>NC_090922.1:10000000-15000000 GCF_040938575.1 Ambystoma mexicanum | reverse complement strand
TATAGGCTTTGGTCCCTTATGTACTAGAATTACCACTGCAAATGAAAAAAAATGAAATGCACCTCTACTTGGGATAGAGAGCCAAGTACCTCGCTACTTTGAGAGGTCTTAGGACATACCAGTTTCATAGCACCCAATATTTTCTGAATGATACACCTTGCCAATATCTGTTAAATCATTTCAATTATAAAGTCAGAATATTTGTATTATTGTTAAGATTGTAGCTACTGCCGACATTATTGAGAGTTGGAGCTTGGTACAACATAGAACATGCCCCAAGACTGTAGATTTTCTGGGCGTGTAATGGAGACCTCTAGACACCTTCTAACACATTGTGATAAGTGAGGTATATAGTATAGGGTACTTGAATTTGAAATACCCAATCACTAATTACCAGACCGATCAAATGTGGAGCTTTTTTTATTCTGGGAATTGTACCTTGGTAAACTTTGCCTTATATCATGTTTGGACTGTAATAGAAAATAGAATAAAGAGTGAAACATGGATGGCAGATCTACCCTAGGAACAACAGCGAATTATATAGGGATATTTATGATAGTCTTTTGTCTATAGGTCACAATAGAGGTTCATAATATGTTATGCATTTTGGGTCCCCTAAATTATATATATATAGATTGTTTTTTCTACCTGTTAGGTAGAGGACTCAAGCTGCACTCTCCACAGTATCTTGGTGACCCCTCACCATTTCAAAGAAGTCGGAATCCAAGCCGCTGGTTTCAATATCAAAACTGTTCTTTATTTAGTTTCACAGGGAAAAAATCACGTCGTATTTAAAAATCCATGGAAAAGCATTTCACAATGGAAAGCAAAAAAGACCAAAATATAAACAGGTCCTCCCAAGTGCAACCACTCCTCATATCGAGGCGTTCACACGTTTCGCGGCCAACTCGCCGCTTGCTCACAACAATTAGCCTCATTGTTACCAAGCCATTTAAAACGTGAGAAAGACGGGCAGGCAGGGGGAGGAGAGAGAGAGTGGAGGAGGTACACAGAATGCAGCAATCGTAAAAGGACTAATTTCGCCCTTCCACGCAAACATTTCGTTCCAATCCCAGACATCTTTGAATGGTGGATTTATCATTAACCACTCTGTGGTGCCACTATTGCTTTGCAATTTGCTGCATTTTATAAGTGATTTTACTATGCGTTCTAATGAACGTATTTCTTAAAGTCCTCCTTCTCCTTCGTAATAACATTCCCGCATTTATTCTATTTTCAACAGAAAGGCCCCCATATATTGTGGGTCGTGTGCCATTGCATCTAGTTTAAACACGGACTTGTCAAGTCCGTTTATCAGTTTTCATTTACCCATCCATAGGCTAAACTGCAAAGTGTGGAGTTAAGAATCAAAGTGACATGTGCAAGCAGCTATGTATACCTATCGAAATAATGTTGTATATGATATATTGCTCCATGTTTGCATACTTTGAATGCTTAATGCATTTCAGTTGAATGCTTAGTGCATTTCAATTTCTACCTTCCCTCTTCAGATTAAAGTGCCAAGTGCAATAGGAACAATAACTTATGTTCAAGGTTACCAAATATAAATATGCAAGCATGGATACAGATAATTTTAAAATCTAATTTGTAAGTACATTTGCCACAATCTTTGACTAGTAAAGTGCTTAGTGCATTAGCAGCCTTAACTTCTTCAATTTAAAGTGACACGTGCAATAGCAGCATTTCTCTGTAAAAAAACCCTTGCCTAATTTTTGTAAAAGGCATGAGAGTGGAACTTTTATAGATTTGCTTATATCATGTCACTTAAGAATTCCCACACTAAATATCTGAACCTAAAAAAGTTATAAAATCTAGCTGGGCCTATCTCTGGTCAATATTTAACACTAGACATCACGCCGGGGTCCAACACATCTTCATTCCGGAATATGTTGACCTCACCTCTTAGACCTCTCCTGTTTATCTCTCACGACCCTTAGGTTAAAATTATTACGAATCACCACAAGTGTAAAAGAAGCAAAAACATCAATTACCATGTACCCAAAATTGTTAAAAACACTGAAACAACTGCACAAATATATCTACTCCTCAAACATAACAGGAATTTCTTCTAAGTCCTTTTCTTTTTCGTTATCCAGACAACACCTTATAAAAGTTGTAATAGGAATGGTTTAAAACTGTTTACTCACCGTAATCTTATTTCTGATGCTTGTATCTGCTTAGATTCACATGCTGTGCATAGGCTGACATCTAGTGGAAGCTGCAGAGTATTACAGTTTGTTTTTTGAAACTCAAAAATGGGCGTCGACACAGGCCGTGCTAGTAATACTATCCCTAGTGTGACGTCCCCTGTACCCATGATCCCTCACGCGTCTAGGACCCTCAGATTGTATTTTTTCTGACATGAGGTAGCATGAGGAGTAGCTTGAGTACAGATGATCCAAGCAGATAGAAGATAGATAAGATAAAACTACAAGCATCCATGCGCCTTCTCTCAGAGGGGAGGAAGGGTGGGTCGCATGTGAATCTAAGCAGATACAAGCATCAGAAATACGATTACGGTGAGTAATGTATCCCTTCTGAGGCTTGTGGAATCTGCTTAGATCACATGCTGTGCATAGATTAGCGAGCAGAGTTAGAAGGAGGTGGGATTTGAGAAGATTCATGAGCAAATAAATGTCTTACAACCGCTTGTCCCACTTGAGTATCTGTCTTGGAATGGGTGTCAATGCAGTAGTGCTGAGTAAAAGTGTGAATAGAGCTCCAAGTAGCTGCTTTGCAAATGGTGTCAAGGGGAACATTTGCAATGAAAGCCAGAGTGGCCCCAATGCCTCTTGTCGAGTGGGCTCTGGGCGTAAAAGGCAAAGTTTTGTCAGAAAGTGAGTAACAACTGGATACAGTTGACAATCCACTTGGAGATGGCACCCTTAGAGACGCGATCTCCCTCCTTGCCTGTGGCTACGGAGACAAACAGTTGATCTGTTTTCCTAAGCGGTCTGGTCTTGTTTACGTAGTAAAGGACCGCCCTACGCACATCTAGGGTGTGTAGTTTAACCTCAGCCGAGCTTTGTGGGTTTTGGAAGAAAGCCGGAAGCTCGATGGACTGGTTTACATGGAATTTGGAAATAAACTTAGGTGAGAACCTAGGGTGTGTCCGTAAAACCAGCTTATCCTTATGAATAGTAAAGAAAGGATCCTGCACTGACAGAGCCTGAATTTCACTGACCCTTCTTATGGATGTAATGGCTACTAAGAAGGCAGTCTTATAGGTCAGGTGTTTGAGACTCGTTTTATGCATGTGCTCGAATGGGGGGCCCATGAGTTTAGGTCCCATCCTGGTGGTGGGTTAGAAATAGGAGGGTGAAGTCCCTTTACTCCTTCCATGAAGGCCTTAACTACTGGTACTTTCCACCACGACACCTTGTTATGGGAAGTGGTGTATGCTGACAGGGCTGCCAGGTGTACTTTCAGTGAGTTAAAAACCAGCCCCGCATCCAGCAGGTGGAGCATGTAAGTAACAATAGTGGAAGGAGTGCAATCAACTGGGTTGACTTGCTTACTTTGGCACCAGATTACGAATCTCTTACATTTACATTTGTCAAAGTAGCAGTGCCTCGTGTTGGGCTTCCTAGCCTCTTTTAGGATGTCCATACACCTCTGTGGTAATTTGAGATGTCCAAACTCTATGACCTCAGGAGCCATGCTGCCAGGTTCATTGAGTTGGGTTGAGGGTGCACTGTTTGACCTTGGTGCTGGGACAATAGGTTGTACCAGCTCGGAAGTCTGATGGGTTCGCACACCGCCAGTCTGCGTAAGTGTGGGAACCATGGTTGTCTCGCCCACATGGGAGCAACCAGGACGGGCGTCATCAATTCTCTGTTCATCTTGTTGACCACCTTCCTGATTAGAGGAGTTGGTGGAAAAGCGTACGCAAACATCCCTGACCAGTTCATCCACAGGGCGTTCCCCTGGGAGTCTGGTTGGGGGAACCTGGATGCAAATCCTGGGCATTGTCTGTTTTCGCTTGTGGCGAATAAGTCTATAATGGGGAAACCCCACTGAGAGAAGATATCTTCTACGGCTTCTCTGTGTAGACACCACTCGTGTTCCTCTGGGAGGGGGTCTCTGCTCAGAGCATCCGCTAGGGAATGGAGATCACCTGGAACATGTTGCGATGACAGGAACATGTTCCGTCTGAGTGCCCATATCCAGATTTTACGGGCAAGCTTGGACAGATTTGGCGAGCGAGTCCCTCCTTGTTTGTTCAGGTAGAACATGGCAATAATGCTGTCCGTCCGGATTTGCACTGACAGGTTTAAAAGGTAGGGTTCGAAAGCTTGAAGCGCTCTGAATACTGCCAGAAGCTCTAGAAGGTTGATGTGATTGTTGGCCACTGCGTGAGATCAGAGACCCTGAGCTGTGTGGTGGAGATGGTGGGCTCCCCACCCCGTCAGGCATGCATCGGTTGAGACTACCGCCTGTATCTCGGGATCGTAAAAGGGTTTCCCCTTGGACAGATTCTCTCTTGTCCACCGGTGAAGGCTTTGTACCAGTGTTGGTGAAGCGACCACTAGATCGTCCCACTGACCACTTACCTGAGACCACTGTTTCGCTAACCATTCCTGCATGAGACGCAGACGTGCGTGGGGGACCAGGTAAATACATGACGCCATCATGCCCAGCAAACGCATTGCTTTGCGTACCGTTATCTGGCGACCGGACTGGTATTGCGGAATTTGCAGCAGTATATTCCGAATTCTTTCCTCTGAGGGAAAGGTCAACCCCTCTTGAGTGTCTAGGATAGCTCCTAAGAATTGTTTGGATGTGCTTGGCACTAGACTTGACTTTTTCTCATTTATTGAGAAGCCCAATTCGAAGAGGAGGTCGATAGTCCTTCGAATGTTAGTTCTGCAAATTACTGGGATTTCCCCGTGATGAGCCAGTCATCCAGGTAAGGGTACACCGGGATTGCCTCCCTGCGTAGGTGTGCTGCCGCCATCGCCAGTACCTTGGTGAATACCCTTGGGGCCGAAGCTATCCCGAAGGGCAGTACCTTGAACTGGTAGTGCCGACTGTCCACCTTGAAGCGCAAGTATTTTCTGTGTGCTGGGAACATGTAAATATGAAAATAGGCATCTTTCATGTCCAATGTTGCCATGTAATCCCCCTTTTTTAGGAGGGGGATTACCTCTTGGAGAGTTGTCATGCGAAACTTTTGGGGCTTGACATACTTGTTGGCAGGCCGTAAATCCAATACTGGGCGCATTGTCAAATCTTTTTTTGGCACAAGGAAGTAAGTTGAATAAATACCCTTGTTTACCTGGTGTCCCGGGACGAGTTCTATCGCATCCTTTGCTAGCAGATTGACGATCTCTTCTAGGAGGATCTTCTGGTGTTCCAAAGAATGTATTTTTTGTCGTGGAGGATAGTCTCGGGGACACTCTAGTAGTTCTTTACAGTACCCCTCGGATACTGTTGACAGCACCCATCTGTCTGATGTAATTCCTTCCCAAGCTTGGATGAAGTTGGAAATGCGTCCCCCTACTGGGGTTGCGTGAGAAGGGACCCTGAACGGAGCGTCACTGTTTCGGTGGAGGCGTGCCGCCTCCTTTATTGGGGCTGCCTCTACCTCTACCACGTCCTATCTTATTACCCCTGCCGTAACCCTGGGTAGACTGCTGGTTATTATTGTTCCACTGTGTACCCTGCCCCTGGGAATAGTTAGAACCTCTTTGGGAATTTTGGCCGCGTGGGCGACGAAAATTGCCATTCCCTCTCTGATTAGGGGGTTTAGTGGTTTGCTGGCCTAGGGATTTGAGTGTTTCATACTAGTCCTTAGCATTCTTTAGTGCGTCCTCGACCGCCTTACCAAACAACAGATCCGGCTCCACCGGTTTGTCCAATAGTGATGCTTGTGTTTCAGCCTTGAAACCAGACTGGCGTAGCCAAGTGTGTCTCTTAATAACAGTTCCTTCTGCTATTAATCTGCCTGCGTTATCCGCGGCATCAAAGGTTGCCTTTATAATGCAACCGGACACGGCTCTTCCCTCCACTGAAACTCGTGCCGATTGGCTTTAAGGATCTGGTGTGGAGTCTATGAGTGCCGCAGCCTCTTCCCACTGATGGCAGTTGTAGCTGGCCAACAGGGTGGTGGAGTTGGCAATCCTTGCCTGGTAGGCGGAAGTGGAGGCCCCTTTCCTGCCTAACCCGTACAGTCTTTTGCTCTCCTTGTCGGGAGGAGCCTCGGACGATAAGGGTGTTCCAGCCCTCTTACGGGTGTTAGTAACAACCAGTGAGTCCGGCTTCAGATGCCCTCTTATATATAGTGGGTCTGATTGGGCCACCTTGAAAAGTTTTTGAATCTTAGGGTTCACTGCTCTGGTGAGGTTAGGATTGAGGAGCGACGGGTCTATTCTTCTTTGAATAGATTTTAGGATAGGGATGGCCTGAGCAACAGGCCTCCTCTCCCCCACTAACTCTTCTGCAAAGTCTCTTTCCTCCTGGGCACCCTGGCTGTCGATGTGGAAATGTTCGGCTGCTCGAGACAGCACTTCATTCAGGAGTGGCTGGTTGTCGACAGGGGAGTCGGTAATGGGGGCCTCTCTTTCTACTGGGGAGTCTACCCTGTAGGGGTCTTACTCCTCATCTTTATCCTCATCATCCCCATAGTAGCCTGTCCCAGTTTGTTCCTCCACCATGCCCAAATCTGGATCCTCAACAAAGGATGTCTCTCCCTGGTAATGAGTGTAGGGCTGGACGTAGAAGGGGTCTGAAGACCCTGTTGGTGTCTCAAAGTGGGACCCTGTACTTGGAGGTATAGGATCCTTAGAGCCAGAGGGTGCTGACCGGTATGGAGTATAAGCAAGAAAGTGCTCTGGGTTTTTTGAATAAAAATCTGCCAGATATGACATTCTTGACATTACCCTATCTATGTCAACACTGGTCCATTCTCTGGAACTGGGAAGGATCCTTTCTGGGAGTTTTTCAAATTTATTCTGACTAGACTTGGTAGCCTGTGCAGGGGTTTTGGTGTTATTAGAAGACCTGGACTTGTCTTTCTGTTTTTGGGGAGTGGAGTGTTCTACGGGCTTGGAAGTGGGTAGAGACTGCATCCTTTGCGGTTTCCCTCCCTCCCCGTGACTGGAGGAGTGTTTCCCTTGTGTTTTAGGGCCCTCTGAGCTTTTCGACGCCTGGCGTCGAGGTTCGGGGGTCTTGACCCTATCCTTAGAGCGTGGAGGTAGGGGTTCGGGATCTGTAGTAATTCGGTCTGCGGGCGCCGACTCTTGGAGTGCGGCCTGAGGGTGGAAGTCGGCTTCGTCTCCCGACGATTGAGCTTCTGTGACCTTAGGGAGCGAGGCACTCTTGGCAATAGTGGATGCTTGCCTGGCGTCGTGTGGCGATCTAGATCGAGAGCGCCCAGAGGACGCCGATTCGGACCGTTCTCTACGTGCCTCTTTCCGAGAACTCGACGTGCACGTCGAGTCTCGGTTGGACTGTGTGTTTTGTGAAAGTGTCATGGGAAGCGCTCGTGTCGCCCGGGGTGTTCCCCATAGCCGGCCTGCCGGTCGACCTTCCGAGGTCGGGGACTTGCGCTCGGCTGTCTTTCGACGCCATAAAGCCCTCGCCGTCCGAAAGTACGGCGTCGCTGCCGTCGCTGAAGGCGCCCTCCGCTGCCATGGCCTCTTGACGCCTGGTGTGGTGGGCCCAAAGCTTGATTGAACGGTCCTTAAGTGTTTTAGGCTTAAACCTACTACAGGCTCTGCAATTTGCCTCGGGGTGGTCCCTCGGCAAGCAGAGGTTGCACGTGGCGTGCCTGTCGACCCAAGGGTATTTGCGATTGCACTTGGGGGAGAATTGGAAAGGGGTACCCTCCATACGGACCTTGTGGCAGCGGGCTGGTAAATGTAGGAATATATAAGTGTGTCTATATATTACAAGTGTGTAGAGTATGACCACCCCCCACTCTCCCTACTTGCAGGGACTTGGCCAGCGGCCCAGGCCCGGGCCGAGACGGAAGCCTCAAGGCCCAAAATCGTTGTGCAGTCGACGGTCGAAATCCTCTCCGATCCGGCGTCGAGTGTAGAAATTCGGTATCTCGACGTTGGGGTGGAGAAGGGGTAAAATTATCAATATTTTGCAAAATTATGGCTTAGTGCCAGGAACTCCGCAAAATGCTTCCGACCAGTATGGCGGAAAAAAACAATCTAAGGGTCCTAGACGCGCGAGGGATCATGGATACAGGGGACGTCACACTAGGGATAGTATTACTGGCACGCCCTGTGTCGATGCCCATTTTTGAGTTTCGAAAAACAAACTAATACTCTGCAGCTTCCACTAGATGTCAGCCTATGCACAACATGTGATCTAAGCAGATTCCACAAGCCTCAGATATAGATAGATATATATATATATATATATATTCAAGGCACTGAAAAAGTCAGGCAGGGTGAGTAGCACTCTTCACTTTTCCAAAAATAGTAAGGTCCGGACATCAAAGTTGAAAATAAAATATAGTCTTTATTTATGCCTTGCAAAGTGGCAAAAAGGTTAAAACGGCATTACAATAAGGCTCTCCCAAAGTGCAAAATATCAGTGCGCATTAGGAACGTTAACGCGTTTCGTGGCTTGCCTCGCCGCTTGATCACAACAATACGTTCCCATTGAACCACAGAGTTTTAAAACATTGTGCAGAGCAAACGGCAACCATTTTTGCCGACATCAAAGAGGGACTCCATTTGAAATCGCAGCCCATTCTGAGCTGACCCATGGCGGACATCTTTAAAATATTGGTGCCACAAAGGTGGATGGGATGCTAATGCATACCAATGCCCACTAATTGGACTGTGAGGTCCCTATCAGCTGCCCTTTTTACGGATTTCAGCCCGATTTAATTCAACCCAATATTTGTCCGCCATCGTCTGCCGCAGAAGGTGAGCGCGTGTCAATGGGGCCCCTCGATGCCGCCTATTCTGTTTAGAATCCATTACATGAGTTTATTGACATCCTGTTTTTTCTAAGATGCCAGATACATTAAGCATACATACGACATTTACCTAGTTTGCAAGTCATAAAAGTCCACTTACTCAATTTGCTTTTCCCAGTTCCATAATTGATAGCATGAATGCTTAATCAGCCCTTTATGTTGTGATCTCGATAGAGCAGTGTTTCAACATTAATGTGACGGAAATGGGATCCTTCATAAGCAAGGTAATTGTATGCCAAATCATATCGTTAGGTGCATCAATAAGCTTAAAATACACTGTGCATATGCCCATTAGCAGTTAACTTCAAACAGTGTTACTGGCTTAGATGTTAACTCGAGACCTGTTCGTTGTACATTTTACAAAGAGGTCCTAAATGCGTTGCCTATTAGCAGATTGCCAATCTCATGGCTGCGCAAATGAAAACGCACACCTTCCGTGCCATCTCTGTTTGCCATACATTGTGTTACCTCCAACCCAGCACTGCGTATGCCACTGGAAATAGAATTGCATAGTCAAATGCAGAGATCACTATAAAGTGCATAATGCAAAAAGCATAGTAAAGTGCAAGTGTCTTTGAAGTGCGTTGGTCACTGTAAAGTGCATAGTGCAAAAAGGTTTTTGGTAAAATGTATTAATTATAAAGTGCGAAGTGCACAATTTGGCAATCTGGGACTTATCAGATTTAAACTGAATGCCTACCATGTCGTCTCATACACATTCTAACTTGGCAGTTATTTGTACAGGCTCTGCATTACAAGTTCAAAATCAAACTCCGATTAAAAAAAAAAACAAAATCAAATATCACCCGTGTAAAATTATTGATAAAAAGACAACCACCTGGTGGAATAAAATCGTACTTTGATACGGAATAAAACAATGTTAAAATGGACGTTTTAAAAAACATTTTTTTCCCAAAAATTCTGGAGGGGCAAAGCTAGTTACTATGCTCCTCATCCATTGTCTTTCATAGTAGAAAAATGAGGATCCTACAATGTTTTTGGACACTACATTAACAGAATAACAGATTCCCTTATCTTCTTGTTAATACACTCCGAAACTTACAGGAAGCAAAGAAACAGGGGAACAAAGAAAAGGAGCAAAGGAGGAAAGGGAAGATGAAAGAAAGAACAAAAGTAGGAGACAACAAAAACAGCAAAGTTTACTACTTGACTCTTGATCACTGGTCTAAAAATGTAAAGTTCCTCGTCTATATTGTGTCCATTAGGGGTTTTACTTTCAAAGTCCAATATGTAGCAAGTCTCTCTCTGTCTCAGGATTTTTTCTTTGTCGCCACCTCTTGGTCCCGTCTCAATTTTTGTGCACACCAAAGAACCCGAAACTACCCATGTTTTTCTCATGAAATTCTGCGAAATGTTTGGCCATCGGGTAGTTGGCATCATTGTTAACAATGGCCTGTACATGTTGTTGGATACATGTCTTTAATTTACATTTGGTGCTACCCATGTACCACTTGTCACATGCACAGGTCAGCACATAGACAACGTATTCCATTTCGCAGGTGATTTTGCCCGATATGCAAACAGTATGACCAGTGATGGGATGTTTGAAAGAGCTCCGAGGTTTAGCATATTTGCAGATGTTGCAGTGGGTGCATTTGAAAAAGCCCTCTTTTTTATTGTTGGATAACCAATTTGCCTTGTTGCTCTCCTCTTCCTGAGTCATAAAGCTCTGCACCAAGACATCCCTCATAGATCGATTTCTTCTAAAGGTTATCTGTGGGCTGCTTTGAAGATTTCTATTGAGATGTTGATCCGCCATGAGGATTCTCAAATGATTAGTTAAAATGCGCCTGATCTTAGGTGCCCGAGTGTCAAAAGTTAGAATTAGTCGAGTGCTGTCTTTTTCCAAATTCTTCCTCTCATTATGTTCAGTTCCTGCTATGAGACGAGAACGTTCCTTGGCTCTGACTTTGAGATATGCTCTTTCAAACACTCTTTGGGTATTTTTATCTGACAAACTCTTGAGCATTGATTCTGCTCTCCATATCATAGGATTTCAAGGTGCTCTTGTTTCGGCGCAACCTAATAAACTCTCCGTAAGGGACACTCCATATCAAGTTTTTCGGATGTCCACTATGTGCGTGGAGCGGTGCATTTGTTTGCTAGTTATCTTATTGTTTACTTTTCTTGACGTGAATGTGAAGATAGTAATCAAAGTGCAACTGTGTGTTTCTGTAAATCAGAGATTGTTGTTGTTGAGGTTAAGACGGTTGACAAACTCCATCCATCCTTGTTCGGTTCCCTTCCATACTATGAAGAGATCAACAATGTATCTCAGCCAGAGAATGATGTTGTCTGTACAGACCTCTCGTTCTTCCCATGCGCCCATAGTAAGATTTGCATAAGCCGGCGCAAACATGGTGCCCATAGCGGTTCCTTGTAGTTGTTTGAAATACTCATTATTAAAGAGGAAAATGTTGTTCGTCAAGCATAAGTCTATCATTGATAATACCATTTGAGTGTGTTCCAGGTAGTTGAGGGATTGGGTCTGTAAAAAGTGTTTACACGCCTGTTTTCCATATTTATGGCCGAAAGACGTATACAACGAAACCACATATATATGCAAAGTTCTGCTTTACCTTGTCAGAAAGTGTCTCATTTGTATGATTTTATGGTATTAATGCTATTACTGCTAGCTTTAGTCATTTCCTTGCTCGATGATCCTGTTTGTAGTGAAGTGTTATATATTTATTGATTTTGTAATTTTAGGTGTTACACTGCTTCTTTAATTTTTCAACCCATGATGTTTTATTGTATTGTTCATATTTCATTTAATGTGTATATTTGTTTTGAAGTTTAATTAACCATAGAAACAAAAGAAAAACACACACTCACAGCACTCCAATAATTCCAGTTAGACATAAGATGAACAAAATATACAATTATGTATTAGGTCTTTATAATACACTCTAAGCAATTAACATTTCTGGTAATTATCACACTATCATATGCATTCAACCAGCCCTCCAGATAAGGTGCGTAATAGGCCTTTTTACGCACAGGAATCCTGTCAATATGGCCCTTTTCATTCTTCCTTGCATACAGCTTACACAGGCTATTTATAGCAGCACCTCCAAACATCATGGAGTTCACTGGCGAAAGCCTGACCAGCATCAGCTTGCAAATCCACTCTTTACTTTAGCAATCAGCACAGTTATTTGAAAGAAGGAACTGGGAAGAGTCCTGGTCTGTTTATTTTTTTCAACACTCTGTTAATAATTCTATCAAGAAGTGATGTATAAAGGAATTTGTCTTTTGTTCACTTTGTTCAACTAACTGCATTTTGTAGGTTACAGTGCTACTGAAGCATTTTCAATCATGAACATGCGTTTCACATTGCTTTAGGACATGTAGTATTGTGTAAAATGAAAATGGTCTTAAACAAGGTGTAACGCTCACCTGACTCCCACGGAGGCGCCGGCCTGGTTTGCGCTGCGGTGGCCTCTTCCAGGGTGGTGCGCAGGACTCGGAAGATGGACTGGACCAGGCCCCCCAACTCTTGCTTGCCTGGCTCGCTGAAGTACCCTTCTGTAGGCGAAAATAGGGGATTAAGGGTGTGCGGGGTAAGTAATCGGTCTCCCTCTTTCCCCTCTCACTCTCCTTGACACCCCTCTGTGATTCAGCGCAACAGCTCACCTTAGGGTCTGGAAGGGCGAGCTCTCCATCCTGCCTCTGATGCAGGGGCGCGTAGATATCCAGTTGCTTCACTGGATTTTCGGATTGGTGAGAAGCAAACTTGCTTGGCTTCCAGGTAAGTTTTTTGATTAATGGTTCCCCTTGTGTCCATGCGTTAATGTTCTAACGCTAATGTCTTTTTCCCCATAGGGGCCGGGGTACGGAATGCCGGGGAACAGGCACCGACCCGAGATGAAAGGTGAAATCCTTGTGGAAATCAGGTAAGTCTTTAATGAGCGTTTTGATAATGTCTTTTCATTTGCCCATTAACGCTGATGTCTTTTTCCCCTTAGGGGCCGGGGTCTGGAACTGCCTGGATGCGGCGCGGACCCGAAATGAAAAGGGAATGACCCAACAGGTAAGTCTTAACATGGAGTCTTAGCTTCCCTTCTCCCTTCTTTCTCTCACCTTTGTTCTTGTCTTTTTCTCCCTAGGTGCTGGGGAGCGACTGTGGATCCGGATGGTCGCTGCTGATGGAGGCGCCCTGTAAAGGTGAGTAAATGCAGCGCTGCAGCAGTCAATGCGATGAGTTTTTAAAATAAATGTCTTCCTTTTCAGGATCGTTGGCGAAATGTCTCCAGGTTGCAGATTTAACAGGTAAGGTCTTTTCCTTCTTCTGTTCTCTTGTTCTATTCCTCTGCAGGTGATCAGGATGCTGGCAGGCGTGGAAGAAGTCAAGATGCAGGAGCAGACACGGTGAGCGTCCAGCTGCTAGATGCAGAACAACGCGAAGCACGTGTGGCTGATCGGGTGTGGTTTAAATAGCCTTGGAAGAAGTTCCTGGAATGTGTCCTTCCTCCAATCAGGTATGTATCCTTCCCCGACCACACCCGGTGGTAAAAGAGTCCCACAGGAAAAGTAGTTCTGGCCTCAAGATGGCCCGGCTGTTGCAGCATGGTCTGCATCAGGTAAGTTTACACCAAGCACCTTTAAACACAAAGTCATCTTTTATGAGCCTGGCGCCTTTGGCGCCAGGACTGTTGTCCAATATGAGCCTGGCGCCAAAGGCGCCAGGACTGAGTCCACAGGGCCCCTACTTGGGGCTGCTGAGACTCCTCCCGAGGGCATGATGCCTGCTTCCGGGGGTGCTGGGCCGGTCCTGGTGCTCCGGGAGCAGGTATCATGACACAAGGGCAGCATTTGTGCTTTATTTTCCGGTTTTAATAAGCTTTAATAGATGCAGCGCTGTTGCAGCTGCATGGGTATTTCATTCTTTGTGTTCTTTCTGCACTGGTTTCAAAAGTGACACATGAAAAACAGGATGAATCCGCATGTTAGCTGGTAACTCGAGCTTGACTGCCACTGGATTAATGATAGCTTTGATCGAATAAGGGCCTAGGTATCTTGGATTAAAAGTTCGAGGTCCCTTTAGCGATAAATGTTTTGTGGCCAACCATACCTGATCTCCAATTTGGTATGAAGGCGCCTCTTTTCGATGCAGATCTGCATTTTTCTTGTATTTCTCTTTTGCGTGTTGCAAATGAGCAGTTGCATTCTTGAAGGCTTGAGTTATAGTAGAATGCAAGTAGTCTACTGCAGGCATTTCAAGACTCGAAGGAGAGTCCAGGTCTGAAGTACGAGGGTGGTGTCCATATAGTGTGTAAAAGGGGCTTTGCCCAGTTCCAGAGTGCACCGAGTTATTGTACGCATATTCAGCCACCCATAACAAATCCTTCCAGTTACCCTCTGATTGGTGCAACATACACCGTTGGTATTGTTCAAGGGTCTGGTTCGTTCTCTCCGTTTGACCATCGGTCTGTGGGTGGTGGCTGGTTGAGAGTCTCACGTCGATTTGTGCTAGTTGGCAACACTTTTTCCAAAAATGGGAAATAAACTGGCTTCCCCGGTCGGAGACTAATATGGACGGGAATCCATGCAAACGGATAACATTTTCGAGGAATTCTTTGGCAAGGACCGCAGCTGAAGGTAACCCTCTCAACGGGATAAAATGAGCCATTTTTGAAAATAGGTCCACCACAACCAGAATGGTATTGTATCCGTTACAAGGGGGCAGGTCCGTGATAAAATCTAGTGATAAAGTGTGCCAAGGCGCTGGTGGAATGTCTAAAGGCTGAAGAAGGCCGGCGGGTTTTGTCTTTTGGCCTTTGTTTTGGGCACAAACTCCACAGGACATCACAAAAGACTTAATATCCTTGCGCCAGGAAGGCCACCAAAATTGTCGTTTAATTTTTTCCTCCGTCTTGGCAATGCCAGGGTGTCCTTCCATCAGGGCATCATGGTGATGGGAAATAACGAGGTCTTGCAATTCTTTTTCTGGTAGAAATAAACGTCCTTGGAAGTAAGGTAGGCCATTGTTGACCGAAAAGTAAGACCCCTTTTGGATCCAATCCTGTACTGCGGTAGCGTCCATGAGTTCTTTTACACGTGCTTGAATGTCCTCGAAGGTTTGTAGTGAGGTTAATCCCAAAATTCTTTGCTCGGGAATGATTGGTACAGGTTCTGAAGTAGTGTCCAATTCTCCCATTCCAATTCGAGATAGAGCATCCGCTTTGCCATTCTTACTGCCGGGACGGTAAGTGATTACGAAATCAAACTCAGCAAAGAACAACGCCCATCGGAGCTGACGTGACGATTGTGCTTTGGCAGTCTTCAAGTATTGTAAGTTCCGGTGATCAGTGATCACAGTGATGGTGTGCCTGGCGCCAAGAAGATAATGCCGCCAAGCCTTAAAGGCGGACTTAATGGCCAATAATTCCTTATCGGTAATTGCATAATTTACCTCAGGCGGTGAGAACTTTCTGGACCAGAATGCTACAGGATGTAGTTGGTTGGTTTCAGGGTCTCTCTGAGACAGTACAGCTCCCATGGCTAAACTGGATGCATCAGTTTCCACTATGTATGGGAGATCGGGACGCGGGTGCTTCAAAATAGGTGCAGAGGTGAATTTTGCTTTTAATTCCTGGAAGGCCTGTTCCGCTTCCTTGGTCCATTCGAAACGTTTATTTTTCCGTAAGAGTGTTGTGATGGGTTGTACCACACGCGAAAATTCCGGGATAAATCTGCGATAAAAATTGGCAAAACCAAGCATGCTTTGGACCCCTTTCACCGAACTAGGAGATGGCCATTTAAGGATGGCCTCCACCTTTCTTGAGTCCATTTGGACCCCTTTTGGCGTCAGGATGAATCCGAGAAACTCAACCTCGGTGGTATGGAAAACACACTTTTCCAGCTTAGCAAACAGTTTATGCTGGCGTAATTTCTCAAGGACGGCCCGGACATGCTTTTTGTGATCAGATTCCGAAGAGGAGTACACCAGAATGTCATCGATATATACGACAACACAAACATCGATGAGTTCCCGGAGGACATCGTTCATGAAGAACTGGAAAGCTGCAGGCGCGTTGCACAACCCGAAAGGCATCACCTGGTATTCGAATAGTCCGTATTTTGTGCGGAAGGCGGTTTTCCATTCGTCGCCTTCCTTTACTCGTACCAGATGGTAAGCCCCCCGGAGATCTAACTTGGAGTATATGCAGGCGTCCTTCACTTGGTCAAGGAGTTCAGGGATCAGAGGCAAAGGGTAACGGTTTTTGACCGTTATCTGGTTTAATGCGCGGTAGTCAATGCAAGTTCTAAGGTCGCCTTCTTTTTTCGGCACGAAGAACAAAGACGAGGATGCCGGGGACTTTGACGGGCGAATAAAACCATTGGCTAGGTATTGATCCAAATATTGTCTCAAATGCAGGTTCTCAGGTTCGGTAAGGGCATAAATCCTGCTACAAGGGGGCTGTGCACCTGGCACCAGATCGATTTGGCAATCGTACGATCGGTGAGGAGGTAAAGTATTTGCCTGTTCCTTTTGGAACACGTCCTGAAAGTCCTGGTATTCCGGAGGTAATTGCATGGAGGCAGAGGTTATAGATGCTAAATGAATCTTCGGGTTTTCTGGGTAACAGGTTTGTGCACACTCCGGGAAAGTTATTCTCTTAGCTCGCCAATCAATTCGAGGATTATGTGTCTCTAACCAAGGGATTCCAAGAATAACCTGAAACTGTGGAGCCTTGATTACATCAAACACAACTGCCTCCCGATGGCCGTCAGGACCAATAAGAGTCACCTCAGTAGTGGAGTGAGTTACCGGTCCAGAGGCAATTTCAGTTCCATCGACTGTGGTGATGACATCTTTGCTGGTTTTAGGACGGAGTGGGAGGTTTATCCTAGAGACCAATTCTCGATCCACATAGTTTCCAATAGCCCCACTATCGATGTATGCCTTAATTGCATGCATGCGCTTAGGCTGTTCCGGATCTACGAGGACCATTGGCACGATGAAATGCGAGGTCTGAGAGTTAGTTTTCAAGCTCGGCAAGCGGACCCCTACGCTTGTCGGGCTGAGGCGTTTCCCGAAACAGAGTCTTCGAGGTTTTTATCAGCGGCTCCCACAGCCTTTCTGGGCGGTTTTGCCGGGCAGTCTCGTAGGAAGTGTTCTGAGTTCCCACAATAAAGACATAATTTTAACTGTCGCCTCCTTTCACGTTCCTTTTGAGTTAAAGGTCCTTTAACCCCTCCAATTTGCATAGGCTCAGAGACATCAACACCCTTGGGGTTAGCGTGGGTCTTGACCAACACCCGGTTTTCTAACCTGGACCGATCTGCTTTCCTGTTTTGAAGTCTGTGATCCAATTGGACCACTAAGTCTATATACTCTGTGCACTCTTGAGGCGGATTTACAACTTGGGCCAAGACATCTTTAAGTTCTCCACGTAGACCTCGATAAAATAACGTGACTCTTTTATCCTCAGGCCATCCCGATTCCACAATCAGTCTATTAAAGGTTGCAATATAGGATAGGAGGTCCTGATTGCCCTGTCGCAGGGAGAGAAGTTCGTCATCCAGGGCCTGCCCCTGTAAGTGTCGAGCAAATAACCTTTCCATGCTTGCTTGAAATCCCTGAAAATCACGGAGAATTGGGTCATCTCGAGTAACCAGTGGAACTGACCAGTCGGCAGCGCAGCCGCTGAGATATGACAAAACAAAGGCTACCTTGGTCTGATCATTAGGGAAGGCCCCAGGTTTGCACAGGAAGTGCAAACGACACTGATTCATGAATACGGCAAATCGTTTAGGGTCCCCAGCAAAGCGTTCGGGTGGGGCCAGCGGCATGTTTCCAGGTAGATTTATCTGCACAGGATTACTGGAAACCACAGGAGCGGGGTTCCCTCCGGAACCGGGTAGAGGAGTCTGTCCAGCTTGACTCTGCAAAAGCTGTCTGGCCAGGTCATCAGTTCTTTCTTTTGATACCATTAGTTCACTTCTGAGGGCATTAGTCTCCTGCCGAGAGGCATGTACTTCGGCCCGTAATTCCCCCAGTAATTGGGCCAACTGATCAGTCTCAGACATGTCCATAGTGCCTGGGTGGGATTTTGTAGGAAGGCTTCGCGTTCTGTAACGCTCACCTGACTCCCACGGAGGCGCCGGCCTGGTTTGCGCTGCGGTGGCCTCTTCCAGGGTGGTGCGCAGGACTCGGAAGATGGACTGGACCAGGCCCCCCAACTCTTGCTTGCCTGGCTCGCTGAAGTACCCTTCTGTAGGCGAAAATAGGGGATTAAGGGTGTGCGGGGTAAGTAATCGGTCTCCCTCTTTCCCCTCTCACTCTCCTTGACACCCCTCTGTGATTCAGCGCAACAGCTCACCTTAGGGTCTGGAAGGGCGAGCTCTCCATCCTGCCTCTGATGCAGGGGCGCGTAGATATCCAGTTGCTTCACTGGATTTTCGGATTGGTGAGAAGCAAACTTGCTTGGCTTCCAGGTAAGTTTTTTGATTAATGGTTCCCCTTGTGTCCATGCGTTAATGTTCTAACGCTAATGTCTTTTTCCCCATAGGGGCCGGGGTACGGAATGCCGGGGAACAGGCACCGACCCGAGATGAAAGGTGAAATCCTTGTGGAAATCAGGTAAGTCTTTAATGAGCGTTTTGATAATGTCTTTTCATTTGCCCATTAACGCTGATGTCTTTTTCCCCTTAGGGGCCGGGGTCTGGAACTGCCTGGATGCGGCGCGGACCCGAAATGAAAAGGGAATGACCCAACAGGTAAGTCTTAACATGGAGTCTTAGCTTCCCTTCTCCCTTCTTTCTCTCACCTTTGTTCTTGTCTTTGTCTCCCTAGGTGCTGGGGAGCGACTGTGGATCCGGATGGTCGCTGCTGATGGAGGCGCCCTGTAAAGGTGAGTAAATGCAGCGCTGCAGCAGTCAATGCGATGAGTTTTTAAAATAAATGTCTTCCTTTTCAGGATCGTTGGCGAAATGTCTCCAGGTTGCAGATTTAACAGGTAAGGTCTTTTCCTTCTTCTGTTCTCTTGTTCTATTCCTCTGCAGGTGATCAGGATGCTGGCAGGCGTGGAAGAAGTCAAGATGCAGGAGCAGACACGGTGAGCGTCCAGCTGCTAGATGCAGAACAACGCGAAGCACGTGTGGCTGATCGGGTGTGGTTTAAATAGCCTTGGAAGAAGTTCCTGGAATGTGTCCTTCCTCCAATCAGGTATGTATCCTTCCCCGACCACACCCGGTGGTAAAAGAGTCCCACAGGAAAAGTAGTTCTGGCCTCAAGATGGCCCGGCTGTTGCAGCATGGTCTGCATCAGGTAAGTTTACACCAAGCACCTTTAAACACAAAGTCATCTTTTATGAGCCTGGCGCCTTTGGCGCCAGGACTGTTGTCCAATATGAGCCTGGCGCCAAAGGCGCCAGGACTGAGTCCACAGGGCCCCTACTTGGGGCTGCTGAGACTCCTCCCGAGGGCATGATGCCTGCTTCCGGGGGTGCTGGGCCGGTCCTGGTGCTCCGGGAGCAGGTATCATGACACAAGGGCAGCATTTGTGCTTTATTTTCCGGTTTTAATAAGCTTTAATAGATGCAGCGCTGTTGCAGCTGCATGGGTATTTCATTCTTTGTGTTCTTTCTATCTAAAAAGCGCATAAATTGCATTTAACGGCTTGGGGTTCTTGATGTCTTGCAGTTTAAGGAGAGCCTCCCAGCAAGCAGTTTGGTATTGGTGTTCTATATGAAGATGTTTTTTCAGTTTTAGGATTTCAAGTGTTCATGTGCATGCATGAAAAGGCACTGTACACAGTTTGTCTTAAGAGAGCAAGCAAATAGCTGGGCATATGGTCTGAACTTTACTTTAACTCCCTTTCAAGCCTCCCGCCCACCGCAAGTGGGCATAGTGGATGCAGGTACAAGCAGTACTGAATATATTTTCAGTGACACAGATTGTACCGGTACCACTCAACAAGAATCATATTCAGGCAAAGTATCCTAGTTTATCAGCGGAGCTGCTATACGCATGTCATGGCACAGTGCCAATTATTCACAGCAGGGATGATTGCATCATGCCCACATTGCTTAGCAGGGCTGCTAGGTTTTGGGACAGTACCTGAATTTCTAAAAAGAGCTGCAGTAATGACAAAGCACAAATATGTGTTGTCATTTTCTGCCTGCAGCAAGTTAAAGTACTGAGCAAAAACAGTGCCTGGGCTCTTCCCACTGTTATCACTACAAAATACTGAATACCATTACTGTGAGGCAGAAAACTGTTAGGAAAGATTTCTTAATTGTGGGTAATTTTCCTTCCATGTGGCAACCCCTAAACTTTTTGCTGTTTTCACCATGATCTAGACTTTGCCAGAGAAGTGCAGCCTTCTACCGCACTCCTCTGGTCTTTCGCTCCATTCTTACGGGGAAACTGACATGCCCTTAAGACAGTCAGTACCGGGAAACGCTGTTTTCCGTAGTTTCTTTATCATGTTGCAGCTTTCGTGCAACATGACACAAGAGGGCACTTTAAGCTAAGTTACTGCTCTCTTGGGTCTCTAGTCTTCTACAGGCCCTAGATACTCTTTTTGGATTGTAAATGATCGGTGCAAGTGAATCACGGACGGGAATGGTGGCAGCGATCGTTTCTTGTGTTTTTGAGCTCCTTTTGGCGTTTTAAGCACGTTTCTCGCGCTTAGCCCAAAATGGTGGCCTGGCTCCCAAAATGGCCAGACCACGAGGCTCTTTGTCCTGTCTGCTGACCGTCTTGCCCCCTTCACCTTCCCCAGGTCGAGCCGACCCACGGCCTTCCTTATTTGGGCATGTACTTTCCCGCGAAACACAGATGCTTTCGCGGGCTTCTACAGGCCTTGTGTGTGCCTCCAGGATGTGGGCTGGGATGTCTGGTCCCAATACACATCCTGGGTGCCAGAGAGTCTAGTGTGGTGTGAATGCCTGGGACCACCGTGGTCCATGATAGGTTCACGTATGGTGCGAGTGTTTGATGAGCGGATCTCCCATTGGGTCCCCTCCGTTTTGGCGCAAGAGGGGATAAGAGGGGGCTGGAAACGCCACTACCATGTCGATCTCCTTAGTTCTCACGAACAAAGGAATACAGGAGCCAAGTATCCTGCAACCACGAGGCTGAACTGAGGAATCACTGGTGACCCGCTGAAGGACTGCTCCTCTGCACTGCTGTTGCTTTGTGAAACCCTTTCTACCTCTGATCGAACAAGGCGGCCTGTACGGGTACTTCGACCCTTGGAATAGCGGGGACAGCTATTCTCGGTATCTTCACCATCTCCTCCACGTAAGCCTTCGGAAGTGTCTCTGGGCCATCCAGCAGACTGACCAGCCTACCCAGGAGTCTTGCTCTGCAACCGCCGTCAGGTTGTGTTGTATTTCGAGTCCTTGTCACTCTGACACGAATCGTACACTTGGCATTCCCAGGTCTGAAGTGAGTAGTGTACATTTGGCTGAGATACACACGGCCGCTCCGTTGCCCTGCTGTGGTAACAAACTGTGTGGGTTCACTTAGTTTGGGACATCTTTAACTCAACTCTGCTGCTGCAGAATCTACACGAGACGTCCCCTGCTCCCCTGAACCTGCCAGCACTGAAACTGATGCAGAGAAGCCTGGGTCTGCTTGCATCGGGGTCCGGTGAGTAGCATAGCTAGGAACTGGTCGCCCTCCTGCAGGAGCCCATAGCTTTTCCCCGCTGTGTCAAACAGCACGCCTTTCCGTACTCGCGCTCTGCTTCTGCCCACAGTGGAGGCTGCGCTTGAGTCACGGAACTCTGTTCTTCTTCATTTGTGCACCAAACTGAACTGCCTGATTCCCTCGAAGAGACTCCCCTTTTTGCCCGTTGGCACCAGCGTGTACAGGTACTTTTGAGCACAATGCTCCACTCTTCGTAGGGCTTGGACTTACTTTTAGTTAGGTGCCTCTGAAGGCGGACTGGGTCGAATCATTATTTCGCACTGCCTGTTTTCCTCCCCTTCTAGGTGGACTACACATTTTGTGCGTCTAACTCTTACTCGTTTGTATTTGTATATATATTGTATTGGTTTGGTATGTGTTGATTTACTCGAGTTGTATTGTGATTTCCTGCTACGGTCATTGTTGCAAAGGCCTTGGAATAAATGTGTATATATTTTTAATATAACACCTGTTTGGAGTAATTTGTAAGTGTCCTTGCTTTGTGTGCTCATTGCGGGCTTTCAGACACCCTCACCCCTCTTGAGACCTAGTCTTGACCGCCGCAATCGCTACCCTGATAGGTTGGCTTGTCCAGAGGTTACCCTGTTCCAAGTAATTAGGTTGGCCTTCTGAACCTCTGCGCCTCCAGGACAGAGTTCAGAAATCCGTCTTAACAAAAACCTTGCATGGAAAATGACTTTCCCCCAAAACAATAGATCGGGGGCGTTGCGTATGGGCATTTAATAAAGTGAGTAGATGGGGATGTATGGGGTCTCCCACCGCATTAAAAATACTGAAAATGTGTTTTACATGCAAGATTTTCGACCCCACTGTAAATTCTTTGGTATTTTCAAGTAGCTCCTTCCCATCATCCTTCTGAGCTGGTGTGATGTACACTGGCAGTCAGTGTGAGAAGATGGCACTGCTGTCACATTTCAATCTCTACTCGGTCTTGCGCTTTTCAAAACTTCTGCTTCTCCCATGTTCGATTACTGAATCCAACTGCCAAAAATCAAGCACATTTCAAAGCCTCATTATGAATCTCCTCACTCATTTAGGATAGTCCAAACAGGCCGAGAGCTTTTCAGAAGCCAGTTATGTCAGGCAAGCCTCACATGAAACTGCCAGTGCCCTAACCCTAGGTGCCTCTGAGTCAACAGCCTGATATGATATGGTATTTAGAACACGCCTATACACGTGTTTCAAGGCGCGATGAGGCAAGCGAGGGGGAAAAGGGGGAAGACAAAGACAACTATCCTACTAGGCCAGGTGTCATTCAGATCGCGCAAGTGCATAGGAAAGGGGCAAGGGGAAAGGGGAAGTGCAGGGGAAGGGGAAGGGGGAAGGGGACAGTGCGGTACATGGGATAATAGAATAAATAACAAAGTTGGTGGCAAGTGCAAGGGTGAATGCAGACATCGGGTGTCAAGTGCTGGAAGTGGGACTGGAAGGATACAGAAGACAGTCCCCAAGTGCGGGGGTTGCCCGGAAGGCAGTGCAGGAGTGCGACTGGTGTGGGAAGGGACCTGGGCCCGAGATCAGGGTCGCCAAGAAGCCAGTGCAGTTTCAACCAGGAATTCAGCAGGGCAGGAGAAAAAGCAGATGCAAAGAGAAAGGTTTTGAGTGCTTCTGGAACCAGAGAGGATTCTCCTCAAGTTTCAGGCAGGCTGTTCCAGAGGGAGGCTCCAGCCAAAGAAAGATCTACCACTAACTCGTTGCTTGGAGAAGTAAATGACTCTGAGGGAGTTGGAGGCGGATGAACGAAGAGCTCAAGAACGAAGATATTTAGGAAGAGAGTTGAAGGTATTGAGACTCCCAGCCCCAGAATGCCTTGTGGACAATGCAGAGGGTTTTGAACTTAATCCTCGCAGCCACTGGGAGCCAGTGCAGAGATTTCAGTCCTGGAGAGATACGATCCTTGGGCTTGAGGCCAAGGACAAGTCAGGCAGTTCTGTTCTGGATGAGTTGCGGAGAGTAGAAGCAGCAGATTTAGAAAGAGGCTGTTGCAGTAGTCCAGCCTAGAGAGAACAGCCAGAGTGCGACAGGAAAGGAGGGAGCTGGTGTGCCGATGAGGAGAATCTCAGTCTTACTGGCATTAAGGCAGAAATCATTGGCAGCGCACCACTCCTGGAAGGCGGACAGACAGTCAGAGATGAAAGCGGGAGAAGAGGAGGCTGAAGGTAGCCTGAAAATGAGCAGAATGTCATCCGCATTGCACTGGAAGTTGGGGCAGAGCGCTGCAATGCAGTGGGCAAGCAGTGCCAGGTATTGGTTGAACAGCCAGAGAGAGAGGTTGGACCCCTGGGGAACACCACAGGTAGAGATAGAGGAAGGAACCAAGTTGAACCTGAAGGGTCGATCAGAGAGGAAAGAAGTCAGCCACGCCAGGGCCTGATCGGTGATACCCAGGTTATCACTGAGACGGATGGGCAAGATGGCATGGTTGACAGAGTCAAAGGCAGAAGAAAGATCAAGTAAGATGAAGACGCAGTGGGTGTTGGAATCAAGGTTGGAGAGCAAGGCTTCACGGATGTTCAGGAGAGCAGTTTCCATGCTTCTGGCAGCTCTAAAGCCAGACTGATGATCATGGAAACGACCAAGAGATTCAGTGTGAAGACTGAGCTGGGAGATGGCCAGCTTTTCCAGGAGTTTGCCCAGGAAAGGGGTGATGGAGATTGGGCGATAGTTAGCCGGGCATCAAGGGACGGCCGAGGGTTTTTTTTAAGAAGAGGGTGCACAAGGGAGTGCTTAAGGGGGTGAAGGGAAGACTCCAGTGGCGAAGGAGTGGTTGCAGAAGTCGGCCAGGGCAGGAGCCAGGGAGTCAATGTGGTCCTTGATGGTTTTGGAGGAGCAGAGATGAAACTTTGATGAGACTTTCATAGATCGGACTTGTCTAGAAATCTTGTCTGGGGAGAAAAGGGGAAAGGCAGAGAAGGAGGGAGGAGAGGTGGTTTAAGAAGGGCCAGAGGAAGAGCAGGGAGTAGAGGGAGGAAGAGAAGAGAGAGAGAGGACAGGATGTCCTGAGTTTTCGAGATGAAATGAGAAGCCAGTGCCGAGTTGTTAGATGCCCCAGAGACGCAGGCTTGGATGTGAGCTCTCTTCTTGGTGAGGCCAGAGCCGGTATTGCCTTTGAAGGATGCGGCAGGCCAGTTTGTCAGAGGATGTACCGGAAGCACGCCATTTCCTCTCAGCCACCCTGCACTTGCGTTTGAGGGTGACGAGGCCTGAGTCCTACCAGGAGTTCACCTTGGCTTTGGGCTTCAGGCGGATTCTCATGACGGGGGCAAGAACATCAAGAGTATCAGATATAGCAGATTGTAGCATGGAAAGGGCTGTATCAGGGTCCGAGTCAGCCAAAGGTGGAGGGGGGGCATGAGAAAGTAGCAGTGAAAGCCTCAACTAACACGCTTCATGGGTCGGATGACGGAGAATGTGGGTGGTAGTGCTGGAGTTGGCTAGGCCTGAGGGGTAGAGAGGGTGAGCTGAGAGCAAAGGAGAACATGATCGCTCCAGGTGAGAGGAGTGATAGAAAGGGAAGGTCTGAGGAGATCAGAACATCCAGAGTGTGCCCTGCAGAGTGAGTTGGGCCAGAAGGAAGAATAGAGAGTGAGAGAAAGTTGCAAAAGAGTCCAGAGGAAGGACAGGAAGCATCCACGTGGATGTTAAAGTATCCTTGAAGGAGGAGTTGAGTGGTCAAGACCAGGAGGGAAGAGGAGAGGTCTGCCCACTCAGAGCGGAAGAAGGAGATCTGACCAGGTGGCCGATAAATAGTAGCCACAGTAAGGGAATGGCTGGGGGGGGGGAGACAGAGAGAGAGAGAGAGAGAGAGAGAGAGAGAGAGACTGCAGGCGAGGCATTCAAAGGAGGAGTAGGCCTGCGTAGGAATGAGAGGCAGGAATCTACTCAGGGACGATCAGGGCTACACCCCCTCTGGAACGGTTGGAACTGTGTTTGGAGAGGATCTTGTAGCCATCAGGGAGTAGAGTGTCAAAGCTCGTGACAGAGCTGGCTGTGAACAATGTCTCGGTGAGACCGAGGACACCAAGGTCAAGTTCCTCCAGAAGGCGGCAGATGTCAGGAGTGTTTGACAGCTGAGCAAGAGTTAAGAGTGGCAATATGGAGAAGGTTGCCGTCCTTAAAAGACTTCAGGCGAGGGGTACAAATCAGAGGTCCGCCCTGCGGAGGTATAGAAGAAGCCCAAGGGGGGGCAGAAAGGGAAGGAGGAGAGGGCAAGGTAGTCAAGGAGGAGGCAGCAGGTGGAGGCGAGGAAGCAGTGGGGGGGCGGGGAGAGGGGACAGCAGGAGAAGAAAGGAAGTTAAAGGAATGGTTCGGTCAAAATTTGTTATTGTCCCTACGGGTCGGCCATGTGTTTTTAAGCCCAAGTCGCACGATTTTAGAAAAATGTCCTATGGACCTTACCCGAGTTTTTGTCCATTAAACGCACGCGAAAACAGGCACCAGGGCGCTGCCATTTTGTGATAATCTTATCACTTGCCGCATCACCCTGGCTGACCTGCTTTTGCGGCACTAAATCATATCCCCCGCCCCTGAGCCTGTCATCAGACGCGTACCGCCTATTTCACAACGCCAAAGCACCTCTCGTGTCAACAATCGCTGCGCTTGAGCTATTGACGTGTCGCCATGGAAACGGCATGAAGCCTCTTTACTCAATAAGTATAAACAGACCGTTTCACAACACACAGCAGCAGATTTGAAACACACAAAAACGATGGGGCTTTGGACGGCAGTTGGAAGGACGAATCAATGGATGAAGACACTGGACCTAGTCGCATGGATGGTGTTTCCACCTGGTGCACATGCAATCAGTGCGAGCTAATGCCAACCGAGGAGGGGAACTGCTGCTGCTGTGAAAACTCGGGATGCGTGGCCTACATCTCGGAAGGCGAGCCACGACCGCAATGCATCACCGAGCTGCCAGACTTCAGGGCAGCCTGCCTCACATGGTCCGTGTTGATGGTGCTTATGCACAAACTTCGCGCATCTCTTCGTCCTCGTAATCCGAGTAACGAGTAAGTATACTCTGCTTGTGATGCCACTCCTATTTCATGGTCTTCTACTATATCCAAAATTACATATCATGTTAACGCATGAAAGTCGTTCAATGGTGTGCAGTCTCTAGATAGCATTTGTCCAAGCAGAATGCCATTAGTTACAAGAATTGTCATTGACAACAAACGTTTGATAAACTTATCTTGTTCGTTTAAAAAAAAAAACAGTTTGTATCATTCTTTTTCACAGGTGGTACCAGTAGGTGGCCTATCGTTCCTTTACATGGTGGCTTCACGGGAGGCTTGGACACCGTGTTCGAAGAGTAATACCCGCCTGTGCCGTTCTTGCCATAAGAGAAACTTTCCCGAGTGACAGCGGTCAGTACAGGGGATTTTCCCTCGCTGTGCTGCAACCTGACCTGTACAATGTGTAAAGTCTTGTATTTTTGTGCCAACAAAATAAGATCCAAAATAAAACACCACATATATTTGAAAAACGGTTGTTTCGATTTTTTAAATGAATGAAGTGTGTCTCCATTCAAGGATGGACGTCAGACATCTGTGCTCCGAATGGGTGAAGGTCAGGTTGCTGTGAAGCATGGTGGTCACTATCTAAGCTAACAATGTATTCTCAATAATGCATGCACTAAATAACACTTTTTCAAAGTCTTTCAGTAGGTTATGTCTCTATAAAAGTCACACATATATCTATACTATCAATTAACACACTGGTTGAAGTGTGGGTCTGTGCTCACAAGAATCTCCGGTATGTGTAATTTGTTATTGATAGGCAACGATATACTGTAGTAGGGGTCTAATGTTAGTTGGGGATCTGCTAGGTGGGCATCATGGCGTGGTCAGTGGTCTGGCACATGAAGAGAATACCTTGCATGGACACAGGGTCAGAATGGCAGTAGGTTTCCACTGGCGAGGGTGCGTGGGCAAGGACACGTTTGTGGAGATGAACGAGCTATGTGCTTAGCTCAGGCTGGTTCACATGCAGGACAGTGATCTCAGAGGAAGATTGATGTGTTACATTTATTAGCTGTTGTAAATACCTCCAGAGTTTTCCAGTCAGAGTGGGAACGAGGGTGTGGCCATGTGCTCTGCGTGCTGTACTATCGCAGTGAGGCCTGGTCATCAAGATGGAGTCGAAAGGGGGTACAAAAATGGATGCCCCGTGTCCTGCTCAGTGGTCCCATCTACGCGAATGTCAACCAAAGTTAACATCACATAAGGGCAAGGGGCGAACCCACTACTGGAGGCACTTGGTCCAAGTTTCTACTGAAAAGTAAAGGAGAGGGGCCTGATGGCCCCTCGCTCCCACACACTTGCCTGCACGCCAACCGGCCCATCCATCCACCCCCCCTCCCCTATCAAAGGCATTTCGCACCCGTGGATGAGCGCTGCCATGGTGTGCTGTCAGGGGCGATAACGGCCAAGGTGCTAAACACCATGTACACTTCAAAAGGTATCCCACGCCAAAGGGGCAATCGCTCACTGAGATCTATGCTAACTGCTCGTCGTCGTGCTATCCGTGAACTTCTGTGACCGCTCCGAGCAAACTCGTCAGTGTGCAACCTGTGGCCATCTACCTGTTCTCCTGCAACATACTGCTCTGCTTGCTGAATCCAACTGTTTGTTGGTCAAGGTAAGGCCATGTATCCTAGTCATATTTCGCTGATTTTTAAATTTCTATCTATTTGCGAGTAGAGTACACAATAGTGCTATGTTCATTGGTCTCATTGATATTGACTTGAGTTTCCATTGTTATGCTATCAATAGATCTATTTATTTTCATCTGTGTCAATTGTCATCGAATTGCATCCTTCGGGGTCCAGTCTATAATGTAAGTATGTTTCCTTCTCTTGCAAGACAGAACATCCAAGGCACGAGTCACATGTTCAGAGTTTAGTCACATCATTTATACATTTCTGCAACTTATGCAAACACTAAGCCGCACATGATGAACTGGCATAGTTCCGGCGAGTAAAACAAACTTTGCATTGAACATTGTATGGTTCATTTACTTTTGTATCACATTTTTATTCATCAAGATTGTTTAATAATGTCGATATTTACTTTTCAGAATTTTCAACAATGACTGCCTGTTCGATTAGCGGTTGCCCTTCGAAGACCCATGCTAAATCTGAAGGCACTACAATGCATGTATTCCCAAAAACTGTTGATCGAATGAGAGAATGGGTCAGACATTGCAGATATCCACTGCATGAGCTTGAAAGTAGAGTCCAACAAGTCTTTGAGGACAAGAGGGGTGATCGATACTGCATCTTCAGCCGGCACTTTCCCTCGAACATGTACACCACATCTTGGGTAACAAAGAAGAATAAAGAGCGAACGACACGAAAATTGCTCGCAAACGCTATTCCCACTCTATTCGTCCACATTCTGCCACTGGTGAGTCAAGTGTCCTTTTTTAGCTTTAGGCCTTGCTGTAGTGTGTAGGTAGCCGAATGGATTCATTGATATTTTAGGTGTTGATTCCAATTTGTAATACTTTCGACATTGATATGAGTGTATAGCTTTTTGAATAATGTCATTTATCAATATATTATTTTTCGATTTCATAACCCACAAACAAAATCTATATATGGGAACAGGGAACTGTGCTATATTGCGCATTTTCAAATGCATTACTCAAGTATTCTATCTCCTTACATGGCAATTTTAAATATTGGCATTTCATTATCAAACAATCATTAACCTTTACAACTGCTCGACTATCCCTTGAATCTGAAGCAAGAACATTCTACTTCCGTGATGTGCTCGCAGTTATCAACCACTTCTAGCGCGTATCGGGTAATCTTACTTGGCTATTCCGCTACAGACTTGTTTTATGCATGTCAAGTAATAGTTTTTATGTATCGTGTGATTATTTTACCAATTGTTAAGTTAGTGCTTTCCAATTGATATACACCTTGGTTGTCGTCCCCTGGTGTTTGTTTTCAGTTATAATTAGTGTTATCCATACTAATGCAAGTACTGTCTTTCAGGGAGATGCTGAAGCGTCCACCACATTGACAACAGCCCTAGATGTTCTTCAGCAGCACGAGGTATGGATACTGACAGCTCCATCGACCGTGATCATCAGGACTGGAACACTTGTCGTTTGTTCTACATCATGTTTCATTCGTGGTTAGCCATTGATATGTACCTGTGCGGTCGACCCCAAGTGTGTGTTATGTTTTCAATATTGTAATCCTTACTAATGCAAATACTATGTTTCAGGCAGTTGTTGAAGCGTCAACCCCCACACTTGATGCAGACCCTGACATTCAAGTAATTCCAGGGGAAGTGGAAGTGGGACCATGCGGATACGAATCGGCGGAACAGCTTTCGGAAGTGCGCACTACATTTACAACATCCCTAGATATTCTTCAGCAGCACGAGGTATGGATACTGACAGCTCCATCGAGCGTGATCATCTAACGTGATTCCATTTGCTATACTTTCTTCCCTATTAATGCAAGTACTGTGTTTCATGGAGACGATGGAGCTTCCACTACAATCACAACACCCCATTTAGATGATGCAGATGTAAAGAAATCGGAGAAATAAGTCGATTAAATCGGATCATATTTAAATATTCCTTGATTCTTTTAGACAAAGCATCATTTGTGGTCATCTCTTTATATGTACCTGTGCCGTCAACCCCAAGTGTGTGTATGTTTACAATATTGAAAACCATATTAACGCAAGTACTGTGTTTCAGGGAGTTGCTGATGCATCCTCTCCAATACAATCATTCATGGGAGTCCATGCAGAGCCATAGGTATGGATACTGACAGCTCCATCGAACTAGGTCATCAGAGCTCGAATACTTGTCGTTTGATTGTTCTACACAATGTTTAAATCGTGTTTAGCTATTGAGATGTACCTGTGGGTCCGTCCTCACGTGTGTTTTATGCTAACAATATTGTGATACATAGTAATGAAAGTACTGTTTCGGGAAGTCGATGGAGTCTCAATCCGTGCTGTCTATGCGGATACAGAAAATATAGTCGTTGCAGCGCAACAGGAAGGGAAGAGATGCGGAAACGAATCAGAGTTACAGCATGCAGATGTTGAAGGTCGAGTCAAAAAAGTTGCAAAGAAAAGAAATAAAAATAAGGTTAGTTACAATCAGTTCATAACTTTAGAAATTGTTTTGTGCTGGGGACTATTTTATGTTTTTTTGCAGTCAATTGTACTCTCCTTTATCTTTTTTTAAACTCTTTATTTTTGGTATTTAACACACCATACAACTACACACCCACATTAGGGTGGACATTAACTTTGCGCCGTCGTCTTAAATCCTACTCTCCCCCCCCCTCACCCTCCCACCCCCGCTTCACCCGAGCAAAGTCTCTGCAGGTATTCGTCGCTCCCTTCCTGAACCAAGGCTTGAGGAAAAGTTGTCCTGGACTGAGATTCCATCAGGGTGTGCCTCCTGACTCTGAGGTGCCAATTGAGGGGGGCTCCGCCTCACTCATCAGGAATGTTAACAGCGGGCCCCATATGTCAGGTGGGCGAGCGTGTAGAGGCAGAAGTTGTATAAAGTCCGATTCTACATCCTGGTAGTAGAGTAAGTCTTTGCGCCAGGCTGCGTAAGAACGAGGGGGGCCCCCGCCCCACCCCATGGCCACTCTTCTTCGAGCAAGTGTCAGCAGAAACCCTGTTAACCTCCTGGATGGGACGGAAAGCAGCCTTGTCATGCCGAGCAACGCTGCTGTATGTCTCGGGTGTATAGTTTCTCCAACAATCGCCGTCGTCGTGTCCAGCACTCGGTTCCAGAAAGGGGCTATTTCAGGGCACTCCCAGGACAAATGGACAAAGTTCGCGGATAGGGAACCACATCTCTTGCACGTCAGGGTGATGTTTGTTGGTCTTTTCGGGTGTGTGGTAGGTTTGATGGAGGAAGTTGAAATGGATAAGTTTGAGGCGTGAATTAAGTGCGATTTTCTGATTCTGATTCAGGACGTAGCTCCAATCCTCATCTGAATTGACTGTTTTCCCATCTGGATTTTGCACGAGTGATGGCGGGGGTCGTACTAGAGATTAGTGCTTTGTATATTTGTGACACCAACCTGCCGTCACCTTGAGCTTGAATAACATCATGCAGCAATTGACAGGTAGGCGGTTGACACGGGAAGCCCGGCAGGAGGGACTGTAGTGTGTAGCGGGTTTGGAAATAGAGGAACACGTCCAGTGCGGTGTTGCCCCCTTTCATTTTTGCTTGGGCCGGTGTCAGGAAGCCTTCCTCCGTGAAGAGGTCTCCTAGAGTTTGTATATGAAGCTTATCGACCCATTGATGAAAGACCTTCTCTGAAGTTAGGGGGATTCCTGGTATAAACTTGACTGGTAGAAGAGGGGAGTACCATGTTTGCACCCCGAGCCTTTGGGCTAAGGTTTTCCAGACTTTGTACGTCGTGAGCATCGCGTTCATCGTGTGGCAGGGAACGGGGATCTGGCCGAAGATTACTGCAGTCAGAAAATTGGGCGTTGCCAGGGCTCGTTCCACTTGTACATGAGGGCGGATCGTGTGAGTTGCATACCAATGGCTGAGGTATTGTGCCTGGGCAGCCCAAAAGTATTTCTCCAAGTCCGGGAGGGCCAGTCCCCCGTTGGACACCGGAAGTGTCAATGTTGAGTATGCCACTCTGGCTTGTTTGCCCGCCCAGAGAAGCTCAAGAACTAAGCTTTTCAGCCTTTTCAGAAAGGTTTGCGGTAGTAACAGGGGGATATTGTAAAAGAGGTACAGTAGCTTCGGGAGGACCACCATCTTGACCAGGGAGGCCCTTCCCCAGAGCGTTAGTGAAAGCGTCTTCCAGCGTGCAACTTTGTCCTGGAGGGCCTGGACCACTTCCTCGTAGTTATTGCAAAACACCTCATGTTTGTCCAGGGACAGCTGTATCCCCAGGTACCGGACACTGGCAGTATTCCACGTCAGATTGAATTCGTCTGCAAACTGTTTTGTGGCCCTGGTCAGTGGAAAGACGACGGATTTAGAAGGATTAATTTTTAGCCCAGAGGCCGCTCCGAATTTGATGACTTCCCTCATGACTGGGTTCAGGTTGACCTCGGGGTCACGGATGAATAGAGCCAAATCGTCGGCATATAGGGAGACGATGAGCCTGTGTGGGCCGATGTCCCCTCTGTTGTCTAAGTTCCCGAAGGTTAGAGGCGAGTGGCTCCATTACCAGGGCAAACATTAAAGCGGACAGCGGGCAGCCTTGTCGCGTACCTCTTTGCAGATCTATTGAGGCTGATTTTGCGGTGCCTACAATGATGTTTGCTTGTGGCTTGGTGTACAGGAGAGAGACAAGCTTGATGAAACGGGCACCTAGACCCATCCTGGTGAGGACCGTGAACATAAACGGCCACTCCACCGAATCGAACGCTTTCTCAGCGTCTAGAAGGACTGCAGTTGCCTGACTTTAGGGGTCTAGCGCCTCGATGATGCCGAACATTCTCCGGATGCCGAAGGTCCTATTGCGGCCTCGAATAAAGCCGGCTTGGTCCGCTAGTACAAGGGCGGGCATCAGGGGGATCAACCTTTTGGCTAGAACCTTGGCAAGTATTTTGTTGTCGAGGTTGAGCAATGAGATGGGGCGGTACGATGCACATTCTTCTGGTGGTTTGCCTGGTTTGTGCAGCAGGATGACATTGGCTTCACGGGAGGAGTGAGGGAGAGTCCCAGCTTCCAGCGCCTCTTCGTACACCGCCGCCAGGAGAGGAGCTAGGGTGTCCGCGAATGCTTTATAGAATTCTCCCGTTATGCCGTCTGGGCCCGGCGCCTTGGAAGAGGGTAGGGCCTTTATGGCTGCTTTAATCTCTTCCTGCGAGGTCAGCTCATTCAAAGGGGTTCCCGCAGGTGTTGTTCGACCAAGTAGAGCTCTTTGTCTTCTAGATTTTCCAATAGGGCGTTTGGGAGTTTCGCACTGTAGAGGTCTTGGTAGAATAGCCTGAATTCCTCTGCAATCTTATCGTCGGTGTGGATCACCTTGCCTTGCTTGGTTCGGATCCTTTCGATTTGGGACTGTTTGTTGTCGGCTCTGATTAGGTTCGCCAGAAGTGCACCAGGTTTTTGGCCCTTGCTTTATTGGCAGACTTGACTGGTGAGTCTTAAAAATTTGACCTCTCGCTCTGCGGTGGCATTGAATTTTTGCAGTTCAGTTTTCAAAGCTGCCGCTGTCTTTGGGTCGGCCGAGTTCGTGTTCTGGATCTCGAGAGATTTTAGTTTACTTTCGGTGGCAGTAAGCTGCTCCTGATGAGCTTGAGGATGCCGTTGTCTTTGGCGTGGCAGACTCCTCTAATGAAACATTTAAAAGACTCCCAGATTGTGCCTGCTGAGGGGACAGAGCCAATGTTGGCTTCAAGAAATACATCCATCTCCTCTCTTAATTCGGAGGCAAAGGCATCATCACGTAGCGAGCCCGTTTTGAAGCGCCAGCGCTGTAGGGGCGGCATGGGGTTGGATGGCTTGAGATTGAGAAAAAGCGGTGAGTGGTCTGAGAGCGTTCACGGATGGATGCAACACCGGCCACATGTCCAGGGGCCATTTGCTGAGGTGAAGAGATAGTCGATCCGGGAGCTCGTGTTGTGGACCGCAGAGTGTAAGGTAAATTCCCGCAGCTCTCCATTAGAAATCCTCCATACATCTTGAAGATCAAACGCTTTGCAGATTTCCCTTATTTTGAGCTAGCCTTAGAGGGCGGCAGCGGTGTGGCTTTTGATCTGTCTCTCATAGGGTCTAAAACAGTGTTCATGTCTCCGCCCCAGATTATTATTGCAGGGTCGTGAGTGGAGAGCTGTGTCAACACCCAGCCAAAGTTGTCGGGACCGTCCACATTCGGCGCATAAGAATTAATGAAAGTCATTTTTTGACCTGCAATGATGCCGCACACTAGTACTGCTCTTCCCTCGGAGTCCTTTGCCGAATGGAGTAGACTGAAACTGAGCCTCCTGTGTAGGAGTATAGCGACTTCTCTCGAGTATGTAGATTAGGATGAGAAATATCTAGGACATCCCCAGCTCTTGGCCCACTGATGGTCCCTCCCAGGGCTGAGGTGTGTCTCTTGGATCAAGGCCACGTCCACATCATGGCGTCTGAGGTACTGCAGGATTTTTCTGGGTTTTGCTGGGATGTTGCCGCCTCTTATATTCCACGTTAGGACATTGAATGGGGTGAGTAGATTGTTATGTCAGACCACAATGCCATTCCGATCTGCAGCACTGGTTTGGCAATAAATGGTCTAGTGCCGGGTTCAGTGTTCAGGGGTGGAGGGCCTGGTTGAGGCGGCGGGATCGACGATGGGCAGGGAGCAAGCGGGGAACCGGATGGTCGGGATCTGGCGGCGCTGAACAATTCCAATGCACTCTGAGGGCTCGATCTCCGGGCAAACCCCAACAGGCCCACCGAGAGGTCCCTCATTAGCCAACAGTTAACACAAACGGCCCATGGCACCACCATGCTGAGGAATGAACCTCCACCTCAGCGGAACAAACTCAACTAAAACTAAACTTAACAGTAGCTGTGCTAGGGGCGCTCGGGGCCTCCCAGGTGTCCCTGCCCCGTCTTTCGCTTAGTGTGAAAGTTCCGGCTTACTCTGTTGCAGTGGGCTGGTTTCTGAGTTGTCGCCCAGCATTACTCTTTATGGAGGATTCCTGGGGTTTCTTTCTCTCTGCGGTCTGGGGCGAGCTTGGTTCTGGTCTGGGCATCCCAAACGGTCCAAGAATAGGTTTGCTTCATCCGGGGTTTGGAAGAACTGGATCTTCCCATCGTGCTGGACTCTAAGGCGTGCAGGATATAGCATTGAGTACATCATTTGACTGTTTCGGAGTCTCTGCTCGACACTGGCAAACGTTTTCTGTTGTACCTGCACTGATGGGGAGAAGTCAGGGAAGAAATGAATATTGTCCCCCTCGTGGCGCAGCTCGCCTTTCTCTCTGGCCAGCCAGAGTATGGAGTCCCGATCTCTGTAGTTCAACAGCCTCGCTATTATTGGTCTAGGTGGCGAGCCCGGAGCTGGTCTAGACGTGGGAACTCGGTGAGTCCTCTCTATAATGAAGAGATGTGATAGAGCCTCCCGTCCGAACAGGTTTATGCACAGGGACTCGACAAAATCCTCCATTTTCTCCTGCGTTTGCTGTTCTCTCACCCCCACTATCCGAAGGTTGTTCCTTCTTGATCGGCCTTCCAAGTCTTCACACTTGGCAATGGTTGTTTTAAGTTGTGATTCCAATAGAGAGACTTTGTTGGTTAGAATTGTTGAGCTGTCGTCGAGATTTGACACGCTCTGCTCCATATCGTTCATGCGTTCAGTATGTGAGTCCATCCGATGTTGCAGGAGGTCGACTTTAGATGCAAGACCATCCATTTTATTGCTCAGATTGCCGATTCCAGCCTTCAAGTCAAGGAGGATTTCTTGAATTTCGGAGGAGTTGCCGCTAGGATCTTCTTGCTGCGGACAGACTGACATTGAGGCTAGGTCCTCCTGGTGGAGTGGGGCTCTGGGCGTCGAGCCACTTTCAAAGTTTAACTTCCTCTGGGACTTGTCAGTCTTCCCCATCGTGGCAGCAGATGTGGGAATGACTGGTGTCGGTAGCGGGAGTGGGGATGACTGACGTCGGCTACTTATGTCCAGACTATACCAGGGGTGCCTCCGGGGCCCTTCCCTGGACTGGCCTGATCGCTGGTTGATGTGCGTGGTGGTCTTGCGGCTTTGTGCAGGAAGAAGCGTCACCATCCGGTACCCACGGGCAGTGGGGAAGGGCTCTGAGAACTTCAGTGGGGTAGACTATCTTTTCCGGTGTAGTTGGCACTCCTGCTGCGGGGTGGTGCTGCCCACCTTAGTGCGGTGGGGCCCAAAGTGACCAGTTAGCAATGTTCAAGTCGCGGTCGGAGCAGGGTCATGATGGACAACTTCTGGAGTTCTGCGCCGACCCAACCCTATGGTGATCCCGGCTTGCCTGAGGGGGGATGGAAGGGGGGGGGGGCGGCCGTGTGCTGGTCCGGCACCCTACGGTGAGTGATGTATACTTCCCCCCCCCACTCCTTACCTCCACGCCCGCTCAGCCTTTTCTTTCCTCTAGGCGTGTGCGTGCTGGGTGCTCGAGACTGGGGGGGGAGGGGGGCTCCTGGCTCTCGGTTCGGCGTCGACGCTGGGGCGGGCTCAGCAGAGGATGGACTCTTGTATGAGGGCTCTGCGGGGGGGGGGGAGGTAAACCCCCCGACCGCTGTTACGCCTCTCGCTCAACGGCCCTCAGCCTTGGAGCTGGATGCCAGAGCAGGCGCAACAGAGGCGGGCGGCGATGACGTGGGGGAGCAGCTGTTCCTATCTCAGAGCGCCGTCACCACCGAGGCCGGCGCCGGCCGCTGGGGTAGCTTGTGGCCACGGTCCCTGCACGGCTGCCGGAGTCCGATGGTGGAGGAGGGAGGAGGGGGGGCGCCTGTGTCCACGCCGACACGCTGTCATCTGACGGGTGCCCGCCCGAATTTGTCGTCGGCTCCCTTGGCGCCCTCGTCGTGGCTTGGCTTCTGGTGGGGAATCGGGTTGCCACTGGCGAGGGAGCGGGGCTTTGGATGGTTGGCGCCCCGCTAACCAGCTACGCGGGGCTCGGGGACAGAGCCGCGTGGGCCGGGCTTTGGCTTGGGGGCACCGATTTGGCTCCAGATTTCTCAGAACTGTCGCTGGGGAGACCAGGAAGACAAGGATCTGCGGGTTGACACAGGTTTGCCGGGAACTGGAGGATTCCGCAGGATTAATACGGGGCGAAGCGGGAGCTTTAGACCAGGTCGGCCATCTTGGATGGCCCTCTAGCGCCCTCGCGTCTACTCTCTCCTTTATCTTGTGTTTAAACTGAACATCCCTTTTCCAATCCGTCCTCTAGTTACCCGTGGGTGTACGAACTATACATAGACAGTGAAGCGAATGAGAGATGTTGCTTGCCAGACCATTTACACTATGGAGGAACTATTAATTCAGACGCCGCGTGTTGAGACTAGAGATGCTCATGTCCAATGGCCAGAACATGAAATTAAGGTGTCCGGAGAATCCAGTAAAGTTGTAAAGGACCATTGCTACAGTGCGACTGCAACTCCACAAGAAGATGATACTGAATGTATTGAAGATAGCTCTGAAGTAGTCGCAGATCAATTCACACAATCTACACCCGCCAAAAAATTGCCACCAAAAAAGCTGTCGACATTGTTGTGTTCTCCCATCAATGTTGAAGTAACAGATGTTGAAATGACAGGGAATTAACCAGCAGCAGCATTCACCGACGCATTAGAACCTGATATCAACGATATTTCTTTCAATGCTGCTGATATGTCCTCAACTATGCAGTCCGAAACAAGTGTGATGCCGGATGACAGTCTAATCAAAGAGGGCAAATACATAGTATTCGACAGTTGTTTGATGGATATTATAAGTATGCTGCAATGTGGGCATTCCGTCAGAGGGAAAGTATGTCGGAAGCCATTGAATCATGTGACTCGTCAAAAACAAGGCAGTAACGTCACAATACATGCCGCCTGTAGATTAAATCATACGTTCTCATGGTCTGCACAACCGATGCTGGGGAAACTGTCAGCAGGCAATCACTTTTTAGTGGCTCCAGTTTTAGAAAGTTAAAGTCTTTCTTTCAGTTTGTGGGACTCCATTTCATTTAAAAAACGCAGTACTACAGATACCAACGTGATTATCTATTTCCGGCCATTAGTGATGCTTGGAAAATTGAACAATTGTCTCTAGCAAGTAGATTCGAAGGCAAACGATTCAGGCTAGCCGGCGATGGACAGTGCGACAGCCCTGGATTTTCTGCCAAGTACTGCACCTACCACTTTCAGGACATGGATAGTAAGAAAAATGTGAGTTCGGTGGTCGTGCAGGTGTCCCAATGTAAATCCTCAGTGGCCATGGAGAAACTAGGATTTAAAAAATCAGTGGACTATCTACAATCGAGGGGAATGCACATCGACCTCATAGCCATGGACAGACACGTTTCAATTGCCAAGACAATGAGAGAGCAGTTCCCACATATTAAACATCAATTTGATGTATGGCATCTTGCTAAATCAATCAATAAGAAAATCTCGGCTGCAGGGAAAAAAGAAGGTTTGGAAAGTATTTCACAGTGGTCCCAGTCCATCAGCAACCATCTTTGGTGGAGCTCCAAAACTTGTGAAGGATCAGTGGAAATCCTACTTGAAAAATGGCAGTCACTGATGCACCACTGTACCAACATTCACCGCTGAACAGAAAACCTACATTTCCACCAATGTGAACATGGTCCTTTGTCCCCAGAAGAGGCACGGAAGAAGAAGTGGTTGGTTCCATCTTCACCCACACACAAAGCCATTCAGAAAATTGTTTTCGATAAAACTATCAAGAGATTTGAGGGGGCTGACAGAATTCTGTCACAACCGAGGTTTGGAAGTGTTCCACAATATGTGCCTAAAGTACAGGCCAAAGTGCTTGCATTTCAGCATGCAGGGCATGAAATATAGGACTCTACTTGCGGTTTTGGCTCATAACGAGAATGTGTGCCGTGAACAATCTAGAACTACAGGTAATGTAGGGAAGCTTTGCTACACTACGGCCTTTGCAAAAAGTAGTAAGCAATGGGTGATCAAACCAGTCTATGAGGAAATGGAGTTCGACTTTGTTAAAGGCCTGATTGTTGCTGTACTTGAGAAGCACAGATATGGAATTATGAGCGTTTCTGTGCAGAGCACTGATGCATTGCCACTGTGCCATGCCCACCAAAAGAAGAACTCGTTGAGAAGTACAAATCCCGGTTTAAATTATTATAATTTGATTGTCTTTTTGGAAAAAAATGTTATTGTACAGTGTACATACAAGGTATGCAAACCCTAACCCCTACCTTCACCATCCTGGGTGGCGAACAACCTGGGTGTCATCGTTGACTTCTCTCTCTATTCACCTCATATCGCTGACCTTGTCAATATGTGTATGTATATATTTTTGTTGACGTAACTAAGTTTCGCAATCTCATGTAAATGCTGCGCACTGTTAACCGAGGGGAGGTTTGCGTATTGCAAATAATAAAACAAACAATAAATCTCACTTTCATTTCAACTCCTCGGGTACTTTATACTTTCCGCGACCTTCCCCCAAAAAGTCAATATCCCCTGTTATGGTTCTGTAGGGCTGCAAAGCTCGCGGACAACGAGGACAAAATTGGGGGCCTTGGAACGCGACTAGCAAGTCGTTGCATATGGAAGAGAAGCCAGTTCGCATTTGCACATTGAGGCCCAGTACATAGATTGATTCGAACATTCAAGTTCTCACAGATGGCTTTACTACGGGATGTTGCAAAGTAAGAATGTATGCTCATTTCGAGCGAAGGTCAGTGGCTTTGATTTTCAGCTTGTGGCCTGAAGAGGCCCACAACTCGCCCTGGCAGTATAAGGTTCTATTGTTTTTTGACCTTGGGAGACAGGGACCATGCCGAAAGGACTTCATTTGAAGGAGGTGGGCAATTACTTAAGACGATAAGGCAGAAAATTCGGAAACTAGACTGAGCTTCATGTTAGTTCAGTATACGAAAAATCGTTGTCACGAGCACAGTGGGATTTACGGACTGCATTACGCAGAGACAGAATGGAAATTGCAAATATAATGTAAGTAACTCTTTAGACGCTATTATACTGGGATGAAGAATTAATGAATGGATGAATGAAGAGCAAGTAAAACGTTTGTGGGATTGTCTTTGTACCGGGCACACGGGCATGCAGATCCACATTCCACACGCATGTAGACACAGTCGTTTCTCATTGTGTGTTAACCTCGATTTAATTCGTTAGTTTTCGCATCGATTTTAGAGCCGAACATTCTCCATTGCGCTATCCTTGCAAGCAAATAGTTTCTGATTGGCCATAATAAATAAAATGAATAATAGTAATAAAGATCGGCTGGCAAGACTATTTATAATTTTTATGTTTTCAAAACAGGTATATCCTACCCTACTGCTACTGCCACCAGTTTCAGACCCCGGCAGATAGTTTTTTCAACCGCCAGCTGCGGCTTCTCGTAAACAACTGCACCACTTTGACGATCTTATGGGATGATCGCCAAGGGCCCATATGCCCTTACGCGGTACTAGCGGCTAGAAGCAACATATCAACCTTTACGCTGGCCTAGTGCCTAGTTGATGGAACAGCCTTGCGGTTCACCGTGCGACCAAAGTGCTTCTATTAACGAAAACCAACACCCTGTGTACCATAAAGGAACAGCGCGTGACTCACGATAAAACAGAACAGCATTTGCGGATAGAAAAAAAAAAGTAAAAAAAAAAAATCACATTCCGATTTAATATGCCAATTGATGAATATTCTATAAACATTTAATGTCAAATAAATGTACTTTACCAAATGTACCGTGTTGCTGTTTGATTTTAAAGTACAGTTTCATATTCCGAATTGTGGCGCGCTGTGTTACGAGTTGATCTGTGTTGGTTTCCGGGTTCTGCGTGAAGTCACGTAGAAGACGACTGGGCGCGTTTGCCTAAGCAGCGCAGTAACGTCACGGAGAGAGGCGGGGAACATGAATGTTTTGATAATGTCAGGCTCAGGGGCGGCAGATATGATTTAGTGCCGCAAAAGCAGGTCAGCCAGGGCGATGCGGCAAGTGATAAGATTATCACAAAATGGCAGCGCCCTGGTGCCTGTTTTCGCATGTGTTTAATGGACGAAAACTCGGGTAAGGTCCATAGGAAATTTTTCTAAAATCGTGCGACTTAGGCTTAAAAACACATGGCCGAGCCGTAGGCACAATAAAAAATTTGGACCGAACCATTCCTTTAATGAGGCCCGGGAAGAGAATCAAAGAGGAGAAGGTTGGCCTGAGGACCTTGGACCAAGACAGTACCATTACCATAAACATTAATGATGACCTTAGAGGAGTGGAAGGAGGACAGTAGGACCTCCCACCAGGTGCCACCATTAATGGGAGAGGAAGAGTAGGAAGAGAGCAAGAGATCATATGAAGAGTTCATAGGTCTGATGAGGGAACAACAAAGAGGATGTCAGTGAAGTTTTGCCTGGAGGAGGCACCGGTATAGGTGTCAGCGATAGGGAGGCCTGGGTTGGAGACCAGGATGTCCTTTTTAAACTTCTTCCTACCAGATTTAGTGAGGAGAGCAGGATAGTCAATAGAGAAGCAGTTAGAGAAGATAGGAGAGACAGAGCACCACAGAGTAGGTGGAGAGAGGAAAGAAGAGGAAGGGAGAGAGAAGGGGAGACCACTAGGGAAGGACACATAGCAGGGAGCAAGCAGACGAGAGTGAGAGAGAGTGAGAGAGAGAGTGAGAGAGAGTGAGAGAGAGAGAGGGAGAGGGAGAGGCGAGACAGTTGACAATTGGACACAACGACAAACTCAGATTTATAAGACATTCACAATGCTTTTCCTGCGGACACCTACAGACACAGCCAGGAGCTGCCTCTGTAGGAGCCACCCTTCGCAGCTGGGGATGCCGGGAAGAGGGCTGCCCTTGGAAGGACAGTAATGAGGAAGAAAAAGGCCAATAAGGGTGGTGGGCGGGCAGGAAGGAGGGAAGAAGCGGAGGGGAAACACAGAGGGAGCAATGAGCAGGGGGCACCATAACAGAAAAAAAAATAAGCAATTGGCCTAAGGCGGGTCTCACCAAGTGAAATCCGAGCCTGCAGTCACCCGCTCAGCCTCGATGGAAATGGCGAGCACGGTGTGCGACGGCTCTCCAGACAAACACACGGAAATCAGAGGAGCCATTCAGGGTTGAGGGTGGGCGGGCAGGGAGGCGGAGAGAAGAAGGGAGAAACAGAGGGAGCAAGAGGCACCAGAACGGTAAGGTTGGGAAAGGTAGCTCAATAGGTCTATAACCATGCTGCAGAGATCATTGTGTAATCCTGATGATAGGTGAGTTAATGCATCTGCATCAGAGGTATGTGTTGAAGATGCAGGTAACATTCAATTGTAACAGAGCCAACTTATCTTTCGACTTATCAAAAGGGCTACTAAATGTTCAGTAATTTAGAACACCCATCTCACCTGGGCTCTTACACTTGTAATGGCATACAGTGCTGGTAAAACAGCTGCATTCAAACAAGAGCTGCATCTGGTGCGACATCCAACTCTATAATTCCCAGCCTAATGGCCAAAAGAAGGTTTGCACACATCTAAAAAGGAGCAGCCAATGGTGACGATGCACTATATTTGTAAATGGAAAAAGCATGTTCAGCTATTAGAATATTTATTGGTGTTAAGTCAAAAGAAAAAAAATGGATAAAGTGGGTGTTGGGGGAGGGCCGTGTGAACAGAGAACATACTGGACAATCCAAACAGGAATTAGAGCAACAGGAAGAGAGAGAACAATGAGCTACATAAGAGAGCAACAAAGAAAGTGCGATGGGAAACCGAGGTAAATAGGACACAGACACACAATAAGAGTGAGGGATAGAAAAAAGCAAGAGACATATAGAAACAGTAAAATAAGAAAACAGAACAGCAGGCGTGGAGAGCTGGAAATAGAAAATCCAGATTAGAGAAAGTTAGGCCAATAGCATAAGAGGCAGTGCAAAAAGATCATCAGAAGGAGTAGCAACCACAACAGAGTAAATGAAAAAACAGATTTAGCCAGAGGAAGAGGAATTGTATCAACCGATACAGCATAATGTAGGAGGGAAACCGCAATAATAGAATGCAGAGATGTTAGAAGCAGAGTTTCAGAGCAACAGACTTCAAAACGTGAGAGGCAAATCATCAGGAAACAGAGTAGCAAAGAAGGAGCCATGAGCCAAAAACATGGAGTAGCCGTCAAGGCATTAGTCATCAATACGTTTATTTGGAAACACATTTTCCATAAACAATGCAGAATAAAATACAATACAAAATACATAACATAAGGATAAAAGCACATTGGATGAAATGACAAAATTAAAAAAGTAGGTGTGTGCAGATTAAAAACCTCTGAGGGAGTGCCTGGGTAGTCATTAAGTTATCAATGTTCAGTTAAATTTTGAGATGATTTTGGTTCTACGATGCCAGACCTTTCCTAAATAGTCCACCGAGCCCCAAGCCACAAGCAGTTTAGCAGCTGAAAGTAGATAGCAAAGGGCCGGCCTGGCTTGAGACATTCCAGCGGACCTCAGTAATGGCAAGAGTGTTTTCCTTCTTAAGTCCATAAACCACTCACAAAACTGCAATCCCCTAGCGCACATTATTTCATCCTCCATTTGTACAGGGGCTACCCCGTAGGCAAATTCTTCTACAGGGTCAACATTTACAGACAGTTCCCCCAGGCCTAATTTCACATTAAAGTCACCAGCCAGAATTAACAATGAACCCCAGTTTGCGTTGTCACTGCCATGCGCTTCAATCAAATCTCTCAACGCACCTGGGCACCCTTGGTTAGTAATGTGTGGCCTATTATAGAAATTGACCATGAATAAGGGACGGCCACTGGCAGGGCGAGCAGTAATGCATTGCACATTCCCATTCTTAGTTTCTCTCACCATCAAAATTAAGGCTAAGGATGCCTTCACCAAGATTGCCAGGCCACCAAAAGATCGCCCACGTCTACCTTTCTCAGCTGGAACACATACTGAAACATAGCCATCAAAACATAATGGGGAGAGTGCCCACGTCTCCTGAAGGAACAGGATATTGTATTCCCTCATGGCGATAGTTCTATCGCTCTGCTTAAGCTTAGACACAGCACCTGAAATATTCCAAGATAAAAAAGACAGATATCTCTAAGGGTGCCCGTTCATTATAGAAATCATTTTGCCCCTTTGGGCCTCCTAGTCCAGGGGATCCTTTGGATGACCCACCTCCCCCGCGGCAACCGGTCAATCTAGTTCTTCAATTTCACCCAAAACCTTATAGCTATTTGTAAGATCTACCATGGCCACTGGCGTTATTGATGACACCTGACTGCCTCCCACAGAGCCCTCCAATGCCACACGAGAATACAAACCTTTAGTGGTGGTCTGTGGTGCTAATGGTGGATGATTTACCAGATAGAATGCTCATAAGGGAAAGAAGTCGCTATTTTGTACGAAAGAATTAGGGTCCTCCACTCTGGATTAATGGAGGTAACTACATAGTTGAGCATGGCTGGAGCAATCAGACACCACCACATAATCCCCCACAGCCCCTTTCGGTTCCTTCCCCACCTAGGAGACCCTCCTGGCCATAAGGATGCCTCTAGGGTTCACCTTCATATCAGGAAAATGTGAATTAATCCATTGTGCTGTCTAATTTAGAAGAGAGATAGTGGGTTCCACCTGGCTGGGGGCCAGGGGAGGGAGTCTCGTGATGACTCCCACCAAAGGGGCAGCCTCTGGGGGGAGATTGAGAACTACTTGCTCACTAGGGGAGCATTTATCTTTTAAGATCTTATGTGTACCCACAGCTGAGACCCCCAGGCAAGTCTTAGGCCCCCTCCAAGAAGTGCCTTCCAAATGTGCAGTATCATGCCGTATTGGAGGCACAATAGGTAAAGCAGCGACTATAGGATTATGAGCCACCGTCCCACCCCTGTGTAATTTGGTTGAAGAATTTGGGAGTTGGGTTGCGGGGGCTTCCAATGCGGACCCAGGGGCGGCCGGCACTGTGCGTTCTACAACAAGTTCTTTAATTTCCATAATATCTTTATTAAGACCTCTTAATAGGTCATCCATAATGCATAAGATGGTACTTAAAGAATTCTTAAGGGCCCCTATTTTTTCTAGAACCGGAGCTAGCTTTCTGTCCAGTACCGCATCCAAAATTCTAAAATCACTTGAATAATAAACCAAAGGGTTATTAAGTGCTGCAGCAGGGTGAAGGTTCTGACCACTGTCCATCAAGCTGCCTGTGTGGACAACTGCTTTCACTTCCTCATAAGTTAGACCTCCAACAGAAATCCCCCCTTTTTCACCACCCATTGGGTCAGTTTCCAAATGATGATTATTCAATGTGTTTTCAAGACATTGTGAGAGACTGGGGATTGAGGAGTTTGGGGAAGGTAGCCGGGCATTCTTTTGTCACCATGTACACTAGATTGTAGGCTAGCAACTTCAATAGCTATCTCTGTATGTTGGATGCGCTCTTCCAGTTTGCCTGCCATTTGCTTAAGGTATTCATTTAAAGTTGATTGACCATGATCGACCTGGGCGCCTTTACTTTTTCTGGGCTTCAATTTAGGATTATTGCTGGCAATGTCCAGGGTTCCCGGTACACCCAAGGCACAGGGCTTGCTTTTTTTAGTTTGGTTGGGGACCAGTGGGGGAGCTTTGGCCTTGCGTTTAAACATAATTCAATAGCACTAAGAGCAGCCCTCACTTAAACCAGAATGGAGCTCATGGAAAAAAGATCCTAGGAGCTATGAACCAAAAAACCCCTATTAATAGGGGGACTGAACGTGTTACTTAAAGTGCAAATGCAGAGGGAGTGGAGTGATTCACGCACAATGGTAAAAACACACAGGTACTAGTTAAAAATCCCCAGAAAAGGAAATAAAAAGAGCGCTGGAAAATATGCACTAAGAGCACAAGTCAAAACAGAATTGTACCATGAGGCTGGGGTAGGGGAGGGGAGAGATTCACTTGCAGCCCCTCTCCCTAACAACCTAAAACCCTAATGCCCCAAGTAATGAAATCATGGAAAGTAAAAAAAGACTGCAACAAGGGACACAGTTACGCTTCCTTTCCAGCAGACTCTATAGTAGAGAAACCAAAAGTCACTGCCACCAGAAGCAGGGACAGGGCACGCCCGGCAGCTCAGGGAGCCCCCTTAGTTTGACTCTCTCCCCCCCGTCCCGCTATCCCAGTCCTAGGAATAGTCCAGAGCAGAGCACAAAGGAAAAACAAATGGGAAGGGCAGCCAGTGAGGACAGGGCACGCCCGACAGCTTGAGGAGCTGCCTTAGTCCGTCCCCCCCTGTCCTCCAAACTGCCACTGACTGTACAAACTGGCAAGTTCCAAATAACAAAATAACAAGTAATATCCGCAGCCAAGATGTAACTTTGATTATAGCAGCAGATGAACGGATAACTTAATTGGCATCATCAGGGTTCAGTTTGCATTCCGTAGCAACACGGTTTTAATTACTGCCGTTTTTATAAAATCCTTAATGCCAAGGAGTCACGGTGGAAATCACATCTGTACACAGAGAAGGTAGTCCTAGTAACAGGAGGTTCCCTTATTCAAATGGCTTTGCAGGTTTAAAACGAAGATAAAACATGGAGTGGGAGTGGGGGGGGGGGGGGGGGTGGTTAAGGGTTAAAAGTCAACCAACCCTCAACACCCAGCTCACAGTACTTCTGGGAAAAATGGGCTGTGTGTGTCAAAGTACTCCTCCGGGAGCCGCCTGCACTGCAACGTCCGTGCCCGTATCCCAAAAGATTCCAAAGTGAACCGCAGCTTATTACAGCCGTCGCTGTAGACCTCGAGGTTGGGACGTGCTGCAGCCATCAATCCACGCAGCCCTGCAGAGCCACACAGACTGCAGAGACTGCCCTTCGCCCAAGGCATTAGTACCAGACTGCAACAGTAGGCCCGAGAGACGGAGGCGATCCCAGTAGAGTGAGAGACTGAATTTACCATGTAACTAGCTGGCATCTCTAGTAGTTCTTACAGTTTCATTGTCCAAATATAATAAAGATGAAGCTTGATAGTACACATCAACTAGTTCTTTGTCACTAATGTTTTCTAACAGTTTTATTTTTATGCACAAAATGAATAGTTGTCAGACACTTTTTACGCTCTTGCGAAGGAGAAAACGAATTTTCACTCTTGAAATTGGATTTACTCTGCAATTCTAAAAACTGGGAGTAAAATTCCCTCACGCTAAAATCCTATCTGGAGCACTGCATTCACCATTGGAAGCTTTGCCAGCAGGACACCAGCACTTCACCTTTAGAAAAAGTGATGCAATTGTTAGCAAAGTTAAGGGCAACACTGTAAATAACTTAGTGGTAAAGCACATGTGAAATGGGCGGGTGAGGGGGGAGGAAGAACCAGTATAGACCAGTACGTAAATTATGTAGAAAACCCATAGACAAACCTACTAACAAAACATCCCTAGTTCTTAATAAGTGCAACCCTGCTAAGAATTGGGGCCTAGTGCCCAAACGTCAAAAGTTCCACAATACATACTTTGCAGGAGGGTTTACTATGTGATTTAAGACCAAGAGTGGCCTAAATTATTGGTATTGAGTAAAGGTTCCAGATGTTTAATAAAAACGTAAATAACATTCTTATAAGTTTCTCTCTGAATCCCACCACTCTAGGGGAAGCCCAGGGAGATGCTGGACCAGTCCACCACCGAACATAGGCAAGGGAAGAGATCGGTTTAGGACTTTTTGTCAATACAACCGTATGGTGGATGTACTCCTCTTTAAGGGTCCCCGAATCAGCTGAGCCCACTTCTGGGCTGTGTCCAGTTGAGTGTTCCAGGCACCACAGGTGCACATGTCACTTTCGGCATCAGGTTTGCATCGGCTACTTTGCAGTTACAGGCTCCGGTGATACGATTCTGAAGACTGGACAGCTGGACACCCTTGGCAAGATAGGAAGATGACCTCCACAGAAAATGTGGCTTGGAGACACAATGAAGATGGTGAAGACAGCTGATCCTTGACATGGGAACGAAGGAGTAGACCCTGTGCAGCTTCTCTTCGGTCAAGTAGGTTGAAACTGCAGTAACAAGCCTCTGGTTACACAAGTTGATGATCCGCAAAGTTACAAGGATGCACTTGGAAAGGCGACTGCTGCAGTGAGGTAACCCTGGAATGACAAAGGTACTCACCGTAGTGACTACCTTACTCTTAGTCCATAATCCCCTTTCCGGCATACTTTTGGGCCATTCTGTCCATCGGCAAGGGACCGGAGCACTTTTAAAGCATCAAAAAATTAACCTGTTTTGTCCGTTTATTATTTTTACGTAGGGCTACCGCACGCGACCGCAGCCCTGCCTTCCTGAGATCCTCCCCGCGCATCGCTCTTCAGTCCTTTTCGATCGCCAGGTCTAGGACCATTTAGCAACAATAAAGGATACTTAGAGGGGACGGCGGGCAGAGGTATGGAGCCAAGGAGACTATGGACGATGAGTAAGGTAGTCACTATGATGAGTAACTTTGCCATACTCTTACGGTGTGTCCCCTTTCCTCCACACTTGTGGGAGATGACCAAGCACTGACCAGAAGAAACATGGGTTGATGGAAATGTACCTTATTGGAAGAAATTCATAGAAACTGCCTGGCCAAATTGGGCAACAGCCCGGGAGCTCAGGTCAAGACAATAAGCCCACGTAGCAGCCATGGCTATGGACTCCCAAGGGACATATTTTAGGAAGGCAACAGCAGCCGCTTTGCCACGGACCCTTGAGTTTTGTAGGCCTTCGACATGCATGAAGCTATCCAACGAGAGATGGACGCTTTCGAGGCTGGGTTCCCTTTTGGGTCACCAAACGTAACAAAGAGTTGTGAAGAACTTCTAAGTTGGCCCGTTCTGTTGGGATAAAACTTCAGAGCACTTCCGACGTCTAGGTCGTGTGAAACCCTCTCTGCATCGGAGACCAGATTCGGCAAGAAAAACCGGTAAAGATATTGACTGGTTTAAATAGAATTCAGAAACAACTTTGGGAAGGAAAGAAGGGCGAGTGTGAAGCACAACCTTATCCTTGTGGAAAGTTAGGAACTGATGTTCGATAGAGCTTGAAGCTCACTTACTGGTCTCGCAGATGTTACAATCAAAAAGGCCACGTTCCAAGAAAGGTACTTGAGCTCGGTTGTGGCCATAGGTTCAAAAGGCTTATGACATAAGGCGGGAGGACCACATTCAGATCCCATTTGGTATGAGGGGCCCGAACCAGCAGATACAGATGAAGACCTGCAAAATGTCTCTGGATGACTGGGTTTGACAGTGAAAAAGAGCAACTGTCTGGACAGATAAGCCGCAATGGCAGATAAGTATGTCCTGCATGACAAGACATGGATGCCAGAGGCTGCAAGGTCAGATACAAAAGACAAGACACAGTCAATAGAAGCCTGTCTGGGATGATGCTGCTTAGCTAGACACCAATGACATCAGAGCCATTTGCTCATGTATGGAGCTCTCGGAGGGCTTACATGCCACTTGAATTATACGCATGTTATCCTCGGAGAGGTGTAACTGCGCTAATGATCGGAACTCTGGTACCAGGCCGCCAAACTGAAGGATTGTGGGGTGCAGGGGGTTAGGGGGATGCCACAACTGGTGATTGCTCTGGTGAAGGAGGTTGGGAATCTGCGGCAACCTGATCGGGGAGCACACAGACAGGTGCTGCAGTTCAGAAAACCAGAACCTGGCTGGCCACCCCGGAGCTATGAAGAGGAGAGTGCAATTGGAAGAACTCCGAAGGTTCCAGAGCAACCGATGAATTAGAGGCAAAAGAGGAAAAGCGTAAGCCTTCATGCTGTCCCAAGGAAGACACTCAGAGGCCGTCCCTGGACGCATAAAGAGGAGATTTCCGGTTCGCTGAGGTTGCAAAAAGGTTCACCGCTGGAAAACCCCATTGCTGGAATATCTTGGTGATAACATCAGTGCTCATCTTCCACTTGTAACTCTCCGCAGATTGGTGCCTGAGAGAGTCTGCAGCCACATTGATGTGGCCTGGAATGTGCACATATTGAAGCCAAACATTGTGTTGGATAGCCCAATTCCAAATTTGGATTTCTAGATCCACCAGGAGGGGGAGACTTGGTGCCCCCCGTTTGTAGATTTAGAACATTGCTACGGAATTGTCTGTGCGATTTCAAACCACACTGTTGGTGACAGAAGGTTGAAAAGCCTTGAGCACCAGAAAAACTGTCAGGAGCTCTAGGTAGGGCCGGTATGGGACCGCCTATCTTAGGGCGTCCACAAATCGTACACCTCGAGGTGATGCAGTGTCGCTCCCCACCCAAGAAGGGAGGAGTCTGTGGTAACAGTTACTTGTGGGCAGTGCTCCTGGAAGGAGGTCCCCACTGAAAGGTTGCTGGCGGACGACCACCATTGAAGATCCACTGTCACACAGGATGGGACTGGAATCATCTTAGAGTCCGGATCCGTAGCCTGGGACCAGCAGCTCCGAAGAGCAAGTTGAATGCACCTCATTTTCAGTCGTGCAAGGGGTAGAGCTAACACGCAAGAGGGCATGAGTCTCTGGAACCACCAGGCCGACATGTGGGAGGACTGCAGGAAGAGCTGGCACGTGGTTGAAAGGTCTGCAATCCTGTCCTCCGTCAAGAACACTCTGGTACTGACGGTATCCCAACGGAAACCCAGAAAGAGGAGGTCTTGAGAAACCGTGAGATGATTTCCACCAGTTTACCGACAGCCCAAGATGGAACAGGAGCTGAAAAAGTGACTGAAGACTGGCCATTGCGGCCTGTGTCCAGGGAGTGCACAGGAGCCAATCGTCCAAGTATGTATATACATGAACTCCCTGACGACTGAGGAATGCAGCGATGACCGCCATCATTTTCATAGACACGTGGTGCCGAGCTGAGACCAGATGGTAGCACTCGATACTCGACGTGTTCTGATCCCACGGAAAACCGCACATTCGATGTGGGCGCCAGATCATATTATGCATGTAGGCATCCTGAAGGTCTACCATGCTGAGCCAATATCGTCCTTCCGGAGAGAGGACTTTATCTGGCTGGGCTTAATCATCCTGAATTTATCTTGTGGTAGAAATAGATTGGAATTGGAGAGGTCGAGGATAGGGCGCAGGCCAGCTTGGTTGAGTTTAGGTACCTTAAACAGACAGGAGTAATAACCCTCCCCTTGCTCCTGCAAGGGAACACGCTCCACTGCTCTGCGGTCTAGAAATGTCTGTACTTCGCCTCTGAGGGAGGGCGACCCAGTCTGCTGGAGAGGAGGGTGGGAGGGTGTGGTAGGAGGGAGGGGCAAGCGAAAGCCTGCCCCAGCAACAGACAAAATCCATCGGTCTTCTGTGATGTCTGCCATGCCTCCAGATGAGATGAAATTCGTCCTCGTACGACCGATGAAAAACAATTTTAATGGGTTATCAGCGGGGAGATCGCCTGTTGCTGAGGAGGCTGTTTACCGAGTGAAAAACTGGCCACCTTGCCTTTGCTGCTTGCGTGAGGGCCACCAGCGGTAGCATCTGCCTGCCGCGCACGGCAGTCCTGAAAGCCTCTGAAACCAGAGAAGTACCTCGTTTCAGACCCCAACCTCTGAGTATAAGTTGCCTTAGCTGGGGTTTTGGCAAGGACCGACAATAGCAGTTTGCGTACTTGCCTTGGTTTTGGTGAGTTACTCATTAGTAGAGGAGTGGAATAGTTCCTTACCTTTGAAGGGAAGGTCAAGTACTTTTGTCCTGAACCTCCTTCGAGAACTTAGTAGCATGCAGCCATGCTTGGCGGGAGAGGTCTACTCCAACCATAAGGCCTTGAGCAGAAGTGTCAACATGATGGGCCGCGGCCTCCAGCAGTTCCTGCGACATAACTCTGGCATTGGATAAGCCACCTTTAAAGTCTTTGAGCCCATCAGGTGGAATACATTCCTAAAACTCAGAAAGCTCCTTCCAGAGCTTGACGTTAGCAGCCGCCAGGATGAGCTCGGTATTAGCCTGACGCGGCTAAAGAGCCGAATTGGAAAATAACTCCTCCCCAATGGTGTCAAGAAGCTTGTCCTTCTTGTAAAGGATCGAAGACTCTGCTGTAGAAGATGTAGAGGATGGTTTAGACTGGAGCATAGCTGCTGCCACCGTCGATGAGGGGAGTGGGCATGCAGGCAAGGATATGTCCTCAGACGCGTGTAGCTTGTTGCAAACATCATTCTTGTTTAGGTGCTGCCCAGAATTAGGTTTTTCCCAGACCTTGCAGGCTTCGGCCAGGACACCCTTTTGAAGGAACAGGCCAGTGCGCTCCTGTGTCGACAGTAAAAGCTCCAGAAAGCACACCACATTGTGGAGCCTCGGGATTGGGAGGTCTAGCAATACCATCATATCCGCAAACCGGCCGTGAAAGGCTCTAATAGAGTGGGGTGGGTCGTCTCTGTCCTGGTCCGCTTGATCCTCATCCAGTGCGGTGGTAACAGAATACTGATCTGCTGCATGTGACACCTCAGGCCCAGAGGGCAGGGTTGACTGCACCACTTGAGTCTTTAGCACAGGTGATAGCGGAGGCAGGGGAGGAGGGGTTCCCACTGGCAGTGGTGGAGGAGGTGGCACTACTGGAACCTGCATAGGAATTGCCGGAGCAGGGTGCGGTTCAGGTGACTTAGGATACATTTCCTTGAATAAATCCTTAAAGTATGCCTTCATTGGATCAGAGTGCATAAGTGTCTGAAACCTGCCAAAAAACGAAGGCCTAAGCGCTGGAGTGGGCAGAGGCCGCTCTGAAGGGGCATACCCGCAGGATCGCAAAGATGATGGTTGCCAGCATGGCCCTCCACCAACTGGGTCCACGTAAACCAAGGGAGTAGATGTAGGCGGGAGCGAGACTGTGTGGTAGCGGAGACAGAGTACACCAATCCATTGGAGGGTGGAACAGGTTCTTATTACCCACAAAACGTGGAAAAGGCTGCTCAGCCCCAAAAACAGACCCCTCAGTACCAGCTGTTGTGAACGTTGGTGTGAGAGGTAGACAAACAGGTTTTGTGGACCACTGGGGGTTGGGCCGCCATTTTGTTAATGTCCGAGGTGAACTGCGTCACAGTTGTCAGTGAGGCCGTGGTTACCACAGGGATATTAGGGGACTCATGTTCAATTTTAGCTTTGTGACAAGTAACCTCTGCAGAGGCGGTGCTAGCAGATCTAGAGTGCTTTTGCGACCCCTTAGAGACTGCTGATGAATTAGCCCCTAGTTAGGGAACCTCAGCGGACGCGGTACTCAAAGACTTAAGGTGTTTAACCAGCTTCTTTGCCCGTTCAGCAAGATCTGTTCGACCACAGGCCTGAGTTTGGGAAGGCTTAGGGTCACCTCCTGAAGCCAGAGCCCTTGAAGGGGGCCCCTCAATCTTGCTGGTCTTCGATATAGCCCCAAGACGGGGATCCTCAGGGGTAACCCTGGTACATTTAGTCACCTTAACATGAACCTCGAGACAAGACTCTGTACACTTAAGTTCCAGATGTGGAAACCTCAGGAATGACCCTGGTGATCAAAGCCCCAGTAATACTGGGCTGAACTTTAGCCCCCAAAAGGGGAACCTCGGAGGAAACTCCAGAGTGCTGTTTAGATCCCTTTTGGGACACCTCAGGGCGAATCCTGGTACCAGAGCCACTTGGGCCCCTCCTGGACCCCAAAGAACCTGGGAAGGAGTCCCCTGGCTGGGGTGCCCTAAAAAGGAACCAACTTACTGGCCTCTTCCTTTTTCTTCAATGAACTGCTTTCTGAGAAAGAGAGAAAGGGAGAAAAAGAGAAAGAGAAAGAGAAAAAAAATCCACCCTTGTGAAACAACATTCACACTAAGAACAGGACACGAATACCAGACGCTCCGGCATAGACGGAAGAAAGACGACCATGGAACTGGAGCAGGAATATGAAGAACAAGGGGAAAAAAAGCAAAATATTCACTAAGATGCAAATGCGTCCGACCCCAACACAAGGAGAAAAGGACTGAAGGGTGATGCGCAGGGCGGAGCTCGTGAAGGCGGGACTGCAGTCACGTATGGTGACCCCACGTAAAAATAAAAGGACATTGTTTCTCGTCCCGATGGACAGAATGTCCCACAAGTATATATGAAAAGGGACGGGTGTGGTGCTGGAAATGCATCGGAGGGACAGGGCCTCCGTATCCTTGTCCTTTACTGCCTTTTAATCGTGTGTTCTGTCATATTTTCCGCGCAGGAGTTCATGTGGGACTCCTGGCGGTGCAGCTCTCTTTTGGTTTGGTGAACAGACCCGTGGGATACCCTTACGGCACCCATGGCTGGGGGTACAACCCTGTGCCCCTAGTGTATGTTTTTGGGCACCTGTGGGTGGCCTGCAGAGCAGGGTATGGGCTGGTGGCAGCTCCATGCTGACTTTGACAGATGCACTGAGTATCCTCCATTCTGGGATCCCCAGGCCCTGCCATTGGAATCAGGTGATTCCTGATGGAAAACAAGATGGCCCCTGTGGCCTATTGCTTTCTATTACCTGTTACCTTGTTTTCCCAAAGTCCTGGGAAGCCCCGACTCTGTCCCTTGCCCCCGACTGGCTGTTGGGTGGAAGTTCCATATATGGTGGTGTTGTGAAGGCCCGGCCAGACTAGATGGAGCCTTCCCAGTGACTGTATGTTGTGGGTACGCCCTGTGGGTGGGACCTGGGTGAATGGAGTGCGTGGCCAATATGCACTTCTTGTTGTGGCTGTCTGGTTTCTGGTATGAGAGACAAAGACAGACAGCCCTGCCTGAAACTGGCCTGAATGCAGTGTGTAGTGTTGAATGGCTGGGTACTTGTCCGAATCCACATTCCTTGTTGTGAGTGTCTGAGAGGGAGGAGGTTGGCTTGAATGCACTGTGTGCCCGATTGGCTGACTGACTGCATGAATGCCCTTCTGTATGATTGGCTGCTGAGAGTGACCCAGCAGTGTGGATGAGAGACAAGATAGTATATCTGGGGACCTCTCACCACTCAAAATTGTTCAGAAGCGTTCAGAAGCTGTGTCTACACTTTAAGAGTAACTGGAACTGCTGATCCTCGACGCCCAGCTGGAAGACGAAGACTTGCTGTTGCATTTGCTTCGACCTGATCTGAAAGCTGCCAAACTCGTCAAGGACTGATCCGAGAAAGGACCTGGTAAGGCGCCCTCTTCCCATGCTCCGAGGGACCATCGAGCACCGCTAACCTTCGCCGAAGCTCCCTGGAAGTCAGACCCTCGAAAGGCTGCCGACCCGAGACGGGACCGCTGAGGAGAACGAAGCAAAGCACCCGGACTTCGCTGCTGTCGAAGTCCATTGCCGTCGAACAGGGTTCGCAGGTTTGTGTAACCGCTGGAGGCCCGTTGAAGTTGTGTTGCCCAGCCGTGGGGACCGCTTGACGCCGTGCCGCCAACGACCGGAGCCGTCCGCTCCTTTGCCTAAGAACATGAATCCAAGGACTCCCTTGCCTGCAACGTCAACCGCTTTGTCCCGCCGGAGAAAGTAGAGGACGACCAATGCGCCGAGGAGAATCCGCCAGTGGGTTTCCCGCCACCTCAAGGCCCTCTGTGCCTCTCCTCTACCATATAGAGAGCGGAAGTATAGGCACCCCCCACCAGTATCTTCACAACGGGACGTAGGAGTAACAGCAGTTCAGTCCACCTGATGGAGTAGGGACATTTTGGAAGGCTCAGCAGGCCTGGGTCTTGGGTTTAAAGCAATGACAAGAGCCTTCTGGAGACCAGGACAGGGGAGTAGGGCTTAGCCCCAAACTCCCGGATTACCCCCAAATGAATTGAAGGACTGCTGTTAGAAAGCTTAGAGAGGGGGCTCGGAAACAAACCGATAGGTCCCCCATAGGGCAGCCTCTTATCTTGAGTAGATACAAGCTTAACAGGTGGGCATGGACCCTGAGGCCTAGTGGATAGTTTAGGTTATCATTCGGTTTGTGGGAAGTTCACACATCTTTCTATGGTTGTTAGAAGTGCTAAATTGTACAGACCCTTCTACAGGAGAAACTAAAGTAAAAGCATCTTTACATCCAAATGAGATATTACAATTATTGACAAGCTTTAACTTTAGTGGCCCTTTACCTTGCATGGTCCGATTCTGTTCTTTGTAGAGTAGTCATTTATTTTAAAAATCTTAGCAATCTTCAGATTCTCTTTGCTAGAAGTACAGGCATGTCCATGTCCAGTGTCTGTTCATTGGTTACAAGTTTTTCTATCTTTGCGGGTTTAAAAGCAAAGTGGATCATTCCGAATCAGTCAAGTCAACAATATCAGGACAGAAGGATACGGGATAAAAACGATTTTTTTTGTCAACCTTTTCTGGTAACTATTTTGTTTCTCCATCTTATGCACAGCCGAATTCTCAGCCAAATGATGGTGGGATGCATTTAAAAACTCTACTTCCAGGGTGCCTTTCCGCTGGTTAAGAGTATATATGCCTATTAGGAGTGCATCAGATAACAAAGGCAGCAGGGCAGCAGACTGTTGGGCCAGCTGGGTGACATCACAGCTGGGTAGAATGTGGGTGTGGAGTGATTCTAACAAGTGTCAGTTGGAGAGTGGCTGCCATAAGGGAGGCCGCTTAAAGAACCTATGTAATGATTAATAACTATCAAATGAAGACGTTATACAAATTATTACTGGGTTGATGTCTTTAATTACAATCTAGCAGCCAGGTGCCTCAAATCATGGCTGTGTTCTACAGTTGGTATCAGTAATGCCAAAGAGTGCCAGATGACCTTGCGAAAGCAAGTAGGCTGAAGAGAGATTGAGGGCCTGGCTTGTTTAGAAAAGTGAACCTCACCCTTACCACTGATGAAATAATTCAATCACTGGTCAAGAGATTTAAAATGACCCAATAAAAGTCTCAATTGCTGAAATTAATATATTGGCTCCTGGGGTTTAGAACCCAATCAAAGTCTATGCTTTGGGAAAGGGTGGGCAGAATGTCTAGGTGCAGCCTTTCTTTCAACCATACATCAATGATTCTTGGGATAAACTTGTTAGAACAGGTAAAAACCATGAATACACTCGCAGGAGGGCTAGTTGATCAGTCAAATGGGCAATACACATACATTAGGGGCATCGGACTAAAGATGATCTCAGCGATCACCAGAAACGTTTAAACACAATATTGCCACCTCACTTGAAATATCAAGGTCGAGAGCAGGTCCCACAACATTAGCCAAAATGCAGATTTTAAAACCCATCAACTGTCTGCCGAGGGTTAATGGCCTCTATTACACCTGCGCCAAACCGCCCAAGCCAATCAGCGTTGGCTTACATGCCGATTTTGGCAGGGGTGCTGGTTTACCATCAGCGTGCCGCTAACTCCGCAAGCAGGAGGGAGGAGAAAGGGGTGTGGAGGTGTGGGGAATGACCAACAGGACAAAAAACTCCAAGGACAACAGCCAATTAAATCCTGGATTATTTTTTTTTTTTTACTTGATTTAATTGTATAAAACAATGTTTACAAGACTTGTTCCGAGTTTGCCAAGTCGTTAAATGTTCCTGTCAATTCCTTCAGTACATGACTTTCAGAATTTCCCAAGTGAACAAAAGATGTCTGCGTCTCCATGGACTGGGTTCATCAAGTGAGTAGACCGATACTTTGGAAAAATCCCACCACCATGATGATCCACGATGTATTTTCCCCACTGATGAGCCGGCACCACCATTCTTCTTCGTCGTAGCAGTGCAAGTTTCTGAACAGATGGCCCAGATGTTGCGAGCGTGTAGTTTTCAACCCTGAGCAATTTAACAAAAGATGTTTAATTGTTTCGATCCTATCTGGCCGCTGGCAGTACCGGCATGATTTTATTTCTGATTGGTTCCTTCTAGCCAAGATTTCCCTCATATGTAAGATATTTAGGCGAATTCTTAAGAAATTTTCACTGAGTTTCTTGTCCAGACATTTTGCCAGGTAAGGTTTTAGTTTGTTCACTTTGGTCCGTTTGGAGGGCAGATCTTGTGTCAGCTTTGCAGAAGTAGCTTTTTCCAGAGTGTGTACCCAATCTCTCTCCAGTATGCGTTTTTTTTTTTTAACTTTTACTGGATTGTGGATAAATTCTTCTTCCGAACTGCCCACCCAATGTGGGAGCGTTTGGATCCTGGATGCCCACTCCTGAAGCATCTTGCATGACCCTACTTGATTTCCTGATTTATTTCCTTCAAGACGAGTGGGGACGAAGGAAATGAGGCTTTGTGGTAGAGCATTGCTTCATTTCGTGCCACAATTGAAACCAAAGATTGCAGGGAAAGCCCCCTCCTCATCAATGCGATCGAAGGGATTGTGGGAGGTTGAGGACCTTTCTCCAATATAGCCCTTCTAATCTTGGCCAAAAACTGGCCGGTAGGTAGGGTAACGCTTCAACCCCATAAATTAAGCTTGGGATAACTTTCGACTTGTAGAAGATTAGCGTTAGCGACATTGTGAAACGCCCAAATTTATTGGCCACTGCACGAGTCTGTGAAATTAAAAGGTGGGCTTTTGCCATGAGGCTTTCTTTTATTGGAACTTCTTTTGTGTTTTTATTCAGTATGATTCCCAGGTATTTAAAGTTGTTCACGAGTTCCAGTGGCTTTTTGTTCATGGACCATGGAAATGTCTCCACTTTCCTGGAACTCTTTCCGAAGGCCATAATTTTCGTTTTTTGCAAGTTCATCTGAAGATGATTGTCTTTCAGGTATACAGCTAGATTGTTAATCTGCCTCTGTAGACCTATCAGAGTATGATCCACGAGAATAATATCGCCTGCGTAGAGCAGTTTTGAGATTTTACTCTCGGCCAATGTCAGGGGGAATGAACATACTCTATCCTCGCAGTCTTTGTAGTCTGCCGTATAGGCATTGTATAATGCAGGGGCCAGCGGGCAACCCTGTTTCACCCCTCTTCCTGTCTTAACCCAAGAGGATAGTAAGCCTTTGTTTTTCAGGCGGACACTCATCGAGGTGTCTGAATAGAGGGCTTTGATAGGGTCCAAGATCTCTGAAGGGCAGGCATGATGGTCCGGTTTTTCCCACAAGATTGTTCTATTTACCCGGTCAAAGGCCTGAAGCAGGTCGATGAATGCCATATAGATTTTGGGCCCGCCTTCTAGAACTTTTGCTTTTAGTGCACTCAGCGCCAAGATGTTCACGGTCACATTTTTCACGAATCCGGCCTGAAGTGGGTCAGCCAGACCAGAGGTAGCTATCCAAGCCTGTAAATTATCCAAGATCAGAGCACCGAAGAGTTTCCCTATCGTGTCCAGTAGGGCGATTGGCCGATAATGCGAAGGATTGTCTTTTGAGCCCTTTTTAAAAGATCGGTACCACAATAGCCTTTTTCCAGGAGGGTGGAATAACAGATGAATGGATACAATTTGTGAACACCTTCTTTATGAAGAGTGACCAAGATTCCACATTTTCTTTCCAAGTCAAAGTGGGTAATGCCGCCTGGGCCGGCCGCCCTGGATCCATTGAGTTTTTTTATTTTCCATTGGATCGTGTCCAAGTCCATCGGGACCGACCCGGTGGCCCCCAAGCTCGCTGTTTGTGAGATATTCGAGTTCTCCGGTGCTCCGTAAAGCTCCTCAAAGTGTGTTACCCACCTTTGGTCGCCTATTGAATCTTGTAGTGCTTGGTTCATTCCTTTATTAGAGAATTCTCTGCTCTTTTCTTCTACGTACTTCTGGGTGAGCTTGGCTCAGCCTTGTGCCACTCGAGTTAGATTCCAGGTTTGGGTTAGTGTTGCGAGCATCGAGCCTACGTGAAGACCAGGCAAGCGTCAAGATGTTGTGATCACTATGTATTGTCCTGGTCACCTTGAATGATTCCGTTAGGGTCAGTATGCTACGTGAAACTTGGATATAATCGATCGTTGCGGTTTGATTCTTTCTCTCTCTGTTGAAGATTATGTAATTATCTGGCTTCCAGTAGGTTGGTCCATAGGCAAGCTCTACCTTGTGAAGAGTCCAACCGACGAGTTAGGTCAACGCTCAAATCTCCAACAATGATTCGGCTGGACTTGCTCTTAATCAAGAACTCATCGATTAGGCATTCCATTTGGTCAATAAAGTGCTTGTTATTCACATGTTTGGGATTCCAGTATGTATTTATCAATAAAATCTTGGCACGTTGGTTCATTTCGTGGGGGTTTGAATTGCCGGACCATTCGATGATTGTAGCCAAGATAAATTCCAAAGCCTTTAACACTTTAAGTGAAGGCTGCTGCCCGATCCGATAGCATTGGTGAGGCCGTATCTTGGCCTGCCCTTAGCTCCTTTTTGGGCTGGTGAATGAGCAAGTTCAAAGCCGTCTAGGGAGGGTTTTTCAATGAGCCAAGTTTATTGTAGACACAGGGCATCAAACTTTGAAAAGTTTACTTCTGACTTAGTTGTCAGGTGCCGGAAACCTCTTGTATTCCAGGAACCCAACTTTGAGGTGGAATTAGGTGGGTCCAAGACAGGCTCGTCATCGGTGCACCCATTGTGGTGGCTATTTCCTTCTAGACTGGTTCATAGCGAGTGCCCGGCTGCCTCCTTTTTGATCAGTGTTCTGAGCTGGCCTTCTTTCCTTCGGATCTTTTCTTGATGTCCCTTTCGGATCTCGAGTTTGTTCCACTAATTGAAAGTTCATACAGGTGGGGGGGATCTTTAGAATTTTGGACATGTACCGGGGGCCTCTCCGAGTTGGCTTTCCCAAAACTTTCCTGCCAATCATTACTTTTGTATTGAGGTATAGGGTCCCAGGTGCCGAAACCTGTTTGTGTTCCATGGCCAGTCTGGGGCTCACGCGCCGATCTGCCCATCTGATCGCTCTTTAGACGACTGCTATCGATCCCCTTAAACAAAAAGGGCTGAGCGCGTTGGGGTGACTTCTCGTGTAGTGGTTTTGGCCTTGTACTGTCCGCTGTTGCACAAGTCAGGTCAAATCCCATACTTGACAGTTTGTCCCTTGCCCTCCATAGATTCAAATCATATCCAACAGAAAATATGTGGAGAAAGGAGCTGTCCTTTCTTCCATTAGGATTTGGCTCCAAGATATTGATGTCTTTTGTTATGTTGATTTGGAGGGATTTCATCTCGTTGAAAAGTTTAGCTAGATCCCTGCGATTTAGAGTCCAGTTATCGTGCTCTTCATGGGTCCTTTGGAGTCTGAAGGATCTTGTGGAGTTCTCTTTTCGTGTGTGCTGAGTAGGGTTGTCCTGCACGGTTTTGAGCTTTATTCCCCCTAGGTCCGTGAACCTGAGATTTATAGTGGACTTGTGTTTCGCCTGGACAAATCTTAAAGTCCTTTTGTCCTCCGCTGGAATACATGCTCGTTTTTTTAGCTTTCATGCCGTTCCCCTCAATGACCTTGGAGTTCGTCCGCGTTGGTTCTGGCGTCATTACGTTGATGATGGTCGGGTGAAAGATCACTTTGTGCTTTTGAGGGCATCCTTTCTCTGTGGGTATCCCCTGCTGGAGCTTTCTTTTCGCTGGCGTGTTTGCCTTCTTCTGTGCCACGGGCGTTGTAGACAGTGATCTATGAGCAGGGCTTTTGTTTTTGGCTCTTCTGTTGCTCTGTTCTCCAGAGTTTCCGTTTTTTTTCTTTTTTGCTGGGTAATGATCGGAATTTCCGATTCCTCCACGGTATATGTGCTCATGTTCATTAGGTCTGCAGAGCTGAAAGAATCATCCCCCGACAACTCCGGACTGTCTCTTCGGTCCGTACGCTGATCAGGGGGCTTCAGTTTGAACACTTCTACTTTGAACAGGTGAGTCTTCATTATCACCATCTCGGCGTTCCCCTTTGTTTTTCAGATAAGAGGAGAGAGACTTTGTCCCGGCCCGAGGCACAGGGTTTTCTTGATTTCAAGGACTTTCTTTTTCTCGGGTCTTGTTGGACGGTTCCTTTATGCTTCAAGATTTCAAAAGTGGAGGGGATCTTGAATGCCGTGAAGTTGTGTACTTTCGGAGCGGGTTGAAGTAGTACACTCTCCGGTAAGGACAGGGCCACAGATCCGTTCTTAGAAGCTTTTCTCACTGGTTGCGTGGAGCTTTTCGTGTCCATTGCTTTCCGCTGGATTTGTGGAGTGGCCATTGTGATAGGTCTCACCACACTGGGGGTTTGAGAGTCACCATGCCCCCCAGTGAGGTCTTTCTCAGGTTGGTCACAGGCTTGGTTTTCACTCGTTATGTACGACTTGTTTGTTTGAGTTCCTTGCGCCTTTAAAGGAGTCACTTTCGAGATGCATTGGCAATGTGCCTCCCTCCGGGTTGGCGGGTCATTTCTTTCATCCCCACTGTGTTCTTGACCCATATACCAGCTCGGCCCGGTGGTAGTCACAAAACCTTCTAGGTAGATGAGTTTGGTGTGCATCAAGGCAATTAAGGTGTTTTGGTCTCTAAGGGTATCGTCGATTGCTTCATACAACTTCCCGAATGGGGCCAGGGCAATAGTGACTGTTGACAGAATGGTCATTGGGTCCAACTTCGTGTGGGGGGTTTCATTGGAAGGCCTTGCAGAAATTTCACTAAGGCATCTATTGAGGGGAATAGTTCTTAAACTTGGGTCACTGTCGATGCTTTTAGCTTTTGGATTATATCCAGTGTTGTTTGGGGGGGCGGTTGTTTCAGTTTGGGGTGGTTGGGGAGGACGCTCTCCTGAGGGGGGGGGGGCTTCTTCCGCTCCTCAGGAACAGTCAATGCTGTCGCTCCCTCCCCCACTTCTGCCTGTGCATCTTCCAATTCTTGGACGGGCTGAGTGTCAGAGTGGGGCCCCGCCTCAGACGGTCTAGTGTTTTCCAAAGAACTGTTTTCTCCCCCCATTCTCCATTCTCTCCCAACAAGTTTTGAGGCTTTTCAAAATGCCCTTTAAGGGCCTTGGCGTCAATTTTGCTGGCACTTTCTTGGTGGCATTTCCCTCTGCCAATGAAGAAACCTTGGGGGGCAAGTTTAAATTGGAAAGATGCGTGGCCGTATCTTCTACAATGGCCAACAATTCTGCATCCGAAAGATCCTGAAGGCTTTCTCCTTCTCGACATGCTTCTTTACCGAAAAACTCCTTGAGCGTATTCATGGAAGCAGAGGAGTTTGAGGCCATTAGACTTTTCACTCCGATTGCCCCTCTCATAAGGTGCTTTTGGACACACAGTTCTGCGGGTTAGCATTTTCTGGGTGTTGCTCAATGTTCTCGTTGCTAAGGGTCGACCCAAGAGGCCTTTCTCTACAGGGTCTCTAAGATTGCGACTGTCAGCGATAGAGGACCTGGAGTGCAACTGCGTCCTGGAGGGACTGGACCCCTTTTTGGAGGTTCTGCATTTGACAGCCTCTGCAGGCTTGGAGAGCTACTCCCCCCGCCCCCCTTGCCCCACCACAGGGATCTGTACCTGCGCAGGGCTTCGACCGTGCTTTAGGTGAAAATAGCTCCTCCAATGTTGGATTGGGGGAGGGTTGAAACTCCTCCACTCCCGGTGAGGTCCGGCCCGGTGGGGTCTTCAAATCCTCTTCTTCCCCGTTGGTATGGATCTTAATTACAGCTTTCACACTCGTGCTAGCCAGTCCGTTGACTTGCGCTTCCTGCTGGACTTCAGGAGCACTGTTGTCAGCTGCGGATTCGAGCGGAGAGTGTGCGCCAGGGCGCTGCTTTGTTTCTGGAGAAGTCGACGCCGTCGGCTTGGGCAGTGGAGTTCATTCCGGACAGGCGTCTCTAGGACCGGGGAAGAGGCCTTGCCACTTTCCTTTGCCAATGGTGCAAATTGTCGGGCAGAGGTTTGAGTGCCTTCAGTGGGGCCGGCCGCCTATTTGTCCTCGGATGTATAGTTTGGCGGGTTCATCCTCCCTGACTCAATTGTTGCAAAATTAAAAGTTCTTGTAGATGGCTCAAGAACACTCATAGCTTCTTCAGAGGAAGTCAGAGGCCAGTGTTTTTGCCGGTTGTTAGGTGCAGGTCTCTGATGATCGAAAAGCTCAACTTCCTCTGGCAGTTCAGTGGTGCTCCAATGGCTGCCTCCAAACTCGTAATTAGGCCCTTTCACTCAGGGAGCTGGTTACAAATGCACTGGACTGGAGTAAACTGCAGAGACTGCGTGCCTGGATTAAAAAGGTAAACTGCCCCCACAAACTCCCTCGCAAATCCATGATCACAAAACTGGCAAGATCACCTATGCCCCTCCACTAAGGAAAGGACCAGACCAGAGGCAAACGTATGCTGTAAACTAGGGCAAAGTCTCCAATAGGCAATGTGCATAGATATTAGCACAGGCTGAAACACAAACACATAGCAAAGTGTGTTGCTAGGTCTGGAAACGATATGGGACTATGCCAGTTTTGGGACTGTCGGGACTGGGGGCTAGCTAGCCTTTTTGGTTGTAACCCCTGAGCTTCTATCCGGGGCTACAACCAAAAGACCCGGGGCTATACCCCACTCAGCCCCCCCCCACTAGCAATGCCTCTGCGTAAGGAAATGGGGCAACTTCCATCATTTAAAAAAAAGTCATGAAATCTCTTTCCACCTCCACTCCATCGCTCACCACCCCCTTTATCCCATCTGTGGTTCAAGGGCTCACGCTACGTAAATATACAAATCTCGCAAGAGAGCTGCAAGCACCTCAAGCACTCACTGTGTAAGCTGGGCATCCAAGGAGCCTACCTCCAGGGCATACTGACACTCACCAGAGCATGAGACACTCACAGCTGCACCCAACCGCTGCTCGTCAAGCCAAGCCATGCTGAAAAGCACAGGCACTTCCAATGCTCAAGAAGGGAAAACATCTGAAGTGCAGATTTTCCCAAACCATCAGATAAGCAGTTTACCCACCAGTCAGCAGAATTGCCCCTACAGATAATGCAGCTTTGTCCTTGCTTGGGACACTAAGTCCTATCCCTAGTCATTAATGATGCACAGCAAAGATCTGGAAGCGGGCAGGTCCGAGGGGGATGAGGAGGTGGGGGGGGGGGGGGGGGGGTGAAGAGGCAGGATAAACACAAACAAAAGCCAAGAAAACTATTCACTGAGAGAACGGAGCACAGCTCCTCTCACACTTCTTAGATTGTGGACTCATTCTGTGCACTATTCCTTTAGGCCACTTGGTAACTGTATATTTGTTTCATAGTAGTGTTGTATTGGTTTGAGGTATTACTGTTTATATTTGCTTTATGTTTGATTTCAAAGGCCTTGAATACATGTATATGTATTTTTGATATATACACCTGACTGGGCGTGATGTGTGGTGTCCTTTACTGTGTGTCCTCATTGTGGGCTTTCAGTCATCCTCACCCCTCCTGAGTCCCAATCTTGACTACCGCAAATGCTACCTTTATTGGTCTGGCTTGTCCAGAAGGTTACCCTGTTCCAAGAAACTAGGCTGGCCTTCTGAACCTCTGCCCATCATGGAAGAGTTCAGAAATCCATCATAACAGCGCTTCTGGTACAATACTACTCCTATATTTCTAGGAAGCCTTCCACAGAATGCCCCCCACCTTTTTGCCCATACATTTTCTCATAACATTCCACTTTTGAACTACCTTAGCTTCTACAACATTGTTGTAGAAAGGCTTGGGAGGGTTATTCATAAATGGAACTTCCAAATAAGGGTAGCTATCAACTATCTCCAAGTTCTCCATGTCAATCTTCCACGTAAAGCCATACTTTTCCTGCCTGGATTTATGTCCTCCAAAACACCATGGTCTTGTTTGCATTAATGCATATATTCACTTTCGCATATTTACATATCGGATATATGTACATCATCATCTTTTATATATGTACATAGCATTCAGCATTCTCTGCAACCCTATCAGTGTTTTATCCAGGATGACTGAATCATCTGCATAAGTCAACCAACTAATGGCAACATCCCCAACTTTAGGCGGATAGTTTTTTACTGTTTTTAGTCTTTCCCTCATGTCAAGGACATAGAGGTTATATAGGACGGGAGATGTAACAAATCCTCGTTCCAAACCCATGTTGGTCTTAAAAGCAGAAGAGGTTGTTGCTCCCTTGCCCAAACAAATAGGGACTGTTTCAGAATACATGGCTTTTAAAAATTACAATACTATATAGGGCTAACTTCCCAAATCGCTAATTTACTCCGAGTCTATCCCTATCTACACAGTCAAAAGCTCTGGAGTAATCGATGAAACGCATATACAAGTTGGTATCTTTTCTGCCCATCGTATCCGCGACTACATGGTTCAACATTACCATGTTATCTAAAGTACTATGGCCCTACTAAAGCCAGTTTGCTGTGGCCAGAATAGATTTTTCTCCACAATCCATTTATTAATTTCCAACAAAAGAGCAGAACATTGTACAACTATTGTCAGCCATAGCTTGTAGTTCATAGTCATTGGGGCTAGTTATTTTTCCCTTTTTAAAGAACAGTACTAGTATTGCTTTGCGCCAACTCACTGGGATAATGCCACTTTGCCATATAGAGGAGCACAAGCGTATTTATCAGGATTTCGTTTAATAACAATGTTTGCTACCCTATCCGGCCCGGGGCTCTTGATTTCATTTATTATCTTAAGGCTATCAACCATATCAAAAGGGATTATTATTTTGCCATCATCCCAAAACTTGTTTGTCCCACAGGACTTATGTTCCATATAATATAACAACTGTATATATTTAGACCATTCTTCCAATGTTATAACATTAACATCTTTGTGGTTATCTTCCATTAGTGCTGTCTATAGAGATGCCAGCATTTTTTAGAGTCATTGGTTTTACATAGTGTGAAGATTTTATTCCAATTGGCATTATTGATATCATGTGTATGGGCTTTTAGCCAGGTTTTAAACTTCATCCATATGGTAACATTCTTTTGCCTCTTCATAACCTCTTTCATCTCCTTATCCTTACTTACTTTGCTTATTTCTTGCTTTACATTTTTTTCTTCTCGTTTACCATACTGCCATACGTATTGTTATATTTTTTTACAGTACGTTGAGTGACACCAACTCTTATTAGTTTTTTTGTATCTTTCTGAGCAGATCACTCACAACCCCTAGTCCATTCAAAGCAATATCATCTCCATCAATGGGCAATATATTAAACATATGGTCAAATTTAACCACATGTTTTTCCGTCCAGAGTATTCCGTTTCCCCCTGCTGTGCTCTGGATGTTCAAAGTATCTTCTACCTGATGGGCTTTTTTTGGATAGGATTTAGAAAATTTACATTTAATCACCCTATGGTCACTTAGAGGGGTGAGTATATGTTCCAAGCAATCTACTTGTTTGCGCAGACCATTACTAACAAACATGTAATTTATTTGATAGCTCACTTTTCCATTTGTCAAGGTCACTTGTTTTCCCCTAAATTATCTGAGTTCAGGTAAAATAAACCCCAGCTCTGAAACATTTACCCATCTGATCCCATTGATAATTTATAGAGCAGGGTTGTGTCCTGTTCCATGTTTTCCTACATCAGAAGGAGGTTCTACCTCAAATTCCCCACACTTATTCCATTTTTTCATCATACCCGTGGCCTCATCCCAGGAGGCTTTAAAATCCCCCACTATCATAATTTCCGATTTGGGAGATTCCATCGTCCACCCTTCAAATGGTATCCATTATCATCTTACCCACAGATTCTACATTTACCACCCTGGACGTGAATACAGATTTATCAGCAGTAAATTACTGGTCATGCCCAAATTTCCTACGATAGCACATATAACAAAAGGAGAACAACCAAATTCATTGTACTCCAATTGTAGTTGGGCTTTTGGCCCCTATACAGAGTCCCCCCCGCCCGTCGCCCCTTGCCACTAAAAAGTGCAGGTCTCACCAAAATATTAAAACCATTCATCAAAATAGTACCACTTACCCACGTCTCCTGAAAGACAAACTATCACAATTCTCCATATTACTTTCCCCATCTTTATGTAAAAAGGAACTGAACCCTCTAGTGTTCCAGGGAATAATTATTGGCTCATGCAGGCCTCCAGATAAGGTGTGTACCAGGCCTTTTTAGGCATGAAAATCTTGTAAATACGACAGGTTTATTATTTTCCTCTGAACATTTACACACAAGTTTAGAGCAGAGGGCAGTGCAAAGGTCAGGTTACTTGACAGAAACCAGAAGGCGTCTTTTGATTTTTTATCTACATGGATGTAATTGCAAGCCATGGTAACAATGTATTTCTCTGTAGCTTTTCTAAAAAAACAAACTGCACACTGTGATAAAAAGGAATGGTTTCTTTCCATTCAACCTCTGCCCTGTTGCTGGTCATGGAGCAAACAGAAACACTGTGCATATTTATTTTCCTAGCATTTTAGGATTGTAAAATTAATAAGATGGGAAACTAAGTTGCAATTGAGAATTGATATTTTGTAACAAAATATGCTTTTTTTCCCCAAAGTGAAAGCAAACCAGTATTTCACAATTGTATTTTTCCGAGTTCCTGTGCTGTGTGCATAATCATGCTACGGCATATCATTTTTATACTTATAATTTAATTTGCACTCTAATTATAAAAACAGTGTGTAGAATGATGACTGTGTAATCTAGTTTACATCCATTCAACATTGCAGTGAATCGGATACATTACTATAAATGGTCACTGGCAGCAGAGTCTTTGCTCAAGGGTGCGATTGTCATTGCATCAATCACAGGTGTTCTAGACGCTCAAATCATCAAGACTACATTAAAACATCCAAAACCTGACTCTCCAGGAAGTGCAAGAAATGTTCAAAACAAACAAATGAAAGTTACATTTGTAATTGAAATAGAAACTCAGCAAAACCTGTCCCATTGATAATCCAGATAGGTATTTAACTTTATGTAGCGCATAATACCTGGTTCGTCTAACATTAGGACTTGTGATCATTATACCTCAGTCGATACTCTGTTAACCGACCTCTGAAGGATGTTAGCCACTAAGATAGCTCAGCTGGTTGAGCACTCGTTGCTGCAAGGTGTGCGTGATCTGTAGGTTGCAGGTTCAAATCCCGGCAAGGCCAACTCAACCCTTCATCCTTTCAAGGTCGATAAAGGAGTACCAACTTCAGTTTGGTGATAATTGGGATAAATATGTTCTATGTACAGCGCTTTGCCAAAAGCGCTAATATAAATGACCATTTGACCATGAGATTAAATATAGAATTTAGCATGGAGTCCTTGCCTCTCTGTACCGTTGTATCATAACATTGACATACCATTAGGTAGTAATCGCTCCAGGAAATTAGGACTTTCATTAAACATCAAAAGACAATGCTGCTATCAAACTTCAAAACACACAATACAATTCATGATTGCTTTTCTATGTAATTGGATAGCTTTTTGTATTTTCAACATTTAAATATATACAGGAGAGATGAAACGGCCAGACCTTGAGAAATAAATGAAAGGTGCAATCTCCACAATGCAGAAAACGGCCACATAGTAATGATTTCCATACAGTTTTTGCCCACTTTGGCTGAATGGCACATGCAATTTACTCAGTTGCAAAGGAGAAAAGTCATTTTTACTCTCTTAAAATCACATTTACTCTCAAAGTTTAAAAATAGGGAGTAAAATACTCCCACCTCAAAATCCTATCTGGAGCACTGGGCTCATGCCCAGTGTCCTTTTCTCAACATTCTTCAAAATAATTCCTATCCGGGATCCACCTATCCATTCTCCTTTTACTTTCTGAAATGTACTCTTTATTCCAACTATGATTACTGAAGGATAGTCACACAAGGATCCGGTAGATTAAACAGGTTTAGTCTAAGATATGCAGCACAGACCCCCAGCACATCCTTACACCAGGCGGGGCACTATAAACTATAATGGTATGGAACCAACATCAAACATTCTTTTGGGTCGCCTCAGGCTGTGACATTCTACATGGAACTATATTACATCATATGCATGGAACATTCTATACATTATATACAGTAGGCCTGGCAACAACTATTTACACACAACAAGAGGACTTCATGACAATTACTTTCTTTACTCTTTTTGGAGACATTATTCAACATTTTATTACAGAGTATTATTTCGTAGCCCTTAGGTCTGTTGTGTACTGTATTGGCTGCCAAATGGTAATCACAATTTTTTGATGTAGAAGCACCTTACAGATAAAAATAAATCCCGTTTTAGACCGTACAATCCCACATAGGTTTTGAAACAGTAAAGCGCCCTTTTAATTAGAAACGTGTCCCATCATCTGAGCAAAATGAAAGGACAGCCATTTAGTGCAATAATCACTGCTAAAAACACATAGCTACAACAGAAAGACTCGTTTATATAAAACAAAAAAAACGTACACGCTACTTTTTCATGTTAATTGTCTATCAACTACAAAGAATTGTAAACAGAAGGTTTCCTTTTTCCTATTAAATTGACCTTGTCTAGAGAGAGTTCTAATACATTTTTATAACTCTTGGTTACCTGACTCAAATAACAAGAAACATACTAGAAAAATATCTGCCGGTTCACGATGGATTCATTTTTTTATTTTCCAACAACTGCATCCTTAGTTCTGTGTCTTCATGAAGCCTTATGGGTAACCGAAAACAACTGGGTATTGTAATGCTGCTAAGCAGACGATATTAAGGTCATTTGAACTAAAACACAGGAATGTCTTGTATGTTTCACACACGCTGGGTGGGTGAACTGGGACGGCATTCAAGACGATGGGAAGAGGTTCAACGGCGAGGCTGCTCAGGCCAAGATGCATCATTTTGTCACATTTATCACAACCGAAAGAAAAGCCTCCTCGTTGGCAAGGAGATGGTAGCCAGGCACCGAGTATGCATCTCTGAATTCAATGAGACTAGCGAGGTGGGGGTGGGGGTGGGTGTGACCTGGAACTCTGCTGGAATGGGATACAAAGCGAAAGGGAACAAATGAGCCATTCAAACTCCCCTGCCTTTTTTCAAATCAAGGGATCGGCTTTCTCCAGAGAGCTACGAGATAAAATGCCAGAGCAAAACAGTTAAGAGGAGCTACAAGCAACGCCCCCTTCTCAAACAAACTACTGTAGCTTTGTCTTGGTATATGCAGCAGAGGGCGTATAGATTTAGCTATGATTGGGTTTCATAACGGAAAACAGTTGCATACAATGGTGCCAAAAACGGCTTTCTCCAAATCAACAACATTCAAAATAATAAATAAAGACGCAGGCCCCTTCCCTCCCCCTGGAGAAACTAGAAATAAGATTCCCAAAAAAGTTTGCATACAGAACAATATCGCATCCAGGGCCTCACAGTCAACAGCGAGCCTGGACAACACCGAGATCTCTAACAGTGAAAGGCTTTTTTTGTGTCTATGATGAAATGCGATTCCAATTTGCTAAGAATGTGTGTTTGTAAGCGAGTGAGCAAGTGTGCAGGCACGGGATGGCGTGAATAGGAGTACATGCTACTGGAGTCACTTGGATAATCATACACCACTAAACCCTTGTAATAGTTGTTGCGACAGTACTGTTGAAATAATGCCAAGGCCAAGAAAGCTTAAACAGTTTATTTAAGTCAGAGATAACGCGACAGCAGGCACCAACACATCCAGCCAACTTTCAACTGAAAGTTTTCCCCATTCCAGAACCTCCCTCCATAACAGAACATTCCCCCATAGAAGCTGCTGACCGCATAACACTTTGCTGCAGTATTAACCAAACTAATTAGATACACACTGATGATTATATAAACAGAACAGTGAAATAACAAAATAATGCATGAAGTGTGCAATTACTAAATAGTAAACACCCTTGTAACAGTATAGAATCATTAAACATTGTAATCCATCACTATTCTGAAAATCCTAATCCTAACATGTACCATGGGGCCCACGGACAACCCACCCCCGTCACTATAGCGAGCGAGTCACATGATGTGACCGACTAAAGGGGCACTCCTCATGCTCGGCGCAGCCATTACCCAGCTACGCGATGTCTAGAGTCTACATCGGTGAGAAATAGACAGCCTGCTACACTGCACCACATCCCTATGTGGGATTATATGCTCTACAACGGTATTTCTTTTTATTTGTAAGGCGCTTATACATCAAGAAATTGTGATTACAATTTGGCAGTCAATACAGTACAACAAACCTAGGAACAGAGCATGCAGAATACTTATTTGTTATGTTAAGTGAAGGTGGCAAAGGGGTTCCCAATTGTGGGTCTCCCCAAACAGACTAAAAAGCGAATTGCCTGAAACACTTTTTTGTTGGTCATTGTGTCTTTCACTTTCTATGTTAATTAAGCTTCTGCAATCACAGCACACTTTCTTGCATGCCTACTGAAATGAAGAAGTGTGATCTGTCAAACTGCAGTTCGGGACATTGAAGCAGTTAAGAGGGTGTACACCAGTGGAGGTTTCAGCATATGCGACCAACCCTTGAAACTTTAATTTGTATTTGGATCACTTGATTGTTTTTGAAGGAGGGACAGATGAAAGAAAAATGGACGAGGCATCTGAAGGCTAACAATAAGCTTCTTTGATAATAAGGGGTGCCTTTAGAGGGTGTGTCTCACATCTCACCACCAATGTAAATGCATAGGAACCACTCACCAGAATCCTAGTTCCACCTTTACTCTAGATCAAATCTGGCACAGTGTTGGCCGTAAAGGCCTGAGGACAAATGAAGGACGCACACCAGCATGTTGGAACAATGTCTTCTTTAATCACCAACATACACGAAACTGAAACTGCCTCCTCCCTAATTCGACATCACAAACCACGTGACAACTTCCCGGAGGCCCCGACTCAGTCTTAAAGAGACAGGGGCTCTGTAACACCACCCCTGGACAAATGTCCTTGCTTGCACTCAGCTTTCTTCAACCAGTCTGGGTGGTTTCTTGATGGTCCTTTGCGGAAGCCTATGTGGCTCTTGGGCACGGCCACCATCGGGACTGTCGGGCAGTTCCATCCGAAGTCAAGCCGGGGGCTCTGGGGGAGTCCACAAATCGCCCCTGGCGTCATGATATTCAGGATCCGGCTCAGGTGGTGGAGGCCTCTCCTCTTCTCCCCTGCTGGCATGCTTGAAGCGTGAGCCGTTTCCAGTCATCTCCCAATCGGCGTTTGCGGCGGTTACCATTGTCCCCTTGATGGCAGTGACTTGCAGGTGATCCTGGGCAAACTGAGTGTTTTCTTGCGCATGATTTGTTGGACCCAGACTTCGTCTCCTATGTGAAATTCTTTCGATCAAGCTCCTCCCCTTTCGTCCATCTCTATCCGTGCCCTTTCTTTCCGCTCAGCGTTTCTCTTTAGGACGTCTGGGTCTGCTCTAGGCTGGTTTGCTGGGTTACTGACTATTCGGGTGCGGACTTGATATTTCATCATTAGTTCCGCAGGAGTCTTATTCGTGGCCTCATGGGGTGTGTTGCAGTAGTCCCTTAGCATTCGACAGAGTGCCTGGTGTGGATCAGTGCCCTCAACGCAAGCCCTTTGCAGAGTCTTCTTGATTGAGGCCTTAAATCGCTCTGCCATCCCATTGGCTTGGGGCCAACATGGTGTAATCTTTTCATGGCTGAACCCCATTTGTTTGTTTTCAAGTGATCTTTATTGATGTATTTTGGCAACATATTCAGATGAATTGTTATGGTGTATGGCCAAAGGTTTTTCCTGCATGATCTGTGTGCATGTTATAAAGTGATTTAAAGTTTTTCGATGTTTTTAAATATGGAAGCAAATACAAATATAAGTGTTGAAAACAAGGTGTATGTGAAGAGAGGTATACTCTACTAAATAAGAAAGTAGCAGTACGATTTACCTCCCAGATGCCCATGAAGGGACTATAGAGAGGGGTAGTCCATCTGTCTTTTTTCAATGTACGCTGAAGGGTGGACCATTGTCCGATTTAATTAAATCCGGGATAATCCATTCGCTCATGACATCAAAAATGGCTGCTACTGGGGCAAACGCTGTGGATCTTTTTCTCTTTACTATCAGGAACCTGGAGTGCTCGTTAATGAAGAGTTCTTGGCTCCTTGAAAAGAACTTGCGTCTCTCAAAGGTAACATTCTTCCTTGGTTCAAAATGTAGTTGTAGTTTTCTGATTGCCACAGAGAACTGATCCTCTTCTCCCTGGCCTCTCTCCATGGGTTCTGACAGATCGAAGACACTGCGTCCTTCAGTTCCCAAATTGTGTAATGATCTAGGTTTTGTTTGTGGCCGCGTTCCAGTTTCACTAGCTACGTAACTCGTTCTACGCGGCTCGTGGAACTGAAATGCGGGTTTCAAAGTACAACAGTTGGCAAAGCCGCGATAAGGTGTGCCCGCTTGATTAAAGCTTAATTACAATCATAATTGGAGTCCGTACCTCATTCCATTGGCAACGAGGTTACCGGCCGTCTAGCGGGCCCGCCATACGCTTCATGGCACTGGGTGTCCTGGGTGGGCTCTGCGAATGAGGAGCAGACAGCTGCACGGAGACGTTCCTGCAAATTTGGCCTGGGGCTCGCCCGGAGGTCCAGACAGGGAACAGCTGCGACTGCTGTTCCCACATAAGCCGCTCTGCCCTTCCCCTGGGCATTGAAGCGGCCAACGGGGCTCGTCCGCAGTTCCAAGGCTCGTCAGCAGTTCCAGGCCGGAAACAGCTGGTTTGCGGTTACCACGCAAGCGGCTCCGCCCTTCCCCTGGGCGATGATGCGGCCAACGTAAGAGTGCAACTGTCCTGGTTTCCCCTGCCTTGTCCCGCCTATTTGTTTTGCGTCAAGTACTGCAAAGTCTAGTCTAGTAGTCAGGAGCAGAAAGTCTGCACCCCAGTTACCGTACTAACTGTTATAAAGCGGCAAGCACATTTATTAAATCCGCTCACCAGCTGACTGGGAGGCAGCAAGCTTTCCCAGGGCGCATTTGGCACACCTTAATTTGTTTAAATTTCCTCTTGACACTTGGAGCATCTACCTACACTGTGCATACCGCCAAGGCTAGCCGAGTGCATGTGCACAGCATTAACCTAAGTGCCACAAAAGGATGAAGACTTTAAGCCCACATTTTTGTCCCAAAAGCAAACATGGCAGCTGCCAGCATGTCGCCTACCCCACCTTTCCTGTCAGAACCAGGCACACCACCCATCACATGGGACAGATGGAAGAAGTTGTTCGACACTTGATTGCCATTGGGGGCGATAAATTTGCTCCGGCCAGGAAGGAAGCCGTATTGCTACACAATTTGGGAACTGAAGAACAGTGTCTTCGACGGTCTGTCAGAACCCATGGAGAGAGACCAGGGAGAGGAGGATCAGTTCTCTGTGGCAATCAGAAAACTACAATTACATTTTGAACCAAGGAAGAATGTTACCTTCAAGGAGCCAATAACTTCATGAACCTGTTATTGCTGCACTTCGAACCCTCAGCCATTCGTGTGAATTTGGATCCTTGGCAGAATCACTCATTCGTGACCAGTTGGTGTGCTGCACTAACAATAGCAGGTTGCAAGAAAAGCTGCTGTCAAAGAACCTACCTCTTGAGCAAGCAGTGGAAGTGGCAAAGGGCATGGGGGGAGACGTCCAAATACATGGAGAGCATGAGGACGGACAAACAAATCAATGAGGAGGCAGTGATCAGAAATAGCAAGAAGTCCAACAATACAAGAAATTTAAAGTGTTTTAAGTATGGCAGCAATAGACATGTTTCGTCAAATCCCTTCTGTCCAGCACGGAACGCAAATTGCCTCAAGTGTAAAAGGAAAGGGCATTTTGCCAGAGTCTGCAGGGAGAATTCTTCAGTGGAGAACATCGAGGCCAATGCCAATGCTAGATGGCCGGAACAGGAGGAAAATGTTGGAGTATCAACACGTTACACATGTTTTGGAAATCGGAGATGTGTCCAATGGTGATAAGGGGCCAATTGATGTCTTTATGGTCAATGGCAGGGTAGTCAACATTAACGTGGATAGTTTCTCCCCATGGACAATAATGTCTAGGCAAACCTTTGAGAATTGTGTAAATGGTAACATTGAACAATTAAAGCAACCGGACATAGAACCCTACGTGTATGGCAATATCAAAAGAGACTTGCAAGGAAAGTTTTCTACGACTATCAAATTTAGGGAAAGGAGTTGTGAAGCTGATGTATTTGTCACCAAAGAAGGAGCCTCATTGTTAGGCTGGAGCGAACAGAAAAAGCTTGGGATAAGAATTCAAGCCAATGCCGAGAGTCCAGTCACGATTGCAGAAGTGAGATCAGTGGGAAAAGGAGTTCCCGAATGTGTTCACAGAGGACCTAAGAAGATTAGAAGGTTATGAACATAGAATTAAGCTAAAGAAGGGAGCTATTTCAAAAATACACAAAGTCAGACTGGTTCCACAGAATCTCAAACACAAAGTGAAAGAGGAGATTGAAGCATTACTTCAAAGGGGCATTATAGAGAGAGTAGAAGGATCTGAATGGTTGTCGAGAGTTGTGGTAGCTACAAAAGCCAGTGGGGACATAAGACTTTGTGTTAACCTGAGGGACCTTAATAAGAATATTTTGGTGGATAGTCACCCTCTACCCTTCATCAGCGAAAAGTTGGCCATGTTGCGCAAGGCGAATAACTTTTCAGTAATTGACTCATCACAAGCATATCACCAAATTCCACTCTCAGAGGACTGTCAACACCTAACTACTTTCATCACCACTGAAGGGACATTCAAATATTGCAGGATGCCGTTCGGCTTGGCTTCACAGCAGCCATCGTTTTTCAGAGGGTCAGGGGAGATGGCGATGGAGGGTGTTCAGAATGTGATAATTTTCCAGGATGACATTAGTATATGCAGAGTCTTGTGAAGAGCATGACAAGCTGTTGAGAGTTGTGTTGACAAAGTTGGGTGAAGCTGGTCTTACTGTGAAAAGGAGTAAATGTAGACTATCCGTTGATGGTGTTGAATACTTTGGTCATGTGGCGTCAGGACAAGTTGAGTCTAGTGGATGCAATTGAGAAAGCTCCATAGACCAGCGATAAGGATCAAGTCAGGTTTGTTTGTTTGTTTTAATATTTGTAATGCGCACCAGACCCGAGGGTATCAGGGCGCAATGAGCATAAACAGGGTTGTTCAGCTTCGGTTACATTGCTGTATAAGGGCGAGCATTTTATAGATTTATACATTATATACATAAATTGAAGACAGGCAACATGTACAGTAAGCAGGCATAAGAACAGTGGGGTACACACTAGGCATAGACAGTGTATACAATATTTACAATATGTACAATTAAGCACGAGAGGCAGTACTGAAGTAGTGGTTGGTCATACGTCATTTATCTTGATCCAGTGGATAAGGTTCATTCTGAAACGAGTGTAGGGCAGGTCTTCCCTCAGGGGCGCAGAGAGGGAGTTCCAGTATTGGGCAGCTTTGACCGGGAAGCTACTGCCACCAGTCCTACAGCGTTTAAATCTTGGCACCATTAGAAGGTTGGCATTGACAGTTCTCGAGGGACGATTGGAGAGTTGTCTCATGAATCTCACTGAGTTATTGAGGGGCTGCATTATGGAGATATTTGTGTGTCAGGGAGGCTGTTTTAAGGAGGATTGTCTTTTGTAGACAGCCAGTTGTTAGATCTTCTAAGGTCGGAAATATGGGCTTTCTTCGGTATGCTTAGGGCTGCTCTTAATGCATTATTTTGTAAGATCTGGATCTTGTTGGTGATGTATTTGTTACTCCCTATGTATAGGGCATTACAATAGTCCAGTTTGGATAAGACAAGGGCTCTTGCTAGGGTAATGCAGTTGTTGGTGGAGAGGAAAGGCTTGGCTGCTCTAATTAATTTAGAAGTGTAAGCAGTAGATGAGGCCATGGAGTTGACTTGTTTTTTTAAAGGTTAGCGTGGAATCTAAATAGAATCCGAGGGTTTTGACATCCTTGGCTACTGTAATGTTATTGCCGTCTATATTGAAGGTAGAATAGGAGTGGCCTAGTTTGTTAAGGTTAGCATGGGTGCCGAGAATGAGAAGTTCCGTTTTGTCATCATTCAGGCATAGACCATGAGAAGCCATCCATGCCTGAATGATGAGGTACACTATTCATAAAGGCCAAATCCTTGTTGTAATCGCTCGTCAACGGGATGAGGATCTGTGTATCCGCATAATTAGTGTAGGCGATACCCAGGCCCTCTAGATCATCAAAAAGGGGCTTTGTGAAGATGTTGTACAAGGTAGGGGACATGCATGAGCCTTGAGGCACTCAGCAGGTGATGGGTATAGGGTCGGCGGCTGCTACAGGTGAAAAGACGCGCATGGTTCTGTTGTCTAGGAAGGATTTGATCCATCCAATCGCTTCTTGTGAAAAATGGGCGGCAGAATCCAACTGGTTGCATAGGATCTTGTGGTCCACTAGGTCGAACGCTGCTGAGAGATCGAGCAGTAGCAATAGTGCTGCCTTGCCATCCTCTCTCAGTGCGTCTATTTGTGCCTTAAGGTCGATAAGCGCAGTCTCAGTTCCATGCTGTGGTCTGAAGCCAGACTGACGTACTCCTAGGAGGTGGTTACATTCCAAGTATTGTTGGATTTGGATGTAGGCCACCTTGTCTATGAGTTTAAGCAAGAATGGGACTGTGGTGATGGGGCAGTAATTAGTAGGTATTGATGGGTCAAGTGTTTGTTTTTTAAGAAGTGGGAGGACCCAGGACGATTTTAAATTATTGGGTATGGAGCTGGTGGCGAATGAGGCATTGATCAGTTTAGAGATGAAATGGGAGAGGTTGTGAGCAGCATCTTTCATGATCTGAGCTGGGCAGGGGTCGCTGTGGCAGTTGGATGGTTTGAGGGCGAGGATGACTTTTTCCAACGGCTAGCATAGAAACTTTTTTGAATTTGAAGCAGGGTTTTGGTGGATTAAGAGGCGGCATAGATTGAGGTGGCGGCCTAGATTGAGGTTGAGGCGTAGGAGTTTTCTTAGGTTTAGCAGCAAGTAGGAGCATTTCTTTTTTATTATTGATCTTAGTTTGGAGGGTCGTTACCTTATTAGATAGGGCACTCTGAATGTTAGCGCACCATGTTTTGTCCTTGGGACATGTGTCCTGGATTGGATAGGGGTTTCTATCTCTGAGGATGGTAAAGAGTTCTTTAATGTTTGATTTAGCTTAAGGGATGCAGAGGTTGTAAGAATTGTTTAGCAAGGATAATTTCCTTTTTGTATAGGTATAGGGTGGCTAGTTTACTAAGGTTAGTTTTGTTGGTAATAGAGGGATCTTGTCTCCAAATTTGTTCACGTTTTTCTAGTCAGATGGTTTTCAGGTGGCGAGAGAACCAAGTATTCACATGTTTTTAGGTTTACTCTTTCTACTCTTCAGAAGTGCTATGACGTCTAATGAGGATAACATTATTTTGTTATATTCCTCAACCATAGTAAAGGGATTGGTGTGGTCGGGCAGCAAATTCAGAGTGGGAAGAATTAAGGGAATGAGTTTTTCAGCTGTGACATTTCTTTAGTTTCTGGTGATGGGATGGCAGGAGCTATAATATGAGCAGTTAAGGGAGGTGTAGCTTCTAGCGAGAAGGAAATCAGTTGGTGGTCGGACCAAGGCTGAGGTGTTTTGGACGTAATGGATATGGGGCAATTGTGCTCTGCTATCCAGTTGAGGGTCCTGCCTTTAGTGTGGGTGGCACCTATAACTTTTTGGATAAATCCTAGTTCCTCCAGTGAGGCATTGAAGTGCAAGGCATTTTGATCTAGTTGGTCGTTGAAGCCTAGGTTAAAATCTCCTAAGAGAAGGCATTGTGAAGAGTTTTTAAGGTTGTCAGATAAGATGTTAGTTACATCTTCTTAGAAGGAGCCTAGAGGTCCAGGGGGTCTGTGTATGAGGTGTATAGACAAGGTCTGGGTGTCAGATGGTTAGCTTGGCAGAGAGGGATTCGCACAAGTCTGCATTAAGAGGCTTAGTAAGTCTCAGCGCAAGACTAGATTTGGCAATTATGGCAAGGCCACCGCCACGGGTGGTGGTACGATCTATTTTAAGCAGAGTGTAATCCTCGGGGATAGCTAGCATGATCGCTGGGCCTGCTGCTGGGTGAAGCCAGTATTTAGTGATGGCAAGGAAGTCCATTTTTTCTGTGTGGAGTAGGTCCGCTATTTCAGTAACGTGGGCTTTTTATACTGGACTGGGTAGGTTGGTAGTTGGAAGTGCTGGTGGATTCAGGTGAATGTTGAGAGTCTCGGGTGAGCCGTTTGTTAAGCTGGAGTGGGTGCTGTGTGGGATTTTTAGTATTGGGCTGAGGGCGCTCAGGGTACTAGTCTTATTATTTAAGAGAGGGCGTGATGTTTTGGCAGATGGTTTGTATATTTGAGGGAGTCTGGCCCGGAGTTTGCAGTTTCTCTGGAGGAGGTTGTATGGTCTTGTAGCCAGAGGCACCTGACTCAAGGGCTTGTTGTAGAATGATGTAGGAGCTGCTGCCAGCGGAGTGTGTGCCATAATAGGGTTTAGTGTGCTAAGATTTAGGACAATCCTTGATAGGATTGTGTATATCATGGGCAAATGCATGGTTAAGGCGTAGGATGACTATGTGATGGCAGGTTTGACAGTAAGGGCAGGGATAGGTGTAGGAGCAAAGGATCAAGGATGAGGTAGCCGTGGGTAGATCATAGTCATGCAGATCGACTACACAGTTCTAAATATCAGTAGGGGCTGACTCCAGTGGGGTAGTACGGTATAATCTAGGGTGAATCAGTAGAATCTAATGTAGTGTATCAATGGAGATCGGGCTGGCTTAGGCAGAGAGATTTTGCCAGCGCAGATGCATGTGTGCAAGATGCAGTAAAGCAGTAGCAGGAGGGAAAGGGTGACAGGCAGTGAGCATGGGAAGCCGACTAAGGCAACAGTCAATGGTTAGGGCGGTAGGCAATCTGCATAAACAGGTATTAAGCCTCAGGCAGTATGCAGGGTAAATAGTAGGCAGTGAGGCAATATGCACTCACAGCCTACAGGTCCTTCCTGGGTTTAGCAGAATATTACCACAAGTTTGTGAAAGACTGTCAGTACTTCCACACCATTAAGGGCCTTATTAAAAAAGGGGGTAAGGTTTCAATGGTCCACACAATGCGAGGAAGCTTTCAGATTAATCAAACAAGGGATTGTACAGGCTCCCTCCATAGGGAAGTTTGAGGCCAATGACCGTACGGTGCTAGTGGTTGATGCCAGTACATTCGGTTTGGGAGCTACGCTACTACAGTATGATGTTAAAATTGAAAGGGTTATAGCATTTGCCTCCAGACCGCTCAGGGGGGCTGAAGAGAATTATTCGGTAATAGAGCGTGAAGCGTTGGCCATGTTCAGGGCAGCCAATCACTTCAAATATTATCTTTGGGGAAGGAGGTTTACAGTACCGTCAGATCACAAACCCTTAGTGCAGTTGTTAAATAGTGGCAGATGGGCTGTAGGGTCACCAAGAATAAGCAGATGGGGCATCGGTATTCAGTTATACAATTTTGAAGTTTGTTATTTGCCAGGAAGAAAGAATCTGGTAGCAGATTGTCTATCGAGATTACCAGTTGATCAGGCTCAACCAGTTCATGTTCAGGATAGTGAAGAGTATATTGTTGCTGAATTAGTGAGTGTGGATCGAGAGGAGTGGGAACAAGCAGAGCTTACAGATCAAGATTTTAGAATTATAAAGCAGTGGACGGTTGAAGGGTGGCCTGATAAGGAATTACTTGATAAAAGGTTTGCATTTGGTGGGAAATACGAGAGGAGTCGAGTCTTGTGGGTGACAGGTTGAGGAGGGGGAGTTGCATAGTGCCTACAGAAGGAGTGAGAAGAAGCTTGTTGGAGAGTGAGACATAGCTACTGGTGGCCCAAGATAGACAGAATGGCAGAGGATCTGGTGACACAGTGCAATGCTTGTCAACTGGGTGACAAAAACAAGGTAGTACAGGAAGTACCTTTGATACCCAATTCGGTAACAAGTCAACCATGGCAGAAGCTAGCAGTGGATATTTTAGGACCTGTGGGAGGTTTAGGAGATGAGTTTAAAGATGAGTTTAAATACATTTTTATTTTGGTGGATTTTCATTCCAAATGGGTGGAGTGAGAAGCAGTCAGAGAAGTGACGGCTACAGAATTGGTTTCCTTCTTGGAGAGGGTCTTCCTCAGGGAAGGTTGTCCTGCTGAGTTAGTTTCAGACAACGGTGTACAATTTGTCTGCCATTCCATGAGGAAAGTTTTGGAGGACTACGGCATCAAGCATATCAGAACAGCTCTTTATCACCCAAGAGCAAATGGTTTGGTCGAGAGGGTAAATAGATATATCAAAGGTGGGATTCAGCTTGCAATGTGTAATGGCTAGCCTTGGAGGCAATGGACCACATGATTTGGAGTTATCTAACAACTCCTCACTCCACTGCTAATATATCTCCTTTTGTTTCATTTAAGGGAAGGGGGCCTGGAACCAAGTTGTGTCCTGGCTGGTTAGGTTTGGCAGGGACAGTTGCAGTGGATAGGGACGCCATTATGAAGTTGATTGCTAGAGGTCAAACAAGGAACAAAGTCATTTGGCAGGAGGGAGTGTGTTAAGAGTAGAGAGAGGAAGGTTGGAGATTGGGTATGGGTAAAAAATCCCAAGTCTACACAAAAGTGTGTGGAAAGTAAATTCATGGGTCCTAAAAGAATTGCCGCAGTACGTGGCAGTGTAGTTATGGATGGAGGAGAAGTGTGGACACAGGGCAGGTTGGCAAGACCTGAAAATATTGGAGGTGGAGAATGAGAAAATGCAGAATGAGAGTTATGAACGGTTGACAGGAGAGCAAAGGGAAAGTGATGATCCCTCAATCATGCGTTTCAAACTAAGCAACAAAAGTGATGGTAATAAGAGATTTACAAGCAAACCCAGTTGCATGAAGTACTTTGTTCAGTGAAATTATTTTGCTTTCTGTATGTGAGGTGGAAGCAGTGGCAGCTGCCCTGGACACTGGGAGAAAGGAGGGAGTTTAGGAAGAGTCCCGTCAAGTGCTGGCCATCAATGAAAAGAGAAACTACAGATCCCAAAATACCCCACGAAATACTGCATCAGGGGGGAGGCACACCGATGGGTAAAGAAAGGAGAAAAAGGAAAGGGAGAACCAGGTTTCCTTACGTTAAAACCACCCGAACACAAACAAAGTACAGGGTTAGCCCACAGTGGACGGAGCAGGGAGGAGGTGGGGAATCTGATTCAGGTGTGTTAAAACCATTGCCGAGAACACATGTGGCTGATTACGGGGGGAGGGGCCGGACAAGGATTAAATGCAACTCCAAGAGACTCGGGGCGCGTCTTATTTTTCAGGAGCAGCGCGAGGCGAGAGACACCGCACCCGAGTGGAGTGAGACCAGCCAAGATTACGAGTGGGCTTACTAGTAATAAGCGGAAAGTTCACAGATTGACACCGTACCCGGACCAAGGCTCAAGACCTTCCATTGGAGAGAAACGGACACCTAAGAAGAAGGATTCAGAGTGGTGAAGTGTGTACTATTGACATTTTGTTAATTTCGTTTTTATGGCCGGCGGACAGGTTGAAGGGTGAAAAGCCTGTAATCGCCTGGCTGTTATCTTGGAACTAATTAAGGCCAGCAGAGGCTGTTGCAAGTAAAGTAAGACAGAACGCCTGTGCCTATGAGGTGAAAAGAACCGTCATCAGTTGGCTAAATTTATTGATCCGTGACCAGAATTTGTTGTGCAATAAACCACTGTGAAAGAAAACCTCGTTTGTCTCCAGCTGACTACTTAACAGTGGTGGCAGCGGTGGGATTGCAGAGGAACGCAAAAATCACCAGCAGCATGGAAGCCGTGTTAAAAGCATTGGCTGAAGGCCAACAGCAACTACAGCAGTTGGTGCAAGTACAAGGACATCAAGCCCAGGCGGACCGGCAGGCCCTACAACAGGCTCTACAAGTGCAAACAGCAGTTCAAGAACAGGGAAGAGAAGCATTGAGGATTCTGGGTGAATCAATGGCTAACCAACGGGCACATCCAGCTATTCCCCCTACCGTACTTCAAAAATACCAGGCAGGGGATGACCCTAGTTATTTTTTTGTAAACTTTGAAAGAATAGCCCGAGCAGCACAATGGCCACAGGACAGATGGGCTTTCTTTTTGGCGCCCCTGCTTACGGGAGTAATGCAAGGAGCCTATCAGTCTGCCAATCCCACAGGGACACCCCATATGTGGATATCAAGAAATCAGTGTTGGAAAGGCTGGGGATGGATGAGGAGTCCTATAGGCTCCAGTTTCTTGAAACCAAACTGAAACCCGGAGAGAGCCCCAGGCAACTGTTGTACCGCGTACAGGATTTAGCGGAAAAATGGCTACAACCCAACACAGCCACGATTGGACAGATTAAGGAAAAGGTAATGATGGAACAATTCATTGACGCCCTGCCTAGTCCCATACAAAGGTGGGTAAGGCAACATCACCACCTTACTCTGTCAGAAGCCATAGATGTGGCCACCACTTATCAAAAAGCCGGTACACCCCGCACATTAACAACACCACCAGCGAGGCCCCCCAACGAAACTCCTATTATGAGCAGCAATTACAGGGGAGCAATCCAAGAACCCAGGAATAGGCCAGACCCTAAGCCCAACAACGGAACCAGTGTCCTAAAAGGGCAGACACCCCAATGCTTCGCATGTGGGGAATGGGGCCATATAGCCCGGTTCTGTGCCAGAAAAACCAAGGCAGAACCAATGGACATTGGAACACTACAAGCTCCAGGATATCGGAAGAAACTGCCCTATGTGATAGAGGTAACGGTGGATGGACGTCCCCAACAAGCCATGATGGACAGCGGTAGCAGACAGACGACCATACAACCGCATGTGAGTGAGCAAGATCCAGGAAAGGTGAGAACCATTGACATTAAATGTGTGCTTGGGGACGTAAAAAGGTACCATACGAAAGACGTTGTGTTGGGGCTACAGGGACAAGAGATACCAGTTAAAGTAGCCATTATTCCGGCCATACCAGCCCTGGTACTAATAGGGACAGATATTCCAGAATTCGACAAATGGCTAAAAGAAGCTCCATTTGCCAAAACAGAGATCGGGGTACCAATAAGAAGGGGGAAACTCACAAAAAGCCAGAGAAAAAATATGGAAGAGAACAGGGGAAAAGGGAGGGAAATTGCCCTCAGACTGGCGAGTGGGAGACCATCTTCCCTCGTTCCGAACCGAAACCGGACTGGATGAAACCTTGAAAAGGGCCAGGAAACAAGCCCAAACAATGAGTGGGACCCCAGTTACTACTCCATACTTCAAGGAAAATCAAGGGCTTAATATATAGGGTGACCAGAGGTTCCGATAATCAGGAGAGGGAACAATTGCTGGTTCCCCAGTCATACCGGAAAACTCTGATCCAACTGGCCCATGACCACACAACAGGGGGCCACTTAGCGGAAAACATGACGGTGAAAAGGGTGTTGCAGAACTTCTACTGGCCTGGAGTATATGCGGAAATAGCCAGATATTGTCAAGAGTGTGCCATATGTCAAAAAACTAGTCATCATATACCGGCTAGAGCACCCCTACAAAGAATGCCCCTGATTAGGGAACCCTTCCAGAGAATAGGAATGGATATTGTAGGGCCATTGGAGCCCACCAGTAGAGGGTTCCGGTTTCTCTTAGTGATTGTGGACTATGCCACTCGCTATCCCGAAGCTTTCCCTTTAAGGGGAATCTCAGCAAGACAGGTATGCAATGTGCTTATGCCGTTCTTTGCTCGAGTGGGAATTCCAATGGAGATAGTGACAGACCAGGGTAATAACTTCATGTCGGTAGTTATGAAGGAGGTGTGTAAGACCTTAGGAATTCAACACTTGAAAACCTCAGTGTACCATCCCCAAACGGATGGGTTGGTGGAACGATATAACCAAACTATTAAACAGATAAGAAGAGCCACCAGCCCCACAGGGTTGGGATGGGATCGGGTTCTACCTTGGGTGTTGATGGTACTAAGGGATACCCCACAATCCTCTACGGATACTCCCCTTTTGAATTGTTATTCGGAAGACAGCCCAAGTCCATACTGGGCTTACTAAAAGACACCTGGGAACAACAGGGGGAAACCTCACTCACCGAATATGTTAATGACCTAAAAGAACATCTAGGCAAACAGAGTCTTTGCTCAAGAAAATCTGCGTAGGGCCCAAGACCGACAAGAGAAGTATTATGATCAAGGAAGCAGACCTCGAACTTTGAAGGTAGGGGATAAGGTATTGGTTTTGCTGCCTACACACACGAACAAAATGTTGGCTCAGTGGAAGGGCCCATATCAGATAACAAAAATATTGGGACCTGTTAACTATGAGGTGGAACAACCCGAACGGAAAAATAAATTTCAGAATTATCACATTAACTTGCTCAAGCTATGGAAAGAAGGAACAACTGACATATTATGTTCAACCCTCTCAGACATGTCAGTCTCCGAGCAAATGGTCCCTAATAGCCATAGTAGTCTTCAAGATGTGGAAATCGGGGGGGGGAACAGTTGAGTGAATCCCAAAAGAACGAATTATTGGATACCTTAAAGCAGGTGGCTGTGATTTTTTCAGGAATACCAGGAAGAACACATATGGCTACCCACTCTATACCCACAGAAAAAGGGAAAATTGTAAGGCTCAGGCCTTATCGAATTCCGAAGTCAAAACGTGGGGAAATGGCCAAGGAAATAGATAACATGCTCGAATTGGGGACCATTGTGCCACCTAAAAGCGCATGGTGCTCACCAGTGGTCCTAGTACCCAAACCTGATGGTACTACTAGATTTTGTATGGACTTTCGGCAGTTGAATGCAATATCCCACTATGAAGCCTACCCGATGCCCAGAATTGATGAACTGATAGAAAAACTGGGTTCAGCCTCATTCCTGAGCACCCTGGATTTAACCAAAGGGTATTGGCAGATACCCCTCAACCAATCAGATCAGGAGAAAACTGCCTTTTCGACACCTCAAGGCTTATTTCAGTTCACTGTCCTACCCTTTGGTTTGCATGGGGCACCGGCCACATTCCAGGCATTAATGGATAAAATCTTGAATATGCTGCGGCTTACTTGGATGATATAGTGATCTTCAGTCATTCGTGGAACGAACACCTGGCACATTTGACCCAAGTAATACAATCATTAAAATAAGCTGGTCTGCACATTAACCCAAAAAAGACTAAACTGGCAGCACACACAACCAAATACTTGGGGTATGCAGTGGGTGGAGGGGTGATAACCCCCCTTTTGGACAAAATTCAAGCCCTACAGAAACTCAGGCCTCCCGAAACTAGGAAAGAAATTTGAGCCTTCTTGGGGTTTGTGGGGTATTATAGGAGATTCTTACCACACTTCTCTACCATAGCTGCACCGCTTACAGATGCACTGAAAACCAACCGTCCCCTACAGATCACCCCGGAGGCAGTGCAAGCATTCCAGAAGCTGATCCGGATGATTTCCACAAAACCTGTTCTCCATTGTCCTGACTTTTCAAAAGAATTCTATTTGCAGGCGGATGCCTCGGTGTGGTTTAGGAGCAGTGCTGTCGCAGGGGACTGAGCAAAACCTTTACCCAATAGCCTTCATCAGTAGGAAGTTACTTCCACACGAGATTCCGTATTCAACGCTGGAAAAGGAATGCCTGGCCATAAAATGGGCTGTTGAGTCTCTTCGATATTACCTACTGGGTAGACGGTTTACCATTTTTACCGATCATGCACCACTAAAATGGTTGGCTACACAAAAAGACTCAAACCATAGAGTTCTGAGATGGTTTTTGACACTACAGCCTTACCAGTTCGTGACTATACATAAACCAGGAAAATATCAGATGGTGGCTGATTACTTGTCACGTGCCATGGACCTGCCCGAACTGCATGGGTCCTTGAGGGGAGTATGTGAGGTGGAAGCAGTGGCAGCCGCCCTGTACACTGGGAGAAAGGAGGGAGTTGAGGAAGAGTCTCGTCAAGTGCTGGCCATCAATGAAAAGAGAAACTACAGATCCCAAAATACCCCACGAAATACTCCATCAGGGGGGAGGCACACCGATGGGTAAAGAAAGGAGAAAAAGGAAAGGGAGAACCAGGTTTCCTTACGTTAAAACCACCCGAACACAAACAAAGTACAGGGTTAGCCCACAGTGGACGGAGCAGCGAGGAGGTGGGGAATCTGATTCAGGTGTGTTAAAACCTTTGCTGAGAACACATGGGGCTGATTACGGGGGAGGGGCCGGACAAGGATTAATTGCAACTCCAAGAGACTCAGGGCGCTTTTTATTTTTCAGGAGCAGCGCGAGGCGAGAGACGCCGCACCCGAGTGGAGTGCGACCAGCCAAGATTACGAGTGGGCTTACTAGTAATAAGCGGAAAGTTCACAGATTGACACCGTACCCGGACCAAGGCTCAAGACCTTCCATTGGAGAGAAACGGACACCTAAGAAGAAGGATTCAGAGTGGTGAAGTGTGTTCTATTGACATTTTGTTAATTTCGTTTTTATGGCCGGCGGACAGGTTGAAGGGTGAAAAGCCTGTAATCGCCTGGCTGTTATCTTGGAACTAATTAAGGCCAGCAGAGGCCGTTGCAAGTAAAGTAAGACAGAACGCCTGTGCCTATGAGGTGAAAAGAACCATCAGTTGGCTAAATTTATTGATCTGTGGCCAGAATTTGTTGTGCAATAAAACACTGAAAGAAAACCTTGTTTGTCTCCAGCTGACTACTTAACACTGTACAATGCATTTTTCCTCTTTTTAATCCTTGTTTTTTTAAGTTATCATAGTATAGTTGTTTAGTTTCTTTTCCTTCTTTTACTGTTTAGTATTTTTAGGTTCCTTTTGCATTGTTGGTTTTCTTTGTGTGGTATACTTTCTGTTATAAGGAGGAAGGAACAAGTTACTTACCTGTAACTGTTGTTCTCCAGCATGGGTCTGGCATGGATTCACATGCTCATGAATATTCCCCGTCTTCAGGCTGGGAATCCTCGGTAAAGAAAAAAAACAGTATCAGTTTCGTTTCTGATCTGTCTTTCGTAGTAATAACCAATCACTGGTCTCTGCGTCATACTGACCACAGCCAATGACTGCCCTCTACCTAAGCACCGCCTCTGGCAGCCATCTTCAGATTTGGAAGCACATGAAGTGGCAGTATGACCAAGTGAAGAGCCGCAGAGGGTTCGCATGTGAATCCATGCCAGACCCATGCTGGAGAACAACAGTTACAGGTAAGTAACTTGTTCCTTCTCCAGCATGGGGTCTGGCATGGATTCACATGCTCATGAATAAAGAATACATAGCAGTACACACATGCACAACCACGGGAGGTGGCAAAGGCTCAACATTCAGCAGTACATCAAACTCAACATTAAGCATCTTACCACCTCACCAGGCTCACCTCAGGCGAACAGGTTGCGCAGCACTGCTTGGCCGACCCTGGACTCCTCCCTGGAATCCCGATCGACGCAGTAGAATTTCGTGAAGGTGTGCGTCGACCTCCACGTAGCAGCCCTGCATATGTCCAGCAGGGGCACACCAGAAAGGAACGCTGTGGTAGCTGCGATCGCTCTGGTGGAATGGGCTCTCGGACGGCCAGGCAGCGGTCGATTTGCCAACCGATGACAGTACATGATACAGCCGGAGAGCCATCTGGAGATGGAAGCCTTCGAGAGAGCCTTCCCCTGATTGACAGGTCCAAAGTTCACAAAGAGTTGTGACGTCTTCCGAAAACACTTTGTGCGGTCTACGTAGAACTTCAGTGCTCTAGCCACATCCAGCGAGTGCAAAGTCCTCTCAGCCAGCGACGAAGGCGACGGGAAGAACACAGACAACACCAAGGGTTCGTTGAGATGGAAGTCCGACGGTACCTTGGGCATGAAGGAGGGGTGCGTCCTGAGCACTACCCTCGTGTCGTGAAAAGTCAAGTACGGGGCCTTGCAGGAAAGGGCCTGGATCTCTCCCACCCGTCGTGCGGAGGTGATGGCCACAAGAAACACTGTTTTCCACGACAGAAACTTCAACGGGGCCGAGTGCAGAGGCTCGAACGGAGGTCCCATGAGCTTGGTCAGCACCACGTTGAGCTCCCACGCCGGGGCCAGAGCCTTCACCGGCGGGAACGATCTGAACAGTCCCTTCATGAACTCTTTCACCAGACGATGAGACCACAAGGACGTCCGGCCCGTGGTTCTGGTGTATCGGGAGATCGCAGCAAGATGAATCTTGATGGACGCGTGTGCCAGTCCAGCTTTGGCCAGCGTCAGCAGGTACGGCAGTACCTGGGGAGCCGTAATCCATAGAGGGTTAATCTTCTGTGCATGGCACCAGACAGAGAACCTCTTCCATTTGTGTCCGTAGCATTTAAGAGTCGAGGACGCCCTGGCCTTTGCAAGAACCTCTCTGCAGTCGGCCTGTATGTCGTATCCTCCAAACTCTAGCGCTGCAGGAGCCAGGCCTGCAAGTTCAGCGATTTCGGGTCGTGGTGGAGGATGGCGCCTCCTTCCCTGGAGAGTAGATCCGCGTCCACCGGCAGCTTGATTGGCGGGGACGCTGACAAGTCCAGAAGGTCTGGGAACCATATCTGCCTCGGCCACGCAGGTGCGACGAGGATCATCCTGCACCATGACCTCTTGAGCTGGTTGACGAGCCGGATTAGCAGTGGCAAAGGAGGGAACGCGTAGAGGAACAGGCCCTCCCAGGGGAACGAGAAAGCATCGCCCATGCTCCTCGCCTGGGGAAACCTGCTGGCGAACCTCCGGCACTTGGAGTTCGTCGCTGTTGCGAACAGGTCGATCTGGGGTGTGCCCCACCGTCGGAAGAGGCGATCCACTAGATCCTGCCGTAGTTCCCACTCGTGGCACGAGCGCAGCTCCCTGCTGAGTGAGTCGGCAATGGTGTTTTTTATCCCTGCCAGATGAAACGGCACCAGAAACATCCTTTGGGCGACGGCCCAATGCCACAGATCCTGCGCCTCCTTGGACAGTGCTGGGGACCTGGTTCCGCCCTGTTTCCTGATGTAAAACATGGTGGTGGTGTTGTCGGTGAAGATCCTCACCACCTTGCCCTTCAGGGACGGAAGGAAGGACCTGAGGGCCCAGAACACTGCACGGAGCTCCAGGACGTTGATATGGAGGGACTTCTCCGTCGGGAGCCAAAGGCCTCTCGCGTGCAGATTTTCGGTGTGCGCTCCCCACCCTTCCAGGGAGGCATCCGTGGTCACTGTCTCCTGGTGGTCTGGGGTCTGGAAGTCCATGCCGCCATCAGATGCGCGCGGTTGCCCCACCACCGGACCGCTCGGCGGAAACTCTCGAGTGTGATCCTCTCCTCGAAGCGGCCCGACGTTTGGATACAGCGCGCGTCCAGGAACTCCTGCAACGGGCGCATCCGGAGCCTGCACATGGGAATGAGGTAGATGCAAGAAGACATCATTCCGAGGAGGGACTTGATGGACCTCACCTTAGCCGCGTCGGAAACCAACATCCGCTGTACCTTGCCCAGGATGGACCTGGTCCTTTCCTCCGACGGGGAGGCCAGAAGGGACACTGTGTCGAGCTTCGCTCCCAGAAACAGTGCGTTTTGTGCGGGTACCAGGTGGGACTTGGCGTAGTTCAAGGAGAATCCCAGGTCCGTGAGAAGTTGGACGGTCCTTGCCGTGTGCTCCACGGCGAGCTCCCTCGTCTTGGCTCGGATGAGCCAGTCGTCCAGGTAGGGGTAGACGTGGATCCGCTCGCGGCGCAGCTGCGCCGCCACCGGTGCAAGGCACTTGGTGAATACCCTGGGTGCCGACGTAGTCCGAAGGGGAGGGCTTTGAACTGGTAGTGACGCCCTTGGACCACAAACCTGAGGAATTTTCGGTGCCCCTTTAGGATGGGAATATGGAAGTAGGCATCCTCCAAATCCAACGACGACAGGAAGTCTCCTTCCTCCAGCTGACCCAGGACGTGCTGGAGGGTGACCATCCGGAACCTCTGCGCCTTGATGAACTTGTTCAGACGTCGCAGGTCTAGGATGGGGCGCCATCCTCCTGTCTTCTTCTTCACGAGGAAGTATCTCGAGTAAACTCCGGAGCCCCGAAGCCTCTTTGGGACGAGTTTGATGGCGCCCTTCCTGAGCATCGCCTTTACCTCCAGGAGAAGCTGAGGGACGTGAAGCTCTTTCCTGGCCACGGGGGGACGCGCGGGCACCTTCTTTGAAACTCGAGCGCGTGGCCCCGGGCTAAGGCGTCCAGCACCCAACGGTCGGTGGAGATGGACTCCCACACGCTGACGAAGCTCGCCAGCCGGCCTCCCACCGGGGTGCTTCGGTGGGGGCCCGACCCCACGGCCGGTTCAATCCTGTTTCGACGAGGCTTTGCCGCCTTGACCTCCTTGGCGACGACGGCGGGGTCCGCCAGACTTGCCTCGTCCTCTGTAGGCCTCCTGAGACGACGAGCAAGCCGCTTGACGGTAGGTGGAGAAACCGCCGCCGGAACCTTTGGAGGTGCCCTTGCCTCCGCTGCTCCGAAAGGGCGTCCGTCGTTGCTGCAGAACCCCAAGGGCCCGGGCCGTCTCAGTGTCCGCTTTAATGGCCTGAAGGGAATCGTCCACTGTTTTCCCAAACAGGTTGTTCCCATCGAACGGCATGTCCAGGACTCTGGTCTGTACGTCTTGACGGAAGTCCGTAGCCTTGAGCCATCCACGCCGCCTAAGGCACACGCCGTTGCCCAACTGGCGAAACCCAGTGTCGGCGATGTCCGTCGCAATAGTGATGGCGTGGTCCGACGCCACCTCACCTTCCTGTAGGATCTCCAGGGCATCCGCCCTCTTGTCGTCCGGTAGGAAGTCCAGCAGGGGAGCCAGTTTGTACCATAGCTCCCTGTCGTAGCGGGCCACGATAGCCAAGGCGTTGGCCGCTTTAATCGTCGTTGCTGCAGACGAGATGACCCTGCGTCCCATAGCGTCCAATTTCTTTCCCTCGCCGTCCGGTGGGGAAGTCGATGTGGAGGCCGCACCCCCCCGCTTTCTTCCTGGCCGCCGCGGAGACAACGGAGTCCGGGGTAGGCTGCGCCCGGAGGCACAGGGGGGCCGCGTCCGGGACCCGGTACTTCTTCTCATACCGGTCTCTTCTAGCTGGCGTCGTGGAAGGGTTCTTGAGGAGGGCGAGGCCCTCATCCCAAATGTCGTCCAGTAGAGGCACCGCGAGGACCCTCTTCCTCTTGGCCTTGCGCCGTTGATAAAGGAATCCTTCCTTTTTCTTCTCCTCAGGGCAGAGTTGGAAAAGCTCGGATGCCCTGGCGATCATGGAGTGGAACGATCCAATCTCGTCAGGCGGAGAAGCCCTGGTGGGAGGTGACGACGGCAGATCCTCGTCGTATACCTCGTCGTCCGTACCCGTCGCTGCCGTGTCAGTCCCCGTATCATCCCCTCGGGTGGACGGGGAGGAGGGCTGGACGGGGCGCGACGGCTGAAAAGGAGGTGGAGGGTGAATCCTTCTTTTCTTGGGCGGGGGAACACCAGAAGGTCCCGGTTCAGGATCCCCCGACGGGAGAGGTTCCTCCGTCGGCAACGGTAGTCTCGTCCTTATCTCTGAACATAAGGACTGTATAGCCAACAAAATGGCCGCCGAGTTGTCCTGCGGCGCTGGCAGAGGGGAAACCGACAGGCTATCAGGGGCCCCGTCGGCACCCTCGACGATGTCGTCACCTGCGTCGGGATCCATCCCGACGGACCGGTCTTCTTCCATGCCAAGGCCACGGCTTAAGACCTCAATCAGCTCTTCCTCCGAGGTTGAGGCCGAATCTACGACGACGCCCTGCCCCCCCTTTTTCTTCCCCGCCGGGGATTTCACGGGGGTCCCATCGATGGGCACAAAAGAGGACTCCCTCCGAGGTGGCAGGGAGACTCTGAGCCCCGAGGTCGCCACCACTGGTGTAGCCTCCACAGGCTGAGCCAGGGCCGCCGCGACAGTATCGATAGAGGGCTTTGCCGGATGGATTAAGGCCGTCACCACCTTAGGTGCGCTCACCGCCTTATCCTTGAGGGGGGGGGGCACTGCCTCGCTCCCCCTCCGATGGGGCCTTCGAGCTCGACCGGGGCCTCTCCAGGAGCTTCGCCGGGTGCTCGCCCTTCCTCTTACCCGACCCAGAGCGTTGGCTCGTGGCTGAAGGTGCCGGGGAGGGTGCGCCCTGCCTGGCGCCCGTAGAGCCCGACCGTTCGGCGCTCCCGGTGCCAGCGGACTCGCGGTGCTTGGCCTTGTGTTGGACCCCCGTCGCCGGGGCGTCCTCAAAGGTCTTAGAAGACCGCTCGGATTTCTTCCTCTTCTTCTCGCCTGACGGGCTCTTCCCTTCCAGCCAGTTGGCGAGACGTTGATGGCGGTCCTTCATGGTCCGCTCCGACATATTGCCGCAAAACGCACAGTCCTTCTCCACGTGCATCTTGTCCTCATGTAAGCAGTAGAGACAAAAGGAGTGTTCGTCCTCCTTAAGGACGTTCTGCAGCTGGCATCCAGGGCAGATCCTGAACAGCTTTCCGGGCGTCGAGCTTCCCTTCTCCTGGGCCATGTCCGGGCCTGAGAAGCTTCTGGAGTCCTCCAAAAGCGTAGCTCGACGAAATCTTCACCCTTGATGGGCGCAGACGAATCCGACACGGGTCCCCGTTGATCGGATGGAGAGTCGGTGGAGCTTGAGGCTCTTTTCACCGAAAAAACGAAGTTTTTGAGAAAAAACGTGAAAAAAATAGCACTAACGCTCGAGAGCAATAGCACGAGGATCCCAACACATGAACGTGCGGTAAAAATCTGAAGATGGCTGCCAGAGGCGGTGCTTAGGTAGAGGGCAGTCATTGGCTGTGGTCAGTATGACGCAGAGACCAGTGATTGGTTATTACTACGAAAGACAGATCAGAAACGAAACTGATACTGTTTTTTTTTCTTTACCGAGGATTCCCAGCCTGACGACGGGGAATATTCATGAGCATGTGAATCCATGCCAGACCCCATGCTGGAGAAAATATGTAATGATCTAGGTTTTGTTTTTGGCCACGTTCCAGTTTCACAAGCTACGTGACTCGTTCTATGTTGCTCGCGGAACTGGAATGCGGGTTTCAAAGTGCGACAGTTGGCGAAGCCGTGATAAGGTGGGCCTGCTTGATTAAAGCCGAATTACAATTATAACTGGAGTCCGTACCTCATTTCAGCTGTACCTGGGCAAACGCTGTGGGTTTTGTTCTCTTTACTATCAGGAACCTGGAGTGCTCGTCAATGAAGAGTAGCAGGTACTCACCGGACTTAAGGGGCCCGTAGGAGTCGACAGCGACTCTCTCCCAGAGATGGTCTTCAATCTGTGTCGGTCTGAGCGGGATCAGGGGTTAGGTTCTGGCCATGCATTGGCATGCTACGCAGTTCTTTACCCACTGGTCCACCATAGCATACAGGAACGGGAACCAGATGTGACATCTGAGCCGTCTCTTGGTGTTGTCTGCTCCCCGATGGCCTTCGTGGGCCGTCTTGATGACTTCCGAGAGGAGGGTCGCCGGGATGACCAATCGGCACCCTCTCCGAAGTATCGTCTTTGTCCTGTACGTCTAGCTCCGTGTGTACCTTGGCTAGCCTTTCAAGCTCGTCTCTGCAGGCGCCTGGGTGTCTGAGCACGGCGCAGTGATAGTCCTTCCATCTGTTTTCGGTCAGGCTGATCGCCAAGGCCATGGAGGGGTCTGCTGCCGACGCTACCGCCTCAAGCGAGATGGCTGGATGTGTTGGATGTAAATGTTAAAGGACATTTGTACCGCGCACTATCACCACTGGAGTGGTCCCCTGGTGCTCTGGCGGCTCTTAAAGAGGAGGGGAGGTTGAGTTAGTGGGAGGAAGCAGGAAAAGTGCAAGAGAGCAGTGATGTGCTGTTGGCGGCCTCAGCCCAATGGGTCCGTTGGCTGGGCCTGGGGTGTTTGCGGCCGGTAGTCGTCATGTACTGTTGTGCGAGTCTATGTGTCTTTTTGTCTCGTTGTTGCAATGTAGTGAAGTTTGTGCGGTTTGTTGTGCTGTAGGTTTTGGTTGTGTTTGGTTTGGAGTTGGAGAGGGGTATGCAGAGGGGAAATTGTTAGTGGAGTTGGTTAGTTGGCATCTCTATCCTGAATTGAGGCGCTGGGCTTGCGTAGTCTGCCCCGATTCGGCTCTGGCCTGATATGGGTCCGTCTGACATTCCAAGGTTCCTTACTCCTCTGGTCCCCACCTCTATCCGGCTCTCTCATAGCCCCCCCCTGTCCTCCCTTCATACTCCTGTGGCCGGTGCACCTGTCGATGTCCAGAAGTCAGGTAGTGTGGTGAATTGCCAATATCTCGACAATTTCACAACACTGTGGCATCTGGTGGTAACTAAGGGGCGGGTGGAAATTTTGGGTGGGATTGGCTGGGGTAGTTGACTCGGTCTCCGTGCGTGTCGTCTGTGTTCCAGTCTATCCGGTGTCACCCATCAAGATGCCGTGGGAGCTTCCTTATCATTTGTGGGGCTGTCCGTGTCCTTTTCAGTTTAGTCTTCCTTTATCTCTTTTTGTTTTCAGTTTGAGTCTGTGGTGTTGAACAGCCAGGTTTTTAGTGATTTCCTGAATTTTAGGTGATCTTCGTGGTTTCCTATTTCTTTTGGGATGTTGTTCCAGGTTTTTGCAGCTAAGTGGAAGAAGGAGGTGCCTCCAAGTTTTTTCTTAAGGTATGGTTTGAGTTCCAGGCAGACTTCGTTGCTTGATCGGAGGGGTCTCGTTGGTTTGTAGATTGCTATTTTTTCTTTTGTAGAAATTCTGCTCCTTGTCCGCTGATTGCCCTGTGCGTTATGCACATTGTTTTGAAGGTGATGCAATGTTTTACTAGGAGCTAGTGTAGTGTTTTTAGTGCAGGAGTGATGTGGTTTCTTCTGGATAGTTTGAGTAGTCATCTTGCTGCTGCATTTTGGATCTGTTGCAGTTTCTTCAGGAGGTATTCTGGTATTCCGAGGTAGAGGCTGTTTGCATAGTCGATTCTTGGCATGATTAGGGCGACGATAGTGAGTGTTTTGTACGTGAAGGAGAGGAAAGGTTGAATTTTTCTTGCCGTGTGGAGGAGGAAAAAACATTTCTTCACTGTTATTTATTTGTGGTTCTAAGGTTAGGGTGTTGTCCATTAGGACTCCCAGAGTTTTTTACTACCTTTGATGGTGTTGGTGCGTTTCCCATTTCCGTAGGCCACGGGATGGTGGTTTCGTTCTCTTGGTCTTTGGATACGATCAGGATTTCTGGTCTTTCCTGGGTTGATTTTCAGGTTGTTGGCATTCATCCAGTTGACGACTTCTTTTAGACAATTGATTAGGGTTGAATGATCAGCATCGGTCTCTTTGATTTTGTAGATGATTTGAGTATCATCTGCATAGTTGTAGCATGTTATGTTATATTTTTTGAAGAGTCTGGTAGATGTTGAAATATAGTGGAGATAGTGGGGATCTTTGTGGCACTCCACAATCGTTCACTCATGGAGTGGATCTGAATGGTTTAATCCATACGGTTTGTTATGTCTGCTAGGAATGATTTGGTCCAGAATAGTGATGTGTCTTTTATACCTACGTCTTCTAGTCTTTTGGTCAGGGTGTCGTGGCTAACTGTGTCAAAGGCTGCGGAGAGGTCGAGCAGCATAAGGGCTGAGGTAGCGTTTGAGTCTGCGTTAGTTTTCAGGTCGTCCCAGATGGATAGTAGTGCCGTTTCTGTTCCTCTTGCTTGTCTGAAACCGACTTGAGCTTGGTCTAGCAGGTGGTGTTTTTCTACGTGTTCTTGGGTTAGTTTATATACGTAGGTTTCTAGAAGTTTTGCCGGGTAGGGGATGTTAGAGATCGGCCTGCAGTTGGAGAGATCTTCTACGTCGCCACTTGTGTTTTTCAAGAGTGGCTTGATGTATGCTGATTTGAAGATCCTCGGTACAGTCCATGTTGCTAGTGATAGATTTACAAGGTTTCTGTAGTGTTCTGCTGGCGTTCCTTGCGCGAGGATTGACTTGTAGATGTCTGGGGACATGGGTCCATGGGTGATCCAGCTTTCTTGCTTCGTTTTACCAGCATTGCGAATGCCTCTGCTGATATTTCAGGAAAGCTTTGGAGGTTGTGCTGTGGTTCTGTGTTAGGTTGTATGTTGTGGTTGGTTCTCCTTCGTATGGTTTGTCAGATGTCATTGATTTTTTTTTTCTTTTTTTTAAGTGGTCTGCATAGTTTTTCTGAGGGGTTTGGGGTGTTATTGCAGCCAGGTGGGTTTCTAATTTCTTTAATGATGCTAAACATTTCTTTTTTGTGTGTTGGTGGCAGTGGTGATTCGGTCATCGTAATGTCTTCTCTTCGCCTTTTGAATTTCCTTCTTGTATGCGCAGATTTGTTTCTGGAACAGTGTTTTTTTTCTGGGTTGTATTCTTTCCTCCATTCCAGTTCCATCTTTTTATTTTCCTTTTTCATGGCGTTTAATAGTGGGGTGAACCATTTTGCCATTGCTCTTTTTTGATGGGGTGAATGGTTTTTCTGGGGCGATCTTTATTGTATCTGCAATCCATTTGTGTAGTATCTCTGCTTTCCCGTCTAAATCAGCTAGCTCTAGTTCTGTAGTTGAGGGATTTGTTAATTCCAGTTGTTCGAATAGGTTGCTTTCTTTGACGTTTTTGCAGTTTCTTTTTGTGGTGGTTGTGAGTTTCGGGGGTTGGATGCAGACTTGAGTAGGCAGAGTGATCACGAATGGGATGATCAGATGGTTGCTCCACAGTATTTGTATTGGTGGTGCCGTGGTTATGAGTTTTTCGTTGGCGAAAATTGCATCGAGGATGTGTCCTGTCAAGTGTGTTGCCCCTTTGACTAGTTGTCATAGTTTCATAGTGGTGAGTTGTTCAATCAGTGAGTTTTGGGAGTTGGCGTGATTGTCTTCAAACCAAATGTTGAAGTCCCCCAGGATGATTAGGTGTTCGTGGTTGATGGCTAAGCTGGTGATGGCTTCTATGATGTTTTTGGGCTCGCTGTTAGGTGTATTACCATGGTTTCGCAGTTGAGGATGTTGAGTGGCTTGTCAGTTTTTATTTTCAGGTGTTCTTTGAATGCTATTGCGATGCCGCCACCTTTGATTTTTTCCATTTATTTGCAGGCATTTGAAGTTGGTTGGAAGGCAGCTTTGGAGTGCGATTTTGTAGTTCGTCCAGCCATGTTTCTGTGATGAACAAGATGTCAATGCCGTTGTCGTCTAGTAGGTAGAAGATCTCTGTTGAGTATTTTGACATGGATCTTGCGTTTATTAGATTGCAGTGAAGTTTGGAGGTGTTTGGTTTGGACTTTCTTGTTGAGGTAATCTTCTGATCGGTGTTGAGGTTTCCTTCCTGATCGATCTCTTGTTGGGCTGTGGGTTTCAGGGTGTCCGCGTCTTCAAAAAGTTCTTCTAGGTTTTGTATTTTTTTTTTTCTTCGGGTTCGTCTTCCAGGAGTTGTGGTTGTTGATTGGAAGTTCTTCTTGCTTTGGTGATGTAGGGTGTTATCGCAAAGGTTGTGTGTTTGTTGTTTTTTGTGTTGTTCCTCCTTCGACTTGCTTGTGTTAGGTCGTTTGATGTAGCTGCTTCTAACGTTGGGTTGGATTGCTGTGGTTGCCAGTTGTCAGCGAGGTATGGAGTTAGGTAGAGGGATTTGTCTCTTCTCTCCGCGTCGGTTCGATTTGTGTTCCTGTCTGTCGGGGTGTATTCTATAGTTGTCGTTCTTAGTTGCTGTGACTTAACTGATGTATTCAATGTCTCCTGGTCTGGGGACTGGCTTGCTTGCTGGGTGTCGTGACAAGTAGACCGCCGGGTTGTTCTCGCCCCCTGGTCGATGAATGATTTCAAAGTCATACTCCTGGAGCCGGATAACCAAACACTCGATCCTCAGGGGCATTTTTGTTCTTGGGTTCCCGAAGAGGGACAGTAGCGCCTGGTGGTCCGTGAGAAGGGTGCACTTCTTCCCTAACACGAAATTGGGGAAGTGTTTGCACACCCACACGGCTGCCAGGCTCTCCTTCACAGCCTGAGAGTAGGCCGATTCTGGTGGTGCAAGAGCTCTGCTGGCATATGCCATGATGTGTCTCGGGTGCGTGTCTGTCCTGATGGTCTGTGCCAAAATGGCCCCTAGCCCTACTGGGCTCGCATCCAGCACCATCTCCGTGTGCCAGTCCGGGTCGAAGTAGACGAGTCTCCTGGCTTCCGCCAGCCCCTGTTTGATGGTATCAAACGCTGATTGACACTCATTCAACCACGTGAAGGGGACCGCCTCCTGCAGCAGTCGCCGTAGTGGCTCTGTGAGGGTGGTGAAGTGGGGGATGTATCTAGCACAGTAGCCGACCATCCCCAAGAATGATCTCAAATCTGTTGCTTGCCATCGCTTCTGCAAGTTGAATATGGTGGAGACCTTGTCAAGGTCCATCCGAACACGAGAATGTCATCACTGTAGTTAGGTGTCCCTTTGATCAGCCCGATAACTTGCCTGGTGGCTTCAGCTGCGACGAAATGCCGAAGTTCAGGCGTTTGTAACGGAAAAGCCTGCCGTGGGTGGCGAAGGTGGTTATACCTCTGGACTCAGGGTGAAGTTTTATTTGGTGGTACCCTTGATTGAGGTAGAGTTTGGAAAAGAGAACGGCCTTGGTAAATTGGACAATCATGTCCTCTATTCTCGGCACAGGATGTCGTTCCCACTGGATGGCGGTGTTGGCCATTCTCATGTTCACGCACAATCTTAGGCGGCCTCCTCCTTTCGGTACGATGACAGGTGGTGAGACCCATGCAGTTGGCCCTGTGGCAGGTTCAATTATGTCATTCCTTAGGAGTTGGTCTAGTTTGTTGGAAACAGCTGATTGGAGGTGGAAGCCAACTCTCTGTGGATGCTGGGGAACGGGGGGGGACAGAAGGGTCAATGTGTAGTTTGACAGGAAGTCCTTTCATTTTGCCTAGCCCTTTGCATAGGTGCGGGAAATATCTAGAATCTTCTCTTTCGTGATGGCAGGTTTTGCCACTAGGTCATTTGCCATTGTACAGATCTGTTCACTCATCTCAGGCATGGGGGCTGTCGAAGGAATGCTGTCGCCTTCTTGGACATGAATGTCAATCAGTCCTAGGCACAAGGCTGTCCAATAGCTCAGAAGGCACCTTCCCTTGGTTGGACTCCGGATCACGTGGATGACCGTTGTCATGACCTGGCCTCGATGGAGGAGCAGACGTTTGAACGACATAATGGAATATAGCGGGACATCAGCCCCCCATTGAAAGATCTTGGAGGTTGATTGTACTAGTGTTGGTCTGTCTTGGATCTGATGGAATTCTTTCTCCCCCATGATATTCCCGGTGGCCCCTGAATCAATGAGCTGAATCAATGAGGACTCAAAACTGTTTTCTGCATATTTCTACTACAATCCGGGGTGCTTCTCTGGCCTCTCTGCCATCCATGATGAGGTTCACATATTCATCTTGAGAGTACAGGTCATATTGTTCACTCTTGTGTACTTGGCCATAGGGTGCCATGGTTTAGTATCCTTGACTTGGTGGTGGTCCGTCATATTCATCACGGATTCATGGGATCAAATCTTGTGTTTCAAGCTCTTGAGGTTCGTCATCCGGGTAAAGTTCTTCAACTACTCTGACGTACCTTCTCAACCCTTGTTGTTATGGGCGCAACTGGTACGTCTGGTTCTGCCGTGCTCTTTGGTATGACCTTTATTGTGGTGTTGTGGGTGCTTGTGGCATGGGAAAGGGCCTGCCTTCGTTGCAGACTGCCTGGAAGTCTCCTTCTCTCCCTCAATTTCAACATTTTTGAGTTAGTGCAGGACATGTGCCTGTGTGAGGAAAGGCCATTACTTGCATTGCCACTACCATGTCACCTTTGTCCTGCTTGGGTGTTGTGTTGCTGGACATTTGAGTTGCTTGTAGGTATACTCTTTCAAGGATCCTGGCCATTTCGCTGACCTCAATGGTGAGAGGTTTCTTGAGTAGTTTTTTTTTAACTGTTGGCGAGATACACCCTCCAATCATTCGTAGACGAATGGCTTCATCCAAGGAGAACACATGGAATTGGCAGTGTGCCCCTTTGATTCGTAGGCGGATGATGAACTCATCTACTGTTTCGTCGACTCTCTGGGTGCATTGGTTAAACATGTATCTTTCATAGTCTCTGTTGGGCTCTATGACAAGTCTTTTGTTAAGGGCCGTAAGTAGCGATGTGAAATTTCAGCCACTGGAATGGTTTTAATTAGCATCTTGACTTCGATGCCAACTGTATTGAGAAACATGCCAAGTAGACGTGGGGAAGTCTCTTCGCCCGCAGCTGTGATGAAATTATTAAAATCTTCAAGCCATTCCACCCACCGGGGGCCTTTGTCCGCTTGCGGCGTCATCGAGAATGGGAGAGGCATTCACCACGCAGTGGCAGTGGATCTAGTAACTGGCGCTGGAGGAGCTGGGGCTTGCCCACCCCGATTAGGGTGTGAGCTCATGGTGACTGCAGACTAGGGTGGATGGGCCTCTCACGATCGGTGACCACACTGTGCAGCAGGGGATGCTGGGGCCTGGCGCTGTCTTTTTCGTGTGGCAGCACGTCTCAGGGTGCAGAAAGTTAGTTTTTTCTCTTTTGTGACAACGTCTTGTGGGGGGCAGGCTCTTCTGGGGGCTCTTCTCACGGAGGTCTCTGTGCCCCCTATGCTTTGTCCTGGAGGAGGTGGTCCTTTGATTTCCTTTATGGGCCATACGTATTCTACCAATGGGGACAGGCTCTCCTCTGCCAAAGGTCTGATGATACTGTTGTGTCCCCTCTTTTTTCTAGTGGATGCGGGGCGCCTCTGTGGATTCTTTTGGAGGGCCCACGTGCCACTTGGATGAGGAAAAGGAGGCCCGATGAAATGGGCTTGGTGCGGGAGTAAGGGATGACACCCACCTGTTGCCTCTGGAGTCCACGTGGTGTGCAGGGCTCCGGCCACTGGTGGATTGCCACGCGCCAGTGGGACGGCACAGGTCTCCTTACACGCCATCCATCTCGCAGCTGAGGCGAATGTTGTGTGACAACTGGTGGAAGCGGGGTCTGAGATCGGGGCCGCTGCTGGACCACGTCAGCTTCAGTCAACCACCCGAGAGTGCAGGAGGAAGGTGGGACCCGGGATCAGGTGCATCGCAGGACAGGTGCTGGGGCCCCTGCGCAGCAGGATCGCTGGTGCAGTGCAGGAGGACGACGCTGGTGCGTGAGGAGCAAGTCTCGTCGCCAGTTGTTGGCCGTAAAAGCCCAAGGACTAAGGAAGGACGCACACCAGCGTGTTGGAACAACGTCTTCTTTAATCACCAACATACACAAAACTGAAACTGCCTCCTCCCTCACAAACCAGGTGGCAACTTCCCTGAGGCCCCGCCTCGGTCTTAAAGAGACAGGTGCTCTATAACACAGCAGGATGTTCTTGCAAGGAAGCAGTGTTAGCAGAGGAAAAATATGCCAGTCACTGCCGTACCCGCCCGTCCTTCGTTATTGTCAACTTGTCGGGTCCACGCTAGTATTCATCCAACTAAGGCACTACATCATTCAGCATGTTAGGTCTCCCCCTCACCACTATAAATGTGGCAGAGCCGTCAGCGGCCCACAGTAGTGGATGCTTGTGAGTCAGCTCCAGAAAATATAATAAGATTATTAACTACTGGGCTCAAAACCCTGGCAAGGCACCATGTGGGACACTCCAAAAGAGGGCTGTAGCAACCATCTGATGTCACATTTAAAGTCATCCTCCCTGCAAATGGGGCACTGCAGAGCAGCCAAGCAAGAGGGCTGCTTAGCCTGGAAGCTCTGCTTACCGGCACATTAAACTTGTAAATTCTCCAGCGTGTATACTGCATTTGACATGAACATTCTTCTCTGCTAAACGGAGAGTGAATGCTGCAAGCGGCCGGGCCCTAGATGCTTGGGTGCAATTGGAATCTGCTGCATTGCCACACAAGTACTGTCGGCCCGGGTGCTAGGTTTGAAGCCCAGATGCGAGACCATCTGCGCTGCCACGGAGGGACCGTAGCTTGCGGGTGTCCAGCAACGTGTGAGAGGGATTCCCAGCAGAAGCGGGGGGACCTCGCTGCTCCCTCAGAGCCAGTGCTGCTGCCGTAGAACCCACGAGACAGGAGGGGTAGTTTGGGGGTGGGGGGGGAGGAGGGTGAAGATCCGGCTGCCGTTAGCCCAGGCGTGGATGCAGGCCGCCGGTACTATTGTGCGCCTCCTGCGCTATATATATTTTCAAAGTGACTTCCCCGGACACACAGACCCACTGAGCACGGGCCTCAGCGGCAGTGCTGTGTGGCGGAGCACTGTGCCCATGGTGGGTGCAGTAACAGAGGCTTGAGCCACCATTTTCCCATATAACAAACACATTTTTAAAAAGGAAACTCCCGCTGCCCCTCAGAATTGGACACTGCGGACTTCAGCACCAGTGCCTGTTCTGGGGGTGAACGTGTGAAGTGCCCTATTCTGCGCTCTCCACGCAATCGTTCCCATATTGGTGTGGTGAAGGGAGTGAAGCACATGTTTGTTTGGTTGATTACCAGAACTCCTGGCAGTGATTATAAATAGTGAGCAGAGTACCCGTTGAGGTTGCAGCGTGGCAGGCATCAGGAGTACCGCAATCCCTTGTGCAGGGAAACCTTCATTTTGATATTAAGTCCACACTATCAGCTGAGGCTTTGCCCTGTGTTTATTTCTCCACTACAAGTCATGACCAAAGGAGCTGTGGAAGGAAGAAATGCAGCACAATGGATACATTTGCAAAATCCACTCCCCCGGAAGGAAGGGGACACGGCCACCCAACTAACGACCCCTCAAGAACACACCACTAATAACCCTTCCACTTAGCAGCAGTAGCTCCTCCACACCATGATCAAGGGTTTTGCAGCAGTGAATGAGAAGCTCGATGACATAACTATTAATGTCACAACCATCAGGTACCAGCTTGCTAAGGAGGTGTTGCGAATCAATGAGGCGGAGGAGCGAATAGGGGCAACAGAGGACGCTGTGCAAGAACTACCATCGATGGTGAGTGTTCTCACTAAAGATAGGCGCTATGTTAAGGCAAGTTGTGACAATTTAGAATCACGCTCCCGGAGGAATAATGTGCAAATAGTGGGGGTCCCGGAAGAAGCTCCTGCTGGAAAATGGAGCAAGTAGTTAAGCAGCTACTTAAGGAGTTGTTGGTTGAACCTCAGTTGTCACTTTTTTTATAGTAGAGAGCCCAAAAAGCGCCAACCAAAAAACTGAAACCTGGAGACTTCCCGAGACCTATCATTGCCAAGATACTGAGCTATTGTGATAGAGACCTGCTGTTGAAGTTTGCAAGGGACAAGAAGGAACCCAGACTGGGGTCCCAGGTGATCTTGATCTTTCCAGATTTCCCTGTGGCGGTACAACAAAAGCGCCACCAGTTACTTGGGTCAAAAAGTTGCTACGGGAGCGTAGCATTCAATATGCTAGGCTCTACCTTGCCAGACTACGCTTCGAGTTCCAAGGGAAGAACAAGTTACTTTCTTACCTGGTAACGTTCTTTTGATGGAATGGTCCGACGACGTATTCCATATCTATGACATGTAATCACCACAGCTGTGCTGCTTCGGAAACTTTTTTCGGCGTCTGCGTCGATGACGTCGATGCGCCGTCGTCGAGGACCTCCTCCGACGTCATCCGATGTGATAAGTAGGACGCACGACGCCCGTAGCCTCTGTTGTAGTTTTTTCCCCCAGAACGTGTGACATTAGTCAACTGCCAGTCAGACACAAAGCCTTGCGGAACGTAAACTGCAATCTCAAAAGAAATTCTGCAGCGGGGAAGGCAGGGAGCGAGCGATAAGGAATACGTCGTCCGACCATCCCATCGAAAGAACGTTACCAGGTAAGAAAGTAACTTATTCTTCGAGGGGATTGGGTCCTCCGACGTATTCCATATCTATGACAGACTCCCAAAGTAGTACCAGAGCAAGGAGGAGGGAAAGAATTTAGAATCAAAATTTAGAATTGCCAATCAAATAGCAGAGCAAAGGACCGCCTTGCCAAAGGCCAGATCCTGTCCTCGGATGGAATCGAGGGAATAGTGACGTACAAATGTATGTACTGAAGCCCAGGTGGCAGCATCACAGATGTTGCGAATAGGAACACCCCGCTGCAGGGCAGTAGATGCAGCCATACCCCTGGTAGGATGGGCCCGCAAGCCAGCCGGTGGGTCCTTACCCGCCAAGCGGTAACACTCCGAGATGGCCAAAATAATCCAGCGAGACAAAGTCTGTTTCGTCACAGCTTGCCCCAAACGCTTTCCAGCGTAACCAATAAAGAGTTGATCGTCCGCTCTGACCCGGGACATGCGTGAAACATAAAAGCTTAAAGCTCTCCTAGGATCAAGCCTATGGAGCCTCTCCTCTTCCTTACCAGGATGCGGAGGAGGATAGAATGCCGGAAGAACAACCTTCTGGGCCAAATGAAATTCCGTCACTACCTTCTGAAGAAAAGAAGGACGAACTCTAAGGACAACCCTGTCCTTGTGAAATACAGTGAAGGGCAGCTTAACTGAAAGTGCCTGTAACTCACTCACTCACTCTGCGAGCGGAAGTAACAGCAACTAAAAACAGTTTTCAGAGTTAACAGCCTCAAAGGGCAAGAATGTAAAGGCTCAAACGGAGCACCCATAAGAAACTTAAGAACAAGGTTTAAATACCAACCGGGCACCAGGAAAGGTGACGGAGGGAACACATTAGTGAGCCCTTTCAGAAACTGTGAAATTAAAGGGATTTCAAAGTAAGAACACTCTTCAGACGAGCGCTTAAAGATGGACAGCGCCGCCAGGTAACCTTTAATGGTACCCACTTGCAAGCCCCTGTGGGCCAAAGAAAGTAAAAAGGAAAGAACCATGGGGATGTCACATGCAAAAGGATCCACATTCTGAACTCTGCACAAGTCGCAGAATTTACGCCAACGGTACAGAGACTTTGTTGCTGGCCTTCGGGCCGAAAGCAACACCTCCATCACGTCTTCAGGGAGGTCCCAATCCTTATACCTCAACCTTTCAGAAGCCAAGCGTGAAGGTTGAGGGATCTGACCTCTGGATGGAGAACCTGACCCCCCTCCCGTGAGAGCAGATTGTCTCGGTAGGGAAGACGACGTGGAGGGCAGATGGACAAGTCGAGAAGGTCCGGGTACCACTTCCTCCGAGCCCATGCCGGAGCAATGAGGATCATCCGGGAACCGAACTTCCGTAACCTCCGCAGCACTTGCGGGATGACGGGGACTGGAGGAAACGCGTACAGCAGCGGGAATGACCACTCCACCACGAACGTGTCTCCTAAGGCTCCTTTTGGAGGAAATTCCCGCAAGCAAAACCTTTCGCACTTCCGGTTGACACTGGAGGCGAAGAGATCCACTTGAGGGGTCCCCCAAAGGGCGAAGATCTCCAGGAGAATCTCCTAAGCCAACTCCCACTCGTGAGAGATCGTGCTCTGCCTGCTCAGAGCGTCCGCCGTCACGTTTTCGTCTCCGGCCAGATGAACTGCTGAGATCTAAACTTCCTGCTGGATGGCCCAGAACTCGAGCTGCATCGCCTCCCTGCACAGAGGAAGTGAACCTGCCCCCCCCTTTTTGTTGAGGTAATGCATGGCCACTGTGTTGTCCGTCAGGATCAGGACACTCATTCCTCGCACAGACGGCAGAAAAGCCTTCAGGGCTAGCCTGACGGCCCTCAGCTCCAACAGATTGATATGGAGTCTGGACTCCGACGGAGACAAACGACCGCTGACTGTCAGCCCGTTGGCATGAGATCCCCATCCCGTGAGGGATGCATCCGTCACGATCGTCACCTCCGGCCAGGGAAGCCAAAATGGAGCCCCCTTCATCAAGTCGCCTTCGACGGCCCACCACAGAAGGTCCCGGGCGACCGAGGGTGGCACCTGAACCGGGTCCGACATCCTGCCGGAGGACTGCGACCATTGCATTTTGAGTGCCCACTGCAAAGATCTCATCCGCAGGCGAGCCTCTGGCACCGGAAGAATGCAGGATGCCATGAGGCCAAGCAACCTCAAGAACTCGAACGCTGGGAGCGTCTGGGAATGCTGAAACTTGTGCACCATCTGCTGAATGTGAAGAGTCCTCACCTGGGGAGGAAAACACTGCCCAAGGGAACTGTCGAGCACTGCTCCGATGTACTGGAGCCGATGTGTTGGCGTCAAATGGGACTTCACATTGAGGGAGAAGCCCAGCCTGGAAGGGAGTGGCCGGTGACGGACAGATGATCCAGGACTTGCTCGGGAGAGCTCCCCCTGATCAACCAATCGGCCAGGTAGGGGTAGACGTGAATCCCACCCTTGCCTGAGATGCGCTGTCACCACCACCATGAGCTTGGTGAAAACCCTCGGGACGGAGGTCAATCCGAACGGCAGGACCCGAAACTGAAAGTGCGAGTCGCCAACAGCGAACCTCAGGTACTTCTTGTGCTTTGGATGGATCGGCACATGGAAGTAAGCATCCTTGAGGTCGAGAGACACCAACCAGTCCTGAAGCTGAAGTACTTCGAGGACTTGAGAGAGAGTAACCATCTTGAACTTGTCCTTCCTGAGGAGTTTGTTCAAACCGCGCAAGTCCATGATGGGTCTCAATCCGTCTTTCTTCGAAATCAAAAAATAAGGGGAATACCATCCCTTGTTCCTCTCCGCTACAGGCACCAGTTCTATGGCGCCTTTCTCCAGCAGGGCTTGAATTTCCTGCGCAAGGAGCGGATCCGGACTCTGCAAAGAGAGGTTCCCCGGTGGATTGTCACGAGGCCTGTGCCGAAAGGGAAGACCGTAGCAGTGGGTTATGATCTCCAGAACCCAAACATCTGAAGTAATGGCTTGCCACTCTACAAGATGCTGCGCCAGCCTTCCCCCAACCGGCGAACCTTGGGACATGGCCTCATGACTGAGTGGTAGCGGCTGCATCATTACCTGAGGGCAAAGAGGCAACTGCCAGCTCCTCTCGCTTTACTGAAGGACGAGTAATAGCGAAAGGAACCACCCCTCCATTGCTGTCCCCTAGGACGAAAAGGCGGAGGTTGGCGAACTGCAGCGCCCAACGACTTCGCTGCAGCTTTTGAGGTCTGCAACCTCTCAAGGCTCTCGTCAGCCTTGCTGCCAAAAAGGTGTTCACCGTCAAAGGGCATGTTGAGGAGCCGGGACTGCACATCAGGAGCAAACCCCGACTTCCACAACCACGCAAACCTGCGTATCACGGTGCTCGCCGCCATGGACCTGCTGACACATTCAGCCAAGTCCAAACCCGACTGAACGGACTCACACACATGGCATCCTTACCATCCTGGACCATAGCAAGGAAACCATCCCGTTCGTCCCCTTCGGGAATATGTTCAGCCGCTAACGCAACACAGTTCCACAGAGTGTGTGTGAAACGAGCCAAGGCACAAATGGAGTTGGCCGCCTAAAGCGCCATACCACCAGAAGAAAACACTTTCTTCGCCCAGCCATCAAAACGTTTGTCGTCCCCATCAGGAGGGATGGTAGGGTACGACGCCTGCTTTGCCGGGGCCGTGGCCGCCTGCACCACCAAACTCTCCGGAGTGGGGTGCCTGATCAAGTAGCAGGGGTCGCTACTGGCTGTACGGTATTTTCGCGACAAGGACCTGCCCACCGCCGGGAGACTCTCCGGAGCAGTCCAAGCCGCCGCCACCTCCTCTGTAAAGCCATATGGAACGGCAGTACCGGGTCAGTTGGGGGACCAACATCAAGGATGTCCGTGAGATCATCCTGCACAAACTCCCCTGGGGGAGCAGACCATCCCAAGTACTCAGAAACCCTAGCCATAAGGCGTCGGTACGAGGAATCGGCATGAGAGCCAGGCTCAGGCCTACAAAACTCCACCTCTGGAGAGGTGTCCAGTCCACTGGCAACATGCAGTGACAGCCTCAAATCGTCAAACTGACAATGGCCCGAGACAATTTCATCTGGAACCTGACTAGGAACCAGGCCATCAGAATCCTCATCCTCCTCTGAAATATATTCCAGGTGGCGAAAAGAAGGCACCCGAGAGTGCTTGCTCTTAACCAGAGCCTTCCTAGGGGGTTCCCGCGTGCCACGGGGTACCTCCGACACGAAAGGTGTCGAGTGAATCGGCGCCGACGTCAGATGCAGCGCCGCCAGCATCGGCGGCGTCGACACAGTCCTCGAAGCCGGAGCTCCGAGCGTGTCCTTCGACGACCTGAGCGTCGACGGCTTCGACGACTTCCTCGGAGCCGGAGCCTCGAGAAAGCCTGTTGACACCCTCGACGCCTCAGACGTCGATGTCTTCCTCGAAGACATCACAGGTGCACACGGTCTAGAACGCGTCGAGGACCGGGACCTGGAACGGGTACGTCGAGAACGAATCTCCTTGTCCGAACGGGACCTCTCCCGTGACTCGTGCCGACCACTCTTGCGAGCGGTGTCTCTCGACCTCTCACGACCGACCCCACTCGGGGGCGCGGACGGCTTAGTACCCTGTGACTCGAGAATCGCCAGCATTTTCTTCCCGAAGGAAGCCCATTCCTCCGGCGTCGCATGGCTGGTGGGGTAAGCGACGTGCCGGGCAGAGTCCTCCGAAGAGGACCTGGAAGACGACCGCTGTCGGCGCTTCCGAGAATGCCTCGAAGAGGCTGAGGAGTGGCGAGACCGACTCCTAGAAGCAGACCCACGAGACTTCCGACGATGACGCGAAGAGTCTCCTCTCGAATCATCCGTCGAAAGCCCCGCAGACTTCGACTTCCGGGGCTTGGACACCCGACCTACCGACAACTTCTTCTTACGTTCACGTAAGGCTTTGGACATGAGCGACTGGCAGTCGATAGTCATCCGCGTAGTGGGCCTCCCCGAGGCACCGGAGGCAGGCGTCGTGCGAGTCCGTCACCGACATCTTGGACCCACACTCCCCACACTTCTTGAAGCCCGGACGCGGGGTCGAAGACGAAGTAGAAGACATCTTCACACGAAGGATTTTCACAAAAACGAACAGGTTCGAAGAACCGAGAAGAACAGAACTCCAAAGAGTCGAGGCGTTAACCGAGATTCGCGAAGCAACACGTTCGTGGAAAAAACGGAACTGAGGCTACGGGCGTCGTGCGTCCTACTTATCACATCGGATGACGTCGGAGGAGGTCCTCGACGACGGCGCATCGACGCAGGCGCCGAAAAAAGTTTCCGAAGCAGCACAGCTGTGGTGATTACATGTCATAGATATGGAATATGTCGGAGGACCCAATCCCCCTCGAAATTGTATTTGTTTACGGTGCCGGATGAGGGCGATAAATTCATAACGGCTAAAATCCTGATGCCCCACGAGGATACCCTGCAAACTTCACCGAAAACTTGAGAACACAGACAGACCTGCTGGCTCTTTGACATGGTCTGCCAAGTTCATGACATTATGTTCTGTCACTTAAGTCAACGTAATACTTATATGCTGTCAGTAACACAAAGAGTAGTGCTCAGAGCGGCGGCGGTATGCCCCTGTAGCGATTGCAACCCAGTTATTTAAAAGTTGGGAAAGTAACCTGGATGTTGGGGTTGTACTGTTTGGTGTTAGGGTGGGTATTTTGTCACACTACAGGTTGTGGGTGGGCAGCGAGGGAGGAGGGGGGGGGTGTGGGGATGGTGGAGAACCTGGGAGTTCAGTTCTAAAAAAAAGATTGGTGCCAAATGCAGAGTGTAATGCAGGGAGTGCAGGATGGTGGTTTTAAAGGTGCAGGTTTGGGAGCAACCAAGTTTCATGAATTGGACTCCAGCGAGGAGGATGGCAGGACCAATCCAGATTAAGTTTTTGAGCTGGAATGTTCGGAGGCTCGTCAATCATGTCAAGACCCGGAAACTCTGGCTCAGACCAGCCGATTGGGTGTTAATATTTCTTTTACAGGCGACCCTCATAGTGGAATCTGTAGCCAAACGGGTAGCCCGGTCATGTGGTGCCCAGCGCTATTAAACATCATTCAACCAGGGCGCAGGGGGGTGTTACCGATTCATAAATCGCTTCCATTTTCTTGTACGGAATCCATCATTGATTAATATGGGAGGTATGTGTTGGTGTACAGGAAGCTATGCAGGAGAAAAGTTGCATTGTTGCACTGTTACGGCCCCAATATAGACGACCCTGACTATGAAGCGCAAACAGACCTTTTGGGTAGGTTTCCTGGGACCACCCTACTCGGGGAGAGAGGTGGGAGGGTTTACATGATCATGGATGTAGCACTGGAAAACAGCGGCTGATGGCAAAGTAGCCATTGCTTGGACGGACTTGGCACCTCTCCCACCATGAGGGAATCTTCTTTGGCCCCTTTGACTTTCCTGTCCTCTCGCTCTTCCAACTGAGGAGTAGAAGCAAAAGGACCTAACCCCCTTCAAGATGATCTGCTGGAGTGAGAAGGTTGTGGCTGTATGATAGCGACGCCAAGGAATTTGGCTGCCACCTTTGAGGTCTGCAGGTTCTCTAGGCTTTCATTAGTCTTGCTGCCAAACAGCTGGGTGCCATCAAAGGGTATATGTTGAAGAGCTTGGACTGCACGTCCGGTGCAAACCCAGACTTCCTTAACCACGCAACCCTATGTATTACTCTGCTCACTGCAATAGTTCTGCTGATACTGTCAGCAAAGTCCAGTCCTGATTGAAGGGACTCACTAAGCTGTCTTTCTTCCCCTTCCGGAATATTATGAGCTGCCAGGGCTACACAGTCCCAGAGGGTGAACGTGAATTTAGCGAAGGCACAAGTGGCATTTACAGATTTAAGAGCCATGCTCACAGCAGAGAACACTTTTCTTGCCCAAGCATCGAAACGCTTATCCCCGTCTGGCGGAATTGTTGGATAAGCCGTTTGTTCAGAGGTGGATGTCGCAGCCTCAACAACCAGGTCTCTGGCGTGAGATATTTAGACAAATAGTCAGGATCGCTACTGGCTAGCCTGCACTTCTTGGTGAGGATTTTGTTCACCACTGGGCTTGCCTCAGGTACCTCCCAGTCTGTCGTTACCCCTTTTTGCTGGGCAATATGAAAAGGGAGTGCCGGATCCTTCTGAAGCCCTTTATCAGGGAGATCAGACAGGTCATCTCGCTCGAATGGGGGAGCTGGCCTGCCCCATCCTAGAAACTATTACCCTAGACATAAGATGTCTGTATGGGGCATCAATCCCACTAGCTGACTCAAGATTTTCATATCCATTTTTTAGCCTTGACTCTTCTGAGATTTGGGCTTCTTGGACGCTTGTGGTGCCATACTCCAAACCAAAAGGAGGGGTATTGGGTCTGAAGGTTCATGTTCTTCATAATCTGAAGACAAAGACTTGAAGAAATAACTCCTCAGTAAGTGTTTAAATGTGTTTTTCAACTTCCTTAGCAGGTTTAGAGGGCAAAGGAGTTGCTGGCTTCGACACCAATGTCATGATGGTTTCAACCCAGATTGCGTTTATGGCTTTGATGCTAATGGTGTTGATGCTTCTGAAGACCTTATCGAATCCCTCTAGGGACTCAATCCCAGACAAGATAGAGTCTTTGATGGTTTCTCGAAGGTTCTTGTGGGGTTTCTGGCCTGCATTCCAGGCTCGAGGGCATGCAGGATTTTGGCTTAGTCCTTTCCTTATCGATCTTCAACGACACGGCAGGAGCATGACTTTTAGTCCTTTTTTGAGAGTGGGTCAGGGCCTCCTTCTCCAACATTTTCTTCATTTCTTGTCTAAATACCTCCCATTCAGCAGGAGTCGATTTGGTCAGGCAAGAAATTGTTCTCTCAGGAGAAGAATCGAAAGAGGAGGTGGAAGGTGACCTATAGCGGTTTTTCTTCATCTTCTTGGAAGATAAAGAATGGTGTGACCCACTACTGCATTGAGGATGCTTTTTTTTGTTTGGCGAGCATTTCTTCTACCGAGTCGTCTAGGGGTATTTAGTTGGGGGCCTACCAGCCGCTAATTCCCCTTTTCGCTCTTTCTTTCAACACCTTACAATCATTGCTAGACAGGATCGACAGTCGTGCAATGCTGCACGCCAAAACACCACAACACTCAGTGAGGGTCAGTGAGTGACATCTTGGCACTGTAATCATGGCATTTTTTAAACCCAGTCTTTGGAGTTGATGGTGTTGATGACAAGGCCATCATTTTTGAGTGTCAAAGCTTTAAGCCTGGAACCAAAGTGCGACGTAATTCTCCGAAACTTCCACAGAAAAACTGAGCTGAAGCTAATGGGCGCTGTGCGTGCTATATGTACTAGGCATGGTGTTAACATCGGGACAGAGGCCCTCAAGTAACATTGAGTCTACCGCATCAATGCATAGCGTCCTCTGACAATTTTGTTTTGCAGGAGACAAATCTATCAAAAGCTGAGGAATATGTCAGAGGACACAATCCATCCAAAATTTAAGTCTGCAAGGTCCAGAATGATGTACAGGCCTTCCTGGTTGGACTTTGGCACTGAACAGTCAGGAATATAACCCCTGGCCAATTTCTGGGGCTAGAACTCTAGCACCCTCATTTCTAGGAGCTCGAAAGTCTCTGCCCCAAGTGAGGGGGACCCAGCCTGCATCAATGTGGATGGGATGGGCACTGGGTGGTTAGGGGGGTTGGGGCGGGAGTGGTTGGGTAGAAGGAGCCTGAACCCCCTGCTGGCGACAGACAGCATCCTTGAGTCCTTGGTTTTGGTCCTCCAGGCCTCCCAGTGAAAGATCCACCCCCCCATGCCATTCCCCACCAGAGTCATGTGGGACTGAACAGGGCCATCATCTGGTTGTTTTGTCAGTAGAAGAGCTGGTTGATTCAGCTTGGTGGGAGAAAAAACCCCTGGTAGACGTTTTCCGTTGCATACTGGGCCATCTGTCCTGCAGTCTAGCCTTTCACTCCTGGAATCCCCTGAATCCAGAAAATGACCTGGACCGCGTCTCCGATCAGAACCAAGAAGCCTGTCTGGAAGGCACCTACTTTGCCTGCACCAGCGACTTTGCCTTTAGGGGAAATGGCTGCACATCGTCAATCGAGCTGTGGAATAGATCCACACCATCAAACTTTAGGTCGAGCACCTTATCTTGCACCTCTTTGTAATGCTTGCAACATACACAGAAGAGGATGACGCTGATGCCAGCTTTGCAAACATCACCCCTGCCATGACAACCTATTTATGGGAGTCAACGAATGAGGTTTACTCAAGATTTTCTTCACCTCTGCTAGCACGCCCTTCTGCAGGCCAATTCCCATTCTATCAGACCTCTTTGTTGACTGAGCCCCCACCAGCATCCTCTCACTGGAAAGCCCATATGGTCCATGAGCCTTTCAAGAGAAGCCGGCACTGGCAATGGAATTTCTGCCTCCCTCCTCTGAGGTCCGGAACTGCAGGGGCCTTCAAGTCCAGTGCCGGCAGAGGAGCCTGTTCCTGAATGAGAGGAGGTGCAGGGTAACGGGGGAGTGGTGGCAGAGTTTGGGGTTCCACCAGAGGCAGATGTGGAGGCAGGTCTGAGATCCCTGGATGGGCTGGCATTAGCTGTCTAAAGATGCCTTTGAAATACCCCTTTTCATAGGGTCTGAATGTATCAGCGTGTAGAACCTCTGAAAGAATGCCCCCTCCAATTGATGCAACCTTTGCTGAGAAGTAAGCCTCTGAGTTGGAGTAGGCCATGAACATGACTCAGTAGAAACTGGCTGCTAAGTGGGCCTGGACAATAGACTGGTTTTTGGTGGTAACTTCGCCCTTAAACAGGGAACCTCGACAATGCCTGTATCAGACATAACCCTCAAAAAAGAGGGAAACAACCTTGGTATGTGTAGCTACCTGGGGAGCCTGGATGCTGCCGGGAAGATTAGCCCTGCTGGAGGGAACCTTGGGGAGAACTCTGGTAGATTTAGCCACTGTCGGGGGAACCTCAGCATTGCCGGTGCTGACCTTAACCCTCTAAAGAGGGACCCATGGGGGTGACCCTGTAATGTTTAGCCACCACCTGAGGGATCCTCAATGCTGCCATTAAGAGTGTTAGCCGCTGAGCGGAGAGCCTCAGAGCAAGCTCTGGTATCCAAATTAGCCTCAAGTGCCTCGGGATGAGTCCCGATACTGCTAGCGCATGAACTGACCCTCCCGCAACCAGGAGCCTCAGAAGAGGAAAAGGAAGACTGCACTGAAAAGGAAGTCTCTTCACAGAGACACATTCTGTAATGTTCTCTGGCACTACCTGATGGAAGACTTCTTCCCAGCACTGGAGATGTCGAGGGAAGGCCTGAACTGAAAGTGCATCACAGGTGGAGCACACGTCCCACCTGTGATTTGGGCACAGTAACTCCAAGCAGAGTGCTTGCGGATCTCATGCAGAGTAACTTATAGAAAACAACGTGCAGGAGGCAAACCCCTTCTTTCCTGGCGTAAACAGGCCCAAAAAAAGAGACTGCAACACTGGAGACAAGGGGAAAGCATTCCGACAGGAAGAAAAAAAATAAAGTGGGAAAATTGCCCACTGGTGCTGAAGCATCCAGCCCCAACCATGCAAATAAAAGGACATAGGTGTGAAGCTCAGAGGCAGGGCTTGGGAGGCAGAGCCTGTGGCCAAGCATGCTCTCAGGCTCACAACAAATATAGGACAGAAAAGGTTTGTATGGTGCTGTAAAAAGCTCGGGTCCCGTCTGGATGGAATAACCCACAAGTATGGAGGAAAGGGAACAGTATGTTAAAGTAATAGGTCTTTTCACAAGGCCTTGTAATATTTAAATGAATGCACAATGGCTACATTAGAAGTGTGACAAAAATATATGTAGCAGACATCAACCTCCCAATAAAATCTCAAGGCAGGAAAAACAAGGAAGAGACTGGCAACTAGCCACTACCATGCACTTACTTTTCTGAGCACGAGAAACACAGAGTATATGGGATGTTAGCACTGTGCATTATTCAGGGGCAAAACAAAGAAGAGCACCTAATAACCTCATCACCGAAAACACTTGTGTATAGGCGCGCTACAAATGCCATATATCATATACATCGGGTAGTTACCACCCAGTTCTAAGTAGGGCATGTTACCCCAAAACCAGAAGCACTCTAACGACATGCTGGTATCTTGTCTTCATTATTAACAAGAGGCCCTGAAATTTCTCAATTTGCGTCCTTATTGCCTTCTCTCTTCTGCAAGTGTGAAATCCAATTTTGTTCATTCGCTTTCCAGTCAGTATTATTAACCCGCTTTCTCACAATATTGCCACGTCAAATGAACCCTCCCGGGCCTAGTAACGTCCAACTAGTAAATTCCAACTTTCTTCAGCTTCCAGCATTCTTCCGTCCTTTTCTAGCACTCCTTCGAGATCGTCTTACTGCATCATCCATCAACCTTTCACTCTTTGTCCCATTGTTGCCACCCTATTGAGGTACCTCAAGTGAACTGCTATGGGCTTCGGGCGGGATTGAGTTACAACCCAAACAGTAAATCTCCAATATGTCAACATGGCACGCCACACTAAAGCAAAAGTGCCAAGTAAAGCCAACCTGGTTGATAAATAATGTGGAAAATACTATACCATGTACCCACCCAATCCAATGGTGAAACTTAAAAGGGGAAGTGAATGAAACCATTTAAAAGCTGTAGTGTTGTACAGTAGAGCTTGATTAGCATTCCTGAAAATATTAGCAATGAGTTGCCAAATCAGTAGGTGTCGGTTTTCTTTTCCATTCGACAGTAAGAGTAGAAATGCAGATCTTAGTTTCGCAAAAAATACAACAGGTCTTAACCATGTTTTTCAAAGCACAGCTGGACACCTATGCAAATGTCTTGTCACTTCAATGAAAGAAATTTGATTTAAATGCACACATGTCACTTACATAATTGTGACTTAAACCAGGAAAACAATACCATCTTAGTTCTTTGAGGCAGTGTAATTGTTGTCCTGTAGTTCAGTGGCAGCGGTTTAGTGGACACTAGCAGGTTTTGCTTTTAGACTTTTTACGGAAGATGGCTCTCAGCACTTTTGGACTCGTAAGTAGGGTGGATGCAGAGTCTAGGAAAGCCTTGAATGCATTGTGATGGAGCAAATTGTCTTCCAGTAACAGTGTGTCAATCCTACTGTAATATTTGCTAGAGCCAATACCCCCTTAGGTGTTGCCATCTTCACAAAAGCTAAAATCTTCCACTGGTACATATTCTGTTGTGAGGAGTTCTGTTGAAGGATCTATTCCCTGCATGTCTTCCACTGATTGTCTCAACAGTGGCACTAGGACCATAGAAGTGACGTTGAGATCCATTGTGGAATCTTGCTGTTTGCAGAAATAATTGCCAAACCCTCTGGAAATCTGTGGGACCTTGCAATTGTGGAGTGCAATGTTCACCTGTAATTAGCGATCAATCAAAAATACACACATAATTGAATGGCACACAAAAGAACTCTCTGTGGTTAGCCTACTTTCTGTAGTTTTGATGCTTGAGGTCTGGTAGCCGATGAGATTTGACAGTCCTCCTTAATTCTCTAATCAATTCAATTGATTCTCAGCAAAGTTTACAGGGGGCTCGTCCATTGCTGGTTAGCCAAGTACGAACAAAGTAAATGATAGTTGGTCAAATGCCTTGCATGCATCGTATCCAATGCGTTTCGCAAATACTTGATGCAGAGCCAGGTTATGTGAATCATATTGTTCGTTAGGGTACCTCAGCCACAGTTGTTATCTAGCACCCGGTAGTCAGAAAAACTGACGCCAACAAGGATGATTGACTCTAGATAAGTGCCAGTGATAAATGGAGAAATGAAGCCTTTCACTTTTGTTATTCCTTTCAACATGTGTGCCAAAGGACCATTATTTATTTTATTTATTGTGCATTTGTAAGGCACGTATGCATCAAGAAATCGTGTTTCAAAAGCGCCCACTGGACAAAAGGGAGCGAATATGAGAACAAAAGGAATACATTAACAATGAAGAGAAAGAAAGGCGGTCCTACTAGGCCTTGTGAGCATTCGGAGTGTGCAAGTGCAGAGAGAGAAGGGGCGAGTGTAAGTTCCGCTGAGGAAAGTGCAACAGAGTATGTTGCAAGCAACTGTTAAGTGCCTGGCAGAGATCACTTAGTTAGAGTGGTCAACTGCCAATCCAATAAGTGCAGGCCTGGGAGACAGCACAGGCCAGTGGGTGACCAAAGGCGAGTGCTGGAAGTGGGCAGAGGCAGAAGGCGATTGGGGGGAGGGGGGACAAGGACGCACAAGGACCCTGGTCACCAATCTTAGAGACTGAGGGGTTTAGCACAGGAGGGAGAAGGGGGGCGGTCAAAAGGAAAGTCTTGAGGAGCTTCTCGAATTTGATGAAATCCGGCTCAAGACGGAGAGGAAAGGGGAGGCTGTTCCAGAGGAGGGAAACATCTGAGGAAAGATCGGCCCTGAGCTTGCTGTGTAGAAAAGCACTTGACACGCAGAGCGTTAGCGCTGGAGGTGCGTAAAATTTGGTGAGCGCCAGTTGTAGATAGCGTGGTCTCTGGCCCAAGACAGTCTTATGGATGATGCAGAGGGATTTGAATTTGATCCTGGCAGCAACTGGGAGCCAGTGGATAGATTTTAGGGTGGGAGAGACAGTCCCTGGACTTGAGGCCAAGGATAAGACTTGCAGCCCTATTCAGGATAAGCTGGAGGGGACGGAGAGAGGGAGAGGGTAGATTAAGCTAGATGCTGTTGCAGTAGTCCAGGCTTGAGAGTACCCAAGCTCTAGAGACATTTCGCCTCTGGGGGAAAGTGAGGAAAGGAGGGATTCATTTGAGGAGGTGGAGTTGAAAGTGGGCATCTTGGCAAGGTCCTGGATGTGAGGGAGGAAGGAGAGCGAGGAGTCGAAGATGACTTCAAGGTTTTTGGCTTGAGATGAAGCCAAAAGGGGGACGCCCGGGAGCAGGAGTCCCAATGGGAAGAATATCTGTCTTGCTGGCGTTGAGACGGAGATCATTAGAGGCACACCAGGACTAGATGGCAGCTAGGCAGTCAGGAATGATGGAGGAAGTACAGAGGATCAGAGGGAAGATTGAAGAGGAGTTATGTGTCATCTGCATAACACTGGAAGTAAGGGGAGAAAGTTGAAATTAGGTGAGCAAGCAGAGCAAGATAGATGTTAAAGAGCCAGGGAGAAAGGTTGGAGCCTTGGGGAATGTGACAGGTGGAGATAGAGGTGGGAGAGGAGAAAGAGCCCAAGATAACCTGGGAGGCACAGTCAGTGAAGCAGGAGGTAAGCCAGTCCAGTGCCTGCTCCGCGATACCAAGGGTATTGTGGAGCCGTTTCATGAGGGTAGACTGGTTGACCATATCAAATTCAGGGGAGAGATCAAGTAGAATGAGAACAGCTGGAGACTTGAGATGCAAGCAGTTTTTCACAGGTGTTCAGGAGAGCAGTTTCGATACCTGGAATACAGATTGATGGTTGTGTAGGCAACCGACAAACTCAGTATGCAGGGTCAGTTGGGGAGAAGACCAGTTTCTCCAAGAGTTTTCCCAAGGAAGGTAGTGATGGAGATGGGGCGATAGTTAGCCGGACACGAGGGGTTAGCAGAAGGTTATTTCAGGAGGGGGCGCACAAGAGAGTGCTCGAGGGAAGAGGAGAAAGATCCAGTAGAAAGAGTGATGCATTAATCAGCAAGTGCAGGCGCAAGGCAGTCCATCTTGTCCTTAATAGTTCTCGAAGAACAGGGAGAGACCTGTTTGTAGGAGACCTTCATAGAGCAGACAATCCTAGTGACCTTGTTGGATGTGATAGGGGAGAAGGAGGAGAGAAAGGCAGAGGGAGGATGGGCAGTCATAGGTGGCAGGGGGAGAGGGAAAAGGAAGATGGTGCCCAGGATTGTCCTGAGTTTTTTCAGTGTACTGTGTGGTCAGTGCATTGCAGAGGGCCTGAGAGGGAAGAGTTGAGGTGGAGACAGCAGAAGGTTGGCTAGTTCCTTGCAGATTTTAAACACTTCAGCCATGTTGTTGGATGCTTCTTAGATGCAAGACTGGACGTGGGCCCTTTTCTTGGAACGATTGGAGAGTCGTTATTGCCTTTGGAGAAGGTGACAGGCCAGTTTTCGGAGGTTGAGAATGAGGTCTGCCACTTCCGTTACGCAGCTCTGCACTTGAGTTTCTGGACTGCAAGTTCAGAATCGTATCAGGTGTTACGCTTGGTGGCATGTTTCAGGCGGATCCTCATGACTGGGGCAAGAATGTCGAGCGTTGGTGATGGCAAGGATGGGGTTTGCTGAGAGCTGAGTCAGAGGTAGAGTCTGCAGTGGGAGGATGGGGGGGATGAAGGTGGGTGCGAATGCAGCAGCTGACACTTGTTTCATCGGGCGGATGGCCATGAACTAGGTTGGCAGAGCTGGAGGAGGTACGGTCAGAGGGCAGAGAGGACCCAGGTGAGAGGAGAGGTGGGAGTGGTCTGAAGAGGGGAGTGGTGTGTTGTGGGGCGGAAAGCAAAAGATCAGTGTGGATCAAGCCATCGAGAGAGAGTCCAGCTGAGTGGGTAGGATTATAGGGGAGAATGAAGAGCAAGGTGCAGAGGTCACGGAAGAGACTGGATGGTGTGATTGAGGAGTCAAAGTGGATGTTGAAGTCACCCAGGAGTTGAGAGGTAGATGAAAGAAAAAAAAGAGGAGAAATCAGCTCATTCAGAGGGGAACAGGACAGGGGGGGGAGGGGGGCTTTGGTTGGGGGGTAGAGCCAGGTGACCAGTAGATGGTGGCAATGGTCAGGGAGGAAGTGGGCGAGATTGTAGACCAAGTACTCCAAGGAGGAGTATGGGTGGGTGGGTATGAGGAAGAAGGGACCCACTCAGGGAAGATCAAGGAAACCCCACCGCCAGCACGGTTAGGGCGAGGCTTAGAAATTATCTTGTTGCCATCAGGGAGAAGGCAGTCAAAAGCATTGACTGACCTGACATTGAACCACGTCTCGGTAAGAGCGAGGATATCGAGGTCAAGGTCTTCAAGGTCAACAAATCCGACATGCTTTTATTTTCGGATGACAAATCCATTTCCACTGCGCATTGTTAACGTGCTGCCTTCCATTGCATCCAGATACCAGTAGCAGCTTGCTACATGGTATGGATTTGTGGTTTTCAGTGTGTGCCTATTTCATTTTTCACATCTTGCGGCACGTGAAGATGGCCGCCGTCTTTCCTTTTTGTGCAAGGCAGTTGGACTGAGCTGCCTTCCTCTCCGGCTGTCCCCTCCTCTCCTCCCTTGGCTACATGCCTTCTCTTCCTGCCTCCTCTGCCCCACCTTGGGCTCCCTCCACACCTCAGGGCGTACCTCAGATGTGTAACCATCCCCACACCCCTCCGGAAGGTCGGTCGGTGTCTCTGTCTCCCTCTCTCTCTCTCCCTCTCCCTCTCCCTCTCACTGTTGCCACCCTCTACCAGCCCCCTGGTCAAATCACCTAATTTCTCTGAGTGGGCAGACCCCTCATCTTCCCTCCTGGCCTCAATCACTCAACTCCTCCTTGGTGACCTCAACATCCATCTCAATTCTTCCTGTTACTCATCTGTGCTCTTTCGCTACCTCTGCGATTCACACTCTATCCTCCCCTCTGGCCAGACTTACTCTGCAGGACACACACTTGATGTCTTGATCTCCTCGGCCTCCTCCTCTTTTCCTCCGACCACTCCTCTCTCCTGGAGGGATCACTGCCTCGCCTCCTCTCCTCTCATCTCTCCTTCTCCAGCAAGTGCAAGTTCTGGTATGACTCCGACCTAGCTACACTTAAGCGCAAGTGTAGGGCGGCTGAGAGAAAATGGAGGGCTTCTGGTTTATCCTCTGACAAACTGGCCTGTCGCCCGTTCCAAAGGCAATGGTAACTCTGTCCTCACCAAGAAGAGACTCCACATTCAAGCCCGTGTCTCTGCGGCATCTAACAACTCGGCTGAACTCTAAAATCTGCAATGAGCTGGCCGACCCTGCTGCAGTCTCTACCCCTCTGCTTGCTTCAAACTAATCCTCCTCTTGCATCCCAGGCTCTATGCAATGCCCTTGCCTCTCACTTTATCTCACAAACTCAGGACATCATGTCCACCCTCTCCTCCCCTTCCCTCCCCTCCCCCAGCCACCCCTGCCCCCCTCACCCTCTAAGATTTTCCGCTTTTCTCCCCTGATGAGGTCACTAGACAAGTCCGATTCATGAAAGCCTCATCAAAATCCCTGTTCCTCTAAAACCATCAATGCACTGGGGAGTATAAAGTGGGATGATTGACGAATGATGTGTCGATCTGTACGGCCGAGTTGGTGGCAATTGCATTGGCGATTGATAGGGTGTGCGAGTTGGGGTTAGAGAAGGTGGTGATGTTTTCAGATTCATTGAGTGGGTTGCAGGCGATTGTGGCAGGGGATGGCGACAGGAAGGATGTGATTTTGGACATCAGGAGGAAGATTGATCGGTGTGCGCGTGGGGGAATGGATTTGGAGTTGGCATGGGTCCCCAGTCACAGTGGCATTTTGGGTAGTGAGTTGGTGGATCTGGCGGCTGGTGAGGGTATGAGAAGGGGAGCGGTTGATGTGAGGCTGCCTTTGAGTGTGGATGAGGTGAAGGCTGTGGTGGTGAGACGGGTCATGGATGAGTGGCAGGAGAGGTGGGTGAGTGGGGTGAAGGGAAGGTGGATTTTTGGTGTTCGTGGGAAAGTGTCGGTGAAGGTGGATGCGGGGAGTCTGGAATGGAGGAGGGGGGGAGAGGTGATGCTGAATCGATTGAGGATAGGGCACGTGGGGCTGAATGACTGTCTGCATCGAATGGGGAAGCGTGAGACGAGGGATTGTGCGGTGTGTAGGGTGCCTGAGACTGTGGGACATTTTCCACTTAGATGTGAGACACATGTTGAGGAGAGAGAATTGATGAGGGTTCGGTTATCTGCGCTGGATGTGGCTGAGCTGAGTCGGAAGGCTTTGCTGGGAGGTGACTGGGTGAGAGGCAGGAGGAGGAACAGTGTGATGTTGGATTTTGGGAGGCAGACGGGCCGGTGGAAAGAGTTGTGAGTTTATGTGACACAAGTATTGATTGGTGGGTCTGGTGCACATCATCCTTTAGGATGTGGAAGCGCATGCGTGGGTCCGCCCACGCACCCGATAATGAAGAAGAAGACAACTACATTGATACCCTTGCTCCGGGCCTTGCTGATTTTTGCAACCTCTCCTTTGCCTCAGGATCCTTCCCCTCCCTTCTGAAGCACTCCCTTGTGCATCTTGTTCTCAACAAACCCACAGCCAAAACTCCTGGAAAAGCTGGCCATCACTCAGCTTAACCTTCATTCAGATTCAGTTGGCTCTCTCCATGACCACCAGTCTGGCTTCAGAGCTGCCAGAAGCACGGAAACTGCACTCCTGAACGACCTTGACTCCAAAACTCCCTCTGTCCTCATCCTGCTCAATCTCTCCTCTGCCTTCGACACAGTCAACCATATCACCCTACTCAACCATCTCCTCAATAACCAGGGTATCACCAATCAGGCTCTGTCTGGCCTGGCTGACTTCTTTCCTCTCTGATCGACCATCCCAGGTCCAACTTGATATGATATGGCATTTGTAACACGCCTATACGCCTATCATCTAACTTCCTCTCTACCTGTGGGGTTCCCCAGAATGGATCGTCAAAACCCGGAACTGGTATTTAGATCAACATACTCTATACAAAGAAGTAAAATTTATGAAATAATTAAATACAGGTGGAACATATTGACAAGCGATGCAAATTAAAGACTCATTTCCACAACCTCCGGTCTTTGCCTACAAGAGAAGCAATAACTTGCGCAATATTCTAGTCAACACAAGAGGGAAAAGTGCAACTAAAGAACCAGACACACACCCAGGCACTTACCCCTGCATGAGCTGCAGTAACTGTAATAATGTCATGAAGGGAAACACCATAACGCACCCGAGAACAGGAGCTAAAATTAAGCTCAGATATCATGCCACATGTATGTGCGAAAACGCAATTTAATCTATTAAGTGTCCCTGCAGAATATATTACGTAGGAGAAATAGCACAGAAGGTACGAGTCAGGATTAACGAACATAAATCATGCATCCGTAATGCCAACTCTGCTTCAGCAATAGACAGACATTTTAAGGCTAATGGACACTCCATCACTCAACTGCGATTCGTGGTACTTGAAGTACAATCCACAAAAGGATCAAATAAAGACATGAAGAAATGGAGGGTGCAGCAAGAAGCCTTCTGGATCGATAAACTGGACTTGTTAACTCCAAATGGAATTAATGAAGAATTAGATTTGAGTTGTTTTTTGTAAAGAAGGATTTGATACCCAGCCTAGAAATTGCAAACTTGAATGATGATTATAATGTTTGAATATGCACTATATGTGCATGTGATTGGCATATAAGAGCTAGTAGCAGCAGTGACAAGTATTATTTACTAATGGACAAGGGCTAAATGTGTATTCAACTTGAATGAGATCAGCACTAACTCAACAATGCTACGAGTTAATTGATACCCACAATCTAAATCACCTTGCACCTCCCGAGCAGAAATCCATCTCAGTGGGAGCCAGGAATATGTTTACCCTAGTTTGACCACACCATTAGTTAGTGTGCACTGAGCGTCCCGACTTATATAAGTTAATAAGTAAAGAATACCACGTGCACGCAGATCGTAATAGCATTCACATTTGTACCTAACATGTTGAATACATGCTATGTATAATGAATTTCATCTACATTAACGCCATTATTCGCAAAAGAATTTCAGCAACCATCTTTTCCATCTTTCTTTTTGAGGCAGAACTCGTAGAATAATTTAAAAAATTACATCTTTATTTTTTTAATTTTGGGTCTCAAACCGTAGTAGGCTTTTCCAAATATAGACTTACCATACATATAACCTTGTCTAGTTCTGCTTTAGCAGCTTCACATTAAGACACAGAATGATAGGGTATCTCTAAACAGCAAGGTTTAACATTATAAGATGGCCGTCACAGTAACTGACGTCTTTTTCGTTACCATAGTAACTTCCATAACACCACCACCTTGCTAGCAAAGCGCGCGTTCACGCTGCCTGCCGACTGGGACAGAGATACGAGGTAAGAGGCAGACAACAGTATTACAGAATTCTGCAGTTTTATACGCTTGTAGCACTAATAGTGATGTTTTTGACTCCATATATATGTTTTTTTAGACTGGCTCAGACAGATGGTTCACATGTCCACGGAAGCATGAAGCAGCACCTTCTACTTTCATTCCTATGCATTTATGCATAGCAGTTACCCAAGTGCAACTGTAAAGGTTAGTCACATATTTACCTACCAAATTCTTTATCTGTTACTCATCACAGACAGTAAATCTAACTTTGATGTTTCTTTATTTCTCTTTTTTTTTCATGACACCGCCCGCTCTATTAACCTTCTTCAACGCGTATGTACACTTCAAATACTCTTTTCAACATGGTTACACGTAATGTGTATATTTTACTGCTGTTTGCATTAGAATTATGGGATGCTCATACTGAATGAACATGGATGCTTGCACATTATTGATTGATGCAATGTGATTGAAATGGCTGTTGAAAATTACTTTTACTGTGGTCATCAAGGATTTTTGTTGTGATTAAGACGATCAGATGTAAAAGGCCCTGATGAAGGAAAATTCTTTCCGAAATGCATTGGCCCATCTAATGGCACCTGCACCAATCGAGATGTCATAATATCAGAATTCTATTAATAAAATTCAGAAAGATTTTTGCAAATATACAGTTTTGAACCTTTTTTCGAAGATTGGAATATACATATAATATAAGTGAACATACACCACATTACAGTGGTTACGGAAGTGCAGCCCACACCGCTGGCTTCACAGCCAAGGTCCTTGAACCTTTGTCTATTTAACTGCTAATTCACGGAGGCAATTTATTATTGGGTTTGCACCCAAAGTATTACCTACTTGTGAGCAAAAAAATACAACAGACTGAGAAATAATTATAGGTTGTGCACACTCACCTCAACTCGGGTCCTTCCCATCATCCATCTCCCCCTCTACCTGTGGTGCTCCCCAGGGGTCTAACCTCTTACCCTGGCTTTTCAACCAATACCTGGCAACTCTTGCCCACTGCATTGCCATTTTCTGCTTACATTTCCAGAGCTACACTGATAACTCCTTTTCAGGCTGCCCTCGGCCGCCTCCTCTCCTTCTCTAATCTCCGATTGCCTAACTGCCATTCAAGATTGGTTTGCCGCCAACGATCTTTGTCTAAATGCCAACAAGACAGATCCTCCTCAACGGTACACCTTCCCCATCCTTTCCCCTCACTCTATGGCCAGCCTCCCTTGGCCCTCCTCCTACCCCTACCTGCGAGGCCAAGAACCTCAGGGTCATCTTTGATTCCACACTTCTTTCTCTGTCCACATCTGAAGTCTCTAAAAAGTAAAACTTCCTACTGCACCTACTCAGAGGTACAGTGCCTTTCCTCTCCTTCCCCCAGAAGCTCACTGAATTCCCAAGCTCTGGCTCTCTCTAGGTTGGACTACTGCAACAGCCTCTTTCTAAACCTACCTGCTTCCACCCTCCGCCCTTTACAACTAATCCAGAACATGAATGAGACTTGTCCTTGTCCTCAAACCCTTGGATCATATCTCTCCAGCTCCGGAATCCCTCCATTGGCTCCCAGTGGATGCAAGGATTACATTTAAAAACCTCTGCATTGTCCACAAGGCTTTCTGGGGCTTGGGTACAAAATACCTTGAACTATCCCTCCATAAATACCTCCCCTCTCGAGCTGTGCGCTCTTCTACCTCTAACTCCCTCAGGATCAGTCTGTTTTCAAAGAAACAAGCTGGGGGTAGTTCGGTCTTCGGCTGGAGCCTCCCTTTGGAACAGCCTCCCTGCCACTCTGAAACTTGGAGAACCATCTGTGTTTCCGGAAGCACCTCAATACCTTCCTCTTTGCTTCTGCCTTTGCCCCCCTTCTCCCCTGCTGATCTCTTTCTCTCTTGGCACTGTGCAACTGGCCACCCGATGTTCTCCGGGGCCAGGTAACCTGCTCACCCTGCAACCCTCCTGCACTGCCTCCGGGCCACCCCTTGCACTGGGGTCTGTATCTGTACCCATACAGTCCCCCATCCCCTTTTATTCTGCACTTATCAGACATACACTGTCTGCTAAACCCAGCACTTGCCACTTGCTGGCTGTGCTACCACTGTTTATTGCCTTTATTTAATTTATTATTAAATATCTTTTTTCTCCTCTGCTCCACATTTTCCATTTCTGTTCCCCTTTCATGCACCTTTCCCCCCTTTTCCCTTTGCCATGCACATTCTCAATGTCACTGGGCCTAGTAAGATCGTTGTTTTTGTTCTCACTTGTTCCCCTCGCCTTGCCACGCTCTGAAACACTTGTGTACGAGCGTGATATAAATAAAATATCAATTAATTTATTTTATTTAATGTGATAGTTTTTAAATAAAAACTTTACACATAAATCCAATCACAATCATAATAAAACTATACTAAGTCTTATTACAATTCATTACAACAACAACATCACCTCATACTTCCAATTCTGATCGTTGGAGTCACTAAAAGTCAGCTAAATTAATATCAGAGTTAAAATTAATTCTAAAATTAAAATTAAAACCATTCACAGATCGTAATTCATAATTCTCAGTACACAAGACAGGCAACACTACTAACATGATTACCCGATAAAACATTCTTTAATATTGTGTGGATCTATCACTGTAGTTCTTCTTCACTTCCATTAGGTACAATTCCATACAAAGGCAGTTTACCTATAGTAGTGCTCCACACATTGAATACATTAAACAGGGCTATTTGCAAGCTAGCGTTCGAAGTGTTGATGCTTTGATACCAGAATTCAGGGTCCTTAATGTGGTACAGGTTATATACGTAATTCCAGCAGATGTCTTTGAAAAGCTGGTCCATACTATCTTTAAATCCAGCAAGCTTCTTAGAACCTCTCTTTATTTAGTCTGGCAAGTAACTGGTTTGAGGGGCCATTACAGAATATATAACTCGGCCCTCTTCTTCAGTACGAGTGCTTTATGCGATATGAGCCCAAGCTCTAGCCTCAAGATGGCCATGGGGATAGACTGAGGCAACCCAAACAGCTTCCTCCAAAATTTACCCACCCCCTCCTGAAGACTGCCAACCAGTCTAGACCAATGTCCAGCAGTGATTCCAATCCATAACAGATCAGTATCATGCATTGGACATATAGCTGCCTAGCCCCCCAAAATCGAGTAACTGCTTTGCTCACAAGTGAATTGATAAATCAATGCTGTTAGTCGAGCAGCTTTCACTTTTTCGAGTTTGGATACATTGGAAGTACCCCCTTTTCACCTCAAACTCAACGCCCAAGTACTTGCATGCGTCCGAGGCGGGGTCGTGCTATCTGTTTGCTAGAATATACCAGTATCTTGGTCTTATCATGGTTGATCACCAGGTCATTGATCTCTGCGTATTGCCAAAGTAAGTGCGCCGATCACAGCAATCCACTAAATGTGTGATCGAAGATCATGAGATCGTTGGCATATGCCAATACCAAACAGTGCTTCATAAAGATTTTAGGGGGGTATTTAATGCTTGCTGAAGGAACCGAGGGTCTTCTGATACAAAGAGGTTGTAAAGCAGGGGTGCAGTTACGGAGCCAATTACTCTGGTCATGTTACCACCGGTGTCTAGTTTCAATTGCATTGTCGTGTTACAATGTAATAGTTTAAGACAATAGAGCAGACCCATAGGACATCCCAACTCATACAGCCTGGACCATAATTTATCTCTTAACAGTATCAAATGCGGCTTTAAAATCGATGTACATTGCGTACAAAGATGCACTTTTAGATTGTAAGGCCCTACTCCTCAAGTTCATAATCAACAAGTTATGGGAAGTAGAATATCCTGAGCGGAATCTGCTTTGAAAACAGTCAAGAACCCCCGCTCTATCGACCCAGGTTTGCAGTTCACAGAGCAATGCAGATGCAAAGAACTTTCCAGTGCAATCGAGCATGGAAAACAGGCGATCATTTTTGACCCGTTTCTGAACACTGGGACTAGTATAGATGTTTGCAATGTATTAGGGATAATTCCCTCTCTCAATACTTTCCTGAAGGGGATCTTAAGCATTATTGCCCAAAAGCCAGGACTTTTTTTTTTAATTTTTTTATGGCCAATATTAGACAGGCCATTGGGCCCCAGAGCCTGAGAGGATTTCAAGTTATTGATTTTAGTTTCCAAGTCTACCACTGTCACCTTAACAGGGGCACCCAGTGGCCTGTCAAATACGGACCCCTCACCACTACCAGCACCCTTGTCGTTGCTGCTCGAGGAATTCCTCCCAAACAAGCGCACCAATAGGATTAACCAGGTGCTGCCTTGTGTCGCCCCTGGCTCTGCCCAGTAGTGCCCAGGTATTTACGAGAAATCCGCCTGCACATCACCTTGACCGTGTGCTGCCAAGCTTTGTTTCGTTTATCTAATTTCCTCATCTTTAGCCACTTCCTATACCTATTTTTTAGTGCTTTATTGATCTTATAAAGCTGTGTCAGAGTGACAGGTTTCATTAGCCACACGAATTTCCTTTCTAAGCATTCTCTTAACGTCTATGATTTTTGTCAAAAGGGGCCCTGGTGGAGATGTCATTAACCACAGCATATGTCTTTAGTGTAGCATGTTCTCCAGAAAACTTCGGATCCAGCTTTCAATTGCCTCGGTCGTCATAAGATTACATTTAGCAAGGAAGTCATCACTAACCTCTAAGATGGCGTTTTCTGCCTTATTTAGATCGGACCAAACCAGCCTGGTATTAGCATGGTTAACCGATACATTTCCTAGGTACATACAAACCGGCCGATGGTCCTGGGATTCCAAATGCATAGATAGTATCTCATGGTCACTCCACTCGTTAATAATTACAGACATATCATCAACCACTGGTGAAGACATAATCAAGGGTACTCATGGCCATACCGGCCTTCCAGGTTGGTGTACCTGGCCGGTCACCCAGGGTATGCCCATTAATAATCTCTAATTCCCCGTTGTTAATGAAGCTTAAGCAGCAATCGCCCTCCTTATCATTTCTAGTAAGAGACATCAAGCTAATAGGCAGCAGCTTGGTATTAGAGCTCCGACCGCTCCCTTCCCCAATATGGCAATTGAGCAAAATATCAAAATATCAATTCAAGGAGGAGGCAGATGTCGGCAGAGTGTTTGATAGCCGAGCGAGCATTAAGCGTGGCTAGATGCAGCAGGTCACGGCCTTTGAAGGTTTTACGATGAGTGGTACAGGGGCAAGGTACACAAATCAGAGGAGGAGGAAGGCGGACAGAGAGGAAGGAGTAGCAGGTGTAGAAAGGAAGTTGATGAGGGACGGCAAGAGCTGGTCGAAGAGGAGAGGGTTGGGTTGAGGACCCAGAACCATGATAGTCCCATTGCGATAGACATTAATGATGCACCTGGATGTTAAGAAGCCCAATGGAGTACTTCCCATCTGGTGCCACCATTAATGGGTGAAGATGTGAAAGGTGAGAAAGTAGATATAAAATGAGGAGTCCAAAGATATGGAGAGGGGACAGAAAAGAGGTTATCAGTGACAATCTGTCTGGAAGTTGCACTGACTTAGGTGTCTGCAATGGGTAGACTGGAGTTAGTGGTCAAGGCGTCTTTTAAATGTTTTCTTTGCAGACTTTGGGATAGAAGCAGGATAGGTGATAGTATAGCAGTTACAATAGATCGGGGAGATGGTGAGGAGCAGAGAGATAAAGGATGGAAGATAAGAGAGACTGCACAGTAGGAGCACAAACTCACCAGGTGGCCTAGTAGCCAAAAACAAACAAACAAACAGATGCAATAGAACACTTGAGTACCAAAAATGGGGGTGTAGAGTTTTTAAAAACACAAAAGGATTTGAAGTTACCAAAAGCACAGAAATGTAGTGCACAGTGGGGGTGTAGAGTTGTTAAAAAACCCACTCAGATTCGAAGTTACCAAAAGCACAGAAATGCAATGCAAAATGGGATGGGGTATAAAGTTGTTAAAAAAATGTTTTTAAAAACACACCAGGATTCCAAATTAGAAAAAAGAATAGAAATGCAATAAAGTGAAGGGATATAGTAAGCCATAGAAGGGAAGAATGGCATAGGGACAACTAGGTTCAACAGTTTTGTGAGTTAGTGTATAGGCATAACAGTGTCCAGTTCATGACTAACAGGTAATCTTAATGGGAGAACAAAATTCCAGAGGGGTAACTGGCCGCATGCTGGGCATCTGTCCGATGAGGCTGAGAGAGGGTGGAGCGTGAGGTGCTATGGGGAGGAGATGGGGGCTCCGAATCCTCCAGGCTCAGAGGGGGGGCCTTAGTTGAGGGTGTTGGGAAGGGGCCAGTTTCCGCCGGCCAGCTCCACCAATTGGCCAGAGAAGAGTGAATAATAGCCAATCAGGCAGCGTCTCAGTGCACCAGGAGGTGCTGGCTTGTAGGCGAAGTGGAGGCAGCTTTCTTTGAGTGGCCACGAGGAGGCCAGATGCAGCAGAGTCCAAGTGGCAAAACGAAACAATGAGCACAAACTGCCCTTAGGATTGTGCATTGGTGCTTCCTAGCCAAGTGGCGGTGTATCTGTGAAAAGAAAATGTCAGCAGATTCCGATGATGGTGCCACAACGGGACTTCAGTGCCCAATAAGATGGATTTAGATCAGCGGCTCCGGGTGTCAGGCAGGGAAAGACCACCTGCCGATTTCAGGCCGGAGATGAGCCCTGTTAAATTGCTGGGGCCATTAAACATTGGGACGTGCTACAAGGCTTCAATGCCATGTGGCCAGGAAGTAGCATCAGCAAATGAGTCTGGTCAATTTGAAAGCACACAGACACGCTTCCTGAAATTTGTAGTGCTCAATGAGCATATTTGAGGCCTCTTTGTGCTCCTTTAGGTCAATTCAAAAGGCATCAACATTGGCTGTATGGGTCAATTTAATGTGAATTCATGGTTTATAGTCATTCCATCGACAGCCAAAGCATCTAGTGCAATACCATCTAAAAAAAAATTTAAAAAGCATCTAATGCATTTTCTTTTCTATTGTTTTTTTAATGGGAGGGGGTTACAAAGACCCCAAAGACAATCAAGCCACTCTCATCAGCAACACCCTGTCTGAACTAGGCTTCACACAAAAAGTAACCAGCCCCACCCATAACAAAGGGAGAACCCTTGATTGGATAGCAGACTATAACTGTGCCGTATCGATCACTAACAACACTCCCCAATCCTGGACCGACCACCACCTCCTCTCCTTCTCACTTGAGGCCTCAAGCCCTACAACCAACATGGCACTAGCCCCAGCCATCCACACGAGAAGCAAAAAAAATATCACAGTAGAAAAACTGATCCCACTCATTCTTCCTACACTAAGCCAACTCCAAGACTCTAATCCCTATGACCTCGTAGAAGGCTATAACAACACCATGCGCATAGCCTTAGACGCCATTGCACCATTGAAACTTAGAAAATCCAAACCAAAAAAGCACCTCAACCAATGGTTCTCCAGCCATCTTAAAACCCTTAGATTGGAAAAGAGTAAACTGGAACAAGTCTGGAGACAATCTCCGACTGACCACAACAAACTATTGCTCAACAAAATAACGGCCAACTATAAAAAAGAAATCATAGCGGCCAAACAAGAATCCTATAACCTGAGAATCTCCCAATCCAACTCCAGCTCCAGAGAATTATTTACTATCCTGAAAGAATTGGAAACCCCGGTAACAATCCCAGATACTTGCGTTAAAAACAAACAATGGTGCACCAGTGTCCAAAATGCACTAAACAACAAAGTCACTGGCCTTCAAACAAAAATTAAAAATAAGAAAGACTCCCTCACCAATCTTACCAACCCCATCAACGCCCACTCGAGCCCTCCACCCTCACACCACACACCTAACTCTGCTCGCTTCAGCTTTTCCAAAGTCTCTTCCCTCGAAGTAGAAAAAATAATTCTTGGCCTTAAACCCTCCAACTGCAAAGGTGACCTCTGCCCCCCACAAATCATTAAAGACGCGGCACGAGACCTCTCGCCATTCATCACCAGACTCATCAATGCCTCCTTTTCCTCAGGAACAGTCCCCAGTAACCTTAAAGAGTCCTGGGTCCTCCCTCTCCTCAAAAAACCCTCCCTTGACCCGTCCATCCCAACCAACTACAGACCGATTACCACCGTCCCATTCCTGCTCAAGATACTAGACAAGACAGCATACCTACAAATTCAAAAGTATCTTGAAACAAACCACCTTCTAGGAATAAGACAATCCGGCTTCAGACCCCAACATGGAACTGAAACAGCCCTGATAGATCTGAAAGCCCAAATAGACGACCTTAGAGATAACGGGAAAACTGCATTACTACTCCTGCTAGACCTCTCTGCGGCGTTTGACCTAGTTGACCATAAAATCCTATGTAATCATTTAGACTCAGCTGCCCACTTTTCACAAGAAGCCATCAGTTGGATTGAGTCATTCCTCAACAACAGATCCATGCGAGTCTTCTCCTCCTCTGCCGCCGCCGAACCCATCCCCATTACATGTGGAGTCCCACAGGGCTCGTGCGTCTCCCCCACTCTGTACAACGTGTTCACAAAGCCCCTGTTTGATGATCTAGACGGCCTGGGTATCACCTACACTAACTACGCCGATGATACACAGATCCTCATCCCGTTGACGGGAGATTACAACCAGGATTTGGCCTTGGTGAACAGGGTGTATCTCATCATCCAGGCATGGATGGCTTCGCACAGTCTATGCCTGAATGATGACAAAACTGAACTCATCATCCTTGGTTCTACGTCCAACCTAACCAAACTCGACCACAATTATGCCAACTTCATCATAGATGGGAACCTAATCAAGGTTTCGAAAGAAGTAAAAACCCTAGGAATATACCTCGACTCCTCCCTAACCTTCCACAAACAGGTTAGCTCGATGGCATCCTCTACGGCCTACACATGTAAGCTCATAAGAGCAGCCAAACCCTTCCTCTCCACCCACAGCTGCACTACACTTGCCAGAGCATTGGTATTATCCAAACTGGACTATTGTAACGCCCTCTACATAGGAGCCACCAAACAAATCACCAACAAAATTCAGACGCTACAAAACAACGCCCTTAGGGCAGCACTCAATATTCCCAGGAGGGAACACATTTCCAATATCAGGAAATCCCATAACTGGCTCAGCACAACAGACAAAATCCTGCTTAAAGTAGCATCGCTCACCCACAAATGCCTGAATAATGCTGCCCCACGCTATCTGGCAGACAGAATATGCAAACACAGCCCCATCAGACCCACCAGAACCTCCAATGCTAATCTGCTCACCGTCCCCAGGTTTAAACGCACTAAAATGGGTGGCAACAGCTTCCAGGTGAAAGCACCCCAACACTGGAACTCCCTACCACCATCGCTCAGAACTCCCCAACCTTACTCACTTTTTAGACGCAACTACATCCATTGGTTAAAGATCACGAACCACTAACACCTCTAACACCACACGGCTGCTCTCCGCGTTGCATGCTTTAAGAGAATCTGTAAATTTGTAATACTAAACTTGTATATATTTGTAATTCTTTAAATACATCTACTGCATTCTCTCCTGCCAAACTGTACACATGTTCCTTCATCGTCACACTGTAATTATGTAATGTAATGTATAATTATGTAATGTAAAGTATAAGCATCCTGTAACCAAGCTTTGAATCACCTTGCTGCTCATGCGCCCTCATACCCTCGGGTCTGGTGCGCAATACAAATGAATAAACTAAACCCCCAAACCCCCTCTTTTTAACCTTTAAAACCAACCCGTTGTTCTTAAACTAAACCCTTTACCATCTAAAAAAAGGCATTTGATTTTTTTTTAGATGGTATGGCTGTCGATGCTTTGGTTGTCGATGCAATGACCGGATACCGAATTCATAGCATTTCATGGAAGAGGATACAGTCACAAGGGAACCGAAATGGAAACAAGGTCTACTGAATTAAACCACACATGAACAGTTTGCCATTCCTTGGGCTGGGACAAAAAATGTGGTTAATGTTGCAATGTGAAAGGTGTGTCAATGGGCCTTATTACGAATTGGGCAGTTTAACACCCCTGTTACCATTCACCAAATAAGGATTAAATGAAAACTAGTAGCAAGTACACTGTTGCCAATTCCTCTGACAAAATTGGTGCTGGAAATAAACATAATTGCACTGAAGTACAAGTGAAAACCCCACCGAAATATTGCTAAAAATGGGCAGTAATTCTACCAAAAACACAGTGCAGTTACCTCCACCCAAAAGGTGGCTGCAAATGCAGTCAGGTGATGGACACGAAGCCACAGGTGCACCAAATTGGCCTTTCCCAAATACACTTCCCAAAACCATTCAGACACTTCGTGGAGCAAACCATGAGATCAATAACCTGTGCTCTACATCGAGCCACAGAGGCATGTACAGCAGCACCACAGAGTACAAGCGGCAGAAAGGAGGAGGAGATGCATTACATCAAGGAGAGACCACATTCCACAAGTGAAGCCATCAGCCCGGGCACTAACCGATTGACAGCTAATACTACCTACTTAACAGGGAGACCATAGCAAAACGACTCTCCCCAATACAGGCTGATCTACAAATCAGGATCAACATCAGAACAGGCATCACACCACTGATGAAGCTCATCGTCGGTGCTGCACTTATTTTGCCACAGGCATCTTCCTGCACACTTAGGGAATGCTGCATGGCATATCTAAGCACGCATTTCTATAGTGCTTGCCCAGCTACTGGGCAAGCTCATGCAGCATGCACCCCAACACATCTCCCTGCCCACCACCCCTGCACATGTAAATGCGACAAAGGCACATTTGCAGCTGCCCACTTCCCTACTGTCATCGCTGCTTTGGACAGCACACATGTAACAATGGTGCCCCCCCCCCCGTCCCCACCCTGGGGATCGGAAGATGTTCCCTTTGGGGCAAGGCCAGCGTGTATGGTGTAAAGTTGCAAGTGCAGAAAGCTCCAATCTGATGCCCCGTACATACTGCTAGATCCAGGAAGATTGGTGATTTCAGTATAAAGAATTGAAGTGGAGACTGGTCCAGGTGGAAATCTGTGCCCCTGGCGATGGAGTGCAACTGGAGGACAGAGCCGTATGAAATCCAAGATGGCGCCGGCTTTGGAGACAGAGCTGCCACATACAGTGAAAGAAGGGTGGTGAAGCTGAAGGTTCATCCTCTCCCACCAGAAAGGTCTGAAAGGACTTCAATCATGGAAGCCACTCCTTGGTGGTGGGTGCATTCCATTCGCGATGCACAACATGGATCCTCAGGTTGCAGCAGATCGGTCGTGGGGCGTGCCCTCCTACCCCACCTCTTAAAAGGGATGCGACTGGTGAGTGGATGCTTGCACTACTGGAGGTAGCTGGCACCACAGTCTTATGGTGTTTGAAGTACGCGCGGCATGAGGGAGTTTTCGCTCTGTTGACCGCTCCAGCAGATTGGACTGCTGTGAAGGGTACTGGGTGCGCTCCTTTACAACTATTTGAAAACCACCTTATTCGCCTGACCACCACACCCTGTCATGACGGCCATGGATATGTTGACTATGTTCGTTTTATGTAGAACATGTACTATATCTTTGCGCTCAAAAGTTGTAACTTATGCATATTGAAACTAAGTTTGCTGCAAGTAACAGCGCCACAATGCGCCTGTGCGCTATATAAATGTAAAAAATTAAATAAAATAAAAACTGGCAGGGACCACTGGCTGCCAGCTGTTTGAAGGGGATGGAGCCGAGACAGCCTTGTACTGCTTGGTGTGCTCCACCTTGGCCCTGCAGAACTCTCAGCTTCGAGCACTGATCGGACCAGCATATTTAATGTCTAAGCGGGCATCCCACCCAACAAGCCAAGGTGGATAGCTTTACTAAAAGGCCAAGCAGTGGGATCACACATGAGGTGAATACAAAAATCACTAGACAGCAGGATCCACCTCCAGATGAAAACTCCATCTTGAGAATGATAGCCACTCTCTGGTCCCCTTTGGAACAAATGGTAGGAGAGGTGGGGGTTGACATCTCCCTGAAGCAGCAAGACCTCAGAGCACCATCGGAAAGCGTGAGCGGGTCTGAGACGAAACTGGCATAGACAACATACATGGATGCACTTAAAATACAAGAAGACACATGGGAAATCAAAAGACCTCAACAACAAAGAAACTGTTAGATTGGTCTTGTGACAATCCTACCGTGCAAGTGCATGAACGAGGTGATAAGCGCAAGGGGAGGGGTGGGGGGGGGGGGTGGTGCAGTGGACAGGAGGACTAGGCTGAGATAGTCCGGGAAAGGAAGTCAGGGGGAAAGTGCTGGCAGAGGATGCAGGGGGAGGGAAGAGGATGGGTGGGGGTGGTCTTGCCATTGTAGGACTTCGTAGGGAGTTAGCAAGGTAGCCGGAGAGGGAAGGAAGAGGAGAAAATGAAGGTCTTGAGAGGTTTCCACAACTTAAGAAGATCCGGCTCAAGTCTGAGGGGGGGAGGGAGGATGTTCCAGAGGGAAGCGCCAGCAGAGGAGAGGGATCTACCTCCTACTCTCTGCTTGGAGAAACGTTGGACCTGCAGAGAGTTGGCAACAGAAGACCAAAGGGCTCTCGCTGGGAGGTATTTCAGGAGACAAAGCTGTATATGTAGAGAGGTCCCAGGCCCTAGACAGCCTTGTGGATGATGCAGAGGGTCTTGAATTTGATCCTTGCAGTCACCGGGAGCCAGTGGAGAGATTTCAGGGCTGGAGATATGCGGTCCCTGGGCTTGAAACCAAGCATAAGTCTTGCAGTCCTATTCTGGAGTAGTTGGGGGGGTGGAGGCAAAGGGAGTAAAGAGTAAGGGCTATTGAAGTAGTCAAGCCTAGAGAACCAGGGATCAGGAGCCACTGAGATTCTGACAGGTGACAAAAAGTACATACTGTGGCTTTCCAGGCTAGGAGAGAAAATAAGCAGGGGATAACTGATTTGGTGATTAATCCCCATTACACCAAGCTGGTAAAAAAGGAAACGCTAACAGTATGATTCAGTCAAAGTTTGACTAAGATACAGTACATGCTAATGCATCCGGCAAAGCTGCGTGTGTGTGTATATAAAGGGAAATCCTGTTTTTTAACCCCGGATTGCGTACATCGCTGGCTTGATCAACAGAACATTCAGGCTCCAGCTGGAGGTACTAGTCATTAACACCCGAAGTGAATAGCTTGTTGATTTCACCTGTTCTGCGTGCACTTGGATGGTCCGAGAAGAGCCGGCTATGGCTAGTAAAGACCATCAGACATCAGCTTAGATGAGACTGCAGATGCTGCACTTATTTTACTACTTAATGGCTGCTACGGATATGGGGGTTGTACACTGAGGCCATACAGATAACTATTTGTTAAACAGAGGAAAAGGTGTTGATTGCTTTCCTCAGCTGGCTCTCTTCTTTGGAACAGCCGTCCCCCTCCCTCTTCTTGAGCAGAACCTTCTTAAATTCCCGAATAGCCTCAAGACCTTCCTCTTTTTCTGCTTTACCTCTCTCCCCATCACTCTCCCTACATGCAGTGTCCGCAGGGATCTAACCTATCCCCCTGGTTTTTCAATGGCTACATGGCATCCCCAGCCCATAGAATAGCCACTTTCACCTCCAACTTTGTGTTATGCGTATGGCGCGCAGCTCTCCTTCAGGCTACCCACGGCCTCTTCCTCTTCCCTCACTCATACCAGAGTCTCTGTCCGCAATTCAGTCGTGGTGTGCTGCAAACAACCTCTGCCTCAATGCCAGTAAGACAGATTGTACTCATCGGGACCCCTGCTCCCGCCTTCCCTTTCTCTCTAGTCGGCCTCCTTTGGCACTGAGCCTCCACTTACCAACGAGGCCAAAAAAAAAAAAAAAAAACTGGATTATCTTCTATTCCGCTCTCCCCTTCGCCTCATATCACAGACATCTCTAAAAAGTCCCAATACCAACGGCAACTTCTCGGAGATATTCTACCTTTTCTCACTTTCCCCCAGAGGTTCACCATCTCCAGAGCCCTAGTCCTCTCTAGGCTGGACTACTGCAACAACCTCTTTCTCAACCTTCCTTCTACCCTCCGTCCTCTTCAACTCATCTAGAACAGAACCGCAAGACTTATCCTTGGCCTCAAGCCCAGGGACTGCATCTCTGCAGCACTGTGTTCCCTTCACTGGCTCTCCGTGGCTCCAAGGATTAAATTCAAGGGTCTTTGCATTGTACACAAGGCTTTCTGAGGCCGAGGCCCACTATCTGCAACTCTCTTCCTAAATACTCTCCTTCCCGAGCTTTCCGCTTGTCTTCCTCCAACTCTCTGCAGGTGAGCCGCTTCTCCAAGCAGAGACTTGGAGGGGTGGGGGGAATCTTTATCCTCTGCAGGTACCTCCCTTTGGAACAGTCTCCCATTTCTCTCCATCTTGAGCCAGATCGCCTTAAATTCTGGAAACTCCTCAAGACTTTCCTCTTTGCCGCCTCCTTCTCCTCTCTCCATCTACCCTGCTAACCACCTCCATCTGCTCTCTCGCCCTCTCTTTCCTCTACCTCTGCTCCGTTTCACCGATTGGCTGCCTGGTGTACCCTCAGAGCCTCACAGGACCCAAGCTTTCCTCGCCAGTCTCTTGCACTTGCCTCCGGAGCTCGGAGCAGAGGGTACATAGGATATGGTGGAAAGCGGCAGCGTAAAGACAGTGAGTTATTGAAAAAGGATGGTCTTAACAAGTATGCCGAGCGGCCAGTAGGAGGGTTCAGAGCGAATGTGGGGGTGGGGGGGTTGTTTCAGAAGCGGGCGGATGGCCATCACTGGGAAGCTAGAGTCTCCAGCTCTTATGCGTTTGTAGCAAGGTGTAGTTAGTCTATGGCTATAGAGAGATCTTGTAGGTCTGGTAGAGGAGTGTTCAGTCTTTGTGAAAGGTAAGTTGGTGCAGTGTTGACTGGAATCCAGTTTGCTGCGCCATGGCTTGCCATATGGTTGCGTTTGGTGTGGTTCAAGGCCGCTCAGATGGCGTTGTTTTGGATTGTCTGAAGTTTACGAAGGTTGCGTTCGGAGATGCCAGCCAGGAGGGAGTTGCAGTAGTCGAGCCGGGAGCCTTTGGTGGCTCTTGCGATAGTAAGGCGGTCTTGTGGAGAGAAAAGATGTTTGGTGGCGTTTAGAAGGTTGGTGGTGTTGGCCGCTGATGAGGCAATGGAGTTGACGTGCCGGGTCATGTTGAGGCTAGAATCTAGGTAGACTCCAAGTGTTTTAACCCTCGAAGAGACTGTGATGGTACAGGCATCAGTGTTAAAGGAATGGTATGCAGAGTTTAGTTTGGCGAGGCGGGAGTTGGGCCGAGAATCAGGATTTTCCTCTTGTCATTTTTCAGACAGAGTTGGTGGGAGGCCATCCAGGCTTAGATAATGTCATAGATAGCGTTGATCTTGCTGGAGTCTTGTGTGTAGTCGACAGAGGAGGATGAGGATCTGCGCATTGCCAGCATAGTTGGTGAATGAGATCCCCAAGGAGTCAAGGTGGTCCAAGAGGGGTTTGGTGTATACATTGTATAAAGTGGGAGAGACACAGGAGCCTTGTGGGACCTCCACAAGGGACGGGAGAGGGCTGGGTGGCTTCATTACCAGCATAGACTTGGGCAGCCTACCCCTCCCTTCCGACTAACTATCGCCCAATCTCCATCACTCCTTTCCTGGGCAAATTCCTAGGAAAAGCTGGCCATCTCCCAACTTAATCTTCACACTGAATCTGTTGGTTGTCTCCATGACCATCAGTCTGGCTTTAGAGCAGCCAGGAGCACGGAAACTGCTCTCCTGATCATCCATGAAGACCTACTCTCCAGCTCTCCCCTCTGTCCTCATCCTACTTGATCTCTCTTCCACATTTGACACGGTCAACCATGCCATTCTGCTCAACTGGCTCCGTGATAACCTAGCTATCACTGATCAGGCTCTGGCATGGCCGACTTCTTTCCTCTCTGACCGACCCTCCCAGGTCCAACATGGGTCCTTCCTCTCTCTCCACCTGCAGTGTTCTCCAGGGGCCTAACCTTTATCCCTAGTTGTTCAACCAATACCTGGCACCCCTCACCCACCGCAATGCTGCTTTCTGCTCCAATTTCCAGTGCTATGTGGATGACACCCAGCTCGCCTTCAGGCTCCCCTCTGCGGCCTCTTCTCCCGCCCTCATCCCCGATTGTCTGGCTGCAATCTAGGAGTTGTGCGCCGCCAAGGAACTCTGCCTGAATGCAAGCAAGACATAGATTCTCCTCATCGGCAGACCTGCATCCCTCTTCCCGCCACTCTCTGGCCGGCCTCCCTTGGCCCTCCTTCTGCTCCCACTTCTGAGTCTAAGAACCTCTGGTTTATCTTGGACTCCTCCCTCTCCTTCTCTCCTCATATTTCCGATGTCTCCAAGAAGTCGAACTACCAACTACACCTCTTCAGAGGTATTGTTCTTTTCCTCTCCTTCCCCCAGAAGCTCACTGTATCTAGAGCTCTGGGTCTCTCTAGGCTTGATGACTGTAACAGCCTCCTTTTAAATATGCCTGCCTCTACTCTCCTCCTCTGCAGCTCATCCAGAACAGGACTGCAAGACTTGTCCTAGGCCTCAAACCCAGGGACCGTATCTCTCCAGCACTGAAATCACTATATTGGCTCCCGGTGGCCATAAGGATCAAGTTCAAGACCTTCTGCATTGTTCACAAGGTTTACTGGTGCCTGGGACCAAAATATCTCCAGCTTTCTCTTCTGAAGTAACTTCCTACTCAAGCACTTTGCTCCTCCAACACCTTGAAGATCAGTCGCTTTTCCAAGCAACAAGTTGGGGGCAGATCACCCTCTTCAGCTGGCGCCTCCCTCTGGATCAGCCTCCCTGCCTCTCTGAATATTTAACAGAACCATCTCCAGTTCCAGAAGCAGCTTATAACTTTCTCTTTGCTTCTGCCTTCTCTGTTCCGCTACCTTGCTGATCTCCTGTCCGATACTGCACTGGTTACCTGGCTACCCTCTGTACCACAGGCCCAGGTTCCTGCCCTCCCAGTTGCACACCTGCACTGCCCCATGGCAACCCCTGCACTTGGGGCTGTATCTAAAACCCTACAAGCCCCCTTCCTTGCACTTATCTATCACCAGTTTTTCTGCACTTAACCCCCGCACTGCCACCTGCTGGCTGCACTTCTTGTTTGCAATGTCTGATCCTAGGTCTTGCACTTGCTCCCCTTCCCCTCGCACTTCTCCCCTTCCCTCTCCCTTGCACAATCTCAATGTCACTGGGCCTAGTAATATCGTTGTCTTGTCCCCACCCCCCCTGTTCCCCTCCCACTCCTCGTCGCACCTTCTAACGCTTTTGTATAGGCGCGATATAAATAAAATATATCAGATCTCTGCAAGGAAAGAGGCAATCCACTGGACAGAAGATGGGTCAAAGTTGGCAACTGTGGTGATATAGTGGCAGAGAGTTTGGTGGTTGACTAAATCGAAGGCAGCTGACAGGGTCCAAGAGGAGGACAAGAGCAAGGTTGCCTGAGCCATGGATATGATCAAGTTTTTTTAATTATTTTTTTAAAATCAAGTGGTGCAGATTCGGTACAATGGGCGGGACGAAAACCAGACTATGACGGGCTGAGAATATGATGGAGTTCCAGGTAGGCTTGAATTTGCGTGTCGGCAGTACAGGCCAGGATTTTTAGGAGGAAGGGGACAGTGGTACTGGGACAGTAGTTGGTGGAAATGGCCGGGTCAAGAGAGGCTTTGAGGAGTGGGGAGATCCATGCTTCCTTTAGCATTGTAGGTCTAACGCTGGTGGTGAAGGAGTTGATAAAAATGAGTTAATGATGGGGACAAGGGCTTCTGTGCAGTTCTTAATGAGGGGAGCTGGGCAAATGTCCCCATGGCAGAGTAGAGGCTTCCGATAAAGGATAGGGCGGAAGGAAAAGGGTGTGTGTGAGAAAGGGAGATGACTGGGGGCTGGAGAGGGTCAGTCGTAGTGGGCTTCGTAATAAGGATAGAGTGCTTGATCTGTTTTTTTTCAAGAGGGCATCCTGAATGTTTTGACAGCACAAGTCATCTTTGAGGATGTTGGAACTGGGGACACAAGGGGTTTCGAGCTCTCTGAGAATTGAGAAAAGCTAGAGAGAGTGGGACTGTGCTTTAAGGATTCCGTTAGTGTGCGCTAATGCTTTTGCATGGAGGATGGCTTTTCTGTATTTGTTGGAGGAGGAGGATAGTTTGTTTGGTGGGGGAGGGAGATTTGCACCAGATGCATTCAAGGGGGTATTTGTTAGCTCTCATCTTGTGTAGATCGCGGGTGAACCAAGAGTTTATGTGAGTGCTTGGTTTAGCTTTACAAAGTTTAAGAGGAGCAATGATGTCCATGGCGGAGAGAATGGTGGTGTTGTAGAGATTGACAAGTTCAGTTGGGTTGGAAGGTAAGGAGGCTTGGAGAAGGGAGGGGTTAGCAGCTAGGAGAGAAAGGCAGTGTTCTTTGGGGAGGTTCCAAAAACATTGTGAGAGCTGGTTTAAGGGGTGTGTGGAGGGGCGTGGGAGAGGTGTGGTGGGTATACAGAAGGAGATGGTGTGGTGGTCAGTGCATTGATTAGGCCAGACAGCTAAATTGTCTGCAGAGCAATTATGGTCAGCAAGCCTGTCAAGGGATCTCCCTAGCTGGCGGGTTGGGCTTGAGAGATGCTGTGTAAATCCTAGCAAGGTTAAGGAGCAAGCCACTGTGGTGGCATCTTTGTCATCTGAGTCCGATAGACATAAATTGAGGTCACTCAGGAGTAGGACTTTGGACGATGGTTTGATGCTAGAGCTAAGCATTGAGGACAGGTCATCTTCGAATGTTTTGGCTGGTGAGGAGAGGGCGATCGCAGCAGAGGATGGTGTAACCTGCTGGGATGGCAATCGCTAGGGCAGGGCCTGCAGCTGAGTAAAGCCATGTTTCAGTGATGGCAGGATGTCCAAAAAGTTGTTGGGGATGAGGTCTCTTATGTCGGAGAAGTGGGATATGACTGAGCGGGCATTGACTAAGGCGCAGGAAAGCGGTTGCTTGGAGAGGGGTGTCAGAGCAAGAGAGAGGGGTGGGTGGAGGTGTTGCGGGCATCGGAAAGAGAGGAGGCACGTGATTGAAGACTATTAAGGCAGGGCACAATGTTAGGAGGGTAGGCTGATGGTAAGAATGGAGTAGAGGTGAGCCTTTATGTCCTTGCCCAACCTGTGCCGGACAGGGAGGCAAGAGAGGTGGTGAGCGGGTCTGGGGGTGGGGGGGGGGAAATCACAGGCTGTGTGTTGTAGGTGGGGCATGTAGCTTAGAGTGCCTTAGGGATTTGCATGAGTTTACGTAGGTGGTAGTGGGAGGTGGAAGGCTTGTGGTGAGTGGGACAAGAGGAGAAAGGACGAGGGTGTGTAGCAGGGGCATTCTTGAGCAGAATATGGGACAGAGAGTGGGGGCAATGTTGGTAGCACTGATCAGGGCTGTCCTGCCTGCTGCAGTCAGAGCAATAAGAATTTAAACTAGGTTGTCGGTAGCACAAGGTGCTGAAGGCAAAGCGGGGTTGGGGAGACTTGCTTTGTTGAGCAGAGGGGCATGGGACTGCACATCAAGGGTAATCCTGGAAGAGGAGTGTTTGGATAGGACTGTGCAGCCTGGGTGGAGCAAACCACAACAGAGGGGGTTAGAAGAGCATTCCCGTGGTCCGTAAGGGAAGTTTGCTTAGGGATATTTTGCGGAGCGGGAGGGGCGGTGGTGACCGTTTGGCTAGAGGGCGAGAGGTGCCGCAGAGCGAGGGAAAGCGGTTGCAGAACGCGTTTGAGCATGTGGATGGAGTTAGCTTAGCAGGTGAGGGGGATTCAGGGGGCATGGGTCGTTGTAGACTGAGGGGTGGTAGAGGTATGAAGGAAGGAGACATGTCAAAATGCTTAGGGGACATATATAGTACGGGAACGCGGGGCAGAGAGCCCTTACCTGTGGCGTGCGTGTTCAGGCAGCATGGCAAGTCAGCTTAAGTTGTATGGGGCAGATGCAGGGTTGAAGGGTGATTGTGGAGTTTGACGCAGTTGATTTATTGGTCGGGCTGCACACCTGCATGCTGGCAATGGCCTGACACGGCCAGCCAGGAACAAAAGGCCTTAAGATGGGGCTTTTGGAGGGGGCTGGCTTTCGCCTGCCGGCTTCCTATGATAGGGCGATACATAAAGGGAAGGAGCCAATCACTATCTTCGCAGTGCTGTAGTCTGGTCAGGCATGGCTTAAGAAGGTAGTCGGGCAAGGCAGCGGTTGCCATTTTAACAGGGAGCCCGGAGCTCATGCCATGAAATATGTAAAGTTGTGGGAAGCCCATCTGGCCTGCATATCATTGCTTCGTATTTCGCTATTCTAACATCAGGATTCATCAGAGGGTAAAGTAAAGGCTCATGCAGAGCAGATAAGGACCAAGCAGCGCTTACCTTGTGGTAGTCTAACATTGTAATCCCTGCATCAGACTCCATACAGAGGTAGTACAGGGATGCTGAAAGATCTGGTGGAAGGCACGATACTTCAAAAACTAGACCGCCAGACAATGTTAGTAATGGAAGGAAATTTCATCAAATTAGGGAACTGGATCCCGAGGCTCTTGTATGATCACTGTGAGGATGTCATTTATGTATGTTGGATATCCGGGTTTGTACAAAGGGTTTACAAGTTGGATTGTGGCTGCTGGAATGGGGAATGCGGTCCCTGAATGGACAAGTTGCACTCCATGTACCAGCGTCAGCCACTTTTATAAATAATCCGGGGTCTTCCACAATCGATTACTTCCTCATGCATGTTGACTATTGGCACTGGATTAAGGAATTTGAGTTGATAAAGGAATTGTACTGTGACCATTTCCCGCCGAGGTAAAGCCTATCGTGGGAATGTATCCAGCCAATTACATCTGCCTTTCTTCATTTTGACCTTTGTGAGATTAATCGACACTGTAAAAGAAGAATTAAATGGGCCAGTTATGATCTGTTGGAGGCACAAAGGAACATTTACATTTGATCCTTTCCATGTTAGATGATACTAAATCCTCAGACGGTGGCGGAATGGTTTAAGGAATTGATTGGGTGCTTAACTAATACCTTGCAGCTTGATTTAGAATAGATAAAAGGTAGGGAGAAAAGTTGGTTTAATGAAAAGGCACCGGATAGTTGTCGAGGGAGGGGGGCTGCAGGGACATCGGGGCAGGATACAAATTGGGATAAAAACCAAGATAGAGTTTCTGGAAAATCAAAACATGGGAAGATCTGCTATTCGCTGTTTCTTCAAATGATTCCAAAAGGTTTTGGGAGTTTGCTGCAAGAGGTCCCTCTTACAGAAGCCAGCGAAACCAGGTGGATCACTTCTCTGATCTGTATATGGGCCAGGCTAATAAGATCATCTTTGAGGTGTCCAGCTCTATGGCTCATTTCTCTCTAAAAGAAGGGGAGGCTGCGATCGATACTCAAGCGAGAAATCGTGCTCCAGGCCCAGATGCGGTCCCCGCAGATCTCTACAAGGCGGCAACACAATTATGGGCGCCTCTGTTGACCATTTGTTTTACTGCATTTCTGAAATCAGGAGTATTCCAGCAGCCGTGGAAACATGCCACTAAATAGATCTGATTTTTAAGAAGGGTGATCGCAAGAGCCCTTTGCCCTACAACCGATATCCCTCAAAACTTGGACGCGTTTTACTCTGTCTCATTGAGAACTGGATCTCTGCGCTTTCAGGCGTCCAATATGGCTTTAGACCTGGTGTAGGAACCTGTGATCAGGCAGAGAATTTATATCTGGTGGGGGCACAGCCCGTTTATTTGAGGGGTGAACCGATATATTTGGCTTTCGTGGATCTACGCACCGCCTTTGATAAGGTAAATAGAGAGAAGCTTTGGGTGGTGCTTGGGTCATGGGTTGTCCAGCTGGGTTTTGAGGGTCTTGCAGCTGATTCGCGAAGGCACTAGGGCTCGTGTTCCTTTTGGGGAACATGGCCAGTGCAAGGGATATTTTGAAGTTAACTCAGGAGTTTGACAGGGCTGTGTCCTGGCCCTGGTCCTGTGCACCTTGTATATAAATGGTTTGTATAAGGTTTGTGTAGACACTAAAGCAGACTCCACCCACCCCCTGTGTTGGCAATAAACCTTTCCCCCCGCTCCCCTGTTAGCCTATGAAGACGATACAGTGATCACTGCGCGTACACCAAAAGCCCTGCAAGGACTAATTCACGTGTACACAGATTTCATGACTGGTTTGCACTTGAAAATTAACACGCAGAAGTCTGGTCATGCTGTGGGAGGATGGGCAAAAAAGGAAATAGGAATGAGTAATATATACTGCAATGGCTCTGTAATCCTACGGGTAAAAGAGTTTGTCTATCTGGGAATCCGGTTTGCAGAAGATTTGAGAGGGGCTGCTGACATTAACAGACTGTGCAAGGCTTTAGAAGGATGGGGGGGGTACATCGTTTTATGCAACTGTGTGAAGGCAAACCGCTTGAGTTGATAATGAAAGTTTACAGGTACGACATTCTTTCATCATCAGGCATTTCAAAGCCTGCAGTTTAAACATGTATGACAGTTCATCTAATTTTTTGGGGGAGGTGGGAAAGGGCAGATAAGAGGTTGGGGGTTTGGTATAGGTAAAATAGGTGCGGGAGGGGGAGATTGTCCCCCACCAAGAATGAAATGCCCGACGATGAAATGACATAGAACCAAGTTCACAATGCACAAACAAGGGCAGCAACCAACTATGGGGCCTCGCTGTGAGTGCAAAAAAATATTTTCTCATTAAAATCTATATAAAACAAGTTTTTTTAAGAAGGTATTTGGTCTGCCGTGCTCAGCCCTGACTTTTGTGGTGCATGCCGAGCTGGGAGCAAAATATCTGGCAGATGAATGGCATTAGGCTTCTTTATTACTTTGGTTCAGTATTTGGTCCAACCCGATAGCATTTGTAACAAGAAATTAACCAAGCCCTGAGGTGTAGTGATGTTTGGAGAAAGATACTGTGGTTGACATGTATTCCTTTTATGTGACCCAGCTTAATGCCTCTACCAGCAAAGCAATTTGCTGAGCCAGATGGAGAGGAATGCCCACAAAAGGAATGGTTGTACTTTAAGCAAGGGGGAGTGGGAAACCATGGGGCTTTATAAGGCTTCGAACCGCAAACATGCTATTGAGACAAAGGTAAATTCTATGCAACCGTATTTGACTCAGAACAATCCAATAGATCTTTGGGTTGTCAAGAGCCGTTTTGATCTCTTGCTGCTAAGAGCCAATACAGCAAATTGTCAGGAAAGTGTGCAGGACCCAGAATGCCCTTGCTGTAACTTGGCAGTTTAAAGTCTTGTGCATTTTGTACTGCTTTCCCCGCACTATATGGAAATGAAAAGGCAAACGATTCTTCCAATATTGAAAAGATAGAAATTCAGTCAATGTGGGCCAGCACTAAACTTATTGCAGCCAGAGGCAGTTCTTGTTGCTTGGGCATTTATTTATTTTAATGAGGGCATGGAGTACCAGGAAAGGCTGTTTCGGGCAGATTGCTCCAGTCGATTATAGGAATGTTTTAGTTAGTGTATAATTTTAACCACATGAAGTTATCGTTTTAACTGTTTTATGTTATGTTATTTTGCATTTGTATAGAGCCTCATGTATCATTGGTATGATTTCACGGCACTGGTAGGTTGAATGAACTCGGGAACCACAGTTCAAGTCAGTTGAGACAGTCGCAAAAGTGCGTGGGTGCACCAGGTTTGTATGCAGCTGGTGTGGTTGTTGCACGATAGCTGCAGCGGTAGGTGTGGTGCTGAGGAGATCGGTTGAATGTGTTCAGTCTGGAGGGTGGACATCCAGACAGAGTTCTGGCTGCATTAGGCCCGAGGAGACGCCTAAGCTAGCCGGTATGTGCTAGCTAGCTGTGTTTTATTCGGATGATGGGTAGTTTGACGAGTCATGTTAGTATGAGAACAGCTTTACCGAATGTGTCATAGTACTGCTGTGTTCTAGTTGAATGGTGGTGTATAGGAGAGAGTAAGCGTAGTAGTGTGATATTGTGGTAATCAGTAAAGTGTATGCGACCAGGCACACTCAATGATGTTGGGAATACCTTCTAAATTAAACTTTTAACACAGTGACGCTATTAGGGTGCGGATAATCGTTGGGCCTTAATATGTGACTGTATGATGTAACACAGTAAAATTTTGGGTACGAGTGGTAGGGCTTTCAGGCGTGAAGTGATTGGTTCAGTCCCCACCCTTGCCACAATTGCATTTTTGTTGGTGCCGTTTGCCGGCAGGCTACTGGCTTCTTGCTTCTCCTGCGGCTAACTGCAGATATGACCTGGAGCCGTCCTTTGCCTCAGGGTCCTTAGCCGATGGGTGGAGGGCTGCCTTGGATAGGTCTTTAAAGGCCTGGTAACACGGTCTACAGCCCAATCTGAGCAGGGGAGGCGGGCGGAAGACCAGGAAGAGAGTGCGGGGAGGCAAGGGGTGCTTCGGGGGCATGGGGTTCATTTATGGTGGGCAAATTGGGAAAGAAAAGCCCAATATGGGCATACTCACTGCACCGGCTCCCTCGATGGACGGAGGGAAGCCGGTGCGCACTGGTTCACTAGACCCTTCTAGCACGGGCCTACGGCCCAATCAGAGCAGGGGAGGCGGGAGGAGGGAGGGAGGGAGACCAGGAAGAGGGGGCAGGGAGGCAAGGGGACACAAGGGGTGCTTCGGAGGGATGGGGGCCATTTTTGGTAGGCAAATTGGGAAAGCGGGAATTCTGCTGCTTTTTTAATCTGTATAACATTAATGGATTTTATCCAAATAAATGCATTAGATTATATTCATATGTACTCTGTTATGATTTAGTTTTCAGGGGCTTAGATTGGAGCATGCCTCCTCGTTCGTTGGAGGCAGAGGTTGGTATCTGGCGCTCTAGCCTTGCCCTGTAATACTCATCAAGACAGCAGCCTGGCGGGTGCATTGGCAGTTCTTGGAGTGGACTGTGAGGTGAACGAGTTGGCGCTCCTGCCCAGCGAATTAGGGAATAGCACTGAATGATAACTCAAATAGCTGTTGTGACAAAATTACTTGTTGGGGTGTGTTCAAGTCTAATCTAAAGGGGAAATGCTTTGTCTGTTCTGCTACACTGGGTGTCATGTGTGCAGCCGGTATTTGTGAACATGATGCATGTTTTGAGAAGGGACGCAGGATGGGAGAGGAAATACTGTACCGTTTTATGATGGGGGTTGACTTAAGAATCCTGTTGTGGAATACAAGGGGATTGAATGGGTACGACAAGAGAAACAGAGCCTTTGGGTATGCTAGGCGCAAGAAGGTTTCTATTTGGATGCTGCAGGAAATGCACCAGGATAAAAACAGACAAGGTGCCATGATTAAATATGGGAGGGTTTGAGTTGGCCTAACATACTCCACTTATTCCAGAGGAGTACTTGTATGGATGTCAACTTTCGGCTACAGAAGGCTGTAGAGGGCAGGGTGGTACCTTTTAAGGGCTGGATTGAAGGGAAGCCAAGTTGCATTATAAAAGCGCATGCTCCCAACCACAATGTGGCAGCATTTTTTCACAAAAAGCTGGAGATCTTGGCGGTTCACAGAGACGTGCCTTTGAGTGGAGAATTTAATTGCATGCTGGATCCTAGACTGTACAGGTCGGACGTGGTGAGGGTGCGGGGAGGGGTGGTATAATTAACGTCAATAGGGATGCAGAGAAGAGTTATTACGACACAATCTTAAGGGGCTGTGGAGGGAACACAATCCTACCACTCAAGGATTCTCTCTACTCGCCTCCAGACAACATTTTGACAAGACTATGTTTAGGGGTGAGGAGGAACACACATTTTGGAACACGCAATATTTGGGTAGGACTTTATCCATTCACTCCCCCTGGTCACTACGCTTCTGTGGTCAGATGTTAGACAGGAGAAACCTATGTGGAGGCTAAGGGTGGAAGCCCTTCTAGCCCCTGTATGGAAAGCATCCGGGAAGCATTGCATAGGTATTGTGTGACAAATTATCAGTGTCACAGACTACAGACTAGTCTGGGAGGCTTTCAAAATAGTGGTGAGGGGAGAAGAGCATGGCTACTTCACCAGGGATTAGAGCGGTGTTGATGAAGACACTGGAAGGCGTAGAGGCAAAGATCACAGCAGCGGAATTAGGGCTTGCGGAAGGGAATCACAATGAACCCTAACTGGTAGCTGAGAGACAAGGGGGTGTGGGATGGGCAAGCATAGCTTGGCAGTGTACTCTGAGAAGTTGCATGAAAAAGCATGGCTTGCAAAACCTACTAGCCTGCTAGCATTGTCGAGTAGTTTTTATGCAGGGTGAGTACCATTTGCATGATACTCTACCTTGCTGGTGAGTATGGGGATGTTAGAAACGTATGTTTCAATATGAAGTGTGCTTATGGCGACACGCACCATTTTATAAAAAGCACTTGTAAATATGTTGCCCTGAAAGTCTAGTGGGATTTTTTCAAAGAATTTGCAAGGCCTGACAAGGTGATCAACCTCGAAAGCATTTGCATGATTAAAGAAATGCGAGAAACCTAGGACAAACATAGTAGAGCTATTAGATGACTGCATCGTGTAATGGGCAGCAAGATCTGAAACTATATCTTTGCAGACTTCTATGAGAAGCTGTACAGTGGGGAACTGCAGGTGAATCTGGAGGACAAAGTGTACACTCTTCAGCATATTGACTTGCCGACCATTTCTGAAATCCAAGCTGAGGAACTGAATACCCCTGTGACCGAGCAGGAGATTTAGGTAATAATAAAATCGCAACTTGCTGCACAAAAGACCGCTGGGAACAATGGACTCTCTGCAGAGATTCATAAGACGTACAAACTGGATGTGATAGAGAAATTGTTTTGAACGCTGAGCATGTGTTATGAAAAGGTCAATCTTCCCAAGTCTATGCGATAAGCAGGGAATGTGCCAATTTTGAAGAGGGGAAAGTCAGTCTCTCTGAATCATAGAGGCCTCTGTCAATGTTGAACATAGAATCAAAAATCCTTAGTTCTTTATTGGCCAAGTGTCTACAGAAAGTCCTACCCCGTCTGATGGAGCGAGATCAGACTGGTTTTGTGCCAAAAAGGACTACCTCCCATAATCTATGGAGAGTGCAACATGCCATCTCTCTGACAAACTGTAGCGAGGAGGAGATTGCTGCAGCGTCCATAGAGGAGATCAAAGAGTTACATTCAGTGGGATGGGGCTGAATGTTTGAAGTGTTGCAGGAAATTTGGGATAGGGGAGGGGTTCCTTAAATGGGTCAGTCTCCTGTGCACAAACTCGGTGTCTAGGGTCAAAACGGGATGTGATATTTCATGAGTGGGTTGTTGGGTCAGGTACAAGGCAAGGTTGCCCAACGTCACTGGTATTATTTGTGCTGGCCTTGGAACCTCTGGTTGCATACCTCAGTCCGAAGTTTAGCACTGCAGCTTTACAAGTGGGTAGCGACCACCACGTGGTGTCAATGGATGCAAAGGATATCAGTCTTTATATTAATAAACCTTAGTGTGAATATGCCCTGCATTCTTGAAGTGTTGACACATTTTGCCAATTGTCGGTTATCCGAATCAATTGGACAAAATTTCCAGGGCGTAGAGATTGTGAGAAATGGCCAATGGAGAAAGTGCCATTATGCTGGGCAAATATTTTCTTTGAATATTTGGGGATAGATTTATAGCATGAGCCGCAAAATACATTTAAGAATAATACTGGGAGAGCAATGGATAGGATCACACCATTGCTAGCGCTTTGGAGGAAATTGCCCCTTCTTTGATGGACAGAGTTGCGCTAATTAAAATGGCTCTTCTGCCACAAATGTTGTATTAACATCTACATGTGGCGCTCAATTAAACTGTAGCAACACAAAGTGACTAAGGGGGAACCTCAGAGATATGATATGGACAAACTCTAGGAGAAAGTGGCACTAAAAACACTACACGCCCCATGGTAAATTGAGGGGGCAGGGGAGGAGGGGAGCCCAACTCCTGGATTTCAAACTGTCTTTTCTTGCAGTGCAATTGCAAATTGTGGCACAATCGATAGCTGACCAGACATGGGCCTGGTTCTGTCTTTGGTTAGGCCATTTAATATTATAAGACTACTGCTCAGCAATGCATGCAGTTAGATTTGGGCTTGGCAATATGGAAGAGTGCTGAAAGAACTGGGCATCAAAAAGCCTGATTCGCCTAATATTCCATTAACGCTTTACGAGTAAGGAACGGATAGGAGCATGAGCCCAAACTGAAAAGATGGCAGGGTAACAGAATAGCGGGGGGGGGGTATGTTTTTGAAAATAGGACCTTGCTACTCTTTAGCGACCGAAGAGATAATTAGGATTTGCCAATGCCAGTTCTTGACGTATGCAGGGATGACGAATATTGCTAGGAAGGGGTGTCCACCATTGCCTTCTTAACCGGAGGCCGATGAACTGTTGTCCACGCTTTATAATGTAATAGATGAATCTGGAACAATATTGCACTTGTTTGGGGTAATTATCGTACTATCACGTAAAGGGGATCTACTGATCAGAGACACATGGGAATCTGATTTAAACATCTCAAAGGATGAGGATACCTGGAAAAGGAGTACCATTATACCCAAAACAAGTCTCCGGAATGCGAGATTCAAACTGGCACAGTATAATTTTCTGCACAGAGTGTATTTGACCCCTGCACAGATGGCTAAAGTATTTCCTAAACAGTCCTTTACTTGCTGCAAGTGAGAGTTGGAGAACGCTGGGCTGGTGCAGGTCTTCTGTGACTGCCCGGTGGTGCCACTGTTTTGGAAAGCCATATATAGGCAGTTGAATGAGCTGAACATAACAAACTGTTCATATCAACCCCAAGTATGCCTTTTGGTGATGTATCCTAGACAAGGCCGGTAAGTATTGATACACACATTGACATTTCTGGAGTTGGCATGTGTTGGCAACACACAGGATTGCTATGGCATGGAAAGTCAAAATGGGCCCCAAGATCGAGAAGTGGCTGCGAGACTTCAAGAGTTGGTTGTTGGCTGAGACAGTTTGGAAGAGTGCTAGGTCAAAAGAGGGCAATGTCAATGAAGATATGACACTGGCTTGGAACTGGCTGATTCAGTTGCTGTTTCACCTCTCAGATGATAAACCACCTTGAGGGGTGGGCTGTCAAACAGGATTGTTCCCTGGAAATCTGTTTTTGGAACACACTGGAGGGGTTCTGTATTGCCCGAGCTGCACTCCAATATGTGGCTATGGAAGGGTGCTAATGATGTGGCAGTAGACGCTGGGGTGGTAGGACAGAACAGACGAGAGAGCAAGAACGGAGTGGATTGGGAGGAATAAGAAGATTTTGTTTTTGAAATGTGCTGATCCTATGAGTATATGGAAGGACTGATTATCTGCTGCTGCCCGTTGCTATGGTGAAATTCTGAAAATTAAGACATTTAAAAAGAAATGTCCCTTACCCTACATACATTACAGGTGGACCTGTTCCACAGACCTCACTTGGATCCACTGTGCCTGCTTCCCAGATACCACCCATGATTCCATGGTCCTGAGAAGAACAAGTTACTCTTACCTAGTAACGTTCTTTTGATGGGATGGTCTGACGACATATTCCATATCTATGACAGTAATCACCACAGCTGTGCTGCTTCGGAAAATCTTTCGGCGTCAGCGTCGATGAGGTTGATAGGCCGCCCTCGAGGACCTCCTCCGACGGCTGACGTCACTGGTTGTTATAAGTAGGACGCACGACGCCCGTAGCCTCAGTTGTAGTTTTTTCCCAGAACGTGACACAACAGTCTTCTGCCAGTCTGACCACACAAAGCCTAGTGGAAACTTAAGTTGCAATCGCATAAGAAATTCTGTAGCGGGGAAGGCAGCGAGGGAGCGATATGGAATACGTCGTCGGACCATCCCATCGAAAGAACGTTACCCGGTAAGAGAGTAACTTCGAGGGGATTGGGTCCTCCGACGTATTCCATATCTATGATAGACTCCCAAAGCAGTACCAATGCAAGGAGGTGGGAAAAGAATTTAGAAAACAGAAATTTAGCATGCCCAATCAAATTGCAGAGTAAAGGACCACCTTGCCAAAGGCCAGATCTTGCCCCCGGATGGACTCGAGGGAGTAGTGACGTACAAAAGTATCTACCGAAGCCAGGTGGATGCATCACAGATGTTATGAATAGGCACACCCCTCTGTAGGGCAGTAGAGGCAGCTATACCCCTGGTAGAATGGGCCAGTAAGGTGACCGGTGGGTCCTTACCCGCCAAGCGGTAACACTCAGAGATAGCCAAAATAATCAAGCGAGACAAAGTCTGTTTCATCACAGTTTGTCCCAAACGCTTTCCAGCGTAACCAATGAAGAGTTGATCGCCCACTTTGACCCGAGATATGCGTTAAATATAAAAGCTTAACGCTCTCCTAGGATCAAGCCTATGGAGCCTCTCCTCTTCCTTACAAAGATGTGGAGGAGGATAAAATGCCGGAAGAACAACCTTCTGGCCTAAATGAAATGCCAACACCACCTTCGGAAGAAAAGAAGGACGAACTCTAAGGACAGGATAGCACAGCGGCAGCGTGCGCGTCTTGGAAGCAAGACGACACAAAGCAACAACAGGTTCGATCCCCGGGTCCGCGCTTAGAAACCTACGAGTGTTTAAGCGCGTTATAAATACGTAACTAAGACAAAGAAAAACACACAATTACACAACTAATAACAATTCCTGTAACAGCGCCTCGATGCCTGCGGGCTGTGTGAGCGCTTTATAAATGTAAAATAAATAAATAAAACCCTGTCCTTATGAAACACAGTGAAGGGTGGCATAACTTAAAGTACCTGTAACTCACTCACTCTGCGAGCGGAAGTGACCGCAACCAAAAACACAGTTTTAAGAGTTAACAGTCTCAAAGGGCATGAATGCAAAGGCTCAAACGGAGCACCCATCAGAAACTTGAGAACAAGGTTCAAATCCAACCGGGCACCTGGAAAGGGGACGGAGGGAACACATTAGTGAGCCCTTTCAGAAACTGAGAAATTAAAGGAATTTTAAAATAAGAACACTCTTCAGACGAGCGCTTAAATATGGACAGCGCCGCCAGGTAACCTTTAACGGTACCCATTTGCAGGCCCCTGCGGGCCAAAGAAAGCAAAGAAGACAAACTACAGCAATGTCACATGAAAAAGGATCCACATTCTTAACCGTGCACCAGTCGCAGAATTTACGCCAACGGTACAGGGACTTTTTTGCTGGCGGTCTGGCCAAGAGCAACACCTCCATCACGTCTTCAGGGAGGTCCGAATCCTTATACCGCAACCTTTCAAAAACCAAGCGTGAAGGTTGAGGGATCTGACCTCTGGATGGAGAACCGGACCCCCCTCCCGTGAGAGCAGATCGTCTCGGTAGGTAAAACGACGTGGAGGGCAGATGGACAAGTCGAGAAGGTCCGAGTACCACGTCCTCCGGGCCCACGCCGGAGCAATGAGGATCATCCGGGAACCGAACCTCCGTAACCTCCGCAGCACTTGCGGAATGATGGGGACTGGCGGAAACGAGTACAGCAGTGGGAATGACCACTCCACCACAAACGCGTCTCCTAAGGCTCCTTTCGGAAGAAATTCCCGCGAGCAGAACCTCTCACACTTCCGGTTGACACTGGAGGCGAAGAGATCCACTTGAGGGGTCCCCCAAAGGGCGAAGATCTCCAGGAGAATCTCCTGAGCCAACTCCCACTTGTGAGAGATCGCGCTCTGCCTGCTCAGAGCGTCCGCCGTCTCCTTTTCATCTCCGTCCAGATGAACTGCCAAGATCGAAACTTCCTGCTGGATTGCCCAGAACCAGAGCTGCATCACCTCCCTGCACAGATCCCCCCCCCCCTCCCCTTTTGTTGAGGTAGTGCATGGCCAACGTGTTGTCCGTCAGGATCAGGACATTCTTCCCTCGCACAGTTGGCAGAAAAGCCTTCAGGGCTATCCTGACGGCCCTCAGCTCCAACAGATTGATATGGAGTCTGGACTCCGGCGGAGACCAACGACCGCTGACTGTCAACTCGTTGGCATGAGCTCCCCATCCCGTGAGGGATGCGTCTGTCACGATCATCACCTCCGGCCAGGTTAGCCAAAATGGAGCCCCCTTCATCAGATTGTCTTCGATGGCCCACCACAGAAGGACCTGGGCGACCGAGGACAGAGGACTGAGACCACTGGAGCTTGAGTGCCCATTGCAAAGATCTCATCCGCAACCTGGCCTCCGGCACCAGAAGAATGCAGCATGCTATGAGGCCGACCAATCTCATGAACTCGAACGCTGGGAGACTCTGGGCAAGCTGAAACTTGTGCACCATCTGCTGAATGTGATGAGCCCTCACCTGGGGAGGAAAACACTGCCCCGGGGACGTGTCGAGCACTGCTCGGATGTACTGGAGCCTCTGAGTTGGTGTAAAATGGGACTTCAAGTTGAGGGAGAAGCCCAGCTTGTGGAGGGAGTGGCAGGTGACTGACAGATGATCCAGGACTTGCTCAGGAGAGCGCGCCCTGATCAACCAATCGTCCAGGTAGGGGTAGACGTGAATCCCCCCCCCCCCCCCCCCCCTTTCCTGAGGTGCGCTGCCACCACTACAATGAGCTTGGTGAAAACCCTCAGGGCAGAAGTCAATCCGAACGGCAGGACCCAAAACTGAAAGTGTGAGTCGCCAACCGCGAACCTCAGGTACTTCTTGTGCTTTGGATGTATCGGCACATGAAAATAAGCATCCTTGAGATCGAGAGACACCGACCAATCCTGAAGTTGAAGGGCCTGGATAACTTGAGAGAGAGCAACCATCTTGAACTTGTCCTTCCTGAGGAGTTTGTTCAAACCGCGCAAGTCCATGATGGGTCTCAATCCCCTGTCTTTCTTGGAAATCAAAAAATAAGGGGAATACCATCCCTTGTTCCTCTCCGCTACAGGCACCAGTTCTATGGCGCCTTTCTCCAGCAGGGATTGAATTTCCTGCGCAAGGAGCGGATCCAGACTCTTCAAAGAGATTCCCCGGTGAATTGTCTTGAGACCTCTGCCGTAAAAGAAGACAGTTGCCATGGGTTATGACCTCCAGAACCCACACATCTGAAGTAACGGGGCGCCACTCTGCAAGATGCTGCACCAGCCTTCCCCCAATCGGCGAACCATGGGACATGGCCTCATGACTGAGCTGAAGCAGCTGCGGCGTTGCCGGAGGGCAAAGAGGCAACAGCCCGAGCGGCCTTGGCACCTCAAGTACCTTGTTTTCCACCTCTGGCACTCCTATGGTGGCCCCTTTCACTGGCAGCTCCTCTCCCTTTACCAAAGGATGAGTAATAACGAAAGGAACCTCCCCTCCATTGCTGTCCCCAAGGACGAAAAGGCAGAGGTTGTCGAACTGCAGCGCCCAACGACCTCGCTGCAGCTTTTGAGGTCTGCAACCTCTGAAGGCTCTCGTCAGCCTTGCTGCCAAAAAGATGTCCCCCGTCAAAAGGCATGTTGAGGAGCCGGGCCTGCACATCAGGAGCAAACCCCGACTTCCGCAACCACGCAAAACATGCGTATCACAGTGCTCGCCGCCATGGACAGGCTGACGCAATCTGCCATGTCCAAACCCGACTGAACTGCCTCACACATGGCATCCTTGCCATCCTGAACCATGGCAAGGAAACCATCCCGTTCGTCCCCTTTGGGAATATGTTCAGCCGCTAAGGAAACAGTTCCACAGAGTGTGCGTGAAACGTGATAAGGCACATCCGGAGTTGGCCGCCTGAAGCGCCATACCCCCTGAAGAAAACACTTTCTTCGCCCAGCCGTCAAAACGCTTGTCGTCCCTAACAGGAGGGATGGTAGGATACGACGCCTGTTTTGCCGGGGCCGTAGCCGCCTGCACCACCAAACTCTCCGGAGTGGGGTGCTTGGACAAGTAGCAGGGGTCGCTACTGGCTGGGAGGTATTTTCGCGGCAAAGACTTGCCCACTGCCGGGAGACTCTCCAGAGCAGTCGAAGCCGCCGCCGTCACCCTCCTCTGTAGAGCCATATGAAACGGCAGTACTGGGTCAGTTGGTGGACCCAGGTCGAGGATATCCATAAGGTCATCCTGAAGAAACTCCCCCGGGGGAGCAGACCATCCCAAGTAGTCGGTGACCCTCGATATAAGGCGCCGGTACGAGGAGTCGGCATGAGTGCCAGACTCAGGCCTACAAAACTCCACCTCCGGAGAGGTGTCCAGCCCACTAGCATCGTGCAGGGACTGCCTCAGGTCCTCAAATTGGCTATGGCCCGAGAGAATCTCGTCTGGCACCGTATTAGGAACCATGCCATCATCAGAGCCCTCATCCACCTCTGAAATAAACTCAAGATGGCGGTAAGAAGGCACAGAATGTGAACCAAAGCCATGCTTGACCTTGGCCAGAGCCTTTCTAGGGGGTTCCACCGAGCCTCTGGGTACCCCCGTCGACACAGCCTCAAAAGGCGTCTAGGGCATCGAATGAATCGGCTTCGACGCCAAACGCGGCACAGACAGCATCGATGGCGCCGACACAGGCCTCGAGGCTGGAGTCCGGAGCGTGTCCTTCGACAGCCTGTGCGCCGACGACTTCTTCGGAGGCGGGGCCTCGAAAGAGTCAGTCGACGACTTTCGCGTCAACATCTTCCTCGAAGACATCACAGGTTCACACGGTCTCGAGAGCGTCAAGGACCGGGACCTGGACCGGGCATGACTAGAACGATTCCCCTTGTCCGAGTGGGACCATTCTCGCGAATTGTACGACCACCCGAGCCCGAAGGCGTGCGAGCAAGTGTCTCGCGACTGAGCCCACTCGGAGACGCGGACAGACCGGTGCCCTGCGATTCGAGAATCACTAACATTTTCTTCCCGAAGCCCATTCCTCCGGCATCGCCTGCTTGGTAGGGTAAGCGACCCGCCGACGGGCGGAGTCCTCGGAAGAGGACGGGGAAGGCGACAGATGACGGCGCTTCCGGGAGTGCGTCGAAGAGGCAGAGGAGTGGCGGGACAGACTCCGGGAAAAAGACCCACTGGACTTCCAACGACGACGCAGAGTCTCGCCTCTCAAATAGTCCGTCGAAAGCCCCGCAAACCTCGACTTCCATGGCTTAGACACCTTAACTACCGCTAACTTCTTGCGCTCCCGCAAGGCTTTAGACGTGAGCGACTGGCAGTCGACACAGTCATCCGTGTCATGGGCCTCCCCGAGGCACCAGAGGCAGGTGTCGTGCGAGTCCGTAACCGACATCTTGGACCCACAGCCCTGCACTTCTCGGTGTGGAAGACGAGGTAGACATCTTCACAAAGAAAGACTTCACAAAACGAAACAGGTTCGAAGAACCGAGAAAGAACTCCAAAGAGTCCAGGCGCGCCGAGATCTCCGAAGTGAACACGTTTGCGGAGAAAACAGAACTGAGGCTACGGGCGTCGTGCGTCCTACTTATAACATCCAGTAACGTTGGCCGTCGGAGGAGGTCCTCGAGGGCGGCGTATCAACGTCATCGACGCAGGACACAGACGCCGAAAGATATTCCGAAGCAGCACAGCTGTGGTGATTACTGTCAGATATGGAATACGTCGGAGGACCCAATCCCCTCCAAACAGACACTCTGCTAGCATATATCAAGACACAAAAACTTCTTTTTTCCCATAGACATAATGGGGAAAAAAACTTTGCTCACGCCTACAGTCCAAACCGCTGGACGGATTTACACCAAATTTGCGGCAGGAGTGGCGGCTTGGTCCTGAAAGCGGGTGTTTTTTTTTATTTGGTGTAAATCCGTTGAGTAGTTTTTTTAAAAATGACAAAAATGTAAGTGAAAACAATTAGTGATATCTGTGTCCGCTTCGCGGACACACTTCCCTGTTCGCTCCGCGGACAGGACAGGGATTGGGCAAGCGGCTTGCGTGATGTCCGCTCCGGATATGTTACGTGCTTTCCCATTGGCTGCGGTGAAGCGTGCAGTGTATTTAGTGCCGTGTGTTGGTGTGTAAGAGTGTTTGGGGAGGGTGGGGGGAGTATGAGATAGGTTCAATGTTTTGTTTTTTTATGTGCTAGACGTTTGTTGTGTTTGATTTGTCTGAGGAGAACACGGCTGTTCTGACATTTTGTAAACTAAATGGTGGGGTGTTTAGAGGACGGCGTATGTGTCATTTTTGTTCGCAAGGAAGGTAAAAATGAGCCATCAACACTCAAGGTGTACTTAATTGTTCATAAATACACAAACTGGGGGTGTCCTCAAGACGCTGTCCGTATTGTAATCTGTCTAGTTGAATGTGTTCTAAGAACACTCGCGGTTTCCCGAAATGGTTGCAATTACACAAAATGGGGGTGTTCTGAGAACGTTGTTTGTATTGTTCGTTGTCAGGGTGAAAGTGTTTTAAGACCACTCCTTTTGTCCGCTAATATTACAATTTCCTATGGGCGTCAACCGACTTTTTGTCCACTAAAGAAACGATAAATCCGGCTGGTGTGCGCCGACATTATGTGATAATCCCATGACTGGCGCTATTGACCTGGCTGACTTGATTTTGCGACACTAAATCATATCTCCCGCCCCTAAGCCTGCATTCATATTCCCCGCCTCTCTCCGTGACGTTACAGGGTGCATCAACAAACGCGCCCAGTCCTAAGTGACTTTACACAGAACCCGGAAGACAACACATATTATGTCACAACACAACACGCCACAATTCGGAATATGAAACACTGATTTAAAAGCAAACAGCAAGATTGTAAATTTTGTAAAGTACATTTGACATCAAATGTTTAGAGAATATTCAGCGATTTGCTATTGCCTCTGCTGTCGATCAGCAAAACTTTATTTTGAGCCACGCGTTGTTCCTTTGCAGTAGATGGGCTATTGGTTTATGATAAAAGCAGTAAATGGTCGCTCTGATAATCGGAAGGTTGCTCCAACAACAAGCCATTAGACCACCCTATTGGTTGGTATGTTGTTTGTAGCCGCTAGTACTGCGTAAGGGCATATTGGTCCTTGGCGATTGTCCCATAAAATGGTGAGGGTCATGAAGTTGCATATTTGGACCTGCACCTGGCCGTTGAAGACCCCATCCGCTGGAGTCTGTAAATCGTGACATAGGCAAAATGGGGCGACATACCCGTTTTAAAAAACATAAATTAGTCTCACCAGCCGATCTACATTAAAAAGCATAATTTTATTTATTAGGGCGTGAAACTATTTGCTATCGAAGTTAGTGCAACGGAGTATGTTAATAATAAAATAATAATATGTTTCCATTCATATAGCGCTAAGAACCGTGAGGTATCCAAGCGGTGCTTATTATTACCCACGGTGTGTGGTGCTCATTTATCGACCACGGAAGGATGAAAGGCTGAGTTTGGCCTTGCCGGGATTCGAACTTGCGTTAGCAAGCTGTGCACGGATGTCAAAGCGAGCGTTGTACTCGCTGTGCCACTTGACAGGCTACAGTGAAGTGGCACAGCAAGTAGAGCGCTTGACCGCCTATAGACCGGTTAAATTATTTCCATTAACCCACCCTGTGTCGTCTGCCTTTTTCAGAGCCCTCTAAACGACAGGGGATCAATTCGGCGGTGAGAGTGCGCGGTAGAAAACATTATGCCACTTTCAACGAACAAGTTCAACTTGAGCGGTCTTTAATGCTACGCTATTGTAATTATATTTGGTATTTGGTATAAAATAATCTAAAGGATTACTTACAGTACAATTGCAATTTCCATTGTCTACGAGTAGTGCAGTCCCAAAATACGACTCCGCGTGTGCGAACGATCTTTCGCATTGTGATATAATATATGAAAGTGGTTTCGTTTCAGAAATTTCACCCTTATCTTCTCTTATGTTTTAGCAACACTCCTTCAGGAGAAGTCTTTCGTCACAATCTCTGTCAAGGTCAAAACACAATACAACCTTATAGTCCGCTTCATGAGCCTCTCCGGGGCCCGAGAAAAAAATGGAAGCAGCTGACCTTCACTGTGAACCAGCATAAATTCTTACTTTGCAACATTCTGTGTAAAGCCATCTGTGAGAAGTTGGTTTTTGCACGCCATGTTTGTATATTGTTTGCGTGATATTAAAAAAAGTTTGTTTAAGGGACGTTATGGTTCTAAGTACAGCCAAAAGACGCCTGAAAATCGCAAGTTATGGTAAGCTATGAAAAATAACGCGCGCCACCACTGTGCACTGCTAAGACTAACACCCTGGACATCAAAGATGACATCGCAAATGTCATTGATGAAATCACTGATGACATCACGTGTATGTACTTTTCATGGAATTTGTACTAGGGATTTTTATTATAATGTTGCGAAAAAAGTGTCAAGGATATTGCAATAAATATCATACCGTTATTATTGCTTTGAACGATGCATTGATATAAATAGCATTGTATTATGGGATTCTATCTAGTATACTGAGCTACTAATGGAGAAACATAGCATTGTGTGCAGAGTACAAGATGAAAGTATAATATTTGTAATGTTAATATGTTGAATAATGAAATGATAATTGTCCTGAAATGTTCAAAAATTCACAAAATGGGGGTGTTCTGAGGACGTTATTCGTATTGTGCGATTGATTAGCTATATGCAATGAGCGAATGGCACAGAGAGTAAAGTGGACGCCGTCCGCGGACACCGCGGCTGTTCGCGGACAGGGCGTGCTACATCCGGGTTTTTCCAGGAAATCCAACATGGAAAGAAGACTGTACGGATCAGCCAATCGGATGTTGAGGGTGTGGATTTGTGTTGAAAGAGACTGTGTGTGGTGAAGATGGCAGAAGTAGAGAAAGTCAGGGTGTTGGTGCTTGGAGATATGTTTGTGCATGGTTTACAACAGTACGCTCAATGCAGACATGTTGCAAAGAACTTTGATGTGAAAGGAGTGGAGGTGGTGTGGAGCACTGTGCCTGATTGCAATGTACAGGGAATTGTACAAGTTTGTGAGGATATGGCCACGATGAACAGTCTGCATGTGGTAGTTTTGCACTATGGTGCTTTCCATTTAGGCAACGTCAGTGCCCCTACTTTGTTGGCTGATTTGGAATGCTTGGTTCAAGCCGTAATGAAGATCCTTCCAAATGCGAAAGTAATTTTTTCTGGATTACTACCTAGGGCAATAGTTCAGTTTTTTGTCCTCAGCAAAACATTGCTAGGTGTGTCATCAACCGAGGCATGTGTGCCTTCATGCTTAGAGCTGGTATGTTCTTCTGTAATAATGAGAATATTGATGCCAGTAATGCTGTTAATTTTAAAGAAGATGGCATCTCTTTATCTTTTACTGGAAATGCCTTTCTATTTTGGAATGTAAGGGTTGCTTTCGAGAAGGTTATGTGAAGATTTTACGAGTAAAGTAAGAAAAAAAAACAAGAAAAAAAATACAAAATAACAGGTGTCTGTCAAGCATCTGTAAAAAAAAAACCAAACAAAAAGGCTCTTTTCAGAGCCAACTTCAAAGGGGAAATGGGGCACACTATTTAAATTTACATTCACCATGCTCAGATTTTCGATATGTCCGCGGACATGGGGGTAGTCCGCGACATGAAAATCACTACGAGGGGGTTAGTATGTTCTATGTTACATGTATATGAAGTCAGGGATATTATGGTTAAGTTGTGCTACTTAAAACCTATGGAATTCAGTGAAAAAAAACTTAGTTAAAGGGATGTTATGGTTCAAAGTAAAACCGAAAAACCCCTGAAATTCGGCATTTATGGTAAGATAAGCAACCATAACTCGCGCCAACTCGCACTGCTAACACTAACACCCAGGACATCAAAGATGACATCACAAATGTCATTGATGACATCACATGTCTGGCTACCCCTTTTTTCCCTTTACTGACATATCTAGGCCACATGGTTTTGCTCAGTAACAGTCAAGGGGCCTCATTACGACCCTGGCGCTAAGGGATTACTGGTACCGGTAATCCCTTAGCGCCTGATTACAAGGTCCCTTTGCGGGTTCCCACCTTAACGGCTGGTTTTACCAGCCGTAAAGGATTGGACGCGCAAAGGGACCTTGGTGCTAATTACGGTACCTTCACAGTACGCAAAACTCTAATAAGAAAGCAGTTATCTTTTTACTATTCAACATGGCAAGATTATGAATATTGCACCTTCATCATGTATGCTGCACACACTGCCTATGTTTCTGCATGAGCAGCTTACTATACTGGATAGAACTTCATAATAGAATGCTATTTATATCAATGCATTGCTTAATGCACTAATTAGCTCATGATATTTATCCCATTGATCTTTGACAGTTTTTGGTCAGCATTATAAGAATCCCTTGTACAGATTTTTCATGGAAAGTACATACACATGTGATGTCATCAGTGATGTCATCAATGACATTTGTGATGTCATCTTTGATGTCCTGGGTGTTAGTGTTAGCAGTGCACGGTGGCGCGAGTTATGGTTGCTTATCTTACCATAACTGCCGAATTTCAGGGGTTTTTCGGTTTTACTTTGAACCATAACGTCCCTTTAACTAAGTGTGTGTGTGTGTATATATATATATATATATATATATAAATATGCACACGCAAGGGTTACATACAGCCTCAAGTCACAGCACGCGGGCGCCCGCGAGGGTAACATACTGCCCATTTGTGCTGTATTTGATCAATTTATGTGTTTTAGTATAAATATTTTTGATACATATGATATATATTAATGACAGTTTGATGCCCCCCTACGCCCCCCTCCTTCTTTACCCCTTTCGGTGTTTAGCGCTTTTTAGCGTTTCCCGGTACATTTCTGTGGAGTTGATGCGATCTGAGTAGGATAGAACATACCATAGAGGCACCGGCAAGGGTTACATACAGCCCCTAGGTCAAATTACCAACTACTTGTGATTTTGCAATATGCACTTTATATTATGCACTGTATTGATAGCACTCAGCACTTTGTCAATTAATAGTCCTTTAATGTTTACATAGCACACAGCACTTTATTACCTATGAAACATTTGCATATTTCAATTTTGATGTCTGCAACATGTATTTTGTAAACTTTTGTGACACCACATTTCAGTTCATGCTGAGACACTGTCGGCCCACTAGGGCTGAATTAAACAAACCTAGTATAATAGAAGACGATGCACAATCGTTTCTCTTAATTTCGTCGGCATTGGCAAACACTAGGATGAAAATACATCATTTTATACCAGTAATTTCAGGCAAATTGTCCATCCCCAACCCACATGGGATAATTGGTTTGATTTGACAAAAGCGTTTCGAATTACTATAGTGCCTATAAAACACTGTCTCGCATGAATGCACTGAAATGGGTGGTCATGCAAGTTCCAACATGGCTGCATTCTTGTCTACCACTTGTTACTTTACTTAAGTGCAAAACATTGAAAAAGGACTTATACAATTTTCTCTAACACACTACAGTCCTCTCTCTATGTCACATACCAGACGAAGCCCGAGTAGGGTGAAACGCGTCGTTCCTTTTCTTGCATTCAAGACCGTTGCTGCCTCCTTTGTCCATGTATTTCAAATAATAAAGGACACTTTGACTGCACGGTACACAAGCCTGTGTGTGGATTTGTTGGAAATATCCAGTCTTTCGCTTTTATCACAGACGGAGTGCCGATGGAACTCGGATTGGTTTCCAGTCCTTTTTTACTAATATATATATACACAAATATATACCGACATGTTGACCATTCTGTCACGATACATTTGGTACACTTCTAGTTCTGAAACCAACATATATCCCCAATTCTCTTTGCAGGTGACTGGTTATCCCTGGCTCCGTGGCTAATGACACCTGTACGTAACCCTGGATAGCACAGGAGGCGGCATACAATAAGGCACATTTATGGGACACGCGTTGCTGAAGGGAAAGTTACAGAGTCTCTGTTAATCAAACAGGAGGTTCCTAAATGTAAAAGGCAAACAGGGTGGGCAACATTTTCGTTGTTAGAATTGTCCCCCTATAACCGGATGTCGATATGGCACCCCCAGAAATGGCTGACGATACATGCTAGGTAGAACTTTCTGCCACACAGTGACTGTGATGAAGGCAGGGGATGGATGTTTTGTTCAGCAAGAATTGATTGCGAATTTCTTTTAGGGGCATTTAATTTCACACAGCTCACAATTGTTAATAGTCACATAGAAAATCAGTCACGCCTACACAAATATCTGTTCAAGTGTATATGTGAATTAATTTGCATTCCAAAAAACACTTACCCTCCAATCTCCTTCGTCCCCTTCATCCCCAACACCCTTGCCCTCCCACACCCCCAAAACACTTGCCTTCCCACCTCTGTCCGCCCCTACATGCGTGGCCACTCACCCATCTTGTGCCGGTCATGAGTGTCATTTACTCCAGTGCAATTTGTGTGACCTTTTTGGCATAGCAGGCTGCTCAGCCTACATGCCACATATTGTGCCCTACAGGACCCGCTAAGCATTGAGCCTTCAGATGGTCGAGAGATGCCTAGGATACCCTGGTTCAACTATTTGATAGTATGCGACAATGGCTGTACCATACCCACCTCAATCATTTGTAGCAGCAATTGTGTCCCTTTTCACGCAGCAGTTGTGTTAATAAACAGCCCCTACCAGCCTTGACAGCTCAGGACAGGTCTAGTTAAAACCTTTTTTCTTTTAAATGAGGGCAGTCTCCAAAACCTCTTTCTCATTATGCAAATACAAAGCTGCGTGGGTTTGCTATTCAGGAGCGGGCTGCAGGTCATCTAGGACTTCAAAACTAAAACAATATGGTTTACACCCTTCACAGGACCGATTTTCTTGCATTTATTAACATGGGAGAGCAAGACTGTAAGCAAAAACCTAACAAAGGTAAACATGCAAATGGCAAGCAAGAATGACACGTGCCAAATACTAGTTGCTAGCACATCTAATGCCTTTAAACAAAAAGCCACAAACTCACCCAATTCTTGAGCACATTGAAGTAGTAGTTCGTAGGTTGTCAGTGTTTAGTAAGCCTTTGAGGACTCGTGCACCATTATGTTTTCTGTGTAAAGGTTCACAGGAAAATCTGGTAACATTTCCTTAACATCTCGGCTTGTGATGCTCACCAATGAGGTGTCTCATTAGGCAATCATCTTCAAAATATTGTGTTAGAAGCTAGAACAGAGAAATTATTAGATGAATTCTCAAATGCAGGATTATTATATACATATATTTTTTTCCCTTCCTTTTATTGTTATATGGTTATAAATAACCTGTAACAAAACACAATCAAGTAATAAGAAGAATGTTAAAACAAATATGACATGTCGGTACATTACACATGATGTAAGAAACATTGGTCCAATTGCCATAATACAATACATTAAAACCTACAAAGCCCTATTTAAAAAGTATTACAAATAAAATCGATTATTTTTACAACCAATCATAAAAAAGAGCGACAGAAATAGTACATTGTGCTAGAGTACATCATGCCATTATCATGGGATCTTATAGCAGGGAAGAACAAGTTACTTTCTTACCTGGTAACTTTCTTTCGATGGGATGTTCCTCCGACGTATTACACATCTATGACAGTAATCACCACAGCTGTGCTGCTTCAGAAAAGTTTGCCGTCTGCATTCTGCATCGATGCCGTCGATATGCTGTACCTCGAGGGCCTCCGTCGAGCCAACGTCACCGGATGTTATAAGTAGGACGCACGACGCCTCCAGCCTCAGTTGTAGTTTTTTCCCAGAACGTGTGGCACCAGTCTTCTGCCAGTATGACTAGAGAGCCTTTCGGAAATTTAAGCTGCAATCGCATAAGAAATTCTGTAGAGTGGCAGGCTGGGAGGGTGCGATGTGCAATACGTCGGAGGAACATCCCATCGAAAGAATGTTGCCAGGTAAGAAAGTAACTTGTTCTTCGAGGGGATTGTGTCCTCCGACGTATTCCACATCTATGACAGACTCCCAAAGCAGTACCAACGTATGGAGGAGGGAAAAGAATTTAGAATTTTAGAATGCCGTATCAAATTGCAGAATAGAGCACCGCATTACCAAAGGCCAAATCTTGCCCATGGATAGAATCCAGGGAGTAGTGTTTTACAAAAGTATGAACAGAGGCCCATGTGGCTACTTCAGAAATATTACGAATGGGAACACCCCTCTGCAGAGCAGTGGAGGCTTCCACACCCCTAGTAGAATGGGCCTGTAAGCCTACCGCAGGGTCCTTACCCGCCAGACGGTAGCATTCAGAGATGGTCAAGATGATCCATCGGGACAAGGTCTGCTTAGAAACAGCTTGACCTAACCGCCTTCCAGCGTAACCCACAAATAGCTGATCGTCCACTCTGACCCGGGACATCCGTGAAAGATAGAAGCTCAAAGCTCTCCTAGGATCCAACCTATGGAGCCTCTCTTCTTATCAGGATGTGGAGGAGGATAGAATGCCGGAAGAATTACCTTCTGGCTCAAATGAAAATCTGACACAACTTTCGGAAGAAAAGAAGGACGAACCCTAAGGACAACCCTGTCCTTATGAAACACTGTGAAAGGTGGCTTGGCGGAAAGTGCCTGCAACTCACTCACTCTGCGAGCAGAAGTAACCGCAACCAAAAATACAGTTTTCAAGGTCAACAGTCTCAAAGGACAAGAATGTAAGGGCTCAAATGGAGCATCCATTAGGAATTTCAGAACTAGGTTCAAATCCCATCCCGGTACCTGGAAAGGAGATGGTGGGAACACATTTGTCAGCCCTTTTAGAAACTGAGAAATCGAAAGGAATCTTAAAATAAGAACACTCCTCAGACGAGCGTTTAAATATGAACAGCGCCGCCAGGTAACCTTTAATGGTACCCACTTGCAGGCCCTGGTGGGCCAAAGAAAGCAAAAAAGACAGAACCACAGGAATTGAACCACATTCTGTACCCTGCACCAGTCGCAGAACTTTCTCCAACAGCAACGGTACAGGGATTTTGTTGCTGGCCTTCTGGCCGAGAGCAACACCTCCATCACATCTTCAGGGAGGTCCCAATCCTTGTACCTCAACCTTTCAGAAACCAAGCCTGAAGGTTGAGAGACTTGACCTCTGGATGGAGAATCCGACCCACCCCCCGTGAGAGCAGATCGTCTCGGTAGGGAAGATGGCGTGGAGGGCAGATGGACATGTCGAGAAGATCCGGGTACCACGCTCTCCTGGCCCATGCCGGAGTAATGAGGATCATTCGGGAACCGAACCTCCACAGCACTTGCGGAATGACGGGGACTGGAGGAAACGCGCACAGCAGTGGGAAGGACCACTCCACTACGAACGCGTCCCCTAAGGCTCCTCTTGGAGGAAATTTCCACGAGCAGAATCGCACTTCCGGTTGACACTGGTGGCAAAGAGATCCACTTGTGGGGTCCCCCAAAGGGCGAAGATCTCCAAGAGAACCTCCTGAGCTAGCTCCCACTCGTGAGAGACCGTGCTATGCCTGCTCAGAGCGTCTGCCGCCTCGTTTTCGTCTCCGGCCAGATGAACTGCCAAGATCGAAATTTGCTGTTGGATGGCCCAGAACCAGAGCTGAATCGCCTCTCTGCACAGTGAGAGAGACCCTCCCCCGCCCTTTTTGTTGAGGTACTGTATGGCCACTGTATTGTACGTCAGAATCAGGACATTTTTCCCCCCGCACAGACGGCAGAAAAGCCTTCAGGGCTAGCCTGACTGCCCACAGCTCCAACAGATTGATATGGAGTCTGGACTCCGACGGAGACAAACGACTGCCGACAGTCAACTCGTTGGCATGAGCTCCCCATCCCGTGAGGGACGCATCCGTCACGATCGTTACCTTTGGCCAGGGTAGCCAAAATGGAGCCCCCCCCCCTTCATCAGATTGCCTTCGACGGCCCACCACAGAGGATCCTGGGCGACCGAGAGAGGCACCTGAACGGGATCCGACATCCTGCCGGAGGACTGCGACCGCTGTATCTTGAGAGCCCATTGCAGAGATCTCATCCGCAACCTGGCCTCTGGCACCAGTAGAATGCAGGATGCCATGAGGCCGAGCAACCTCAAGAACTCGAACGCTGGGAGACTCTGGGCACATTGAAACTTGTCCACCATTTGCAGAATATGATGAGCCCTCACCTGGAGAGGAGAACACTGCCCCAGGGATGTGTCGAGCACTGCTCCGATGTACTGGAGCCGCTGAGTAGGTGTCAAGTTGGACTTCTTTAAGTTGAGGGAGAAGCCCAGCCTGTGAAGGGAGTGGCAGGTGACTGACAGATGATCCAGGACTTGCTTGGGAGAGCACGCCCTGATCAACCAATTGTCCAGGTAGGGGTAGACGTGAATCCCCCTTTCCTGAGATATGCTGCCACCACCACCATGAGCTTGGTGAAGACCCTCGGGCGGAGGTCAATCCGAACGGCAGGACCCGAAACTGAAAATGCGAGTCACCAACCACGAACGTCAGCTACTTCCTGTGCTTGGGACGAATCGGCACATGAAAGTAAGCATCCTTGAGGTCTAGAGACACCAACCAGTCCTGAAGTTGCAGTGCCTGGTGGACTTGAGAGAGAGTAACCATCTTGAACTTGTCCTTCCTGAGGAGCTTGTTCAAACCACGCAAGTCCATGATGGGTCTCAATCCCCCGTCTTTTTTCAGGATCGAAAAATGTGGGGAATACCATCCCTTGTTCCTCTCCGCTACAGGCACCAGTTCTATGGCGCCTTTCTCCAGCAGGGATTTGATTTCCTGCGCAAGGAGCGGATGGGAACACTTCAAAGAGAGCTTCCCCGGTGGATTGTCGTGAGGCCTCTGCCGGAAATGAAGACAGTAGCCGTGGGCTATGATCTCCAGAACCTACACATCTGAAGTAATGGCATGCCATTCTACAAGATGCTGCGCCAGCCTTCCCCCAACCGGCGAACCATGGGACATGGCCTCATGAGTGAGCTGAAGCGGCTGTGGCAGTGCCCGAGGGCAAAGAGGCAACTGCCCGAGCGGCTTTGGCATCTCGAGTACCTTGTTTTCCACCTCTCGTACTCTTACGTGCCCCTTTGACTGGCAGCACCCCTCGATCTACCAAAGGAAGAGTAGTATCGAAAGGAACCTCCCCTCCATTGCTGTCCCCTAGGACGAAAAGGCGGAGGTTGACGTACTGCAGCGCTCAACGACTTTGCTGCAGCTTTGCAGGTCTGCAACCTCTCTAGGCTCTCGTCAGCCTTGCTGCCAAAAAGATGGTCACCATCAAAGAGCATGTTGAGAAGTCGGGACTGTACATCAGGAGCAAACCCGACTTCCGCAACCACGCAAACCTTTGCATCATGGTGCTCGCCGCTATGGACCAGCTGACACAGTCTGCCACGTCCAGACCCGACTGAACAGATTCACACATGGCATCCTTGCCATCCTGAACGAGGGCAAGAAAACGTTCCCGTTCCACCCCTTCGGGAATATGTTCAGCCGCCAAAGAAACACAATTCCACAGAGTGAGTGAATCTTGCCAAGGCACAAACTGAGTTGGCTGCCTTTAAAGCCATACCCCCAGATGAAAATACTTTCTTCGCCCAACCATCAAAGTGTTTGTCGTCCCTATCCGGAGGGATGGTAGGGTATGCAGCCTGCTTTGCTGGGACCGTAGCTGCCTGCACCACCAAACTCTCTGGAGTGGCGTGCAAAGACAAGTAGCCGGGGTTGCCACTGGCTGGAATGTATTTTTTCGGGAGCTACTTATTCACTGCTGGGAGACTCTTCGGAGCAGTCCAAGCCGCCGTCACCGTTCTTTGTATGGCCATATGAAATGGCAGTAGGAGGACCTTGGTCCAATATATCAGTCAGGTCATCCTGCAGAAAATCCACAGGTGGAGCAGACCATCCCAATTACACACTCGACATGAGACCCCTGTACTTCGACTCGGCATGTGTACCAGACTCAGGCCTGCCAAATTCAACCTCCGGGGACGTGTCCAGACCACTGGCATCGTGCAAGGATTGACGCAGGTCTTCCATCTGGCTATGACCCGATAACAGGTCATCCGGAACCTCAGGAGGAGCAAACCCCTCCACATCTGACCCTTCATCCACTTCCGAGATGTAATCCAAAGGCTGGAATATATCCCTGGATGAGGGTACAGAAAAAAAAAGGCTCAAACACAGGCCTCACTGATTCACTCAGTGCCTTCCTCTGGGTTTCCACCAGTCTCCGGGCACCTCTGATAAAGCCTCCTCAAAAAGGCGTTGAGGGTGTCTACTTCGAGCGAGGGGCCGATGGCTTCAACAATGGCTTTGAGGCTGGAGCCCCGAGCGTATCCTTCGACGGCCTCGGCGCCAATGGCGTTGATGACTTCCCCGGAGGCAGAGCCATGAGGGAGCTTCTCGACGGACATGGCGCGGACAGTGTCGTCTTCTTAGAAGACTTCACAGGCTCCAACGGTCTCGAGGGCGTCGAGGACCGGGGCCTGGAGCGGGCATGGTTAGAACGATCCACCTTGTCCGATCGGGACCTCGACGGCTCCCGATGATCACGCCGACCGCCTGAGCCTGAAGGCGTGCGAACGGTGGCTCTAGCACGTTCCTTGCCAGCTTCCCTCGAAGGCGCGGACAGAACGGAGCCCTGCGATTAGAAAATTACCATCATCTCCTTGGGAAATGCGTCCCATTCTGCCGGAGATGAATGCTTGTTGGGACAAGCTACCCGCCGTCTGGCGGAGTCCTCGGACGAGGACGGCGACCGGTTGACGTCGCTTCCGAGAGTGCCTAGAAGAGGCAGAGGACTGGAGGGAACCACTCCAGGACCGAGACCCCCTGGGCTTACGCCGACGCAGAGAGTCGCCCCTCGAATCATCGGTCGAAAGCCCAGCGGATTTCGACTTTCGGGGTTTAGAAAACCTACCTACAGATCACTACTTCTTCTGCTCCCGCAAGGCCTTCGACGTCAAAGACTGGCATTTACCGCTGTCAACAGTGGCGTGGTCCTTGCCGAGGCACCACAGGCAGACGTCGTGCGGGTCCGTAAGCAACATCTTGGAACCGCAGTCACGGCACATCTTGAAGCCCGACCTCGGGGTAGAAGAAGGCGAAGACATGATTCTCACAAAACCAAGAACGAAGAACCGATTCAACAGGAGAAGAACCGAGGCGCGCCGAGATTCAGAAGCAAACACGTTCACGAAAAAAACAGAACTGAGGCTGGAGGCGTTGTGCATCCTACTTATAACATCCGGTGACGTCAGCTAGACAGAGGCCCTCGGGGAACAGCGTATCTAAGTCATTGACGCAGGACGCAGAAAAATGTTCCCAAGCAGCACAGCTGTGGTGATTACTGTCATAGATGTGCAATACGTCGGAGGACACAATCCCCCTCGAATCCACAAAATGTGTCACTGCAATCACTATAGCTGTGGTTCCGCCCGACAGACAAAACTGCCATATTGATTTATCCTCAGACAAGGCAAATAAATAAACTCTTAAAATAGAGATAGACCTTTTAACAGTCAGTGCAGGGCAAGATATAATTAAATGCTTAAGTGTTTCAGCGCCTTCCACCACCAGACAAAATCTACACAAACGTAGTTCAGGGGTAGTTGGCCGTAACGAATTAAGATCTTCCTAGCTGGAAGTAAATTCCAACAGAATCGCAAAAGGTTTCCTCTAGTTCTCGTATGGGGATATATAGCCAAGTAGGGAGCAAGGATGCTGATGTTTTTTAGTTGCTCAGGGAATTTTATGACTTCCATCTCCTCCATAGTGGAGACCCAATCACTGTGGAGAGGTTTAGCTTTTACTTTCACGAGATTTGCAGCCAATTCAACCATGGATGAAGCCATTTGTTCCAGAAGATAGTTAGACCACTTTGAAAATGTAACTATGAAAGGATCCCCCTTAATGTGCACCATAACTCGTAGATCCACAAAAAGGGAGTTCTTGTGAAGATAAGTTGAGAAATTTCCAGCAGGCCCTAGTTTTCGGACAATGGATTCCCAACTCATATTGTATCGCAGCAAGAGGTGTGCAGTTAGGTAACCTTAAGTTTTTTCCAAGTCAAACTGTCCAAAGAAAATAGGAAGTCCAACACTCAAAAATCCTGTATTTCCAACCCATATAGAATTTTGAGCACAATTCTTCGCTCATAAAATGTGAGTGCCGGGATCAGGGAGAACCTTCCATATAAAGTGTCAATTCTACGCATTTGGTTAAGCAACTTGGTTGTCCTAGTTTTGAGCCAAACTTTTATATATTCTTTGTGTGGTTTGGCCAAGATAGGAAAACCTAGATAAACAAAGTTGTCAACCAATTCAAGCGAGTTTGATCTAATCTGCTATATATATTTTGGAACAATCTGTCTCAGAGTACATTGCATCACTTTGGTCTTATTGGGATTAACTTTAAGTGAGTGTGCTTCAGCAAAGTTCAGAAATGCAGTAATCAGGCGTTGAAACCCTTTTTGGGTGCAATCAAATATAATGAAAGGCCAACCATAACATTTTCAAATTACAAATATTGGGAGATTTACATGCAGCAGAAGTCAAAGAATCACCAACATCAAACCGATATAAATGAAAAAGGGCGGCACTAACACACAACCTTGCCTCACACCCTGAGGGGTCATGAATTTTTATGAGAGCGAACCCCATTGATTCAATCTAACCTGGCCATTAGAGCCCTGGTGCAAACCAATAATAAGATGCAGCAGCCCATCCGGAATTCCCCCATTTTAGTTTTGTCCATAAAAGACCTTGATCAACCGCATCAAATGCGGCTGAAAGATCAATCCTAGCAAGGAAACTAAATCATATTTTGCTGTCCATGCCCGACTCGTAATACCTTTCAAGATGAAGCCATTGATAGTGCTACCCACCCAGACTGCCATTTTGAGTTCATCCCCACCTTTTATTGCCATTTCTCCAGATGCACCAACAGCAAGGCTGGAAAGACCTTGCTGTTGGCATCAAATATGGCCCATATGATTCAACGGGTCAGATCTCAAGCCCCTTCTTAAAGATAGGTAACAAACAGATTAGCTCAGGATGAAGGGAACCGCTGAAGAAAAACAATCTGTTCAAATAGTGTCACGAGAATCCCAGCCCTTAACACAGGGCACCCCTTAAATAACAGTTTGGAGAGCCCATTAGGCCCGGCACCCTAGAGGAACTAATCTTACCAATAATTTCCACAATATCAGCAGGTTTGATAGCTAGAAGACATTCCACATTTACCTGGATATTAGGATTATGTCCCTTATTCCCAAATTGAGTTATAGGCAGGGCAAATAAGTTCCCCGGTCTGCTCCGGAATGGGATTCAAAGAGTTGCTAGACGCTGGGTTATCCAACGCATTTATCACCTGCCAAAAACCCTCGAAGCTCTTATTTAGCTAAATAGAAAGCATGTGTTCGGCCTCCCAATGGTTCCTCAAAAACCAATGTCCTCCGAGTCCGTTTTTATATACACTTCCTCTTTTCAAGTGTAGGAAGTTCAGAGGATCTATTGGTGTTTATTTATTGTGCATTTGTAAGGCACTTACACAACAAGTGTTTCAAAGCGCCCACAGGGCAACACGGAAAGAACATGCGAGTCAAATGAGATATAACACTAATATAGAGGCAGACCTACTAGGCCTTGTGAGCATTCAGAATGTGCAAGTGCAAAGAGAGGAGAACAAGTTACTTACCCCTGGTAACATTCTTTCGACTGGATGTTCCTCCGACGTATTCCTCATCTACGTTATCTTCCTTTCCAGCTTCAGCTGCTTTGGAAAAATTTTCTCTGCAGAGGATGCTGTGTGTCAAGACGGTCGACTCAATGTCCCTCGAGGGCTTCCATCTCAGCTGACATTGAGGACATATACCATGCTCAGCGCCACCATATGCAGAATTAACGGCCTTGATAAGTGCCTTTAAATCATCAGTCCTTAAAAGTGCGCAAGGTCCAAAGCTCGGAAATTCTACAGTGGGGTAGGTTGGGAGGGCGATGAGGAATACATGGGAGGAACATCCAGTCGAAAGAACGTTACTAGGGGTAAGTCAGTCACTTTCTTTGAATGGATTGTGTCCTCCCACGTATTCCTCATCTAGGATAGACTCTCAAAGCAGTATTAGGCTCTTTTGGAGGAAGGTTGAAGAATTGAGAGTTGTTTGTCTAGAATGGAGCATAGAGCTGCCTTCCCAAATCTTGCTTCATTGTTAGAAACATCTAAACAGTAATATTTAGTGAACGTATGGAAGGTGGACCAGGTAGCTGCCTTGCAGATGTCCTTTATATAAACTCCCCTCTGAAAGGCAGAGGATGTTGCCATGCCCCTAGTGGAATGAGCCCTTCAACCTTATGGGGGATCTTTCCTGGCTAACCTGTAGCACTCTGAAATAGCCAGTACGATCCATCTGGATAGGGTCTGTTTGGTGACTGACCGACCGACCTAGTTTGTGTCCTGTATAACCAATGAAAAGTTGGTCATGCCATCACAACTTTACCATCCTCACAATATGAAAGCTTAGAGCTCTCCTCGGATGGAGTCTATGGAATCTTTCCTCTTGCTTGCCAGGGTGAGGTGGAAATAGAAATCCGTAAGCACAATTTTCTATGCTAAATGGTAATATGACAATATTCGGTAGAAAAGAAGGTTTGACCTGAAGGACTATTTTATCCTTGTAAAAAGTGGTAAACAGGGGATTCCAAGATGGCCGCCGGGGTGAGGAGACGCGAATGAGTCGCTCTCCGCCCGGGCCGCCGGCAGCAGCACACGTAACAGTGCAAATAGAAGCCGGGAGGTCGGAGCAACCTCGGCCCCCTCAACCCCCTGCAACCTCCAGCGAGGCTAACCGTTCGGACTCACGATCGGGGCCACGGAGCGACGCCAGTGCGCAAAACGGCCCCTCACCCATCGGGCCTGGATTCAGCGGCTGCCGGCCGGCGGAGTGGGGGACAGAGGTGGAGGCGGCCCGCAACGAGGGAGGATCGAGAGGCGGGATACGTGGGGTGTGCGCCCCCCCAGGGAGAGAGGCAGACGGGCTCGTTTCTGCGAATCTGGATGCAGGGGAGACCGCGTGGCGACCCCTCCCCCACCCCGGTGACGGCAGGAGAGGAGCCATAAGAGGATACGTCAGGGAGGCATCACCAACCCGCAGGGGGCCTCCCCAGCCATCCCACATAACGGAGACGGGAAGGGAAATAAAGCCTGGCAGAAGCGCCGGCAATAGTGGCCGCATTTCGTGCAAGCAGCCCAATACAGGGCAGGAGAAGGTCAACACAACCCCCACGGAGGTGAGGGGGTGGGTCCCCCTCAACCCCTACCCTAAGCATACCTACAGCCAGCGGAGCAAAGGGACACAGCCCCCCCCCTCCCATTGAAAGGCGGAGGAGGAGCGGGGGCTGAGTGAGAACTACCCACCGTCTGAGAAGAGGAAAGTTAGGGGACAGAAGGGGACACAGAAGGAGGGCTCATCGGTCGCCACACTACAGAGGACGAGTGAACACCCCCAGGCCAGGCACATATACCCTGCACCCAGCAGGACCAGCTGCAAAAGAAAGGAGGGCAGGCTCTCCCCCCCCAGCGGATCTTCCCACTGAGGCACTGAGGAAGGTGAGAAGGAGCCCAAGACGCAATACCGCCTCTGGGGAACAGAAGGGGGAAGCAAATGAGAAAAGGGGTCCCGGAGTAGACTCGCAGTCAGCAGGAGGTGGGTCACGGCGGAGGGAATTTATCGCCCCGAACATCCAGTCCTAGGATCTGATCTAGGCAACCCCGCCCCTCTGCTCGTCAAATAGAGGACAGCAGTGGTGGTGCCAAAGGAGAGCAGTCATAAGGCAGGATACCCCCGGAGTGCCCAGGGATATCCTCAGAAGACCAAGCAATCATGTCAAAGGCCAAGGGGAAAGAAGCACAGCACAAAACACCCCACAGAACTCAAAGCAGGGCACCGATATCCTACAGATGTGGTCCGCAGACACCGCATCACAAACTAGAGGAAAGGGCCAGGAGGACAGGCAAGGTGAAAGTATCGGCCCAATGCCACAACAACAGCTACCATCAAGAGATGACATGCAAACATGGTTCATGGAACTACAAGAAATGTTCATGTCAACGGTACAAGAACAATTTGCAACAATGAAGGCTGACATGAAACAGGTGGTCCAAGACCTGAAGGTTGAGGTGTCAAAGCTAGAGGAAAGAACGGACATACTAGAAAGATCGGTCCAAGGCATGGAAGAGGATACACAAAAGATCAGCGAAGCACAGGAACGCCTCGTGAGTCTGACACAATCTACAAATCCAATGCAAAAACTTGGAGAACCGCTCCAGAAGGTATAATATATGCATACAAAACATGGCGGAGACCGTTCTAGACAAAGATCTCAAGATGGCGGTGAAAGAAGTTTTGAGGGACGTCCTGGAAGCACAGGATATGGAAGAAATCGGGGTGGACAGAGTGCACAGGGTGGGCACGAAGAGATCAGGAGCGCCAGGGGAAAGACCGCGGGACGTCCTGGTAGCCCTCTCATACCCGCAAAAAGAACAAGGAGGGCAAGAGAGAACCGACAAGACATTCAATTATATCACGATTTAGCCCTGGTGACACTGCAAAAGAGGAGGGCAATGACCCCCCCTGGTAAAAGCATTAGTGGCGAGACAAATCTGCTACAAGTGGGCCTTCCCCTTCGGACTGCTGTTCACATGGGAGGGCAAACAGAGAAGAGTGACCACGTGGGAAGAAGGCCTCAACATAATGGAACTCCAGGCAGGAGAGGATGAAGAAGTGGATCCAAAAACAAGGTGAGAACATTCGAGAAGGCCGAGAGGATGGGAAACGGTTAAACAAAGGAAGAAAAACACAGGGAAGGATGGCCGCAGGTTGTCTCCATACCTGGAAGTGTGAGAGCATGGCCAGTGCCATAAAGACTCTGTGGGCACCCAGCAAAGGCAATAATTCGGGGGTCCGGAAGGAGGAAATTCAGAAGCAGCGCGGGACATTGGAGTAGACAGCCCAGGGAGGAACCCAGTAAGAACAGTCCAAAATGTGGGTTTAAGATTCCCTGCGAAGTTCCCCCCTTCCCACCTCCATCCAACCCCCCCCCCACCCCCCCCCCAAGTTTACTGAGGGCAGGGAGCGATAGGCGCAATGCCCTAGCATCCTTAGGAAACCTCGCCCTGCTCGGGGGAAAATTGTTTGGTTCATTGTTGTTGGTTGATGGGCAACGTTCAGGGGAGGGGGGCCATGGAAGAAGGAGGGGGAACCTGAGGCAATGGACCTGGACATGATACCATGGGGAAGATATGCATCCTGACATATAATCTTAGGGGAGTTTTTCACCCTACGAAGAGGGTAACATTCGAGAAGTTGCTTAAGAGGGGAAAAAGCAGATGTACTGTTACTTCAAGAAACACATCACAGCCCGGGACAAGCGGAAAACACGCATAAGGGGCTACAAGATATGGGCGCAGGCTAATGCAACTGAAAAAAGAGCAGGAGTGCTAATAGCAATAAAGGAGGGTGCCGCCGCCAGACTAGTAGACAAGAACACAGATAAAAGAGGGGAGATATGCATTCGCTAATGCAGTAATAGAGGTACACCGCATTACCCTGGCGTCAATATTCGCTCCAATGTAGGACAAGAAGGCTTTCTAAAGTATACGCTAGGGAAACTTGAAGACTTTGCAAGGGGAGAAGTAATCCTGGGGGGGGACCTTAATATGGCATGGCACCCAAAACTTGATAGAAGCACGGGGGACCCGCGAGGCCAAGGGGCACCATCGAAACGCCTCAAGCAGCAGACGGAACAGTTAGCCCTATGTGATGTGTGGAGGGAGCTCAAGGGGGATCAAAGGGGCTATACGTACTTCTCGCACGGTCATAATTCCATGTCAAGAATAGACTTCTTCTGGGCATCAGTGGGTATTTTGGGGAAGATTCAGGGGATGGACAAGAGATCGATATCATTGTCGGACCATGCTCCCTTGTGGCTGGAGGTGAATCTACCTGGGAAGACAAATGGGCTCTGGAGGTGGAGGCTACGCCATGACTTAATTCAAGATCCGGTAACAGAAGAGTCAATTAGGGAGATGGTAGAAGAATATTTCGAGCAAAATGACACAGGGGAGGTCTCTCTGGGGACAGTGTGGGAGGCGTTTAAAGCGGTAATCCGAGGGAAACATAGCATTGAAGGCCTTAAAGGACAAACAGAGGTACAGCTGGGAAAGGGAGCTAGAAACAATAGCAGACATCCAAGAGAAAATCTTGATACAGCCTACAAGGGCATTAAAAAAATTGTTAAGACATACAAAGGGTCAATTAGAAATGCTGCGCACCAAAGGCGCAGAGAGAGCACTGGTATATCTCAAACTAAGATATTACATTAAGGCCAATAAGGCAGATGGATTATTAGCTAGGCAACTCCGAGCAAAACAAAAGGAGATGACGATTAAAAGCATACGAAACACGCAGGGGGAGCTACTGATGCGCACACAAGACATGGGGGAGGCATTCAGGGATTTCTACTAAAATCTATACTCCACGGACACCTCAGATGGGGACGCACAAGACACTTACCTACAGACCCTACCCATCCCACAAATAACAGAAGAGGACAGAACAGCCCTAGAGAGCCCGATCAGGGAAGAGGAAGTGAAAAAGGCAATAGCGGACCTCCCGCTGAATAAAGCACCTGGCCCCTTATGGCTTCACACCCCTTCCTATAAAAAGTATGAGGACATTCTGTCCCCCATTCTAACTAGGCTCCTAAATACCTTTAAGGAGAGCGGCAATGTGACCCAAACAATGAACAAAGCGAAGGTGCTAGCTTTCCACAAAGCAGGGAAAGACCAGACATCCCCCGCGTCGTACCGGCCGATATCCCTGATAAACTTAGATGCAAAGATGTACACAAAGGTCCTGGCAGCAAGAATATCTCCACTACTACCCAGCCTAATACACCTCGATCAATCAGGCTTTATCCCAGGTAGACAAACACACAACAATATTAGGCGACTCTCACACCTAGTGGAAAAAACAGGGATCTCACACACTCCTGCGAACTTGCTATCTGTGGATGCGGAGAAAGCATTCGACCGGATGGAGTGGTTAATGCTTTTTAAGATCTTAAACTGCATGGGTTTTGGGGAACAATTTATAGCAATGATTAGGGCCAACTATAACTCTCCAACAAGCAGAATTGGCATCAACGGCGAAGTCACAGGAAAGGTAGCCATCTCAAGGGGAACAAAACAGGGATGCCTGCTCTCCCCGCTATTGTATGCGATTTTCCTAGAACCTCTCCTATTGAAGATAAGAGAGTCCAACCATATTAAGGGGATCCAAATGGCAGGCATGCAACACAAGGTAATTGCCTACGCGGACAACATGTTAATAGCCCTTCAAGACCCGAGGAGGACACTGGCGGCAATGGTCGGGGAGTTAGAAATGTACTGGGCTATCTCTGGACTTAAAATTAATAGGAGAAAATCAGAAATTCTGATACTGGCGGGAGATAATGAAGCACTAGTGAAGGGAAGCAACAGCACTCAACCTGAAGATAGCAGAAAATGGGATTAGGTACCTGGGAATAAGGCTGACACAAAAGGTACGGCAGCTATACGAAAAGAACTACCCCCAGCTACTGACATGAGCAGAAACCTGGAAAGATGGAACCCATTGTTGATATCTTGGTGGGGCAGAATACAATCAGTCAAGATGACCATCCTTGCAAGGATACTGTACTACTTTGAGGTGCTCCCTGTGGGGGTACCTGGATCCTTCTTCAAAGCACCGTCCAAGGCGGTAACATCCTTCATATGGAAAAGAAAGCCCCCCCGAGGGTAGCCAGGTGATCCCTACAGCACCGACCCGGGAGGCCGGGGGGGGGGGGGGGATAGCCCTCCCCCACTTTCAAAAATGCTATCAGGTGGCACGGGACTGGATGGGGGGAGATCCGCAAACAATATCGGGGAAACAAGGCAGGACAGTTGCTAGAACTCCTCTGGTGGAACTGCTTTAGAAACTGAAACACAGACACCCCAATCTGGGGATAAGTGAAATTCTGAAGACGACATTGGAGGCATGGGACAACCAAACACGTAGGGGTATAATAACCACAGAGGTAGGCCCTTTTACACCCATATGCAGGAGCCCCCAATTCCCACCAGGAATGGAACGAGGGGCCTTCGAGAAATGGGAGGAGGGGGATACACAAAAATTGGGGAAATGTTCAAGGACAAAGAAATCAGATCATTTGAGGCTTTCAAATCCCTCCTACACCTCAATAAGGGAGATAAATATAAATATGAGCAACTCAGACATTGGCTAAGGTTGCCAGAAATAAGTGCAGCCACGAGAAATCTCACACCGTTCGAAACCTACGTCACCTCAACTCAGGGGCGAAGAAATGGGTCTCGACACTATACTCCTTCATAAACTCCCATGACGAGGAAATAAAATGGACATATATGATTAAATGGGGGAATACCCTAGGGGAGGAACCAACAAAACAACAGTGGAGGGACTTGTGGGCACAGATTCCCAAAATGACCCTCAGCACAAATAAGGGAAAGGTGGATAAAAATAGTAACCCAATGGCACTATACCCCTGAAAGGCTGCACACAATGTTCCCCTGAAAGGCTGCACACAATGTTCCCCCAAACATCAAATTGGTGCTAGAGAGGGTGCGATGAAGTGGGAACATGGAGACACACGTGGTGGGATTGAAATGGGATCAAACCATTCTTGGAGGAGGTAAAGGTGGAGATGGGGAAAATGTTTCTGGGGTAGAGCAACTGGGGGAAAGGGTATGGTTATGTGGAATGAAGGACAAAACAGCCAAGAAATATACAATGGAGAAGCTTCATTGGCCTGCTCATAGTGGAATGGATAACAATTCCCCAATACTGGAAAAAGAAAGACACCCCTATGACGTACACATGGCTCCAGAAGGTATGGGCTCAAATGGAAATGGAAAAAGTGACCCACACAATCCAAGGCACAGGTGATGCATTTGCAAAGGAATGGGGAACGGTCCAAGATTACTTACAGTCAGACTTTATGGAACAGTGGTGTCCCCATAATATCAAAATAACTGATATTCAGCGGATAGAAGGATCCCCTGCAGACTGACAATGCCCCAGGGGGAGGGATGGGGATGTTGGGGGAGTTTGATACTGTTGAATGTACTCTTTGCATTTGAAAATAATAAACAATATAACATTTTTTAAACAAGGGGTAAACAGAGGTTTACAGGATGTCTGCAAGTCACTCACCCTGCAGGCTGATGTTATCGCTACTAACAAAATGGTTTTGTAAGTTAGAAGCCTTAAAGGGCAAGAATGGAGTGGCTCAAAAGGAGTGCACTTCAAAATCTTTAAAACCAAGTTAAGGTCACAAGTTGGTACTTAGAATGGTGTAGGAGGAAACACATTTGTAAATCCTTTAAGAAATTGAATTAAGGGTGCCTCTTCCGAGGTTCTCTTGAATATGGAAAGCGTTGCTAGATAATCCTCGATTGTTCCAATCTGGAGCCCCCGATTTGCCAAATGTAGCAGAAAAGAACTCTGTAGGTGTTTTGCATTGAAAAGTGTCCACATCCTTTTCCCTACACCAGGAACTTGTTCCAACGGCAGCGCAGCGGTATAGGGAATCTCCATTATGTCCTCCACGAGATCCCAATCATTGTATCGCAGCCTCTCAGAAACCATGCGTGAAGGCGGAGTGTCTTGACTTCTGTACGGAGAACCTAACCCTCTCGCAAAAGAAGGTCCTAGTTTGTGGAATACGTATTGGAGGGCAGATTACATCTCGAGAAGGTCCAAGTACCACATCCTCCTGGCCCTATCCGGGGCTATTAGGATCATGGATTTCCTGAACTTTCGCAACCTCCTGATGATGTAGGAATGACGGACACTGGAGGAAACACGTACAGGAGTGAAAATTCCCAGTCCACTACGAACATGTCCCCTATATATCCTCTTGCAGGATATTCCCTGGAGAAAAACAGTTCGCTCTTCCGGTTGACACTGGTCGCAAACAGATCAACTTGGGGAGTTCCCCAAAGGGTGAAGCTCTCTTGAAGGACTTCCTGAGCTAGTTCCCACTCGTGGAAGACTGTTCTACCTGCTCAGAGAGTCAGCCACCGTGTTCTCTCCGGCTAGGTGAACTGCTGCTTCCTTCTTGAATTGCCCAGAACCAGAGCTGCATTGTTTCTGTGCACAGTGGTAGTGACCCTACACCACCTCTCTTGCTGAGGTAGTACATGGCCACTGTGTTGTCTGTCATTATCAGGACATTCGGTCCCCATACAGAGGGTAGAAAGGCCTTCAGTGCTAGTCCGATTGCCCTCAGCTCCAAAAGGTTAATGTTGGGCTCGGTGTAGCCCAACGAACATTGATTTTCAGATCGCTGGCGTGGGCTCCCCACCTCGCAAATGAGGCATCCGTCACTACTGTTATATCTGTCCAGGGTTGCCAAAAAGGTTCTCCTTTCAGAATGTTGTCCTCGCAGGCCCACCGCAGAAGGTCCTATGAGACTCTGCCCGAAATCTGAAGGAGGTCTGACATCCTGCCTGAGAATTGGGACCACTCTGTTCTGAGAGTCCCATGAAGGGATCTCATTCTCAGGCAAGCCTCTCACACCAGAAAAATACTGGATGCCATGAGGCCGAGCAACCTCAAAAAGTCAAAGGTCGGAAGATGCTGGACACTCTGAAACTTGGTGACCATCTGCATTATGTCTTGAGCCCTCACCTCGGGTGGCGAGGCTTTTCCCCCCCAAGGATGCATCCAGGACTGCTCCAATAAACTGGAGTCTGAGATGGTATCATGTGAGACATCTTGTAATTGAGGGAGAAGCCCAGTCTGTGGAGGGAGTGGCAGTTGACAGATGTTCTTGGGCCTGTTCGGGTGAACGTGCCCCGTTTAGCCAATCATCCAGGTAGGGGTAGATGTGAATACCTGCCTCTCCCGTGAGACTTGCTGCCACCACTGCCATTAACTTGGTGAAAACCCTTGGGGCGGAGGTCCGTCCGAATGGCCGAACTCGAAACTGAAAATGAGAACCGCCAATGGCGAACTTTAGGTACTTCCTGTGCTTGTGATGGATAGGCATATGAAAGTAAGCATCATGAAGGTCCAACAATACCATCCAAACCTAGGGCTCGAGGGCCTGAAGTGTCTGAGAAAGTGTGACCATCTTGAACTTGTCCTTCCTGAGGAACTTGTTCAAGTATCTCAAGTCCAAGATAGGTCTCAGTCCTCCGTCCTTCTTGTGGATTAGGAAAAGGGGAGCATACCATCCTGTGTTGCTCTCCCATCACAGGTAATGGTTCTATAACAGCTTTCTCTAGTAGGGTCAACATTTCCTGCAACAGGAACGGATCTCGAACATTTAGCGAATGGTTTCCCGGGGATGATCCCGAAGTCTCTGTATAAAGGGGAGACAGTAACCCTGGGCTACTGTCTCCAGTGCCCATGCACCCGAAGTAATACCTCGCCATGCTTTCAGATGCTTTTGACAGTCTGCCCTCCACCAGGGTGTCGCGAGTCAAGACCTCAGAGTGGTTTTGAGGTGAAGGTAAAAACGTTGCTGCTTCTCGCTCTTTCAACTGAGGAGCAGGAGCGAAAACACCTACCCCTTCAAGATGATCCACTGAGGTGAAAAGGCTGTGGCTGCCTGACCGCGGCACTTAGCTGCTGCCATTGAGGTCAGCAGCTTTTCAAGGATTTCGTCAGCCTTATTTCCAAATAAATGGGAGCCGTCAAAGGGCACGTTAAGGAGTTTGGATTGTACATCAGGTGCAAATCCAGACTTCCTCAACCAGGCAAATCGGTATATGACAGTGCTTGCAGTCATGGCCCTGCTGACACCGCCAGCAGTGTCCAGACCTAATTGCAGAGACTCACACATGGCCTCTTTGCATCCCTTATGTTCATGAAGCCGTCTCTTTCCCCACCCCCAGGGATGTCATCAGCCGTTATCGTTATGCAGTCTCAGGGTGAATGTAAACCTTTCCAGGGCACATGTGGAATTAGCAGACTTTAAAGCCCTGCTGCTAGCCGAAAAGACTTTCCTTGCCCAGGCGTCAATGCGTTTGTCATCCCTATGAGGGGGTATGGTTGGGTAGGCAGCTTGCTTGGAGGCAGATGTAGCTGCTTGTACTCACTATTGGATGACCTGTATTTTCTGGTCACATTTTTATTTACTGCCAGGCTGGACTCGGGAGCCTCCCAGTTGGCTGCAACCCTTTTCTGCAGTGCCACATCGAATGGTAAAATGGGGTCATATTGAGGACCCTTGTCCAATAGGTCAGTCAGGTCGTCCTGTTCAAATGCTTGTCTACTCCATCCCAAACGTTCCACGACTCTGGACATTATGCATCTGTAGGAAGTATCTGCATGACCAGCCGGGTCCGGTTTCGCAAAATCTAATTCTGGGGAGGAGTCTACCCCACTACCTGTCTGTAGGGTGTCATGTACTTGCCTAACCCTGGTCTATTCTGAAATAAAGCATTCAGGTATATTAGCATTTTTCTGAATACTAGGGGTATCCAATTGGAGACCACATGGAGGGGTGTCATCAGAGGTTTCCTAGCACTCGTATTGAAGCAAGGACCTGAAAACATCCTTTTTATGTAAAGGTTTAAAAACGTTTTCCTGGCTTTTATGATGTTATGCCGTTGAAGAACATACAATCAGCGTCAATGTTTCTTGTATCGATGTCGAAGGCGTAGAAGGCTTCGATGGTGTCGACGGCTTGACTTTGTCTTGTGCTACGAGGGACTTTACCCTCGACTCGACGTCTTCGATGATTTCTCGTCAAGTACTCGAAGACCTCTGCTTAGGCTTATGATCCAGGCTCGAGGACGCGCAGGTTTTCGCCTTGGCGTCATGCTCATCTTCGACCGTAGCATGGCCATTATTCTTATTATTCGGGGAGGTCGGGGCCTCATCCTTGAAGATTCTGCACATTTTCCTCTGAAAGTGTTCCCACTCCTCTTTGGAGGAATATTTAGTTGGGCAGACTACGCTCCTTTCTGAGGAAGACGGTGATCTGTGCCTTCACTTAAATTTTTTCAAAGACGAGGAGTGTCTCCTTGAGTGGGATCATTTCTTCAATATTTTTGTGAGTAGAGGAATCTCTCGACTCGTGGGATCACCCAAATTTAGAAGAAGTGGACAGAATTTGGGGATAATCCTACCCACTGCAAGTTAAGATTTGCGCTCTTAAGGCCTTACCCGCCACTGACTGACAGGATCAACAGTCGGTTATATGCTTGTCGGCCAGGCACCAGAGGCATATCTTAAGCGGGTCTGTGATCGACATATTGGTGCCGCATCTTATACACTTTTTGAAACCAGTCTTTAGAGTATTCGGAGCTGAAGACGGGGCTATTTTTGATACGTTTTCAAAGACAACCGAAGCGTGCCGTTATTCTCGAAGCAATCGCATTAGCAGAAAAACTGAACGGAGGCCAAAGGGCGCTGCACGTGGTATATGTGCTCAGCGATTAAGTCAGCCGAGATGGAAGCCCTAGAGGGACATTGAGTCGACCGTCTCGACGCACAGCGCCCTATGGCAAGAAAACATTCCTAAAACAGCTAAAGCTGGAAATGAAGTCATCACAGATGAGGAATATGTGGGAGGGCACAATCCATTCAAAGGGCTGGGGGAGTAGGGGTTAAGTGCTAGTTTTATCAAGTGAGAAGTGCTAGGGAGTGAGCAGCTTTAAGTGCCTAGGTGGAATGTTATACCACCAATAAAACGGTAAGTGTAAGCCTGTGGTGGCACAGGCCAGTGGGTGCCAAGGAAAAGTGCTGGGAGGTGCAGAGACTGTAGGCGATTGGGTGTGGGAAGCCAGGACACACAAGGGCCCTGGTCACCAATCTCAGCAGCAGTGAGGTTTAGCAAAGAAGGGAGGAATGGAAGGAGGAGGTGAAAAGTAAGGTCTTGAGGAGCTTCAGCAACTTGAGGCAGTCCGGCTCAAGACTAAGAGGAAGGGGAGGCTGTTCCATAGGAGAGAGCCTGCTGAGGAATGATCGGCCACCAGCTCGCTGATTAGCAAATCGTTTAACACGTAGAGCGTTGGTGCCGAAGAGTGTAAAGATCTGGAGGGAGAGTTGTTAGTGAGAGCAAGTTGCAGAGAGCGTGGTCCTTGACCCCAGAGAGCATTGTGGATGATGCAGAGGGATTTGAATGGGATTCTTGCAGCAACTGGGAGCGAGGGGAGCGTTTTTGCACAGGAGGGATGCCGTCCCTGGGCTTGAGGCCAAGGATAAGTCTGGCAGCCCTAGTTTGGATTATCTAGAGGGGTTGTAGAGAGGAATAGGGTAGATTAAGGAAAAGGCTATTGCAGTAGTGTAGCCTAGAGACCCAGAGCTCTAGAGACATGGAGCTTCTGGGGGAAAGTGAGGAAAGGAGGAATTCCTTTGAGGAGGTGAAGTTGAAAGTGGGACTTCTTGGCAAGGTCCTGAATGTGAGGGATGAAGGAGAGAGGAGTCACAGACTCCAAGGTTTCTGGCTTCAGATGAAGGAGATGGGGGATAGCCCATGTAGGATGGCCAGTGAGGGAGAGAAAGAGTGAGCAGGAGTCCTGCTACGAAGGATCTCAGTCTTGCTGGCATTAAGGCAGAGATTATTGGAAGTACACCAGGACTGGATGGCAGATGGACAGGAATGATAGATGAAGTGAGAAGAGGATAAGAGTGAAGTTTTAAGAAGAGTTGTGTGTCATCTGCATAACACGATGTTTGGGGTGAAGGAGGAAACTGTGCAAACGGGGCAAGATATTTGTTAAAAAGCCAAAGAGAAAGCGGTGGGGGAGGAGAAAGATCTCAGAATGACCTGGGACGGACGGTCACGGAGGAGGGGGGGGGGGGTCAGCCAATCCAGTGCCTTCTCTCCAAGATACCTAGGGTATCGTGGAGGTGTTTTATGAGGATGGAGTGGTTGACCGTATCAAATGAAGAAGAGGAGAGATCAAGTAAAACGAGTACAGCTGGGGTGTTTGAGTCCAGAGATGCAAGCAGTTCCTCACAGAGTTCAAGAGAGCCATTGGGTTTCTGTGCTTCTGGATGCTCGGAATCCAGACTGATGGTCGTGGAGGCAACTGACGAGCAGAGTGTACTGGGTAAGATGGGGGAAGACCAGTTCCTCCAAGAGCTTGTAAAGGAAAGGGTTGATAGATATGGGGTGGTAATTGGCTGGACAAGACAGGTCTGCAGAGGGTTTTTAAGGAGGGGGTGAGGGAGGAGAGGCAATATCCCGTATTAAAAGGGTGGTTACAGAGACCAGCAAATGAAGGGCAAGAGAGCCAATGTTGTCCTTAATGGTTCTGGAGGAGCAGGGGGTGACCGGTTTGGAGGAGACCTTCATGGAGCAGATAACTCTGGTCACCTCAACAGACTTTTCTCATCTTTGAACCATATTATTACCTTTTATACCGGATGAAAACATTTTTTTCACCCGTTAATAACTATTTGCCCTTGTTGGGCCCCACTGAGAGTGACTGTGTGACCTAGTATTCTACTCGGTCTTTGGCTTCCGTTGCAATTCTGAGTCAGGGTGTCTCCAGAACTGGAACTACAGTTTGAACTTTTAGTCTTTATATTTACATTGATTCCAAAGATTTACAAGATTACCAACCCTGTGGTGTCCACTCACATCTTCGATTACACCTCATCAGGTGTGACAGGAAAGATAGGCAGAGGGCGGGAGTGAGAGGCCAAAGAAGGCAAAGGGGTGGGGAAAGGGGAGGGGCGCAATAGCGATCAGCATGTCCTGAGTTTTTGTAGTGAAGTGTGATGCCAGTGAGTTGCAGAGGGCATGGGAGGGAAGAGGTGTGGAGGAGACAGCGGAAGGGTTGGCTAGTTCCCTGCAGATTTGAAAGAGTTCAGCCGTGTTGTTAGATACACAAGCCTTTGGGCCCTTTTCTTGGCACGGAAGAGTCTCTGTATTGACTTTGGAGCAGGCGACAGGCCAGTTTGTCAGAGGGGGAGCCGGAGGTCTGCCACTTCCGTTCCGCAGCTCTGCACTTGCATTTCAGGGCTGCAAGTTCAGAGTCATACCAGGTGTTATGTTTGGAGGCATGTTTCGGGTGGATCCTCGAGACTGGGGTAAGAATGTCAATGTATTAGTAATGGCAAGATGGAGGTTGCTGAGAGCAGAGTCAAAAGTAGTCTGTAGTGGGGGGGGGGGCTTGAAGGTAGATGCGAAGGCAGCTGCTGACACTTGTTTCATCGGACGGATGTTCGTGAACAAGGTTGGCAGGGCTGGGGGAGGTGCAGTAATAGTGCCAAGAGGAACCAGGTGAGAGGAGTCTGACCAGGAGAGTGGGGTGATCAGTGGGGAGGAGAGTGAAAGATCAGTGTGGATGAACGCATCAAAAGTGTGTCCAGCTGAGTGGGTAGGAACAGAGGGGAGGATGGAGAGGGAGAGCAAGGTGGAGAGGTCATGGAAGAGAGTGGATGCTGTAATTGAGGAATGAAGGTGGACGTTTCAGACTACCGCCCTCAAATCTTTTTTGTGGCAACTTCGCCATCATAAAAGGTACACGTTTCCTTTTAATATCACTAAAGGTTGTTTTATGTACAGGCATGCTATGTTCAATTATATATTTGACAGAATCCTCAAGTATTTTCACTGCATCTTTTGTAATATTGACAAAAGAATATTGTCTAAATTGATCATTTCATGAGACATCCAGATTCTGCATTAATCCAAGGGTGGGCCCGTAATATCTACCAGAATGCCAGCATCTGCTTACAAAAAGCTTAAGTGTAGAGTATGGGCACATAGAAGGTCAGAGACCCATGTTAATCATAGATTTCACTTTTATTATCTGTTCCAGTCCCTCACCTTCAAACATTCTGTACAGCATGGTGTGCATGTTCCACTAGTCTGTGGGGACAAACTAGTTGCATGTGAATGACAAATATGCAAGCGTAAATGGCACCATCTGACACCGGGCAAAATCCCATGTATTTTCATCCAACACTAAACGCAATATTAAGCCGAAGACCAATCACAAACTACGTCTCAAAAGGAATACTTTCACCTGAATGTAAAGTAAATGTGGAGGAGAACAGAGAACACAATCTGAAAATTACATTAAACAGCATTTTAGAGGTCCTTAAACCTATTTAAAAAATGTGCAATTGTTCACAATAGAATATTTGGCTCATTGGTTAATTGTTATGCAGGTCCAGCAATATTTAGAAATTGACAAAATATAAAAATGAAACTGTTTAAAGATAAGCCTACTATATGGATTATGGTGTGGGGGGCATCTGGCTTGGTGCTGGAAAGCCACCTAGCCCATCTCGAGAGGGGTCCTTGGGCCCCTCCGACAGGGTCATATGCATGACAACAAAACATAAAACATGATTTGTTAAGTTTCCAACCTTAAACAATGAAAAAGGACCCCATTAGAAGCAGTAGTCCTGTTAATCACATATGAATATCACTTAACAATTGTGTTCTTTTTTGCATAGAACTATCATAAATTACCATGAACAATGAATTTTGGGAGCTAATGCAACTATTCTTGTGATGCACTTGCGGAAGTCCTCAATATTTGCCCACAGGTAACATGTAAGCATACATTTGTCTATTAGTAGATATGGCCTTGTCTACGCACCCACACATGGTATTGTATGCCATGTGACAGAAATTGTGTCAAGATTTTCACTTGTTTCTGGATGTCGATCGCTTTCCATTTGTTGCGCCAAAACAAAAATCACATTCTCCATAGCTCCCTTGGTTTTTAGAAAAGCAAAACTATAACTTAAGTGTGACTTTTCCCGCCCCCCCTTCGAAACTCCCTACCTACAACCTCCAACCCACAGGATTCCATAACTATCCCCTTCCCTCCCTCCCTCCATCCCTCCCTCTACTTTGGATGTCCACCCACCTGATCCTTTCAGTGGATGCTTGACAGATTTGCATCTTACTTCAATCATTTTTATTTCCCTTCAACTTTTATTTAAACACTTGGCCCAGTTCAGAGTTTTCACAGTTGCATAATGATCCTGCATACATAACAGCAGATTTACAGACTATTACAAAACATTGAGATATGCAATCAAGGACACAGCAGCAACAGCTATCTTAACTATCATTTTCTGGAGCTTGCTGCTCTTGGATAGTGGTATTTAAATCACCTTGAGAAGAGGTACACTCTGTAATAAGTCTATATGTCCCTGGAGCAATTAGTCGCTGTAATTAGTGAAATATACACGTCATCATTGTTACTGAACCACTCAGCCAAGTTTTCAACATGGGAGGCTTATGAGGTTGTTGCATTAGTAAGGCCCTTTTGGCAAGTAAAACTCCAATATGGGGAAACCTGCGCTTGAGCTTCCAACATATCAACAAGCTTCTCATAGCTTCAGTCGGTATGGTAACTCCAATCTTTAAGATCAATTCTGAATACACTAACAATGTGACAGAGGAGCGGGGTATGACCAAATCATATAATTGTCTGCATGCTTCAAACTACATCTCATGAAACATGAAACTACAATCGTTTTGAAGTTTGCATTAATGCCGGCACGTAGTGTATCCCATGCAATATATTAAATTAAAGCAAACTGAATTTAAAATTAAGAAATTGTTTGTTAGTGTACAAACCTTAATCCATAAATCAATTTGTTTTCAACTCCTAATCTTTTGGCCCACGTATCCCAGGAAAAGAAGCTGCCATTTTCTCATTCAAATGAATCATACTGTAGAATATGATAATGATACAAGTCATTTATAACATGCCTGCACACAAGTGTTTCTAGGCGCGACAAGGGAGGGAAGACAGGAAGGACAAGACAAACGATCTTACTAGACCTTGTGTCATTCAGATCGTGCAAGTGTGAGAACGAGAAATGAAGGGGCAAGGGCGGGGAGGGGAAAATAGGGCAGAAATGCTGAGTAAGTGCAGCTAATGCAGCGCGGCTCTGGGTAATGCAAGGAGAACAATGGACTGTAGAGGTAGAGTTACAGCCCCTAAGTGCTTGATAGGCCCGGAGGCAGTGCAAGGGTGAATGATCAAGAAAGTGCCTAGTACCCAGTGAGACTCTGAGGGTGGCCAAGCAACCAGTCAGTACAGCAGACAGGTAGGTCAGCAGGAGAGAGAGAGAAAGGAGAAGAGAGAATGAATGTTTTGAGCTTCTACTGGAACTTCAGGTGGTCTGGCTCAAGTTTGGGAGTAGTAGGGAGGCCATTTCTGAGGGAGGCATCTGCAGAGGAGAGAGAGATCTACCCCTCGGTCTCTGCCTGGAGAAGCATCTAACCCTTAGAGAGTTGTAGGTAGCTGAGCAAGGGCTCTTGAAGGAAGGTAGTTTGGAAGGAAGCGTTGGATGGAGTGCGGGCCCCGGCCCTAGAAAGCCTTATGGACAATGCAAAGGGTCTTCAATGTGGTCCTTGCAGCCACTGGGAGCAAGTGTAGAGATGTCAGGGCTGGAGAGATACGGTCCCTGGGCTTGAGGCCAATGATACGTTTTGCAGTCCTGTTCTGGATTACTTGCAGAGGGCATAGAGTAGAGGAAGGCAGATTGAGAAAGAGGCTGTTGCAGTACTCCAGCCTAGAGAGAACCAAGGCTCTGGAGACTGAGCTTCTGGGGGAAAGTGAGAAAGGGAAGAGTCCCTTTGAGGAGGTGCAGCTGGTAGTGGGACTTCTTGGCGATGTCACATGTGAGGAGAGAAAGAGAGTGGAGTCGAAGATAACACCAAGGTTTTTTGCCACAAAGTAATGGGGCCCAAGGCGGGCGGCCAGAGTGAGAGGGAAAGCAAGTGTCCCAATTAGAAGGATCTCCCTCTTCATGTCATTAAGGCAGAGATGGTTAGAGGCACACCAATCCTGAATCGTGGATAGACAGTCAGGAATGAGCGAGAGAAGAGAGGAGGCTGTAGGGGAGCCTGAAGGAAAGCTGAGTGTCATCCGCATAACACAAAGTTGGAGTAGAAGGTACAGATCAGGTGGGCCAAGTAGAGGTTGAAAAAAAGGGGTCAGAGGATAGAGCCCTGGGGAACGCCACAGGTAGAGAGAGAGAGGTGGCAGAGAGAAAGGGACCAAGTTGGGCCTGGGAGGGGCAGTCCAAGAGGAAGGGGGTCAGCCACTCAAAGGCCTGATCCGTGATGCCCAGTTTCGCATAGAATCGATGAATGCCGATATAAAATGGCGCATAATAGTGATTTGATAGTAAAAGTCATAAGGGTGCCTTAGGTTCATATGAAAAAACACCAGAGATAGGATGACCCAATATGCATGAATGTTAACATAATTGAAGCCCAGTGGCCCATTCTATCATGTATCTAAGCCTTTTGGTAAAAGAATCACTCAGAACTTTGAAACCAGACTCCTCACAAGCTATGTGTATTGTTACATTTAATGTGGAAAGTACAAGCAACATGCCCATATCGGTGCCTCTCAATGGTAGGGATAGAGAATATTCAAATGTCCCAGTTTTGGCTGCACAGCATTGAAAATAGTCAATAAAGGGTGAAAAGAACAGGAGTCAACATAACCTACACTCAAGTGTAAAAGTAATGTGCACTTTTAGATTCACTTTCCCAGCCGCTTTTTATTCATTTCTACATGTTAAAATTAAGCAAATGTCGTCACCCAAATATATAAAGTTGGTTTGGGCTGTAAGGGAATATAATTCAAAATCTGCTGTCCTGTTCCCATTGAATATGGCTTGGGCATATCCAAGTTTCATACGTACTGCACCTGGGTGTCATAAGAACTGTGCAATAATTTTACTTGGGGCATCAAACTATTTACGATCTGACCCAATGGTGACATTAAGAATACATAGCAACAGTAACACCAAGAGGTTAAGCAACACTACCCTGTCCATCAGCAAGATGTAAGTTTCAGCCACCTACTTAATTTAGTAGGTAAGACATTTAGACAGGCCCGATGTTGTTAGAATATAGTTAACATAATGGTGATAAACTCTTGAACACAACTAGCCTCAAATATGCTTCATGGGCCGGATGACCGAGAAGATAGGCGGCAGTGCAGGAGCTGGCTTGGTCTGGGGGGTGGAGAGGGAGAGATGGGAGGAGAGGAGAAAGTGATCACTACAGGAGAAAGGAGTGGTGAGAGGGTTAGATCTGAGGAGATGAGAACATCCACAGTGTGCCATGCAGAGTGAGTCAGGCCAGAGGGAAGAATAGAAAGAGAGAGTCGCAGAGGTCACGAAAGAGTCTGGAGGAGGGACAGGAAGCATCAAGGTGGATGTTGAGGTCTCCAAGGAGGAGGAGTTGAGTGGTTGAGGCCATGCGGGCTGGGGGCTGGGGGGAAGAGGTTGGCCCACTCAGAGGAAGGAGACAGTCTGACCAGGTGGCCGATAAATAGTAGAAATGGTGAGGGAGTGACCAGGGGAGAGAGAAAGCCTGCAGACAAGGCATTCAAAAGGAGTAGGAGGACTCACTGAGGCAGGAATCCACTCTTGGAAGATCAAGGCTACACCCCCCACTGGGACGGTTGGATCTGGGCGAGGAGAGAATCTTGTAGCCATCAGGGAGTATAGTGTCAAAGCTTGTGAGAGACCTGGCCGTGAACCATGTCTCTGCGAGACCAAGGACATAGTTCTTCAAGGAGTTGGCAGATGTCAGAGGAGTGTTTGACAGCGGAGCGAGAGTTGAGTGGCAAGATGGATAAGGTTGCCAACCTTGAAAGACTTCCGGGGAGGGGTACAAATCAGAGGTACGCCCGCAGAGTTGTAGAAGGAGCCCGAGGGAGGACAGAAGAGGAGGGAGGAGAGGGCAAGGTAGCCAGGGAGGAGGAAGAGGTGGAAGGCAAGGAAGCCGGAGAAAAGAGAAGGCACAGTAGGGGAAGGAAGGAAGTTGAAGAGGTTGAAGAGGCATGGGAAGCGTCTATCAAAGAGGAGGTGGTTGGCCTGGGGGCCTTAGACCAAGACGGTGCCATTCAGGTAGACATAAATGATGACCTTCGAAGAGTGGAAAGAGGCCAGGTTGGCCTCCTATCCGGTTCCATCATTAGTAGGAGAGGAAGAGAAAGGAGAAAGCACAGAGATCATGTGAAGAGTCCATAGGTCTGGCGAAGGAACGACAAAGAGGATGTCGGTGAGGGTCTGTCTGGAGGAAGCACTGGTGTAGGCATCAGCGATCGGGAGACCAGGGTTAGAGACCAAGATATCCTTTTTGAACTTCTTCCTGCCAGACTTCGTGAGAATGGTAGGCTAGTCAACGGAGAAACAGTTGTAGAAGATAGGTGAAACGGACAACGCCACAGGTGATGAGGAGGGAGTAGAGGGGGGGTGAGAGGGGCAGAAAGCGGGCAGTGGGTGCATGGGGGGTGCAAGCAGAAAGTAGCACAATGCAGTCACTGGGCCAGAGAAAAATAGAAATTTGCAGCTGGTCAACACAGTTACAGCCACTGTAGAAGTCAAAGAGCAAGCACAATCACAAGGTTAGAACATAAGTTCTACTAGGCCCTAGGTTTGGAGTCCTGAGCAATGATTTCCACACAAATGAAGGGTAGTGTCTCTCCTCTCTCCTCTCTCCTCTCTCCTCTCACCTCTCACCTCTCACCTCTCACCTCTCACCTCTCTCCTCCCCCCCCCCCCCCTCCTTGTAAATTGTTCTACATATTGTTCTAAGGACCTGTTTCATGTTTGTAAATATGCTTCTCTCACTTTTGTACCTGTTATACTGTAAAGTGCTTTGGCTTAAAGCGCTATATAAAATCAATAAACAAACAAGCTAACGCATAGGTGCTACGGGATTATACAATTACTGTGCTATTTTTACTGCGACCCCTCAAAACGTAGACTTTTAAAACCCCTTTTCAGACAGTTACTTGCCAACTGTAACGTTCTTTCGACTGGATGTTCCTCCCACGCATTCCTCATCTTGTGATAATTTGTTTCGCCAGCTTCGCTGCATCGGAAAGAAAAGATTCAGCAGAGGGCGCTGTGCTCGAGGTCGTGGTGTATAATGTCCCTCGACGGGCTCTGTACCGTGTCGACGTCACTGATGGCATAAGTAGCTCGAGCCGCACCCGCTGGCTTCAGTTCTGTTTTTTCGAGGAAATACTCGTGGAACATGCTGTGACTGATAGGCCATTCGTGAGAGGAAATTTTAAGAGAAACTGTACTGTGGGGTAGGCTGGGAGGGTCGATGAGGAATACGTGGGAGGAACATCAGTCGAAAGAACGTTACAGTTGGTAAGTAACTTGTTCTTCGAATGGGTTGTGTACTCCCACGTATTCCTCATCTTGTGATAGACTCCCATAGCAGTGACCAATTTGGAGGTGGGAGTGCTAGTTCGTGTTTTCATGTACAGAGTGAAGTACCGCTCTGGCAAATAACCCCTCATTGGAGGAGGAGGCATCTAAGCAGTAATGCTTGATAAAAGTATGCATTGATGCCCATGTTGCAGCCTAGCAAATATCTTTTGCAGGGACTCCACTCTTCAAAGCCGCAGAAGTAGCCATTCCCCTTGTGGAGTGAGCACGTAGCCCATCCGGTAGGTCTTTTCCTGCTAATCTGTAACACTCCAGTATGGCTAGAATAATCCAGCGGGATATGGTTTGTCACCGCTAAACCAAATTTAAGACCTGTGTAGCCCACAAAGAGTTGGTCGTCTTGACGTAATTTTGTCATTCTTGCAATATAAAAGCTGAGGGCCCTCTTGGGGTCCAGCCTATGTAATCTCTCCTCTTCTTTTCCCAAATGAGGAGGAGGATAGAATGTTGGTAAAACAATGTGACAAATGGAAGTCGGAAACTACTTTTCGTAAGAAAGATGGTTTAACTTTCTGAAATACTTTGTCTTTGTAAAATGTGGTGTATGGAGGTTTACTTGAGAGAGCCTGTAGTTCACTAATCCTGCGGGCTGATGTTAATGCCACAAGAAGGACAGTCTTTAGTGTTAAAAGCCTCAATTCACAGGAATGCAAATGGTATACATGTTAGGAATTTAAGAACTAATTTTAAATCCCAAGTTGGAACAGGAAATGGTATGGGTGGATATACATTTGTAAGTCCTTTTAAGAATTGTATTATTAATGGTATTTTAAAGTAAGAAACCTCTTCCGAGGAGCGCTTAAAAAATGGACAGCGCAGCAAGGTATCCTTTGATTGTTCCCATCTGGAGCCCCAGATTGGCTAGATGTAACAGGAAAGAAAGCACCATTGGTGTGCCACATTGAAAAGGGTCCACATCTCTATCCTTGCACCAGTTACTGAATTTATTCCAACAACATCGGTACAAGGATTTTGTTGCTGGCCTTCCATAATGTCATCCGGAAGGTCCCAATCCTTGTAATCTCAACCTCTCAGAAACCATGCATGAAAGTTGAGTGTGTTGACCTCTGGATGGAGAACCCGACCTTCCTCTTGCGAGAGAAGATCCTCTTTGTGGAAGACGTATTGGAGGGCAGATGGACATGTCCAGAAGGTCCGGGTACCACATCTGCATACATCTCACTCAAAAACTCACACAACCATCTTGCGCACCACAAGCCGCACGCACTTCACAACACTGCAACAACACATAAGCCAGAGCAACAGCACACGCGAACTGACACCGATCCAATACCCGCACCAAAGCTCAGCACCCGGTCTATACCGAGTTGAAGCTGCCAACAGAACACCACTCCTCTCACTATCGTGCTCCCTCTTCACCTTACTAACCCATCCCACTTTATTGTTTGCAGATCCGCCAGAACGCCTGGGGACCAATTCCGTTGGTGACGGTGCGCGGTACAAATACCTTTAACATCTTCCTGGGCCAATCCGGGGCAATTAGGAACTTTCTCAACCTCCTGATTACTTGAGGAATCACGGGGACTGGGGGAAATGCGTACAGCAGGGGAAAATCCCAATCCACTACGAACGTGTCTCCTAGAGCTCCTCTCGGAGGAAATTCCCTTGAGCAATACTGATCGCACTTTCGGTTTACTGAGGTTGCGAACAGATCCACTTGAAGGTTTCCCCAAAGGGCGAAGATCTCCAGAAGGACTTCCTGAGCTAGCTCCCACTCGTGGGAGACTGTGCTCTGCCTGCTCAGAGCATCTGCCGCCGTGTTCTGCTCTCCGGCTAGGTGAACTGCCGATCGAGAGATTCCCTCCTGCATCGGCCAGAGCTGCATTGCCTCTCTGCACAGAGGTGGTGATCCTACGCCTCCTCTTTTGTTGAGGTAGTACATGGCCACTGTGTTGTCCGTCATTATCAGGACATTCTTTCTCTGTACGGAGGGCAGGAAGGCCTTCAGCGCTAGTCTGATTGCCCTTAGCTCCAATAGGTTGATGTGTAGTCTGGATTCCGATGGAGACCAACGTCCGCTGATTGTCAGATCGTTGGTGTCTGCTCCCCACCCCGTGAGTGAGGCGTCACTACTGTTATCTCCAGCCATGGTTGCCAAAAAGATTCTCCTTTAAGGATGTTGTTGCAAGTCCACGAGAATTGGGACCACCGAGTTCTGAGGACCCATTGGAGGGATCTCATTCTCAATCTGGCCTCTGGCACCAGAAAAATGCAGGATGCCATGAGACCGAGCAACCTCAGGAAATCGAAGGCCGGTAGATGCTGGGCTTTTTGGAATTTTGTTACCATCTGCTGGATGTGGAGAGCTCTCACCTCGGGCGGCGAGGCTTTCCACGAGGAAGTGTCCAAGACTGCTCCGATAAATTGGAGTTGTTGGGATGGTACCATGTGGGACTTCTTGAAATTGAGGGAGAAGCCCAGGTTGTGGAGGAAGTGGCAGGTGATCGACAGGTGTTCCTGAGCTTGTTCTGGAGAACGTGCTCCGATTAGCCAGTTGTCCAGGTAGGGGTATACGTGGATCCCCCCCTCTCCTGAGACTCGCTGCCACTACCGCCATCAGTTTGGTGAAAACCCTCGGGCGGAGGTCAGCCCGAATGGCAGAACTCGAAACTGATAGTGAGAACCGCCAATTGCAAACCTCGGGTATTTTCTGTGCTTGGAATGGATTGGCACATGAAAATAAGCATCCTGAAGGTCCAATGATACCAACCAGTCTTGGAGTTGGAGAGCCTGAAGGATCTGAGAAAGGGTTACCATCTTGAACTTGTCCTTCCTGAGGAATTTGTTTAATTTTCTCAAGTCCAAGATGGGTCTCAATCCTCTGTCCTTTTTGCGGGTGAGAAAATAGGGGGACTAACAGCCTTTGTTCCTCTCTGCTACAGCTACATGTTCTATTGCACCTTTCTCTAGCAGGGTTATAATCTCCTGCCAAAGGAGCAGGTCTTGAATTTTGGTAGAGCTGGCTCCTGGTGGATGATCTTGAGGTCTTTTTATGAAGGGTAGGCAGTAACCTTGAGCTACTGTCTCTAGTGCCCATGCATCAAGTAATGCCTCGCCATTCTTCCAGATTCTGAGAGATTCTGCCTCCCACAGGTGTTTTGTATGATAAGACCTCAGAGGTTTGGATGCGGCTGCACGAGCGGCTGATGGCATTGATGTTGTTTCTGAAGATGGCTTTGTAGTCTTTGCTCGTCCACCACGAGTGACATTTATTCTGCCCCTTTGAAAAGCCTGTCCTCTTCCTCTACCGACAGAGAAGTAGTATCGAAAAGGACGACCCCTCCAGGAAGATGAGCCTGAATAGGGTTTCTGAGGTGTTAAGGAGAGTTCTCTGTATAGGCTAATTTCCCAAACCTAGTGAGTCCCCCAGCAACTTTGCTGGATTTTTGGGGTTTATTTTATTCTCCTGCTAAGAGTGAGACTCTTTTTCTCCCACTCTTAGACATGATTTGAGATATCCTTTGACTTTGTAATCTGTTTAATGGGCTATGGGGTCTTACTCCATAGGGTTTCATATATTTTTGGTAGGTGTTACACAGCACCCTCAGTGGGTGTCATAGTGACCCTCAGCACCACACTGGGTGTCATAGTGACCCCCAAACAGATTCCATACCCTGGGACTGACTACTGTCTCCCAGGGCATGTAAAGTCACCATTGACTTTACTGCTCTTAAATTGGGAACAGAACCAGTACAAACCATCATATTGTGGAAGTACTGGTAGGAGTAATTAGATTGCCCCTGGGTTTTTCGAGGGGCACTGTGCAGTCCCCCCCTCGTCGAGTTTCTGGCTGGTGGCAGTGGTTACCACGCAAAATATTCCACCAGAATATTTCCTATGGGATTTTCCCATTCATTTTAAACGCACCATTTTTTGGTGCAATGTTAAAGAAACCGCTGGGTTACTTATTTAATATTTATTCCCCGGTTGGGTCTTTTTGCCAGGACTCCGTTTTAAAATGGCGTCTGTATTCGCCTCTGTAACTCCAACCCAAGTCGAGCCCTTTGTTCCACTTTTTGGCGGGCTTCTCCAAAGAAGCCTCCAAAAGTGGTGCCACTCTGTCTGGGTCTACAGGATGTGTGGGAGGGGGGTTTAGGCACCCTGAACTGAGTTGCCTCAGCAACTCAAGTCGCACTCTTGTGTGATTGGCCCAGTGGTGAGCTGCCCGGCTCACCACTTAGCATGTTTGAGTGACAGCTAGGACTGATGAATGGGGGTTTTCTGCATAAAAGCAGGGCTTTGGGGACTAGAACTTCAGAAGTCGCCACAGGACCAAAGAATCCGAAGAGGGAGAAGCTGAGCCGACCTGCAACAACGACACCATCGGTGGAGCCCTGCTGAACCGTCTCACCACTTCCCAACAACAGAGAAGATCTTCATCCCGGAGAGTCTTCTTCCTCTGAGCTGGTGGGGATAACCAGTTTGCCCTCTTTTTCGCCTGCATGGATCGTCCCGTGGTCGAATCGCCCGTGCCAAGCATCCCGGCGGCCGGATAGCCACGCTTCACTGCTACCGCGAATAAAAGGGTAGTACCTTTTAACCGGGAAACTCCGCGGCTGGTTTCTTCCCTGGCAGTGCAACAACCTCCAGCTTTCCTCCACGTCAAGATCTCCTCTTCCCCTGGAACGAAGCACCGACTTGCACCCGCTGCCAGGAACAACTGCCCCCGATGGAGCTTTCTCACCATTTCAGGTACTGAGTCCCGCCTGGTCTCCCTTGCAACAGACTGATCAAGGGGTCCCGTAAATCCTTGACTTTCTATCCTGGGGTGACCTGGGACCTACTAACTAACTTTTCCTAACTTGAGCCAACCCTTTTTTTAACTCTTTGCAAGGACCGTTTAAAAGTACTATTCAACTGTGTGACCTCGGACACATTCCGCCTTGCTCTGTTCAAGAGTGGGCCTGGCCTATGACTTTCTTGCTCCTCAGTAGACTCTGCCTTTTCTGACTTGCTCTGGTTCTCCTAAAGTGTTGGTATTGTGAATGTTCCTAATTCTGCCTTTTTCCCTCCTTTTTTACTTATTGGAGTGCCATCTTAGGTTAAGTGCTCAACTCTGTCTGAAAATAAGTGGTGTTTTAACTAAGACTTGTTCAATAAGTGATCAGGGATGTATATATATATTAATAGTGACTATTCTGAACTTGCTTGCCATATTAGTGTTAGTGTATATTACAAGGTGTGTTTTTAAATAAATAATTATATACTTTTATACCCAAGCTCTGGTCAGTGTTTGCTTGTGCTACTGTATTTTGGTACCTATCTTGTATACTCTATATACTGTCTAACTCTTCTTGAGAGAAGTCTGGCTGCTCAGCCACAGCTACCAGGTAAATCTGGGTCGTACAGACTGCTACCAATTGGGTTTACTGCCAACACCTGTAGTCTTAAGCCTTTTGCAGTGGTCCCTAAGGGAACTGCACAGGTTTCTGCCTAACATGAGGCTGTCGCATGGAGGCACTAAGGGACTTTGCTGCCGCTTTCGAGGTCTGTAGTTTTTCCAGGCTCTCATCAGCATTAATACCAAACAGCCTCGAGCCATCAAAGGGCATGTTGAGAAGCCTGGTCTGTACATCTAGTGCAAACCCTGACTTTCTCAACCACGCAAATCTGCGAAATACTGTGCTTGATGCCATGGACCTGCTAATACTATCAGCAGTATCCAGTCCAGACATTGCCTCTTATATTCAGGAAGCCTTCCCTTTCCTCGCCTTCCGGAATATGCTCAACCGCCGCCTAAATGCATTCCCACAGGGTGTGTGTGAACCTGGCCAGGGTACAGGTGACATTGGTAGATTTCAAGCCCATGCTACCCGACGTAAAAACTTTACGAGCCCAGGCATAAAACTTTTTATCCTCCCTGTCCGGAGGTATGGTTGGGTATGCTGCCTGCCTTGATGTAGTAGCTGGGTGTCCAGTCATTTGGTCGACTGAAAACTGGTCGAATGACATTTGGTCGAAAACCAAATGGCCGAATTTATTTTTTATTTATATATTTATTTTTCGAGTTTTCGTTTTTTAAAAAAAGGGGGGTTTTAGAGGGAAAAAAAGGGGGTTGGGGGGGGACCCCCCAAAAAAAATAAAAAAAAGGGGTAAAATAAAAAAAATAAAAAATTTGACCATTTGGTTTTCGACCAAATTGGTTCGACCATTTGTCTGGTCGACCAATTTTTTCGACCAAATTTCTGGTAACCTAGTAGCTGCCTGAATAACCAAGCTTTCTGGAGTAGGGCGTCTACTCGGGTATTCTGGGTCAGAAGTGGAAGTTCTGTACTTTTTTGGGAGATTACTGTCTACTGCAGCAATGCTATCAGGTTTTTCCCAGTTTTTCTCAACTGTTCTTTGCAATGCCCTATGAAAGGGGAGAACTGGATCTTTCCAGGGTCCTCGGACTATAATATCTGTCAAATCATCTTGCCCAACCCATATATTCAATCACCCTACTCATCAAATTCCTATACCCTGAGTCTGCATGTTCTGCAGGATCAGGTGCAGCAAACTCCAATTTGGGTGATGTGTCCACACCACTAGCAGAATGCAGAGTTTCAGATAGATCTCTCATTTTTGTCTCAGGATTTATCAGTTCCTCTGGAACTTTTCTAGTCCCATATTTTACTCCAAGAGGAGTGACCTCATCATCTGAATCAGATTCCTCAAACATTGAAGATATGTACCTTCAAAAGTCCAATCTTGTTAAAGGTGTAAACCTTCTCTCTTCTTCCTCATAATTTGTCGAAAGAATCAGTGTTTTATTCGAGGGAGTCTTCGAGGGCGTCGAAGGAACCTTCGACACACTCGACGAAGCCTTCGACAAAGGCGTCGAGGATAAATTAGGCTTCGTTATTGGAGCAGTCGGCGCCGATGGCGTTGATGAAGTTGCACCAGACTTCGACAATTTTTGTTTCTTATGAGGGATCGGAGAGGCACTTGAACCTCGAGGATCTCTCGACGACTTGTCGACTCGAGATCTATGGGTACTAATAGGATTAACCGTTGTAGTTCCCCGACTTCCCTGCGTCGTCCAAAGGAGCAACCGGGGTCTGGCTTTTCTGAGGTTTCTTCGAGGGGCTCAAGGCCGCGTTCTCAAAGACCTGCAACATTCTTTTTCTAAAAGATCTCCCACTTTGAAGGGGAATCCGATCTAGTCGGACATCGAACCAATTCGGTCGACGAATCGGACGATGATGACGGAGATCTATGTCTCCTTTTGAGCTTTTTGGAGGAAGACCAAGAAGATCATCTCGACCTGCTACGAGATCGGGATCTCTTCGAGTGCTTTTTATGGCGTTTCGATTCCTTAGAGTCGGATGATTTTTTATGTTTTTCAGATAAGGCTTTCGAAGAGCCCTTCGACGCCACCCGCCCCACCATTAACTTACTTTTCCTCTCACGGAGGGCCTTCTCCGTCATAGACTGACAGGAGCCACAGTCGCCTGTTCGATGGTCTGAGCCCAGACACCACAAACAGATACAGTGAGGATCGGTGATGGACATCTTCGATCCACAGTCATTACACTTCTTAAACCCAGTTTTGGGAGTCGAAGCTGTCGATGAAGAAGACATTTTCTTGACAGAAAATCTTGAAGCACGCCGTTCATGAGAGCGAAACAATCGGAAAAACGGAACTGAAGCCAACGGACGCGGCTCGAGGTACTTATACCATCAGTGACGTCGACACGGTACGGAGCCCGTCGAGGGACATTCAACACCACAAGCATAGCGCCCTCTGCCAAAATGTTTTTTCCGATGCAGCGAAGCTGGCAAAATGAATTATCACAAGAGTAGGACTAGGGATGGTACAGTACATGTTGCATACAGGGAGGGATGCGGGGGGGTGTCTCCCCTGCATATATATGGGGTGAAAAGACGGTTGACATGGGGGGATGGGGGAAGAGTCGCAGTCAAAACAATGCAGTAATCACATACATCCGGTGCTACTGGGCATGCAAGGAGCCAACATGATCATAATAACGAAGACAGTTCCCGGTCATTCTTACCTGCCTATACTTTTGGATTCTAAGCCATTGCTTAGCCGCAGGTGGTTGGGTCGGGAGGCATGGTTTTGTGGTGGAGCCAAGGCCAAATCAGTCCTTTGCACTATTTAGGAGAAGAGCTAAGTTTTGAGTCCTTTCCAGAATGCCATGCAGTCTTGCATGTGTCAAATGCAGGGGGATTTAGAGATGGTTGGCGCCAAGTTTGAGTAGGTGGACCCTCCGATACGGGCTGAAATGGAGGGGGCAGTGCTTTACCTTAGATCACGGGTTGGGAGGTAAAGCGTACATTTTTCTTGTACGTATATGGGGCCGGCTTTGTGCACAGCTCGGTGAGTAATGCACAGGATTTTGAAGGTGGTCCTATGCCCAATCGGGAGCCAGTGTAAGGTGCAGAGAGCAAGTGAGACGGTTGTGGGAATAGAGACGTTTTACCACACACCATTATCTCCATTTTCTCCAGGTTGAGAAGGAGATTGTTTCTCGACATACAGAGGTCAATTGATAGTTTATTTGTATGGCCCCTATACACACACGTTTCAAAGTGCTTCAAGGCAAGGGAGGGAGCCAGGGAAAAATACAATGACATTCTTACGAGGTCTTGAGACAGTAAGAATGAGAAATTAACTATAGTACTAGGCCTGATGACGTTTCAGACAGTGCAAGAGCATTTGACAATGATAAGAGGGGGAGGTAGACGAGACAATCTACTATCGTACTAGGCCCGATTTATGGTAGTGCTAGAGATTGACAAAAAGCTGAGGGAGAAGGGGAAAAGGGGAGTTGGGGGGGAGGAAACAAACAAGCGACTATCGTACTAGGTCTGACGACAATTCTGATAGAGTAAGTCCATAGAATATACTGAGGGGAGGGAGAGGAGAGAGGAAAAAGACAGGGAGAGGAAGAGAAGACTGGGAGTCAGTGAGGGTTGTGAAAGAGAAGAAGCAAAGCCGGTAAAATACAGTGTTCTAGAGCACAGAAGCAGGTGAAAGTACATCAAGTTGCAGGGGTCAATACTGAAACACATAATGTTGCAAGAGATGAGCAAGTGCAAGCCAGGATTCAAGTCGTAGATGGGCATAACATGATTCAAGGTCACCATGATTACGTGATGCTTAAGGAAGTCCAGCATGAGAACGACGAGATGCGAGATGGGTGAACCAACATGAGTCGCAGGAGTACAAAAGTCAAATCAAAGCATCAGCAACAAGGCGATGAAGTAGTCACCATAATGTGTCAATACTAACTCCCACAATGGGCAGGGAGGGATTGTTGGTGCGTGGGGTGGGGAAGAGGGGAATAGCAGGAGAGGGCTGCCTTGGAGGTTGGGGGGAGAGCAGGATGAAGGATTCAAACATACAGGCATCACATGCATACAACAGGTGGGGAGGGGGGCAGGGAAGTACAGCGGCACGCATACAGGCATCACATGCAAACAACGGGGGCCAGCAAAGTACAGAGGCAGGCATATAGGTCTGTAAATCATGCTGCTAGGTCAGGGTGAGGGTTGGTGGTTGATTTGGGAATACTCTGGATGATGCGTGTGGCATCAGCGTAATTAAAGCAGGTGAGGTTGTGCAAGTGAATGAGACAGGGCAGAGGGGTCATGTAAAAGCCGAAGAGGGGGTGAGAGGCAGGCAACTTGGGGTACTCTAGTGCTCACGAAGCGTGTAGTGGAGAAGAAAGTGGGGAGATTGGATATTTGCTCTTGGTTAGTGAGGAAAAAAGCGATCCATCATTTGAGCACCAAATCTCGTATTCCTAGGGAATGTAATTTGTCAAGGAAGACGGTGTGGTTAACAGTGTCAAAAGCTGCTGATGGGCCAAGGAGAACAAGTGTGACGCATCCTTCCGAGTCTGCAGTGACTGAGGCCACCCCAGATAGAGATCAGCGTGGTTTCTTTTCCGTGGCGAGAACGGAAATCCGATTGCATGAGGTTTCGGAAGTTGTTGGTTTCCACAAAAAAGTTGAGCTGGCAGTTTGCAGTGCGGTAGATGAGCTTTGCCAATAATCGGGTGTTGGAAATGGGCCCCGTAGTTGATAGGCTGCAGCGGGTCAAGGGATGCTTTCTTTAGAAGGGGTTTGAAATGCACGATTCTGAAGGGTTCTGGGAAGACGTTGGAGGAAAGGGAGGCATTACGGATGGACCTCTCCAGTAACCCTGCACATGTAGAGGTAAAGATTTCTTTGAGGAGCGAGGTAAGACAAGGGTCCAGCAAGGAGCCCGAGGGTCAGCTGTTGGAGAGCAGTTCGATAAACTCTTTGCTTGAGATGGGGCTGAAAGAGCAGGATGGAAAGTCTCTGCAGGCATGTGGGTCGATTCTTGAGGGGTGGGTGTTGGCAGGCAATGAGGTTGCAAAGGTTTGCGTGGTGGGTGGCCGTCCTGTGTGGGCTGTTTTGTGAGAGTGAGTTGCAGTGCGTTTGGGAGGAGGTGATCGGGGCGGATGTGCAAGAAACGTTTAGGAATTCAATAAATATCCTGTGGAGCCCTTTACTACTGCCGCTGCAGCTCAGGATTCTGTTGTAGTAGGCTTGCAAGGCCTTCCAGATCTCAGATTTACAGTTGCATTGATAGCGGGTGGCCACTGATTTGGGTTGAGGGGTACTGGATGCTCGCCATTTCTGCTCAAGGGAGTGGTTTTGAGTTTTTAATGCATTTAGGTAGGAGTGAACCACTGGGGGGGGTGGGTAGGGATGCTTTTCTATGTAATTGGCTAGCTTTTTGTATTTCAACATTTAAATATATACAGGAGAGATGAAATGGCCAGACTTTAGAGAAATAAATGAAAGGTGTAATCTCCACAATGCAGAAAGCGGCCACATAGTAATGATTTCCATACAGTTTTTGCCCATGTTGGCTGGATGTCGCATGCAATTTACTCACTTGCCTCTGGGTTGTGTGTGTTAGGGTGCTAGAGCGGTGTGCGAGAGGTGCGGGGAAGGGGGGGGGGGGGTTGAACCAATGGTTCAGGAAAGGGCAAGCCATGCCATACTGAGAGAAGGCAAAGTAGCAGCAGGGGGTGGGTTGGGATGTAAGGGTTGGAGAGGGTGTACGAAGCATCAGGAAGGTTCCTGAATCGCTCAACTATACTTCTTGTACAATTCAGAGCAAAGGCAATCAGATCCCAGTGTCTCATTATTTATTAGCCTATCAACAGCAGCAAATATCTCCTCTAGTGTTAGTAGTGCGAGATCTAGTTTTCAATAGCTCTTGCAGAATATATACATACATACATACATACATACATACATACCCTTCAAACACTTGCCATAGTGTACCGGCCATGGAAACCAATACCAATCAATCAAGTTTATTCGGATGTATAAAAACAACCATTAAACAACAGATCAAACACATTAATACTCAGATCCTATTTATAAATTCATAAAATTGCCTTATTATAAAATACAATCGGTATACAATTCCTAAAAGCAGTGTACAAAAACATTTCTTTGTTAAAAGGTTACCTCAAACAAGGGTGAAGGATCGTACCAAAAAACTATACACATCTTTTATCCCACAAAAAGAGATATTATACTATTTTCTTACAGGCCTTCATCGCCTTGAAGTTTCATAATGCAATTTCTGAAATACATCACTCTTCAGAAACGTCAAGAGGGCCCAAGCAGTGAAGACTGTTTCAGCACTCAAAAGGAACACTAAAGCAGCCCTAGGAGTATGGATCGCCATCTTCTTGAGGGCAGGAATCAAAGTCAATTTACGTATGCTGGCATATCCTATACAAAAGAACAGCAAATGGGCAAGGTCCTCTCTATAATATCCACAAACCGGGCAGCTATCTGAGTCTGGAGAGCCCCTCCACTTATAAGTGTTACCGTTCAATCGAAGACAATTAAATCATGCTCTGGAGAACAGCCACCTGTCCTTTTTCAACACACTCCATAACAAATACGGTTGGATTCCAGTTAAACAACTAATGCTGGCGTGCAGTTCGCCGTTACTATGGCCAGACTCCTGCAGAATTCTTTTCGCGACTATAACTTCACCCAACAAGGCTTTATAGACGGCCCCCTCACTCTTTTCTGCAACAGGCAGAAAAAGCGCACCCAAATTAGCTTCCCCCAAAAATGAAAAAACATAAGCTAACCAAGGAATTTTTTTCCACCCACTTTTGTCCATCACAGTGCGTAGGATGGTTTGGCACAGGGTGGCATGCTCATTAGCCCAGAGCCTGACCCAGAATAACAAAGGGGCCAGTGCCCACTGATCTTCCCAAAGCTCCACCCCCCAATTCCCTATGGACCGCTGTACTAGAAACAGTGGGCGGAAGCCCGAGCAAATTTTTTAAAAATCTGCTCTTCTTTCTCTGTATTTCCACCGCATTCTGGTAACCCCAGATAGCTGCACCATACAGAGTCGAGGCCAAGGTTTGGGTACCATATATCTTGAGTATCACGTCCAATGGCTGGCCCCTACACTTGGACATAAACCGTGAGATACCACCTAGCTGTTGGCTCATCTTAACGGATTGTTTAGCCACATGGCCTTTGCCATTTAGTGCCTCAGAGAACCGTATCCCAAGGTAGTCAAAGGACTTAACTCTGGGGATAATTTCTCCGACACAGAGAATGGGTTTCATTGGTGCAACACGTTTTCTACCCACACACGCCATTACCGCAGATTTCTTGGAATTAATTTTTAAACCCAAGTTGCTCATAAACGTGGAATAGGCGTTTATCAGGGCCTGAAGCGCCCGAGGAGTTCTTGCCAAATGGACTGTCGTCAGCATAGGCCAGTACTGGGAACCCCCTACCACCCAATGTTAAATAATCGGCCAGTACACCTACCAGGTCCTGTGAAAGGCCATTGATGTAAAGGCAGAAGCAGATAGGAGCCAATATGCAGCCCTGCCTCACACCACACCCCACCTGGAAGCAGGCCGTGCAATGCCCCCCAGAGCTGCTACGAACACAGGCCTCATTATCCGTGTGGAGGTCTACCAGGGCCTGTAATATTGCACCTGGGCACCCTAAGGACCCAAGCACTGCCCAGAGCTTAGCGCTGTCTACTTTGTCAAAAGCAGTGCTTAGGTCCATAAATTCCAAATAGACTACCTCGCCCCTACAGAACACAGAATTAGCCACCAGCAGGTATAGATTGAGGCTCTGCTCTAATGTACCCACACCAGGACGAAACCCAAATTGGATATCAGATAGAACAGACTGTTCCCCGATCCAAGACTCAATGCGGGCCAACAAGATTCTGCCAAAGATTTTAAACGAGGAGTCTAATAAAGAGATAGGCCTATATGCTCCAGGACTAGAGAGGTCTCCCTTTTTAAATATTGATTATCGCCCGCCTCCACGAGGGAGGATATTTCCTTGCTTTAAGACATGCATTAAAGACCACAGTCAGAAGTGGGGCCCACAAGTCAGCTGGGTCCTGGAACAGATCGAAGGGTATCATGTCCGGGCCAGGGGCACGATTATGCACCTGTAGCTTGATTGCCTTGACAATCTCCTCCACCTCAAACCTAAGACAAGGGCCACTATAAACTGGTTCGACTCCTGATTTTTCGGACCCGAACAAACTACCAAAGTGCGCTACCCATGCCCCATCTTCCACATGGGTGCCACTCACCAAGTTGGACCAACTGCCCTCCGGGCCACTTTTTACGAAAGCCCAAAAAGCCTTCTGATCCCCCCCGCATGGCGGAGTTCAAGAACCCTTCCCAGGCAGCCTGTTCTATTTCCTATTTTCTACTCTTTAGCTCTTGTTGATAAATTTTCCTATCTAGGGCAATCTTCAATCTACCACTTGTCGGGTCCTTCAAGGTTCTCAACAACGATTTTTTTGCCTTTTTACAAGCTCCATCTAACCACCCTCTTCTAGGTGCAGAGCCATTGGCCTTTGTTGCTTTAGAGAATTTGGACCCAATACCTACATTTCTCAAGATTTGTATGTGTTCAAGTATTTTTAATTTAACAGCAGGATCTAACAAAGCCAATTTAAATTGCCAAGGCGGCTTACTCATTGCACCTGCCCCCAGCACAATGTAGACTAGAACAGGTAAAGGATCCGATAACATCCAAGGAAGTATGACTTCAACTGACCAATTAGAGGATGGGACAAAAAAGCAAATAGTCCATGCAGGATGAACCTGTACACCGACTAATAATATGCATTTTCGTTCCCATCAGGATGCTGGTAATCCCAAACATCAACCCTGCCCCTACCATCATGCCCTCAAATATCACCAGAGCGGACTTTGTTAATATTCTACAAGCAGTGTTTGTTCAACTCGTATTCATATTTAAGATGGTATTCAGATCCTGCCGCCGCACAACGCATAAAATGTGCACATCCAGTCGTTAATCACAGATCAACAAAATAGGACTAATCATGATTGTCAATATTAGGACCGACAATTACAAGTTGCTGCGCATGAAGTATGCCATGCAGTATCACAAATCTTCCCATGGTGTTGCCAGTAGAAGTAATGCATGGCAAATGTAATGTTGTATGTATTAACACAAGTACATGTGCAAGGCATAAATTAGTTTTCAACAATTGATTAGCAGAGTTTGCTAACATGTTCTTGATTGTCCCCAGAAGATATTTGTACCCAAGACATAAAATGAGCATCAAAACCGAATTTTGGTGTTCCGCTGAAGTAAAGCGTTAGTGAGAAGTCAGGCCTTGCAAATTCTTTAAAATTCCACTAGATGCACAGTTCGAGTAACTTAGTTTACATACTCAACATAAAAGAAATGCACTCGACACAGAGCAACGGATGACAAAAAATGTATTCATGCTTTCTGTAAAATAGTGCATAACACCAAAATCCCACACTGCTGCCACCCAGAAGCCAACTATGCACTGTGAAACTTTTGACAGTTACTGCAAAGTAAATGTTAAAAGTTCCAAACATCTCCTACAAAAGGTACTCACCCTTCATAAAATCTACTCCACTATGGGAGCCCTGGATTATGGTCTGTAAAATATAAAAGGTTAGCCGCATGAAAGAACAAAAAAAAATATATATGATCAAAAGGCTCTGAAAACTGTTTGACCAGCTGTCTCTTGCCCGTGCTAATATATATAATACAATCAATCGTAGAGCAAAGCGAGCTATGGAGGCTTAACAGTGTATGGTATTGCAGCAGATATGTAGATGAACAGACTGGATGGAACTATTGATTACTACTTAGCATAAACACTGGTTATCTTTGTGTGTTCATTATGTAAGACTAAGAGTGGATGGTGCAGCAAGCAGAGAACTGGGCCAAGTAGATGCAATATTGTAGTTTGCCGGCATCTCACTTTCAGGTCAGCTAGTACATGGTGATAAGATAGAATGTAAAGGAGTATGGGATCAGCTCATGGGTTGAGCACAAGTTGCACCGATGCATTCAACCAGCAGGTCCCAGACCTAGGTTTGCCATCAAAAGCACTTGGCTATGTGATCATGTACATTTTCAAAGGCGTTCACTAGTCAATATGATGCATCTTCCCCAAAATAATGAAATCTAGTTTACACTGTTAGATTTAGATACACTAACCTGAACATTTGTGACAAAGCAGAAAGCAGTGTTTTTATGGTAGCAATAAGGTAATTATGTAACAACTTACATTTTTAGAAATGTAATTGCATGACAGCAAGAAAGATATATGGGATACAATACTCACTGATACAAGCATCAGAAATACGATTACAGCGAGTAATGTATCCCTTCTGAGGCTTGTGGAATCTGCTTAGATCACATGCTATGCATAGATTAGCGAGCAGTGTTCAGAGGAGGTAGTGCGTTGGGAGAAGGTACAGCAGCAAATAGATGTTTTATAACTGCTTGTCCCACCTGTGTATCTGCTTTTGAATGAGGGTCGATGTAGTAGTGCTGAGTGAAAGTGTTTACTGAGCTCCATGTAGCGGCTTTGCAAATGGTGTACAGCAGGACATTTGCGATGAAAGCTAAAGTAGCTCCTGTATCCCTTGTGGAGTGAGCTCTGTGTGAAAGGCAGTGTTTTGCTTGATAATGAGTAACATATTTGTATGCATCTGACTATCAATCTGGAGATGGCATTTTTGGAAATGCAGTGGTCTTCTCTGCCTGGTGCTTCGGAGACAAACAGTTGGTCTCTCAATCACAGGTCAGGCTCTGGCGTGGATAACCTCTTTTCTCTCCGACCGCCCATCCCGGGTGGAACTTGGAGCCTTTCTCTCCACTATCACTCTCTCCACCTCTGGTGTTGCCCAGGGATCTACCCCCCCTTCAACATCTATATGGCTACCTTGGCAGGTGTGATCGCCACTCTAACCTCTAATTTCCAGTGTTATGCTGATGACACTCAACTATCTTTCAGGCTACCCTCAGCTGCTGCTGCCTCCTCCTCCTCCTCCTCCTCCTCCTATATATATCTGTCTGTCCGCCATTCAGTCATGGTGTGCTGCAAACAACCTCTTCCTCAACGCCTGCAAAACTGAGATTGTTTGCATTGGGACCTCTGCTCCCGCTTTCACACACTCACTCTGGCCAGCCTTGCTTGCACCTGCACCTGCGGCCACCCCCACCTGCGAGGCAAAAAACCTTGGCGTCATCTTCGACTCCACTCCTTTTCTTCTCACATTTCTTACATCTCAAAGTCAACTATCGACTACACCTCCTTAGAGGCACTCTACCTTTTCTCACATTCCCCCAGTGTCTCACTCAGATCCCTGGCTGGTTCGCTCTAGGCTGGACTACTGCAACAGAGTCTTCCTCAACCTCCATGATGCGGCCCTGCACCCAAGGCAACTCATCCAGAACAGAACCGCAAGAGTTATCCTTGGCTTCAAGCCCAGTGACTGCATCTCTCTGGCTCAGAAATTCCTTCAATGGCTCCCCATGGCTGCAAAGATCAAACTCAAGACCCTCTACATTGTCGACAAGGCTTTCAGGGGCCTAGGACCTACTACCTGCAACACTGCATACCTACATACTGTCATACCCGAGCCCTCCGCTCATCTACCTCCAACCTTCTGCGAGTGAGCCAGTTCTCTAAACTGAGATTTGGAGGGAGATCCTTATCCTCAGCAGGTGCCTCCCTCTGGAACAGCCTCCCTGCTGCCCTTCATCTTGAGCCTGATCTTCTTAAGTTCCGGAAACTCCTCAACACTCCTCTTCTCTCCCCCCTACCCTGCTAACTTTCTCTCTGCTCTTGCCATCTCTCCCTCCTGCTCCATACAGCTTGCTGACTGGCCGCCTGGTTTACCTCAGAGTTCCACAGGTCCCTGGCACCCCCGCTAGTCCTCCATGCACTTGCCTCCGGGCCCTACGACCCATTCCCCTCATTGCACTTAGTCTCCACGTACTGGTGCACTTGGACCCCACACCTTCCTTGACCGTCTGGCACTTGTATGATCTGAATGAATCTCTGCCTGAGGATAGTCTGTCCTCCCTTGTCTTGACCCTTTATGTGCACTTGATAAAAACTGCAGAATCGCTGTCAGGCCCATCTGCTGTATATATATATATATATATAAATAAATAAAGAGGGGACGGACCGCACTCTCCATGGACCCAATGAGGTGAGGTCCTACAATCCCAAAAGGGAAGAGGACCCAGAAATATAGAGCTCACACAGTAAGAATAGGAAGTTATTTTAATCGTAGAAGACTGCACAGTTGTGCAGAGCAAAAGGCTGGGGAAACAGCAAGACAAACAGGGGCAGGAGGCCTAGTGCACGGCCCACCTACAACGCGTTTCACGCTCAACTGAGCACTTGATCACGTAGCACAACAAAGGACAAAAACACAGTTAAAAAAGACATGTAGTCCATCATCTATGTCAGTTGGAATAGAGGTGCAACTAAGGACTGATTCCATGGCGGCCATGTTGGAATGGAGAGTCAAAACTAAGCCAACAGTGTGGCACTTATACCCACCTATAATATAAAGCACAAAAGTATCCCCAATAGGCAGAAGAAAAGTTCCTTACAGATAGCCATATGAGCCAAATCCCTTGCACCTCAAGTTCCAACGTGTGAAACTAGTTTTAAAAAACAAGATATTACAATGCATATTTGATAATTAAATGAGTGCATAGTGTGCTTGAAAAGATAAGATTGCAGCTTATGAAAATAAGTCAATTGTAACACAGGCTAAAAGGCAACATAATGCCATGTACAATCTGGCTTTGTGCAAATCCGCAAAATAGCAGCATAAGTATGCAAAATTAAGCTTTGTGCAAACGAGCAAAATAGCAGCATAAACATGTGCAGAATAGCAAACATTGCATCACATTGTTATTATTGATGGTTCCAACGGCTCAGTGCCGATAAATTAGTCATGGAGGGACCATCAATCTTGTAGAATGATCGGAATACGAAGATATGTATAAAATGATCAGAATTACAATTCTGATAATAAAATACAGGGCAACAATGATTTTTACAAATAAATCAAAGGACATTTCATATTCTAGCCAGTATTGACAAAGTGCAAGTGCAAGTCAGTCAAAAGCAGCATGAGAAATGTGCAAACAGGCAAAATCACATAAGCAATATTGACATAAAGTGCAAGTGCAAGTCAATCAAAAGCAGCATAAAGGTTGTGCAAATAGGCAAAATCACGTAGGCAACTATAATTAGCAGCAGTATGGCACATTAATTGGCAGATGGTATCGTAAGTTACATAGATGAACACTTTTGTAAGCCTAACTGAATACCTAGACTGAAGCATGCAAATTTGAAATGATCTTGTATAAGACGCACAAAAAAATGTATTGTAATGAAAACAACAGACAACGAAGTAACCAAGATGGAGAGGGTGACAAAAAGCACCAAGCACCAAGTTATTAAACACCAAAGACTACAACAGAAAAGTAAATAAAAAGTGCCAAATGTCCCGCTAGGTCGTGAATATAGCAGCTTAAAAAATAAGGCTAAGAATAAAACCAATCCCAATTATAAACCTTAGTGGTAATATAACCACCATGTTGGTAATGAGAAAGGATGAAACTTGAGCACAGGTCAGGGACTGAAAAGTGAAATGGGAACAACATGTTCATTCCAAAAGGCAAAAGAAAAAACTCGATAATGAGAAAGCACAATCCCATCAACTAAATATAATCAAAAACGGATTGATAACTGAAGGAAAACCAATCCAAAACAGTTAGTGAAAAATACTCTATGTGCCTAGATACGTATAAAGCTCCTCGTCGAGATTGTGACCATTAGGGAACTTGGTGTCGAAATCCAAAATAAATCTGGTCTCTAGCTGTCTTAGCTTTAACACACGATCCCCAACTCTAGGATGGATCGGGATATGCGCCACTGCAAAGAATTTAAGGAGAGAAAGGTCATTGTTATGTTCTTGTTTAAAGTGCTTGGCCATAGGGTATGCGGGATCTGAGTTTTTGATTGCCCTAAGATGCTGTAATATTCTGAGCTTAAGCTTACATGTGGTACTCCCGACATACCATCTCATGCAGGGACATGAGAGCACATAAACCACAAAAGTGGTATCACAGTTCATTGAATGCTTGATTAGCTGGTTGAATTGGGTGACCGGATGTAAAAAGGATTTACATGCAGTGGCATGAGCACAGGCCTTACATTTAAAGCATTTAGTAAAGCCTATGGGGGATTCCATCAGTGATTTCATGAGAGATGGATTGGTGTTAATAGGTGACAAGAAGCTAGAGACCAGTTTATCCCTGAGCGAGGGTACACGTTTGTACGTGATGGTAGGACGTTTAGAAAGCAGAGGACATAAGTCTTTGTCAACGATGAGAACCCGCCAATGTCGCTCTATAATTTTGCGAACATGATTAGAAGCATTGTCGAATGTGACAATCAGACGGGGTTCATCGTTGATAGTAGTTCTAGCAGGCTTAATGCCATACAATAGGCAGTCCCTGCATAGTCCACGTGCTTTGGTGTAGGCCAATTCTATGATTCTGCGCTCATAGCCTTGCTTAACAAAGTCTGGAGCCGCCAAGGCACAATGATGATCAAAGGATGCTAGATCTGTACAATTCCTGCGATATCTGATAAATTCCCCATATGGAATACTATGTTTACATGACGTAGGATGACAGCTTGTGGCATGTAAGGGCAGACCGGTGTTTGAGGGTTTTTTGTATAGTGCTGTATAAAGGCCAGATCTTTCAAGAGTCACCACTACATCAAGATAGACAATTTCAGTTATGCTGTTACACTCTGTGAAGCTCAGATTAGACATGTTGGTATTAATCTGTTTCACAAATGATTGCCATTCAACTTCAGTCCCCTTCCATATGACGAATACATAGTCAATATATCGCCACCAGGCGACAATATGTGTGGCAAAGCTAGATGCAAGTAGATCACTAAGGAAAGTGGCCTCCCACCATCCCATTGTCAGGTTTGCCTATGCAGGAGCAAAAGTACTACCCATGGCAGTGCCCCTTACCTGACGGAAAAAAGAACCCTCGAACAAGAAAATATTGTTATTTAGGCAGAAAGAGCATTTCAAGAATCATGGAACTGTGACTGTGGAAATTCAATGAGCGGGTATCAAGAAAATATTTGCAGGCACCCATACCAACTTGGTCAATGGAGGTATAGAGGGAGACAACATCAAGGGTTGCTAGAAGCAGACCATCCTCCCAGGGTATGTTCGAAATATGTTGCAGAAAATCTTTAGTATCCCGTAAATAAGAAGGTAGAACTGACACAAGAGGAAATAAAGTTTCGTCAACAAACTGGGCCAAATGCTCAAGGAGAGAACCACACAGAGTAACAATGGGTCTGCCCGGTGGATGAACAAGAGATTTGTGAGTTTTGAGTAAAAAATAGATTGTAGGTATAGTGAAACAGGATGGAGCCAAAAATTTAACAAAATCATCATCTATGAGGCCAATGTCAACCCATTTAGTGCATACGTTTTTAAGTTCAGACTTTATGTCACAAAAGGGATTTTTCGAAAGTTGGGCATAACACAGTCGATCTTTGAGTTGACGATTGGCCTCCGTTACGTAATGTACTCGATCTTGAATTACAATGTTTGAACCCTTATCGGCCAGTTTAATAATAATATTCGGCAAGCTTTGTAATTCACCGATGGCCGTGAGTTGAGCAGAAGTGAGATATTGTTTGCTCTTGATGGTACTTCTCCGTAGTTTTCTGAAATCACTAATGCACAAATCATAGAATGCTTCAATGCATCCACCAACAGGGAACGGTGGATTGAATTTAGATTTGCCCTTGAGTTTGGTGCGTACATCCCAGTCAGGGTCAATGTCGAAATCAGCAAGACAAGCATTTGAGGGATCATAGTCAGAGTCTTGAAGACAGGCCAGGTCCATGAGAGATGGGATATCAGAGATCAGAAGGTTGGTGTTGCCAACACGAGGTGTAGGTGGTTTTGGCACAGTTGGATTTAAAGAAAAAAATTTCTTGAGTCTGATCTTTCGGATAAATTTATCCATTTCAATGCGTGACTGGACATAATCAAATGCTTTGGTGGGGCAAAAGTTAAGTCCAAGTGAAAGGACCGAGATAAGGGCTTTGGTGAGGACATGAGAGGACAGATTGATAATTTGACACAGCTTCATATTGTCACTGGTTATTTTTTGGTCCCAGAGCGCGTTGCTCTGCTCTCTTGGCATGCTTCTGGGCCGTTTACCACGCTGGCCTCGCCGAGTTGTTTTCCTCCTACTGATTTCTGTCCCCTTCCTCTTCCTTTTCCTCTGCCTCGCCCCTTTCCGCGTTGCTTCTGATTCTTCCCATCCTGGCAGTCTCATCTCGTCTAAAAAATTTAGTCTGACAGAGGGCTCCTCATTTTCAAAAACTGAGACATCTGATTCAGACGAGATAGAACCAGGATCACCACCAGCTGTAGGCTGGATTGCTGGTTTTTTGCGCAGCGAGTCAAATCTTCTGGCAAAAGTGAAGATCCTGCCTGTTTCATAGTCAATTTTATCCCTGATGAACTTGCGATGCTTTCGTTGCTTAATATCTTCATATACGAGTAAAGATTCATTGGTTTTGTCACAGAGTTGTTTCCCCTCCTCAGAATGCGACATTTTGTTAAGTTCTGTTTCCTTTTTCGCAAGCTCTTCCAATGCCTTTGCTCGGTCTGATTTGGCATATTTGACTAATATGGTAAGGAAGTGTGCTGAACACCCTTTACTGGCATATATATATATATATATATATATATATATATATATATATATATATATATATACCTGCGCAGACCATTATTGTCTCAGAAATCCAAGGGCTCTGAGCGACTTTTTCCCCCCCAATGCTCCCATCCTCCTTGAAACGCTGCCTGTGTATAGGCACTTTATAAATAAACACAGTACCATACCATTAACATACATGTTTGCAGGGCGCAGGTCCAGCACTGGGCGCATTGTTAGATCTTTCTTTGGAACAAGGAAGTACATTGAATAAATACCTCGATTTTGTTCCATGAAGGGCACCAGTTTGATGGCTCCTTTTTGTACTAGGATTTCGATGATCTCCTTGAGGATGTTGAGGCGTTATATTCGGCCTACACAATGTGGATGGTGGCGAGGCATTTTGAGGAAATCCACAGAGTATCCTTTGTCCACTGTATCTAGAACCCAGCGGTCTAATGTTATTCCCTCGCATTGCTGGGCAAAGATGGGGACCCCCAATCCCACCCCCCCCAACCCCCCCACCCCCCGACTGGGTACAAATGGGAGGGAACGTGGATCAGCATGTCATTTGGAGGCTGGGGCTGCTGCGCCCCTAGAGGGTACATCCATGCCTCGTCTTTCCCGGAGCGAAACCCACACTGCTGGTAGGACATTTGGACTTGCTCCAGCTTGGCCTGGTTTCCCTGAGCCTTGCGCCTAAAGTTTTGGTGTGCGTTGAATGACCTCCCCCGTGGGTCAAAGGGCTTGTTGGAAATTTGACCAAGAGTCTTGATGGTTTCATGCTCCATCTTTGCTGGTTCCAGCTGGTTGTCGACAGCTTTGCCAAAGAGGAGACCCTACTCGATGGGCATGTTAATCAGGGATGCCTGTGTCTCTAGCTTAAACTCTGAGTCTCTAATACAGGAATTTCTTTAGGAGGGTTCCCTCTGCAATTACCCTTCCCAAGGTCTCTACAGAATCCAAGATATTTATTAGGATGTTTGGGAGCCCAATTTACCCTCAGTGGCGACTTTGAGAAGGTGCGAGCGAGCAGGTTCCAGTATAGAGTCCAGATGCTGCGAAATCTCATACCACTGGGTGCTGCTGTAGCTGGCAAGCAAGGTGGTATTGTTTGCTGTTCTAATGAGGGCACGCAGCAGGGGTTATGATACGATTACCCATGTATAATCTCTCGCACTCCTTGTTGGGAGGTGCCTTGGAGGTTGAGAGAGGAACAGCAGCTCTCTTTCTGGTAGTGGTTACCACCAGAGAGTCTGGCTTGATGTGACCCCTAATGTAGAGGAAATCTGAAGGAGGGCCTGAAAGATTTTTCCACCAGTGGGTTGAAAGCCCTAGCAAGGGAGGTGGTCGACCGGGATGGAGACACCCTTTTCTTGAGAGATTCCGGGAGTGGTATAGCCTAACATGTTTTTTCTAGTTAAGGATATCCTCAACGCACTCCGTCCCTGCAGGACTGGATTCCTTAGTGTCTATGCCAAAATAGTGAGCATCCTGCTTCAACAGCTCATTGTAAAGAGGTTGGTCGGCAATAGGAGAAGAGTGACCACCCTACACTACGGAGGGGTCAACAAAGATGGGGTCTGGGTCGTCCTGGTCCTGTAAGTAGGCATCATTCTCATCTTGACCGGGATCACCTTGAGCATCCACCCACATATCCTGGTCAGCTTGTGTGGACTGCATGTCCCCATAAAGAGATCCGAGAGGGCTGGGGCAGGAAGAGGGGGGTGCCACCAACACTGGAGGAGGGATAGGAGGCTGCTCAGCAGGGTTTGAAGGAGTGGGCAACATACTTAAGTCCACAAAGAATGATACTTTTCCCATGATGTCTTCAAACTTGGTTTGGTTTCAGGGTAGCAGACAGGATGGATCTTGTACTTTTGTAGGGCAATTGGCTCTGGGTGTATCCTTGGGGCTCTCCCTAGGGCGCTTTTTGTTGAGGGCGGAAGCTAGGGGTGAGGATTCATCTTCATAGTGTTGAGATGCCAGAGGGGCCCGTTTACCATGAGCAGAGGGCTCTTCATGGCGTTTTTCCGAATGCAAATGCCCTTTGTGCTTTATCAGAGTCTCCACCTCAGCCATCGAACAAGGTTTATGCGAGCCCTTCGCCGGTGTGCCTTCATTATCACCTTGTGGTAAGCACGTATGCGGAACCATAGCAGGCGCGGTTGTCATTAGGTTGGTGGGCTGAGAGGTGCCAACCGACGGCGAGCAGCCCTCCATCGATGGATCCGTTGAGGGATGGTTTAGGGAAAGGAGGGAGTGCGTTTATGAGAGATGCATATATGCCGGTGTAGCCCGAATCCTTCCTCATAGCAGTGCGCTACGACTACCTTTCGAGGCTGGGGACAGTCGTGCATGAACTAGACTCAGGCCTCCAGGTAAGGTGCCAGGCCTTTTTACACACAAAAAATACAACAGGTTTATATTTTCCTGTGTACATTTACACACAAGTTTAGAGCAGAGGGCAGTGCAAAGGTCAGGTTACTTGACAGAAACCAGAAGGCTCCTTTTGATTTTTATATACATGGATGTAATTGCAAGCCATGGAAACAATGAATTTCTCTGAAGCCTTTCTAAAAAAGAAACTGCACACTGTGATAAAAGGAATGGTTTCTTTCCATTTAGCCTCTGCCCTGTTGCTGCTCATGAAGCAAACAGAAGCACTGTACATATTTATTTTCCTAGCATTTTAGGATTGTAAAATAAGATGGAAACTAAGTTGCAATTGAGAATTGATATTTTGTAACAAATTATGCTTCCCCCCCACCCACCCCGTGAAAGCAAACCAGTATTGCACAAATTTTATTTTTCAGAGTTTTTTTGCTGTGTGCATAATCATGCTACGGCATATCATTTTTGTACTTCTAATTTAATTTACACTCTAATTATAAAAACAGTGTGTAGAATGATGACTATGCGCAATCTAGTTTACATCCATTCAACCTTGCAGTGAATCGGATACATTACCATAAATGGTCACTGGCAGCAGAGTCTTTGCTCAAGGGTGTGTGCTTGTCATTGCATCAATCACAGGTGTTCTAGCCTCTCAAATCTTCAAAACTACATTAAAAGATCCAAAACCTGACTCTCCAGGAAGTGCAATAGCTGTTGAAAAAACAAACAAAAGTTACATTTGTAATTGAAATAGAAACTCTGTGATAATCCAGATAGGTATTTAAATGTATGTAGCGCTTAATACCTGGTTCGTCCAACATCTAGGCCCTGTTATTTTTATTCCTCTGTTAACAGAACTCTGGTTGAGCACTCGTTGCTGCAATATGTGCGTGATTTTTAGGTTGCAGGTTCAAATCCCGGCAAGGCCAACTCAGCCCTTCATCCATTCAAGGTCGATAAAGGAGTACCGACTTCAGTTTGGTGATAATTGGGATACATATGTTCTATGCACAGCGCTTTGCCAAAAGCGCTACATAAATGACCATTTGACCGTGAGATTAAATATAGAATTTAGCATGGAGTCCTTGCCTCTCTGCACTGTTTTATCATAACATTGGCATATCATTAGGTAGTATTTGTATTTAGTTTATTTGTAAAGCGCAGCCAGGCCGGTAGGCAACCAGGCGCATAATCTTGCATTCACAGTTACAGTAAAGCTCAATGGCAAGAAACTCAAGCTCCCCCTGTTTACAAGAAGATACAGGGGAGAACTGAAGTTTCAAAAATGGAATCATGAAAACAATAAAATACAGAAATACACAATAAGAAATATACAGATAAATATACAAAACTATACAAGAAAGCAGAACGACCCTGAAGATACGGGGACAGACCCTGTATAAGGTGCATCATATATTCTGCGTGAAGAGCCAAAATTTGGTTTTTTTCTTGAAAGCTTTAAAAGAAGGCGCAGTTCTGATGGGGAGAGGAATGGAGTTCCAGAGCTTCTAGACCAGGACATTGAAGCTCACACCTCTGGCTTTTTGGAGTTTGAATCTGGGCAATGTGAGGCTGTGAATGTGTTGAGTTCTAATGGGTCGTGTGGACGTATGGAGTGTAAGACGGTTGAAAAGGTAGGATGGGGCCTTGTTGGCCATACATTTGTGCGTCAAGGCTAAGGTTTTCAAAGCGATTCTATGTTTTACTGGGAGCCAGCGTAGATCTGATCTGACGTTGGAAATATGGGAGTGCCTGGGGATATTGAGAGCCGCTCTGAAAGCATTCTTGTCTAGTAATAGCTCCAGGAAATTAGGACTTTCATTAAACATCAAAAGACAATTCTGCTATCGAACTTCAAAAAACACAATACAATTCATGCTTGCTTTTCTATGTAATTGGCTAGCTTTTTGTATTTTCAACATTTAAATATATACAGGAGAGATGAAATGGCCAGACCGTAAAGAAATAAATGAATCGTGCAATCTCCACAATGCAGAAAGCGGCCACTTAGCAATGATTTCTATACAGTTTTTGCCCACGTTGGCAAGATGTCACATGCAATTTACTCAGTTGCAAAGGAGAAAAGTCAATTTTACTCTTAAAATCACATTTACTCTCAAAGTTTAAAAATAGGGAGTAAAATACTCCCACCTCAAAATCATATCTGGAGCACTGACTAGACTGTTCCACAGTGGTGTCTTCGAGCTCCAAATCAGAGTCTTTGCTGCCTCGGCCTTCGTGGACTGATTCAAATATCCCGGCAGCAGTCTCAGACTCTGCCGACATGGTGTATGCCACCCACCGCTTGGTTCTGCGCTCTTTTAGGGTCTTGGGTCTAAAGAGCTTGCACGCAGCGCAACAGGATTCGAGGTGGTCATGTGGAAGTCAGTGGTTACAACCTCTGTGTTTGTCTACCCACAGGAATGTTCTGTTGCACTTGGGGGCAAAACTTAAAAAGGAGTGCACTCCATAGTGGAAGGTGGACACAGAGGCAGCAAGACAAAATGTAGTAGGGGCAGGAAATATGGGTATGCCTTCTCTAAATAAAGAAAGGATCAGTCCCCCCAACCCGCCCGCCCCCCATTCGCCCTACTGGTTAGGCCGAAGCCAGATGCAGGACGAAGCCTGTAGTCGGAACAATCTGTTTCAGGAGCCGAAATCAGCCATCAAATTAGTGCGAACGCAAACGAGAGGTTTGGACGATTTTAACTCTTAAAGTAGCTCACAGCTACGGACTCTGCAAAATAACTTGCCACAATGGCAGAAAAAAATTATCTGAGGGAACTTGGCACGCGAGGGATCATGGGTACAGAGTACATCACACTAGGGATAGTATTACAGTCACGCCTTGTCAACGACCCTTTTCGAATTTCGAAATCTTCAAGTGCAATACTCTGTAACTTCCACTACATGTCCGCTTATGCAAAGCATGAGATTCTAAGCAGATTCAAAAGCCTCAGAAATAAATATATATTACCGTAATCGTATTTCTAGTGCTTGTATCTGCTTAGATTCACAGGCTTTGCGTAGTCCAGTTTAAGTTGCAGAGTATTACAAAATGTGTTATCGAAACTCGAAAACGGATGTGGATGGGGCGGGATTAGTAATACTATCCCTAGTGTGACGTGTACTGTACTGTACCCATGGTTCTTCACGCATCGAAGTCCCTCAGATTGTTTCTGTCATGAGGTTGCATGAAGTATAGCGCGAGTACGGATGTTGTAAAGCAGAAACAGAAAACATCTATGCGCCTTCTACTCCAGTAGGGGACGACGGGTGGGCGCATTTAAATCTAAGCAGATACAAGCACCAGAAATATGATTACAGTGAGTAATGAATCCCTTCTGGAGCTTGTGGATCTGCTTGGATCACATGCTCGGCCTAGATTAGCGATAAGTATCTGGAGAAGGGGGTGGGAAGTTGGAAGGTACAACAGTAAAGAGATGTTTTAGGGGCGCTTATCCCACCTGTGAATCTGCTTAAGAATGTGTCAATGCAGTAATGTTGCGTGAACGTATGGATGGAACTCCATGTAGCAGCTTTGCATATGGCATCTAGAGGGATGTTTGCAATGAAAGCTAAGGTAGCCCCTGTACCTCTGGAAGAGTGTGCCCTTGGTGTGAAAAGGTAGAACTTTTTTGGAAAGAGAATAGCAGAGTTTTATGCATTTGACTATCCATCTGAAGAGGGCGCCCTTTGATAGGTTATTGCGTTCTCCACCAGGTGCTATGGAAACAAAGAGTTGGTCTGTTTTCCATAGGGGTTTTGTTCACATAGTACAAGACCGCCCTCTGCACATCAAGCGTATGAGGTTTCTTTCTGCTGAGTTAATGGGTTCTTAAAGAAGGTGGGAAGTTCTGTGGACTGGTTTACATGGAACTTTGAAATGAACTTAAGTGAAAACCTAGGATGCTTTCGGAGAACAACCTTGTCTTTGTGTATGATGAAAAAGGGGTCTTGTACCGATAAAGCCTGTAGCTCACTAACTCGTCTTATGGAGGTGATCACCATGAATGCAGTTCTATAGGTAAGATGCTTTAGGCAGGCCTTGTGCATAGGCCAGAAGGGTGGCCCTATGAGCTTGAAGAGCACAACATTGAGATCTCAACCTGGGGGAGGGTTGGTCATTGTGGGGGTATAACCTCTTTACCCCTTCCATGAATACCTCGATGACAGTGACTTTCCACCAGGACACCTTGTTCTGTGAAGTGGTGTAAGCCGATAGGGCCGCCACCTGTACCGTTAAGGAATTGAATACTAGGCCAGAGTCTAGTAAGTTAAGCATGTAGTGTAGAATGTTAGCTGGAGAACACTCCAGTGGGTTTAGTGATTGTAATGTGCACCATATCACAAATCTTTTCCACTTATTAAAATAACAGTGCCTCGCGTTGGGTTTTTGTGCCTCTTTGAGGATATCCATACACCTTTGTGAAAGTAAATGGACAAAATCTACGACTTCAGGAGCCAAGCTGCCAAGTTCATTGGGGGCGTGGGTGGAGGGATGCCCCCTTGTGTTGTGTCAACATGTTGTATGGGCACAGGAGCTTGATTGGTTCGCATATTGCCAGTTTGAACAGATGTGGAAACCAAGGCTGTCTCGCCCACAAAGGAGCAACCAGGCTTAGGGTTACTTGTTCCTGGTGCATCTTGTGCACTATCCTACTCAGTGGGGTCTTTCATCCACCAGGCGTTGCCCTTGGACCCTGGCTGGGGAAACCTGGATGCAAAGTCTGGCCATTGAGCGTTTAGCTTAGTGGCAAACTGGTCTAGTGGGGGTGACCCCACAGTGAGAATATTCACTCTAGGATATCTGTTGTTGAGTTGCCACTGGTGTTCCTCTGGTAGAGGGTGTCTGCTTAACGTGTCTGCCAGAGAACTGAGTTCCCCCAAGAACATACTGGGATGTTAGAAACATGTTCCGCTTCAGTGCCCACCTCCATATCTTCTGGGATAGTTTGGACAGGCTTAGAGAGTGTGTGCTTCCCTGCTTGTTCAGCTAGAACATGGCCGTGGTGCGGTCTGTGAGGACCTGCACTGTCTGACCGTGAAGATGGTGCTGAAAAGCTTGAAGAGCTTTGAGGACGGCCAAGAGCTCCAGGAAGTTGAGATGTCTTTGGGCAGTAGCGAGTGTCCACTGTCCGTGGGCTGTGTGGTGGAGGTAGTGGGTGCCCACCTCCCAACCGGCAAATTAGGCATCTGTAGTTGGGATCGCTTGGGATGGTGGAGCGCGAAAATGCTTTCCTTTTAACAGGTTGTCTTTGGACCACCAGCAAAGGACCTGAACCAGGGTTAGCAAAACAACCACTAGATCGCACCACTGTCCGCTTGCCCGAGAACACTGTTTCGCTAACCATTCCTGCATTGGACGCAGGCGCGCATAAGGAACTAAATAAATGCAAGAGGCCATCATCCCTAGCAAGCGCATTGCTTTGCATGCCGTTATCTGGTGACCGGCCTAGTATTGAGGTACCTGCAGCAGCATATTTCATACTCTCTCGCTTGAGGGGAATGCTAGCTACTCTTTGAGTCTAGAATAGCCCCAAGACATTGTTTTGTTTGGCTGGGGATTAGACTTGATTTCTTCTAATTGATAGAGAAACCCAGATTGAAAAGGACTATAGTTTTTTTGCATATTTAGTCAGCAAATTTGAGGAGATTCCCTGGTGATCAGCCAATCGTCCAGATAAGGGTATACTGGGATGGACTTTATGTGCAGGTGCGCTGCCACTACTGCAAGCACCTTGGTGAACACTCTTGGTGAGTACTTTTAATTGGTAGTGTACGCCCGCCATCTTGAAAACAGGTATTTTCTGTGTGCAGGATACATTGAAATATGAAAGTATGCACCTTTCATGTCTGCTATGTAGTCGTCACCCCTCCCCCCCATTTCAGGAGTGGTACACCTTCCTGAAGCGTGAGCATGCAGAACTTCTGTGGTTTGACATTTGTTTGCAGGGCGCACATCTAGTACTGGACGCATGGTAAGGTCTTTTTTGGCACAAGGAAGTACGTTGAATAGATACCCTTGTTTACCTGGTTCGCCGGGACGATTTCTATTGCGTCCTTTTTGAGCAGCGCCTGCATTTCCTCCAGCAGTATGGCAGTTTCTTCTGCTGTTAGTTTCTTCTGTCTTGGCAGGCAGTAAGGTGGTTTCTGAATCAACGTGATGCAGTAACGGGGGCGCTGTTGCGCACATGACGAGATGGCAGCTCCTGTGTGATCTCTTAAGCATTCCGGGCCGTAACAAATGCAATTCTTCTAAAATAGGCCGGTTCTGCACATATATTTGAAAAGACACTTATTAGGTTCTTCGGAGCAATACCTGGAAATGTGATCCACTTCCGTTACTGGAAACAGAAGTTAAACCGAGCGAAAGCCACGAGCGTGGGCAGCGTGGGGATCCGGCTCAGCCGCGCGCATACTCGGGAGGAGGAGCCTGGCCACGAGTGAACTGAAGAAAGGACTCGATGGGTAATGAGGCTGGACCCCAACGGACAGTATCATTACAAGAAGCGGTCGCGGGCGCTCCGGGAATTGCTGAGCGCCTGCTGATCCAGCACGGCACCCCCGCACAGACGTGACAAAGTCTGCAACAGCTGGTCAGCCCGGAACGATTGTGAAAGCTATAAGGAGGATGGGGCGGCGGGCGGGGAGTGCATTCAGACCGCCAAGACCCTGGGCCAATCTGCACCCTGCGGTGCCCATAATACGCGCCCTCCTCCCACAATTAGTCAAGAGTGGGAAGCGACACAGGGCGCGCCGGTTGCAGCATAGTGCCTGCTGTAACCGTGACACTAAAGGAGCTGCGATACCGCTGCAGCCGAGGGCCAAGTAACGCTTATAAGTGAGTGGAGAACACAATTAGGGCACGACCAGACTTCAATAACACTTGTGTAGTGTAAAGACTGCCAAAAACTGGGGGAAAAGAAAGAACCTTCCAAAGGCCACAGGCACTACACGTTTTCCTACCACCACGACATAACTGGCATAGAAGATCCGTGACCCAAACATACACCACAGTTGCTGGCCCTCAAGTTTAGAGAGGCTCAAAAACGCACCGGCAACTCCCACCACTCAATATACCATAAGGATCTGAACGACTACAGCAGCAAGAACATCCACGGATTTGCAAGCGTCACTCCAATAAAACATATCATAGGGCCTGGCACACAAACTGAAGCACAGGGGGAATCCACTACAGAATTGATCCAGTGACAACAGAAATCAAACAAGCCCGCCTCCTCGGGACGGGGTAGCTTGAGACAGCCATCCCCTGATATTTAGTTACATCCCTAGGACAAGTCATAGATCAGGGAGTTGAGGAGAATACGAAAGGAAACGCAACCATGGCCTGATACCACTGAGCACAGATACACCCGCGCCACCACTGGGGATGGGGGAGGGGGAGGGTGCGGAAAGCGCTGACAAATTGCGTTGTCTGGGAAATGACCCACCATGTTGCACCAAGGGCCCATGGATCATTGGTTTCAACCCACTACACAACATATGGGCTCACACAGCAACGGAGGGTGATAACGGATGACAAGTAAGAGAAGCCAATTCAAATGCAATCAGGGGACTGTCAACCACATAATCGCACCGCCTAGATGGGGCTAGTTCCCTTCCTCGACCACGACCCTCATCACATCAAACACGGGGGAGATTAATACAATCAACGTGCCCCAGGCGCAGAGCAACGGACCGGAACGGAGAGGAACAGTTGCAATAACAAACCCAGAATAACCAAAAGACAATGCACAAGGGCCTAGGACCAAAGAAAGGGAAAGGAACCATAGACAAATATACACTAGTGGCAAAGAAGGGTTCTGAGACCACTATGTCAGCAGAATCAACATTGCAAGAACAAATAGCCACTGCTACAGCCGCAATGGATCCACAGGCAGTCTTCTCGGCTATGCAACAGGGGTTCACATCCCTCAACGAGAAATTGGATGGGATAACAGCCAACGTAGCCTCTATTAAGTCGCAACTAGACAAGACCACAAGTCGAATCACGGAAGCCGAGATCCGAATCAGCACCACAGAAGACACACTGGAAGCATTAATAAATACTGTGACAACAATGGCAAAAGAGCTGGGGACGGTCAAAATAAAGTGCAAAGATTTGGAAGACAGACCCCGACGGAATAACATACGCTTAATAGGTATGCTGGAGGAAGCATTGAAGGAACCCATGGAAGTGGCAGTAGAGAAACTACTACGAGACCTCCTAGGGGACCCTGGCTGGTCACCCATGTTAATTGTGGAGCGGGCACATCGATGCACGGCACCGCAACCCAAACAAGGAGCCTACCAGAGACCGATTATAGCACACATGATGAAGGAACAAGTTACTTACCTGTAACTACTGTTCTCCAGCATGGGTCTGGCATGGATTCACATGCTCATGAATATTCCCCGTCGTCAGGCTGGGAATCCTCGGTAAAGAAAAAATCAGTATCAGTTTAGTTTCTGATCTGTCTTTCTTAGTAGTAACCAATCACTGGTCTCTGGGTCATACTGTCCCCAGCCAATGACTGACCTCTCCCTAAGCCCGCCCCTGGCAGCCATCCTCAGATTTGGTAGCACGTAAAGTGGCAGTATGACCAAGTGAAGAGCCGCAGAGGGGAAGGAGGGAGGGTTCGAATGTGAATCCATGCCAGACCCATGCTTGAGAACAACAGTTAATAATAATTAATAATAATTTTGCATTTATATAGCGCTACGAACCCTCGGGTATCTGAGCACTGCTTATTACCACTCACGGTGTTATCGACCTCGGAAGGATGAAAGGCTGAGTTTGGCCCCGCCGGGATTCTAACCTGCATTAGCAGGCTCTGCACGGATGTCAAAGCAAGCGCTCTACTCGCTATGCCACTTGACCGGCAAGTCAAGTTACTTTACAGGTAAGTAACTTGTTCCTTCTCCAGCATGGGGTCTGGCATGGATTCACATGCTCATGAATATAAGAATACATAGCAGTACACACATGCACAACCACGGGAGGTGGCAAGGCTCAACATTAAGCATTACATAAACTCAACATTAAGCAACTCTTACCTCCTCACCAGGCTCACCTTAGGCAAACAGGTTGCGCAGCACTGCCTGGCCGACTCTGGATTCCTCCCTGGAATCCAGGTCGACGCAGTAGAATCTCGTGAAGGTGTGCGTCGACCTCCACGTAGCAGCCCTGCAGATGTCCAGCAGGGGCACACCAGACAAGAAAGCCGTGGTAGCAGCGATCGCACTGGTCGAATGGGCTCTCGGACGGCCGGGCAACGGTCGGTTTGCCAATCGATGACAGTGCATGATGCAGCCGGAGAGCCATCTGGAAATGGAAGCCTTCGAGAGAGCCTTCCCTTGGTTCACAGGTACAAAGTTCACAAACAGCTGTGAAGTCTTCCGAAAACTCTTCCTTCGGTCCACGTAGATCTTCAACGCTCTAGCTACATCCAGTGAGTGCAAAGTTCTCTCGGCCGGCGACGAAGGCGACGGGAAAAAGACTGGTAACACCAAGGGCTCGTTGAGATGGAAGTCCGACGGCACCTTGGGCATGAAGGAGGGGTGCGTCCTCAGCACTACCCTCGTCTTGTGGAAAGTCAAGTATGAAGGCTTGCAGGATAGGGCCTGAATCTCTCCCACGCGTCGTGCAGAGGTAATGGCCACAAGGAACGCCGTCTTCCACGACAGGAACTTCAACGGAGCCGAATGCAAGGGCTTGAATGGGGGGCCCCCATGAGCCCGGTCAGCACCACGTTGAGCTCCCACGCCGGGGCTGGAGCCTTCACCGGCGGGAACGATCGAAACAGTCCTTTCATAAACTCCTTCCCCAGGCGATGAGACCACAGAGACGACTGTCCTGCAGTTCTGGTGTATCGGGAAATCGCTGCCAGATGTATCTTGATGGAAGCATGAGCTAGTCCAGCTTTGGCCATCGACAGTAAGTATGGCAGCACTTGAGGGGCTGTAATCTGTAGAGGGTTAATCTTCTGTGCACGGCACCAGACAGAACCTCTTCCACTTGTGTCCGTAGCACTTGAGAGTTGAGGACGCCCTGGCCTTTGCAAGGACCTCTCTGCAGTCAGCCGGGATATCGTACCCTCCAAACTCTAGTGCTGCAGGAGCCAGGCCTGCAAGTTCAGCGACTCCGGGTCATGATGAAGAATGGCGCCTCCTTCTCTGGAGAGGAGATCTGCGTCCGTCGACAGTTTGACTAGTGGGGACGCTGACAAGTCCAGAAGATCCGGGAACCATATCGGTCTCGGCCACCTCGGTGCAACAAGGATCATCCTGCACCGGGACCTCTTGAGTTCCCAGGGGAACGAGAAAGCATTTCCCATGCTCCTCGGCTGGGGGAACCTGCTAGCGAACCTCTGGCACTTGGAGTTAGTCGCCACCGCGAACAGGTTGATTTGGAGCTTGCCCCATCGTCAGAAGAGTTGATTTGCTTGATCCTGGCATAGTTCCCACACTTGGCACGAGCGCAGCTCCCTGCGGAGTGAGTCAGCGATGGTGTTTTTTATCCCTGCTAGATGAAAAGGTACCAGAAACATCCCCTGGGCAAGGGCCCAGTGCCACAGATCCTGGGCTTCCTTGGACAGGGCTGGGGATCCTGTTCCTCCCTACTTCCGGATGTAGAACATCATGGTGGTGTTGTCGGTGAAGATCCTCACCACCTTGCCCTTGAGGGACGGGAGGAATGACTTGAGGGCCCAGAAGACTGCTTGGAGCTCCAGTATGTTGATGTGGAGCGGCCTCTCCTCCGGGAGCCACAGGCCTCTTGCGTGAAGATCTCCGGTGTGCGCTCCCCCACCCTTCCAGGGAGGCATCCGTCGTCACCGTCACCTGGTATGCTGGGGTCTGAAAGTCTGTGCCCGCCGCGAGATACGTGCGGGTGCCCCACCATCGAATTGCTTGGCGGAATACTTTGTTGAGTGAGATCTTGTCCTCGAAGCTGCCCGTCACTTGCATCCAACGGGCGTCGAGGAACTCCTGCAGAGGGCGCATCCGAAGCCTGCACAGGCGCACCAGATAGATGCAAGGGGACATCATCCCGAGAAGGGCTATGATGGACCTCACTCTGGCCACGTCCGTGGCCAGCAGATGCTGTACCTTGCCCAGGATGGCCTGTGTTCTTTCCTCCGACGGCAAGGCCAATCACGCCACAGTATCAAACTTGGCTCCCAGAAACAGCGCAACCTGCGACAGAACCAGGTGGAATTTGGGGAAGTTGATGGAGAATCCCAGGTCCGTGAGCAGACGGACGGTCTTTGCTGTGTGTTCGACAGCGAGTTCCCTTGTCCCTGCTCGGATGAGCCAGTCGTCCAGGTAGGGGTAGACGTGGATCCCCCTGCAGGCGCAGCCGCACCGCCACTGGTGCCAGGCACTTGGTGAACACCCTGGGTGCCGACTTCAATCCGAAACAGAAGGGCCTTGAACTGGTAGTGCCGCCCTTGGACTACGAACCTGAGAAACTTTCGGGTGTCCTTTTAGGATGGGGATGTGAAAGTATGCATCCTCCAAATCCAACGACGATAGGAAGTCGCCTTCCTCCAGCTGGCCCAGCACGTGCTGGAGGGTGACCATCCAGAACTTCTGTGCCTTGATGTATTTGTTTAGCCGACGCAAGTCCAGGATGGGACGCCAACCTCCTGTCTTCTTCCTGACAAGGCAGAATCTGGAGTATACTCCGGAGCCCGGAGCCTCTTTGGGACGAGCTCGATGGCTCCTTTCTTGAGCATCGCCCTTATCGCTAACAGCTGTTACGCTCACCTGGGTCCCACAGGGGCGTCGATCTGAACTGGACAGCTGCGGTCTCCACCAATGTGACGCGTAGTGCCGAGATGACGGACTGGACTGGCCCACCCAGCTTCGTTTGCTTGGCCCGTAGGAATATTCTTCTGCAAATGGAGTAAGGGAATTAACCACCCGTGGAGTTGAGCGTTAACGCCCCCCACTCCCGCTGTTCTCCCCACTGATCACCTTTGGTGTCCCCTCTTATAGTCCCACCTGATGGTTTGGAAAGATGAGCTCTCCATCCTGCATTGAGCGCAGGGGCAAGTAGATAACCAGTTGCTTCACTGGCTTCGAAGGAAGTATGTAGTTCGTAAGAGTTCAAATGTCTGACTTTCATCCTTGTCCGATTCCTTGCAGGTTGCAGCTTGACCCTAGCGAAGAGTTCCTCGTGGCAACCGGTAATATTCGGTTAAGGATTTGTATTATCCAACACAGTTCGATAAAATAATGTCAATATGTAACCTGTTGCTTTCTCCCTTATTCAGGCGCCGAGAGAAAGTATGAAGACTTGGGGAATAATGCCTCCGGCGGTAAAATGAGGTAAGTCTATTGTGGTGAGGACGTTGCCCGTTTGTCCCTTTGTTTCACCTTGCTGTCCTTTGGTTTCCCCTTAGGGGCCGGGGTTCGGCGAGAATGCAGTGGAAGCTGCGCCGACCCGTGAAGAGGAATAACACCCCCGGTGGTAAAATCAGGTAAGTCTATGGGGGTAACTAATATTGCCTCTGTGTATTCCCTTGGCTCACCTTGCTGTTCTTGTCTTCCCCTTAGGTGCCGGAGTGCGACGGGAGCATGCAGAAGGATGCGGTGGAATGTGAAGATGCTGCGAAGGCTTGCGAGTTCAGCGCGGCGCTGCTGCAGGCGAGGCGACGCGCATAAAATAACTTCTTTCTTCCAGCTCGAAGGCACGATGGATCGGGAATTCAGTTAAGGTTCAAAAGGTATTGCTCTTGTTCTAACCTTTTCTCCTTCTCTCCCCTTTTTCTAGGAGCTCCGGACTCGAGGCGGGCGTGGCAGAAGACTGGATGCAGACTTGCAGGCACGGTGAGCGTTACGCTGCTTGATGCAGAATAACGCGAAGCGTGTGCTGCTCTTCAGGCGTGGTTTAAATAGCCTCCAAAGTAGTCCCAGGTAAGTATTCCTCCCCAGCCCCACCCGAGTAAAAAAATAGTCCCTAGGTAAATAGTCCCTTACAAGCCTCCTTTGGCTTGGAGCTCTTGCAGCATGGTCTGCATCAGGTGAGTTTGCAGCATGGTCTGCATCAGGTAAGTTTTAATCTATGAGCCTTGCGCCATAGGCGCCAGGACTGCACCCAAATAGCCCCTAGCAGGGGTTGTTGGGTTTGCTTAGTATAACTTGATGCCTGCTTCCGGGGTTGCTGGACTTGGTCTGGGTCCAAGGGGGTAGGCATCATGACAGCAGTTGAGGGACGTGGTTTTCCTTCCTGGCCACTGGAGGAATTCAGGGGCACTTCTTTAGAAATTCCAGAGTGTGCCCGTGGGCCAGGGCATCCAGCACCCAACGGTCGGTGGAGATGGACTCCCACATGCTGACGGACTCCCACATGCTGACGAACTTCGCCAGCCGGCCTCCCACCAGGGTGCTTCGGTGGGGGCTCAACGCAACGGCTGGCACAGTCTTGCTTGGAAGCAGCCTCCCTGGCAACGACGGCGAGATCCACCTGACTTGCCTCATCCCCTGTAGGCTTCTTGCGACGAGGAGCGGGCCGCTTGACGGTAGGTCGAGGAGCCGCCGCCGAATCCTTTGGAGGCACCTTGCTTGCCTCCGGAGTGCCGAAAGGGCGGCCGCTGTTGCTGCAGAACTCCCAAGGCCCAAGCCGTCTCTGTGTTGGTCTTGATGGCCTGCAGCGACTCATCCACTGTCTTTCCAAACAGATTGTTCCCGTCGAAGGGCATGTCCTAAACCTTCGCTTGCACGTCCTGGCAGAAATCGGTCGCCTTGAGCCACCCCCGCCGTCTAAGGCAAACACTGTTGCCCAACTAGCGGAAACCGGTGTCGGCAATGTCCGTGGCCACAGTTATGGCGAGGTCCGACGCCACCTCACCCTCCTGTAGGATCGCCAGGGCCTCTGCCATCTTGTCGTACGGGAGGAAGTCCAACAGGAGGGCGATCTTGTAGCACAATTCCCTGTCGTAGCAGGCCACAATCGCTAGGGCGTTGGCCGCCTTAATCGTCGTCGCCGCCGAGATGTCTCGTCGTCCCACGGCATCCAGCTTCTTTCCCTCGCCGTCCGGTGGGGAAGTTGAAGATGAAGCCGATGCCCCGCCCCCCCCCCGCTTTCTTCTTGGCCTCTGCTGACCGAATCCGGGGTCGGCTGTGCCCTAAGGCACAACGGGGCAGCGTCGGGGACCCGGTACTTCTCCTCGTACCGGTCCCTCTTGGCAGGTGTCGTGGACGGGTTCTTGAGGAGGGCAAGTCCCTCATCCCAGATGTCATCCAGCAACGGCACCGCGAGGACCGTCTTCCTCTTGGCCTCACGCCGTTGGTAGAGGAAGCCTTCCTTAGTCTTCTCTTCAGGGCAGAGCTGAAAAAGCTTGGATGCCCTGGCAATCATGGCGTGGAAGGAGCCAATCTCGTCGGGCGGGGACGCCCGAGGAATCGGAGACGGGAGGCCAGTCCCGTCGTCGTCATTCATCCCCGTCGTGGCTGTGTCTGTTCCCTCGGGACTGGGGAAGGCAACAAAGGCTGAGAAGGCCAAGAGGGCTGAAGGGGCACTGGATGAATTCTCCTCCTCTTGTTTGGAGGGCTTCCCGACGGACCCGGTACAGCTGGGTCGTCCGTCGGAGGTACTCATCTCCATGCATAAGGCTTGGATTGCCGTCAAAATGGCCGCCGAGTTGTTCTGCGGCTCGGGTTTGAGACGGGCGTGCTGGGAGCGACGGTTGTTCCTCCTACACGGAACCTCGTCGTTGTTGCCACCCTCGCTCTCGTCGTCCCCCCTCGACACGATTCCTCCCGTGGGACCGGGCCTCTTCCAAATTCTCGGTCAGTTCCTCCTCAGAGGTTGTGTCCGTAACGGCCACTGGCCCACCCCTCCCATCTTTTTCCACCGGGGTCTTCACGGGGGTCTTCTCGATGGGCTCAAAAGAGGATTTCCTCCACGGAGGCAGGGAAACTCTGGGCCCCGAGGTCGCCTCCACTGGGATAGCCTCCACAGGCTTCGCCAGGGCCGCAGCGACTCCCTCGATAGAGGCCTTAGCCGGGTGAATCAAGGCCTTCACCACCTTGGGCGCGCTTGAGGCCTTCACCTTAGGGGGAGGGTCACCGCCTCGCTCCCCTTCGGCCTGATCCTTCGAGATCGACCGGGTCTCTCCAGAAGCTTAGCCGGGTTCTTGGATTTTCTCTTCCCCGAGCCAGAGCGTTGGCTTGAGGTTGATGGCGTCAGTGAAGGTGCGCCCTGCATGGCAGCCGAGGAGCCCGACCGCTCGGCGCTCCCAGTGCCCGCGGACTCGCAGTGCTTTGCCTTTTGTTGGGCCCCCGTCACCGGGGTGCCCTCACAGGATTTAGAAGATCGCTCTGACTTCTTCTCGCCTGCTGGGCTCTTGCCTTCCAGCCAGTTGGATAGGTGGGTCCGACGATCCCTCATAGTCTGATCCGACATGTTCATGCAAAAAGCACAGTCCTTCTCCACGTGCGTTTTGTCCTCGTGGAGGCAGTAAAGGCATTTCGAATGCTCGTCCTCCTTGAACACATTTTGTAGGTTGCATCCAGGGACATGTTCTTCTTGTCCGCAAGATAGGCCTCAGAAACTTCTGAATTCCTCCAAGAAGCGCAACTCGATGAAAACTTCACCCTTGAGGGGCGTAGATAAATCTGAAATGGGTTCCCGTTGATCGGAAGTAGAAACGGTGGAGCTTGAGGCTCGATTAAACCGAAAAATGAGAAATCTCTTTGAAAAAGAGCAAAACGCAATAAAAGCTCAAGAGCTATAGCACGAGGACTCCCAACACTTGAACGTGCGGTAAAAATCTGAGGATGGCTGCCAGGACCGGGGCTTAGGGAGAGGGCAGTCATTGACTGGGGACAGTATGACCCAGAGACCAGTGATTGGTTACTACTAAGAAAGACAGATCAGAAACAAAACTGATACTGATTTTTTCCTTTACCGAGGATTCCCAGCCTGACGACGTGGAATATTCATGAGCATGTGAATCCATGCCAGACCCCATGCTGGAGAACTATAGAGACAGAGACTTGGTGCTGAAAGAAGCTAGGGAAAAGCAAGAACTAAGATCGGAGGCCAATGTCATCAGCATATTCCCCCGACTACATGCTGGCAGTACAGCAGGAAAGACGCTCATTCACAGGGGTCAAAAAGATACTACAAGAACGTCATATTCCCTACGCAATGCTGTACCAGGCCAAGCTAAGGCTAGAATAGCAAAATAAAACCTACTTCATCACATTCCATGAGGAAGCAGCAAGCTTCGTGGAAGCCAATATCCCACTACCAGCTCACCAGCCAAAAAACGAGGAAGACTCCTGAAAACACAAGCACTCGTGACTAAAAAGCAAGATGAGGAAACAATGATGAGGGGGCTAGGGTTCCCCCATGAGGGTGCGCAACAGGTATTAACATTCAGGATTGAACTATGGACATTAGCAATGAGTGCACTCGCACCATTCAACATGGGTTTGAGCAAACAACTAAGTAGAACTGGCCAGGACAGAAAAGAATATTAAGCGCCACGGCCGGGAATGTCTCAGCAGCACCCCCCTGTTGCAGGTGCACACCAAGTTATGGGCAGGAAAAGGGAAGGACCTGGGGGCATAGTTAAAGTTTGGGTAACCATGAGGGATGGGGAGGGGAACAGGACAAGTTTGTTGGGGCATTTGTTGGGGAAAAGGGGAGGTACAATAAAAAGCACACAGGTACTGAGACTAGACACAGACATATTAATGGCAAGGAAAAAACATGTTAACCGTCACCATATGAAGCAACGAGATGATTGCTAAAACAAGTAAAGAGGATATAAAAATGTTAAACTTGAATTTCCAGGGTCTGGGATCCCAAATAAAAAGGAAAATCATGGTATATATAACAATAGGCTAGATCCCAATATAGTATTTCAGCAGGAAACGCACCTATTACAACATCAAGCCGAAAAGCTAGCCCCCCCCCCCCAACTGGGGCCCACATCGCTATTACACATCATACTCTAGCCGTGCTAGGGGAGTGGTAACCCCGATACATAAATCCATACCATTTACATGTCTGGACACGGAATGCAATCCTGAGGGCAGGTATGTCATGGTACACAGCACCCTCCAAGATAGAGAGGTGTTATTGCTCAACATATACAGGCCAAATGTAGATGATCCCGGTTTCTACTCTACATTGTTTGGGAAACTAGCAACATTTCAAACGGCTCACATGGTATGCAACAGTGATAGAAACACCATCCTTGACACACACCTAGTCCGCACATCAGATCAGCCAAGAGCATTGGCCAAAGCAGCCCAAATGATAATTACCCATATGGCTGACCTGAACCTTAGAGATGTATGGCGTTCCTTAAATAGCGCCAAACGGGCTTACACATTCTACTCTTCGGTGCACGATATGCCCTCCAGAATAGACGTGTGGCTGGTGTCTAATGAGGCATTAGGCTGGATCACTAATATGCATAATACATCCTAGAACATACTTTGATCACTCACCTATTCAGATAACACTACAAATCCCTGAAATTAAACTGAACAGACCCTATTGACGATACAAACCTGCAGCATTGCACAACCAGGTCTATAAAACATCGCTGTCCCAACACATCCAAGAATACTTTGAAATCAACGAGGGCTCAGTGAGTAGCCAAGCGACACTATGGCAGGCATTCAAAGACTCCATCAGGGGCACCGCAATGTCAATGGAATTCAGGGTCCTAAAAGACATCCGCAAGGACCTGGCGGGACGCAAAACAGATTGCCCAAAAGCAAAATCTATACGCACAAACTCTGTCTGCACAACTGGGGCTAGATATTAAGACCAAGTAAGACAAATACAGAGAGGCAGCTGATCGCCAGATCTGCTACTTCGACAGGCCTACAGCAGCTCGGCGGTATGGGGGAAATTGAACGCCCGGGTAGACTGCTGGCCAGGATGGCACGAGGGGAACGTGGCCCAACAACTACTCCATGTATAACACAAAACGACGGCACCATGACCACGGACCAACATGAGATCAAGGAGGCATTGTATGGCTTCTACAAACACCTATACTCCGCACAGAGTAATGCCACTGTTGCAGAAATAGATCAATATTTAACACAAATACCAACAACATTGTTATCAGACGCCACTAAAGAAGCTTTAGAGACTCAGATTACGGAAGCGGATATCTGAACCATTAAAACATTACCCAACGGAAAAGCACCAGGCGCGGATGGCCTAAGTGCAGAGTTCTATAAAGAATTCTCCCATCTCCTCGTACCCAAGCTACACGCTGTGTGGGCACCAGCCCTAGAAAAGGGAGAGATACCAGAAACCACTAGAGAAGCAATCATAATGCTACTGCTTAAGCCAGGGAAACCCCCTGAAGACTGGTTCTTACAGACCACTATCATTAATAAATACATATGCCAAGATCTTTGCGAAGATCCTGGCCATCCGGCAAACCCCACTAATGCCATATATGGTCCATGAGGAAAAAGCGGGATCCATAATGGGCAGATCCATGTCTACGAATATCAGACGCTGCCACAAGATTCTAACGGCAATACCAGAAGAAATACAAGGGGTGGCAATCTCATTAGATATGCGAAAGGCGTTTGACACAGTATTCTGGCCGTTTATATTTCGGGTCCTGCGAAACTACGGGTTTGGCCCCAACTTCATTAAATGGCTCAAGATACTCTACACACGCCCCTACACTAGGCTAAGCATCAATGGTACATTAACTGAATTACTAGAGCTGTTGGGGGGCACCCCTCAAGGCTGCCCATTGTCCCCCCCCCCTTATATGCACTGGTGATAGAACCCCTTGCAGACATATTAAGGGCTCGATACAGCAGATACGGACTGCGGCTTGACGGCAAACTAGAGATTATTACACTCTTTGCCGATGATATCCTATTATATTTAAAAAAACCCTGAAAGCACGCTCAGCAAGATACTATCAGCGGCCAAAATGTTCGGCAAATATTCTGGGCTGAAACAACGCTAAAAAAATCAGAAATGTTCCCACTCACGGAGGAGACGGTTAAACCGACCGACCTTTATGGCCTCATATGGAGTCCGGTACATATCAAATAACTGGGTGTGAACGTGGCCAGGACGTCGCAGTTGTCCCGTGCACTGAATTCCGATGCCCTCACAGATGCTCTATGCGCCAGAATGGCACGCTGGAGCACCCTACCTATATCAATGATGGGAAGAATCGCCCTCATAAAAATGATAACTCTCCCTAAACTTTTTTACATATTCAGCACGGTACCGGTCTGGCCGGGCAGGGCATTATTTACAAAATTGGGGAGCGCTTGCACTGCATTCACGTGGGGCGGTCGTTATAGATTGAGATGGAGGGTACTCACTGACCAATATCAACAGGGAGGCTTAACAGCCCCAGACTTTGAACACTACTATCTGGCGGCACAAGCACACTACGCCGCTCAATGGGCGACGGATTTCATTAATCCCAAGGGAACATTGCATGAACCCCTCTTACCAAAATCGACCATTCTACTCCATGGCCGGACGACGCCTCGCCCAAAACTGTATAATACTATAGACCCCACGGTGGACACAACCACAGCATGGTCCAAGATTACTAACATATATGGTACAGCCACACAATATCATCCAAGCATGCCAATCTTGGGCGATCATTACATACCTCTTACCCTGGATAAATAGACAGCAAAACAAAGGGGCGCCAAGGGAATTGTGCAATGGGGACAATTATTTCAAGATAAATGCTTTGTGACATGGGAAACCCTTAAAGAAATAGTGGGAGATATGCCAAAACATAAGATGCTTTACATGTGCATGAGATTTGCAATTGCTAAAATATGGGCTGGATTTCCAGCAGAGCCAGAGTTAAATCTGTGACTGGGTTATATGTTCACAGCAGGGCAAGGGAAGATATCTGCATCCACACTATAAAGGACCATCACTCAGACCCGACCACCAGTGACACACAGTGCCAAAGCCAAGTGGGAGCAAGATCTGGGACACCCAATCAGTGATAACCAAAAGGACACAAATATGTGCACTAACTAAACACATATCATATAATGCGAAATATAAGCCGATACACTACAAGGTTGTTCACAGGACACACTACACGCCAGCCAAACTAAAACGCATATTCCCCACAACAGAAAGTATATGCCCTAGATGTCACTACGAGGATACTGATACCTTCAATATGTTTTGTTAATGTACACAATTAAAAGAATACTGGGAGGGAATCTGCAAAGCATTAGATGACATGGTTGAACATCCTATCGAATGGTCTCCGATGCTAGGTTTACTGGGAGCCACATGAAAAATTGACCCTACGTGGCGGAAACTACTGAATGTGAGTCTAGTACTAGCCAAAAGAGCAATACTGCTGAAATGGAAAAGCAAAAGCCCACACACAAAGGAAGATTGGGACAGAGACATGATATGGGCAAACGACAATGAAGAACTATACAAAGACTCGCTAAATGCAGCTACTAGACCAAAGAATATATGGGCCAGATATAAGCAATACCTAGCGGACAAAGCTGACGACGAAGACATGCTATGATAAACTCCGACACAAGAAATTGATGTACAAATTGTGTAAATGCTATATACTATAGGTGTGGAGTACCTCTGTGCAATGACAAAGTTTTTTTTAAAAAACTTGATGCAGTAACCGGCTGCTACGGTGGACAACACCCATTTGCCCGATGTTCTCCCCCTCCCATTGTTGGGTGAATTGAGAGATTCTGCCTCTTACTGGAGTTGCATGGGAGGCGAGGGGGAAGGGCTGAGCCTCTCCCAGGTGAGGTTCTGCCTCTTTTATTCCCTCTTTGAAAGCTGGACGAGGAACCTTGGCCTTGAGACTGGTTCCAAGACGAGTACTGTCCTCCCTGAGAGTAGCCCGAGGAATGTTGACTGCGCCCCAGCCCCCAAATCTTTTTGAATTTGGGGATCCCCATTGGGACTAAGGTTTGTTAGCCAGTTGTCCTAGGGACAAAAGTGTCATACTCGTCCATGGCACTCTTTAGGGCGTCACTTATGGCCTTAACGAATAGGACGTTCGGTTCTACTGGCATGTTCAGGAGGGTTGCTTGGGTCTCTAGCTTAAACCCGGACTCCCAAGCCAGGCATGCCGCTTAATGAGGGTCCCTTAGGCTATAATGTGTCCCGCGTTGTCCGCCGCATCAAGGTTGTTCTTCAGGATGCAGCTTGAGACTTGCTTGCCTTCTGAAACAGTTTTAAGCAGTGGTTCTGGGAAGGCTTGTAGTAGTTGTTCAAGCTCGTCCCATTTGTGGCAGCCGCAGCTAGCAAACAAGGTTGTACTGTTGCCAATTCTTGTCCGGTACACTGCAGAGGAAGCTACCTTTGTCACAAATGTATACATCTTTTTACTCTCCTTGTCTGGCGGGGCCTCTGCCGATGGCAGGGGAGTGCCTGTCCTCTTTCTGGTGGAAGAGAATCCGGTTTGAGCTGGCCCCTAATGTACAGGGGGGGGGTCAGTGGGTGCGGGCCTGAACAACTTTTCTATTCTTGGGTTGACCGTTCTTCTAAGACAAGGTGTTAAGAGGGATGGTTGAATATGTCACTATTGATTGCAAGAGAGGGATGAATTGTGTGGCTACCTTTTTGTCCCCCAGTATGTTTTCCGCAAAAAGTCCTCATCGACTTGTGTCTCCTCAGTGTCAATGTTGAAATGTTGCGCCGCCTACAGTAACAATTCTTTATACTGTAGTTGGTTGTCAACTGGCGAGTCTTCAACCTGCTGGTCAGTTGACTGAACTACATAAATGTCACCTGGTTATAGATCCCCCCCCCGCCCCCTCCCCCCTGAGACCTTGCTTGTTCATAATAATATGGGTCTTGATATTGAGAGATGTCTTGGGGAGCCGAGGCCGGAGTGCCTAGAGCAGAGGTGCTGGGCTGTAGATCAAGGTGGAATTTCTTAGCAGGGGGTGGCTCTGCTGATGCCCCTGGCTGCGAGGCACCTCTAGTACTGTTAACCGATCTGGGTGTCTGTCCATAAATTCCATGAAACTGGACATACGTCCTAAGATCTTGTTAAATTGTTCTGGTGTAAAACGACATTCTGGTGGGAAGCCAGAGATGACAGAGCCCTGGGTAGGGGCGATATCTTTAGTAGGAGCGGTCTTTACGGCGCATAGCCCCAGAGAGGGTGTCTAAGCGAGTTGAAGAGACTGTCTGGGTGGCCTCAGGAGTTAGCACTTGTATTTTCAGTTTTTTTTTTTAGGAGCTGCTGAGATGCCTTTTGAACGCCTGTTCTTCCACGCACGAAAGGAGGGACTTTTTATATGCAATGTCCAAACCGACCTTTTCTTTCGGTTTTTGGGAGCTGTCAATAGGCGAAAGTGTGCACGATGGCCCAGAGGACAGAGAGGAACCTGAGGCTTTATCCCCAATCACCACAGGGGCTCAGACGCTCAACGGTGTACTCGAGACACGGCCGTGGGGTAGGTCTTTAGGGTGTTTATGCTTGTGTGTGCCGGGGCTGCTGGGTGTCTTCATCACAGGACCGCCGGCCTGCTCTCGCAGTCGGGGGCCTGCATTTGGGGTCCGGATGGACCCAGATCACCCTCAGCGTCACTCATGACTCCGTAACTGCCCTAGCTGTAGTCTTCAGTCACGTCAATGGAAGCCTCGGCATGCATAGTATGAGCGGCCAAGCGTTTCGTCTGCTAATCTTTTAGAGTTTTCGGCCGGAAAAGCTGACAAGATTGATTCCCTGGGAGACAGTGGTTGCACACGCCGTGCATGTGTTGAGACAAAATGTAAATGGGGTTTTGTCCATTATGTATAAAAAGGGCAGTTGGGCAAAAAGAGAAGAAGGGGGCTAATAGAGAATGTTTATCCTAAAAGGAGTCATTATGAAGAACCTCCCCCCTCTCTCCCTACAGTACTGGGCCAAAGCCCAAAAAGGCCTGTAAGGCTGCGTCTGGGTGTCGATCGGTCGACGCTGTGGGTATTCGTCAGGAGCCGTCGAGTGGATGAGCAGTCAAGCTGCGAGGCGAGGAATAAAAGGAAAGGAAGAAATTCCACCAATATAACTTTAGCAAATCAAAAGGCATCAGCCTAGAAGAGAACTCTTTTTTTTCCACCATCAAAGTCTGTCACAAATGCAATCAGTGGGACCTTCAGGCGTGAAGGACCATGGGTGTTAAGACGGATTTCTGAACTCTGTCCTGGCGGCACAGAAGTTCAGAAGGCCAACCTAATTACTTGGAACAGGGTAACCTCTGGACAAGCCAGACCAATCAGGGTAGCGATCGCGGCGGTCAAGACTAGGTCTCAAGAGGGGTGAGGGTGACTGAAAGCCTGCAATGAGCACACAAAGCAAGGACACTTACAAACTACTCAAACAGGTGTTATATTAAAAATATATACACATTTATTCCAAGGCCTTTAAAACAATGACCGTAGCGAGAAATCACAATACAACTCTAGTAAACCAACACATACCATACCAATAAAATATATATACAAATACAAACAAGTCTCAAGCGTTAGATGCACAAAATGTGTAGTCCACCTAAAAGGGAAGGAAAACAGGCAGTGCGAAATAATGCTTAGACACAGTCCGCCTTCAGAGGCACCTAACTAAAAGGAAGTCCGAGCCCTACGAAGAGTGGAGCCTTGTGCTCAAAAGTACCTGCACACGCTGGTGCCAACGGGCAAAAAGGGGAGTCTCTTCGAGGGAATCAGGCGGTTCAGGTTAGTGCACAAATGAAGAACAGAGTTCCGCGACTCAAGCGCTGCCTCCACTGTGGGCAGAAGCAGAGCGCGAGTACGGAAAGGCGTGCTGTTTTGACACAGCGGGGAAAAGCTATGGGCTCCTGCAGGAGGGCGACCAGTTCCTAGCTATGCTACTCACCGGTCCCCGATGCAAGCAGACCCAGGCTTCTCCGCGGCAGGTTCAGGAGAGCAGGGGACGTCTCGTCGTCGTGTAGATTCTGCAGCAGCAGAGTTGAGTTAAAGATGTCCCAAACGAAGTGAACCCGCACAGTTTGTTACCACAGCAGGGCAACGGAGCGGCCGTGTGTATCTCAGCCAAATGTACACTACTCACTTCAGACCTGGGAACGCCAAGTGTACGAATCGTGTGAGAGTGACAAGGACTAGAAATACAACACAACCTGGCGGCGGTTACAGAGCAAGACTCCTGGGTAGGCTGGTCAGTCTCCTGGATGGCCCAGAGACACTTCCGAAGGCTTACGTGCAGGAGATGGTGAAGATGCCGAGAATAGCTGTTCCCGCCATTCCAAGGGTCGAAGTACCAGTACAGGCCTTCTAGTTCGATCAGAGGTAAAAAGGGTTTCACAAGGCGACAGCAGTGCAGAGGAGCAGTCCTTCAGCGGGTCACCAGCGATTCCTGGGTTCAGCCTCGTGGTTGCAGGATACTTGGCTCCTGTATTCCTTCATTCGTGAGAACTCAGGAGATCGACATGGTAGTGGCGTTTCCAGCCCCCTCTTATCCACAGTTCCCTTCGCGCCAAAACGGAGGGGACCCAATGGGAGATCCGCTCATCAACACTCACACCATACGTGGACCTATCACTGACCACGGTGGTCCCAGGCATTCACACCACCCTAGACTCTCTGGCACCCAGGATGTGTATTGGGACCAGACATCCCAGCCCACACCCTGGAGGCACACAAAAGACATGTAGAAGCCCGCAAAAGCATCCGTGTTTCGTGGGAAAGTACATGCCCAAGGAAGGCCCCGGGTCGGCTCGACCTGGGGAAGGTGAAGGGAGCAAGACGGTCAGCGGACAGGACAAAGGAGCTTCGTGGTCTGGCCATTTTGGGAGCCAGGCCACCATTTTGGGCTAAGCGCGAGAAACGGGCTTAAAACGCCAAAAGGAGCTCAAAACACAAGAAACGATTGCTGCCACCAGTCCCGTCCGTGATTCACTTGCACCTATCAGTTACAATCCTAAAAGAGTATCTAGGGCCTGTAAAAGGCTAGAGACCCAAGAGAGCAGTAACTTAGCTTACAGTGCCCTCGTGTCATGTTGCACGAAAGCCGCAACATGATAAAAGAAACTATGGAAAACAGCGTTTCCCGGTACTGACTGTCTTAAGGGCATGTCAGTTTCCCTGTAAGAATGGAGCGAAAGCCCAGAGGAGTGAGGCAGAAGGCTGCACTTCTCTGGCAAAGTCTAGATCATGGTGAAAAACAACAGCAAAAAGTTTAGGGGTTGCCACATGGAAGGAAAATTACCCACAATTACGAAATCTTTCCTAACAATGGGTACAGTACACGTTACACTAGGGATTGTATTACTAATCACACCCTGTCCAAAACAAATCTTGTACTACTCTGCGAATTTCACTAGATGTCGTACTCTGCAGGGCATGTGATTGAAGCAGATACACAAGCCCCTGAAAAGAATATAGATTACAAAGCCTGCGGTAGCGGGCGTGGAGGTTTTCTTGCCGGAGGGGGAAAGGGGGGTGGGGGGAGGGGGGGGGTTTATGGTAATTGAGGGGTGGGAGGCCCCAAAATGTTATTTTTTCCCATAGACTGAATGGGGAAAAACTTTGCGCATGGCTACAGGTCGAATGGATGGATGGATTTTGACCAAATTTGCACTAGGAGCGGTGAGCTTGGGCCAGAAAGTGTGCTTTTTTTGTGTTCAGTGGAAATCGGACCAGTAATTCTTTTGCAAAACACTGAAATGTACGTCCCAAAACATTTGTGATATTTCCCTGTGCGCTCCAAAGACTGATGTCTGATTGGGTTGCGGTACGCCGTGCTGTCGGCAAACAGTGGACGCGGCCGGTAGTTAGCTGAAGGGAAGCGTGCTGTACGTCAAAGTTTTTGGGAGACGCTGCCATGGTGTATCGGAGGATAGTGGTGCGCCGAAAGGCATTGGAAAGATGGCTTTGTAGGATTGGCTGTGTGAAAGAGGGCCAAGCGAAGATATTGCCAATGTTTTGTGCTGTAGGCTACGACTGCCGGTGGCTATGTTGAGGTTGTGTGTTTGAGTTGTTTTGTTGCAGTGGGTTTGTGAGGATATATTAACCTGCTTCTTTTACTTGGCTCGCTGTGGGTCTAGGTAAGGCGTAGGCTTTTCACTGTATGGCCATGCCATGTAGAAAGAGCGTACGGCTTGGGTACAACCCCTCCTAATGTAAGGGCTGAATGTATGGGAGAGCAATGAAGCACTTAGCGATTAGGTAGGCCGGGCGAGTTTGCTTACACTGTTGCTGCAAGGGAGTGCATAACAACACGGAACAAAAGAAGGATGGTTTGGCAGCACACTGTCGCAATATGCACCAATCCCGCAGCTACTGACTTACACTGGATTGGTGGGTAGTTGCACAGGGAAGTATGATATGTTGGTCACTGTAGGCAGACTGTATAGAGGATGAAGATATTAGCAATCGGTGAACTATGTGGTGTTGTGGCTCCAAAGGCCCTACTGCCTTGTGTGCATGGCAATGGCCTCTGGCCATAAGTCTGGCCTCTGGTTGGAAGTAGGTGTGCGAATGCGGTTTTGGTTCGCTCCTTTACTGTAGGTATACTTATGTGTAGGCAGGCAAGCAATGTTGGAAATGTTAGCATGCATGCCTGTATTGCCTTCCAGTGGGTGTGTAGTAGGACTAGGGAATTTGGGGCATGGCCACAGCCTTGCTTTGGGGGGGGGGGGGGGGGGCAGCTTGACATTGGCAGATGGAAGGAATTTGTATGGAGGTACTCGGACATAGTGAGTTGGCGGGCAGTTGTGGAGGTGACTATCATTTTTTGGTGAGTGCAGGCAGACTCCATGGAGGATGGAGAGTGAATTGGACAGAATAGGAGGAGATTTGCAGTATTAGTGGTATGTCGTATTGTGCTGGCAAAACCTATACTGACTTGTGTACATGGGTGGGGCCATTGCACATAAGAGGGTGGGCACTGTTTGGAAGTAGGTGTGAGAATGTTACCTTGTTTGAGTATGTTGTTGTATCTATACGTACTTGTAGGCAGTAAATTAGAAGCTTCCATTGTGCTATATGATACACTTGTAAATATGTAAGTGAAGTAAGATCCGCGCCTTTCAAGAATTCATGTGGAGGACATGGTGCAGGTCGTAAAGGGGAATTGCTGAGATAAGACCTAATTTGTGTTAGTAAGGGTGTGGACGTGATCAGAGGTTCGGTTCAGGAAATGCAGTAAAAAAGTGGGAACTGCAAGGCTCGTTTTAGTACGTAATGTTTGCGACATAGCACATGTATGCAGATACTAACACAAACAGTTGTGGGGTAGGTGCGCAGGTGACGACCTTGAGAGGCTATTAGAGTTGGGGAGTGAATTGCAGATGGTATAGGGATTGTTCTAATCGGTGTACCATGTTGTGTTGGGAGTGGCAAGCGCGTACTCCAGTGTATGGATGGCTACGGGCGTTTGATGTAACAATGTGGACATTGTTCGGAAGTAGGTTTAACAATGTTGCCTTCTTCGGGTCAGTTCTTACACTGATACAGCAGCTCATATGTATGGACCTACTGATACAGTAGGTCCAGCATACAGGGCTGGAAATATGTATGTCTACTGTGGGTGCCGACTGTCACAGCATGGTTGTGGAGGACATTTTGCAGGTGCCATACCAGTAGAGGTGGTGTGACGTGACAGCATGTGAATATGGTGACCGTTATTGGCCTGGTTGCCATTCACATACTGAGATGACAATTAATGTACAGTATGGTACACCTCTCATACTACCTAGTATGTTGAGAGAAGGAAGGCAGTGCGACATGACACAAGTTAATAAGTATCACATATGAACACTATGGAGAATGTAAATTCGAACACATACATTTGCAGCTGGCAACATGACGAACACTGTTAAGTGGAGCTATACACAGGATGGCAGGCCATCTGACTGTTACCTTTGTTTGGCGTACTTGTTCAGATGGGGAAAGGAAGCTGGTGGAGCTTGAAGTGTGTGCAATTGTAAAGTGTGCATAGCTTCCGTTAGCTATGCCTGTGTGCCGCATAACCCATCACAGCAGTCACTGGCGTCAGCGACTTCACTTGTGGACAGTTGTTCCTCACGGAGTGCACTCCAGGTATTTATTTTATGTGCGTGCCAAGCGTAACGCACTCTGTCATATGAGCACCTAGCTCTGGAAAGGAACAACATAAAAGAAAAAAGCGGACTTGCACAGACAGTGTACGGTTCCAGATCATTCCATACTTTACTAATACAGTGAGTGGTTGGAAGTGCTTTATTTTGCCACAGAATGTAAACGCAGTTGGTGGATTCACTGCTCTTATTTCGCAAACAAGATACAGTGACCAATGCCGTCCATGCAATTATGTTCTTCTGTTCTCATGTAGCACAGTGGTAAAGTTGTGCTGCTTGGTGGTCTGTGTGGAAGAAGACATTGGGCCTCATTACGAGTCTGGCGGTAAAACCGCCTGGTTACCGCCGGACTCGTATTACCATTCCGCCTCCGTGATTCCCGGAATTACCGGGGCATTACAACCCCGGTTTTCCGGGAATCACAGAGGCGGAATGGTGTAAATCCCCATTCCCATTGAGTCCTATGGGACTCAACGGGAATGGGGATCATGGAAACACCGGCAGCATCTTGTAATGCTGCCGGTGTTTCCTCGTCCGCCTGCAGGCGGGCGGTGTTAAACCCGCCAGGTCAGACCTGGCGGGAACATCACCTCCCGCCTGCAGGAGTCGAGATCAGGCGGTCTGGAAACAGTGGCGGCGGGTTTACCGCCACCTTTATTTCCGGACCGCCTGAGTTGCAATGCGGCCCATTGTCATTGAAAGGTAGAGAAGGTAGCATGCAGTGCCTCTGGGATGGCTTATAGAATGAAGGCTTGCAGGTTAGTTCGTATAGCAGGAACCGCAAGTGGACATACCGGCCCACAGTGGTCGGCCCAGATAATAACGATGGAAAAGCCATTGGTAATGGTAATCTTCCAATGGTTGGTCCACCAGCCGTTTATTGGAATGTGGAAGGTGTGGAACGCGCAGTAGGGTGCCAGATTTCTGAGTAGAAAGAGGAATGAGTAGATGCAAGTAGCGGGTATTCGTTGTAGCGTACGGGACAAAACTTTGGGGGGAGGAAGGATAATGTGGTAATAGCCGAATGGCTGAGGAAAAATGACTTGTGTGTTAGTGCGTAGCGCCATATCTGAACTCACTGCCTTGGTGTCTCGTTTGTAGGTAATACAGTGATTGTATGTGTGCACAGAAGAAAAATGTTTTCATGTGTTTTTTCACAAAAGGTGACAGTGGTAACGAGTGTAGTTGGACCCATGGTGCAATGTGTCTGTGTGTTTACAAAGAAAGTAATACAATAAGAAACGTAATGGGGGTTACCTTGGATTGCTGGAGAATGGAGTAGATGTTTTGGTAAGAAGCATGTGAAAGAAATGTGAGTTGTACATATTTGTGTGCCGGTTGAGCGCTGCGTGCAGCTGTGTCGGTTATAACGTACACTACACTGAGGGTGCATAGACTTAATAATTGTGTGAAAGGGCATAAAAGGGGAGAACAGGGAATGTAGCAGTGTACGAGTGCGTAGAAGGTGAGCTGCTTTACTGTACGACTTGCGTTCCATGTTCGTGGAGCCTTGTATGTCTGCATTTGGAGGGGTTGGAGAAGAATGGAAGCAAAAGAAAGTACAATGACAGTTGCAAGTTACTGGGAATGGTGGCGACATGGCAGTGTGACAGCATTTTTTCACTGCCGTCACAAAGGTCCGTGTAATGTATGGAGAGAAAGTGAGCGGTAGAGCAAGTCTGTAAATATGCATACTGAGGAGCACGTAAATAACTGAATCGTAATACACATGTGATGTAAAGGTGTACTTATATCATTTTGGCAAATTCCATCCTTCTATTGGGAGGCCGTGAAATTGCACTGTGCAGCGTATGAGATGGTTGCAGAGTACCTTTGGTGCACATGGACAGAGGAACCGCAGTGCAAGTAATGTATCTTTATTTGCTAGACTTCTATACAATATATGACCTTCGAGCAAAAACTGCTTCCCCTTCAAGGCTGTTTTACAAGGAGTGTGTGTTCTGTATAAGGAGAGGTAAGTTAGGTTTCGATATTCGGAGACGAGGCAGGAAAAAAAGGAAGCAATTAGCCAGGAACGGGTTTCGAGTGTAGCATGTATTTACAAATGTTGGTTGTGTCATTACAGTGAAGGTAGTGCAATGTACAAGTAGATATGATGGTGCTGTACAAATGGTCACATGAATGCACAGATGGCAAAACACAAAATGTGTTTTGCAGTGTGTAAGGAAATGTTAGATGAGCACTGTGTTACGAGTCAACGGTGGGTAATGCAACACTGTTCGCTGTTTGAGAACATGTGGGTGGGTGGTCCATAGTACGCAGTTTGGTGTTGTACTGCATGACATTTTTGGGGCTACTGTTTAGGAAAGGAAAGCAGTTAGTGTGAACGTGTGTTTTACATCGTAAGGCTGTTATGGGCTGTAAATGGTGTTTTCTTTACAGAAGAAAAAAGGTTAACAAAAGTTGAAAAAGTGAAGGTAGTGGTTACAATGTGGTTGGGGAGCTATTCTGATGGCTCTGTACTGAAATATGGGTTAGCTATGGTTTTTGGAAATGTTGTACATAACAATGAAAGTGACCTAATGGCGTACATGGTGGCAGTGTAAAGCAAGGAGGCAAATATTGGAGAAGTTAGGAGAGTTACGTAAAATGCATTGATGCATGCATGAAGTGGTATTGTTGTAATTGTGAAGATTGTAGGGTAGGTTTTTGTAGTGTTTTTAATTCAGTGTGTGCACTTATGATAGGGTTAGGTGACCAGTGTACGTAGGAAACAGGTTATGTGGAAGAAGTAGTAGGCAATGTAAACTGCAGCAGCTAAGGGGTATCTGGCTGTGTTATGAGTTGGTTTAGTCGTACGTGCATAGATTTTTGTATGTGTAGTTCTGCAGTGCAGCGGCAATAGTGCGCAGGGTGTATAATGTTTAGTGTATGGCTGGAGGCCCTATAATGTAGAGGGTGTAGTGAAGCGTGTAGGGCGTGGCCACATGCTTCATAGTGTAATATAGGTGTGCATAGTCAGTGGTGCTATTGGTATGTGTATAGCAGGAATAGGTGCACTTATTGCACCATGGATATTGTACAAAAGTAGAATAGCAACCGTTGAAGACTTACTGTATGCATTGAGCAAGCCCTGCACTGTTTTTTGTGTATGGAGTGTAAAATGTTGTCGTACTGGTCGCTGTATTATCTGTGGGAAAAGAGAACACAATATGTTAGGGCAGGTATTTTGTTACTTTGAAGTACACTACATAGCATACATTTCTTTATTTTGTGGCCCCTCACAAGTAGCACTTCGTAAGTAGTATGCTTTGAACCAGTGTACCGTGCAATCAGCGCAGTCCCTGTGGTTCTTTGCATAATCATTCGGTCTGAGGGAGAGAAAAAAAAAACTTCAAAATGTAGTTGCTAATCTAGTGCACGATGAGTGAAAGTGACTTTTGGAGTAGTTACAGCACTTTTAAGGTGTGCTGTTGAAGTAGGAGGAAATATAATGGTGTACGATATGTGCACTATACAGGTCGGTAGGATGGGTGGCGTTCTATAGCAGGTGCGGATTTGTAAATGTTTCACTGCTTCCTTTTTGTACCATTGTTTCTTTATGCTTTTGGTTTCTGCTGGTGGTTTGCAAGTATTAGGATATTGTTCAGTGCTAATGCAGTTTTATGAACGTAGTTACGTAGCTGTTGGCGCATTGTAACTGCTTATACTTTGGAAGTGTTTGATGCTATGTTTGTAGCACAGTAGTTGTTGAAGGTTGAGTTGGGTAGTTGTGATGCTGCAAATAACATTGTCGTATTCAGGTTCCAGATAGATACCAGGTGGCGTATTCTAACGGTTTGCAGTGTCCCGTTTGCAAACGGTACGTAGAGAAGTTGGTTCATTCCTGTGGTCATTTGGTCACCTGTGTACATTTTGAAGTGGTACTGTCCATTTGTGGGTTTACGTGGTGATATGTAAATATGTGTTGGTAGTTGTAGGAGTATTCTTGGAGAGCTGGCCACTGATTGCATTAGTGGTGATTTTAGAGGTTACAGAGGATAGTTTTGAACCCTCACACTTATCAATTTCCCTTCCACATATACAGTGGAAAATACTGGTATTGTGTTTTGTGGACACGTACTGTTTGTGACTACTCCTTGGAATAATTGGGAATGAAATTGGCAAATATACACTGTAGTGCATTTTGCAATGGTTCATGTGTGGTACGTTGCTTTAGGTCAATAGAGTGGAAGGAATAACATTTTTTGTCCACTTACGAAGTTACTGGTTGGTGCTGGGAAGTAAGGTATACTAGGTTTGTACATTAATGAGTACATTTTGGCCTCAAGAATATTAAGTAGGTATTTGAAAGATTTGCAGGTAGTCTGTTCTTTGGACTGATGGAAGCATCATTGCATTTCCACCATGACAATTGATTTCTAATGTATGCAGTATAGTGGCCTGCATTGGTGGAGTCCCCTGTGTGGTAGATTATGGCTACAGTTGTGAAGGTTTTCCTGCCAAGTGATAGCTGTCCATGTGTGAAGGCAGTACATTTGCAGTTGTTTTTGGTACTGTCGGCATTGTACCTTAATAGCATTAATATCACATATTGACTATGTGAGTGTATATGTAGCGTCGAGCGATTATCAATTGCACGACGTACAGAACCTGCTCTGGTTTGCATTTTGCACCAGCTGCTGAAATTGAGTCACAGTTGGGTATTGGAATATACACAAAGGATTTGTTAGGGACTTGCTCCTCAATGACATGGTTGCAAAGAGTGCATGTATGTCTCCACATGTAGGAAATGTGAAAGATTTCTATTACAAGTATGTTTTTTCTTTCCAGTATTTGTAGTAAGTACATTAGAAATTCTTGGGGATCTTCTCGTCGGTTTACAGTGAATTTCACCATTCCAAAACTCTAGTCCAATTCTTGCCTTATTCCCGAGACACTGTAAACGGTGTCAGTATTGCTTACTGCATTTCTGTGAAGGATGAGCATTTCCAAACAATTGGTCTGGGCCATTTGAATAAATGTGTTCAATAACTGCTGGTATTTGGAATAGAACATTTATTGTTACATTTGTATAGCAATTAACACCTGTTGTATTGGAACATTTGAATGGGACAGGTCCTTCTGTGTCTGAGCCCTTTAATAGAAGGGTATGTGGTTTCTTAGCAGAGGCTTTTTTGTGGGTGGGGTTTGGTTTTGTCCATTATACTCCTATTTTATGCGCTTTAGGTAGTTGCTGTAATAGGACTTTCTTTGAATTTCTTTGACTGTGCTGTGGCCCAATCATTTAGTACTTCTAATGGAAGAGCCTTCTTTTCAAAGCTTTTGGTTTTTGAGGCTAGGGTACATTTTTAGATTGGGAGTGTACAGTGCACATAGTTTATAGTACTCTATGATGCAAGGAATATCTGCACTGACTGCAGTTGCATCAAAATTAACTAGATACAGCCCTTCCAGTGTACATAGTCGTGACAGTGCTACGTAACTCATGCATTCTTTGAAGACTGTATGCCAATATCAGTCAATGCTTGATCTAAGGTGAGACCATGCGATTTATGAATGGTTACTGCTTATGCTAGCGACAGAGAAAACTGTTCTCTGCGTACATATATGTCTTTGAAAAGAAGGAATCGCGTTGTTGTGCATCCTAGATTTTTGACTTCTGAAAGTTTGTCAAATTTGATGTTTACAAAGTGAATGCTGCTGTCCCATGGGTATGTGTGGAAGGCAACTGTACCAAGTGCTTCATTAACTAAACATTGCTCTACGTCAATGTTACGCTTTAGCATAACTCTACAGTTGACACAATGTTAAAATGTTCTCCAAACCAGCTTTTTATGTAGTATGTGTTTTTAGGAGATTTTCCTTCGACACTGTCGAACTGAAGCGGTTTACTTGGCATGTTGTTGAAACTGGTCTAGGGAAACCAAAGCGGCATTTGGTGTAGTATTTGCCTCTGTTCTTGTATTTGCGTCGACAATACTTGCAACACTTGGGTCGTTTGAATTGCAAAATGTGTGCTCGTAGGTCACTATGGGTACTTTCTGAAGGGATTTTGCAAGTGACATATTTGTGAATGAACTCCAAAACAGTTTCATCACTCTCCTCACCAATTTTAGGAGCATTTTTAATCCACAAAAGCATGTGGACGTGTGGTGCTCCTCTGGCTTGACATTCTTTTCTCCAAAAGAAGTGTTATACTTCTCTGAGGGGAGGAAGTCTTTCATTGCAAATGAAGTGCCGCATCACAAGGAAGCGATGATGAAAGTAGCGTGAAACATTTACTGGATCGAGAGAGCACAGCTCTCCTGGTGTTTTCATGTCTATACCCGTTTTGTTTTTATTTGCTATGCGTAGGAAAGTGTGCAAGTCTTCCCATACATACTCGGCACAACTTAAAGTGACAAACCATGTGGGTGGGCCATGGTTGCGTAGCATACACTGTACATCTGCGTGCCGTCAGAACCAGTACTCTTTGGTGCCACGCATGTTTGGCAAGACATTTGTAACACTACTTTGTAAAATGTCATCCTTTTGTAGCACCTTTTGAAGTAGTTCTGTAGCAGACATATTTTGCAAATGGGAACCTGTTTTTGATGTGTGGGCAACTCCATAACATAGGGTTGCTAGTTCACTTTCAAAGAGCAGGTGGACTATGTACTCTACGTTCTGTCTAGATCTTGGTCTTCAGCATACATTCGTAAGCAGCAGTATTCAGATGCTGTTATTGGTGTGCTTCCTTCATCACATCTTCCACCTTTTCTAGTGGGGAAGAGTAGAGGAAAGGCTTGTGCTTCCACACTTTTCCCCCCATATACTGATTGGGAGTCCTTTGGCTTGCCGCATTTGATAGGTTTCTAGTACATCGTCTATGGTGTCTCTGGAGTGCAGTGGGTGAATTGTATAGTGGTCTAAAATACTAGAGGCTGCACTAGGATCTAGGTGTTCAAATTGGCCACTTGTTGAGGAGTCGTGCATTATTTCGGTTGTTTCTCTCCGGTATTCTTCAATGTTTATGTCCTTGTAGTATTCATTGTTTTCTTTAAAAAAGGTACTGCAACGCCACTCTAACTTTTTTAAATTTTTTATTTTATTTGAATTTATAAAGCGCCCACCGGCTCGGAGGCATCATGGCACTGTTACAGCAAGTTACTTAGTACAGTAGGATAGGTAATGCACAGGTAGTGAAGAGGTTGCTACATGTTCAGTGACAGTGTTGAGAAAGAGTTCCAAGTGTTACAGTGGAACAGGGTGGAAAAAGTACATTTGTAAAAGGTGTTCGTTAAATAACTTTGTTTTTAGCATCTTTCTGAACACAGATTCTTCGCTTCTTAAGTTGAGAGGCAGTGCATTCCAGGCTATTGGGGCTAATACTTCAAAGCTGGTTCGGCCAGCTTTAGCTCTGTTGAACACTGGGACCGATAGTAGGTGGGAGTATTGGTCACATTTAGGTCTGTGGGCTGGAGTCTGGTGTATTCGGTCTACTAAGTAGGCTGGGGCAGTCTTGGCAAGGCACTTGTGTGTGATGGTGAGGGCTTTGAATGTTATGCGTTCTCTGATTGGGAGCCAGTGGGCATCCTTTCTTGCCTGGGAGATGTGCTCTCTTGGGGATGCTTAGGACGGCTCGGAGGGCGTTGTTTCGTGCAATCTGTAGTCTGTTAATGTTATTGGCAGAAGTGCCTAAGAGAAGGATGTTAAAGTAGTCAAGTTTGCTCCAATTGTGGCTCTCGCAATATTAAGGAGATTGCTTATAGAAAGGTGGGGTTTTACTGCATTTATAATTTTTTTGGTGAGGGCAGCGGCGGATGAGATGGCGCTGACTTGCCCGTCTATAGTTAGGGTAGAGTCGAGGTAAACCCCAAGGGTTTTCACTGATGTGGAGGCTGTAATGGTAGTATTCTCAATAATTAATTATACTTCTCATTCAGTTTTTTTAGGGTTTCTTTGGGGCCTACTAGCAGGATTTCAGTTTTTTCCCTTTTTAAGCAGAGCCCATTGGCTGCCATCCAAGCCTGGATGCGTGCATATGTTAGCTGCAGGGTGTGGAGATCTTGTTCGTAGTTACCTGTTAGGGGGAGAAGAATTTGTGTGTCATCGGCATAGTTTGTGAAAGCTATGTTGAAGTCTTCTAGGTCTCTGAAAAGTGGGAGGGTAAAGAGGTTGTAAAGGGTGGGGGCTGTACAGGATCCTTGTGGTACTCCGCATTCAATCGGAGTTGGGGAAGCTGAGGATTGGTCCGAACAGACCCGCATAGCTCGGCCCTCCAAGAAGAAAGTGATCCAGGTGGTGGCCTCTTGGGAGAATTGGGCATTGTCAGCTATATGTTTACATAAGATCTTGTGTTCAACCAAGTCAAAGGCAGCAGAGAGATCCAGGAGTAGTAGGAGTGACGATTGACCTTTATCCATGGCTTCTAGTAGTTGGTTCTTGAGGTCTAGTAGGGCTGATTCCGTGCCGTGACGGCGGCGGAAACCAGATTGCCTTTTGCCGAATATGTTGTGGGTTTCCAGGTAGGACTATCTGTATATAGGCAGCTCTGTCCAATATCTTTAGCAGAAATGGTACGGTGGTGATTGGACGGTAGTTGTTAGGGGAGTCTGGATCTAAGGTAGGTTTCTTTAATAGTGGTCGAACCCACGCTTCCTTAAGGGCTGATGGGACAGTGCTGTTGGCGAAGGAGGCATTTATGAAGGTGGTGACAAATGGGGCCAGGGCAGCTGCACAATCTTTAATTAGATTGGCTGGGCATATGTCTCCTTTACATAAGGAAGGTTTGATGCGTTTCATGATTAGTAAGACTTCAGGGATTGTTACTTCCCTAAATGAGAAGAGTGTAGGCTTGTTTGTGGAGTGTGGAGGGTCTTGGACCACCTGGAGGGTTGATGGCTCAGATGAGGGCGGAGTGATCTTGGGCAGTTTGTCGTATTGAGTCTTGATTTTGTTTTGAGAGTTGTGATTTTGTTTAACATGGCATGTTGGATGTTGTTGCACCAGGTTTCGTTTTTTTCTGTAGGTTGTGTGGATGTGGGAGGGATGGACAGTTCTTTGTAAATGTCGAATAACTCTTGATTGGGAGTTGGATTTCTGGATTCTGGAATTGTATGTGGTGGCTTTGGCCTTGGCAATGGCATGTTTATACTGTTTGGCGATTGTGGTGTATGTGTCTCTTGTGATGGTAGAAGGGTTTGTTTGCCATGCAGTTAGTGCTGCTCTTTTAGCAGTGCGGGGGTCCGAGAGTTCTTGTGTGAACCAAGAGTTCACATGTAGAAATTGCTTGGCTTTTTTGAGTTCCAATGGGGCTATGGTGTCTAGTACCTTTTTTAGAGTGGTATTGTAGATCTCTACTAGTTCTGTAGGATCGTTTGAGTTTGGGTGGGCAAGCACCGGGGTGTCAAGAAGGGGGATAATTCTTTCTGTGGTAAGTAGTTTCTTGGATCTAGCCATAGTGGCTGGTGCAGGTGAGTTTGGGTTGGCAGCCGTTTTTGAGGTCATGAAGAAGTGCAGTAGATGGTGATCGGTCCATGGGCATGGGGTATTGAAACTTAGGTCTACTGCGCAGTTGTGATCCGCTATCCAATCTAATATACAACCTTTGATGTGGGTGGGGTCATTGAATAGCTGAGAGAATCCTAAGTCTAGGAGAGCTTTAGAGAAGGCAGAGCCTTTCTTGTCTTTAGGGTCTTTGTAGCCGAAGTTGAGGTCGTCTAGCAGGATGGCTCTTGTATTTGTTTTAAGGTTAGCCCCCAACGTATGGAAGATGTTGGATTGGAAGTCGGGTGTGGGGCCTTGGGGACGATACCCAGTGTGGAGGGTTATGGTGTTTGGAGATGGAGATATTTGTACTGATAGCATGTCATAGTTGTCGGCTTCAGTAGTTTTTAGTTGCCTGGCGTTGAGGGATTCTCTAGTGATTATGGCGACCCTTTACTGGAGGTTCTGTCTTGGCATAGGATGATGTAGCCTGGTGGTAGGGTTTGGCAGATGGCAAGACCAGAAGCTACGTGTAGCCAGGTCTCGGTAATGGCTAGGATGTCTAGGTTTAAGTTGGTGATGAGATCGTGGATCTCCACGGTGTGCGCTGGGATGGAGCGTGCATTAATGAGTACGCATTGGCAATGTGTTTTCTGATTTGTCCCTTGTTTTGTTTTAGGAGGGATGCTGGTGAGGGTGGCGGTTTTACTATGGGTTTTTTTCAGTGGGAGGACCTTGGGTGATGGCGTCTTCAGGGTTGACTTGACAGAGTAGGTTTTAGTGTTGGCTGAAAGGCAATGTGATCGGGTGCCTAGCCTTTGATTTCTCAGGTGGAGCGGCATAGTGCAGGTTTCTGTTTGTGTGCTGTGGGAGGTACTGTGTAGCATGGGAGCTGGGCAGGTAGGTGTAGAGCTTCTAGTTGATGAACCTATGGATAGTGTTGGAAGGGCAGGTGTTGGTGGTACATTGTGGGACATCGGCACGGTGTGGTTTGGCATGTGGACTGAGTCGGTTTGTATCACTCTTGTGGTAGGTGAGGCTATTGTAAGTGGTGGAAGGAATGGTGTGGGCAGAATGCTGTGGGAGTTTGTGAGGCATGTTGGCCGTGGGTGCTGTGGATTCTCGCAGTCCGGGTCTCCTCTCTTGTCGGTTCCTCTCTCCATGTAGCTCTGGGGGCTTTGGTTAAATCCACTAGGTGTTGCCAATTTTTTTTGTCTTTTGTAGGTACACCATTTACCAGGAATATCAAAGATTTGTGTATTGGCCTTTGCATTCGTAGAGTGTCTACATTTTCTTTCAGATCTAACAGTAAATAAACTACTTTACCACGAATGCCTTGGAGGTAATTTTGCAGTTTTTAGTTCAAGACATATTATTGCTTGTAATGGGTGCACTGTTTGTATTATTATGCTCTCATAAAAATTAAGCTGCTCCAGTGCATTTGGCACTGGAAACAGTTCCAAATTATTACTAATTGCACGTGAAGGCCTTTGGTTATTGTCAAGTTTTGAAGTGCAGTATGTGCACAGTATCGAGGTGTTGGAACCATACTTGTTTTCTGCTAGAAGGTACAGAGCTAATAGAAACCATTGGAATTCCTCACTGCCTTCTATTTTCTGATTTATATCAACTGTGTTGGTGCTGTTTTTATAGAAAGTTCTAGTTCTACGACAACACACACATACTTGGTTTGGCATTTCAGCAGAAGTGCTTTTGAACTTTTGTATTTCTTTTGTGTGATGTGTGTATGATGTAAAAAGCAGCTGACAATGTTGCAGTGGGTAAGTGGTCTTCAGTTTCATAGTATTTCCTTAGGGTGTGCTCAATTTCATCACGCACTTGTTAGGCTGTACCGTGTAGGAGAATATCATTTAAGTGAGGGGTGCTAAAGCATAGTACAGTTTGTAGACTAAATCTCCGATTGTTGAATGGTGAGATGCTAACATTTTAATACGGTGGAAGGTGCTTTTGCAAGCTGCTCCACAATGCAGGCTAGGGAATGTTTGCGCATTCCAGTGTACTTGCGCACTGGACAGGAGTCAATACTTTGTAGTATTTTCATTTTTCTTTTGTTGGTGCCTTTGACCAACTGATTGAGGAATTGCTGCAAATGTTTGGTTAGACATGGGCGCACGTTGCACATTGATGTGCAAGGCCATTTGTAGGTGAGGCGTGTTGGTTTTGGTGGATTAGAGAGTTTCTTCTTCCATTATGGTATTGGATATCTTTTCATATCCTCGTCCACTCTGATGTAAGGCAATTTGGTTAGTTGGTAGTTGTTTGTAGGATTCTTCATTGAAGTATGGCTCTGTGTTGGTGGTGACACTCCACTCACCTGCACATATGTAGCCAAAAGTATCTATGGTGACCTTGCGTTGTTTTCGTAGTACTGCTTGTAATTTACCAATTAATCTTGTTAGTGGTTTTATTCTCTTTAAAGTTACTATAAGCAATTTCCGCTTCACACTTATAGCAGTGTCTACAAGAGCTTCTAGGATTACTTTTCTGCGGTTGGTTTTGAGGGTTGAGCGTGATTTCTGTCCTCTACTTGTAAGGTGGTGAAGGACTCTGTGGTGGACATTTTTTTGTATAATTAGTTTTTTTGAACTTGTGATTACATTACTATTAGTATGTGCTCTTTTAGGAGTAGTCTGCGTTTAAACTGTATTTTGTGGTTTCCTGTACTTTCTCACATGTTGCCAGATCACCTACACTGTCTTTACTGGTAGATAGATTAGTTTTCCTTAATGACTGAACTAACTCTTCTCCTGAACCTTCTTGAACGCGTTTACGTTCAGATTGCAGTGGATGGGTACTTTGTGTTTGTAAGCTACGTGGCTCTCTTTCTGCGTTGCTTTCTACGGAATTGCCATTTGGTAGTCGTGTATTAGCGGTTGACGAAGAAACGGAAGTGTGGGTGTGCAATGTTTTACATGTGTACAATGTGCGTCAGTGGGTGAATGGGAGGGTACGCAGCTAGTTAAGTGCAAGTGTGTGGCTGTGTAAGGTTAGGTTGGGTACACTGTTAGTATTATTGTAATGGTGGCGACATTAGCACCTGTAGAGGTGTGATTAGTAACAATGAATTACATACTGCTGGGTGGGCACACATGTATATGCTACAGTAGAATATTAGTGCACTGGTTTAGTAAGACATACAAGAGTATGCTGGGATTGTACTTACTTTGTTGACAGTAGTGGTCTTCTAGGCTGTATTTTGAAGTGTACACTCCAGTAGCTTCCCAGAGACTGGTGGGTACTGCTCCTGTATAAGAAGACGGTAATAAAATATGTTGACTAATGACATACTGCTTATATTTGTACATTACATTCTTGAGAACTGTAGGGGGAAGTGTTGGCAGGAAGACAAAGTGTGTTTGTATAAATGGAAGGTCTACAATATGAAGAGCGGTTGGGAGTAAAAGCAGGTTTGTTAAGGGAGTAGGTGGCCTACTTGGGAGTTTAGTGTGTCACAGGTTATGAGTATTGTGCAGTGTGGGAGGATGTACAGAGTAGAAAGTACAATGTTTTTGGGCGTCCATTTGCATGCAGTTCTGTGCATATGGATGTTCAGTACCTGAGTGCAGGGATTGCTTAGGGGTTTTGATTTGAATATGCACATTTACGTATGTTACTGTTTTCAATGTGGCAATAACTTTTTTATTGCTTAACTGCTGGTATGTATGACGTACGGGTGGAAACTGCTTGAAATGTATGCCGTTTGCATAGTTTGGTCAGAACGGCTGCCTGATAGCACTTGTGTACAAAATCGCAAACAAAACTAGGAGGTGGTGTAATGGGGCAAACAATTGTAAAAAAGGCACAACAAAAGAACACAGTAACCTTTTTCGTCTACTAATGCATGTTGTGGCCAAATGGAACCTTTGCCATCACCTACCACTGTAGGAGCAATTTCATGGTATCTGATGGGAGGCACAATAGTACACATTTTGAGTACGTTGTGGAGATTTAGACATAGGTACTCTGTTGCTACGCATGGTGTACAGTTCTCAACCTTTCATGGCTCTTGGGCGGGTGAAAGCAACTGATGTCGTAATTGCTGTGTGAAAGCCCATTGATTGTTTTGGGCGTTTAGGGAGCTTGCCGGGTGAGACAGCGGCATAAGTGGCGGGTGACAGCCACCAAAGGCATGTGATTTGAGATGTATGTGGACGTATAACACAGTTGGCACTGTACTGTAGAAAAAAAATAGTAATGCCTACTGGGTCTGCTGATTGGTAGTGATGCCAATGTTGGTGGGTGCAGAGCACGTAGACCGTTCACCTGTAATTTCTCGTGGAGGTGCTGTTACGCACGGTTTATTAGATGTATTAGAATTAAATGCACACTTCTTGGTTGTAATTGGTTTATGTGTATGTAATATTTTAACAGTAGCCAATAAGGGAGTGCTGCTGAAAGACTACTTGAAAGGGAAGAAGGACTGGCCCTGCTCTACTGGACCGCAGCCCTCACAGTAGTAATGGAAAAAATCACACATGCTACATGGTGTTCTTCGTAATGTACTTGGTATGGAAATGGGACTACGGTTCAGCGAATCACGTGCATGTATGCTTTTGTGTTCCATGGTAGGATGTTTAGTGGCCACGATAACGTTATTGCATGTAGTGCGACGTTTGTTAGTGTCAGTGATTTTTTTTCCCCCTATTGCAATTAGTAATCTGTTGCAGTACATACTGTGTATGCTGCAGACACATATGTAGTAATAAACAGAGGACAAGCAGAGAGCAACCCATAGCACAGAAGGTGTTTCAGGACACGTCCCTTTAACAAATTTAGAAATAAACACTATGCAGAACTTCTACGAAGACGCCGTTTTTTTAAATTACGCTTCAAATGGGTTTGTGTAGCCCCGTACACAGTGTAATATGTTGACAAAAGCCGCACCTTTTGGGGGAGCGCACGTGCTACATCTGGGTATTGTGAGGGTGGATGCAATGGAAATGGGACTATGCAGGAGTTGGGTTTGGTCAATATGAATTTGTGGGTGTGGTGTGTAGGAAGAGATTGTGGCATAACGTTTCTTTGCCAATAGGAGTGGACATGGCTATGGGGACAGGTGTGCCGTTAAGTAAGCAGACTATATGGCCGTTGGGTGACTCGTGGATACATTGGGTACAACTTTACGCAGAGTGTTGTACACTAGCAGCACACCTTGGTTTCGATAATGTTGCTGTGCACTGCTACGGAATTCGTAGAATGCAGTGGGTCCTTTTTGTGCTCGTTTGGCGACGCTTCCTCATCCAGACATTATTATGGTTAATTGTGGAAGGAACAGTTTAGGGCAGGTTACTGGCATTTCACTGCAGTTTGCAATGAAGCAGACATTTTGCCAACTAATGGAAATGTTTCCAAATTCACACAATCTTTTCTCGCATTGCCCAGAGGCAGATGTGGCTGCGTGCTTCCTTCTGTGGTCCACAAATGGAGAAAGCGCGGCGCAATGTGAACAAGGCTGTGTGAGGTTGTCTGCACGCCATTGGCATGTTCTCCTTCCACAATGAAAACATAGCCTTTCGTAGTAGCAACATTTTTCGTTCAGATGGAGCTCATCTGAATGATGCTTGCAATGAGCTCTTTCTGCGTAATATCCAAAATGCCATACAGAGCTTCCTGCAAGTGTAGGATGCATTTTCCCAGTGGTCCTTCCCCAATTGCAACATTTAAAATACAAATAGTACCAAAAAGGCTACTTTTTTTGTGAAAATGCGTACAATGCTTTTGACTGCGTCTCGCCGCCAATTGTTACCATCTGTACGCAGCGCTTATAGGCTGCGTCACCGCCTGCATGCTTCATTTGAAGTTCTATTTTTGAACACTGGAGGGTGGCTCTGAAAAGAGCCTTTTTGTTCGCCCCACTTTCTGGCTGTGTAGCATTTTTCCTAAGAGACGCCAGAAAAGGCATCAGTGGAAGGGCGATTTCACAAAGCGTGCCAACCACAGGGATAAGAAATGGTAAGTGGAGAGCAGAAGATGTAAGATGCAACTTACTTGGGTAGGGGGCAGTGTTTGCCATGGTCCTGGCCCGCTGACTCAAAAGCACTTCGAAAATGTTCTCCCCTAAACAGTATTGCGTCGCAGTATATGCAAAATACAGTGACCTTTGAAAGGTAGGGGTCTGTTGTATTGTGTATGCCCTCCAAGGTTGCTTGTGGGACGCAGTGGCCCGCTGGGGTGTCTCTAGGGGTTGGTAGGAGCAGATGCGGAGGAAGCTGTAGTGGACAATAACATACTGCGTACTTGGAAGGGGACAACTCTCCAAATAGCTGCCTGGTGGTGCGCTTTAAGGTGCCGCTGCAGCTGTACAAGCCAGGTTTCCCGTGCACTGCACTTGGCTAGCACAAGATTTAGGCACATTTCCAACGGTCCTAAATAGTTTCCACACCCAGGATTGCTGCTGGCTGTAGGCAATGGGGATTCCTTCTACTTTCCTCTCGTTTCCTTTTCGATGTCCCTCCCCATTATGACGCTTGTCCATTTGCTGAGGACTATTAGAAGGAGGTGTTGGTGGTGAGGGTGTGGGTGCTTCTGAGTCAGAGGTAGTAGTAGAAGCTCTGGTGGCCATTACTTGGAGAAGTTGTTTGCAGGCACAGATTTGGTGAGAAAGCTATTTCTGCCCCAAGCACTGCGCACCAGTGCTCTTGTATAGAAAGCCAAACAGAGCAATTGTGGGGTGTGCTCTTTTATAGGGCTCATGTAGAGCATGTGACATCCAAAATGCCATTAACTCATTCCCTACAATATCTACATGTAGAAGGAAGAGTGGAGTATCACTGTAAGGGTGCACCATCACTGTAACACTATGTACATTGCAAGGAAATGTTCTCTTTCGATGTGAACGGATCTGGCTCCTGTCTGCCAAATAAGGGACGACGCACAACGTTGATACGTTACTATGGTTTGTTTTCCATTTGCAAGCTTGTCTGCCGGAGGTATATTGCATGTTAAGCTTTGTCGCACGTGTATAGTTGTACTACCGATATATTTAAGTAGGCCGGCGGTGGGAAAACTATGGTTCACGTACATTGCACATTTCTACCTTTGCTTGTTGTGAGCACTATAGAGTAGGTGGGATGTTTATGTGGAAAAATAAAAAAATGTTTTTAAAAACACGCAGAACGAGGGTGTACGCTTCCAGCTACTACACCACACGTTTATTCGGTTATGCTCACCAGGGAAAAGTGTTACCAGACATCACAGCACAATATAAGTATGTGCACAGTTGTGCCACAGATGAACGGACGCTGCTGTTACTATTTCCAGACGGATATATGCATGCAAACATGCGGCCCGTAGTGGCATCCTACGGATGATTTTATTGTGATTGCGCATAGGGCAGCCAGGTGCGGCGGTCGTCTACCTCCTCCGTTTTTCTCACTTGTACTCATCCCCACTACTGCTGTACCCTTCTCACATACAATGGCCTTGTTAAACGGAAGAAAAAAAAAAAAAAAAAAGAAGGACATACACAATCTGTACAAATTAACATTGCAATATTTATTAGCGCACATGTATAGCAACTATTCGGGAAGGGAAACAAGAAACAGATGCATATACTGGGGATGTTTCCATTTCAACAAGCTGCTGCTGAGGGGAAGAAGGGATTGAGATCTCATCAAAGTGTCTTTCATGCCACTGATTTTGCAGGAAAGGGGGGATGGGAATTGGGGAAGACGGACATGTGCAAGTTGGGCAGTGATATCTTATTTTGCCCCTTATATGTTCTTTTACAAACGTTCTCAAGCAAGCAAATTGAAGGAGTAACTGCTCGATGTTGGTATCCAGGTGGTCAACTTTGATATTCCCAGCGTTCAGTTCAGTTTTGGTGGCTGTATGTTCCTGTGCAAAAGGTGCCCCTTCTGGTGTGCAGCTTGACATTCTGGTATGTTCTGTTAAAGAGAACAAATGTGGTTACTTGAAATGAAGTTTTACATTGTGATTGTGATCTTTTTGCCAGCTCGTTCCCCATCTATGGGGTTACTATGCTCACTCATTCGGTAATTTGGAACATTTTCCTCCAGCCATTCCAAGGTGCTTCCCCTTCCAGTAACTCTTTCCCTTTTCATAGTGCGGAGGGTAACAATGGGCTGATCATCACTCATTTCTTCATGCATAAAATTCTCCTCAAACCACTTAAAGGTGGAAGCCATTGCTGTGCACAAATAGAAAAACATAATGCTTTTCTACTATTGGTCACTAACGGACCTGTGCAATTACAACAAAAACTTTTGTCTACTTACCACGTTGCTCTGACGTTCTGTTCTCGGTAGTTGCCGTTTGCTCCGCTGCCTCTTCCTTCTTTGATTGATTGTGCAGCAGGTGTGCGGTAAGATCGATGAAGGCAAAAATCACTTTTCATGTTGGTGCTTTCCTTTATGCCTTTGTGCACTTTGTTGCGAAAGTACACATTTTGTATAGGTATGGCATTTTCCCCTTCTAATTGACGCACTCAAGCCGTTTGCATACGTTTCTTGTATTTGCTGAATGTTACACCTTTTCATGACCCCCCCCTTTCTGGGCACGTTGGACTCAACCCAATCTCCGCAAACGGACACACTGTTGCCAACCTTTGCGCCTTTTACTATACAGCCTCCGGCTTCAGTATGTTGCACAGTAAATCTTTACACACTAAGTGTATCCTGTACACATCTAATGCAATTCAGTGAAAGACATTATTACAGGGACACTATGATTCACTTGTGCACCTTAAACCCCATCAACTTTCCTGCCAAAACGATAACATACCAACGTTATGATTAAAGTGCCGTACTCAAAACCTATGACATTCACTAACAAAAAAACATTGTGAAAGGGACGTTATGGTTAAGTTGCACGAGGGCGCTAGAGAGCCAACCATGATGGCGGCTTCTCTGTGAGCTCCGACAGAGCTCCTAAAATATCCTGCAAAAAATAACGTTCCGGAGTGCCAGTAACCCACAAGAAGTGGGATCAAAGCGCCGACACTGACCTGCTTCCCTGACAGCAGTAGCAGTGCCGAGGGAGGCCCTGCCCCCCCCCCGCTGCCGAGAACGACTTCGGCAATCCCTGGTGGAGCACAGGGCCAGGCCGCGCGCCCCTCCCCCATTGGAGCCCACGCCACGCAAGCGGGCTGTTGCGGGCGCCGGCCCAAACACAGACTGAGCGACTCCCCCGAGGCGGAATCCAGCGCCGGACTGCAGGCCCTGGACCGCCACCAGCACCATCCCACATATACTACGCGCTGAGCAGCACTGTGTCCTAGGAGTCATCCTCCCTACGGCCCGGGTAGAGCCCCAACGTCCCTACGGCCCGGGCAGCGCCCCAGCTGGCGCACCACCTTGGGAGGCGAACCTGGCGGCGAGCCCCGAGTGGAGAGGCGCAGACGGGCCTAATCAGCACCTGGCGGCAGAGGAGGGCGAGAGTGCGGGCAGGAATTCCAACCAGACAGCAGGACTCCCGCACAGCAGGTGAGCTAAACAAGTGCTCCCGATCCCCGTCCTCCTTTCCCGTCCCTACCCACACAGCCCTCCCAGGCACAACACATTGTTAAGGCAACCTCCCCACACCGGGCCGACAACGCCCTACCCCCCTCCAAAGCACGCAATATCCCCGACAAGGGACGTAGACTCACCACCCTGCAGGAGCGGACCAGCAGCAATGCGGCGGCACCGACGTCCTCCTGGCGGAGCCGAACCCCACTGCCCTGGGCATACACAGCGGACCGCTTCCCACACAACCGAGCGGTCCGCTCCAGAAGAAAAAAGGAAGCTAGACAGACACTGCTTCCCCCCCCGGGGAGAAAATGCAAGATACCCCGTGAGTCACCAGGGGCCCTCTCTGCGTCCCACCCCCTGGCAGGCCACCCTATTCACCAACCCATGCAACAAGCACCTGAGAACACCTGGTGGCCTCACGCCCTCACCCGGAGGGACCCAACCAATAACTAAAAGAAGACCCAGCAGAGCACGCTGTTCCCAACACAGGGGGGACATCCGCGTTAACCTCAGGAGAAGCAGGTGCCCAAACACCACATTGAGTCTCCTAAAACCACAAAAAGAAGCACAGCTTGGGGAAGCTCTGTGCACCAACCCCACCAGCAACGAGACGAGACACCCTAAGCCCCAAGGACCGGCAATCCCGCTCTACCACCCTGAAACACCACGCAAATTTAGAAAAACCACCACTAAAACAACAGCCGACCTGCAGAAACATCCCGCTCCAATGGGACGGGGACCCTAACCTCTAACAGACATCTCAAGCTGGAGCCCGACACTCCCTCGCTATAAGTATAACACCAAGTGATCGGGAACAGCGTGCAGAGCCCAGACGCCACCAGACCCAACCATTCGCCTCCCGCTCTTAACAACCAGACGGACTAAAGGACACCAAGAAATCCTGGCTGGCACCAGCAGGTGAACCACATACCCACCGAATCATCGGACAACAAGGCGGTTACGACTAGGGACCTCGCGCCACCACCCCAGCCGACTGGCTAAAACAACACACAGCAGATCACAACCATACGAAGCTTCTCCCTACAAACCTGAACACCGCAGAAGGCCCATAAATGCAGTGAGATTAGGGGATCACACCTCACCCACCAAGCCCGTCGCCAAGGCAAGGATCACACAGAAACACGACCAAACAATTTCAGCACCAACATGGAGATGCCTCAAACTCTGCAGTTAGACAGCACCCATCTCCCACCCAGAGGAATCGCTTACTCCAAGGAACAACCACTACGTGCTGGAACATTCTACCTGAACAGCCTAGAAACCTCTCCCCCCTCCTTGGGTGTGTACACCGATAACTAACGTAGCTCCTAGAAGAGGTCACCACTCCCACATAAGGCGCCAGGGCACCCAACTGCCCACCACCAACCTTACCAAGACCAACAAACTAATCACCCACCTGGCCCAGCCCAAGAGACCATCTCTGGCCATTCAGTTTACTCCGAACGCACACCAAACGGAAACCTGAGATGGGAAAAAACAGATAAATCACAGAGGAAACTAAACTTTGAATCTGGAGCGGTGTGCAAAACCCCCAAATCAAGTAACCAAATAGAAACCATGTTCACAGAAATGGAACAGGAAGACGAGCCCACACAAACAGTCGACATTAGAGATCCTACTCGACCTGAAGGCAGGAATAGGCAACTTAGATAGCAAGCTGGACCCATTGTCATCGAAAGTCACCTTCTACAACACCGACTCAACAAGCATGGGGATAGGCTCGATGCCGCGGAACAAAGGGTCTCCGACCTGGAAGATGATTCCACATCGCCTGCAGCCAGGGTATCCTCAGAGAGTCAAATGAAAACCATAACTGCCAAAAATGAGGACCTTGAAGGGTGCTCACGCCGCAACAACATCAGGCTGGTCGGGGTAAGAGAGACAGATCCTGGGGAAGATGGAAGACAGAGATTGTGTCTAGAACTCTTCGGAGCCGCAGCCATGTCCCCTATGTTCTTGATCGAGAGCATATACACGGTCCCGTCCTTCCGACCAATCCGAGGCGCTCACCCCAAACCGATAATTGCCAGAATCCTAAATTACAAAGACCGGGACACAATCCGCAGACTGGCGAGGGAAAAGTAACACCTACAATTCGACAGCGACAACATCCATCTCTTCCCAGATTTCTCGCCAGCCGTCCAGTCCCCAAGGAGATCCTTCTCAGGAGTCAAAAGACTGCTGATGGACAACCAAATGTCATATTCCATGCTATTTCCAGCACAATTGAGAGTCCAACATGAAGGGAAGACCCAATTCTTTACCTCACCGGAAGAGGCTAACTCGTTCGCGGACGGAATAGGCTGCACACCCCCTGACAATGTACCATGCCCGCCAAGAAGGGACCGCTCCAGAAGAAACCCGTCATGATATAAGAATCCTTTTACCCACCTCAATCCAATCACAATAAAAAGCTACACTCCGGAATGCAACACCAGACAGTTTTAAAAGGGAGCTGCCACCCCCTGGCGGGTCCTAGCACCCACGGCACAGCACTCAGTTTAATTTATATAAATAACGGCGGGGGGGAAGGGTCGGGCAAGTTGGGAGTTGCCCACGAGAGGGAAGGAAAAATCACACTGTTCAGGGGAAAGCACGAGGAAAGGAACCACCGCCCACTCATGCCATCGCTCAGAAACCTCATCTGGAAAAACGGGAGCCCCAGCGTCTGACTCCAGATAAAAGAATGCTATAATTTACCATCACATCCACAGACGACAAAGTGAAACACTGTCGCAAAGTTAAGAACAATGTGCCACATTCAATCTAGCTACGTGGAATATTAAAGGGCGCAACCAGCCAACCAAAACGTGAAAAATCACCCAGTATATCTCAGGAGACACAAGATTGAGATGGTTCTGATACAAGAGACACACCTTCTCCACAACACAGAAAATGGCTGGGCTCGAGATTGGGGTTGCCACAGATATTTTCATCGATTTCTTCCTTTGCCAGATTCACTGCGATCCTAATCAACAAAAAGACAGTTCAGATTTATTTCGGCAGACAAGGACTCAGACGGTCGAGCCCTCATCCTCATGGTACAGGGGATACTAGAGGGAAAAGATTGCCCTAGTAAACTCCTATGGCCCAAATACCGATGGCCCAAACAATTTTGACTGGGTGATGACACACCTCATGACCGCAAAGTCAGCCATGCTCATCTGGGGAGGGGATCTAAACACACCACTAGACCCTCAAAAAGAGAAATCCCTCGGTGTGACATGCCCCTCCCCCCCACCAAAGCCAGCCTGCAGATCACAGAGATCTGCAAAGCATACGATCTCATCAATATTTTGAGGCATGAGCATTGGGAAGACCGTGAATACTCATTTCACTCGTGGGTCCACCACACAAGTTCGCGGCTCGACTACCTGTTAGTGTCTTCTCAGAGTCATTTTCGCTGGGGACAAACTCAAATCTTGCCTAGAACCCTCTCAGACCACTCAGCAGTCAGATTGGAATGCACAGCATGAATAATAGAAAGGGCGGGTCACACTGAAGATTCAAACCAGGCTCCCTCCAAGACCAAGTCTTTGCGGAAGAACTACGTTCAGAAATAAACTCCTTCATCGAAACTAACCAGGGCTCGGTCGCATCAGCCGACACACTCTGGGAAACGCTGAAGTACTATGTGAGGGGGGGGGGGTGGGTGTCTGGCAAAAGAAAACGGTATCTTGAAGTTGATCAGAAGAGAACTTGACATGAGTGAAACCAAGTTGAAGGAACTCGAACAGGATCTCACAACGTCCAACAACCATCACTCCCAAGCCGCACTCAAAGAACTACTGGAAAACTTCAAAACCAAGGCAGAAGGAGAAGTGAAATTCTTAGCCAAGGGCCACAAAGTGCATCAATACGGCAAAGGTCAGAAACCTGGTGCCTTCCTCGCACGACTAGTGGCTGCCGAAACGAAACCAACCCTGGTGGAAAGGATCCGAAACCAACATGGCACGCTAGTATACACAGAAGAGATTACGGAGTCATTGCGCACATATTACCAAAAACTATGACACAAGTTACTCCAATGATCCGTCTGACCTAGCTTGCCATCTCGAAAACATTGAACTGTACTGGGTGGCCGCCGAGCTGCGAGAACCGCTCAATATCCCCTCACATTAGCAGAAATTCTAGAAGCAATTAAAGGGCTCCCTAACACAAAAGCCCCAGGGCCCGATGGGTTAATGGGTGAATTTTACAAACACTTCGCCCACATGTTGGCCCCACTCCTTCTGCAAACCTATGAGGAGGCACTTACCACTGGAACATTACCACCATCTCTACGCAAAGCAAACGTCATCCTACTACACAAACCTGGGAAATGCCCAAGAAGAATGCGCATCGTACAGGCCAATTTCACTAATCAACCTGAACAACAAAATATTAGCCAAAATCCTCACCTCCAGGCTGCTCCTACTTATGCTCGGCCTGGTGCTAGCCGACCAGGCGGGTTTTGTACCAGGCCGTAACACAACATTCGGAATAAGGAGAATGTTTGGAGTCATGGAGGTGATCGACCCTGAGTGCCAGGCAGCAGCGGAGCTACTAGATGCCGAAAAAGCTTTCGACTATCGAATGGCCTTACTTGCTCGCTATACTGAGACGCATGGGTCTAGGCAACTACTTCCTCAGGCCAATAGCACTCCTATACAAACTTCCAATATCATCTTGGGGAACACGAAATCCGCCGACATAGATCTGAAGAGAGGGACAAGACAAAGATGCCCATTGTCAGCCATATTGTTCGCGTTAGTGATGGAACCCTTGGCCTCGGAGCTACGGACAGACCACCTAGATAAAGGGATATCTCTCGGACCTCACAAACGAATATCCCTCTATGCTGATGACGTAGCCCTCTTCATAAATAACGCGGCAGAAAACTTAAACCCAATAATGAGAGTGGTGATCAGGTTCGGCGGATTCTCAGGACTGAAGATAAAATCGCGCAAAATCAATAATTTTCCCCATTGACTGCAAACACCAGAGAATTCACAGACGACTTTGGATTCCACTGGCAACAGACAAAAGTGAGATACCTGGGAATCTTCCTGTCCAGATCCCATCAAGACATTATGCAAGACCACTATGCAACAACTATAGAAACACTACGGAACAAAATAAACAGATGGAAGCTCCTCCCGCTCTTGCTGTAGGGACGAGTCTCCCTGGTCAAGATAGTGATTCTACCCAAAATCCTGTACCTTTTTGCAAACATCCCAATCCTACTACCACAGCAATTTCTTCAACGCATCCAGAGTATGATTCCCGAACGCGATCTGGAAGAAAATCGCACAAAAATATAACATTCAAACCAGGTTTTCCCCTTTGCTTCCAGCAAGATTTATACCTGGAATACCTCCAACTACTGAAAAGATTTACCTACAATGGACAGATAAATTGCAAATCAAATCACTAGGAAACTTGTTCCCAGAAGGCACATTCCTAACTCCACAACAAGCCAAAGACAAGGCGAGTGTTAACGCCCTAGACCAGTTTATCTACTTCCGACTACGCCACGCACTCCAAACCAGCGTCAACACTTTTCCAAATCAACCACCCACATGGAACCTACTCCATGGGGTGATACAGGCACAGGGAGAGGGCAAACTATTATCGGAGATACACAAAACCCTTCTGGGTGACACGACCCCCTGCCTCGAAAAACCCAGGAAGAGATGGTAAAGAGCAATGAAGATGTCAATATCAGACGACGATTGGACCTACATTCTACAACAAACCCAGAAGGTATCCCTCAACACCAGTTAAGCAAACTCACTTCAACTACCTGCATCAAGTGTATCACACACCAATGAACCTCCATGCACAAAGGCCAACAATCTCGGCGGAATGCACCCGCTGTGGAGCCCCAGAAGCAGTTTTGTGCACCTAGCCTGGTCATGCCCAAGAATTTTCAAATTCTGGACCCAAGTGCTTGAAAAAACCTCTGCAATCATCGGGGAACAGCTGGCTCCCGATCCCACGCCAACACTCCTCAGTCTAACAAGACAACTTCCATCATTCGTCCGTAAACTGACGAGCCTCCTGCTACTCCTAGCAAGAAGAATTGCATGCTCATGGGTTCGCGGACCCCCACCAACCCTACAAAGATGGCAAAAGGATGTGACATACTGTCAAGACGTGGAAACAGACTTTATGAAGACACTACCACTCCACGCGCTCCCCCAGACATCTGGGGCCCTTACATTGCATACTTGCTATCAACTGCAGACACCCCCTCCTCTCAATCCCCGACTCCGAGCTCAAACTCCAGAGAACCACCAAGATAAGGGAAGAGCACCGAAAAGATATAAAACTGTTGACACTCCACTGTAACAGAGACAGATGCATTGAGCGGGGCAGGGAACAGGCGAGGGGTTCGGGGCTCAGTTGTAAATGGTGCACAGTTTGCTTGTTAATTTGTGGAAAAACCCAAAAATAAAGTTTTAAAAAAAAAATTGTTAAGTTGCACCACTACAAAACCTATGAAATTCAAAAGGAAAAACGTTGTTACAGGGACGTTATGGTTACAGGTAAAACCTAAAAACCCCATAAACGTGCAAGTTATGGTATGCTACCACTATGCAATGCAAGGACTAACACCCATGACATCAAAGATGACATCAGAAATGCCATTGATGACATCACAAGTCTGGCACCCTCTTATTTAGTTTAGAGATGTACACTAGGTGATTTTCTTGACTAGCAATGAGGAAATGAAAAGTGAGAAGGTACATTTGTACACCTTACCGTTCTGATACGTTCTTACACTTTCCTTAGGGTTCAGTGGTATTTTTGGGGAAAGCCAACTGGATGAATGTTATAACGTTATGTATTGGCAGGGGGTCTATAGCCAAATGGGGCAGGCAGAGTGGACATTTGCTTTCTGTAGCATTGTTTTTCTTCCCTCACATAAGGACTAGGCCAATATGTGCGTTGTAACATTGGGGGGTGGGTGGCTTTGCAGGCACTTGGCATTCAGCAAGTAACAGTTTTCTTACTGCAATTTCATGTTTTATTGGTGATAAGGCAAAGTCACCATGATGGTATTCGAGTCAAATCATCATGGTTCCTCCTGGATGACGGTCTCTCCGCAAACTTTTACAAAAAATATGCCAGAATCTTAGCACCACAAATGGCCGCCTGATTTAACTCCTTCCTATCCAGAACATCGGTTACTAGACCAATGGCCGAATCGATCACAGTCTTGATCCATAAACCCGAGAAGGATCCCGAACTACTTGACTCCTATCAGCCAATCTCGCTACTGAACAACGACGGCAAGATCTTTGCCAAAATACTAGCCAGAAGGCTGGGCTTGGTTCTCCCGCTATTAATTAACCAAGACCAAACGGGAGGGACAGAGGGACCCACGACAATATTAGGCGAACAATAAATATAATTAAAAGTGCCCACAAAATGAAGGTAGGGTTGGCCGCGATATCATTAGATGCCCACAAAGCCTTCGACCGAGTAGACTGGGGATACATTCAAGCGGTTCTTAGGCACTTTGGCTTTGGGCTCAATTTTACCATTTGGGTGATGGCCAATTACCAAATCCCCACGACACTGCAGTTCAATGGCAACAGGTCGGAACATATCCAGATATCCAGGGGCACTAGACAGGGATGTCCACTCTCACCCCTGGTTTTCGCCTGGTCTATGGAACCCTTTGCGGCTAGAATCAGACAGAACGGGAATATAAAGGGGATAATGGTGGGAGACCAAGAATACAAAATTGCGTTATACGCAGATGATGTATTAATAACAGCATCGAACTTAGAAACGTCCCTAGGAGCATTATGGGAAGAAATCAATGAATTTGGGGCCCTATCAGGATTTAAGGTGAACCTATCCAAATCCTCAGCTTTAGCCATCCACCTTTCTGCACAAGCAAGAGACTCCCTAGGCCCACCATCAGCAGTCCCCTGGGCGAAGGGCACAATCGAATATCTCGTGGGCCAAATGCCAAAAGATCCAACAAGGCTGTACTCAAGCAATATCCCAAAACTAATCCGGGACCTACAAAATGACCTTATAAGGTGGAAACAACATGAAGTCTCATGGTTCGGACAAATTACTGCCATTAAAATGAACCTTATTCCCAGATGGCTGTATCACTGCACAGCACTACCAATACATATTCCTGGACCGGCCCTAAAAGCTCTACAAAAGAAAATATTAGAATTTGTCTGGGGAGGGGAAAAAACCCTGAATCACCAAAAGAATTATGCTGAGGGGGGAAGACACAGGGGGGGCTGGGAGTCCCAGACATAGCCAGATACACCCTAGCTGCACAATTATCATACGCATTCTCCTGGGTGCAAGAAACCGACCCCCCCGAAATGGAAACAAATTGAAGAATTCTGGTGCCCGGTCCCATTATCTGATCTCCCACACCTACCAAATATAAAGCCACAGGTAAATAGTGGTCCCCTGGCAGCCACAACGGTTATGGTCCTTTGCTGGGAAGCCACAGCTTGGAAGTGGGGCATATGTAGCGCCTTAGGCCTCCTGACCCCCGTCTGGAACAATCCCGACTTCTCACCGGGTAAGCCCCCTCTTGACTTCCGAGCCTGGACAGAGGGTGGCCTGGGTAAAACCAGCAATTTTCTAGAAGAGGGCACACCCATCCCGTTCGAGAGATGTAAAACAAAATTCGGAGTTGGGGAACGCGAAAGATTCCGCTATGCACAAATTAGGCACTGATGTCCCACAGGACAACCCGAGAAAAATGCTCTAGAGAGCTGACAGCGCTGGAACTCACACCAACTAGACCAACCAGACCAACCAGAAGGAGCAGGATCTCAACCATCTACCGCCTTCTAGACAGATCAGACCCCGGGAAAAAAGAAAGATATGCGCTAGAATGCGAAAAGGACCTAGGACAAGAAATAGAGGGGGAAGAATGGGGGAAAACATGGGCCAGATAGCACAAAAGCTCGCAATGCATCACTAATAAAGAAGGGGGCTATAAACTTTGCTATAGATACTATATCACCCCAGCCCAAATTCATAAGACTAACCCGGATATTCCCGGAACTTGCTGGCGTGGTTGCCCGGTCCCCGGATCTTTATTTCACATGATATGGTCTTGCCCAAAAGCAGAAGCATACTGGAGACAAAACTTAAAAAATATATCAAAGAAATATCTGGTCGCTCCATACCTTGGGACCCGGGAATTGTTCTATTGGGCGGTACAGGAGACGGCGCACTTCCAATCTCAGGGCAAATACCCCGCCTATGCACGCACCTACTGCTAGCGGCAAAAATCGCAATGGCCCGACTGTGGAAAGACGAAGGCGGCCCTTCGATAGCGTTATGGTGGTCCAAATGCTGGGTCATAGCAGTGGCCGAGAAAATCACGGCAATACGATTAGGTTCCCTAAGCGGGACCCTGAACATATGGGACCCATTTCAGGACTACGCGGCTAAATTCCCAGCCCTCACAAAGAGAACCCCACTCACCAGATGGCTCCAATGAAGCCCGCTTTACTGAACATTGGACCTTACCCAAAGCACACCAAAGACAGGGCTCGCAAACATTTATGAGAAGTACGGACCACGGACAATGGCGGAACAGCCAGCAATGGTCACCTCAACCTATAAACATTGTGAGAGACACTCCACTGTGAAACAACACAACCCATAATTTATTGCATTGTTGTTAATACTGTATTGCTTTTGAAAAACCAATAAAATGTTGTTATGAAAAAAAAAAAAAAAAAAACGCAGAGGGATAGGCAGAACCGCCAGTGGGAAGAAGAATTGGAAGCCAAACTAGAAGCCATCCAGGCAGAACTGGCCCAAAAGCAGACAAAATTTGAGGAGAGCCGTACGGCACATTCAGGGGAAGCTGGAAGTGTCACACCAAAGAGCCGAGAGGAGTTTCCTACATATGAAGCACTGGTATTATATAAAAGGCGAACAAAGCCGACCGACTCCGAAGCAACAGCAGCAGTCGGTTAAGGCACTGAAGGACGACCAAGTACAAAAAGTTGTAGACGACGGACATCAGGAGAATCTTTAAAGACTTCTATCAACGCCTATATACGTCAGATAGCCCGCAGGACACATACTTGGACGAGATAGCCCTCCCAACTATTACGGGCGAGGAGAACCAATGGCTGGACAGCCCGATCACAGAAGAAATAGTTACCAGGGCAATATGGGACCTCGCCAACAACAAAGCCTAAGGGCACGGCCGGCTTCACCGTACCCTTCTACAAACGATACACAAAAGAACAAGGCTCCGCCCGGACGTAACTCTTTAATACCTTTAAAGGAAAGGGAACCATTACACAAACCATGAATGAGGCGAAGATTGTGGTGTTCCCCAAACAAGAGAAAGACCCGACACTCCCCAGCTCATACCACCCGATCGCACTAATAAACCTGGATGCAAAACTATACACCAAAATACTCGCCAACCGACTCTCGAAGGTACTCCCAAAACTGATACACCAAGACCAGTCAGGCTTTGTGCCCACCAGGCAAACCCATGACAACATCAGGAGGATAACCCACTTGATTGAGAAGGTAGGGATCAGGCACATACCAAGCAGTCCTACTCGCGCTAGATGCAGAAATGGTGGCCACAAATCGGTGCAAACAGTGACCAACCCGTGCAGACGGCATGGACCGAGGTATGACCAATACCATGAAGGGCTCCTTAGTCCAACTCCCTCCCCTTGGGAAGATTTGTAGGCAAAAAACAGATTCCTCCAGGATGTCTAGTTAGTGTTTAGACCTTTCCGCACAAATGGTCGACTGGTTTCACAAGAATGGAGTACCAATTATACGGCGAGTTACCTTCTTATTTCAAATGATAAGTATGAGAAAAGTAAATTGACTCCCCAAATGAGACAAGCACTTTCATTTCAGGTCTACAAAATGAAAGGGGTGATGATATAGCAGTTTGGTCACGTGCAGTAGCACAGCGACTTTCTGCACTAGAAGCTACAAATCCGTTTTGGGTCCTGAAGAAAGTGGGATAGAAGTGATTGGCACCCCACTGAATCCGGGCGACCATTTGTTCTGAAGGTCTAAACACTGACTAGACATTCTGGAGGAATCTTACAATTTCTTTGTTTTTAAATGTTTACAAGTGAACAGATGAATATGGGGCATTAAAATTGATTGTGCACTCCCTTCCGTGCTACGGGTTCCGGTATTCACGGATATTATAGCATGGGATTTATTTCTGACCCACTGTTTGTTGTACCACTATTAGATTGCAGTCTGGGAGAAGTTAGGGCTAGCTTTCCAGGTCTGTCCCCTAACCCTAGATAGATGGAAAACAAGCTCCCAATAGGGTTGGACACCACCGGAGAGATATCTAGCGGTGGTTGGAGGGCCAGTTTAGCTAAATGCATGGCTTCTAAAACGAATTTAAAGAAAAAGTTCCCTGCACTTACTTGTGTACCAAGCAATACATTGTAACAAAACCATTCATCAGTGATGACACCAGTGTGGTCATACGCTGTGCAACAGGGGGGGGCAAACTTAAGGGGCTTTGCCTGAATTCTGAACCGCGTTGCAGGGGTTTTGCTGTGTTACATTGTCTTCTTAACATCTTTGCAACTAAAGTTTTCCCTGTGTGTGCATACAGATATCACTTGCTAGTTTCATTTTTTAGTGTCTGTAAATACATTTGTATTTTTTATACATTTATGTCTAAATTAAAATATTGTGGACTAACAAAAAGTACTCCACATAGGTTCTGTCGACAGACGTAACACTCAATTGTTGAAAATCAATTATCCGGTAGGTCACTGTTCTAGTGAGATAGAAGTCCAAGGCATACATTTGTTTTCAGAAATTGATTAGCAGAGTTTGCCAATTAAAATGTTCTTGATTAGCAAACACACCAATTTGATTAGCAATGCTGCACTCATATTTTTAATGTCGCTAGACGTTATTTGGATCCAAAACATCAATACAGCATTTTTGTGTAACGCTGAAGTAAGATATTAGTGAGACAAATCAGGCCTTGCAAATTCTTTAAAATTCCACTAGACCTGCAGGTTAAGTAATTTAGTTTACCGACTCGACCTAAAAGAAATGCACTCTGCCCATAGCAAGGGGTGACAAAATGTAAATGTGCTTTATGTAAAATTGTACATGTCACAACACACCCACATTTTGTTTGGCACACTGCTGCCACCAAGAAGCCAACTATGCACCTCTTTGACATTTACCGCTCAAAAAGTAAATGTTACAAAAATGTTTCAAACCTCCCCTGCAAATGATACTCTCCTTCATAAAATCTACAGGACTATGCGAATGGGCGAGGACTTTGTGAGCTCTGCCTGAGTGTCTGTAAAATGTAAAAGGTTAGCTAAATGAATGGACACAAATAAATATATTTGATTAAAAGGCTCTGAAAACAGTTTGTCTAGCTCTCTCCCGCAGGTGCGAATCGATAAATCTGAGAGCAAAGTGAGCTCTGGAGGCTAACTACAGTGTGTGGTATTGCAGTAGATGTTTCAATGTACAGTCTGGATGGAACTATTGATCACTCATTTGCGTAAACATCTAGTTAGCCTTGTGTATTCATTATGGAAGAGGAAAGCAAGTAGGAGACTAGGCAGAGTAGTAGGTATAACAGGCAGAGAACTGGTCAAACTAGATGGAATATAGTATTTGCTGCCATCTGTGAGGAAACCATGGTATCAAAAGACAGACCACAACACAAAAGCAAGTTCAAGGGTGTTTCACACAACTTCAAAAAGGGTTGGAAACTTCTTACCTTGCCCTAAAGGCTAGAGTAATCTCGACCATTAAATTAAAGGAATACAGTCCTAGACAGTCTAGTCCAAAACAATAATAAAATGACACGAATAAACCTACCTGCCATAAGCTCATACAAAAAGGTGTGAGGGTAATGTACTTCAATAATAAGAGAAGTGTGTTTCAAAAGAATCAGGATGGCAAAAACGCGTTCAGGATGGCAAAGTGTTCACAGAAGGGTGACTCCCTTGCCCACGATTTCACCTTGGGATAGTATATGGTAGGGATAGGCAGCAACGTCTCCATCAGTAAGGCACACTCTGGTTTGCTGGGGCAGTTCAACAGCTTGTTCAGCTTCTGGCTGCATCAAGATTAGGTGTTGCTCAATCTTCAAAATCAGGCTTTTCCCAATGTTCAAAATAAATTACTGCCAAGGTCTCTTTGTAAACATGCTTCTCTCAAAGTTCAGAATAAATGTCTCCTTTCAAACAAGATTCTTTGTTTCAAATAAATGTACAACGTTCCTTCTTTCTCAATTCACTCGGGATTCCCTTTCCCAAGTTGCAAGTTTTCTATTCAGCAACAATAACTAATAATATTCACAGTTTCTTTCAACTTACGAGGTTTCTCTTCCCCAAGCTTTCTTCATGTCGCAGGCTTTCGAAACAGCATAGTTTTGACTTAACCACTACACCCGACCACTGCGACAGTCACTCATTTCCTCTGGTTTAGCAATGCTTTCTGGTAGTTGTAGTTCGGTCGATTAGGGCTCCCCTCAATCGGACGCAAGCTCAATAGTTCAATACAATACCAGTCAATTTCCTGCTCAGAGACTTTTGACTGTGCCGTCTTTATTACGGCATGACCACTCCATTTCTAATTATCCTTCGCTCACTTAAAGCAACCTTCCTCGCATGCTAAGCACTCTTCATTCTTTCAACACGCGGTTGCCGCAATATGTTTGGATACGGTTTCTTAAGCAACAAATCAACCAGCTCTTTGTTCTACTTCGTTGAATCACTCACTGGTTATTGCCCTTCTTCCATTTTCAGGTTTCTTTCAATTTCTGACTTTAAAGTTTACCAAACGGAATCTGCTTGCGGGGGGAAATCGAGGGCTTCCAAAAGGGCCCTTTTTGTTCAGCTTTATCAGTAGTTGTCTGGAAACGTGGTTCTTTCACAGTGGCTTTGTGTAACTTTCCTGCAGCTTTTAAGAACCGTTGTCCTTCCACGTCCACCTTCCCAAGTGCAGCAGCTCATTCAGCCCGGTTCTGCCTTGCCCCCAGCCTCGCTCCAGTCTTCCCAAGAGCAACTGCCTTCTCTCCCTGTGCAGCCTCCTTTTGTACACCTGCTAGGTGTTAGTTAGTGGCAGGTGTGTTGCCGGGGTTGTGGCTGCCTGACAATTATTGGTACAACTTACTGTAGTCTCTTCTGACTCTCAAAGGGTTTTCCCTCAGTAATCCTCATACTCTGTCCCTCCCTTCCTCGTCTCAGTCCTAGGGTATTGCAATAGGGGAATGGGAATTGTGGTGCTCTACAAAAAGGGATGAAGAGGTTTTGATTTTTGTCAGGTTTCGAGGAACGAGGGGTAAACTCAAGTTGAAATTGAGGGGTGGTCTTTGTTTTCCCTGATGGTTTTGCCTCCTTTTCGGTATGGGAAAAGCTTGGGGTAGATGGGACTTTGGTCACAATATCCCATACAACAAAGGGGATGTCGGGTAGAGGTGTGTCAAAAGAAAGGGGATACCCCGTCGCACCAAAGGGCATTCCTTCCGCAGTGCCCAAGGACCCCCTGCCCAGGTGATCCTCCCTGGTTTGTCCGCTCCCAGGATTGGGATCTAAGCGCGATGGCCCTACCCAGGCCACCTGAACAAAGGATCCCCAAGGCCTATCCTTGAGAATACCCTTGGGTTTCTCACACAACTCAATTTCAGGGAAACTGGTATAAAACCGCTCATGCGTGGAGCATGACAAATGCACCAGTCCGGTCACAGAACTAGATTTGATATGATAGGTTATTTATAACGCGCTTAATAGCCAGAGGTTTCTAGGCGCAGACTCAGGGATCGAGCCTGTGTTTCTCTGTGTCGTCTTGCTTCCAAGGAAAAACAAATGGGGGTAATGCCTGCTCAAACACCCTGGTCCCTCAGGCAATATATCAAAACAACAGCAATGACCAGAGCATTGGGGGGAGGGAGGCGGGGGGGGATGACCTTTCGCACTTAGTTTATCATTTGCATTAAATTGATAACAATTCCTTCACAATAGTTTTTTATTCCATATTTTTCATAACATTCCAACCATATTCTTTAAATCAATTCACAAAATATATTCAATACTCAAACAAAATCATCAATTACGTGCTTGCTCACACACCATTTCCCTACCCTTCATTCCTCATATATTCATCATACTTCATAAAATGTGACCGTCTACATTAGTCACCAATTGACATGCTCTCTCGTTTTGCAAGGTCTCGTTCCCTATTTCCGTTATCAGGTGACACAATCTGTATATTGCTGTTCCCACAGATTGTCGTCTACACGTGTTTCGGTTGGCTTCACGGACTCCAAAACGATAATGTACCCGTCAATAACGCAACCTTCGTCAGGACCATAAAAGGAAAAAATAATTTGGTTCTGCAGCGACTTGCTCTCACGGGCGACTGAAACAAACAACCGCCATTCATTCTGTCCTGCTTTGCATTTTGTATTAGTCATAGAAAGCGGACATCCATAATTGAGAATGGAAGAAGTTGTGGAGAATGTATGCTAAAAAGTATCAGACATAAAACAAGTGAGTACAACTATTTATTGGGTACTACACTTGATGGTGTTCGATCGAGATTGGGTCTAGTTAATTGCAAAACAGAATCAATAAAGTATCTTGGCTTTACAGTTGAGACCGGAGGATTGAGGTCGAAGCTTGAAGGCGAGTGTGGGATACATCCAGTGATCTTGACTACCTGCGACCAAACTGAAGGTGCAGGTGAGTCAGATTTGATGACTAGTGCCAAGTCATGAGGTATTACATTAATTGGATAAATGAATAAAATGGGGTATGACATATTTGATTTTATCTTTGTTTTTAGAGATATTGTGCCTCACCATACTATCGTGAATAGGAAGATTTTTTCCAGTTTATAGTCCTGGCGAAGGTTGCGTTATTGAAAGGGAGATTATCGTTTCAGTCCGTGAAGACAACCGAAACACATGTAGACGACTTAATCTGTGGGAACATCGATACACAGATTGTGTCACCTGATGGCGGAAATAGGGAACAAGACATTGCAAAAAACGAGAAAGCATGTCAATTGGTGGCTAATGCAGATGGTCACATTTTATGAAGTATGATGAATATATGAGGAAAGAATGAGAATGAATGAAGGTTAGGGAAATAGTGTGTGAGAAAGCAAGTAATTGATGAGTTTGAGTATTGAATATATTTTGTGAAGTGATTTGAAGAATGTCTCGGGAATGATAGCTCAGGGGCAACACGCTCGCTTTGGAAGCAAGACGGCACGGAGCAACACAGGTTCGATCCCCGAGTCTGCGCTTAGAAACCTCTGGGTATTAAGCGCGTTATAAATAACCAATTAGAAGGGGCGTGGCCAGCATGCAAGCTCAGGAGACGCGAGTCCCGTGAGCTCCTCTTGCCGCCGACAACATCCTGAGGTTATCATCCTGTTTGGTGGGACGAAACGACTCGTGATTCCAGGAACAGCTTAAAGGCTGTTGGGAGAAGCTCTGTGACAACTTTCAGCCCAGAAACCCCAATCCGTGGGGTGTTAGAGCGAGGAGAAGTTTCGGCACGCAGGACGAGAGAAGCCGACTTCAAGATGGCCGCCGCGGTCCTATTCCCGTAACGGACGGAATCTCCTGGAGCCTGCAGCGAGGGAGGACCTCTGCGCTGCTTTGCAACGGAGCCGGAGGATCGAGAAACAAGGAGCCGAGCTGTAATCCGACGCCCGACCGCTGGAGAAACGGTGTGTCGCAGACACCGCTGGAGCTGTCCCCGACATTGGGGTGTGAAAAGTCCCGGTGGCGCCCCTCGGGAGCGGGAGAGACGTGCGCCTGAGATCGGGCTGCGACACACACCTGCATTTTGTGTGCTGCTCCCCACATTGCGGGCGGACGAACACTAGCGGTGAAGACCCGTGGGACTGGTGCACCCCCGGGGGGGGACGAAAAAAGATCGCAGGACGAGTGCGACGCCGCCCGCCCCCGGCGAAGTCAGCTGGTGCCCCCCCCCCCCTTCTCCCTGTACGCGAGACTGCTGCCTCCCGGACTGCACTCCTCCATGCTCGGCGTGGCTGCTGATCCTGAGGAGAGCGAGCTATAGCTGTGCAGTGGTCCTCGGTTGCTGAGGGGGGGGGCGCTGCCGGTATGCAACGAAGTGCTGGCCATTTTGAGCTCGACGACACCCCTTGACTGCGCCGGGGCAAATAAACATTTACTACTCGGATTAACAGGGGAAGTATACCCACTTCCAGGATGTCACTTGCTTCCTGCACACTGGCACTCCCGAATACCCAATACCTCTGACTGGGAGGACCGCTGGTGTTTTCCTGGCCGCCAGAGCACAAAGCCTGCTGGACTACAATTTATGAGCCGACAACTTGCGACCCATGCCCAAGATGGCCGACAGAGCCTGGTGACGGCCCCGTGCGTGGCAGGTCTTCTCCTCCGCCCCATGATTTCGGGCTGCAGCGCCGTGCGGAGAGTGACCTGCGGGTGGAGACCTGTGCCTGTACCAGAGGCGCTTTCGGAGCGCACCAAGCAAGTAAGTGGCCCCCTTCTCCCTCGGCCTTTCCCGCCATCACCGTGCAGTCATCCCAAGGAATACCTGGAGTGGAGGGATTGAGAGTGCGGAGGGGCAGCGCAAGCCAACAAAGAGGAAAGAACCCAGCAGAAACTGGGGGGATTCGCCTAGTGCTCTCCGCGGGGGGTGCTCACGGCCCCAACTGGGCAGAGTCCCATAACACAAGCCCCACCTGACATCTGCGCCCGTTGTAGGACAAGCCGTAATATAGTGCAGAATTGGGGGAGGAACCACCGAGGAGCGGCACCAACGGAGGCGCTGATCCCTCCCACCGCGGTGTCCAGCGCACACCAAGATGGGGAAAGACCGACAAAGGAAAGCATCTACCCAAAGTAGCATGGACCAGTTTGCGGTTGCTACAGCCCCGGCCCTCGCGGGAGCAACAACACGAACAAATTCCCCTCCAGAAGATGAGTCTCTCTCCTTACGGGATGTCATGGCAGCCATCGCCATCTCCCGCTCCTCCATGGAGATTAAGATGGACAGCATTGCAGCAGATGTCTCCTTCCTGAGGCATGACTTACAAACGTTAACCTCTAGAACCGACGAGGCCGAGCACCGTATCTCAGAAGCAGAGGATAACATCATTGGGATCAACAGGCAGATGGCCCAAGCCCTGACCCGCCTGAAGACCCTGGAAGCTAAGGTTGATGAGGGAGAGGGAAGGTCTCGCCGTAATAATGTTCGCATTCTGGGCCTGCCAGAAGGAGAGGAGGGGCAGTGCATGGAACCATTTCTCAAACAATGGCTCACTGACATTTTTGATCCCCACTCTTTCTCAAAGTTTTTCTCGGTGGAGAGGGCCCACAGGATGCCCTCGGGCAGACCGATCCCAGGCGCTCCGCCCCGAACAATAATCGCCAGATTACTTAACTATCGCAACAGAGATGCTCTCCTGCAAATGTCGCGCTCGCATGGGTCGATCACACACAATGGCTCGCGAATAGCCTTTTTCCCGGATTATACCCGAGAGGTGCAACGTGCAAGGGAATCCTTTGAGCCACTAAAAAGACAACTGGCGCAATTAAAAGTGAAATACGGCCTCCTCTTCCCGGCCCAACTGAAAATTCACCATAAGGGATCAACAGTTCACTTTACGGACCCACAGGAAGCCCGGAGGTGGGCCGAGGCGCATATTGAAGGGGATTGGTCCACGAGACCACAAAGACAGAGGCAGATCCCGACACGGGTCACGGCGGGCCTCCCCGAGGAGAGACCCGGAGCGGGAGGAGTGGGGGGGGATCCGGTGCCAGCTGTGGAACAGGATGAACATTGAAGAAATAGCCCACCCTGCAACGAAGAGATGGAGCGCTCCGCTGCACCAAACGGGCGCATCTGAGCCAAACCCCCGACTGGGTCACGGGAGGCGCCCCACAATGTAAAACACCAGCATACGGCGCAAGAAAGAGAACCCCCCCCCCCTGGGAAGAGCCTTCCTTGGAGTTTAGTTAGAAGGCACTTTGCATTTGAGTTACGGGGGAGTAACTTGTACCTCTAATTTAGTTTGTTTCATGCGAGTTGTCCGGTGACAACTTGTATTTCCTTGTTCGGGCGACCGATGCTTCTAGTTGGGAGGAGTATAGGGTGGGTGGTTATGGGTTTGTTATGTTTAGTTATGGAAAGGGCCAGTCAAGCACGCAATACATTAAAGTCAAATAAGGGGGTAATAGCAAAAAACACACAAACTCGGCGCCTGGCGCCGCCACCAGTGGCACACACCTTCTCATTCGTAGACAGTGATGGCATCAAATAACACTAGGTCCAACACAGCCAGAACACTCATATTCTTAGCCTGGAATGTCAACGGGCTTGGCAATGCAATCAAACGCAGATTGGTAGGGCAATACTTGAAAAGGCACGCACCAGATATAGTTTTTCTAGCTGAAACACACCTTGCAGGTACAGAATGTTCCCCATTTAAACGCACAAACTACTGACTCGCACTCTATGCAGGCTTCACAATGGGCTCTCGTGGGGTCCTGATACCTAAAAATCTTCCCTTCCACTTGAACACAGTGACACAGGACACCGGAGGCAGGTACATATATGCGACGGGTATGCTATGGGGAAACTCCATCATATTACTTGCTATCTATGCACCACCAACCCTATTAACGCCATTACTCACCGACAGTTCCCCCATGATCACGGAGGACTCCTCCGACATTACGATAATAGGAGGGGACTTTAATGAAGTCATGGACGCAACCCTAGACCATCTGCGCAATAGAAACCCCGGCATACATACCAAACTTGCCACATTCACGAACGCCCCGGGTTTGTGTGATGTATGGAGAGATCTCCACCCCGATTCCAGGGAATATTCCTTCCATTCTGGGGCTCATGCCTCACTGTCCAGACTGGATTACTTCTTTATCCCATCAACTGACCTGCACAGAGCACGAGAAGCATACCTGCTACCCAGAGGCATCTCTGATCACTCCCCGGTGGTGTTGAAAATCACAACTTCTAGACCGACCCCCTGCCTAGTTGGCGTCTGAATAATTGCCATCTGGGTAATCCGGATCTGATAGTTAAACTTCAAGAAGCGACCGAAACATATTTCGAGTTAAACACCGATACTGCAGCAGACCCTGGGTCACTATGGGAGGCATACAAAACAGTACTAAGGGGGGGGGGGGGGGGGACTCATATCTTGGACGTCCGCATACAAGAAACAGCACTTACTTAAGGTACACGAGGCGGAACAACAGGTTAAACTGGCAGAAGAATCACATATTACCCAGGACACGCCCGAGACGGACCGAGCCCTACTCCGAGCACAGAAGCTGCTCCAGAACATAGCACTTGACAACGCCAAACACGCACACACTGCAATGAGGGCACGCATATATGAAACAGGCGGCAAAGCTGGCAAGATGCTAGCGTGGCTGGAACGTAAGGAGCAGGGAATGTAAGGAACGAGTAGGGGGTCCAGGTCCACTAGTGTCAGATCAAGACATATTGCGGGGTTTCGCAGATTATTATGCTGAACTCTATAAGAAACCCACCACCCGCATGGACACGTCAATAGTAGATGAAATTAACTTCCCCACTCTGAATGAGGCACAACAAGAATTGCTGGAGAGGGATATAACGGAGGATGAGGTGTCGTGCGCTATGTGTGCCCTCCAAACTGGCAAGTCTCCAGGCCCGAATGGCTTTCCGATAGAATTGTGGCGGAAGGTGGGGACCAACGTAATCGCCCCTCACCTACTGAGAATGTATCAACATGCAAAAGAACGGGGCATCCTATCCCCAGACTTAAGAGAAGCCACAATAATCGTATTGCCCAAACCGGACAAGCCCCCCCAACGACTGCAACTCATACCGGCCCATCTCACTCATAAACAGCGAAACCAAAATTCTTGCTAAAATACTGGCAGATCGTTTGCAACAGGTGATACCCTCTCTGATCCATCCGGACCAGTGCGGCTTCATGCCCCAGAGATCGACACGCATGAACCTCCACAAACTGCAGGCGGCACTGGAGAAAGCCGACAGTATACAAGGGCCGTTAGCCTTGCTGGCAATCGACTTCGAAAAGGCCTTCGATTCAGTGAGATGGGAGGCCATCTGGGACATAATGGGGCACATGGGGTTTGGCGAAAACTTTATGAACTGGGTGCAACTACTGTACAGATGTTCGATGGCCAGGACTAGGGTTAATGGCTGGCAATCGGAGCCTTTCAGTCTGGGCAGAGGCACTAGACAGGGTTGCCCCCTGTCAGCAATGATCTTCGCCATAGCCATCGAACCCCTGGCCATTCTCCTACGAGACACACTGCTCTGGGAGGGATTCCGCTGGTCAGACGTGGGAGGACAGGGTCTCGCTCTACGCGGACGACCTGCTTATCTACTTGAAAGACCCACGCAACTCCTGCCACAGAGTTACACAGATGTTGGAGATACGGAGCCTTCGGCGGTCTACGCGTGAATTGGTCCAAATCGATCCTATTCCCCATAGGCAACATGGCAGCCGCCGGCCCCATAGACTGCCCCTACCAGATCGCGACAGAAGAGTTTAAATACCTGGGGGTAATTATCACGAAGCACCTTACAGACTACACAGCGCTGAACCTCCACCCTGTTGTGACGAGATTTGCAGAGGACACTCGCCATTGGATCTCCCTGCCACTAACTCTGATGGGCAGAGCAGCCCTATTCAAAATGATCGCACTCCCCAAGTTTTTGTACATCCTGCAAAATGCTCCGCTGCACATCCTACACCAGGAATTCCTTAAGATTGACCGTATCCTTCGTAAGCTACTGTGGAGCGGAGGTCATCCGCGGATTGCTCTCTCTACCCTGCAAAGGTCCATCTGGGAGGGTGGGATTGGGCTGCCCAGATTGCAGACCTATTACTGGGCCAGTCAGATGGCAGTGGTGAACGACATGCTCCATGGGGACAGAGACCTGCCGCACATCAAAAGGATCATCACCCAGAGAGGAACCTCCCCTTTGGAACTTCTGTATCGCGGCCGGCGCCACACACCTGCTCTCAACATGGACACGCACATCACACGCATCTGGACCGAAGCACACCGCTACATAGGCTGCGATGCAAAATTGACTCTAGCCCAACCTCTGTGGAACAACAGCCTCCTCCCCGAAATATTGAAGCTACCCAAATGGACGGCATGGGCCCGAAGTGGTATCACCAGAGTTGGAGACGTAATAAGGGAGCAGAAACTGGTCACGTTTGAAACAATGCACTCTGAATTCGCCCTCCTACCCGCAGAGGAATACCACTATACTCACCTGAAACATGCACTGCAGGCCCACCGACAAGCCATCAATGATATTCCAGACTGCACCCCCCTAGAACGCAACATTGTCCAAGACCAAATACAGCGGAAAGTTACCTCAACCATGTACAATGTAATCACATCCTTTGCCACGCCTGAACTGATTAGCATAAAAGCCAGATGGGAGCGAGACGTGGGCCCACTTCAACCTGAGGACTGGACAGAAGCTTTAATGTACCCCCGGGAAGTGGCCATTTCATCGAGACTCCGACTGGTCCAACTCAAAATCCTACATCGCATCTACTATCCCAGATTGGCACTCTTCCGCTGGGGCAGAGTCCCGGATGCACCATGCCTGCGCTGCAAACGGGAGGAAGGTACTTTCTTCCACATCATATGGGAATGCGACAAAATACAGCAGTTATGCAGGAAGTGTTGTGACAAGCTCTCCAGGGTCATGAGCAAGCCAGTGCAAACAGCTCCTGTTGGGGATCTCCGACGAAAGCGATCTGACCCGCTATGAGAAACTGCTCTGGTCGACCGCAACAGCAGTCCTTAGAAGGAACATTGCGCAGCTATGGGGATCTGAGAGAACACCCTGCTACAACCAATGGGTCACAGACGTGGACATTTGTGTGATAATGGAACGCAGGGTGTATGCTGCGTGGGGATGCCCGCAAAAAGCAGATAAAATATGGCAGAGATGGGAAGAGGATGGCTAAGCTTCCGTAGAGATGTAACGAGTAAGGTGCACTATTTGGACAAGCCAACGCCGGATTAGCGAGCCTGGCACGCACAAGTTGTTTCATGTGCTCCCGCATCGTAGACTTGATGGCCCTTAGGGCTAAGGCCCCATATTTCCTTTCCCCTTCTCTTCCCCGGTGCCGTTTACCCTTCCTTTTCCCTTTCCTGTAATGTAGAGATATTTGTTATGTTTATTCATGTTTTTGAAAAATCAAATAAAGTTTTTGATAAAAAAAGAATAACCAATTACAATTATGTTTGGAATTTTATAAAAAATATGGAATAAAAAAAGTGTTCAACTATTGTGAAGGCATTCTATCAATGTAATGCAAATGATAAACTAAGTGCGAAGGGTCATCCCCCATGCTCTGGATCCATGCTGTCGTTTTGATGTCTTGCTTCCAAGGCCAGCACGTTCCCCCTTAAGCTATCCTCCCGAGATTTGCCATTAAAAGCCGTTGGCTATGTGACCATGTACATTTTCGAAAGTGTTCACTAATCAATAAGACAGCAGGGTGGGAGGGGCGCACAAAGAGTCCTAAATTCCTCAAGTAGTTTACAAAATTCAAATTATTTTAGGTGCAACTACCAGTATTGTCCTTGGCTAAGAGGACAAAGCAAAAAGCAAAGAATACGAAAAGATTTCGCCTAAATACAATCAGGCAAACTGCAGTGCACTCCAAGAAGGGGAAAATTATCACTAAATGAATCATTAAATAAAGTAATCCTTAATCAGTTGATACTGCTGAATGTGAATAATTTAATACGTAAATGTTGATTCAATTAATGGACAAAAGGAAAATTACATTATTTAAAGTATACAGCCTACATTGACTGTGGATTTAGGACTGCACAATGCATGTGACATTCAAAGACAAAATATATTTAAGCCGCATTTCTCAAGTACGATGCATCCTCCCCAACAAAAGAAAATCTAGTTGACACTGAGATTTAGATGCACTAACCTGAACTTTACTGTAAACCATGGAAACAATGCAGTGTTTTACAGCAGAAATACTGTAATACTGCAACAACTTTTGTTAGGAATGGAATTGCAGGACTAAAGGACTTTAAATAAATCTGTTTGTTTTCCAATAGAACACATAACAAGCAAACAAAGATCGCCAAAACTTGGTTGCAGCATGTCAAAAGTGTTGTAGTACATACACAGAGGTCACAGGTAAGGCTGGGAAGGGCAGTGCCAATCAATAGCTCCATCTTATGCGTAGTGGGACAGAGTCCAACCTCCAGGGCAATACATTTTTATCCCTCACTCGTCTCCTACCCATCCCCCTCACACTTTTTGGAATTTCCAAGGACAACCTCTTGCTTTATAGATTTGCGTTTCCAGGGACGCACATCCGTCGGCCCAGGGGCTCACAGCCATGAGCCTCTTCCCTAGCCCCAACACTACAGCGAGAATGTTTTCATGTCTGGTAAACTCCACCCCCCCACCCCCCACCAGACTCCCAACAGCACCAATAGACCCCAGCACCCCCGATGTCTTATGAATGCACTTCCTCCAAAAGTCCTGAATTGCATCGTAACTCCACTATGTGGAGGAAGGCACCCTCTGCCCTCCCACATCTCAACCACACCCCACTATCCACCACCCCCCCCCCCCCCCCACACCCCCCACCCCCACACCCCCCACCGCAACGCTGCCCGGGAGTAATATGCCTGCTGTAGTATTTTAAGCGAATATCCCCAGCTATTCCGATGTCCCGTGGAAACATGAGTGCTTCCACCCACTCCTCAGGCTCCAGTGGACCCACATCCCTCTCCCCTTTCTCGAAGTCGGGACAACGCCTGGGCCCTGAAAGCAGTAAGCACCTGATACAGTGTGGAAGTGACCTTAGTTCGAATTTGTTTTGGGAAAAAGTTAGCCTCCAGGGAGGAGCACTTCAGGTCTATAGTAATCCTTGTTTGGTAACAAACCTATCCTGCACTGTACCAAATGCATGAAGATGCTCCTCCTGCCTGAACCCCCTTCTCCTCCCACCTCACAAAATGGCCCATTTTCAGGACTTCCGGGATGTACCTATTGTTCCAGAGGGGTTGGTCCAGTTTCAGCTTCCCTCCCCAGTCAATGTAATGGTGACCACTGCCCAGGTTTGCCGGATGTGCAGCGTCATCTGCAACAATTCTGTGGTTCCCTTCCCATCCCCATACAGTACTTGTAGGGGTGTGTTATGTCCCATTCTCCTGCTCCCCCCCTATATGGTGAAGCCTAGGGTCGCCATGAAGTCATTCATTCACTACCTACAGTTGCGCTGCCCATTTATACTTGCGGAGGCAGGGCAGACCAACCTCCCCCAAACCTCCCCCCCCTCGCCTCCCAACCTGAGCGCTGAAGGGTTTTGAGAGCAATGCGAGGCTGTTGTGCCCCCCACGGAACTCCTGCAGAAAGACATCGATGGACGTGGGGGACAAGGAGTGGGGTGTTCTGAAGGACATAAGGAACCTCGGGAGCATCAGCATCATGAACAAGACCACCTTGCCCAACAGTGTTAGTGGAAGGGATTGCCAGTGAACCACGTCAGCTGAGAATCAATCAATCACCAGTTGCAGATTGAGGCGTAGGAAGTCCCCGGGGTTCGGGCCCACACGGATAGTCGAGACCCTAGATTCACACGCAAGACTGCCTCCGGAGACTCATACAATAGCCTGACCCATGACATGAAGCGGTCCCCAAATCCCATGCGCCCCATAAGGCGTCCCACCCAACTGAGTTGTATGCCTTCTCAAAGTACACGGCTAAAAGCACTAGTGCGTCTGGTATCGCTGAGGCCGGACTGATGGCAAACTGCACCCTACGCAGGTTCATCGTGTGGATCTAGAGGGTATAAATGTGCATTGATTAGGGAGTCTATCACTCCCAGTAGTCGATTAGCTAGTTCCAGCACCGGGACCTTGGTCTACCCATTAATTAGCGATATCAGCCTGTAAGAAGCACAGAGTTGCAGTGGTTTTCTGGGCTTGGCGAGCACTACCATACATGCCTTTCTGAGGTCCCGGGGGAGGTATCCATTCTTTTTGCTTTGTGTAAACATGCAGTGCATGGACCCCATCACTGACTCTCCCAGTCGCTTCCAAGTTTCCACCGGAAAACCCATTCAGTCTCGGGGTCTTGCCAGATTGAAGCAGGGAAGAATCCTCCTCCGTGATCTCAGAATCGAGTCCCAGCATCTGCTGTTCCGAGAGGCGGGATAAATCGCTATTGAGTCAAGGATATTTGGTCCATCTATAATGGGCCATAACACTGAGGGGTTAGAGGGGGTTTTGGGGGGGGGGGCAGTACAGCTCCTCCTAAAAGGATACGAATGCCCCAGCAATGTCAGAGTCCTCCGTTAGCATCCATCCCCAGTGTCCTGTATGGTCTGTACAGATCCCTTACCCCTGCCCTGCGTTTGTGCAACCAGGCCAGATTTTTCCCTGCCTTGTCGTGAATTTGGCAACGTACCAATGCCACATTTCTCAGGGCATTTTGCACTGTGACTAGAGATTCCTGTGAATCCTGGGTTCCAGATTCCAGAAACAACGCCTCCCTCTACAGGGCTGTTTTTAACAAAGTTACACATACTTGTATTTGCCAAAGATAATATATATCTTTGCCAAAGAGGATATAATTAGTTTAATAAAAAGTATCATCCCAATTACTACTGGTTTTCAATTGTTTTAAGGAAATCTTGCATTGCACTCCCACACAGGCGTTTGGTACTTTGGAGGAGATGATTTCTATTTGCACGCCCTCTCCATTAGCCTCTTTTGAACTTGCAGTGGCGAGAGCATTGAGAGCCAGAGAGGAATTCAGGGTGAGCAGTGCTTTTATTGAACAGGGTAACTAAAAGGCAAACTTTGCTACACAAGTTTCAATGTAATTAGCAAATCTACAGAATTGCATAGCAAATTGATAATGGACACTGCTTATTGTATTCCTTGTAGAGACTCATCGCTGGATGTGCTTTGCACTCTAAAGTAAACTGCAATGAGAATGGGTGCATGTGGCTGGCTGACATACCCCAGAACTGATATGTAGGGGAGGCGAGAGTTGGCATGCTGCAGCATACTGGGACCTTCTATGCGCTCTCCTCACCCATCAACTCACCCTGGTGCAGTGCGTTGCGAACATCTTGGAAACAGCAAGTCCTAGGGCCTTGAAACGTGGTTTGAAGTCTGTGACCTTCGAGTTTTGTTCCTTGTGGTGAGATGCTTCAAACAAGCTTTGTCCGGTCCTTCTACGACATGATGTTTCGCTGAGTTTAGGCAACCGTCTCATGCGTGAAGGGTTGGGGCATCCAAATGTCATAGCCAGTAATGTCCAGAAGGTTCTACCAGTAACTATGCACCATTTGGTGCAGATTGGTGGAACACTGTGGAATTATATAAATAAGCGAGATTATATATTGTGTGGATTTATTGGGGACCCCCGACCCTTCTCAAGGAGAATGCCTTGATTGACTGCTTGCCACAGTAACCTTGATTTGGTTTTGGCTACCCTCATAGTTCCCTCTTCACCATAATTAGGGTGGCCTCCTCAAATCGCTCAACCAGGCAAGATTAGAGAAATCCATCTGAACAGCGTGTTCACAGAATATTAAGTAGACTTTTTTGAGACATAGAAGTTTGAAACCAATGAGAGGAACAGAAATATTATGCAATTTTAAGATCATATGCTATAAACGAAAAAAAATGTTCCACACCAATACGTTTCATGATCCCTCGTACCCACTTTTCAAATGCACTTATATTTGTTTTTACAGCCGAGATGCATAGTGCTCGTGTTCTCACTTTCACATAGGAGTTTCTGTAGCATCTGGCAGGGTGTTGAATAACCAAGAGCAGAGTTTGCATCACACAAATATAAGATACACACAATAGTTATTTCGATAGTTCTTGGCGCAAGTCACATTAGGTAGTGCCAATGAACACTGAAATCCATGTAAGCAAAGCACCTATACTCCCCATACTCTCATTCTTCTCTTGCATTGCACTTGAAGAGGTCTCTAGGAGTAGTCTGCTCTATGGAAGTCTCTTCTTTCATAGGTGCTCCCCTGCTCTTCCAGAATCAAGGACAACATTGCCCCTCTCACACCAGCTTGGCTGACCTCTGTAGCCATTCATTTGCCACGGGCTCCTTCCCAAAACCCCTCAAGCACTGCACCCTCTCCTAATAGAGCTATTTGCTGACTCTTCTTGCACGGCTAACTAGTGATGTCTCACCATCACCCCTTTTCTGGGCACACTCATGGAGAAGTTGGTCATCCCCCAACTAACCCTCCACACTGAAATGGCGGACTGCCTCCATGACCACCTGACTTCAGCGCATCCAGAGGCATGGAAACTGGTTTCCTGAACACCTGTCAAGGCCTGCTCTGAAACCTGGACCCAAACGCTCCCTCTGATCTAATCATCCTCGATCTTTCTTCTGCCTTTGACATAGTCAACCACTCCATCCTCAAATTGTCTCCATGATACTCTAGGCATCACGCACCGGCGTGACTGACCTCCATCCTTTCAAACAGACCCTCCCAAGTGCAAACGTGTCCTTTCCTTTCCTCCAACTCACTCTCTACCTGTGGCGTCCCTTAGGGCTCTATCCTATTGCCATGGCTCTTCAGTTACCTAGCCCCTCCGGCTCAGCTGCCATCCTCTCCTTCCTCTCATACACAACGGCTATTCAGGTGTGGTGTTCTATCAATGATCTTTGTCTTAATGCCAGTAAGACAGAGATCCTTCTCATTGGAATGCCTGCTGCCCGTCCCCCCCCCCCCGCACCACCTCTCTGGCCACCCTCCTTGGGGGTCCCCTCCACTCACTCACTTGTGAGGCAAAATAAACGTGGGGTCATCTTTGACTCCTCCCGTTCTTTCTCTCCACACATCACTGACCTTGCCAAGAAGTTCAACGTTCTGCTTCACCTCCTCAGAGGCATTCTCCCTTTTCTCACCTTCACCCAGAAGCTCACATCTCCAAAGCCCTGGTTCTCTGTAGGTTGGACTACTTCCTCAATCTGCCTCTTTCCTCCCTTCGACCCCTTCAACGAACCCAGAATAGGGCTGTAAGACTTATCCTTGGCCTCAAGCCCAGGGACCGCATCTCTCCACTGGCTACCAGTGACCCCAAGGATCAACTTCAAGACCCTTTGCATCATCCACAAGGCTGTCTGGGGCCTGGGAACACTACATCCAGCTTCCTCTCCCCAAATGCCTCCCTGCTAGAGTTTTTCGTCCCTCTAGCTCCAACTCTCTGCAGGTCAGACATTTCTCCAAGCAGTGAGTGGGAGTTAGATCCCTTTCCTCAGCAGGTTTTCCCTCTGGAACGGCATCCCTGCCCTCCCACAGACTTGAACCAGACCGTAAATTCTGGAAACTTCTCAAGACTTTGCTCTCCCCCCCCTACCGTGCCAACGTCTCTCTGCCGCTGCGACTGGTCCGGACCAGTCCCACCCCCCCGACCCCCAAGCACTTGCCCTCGGGCACCCCACTCCTGCACTTCACCCCCCTCGTCTTGTACGGTAGGATTGTTACAATGCCGATATAACCATCATTATTGTTGTTTCTCTTTTTCCTATGTCCTAAACCACAAGAAGGTTTCACAAGAAAATGCATAATCAACTTCAGCTGGATAATTATTTCGCTAAATTGTGGCCTTTTTTGAATCCTTAAAACTGCATTAAAACTCAGAAGCCGGACTGGCCACCAGGGGGCGCACGGATGAGCTCTGCCTCCGTGTGAGCTCTGAGGCCGTAGGTCCTCGAGACAACTTGAGCCCCCGTCTCGTGACCATCCCCAGGAGACAAACTGTGGTAGAGTTGGATGAAGGACCCCCCCACCGTCCCCCAACATCCAGGAAAAAACACGGGTGAAATCGACCCCGGAAAGGCAGAGAAATCGGCGTCTGAAAATACACGCTTCACTAAGCACCTAAAGTGAAAGTGAAACCCCGTACAAGTAACCAGGCGGCCCAGCTGTGGTTCTCTTGAGACGGCAGCGGCCTGGACAAGTGGCCCACAGCGCACCCCCTCCCCTCCTTCCCCCGCTGTGCTCCAACCATCTGGGGGGGCACGCCGTGTGCAGGCAAGAGAAACAGAGAGCGCAGAAGGGGCCCCCTGCAGGACACTCCAACCAACCTGTGTGTCCCTGAAGATCTGGGAAGGCCTCCAAAAGAACAGAGGTGAGGAAATACCCCCCCACACTCAGGGAGCGGTGAAGCCCACGAGGCTGTACTACCGACCTGCTATCCATGCGCACAGCACCCAGCGGGCAGGCGCCCTCCATAGGGGATCCGCTGTCCCCGGGAAGCCACGAGCCGTCATTGACTCCCCGCGGGCGGCACCCGGCAGGGGGAAGAGGGGAGAAGACCCGAGGGGCCCGCCCCCCAGCACACACTAGCTCCCCAGGGACATAAGCACACCAAAGCCTCCCCCCCCCCCCCCCATCAGAGGCGAGCCTCAAACACCTCCACAAAGGAGGGTGGCACCCCCCTTCCAGAGTTACAAGGCATGGCAACAGAGCACAGGCCAAGTCAAAACAGGATTGATGCGGCCACCGACGCTCTGACAATTCGGGCCGACTTAGAGCAACACAGCTCACCACACTAACCCTGCAACGAAGGCCTGAGGCTGGTTATTAGGGAGAGGAGTACAAAATCAATCTTAGGCCTGCCAAAGCATTGCTGCATTGTTAAGCGAGATAAAAACACATGGGAGCCAATCTTGGCGGTAAAATTGACAGGATCACCCAGAGAATGGACAAAATTGAAGAGAGACTGGAGGGTGTCGAGAACAACCAGGCCTCGATAGACACCCTTGAAACCCAAATGGACATAAGGATACGGAACATTGAAAAAAGGGAGGAGGAGATGACGCCTAAAAATTGACGATTTAGAAAACAGAAAAAGAAGGAATAACCTACTTTTTGGGGAATTCCGGAACGCGAGGGTGAAACTGAAGAACCTCAAATGTATGATACATGACATCATTAAAATCCTAACGGCAGATGAAGAAATAGACAAGCCCAAAATAAACTGAACGAATACACAGAGCAGGTGGACCCCCTGGCGGCCCGTGCTCGGCCCTTGCCAAATTCCACCGATATCAAGACAGAACTAGTATCCTTGAGAAGGCCAGATCGGGAGGCCCACTCGCAATGGGAGGTGCCCAAATTACTATATTTCAGGACCTATCCTCACTCACGCTGGCGCTTAGACGCCTCTGCAGCCCCCTGACAAAATGGCTCAAAGAACAGGGCACGCCATATAGGTGGGGATACCCCTTCTCACTCACCTTTGAGCACGGAAGCAGGAAAATAACCCTTTGATCCGAGGACGAGATCAAAGACTGCATTGCAGACATTCTCGGAACAGGCCCGAGGGATGGCGAAGGAGGTGAAACCGAGCAGGCTGGAATGCAATGGGAGCTCCAGGGCCCTAGGAGAAAAAAGGGTGAAAGGATCGAGAAAATATAGGCGCCCTAACAACACGCCCGAAGCCAGAAAATGAAGATGAGTCTCACAAATCTCACGAGCCAACGCATCGAAATCCTCAGCTGAAATACCGGAAACAGACCCCCAGTGGGACTGAGAGCCAGGAATGTAGTCGACATGGGGGCAGCCGGCCGCAGAGCTCCCCCCTATAGTAAGGGGGGTAACAAACTTCCGGAGAAAGGGCCGGAGAATGCACGTAATGTTACACCTTTGTATGTTTTTTATTGTTACTTTTGAAATATATGATGTTGGAGGGGAGGGGGGGAGACGGGAAGGGGGCTCAATCATATGTAGTGATGGTATACTTGATTGGGACCGTGAGGCAACGGTCCCAACTGATGGTCCGACACTGGACTGAACACGTTCATCAAGTCCGAGCCGGACTGTCACAGGCTGCAAATGTTGCATCCTCAACTCCTGGGTTCACTTGAACACAATCAACTCAGGAAGGGAAGTGAGGGGGATGGAAGGGGGGGGAATAGAAACTTGGAAACGGTAGTAGCACCACCTGAACTAATCCGAAATACCAAGGATAATGTGGGACTGGGAGAGCGTGTAATTGTCTGGCCACTAAACGTGAGCAACTTCCCAAAAATAATCAACAATGGCATCATCTGATGAGCTCAAAGAGAGGGACTCAATGTGAAAGGCTTGAATTCACCAACCAAGAGGTCACTGGTGCTCAGGGAGTTTCGCAGATCCAATATTGACATCCTTCTCCTGCAGGAGACAACTTTTGCCAAGGGAGAGGAGCGAAGCGTGCTGGGGAGGGCCTGGAGTTTTGGGGTTCAGGTCTGCTCAGGAAGGGAGGTGTCGGAATCTTACTCAAGAAGGGAATTCAATTTGAAGTGGATAAGACATGGTCTGATGTGGGAGGTCGTGCCCTCCTGATAACGGGAAGAATTGCGAAAGTAAAAGTAACAATTGCCACAGTATACTCGCCCAACACCGGACAGGCCGCATCCCTTGAGAAAACGATCCCTAAAATAATGTTAGAAGCCATAGGACATATCATCCTGGGCGGTGACTTTAACCAATGGGCTGACCCGTCCAAAGACTGGAAACCAGGTAAACCTGAAACGAGAAACCAATATAGGGGAGATTGCACCGATCTGTCCGAAATGATGGAACTGTATGAAGTGAAAGATGTGTGGAGGGTCTTGCACCCCAGCGAAAGCGGATACACCTTTTATTCGAACCCCCACAACATATTCACACGCATAGACTATATATATATCTCACAACCGACCTCACAAGCACCACCCACTATTCAGATATCATCCCGATAACATGGTCGGATCGTGACATGGTACTAGTAGATATCAACTGGGCAGACTTACCTGTTACAGGAGGGACCTGGAGGTGCAACGAGACCCTCTGGAAATATGTGATTTTTCAAACTGAACTGGAGACCGCAATTGATGAATACTTTAAAATAAATAATAATGGGGAGGTTTCCAAACAAACGGTGTGGGAAGCTGGGAAGGACACATGGAGAGGCATTTTTAATACGAGAGGGATCCTCTAATAAAAGGGAGCGAAAGATCATAGAAGATAGACTACGGGCTGAAATACACCAACTAGAGGGAGAGGTAAGAAAAGACTCTGAGGTGGACCCCAGTAAAATGAAGGCAGCCCAAAAAAAAAAAAAGGGATGAACTCCGGTTGTTGGAACACGACCAAGTAGTACGTAAATTGCGTTTTCTCAAACAGAAATTTTACGAAAAGGGCGACAAGGCTGATGCACTATTAGCCGCCAGACTTAGGGAGCAAAGAGCGGAACGCAAGGTAAAGGAAATAATAGAGGACTCCACCCCCTCGGCTCACCGCCCTCCCCCACCCCCCGCGCTATCCCAGAGTGCTTCGCCAATTTCTATGAGACCTTATATACCTCCGAATTAGCCCCTGGCCAATTAGACACAAACTCCTATCTATCTTCCATCACCATGCCCACAATAACGCATGCAGAGGCCGAGCTCCTCGACTCCCCAATCGTTGAACAAGAAATCCAGGATGCAATCAAAAGGTTAACGCTGGGCAAATCTCCAGGGGAAGACGGTTACACCGCTGGCTTCTATAAAACCTTTAATAAGCAAGTAACACCTTATCTAACAGAACTACTCAATGAGATAATAGAGACGGGGTGGCACCAGATTCTTTCAAAAGAGCTCTGATAAACAGTGATCCCCAAAGATGGGAGAGACCCCAAACACTGTGGATCTTACCGCCCCATTTCCCTCCTTAACCTCAAGGCCAAAATCTATGCCAGAGTATTGGCTGCAAGACTGTAAACACTAATGCCCCACTTGATTCACCCTGACCAGGTCGGGTTCATTCTAGGGAGACAGGAAGCCGATAACATTACACCTCATCCACGCAGCTCACAGCCTCCCTGGCGATCCTGCCCTTTTATCAATCGATGCAGAGAAAGCCTTTGATAGGGTAGAGTGGGAATTCCTGGGAGTAGTCCTACAGAAGGTTGGAATAGGCCCGAGAATTTGAGATGGAATACGAGCGATATACACATCCCCCAAGGCGTCAATATTTGTAAACGGAGAATACACCAGATGGTTCAAACTGAAACGAGGGACTAGGCAGGGATGCCCCCTCTCTGCAATTCTATTTGCACTCTCCTTATAACCCCTAGCACAAAAAATGAGAGCTGACCCTAAAATAGAGGGAATGCGACTAGGGGCAACGGAATATAAAGTAGCACTCTACGCAGACGACATCCTCTTACACACAACTAATCCTTTGGAATCCATCCCCCATGCCCTTAACCTAATAGACGAATATGGCCAATTCTCTGGATTCAAAGTCAATAGGACCAAGTCCATACTGTTCCCCCTGCAGGGGTCTGCTGAAGAGAATGACGCCAAGTTCCTCCCTCTAGGCCTTAAACTGGAACACACCGCATTGCAATGCCTGGGCATACAGATAAAAAAAACCCTGAATGACTTATACAAAGCCAATTTCCCCCCGCTTCTCAGGCGATTCGCAGCCGATCTGAAAAAATGGAATAAACTCATGATCTCCTGGTTAGGGCGAATTAATGCTGTCAAAATTGTATGTCTCCCCCGATCCTGTACCCCTTCCAAATGCTACCAGTTGAGATAATGAAAGGGTTCTTCATGGAAGCCAAAAAGATTATGACACGATTCATATGGCATGGGAAGAAGGCAAGAATTCCATACACTACATTAACAATTCCCTAAGAAAAGGGAGGAGTGGGGCTCCCTGAGCTGAGAACTTACTACAAACCCGCCCAGTTGCAAATTCCTAATTACACACAGCAGGGATCGTAAAAACCTCCAATGGGTGCACATGGACAATCACGAGCGCCAAGGGACCACTCCGGTGGTGATAGTGCGCGGGACATTTAAATGTCCTTCAACATTAACATTAACTACCTGTCCCCAGCTACGGTATCATAATGGCTATGGACCCCATACAAAAGGGTACAAAGGAAAATCAAAGGCCACCCCATATTGAGCACCATATGGAGTATATGGCGAACAGGCAAGGAAATGCGCAAAATCACTACCTGGCCGTCCCCGCTCAGCCACCTATGGCACCTGGTATAAACCATCACATTCCCAACGTGGGGATGTTCCAATCGTGGTATGAGGCAGGCCTAGAAAGGGTGGGGCAGTTGCAGCGCTAAGATTCGTACATCACTCTACCAGATCCGACAGAGGCACTGGGTATAGGTACTCTATCCACATTCCAGTATATCCAACTAAAAGGTGTGCTAACGAAGTCCGAATGGAGAGACAAACTTAAGAGAGAACTTACCCCAATCGAAAGACTCAGACTCTAAATCTGAAATGAAAGGCCTCATATCTGCAATGTACCAAGAGTTAATAGCGGCAGGAGATGGATCCACGGACCCCCTAAGAGCTAGATGGTAAAAAGACATTGGAGAAGAGATACATCCTGACCAATGGGAAATATTGTGTAGCGCTGCATCCAAAACCCCCATATCCAGTCAATACAAACTCCATGCCATCAAACTCTTACACAGGTGGCAATACGACCCCCTCAGGCTTTCCAAAATGACTCAAACAATGAGCCCAAGATGCTGGAGAAAATGTGGAGAAATAGCCAATTACTGGCATATGTGGTGGGGTTGCCCACGCATCAAAGTGTTCTGGGACGATGTCCTTGGGTGGATCAAAGAAATAGACGGGATTCAAAGGGATGCCGACCCATATTTAATACTATTTAGCCTAGAAAGAGACGATGATGACTGGATCAGAGTGAAAGGTCTAACCCCCCACCTATTGCTGGTAGCTCGGGCCTTATTAGTGATTAAATGGAAATCCACAACAGTTCCGGGAAAGAATAAATGGATCAACTTGGCCTCAAACATTTACTCAATGGAAACAATCACGGCACCCTTACATGATAAAGCCGCCCAATGCAAAGCTTTATAGATGGACTTCAAAAATAAATATCTCGCAACAGCCTCCGATTCCCAACCGAGGGAGTCCATAGGGTCAAAACGCAAGACCCAAGAAATCACCATGGAACAAACTCATAGACTGATGACAGTGCGACCAGACAATGGAACTATGTTTACTGTGCTTTCGTAGCTACCACGCCACAATGACGTTCACATGATGTGTGCTGATCCGAGGAGAGTGAGTGAGTAAGTAAAGGTTATTGGTTTATACGATACACCCAGAAATACGGAATCAATGTTAAGTCAAGAAACTGAAAGGATATAAGATGTTCTGTTTTTGTCAAGCTACCACACGCTAACAAAGGTGTTTTAAAAACGTTAGCACCCAAGGGAGACAGTAATCAACTGAGGAAACCATTCACGGTTCTGTGATGCACTTAGCATTTTTTCAGCATCAGAAGTAATTTTAGTTATGCATAAATGTATGTGAAGTGAAACTCTTGTACTTACTTAAGCCTTACAGAAAGAAGCAAGGAGTCGCACAAAGATGTTCCATTCCCACGGTATGTAGAGGGTAGGGAGCGGGAAGCGATGGAATACCATTTGGCTGTGCTTGACAACATTCTCAATGTACCACTCAATTACGTCCCAATGCTGAAACGGCGCCTGTTAGAATTCCTACTACTCATTCTTTTAACGGACTTGCATCCCTATTACCAAATCTCGCTCCACAAATCCTCCTCAACAGTACCTCTGCCCTCGCACAGCACGTGCTTCTTGGTTCCATTTTTCCCACACCACTGGAATTAGCTACCATCGGACACCAAAAATCTTAAGAACAACCATGCATTCAAATCGGCACCCAAAGCTCCATCTACACTGATGGTCAACCAGCCTATCCAACACACTGTACCCGCCCCTCTGCCTACTGCTTTTGTTACACCCAAGCATCTGTCAATACTGCACAATGTTCCTTTGACAGTCTGCCTTTACCCCCATGCTGATGTACGTCTATTCACCCAGGAGCACGCACCTGGATCTTATTTGTTCATGCAATTTAAGATATTAAAAAAACAACCTCTGGTTCACAAACCATTACTGCCAATGTCTGGTATGCAGAAAAAATGCCAATGCCCAGAAGGGGAGGGTGCTCCTCCCCAACACTCTTGCCAATGAGGGTTTCTCAATCAATTGGAAATAGATAACACCGATTTCTTGCAGGATACTTATGTTAGATAACATTCCAATGCCACTGTACTTTCTAGTATATGATTTCATGCAATAGAGTTTGCACAGGGACAACACAATGATGCGCATTATAAAACTCTTGGCAAACTAAAACTGGTCACTCATCTTGAATATGAATTTATCTAGGTGGTATATTGGCACACAGCATAAGCACTTACTGAAAAACATTGTTTTGTGGATCTGTGCTAGATTCTTATTTGCAGAATGTTCAAAGGAGATCCAAGAACCTCTCCACCCCAGAGAGTTAAGGACAAGTCTTATTTGCTATTACTGATGTTTGCAATCTTTGGCTTGTTTATACAATGCTCACGTTTACCAGCCAGAGGGAACAACATACATATATTGAAGGAAATCTAAGTGGTTGCTGCAAATCAGTTAAATATACTGCCATTTCCAACCCTCATGTGTGAACACATACCACGGAAAGTGTGTTGAATGTGATCACAAACTATAATCTTGTAATTAGATATTCAGCATCATTTAGATCTCCCATAATAGAGAAAAACACAAATATTATTGGGCATTCTTGATGCTGCTTAAAGCCTAGTATGGGGAGGAGGAAACAAATGCACCAACGCTACCAAATGGGGTATGTTAAAACGAAACTTGAAATGCAACAGTAACCGCCCAAGATCTTTGATTGAAATCCAAAGTGCAAACGATTACTCATTGCGAAATTCCATCTACAACTCAAAATATACATATGGATTTATAATACAGTGGAGGTCCAAGTTTTGCTTTTGATGCTCACTGCTGTATGGACATAAATGTGTGATAAACACAACGATCAAAGTTACAGTATTAAACATGTGACAGGAAGCCTGCATCGAGACATTGAAACAAGAAGAAATGTCCACAGATATATGTTAGTCAACCGCCCGCAGAACGCCAAAATAAAATTATTAAGAAACGATTGGATTTGTACACAACATCAAAAATCATATCAACTTGCCTTGAACAGTGAAACTGAGACTCGCTCATTGAATCAACTGCCCCAGTACCTGCAAATCTTTTTAGAGAAGGCAATGAGAGACACTTTCACGAGATTGCGTTTGAACATCCTCCCTACAAGAGAAATTTTGGTCAAGACTAAACAATTGCCACCAACACTGATCTTCTCTAGATTCTGCACTCAGCCTGACCATGTAGAAGCGTTACAACACCTTTTTATGGACTGTACAGCTCTGCAAGAAAAAAAATAAAAGACTGCCGTTTGGCGGGATGCTTACACACAGAACAGCGACAGTCCCTAATCATATCAGGAAATGATAAACTGCTGATTTTTAGAGAGTTATTCAACAATGGATAACAGGAATAATAATGTATATAGATCTTTATCCATTCAGGAATTGAGCGATTTTAATTTGAATGAATCGAAAGTTAATTTGATAAATAAGAGTGAAAAAGTTTGTCAGAAACTACATCATTCAATAAAAAAAAATAGACGTTGCATTGCTTTTAAAAACATGAATTTGTATTCCCTCATGGCACTACACGATTTCCTTTTTAAAATGTCCAATTTCATGCATTTTTTCTAAGAGAATGCAAACAGCTTTGTCACGAAAGGAGTGCACCACATCTCCAGAAGATTGAATTAGTATGTATGTTCCTTCTAACAGAAAATTAACAAAACCTCAAAAATTAGACAAATGCTGCATTGCGTTTTTTCAATTTTGAAATACAAAAAAGTGCCAAACCAAAACAACCACAAGCATGTGGTTGAAAACATGTTCTGCGCAAATAAAGCTCCAAGCTCTAAAATGTGAAATGCAGATCTACCATAGAACCCATAAGTTTCCTGTGAAAAACTCGCCGTGAATAATCGGCGGAAAAAGTCGCTTTTGAATATGCACTTTCAAACGTTTTTTTTATTTATTAATTTTTTTGGGGGCCGGGGGTAAGAGGGCCATTTTAAACAGTGGCTATTTCAGCCGCAGGATTACTCAGACGACTTTCTCACTGCATACGACTTTTTGGTGGTCGATATAGCTATGTACGTAAAACATCAAAGTTATGGTGGGTAAAAAATAAAAACCGTTTAAGCAAGTCACACATGCCACGATACATTGTTCAGTGGCAAAACAAACACAAAACAAAAAAAAAAGAGAAGGTAAGCTTCCAAGGATGGCTACTGTTTGGCGTAGTGGCATGTGTGGCTTGGCTGTAAAGATACCTAGATGCACAAATTTAATGGATCTCTGAGCTATTTGGCGTGTAGCTAAAATAACAAGGTCGGTTTGACGCCATTAACTGCTATGGACTCGCCAGCCCAATTGCTACCATATAGACACAGCAAATATTAAAAGTGTGTTTGGAAGTACTACGGTACATCTAGAAGACACCAAGCCTAATGGGGGTAAAGTACAAGACATAAGTTATGCATAGGATCGAAAGCTGCAAAACTGATACAGAATGTACTACCTTCTTATTCCCCCCCAGGGGATGCTCACGCTTACAAGGCGATGCACAGATGCAACCTTCATTTCAAAATGATCGGGATGAGGAGGGAAAACAAATACCAAAAACAGGGTAAAACCATCACTGTAACCTTGCTTTTTGTCTGAACAGTATTTTGCGATTATTCTGTATATAGGTGCTTGGCATGTTCACATTTGTTGTTTGGTACGACGACACAAGTCTATTGTATGAACTATTGACTGAAGTACTTTTGGACAACATAACATACATGTGCCACATTACTGGTGACTCAAATTTAGACAAAAGCAGTTTCTCATCTCCAAATCAGCAAAATTAAGGTACACGATAAACAGCTGTGTCTTTCTCTGCAAGAGACACAATAACTCAGATATGGAAGATAATATACAACATAAATCACCTCTTTAGAAATGGTTGTCCACATACCAGTTTACCTAGAGTGCATTCATACTGTCTGCGCGCAAGCTGCTCTGCCTGGCTATCATGGCATGGAGGAGTAAGAAGCCTTCCCCAAGCTGCAGTTTCACTGCCTGCATTGTACAACAGGGGCTGAGCCACCTGAAACGAGCGCAGTCACAGTAAATTACAAACCTATGGCAAACCCCAGGTTGCTCTCCTGTGCGGTTCCCACTCCAGTGTGTGCTGCCGCTATAGCTCTGTAAAGTGTTTCCTTATCTGTCTCGGTGATCTGCGGTCATCACCGGCCCCTGCGCCTGCAGCAGCTGGCCTCTTCTGACAGCGACGGCGGCCTAGAACAACAAAGGCAGTTCCGTCTGCCTAGCAAATCAAGATCACTTTTAGGGGTCCTGATCGACACGGAAATCGCCAGCATGCACCGCGAAACCCTCATTCGCAAATAAATAAACCCAAAAACATCTGTGCACCGCCTCCTTACCTTATTGTGGCTTGTTTTTCGAATTCCGGCACACGCTCGAATCCTGATCCGCCATTGCTGCTGATGTGCAGTGTTGCCCGGCGTTGCCAGGTCGGAAGGAAAAAAGAAGCCGAATATCCTTCAAAACAAACCCAAAACAAGCGGACTCCCGTCCAAATAAGCAGGAAAAACAAGAGCACACCTAAAACGCGGTGGATAGGTCTCAAGAAGTAAGAAACATAGCACAATAGCATAAACATACTTCGAGAGAACCCAAACATAATATGTTAAAACAAAGAGCATTCATTAAAAATGCATGTTCTTTTTCTGACAAGTCGTATTTTCATTTATTGTATGGGAGTCACTTATAAAAGCACATCAGTGGCTTTTGGTCCTTCACTTCTGATCCTTACATAGCTCCCAACCTTTTGTGTCACCAAAGCGGGAGAAAACGCCCGATTTTCTTATTGGCGGGTGATAGCCCATATAAGTGAATGGGCATATGAGGGGCTTGTTGGGTGATTCAGCTGCTTGCAAGGCAGGTGACACCCGGACACCCGCCAAAAGCGGGCGAGTTGAGAGCTATATGGACCTTGATTAGTCTTTCATTCTGGGGCTTTAAATGTGCGCTTTGCAGCGCTGACCTTACAAGCTGTGTTTGCTGGAGCCCTTCTGGCCAACTCTTCCCTCGGGGTATACAGAAGTGGTCTTATTACCTTGCTGAAAAAGAAGGATTGATAGCTTTTCCGTGGGCATTTAGTGTTTCAGCTCCCTCTGGCTGGCCATCTCATGAAAATCGGCCACAATTAACCCCCAGCTGTATTTCTTTGTCCCCATTATAATGTATGCACCCCACAGGTGCCTCAGACTGTTTTCCACTCGAAGCAAAGCGTCCCCCAACCCTCATTTTGAAATAGGCCCAGATACCTCTTCAGCCAGGCCTGATGATAAGTGTTATCACATTTTCAGACTGGCCCACATTGTGCAGCCAGTTTGGACATGTCTTCTCACTGTGACATGATATGATATGATTGGTTATTTATAACGCGCTTAATACCTGGAGGTTTCTAAGCGCAGACCCGGGGATCGAACGTGTGTTGCTCCGTGTTGCCTTGCTTCCAAGGCGAGCATGTTGCCCCTGAGCTATCCTCCCGAGACATGGCATTTTTAAAGGCAAAGCCAAAAGGAGTGTTTTATTAGGTGGGGATACTGCCATATATTGTTTTTAGACTGGCAAACATTGTGTTATCCAATTTTACTACCTAATGCACCATTTTAACCCATTATTCAAAACGTTTTTGGGGGATCCCCTCCCTCCTGAAACCTGCTTTGGTGGTTTGGGCTCCCGTACTACACTCAGTCACTCTGGTATATATATATATATATATATATATATATATATATATATATATATATATATATAGCGCAGTGATACCTCTTGGTCTGGGCGCTACCAACAAATGAAATAAATATATATATATATATATATATTATTCAATCTTTATAGTGAATATAAATCAAAGACACACAACATGACAAAATCAAATAAGCAACGCGTCGGCTGGTGTTAGGCAGAATTACATGCAGTACCATTTGGGAACACTACACACAATTAAGACTACAGGTGTAAGCACAATCTAACCTTTGGTACAAGCCTGTACTACACAGTTATGTGGAAGCAGTGGCTGAGCAGCCAGACTTATCTCAAGAGGGATGTGAGCAGTACAAGATGTTACACAAAGGACTTGCAATCACAGTAGTTCAAACAAACACTTACTCAAGGTTTCTTGGTAAAAAAAGGATATACATTTATTTACACATTTAGTTAGAAAACATTCCACTAGCAAGAAGCAGCTCAATATCACACTATAATACACTACAGTACACAACCAATACGTTTCTGAACAGGTTAGGCTCCCCTGAAGTGGGAGCAAAATGGCACTTCAGTAACTTTCAAAAGAGGTAGAAAGACAAAGGTTATAAGAATCAAAGCACAATTACATTCAGAGCATGGAAAATAGTTTCAGTTCACTACAAGAGGCAGTTCAATTCAATAGGCCTGGGCCAAAGTCAATGGTTCAGTGTCTTGCATAGGATAGCACAGTTCTGGTAGTAAACGGTTAAGTTGTTGCCAATGTTCTTAGAAGAAGTTTGCCAGAGAAAGAGTTATATGTTGGATTAGGAGCGAAAAAGACTCCAAAGTTGGGAAAGTTTCACAAACTTTCACCGCGGCAGAAAGGATTTCCTGACCGGTTTTGCACAGTAGCTTATGAATGAAAAAAAGCTGTAGCTGAGGCAGTTGTTCCTGCACTGCCCAGGGAAGAAGCCACAAGCTTGGCTAAACGTCGGTTTCAGGTGTGAGTGCCTTAAAGTCCACAAACTGGTATCCTTCTCACTGGCTATCCGGTTTTCAACAGCACTCTGAAGAAGATTCGACCAGTATGGAGATGGTATCCAGGTGGCTAGCGAGTTGGTTATTCCCAACAGCTCAGGGGAAGAAGTTGTCCTTGAAGGGGCTTCTCTGTCAGGGAGTTTCAGCCAATTCAGACCTGCAGCAGGGCTTCACCGGGCAAACCAACGGTCCAGGAGTTGCAGCAGTCGTCTTCCTTCAGCTCGTCTGTGGTTCTTTCGTTCCAGTGGTCGACTCTGCCTTCCAAGTCCCAGAGACCTGCTTTTAAACAGTTTTCTCCCATTGATTCCAGCCTAGCTGTCACTCACCCAGCAGGGTGGATGTCCTTGCCGGACAGTCAGCCAGCCAATCACACCAGAGTGCATTCATGTCTCCTAGGAGACTATGCACAGGGAGTTTCGGGCACCTCCCTCACATCCTGTCCACCACAGACACTCAGGCGCCAGAGGAGGGCTTCAGCACTGAAGCCCGCCAAAGGCCATCGAACAAAGGGACCAAACCTGGTTTGGCACACAGAGACAAACACTAGAAGGACCCTACCTAAAAGAAACGGCAAAAAAAGATGAGTGGAGTCTGTTTTTACAGAGAGGTCTTGGGCGCCATATTGAAAAACATGCCTGACCCGATTTCTAGCTACCAGTGTTTGCGGTCAGGAAAAATCATGATAGTTCGTTCTAAAACCACTGCCACCAGCTGTCATGACCCATAGAACTTGCCCCTTCTGGACTTCCTGGTCCTTATCGCGACGGGGCTTGTATTCCTTGTTACTCCCAACATGGCCGTGCCAGGTGACTTGCCTCGCACCAGCCTTCATGTCGCACACGGCACGTTCTATAAATTGGCCACGTCCCCGCGGCCCCGCGCGTCTCAACGCTATCATTAGGTAGTGACTTGACGTGTGTGTGCTGTTCGGCGAATCCACTATTCCTAGTTTCCTGGTTCCTTCTTCCTTCCTTTCACCCCTTCCCTCTAATTCTGCTCCCGGAATCCTCATCCCTAGCGACCACTACTTTTTTCCTGGACATCTGGAACTGCGACCTTCCCGGAACTCTGAACGCGCTCTGCAGCTGGACGAGACTCGAGCGAGCCTATACAAGACCCAATCCGTCCACAAGAGGAATCCTCCCGCGGAACAGAGCAAGAAGCGATCCCAGGTGAGACGGGGGGAGATTTACGACAGTTTGAGACGCCAAACGACCGACACTGATACTGCTATGGAGAAAGCAGTCCAGGACCTTATGCGTGGCATGCAAGAACTCACAACTGAAGTACAGAACTTAAAAGCTGACAATGCTGCGTTAAAACAGCTTGTTTTGTCTCACGACCCCGCTAACAAGTACAGTGTGTTACTGGGTGGAGTGGTAGACAAATATGATGGCTCGGCAAAATCCTTACGTGGATTCCTGGATTCCTGCTTGGTGCATTTTACTTTTAAGCCCTATTATTTTTCAACTTCCAGGGCGAAGGTGGGCTTCATAATCTCGCACCTCACAGGGAACGCGTTGACCTGGGCCACTCCCTTAGTCAACTCAGGAGATGCCCTCCTGGATGATTATGATGGATTCATTCAGCCATTCAAGACTATGGGCCTCATTACACGGTAGGCGGTAGTGGTTTACCGGTACCGGTAAGGGCACCGGTACCAGTAAACCCCTACCGCCTTACTACAAGTTCCCTTTGCGGGACGCGACTTTAACGGCTGGTTTTACCAGCCGTTAAAGTAGGGTGCTGCAAAGGGACCTCAGAGCTAATTACGGTACCGCAATTTGCGGTATCGTAATTAGCACCTTCCCCATTCCCATTATGCCCTATGGGGGCAAAAATAGGTATAGGGAAGAGCCTTGGTGAATGGGGAATTACCGCCCCCGCTCACCTTGGAGTAGGGCGGTAATTCCGCCATCCACCAAGGCGGACACGGTAAAATACCGGCGGCAACCATGGCGCTAATAGCGCCATGGTTACCGCCTACTGTGTAATGAGGCCCTATGTTCGACTGCCCAGAACAGGTTTTTAGTGCTCAGGAACGGTTACTTGATTTCCGACAGGGATCTCAGGATATGCTAACATACCTTACTAGATTCAAACAACTGGCTAAGGAAGCGGATTGGTCCTCAGAAGCAAGTTTCACTCTATTTCGCAGGGGTCTAAACGAGGATATTAAGGACGAATTACCCAGGGTGGCTCGTCCTAGCTCATTCCAGGCTCTTATGGATCTAGCCATGCAAATAGACTTCCGAATCCAGGAAAGAAAGGCTGAAAGAAGAAAGACCAAGATACCCTTTCAAAAGAATGCCCTTGAGACTTCTGTAAAAACCGATCCTGCCCCAACCCCTGATATAGATCCGGAACCCATGCAAATAGGAGCCTTCCGTGGGCCTATTTCCCCACAAGAAAGGATGAGAAGGATCCACACAGGCCTGTGCATGTATTGTGCCTCGGATAAACACCTTGTTAGAGAATGCCCTCTAGCCCCTCCACGATGTTCAGGAATCGCCAGCTCCCGGTCCTAGATGGAGCGAGGTGTCGGGAGAGAGATGTTTGCTCCACATCAATTCCATCCTTGAACTCTCCTGGACAAAACAATTTGGTGATACTACAGGACTTCCTGTCGCCCTCCAAGAACAAGACCTATCCCATTCTGGCCTTTGTGGACTGCGGATCTATGGGAATTTTCATTGATCATGACTGGGTTGTTAGTCATCATATTCCGTACAAGACACGAAACACCATGCAGCCGGTGGAAGCAATTGACGGAAGACCCCTCTCTTCAGGACCCATAAGCCTGCAGACTAAAGAGATCCAACTTTCCATAAACCATCATCAAGAGCGGATTACATTCGACATCATTAAGTCAGCCCATGGTTTTGGGTATGCCCTGGTTACAAAACCACAATCCGTATATCAATTGGACAGCAGGATCATTATTCCTGGGCTCAGAGTTCTGTATGTCCCACTGTCTATCCCTGGATCCCTCCTCGACACCACCTAAAGAACCACCAAGAGACCAAAAAACACGAGTCATGGTTTCCAATATCATACAAGTTCCAGATGCCTATCAGGGATATGCTGATGTATTTTCTACTGCCATAGTCCAAGCCTTACCCCCTCACAGGCCCGAAGACTGTGCCATAGATACAGATCCCTCAGCAGTAATTCCCTTCGGCAGAATGTTCATTCTTTCTGAACCTGAGAAAAAGGCCCTTCAGGAATACCTAGAAACCAATCTTGAAAACGGCACCATAAAACCCTCGAAATCTCCAGCGGGTGCTTCATTGTTCTTCGTTCCCAAGAAGGATACCAAGGAACTCAGACCCTGCCTCGACTATCGAGGCTTAAATCAATGCACCCTCAAAGATCGGTACCCACTGCCCCTGATCTCGGATATCCTGGAAGCTGTGCAAGGCGCCGTAATATTCACAAAGTTGGATCTCCGGGGTGCCTACCACTTAATCCGTGTCCGGGAAGGAGACAAATGGAAAACAGCCTTTAGAACACCCTTTGGTCACTATGAATATCTAGTCATGCCCTTTGGACTAGCTAATGCTCCCGCAGTCTTTCAGCGTTTTATGGATAGGGTGTTCTCTGACATGTTGTTCCTCTTCGTCATGGTCTATCTGGATGACATATTGATTTTTTCCAAGGATCCTCTAAAGCATGAAGAACATGTAAAGGCAGTACTACAACGACTTTGTGAACACAAACCTTTAGCCAAACCCGAAAAATGCTTGTTTCACGTTACTTCTGTTCACTACCTAGGATTCATCCTTAGCCCAGATGGAATTGGTATGGACCCTTCAAAGGTAAAGGCCATACTGGCTTGGCCTGCTCCCACATCTTTGAAACAAGTTCAATCCTTCCTGGGGCTCGCCAACTTTTACCGGAAGTTTATTTCTACCTTTTCCGAGATCGTTCAGCCGATCGTTGCTCTCTTGAAGAAAGACACCCCCTTTATCTGGTCTACACCGCAAGATAAAGCATTCCAACGATTGAAGACAGAGTTCACGCAAACCCCCATCCTGGCTCAACCCGACATAAATCGCCCATTCCTAGTGGAAATGGATTCCTCCAACTACGCCATAGGAGCGGTCTTGAAAACAGGAACTTGAGGATAAACTGGAACACCCCATTGCTTACCTTTCACGAACCCTGACTCCCAGCGAGACACACTATTCCGTCCTGGAGAAGGAACTGTTGGCCATCCGCCAAGCCTTCACTGAATGGCGACACCTACTTCTGGGTGCTAGATATCCAGTTCAGGTCCGCACAGACCATCGGAATCTCCAAATTCTACAGCCGTTGGAGTGCAGGAACAGTCGTCAGGCGCGTTGAGCCTACTTCTTTGCCCAGTACCAATTCCAAATCACTCATGGTCCCGGATCACAAAACATGATTGCTGACGCCTTATCTCGACGTCCTGACTACGTAGCCACTGAAGACAAGGCCTATCCTAAGATGTTTCCCCACACTATCTTTGTAGCTCAAGCAGTCAACCTCCTGGAAGAAATCCGAGTGCAAACCCAGTCCTCTGACCTCTGGAAGGATATTTCAAGGAAGAATCCATGGAATCTAAGAGTTAAGGAAGGATATTTATTCAAGGACAATGCACTGGTCATTCCTACGCAGAAATTACAACAAAGGATAATAAACCTCTGTCATGATACCCTTCACTCCGGTCATCGTGGTATAACTAACACCCTCCGTTTTATACAAAGACAGTTTTGGTGGCCTGGAATGAAGACCGACGTACAACAGTACATCAAGGCTTGTGCTATCTGCGGTCAAAACAAACATGATAACAAGAGACCGGCGGGTCTTCTACTGCAACCATCGCTGCCAACAAGACCATGGAAATTTATTGCTACAGACTTCATTGTGGAATTACCACCTTCCCGAGGATACACGACCATTATGGTAACCATAGACTTGTTCACTCATATGGCTCATTTTGCACCTTTGTATAAACTACCATCCTCCTCAGAACTTGCTGGAATCTTCCTGGAACACATTTTCCGTCAACATGGACTTCCTTCCAAGATCATATCGGACCGAGGACCTCAATACGTCTTACAATTCTGGAAACATCTGTGTCGTATTCTAGGGATCCAACGCGCTCTCTCATCAGGTTATCACCCCCAAACCAACAGAGCTACGGAACGTGTAAATCAAACTCTGGAGCAATATCTTTGTTGTTTTGCCACCAAGGTTCAGGATGACTGGTCTCTCCTCATACCCCTGGCCGAGTTGGCCTACAACAATTCCGATCACTCAGCACTCAAGGTCAGCCCTTTCTATTGCAGTCAAGGTTTTCACCCGTCCGTTTTACCTTCTGTTCTTCCACATCCCACTCCAGTACCTACTCTCGACTCATGGATTCAGACTCTCATCAACATACACAAGGAAGCCAAGGAACAATTGAAAGAGGCCCAGACACACACTAAGCGTTATGCGGACTCCAAAAGAAGACCAGCGCCTTCTTCTTCTGTTGGTGATCAAGTCTGGTTGTCCTCGAAACTATTACCACGACATCTACGGCCAAACAAATTAGCCCCTCGGTACTATGGACCATTTTCCATAAAGGAAATCATCAATCCTGTCTCATTCCGACTCAAGCTACCTGACTCCTGGAAGAAAATACACCCAGTCTTTCACACTTCCCTATTGAAACCCTACATCCAATCCACCCGAAAATCCTGCAGACCCAGTCCTCTTGTTGTGGACGATCAGCTGGAATATGAAGTGTCCAGAATGTGCGATTCCAGGTATAAACGGGGTCGACTTCAATACCTGGTTGAATGGAAGGGATATCCTCCTAGCGAGAGAACCTGGGAACCGGTTTCTAACTTAAATACCCCTCGATTGCTTAGAAGATTCCATCTCATACACCCGGGCAAACCTGGTGGAACAGGTCTTCGGAGGAGGCATGCTGTCATGACCCATAGAACTTGCCCCTTCTGGACTTCCTGGTCCTTATCACGAAGGGGCTTGTATTCCTTGTTACTCCCAACATGGCCGTGCCAAGTGACTTGCCTCGCACCAGCCTTCACATCGCACACGGCACGTTCTATAAATTGGCCACGCCCCCACGGCCCTGTGCAGCTCAACGCTATCATTAGGTAGTGACTTGACGTGTGTGTGCTGTTCGGCGAATCCACTATTCCTAGTTTCCTGGTTCCTTCTTCCTTCCTTTCACCCCTTCCCTCTAATTCTGCTCCCGGAATCCTCATCCCTAGCGACCGCTACTTTTTTCCTGGACATCCTGGAACTGTGACCTTCCCAGAACTCTGAACACGCTCTGCAGCAGGACGAGACTCGAGCGAGCCTATACAAGACCCGATCCGTCCACAAGAGGAATCCTCCCGCGGAACAGACCAAGAAGCGATCTCAGGTGAGACGGGGGAGATTTACGACACCAGCCATTTCAAGAGGAAAGGGTAACATTTGACTGTTACATGAGTGTTTAGAGAAAGGGGATGCTAGGCAACCCCTCCAGCACTCTATAGGAAGATAGGGTGTGCTGGGTCTGTGAATTTAAAAATACTAGCCAAGTCAATTTAACTTTACATGCTCTGGGAGACAGAAGTTTGTCCCAGAGAAGGTATTTAAACCTTGGGAAGTCTGAAAGACATCTCTGTGTCACTGCACTAAAGGTGCTGTGTGACACACAAGAAAAAGATGATGCCTAGGGAGTTGTTTAAAACTCCATATCCAAAGAACACAAAAGTAAAACACACATCAAAACACATGAAAGAGTGGGAATAAAGGCTCACACTCTTTCCAGGTAAAAATTAAAATCCTAGAAATCCAGCAATTTTGCTGGGAGTCTCAAAAGGTAAGGGAAATCTGTACATTCTTGAGAATTCTCCCTAACAGCTGGCATGCCGAAAGGCACATTGTAACGCATTCATAGCATCTTGCAAGTAAGAACCATATACTAGTCCAAAGCAGCCCACCACATTAATCAAACCACCCCAAACCCCACAACTCCCCTCCCCTGCCTCCACTAAAACATTGAAAGTGGGAAATGTTCTGTCTATGAGCCACCCGTGTCCACGCCTCTTCAGCATTCTGTTTTGTTTAGTCTAAATAAACATATCGGCCAGTGACCAGAATCTATCTGGCCATGTGGGGCCTACAGTTCTGCGATAACATGCACACTCGGCAGCACAGACCTTGAACAGCAATGATTTCCGTTTCCTCTGGGATGGCGGTTTTGCCCCTTTCCAGTCAATGAGGATGGACTTATGTGCAGTAAAGAGCGCAATGTGAATCCGCTTGCGGGTCATTGCATCTGAGTGGCTATTAGGTAAGAATTGATGCAGTCACACTGGGTGAGACTACACAACACTTATCTTCTTGGTATTAGGTAACCCACCTTTTGTTACAGGGCTGTCCTACACAAGTTGGTAGTGCGACTGTGCAGCCAGGCCTATCTCAAGAGGGGTACATTTGAGCTGTAGAGCTGTACAAATGAAATCCTTGAATACAAGTAGCCAAGTAACACTTACACTCAAGTTTTCTGTTATAAATAGTTATTTATTTAATTAACATCAATTTTTAAATAAGCATTCTTTAAAAAAGGCAATCCGTTGTAACAATGTAAATATACTTTAAAATTACTTTTCAGAATCAAAGCAAGTTAGTGGATAATCTTTGGATATGCTTCTTACACAATTCCTACACCCTGAGGGGACTTCAATCACAAGAACACTAATGGCATTTAATTTAACTAGTATACTTTATGGATCCTGAGGTTGCAGAAAAAGGAAAAAGGTTAAACAGTTTGTCAGTATATGTGAGGACAACTAAATCTTCCAATTCAATCTAGATAGGCTTTTCCCAGAAGTAACAGTCTACAATAAGCTACCACCTATGAGGGACAAACAGTATCAAAGTCATTGGAATAGAAGAGAATTCAGGGACAGGCCAAAGTGATTTGGGACACAATCTATGGGTCTGTTGCACTTCTTAGATCAAAGTCTTGGACAAGGTTAGAGAGTTTGTAAGAAGAATCACTTGTAGGGTCACAAGCTGTTAAGCCTGTGAGGAGAGAGTTGAAATCAACTCTAAAAGGTAAGCCAATGCAATTTCCAACTGAGAAGAGCACGACTAAAAGACAATGGGCCTCATTACGACCCTTGCGGAAAGGGGAAAACGATGGCGGAAATGCAATACCGCCATCGAAAAGCGCTCGGTGCGACTATGACCCGTCACCGCAAAGTACGAAGCCATTAGCGACACCGTAGTGAACGCCAACGCTAACTGCACTAAGCACGCGCGCGCGCACCATGCCAAACCGCAAACACCACCATGGTGCAACGGTACGCCAATTCCGACCCTAGCGGACATGTACCTAACGCCATCAGGCATGGCGGAATGGACCATTCCGCCATGGCGAGAAATACGGCATCGTGAACCAACCGTAAATGGCCCACTGAGTGCCTGTACTCCACTCCCTGGCCACATTGCACAACTCCTGGCAGGCGCAATGTACTCACACCATGCAACCAGTGAAATCTACAATTCACCCATGCATGCCAACGTAGAAATGCATGCAGGTGTTCAAAGCGCCCCGTGAGTGGGCATCCATGTACGGCATGTCACCATAGCCGTACTGATGCAGCACAGGCATGTGAAGGTACAAGACATCAAAATGGGAATCAAGAACACATGACACAAAACAACAGTAGTCCCCCATCGCTTGCCACCAGCGCAAGGCAACATCCAAAACAGCATCCTGAGGGGGATTGCACCAGCCCTGTACTCTTGCCAGTAAACAAACCAACCATCAGCAGAAGCATGTACCACACAAGTTGGCAGGGTGACTGAGCAGCCAGGCACATCCCAAGAGGGGCCGATGGGAGCTGCAGGGCACAGATGGCATGAATACAGAAGCTATTCCAATGGACATGACCCCAGTCCCCCTCCAACAAACGCACGCAAACACAGGCACCTGTGACCAGCCACATTCTGAACATCCCATCATACCATCAATCGACCTGGCTGACAGGCACCAGTCGGCCAAAAGCCAATCCCCCGCCCCTGAACAGCACATCATGTAAACAGTCACAATGGCAGCCCCTATCCGTGACCACACTGTGCTACGTAGGCAAAAGCGGCCAGTACTGTACCACACAACTCAACTCAGAAGGCGGAACACAATGCAGATCATCTCGCAATACATACCGCCAAAAATCGAAAATCGCCACATCACCTGCAAAGAATAACGCAACACGCCAAATATCGCAATACAATTTAAATGCACATCCAAATGACAAAGGCCTCACAGCAATTTGTAAAATAACACCAAAACATCCATCATCACCGAGGGCTGCATCTGCAATAATTGACCAGCTTCCACTTGTGTGACGCCCTGTACCATCATGGCACACAGGGCCAACATCAACGTCCCAAAAGGCAACATGGAAGCGGCAAGAACCGCAGGTCCGTCCCATGAGGCAGGCACTAGTCCAGCTGAAAGGCCGAAATGTTGCACCTAGCCACCAGAACAGCGTAAGGGCATGTGGCCCATTGGCGATCGTCCCATAAGATCGTAATGGTGCTCCACTGATTCACCCGAAGCTGGAGGTGTCGGGAGTAAAATCCATCTTGAGGAGTGGCGTACAGATGGCATCTGCAATAGGGCAGGAGATACCTGTCACCAAAATGAAACACAAATTAACCGATTGCACTACAGGACACATGATGCATCACTATCTTCATTCAACACACCAAATCCACACCCATATGCATGCTAGCCCACTCCAAAGGAATATACACACCCCTAAATCAGTATCGATACATAACGAAACCAATCGAGGTTAATACACCATTGGCAACGTCGGTTACTGTGCATGCGTCCGTCAAGATAGAACCCATGACATGGGATTAGTAACGTGCCTAGACACAAGTGTATGAAGGCGCGTCGAGACAGGGAGGATCCGACAAGGGCAGATAGACGTAAGTCCCACTATGGCAGCCTTGCATCACATAGCGCAGGGGAAGGGGATTGAATCAAAAAACACATGTACATGGCAGACCCTAAATGGAATCATCTGTCCATGCATCCATTCATCATTCCCTCATCCCGCAATGAAAACGCATGAACATTCACTCACATAATATGTGAAACTTCCATCGCGTCTGTGCGTAATGCAGTCTGCAAAAACCACTGTGCTCCTGGCCGGATCTGTAGTGTCGTGAAGCTAGATGGACTTGGGAACGTCCTGCCTTATCGTCCACTACGCTATTGCGCATCCCATTCAATTCATGTCATTCATTGCTTGCTCGTTATGGGCCCTGTCCCAAGGACATTCAACAATAGAACGTTACATTTCCAGCCAGACCTGTGGGCGTCTCCTCACCGCTACTTCGCAACCAAAAATGCTGGCCTTCGAATTCCTCACTTGCAACATTACGTCGAAAAGGCTTCTGTGAACGCTTGCATTCACAATTACATCAATGTAGTGCGGCTGTGTGTCATAATGCTAACTGGCTGCAATCACAAATTGGACGCCACGCCCGTCGGTGAAGTACGATACTGTGCTGCATGAGGGTCGGCCATCGATCGAGCCCTACATACCACTGACTCTTCACAGGTATGTAAGCGGCTGCAATCATAGCATGTGTAACATTGGGAGCATAGCATGAAAATCAGTCAAAGTACATCACACTGCCATCGGGATTCGATACATGATTCCAATCCCAAGATGCCATGCGGCCAAATGCAGCCTTACGTGCGGGACGTGCTCGGCCAGAAGGGATTGCATCTGCCACAGATTCATTCAATCAGCACAGGTGGAGGCCATACAGGCCGACAGCACATATATAGCAGACCCAAACCCCGCCCACAACCACTCCCACTCCAAAATGCTACCGGCAGGACTAGCGATGTTGGGCCTGGGGCACCAGATAGCACTGCAAGTGCTACAACTACAAGAAGACGACGAACAACAACAGGTACAACAACCGGGCGCACAGGGGAGACGGAGGAGAAGGAGGAGGAGGAGGGCAAGGCAGGGTCAGCAAGGCCCACAAGCACTGCCACTACCAACACGCAGGCGGCCCGCAATCCCACGCCTCCGAGCTGATCCGTTCAACCTCACTGCTGAGCAGATCCACACCCTCTACCGTTTGGACCGGGACACCATAATCGCCATTGTGGACATGACACATGCTGACCTCGTGAGCATGATAGATAGCCCAACCGCCATCCCACCCCTACTGAAGGTGGTGTCTGTACTCCACTTCCTGGCCACAGGCACCTACCAGCACACAGTGGGACAGTTGCATGGCATTTCACAGCCACTGTTCTCACGGACACTCTCCCAAGTGCACGATGCCCTCCTGAAGCACGCCGACGACCACATCACACTACCACGCACGTACCAGGAAATTACCAACGCAAAGGTGGGATTCCATGCACTTGGCGGCATCCCGGGTTGCATTGGTGCCATCGACTGCACCCATGTTGAATTGGTTGTCCCACATGCCATGGAGGTCCAGTACCGCAACCGGAAACAATTTCATTCAATCAATGTGCAAATGGTGTGTGACTCCAACAAGATATTTACGCATTGTTGTGCCAGATTTCCAGGATCTACCCATGATTCTATGGTCCTGAGGAACTCAAGAATACCACGCTACATGGAGCGACACGCAGGGCACAGATCCTGGCTACTCGGTGAGTCTCATTCCATGCATGACATCGTGGCCCATTTGATGCGTCAATGACCTTGCAGGAGGGGGGGGGGGCTACTTAGCACTATCATTCCACTGACACCCTTTATTCGTCCCATACAGGTGATGCCGGGTATCCACTGAAGAGATGGCTCCTTACACCAATCCGGAACCCACAGAACCAGCATGAGGAGGACTACAACCATGCCCACTCACGTAGCCGTGTGGTCATTGAACAGGCATTCGGCCTACTGAAGGCTCGTTTCCGCAGCCTCAGCAGGTCTGGCGGGGCACTCATGTACAGCCATGAGAGGGTTTCTAAGATGGTCATGGCATGTGTCATGCTGCACAACATGTGCATACGTAGGAATGTGCCCATGCCCCCTGACGCTGTACTGCATGCACCTGAAGATGATGATGATGAGGGTGGGGATGTGGAGGCACCCCAAGGAGTCCATGAGGCACAGGATGCACGTGCAATCCGACAGAGCATCATAGATGCATGCTTCTAGCAACCACGCATGGTGCCTATTACACGGAAAGGGGACCTGTGGCACTGTGTGTGTGTAGTACAGGCACATAGTGGACTGTACGCCTATGAAGGCCTCGTACGCAAATATCAATGTCCACACATGTCATTGGATGATAATGAAGTGCTGTATTGTTGATGTGATTTGATTCATACACCCTATGGACCCGCCACCCAGTGAAGCCCAACACACCCCCTCCACCCTACTTCCTCCACCCCCAACACCAGTGTCCAAATATGCATGCTGCCCGTGGGTAGACGCTATTGCAAGCCCCCTCTACGGGTATCAGGGGCACCCCTGCCCGTGGAGCGCAGGTTCCTGCCAGATCTGCGTTGGGGGCTGCCCTGGACGGAACTTGCCACGGATGACGTCTCTGCCTGCTCGCGTCCATGCATGTCTCTGAGGGTTTGTGAGAGCTCCGAGAGCACACGGCGCACAGCAGCAAGTTCAGCACAAACGTCTTTGGACGTCGCATTCAGTTCCCCCTTCAGGCTCTCGGTGCTTTTCTCCATTTGTGCTCTCAGGCTCTCGGTGCTTCTCTCCATTTGTGCTCTCAGGCTCTCGGTGCTTCTCTCCATTTCTCCCCTGAGGCTCTCACTACTTTTCTCTATTTGTGCCCTGAGTGTCTCGGTGGATGTTTCCATGGCTGCCCTGGAACCCCCGCATTCATTCGCATGGTCCTTGAGTAGCGTGGACACTTCCTGCTGTTGCTCGATCAGCAGGTCGAGGGACTGTTGCCTCTGCTGGGCCATGGACATTTGCGGTGGTGTGACAGGGGGGCTGCTCAACACATGTTGCCTTGGCACAGGACTTGTGGGGGTTGGCCAGTCGTCGTCTTCTGGGTGCCCCTGCGTGGTTTCGTCATGGTGTAGGGGATGGGACATGCAGGGGGATTGGGAAAGGTCATGGATGGTACCTACGTCGCCAGCACTGTTTTCCGTGTCGGAGCATGCTGGCATGACAGCTGTGTCACCTATGGTGCTGCTACCACCAGAGGCAGTGCCATCAGATACGTTCTTTGGGGGGACCTGTGGTGCTGGGGTTGTGGACTTGCTGGCTGCTGGGGTGCCTGTTGCAGTCCCCTCCAGTGTGCTGGCACTTGATTCCTGCTGCTGCCGTGTCTTGATCCTTGCACCTGAGGTGGAGGCTCTTGGGACGTTGGTCCTGGCCCTCTTTGCAGGCGTGCTGGTAGGGGTGTCCTGCAGCTCGTCGTTGGTATCGGACCCTGTGGTGGAGTAAAGAGGGGCGAGCGTTAGTTATGGGTCTGTGGGATTTGGAATGGCAACGTATCAAATGCATTGGGGTGGTACATGAGGGTGATTTGGGACTGGGCCTTGGAGGTGGTCTCATTTTCGTGTGGGTTGAGGATGCATTCATTTGGCTGCCTGCAGTTAGGGGGTGCATGCTGCACATGTAGGGGTTGTTTATGGCATCTTGATGAATTTGTTTATTCATTCTGACTTTTAGAGGGCGCTGTCAGGGCAAAGTATGTATTGCACTATGGGGTCACATGGTACTGCACATGTTCGTGGTTTGTGGATTTCGCATTGTTTCTCTTGGCCAACCTACCTGATTCTCCGGATGTCGGCACTCCTTTCTCCATCCCTCCGACTCCCTCTATGCTCTCCATTCCTATGGTGGAGGCGCAGATCTCCTCCCAGGGGGTCAACTTGATGGGCGACTCTGATCCCCCCCCGGTAGCTGTGGCGATGTTCCTGTTCGCAGAAAGTATGCTGCGTACGCGGATCCGCAGGTCGTCCCACCGCTTGCGACATTGCTGTGGCGTGCGGGGTGTTGTCCCCACCGCACTTACGCGCTGTGCCACAAGGGCCCATATGGCCTTCTTGTTGGCAAGGGCCGTCCTGGTCATTTGACTGGAGAAGACGACGGCGGCATTTTCCTGCAGGGTCTCGGTCAGCACGGTCAGTTCCTCTCGGGAGAAGTGGACCTGCCGCTTGCGATCACACGCTTTCTTGGCTACCTTTCCCATATTTATTTTTTTAACTGGGGTTGCGAACGGGTTGGGATGTGTGTCAGGGTCGGATTTTTTATGGTTGTGTTGGGATTCGGATTTTATAGTTGTGCGGCGTGCTGTTTCCCGTTCCGGCCACATGCTTTTACTTCCGTTTCCGTATATTTACGGTGCCCGTAATTTGCGGTGGCCGCTCATTACGGTGCCCGCTCATTACGGTGACCGCTAAGATGGGTGGCGGTATTGCACCTGGTGCAGCGTACGGCGGCGGTAAGGGCCGTTTTGGGGTCATTTCCGCCATCGCAGCCTTTCGGATTCCGCCATGGCGTAATGCTCGTGCCCGATGGGTCGTAATTAGCCGCACTTTGCTCCTTCGTGCAATGGCGGAAACGCTATTTACGCTGTTGCGGTCCGGTCAGTCAATTTCCGCAAGGGTCGTAATGAGGGCCAATGAGGTAAGTACCCCAAGCCAAAACAGTACATCTGGTTTGAAGAAGAGTGGTCCAGCTGGATTCTGTCTTGCTACCGCAGTGCAGACCCTTGTTCCTGAGCTTCAGTCATGGAGACAAGGGGGAGGACGTCTGGGGGGCTACTGCAGCGGTACTTGGGAGGTTGTTACAGCTACAGGCTCTTTTTGGTTCAGCAGCACTTTGCAGTTTCAGCTCTTAGCAAACAGCACCGTTGCGGATCTTGGATATCGGTTGTACTCTCTTTGCTCCCTCGGTCCTGCACTCTGTTGAGGGGACTCTGGATCTAGAGGTCCTGCTTCGGGCTGGTCCTTAGGAGTCTCCTGGAGCTTCTAGCCGCATTCGTTCCACAGCAGACATTGCACTCGACTAGCACACTCAACCCCTGGCATTGGGTTTTAAAGCAACGAAGACGCACACCCAGTTGGGCATGGTGGTCCAGTGGAGTTTGTCTCTGGGTTAGTTGGTCCCACTAACCCAAGGGGAGAAGTCGTTGCGTCTGGAGCTTCTCTGTCGAGGTGAAAAAGGCGTTCAGCACAGCAGCAGGGCTTCACCAGGCAATTCTAAGGTCTAGGAATTTGCAGCAAGCGTCGTTCACGGTTTCTTTGTCGGGTGTTTCTCCCAGTGGTCAACTCTGCCTGTAGTTCCAAAACCCTCGCCTTTTAAGCAACTTTCTCCCATTGATGCACAGCCTAGGCTGTCAATCACACAGCAGGGTGGCTGTCCTGAAAGGAGAGCCAGCCAGCCAATCAGGACTAGTTGCATTCAGGCACTCCTAGATACAAAGGACAGGGGAGTTTCGGGACCCTCTCTCACATCTTGTCCTTCCAGAAACTCTGGAGCCAGAGGCGGGCTTCAGGGCTGAAGCCCGCCAAAGGCAAGACAAATAAAGGGCTCAGACCTGTCTCAATGCACAGAGTAAAAGCCACTAAATACCTCGCAACCAGAAAATGGCAAAAAAGAACACAGGGGCCATTTTGACAAAAAGGTCCCCCATCGGTGCTGTACTGCAGCTGAGGGTTCAGCCTGCGGTAGAAAAGCACAATGGTACGAAAAAGTAAACCACTGCCACCAGCAATTTAAAGTAGTGAGGGTACCCTAAAAATGTTACATGAGAGAGTAGGATAAGGGGCTATTAGGTAACCCCCCCAGCTGTTCCATGTGTTAATATCACCGCAAAAATATTGTCATACAAAAATGGCGCCTTTTTTTTGCGGCGATATTACCCCTTGGAACCTGCAGGGGACACCCCTGCAACCCCATATTTTTTTAAGGGGAACATTTAAACCTAATATTAACCCCATCAACAATGTCGCCTATGCCATTTCCCGACGACTATATATATAGCGACATTATTGGTGGGGATAACACTACGTGATACCCCCCCAGCACTCCACATAAGATGGGGTCTGCTGGACCTACAAAGAGAAAAGTTAAGTAAAGTAAATTTCATTTTACTATTCTTGGGAACTGTAGTCCACACAAGAAAAGGCAGTTAAACCTTATTAGAAATCTAAAAGGATTTATCTGGGACACTTCACTGAAGGTGCTGTATGTCACCATACAACAAGTAGGCGCCTATGGAGTATGTCTGGCTCCAAAAACAGTGAAAACACAAAATCCAAATCAGGTAAAAACACATGAGAGTGAGGAAAAGGTCTTACTCACTCCAGGGTTAAAAAGTCCTAAGTCCAGCAAAAGAGCTGGGGGTCTTTAAGGTTGAAGGGAATTGGCACAGAAATGAGAATTCTCCCTAACAGTGGCAGTCCTCAATACCTTCCCAAACAGCATTCATATGGGGGTCGCCTCCAACATGATCCCTTGGATGCCTTGGAGTAACGAGAGATCTCAGCCCAAAATAGCTCGAGTTTCGGGCAGAGCCAGAGCATGTGGCCCATGGTACCCATTCTGCCAAATCCTCACCAGGACTTCGCTGTCAGGGCGATGAGCATACTGTGTAGTCTGGACAGGGTATAGTAAACCCTATGAATAATTTCGAACTGCATCTCTGTGTTTCAGGTTGCAAGAGCTATGACTAATCATAGAGAAGAAATCATATATATCTCCCACATTGAGCTCCATACCCAGGTCTTCTCCCCACATATCTACGAGTGTCATGTTCCTTTTATAGTTATTGTGCATGCTAAGGTCGTAAAACTTCCTGATCCTAGGGTACGCTATGGGGTCCCTCATAAATTCTAACTTGCACACCAAAGGCTCTGCTGCCCTTGATTCCCTCGTCGTACATGTGTTGATGATCGATTGTATGGTCCTTTATCTCAGCAGACCGCATTATTAAGCCCCAATATGTTCTTGGCCTCCAAGAACGGGATATGTTGGACATCATCAAAGAGGTCCATTATTCTAACATCCTGCCAGTATGCCAATTGTCATGTGTGGACCTGTTCCCATGTGGTGTATGACAACAAAGCATGTAGTGTGATTCAAGGCGGGGTCTTGTAGATATCAGATCTGTATATTGATATTGATATTTTGTTTGTATCGCGCTCGTACACAAGTGTTTCAGAGCGCGACGAGGCAAGGGAGGGGAAAAAAGGGAGAAAAAAACAGCGATCTTACTAGGCCCAGTGACATTGAGAACGCGCAAGTGCATGGGAGAAGGAGAGGGGTAAGTGCAAGAGAGGGGGGGAGAGGTAGAAAGTGCTGAGCAAAAATAAAAATAAGTAAATAAAAAAACTTAAATAAATACATAAATACATAAATAACAAAAAGCGAAAAACAGTGGTAGTGCAGCCAGCAAGTGGTAGGAATAAGGCAACAGCCAGGGTGTGTCTGAATAAGTGCTGAAAAAGAAAGGGAGGGGGGACTGTAGGGTTACAGTTACAGACCCAAGTGCAAGGGAATGCCCGGAGGCAGTGCGGGTGGGTGGTAGGGTGAGCAGGTACCTGGGCCCTAAAGACAGTGGGAGACCAGGTGCACGATGCCGAGACAGAACAGATAAACAGGGGAGAGGAGACGAGAAGGCAGAAGCAAAGCGGAAGGTCTTGAGGTGCCCCTGGAACCGGAGATGGTTCTCCTCAAGTTTCAGAGTGGCAGGGAGGCTCAGCCAAAGACAGAGATCTAGCCCCAGCTCATTTCTTAGACAAAAGACTGACCCTGAGGGAGTTAGAGGTGGAGGAGCAAAGGGCTCGGTAGGGAAGGTATTTACGGAGGGACAGCTGAAGGTATTTTGGACCCAGGCCCCAGAAAGCCTTGTGGTCAATGCAGAGGGTTTTAAATGTAATCTTGCTTCCACTGGGAGCCAATGAAGGGATTTCAGAGCTGGAGAGATACGATCCCAGGGCTTGAGGTGAAGGACAAGTCACACAGTCCTGTACTGGATAAGTTGCAAAGGAGCAGAAGCAGGTAGATTTAGAAAGAGGCTGTTGCAGTAGTCCAACCTTGAGAGAACCAGGGCTCGAGAGACAGTGAGCTTCTGGCAGAAGGAGAGGAAAGGCAGAATACCTCTGAGGAGGTGCAGTAGGAAGTTTGACTTTTTAGAGACATCAGAGATGTGGGCAGTGAGGGAAAGCGTGGAGTCAAAGATTACCCAGAGGTTCTTGGCCTCGCAGGTGGGGGTAGGAGGAGGGCCAAGGAGGCCGACCAGAGAGTGAGAGGAAAGGAGGATGAAATTGTGCCAATGAGGGGCTCTCAGTCTTGCTGGCATTCAGGCAGAGATCATTGGTGGCACACCAATCTTGAATGGCAGATAGGCAGTCGGAGATGAGAGAAGGAAAAGAGGTGGCAGAGGGAAGCCTGAAGATGAGTTGAGTGTCATCAGCATAGCACTGGAAATTTTAGCAGAAAATGGCAATGCGGTGGGCGAGAGTAGCGAGGTATTGGTTTAAGAGCCAGGGTCAGAGGTTGGACCCCCGGGGAACACTGCAGGTAGAGAGAGAGATAGAGGGAAGGAAGGACCCAAGTTGGACCTGTGAGAGTCGATCAGAGAGGAAAGAGGTCAGCCAGGCCAGAGCCTAATCGGTGATACCAAGGCTGTCACGGAGACGGTTGAGCAAGATGGTATGGTTGACCGTGTCGAAGGCAGAAGAGAGATCGAGTAGGATGGGGACAGAGGGAATGTTAGAGTCAAGGTTGGAGAGCAAATCATCACAGATATTCAGGAGAGCAGTTTCCATGCTTCTGGCAGCTCTAAAGCCAGACTGATGGTCGTGGAGACAGCCAACAGAGTCAGAGTGGAGGTTAAGCTGAGTGATGGCCAGCTTTTCCAGGCGTTTGCCTAGAAAAGGAGTAATGGAAATTGGGCAATAGTTAGCCAGGCAGGAAGGATCAGCTGTGGGTTTCTTGAGAAGAGGATGCACAAGAGTGTGCTTCAGAGGGGAGGGGAAGGCTCCTGAGGAAAAGGAGAGGTTTCAGAAATCGTCCAGGGCAGGGGCGAGGGTGTCAATGTGGTCCTTTATGGTTTTAGAAGAACAGGGATGAACCTGTTTTGATGAGACTTTCCCATATCGGGCTTGTCTAGTGACCTTGTCAAGGGAGAAACGAGAAAAGGAGGAGAAAGAGAGTGTGGGTGTCTGAAAGAGGGTCTGAGTTCACAGAAGGAGGGAGGAGAACAGGGGGAGGGGAGGGTGGACAGGATGTCCTGGTTTTGAGATGAAGCGAGAGGTAAGGGTCGTGCAAAGGGCCTGGGAGGCGACAGGAGGCGTAAAGATTGCAGCAGTGCTGTCAGCTCCTTGCAGATTTGAAAGAGTTTAGCCGTGTTGTTAGATAGCGCAGAGACACGGACTTGGATGTGGGGTCTCTTCTTGGTGTGGACAGAGTCAGTATTGCCTTTGGAGCAGGCGATAGGCCAGTTTGTCAGAGGATGAACAAGAAGCCCTCTATTTCCTCTCAGCCGCCCTACACTTACATTTAAGTGTAGCTAGGTCAGAGTCATACCAAGAATTGCACTTGGCTTGGGGCTTCAAATGGATCCTCATGACAGGGGCAAGAGCTTCAAGAGTATAGGAAAAGTAGAGCATAGACAGGGCCGTGTCAGGATGTGAGTCAGCCAGAGGTGGCAGGGGGGGAGAGAAGGTGAAGGAGAAAGCCTCAACTGACACACGCTTCATGGGCCGGATGTCTGAGAAGGTAGGTGGCAATGTTGGTGTAGGCTTGGCCTGGGGAGAAGAGAGGGAGAGATGAGAGGAGAGGTGAGAATGATCGCTCCAAGAGAGAGGAGTGGTCAGAGGGATGGGGAGGTCAGAGGAGATCAAGACATCGAGTGTGTGCCCTGCAGAGTGAGTTGGGCCAGAGGGGAGAATAGAAAGGGAGAGGGAGTGACAGAGGTCACGGAAGAGTACAGAGGAGGAACAAGGAGTGTCAAGATGGATATTGTGGTCACCAAGAAGGAGGAGTTGAATGGTTGAGGCCAGCAGGGGGGAAGAGAGGTCTGCCTACTCAGAGAGAAAAGAGGTGATCTGATTAGGTGGCCGGTAGATAGTAGCCACGGTAAAAGAGTGGCCAGGAGAGAGAGAGAGAGTGTGTAGACAAGGCATTCTAAAAGAGGAGTATGTCTGCGTGGGAATGATAGAGGCAGGAATCCACTCAGGAAAGATCAGGGCAACACCCCCTCTGGGCCGGGTGGATCTGGGTGCGGGCAGGATCTTGTAGCCATCAGGGAGGAGAGTGTCAAAGCTTGTGAAAGAGCTGGCCGTGAACCATGTCTCGGTAAGACCGAGGACATCAAGGTCATGTTCTTCTAAGAGGTGGCAGATATCAGAGGAGTGTTTGAAAGCAGATCGAGAGTTGAGAGTGGCTAGATGAAGGAGGTTGCCAGCCTTAAAGACCTTCCGGGGAGGGGTACAAATCAGAGGTATACCCTAAAGAGGTAAAGAAGGAGCCCGAGGTGGGGCAGAGGAGGAGGGAAGAGAGGGCAAAGTAGCCAAGGGGGGAGAGTAGGGGACAGCAGGAGAAGAAAGGAAATTGATGAAGCAAGGGAAACACCTGTCAAAGAGGAAGAGATTGACCTGAGGGCCTTGGACCATAACAGTGCCATTAAGGTAGACATTAATGATGACTTTAGAAGAGAAGGGAGCCATCAGAGCTTCCCATCGGGTGTCTCCATTAATGAGAGAGGAGGAGACAGGATAGAGCACAGAGATCATATGAAGAATCCATAGATCTGTTGAAGGAACGACAAAGAGGATGTTGGTGGGTGTCTGTCTGGCAGAGGCACTCGTGATGAGCCCCTTATTGAGAAGGGAAGGATAGTCAATGGAGAAGCAGTTGGAAAAAAATAGGAGAAACAGAAAGCGCCATGGGAGTGGTAGTGTGAAAAGGAGGGAGAAAGGGGGTGCGGAAGCAGGTAAGAGTGGAACAAAGAGATTGGTGAAGTCACTGGGCCAACAAGTTACAGAGAAGCAACAATTACAAGCAAAGTGCAGAGCAAGTTAGCAGAGTACAGCAAGATTTGGCATTTAAACCAAAAGGCAAAAACAGCAAGATTTAACTCTTAAACCAAAAAGCAAAAACCGCAAGATTTGACTTTTAAACCAAAAAGCAAAAACAGCAAGAAGTGAGTTTACAATTGGGTTCAGATGCAAGCAAAGGGTCAAAAACTCAATACAATTCAGAGTGTGAACATGGGAGAAACTAGTAGAGAGGGATAGTAAAAATGAAAAAGGGGGGTAGGAGTGAGTCCAGGAAGGAGGAACTAACCCATGGTTAAGGAGGTGTGAAAGTCAAGGTAGTCTGGATTTCTTAGAAGAGTGTGGTGGCAACATTAAGGTCTGGTACCAGGGTGCGGTAAAGAGCTCCAAGTAACGTTCTGGCAGCGGACAGGGAGCAGACAGGGGCCTTAGGAGTGGGCCTTTGGTGGGAGGGCCGGCCAAGCCTGCCGGCTTGCAATAGGCTGTTATGAGGTGAGCAACATCCAATCCAGGGCCGGAGCAGGACAGAGCCCAATGCACTCCATTGCTTAGGTGATGGTGCCCATCTTGGAATGGCAGGCCCATAACAGATGCGATAAGGAAGAAATGCTTCAACAAGGCTTTGCATGCACACAATGTTCCCCCAAAACACAAACAATCTGCAGAGTGGAGCGCCGCACAATGCACACATAAATAAAGATATTGCAGCAAAAATATGCGCAATCGTGTGCGCGAGATTCAGAGGACCCACTGGGCAAATCTCACCAGCAGATAATGAGGGCAATCAAGGGAGGCATCCAGATGTAGGGTGGGAGGCACACAGCAGACCCACACAGAGCAGCCTTTGGAAGCAAGAGCTGAAGAAAAAGGCCCCATAATCGGCGCCACACTCACGCAATGGCATAGCATGTGTGTATCGTACACATCCTATGCCATTGCGTGAGTGTGGGGCCGATTATGGAGTGTTGTGCCAGCTGTTTTCAGTAAGCGTTTTGGGGGGATAGCAAGGACGTTGCAGGGGTAAGGGAAGGAGTGTCTGTACTTCGACTGCATGCCAGCTCATGGTGTCCCCTTCGTTTAACCATCATTTAGCCCATCCCACTTGAGTCGACATATAATATGTTTCCATGGCGGCACTGCAAGCACGCCATGGGCCTCATTACGACCCAGGCGGTAAGTTACCGCCTGGGCAGTGACTTTACCACCATGGCGTAAACTACGTTTACGCCATGGTGGTTGGCGGACTTACCGCCCCATTCCGAGGTCGGCGGGGCGGTAAGTCCCCAATCCCCATTTACCCTTCCCCATTCCCATTTTTGCCCCATAGGGCATAATGGGAGTGGGGAAGGCGTTAATTACGCCACCGTAAATTACGGTGGCGTAATTAACTCCATGGTCCCTTAGCGCCATGGATTTTAACACCTGCTAAAAGCAGGTGTTAAAAGCGCCATGGCGCTAAGGGACCTCGTAATTGGCGGTAAGGGGTCGGCGCAGCTAACGCTGGCGTTAACCCCTTACCGCCAGGGTCGTAATGAGGCCCCATCTGTTTTGGGGGCCTGCAGGACCACCCTATTCAGGCGTGCTTTCTTGCCCCTCCATATGAACTTCACCACTTTCATATCAAAATCCATGTACATTGCCCTAGTCGGGGGTGTTGGCAACATGAAGGCTAGGTATATTAATTTGGGCATCGAATTCACCTTGAGGGCATTAATTCTGCATGTAAGAGGGGCAATGAGTCTCACCCGATCAGATCTTGCTTAATCTTGGCGAGAATGGGCTTATAGTTAAGGTCGGTCAGGGCTAACAAAGATCCCTAGATATTTGATGTGTCACATTTGAGGTTTGAAGGGGCACTCCCCATTTGGGTCCCACAGGATGTTGAGGTGAAGTGGCATGACCTCCGACTTATCCCAATTGACACAGTTTCCAGCGATGTGGCCATACTCGCACAGGATATCAGTAATGCGAGGTAGGGATCTTGATCATCGGCTAATATACAGTAGTTTGTCATCAGCATACAGTGATAACCTATGTTCCCCTGGTCTCTTGGTGATGCAGGACCACCCTTCATCCCTCCTCAGTTTGGCGGCTAGGGGTTTGATTGCTAGAGCATATAAGAGGGTTGAGAGGGGGCAGCCCTTGTGGGTACCAGTATGCAGAGGAAATGGGTCTGATGTGAGCCCATTGGTGATCACTGAGGCGAAGGGCACACTATATAAAAGCTGTACCATGCCCATAAAGTACCCAGAGAAGCCGAACTTGGTAAGCACCGCAAACATGTAGTCCCATCGTACTTTGTCAAAAGCCTTCTCAGCATCAATTGATAGGACCACATCGTCTGGGTGCGATTCACCTTCCTGAATATACAGGATATCCCCAAGATTATCAGCTGAGTCTCGGCTCATGAAGAAACCTGTCTGTTCTTGGTGGATAAGCCCCCGGAGCAATCATTCCAGCCTACCCGCCAGACAGTTCGCCTGAACCTTTGTGTCAGCGTTTATGAGGGAGATGGGGCGGTAGGAACTGCAAAGACTAGGATCCTGCCCTTTCTTATGAAAAATGACTAGATCTGCTTACAGTAGCATGGCTGGGAGTAGGTGGGATTCTAGGGCTTCTCTAAACATGTGTCCTAGATACAAGGCCAATGTGTATAGCATCAGCTTGTAGTCATCGATGAGGAGGCCATCTGGCCCGCAGGTTTACCTGAGCCAAGTCCGCTGACAGCCCAAGGACCTCCTCGTAACTAAGGGGGGCATTCAGGAGAGATAGGTCTTCCAGGCCCAACAATGGAAAGAGGATCTCATCACAAAAGGCTGTCACCTGACCCATGGCACTCTTCAGTGGGCTGCACATAATTCTTGGTAGTGTTCTGCAAGCCACCTATTGATGGCCTGATCTCCAGACAGCATTTCTCTGCTACTGTCTCTGCAATGAGTTGCTCTCGCTGTCTACCATTGAGGACAAGAGCCATCATATGGTGGGGCCTGTCCCCACCAGCTGAGAGATTATATGCCCACTTGGAAAAGGCTTTTTGGGCCCTGAGCGTGGCAATGTGTGTGATATTGGATCGTAGTTTAGGCCTGGAAGAGTATGGCTGAGGGTCTCCCATGGCCTAATGGGTGCGTTCGGTCATTTGCAGTGGTCAGCTGAGACTCCTTCTTGAACCCCATTTGTTTTTTGTACACCCACCGCAATATGACTTGTAGGGATCCCAGCATTGAAGTCCCATCAGAACCTGTCTGAGCCCTGGCCGAGGAGCTCCACAAGATCCTGATGCTGCAGTGCCATCAAATTGAGTCACCATGAGAGGCCCTGTGTGGTGTATTAGGGAGCCATGAGAGGCCCTGGGTGGTGTATTAGGGAGAGTGACGTGCATGAGCACCATGACATGGTCAGAAATCATTATAGGGAGAATCAAACATGTCTCTACCATGTGCATCATGGTGCATGGGAGCAGCCAGTAACATTGCTGGTGATTGGAATAGAACATGAAGTCCCTTCTGCTCCCATGTAGTTGCCTCCACACGTCGACCAGTCTGCGGTCGGACAGTAGGGAATGACGTGTTTGGCATTTTTACGGGTCAGGGTCCCCTTTGTGTCTGTATCTGGTTGTATCTGTCTCCCCTAGGCACTAAGGCAACATTCAAATCACCACCCATAATCATAACACGTCCCAGTGTGTGTAAAGAGCCAGGTGTATCATTTGTAGGACCATAGACATTGATAAGTGTGGGGCATTGTTGGTGAAGAAGCCCCTTTAGGAGGACAAAGCGCCCTTCTTTATCTGTTTTAGCTGACAAAGTTGTGACGGGGACCCATTGATGCACCAAAATGGAAACCCATTGCTTCTCATGTGATGGGCAATGAACAGCTGTTCCCACCCACTGTCACGTCCGCTCCCTCCGCTCCCTCTAGGGGGCGGCCCAAGTGGTCTTTCTGGCAAAGGTGGAGACGAGTTTCATGCATCGCCTCTACTTCCTCCAACATGGCGGTAGCAAGGAAAAGCAGCGTACCAGTCTTCCGAATCCGGGAATGTCGGATGACTCCGCCCCCAACCTCGCAGAATGGATTTCCTTCAGCGGCGTCTTCGGTCCAGCGCGTTGCTACTGTTTTCAGAGGCCACGCACCGTAAGTTCGTTATTCTAGGCTAGCTCTCTTTACTATCCGAAGACTCCGCTTGTCTGTAATCTTTCTACCGTCTCTCCTTTTCTCAGTGTCAGACTCCTCTGTCCTTGGTCCTCCGCCCTACCAGCTCTCCACACGCATACACCGGAGGCATTTGTTCTACACTCTTCAGTACGTATAGTTCCGTACCCCCCCCTAGCATACATATCCTTTCATTCGTTCCATCACTAACCTTTCTCCATCCTTCAGTCTCTTCAGCATGGACAGGGAGTTACTTTTTCCAACGCGCTGAACAGATTACAACCTCCGTGCAAGCCGTCCTCCATCTCCTCAACAGACATTCAGAATTAAAGGTATATCGCTCACTAGAGTTCTACTTCCGCAATCTCTCCCTTCTCTAATCACCACCTGGTTTCTCTCATCAGGATAATTCGCGATAGCAAGTCCAACTCCCAAAGTCACTTCTGGGGAATCAAGACTCGCCCATCGCTTCTTCCGAGTTCCTGGCACGGCAGGGTTTTCTCCCCCACAAGGGTTTCCCTGACTTCCCCTCCTCGACCTGGTTTTCTCCGGCGCGGGGAGAGGAGGTTAGGTGAGCTTTCCATTCAGCTCTACGAATTCCTACTGGACCAGGTTAGTGTTGCTTGTTGTTTATCTGATATCTGCAGTAAGGACTGTGATCACCGTTCCTTTGAATTGAAAAGAACATAGATTGTTACAGTTAGCAACGCCTGATATTTTCAAGGCTATATCGGCCTCACATTCTTTATCGGTAGAGTCAGAGGATCCATTATGGACCAACAAATACAACAATTAATGGCAGCAGTTCAGTCCCTGTCAACCGAGGTCCAGCAATTGAAGCTAGAGAATACCGGCTTAAGGCAACAGGTGGGTCGAGCAGCCCATAGCTCTGAAGTACCTCCTGGCCCATTACCCACAGGACGTTTTGATGGTAATCCCCATGCAGTCAAGGAGTTTCTTGAGTCCTGTTCTGTACAGTTCGCCTTTAAGGCAGCCTTTTTCCCGACAGACAGAGACAAGGTGGGCCATATGATTGCCCAAATGTCAGGGGCTGCGTTAGCTTGGGCCACTCCTTTAGTTACCAGCAACAATCCCATACTCGATTCCTACCTTGCCTTTTGCAACAGCGTAAAGAGTATGTTTGGGAGACAGGAGATAACCATTGCCTCACAGGAAAGGTTATTGGATGTTAAACAGGGTAGTCAGGATCTCCTTACCTATATCACACGCTTTAAGCAACTAGCTTCTGACAAGGCATGGGCCGATGAAGCTTTGATGACCATATTCCGAAGAGGACTTTCAGAGGATTTAAAGGACGAAGTGTCCTGAGTCCCACGTCCACATAATATGTCAGAATACATCTCATTGGTTATGCAGTTAGACTATAGACTGCAAGAAAGACAGAAAGAAAGAAAGAAAGGAAAGAGCAGACAAACCACCAAAGGGACCCTGTCTCCTATTAGACCAGTTCGATAGCGGAGCCGCAGGAAATTTCTTGGATGACACATTTGCTACTAGACAGGGGATTCCAAAAGTACCCAAGGCGTTAATGATCCCGGTTGAGAGTGTGGACGGTAGCCCTCTTACTTCCGGTCCCATAAAAGACCGCACTTCTCCTCTCACGATGACAATAGCGGCACATCAAGAGATCCTGAAATTAGATTTAATCAAGACTGCGCATTATCCTGTAATCTTAGGATTGCCATGGCTGAGATTACACAACCCCTTTATTAACTGGACAGCTGGTACTCTTTTTTTGGGGTGAGAACATTGTGTTCACAACTGCCATAACTTAGTCGCCTCCACATCCAAGAACAAGCCCTCTCAAGAGTCTTTTTGTGTCACAAATAAGATTCTTAACGAAGTAAACACTCTTCCCCAGGAATATCAGGAATTCCACCAGGTCTTTGCAAAGACAGAATTCACCGAATTACCACCTCATCGCAGAGATGACTGTTGTATAGATCTGGTTCCAAATAGTCCTCTCCCTTTTGGTCGCATGTACATATTGTCCGCCAAGGAAAAAGAGGCACTGAAAGAATATCTGAAGACAAATCTAGAAAATGGCTTAATCACGGAATCCACCTCTCCTGCAGCGGCTTCACTCTTCTTTATTCCAAAGAAAAACACGTCCGAGTTACGTCCCTGCATTGACTTCAGAGGATTAAATAAAATCACAGTGCCGGACAAGTATCCCATGCCGCTTATTCTGGATATCTTGGAAGTGCTTAGAGGAGCTAGACTCTACACTAAACTGGATCTACGCGGTGCTTATCACCTCATCCGCATAAGAAAAGGGGACGAATGGAAGACCGCCTTTCGGACACCATTCGGTCACTTCCAATATAGTGTAATGCCATTTGGATTAGCCAATGCCCCGGCAACATTCCAAAGGTTTATGGACCACATTTTTGCAGATATATCCCTACATTTTGTCATTGTCTATTAAGATGACATGTTGGTATTTTCATCCACCCTTTCAGACCATGTCATTCATGTTAAAGAAGTCTTACACAGACTACAGAACAAAGTGGCATATCTAGGGTATATCCTGTCCGATCAAGGAGTCTCCATGGATCCCTCAAAGGTGTCAGCTATACTTGATTGGCCAGCCCCCAAGTCAGTTAAAGAAATACAGCGGTTTCTTGGCTTCGCGAATTTCTACAGGCGCTTCATTCCTCATTGCTCTTCCCTCACACATCCCATCACTCATCTGCTAAAGAAAGGGGTTGTATTTCGATGGACAAATGAAACTCAGGAATCCTTTCAGGAGCTAAAAGCACTATTCTCTAGAGCTCCTATCTTGGCAATGCCGGATCAGCTTCACAGATTCATAGTGGAATCAGATGCCTCAGACCAGTGTATTGGAGCAGTTCTGTTACAACCGGACGACAGGGGGTTCGAAAGACCCATTGCTTACCTATCGAAGACTCTGTCCCCGGCGGAAGTACATTACACGGTTCTCGAGAAAGAATTGCTCGCGATCAAGAGGGCCTTTGAAGAATGGCGTCATTTACTTTTGGGAGCATTATTTCCCATTGAAATAAGAACCGACCATCACAACCTCCGAGCACTGCAATATGCCCAACCCAACAATAGTAGACAAGCTAGATGGGCGCATTTTTTTTCACCCTTCCGGGTTACCTTCACTTTCATCCCGGGCAACACTAATCTCAAAGCGGATGCTTTATCGCGCAGTAATCCACGGAAAGGAGCTCCCTTTCAGCCAGAACCTATGTTTCCCAACCTGGTCACAGTGCCTGTTGTCCATTCTTTTCTTCAAAAGATAGCACTAAGGACAAGAAATCTGGACTTGGATCGGGACGATACCCTTCGAGAACTAGGACTTACTGCTGATCAGGATCTTCTTTTCAAGGAAGACAAGATGTACCTTCCCGACCAAGAACTACAATTAGAAGTACTTCAAATGTGTCATGACTCCAAGGCAGCCGGGCATAGAGGAACTCTCAATACTACAGAACAGATTCAACGGCACTTCTGGTGGCCGACACTTCGCAAGGATGTACAGGACTATGTCGCGTCTTGTCCGGTGTGTCTACAAACCAAGACCCCAAGGATTCCTCCTATTGGCAAACTAATTCTTACCCAAATTCCTACGAAACCTTGGCAAATAATATCAACAGACTTTATTGTGGATCTACCAAGGTCAGAGGGTTGTAATACCATCATGGTGACAATAGACTCTTTAACCAAATTGGCGCATTTCATCCCTCTCCCATCTGTTCCATCTGCACCTGTTATGGCCAGGGTATTCGTGGAACGCATTTTTTCACTCCACGGACTACCGGAGGTCATTATCTCGGATAGAGGACCACAATACACGTCACAGTACTGGAAACATATATGTCTCTTGCTAGGGATCTCAAGAGCGCTCAGTTCCGGATACCACCCTCAGACCAACGGCCAGACGGAACGTTTAAATCAAAACCTGGAAGCATATCTAAGATGTTACATATCAGCTCTACAAGATAATTGGAAGGCTTTACTGCCTATAGCAGAATTTGCTTATAATAATGCGGTACATTCCACCATACGTGTTAGTCCTTACTTTAGTACATTTGGATTTCATCCGGAGGTGTACCCATCAACTGTTCCCACGGCTACTCAGTATCCGGATTTAGACGGGTTAATAGCCTCCATTCAACAAGGACATCGAAATGCACAGGAAGCTCTGAAGGATGCTCATGAACGCTATAAGATACAAGCCGACAAGCATCGGAGTCCCACACCTTCCATTCAAGTTAGTGACAAGGTATGGTTGTCGGGTAAATATCTCCCCAAGAGTTTGAAACCTTCAAAATTGTCGCCGAGATACTTTGGACCCTTTTTGGTTCTTGAAAATAAGGGTCTGGCTGCTTTCAAGTTACGTCTCCCTTTTTCCTGGAAGCGCATATACCCTACATTCCATGTTTCTCAGCTGAAGCCTGACGTACAATCCCGATTCCATGTGTCTAAGAAGGGAACTCCCCCTCCAGTCCTGACAAGTGAAGGACCGGAATACGAAGTCTCCTCGATCTGTGATTCACGCTATAGAAAAGGGGTGCTACAGTTCCTTATAGACTGGAAGGGATATTCTCAGGCGGAACGTTCTTGGGAACCCGCCTCAGCAGTTCATGCTCCCCGTTTGGTTTGCAGGTTCTACCGGCTACGCCCTGGCAAGCCGGGTTTCGTCGCCCTTCGGAGGGGGCATACTGTCACGTCCCTCCCTCCGCTCCCTCTAGGGGGCGGCTCAAGTGGTCTTTCTGGCACAGGTGGAGACGAGTTTCATGCATCGCTTCTACTTCCTCCAACATGGCGGTAGCAAGGAAAAGCAGCGTACCAGCCTTCCAAATCCGGGAGTGTCGGATGACTCCGCCCCCAACCTCGCAGAATGGATTTCCTTCGGCGGCGTCTTCGGTCCAGCGCGTTGCTACTGTTTTCAGAGGCCACGCACCGTAAGTTCGTTATTCTAGGCTAGCTCTCTTTACTATCCGAAGACTCCGCTTGTCTGTAATTTTTCTACCGTCTCTCCTTTTCTCAGTGTCAGACTCCTCTGTCCTTGGTCCTCCGCCCTACCAGCTCTCCACACGCATACACCGGAGGCATTTGTTCTACACTCTTCAGTACGTATAGTTCCGTACCCCCCCTAGCATACATATCCTTTCATTCGTTCCATCACTAACCTTTCTCCATCTTTCAGTATCTTCAGCATGGACAGGGAGTTACTTTTTCCAACGCGTTGAACAGATTACAACCTCCGTGCAAGCCGTCCTACATCTCCTCAACAGACATTCAGAATTAAAGGTATATCGCTCACTAGAGTTCTACTTCCGCAATCTCTCCCTTCTCTAATCACCACCTGGTTTGTCTCATCAGGATAATTCGCAATAGCAAGTCCAACTCCCGAAGTCACTCCTGGGGAATCAAGACTCGCCCATCGCTTCTTCCGAGTTCCAGGCACGGCAGGGTTTTCTACCCCACAAGGGTTTCCCTGACTTCCCCTCCTCGACCTGGGTTTCTCCGACGCGGGGAGAGGAGGTTAGGTGAGCTTTCCATTCAGCGCTAGGAATTCCTACTGGACCAGGTTAGTGTTGTCTTGTTGTTTATCTGATATCTGCAGTAAGGACTGTGATCACCGTTCCTTTGGAATTGAAAAGAACATAGATTGTTACACCCACGCCCTACAAAGTTTGGCAGACTCCCTCGTGTCTAGGTGTGTTTCTTGCAGGAAGATAATATCCCCAGAGCAGATTCAATAAGCATTGCCGTCTGATATCCCTATACCCAGTGTATCGCATTCGCGCAGGCAATCCCCTCAGGTGGGCATCTATAGCACCTGCACAGTTCCCAATCAGGGGGTCTAGGTAGGCTCAGGAATAGAGGGCACATGGAATACGCTAACAAATGCTTCCCAAATTCAAGAAAAACATCCCCAATTACAATAACATCATAAACATTGGAGCTTAACATCACAGCTACAATACAACAGTGAATTGTAGATAGAGCCCATGCAAGGGTGCAAACAGGCGAGGTCTCCAGGTCTGGGCCCAGTTCCTCACATGCCAGTGCCCCCAGGGGAGGGAGCACCAACCGTGTTACCTTCGTAAAGCATGGGAAATCTATATGTGCGGGATGGTGGTATACACCGGGTGACGAGCTCTGAAGTGCGGCTTGTCCCTGTAAGCTCAAGTCAGTGCGCCCTGCAGAGCAGGTAGTCCCAGGAAGCAAGCTCTTGGATCTGAGGCTCTGGCCGTGGGGCCCTTCATTGTTACAGCGTCTTTGGTGCAGCAGGCCTGACAGGCAAGCAGACCAATCTTATCTGTGCTGCCACCCTGTCTGGACGTCGAAGCATTAAGCATGCGCCAAGCTGAGGCAATGCGCAGTCATCATTTTTCCGGCCCTTCCTGTTTGCTCCCCTGCCTGCGGGATCTTCCCCCCACTGTTTTCCAACTCGCTCTCTCACCGGGTTGGCGTTGCAGTTGGGAAAGTAGGGGCGGCCAATCCATTTGTGCATCTGTATCGGCTTCCGGAATGCAGTCAAAGGCGACTACCTCCCATTGTCGCAGGAAATGCCATGCATTTTCAGAGTCCTCAAAGGAGTGCCATTGGCGGTTGAGTTGTATGCACCACACTGCGGGAAACGTAAGTTAATGTTTGTCTTCAGAACCCTTAAGCGCCTCGAACAGCGGGTTGAAGGTCCGTCTACGCTTGGAGACCTCCAGAAAATAGTAATTGACAATAGGTACAGTGGCGTTGTCCATTGTGAAATACCTGAGGGTATCTCACATAGTGAACCTTGAGAAACCCAGGTGGTCAACGAAGGGTTGATCCGCTCAGATTCCAACTCTAGGGGTGAAAGAGTGAGAAAGGCTCACCAGGATAGGGGAACCCAGGGTTATGCTCAGGGGAATGCCCCAGGTAAGACCCGGTACTATACTGAGGGAAAAGAAGAGGAGAACAAAATCCCAGAGGCCTTTGTAGGCTACAATACATCTGTCTCACCTCCTCTCATTAAATCTCTCCTACCCAAATCCAATAACCTGTAACGCTCACCTGGTTCCCACGGGGGCGCTGTTCTAGTCTGGATTGCTGTGGCCTCTTCTAGCGTGATGCGCAGGACCCGGAACACCGATTGGACAGGACCTCCAAATCGTGCTTGCCTGGCCCGTAGGAATATCCTTCTGCAGATGAGAAAGGGGATTAACAGTCTGCAGAATAGTGTGCTAGCTCCCCCCTTTCCCCCTTCGTTCCTCTCTAACTTCCTCCAAACCCCGGTTTAAGCTAACCTTATGGTTTGGAAGGATGAACTCTCCATCCTGCTTCTGGTGCAGGGGCGCGCGTTCGTCCAGTTACTTCACTGGTTTTCAGAATGGCGCTGGCAAAATCCACTTGACTTTCCTGAGCGATGCGCCGTAAGTATGAAAGTTCAAAGTTCAAGTGAGGCCCCCTTTATGTTGTCTTTCTAACCTGTGATCTGTCCTTTATTTCAGGTGCAAAATGAAGGCGATGCGTCGAGGGGTTAAACTGCCGAGGTGAGTAGTGATGAGGGCGATCCCTCTAAATGTCCTTATCATTCCCCAGAAATGTCTCTTGTCCTTTCCCCATAGGGGCCGGGGTACGGTACCTGCCAACGGGGCGGCGCCGACCCAAAATGTGGAAGAAAAGCCGGTAAGTATTATGGCTGTTAATCAGGCTTTCCTTCTGTGTTCCTTCTGCTCACCTTTTGTTTCTTCCTCTCTCCCCTAGGTGCAGAGATGTGGCGTCCGATGCTGACAGCCGCGATGGAGCCGGGAGATGTCTCGAGGACAGGTGAGTGAAGCGTGGCGCTGCAGCGAGCAACGCGATGCTTTTAAATGGAAGTCTTTCTTCAGGGATGCTGGCGAGAAGATTCCGGATGCAGGTAAGAAGTTTGAAATAGTCCTTGGTTTTCACCTTTCTCTTCTCTTCCTTCCTTGCAGGTCTTCCAGGTTCGAGGCGGGCGTGGCTGGAGTCCAGGAGCAGGAGCAGACACGGTGAGCGTTAAGCTGCAGGAAGCAGAACAACGCGAAGCATGAGCTGCTGTCTGGGCGTGGCTTAAATAGCCTCCAAAGAAGTTCCAGGTATGTATCCTTCCCCAACTAGGTATGTATCCTTCCCTGGCCACGCCCAAGTGAAAAAATAGTCCCTATGAAAAAATAGTCCCTTTCAGGTCTCAGGGAGGACTGAAGCGTGCAGCATGGTCTGAATCAGGTAAGTGCACAAAACACCTCCCTTTATGAGCCTGGTGCCTATGGCGCCAGGACTGATGTCCAACATGAGCCTGGCGCCAAAGGCGCCAGGACTGAGTCCAAAGAGCCCCTATAAGGGGCCGCTGGGCTTTTACCCGAGGGCATGATGCCTGCTTCCGGGGGTGCTGGGCCTGGCCTGGTGCTCCGGGGGTAGGCATCATGACATAACCCCCCTATACAGAACCACTCCCCTAAGATCTCCAACCCACTTACACCCGAAGATTAATTATCCCAGAATACCTGTTTTCCTATGTCCACCCCAAACATTCCCAGACATTCTTCTCCACGTCCCTCTGATTATTATTTTCCCCAGATAAAACACCACTGTTCCTATAATCCACCCCCCTTGTTTATTTCACTAGCCCAACTATTTCCGTTTGCCCTGCAAACCCTACCAATCCCGTGCATCTGAATGTCTCTTTCTGAACTCCCAGTCGAAAATGGCCAACAATTACAGTTCTGACAAACCCTCCAAAACCCACCCTTCCGAAATCACCTACCCCCCCAGAACAAAGACTACAATTCACTATAACACCTTTTCCCCATCCTACCATGTAGGATATTCCAAAACACTGCCCCCCCTTTTCCGATGCGAACACTTTCGCACAACAAGGAAGATAACGGACTAACACCAGAGCTGTTTACCTGACATGCCCCAATAAAAAGCTCAGGCAATTGACCAGAATCACACAGCCCTTTCCATTCCCCACAGGGATAAATGGTGAGCACCTGAGCCCAAGGAGAGCAAGGCAGACTGCAAGGCAGACCGCACGACGTGAGAGCTAACTCAGTGCGGCAGTTCAAGAGGAGGCGAAAGACGGCGAATACCGAGAGTGTGACAAGGAGAGAAGTAACCTTGCCCCTTCCGATGAAGGCCCTTGAAACCTCCAAAAGATGGAAACATAAGGCTGCGAGCAATAGCCAACATGTGTTGCAGCAGATGTCTACGGTACGCAAGACCCTCCTCTGCTGATAACCAGGCCGGGGAAGGAAACTGGTCTTGGTGGAGCCAACCATGACTCTAAGGATAAAGAAAGGCACGCAGTTCATCGCAGCCGGTGAGTCGAGGGGAGAATCAATAAGTAACCAAACTGTGTTGAACGAAAAGTAGCCAGCGGCTAATTTGAACTTTGAAAGACTTAAAGATACGATTGGGGAAAAAGGGGGTAAACCAGTAACAGAGAAGTTCGGCACCACGTGGGTGCTCAAGCAGGAAACTCTGGCCAGATGGTGGAAACTACGGGAATCGGAAGCCCTTGGGAAGAGGCGAGAAGAGGTCAAAATGGTCATACAGGGGCCTTGTAAACTCCTCTTTACGTTGAAAGTCTTTGACCTACAGATGATTGAGACGTGAAGGGAAATTAATCCTGATTGTTGAAATGAGCGCATGGATACTGTGTTGTAAAAGTTCGCGAGAGAGAACCCGGAAGAGGGAAGCTGACAATTAGGATCCGAGCCCAGCCGAGGGAGATCCAGGGGTGAAAAGCTAATGAGAAGGGGCAGAGCCTAGAACCCCATAGTGAACTGTTTTGTATAGGTTGGCAGAGAGTGAACCAGCAGAGGGATGCTAACGAAAAAAGGAGAAACCTGAAGTCCCTAAGAACAGTGTGCTGAGGAGGAGTGAACCCTATCGAGGGATTTCCACAGTGAACTGTTATATAAAAAGGTGGCCAGTGTGAACCCAGTGGAGGGAGGTTGACGAACAGGGGTGAACCATTAAAAAAATGTTTAAAAAAGACAAATATTCTTGAAACAAGAAGTATTGCAAGACAAGGAGAAGTGAACTGTCCTCCTTGTCCTTTGGGATCCAAGTCTGGCCGAGGGAGATCCAGGGGTGAAAAGTCATCACCCAAAGTTCATTTAGAAATGAACTGTTCAATTGATTGGTTCAATAATATAAGTGATGGGTCGGCGCCCGGAAGAGGGGGACCCAGGGTGAAGCCATCAGCCAACGTGAACTGTGTAGCAGAACTTTTTGTTGGTGTTCATTTGTTGGATAAATCAGGCCTCAAAGGCAAGAGACTTTTTAATGCAAAGAGACTTTAGCATCGAAGAACCTGGTAGCTGGAACTGAACTGTCGGCTCCTGCTGAGAAAGCTTGAGTGTGTGCTGTGCCAGCTAGAACGAAACTGTCAGCTCGTGCCAGGAAGGCTCAAGCATGTGCTGTGCTCCAGAGTCCCACCAGGTCCCATGCTAAAGACGTGGGGAAGGGAGACCTTAAGGCAATCACATCCTGACTTATTATTTGAACACTATTTACTTGATTTCTTTATACCATATCGCACACTCTTTCTGTAATTAGTTGTAACAAATTGGCAATAGGTTTTTCTTAGTACAGGCCCTTTTATTTTTGACACAAAGCCACTAGGACTGCCTTATGTTTCATTTGATTGTCAATGTTTGCTTTCATCTTAGATTTAGGTTTAGCTTAGGCATTTTTCCACCCTGCATTCATTGTTCAATAAACACCCTTGAACTGTGATCACTTGTGTCTGTCTTTACTGTTGCCACCATGAGTTCCTTACACCATCCGGATAGTCCCAGCCGCCCGGTACGCCTTCAGTATCACCAGTTTGTGCTAAAAAGTCAGCAAACGCATTGTGGATGGTATGCGGCCAGTCTCATGGGGTAGGTTTAGGGACGGGGGCTCCATGCACCCTTTCAATGATGCAGAATCGTGGATTATCCACACACAGCTGGTATTGCAAGAAGCCATATATGAATCCCCTCATATTGGTCCCATTAGAATTCTCTGGGAGGCCTACTAGATGCAGATTGTTGTGCCTGGACCTATTCCCCTGGTCTTCCGGCTTGGCCCCCAGGCGCTACACCGTCCTGATGACCCCATCAAGGTTGGTGGTGAATGTGTCATAATTGTCCTGCAAAGTGCTGATCTGCTGCTCATTGTCTGTGGTCCGTTCCTCCTGGGCATTAAAGCAAGTATGCACGGCTTGAATTGCCTTATTAATATACTGAATGGTGTGTTAGCCTCCTGCGTCCACTAGCCAATGAACTTCATTTTTTTTTGTTTCTTTTTATTTGTTCTTGATTCTATTATATAGTAACAGAACCTTTACAAAAAGGATTTATCATTTAAATATTTCATTGAGTACAAAATGTTTGATCTTGTGAGATTTGTCATAAGCATCATAATAGATGTTTCATCATACAACATAACATCTTTCATGAATGTGCGCATTATTTAAGGCTTCCCAAGGTGTCCTAGGAGCCATATGCCAGACTACATAGGATAGGATGTGATGCATCAATACCAAACATGTTACAGTCATAATCAGTGTTTATTTGGTCAGTTTTTTCAGGTGCTGGAAAATGTGACTAGTTCTTTTTCTATGAATTTGCAAAGGCTCACTAAGGCATAAATGAATGGTTTATGTGTGCCTTGCATCATTCTTGACTATAAGAATACTGAGCAATCGGCATAATTGAAATCCACAAATAGTTTGTGAGTTCTTAAAGTGCAGGCAGTATAGGATCAAATGCTTAAGTGTTTCAGTTGGTTCAGTGCATAGGGGAAAGCGGCATTGCTTACTATCTGGTTTGTCTTTGTTATTGGTCCAATTTGATATCCTCTCTTTAGTGTAGTATACATTTAGTTTATACCATAAGTATGCTTTTCTTGTGTGGTTACAAGGGAATAAAACAATGTGGTCAAATCTTGGAGTACGCTTCTTAGTATACAGGTAATATTCCTTGTATAATTTGTATTTACCTATTTGGTCAATAGTTATGCACCAATCCATTTCAAATAACTTTTTCTTAGCATAAGCTGGTCTAAGATGCACATCGTCCACAGTGATATGTACCTTGTTCAAAATTGCACATAGTTTAGCATGATATTGGGCAAAGGATGCCGAGGACGTGGATTCTATAGTTTTCCTCATATCAACATATAAGGAATTCGTTGGTGGATAGTATATTTTTGCAAAATTTGTAAGCAGCCTCCATTTCCAACGAGTGGATAGTGCAACTAGTCCTAACTCATGCCTTAACACAGCATTAGGCACAGACATTGGGAAACACTTAGCGCTTTTCAACAGTATGCCTTGTAATTGATCTAAAATTGGACCCATTTCACATAAACAAATATCCAACGAATATAAAATAACACTTTCAATTTTTAAGGTTAGAAAATCAATAACAGGCGTTAGAGAAAATTTACAATATTTCAAGTATATCAGTTTTAGTTGAGATAGAAGTGGTCTTGTCTTGTTTTTTAATAGGTCCATCCACATTTCAATAGAGTTGTGCTCTGATAAATATTAGCCTACGTAAATTGTGTCTGTAATACAAGGGATAATTGTTTCCATGATTTGCCATTGGAACCTTCCACTTTTTTTTTGAGTGCCAAATTTCATAACAGCCGTTTTTGCAGGGTTAGGAGCTAGGTTGTGCGCCATGGCAAAATCTTCGAATAGCCATAGTTTGGATTGTAGGCCTGCCGGAGTGGGGTCAAATATGATGATGTCATCAGCAAAAGCGATCCATTTGAGTTGAATGGTGCCGATTTTCACAGAGAAAAGGTTTTTTTCGTTCCATGTTTTGTCAAGATCTGCAAGGTACAGATTAAAAAAGGTGGCAGCGAGATTGCAGCCTTGTTTCAGACCTAATCCCGTGCTGATTGGCTTTGTGGTTCTACCCTCTGTTGTTATTTTGATTTTATAGGAGGTATGTAGTGTTATGAACCAATATACTAGGACCTTCGAAATTCCCATGTTGATAAGTTTCGTCCATAGTAAGTTGAGCACTGCATTGTCAAAGGCTGTTGACATGTCGATTAGGGCAATGTAGACTGGATTTGCAGTCTTTTTTTTTTATCCTGCAATTGTATGTGCCATGATGGTTGCGTTTAGCGTGGTGCTAATCCCTTTCCGGAACCCAGTTTGGTGTTTTGAGTATAAGGCATTGCTTTTGATGTATTTTTCCAGATCGTAGAGCAATAGAATCGCAAAAAGCTTTGCCTCAGTGTCTATCAAGGCGATGGGGCGATAATTCTGTGGAAGAGTAGGATCGCCTTTTTTATATATGGGTATGATGTTAGAGGATAACCAAGATGGAGGAACGGTACCCAAGTTATGAATGACCTGAAATTTTGTCTTTAAGAGCATAGCCCATAGATCTGGGTCTGACTTGTACAAACATGGGGGAAAGCTATCCGGACCTGCTGATTTGGAGTAGTGAAGTTTCAAAATAGCCCACTTGATGTCTTTAGTTGACCAGTTCAAACGAGGGATCTCGTGGTAGCATAAAGAAATTGGTGGGACATTTAAGAATGTACAGGCGAGCTGATATTTCTTCGTATTATAGTTGTTCCATGCGACACCATTTGGTTGCGGTTGCTTTTGATGGTGCGCCATATTGTGCGCGTGTCATGTGCTGTTATAGCTCTAATTAACTTACAGTTGTCTTCATTATAGCTTAGTATCCGTGCATGTTTTAAGTTTAGTTTGTATATGGCCAAAATCCAGTTCAGCTGTGTTTGGTACGTCTCACGCGATAGCTCGGGTTTTTTCAGCTGTCTCAGTGCCTTATTTTTTCACGTTTTTGCACTTTACAGACTGGATCATATAAGTGCAGGTGGGTGGTGTTAGACTCTTTTTTACTGAAGTGTATTAGAGCAGAGTGAATGAGTTCAGAGTATATCTTCTCCATTTCGGATGTCGAGATTCCATTTATGATATTTAGATTGGGATGTGCGACGATACATATTTGACAAATTGTTTGCATAAGCCTTGGTTCCACATAAGCGATATTTGTGGACGATCTATTTCTACCAACGATGTTGAGAAGTCAACTTCAAGTAGTGGACAATTGAATTTCACATTGGCTGTAATTTGTGCATGATCACCATATGTTATATGATTAATCGTCGCAGGAGATGTTATTATTAACAGTTTATGCGTGGCAAATATAAAATCAATCGTGGAGGACTTTGAGTCCCTTGACCATGTAGACCAATTACTATTTTGGTGAGCTGCAATGATATCCAAATCCCAGTCGCTTAGAACATTTCTCCATTGAGTTCATCTGTGTTTAAACAGTGCATTTATTTTTGTACCTCTAAACTCATCATATTTTCTGCAGTCGCAGTTGAAATCTGCGCCAAGTATTATTTCTGCATCTTGATAGTCATTTGTTGTGGTTTCTAGGCAGGTGTCGACTGCATCGATCATATCTTCAATTGGGGTATTTGCGGGATTCGAATATATTGTGATTATGATTCATTGTCAATACTTAGGAATATTTGTGGTTAACAATACCCCTAGCAGATTATTAGCTTTTCAAATCGTCTTCGAGCTGAGCATTAGAGCATTGTCCGGCGCTATCGCAACACCTCCTGATGGGCGGCCTAAAGAAGTTCGTATGGCCGGTAGGAAATGTGAGGTGTAGCCAGGCAGCGTCAGAGTGGTGGTTTTCATTGTTTCTTGCATCAGAATGAATGCTGGCCGATTGTAAGGGTCCAACGTCGCATGCCATTTCATTAAGTTGCACTTCATTTTGCTCAGGATTGCCTGTAATTACGTCTGGATGTCCATCTTTGGAGGTTGTCTGGCTGATCAGCGCAGTGATGTATTGATGGGGTTGCTTTCTTCCCCACCGTCAGATTACAAGGCTACAGCTTCCTGTTTCATGCCCCAGTGCTTTAGAGGTTTGTAGCACAGCACAGACAGTACCCCATTATCACTGGTGCACGATTTGTAGGTTTGGCGTCCAAGGTATGCCGTAGGGATTTTGATCTGGCAAAGTCAAAGACCGGTATAGGGTCCGGGAGCTCTTCTGTGGTGTGTTTGGGGTCATAGGTCCAGTACCAGGCGGAGACCAGGTAACCTGAATCATACTGCGGAGGGCTCATGGTGTGTCGATGTATCAGGCTCTGACTGACTACTTTCTGGCTCCCATCTTGCAGCAGTTATAGTGGAGCCCATCTTATGCAGGTCAGGCTCCCCCCACAGATTGATAGGGGCCCCAAAGGGATTAATGGACCCTCTTATGTATCTTGGCCGACAGAGGTGAAAGCATTATAGTTATAATAGTTTATTTGATCGGTCATCAGGGGGCACAGGAATGTACTAGCACACCTACATTACTCCCCTGTAGAAAGGTACAAACGGGAGAAGAGCCCCCCCATTTTGCCTGCAAAACTTGAATCCGACCCAACCCCGACTAGCCTGATACAGCAGGGAACACGGGGATGCAAGAACGCAACGTGGGCATCCCAGATAATTGAGGGAAACTGGTGGAGAAGAGCCGGCAACAAAGGTGACTCTTCTGAGCTGTCCCTCGGCTCCAGGCAGCACCTGGAGAGCGGCACACAGTGAGACTCAGTGGGCATATAACCCTAAAGGGATCATTTGCCCCAACCCCTGCCTCTCCCTCGACAGGGAACAAAGAAAGGGAGTGTGCAGCTGAGGAGGATCAACATAAGGAGCATCAGCCCCAGTCGCAGGGGTGAGTGAGTTGACCCCCCCCGCCCCCACTGCCTATATAGCCCTGAGAACAGTGGAAGAACAGGGAGAGGCCTGGTAGGCCTGTGCCCTAATCCTGCTGCAGAGTCACGAGTTCCGGCTGGCGGGCCAAGTCCGGAGCATGAGCCGAGGTGCTGCACTGCCTGGGCCCCCGGGGACAACCTGCGGGGCAGGAGCCGTCCATCTAACACACAGATAAAGTAGGATCCAGCTCCCGCTGGACCCCACCAGTCCCCCACTGGTGAGAGGCCCATTGTACACCCAGCAAACACCAAAGGGTGACAGGGCGAAGACAGTGAGCCACGCTGGAAGAGATCAGCGGGGGAAGTGGAACCCCAGCCCACACTCCGGGGTCCTGGCACAGGGCCCATAGCAGGGTCACGGAAAGGGCTAACGCAGCCACACTGGATACGGCTCTGCACGCACTACATAATAAGTGCCACCAGCTTTACATCAGCAATCGCCCACCTCAGAGGGCCCCCTAGCACCCAGAGTGTACACTAACCACTATTTATACCAAAGTAAAAGAGCTAAGCCCTTGCAGTCTCCGGCCATGGGTGCCCCAGGCTTTGGGAAAGAGCGGGCTCCACCGGAACGGAGGAGACTGTGCTCCCCCTCCGGCTTGCTTATCCACCAAAGGTCCCGGCTCTCTGCAGTGAAGTGAGGAGCTCATTAACCTACCACTCCTGTTGGAGGCCAGATTTACACGCAAGAAATTCCAGGGAGGATCGCACCTCAGGGGAGGTGAGGACCTGGGCTCTCTCCACCCCTGCACCAGCAAAGGCACAGAGTAGTGGAGTGGGGCTGTGACTGGATCCTCCCTACCCCAACACAGCAACCCGACGAGCAAAGGCCATACCAAAGGGCCCAAGGAGGGAGATAGGTGTACAGGGGGGCCCGACCTCCACATGAGGACGAAAGTGGCTCTGTATGCCAGGAACCAAAGCCAAGAAGCAAACCCCTCTCGCATCCTGTGAACTGGGCAGCCCTGCTCCAGAAGTTTAAGTTTACCCCGACTTCCCAACAACTGCAAGACGAGCCACCCCATCCCCCACCCCCCTGGAGAAGACGGTCATGGCAGACGATGTGTCATCAATGAGACGGCTACCTACAAAAAGGTAGTCTCCCTAAATATTTTGTAAAGGGGGATCAGTTTCTCGAAACGGGAGAACACTAATAGATACACTATACAAAAGTGAGAAACTGATTACCCCGCTCTATGTCAGTACAGGTCAAGGCTTAGTGATAAATTGTATTATCCTACATGCTAGTACACATAGGACATTTGAGTGGTACTGACAGCTGTTGATCTTAATACTACCTAATACAACTAGTGCCACAAACTTATATAAAATAGAACCACATCTCTTTAAACACTAAACATTTTTGCACAATTTTAAAGAAACATCAAATCATAAATAAGTCCATACAAATGTATTCATTTTAAGACAAATTTAGAAAAGTTAAAAAAGGGAAAAGAAAGAAATTTTAACATGTATGTAACACAATCAACAATACATGGTCTTCTCAACCCATTCTTAAAAACAGTATCATCTGTGAAGGGGTTAGTTGGATCAATAAAACACTGAAATTATTCAATTTAACGGTGTTAGATACAAGACTTCAGTAGTTCATGAGTCTGTTGTCGACATGTTTCGGACTTTCTGGATTTTAGAACGCTATCTCTAGTGTTCCTTCAACCATTGATTTTCCACGGCCTTCTTCAGGACACACCATTTCTTTAGATGTAGTTAAACATTTTTCATATGCCCCATAGCAGGTTTGACAATATATCCAGTACGGACATGAGCTCCAGGACCGGCACAGTAGTAGCCGTGTCAGATTATTTTCTTAAAACCAGATGTTCTGTATATCACCCACAGTTCATTTGAGTCCCAATCAAAGTTAGAAACTTAGGTCCCAATTTATATTAGCACCTCTCAGCCGGGGACGTCTAGTTGTCCTCAAAAACCACGATCTTTCATCAGCGGCGGCACTCTCAAACGCTGAGCAAATGCTTGTGAGCTTGGCCTCAAGAATTAGCCTTTCCTTTCCGCGGTTGTCTCCGGAAACAAATGGGCGACGGCGTGACTCATTTGACAAATATATATATAGCTATGCTTGGAAAAGGGGGGGAGGTGGTTGGTCTGCACCAATGATGGAGGTATTCTCGTTAGAGGCTCAGACGCGATCTAAATGGGGGGGGGGTTATGGTTCATGTTCGGCACTATGCCAAATGGGAGGTGGGTTTATTAAGCTTTTTTATGCAACACAATACAGGATTATAGTTGATCATAAGAATCGATTACGTATTATCAGACCTCGCACTGATGTAGAGGGTGTCTAACACAATAATAGAACCGGTTCCCTGGTCGGACCACGACCTGGTCAAGGTGAAGCTGGGTGCGTGGTCTCCAGAGCAGAGAAAGGGGAGGTGGATGTGGATGTGTAATGATCTTTTGCTGAAGGACAGAGAGGTGGCACAGGATCTGCTGGAAGTGACAAGGGAATTCTTCCAATTCAACGATAATGGGGAGGTGAGATTAACAATGATCTGGGAGGCATTTAAGGCCACATTACGAGGGAAACTAATCCACCAGGGAGCCAGAAAGAAAAGGGAAAGAGAGAAAGAGGAGTTAGACCTGAGGGATAAGTTAGATACGCTACAGCCCAAAGGTATGTTGAAAACCCACATGACCCCAGATAAGCTGGCAAAAGCACAAAAATATAGAACCCAGCTGAAAGACCTCCTCCTATAGCAAGCTGAGAGGAAACTTGCGTTTTTAAAGCAAAAATATATGGTGAAGGGGGAATGTGCAGATAAAATTCTGGCCTGGAAACTGTGGGCGCAAAGGTACTCTAGGCGAATCGGGCTTATATGCCAAAAGGGACATGAAAAGGTGCAGGATGACCAACAAATAGCGCAGGAATTTGCAAATATTACGAGACCCTATATCCATCGGAATACAAGGGGGAGGGAACCCAGATAGACGACTTTCTTGATGCTCTCCCGTTGCCAGGTATCTCACCAGAACAAGCAGAATCGTTTGAAGCACCATTTACAGCCGACGAAATATTGTCAGCGATTCTGAGGATAAAATCAGGAACCTCCCCAGGAGAAGACGGCTTCTTGGTCAGTTTCTTTAAGACATACCGATCCACCTTAGCTCCATTCGTGGCTAGGCTATTCAATCAAGCGCTGGAGACGGGACTCCTCCGGACTCCCTACTAGCAGCATTGATAGTGGTAATCCCAAAGGAAGTGAAGGACCCGACACAATGCCAGTCATACAGACCAATCTCCCTGCTAAACACGGCCACCAAAATGTTCGCTAGGGCGTTAAGCGTTAGGTTAGAGATACTCATGCCCTTATTAATCCATGGGGATCAGGTAGGATTTATCTCGGGGCGACAAGGCACGGATAATATTCGGAAAACAATCGACCTAATGCACCTGGCCCAGGATCAGAAACGGAATAGCTACCTGGTCTCCATAGACTCTGAAAAGGCTTTTGATAGAGTGGAGTGGGGCTATATGATGAAAATACCGAAGAAGATGAGGTTTGGCCCCAACTTTCAGGGATGGATCAGGGCTCTCTACAGGGACCCAACGGCCAAGGTTATGGTCAACACATAATATCTCAAACCCTGGATTTAACCAGGGGAACTAGACAGGGGTGCCCTTTCTCCCCACTCCTTTATGCTCTCACCATGCAGCCCCTGGCGATAGCTATTCGAAATAACCCAGGCATTAGAGGGATCACATGCGGGCAAGTTGAGTTCAAGCTATCATTGTTTGCAGATGATATCCTGGGTTATACATCGGAAGTTCAGCGCTTACTACCATGCCTTCTCAACCAAATCCACACCTTTGGGACCTTTTCGGGCCTACAAATTTACATCTCAAAATCGAGTGTAATGCTGATGCAACCATGCCCCAACCATACCATACCTCAGGGGTCGCTGAGGGGTATAAGGCTGGAAAACACACAAATGATCTACTTAGGGATATCCCTTCCCCGTGATCTGTCCCGCTTGTTTGATTCTAATTATACACCTGTCCTATCCAGGCTCGGAGCTGACCTTACGAGATGAGCCCCCCTTACTCTTTCATGATACGGCAGGATGACCTCTATCAAGATGACAGTCCCCCCCACGCCTATTGTACTTATTTATGGCAATCCGTGCACTACTCCCTGACTCCTTTTTCGCAAAACTCAACTCTATGATATTCGGATTCATATGGCAAGGGAAGAGACCATGGGTTAAAAGAACCACCCTGACCCTCACTAAAGACCAGGGTGGTTTGGCCCAACCAGATTTCTTCTTATAGTACAAAGAAGCCCAATTGCGAGTGTTATTAGAGCACATGCGGGATGACTTGGGCACATTCTGGACCTACTTAGAAGATATGTATTTGCCTCCAGGGAAACTCAGAGACATGCTGTGGTCCCCAACTAAGCATGTCCCATCACGACTGAGGGAACATGCAGCGACGAGGGTAATTTGGGGCCTGTGGAAGAACAATAGACCAAATAATAACATTTCCTCTTGGCCCTCTCTGCTAAACTCATAATGGAGTCCCTCAGTAGACTTAGGTAAAAGAGGCTTTAAAAAGGGCAGCTATGGTCTGACAAAGGCCTGGAGAGAGCGGGGCAACTTTTCCAGAAAGACTGGTTTAAGGATCTAGATGAGGTGAGGGAAATGTTGGGACAGAAGGAAGTAACAGTGTTCGACTAAAGGGGATGTGCAGGGCTCCTGGGGTCCATGCTAATCTCTCCCGGCTATTAACAGCCTTTGAACGGGTGATTAGCGAGGCCTCTTCTAGGAAAGGAATTGTGTCCAAAATGTATAGAGCAATGATCACGGCTAACTTGGATGGCAGGCAAAAGTTTAAGCAAAAATGGGAGGCAGAAATAGGGAGGGAGATCCCTGAGGAGACTTGGGACCAGGTTTATCAAATCATGTTTCATGGGAACCTTTTCACAGCAACAACGGAACACAATTTTAAAATGCTTTACGGGTGGCACCTAGACCACCAGAAACTGTCTAGAATGTTTACTGGAGCCCCCTATGCCCCAAGGAATAAGGTCTGATAGGGACATCATATCACATGTGGTGGATCTGCCCAAAAATGCAGGTGTACTGGTCCGAAGTCCTTAGCTGGATCAAAGAAAGGAGGGTAATAGCACCTAACCTTGGAGCCACTGCAAATGCTATTGGGAGTCCCTGAAATCGAGAGAGAGGAAAGTAGGCTGCCATGGGTATATGAGGCAATGCCGAGGGCAGCGCTGGTGGCAATTGCGCAAAGTTGGAAGAGCACCACCACTCAAAAGGAGATTGGTTAAATAAACTTAGGGACATCTTTATATTGGAAAAACTCTCTGCAATGGTAAATCACAAACTGGAATCCTTTCATAGGGACTGGGGAATACCCATACTCAAATGGGTAGAAGTTAGAACATGAAGAGAAAATGATGGCTCCCATAGGGACACTATGGTCCCAATGAGCGAAAACCACAGTAATGGGCAACGTAGTAGGCTTTTTTTTGGGGAGGACCGTATTCGGGGGAATGGAAACCAACATTGATAGAGCCTAAATGTATCAACTCATGAAGCATGTATAATCTTTGCTATTGATATTGATATTTTATTTCTATTGCGCTCATACACAAGTGTTTCAGACAAAGTACATGTATCTTGTTGAGTAGTGACTGTTGTATCCTTGTGCTGTGTAAATTGCATTGCAGGGGGAAGGGTTGGTGGAGGGGTGTAGAGATGTCGCGATAGCCCCGCTCTCGCGAGATCTCGCCCGCTACCGCAGCTCCGCCCCCGCGCGCGACGCGCGCATTACAGGACGAGCTGAGGATGCGGAAAGCTGCGTCTTCCCAGCTCCTCCGAGCACGGGACTAAATCAGCATTAAAGCTGAAATATAGAACTGCCACAGCCCTGCCCCAGTTGGCCACGTTGGCCCCTGTTTACCCAGGCACTGTCCGATTGGGAAAGGTTCCTGAGAAACCTGGTGAAATAAAGCACTGGTGAAACCCCAGCCTGGCTCCTGTCTTCCTTCAGGGAAAACTTATACAACATAAATTGGCGACGAGGATCATCACCAGAAACCGCGCAGAAACATGCAGGGAGCCACACCGCCGCCACCCTTTCTACAAACGCCAGGTAGGCCTGCCATCCCTTGGCCACAATGGCAGCCCCTCTTTATAACGTACGTGGATGCTATGGGAGGAGCAGGATTTTCAGCGGCAGGACGAAGGGCCATGCTACTCAATGCCTTGGGGGTGGAAGGGCAAAGAATATTCGAGGGCCTTACCCCGAATCCAGTAGATGATGACGATGATGATGTGTTCAAGGAAGTGGTTAGAAGAATCATTAAGAGGTTCGCCAGTAAAGAGAACACAGTACTACATAGAATAAGGTTTTACACTCGAAAACAAGAACAGTCCAAACCTGTCGATGACTATGTCACGAAATTAAGAGAACTAGCAGCATTGTGTAACTTCGGCACCAATGCCGAGAACCGTATATGCGACATGCTAATTATCCACACCAACAGTCGGAAAGTTCAAGATAAGTTCATCCTTGAAAAAGAGCTACAGTTAGAGAAAGCCGTTGAGATCGCCAGAGCGGTAGAAGAAACGGTGGGAAGAAGGAAAGAGTTCACAGGGGCCCAGGGTCCCACTGAAATACAAGCTGTGGGGTTCCATTCAAGAAAAGAAAGGTTGGCACCGGACACGAGAGAGGTGAGAAACAACAAGAAAGAACCCCTCAAGTGTCATAGGTGCACCAGCACCAAACACCTGGCTTTTGACAGAGAGTGCCCAGCCAGAGACAAGGAGTGCTCTGTCTGCAAACGCATTGGACACTTCGCGATAGTGTGTCGATGGAGAAACAAGAAAGTCACCAGCCTCACCACAGATCGCACAAGGGAAAGAGAATCCTCCTCAGGTGAAGAGGGAAGACCCACAGTTATCATGGTGAACAGCACACGAGCCAGAAGAGAGAAGCCCCACTGCGTGATCAAATTCAAAGGAAGAGAAACCATCACCAGGGTCTACTTCAGCCACGAAGGGCCTGGAGTTTTAGGCTGGGACGATCAAGACAAATTAAAAATCAGACTAGATCCCAGCACAGAAGATCAAGTTCTATCAGTCAATGCGAGGAGCGTATCCGTTGTCAAGAGCGATTACCCAACACTTTTTTCGGAGAAGCCGGGGCACATTAAAAGTTTTATTCACAAAATTGTGCTCAAAAGAAATGCTGTCCCTGTCAAGCACCGGGTGAGACCAGTACCGGCCACAGCAAGGGACACCCTTAGACAACAGCTAGACAAAATGAAGAAAGAAGGAGTGATAGAAGAAATTGAAGCATCCGAATGGCAGAGCCCAGTCGTCCTCATAAAGAAACCCCAATCACAGGAATTAAGGGTCTGCATAGATCTGCGCAGCCTCAACTTAGAAGTCATCACGGACAATTACCCGCTCCCAAGCATAAATGAACTCATCTTATTAATGAAAGAGGCCAAAATTTTCTCTAAACTAGACATGAGAAATGCATATCACCAAATACAGCTGCACGAAGAATCGAAACCCCTTACAGCATTTATCACTCCATTTGGCACATTTCAATTCACCAAAATGCCTTTCGGGTTGTCATCAGCCGCATCAGCCTTTCAACGCATGATGGATGTCCTGCTACGGAAAGTTAAAAATGTGGTATACTTTCAGGATGACATATTGGTCTACGCAGGGGATAAACGGACGCACGATGCCACCCTCAAAGTGGTTCTCAACAAGCTACAAGAAGCAGGAGTGCGCTTACACCATGAAAAATGTTCATTTGGGGTAAAAGAAGTCGAATATCTGGGGTACAAGATTTCGGAAAAGGGCATCAGTCCAAAACAGAATCTCATGCAAGCCATCAGTAAAGCTCCTGAACCCACCACCAAAGAAGAGGTGAGGTCATTTCTAGGATTGGCTGAGTACTATGCGAAATTCATACCAAAGTTTTCAGAAACCACTGCACCCCTACGCGACCTACTCAAAAAAGGGACAGAATTCTCGTGGAAAGAACCCCAGAAGAGGGCGATGGACACCATAAAGCAACATATCATGAAAGCCCCATGTCTTCAACCTTTTAACCCAGAGTGGGATACAGTCATTACCATTGACGCCAGTGCGTACGGACTAGGAGCTGTGCTAACGCAGAGGAGAGGTGACACCGAACACGTGGTGGCCTTTGCATCAAAGGCACTATCAGAGGCGGAACAGAACTATTCCACCATTGAAAAAGAAATGCTAGCATGCGCATGGGCAGTCGAACATTTCAGAACATACGTGTGGGGCACAAAGTTCAAGCTGGTGACAGATCACAAGCCCCTCATCCACATGCTTAGTCCGGGAGGCACCAAAGCATCCACGCCCAGACTAGCTTGCATTGCAGCGAAACTGCAGGAATACACATTTGAAATCCATCACATCTCAGGCTGGAAAAACTTGCAAGCCGACTGCATGTCGAGACTGCCAGAGAACAAGGAGAGGGCTACCACATTCCTACACGGAGAATGCATTGTTGCATCCATCTCAGACATAAGGGCACCAGACTACCTGGAACTCAGTGAGAGACACTGGGAAGAGGAAGATGAGAACGACCCAACCATGGAAAAGATTCGCAAATGGATCAAAGAAGGGTGGCCCAATGAAAAAATGCTGCCCGAAGGCATGAGACCATATTGGAAGGTGCAAGATGAGTTGTCGGAAACAGAGGGGATAATCATGAAAATGGACCAAATCATCCCCCCAACAGGAATGAGACGCACTATTCTCTGCAGGGCCCACGCGGGACACCTCGGGAACACGATGACCCGCCGCAGGGTGAGAGAAGCCTACTGGTGGCCGTCTATGGACCAAGAAATACGCTCCATGATAGAGCGCTGCCACGAATGCCTAAATAGCGACAAAAGACTGAAGGTTCGCCAAGCACCTCTCATACCCACGGAGATACCAGAAGCAGTATGGTCCAAAGTGGGCATAGACTTTATAGGGCCCCTGGAGGCGATGGCAACGGAACACAAATACGGCATAGTGCTGGTCGACTATCTATCCAAGTGGGTGGAAGCAGAGTTTGTCCCAAACATAACCACTGAGACAGTCATAGAAGTACTCATGGAAATTTTTCAAAGGGAAGGCCTCCCCAAAGAAGTAGTCACAGACAATGGAGTACAACTAGTTTCCAAAGACATGGAAGAATTTTTAAAAAGGAACCACATCAAACAAAAGAAGGCGGCCCTGTATCACCCCCAAGCAAATGGACTTGTGGAGAGGGCGAACAGGTTCATAAAAGGAGCCATCCAACTAGCGACAGCGTCGGGCATGGACCCCCTCAAAACCACAAAAGAAGCCATAGCGGCCCACAGGCTCACGCCAAACGGAATTACTCAAATATCCCAGTTCAAAATGTTGAGAGGGAGGAGTGCGGCATCTACCCTCATCCCACCATGGCTGTCGAAAGTAAGGGAAGATGAAGCAGTTGACATGACAGAAGTGGTATGGCGCATTGAAAGAAACAAGACACGCATGAAATCGTGGAGTGACGAAAGAAGGAGGACGAAGCAAGCGCCCAACATAGAAAAAGGGGACTGGGTCAAAATCAAACTTCCAAGAAAAGATCAAGCCACAGGATCCCGGTATAGTCAACCCATAAAAGTAACTCACAAAGGAACCAACCACGTCCGCACAGAAGACGGGCGCACGTGGAACTTTGAAAGGGTAGCATTGTACCAACGAAGGCAAGAAAAAGTGAGGACCCCAGAGACACCACGCATAGAAACCGAAAGGGACGACGGGAGAAACGAGGAACGAGAACCCGAAGGAACCGACGGAGAAAGAGAAGAAACCGAAACTGAACAGGAAGAACCGAACGTAAGTCCAGAACCGGTTCAGCAGGAATCGTGCCCTGGAACCAGTGAGAGGCCCAGAAGGGAGCACAGAAGACCGGTGAGATACAATGACTATGTGTTACAGTGAACCCGTTTCGCATTGAAAAAGAGATGTCGCGAGAGCCCCGCTCTCGCGAGATCTCGCCCGCTACCGCAGCTCCGCCCCTGCGCGCGACTCACGCATTACGGGACGAGCTGAGGATGCGGAAAGATGCGTCTTCCCGGCTCCTCCGAGCACGGGAGTAAATCAGCATTAAAGCTGAAATATAGAACTGCCACAGCCCTGCCCCAGTTGGCCACGTTGGCCCCTGTTTACCCAGGCACTGTCCGATTGGGAAAGGTTCCTGAGAAACCTGGTGAAATAAAGCACTGGTGAAACCCCAGCCTGGCTCCTGTCTTCCTTCAGGGAAAACTTATACAACAAGGGGGAAGGGAATTATGGTAACAAAGGTTATAGAAAAAAACATTATCTGAAACTGTTCCTGATGTTGTAAGTTTAATAAAAATACAATTTAAAAAAAAATCTTTTAAAACACGCTTTCTAAGTGCGAGCCCGGGGTTCAAACCAGTGTTGCTATGCGTTGTCTTGCTTCCAAGACAAACGCATTGCCCCTGAGCTATCCTCCCGGCCTAAAGTCAATCATAGCAGTTAAGCTTTCAGCAAACATGGCACATGCCGGCATTTGTCAAACCTGTATCATAGGCTGCGAAATATCAGAAGGCGGTAGCACGTGCAGCATGTCTCCTTTCATTTGAGGTCATCACCAATAGCCCTGTTGTGAGCGACCATCTTGAGGTGCCAGCATGTGTGTGTAGTACTTCTGTTCTATAATCAGGAGAAGCGTACTTGTTGGAGGTATTTAGTTTTTTCGCTGCTTATTCCGGTATCTGTCTTCACTGGGAAGTGCTCGAGCGGGTGTGCGGGAGCTCCAGAAGAGGCTCAGGGGTGGGAGACTATGCAGCCGACTGCCGTCATGTTTGTAAGTCGGCTGTCGCTCCCCTCATGGTGCCCCCAGCCGTGCTAAGGAAAGGCAGTCCACAAGTGGTCTCTGCCATTAGAGCTAGTACCTCGCTCTACCCTCTCATCTGGAGGACGACAATGCAGTTTGGGGGAGGAGCACCGTGCCCTGCAGGCAGTCAGTGCGCTTTACTTCAGAGGCATCAACAGGAGCCGGGCCATTCCTCAGTTGGGAGGGGGTCCGCATTGTGAAGCCTGTCCGGGACGATCGCCTCCCTGGGGCGTCCTCGTTCTTCAGGTGGCTGTCAAGAGCCCCTTCATTGGGATCCACTGTGCTGCGATGTAGTGGTCAGACCGCGCCTCCTTCCACGCTGGTCGTGAGTCGGGGGAGTCGGCCAGCAGCAGGCCAGCACGGGCCATGTGGCACAGATCCCTGGCACCCCGACCTCCAAGAGCATCACCAAATGGCTGGGCAGCTCACTGCCCTTTAATCTGCTGGCAGGCAAAATGTTCTGCTCGATCGGTTGGTGCGGTCTGAGATAATTTGAACCGCCAAGGCTTGTTGATCCCAGAGCTTAATCACCCGACAGCCATCTTGCTTGGAACATAAACGCCCCCTCTCTGGCATATTTGTGGGAAATATTTACAACCCTCTATTTAAAAAATTCACCAGGCACCTCTAGGTTCAGTGTGATGGTCGACAGGTCGACAGGTCTAACCTTTTATGCAATATAGATACTCACAGGTTTTGGTGTGAATACAGTGTGGATAGGATGTGTTTGTGATGTGATTGTGATGAAGGTGTGGTTTTGGAGTAAGTGTAACATGGATGGGATGGGATTCTGATGTGGCTGTGATATTAATGTGAACATGTGCAGACTTGCACTACGCTGGTGCAGGAAGGAAAGAACCAGAAGACATGCCTTCTCTGTCTATGCCCCAAGACTCTGAAACCTCCTTCCCATCAACATCAGACTCATGCCCTCACTTCTACAGTTCATGAAGGAAATCAAGACCTTTCTTTCTCTTGAAGGAGAAAGTCAGTGAGAGGTTGCCGCAGGTAAAAAAGGAAGTTTTTAAGACAGGATTTTTACAGGAAGAATTCAGGTGCCTTGGTGGAAACTGTAGCTCCGCAATATGCATATGTCGCAACGGAAAGCCACTATGATTTAATGGATGCTAAACATGCAAAAAATGGGAGAAAGAAGCAGCGGAAACAAAAAGTAGGCGCTGTGGGTGTAACTTTAGATAAATGAGTGAAGGTGAACCCTTAAGTCCCAGTGAAGAAGAAGGATTCTCAGGTAGAGGATTCTGGTCCCCAGAGTAAATGGGAGAACCCTGAGCCAAGCGCCTGCTGTGCCAACTCAAGTGCAAGCCGAAATTAAAATTGAGGATTGTGTGATCTCACAAAAATCCAAGGCTGCCAAAGACATGACAACAGTATCTGCATCCCCTTTCCTGCGAAAAGATAAGACCTCCCCTGATCTGGACAACCTGAAGATAATTATCACAGATTTATTTGCGATCTACTGCACTTGTTTCTAAATGGACAGGATCTTCTGAAGGTGTTGCATATTTTTCCACAGTTAAGGGTGATCACGTCAGAAGATATTGCAAGAGTGGTGTAGTGGGACTCCCGCTCAGACTTTAACTGGTCCTGTTTATATTTGTATAGCAAACTGACCATTGATTTTATTATGGCAGTGGCTCAATTGTTCTTAAAAATGGGATATGCCTTTGAGGTGGGGTCTCCTTTTATTGCTCACGTTGTTGAACCATTGGAAAAGAAGCAAGCCGGTACCACTGCTGTGTCAACGGTTGGTAGAAGCAGGGACAGGGTTATCCAATGTTCTGAGGGGTGTCCCACAGCAGGTGAGTGGGTATGGCGACCCTACTCATAAAATATTAAGGTTAACAATTGAATAGCAGAGTAAACAAAGTCCACTCACAATAATTGGCTGGTAAACTAGGGGTCATTCGCATTGAATACATATGAAAGCTGGTGTTGCCAATCTGATCGCGACTGATATTTTTATGTTACAGGAAACGTGGGTTACTTGCACATTTGTTCTAGATGGATATATGTGTGTTTTAATAGACTGCCCACTAGGCAACGGGTTGGCAGACCTAGTGGGGGTTTGATTATAGGTATTAAGAATATAACGCAGGGCCAGGAGTTGGGTATTGAGAAAGCTTGTGATTTTTGTGTACAGATTTGCCACGTGGAGGGTTGTTCTGGGCACCTCTAGAAGAGTCATAGGATTACTCTCTAACTGAACATTCTAAAGTAATAAAAATTGCATGTGTGAATATTTTTTATAATTACACAAAAGTTGATGTTCTTAATGTAGTCTCTGTTTCAATTGAAGTATTTTAAAAATATGTTATAACTCAAACAGGACTACACATGGGTTTCTGTTGCTACAGGGTCAGTTTAGTATCATGCATTTTTTGGAAGGGAAAACGTGTACAGCAAATAAAGCTGAATACCCCAGGAGCATAGTGCCCAGTATTCCCAGAATTACATCTTTGAACGCTATGCAAGGAGGAGTTGTCCTTCTCAAAATGACTTGCAGAAAACCGCAGTGAAGTAGTTCCTGGTGTTTTATTCAAAGAAGTGACATGAAAATCAGCCTTCAGTGATGTTAGCATAATGGGGGTTGAACGAAATGCTATTCCTAATATTTGAATGTTTGTGGTTGTCTGTTTTTTTCAGCACACTGGGTAAATATCAAAATTAGTAAAAGGGATTGCAAAACACCATGACTTTATGTAGAATAAATCCATTATTCGCCGAAGAGATAGTTAAGTGCAGTTGAACCTTTAATGCACAATACAATCTAAAATAAGTCCAACTAAAATCCAGTAAATGTTTTCCCAACATAAAAACCCTTAATAACTCCCACAAAAATGTGGGAACTATAGGTTGACATTGGGCCTCATTACACGGAAGGCGGTAAACCATGGCGCTATTAGCGCCATGGTTGCCGCCGGTACCTTACCGGGTCCGCCTTGGTGGATGGCAGAATTAGCGCCATATTCCAAGGTGTGTGGGGCGCTAATTCCGCCATCCACCATTGCCCCTTCACCATTGCCAGTTAGCCCCATAGGGCTCCATGTTAATGGTGAAGGTGCTAATTACGGTACCGCAAATTGCGGTACCATAATTAGCACCAAGGTCCCTTTGCGGGTCCCGTACTTAACGCCTGTAAAAACCAGGCATTAGGGGAAGACCCGCAAAGGGACCACATAGTAAGGCGGTAAGGGTTTACCGGTACCCTTACCGGTACCAGTAAACCCTTACCGCCTTCCGTGTAATGAGGCCCATTGTGTCCCCATCATTTAAATCCAGTAAACGTGTGGCTGGCAATAAGTGTTAGTGGATTGTTTTTACCCAGAAACAAGTTGTTAAAAATCCACAATAAATCTTGCAACTTAAGACAGAACAATCCTTGCTTATTTGGTCCATGTCAAGACCATGGTGTGTTGCTCTGTATGACGTATCGTATGTATTGATCTGCTATGAACAGCTCAGGCTTGCATCCTTCTCACGGATGACGTGAGAGAAAGTCAGCAAGGTTTTGCTCTTTGCCTGGTCTGTGTGTTATGGTGAACTGGTAGTCCTGGAGATGGAGTGCCCCCCTTGCTATTCTGGGCGGCATCTTGGCTTGTGGGTTGCCGTAGATGAAGATCAATGCCTGGTGGTCTGTGACTATGGTGAACGGCTTTCCGCAAAGAAATAGATGAAAGTGTTTGCAGGCCCAAACCACTGCTAGGCCTTCCTTCTCGGCTTGAGAATATGCCTGCTCAGCCTTAGATAGGCTTCGGCTGGCATACGACACTATGTGTTTGTCATGTCCTTCCTTTTCATCAAGTTACGTAAGTATGGCCCCGAGGACTACTGGACTCACATCTACGATGAGTTTTGTGGTTTTCCTGGGATCGAAGTAGGCCATGTTCCTGGCATCTGCAATGCAGGCTTTGATGAGTTGAAATGCTTCCTGACACCTGGTCGACCAGATGAACTCAGTGTTGAGTTTGATGAGTACCCTGAAGGTCTCACTGACGGATGCAAAATCCCTGATATAACGCGTGCAATAGCTTGCAAGTCCCAGGAAGGACCTGAGGTCAGAGGTGGAGGTAGGTGGATCAGCGCCCGTGATTGCGCTGACCTTCTCCAGGTCTAGTGTCATGCCCTTCTCTGAGAAGATGTGTCCAAAAAAACAAAGCGTTCTCTTCCGAAATTCACATTTCTCCTTGTTTAGGGTGAGTTGGGCCTCCTCTAAAGCCATGCATACCTGCATGAGCGTGTCGTCGTGCTGTTCTTGTGTTTGGCCAAATACCAGGATGTCATTGCTGTAATTGAGGCAGTTTGGCACATGCTTGTTTACGTTGTGTATTTCTGCCTGAGAAATTTCTGCCGCTGGCGATACGCTGAAACTCAACCGTTTGTATCTGTATAACCCAAGGTGCGTGACGAAGGTTGTTATGTAATGGGACCTCTTGCTGAGTTCTAGTTGGTGATAGCCTTTGTTAAGGTCCAGTTTTGAGAAGACTGTTGCTCCATTTAGGAGATGTACTATGTCGGTAATGTGGGGGGCTTGATGGCGTTCCCTAATGATAGCTTCATTTGGTCTTCTCATGTCTACGCATATTCGGATGTCGGGTGAGTCTCTTTTGGGCACGGGCACTATGGGGGAAACCCACGGTGTGGGACCTTCTGCTGGCTCGATAATGTCTGCCTCCAGTAGCTTTGTTAGTTCGTTCTCCACTTGCTTCTGAATGTTGATGGGGATCCCCCTGTAATGTTGGGCTACTGGTGGGATGCTGGTGTCGATGTGAAGTTCAATTTGTCGGTCTTTCAATTTCCCTAAGCCTTTAAACAGTGAGGGGGAAGACCTGCTCAATGCTTGCGGTAGGGTCCAGATACTTGTGCACCATGAGTCGATATAATATGTGGACTAGTCCCATTTCAATGGCTGCTTCGTAACTTAGGATGCACCCGCTGTCGGCTTCTAGGACGTGCATGGGGATGTCTTTCGCATGATCTTTGTAGCGGCATGATGCCATGAAAGATCCTTTGCAGGCTAAAGGTGTCTTTGAGCCATAGGGGAATATGAGTGCTCTGGCTGGTTGGGTATGGGGCATGGGGTATGCGTTTGTATACTTCCTCGCTCGCTGATTACATTTATTGTTGCCTCTGTGTCTATTAGGAATTTGGCTGCTGTCTGGTTGATTTGGATCATGAGTATTGGGCTGCCTTTTTCCGTGGTTCCTCTTGGTGTCTCTGATTTCTACGGGTGTTTTCTTCCAAGGATGCACTTGATGCACTGTCTGGCAGTGATTGTTCCATGAGGTACCTGACGTACCGCCGTGGTCTCCTTCTTTGTCTGGATGCTGCAGTCTTATTTTCTCTACACTCTCTTCTTTCTTGTCTTCTCTCTGGTTGCTCATCGCAGTGTCTGTGACGTGCCGTGTCATAGGGTTGGTGTGTCGTTGGGAGTGGGGTCGGCTGACCTTGCTCCTGTTCTGGTGTGGATTTTCCGTTCCTCCATGCTCCCTGCATTTTTCTGTGAAAAATCAGGCACACGGCTTTGTAGTGATTTTCCCCTCCGCAGGCAGAGCATGTTTGGCCCATGGCAGGGCATTGCACCTCATGCCGGTACTCGTGCCCACACCTGTAGCAAAATGGGTCGCCATTGTTTCATGCAGCGTCTTCTAGCCTGTTAATGTTCTCTTGCTTCCCATGTGTGATCTTTATGGGCCTCATTACGACCCAGGCGGTAAGTTACCGCCTGGGCCGTGACTTTACCACCATGGCGTAAACTACGTTTACGCCATGGTGGTTGGCGGACTTACCGCCCCATTCCGAGGTCGGCGGGGCGGTAAGTCCCCAATCCCCATTTACCCTTCCCCATTCCCATTTTTGCCCCATAGAGCATAATGGGAGTGGGGAAGGCGTTAATTACGCCACCGTAAATTACGGTGGCGTAATTAACTCCATGGTACCTTAGCGCCATGGATTTTAACACCTGCTAAAAGCAGGTGTTAAAAGCGCCATGGCGCTAAGGGACCTCGTAGTTGGCGGTAAGGGGTCGGCGCAGCTAACGCTGGCGTTAACCCCTTACCGCCTGGGTCGTAATGAGGCCCCATATCATCGAGGCCTTCCACCTGCGCTGCCAGTGCGGCGTCCGAGCCAGCCAGGCGTAGTATTTCCTCCAGGTTGTGTGGCTTTTGTAGCAGTCGCTTTCTGAAGTCAGCGCTTTCACACCCTGCTATGATCTGTGACCAAAGGGCTTCTTTGTTTGAATATTTGTTGAAGTCACAGGGTTTCATTCTTAGTCTTAGCCTCATTACAAATGCGTCCATGGTCTCACCTTTGTTTTGTTTCGTGGTGTGGAAGATATGCCTTTCATAGTCCACGTTTGTGTGGGGTGTAAAATAGTCGGTGAGAGTTGTCTTTAAACTGGTCTAGGTGTTTATGTGACTTTCTGGTATTTCATCTAGAATGTCCTGCACATTTCATTCTACTGCGTAGTTGAGTAAGCTGTGTTTCTGCTCATCTTCTGTGGGTCCTACCACTTTTAGGCACACCTCGAAGTCCCTCAGTCACCTCTTCCATCGTGATCCCAGTGTGCTGGTGTCGGTGAGGTCACAGTTTGATGGTAGTTGGGACAGGATGCTGTCCGACATTTTTTGTGGAAGTGATTTGGCAGGGGTCACTGGAACAGTCAATGACTCCCCCTCTGAAATGCTCATGTGGGGATGTTCGGTGGGTGTAACCTCCAGGCTAGTTTTTGCCTCCTGTGCCTTGGTATTGCTTGTTATTCCTTAGTCCCGGCCTGTTCCCTTTCTTCTTGTCCTAGTTGCTGTAGGTTTTCCTGTCCTGCGTGAGGGTGGGATTTTGGTGCCTGAAGAGGCTCCCAGTGTGGTTCACTATGGGTAGTATGTGGCCCAGGTGGGGGAGCTGTGGTGGTACAGCTTTTCCCGCCTTACGCCCAGGCCTTTGCGACCTGTGATTGATTTTGGCAGGATACATTTTTCTCTGAGGAAGTGGGGCCCAGGCGGGGGCTCTGTGTAAGCGCCGGTCGGTGGGTCTTGTCCGCCTTGTTCGTAGGCTTTGCAGCCTTCATGCTCAATTTTGGGTGGGAGAATATGTATCCTCAACCGCTGCTGGATGCCAAGAAGGTGAAACGGGGAGCGTACTGCTCTCTTACCTCTTTTCTGCCTGAGCGGGAGGACCACACCTCCACTGCTCGTCGGTGACTCTGCGAGCCGTTGCCGTCAGCGGAAGAGTCTCTCCTCGACCGCCCGGAGCTTTACAAGCAGGGAGCCGCTGCTCCACCCACAGATGTTCCTGGTCGCCATCGGCAGGGTTTCGCCCCTGCCCGGATTTATGCAGAGGTGGCCAGCTGGCGAGGAGCCGTCATGCTCCTTCCAGCCTTCCTTGTGTGCCGTTCACAGTGCTGGCATCCCGCGTCTCGAATGGCACTCTGTCAGCGCAGAGCATCTGAGGTAGCTGGCTTGGTGGGGCTTCCGAGCTGCCTCGTCGCCAATGTTGTGTCCCTATGTGGACCGCCTCACCCTTTGAACCGCAGTCGTCCTTCACACCATGCAAGGAGAGACGGACACAGGAGCTGGGGTGCAACACAACTTTAATCATGGACAATTTAGCAGGAACTGCCGTTTCCCTTCTCCTGCTTGTTCCTCCCCTTCCCGCTGCCCCGGGGCCCTCCCCACGTGACATGAGGGTAGTGACGACACCACAGTAGTTTCTGGGGCTCATCTGTGAAAAAAACGTATTATATTTCTGTGGTGCCCTACCCGATTTTATTTCCGAACCTCTTCTCAGTGGTTTGATTGGGGCTATAAAGGAGACACAAGATCAGCTTAGACGTGCAGTACAATCGGGTAACTAAAAACTTGTACTTCAGGAAGTCCTTGCCCTCAGGAAAAGTCTTATTTTCGATTCCTAAATGACAACATAGGCAGTGTCATATTGCTGGTGATGAAATATTGTTTGCTTTTTTTGCAGAGGCATAGTGTAATGATGGTACTTCATACCTGTCAAGCTTGGATGCCTCTTCTGAATAGTCACTTAGTACCAAATCCCCCTCCTCCTCACCTGTGTCATCCGAGACATTTTCTTTTGATTTGTTCTTCTTTTTACGGTCTTTGGGCTTCTTCTTTTTGAAGAGGTACGGCCTCCCACAGGTGGAAGCCACTCTGCCGCCTTATCAGACAGGACGGGCAAGGACCCCCTCCTGAGAGCGCCAGTGAGAGGAAAAAATCCCAAGGCTAAAAAAAAACTCTCTTGTAGATCCGGTAGAAGCAACGCTATCACAGGGATCTAATGTCAAGTAGGAGTGTACCGTGAATAGATGAGGCGTGTCCTTGCGGTAAGTATATTGTCTGATCTGCATGTAACAGAACTTCAAAGGCCTGCGTACTCCACAGGCAGCAGCAGCGGGGTAAGCGGAGCAGCTGGCAGGAGGGGGCATTATCAGGATCAGGAACTAGCAGCACCGAAGCACCAGGGCAGACACAGAACCGCAAGCGGTAGGGCAGTGAACAGCAGCAGCAGCAAGAAGGAAAGAAACGGGGGAAAATAAATATCCCAAGATGGATGAAAAAAAGGAAAGACAGGAATAAGAGCAAAAAAGGGAGAAAAAAACCCAGATACCACGGCTAAACCGGGAAGAACAAACAAGGAAGAGAGAAAGAGAGAAACCAGAGCGGAACAGGAGAAAGAGCACGGTGTGAGACCCAAAAAGGGAACCGGGAGGAGAAAACACAGAAAAGGCAGGAAACCGTAAAACGAGCACTAGCGTGGAAACCCAGAGGTGAAAAAGCAAAGGGGTTGCAACGCGCCGATCAGCAGAAAGGGGCTAAATACAGAAAAGAAGAGAGAAGGCAGGAAAGACTAGAACGAGCAACCAGGAAGTGGAGAGTAAAGCAAAGCACATTCTAATGGCGGCGCAAACACCAGGTGTTCCACAGCCGCCAAGTGGGCATGTGAGGGTAGCGCATGACAGTATGCCCCCTCCCCAAGGGCGCACCACCAGGTTTACCCAGAAACCGGTGATGGAACTGGCAAACCATCCTAGGTGCGTGGAGGTGCGCCACACGCTCCCAAGAGTCCTCCGAAGGAGTCTAACCCTTCCAGTGCACCATGTACTCAAGACGGCCCCTCCTATACCTGGAGTCGATGATGGTATCCACCTCGTACTTCTCCGGGTCAGTGTCAGAAACCACTGGGAAACCCGGCAAGGGGCGGGGGTCTGGTCCACTAGATACTCTTTGAGCAAAGAGGAATGAAAACCGGATGGGTCCGTTTCATGTGGTTGGGCAACTGTAGGTGATAAGCCACCGGGTTGATGCGGTCCAGAATGGGGAAAGGACCCAGGTATCTTGGTGACAGCTTGAAGGGTCTGATCCAGCGCAGCAGGTATTTATTAGAGAGCCAAACTTTAGTACCCTTATCCCATGAGGGAGACGGCAGGCGTCGTGGATTGACCTGGGCACTGTACCTGCGTTGGCTATCCAACAAACCCTTTCTGGCAATCTTGTGGGCATCGGCGATGTTAGCAAGCACAGTGTCGACTGAGGGCACCTGGGAGGCCGGAGCGTTAAGTGAAGCCAAAAAGCGTGGGTGGAAACTAGGTACAATACAAAGGTCTTATTCTGGTTGCACTGTGTCAAGAGTTATTATAGGAAAACTCAGCAGTAGGCAGGAAGGTGACCCAGTTGTATTGCTGATGGTTAACATAACAACATAAGTACTGTTCCAGCAAAGCATTGAGACGTTCAGTCTGGCCGTTGGTTTGCGGGTGATAACCCGAGGACATAGCTCTCTCTGTGCCAAGTCCTTTGCAGAGTTCCTTCCAGAAGCGTGAAGTGTATTGACTGCCTCGGTCCGATATGATCTTTTCTGGTAAGCCATGGAGGCGGAAAATGTCTCTGGTGAAAATAGATGCCATTTCAGCTGCAGTGGGTAACCCCGTTAAGTGGGAGAAGTAAGTCATCTTGGAGAAGGTGTCTACCGTCACTATTATACATGAACAACCCTCTGATGGAGGAAGTTCCACTATGAAGTCTGTTGTAAGCACACTCCATGGCCTAGTAGGTGGTGGTTCCTGCTGGAGCAGACCATTGGGCTGTTACATGCTGTATTTAGCAAGACAACAGATGGGACACGTGCAAACATACTCTTTTTAAAAAATATATAATTTTATTAGTTTTATTACAAACAACCAACAACCAAACTTGCAGTACATGTTACAAAGTTTATCAGTTTAGTCAATGTCTATTGCATTCCCGTTCCCTCCCTCCCTACTGAGCCTATTCCGTTTCGTGCTATGCTTCTCCAGCTTGAAGCGAGGTTCTCTCAGCCATATTCTCTTCTGAGTCCTGGTCACTTGACCAGTTCTGTGCGGGCTCAAACAAAGTGATCATTAGATATTTCCAAGCTGTCAGGGTTTCTGCTTCTTCTTCCCCTCCAGTATTGCTAGCCTCCTGCCACACTGTGGTTTCGTGCCCATTTCTGAAGGTCCTTCCACCATACATCTATCCTCGGCCTATGACTCGCATTCCATCCCATAGCAATTCAGCGCTTCCCAAGTATATATGCCAAATCTTTTAGTTTGCTTACATGTTTAAGTTTACGTGCCCTCGAAACCCCCCTATCAAACATGCCCATGCTACCTCAACATTTATCTATATCCCTTTTTCTTCCAATTTATGGGCCAATTCACCCCAGAATTTCTCAATTTCTGGACATGCCTAGAACATATGCGTCATCCCGGCGTTTTCCTCGCCACATTTAGAGCATGTTTGTTGTTCTATGTTTTTAAATTTAGCTATCCTATGTGGTGTCATGTAAGCCCTGTGGGTTATATACAGTTGTATTTTCTGTAATCTGGCATTCCTTGATACTTTCTTATGATACCCTTGGGCTCGCTCCCACATCCCATCACTCATAGGGGCGCCCACCTCTTCCTCCCAGTCTCGTCTTAGTTGCACCACCTCTTTCTCCACTTTGGACATCACCAGCTCGTATATCCTGGATATTTTGTGCCCTCCTTCTGCCGTATCAGAGATCATTTCTATGACAGGGTCCGGTTGCTCCTCTAATACTATTTCGGATCATGTCTCTTGTATTCGCCGCACCATCCTGTGGTATGTGATATATTGTCCTATATGTAACCCTGTTTCCTCCAACAGCGTCTCAAATCCTTTTATTCTCCCCTCTTGCCATATGTCCCCCACTGTTGCTACCCCCACCGGTTTCCAGTGCTTCCTGATCGTCTTTCTTAATTGGCCTTCATTTCCCGTCAATGCGATAAGTGGTACTTGAGGGGAGCATGGACCTGGGTTCCCCATTATATGACAGGCCCTATGCCACACCTGCCATCCCAGTGTCAGCATCTCCGAGTGCTCCTTCACATACGATTTTGGCAACCATATCATTTCTTTTAGGAAAAATGAGCCACACTCCCTTCTGAACAACCTAGATTCTGTGGTTGGGTCCTCTGATAGCCACTTTGCCACATATTGCAGTTGGCTCTCTAAGTAGTAGATCTCATAGTTTGGCAGTTTCTTTCCCCCTTTATCATACGAATTCTGTAACTTCCAAAGGGCAATCCTGTTCCTCGTCCCGTGCCAGAGAAATTCCCTGCATACGCTATGTATCATAACAAATAATTGCCTTAGTATCAGGTACGGGATGTTCCCGAAATAATGTAACAATCTCAGGAGCACTACCATTTTCAGCATTGCCCACTTCCCATCATCGTTAGGGGGAGCTTTACCCAGAATTTCATACTATTTTCAATACCCTTGACCGCTTTCTCAGTATTATGTTGGTGCTCTGCCTCCACCGTGTGGTAGATGTCTATCCCGAGATATCTGAACGTGGTGACCTCCCATGGTATTTGTAGGACTGGCAATTGATCCCGCGGGACCTCTACGTACCTACCCAGCGGAAACATGCATGATTTTTTAGGGTTCACTGCTATGCCGGATAGCAACACAAATCGCTCCATCACTTCCAGAATATATTGGAGGTTTTCTTCTTGGTAACGCAAGTAGAGCAGCATATCATCAGCGTATAAGGAGATTAAGGGCCTCATTACACAGACGGCGGTGGACCAAGGTGCAATTAGCACTTTGGTCCATGCCGGTAAAATACCGGCACCGCCTTGGTGGAAAGGGGAATTACCGCCCTATTCCAAGGCTGGTGGGGCGGTAATTCCCCCTTCCCCCATTGCCCTTCCCCATTCCATTTTTGCCCCATAGGGCATAATGGGAATGGGGAAGGTGCTGATTACGGCACCGCAAATTGCGGTACCGTAATTAGCTCCCTGGTCCCTTTGCGGGTTGGTTTTTAACGCCTGCAAAAAGCAGGCGTTAAATTCTCCAACCCGCAAAGGGACCTCGTAGTAAGGCGGTAGGGGTTTACCGGTACCGGTAAAATACCGGTACCGGTAAACCCTTACCGCCTACCGTGTAATGAGGCCCTAAGTGCTGCTCCCCATTTATGTTAATTACTATTATGTCATACTGTTGCCTTAGGTATATCGCCAGGGGTTCCAGTGCCAAGATATACAACATAGGGGACCATGGGCATCCCTGTCTAGTGCCCCTGCTAAGTTGCCAACTTTCTGATATTTTTGCTCCCGTTTTAACCCTGGCCAGCGGTGCGCTGTATAGCAGTTTGGCCCATTTAAGATAGCCAGGCCCTATCCCATAGCTGGTCAGGGCTGTGAGCAGCCAAGGCCATTTTACTGAGTCGAAGGCTTTTATTGCATCTAATGATACAATCGCAATTTCCCCCGCGTTCCCCTCCGTGTGTTCTATGACTTAGTGTAGTCGTCGTTTGAACATACCCGGTCTGATCAGGGTGTATTAGTTTATCGATGATCCTTTTCATTCTGTTCGCCAGGACCGCCGTAAGTATTTTGCTATCTTGATTAAGCATCGACAGCGGTCTGAAGGATCCACAATCCTTGCTAGGCTTATTGGGTTTAGGGAGCGGTATGATAATCGCCTCTCTCAGGGACTCTGGCAACCTTCCCATTTCGTATGCCTCATTTAACATTGCCAGTAGTGGGGGGAGCACCTCACTTCTGTACATTTTATAAAATTCACTAGGGAGTCCATCAGCCCCTGGGGTCTTGCAGGTGGGTAGCTGTTTAACTACCTCTTCTAGCTCTTCTAGGGTTATTGGGGCATCTAGATCCTCCCGGTCCTCTGCACTTATACGTGGCATACCTATGTCCTCCAGTGATTCCCTTATTTCTCTGGAATCGCTTCCCCTTTCATCCCCATACAGTTGTTGATAGTACTCCTGCATGTTGTCTTTCCGCATACTTTTTATAGTTTAGATTACATAGTCTCTCCCAGAGTCCTGCACATTTCTGTTGCAGCCTTTGTGTGGTCCCAGCGTCCTCCATGGTGTTACCCCACTTACCCAGCGCTGTTTCAAGATCTTTTTCTACTTCCCACAATTCTGTTAATATCCCACCTTGATTACAAGGTCTACCCTTAGACTTAGCTATGGCTACCCCCCTCATTGCTACTTTGAAGGCTTCCCACAGCGTTCCAGCCAACGTAACGCTTCCAGTATTGATCTCAAAGTAATTTATTATTTCTTCTCTTAGGTCCTCCCTAAACATTGTATCCTTGAGTGCCTCCGCTCTGAGGCCCACGTTGGTATCCTTGTTCTTTGGGGTCTGTATTGCCACACAAGGACCAATGCGAGTGGTCTGATAGGACCCTCGCTTTATATTCTGTCTGTACAATGTCTGCCATTAGCTCCTGTGTGGCAAACATATAATCCAACCTAGTATGCAGGTTTTGTGGGGCCGAGTAATGTGAATACTGTCTATTCTTCAGGTAACATAGCCTCCATGCATCCACAAACCTGAATTCTGTCAACAATGTCTGCAACGCTCTAGCAGCCGGAGTGGGTCTATCTATTTTGTCATCTGATCTGTCTACTTTCGGATTTAGTGCACAGTTGAAGTCACCCCTCCAAATCACTGCTCCCCCCAGTTACATGCCTATTTTGTTGTACAAGGTTCTAAAATATGCCACCTTGTCCTGATTTGGAGCATATGTATTTATGATACATAATTGTTCCACCAATCCCCTTATTGCCACCATCCTCCCAACTGCTTCCACTGTAGATTGTAATATCTGGAAAGGGACATGTGGTGCTACCCAGGTAATCACACCTCTGGCGTAGCCCGAATAAGTCACCCCCATGACCGTTCCCTTCCATTTCTTCCGGATCACCTCTAATTTTTCTTTTGTGAGGTGGGTCTCTTGTATTAAAGCTATGTATATCTTCTGCCTGCGCAGGTACATCATCACCTTATTCCTCTTTAGGTAACTATTAAGCCCTCTAACTTTCCAAGTGATTATTTTCAGGTCCCCCATGTTCCAATCACATCTTGCTCCTCCCTTTGCAAGCCTCCAGATCTCATTTGTAGGCTGCCCCTCCTGTGTATAGGCTCAGTCCCCAACTTCAAACTAACACACCCCTGCATCCTAACTGCTAGTCCCCCACCATAACACCTCAACTCATCCAACAATGCCCTTAACGACCCCCTCCCCCCTCCCTTCCCGTCCCCAACTTTTGCCCAGCTCCATCCCTGGATCTCAGGCGATCCCGCATTTAGTCCTGTCTCGGCTAGCCGGTACAAGGAACTCAGCAGGGTGGCTACCACTCTATCAGTAGCCTGTCCAATCTATACTATTGCGGTGTAAGAGCAAGTTCCCTGCGCTCCCGCATTATGCTCTGTCTGTCGCGCATGCTAATCCCTTTATTTTGGCTTAGAATACTTTTTACGTCACTGTTTTATAATCTAGTCCCAATGTCTCAAATCATACAGCACCTCGATTCTTGTCGACACTGCTTTACTTCTCCAGTCCGTCCGCCTTCTGCTGGTCTGTCTCATCCGGGCAGCTCTGGCCGTCCAGCCATTCCGTCGCTTCTTCCGGCGTCGCAAAGAATAGGGCCTTGTTCTTGTGGAACACCTTCAGCCTTGCTGGTACATCAACATGTACCCATGGCCCGCGTCTTGTAATCTCCTTTTCACAGTTCCAAAGTTCAGCCGTTGCCTCTGCACCTGGAGCGTATAGTCGGCGTATGCCGTCATAGATGCTGTTGCCCTGCATATTTTTCCTCCTTTCCAAAAGAATTCCAGGATTTTCTCCCTGTCTCGATAATTCAGGATCTTAGCGATTACCGGTCTCGGAGGGGCACCCGGTGGTGGTCTTCTAGTGAGGGCCCTATGCGCTCTCTCCACCGCAAATCCATGGGTGAGTTCGCCTCCCTGTATCTCCTGCAGCAACATTGTCTCTATATATTCTGTGGGGTTCTGTCCTTCTTCTCCTTCCGGAAGCCCCACAATGCGTACGTTATTCCTGCGGGCCCGCCCTTCTGCTTCCTCTGCTCTCCAAGTTGCACACTTGCTGTCGCAATATGTGGATTTCCGAGGTATGCCTTTTGGAGGCTCCTGTGTTAACGCCTACCGCTTTCTCCAGCTCCCCTGTGCGTTCCGCCACTTTTTTAACATCTTGCCGCAGAATGTTCACATCCTCTTGTACCACTCCAATTTTGAGATCCAATGATATCTTAAGATCCGCCATGGCTGCCTCCAATTTGGTTTCCCAGGCCGCCGTCAGATCTGCAATTGCGTCTAGGATTTGCTGGTCACTTCTCTCTGGTGCGGTGTCCAGTTGCATATTCTTGTCCTTCTTCCTGGCTCCCTCCGTCGCTTCGGGTGTCTTGGTAAAGTCCTCCATCGTCGCTTGTTTCCCTTTCGATTTTGGCAATTTGGAGGCCATCCCGGCACCCCTCAGTGCATCCGACCACCTCCGAGAGTTATCTAATGTTGTGGGTTAGTCGCCCACTGGTGCACCGGCGGGGATCTTTTGATCAATTGTTACTGATCAACTATGGTAACTATTAAGCCCTCTAACTTTCCAAGTGATTATTTTCAGGTCCCCCATGTTCCAATCACATCTTGCTCCTCCCTTTGCAAGCCTCCAGATCTCATTTGTAGGCTGCCCCTCCTGTGTATAGGCTCAGTCCCCAACTTCAAACTAACACACCCCTGCATCCTAACTGCTAGTCCCCCACCATAACACCTCAACTCATCCAACAATGCCCTTAACGACCCCCTCCCCCCTCCCTTCCCGTCCCCAACTTTTGCCCAGCTCCATCCCTGGATCTCAGGCGATCCCGCATTTAGTCCTGTCTCGGCTAGCCGGTACAAGGAACTCAGCAGGGTGGCTACCACTCTATCAGTAGCCTGTCCAATCTATACTATTGCGGTGTAAGAGCAAGTTCCCTGCGCTCCCGCATTATGCTCTGTCTGTCGCGCATGCTAATCCCTTTATTTTGGCTTAGAATACTTTTTACGTCACTGTTTTATAATCTAGTCCCAATGTCTCAAATCATACAGCACCTCGATTCTTGTCGACACTGCTTTACTTCTCCAGTCCGTCCGCCTTCTGCTGGTCTGTCTCATCCGGGCAGCTCTGGCCGTCCAGCCATTCCGTCGCTTCTTCCGGCGTCGCAAAGAATAGGGCCTTGTTCTTGTGGAACACCTTCAGCCTTGCTGGTACATCAACATGTACCCATGGCCCGCGTCTTGTAATCTCCTTTTCACAGTTCCAAAGTTCAGCCGTTGCCTCTGCACCTGGAGCGTATAGTCGGCGTATGCCGTCATAGATGCTGTTGCCCTGCATATTTTTCCTCCTTTCCAAAAGAATTCCAGGATTTTCTCCCTGTCTCGATAATTCAGGATCTTAGCGATTACCGGTCTCGGAGGGGCACCCGGTGGTGGTCTTCTAGTGAGGGCCCTATGCGCTCTCTCCACCGCAAATCCATGGGTGAGTTCGCCTCCCTGTATCTCCTGCAGCAACATTGTCTCTATATATTCTGTGGGGTTCTGTCCTTCTTCTCCTTCCGGAAGCCCCACAATGCGTACGTTATTCCTGCGGGCCCGCCCTTCTGCTTCCTCTGCTCTCCAAGTTGCACACTTGCTGTCGCAATATGTGGATTTCCGAGGTATGCCTTTTGGAGGCTCCTGTGTTAACGCCTACCGCTTTCTCCAGCTCCCCTGTGCGTTCCGCCACTTTTTTAACATCTTGCCGCAGAATGTTCACATCCTCTTGTACCACTCCAATTTTGAGATCCAATGATATCTTAAGATCCGCCATGGCTGCCTCCAATTTGGTTTCCCAGGCCGCCGTCAGATCTGCAATTGCGTCTAGGATTTGCTGGTCACTTCTCTCTGGTGCGGTGTCCAGTTGCATATTCTTGTCCTTCTTCCTGGCTCCCTCCGTCGCTTCGGGTGTCTTGGTAAAGTCCTCCATCGTCGCTTGTTTCCCTTTCGATTTTGGCAATTTGGAGGCCATCCCGGCACCCCTCAGTGCATCCGACCACCTCCGAGAGTTATCTAATGTTGTGGGTTAGTCGCCCACTGGTGCACCGGCGGGGATCTTTTGATCAATTGTTACTGCTTTCTCCCTCACCACATATCTTCTGCATGGCTGGAATGCTTCTCCTTGTATGTGGTGTGCAAAAGTATGTGACCGTCTTACTCCAGCACTTCCCTGTTCCACGATGTGTTATGCCTCAATGTGCGCTTGCCAGTTCCACGCCAACTATGTCAGCGCTCAGTCCCCTCTCTCAGCAATATCTCACATGGGCCATTTCGATCCACTGTACCTGAAATGGTTGTTGCAAATATGGCTTGGGTTGTGTCCTTATTATTAATCTTGCCTTTTTGTATTTAGCCCCTTGCTCTCTCCGGCGTGGGGTTCTGTCGACTGTTTGACTCCGCTGACACCGCTCTTTGTCATCTGCTATGGTCGAACAGTATTCTATGTCCCTAAAGTGGTGCGCTCGGTGATGGCTTGATTTCTTGCTGAACTTATCAGGCCCGCAATCCCTCACCTCCTAAGTGGCTATGTACCATGGGCCCTTTTGTATGTGTACGTGTCCCTATTTCGCCACGTGCGACGTCACTTCATATGTCCATGCCCCATCTGTACCTGTGCTAGTGCATTGCTCTCCGCAATTTCCAACCACTGTACTTATGGTCTCTCACTCCTGATGTGCAGGATCGTTCTCCTTGCAGCAGTTATTAGCGCTTCGCTGGTGTAACCCCCGTTAGGCGGCGCTACTTTCGGTTCTCCCCATGAGACTAGCTGCCTTTGTGGTGTGTCACAGTTCTTATGCCTCCTTTGAAGGCTGGGCTTGTGCTCACCTCGGCCCGCTCTCGTCGGCCCTGTATCCCAGAGACAATGTATCCCTCCGGTCAGGCCCGGCGTGATCCTCTCTCCGTTCGCGTCTCCCTTCCACTGCAGGCAGCCTTCATCTCAGCACAATCGCCAGTACTGAGGCTCACAGGGCTTCTTCTGCCTGCGGTTGCACATCTCTCGAGCCCTGGTCCGGGTGCCGTGCACACCTTCTATATACTGCTCAGCCGATCTGCCCAGGGCACCAGCACTCCATCCGGTCTCGCCTTCGTTCTCTTTGTCTCTCATGCGGCGGCCATTTTCCTTATTTCATTGCGTCTTCGTTCTACAGTTTTCTTCGGACTCCACCAGTGTTGTTGTGCTGGTCCATGCCACACAGCATTCATGCGTGCCCCAACTCTTCCCATGCACGATTCTCTCTGTTACGGGACTTTTGCAACATTTAGTGCACAGATTTCTGCAGGATTATGTCAGGATCTGCTGGAGCTCTAACAAGGACGCGTCCTCCTACATGGCTCCTTAGCCACGCCCCCACGTGCAAACATACTCAGAACATCTTTAGGTAGACCAGGCCACCAAAACTGTCTTCGGAGTAGATTGGTGGTGTTCAAGACAGCTCAATGACCGGCCACAGGATCGTCATGACACCATTTGAGGACAGAAATTCTAGACCCATGATTTGGCAAGTATAGAGAGTGGTTGACATACCACAGACCGTCATGTTTGTGAATGACGCCTTGAGACTTCCCCGTAGGTGGCAACTGTAGATTGCTTGTGGCCTTCCGCACCCCTTTCAGGAAGGCGGAAACCAGACCGAAGATCTTATTTTGAGGTAGCATAAGCTCTGGTTGATGATCCGAAGAAAGTCCAGGGTTGGGCACTCTAGATAGCGCATCAGCCAACACATTCTTGGTACCAGGCAAGTAGGACAAGACGAAGTCGTACTGAGAAAAGAAATGCGCCCATCTAGCCTGGCGTGAATTGAAACACTCCATTTGTTGTATCACCTGGAGGTTCTTGTGGTAAGTTCGTATTAAGAATGGATGAGCAGCTCCTTGTAGGAGATATCGCCATTCTTCGCAAGCAGTTTTCATAGCCAGTAACTCTTTCTCGATTACCGAATAGTTGACTTGGCTGGGAGTGTGAGTTCTGGATACATATGCCACTGGGTACTTGACCCCATCGTATTCAGCAATAACACCGCTCCTAGGGCTGCCGCAGAGGCGTTAGCTTCTACTATGAATGGCCACCCTTGATCGGGCTGTCGCAGAATAGAGGCACTGCAGAACAGATCTTTAAGTCGGTAAAAGGCTTTTTCAGCCTCCTTCGACCACGTAACAGAGTTGCTGCCTTTTTCAACAGTGAAGTGAGGGGCAGGACGGTAGTGGAGAACCCGGAGATTGACTTCCGATAGAAATGGTCAAACCCAGGAATCGCATGACGGCTGGATAAGACCATTGCGAAGGTTGGTGTCAAGATACTTCTTGAGAGCCTCCTTCTCTTTGAGAGAGAGGGAGAACATGCGCCCAAAAGTAATAAGGGCATACTGCTCCAGGTCTATGGCGCAATCCTCAGGCTGGTGTGGAGGGAGTTCTTGCGGGTCCTTTTCCAGGAATACTTCGCTGTAATCACATTGTTCTGTAGGAAGGTATACACTACACCAAATTGTTCATTTACAATTGTTCGAATGAACAATTGACCGATTTTAAAGGTTCACAATTGACCGCATATATATATATATATATATACATATGTCCTACCGACGCAGGAAGTCCTAGCGATAAGAGCTGGATCCAAGGCAAAAGCCTGTAGACTTTGTAAAAATCCTGAAGAGATTGAATGTATTAGACATCTGCTGATGCTTTGCCCAGCTCTGCACCAAGCCAGGATAGCCTTTTTTAGTCCCTTGACGGTAAATTCATTCGCTGGCAACAAACCAACTTGGTGGAATCGCCTTATTACAGGCGATAAGACTTGATGGCATACGGCGACTGCCAAACTTTTGAATTTGGCAATGGAAAGGACAAACCAGAGCACTGCCGTCTGAACCTTTCTCTATCTAAACACTGGCCAAGCTACAGACTGTCGTCAGTCTTGTGATGTCGCCGCGTATCTTGTTGATTGGAATTGCTCTTGTAAAAATCTTATTGATTATATACAAGTAAATAAAAAATGTAAAAAAAAAAAAAGAAATAAATAAATCTATATATATATAGAGAGTTTTGGGGGGTTTGGATTGGGTGGGGGGTTGTGGGGGGTTTCCCCCCGCATATATGTTACAATTGACCTTCACAATTTTGGTCAATTGTGAAAAGGTCAATTGTAATTCAAACAGTTGTAAAACGAACAATTTGTATACAACCTGTAGGAATGGCATGCACCCCTACGGTTGAAGCCTGAGGTGTAGGATTGGCTATGGTTTTGATCGTGGCATAACGGGTTCCTGGAAGACAGGCTTTGAGGCAGTATTCAGAGGTGAAGGTCATCTGGTTATTCTTCCAATCTATTGTGGGGTAATGTTTGGGCAACCATGAGATTCCTAGGATCACGGGGAAGTGGGCTGCTCTGATGAGGTCAAACTGAATGGTCTCAGTGTGCTGCATCACTGTCATGTTAAGCATGGTTGAAGTGTGTGTTATGAGGCCAGAGCTCAGGGGTTTGCCATCCACCCCTTCGACCTTCTGGTCTTCGTCCTTCTCCAGGCGTTATATGCCCGTTTTGTTGGCAAAAATGATGTTCATGAAACATCCCGCTGCTCCACAATCTACTAAGGTCAACACATCGATGCTTCTTTGGTTTATGTCCAACTGTACCGCAACCACAATCAGGCGGTTTTCATCAGACGGTGTGGTGGAGGTCACAGACATAGGGACTAGGGAGCCCTCCTCAGAAAGTTTGTCCCTGTTAATTCCCGAGGGTGGGCGTTTCCCGACCGACACGGCAGTACCTTGGGACAATCTGTCAACAGATGTCTGTCTGAGCCGCAATACATACATAGGTTGTTGTCCTTGCGCCTTTTGCGTCCCTCAGAAGAGGCCCTCGGGTGGCCCCAATCTGCATGGGCTCTTCTTTGGTCTGTCTGGGTGAGGAGGGTGGTGGGACCGGAGATTCTGGATAGAACAGAGGGATGCAGCCCTTCCTTCGCTCAGAGCGTCTTTCAGGCAGGCAAAAGTCTATCTGGAGTACCGTGGATAGAAGGTCTGCAAGTGTTGTGGGTTGTGGCACTCGAGCTAACTCATCCTTCAACTCTTTACGTAGTCCTCTGCGAAAAATAATATACTGGGTGTTCTCTGGCCATCCAGTCTCTGTGGCGACGCATTTGAACAAGGAGATGTACGTCAGAAGATCTGATGTACCCTGTCAGATGTCCAACAGCTCTTCGCTAGCGACTTGCACCGACTCCTGTCTCTCAAATGCCCCCTTGAACTGAGCCGTGAAACCGCTGTAATCTTGAAGAAGAGGACTGGCACTTGTCACCAGCGTGGTAGCCCAAGCCAAGGCGTTCCCTGTTAAATTTGAGATGAGGAACCCTATGCGGGCTTGATTGGAGGCATAGGTCTGGGTCCGCAACGTGAAGTGAATTATATGTGCCTCCATGAATTCTTTGAATCTGCGTGGTGAACCGTCGTACTTCCCAGAGCCTAACGACATGGGGGTAGTTCAGTCCTGGGTTGCTCTCGGTTCATAACCATCTGTCTAAGGGTGGCATTTTCAACCTTGAGGGCTTGTAGCTCCTGCGATAAGCCCTGAACGGCGCTGAGCAATTCTTGGACTTGCTCGTGGGTAGCCATGGTGGAAGTTCTTTGGCATTGCAAACTGTCAAGCTCGGATGCCTCTTCTGAATAGTCAATTAGTAAGTCCTTGCCCTCAGGAAAAGTATTATTTTCGATTCCTAAATGACAGCATAGGCAGTGATATATTGCTGGTGATGAAACATTGTTTGCTTTTTTGCAGATGCGTAGCGTAAAGATGGTACTTCATACCTGTCAAGCTTGGATGCCTCTTCTGAATAGTCACTTAGTACCAAATCCCCCTCCTCCTCACCTTTATCACCCGAGACGTTTTCTTTTGATTTGTTCTTCTTTTTCCGATTTTTGGGCTTCTTCTTTTTGAAGAGGTACGGCCTCCCACGGGTGGAAGCCACTCTGCCGCCTTATCAGAAAGGACGGGCAAAGGACCCCCTCCCGAGAGCACCAGTGAGAGGAAAAAAGCCCAAGGCTAAAAAAAAAAAACTCTCTTGTAGATCCGGTAGAAGCGACTCTATCACAGGGATGTAATGCCAAGGAGGAGTGGACCGTGAATAGATGAGGTGGTAAGTAGATTGTCCGATCTGCAAGTATCCAGCTGGGAATGGTGGAACAGAACTTCAAAGGCCCGCGTACTTCACAGGCAGCAGCTGCGAGGTAAGCGAAGCAGCTGACAGGAGGGGGAGTTACCAGGATCAGGAACTAGTAGCACCATAGCACCGCGGCAGACAGAGAACCGCAAGCGGTAGGGGAGTAAATAGCAGCAGCAGCAAGAAGGAAAGAAACAGGGGAAAATAAATATCCCAAGATGGACGAAAAAAGGAAAGAAATGAAAACAGATACCACAACTAAACCGGGAAGAGCAAACAAGGAAGAGAGAAAGAGAGAATCCAGAGCGGAACAGGAGAAAGGGCACGGGGTGAGACCCAAAAAGGGAACCGGGAAGAGAAAACACAAAAAAAACATGAAACCGTAAGACGAGCACTAGCGTGGAAACCCAGAGGCAAAAAAGCTAAGGGGTTGCAAAACGGTGATCGGCTGAAAAGGTTGTGGCTAAATACGGAAAAGAAGAGAGAAGGCAGGAAAGACTAGAACGAGCAACCAGGAATTGGAGAGTAAAGCAAGGCACATTCTAATGGTGGCGCAAACACCAGGTGTTCCACAGCCGCCAAGTGGGCATGCGAGGGTAGCGCATGACAATGCCATAGCGGACCACCTATAAATAAGTGTAGCATAGGCTGAGGTTGTTGTGCTAATTTCTTCACTCAACTACCCAAGAAGACCTGTGGGTGAGTATGGCTAACATTTCCCAACCAAATCCCTTCCTTCCTTTCACCACCTTTAAAAATGAAATGGTTTATCACTATATTTATCTAAGTTCATGTCCTTCTACATGCACTATATATATCCCCTTCTTTAGACACATTAAACAGGAACCTTCACAATTTGAGGCAACAACAACACAAGTTAATTTGAACAATTTTGAATTACTGTACACTCCGTCCTGATGAGCCATGCAATACAAGTGGTGAAACACCTGTAGACGGCTACAGAGGGCTAAAGGCAACTCAAACAAGGAGACCAAAGAAGATACAATCAATAATACTAAAGAGGATACAGTCACTAATAGCAGCAGACAAACATCTGCTTTCACTGAAGAAAGATAACCCCAACTGGGTTAACTTTAACAAATTATATCACTGGACCAATTAGGAATTTACAACCCCTTCAGGGAGAAACTATAGCATTCAAAAGTCACCACAAGGACTGCTACCCATCTAACTTTCATCAACACCTTGATCTCACCAAAAACTTTGATTGGCCCAAATCACCTTGAATGCTACATACGTAGTCTCTGAAGGAATCTAATTCAGTCTAACTCAAGTACAAGATGGACCACTAACATGTAATTAAATCTTTCAGCACAACACTCAATGTGAAGTGTTTTTTAACCTTTCGTAGCAATTTAGCCACATAACCCACATTGATACTTGAGAGTGCTGGTGCAGGATATGATCGTATGCATATTTTTACCCGAATCATTGACCATTCGGCAGACACAATTTAAGGCTCAACCTGTGACTGCATCACCATGCTGCACTCACTTACCTTATTTGAAATTTGCAGGTTCGCCACAGACTAGTCGTATGTCTGTAAACTGCTAATTGTAAGCAAATGCTATGATGGAATTACTTTCTCTCTCCTTTTGCATCATGGTTGCTCCTAGTCCATAGGCACTGGAATCGGCTCTGATGATTGTGTGCTTGTCTGGAACAAAAAGGCGGGAGCACTTAAAATGCTGGATTTAATGGTATCGAACACAAGTTGAAAAACCGTTGCTCACTCGAATGAGCCTTTTTTTAAATTATAGAATAAGCCGGCAAGGTTTGGTTTTTGCTGAAAAGGTTTCTACAAACTTGGCGTAGTACTCCGTCAACCCCATGAAGGATCAGAGTTGATCTTTCGTGATTGGTCTGGGATCTTTCATAATTGCTTTGACCAGCAACACTTTGGGCCGTTGTAAAGGTGCAGTTCCCCAAGGTAATCCAAAGAATATCACAAAAAGTAATCAAAAATAGAGTGCACAACTCCCGGCTGGGAGAATGTCAGACAACTCTGTGGAACTGACCTGAGGACCAACCCAATACACCCATTTCAGGCTACAATATTTATGGTGGAAAACTGCAAAATGAACATATTGTCTAAATGCAACATTCTAATTCTAATATTTCAATTGGCTGCTTGTCATCAAGTTCCTAAAGAACACTATACATTAAACATTATGATTGGAAGTTTCCTTTCTCATGACCATTAAAAATATCACACCTCAAATATGACATCATTTCATAGCACATAATGCTGCATTGCCATTGTTTGGCACTCTTCATGGTACAATTGATAAAAAAGCTCTGCCCTATTTGGACAGTGACATCTGGGGCAGCTCGGGCTGTAGCATTCCACAGAGACGGACCAATCATTTAGTGAGTGGAATTCAGTGAGGTCAAAACTTTGCTGCATCCCATGGAACACAATCCCTTCCCCATGATTGACCCTTTCGCCTTCCTCCCCTTGCACCTGCAACTTCTGTTTCGATAGATGCTGCTAACTCTGGATGTGACCTTCTAGTTATCTTCTCACAATGAATAGCTGTATGAAAAAAAACCTGTGCGCGGCCCTGCTCCTGGAAATGAATTCCTTCTATTTATTTGTTTTACCAATGCACTTTTACTTCCGAACATAATGTCCTGTTCTCATTGGGGGCATTGTGCTCACATTCTAATATGTCATTTTGGCAATGCTGCTGTCTGGGCCTGTTTGCGTATCTCACTGTGTCCTCCACAACCATTATGTATTAATTAGTCTATCGTTTGGGAAGGCACCTGCTATCTCAAGTCTCTTCAAGTGGAAACTATTAGGCATCCCTTTCCATCTTGGTATTGGCTACTTGAAGCTTTCTGCCCAATATCAATATCAAATTCTATTAAATGGCCATAGCTCAGAAATGCGGCTTAGCACACTAAAATGGCAAAACCTGCAGCCTTTGACAATGGTGTTTTATAACATGGCAAATCTCTTGATCAATACAACAACTACACTTACTAAAGCTCAATCTACACAATCCATATAAATCCAAACTACATAACCGCATCTAACAATATAAATTAAGTGAAAAGAATGCAATATAATGAAAAGTACTTTGTTGCATGTGTGTTATTCTATGCAGAACACAACCTAAAAGCTCCCTGAGGTGTGTCAAAACTACATCTACTCTAAATACAATTGGCCTCATTACAACTCACCCGGTATGGAAACAACGGTGGCGGTAAACCCGCCGCCACCATTGTTTCCATAACGGGTGATCACGACTCCTGTAGGCGGAGGCGTCAATCCCGCCAGGTCTGGGATTTACACCATTTGGCCTCCGGAATTCCCGGGTCACCAGGGTTGTAATGCCCCGGTAATTCCGGGAATCACAGAGGTGGAATGGTAATACGTGTCCAGCGGTAACCAGGCGGTTTTACCACCTCGGTTACCGCCGGACTCGTAATGAGGCCCAATGTCACACCACGGAAAGCAGGTGACACCTATGTGACTACCAGGGATCTGATGCTTAGCTTTTCTTATCTTGTACTTGCGAACACCTTTAGGATGTTGGACTTGCATATATACACTCCTGCCTTTCGTTAATTTATTAACAAATAATCCCATCTCCTTCTTCCTATCCGAGTCATCGTTTGGAACCCATGCCTTGCAGACACCACGTAACCGTTCTCCTTGTACTGTGTGCTTTCAGGTGTACAGGTCATAAAAGAGCAATCACCATCAGCATTACAATCTATCCAATAGTGAGTGTAGTTCTCTGGATCTGGAGGTGGACTATAGAGTATCACTGGAGGACCAATTGGATTTCCTATCTGAACCCTTTGGTGTTCAACCTCACCATTCCATGCATCTGTCTGTATGTTAGCATGTCTCCAGGGGGGTGTGGCAGTGTCCCTGGAATTTTTCAGTGTAACTGACACCATAGACATACCGTTAGCCCCACCCCCTCTACAACACCCCAAAACTATTTGCCAGGCACAAAGAGCAATGATCACCACTATGAGGATAGGAACTAGCACCTTCATGATATTACTGAGTCATGTAGACACCCAGGAAAAAAATGTTGTTATACCAGTCCTCTTCTACCACCCTGCTTGTTTCTTTCTCCATAGCAGTGTGGAGAGCGTGCAGTGCATTGATAGCTTCAGTCAAGCTGCAGTTGTCGGCATCATTTGAAGGCACGAACGTGCAGCAGGAACACCCGATTTTTGCACACACTCCTCTGTCCATAGTTGTTATGACGTTGGTGACATATCTATTTTGCAGGGTGGTCCACCTAACTGCCCGAGTTCTTTCCTGATGGCATTCGCCGCAGTCTGGATACCTGGTGCAAGAAGTGATATGAAGAAAGTTTCTGCCTTGCTGAAAACGCAATGTTCGATATTTTTGCCAGTCTATCAGAGGATTCCAGGAAAAAAGTAATTGTTATTGCGACAACGTCTTTGCAAATTCTGGTGAGTGCAGGGTAACTGGGGACAAACTCCAGCCCAATACGGTGGTAGTTGAAAATAGGCCAGAGTGCAGTACACCTAGTAGTGGTCCATTAGTGCTTCTGTTCCTCCTCGTAGGCTCGGGAGTTCCATTGTTCTTGTCACAATTTAATGCTACACCTGGATCTGAAACACAAATATGATTGTGTAAGTGCCATTATTCCAACTGATTGTTTATTTTTATCTATCCATGTTACAGTATGTACATTACTTTCCCAAATGCTAAAACAAGTGTTTTTGATATGTATAACCACCTCCTCTGCAAATCCCACCAATCCTTCTGCCCTACATCCTATGATCCCTCCCCCCCATTCGTCCTTGTAAAAAACAGCACCCTCTATATACAATTGTGGTCTTGTCCTACACCAGGGCAATGCGTGTCCGGTTTCATTTTCACAAGAAAGTGTGATTTGTGTTGGAAATTATAGTTCCCCTCTCATTGGTCCCTTTGTTTCATAATGTAATACAACATCCTTTGTTTCTTCCTTTTCTGCCATCTTCTTGAGCTTGATACAATTGTATTCATAAACAACATTGCCCTCTTGCACCCACTGTACTTGGCCCTGTGTTCCTGGAACAACCCTCTAACTTTGCATACAGTCGGGGGAACTAAACAGGCTTCTGTCTGTGATGGCACCTCCTGTGGGATAAAGAGTTTGGGTGTGCCTGTGGCATGTGGAATTAGGGAGCAAACATAGCAAGTATCATTGGCCCTCTCTTTCCATAGCTGCTTGCATGTGGTTATACCACACATAATTGGTGTCAGAGTGATGCTCATCCTTAAAAAAACAGTCTAACATTTGATACATCCCTCTTATTCCTAATTACGGATATGTTAACATCCTCTGCTACATATACAACTTTAGTGTTATGAGTTATAAAACCCCATACTAATCTAAACAAAGGGAAAGGAAGAGAGAAAAAAGAAAACAATGATAAAATATAACATATATTTAATTATTCCTCCGGGTCTCTTCCAGACTGGTTTTGTAAAGCCAATAGAGCTAAAGGTAAGCGATGCAGCCAGCTTTTATGAAGGGTTTCACACATTTCATTTTCATTTAATTAATTTTATTGAATTCATAGAGCGCCTTCCGCCAAAGGCGCTGAACAAAATATATCAACAAGCAGTACAATATGATAACATGTAAACATGGGTAAAAATCTAAGAGGGGACAACAGAAGAATTAACAGAAAAGAGAAGATAAAAGATGAGTTTTTAGGTTTGATTGGAAATTACAGATATGAGATGAGGCAGAGCGAAGGGAGAGGGGAAGGGAGTTCCCATGTTTGGGAGTAAAGAGAGTAAAGGATGTGGAAAAAAGAAAGAAGCACAGGGGGTTTGGGAACAGGTAAAAGAAATATATTCTGTGATCTGAGAGAGCAAGATGGGACATAGAACAAGAGAATAGAAGAGCGATAAGGGGGGGACGGCATACCATGGGTACATTTAAAAGCAATTGAGAGAAAGTGGTAGAGGAGACATTATTCGTAAGGGAGTAATGAAATAGAAAGTAGAGAAGATGTAATAGAAGTCTGGGCAGTTAAAGAAAAAAGGAGATGAATCAAGGAATTGTAAACAGAACGCAGAGGAAGAAGATGGGAGGTAGGGCGACCATGCACTAGAGATGAGCAGTAAGCAATACGAGAAAAGAAGAGAAAAAAGAAATTTAGTGGCATGGAAAGAGACATTGGGGCAAGCAAGACGGATGTTGAAAACTGCAGAATGACAAGAACAAGCAATAGAAGAGATGTGAAGGGAGAATGAGGGAGAAGGATCAAAAGTAACACCCAAGTTACATGCAGATGATGAGAAAGGAAGAGAAGATGGAGGAAAAGGGAGAGAAGGCTCAACAAGACTAGGAGGAATAATAGATGCAGGAAAGAACAGAACCTCAGTTTTAGAAGGGTTGAGATGAAGAAAATGAGAAGACATCTAGTTTTCAACAGCAGAAAGACAGTTTGAAGCAATAGAGTGCAAAGCAGAATCAAAGGAAAAAAAGGAGAAAAAGATCTGGGTGTCATCTGTGTACAGATGAAAAGAAAGATGGAATGATGAGATAAGAGCAGAAAAAAGAGCAGTGTAAAGAGAGGAAAGAAGAAGACCAAGTACAGAGCATTGGGGAACACCCTATAATCGAGGAAGTGAAGAAGAAGAGTGCCCGGCTGTCAGGAATTGGCTTGCCGAGAGTCCATGGAGTACACCTGTGTTGGGAGGATGCCATCCAGTATCAGAAACACCCCCTTGGTACTCCGCTCTCCCCAATCAAAAGTGCACTTGCTGCAGAAACTAACCCTGTTTCTCAATCGTTGGCGGTTGCCCTGGCGACGGTGAAAACCTGTCCAGTCACGTTACCAAGCTGCACCTCACTGAGGAGGCCCAACAAGGCCGGATCATGTCTGGGGGTGCTTGTGTTTCTGTGCAGAGGGGACCTGACCTAGCAGTTTGGGCTGGGCTGCTACCATTGGTGGTAGTACCTGACTGATTTGCATATGGCTGGACCCCTTTTGCAATGGCGCAGACGGGCTAAAAAGCGATGGTGTGGAAGGTTGCCCAGAGCAATGCCAGTGGTACAGATTCATTCAAAAGCTTCCACCCATCACTTTTGTGATCACAGTCACGTTATCATACCAGAGAGAGGTACACACATCCCGTTCACGTGGCACTCAGGCATGTGACGCAAAGAAAATAAAGACCGCCCTTGGTCTGTACTCAGCGCTTCTAATTGAGGTTTGGATTCAGACTTCTGCGTTCTTGTGTACTTCTTGTTCTCCCGTGTTCCTGATCCTCGCTATGTTCTACTGGACTTGCTGTTGCCTGATCCTTCTGCTTTGTTGTTTGCCTTATTACTGCCAATCCCTGCCTGCCTAATGGACTGTCTTTTGCCTCACGTTGTACTTCCTGCTGCCTGCCTGTTGCCAAACCCTGCCTGCCTAACGAACTGTCATTGCCCCATGTTTTGCTTCTGGCTGCCTGCCCGTTGCCTGACTCAGCCTGTTTACCGGACCCCTCTGCAATACAAACTTGATTCCGCTTATCGGACCGGTCTTGATCAGTCTAGTAACTCACGCATTTCCTTCCTTGGATACACCCAGTGCTCTGCTTTCTGGACTGAGCTTTCTGCGTCTCTGCTCAGCACGTGTTCAAATCATCTCCAGGCTTCATCTCTCCAGGAACTGAACAGCACACAAACTGGAGACGCTTGCTGCCTAGTGCTGAACATTCTAGGTGTCCTAGTTCCGTCAGGGTAGTTTTCTGTATTGACTTGGTTCCTGGACCTTCCTGCTATCCCCAGGATATTCTAGGCGTCCTCTTGCCGTCAGGGTAGCTCCTTGTGTTTTGTTGAAATTTCCACATCTACTGCAGTCATACAGACCACACTCTGGTAAGAGTATTCCTTATTATTCCCCTAAATTCCAGCTGCCCTGATAGAGTGTGTCTTAGTGTGGGATTTGTTGTTTCAGGAACAACCTGTCTGGAAGGATTCACAGGGACTTAATAACATTTGATCCATTCCACTACCAGCTCTCAGGAGTCTCCCACATACTGTGAGGTAGGTTCTCTTTATACTCATGCTAGGAGGAGACAGTGCCCAGGAAGGTGAGGAGATTCTGTGGGATGAGACAGTATTTTTCCTCTGACAGGAAGACTCTTCCCTATGTATCTAAAGAGGTAATGGCTTATTGTCAGTTTAATGTCCCTAAACCTCCCATTAGATCTAGGGTGAGTAATTCAAATATTGAAACAAATAACTTGGTCAAAGAGACTACAAGTCCCAGAATTCCAAAAGGACGAAAACAAGGAATAGGGCTGAAGAGGCATGCAGATTTAGTAGTCAGGCAATGAAGTCTATCATCCATTGTAGTAGTCAGGTAAATGGGCTTAACAGCCCACACCTTAAGGAAACTGGGAGGCATAAAATGCCTCCTCAGGTACAGGCAGAAGGAAGGAGTGGAAGGAGCTGGAACGTGAGCTGGAGTGCAGGCTGTAGCAGTAGGAGCAGAAATAAAAGCACAAGGCTGGCAAACCACGCATAAGTGGGACAACAAAAGGGACACTGGAACGTGGAAACATCAGATTTCACCTGCACGTTCTGAGAAAGGCATGTGTGAGAAACCTGAAGGGTTGGACCAGTGTGGGAGGATCACCTGGGTGAGGGGGCTTCAGGAGTGGAAATGGGACACCAGATTGCGAGATGTGGTATCCCCTTCCCTGTAACACCTTTACCCCACCCTACCAGGTAGGATATTTAAGAACTCAACCCCCCCTTCAGAACACAAACACTTATTCACAGACAGCTTGCTATGAGAGAAAACAGACTAACACCTGTGCTGTATTTTTGACATGTCCCAATACAATGGTCATGCAGGGTAAGGCAAACACTGACCATCACACACACCTGATCTCCATTAGATTTCCCCACACAGATAAAAGGTGGAGCATAAAAGCACACTCTGAGCAAGTCAAAGCACACGAGGAAGAAGCAGATCCAAGATGCTAGTTGAACACGAGGAAAAGACAGCAAAACAGAAGGGGATCGCACGGAGGGAAGTGCCCTTGACCTTTTCGACGAAGAACCATTATTTTCACACACCCTTGAGAATAGAAAGCATAAGGCCAAGAAACCAGACTGACGAATGCTGCATTATGTGTTGGAGGTACCCGGCAGGGATAATTGCTTGCCCCCGTGCTACTGTCCTTGGCTCCTACAACAAAGCAGCACCAGTGAACTCAACACAGCCGGGGAGTTGGAAATACTGATACCAGACCAGTCTGTGTAGAAGCCAAGGTTGCAAGCGGCAATATTGTATGGTGAGCACTGAAGCGAACAGTGTATGAAACGCATGTGATAACCACTGCAAGTAAAAATTGAACAACATATGAATGATTGAACTTTGAAACCAAGATACGATCCCTTGTCAGAGTGGTCTGCCACCGTGTGCATGCTCATTTGAAGGTCTCTGTAAGGTATCCAACTGAGAGTTTTCGAAAGGTGAAAGAGTGTCAAAGAACTATACATCGAAGTGGTCCTGTGACGGGTCGAGTAAAAACCTGTGCACAATCGATAATGCCCAGCAATTTGATGACAAAATAGAGAAAGTTGGTCTGAGCCTGCACAAGAGAGATTAATTGAATAAGTTGATGACAAAATAGAGAAAACTGGTCGAAGCCTGAACGAGGGAGATCAATTGAAAGCTTTTCGGATAAAAGCGAGTTTGTGTTAAAGTGAATTCAAATTGGTCCGAGCCCAGCAGAGCGGGACTGATTGAACATTGGGCCTCATTATGACTGACATGGTATCTGTGCCGGTAAATACCGGCACGGCTGCCACGGAAGTCATTTTTTTACTGGCAATGGCCAATTACTGGGGCATTCTGGCCTGCCGAACTGGTAATTGCCCCTTGCCAGGTGCCGGTAATTATTACTCCCCATTCCCATTGAGCCCCATAGGTCCCATAGAGCACAATGGGAATGGGCAGGCCGGTAGCACCGGCACCGTTAATAACGGTGCCGGCGCTACCGTGTAGGTCTGCTCGCATGTGCCGTTCCGCCCGGCAGGTCAGACCTGCCGGGCCGACAGGCACCCGCGAGCAGAACTCATAGTTTGCCGGTCCGGTAACAACGGTACCGGCAAGCTTACCAGTACCGTTGTTACTGGACCGGCAACCTTGCAATGAGGCCCATTGTGTTGAAACGGGTCTGAGCCTGGCTGAGGGAGATCTGGGGTGAATCGTGAATCACCCGAGAATTTGGATATGTGGAAATCCGACAGGCATTGTATCAAAAGGTATCTGAGCGCGGCTGAGGGGGATTCCGAGGTGGATAATGAATGACGTGAGAAATTGAGTATGTGTGAAAACCTAAAAGGAAAGGAAATTATTGTTTGTTTTTCTCATTAGGCCCTCCGAAAGAAGAGACTTTGAAAGGCAAAGAGACTTTGGCACAGAAGGCCCTGGTGCTAATGTTTGAACTGCACCCTCGTGTTAGAGAAGCCAGAGACTGTGCTAAGCTCGAGTGTACAGCCTTATCCAGTCCTGAAAACGTGGGGAAGGGAGGCCAATGCCTGAACATCCTGACATCATTTCTTGAACACTTCTTTCTTTTGCGTACCATTGTTTCCCACACTATTTGTATTAAGAGTCAAGGATTGGCAATTGGTTTATGTAGAAATAGAGTCTGAGCCCAGAGGAGGGGGACCCGTGGTTCGAGTGCAAAGGAGGGAGGACCAATCTTGAACTTTTGAATGTGAAAACCCTGACAAAGGAAAGGAACCTTTGTGTTTTGTTTGTTACATCAGGCCCTCTGCAATAAGAGAGTGCCATTGGAAGAGAGACTTTGGGCCTCATTACACGGATGGCGGAGAACCATGGCGCTATTAGCGCCATGGTTCATGCCGGTAAAATACCGGCACCCCCTTGGTGGAAAGGGCGGTAATTCCCCCTTCCACCATTGCCCTTCCCCATTCCCATTTTTGCCCCATAGGGCATAATGGGAATGGGGAAGGCGCTAATTACGATACTGCAAATTGCGGTACCGTAATTAGCTCCCTGGGTTCCTTTGCGGGTTGGTTTTTAACGCCTGCAAAAAGCAGGCGTTAAATTCCCCAACCCGCAAAGGGACCTCGTAGTAAGGCGGTAAGGATTTACCGGTACCGGTAAAATACCGGTACCGGTAAACCCTTACCGCCATCCATGTAATGAGGCCCTATGTGTTGAACAGTTACCTCATGGCCAAGAAGCCAGAGCGTGTGCAAATCCTGCACATGCTGCCTTGCTCCGTGCTGAAAACGTGGGAAAGTGAAGACAACTGCTCAACTATCCTGACATATAATTTCTTGAACACTTTTCTTTTGCATACATTGTTATCCCACACCATTTTGTATTTAGAAGTGAGGATTGGCAATAGTTTTATTAGTACAGGCCCTTTTATTTTGACAGACTCAACTAGGACTGTGTTATTATTATTTAATGTTCGTAGCTTGCTCAAACATTTAGATCTAGGTTTAGATAGGCGTTCTACCAACCCATTGAAGTTCAATAAACACCCTTGAACAGTGATCACTTGTGTCTGTCTTCACTGTTTGATACCATGCCTTCCTTACAGTCCCCAGCGAGCCAGAAGCAGTAGAAGTTGTAGTGGAAGTCGGCAAAGCAGTGCAACCCGCAAAGCAAGTGTCTAAGAAGCCGATGAGTGAAGCACAGCATTCTAACACATTGCGCAAGCCTTGCCGGTAACATTATCCAACTCCTTATTGACTCTTTTATGCCTTTATGCGAGTAAAAGTTGTTTGTTGCATTCAAAGTATTGTTAACGAAGGAAATGTAGCACTCGCGTATACTCGCGTGAGAAGCTAACATTCCTGAAATCCATTGTTCCAATATTAAAATACTGTTGCTGTCTAACAGAGTAGTTGCGTACCCCTAATTAAGGAGAGAGAACGTTGTTAAAATCATTACCGAATACCTAACCTTGACAATACACGAGCTACAATCTGTAAATACTGAATACTACATCAAAGAGGTGCGTGTGCCTAATTGTGATTCCCAAAGGAGGCCTGAACTCTATCCTTTGTATTTATACAGGAATAAAATTTTATATTCATCTTTAAACCGCGATATATACTTTAAAAAGAGGTCACATGTGTCTAATTGTGTTTTCAACTGAATGACTGAATCTCATAGTGTATCTAGAAGTGACATACATTTGATTCCACCCTGTGTTAATAGTGAAACCAGCCTTTCTAAGTGTTAAAGAGCCATCCAGCTGCACTGTGAAGTTGTTAACAATCAAATGTCCTAAAATACAAGTATGCAAGCATTACCTGAAGCTAGGAGAGTGGCACCAAGGCTTCTGGGTAATTACTTTGGCGTAAAGGTACAGGTAAAACTGGGGAAGGGTATCTGGTTGCTCGTAAAAAATATTTCGAAGTAGACACAACCTGTGCTGCCAAAGACTGAGGAAGCCAGAGAGAAGTGAGTCTTAAGGGAACATCCAGGCTGTCATTGGGGCAGACAGACAGGAGAGGCAGAGAGGCTGCCCTTTTTGAAGAAAGTCATTCAAAGGAAGAGTGCCTTGCTTACCCGAAGAGGTTGGAGTTCTTACAGTGTATGTTGTCAAAGCCTGTCTAACAATTGAAAGTACCGAAGCTCTGGTAGTAGTCTAAAGTACTGAAGCTGTGGTGCATCTGGTTGTCAGTGGATGTAACATTGCAGTAGTCAGAACCAAGAGTTTCTGATCTGTTACCATCAGTATTGTCTTAATAATGTTCTGGAATGAGAACAATTTTCAGATTAGCGAATTGCATGGAAAGGTGTTTGGAATCAATAGCCATTCCAATGGTGGTATATGGGGATACAATGACTCTTTGGGTATCATTATTATCAACCAGTATTCGGAATGTGTCATCTTTGAGGTCTACTAATTGTGTTGGATACAGAGACAGGCACTGTTGCTGAAGAACATTATTTAAATTAATAAAAGCTTCTTCATTTAGAAAGTCTGTCCTTGTCCAATTATTACTGGAAATTTGTATTTTCATATACTTCCTAGAACATTAACTTCTTTGGCTTTGCCTGCAGAAGGCAGAAGTTGGGCTGAACGAAATGCCTTAATTATATCATCAAAGTCCATCGAGTCTTCTCCAATTCTGGACCAGACTTTGTAATGAATAAAATGCAACTTAATTGTGAATCAATGTAGTATGTCACTGCCAACATAAGAATCCGAAATTACATCTCTCACGACTCAACAACTATAATTTACCTTTTGATTTCCAATTTGGATCTCCAGTTTGCATCTGCTGGTAATAATGTGTTTTGTAGCCATTGCATAAAGTCCAGATTCCCATTTATTAATAAGATTAAATGTTGGAAACTTCTGATCCTTCTGTAATTTCCTGTGTAATTGTTTGCTATGCAACTAATCAAACTTTGTATAGAGCTGTTTCCTTATCTTTATTGGGTTGAATAGGGAAGAATATGAGTTCTCCTTTCCTTTGTAGTGGAGTTAAACTACTGATTCTGTTTTCTGAGCTATCCTCTGGTTGACCTTGATTCTCACTGGAGGTCTGCCATGAACCAAATGTCAAGGTACTGTTGGGATGGAAATGAGACAATCCCACCCCCCCTAGGCTCTTCCAAGTTAGGCAGACCCCATATGAGGGGATATAGCCTACAAGGGGGGAATAGTCCCCACCCACAGGGCACATATAAAAGCCCCATAGCGCATAGAAGTAGGCGAATAGCGATAGCTATGCTCCCGCTCAGCGACTCCATTTTGTATTAGGCTGAGTCAAGACATGCTGAGTGCCTGCGAGGCGCACATCCCGAGTTCACTTAGAGATTCCCAACATGACATCGGCACACCAAGCCCGCTCCGCATGGGCCCTGTTCCCACGGAAGTCCATTTCCTTCCTGTCCTTTCAGTATTGCAAATATCTTGTATTACTTCCAAGAATGCGCCCTGCGAAGAGCATGAGACAATACCAGGCACCAGCGTGGTGTCCATCCACCTCCACTAAAATGCCACTGGGGCCCTGATCCTCACCCAGCCACACTTCATCGACCCGACCCCCTACCTTTTAACACAGCGATAAGTATTTGATCCCCAGGCCCTGACCTCTCTAACGTGCTCAACACAGATCTAAAGCCTGGACGACTGTATAACTTTTCATATCATGAGGCACCAGGGAAGGTAAATCATAGATCAAACACCAGGAGGAGACCTTTGGCGCGGGCACTGCGGTATTAACGAAGACCTGAATGTAGGGGGTCAGCACGACTGTATTTTATCCTCCCCTCGTCCTGGCACCCCTTTCCTGTGTTGCCCAGGTTCCCGTCATAATAAATAAATAGCCGGTTTCAGTTGTTTAGTTTAGACTAGACATAGTGTATCTTATGTATGCCCTGACCTTCACTGCAAAGATGAGCCCAGCTGACCCACGTGGAGCCAGATCGATGAGGAAGAACCAGCCAATTAGCGCCTGGCATCCCCTATTGAGCATGCCCATGTATATGTTCGCACCAATCAGCTATGTGGATTTCTACTGTATATAATGATGTCACTAATGACGCTTTTTGCCTTCTTAATGTGCTGCCCGGCTAATTTTTAGCAGAATGCTCTCGGGCAGCAGAGTTCTTTTCTGACACTTATAGTTTATATGAGTAAAATCTTGTTATCCTTGCAAGACTATGGGCCTCATTACATGGTAGGCGGTAAGGGTTTACCGGTACCGGTATTTTACCGGTACCAGTAAATCCTTACCGCCTTACTACGAGGTCCCTTTGCGGGTTGGGGTATTTAACCCTGCTTTTTGCAGGCGTTAAAAACCAACCCGCAAAGGGACCCAGGGAGCTAATTACGGTCCCGCAATTTGCGGTGCCCTAATTAGAGCCTTCCCCATTCCCATTATGCCCTATGGGGCAAAAATGGGAATGGGGAAGGGCAATGGGGGAAGGGGGAATTACCGCCCCGCCAACCTTGGAATAGGGCGATAATTCCCCTTTCCTCCAAGGCGGTACCAGTAAATTACCGGCATGAACCATGGCGCTAATAGCGCCATGGTTTACCGCCTACCGTGTAATGAGGCCCTATCTCTTGGCTTTATTCCTTAGCGGGTTGTATTTACTCTGGAGTGTGGGCACAAGGGTATATGCCTTCATCTAGTGGCCCCTGTGACGTGATTCCTTAACCCTTGTACTTGCAGCAATATCCAAGGGCCTCTCCGGAAAGGCCGTGCCTGCCTACAGCTGACCAGTCCCCCAAAAACGTGTATGCAGCAGAAGTGGTCCTTGTGGGTGCCGGCTTTGAGAAAACCCCGCCTGCTCGTTGGATCTAGGTATGGCCCCAGGCAGAGGCCCAGATGTGTTGTGGATTAACCGTGAATTGAGGTTTTTCAGAAGAACACAGACACGTGAGTATAGACTGCAAGGGATAACAACATCTGGGGCTGGGTATGGAGCAGTTTGATTGAGGGGAACATGCGGTAACTGGAGGTGAATGAACAGACTGATTGTTTGAGCGCGTAAATTTGTTATGGCCATTTTCTATTCTTTTTTCTTTAGATTTTAAGTTACACAGACATTATAAAAGAGGAAGGAAAGGGAGCTTAGCCCGAAGAGGGGGAAGAAGGCGGCAGCCATAACTCACTGTCCCGACCAGTGCAGGAAAATACGAATACAGAGATAAAGTAGGAGCCCTGTATAAAGAGGGCTCGTGAACAAGTAGTGGTGGTTGTTTTAACTTGTTATTTTAGTTTGTTCTTTTCAGTGTCTTTTTTATATGTATGGAGGAGGCCCAGGAGGGGCAGGTATAATGTAAATGAGAAGTGATTATGTGTGGTCTGGGGATGCTCCAAGGGGGAGAAAAGTGTTTATTGTGTACATGTTTTGTTTTTGTGGTCTAAAAAAGTGATTGTGTCCACCTTGTCTGACCACGTAAAGACAGTTCTAACATGCATTTGAGGTTTTATAATTGACTGACACTGTGGGCCCTAATGGCATAGACGGGCGGGAAGAACTCTACACAAACATTTATTGTGACACGCACTTTAGATAAAAGACAACCATGGGGACAGACACCCCACTATCCCATATATGTAAGAGCCTGCCCCTGTACAGTGACAAGATTAAGAAATACCACGGACAATGGGTGTTGGAAACAAAGGGGGAAGGAATGCCCTACTCCTGGCCAGAGGAAGGGTCCTTTGACAAGGGTGCCTTAGACCATATGTCCACATAGCTGCCTGCTAAATACAAGGGGAAACCACTGCAAAATCGAAGAGAAAAATGTGATTTGTGGTGGATGTTTGAAGAAACACCCACCATAGAGAAAAGATAAATTGTATTGGAAAATTTGACAACAGGTAACATGGGAGAAAGTGAGAAGGGGGAAAGGCAGCCAAAGAAAATGTACACATTACTAACACGACCAGCAGAGGGGTACTCAAATCCAACCTATGTGTCCGGGGGAAGTGTTCTAGCAAATCCGAGTACAGCGCCACCATCCCCCAACAACAACACCCACCCACACAGGAGCAAGTGCTAGAGACATCGAAGTAGCATTGACCTCCACCTGCATAGAGTTGGCTAGATTACGAGCATCATGCAAAGCTGTGGGGTACGATCCCCGAGCACCCCTCCTCCCCCACAGGAAGACGAGTGTACATCGGGGGATTTTCTGTTTGGGATTGATAGTGCCCCCATACGGGCCGTACAGGTAGAAAGGCAAGGGGAGACAGACAGTTTGGGATATGAAAACATGGGGTCAGTATGGGATGAGGAGTAATGGAGTGACTTTGATGATGGGGTGAAGGCGCAGTGGGAGGGGTTCAGCAAGTATACTTGACAACACCATTGTCAAGGAGTTCCCCCCTTCTCACCTGGGTTCAGTGTTTGCCGGTGTCTTCGATCGCTGCCTTCTTGCGAACGCTCCTGGTCTTGAACAGCGCTGCTCGAGTCTCGTCTGGTTCCAGGTTGCGTTTAGTTCCGGGATCGCAGAGTCCAGGAATCCGGGAGACTGGGAAAAGCTAGAAATGCTCAGAACCAGGAAGGGGGAAAGGGACAGGAGTGGGTAATAGCACTGGGACAAGGAAACAATACCGCGAGCTACGAACACACGTCTGGGCTACTCTGCAATAGCATTGAGACGCGCAGAGCCGCGGAAGGCGTGGTCTATAAATAGATCACGCCGCGTTCAGCGCATGGAGCGAGCAAGGGCTTCAGCTCTGGACGGCCATGTTGGAAGTAGTACGGAATGTAAGCCCCATTGAGACAAGGATCAGGAGGTCCAAAAGGGACGTGATCTGAAGTTCATGACAGCATGCCTCCTGTTAGGATTAAGGGCTGGAGCAGGAAAGGCGTGTGTAAAAACATGTAGAAAATGGGAAAATCTGGAGAAACTACAACTCCCAGCAGCACTTGGGAATGGTGTAGTCTTAGCCGTGCGCTGGGAAGGGTGTTGCCCTAGCCGTGCAGCCGTTGGAACAGCTGTGAACAATCAGCATCAGCCTCAGCAATAAAGGAGCAAGCGGCATATGGCAGGTGTGGCTTATTTTGTATCGGTAGCAGGAGGAGACTCGTGTGTACGGACTTCCAGAGCCGGCAGCTGCAGCACGTTCTATGAGGGAGTTCAGTTGATTTCCAGCGTCCGCGAGTGGACGGAGAACGCAGTGATCATTGCATCCGGGACAGCTCTCAGGGCCTCCCGGATATGAGATAAGTACTGGGACAACATTGGGCGGCGGCGGGCGGAGGTTTCCTTTGCTGCCAGTTACGGGTGGATTACTGTGGTGTCCGGGGCGACCTGCGGGTCTCCCGGACTTCAGATAAGTGTTACACGAGTTCGTTAGGAACTCATTTTTGCTTTTCAATATAATGTTGGATTTCTTGCACGTCATTACCTGTGTTCAGATCTAAGTGCGTGTTGGATGTTAACCCGTTCAGAACCCAGAAGGACTCGGCTGGGGGTGTAGGAAACTTGTATTCCAAAGGGAATAGGGTGCATTCATCCATGTTATCACGTTCACGTTACATGTCATGTTCTATGTTCATTGCTTATACGTGCCTGATGGCCATGTGTCCTTGTCTATCATTGTTATGTTGATATGTTGATATGAGACTAATGCTGACAGTCTGGCATCATAGAATCAGAGATACAGAAAAGGTGTATGTATGCTTATGTTGCTAGTACCCTGTGGTTTTGATACGTATTAAGAGTTGTCAAGCTGTAGGGAAAGATATGTAGGGATTGTTATGACTACTAGAGTACAGAGTGATACAAGTAGAGGCAGGTAGGGTGTTTTCCCTGTTGTGTCCCCTCATCCTATCCACATTAGGTGTTTCCTCAACCTTTTTCCGGTGTTCCTATACTCCCCTACCCATCCACAACCTCTCCCTAACTCCGCTTCCCCCCACTGGCTGCCACGTGGTGTCCTGTTTATACGATCAGGCGCCTGTGCCAACCACGGGTGGAGGGTCGACTTTCATTCGGCTTCTGTGGTTCGGGAGAGGGTGTCGAATCCCCTCTCCACGCTTTTGACACCTCCTCCGAAGGCCTTTCCCTCCAGGTTTGCCCGGGTGTATTAGGTGAAATCTTCTGAGCAACCGAGGAGCCTTGATATTTGAAATAGGTTCCCAGGTCCTTTCGCTAGGAGGATATCCTTTCTACTCCACTAGGTATTGAAGATGGCCCCGCTTATACCTGGAGTCACAAATCCGGGACACCTCATATTCCAGTTGGTTGTTAACCAGTAGAGGAGGTGGTCTACTGGATTTCCGAGCGGATTGGATGTAGGGTTTAAATAGGGATGTGTGAAAAACTGGATGAATTCTTTTCCAGGAGTCAGGTAGCTTGATTCGATATGAGACAGGATTGATACACATTATTTCACAAATCCAAATTACAAATTCATAAAATTACATTTCCATAAAAATAGAATCGATAAACATTTCCAAAGGCAGCATACAAATACAGTTAGCTGTCAAATGGTTACCTCATCAAAGGCTACATTAAAAATAGTAGAGTGAGGGATCATACAAAAAGCAGTACACAAACCTTTGTCCCATTATGGATGCTATTATGCTTTATTACAGACCTTCACCACCTTGCAGTTTCAGAATACTATTTCTGAAATACATCGCTCTTTTCAAGAACGTCAAAAGAGCCCATGCTGTATAAACTGTTTCGGCACTAAAAAAGGAACACAAGAGCAGCACTATGTGTGCGGATCACCTTCTTCTTAAGGGCAGGAATCAGTGTCGATTTACATATACCAACATACCCTGTACAGAAGAACAGCAAGTGAGAGAGATCCTCTCTACAGTGTCCACAAACCGGGTAGCCCGCTGTGTCAGGAAAACCCTTCCACTTATGAGTGTTACCTTGTAGCCGAAGGCAATCAAACCGTGCCCTCGTGATCAACCACCTGTCCTTTTTCGACGTACCCCAAAGCAGGTAAGGTTGAATTCCAGTTAGGCAGCTAATGCTGGTGCGAAATTCGCCATTTCTATGGCCATACTCTAGCAAAATTCTTTTTCTTACTTTGATTTCACCCAACATAGCTTTGTAAACGGTCCCCTCACTCTTAGATATGAGTGTATCAGGTGAGAAAAGGGCACCTAAGTTGGCTTCATCCAGAGTTGAAGAGACATACGCTAGCCAGGGGATTTTTTTCCAGCCACATTTGCCCAGTACAGTGCGTATAATGGTATGACACAGGGAAGCATGCTCATTAGCCCACAGCCTGACCCAGAATAAAAGAGGGGCCAGCGCCCACTGATCTTCCCAAAACTCCACACCCAACTCCCTGTGGACGGCTATTCCAGATGCACTGGGTGGGAGCCCGAGCAAAGTTTTAAAAAATTTGCTCTCCTTACTCTGGATTTCCGCCACATTCTGGAAGCCCCATATAGCTGCACCGTACAGAGTGGAAGCCGCAGTTTGGGTGCCATAAATCTTAAGAATCACATCCAGAGGCTGGCCCCTACACTTTGACATAAACCGAAAGATACCACCTATCTGTTGACTCATCTTGACAGATTGTTTGGCCACATGGTCTTTGCCATTTAATGCCTCTGAAAAACAAATTCCAAGATAGTCAAAGGTCTTAACTCTGGGGATGATTTCTCCTGCACAAAGCAGGATTTCATGGGCACAGGACGTTTTCTACCAACGCACGCCATTACTGCAGATTTCATAGTATTTATTTTTAGGCCCAAATTGTCCATAAATGTTGAATAAGCATTGATCAAGACCTGTAGGGCCCTAGGTGTTCTTGCAAGAAGGACAGTATCGTCAGCATAGGCCAATACTGGGAATCCCCTATCTCCCAAAACTAGAAAATCAGCCAATATACCAATCAGGTCCTGTGAGAGGCCATTAATGTAAAGACAGAAGCAGATGGGGGCCAATACACAACCCTGCCTCACACCACACCCCACCTGAAAGCAGGCCGTGCAGTGCCCCCCAGAACCACTGCGTACACAGGCCTCGTTATCCATATGGAGATCAACCAGAGCCTGCAAAATTTCCCCTGGGCAACCTAAGGACCCAAGCACTGCCCAGAGCTTAGCTCTATCTACTTTATCAAAGGCAGTGCTTAGGTCCATAAAAGCCAGATAAACTGCCTCGCCCTGACAAAACAGAGAGTTAGCCACCAACAAATATAAATCAAGGCTCTGTTCAATAGTGCCCACTCCAGGGCGGAACCCAAATTGAATGTCGGATATAACTGACTGTTCCCCAATCCAAGACTCAATTCGGGCCAGCAGTATTCTCCCAAAAATTTTGAACGAGGAGTCTAGCAAAGAAATTGGCCTATATGCACTGGGGCTAGACAAGTCTCCCTTTTTAAAAATAGGGAAAACTATCGCCCTCTTCCATGAGGGGGGATATTTCCTCGCTTTTAGACATGCATTAAACACGACGGTCAGAAGTGGGGCCCACAAATGAACTGGGTCCTGGAACAAATCCGAGGGTATCATGTCCGGGCCAGGGGCACGGTTATGCGCTTGAAGCTTGATTGCCTTAGCAATCTCTTCCACCTCAAACGTCAGGCAAGGGCCACTATAGTCTAACTCGACTTCTGATTGTTCAGACCCAAACAGGCTACCAAAATGCGCTAACCATGCCCCTTCTTCCACATGGGTGCCACTCCCCACGTTGGACCAACACCCCTCCGGACCGCTTTTTACAAATGCCCAAAAAGCCTTCTGATCCCCTTTCATGGCGGCATTCAAAAAACCTTCCCAGGCTGCCTGTTCTATCTCCCGTTTCCTTCTCTTTAGCTCCTGTTGATAGGTTTTCCTGTCTTGGGCGATCTTCGATCTGTCACTATTCGGGTCCTTTAGGGTTCTCAACAGCGATTTCTTTGCATTTTTGCAAGCCTCATCAAACCAACCTCTTTTTAGTACATTGCCATTGGCCTTTATGGTTTTAGAGAATTTGGATGTTAATGCAGCCAACAGTTCTACAAATTTCTCTACAATTACATACGCAGATTGATGATTGCCCAAAATGTCCATCACAAGCGAATTATTCTCACTTATGGACATATAGTGTAACCCCTCCTCTAGGATAGTACCCCATTTAATTCTTCTTGAACCAGAAGGTACACCCAGCCGTGGGCTGGGGGCTGTGGCCTGCGATGCCTGTTCCCCCAACAAGCCCTTAAGTGTTAGACAGATGGGCAGATGGTCACTATGGGTGTGCGCCAGCACCTCAAAGCTTACTACACGTTCCCAGAGATTTACTGAGATGCAAAAGTAATCAATTGTTGCACAGCCTTGATGATTTTAGAAAGTCCCCTCCCCTGGTATGTCTGGAGCCATTCGGCCATTAACAATACGGAAACCCCATTCCAGCAACCAAGAGTTAAACTGTAGGCCCTTTGGGCAGACTCTCCCATCTCTCATACTCCTAGGCGGGATATTCTCTATCTGATCCTCAAAGGGGTCTAGAACAGCCATGTCCAACCCCCCCCATTTTTATATTGAAATCCCCGCCCCAGATATAAGAGGAGAACTTCCTTCTTTCCTTGGACAACAAGTTCTCAATAAACTTTTTGACCTTAGATAGTCTCTCTAAATCAGAGATGTGAGGGCTATTATAAAAGTTGATGATACAGATTTCCTTCCCCTTCCTAGTTGTTAAAGACACAACCTGCAAAAAGTCCAGCCCTGTTGGAATCACCTCAATCCTACATTCCAGAGCAGCCTTAATCAGAGTACACAGACCACCATAGTATCTACCTCTCGGTTTTTTATTGGCTGGAATATCAAACGAAATAAAGCCACCTAAGTGTGGGGGTTCTAAAGCCCAGGTTTCTTGAAGTAGGACTATAGAGTTGGCTTGAAGGAGTTCCATTACTGGACCCAACTTTAGTTTCCTCGTTGCGCCAGCAATATTCCAAGAAAGCAGGTGCAATTGCAGACTATGATTGGCCAAACTCCCGTGGGATACTAAAGGGGTCGACACCGTTACCCCAGCCTCATTAATAACCTCTTGTCAATCCACATCCTCACAAGACGTCAAGATCTCTAAATGGTTTTCCAGGGGCAAGGGTACTGGATCGTTCCTTGCCGGGGCATTATGCTGGCCCTTATTGAATGAGATTGTACTCCAACCGTCCAAGGGGATATTAGTCGGTAGCTTTTGACTCTTATTGGGGTTTAAATCTCTGAAACCTCCACCTAGCCTACTTCCCATCATTTGGTTCGGCATCTTCCTTCCCCCACCCGGGATGTAGAAATAATCCAGAGGGAGTAATTTACTGGACAGTTTATTGCCATTGGGCTTAAGGCCCCAGGCTAAGTTAGTATTCAGAAGATATTCCGAGATCTGAGCATCAGAAAAGGTGATTACCACACAGTCCCCACTCAGATTCTTATGTCTATTCCCCACCCATCCCACTCGCCTGGCCATACAAATCATTTTGGGGTCAATCTTAGGCCCCATCAGATTCGAGTTGATCCAGTGGGAGGACTTGTTAATCAAAGAAAGTGTGGATTCAAAACTTCCCGTTGGGTGCCCGGGCAGACCAGTAATAATCCCCACAAAGGGGACCGCTTCCGGGGGTAGGTTCAGAATTATATCAGTCCCCAACCCACTCCCCAGCCCCTTTTCCCTTACAGTTATTTCTTGTTTACCACTCTCCCTATCCCTCACGGGCCCATTTGGCCTCCTTATTACCCCTGGTACATTGTCCTGGTCTTCTATGACCAACACGTCCTGGCAGCTCCCTGGTGGGGCTAGCTCCTTCTTACCATTGGAAGAGGTTTCGCTAGATAAGGGGGCGGTTAATGGGCACTTGCACCGCCTGTCCTCTAAACCCCTTTCCTCAACAAAAACAGCCAGGTCAGACAGTTTAAGAGAAACAGCCCTAATGGAATCATCCATGATGGCCAAGGTGTTTAAAACCCCCTCTTTTAACCCCCTCAAAGAGTTTAACAACACCTGTAGAGGCTTAAGCTTCTCCTCCAGTAGGGCCTCCAACCATTCTTTATCGCCCTCACTGGCGGTGGAGCAATCTAGTAACCCAGATTCCCTTTCTACCAGGATCCTACCATTGATTCTGGGGGCCCCCTCCAAGGGGTGCATAGGTTGTGACAGTGATTGTGGAGGTATCAGCAGGGCTTTAAGTGGGGCAAGAAATCGACGGGGGGCCCTCATTTGGGGGCGTGGCTTGTGGGAGGGGCGTGGCCTAAAAAGTATGCAAATCGTAGGGTATACACACAAATATATATAAATGTTATATATTTGTGTGCGTAACTTACTATGGTGTGTGTACTGTGCAAGCCATCTTTTTTAAACATAGAAATATGTAAAATATTTCTATGTTTAGAAAAGATGGCTTGCACAGTACACACACCATAGTAAGGTACGCACACAAATATATAACATTTATATATATTTGTGTGCATACCCTACGGTTTGCCTAGTTTTCAGGCCATCTTTTTTAATCATTTCGAGTTTATAAAAGATGGCTTTGAAAGTACACAATTCAAGCCGTCTTTTATAAAGCTTTGATTACGGACAAAATTGTCCGTCGGCAAAGCTTTATAAAAGATGGCTTGAAATGTGTACTTTCAAAGCCATCTTTTATAAACCTCGAAATATGTCGAGGAATCCCCAGGTTCGCCGAGGGTTAAAGAAGCCTCGGCGACCCGGGGAAACAAAGGGACAGTAACCGCCTCTGGTGACCTCTCGCGCGAGGGGTCACCAGATGCAGTTACTATGACTGACAGAAGTGGCAGCCAGTCACAGTGTCGCTGTGGTTGGCTGCCACTTTTGTCAGATCGCCTGACTTCATGGCAGGCGCATGCATCTCCCGTCGCGGCTGCGGCCGCGACGGGATAATGCATCCTGCCAATGTTGCGGACGGTGGGACCGGGGCCCCGGCAGGGCCCCGGCTCAGCCCCACTTTTTGGAGACTGCCGGGGCCCGGCCCCGGCAGGCCCCGGCCCACTTTAAGCAGTGGGTATCAGGGATTTACCCGTCACCACACTAGAGACAGTTGCATCACCCCTTGTCATAACACCAATATCAGCAGCTCCCTGTCCCTCCAAATCCTCCAAGCCCAATCCCTCGCCCCGGGGAACAACCTCTCTAGAGGCGGGCTCAACCGCATTCATACAGTTAACTATTTTGTTTGCCATAGCATCCAAATAAAAATCCAAGGATCTTTGGGATGGGATTACACCAATTTTCGGGAGGGTTTTAGCTTTAGTTGCTACTTTTGGGGGTTTGGTGATTTGGGTAGAAGTAACATTTTTAGGTTTTTTCGCCCTTTTACTAACAACTCCAACCCCTCCCTCCCCTGCTTTTCTCTTCCCCATAGAATAGAATCGGAAAATAGGTAGATTTAAAAAGGTAGCTCACTCTTTGGCCAGTTACAATTAAAGCAATGTTAAAAAAAAAACTAAAACCAGGTTAGCCAATAAAAGCCAAGGATGAGGCAATGATTGGAGAAGAGGGGGAGAGAAAAGAAAATCTCGCAGCCCCCTCGCACTCTCTTCAAAAATAAGCACTAAGAACTAGTCACTTTAAAAGGAAAATTACCCTCTTAAAACATGATAACATAAAACATATTATGTAGGCATCATATTAAAATCCCAAATAATACACAATAAATGTAAATATACATATTAAAAAATGGATTAAGTGCAATGGAACAAAAATTATGCAAGATTAAAACCTTTAGAAGGATAATATAATTGTACTAAAAGTGCAAGTAGTTCACGGTCACCAAACCATAAGTAGATAATTAATATGTAGATAGGTGGTGAAAAGTCCATAGGCATGTAAGGGCCCAAACTTATGGTTAGCAGAATGCTTTACAACCCTTACCAAAACTCAATAGCAGAGGCTTAAAGCACAACTTTTCTGCCGCAACAAAGTCAATAGATGTTCCAGATAAATGGATATAAGATCAATGATTACGTGCGCAGTGAAGAGTCTCAAGAACAGGAACAAGGATTGCAGAGACAGTCAAAGGCCCGAGGGGCTCACAGACACACTACACAGAAAGTCACAGGGGCTGGAGGGCGGGGAACGCCCGACAGCTTAAGGAGCTGCCGTAGGCCGTCTCTCCCCCCCCCCGCCCTCCAGCAGGCCTTGGTTATAGACAAGTAGACGAGTCAACCACAGTACATAATAAGGGGTCACAGCAAACTGCGTACCTTTCGTGCGGGTTAATGAAGCGAAAATCAGTGGGCAAAGGGCAGAAAAAATAAAACAGTGCGGGCAGCGCAGGCAACAAGAGCGGACTGCTCCCACACCCAAAGCCACAAAGGACACCAAGGACTCTGAGGACTCCACGCGCTCCACGCTTCCGGGGGGTTTTGTGCTGGTGAACCCGCCTCCTCCTCGCCAGGCAGAAAAAATTAACCCTTTGCTGGGACGCTCTCAAGGAAACACTGTTTGGGTCTGAACAACCAGAAGTCGAGTTAGACTATAGTGGCCCTTGCATGACGTTTGAGGTGGAGGAGATTGCTAAGGCAATCAAGCTTCAAGCGCATAACCGTGCCCCTGGCCCGGACATGATACCCTCGGATTTGTTCCAGGACCCAGCTGATTTGTGGGCCCCACTTCTGACCGTGGTGTTTAATGCATGTCTAAAAGTGAGGAAATATCCCCCCTCGTGGAAGAGGGTGATAATTTTCCATATTTTTAAAAAGGGAGACCTGTCTAGCCCCCGGTGCATATAGGCCAATTTCTTTTCTAGACTCCTCGTTCAAAATTTTTGGGAGAATACTGCTGGCCCGAATTGAGTCTTGGATTGGGGAACAGTCAGTTCTATCCGACATTCAATTTGGGTTCCGCCCTGGAGTGGGCACTATTGAACAGAGCCTTAATTTATATTTGTTGGTGGCTAACTCTGTGTTTTGTCGGGGCGAGGCAGTTTATCTGGCTTTTATGGACCTAAGCACTGCCTTTGATAAAGTAGATAGAGCTAAGCTCTGGGCAGTGCTTGGGTCCTTAGGGTGCCCAGGGGAAATTTTGCACGCTCTGGTTGATCTCCATATGGATAACGAGGCCTGTGTACGCAGTGGTTCTGGGAGGCACTGCACGGCCTGCTTTCAGGTGGGATGTGGTGTGAGGCAGGGTTGTGTATTGGCCCCCATCTGCTTCTGCCTTTACATTAATGGCCTCTCACAGGACCTGATTGGTATATTGGCTGATTTTCTAGTTTTGGGAGGTAGGGGGTTCCCAGTATTGGCCTATGCTGACGATACTGTCCTTCTTGCAAGAACACCTAGGGCCCTACAGGTCTTGATCAATGCTTATTCAACGTTTATGGACAATTTGGGCCTAAAAATAAATACTAAGAAATCTGCAGTAATGTCGTGCGTTGGTAGAAAACGTCCTGTGCCCATGAAATCCATGCTTTGTGCAGGAGAAATAATCCCCAGAGTTAAGACCTTTGACTATCCTGGAATTCGTTTTTCGGAGGCCTTAAATGGCAAAGACCATGTGGCCAAACAATCTGTCAAGATGAGTCAACAGATAGGTGCTATCTTTCGGTTTATGTCGAAGTGTAGGGGCCAGCCTCTGGATGTGATTCTTAAGATTTATGGCACCCAAACTGCGGCTTCCACTCTGAACGGTGCAGCTATATGGGGCTTCCAGAATGTGGCGGAAATCCAGAGTAAGGAGAGCAAATTTTTTAAAAATCTGCTTGGGCTCCCGCCCAGTGCATCTGGAATAGCCGTCCACAGGGAGTTGGGTGTGGAGTTTTGGGAAGATCAGTGGGCGCTGGCCCCTCTTTTATTCTGGGTCAGGCTCTGGGCTAATGAGCATGCTTCCCTGTGTCATACCATTATACCCACTGTGCTGGGCAAATGTGGCTGGAAAAAAATCCCCTGGCTAGCGTATGTCTCTTCAACTCTGAATAAAGCCAATTTAGGTGCCCTTTTCTCGCCTGATGCACTCATATCTAAGAGTGAGGGGACCGTTTACAAAGCTATGTTGGGTGAAATCAAAGTAAGAAAAATAATTTTGCTAGAGTATGGCCATAGAAATGGCAAATTTCACACCAGCATTAGCTGCCTAACTGGAATTCAACCTTACCTGCTTTGGGGTACGTCAAAAAAGGACAGGTGGTTGATCACGAGGGCACGGTTTGATTGCCTTCGGCTACAAGATAACACTCATAAGTGGAAGGGTTTTCCTGACACAGCGGGCTGCCCGGTTTGTGGACACTGTAGAGAGGATCTCTCTCACTTGCTGTTCTTCTGTACAGGGTATGTTGGTATACGTAAATCGACCCTGATTCCTGCCCTTAAGAAGACGGTGATCCGCACACATAGTGCTGCTCTTGTGTTCCTTTTGAGTGCCGAAACAGTTTATACAGCATGGGCTCTTTTGACGTTCTTGAAAAGAGCGATGTATTTCAGAAATTGTATTCTGAAACTGCAAGGTGGTGAAGGTCTGTAATGAAGCATAATAGCATCCGTAATGGGACAAAGGTTTGTGTACTGCTTTTTGTATGATCCCTCACTCTACTATTTTTAATGTAGCCTTTGATGAGGTAACCATTTGACAGCTAACTGTATTTGTATGCTGCATTTGGAAATGTTTATCGATTCTATTTTTATGGAAATGTAATTTTATGAATTTGTAATTTGGATTTGTGCAATAATGTGTTTATTTGTTGTTTAATGGTTGTTTTTATACATCCGAATAAACTTGTTTGAACTTGATAATCTCCTTGATGGGAAATGGACCATAGTAGCGGGGAGCCAGCTTGTTTGGTCGTAAGTGTCGGGGAAGTAGTTTTGATGACAACCACACTCGGTCACCGACCGTATAGGAAGGACCTGGTCTTCTCTTGGAATCTGCATACCTCTTGGTCCGTAATCTGGCTTTCTCTAAGTGTTCTTTAGCCTCCCGGTGAATGTTGATAAGAGTTTCAATCCAGGAGTCAACAGTAGGTACTGGTGTAGGGTAAGGAAGAACCGAGGGTAAGACCGATGGATGGAACCGCTGGTTACAATAAAAGGGGCTGGTCTGTGGCGCTGAGTGTTCGGAGTTGTTGTAAGTGAATTCCGCAACGGGTATCAGGAGAGACCAGTCATCCTGGACCTTGGTGGCGAAACATCGGAGATATTGCTCCAGGGTCTGATTTGCACGTTCTGTGGCTCTGTTGGTTTGGGGGTGATATCCTGAAGAGAGGGCACGTTGGATTCTTAGTACCTGACAGAGGTGTTTCCAGAATTGTGAAATGTATTGGGGACCCCGGTCAGATATGATCTTGGAAGGAAGCCCATGTATTCGGAATATGTGTTCCAGAAATATCCCAGCTACTCTGAAGAGGAGGGTAGTTTCATCAGTGGCGTAAAATGGGCCATATGGGTAAACAAATCTATGATGACCATGATGGTAGTATATCCTCGGGAAGGTGGTAATTCCACTATGAAGTCTGTAGCGATGATTTCCCATGGTTTAGAGGGTAGAGTGGGCTGCAGAAGAAGACCCACCGGTCTTTTGTGATCATGTTTATTTGGGCACAGGTTATACAAGCCTGGATGTATTGCTGCACGTCAGACTTCATTTTAGGCCACCAGAACTGTCTCTGTATAAGACAGAGGGTGTTGTTGATACCTCGGTGCCCGGAATGGAGTGTGTCATGACAAAGGTTTATTATTTTTTGCTGTAACTTCTGGGTAGGAATGAGTAGTGCATTGTCCTTGAATAAGTAGCCTTCCTTGGCTCTTAATTTCCAGAGATTTTGCGTTGAAATGTCCTTCCATAATTCCGAGGATTGAGTTTGCGATCGGACTTCTTCCAGGAGATCAACTACTTGGGCTACGAAGATCGTGGGAGAGAATATCTTAGGAAATGCCTTATCTTCAGTGGTCACGTAGTCAGGACGGCGAGACAAGGCGTCAGCGATCAGGTTCTGTGATCCAGGGACATGGGTAATGTGGAACTGATACTGGGCAAAAAAGTAGGCCCAACGTGTGTGATGACTGTTCCTGCACTCCAGTGACTGTAGAATCTGAAGGTTTCGATGATCAGTACGGACTTGGACAGGATGTCTGGCTCCCAGAAGTAGGTGTTGCCATTCAGTGAAGACTTGGCGAATGGCTAAGAGTTCCTTTTCCAGGACGGAGTAGTGCGTTTCACTAGGAGTTAAGGTTCTTGACAGATAAGCAACGGGGTGTTCCAAATCGTCCTCCATCTTCTGCTTCAACGCTGCTCCTATAGCGTAATTAGAGGCATCTGTTTCCACTAAAAAGGGTCAGCTTGTATCGGGTTGAGCCAAAATCGGAGCTTGTGTGAACTCAGTCTTTAAACGCTGGAATGCAGTTTCTTGTAATGTTGACCAGACAAATGGAGTGTCCTTCTTTAGCAGAGCCACTATGGGTTGTACAATCTCGGAAAAGGTGGCTATGAACTTCCGGTAGAAATTGGCTAGTCCTAGGAAGGATTGGATTTGTTTCACGGACTTGGGAGTAGGCCAGGCGAGAATGGCCTTTATTTTTGAAGGGTCCATGCCAATTCCCTCTGGACTAAGGATAAATCCCAGATAGTGCACAGAGGTAACGTGAAACAAACATTTTTCAGGCTTGGCTAAGAGGTGATGTTCCCGGAGTCTTTATAGAACTGCCTTAACATGTCCTTCATGCTTCAGAGGGTCCTTGGAAAAAATCAATATGTCGTCCAGATAGACAATGACGAAGACAAACAACATATCAGAGAACACCCTATCCATAAAACGTTGGAATACTGCTGGGGCATTGGCTAGTCCAATGGGCATGACCAGGTACTCGTAGTGGCCAAAGGGTGTTCTAAAGGCAGTCTTCCACTCGTCTCCTTCCCGGATACGGATCAAATGGTAGGCACCCCTGAGATCCAATTTGGTGAATATTACGGCTCCTCTCACAGCTTCCAGGATATCCGAGATCAAGGGCAGTGGGTACCGATCCTTGAGGGTGCATGGATTTAAGCCTCTAGTCGGGGCAAGGTCTGAGTTCCTTGGTATGCTTCTTGGGAACGAAGAACAATGAAGCACCCGCTGGAGATTTCGAGGGTCTTATGGTGCCGTTTTCAAGATTAGCGTCTAGGTATTCCCGAAGGGTCTTTTTCTCGCGTTCGGAAAGAATGAACATTCTGCCGAAAGGAATTACAGCTGAGGGATCCGTATCTATGGCACAGTTTTTGGGCCTGTGAGGGGGTAAGGCCTGGTCTATGGCAGTAGAAAATACATCAGCATATCCCTGATAGGCCTCTGGAACTTGTATGATATTGGAAACCATGAGTGGTGTTTCTTGGTCTCTTGGTGGTTCTTCAGGAGTTACCGAGGAGGGATCCAGGGATAGACAGTGGGACATACACAACTCTGAGCCCAGGAATAATGATCCTGCTGGCCAATTGATATATGGATTGTGCTTTTGTAACCAGGGCATACCCAAAACCATGGGGTAATGGGCTGACTTAATGATGTCGAATGTAATCCGCTCTTGATGATGGTTTATGGAAAGTTGGATCTCTTTAGTCTGCAGGCTTATGGATCCTGAAGAGAGGGGTCTTCCGTCAATTGCTTCCACCGGCTGCATGGTGTTTCGTGTCTCGTACGGAATATGATGACTAACAACCCAGTCTTGATCAATGAAAATTCCCATAGCTCCGCAGTCCACCAAGGCCAGAATGGGATAGGTCTTGTCTTTGGAGGGCGACTGGAAGGCCTGTAGTATCACCAAACTGTTTGTCCAGGAGAGTTCAAGGATGGAATTGATGTGGAGCAAACATCTCTCTCCCGAATCTCTGCTCCATTTAAGATCGGGAGCTGGCGTTTCCCGAACGCCGAGGAAGTGCCAGAGGACATTCCCTGACCAAATGTTTGTCTGAAGCACAATACATACACAAACCCGTATGGATCCTTCTCAATCTTTCTTGAGGTGATATGGGTCCACGAAAGGCTCCGATTTGCTTGGGTTCAGGTTCTGGGGCTGGACTTGGGTTTGCGTCCGTTCTGGCTGTGTTCTCAAAGGACGTCTTGGATGGGTTTCCCTTGGATTTCTTCCTTTCAGCCTTGCTTTCCTGGATGCGAAAGTCTATTTGCAAGGCCAGGTCCATTAGTGCTTGGAATGAATTTGGTCTGGCCACCCTGGCCAGTTCATCCTTGATCTGATCGTTTAGGCCTCTCCTGAACAGGGTAAAACTAGCCTAAGAGGACCAGTCTGCTTCCTTAGCCAATTGTTTAAATCTGGTCACTTAAGTGAGCATATCTTGGGAGCCCTGTTGAAAGTCCAGCAAACGTTCTTGGGCAGTATAGACCTGCTCTGGACGGTCAAACATGCCTTTAAGGGCCTGTATGAACCCATCGTAGTCATCTAGGAGGGCATCGCCGGAGTTAACAAGGGGTGTTGCCCAAGTTAAGGCGTTGCCGGAAAGGTGGGATATGATAAAACCCACCTTAGCCCTAGGAGTCGAGAAATAATAGGGCTTAAAGGTAAAGTGGACCAGGCATGAATCCAGGAATCCGCGAAGTGTTTTTGCCGAACCATCATACTTGTCAACAATACCACCCAACAGAGCACCCTCCTTTGTAGCAGAATCCCGGGTTAAGACCAATTGTTTGAGCGCGGCGTTTTCCGCCTTAAGATTTTGAACCTCGGTTGATAATTGTTGCATGCGTCACATTAAGTCCTGCATGGCGGCTTCCATCTCGTTTTTTGGTTTGATCAGGTGGCGTCTCAAACTGTCAAGGAGTTCCCCCCCTTCTCACCTGGGTTTGGTGTTTGCCGGTGTCTTCGATCGCTGCCTTCTTGCGAACGCTCCTGGTCTTGAACAGCGTTGCTCGAGTCTCTCTGGTTCCAGGTTGCGTTTAGTTCCGGGATCGCGGAGTCCAGGAATCCGGGAGACTGGGAAAAGCTAGAAATGCTCGGAACCAGGAAGGGGGAAAGGGACAGGAGTGGGTAATAGCACTGGGACAAGGAAACAATACCGCGAGCTAAGAACGCACGTCTGGGCTACTCTGCAATAGCATTGAGACGCGCGGAGCCGCGGAAGGCATGGACTATAAATAGTTCACGCCGCGTTCAGCGCATGGAGCGAGCAAGGGCTTCAGCTCTGGACGGCCATGTTGGAAGTAGTACGGAATGTAAACCCCGTTGAGACAAGGACCAGAAGGTCCAAAAGGATCTTGATCTGAAGTTCATGACAACCATGGGTGGAAGGGACGTGGGAAGGGAGGTTTTGAAAAAAGGTTAGGGAGGATGGCCTTAGCAAAAAAGAAAGGGAGTGGAGCCAAAGATAGGAAAGTAAAATCGAAATTGCGAATGCCCCTGATCCACAAAGGTCAGCCTCATTATGTTCCATGGCAAAAGATGGATAAAAACAACCTCCTCAAATCCCTCCCCCTACTCATGGCGTGCGCAGGAAAATGGATCTACGCCTTCGAGAAACATACTGCAGGGGTACCCGTCACTATAGGACATATCAAAAACCTGCTAGTATCCGAGGTAGGAGACCAGGCGGAATCAGTGTGGGTGAAAGGGGGTACCTGAGAGTAAGCATAAGTAATGACTCCCATGACAAGGCTTCATTTAACAATATCAGAGCACGTGTATGGGATGCACTGCGGAGAGCCATCCCAGATACTCGACACTCCATAATGCAATCCACTATGGGAGATGCGGAAGACGCTGCACAGTTTATTCTTCAGGTCCAAGAGACGTGGCAAGCACAAACAGGCACTGCTTGGGACCAATCAACGTCCTTGTTTTATTTTATTATAAAGTGGGGACTCCCAAAAGAAGTACAGAAGGCCCAAGATAAGAAAGCGGGAATAAAAGCAGAACGTTGGCCTGAAATTCAAAGCATCATAGTACATCATTGCAGGAGTATCAAAGAGAAGTAAAAGGAAACTATTCAAAGAAGACAGGCAGAGGAAGCGAAACTAGTGCAAACAAAACTAGTGAAAGTGGCTTCAGTAGCAGCAGTACCACCCCCAAAACACATGGGGGAAGAGGGAGGTGCCTCCATCGCCACACAGGTGAGGATGGCTGCTGTGTGGGCAGACAACGGGCAAGAACAGTGGGGAGGAAATCAACAATACGCAGGACCCCAATGGCAAAGAAAACCATCAAGAGGACGAGGTGGGTCCCGAGGGCAACAAGGAGGGGGATTCGGAGGAAAAGTACAAAGAGGAGGTGGGCAAGGGCAGTGTTGGTCATGCGGGAGATGGGTGCACTTAGCCTGGGACTGCTGCAGCAGGACGAGAGGAAACTATCCATATAATCAACCATACTACAATCCACAGCAGTACGGGAACCCCCACCCTGGTAGTCCACAGGGGCCAGCCCCCGGACCCATGATGAACCCCTATTAAATACCCCTACCATGCCCCCAATTACCTTCCCAGATGCCCGGTCCAAGCACCTATCGCCACCCCCCTCACACAATGCAAACCCTGCCCAATCATCTGGTAGGTGGAAACAGGCACCCCTTCGCCACTGCTCCAAACGGCGCAACAGCGCCTTACCAAGGTAATGGGAGGGGACACCTTTGCTTGCCCAGGGACAGACACCTATCCCGACTAGGACAGCCCATAGAGAGCACTTGCGTGCCCAGTACTATCAACGACCTTGCAACCAGAAGAGGAACCACTGGTGGGGCGGAGATAGGAAATAAACAGTTCATCTTCATGGTGGCCATGGAGGCAGAAAAGTCATGTATTTGGGAAGGTGACTTGACGTTATCAGGACAAACTCTCAACACGCAGGGATTCTCTGGGGCTGTGGTTACGGTTCCTTATACAGAAGATTTAGATGTCAAGATAGGGGGAAAGGTAGTGCAAGCACCCTTCCTGTACTACGAAAGTTCACCTGCCAACCTACTGGGGAGGGACCTGCTCAGTAAGTTGAACATGAGCATGTCCTTCACTGAGAGAGGGGTTGTTTGCTCCACCCCCTGCATGTACTCCCTCAGAGCAATGTTGGTGGTCCATGCAGTGGCAAATTAAATAATGGTAAGGGGATACCAGTGAACCCCAATATGTTTTTATATGAAATTTGAGTGTTAGCAAGAGTAGTGCCCCAGCTTACCAGGAAATAATGGAGAGTGCCCGCAGATTTTGTCTTCTCCCCTGTAGCAACACCCGAAGTGGTAGCTGGTACCATTCTGTCTCTAGATTTGTAGGGGCTGTAAGTGTCTGCAAAAAGAATTGTTGTACTGGGAACTGACATCCATGGGTGTGAATGGCGCACTGTGCTATGCATTGACCACAATATACCATTGCGAGAATTGACCGATGAAGAGCTGTTTGAGGACGATAACAATGATGGGGAGATTGTGTTAGAAATCTTTATTCCTTGTGACATTATGGTGCAGCATAGCAAAGTACCGAGCCCTGTCATGGCTATTCTCAAAGGTCCCCCATCCTTTTGTGAAACAGATCTGCAACAGGTCCCGCCCACCTATGGACCACAAACCCACATGATGTGGGAATGCTAAACGAAGTGAACCCCGTAAAAATAACTTTCAAACCAGGAGCTATACTACAAAGAGTGAAGCAAAATCCCCTGTGTAGGGATGCAGATGAAGGGATACAGGAAACACTATGGTCCCTTTTGCAACAGGGAGCAATTGGCCCCCAACGTCCCCATGCAATACTGCTATCTATCCGACCAAGAAGGCTACAAGGGGGAGATGGAGGATGATCCGGGACCTTCGCCCCCTTAACAATATCGTACAGAAAGAATTTCCTCTTGTCCCTAACACTGCTTCCATCCTGTGCAGTATCCCAAAACAGGCCACTCACTTCACTGAAGTGGATTTGAAAAATGCCTTCTTCTCAGTGCCTCTTGACCCAGAATCACAATACCTTACAGCATTCACCCTGGGGGGAAGCGATACGAGCACCGTCGATTACCCCATGGGTACTGTGAATGCCCCAGTATCTTCAATAGGATATTGCACGAAGACCTTGGCAATATTCAGGTCCCCAACATGATTATTCAGTACGTAGATGACCTACTGGTATGCAGCGACAGCGAGCAGAGCCGCCGAAGGGACTCCGTTACTCTACTCCAACTGCTAGCACAAAGGGGTACAAGGTAGACAAGAAAAAACTCCAGTACTGGTTGGCAGTGGTCCTGGACTTGGGCCAGCTCATTTCCAAAGATGGTAAGATGATAATTCCAGACAGAGCGGCCACAGTGTGTGCCACTGCAAAACTGAACAGAGTGAAAGAGATGCCAAAGTTCCTGGGGATTTGCAATTACTGCAGGGCCTGGATCTTAGATTATGCAGCACACACAAGGCCACTCCTGCAAGGGCTCAAGGAAGCACAAAAAGAAAAAAAGAGATATTAAATGGACAGCAGAAATGATAAATGGGTTCAATGACCTAAAGAATCTGATCTCAACAGCTCCAGTACTAGTGACCCCTGATTATGCACACGAATTCTATCTATTCTCACATTCAAATGGTACCCTCATGACCACAGTTCTACCACAGAAAAGCTTGATTGGACACAAACTACTGGCCTGTTACAGTGGCACACTCAATTTTGTCATGCAAGGTCAGTTCGCTTGTGAACAGGATCTCACAGCGGCAGCCTTCACCATTGAAAAGAGCTCCACAATTATCATGGGGTGCTCAATCACTCTATACGTCAAGCACTCACTGTTTGCTATATTGGAACGATCAAAGCCCACCCTGACTACACAGAGAGCATCCGTTTATGAAATTATTTTGCCCAGCCCAAATATCGATGTGGTGAGATGTAAAACAGTAAATCCTGCCACATTCCTTACTGAACCATGCACTGTCCAAGACATGCAAGAGCATGACTGTGCAACATATGAGGGAGAAGGAGATGACATACCAAAGGAAAAAGAGTATGCCCTAGAGGAAGGGGAAGTGTTTTTCGTCGATGGATCAGCATCCATCGACCATGAGACAGGTGATGGAAGATGGGGAGAATGAAACAATGATCATGAAGTGATAGATAATGCATTACTCCGCACAGGCGGCAGAACTTGTAGCTCTAATTGAAGCCCTCCATGCATCCAAAGGATGCTGTGTGACAATTTACTCTGATTCTGCATACGTCACCACGACGGTACACGCAGGACTATCCAGTTGGAGAAGAAGAGGGTTTAGGAGAGCAGATGGCTCACCCATGCAACATGCATAGCTATTAAACAAATTGATTTTGGCCCTCAAAGAACCCCGAGTGGTGGCCGTCATCAAATGCCTAGCACACACACAGAACACGGATGAAATAGAGCTGGGGAACGCAGACGCACCAGCCAAACAACAGGTGTATCTCCCGGTAGGCATGGGTGCAGAATGTATTGTGTCAGGTAAAGATTCAACACAGACAACAGATGCATACACAGCGCTCCCCATAGCACAGATAATAGAATTGCAGAGAAGAGCACCTGCTGCAGAGCAAGATCTGTGGCTTAAGCGCAGATGTGCCCAATCACCAACTGATCTACTATGGAGGAAACAAATTACTAGAAAGGATGTCATGCCCATTGAGTTACTATACATAGCATTCGAACAACTACATTTCCCAGCACACAGTTCAAAGCAACATATAGCTGCCGATCTGCACGAAGATTGGTTAATTCCAAATTTACAGGAGTACCTGACCCAAATGGTGGTCTGATGTACCACCTGCCAAGTATTCAGCACAGGGATGACTCTGAAAACATTGCGGGGCACTTTGCTCCACCCTGTGGGCCCCTTCCATGAGCTGCACATTGATTACGCAGACATGGGAGAAAGGTGCAATGGGGCCCGATACTTGATTGTGGTGGTGTGTCCATTCTCTCGATGGGTGGAAGCAGGGCCCTGTGCCCCCAGACGCAAAGTGTGCATCAAAGATTTAAGTCAGAGAAGTGTTCCCGCAATGGGGAGTATGTGAGGTTATACGGTCAGACAATGGAATGCACATCTTTAATGAATTGTTCAAAGAGGTAACGTCCCTCCTGGGCATAAAACACAAGATGTTCTCAATATACCACCCACAAGCGAAGGGGCTGGTGGAGAAAATAAACGGCCTCCTCAAGAGTAGATTATCCAAATTATGTAACCCTCTAAAGAAAAACTGGGTCTACTGCCTGCCACCGGCACTGTTCCAATTACAGACACAGCCTAGCAAGGACACCAGTTGTCCCCCCATGAAATAGTAATTGGCGGACGCATGAAAACACCACTGTCGCCAGTAAGAAGGGCCTCTGATGCTCATAGAAAACCCACTGAACTAGGGGAAGAATTCAAAGAGTACCTCACACAACTCACACGTGCAATAAAATGTATATCAAAACAATTTGTGCCCCCATTTACAGCAGACAGTGAGACAACGGGGACTCCAGCAGAATACATCCCATCCATCCCTTACTGCTAGGAGAGTGGATCTATGTGCAAAGCTTTGTTCAGAAGTGGAATACCCCAAGGTTCCAGGGTCCATACGAAGTAATATACTGCACCCCACTTGCTGTAAAAGTGAAGGGGATGCGGTATTGGATCCACCTTTCAGATGTCCAGAAAGCACAAGGTAACACACCCCTGAGCACCCAAGCTGGGGGCCAAACAACTACCACAAGCTCATAATAAGTAGCTCTATGTCATTAATATTCATGCATGTGAAAATGTGAGAGACAACATGCATGGCTCCTAGAGCATGAGCTACAACAAGTAACAATCTCTCTCTCTCTCTCTCTCTACCCCTTTCTGCCTTAATTTACCAATCCCATTCTCTCCCTCTTCGCAGGTACAACGATAATGGGACTGACACCACTAAATGAAAATACCAATGTAGATAGTAGTAGGAATAAGATTAGTTTTACAGGAAGATATAGCTATAATTGTGGAATGACATTTCCTGCTATATTGTTTGTTTTCTTAATGTTTATAGTGGGTGTTCATTGGGGGACCCATCTAAAAGAAGGGAGGGAGGAAAATGGGAATGGGAAGGCCAGAAAGGGACCTGGAATGGTACTATGTTTCCAAACATCACTAGCCTGCATAATAATACAACGAGAAGAGTCCCAGGTATTCTTATGTCCAATGAGAATGTAACTAAAGAGTCACCAGATGGCCGAATGCTACCTCTATACCCTCTTTAGTGTTCAATGTACAACCATCTATCTCAGTATTTAACATGTTGCTTAGTCCAGTTCTAACATGGTTATAGGTTCCTCCTACTCCCCAACTCCAAATGAAAGCATGAATATAAATAATAATGTTTCAGTAACAAGTGTCGACCAGTCTGTACTTGGGGAAAGCCACACAATGCCTAATACCACAAATACTACCTGTAGAAGCATACAATACACATTATGTAATAGTGTAATGTTTCAACTATTAATGCCATGTGTACAAAGGTCGCTATTTAACAGAAGTAGATCACATAAAACAATGTTACAAGGGCGAAAGCTTCCCTTGCGCAGTGACAGAAGAAAACAGCAAACACGCCAAAATAAATATGATGCATATCATGGCTTAAGATTAGAGAAGGTGGAAGACCTTCATCATCCTGGGCACTTAAACAGCTGGTACTCTGATAAGAGTGCAATGGGAAAATGAACGACTAATGGTAGTTGCTACGTTTGTTCCTAAATACATCACACATCTGCGGCGCCCAAGGATTTAGTGCCGCAAGAGGTGCCTTTAGGAAAAACACAGTGTCTCATCCACCTTACACAATGTAGGATAAAGGGCACCTTTCAGGCACGCAGCGTCCAGTTAAAACTTCTTGACACAAACATTTGCAAATGCAAGGCGGGAGCGAACAATCCTAAGTACTTCAGTGAACCTTTCCTGGCTATACAAGGAACAAGTTTTGCAGGAAACAAGTGGCAAGAAGCAACTTTCATGTGTAAAGCAGAAGGGCTCCGTGGTTACTCTGAAAGAACACTAGCCTTTGCAAATAAAACAAGTGCACAAGCAATGATACGAAACTGACATGGATTACTGCAATTGAGAAACCAGTGAAAACACAGCGAGAAGACAATTATGAACATTAACTGTTTCTGTAGGGTCCAACAAAAGATGTAACAGAACACTGCTTATTCCAGATCTCCAAAAAGGAACTGCAGCGCTGATGGACTACTACTGGGTCCGTGGCAAAAAGGCATACTTGCACCTCCCGTCATCATGGAGGGGCTATTGTTCGCTCGCAACATTGCATTCAGCCCTGTTGATAGTACCCGAGGTACATCTACCTGCCTGAAGACGAACAAACAACATCTGAGACAACAGAAATAAAGCCTACTTGTCACCCCCTACTGTGTCCTTCCAGAAGAAGAGCCCCAAGATCGCCTGATCAGGCAAAAATGATTGTCCCATTATCTGTCCAAAGATTCCGCTGATCTGCTTGCTCAAATACCCGACGAATATAAACTTTTCAATTCAGCAGAGACATTTTTCACATCCCTTGTACCCAGCATCCAAACCAGAGTCAACGCCAAGTGGCTTCAAGTCATCCGCTGGGAGCTGATCCAGTTGGCAAATGATACTGAAGAAGGTTCAACATCATCAAGGTGGAAATGAGAGCACTCAGGTTAATGACAATGCAGAACCGGTATGTCCTCGACCTCCTCACGGTTATGGAAGGCGGGGTCTGCAAAAAGATCGGGAGTTCATGTTGCACATTCTTACCTTCTACAGATGCTTAAAATGGGACACTATCGCATGTGATCGAAGCAGTGCATGAACTTGGTGTAAAAATGAAAAAGGAAGCAGGAATCCAAGAAGATGACTGGGTGAGCATGGCATTTGTCTGGGTACCGTAATGGCTTGGAACCACTGTACAGATGCTGATTGCTATCATCTTGGTGATTTTTTGCGTGCGCCAGTTGGGTCTCCGTTGTTGTGCCAAAGCAGTACCTAATAGTGCAATGATGATGGTGACAATTGGGAATAGTAAGAATAAAAAGGTACCTCATGATACAAAGGAAGTAGAAATACAGACAGAGCAAAATGATGACCCTAAATATCGTATGGTTGCAATACATCATGGTCGTTGGGATGAAGTGGACACACTATATCACATGATTATTGCACCCCTGCCAGACCCCAAGAATTACAAAGAGGTGTGGGTAGATCTTGCAGGAGATGGGGGATGCATGTACATGACCTGTACACCTGAACAGTATGCGCAGCACAGGGAACGTTTGAGAAATGTATGCAGATTGTGGATGCCCATAAAGGGTACCCCAGCATGGGAAGAAGCAGAAAGACAAGCAAATGAATGAAGAAATAGAGGGGGTTACATTTGTTACTGTAGTAGTAATGAAAGGGGGGAATGTTGGGATGGAAATGAGACTATCCTACCCCCTTTGGTGCTTCCAAGTTAGGCGGAGTCCATACGAGGTGATATAGCCTACAAGGGGGGAATAGCCCCCACCCACAGGGCACATATAAAAGCCCTGTAGCGCATAGAATTAGGCGAATAGCGCTAGCCATGCTCCCGCTCAGCGACTCCATTTTGTATTAGGCCGAGACAAGACATGCTGATGGCCTGTGAGGCGCACATCCTGAGTTCACTCAGAGATTCCCAGTCGGACATTGGCACACCAAGCCTGCTCTGCATGAAACCTGTTCCCATTGAAGTCCATTTCCCTCCTGCCCTTTCAGTGTTGCAACTATCTTGTATCACTTCCAAGAATGCACCCTGCTAAGAGCATGAGACAGTACCGGCACCAGCGTGGTGCCCACCTATCTCCACTAAACTGCCACTGAGGCCCAGACTCTCACCCAGCCAGGCCGGAGCCAGCCACACTTCATCGTCCTGACCCCCTACCTTTTAACATAACGATAAGTATCCGACCCCCAGGCCCTGACCTCCCTAAGGTACCCACCACAGATCTAAAGCCTGCGCGACTGTATATCTCTTCCATAGCAACGCATGTCTTTTCGTATCATGAGGCACCTGGGAAGGTAAATCATAGATCAAACCCCAGGGAAAGACCTTGGGTGCGGGAACTGGGGTATTAATGAAGACCTGAATGTAGGAGGTCAGCACGGCTGTATTTTATCCTCCCCTCGTCCTGGCACCCCTTTCCTGTGCTACCCAGGTACTCATCATAATGAATGAATAGCCGGTTCCAGTTGTTTGTTTAGACTAGATATATTGTACCTTATGTATGCCCTGACCTTCACTGCGAAGATGAGCCCAGCTGACCCACGTGGAGCCAGATCGACGAGGAAGAACCAGCCAGTTAGCGCCTGGCATCCCCTATGCAGCAGGCCCATGTATATGGTTGCACTAAGCAGTTATGCGGATTTGTACTGTACATAATCATGTCACAGAACCATAGTCCACCTTCAGCAGTGGTACATAGACAAACAGAATATGACTATGGCTAGGAGGGATATGCTTAAGATCACCTCTTTGAACATAAGAGGAATAAACTCCCTGATGAATAGGATAAAAGTAGACACATTTCTGGGGCGTGAGGGGCCAGGAATAATAGCCCTCCAGGAAAACGCAACTCTGCAATCAGGATAAGAATAAAGTAAGAATAAGGGGATATTGCCACATTTTTCAAGCCATTGCAGCAGGGGGGGTGCTGATAGCCCTATGGGATACATTGGGGTTACAAATGATCGCTTCGGAGAGAGACTCTGAGGGACACTAATTCTCCAGGGGGGGCATTTACGGCAGCAACTATATACCCCCCAAACTCAGGACAAGGCAAATTCCTAAGGCAAACATTGAACAAACTGGAGGCTTTTGCTAAAGGTTATATAATGTTAGTGGGGGATTTTAATATAGCTTGGAACCTCTACCAAGACAGGAGTGCAAGGATTTTCCATAACCAGGGCAAGCCCTCGAAGGAGTTAAAAGAAAAAATGTCTCACTTGGCGTTAGTAGACGGGTGGAGGGAACAGTGAGGGAACACAAAGGGGTACACTTTCTACTCCCATGTGCACAGAACTTTTACTAGAATGGACTGTGCCTGGGTGACGTCATTACTGGGAATGGTGTCAGAAATAGAAGTAGGCGCTATTGTCCTGGCAGATCACGCTCCCATAACCTGTCAATAAACGTGGGTTACGGCTCGCTCCCGGGCTGTGGAGGTGGCGATATCCCGCTCACATTCTTAAAGATGAAACCCTGAGGGGGGAGTTAAGAGACAACATAGGGGAGTACTTCCTCAACAACAATGTCGGAGGAACAAGCCAGCAAATGGTATGGGATGCTTTTAAAGCTAACTTGAGAGGGACGCTCATAGCACTGAAAGCTTGAAGGGACAGACAATTGAGGCGATTGGAAATGGAACTCGAGAGTAAACTGAAACAAATAATGGCCCGTATGGCAGAAGTGGTAAGAGGGTCAATTAGGAGGGAGTAGCGGCTTATAAAGTGCCAACTTGAAGTTCTGCAGACCAAAACAGCGAAGAGATCTCTAGCATATCTCAGAAAGAGATATTATATTAAGGCCAATAAGGCAGATCACCTACTGGCAAGGATGCTGAGGAAGCAAGAACTATCAAGAACCATAGTAAAAATTAAAATGTAAGGGGGTAAGGAAAGCTCAGCCCTCCCCGACATTATGAAAGAATTCACAAGATACTACTCTGCTTTATATAAGACGAACGCCCCTACAGATCAAGCCCAAATAAAATACCTCATGTCAAGTCTAATAAACAAGATCACTAGTCTAGAAAGGGATGAGCTGGAAGGAGATATCACACCGGAGGAAGTTAGGACTGCCATAGTAAATCTACCAATGGGAAAAGCTCTGGGCCCGGACGGATTGTGAAGATCAGTGCTAGAATGGACCTTGGATCACAGAAACCACTAACCTGGTCAGCAGGCAATCCCTGGGCATCTGGGAAAACTCCCCTGAGAGCCTTACCTCCCTCCACCTGAGGTAACAGGTACGGAGTGAGGCAAAACCCCCAAGGAAACCCTCTGGGGTAGAAAACCCTGTCGCTGGAATCGGGAGCGATGTCATTGCTGGAGCTGGAATCTTCGGCTGTTGATCCGGGGACCCTCTAAGGCAAAGACCGGAGTTTCATCTAATATGATAAAGGGGAGAGGTAAGTAATAGTTCAGGATAAAAATAGGATAAAGAAGGAAAGATATTGTAGTCAGTAGATGATACCAATGTAACTGATCTTTACCAGTAGCTGTAGCGGAAGTGGAGGCAGCAGAGAAAGAGCCATAGTGGCAGCGGGTGGAGCAAGGAGGAAGTTTCCCAGACGGATGTGTGATTTCTATGAATGTAAGAAATATATTAAGTATCCACGTATCTGGCTTCTTGACCGGGATCCCTTATCCCTTAAAACCCACCTCACCGGGATTCTGGAGGAGTGTAGCTATACTCACCGGAGCGGGCATTTCTTTGAAAGGGCACGCTGGTTCTGTTGTCGGTACTAAAGGATTAGGTCCAGAGTGTTGTGCACACCGCAATTTCCTGCAGCTCGGGAGTCATGACACATGTAAAGGACTTCTTTTTGAAGTTCTGTGGAAGGGACCAATACCCTGTCACCATTGAAATAGTACCCCTGTTCTTTGGTCAGTCGATATGTTAACAACAGTTTCTAACAATTCTCCTGATTGTTCTAGAGTGGCTTGTCTGATCCAATGAAGAAAGTCTGTTACAACATGGATGAATATGGCCTTTGGGAAAATCCGGTTGGCATGAAATTTGTTTGAAGGGTGATCCTTGCGAGACAAAGCATCAGCTCTGAGGTTTTGTCGACCAGGGAGAAAGGTGAATTGAATCCTATAGGGAGAAAAGAAGTGAGCGCAGCGAGCTTGAAGACTGTTTATACTCTGTGCATACTGCAAAACTTTAAGATTTTGATGATCGGTACGGACTTCGATAAGATGATGAGATCCTAGTAGCAGATGGCTCCACTCCTCAAATGATCGTTTAATGGGCAATAATTATTTTTCGAGTACAGAGTAGTTAATCTCGGCAGGGCTAAAGGTTTTGGAGAGGTAGGCTACGGGTGATTCCGTGCTGTCCTCGGATTCCTGAAGTAAGACCAAGCCAAGGGAGTAATGTGAGGCATCAGTCTCCAAAATGAATCGTTTGGACTGATCTGGAGTAACCAGGATAGGTGCGGTGGTGAAGAGTTCTTTCAGCAAACAAAGGACTCTTGGACTTGGGTGTTCCATACAAAGGGTTCTCCTTTCTTCAACAGTTTGGTGAAGGGAAACACTATCTCTGAGAAACGGGGAATAATCTTCCGATAAAAGTTGGAGAAACCTAAGAATCTTTGAATCTCCTTCACATTGGAGGGAGGCGGCCAATCCACAACTGCCGCCACCTTTTGGGGATCCATGGAAATTCCCTTTGCTGACAGGACAACCCACAAGTAGGTAACTTGGGAGCAATGGAACTCACATTTTTCAGATTTACAATATAGTTGGTTGGCTTGAAGACGTTCCAAGACTAGGTGAACATGTTGGGTCTTGTCTGAGGAATAAATCAGGATATCGCCAAGATAGATGACTACGAAGTGTAACAGCACGTCTGCAAAACGATGGTCCATAAAGCGCTGAAACACTGCTGGCTCATTGCAAAGACCAAATGGCATCACATGGTATTCAAAGTGGCCGAACGGATTCCGGAATGCAGTCTTCCATTCATCTCCCGGTGCGATCCGGATCAGGTGATTGGCTCCATGGAGATCCAGTTTGGTGTAAACAGTGGCGCCAGCCACAGCCTCAAGAATATCCAGAATAAGGGGCATGGGGTACTTATCTGGGATAGTGATTTATTCAGTCCCCGATAATCTATGCATGGGCGTAGTTCATCCGAGTTCTTTTAGAGAGGTTGACTCAGCTATGAGCCTGTTCTGTAAATGCATACGCAAGTATTCTTTGAGAACTGACTTTTCTTTTAATGAAAGCTTGTACATGCGTCGGAAGGGTATAGGCTGGTCAGGCAAAAGTTCAATATGGCAATTGTACCTGCGATGAGGAGGAAAGAAGGAGTCTGTGGGTTTGCGAAAACCTGGGCAAATTGCCTTTGGCACTCTGGAATCTGGAATACATTGCTTACCGTGGTAACTGAGTCGGTCGGCTGTACCGATGGAGTGGAATGGACACCGACTGAGTTACATGACAAACAATGAGCCACACAATACTCTGATCCCAGTAATAGGGTTCCTGCCGTCCAGTTGATATATGGTTTATGGACCCGTAACCATGGTAAACCCAAAATGACAGGGAAATGGGCCACCTTGATTAGATCAAAGCACAATGTCTCCTGATGAGAAGAAATCCGGCCCCTTAGCGGCAGAGTTTATTCCTTGATCGGACGTGACATCAAAGGACTCACATCCACTCCCTGAATGGGAACCGAGATGGTCTTAGTTACTCTCCCTATACCTTTATTCCTTGCCCTTTGGTCATCAATGAAATTCCCTGCTGCTCGGCAGTCAATGAGTGCAGGGACGTCACAGACTTCATGTTCGTCAAATGATAACTATGCCCTACAGAACCACCACACTCAGCCGGCAGGCTACCACCCGCCATTAGGCCAGGCCCCTAGATGAGCCCCAGCTCCTTTTCCAGTGCCACTTAAGGCACTGACCTTGCCTAGGGCATCACCCCTCACCGACAGAGGTACAAAACGTGCAGCTGGTGATCAGGTTGAATGTTCACCCGCTAGCTACAGTAACCTGGAAGTGGAAGGATTCAATGCCCACGGCTACAGAGATGGCCCTTCTGTTGTCAGAACGCACGAGTATCAAGTAGCAGTTCCCATGCAGTGATGTGGGACTGATACATACTCAAACCATCATGACGCCAATGGGGGCCACACTGGCTTTGCATGTTTGAAACAGCTACTTGCATAATTCGTGGAGAACTTGTGGATATCACAGCACATGTTGTGTGGCCTATGGCATGAACAGCTTTTGTTGCTAGAAGCCGTTCACCTACTCAAAGGCAGCGTCGGAGTCGGCAAGAGGAAGTACTCATCGCCTGACTCGTTGCCAGCTGTGGGTACAAGGATTGTGCCCACAGCTGCTTCATACAACCTAACCTACGTGATCTGACACCGCCCACCAACCCACAGCCTACGCCAGCCTATATAGCAGCACAGGGATGCGCACTCCAGAAGTGCCAGCAACTGCTGTTTGGCTGTGCCGGGCTGATTTTTGTGTGTCTTTGTTTGTTTTCCAGCTTCTGTTGCTAGAAGCCATTCACCTACTCAAAGGCAGCATCAGAGTCGGCAAGAGGAAGTACTCGCCGCCTGACTTGTTGCCGTAACAAGGATTGTGCCTTCAGCTGCTTCATACAAGTAATTTATCTTGGACCTTAATGCTGGGACTTGTGCTGGGACACTGGTAGTGTCTTGTGCCGCGTTGGTACTTTTCTATCACAACGGAAACCATTTTTTCTTTCTCCCCAGCCTAACCTACGTGATCTGACCCACCCACCAACCCACAGCGTACGTCAGCCTATATAGTCCCACGGGGACGCGCACCCCGGAAGTGCCTGCAAATGCTGTTTGGCTGTTCAGATGGGTGGGTGGTCTAGCACAGATCAAGACTAATGCATTCATAATGGTCTGTTAGTCCCTCTATCCGGAGGTTACTGATTGGTGTTGAGGTAAGATGTGTTATTGTATGTTTAATGCCATCCTGTGACAACATTGTGAAATAACTACGGCAAGGTTTGCCTTTTGTGTGCCTGTTACAGCATTTGACTAATATCTTTGTAGCATGGCCAGTGGCCTGAGAAGTGGAAAGTGTTCTATTGTGGCGACGTCCACTAGCCTCAATAACCGAATTAATTATTGTGAAGCTTCTCGATCAATTAGTGAAGACCTTGCCAAGGTGAACAAAACTAATGACAAGGGGCAGCTAATCTGGGGCAACCATTTGGGTGATTTGAATGAGAAATGTACTGTCTCAACGATTGAGCGTCTAACGACAGCCAATTAATCTATTTCACCAAATGGCAATTTTGATATTAAGGCGCTGGCTGATCTTCATTCTCGTATTAGACTATCTATTGGCCTGTTGACTCCACTGATACTTAAAATCGAGATCCAAGTGACGATGACTATGCCAATGGTTTCTATATGCCACCTAGCCCTCCTCTGCCAATTTCAATGGCAAATATTATCTCGACTGGTATTGCTTCAGCATCCAAACCTTTACAAAGCCCAGTTCCATGTGTCCCTTATTCTCATAACAATGACAGTGAATCTTGCTTGCCACGTATTCCTAAAGATCAGGAACCGTTTACATTCCCCGACATAATAAGGATCCTGGATTTGTTGGACAAAGGCCATGATGTCACTCATTTGGAAATAAGGGACATGAAATATACCATGAGTGATATCATGACTAAAGTCACTAGGCTGGAGGGCTTTATTCTTGCACTAGAGGGGATCCAACTTGGTGCAAAGAATTTAGGAGAGGCCAAAGTTAGAATCACCCATGAACAAGGCACTCAATCTAATGATTCTTACCCTGCCAATACTACCGGCCCGGTAAATCTACTAGGAGAGGCCAAAGTTAGTATCACCCATGAAAAAGGCACTCAATCTAATGATTCTTACCCTACCAATACTCCCGGCCTGGAAAATCTACCATCTAAAGAGATAGACATGTTGTTATCTGAGTTGGGGACAATTAATTCTTCCCTAGTTGAAATCAGGAATAATTTATGCATGTCTACTGCAAATGAACTGCCAGAATAAAGGTACTTGCTGATAGTCCTACCGTCCTAATTAACATCATGGAACAACAAACGCAAGATGTAATATCTGTGGAATGTGATATGGATTATGTAGGCTATACATCTAGAAGATTTTGTAAAAACCAAAAACGCGTTGTTAAACGCGCAGAAAAAAAAGGAGATCTGCCAATGAAAAAAGGAAAAAATCAAATAAAGAGATGTTGGTGATCTCTGATAGGGGTGATGACTTTGCACAACTTTCTAAGGAATGTCAAGCACATCTTGGTACTAAACATGATAAGGTGCCAATGGTAAAAGAAGTTAAAATACCATTAAATTCTCGAAGTAATGAAAATATAGTTACTGCTGAAATTCATTCTGAATGTTCTAACCCACCAGCCACTTATGATTCTAATATGGCCTCCTCAACTGTGACTGAAGCTGAAGGAGATGAAAGTTCAAAAAATACTTCCAAATTACTTTCAATGTGAAGGAAGGAAATATACTTCCAACAGGTCTCTATTATCTCCCAAATTGTCCACAGATATAAGTAAAATCTCTCAATTGCCCTTTGACAATTCAAAAAAGGGGGTACCATTATTGTACTCTGAAACCCTATTGAAAAAATCTGATAGAGATGCAGCAACAAAACACATTAATGCTGCAATTACTCTTAATGGAAGGGGGGAGTGTATCCTTATATCAAATGAAACGGCCAGAGTTAACATACTTTCTAAAAACCATGCGGATTCTAATAGCCCCGTTCTTGATCTTCAGAAAACTGTTGGACCGTTATTGCAGAGTATAAATACTGACTTACTGAATGTAATAAAAGGTCCAGATTTCCCTAGGTCAGATATATCTGATTCTGGTTCTGAGCCCAATGGGGCACCTAAAAAGGGCTATGATCACAAGGCCATGCTAAATGCCTTAAAGGCAGGCATTCTACCGATAGAGATAGTTAATCAGATTCTAAACCCCTTGGTTACAGGGATTACAACTATCGCACAGCATAATATGCCTCAACTAACATCTGTAACTGACAGCTCAATGTGCAAACAGCCTAAATCGCTTGAATCTGTTGATAGGCCTTTTAATGAAACCTTAAGTAATCTGAAAAACGTCCTTAATCTAGATGTTCCAATGCTTGGTGTAAACAATTCTGCAACTGACCTTGAAGGCAGTAGAAAGGTTGTCCATAGCAAAAGTGATGATGCTCATCTTGGCTCCAATAATGTTAATAGTAACAAAGGTATAAACATGTTGGGCCTGGAAGGTAAACAGGACATTTTAGGTACTTCAAGTATCACTCGCAGATATCTCCTTGACTTTCTCTATGCAATTCCCCCTTTGAGAATCTTGGCTTTCTTGGCTTCCAGTGACATTGATCAGATTGAACTAGCTCCAACAAATAACTATCGTATGATATGTCACCTGTTCTCTGAACAAGTATTGAAACTTATATGGTCTTATAGAAAAGAGTTATTTGAAATGGGATTCTCATTATATACTTTCAATGATGAAAAGATGGCAAAAGAATGTTTATATCATAATCAGATTACTGAACCTTAAGAGAAAGGAATAAAGGGGGACATGAGAATTAGTGCAAAAAATTAAAAACTCTGTATCTCACAACTATTGATGATTGCTCGCACCAATAATGAAATGGCATGGATTGAACCGCTATTAAAAACAATATTTGCGGCAAACCCTAACTTAACCTCTTCATAAGCTAATGTGAAGTCAGTACTCACTGTACTGTTGTGGATCTCCTGTGGATTTAGCAATATTCCAATTTGGCTTTCTACTCTTGAAAAGTATAAATTACCATCAATTATTTTGTTTCAAGAAACAATGAAAACAGATCCACTAGTTATTGCTAATTATTGCTCATATTGTTCTTTTGACATCAAAGGTGTGGAAGGCAGGCCCTATGGTAGTCTCACCACCTCTGTCAATAATATGGTAGACTGCTATGCAACACTGGTGTATTCATCTATCCATGTCTTGGCCATATTTATGACTATCAACAGGAGAGATATGAAATTGATTTTAGTAATTAATTTGTATTGGAATCCTCTGAAATACAAACTAATGGAGATTCTTGATGACATGGATCAATGCTTTGATCAGGCCTGCATTGCTGACTCCCACTTCAACACTATAGTGGGTGGTGATTTTAACTCACAATGTCTAGGATGGTATGGTTGTCCCAATGTCTCGAATAAAGTCAGAACAAATAGTATTAAGAGTGGGCTGACTTTTGCACCTACTTCAAGGCCTGGGGCATGTCATTTGTTAAGTTTAATGAACACTCTCCTACGCACACATGGAAAAGAGGTAATTCAAGCTCTATGACTGATTTCTTTTGCGTTTCTGATTCTTTGTTATCATGCATTGATTTTGCTTCTATTGGGGAAATTGAGTACAGCGACCATGCCCCCATTACCCTCAATACTCATATAGATACTAACCCATGGCACAAAGATCATTGTCTACGTGCGATCGAGATCAAAAGGAACAATATCTCTCTCAGATGGAATCCAACCTTATGTAAGAGGATAGCTGAGCGGGTATCTAAAAATCTCAAATGCTGTATCAATTTTAATACCCCAGAAGTATATCCTATTATCTGAACCAGAGCTTTTAATAATTTTAATAAAGAAGCCCTTGATCATTTTAGAGTGATACAATCTCCTTTTGTGAGTAGTCACAAACATAGCTCTAATTTTAAAATCAAATATCTGAAAAGATCTAAGTATAGAGATATAAGAAAGCTTGAATTAGAGCATTTAACTATTGAACAATATCTGATAAAAAAAAGTGAATTATCCAACCATATAAATTAAAAATTAAAGGAGTCCATATTGAACAATATAATGAGCAAAATTGTGAAATAATCAGAGCTATCTGTAGCTACAATACTCGTGATATTTGGACAGTGATCAAAAAAGGTAATGCACCAGAATATCAAAATAAGACTATAATAAATGCGGAAACAGGACAGCCTATGTCGAGAAGAAATATGCGTTATCTGCTTGTTTTGCTCAAATGCATGAAAAAGTAGATTTGTCTCTACCATCTGCGCAATTTGTTTGGTCTACTTTTGACATCATGTGGGCCATCAAAAAATTATCTAATTCCTGTGCTCCAGGACCTGACGGGATTTCATCGTGTGTGTATAGGTCTGATCCTATTTTTTGGAGTACGAATCTAAAAAGTAAGTTTGACAACATTTTAGCCAGTGGAACTATTCCTATGTCTTGGGTAACCTCCATCTTGATTCCACTTTATAAAAAAGGCGATCCCGGTCTGCCCGAGAATTATAGACCAATATCTCTGACAGACTCAGCAGCTAAGGTCTTTTCTATCTTAGTCATCTATGAGCTTGAAAAACATCTAGCTACTTATAAGACCTATTCCAGACCTCAAGTGGGATTTAGACGCCAGATGGAAACCACACTAACTGCAACAATTTTGGCGCACTTGATAGATGGAATTAAAAAGAAGGAACTTAGTACCCTATATATCGCATCGATTGATATGTCTTCAGCGTTTGATACAGTTGTTCGCAATGTGCTATGGACGAAGATGTGTAAGCTAGGAATTCCTGAGTATTTCATTTATTGGATTACAAAATGTCACACCAATACATCTTGTAGAATCCAGATAACCCAAGGGGGCTCACTGACGGACCCTGTACAATCATTTCTGGGGCTGAAGCAAAGATGTAACTTTGCAGCATTGTTTTTCAACGTATACTTATCTGACATAGATGAACTTTGGAATTCCATTGTTACTTTTCCTGCAAGGTTATGCTCTTTAAGACTACACTGGCTAGCCTTTGCAGATGATCTTATTTTTTTCGATTTGGCCCAAGCTGGTCTTCAATCTAAGTTAAATATATTCTCTGAATTTGCTTATCAACATGATCTTGAACCTAACCCTTCTAAAACTAGTATTATGATTTTTAAGTCCGGTAAGAAACTTAAAAAGTTCTGTTGGAACATCGAGGGTATCTCTATACATGAATTAAAAGAAACTATTTACTTGGGATATCGTCTGAGTAACGAGACCTCAATTAAATCATGGGTTGACTACCTGAAGCAAAAGGCTAGACCTCTCAGAAGCCAAATGAAATTTATTTTCACTAAATTCTGTAAATTTTCTGTGATACCATTACTTGAGTTCCTTACCCTAAAGGTGGAACCAATACTTATATATGCCTTGGATATTTGTCTATGCAACTTGTACAAACAATTAGATTCTATGCAGGGCAGTTTGTTGAAAGCAGCTCTGTGTTTGTCTCCTGCAATTCCGAATTGTGTTATTAGACATGAGATGGGTTTGATCTCTTTATCTACTAGATTGACTTGGTGGGCTTTATCAAACTACTGTACAATTGTTAATTGCCCTGATAACTCCTTGTATCAAAATTTGAGTTCACCAAGGGATGCTCTTCTAGTTCTATCACCGGCTATTATCAAATTATGGCTAAAATATTGAATGATTTAGGTGTGGATCAAGATGATTTATATATCCGACCGGGTTATGTAAAACAAACATTTTGAGAATAACTGGTGCAAAACAGTAGATGAAATAAAATCATTGAGAACATATAAAGAATATGCCAAATTTCCACATAAAAGAGATGGCTGTTGTGGTTACCTTACTATATTCCCATGCAACTTAACCAGAATGTATTACCTGAGATTTAGACTAAATCAGTACCATACTCTGGAAAGAACAAAACACTGGGGAACTTCTAATGGTAATCATGGTGTTACTAAATGTTGATTTTTGAATTGTTTAGAACCAAATGAAACCTTAAAACATTTGATTTTAGAATGCTCATATATTAGAGATGTAAGGTCTAAGTTCTTTCTACGATTTGTAAATGTGAACTATGAAGACTGCATGGAGTCTCTTTGGAATCGGCTCATGCAAGGATATGAGAGAGCGCTAATCTTTGCACTGGTTGCTTTTCTGAAAGTAATAGAAAATGAGATTTCGTTACTTTAGTGTATATTCTTTTACTATTTTGGGTAATGTAATTGTTGATTCCGATTAATTGTTGTTTTAATCTGTTTTATTTATTTTGAAATAATAGAATTGTTTTGTATTTGATATGTGTAAATTATATGATTGATGTTCTATTTTGTAAAGGTTCATTTGAACCACAAACAAATAAAAAAAAAAATGTCTTTACGTTCAGCATTGTGGAAGAGAATCGGAGAGTCAGGGGGAAACTTCTTGCACCACCCAAGCCGAGGTTCCCTTTACGGCTGGGTGTGGGAGTTTCCTGATTTCTTACTTTACCAGCATCGTGGGGGAGCCACTGGACAATCTCTGACAAGATGATTCGATGATCCACAATACATGCACAGCCCTCCTGTGCGCCTGCGTTCTCTCTCTTCTGTGGACAATGGTGCCCTTGCCGTCCCGAGTTGCATAGGTTCTTCTGGTTGTTCAGTTCTAGGAACCTGACATGGCATCTCTGCACGAGGTCTGGATTGGCGACTCCCTTTTATGTTCTGTTTGTCTTGAAGACCGTAATCAATCTGTAGGGCTAATGAGATCATATCAGCGAGGTTGGCTGGCATGGGTATCTTGGACAACTCGTCCTTTTGCTCCTCAGTCAGGCCCCGGGCGGAACAGAGTTAACAGCGCACCATCCAGCCATTCCGTCTCTGAGGACGGTTGCTTGAATTTGGTAACATAGGCCATCAGATCTTGGTTTCCTTGTGGTAGGTCGAGCAGTCTCTCTTGAGAAGAGATGGAAATCTCCTGTCTATTGAACATGGCCTTAAGAGCATTTACAAAGGCTGGATAGGAATCAAGGATTGCATTCCCTGAAGTGACTAATGGAGTTGCCCAAGCCAATGCAGCTCCGGTGAGATGGGAGACAAGGAATCCGGCGGGAAAATATTTTGGTTTAAATGTAAACTGCACTGTGCAGCTGTCTAAGAATTCTTTCAATTTGTTAGGGCTACCGTCGTATTTTCCCATGGGCAAAGAGGAAGGTGGCAATTCAGGGTTGGAACATGCAACCTGTTGCCGTAGGTGCGTGTTTTCCTGCTTGAGGTTTTGAACCTCATGTGACAGGGATTGCATAGCAGATATAGGCTGCTGCATCTGCTGCTCTATGGTCTCTGTGATCTATTTTTTGGGCATCGCTAACTGTGAAGATCAGTGCTGTAATGGACCTTGGATCACAGAAACCACTGACCTAGTCAGCAGGCAATCCCTGGGCGTCTGGGAAAACTCCCCTGAGAGCCTTACCTCCCTCCGCCTGAGGTAGCAGGTACGGAGTGAGGCAAAGCCCCCAGGGAAACCCTCTGGGGTAGAAAACCCTGTTGCTGGAATCGGGAGTGATGTCGGCGCTGGAGCTGGAATCTTCGACTGTTGATCCGGGGACCCTCTAAGGCAAAGACCGGAGTTTCATCTGATACGATAAAGGGGAGAGGTAAGTAATAGATTAGGACAAAGATAGGATAAAGAAGGAAGGATATCATAGTCAGTACCTGATACCAATGCAACTGATCTTTATCAGTAGCTGTAGCGGAAGTGGAGGCAGCAGAGAAAGAGCAATAGTGGCAGTGGGTGGAGCAAGGAGGAAAATCCCCGTGATTTCTATGAATGTAAGAAATATATGAAATACCCACGTATCTGGCTTCCTGACCGGGATCCTTTATCCCTTAAAACCCACCTCGCCGGGATTCTGGAGGAGTGTGGCTATACTCACCGGAGCGGGTGTTTCCTTGAAAGGGCACGCTGGTTCTGATGTCGGTACTAAAGAAAGGATTAGAGTGAGAACTCCGATGTGGGAGTCGCTGACAGGATTCAGCAGATAAGTATATTCCTACCGTAACGAGATGTATCCTCCGAGAGAATAGTCGCTAAGGCTACGCGAACCTCGACAGATGGTAAGCAGAGATTTCCCTCGGACTGTGCAGGACACGGAACAGGTGAGAGAGCCGCGAGGGTGAGTCGGAGTAGACAGAGAGCACCTCGGGAGGGAGAGAAGGTTAATGGACAGGCAGAAAGGATTGGAACAAAGTTTCTCCTAGGAAGCAAACTTATGAAGCGTCAGTGAAGAGAGTAGTGAGGCATAGGAATGCTGGAGTCTGGTGTTTATATGCAGTCACATGACCGCCGGGAAGCAGAGACACTTTGCATACAGAATCTGTAGGAGGCACAAAACTCATGCAGCGGGTTATCGCCGCCATCTTGGAGGAACTCCTAGTATTAGAGCCACATGGAAGAACACCACGGGCACTAGTATAGCGAAGGCGGGCCCGACGTCACCAAGACAAGCGGGCATAGGGGGATGTGACACGGATATTCTGCACATTTCTACAAGTCCTTTAGGGAAATGCAAATACCATCCTTGGTCCCACTTTTTAACTCCTTCTGGGGTAAGGGAGGAATTACAAAATCAATGGAGGGGGCAAAGGTGATGCTATTATCGAAGCAGGAAAAAGATAATACCCAGTGTGGGTCCAATAGGCCAATAGCTCTGATCAATATTGATGTATAAATCTACACGAAAATCTTAGCAAATCATCTTGAGCGATTCCTCCCAAAACGTATTGACCCAGACCAGTCTGCTTTTATAAGAGGCAGACTAGTGACAACACTCTACGGGTCAGTCGGTCATGACCCACAGGGCGCGCCCCTTTTGGTCTTCCTGGTCCTTATTGCAACAGGCCTTGCATTCCCTGACACTCCCAACATGGCCGTCCAGCGTGACACGCCTTCTGCGGTCTATACGTTGGACGTAACATATACTATTAATAGACTGCACCCCCGCGGCTCCGCGCGTCTCAAGTTGCCAAGTAGCGATCAGACGTGTGCGCCGTAGTTCGCAGTATTGCTTTCCTGGTTCCTAGCTTTTCTACTTCCATTCCTTGCCCCTTTCCCCTTTTCCTCTTGCTTCCTGGACTCGTGCGCCATTAGCACATCTTCTTCGTTTCCTGGATCCCTGTATTGCTGCATCCCGGAATCTTAAACGCACGCTGGAGTCGGAAGAGATTCACTCAGCCTATTTCAGGTCCAGGTCTGTCCGCAGGAAGACACCGCCCACGGAGTCCAGCAAGGATCGGACTCAGGTGAGAAGGGGGAACTCCATGACACAGTAACAAATCAGGGATCCCGGCCCTTGTCTTAGCCCTAGACGCCAAAAATGCATTTGATAGGGTGGAATGGCAGTTCCTCTTTCGCCAGTTGGTTTACACTGCTGTAGTTGCCTTCTCGGAATCTGGTGGGCTCTCTCTACTGTGAATCAGGATGAAAATGGTGAATGATCAAGAATACCTGGCAAACATTTTTCTAGAAAAGTCTCCATCAAGCCTCGCTAAAGGTGTTCACCACGGCTGCATTATTCCTCCATTGCCTTTTTGGTTTGTTGGGAAAATCAGTTTGAATTGTAGTGGGGCAATTGTTGGCTAGACAGCAGGTGCCCCCCTGCCTTCCCCAGAAAACACAGAATTATTAAATCAGAAAGAACACATTTGAAACTGCACATTAAATCCTCCTGGAAATGCAGCTGGCAGAAAGAATAGTTAGTTTTGTGACAGATGAGGCATTAGCTTGTACAATTAGTGTGTACTTTTAAAATCGAATAGACTAGGTGGCAGGAAAGCGTGTACCAAGATAGGGACTCACGACACTAGTAGGGAAATATTTATATACATAGGGATGAGGTTGCAGCGTACCTATACGTAGAACTGAGATGTGCCAGGCATGCACCAGGTTCTCGGTAGGCAGCACATAAATACAGAGCAGATATGTCCTGCAGACGCAACATAAATGTACCATGTTAAAATTGCACCAGCAGCGAATTCAGCTTGCTGCTTTAAGAAAAGCTCAGTTGAGCACGCTTGAACAAATCAGGTAAAATGCTGTAGCCAGCTGGATGATGATTAGCCAAAGGAATGTCGAGGCCAAGTCTTTTGCAGGAAGTGTACATGGCGGAATAGATATTATTGTGTTCGGTCAGCTGTCAGATAAATCAAGTTGCCAAGACACTGCAAACCGTTTCAAGTTTATAACATTGTCATGATCTCTGCTTCCAAAAGGTCAGGGTTTTCCCAACTCCCTTGGAAGCAGATCCATAACCCAGGTTCCGAGTGCCAACCAGTCCCAATTGGGACCTTTTGGACCCAGTCCTGGCGCCAGTGGCACCAGGCTCATAAATATGCCCAGTCCCAGCGCTGGAAGCGCCGGGCTCATAATGCTTGGGTGGACTTACCTGCAGCAGACCATGCTGCTTACTTGCCTGCCAGTTGAGCCTCTGATCCTCTTCTGTTTGGAACTACTTTTCCTGTTGGGTGGGGCAGGAGCCACTCCCTAGATTCAGAACACTGGAACTCTTCTGGAAAGCAGGAACTCTTTTCTTACCTAGGCGTGGCTGTGGAAGGAGACACCTAAGCACTACAGGAGGCTATTTAAACCACACCCGATGGATGAATCTTGCTTTGCGTTATTCTGCATCCTCTGCAGCAGAACGCTCATCGTGTCTTCTGCATCTGATCCTGGGCCTAAGGAAAAAGGCTTACCATCCTGAATCCAGTCTTCATCAACACCTATAAAGACAAGAAAGAACAGGTTAGCATTACGGTCTTCAGTGACAGCTCTTCACTTACCTGGTCCTTCGGCTGTCACCAACGCCTCGCGCTGCATTCCGGCATCTGAAAGACAAAGGCTTACCTACTCTTCGTGCGCTCCGGAGGTCTTCACACTGCATTCCGGCATCTGAAAGACAAAAGCTTACCAACTCTTCGCACGCTCCGGAGGCCTTCGGCGCTGCATCCCGCATCTGAAAGACAAAACAAGGTGCGTTTAAAGACATTGGGGAACTTTAATACTCACGTGCCATTACTCCTTTCCACATCTAACCCAGCGGGTATTCCGGCACCCTGCAGCCGCTCCGAACTTGTACCTGCAAAATAAAAAGACAGTTAGAGCGCATCGTGAAGCAGGCAACAAGCGCTTACTTACGTGCTTCCAGGCGCTTCTATTCATCACACGGGCTCCATCGTCAACTCACTTCAGCCCGTCATCCGCCATCGCCGGAACCCTGCAAAACAAGAAACATCATTACTAAAGACTTTAAAGACATTAGAATTACTCGAAACTTACAGTTCGTGCAGTAAACGACGGACAGCAGTCCTCTGAAGTCAAGAGGCCTGCTCCCCTTATCCAGTGAAGAAACTGGTTACAGCACCCTTCCCCGAGGCAGATGGAGAGCACAGCGTTCACTTACCTAAGGTGAGAGCGTTAACCTTTGGGGTTCTACAGGAGAAGAGAAAGGGAAGAAGAGAGAGACATTCAATAACCCAGTTCCTTAATCCCATATTTTCTATCTGCAGACATCTTACCCTTCGAGTCAGACATACAGTGCACAGAGGTCCAGCCCAAAGAGCCAGCCGTGTGTTACACATCACCTTTGAAGATACGGTATACGCCCAGTCAAGACCGGCGCCTCTACGGGAATCAGGTGAGCGTTACAAACATCCTAGGAAATCAGAAGGAGTTGACAAATTAAGCTAGGCGTGAAGGGAAGACGCAAGAAGCGGCTAAAGAAAAAAACAACTAAAATGCTGCAATGAAATCTTACCAGGATGACTCGCAAAATAATTATTCATAAATCTGTCAAAAGCAGGATGGCGATTACGGATTGTGAACAAGGCCTTGAGCCTCAGCACTCTAAGCGCCCTTTTACCTCTGGTCTGGAGCGCTATATAAATAAATATCCCGGGGGAAACCAGAAGACAGCTGTAGTTTATTGTGTTGTATTGTGGTTTTGTTGATTAAATTGTTGTTTGTCAGCATTATGTTGTGTTGTGTTGTGAGGAAGGTCCTTTACAGGCGATTTTTATTGTGTGTTGTGAGAGTAGCAGATAGTATTGTTTGGCAGAGGTTGATGGGGAAAGTATGAACATTTAGATTGTGAGCGGATTTTGTTGTGATTCAGAGGTAGGATTTGGATTTTGGGGCGTGGCCCTAAGAGAAAAGGGTGAAAAAATGGTCAGAAAATTGTCAAAAAACTATTTTTGCTCTAAAGTTTTGGTAAGCTTACAACTATTTTTGCTTTGTTTATTCCATTTAAGTGCCAAGCTGCTCACTGCTTAAAAGTTGCCACCATGTCAGCTACCGCAATAATTCACCTATTTAAAGCATTCCCTAGATATAGTGCCAAAATGACTGAATATCATCCTGAGTGGGTGAAAGGGACTGCTGGAAATATGTACCTGTAATAGCCACAAGAGGGCACTCACTGTAAAAATGTACTTCAACACATGTGCACATACTTAAATGCCACACACAAGGGCAGGAAACTCAAGAACAGGCTAAGGGTATTAGAACTCTGGAAGGCCTGTGAGGAAGAAAGAGGGGCCTAGGAAGGAATGGAAGCTTAATATGTTTCAGGGGGAGCGCAAGCAGCCCACAGCGCTGCCGCCTCCTTCCTCGATGGAAAGCGCTTACACACAGACAACAGCTCTGCCAACACCAGCTGAGGCAGGCTGCCACACACAATTCACAGTACCACCTCCATATGAGGCGAGCACTCCAGCCTCGGCCATCCCAGGAACATACTCAGTACAAGAAGAGATCCACAGTCTCACCCAACATGCAGAAGACCAAAATTGGATATGCGAGGATGAACGCCACTTCCTCAACAACACCCACCCGAGGATACCTGCCTTTTACATCCTTCCCAAAATCCATAAACACGCCACACAACCACCCGGATGCCCTATCGTCTCGGCTTGTGACTCACTGTTGGAACCCTTATCACTCTACACGGACCATTTCATGAAACCATTAATTGGAAAGATGAAATCATACCTAAAAGACAACACCAAAACCATCAAAGTTTTGCAGAACTTAGACCTCACTTCAAACTCAATCCTGGTCACGATGAACGTAGAGGCTCTCTACACCTCGATCCCCCAACAGGAAGGATTGGAAGCATTAGCCACCTGCCTTAACAAAAGAACCAACACCACCTCGACTCCCACCAATTTTATCCTGGAGTGCATTTGCCTAGCCATGACTGAAAATGTCTTTCTTTTTTAACATCAAATCTATCAGCAGATCAAAGGCGTCGGCATGGGCGCTACGTTCGCTCCAGACGGAGTAAACTTATACATGGCTCAATATGAGGATGACCATGTATACAACGAGGAGAACCCCTACAAAGACCACATCCTACTATGGCGACGGTACATCGAGGATGTTCTTCTAGTTTGGGAAGGTAGCCAAGACCTGTTGTTTGATTTTCAAGCTTGGTTATACCAAAGAAACGCCCATATAAAATTCACCATTGAATGGGACTGCCAAGCCGTGAACTTTCTGGACCTTCATATTTACCGCTCTGGGAACTTACTGATGACAGACTATTCAGGAAACCAACAGATAGAAACAGCCTTCTTCATTTCTCAAGTTTCCACCCCCAAGTACTTAAATACAACCTACCATACGGACAATTTCTCCGCATATGCAGGAACTGCACGGAAAAAGAAAAATTTGAATATCATGCAAAACAAGTCCAGCCACGTCTGACGGTGTCATGCCGCCGAGTTCCTGGCATCTATGGAGCCGCTGGCGACGCGGAACTTAGTCCCGTCTGCCAGTAGCTTTCTGTCACGCCCCTATTTCCTGGTTTCATTTTCCTTCTGTTCTCATTGGTTGAGCGCTCCGCGGCCCGGTGTTTTAACCAGCCTCTTCCGGGTCACGGACGCGTCACAACGCTTCCGGTTTCGTCCCGTTAGCTCTGAGTTGCTTGCTCTCTGTTGCTCTCTACTGGTTTACTCGTTTTTCTCCCGCCGGTTGCGTCCCCGCACCCAGTCCGGCTCCCTCTCTGTTCCTCCTTCGTGCCTCCGCTGTTTTCTCCCTGCCCTTCTCTCGCTTCCTTGGCTTTGCTTCACTCGCCCACCTCCTCTGTCCTCCTTCCAACTTGCTTACCCTCCCTCCTTCCCTTCTTCACTTACCGCCTTTCTTCCTCTTGACTGTTCCGCTTGCTCCGTCCTCCTGTATTCTTCTTCCTCTTGCTCTGCTTGTCCCTTTCGTGTACCAGTTCCCTGCTTTGTCCATTGGAATTGCTCTCGCCTACCACTCGGATAAGTTTGCTGTGTCCTTCTGTGTACCAGTCTTCTGCTTGTTTCCCCTGGACTGCCTTTGCTTACCGTCTTGTTACTTCCACTTCTAGCCTCACGTGTACCAGTTCCTCGGACCGCTTACTGGACTGCCTGTGTCCCTGGGGGGTTCACTCCCATGTGTTGCCTCCAGACACTTTCCACCAGCTCTCACCCTACAAGGATTCCTGGTTCCACTCCTCCAAAGCACCCGGCGATAACACAGGGGTTTTTTGTGCCTAAGGGCTTTTTCCCCTCCTGGTCGTTCCCAGGGGAGGGGCCCCTTGGTCTCCCTTTTTGGGGGGCACGGTGGCTTCCTCCCGGAGTTGTCCCAATCTACATAAAAAAAGGTGCGATCACGAAGAAAGGAAAAGAAGGGTTCTTGGAAGGAAGAAGAAGGTGAGGAGTCGGGGGAGATCTCGGAATCTACACTGTCGGACGAAGATATCACCGACCCCGGTGACAGACGGAAAGGGGATACCCCAATAAATCCATCAGGACCGCTCGGAAAAGGGCAGCCAATACGGACCGCATGATCTGCTTGACCGAAAAAACCAAGGAACCTACAGACCGGACGGTCTGTGTCACCACCTTTAACCCTGTCAGCAACCTCATCAAAAATACGATCAACAAACATTGGCACCTGATAAAAAACAAAGGGACTTTGGACAAGAAACCTCTTTTTGCATTTAGGAAGAACAGGAACCTCAGAGATACCCTAGTGCACACATTTCTGGAACTAGAGAAACCACAAACAACCCTACCCTATGGAACCTTCCAACCTACAGCTGAGGTAAATGCGTCGCATGCCGCTTTACGGAGACCAGCAAGACTTTCACACACAAAGACTTTGTCTGGACAATGCAAACTCACACCAACTGTGAGAGCAAAAACGTCATCTACGTAATAAAATGCCCATGCGAGCTCATCTACATAGGGAAGACTATCAGACCCGTTAAGCAGAGGATAAGTGAACATCGATCATGTATCAGGAACTCCATACAAGATAAACCTCTCGTCGAACATTTCAACAAAAAAGGCCATAACCACGAACAACTCAAGTGGACTGTCCTGCAGCAACTTCAACAACAGAAAAGAGGAGGGGACATCAATTTAGCCCTCACCAAGCTGGAACAGATGTGGGTCCATCGACTGGACACTGTAAGAACTGGCTTAAATATCACTGTAGAGTGGAAACACTTCTGGAACTGATGACTCCTTAGCCTAGGCATCACCAGTTGAACCATGCCCACACTGTGAACATTTAGATCCCCTCATAGACTTCAAATAGCAGTCCCTAGTATATCTGCTTCATATGTGCCTATGTTTGATCTGTGCATCCAACCCCACCACTGGGACCACCATGTTAAGTCAGGATGCTATAGACCAGAAAACCTTGATGTACTATATTTTTTGAAGAGACAGAATGCACCATCAACTAGTCACTCGTGGTTCCACAGTGATTTGCCCCTCTATGTGCTTTCTTTGTACCTAGCAACATTGATTACATCTGCTTTATGAGTATATCAAGTTATGCCTTTATTGTTATACATCATGGTAAACTGATTGATTACATCTGCTTTATTAGTATATCAATCCATGTCTTTATTGTTATACATCACAGCAACGTATCCCAATACGCACATCGCTACCTATAGCTGAGTCATGCCACCATTGGATCGTGGGCCCACACTCTGCCAAGCCCTGCATTTGGTTTTGCATCCCACCCACCCACAAACATATCGATGTCATCCTAGCCGCCTTGCAGCACTAGACATCATTGCACACCTATGAGCATTACACGTACGATTGTTCACGTACGATGTGCTCTTATACCATTGGTAGTCTCTCCTCCTATTGGATTAACAGTATCTCACCCCTGAACTATGTGCTCACTCCTGCACTTACCTAGCACCCCAATGGCAGGAACCATTACCAATAGCGTTTTTTAAGGATTGCACTGTCACAACCTCCACAGCAACCTTTGCCGCGAGGAGTGGATCTGCAATCTTCATGCACTGGTAAGTCTTCCTTTAATTTTCGCCAAACCTTTGGCTGTGGGATAAGGTCGGGCATGTCCTGCACTCCCTCACGACAACACTTACAGAGTTTGCGGGCTGGGCGGCTCCGTAACGCTCGAACTATATGCATGCACTTCCCGCTGGCTTTAGACAGGCCTTTCCTTGCTGTTTTTGCAACGAGAGCTACTTTTACAACTGGCCTCCATTTTGTAGAAACAGCATTTTAAAATTACCGTACTTAGCTCCTTGACTGGTTTTATGCGCACTGCCCATTTTATAACCACTGTCATCTTGAGTCGTCACAAACGGCAGTACTTGATAGAACCCTGTTTGTCACAAGCACACATAATACGGGGCATGGCACCACAGCATTTTTGTTGCTACTGAGCGGCGCACCATTAACCCTTGCCGCCCCAGGATTTAATAACATCAAGGTAGTTTTTCACGCCTGCACTCCCTTCAGCAACGCAGTTTACCACACGTTATCTTCTGATACTGCACATTGCCCTTATGCCTTTACTCTGTTCCGCACAGGGCACCTTAACTGCGGCCTAAGACATTGTGACCACGCTTTGTTGACACACACACCATTGGTGTCCTGACTCTGGGTCACTCGCATATCGGATCCGCACAAACCCACGCAGGATGTGCCTCAGACCTTGCAACATCCATCTGGGTTTTAATCTAGGGTGAAAAATGACGGTTTGTCAACCTCTTTTTCACAGCTCCTAGACGGCCCGGCCAATTGATCCGGCCTCCATGACCTGAATTGTTCCACATCATCAACTGAATTTCCTGCATCATCCCATGCAATCCTATGACACGGTTACTGACACTCCGGCACTCCTGAAATGACTTCCAAGCACAGCACCCCCTCTGCAACTTTAGCAGACGGTAAGCTGTCTTTTTGGATACACTATCAGTGTATTTAGGCACCAATCAGCCATTATTTAACAATACTTGAATTAACAAATAACGCCCTGAGATCCTCACAGCTATCCCTTCACCCACAGATTACCTACACAGACAGCACCACGATCAGCGACCATCCTGATGAAGGCCACCAATACCTCGGGCTCTTACCCAGCCCAGCATGGCCGAAACACTCCTGTGTCGATGTCCTGTAACAAAACCCCTGTGTTAATGTGTTTTTAGATAGTGTTGTGTATACCGTCTTGTTGAGACCCCCGGACCTACCACAGTCTTGGGTTGCACCATGTCAAGAATCCTATGTTTTCACTCACCTGTATTGTATACTTGTGCATCACTTTGGATATTGCACCTCGATAAGAGAGAGGTTGATACTTACCTGTATTTTCTGAGTTGAATAAACATCTGTCCGTACACTTTCATGCTTATCGAAATATTTAATTTTATTATCTGTGCAAAACCTTTTTGGAAGCAAAATAAAATAGCATCCAAACTAGACAGCTATCCTCGGATCTCCCACCCTGATATCTATCATTTTGTACCTCATTGTGCCGACAGAACATGATTACAAATAAAAAGGGAATGTATATTCCTCAGGAGGACGGGTTGATGATGGAATAATGGGATGCAAAGCAGAGGCAGTATGGACTGAGAAAATAGAAGTGATAAAAAATGCGGACAGACTGTGCCATGAGGAATGGAAAGAAACTGAAAAATGTTTAACATGGGCAGAAGATGAAGCAGGACCACTACCCATAACCAAACTATAAGCACTAACATTATCCTTTAGAAATAATGATTCAGTAAAGGTTGGAGACAATGAAGGTTGCAAACGCATTATGGATTTGTCAGGTATGAAAGTTGGCACAGCTGTACTAATGGACCATTACTGGGCTTGCGGTACGAGAGCGTATATGCAGCTTCCACCCAACTGGGGTGGCATACCCGCACATGATGAGGAGAATTGGACCTTGACAGAAGCCATATACCCCTTGAAGGAGTTGCATGATAAAATTGAGAAGGAAGTAAATGACATTGAGGACGATAGCTGGTTCAGTTATCTATTGTCTTGGATGCCCACATGCTGACAGATGCATTCACATTTCTGTCGGCAATTTTGGTACTGATCCTAATGGCTTTTTGCATCTTGAGAATAGCAATAAACCAATGTAGAAAGTGTCGTAAATCTCCCCCCGTGTCACCTGTGATCGGGATCTCCCTTGTTCGGCCGCAGGACTCTTCCTGTGGATGGTTCGGGTCTTGAATAGGCTCGCCCGAGCCTCATCAGGTTGCAGGACGCGTTCAGAGTTCCGGGAAGTTCGTGGTTCCAGGGTATCCAGGATAGCGATGAACGAGTAAGAAGGGGGGGAAATCCAGGAACAGGATAAAAGGCAAGGAATGAAGTAAGAGGATCAAAGGAAACCAATGTAGAGAGTAAACACACGTCGGGTCACTACCGAAGATAGCGTTGAGATGCGCGGACCCGCAGGGGAGTGACCAATTTATAGTACGTGCCACGACGTGAAAGCTAGTGCGTAGCACGGAGCTTGGTACGGCCATGTTGGGAGGAACAAGGAGTACAAGCCCTTCGTGACAATGACCATGAGGTCCAGAAGGGGCAATTTCACCGGGTCATGACAGCATGCCCCCTCCGAAGACTGGTTCCTCCAGGCTTGCCTGGGTGAATAAGATGGAATCTTCTGAGCAAACGAGGGGACTTTAAATTAGAAACTGGTTCCCATGTTCTCTCGCTAGGGGGTAGCCTTTCCACTTGACCAGATATTGTAGTCGACCCCTCCTATACCTGGAATCACATACCCTGGACACCTCATATTCCAACTAGTCGTCCACAACAACAGGTGTGGGTTTGAAGGGTTTTCGAGTAGAACTAACGTAGGGTTTCAACAGGGAAGTATGGAAGACTGGATGTATCTTCTTCCAGGAATCCGGGAGCTTAAGTCGGAAGGAGACAGGATTGATGATCTCCTTTATAGAAAATGGACCATAATAGCGAGGAGCTAATTTGTTTGGTCGTAGATGTCGAGGTAACAGTTTCGAGGCTAGCCAGACTTGATCGCCAACTGAATAGGAAGGTGATGGTCTTCTCTTAGAGTCCGCATATCTTTTGGTTCGAGTCTGGGCCTGTTCTTACTGATCCTTGGCCTCTCTTTGTAAGTCCATCAGTGTCTGAATCCAAGAGTCAAGGGTAGGTACCGGAGTAGATTCAGGAAGAACTGATGGTAAAACAGACAGGTGATAACCTTGACTGCAATAGAAAGGGCTGATCTTGAGAGCTGAATGATCTGAGTTATTGTAGGAGAATTCGGCTAAGGGTATAAGGAGAGACCAATCGTCTTGAACCTTGGTGGCAAAACAACGAAGATATTGTTCCAGGGTTTGATTTACTCGTTCCGTTGCCCCATTGGTTTGTGGATGATAGCCTGAAGAAAGGGCACGTTGGATTCCTAGAACACGACAGAGATGTTTCCAGAATTGTGAAATATACTGAGGTCCCCGATCCGAAATAATCTTGGAAGGAAGGCCATGAAGACGAAAAATATGTTCCAGGAAAATTCCAGAAAGTTCTGAGGAAGATGGTAGTTTATACAATGGTGTAAAATGAGCTAGATGAGTGAACAAGTCAATGGTTACCATGATGGTTGTATATCCTCGGGAAGGTGGTAATTCAACAATGAAGTCAGTGGCAATAACTTCCCAGGGTCTGGTTGGCAACGTAGGTTGTAGAAGCAGACCCGCCGGCCTCTGATTATTGTATTTGTTCTGACTACAAATAGCACAGGTCTTGATGTATTGAACTACACTGGACTTCATCCCTGGCCACCAGAACTGTCTTTGTATAAGACGGAAGGTGTTGGTTACTCCTTGATGGCCGGAGTGAAGAGTATCATGGCATAGATTCATTACCTTCTGTTGAAGTTCTTTTGTCGGAATGACCACTGAATTGTTCTTGAATAAATATCCTTCCTTGATCGTTAGACGCCAGGGATTTTTCTTCAATATGTCCTTCCAGAGTTCAGATAATTGAGTCTGTACTCTGATTTCTTCCAGGAGATTGATCGCTTGAGCTACAAAGATTGTGGGTGGAAACATTTTAGGATAGATCTTATCCTCCAAGGGAACGTAGTCGGGACGCCGAGAAAGGGCATCGGCAATCAAGTTTTGCGATCCAGGAACATGTGAAATTTGAAATTGATATTGAGCAAAGAAGTAGGCCCATCGAGCTTGTCTACTGTTCCTGCACTCCATGGATTGTAGGACCTGAACATTTCGATGATCAGTACGGACTTGAACTGGATATTTAGCACCCAGGAGTAGATGTCTCCATTCAGTGAAGGCATGACGAATAGCCAATAACTCCTTCTCCAGAACTGAGTAGTGAGTCTCGCTGGTGGTCAGGGTCCGTGAGAGATAAGCAATGGGATGTTCCAACTTATCATCGCATTCTTGTTTTAAAACTGCTCCTATGGCGTAATTGGAGGCATCAGTTTCCACTAGAAAAGGACGATTTATGTCAGGTTGGGCCAGGATGGGGGCCTGAGTGAATTCTTCTTTCAAGCGTTGGAATGCCTTGTCTTGTGGTATAGACCAGTTAAATGGAACGTCTTTCTTCAGGAGATTAACAATGGGTTGAACAATCTCGGAAAAGGTGGGAATGAATTTCCGGTAGAAGTTGGCAAGCCCCAGGAAGGATTGTATTTGCTTAACAGATGTTGGGGCGGGCCAAGCCAGTATGGCCTTCACCTTTGAAGGGTCCATACTAATTCCTTCTGAACTAAGGACAAATCCCAGATAGTGAACTGATGTAACATGAAACAAACATTTTTCTGGTTTGGCTAAGAGTTGATTTTCATGGAGACGTTGAAGTAATGCTTTTACATGTTCTTCATGTTTCAAGGAGTCCTTGGAGAAGATCAATATGTCATCCAAGTAGATGATAACATTGAGAAATAACATGTCAGAGAACACCCTATCCATAAAACGCTGGAAGACTGCGGGAGCATTAGTCAGACCAAAGGGCATGACTAGGTATTCAAAGTGATCAAAGGGTGTTCTAAAGGCTGTTTTCCATTCGTCTCCTTCACGGATACGGATCAAATGGTAAGCACCTTGGAGATCCAGTTTCGTGAATATCACTGCACCTCTCACAGCTTCAAGGATATCCGAGATCAGGGGTAGTGGGTATCTGTCTTTCAGTGTGTATTGATTTAGGCCCCGATAGTCCAGGCAAGGTCTAAGCTCTTTGGTATCCTTTATTGGAACGAAGAACAATGAAGCACCAGCCAGTGATTTTGAAGGTCTTATGGTGCCGTTCTCAAGATTAGTGTCTAGGTATTCCCGGAGGGCTCTCTTTTCGGGTTCTGAAAGGATAAACATCCTGCCAAAGGGAATCACTGCTGAGGGTTCAGTATCTATGGCACAGTCTTCGGGTCTATGTGGAGGTAAGGATTGAACAATGGCAGTAGAGAATACATCAGCATACCCTTGATAGATCCCTGGAACTTGTACAATATTGGAAACCATGAGTGGTGTCTCTGGACACCTTGGTAGACTTATAGGAGCTGTGACAGAGGTATCCAGGTTTAAACAATGGTTCATACAGAACTCCGAGCCCAGGAATAAGGATCGGGCAGTCCAGTTAATATATGGATTGTGCCTTTGTAACCAGGGCATGCCCAGAACCAAGGGGTAATGGGCTGATTTTATAATGTCAAACAATTCTTTCTTGATGAAGATTTATGGAAAGATGGATCTCTCTTGTTTGCAGAGTTATGGGTCCTGAGGAAAGAGGTCTTCCGTCAATTGCTTCCACTGGCTGTGAAAAACTTCTTGCTTCATATGGAATGTTATGACTTCTGACCCAATTTTGATCAATGAAGACTCCCATTGCTCCGCAATCCACCAAGGCCAGTATGGGGTAGACCTTGTCCTTGGATGGCGATAAAAAGGCCTGTAATATCACCAATTTGTTTTGTCCAGGAGAGTTCAAGGATGGAATTGATGTGGAGCAAACATCGCTCTCCCGAAACCTTGCTCCATTTAGGATCGGGAGCTGGCGTTTCCCGAGCGTCGGGGAGGAGCCAGAGGACACTCTTTAACTAGATGTTTATCTGAGGCACAATACATGCATAAGCCTGTGTGTATCCTTCTTAACCTTTCCTGCAGGGAAATTGGTCCACGAAAGGCTCCAAGTTGCATGGGTTCAGAATCAGTGCTCGGATTCTTGGCAGATTCTGTCCTTGTAGTATTCTCTGGGGAGTTTCTTTGAATTGAGACTTTATTCTTCTTCTTTTCGGCCTTTCTTTCTTGGATTCTGAAGTCTATTTGCATAGACAAGTCCAGGAGGGCCTGGAATGAACTAGGACCTGCCACCCTGGCTAACTCGTCCTTGATCTCTTCATTTAGACCTCTACGAAACAAGGTAAAACTGGCTTCCAGGGGCCAGTCTGCCTCTTTGGATAGCTGTTTGAATCTGGTAACATAGGTCAACATGTCTTGGGATCCTTGTTCGAAGTCAAGTAACTTCTCTTGAGCACCGTGGACCAGCTCTGGTCGTTCGAACATGGTCTTGAGTTCCGCGATGAACCCTTCATAATCATCCAGGAGAGCATCCCCTGAATTGAGTAAAGGAGTGGCCCATGTAAGGGCATTACCGGAAAGATGCAATATTATGAAGCCCACCTTAGCCCTAGGAGTTGAGAAATAGTAGGGCTTGAAGGTAAAATCTACCAAACAAGAATCCAGGAATCCACGTAAGGTCTTTGTTGAATCATCGTATTTATCAACCACTCCTCCCAATAATACGCTGTCCTTGTTCGCGGGGTCACGTGACAAGACAAGCTGTCTTAGCGCTGCATTCTCAGCTTTTAAATTCTGCATCTCTGTGGAAAGTTCTTGCATTCCGCGCATCAGGTCCTGAATAGCATTCTCCATGGTAGAATCCGTATTGATCGTTTGGCGTCTCAAACTGTCGTAAATCTCCCCCTGTCTCACCCGTGATCGGGATCTCCCTTGTTCGGCCGCAGGACTCTTCCTGTGGATGGTTCGGGTCTTGAATAGGCTCGCCTGAGCCTCGTCAGGTTGCAGGACGCGTTCAGAGTTCCGGGAAGTTCGTGGTTCCAGGGTATCCAGGATAGCGATGAACGAGTAAGAAGGGGGGGAAATCCAGGAACAGGATAAAAGGCAAGGAAGGAAGTAAGAGGATCAAAGGAAACCAATGTAGAGAGTAAACACACGTCGGGTCACTACCGAAGATAGCGTTGAGACGCACGGACCCGCAGGGGCGTGACCAATTTATAGTACGTGCCACGACGTGAAAGCTAGTGCGTAGCACGGAGCTTGGTACGGCCATGTTGGGAGGAACAAGGAGTACAAGCCCTTCGTGACAATGACCATGAGGTCCAGAAGGGGCAATTTCGCCGGGTCATGACAGAAAGACTGGCAAGAAGGCACTCCAAATGACAGGAATGGTTAATGTGGCTGACAGCATACATCAGTACACCAAATCTAATGATGAAGTCTACTGTCCCATGTTTCCATTGGGGCTGCCAGTTAGACAACCTAGAGCATTGTTTACATGCCCAAAAGATACCCATAACTACAATGAGCACTGGATGAAATGTGACGACAGTGGCGAGGGCTGGTTTATGACATGCAGTCCAGCAGAATACGTAGCACAAGGAGGTAACGTGAGGGGTGTCACCAGAGTGTGGCTGCCCAAGGATGGCTATAATATGAGAAAATATGAAGGAGTGGTCAATGACTCGACCAGACGGGGGAATGTAGTGGGACAATTGTTGGCTAGAAAACAGGTGCCCCCCTGTCTTCCCTAGAAAACATGGAATTATAAAATCAGAAAGAAAACATTTGAAACTTCACTTTAAATCCTCCTGGAAATGCAGCTGGCACAAAGAATAGTTAGTTTAGCTATACAAGTAGGGACAGAGGATGCATTAGCTTGCACAATTAGTGTGTCCTTTTAAATCGAATAGACTAGGTGGCAGGAAAGCATGTACCAAGATAGATGCTCACAACACTAGTAGGGCAGTATTTTTATAGGTAGGGATGAGGTTGCAGCGTACCTATATGTAGAACTGAAATGTGCCAGGCATGCACCAGGTTCTCAGTAGGCAGCAAATAAATACAGAGCAAATACATCCTGCAGAAGAAACATAAATGTGCTATGTTAAAATTGCACCACAGAGAATTCAGCTTGCTGCTTTAAGAAAAGCTCAGTTGAGCATGCTTGAAAAAATCAGGGAAAATGCTGTAGCCGGCTGGATGGTGACTAGCCAAAGGAATGTCGAGTCCGAGCCTTTGCAGGAAGTGTACATGGCGGAATAAGATATTATTGTGTTCGGTCAGCTGTCAGATAAATCAAGTTACAAAGACACGGCATACCGCTTCAAGTTCATAACATCCCAGGAAAGCAGAAGGAGTTGACAAATTAATGTATTCTGCACCCGGCTAGGTGCGAAGGGAAGACGAAAGAAGCGGTTAAAGAAAAAACAACTAAAAGGCTGCAATTAAATCTTAGCAGGATTGCTCGCAAAATAATTATTTATAAATCTGTCAAGAGCAGGATCGCGATTACGGATTACGAACAAGGCCTTGAGCCTCGGCACTCATGGCATGTGAGGTAAACATGGGCTATTTGATTTAATTACAATAAGGCGGCACGCTTTTCTCTCGCTCTATCGCCATCTCATAAATGTATCATCATGCAGCCAGTTCATGGATAGCGTGACTGCATTGTAACCGATTAGCACATGTCTTTTTTCACAGCAGAAGTAATTCAGGGCCTACCAATTTATTTCCAGATATGATGAGGTAGCACTTTTTTAGGGGAAGGTCCATGGGTGGGGGACTTAGATAACGATAGTCCAATCCCTAGTTGTGCACATACAGGTATCATATATAGCTTAGTAGAGGGAGCCAATGAGCAGGAGTGATATGTTTCCATAACTGTGACATCACAATGACCCTTTTGTAATATATAAACTCCTGTTGTCTGTTCAAACATTGGAGAATTCTGAAGTGAGAGCTTGGCTTTTAATCTTGATTTTTCTCCCCCAGTATATTGCAATAAACTGATTACCTTGCATTCAGCATACCACACTCTGTGTTGTCTCTTTTTTTTTTACAAATGCCGGTTACAGGGCAATTTGGCCTTTTCTGACCCTCTTATCATTATTGTAGGATACAGCATACCAGAATATAGCACAACAAAAAAGAATCATAAGAAAAGGTAAGGCAACACTGTCAATTATACAGTGCACATCTATAGCTTAAGGACTCATACAGACATTAACAAAAGTGAGAAGGTAAGATGCACTGCTAACGATACATTATTATAATCTCTTACCACATATATCTCTATACACTGCCCCTGTCTGTAAAAAACAGATCCCTTCTGCCATCCCCCCTATTGTGAAGAGGAAAGATGGCTTACTGGTCTAATACCGACTGAGGGCTTCCAAAGGAAAAAGGAAGAAAGAAAAAAGAAATCTCCAGCTTAAAGGGAGAGGGATGTTATGTCTGGGCAATGGACAAATGCGCTATGCAGGAGCCATCAACTCATAATCCCCAGAGTCCCTTATGATATTTATTGTCCATGCAATGGGTACTGTTCTATGCTCTCTCTACAGATGTGTGTGAGGTATAATAGTCAAGGAAGAGAAGCCATAATATGTCAATATGTGCATTTGTCTCCAGTAGTATTTCTGTTAAACTTTCCATGTCGTAAATTTCATACACCTTCCTCAACCACTCTCCATGTGTGGGATGAAGACTCCTCTTCCAATGGAGAGTTAAGCAAACTCTTAGCCGGTAAGAACAAGTTCCTCTGCTTATGGGGCAACACAAATACATTGTCACCTCGTCTTTTGACTCCAAAGAGGACAAACAGCGAGGTTAATTCCATTTCTATCCCATTTATGTCTTATACCCACCCCAACACCTTGTTTCAAAAACTTCCCATCAAGGGACAATCCCACCACATGTGCCAGTATGTACAGTTCAAACCATGATTCCTCCAGTTATTTATAACGCGCCTGTATACAAGTGTTTCCAGGCATGACAAGACAAGGGAGGGAAGACATAGGGAGGACAAATCAAACAATCTTACTAGGCCTTGTGTCATTCAGTTCGTGCAAGTGTGGTAATGCAAAGTGGGGAGGGAGAAGGGAAGTGCCAGGAAGAGGGGAAGGGAAGTGCCAGGGAGAGGGAAAGTGCAAGTGCAATTAGGGCAGCATTGCTCAGTAAGTGCAACCTGGACAGCACGGCTCAGGGTGAGTGCAAGTAGGTAGGGTTACATTTACAGACCCTAAGTGCACAGTGGCCCGTAGGCAGTGCAGGGGTGACTGGTCATGGAGGAGCCTGGTACCCAGAGAAGACTCTGAGGGTAGCCAGCCAACAGTCAGTGCAGCAGACAGATAGGTCAGCAGGGGAGAGAGAGAGAGAGACAGAAGAGGCGAAAAGGAAGGTCTTGAGCTGCCTCCAGAACTTCAGGTGGTAAGGCTCAAGTTTGAGAGGGGCAGTGAGTCCATTCTAGAGGGAGGTACATGCAGAGGAGAGAAATCTTCCCCCACTCTCTGCCTGAAGAAGCGTCTGACCCTCAGAGGTGTTTTGGAAGAGAGGGTTGGATGTAGTCCCGGCCTAGCCCCAGAAGGCCTTGTGGACGATGCAGATGGTCTTGAACTTGATCCTTGCAGCCACCGGGAGCCAGTGGAGGGATTTCAGGTCTTGAGAGATACGGTCCCTAGGCTTGAGGCTAATATTAGGGTACATTTTGGAGAGCCTTGATGTGGTAAAATGCATTCTGAACAGCAGTCTGACATTCTCCATTGCTTTTTGTTAATATGGTAATTCATTGGAAGAAGTATTGAAGGGGACTATCTCAGACATTCCCAAGGCATAAAAGGACTTGCAAACCGATACTCGGCAATTATAAGCAATTGGTAATAACCCAAACATTATGGGCCTCATTACACGGTAGGCGGTGAGCCATGGCGCTATTAGCGCCATGGCTCATGCCGGTAAAATACCGGCACGGCCTTGGTGGAAAGGGGATTTACCGCCCCATTCCAAGTTTGGAGGGGCGGTAAATCCCCCTTCCACCATTGCCCTTCCCCATTCCCATTTCTGCCCCATAGGGCTCTATGGGAATGGGGAAGGCGCTAATTACGGCACCGCAATTTTGCGGTGCCATAATTAGCTCTGAGGTCCCTTTGCGGGTTGGATTTTAATGCCTGCAAAAAGCAGGCGTTAAATCCCCCAACCCGCAAAGGGACCTCGTAGTAAGGCGGTAAGGATTTACCGGTACTGGTATTTTACCGGTACCGGTAAATCCTTACCGCCATCCGTGTAATGAGGCCCTATGACTATCTAGGCCTCAGTTTTGCAAATGTACTCTCAAGGCAGGAACAAATGAAAAAAAGCAGCCATTGGCATGGTACAAAGCAATGGGGCTAATATCAGAGCTAAAATGATTCAGTAAAAACAGATGTAACTCAGTTCCTTAGGCTATGGATTTGGAATTTGGGACATCTCAAAAGTAAAGACCATACAGACATGTGAAAATGTGTTTCTAACTCCTCTTATGGGTGTCCCTAGGTCCACCTCTTCTTAAATTGTCCATCTTTACTGGGTATTCCCTTTATAAAGACGTTATAGTAGCTGAACCCCTTTTTCTTTGGCTGAGGCTTTGGGTGCATGAGAACGTTTCAGTAACACAAGATATCATTAAAGATCTAAGACATGTAAGTTCTGTTAGCAAACTCCCTTAGTTATCTAACAGTCTTTGTGAAAGTCGGGGTTGTAGTACTAGTCCCTGGAACCCAGGAGCATTCCCTCAAATGCCAAAATAATCTTGAAAGAGAATGTAACTATAGCTGTTAGAGATAACAGGCATCTGATAACTTGACATAATACCCGTGTTCATGAATACTGTCTTCTTTTTTTTATACCCAGCGCTAAGCATTGCAAGATCCTTTCCCTTGTCAGAAATAGATGTCATTGAATGTTGTTAGCTCATTTCAGAGTGAACTGTTTGCCTTTGTGTTCTACCTTTGGCAGACGGTTTGCTTGGAATGACACAGAGGAGGTTTGTGCTTGGAGATGCGCAGACCCCAAAGTATGTTTATTTATTCTGTGAATTTTAAATGTCACCACGAAAGCAATATTAACTCTCCTTATCACGATAAAGGGGCTTCATTAATGTACGGCAGCTATTATATTTGTATTGCTTTTGCCGGATGTCTATGTGTCTGTGTTGCTCATTTTATTGCTGCAGTTTTAAAGATTAGAACTAATAAAATGTAATAATTTTAATCTGTGAGTGCCACAATTTATTTTGAAACATTTTTGTATTCTTTGCAGTGATGTACTTTTATGGGACCTTACTGTCACAAAATAAAGTGGAATGAACTAACTAATCTATCCTTTTTTACCCCCCTATTATTTCGCTCCCTCACTCCCTTTTCTTGTCTACTGTTTATATTTATTTTATTTTATTAGTTTAACACTTTTTGGAATGGTATTGTCCTTTTAAATTGCTTATTTTTAACTTTTCATTTTTCCTCCCACATCCTTACTCTTTCTCCATCATGCAGTGAAAACAGAGCAGCTCTTTCTCAAATGTCAGTGCCAGCGACAAAGAAATTCAGCAGGTGAAAGTGATGGAAGACCAAGCCATCGTCTTGGTCCCCTCCATTTCACCATCAAGGAATGAAGGCAAACACGTCTATGACGGCTACATATAGCTGGATGTATTTTCTGGTGCCAGAGCAACAGTGCCTAAAGGAGGTAGAATCGGTCTAGTGCACCTTCTATCAAAAGGTGCTTTGGTGGGGACCATCCAACATACTGGGCCTCATTACAGATCTGGCGGTAACCCTGCCGGTGCTCCCGGTGGGTTGCTGCTGGACCCGTAAATATTTACTGGCGCCTGACTTCATGGTGCCACCGGGAGATTACAACCCCGGTGGCACGGAAAGTCAGGCGCCGGTAAAATATAAGTCCCCATTCCCATAGAGTCCCATAGGGCTCTATGGGAGTGGGGACACATAAGCACTGGCACCGTTGCTAACGGTGCCAGTGCTTCCTTGACTGGTCTGCCTATCGTGGCCGCTGTACCCGGCAGTGTCAGACCTGTCGGGCACGGTGGCTCGGTAGGCAGACCTGTAATATGCCGGTCCGGAAACAACAATGCAGTGAGCTTACCAGCACCCTTGTTTCCGGACTGGCAGGGTCATAATGAGGCCCACTGTCCCAGAGCCTAGGGACATCGTCCCTAAGCTAATACCTCATTAGGGCCCACTGGGAATAATTGGATGAACCCTATCAACAGGCCTACTGGGAGCAGAAGAGAGGGCCAAATGGACCACAGGCTGCACTTCGAACACCAAGATCCCTATCCACCCACAGTGCAAAACCACTAACTCCAGCACCAACACCTCAACGACCACCATCTTATGTGGTCTGTCCAGTAGTAGCCTCAAGGGATTCGCAGCCGTCAACCTCCAGTACCCAACCTGCTATAACTGCTCGATGTATGCCTTGGATGCTTTGCATCACTCTGAGAGGAACCGCCCTAGATGAGAGGGCAGTTTCTTTCCACAGCCACCATCAAACCTGCCACCTCGTTTTTTTGTGTCGATTTTTCCCACACAGTAGGTTTGTAATGCATGTTGTCTTAAATGTTACAAAAAATTCAAATTCAAATTACAAAAATCTAAACAACTATTGTATATATTGTTATTTCATTGTTTAGCACATTAGATGTCTCTACCGAAATGTTCTTCTCTTCCAAGTTTACATTACTTCCCTCCACACCCCAAAAACCGTTGTTTCCAAAACCACCAAAAATTATTTAAAAGACAAATGATCCACAAATTGCACGATTTCAGTAACCAAACCCACTAATTTTTACTTTCAACTCTTATTCTCTACCCTGGAATGCCACATCCCTTTTCTGATGAAATATGTCATGCCACAATAATAGATTTTCTTAGCATATTTATGTTCATGTTACTGTCTTCTTTTTTTTGGTAAATATCGTTTTATTGCAATTTTAAATTCAAGACCAGACCAGAGCAAAGGCCTAAACGTGAGTAGCCTCCGTAATATATGCACAAAAGTAGTCAAAAAGCAATACTTATACATTTTAGAGTCCCTCTGAATGTCCTTTTTAACATGGGAAATACAATCACTATTATTCGTCAGGCCTACAATCTTGCTTCCTTGAAACAAAATGGCCTATCTGCTACATTTTTCACCACAATGCAAACTTTGTCAGAGTGGGCGCCTTACAAATTAACAGTAAATATGTTAATGTCATATATTTCTCATTTTGTGAGTCAAAATCCTTTAATGCTTTTTTCCCTTTAAACTGTGTAAGATGTTGGGATGCCTAGAAACAGTTAAAAAAGTACATAAATGACATGTTAAAATTAGGCACCATGAACAGCCATCATGTAATAAATCAAGTGAGCCAGAGGAACTATCACTTTTAGTTATGTTCTCTTTCTGCACACTAGAGAAATGTACACTATCAGGGTAATTCATAGAATTTCGCACAAAAGTGGCGCACGCGGCTGGCGCACAGTGTCCCCGTGTGATACATTGCGCCAGCCGTGTGTGATAAAATCCTTTTCATCGCACAGCGTATTCATGGATTTTAGCCTCAAAAACCAGCCGTGGCGCAGAGTGGCGCAGCGACCCTGCAGCAGCGCCAGTTACGCCCCCAAGAACGCCCTTGCGCAAGGAAAAGCCTTCAAAATTCCCAAATCATCGCAAAGGGCTGCGCTAACCCTGGACCAGTTCACAGGGCTGCCAAACAGCAAACGCCAAGCCGGGAACGTGTATTTCAGTGGTGCGTGGGAAGTATCACACGCAAAATCAGCAGGGTACGTGCATATCAGGGGTGCGCGGGAAGTATCACACGCGATTCCATCAGGGTATGTGTATTCCAGGGGTGCGCGGGAAGTATCACATGCAAAAGCAGCAGGGTATGTGTATTTCAAGGGTGCGCGGGAAGTATCACACGCGATTCCATCAGGGTACGTGTATTTCAGTGGTGCGCGGGAAGTATCACACGCAAAATCAGCAGGGTACGTGCATTTCAGGGGTGCGCGGGAAGTATCACATGCGATTCCATCAGGGTACATGTATTCCAGGGGTGCGCGGGAAGTATCACACGCAAAAGCAGCAGGGTACGTGTATTTCAGGGGTGCGCGGGAAGTATCACACGTGATTCCATCAGGGCACATGTATTTCAGGGTTGCACGGGGAGCACTACACGTGAATTGCCCGTGTGGGTCCTTCCAGGTGTTCCCTCTACACCCTCCACGGCCCCTGAAGGCGGCCCACACCACAGGGGACTACCCTGCACATGTCCCGCAGGCAGCCCATCCACCATGCCCCCCAGGCAACCCACATTTCATCTTGCACTACTGCCCACCAACGCATGTCCCCCTGCCCCCCCACCCCCCAGCACTTTGGTGCACCCTCCACCAGGCCCCCACTCATGTCCCCCTGCGCCCCCACCCCCCAGCATCTAGGGGCACCCTCCACCAGGCCCCCACTCATGTCTACCAGCACCCCCACCCCCCTGCATCCAGGGGCACCCTCCACCAGGCCCTCACTCATGTCCCCCTGCACCCCACCCCCCAGCACTGTGGGGCACCCTCCACCAGGCCCCGACTCATGTCTCCCAGCACCCCCACCCCCCAGCATCCAGGGACACCCTCCACCAGGCCCCCACTCATGCCTCCCTGCACCCCCACCCCCCACCAGTCAGGGGCACCCTCCACCAGGCTCCCACTCATGTCCAACTCATGTCTCACTGCACCCCCACCCCCCTGCATCCAGGGGCACCCTCCACCAGGCCCCCACTCATGTCTCCCAGCACCCCCACCCCCCAGCATCCAGGGGCACCCTCCACCAGGCCCCCACTCCTTCCTACCACCCCCCCAACCCCCAGCAGTGCGATTTGCCTGTGTACGTGTATATCAGTGTTGCACATGTAGTCTGACACGCAATATCAGCAGGGTACGTGTATTACGGGGTTTGCGGGAAGTTCCACACGCGATTGCCCTGGATACGTGTATTTTGGGGTTAGCGGGAAGTTCCACATGCAATTTCAGCAGGGTACGTGTATTCCAAGGTGCGCGGGAAGTTCCACACGCGATTTCAGCAGGGTACGTGTATTCCAAGGTGCAAGTGAAATTCCACATGCAAATCCAGCAGCCTACGTGGATTCCGGGGGTGCCGGCCAGTCCTACACGTGAATCCGCTGTGTGGGTCCTCCCAGCTGTTCAACCGACACCCTCCACGGCCTCTGCAGGCGGCCCACACCACAGGGGACTACCCTGCACATGTCCCGCAGGCAGCCCATCCACCATGCCCATGCCCCCAGCCAACCCACATGTCACCTTGCACTACTGCCCACCAACGCATGTCTCCCAGCACCCCCACCCCCCAGCACTGTGGGGCACCTGCCAGCAGGCCCCCACACATGTCCAACTCATGTCCCCCTGCACCCCCACCCCCCAGCACTGTGGGGCACCCTCCACCAGGCCCACACTCATGTCCCCCTGCACCACCACCCCCAACAGTCAGGGGCACCCTTCACCAGGCCCCCACTCATGTCCCCCTGAACCCCCACCACCCAGCAGTGCAGGGCTCCCTCCACCAGGCCCCCACTCATCTCCCCCCGCACCCCCACCCCCCTGCATCCAGGGGCACCCTCCACCAGGCTCCCACTCATGTCCCCCTGCACCCCCACCCCCAACAGTCAGGGGCACCCTCCACCAGGCCCCCACTCATGTCCCCCTGCACCCCCAACACCCAGCAGGGCAGGGCACCCTCCACCAGGCCCCCACTCGTGTCCCCCTGCACCCCCACCCCCCTGCATCCAGGGGCACCCTCCACCAGGCCCCCACTCATGTCTCCCAGCACCCCCACCCGCCTGCATCCAGGGGCACCCTCCACCAGGCCCCCACTCATGTCTCCCTGCACCCCCACCCCCCAGCATCCAGGGGCACCCTCCACCAGGCCCCCACTCATTTCTCCCTGCACCCCCACCCCCCACCAGTCAGGGGCACCCTCCACCAGGCCCCCACTCATGTCCCCCTGCACCCCCACCCCCTGCACTGTGGGGCACCCTCCACCAGGCCCCCACTCATGTCCCCCTGCACCCCCACCCCCCAGCACTGTGGGGCACCCTCCACCAGGCCCCCACTCATGTCTCCCAGAACCCCCACACCCCAGCACTGTGGGGCACCCTCCACCAGGCCTCCACTCATGTCTCCCAGCACCCCACCCCCCAGCATCCAGGGGCACCCTCCACCAGGCCCCCACTCATGCCTCCCTGCACCCCCACCCCCCACCAGTCAGGAGCACCCTCCACCAGGCTCCCACTCATGTCCAACTCATGTCTCCCTGCACCCCCACCTCCCTGCATCCGGGGGCACCCTCCACCAGGCCCCCACTCATGTCTCCCAGCACCCCCACCCCCCAGCATCCAGGGGCACCCTCCACCAGGCCCCCACTCCTTCCTACCACCCCCCCACCCCCCAGCAGTGCGATTTGCCTGTGTACGTGTATATCAGTGTTGCGCGTGTAGTCTGACACGCGATATCAGCAGGGTATGTGTATTACGGGGTTCGCGGGAAGTTCCACACGCGATTGCCCTGGATACGTGTATTTCGGGGTGCGCGGGAAGTTCCACATGCGATTTCAGCAGGGTACGTGTATTCCAAGGTGTGCGGGAAGTTCCACACACGATTTCAGCAGGGTACGTGTATTCCAAGGTGCAAGTGAAATTCCACATGCGAATCCAGCAGCCTACGTGGATTCCGGGGGTGCCGGCCAGTCCTACACGTGAATCCGCTGTGTGGGTCCTTCCAGCTGTTCAACCGACACCCTCCACGGCCCCTGCAGACGGCCCACACCACAGGGGACTACCCTGCACATGTCCCGCAGGCAGCCCATCCACCATGCCCATGCCCCCCAGCCAACCCACATGTCACCTTGCACTACTGCCCACCAACGCATGTCTCCCAGCACCCCCACCCCCCAGCACTGTGGGGCACCTGCCAGCAGGCCCCCACACATGTCCAACTCATGTCCCCCTGCACCCCCACCCCCCAGCACTGTGGGGCACCCTCCACCAGGCCCACACTCATGTCCCCCTACACCCCACCCCCCTGCATCCAGGGGCACCCTCCACCAGGTCCCCACTCATGTCCCCCTGCACCACCACCCCCCAGCATCCAGGGGCACCCTCCACCAGGCCCCCACTCATGTCCCCCTGCACCCCCACCCCCCTGCATCCAGGGGCGCCCTCCACCAGGCCCCCACTCATGTCCCCCTGCACCCCCACCCCCCAACAGTCAGGGACACCCTCCACCAGGCCCCCACTCATGTCCCCCTGCACCCCCACCACCCAGCAGTGCAGGGCTCCCTCCACCAGGCCCCCACTCATCTCCCCCCACACCCCACCCCCCTGCATCCAGGGGCACCCTCCACCAGGCCCCCACTCATGTCCCCCTGCACCCCCACCCCCCAACAGTCAGGGGCACCGTCCACCAGGCCCCCACTCATGTCCCCCTGCACCCCCAACACCCAGCAGTGCAGGGCACCCTCCACCAGGCCCCCACTCATGTCCCCCTGCACCACCACCCCCCTGCATCCAGGGGCACCCTCCACCAGGCCCCCACTCATGTCTCCCTGCACCCCCACCCCCCACCAGTCAGGGGCACCCTCCACCAGGCCCCCACTCATGTCTCCCAGCACCCCCACCCCCCTGCATCCAGGGGCACCCTCCACCAGGCCCCCACTCATGTCCCCCTGCACCCCCACCCCCCAGCACTGTGGGGCACCTGCCAGCAGGCCCCCACACATTTCCAACTCATGTCCCCCTGCACCCCCACCCCCCAGCACTGTGGGGCACCCTCCACCAGGCCCACACTCATGTCCCCCTGCACCACCACCCCCCAGCATCCAGGGGCACCCTCCACCAGGCCCCCACTCATGTCCCCCTGCACCCCCACCCCCCTGCATCCAGGGGCACCCTCCACCAGGCCCCCACTCATGTCCCCCTGCACCCGCACCCCCCAACAGTCAGGGGCACCCTCCACCAGGCCCCCACTCATGTCCCCCTGCACCCCCACCACCCAGCAGTGCAGGGCTCCCTCCACCAGGCCCCCACTCATCTCCCCCCGCACCCCACCCCCCTGCATCCAGGGGCGCCCTCCACCAGGCCCCCACTCATGTCCCCCTGCACCCCCACCCCCCAACAGTCAGGGACACCCTCCACCAGGCCCCCACTCATGTCCCCCTGCACCCCCACCACCCAGCAGTGCAGGGCTCCCTCCACCAGGCCCCCACTCATCTCCCCCCGCACCCCACCCCCTGCATCCAGGGGCACCCTCCACCAGGCCCCCACTCATGTCCCCCTGCACCCCCACCCCCCAACAGTCAGGGGCACCGTCCACCAGGCCCCCACTCATGTCCCCCTGCACCCCCACCACCCAGCAGTGCAGGGCTCCCTCCACCAGGCCCCCACTCATCTCCCCCCACACCCCACCCCCCTGCATCCAGGGGCACCCTCCACCAGGCCCCCACTCATGTCCCCCTGCACCCCCACCCCCCAACAGTCAGGGGCACCGTCCACCAGGCCCCCACTCATGTCCCCCTGCACCCCCAACACCCAGCAGTGCAGGGCACCCTCCACCAGGCCCCCACTCACGTCCCCCTGCACCACCACCCCCCTGCATCCAGGGGCACCCTCCACCAGGCCCCCACTCATGTCTCCCAGCACCCCCACCCCCCTGCATCCAGGGGCACCCTCCACCAGGCCCCCACTCATGTCTCCCTGCACCCCCACCCCCCACCAGTCATGGGCACCCTCCACCAGGCCCCCACTCATGTCTCCCAGCACCCCCACCCCCCTGCATCCAGGGGCACCCTCCACCAGGCCCCCACTCATGTCCCCCTGCACCCCCACCCCCCAGCACTGTGGGGCACCTGCCAGCAGGCCCCCACACATTTCCAACTCATGTCCCCCTGCACCCCCACCCCCCAGCACTGTGGGGCACCCTCCACCAGGCCCACACTCATGTCCCCCTGCACCACCACCCCCCAGCATCCAGGGGCACCCTCCACCAGGCCCCCACTCATGTCCCCCTGCACCCCCACCCCCCTGCATCCAGGGGCACCCTCCACCAGGCCCCCACTCATGTCCCCCTGCACCCGCACCCCCCAACAGTCAGGGGCACCCTCCACCAGGCCCCCACTCATGTCCCCCTGCACCCCCACCACCCAGCAGTGCAGGGCTCCCTCCACCAGGCCCCCACTCATCTCCCCCCGCACCCACCCCCCTGCATCCAGGGGCGCCCTCCACCAGGCCCCCACTCATGTCCCCCTGCACCCCCACCCCCCAACAGTCAGGGACACCCTCCACCAGGCCCCCACTCATGTCCCCCTGCACCCCCACCACCCAGCAGTGCAGGGCTCCCTCCACCAGGCCCCCACTCATCTCCCCCCGCACCCCACCCCCCTGCATCCAGGGGCACCCTCCACCAGGCCCCCACTCATGTCCCCCTGCACCCCCACCCCCCAACAGTCAGGGGCACCGTCCACCAGGCCCCCACTCATGTCCCCCTGCACCCCCAACACTCAGCAGTGCAGGGCACCCTCCACCAGGCCCCCACTCATGTCCCCCTGCACCACCACCCCCCTGCATCCAGGGGCACCCTCCACCAGGCCCCCACTCATGTCTCCCAGCACCCCCACCCCCTGCATCCAGGGGCACCCTCCACCAGGCCCCCACTCATGTCTCCCTGCACCCCCACCCCCCACCAGTCAGGGGCACCCTCCACCAGGCCCCCACTCATGTCTCCCAGCACCCCCACCCCCCTGCATCCAGGGGCACCCTCCACCAGGCCCCCACTCATGTCCCCCTGCACCCCCACCCCCCAGCACTGTGGGGCACCTGCCAGCAGGCCCCCACACATTTCCAACTCATGTCCCCCTGCACCCCCACCCCCAGCACTGTGGGGCACCCTCCACCAGGCCCACACTCATGTCCCCCTGCACCACCACCCCCCAGCATCCAGGGGCACCCTCCACCAGGCCCCCACTCATGTCCCCCTGCACCCCCACCCCTCAACAGTCAGGGGCACCCTCCACCAGGCCCCCACTCATGTCCCCCTACACCCCCACCACCCAGCAGTGCAGGGCTCCCTCCACCAGGCCCCCACTCATCTCCCCCCGCACCCCACCCCCCTGCATCCAGGGGCACCCTCCACCGGGCCCCCACTCATGTCCCCCTGCACCCCCACCCCCCAACAGTCAGGGGCACCCTCCACCAGGCCCCCACTCATGTCCCCTTGCACCCCCAACACCCAGCAGTGCAGGGCACCCTCCACCAGGCCCCCACTCATGTCCCCCTGCACCACTACCCCCCTGCATCCAGGGGCACCCTCCACCAGGCCCCCACTCATGTCTCCCTGCACCCCCACCCTCCACCAGTCAGGGGCACCCTCCACCAGGCCCCCACTCATGTCTCCCAGCACCCCCACCCCCCTGCATCCAGGGGCACCCTCCACCAGGCCCCCACTCATGTCCCCCTGCACCCCCACCCCCCAGCACTGTGGGGCACCCTCCACCAGGCCCCCACTCATGTCCAACTCATGTCTCCTTGCACCCCCAGCCCCCAGCATCCAGGGGCACCCTCCACCAGGCCCCCACTCATGTCTCCCAGCACCCCCAGCCCCCACCAGTCAGGGGCACCCTCCACCAGGCCCCCACTCATGTCCAACTCATGTCTCCCTGCACCCACACCCCCCAGCACTGTGGGGCACCCTCCACCAGGCCACACTCATGTCTCCCAGCACCCCCACCCCCTGCATCCAGGGGCACCCTCCACCAGGCCCCCACTCATGTTCAACTCATGTCTCCTTGCACCCCCACCCCCCACCAGTCAGGGGCACCCTCCACCAGGCCCCCACTCAAGTCTCCCAGCAGCCCCACCCCCTGCATCCAGGGGCACCCTCCACCAGGCCCCCCACTCATGTCTCCCTGCACCCCCACCCCCCACCAGTCAGGGGCACCCTCCACCAGGCCCCACTCAGGTCCAACTCATGTCTCCTTGCAGCCCCAACCCCCAGCATCCAGGGGCACCCTCCACCAGGCCCCCACTCATGTCTCCCTGCACCCCCACCCCCCACCAGTCAGGGGCACCCTCCACCAGGCCCCCACTCATGTCCAACTCATGTCTCCTTGCACCCCCACCCCCCAGCATCCAGGGGAACCCTCCACCAGGCCCCCACTCATGTCTCCCAGCACCCCCACCCCCCACCAGTCAGGGGCACCCTCCACCAGGCCCCCACACATGTCCCCCAGCCAACATGTCATCACAATCTAGATCCCTGGCCCTTATGGTCAGCCTCCAATTGCCAAACACCAACCCGAGTATTGCATCCACCCACTTAGAAATGGCAATAACATGATAGAACCCCAGTTGCAAGTTTGGAAATGAACACATGTCCCTCACATACACCCAATGGGTGTCAGTGAATGTCAAAACCCATATCATGATATGCGTGAAACCAATGAGATGATACTACACATTGAAGTTTGAAGAAGAAATATGTATTAAAAGCAACATAAATTGAATCAAAAATAAACAAACAAAAATGGGAATTAAAAAAAAAAAACACCATGTCCGTGAAATAATGCAAAACCACAAATCATAATCCAAAGGAAAGGTGTCCAAAGTCACAGTCCACAAAAGTAAATCCAATGGAAAATTAAAATCGAAAACCATTGCTCCATGGGTAAATCATAAAAAAAAATGAAAATCCAACAGTCAACTATATACAGATAAACAATCCAGGGTCCATGATCTCAACAGAAGAAATGAAACCTATCTAATAACACTACCTAATAAAAAAAACTATATAAAAAAATGTGGCCCATTGTCCAAAAGGTCCAAAAAAAATGCAAAAACAAAGGAAACCTAACACTAACTACAGAACTATTTACAAGGGCAGCGGGCTAGTCCGACGGCTCACTTCGGGATGTTCCGGGCCAGGGCATCATCGAACTCCTGCTCAATGTCCCGGAGGCGGTCCTCCTCCATGGCCCCAAGGGTCCGCAGGGCTGTCGACATGTTCACCTCCAACTCCCTGCGGATTGCCTCGAGGCACTCGGCCCGCCTCAGGGCCCTCCGCATGGAGTTCTCCGCCCTGACCATCGTGAGCCGTGCCTCTTCCGCCCGCCGCCGCTCCGCATCTATGGCGTGGCCCAACCGCTGCCACACGGAAGACACTTCCCGTCCTGGGTCCTCCTGCCCTCCGGCCGATGCCTGCCCCTCCGATGGCGAAGGTCCCGAGCCATCATGGCTCCCACCTCGTTGCTGCTGCTGCTGTGCCTCTGCCCGTGCACTGCCTCCTGCTGCCTGCACATCCTCCACTGGCTGGGGTGCAGTCGTTGATGTGGCCACCCCTGCTGGACGTCCGACTCCCGACTGTGGCAGGGATGCCTCCTCCACCAGCCTGGCCGTACCGTCAGAGGCAGCTCCACAGGGCACCCAGGTGACTAATGGGTGGGAAGATGGCACGGAGGTCGACTGGCGCATAGGGGGTTCAGTTGAGGAGGGGGTCTGAGCAAGCCCCATCAAACGGAGGAATCCGGCCTGGGTGACCTGTCCCAGTAGGCCGACGCGGTCAACGAGCCATTCGAGATGACGTGCAGTCTCCTCATGAAAAGACTGCAGGTCACCTCGCATGGCCCGTTGACGCAACGCCACACCAGTCAGGATAGGCTCAACCCGGACCCGGATAGCCACGTCCGCAGGAAGAGGAAGGCCAGTTGTTGTGAGCTCATCCCCTGACTGAAAACGGATCTGGACGTAGGCATCCCTGCTGGTGCAAGATGATGCAGTGACAGGATCAGGGACAGGATTGCACACAGGCACCTCCGCGGCGGCCTGTGCTGCCTCCTGTCCCTGGTCCTGCACTGCACCACTAGCACCAGTGGAATCCCCACCTCCAGACCCCGTCTCTGTTGCTTGCACGGCCTCCTCCTCCACCAAACCCCCCACCAACTTGGATGACTCCGTGCCATCTTCCCCCGTTGGGCCCTGTGGGGTCCCAGCTACCCCTTCTGCTGCCGAGGAGTCCAACTCCGACCTCCGCCTCTTGGACCTCCCCCCGGCAGCTGCGGCCTGGGACGCGGCACCGGACTCCTCACTCCCCGACGAGATCACAACCTGGGAGGGGAGCCGGGCTTTGCGTCTCCGGCTGGCGGTGCGATCCCCGCCGCTGTGCTCCACAGCACCTTCTCCGCCCTCTTCATCAGTTGACGCTGCAGACAGGGAGAAATAAAACACAGGCATCAGGGCACTGTACAATGGACACATACACACATGACAGTTGCACATGAGTGGCATTGGCAAACCTCAGACATGGCATCACAATCGCCAACACACATGTCATTTCAACTTGCACACATGAGCCATACCACAGCCATATCGCAACTGCCAGCACCATCCATACACATACAACAGCATGAGCAGGCAAAGGTGAGCCAGATACCACATGCAACACAGGGAGTGCACTACACATGCACACACACCACCACACTTGCATGCATGTGTACACCTCTGCCAACTGTCGCAGTGTTCAGATGGGCATCCATGTCACATATGCCAATCAGGCTTCCACATCCCGCTGTCACATGCATCCATGTTGCATCACTGTTGCACCCTTGTCAAATACACACACATGCACATGTACACAGTGCTGATACATGCAGCTGAAAACAACATCCATGTGTGACATCACGAACATGCCTACTTACATACACATTCATCCAAACATGTGTGCCCACACAACTGCATTTGGCATGCAAGCCTACACACACAAGCACCATCCATGTCTCACATATGACAGCCCTTGCATGTGTTAGCCTCACGGCCCCGGACACCCACACCCATACTCGGCCCCATACAAACAGATGTGCAACCTGCACACTACTGGCACATCACCACACGCACAGCTTACAATCATGATGCATGTACACTTACCGCTCGACTCCAGACGGGTCTGCCTCTCAAGGACCTGGACGTGGAGCACTGGGGATATGCGTTCCAGGACCCTCATCTGATCTTCCGACAAGTGGCCCCGGTGCCCCTTAGCATCCGCTGCCTTCAAGAGGCGCCGGGCCTTGTTGAGGATCCTGGACCTGAAGTCCTCCCAGCGCTTCTTGACATGTTGGAAGTCGCAGACTGCCACCCCCTCTGCGTTGATGGCAGTCACGATGTCCGTCCAGATCCGAGTCCGTCCTTCCTTGTCGGCGCGCAAACTTCCGAAGAGGGCATCATACTGCCCCAGGACTTGCTCCACCAGGACACCAACTTCGGTGGCAGTGAAGCTGGTGCCCCTCTGCCTCTCTGGCCGGGGGTTGTCAGTGGTGCCAGATGTTGCAGTGCCCGACATGACAACCCCAGAGGCAGGAGTGGGTAGGCAACTGGGTCGTGGGGCTGGGCTGTGGAGCGATGGAATCCCAGTCGGGAGTCTTCGGTTCCAGCAGGGGTGGTCACAGCAACAGCACCCCTGCTGATGTGCAGGCAGCAGGCAATCAGGCAGCAGCAGATGGCAGGTGGGAGCGTGCTCGGGTCTCTGGGGGGCAGTAATTCGGCCTTCTGGGCAGGAGCGTGGTCTCCCGTGTGCTTACGTGTGGCCAGCTTGATACGGAGTGATTTGGCACATGAAAATCCAGCACGTCTGCGTGTAATTCAAGGAAAGGGCCTTAGCGCGTAAGTGCGTCAGCACACGTACGCAAATTCATTGGCCCAAAGGCCAACAGCGCGTATGCGCGTCTGTGGCGTGCGTGCGCGGGCATTTCCCTGTACTCGGGTGCATGTTACACTCCAATGACTGCATGTCAGAGTGTCAGCGCGTGTAATTGGAGGATGGGGCCTTAGCGCATACACGCGGAAGTGACGCTGGACGTGTGGGCATGTTTAAAAGGTACGTGTAGAACGCCATTTCCTTGTACGTGCTTTTCGTAGAGAGCGAGTGGGTGAAATCTGTACTTCTTGTCGGTTCACACGCGATTTACTTCACGGCGTTCCAAGTTTGTACTCCCTGTTACCTCTGACAGCTTGTTCTCTTCTTGTCTTTTTCCTGGGCCTGTTTCCTCAAACAGCATTCACTTCTCCTGTTGTCCTGTCTCCTCAGACAGCGTACAATTCTTCTTTTGGCGGGGGTGTTGCCAAGGCGCACATGCGCGTATTTTACATGCGATTTTTCCTGGCAGACGGTGAGTTGCGCACCTATTTGACATCTCTGCTTGCCCCGTGTGTTGCCTACCCCTTCAGAGGTCATTCTAGGCTGCGTGTGACACGCATACGTTCATTTTTGTGTTTCTGGGTGCCACAGCGTAGTGCAGGTTTTTTTTCCACACACGTGGTCTAGGAGGGGTTGCGTGCACATTATCTACCTTTTTCGGGGTGCCTTTGCGTTGCGTGACCCGTCATCTTCCCCCAGGGGTCACATACAGCCTTGCTAGAGCACTAGGGTACGAATTCCATCTAGTACCCTACCCCTTTGACCCCCAATTGCCCAGGACAATAGTTTACTGCAACGCCCATACGCACAACAACATCAGTGCCATGGTTGGGAGGCAAGCACGCGGTAAGGGTGGCAAAGGTGGGTGAGCCACAAGAGGTGGCCGTGGTAGATACGGTAGGAGACGTGGCCAGGACTTGCAGGGTGCCCCTAGTCCCCCATGTGTGGGTGACCAGTCAGGGACACCCATGCCACCCCCCCTGGTTGAGGGTAACGTGGCTGACACCATCCCTGCTCAGCCCTTGTTGGACCAGCCCATTGTGGCACCAGACCTGGCACTGGATGACTCCATGGCTGACTTCCAGGTCAGCAGGTCTAGGCCACATGTGGCAGTGCACGTTGGTGTCACCAGCCCACGTGGATCAGGGGCAGCTATGTCATCTGCTTCCCCGAGTAGGCAGGGTGGGGAGGCTGCAGGGGCAGCTGCGGCTCCATCCACCCCAGCTCTGAGTGTCCCAGCCAGGACAGTGTCGGTCCTAGTCCATCCTGCTGACGTTCCCCCTGACCACATCACACTTCAGCTAATGCCTGCACCAACTCCAATGGTGAGTGTTCATTCCCACACTCCTAGTCCACAGTCCACCCGGGCTCCTGCCCCTAGTGTCCAGAGCGGCGTAGGACACTCAGTATCACCACCACCTTCCAAGCGGAAGAGGAAGAGTACTCGTCCAGTACAGGCTGATGCCCCAGACACGGCTACACAGTCCGGCCCACCAAGGAAGCCCTGCTTCAATCGGGTCGAACTTGATGCACTTGTGGAGTATGTGTCCGCACATGACAGCGAAATGGTGATTACTGCAGGATGCAAGACCACACCTGCACAACATCAGGCAAACTGGCAGACCATTGCGGAACTCATAAGTGCTCTTGGATTCGTGAGATGCACAGCTAATGATTGCTACAAGCGCTGGAATGACCTTAATCGCAGGGCAAAGAAAAAGCTGGCCTCAAGTCATGCCGCAACTCTAGTGACTGGAGGTGGGTCTCCGGCAGAGGACATAGAACTCACTCCACATGAGTATGCTGCTGGGACCTACATCACGGAGGAACAGATTCAAGGCGTGGGAGACCTGCCAGATTACAAGGCATTGTCCGGTGAGTGCACATGCATGTGTGTGTCATCCATGTGCATGGCGTGTGTGTGAGTGCTTCTAATTGAGTGCCAGGTGAGGGGGTGTGTGCCTGAGTGGTTTGGGTCACCCATGTGCTTCATCCAAAGCATTCTGCGCACCAGGATTTGGGTGTTGCAGTATCCCTTCTGGCAACAGTAGACATTCAGCCCAACCTCACGCCAGTTGCCCTTGAATTGTCATCTTGCCACAACATAGTTGCATGTTATTCTGTGTTCATTCAGGCTGATTGTCTGCATTCCACCACTTTCACTAGGCATTTCTCAGTCCTATTGTCACATGTGTGACATGGCTAGGGTACATGCCATCTGTGTGATGGCATGTGTCATGTATGTGTATTGGACATGCCAATCACAGGCCAATGTGTGATGGCACTGCTAGGCAGCATGCAGCAAATTTGTTGGTCTTCCATCTTGGTGTCATCAATGTGTGCCATTTGCCTCCCCTTCATATGCAGTGACAGTGCATGCATGGGAGGGTTATAGTCATGTGGGACATGTGTCAATGAAGTGCTGTTTCTGTTGCTTCTCAGCCCTAATTGTGTTCCATGTTGCTAATGCCTGTTCCCATTTCTTTTCTTTCATGTCTTTGCAGGGGATGACGCACTTGATACTGCTGGGGTTGTGGAGATGGTGCAGAACCAGGAGGGGTCTCAGGCCCGACCGGGCACCAGTGAGGGACGTGGTGTGGTGGCGGTTTAGAACCCACACTTGCTGCAGGCCGTCATCTCAAGGGGTGTCTCTGGGTGCACCTCCCCCGAGCTCTATTCAGGTGTCGATTCGGATTATGAGACCTATGTGCCATCGCAGGTAAGTGTCTCTGGGAGGGATTCTGTACTGTCCAACCCACCTGCACCAGGGGTCGAACCCTCAATGGGGATGTCAGTGTTGGTAGGTCAGCCTTTGGTGGTTACGGTTGCAGGGTCACACTCCGCTACATCTGATCCTGTTCCTGGGCCAGCAGATCAGAGGGGGAATGCAGTCCTGCAGCTTCAGGCAGTGCCGGCACAGCAAGTCGCAGTTCGCCTTGCCCCAGACAGGTGTGGTGCCCGCCGACGCGGTGGCCCTACGCCACCAGGCAATACCGCATGGGAGCAATCCATATACGGTATGGCAAACCAACAGGCAGCATCAACTGAGATGATGGCTCAGGCCATTTATAGGGTGGCCACTTCCATTGTCCCCCAAGAAAGGCTAATTGAACAACTACAGCAGGCAACAGACTCCATTAGCCAGTCACACAGGGAGGACATGTTGGCGTCCAACAGGGACAGGCGGGCGGCACTGGAGACTCTGCGGGAAGCCATTTCCATTGAGTCCCAGGGCCACAGGGAAGCCCTGAGGGTGGAACTCCGTCAGCTCAGGGCAACTCTGGGTGAGCTTGAGGCTTCAGCTAACACGAGGACAGAACAGCAGCTGGAGCGGCTCACACGTACGCTCTCAGCTGAGATGCAGGCAACTAGGGCGGAGGTCCGGGCATCCCGTGAGTTGTTGCATGGGGACCTCCGCACAATTATCCTCCAGAACCAGACCTTCCACACCCGCAGGCTTGCTGCAATGGAGGACCAGACTAGGGCTTTGCGTGGGCTGCCTCCCATAGTGCCACCACCACCTGAGGAGAGCGACAGCAGCGAATCTCTCACAATAGGGTAGCCGTGCAGGCCATGAGCCCATGGAGGTGTTTTTTTTCTCCTCAAGATCCACACAGGTGGGTTTTGGTGTGCACCCTGTCCTCGGACCTCCTGGGTGGCCTCCCCCACCCCCCCCCCCCCCCGGGCCCATTAATGGCCATTTTTTTTTCTTTTTTGATTTTTGATTTTTTGGACAGTGTGTTGCCTTGTGTGGCTCCCGTGGGCATACACTGTATTGTGGCTGGGCACATGCAGGCTGAATTTGGGTCAGAAGCTTGGGTTTGTGTGACACACACCCCTCCTGCTTGCCGTTTCCATGGGCTTGCAAAGGGTGTGCCCAAGTGACATTGACGTACACGGTGACGTTGGACTCCCATTTGATGTGTGGGCAGTCTGTAGTCAATACTGTGTATACATTTCTAGTGCATATTGTTGTTGTATTGTACACTGCATGGTGTATTGATATGTGCCTCTGCATCCATCTCATCCTCCTAATTTGCAGGTCCATTTCTCATGTCTTCACAAGGCGGTCTACTTTGGGACTGGAGTCCATGTTGTAAGCAGTGCACCTACACTCTTGCGTGGCACTAACACTGTATACTTGGAAGTGTTCGAAGTGCTGCCATTATCAGGTAGTGAGGCTACTAATTTTTTAAGTCTGTACTGTCATGTTTATGGTAGGTTGGAGGTTGTGTAGGTGATTGGTATTCTTGATAAGTATTTGGTAATGTGTGTTGTTGGTCCTGCATTACTGTAAGCATTTCATGTGTGGCCAGTTTCCATTAGGGACATTGTAGTTGGTGACACTTGGGGCATGTTGTGGGGATTAATTTGTTTGCTCTCACATTGCATGACATGCCATGGTGTGTTGTGTGGCCGTGCCGGGGAGGGGTTGGGTGACATGGCACTGTTCTCGTGTTGTATTTTGCAAGTGGGTATTCATTTTTGCTGCATGGAAGTGTGTCTTTTGATGACACTGCATTGGTGTTGTTTGTGTAGGTAGGGATGCACACATTGTGACACTTCCAGATGAACAATCTCAGGCTGCTATGGTTCTGACAGTTGACTGTCCCTTTGTTCATCATAATTGTCAGATTGAGTCATCATTGATTGTCAGATGGTATGTGCCAGGGCTGTGTGCACTCCACAGGGGTGTGCTTTCTATGTGAAGTAATTAGCCACCAGCTGCGTACGGGCTGCCTCACCCCATGCCCTTTCCCCTCCCATGCGCAGCGGGCGTGCATGTGGTTGGGGATGTGGGGGCACCACCATGTCCATAGCCAGGCCCCGGCGTGTTGCAACATTGTGCAGGACACATGCTGCCACTATGATCCTGCACACTACTGGGGGAGCGTATAACAGCTGCCCACCAGAACGGTCAAGGGAGCGAATACGTGACTTGAGCACTCCGAATGTGCGCTCCACTATGCCCCGTGTTGCAATATGGGCTGTGTTGTATCTTACCTCGGGAGGCGTGATGGGGTTCCGAATTGGCGTCATCATGTGTGTGCTCAGAGGGTAGGCACTGTCCCCTGGGGAGGTGGTGATGGGGATCATTAGTGGGGTATTGGCATTACTATGTATCTGCCATGCATGCGTGTGCTGTGGCATTTCTACTCACCAAGCAGCCATGCATCGCCATGCCGCCCAGCTTCCATGTCCCGGTTTAGGGTTGACATCCTGTAAATGAAGCTGTCGTGGGTGGACCCTGGATAGTTGGCATATACTGAGGTGATGATTCCCTTGGCATCACATACTACCTGGACGTTGATGGAATGCCAGTGCTTGCGGTTTCTATAGATGTGCTCAGATGCCCTGGGGGGACGTAGAGCCACATGGGTGCAATCAATGGCACCAAGCACTTTGGGGAATTGTGCCACCCTGTAGAAATCCTGGCTGACAGCCTGCCTTTCTGCAGGTGTTCTGCGCAGGTATATGTGCCTGTGGACTGATGGGCGTGCAGTGATGATGGCCAACACCTGGTGTAGGCACCGTGACTGCGTGGCCTGTGACACCCCCCCCCCCCCCATTATGGCACTTGTCCGCTGAAATGATCCGGTAGCCAAGAAGCGCAGTACATTGAGGACCTTCTCCAGGGGGCTGAGTGCTTGGGAGCACAGGGTGGGTGATGGGAGGTCATCCTCCCACTCACTGACCAGATCGAGTATTATGTGTGGTGGAAACCTGTACCTCCCATATACCTGGTTATCTGGCATACCAAATAGGCTGGTTCTGGGTGTGAAGATTCTGGCCCTGACTATCCTTCTCCTCCTCCTGCGGTATCCCACTGCCACTGCTGCTAGGAACGGTATATTCATCCTGGCATCTGAGCTTGTTTGTTGTTTGCGCACTCTTTTATGCTGCGCGGGACGTGCGCCTGCTTCATGCTGGCGTACGTGTTTCAGGATTGGTCCTTTCATTTTTTGCCGCGTTGTAGGCGAGCGTGTAAATCTTCCCGCCCACCCCAGGAATACACGTAACACGCTCTCCCAGGCCCAGTCGCAAGTAAATAATCCCGCCCACCCCTGGAATACACGTACCCCACTCTCACAGGCACAGTCACGTGTGTAACTTCACGCGCACACACCGAAATACACGTACCTTGCAAATTCGCGTGTGAAACTTCCAGCGCGCCCCGAAATACACGTACCCTGCTGAAATCGCGTGTGGAACTTCCCGCGAACCCCGTAATACACGTACCCTGCTGATATCGCGTGTCAGACTACACGTGCAATCCTGATATACACGTACACAGGTGAATCGCACTGCTGGGGGGTTGGGGGGGTGGTAGGAAGGAGTGGGGGCCTGGTGGAGGGTGCCCCTGGAGGCAGGGGGGTGGGGGTGCTGGGAGACATGAGTGGGGGCCTGGTGGAGGGTGCCCCTGACTGGTGGGGGGTGGGGGTGCAGGGAGACATGAGTGGGGGCCTGGTGGAGGGTGCCCCTGACTGTTGGGGGGTGGGGGTGCAGGGAGACATGAGTGGGGGCCTGGTGGAGGGTGCCCCACAGTGCTGGGGGGTGGGGGTGCAGGGGGACATGAGTGGGGGACTGGTGGAGGGTGCCCCTGGATTCAGGGGGGTGGGGGTGCTGGGAGACATGAGTGGGGGCCTGGTGGAGGGTGCCCCTGGATGCAGGGGGTGGGGGTGCAGGGAGACATGAGTGGGGGCCTGGTGGAGGGTGCCCCACAGTGCTGGGGGGTGGGGGTGCAGGGGGGACATGAGTTGGACATGAGTGGGGGCCTGGTGGAGGGTGCCCCTGGATGCAGGGGGGTGGGGGTGCTGGGAGACATGAATGGGGGCCTGATGGAGGGTGCCCCACAGTGCTGGGGGGTGGGGGTGCAGGGGGACATGAGTGGGGCCTGGTGGAGGGTGCCCCTGGATGCAGGGGGTTGGGGGTGCTGGGAGACATGAGTGGGGGCCTGGTGGAGGGTGCCCCTGGATGCAGGGGGGTGGGGGTGCAGGGAGACATGAGTGGGGGCCTGGTGGAGGGTGCCCCTGACTGGTGGGGGTTGGGGGTGCTGGGAGACATGAGTGGGGGCCTGGTGGAGGGTGCCCCTGGATGCTGGGGGTGGGGGTGCAAGGAGACATGAGTTGGACATGAGTGGGGGCCTGGTGGAGGGTGCCCCTGACTGGTGGGGTTGGGGGTGCTGGGAGACATGAGTGGGGGCCTGGTGGAGGGTGCCCCTGGATGCAGGGGCGTGGGGGTGCAGGGAGACATGAGTGGGGGCCTGGTGGAGGTTGCCCCACAGTACTGGGGGGTGGGGGTGCAGGGGGACATCAGTGGGGGCCTGGTGGAGGGTGCCCCTGGATGCAGGGGGGTGGGGGTGCTGGGAGACATGAGTGGGTGCCTGGTGGAGGGTGCCCCTGGATGCAGGGGGGTGGGGGTGCAGGGAGACATGAGTGGGGGCCTGGTGGAAGGTGCCCCACAGTGCTGGGGGTGGGGGTGCAGGGGGACATGAGTTGGACATGAGTGGGGGCCTGGTGGAGGGTGCCCCTGGATGCAGGGGGGTGGGGGTGCTGGGAGACATGAGTGGGGGCTTGGTGGAGGGTGTCCCACAGTGCTGGAGGGTGGTGGTGCAGGGGGATATGAGTGGGGGCCTGGTGGGGGGTGCCCCTGGATGCAGGGGGTGGGGGTGCTGGGAGACATGAGTGGGGGCCTGGTGGAGGGTGCCCCTGGATGCAGGGGCGTGGGGGTGCTGGGAGACATGTGTTGGTGGGCAGTAGTGCAAGGTGACATGTGGGTTGGCTGGGGGGCATGACCATGGTGGATGGGCTGCCTGGGGGACATGTGCAGGGGTGCAGGGTAGTCCCCTGTGGTGTGGGCCGCCTTCAGGGGCCGTGGAGGGTGTAGAGGGAACAGCTGGGAGGACCCACAAGGCCAATTCACGTGTGGGACTCCCCGGCACCCCAGAAATACACGTAAGCTGCTGGATTCGCGTGTGGAATTTGCCACGCACCCGGAGTACACGTACCCTGCTGAAAATGCGTGTGGAACTTCACGCGCACACCGAAATACACGTACCCTGCTAATTCGCGTGTGAAACTTCCCCCGCACACCGAAATACACGTACCCAGGGCAATCGCGTGTGGAACTTCCCGCGAACCCCGTAATACACGTACCCTGCAAATTTGCGTGTGAAACTTCCTGCGCACCCCGGAATACACGTGCCCAGGCCAATCGCGTGTGGAACTTCCCGCGAACCCCGTAATAAACGCACATGCTAATTTTCACACAGCGGGTGTCTGTGTTTGTCGGTACCCCTTTGCACCTCATGTGTCCTAGAGGGCCACTGTATGGACCATTCATCATGGCTGTATATGGGTGCTTTTTGTTAGCGCACATTTTGGCGCACATTTATTTCAGGCGCAGGGACGCTACCGCCTGCTTTCTTGTGGCGTACTTGTTTGGCCCTGTGCGCGTCTTTCACCATGCACTGTTTTGCGCTATTCGATTCCATGAATACGGGTTGTAGGCGAGCGTGTGGGCGTTCTGCGCACTTGCCTCCTGTACTTCCCCCGTGACGCCCATATTTTCACGCGTTGTTCCCAATTCCGAGTGTTACGCCCCGTGTTCCGCCTACTTTTGTGATGTGCGCCGCGCTATGTGCGATTTCGCAGTGGCCGTGGTGCACGCCGTTGGATGACCTGTGCGCCGGCGTGCGCTGCACACTTTTTCAGCACACATCCAATGTTTTTCTCGCGCACAGACTTCCATAAATCACTGGTTTCCCTGCGATTTTAGCAGTTGCACTGCGATTTTCGCACTTTTCCTGCGAATCGCACGTTTTGGCACCTCTGCGCGGGAATGTTCGGCGCACATTAATTCCATGAATCGACCAGTTAATTTTGCCCTTGAAAGCATTGCTATGAGTGAAGTTTTTTTTACATAAATCCCCAATACTTGCTCAAGGAATGTTGTGTAGAGCTGCCTTAACTGAAAATGTTCAGAATTGTGGGTCCTTGTAAAACGTACATTTTTTAAAAAACGACTTCATTAATTTCACATTTGATGAAGTAGGCTCATTGAGCAATATAAACTGTAGGCGAGACCAAGTACTATTTTCATGTTGATGATCATATCCACCGCAAATTGGAGTCGGGTGTCAAGAAATAGATGCGAGAGTTGATGAAGCAGCTTCAGTGAGGAGGAGAGTGTGCAGCTGAGGGACGGACATGCAGTACACAATGGAGAGACCTGAGACAGCAGAGAGTGCAGCCAGAGTTCTCAGTTACTGAAACATCATGATGTTGACAGACCACTGATTGAAAGCAGACTGGTGGTTCTAACTAGACAGTGATCGCCTTCGGGAAAGAGATAATGGTAGCAAGCACGAGATCACAGTCAATGCTAGAGGGAGAACATTGTACTCCACGCAACTTTGGAGTGGAGACTGCAGTGAAGAAATACACCTGCACTTGTGAACAAGGTTGCACTGAAGGGAACACCGAAGAGCATGGCAAAAGGGAGAGGAGCCCAGGGCTTTAAGTGGGGTAAGAAATCGAGGGGGGGCCCTCATTTGGGGGCGTGGCTTGTGGGGGGCGTGGCCTAAAACGTACGCAAATCGTAAGGTATGCACACACATATATATGCATGTTATATATCTGTGTGCGTACCTTACTATGGTTTGTGTACTTTGCAAGCCATCTTTTATAACATACTTATTTCTATGTTTAGAAAAGATGGCTTGCAAAGTACACAAACCATAGTAAGGTACGCACACAGATATAGAACATGCATATATATGTGTGTGTGTGCATACCTTACGGTTTGCCTACTTTTCAGGCCATTTTTTTTTAAACATTTCGGTTTTATAAAAGATGGCTTTGAAAGTACACAATTCAAGCCATCTTTTATAAAACTTTGACTACGGACAAAATTGTCCGTCGGCAAAGATTTATAAAAGATGGCTTGAATTGTGTACTTTTCAAGTCATCTTTCATAAACCTCGAAAAATGTCGAGGAATCCCCAGGTTCGCCGAGGGTTAAAGACGCCTCGGCGACCTGGGGAAACAAAGGGACAGTAACTGCCTCTGGTGACCCCTCGCGCGAGAGGTCACCAGAGGCAGTTACTATGACTTACAGAAGTGGCAGCCAGGCACAGCATCGCTGTGGTTGGCTGCCACTTCTGTCAGATGCCTGACTTCATGGCAGGCGCATCTCCCGTCGCGGCTGCCGCCGCGACGGGATAATGCATCCCGCCAATGTTGCGTGCAGTGGAAGGGGGGGCCCCGGCAGGGCCCCGGCTCAGTCCCACTTTTTGGAGACTGCCGGGGCCCGGCCCCGGCAGGCCCCGGTCCACTTAAAGCCCTGCCAATGCAGGAGAGGCTCTCACATGGAGGAGGTGCTATCAGGTAATATTATCCCGATAAATATGGTCGCCATACATAATGTTGCCAGGAAAAGGTCATGGCAACATTGTATATGGTGACCATATATATGGGGTCAAGGGGAGTAAGGGTTGCTGGGGTGTACCCCGCTCCCTTTGAACCCCTGCATGTTCAATGTAATAATGACTCTGCAAAAACCGGCCATTTTTCGGCTACTTTTTTGCCAGGCAACATTTCTGCAGGGACATTATTACATAGAATCGAGAATTTCACGTTGGGAGTTGTGGTCCATATTTATTTAGAGTACTAATTACAGAGATGCAGAGATGGGAGAAGAAAATACTAAAGGATGTCACAAACTGACAACAGGGAATCCAAGACTGACTTTGAGGCAAGCGGGCTACACAGACAATGGTGTGGTGATTCTGGCTTGGCCAGAACAGCTCTGAGAGCTAAAGACTGGAAAGACTCTTCTTCCCAGAAAGAGAAAATAAATGTACCTGCAATCGTGAAAGTTAAGAGCAAAGTGGAGCAAAGGTTTGCCTGATACAGGGCACTATTGGGTGTAAAGAAGACAATGAAACATGTTTTCTATTTTATAACCCATGACTGATGCCCACATTTGAAAAAAAGTTACACAGAAATTATATGCATTTGTATTAAGCAATTTAGTTATCACGATTGATGATTTGGTTATTATTATTATTATTATTATTACTAACTACTATGGTATTTATTGAGCACAGACCTAGCTTCGCGGAGCAATGGAGCGCTTTACAGCAGTAAACAAAAATACAGATACACAACGGAGCGCTTTATAGAGGTATACAACAGTACAGATGCTTAACAGAGGTAACAACAGAACAGATATACACCTGGGGGTAAGATATAGAGGGACTCAGAGGAGAGGTACACAGTGGCAGGGAGCAGATGGGCGCACGCCGTCTAGCGAATCAGATGGCTTGTGGGTGACGTGATGGCCTAGGTGTTGGGAAGGAGAGACTCCTTGAAGAGGTGGATCTTCAGTTCTTTTCTGAATTGTAGGAGCGTTGGGACCAGTCTGCTGCTGATGGGGAGGAGGATCCATAGTCTAGGGGTGTAGGCAGAGAAGAATTCTTTTCTGGTACTTTCCTCTTTGCAGCAGCAGATTTCAAGTGGGAGAGCTGATACTAAGCTGTCTGAGCTTTCCTTGCTTTGTTTGTCTTGAAGGAGAGGTGTTTGTCGATGTGGAACCCAATGGGACTTGGCGCAGGATGTGTGAAGCCCTAAGGGTTCATGGTTGATAGTCAGGTCTGTGTGTCTGGGTGTTCAGTGTTGTTGGTGAGTAGTAGGAATTTGGTCTTGGAGGGGTTGAGCTTCAAGTATTGACTGGACATCCAAGACTGGATCAGCGAGAAGAAGGTTTTGAGTCTGCGTGTGTCCTGAATGGAGTAGGTCTTGAGGTATAGCTGTATGTTGTCTGAGTTTTGGTGGATGTGACTGTTGTGTGTGGCTAAGAGGGCTCCCAGCGGCTCCATATGTAGATTGAAGATCACTGGGAAGAGTATGGATCCCAGCGGGACTCCACAGGTGACGGGTAGCATTGGCGATCTAGAGCAGTCCAACTGAACAAACTGCTGGTTGGTGAGTTAGTACTTGAATCAGTGTAGTACCAAGTCGCTGATCCCCATGTGCCATTGTAGGGTGTCTGTGAGCACCTGGTGGTCTACTGTGTCGAAAGCAGCTGAGAGGTCGGGTAGAACGAGGAGGCGAGGGGGGGCATTGTCAAGGATGTTGTGGGCATCATCGACCACCTGTATAGTTGCTGTTTCCGTGCTGCATCTGGGTCTGATCCCGGTGTGGTAGCTTTGGAGAAGATTGTTGGTGTTCATGTGTTGCTGCAGTTGTGCAGCTACCGCTTTCCCAATGATCTGACCTAGAAAGGGAAGATGGGTGATGAGGCGGTAGTTACCTTGGTTGTAGGGATCCAGAGTGGGTTTTTTTCGGTAGAGGGAGGATTTGTCCTTGTGAGGTCAATAATAAATCCAGGACTGACCAGCGTAGTGGTTGCTTCTTTCGTATGTAGCTGGAGCCAGGAAAAATGTGATAATGGGACAATGCCTCAGAAGGCGTCCATTAGCCCCAGTATAAACTGTTAGCAATATGCAGCCAATGGACAAAACCCAAGTGGAAAACCCCAATTGGGGGAAAACCATGTGTCCTCTGCAAAGTTGAAAGCAGTCGAAAAGATTCCTCAGAGGCGATGGTATCCGGAGGGTGGATGAGCAGAATAACACATGTGCAGCAGCTAGGTAGGAACCAGGATGACACAAATGCAGCAGCTGGATAGGATCCGGGGTTGGTCACGCATGAAGTAGAGAGAAGGCAAAAGGAGCAAGCAGAGCAGCGAGGACGTAGACAGTATCAAATTGGAAGGCAGAAATGATAAGAGGAAGCAGAGGAAGAATTGCTGCAGCGAGGGAGGAAACCAGAAAGCGCACACCAGCACAGTGCAGGACAAGCTAGAAGACAGCAAAGCGAACTATGGTAGCGTCAGCACTAAGGTAAGCGAATTAATGCAAGGAACTCACCGTATTCTTCTGATTATAAAGCCGGTCAGGTGTTCCCATCCCATGATACAGCGCCGTACAGAACTTCCATCTTGGGAAACACTGGATCGCTACTTACAGTTCCCATTACGGGGTATGCAGAGCGCCATCTTGTGGAGTTATAGATCCCACGTGGGTGTCTGTGTCGCCACTGTTGCCAGAGCGACCATGAACTTGATGAGGAAGTCCTGTCTTTAGGGTTGATGAGCACCGGATCACGAGTTCGGCGGTAATGTCATTCCCCATTCCCCATTGAACCCATTCGGGAATGCCCCATTCCCCATTGGGCTCAATGGGGAAAATTCACGCTCTAACCGCTGGCAGATTTCCCGCAGGTGGTAATAGCGCAAAATTTCGGCGGATTTCCACCCAGCAAAGAGCTGGGGCGAATTCCGCCGAAGTCCTGATTTGGCGGACCCTTAAATCCGGCGGTAATAGCGCGACCGCTGGATTTAAGGGTTACCGGCAAAGTTGTGATGAGGCCCTATGTGCTGGTGAATGTTGCTGATTTTTACAATGGTGCAAGGTGTAAGGTTACAAGGTGTTGATGGCGGTGGATTTTTTGATGGAGTGTGGTAGGGTCAGGTAGTGGGTTGATACAGTTCTTGACTGCTTTAAAGAGGGCTTGGCTTTTGTTTTCAGCTTCTGCTATGGTGTGCTGATAGTAGGAGATCTAGACTGTGTTGATAATTTGTCACCGGGTTGCTCGGAGTTCCTTGAGGAGCGCCAGGTCGAAAGCAGTCCTGGAGCGATGCCAGGTTTTCTCTTGTTTCCTGATGATTCTTTTGCTGAGGTCGAGTACTTGCATGTACCAGGGTGCTGATGGTTTGAGTTTGCAAGGGCGTTGTTTCAGAGGCATGTGTCGGTCAATGAAGTCTGAGAGGGTGGTGTTGAGTGCTTCCAGTAGAGAGTCGCAGTTCGGTTGAGAGTGTTCGGTCCATGTGAGGTGGAGGTTGGTGAGGTATTCCGCGAGGGCTTCCACTGAGAAGTTCTTGAAGGACCTTAAGGTTTGTTGGATGAGAGTGCTTGACTGGGGTGTGTGCAGGATGTTGAAAGGCACCAACTATCCTGAATATGGGACTGACAAGAATCTTGGTACAACAATCTTTTACACTCACTAGACTTGACTTTGTGGATAGTTTCTATTCACAGACTAAATGTATATCTTTACACTTTGACATCTGTGTCGTTTTGACCAAATTACAATATAGTTGACATTGTGGTATGCAAAAAAGTTACGGCGGCTAAGGAAGGGCGCCTCCACCAATTTAGGGACACATGGCCCCCCTTCCTAGACTATGATTGGAAGTACCCAGCAGTGATCTTTCAGCCAAAAGTAGTAACGCTATTCCTGCAAGACTCTTGAGGAATCTCTGGGGGGGGATTCAGAGGCAATGGGGGGAGTGGGATTGTCTGAGGCGTTGGACACCTGGGACTAATTGGGGTCTTGTCTTCAGTCGATAAAAAGCATTTTCCTTTCACAAGCTTTTCTTCTCCTAAGTGCAACTAAAAGAAAGTTATGTTCAAAATTTAAAAAAACTAGTAACTGCTGCCACCAGCTCTGTCCAGGCATATTTGTACATTTTCCAAGAATCTTTCAAGGGTGTAAAATGAAAAAAGAGACCCCAGCGCACTGTACTGGAAGGTACATTGTGCACTGATAAAATGTTGCCAAGAAATGGCAACAAAGTGAAATACTAAGGGAAACAAAGTCTCCCAGTATTGACAGCCTGAAGGGCATGTCAGTTTCCCCTTAACAAGATGAGCAAAGGCCCAGCAGAGTACAGAAGAAGGCTGGGCTCCACTGGTAAAAGTCAGGCTAGGATGGTCAGACAAAAGCAAAAGGTTGAGAGGTTCACAACTGGAGGGAAAAATTACACATACGTGGAAATCTTTCCTAACAGTCACCCCTCCCAGATCAAGGACAGGGGGAACTAATCCACCCCTGGATGAGTTTCTTGTTCAGGTCGACTAAACATTCTGGGCAACCCAGCAGCATTGCTATGTTGGACACCTGGCCTATGCTCACTGGTGAAGTTGAACCCTTGTAGGCTTATGGACCACCTGAACAACTTTGGATTCTGTCCCTTCATGTTCATGAGCCACTTTAAGGGCTTATGGCCAGTTTGCACAGTGAAGTGGGTCCCATAGAGGTAGGGCCTCAGCTTCCTTAGTGCCCACACAACAGAGAAACATTCTTTCTCTACTATGGACCACCTAAGCTCTCTGTCCTTAAGCTGGTGACTGATGAATCCAATCAGGTGTTCCTTGTCTTCCTCATCTATCTGTGATAGTACATCACCTATCTCAGTGTCAGAGGCATCTGTCTGCACAATAAAAGGTATTTTGTAGTCAGGGGCCCTGAGGACAGGGGCCTGGCACAAGGAGTCTTTTAAGCCATTGAAGGCATTTCCACCCTCCTCAGACCAAGAGACCTTCTTGGGTTTCTTTGGAGTTGTGAGAGCAGTGAGAGGGGCAGCAATGGTCCCATAGTCTGCCATAAAGTTTCTGTAATACCCAGTGAGGCCTAAAAGGGCTCTAACCTGAGTTTGAGTAGTGGGGGTAGGCCAGTCTTGTACTGCTTGTACTTTACTGGGTAGAGGCTGAATCCTCCCTCCACCTACTTCATGTCCAAGGTAGACCACTGATCGTTGTCCAATCTGGCACTTGCTGGCCTTTATGGTCAAGTGGGCCTTCCAAAGAGCCTGCAACACATTTCTGAGGTTTTTCACATGGTCGTCCCAGGTGGCACTGAAAACTGCTATATCATCCAGATATGCTAGACAGAATTCATCCAACGCATTAAGGACATGATTCACAAGCATCTGAAAAGTAGCCGGTGCATTCTTCAATCCAAATGGCATTACCCCAAACTGGTAAAGGCCTTCTCAATTTGAGAATGCTGTCTTCTCCTGGGCATGTTCTACTAGAGTTATTTGCCAATACCCTGCAGTGAGGTCAAATGTGCTGAGGTACTTGGAGGCACCTAGGCAAGGGGTGTGCATCTGTCTTAGTCACAGCATTCCGAGCACTGTAGTCCACATAGAACCTCAGCTCAGAGGTGCCTGCCTTTGGTGCCAGAACCACAGGACTGGACCAAGGACTACTGGAGGGCTCAATCACCCCAAGATCTAACATTTTGTTGACCTCTGTCTTGATCTAGGATCTCACCTTATCTGACATTATGTACCCCCTATATTTGGTAAGTACACTATATCCTGTGTCAATGTCATGTTTGCACCAAAGTGTCAAACCAGCAGCTAGGGAAAACAAGGGGGAGAACTGCCTCATCAAATGTTCTCGCCTCATCTTGTTGAACAGAAGTCAGGTGAGGGGCCACTTTGACACATTCAATGGAGCTGTCTGAAGGACTGCCCTGAACAGGTCAGGAAGAGGTTCTGATTTCTCCTCTTCTACACCTGATGCCATGAGCAGTGCAGCAATTTCAACCCTAGGGATGAAAGCCTTCAGCCTATTCACATGGAACACGTTTGGAGCCTGTCCAGCCCTTCCAAGGTCCACTAAATAGTGTACCTCACCCATTGGCTCCACTATCGAGTAAGGGCCTGACCATGCATCCTGTAAAGCTCTAGGCCTTATAGGGTTCATGATCAGGACTTGCTGGCCTGGTGTAAAGTTGACAAGGGAAGCCTTCTGGTCATACCAGTGTTTCACCAGAGCGTGCCCAGCCTTGAACACATGACTGGCCTGAGCCATCAGGAGGACCATTCTCTTCTTTAGTCCTAGCACATAGTCCACCACGTTGGTAGTGATAGGGGATATAGGCATCTCCCACCCCTCATTGACTATAGCCAAGGGTCCCCTAACAGGGTGACCAAAAAGAAACTCAAAGCTTCTGAAGCCAACCCCCTCTTGAGGTACCTCTCTGTAGGCAAAGAGCAAGCATAGAAGAAGTTCCTATTTTCTCATTTGGGGCTATACCAGAGCCCCAATCATGCGTTTGAGGGTTCTATTGAACCTCTCAACTAAGCCATTGGTTTGTAGATGGTATGCTGAGGAAAACTTTTAAGTGATCCCACACTCCTTCCACATGGCTTGCATGTACTTGGATATAAAGTTGCTGCCCCTATCAGACACAACTTCTTTAGGGAAGCCAACCCCAGTGAATTTGCCAAGCATCTGACTTGGCAGTTACTGTCTTTAATGGGATGGCCTCAGGATATCTGGTGGCATGGTCGACCAGCACCAAGATAGACCTATTGCCTGAGGATGTCCGAGGGTCAAGGGGACCAATAATGTCAATCCCTACCCTCTCCAATGGTACCCCTACAACTAGGAGTGGTAACATTGTAGCTTGGATTGGTGTGCCACTTGTAATTCTCACCTTAGCTCAACAGGGGCACCTGGAATCCTCCACTAGCAGCCTCTTCTGGAATGTACTGGAGAACTGGACTGTGAAGCGTGTATCTGAAAGGGAATACACAGGAATGTCAGCCGACGGGGCTGTGCAGGAAAGAACCCCACCACCCAGTACCTCCCAATCTCCCAACCTCTAGGGCCCTCTCTCACCTGCTTTTATGTTATAGGAAGCTCTCCATCCTGTTAGATTTCAACAGGGGTGCTTTTGGATGCAGCCAGTTACTTCACTGACTGTTGGAGTTCCGCCCAGACCCGCTGTGGCGTGAATGTTCTTTGTAGAAGAGTTCTACTAGGTGAGTAGGTGAGTGTGCTCACGTGACAGTTCCTCTCATGAGTGGACTTCAGATTTGTGATGCTTGGCGCCTTTAGTATTGTCCTAGCGCCACAGGGATAATGCTGCGCTTTTAGTAGCTTTAGTGGCCCCTTATGGTCCCAATGCGAATTTTATGCTTTCTGCTGCGGTGCTTGTGGTGCTTCAACGTGCTTATGGCTTTTGCTTAGTTATGGAGCCTTTTGTTCTCAATGTCCTCTTACAAAGCACTTTATTTTCCTTTAATGTCCTGAGCGCTTTCTGGTGACTTCTGTGCTTTTATGGAGCGCACGTGGTACCCCTCGTTGACCACTGACCTTGTTTCTTGTTGTTTTCCCTTTCACAGGAGCGCTACTCAGAAGCCGATGATCTGCCATGAGGAAGCTGCTTACCCGAAGGAGGACGCGGCATGCGGCTGCAACAGCTGATGAGCGGAGCGATGACAGGAGGAGCCGGAGGGAATCCTGGAGGCTGCAGCTGACCGCCGGAGTGGGGGCGTGAAGACGGAGATTCCTGGATGGTGTCGCTGCGAGGATCCGAATGCATGTAACAGCTGCTGGGGATCAGAGGGGCCTTGCGCGTGTTGTCTTTAATTGCTGTTTTCTTTTCCCATTGCAGGAACAATGCTGGGAGCGTCACGCTGCATCAGCAGATTGACGCGAAGCGAAGATCATGGCTTGGGTGTGGCTATTTATAGCAAGCCAGGTGTTTTCCCTTTCAAAAGACTGGCCTGCAACTAGGGATGGCATTCAAAGGTGATGCCTCCATCCTGAAGGAGGTGACTGATACAGGATGTACCTAGAGGCGTTTCTATTAACCCCTAAGTGTCTGTCTCCCATGCTCCTTCATTAACCCATGAGTGTCTGTTTCTCCCAGTACTTTAGCATGCCGCCAATCATGCCATGCTTTAACCCACCTTGCCCCTGCTTGCAACCTGGCCCAGGGCCTCTCATGGTGCTTTAGAACCCTAGAACTGGGGCAGGAAACCAGACCCGTGGAATTAAGACCTGTGGTCGTGACACACTTTTCCCAGATAACTGGCATGTGGCACAACTCCTACAGTGGCTTTCTATCTGGACCCCCCTCTTGGGCCAGTAGAAGTGCATGGCTATCCTTTGCTTGGTTCTCTTGATGCCAAGGTGATCAGCAAGGGTGACTTCATGCACCAGCTGCAAGAGGAAGAGTCTTACACGAAGGGGAACCACCAACCTCCTATTGTCTCCTTCTGTAGACTCTGTGGGCTCACTGTACAGGAGCCCACCTTCACAATAGATTCTATGCTTTCCAGGAGGTTCACCCTCAAGCTGGGAGCAGGCCTGTCTCCTTAGGCCTTCCAAAGATGGGCACTCATGTTGGCCCTTACTAAACTCAACCCAAATCAGGACCAACTTCAACCAAAAGACTTTGGAGTTCAGGATGGTCATGTGGGTTGAGAACTTCTTGCAGCACCTCTTTCTCGTTCGGTTCAGGTGTTTAGCTAACTACCTCCTCCTCAGTGGTAGATGAGTTAGGGGGGGTGTTTTGTTTCCCGCTCTTGTCTTTCTTGACCCCTTAGCCTTGGGTTTCCACTTTGGCTTGGGCCTTGCCTTGATCTTGACTAAGCCAGCCCTTGTTTGTGATCTTGTGCCTGGTCTCTCACTGTGTCACCCACAAGACCCAAGTCTCTTAGATCATTCCCCAGCAGGACCTTTCCTGAGACTTGCCTCTGTATGCTCACTGAAATCATGACCATTATACCATTGATAGTTAAATGTATAGACATTACTGGGAACTTGCCAGGGGGACCATCAGCTAACTTGGTGGGCATAAGGGGAGCTCTGGCAAGCTCTTCTGGGTTTACCAAAGTGGAATCCACCACAGGTCTGCTGGCCTCACTATCCCTAAGGGCAAGAGTATCTACTCCATTGATTAGCACACTGTCCTTAAAGTAGTGCTTGGTGTTATTTGGAATGCTAGCATACACCTCTGAGACTTTAGTCTCCCAGGAACTGAGGTAAACTAGGACTACCTCAGATTCTATCCCACTGGGGACAGAGTCTGAGGAGAAGGATGCCCCTGTGATCTCTTCCTCCTCATAGGTGGGTAAGGCCAGAATCACAGAGTGGACCCCCAAGGTGTTGACCTTACATCTGGGGTACCCCTTCACATGGTCACTTTCTCCACAAGCCACACAAGATCCACTGGGTCTTGGGACATAGGGAGGCTTACTCTAACCAGGGTTCTGTCTGGGAGGATAACTCCCACTACCCTGAACATTCTCTTGGGACTTACCCTTGTTTTTCTTTTTGTGGCCCTTTTGGGAAAAAGTTTTATCAGATCCCCCACCCTCCCTATCTTTGTTCTTTTTCCCCTCCTCCTGCTTACCAGGAGTAGTCTTGTCCTTATGGGACACTCGGTGTGACACCCACAAATCTGCTGCACTGGCTAGCTTCTTAGGATCTATCTCCTTAGAATCAGCCAAGTGCTGCTTATGCTCAGGGGAACAAGATGCAGAAATATGTTCAAGCATGACTAAACATATCATACCCTCAAAGGTGGTGACCTTATAGCCATCAACCCAGCCAGTCAAGTGTTTCAAGGAATCAGTAACATAGGACACCCAAGTGTTACCTTCTTTCTTTTTGTGCTCTCTAAATCTCTTCAATTATTTAGCATGAGTCTTCCCGAACTTTAAGATGAGAGTTTGCTTCAATCTTACAAAGTCTTTTCTGTCAGCCTTTGACATTTCCATAATGGCACTGCAGCCAGAATGGGGTAGCCGACTGAGCAACCATGTTATCTTGTCAGCATCCACAACCTCTTGTACGTCACATGCATACTCAAATGTAGTTAACCAGTCCATGATGTCATTCTTTTCATCATACATACTGAGCAGATCTTTAGGAAACCGTGGATGAGGAGAGGACCCAGGGCCATTTCCAGATCCCATAGAGGAGCCAGTTGTAGCCTGAATCTTGGCCAGTTCCAACTAGCGATTCCTGTCCTTTTGTTTTTCTGCTTGCTCAACTCTCAGCTTTGCCATGTTGAACTGAAGCTCCTTCTGCTTAAACAGCAGTTCTTGTTTCTTGAATTCAAGCATGGTTTCAGCATCAGAGCCAACCAACAAAACTTGAGACTCTTCGTCATCCCTTTCACCATGGACCTCATGCATGATGGCAGCGACAATTCCGCTAGAAATGTCCATGAGAGCAGCCCCGCCACCTTCTGCACTATCATCTGAGGTAATGGCATTGATCTGAGCCTCTTGCCCGTCCATGATCCTTTGGATCATTTCAATCGTGGTACCTTGAGCGCATAAGCCTCTATCGGTACACAACATTCTCAGTGTCTCTGATTTGGAAGCAAAGTTATGTTAGTTATTGCTTCCATGATCTAAGATAGGTCATAAGCTTTACAGTTACATGTCTACTAAGGTTGCTATGTGTCCTGGATACGTGTAATCTGGGTACCTTTACCAGTGCGCAACACTGGGTACCTTCGATCCTATCCCACTGCTGCCACCAATTTGTTGAGATGGATAACTGAACTCTGACCTGGGGGGCAGAGGTTCAGAAGGCCAGCCTAATTTCTTGGAACAGGGTAACCTTCTGGACAAGCCAGACCAACCAAGGTAGCATTGGCAGCGGTCAAGACTAGGTCTCAAGAGGGGTGAGGGTGATCATACATTTATATACATAAACATTCATTAAAGGCCTTTTAAATCAAACACAGGGTGAACCCACAGCAATATTAACAATACTAACACAACACTATACTAGGAAACATGGTGTGCAGTCATAAAGTTGAATCAATAAAGTCGAATGACAAAAATGGCGAAAATAAAATGTCTAAAAAAAATATTTCGAATTTCGTTTTTTTTATGTATGTCTTTTTTCGGTCCCGCAAGTAAAAAAAAGGGGTAAAACAAAAAAAAGCGGGGTTTGGGGAGGGAACCCCCCCCATTTTGAATAAAAAACGTAGTAAAAAAGAAATTCGAAATTATTTTTTTCAACATTTTTTTTTTGACTTTATGACTTTCGACTTTTTTACATTCGACTTTATGACTATAAACCAGGAAACATATATACAGTAAATATTGTCCTAAAGCAATATTCAACAAGTGCGAATCCGCAACCTGTAACACAAGAGAGTCAAACATTGCAAATATACTTTAGGCAATTCTTCAAGAGTCTCAACCCTAACTAAAAGGCAGTCTAATCCCTATGAAGTGTGGAGCCTTGTGCTCAAAAATAAGTTCAGCGCAGCAGTGCTTGATCGTGCATTAAGTACAAAGCGGGCCATCTTCAAGGGGCTGTAGTGTCTCTGGAAGGGGGGCAAGATGGTGAAGAATAGAATTCCACTATTTGAGGAGGGTCTCCACAATGAGGCAGAGCTGTTTCCAGGAATCGGGAAAAGGACGGTAGCATACGCTACCCTAACAAAGAAGAGTTGCCATTGGGGGACACTTGTGCGTAAAAGTCTATGGATGTGCTAGGGGCCACCGTTACGTGATGCAAGTACTCACCGACCCTGGATGTAGTCTGGACCAAACTTTGCCAGTCAAGTCCAGTTCGCTCACAGGTTCGAGTCCAGCAGTTGGTTGTCTCTCTGGCTTTCAGAGGCTGCGTTCCGGGACCTCAGTCAGTGGCGGGACCGTGGCCTTTACTCCGCTTCTGGGGATGGGATTGTACCAGTTCCACTGGAGGTCGTCTTAGGGTATAGGAGGGCACAGCAGCAAGGCACCCACAAAGCTCTTCACCACAATGGAGCAACACGGGTACCGCATAGGCTCGGGTTCAAGCGAACACTCCCAATTTTTTATTTTTTTTATTTTAATTTTATTTTAATTGTAACAATTAGTTTATATATAAACTTCAATTACAATAAAACAGTTCCAACTTTCACACAAACACAAGAAGACAAATGGCAAAACAAGGACATTCTTGACATCAACAGAAAATTAATGTGGGAAAACATTTCCAAACTAAGATAGTTCATCTCTCAGATTACTTTCCAAAAACTCACATACTGCACATGTGAGAGGAACACTGTTTCCAGACAAAATCCAATACCACCATTTGTCCATATCTTCATTTACCAGAGCAAAGGGTCCAAGGTGACGATTTCTTGACTGCGTTAATTTAAGACATTCTGTGATCAGATGTTTCACTGATTCAACTGATTGTTCGCAGAACCTACAGAGATTATTATCGATGTTAGTGATTCTTCGCTTCCATTGGACCTCCTTAGTTGTGTATGCATTTAAACGCAGTCTCATGAATTGGTTACAATGTTTTCTAGAAGGAAATTTTAGAAGATATCTGGGCAGACGATCTAAACAGTTAGTCAGAGGCCCCAAATCAATCGATGAAGACAACAGATTTCTTTGTTCTGAGTTTTGTATCCAGTTCCATTTTCTTAGTTTCTGTTTAGCAATTTGGGGCACTGCTATAAGTGTTTCCCACTTAATATCTGCATATTCAAGGATCATTTTTAATTTGGTGCACAAATTTTGCAGAATACCACGATATTGCATTTGGCCTGCTGTTGAAAAAATGTGGTATGCCGGAGCTTGATCCTTTAGCGACATCTTCCGTAACATAGCCAATGACTTCCAGACAACTATGTTATACATAGATTCAATTCCCAATTCGTACCTTATGGATATCATTGAGACGCCTTTTGATACCTTCAGGATACGTCTCCAAAACAAACCTTCAAGGGTTGTCCATAGATGATAATCTAGATTCCAGCCGGCCTCGGCTCCAAATGTAATCGACGGGATCACTTTTTGAATATAAAAAGTTAATACAGGTTTTAAGGTGAACTTCCCGTATTCAGCATGAAGCTTTGCCCCTTGCAGTGAAAAAGTCACCATCTGTTGTTTGAGGTCAGACATCCAGTCATGTTCTCTGATCGAGGTGTTGAATAGGATGCCTAAATATCACACAGTTGGAACCTGTTGAATCTGTACTTCTGGAAGTTTCCATTTGAAATTTTTAGTTATGCTTTTTGAAGTGTTTCCAATCGACATAATCTTTGTCTTCTCCACATTGATTTGCAGAGAGTTGTCACTTAGATACTTTTCTAGGGCCAATAGGAGTCTCTGAAGGCCAACTGGTGTTGAGTCCATTAAGACAATATCATCCGCATTTATTGTCCAGCTGACACTGTGGCTGTTAATCTTTGGAGGAAAGCATTGTGTCTGAGTGAACGCTTCGGAAACATCCGATATGAATCGTTTAAATAGAAGGGTGGCCAGGGGACATCCCTGTTTAACTCCCTTGTTGGTGCTTATTTCTTCAGTGAGATCACCTGCTTTGTTAATTCGCACTCTGATCGAAGTTTCTTTATGAAGGGCCATTATTGGCTGCAATAGCTCAAGCGGACACGACCAGATCTTCAATTTTTCCCACAATTTTGATCGGTCGAGTGAGTCAAACGCTTGTTTCATGTCTATGAATGCGATGAACAGATTTTTGCCTTGTTGTAAGGCTTCGAGTTTCAGCAGATTCACTATAGTCAAGTTTACCTCTGTTCCGACACCCTCTGTGAAACCTGTCTGACGTATATTGAAGCGACCTGTGGAGGTAGCCCACTTTGACAACTTCTGCTGTAAAAAAGACGCAAAAATCTTACCCACAATGTCCAAAAGGGCAATTGGACGGTAGTTCGCCAGATCATCACGGCTGCCTTTTTTGAAAATAGGAACTATGATGGCAGAGTTCCAGGATGCAGGGATCGACTTTGGGGTAGCTATCACTCGAAACAGATGTTCAATGAAAGTTGCACAATGCTCATTTTTTGCTTTTAAAAGGACCTTGGTAACGCCATCAGGTCCAGCCGCTCGAGAGTTTTTTAAGTGTTTAATTGTTGTTAATATATCCTCTCTCGATTCAATAACGTTCCAGGAATGGATGGCTGCGGGCGTTTCATTTCTCTTCTGATTTGCATTAGTTCCAAAGACCTTGGCAAAGTGTTGTTACCAACTGGCCTTAGAAATACCATGATGGATTTATGCTCTCTGGAATATAGCTTTATTATTTATGATATTCCATAGTTCTTTTGTCTGATGACAGATGATAAGCTTTAAAATTCACTCACCTCTCACTTGGTCTCTCATAGTTGTAAAACATTTCAACCAATTACGATATTTCGCCTTTAGCTGTTTGAATTGTTTCGATTTATTTGTGCCTGGGCCTTTTTTTAAATTTTCTCATGTCACGTTGTAATTGTTTTTTTTTTGGGACACCAAAGCGCTAAATTCGTATTTCTTTAAACATGTGCAGCTGTTTGGATGGTTGAACTTTGTTTGAAAGTCTGCCGAGAGGGCATTATAATTTAATTTATCGGTTGGCGTCACATCTTCTGAGGACATCATTTCATTTAATATCTTCATTTGATTGTTATTTTATTTTTAGTTGGTTGCCTCTTTGATTTATTTCAACTGGCTGAGTGAATCGGTCGTCATTGGTTGACGAATGGGCCTTTAAAGTTAGTTCAAGCAGATTATGGTCGCTAAGTGTTGATTTCAGGATCTTCAGCTGTATGATCTCATTTAACATGGTATTTGATACCCAGAAATAATCGATGATTTTTTTACTGCCATCACGTTGCCATGTATAGTTCGGAGGACAGTCTCCTTTTGTTTGACCGTTCAACATGTGACAGTTCCTGGCATTCAATGCCGACTGAAATTGATAGCCTCTACAGGTGGTGGGTGCTTGATACTTATGTTTTATCAAAATCTTGTGGTCATCGAAACCACGAGAAATTTAAATCGCCACACACAATCACTTGAAGCTCAGACAGCAGTTCCATGCTATCATCGATCAGTTTTGTTATCGATTGTATGAAGTGGCGTGAAGAGATCATCGCTGTGTTTCAGTAAGTATTAATCAACAGTAGATACTTAGGTGTTGCACTAGGGCCGCATTTGTTTTGCAGAATTGTTCCCTGCACAAATAGATTTGGAGAAAAAGAGTGCATAATCTCCCATCCAGAGGCATTGTTTATCATAGTCAATAGCCCAGAGAACGGTCGACCAAACTTATTTTTCCCATCCGGATTCAAAACAGTAGAATATCCATCTCTAGAGGGCACCTCTCGCAACCATGTCTCCTGGAGACATACTGCAAGGTTATTTTCCAATGAGACTTCAAAATTCTGGAACAGATGCCGGAAACCTCTAGTGTTCCATGATAGAATCACAATCGCATCTTCCTTTATAGTTTGCGATAGCTAAGCTCTGTTGGAAAAATTTTGTGAAATAGATTTTGGGGAAGTTTTTTGATTACCAACTGTTCCATCCTTTATATTAAATTGTTTCCTTAGAGCTTTGCGTCTCTGTTTGTGAGTTTGCTCTCGGTCAGATGGCACTAATGTTGCACATTCTTCTCTCGGTTGTTTGGCTTCTAATGTTAAATCAAAACCATACAACAGCAGTTCGTCTTTTGCTGCAAGTAATGAATTTTCAACTGCCTCAGAGTTTATGTGCAAATAGACCATGTCCAGAGAGTCCTCAGTGATGTATTCTACAATGGCTATATCATTGGAAGTTATCGTTCTTAGAGAGGGAAAATTATGTAGCAACCGCATCACATTTTTGCGATTTAAATTAACTTCATTTGCGTCCGAGAAGATATTCTCAAGTCTAATTCTCCAGAGTTTGTGTTCCTGTGCCGATTTTGAGGGCATGATTGCTTTTGAATTTGTTAGCTTTTGCTTTTTCCATTGAGCTGCCGTCATTTTAGCATTTAGCTTTGTTGAGATCTGTTTTGTTTGTTGAGCTCTGTCTTCAACCATCATCTGTTTGTGGCTTTGTGAGCCCTCCCGTGAGGGATGAAGGTTTTCACTCATTGCTGGCTTATTTGGATCACCAACTTTGGCTTTTTGTGCTTGATGAATTTTTCTCGGTCCTTGAGTGATCTCTATGACGGGACGAGAGCTTTCGTCCACCTGAACTGGTTGCTTCAGTTCATCTGATTCAACTGAGCATGTGGAAAGATCGCATAAATAAGTAACACTTTGGTCAGTCATATTTGAGCCAGAGTCAGATTCAATTCTTCGTCTTTTATTTGGATTTGGAATTTCCACCACATTTGCTTTTGGAACTTATTTCAACGTTGTATTTCTTGATGTAACCTTTCTGGCTCCTCCTGATGCGCATTCAATGCATTACGCGAAAAGAGACCAAGCTTTTGTGGAGTTGAAAGATTCCTCACAAACTGTTTGGTTTTCGTTCGAGCTTTGCTCATGTTTATTCTTCTTGTGTTCAAAGTTTGTTTATTAAGAGGGGTTTTTGTAGACTTTTCACATAATTTGGATGGAGCCGTGGAGACAATCAGTTTTGCAGCCCCAGTAAAAATACCAAAGGTGTTGACGTTTCCTTTGGGAAGAGGTACAGTAGCCTCATTTTTGTTTTGGTCTTTCTCCACGCTAACCACCGGTGAAATGGTGTTTCGTAGTGGATCATCCGATCCAGGTTGAGCTTTGCTTGAATGATTGCGGTCAGACTGATCTTCTATATTAGCTACAACTAATGGATCGGATGTCACAGTGACCGCATTGTTCGCCTCAGCGGTTTGATGTATATCAAGACTCTTCTCCGGGGCAGTAGTGCAGAAAGGGATGTTGTTATTTCCACGTGGAATTTCCTTTTTCTTTGTAGTTGCATTTGTTCTTTCCGGCAAATGAGGAAACCTCTCATTTGAGGGACCAGCAATTTCCGCCATACTCAGGGGTATGGAGTGCCGACACCACTTCATTATTTCCAAATCGCCTCCATTTGGTCATTTTTATCTGTGTGGTCTCTCATTGCAAGGTCTCCAAGCCAATTTTGCCATTGAAAGGAAATTTCGGCTTCGCGTTCTACTCTAGTTAATAAGTGGGTGTTATTTTCTTCCAATGACGATACTTTATTTATTAAATTATGCATCAGGGCATTTTGGTCTTTTACCGTCTCATTCAATGTTTCTGTCGTAAATCTCCCCCCGTCTCACCTGTGATCGGGATCTCCCTTGTTCGGCCGCAGGACTCTTCCTGTGGATGGTTCCGGTCTTGAATAGGCTCGCCCGAGCCTCGTCAGGTTGCAGGACACGTTCAGAGTTCCGGGAAGTTTGTGGTTCCAGGGTATCCAGGATAGCGATGAACGAGTAAGAAGGGGGGGAAATCCAGGAACAGGATAAAAGGCAAGGAAGGAAGTAAGAGGATCAAAGGAAACCAATGTAGAGAGTATACACACGTCGGGTCACTACCGAAGATAACGTTGTGACGCGCGGACCCGCAGGGGCGTGACCAATTTATAGTACGTGCCATGACGTGAAAGCTAGTTCGTAGCACGGAGCTTGGTACGGCCATGTTGGGAGGAACAAGGAGTACAAGCCCTTCGTGACAATGACCATGAGGTCCAGAAGGGGCAATTTCGCCGGGTCATGACAGTTTCGTAAAGTTTAATGAATGAGATCAAGGCTAATGATGTGGCCACTAGAACATTGTTATGAATCTGTATCCCAGCAGCCACCGATAAGTTCTCTTTATTATGAGTATCTGACTCGGGCTCATGGATGGACAGTTCAACCTGTTTACTTGAACGCCATTCATTTCTTGAAGATTGTTGAGCTGCTTTGGAAGTACAGTGGTATCGCAGATTTTCAGACTGCTCCTTTGAGGAGCTAGAGTATGAGTTTCTTGTCGAGATAGTGCCCATGTTTTGTATACTCTGTACGTCTTTTTGGTGCGGTGTGCTCGTCCAGGATTTGAGTGTGTCGTTCTTTGGGTATTGAGAGGACTTCACTCCTTTCTCACTGTTGCTAGGCAGTTTTTCTTTTGCGATTGACGTGCTTTGCGGGGCCACAGAAAAACTATGAATTAGTTTATTTTTTACAGCTTGATAGTCAGCTGTCAACCGCTCCGTCAGCCGCGCTTCTCGTCCTGCTAGGTCCACTCCCAGGCTTTTTTTGTGATTATTTGTTGAAAGGGAGGGCAGGTGAGGTTGGGGTGCCGGCTGTTCCAATAGACGTACTGCGACCTTGCTTGGCACGTCTGACTCACTTTCAGAGACAGAATTCTCGGCAGCAAGTCTTCTGACTGACGAGTCTTGTTTGTTTTCATTGATTATTTAATTGATTATTGGCGGAAGAAAGGAAAAGTTTGTCTGATTTCCTGACCCATTTAGTAGTTTTAAAGCAAAGAGTTCTGTGTCAGTTACGTCAAACGGGGATAGAAAAGACGCAGTGTCGATTTCTACCATCACCGTTGACTCTTGTAACTGGGGTCCATTAATCACAGTTGTGACTGTGAGTGAATCTGCTTGGGGTAACAATGTGTTCAATTTTGCCGCATTTGAAGTGCCATTGCATACGTTGGAAAGTTAGTTGAAATGGGTGTTTTGAGTCAAGGGGACAGATATCACACGTTGTTCAACTACTTCAATTTCAGCGCCGCATGCATCACCCGCCATCTGGTTTGCAAAGTCTAAGACAGCAGGTGTGTAAGCTCCTTCATTTTGGTTTGACACATTGTTTACATCTACGCTTTCAGGCCTTGTGTGTGGCTCATTAGTCAGTGTTTGTTGAAGCACCTTCTGTACCTGCACCTCATCCGCCAACACATCGGCAGAATTTACATGACTAATTTGTGCTTTAAATCTTTTGCCGCTGCAGACGTCACTCGCAATGGGTAGTGGGGAACCGACAGGGAGACTTGCGGCTGCAGATTGGGCCAGGAAAAAAGAGCCAGGACGGGCTGGGTTGGGGGAGAGAGGAGGGGGATTAGGGGGGGAGAAAGGGGTGGAAAAGTAGCCACAGGGAAGGGAGGGAGAGACAGGGAAGTGGTGATAGGGACGCTCGCAACTGGCGTCGCGGCTTCAGTTGAGAAAGAACGCTCACTACTGTTCCGCGCATTTAAAGTTGTTTGCCGCGTCTGTGGGCGGAGGTCAGTTACCATGTTTTACTCTTACTCTTACTCTTACTCAACCAGAAGTAAGCACTTCCTCAGTAACTTCAGTGGCTTCAGTGGCTTCAGCGGCGAAGGCGGACTGGAGGCAGGCTGGACTCTGCACCGGACTCCGCACCGCGCTCCACGCGCTGGAGAGGTTTTTGAAGGCAAACCCAATAGTAATAGACAGAGGACTGATCATGTAGTGCAGCTCCTCAAGACAAACTGTTCCCAACACAAGCTGGAGGCAGACTAGACTCTGCACCGGACTCCCAATTCCAGACCTAGGAATGCCAGGTGCATGAAACTCGGCAGGGGAGTAAATTCTACCACAAGCTTACGGTTCCCAAAGTCTCAGGTAGGAACTCGAGACAGTGGCAGTTCCAAGGCAAAGGTCTCGTACAAGCTGATCAGTTCACTGGGCCGTCCGGGAACACTTCTGAAGGGGCTAATTTGCAGGTTAAGCAGGAGGTGCCGAGAGTAGTTAGACCCACTACTCCAATGGGTTGAAGCACCCTTGCAGGCCTACTATGATCGATGAGAAACAGGGGCTCTGATGGGACAACAGCGGGGTCAGGGTGCCAAACCTTCTAGCGTGTCACCAGCAGTTCCACGGTTCTGCTTCTTTGGTTCAGGATACTTGGCTCCTTTTCTAAGTTCGGTGTGAACTCAGAAGTTCGACCTGGAATGGGTGTAGAGTGCCTTCTCTAATCCAAAGTCTTGTTCGCGCCAAAATGAAGAGAAACCAATGGTAGATCTGCTCACATTCAGCCATCCCAGATGTGGACCACTCACAGACCACAGTGGTCCCAGTTATCCCAGCACATCAGACATCCTGGCACCCAGGATGTGTATTGGAACTAGACAGCTCCAGCCCACATCCTGGGTGCACACACACAAGGCATGCAGAAGCCTGCGAAAGCTTTCGTTAGCACGGGAGTCTGCATGACCAAATAAGTAATTTCCCAGGTCTGCTCAACCTAGGGAAGTCAAAGGGACAAAATAGCCAAAGGACAGAAGAAAGGACCTTGTGGCATGGCCTTTTTAGGCACTGGCCACAGTCCTGTGCCAAACATGGTAAATGCGGTTTGGACCATAGAAAAGAGTAAACAATGCTTTAAAAGTAGCTGCTGCCACCAGCTCTCTCCAGGCACATTTTTACATTCACCAAAAATCCTTTGAGGGTGTCTAGGACCTTCAAAACTAAAAAGAGACCACAGCGCACTGTACTGGAAGGTACATTGTGCGCTGATAAAATGTTGCCAAGAAATGGCAACAAAGTGAAAGACTAAGGGAAACAAAGTCTCCCAGTACTGACAGTCTGAAGGGCATGTCAGTTTCCCCTTAACAAGATGAGAAAAAGCCCAGCAGAGTACAACAGAAGGCTGGGCTCTGTTAGGCAGAATCACCTGCAGTACCCTTTGGGAACACTACAGGCAATTAGGACTACAAGTGTAAGCACAATTTCACCTTTGCTACAAGCCTGTACTACAGAGTAAAGTGGTAGCGATGGCTGAGCAGCCAGACTTATCTTAAGAGTTTAAGTGAGCAGTCTACCAAGTTACACAAAGGACCAACCAATACAGTGATTCAAGTAAACATTTACTCAAGGTTTCTTGGTAAAATAATATACATTTATTTACTCAGTCAGTTAGAAAACATTACACTAGCATAAGCAGCTCAATATCAAACACTAATAAAACACAAGAATACAACCGGTAAGTAAATGAACAAGTTTAGCTCCAAATGAAGTGGGAGCAAAATGGCACTTCAGATACTTAACAAAGGGGTATAACGACAAGGTTATAAGAATAGACAGCCCAAATATATTCATTGGCAAGGCAAAGGGTTTCAGTCAAATACAACCAGCAATTCTTCTCAATAGGCCTGCGCCAAAGTCAATGGTTCAGAGTCTCTTGTATAGGACAGCACAGTTCACAGGTTTAAGGTGTGAGTGCCTTAAAGTCCACGAGCCGGTTTCCTTCCATCTGGCTATCCGGTTTTCAACATCACTCTGATGAAAATTCGACCAGATGGGGACGGTGTCCAGGTGGCTTGCGAGTTGGTTGTTCCCACCAGACTCAAGAGAAGAAGTTAACCTTGAAGGGCTTCTCTGTCGATGGCGTTTCAGGCAACTCGGACCTGCAGCAGGGCTTCACCAGTCATCCAGGAGTTGCAGCAGTCCTCTTCCTTCAGCTCGTCTTCGGTTCTTTCGTTCCAGTGGTCAACTCTGCTTTTCAAGTCCCAGTGACCTGCTTTTAAACAGTTTTCCCCCATTCATTCCAGCCTGGCTGTCACTCACACAGCAGGGTGGCTGTCCTTGCCGGACAGCCAGCCGGCCATTCACGCCAGAAGGTATCAGGTAATATTATCCCCATATATATGGTCGCCGTAAATAATATTGCCGGGAAAAGGTCGCAGCGATATTATATGGGTGACCATATATATGGGGACAGGGGCAAAAAAAAAATGTAAAAAAAAAAAGTTTGGGGGTTGCAGGGGTGTCCCGCGCATGTTCCATGCATTAATGTCACCACAAAAAATGGCAATTTTTCGGTGATATTTTTGCACGGCGAGATTTTTGTGGCGACATTATTACATGGAACCCACCAGAGTGCATTCAGGTCTCCTAGGAGACTAAGCACAGGGAGTTTCGGGCACCTCCCTCACATCCTGTCCACCCCAGAAACCCTGGCACCAGAGGATGGCTTCAGCACTGAAGCCCGCCAAAGGCCAACGAACAAAAGGACCAAACCGGGTTTGGTGCGCAGAGACAAACACAAGAAGGACCTTTCCTAAAAGAAATGGCAGAAAAAGACGACCAGAGTCAGTTTTTACAGATAGGTCTTGGGCACCATATTGAAAAACATGGCTGCCCCGATTTTTAGCTACCGTTGTTAGCGCTCGGGAAAAATCATGGTAGTTTGATCTAAACCACTGTCACCAACCATCTAAAGTAGGAAAGGGTAACATTTTACTGTTACATGAGTGTTTTGACTACGGGGAAGCTAGGCAACCCCTCCAGCACTCTATGGGAATATAGTGTCTGCTGGGTCAGTAAATTTAAAGGGACTAGTAAAGTCAATTTAACTTTACATGCTCTGGGTGACAGTAGTCAGTCCCAGAGAAGGTATTTAAACCTTGGGAAGTCTGAAAGACAATCCTGTGCCACTGCACTAAAGATGCTGTGAGACACACAGAAAAAGATGATGCCTATGGAGTTGTTTTAAAACTCCATAACCAAAGAACACAAAAGTAAAACACACATCAAAATACATGAAAGAGTGGGAAAAAAGGCTCACACTCTTTCCAGGTAAAAAAAATAAAATCCTAGAAATCCAGCAAAGTTGCTGGGGGTCTCAAAAGGTAAGGGAAATTAGCACATATTGAGAATTCTCCCTAAAAGGCTCCACTGGTAAAAATCGGTATCTAGTATATCCATCGAAAGTCTATCCATCTAATGCATTTGCATCGAGGGGTTTGCAACGAAAAAACATGCATCGAAAGCATGTTTTTGAGGGGTAAAGGGTTAATTTGTTTGGTGGCTCTTAAAGGGTAAAGAATGGGTGGCTGCAGGGATCCCCCCCATTAAAAAAAAAGGCTTTCGTTGTTGCACATTTTTTCGTTGCAAAAAATTCGATGGAAATGTCCCTCGATGCAAATAATTAAATGGATAGACCATAAACCGTAAAAGTCAGGCAAGGATGGTCAGACAAAAGCAAAATGTTGGGAAGTCACAACTGGAGGGAAGAATTACACATAAATGAAATCTTTCCCAACCACAACCACCAGCAGACGCCACCATCTTGCTGATCGGGGCCCATGGCTGGGGAGATTTCACAGATGAAAAGGCTGTAACAGAGGTCTCTCTGGTCCTGGAAGTGCCTCTGCCATTTCAAACATCTATTCTGCAGCCTTGCTCCTGTGCTCGAGGTGCTAGTTCACTTCCATATGGTCAGGCCGGGTCGGTGGTCGGAGCGGTTCAGGAGAAGACATCTGGCCACTCCGCCATCTTGGACACGCCCCCCATGTTCATCAATTTTGTCAAATAATCTATATAGAAGTTTTGCCCAGAATTGAGGGCCCATTTTTAGCACAATATCAGTCAGCCCATCACGGCGAGTGGCTCCTGATGGCTTGAGGTGTTCCATGATGTTATGAATGGTTTCTACACAGTTATAGGTCAAAAGGGTGATCAAGATCCTGCTTTACTTCCCTTGTCTTTTTGTTCATTCTTATGGGGAAATTGATTTGTTCATAAGACTGTCAGTACTGAGAGACTTGTATGTCTCTCTTTGTGAGTTTTATGTATGGTTACAATTGCATACATCACCTTAAAGTGAAGTGCGGGTAGGATACTTTGTATCTTTATAACTTTTTCTGTTATTACTTTTTGGTTACTTTTACAATGTGCCTAGGATGAGCTGGTGGTAGTCAGTGGCGTAACGCAAAATGTGGGGGGCCTGCTGAGGGGTATCCCATGCTCCTCAAGGCAAATAAGTGCAGGCAATTTCAAATACTCTCCAACTGGCCTGGGCCATCACGCATGCAAAATGTGCATTTTGATTATGCTGCAGTAGGGGCGGGCCATATGCTGCACTAGGTGAGAGATGTATGTTTTTAATTAAACCTATCTTTTACCAAGCATAGAAATAAGGGAGTTGCTTGGCCCCTGTCGTCAACATTTACCAGCCACCACTTTATGTGGAGACTAAAATTATTATGCACAATTTCTCATGCAAGTGTTTGAGGCATATTTTGGTGCCAGGTGGGAAATACAGGCATTGAGGTGGAACTAGTATTGTAAACGAGTCAAGGTCAGGGGTGGCAGCTGAATATGTTTAGTGGAGGGGCATTAAAATATTCCATGAACTAGCACGCGCAACTTAGAGTAGCAAGGGAGCCTTACATGAGTTTGCGGAGCTCATGAGCATCTCTCCTGAAAATGTTTTTAAAATACTGTGTTGAAATAGTGTATTTTACAGCACAATGATGAAGAAAAATTGGTTCAAAAGACACCATTTATATTTGGTTCTCTAGTATAATACATTAACAAATCAAGTAGACGCCATGTCACCAATACTACATAGGAGTACTTTACAACATTTTCATGATGTCAGTCTCCACAACCTATGCTGGCATTGTCCTTGTAAGTCACTTTAATGCAGGTGTGCCCATGATATGTGCCAGCATTGACACTGTACATCACTTTTTGAAGCTCCAGCCACAAAGCAGATGCAACAATCTATTCCAGTTTGTTCACTGTAACTCACTTTCAGCAGTTGAGGCTACAATCTATGCCAGTACTGTCACTGCAAATCACTTTAATCAAGCTGCAGCCCCAATCTATGTCAGTATGGTCACAAACTGGAGGATGAAGCATGCAAAAGCCCAGATTACAAACATGGTCAGTAAAATTGAATACATCTGAGGACCGAAAAACATCCTTACAAAGAGTGACTAAGATTCACAAAACAAAATACAACTTCATTAGAATTTATTTCACAACATCAGATTCAACTCAGGCTGCTCTAGAAAATATAGGAATGACAGGAACGTGTGCAATGAAGGCAAAACCTTCTGTAAGAAACTCACAATGGCAACAGTAAAGACAGAAACTAGTGATCACAATTCAAAAGTGCTTATTAAACTGTAAATATAGGGTGGAAAAGCTCCTAACCTACACCTAAATCTAAGATGGGGGCAAACTTTGACCATCAAAGGAAAAATAAGGCAGTCCGTCTGGCGTCTTGTCAAAGTAAAAGGCCTAAACTAAATAGAAACTATTGCCAAATCCTTACAACTAATTACAGAATGCGTGTGGAATAGGTTTTCCAATAAAGAAAGAAGTGTTCACAAATAATAAGTCATGATGTGATTGCCAGGGATCTTCTTTCCCCACGTTTTGAGCATGGGACAAAGTGGATCTCCTGAGCACAGCACACGCCCGAGCTTTCCCAGCATGAGCGGACAGTTCTGTACCAGCTATCAGGTTCTTCAATGGTTAAGTCTCTTGCCTTCGAGGCCTGATGTATCCAACAAACAAACACAAAGTTCTGTTCCACGTATACTTTTGGTGAGGCTTCACCCCCGGGTCTCCCTCTTCCGAGCGTAGACCCTTCACCAATCGTATTCAACAAATCAACTAAACAGTTCCTTTTCCAATGAACTTTGTGTGATAACTTCTCACCCCTGGATCTCCCTCGGCCGGGCTCGGACCCAAATGACAAGGGGGACAATTCACTTTCCTTGGTCTTCCAATGCTTCTTGGATTCACAAATTGTAATATCTTTGTTCCTTGGACTTTGCCCCCTTTTGTCGGCTTCCCTCTGCCGGGGTTCACTCTCGACAACTTTTACAGACAGTTCACTGTGGACACCCCTCGGTCAGGTTCGCTTCGGTCAACACATTATTCATAGGGACTTCAGGCCTTGCCCCTTTTTGTTAGCATCCCTCTGCCGGGTTCACTCTTGCCCACCTTTAACAAACAGTTCACTATGGATATCCCTCAGTCAGGTTTACTCTTGTCAACATACTATATGGGACTTCAGAGTTCGGCCCTTCTTGTTAGCATCCCTCTGCCAGGTTCACTCTTGACAACCTTTACTACACACTGTTCATGCATTAATTTCACCAAGCGGGATCCACTTCCCTTTGCTTCACAATCATCTGTTGGTCAAAGACCTTCAACGGTGCAGAAGACCCCTGTATGACCACTTTGACCTTGTGGCGTCTTCTTCCAAGGCCTTCTGGTTTCGGTAGTCTCTACCATCAGGTAATCGCCCAGAGTTTCCTGTGTGAGCATCCACGTGGTGCCGGACTCCTCTGTTGCTGGTTTTCCCCATCTTTCATCAATAGTAGCTTTAAGCTTTCAAAGTTCAAATTTGCTGTTGGCTATTTTTCTTTAAACACAGTTTGGTTTCTTATCAACACTCCCCTCGACTTACTGGCTGTGATGAACCGCTTGGTTTTCTTTCTCCTTGGAGTCAAGGTTGGTACCACAGAGACATGTGTCTCTCCCCGGCTTGGTAATCAGCGGAGGAAAGTCTTGTGTACCGTTGACATCTGCTGCAACACCAGCTGGCTATTGTTCGCAGACTTATGATTCCTTCTGCAGAGGTTTCAAAGGCCTTGGTCGGAAAGGGCAAGGTTGCTTCTCTCCTTGTCACCCTCTCGGTTAGCGCAGTCCTTCTCCTCCTCTTGTACTGCCATGCTGAGTTAGCTCTCATGTTGTGCGGTCTGCCTTGCTCGTCCTGTGCTCTTGTGTTCCACCTTTTATCCCTGTGAAGAAGTGAAAGGGCCATCAGGTCTGTGTGATTCTGGTCAATTGCTTGACTTTGCCTGACCCTTGTATTGGGACATGTCAGGTAAACGGCTCTGGTGTTAGTCCATTGTCTTTTGTGGTGTGTGAAAGTGTTTGTGTCGGAAAAGGGGGGGCAGTGTTTTGGAATATCCTACATGGTAGGATAGAGAAAAGGTGTCAAAAGAAAGGGGATGCTGCGTCTCACCTGTTGGTGTCCTACTCCCACTTCCCAAGGACCCTCCATCCAAGTGATCCTCCCTCACTGGTCCACACCTAGGAACTGGATCCAATAGTGATGGCAGTGTCCTGGCCACCTGGATGACAGATCCCTGGGGACTAGCCAGGAAGACACCTGCAGGTTTGTCACACTTGTTTTATTATAATTTTTTATTGTGCATTTAGTCACATAAAAAAGGACTCTTTACACATAATGATCATTTTTGTTTACAAATGAAACATTTACACACAATAAAAATAGAAACACAATTGGATAGAACACTATTTACAAATCAGAAAAATAAAATGGCCTACATATACAGAATTATTGCGGCAATTTTATGAAGTTCAGTTCATTCATAAGTTTTAGTAATGCTATAGACAGTCAGACCTCTTTTCCTGATGAAAGTCTGTGCCACAAATCTTGGGTAGAGATCCAAGTTGTATCATGAACAAAACCTGAAAAATATTTCACCCTACGGGTTAAAGTATATGAACATGAAATTAATACATGCTGCATATCTTGTGTAAATCCTTCATTACATAGGGTACATACACCAGCAGAATACTCTTAATTTCTGCCAGATACGGTTGGTTTTGTTAGTTTTTATCAGATTTAAACGAAACCGTAATAACTCATTATGCCATAAATGATATGGACATTTTTTGAAGTAGGGTAAAACATAAGAACTCGATTGTTTGCAAAAACGAAAGTTTTAATTATTTTTTAGGTTTGTAATCTCTGCTCTAGTTTTGATCAAATCAGAATGATACAACGCTCGTTTGACCTTATCAGGGTTTCCTATGAAGGTTTGAAATGTGCATTTGCATTGCAGCAGAATTTTGTCAGCATCGTCATGTATATTAGATAAGTAGTGTTTTTTTTTGCATGTGTAAATATTCGCTGATATCTATATACAATAATTTATCCGGAGGGAACAAAAGTAGACGATAAAGAGCTAGAACTTTCCAATGGAATTGAGATTGTAGGGAATCTAAACCTAATTCATATCTCAGTCTTGAGATGGGAAGAGACTGTGGTAGAGATAGAGTTTTTTCCATAGACTCCCCTCGACTAAATCCCAATTGATTTTACGGGCACGCAGCTAGGCAAAGGTAGTTTACCTTTTTTACCATCGGAAGTATTTGCTGAGCTATGCTCCAATGTTGTTTACAGAGCTTGTTGGTGGGTTTCTCATACATAATTAGGTTTGATTTTGTGGGGTTAATTATTAGGTAATTATTTTTGGCATATAACTCCATTGCTGATGTTACATGTTTTAGCCCTAACAGAGTATTATCAATAAGAGCAATATCGTCTGCATACGATAATAGATGTATTTCGGTGTTACCAATTTAATGGGATGCAGAGGGGTATGTTTTTAAGAAAGGATCCAGATCTGCCAGATATAGATTAAAAAGCAGAGCAGTAAGTATACACCCTTGCCTGACACCATTATCAGTGAGTATGTTTGATGAAAGATCACCTTGTAAGTTTAATCTTACTTTGATTCATGTATTGTTATGTAAAGCTAGGATTATTTGTAAGAGCCCATCAGGTGTATGTCATGATTTTAATTTTTGCCATAATTTTGACCCGTCAACTAGATCAAAAGCCTTTGATAAATCGATAAAAGCGATGTATGTTGGAAGTGCTCGCGTTATCTGACTTTGGGCTTGCAAGGTGTTAAGAGTCAGCCCATTTAAAATTGTTGAGAGACCTTTTGCGAAATCCCACTTGGAATTTAGATAGAATTTGGTGACTTGAGACCCATTTTTGTAAATCATGTAAGACCAGGCGGGAAAAGATCTTACAATAGTTGGCTGGATCTAATTTATCGCCTTTTTTTAAAAATCGGGATTATAATAGCCTGCTTCCAAGAAGATGGAATTGTTTTAGACCTCACAATCTTCTCGAACAATTTTGAAAGAACCAAGTAAAAGGATCTGACCAAAACATTTGGTTAGTTAAGCCGTTGGGACCAACAGCATGAGATTTGGAAGCTGACATAATTAAATTCAAAATCTCCTCTTCATCAATCCGCAGGTTCCATCTAATTGTATTATCTATCAGAGAAGGAGATAGAGTACCTTTGGCCATTTGTTCTGTACAATAGGACTCCCAAGCAGTTGCAGGCAAGATGCATGATTAGCGATTACTTTGAAAGGCAAAATGGTTGTTAATTAAGGCCCAAATTGTTTTTTCGTTTGAGCAGGTAATAGTGATTTTGATCATATGTTGTCCATCATTTATATTAGGTAACTGATGATGTCTACGTGACCAATGTTTATAGTTGTTTTTTAATTTGGTCTTTTCAGTCAAATAAGTATAAGAATCAAGTTTCAGGGCCTTAAATTCACAGAGATCTTTATTAAGTTGCTTTCTATGCTTATGGGTTCTCTGATTAAAGATATGCACATGAATTTTCCTAGGAACAATCTTTTTAGTTTGGGGTAGGTTTAAATCCCAGATAAATTCAACAAATGTGCCAGGGGCACTAACGAGTTCCATATCAATCATAGAACTGAACTACAGAATATCATTTACCCACAGCACAATCCGAGGAAAGCAATCAGCATGAAAAGTAGATAGTGTTTAGTTTTGTGATGATGGGCAAACAGCGTATTATTTTGAGAGCTTGTGTTCCATGTTGAGGCAATCAATGAGATATTGCAGACAGGGTAATGTATTGTAATGCACCCTTGTGGTCTCGGGCAAACAGCTATAATGGTTGGTCAACTTAGCAACTGTAACTACCAGCCAAATTGTACTGTACTGAGCAAGCGAGCAAGCATAGTGACCAAGCCTGAGCCTCTCCAGTGGGTTTTAGAGCAGAGTGGAAGAATCTCCCCACAAGACATTGGTAAAATATGGGTCCACATAATGCAATTTAAAGCTGAAGTTTTCAAAGAAATAAGCCAAATGTAACATTATTTTTCCAAAGCTGTAGATATTTTGTACCATACAAGTACTAGTACTCCTCTGGCATTCTGTGCCGTTCTGGGAAATGTGTACGCAATAAATCAATTTCTAAGGCAAATAAAACTAGACTTAAAAACTGTGCCAAGAGATATACTGCCCATAATATTTTCTCTTCAAACGAAAAGGGCATCATATTTACAGTATGGTGCAATAAGAATCTTCAACATGCTGCTATACAATTTCAGAGCACTGCTCCCATATCACGAGACTTCCCTGATATGCCAAGGTGCTTCGGATATATATATATATATATATATATATATATATATATATATATATATATATATTATATATAATATATATATATAATATATATATATATATACATTCACTGAAAAAACCTTGTTAAAGGGACGTTATGGTTAAATTGCACTAATAAAAACCTATGAAATTCAATGAAAAAACTTTGTTAAAGGGACATTATGGTTACAAGTAAAACCAAAAAACTTCAGGAATTCACCAGTTCTGGTAAGCTAAGCAACCATATCTCACGCCACCACTGTGCACTGCTAAGACTAACACCCAGGACATCAAAGATGATATCATAAATGTCGTGACATCACTGATGACATCACATATCTGGGCCACTTGTTTTTGTTCACTGACATCTCTAGGTCAGGTGGTTTCGTTCAGTGACAGTCAGAATCTTAAAATTCAAAAGGTGCTATATATCTTGACGTTAACCTTGTCGTATGTTCTTAAAGTACTTTCCTTAGGGTTTGGTCTCAGCTCATGGTTGACGTACATGGGGCAATACGCAGGCCTCAAACACACAATAAAATTGTATACAAGAAGATGAACCTTAATGTTATTAACATTTTCTGGTGATGCTATTTCTTTCTTCCTTACTTTAGTTTCTCATGCTCCTTGATTACAGCATCAAAAGCACTTCGGAATTGCTTGACCCTGCAGAGTGGTGTGTTGCAGTATATACAGAGGACTGTTGTCTTCGAAGGATATGGATCAACAGCCTCTTTTATTGCTTGCAAGGTAGCTGCTGTGATTTTGTGTACCACAGAAGTAGGCTGTGTGGTTACAGTATTGGTTGAGGCAGATGAGGTGGAGGAAGACAGCCTACTACTTGCTAAGAAAGGAACAACCTTTCTGAGAGCATTGCAGTGGTTGGATTTGATGTGGCGGTGCATGGCGGTGGTCCCGTAGGAGTACTGTCCAGGTAGTCAACGACTGAGCACTCAGTGCATTTCACTTTGGTAGATTTAGCCTTTAGTACATTCCCAACAGTGGTAAAGAACTGCCACACCCGGGATTCTCTCTGGGTGCTAGAGTTAGCCGCTTGCTCTACCTCATGTTCTTGGTCATCTACATTGTCTTTGGAAGTACTGCGCTTTTTTTGTTGTGTAGGTCCTCGAGCTGGTGGTGGTGATGCTGGTGGTGGCTCTTGGTGAGAATGAATGGCAATAGCTGGTGCAAGTTTTAAGATCAATATCAGTTTTGCTAATATTCTTCCAAGTATGTGATTTGTACTAGATTGTTAATGGATAATGCGTAAGTTTAGGTGTAGGAGCTGTCCAAGGGTACATTTTGAGCTTGAAAGTTCCTAGATTGGTAGAAAATGCAGTTCCGAACTGTCCTCGAAGCACGAACCCTCTCGCGAAGTGCAGACACGTCATTATGCCACACACGAGTGGATGGTCACGTGGCACTGTCGTGGACGTCAACCGACACAAAAACAGTGGAAAAAGTTGCAAAAAGTATATAGAAGTGTTAAAAAATGATGCTAGAAGGTGGGAAATGTCAGTTGTAAGGTGAAACTTTGCAAATTGGACAAAAATGTTGCAATATTGGGGTACGTATGATATTAATAAGTTGTAGGAAAATAGCATGCACTGGAAAAAATGTTATGGTTAAGTTGCACCAATTAAAACCTATGAAATTCACTGAAAAAACTTTGTTAAAGGGACGTTATGGTTACAAGTAAAACCGAAAAACCTCAGAAATTCGCCAGTTATGGTAAGCTAAGCAACCATAACTTACGCTCCACCGTGCACTGCTAAGACTAAAACCCAGGACATTAAACATGACATCACAAATGTCATTGATGACATCACTTGTGAAATTAATTTAAATGAAAAGTCCCTACAAGGGTTTGTGTTTATAATGTTGGTAACAAGATGCCTGGGGTGATTAGGTAACCTATCATGAACTACTTAATCTATTAAAAAATGTACTCATCTAAACAACATTGTATTGGAGTGTTGTTAATACAGGAACCTAAGCATACATAAGCATCAGCAATGGCTGCAGTATGCAGCATTGTATTGCTCGCCCAAAGTGCACGGACAGTCATTAATCACCAGCGCAGTTGCAGAGCAAATACTAGCTTGGAAGCAACAAGTGATAACACAGAAATAAATCACAGAAACGACAGAGAATTCAAAAGAAAATACATCACCGTGGGCGTAACTGAATCCCTCATCTCCCCAGAAGTGGCTGGAAGAACCCGGTAACAGCCAGGCTGAGAGCACAACAGCCCACAGGTATGTCGGACAAAGGCGTCCCCCTTCAGATTGAGGTCTTTGTGCTTATCTCGTCTGACCGCTGAGGGGTTCCGCATATATGCACTCCTCAAACAGGGGGGGGGGGAATTTCTCGAACCTTCTAGCAATGCGCTTGCGCATTGATAAGTGACCATTGGTTACCAGCTGGGTCAACCGACAGTAACCTCAAGGAGCAAAGCGCTTCCCTCCTCTCCTAAGAACAAACGCCACGGAAAACAGTTGCATAACTCATAGCAAGACATAACAAAACCAGCTTTCCCAGCAGAATGTCCTTGACTGGCTGCATACCAGGTTTGGAAAGCATGTTTTTTTCAGCAAAGCAAATACAGCTCTCAGCAAAGTAAGTACAGCTTTTCACTGAGGCATGGAATAAATATCCATTATGGCTCTGAGTGCCCCCAGAATGCACTGCGCACCAGCGCCATGTTTTAGCTCAAGCATAACAACCATAGAAGTACAACATTTATAATCTTGTAATTTTGGATAGTACAATAATGAATGCAAGGATAAAAAAGATATCTTGTATTAAAGACCCTGCAGCATTAATTGCTTGAAATTAACAATTGCAAAAAGGGACTATCACTGAACAGTATCCACAATCTGGGCAATGATATTGTCTATTTATTGAATCAGTATCATATATATGTCCATTTTGCACTCTTCTTTATGATTTAGTCACTTTAGTGTAAAGAAATGAATATAAACCCAATGTTTTTTTGTTTTTGTTCTGTGAATATAATTGTGTTAAAACATTTATGTACACTGTAATCTCTCCCCAAAAAAACGTTGTCTTCTCAATGTACCATGTGGATGTACTTGTATTTTGTTCTATCCTTGGTTGAGATTATAACCTTGTTGACTTCCAATTATGTGTTCCGGTTTTCTTTAAATATATGATTTTGATGTTCTTGGAAGTAGAAAGTGATTGTCTTGTATTCTTCCTAAACTATATTAATTACCTTTTATTTATTTCTTAAACACTGGAAGCCTCACCGCAACATTTGTCCTTTGAAACACAGAACTACTTCACTATTTGGGTGGTTATATAAGAACGGCGGTTGATCTTACCTTAGGATTTCCGCAATCCGGAAACCTTTCAAAATAATAATTTATTATTTTTAAAGAAGAACACATATGAAAATAAATAGTAGCAAGGGTACATTCTTCTGTTTAGATGTCCAATAATGAATGCTACCTTATCAGAGTTTTGAGTAATGTTAAACATGTAATATGTAATATTACATGTGATGTCTCGGGAGGATAGCTCAGCGGCAACGTGCTTGCCTTGGAAGCAAGATGACACAGAGCAACACAGGCTCAATCCCCGGGTTCACGCTTAGAAACCTCTGGGTATTAAGCGCATCATAAATAAGATATCATATCATATAATATCAATAACTAGCTAACAATTCAAGACTTACTACACACTTGTGCTAGTACAAACAACACACATGAAGACCCACAATGCATACACATCAGAGACACATAAAAGGAAACTAAAGTAAGGAAGAAAGAAACAGCATCTTCAGAAAATGTTAATAACATTACAGTGTATCCTCATGTATACAAATGAATTGTGTTTTTGAGGCCTGCTTATTGCCCCATGTATGTGCACCATGAACTGAGACCAAACCCTAAGGAAAGTACTTTAAGAAAATATGACAATGTAGGCATACCGAAATCACCAAAAAGGGCCTTGGCACTGGGGGTGGGAGGAGGATAGCGGAGCCTTGGCAGTTAAGGGGTTAAAGTACTTTCCTTAGGGTTCGGTCTCAGCTCATTGTGCACGTACATGGGGCAATTGGCAGGCCTCAAACACACAATTCATTTGTATACATGAAGATAAACTTTAATGCTAATAACATTTTCTGATGATGCTGTTTCTTTCTTCCTTACTTTACTTTCCCTGTATGTGCCTCTGATGTGTATACATTGTGGGTCTTCATATGTGTTGTTTGTACTAGAACAAGTGTGTAGTAAGTCTTGAATTGTTAGCTAGTTATTGATATTATATGATAGCTTATTTGTAATGCGCTTAATACCCAGAGGTTTCTAAGCGCGTCCTCAGGGATTGAGCCTGTGTTGCACTGTGTCGTCTTGCTTCCAAGGCGAGCGCGTTGCTGCCGAGCTATCCTCCCAAGACATTACATGTAATATCTGATTTTTTGCATTGTGGGTCTTCATATATGTTGTTTGTACTAGCACAAGTGTGTAGTAAGTCTTGAATTGTTAGCTAGTTATTTCATGTTTAACATTACACAATCACCCCAGACATCTTGTTACCAACATTATTAACATAACCTTGTAGGAACTTTTCATCAAAATTAATGTCACGTGATGTCATCAATGACATTTGTGATGTCATCTTTGATGTCCTGGGTGTTAGTCTTAGTAGTGCACGGTGGTGGCACGAGTTATGGTTGCTTAGCTTACCATAACTGGTGAATTTCTGAGGTTTTTCAGTTTTACTTTTTACTGCTGGTGTGTGTGTTTTTTTTAAAGCCCTGTTTGGAGTCTGCGGTCTGCGTGACTGAACGCAACTTAAAATGGAGGTTCCCCCGAACAGTGTGCCTGTCCGGACATGTCTGCAAAGTAATGACGCACCTTTATATAGTTTGGGGGCCCCGACCCTGTCCTGCGGACACCTGGCGCATCCGATCCCACATGCCCTTCGAACACTGCTTCTGTCCGAAGATGTCCACAAAGTCATGATGCACTTCTAATTAGTTTAGGGGTCCCACCCCTGGCCTACGGACACATGGGCGCATGCGCATCTGAACCCCTGAGCCATCTGAATACTGTGACTGTCCAGCGATGTCTGCAAAGTCGTGACTCACTTTTAATTAGTTCAGGGTTCCCACCCCTGTCCTACGGACACCTGGGCGCATGCGCATCCGATCCCCTCTGCCCTCTGAACACCGTGCCTGTGCGCAGATGTCTGTAAAGTTGTGGAGTACTTTTAATTAGTTTGGGGGTTCCACCCCTCTCCTAGGACACTTGTGCGCAGGCGCATCTCATCCCCTGTGCGCTCTGAACACTGCGCCTGTCCGGTACTGTCTGCTGCACATGTCACACTTTTAATTCGGACACCTAGGCGCTTGCACACATTGCATTCCGTGCAATAGGTGTTCTACGGAGAGCCGTCCTGTCCGGGGACGTCACCATGTGACCACACCCACGCTGAGCATCAGGCCTATCCGCTGACCCTGTCCATACCCCGGACACTTCAAAAGTGCATTTTTGGTTAATCCAGGGTGTTTTAAGCTAGAACTACACCCTTGCAGAGTTCCTAGACCATGCCCTTGTCGATCTAGAGACTGTTTGCAACCTTTTGTGCCCAGCCTGGGGCTCAAAGTGTCAGTGGAGCATGCAACTGTCCGTGAATCGCACCCCTATAAAAGGCCACACCCCACTGCTGCACCTCATTGTGTTTCTGGTTGACCAGGGCTGAGCACTGCCTACATTGCTCTTTCTAGTGTGCTGCTTTCCATCTGCAATGGCATACATGCTGCTGCTGCTGCCTCACCACCACCACCATGATCACCATCTGAAGGGCCTGCAGAGAGGAACAGCAGCCCGACTACCATGCCACTAACACCAGTGATGGGGATGCAGCTGGAGCGGCTGGACTTCACATGAGGGACGACACTGATTACACCCCGGATATGTTAGGCACATTCAGCCCCATGATCTTAACAAGTCCACAGCGCTCACCTTACCCCTCTGTCTGTGAAATCAATGCACGTCTCGGACGCATGGAGGAGCGTCAGGACACCCTCACTGCCATGGTGCAGCAGCACCTGGAAGAGTTCTGCCTTATGAGGGAAAGTAACCAGGCTATTGGACGGGGGGTTGCCCATGCAATTGGGCAGTCAACTGCAGCCACCGTACATTTGGCTAGGAGGGTCTGTGAGGGTAATTGCATCCAGTCCACTATTGCAGAGGCAATGGCACTGGCCCTCCAGGCATGCATGTCCCGAATTGCCAGTGAAAATACACCAATGGCCTCCACCAGCTCCACGCCTGCGAGCTCACAGCCAGCCCTAGGAGGCGATCCATGCGCCTGTCTGGCACGTCACACAAGTACACACATGCCGCCAAGCGTGGGCGCAAGTAGGGCAGGACCCTGGACATGGCAAGGCTCACACATGGGCATACAAACAGATCACACATCGGCATACAACACTTGCTCAATGTGTGACTAGTTGGGGAGGGAGAGGGTAAATTGGGGAGGGGCAAGGTGAGGGTAAGTTGGGGAGGGTATTAATGGTGCACCGGCTGCTCAAATGCTTAATTAACAATACAGCTGGTTCTGCATATAAATCACGACTGGACATTCTGTTTCTGCGTGAGTATTAAGATTTTAATAGAATTGCTCAAAACTATGTGCCACCAGTTGTGCACCATGTGCTTATGAGTAGTGTTCAGAAGAAGCTGTGAATCAGTGCATTCCGTGCATGTTGCCCATCCATGGCCTCTCTCCGGGGTCGCAATGGCATCCCAACATCCTCGTCATCCCCATCCTCCTCCTCAGCAGGGTCCATGACCGAGGGCAGGGCAATGTTGCGTCTAATACACATATTATGCAACATTGCACAGGCCAGGACAATCTTTGCCAACCTTGATGGGGCTATACATGAGGGCACTGCTGGATCTGCTGAAGCAGCGGAACCTTGCCTGGAGTAGTCCAAATGTCTGTTCAATAGTGCCCTGTGTACGGATATGTGCACGGTTGTAGGCCATATGCATGTTCTGTGCTCATTTAACGGGTGCCATCAGCCATGGTGTGAGGGAGTATCCAGCATCACCTGCATGGGAGTGACAGAATGGGGATTGAATCATTGTGCTGTCAATCTCATGTCAGTGAAGTGCGCATGTACACATTTCCCACATTTAACTAGCACAAGACGTAGCACATGCCACAGATGACCCTAGTGATTCCATGGCCACATTCAAATGGTTGGTCACTCATTTGATCTGAGACTTTTTGGCGTGCTCACTGTCTGCAGTCATACATTGATGTGACCTTCAATGCTTCTACATGTTTTTTTTTCTGGCATGGAAACAAGGGTGCATGGCAGCCTACTCTACTTATGATGGTGTGAAGGATTGCATTAATTTCACTTGTCTGTGATGAAGGTGGTGGGGGATGTGCAGTCTTTTATCAGGCAGGTTTGCTGCTGACTGTGCTTCGACCCCCCACCCCCTACTCAGAGGTCATGCATTGATCATTCTACTCACCCAACAGCCAGGTCCGCTGTCCGATGTGCTGTGCCATGTACCCTGGCAACGTGGAGTTACGCAACACCATTGAGTCGTGTCTGGATCCTGCGAAACGTGCTTGGGTGATGAGGTGTTCAGCATCACAGACCATCTGCACATTGAGGGAGTGGAATTGTTTGCGGTTTCTATACACTGCTTCAATGGCATGTCTGGGCACTAACTCCACATGGGTGTAATCGAACGCACTGATGCAACTGGTTATGCCTGCCAGGGCATGTAAGGACACGTTGGTGGCATTAACCTGGGTCGGGGTTAAGGGTAGGGTGATGTGGTCTCCTACATGGCGCAGCAGTGCATCCACTACCTGCAACAAGACCCTTGAAAAACAGGGTTATAACAGCCCGTGCAGCTCACCCATGGTATGTGCCGGTTGCAAGGATGTGCAGTACCAACACTACCTTCAGCAAGGGGGGACTGCAGTCTGTATATTTATGAGGCTGCTGATGTCATCATGAATGAGGGTGACAATTGATTTTATGGGCTCCCTGTCAAGCCGGTACAAGGTGCAGATTTGGCTTGGGGTCAGGTTCCAGGGCGAAGCCCTGATGCAGGGTATTGGTGGCTGCCTGCGGGGTGCTACCTTCTGCCCATGGTTGTTATGCATGGCCAACTGGATCCTCATTCGCCTCCTGCGCCTACGCCACCTTCTCTGACTCTCTGTTGCTTCATCCTCAATCACTCCATGCAGGTTCCCCCTCCCAATTGCTGCTACAGTGACTGCCAGCATGGTTGTGGTGGGAGGTGGTTTGGGTGTGGTCCTTTTGTACATTCCCAGTGGTCAATGGTGTGCAGCTGGGCTAATTCTGGACACCTGCGGCCTGTTTGGCAGCATGGTTGTGTTGGGTAGGGGGTTTCGTGTGGGTGTGGTCCTTTTTTACATTCACAGTGGTCAATGGCGGGCAACTGGGCTGATTTTGGACACCTGGGGCCTGTTGCTGCTCACCTGGCACTGATTAATGCCTGGTCCGTGGTGCCCGGATTACAGGCGTGCTGTTCACGGTGCTACCGGCATTTTTATGGCAGTGTTTACGTGTAGGCGGTACTCTAAATGTGCCCGTACTAATGCTGTGCTAGTAATTCAGGCACGTCCAGCGACTCTTGCTGCAGTATACGGTCACAGTGCTACCAGGTGCGGTAGCACTGTGGGTGTCACTTTGCAGTAACAGTGTTTCCGCACTTGTGACTCTTAATGTGCTGATCTAGAAAATGGTGCCGGTACGGTGCTACCAGCACCGCTCTTTCTGGACCGGCATACTTGTAATGAGGCCCTGTGTTATCTTGTTTTGAACAGCTCAGAAGCTACACACAAGGAGTTTACGCTTGCCGATCAAATACAGTCTAATATTGTACTACAGAACAGAAGATTAAAGAGCGTTTGCAAGCACTAAAACACAGCTTATTGGTGTTAAGGTTATGTACATTTACGCTTGTAGAATCTAGCCTTTTAATGTATAACTTATGATTCTGCTTCTCAGTGATCTATCACAGTATATAGTGATTACAGAATCGACTCTTAGAGGTTGGTTGGATTGCTTACTGAGTCGTAAATCAGCATTATCCATGACACATATGTCAGGATGTGCCGGTGGTGGGTTCAAGGTTTGGTTTGTTATGATGAGACTGATGTTTAAGTCCAGCAATTTCAGTCAAATCAAGAAGGACTTTCTGGGACTCGCACAGAATATTGGCACATGCACGGCTGGCTGCAAAGCCTGCACTCCTGCATGCAGGTCATTTACTCTGACCCCAAAAATGGCATTTGTGCCTCTTAAGGAACGATGTACGCCTGTTAAGGAGGATGAGCAAAAGAAGCAATGGAGAGTGGCAATGATATATTGAAATAAACAGTTCAGGAACAGTCAGAGCCTGAAGACACCATGGCCATTATCCTGGATTTCCATGACTTGTACACAGCAGCCTAGCATTGCCCGCATAATCGCCCAGCAGCTTCCCACCATGGAAGGCACCCGATCCGCACTGCGATTGGCCACAATGCTCTGAAATATGTAAATGCCTGCATTTAAGGCCTATGCAGCCTGTCTATGCCTATCCAGGCATGCACAGCAGCCCTGACAGTCTCCTGCCTTCACCTCCCTGCCACACTCCCACTTCCTGGCTCCCACTCCTGTCCACCCTGCAACAAGTGATACGCAGAGCCCTCCATCCCCATTATTGTCTTACAAGGTAAGCCTTCACCGCCTTCTTTGACTGAGGAAGACGGCTGTACGTTAGATGCTCGCTCTTCCACTCCAGTCATCCTCTCTCGCACCGCAGAACCGCCGCTCCCCAAACCCACCCCTTTCCCACCCCACCTCTTCCATGTCACAACTTTTCTTCCTTCTGCCCTCCTCTACCCTACCCGCTCTCACTCTTTACCCAACCCTACTCCCTTCCTGCCACAACTACACCTTCACACCAATCTCTCCTCCCCATGCACTATCCCACAGCGCCTTTGCCCACTACCCACATCTTCTCAATCTTAACCCTGCCTATGCGTTCAAAGAACTGGCAAAGTGTGTGCCGGGACTACAGCCGCAGAGTCTCTGCACTGGTACAACACTACCCCAGTCGTAGGAGCATCGTGATTCGGCCTCCTCTCCTCCTGCACCTTACCCTTGCCTCCAATGCTCACGCCCCCTAATCCCTCTGCAGCCTCCCAGCCCCCTTAAGAAGGGGTTCTATGTCATATCATCGACAACCATTTTGTCAACAGGTGTTTTTCCCAAAAACTTTTGCTGAAAGAACTCGACATTTTAATTTTTTTATTTTTGGGGGGTCCAAATTCAACTACACTTTGCTTCTCTTTGTCAACCTCTTGGCTTAATCTACATGTTCAACTCTCCTGGCTTCTCCTGGTTAGCCTCTTGGCTTTGCCTTTATGTGTCACACACCTCTTTCCAGTCTTTGGCCTTCCAGCACTGTATCCATTCATAAGAGTACCCTTTGAGGTGGTCTTATGTGTTGCCCACTTTGCTGTCGAACTCTCTCACACATGCACTCTTTTTCGTAGGCTGCTTTAAAAATGGGCACTTTGCTTTTTTAGCTTTCATCAACTTATCTTTGCTCATAAAGTTGCATTCAAGTCAATATTCAACGTGTACAGTTTCGCTTTGTTTCAAGGTTTCATTCAGTTCGATGTTCAATGTGCATGAATCAACACTTCTTTGAGTTTTCATTCAGTTTGTGATTCAATATGCATACTTTAACTTCAGGTTTTCATTAAGTTCAGAATTGAATAGGTATTATACAGCACTTGGCATTCATGCGCAACCCCTAGTAGTCCTTCTGGCTTTGAGTGACATCTCTTTCCACTCACCGGTCCTTGGCATTCCTCCTACGGTGACTATGCAGCTTCTGTGCTACTTCATAGGAAAAAGGGCTGGTCTCCACGAGCCCTGCTCGCACTTCAGGTGCTTCGGCCTTCTATTCTGCTTCACAGGCGAGCAGGCTGGTCTCTACGAGTCCTGCTTGCATTCTGGGCACTTCATAGCACACGCCAGCGGCTCTGCTCTACGGATGCGGACAGCGTCCTCTCTCTCTCTTCTTCCTTGCTCACAGCTCCAACTGCTCTCTCTGGGTAACAGAGGCTCCCACACCTGTGGCAGCCTAATGGCTCGACTTACCTGGGGCTCCACAGGTTGTCTGGGACATCGGACGGCATCCTGGCTTCCTCTCAGGTCCCACCATGGCTGCCTCCTCACAATACGGGTCCCCTGCTGGTCTCTCCCACACAGGCCTCCCCGTTGCTATCTCTGCTGTTCCACTGGTCTCCCTTTATACACATGCAACCACTTTGCAGGTGTGGATTCCCAATTGGGCTTGTCTGATGAAGGAGATTTGGGCCTCGTTTGGAGGTAACGAAGGCGCTATTAGCGCCATGGCTGCCTCCAAATCCTTACCGACTCCGCCCTGGTGAATGGAGCTATTACCGCCCCATTCCAAGGTTGGCGGGGGCGGTAATTCCCCATTCAACAGGGCCCTTCCCCATTCCCATTGAGCCCTCATAGGGCTCAATGGGAATGGGGAAGGCGCTAATAACGGTACCACAAATTACGGTACCGTTATTAGCACCAAAGTCCCTTTGCGGGTCCCGTCCTTAACGCCTGGTAAAACCAGGCGTTAAGGGAGGACCTGCAAAGGGAACTCGTAATAGGGCGGTAAGGGATTACCGGTACCGATAATCCCTTACCGCCCACCTCGTAATGAGGCCCATTGTCTTTGGGGCTAATTCCTGATTTGGCGGTATTTTAGTATTGTGGTATTTTGGTGTAAATTGGTCTTACCATTGGTGGTAGTTCATTATTACCCTATTTTGGTAATAGTTCAGTACTATCTTATTTTGGTGGTAATTTTAGTGGTGAGCATATGTAGCTCATATTACTGATTTATTTACATCAGTAACCTATGTGCCTTGGAGGACACTGCTTTCTCTTCAGCAAGCAGAGAAGCACATTCACATCCATACACATGCACTCTATTCTACCTAGACAAATATCCACTTTACTGTGATTTTACCGCCAGTGGTACATTTTCCCACTGTGGTGTGAACATCAGAACCTTCTAGACTCCTTCTCACCCTGAAACAATGATCACCAGTATGAAGTGAAACAAGAAAAATAGCACCAGCCTTGTTTTTGCAATTACCATTATTGTTATTATTGGCTTTGAACACAGCGGTACATAATTGGAAGCAATATGTTACATTTCATGAGATCATAATCTTACCAACAACGATCACAGCTTCTACCCTCTAAGGGATAAAACACAAACACATGGCACAATATGGAAAACATTTATCAACAAGGCATTATGTTCTCTTTGCATGTACAAGAGAGAAAAAGAAAAAAAAAAGAAAAGGAAGGAAAAATGTGACACTTTATTTTGAACATTTGTATTTGTATTTTGTTTATTTGTATAGCGCACAAGGCCAGAGGACAACTGGGCACATTATTTAGTTACAGGCAAGTCACATACATACACAATATTTTCGAAATTCAATTCTTCACAGACTCTTGACAGATAAGAATGCCCCAGATGGGAACGCTCCTATAATTTTGTCTTTGTGCACTGCACACCAAATCCACTGTTTTCTTTCTGCGTTCTATTTTGCCATGAAATGCCTGAATCACCGTCCCATTGTTCTAATAACCCAATATGGCATTTCCTTCGGGTTAATCCCATTACCATGCTGAACTGCACCCCTAATTTGCACCCACTTTAAAATGACTGCATGTTTCATTTAGTGTTTCTTAAAGTGGAAACTCATTTTACCGGTTTGTTACTGAAAACATCTTGCTGAGCGCTTTTTAAATGAGCAGCATATTTTACTGGCTGCTACTAAAGACATACTGTCGTTTTAAAACACTGCCAAGAACACATTGCCCTTCACACGCATTCTGTAGTGGCTGCTTTAAAAAAAAAACTGCCAAAGACACACCCATTTTGCTTCCCTTGGAAACACTGCTACCTACACATTTGTTGTCATTTGCATGAATATATATCCCTACATATTCCCTCCTTTTTCAGACAATTATGACAGGCAAATTCATAATTGGAGGAAACGCACATCCATTTTTAAAATGTGTGTGTCACAGGATATCGCTCCTTTCCCATTGTCGTTATATAAATAATGGTTGAAATAATGCCATCTTAATGGAAATGAATATATAAATATTTCACAACGAATAACTGTTTAACTGTAAAGCAAAAATAAAGCAGAACCCAAATAGGGCATATCAGTCTTCTCATGCATGTATACACCTGAATTGTCCAAACTCCATATCATTGTATTAAGTTCTGAATTATAGTCTCTGTCTATGTATTTTATAGAGTGAACATCTCTTTTCAGCATGTATGCATCAAATAAAACAAAGTAAAATAATAAAATAACAAAGTAAAATAATAAATAAATTAAAAGCGAAATAAACAATTTCCACGTTTCCCAATTCCAATTGGTAAAACACAGCACAGCACCATGCTCCAGCAGCAACACTGTGGCACCCACGATCCTCAGGACCACACCTCTGAGATGTCCTGATCACCAGACTTCCATAATAGCATCCTTCCCAGCGGAAATTCTCCAGACTGGCACTCATGGACTTTTCTTCACAGAAGTCATCTCTTTTGGCATCTCGGACTATTTATGTTCACCTTCATACTTCAGTCCAGAGGCTTTCCTGGGGTCCCTCCCGTTGACTCCAATCCCCTGGACTCCGATCCATCGTCTCCGGGAACTAGCCCTGCCAGGACAATATGTGAATCCAATCTAAAGTCAATAGAAAAGAAACAGGTGCATAGCATAGAACAATTGTCTATCCCTTTTTCACTAGGGTGCATTAAAAACGCAGCTCAAAATATCATAGCTTCCAGGACTTTCCTCTTTTGGACACCTGCAATTAAACACACATTATAGAGAAACAAACAACATTTTACACCTTGCATCATTATACATCACAGTAATTCCCATGCAGAAGAATCTTACCACACATTATCAAAACATCTCAGTCTGCATATTTCTTTTGTCAAAGACTAAACGTGGCATTTATGTTTGCTTTTTCTTACACACTATACCATATTTCTGATTACTCATGAAGTGAAATATATTACACCCTGCACCTACTTACTTGTTGTTAAGCTATATGTATCATAAAAAAATCACTCTTCCAGGCATTCTCCAACAATACATTTATTTATCATTATTCTCTACTGTCAGCTTTATTTTCATTGCAATCAGTACATTTAGCTGGTCTCCACCTGCTCAAGTTTCTTGATCTCATGTTTTGGGTGGCAGGGCTTAATTTGGTTGACATGAACCAATTGCTCTGTCACCATTTCACCCTCCTTTCTCAGTATCTTATATACTACAGGGAATACTTTATCTACAATCTCAAATGGCCCTTGCCATGCCGTGAGAAATTTTGAATTTTTATGTCTTTTTCCCAAAGTTATACTTATATACTTGATCACCTACCTTATATTCTTTCACAGATGTCTTTTTATCATAATATGTCTTTGCACTTTCAGCAGCCCTTTCCAGATGTGCAAACGCAAATGCATGTTGTAAGTGCTTCCTCAATTCCTCCACGTATTCGTGAACTGTGCATGCACTCACAAGTGTTTGCTCATGTGTCCTGTACAATAAATGTTGTGGCAGCACCGTTTTCCTTCCTGTCAATACTTCATGGGGACTAATGACTGTTGCTTTAGCAGGAGTTGATTTAATAGCAATTAACACTAAAGGTAACCGTAGATCCCAACTGGAACCTGCCTCTGCCACACATTTCTTCAGTATCTCCACAATAGATCTATTGCTTCTCTCAACATTTCCAGAAGAGGCGGGCCAGTAGGCGATGTGCAATTTCCTTTTTACCCCCAATATCTGCCACACCTTGCTCATCAAAGCGCTCGTGAAATGACTTCCTCTGTCTGATTCTATCCTTTGGGGTAGCCCGAACCTTGAAAATATATGATTTACCAACAAGGTGGCTGCTGTTTGTGCACTACAATCTGGCGCCGGAATGCATTCAACCTATTTCGACATTAGGCATGCCACTGTCAATAAATACCTGTTTCCCCTGGCTGATCTTTTTCCAGGCCCAACATAGTTGATTTGCAAATCTGACCATGGAAGAGTCAAACTCCTTTTCATTAATGGAGCCCTATGCATTGGCGAAGCAGGTTTAAATTGTACACATACCAGACACCATCTAGTGTATAATTTCTTATCCTGGGACATATGTGGCCAGTAAGCATAATCCTTCAGAATTTCTAAAGTTTTTTGGGAACCTCTGTGTCCCGCACTTATTGCATCATGTGCATGGTTTAACATTAGCCCTCTAAATAAAAGAGGCACTACCCACTGTATTTGCCCTGTTACAGACTCCCTAATCATCAAAGCATCCTGTAGTTTAATTCTTTTCTTGTTCTTTAGTAACACTCTCAGCTCCTCCTTTCCTGTACAATCATTTTCAGTTAAGGGTTAAGGGATTCTTTTCTTGTTCTTCAGTAACACTCTCAGCTCCTCCTTTCCTGTACAATCATTTTCAGTTAAGGGGTTTTGCCCGGGGTCTATCAAATGATTATAATAAATCCCCAATACTGGTCCTCTTTTTGTGCCTTAACCAGATCCTGCTCTGGCGCATCATAACTCCACTGTACAATATGTTGTTCAACTTCTTTTGGAGATTTGGGGCCTCATTACGACCAGGGCGGTAAGTACCGGTCATTAACGGCATAGCGCAACTACCATGTCCGTGCTGGCAATAGACCGCTAAAAGCGGCCTATTACGAGTACGCGGGCATGAGCTTTGCGCCATGCCAGTAATGACCCAACCACCATGCCGTAAAAGGGCAAAAATCTCCCTTTCCGGCATCGTACGAAGTGCAAATAGCTCCACCGGCATCCAAGCCATCGGCATTAGCGGTGACCACTAATAGCGGTCACCTCTAATAGCAGTAGCCGCTATTAGCGGTCACCGCTAATAAGTTGGGAACGGGAAAGAGCACGGCGGCCATCTTTAAAAACACAATCCAGTGCCATCCACCACATCCAGGAGCCATCTGACCTCGAGAACTCTACCACACCTCCACCAATACCTGCTGCATCTCACCATGCCAAAAGCTGTTAAAAAAAAGCACAGATCGCCTGCGCAAGGAGCGCTTCTCCCGAGAGGAGTTGACCATGCTGGCGGAGGCGCTGCAGGAACATGCAGATGTTGTCTTCTCCTCCGACATATCCCGCCCTGCAGTGCAGCGCAAGAAACAGATATGGGCGGAGGTTGCCCAGAAAGTAAGTGCTGTTGGCACCACACCCCGCACTCCCAAAGATGTCCGTTAGCGCTGGGACATCTGAGTTTGCGCGTGCGGAGCATCCTCTCTGCCAACCGAAACCTGGGTTCCTTGTGAGTGATCATGCACTGTGTTAGTCCACGCCTGTTGTTTCCATGATCTGGCTGATGTGCAGTCATTTGTATGCTTTCATCCTGTCACCGTTGATGTCAGCCTCATGATGATCTCACTATGCACAACAAATGATGACATGCAGTTTTGTTGGACCTCTGTGTCAGTGTAGTGGTGTATTAATGTATTTGGCCCTCATGTGACTCCTTTGTACGCAGTAATGGAGGACCGTCCTTTCTGTTGACGGTATTTGGTGCTGTGTGTTGGCCATACTAATTGCTTGTAGCTGCATTGTGTTGCGGGGGATACGGTCTGATTGAGTACAGTGCACATGTAGATGGCTATGGAATGGTTGTGACACTGCATCATTTACATGGTAGGGCAGTTTATATCTTGCATTATGTGGTCAGGTGTCAGGTCCGGTCTGGCCTGCTTTGGGGTATGAGCATGGTCTATTCTCTCAGGCACTAGCAGCCAGGTGAAGTATGCATTCCCCCCCATCTCAGCCAGGTGAAGTATGCATCTCTCCCCCCAATCTCAGCCAGGTGAAGTATGCATTGCATCTCCCCCCCCCCCATCACAGCCAGGTGAAGTATGCATCTCCCCCCCATCTCAGCCAGGTGAAGTATGCATCTCCCCCCCCATCTCAGCCAGGTGAAGTATGCATCTCCCCCCTCATCTCAGCCAGGTGAAGTATGCATCTCTCCCCCAATCACCTACCCACATCGCATTTCTATGAGCCTAACATGCAACTCACCGAGAAGCCAGGATCTTTGCCCTGCATGTCGCTCCATGTAGCGTGGTATCATGGAGTTCCGCAGGACCATTGAATCATGGGTTGATCCGGGGAATCGTGCACAACAATGTGTGATGATCTTGTTTGAGTCACATACCATTTGCACGTTGATGGAGTGGTATAACTTACAGTTGCGGTACGCTACCTCCATGGCATGTGGGACCACCAATTCCACATGGGTGCAGTCGATGGCGCCAATGCAACCAGGGATGCTGGCCAGTGAATGGAAACCAAATTTGGTGTTTCAGATCTCCTGGGCAGTCCGTGGTAAGTAAATGTGGTTGCCTGTGTGCTTCAGGAGGGCATCAAGCACTTGGTTCAGCGTACATGTGAATAATGGTTGTGATATACCATGCATGTGCCCCACTGTGTGCTGGTAGGTGCCTGTGGCCAGGTAGTGGAGCACAGACACTACCTTCAGTAGGGGTGGGAAGGCGGTGCGTGTTTCAATCAGGCTGACAATGTCTTCATGCATCATGTCCACAATGGTGGTGATGGTGTCCCGGTCCAGACGGTACAGGGTGTGGATCTGCTCAGGGGTTAGCTTGTATGGACTGCCGCCATGCCGGTATTGCCGACATGAAGGGTTGCGAGCCCGTGCCCATGCCGCTATTTACGGTGCCGCTAATAGTGGATTGGCGGGTCATGATCGGCTGGAGCGGTAAGCGATGCCGGTAATCCTTTACCGGCATCGTTGTTCCCTTACCGCCCGGGTCGTAATGAGGCCCTTGGAGCGTGTAACTGCATTCACCTGTATTTCACCAATTAAGTGTTCAATGGGCAATAGTTCCCCCATGACAGCCCCAATTTTTGACAATTGATCGGCTTTATCATTTCCCTCCTTATCCTCTCCTGGTGTCTTTAAATGCCCATGAATTTTCCTCCAGTGTATTATCAAATCACTTCCTGACACCAATGTATCTATAGCTTGAATCATTTCCCCATGTTGAGAGGCTTTTTATTTTATGTGAGCATACCCTTTGCTTTCCAGCCAGGTAAATACTCTACAAAGCTGTTTCGAGCATAATCAGAATCAGTTGCCAGGACAATTTCTTTGAGTTTGTTTTCAATTGCGGTGGCAACTGCTTTATACATGGCTGCTAACTCTGCTATTTGGCTACTCCTGTATCCAATTCTCATCCCTATGTCAGGAATGCTTTCACATTTTCTCCAGACATTTTCTTTCACTGCCACCAGCTGTTTATCACTATCATTTTCAATATGATAAGCACACCCATCTACATACACGGTTGGTACATTTTTCCATACATTTTCATTAAAAGCTTTGTATGGTGATTGTTCAAATTTATCCAGACTGGGTTCTACCTCAATTTCATCTGAACTACATTCAGCTGCACAGTCATGCAGATCTGCTATCCCTTGAGCAATCGGGCTCTTTTTGTTCTGTCCATATCTTACCTCCACAGGGAATCCATGCAATGCCAATGTCCAGGAAGTACTTCTGGACTGCGCTAGGTTACCTGATCTAATCCTTTTGCTTTGTAAAAATTGTAACGGTTGATTATTCGTTTCAATTATCACCTTCTCTCACTGAATAATGGGACGAAAGTGTTGCAACGCCCAGACAGTGGTCCGGAGAGCCTTTTCACATTCACTGAATTTAGGGGCCGATTCATGAAACAAATGTGCGCCGAAAATCGTGGCGCAAGCTGGCGCAAGCGTGAAAAAGCAGGCACATGCGTGCGATTCATGGAAGGTCCTGCGCGTGTTTTCCCCGGGATGTGCGCCAAATCCGTGCGTGGCGCACACGGGCGCACACGTCATTGTAACATCCAGAACGCCATGCGCGACACGCACATCGAAGGCACACAATGTTAGCGCACACACCAAAAAGGGGGTGGAATACGGGGCAGAACGTGCAGAATGGGGAACAACGTGTGAAAATAAGGGCTTAACTGGGGAAGTACTTCTGGGAAGTACACGGAACACCCACACGCTTGCAAACTACACATATTCATGGAATGGAATAAGGGAAACCCGTGCACGGCCCAAGACACGCACAGGCCTAAACATGTCTGCCACACGAAGGCAGGTGGTAGCGTCCCTGCGCATTAAAAAAGTGCACGCAAACAACAAACACGTATATACAGCTACGATGAATGTCCCATTCTGTGGCCCCTAGGAGAAATGACGTGTCACGCAACGCTCATGCATCCCAAAAAAGAAAGAGACACGCGCCCCCTGTAGCCCACGTGCGTGTAAAAACAAATACACGCAGTACGCTGTGGCAGCCAGGAACACAAAAAATGCATACGTGATCAACACGCGGGCTAGTATGCCCGAGAAAAAGGGGTACGCGACTAACAGGGACACCCGCAGTAGGGAAAACAGCATGTGCGCCACACCGTCTGCCTTGCGTGTAGAAGAACAACGCGTAGCCAACACCCATGGCAAAATAAGAAGTACGCACTGTAGCCGCTGAGAAGTAATCGCGTGTGAACCCCAACATCTGGAAAACACACGCACCGCTTTCTAAAAGCACGTAAAGAGTGATGAAAACCCACGTGGGACCTTCAACCCGTGCCAGGGAAACGCCCGCCTGCACGTTACGTCACCTACGTGCTTACGCGCCAAGGGCCTTTCCTCGGAATTCACGCAAACGTGCTGTTTTTCACATGCCAAATTACTCTTTATCAAGCTGGCCATGCAACAACACAAGGACGACCACGCTCCTGCCCAGGAAGCCAAATTACTGCCCCCCAGAGCACCGAGCAGCCTCCTACGAGCCATATGCTGCTGCCTGACTGCCTGCTGCCACCGTGCCCTGCAATTTGGTGCCTGCACATCTGCCATCCGCGGGGTCCAGTTGCTGCGACCACCCCTGCTGGAACAGAAGACTCCCAACTGGTGTTCCATCACTCCACAGCTCAGCCCTAGGACCCAGTTGCCTACACCTGCCTCGGGGGTTGTCATGTCTGACACAATATCTTACGGCACCAGTGGCTACCCCCCAGCAGAGAGGCAGAGGGCTACCAGCTTCAGTGAAAAAGAAGTTGGTATCCTGGTGGAGCAGGTTCTGGGGCATTATGATGCCCTCTTCACACCATCGCACGCCGACAAGGAAGGATGGAAGAGGATTTGGAAAGACATAGTGGGTGCCATCCACGCGGAGGGGGTGGCATCCCGCGACATCAAAGACATCCAGAAGAGCTGGGAGGACTACAAGTCCAGGACCCTCAAGAAGGCCCGGCGCCTCTTTAAGGCAGCGGATGCAATGGGGCGCCAGGCCCCGCTTACCACCTAGTAGATGAGGGTCCTGGAGCGCATTCGCCCAGTGCTTCACCACCAGATCCTCAGGATGCAGGCCCATCTGGAGTCGTGCGGTAAGTGGCCATGCATTCATGTTTAAAACAGCGCATGTGGCAGTGTGCTGGTACTTAGCTACTTGGCTGCATGTGTGACATGGGTCATGTTTGGATGTGTGTGTGCAGGGACATGATGGTGCTGCATGTGAGTCCAGTCAGGCGTGACCCACATGGAGGGTGTTACAATGCATCATGCGGAGCAGAATGTGGAATGCACACATGTATGCATGCCTGTGTTTGTACTTTGACATGTTTGAGGTGTGAGAGATGTGTGCTGCTGTCATGGACATGCATGATGTACATGTCCGTGTGTCTGAGTATTGTGTGCGCCATGGATGCATGACACATGTCCGTGACAATGTGTTGATTCACTGATACAGCCTACTCATCCTTGTATCCACTGTGTCTGTGGGTATACGGGGCCAGATGCATGACCCTCCGGTGATGCGTGTGCATGTGATCAGCATGTCCCATGATGCATGTGAGTTTCAGCTCACCATTGGATGTTTCTACGGTGCGGTGGACATCGATGCAAATGTTTGTTGCAGGTGCCATGCCGGTTCCTGCATGTGTGTTGCCTGCACTGACCCATGTGTTTTGGGAGACATGATGGAAGTGACGTTTGACAGTGCCACTCATGTGCTATTGCTTTCTGTCTATGGGACTATTGTACAGTACCGTAATGCTTGTGTTCAATGTCTCCCTTTACATAGCGGCGAATGAAGAAGAGGGCGGAGACAGCGCTGTGGAAGAAAGCGGCAGGGATGCCTCCACCGGCCGGCGATGCAAGGCCCAGTCACCCTCCCAGGAAATTCCATCATTCGGGAGCGAGGGGACTGGTGCCGCGTCTGCCACTACGGCTGCAGCGGAAGGGGCGGATGAGCCCCCACAGGGGCTTGCAACGGCGGAAGACAGTGCAGAGCCATCCAGGTTGGTGGTGTGTATAGAGGAGGAGGAGGCTGCTACAGAGCCGCACATGGGGCCTGGTGGGGGTGGTACCACTGGTGCAAGTGGTGCAGTCCAGGTGCAGGAGGCAGCACAAGTCGCCGCTGAGGTGCCTGTGCATATCTCTGTCCCTGACACTGACTGCATCACCATGCACCAGCAGGGATCCCCGTCCCAGGCCCGTCCGCAGGAGGGACCCCTCTACATGCGGACGAGGGGACACGTGACCGGATGGAGTCCGTCCTGATTGGTGTCGCGTTGCGCACACGTGACATTCGTGATGACGTGCGTGCTTCCTGGGGGGACCACGCATGTCATCACAAAGAGCTGTGTGCCAACGTGGCCCAGTTGGGAGGGTCCATGGTCGGGGGGTTTCCTCCATGTGTCGCCCAGTCTTGAGGCCCTCTCCTCCTCTGTGCATACTATACACCAGTCCTTCTCCGTGCCGTCTTCCGGCCCAGATGCCACCAGGGCCCCCTGTGGATCTGCCCCAACCAACGCAGCCAGCCAGGTGGAGATCCCATCCCTGCCGCAGTCAGGAGTTGGAGGTCCAGCAGGGGTGGCGACACCACCAACTGGACCCCAGCGTATGGAGGATATACTGGCATCATTGGGCAGAGCACATGCACAACGGCGCCGGGGGATTCCATCAGCCCGGATGCCGTCGTGGTGGCAGAGGTAGTTGCGTCGGAGGCAGCAGCAGGCTCAGCGTGGGAGGCATCGTGGCTCAGGGCCATCAACACCTCGGGGCAGGCATCGGCCGAGGGGCAGGAGGACTCCAGACTGGGAGTGTCTTCCGTGTGGCAGCGGTTGGGCCGGCAAATAGATGCGGAGAGGCGGCGGGCGGAGAGGACACGGCTCAGGATGGTCAGGGCGGAGAACTCCATGCACCGGGCTTTGAGGCGGGCGGAGGGCCTCAAGGAACTCGTAGGGAGTTGAGGGATTCCATGGCTGTATCCCTGCGAGACCTCGAGTCCAGGGAACAGGCCTGCCTCCGGAACATTGACGTGGAGTTCGATGATGCCCTGGGCCGGAACATGAAACAGTGAGCCGTGGGACTAGCCTGCTGTCTTTGTAAATAGTTATGTAGTTGTAGGCTTCCTTTATTTATTTTTTCCTTTGGGGCGCATGGACTATGCATCGGCTTTTTGTAAATAGTTATTTATTAGGTAGGTTTTTTTCTTAGTTTTCCTTTGGATTGTTGGGCACATAGACCCTTGATTTTTACATTGTATATAGTTATGGGCCTGATTTTACATATTTATTTTTACAATGGAGGAATGGTTTTATTTTTATTTTTACTTTGGATTTGGTGTTATGGACAGACACTTTGGACGCATTTTTCTTTGCATTTTATTGATTTCACCATTAGTATTTTTTCCTTCATTTCAGACATCCTTTTATTTATCATTTTTTTCTGGTGTAATTTGGTTGCATTCATTCATTTTTGTATATAATACATTTTTATTTTTGACTTCATTTGTGTGGTCTTCTCTCATTGGTTTTGTGCATGTCACAATGTGGGTTTTCTCAGTCATGTGTCGCCATTGTGTGGGTCTGACGGATTTGTACTCATGTGCATACTGGTTATTTGGGATCTATCATGACATGGGGATTTCAATGTGGAGTGGATGGAATGCTTGGTTGGGTGTTTGGACTGGGGTGGGGTGGGATTTGGGTGGCCATAAGGGCCATGTATCTGGATTGTGATGACGTGTTGGGTGGGGGGACATAAGTCGGGGCCTGCTGGCAGGTGCCCGTCACTGGGGTTGGGGTGGGGACATTAGTCGTTGGCCTGCTGGCAGGTGCAAGTCGGGGCCTACTAGCAGGTGCCCGTCACTGGGGGTGGGGAGGGAAAAAATGTGCCCCTAAAAGAAAGGAGCTAATACTATTGCACAACCTAGGCACAGAGGGTCGTAGTGTCTACGACGGACTACCAGAACCTCGATTAGAAGGCCACGGAGATATGGACCAATATAGTGTGGCAGAGAAAAAGTTAGAAATTCATTTTCAGGCAAAAAAGAACATCACTTTTGAAAGGCACACATTTTTCCAAAGGTCACAGGACCCGCAAGAGCCTGTAGAGAACTTCATTGCAGAATTAAGAACCCTGAGTCACACGTGTGAGTTTGGCCCGCTCACAGACTCACTTATACATGTCCAACTGGTTCATTGCACCAACAATGTGAAAATTCAGGAAAGACTTATCGAAGGATGTACCGTTGGAAACGGCAGTAGAAGCAGCTAGAAGCATGGAACAAACCCAGAAATACATGTCATCCATTAAAAGTGACAAACCAGAAGGAGAAGTGGCTGCAGTGAAGGGGATGAAGAAAATGAACATCAATAAGGAGGTCAAATGTTACAAATGTGGTAGCAACCGCCACATATCTACGAGTGTGTTTTGTCCTGCAAGGAATGTCTTGTGCCTGAAGTGCAAAAAAAGGGGACATTTCACAAGGGTTTGCCGAGAGTCAGGACAGGTGCAGAACATAGAATCTGGGGGAAGAGTGCCAGAACAAGAGGAAAACTTTATAGCCCCGCAAAGTAGCCAAGCAAAGCATGTGTTGGAGGTGTCAGAACTATCGCACAAAGGAATTGCGCCAACGGATGTATTTCTGATAAATGGAAGAGTTGTTACTATGAAAGTGGACAGTTGCTCTCCCTGGACTTTGATGTCGAGAAGAACCTTTGAGGGGTCTGTGCAGGGAGATGTGAAACAATTGAAGGAACACAGAATAGAACCATATGCCTATGGTAATGTGAAGATTGAGGTTCTGGGAAAATGTCATGCATCAATAAAATATAAAGGCAGAAGTTGTAAATCTGATGCTTATGTCACACAAGAAGGTTCATCTCTCTTAGGCTGGGTGAACAGCATAAGTTGGGAATCAGAATCCAGGCGAATGCTGAGGAACCAGTCACGGCTGCTGAAGTGAAGGACAAGTGGGAGCAAGAATTTCCAATGGTATTCAAAGAAGAATTGGGAATCCTAAAGGAGTTTGAACATGAGATTCGTCTAAAGGCTGGAGCCATTCCCAAGCTGCACAAAGTGAGGTGCCTCACAATCTCAGTGGCAAAGTAAGGCCATGTCATTCTTGCCCCCTGGGGCCCCCAGAGCCTCGCACACATGTAATTATGGGTGCATGCGAGGCACTGGAGGGCCCTGGGGGCATGACATTTTCTACTGGGCGTCTATCATAGCCCATTAGAAAAATGCCATGCCTGCCTGCCCTCTGAGCATCTCGGTGCCTCACATGCACACAATTACATTCATAATGGCCACAATTACATTCATAATTAATATGAGTATGCTTGCTTACACGGTTCTGGGTGTGCCCAGGGTGCAGGGAGGCACAACATTTCTTACTGGGCTAGGACAGATGCCTAGTAGAATATGCTATGTCTGCCCCCTGGGCCACCCAGCACCTACATGCACACATAAGCACGTTCAATTTGTGTGCTCAGTCGCTCCAGCATATTTGTGGCAAATATTCACACACATCCAATTAAAAAATTCATCAGTCACCAGTGGTAGCTGATACATTTCGGTAGCAGCAGACAGGCAATGCCCCTTCTTTCTATGTTAGGTGAAAGGTTTAAGCTTTGATTAAAAGCATACTTCCATCTTTCACTTAGGGCAGTGCACAGCATGCCCCTGTAGCCACATGATCATCATAGGATCATAGGCATTGCGCATGCGTGGTGGTCCAGGATGGTCCATAATGTGGAGTGGTCCCTGCGTTCTTGATGAGCTTGGGGGTGCTCCCTCGGCATGGCTCTGTCACTGGGGTCAGTGATATCCTTGTCTGATAGAGAAGATTCCGACTCACCACCCTCCCCTAGCTCCTCACCTTCGTCCTTCTTCCTGGTACCCTTCTTTTCTTTTCTTCTGGGTCCCTCCTTTTTTTTGAGGAGATAAGGACGACCACGGAAGGATGCCACTGTGCCACCTGCAAGGGTGACAAAGGGCAAACCTCCGGGAGCGTCGAGGAGGGGAAAAAGCCAAAGGCACAAAAAAAACCTGAGAGACCTTGGTGTCCTACTGGAGTGGTACGGTAGGCGAGACGGAAACAAGAGGCTGAGGCGTAGTCAAGGCGGAACACAATCCGAGAAAAGACGGTATGCAGGTCCCTGGCGGTAGGAAGTACACTATGTGAGGCTGAGGCAAATCAGAAGACGGATAGCACAGGCGAGCAGTGGTTGCAGAACGTGAGGAGAAGTCAATCCAAGAGTCTGTCCGAGAACTGGTACACGGGAGAACAGTTGAATGAAGGACGTGAGGCGGAGACAATCCAAAGACAAGCCAAGTTCTGGTACACGAGCGGGCAGCAAGGGGGGTAAGAAAGGCAAGGGCAAAAGAAAGGAAGGAACAGAAATTAGGTAAGCCGTAAGGATAGGAGGGGTATAAGAAACAAGGAAAGAGGTAAGAATAGGGAACAGAGAGAGAGAGAGACGGAAGACGAGCAAGAAGGAAAAAAAGGACAAGGAAACAAGCACAGAAGGAAAAAGGAAAAGAAGGATGGAACGGACAAGAGGAAACGAAAGCAAAACGGACAAGGGCGGAACAAGGAAGGCTGAAGCAAAAAGCAGAAAAGGGCTGAAAAATTACTGTCAGAGGACCGCAGCACGAGGCAGGGGAAAAAGAACAGCGGAGCGAACAGCAACAATATAGTTTAGGAAACTGGAAGCGTTGCGACGCGTCCGCAACCCGGAAGTGGTGCAATAAGTACCTCTGGCTACGTACGCGTGCAACGACTAGACCAGCAACCAACAAACGTGACGGGAAAAGCTATGGCGAGCCATAGCGCCAGCGGTTCCATAATCGCCACCTGCATCGTGGAATGACAGGCTCGTAGAGGGGGCACAAAATATACGCCACTGACTATTGGGTTGCTATAGTACAGTATGATGAATCCAATGGAGTCATCACTGATTCCCCAGCGGTGACCTCCTCCCATGTGGCCAGAGAACGGCTGCTGCTACCTGATCCTGGGGGCCGCTATGTGAGGGAGGATCACATGGGGATAGACAACCTCTGGGGCAATGTATTGGCTTCATCGGATGAGACATGGTATCCCCCCATTTTCTCTTGAAAATAACCCTCCCAAATCCAACACACTCATGGTTTATTGTAATGCATCCAGTCCTTCTCCCATGAAGAATAGGGAAATCACCCTCTACAATTCCAATCAATCATCCAGCAACCACTGACCATTTAAGACTACTGGAAATGTTCATTTAAGTTCTCCAAATCAATTCTCAAAAGTGAACTTCATCTCCCAGAATGACCAAAGTACTGGGATGAAGAAGCTGATCAGTGCAGTAAAGATCAGTGATGGCCAGAAGACCAACATCCGCTCTAGCGTTTCTAGAAAGACACCTGTGCCCGGGAAGTTTTAAAGGTAAGTGAAGCAGGCACACAAGGTCTGCTGATGTTGGCGCAAGAGCGCAGTGTTTCTATGTGATGGTGAAGAAACTGAAAGCAGTTGCAGGTGTGGTGGAGCCAAGCAGCTCACCAACGAAGAAGGAAGAGGCTGTGTGAGAAGGACATGCTGCAAGAATGCCAGGAGCCAGTGAGAGAATCCTGGACGCTTCTCTGGTTAACCGCGAGAGAGGTGAAAGATGCCAACAAGAGCCAGTGAGTCCACCCAGAGGCAATGGGGGCCCGGCATGTTGGCAGCAACGCAGAGTGAAAACAATTAAAGCACAAGGAACCAAAAGAGAGAAAGAACAAATGAACTGGTTGTGAAAAGGGGAACCAAGCAACAAATAAACCCCTTGCAAACAAAAGGATATATGTTATGAACATATGGGGCCAAACCCAAACCGGATAGTATATCCGCAGGACAGATTGACAAACATGGTGTATATGGAACTTTGGTGGAAGGACATAATTACAAGTGTGGAACTGCAAGAAGCCCCATCAGGAGAGTATATCAGGCAACTAAAGTGTGTGAAAGCAAGAAGCCCTGGCTGCGGACTATACCAGGCAACAATAACTGTATGAAATAAAGCGGTCCTGAAAGGGAATATCAGGACTAGAAACGAGATATGTGAACCAGGAGAGAAGAAATAAAAGCCTCGCAAAAAATAGCATGCCAGGTGTTCTGAATTACAATTGCAAAGTCAAACATGTTTGTACGTCAATTGTTGTGAGACTAGAAAGGCACAAAGAACTGTTGTATGTGAAAGCAAAGAGGAATCCAGGGGAAGGGTACCAACCACTGGAACAAGGACCTCTATCCTAGAAGAAATTTTGTGTTGGAGTCAAATATTCTTTTGTGAACACTTTTCTAAACCTCCCAAGGTTAAAGACATTTCCCATTTCACCTTCGAGTTTAGTTTTAGTGCGAGGGTCAGAATAGAACTTTGGACACAGGACAGTATTGATTTTGACAGCCTGATATGGATAGATCCTTAGTTTTGGTTTAGGTAGGGAAATTCCTCTTAGAGCAGGGTCAGAGAGGTATTTTGCCAGCCCTTTTATTATCAATAAAAGTCCTTAACCAAAAACATGGCTAACGTGTCTGAGTTTCATTCGTGACTCCTCACAAAAGTCTGATAAAAACCCCAAGCAAGTAGGAAGAAATACTTCTTTATAGGTGCCTGTGGGGGAACAATATTGTCATCAATGCAGGATGGCAAGCAGGAAAAAAGGGTAATAATATATGAACATGGTACATACCCAAAGGCAAGGGGGGAAAGTAAGTGCTGCAGGCAAAAACAAGACATGAACTGGGAGCTAGAGCACAGAGATGACTATGAAGCTCAGAAGCCTGCTAAATACTAGTTAGAGTATCTTTGGGAATACTGGGATTCACATAGTGTCATCATTGAATCACATTTAGTCACCTACTCCTCACAATGTTAAAGTATCCTATGTTGTTTATATTGGTTACAGACACCCATCCCATTTTCCTAAATGCAAGTGTCAAAACCGACACAGAACATTACTGCTTAAGAGAAAATAGGAACCACCTTTGAACAAATAATAGCAGTGGGGCATCTATACGGTAAGCATGAAGCTCAGTCTCTCTTCTTGCATAGGCATTAGAAACCAAAGATGTTGTTTCAGCTGTAGGTACTGTCAGGTCACGCTGATTCAAGGGCCAAAAAGACTTGTTTGGCCTTTCCAAAACTAAATTAAGACCCCATTTTTCTGTCCCCGTGAATAACATTTCTGGTCAAAACACTCACTAATGCCTTCTTGTTTAATAAATACAAATATTAACATACATATATGATGGCTAACATTGTTCAAATCCAACTAGAGACAACTAAGCACTTCATTTTTCTCAAGAAAATAAAATGGGTGCTCTAAAAGTAGCATACATGGTGCTATACCCACTGTGCTTTACTGTACGATTCATTTGCATGTGAAAAATAAGGGGTTCACTTGTGCAAAACATCCAGAGGTGGTTGTTTTGTACGCAATGAAATAGACACTTGTGTGCCTATTAATTTCAACAAGTCAGGGCCGCCAGAGAGCCTGACTCCAAACTGCCAGGGCCTTCATGGACGATATAAGGGCTTGCTTGGGCTTAAGTCTCAGAAATTTCACTACAGTAAGTAAACCTTCTGATGGTCACTCATTTATGTGCAATATTCTCCAACAAAAGTATAAAATGTCATTTTTCTAAAAGTGCAGCTCTATAAATAGGGTCTAGAGTATTTCAGGGATTCCGAGACAGAAGTAGGGAGAAGTCTATACTATAAATGACTCACATATATACTATAATTTATAGCAGCAACATGTTTATATATACAAATGATTTGCAAGATGATGGTTTCAAAACACTGCATCAGTGCAGGACATGCTGAATTTAAATCCTAAAGGATCCAAAAACATGCTTCTGGTGTTAAATGCATAAGAACTATTCATACTTGGTAATATTTTATTATTTATTTAAAATGTTAACATTAGCTTTCATTTGGCATAAAGCTATGCATGTATGAAATAAATAAATCTTTGTATCCAAAATACATCATTTATAGTAAATATCCACCTTGTCTCCTTTCATTTACTATCACCGTTGGCCATGTTTATGTAATTAAACATATATACAGTGTGGAGGGACTGCAACATTATCATTTCTATGGTTCAAATATGTGCACTGTTAGGACCATTAGCTGCTGGGAACAACAGTAATAATGACAAACACTTTGTGCCAACAGAACCTAAACCCTGTGCCCCTCTGAACATTCAGAGTAACATACTGCTGTGCTGGCAACCATTTCTCCTGTCCCCAACACCAACAGAAATGATAAACAGGCACGCCATACAAAGCAGCCCAGGCTAGCTGGCTGAGAGTCAGGCTTTCAAGAAACTGGCAAGCAGAGAATATCTTTGCAAAAGTCTCCAGTCTCTGAAGGCCCAGCTACTTCCCTGAACAACTTGTGGAAAGTGAAACTAGCAAGAGAAGAACAAGCCACCCCCTCCACTGGGCAGGACTGTAAGCCATGTGACATTTTCAGTAGAGTGTGTATAAGAAAAATAGTTAATGTCTAAGTAGTTTCACCATGCTATATGCAAGCTTCTCACTACAGTGTACAAAGGTGTTCAATATATCATGTATAGGTTTCAACATGTAGTATATACATTTCAGTAAATTAGCATAAACATTTTAATAATCCATATACATGTTTTGACATGGAGTGTACTAGATGTTTCAGTTCACAGTATGTCTATTATGTTGGAGATGCTTTACAATATAACATGTATGTCTCTTGAATATAGTATAGACAATTTCTCATTATATCATGTATGCATTTCAGCATGCTGTCTACAAGGGTTATTAGAATGTAGCATGCACATCTGACTATATAACAGATAGGTTGCCATGCAATGTATGCATGCATGCAATGTATGCATCTCAATATACTGTGTGTTCATCTCACTGTATATTGTATATCTCTCAGCATACAGAGTATACCTTTCAATATGTAATGTATATAGCACACTATGTTTCAATATACAATTCATGCATCTCAGCATACTTTATAGATCCTAGTGTATAATGTATGTATCTCAGTAGACAGTGCATATATTTCAATATATGTGTTCATCTCAAAATACTGCACATACACACCTCAGTATGCAAATTATGTACCTCAGTGTATAGTGCATATGCATACAGAATTCAATATATTATATTCATTTAATGTAAGCAATATTAACGGAACAGGGGGGCATTACCGCCAGTTAAAAGCCAGAGCCAAGCAAGGGCTAGAACGATAGTCAGGTGCATTACCTGCCCCTTTAATGCCCCCCTGTGAGGGTAATATTGCTATTAGTACCCCAGCACGCTGTACGGGGGTACTAAAAGAGGTTTTATTTTCAAGTTGACCAACGTGTTCACCATTTCCCAACCTAAAAAAAGCTACAAAATAAGATGGCTGCCATAGATCCAGGAGAATGGAACACATATAAGCACATCTGCCAGTCTCAAAATGCCATTTCATTCGGCTTGGCATTTCAACAGGGAGAACCCATATGGCATATTTGAAGTGTATAAAAAACATACCATGACCCGTGTATGGAGTAACTATAATGAAATTGTGACAAGAGGCAAAATTTGATCACCTAGCCCAGGTCTTGCTTTCTACAATTAGTTTTAAAATTGCAAATGTATAAAGTATATATTACACGGCCCACGGTAGCGGCCGTGTAGTTATGGTTAAGTTGCTAAACTCATAGGGAGAGCACTTTTTTGGCGGCTTATAACTTCGCTCCCCCTGGACGAATCCTCACCAACCTTTGCAAAAAAAGTATATGGGCTGCTTTACATTTTTCTCCAAGTTTTTCCCATAGAGTGAATGGGGAAAAAGTTTGTGCATGGCTACAGGCCAAACGGCTGGACGGATTTTCGCCAAATTTGCGGTAGGGGTCGGGGCTTGGGCCAGAAAGCATGCTTTTGTGTGTTTGGTGGAAATCCGACCACTAGTTTTTTTGGGAAGTACTGAAATGTACGTCCCAAAAAATGAGTGATATATGAGTCTGCTCTGCGGACCCATTTCCCTGTTCGCTATGCGGACCGCAGTGTCATTGGCCTGCAGTACGCTGTGATGTCGGCAAACGTTGAACGTGGCCGGTGGTTGGCTGGAGGGAAGTGTGCTCTGCGTCAAAGTATTTGGGAAACGCTGCTATGGTGCATCAGAGGACAGTGCGGCAGAGGCAGGGTCTGGAAAATGGACAGTACGGAACGGGTGGGGGAGTGAAAAGTGGGTAATGTGAAATATGTGTGTACGTGGAAGAAGACGGAGGAGTGCCTGTAGTGGTTGCGCATATTGTCTGAACTGGCAGTACCTACACAGGCGAGTACTTTGTGTGGTGATTGGAGGCAGGTGCCGCAACGGCCACATACATTGTGCCGCCACTTGTTTGCAGACTTACTTCGGAGGGGAGTGGTGGCAGGTATGTGTGTTTTAGAAGGGGAACATTTCGTCATCAATGCCATAGGTTGGGAGGTTGTGCTATGCGGATGGAATGCAGTAGATGGGCACATGGTGGTATGCATGGGTTAAGGAACTTGCAATGTGTAAGTGGAAGGATTACAATATTGGCTGCATGGAGTAAGGACATAGACAGTGGGGCAAGGAGTGAAGAACGTAAGCTTTTACCATACCCACCTCACTAACACAAGTGTGGGTGTACATCCAGTTCAGGGTGGTGCTTGCATAGTGCAGTGTCTGCGAATTGATTGCAGTAGGCTAGTGTTGCGAACCGATTCTGGGTACTTTGGCTGTGGCACTATAGTTTAGGAATGGAAGTGTCGACGGCTACAGTATGTGCATGAAAGTGCAGAGCGGTGCAGGAGAGCGTGTTTTATTTCTACATTATGGTAAGTGGTGTTACTTGCTGCTGTATAGGTACATGGCGGTGCGCAGGTTGGGTAGTAGTGTTGGTGGTAGTGCTGTGTATGTGGATAGGTGAAGTTGGTCACATGGTCGAATGGATGGTGCAATTATGTAGCAGTGATAGTGCTGAAAGTGTACACTGTTGGGTGCATGGCCGAAGGCCGTAGGCCATGCTTTGAAGAGGCTAGGTCTGTAGGACAAAAAAAGCACTAATGCATTTCGGAATGTGCAGTAGTTACAAGTTGATGAGTGGATGGTGACACTATGTACAAGTGAGACTGTTTAAGGTGTAGACTGTTGGGCGCATGGTCGAAGGCCGTAGGCCATGTACTCAAGAGTCTAGAACTTTAGTTTAGAGACAGTGCTAATGCTTTAGTTACAAGCTGGTGAATGGATGGTGCCATTACGTGGAAGTGAGACTGTTGAAGGGGTAGACAAAGGCCATGCACTCAACAGGCTAGACCTTTACGACAGATATGGTACTAATTCATTTTACAATGTGAAGTACGTAGAGGGTGGTGACCTGTACAAAAAGAGTGTGTATCACATTTCAAATGCAATAAAGCAGAGCAAGTGAGCTGCCATGGCTGAATGTTTGGTTTTGGTGCTGAGGACCCTGTTACAAAATTGAAAAATAATTGATGTGTAGTTGGAAATGGGGATTTGAAATGTGATGCAGTGTGGGAAGTGGGTGCTGGGTTTGCATACTGTTACTATGGCAGAAGATATGGTACAAGTGTACTTTAATTGTGATTGGTAACTATGCTGTGTGATGCTTTGTGGCACTAGGGCCAATGTTGTGCAACAGTGGTGGTTAGGTTTGTGAATGGGTCTGGGTTGGGTTGGTGGAGGCTGTGGTATATTTGCGTATTTTGCTTATAGCGACCTCTGTTAGTGAATGGGTGCAATGTAGAGGTTATGTATGCGATTGCTGTATGCGTTTGCAGGTCACCTGTTTGCGGCCACCTCTTTCTGTGGTAAGTGGTGGCAGTTACAGTGTAGAAGGGGAATGATTTGCACATGCAATAGGTTGGGTGGGTGTGTTATGCGGATGGTATGCGGTACTTGGGCGTGTGGTGGCATGCATGGGTTAAGGAAGCTGCGTTGGGTTTGTGGAAGGATTATAATATTGGCAGCATGGACGAAGGGCGTAGATCGTAGGGCATGCAGTGAAGAGCGTAGGCCTTTACCATATCTAGTGCAGTAAAGGAAGTGTGGGTGTACATGTGGTGCATGCTGGTGCTTGCATAGTGCGGTGTGTGCAAATTTATTGCAGTACGCTAGTGATGCCAAGTGAATGTGGCAACGTTGGCAGTGGCACTATAGTTTGGAAATGAAAGTGGGGACGGCCATAGTATGTGAATGAAAGTGCACATGGGTGTAGGACAGAGTGTTTTCTTTGTACATAATGGTAAATGGTGCAAATTGTAGCTGTATAGGTCCATGGCGGTGCACAGTTTGGGTTGTAGTGCTGCTGATACTGCTGTGTATGTGGATAGGCAAAGTGGATGAAATGGATGATGGTATTACGTAGCAGAAACAGTCTTGAACGTGTAGGCTGTTGGTTGCATGGCTGAAGGGTGTAGGCAATGCACTGAAGAGGATAGGACTTTAGGACACACACAATAGTAAGGCATTCTAGAGGCTGCAGCAGGCAGAGGGTTGTGACCTGTAAGGAATGGGTGTGGAGCACATTTCAGGTCATCACCTGAGATGCAACACAGCCGGAGCGAACTGCCATTACGGCTTGTGTGGTTTTGCTGGTCAGGACACTGTTACTACATGGTAAACTTTTTGATGTGTACTTGGAGATGGTACTGTGAAAAGTGATGCAGCGTGGGCAGTGGGTGCTGGGTTTGCATACTGTCACTATGGAGTTGCAGTGCCTGTGTTGAAGAGGTAGCCTATTTGGTGTATGGCTGAAGGTGGTAGGCTGTAGGCCATGGATTGAAGAGCGTTGGACTTTGGGAAATGCCCGCCACTAATGCAATGTTGACTGTTCATCTGTTAGACGGTGATGACCTGTAAAGAATTGTTGTGTAGTACGCTGAAGATGACATAGAGCAGTAGAAATGAGCTGGCAGCACTGTACGTTTGGTTCCGCAGGTGAGGTGGATGGTAGAATACGGTAAAGTTTTGGATGTGTGATTGGAGATGGTGCAATGAAAAGTCACGCAGTCTGCCCACTTGGTGCAGTGTGCATATACTGGCAGTATATCCATTATTTAAATATCAAATTTTAATCGAGAATTAATCATAGCACTCAATAATTTTACATCGCAGGAAAGGAATTAAGAACACATAATTTCACATAGTTTCACATATAATCCATCTCATTCGTACCCAGGCATCCAATAAAAGCCACCAGTACAAAGGACATCCCCTACCTTGGTTGACATTTATTCCCCTGCTCTCGCGCATGCACACCTGCAATAAATTGCAGACATTTCCACAGTTGCAGGGTTGTAAGTTTAATATGCGCCGATTTTGCAAATGTACATATTCTGTTTGACATTGTGGAGGACACGAGATTGCGCAGTAAGATTTCTGCGTATGCAATGCACGCCCACAATGTGCTATACCATATATTTGTTAAACTTACTACAGAGGGTGAGCTTATGGCTGTGTGTTGTACGAGGGACAGTGTATGCTCTGTGGGTAAATGGCACATACATTACTTGACAGTCAATGAAAAATTGCGTCCGATGGGAGTTATGTGCATTGTATCATGTGTGTTTGTATATGTATGGAGCACCTACACTGAAGTGATTGCTTTTGGTTTCTTTGTGTGAGACTTTGGAGACGCTCCATCTAGACGTTGATTGTGTAGGGAGAAATACACACCATGCAACACGACATATAGTGGCGTTTGTGCTGAGGGAGGTAGTAGGGCAGGCAATGATTCTGTTTCCGATCTCCTGCATAATTTATTTCCCAATATGCAGCCACCCATTTAGGATGTTATTTTTAATTTGGTGCCGAAATGGACACAGCGCAGTATATTGTGCAGAAGTGTATGTGTGTCTTTTACAACGTGTGCCATTTTCTTACTATACAAATGGGATTCTATCTTTTCACAGCACAAGCATTTTGCCCCACAAATAGCGTTCTTTTTCCTAATACTGCATGTTCCTTTTGTGCCCGCTGTACACTCATTGCTTTGGTGCCCTTTTTGGAAGTGCAGGAACAATGTTTGTGTTTGCTGTTGTGCACTTGTGCCCTTCAAAACGCACTGCAACACACACAACCATTTCTTTCATTAGGTACCTATATATACCTATTTCAACTGCAGTGTTTTCTGCACTACCACCGTTCCTTCCATTTAGCAAACAACTGTGTGGAGGGTCTATGATGCACGTCGCAATTACTCTCTTCATTGCCACTTGCTTTGTGACAATCTAATAGGAGCATTCTGTGATAATCACGTACAAAACCATTACTAAAGGAACGTTACGGTACAGGTGCGCTATTACAAACATAGCATAATTTCTAAATACAGTATGCTAAAGGAAACTTATGTTTATAGTACCCTACTGTTAAGACGTATTTCTGAACTTTAACCTGGTGGGCAGATGTTCAGAAGGCCAGCCTAGTTTCTTGGAACAGGGTAAACTCTGGACAAGCCAGACCAATCAAGGTTGCTATGGTCTGCGGTCAAGACTAAGGGCCTCATCACGAGTTGGGCGGTAACGCCAGCGCTAATAGCGCTGGCGCTAATAGTGCTGGCGCTATCTGCCCTACCGCCAAACCCACCGGCGCTATTAGCGCTGGATCACGGGTTTGGCGGATTTGGAAATCCCCATTCCCCATTGAGCCCATTCCCCATTTGGCTCAATGGGGAAATTTCATGCTCATATTTCCCGCCGGCGGTATGAGCACAAATTTGTGGTGGATTTCCCCCCAACTCAGAGCTGGGGAGAAATCCGCCAAAGCCCTGATTTGGCAGACCCTTAAATCCGGCAGTAACAGCGCTACCACCGGATTTAAGGGTTACTGCCCAACTTGTGATGAGGCCCTAAGTCTCTGGAGGGGTGAGAGTGACCGAAGGACCTCAATGAGCACACAGAGCAAGGAAACTTCCAAATTACTCCCAGACAGGTGTATATATAAAAAATATAAACTCATTTATTACAAGGCCTTTGTAACTCAACACAGAGTAAAGGAATCACAGCAATCCTACTAAACCAACACAACACAATCAATACAAGATATGTACAAGACCATTGGGGTCTAAAGGGTTAAAGGCACGAAATATGTTCACAACCTAGAGGGGAAGGAAAATAGGCAGTGCAGATAGTCTTTAGTCACCTTCAACATCCAACACACACCTAACTGAGAGGCAGTCCAAACCCCTAAGAAGAGAGGAGCCTTATGCTCAATAGTACATGTAGTGCAGGCACACATGGTTGTTCCAGTGGGCAAAGCGGGGTCTCTTCAGGGGTCTCTAGCAGCTCAGGAAGGTGGGTGAGGTGATGAAGAATAGATTCCCACTATTTGAGGAGGGCCTGCACTTGAAGGCAGAGGTGATTCCAAGGTTCGGGAATAGGTCGCTAGTTCGCACTAGCAGTGGAAAGGAGAGGGACCCCCAGGGGCCACTCGGGCGTAAAAACAGATGGAGGTGCTAGGGGCCACCGGTTAAGGTTAGGGTTACTCACCGGCCCAGGCGCACTCCGGACCAAAGACAGTTGAGTCCACTGAGGTTCAAATGCAACTAAAAGGACGTCTCTGCTGGCTTTCAGTTCCGGCGATGCAGTGATGATTCCCAAACGGGACAGTGGTAATTTCTTTGCTCCTGATGGATGGACCAGGCCAGTTTCATTGCAGTAGGCTTCAGGGGCAAGAGGGTCACAAATGCAGCGCACCTGCAAAGATCGTTGCTGTGGCTGGGCAACACGGTAACCGTGTTTACTCCGGTCCTGGCGCACTCGTCTCACTTCAGACCTGGGAATGACAAGTGTTCATAATTCGGGGTGAGGGTGCCAGGGACACAGAGCTAGCAGTATACCAAGTTTCGAGGGCCTCCTTGAAACGACGGCAGAGACAGAGCAAAGGTCCTGAGTAAGCTGGTAGGCCCACTGGTTGGCCCAGGGACACCTCCGCGAGGGCTTACTTGCAGGTTTTGTTGAAGGTGCCGAGAATAGTTGGTCCTACTATTCTAATGGGTCGAAGCGTCTTCAGACCCATTAGACGTTCTAGGACGACCACATGCAGAGGCGTCTCACGGGACGACAGCAGGCCCAGGGAGCCAAACCTTACAGCGGTTCACCAGCAGTTCTTCGACTCGGCTTCTTAGTTTCAGGATACTTGGATCCTATCCTTCAATCAGTGAGAACTCCAGAGATCGACATGGTATGGGTGTTTTTGGCCTCCTCTTACCCAAAGTTCCCTTTGCACCAAAATGGAGAGGACCCAGTGGGAGATCTGCTCACAAACACACACTCCATACGTGGACCAATCATGGACCACGGTGGTCTCAGGCATTCACAGCACTCCAACTCTCTGGAACCCAGGATGTGTATTGGTGACGGACACCCCAGCCCACATCCTGGAGGCACACACACAAGGCATGCAGAAGCCTGCAAAAGCTTGGCGTTTCGTGGGAAACTGCATGACCAAATAAGGACTGACCCGGGTCGGCTCAACCTGGGGAAGGCAAAGGGGCAAGATGGCCAAAGGACAGGACAAAGAACCTTGTGGCATGGCCATTTTGGGGCCAGGCCACCTATGTGTGCCAAATGTGGTTAACGCAGTTTAAATGGCAGGAAAGGGTTAAAATTTTATGAAAAGATTAGCTGCCACCAACCATGTCCATGACACATCTGCACATCTCCCAAAAAGTCCTATAAGAGTATCTAGGGTCTTTGGAAATGGCTATGAGACCCAAGTGCACTGTACTGTAAAGTACATTGTGCACTTGTTACGTGTTGCAGAAAAGTTGCAAAATTGGAAAAGGACTAAGGGAAACAGTCTCCCAGCATTGACTGTCTCAAGGGCATGTCAGTTTCCCCGTAAAAAGTGAGTGAAAGCACAGAGGAGTGCAGCAGAAGGCTGTGCTCCCCTGACAAAGTCAGATTAAGGTGTTTCAACAACAGCAGAAAAAAGTTTGGGGGTGTACAACTGGAGGGAAAATTACATATAAAATGAAATCTTTCCTAACACCTACTAAAAACCTATGAAATTCACTAACAAAAAACATTGTTACAGGGACGTTATGGTTACAGGTAAAACCTAAATACCCTAGAAATTTGCACGTTTTGGTATGCTACACAACCATAACTCGCGCTACCACTGTGCACTGCAAGTACCAACACCCATGACATCACAAATGTCATTGATGACATGACTGATGACATCACATGTGCATTTAGTTGTCATGAAAAGTCTCCAGAAGGGATTGTCATTGTAATGTTGGCAGAAAACTATTAGAGATCATCGGCAGAATTATAATTACATAAATAGGTGATTAGGTAATGCATTTGTATAAACAGTGTTGGATTACACATTTCTTTCCATTACATAACTGAAGTCATGTAGAAACGTAGGCATTGTGTGCAGCATGCATAATACAGGTGCAATATCCAAATTCTTCTCATGTTACATAGTCAAATTATGAATGCCTTCCTTTTAGACTTTTGTGGACTGTTAAACATGTAGTACCTACAAATACCTCACTCACAACATAAATGTACTATTGCACACAAAACGAAAAGACACGACAACACATACCAACAGCAGCATATATAAAGAAACTAAACTAAGCAAAATAGTAGCGGTACAACCAGAATGTGTTAATAACCTAACTGATTATCTTCCTGCACAGAAATGATTGCTGTATTTATGGCTCGCCTTTTTCCCATATGTATATTTACCATGTGATGTGAGTGAACCCTAAGGAAAGCAGTGTAAGAACATATAAGAAGGGTAAGGTGTACAAATATGGCACCTTTTCACTTTGTAGTTCCTCATTGTTAGTGAAGAAAAGCACCTAGTGTACATATGTCACTAAGCACAAAAAGAGGGAGACAGACCTGTGATGTCATCAGTCATGTCATCAATGACATTTGTGATGTCATCTTTGATGTCATGGGTGTTAGTCCTTACAGTGGTAGCGCAAGTTATGGTTGCGTAGCGTACCATAACTTGCAAATTTCTGGGTTTTTTAGGTTTTACCTGTAACCATAACGTCCCTGTAGCAACGTTTTTCCATTGAATTTCTTAGGTTTTGTAGTATATATTTATATATATATATATATATTCACTAAAAAAACTTTGTTAGGGGGACGTTATGGTTAAGTTGCGCTACTAAAAACCTGTGAAATTCACAAAAAAAAACATTATAAACGTGACATTATGGTTCGAAGTAAAACTGAAAAACCCCTAAAATTCGCCAGGTATGGTAGGCTAAGCAACCATAACGGGCCGCACCACTGTGCACTGCTAACACTAACACCCAGGACATCAAAGAGGACATCACAAATGTCATTGATAACATCACTGATGACATCACATGTCGGGCTCACACTTTTTTCCTTCACTGATATATCTGGGGCAGTAACAGGCAGGAACTAAAAAGTCACTATACTATAGTACAAAGTACTATGGTGACAGCACAGATGACATTGCATGTCCAGCTCTTTCTTTTTTTGTTCACTAACATTTGTAAGCCAGGTGGCTTTTTTCACTGTCAGTCAGGAGTTTAAGAAGATAAAAGTTCTATATTTGTAGTCCTTACCCTTCTCATTTGTTCTAACAATACTTTCCTTAGGTTACGGTTACATCATATCATAAATACGCATAGAAGAAGAAGGAATCCAGAAAGATAAGAATCTTTTCTGTACATGAAGTTAATTAGTTCGGTTATGACATTTTCTATTAAAACTGCACTTTTTGGTGCATGCTTTACGTTCCCTGTATATGCTTATATTTGTATGCATAGTGCTCTCTATATGTTTTTGTGAGTAATAGTGCAATTATGCAGTAAGGGAAGCATATGTAGATACTTATGTTTCTGTTCTGACTTGAGTGTCGTGTAGACCATTGAAACCTCCGTCCTCAAGTGACGCACAGGGGAACTAAAAGAAACCCGCTGTGCGACCCTTGGGGCCACAGGTGGGAGATGTTACTTCCCGGATCCACAGAACCTCTGGAACACCGATGCTGCTGTCAAAAGGAACGAGGTTAAGTACCAGGCAATTACAATATATATATATCACGTTAACCAAAGGATCTGAATAGTCTTACCTATCTGGTGTTTGGAAAACCCAGGAAACCTAGGAGGGAGGTTCGAGACTCAGATGAGGCGGTCCCTAGAACAATAGGACTGCAGGAAAAGCGTGGATGCAGGATAGGCCACCTGTAGGACTGAAGGCGTGACTTGAATCCCAAAAGGGAAATGGCGTAAGAGGTCAGCAAGGTACCAAGGGATGATCCAAAGGCAAGTCAGGGTAGTGTCCAAAATCCAGCAACAGGTAAACAGTTCCAAGCAAAGGTACAAAGGGGTAATCCGAAGGAGTCCAAGATAGAGTTCTGAGATCAAGGTAAACAGTAAAGCAAAACGTAACGCCAAACAGGGTCTGAAGACAGCTGAGAAGCAATGAGTGTTCCGTGTCTCAAGCCTTATATAGTGAGCATTTCGAGGTCACATGACGTCCACCAAGGTCACGTGAGGAACGCCACTCTGGATCACGTGAGCAAGTGAACGATTGGCGTGGAGATGTAACGCCGCCTCTTCTGCTGTAAGTTCTCCATGGTAACTGCCAGTGCAGGAAGGGTTGCAATCGAGCCCGTAAATCATACCTAGTACGGAGCTTTCGGTCCTTTGGGAAAACCGAATCACATGAGCCTCGAACCCTGGAGGGAGGTGTTGGGGAAATGTGAGCAGTGTTCTGGTGTGCAGTGGATCGGTGTGCAGAGGATCGCCTAACAGTTTTACAGTAGGTAAACATTTGTAATGGTAGCATTTATCAATGTAGAATGCAACATGGGAAGATTGCAAATATTGCACCCCTGTAGTGCATGCTGCAGACAATGCCTACATTTCTTCATGAGTTTGTTCATGTACTGAAAGAACTCAGTAATGGAATTGTTTTTTTTTTTCAGCAATGCATTGCTTAATGAACTACGTGGCATATCTTAGTTCTTCAATCATCTGTGATACTTTTCAACCAATAATATAATTACAATCCCTTGTGGAGCCTTTGCATGAAAACTAAATGTACATGTGATGTCATCTTTGATGTCCTGAGTGTTAGTGTTAGCAGTGCACAGTGGTGCAGCCAGTTATGGTTGCTTAGCCTACCATAACTGGCGAATTTCCGGGGGTTTTCGGTTTTACTTTGAACCATAATGTCACGTTTATAAAGTTTTTTTTAGTGAATTTCACAGGTTTTTAGAAGCGCAACTTAACCAAAACGTCCCTTTCACAAAGTTTTTTTTTACTGAATTTCACATGGGTTTGGTAGGGCAACTTAACCATAACGTTCCTTTAACAAAGTTTTTTTTACTGAATATACACTTTCATCATGTGAAATTGAGAGATATGTACTATAATTCCCTTACTTTATGTACATGTATCATAGAACATACTGAGCCCCCTCGCTAATGATATTTGAAGGGCACGGACTGAGCGCCTGTCTGTGGATGGGTGCGGACGAGATCAACACTACCCAAACAGTTAGGGGGTATCTGAAATTGTACTATTGTGTCATATGAAAAATGCACAAGTTTAAAAAAGAACACATAAACACATTATAAGTACTAATAAGTAACCAATTGAACCTACACGTCTCAAAAATTACCCATGCATTTAATTACCATGTAGAATGAAATGGATTATACCATAACAAAAAAAGATATGCCTCCAACGTAATTACCTCACAGAAACTGTGCAGCCAGGAGTGACAGTAGACGCACACAGCACAACGAAGACAAATTACAAGAAAATAGTAAGTGAACTTCATTTTTCTTATATGTGTGTGTGTACTTTTTTGTATGAGGTGCAGAAAAAATAATGTATTTCTGTTGTTTTGACACAGAAATGTACAGTACTTTGGAGTGGCTGGAGGAGAATTTCTGCATGGGGAAATGTCGGAAGATAGCGATAATAATGGTACACACTTCTCTGCATAAGCAAATTAATAGTCAGTATTTTATGGGCATTTGACATATATATATTTATTTTTAACAGACCAGGTTAAAAAAGAAGAAAGTCCTCGAAAGGACACAGAGCAAGACAGCCTGAAATGTATAGAAGAGAAAATGGACATACTAAATGAGAATTTTAACAGGTTAAGGCAATTTGTGGAGGAATACGCGAGAGGAAAAATAAGATATCACTGTCCCACCTGTACCTGTCCCCATTCTCCATGTCCTAGTGAACCATCCCCAAACCCTCAAGTAGAACAGAAACGTTTTGACAAAACATCCATCCCTTCATCCCCTCACAACCAGCCGATGTTAAACCCTAATTCCCCTAAATTCGTTTCAGTATCTGCTTCCCCCTGTATTTCTCTTGATTGATGTATGTGTGTGTATTGAAAAAAATGTTATGTTAGTTGTAGTGGAATGGTTTGGATAAAACATTTTTTTTAAAGAGTTAAAATGTCCGCGGACAGCGCGCCTGTTCGGGCTGGCCGTAATCAATATAAGGATGTTCTAAGGGCAATACACCTACCCGTACCATTCGCAACCAAGATGGAACTGATCTTAGAACGCACCAGCTGTCCAAGTTGTCTGTAACTGAACAGAATGGGGGCGTCCTAAGGACATTATAGCTCTCCGTAGTGGTCACAACCAAGATAAAACATGTTCTTAGCACACCAGGTGTATTGGATGTCTGTAAATGAACAAAATGGGAGTGACCTAGGGACACTGTACCTGTCTGTACCTTCCGTAGCCAAGATGGAACTGTCCGTAGAACAGGCGCGGTGGCCGGCATGTCCGTAGTCAAATAAAATGGAGGTGTCCCAAGTACACTGTACCTGGCCGTACAGTCAGCAGAACATCTACGCAAATGCGCCTGTCCGTAACTGTCCGTCGACTTGTGTCGCACCTTTAATTAGTTTCAGGACCCAAACACTGTCCGTAGAACACATGCACGCATGCGCATGTCCGTTACTCTGCATTTGGTGTCCAGCGGGCATCCATTTCTTTCGCGGATGTGTCCACGTCGTCATCGTGTGACCTCACCCACGCTGAGCGTGTGGCCTAATTTGCGCAGTTTGTCTGCTTCCGCAACATTTCAAAAGAACTTATACAGACATGGGAAATTATTTTACAGTATAAAATCACCAATTCACATGTCCCATACAATGGCCCTACCTTTCAACGTATTGTTTAGATTTTCTGAAACACTTTTGAGTGATCGATATGGTCCAAGGCGCACCCCTCCACCTCTAAAAAAGGCCACACCCCCGAGCTCATCTTCATTGTACTTCTGTCTATAGCAGATTGAGTTTTGCTGCCTTTACTGCTGAAGCAAAGATTAGCCAACCAACCCTAATGGCATCCAGGGCTGCTGTTGCTTCATTAGCCTCAGCACTACCCCCAAACCCTCCACCGCCACCACCTCCCCAAGGGCCTGCAGAGGGAAATACGCGTGAGGATGTAGAGAGCGAGGAAGAAGAGGAAGAGAATGAGGTGGAGGAACTCCGCACTACAAGCACTCGCCGGGAGTCGTGGGTGTGGCGGTTGTTTACCGTTTTTTGAAACGTACCAAAAGCACGTGCGAACCGGGTCAGGTGTAACCAGTGCAAGTTGGTGCTGAGTCGCGGGAGACCTGGTGCGTACAGCTTTGGTACGACAACCATGAAGCGACATCTAACTTCGTTCCACAGTGCGGACATTCGCAAGGTGTGGGAGAGCGCATCCCTCCAGCTGCCTCACAGGCCATTCACGATGCTGTTGACCCTTACCTTGCGAGGGTCACAATATTGTGTATGTACTGCGACGCAGTACCCTGCGGGGGGAGAGTCTTCGAAGTGCTTTTGAGACTACGGTCACGGAGCACCAGAAGAACTGCTCCCTACCTAAGTAAAGCCCACCGTACATCTTTCTCTCTCCAGCTGCCCTTTCTTATCCCGTGGTTGGTGTCCCTTCCTAACCCTCCATTACTCTCCTCTCCTAGTGTGTTGTGTGTTAAAAAATAAAAAAAAATGGAAAACAACAAAAATTACAAAAAGGCTCTTTTCAGAGCCGCCTTTTTCAGTTTAACAATAGAACTATGAAGTGACCGGTGTAGGCCCCCACACATTTTTCAAAAAGGCCACAGACGGTCATAGGACGCACAAAAATGGAGAGTGCAAGCGGAGCAAAACCAATGCACTTTTCGCTGGGAGTAAGTGGTGGCTCTGAAAAGAGCCTTTTGGTGGTGTTTTGTGTATTTGAAAAACTGTGGATTCGAAAAAAAAAATGGATTGCCAAATAGGTGACTATGAATACAAAAAAGGTTGCAATGCATTTTGTACATTTCGAAGAAAAATCTGATTGCCAGCATATGTGAGAGGGACTCCATCTCTGCGAAAAATGAAAGTGCTGTGAAACAAAACGTTTTCATTGTGGAAAGAGGACATGACAAACAGCCTTATTGACATTGCGCCTCGCTTTCTCCATTTGTGGACCAAATGCAGAAGAATGCAGCCACATTTGTCTTTGTGCAATACGGGAAAAAACTACTTGGCAATTTGGAAACATGTCCATGACCTTCGCAAGTACTTCCTTCATTGCAAATTGCAAAGAAATTCCAGATACATGCCCTAAACTGTTTCCTCCACAATGAATGATAATTATATCAGGATGACGCTCTGTCTGTAAAGTAGCACAGAGAGGTACCAAGTCCAGCCACTTCATTCCATGCACTCCATGCCAGTGCACTTCCACATGAGAAAATCCAAGATCTGCAGATATACCGCAACTTTCTGCATGCACCTTCAACCAATGTATCCATGAGTCTCCCAAAATCCAGATAATCTGTTTTCGAGCACAGAGCCATAGCTGTCTGGTCTCCTGTCAGGAAAAAGACGTTCTCACTAAATCTCTACGTTCAGAACACACCCACTGAACTTTACTGACCAATCCCTAGCTTCGCTCATTCTCATTTGCATGTGTCTCCACCCCAGAAACCCTCTTGGTACAACACGCTGCCTGCAGACTACCGCCATGTCCGCGGACACGTAGAGGATCTGAGCGTGACGACTGTACATTTAAATAGTATTCCCCTTTTCCCCTTTAAGGTGGGCTCTGAAAAGAGCCGTTTTTGTTTTTGTTTTTTGGGCAGATGCCTGACAGACACCTGTTAATTTGTATTTTTTTGATTTTTTTTCTTCTTACTTTACTCCTACAATCATTACAGAACCTTCTCCAAAGCAAGCCTTACATTCCAAAAGAACATGGCATTTCCCAAAAACGATAATGAAACACCATCTGCTTCAAAATAAGCCACATTACTGGAAACAATGTTCTCATGGCTGCAGAAAAACATACCAGCTCATAACATGAAAGCACGCATGCCGCGATTGATGGTACACCTCCCAATACTTTGATCAAGACAAAAAACAGAACTGTTGTCCCATTTTCCTGTAGGGAGTAAGCCAGAAAAAATTACTTTCGCAGTTGGAAAGATGTTAATGACTGCTTGCACCAACTGTTCCAAATCTTCCAACAAAGTAGGTGAACTCACGTAGCCCAAATGGCAAGCACCGTAGTGCAAACCCACATGGGGACTGGTCATCCTACGCATATCTCTGCAAACTTGAATAATTGCCGCAACATGGCAATCAGTCGCTTCGCTCCACACCACCTCCACCCCTCTGACATTGAAATTGTGTGCCACATGCCTATTTTCGGAATAATGCTGTAAACCATGGACAAAAATATCTCTGAGCACCAACACCCTGAGTGTCCCCACCTCTGCCATCTTCACTACACGCACTGTCTTTCGACACAAATGAACAATGTGAACATCTGATTGGCTGATGCCTACAGTCCCCTTTCCATGCTGGATTTGCTGTAGAACCCCGTATGTGGCACGCCCTACGCGCGGACAAGCGTGGTGTCCATGCGGCACGTAACTCTTAGCCAGTCCTTCTACCCTTTCCACATCACTCATGAATCCATTCCCTCATTGGACACAGCTAAGCAGTCACACAACCATCCACCAATCACATTCAAGATCTCTACATCTAACTCCGTCATCAGAATTCCGCACTTCAAATGTAATGTTGATCACTCTGAGTGCAAGTCGCATATCATTGCAAAGTACCTACTTCAAAAATGACTGTTCAAGTGTCACGGATTTCTACTTACAGCTCCATGCATACGCACATGCATGAGTACAAAGTACAGGTAAGCATATTTCATTCAGAAAACATGTGCAACCCTTATGATTTCATTGAAACAAATTAATGCCACTAAATCTGCATAGCCAATACATACCAACGCTCCCCTTTTAAGTGCAACACTTCCGATTTTTAATTGTGAAACCGCACTACTTCTTACTGTCTCCCGCATAACCTATACATACGTAACAACCCTCCTGATTTAGGCACAAAACTCGATTTTCCATTAGTAAAATGTCACCATTTTTTACTGTCTTCCACCTAAATTAATGCTACTTCCAATGCAATCATATGAGAAAAATAAACGTTCCCGATTGCTGTGGTGACATCTCCCTGTGAGGTTCTCCCGATTCTTCGCATTCGTACTTATAATATGAAAGTAGTCAAATTTTTCCCCATCTACTATAATGACCTATCACTTACAAACCTCTCTGCTATGGACAACACAGCTTAAAAAAAAGGGGAATTTCATAAACTGGAAATTGTACTCATTTGCGAAGCAGGTTGAAAAGGCTGCACATAGTGAAATGTAATGCACACATGCACTGTGTTGAGATATCAAAGGAGTATACTCTGATGAAAGATGCAAAATGAATGTGTACATTAACATCACGGCTTTAAACACACTAAATTACTAATTTCTTCATTTTACAATTGGAGTGAAGACTACTCTCCCGAAAATCAGCAGCATCTACACTGCAAACAACATAATCGAAGAAACCTGGTCATTCCGCAAAAAAAAGTAAGTACAGTATTATCTATATATTCTTACTGTTCCTCAAAGAGACTGTGTGGGTTATTTATGTAATTTGCGCACCAAAAAAAAAACATCGATTTCTGAACCATTTTACCCACAAATCCCCATTTATTGAACAAAGAATAACAGGCAGCATGGCACAAAAATCCCTGTGTTTTTGGAACACAAATAACATTCAGAAGCCTTAGAATGTTAGTACTACAAAACAAATAGCAGTTTTAATTGTATACCATTACGTTTACTATTAATGCTTCTCCTCACCACTAGCTCACTTTCTAATCTCATCTGAAGCACAGTGTAGTAATATACAAACAGAAAAATAGCCTTCGCAACTCATTGTAACTGCCCAATGCACATTCACACACCACCACAAACAGCTCCCCATCAAACTAATGCACGCATGCACATAGCACACATTCATTGTAAAACAAACCAAACCAAACCATGTCTTCTTTTTTTTTCAACAGACCCCAAAGAATGCCTACCAAAAAGCAAGTCCGTAGAAAGGAACGCAGAAATAGTGCAAATGAAAATAAAGGTGTCCAAAGTAAGCATCCATCTCTAGCAGAGTTTGTACAGAACGTTGAAACAAAACAGCTAATAGAGTCATTTAGCGAAACAAAGGAAGCTTCAACAACCGAAACTTTGGCTCCTCTATCAAAATGTGGCAAGAAACAGAAAACGCTTTACAAAAATCGGCTACCAGTACTGCTAACAATGCTATATCAATCCTGATATAGTAGCAAGAACCCATAGTAAAAAAAGTATTTTAGCAAAAATGTTTCACCACAGAGTCCTTCAAAATCTAATAAGTAGAGGAGTGAAATCATCCTCAACCCTTAAAACCTACCGTAGAAAATTAATCCTACAAGCTCTCGTAGACAGTGCAATCCTTCTCAAAAGGAAGTTATTTATTTTAGTGTTAAATAGGATTAAACCACTAACAAAACAAAGTGCTATACTACAAAAGAAACTTCTCAATAAACGGAATGTTAACAAAAATAACTTCTTAAGTATTTGTGGAGGTGAATGGAGTCACACAACGACCACAGAACCATATTTTAATGAAGAAGCATACAAACAAAATCAAACAAACACAATTGCCATCCATAGCAGTGGACGAGGGTATGAAAAAATCAATAATACCATCATGGAACAAGAAACACTGCTTACAAAAGTATCCCCTGAAAACTCAGAATTACCGCTCCATTCGACTGAACCAGACCGTCCAGTATACAAATGGCCGTGCACGTCAATGTTTAACATTCCTAACAAATCTTTCAAATCTTTACGCCAGTTCCTCAATCAGTATGTGAAAGGTAAAGACAAAATCATAAATGAAAGTGCTGCAAAGAACAAGTTACTTTCTTACCTGCTAACGTTCTTTCGATGGGATGGTCCGACGACGTATTCCATATCTATGACATGTAATCACCACAGCTGTGCTGCTTCGGAAACTTTTTTCGGCATCTGCGTCCTGCGTCGATGACGTCGATGCGCCGTCGTCGAGGACCTCCTCCGACGTCCAACTTCATCCGATGTGATAAATAGGACGCACAACGCCCGTAGCCTCAGTTGTAGTTTTTTCCCCCAGAACGTGTGACATTAGTCAACTGCCAGTCAGACACAAAGCCTTGCGGAACGTAAGCTGCAATCGCAAAAGAAATTCTGCAGCGGGGAAGGCAGGGCGGGAGCGATATGGAATACGTCGTCGGACCATCCCATCGAAAGAACGTTACCAGGTACGAAAGTAACTTGTTCTTCGAGGGGATTGGGTCCTCCGACGTATTTCATATCTATGACAGACTCCCAAAGTAGTACCAGAGCAAGGAGGAGGGAAAGAATTTAGAATCAACATTTAGAATAGCCAATCAAATAGCAGAGCAAAGGACCGCCTTGCCAAAGGCCAGATCCTGTCCTCGGATGGAATCGAGGGAATAGTGACGTACAAATGTATGTACAGAAGCCCAGGTGGCTGCATCACAGATGTTGCGAATAGGAACACCCCTCTGCAGGGCAGTAGATGCAGCCATACCCCTGGTAGAATGGGCCCGCAAGCCAGCCGGTGGGTCCTTACCTGCCAAGCGGTAACACTCCGAGATGGCCAAAATAATCCAGCGAGACAAAGTCTGTTTCGTCACAGCTTGCCCCAAACGCTTTCCAGCGTAACCAATAAAGAGTTGATCGTCCACTCTGACCCGGGACATGCGTGAAACATAAAAGCTTAAAGCTCTCCTAGGATCAAGCCTATGGAGCCTCTCCTCTTCCTTACCAGGATGCGGAGGAGGATAGAACGCCGGAAGAACAACCTTCTGGGCCAAATGAAATTCCGTCACTACCTTCGGAAGAAAAGAAGGACAAACTCTAAGGACAACCCTGTCCTTGTGAAATACAGTGAAGGGCGGCTTAACTGAAAGTGCCTGTAACTCACTCACTCTGCGAGCGGAAGTAACCGCAACTAAAAACACAGTTTTCAGAGATAACAGCCTCAAAGGACAAGAATGTAAAGGCTCAAACGGAGCACCCATAAGAAACTTAAGAACAAGGTTTAAATCCCAACCGGGCACCAGGAAAGGTGACGGAGGGAACACATTAGTGAGCCCTTTCAGAAACTGTGAAATTAAAGGGATTTTAAAGTAAGAACACTCTTCAGACGAGCGCTTAAAGATGGACAGCGCTGCCAGGTAACCTTTAATGGTACCCACTTGCAAGCCCCTGTGGGCCAAAGAAAGTAAAAAGGACAGAACCATGGGGATGTCACATGCAAAAGGATCCACATTCTGAACTCTGCACCAGTCGCAGAACTTACGCCAACGGCAACGGTACAGAGACTTTGTTGCTGGCCTTCGGCCGAAAGCAACACCTCCATCACGTCTTCAGGGAGGTCCCAATCCTTATACCTCAACCTTTCAGAAGCCAAGCGTGAAGGTTGAGGGATCTGACCTCTGGATGGAGAACCTGACCACCCTCCCGTGAGAGCAGATCGTCTCGGTAGGGAAGACGACGTGGAGGGCAGATGGACAAGTCGAGAAGGTCCGGGCACCACGTCCTCCGAGCCCACGCCGGAGCAATGAGGATCATCTGGGAACCGAACTTCCGTAACCTCCGCAGCACTTGCGGGATGACGGGGACTGGAGGAAACGCGTACAGCAGCGGGAATGACCACTCCACCACGAACGCGTCTCCTAAGGCTCCTTTTGGAGGAAATTCCCGTGAGCAAAACCTTTCGCACTTCCGATTGACACTGGAGGCGAAGAGATCCACTTGAGGGGTCCCCCAAAGGGCGAAGATCTCCAGGAGAATCTCCTGAGCCAGCTCCCACTCGTGAGAGATCGCGCTCTGCCTGCTCAGAGCGTCCGCTGTCACGTTTTCGTCTCCGGCCAGATGAACTGCCGAGATCGAAACTTCCTGCTGGATGGCCCAGAACTCGAGCTGCATCGCCTCCCTGCACAGAGGAAGTGACCCTGCCCCCCCCCTTTTTGTTGAGGTAGTGCATGGCCGCTGTGTTGTCCGTCAGGATCAGGACACTCTTTCCTCGCACAGTCGGCAGAAAAGCCTTCAGGGCTAGCCTGACGGCCCTCAGCTCCAACAGATTGATATGGAGTCTGGACTCCGACGGAGACCAACGACCGCTGACTGTCAGCCCGTTGGCATGAGCTCCCCATCCCGTGAGGGATGCATCCGCCACGATCATCACCTCCGGCCAGGGAAGCCAAAATGGAGCCCCCTTCATCAAGTTGCCTTCGATGGCCCACCACAGAAGGTCCCGGGCGACCGAGGGCGGCACCTGAACCGGGTCCGACATCCTGCCGGAGGACTGCAACCATTGCGTCTTGAGTGCCCACTGCAAAGATCTCATCCGCAGGCGAGCCTCTGGCACCAGAAGAATGCAGGATGCCATGAGGCCGAGCAACCTCAAGAACTCGAACGCTGGGAGCGTCTGGGCATGCTGAAACTTGTGCACCATCTGCTGAATGTGAAGAGCCCTCACCTGGGGAGGAAAACACTGCCCCAGGGAAGTGTCGAGCACTGCTCCGATGTACTGGAGCCACTGTGTCGGCGTCAAATGGGACTTCTTTAAATTGAGGGAGAAGCCCAGCCTGTGAAGGGAGTGGCAGGTGACGGACAGATGATCCAGGACTTGCTCGGGAGAGCTCCCCCTGATCAACCAATCGTCCAGGTAGGGGTAGACGTGAATCCCCCCTTGCCTGAGATGCGCTGCCACCACCACCATGAGCTTGGTGAAAACCCTCGGGCGGAGGTCAATCTGAACGGCAGGACCCGAAACTGAAAGTGCGAGTCGCCAACCGCGAACCTCAGGTACTTCTTGTGCTTGGGATGGATCGGCACATGGAAGTAAGCATCCTTGAGGTCGAGTGACACCAACCAGTCCTGAAGCTGAAGGGCCTGGAGGACTTGAGATAGAGTAACCATCTTGAACTTGTCCTTCCTGAGGAGTTTGTTCAAACCGCGCAAGTCCATGATGGGTCTCAATCCCCTGTCTTTCTTCGAAATCAAAAAATAAGGGGAATACCATCCCTTGTTCCTCTCCGCTACAGGCACCAGTTCTATGGCGCCTTTCTCCAGCAGGGCTTGAATTTCCTGCGCAAGGAGCGGATCCGGACTCTGCAAAGAGAGGTTCCCCGGTGGATTGTCGTGAGGCCTGTGCCGAAAGGGAAGACAGTAGCCGTGGGTTATGATCTCCAGAACCCACACATCTGAAGTAATGGCACGCCACTCTACAAGATGCTGCGCCAACCTTCCCCCGACCGGTGAACCATGGGGCATGGCCTCATGACTGAGTGGTAGCGGCTGCTGCGTTACCTGAGGGCAAAGAGGCAACTGCCCGAGCGGCCTTGGCACCACGGGTACCCTGTTGTCCACCTCTGGTACCCCTGCGTTGGCCTCTTTGACTGCCAGTTCCTCTCGCTTTACTGAAGGACGAGTAATAGCGAAAGGAACCACCCCTCCATTGCTGTCCCCTAGGACGAAAAGGCGGAGGTTGGCGAACTACAGCGCCCAACGACTTCGCTGCAGCTTTTGAGGTCTGCAACCTCTCAAGGCTCTCGTCAGCCTTGCTGCCAAAAAGGTGCTCACCGTCAAAGGGCATGTTGAGGAGCCGGGACTGCACATCAGGAGCAAACCCCGACTTCCGCAACCACGCAAACCTGCGTATCACGGTGCTCGCCGCCATGGACCTGCTGACGCATTCAGCCAAGTCCAAACCCGACTGAACGGACTCACACATGGCATCCTTACCATCCTGGACCATAGCAAGGAAACCATCCCGTTCGTCCCCTTCGGGAATATGTTCAGCCGCTAACGCAACACAGTTCCACAGAGTGTGTGTGAAACGAGACAAGGCACAAATGGAGTTGGCCGCCTGAAGCGCCATACCACCAGAAGAAAACACTTTCTTCGGCCAGCCATCAAAACGTTTGTCGTCCCTATCAGGAGGGATGGTAGGGTACGAAGCCTGCTTTGCCGGCGCCGTGGCCGCCTGCACCACCAAACTCTCTGGAGTGGGGTGCCTGGTCAAGTAGCAGGGGTCGCTACTGGCTGGATGGTATTTTCGCGACAAGGACCTGCCCACCGCCGGGAGCCTCTCCGGAGCAGTCCAAGCCGCCGCCACCCTTCTCTGTAAAGCCATATGGAACGGCAGTACCGGGTCAGTTGGGGGACCAACATCAAGGATGTCTGTGAGATCATCCTGCACAAACTCCCCTGGGGGAGCAGACCATCCCAAGTACTCAGAAACCCTAGCCATAAGGCACCGGTACGAGGAATTGGCATGAGAGCCAGGCTCAGGCCTACAAAACTCCACCTCCGGAGAGGTGTCCAGTCCACTGGCATCACGCAGTGACTGCCTCAAATCGTCAAACTGACTATGGCCTGAGACAATTTCATCTGGAACCTGACTAGAAACCAGGCCATCAGAATCCTCATCCGCCTCTGAAATATATTCCAGGTGGCGAAAAGAAGGCACCCGAGAGTGCTTGCTCTTAACAAGAGCCTTCCTAGGGGGTTCCCCCGTGCCACGGGGTACCTCCGACAACCCGGCCTCGAAAGGCGTCGAGGGCGTCGAGTGAATCGACGCCGGCGTCGAGAGAACAGGCATCGGCGCCTACGTCGAGTAAATCGGCGTCGACGTCAGATGCAGCGCCGCCAACATCGGCGGCGTCGACACAGTCCTCGAAGCCGGAGCTCCGACCGACCTGAACGTCGACGGCTTCATCGACTTTCTCGGAGCCGGAGCCTCGAGAAAGCCTATCGACGCCCTCGACGCCTCAGACGTCGATGTCTTCTTCGAAGACATCACAGGTGCACACGGTCTCCAACGCGTCGAGGACCGGGACCTGGAATGGGTACGTCGAGAACGAGTTCCCTTGTCCGAACTGGACATCTCCCGTGACTCGTGCCGACCACTCTTGCGAGCGGTGTCTCTCGACCACTCGCGACCGACCCCACTCGGGGGCGCGGACGGCTTAGTACCCTGCGACTCAAGAATCGCCAGCATTTTCTTCCCGAAGGAAGCCCATTCCTCTGGCGTCGCACGGCTGGTGGGGTAAGCGACGTGCCGGGCAGAGTCCTCCGAAGAGGACCTGGAAGACGACCGGTGTCGGCGCTTCCGAGAATGCCTCGAAGAGGCTGAGGAGTGGTGAGACCGACTCCTAGAAGGAGACCCACGAGACTTCCGACGATGACGCGGAGAGTCACCTCTCGAATCATCTGTCGAAAGCCCCGCAGACTTCGACTTCCGGGGCTTGGACACCCGACCTACCGACAACTTCTTCTTACATTCGCGTAAGGCTTTGGACATGAGCGACTGGCAGTCGATACAGTCATCTGTGTCGTGGGCCTCCCCGAGGCACCAGAGGCAGGCGTCGTGCGAGTCCATCACCGACATCTGGACCCACACTCCCCGCACTTCTTGAAGCCCGGACGTGGGGTCGAAGACGAAGTAGAAGACATCTTCACACAAAGGATTTTCACAAAACGAACAGGTTCGAAGAACCGAGAAGAACAGAACTCCAAAGAGTCGAGGCGTTAACCGAGATTCACGAAGCAACACGTTCGCGGAAAAAACAGAACTGAGGCTACGGGCGTCGTGCGTCCTACTTATCACCTCGGATGACGTTGGACGTCGGAGGAGGTCCTCGACGACGGCGCATCGACGTCATCGACGCAGACGCCAAAAAAAGTTTCCGAAGCAGCACAGCTGTGGTGATTACATGTCATAGATATGGAATACGTCGGAGGACCCAATCCCCTCGAAATATGGATATCTGTCCAGTGCGCAAATACACAGGACGACAAGGACATTCATTAGCTTGCATTTCAGGACCTATTTGCAAAAGCACCTTCCATGATATCAAAAGGATATCAGTACATCATTCAAATGTAAGAAATCTAGTGTTTGTTTGTTTGTTTTATTTATTTGTATAGCGCTCCAAACCCAAAGGTAGAAGGGCGCTTTAAGAAGACGGTTACATAATAGATAAATATCTTTGTGTTACAAAATTGATACATACATACATACTTATATTATATACATATAAAGTACAATTTCAATATGCAGTCATTTACAATACATGCAGCAGTTTACCGAGCGGGCGGTGTGAGGTCAGGAGTCAGTAGTACTACTCTTTGGTCAGGAGCCAGCTTATAACCTGCTTCCTGAAGATCTGGAAGGACTCTATGGTTTTGATGTTGAGGGGTAGGGTGTTCCAGAGTTGGGAGGCAAGTACTGTGAAGCTGGCTCCTTCGGCTCTTTTTAAGTGGAATCTGGGCACTGTCAAGCATAGCGTGTTGGAGGATCTGGTGGGTCTGGTGGCAGGTTTCATGGTGAATTTGTTAGCTAGATATGGTGGTGCTAGTTGATTGAGGGACTTGTACGTGAGGCAGATGGTTTTCAAGTCAATTTTCTGGTGTATGTAGAGCCATTTGCAGGCTTTCCTGGCAGTGGAGATATGCTCTCGCCTGGGAATGTTTAGGACTGCGCGCAGAGCGTTATTTTGTAGTACCTGTAGTTTGTTAATTATAGATTGATTAGCACCTATGTACAGGCTGTTGCAGTAGTCCAGCTTGGATTGTATGAGGGCTCTGGCGAGAGTTAGGTAGCTATTGGATGATAAGAAAGGTCTGCTGGCCCTGATGAGCTTGCCGGTATAGGCAGAGGCTGAGGCGATCATATTGGTTTGTTTGGAGAGGTTAGTGTTGGCATCCAGGTAGAAGCCAAGGGTTTTCACGCTTTTGGCAATAGGGATGGCGTGACCATCGATTGTGAGGTTATTGTAGCTGGGGCTAAATTTAGTTAGGTTGTTGGGGGAGCCGACGATGAGGAGCTCAGTCTTCTCATCATTCAGGCAGAGGCCATGAGAGGCCATTCATGCCTGAATGATGGAGAATATTTTGTTGATCCGGGTGACATCTGCTTGGTAATTACCTGTGATGGTGAGGAGTATCTGGGTGTCATCTGCGTAATTCGTGTAGGTGACACCCAGACGGTTGAGTTGGTCAAACAGAGGCTTTGTAAATATGTTATACAAAGTGGGGGATACACAGGAGCCCTGTGGGACCCCGCATGAGATGAGGATGGGGTCTGCTGCAGCTGTTGTTGAGAAGACCCGCATGGTTCTATTTGCCAGGAAAGATTGTATCCAGGTGATGGCAGAATAGGAGAAGTGAGCTGCGGTGGGTAGGTGATTGCAGAGGATTTCGTGGCTGACCAAATCAAAGGCCACTGAGAGGTCTAGGAGGAGTAGAATTGCGGCATTGCCTTTGTCTTTAATTTAATCAATCTGGCTTTTGAGATCAACAAGGGCAGTTTCTGTTCCATGTTGAGGTCTGAAGCCAGATTTACGTATTCAGAGCAGTTGGTTGGATTCCAGGTAATCCTGAATTTGGATGTAGACAACTCTGTCCAGGATTTTTAGTAGGAATGGGACTGTGGTGATAGGCCTACAGTTGGTGGGTATGGTTGGGTCTAGGGATTGTTTTTTCAAGAGTGGGAGAACCCATTATTGTTTTAGGTTGCTGGGGACTGATTTATTGATGAAGGATAGGTTAATAAGTTTGGTGATGAAGGGGAAAAGCTCTCTAGCTGCGTCTTTTATGATCTGGGCGGGACAGCTGTCCCCTTTGCCGTTCGATGGTTTTAAGGAGGTGATAATTTTTTGGACTTCAGCCGTGGTAACTTTCTTAAAAGTGAAGCCCGAACTGGTATTGTTGGGCGTAGGTAGGCTAGGGTTGGTGACCTTGTTATTGGAGAGTTGCTGGCGCTTGTCCTCTATTTTGGTTTGGAGTCCTGTAATGTTGTTGTTGAGGGCATTTTGGATGCTGGTGCACCAGGATTTGTCTTTCAAACAGGTGTCTTCGGGTGAAATAGGGTTTTCTAGTTCTTTCAGAATTTTGAATAATTCTTTAGTGGAGGACCCTGCCTGAGCAATCCTGGTGTTGTATACATCTTTTTTGGTGTGAATTATCTCGCTTTTGTATAGAGAGGAGATGTCCGTGAGGTTGGATTTGTTTTCCACAGAGGGGTTGGTCTTCCATGCGAGTTGTGCCTTAGCTTTCTTTTTTCTGAGTGTATAAACTGTACTATGCTAAAAGTACAGTTTTAGAATTAGCCAATTTAAATAACACTCTTCTGCATGGTACTCCCAAATACCTACAAGAAGAAATCGACCGTATCCAGAGAAAATATTTTGGAAGTGAAAGCCACTTACAAAATGCAATAGTTTTATGGCAGACTAGCAACAATTCTGCACATAGCAACCTTCTATTACACACATACAAAAAAGAAATACTAAAATTTAAAAGTACATCGGCTGAAGTACCAAACCATGTGTGTATGTGTTGCCGCAGAACGTTTTACAAAAGGAACACAAAAACTATAGACGTAACATACAAAATAGAAGACAATGAAGATTCCAAATGGTTTGAATTAGCTCTCTACCTTTTAGCAGAAAACAAATACCAAATAAGTGAACTCCTAATATGTTGCAGTTACTGCACTACAAAACTGGACAACAACCAAACTCCTTCATGTGCTATCACAAATAATTTGGAATTATTCGAACTACCAAAACCCCTGCAACAACTCAATTTGTATGAGAGCATCATAATTCAAACAGTTCACCCATTTCAAGCAATAATACGCCTTCAACCAAAAACAGCAAAATTGCCTCCCTCTGAATTGGTGAAAGGCATTCGTGGCAAAGTAATTTATTTGCCATTGGATCTGACAGAAAATGCGCACACTCTAGGAGTGCACCGTCCAACAGAGCATTCTTTAATTGTATTAGTAAATGGTGTACCAACAAAAGACAAAAAATGTGGCAACAACTGGTGGACTTACAGAAAGTTAGACAAGCCTTGCAATATCTGAAAGACAATAACAAATACTACAAAGAAATAAATATTGAAGAAAGCTTAAGGGAAACAACTGAAAAAATTGAAGAGTCATCAGAAACGTGTCAATTTGAACTTCTGGATCCTGCTGCAGTATCCACTCTTTTGAACCATTACACAATTCATCCATTGTACTCTAATAAGAGCATAGATGATGCACTAGAAACTTACCAAATGCGACAAACGAAAGGGTCACCAATGAGCATATGGGAAAAAAGTATAGAAGCACGTGCTTTTCCACTGCTATTTCCTACTGGCAAAGGCGGAAGATATGATAGACCCACTCAGATTACGCCATCAGAATACAGCATATTACGAATGTATTCTCAAGATCCAAGATTTAGACAAAATGTGGAATACATATTCCACCTACTCCTTGAAAGTGAACTAGCAACCCTATGTTACGGAGTTGCACACATATTGAAATCTGGAACCCACTTTCAAAATATGTCAGCTACGCAATTAATACAAAAAGTGCAAGAAAAAGATGAGGTTTTACAATCAAGTATAACAAATCTGTTTGCAAACATGCGTGGTATGAAAGAATACTGGTTCCGACGGCACAGAGATGTATGTTGTATGATCAGAAACCTTGGACCACCCACTTCGTTTGTTACATTAAGTTGTGCAGAGTATGCATGGGAAAATTTACATGATTTCCTGTGCATATCAAACAACAACAGAACCAACATAGATATACTAACACCTGGAGAACTTTGCTCTCTAGATCCTGTTAATGTGTCAAGATATTTCCATCATCGTTTCATTGCTTTGCTACATTTTATTTGTAATAAAACTGTTCCTCCCCTCGGAGAAGTGCAACATTTCTTTAGGAGAATAGAATACCAAGCCAGAGGAGCACCACATATTCACATGCTTTTATGGATCAAAGGTGCACCTAAATTTGGTCAGGACAGTGATGCCACTGTTTTTGCAGTTCATCCAAAAATATGTCACTTGTGAAATCCCTTCACAACTGACACATAGTGACCTTCATAGACAGATTTTACAATTTCAAAGACACAAATGTGGCAAATATTGCCGTCGCAAATACAAAAGCAAAGGGAAATACTACACCAAATGCTGCTTTGGTTTCCCTAGACCAGTTACAGAAATAGGTGAAGTGAACAATTTCATGTCTTCAGTTAGATATAGTGTTAAAGGTAAATCACCTAAGAACACGTATTACATAAAAAGAAAAGAAGAATCAAAATATATCAATGATTACAATGCAGTCATTGCCCTCTTATGGCATGCAAACATAGATGTGCAGTACATTGCAGACAATTCCACTGCAGTTGCACGAAATATTACAGCCTACTTAACAAAAGCAGAAAAAACAGAGCTTCAAGACCTCTGGAATGACCTATCATCAGACAAAACACTATCTCAGAAATTACACAGCCGAGGCATAAAAATGCTCTCTTATAGCGAATGTGGCACCTATGAAGCTGCAGATCGTTTAACCGGTACCGCTTTGTATGGAAAATCAGAAAACATAGTATGGCTAAGTCTTGGTCCTGCTAAATCTAGAAAAAGGGTTCTGAAATCATATGAGGACATAGAAACAATTACCAAAAATGATCCCAACAGCCAAGACATTTTAAAAAACAATTTACTGAACACATACTATCCGAACAGGAGCACCACTTTGGAAAATATGTGTCTATACCAAAACTTTGCATACAAAATAATACGAAACCCGATGAAAGCAAAGGTAGATATAGAGTGACAGATCGTGAAGGCAGCTTAGTGAAACTTACCAAACGAAGCTTAATTAATCATGTCAAATTGTCATTAAAAACTCCTCAACAGAAATAACTATATTACATGTCCCTGCTACAACTTTTTAAACCATGGAGAAAAGAGGAAGAGAATCTAGATAAGTATGACTGCTATGAAGATGCTTTCAAAGCAAATGAAAGCACTATCACTGATGTGAACTTTACACAGTACAAAACAATGTTGCACAATGAACAGCAACCCGAAGAAGAACCTCAGGCCCAACTAGATAAGGACACTTCCGACAGTAGACAACCTTCTGTAACAGGAAGTCAAGAACCACTAGGACAGCCACAAATAGCAAATGAGGCAGAATTAGCTATGACAGAAGTGGAAAACACCATGTGTCACTATGAAGAAGATATAGAAGACTTAACTGTGCTACAATCAAAACTTAAAGATCAGCGCACCATTTTTGAAGAAGTAACAAAAGAAATTGCACATGGTGTACAACACGAAAATAAAGAATGTACCTGCCAAAATTACAAATCTATACTGCTGTACGTCAGTGGTGAAGCTGAGTCAGGAAAAACATTCTTAATCAAAATCATCAGCAAGTTCCTTCATCAATTGACAAACAACAAACTGTCAGCTGTTGTAACTGCCCCCACAGGTTTAGCTGCCTACAACATAGGCGGTGTCACTTTACACCGATTACTACTCCTTCCAGTAGAACACCAAAACAAATTAGACTATTACAAACTTTCTGCAGAAGCTGCAATGGAACTACGCAGAGTATTAAAACAAATGAAAATGCTACTAATAGATGAAGTGAGCCTGGTCTCCAATCTAATGTTGGCTTTGATTCACCTCAGATTGCAAGAAGTACTTAAAACCAACTACGAAGAACTCTTTGCAGGGAAACACATTATCGTTTTCGGAGATCTTCTACAATTGACACCAGTGAAAGGTGAACCTATTTTTAAAACCTTAGGACACAAACTCTGCCGTAAAACTGTTGGCATCATAGGAAATGTCAACCGTTGGCAACATTTCCAATACAGAGAATTAACAGAAAACATGCGTCAATCTACAGATCTCACGCCAAAATTTTAAAAAGTATTCGAGTTGGTGTACTATCTCAAGAAGCACAACCAATATTGAAAAACCAGCCCATTCATGCACTTTATGGTGATAACGCATGTGCTACTGATGTTATGGAGCAATTAGCGCACAAAAATGTCAATTGTATGGCCTTAATGCCAAATGTTTCAAATTCAATGAAACAATGTTAAGAAAATAAATGCAACCAATAATGGAAATTTGCTCCACAGACAAACTGGACTTACATGGTATGACACTACCCATGTGTCAGCAAGCCACAACAAGACTAAATACCTTAGAAAATTCAATCTCCAACACACCTGGGTTGGAAAAAATATTAAAATTATCCAAAAATTGTAGAGTAATGCTTAAACGTAACCTTGACGTGGAGCAAGGGCTAGTTAATGGGGCATTGGGTACAGTTGTTGGCTTTCAAACATATCCACATGACAACAACATTCAGTTTGTCAATGTTCGCTTTGACAAACTTTCAGAAGTGAAAAGGATAGGGCGCTCAACAGCTTGATTCCTTCTCTTCAAAGACATGTATGTACGTAGAGAACAATTTTCTCTATCTCTTGCATTTGCAGTCACCATTCATAAATCCCAAGGTCTTACCCTAGACAAAGCATTGATAGACATAGGAAACACTGAGCTGTTACGACATTTGGTCGAAAAAAATTGGTCGACCAGACAAATGGTCGAACCAATTTGGTCGAAAACCAAATGGTCGATTTTTTTTTTTATTTTCACTTTTGTTTTTTTTTTTTGGGGGGGTCCCCCCACAACCCCCTTTTTTTTCTAAAAACCCATTTTTGTAAAAAACGAAAACCCGAAAAATAAATATATAATTAAAAAAAAAAATTCGACCATTTGGTTTTCGACCAAATTGCATCGACCAAATGTCATTCGACCAGTTTTAGGTTGACCAAATGTCTGGACACCACACTGAGCCTCATTACACGTTGTGCACTAAAAATCTCAAATTACCGGCATGGCGCTCTTAACGTGTCCGCCCTCGCAAGAGGACGCTTATAGCGTACCATTACGAGTACCCGGACACGAGCATAGCGCCATGCCGGTAATGACCCTACCGCCATGCTGCTAAAGTCCCCAAAAAGTCTCTTACCGGCTTTGACGAAAGTGCAGATAGCACCTCTGCCCTCACGCTGCATGCAAATAGCGGTCACCGCTATTAGCGATGATCGTTAAATTGCAGAACCGGAAACAGCGTCATCACACAGGAACGGGAAAGAGCATGGCGGCCATCTTTAAAAACACAATCCATTGCCATCCTCTGCTCCCTGGACCTGTTCTGAGTAGTTTGCAATAAGGAATATATCGAATCTCAACAAAGTAAACAGTAAGTATCATTTCACACATGTCATACATATTCGAATCTATTCGTCTAATCTATGGCAGTAATATGGTGTAGTGGCTGTAGGCGGGGCCTAGAGTCTTGGATGTATAACCTACGACCTACACCCTGCGGCCAAGCAACCAAGACTGTAGGTCCTACCCACAACCATCACAGCATATCAAAATCGTGGTGGCTTATAACTTCACTGCTTATAACTTTGGTCTTTGGTCTTGGGTACATGGTCTGCGGCCATGCACCTAAGACTCTAGGTCATGCACACAACCACCACACCACATCACACCCATGCTGACTTATAACCTCAGTGCTTATAACTTCAGTCTTGGGTGCATGGCCTTTGGCCATGCACCCAAGACTCTAGGTCATGGCCACAACCACTGCAGCATATCACAACCATTGTGGCTTATAACTGCAATGCTTATAAGTTTGTTCTTGGGTGCATGGCCTTTGGCCATGCACCCAAGACTCTTCACCCTCTCCACAAACACCTGATCGATATGCAATACTACCGGTGTATCTATTGCTGTGATATGCTGCGGTGGTTGTGGCCAGGGCCTAGAGTCTTGGGAGTATGGCCTACGGCCTACAGCCAAGCACCCAAGACTCTAGACGCTGGGCACAACCACTGCAGCATATCACACGCATGGTGGCTTATAAATCAATAGCACACCTATAGAATGACACATTTCAACTGCAGCATACACTCAAGTTGCACCCGGGACTGTAGGCCCTGCCCACACCTACCAGATAGATATTCGATTGTATGGGTGTGATGTGTGAATTTGATATGCTACGGTGGTTGTGGCAGGGCCTAGAGTCTTGTGTGTGTGTGGCCTACGGCCTGTGGCCTGCGGCCATGCACCCAAGGCTCTAGTCCCTCCCCACAACCACCTGATCGATGTTCGATACTACGAGTGTAGCTATTGCTGTGATATGCTGCGGTGGTTCTGGCCAGGGCCTAGAGTCTTGGATGTATGGCCATAGGTATTCAAATCGATAAGAGTGCAGTATATTAAACCCATGTTGGCTTATAACTTCAGTGCTTATAACTTCGTTCTTGGGTGCATGGCCTTTGGCCATGTACCCAAGACTCTAGGTCCTGCCCAGAACCACCACAGCATATCGCACCCATTGTGGCTTGTAACTTCACTACATATAAATTTGGTCTTGGGTTCGGCCATGCACCCAAGACTCTAGACCCTCCCCACAACCACCTGATTGATGTTTGATACAACGGGTGTATCTATATCTGTGATATGCTGTAGTGGTTGTGGCAAGAGGCTAGAGTCTTGGGTGTAAGGCCATAGATATTTGTATGTATGGGTGTGCACTATATAAAACCATAGTGGCTTATAACTCCAGTGCTTATAACTTTGTTTATGGGTGCATGGCCTTTGGCCATGCACCCAACGCTGTACACGCTCCCCACAACCATCTGATCGATAAGCGATACTATGGGTGTATCCATTGCTGTGATATGCTGCGGTGGTTGTGGCCAGGGCCTAGAGTCTTGGGTGTAAGGCCATAGATATTTGAATGTATGGGTGTGCACTATATAAAATCCATAGTGGCTTATAACTCCAGTGCTTGTAACTTTGTTCTTGGAGGTCCTGGCCACAACCACCACAGCATATCACATCCATTGTTGCTTGTAACTTCACTACGCATAAATGTGGTCTTGGGTGTATGTCCATGTGTATGGATGTGCAGTGGCTTATAACTCCAGTGCTTATAACTTTATTCTTGGGTGCATGGCCTTTGGCCATGCACACAAGACTGTACACGCTCCCCACAACCATCTGATCGATAAGCGATACTACGGGTGCATCCATTGCTGTGATATGCTGCGGTGGTTGTGGCCAGGGCCTAGAGTGTTGGAAGGATGGCCTACAGCCTACGGCCATGCACACAAGACTCTAGGCCCTGGCCACAACCACCACAGCATATTACACACATGGTTACTTTTAAATCATTAGCACACCCATAGAATGAACCATTTTAACTGGAACATGAGATGTACTCAATTTGCACCCAGGACTCTAGGCCCTGCCCACACCTACCAGATACTTAATCGATTGTATGGGTGTGATGTATGAATGTGATATGCTCCAGTGGTTTTGGGCAGGGTCTACACTCTTGGGTGTATGGCCTACAGCCTGCAGCCATGCACCCAAAATTCTACGTCCTGCCCACAACCACCGCACTATATAAAACTCATGGTGCCTTATAACTGCGTACAACCTTGGTCTTGGGTGCATGGCCTTTGGCCATGCACCCAATACTCTAGGTCCTGACCAGAACCACCACAGCATATTGCACCCATTGTGGCTTGTAACTTCACTACGTATAAATGGCCATGCACCCAGGACTCTAGGCCCTCCCCACAACCACCTATTGATGTTTGATACTACGGGTGTATCTATAGCTGTGATATGCTGCAGTGGTTGTGGCCAGAGCCTAGAGTCTTGGGTGTAAGGCCATAGATATTTGAATGTATGGGTGTGCAGTATATAAAACCCATAGCGGCTTATAACTCCAGTGCTTATAACTTCGTTCTAGGTCCTGGCCACAACCACCGCAGCATAGCACACCGATGGCGGCGTATAAATCAATAGCATACCCATAGAAACAAAAATTGTAACTACGGCATGTACTCAATTTTAATGTTCGCTAACACCGCGCGTGTCCTTTGAACAGTTTCAAGTTGCCTGCGCACAGCACGGACTGAAGTACTATCCTTATGAGACCCCTCATTTTCAGTACTTACAAACATCCCGGACAAGGCGGGCATAGGGAATACATCATTAACACCTGCCGCCTAAACAAATACAGTATTTCACCCATGTCTTACTCTCTGAACCTTCTCAAGCACTCTGAGACACCAAAACAGTTTCCGAAACAGCATTTCGCCTCTGGTCGCCACCGCGCTGTCAGCGGATCCAAGATGTCGGGCACATCCAAACAATCTGACGCACATCATGGCTCACTGCAGCCAATCGGCGGAGACGTCGCGTGTCCGTGGAGCGAGCAGGGAAGTGTGACCGCAGAGCAGACATCACATCACTAATTTTTTGAGACATACTTTTTGGTCGTTTTAAAGGAAACTACTAGACGGATTTTCACCAAATTTACAAAAGCACACTTTCGGGACCAAGCCCCTGCCGCAAATTTGGTGAAAATCCGTCCAGCGGTTTGGCCTGTAGGCGTGCGCAAAGTTTTTCCCCCATTCAGTCTATGGGAAAAAAAGACGTTTTGGGACCCCCCCTATAACTTTTCCCCCCCTGGACCAAACATCACCAAACTATGCAAAAAATGTCAGAGTGGCCCATATACTCTTTTTGCAAAGTTTGGTGAGGATTCGTCCAGGGGGAGCAGAGTTATAATCCGCCCAAAAAGTGCTCTTCCTATGGAAACAGCAACTTAACCATAACTACACAGCCACTACCGTGGCTGTGTAATATATATATGATACATTACTCACTGTATTCGTATTTCTGATGCTTGTATCTGCTTAGATTCACATGCTATGCATCGGCCGACATATAGTGAAAGCTGCAGAGTATTACAGTTGTTGTTTTTTCGATACTCGAAAAGGGGCGTCGAGACGGGCGTGCCAGTAATACTATTCCTAGTGTGATGTCTACTGTACCCATGGTCCTTCACGCGTCGAGGTCCCTCAGATTGTTTTGTTCTGACATGAGGTTGCATTAAGTGTATTGTGAGTACAGCTGTATCCAAGCAGATACAGGCAGAAAGCTCATATAACATCTATGCACCTTCTCTCCGGGGAGGAAGGGTGGCCGCATGTGAATATAAGCAGATACAAGCATCAGAAATACGATTACGGTGAGTAATGTATCCCTTCTGAGGCTTGTGGAATCTGCTTAGATCACATGCTATGCATAGATTAGCAAGCCGTGTTAGGAGAAGGAGGTGGGTTATGAGAAGGAGTAGCGGCAAATGGATGTTTTAGAACCACTTGTCCCACCTGTGTATCTGTCTTGTAATATGTATCAATGCAGTAGTGCTGAATAAAGGTGTGTACTGAGCTCCATGTAGCTGCTTTGCAAATGCTGTCTAATGGGACATTTGCGATAAAAGCCAGAGTAGCTCCAGTGCTCCTTGTGGAGTGAGCGTTGGTGTAAAAGGCATTGGGCCTCATTACGACCCTGGCGGAAAGTGACTGACCGGACCGCAACAGCGTAAATAGCGTTTCCGCCATTGCACGAAGGAGCAAAGTGCGGCCAATCACGACCCATCGGGCACGAGCATTACGCCATGGCGGAATCCGAAAGGCTGCGATGGCGGAAATGACCCCAAAACGGCCCTTACCGCCGCCGTACGCTGCACCAGGTGCAATACCGCCACCCATCTTAGCGGTCACCGTAATGAGCGGTCACCGTAACGAGCGTGCACCGCAAATTACGGCCACCGTAAATATACGGAAACGGAAGTAAAAGCATGTGGCCGGAACGGGAAACAGCACGCCGCACAACTATAAAATCCGAATCCCAACACAACCATAAAAAATCCGACCCTGACACACATCCCAACCCGTTAGCAACCCCAGTTAAAAAAATAAATATGGGAAAGGTAGCCAAGAAAGCGTGTGACCGCAAGCGGCAGGTACACTTCTCCCGAGAGGAACTGACCGTGCTCACCGAGACCCTCCAGGAAAATTCTGCCGTCGTCTTCTCCAGTCAAATGACCAGGACGGCCCTTGCCAACAAGAAGGCCATATGGGCCCTGGTGGCACAGCGCGTAAGTGCGGTGGGGACAACACCCCGCACGCCACAGCAATGTCGCAAGCGGTGGGACGACCTGCGGATCCGCGTACGCAGCATACTTTCTGCGAACAGGAACATCGCCACAGCTACCGGGGGGGGTTCAGAGTCGCCCATCAAGTTGACCCCCTGGGAGGAAATCTGCGCCTCCACCATAGGAATGGAGAGCATAGAGGGAGTCGGAGGGATGGAGAAAGGAGTGCCGACATCCGGAGAATCAGGTAGGTTGGCCAAGAGAAACAATGCGAAATCCACAAACCACGAACATGTGCAGTACCATGTGACCCCATAGTGCAATACATACTTTGCCCTGACAGCGCCCTCTAAAAGTCAGAATGAACAAACAAATCAATCAAGAAGCCATAAACAACCCTACATGTGCAGCATGCACCCCCTAACTGCAGGCAGCCAAATGAATGCATCCTCAATCCACACGAAAATGAGCCCACCTCCAAGGCCCAGTCCCAAATCAGCCTCATGTACCACCCCAATGCATTTGATACGTTGCCATTCCAAATCCGACAGACCCATAACTAACGCTCGCCCCTCTTTACTCCACCACAGGGTCCGATACCAACGACGAGCTGCAGGACACCCCTACCAGCACGCCTGCAAAGAGGGCCAGGACCAACGTCCCAAGAGCCTCCACCTCAGGTGCAAGGATCAAGACACGGCAGCAGCAGGAATCAAGTGGCAGCACACTGGAGGGGACTGCAACAGGCACCCCAGCAGCCAGCAAGTCCACAACCCCAGCACCACAGGTCCCCCCAAAGAACGTATCTGATGGCACTGCCTCTGGTGGTAGCAGCACCATAGGTGACACAGCTGTCATGCCAGCATGCTCCGACACGGAAAACAGTGCTGGCGACGTAGGTACCATCCATGACCTTTCCCAATCCCCCTGCATGTTCCATCCCCTACACCATGACGAAACCACGCAGGGGCACCCTGAAGACGACGACTGGCCAACCCCCACAAGTCCTGTGCCAAGGCAACATGTGTTGAGCAGCCCCCCTGTCACACCACCGCAAATGTCCATGGCCCAGCAGAGGCAACAGTCCCTCGACCTGCTGATCGAGCAACAGCAGGAAGCGTCCACGCTACTCAAGGACCATGCAAATGAATGCGGGGGTTCCAGGGCAGCCATGGAAACATCCACCGAGACACTCAGGGCACAAATAGAGAAAAGTAGTGAGAGCCTCAGGGGAGAAATGGAGAGAAGCACCGAGAGCCTGAGAGCACAAATGGAGAAAAGCACCGAGAGCCTGAGGGGGGAACTGCATGCGACGTCCAAAGACGTTTGTGCTGAACTTGCTGCTGTGCGCCGTGTGCTCTCGGAGCTCTCACAAACCCTCAGAGACATGCATGGACGCGAGCAGGCAGAGACATCATCCGTGGCAAGTTCCGTCCAGGGCAGCCCCCAACGCAGATCTGGCAGGAACCTGCGCTCCACGGGCAGGGGTGCCCCTGATACCCGTAGAGGGGGCTTGCAATAGCGTCTACCCACGGACAGCATGCATATTTGGACACTGGTGTTGGGGGGGGAGGTAGTAGGGTGGAGGGGGTGTGTTGGGCTTCACTGGGTGGCGGGTCCATAGGGTGTATAAATCAAATCACATTAACAATACAGCACCTCATTATCATCCAATGACATGTGTGGACATTGATATTTGCGTACGAGGCCTTCATAGGCGTACAGTCCACAATGTGCCTGTACTACACACACACAGTGCCACAGGTCCCCTTTCCGTGTAATAGGCACCATGCGTGGTTGCTAGAAGCATGCATCTATGATGCTCTGTCGGATTGCACGTACATCCTGTGCCTCATGGACTCCTTGAGGTGCCTCCACATCCCCACCCTCATCATCATCATCATCTTCAGGTGCATGCAGTACAGCGTCAGGGGGCATGGGCACATTCCTACGTATGCACATGTTGTGCAGCATGACACATGCCATGACCATCTTAGAAACCTTCTCATGGCTGTACATGAGTGCCCCGCCAGACCTGCTGAGGCTGCGGAAACGAGCCTTCAGTAGGCCGAATGCCTGTTCAATGACCACACGGGTACGTGAGTGGGCATGGTTGTAGTCCTCCTCATGCTCGTTCTGTGGGTTCCGGATTGGTGTAAGGAGCCATCTCTTCAGTGGATACCCGGCATCACCTGTATGAGACGAATAAAGGGTGTCAGTGGAATGATAGTGCTAAGTAGCCCCCCCCCCCCCCCTGCAAGGTCATTGACGCATCAAATGGGCCACGATGTCATGCATGGAATGAGACTCACCGAGTAGCCAGGATCTGTGCCCTGCGTGTCGCTCCATGTAGCGTGGTATTCTTGTGTTCCTCAGGACCATAGAATCATGGGTAGATCCTGGAAATCTGGCACAACAATGCGAAAATATCTTGTTGGAGTCACACACCATTTGCACATTGATTGAATGAAATTGTTTCCGGTTGCGGTACTGGACCTCCATGGCATGTGGGACAACCAATTCAACATGGGTGCAGTCGATGGCACCAATGCAACCCGGGATGCCGCCAAGTGCATGGAATCCCACTTTAGCGTTGGTAATCTCCTGGTACGTGCGTGGTAGTGTGATGTGGTCGTCGGCGTGCTTCAGGAGGGCATCGTGCACTTGGAAGAGTGTCCGTGAGAACAGTGGCTGTGAAATGCCATGCAACTGTCCCACTGTGTGCTGGTAGGTGCCTGTGGCCAGGAAGTGGAGTGCAGACACCACCTTCAGTAGGGGTGGGATGGCGGTTGGGCTATCTATCATGCTCACGAGGTCAGCATGTGTCATGTCCACAATGGCGATTATGGTGTCCCGGTCCAAACGGTAGAGGGTGTGGATCTGCTCAGCAGTGAGGTTGAACGGATCGGCTCGGAGGCGTGGGATTGCGGGCCGCCTGCGTGGTGGTAGTGGCAGTGCTTGTGGGCCTTGCTGACCCTGCCTTGCCCTCCTCCTCCTCCTTCTCCTCCGTCTCCCCTGTGCGCCCGGTTGTTGTACATGTTGTTGTTCGTCGTCTTCTTGTAGTTGTAGCACTTGCAGTGCTATCTGGTACCCCAGGCCCAACATCGCTAGTCCTGCCGGTAGCATTTTGGAGTGGGAGTGGTTGTGGGAGGGGTTTGGGTCTGCAATATATGTGCTGTCGGCCTGTATGGCCTCCACCTGTGCTGATTGAATGATTCTGTGGCAGATGCTATCCCTTCTGGCCGAGCACGTCCCGCACGTAAGGCTGCATTTGGCCGCATGGCATCTTGGGATTTGAATCATGTATCAAATCCCGATGGCAGTGTGATGTACTTTGACTGATTTTCATGCTATGCTCCCATTGTTACACATGCTATGATTGCAGCCGCTTACATACCTGTGAAGAGTCAGTGGTATGTAGGGCTCGATCGATGGCCGACCCTCATGCAGCACAGTAACGTACTTCACCGACGGGCGTGGCGTGCCATTTGTGATTGCAGCCAGTTAGCATCATGTCACACAGCCGCACTACATTGATGTAATTGTGAATGCAAGCGTTCACAGAAGCCTTTTCGACGTAATGTTGCAAGTGAGGAATTCGAAGGCCAGCATTTTGGGTTTTGAAGTAGCGGCGAGGATACGCCCACAGGTCTGGCTGGAAATGTAACGTTCTATTGTAGAATGTCCTTGGGACATGGCCCATAACGAGCAGGCAATGAATGATATGAATTGAATGGGATGCGCAACAGCGTAGTGGACGATAAGGCAGGACGTTCCCAAATCCATCTTGCTTCACAACACTACAGATCCGGCCAGGGGCACAGTGGTTTTTGCGGACTGCATTACGCACAGACGCGATGGAAGTTTCACATATTATGTGAGTGAATATTCATGCGTTTTCATTGCGGGATGAGGGAATGATGTGTGGATGCATGGACTGATGATTCCGTTTAGGGTCTGCCATGTACATGGGTTTTTTGATTCACTCCCCTTCCCCTGCGTTATGTGATGCAAGGCTGCCATAGTGGGACATACGTCTATCTGCCCTTGTCGGATCCTCCCTGTCTCGACGCGCCTTCATACACTTGTGTCTAGGCACGTTACTAATCCCATGTAATGGGTTCTATCTTGACGGACGCATGCACAGTAACCGACGTTGACAATGGTGTATTTGGCTCGATTGGTTTCGTTATGATTCGATACTGATTTAGGGGTGTGTATATTCCTTTGGAGTGGGCTAGCATGCATATGGGTGTGGATTTGGTGTGTTGAATGAAGATTGTAATGCATCATGAGTCCCGTAATGCAATCGGTTAATTTGTGTTTCTTTTGGGTGACAGGTATCTCCTGCCCTATTGCAGATGCCATCTCTACGCCACTCCTCCAGATGGTTTTTACTCTCGACTCCTGCAGCTTCGGGTGAATCAGTGGAGCACCATTTCGATCTTATGGGACGATCGCCAATGGGCCACATGCCCTTACGCTGTACTGGTGGCTAGGTGCAACATTTCGGCCTTTCAGCTCGACTAGTGCCTGCCTCATGGGACGGACCTGCGGTTCTTGCCGCTTCCATGTTGCCTTTTGGAACGTTGATGTAGGCCCTGTGTGCCATGATGGTACAGGGCGTCACACAAGTGGAAGCCGGTCAATTATTGCAGATGCAGCCCTCGGTGATGATGGTTGTTTTGGTGGTATTTTGCAAATTGCTGTGGGGCCTTTGTCATTTGGATGTGCATTTAAATTGTATTCCGATATTTGTCGTGTTGCGTTGTTCTTTGCAGGTGATGTGGCGATTTTCGCTTTGTGGCGGTATGTATTGCGTGATGATCTGCATTGTGTTCCGCCTTCTGAGTTGAGTTGTGTGGTACAGTACTGGCCGCGTTTGCCTACGTAGCACAGTATGGTCACGGATAGGGGCTGCCATTGTGACTGTTTACATGATGTGCTGTTCAGGGGCGGGGGATTGGCTTTTGGCCGACTGGTGCCTGTCAGCCAGGTCGATTGGTGGAATGATGGGTTGTTCAGAATGTGGCTGGTCACAGGTGACTGTGTTTGCGTGCGTTTGTTGGAGGGGGACTGGGGTCATGTCCATTGGAATAGCTTCTGTATTGATGCCATCTGTGCCCTGCAGCTCCCATCGGCCCCTCTTGGGATGAGCCTGGCTGCTCAGTCACTCTGCCGACTTGTGTGGTACATGCTTCTGCTGATGGTTGGTTTGTTTACTGGCATGAGTACAGGGCTGGTGCAATCCCCCTCAGGATGCTGTTTTGGATGTTGCCTTGCGCTGGTGGCAAGCGATGGGGGACTACTGTTGTTTTGTGTCATGTGTTCTTGATTTTCATTTTGATGTATTGTACCTTCACATGCCTGTGCTGCGTCAGTACGGCTATGGTGACATGCCGTACATGGATGCCCACTCACGGGGCGCTTTGAGCCCCTGCATGCTTTTCTACGTTGGCATGCATGGGTGAATTGTGGATTTCACTGGTTGCATAGTGTGAGTACATTGCGCCTGCCAGGAGTTGTGCAATGAGGCCAGGGAGTGGAGTGCAGGCACTCAGTGGGCCATTTACGGTTGGTTCGCGTTGCCGTATTTCTCGCCATGGCGGAATGGTACTTTACGACGTGCTTGATGGCGTTCAGTACATGTCCGCTAGGGTCAGAATTCGCGTACCGTTGCGCCATGGCGGTGATTCCGGTTTTGCAAGGCGCGCGTGCGCGTACTTGGTGCAGTTAGCGTTGCCGTTCACTGCGGTGTCGCTAATGGCATCGTACTTTACGGTGACGGGTCATGATCGCAACGAGCGGTGTTCGATGGCGGTATTGCATTTCCGCCATCATTTTTCCATTTCCGCAAGGGTCGTAATGAGGCCCATTGTCTTGTTTGATAATGAATAGCACAATTGAATACATCTTACTATCCATCTGGACCTGGCATTTTTAGAAATGCGGTCTCCTTCTCTGCCTGGTGTTATGGAGACAAACAGTTGATCTGTGTTCCTAAGCGGTCTGGTCTTATTTACATAGTAAAGGACCGCCCTCCTCACATCCAGTGTGTGGAGTTTTATCTCAGCTGAACTCGGTGGTCTCTGAAAGAAAGCCGGAAGCTCAATCGATTGGTTCACGTGGAATTTAGAAATTAATTTAGAGGAGAACCTAGGATGAGTACGTAAAACCAATTTATGTATGATAAAGAAAGGGTCCTGTACTGACAATGCTTGCAATTCACTAACTCTTCTTATGGAAGTAATAGCCACTAAGAAGGTAGTCTTTTTATGTCAGGGGTTTAAAGCTTGACTTATGCATAGGCTCGAATGGGGGCCCCATGAGCTTTGGTAATACTACATTGAGATCCCATCCTGGTGGTGGATTTGAAATAGGAGGGTGTAGTCTCTTGACTCCCTCAATGAAGGCCTTAATGACTGGAATTTTCAGCCACAATACCTTACTGAGAGAGGTGGTATAAGCAGATAAAGCCGCCAGGTGGACCTTTATAGAGTTGAAAACGAACCCCGAGTCTAACAAGTGGAGCATATAATGTAGAATGTGTGAAGGTGCACATTCTATGGGGTTTATTTGCTTAGACTGGCACCAAATTACGAATCTCCTCCACAGTGTCTCGTGTTAGGTTTTCTTGCCTCCTTGAGGATATCCATACACCACTGTGGTAAATTAAGGTGTCCAAACTCTATGACTTCAGCTTCATGCTGCCAAGTTCATTGAGTGTGGTAGCGGGTGCAATATTGTTCCCCCGTGTTGGGTTAACATCTTAGTTAGGTATGGGAGTTTGATGGGATCACACATCGCCAGTTTGCGCAGATGTGGATACAGTGGCTGTCTCGCCCACATAGGAGCCACTAGGATAAGTGTCATCTGTACTCTGTGCATCTTGTTCACTATCCTGCTCATTAATGGAGTTGGGAGAAAAGCGTAAGCAAATCTGGAGTCTGGCTAGGGGAATCTGGACTCGAAGTCTGGGCATTGCTTGTTTTCTCCTGTAGTGAACAAGTCTAGTGTGGGGTAACCTCACTGAGAGAAGATGTGGTCTACAACGCTTCAGTCTAGTTGCCACTCGTGTGGAAGGGGATCTCTGCTCTGAGAGTCTGCTACAGTGTTGAGTACCCCTGGAACGTGTTGGGAGGATAAGGATATCATCATCTAAGTGCCCATCTCCATATTCTCTGAGCCAACTTGGACAGACTTGGAGAGTGTGTGCCCCCGTTTATTGATGTAGAACATCACAGTTGTGCTGTCCGTTAGGATTTGAACCGACTGGTTCGTCAGTTATGCTTTGAATGCTTGAAGTGCTTTGAATACTGCTAGCAGTTCCAGCAGGTTCATATGGTTCTGTGCAGTGATGTGAGTCCACAGACCATGTGCTGTGTGGTGAAGGTAATGAGCCACCCAACCGGAGAGGGATGCGTCTGTTGTGACAATCGCTTGTGCTTCCAGATCGTAGAAGGGTTTTCCCTTTAACAGATTTTCTCTCAATCAACAGCGTAGGTTTTGAACTAGTGTTGCCGAAACTACCACTAGATAGTCCCACTGACCATTTGCCTGAGACCACTGTTTCCCCAACCACTCCTGCATTGGTCGCATGCACAGACATTCGTGCAGGACTAGATATAGGCACAATGCCATCATGCCTAGCAAACGCATTGCTTTGTGTACGCTTATCTGGAGACTAGCTTGATACTGGGGTATTTGCCAAAGCATGTTCTGCACTCTTTCCATGGATGGAAAGGCGAAGCCTGTTCTTGTATCTAATACAGCTCCTAGGAACTTTTTTGTTGTGTTTGGTACAAGACTTTACTTTTTCTTGTTTATTGAGAAGCACAATTGAAAGAGAAGATGTATGGTTCTTTGCGTGTTTTGTCTGCAAAGATGGGGTGTTTCTCCTGTGATCAGCCAGTCGTCCAGGTAGGGGTACACTGGGATTGCCTCCCTGCGCAGGTGCGCCACCACCACCGCCAGTACCTTGGTGAATACCCTTTGGAGCTGAAGCTATTCCGAAGGGTAGCACCTTGAATTGGTAGTGCTGGTTCGCTACTTTGAACCGCAAGAGTTTTCTGTGCGGTGGGAGCATTGAAATATGAAACTAGGCATCTTTCATATCCAATGTTGCCATGTAACCCCCCCACCCCCGTTTTAGCAGGGGAATTACCTCTTGTAGCGTTGTCATGTAGAACTTTTGTGGGTTTACATAAGTGTTTGCAGGGCACAAGCCTAATACTGGGCGCATAGTTAGATCTTTTTTGGCACAAAAAAGTATGTTGAATAAATACCCTTGTTTACCTCATTGGACGGCACAATCTCGATGGCGTCCTTGAGGAGCAGCGCGTTGACGACTTCCACCAGGATGAGTTGTTCTTCCTTTGTTATCTTCCTATGGCGCGGGGGGTGGTTCGATGGTTTTTCTAGGAGCTCCACATAATAACCTCCCACTACTGTAGGTGATACCCACTTGTCTGTGGTTATTCCCTCCCATGTGTGGATGAAGTGTGAAATCCGTGCCCCTACTGGGGAGGTATGGGAGGGGACCTGTAGCGGGCTGTCATTGTTTGGGAGGCATTCCTCCGCCTCTAGATGTGGAGGATCTCCCCCCGCCGCGGGATCTGCGCTGGCCTCTTGGATAACCCTGGGACGCTTGACCCTGATGTTGTTCCATGGTGAATTTTGATTTTGTCCGTATCCGAGCCTCTTTGGGAATTTTGCCCTCAAAAACGGCAAAAATTGGGTTCTCACCCCTTTGGCCAGGTTGTTTATTAGTAAGTTGGCCAGGGGATTTGAGGGTATCATATTCCTCTTTAGCTGATTTCAGAGCGTCCTCCACCGCTTTGCCGAATAGAACGATTGGTTCCACTGCCATCTTGAGTAACGTTGCCTGGGTCTCAAGCTTGAAGCCAGATTGGCGCTTGATAATGGTTCCTTCTGCAATAATACGGCCTGCATTATCTGAAGCATCAAGGTTGTTCTTCAGCAAGCTGCTGGCAGTGGCTTTGCCTTCTGCTGCCACTAGGGCAAGTCTAGACTTAAAAGTCTTTGGAGCAGAGTCGATGAGGGCCATAATCTCGTCCCATTTATGGAAGTCATAGCTCGCCAACAGTGTGGAATTATTGGCGATCCTAGTTTGAAACACTGCAACTTTTCTCCCCATGATATAGAGCTTCTTGCTCTCTTTGTCTGGGGGAGCCTCTGAAGAGGGTAGTGCTGTACCTGCCCTCTTTCGACAACTAGCATATCTGGCTTAAGCTGTCCCCTGATATATAAAGGATCAGACGACGCCAGGGGGAATAGTTTTTCTATCTGCAGGTTTACTGCCCTTGTTTGATTGGGTGTCTCCAGTGAAGGTTTGATTCTTCTCTGGATAGACTTTAAAATGGGGATGAACTGGGTGGCAGCTTTTTTGTCTCCCAGGATATCTTTGACAAAATCTTTGTCTTGCTGAGTCTCCTGTGTTTGAATATCGAAGTGCTCAGCTGCTTTGATTAGTAAGTCATTAAATAAGGGTTAATTATCTACTGGAGAATCAGTCACTGGGGTATCCTGTTGAACTGCAGAAGACAAAGTATACACTTCTGCCTCATCACCATCATAGTATTGATATTCCTCCTGATCCCCTTCAGTGTCGATATGGATGTCATAATGGTCAGCAGAAGTGCAAGACCTTTTTGCTGGTGGCTGGGATGAAGACAGTGGCTGAGAAGTGGAAAACGGGCTGAGAGCTTGAAGCCTGACCAGTAGGAGGTGTGATCTGGAAATGTTCTATTGCATGAGGGATTTTTCAAAGAAATTTGCAAAAAATGTTGTTCTGGACATCACCCTATCTATGTCCTCTGCTGTCCATATGGCTGAGCTGGGGATGACCCCAGGGTAAGGTATCGCAGGGACTTGGGGTGTAGGTATGGGTAGGCATTTATGATGTAAGGCCTTACTTAAGGGACCCTCATCCTCTTCATGTGGGACAGTTAAAGTTCCTCTCTCTCTCATCTCTGATTGCCTTACTGCCATTCAAGATTGGTGTTCCACCAATGATCTTTGTCTGAATGCCAGCAAGACTGAGATCCTCCTCATCAGCACACCTTCTCCATCCTTTCCCCTCAGTCTCTGGCCGGCCTCCCTTGGCCCTCCTCCTACCCCCACCTGCGAGGCTAAGAACCTCTGGGTCATCTTTGATTCCACACTTTCCTTCTCCGCCCACATCTCTGATGTCTCTAAAAAGTCAAACCTCCTACTGCACCTCCTCAGAGGTACTCTGCCCTTCCTCTCCTTCCCCCAGAAGCCCAGTGTCTCCCAAGCTCTGCTTCTCTCTAGGTTGGACTATTTTAACAACCTCTTTCTAAACCTACCTGCCTCTACTCTCCACCCTCTGAAACTAATCCAGAACAGAGCTGCAAGATTGGTCGTTGGCCTCAAGCCCTGGCATTGTATCTCTCCAGCTCTGAAATCTCTCCATTGGCTCCCAGTGGATGCAAGGATTAAATTCAAAACCCTCTGCATTGTCCACAAGACTTTCTGGGGCCTGGGTCCAAAATACCTTCAGCTATCCCTGCGCAAATACCACCCCTCTCGAGCTCTTCGCTCTTCTACCTGTAACTCCCTCAGGGTCAGTTGGTTCTCAAAGAAATGAGCTGGGGATAGATCTCGGTCTTCGGCTGGGGCCTCCCTCTGGAACAGCCTCCCTGCCACTCTAAAACTTGAGGAGAATCATCTCGGGTTCCGGAAGCACCTCAGGACCTTCCTCTTTTTTTCTGGCTTCGCCCTCCCTCTTCCCTGCTGATCTGTTCTTTCCTGGCACCGTGCTCCTTGCCACCCTCTGTCCTGCGGGCCCAGGTTCTTGCTCACCCTGCCACCCTCCAGCACTGCCTCTGGGCCACCCCTTGCACTGGGGTCTGTATCTGTACCCATACAGGCCCCCCCTTTTCTTCCTGCACTTAACTGACATACCCTCTCTGTTGCCTTATACTCAGCACTTGCCACTTGCTGGCTGCACAATTTTATTATTTATTTATTTAGTACTATTTATTCTGTTCTCCTTTTGCCCTGCACTTTCCACTTCTCCCCCCTTCCTTGCACTTTTCCCCTCCCACTTTCACTTGCGCGTTCTCAATGTCACTGGGCCTAGTAAGATTATTGTTTTTGTTCTCCCCTGTTCCCCTCCCTTGCCTTGTCGCGCTCTGAAACACTTGTGTATGAGCGTGATAGAAATAAAATATCAATTCAACTTACAAGGGGTAGACTTATCCCTATGAGACTTCTTTGTCTTTAGACTTGTCTCTATGATCAGAAATCTTGGAGGAAGACTTCTTGGAATGAGTAGCCTTTAACAGGCTTTCTGGGACATGTTTTTTAACCAGGTGTGATAACCCTGTATTTTTAAACTTCCCTGCCAGTTTCGATGAAATGTGTTGACTTTCGGCATTGGAAAGGACCTCTTCCTCATCTGTCGATGTTCGGCCGAAGGAGTTTTATGGGCAGTGTCCTTTGTCTTACAGGTCCTGTCATGGGGCGACCCGGACTTTGAGTTCCCAGAGGACAGGAAATCTACTGATCTCCCCCTAGATGCAAAAACTGGGCGTTTGGTCGGCGGTGCCGACACATCGCCGGTGGGTGTGTGCTTAGTGTGGGAAGAGAAAGTGCTCTTGCCGCCGGGTGTCGTCCCCACAACAGAGCCACCGGCCTGTCTCCCAGGGTCAGGGGCTTGCACTTGGGAACTTGGATGTTCCCCGTCGCCCTCCAAAAAGATGGCGATGCTGCCGTCACTGGAGGCTCCCTCCACGTCCATGGCAGCCTTAGCCTGCATGGCATGATGGGCCCAGCATTTGGTTCTGCGATCTTTAAGTGTCTTAGGGTCAAAGAGCTTGCAAGCTCGACAGTGCCCTTTGTCGTGGTCGCGGTTCAGACACAAGTTGCACACTCTGTGTCTGTCGATTCACAGATATTTTTTATTACATGTGGGGCAGAATTTAAAGGGTCTCCTATCCATGCCTGGGAAAGGCAGCCAGGCGATAAAGGGAAAAAGTGGGAAAATACATTGCACAATGACCACCCCCCACTCTCCCTACTGTATGGGCCTAGGCCCGGTGGGGCTTCCAAGGCCGAAAGGGTCAGTTGAAACTTGACTTAACCCGCGGCTTTGTCTTGTCTTTTCCACCTCATCGATGAACAATGTCGGAAGGAAAAGGACAGAAAGAGTAACTATATTTAAACTTTTCATAAGCAAATGGCGTCAGCTGAAATTGAAGTCAGCGAGAAGTGACCGCTCACAATGGCGGAAAAAACAATCTGAGGTACCTCGACGTGTTAAGGACCATGCGTACAGCGGACATCACACTAGGGATAGTATTACTGGCATGCTCGGTCGACGTCCCTTTTCGAGTTTCGAAAACAACAACTAATACTCTGCAGCTTCCGATAGATGTCAGTCTATGCATAGCATGTGATCTAAGCAGATTCCCCAAGCCTCAGAAAAACAAGTTATTTCTTACCTGGTAACGTTCTTTCGATGGGATGTTCCTCCGACGTATTCCTTATCTTTGATAGATCATCTCCAGCTTGCTGGCCTCGGAAAAAAAATTTTCAGTAGAGGGTGCTGCGCGTCGACGTCCCTCGGGCCGATGTCCCTCCACAGCCTCCGTATCGGCGCCAACGTCATGACACGTATAAATAGACTTGCGCAGCGTCCGTTGCTCAGTTCCATTTTGACGTTAACAGTTGTTTTACATTAATTGGTTATTGACCTTGAAGGAGCGTAAGCTGCAACCACAAGGGAAGTATTACTGCGGGGATGGATGGGAGGGGCGATAAGGAATACGTCGGAGGAACATCCCATCGAAAGAACGTTACCAGGTAAGAAGTAACTTGTTCTTCGAAGGGATTGTGTCCTCCGACGTATTCCTTATCTTTGATAGACTCCCATAGCAGTGGTGTGTAATTGGAGGTGGGAGTAAAAACGCCATGTTTCCCTTTAGGAATGAACAGAATGTAATATGGCTTTGCCAAACCTAGTCTCTTGACTAGAGGAGGAATCCAGGTTGTAAAATCTTGTGAATGTATGTGCGGAAGACCATGTGGCAGCCGCACATATGTCTCGAACCGGAACCCCTCTTTGGAGGGCCGAAGAGGCTGCGATACCCCTGGTTGAATGAGCCCTAAGATTTTGAGGAGGCTCTTTCCCTGCTAGTTTGTAACATTCCAGAATGGCCAAAATAATCCATCTGGAAATGGTCTGTTTTGTTATCGGTAGACCGAATGTGTGCCCTGAGTAACCTACAAACAGTTGGTCTGCTTGCCTAATCCTAGCAAGTCTGCTGATGTAAAAGCTTAAAGCCCACCTTGGGTCCAGCCTATGTAGTGTTTCTTCCTCTTTCCCCCCGATGGGGAGGAGGATAGAATGAAGGTAAGGTCATTTTCTGAGTGATGTGGAATTCAGAAACCACCTTTGGGAGGAAATGAGGCTTCACCTGTAAGACAACTTTGTCTTTATGTATGGGGGGTTTACAAGATAGAGCTTGTAATTCGCTCACCCTTCTAGCAGATGTTAATGCCACTAACAAGACAGTTTTAAGGGTGAGAAATCTTAGCGAACAAGAGTGGAGTGGTTCGAAAGAAGTACCCATCAGGAAATTTAAGACTAAATTTAAGTCCCATAAAGGAACCTGGAACGGTCTTGAAGGGTAGACATCAGTTAATCCCTTTAGAAATTGTATTACTAAGGGTAATTTGAAATACGATGGCTCCTCTGCAGTGCGCTTGAAGATCGATAGCGCTGCCAGATAGCCCTTGATAGTGCCAACTTGAAGGCCTGAATTTGCCAAGTAGAGTAGAGTAGAAAGGATAACACCGTTGGTGTACCACATGAAAAGGGGTCGATATTCTCTTCTCTACACCAGCTGCAAATTATTTTCCAACAGCAGCGGTATAAAGACTTTGTTGCTGGCCTTCTGGCCGAAAGCAACACCTCCATGATATCATCAGGGAGGTCCCAATCCTTGTATCTCAACCTTTCAGAAGCCAGGCGTGAAGGTTGAGGGGTCTGATGTCTGGATGGAGAACCTGACCTCCCTTCTGTGAGAGAAGATTCTCCTTGAGTGGAAGACGAATTGGAGGGCAGATGGACATGTCCAGAAGGTCCGGGTACCACGTTCTCCTGGCCCAGTCTGGGAGACTGTGCCCTGCCTGCTCAAAGCGTCCGCCGTCAAGTTCTTCTCTCCGGCTAGGTGAACTGCCGATAGAGAGATTCCTTCTTGAATTGCCCAAAACCAGAGCTGCATTGCCTCTCTGCACAGTGGCAGTGATCCTACGCCTCCTCTTTTGTTGAGGTAGTGCATGTTGTCCGTCATTATGAGGGCATTTTTCCCCTGTACAGATGGCAGAAAAGCCTTCAGCGCTAGTCTGATTGCTCTTAGCTCTAACAGGTTCATATGTAGTCTGGACTCCGATGGAGACCAACGACCGCTGATGGTCAAGTCGTTGGTATGGGCTCCCCACCCCGTGAGTGAGGCATCTGTGACTACTGTTATCTCTGGCCATGGTTGCCAAAACAGTTCTCCCTTCAAGATGTTTTTCTGGCAGGCCCACCACTGAAGGTCTCGAGCCACCTTGTCCGGAACCTGAAGGAGGTCTGTCATTCTACCTGAGAATTGCGACCACTGAGTTCTCAGTGCCCACTGAAGTGATCTCATTCTCAGGCGAGCCTCTGGCACAAGGAAGATGCAGGATGCCATGAGGCCTAGCAACCTCAAAAAGTCGTAGGCTGGGAGACGTTGGGCATTTTGAAACTTGGTGACCATCTGCAGAATATCTTGAGCCCTCACCTCTGGTGGCGAGGCTTTTCCCGGGGAAATGTCCAGGACCACTCCAATGAACTGGAGTCTATGTGATGGTATCATCTGTGACTTCTTTAAATTGAGGGAGAAGCCCAGTTTGTGAAGGAAGTGGCAGACATAATCTAGCTGAATCTGTGCTTGTTCTGGAGATACAGCTCCTATCAGCCAATTGTCCAGGTAGGGGTAGATGTGAATCCCTTCCCTCCTTAGACTTGCAGCCACTACCAACATTAGCTTGGTGAAGACCCTTGGGGCGGAGGTCAGCCCAAATGGCAGAACTCGAAATTGATAATGAGAGCCGCCAATTGCGAACCTCAGGTATTTTCTGTGTTTGAGATGGATTGGCACATGGAAATAAGCATCCTGGAGGTCCAGAGATACCAGCCAGTCCTGGAGCTGGAGGGCCTGAAGGATCTGAGAGAGAGTTACCATCTTCAACTTGTCCTTCCTGAGGAACTTGTTCAATTCTCGTAAGTCCAAGATAGGTCTCAGTCCTCCATCTTTCTTCGGTATGAGAAAGTAGGGGGAGTACCAGCCCTTGTTCCTCTCCGCTACAGGTACTGGTTCTATGGCACCTTTCTCTAGCATCTGTACAATTTCCTGCAAGAGGAGCGGATCTGGAACTTTCAGAGAGCTGTTCCCCGGTGGATGACTCTGAGGGATGCTTAGAAAAGGCAGGCAGTAACTTTGGGCAACTGTCTCCGATGCCCAAGCATTTGACGTAACAGCCTGCCATTCCGTCAGATGTTGGGTTAACCTGCCCCCTACTGGTGTTTTGTGAGGAGAGTCCTCAAAGTGGTTTGAAGGCAGCTGATGCAGATGCCAAGGGTAAAGAGGCACCTGCTGCTGCTGCGGCTTTTGTATTTTTAACCCGTCCACCTCGGGTGAATTTTTTCTGACCCCTTTGAACCGGCTGTCCTCTGCCTCTTCCGAGTGTGGAATAGAAGCGAAAGGACTTACCTCTCCAAGAGGTTCCTGAGGGGCGATATGGTGTCTGACGGATTACAGCTCTTAGGGATTTTGCTGCTGCCTTTGATCTTTGAAGCTTTTCTAAACTGTCATCCGCCTTCTTACCAAACAAGGAAGAGCCATCAAAGGGCATATTCAAGAGTCTGCTTTGCACATCTGGAGCAAAACCAGACTTCCGCAACCAAGCAAATCTCCTGGTTGTTGTACTTGCCGCCATGGCCCTGCTGATGCTGTCAGCAGAATAGATGCCAGTTTGAAGGGATTCGCACATTGCGTCTTTACCATCCTTAATGATGTTTAGAAACGCTTCCCTTTCTTCTCCATCTGGGAGGCAGTCAGCCGCTGAGGAAGCACACTCCCAAAATGTGTGGCTGAACCTTGCGAGCGTACAAGTAGCATTGATGGATTTCAACACCATGCTACACGCAGAGAAGACTTTTTTGGCCATACAGTCATATCTCTTGTCATCCCTGTCCTGTGGAACAGTAGGGTAAGCCGATTTACTACCTGATGAAGTTGCTGCCTGCACATCCAGACTCTCCGGAGTTGGGTGTCTGGATAAATATTCAAGGTCAGCAGTAGACACCCTATACTTGGCTGATAATATTTTGTTAACCGCCAGGATAACCTCAGGGGTTTCCCAGTTTGCCAATATTTTCCTTTGTAATGCCGCATGAAATGGCACCACAGGATCCTCCTGCGGACCTTTAACCAAAATGTCTGTGCGGTCGTCTTGCTGAAAAGCAGGTGAGGGTGTAGACCAGCCCATAAACTCTATTATCCTTGCCATCAAGGTTCTATAAGGGGTTTCGGCATGTTCCCCTGGGTCTGGTTTGGCGAATTCCACTTCTGGGGAAGTGTCCAACCCACTTGCTTCATGTAAGGATTCTTGGAGGTCCTTAAACCTACTTTCCTCAGAGGTAAATTCCTCTGGTACAGGAGTTGCAGATCCCTGCAACTCAAAACGTCTCTCCTGATCCGAATTCTCCCCTTCTTCATAAATAGATGCTAAGGCTCTGGAATGATCAGATCTTGGAAATGGTATAAATCCCATTTCCACAGCAGAAAGGGCCAAATTCGTCATAATTGGCTGAGAAAACGTCATTGACGCGGACATTAAAGGCTTCGAAGCCATCGAAAAAGGCGTTGAGAAAGTTGGTAGAGGCCTCGAGGTACTCGAGAGTATCGGAATTCTACTTGAGGTTGTCGATGACATTCTTGTGATCGAGGCTCTGGGTATGGCCACTGGCTGTGGGGTGGCCGTGGGTTTGTCCTTTCTCGGCGTCGATGTCGGCGTCGAATCGACTGACCTGTGCGTCGAAGAACCCTTCGATAATGGCGTTGAAGATGCAGATCTATCTCTCGAGTAGCTTCTTTTGCCGGGTGCTGCGACTCACAGCATTTTGATTTTTCAGGTCTTTCACCCAGGGTATCACCCTCAGCAGTCTTCGAGGGGGTCGAGGCTGTTTTCTCGAAGACGCTAAGCATCTTTTTCCTGAATTCCTCACACTCAGCCTGAGAGCTATGTTTTGTGGGGCAGGAGACCCTTTTCGGGGAAACGGAAGAAGAAGAAGACAAGGGGATCTTCACTTCTTTTTTTTGAATGCTTAGATCTCCTAGAGTGATGGGAACTGCTTCGAGACCTAGAACGAGAATGTCTTTTGTGATGGCGAGGAGACAAATGTCTCGACTCCGCCGAGGAAACTTTCGAAGAAGTTTTAACTGCCTTACCTCTCTCGAGCTTCCCCTTACGCTCCTTCAAGGCTTTCGCCGTCATGGAAATGCAGTCCTCGCACTCCGAACAATGGTGCTCGACTCCCAGGCACCACAAACAGATCGTGTGAGGATCCGTCAACGACATTTTCTTTCCACAGTCTCGACATTTTTTTAAGCCGGACCGTGGAGCCGTCGGTTCGGATGAGGAAGCCATCGAGTACGAGTCGGTATTCTCAAGGAATAATTAAGTATATTTGGCTGAAGAACTGAGCAACGATATTCCGAGGCACGACGAAGCACGGAAAAACAGAACTGAGCAACGGACGCTGCGCGAGTCTATTTATACACGTGATGACGTCGGCGCCGATACGGAGGCTGTCAAGGGACATCGGCTCGAGGGACGTCGACGCGCAGCGCCCTCTACTGAAAAAAAATGTTCCGGGGCCAGCAAGCTGGAGATGATCTATCAAAAATAAGGAATACGTCGGAGGACACAATCCCTTCGAAATATATATACACACACACACATCACAGTCCGTAAAGAGAACTTCCAGCATACATGTCAATATATGTATTGTTTGTTAGTGCATCTTGTTGCAAAGTGTGGAGCCATCTGTGATGTGATACATGACATTATCTTTGATGTCATAAGCAATGACATAGATGACATAAATTCTAATGTCATTAGTGGCATCATTTGTTGTTTCGGGTTGCAACCATTAAATCACTTTAACAAAGTGTTTTCACTAATATTTCTTAGGTTTTTAGAAAGGCCAACTTAACGCTAACATACAGTTAATCAAAGTTTTTTTATCACTGAATTTTCAAAGTTGTTTTTTATGATATACAATATAGTATCTACATGAACTATCCCCATCCCCCAACCAGGCCACACAAAGTAACTACTAGGCTTGGTCTGCGGCCAGCAAAATTGACCACTTCCGCCATTGCATGCATTGTCCATAGTTGAGGCATGGCCCACTATTACGTGTTTGTGGGCTAATGGCCAGTGGCCACTTTCCTCTCATTGTGGGTACATTGTCACCATACCCGGGGCGGGGGGCATGGGCTATGGCTCGTTTTACAGGCCCTACCAATCCGCAAATAAAGTCTGGATCTGCAGACTGGGTCCAAAGATCTGGGTCAGCAAAACCTGCAGTAATAAGTACAGTCACACATGTGGCTGCAATATGTCCCTTTTAAAATGTTTTAGCAGACTGGAAAAACTCAACAAACAATGGCCACGTTTGAAATAATTTTACTTGCCCACAACCAATCAGATTACATGATTCCAAAATACCCAATCCACTTTTCTCAAAACGTCAGGTCATTTGGGAACCTGGAAGTATGTCTGAGCACTGAACCTAAATATCATGAATTGATTTTTGCCTACTTTTGAACATTTTTAAAATAAACTGCTGAATGTATTTCACCACATTACTGAAAGAATGCTTAAGCAACTAGGTAGCCACTAATCGTGAAATTTTGACACAAAACGGTCAAGCAATTCGGTCTGTAGATGCTGAAAACCATTTGTCTATGTAAATAAAGGGGAACACGTACATTTGGCCCTCCTCTATAACTTTGGTTTCAGTGTCAGGTCTATATTTATTTTTTAAGTTTTGCTTATATTCGTTGGACCACACCAAAGTTATAAGCCATCCAGAAAGTGCTCTTTCAATGGGGTGTGCAATGTAACCATAACTACGGCATGGCTAACATGAACCCTGTAAAATATATATGGGATACATTACTCACCGTAATCGTATTTCTGATACTTGTATCTGCTTAGATTCACATGCTGTGCATAGGCCGACATCTAGTGGAAGCTGCAGAGTATTACAGTTTGTTTTTCGAAACTCTAAAATGGGCGTCGACACAGGGCGTGCCAGTAATACTATCCCTAGTGTGACGTCCACTGTACCCATGATCCCTCACGCTTGTAGGACGCTCAGATTGTATTTTTCCTGACATGAGGTAACATGAGGAGTAGCGTGAGTACAGATTATCCAAGCAGATAGATAGATAAGACTACAAGCATCCATGCGCGTTCTCTCAGAGGGGAGGAAGGGCGGGCGCATGTGAATCTAAGCAGATGCAAGCATGAGAAATACGATTACAGTGAGTAATGTATCCCTTCTGAGGCTTGTGGAATCTGCTTAGATCACATGCTGTGCATATATTAGCGAGCAGTGTTAGAAGAAGGAGGTGGGCTGTGAGAAGGGTCATGAGCGAACAGATGTCTTAGAACCGCTTGTCCCACTTGAGTATCTGTCTTGAAATGAGTGTCAATGCAGTAGTGCTCAGTAAAAGTGTGAATAGAGCTCCATGTAGCTGCTTTGCAAATGGTGTCAAGGGCTACATTTGCAATGAAAGCCAGAGTGGCCCCAGTGCCTCTTGTAGAGTGGGCTCTTGGCGTAAAAGGCAGAGTATTTTCAGAAAGGGAGTAGCACAGCTGGATACAGTTTACTATCCATTTAGAGATGGCACCTTTAGAGACGCGATCTCCCTCTCTGCCTGTAGCTACGGAGACGAACAGTTGGTCTGTCTTTCTCAGCGGTCTGGTCTTGTGTACATAGTAGAGGACCGCTCTTCGTACATCTAGTGTGTATAGTTTCACCTCAGCAGAGCTTTTGGGTTCTTGGTAGCTCAATGGACTGGTTAATGTGGAATTCTGAACCTAGGGTGTGTTAGTAGAACCAGTTTATCCTTATGAACAGTAACAAAAGGATCCTGCACTGACAGAGTCTGAATTTCACTGACCCTTCTTATGGATGTAATGGCTACTAAGAAGGCAGTTTTGTAGGTCAGGTGTTTGAGACTAGACGTATGCATGGGTTCAAAGGGTGGGCCCATGAGTTTAGCAAGCACCACATTAAGGTCCCATCCTGGTGGTGGGTTTGAAATTGGAGGGTGGAGTCTCTTTACCCCTTCCATGAAGACTTTAACCACTAGTACTTTCCACCACAACACCTTGTTATGGGAGGTGGTGTATGCTGACAGCGCCACCAGGTGTACCTTGAGTGAATTAAATACCAACCGTGCGTCCAGCAAGTGGAGCATGTAGGTGACAATATTGGAAGGAGTGCAATCAACTGGGTTGATTTGTTTATTCTGGCACCAGATAACAAATAATTTCCATTTATCAAAGTAACAGTGGCTCGTGTTGGGTTTCCTAGATTCTTTTAGGCTATCCATGCATCTCTGTGGCAGGTTGAGATGTCCAAACTCTATGACTTCAGGAGCCATGCTGCCAAGTTCATTGAGCTGGGTAGAGGATGCACTGTTTGACCTTGGTGCTGGGATAGTAGGTTGTGCCAGCACAGGAGTCTGATGGGTTCGCACACTGCTAGTCTGTGCAGGTGTGGGAACCACGTTTGTCTCGCCCACATGGGAGCAACTGGGATGAGGGTCATCGATTCCCTGTGCATCTTGTTGACCACTTTCCTCATGAGAGGAGTTGGTGGAAAAGCGTAAAAAAACATCACTGACCAGTTCATCCACAGGGCGTTCCCCATCGAGTCTGGCTGGGGGAACCTGGATGCGAATCCTGGGCATTGTCTGTTTTCGTCTGTGGTGAATAGGTCTATAGTAGGGAAACCCCACTATGAGAAGAGGTGTTCTACGACTTCTCTGTGCAGACACCATTTGTGTTCCTCTGGGAGGGGGTCTCTGCTCAAAGCGTCTGCTAGTGAATTGAGATCCCCTGGAACATGTTGAGATGACAGGTAAATGTTCTGTCTGAGTGCCCATGTCCAAATTTTCTGGGCAAGCCTGGACAGATTTTGCGAACGAGTCCCTCCCTGTTTGTTTATGTAAAACATGGCTGTCGTGCTCTGTTAAAATCTGCACTGTCAGGTTCAACAGTTGGGGTTCGAACGCTCGAAGCGCCCTGAAGACTGCCAGAAGCTCTAGCAGATTGATGTGATTCTTGGCCACTGTGTGAGACCAGAGACCCTGAGCTGTGTGGTGAAGGAGGTGCGCTCCCTACCCCGATAGGGATGCGTCTGTAGTGACTACAGCCTGTATCTCCGGATCGAAAAATGTTTTCCCCTTTGACAGGTTCTCTCTTGTCCACCAGTGGAGACTTTGTACAAGTGTTGGCATAACGACCACTAGATCGTCCCACTGACCACTTGCCTGAGACCACTGTTTCGCCAACCATTCTTGCATGGGTTGCATGCGCAGGCGCGCGTGGGGGACCAGGTGAATACATGATGCCATCATGCCTAGCAAACGCATCGCTTTGCGCACTGTTATCTGGCGACCTGACTGGTATTGAGGAATTTGCAGTAGTAGATTCCGAATTATTTCCTCTGCCTGTGCAGAGCACCTCGGCAACGGGATAGCCACTACCCCTGTACCGCGACCAAAAGGTGGTGCCTTGTGACGGAGCGATCGAGAAACCCAATTCGAAGAGGAGGTCGATAGTTCTTGGAATGTTGGTTCTGCAAATTCCCCCTGATGAGCCAGTCGTCCAGGTAAGGGTACACTGGGATTGCCTCCCTGCATAGGTGTGCTGCCACCACTGCCAGTACCTTGGTGAATACCCTTGGAGCCGAGGCTATACCGAAGGGCAGCACCTTGAAGTGCAAGAATCTTCTGTGCGCTGGGAACATGGAAATATGAAAATAGGCATCTTTCATATCCAATGTTGCCATGTAATCCCCTTTTTTTAGGAGGGAGATTACTTCTTGGAGAGTAGTCTTGCGAAATGTTTGGGGCTTGATATACTTGTTTGCAGGGCGTAAGTCTAATACGGGCGCATTGTTAAATCTTTTTTTGGCACAAGGAAGTAAGTTGAATAAATACCCTTGTTTACCTGGTTGCCCGGGACAAGTTCTATCACGTCCTTTGCGAGAAGATTGATGATTTCCTCGAGGAGGATCTTTTGGTGGTCCAGGGAATTAATCTTTTGTCGTGGAGGGTGGTTGCGGGGGTGCTCCAGTAGTTCGATGCAGTATCCTGCGGACACTGTGGACAGCACCCATCGGTCCAATGTGATCCCTTCCCATGCTTGGGTGAAATTGGATATGCGCCCCCCTTCTGGGGATGCGTGGGAAGGGATCCTGAGCGGAACGTCACTGTTTTGCGGGTGGTGTACCGCCTCCGGCTGGGCAGCCTCTCCCTCTACCACGGGCCCTCTTGTTACCTCTGCCATAACTATGGGTAGTCTGTTGGTTGCCACCCCACGATGTACCTTGGCCCTGTGCATAGTTGGCGCCCCTCTGGGAATTTTGGCTGCGTGAGCAACGAAAATTACTATTCCCTCTTTGATTTTGGGGCTTATTAGTCAATTGTCCCAGGGATTTGAGGGTATCGTACTCTTCTTTGGCAGTTTTGAGTGCGTCCTCTACTGCTTTAACAAACAAGACATTCGGTTCCACCGGCATGTCGATAAGGGTTGCTTGGGTCTCGGGTTTAAACCCTGACCGTCTAAGCCAAGTGTGCCTCTTAATTCCGGTGCTCTCTGCTATGAGCCGGCCTGCATTATCTGCGGCGTCAAAGGTCGTCTTTAAAATGCATCCGGACACGGCTCTACCCTCCGATGCGATCTGAGCTAACTGGCCCTTTAGTGGTTCCGGTGCGGAGTCAATGAGAGAAGCTACCTGCTCCCACTGGTGGCAATTATAGCTTGCCAGCAGAGTGGTGGTATTGGCGATCTTGTCTGGTAAGCAGAGGTGGAGGCCACTTTCCTTCCCAACCCATACATTCTCTTGCTCTCCTTGTCTGGGGGAGCCTCAGAAGATGATAGAGGTGTCCCTGCCCTTTTCCGGGTGTTAGTGATAACCAAGGAGTCGAGCTTAAGCTGACCTCTTATGTAGAGAGGGTCAGACTGGGCAGCCCTGAACATTTTCTCAATTCTGGGGTTTACAGCCCTGGTGAGATTAGGGGTGAGAAGGGAAGGATCAATTCTGCGTTGTATGGACTTGAGAATTGTAATGGCTTGAGCAATGGGTTTTTGTCTCCCATGATCTCTTCTGCAAAGTCTCTTTCTTCTTGCGCCCCCTGAGTGTCTATGTGGATGTGCTCTGCAGCTCTAGCCAAAACCTCATTTAAAAGGGGCTGGTTATCTACTGGAGAGTCAGTAACCTGTGGTTCTTTGCGAACAGGAGAGTCTATATTGTAGACTTCTGTCTCGTCTTCCTCCTCCCCATCCTGGCCCTTGTCATCTCCATAATAATTGACTCCTGTTCGGTCGTCCAATATTTCTATGTCTGGATCCTCCCCATACTGCTGGTAAGGTTGGATGTAGTAAGGGTCTGAAATCAGGCCTTGAGTAGGAGTCTCAAACCGAGGCCTCTTATTAGGAGGCTGAGGGTCCCTGGATCCTGATGGAGTGGCGTTGTCAGGGGTATAACTGAGAAAATGTTGTGGCTTTTTTTTGTAGAAATTAGCCAATGAAGACATTCTTCTCATTACCCTGGTTATGTCCTCACTGCTCCATTCTCTGGAGCTGGGGATGACAACCTCCTGTTGAGGTTCATCTTCTATTCCCATGTCCTGAGGAGTGGGAGGGATAAGTTTGGGTTTAGAGACAGGGACAGGGGTCTTGGATCTATCCTTATCTGAAGACTTGTGTCTGTCCTTGTGTACCTGGGGTGCAGAGGATGAGTGTGATGACTTTTTCTGCTGTGTATCCCCTTCCCCCTGAGTGTTTTCCTGATGTTTTGACCTTTTCTGAACCTTTCAACGCCCGGCGTCGAGATTCGGTGGTGTGTTGGGTGCTCTCTGAATCTTTCGAGTGTGCACGTCGACTTTCGGAGGCAGGCGCTGAACGGGCTGCTGGAGCCGACTCTAAGCGTGCAGCTTGCGGGTGGAGGTCGGATTCGTCATCCGATGAATATACCTCTGTGACTTTGGGGAGCGAGGCACTCTTGGCAACTGTGGACGGTTGCCATGTCTCATGCGGCGATCTCGACCTGGAACGCCCAGAGGACACCAATTCTGTGGACCGTTCTGTATGTGCCTCTTTCTTCCGAGAACTCGACATGCGTGTCAGGTCCCGGTTGGCCTTAGTGTGTTTAGGTGTAGTAGTTAGGGTAGCGCTCGTATCGCCGGGTGTGGCCCCCATAACTGCCCCGCCGGACAATCCTCCGAGGTCGGGGACTAGCGCTTGAGTGTCTTTCAACGCCCCTGTGCCCTCGCTGTCCAAAAGTGCGGCGTTGCTGCCATCACTCAAGACACACACCGCTTCCATGGCCTCGAGCTGCCTGGCCTGGTGGGCCCAACGTTTAGTGGAGCGGTCCTTTAGTGTCTTCGCCTTAAAGAGCTACACGTTCTGCAGTTAGCTTCGGGGTGATACCTAGGCAAGCAGAGATTACAGGTGGCGTGTTTGTCATCCCAAGGGTACTTGCGGTTGCACTTGGAGCAAAATTTAAATGGAGTACTCTCCATATGTCACCTTAAGACAGCGGGCTGGAGTACGTAGGAAATGTTATTGAGTGTGAGTATGTTTCCACCCCCCACTCTCCCTACTTGCAGGGCCGAGGCCAGAGGCCTTCCGAGGCTCAAAATCCATTGTGCAGTCTCGACGGTCGTTTGTTCTTCGGACCGGCATCGATCTTCGGATCTCGACGTGGGAGTGAAAGAACGGGGAATATAATTATGATTTTTTGCAAAATGGCTGAAAGCCAGGGAACTCCGCAACAATGCTTCCGACAAGTATGGCGGGAAAAAACAATCTGAGGGTCCTACATGCGTGAGGGATCATGGGTACAGTATTCGTCACACTAGGGATAGCATTACTAGCACGCCCTGTGTCGACGCCCATTTTTGAGTTTCGAAAAACAAACTGCAGCTTCCACTAGATGTCGGCCTATGCACAGCATGTGACCTAAGCAGTTTCCACAAGCCTCAGAAATATATATACTAAAGGGCGATGGTCGTTGCCCTCTATTTAAGGTGAACCCTAAGATTCACTGACTTTGCACCAATATCACTGATGACATCCCTGGAAATTGGAGCACACTTATGACATTTGTATTTATTGGAACTAATAAAGCGCTTTTGCCAAAGTGCTGTACAATTTAGGCGTTGTGGTATAAACATGTTATGCAGGGATACAAATCATGTAATCCAGGGTTAAAGAGGTCAGTCAGAGAGGGAAGAAGATAGACTTTGAGGTAGATGTGAAAGAGATGCATGGAGGATGTTGAGCAGATAGACAAAGGGGGAGTGTTACAGAGTGTAGGGGCAAGAAGTGAAAAGGATTGGAAGTGATAGGTGGCTGAAGGAGGGGCAGTAAGGAGGAATTGGGATTGTGAGAGTAGAGAACAGAAAGGAGTGTATAATGAGATAAGAGATGAAATTGTAGAGGGGAGCGAGTCCATGGAAACATGTAAACACAATAACAAGAAAGTTAAATAGAAGGCAATAGTCAAAAGAAAGGACAAAAAATTGATAGATGGGATGGGGCAACAAAAGTACATGGAGGCAGAGAGAAGAATATGCAAATAGCAAATTTGTAAGTTGAATGAAGAGGGTGAGATGGGAGCTAGGAAGGGCAATTAAAGCAGAACAGTTGTCAATGCGAGAAAACATTTGTGAAACAATAGGTTTAGTAGCAGAAAAGGATAACAATTTATATTATAGAGCCCAATGAACATTATAGAAATGGAAACAGATCCGAGCAGTGTTAGATTTATGAGAAGAGATGAAATGAGGGCCTGAAGAAGACTCCTACATTTTTTGCAGAAAAAGAAGAGGCGAGAGGAGTTGGGGAGAAATTATAAGTTACTCACCGTAGTGACTAACGTACTCTTAGTCCATAGTACCCTTTCCCCCATACTGTATGGGCGTCCCTTCCAAGGGACGGGAGACGGAACCTTTTTCACCAGAAAAAAACCTCCTTCCCCTTTAAATTTAGAGGCACGCAGGGGTGCGGCCCTGGGAGCATGCGCTGCCCTGACTCTGTCCTCCGGCGCCACACCTCAGTCCCCATTGACGCGTCACCAATAGATTTAACATTGCCTAATGGCACCAGTATTATTAGGGGGGAGGTTGGTGGGACGTATGGAGGAAAGCGGACTATGGACTAAGAGTACATTAGTCACTACGGTGAGTAACCTATAATTACTCATACGTCCCGCCCCTCTTCCTCCATACTGTATGGGCGATTACAACTGAATGTAGCCCCAGGGTGGAGAGGAGACCCTCCTTACGCAAATAGGTTCCGGAGAACCACCTGTCCGAAGGCTGCATCTGATCTAGAGTCAGCGTCCAAACAGTAATGGTTACAGAAAGTCGTGGGAGAGGCCCAAGTGGCCGCCATGCTTATGACTTGCCAAGGGACATGGCGCTGAAATTGGATGGCTGCTGCCTTGGCCCTGACTGCGTGAGCATGCATGTTGGCCGGAAGCGGCTTGTGGTGGTCCTCGTATGCCTCTTTGATGGCAGAGGCCATCCAGCAGGATATGGAAGCCGTAGAGGCCTGATAGCCTGGTCTTGAGCCTCCGTAAGTGACGAACAGGGCGTCCGATTTGTCGAAGCCCTTGGTCCTGTCCAAGTAGAATTTCAGAGCCGGCCTGACATCAGACAGTGCAGCACTCTCTGTGCTTCGTCATTGGGATCGGGAAAAAACGTCGGAAGGACTATTTCCTCATTCAAGTGGAATGCAGACGGAACCTTGGCCAGAAACGCTCGGTGTGTCCGCATGACTACCCTGTCCTTGTGAAAGGTGGCATATGGTTCTGAGGCGACCAGCGCCTGGGTCTCGCTGACTCTACGAACTGAGGTAAGGCCGACTAGTAAGGCTGTCTTGATGGTTACCAGCCTGATGTCTACGGATGCCATTGACTTGAATGGTTTGTGCGCCCGGGTACCCAAGACTATGTTAAGGTCCCACACAGGGTGCGGTCTCTTGACGGGCGGGTAGAGCCTAGCGAGACCCGTCAGATGTTTCTTGACGATAGGGTTGGAGGAGGAAAAAATGCCCTTCTCTGAGTTCCTGTAAGCCCCAATGGCTGCCAGGTATGTGCGGCAGGTGTCCACCTGCACACCTGAATGAGCAAGGTGAGCCGAAAAAAGGAGAGCACGTCGTCCAAAGTGCAAGCCAAGGGTTCGATACCCTTGGAGTCTGCCCATTTGCAGAATCTGGTCCATTTGCTTTTGTACTGCACCCTGGTGGCTTTGCTCCTGGCGCCCTGTATGATCTCCAGATCGGCCTGTGAGAGGCTAAGGTGCCGAAGGGTTACCTGCGCAGGTACCACGCTGTGAGGGCTAGTTTCCCTGGGGCAGGGTGGATAACTCTACCCCCCAGCTGTGTCAGAAGATGTGCTAGACCCGTCGGAAGGTGAATCCGGGGCACCTCCGAGAGGCTGAGTAGCTCCGAAAACCATGGCCTGGCCGGCCACCATGGAGCTATCGGAATAATGAGGAGTCAGCGAGACTCCTTGATTTTGCAAATTACACTGTGGATCAGGGGAGTGGGCGGAAAGGCATAGGCTTTCATGCCGGTCCACTGGAGGTTAAATGCGTCGCTCAGAGAGTCGGGGCCCTGACGTTGCCAGGGTGCAAACTGGGGACACTTCTTGTTGTGCCAGGTGGCAAAGAGATCCACGCGGGGGTGACCCCACCTGTTGAAGATCTCCTGAATAACGAGGTAGTTTAGCTGCCACTCATAATTGTCAGCTCCCAGCCTGCTGAGCCTGTCCGCTTCCAGGTTAGATTCCCCTGGGAGGTGGACTGCCGTGAGGTAAATGTCATTCTCTGGGGGCCCACTCCCACATGCTGATCGCCAGTCTGCACAGAGGAGGGTACCTGGTGCCTCCCTGCTTGTTGATGTAGTACATGCTGGTCGAGTTGTCCGTCTGGATGAGGACAACCTTGCCCCTGAGAAACGGTATGAATGCTCAGAGCGCTAGCCAGATGGCGTTCAGCTCTAACCAGTTGATGTGGTATTCCTGCTCCTGTCGAGTGGACCGAGAGGCCGTCCATCACAAGCCCTCGAGCGAGGAGTCTTTGGTGATGGTATCCTGCGGGGAGGGCAGCCAAAAAGGTTTGCCCATCCGTAAATTGCAGTCCCTGGACCACCATGTTAAGTCCGGGTGTAGTGATGGAGGGACGTTGATAATCTCGGATTGAGAGCCCCGCTCCTGGTTCCATGAGGCCGTGAAGTGCAGCAGAATCGTCCTCATCCTTAGTCTTGTGTGCGGCACGGCTAATAGGACCGCTGCAAGTAGACCCAGGAGATGTTGGTACCACCATGCCGAGGTCATCTCTCTGCTGATGAAGTGGGTGTGGCCCTACTGATGGCCGAGATTTTTCCCTCTGTTGGGAAAACGTACTCGGAGCACGTGTCCCAGATGAGGCCCAGGAATGTCAGAGTCTGCGTAGGCTGCAGCTGTGACTTCTTGAGATTGAGCGAAAAGCCCAGATCATTCAGTGTGTTCATAAGGGCCTGGGAAGAGTGGAGAACCGCTTCTGGAGATGTAGCCCTGAGGAGCCAGTCGTCGAGGTATGGGCAGATGTGGAGACCCTGCACTCTGAGGAGGGCCACCACAGCATTCCTGAGCCTTGTAAAGACCCTGGGGGCCGAGTTGAGACCAAAAGGAAGGACCTTGTATTGAAAATGGTAGCCCATGATCCTGAACCGTAGGAAAGAACGATGGGGCTGCCAAATCGGGACGTGTAGGTATGCGTCTTTCAGATCCAGGGAGCACATCCAGTCTCCTTTGTCCAATGTCTCAGCTATAAAAGCTGGTATAACCATTTTGAATTTTTGCAGGGGTAAGGAGAGGTTGAGGGTGGAAAGGTCCAGCACAACTCTCACGACCGCCTGGTGGTTCTTTGGAATGGTGAAAATCCTGTAGTAAAAGCCAAAGCCCTGCTGGGAGGCTGGGACTTCCTCCAATGCCTGGCTCTCTACGAGCGGCCAGAGTTGCAGTTCCAACCTATGGCAGCGGAGGGAAGGAGGGAGGAGAGGCTGGGATAGGAAGGCGGTACCCCATGGGAAGTGCGGATAGGATCCAGGGGTCCACGAAATACTGGTGCCAGAAATGTGCATGGAGAGAAAGCCTGTTCCCCACTGGAGACACATGGTCCCGAAGGGGCGTGTCATGCTTTCTTTCCCACAGAGGTTGTTGCTGAAGAGGGGGACTGGAAAAAGCCCTTACCCCGCCCTTTTTGTTGCTTGCATCAGCTCAGACAGTGAGCGTTCCGGCTGCCTGGATCTGCGTTCCTGGAAGCCTTTGACCCCTCCATATGTACAACCCCTTTCCGAGCGCTGCTGAGATTAGGTGTATGATTTGGGCGTTGTCCTTGTAAGGATGGATAAAGACTTTGCCGTTTGTGAGCTGTTTTTCTTTTTGGCCAGCTCCTCGTCCGTAGAGGAGTGGAAGAGCACCCCACCTTCGAACAGTAGATCTGGAATGCACTCCTGGACATCCAGGTTGAATTTCGTTGCCCGGACCAGGCTGTTTTTCTAATTTCCGTGGCAATACAGATGGCACGGCTGGAGGTATCGATATGAGCCAGTGTGGATTCCATGAGGTCATGTGCCACCAGCTTGGGTTCAGCTAGCCCGCCTTTAAGCGTGATTGGCTCTGGGTGGGAAGTTCCGGGAGGAAGTCTGCAATTTCCCACCATAATCTCTGGTTGGCGGCAGCCAGCATGGCATCAGCGTTGGCCTGACGTAGATGTAAAGAGGCGTTGGAATAGTTTCTTGCCATAGTCCTCCAAGATCTTCTCCTCTTTGCCTAGCAGTGCCGCAGAGGAAGAGGCCGAGGACGACTGAGGCTTGGAGTATAGTGGTGCCACCGCGATCACTGAAGAGTGTGGCTGAGGGTTGGCCGAAAGCAAGAGTGTATCCCCCACCACCTGCCTGTACTTGGCGTCCAGGCTTCGATTGACCGGCTGAGCCGAGTGGGGTTTGAGCCAGCCCTTCTTGGCCAGGGAGACTACATCGGTCTGCAAAGGAATCCCCGATTTGGCAGAGGGGCGTCGCGTGAGGACTTCAGCCAGGACCCCCTGTGCCGGCTGCTCGACCTCGGGTTGGGGGAGGCCCAGGTAATCTGCCAAACCAGCAAGATGTTTGTGGAAGGCCCTGGCTGAGGATGGCAGGTCCGGATCCTCCTCCTCCTCCATATCCTGCTTATCTGGAAGATCTTGTGGAGGAGGAGGAGTAGTTGGCGCCGGAGGCTGGGGTACAGAGACTGTGGCCGGAAGCTGAGGAGGTGGTGGAGGTTGCGGAGCTGGCTTCGGAGCCAGAGGAGACGTCTGCACCGGGGCCTGGGGTTCCGATGAAGGCATCTGTGGTGCTGCTTGCATGGTGGGAATGACTTCCCTGATGGCGTCTTTGATGATATTCCCCATCTGAGGTGAATTCATGAGGCCGAGGAACTTCTCGAAGAGCACCTCCTCGTTGGCCAAAGAGGTGGCAGGGGGTGCCGACGGGGTAGCGGGGAGCTGCTGGAGCCGCTGCGTACCCTGTCCATATGGACGCCAAGGAAAGCCGCCCTGCGCAACTGAGGGGTAGACTGTAGGCCATGTACCTGGTTACGGCCAGTCCCACCTTGACACTCGTTCTTCGCCGAATTCCTGGAATGGCGTCAGACGGGTGCCTCTTTCTGGCGCTGCGGCCATTTTGTTGAGCTGTTTACCACGTGCCTGCTTGGCTCGGCCTCGTCCAAGACTCGAGCATGTGGATCACGAGGCCTACCCTGCTGCTCGGACCTAGGCCTGGTAGGTGTGACACCCTCAACCTGGGGGTCGGTAGAGCTGCGTTTAGGCACCCCCTCGGATGTATTGCCACTATTAAAGTGTAGCCCCTCGGCCATGGTGCCGGTAAAAGGGCGCAGCCCCTCGGGTGTCGACCCGGTAAAAGAACCTTCCGGTCCCTCAGCACTGCGCCCGGGAGGATCTGAGGATCCCTCAACCCGTAGCTCAAACAGCCTCGGTGCACGTGCAGGTAGAAGGACCTGACAGGTCCCTACCGCGTGGGAGAGTCCCAGGGAAGGAGTCTCCCTTGCGGGGTGTGATGGAGAATATCAGCCCTACCTTAGGCCTGGCTCGATGCTTCACGAAGTTCTTGAGATCCTCTGGAGGCGACCTCTGGAAGAGCTCCCTCCATCTGGCTAGTCTGTTCTTCAGCGCCTTCGAGGACAGCGAGTCACACGCCAAACATGATTGCCAAATGTGGTCTGGGCCAAGGCAATGTAGGCAGAGGGCGTGGGGGTCTGAAGTTGAGAAGAGGCCGTTGCAGGATGGCTACCCGCTAAATCATGTAGAAGTCGACATGCGCCGGGGAGGAGCATGACGCCTGAGGGCCGAGTACCTGAATGATAGAAAAGACAAAAAAGATAAAGAGAAGAAGTATCTGCGTGTGGAATTACATGGCCGAAGGCAAACCCAGGAGCGCTGGTGAATTCGGCCCATTCCCGACGATGCAGAAAAGGGGACTGGGGTGTGGCACCGGAGGGCGGAGTCAGGACAGCGCATGCTCCCTGGGCCGCATCCCTGCGCGCTTCTAACTTTAAAGGGGAAGGTTTTTTCTGGTGAAAAAAATTCCGTCTCCCGTCCCCTGAAAGGGACGCCCATACAGTATGGAGGAAAGGGGAGGGGATGTAAGAGTATAGCAAAGAGGGTGGAAGAGGGCATGGTCGGGTATTAGCAGGAAAAAAGAAGCTCTGTTTTTGTAGAATTGAGGTAAAAAAAATGGCTGGCCATCCATGACAAGATAGCAGAGTTGCAGTTAGAAACAGTAAAACGGAGAGTCAGAGAAAGAAAAGAAAGAAAAAGATTTTTGTGTCATCAGCATAGAAATGGCTGGATAGACTGTAGGAAGAAGAAATAAGATAAGATAAAAGAATAATATAAAAGGAGAATAGTAGGGGGCCTAGAACAGAGCCTTGAGGGAGACTGTGGTGTGAGGGGCTGGGGAGTAGAAGTAGAGACTGAGTTGCAGCAGTCCACGAAGTAGGATTTAAACCACTTGAGGGCCAATCCAGAGAAACAAAGCGAGGAGAGTGAAGACAGTAGGAGGGTGTGATTGACATTGTTGAATTCCACAGACAGATCCAGAAGAATAAGCATAGAAGATTGCTTAGAGTGAAGTGCAGAAAGGAGAGTTTGTGACAGAGAAGAGCTGCCTCGGTGCAGTGGGAATAGCAAAAGCCAGATTGAAGAGAAGAAAGGAGTGTAAGAGTCCTGTAAATAGACAGCATGCTCCAGGAGTTGAGAGAAATGCGATATATGACATCAAATCATGGCAAACTACCCTCAAGATTTAAATATTCTCCTAATTTCAAGACATATGACAAATATACGGGTTAGGTGTATGTCTAGTGAACGTAATATCACTGCAGACCAGTTATACCTTGCATGGCTTGGGCTGGGGCATGTTGCAGCAGGCCATGGCTCTCACCAGTGTGCTATACCTTACAGTGTTATCATTGACGTCATAAGTAGTGTCATCTACGTGCTGATGGGCTGTGCAATGGAGGGACTCAGAATTGAGGGGATGTAGCCTCCAACACTTTCCAAATTTCAAGGATTTTGTTGGGCAAATCATCACCTTTAAGTCACTACAACTAAAATGTTTCCACTGACTATATGATAGGCAACTTAGTACAGTATATATAAAACAACCAGCATGTGTTTTTAAAACACTTGGGGGGTGGAACGTCCACCTGACATATGAAAGCAGAATTATCCATTTCAGCAAAGTCGCACACAGCACAACGCCACCCATTAGCCATTACTGGAAGTTCACCTGAGAGGTGTCTGTCGTGGGTTGAACAATTCTATGTATAAACACTGCCCTATAGACAAGGACATTTTTGTGGAGCAAGGGCTTGGCATTTGAGCTAATCTGCAAAAAGATAATGCATTGCCCCTTTGGTTCTGAAATGGAGGTGAAATCCAGTAATAGTTACTGGCTGGTGCTGTCGGTGTGACTTGGCCTACCATTTTCCAATAACCGGGGGCAAGGCAGATACTTTTCAATCTCAGCTTGGAAGTTTTGACGATGTAGGGTGGAGCCACATTTTGCAATTCCTCACGGATTCTTTTAGAGCCCCATTGAAGTCCTTAGTCACTAAATGTTCTCGATTTCTAAATTTCTCACAACTGCTGAGTGTCACTGTATGAGCAATATTCTCATCTCTCATAATGTCTCTTGCTCGTCTTTAGTGCCTTACACTGATTACTAGAATTACCCAATGTCTACCTTTGTGCTAATTCGTTTGCGTGCTCTTCTAGAATCACAGTGGAATAACTACTCCAAGTAAAGACACCAGATGTGATTTTCTCGACTGCTCCCTTCTTTTGGTGTGTGGCAATAAAATAGATAGATTTTACTTTCCTGAAAACTCCTTTCAATGTATCCCACGCTACTAAACCGCTAGCCATTTGTGCACTGATACTTATCAACTTTGTTAACCGATTCATCCATCTAGTGCAGTATTCTAAATCAACTAGGACCCTACTGAAAAAAAAGATCAGGTTCACCTATAGTATTTTTTGAATGGCCACCCTAGCTTCGCAAACAATGGAAAGTAATCTGATAATGAAATTCCCAGGTGCTCACACTGTACTTTTCTTACCAAGTATGAACTGAGGCATAGTTGATCTATCCTTGCATTTTGACAGTTTGTGAATTGAAAGAATATTCTTTACATACTAGGTTAATTACTCTCCAGGATTCTATTAAATACGTGTCGCATAGCATACTTTTTGCTGCAACCCCTATTTGACCCGGTAATAATGCCCATCTATTATTCAGACAGTTGCCTAGTTGAAATCCTGACATTCAGAAAATCCGGCTTAACAGTCCAACCTTTCTGATATAAGATCAAGAGTGCCATTGAAATCCTAATAATGTGCATATAATGTAACAATAGACCTTTCGTACACTGTATACTTTCGCTGTGTGATGATCCATCTCCCCTTTGAGTCGGACAAATATCATAAAATGTCTAGATATTGATTACAAACTGGTGCTGCAACCATTTAACCAATACACTTAATTCATAACATAGTACCTCATCCACCCTTTTGGATCTCAGTTTCTGCAGCTCCAAATGTTACGTTATGAAGCTTTCATACTGAGCAAAATAACCACTGCAGTGTCTCAGAGAGATATGCCTGTCTCGAGGATGGCATATTGTGCCAAGCACGGGGTATCCCGAACTTATGCATAGAATATCTTCTTGGAAATCATTAAGAGTACGCCTTTGCTCCCATCGAGATAGTCAACATCCCAAGAGCAGATATGTAGACTAACCATCATCATTGCTTGATACACATTTAGCCTCCCCTACACCAACCCTGGCAATTTCAATTCCTATGACTAACACATCGCAGCCTATAAGCGTCTTGTTTACTGCAAACATAACAAGTGCCCCACCCACTTGCGTCCTCCAACCCCACTCCTCCGCCCACCTGCAATCCTACATATTTGCAGTGGTCGAAGTGGGCGGGTGCGGTTGGGATTGGTGCTCCTCTAATTTTTTTTTTTTAAAACGTTTTACTGCTTCTATACTCAAATTTTAAAAAGAAACCATTCTGGAATAGTTTCGTTTTAAAATAAACCTGTAGGAAGAAGTTGAAACTTGCACTTCAGTGCACTGCACTGAACATTTCCTTAAATAGCAGGTGTTTGTTTGGGGGTTTGGATTGCGCCTGGGAGGGGACGTGGCAATGGGGTTTGTAGAGAACGGGGGCAGGCCAGCAGGGAAGATATTTCCACTACTTCTTTTCGTACACTTCGACCACTGCATATTTGACATTGCTAAGGAGAATTGAGTTTCTGAGGGGAGAGTCTCCTCTACCATGCTGCCAGAGTACCTAAAGGATGATGAGGGCCATTCATAACTTCATAACCTGTCACTTAGGTCTCTCCTTTGAGCAGAAACCCACTTGCCCTTTAACCAGACAGATCGCTGCAGGTATAGCTCTATTCCGTTTTTAAAATTGCTGTTAGATGATTTGAGCTCTAACCATATTCTAGTAATTCTTGTATTCACACCCCATGTAAATCAAATCAACAGTCCCAGTTAGCAATTCAATTACAAGTTACTCACCGTAGTGACTAACGTACTGTTAGTCCTTAGTCCCATTTCCGCCATACTGTATGGGCGTCAGGAACGGACTGGCACAAGAAATAGGCCCGGTTACCCAAAAAAAAGTGGCCAACCCTCACGGCCCTTGACCAGTGATGACATCACCGGAAGTGATGTCATTTGACCCCACCCCAAAGTGACATCCCAGGAAGCGATGAAACACAACCTTTCACCCCTTAACAAAACAGGAAGTGGCATCAAATAGCATTGTAACCTAAGTACACTAAATTACTGGGCATCCAAGCAGACGACCAAGGCCAAATGATAATATGTTATTGATAGTACTTACACTTAAGCTCTTTTTTTATTGAACAAATATGCATACTATATCACCCAACCTGTGTTGGTACACATTTATCGACCTAAGAAGGATGAAAGGCTTTTTTTTTTTTTAAAAAAGAAAACATTTGAAAAAAATATATTTTTTCCATTTTCTTTTCTTCCAAACCGGCAAAGGCATGGCCAGAAACCGGCCCCCACTCCCCAGGGACGATTTTAGCCCGGCCATAGGCCGAAAGGCATAGGGGTCAATCCGACCCTGATGGGCGTCCCTTCCAAGGAACAGGAGACAGAACCTTTTCACCAGGAAAAATTTAGAGGCGCGCAGGGGTGCGGCCCTGAGAGCATGTGCTGCCCTGACTGCCCACCAACGCCACTCCTCAGTCCCCATTGATGCGTTGACAATATTTATTATTGCCCAATGACACCAGTATTATTAGGGGGGGGGAGGTGGGACGTATGAGGAAAGGTGACTAGGGACAGTGAGTAACTTGTAATTACTCTTGCGTCCCGTCCCCTTTCCTCCATACTGTATGGGCGATTACAATTGAATGTAGCCCCAGGGTGGAGAGGAGACCCTCCTTAAGCAAACAAGTCCCTTGCAACCGCCTGGCCGAAGGCCGCGTCCGACTTAGAGCCAGCGTCCACACAGTAATGCTTACAGAAAGCTGAAGGGGTGGCCCAGGTAGTTTCCCTGCTTATGACCTGCCACGGAACCTGCTGCTGGAATGCGATGGCTGTGGCCTTTGCCCTGACGGCATGGGCGTGCATGTTGGCTGGCAGCGGTTTGCGCTACCCCTCATAGCCCTCTTTCAGGGCCACAACTATCCACCTTGCTATGGAGGCCTTGGATGCCTGATAACCGGGTCTGGAGCCCCCAAAGGTGCCAAAAAATGCATCCGACTTGGGGAAGCCCTTGGTCCTATCCAGATAGAAATTCAGAGCGCGTCTGACATCCAGACAGTGCAAGACTCTCTGAGCCTCATCCTTGGGGTCAGCGAAAAATGTAGGTAGTACTATTCCTCGTTTAGATGGAACGCGGAGGGTACCTTAGGTAGGAATGCCGGGTGAGTCCGCGGGACCAATTTATCCCTTGGAAAGTGGTATAGGGTTCTGAAGCCACCAGAGCCTGGATCTTGCTGACTCTGCGAGCGGATGTGAGCCCTGTCTTGATGGTGACCAGCCTGAGGACCGCGGACGCCATTGGCTTGAAAGGTTTGTGCGCCAGGGCGCCCAACACCACATTGAGGTCGCACAAAGGGGGTGGCTTTTTGATGGGTGGGTAAAGCTTGGACAGGTCCGCCAGATGTTTCCTGACTATCGTATTGGAAGGGAAGACCTCCTCCTCCAAATTTCTGTAGGTCCCTAAGGCTGTGAGATAGGTGCGACATGTGTCCACCTGTACGCCTGAGTGGGCAAGGTGTGCCGAGAAAGAAAGCACATCATCCAGTGTGCACGTCAGGGGGTTGATTTCCTTAGAATCTGCCCAGTGACAGAACCTGCTCCTTTTACTCCTGTATTGGCTCCTAGTGGCCTTGCTCCTAGCGCCCTGGATGATCTCCAGTTTAGCCCGAGATAGGTTCAGGTGCTTGAGGGTGATCTGCTCAGGAACCACACTGCGTGGGCTAGCTTCTGAGGAGCGGGGTGGAGAACCCTGCTCCCCTGCTCGAACTGGAGAAGGGCTGGGCCCAGCGGAAGGTGAATGGGTGGTCGGTCCGTGAGACTGAGCAATTCGGAGAACCGTGGTCTCGCCGGCCACCAAGGCACTATCACTATGATGCTGAGGTGACAAGCCTCCTTTATCTTGTGGAGTACCCTGGGGATCAGGGGTGTGGGCGGAAAAGAATATGCTGTCATGCCCTCCCATTGAATCTGCATGGCGTCGCCCATGGAGCCAGGGCCTAGTCCCTGCCAATAGGCAAACTGGTGGCACTTCCTATTGCTCCAGGAGGCAAATAGATCCACCGGAGGATGGCCTCATGTGTTGAAAACCACCTGCAGCATCAGGTCGTTCAATTGCCATTCGTAATTGTCTGCTCCCAGCCTGCTGAGTCTGTCTGCCTCCAAGTTGGCCTCCCCCGGGAGGTGGACGGCCCCGAGGTAGATGTTTTCCAGGGCCCATTCCCACATGCTGACTGCTAGATTGCACAGCGGAAGGGACCTGGTACCCCCCTGCTTGTTGACATAGTACATGCTGGTGGAGTTGTCGGTCTGGATCAGGACGGTCCTGCCCTCGATGAGCGGAAGGCCCTGAGGGCTAGCCAAATGGCTCTGAGCTTCAGCCAGTTGATATGCGAATCCTGCTGGGTCCAGACTCCATGGACGCTGTGGCTGTCCAGAGTGGCTCCCCAGCCCTCTAGGGAGGAGTCCGTAGTAATGGTGAGCTGCGGAGTCGGCTGCCGGAATGGCCTGCCCTGCCCGTCTACAGATTGCAGTCCTTGTACCACCATGTGAGGTCCGAGTGGAGAGAAGGCAGTATGCTGACCAGCTCAGCTTGGGAGACCCTCTCCTGATTCCATGAGGCTGCGAAGTGCAGCTGCAGTCTCCACATCCAGAGCTTCGTGTGTGGCACGGCCAAGAGGATCGCTGCCATGATACCCAGTAGGTGCTGGTACCACCAGCCGAAGTAACTGGTCTGGTAAGGAAGTGCGTAGTGGCCCTCTTGATGGCTGTTATCTTGTCCTCCGAGGGAAATACCTTCTCGTAGTTCATATCCCAGATGAGACCAAGGAAGGTGAGGCTCTGCATGGGCTGCAGATGAGTCTTCTTGAGGTTGATGGTAAATCCCAGGTCGTGGAGTGTACTCATAAGCGCAGAGGATATGTGGACAACCTTCTCCGGGGATCTCGCCCTGACGAGCCAGTCGTCCAGATACGGGTAGACATGGTGGCCCTGGGCCCTGAGGAGGGCTGCCACTGCATTCATGATTCAGGTAAATACCCTGGGGGCTGAGTTGAGGCAAAAGGGTAGCACCTTGTACTGGAAATGACAGCCCATGATCCTGAAGCGTAGGAAGGAACGATGGGGCTGCCAAATTGTGATGTGTAGGTAAGCGTCGTTCAGATCCAGGGACCACATCCAATCTCCCTTGTCTAGTGTCTCCGCAATGAGTGCTGGCATAGCCATCTTGAATTTTTGAAGAGGGAGGGAGAGGTTGAGAGGTCCAATACAACTCTCAGGCCAGTCTGGTTCTTTTTTTGTATGGCAAAAATCCTGGAATAGAAGCCTAATTCTCTCTGGGAGGCTGGTACTACTTCCACTTCCTGGCTCTCGACGAGCGACCGGATCTCCGCCAACAGAGTTGCCGTCCCAATCTGTGGGAGGGGAGGAAGGAGGAGAGGGAGGTAAAGGTAGGTGGTAACCCATGCATACTACTGAGACGATCCATGGGTCCGCAAAGTTCTGGCAGCAAAAATGCACATAAGAGGCTAGCATGCCCCCCATTGGAGACCCATGGACACGGAGGGACGCGTCATGCCTTTTTGCTCTCTGAGGCAGCTGCTGAGGAGGGGGACTGGAAGTAGCCCTTGCCCCCCCCTTTTTGTTGCTTGCGCCGGTGCTGTCTCGGTGAGCAGTCAGGTTGTCTCGACCTCTGTTCCTGGAATCCCTGGAACCCGCCAAACGCCCGCCCCTTATCGGAGCATTGATGCGACTGGGTGTACGCCTTGGGTGTGGCTTTCGTAAGAATAGATAAAGACTTTGCGGTTTGCGAGCTGTTCTTCTTATTCAATTCCTCATCGGTGGTAGAATGGAAGAGGTCACTAACCTCGAAAGTAAGGTCCAATATGAGATACTGGATGTCGCGGTTTAACTGTGTAGCCCAAAGCCAGGCTGTCCTTCTCATGTCCGTGGCGATGCAGATGGCCCATAAAGAGGTGCCGATGTGGGCCACTGTGGACTGCATGGGTGTCTAGTCAAATGGTCGACAGACAAAGTGTCGACAGTCAAAAGGTCGACACAATTTGGTCGACAGATCAATTGATCAAATTTTATTTTAGTTATATATATTTTTTTAGGTTTTTCGTTTAGGGAAAAAAGTGGTTTTAAGCCAAAAAAAAGGGGGTTGGGTGGACCCCCCCCCCCAAAAAAAATGTGAAAAAACAAAAAAAAACATTCGATCATTTGACCTGTCGACCTTTTGGTGTCGACCATTTGTCCTGTCGACCATTTAGACCTACAACCGACTGCATGATGTCCTGCACTACCAGCTTGGCTTCTCCTAGACCCGCCTTAAAGCATGCCTGGCTCTGCGCCGGGAGTTCCGGAAGGAAGTCCGATATTTCCCGCCACAACCTCTGGTTAGCCGCTGCAAGCATGGCATCCACGTTGGCTTGACACAGGTGCAGAGAGGCGCTGGGAGTACAGCTTTTTCCCATTCGCCTCCAAGATCTTCTCCTCCTTGCCTAGCAGTGCCGAGGACGAGGTGGCCGAGGACGACTGAAGCTTAGAGTAGAGTGACGCTGCAGCAATCAACAATGAGTGTGGCTGGGGGTGCGTTGACAGCAAGAGTGTATCCCCTTCCATCTGTCTATACTTGGCATTTAGGCGCCGATTGACAGGCTGGGATGAGTGTGGCTTGAGCCAACGCTTCTTGGCCAGAGCGATGACATCCTTCTGCATTGTGACACCCGTCTTGGTAGGGGGTCTTAGGGATAGGACCTCTGCCAAGACCCCCTCCTCGGGCCGTTCTAACTCAGGATGATCAAGGCCCAAATATTCTGCCAAATCTGCAAGCCTGTTGTGAAAGGCCTTCGCTGAAGATGGCGTGTCAGGGTCCTCCTCCTGGTCCGCTGCGGGAGGAGGGGTGTTGGGCGCTGGGGCCTGTGGAAAACAGAGCCGGAGGCTGGCTCGGAACCAGCTGCACTGGGGGCGGATTCGAAGAAACCGGCAGCGGGGGCTGCGCTGTGGCCTATGGTGCCGGAGCCATGGGAGAAATGACTATAGGCACCAGTGGAGTGACCGGAGGGAGCAAGTCCCTGACTGCATCCCTCAGAATGGCCCCATCTAGGGGGGTTTGCATTAGCCCCAAAAACCTTTAGAAGAACCCGTCCTCTGAGGTGGAAGAGGAGGCAGGGGATATTGACGGAGTGGCTGGGGGCTGCTGGGGCCGGAGCACACTCAGTCTGGGTTGCAGGGGGAACCTGCCCTGCACTATTACTGGATACACCGTAGGCCACCTACCTGGTTTACACCAATCCCACCTTGAAACTCGTTCACCCGCCTGCTCTGTTCCTAGGAGTTGCATCAGACGAGCACCCATGTTGTCTGGCGCGGCAGCCATTCTGTTGGGCTGTGTGCCACGTGCCAGAGTCATGGTGCATGGCCCTCCGGACACGGCCTCGCCCAAGACTCTTGGTGTTGGAACATGAGGCCTATCCTGCACCTCAGGTCTAGGCCTTGAAGGCATATCGCCCTTGGCATTGTCGCCGGTAGTGCTGCGTGCAGGCACCCCCTTGGACATGCAGCTGGTACTAGGGTGTAGCCCCTCGGCTGTAGACCCGGTAGAAGAACCTTGCGTACCCGCAGCACTGATACCGGTAGAGTCCGAAGACCCCTCGGCCATAAGGCCGGTAGCTGGGTTAGCCTCGGTGCGTGTGCTGGTAACAGAACCTGAGCAGTTCCTCCCACTTGGGCGTTTCCTCTGGAAGGAGACGCCCTTACGGGGTGCAATGGAAAATGCCGTCCGTCCCTTGGGTCTCGATCTCTGCTGGACAAACGCTTCAAAGAGTTCTCTCCACCTAGCTAGCCTGTTCTTCGGTGCGCGTGGAGTTAGAGAGTCGCACGCAGTGCAACCTTCCCAGCCGTGATCAGGGCCAAGGCAGAGGAGGCAAAGAGCATGGGGGTCAAAAGTAGGAAAAAGTCCCTCGCAGGCTGGACACCTGCTGAAACCCACTGAAATCGACATGCGCCGTGGAGGAGCGTGATGCCGAAGGACAAAGTACCTAGATGACAAATAAAGACAAAAAGATAAGAGAAGAATCCGGGGAAGAGCACGTGGAATTACATGGCAAGGCCAAACCCAGGAGCGCTGGTGAAATTGGCCCGTTCCCGTCGATGCGGAAAAGGGGACTGAGGAGTGGCGCTGGTGGGCTAAGTCGGGGTAGCGCATGCTCCCAGGGCCACACCCCCGCGCGCCTCTAAACTGAAAGGGGAAGGTTTTTCTGGTGAAAAAAGATTCCGTCTCCCGTCCCTAGGAAAGGACGCCCATACAGTATGGAGGAAAGGGGACAGGACGTAAGAGTAAAATATTTTACAGGAATTCAAAAACAAACTTCCTTTGAGAGAGTATGTCAAACAGTTCAAAAGAGTGGGCCTTGGCTAGTCCCTCTTCATAGCTTTTAGTCTGGGAATTCTGTGCATGAACTATATGTCCTCTAGGAAAGTCAGAGAAATCATCATTAAAAAGATGACCAACAAATTGCTTTACATTCCAGGTTAAGCACACTCTGGTATTGAGTACTACAAAGATTTGAAAAGTATTTAGCTAGATCATAGTGTAAACAATGTATGCAGTCCCTCCAGTGAACAGAGCATCCATGTGTTGTCCATTGCGGACTGACCTGTGAAATCTTCTTCTGCTCTGCTGCCCTTTTGCCATAATCTTCTGTGTGGCTGCTCCAACTCCTTGATATCCTGGATAGCTCCCAGTAAATTGCATTGGACTCTGGACTGCCGGGATCATCAAGGACACCCGATTCATCATATTCATCTTAATTTCTGATGCAGATTCATATTCAGAGCCACCTTCACAGCCCTACCAATAAGGGGTGACCCGGACACTTTTATTCCCTAATAATAGGCAGAAACCAGCTTTCACTCAAACAGCTCCGTGTATAGGTTTTGACCAGTAGTGCATGAACTATTATAACTGCCTGAGCGGAAGAAGTAAACAGGTATCTTTTAATGTGCATGAATAACTAGGTGCAAAGAAATAATGATTACAAAAAAATCGTTTTCCAGTTAAAACCTATTTGTACTGTTATAAAGTACTCCCAATGGGAAATGGCAGCAATACAATAGATGGGTGTCCCCTACTTCGCTAGCAAAAGGGGAAACAATTGACAGTAATAAACAAAGGTCAAGCCAGGGGTTTTGGAAGTAAGTTCGCTCAAAAAGACACAGTCCCATCAGCAATGTAAGGAATAAGTCCCCCAGTCAACACCGCAGATCACCTCATACAAAAACACAACAGGATAGTAAAATACTCGTTTTTTTTTATTTAGTCAAATTCATTAAAAAGATTATTAAATGGTTTAAAGTTCACACATGAATATAACATACAGCTATATAATACTCATAAAGTGCATAATGTGATAAAAAAGTGCTAGTATCAAAAGGAGGCTGCAAACAATTAGCTGCCAAATTGCCATAGAGAGGGGAAATCACAATAGTCCCTGATGCACGTGTGCAGGTGCCAGGCAAGTAGGTTCCATCGGGAGAAGATGATCTCTCGAAAAGGAAGAGCCTGGTCAACTGTACAAATCTAGATGTAAAATGTCAATTCATGAGCTGATTAAATCAAGCTATCACATTGGCAGGAAAGAAAAAGGACAAATAATTTATTCCCAAATAGGGAAGTCCAATGGTGTGTTGAAACTGCAAAACCTCACAGTCCTAAGACCATATAATGAAAAAAAGCTGAAAGCTAAAAAAATGGCCACATTAGGTCATTAAGTTTCTCCGGAAAAGAAAGAGATGTGGCCATTTTTTAGCTTTCAGCTTTTTTTCATTATATTTTGCATTTCAGATCTAATTTCATTATAGATCTGCTTTTGGTGTGGCCGGATTGTGACTTCCTGGACTTTTTAGACAGGCCTCCGGAACTACCCATCTAAGGGTTGAGACTATGGTAAATAGATTTTCTCCCCCCAAGTTACTTGACACGTTTGAATCTAGTAGTGTGGGACTGGTTCCCTTTGTTAACCCTCAGATCACCTGTTTTTAAGTGTGTAAATCATTGTATTGTTTATATGTTTGTTCTCTTCTTTTTTGTTTTAGGTATAACTATTATCTCTGTTATGAGACGTCTTTAGTATAAAGGCTTTTTAACGTTCAACATCTGTGTATGTGCATAGAAGACACAGATGAATTTTCTTAAGAACATGTGTACGGGAATGCCACGTCCTGATGAAGATGGACATCATCTGCAATTCAGTTAGATGTTTTTTCCATCGAAACTACTCTCTCAACGGTGCCATGCTTACTATACTGTTTATATGTATTTGTGTTAACTTGTGCATGCCACTTTAGTAGTTGACGCATCGCATCCCATGTTAGATTTTTAGTGTATGGTCTTAGGACTGTGAGGTTTTGCAGTTTCAACACACCATTGGACTGCCCTATTTGGGAATACATTATTTGTCCTTTTTCTTTCCTGCCAATGTGATAGCTTGATTTAATCAGCTCATGAATTGACTTTTTACATCTAGATTTGTACAGTTGACCAGGCTCTTCCTTTCGAGAGATCATCTTCTCCCGATGGAACCTACTTGCCTGGCACCTGCACGTGTGCATCAGGGACTATTGTGATTTCCCCTCTGTATGGCAATTTGGCAGCGAATTGTTTGCAGCCTCCTTTTGATACTAGCACTTTTTATCACGTTATGCACTTTATGAGTATTATATAGCTGTATGTTATATTCATGTGTGAACTTTAAACCATTTAATAATCTTTTTTAATGAATTTGACTAAATAAAAAAAAAACTAGTATTTTACTATCTTGTTGTGTTTTGTATGAGGTGATCTGCGGAGTTGACTGGCAGACTTATTCCTCACATTGCTGATGGGACTGTGTCTTTTTGAGTGAACTTACTTCCAAAACCGCTGGCTTGACCTTTGTTTATGGACTTAGATTTTTACTTCCCCAAAAATTATTTTGCTCCCAACTTTAAAAAGTAGGGAGTAAAATAGTCCCAGTTAAAAGTCTTATGTGGAGCACTGCATCTTCATGCAAAGGTGCTAATCTGTTGTACTCTTAGGGAAAGAGGATGATAACAAAAATATCTATTAAGTTCATCATTGAAACTAAGATAACTGGAGTTCCTTCCTTGGGCAGTACCACCCTTCTCATTGAGCGTTTCTCCAAGTGGAGAATCCATTTTCTTAACAGTAAATCCAGCTTCATTGGTACCCTCCTCTGCGTGACTTCCTCCCCTAAGGGTAGCTTGTGGAGAGACCACTGCAGAAGCGCTCTGCCGAATTGAGAAATTAAGGCAGTTTGTGCTTGCCCTTGGGCTCCCGTATGGAACAAGAGAACATCTTCTGGTTTTGTGCCTGCTCAGTCTCCAGACCCCTATCCCTCAGCATGTTTATAACCCACCTCATGCATACTTGCATACTGACAATTTCCTCACTGGTGATTCCTTCCAGTGAGTTTGTATACACTTGACCTCTTCTTGCTCTGTCAGAAAACTGGACTGATCCCCAATTTCAGAAGGTGTGGTTTGGGGTTGGATGGGAAAGGACAGTGGAGTGGGATGGGCCAAACTAAGAATGGATTTTCCACCTTCAGGCACTCGTCAACTACTCCTTCTCCCTCTCCTAGAGTTAGGGTGACTTGATGTGTTGTTTCTGCAGGTTCTGGGTTGCTTCAACTATGATGAAAACCATGCAGCAGCAGGATTGACTAATGGGGTTTAAGCGGATGGTCTCATTATCAACTACCCTCTTATCTGCCACATACACTGCTCTGCTCTTCCTCCTGTCCAAGTGATAGTGTCTCTCTGCGACGGTTGCTCTTCTCTAGCTATTCTTGCGTCCCTCTTATTGTACATCTGCTCTAAGACCATCTTCCTTGATGCAGAACAGAGTGCCCACTCACCCAGAACACAAATCTGTGCTCGATACAGGGGCCTGACTGAACACCAGGATCTGAGCGAGAATGTAAGCGATGTCCACCAGTAAGTACCAAGTGATCATCTGCTGCCAGGGTCTCTACACCTCCTCTCAGTTACTAAGGGTGTCATCACTCACGAAGCAAAGCCTCTTCCAAGAAGCATCAAGAAAGCAGCAGAGCCCAAAAGAAACACCAAAGATAAGGCAAAATGTGCAGGGGACAATTAAGCTTTGGTGAGAGGCTGAGGATGCTGGAAAGGCATGCTGGTTTGTGGAGCAAGCCGCCCTGCAAACCATAAAACACCTCAATGCACTGAATGCTCTGTACCCAATTTGGCCTGAATATTGATGTGTTTATCAATTGATAGTATTATACAGCCATTGCTGTAAAACAAAATACTGTCTAAATCTAGAGGCAAGATCAGCTCTTGTCACGCGTTTACAGTCACTACACTATGAAGCCAAAGGCACATCCAAACATTAAATTATCTTTAAAAATAAGATGAGCTGCCACAGACAATACAAAATTTTGGTTACTATTTTAAGGTCTGCTTGAAATGTTTTTGAATGTACATGGCTGTTTAGTCGAATATTAGGAAGCATCTAGAACTCTTGAGGTTTCTGCAAATTCATATTCTTATTGGGGAACAAGGACGTCAGAGGGATATACACATCCTTGAGTGATTATATAGAGTTAAAGAGGGTCAGGCTTTTGATGCAAGATTTTCTTGTGCTCTCATCTTAACAACAGTCTGTCTGGTCTTGTGGAATTTACATTCTTACAAGTTTTGGACTTCAACAAATCTGGGGGACTGCAAGTGGGGGCTCAGAGGTTAAAGCAGATTTCTCACTAGCAGTCATATGCAAAGGGTACGTTTGATATTAATATAAGCTATTTAACCCATCTACTTTGGAGGAAAAAACAGTTGTAATTAAGTAGTGTCTGTGTAGGACTTTAACTGCAATCCAAATGGCGTGTCGTAGCCAATAAGCCCATGCATAGATTTAAAGGACCCCCAATCACACCTCCTTTGAAGCTCATGCTTCCGTGCTGCCTCTGTGGATTCCACGTGCCACCCCTGCAACATCTCTTACTACCTAGCGCATTACCCACACCTGGCACAACCTATATTGTTTTGCATGCAAAATACTTCTATTTTAAGCACACTCCAATGCTCAAGATGACAAAAATGATTTTAGCATTCCGTATGATATTCAAAGTTGCTATAATTCCTTTCCTTGCAGGCTTTTCTGGGAGGTAACAGCAGCCTAGACCTTCTGATAGGCCCAAGTGACATGGTCCATATGCCTTTGTCAACCTTGAAAGCTATTATTCCTTAAACAGTACATGGATTTAGTATGACAATGCCAATAGATCACTCAAACGCTCTGTTTTGCTGCTAAGCACAAGCCTTTTCACCAAGTTAATAATCTAATCACATCATTCTCTGACTAGGTTTACTAGGTGGAACAAAAGATTATAAGTTACTCACCGTAGTGACTAATGTACTCTTATTACTTAGTCCCCTTTCCTCCATACTGCATGGGCTTCCCTTCCAAGGGACGGGAGACGGAACCTTTTTCACCAGAAAAAACCTTCTTCCCCTTTAAATTTAGAGGTGTGCGGGGGTGCGGCCCTGGGAACATGCGCTGCCCTGACTCTGCCCTCTGGCGCCACACCTCAGTCCCCATAGACGCATCGACAATAGATTAACATTGCCTAATGACGCCAGTTTTATTAGGGGGGAGGATGGTGGGACGTATGGAGGAAAGGGGACTAAGAGTACGTTGTCACTACAGTGAGTAACTTATAATTACTCCTACGTCCCGTACCCTTTCCTCCATACTGCATGGGCGATTACAACTCAATGTAGCCCCAGGGTGGAGAGGAGACCCTCCTCAAGCAAATAGGTTTCTGAGAACCGCGTGTCCGAAAGCCGCATCCGATCTGGAGCCAGCATCCAAACAGTAGTGCTTGCAGAAAGCCGAGGGAGTGGCCTATGTGGCCGCCCTGCTTATGACTTGCCAGGGAACATGGCGCTGGAAAGCGATGGCCATTGCCTTTGCCCTGACTGCATGGGCATGCATGTTCGCCGGAAGAGACTTGTGGCTGCCCCTCATATGCCTCTTTGATGGCCGAGACCATCCAGCGGGATATGGAGGCCTTGGAGGCCTGATAGCCTGGTCTTGCACCTCCAGAGGTGACAAACAGGGCGTCTGGCTTGCGGAAGCCCTTAGTCCTGTCAGGGTAGAATTTCAGAGCACGCCTGACATCTAGGCAGTGCAGAACTCTATGTGCCTCGTCCTTAGGATCGGCAAAGAACGGAAAGCAGACTGCATCGTTGGCAGAAATGCTTGGTTAGTCTGCAGGACTACTTTGTCCAAATGAAAGGTAGAATATGGTTCCAAGGCGACCAGCGCCTGGATTTCGCTGACTCTGCAGGCCGAGGTGAGCCCGACTAGTAAGGCCGTCTTAATGGTGACCAGCCTGATGTCCGCGGACGCCAATGGCTTGAAGGGTTTGTGCGCCAGCGCGCCCAAGACTATGTTCAGGTCCCACACAGGGTGTGGCCTCTTAATGGGCGGGTAGAGCCTTGCGAGTCCCGTCAAATGTTTCTTAACAATGGGATTGGAGGAGGAGGAGAAGACCCCCTCTTCCGAGTTCCTGTAGACCCTGATGGCTGCAAGGTAAGTGCGGCAGGTGTCCACCTGCGCGCCTGAGTGAGCGAGGTGCACTGAGAAGGAGAGCACGTTGTCCAAAGTGCATGCCGGGGGGGGTCGATGTCAGTGGCAGAACCTGGTCCATTTACTCTTATAATGGGCCCTGATAGCCTTGCTCCTTACACCCTGTATGATCTCCAGATTAGCCTGGGAGAGGCAGAGGTGCCTTAGCGTTATCTGCTCAGGAACCATGCTGTGAGGGCCAGCTTCTGAGGTGCCAGGTGGATGACCCTGCCCCCCTGCTATGCCAGAAGATGTGCTGGGACCATCTGAAGGCAAATCGGAGGCATCTATGAGAGACTGAGCAGCTCCGAAAACCATGGCCTGGCTGGCCACCATGGAGCTATTAGGATGATGTTGAGCTGGCAAGACTCTTTGATATTGCAAATCACTCTGTGAATCAGTGGAGTGGGAGGGAAGGCGTAAACTGTCATGCCGTTCCACTGAATCTGAAATGCGTCGCCCAGGGAGCCAGGATCCTGTCCCTGCCAGGAGGCAAACTGAGGGCAATTCCTGTTGTGACAGATGGCAAAGAGGTCCACCTGGTGGTGGACACCATATGTTGAAGATCTCCTGAAGAATAAGGTCGTTTAACTGCCACTCGTAATTGTCCGCCCCTAACCTGCTGAGCCTGTCCGCCTCCAGGTTGGACTCCCTCGGAAGGTGGACTGCCGCGAGTAGATGTTGTCCAGGGCCCATTCACACATGCTGATTGCCAGCCTGCACAGCGGAGGGGACCTAGTGCCCCCCTGCTTGTTGACGTAGTACATGCTGGTCGAGTTGTCTGTCTGAATGAGGACATCCCTGCTCTGGATCAGTGGTAGAAAAGCCCTCAGTTCTAAACAGTTGATGTGGTACTCCTGCTCCTGCCGGGTCTAGGTGCCATGGACCGAGTGGTTGGCCAAGGTGGCTCCCGAGCCCTTGAGAGAGGAGTCCGTGGTCATTACCTGCGGCATGGGACCCCCAGAAGGGCTTGCCCATTCACAGATTGCAGTCCGTGGACCACCATGTGAGGTCCGGATGGAGAGATGGAGAACCGTTGATCATCTTGGATTGAGAGCCCCGCTCTTGGTTCCATGATGCTGCGAAGTGCAACTGTATTCTCCTCATCCTGAGTTTCGTGTGGGGGACAGCTAATAGAACCGCTGCCAGAAGACCCAGGAGGTGCTGGTACCACCAGGCCGAGGTCACCTCTCTACTGAGGAAGTGAGTTGCGGCCCTCTTGATGGCTGTGATCTTGTCCTCGGACGGGAACACCTTCTCGGAGCACGTGTCCCAGATGAAGCCCAAAAATGTCAGGGACTGCGTGGGTTGCAGCTGCGACTTCCTGAAATTGAGTGAAAAGCCCGGATCGTGCAGTGTGTTCATAAGAGCATGTGAAGTGTGGTGCACTACTTTCAGAGATGTACCCCTTACAAGCCAGTCATCGAGGTATGGGTAGACTTGGAGGCCCTGAGGAGGGCCGCCACCGTATTTATGAGTCAGGTAAAGACCGTGGGGGCCGAGTTGAGGCCAAAACGAAGGACCTTGTATTGGAAATGGTAGCCCATGATCCTGAACCGTAGCAAAGAAGGATGGGCCTGCCAAACTGGGACGTGTAGGTACGTGTCCTTCAGATCCAGGGAGCACATCCAGTCTCCCTTGCACAATGTCTCCGCTATAAAAGCTGGCATAACCATTTTGAATTTTTGTAGGGGTAAGGAGAGATTGAGGGTGGAAAGGTCCAGCACAACTCTCATGCCCGCCTGGTTCTTTTTCTGAATGGCAAAAATCCTGGAGTAAAAGCCCAAGACTCGCTGGGAGGCTGGAACTTCCTCCACAGTCTGGCTCTGTACGAGCAACCAAATCTCCACCAGAAGAGTTGCTATACCAACTTGAGGGAGTGGAGGGGAGGAGGGAGGAGAGGCTGGGATGGGTAGGCAGTACCCCGTGGATACTACGGAGAGGATCCAGGGTTCGCAAAATTCTAGCGCCAGAAATGAGCATGGAGAGCAAGCCTGCCACCACAGGAGATACGAGGAACCGGAGGGGCGTGTCATGCCTTCTTTACCTCTGAGGCTGTTGCGAAGGAGGGGGACTTGAAAAAGCCCTTACTCTCCCCCCCCCCCCTTTTTGTTGTTTGCGCTGATGTGTAGTCGGCGAACGGTCCGGCTGCCTGTACCTCCGTTCGTGGAAGCCACAGAACCCAACGTATGTCCGTCCCTTGTCGGAGCGCTGCTGTGACTGGGCGTAGGATCTGGGTGTGGTCTTTGTCAGGATGAATAGAGACTTGGCTGTTTGCCAGCTGTTTTTCTTTTTGTCCAGCTCCTCGTCCGTGGTGGAGTGGAAGAGGTCACCCCCCTCGATCGGCAGGTCTAATATGCGTTCCTGGACGTCCGGGTTGAATTTAGTTGCAGAGCCAAGCTGTTGTTCCCATGTCTGTGGCGATGCAGATGGCCCGGCCAGATGTGTCAATGTGGGCCACGGTGGACTCCAAGATGTCTTGCGCCAGCAGCTTGGCCTCAGCCAATCCCGCCTGAAACGTGATTGGCTCTGCATAGGAAGTTCTAGGAGGAAGTCTGCAATTTCCCACCATAACCTCTGGTTAGCGCCTGCCAGCATGGCATCTGCGTTGGCCTGATGAAGATGCAGGGACGCGTTGGAATACAGCTTCTTCCTGTAGGCCTTTAAGATCTTCTCATCCTTGCCTAGCAGTGCCACCGAGGAGGAGGCTGATGACGACTGAGACTTGGAGTATAGTGATGCTGCAGCGATCACCGAGGAGTGTGGCTGAGGATGGGCCGATAGCAAGAGTGTATCCCCCTCCAGCTGCCTGTACTTGGAGTCCAGGCATCGATTGACCAGCTGGATAGAGTGGGGCTTAAGCCAACCCTTCTTGGCTAGGGCAACTACATCGGTCTGCAGTGGAATTCCCGTTTTTGCAGAGGGGCGTCGCGTGAGGACCTCTGCAAGGACCCCCTCTGCTGGTTGCTCGACCTCGGGCTGAGGAAGGCCCAAGTACTCAGCCAGCCTTGCCAGACGTTCATGGAAGGCCTTGGCTGACAATGGCGTTTCGGGGTCCTCCTCATCGTCCGTGTCCACCTGTGGGTCAGGAGGATCCTGCACCGAAGGAGGAGTGGCGGGAGCCGGAGGCTGGGGTGCCGGGACCAGAGCCGGAGGCTGTGGCGGAGGCTGGTACGGAACCGCTTGAGGAATCGGTTGGAGGGTCGGTGGCACAGGCTGCGCTGGGGCCGGGGGCACCAGCAGAGGAGCCTGAGGTACTGGAAGCATTGGAGGGAGCACCTCCACGATGGCATCCCTGAGGATAAACCCCATCCGAGGGGACTTCATGAGCCTGAGGAACCTCTTGAAGAACCTTTCCTCACTGGAGGGGTGGTAGGGGATATAGACGGAATAGCATGCGGCTGCTGGAGGCTCTGCATACCCTGCCCATAAGGACATAGCGGGAACCTGCCCTGCGCATATGAAGGATAGGCTGTAGGCCATGTACCTGGTTGACACCAGTCCCACCTTGACACTCGTTCTTCGCTGAATTCCCGTTCCTGGTGCTGCGTTGGACGGGTGCTGATGTCTGGCACAGCGGCCATCTTGTTGAGCTGCCTTCCACGTGCCTGCGTCATGTTGTTTGCCTCGCTGGGGCCAGCCTCCTCCAGGACTCTTGAGTGGGGATCATGAGGCCTACCCTGCTTCTCAGGCCGAGCCCTGGTAGGTGTAACACCCTCGGCCAGAGGGCCAGTAGAGCTGCGTATAGGCGCCCCCTCGGACGTGATGCCGGTACAAGGGCGTGGCGACTCAGGTGAAGACCCGGTATAAGAACCTTCCGGTCCCTCAACACTGTCACCGGGAGGATCCGAAGAATCCTCGGCCCGTAGGCTGGTAGCCGGTGAAGCCTCGGTGCACATGCTTGTAGTAGAACCTGGATGGTCCCTCCCGTGCGGGCGGGTCCTTGGGAAGGAGTCTCCCTTGCGGGGTGTGATGGAGGACAGAGGCCCTACCTTGGGCCTGGATCGATGATAGACGAAGTCCTTTAGGTCCTCAGGAGGCGATCTCTGGAAGAGCTCCCTCTAACTGGCTAGCTTGTTCTTCAGAGACCTCGATGACAGGGCGTTGCACGCTGTACAAGCTTGTCAACCATGCTCTGGACCAAGGCAACGTAGGCAGAGGGCGTAGGGGTCTGAAGTTGGGCAGAGCCCGTCGCAGGATGGACACCTGGTGAACCCTGTGGAAGTCGGCATGCACTCGGGAGGAGCGTGGCGCCTGAGGACGGAGTACCTGAATGATAAAAAGACAAAAAAGACAAAGAAAAGAAGTATCCATGCGTGGAAATACATGGCCGAAGCCAAACCCAGGAGCACTGGTGAATTCGGCCCGTTCCCGTCGATGCAGAAAATGTCACAGGTTTCCCCCCTTCTCACCTGCCTGTGTTGTTTGTTCGAGTTCTTCGATGAAGTCTTCTTTCGCACCGTTCAGGATTTTGTATAACCCTGTGCATGGGTCCTCGGGTTCCAGCATGCGGTTCGAGTCCCGTCTCCAGGGAGCGTTCAGATGTCCGGGAAAAAAGTCCAGGAAATGGCGAGGAGCGCACTCGGAAGGCGAGTGCGAAGGAAATCCAGGAATGTAAGGTGAGGACAAAATGGGGAGGATGAAGGAGGAGGAAAATTAGGGGACCGGGAACCAGGAATCAGTGGAAATCGCTGTATGAACTACAGCAGCACACGTCTGACTACTACAATCGGTAGCGTTGAGACATGCAGGGCCATGGGGGCATCTGCTTTGTAGAACGCAGAGCGTACAACGTGGAGACTCGCAAACAGCGTTTCACGTTCAGTGGCCATGTTGGGAGTACTGCTGAGATCAGTCCCCTATGGGTCAGGGACCACGAAGTCCAGAAGGGACGCGTCCAGTGGTTCATGACAGCATGCCTCCTCCGAAACCCAGTTCCTCCGGGTTTACCCGGGTGTATAAGGTGGTACCTTCGGAGTAGTCTGGGGGCATTTATGTTTGAGACTGGTTCCCAGGTGCGTTCACTGGGAGGGTACCCTTTCCACTCGACCAGATACTGTAGCTGACCACGTCTGTACATGGAGTCACTTATTCTGGACACTTCGTATTTTAATTGATCATTGACAACCACAGGGGTAGATCTTGGAGCAGTCCGGGAGGACTGTATGTATGGTTTCAACAGAGAAGTGTGAAAAACTGGGTGGATCCTCTTCCAGGATTCTGGTAGTTTGAGTCGGAAGGCCACTGGGTTAACGATTTACTTTATGACAAAAGGCCCATAGTACCGGAGAGCCAACTTATTTGGTCGTAAGTGCCGAGGCAGTAGTTACGAGGATAGCCAGACCTTTTCACCCACTGCGTATGAAGGCCCTGGTCTTCTTTTGGAATCAGCATAATGTTTGGTGTTTGTTCGGGCCTTTTCGAGGTGTTCTTTGGCTTCTCTGTGTACGTTGATGAGGGTTTCAATCCAGGAGTCAACTGTAGGAACTGGGGTAGGATGTGGGAGTATAGATGGTAGAACCGAAGGGTGGAATCCTTGGCCACAGAAAAAGGGTCTGGTTTTGACAGCCGAGTGGTCTGAATTATTGTATGCGAATTCAGCCACGGGTATTAGAAGTGACCAATCGTCCTGGACCTTGGTGGCAAAACAGCGAAGATATTGCTCCAGGGTTTGGTTCACGCGTTCAGTAGCTCCATTGGTCTGTGGATGATAACCTGAGGAGAGGGCACGTTGGATTCCTAGTATACGACATAAGTGTTTCCAGAACTGAGATATGTACTGAGGTCCTCTGTCAGATATGATCTTGGAGGGTAGTCCATTAAGTCGGAATATGTGTTCCAGGAAGATTCCAGCGAGTTCAGAGGAAGATGGTAGTTTATATAAGGGTGTGAAATGAGCCATGTGAGTGAATAAATCAATGGTAACCATGATAGTTGTGTATCCCCTGGAAGGTGGTAGTTCCACAATAAAGTCCATAACAGTGAATTCCCAAGGTCTTGTTGGCAGCGCTGGTTGGAGCAGGAGACCCGCCGGTTTCTTGTTATCATGCTTATTTTGAGTGCAGACTGCACAGGATGTAATGCTGGACGTCATCTTTCATTTTCGGCCACCAAAACTGTCTTTGTATTAAACGGAGAGTGTTAGTGAAGCCACGGTGTCCTGAATGAAGGGTGTCATGACATAGGCTTGTGATCCTTTGTCGTAGTCTCTGTGTGGGGATGACCAGACCATTATCCTTGAACAAATATCCGTCCTTTGCCATCGATTCTTCCCAGTAAACTCCTTCCAGATCCCAGAGGACTGGGGTTTAATCCGAATGTCTTCCAGGAGACTGATTGCTTAGGCAACAAATATTGTATGGGGAAACATCTTTGGGAAGGATCGGTCTTCAAGAATTTCGTAGTCGGGACATCGGGATAAGGCGTCAGCAATTATATTGTGTGTTCCAGGAACATGATGGATTTGAAACTGGTACTGGGCAAAGAAGAAGGCCCAACAGGCTTGACGACTGTTCCTACATTCCAGGGATTGCAGAACTTGAAGATTTCGATGGTCCGTGCGGACGTGAACAGGATGTTTCACTCCCAGAAGTAGATGACGCCAATCTGTGAAGGCTTGACGGATGGCTAATAGTTCCTTTTCCAGAACAGACTAGTGGGTTTCGCTAGGAGTCAGGGTGCGTGAAAGATAGGCGATGGGGTGTTCTAATTTGTCATCGAATTCCTGTTTTAGGACTGCCCCGATGGCGTAGTTAGAGGCATCCCTTTCCACTAAGAAGGGTCGATCAATGTCAGGTTGAGCCAAGATGGGGGCTTGGGTAAACTCCGACTTCAATCGTTGAAACGCCTCATATTGGACTTCTGTCCAGTGACAGGGAGTATCCTTCTTCAACAATGTAATGATCGGTTGTACTATCTCCGAAAAGGAAGGTATGAATTTTCGGTAGAAGTTGGTGTCATGATTCCTGCCCCTCATGTCCCCAGCCCTCCAAGATGTCAGGCTGGAGCCAGGCCATGATCACCTACATGGCCCTCAAGGGCCTCTCCATCCCTCCAAAGACCCACTTGCAGTCAGACTTGGCGCTTGTGGCACCAGACTCACTCACTCCCATAGGATAACATTGGGGATTGGACTTGTAGTGCATTGATGGGGACAAGATGGATGCCCCCACATATTTTGGTTCCCAGAACTGCATGTGCAGTCTAGTCTTTTGGGTGTGGGCCAGCCCAGAGACACCTGGGATACCCAGAGACTATTTAAGCCACACCCAGGCTGGGAAACTTGCTTTGCGTTTTCTGCACCTGCAGCGTGACACTCACCGTGTTCGGATTGGTCTCCAGTAGGCCTGCATCTTTCTTCTGTGCTCAGCTCCTGCAAGAACAATAACACTGTTAGGAACAGCCTTAACTTGCGGCGTGCTTCTGCCCATCATTCATCGCTCCTTCTGTTCTGCGGGCATCTTTGGCGGTGTCATTCCCATCCTGGCACGCCGCTTCCTAAGGAAAAGGGAAGAGAACAGAAAAAAGGCATTAGTAAGCATTCAGAACATCTTTGCTTAAATACTGTATGAGCTTCAAACGCTTACCTGAATCCCAGCCGCTCTGGAGGAACTCTGTCTCCGGAACTTCGCATCCATCTGCAAGAGGGAAAAGACACTCCAGGTTAGCATGGAAACATCTAGAGGCGCTGCATACCGCGCTTACCCACCGCATTTGTTCTTCATAACCGGCATCCACGCTGAAAACGTCGCGGCACCTAAAAGACACAGAAAAAGAACTCCGTTCAATACAAATACGAAAGGGGTGCATCGCACTCTCACTCACCTTCAGCGCTACTCATCTCAGCAGCACGCCGCCATCCCCGGACGCCGGCCATCATCTAAGGAAGGAAAGGAACGAAGTTAGAGAACTGTTCAAAAGACTCATTATACTTACCTGTCGGACTCTTGCCAGTGAAGTAACTAGGCAGCAACGAGCCTGCATCAATCAATGCGCCCCTGCGCTGAAAGCAGGACAGAGAGCAGACTATCCAAGAAAACAAGGTGAGCTGTGGATCAAAGGGAAGGGTTGGACCCCGGGGAAGAAGGGGTTCAAGCACACAGAGACAATAGGGAGTTAAACTCTACCAATCCTGTGTTTCAGGCCCAGTCTCCAGTCGAATAGCCTCCGGGAAGGGTTCGAGGTCGTAAGAGGTCAGAACAGGCTGAGTGACTTCCCCCTGGATACCAGGTGAGCGTTACAGTTGGTAAGCCCCAGGAAGGATTGAATCTGTTTCACAGTAGTTTGAACAGGCCAGGATAGAATGGAGTTTACTTTCGAGCGGTCCATTCCAATTCCTTCTGGGCTAAGGACAAATCCAAGATAATGAACAGTAGACACATGGAAAAGGCATTTCTCAGGTTTAGCCAGGAGTTTATGTTCACGTAGACGCTGTAAAACTGCTTTAACATGTTCTTCATGCTTCAGATGGTCCTTGGAGTATATCAGTATATCGTCCAGGTAAACTATGACGAAGAGGAACAGCATATCGGGGAACACCCGGTCTATAAAACATTGAAAAACCGCTGGGGCATTGGCAAGTCCGAAGGGCATAACCAAGTATTCAAAATGACCAAAGGGTGTTCTAAAGGCTGTTTTCCATTCGTCACCCTCCTTTATACGGATCAGATGGTAGGCACCTCTGAGATCTAATTTCGTGAACACTACAGCTCCTCTCACCGCTTCCAGGATATCCGAGATCAAGGGCAAAATGTAGCGGTCCTTGAGGGTGCATTGATTCAGACCACGATAATCAAGGCAAGGCCTAAGCTCCTTGGTATATTTCTTGGGAACAAAAAACAACGAAGCTCCCGCCGGGTATTTGGATGGTCGTATAGTGGTTGGTATCCAAGTATTCTCGGAGGGCTCTTTTCTCTGGTTCTGATAGAATGAACATCCTTCCAAAGGGAATCACTGCTGAGGGTTCAGTATCAATAGTGCAGTCTTCAGGTCTGTGGCTGGGTAGGGCCTGAACTATGGCAGTTGAGAACACATCAGTATAATCCTGATAGGCCCTGGGAACCTGGATGATATTTGAGACCGTGAATGGACCTTGCTGGTCTGTTCGCGTATCTTCAGAGGATCTTGACGAGGAATCCAGGGATAGACAGTGGGACATACAGTGCTCTGAACCAAGAAAGAAGGATCCTGCTGCCCAGTTGATGTAGGGGTCGTGCTTCTGTAACCAGGGCATACCCAGTACCATTGGATAATGGGCAGATCTTATGATGTCAAATTTGATCCTCTCTTGATGGGGGTTTATAGAAAGCAGGATCTCTTTGGTTCGCAGGGTTATGGGTCCTGAAGAAAGAGGTCTTCCATCGATAGCCTCTACAGGTTGCATGGTGTCTCGTGTTTCATATGGAATGTGGTGGGTAGTGACCCAATCATGATCTATGAATATCCCTATGGCCCCACAATCCACTTAGGCCAGAATGGGATAAGCTTCTTTCTTTGAAGGCGTTAGAAAGGCCTGCAAAATCACGAGGTTGTTTGTCCAGGAGAGTTCAAGGACAGAATAGATGTGGAGAAAACATGTCTCTCCCGAAGCTGTGCTCCATCTAGGTTCGGGAGCTGGCGTTTCCCGAACGCCGTGGAGGGGCTAAAGGACATTCTCTCACAAGATGTTTATCAGAGGCACAGTACATGCACAGCCCGGTGTGAATCCGTCGCATCCTTTCTTGCGGAGTTATGGGTCCGCAGAAGGCTCCTAGTTGCATGGGTTCTGGGTCTGTGGTCGGGGAAGGAGCGGGCTCAGGTCTCGAGGAAGGTTCTGTAGAGGTCTTCTGGTAGGGCATTTTAGTCTTCTTCTTTTCCGCCTTCCTTTCCTGGATACGAAAGTCTATTTGTAAAGAGAGGTCCATGAGAGCCTTGAAGGAACCTGGACAAGCTACCCTGCCTAGCTCGTCTTTTATCTCTTCATTCAGCCCTCTTCGAAAGAGGGTAAAGGAGACCTCAGAGGACCAGTCTGCTTCCTTGGCCAGTTGCTTAAAGCGTGTTACATAGGTAAGCATATCTTGGGATCCTTGTTGGAAGTCCAATAAGCGTTCTTGGGCACTGTAAACCTGTTCTGGGCGGTCAAACATGGTCTTTAGCTCCCGTACAAAACCATCATAGTCATCCAGGAGGGCATCACTCGAATTAACTAAGGGCGTTGCCCAAGTTAATGCATTCCTGGAAAGATGGGAAATCATAAAGCCCACCTTTGCCCTGGGGGTGGAGAAGTAATAGGGCTTAAAGGTAAAGTGCACTAAACACGAATCGAGGAAGCCACAAAGGTTCTTTGATGAGCCATCATATTTATCCACCACTCCGCCCAGCAACACACTTTCCCTGGTTGCGGAATCACGTGACAGGACTAGTTGTTTCAATGCAGCATTCTCGGCCTTAAGATTCTGAACTTCTGTTGTTAACTCCTGCATGCCGTGCATGCGGTCTTGAACTGGAGCCTCCATGTCTGTAACTGTATCAGTTTGTTGGCATCTCAATCTTCTGTCACAGGTTTCCCCCCTTCTTACCTGTCTGTGTTGTTTGTTCGAGTTCTTCGATGAAGTCTTCTTTCGCACCGTTCGGGTCTTGTATAACCCTGTCCGTGGGTCCTCGGGGTCCAGCGTGCGGTTCGAGTCCCATCTCCAGGGAGCGTTCAGATGTTCCGGAAAAAAGTCCAGGAAATGGCAAGGAGCACACTTGGAAGGCAAGTGCGAAGGAAATCCAGGAATGCAAAGTGAGGACAAAAAAGAGGAGGATGAAGGAGGAGGAAAATTAGGGGACCAGGAATCAGTGGAAATCGCTGTACGAACTACGGCAGCACACGTCTGACTACTGCAATCGGTAGCCATGAGACGCGCAGGGCCGCGGGGGCGTGTCTGCTTTGTAGAACGCAGAGCGTACAACACGAAGACTGGCAAACAGCGTTCACGTTCAGCGGCCATGTTGGGAGTAGTGCTGAGTTCAGTTCCCTATGGGTCAGGGACCACGAAGTCCAGAAGGGACGCGTCCGGTGGTTCATGACAGAAAAGGGGACTGAGGTGTGGTGCCGGAGGGTGGAGTCAGGGCAGCGCATGCTCCCTGGGCCGCACCCCAGCGCACCTCTAAATTTAAATGGGAAGAAGGTTTTTTCTGGTGAAAAAGGTTCTGTCTCCCGTTACTTGGAAGGGACACCCATGCAGTATGGAGGAAAGGGGACGGGACGTAAGAGTAAAATAAATACTAGCATGTAGGAGAGGTGCCAGAGCCAATCAGATGTCTCAGAGTGCAGGCACTTTCTTCCCATACCACACCATGCAAATGGAAGGGGGTTCTATCTTTTCCAATGGGGCTCCTGTTCACCTTTTCCTTGGCAGCCATTGTTGTCCATCTCTTTCGGTTCAAGCTAAGTGAGCTCTGATTGTTAAAGCTGCTCTGTTTGGAAAGGTGAATCTTGAACCAACGTGGAAGCAAAACGCTTTTTCAAAGAGATGTGGGGCAATGTTGACTAATTAAGTGTAAGATCAGACTAAACCATGAAATAAGCACAGTAAACTTTACTTCATCCCTAATGGTTTTTAATTTTATGGATATTCCCAAATTTGAAATAATATTATCTTCTTTATGGTAATGAACATGCCTATTCTGTGATGATTGTTGTTTATATGCAACGAAAAATTCCAGATTTTAAAAAGAGTTGACTTTTTGGTCCAGTTTGGTTCCTTAACTATTGCCAATACATAAAAATAAGCACTTGCTGAAACATGATATGCAAACTAGACTTCCTAGCGACCTTGATCATGCAAGCTACCAACACAAAAGCTGGGCTAGTGGGACATGGATGAGTGATCGAGCAGCAGTAAACCATCTTTCAAACCTGGATAGGACAGTGTAGTCAGGGCAAATTCGTAGTATGCCGCTCATACATTCACGGCTATTATCAACATTACAAATAATAATTAAAAAACACTCATTGGTCAAATAAAGCTTCAATATCAAGGCACACGCAGTAGACCCAACAAAGGATTCTGGTTGGTCCATTCTAAGAGAAAACATTACATAGAATAATCATATTAATTGTAGATGAAAATAATTAAAATACTTGGGCTGGGAACCACAACTTAATTACATTCATGGACAGAAACATATGTTGCTATAGTAACAGAGAGCTTCCTTTCATTGTTTCTTGGGCCCTTCCTACTTAATCCGACACTTCTTTAAGGAAGACCACACGTCTTTAGCACTGAAAGAAATTAGCAGTATGGGTTATGGAAGACATCATGTTCATACTCCATTCTTTTAAATCTGAACCAGCCAAGTATATGTCCTTTTTGGAATGTTTTGACGTTTCTCTCCAAGGTTTCCTTGCAGAACTTTGGTTCAACACTGTCACAGTACACGTTTCAGATAATCATTGCAGGAATGGCTAATCAAAGTGTCCCTCTTCAATTGTAATCATCATTCAGAAACCTACTGCTCCTGTTAGATTCAAAAGCAATGAAGGGGATGGGACAAAGCAAAGCTAGGTAATATTCTGATCACTAAATTTAGAATGTTTTCATTTAGGAGGTGAAAACAAAGCACTTCACGTATGCCTCGTGGTCTATGATCTAATTATTAGACATATCTGAGGCATTTCATACCCCAGAGAGGTTGTCTGTAAATTCTGTGGCCACTCCTCTGTTTTTCCCGTACCACTTCACTTTAGAAAATGTAAAACATCAGTGATGATAAGAAAGACAGTCAAATTAGCTCAATGCAAAGAAAAACGTATACCAACAGCATGGGTGTGCACTATCTCCCTAAGAAATGCTGCCCAATAGCCATTGACCACCAAAAGAACCCCATGTGCTTAGCCTAACTCCATGTTCCCCCAAAGAAAGCCATGTTTGAGTTGTAACCAGGGTGATGATTGTCATTACAGCAAGACGGTATCATGGAGCGGGTCGTACCGTTCGAACACTGCAGTGCATGCTAGGAATTCTAGTGCACTGTGGCTACCTTTCCACAGCATTTACCTGCTTTTGACTGCTCACTGAAATACTAGAATTGGGTGACATACGAATTTAGAAAGAAACAAGTCTTCGTAAAGAGATGGAGTCTTTCAAGTCACATCACAAGATATATACTTGATGATAAAAGCAGTGATGCTTGAAAGAAAGTTCAGGGATAGCAAAGCTCATTCTGGGCCTTCAATTGTGACTGCATAAGTTGGCTTTTGTCAACTGGGCATTTCCACTGAGGACTGAAGGACATTTCTAAAATTAAGACAGGCTGATCTCAGAGTATCCAGGCCAGTTGAAAGGACAGAGTGTGCTCCTCCCGGTGTCCCTTAATACTGCCCTTTTCACAGTTAACCATCTCAGAAATAAATCCCCTTCCTTTCTGTATCCATTCTTCATTATCCTCAGAAGAACCACTTTTGTTTCTCCTCAGACGTGCGTTTGCATCCTCTGTTGGAAGCGCTGTCCATAGTCTGAATTCTGTGAAGTGTAGGAATACCGTGTGGCACTGGCATATTTCCCAATAGGGTCAAATGTATCGAATGATCCCCGGTCCACGTTGGGTGTAGGTTGTTGTGAATAACCCAAGCGGTAAGTTGGATAGCCAGTACTTGTTGGAAAAGCATGTGGTCCAAACTTCTCATAGTTCTCATAAGAGAGTTGGCTGGTAGTATCTGCTGCTGCAGGCGCCACAGAGGGTGTAGAGTCTGCACTGTAATCTGTAGTAGGGCCCCTGCTGTAAGTATTGAGCTGTGCATAGCCGCTGGAATGGGAAAGGCGAGAAGAAGGTCGTGTTTCATACCGTGCTGTCCCTGACGTACGATAGTCATTGTAGAGAACAGTGCGTGCATTGGGGCGGTCATCATGAGCACGCACATTGTAGTATCCATTGGTGGGGTCCTGTAAGGACAAGAGCGTATTAAGATAAGTTATGAACAAGTCCAAATATGCAGTATAGCAGATTAATTTGCATTGTTAGGAAATTCCCTAATGTGTACAGCGAGTCATAGGCAGAAGCAGCTTAGTATACAATAATTCATCATAATTACATGCTGGGCAAGCATAAGCAGTTTATCTACATCTGAAAACTGACATCAAAGTCAACCCCAACTTTCATGTGAGTTTTCAGATGTCTTCACTGGCTCCTGCTTGCTGCACGGATTAAATTCAAATCTCTTTGCATCATCCACAAGGCTGTCTGGGCCCGGGGACCACATTATCTTCAACTTTACCTCTCTAAATACTCCCCTAGACCACTTTGCTCCTCTCGCACCAACTCCTTGGTGTCAAGCGTTTTGCTAAGCAGAGAGCCGCTCACTTTCCTCTGCGGGCTCCCTCCTCTGCAATAGCCCCCCCCCCTGCGCCTTGAGCAGGATCTTCTCAAATTCCAGAAGCTCCTTAAGACTTTCCTCTTTTCCTCCTCCTTCCCCTTCTCTCCACCGCTTATCTCACAGTTGCTGAATTGGTGTCCTTGGCCCTTATGCATCTTCGGGGTCTTGACCTCCCACACTAGTTCTTCATAGCTCATCTTTCCACAGCACTTTCCATCTGCATACCCTCCGCTCTGGAGACTCACATTTACACCTCTTGCGACCCAGGCCGTGTAGCACTCAACACTCTAGAACTTTGTCCATGGCTCACCAACGAGCTCGGACTCCTCACCACTTACCCCCCCACCTTCCTTTCTGCACTTGCATATTCTGAATTCTCACAAGGCATAGTAGGTTTGTCCCCCCTCCCTCTTCCCTCTCTGCGCTTAAATATTGTGTTGTAATGTTGTAATTGTACTTCCCACCCTCCCTCCCTGCCCTGTGGGTGCTTTGAAACAGTACATTCATATTGTATAAGCACCTAACAAGCAAACAATAAATAAATAAGAAGCAATGGCATAATGTATGAACTGTGACTGGTATATGTTCTTAGTGCTGTTCGCATGAAAGATGCACATTCATTCTGGGCATGCTCCAAATATAGAGCAGGTCTCCTAAATGTGTGTGTCGTAGGAGCACATGGCGTAGGAAAACGTGTTGTAGGAGAACTTTTAATAGTGTATAGTAGGACCATGTGTCGCAGGAGCACATGTAGCATATGTCGTAGGAATGTGGGTCGTAGGAGAGTGTCATAAAGAGTGTTTGCTGTTAGAGCATGTGGTGTAGGACTTGCATAGTGTATGAAGTGTAAAACGCCTGTGCTTGTTTATACTGTTTGCGCAGATTGATTACATCTGAAAGCTGACATGAGTATTTAGAAGAAGCAATCGTTTAGATACAAACTGTCCTGAGAACGTGAGCTTCAAGTGTATCAAAGACGCACATGCATTCTGGGCATGCACCAAATATAATATATAGAGCATGTCTCCCAAAAGCGCATGCCAAAGGAGCGCGTGTTGTAGGAGTGTGTGTCGTAAGAGTGTGTGGTAAGAGGCCAGCCCTCTCTTTCATGTGAATTTTCAGGAGATTACAATTGCATAATGTATGCAGAGTGACACTCCTACATGTCTTTGTACAGTTTGTGCATATTAATAGAAGTATGATCTGCATATTTCATACAAAGGGCCTCATCACGATTTTGGCGGTAACCCTTAAATCCGGCTGTAGCGCTATTGCCGTCGGATTTAAGGGTCCGCCAAATCAGGGCTTCGGCGGATTTCGCCTCAGCTCTGAGCTGGGGGGAAATCCACTGAAAATTCGCGCTATTACCGCCGGCGGGAAATCCGCCAGCGGTATTAGCGCGAAGATTCCCCATTGAGCCCAATGGGCAATGGGGCATTCCCGAATGGGCTCAGTGGGGAATGGGGACTTACATTACCGCTGAACTCGTGATCCGGCGCTATAAGCACCGGGGAGTTCGGCGGTAGGGCTAATACCGCCCGCGCTAATAGCGTTACCGCCCAAGTCGTGATGAGGCCCAACATGTTTTGTTATATCAGTTTATTGAAGGACCACTAGCCATGGCTAGTGACCACGGCCACTGTACATGTTCCACCAACAGGTTTCTTTAGGACCCACTAGCCATGACCTTTGGCTGTGGCCACCGTACATGTTCCAACTATGTTTCCTTGGGGCACACTATCCTTCAGCCCTGTCCCACGGAAAATTTAAAACACTAGGTTTCTTTCAAACCCATTAGCCTTTGGCATATATAGGAACATGTATTATAGGAGTGTGTGTTGTAGGAGCATGTACTAGAGAAGTGCATGTCGTAGGAGCATGTTATAGAAGTGTATGTCATAAGAGTGTGTGTGGTAGGAATGTGTGGTAGGTGCATGTGTTGTAGGTGCATGTGAGAGCATGTGTCATACGTCACATGTGTAGTAGGTGATAGAAACATGTAAAATAGGAGTGTGTGTTGCAGGAGCAAGTGTTATAGAAGCACGTGTGTAAGAGCAAGTATCATAGGAGCACATGTAGGATTGTGCATCATTAAAGTGTGCGGGAAAGTGTGTGTCATAAGGGTGTGTCTTGTAGGAGCGTGGGTTATAGAAGCATGTGACATAGCAGCATGTGTCATAGGTGCACGCTGTGTGTACAGATCGTAAGCAAAGAACAAGTTACTTTCTTACCTGGTAACGTTCTTTCGATGGGATGGTCTGACGACGTATTCCATATCTATAACATGAAATCACGACAGCTGTGCTGCTTCGGAAACTTTTTTCGGCGTCTGCGTCCTGCGTCGATGACGTCGATGCGCCGTCGTCGAGGACCTCCTCCGACGTCGACGTCATCCGATGTGATAAGTAGGACGCACGACACCCGTACCCTCAGTTGTAGTTTTTTCCCCCAGAACGTGTGACATTAGTCAACTGCCAGTCAGACACCAAGCCTTGCGGAACGTAAGCTGCAATCGAAAAGAAATTCTAAAGCGGGGAAGGCAGGGAGGGAGCGATATGGAATAAGTCGTCAGACCATCCCATCGAAAGAACGTTACCAGGTAAGAAAGTAACTTGTTCTTCGAGGGGATTGGGTCCTCTGACGTATTCCATATCTATGACAGACTCCCAAAGCAGTACCAGAGCAAGGAGGAGGGAAAGAATTTAGAATCAAAATTTAGAATTGCCAATCAAATAGCAGAGCAAAGGACCGCCTTGCCAAAGGCCAGATCCTGTCCTCGGATGGAATCGAGGGAATAGTGACGTACAAATGTATGTACTGAAGCCCAGGTGGCTGCATCACAGATGTTGCGAATAGGAACACCCCTCTGCAGGGCAGTAGATGCAGCCATACCACTGGTAGAATGGGCCCACAAGCCAGCCGGTGGGTCCTTACCCGCCAAGCGGTAACACTCCGAGATGGCCAAAATAATCCAGCGAGACAAAGTCTGTTTCGTCACAGCTTGTCCCAAACGCTTTCCAGCGTAACCAATAAAGAGTTGATCGTCCACTCTGACCCGGGACATGCGTGAAACATAAAAGCTTAAAGCTCTCCTAGGATCAAGCCTATGGAGCCTCTCCTCTTCCTTACCAGGATGCGGAGGAGGATAGAATGCCTAAAGAACAACCTTCTCGGCCAAATGAAATTCCGTCACTACCTTCGGAAGAAAAGAAGGACAAACTCTAAGGACAACCCTGTCCTTGTGAAATACAGTGAAGGGTGGCTTAACTGAAAGTGCCTGTAACTCACTCACTCTGCAAGCGGAAGTAACCGCAACTAAAAACACAGTTTTCAGAGTTAACAGCCTCAAAGGGCAAGAATGTAAAGGCTCAAACGGAGCACCCATAAGAAACTTAAGAACAAGGTTTAAATCCCAACCGGGCACCAGGAAAGGTGACGGAGGGAACACATTAGTGAGCCCTTTCAGAAACTGTGAAATTAAAGGGATTTTAAAGTAGTAACACTCTTCAGACGAGCGCTTAAAGATGGACAGCCGGTCGGCCACCAGAGGGCGCACGGATGGACACGATCTCCGTGTAGGCTCCACGCAAGGGTCCCGAAAAGTGGGTTGAGCCCCCACCACGAGACCCCCGCCGGCCGCAACACCGATGGAACCCGGCATCGGAAGTGTCCAGGCATCAACTGGAGCAGACCCGACAAAAATCGGAGCCCGCTTCGCGGAGAAATCCTCTCCTGCGACCTACGTTGAGTGAGCGCAGACGGGGCCTACGAGCTGCCATCGCACGCTGTGCCGAGATACGCGCGGCTTCGTGGAGCGCGTTATAACGTGCACTCTAGTTCTTGCTGGGGACCGCTATAAGTTATGTGCACACATGGCCCCATAAATCATACCTCATGGTGGCGCGGTCCCCAAGGATGAGCCCGCACTCGCGAGGCTCAGAAATGAGTGGCCCAGTCCCCGGCCCTCGCGTACAGTCTGCCCCGGACTACGCAACAATCCTGACCCTCAGCGGTCCGACAATAGTTATCCCCGGCCCGCAGTGGTTCCTTGCGGGTGGACATTCCATACGCGCCCAGAGCAGGCCCTTCCATGGACCACGGCGTAGCTGCCGCATCGGACCCGGACAGCACGCATCAAAGCCCGGCGGCCGCCGCTGACATTTGCACCCCGGTGGCGGTGGAAGGTGGCGATTGGGATCCATCACGACGCCTCGTTGTCTTGCCGCCCGCTCTGCGCAGATAGCTCTCCCTCGAGCGAGCCCATGTGGAGGAGAGGCGCCTGAACTCTTTTGGGACAGCTGCATCCCCGTACCAGGACACCGAGACTGCGCACATTGCGCAACGCAGAGCTCCCCATCTCGAATCTCTCCCAGGCCATTATGGGCTGAGGGTTGGGCCCCTGGTACGCAGGGCGTGTGCCCTCCCCGGCCTCCACTGCGACCCTAAGGCCTATCGTCTCTACACCCTGCCTGGCCTGGACCCTGTGCACGAGGAATTCCTGAGGAGGCCGCAAGCACTTCTTGGAAGGGGTTCTTACACAGGGGTTGCCACCCTCGACCTCTCCTCTGCTCCCCAGTATTGGGCATCCCAGGATACCACCATGAAGCCCTAATTCCAGTGCTTTGGAGCATATTAAAGGTTTTACTAGCTGTTGGATCCCCTCACAACATCCTTCCCTGCGTCATTGGGATCCCGTTACCCATGGACCCTAAGGGCAAACTGGCAAAGTATAAGTTCGTCCCACCTCAGGAAGATCCGAAGTGCTGCATCGAGCAAGCGATGTTGTCCCAGGGGTCAGACGCCGCTGCAACCAAAGGGGATGTCGCTGATTTACTTACAGAGATGAGGAGCATGAGGGCAGATATAGGAGGTAGGATTGACAAAATCACTCAAAGGATGGACAAAATGGAGGACAGAGTGGAACAGGTCGAACACAATCAAACCTCTTTAAACACGCTGGAAGCCCAGATGGATCATCGCATTGCGGAAATTGAACACAGGGAAGAGGAAATACGATTAAAGGTGGACGATCTTGAAAACAGAGAACGCTGTAACAACAAACGCGTCCACGGCATCCCCGAAAAGGAAGGCAAAACTGATTTGGATCTGAAACAAACCCTCCATAACATCCTAAAGCTCCTCTTCAAGGACGATCTGATAGATGAGCCAAAAATCGATCGCATCCACAGAGCGGGAGGCAGAGCAGGGGGCCCGCGCTCAGTCCTAGCCAGATTTCATAACTATGCGGACAGGGCCCGGATCTTGGAAAAAGCCAGACATGCCCCGTTGCTCTCCATGGGTGACGCAACCGTCTCTCTTTATCAGGACTTATCATCACTCACGCTTGCTTTGAGGAGGAAATGCTCCCCGATTACGAAGATGCTGAAGGATATAGGAACCAGATACCGGTGGGGCTACCCGTTCTCACTCACCTTTGAATGGCAGGGCTCGACAATAAAGCTGGCTTCGGAAAAGGAAATGCAGAATGTATAGCTGATCTCCTGGGCGACCAGGCAGAGGGCCCCTCCCATGGAGAATCAAAAAGGGAGGAAGGTGAATGGCATTCTAAGGGTCCCCGCCGTAGGCGGATCCAGGAAATTTCAGAGAATGAATAACTCACAGGACATGGAACATTAGCCTGGACACCAGACTGGCATGCTGAAATGCTTGAGGCAATGGACCCTTATACTGAGTATTAAGGCTTGATCAGGCCACCTGGGCATTGCCCAGGGTGGCACGAAGCCAGGCGGGTGTGTCGGCCGGGATGGAGCCTGCACGACATACATCATTTTTGCACCGGACTCCCTCGACACACCCCTAGATTACAATATGTTAATCCTCTCGTATGCATGGTGCACCTGGTCATGCATGCACGAGGCGCCCAGAGAAGGATATGAGGTAATATCCACGCTGTGATGACGCCTTTGTGGGGATCGATATTAAGATTCTGATTTTTGAATTGTTGATGTTGGTATATGAGCTGTTGGTTGGGGGCTCACTGTTATATATGTCTATATTACGATAGGACCGCTTGTTTTTGCGGTCCCCATTGGTGGTCCGAGATCGACTGGGTGATGTTAACCCGGACGGGTCGGGCGCCGAACATAGATGGGATAGGGGGGGGAGGGGAGGGAGGGGTGGCAGGGGAACACATATTTTGTCACAGTTCAGACCTGAGGAGCGGGAAAACACAATATGGGTATATAAAGGGGCTTTGTAGAGACTGGACAGGTCCGTTTTTGACCCCTACAGGACTAATCGAGGCCCAATGCAAAGAAAACGAACCACATACTCTAATAAGAAACATGATAAGGGCCTTGAAGCAGACGACTTGAAGCTCACATACTTGTCCATAACTTGAGATGGCTCTCACGCTCTGTACAGACACGATACGTATTTGCACACTTAATGTCAAAGGTTTGAACTCCCCCACAAAAAGATCCATGGTGGCTAGAGAATTCAGGAGATCGAAAATAGATATTCTTTTTCTCCAGGAAACGCGATATCGGAAGGGTGAGGAGAGAAAGATCCCATCGCGGGAAGTTGGGCCCACCTTTTGGAGCTCTGGTATTTTAAAGAAAGCGGGAGTGGGGATTCTGATACGCAAAAGCCTCTGGATGTCAATTCTGGAGACATGGACAGATAAGGAAGGGAGAGCCCTTATAGTCACCGGAAACATATGGGGCACAATAGTCACCCTTGCTACGCTTTACGCACCTAATCAGGGGCAAAACAGATTTCTTCATAAAATTACTGAGAAAGTCTTTGGGATGGCTAGGGGACACACGGTTCTCGGTGGGGATTTCTATACATGGATGGACAGTTCAATGGATAGGTAAACTAAAGCCGATGCAGCAGACCCACCCGGTACCAGAAATGAGGCAGGCATCAAAATAACCCTTGATCTCTTTGGCCTCGCTGATTGCTGGCGCCATTTGCACCCGATGGAAAGAGGCTTCACTTTCCACTCTCTCCCCCATGACACACTCACGCGCATCGATTACATCTTCCTCTCAGAACACCTCTTGCGCACTTTGCAGGCGGCCACTATACACCCCTCTGCATGGACGGATCACGATATGGTGATGGTGGATATATCCTGGAATGGTCTGGCCCCCCCGAAACACCAAATGGAGATGTAATGACTCCTTATGGGCTGATTCGGTCTTCAGGGAAACTTTCGAAACCGAGATCAAGCAATTCTTTATTACCAATGACACTGGGGAAGTTGGGAAGACAAACGTGTGGGAGGCCGCTAAGGTAACTTTGAGGGGAGTACTTATTAAGGAAGGAGCCGATAAAAAAAGAGAACGTGCCCTGATAGAGAAAGGCATTAGGGAGAGGCTCGGGAAGGCTCAAGATATGGCACAGTCCTCTCCATCTGAGAGATCCAAGTATATCGCTGAAGTCAGACGTCTCAGGAAAGAGTTGAAAATACTTATTGCGGGCTAAACAGCCCAGACCTTACAGTACCTTAAACAAAAACATTATGAGAAGGGTGACAAGGCTGACTGACGCCCTGTTGGCAGCCCGTCTTCGTGCACAGAAGGCGGAGAGATGGGTTGACTTAATTGAAAGAACGGATGGTACCCTCACGGACAGGATAGTCACATCCCCCGAAGACATACAGGAAGCATTTGCCTACTTTTACGAAGACTTATACACGTGCGACCCCCCCCCCCCCATGTAGGAAGTATAGACACATACTTGAAGGAAACACGGATCCCCACACTCACATCCACGGAGGCAGCGTCCCTAGATACGCCAGTCTCGGAGGAGGAAGTTACAGACGCTATCAAGAGATTGACAGCGGGAAAGGCCCCGGGCGATGACGGATTCACGCTCAGGTTTTACAAGACGTTCTCCCCCCTCATTGCCCCCTTTCTTGCATCCATGTTTAATCACATCTTTGACACAGGCCAAGCACCTCTGTCCTTTTCACAAGCCCTTCTTGCTGTTATTCCAAAAGAAGGTCGGGATCCCAGGTACTGTAGCTCCTACCGTCCCATCTCCCTCCTCAACATCGATGCTAAGGTATACGCTAGAGTGATTGCGGCTCGGCTTGAAACACACCTCCCTAGGCTGATACACTCCGACCAGGTTGGATTTGTCCTTGGAAGACAGGGCACGGACACTATGAGGAAAACGCTGCACTTAATCCATGAAGCACAGGAAATGCAGGGGGACCCGTCCCTTCTGTCCTTAGATGCCGAGAAGGCTTTTGACCGGGTCTCATGGGATTTTCTAGAAAGGGTATTGGTGTCATATGTGCTGGGACCAAAACTCTGCCGTGCCATTAAAGCACTGTACAGTTCCCCCACAACATCAGTGACGGTGAACGGAGGCTATTCTCGTTGGTTTCCCCTGGAAAGGGGGACAAGGCAGGGCTGTCCACTGTCAGCGATCCTATTTGTAATGTCACTTGAGACATTGGCGCAAAAGTTGAGAAATGATAATAGAGTAAAGGGTATCACAGTAGGCGATCTAGAATACAAACTGGGCCTTAGAATCGGTCCCGGCTGCGCTCAGCATAATTGAAGAATATGGCGAGCTGGCGGGTCTGAAAATTAATACAGGGAAATCTGTCCTTCTCCCGATTGATAGATGTAGAGATTCTGAGGCCGAATGCTTCGCCCCCTTGGGAGTAAAAGTCAGCCTCACCACACTCCGATACCTGGGCATCAACGTCACCCGTGATCTGGGATCCCTATATGGGGCCAACTTCCCCCCATTGTCACTAGCTCTTCAAAAAGATGTCCAAAGGTGGTCCAAGCCTCAATTACCTAATAGCGTTAAATCTCACCCTATTATAGGCACAATATGGTCAATATGGAAACCGGGCAAGAAAATGGTGGGAGTCACGACATGGCCCTCTCCCCTGGGACATCTTTGGTCACCCAGGATTCGCGATGCAATTCCTGAACCGGGAAGTTAGGAAACCTGGTACCAGGCGGGGCTAGAGAGGGCAGGCCAATTACGCCGAAATGGCTCTTTTATAACCATTCAGGAATTACAAGAGGCCCTTGGCATAGGTACGCTCTCGGTCTTCCTGTATCTGAGACTCAAGGGGGTAATGACTAGACCAATATGGAAAGAACAGTTACAGAGAGATCTTACCCCGTTTGAGAGAATCCTTGACTTATGCACGGGCTCCAGAGGTTTGATAAGTGCTATGTACCTGGCATTGATTGAAATTGATATTAAACCCTCCCTGGCGCTCAAAGGCAGATGGGAATCAGATATGGGTCGGCAAATCTCACCAAAGCTATGGTTGCAAATATGCAGACGAACGGCGAAATCTTCCTTATCATGTCAGTATAAATTACATGCCATTAAGTTATTATATAGATGGCAATACGACCCAATCCGGCTTGCCAAAATGTACCAGGGAGTAAGCCCACATTGTTGGAGGGGATGTGGGAAGTGGGCCGATTACTGGCATATGTGGTGGGGATGTGCACTGGTTCAAACCTATTGGTCAGAGGTCCTTAGCTGGATCAGGGACCTAGATGGGGAGAACAGAGAGAAGCAACCACTGCTCATTTTGTTTGCCCTAATTGAATCAGATGACAAGATTGTGAAGGCAGGCAAGATGGTGCAGGGTCTCCTGATGGCTGCACGAGCATGTCTTACCATGACATGGAAAAGGCCCGCACTCCCCAGCAAAACTGAATGGCTGGCGGTCGCATTGAGCATTTATAGAATGGAATGCATGACTGCAGCCTTATACGGAGATCGTGCTATTGTTCAGAACGCCTGGTCTGAGTTTCGATCCGCATATGCTTCGTGAAAGGATTGTGTGCAAAACACTGTTGAGTTTCGTGTCAATTTGGTTTATCGCATGAAGAGTCTGTTGTACTGGAACTTTGAATCATTGTGCGCCTTCTTTGCCCGAAGCCACGAGTACAATGGCGGTTTATTGGTATTATTTAATGCTTTCTTCGTCCCCAGGTCTGAGTTTATGTGAGGGGGGTGGGGGGTGGGACATAATGAGAAACATAGAATGGGTTTTGTTGTTCCCTCCTGTTAATTATCTGATTTCTAAAGACTCTACACACGATATATGAGAATGTAATTCACTGTATAGGCTCGCCTTTTTGAACCACGAGATGTAACTTGCATATATTTGAATGTCAAACTTTTACAAAACCAATAAAATTGAAATTTAAAAAAAAAAAAAGATGGACCGCGCCGCCAGGTAACCTTTAATGGTACCCACTTGCAAGCCCCTGTGGGCCAAAGAAAGTAAAAAGGACAAAACCAAGGGGATGTCACATGCAAAAGGATCCACATTCTGAACTCTGCACCAGTCGCAGAACTTACGCCAACGGCAACGGTACAGAGACTTTGTTGCTGGCCTTCGGGCCGAGAGCAACACCTCCATCACGTCTTCAGGGAGGTCCCAATCCTTATACCTCAACCTTTCAGAAGCCAAGCGTGAAGGTTGAGGGATCTGACCTCTGGATGGAGAACCTGACCCCCCTCCCGTGAGAGCAGATCGTCTCGGTAGGGAAGACGAAGTGGAGGGCAGATGGACAAGTCGAGAAGGTCCGGGTACCACGTCCTCCGAGCCCACGCCGGAGCAATGAGGATTATCCGGGAACCGAACTTCCGTAACCTCTGCAGCACTTGCGGGATGATGGGGACTGGAGGAAACGCGTACAGCAGCAGGAATGACCACTCCACCACAAACGCGTCTCCTAAGGCTCCTTTTGGAGGAAATTCCCGCAAGCAGAACCTCTTGCACTTCCGGTTGACACTGGAGGCAAAGAGATCCACTTGAGGGGTCCCCCAAAGGGCGAAGATCTCCAGGAGAATCTCCTGAGCCAACTCCCACTCGTGAGAGATTGTGCTCTGCCTGCTCAGAGCGTCCGCCGTCACGTTTTCGTCTCCGGCCAGATGAACTGCCGAGATCGAAACTTCCTGCTGGATGGCCCAGAACTCGAGTTGCATCGCCTCCCTGCACAGAGGAAGTGACCCTGCCCCCCCTTTTTGTTGAGGTAGTGCATGGCCACTGTGTTGTCCGTCAGGATCAGGACATACTTTCCTCGCACAGTCGGGAGAAAAGCCTTCAGGGCTAACCTGACGGCCCTCAGCTCCAACAGATTGATATGGAGTCTGGACTCCGACGGAGACCAACGACCGCTGACTGTCAGCCCGTTGGCATGAGCTCCCCATCCCGTGAGGGATGCATCCGTCACGATCCTCACCTCCGGCCAGGGAAGCCAAAATGGAGCCCCCTTCATCAAGTTGCCTTCAACGGCCCACCACAGAAGGTCCCGGGCGACAGAGGGCGGCACCTGAACCGGGTCCGACATCCTGCCGGAGGACTGCGACCATTACATCTTGATTGCCCACTGCAAAGATCTCATCCGCAGGCGAGCCTCTGGCACCAGAAAAATGCAGGATGCCATGAGGCCGAGCAACCTCAAGAACTCGAACGCTGGCAGCGTCTGGCATGCTGAAACTTGTGCACCATCTGCTGAATGTGAAGAGCCCTCACCTGGGGAGGAAAACACTGCCCCAGGGAAGTGTCGAGCACTGCTCCGATGTACTGGAGACGCTGTGTTGGCGTCAAATGGGACTTCTTTAAATTGAGGGAGAAGCCCAGCCTGTGAAGGGAGTGGCAGGTGACGGACAGGTGATCCAGGACTTGCTCGGGAGAGCTCCCCCTGATCAACCAATCGTCCAGGTAGGGGTAGACGTGAATCCCCCCTTGCCTGAGATGCGCTGCCACCACCACCATGAGTTTGGTGAAAACCCTCGGGGTGGAGGTCAATCCGAACGGCAGGACCCGAAACTGAAAGTGCGAGTCGCCAACCGCGAACCTCAGGTACTTCTTGTGCTTGGGATGGATCGGCACATGGAAGTAAGCATCCTTGAGGTCGAGAGACACCAATCAGTCCTGAAGCTGAACGGCCTGGAGGACTTGAGAGAGAGTAACCATCTTGAACTTGTCCTTCCTTAGGAGTTTGTTCAAACCGCGCAAGTCCATGATGGGTCTCAATCCCCCGTCTTTCTTCGAAATCAAAAAATAAGGGGAATACCATCCCTTGTTCCTCTCCGCTACAGGCACCAGTTCTATGGCGCCTTTCTCCAGCAGGGCTTGAATTTCCTGCGCAAGGAGCGGATCCAGACTCTGCAAAGAGACGTTCCCCGGTGGATTGTCGCAAGGCCTGTGCCGAAAGGGAAGACAGTAGCAGTGGGTTATGATCTCCAGAACCCACACATCTGAAGTAATGGCATGCCACTCTACAAGATGCTGCGCCAGCCTTCCCCCAATCGGCGAACCATGGGACATGGCCTCATGACTGAGTGGTAGCAGCTGCGGCGTTACCTGAGGGCAAAGAGGCAACTGCCTGAGCGGCTTTGGCACCACGGGTACCCTGTTGTCCACCTCTGGTACCCCTGCGTTGGCCTCTTTGACTGCCAGCTCCTCTCGCTTTACTGAAGGACGAGTAATAGCGAAAGGAACCACCCCTCCATTGCCTAGGACGAAAAGGCGGAGGTTGGCGAACTGCAGCGCCCAACGACTTCGCTGCAGCTTTTGAGGTCTGCAACCTCTCAAGGCTCTCGTCAGCCTTGCTGCCAAAAAGGTGTTCACCGTCAAAGGGCATGTTGAGGAGCCGGGACTGCACATCAGGAGCAAACCCCGACTTCCGCAACCACGCAAACCTGTGTATCACGGTGGTCGCCGCCATGGACCTGCTGACGCATTCAGCCAAGTCCAAACCCGACTGAACGGACTCACACATGGTATCCTTACCATCCTGGACCATAGCAAGGAAACCATCCCGTTCGTCCCCTTCGGGAATATGTTCAGCCGCTAACGCAACACAGTTCCACAGAGTGTGTGTGAAACGAGACAAGGCACAAATGGAGTTGGCCGCCTGAAGCGCCATACCACCAGAAGAAAACACTTTCATCGCCCAGCCATCAAAACGTTTGTCGTCCCTATCAGGAGGGATGGTAGAGTATGACGCCTGCTTTGCCGGGGCCGTGGCCGCCTGCACCACCAAACTCTCCGGAGTGGGGTACCTGGTCAAGTAGCAGGGGTCGCTACTGGCTGGATGGTATTTTCACGACAAGGACCGGCCCACCGCCGGGAGACTCTCCGGAGCAGTCCAAGCCACCGCCACCCTTCTCTGTAAGGCCATATGGAACGGCAGTACCGGGTCAGTTGGGGGACCAACATCAAGGATGTTCGTGAGGTCATCCTGCACAAACTCCCCAGGGGGAGCAGACCATCCCAAGTACTCGGAAACCCTAGCCATAAGGCATCGGTACGAGGAATCGGCATGAGAGCCAGGCTCAGGCCTACAAAACTCCACCTCCGGAGAGATGTCCAGTCCACTGGCATCATGCAGTGACTGCCTCAAATCGTCAAACTGACTATGGCCCGAGACAATTTCATCTGGAACCTGACTAGGAACCAGGCCATCAGAATCCTCATCCACCTCCGAAATATATTCCAGGTGGCGAAAAGAAGAGTGCTTGCTCTTAACCAGAGCCTTCCTAGGGGGTACCTCCGACACCCCGGCCTCGAAAGGCGTCAAGGGCGTCGAGTGAATCGGTGTCGGCGTCGAGAGAACAGGCATCGGCGCCGAGAGGATCGGCGTCGGCGTCGAGTAAATCGCCGTCGACGTCAGAAGCAGCGCCGCCAGCATCAACGGCATCGACACAGTCCTCGAAGCCAGAGCTCCGAGCGTGTCCTTCGACGACCTCAGCGTCTTCCTCGAAGACATCACAGGTGCACACGGTCTCAAACGCGTCGAGGACCGGGAACTGGAACGGGTACGTCGAGAACGAGTCCCCTTGTCCGAACAGGACCTCTCCCGTGACTCATGCCGACCACTCTTGCGAGCGGTGTCTCTCGACCTCTCACGACCGACCCCACTCAGGGGCGCGGACGGCTTAGTACCCTGCGACTCGAGAATCGCCAGCATTTTCTTCCCGAAGGAAGCCCATTCCTCTGGCGTCGCCGAAGAGGACCTGGAAGACGACCGGTGTCGGCGCTTCCGAGAATGCCTCGAAGAGGCCGAGGAGTGGCGAGACCGACTCCTAGAAGGAGACCCACGAGACTTCCGACGATGACACGGAGAGTCTCCTCTCGAATCATCCGTCGAAAGCCCTGCACACTTTGACTTCCGGGGCTTGGACACCCGACCTACCGACAACTTCTTCTTACGTTCACGTAAGGCTTTGGACGTGAGCGACTGGCAGTCGATACAGTCATCCGTGTCGTGGGCCTCCCCGAGGCACCAGAGGCAGGCGTCGTGCGAGTCCGTCACTGACATCTTGGACCCACACTCCCCGCACTTCTTGAAGCCCGGACGCGGGGTCGAAGACGAAGTAGAAGACATCTTCACACGAAGGATTTTCTCACAAAAACAAACAGGTTCGAAGAACCGAGAAGAACAGAACTCCAAAGAGTCGAGGCGTTAACCGAGATTCACGAAGCAACACGTTCGCGGAAAAAACGGAACTGAGGCTACGGGTGTCGTGCGTCCTACTTATCACATCGGATGACATCGGAGGAGGTCCTCGACGACGGCGCATCGACGTCATCGACGCAGGACGCAGACGCCGAAAAAAGTTTCCGAAGCAGCACAGCTGTGGTGATTACATGTCATAGATATGGAATACGTCGGAGGACCCAATCCCCTCGAAGTGTACATTTATTTAATCACCTTAGAACTCACATTAAAGTCAGCTGAAAGCTGCCTTTAATGTGAGTTTTTAGGAGATGTTTTGGTAATGTACCAACTATAAAACTCATACGGTCTTCATATACAATTGCAGCACATGTTGTAGGTGCCTCTGTGGTAGGAGTATGTGTTATAAGAGTGTTTGTCGTAGGACCGTAATTGGAGGAGTGCATGCCGTAGGATTATATCCTAAGAGGGTGTGTGGTAGGAGCGTGCTTCATAGGTGGATGAGAGAGCACATGCCGTACGTCCATATTTTATGTGGCATGGGTGCCATTGGTGCAAGTGTAGTAGGTGTGTGTGTCACAGGAACATGTATGATAGGAGTGTGTGCTGTAGGAGTGCTTGTTTTAGCATCACGTAAGAAGCATGTGTGGTAGGCACATGTGTCGTAGGTGCATGTGAGAGTATGTGCCATACGTCCAAGTTATGAGCAATAGGCGCATATGCAGTAGGTTCACGTGCCATAGGAACATGTATGATAGGAGTGTGTATCACTAGAGTGTGTGTTGTAAGAGTGTGTGGTAAGTGTGTGTCATAAGGGTGTGTGTGTCGTAGCTGCACACTCCGTGTACAGCTCATATGAAAAGTGTACATTAATTCCATCACCTTAAAACTGACATTAAAGTCAGCTGAGACTTGCCTTTAATGTGATTTTTTAGAAGATGTTAAGGAAACTGAGCCCGATGACAATCCAGTGACAAATGAACACAGATCAAGTTCCCATGTCCATGCGAGTAGGCTTACACCGAGCAGACAGACTTTCTCCTAGCCTTGGCATCTGGAGCAATGGAAAGCCCAACCACCATGGCAGTCTTATCTCTTTCCAAATGGCAGACAAAAGTATTCCTTACAGATTCAGATTATTTGTACACAGGCACCATAAAAGATCATCTTGACCTTTATTAGGTTCTGTTATTTATTGCCATAATGTCCAAGAGGGGAGAGATGGATGTTAAAGAACCAAGGCGAAAGGATAGAACCCTGGGGAATGCCACAAGTGTAGATAGAGGGGAGAGAGGACAAAGAACCCAGGATAACCTTGGATGGCCAGTCAGTGAGGAAGGAGTTCAGCCAGTCCAGTAATTCTTCAATGATTTTGAAGGCATGGAAACTGCTCTGCTGAAAACCTGTGAAGAATTGCTTGCATCTCTTGACTCCAACTCACCTGCTGGTCTCATCCTACTCTATCTCTCCTTTGCTTTTGACACGGTAAACCACTCGATACACACAAAACGGCACTATGATACCCTTGGTATCTCGGAGCAGGCACTGGACTGGCTGAACTCCTTCCTCCTAACCTTATGCCCACTTTCTCCCCTAACTTCCAATGTTATGCAGATGACACCAACTCTTTTTCAGACTACCCTCTGCATCTCTTCTGACTTCCTCCGTCATTCCTGATTGCCTGTCTGCCATCCAGTCATCGAGTACCTCCAACGATCTCTGTTTCAATGCCAGCAAGATTGAGATTTGTCCTATTACGACTCCTGTTCACTCTTTTCTCCCTTCACTCTGGCCACCCTGGATGGGTTCTCCCCCAGGATTTTGGTTTCAGAGGAAGGAGATGGGTTCTCCCCCATCTCCTTCCTCTGAAACCAAAATCCTGGGAGCTATCTTCGACTCCTCTCTCTTTCATTCCTCACATCTTGTACCTTGCCAAAAAGGCCAATTCCCACAGGCCTAATGTCTCCAGAGCTCTGGAACGCTCCAGGCTGGACTATTTTACTATTTGAACAGCCTCTTTCTTAATTTACCTTCCTCCTCTCTCCACCCCCTCCAGTTAATCCAGAATAGGGCTGCAAAACGTATCCTTGGCCAGGGACCATATCTCTCCAGCCCTAAAATCTCCCCACTTGCTCCCGGTTGCTGCAAGGATCCGATTTAAATCCTCTACATCATCCATAAGGCTGTCTGGGTCCGGGGACCACCCTATCTGCAACTTGCTCTCACCAAATACTCTCCTTTCAGAACCCTTCGCTCCTTCTGGCTCCAACTCTCTGCTTGTCAAACGCTTCTCTAAGCAGAGAGCGGGTGGCCGTTCCCTCTACTCGGCTGGTATGAGCAGCCTCCCGGTCTGTCTTGAACCTGATCTCCTCAAGTTCTGCAAGCACTTCAAGACTTTCCTCTTCTCCTCCGCCTTCCCTCTCGTGCTAAACCTCAGAGTCGCTGTGATTGGTGGCTAGGTTCCATGTGTGTCCTTCTGGGCCCTGGTCTTCTGTCCGATCGACTGCAGCATCTGCCCTGTTTTTCTCACAGGCCTGCACTTATTGTATGGGCGGGTGACGCCCCCTTTCATTTAGTGGTCACTGCCTGGCACTTACCTGTTGCCTTTGTAACTGTTTCTCTGGCGCTTCACCCCTTGTAGAACCTCCAGCACTTACTCATTTCTCCTGTCCCTTTTCTCTCTCTGTGCTTTTACAATCCAAATGTTCACAAGGCCTAGTATGACAGATTCTGTATTTTGCTCTTCTGTGTTATCATGTTCATGCTGTTCCCTTGGTCCTTTCCATCTGCCATGTGGGTGCTTTGAAACACATTTTCCTGATGTGTAAGCTACTTACAAAGGCCCAATAAAACAAAAACATGAAACAAACAAACATCACTATCACCTAATAAACCAGGCTCTACTTCCATGGAGTCGTCAGTAATTTCATATTCATGTTTTTGTTTGGTCTTACAGCTATGAAAATAACTTTTAACCAAATTTCATATTAATGATTAAACGTCTGGCCCAGTCAGTTGGTCAGATATGCATCTCTTTTGCATTATGAGAGCAGTTTGACTACTGCCCTTTCCTCCATTTGCCAACATAATTTGGTATTTCTGCCTTACAAATGTTTTTGTAGCTTGTCTTGGCAGATCTCCAGATACACTTTCCTCTGATGTATGAGGCAAGGAGGGGGCACTGTTTGCCACTTTAATTAGAGCATTTGATAAATCTTTAGAGTCAGCCTTAAAACAAACGTCCTTCTGCCTACGTGATGCTAAAAAAAGCGCTCCTACAACACATACTTTCATCATACATGTTCCTATGACACAGGCTTTTAGCTGGGCAAGAACAGGCCTAAGCAATAGTTTGACCCAGTGTGAAACTTGTCACATTTACAAGTGCATTGAGATCACTATTCAGACTTGCATTTATCTTTTGTTCAGCCTCAAAAGGAGAGACAATTTCCCACATGACCTTCTGATATTTATGAGAACAATGCTAGGGCATAGACCTATAATTTCATTAGTGGGTTCAGTAGGTGGCAGAAGAATTTCTAATTCTGGGAGGTTATGAAACTGTGAAAAATGGTTGTGTATTTTAAGATCAATTACCCTGTGCCAATCAAATAGTTTTAATAGAAAGTATTCTGTGCCAAATAATACTGCTTCCTGTATCAAATGGAGGCTGTGCAGGATTATAAGAAATAGTTGACCTGTTTGCACTGTGAATCCCTGATATAAAGATACATTCAAGTGCACCTGCCCAGTTTAACAAATACTTTGATACTACATTCATGACTAAGAATTTCACAGACCACTGAGTTTACATTTCCATTTTTTAGTATCCAGTACACACTCAGTTTTAAGTCGGCTCTATTACAATAAAATATCGGGGCTTTCTAATCATGGTTCGATTTAATTAAATACACATGGTTTTTAAGAACATTCTCAGGGTTGAACATCCCATCCAATGATTACGACGATAGTTACGTATAATACGTATAATCATAGCCCCCAGAAATGTTTACTTTGTATACAATGTCAGGATATGTAATTTGAATGAGCCAGCATACAGTTGCATTAACTTACACATTACATCAACCGAAAACAATATATGTAACCCACACACCTATCTTTTAGGCTAGTGCTTGCACACTACAGGTTTTATAAACGCCTCATACTTGGTGGTTTCTCTGCTTAGGTTTCCTGTGACATGACATTGTGAAACATGTGCATGTACTGCCAAAATTCAAGGTCTAAGAATGTCACATTAAGGTCTGCTTGGTTCCATGAACTCAACATATCCACTATTTTGAGGTGTATATCTCTACATTTGTGGATTTTATACATTTTCATAAATTGATTAGCCTGAGCAAATGGGTTTTGATCTAAAACTATGCATATATTTGGTGAGATATTCCTTTCTAATACAGAGGTTATTAACCCATCAATGTTCAACCAATATATAACAACTTTAAAAATGTTAAAAACCAATCTAGCAAGGAATCTTAATATCTGTCAAAGTTGGTACTTCCCTACCGGCTCTTCACACTAATTACCAGTGACTTTCTACCTCTTTTCAGTGTGCCACTATTTTATTATATGTTAGAGGATAGAAAAATCCCTACAGATGTACCTTTAGCAGGGCAGATGATAATCATGTAAACTTTGCCACTCCTAAGACATTTCAAACGACCCTAGGACTCCTGAAATTTAGAACAAAACAATACCCATTAAAGATTTAGAGTTCAACCCCAGCCAGTCTACTCTGCTCACAGTTAACAAGTCAGTAATGGAAAGAGGTCAATTTTTAACTCAGTATGATTTGCATATTTTCCCAAGCTCATCAACACTATATTTCAAAGGGTATACGAAGATAAGGGGGAGTGGGATACTTAGGGCTTGCTTGTGATTTTTGTGGGATTACCATTACCTAATGTGGTAAACATGAAGGGTCCACATGATTCAGAGTCATGCAGATCTTTCTTTTATACCCCATGCTGCAGTCCACAGGGCTTCATAATGGGTATACAGTAATACCTCTTAGGTAATAGCACATATGGCAATACTTTCGATTGGCAGCATTTACCTTCATACAAAAGCAGGCACGCTCAAAGTGGGTCTAAAAGGAAACTTGTAGTTCCGCCTGGGGGTAAAACATGCAATATTCTCTTCTAATGACTCCCTTAGTGATTATGCTAATGAACTTGAATGGATGATCATTAACAGTTTTGGGTACATGCGCTTTAGAACTAGTGATATTTAACACATTCATATCTATAACATCTTTATGCATTCACATTTATATTGAATTTGTTCACTTTTCAGGGAACAAGAAAAAAGATGTAAAAAAGAAACAGTTACTCGTAATAACTACTGTACTTCTAGGTTTATAGTGAAAAGATCGAAAAAAAAATATCGAAAAAAAAGGTCGAACCAAAAAATCTCGAAAAAAAACCCCCCAAAAAAATGTAATTTTTTTTCAATACGTTTTGTTTTTCGAAATGGGGGCGGGGGGGTTCCCCCCCAACCCCCCTTTTTTCATTTTTTTTATTTTACCCCTTTTTTTTATTTACCTGACCCCAAAAATACATATAAATAAATGCAATTTTTTTTTCGATATTTTTTTTCGATATTTTTGTCATTCGATATTTTTTTTTGGCCTTTTGACTGACCACCGTACTTCTAGTTCAAAGCCCGCTTTCCTCCATCCCGCTGACTCTGCGCCCATGGGCATCACCCATCAGTCCTTTACCCGCTCCTCAGCTTCTTCTAACTAACCAAATGATGGGGTACAGAGGGTGGGTATATGGAGGAAAGGGGGAAAGGGTACTAGGAGTACAGTAGTCACTACAGTTACTAAATGTTTATCAGTCCTTGATCCTCTTCCTTTCCTTCATACCTATGGGAGATTCCAAAGCCTACAGAAAAATCCCGGGAGGTGGAAGCGATCTACAGTCCAGAAAAGAGGCTCTGCAGAACAGCCTGCTTGAACCTATCATCATCCCTTGAACTAATGTCCAGGCAATAGTGCTTAAAGTAGGCTGACGACTTAACCCAAGTTTCTGCATTACTGATTACATCCCAAGGAACTGTTATTTCAATGTGACCGCTGTCACATTTGCCCTTACACAATGACCATTCAATCCTTTTGGAGGAGTTTGCTTCTGCATCCTGAAGCAGTAGTTAATGCCCACCACAATCCACCTGCCAAACGTGGAAGAGTACAGTGGGATTGCCTCTCCATATGCCCAGATGCAAAAGCAGTAGATGCATATGCATGATATGCAAAGATATGGAATTCACCTGGATTTCATGATGGGACCTTCAAAGAAATTATTTTTTAAAAGAACAGAGTTTTTGAAACACTGTAGTTCCTTTCCAACTTTGAAAAAAAACAAGGTCTCTCACTGGCCTTAATAAAATGTTCAAGTGTTGACACTGACTTGCATAATCGTGGAAGTTATTAATCCAAAAATGAAAAAGATTCTTTACTCGGAAGACACTTCTGCTGCATGCCAAAGTGATTGCAACCAGAAAAACACCTCCCATGGTTGATATTTGAGATCATAGGCTCAAAGGCATTTTATTTAGGTGACTGAGCACTGTGTTCAGCGCTGAACGCGATGTTGGACTGGTAGTCGGTGGGACAATCTGAGTGAAACCTAGGAGAAACTATTTTATCAGGTACAGCGTTTTTGCGTAGAAAACCTAAAGACAGCAGATATGGAACATTGATGAGTTGCAAATCGTTACTACTGCAGCATTGGAGAAACGTTGCCACTGTTAAGTGTGCCATGTACTTGCAGCCCTTGACTGCTGCACACATGGACCTGTAGAAAAGTCCATGTGAAGTCTAGTCAATGAAATGTCTGCCTTTCAGGCACCGAGGCATCAGTGCCTTAGATCTCAGATTGCCATTAATTATCTTTTCTTTTTCCCGCTTCAGCATGGTCAGAGGCCATAGGAGTCAGAAATGTTGACGTGTCAAAGGTTAATAAGATCTGTAAACCAATGTTAATGGACCCAAACTGGGCCACAGTTTATTTACTCAATAGCCTGAATAGCACCCTCGTGGTCAGAGTAAAAGCGTACAGATATCTTCCCGACCAGGGAATAACAAATGCTTGCCCTTCCCTCTGCTGTATGATTTTCTTTTTAAAGCATTTTATTGGCATTTGTGTTAAAGCATACAGTCAGTGGTATTGTATTAATGCCAACATAACAACCGGTTAACTAGGGAAAAGAAAAAAAGATAGGAAAGGGAAGAAGAGGTAGAAAGAGGGGAAGAGAAACAAATGGTCTTCATGATATAATGTAGTTTTCTTGGCGGTCCAGGTGAAGAGGGGGCAGGCGGTCGGCGGCTCGAGAGGCGAATTAGATCAGCGCCAGGGAGCTCCCAATCCGTAGGTAGGTCTTAGTCTCAGTGTGGATGGGAGTGTGCCTTCAAGGGGGCTTGTGGTCGGCGGTGTATTGTATGTCACGTAAGGAACAAGTTACTTACCTGTAACTGTTGTTCTCCAGCATGGGTCTGGCATGAATTCACATGCTCATGAATATTCCCCGTCGTCAGGCTGGGAATCCTCGGTAAAGAAAAAATCAGTATCAGTTTTGTTTCTGATCTGTCTTTCTTAGTAGTAACCAATCACTGATCTCTGGGTCATACTGCCCCTAGCCAATGACTGCGCTCTCTCTCAGCTCCGCCTCTGGCAGCCAGCCTCAGATTTGGTAGCACGCCAAGTGGCAGTATGACCAAGTGAAGAGCCGCAGAGGGGTAGGTGGGAGGGTTCGCATGTGAATCCATGCCAGACCCATGTTGGAGAACAACAGTTACAGGTAAGTAACTTGTTCCTTCTCCAGCATGCGGTCTGACATGGATTCACATGCTCATGAATAAAAGAATACATAGCAGTATACACATGCACAACCACGGGAGGTGGTAACAGGCTCAACATTAAGCAATACAACAACTCAACATTAAGCATCTCTTACCTCCTCACCAGGCTCACCTTAAGCCAACAGGTTGCGCAGCACTGCTTGGCCGACCCTGGACTCCTCCCTGGAGTCCCGATTGACGCAGTAGAATCTTGCGAAGGTGTGCGTCGACCTCCACGTAGCAGCCCTGCAGATGTCCAGCAGGGGCACACCAGACAGGAACGCCGTGGTAGCAGCGATCGCTCTGGTCGAATGGGCTCTCGGATGGACAAGCAGCGGTCGGTTTGCCAACCGGTGACAATGCATGATGCAGCCGGAGAGCCATCTGGAAATGGAAGTCTTCGAGAGAGCCTTCCCTTGATTCACAGACCCAAAGTTCACAAACAGTTGTGACGTTTTCCGAAAACTCTTTGTGCGGTCCACGTAGAACTTCAGCGCTCTAGCTACATCCAGCGAGTGCAAAGTCCTCTCGGCCGGCGTCAAAGGCGACGGGAAGAAAACTGGTAACACCAAGGGCTTGTTGAGGTGGAAGTCCGACGGCACCTTGGGCATGAAGGAGGGGTGCGTCCTCAGCACCACCCTTGTGTCATGAAAAGTCAAGTATGGAGGCTTGCAAAACAGGGCCTGAATCTCTCCCACTCGTCGTGCAGAGGTGATGGCCACGAGGAACGCTGTCTTCCATGACAGGAACTTCAAAGGCACCGAATGCATAGGCTCGAATGGGGCTCCCATGAGCCTGGTCAGCACCACATTAAGCTCCCACGCCGGGGCAGGAGCCTTCACCGGCGGGAATGATCGGAATAGTCCCTTCATAAATTCCTTCACCAGGCGATGAGACCACAAGGACGCCCGTCCCGTAGTCCTGGTATATCGGGAGATGGCAGCCAGATGTATTTTTATGGAGGCGTGATCCAGTCCAGGTTTGGCCAGCGATAGTAGGTACGGCAGCACTTGAGGGGCCGTAATCCGCAGAGGGTTAATCTTCTGTGCACCAGACAGAGAACCTCTTCCATTTATGACCGTAACACTTGAGAGTTGAGGACGCCCTGGCCTTTGCAAGAACCTCTCTGCAATCAGCCGGGATATCGTACCCTCCAAACTCTAGTGCTGCAGGAGCCAGGCCTGCAAGTTCAGCGATTGTGGGTCGTGATGGAGAATGGCGCCTCCTTCTCTGGATAGAAGATCCGCGCCGCCGGCAGCCTGACTGGCGGGGACGTTGTGTCACACGCCGCCGTAGCTGGCGTGTATGGAGCCGATGGCGCTGGAGCCGCCATTAACCGCTCCGCCACGTCTCCTCCCCCCACACTCTCAGCAGCGGTCTAGTCTTTCCGACGACCGCCGGGGAAGGCCTTTTTTTAGTAGCTCCAACCCGGAAGTCTCCGTGTTGCAACCTACTCGTGTCAGGCTTTCGGGTTGGAGCGCTCGTAAGCGTTCCCTCTCGGCCCTTGCGGCCCCTCACTCTCCCTCTGTTCCGGCTTGCCCTTCCCTACTGCGGGCTCTCTAGTCTGCCTGTTCTGGCTCTACTGGCTCTCGTGGGCTCCCCCTAGTATTCTAGGTCTCCTCCCCTCTTTTTCTTCCCTTCCCTCTTTCTTCCTCCTCTCGTCCTTAGTTACGGGCCGTTCTTTGCCTGTCTTTTTGGTTCGCCCCCGGACTCTTGACCTTACTCCTCCACTGCCTTCCTTTGCTGCATACCATACCGGCATCTCATCCCTGCACTTCTGGATCATCCCTTCTGCATTTCTGAAGACCACCAGATACCATCGGAAAGGGTTTTTTTGTGCCTACTGCTTTTTCCTCTTTGATCTGAACCAGAGGTGGGGCCCCCCGGACCTTCTATTCTGGGGTCAGGGCGGCTTCCCTTTGGGGCAGACCCCATCCTCAAAAAAAAAGTAAAGAAGAAAGAAGAACAGTGGAAGAAAAGGTTTGGTGGAACTTTGGAATCAGAACTCACAGGTGAGGAGGAGGGGTTTGGTGTGACTCGGAAGTGGTAAAAGAGACACCTGAACCTGACAGTTTGCAACGCCAGGAAACGTCAATGGCTACTCCTGAGCAATTTCAAGAGTTGGTAGCCGCAGTGCAGGCTATGAATGTTGAACTGCAGAACGTTAAAGCCGAGAATGCCACCCTGAGGTAACTGGTTGCCAAACGAGAATCTCGTGAATCTGATTTGCCTCCCATGGCCTTGTCCTCTGGCAAGTTCGACGGAGCTCCAAAACGGTTGAAGGAGTTTCTGGAAGCATGTTCTGTCCATTTCGCCTTTCGCCCGCAGACCTATTCCACAGACCACTCTAAGGTGGGATTTATGGTGCCTAATATGACCGGAAATGCACTGGCTTGGGCTACGCCTTTGGTGACATCCAACAACCCGGTAATCCGAGACCATGGAGCCTTTCTGTCTTTGCTTAAACAGACTTTTGAACAACTCGACATCACACATGTAGCGGCTGAAGAGCTTCTCGAGTTACAGCAAGGATCCAGTGATCTACTATCCTACATTTCTTCTTTAAAGCAACTGGCTACGGAAGCAGGGTGGCAGGAACAGGTCCAGTATACCCTCTTTCGCCGAGGTCTAAGGGAGGAACTGAAGGACGAGCTTGCTCGCATCGCTCGACCCACAACCTTATCGGATATGATGTTGATAGTACTTCAGATAGAACATCGGCTTTCAGAACGAAAAGCTGAAAGGAGGAAGCATAAGTCCCCAGTCACCCATCACCCTGGGACCTCCTCACTACCTCCTATACCATCCTTGAGTCATAAGGAATAACCTATGCAGATTGGGACCGCTCGGCTCCCTTTGACACCTGAGGAGAGAAGACGAAGGAGAGATTCCGGACTGTGCATGTATTGCAGATCAAATTCCCATCTCCTACGAAACTGCCCAGATGTACCTCCTAGGCGGGCGGGAAACGACCGACCTCGGACCTAAGGGGGACTAGCATCCGAGGTCTAACTCTTAGTCCCTATGTTACAGTGACTGTTTCATCTCAAGTCACAACGATGGATGCACGCCTCATGATAGTGGCCATCCAGCTGAGGACAAGACACACAGAACTAACCACCATGGCGCGGCTTGATTGTGGGGCAGCAGGGGTGTTCATGGACACTGTATGGGCCCACAAACAAGGTCTCACCCTTTTGCAACGTGAAGATGCTCAAAAGGTAGAAGGAGTTGACGGTACCCCACTTTCCTCCGGACCTATTACCCAGTCTACAGAGATTCTTACAGCGACAATCCTTTAACATTCTGAACAGGTGCAGTTCGATCTTATCAGAGCTGCTCATTTCCCGATTATCCTCGGAATTCCATGGTTTAGGAAGCACAATCCAACCATAGACTGGACCCGCAACACTATGGCATTCAAATCGGATTTTTGTAAACAGAACTGTCTTACACAACCGCAAGTTGAATCAGTACAAATCCTTACTCCTGAACATAAGAATGTCTGCGAAGTTTGTTGTATTCCTCCGGAACTGTCAGAATACCAAGAAGTATTCAAGGAAACTCCCGTTCTGGATATGCCTCCACACCGTCCAGAAGATTGCGCCATTGAGCTGCTACCGGAAGCTCTGGTGCCCTTTGGGTGCATGTTTTCGTTATCTCTGGTAGAGAAGAAGGTCCTTCGCGCCTATCTGGACTTTCATCTGACTAATGGGCTCATACAACCTTCACGACCCCCAGCAGGAGCCTCATTATTTTTTATACCCAAACGGGATTCATCGGAATTGAGACCATGGGCCTCATTACACGGTAGGCGGTGAGCCATGGCGCTATTAGCGCCATGGCCCATGCCGGTAAAATACCGGCACCGCCTTGGCGGAAAGGGGATTTACCGCCCCATCCCAAGGTTGGAGGGGCGGTAAATCCCCCTTCCGCCATTGCCCTTCCCCATTCCCATTTCTGCCCCATAGGGCTCAATGGGAATGGGGAAGGCGCTAATTACGGCACCGCAATTTAGCGGTGCCGTAATTAGCTCCGAGGTCCCTTAGCGGGTTGGTATTTAACGCCTGCAAAAAGCAGGCGTTAAAACTCCAACCCGCTAAGGGACCTCGTAGTAAGGCGGCAGGGATTTACCGGTACCAGTATTTTACCGGTACCGGTAAATCCCTACCGCCTACCGTGTAATGAGGCCCCATGTATTGACTATCGAGGCTTTAATAAGGTCACTATTCGGGAATCGCTACCCTATGCCACTCATCTCCGACATCCTAGAGGCAGTACAAGGCGCCTCAGTCTTCTCTAAATTAGATTTGCGGAGCGCTTACCATCTCCTCCGTATCAGAGAGGGGGATGAATGGAAGACGGCATTTAGAACACCTTTCGGTCTGTTCGAGTATAGGGTTATGCCCTTTGGATTAGTCAACGTACCGGCCATATTCCAGCGCTTCATGGACCGTCTCTTTTCAGATTTACTCTTTTTGAATACCATAGTCTACCTTGACAACATTCTGGTGTTTTCATCCACACAACAAGAACACACCCAGCACCTGAGGACAGTACTTAACCGTCTTCAATCCCAACACTTGAAGGTTAAACCAGAGAAATGTCTCTTTAATGCTACATCTGTTCCGTATTTGGGGTATATCCTCTTTTCTGAAGGCATCACCATGGATCCAAGGAAGGTTTTGGCCATCCTGGAGTGGCCTGCTCCTGCTTCCCTTAAAGAGGTTCAGTGCTTCCTGGGGTTGGCGAACTTCTATAGGAAGTTTATCGGTCAGTTCTCCCAAATAGTCTTACCGATTACTGCCCTTCTCAAGAAAGAGTCACGACCCTATCTCTGGACAGAACAAGCCAACTAAGCCTTTCTAACGCTTAAAGAGAAGTTCTGTACAGCTCCGGTCTTGAGCCAGCCAGACCAAAACAAGCCCTTCATTGTAGAAGCAGATGCATTGGCTAGGGCCTTAGGAGCTGTTCTTCTTCAGATCAGAAACGGGAAGGAACATCCAGTAGCTTATCTCTCAAAGACCCTCACTACCAGCCAGAGAAATTATTCCGTGATAGAGAAGGAATTACTGGCATTGAAGGCTGCCTGCGAGGAATGGAGACACCTACTACAAGGAAGCTCGCATCCGTTTACCCTACGCACGGATCATAACAACCTACAGATCCTCAGGAATATGGAATGCGTTAATTCACGACAAGCACCCTGGGCACATTTCTTCAGTCAATACGACTTCACCATTACCTATATTCCTGGTACTCTAAACAGTCTGGCAGATGCCTTATCTAGGCGTGATGTCCCCGAAGTGCTGACAGTACCCACACCTGAGTATATGTTTCCTAGGAACCGTATTGGGCGCTTGATTTCCTCCTTTCTCCAAGAGGTCAGAATAGTCACTACGCCCGAATCGGAAGCAAGAATACCTCAGAACAAACAACACCTAGTCCGATGGTCTGACGGATTGTTGTTAGTTGGACCGAGATTGTTCATCCCCACTAGAACCCTAAAATTAAGGATCCTAGGTTGGGGTCACAACCATATGACAGCTGGTCATAGAGGGGTACGAGGTACGTTGGATCTCATCTCTCGTTCTTTTTTTTGGCCCACTCTTACGCAGGATGTCAAAAGACATTGTAGATCTTGTCAGACCTGTGCCAGGAATAAGAACCTGGCCCATAAACCTTATGGCCTTCTTGAACAACCTGAGATGCCTATTCAGCCATGGTCCCATATTTCAACAGAATTTATTGTAGATTTACCTCCCTCTCAGGGCATTACTTGTCTGATGGTTACTGTGGATTCCTTTACCAAACTTGCTCCCTTTTCCCCGCTACCAGGGGTGCCATCCGCTTCAGCAATGGCAGAAGTTTTTCTAAAGGATATCTTCAGGCTACATGGGTTGCCCGAGAAAATTATCAGTGATCGGGGTAGTCAATACACCTCCCGATTTTGGGCAGCGCTGTGTCAGCGTTTGGGGATTGAAAGTGCCCTTTCTTCGGGGTTTCATCCACAGACTAATGGTCAGACGGAGCGGCTTAACGCCTCTCTTGAGCAATATCTTAGGTGCTACATTAACAGTGTGCAAGTCAATTGGGTGGACCTCCTACCCACTGCAGAATTTGCATATAATAACTCGAAACACTCAGCTACAGGTCTCAGTCCTTTCTTCTGCACCTATGGGAAACACCCACAGGGATTACTTCCCATGTTTAAATCCTTCTCCAATATCCCTACGCTTGAATCCCATCTAGCCGAGATAGCCTCCGCTCACAAGTCTGCTCAGCAGAGTTTATGTTTATCTAGTACGAGGTATAAGGAGCAATCTGACCGATCTCGTCTACCCTGTCCCGATTGGAAGGTGGGCGACCGAGTCTGGCTTTCCACCAAGTATCTACCTCGATGGGTTCACCCGACCAAACTCACTCCACGATTTCTGGGTCCCTTCAAGATTGTCAAACAGATAAATCCTGTGGCCTTTAGGTTACAACTCCCTAAAAGCATGCATCGGATTCACCCTGTATTTCACTCCTCCCTTCTCCAACCTGTTGATCCAGATACTGCTTACCAACAAAGAGGAACCATTTCTGTGGGCCAACCGACTCTCCGCGAGGAGTACGAAGTTTCGAGTATTCTGGATTCCAGGTATCGGAGAGGGTGGCTTGAATACTTAGTGGCCTGGAAGGGGTATCCTCATTCTGAGGACTCTTGGGAACCCGAGTCCCATGTTCATGCACCTAGGTTGACTCGGCGGTTCCATAGACTCCATCCGGGTAAACCGGGTGGTGTAGGCCGTGGAGGGAGACATAATGTCACACGCCGCCGTAGCTGGAGTGTATGGAGCCGATAGCGCTGGAGCAGCCATTAACCGCTCCGCCACGTCTCCTCCCCCCACACTCTCAGCTGTGGTCTAGTCTTTCCGACGACCGCCGGGGAAGGCCTTTTTTTAGTAGCTCCAACCCGGAAGTCTCCGCGTTGCAACCTACTCGCGTCAGGCTTTCGGGTTGGAGCGCTCTTAAGTGTTCTCTCTCGGCCCTTGCGGCCCCTCGCTCTCCCTCTGTTCCGGCTTGCCCTTCCCTGCTGCGGGCTCTCTAGTCTGCCTGTTCTGGCTCTCCTGGGCTCCCCCTAGATTTCTAGGTCTCTTCCCCTCTTTTTCTTCCTTCCCTCTTTCTTCCTCCTCTCGTCCTTAGTTACGGGCCGTTCTTTGCCTGTCTTTTTGGTTCGCCCCCGGACCCTTGACCTTACTCCTCCACTGCCTTCCTTTGCTGCATACCATACCGGCATCTCATCCCTGCACTTTTGGATCATCCCTTCTGCATTTCTGAAGACCACCAGATACCATCGGAAAGGTTTTTTTTGTGCCTACGGCTTTTTCCCCTTTGGTCTGAACCGGAGGTGGGGCCCCCCCAGACCTTCTATTCTGGGGTCAGGGTGGCTTCCCTTTGGGGCAGACCCTATCCTCAAAAAAAAAGGAAAGAAGAAAGAAGAACAGTGGAAGAAAAGGTTCGGTGGAACTTTGGAATCAGAACTCACAGGTGAGGAGGAGGGGGATTGGTGTGACTCGGAAGTGGTAAAAGAGACACCGGAACCTGACACGTTGACAAGTCCAGAAGGACCAGGAACCAGATCTGCCTCGGCCACGCCGGTGCGACGAGGATCATCCTGCACCTGGACTTCTTGAGCTGGTTTATGAGGCGGAGCAGCAACGGCAATGGAGGGAACGCGTATAGAAACAGGCCGTCCCAAGGGAACGAGAAAGCATCGCCCATGCTGCTCGGCTGTGGGAACCTGCTGGCGAACCTCTGGCACTTGGTGTTCGTCGCAGTCGCGAACAGGTCGATCTGGGGTTTGCCCCATCGTTGGAAGAGTCGATCCACTTGATCCTGGCGCAGTTCCCACTCGTGGAATGAGCCCAGCTCCCTGCTGAGTGAGTCGGCGATGGTGTTTTTTATTCCTGCCAGGTGGAAGGGAACCAGAAATATCCCCTGGGCGACGGCCCAGTGCCACAGATCCTGGGCCTCCTTGGATAGGGCTGGGGATCTGGTGCCTCCTTGCTTCCGTATATAGAACATCGTGGTTGTGTTGTCGGTGAAGATCCTCACCATTTTGCCCTTGAGGGACGGATTGAACGACTTGAGAGCCCAGAACACTGCTCGGAGCTCCAGAATGTTGATGTGGAGAGACCTCTCCTCTGGGAGCCAAAGGCCTCTTCTGTGGAGGTCTCCGGTGTGGGCCCCCCAACCCTCCAGAGAGGCGTCCGTCGTCACCGTCTCCTGAAACGCTGGGATTTGAAATTCCGTGCCTGTCGTGCGGTGAGCACGGATGCCCCACCATAAGATTGCCCGACGGAACTCCTCGTCGAGAGGGATCCTGTCCTCGAAACAGCCCCTCGCCTGAAGCCAGCGGGCGTCGAGGAACTCCTGTAGTGGACGCATCCGAAGTCTGCAAAGGGGTACAAGATAGATGCATGATGACATCATCCCATGGAGTGACTTGATGGACCTCACCCTGGCCACGTCCGTGGCTAGCAGGCGCCGCACCTTGGCCAGGATGGTCTTGGTCCTCTCCTCTGAAGGGGAGGCCAATTGCCCCACTGTATCGAGCTTGGCTCCCAGAAACAGTGCTATCTTGGATTTGGGGTAGTTGATGGCAAACCCCAGCTCCGTGAGCAACCGGACGGCCCTCGCCTTGTGTTCGACGGCGAGTTCCCTTGTCCTTGCCCGGATTAGCCAGTCGTCCACGTAGGGGTAAATGTGGACCCCCAGCAGGCGCAGCCGCGCTGCCTCTGGTGCCAGCACTTGGTGAAAACCCTGGGTGCCGACTTTAATCCGAACGGTAGGGCTCTGAATTGGTAGTGGCGCCCCTGAACCATGAACCTGAGGAACTTCCTGTGCCTTTTTAGAATAGGGAAGTAAGCATCCTCCAGGTCCAGAGACGACAGGAATTCGCCTTCCTCCAACTTCTTGCCCTCGCTGTCCGGCGGGGAAGTGGAAGTTGAAGCCGTCGCACCCGCTGCCTTCTTCTTAGCCGCTGCCGAGACGACAGAGTCCGGCGTGGGCTGGGCCCTGAGGCACAAGGGGGCTGTCAGGAGTCAGGTTGCCCACGTAGTGTAGCCGAAGAGTTCTTCTCCCTGATGTACCCCTCTGGCTTAAGTATGAACAAGAAACCAGAGTGGTCAATCAGATAAAAAAGGATTTCAATCGAGTCCCAGGTGCTGCGCAGAATGCCAGATGCCAATTGAGAAGATACGGGCGAACCGGATGATGACATAAACGGCGTAGGCGCTGGACCTGCAAGTGAAGTGATCTTATTAACACAACACACGTAGCAGGGTAACCTATGTGAGAACAGCGCCAATTGCCCAGACCAAGATAAAGACAATCACATAGGGTTTTCCTTGAATGCGGGTATACTGTATAATAATCACCAGTCCCCCCTCCCCTTCTTGTACACTGAATGAAAGTCACAATGGCTTACTGTAGTTTTCCTGTTTCTTTCCCCCAGGACGGAATCCTTGCAGTGGGAAAAAGGAAGGTCCAAAGTAGCAATCCAAAGGAGAAGAGGTCCAACCTATTCCGACGGCACGAGGACACCTAAGCAGCCACCTGACCCGACGGCACGAGGACGCATTAGTATACACTGGAAGTCTCTAGTCCGTGTACTGCACAAACCGGAAGTCCCAAGTCCCAGTAGTTCAACAAGAATGACACACAATTCCAAAGTCCAGAAGCGATCCCACGATGTGAAGAAACAAGCAGACGGAGTCCAAAAGCAGCCAAGGTAACGTAGTTCAAGAGGGAAAAGCATGAGGAAATCCGATAGCGGTCCGAGGTCAAAGCACGAGTCCAGGCAAAACCAAAGTACAAAGTGTTCCAAAAAGCAGTTCCAAATCAGTGAACGGGTCGAAGAGCCAAGGAGTCTAGAAGTTCAAAGGGGAAGGGGAAAGGAAGGGAAAAAGGGCAACAGGGAACAAGGTAAAGGTGTAGCAAGATGCAAGGTACGGAGCACGACTAATTACGATCAGAAGCACAGGGCAGAGTGAGGGAGGTGCTTATGAAGGGCAGGTCATGTGACAACGCTGTGTATTGCTCGGCGTCGAGCGCGATACGAAAAGAGAGGACGCCAGCGTTGCCATGCCAACTTCCAGGCACCTGGCAGAGTCCTTTAAGGGCTACGACCCCGTGTTTTGATCATGCCGGTACGGCCACAAATGACAGGGGCGGCATCGGGGACTCGGTACTTCTTCTCGTACCTATCCCTCTTGGCGGGTGCCGTGGACGGGTTCTTGAGGACAGCAAGCCCCTCGTTCCAGATGTCGTCGAGCAAAGGCACCGCAAGGGCCTTCTTCTTCTTGGCTTCTCGTCGTTGGTACAGAAAACCTTCCTTTTTTTGTTCTTCAGGGCAGAGCTGGAAGAGCTCGGATGCCCTGGTTATCATGGCGTGGAAAGAGCCAATTTCGTCGGCTGGGGAAGCCCGCTTGGGGGGGGATGATGACGGGATGTCTGCTGTGTCATCGCCGCCGTCATCGTCCGTCCCCGTCGCTGTGTCCGTCGCCGTATCCTCTCTAGGGTCCGGTGAGGACAAGGGGTCCACAATCTCGCAGGCACGAAGGACGGAGCGGGGTGGACTCTCCTCCACCTGTTCGGAGGGCTTCCCGACGGGCCCGGTTCTGGATCCTCCGTCGGGGTCCGTGGTAATCTCGTCCTTATCTCAGTACATAAGGATTGGATCGCCAACAAAATGGCCAGCGAGCTCTCCTGGGGCTCGGTAATGACTGCGACGGACGGGTTGGCCTTTCCACTGGGCCCTCTACGTCGATATCGTCGCCATCTTCGATCACGTCAGCGGGGACCGTCCCCTGGGATCGAACCTTCTCGAACCTCTCGTTGAGGCCTATGAAAACTCGTTGAGGCCTATGGACCTCGCGTTGAGGCCCTTCTCGGTTTCCACCAGCTCCTCCTCAGAGGCTGATTCCGAGTCTGTAATGGCCACCGGCCCCCCCCTCTTTTTTCCGCCGGGGGCTTCACGGGGGTCTTAACGATGGGCTGGAAAGAGGACTCCCTCCGCGGCGGCAGGGATACTCTGGGCCCAGAGGCTGATTCCACTGGCGTAGTCTCAGCCGGCTTCGCCAGGGTCGCAGCGACCACTTTGACAGAGGCCTTTGCTGGATGGATCAAAGCCCTCACCACCTTAGGTGCGTCTTGGGCCTTCGCCTTGGGGGGAGGGTCAGCACCTCGCTCCCCCTTCGAGATCGACTGGGTCCGCTCCAGCGGCTTACTCGGGTTCTCGGACTTCCTCTTCCCCGAATCAGAGCGCTGGCTCGTGGTCGAACGTGCCGGGGAAGTAGCGTCCTGCCTGGCAGCCGAAGAGCCCGACCTTTCGGCGCTCCCGGTGCCCGCAGACTCGCAGTGCTTGGCCTTCTGTTGGGCCCCCGTCGCCGGGGCGCCCTCACAGGACTTAGAAGCTCTCTCAGACTTTTTCTTCTCCTTCTCACCTGCCGTGTCCTTCTCCAGCCAGGCGGTGAGGCGGGATCGACGATCTTGTTTGGTCCGTTCCGAAAGGTTCTTGCAGAACGCACAGTCCTTCTCCATGTGCGTCTTGTCCTCATGAAGACAGTAGAGACAACGCGAGTGCTCGTCCTCCTTGAAAACGTTCTGCAATCCGCATCCAGGGCAGCATCTGAACAGCTTGGATCTGGGCGTCGAGCTTCCCTTGTCCTGGGCCATGTCCGTTTAGGTAGGCCGCAGATCTTCCGGAATCCTCCAAGAAGTGTAAACTCGACGAAAACTTCACCCTTGAGGGACGTAGAAGAATTCCGAAACGGATACCCACTTGGTAGCAGTCTGTACCACACAGATTCACTTGGTAGCTGTGGCTGAGCAGTCAGACTTCCCTCAAGAAGAGTTAGGCAGTATACAGAGCATACAAAATAGGTACAGAAATACAGTAGCACAAGCAAACACTGACCAGAGCTTGGGTGTAAAAGTATATAATTATTTATTTAACACACACTTGTAAAACACACTAGCACTAAATTGGTAAGATCAGTTCAAAACACAATCACTATTATCATATGTACATCCCTGATTACTTGTTGGACAAGTCTTAGTTAACACCACTTATTTCCAGACAGAGGTGAGCGCTTAACGTTCGATGACACTCCAACAAGTTAAATAAAAAGGGAGGGAAAAGCAGAATTATGGAAGCATACACACTAAACACTTTTTAAAGAACCAAGGCAAGTTAGGAAGGCACAGTCTACTGGTGAGCAAGGAAGTTTAGGTGCCAGGCCCACTTTCCAGGGAGCCAGGCGGAAGATGCTCAAGATCAGACAGTTACACAGATTCTTCGAAGTTTGTGGAGGTAGTTCGAAAAAGGTTTAGTTCAGTTCAGAAAAGTTAGCTAGGGTGTTTAATACACCCCGTTCAATCGGTTGCAAGGGAAGCCAGGCGGAACACGGTACCTTAAATGGAGAGGATCCTCCAGCGGGGGCAGTTGTTCCTTGCAGCGGGTGCAAGTCGCAGCGTCGTCCAGAGGAAGAGAAGATCTCGTCTTGGAGGAAAGATGAAGGTCGTTGCACTGCCAGGGAAGAAACCAGCCGCAGAGTTCTCCGGTACAAAGGTACTACCCTTTCGGTTGGCGGTAGTGGTGAAAACGTGGTATCCCGGTTGCCGGGGTGCTTGGCAAAGGCAAGGTGGCCACGAGATGCTCCAGGAAGGCGAAAAGAAGGTAGACTGGTTATCCCCACCAGTCGAAGGAAGAAGACTCTCCGGGCTGGAGATCTCCTCTGTCGTTGAGAAAAGTGGTGAGATGGTTCAGCAGGGCTCCACTGGTGGTGTCGTCGTTGCAGGCCGGCTCAGCTTCTCCCTCCTCGGATTCTTAGGGTCCCCTGCTTTTATGCAGCATACCCCCATTCACTCAGCCTAGCTGTCAATCAAACATGCTAAGTGGTGAGCCGGCCGGCTCACCACTTGGGCCAATCACACAAGAGTGCGACTTGAGTTACCAAGGTAACTCAGTCCAGGGTAACTAAACCCCCTCCCACACCGCCTGTGGTACCCAGACAGAGTGGCACCACTTTTGGAGGCTTCTGTGGAGAAGCCTGCCAAAAAGTGGAACAAAGGGCTCGACTTGGGTTGGAGTCACAGAAGAGAACACAAACGCCATTTTAGAATCGAGTTCTGGCAAAAAATACCAACCGGCGAATTAATATTAAATAAATAAACCGGCGGTATGTTCGAGGCTATAAGAATTAAATAATTAAAGTTGGTAGCCTCGAACAATGGGAAAATCCCATAGAGATATATTTGCGGCCGAATATAAAAAGTAGTATCCACTGCCACCAGCCAAAACTCGATCAGGGGGGACGGAGATGTGCCCCCTCGAACAACGGACCCCGGGGCAATCGAATTGCCCCGACCAGTATGTCCACAATATGATGGTTTGTACTGGTTTCTGTTCATAATTTGGGACTAGCAAAGCCAATGGTGACTTTACATGCCCTGGGAGACAGTAGTCAGTCCCAGGGCATGGAGTCTATGTTGGGGGGTCGCTACGACACCCCTGGGTTACGGCACAGAGGGTGCCGTGTAACCCACATAAAAAAAAACACATGAGACCCTATGGAGTAAAAGACCCCATAACCCATAAAACACATGGAAAGTTAAAGGAACACCTCAAATCATGTCTACGAGTGGGAGCAAAAAGAATCTCGCTTTTAGCAGGAGAGAAAAAAATAAACCCCAAAAATCCAGCAAAGCTGCTGGGGGACTCACTAGGTTTGGAAAATTAGCCTTACAGAGAATTCTCTCTAACAACGGTGGAGCTTGAGGCTCGAATAAACCGAAAAAATGAGAAATTCTCCTGAAAAACTCGAGAGCTAAACACGAGGTCTCCCAACACTTGAGCGTGCAGTAAAAATCTGAGGATGGCTGCCAGAGGCGGTACTTAGGGAGAGGGCAGTCATTGGCTGGAGGCAGTATGACCCAGAGATCAGTGATTGGTTACTACTAAGAAAGACAGATCAGAAACGAAACTGATACTGATGTTTTCTTTACCGAGGATTCCCAGCCTGACGACGGAGAATATTCATGAGCATGTGAATCCATGCCAGACCCCATGCTGGAGAATAGGGCTTTCCATGATTCAAGAGTGTCATTGGCATTGCTGCAGTTTGCATTGGTGCCGTCCTGCCAGGCTCTGGTCTCTGCCTCTGTCCATCTTTTCAGTTCTTTAAGCCATTGCTCGTGTCTTGGGCCCCCTGGCGACTTCCATGCCATTGCTATGGCCCTTTTTGCTAGGATGCAGGCTAAGTCCATTAGTTTGACCAGATGTTTATGTTTGCTCAGCCTGGGATGGGCTCCTAGTAAGCATTCTTTTGGATTCCACTCATATCTGGTCAGTCCAGCGTTTGTGCAGGTGCGTTTTATCAAGGACCAGAATTTCGTTGTCTTGGTGCATGTCCAGAACATGTGGATTAAGTCAGCATTGTCATTGTTGCACCATGAGCATTTTGAGGATGCCTGCTTGTTGAAGTTGGCCACCCTTTATGGGGGTCATGTATGTCCTGTATAAGACATTCAGCTGTATTTGTTTAAATCTGGCGTTTCTAGACACCTCCTTAGGGTATAGAAGTATTCTCTCCCATTCATTGTCAGGTAGTGTGATTTCCAGCTCGGCTTCCCACTTTTCTTTCAGTAGTGCGCTTTTTGGGTTGGGTTTGTCCATCAGCCTACTGTATGCGGGTCACTGGTTTCTATCCATCAGTGAGTTCATACATCTCTTGAAGGGAATCCGGGGTGGGTTCCTTTGGCCAGGTGTTCCATTGTTTCTTAGGAATCATCTTGAGTCTATGATACCATAAAAATTGGCCTCTGGCGATTCGAATTCCCTAAATACTCCTTCCTCAAACATGTCACCCCATGTGTAGATTCCGGCTCTTTCCCAACCTCTGGCTGTCCTGAGGTCTGTCTGGTTTTTACAAGCCTCAACCAGGATGGGGATATTGGGAGAGTAGGGATGGTTCAGTCGTCGAAGGAAACAAGTTCTGGTCCATATCTGCCTACCCAGGGTTGCTACCATGGGGGCTTTGTGTGTCGGTTCCAGCGAGTTCCAGAGTGTTTCTTTGGGGAACAGTCCGGAGGAAGTTTGCCGCAATAATCCAGCCTCAGCGGTTGGTTCATCAGAGAGCCACTGTGCCACGTGGCTGAGTTATGCTGCTAGATAATATGCTTGGAGATCTGGTAGTTGTATTCCTCCTTCTTTGTAAGGGAGCACTAGCATGGAAAGAGAGAGCTTGTGTCTGGATGATCCCCATATGAAGTCTCTGATCAATGAGTCCAATTTTTTAAAGAAGGGGGGTCTAATGTAGTGGCAAACGTTCACAAAGTAGTATAAGAATCGTGGGAGAATTATCATTTTGACAATTGCTGCTCTGCCCATCATGCCAAGGGGCAGTTTCGACCAGAATTTCATGGATTTGCGGTGGCCCTTGATTACCGTTTCAGTGTTGTGCTCATGTGTGAGTTCAGGTGTATGCCTTACATTAATTCCGAGATACCGAAACATCTCTGGTTGCCATTTTATCCCAACTTCTGGTAATTCAGATTTGTCCAAGGTCCTGAGTCTCGCCAGCGGGAACGCACAGGATTTCATCCTGCTGAATTCGATCCCGGAGTATCTTGCACAATTATCCAGGACATCGAGCACTACTTGTGCATTGAGCTTCGGGTATAATAGGACGTCATCCGCATATAAGGATGTTATGTAGTGGTCATTGCCCAGCTTGATGCCTGCATCAAAGTGCTGTTTACTGAGGTAGGCAGCTACTGGTTCCAGGCCTAGGATGTACAACATCGGCAATAGCGGGCATCCCTGCCTAGTGCCTCGCTGTATCGACCAGGGCCCGGACATCGTCCCACATGTCTTTACTCTGGCTACAGGTGAGTTGTATAGCACCTTGATCCACCTCACAAAGCCCTCGCCAAAGCTGAACTCCCTAAGCACCTCAACCAGCCACTCCCAGTAGACAGAGTCGAAGGCTTTTATGGCGTCAAACGACAGTACCGCTTAATCTTCAGCTCTGTCGTATGTCTCTGCCACTATGTGTTGGAGCCTTCTCAAGTTTGCTGTAGTGTTGCGTCCTGGAACAAAGCCATTCTGGCCATCGTGGATCAGGGTCCCTATTTCCCGCGCCAGCCTGTTGGCAAGGATTGTGGTCAGGATCTTGCTATCATAGTTCAGCATTGCGATTGGGCGGTATGAGTCGCATTTGTTGTTGGGTTTGTTGGGCTTAAGTATGGGGATGATTATCGTTTCTTTCATAGTGTTGGGTAGGGTTCAGCTCTCGTATGCCTCCATATATACCTCGTGTAGGATCGGGCGAGAGTCTCTTCGTATGTTTTATAGAATTCAGGCGGGAGGCCGTCGCTTCCAGGAGTCTTACATGTGGCTAGCAGTCTAATAGCCTCTGTGACGTCTTCTTTAGTGATATCCGCGTCTAGTGATTCTCTTTGGTCTTTAGACAGCCTTGGAAGTTCAGTTTCCTCAAGGGTGGCTCTAATCCGCAAATGCTCGGTTTATGTCTTGTTCCATTCTGTGGGTTGTCCCCTTTCTATCCACAATCTCAGTTGGTGAGTGTCTTGGGAAGTCACGCTTACACAACCAGGCTAGCATTCTGCCTGGTTTGTCCGCTTCTTTGTGCACCCTAGCCGATTAAGTTGTGTAATCAAATTTGGACAGCCTATTCCAGGCAGAGAGGCATTCCTCTCGAGTTTTCTTTAAGTCCATCTCAGTTTCTGGTGTGGCGTCAATTTTGGATTCCAGGTGTGTTATCCTGGTTTCCATGTCTTCTAGTTCCATTTTCAGGTGCCTACGGATGCCGCCCGCACCCGATATCACTTCTCCTCGTGTCACTACCTTCATGGCTTCCCATAACGTGCCCCAGCTTGACACCGAGCCTTTGTTTATGTCTATGTATTCTTCTAGTTTGGTGCCAAGTTCTTCCTTGAACGCAGGGTCCGTGAGCGCTGTTGCTGGCATTCTCCACATCGGAATTGTCCCTCTGCTGTATGATAAAACGTATTGGTGAAGGCAGGGAGCAAGGAGGGTAGATCAAATGCATGGCACTCACCTTGAAAACACGACCGACCATCAGCGCTGGTGCTACCACCAGGTAAACTAGTCTTTTGTCAAGTTTGTTAAATATGTCAAGCATAAAGTATTGCTTTTTCACGTGTCAGCTCTGCGCTGCTTGTAATCTGCAGCAGTCTGAAAGGAAGGAAGGAGCTGTGATAACTCTTGGACAAACAATTTTACTTCCAAGGCACCAAAATGACTCTCACATTTCACGTTTTCTGGCTGAGCTAGAACATCAAAGTCACAGTTCGCTATAATCCCTGCTTGACCCGAGGTCTACAGCCGGCCTTCCTCTTTCAGGCATCTATTGTCTAAGGCAGCTTGGCTCTGCTGCACCTTCACTATGCAGGGCTTTCCCTTGCCGGTTTCCCCAGTCCCAGGCCAGGGATCAACATGCTCCAGGCTCTGTATCCTTTCATCAATCTGGACCCACAAGGGCGGTGCTAGGGGAGCAAAGGTGAACTCGGATTAAGAAAGTTGTATGCCTGACATCTCTTCGATGGACCGCTCTCACTGTGGGCTGATCTAGGACAACAGAACTGATGCATCTGACTTTCAAGCATGCCATGTATTAAATAAATCACTTTATTCAATGCAATAGTACTTATTACATTTCTCACAATTATCTTTTGCCTATTTAATAATTTGTTGCAAAACAAACAACTTTCTGTTGATCTTTTCTGCATATGTGTATGAATTTATTTTATGCAAAAGATTATTGTGCCTATTCCATTCACGCTGTTATTTTCAAGGCAATTGGCAAAAGAGCTTACTGTATCTATCTATTAGTGCATTAATTGCAGCCAAAGTCAAAGCCGACCATTGCATATGTGAATAGTACAACGGACAAACTTGTAGTTTTGAATTTCCCGGAGTAAATGCAGGATTACAAATCTCAGAGTGTAAAGTAAAAAACAGTACTTGGTGACCTACACCTGTGTGACATGGTAGAACTTGAGAGCTCTGTCGTGAATGGATGTCCGAGAACCCCCCGACCCCCTCCCTTCTTCCTTCCCCCTATTTAATTTACTAATGGTAATGCTTACATTGATGAGGCACCAATAACAGGCTGACGACTATGCCCCCGTTCACCATCCTTGCCACTGGAGTGTGCAAAAAATTACAAGTTACTCACTGTAGTGACTAACACTCTCTTAGTCCATAGTCCCCTTTCCTCCATACTGTATGGGCGTCCCTTCCAAGGGATGGGAGACCGAACCTTTTTCACCAGAAAAAAACCTTCCCCTTTAAATTTAGAGGCGAAGGGGTGCAGACTAGGGAGCATGCGCTGCCCTGACTCCGCCCTCCAGCGCCACACCTCAGTCCCCATTGACGCGTCGACAATAGATTTTACATTGCCTAATGAATCCAGTATTATTAGAGGGGAGGTTGGTGGGACGTATGGCGGAAAGGGGACTATGGACTAAGAGTAACTTATAATTACTCTTACGTCCCGTCCCCTTCCCTCCATACTGTATAGGCGATTACAACTGATTGTAGCCCCAGGGTGGAGAGTAGACCCTCCATAAGCAAATAGGTTCCTGAGAACCGCCTGTCCGAAAGCCGCATCCGATCTAGAGCCAGCATTCAAACAGTAATGCTTGCAGAAAGCCGAGGGAGAGGCCCACGTGGCCACCCTGCTTATGACCTGCCAAGAGACATGGCACTGGAACGCGATGGCCGTTGCCTTGGCCCTGACTGCGTGGGCATGCATGTTGGCCAGGAGCGGTTTGTGCTGGCCCTCATAAGCTTCTTTGATGGCAGAGACCATCCAGCGGGAGAAGGAAGCCTTAGAGCCCTGATAGCCTGGTCTTGAGCCTCCGAAAGTGACTAACAGGGCGCCCGATTTGCGGAAGCCCTTGGTCCTTCCTTGGATGGGGAAAAAACGTAGGAAGGACTATTTCCTTGTTCAAGCGGAAAGCAGACGGAACCTTGGGCAGAAATGCTGGGTGAGTCCGCACTACTATGTCCTTGTGAAAGGTAATATATGGTTCTGAGGTGACCAGCGCCTGTATTTAGCGGACTCTACGAGCCGAGGTGAGGCCGACTAGTAAAGCTGTCTTGATGGTGACTAGCCTGATGTCCACGGACGCCATTGGCTTGAACGGTTTGTGCGCCAGGGCGCCCAAGACTATGTTAAGGTCCCACACGGGGTGCAGTCTCTTGGAGGGTGGGTACAGCCTTGTGAGTCCCACCAGATGTTTCTTGACGATAGGATTGGAGGAGGAGAAGATGCCTTCCTCCGAGTTCCTGTAAGCCCCAATGGCTGCGAGGTATGTGCGGCAGCCTGAGTGGGCGAGGTGCGCCGAGAAGGAGAGCACGTCGTCTAAGGTGCATTCTAGGGGGTCGATTCCCTTGGAGTGTGTCCCGTGGCAGAATCTGGTCCATTTGCTTTTGTACTGGGCCCTGGTAGCCTTGCTCCTGGTGCCCTGTATCAGTCTACCACTCTGCTATTAGCTCCCTCTGCCTCCTCTCACCTCTTGACTCTCTCACTTCCTCTCTCACCTCACTTGGTTGGCTCCCTTTCTACTCTCTGCTCAAATTGAACTTCCTCTGCCTAGACTTCAAATCCCTCTATGGTCTTGCCCCCCCCCCTCCCACCTATCCTCCCTCCTTACTTTCCACACTCCTTCTCGTTCTCTCCGATGTGCTGATCTCTTCCTTCTCTCTCCTTCGCCTACCCCCTGCGCCTGTTCCCGCTTCTGCTCTTTCCAATTGCTCGCTCCCTTCCATTGGAACCGCCTCCCCCTCTCTATCTGCTCCATTCCCTCCTACCCTATCTTCCGTACCTCCCTAAAATCTTATCTCTTCGATTCACCTCCCTAACCCTTTCACTCTAATCCCTCATACACTTCTTCCAGCATCCCTAATTCTTATCTTATCCATTCTTCTCCCTTTCACTGCCTCCTTCCTCTTTACTGCTGCTTTTACCACTACTCATTCCTCTTTTTCCCTCTCATGCCTTATTCCTTCTTCTCCCTCACCAATACTCATCTATAATATAAATTGTTTCTTTTACTGTTTTCTGGTTTGATTCAATTTGTTACCTAATGCTTGATGTTTCTAATGTTTGATGTATCTTGTTTTGTTCCTCATGTAAAGCGTTTTGGATTAAAACGCTATCTAAATTCAATAAAATACAAATACAAATACCTCTGAGAGACTGAGAAGCTCCGAAAACCATGGCCTGGCCGGCCACCATCGAGCCATTAGAATGAGGAGTGGGCGAGACTCCTTGATCTTGCAAATTACCCTGTGAATCAGGGGTTGGGCGCAAAGGCGTAGGCTTTCATGCCAGTCCACTGGAGGTGAAATGCGTCGCCCAGAGAGCCGGGGCCCTGACCCTCCCATGATGCAAACTGGGGACACTTCTTGTTGTGCCAGGTGGCAAAGAGATCCACCTGGGGGTGACCCCACCTGTTGAAGATCTCCTGAATAACGACGTAGTTTAGCTGTCACTCGTAATTTTCCGCTCCCAGCCTGCTGAGTCTGTCCGCTTCCAGGTTGGATTCCCCCAGGAGGTGGACTGCCGTGAGGTAAATGTCGTTTTCCAGTGCCCACTCCCACAAGCTAATTGCCAGTCTGCACAGAGGAGGGGATCGGGTACCGCCCTGCTTGTTGACGTAGTACATGCTGGTCGAGTTGTCCCTCTGGATAAGGACAACCTTGCCCCTGAGAAGTGGTAGGAAGGCCCTGAGTGCCAGCCAGATGGCATTCAGCTCTAGCCAATTGATGTGGTATTCCTGCTGCTGTCGAGTCCAGGTGCCGTAGACCGAGAGATCGTTCAGGGTGGCTCACCAGCCCTCGAGCGAGGAATCTGTGGTGACGGTGGCCTGCGGCGAGGGCGGACGGAAGGGCTTGCCCATCTGTAGGTCGCAGTGTCTGGACCACCAAGTTAGGTCCGGGTGGAGAGATGGAGGAACGTTGAGCTGCTCGGATTGAGAGCCCCGCTCCTGGTTCCATGAGGCCGCGAAGTGCAGCTGAATCCACCTCATCATCTTTAGTCTTGTGTGCGGGACGGCTAATAGGACCGCTGCCATTAGACCAGGAGATGTTGGTACCACCATGCCGATGTTGCTTCTCTGCTGAGGAAGTAGGTGGTCACCCTCTTGATAGCCGAGATTTTGTCCTCCGAAGGAAACACCTTCTGGGAGCAAGTATACCAGAAGAGGCCCAAAGATATCAGCGTCTGCATAGGTTGCAGCTACGACTTCTTGAGGTTGAGCGAAAAGCCCAGATTGTGCAGAGTGTTCATAAGGGCATGGGAAGAGTGGTGAACCACTTTCGGAGGTGTAGCCCTGACGAGCCAGTCGTCGAGGTATGGGTAAATGTGGAGGCCTTGTGCTATGAGGAGGACCGCCACTGCATTCATGAGCCTGGTGAAGACCCTGGGGGCCGAGTTGAGGCCAAACAGAAGGACTTTGTACTAAAAATGGTAGCCCATGATCCTGAACAGGAGGAAAGAACGATGGGGCTGCCAGATCAGGACATGCAGGTACGCGTCCTTCAGGTCCAGGGAGCACATCCAGTCTCCCTTGTCCGATGTCTCTGCTATAAAAGCTGTCGTAACCATTTTGAATTTTTGCAGGGGTAAGGAGAGGTTGAGGGTGGAAACATCCAACTCAAGTCTCAGGCCCTCCTGGTTCTTCTTCTGAATGCCGAAAATCCTGGAGTAAAGGCCAAAGCCTTGCTGGGAGGCTGAGACTTCCTCCACTGCCTGGCTCTCTTCGAGCGACCGGATCTCCACCAAAAGAGTTTCTGTCCCAACTTGTGGGAGTGGAGGGGAGGAGGGAGGAGAGGCTGGGCGGTACCCTGTGGATTTTACAGAGAGGTATCCAGGGGTCCGTGAAATTCTGGCACCAGAAATGTACATGGAGAGCTAGCCTGCCCCCCACCGGAGACACGTGGACCCGAAGTGGCGTGTCCTGCCTTCTTTCCCTCTGAGGCTGTCACAGAGGAGGGGGACTGGAAAAAGCCCTTACTCGCCCCGCTTTTTGTTGCTTGCGCCGATTCTGAGATGGCGAGCGGTCTGGCTGCCTGGATCTCCATTGCTGGAAGCCTCTGAACCCTCCATACCTACGACCCCTTTCGGAGCGCTGCTGAGATTGGGTGTACGCTTTGGCCGTGGTCTTTGTAAGGATGGATAAAGACTTGGCCGTTTGTGGGCTGTTTTTCTTTTTGTCCAGCTCTTCGTCCGTGGAGGAGTGGAACAGCCACCCCCCATCCTCCGAACAGTAGATCTAGTATGCGTTCCTGGACATCCGGGTTGAATTTTGTTGCCTGGAGCCAGGCTGTCCTTCTCATGTCCATGTCAATGCAGACGGCATGGCCAGAGGTGTCAATATGGGCCACTGTGGATTCAATGAGATCGTGCGCCACCAGCATAGCCTCGGCTAGCCCTGCCTTAAAATGTGATTGGCTCTGGACGGGGAGTTCCGGAAGGAAGTCCGCAATTTCCTGCCATAATCTTTGGTTGGCGGCAGCCAGCATGGCATCTGCGTTGGCCTGACGAAGATGCAAGGATGCGTTGGACTAGAGTTTCTTGCTGTACGCCTCCAAGATCTTCTCCTTGCGTAGCAGCGCCGCCGAGGTGGGGGACGATGACTGAGGCTTGGAGTACAGTGATGCTGCAGCGATTACAGAGGAGTTCGGTTGAGCTATTGGCTGAGAGCAAGAGTGTATCCCCCTACATATGCCTGTACTTGGCGTCCAGGTGTCGATTGACTGGCTGGGCCGAGTAGGCCTTTAGCCAATCTTTCTTGGCCCGGGAGACTACATCGGTTTGCATAGGAATCCCTGTTTTGGCAGAGGGGTGTCGCGTGAGGACTTCAGCCAGGACCCCCTCTGCCGGCTGCTCAACCTCGGGCTGGGGCAGGCCCAGATACTCTGCCAGCCCAGCAAGACGTTTGTGGAAGGCCATGGCCGAGGATGGCGTGTCAGGATCCTCCTCCTCATCCGTATTTTGTGGATCTGGGGGATCCTGTGGAGGAGGAGTAGTTGTTGACGCCAGAGGCTGGGGTACAGGGACCGCGGCCGGAGGCTGAGGAGATGGCAGAGGTGGGTACGGAACCACCTGAGGAGTCGGCTGGGGAGCCGGAGGAGGGGGCTGCGCCGGGGCGCCGACGGAGGCGCCTGTGGTGCCGCTAGCGTTCCAGGAAGGGCTTCGCAGATGGCATCTTTGATGATAACCCCCATCCGAGGTGACTTCATGAGGCTGAGGAACTTCTCAAAGAGGACCTCTTCACTGGCTGAGGAGGTGGCAGGGGGTGCTGACAGGGTAGCGGGGAGCTGCTGGAGCCGCTGCATACCCTGTCCATATGGACTCCAAGGAAATCTGCCCTGCGCAAAAGAGGGGTAGACTGTAGGCCATATACCTGTTGAGGCCAGTCCCACCTTGACACTCGTCATTCGCCAAATTCCTGGAATGGTGTTGGACGGGCGCCTCTATCTGGCACGGCGGCCATTCCGTCAAGCTGCCTGCCACGTGCCAGCGACGTGTTGCTCAGTCCGCTGGGCCAAGCCTCATCCAAGACCCTTGCGTGTGGATCACGAGACCTACCCTGATCCTCGGGTCTAGGCCTGGTAGGTACGACACCCTCAACCCGGGGGTCGGTAGAGCTGCATTTAGGCACCCCCTCAGACATATTGCCGGTATTAGGGCATAGCCCCTCGGCCATGGTACCGGTACAAGGGCAGAGCCCCTCGGGTGAAGACCCGGTAAAAGAACCCTCTGGTCCCTCAACACTGCCACCGGGAAGATCCGAGGATCCCTCAACCTGGAGGCCGGTAGCTGCAGCAGCCTCGGTGCACATGCTGGTAAAAGGACCTAACCGGTCCCTCCTGCGCAGGAGAGTCCCTGGGATGGAGTATCCCTTGCCGGGTGCACTGGAGAATATCGGCCCTACCTTGGGCCTGATTCAATGCTTCACGAAGTTCTTGAGGTCCTCTGGAGGCGACTTCTGGAAGAGCTCCTTCCACCTGGCTAGTCTGTTCTTCAGCCCTTTCAAAGACAGCAAGCCGCACGCTGAACAAGCTTGCCAACTGTGGTCTGGGCCAAGGCAACGTAGGCAGAGGGCGTGGGGGTCTGAAGCTGGGAATAGCCCGTTGCAGGCTGGACACCTGCTGAACCCTGTAGAAGTTGACATGCGCCGGGGAGGAGCGTGACGCCTGAGGACCGAGTACCTGAATGACAAAAAGACAAAAAAGAAGATAAAGAAGAAGTATCCGCGTGTGGAATTACATGGCGGAAGCCAAACCCAGGAGCGCTGGTGAATTCGGCCCATTCCCGTCGACGCGGAAAATGGGACTCAGGTGTGGCGGCGGAGGCAGGGCAGCGCATGCTCCCTTGGCCGCACCCCTGTGAGCCTCTAAATTTAAAGGGTAAGAGGTTTTTTCTGGTGAAAAAGGTTCCGTCTCCCGTACCTTGGAAGGGACACCTATACAGTATGGAGGAAAGGGGACGGGACGTAAGAGTAAGTACTGTGCATACAGCATCTGTCCAGGTATTGGCATTGTTTAAAAAGGTTCAATTGATGCATTAACAAAGGGAAGCCAGAATGTTTTGGGAATGGGGTATTGTTTTATTGGAGTAGTCAATAAATAATATGTTACATACAGTAGTGACTCAAGTACTCTGAGTCCAAAGTCCCCTTCTGTCCATGCTCTATGGGCATCCCGGTAAAGGGACGGAACAGGTACCATTTTGCCTTGCAAAGAAAAACATTTCCCCTTTAAATTTAGAGTGTGCTAGGGCACGGTCGCATGCTTATCCATGCCCCGCTATGCCCACCTCACGTCAGTCCCCTTTGTAGCATAGGACTCAAGAAGGACTAGTTTACAGCCTGTTTTAATTTAGGGGGATGTTGGTGGGTCGTATGGAGGAAAGGGTACTATTGACTAGGAGTACTTCAGTCAGTACTGTGAGTAACTTTTTCTTACTCCTACGCCACGTCCCACTTCCTCCATACTGTATGGGTGATTCCAACACACCATTTCTTAGGAAGGAGCACCAATTTATTAGGGACTACTGGAGAACAGTTTTTTTAGTACTGCTTGTCAGAATGCCGCATTTGACCTCGCACTAGTGTTGAGGCAGTAATGTTTGCAGAAAGCTGATGGTGATGCCCGTGTGGTAGCAGAACTCGTCTAAGGAACGCCACAGTTGTGGCTTTAGCCCTGACAGTATGTGCATGCATTCCTGCTAGAGGATTTTTAGACTGCAACTTGTAGGATTCTGAAATAGCCGCTACCATCCAACTGGCTATGGATGCTTGTGACCGTGGAGGGGAATCAACAAAGGCGACAAACAGGTCCTCTGATTTTCTGAAATGTTTGGTCCTGTTCGAGTAGAACTTTAATGCTCTGCACACATCTAGGCAATGCAACACTTTATCAGCCTCAGATGTGGGATTTGGAAAAAAGGTTGGAAGTGTTATCTCCTGGTTCAGGTGGAAAGCTGATGAAACTTTGGGAAGGAAACCTGTGTGGGTTCTAAGCACCACTGTGTGCTTATGACATAGTGTATATGGCTCCATAGCCGCTAGCACTTGAATTTCACTGACTCTGCGAGCAGATGTCAATGCTACTAGAATAGTGTTTTTCCAAGTGACAAGTTTAAGGTCAGTGGAAGCCATTGCTTCAAAAGGTTTATGCGCTGGTGCCGTCAGAATTATATTCAAGTCCCACACTGGATGGAGACGAGAAAAAGGGGGCTACATCCTTGTAAGTTCTGGTAAATGTCTCTTGACCCTCGGGTTAGCTAAAGATAGCAAGAGTTATTTGGAATTCATGTACGGGCCTATGGCCGCTAAATAGGCGTACATGTAGCTACCTGAACTCCTGACTGAGCAAGGTGTGACGAAAGAGATAAAACATTGTCTAGAGAGCACTGAAAAGAGTTGACATTGTTGTCCTCGTCCCAGAAGCAGAACCTGGACCATTTACTTTTGTATTGGGTCCTTGCAGACTTCTTTCAGGTTTGTTGAATTATCTGAAAATTCTGTTGCGAAGGAGCAAAGTAACCCAAGGTTAACTCTTCAGAAACCAAGCCCATAGGGCTAACTTTTCCAGGGCAGGGTGAATATCTGTTCCAGTCTGTTGGGTTAATAGGTAAAGTTGCTCTGTCTGTAACTGAATTGGCTCTTTGTGGACAACTGTAAGAGATCTGAGCACCACTCTCTTGTTGGTCATCGTGGGAATATTAATATCACTGTGCAATTCGCTGAGTCCTTGATCTTGCGAAGGACTTTTTCAATTAATGGAGTTGGAGGTAACATGTAACACCACTTCCCGTCGCAAGGAATGTGCAAAGCATCTTTCAGCAATCTCCTTCCAGGAGGCGTAAAGGCAGCATTTGTTGTTCTTCTGTGTATATGCGCCATACAATGTTCAATAAATAAAATAAATAAATAGGCCCACATATGGATGACACCAGCATTTGAACAATCAGTTGAGCACTATGTAGATTATTTGCCATTTGTATGAGGTGGATCCCAGCCTGCGGAGCTTGTCCATTTCTCTGTTCTCTTCCCATGGAAGATGAACATCTGTGACCTGAATCCAGTGATTTACCACCCAATTTCATGTATCGACTGCTAATTTGTAGAGAGCTGGAGACCTCTTTCTTCCTTGCTTGTTGATGTAGTATATTGCAGTGGAACTGTCTGTCGTGTTGAGGACAGTCTTGTTGTTTATGAATAGCTGGAACGCATTTAATGCTAGAGAAATAGCCAGAAGTCCCAGATAGTTTATGTGGGAAGGTTTTTCCAGTAGATTCCATTTCCCGTGAATGGTTAGGTTGCTCAAGGTAGCACCATACCCTTCCATGGAAGAATTTGTGGTAATCATTATTGAATGGGGGACTGGGCGTGAAAAGAGTCCCTTTCATAACATTTGATTCCTTCTTCCACCATAATAGGCCCCTCTAGCAAAGAGGGAGGAATCAACATTGTGTCTGATTGGCTTCCCGTTTCGTGGTCCCATAAACACAATAAGTGCATCTGAAGCACTCTCACCTTGAGTCTGGGTAGAGGTACTGTGAGGACACGAGAAGCTAGGAGCCCAAATATATGCTGGAACCACCATGCAGACATTGACTGTGTCACGAAGTAATTGACTGCTGATACAACATCCCTGAACCTGTCCTGTGTAGTGAACATTCTCTCTGATATTGTGTGCCACCTCATTCCTAGAATCTCCAAATCCTTTGGTAGTACTAACTCTGACCTCTTTAGGTTGATTGAGAAACCTAGGTCAAATAGTATTTGCATCAGCCAGCAGCAGAAGAATGTTGTATTCTGTGGTGAACTCGAATTAGCCAGTCGCCATTTGGGTATATATGTGATGACCCTCCATTCTGAGAACAGCAGCAATGCATTCTTTATTTTTGTGAAAACATGTGGACCTGAGTTTAGTTCAAATGGGAGCACTATGGACTGAAAGTGTTGACCCATCACTGTAAAGCGTAACATTTGCCTGTGTGGTTGCCAAATGGGGGACATGCAGATAGGCACCCTTCAGGTCCAGGGAGCACATCCACCCTCTTCTGCAGCGTGCCTCGGCTATGTGAGCTGGCCTCACCATCTTAAACCTTTCCACATAAGGGACAGGTTGAGGTGAGATACATTCAGGACTACTCTCAGGCCTGCCTGTTTTTTTTGTGACTAGCAAATATTCTTGAATAGTAGGACAGACTCTCTCCTTTTGTGGGACTTTTTCCACTGCCTGATCTTGAACCAGCTTGATTATTTCTCTGATGAGAGCCGGTAAACCTATTTGAAGGAGGGGAGGCGATGCTGGAGGGAGGGAAGGAAGTGGGAGTCGAAAACCTGTGGAAGTGACTGATGGGAGCCACAGGTCCTGAAAAAGGTGACGCCATACTAACACGTGCCGGGCTAATCTGCCCCCAACTGAGGTGTTGTGGACCCGGATGCTGGCCTCATTGTTTTATAGCATCTGAGGTGTATGAGGAGGAGGGGTACAATAACAACACCTTGGTTGCCGTATGCTGCTGTTTCTGTGGTGTATACTGGGCAAATGGTTAGGTTGCCTGGCTCTTCCGTGCAGAAAATCTGAGCCTCTGAATGAAGGAGGTCTTTGTGCAGATCTTGGTTGTGCCCCTGAAAATTGCTTTGTGGTGCAGGTTTAGAGAAGAGTGCCAATGACTTAGCTGTTTGGGCGCTTGTTTTCTTCTTTAATTTCGGGAATGGTACAAGTGTGTTCCCTTCAAAGGGAGTCTAGGATTATGTCTCGCACATCTGGTGTACATTTTGTGGCGTGCATCCATACAGACCTTCCATGTCTGTAGCTACATACGTGGCTCTGGTGGCTGTTTCAATGTGCGATACAGAAGCTTCCCAAATGTCCTGAGCATTAATCTTTGCTTCTGCTAAGCTTACTTTGAAGGCCGCTTGGCGTTCTACTGCTAGGTCAGGCAGAAAATCCCCGATTTCTCTCCATTTCTGGTTTGCTGCAGCAAGTAATGCATCCGCATTAGTCTGTCTGAGGTGTAACCCTGAATACAGCTATCCTTTTTTCCAAATGATTCTAAAAACTCTCAAATCAAATGTAACTATCTTTGTCTTCAAGTCTCTCCATGGTCTTGCCCCTAGCTATCTTGCTGCACTAATATCCTTCTACATTCCCTCTCGCTCTCTTCAGTCCTACTCTCAAGTTCAGACTTCTGGTTCCTCGTCCCCCTAGTGCTCACTCTTGATTTTGATCTTTTGAACTTCTTGCCCCCCTTCACTGAAATGCCCTCCCACCTTCTCTTCGCTCTATCACTGTCTACTCTCTCTTCCGTGGTTCTCTAAAATCGCATTTACTTCAACACTCCTGGGTGATCGCCTTCTGGACCCAATTGTTTATTCACTTTTATTGTACCGTGTTTAATTTTTATGTTCAGCGCTTTGCCTTAAGGCGCTTAATAAAAGACAAATACAAAATAAAAGCTTGTCCTCTCTGGATAAGCATGCCGAGGCAGATGTTGTCGAGGAAGCAGACCCTGCAAATGACTCTGAATAAAGAGATGTAGCAGCTACCACAGAAGAAAGCAGTTGGGGGTCAGAGGCAAACGGCACTGATTCGCCTTCCATTTGTCTAGACCTGGCATCCAAACGTTTTTAGATAAAGTAGAGTGGGGTTGGGGTTTAAGCCACAACTTTTTTGCTACTGCTAAAACATCGTTTCACAATGATATTCCAGAGAGGTTATTTAGTCTAAGTGATAAAATCCAACAACACTCCTGCTTTCTGTTGCAGTATAGGTACTCCTAAGAATTCGGTAAGACTGGGCATATGATCATGAAATAATTTTGCTGAGTATGACATATCCTCTACGCCATCATCAGCGTCTCTGTCGGAAGACTTTAGTTCAAGAGCACCAGGCCATGTTCTGAATAGTATCTCCATGACTCACCTTCTAATTTGTCAAGCCAATCAGTCATTAGGAACAAGTTACTAAGTATTACATGGATTCACATGCTCATGAACATTCCCTGCTGAAGGGGGGGAATCCTCGTTAAATATTAAAGCAGTTTTGCTTGAAAGCTTTAACTGCTTGTCACTTCTATAGCCTATTGCTGTCACTTTGGGTCATACTGCCCCAGCCAATGACATTCATCCCCCTAAACTCCACCCGGGGTGGCCATCTTCAGATATGGTTCATTTATTTTTATATATTTGCATTTTTAAAGCGCTCACACAGCCCGTGGGCATCGAGGCGCTGTTACAGGAATTGTTTGTTTTTTACTTGCGTAATTGTTTTTTTATTTTTTTGTCTTAGTTGTGCATTTATAACGCGCTTAGATACCCAGAGGTTTCTAAGCACGGACCCGGGGATCGAACCTGTGTAGCTTTGTGTCGTCTTGCTTCCAAGGCAAACACATTGCTGCTGAGCTATCCTCCCGGGACACACTTAAGTGGAAGTAGGAAAGAAGAAGAGCCAGAGAGGAAGGAAGGAGGGTGCACATGTGAATCCATGTAAGACCCATGCTGGAGAACAGGAGTTACAGGTAAGTAACTTGTTCCTTCTCCACCATTGAGTTTTGCATGTATTCACATGCTCATGAATATGATTATACAGCAATATATATACACAAACAGATGAGGTGGTAAGGCTCACAGAAGCAATACACTTAACTCTGGACTAGACTCACCTCATACAAATAGGTTGCAAAGCACTGCTTGGGTGACCTGGGACTCATTCCTGGAATCCCTGTCGATACAGTAGAATCTTGTGAAGATTTGGGTAGACCTCCACATAGAAGCTCTGCAGATGTTGAGCAGGGGAACACCAGAGAGAAACCCTGTAGTCAATACGACGGTTCTGGTGGAATGGGCTCTCGGCTGGCCTGGTAGTGGTCTGTTTGCCAAACAATGGCATTGCATGATACAGCTGGAGAGCTGCCTTAGACAGGGTCTTCCCATGTCTCACAGGTCCATAAATGATGAAAAGCTGAGAAGTCTTTCGAAAGTCTTTCGTGCGTGCAACATAGACCTTTAAGGCATGTGCAATTCACAGTGAATGCAAAGATCTTTCAGTGAAGTGAAGAAGGGTTCTCAAAGAAAACTGGTACAAACAAAAGCTCATTTAGATGAATCGCAAAACCACCTTAGCTGAATGGAATGACAAAATGGAAGCTTACAGGAGAGATCCTGCATTTCTCCAAACTGCCTGGCTGAGGTGCAAGCCACTAGGAAGGCTGTCTTCCATGACAGAAACTTCAAGGAGGCCCGATGTATAGGTTCAAACGAAGGCCCCATCAGTTGCGACAGTACCACATTTAGGGCCTCATCACGACTTTGGCGGTAACCCTTAAATCCGGCGGTCGCGCTATTACCGCCGGATTTAAGGGTCCGCCAAATCAGGACTTCGGCGGATTTCGGCCCAGCTCTTGGATGGGGGGAAATCCGCCGAAAATTTGCGCTATTACCACCGGCGGGAAATCCACCGGCGGTAAGAGCTTGAATATTCCCCATTGAGCCCAATGGGGAATGGGGAATTACAATTACCGCTGAATTCGTGATCCGGCGCTATTAGCGCCGGGGAGTTCGGCGGTAGGGCTAATACCGCCGGTGTTAATACCACCGGCGTTACCGCCAAAGTTGTGATCAGGCCCTTAGATCCCACTTAGGGGAAGGAGCCTTCACCGGAGGGAATGTTCTGAAGAGGCTTTTGAGGAACTCTTTAACAAGCCGGTGCGACCACAGGGAAAGCTTGCCTGGAGCCCGTGTGTACCAGGATATGGCGTCCAGGTGTACCTTGATAGATGCATGGGCAAGGCCAGACTTTGCAAGCGAGAGCAGGTAGGGAAGAACCTTGGCGCTGTGACACGCAGCAGAGGAATCTTCCATGAATGGCACCACACTGTCCGTAGCAGGCAAGTGTAGAGAGGATCCTGACCTTGGCTAGAATGTTGCTGCATTCCGAAGGCAGTGAGTAGTGTCCAAATTCTAGGTATGCAGGAGCCAGTACACAAGACCCTGGGTTTTGGTGCAGAGTTGACCCACCCTCTCTGGAAAGCAGTTCTGGAAGGGGAGGAAGTTTGATGGCTCAGATCACCGACATATGGAGAAGGTCTGAGTACCAGATCTGCCTGGGCCATGCTGGAGCAATGAGGATCATCTTGCAATGACAACATTTGAGTTGTTGATCACTCGTAGTAAGTGAAACCGGAGGGAAAGCATATGGGAAGAGGCCCTCCCAAAGGAATGAGAAAACATTCCCCAGACTTCTAGCCTCAAGACACCTGCTGGCAAATTATCGCAAAGAGGTTGATTTGAGGGAGACCCCACTCGTAGAGATGAGACACTTGTGCTTGCTGGAGCTCCCATTCGTGGCAGGTCCGCAGTGCCAGGCTGTGAGAGTCTACGATGGTGTTCTCAGTGCCTGCCAGGTGAAATGGGACTAGAAACATCTGTTGAACAATGGCTCAGTGCCACAGCATCTTCGCCTCACGGGAGAGAATGGAGAAGTACGTCACAGCCTGCTTCCTGATGTAAAACATATGATATGATATTGTGCTCATATACAAGTGTTTAAGAGCGCGGCCAAGCAAAGGGAGGGGGAACGTGGGAGAACAAAAATAACAATCTTACTAGGTCCAGTGAAATTAAGACTGCGCAAGTGCATGGAAAAGGGGGAAAGTGTGTGCGAGGGGGAGAAGTGGAAAGTACAGAACAGAGGAGAGAACAGAATAGACAAGTGAAATAAATAAATAAATGCAATGGAAAAAAAGTGGAGCAGCCAGCAAGTGGCAAGTGCATGATTAGTCAGAGAGGGTATATCTGATAAGTGCAGAAGAAGAGTGGGGGACTGTATGGGTACAGATCCCAATGGTGGCTCGGAGGCAGTGCAGGAGGGAGGCAGGGTGAGCAGATACCTGGGCCTGAGGGACAGAGGGTGGCCAGGTGCACGGTGCTGAGAGAGAGAAGCAGATCAGCAGGGGAGAAGAGGGGCAAAGGCAGAAGCGAATGGGAAGGTCTTGAGGTGTTTCCGGAGCCGGAGAGGATTCTCCTCAAGTTTCAAGGTGGTCGGGAGGCTGTTCCAAAGGTAGGCCCCAGCCGAAGACAGAGATCTGCCCTAGCTCGTTTCTTTGAAAAGCGACCGACCCTGAGGGAGTTAGAAGTAGAGGAGCGAAGGGCTCGAAGGGGGAGGTATTTACAGAGGGATAGTTGAAGGTATTTTGGAGCCAGGCCACAGAAAGCCTTGTGGACAATGCAGAGGGTTTTAAATGTAATCAGTGCATCCACTGGGAGCCAATGAAGGGATTTCAGAGCTGGAGAGATACGATCGCAGGGCTTGCGGCCAAGGACAAGTCTTGCAGTCCTGTTCTGGATTAGTTGTAAAGGGCGGAGAGTGGAGGCAATTTAGAAAGAGGCTGTAGTCCAACCTAGAGAGAACCAGAGCTTGGGAGACGGTGCGCTTCTGGGGAAGGAGAGGAAAGGTAGAGTACCTTTAAGGAGGTGCAGTAAGAGGTTTGACTATTTAGAGACGTCAGAGATGTGTGCGGAGAAGGAAAGTGTGGAGTCAAAGATGACCCCGAGATTCTTAGCCACGCAGGTAGGGGTAGGAGGAGGGCCAAGGGAGGCCGGCCAGAGAGTGACAGTAAAGGATGGTGGAGGTGTACCAATGTTGGAATTTAGACAAAGATCGTTGGCAGCACAGCAATTTTGAATGGCGATTAGGCAGTCAGAGATGAGGGAAGGCGAGGAGGTGCCTGAGAGAAGCCTGAAAATGAGTTGGGTGTCGTCAGCATAGCACTGGAAGTATGAGCAGAAAATGGAGATGCAGTAGGAGAGGGTTGCCAGGTATTGGTTGAAAAGCCAGGGCGAGAGGTTAGACTCCTGGGGAACACCACAGGTAGAGAGGGAGAGAGAGGATAGGAAGGACCCAACTGTTACCTGGGAATAAAATGGGTCAGCCAGGCCAAAGCCTGATCGGTGATACCCAGGTTGTCACAGAGACGATTGAGCAGGATGGTATGGTTGACCGTGTCGAAAGCAGAGGAGCGATCAAGTAGGATGAGGACGGAGGGAATGTTGACTCAAGGTTACAGAGCAGGTCTTCATGGATGTTCAGGAGAGCAGTTTCCGTGCTTCTGCCAGCTCTGAATCCAGATTGGTGGTCATGGAGAGAACCAACAGAGTCAGAAAGAAGGTTAAACTGGGAGATGGCCCAAAAAGGGAGTATTGGAAATTGGGCAGTAGTTAGCCGGACAAGAGGGATCAGCAGTGGGTTTCTTAAGGAGAGGGTGCACAAGGGAGTGCTTCAGGGGGGAAGGGAACGATCCAGAGGCAAAAGAATGGTTTCAGAAATCTGCAAGGGCTGGAGCGAGGGGTATCAATGTGGTCCTTAATGGTTTTAGAGGAACAGGGATGGACCTGTTTTGATGAGGCTTTTCATAGACTGGACTTGTCTAGCCACCTCATCCGGGGAGAAAAGAGGAAAGGAGGAGAAAGAGGGAGTGGGGGGTAACTGAAGGGGGGGTCAGCAAGCCGGGACGGAGAGGGGAGAGGAGGAGGGTGAGGGGGGCTAGAGTAGAGGGTGGACAATATATCCTGGGTTTTGGAATTAAAGAGAGAGGCAAGGGCATTGCAAAGAGCCTGGGAGGCGAGAGGGGGGTGGAGACTGCAGGAGGATTGGCCAGCTCCTCGCAGAGTTTGGCCGAGTTTCTAGATGGCGCAGGGACACATGCTTGAATGTGGGCTCTCTTATTGGAGCAGACAGCAAGATGGTATTGCCTTTGGAGCAAGCGGCAGGCCAGTTTATCAGAGGAGAAGCAGGAAGCCCTCTATTTCCTCTCAGCCGCCCCACACTTGCGTTTAAGTGTAGCTAGGTCCGAGTCACATCAGGAATTACACTTGGCTTTGGACTTCAAATGGATCCTCATGACCGGGGAAAGAACAACAAGAGTAGTAGAGATAGAGTAGTAGAGCAGGGACAGGGCTGGGCCAGGGTGTCAGTCAGCCTGAGGTGGGGGGTGGGGGGAGGAGAGAAGGTGGCAGTGAAAGCCTCGATTGATACATGCTTCATGGGCCGGATGTCCAAGAAGGTGGGTGGCAAACATGTGGAAGGCTTGGTGTGGGGGAGGAGATGGACCGATGGGAGGAGAGGAGGCAGTGATCACTCCAGGAGAGAGGAGTGGTGTGGGGAGAAGAGAGGGGTGTTGTCCGTTGTGGTGGTGGTGTTGTCCATGAAGACCTGCATGACCTTCCCCTGGAGCTGAGGCCCAAAGACTTGATGGCCCAAAAACTGCTCATAGTTCCAGGGCCTTGATGTGCAACTCCTTTTCTTCTGGGTGCCAGAGGCCTCTGGAGTATGATTGTCATGTGTGGGCTCCCCAACCCTTTGGCGAGGCGTTGATTATAGCTGTTGCTTGATATGCAGGGATCTGAAAGGAAGAAAAATAAGAGATGCGGTGAAGTGAGCACCATTACAGTACCTGATGGAACGCCCGATTTGGGGGCGATTTTGTCATTCCATGCACCAGTGACTTGCTGCCATCTGGCATACAGAAGCTCTTGAAGGAGTCTCATCCGTAGTCTGCAAAGGGGAACTAGATGGATGCAGGAGGACATCATCCCTAGCAGAAACTTGATGGATCGGATTAATGCAGCAGAGGCTGTTGATAGCCGTTGGACCTTTCCCAGTATGGTCTTCACTCTCTCTTCCAAAGGAGCTGCTAGACACAAGAGTGTGTTGAGGCAGGATCCCAGGAATAGCACGTTCTGAGATGGCGCTACACAGGGTTTCTGATAATTTATCGAGAAACACCGAGAAGTAATGGTTTGGATGGTCTCTGTGGTGTTTTGGTTTGCCAGCGCGCGACAGCGGAATCGGATCAGCCAATCGTCTAGGTAAGGATAGACTTAAATTCCCTTGCTACGAATGTGCGCTGCCACCTGAGCCAAGCACTTGGCTAACACCCTAGGGCCGATTTCAGGACAAATGGCAAGGCTTTGAAATGGTAATGTCTTCTCTGAATGACAAATTCCGGTGTTTACGTTGAAACTGGGATGTGGAAACAAGCATCTTCTAAGTCGAGGGTTGCCAGGAAATCTCCTTCCCCCAGTTGATCGAGCACATGCTGCAACGTGACCATCCTGAATTTTTGGGACTTGAGGAATTTGTTGAGGCGTCACAAATCTAGAATTGGGTCTCAACCCTCGTGACTTCTTTCGTACCAGAAAGTATCTGGAGTACACTCCGGACCCCCAAAGGCTCTGAGGGACTGGCTCTAGTACCCCCCTGTTTGGCATGGCTTTAACCTCCTTTAATAGCTGCACTATGTGCTATTCTGGTCTGGGAACGGGAGGAAAGTGAGGGCATTTGTCCTGGAATTCCAGAGTGTGGCCTTGTTGAAGGATATTGAGCACCCATTTGTCTGTGGAGATGTTGCACCACTGGTTGACAAATTGTGATCACCCACTGGGGTGTGGAAGTGAGGGCATGGGCCCTGGACCGGGTCAGGCTGGTTTTGGTGTCTGCGCTCTAGACACTGAAGCGCAACAATGCTGGTTGCTACCGCTGTAGGTCTAGGAACATCCCCAATATGCCTCCTGGGTGTTGAACGTGAGGGGCTCGGGATAGGGTGAGGTGAACCCTTTGGAGGACCTCAAGACTTTCCCTTTGTTGGAGAGTTCCCAATAAATGTGTTGTTTCAGTGTCTGTTTTTATGTCCTGTAGGGTGCCATCGGCTACCTTCCTGAAGAGGTTGTCACCATCAAATGGCATGTCTGCCACCTTTGTATGCACATCAGTGTATATGTCTGTGGTCTTGAGCCTACCTTAGCAGTGGAGGGCCCCTCCATTGCGCATCTGCCGAAATCCAGAATCTGCGATGTCCAGGGCGACAGTAATCGCATGGTCAAAGGCTACCTTTCCCTCGTGGAACAACGCTAGAGGAAGTTGAGGTCCCAAGTTATACCAGGGCTCTCTGTCATACCTCGAGAGAATGGCTAAGGCATTGCCGGTCTTGATGATAGATGCCACTGTCGTGCTGATGCACTTCCCAGTCGCATACAGCTTTTGTATGGAGCAGGTATGGGTGCAGCCGGTAGACGCGGCTGAATTTCTGACACCATCATGTGAAGAGTAGTTAAAATGTCCATTGACAAGTTCCTTGGCGCTGCAGGAGCTCCTTCTGGTCCATGATGGAAAGGGTTAGGAGGCAGAGATGGTTGAGCTCTTGCAAAGGCACTGCCAAAATGGCATCTGGCTCCGCTGACCACTCTCTTGGTCGGAGTAAAAACTTTGTGGTAGGTCCTCCTCAGAAGGACTGGAAGAGTAAATTGCTGGAACTGGGGATGGCACTCTGGGAGGCCCCAAAGGAGACAGGGTTAAGAGTTGTGCGGCCTTGGTGGGTCTAGGGAGAAAAGCAAGAGCAGGATGCATCTCTCACTCCAAATTCTAGCCCCTAGGAAAGGAGGCGATAACCAGGGCCTGTGGAACAGGTAATGGTAACGTTGTGATGGGGCCGATGTTGGTGCCTCCGACGGAGGCCTAGGCGGAAAGGCCACTCTGGGAGTGACAATTGTCTTTGTGGAAAGTGACTGTACTGGACAAGCCCGTTGACGGAATTGAAGTCATTGACGGAAGACTAGGCTTCATGGACAAAGTCATCGACCAAGTAACAGACTTGGTAGCTGAGGTAGTCGACTGTGGACCCGTCGACCTGTCCCTCAACTAGCTCTGTGACGATGTCGAGGTTGTTAACATTGAACCTGCTGACAGGTCCCTTGACAGGGTCCATGTCGATATAGTTTTTTGATTCGCAGCTGGTATGAGGGATTTCCTCACAGACGAACCTGGCTGCTCGACAGTAGACTACCCGTTGATGGGGAGGGTGACAACGATCTATGCCTCTGAGACCTGGGCTCTACAACCGCAGTGACCATCGATGAAGAAGTTGGACCTTGAGAAGACTTAGACTTTTTTTTATGTTATCTTCTTCCGGGAAGTGTCCTCAAAAGATCTCGACCGCTTCTTGTCAGAAGGAGCACGCTCCTTGGGCCTACCGACCCGTGAAGAGGCATGACTGCACACGAAGGCCAAGTCAGAGGCCTTCCCTTTCTCAGTCCACGCCACTAACCTTCGATGGTGGTCCTTCCGGGTCTTGGAGGAGAAGGCCTGGCAGATGAAACATAGGTCCGCATCGTGGTCAGGATGTAAGCAGTTGATGCAGATCTTCAATAAAGATGTTTTTCAGGCCTTGTGGTGTCCACCAAGGCGTGGAAAAGGCCACCCACTGTCAAGAGATCCAGTAATGGAAGTATGAGAAGAAATTGAGACAATGAGCCAAAAAGTTATTGATATTTCGAGGAGTGAAACACAAGGACTCCCGACACGAAAACATGCAGTAAGAATCTGAAGATGGCCACTAAGGGTGGACCTTAGGAGGATGAATTTCATTGGCTGCGGCAGTATGACCCAAAGTGACAATAGGCTACAGAAGTGGCAAGCAGCCTTAGCTTTAATGCGAAACTGCCTTAATATTTACTGAGTATACTCAGCCTGACAACAGGGAATATTCATGAGCATGTGAATCCATGTAAGACCCCATGCTGAAAAATTATCTGTTGTATTCAAGGCTGTATAACGATCCCAGTACAAAACTAGCTTTATATATATTTATACGGCTGGGATAGAGAAACCACTAGCAGAACGTATGCATTTATTTGCAGTGAAGGATCTACTCCTGACTTCAGCTGTCACCATTGTTTGTACTTTGCATTTAGATTTATTTCCACTCAAAGCACCTAGGTATTTAAATGCATTGACCTTATTTATTTTTTCCTCATATAGGGTCCACCTACAGTGGGAAATCACATTCGCTGTGCCCAATGTCATAATTTTAGTTTTTTCATAGTTTATCTTTAGCAAATTTAACCTAGAGAAAGTGTGGCTGCTGATTGATCCATCATCACTATATTGTCTGCATATCCTACACAAAGAATGTGAGTGGAACCTATTTTAGGAGGCTATTGTTTGTTTGTTTAAGCCTATTATTTAAATCCGATATGTATCTGTTAAAAAGCAATGGGTCTGGAGGCCACGAGGGGGCGTGAGCAAGATGGCTGCTTTCTGAGCAAGCTTTGCTCCCCCCTTCTCGTACCTGGATGTAATGGCAGTCATTTCATTTGCCTTGCCCCACTGCTAGATTGAGGACAAAGCAGAGGGGGCCAGCAGGCTGCTCTGGTGCGTTTCTTGGAGTGGAGGGTTGAGGAGCTCTGGAGAATTGCATCGACCTGGCGTTTGATGCAGGGTCAGTGTCAGGTTTCGCACTTGGAGGCTGTGGCAAGCTTGGAAGCACTAACATTATTGATTGAACTAGTTTTCCGGTCTAGTCTTCCACCAAGAATGCCGCCGTTTGTTTATATTAGAGCCACGCTCCCCTGCGCAGCACGTTGTATCTGTCCATTCTCCTTTGGACTGCGCTGCTGTGAAGTTCACAGTTTGTTCCTCTTGTGTACCCTTTTTTCCCCCGGTATTGCCAGCCTTCTACTGTTTTCCTGGTTCTAGCCCTTGTTAGGCTCTGCCCACCTTCGTTCTTCCTGCACAGCATTTAACCGTTGCCTTCAGCTATCCTTAGTCCTTAACTGTCCTCCGTTTCTACGCTTTCTGTTTGCGTGGCATTTTACCGTCACGTTCCGCTTTACTTATCGCTATCCTGTTCTCTCTCTCTCTCTCTCTCTCTCTCTCTCTCTCGCATTCTTGCACCTCACTCTAATTGATGTAGTTACATTGCTTTACTTACCTTTTCCGTCTATCTCTCTCTCGCCGCATTCTGGCATCGCTCTCCATTTTCTTGCCTCACTGTACCCTTTCTTACTCGTGCTGTTCTATTCAAATACACTGGCTGTCTTAGGAAGTGTACCATCTCTGGTCTCTTATCCCCTCCATCCGGACTGATGAAATCCTCCTTTTGGAGGGACTGCTTACCCTTCTAGCATTAAGGAGTGTCTTCCGATCTGTGCATCCATCTAGTATTCGCTCCTACCTTCATCCTGGAATCGGACTTCCAAATTTCCTTAGAATTCTACACCTTCTTCGTATAGTGCACCAGCTTACCACTTATATAGGACTCCATCCGTTTCCGCTGTTGAGAGCATCCTACAGGAAACCATCTACCCCGACAGACACTATCTGCCAGGGTTTTTTGATGCTTCGGCTTTTTCCCTGGTCTGGGGTTTGGCTCCTCAGAGTTCCCCAGTAAAAGGTTTATCCTGCCACGGGGGCCTCGGAGGGAGCCAGACCTTACTTGCACGAAAAGAAGGAAAAAAGGCCGAAAGAAAAGAAAGAAGCAGAACTAAAGAAGACACACAGAAAGAAGCTATCTGAACGCAAGGACAGCTCTTCCGAAGATGAGGTAAGGAGGAGGTTCGGGAGGGTAGGATTCAGTCGGACACACCTGACAGTCAGTCACGCCGCATGGAGGAGAGGCTACAATGCCTTGGGGCTAATAAGTCTTCTGTTGACATATTGGAATCACAGATAGACTTTCGGATTTTGCAGTTGGAAAGGCAAGGTGATGAGTTGGACGATATCAGAAAAAAAAGGGAAAGACGTCACAATCTGCGCCTTTTCAGAATCCATGAGAAAGATGGTGAAACCCCTAATGACATAATAAGGGGTTGCGGAAATATTGTTTGCAGAAGAGGAAGGGTTCAAGGTGGTGAATGACAGAGCCCACAGAGCATGTGGAGGTGCGAGGGGGCCTCGCTCAGTCCTGGTAAGGTTCCATTACTACTCTGAAAACGCTTGTATGCTGGATATGGCGAAGAGTATGGGCTTGGTGGACTATGGTTTCTCTTAAGTTTCTACATACCAGGACCTTTCTGTTTTTACATTGTCTAGACGCAAGCAGTCAAATGATCTGACACTATTGATGAGACTAAAGAGCATAAGACACAGTTGGGGGTTACCCTGTCTGCATTTCTTTTGAATATGAGGGGGACGAAATGCCATCTGGTTACGGAACATGAATTTCAAGAGCCATGGAGGAGTTGGTCAAGGAAGAGTGGGACGTAACAGTGGGACCCGACCACTATCGTAAGACACCATTTGCCTTAGATATAAGCCTCGAGAGAAGGATAGGCCTTCAGAAAATGTAATCGTATGAACACACCATCTCTGAGAAAATGAGTAGGGTAGGAGGGAATAGGATGGGGTACCCTTGAGGTGCATTGGTTGTACCCAGATTAGGGAACTTGGAGGTGAGTCACAATGTTGAACCCCCTATGGCGCTACGAGGGGACACTGTGGTCACAGATACTGGCCTTCGCCCTGAAGTCGGATTGGTGAGGTGTTATATGTTAACCTATTTGCAGGAATCGGTATATGTGGGTGCCTTATGTTTTGGCGATGGACTCTAAGGTGGAGTGGTACACAGAATTGGGTTAGTCCACATGGGTGCTTGGTGAATTTTTATGTTAGGTTGTTGAGGTACAGCAGCGTCTATTGGGCACAGGGGTGGGTGCCAGAAGTTTAAAGGTGAGGGGGAAGGGGCAGTGCGGAGATGGGGGGTGGCTCCAGGTGGTTCAATCCTGCTGTTATAGGAGTGGTGGGTGGGATCAAACGCCAACAGAATGGGTTTAGGATGGAGGGTATTTGAAGGGGGAGTTGATAAATTGGGGAAAACTGACGTTTAATAGGGTGCGTTTTTTTTGTATGTCAATGTGGTGTCCTCCCTTTTTTCTTTTTGTGGCTTTATTGTCTACCAACGATTGCTTTTGTGAAGCTATGGTAGTTCTCGAGGGATGATTAACACTCAACCTGACTGATTGAGTATTTCATGTCTGTTGTTGGGATAACATGAACAGAATTCTTGCTGAAGTTGGGCTCCTTGTATGTCAAAGATCTTAATTTGCCTGTTAAGAGATCTTAGGTGAAGAAGGAATTCAAAGGGCTGAACCTGGACATTCTCTGTTTACAAAAGACTCACTTAACGAGAGGTTCTGAGCATCACTTTAAAGGGGGTGGGGTATGCAGGGCTTTTTTCTTAGCCTCAGGGGACCAGAAGAAAATAGGTGTGGCTATTCTTTTGGGGAACAGGGCTTAATTTGAAGTGACTAATAATAATAATAATAATAATAATTAGGCACTTATATAGCACTACAAACCCTCAGGTATCTGAACGCTGCTTATTATTACCCACGGTGTGTGGTGCTCATTTATCGACTTCGGAAGGATGAAAGGCTGAGTTTGGCCCTGCCGGGATTCGAACCTGCATTAGCAGGCTCTGCACGGATGTCAAAGCGAGCGCTCTACTCGCTGTGCTACTTGACCGGCTTTGCAATAGAGATGGTAGGCATTTGTTTATAAGAGGGTGTTATCAGGGATCCAAGGTTACAGTGGCCTCCATTTACTGCCCTAACCAGGGACATGTTGATGTTTGGGAAAGGGCTGGTCAAAGATTGCAGACGGTCATGTAGGGTGTTGTCTGGATTGGTGGGGATTTCAAAATGGTTTTTGACACAGCTAAAGATAGACTGAGGACAGGAGAAATGCAGCTGCTGGGAGAACACAATAGGGAATCAACTAGGTTCAGGGAAATTAATGTGGATCTGGTGGATGCCTGGGAGGACAGTGAAGATGGACTACTGGTTAGAATTAGAGAATACTTTGAATTTAATAACAATGGGAAATAAGAACATTGATTCTGTGGGAAGGATTTAAGACTACGATTAGGGGTGACATGATAAAAATACAGTAATTGAAGAAAAATGAAAGGATTTGTAAGGAACAATCTTGTCGAGCCAGAATAGCTGAACTTCAGTCTGGTCGTCATGGCAGGGACTATATTAATCCAACAAGGTTATCATAACTGCAAGCTTGTAAAGCCAAACATAAGGCTCTAGGGTTAAAGAAACAGATTGGAAATTGAAATTCTGAAAGCAAAAATATTATGAAAAGGGTGGGGAAAGCTGACAGACTCTTGGCATGGAGATTGAAAGAGGAACATAAATCTAGGACAATGGGTTCTATAAGGAGTGCATCAGGTGCTACATTAGGGGATAAAGACGATATAGTGGGGGAATTTAGCAAATTTTACTCAGCACTGTACACCTCTGAGTGGCATGGTGATGTGTCTAAGAACCTTTATTTTTTAGACAAGCTGCATCTTCTGCATTGAGCATGGAGGACGCTGCATTACTTAATTCCACTATAACAGAAGATGAAATCGCTACAAAGAGTATGGCCAGTGGCTGCCAGAAGCAGCTCAAAACTTTCCTCTTCTGCTCTGATTTCTCTCTCTTCCCTCCCCTGCTGACCTGCTTGACCTACCGGTGTGCTGTACTGACTGGTTGCTTGGCTACCCTTAGAGTCTCACTGGGTACCAGGCTCTTTCTTGATCAGTCACCCTTGCACTGCCTCCGAGCATACCACGCACTTAGGGTCTTTAACTGTAACCCTACAGTCCCTTGTTCTCCTTGCACTACCCAGAGCCGCGCTGCCCTGGCTGCACTTACTGAGAGCATTGCTGCCCTGTTTTGCCCTGCCCTCTCCCTTGCACGTCCCCACTCCCTTTCCCCATGCACTTCTCGTTCTTGCACAATCTGAATGACACATGGCCTAGTAAGATTGTTGGTCTTGTCCTCCCTTCGTCTTCCCTCCCTTTCATTGTCGCGCCTTAAAACACTTGTGTACAGGCGCCTTATAAATGACTTATCATATCAAGTCTCCTGGAGATGATAAGTTCACTGTAAGGTGTTATAAGACTTTTTGCTCCCATCTGACCCCGCTTTAACTTAACTGTTCAACAAGATTTTGAACAATGAGGTCTTACCGAGATCTATGTTGGGGGCAATTACAACAGTGATTCTGAAGGATGGGAAAGACCCAACACTTTGTTCTTCCTATAGACCCATTTCATTATAGAATACAGATGTGAAGCTGTTGGTGAAAATCTTGGGTGATAGGTTGGATAGAGTTCTCCCCCTGTTGATTCACAGGGATCAGGTAAGTTTTATTAGGGGTGTCAAGGTGCAGAAAACACTAGGAAGATGTTACACGTGTTTCACCTTGCCCATAGAAGAAGGTTTGATGTCTAGACGCCCTTGATGCGGAAAAAGCATTTGCCCGAGTGGAGTGGGGGGTTTATGGGCATGCTCTTGAAAAAGTTTGGCCTGGGAGGACATTTTAGAAGATGGGTGACATCCCTTTATGATGGCCTTAGTGACAAAGTAATTGTTAATGGCGTTCTTTCTTCACCCTCTGCATTGTCAAGAGAAACTAGATAGGGGTGCCCCGCCCCTGCTCCTTTATGCTATGGTCAGAGAGCCCCTGGCAATTGCGATCAAGATGAACCCTGGGGTTAAGGGAATTGAGTGTGAAGGAGTGGAGGTTAAAATATTACTTTTTGAAAATGACATTTGGAACTATTTGACGGATTCCAGGGATTCTTTCTGAAAGAAGCTGAACTCGATCAATATCTATGGAGAAATAGCAGGCCTAGAAAATAAACATAAGGCTAATATTCTTCCACTTGGTAAAAGCAGTGTGGTATAGGTGGTAGGGGAAGGTCAGGTCGGGATGACTGTGGCGTGCAATGCTATAAAATATTTAGGCATTTTTATTCCAAGGGACCTGCATACCCTCTATGAGCTATATGTCCCTATTCTGAGTGTGCTGAAAATGGACTTGGAGAGGTGGTCATCACTTACTCTCTCTTGGTTTGGCCGAATTACGGCCATAAAGATGAATGCTCTCCCTAGGGCCCTATTTCCTTTTACCATGCTTCCTTATCGCTACCAGATACATTTTTCACAGATGTTAATTATTGGATTTCTAGGTTCATTTGGCAGGGTAAAAAGCAAGAATTCAACATTCTACTTTGATGCTTCCCATAAATGAGGAGGTTTTGGACTTCCAGACCACTATGACTATTATAAGGCAGCCCAATTTAGGATAATGAAGGAACACATGAGAGACGACTTGAGGACGTATTGGTCTTAATTGAAGGATTTCTCTGCCCACCCGAAAAAAGTGTGGGACTGGATGTGGGCACCCAAGAGATTGATTCCCTGCGAGCTTCATCACCAACACTCTCTGAGGGTATTTTGGAATCTGTGGAAAAAATACAATGGGCCTCATTAGGACCCTGGCGCTAAGTGTTTAACTGCGCCGTAAAAGGCTGCGGCGCCGTTAAACACTTAGTGCCTTACTACGAGGTCCCTTTGCGGGACCCGACTGAACAGCTGGTCTAGACCAGCCGTTAAAGTAGGGACCCGTAAAGGGACCTTGGTGCTAAGTACGGTACCGCAATTTGCGGTACCGTACTTAGCACCTTCCCCATTCCCATAGGGCCCTATCGGGCGAAAATGGGAATAGGGAAGGGCCATGGTTCAATGGGGAATTACCGCCCCACCAATCTTGGATTGGGGCGGTAATTCCCCATTGAACCATGGCGGACCTGTTACAACACCGGCACCAACCATGGTGCTAATAGCGCCATGGTTTAGCGCCAGTGTTGTAATGAGGGCCAATGAATGTTATGTTAAAGGATATTTATACTGCGCTCTGTCACCACCGGAGTGGTCCCCTGGCGCTCTGGCGGATCTGAAAACCAAGAGGGTAGAGACAGTTAGTAGGACTGAGTGGGAGAAAGAGCAAGAGAGCTGCGGTGTGTTGTTGGCAGCTTCAGTTCGGTATACACTGTTCGCTGAGCTTGGGTGTGTTTTTCGGTTGGTATCCTTCATGTGCTGTTGAGCAAGGCTATGTGTGGTTTGTTTTGTTGTTGCAGTGTAGGGACGTCCTTGCGGTTTGTTGTGCTTTAGAGGTATGGTTGTGTTTAGTTCGGAGTTTGAGAGGTGTACGCAGAGGGGTGAGTTTTTTATCAGTAGGGTTGGTAAGTGGCATCACTATCTAGATGGGACGCATACAGATATCCACAATTCAATCTAGACATGACACAAGCTGATATTTACAAATCTGTCTAGATGTGACGCAGGCTAATCTTCACAGTTCTTTCTAGATGGAACGCAAGCTAATATTCACAGTTCTGTCTAGATGTGATGCAAGCTAATATTCACAATTCTATCTAGATGTCACACAAGCTAATATCCACAATTCTGTCTGGATATGATGCAAACCAATAATCACAACTCTGTCTGGCTGTGACGGAAGATAATATTCACAGATTTGTCTAGATATGACACAGGTTAATCTTCACATATGTCTAGATGTGACACAAGCTAATCTTCACTGTCTAGATGTGACGCAAGCTAATATTCACAGTTCTGTCTAGATATGATGCAAGCTAATCTTCACAATTCTGTCTAGATGTGACACAGGCTAATCTTCACAGTTCTGTCTATATGTGATGCAAGCTAATCTTCACAATTCTGTCTAGATGTGACACAGGCTAATCTTCACAGTTCTGTCTATATGTGAATGCAAGCTAATATTCACAATTCTGTCTACAAGTGATACAAGCTAATATTCACAATTCTACCCCATCCATAACTGGCCAAAATGTCAACTGGGGCCGACTAACCCAATTGGCTTGATGCAGCGTATGGTAACCTTAAACATTGAAGCTAGAATCAGAAAGGCTACCATATACAAGTTGGGTAAATGTTGACTATGGCTGATAAGCAACAAATAGGCTGAGTAGGACACTGGGTAATTAGATGGTGGGGTAGTTAATGAAGTACAGTAAAGGTTGATATGTCCGACTAACACAATAAGATTACTATACAAACTGTGTCCCGGATGCATCAGAAAACCAGCAAATAGAGAATAAGGTATGCACTGTTAATAACGAAAACTAAATAACGACAAACATTTTCAGTGGCACCTGAATAACTATTTTTAGTAAAGTATATATGGGGTGGGGTAAGGGATTAAAAGAGGGGTTAGTTGGGAGTAGGGTAAAACAGCTTTAGAAAAGGGGATACTGGGGGGAACCCCCCCCCAATTAAATAACTTTTTTCATTATTTAAGTGTCACTGAAAATGTATGTCGTTATTTTGGTTGTAGTTATAAACACATGCAACCGAGAATAAGATAGGACTAGATTGGGTTGGTCAATTTAGTGGGGAGCAGTAATGGCTGCACCCCCTGCTCGAACTTCACTTAACTTGTCAGTAGCTGCTGGTTAACGGCTGCAGGTCTCAAAGGCTAACATGACAAACACAGACTGGAGCTGCTCTTCGGGAGCTGCACTTTGCCTTGGGCCCTTAGCCAGTGGGGCTGGCCAGTCAGAAGGCTGCCCTAGAACATCCAGCTATGAGGGCTTCCTGCTGCCAATTACGGAGGGTGGGAGGTGAAAAGCAGGGCAAGGGGGAAGAGGCAGTAAGGATTGAAATAAATAATTAAATGACAGTGGCCAGGCAGCAGCCTGCTTTCAAGTGCTGGATTTATAAAAATGTTACTATGAATGGGTCTCACCTGTGTGGATGTTGCTCCAGTCTGTGTCGGAGTGGGAAAAGAGAGAGGGCTAGCCTCGGCAGGTGTTTGATGCTAGGCTTCCTGCTGTCCCTGCGGCCAATCATGGACGGTGGGAGATGAAAAGCAGGGCAAGGGGGCGAAGGGCCTGTTTCATGGCACCCGCCGAATGCACATTCACTGTAGATTTAAATAAATCCAGTGCTGGATGTAAAATAAAAAAATGTGTACGATCGCCAGGCCGCAGCCTGATTCAATGCACACAGAGTGCAGATGTAAGTTAATAATTCAATTAAGTGACCAGGCCGCAGACTGCTTCCAAAGCACAAGCAGTGCTGGATTTAGAGAAATGTTGCGATCGCAGCCGTGTTTAAATGGGCCTCACCTGCGTGGATGTTGCTGCAGTCTGAATGGGACACTATCCACTTTGCCATTTCCTTGGTGTTCCTTATGGGGTTCCCTAATAGACCTGGGACAATTAGATTCTAAAATAACGCAAAAGTGTTCAAACTAAGGTCTGCAGATGATAGGGTAAATGGGACACAGAGGACAATTTAAGGGGTATGAAAAAGAGGTACAAGTAATGATGGGCAAGGATAATGTACAGATCTTTGATTATGTAATGCTCAAAGGTATCATACTGGACTTGAAATGTGGAGAATTGGTGGTAAGGGAGTTTATCCCTTTTGACAAGGTTTTGGACACTGCTACGACGATGAAAGGTATTATATCAACATTTTTGAGGCTAGGGAGTATAGTCCACTAAGCAAAACCCTCTCTCGGGGGTTCGAAATTCGAAAAGGGGGACCTCACTGGGAGGACAAGGACTCCCATTCCCATGGGGAACTCCCTATAACTATGTACTAATTACATCGGAATTCAAGAAACAAACGGTATAATAAACTGTGGCACTCAGAATAATACTGAAAGTGCCTTTGGATGGTTGGGACAAGACAATGCTAGTCTTTCTGTGGGCTTGACAGCTGAACATAAACAAAGCGGCCCTTTTTGATCAAGTGCCAGAATAAAGGCATGAGCACCCCCGAATGGAGTTGTGCTGCACTGTGGAGCCAGCTGTGGTGTGGGCATAGGATGGCGCAGAGGCGAGGCGCTACGGACCCGACTCGGGAGAGTTCAGAGTCGGAGAGGCAAAGGCAGCTCACAGAAAGCCTTACTTGGAGGTGTGACCATACGGAGGACGTGGTGGGCCCTGTGCTGCAAACTGTCGTCAAAATCAGGGATCAAGAGATGAATGAGCCAATTGTCCGTTCTCAACGAGAGAGCCCAAGAGCAGAGATGCACCAAAACAAGCAGAAGAGAAAACCTGCAAGCCGTTGAGACCTACAATACTATCCAAGAGACACTGCCTCAATGGAACAAACCCAACAGAACAGAAGGTATCAGGGCTGTCCAGGATAGAGGGAGGCAGAGAAAGGAGAGAACGGAAGGGGAGGAAAGAAGTGCTACCATAAGTCAGAGAGATCCCAGAAAGAGAGAAGGTACAGAGGGGTTATAGGAGCCAAAAGAAAACAAAGATTGTAATCCACCAGATGGCTCAGAGGAACTCCCAAGAGCTAAGAGAGCCACACAACGAGAGGGGTTACCCATACCCTTGAGAGATAAAGACAGACATTGTTACAGAGGAACACAAAGGGGGCTAGAGAGGCCCAATAAACAAAGTGAAGAACAAATACCAGGAGAGACGCCGCCTCAGTGGAACAAACCCAATGGAACAGAAGGTATCTGGTTTGTCCAGGGCAGAAGAAGGCATAGAAAGTAGAGAACAAAAGGGGAGGGAGGAAGGAAGGAGGGGTTACCAATATCCTAGAGAAATTGGGAAAGAGGAACCCAAGGGAGCTAATAAACACAGGGACGAACAAATACCAGTGGAGCACAGAGACTCCCAAGATGTGAAGCAAGTGGGGAAAGTTGCATAGTGGGATCAGGGAACTATCCTATCACTTAAAACATTTGAGACATTTTCTTTATTCAGGGACATAAGACTTTCTTTACAGAGGAAACTTTGGAACTCTGAGATGCTGCTAAGACTTGCTAAAGAGAACAAAGAACCCAGCACCAGGCTCCTGGGGAAGATTGGGGTGAAATCACAGAGTACAGGGCATTCAGTCTAGTTTTTCTTTCATATTTTTCAAGTGGAATGAGCATTTTAGCGGATAGGTTTGGAGGACTATTTTTTGGTTTTGACTATTAATGAGCACCTTACTTATAGTTTTGATGGGAATGGAAATCGCTTTGAGCAATAGTGCCTGAAAGGAATTTAAGTTAAATAAAGCCCATTGACAACATGTCCTCTGGTCAGAGCCATTCTTCCGGCTTGCCACAGAAGATACAAGTTAAAATCTTACTGGAAAGGGGTGGTGGGTGATGCAATCTTGGACCATATTTGGGAGAAGCTATACAAGGAACATAATTTCAAGTCCTCCATTGTTTGAGATCCCTTAAAGGTGTCCAAGATGTTCTCATGTTCCCCTCCACTCTGCAGCCGTGTCTGTGGAAATGTTGGCCCGTCTATTCATATCTGGTGGACTTGCCCACTCAAACAGATCTTTTGGTTGGAGCTGCTGATCACAGGTATCACACTCCGCTTAGACCCCACAACATTTTTGGTGGGCATTCTGCCCAAGAATCATAAGTCGTGCATACCGCCTAGACTGTGTGAAGACTTCCTGCGGGCAGGGAGGCTGGTGGCTGCACAGAAATGGAGGCAGCATGCTGCTACAGACAAAACAGACTGGTTTTTTAATGTAGGGGATGTTTATCCCGTAGATAGATGAACCTATATGGTACATGATGACATCTCATTTGTGGAGGAATGGGAGACTTTTGTAGAAAGATATGGTACTCCTGTTGATCTTCGCTCCTCCCTAGATGTGCAGGAATTGGGTAAGCCAGAATTTGGCCACGGACAGGCAGGTGGGGGATGGGTAATGTTTTGAAAAATAAAACATTGGAATAATGTATGGGTGAGACAATCCCTCTGCCAGGTTTACGTTTTTTGGTGTAATCTGTGTCCCTACATGAGATTTCTTTAGCTTAATCTCCCCAGGTATTTGTCATCCTGTCTCATGTCTTGTCTGTTAATATTTATTCTTTTTTGCGTGCTCCTGTTGTGTATATGTAATATATGCAATATATATGTAAATCATATGTAAATCTGCAATGGTAATTTTGTGAAGATGCTTGATTCGGTTTCAAACAGCTTTATCAGGAGTACTTACCTGATTGGTTTTGGTGTTCTTGCAAGTTCTTTTTGTTAAAATGTTTTGCGTTTCAAAACAATTTCAATAAAAATATATTGACCAAAATAAAGAAGTGGGGCCAAAATGCACCCCTGCTTCAGACCCGTATTTGTCTCAGCATACTTGGAGAGGGTGCCCATATGATCAAGCCTTATTGCCACACTGGTATCAGAATATGAATATGAATGTATCATAGTTAATAACCCATTGGGTAGTCCATAGTTCCCTCTAATCCATACTGTATTGGCGTGTCTCGCTAGGGACGGGAACAGAACCTTTTTCACCAGAAAAACGTCTTTCCCCTTTAAATTTAACTGCTCGCTGGAGCTAGGCCCCGGGAGCATGCTCTCCCTGACTCCACCCACCGGCGCCACACCTCAGTCCCCTTTGACACGTCAGCTATATTACATTTTCCTAATAACACTGCTTTTAAAGGGGGAGAATGGTGCGACGTAAGGAGGAAAGGAGACTATGGACTAGGTGTACGTTAGTGTGAGCTGGACCACAGGGGTCTCAGGGTTTGAACCAGGTAGAGCAATTTAACATAGGAACCCAGCATAGCCACACTCGCATGATGTTACCTGGAAAACCGGCAAAAGGTGCAGGGTACGGTGATCGCAGGGAAATCCAAGGAGGAAAAGAAGGGAGTAGGGAACCAAACAGGACACAATGCCAGTGCATCAGGAATTACGGAGATCAGCCCTGCCCAGTGCGAATACCTGGGAACTACTACTCCCATAATGCATTTAGGCCGCAGTCTAAAAAGCCCTACATCCCAAACATTCAAAAAGCATAGTGGGATAACATTACCGTACCATCTGGCCGGGAGGGCATTCAGAACGGAAAGAAAATGGGAATGGCAGGTGGGACAAAGTATGAAACAAGGAGGGCAGACCAAAGAAACGCCGAGGGACGAGGGCTGGAAAAGGGAGGGGTTGATTCACAAGGGCGGGGAGGAATTGTCGTCACCAGTGGCTGGGAGGGGTGAAATATTGTTAAATGCTGCATGCGTAGACTCAAGGTTGCCTGCTATTTACCCATCTAGGAGCAGCAGAGCGAGGCCAGAGAGGAGTGGACGGAGGACATTACAGGATGGAGTTGGGCTTATTAAGACAGAGAAAAACCAGCATTTGAAAACTCCTTATGCTATACCAAAGGAGATAGTGGAACAAATTACAAGGAGCAACAAAGGAACCTGAAAGACTTTGTTGGTAACTAATGCATTTCAGAGGTCGGGAGTGGCATTTGAGTTACGGACCCTTAATAGCTTGCCTCTGTCCCGCTATGGAGAAAAGGGGGGCATTTTGGATTTCTGTCGAGCATATCCTGGGACAAGCCAACGGCCAGCGGTCATGCCCTAGGAGTTTTGCCAGTTGGTATTTTTCTTTTGTTGTAACCGAATCAACGCAGGAGCGCTGATGCGTTGAACGAACATTTCAGGAAGCAGTGTCATCCGTAATTAAGTGGAGATCATCCTCTTCTTTCCTTTGTTTGTGAACTGACCCTAATTTGTATTGCCTGAATAAAGGTCCATTACTTTCAACTGATTTATGTCTCCTGCCTACTGGTTAAGAGCTAGTCACTACGCTGAGTAACTTGTACTTACTCTTATGCCCCGTCCCCTTTCCTCCATACTGTATGGGCTATTACCACTGATTGAAGCCCCAGGAGGAGAGACGTTGCAACCCCTAAGAAAACAGGTGCTGCTTGGCTGAAGGCTGCATCTGATCTAGCACTGGCGTCTGAGCAATAATGCTTGCAGAAGACTGAGGGGGTAGCCCAAGTCTACGTGCTTAGGAAGAGAATCATGGAGAAGAACAAGTTACTTCTTACCTTGTAACGTTCTTTCGATGGGATGTTCCTCCGAGGTATTCCTTATCTATGATATTTGTATCTCCAGCTTGCTGGCCTCGGAAAAATGTTTTCCCAGTAGAGGGCGCTGTGTGTCGACGTCCGTCGAGTAGGTGCTCCTCGACGGCCACCGTACCGATGCTCAGTTCCGTTTTGTAGAGTAAAGTAGTTATTGTATGAATAGTTACTACCCTTGAAGGAGAGTAAGCTGCAACCACAAGGGAAATGTTACTGCAGGGATGGATGGGAGGGGCGATAAGGAATACGTCGGAGGAACATCCCATCGAAAGAACGTTACAAGGTAAGAAGTAACTTGTTCTTCGAAGGGATTGTTTCCTCCGACGTATTCCTCATCTATGATAGACTCCCATAGCAGTGGTATGTGATTGGAGGCGGGAGTAAGAGATGTCATATTACCCTTTAAGAATGAACAGAGTGTAACACAGCTTTGCCAAATCTAGTCTCTTGACTAGAGGAGGAATCCAGGCTATAAAATTTGGTAAAGGTATGTGCGGACGACCATGTGGCAGCCGCACATATGTCTCTAATTGGTACCCCTCTTTGAAGAGCTGAGGATGCTGCGATACCCCTGGTCGAATGAGCCCTTAGATTTTGAGGGGGCTCTTTCCCTGCCATTTTGTAGCATTCCAGAATTGCTAAAATAATCCATCTGGAGATGGTTTGTTTGGTTATTGGTAATCCTGATTTATGTCCTGCGTAACCTACAAAGAGTTGGTCTGCTTGTCTAATTTTAGCAAGTCTACTGATATAAAAACTCAAGGCTCGCTTAGGGTCCAGCCTGTGTAGTCTCTATTCCTCTTTCCCCGGATGGGGAGGAGGATAGAATGAAGGTAAAGTAATCTTCTGAGTAATATGAAATTCGCTTCACCTGTAGAACTACTTTGTCCTTGTGAAAAGTTGTATGAGGAGGTTTACAAGATAGGGCTTGTATCTCGCTAACCCTTCTAGCAGATGTTAATGCTACCAATAAAACAGTTTTGAGGGTGAGAAACTTCAATGAACAAGAGTGGAGTGGTTCAAAGGGAGCACCCTTTAGGAAGTTTAAAACTAGATTTAAGTCCCATAAGGGAACTTGGAATGGTCTTGGAGGGTAAACATTAGTTAAACCTTTCAGGTATTGTATTACCAATGGAATTTTGAAATACGATGGCTCCTCCGCAGTGCGCTTAAAGATCGATAGCGCTGCGAGATAGCCCTTAATAGTGCCAACTTGAAGGCCTGAATTTGCCAAATAAGGTAAGAAGGATAACACCACAGGTGTACCACATGAAAAGGGTTCGATATTCTTTTCTCTGCACCAGCTGCAAAATTTATTCCAACGGCAGCGGTATAGAGTCTTAGTTGCTGGTCTTCTGGCCGAAAGCAACACCTCCATGACCTCATCTGGAAGGTCCCAATCCTTGTACCTCAACCTTTCAGATACCAAGCGTGAAGGTTGAGGGTCTTGATGGCTGGATGGAGAACCTGACCTCCCTTCTGCGAGAGAAGATCCTCTCTGTACGGTAGACGAATTGGAGGACAGATGGACATGTCCAGAAGGTCTGGGTACCACGTTCTCCTGGCCCAATCCGGGGCAATTAGGATCATGGTCTTCCGAAACCTTCTCAACCTCCTGATCATTTGAGGAATGACAGGGACCGGAGGAAACACGTACAGAAGTTGGAACTACCAGTCCACTACGAACGCGTCTCCTAGAGCTCCTCTCGGGGGAAATTCCCTTGAGCAAAATCTGTCGCACTTCCTGTTGATACCGGTGGCGAACATATCCACTTGAGGAGTTCCCCAAAGGGCGAAGATCTCTTGAAGGACTTCCTGAGCTATCTCCCATTTGTGGGAGACTGTGTTCTGCCTGCTGAGAGCGTCCGCTGTCAAGTTCTTCTCTCTGGCTAGGTGAATTGCCGATAGAGAGATTCCTTCCTGAATTGCCCAAAACCAGAGCTGTATCTCCTCTCTGCACAGTGGCAGTGACCCTACGCCTCCTCTTTTGTTGAGGTAGTGCATGGCCACTGTATTGTCCGTCATTATCAGGACGTTTCTCCCCCGTACAGACGGCAGAAAAGCCTTCAGTGCCAGTCTGATGGCTCTCAGCTCCAACAGGTTGATGTGTAGTCTGGACTCCGATGGAGACCAACGACCGCTGATGGTCAAGTCGTTGGCATGGGCTCCCCACCCCGTGAGTGAGGCGTCTGTGACTACTGTTATCTCCGGCCATGGTTGCCAAAACAGTTCTCCTTTCAAGATGTTCTCTGGAGAGGCCCACCATTGAAGGTCGTGGGCTACCTTGTCCGGAATCCGGAGGAGATCTGTCATCCTCCCTGAGAATTGTGACCACTGAGTCCGCAGTGCCCACTGAAGGGATCTCATTCTCAGGCGAGCCTCTGGCACAAGGGATATGCAGGATGCCATGAGGCCTAGCAACCTCAAAAAGTCGTAGGCTGGGAGACGTTGGGCATTTTGAAACCTGGTGACCATCTGCAGAATATCTTGAGCCCTCACCTCTGGTGGCGAGGCTTTTCCCAGGGACGTGTCCAGGACTGCTCCAATGAATTGAGTCTCTGTGATGGTATCGTCTGTGACTTCTTTAAATTGAGGGAGAAGCCCAGCCTGTGAAGGGAGTGGCAGACATAATCTGGTTGGATCCGAGCTTGTTCCGAAGAAACTGCTCTGATCAACCAATCGTCCAGGTAGGGGTAGACGTGAATCCCTTCCCTCCTTAGACTTGCAGCCACAACCGACATTAGCTTGGTGAAGACCCTCGGGGCGGAGGTCAGCCCAAATGGCAGAACTCGAAATTTATAATGAGAGTTGCCAATTGCGAACCTCAGGTACTTCCTGTGCTTGGGATGGATTGGCACATGGAAATAAGCATCCTGAGGGTCCAGAGATACCAACCAGTCCTGAAGCTGGAGGGCCTGAAGGATCTGAGAGAGACTTACCATCTTGAACTTGTCCTTCCTGAGGAGCTTGTTCAATTCTCGTAAGTCCAGGATGGGTCTCAGTCCTCCGTCTTTCTTTGGTATGAGAAAGTAGGGGGGAGTACCAGCCCTTGTTCCTGTCCGCTACAGGTACCGGTTCTATGGCACCTTTCTCTAGCAAGTCTACAACTTCCTGCAAGAGGAGCGGATCCGGCACTTTCAGAGAGCTGTTCCCCGGTGGATGGCTCTGAGGGATGCGTAGAAAAGGCAGACAGTAACCTTGGGCAACTGTCTCCAATGCCCAAGCATCTGACGTAATAGCCTGCCATTCCGTCAGATGGTGAGTTAACCTGCCCCCTACAGGTGTCTTGTGATGGGAGACTTCAGAGTGGTTTGGGAGCGGCTTATGCAGTTGCCGAAGGTAAAGCGGCTCCTGTTCCTGCTGATGCGGCTTTCTTTCCTTTACCCCGTCCACCACGCGTACATTTTCCTTAGCCTCTTTGAGCCGGCCGTCCTCTGCCTCTTCCATATGAGGAATAATAGCGAAAGGACCTTCCTCTCCAAGAGGATCCTGAGGGACGAAAATTAGTTTGTCGGATTGCAGCTCTTAGTGACTTGGCTGCTGCTTTAGATGTTTGTAGTTTTTCAAAACTGTCATCCGCCTTTTTACCAAATAGGGAAGAGTCGTCAAAGGGCATATTTAAAAGTCTGGCCTGTACGTCAGAAGCAAAGCCGGACTTTCTCACCCACGCATGCCTGCGGATTGTGGTACTTGCCGCCATGGCCCTGCTGATACTGTCAGCAGAATCAATGCCAGTTTGAAGGGACTCACACATTGCATCTTTACCATCTCTGATGATATTTAAAAATGCGTCCCTTTCTTCTCCTTCCGGTATGCAGTCAGCCGCCGATGAAGCACACTCCCAAAGAGTGTGGCTGAACCTAGCGAGCTTACAAGTTGCATTAATAGATTTTAAAGCCATGCTACAGGCCGAGAAGACTTTCTTAGCCATGGCATCATATTTTTTATCATCCCTATCCTGAGGAGCAGTGGGGTATGCAGAAGTACTGCCTGATGAAGTTGCAGCCTGGACCACAAGACTCTCTGGAGTAGGGTGCTTAGATAGGTATTCAGGGTCAGCAGCAGATACCCTATATTTCGCTGACAACTTCTTGTTAACCGCAGGGACAACTTCAGGAGTTTCACAGTTAGTTAAAATCTTTCTTTGTAAAGCAGAATGAAAGGGAACCACAGGATCCTCCTGTGGACCTTTATCCAGAATATCTGTGAGGTCATCCTGTTGAAAAACAGGTGAAGGCGCAGATCAACCCATGAACTCCATAATTCTTGACATTAGGGTTCTATAAGGGGTATCAGCATGTTCCCCTGGGTCTGGTTTGAAAAATCCACTTCTGGGGAAGTGTCTAGGCCACTTGCTTCCTGTAATGCATCCTGAAGATCTTTCAACCTTCTTTCCTCAGAGGCAAAAGTCTCTGGTTCAGGTAATGTGGTCCTCTGCAGCCCAAAAGGCCTTTCTTGATCAGAATCTTCCCTTTCTTCAAAAATTGAAGTTAAGGGGGGATGCTCTGGTCTGTGAAATGGTATAAAACCCATCTCTAAGGCAGACGGAGCCATCATCAGTGGCCTTGAAAAGGTCGATGTCGTCAACGCCGATGTAAAAATCCTCGAAGGCGCCGACAAAGGCGTCGAGAAAACTGGAAGAGGCCTTGAAGAACTCGAGAGGATCGGAATCCTGCTCTAGGATGTCGACGACGTTCTCGACGTCGTGTCGGAAGCTCTCGGTGTAACAGTTGGCTGTGGAGTAGCCGTGGGTTTTTCTTTTATCGGCGTCGATGTCGGCGTCGACTCGATCGACGGATGCATCGAAGAACACTTCGATAACGGCGTTGATGGCGCTGATCTATGCTTCGAAGGGGCTTTCGACGATGGCGTCGAAGATGCTTTACTTCCCGATGGCTCATGGGGCTTTCGGGTCGACTCTTTCGCCGGGTGCTTCGACTTGCGGCGTTTAGATTTTTTGGGCTTTTCACCTGGGGTATCACCCTCAGCTGACTTCGAGGGGGTCGAGGCCGCTTTCTCGAAGACGCTTAGCATCTTTTTTCTGAATTCCTCCCACTCAGTTTGAGAGCTATGTTTTGTGGGGCAATTTACTCTTTCAGGGGAACTAGAAGACGACGATAAAGGGGATCTTCTACGTCTTTTTTTCGAGTGTCTAGACCTCGACGAGTGGTGGGAGCCACTTCGAAACCTAGACCAAGAATGCTTTCGACGGTGAGGAGACGAATGTCTCGACTCTACCGCGGAAACCTTCGAGGAAGTTAAAACTGACTTACCTCTCTCGAGCTTCCCCTTACGCTCCTTCAAGGCTTTCGCCCTCATGGATAGGCATTCCTCACACTCCGAACACTGGTGTTCGATTCCATGACACCACAAACAGATCCTGTGAGGATCCGTCAACGACATTTTCTTCCCACAGTCTCGGCATTTTTTGAAACCAGACCGAGGAGTCGTCGGGTCGGAGGAGGAAGCCATCGAGTACGAGTCGGTTTTCTCAAGGAAATATGAATATATATCGACTGACGAACTGAGCAACGGTATTCCGAGGCACCCGAAGCGCAGAAAAACGGAACTGAGCAACGGACGCTGCGCATGGCCATTTATAGGCATGATGACGTCGGCGTTGATACGGTAGCCGTCGAGGAGCACCTACTCGACGGACGTCGACGCACAGCGCCCTCTACTGGGAAAACATTTTTCTGAGGCCAGCAAGCTGGAGATACAAATATCATAGATAAGGAATACGTCGGAGGACACAATCCGTTCGAAAGGAGAACGCTATACCGTGCACGGGCAGGAGCACACATAGAGCCATCTAGCAATGCAAAGTCCCCAGCAGCAGTGGCGCCAACAACAATCCTGACATCTGAAGTAGTACTTGCTGAAGTTTGTGATACGCGATCTGTGATTATCCAAACTACATTAATATCGAGCCTCTCCACCTAAGAGTTTGGTTTCCATCCATGGATATCTAGAATAGGAGGACATTCAAAAACATGCCCGTATTTAACATTCAGTGGGCCTCATTACGACCCTGGCGCTAAGTGAAAAACGATGGCGGTAAATGGTTACCGCCATCGTTTTCCGCCAGGTCCGATCATGACTCCTGACCGTAAACTACGATGCCAATAGCGGCATCGTAGTTAACGCTGCCGCTAACTGCGCTCAGGGGGCGCGCACGCGACCGCCCACACCGTACTTAGCGCCATGGCGGAAAGGTACGCAAATGCCGACCCAAGCGGACATGCACCTAACGCCATCACCGAGGCCGCTAAGTACCTTACCGCCATGGTGCAAATAACGCCATCGCGAACCAACCGTAAAGGGCCATGTCAAGTGAATGCAGCTGCCACAGGTGCACAGAAACAGCACAGGTGAAGGCAATACAGACAGGGGAGTACAAAAAGAGCACACCCCACCCCTACCCACACCCAGTCACACTCCACAATGATGCCAATACGACTAGCAATGTTGGGGCTGGAGGACCTGATAGCAATGCATGTGCTACTACAACAGCAACAACAACAACATGCAGCACAGAGGAGACGCAGGAGGAGAAGGAGGGCAAGGCAGGCCCAGCAAGCCCCACCAGCACAGCCAGTGCCACCACGCAGGCAGCCCCCAATCCCACGCATCAGAGCCAATCCAAACAACCTCACTGCTGAGCAGATCCACACCCTGTACCGTTTGGACCGGGACACCATCACCGCCATCGTAGACATGACACACAACGACATCGTCAGCATGATAGAAAGTCCAACCGCCATCCCCCCCCTACTGAAGGTAGTGGCTGTACTCCACTTCCTGGCCACAGGCACCTACCAGCACACAGTGGGGCACCTGCATGGCATTTCACAACCATTATTCTCACGAACACTCATCCAAGTGCTCGATGCCCTCCTCAAGCACACAGACGACCACATCTCATTACCACGGACTGGCCAGGAGATTGCAAACACCAAAGTGGGTTTCCATGCACTAGCCAGCATACCCGGTTGCATTGGTGCCATCGACTGCACCCATGTGGAATTGGTGGTTCCACGTGCCATGGAGGTACCGTACCGCAACCGGAAACAGTTCCACTCTATCAACGTGCAAATGGTCTGTGACTCCAACAAGATCATCACACATTGTTGATTCCCCGGATCAACCCATGATTCACTGGTCCTGAGGAACTCCACAATACCACGCTACATGGAGCGACATGCAGGCCCAAGATCCTGGCTACTCGGTGAGTGCAATGTCATGGAAGTGGGCATGGGAATGACGTACCAGTGCATACCCCACCTGGCAGAAAGGGGGGGGGGATGATGCATACTCCACCTGGCAGAAAGGGGGGGGGGGATGATGCATACTCCACCTGGCAGAAAGGGGGGGGGGGTGATGCATACTCCACCTGGCAGAAAGGGGGGGGGATGATGCATACTCCACCTGGCTGTGAGTAACACAGAGAACGGAGACAGAGGAAGGGCACTCACAATGCACACAACCCCTCTGCATACATAGGGTGATGGCATGCAAAACAGGCCATGGCAGCAATGAGCATATACTGGTTGCATTGTGTGAATCAATTAGTGCATGTAGAAGTGAGCCAAGGTAACAGTTCCATGCCAGCCATGGTGGAACATCATGTTCCTGATCAGACAACATGACTGACACATACATTCTCGCCTACATACAGGTGATGCAGCCTATCCCCTGAAGAGGTGGCTCCTCACACCAGTCCGGAACCCGCAGAACCAGCACGAGGAGGACTTCAACCGTGCACATACACGTACTCGTGTGGTCATAGAGCAGACATTCGGCCTCCTGAAGGCACGGTTCCGAAGCCTCAGCAGGTCTGGTGGGGCACTCCTGTATGGCCATGAGAAGGTGGCAAAGATCGTCATGGCATGTGTCATGCTGCACAATATGTGCGTCAGACGGAATGTGCCCCTGCCCCCTGACGCAGAACTGCAACCACCTGACGATGAGGATGAGGAGGGTGCAGATGGGGCGCCACCACATGGAGGAGGCGATGCACAGGAGGGGCGTGCCATGCGCCAAAGTATCATCGACCACTGCTTCTAGCACACACGGCTGGTGTTTATCGCATGGAGACTGCACTTGGGGCACTGTGTGTCTCTGGGACATGCACACTGTGGACTGTACACCAATAAAGCACACATACGCAATGAAAATGTCCACACAATTCTTTTTTTGAAAGAAAAAAGTGTATTGGAACTATGAACTGTCGTGTCACACCCCCTCCCACCTCCCACCTCCCCCCTGCACACCCCAACACACCCCCTCCCACCTCCCACCTCCCCCCTGCACACCCCAACACACCCCCTCCCACCTCCCACCTCCCCCCTGCACACCCCACCACACCCCCTCCCACCTCCCACCTCCCCACTGCACACCCCAACACACCCCCTCCCACCTTCCACCTCCCCCCTGCACACCCCAACACACCCCATGTAGGTGTCAACAGATGCCTGTGACAGTGTCCACAGGCCGTCACAAGCCCCCTCTCCCGGCCCCCGGGGCACCCCTGGCTGTGGAGCGCAGGTTGCGTCCGGAACGTCGCACGGGGCTGCTCTGCGCAGAACTGGCAGTGGAGGATGTCCCTGGCTGCCCCTGTGCATGCAGCTCCTGTACTGTGTGGGTGAGGTCAGTGACCGCACGACGCAAGCCCGCAAGTTCGGCACAGATGCCCCTGGACATGGCCTGCATGGCATCCCTCAGGGTGGCAGTGCTCTGCGCCACTTCGGTCCTTAGTGTCTCCGTGGCCTGTTCAATGCTAAACCTAGCCCCAACACATTCCGCGGCATGCTCATCCAGCATTGCGGACAGTTGATGCTGCCGTTGAGTGATGTCCTCGAGGGACTGCTGGCCGTGCTGGCCCATGGCCAGTGCAGGTGGAGTGATGGAGGGGCTGCTCCCCTCCTGTGGAGTGTGGACAGGGCATGGGGTGGAAGGCCACTCCTCTGCCTCAGTGTGCCCCTGTGTGTCACCCTCATGGGGGCTGGCGTCTGAGAAACAGGGGGAATGTAGTTGGTCAGTGGGGCTTCTGACCTCCTGCTCCATGTCCGAGTCAGAACATGCAGCTGTTGCAGCTGTCTCCCCGATGTTGCTGCTGGCCGCTGACCCCCTGCCTTCTGTGGCAGGCAATGTCGGTGGAGGTGGAGCAGCTGCTGCTGGCCTGCTGCCAACAGGGGTGCTTGCCGGTGGGACCTCCGGTATGCCTGCAGTGGGACCTGCTTGTCGTGGGGTCTGCCTCACTGCAGCTGAGGTTGAGGGTGCAGGGACGTTGTTGTTGGACTTCGCTCTCTTCGGCGCAGGGGTGTCCTGGTCCTCTGGGTGTGATTCTGTGCCTGTGGTGCAGCAAAGGTGGGAGGGCGTTATTGATGGGTCTACGGACTTTGGAATGACAATGGTTGACATTATTTTGGCCAGTGGATGAGGCAGATTTCAGGCAGTGCCATGCAGGTTGTCTCCTTTTAGTGTGGTATGTGGATGCAGGTATGCGGGTGCCAGCAGTGTATGCAGGGTGGTGCTCGCATGTGGCTATGGGCAGTATTGATTTGTGTTGCATTTACACTCTAGGGCAACCTTGTGCTACACATGATTGGACTGCTGTGACTATGGCATGTCTTGTATGAGGGACCTACCTTCATCGCCTGATGTCGGGGCTCCCCTTTCCATCCCTCCAACGCCTTCGATGGATTCCATGCCGATGGTGGTTGCACAGATCTCCTCCCACGGTTGGAGTTTCAGGGGGGATTCCGACCCTCCACCGGTTCCCTGGGCAAGGTTGCGGTTTGCTGAGATGACGGCTCTGACCCGTATGCGCAGGTCATCCCAGCGCTTCCGGCACTGCTGTGGGGTGCGGGGTACGGTCCCCACCGCGCTGACGCGCTCAGCCACCAGGGCCCAGATGGCCTTCTTCTTCCCGATTGCTGTCCTGGTCATATCAGGGGAGAAAACAACACCTGCGTTGTCCTGCAGGGTCTCCGCTAGCATGCAGAGTTCCTCCCGGCTGAATCGCTCCTGGCGCTGGCGGTCACATGCCTTTTTCACCGATTTTGGCATTTTCGGGAACTTGGGTGGGTGGGTGTTTGGTTGGGACAGGTGTCAGGGTTGGGTCTGGTGTTGTTTGGTAGGATGGCGATGGATTGTGTTTTTAAAGATGGCCGACGGGCTGCTTCCCGTTCCGGCGCGATGACGCTATTTCCGGTTTGGCCTTTTACGGCCGCCGCTAATTACGGTGGCCGTAAATTACGGTGGCCGCTACTTACGCTGGCGGAAGGGCACCTTGCTCGCTTAGCGATGCCGGTAGGGGCCTTTTCCGCCATGGCGTTAATTGCATTACCGCCATGGCGTAATGCTCGTGAGCAATGGGTCGTGATGTGGCGCTCTTTACGCCATCGTCCCACGGCGTAAACGCTCATTACGCCATGGCGGTAATGACGGGCGATTACCGCCAGGGTCGTAATGAGGCCCAGTGACATTATTGGTTGTGGATCAATATATGAAAGACAGGAGCACTTACATGTTGCTGACAACATTGCAGTGACAACTCATTTGGGGATTTTTTAGTTACCCCATTTAAGCTCCATCTCCCTTGGGGTCCTGACGAAGGCAGTGTAATTGATGTTCTGCCGAAACGTCGCCTGCATAACCCCGTGTTTTCCAGTTATGCTGTACGTTTAACAACGTTACCAAGGACGTAGAACTGGGATGTGCTTTTGGTCATGAATAATGATTTTTAGAATGTAAAATAGGTGACATTGGAGAATTGAGGATGTCTGTGATTTATTAGACAGACAGGGCCAGCAAGATAGTTTTTCTGCCAGTGTTTTCTTCAAAATTGATTACTATACCGTGTCACCTACGTTTTAATTGATGAATTCACAAAATGTTGACATATACATGCATGCAGTTTCTTTATTGAGATATGTATTTATGTTTTGATTTTTCTACATAATTATAAACAGACCCAATTGGTCTTTTTTAAGCTTGTAACCGTAGGACCAATGGCCTACGTAATAAATTATGAAACTTTTAGTATAACAAAAATACTACCCACTGTGTGTACTGTTCTTTGAGGTGATTTAATAACCCATGGAATAGGGCCCAGTTGTAGCAAAAACTGGGTCATTGAACTATTTGATAAATGGTTCATCTGGGGGACCGCCCTATGTGTGCTGGGGTAGCCCAAGTGGCCACCCTGCTGATTGTTTGCCATGGCACCTGTCTTGGGAAGGCCATTGCTGTTGCCTAGGCTCTTGCCACATGAGCGTGCATGTTTGCTAACTTCATGCACTGCCATTTGTAGGCTTCCCAGATGGCCATAACCATCCAACTAGCTATCAAGGCATGACAATCTGGTTTCAACCCACCGAATGTGAGAAACCAGGCATCCGATTTACGGAAGCCCATTTGTCCTGTCCAGGTATAATCTCAGCGCTCTCCTGACATCGAGACAATGTAACACCTTTTCTGCAACATTTTTCAGATTTGGAAAGAAAGTTGGAAGGACTATTTCTTCGCTGAGCTGAAACGACAACACCATCTTTGGGAGAAATGGGGTAGGTGTCCGGAGCACCACCTTGTCCCGATGGAAAGCAGTACATGGTTCTGATGCCACCAGGGCCTTAATTTCACTGATCCCGCGTGCCAAGGTAAGCCCCACCAACTCTTAATAGTGACCAATCTGATGTATATAGATGCCATTCGCTCTTGCGCCAGGGCACCCAAAACCGCATTGAGGTCTCAGACCAGGTGCGGTCATTTGGCAGGCGAGCACAACCTGGTTAGTCCTGCCAGATGTCTTTTTGATCACAGGGTTGGAGGTGGAGAAAACGCTATTGCCTGAATTTTTGTATTCACCTATGGCCGGCAGGTAGGTGCGACATGGGTCAAGCTGCACCCCCGAATGTGCCAGATGTGCGGAGAACGACAGCACGTGATCGAGGGTGCACCCCATAGGGTCTACGACTTTTTCCTTGGCCCAGAGGCAGAACCTAGTCCATTTGCTTCTGTACTGATTCCTAGCGGAAGAGCTTCTTGCCCTTTGGATGACCTCCAGGTGTCTGGCGACAAATGGAGGTACTGCAAGGTTATGTGCTCAGGAACCAGGCTGCTAGGGCTATATACTTTGGGGAGGGATGCACTATTCCCTCAACCCCCCATCTTGCTGGGATAATAGTGGAACCACCCCCACTGGGAGGGGAACTGAGAACCATGGTCTGGCAGCCCACTGTGGTACTATGAAAATGAGGCGTAGTCATGTGCTCCTTTGACTTTGCAGATGACCTTGTGGATCAGCAGAGTTGGCAGGAATGCATAGGCCCACATGCCGTCACACTGAAGCTGCAGGACATTCCCCAGTAATCCTCTCACCCGTCCCATCCAGGACGCAAACTGCTGACACCTTCTGTTGTGCATGGTGGCGAATAGGTCTATCTGGGGTTGCCCCCACTTGCTGAAGATCTTCTTCAGGACTCCCTCATTCAGTTGCCACTCGCAGTTGTTGACCCCTAGTCTGCCCAGCCTTTCCGCTTCTAGGTTGGACTCCCCCAGAAGGTGGATCACAGAGAGCCATATGTTGTTCGCTCAGGCCCATTCCCATACATCGAAGGGAAGCCTGCACAGGGGTGATGATCTGGTGCCCCCTATTTGTTGAGGTAGTACATGCAAGTAGAGCTGTCAATCTGAATGCAGGCTGGGCTGTTGTTGAAAACCGGGAGGAAAGCTTTTAGAGCTAGCCATATAGCCATCATTTTGAGTCAATTGATTTGCTTGTCCTGGTCCTCTTTCGAAAATAGGCCATGCACACTGAGGTTGCCCAGCGTGGCTCCCCATCCCTCGATTGAGAAATCTGTCGTAATGGTGTATGCCGGCTGGGACTGCCTGAATGGTTTGCCGTCTGTGAGATTGGTATGAAGATACGCAAGTAAAGCCCCAAGCCAATCGGTGGGGGGAGGAGAAAAAGGAGGGACTTGTGGTATGGGAAGGCAGAAGACCTGGAATACCACTGAGAGCATCCAGGCTTTGCAAGTATAGCCAGTAATTTTGCTGTCTGGGAGCTGTCCTTTTTGTTGTCCAACTCTTTATTTGTATTTGCATTTATTATTTATATAGCATGTAAAACCCTAGGGTATCTAGGCGCTCAAAACTTAAGAGAGTGGTTACAGTGCTTCTGGTTACATAAAGGGAAGCTCAGGAAGTAATTACATCAAGGGGAAATGTAAAGAGGCAATTACATTGCAAGCAAAGTGCAGAAGGAGTTAAGGTGAGCATAAACAGAGCCTCACCCCATGTTACAGGCCGGCTACTACACAGAGTTGCAAAAGTCAAATAAGTGGCACGTTAATGGAGCCTCACCCCATGTTGCAGGGTGGCTACTACACAGAGTTGCAAAAGTCAAATAAGTGGCACGTTCATGGAGCCTCACCCCATGTTGCAGGGCGGTTACTATACAGATTTGCAAAAGTCAAATAATGGGCAAGATCAGGTGGGCAGCGAAGGGGGACAGCGTCTAAACTTAGAGAGTCTAAGGGGCAGACAGGGTCTTAGACACGGGCCTTTGTAGCAGTGGCCGGCTCCCGGCTGCTTTCATTGGCTTATCTAAACTGGGACAACCAATGGGAGGGAGAGTGGGGCCAAGGCAGCAAGGAAACCAGCTGCAGAATGCAGCGCGGCCATTTTGGAATGGCTGTGTAACAATGAGGCCAAATGAAGCAAATCACGAAGAACGGCACAAATCCAGGATGGAATGTAAGGCAGGGCAGAGAATAGATGTGCTAGAAATCTCAAGCTGCCTTAGTGAATTGCCAGTCATTTCAATGGAAGAGTGGGGAAACCACGCAACAGGCTCAGTGCAGACTGCAACATTTGAAAGTCTTACCTTTTCAAGGTGCATGCTCCGCGCACGTAAAGATGACAATGAGAGTGCTCCAGCACCTCACGAAGCGTGGCTCCTTCCAGGAGTAGAGTATAAGTGGATGTAGACAGGCCTCGTCGCAAGCCTTTGTAGCAGTGGCTGGCTCCCGCTTCCCGTTTACTCTCATTGGCCTCATCAGTGGAAGAGTGGACCAAGTTCCCTCCTACAAATGGGAGGCCGAGGATACGGTCTTGCACATCCGGATAGAACCTGGTGGCCTTGAGCCATGCGGTCCGCATCATGTCCGTAGCCACACAGATGGCTCTTGCGGCTGTATCGATATGAGCCACGGATTAATGCATTAAGTCTTGTGCCACCATTTTGGCTTCTGCAAGACCGGCCTTGAAACAAGCCTGTCTGTGTGCCGACAGGTCCCGTAGGAATTAGGCAATTTCCCTCCATAGTCTCCGATTTGCGGCAGCTAGCATGGCATCCACATTGGCTTGCCGCAGGTGGAGAGTGGTGTTGGAGTACACCTTTTTTTCCACAGAACTCCAGCACCTTTTCCGCCTAGCCTAAGAGGGCTGAAGTGGATGCAGATGTCTGAGGTTTGGCGTACATCGACACTAACTCAATGACTGACGAGTGCGGCTATGGGTGCACGGACAGGAGGAGAGAACCACATTCTGCCTGTCTGCATTTTGCACCCAGTCACTTTTTGATTGGCTCTCTGAAATGGGGTTTTGTCCAGCCCTTCTTCACCAGGGCCTCCACATCCTTTTGCAGCGGTAGATGAGGGGATGGTCAATACCTCTGTCAGGACTCCCGCCTCTGGCTGCTCCTTTCGTGGCTGAGGAATTCCCAGGTACTCCTCCAGTTCGGCTAATCGGTCATGGAAAACCATTGTGGAGGAGGCAGTGTTTTGCTCCTCCTCAACATCCGTGTCGTACTGGTCCGCTGTGTCCTGTGAGTCCGTAGAGTCTGCGGGCAGAATACTTGGAGGGGACACAGTCTGGGGGGCCGCAGGAGGCAGAGACTGGGCCGTGCTGCTAGGCTGATTATGGGCCAGGGCTGCCGTGGGCTGCGACAAGGCCACTGCGGTACTTGGAGCCGGTGGCTTTACTGAAGCCATAAGCTGTACTGGAGCCAGTGGCTGTACTGGAGACAGTTGTTGCACTGGTGCTGGCGGCTGAGGGAGCATAGGCGGGATCATGTCCTGAATGATTCCCTTGAGTATGTTCCCCATTTGTGGTGATTTCATGAGTGCGAGGAATTTGTCAAAAAAATCATTCTTCACGGGGGGTGGGGGGGGGGGGCTGTTGCGCACGACAAGATGGCCGACTAGCCCGTGAGCTCCGGCTTCGATCAATCCTGAAGACCGACCATCCTTGCTCAGGGCCGCCCTGGCAGCACAATCAGCGCGCCGTTGCATGGTGGACGGTCGCGGCCCCCACCCATCCAAATCTGGGGCTTGGGCACTGGATCGTGCGGTAGTTACACCGCCCAGAAAATCCGGCGGCTCGGAGCCGCGCCACTGGCCGCCTGCGGGCTCCACACACACTCCATCCGGAGCCGCGGGGGGAGGGGCCGCACGCATCCTGTTCGCGCAGAGTGCCGACGCCAGCAGGACGGGGGAACCCGACGGGGCCCAACGGGGCTTGGTGGACGTGGGGGCTCCCTGCTGGAGTCCCGATCCTGTTTTTGGCTGCGACCTGAGGCGGCGACCGGCGCTCCTGGCGGTCTCACTGGACGGAGGCAACCGCGGCGCCACGCGGGATAGACGACCGCAGGCCCCACCGGACGATTGCCCCCCCCCCGCCTACCCTGAGTCTGCGAGGCACACGTGGAGGACACCCTGCGGAGACGCCTGCTGGGCCTACCTGGACGGGGGTGGATCCCGCCGCAAGTAAGATCGGGTGTGGTGGCCGGCGGGGGGAAGACCGTCCTCAATGGGGAATTGGCACTAGAGGGTGTGATCACTCTCGGGGAGATCTCCCCCCGGACATTAATCCTCTTGGGGCACTGGACTACACGCCTCGATATTATCCGAGTGCCTGAATTAAGCAGTTGAACGCAACGGCATACAATGTACTGTTGACCCTACCCGCCTACCCACAACTCCCCCCGAGGGTTGATGGGGTTCTCCTGATGTTACACCGCTATGATGCTACGACTTGTTGGCCACTGGGCGGCCCTGAATGTCAATGTTTGGTTTAACGAGGCCGTAGATCTCTTGGGCTGGAGGCCGCGTGAGTGTCGCTCATACCCCCCAGGAGTGTTCCTAAGTTATGGTTCTAAGGGTACATCGTCTAGTTGGGGTTGATGATGCGGGTGGGGGTGGAAAAATGGTATGGTTAGGCCGGCGGTTATGCCGGTCCTGTTTGAGGAATGTACGTTCAGAGTTGTTATGATTAAATTTGAGAGCAGTCCTATAGCAGGCCCTCCGTTTCCCTTGCAGGGGGGACGAGAGTGTGGGTTCCCACTTGATTTGTGTATGAACATGACACGGGACAGTAAAGGTCTAGACATCAGGCTCCTTTCTTGGAACATCCGGGGGTTAAATAACCCAATTAAGGCAAGAAAGATCTCAGCATATGTGGTGCGACACAGCCCCCAAATACTGTTTATGCAGGAAACACATGCGGTTGGACAGGTCAATGTTAAATTCTTGCCTAGATGGGGACCCCACAGGTATTACACTGATTACTCGACACAATCCAGGGGAGTGCTGACTCTTATACACCCTAAACTGTGTTTTAAATACCAGCCCAGCAAAATAGACCCACAAGGAAGATACGTGTTGGTATTGGGGGAGCTGGCGGGGCACCAGACGGTCCTGATAAACACATACGGCCCTAATTTAGACGATCCACAGTTCTATTGTGCTCTAGCAGATATGTTAATCTCATTTGGGGAAGTACGGGTCGTCTGGGGTGGAGACTTCAATATGATACTAGACCAATCCCTAGACCGCTCGTCGACGGTCCCTAGGACTCCCACCAGGGCGGCACTAGTGGTTAAGCAACTGATGGAACAGATGGGCATGTTTGATGCATGGCGGGTACTACACCCGAGGGAGAAGAAATATTCTTTCTATTCGTCGGTGCACGATTCTCACTCGCGCATTGATTACTGGATCATTAGTCAATCCCTGGTTAAGGCTATCGCTGGATGTGATATACACCCCCGGACACTTTCTGACCATTCACCGATAACACTTGACATAAACTTGAGGGACGCTCTTCCCCCGGTGAGAAGATGGAGAATGCCATCTACAATACTGAAGGATCCTAACGTATGCGAGTCGCTGCATGTTGAGATCGCAGAATTCTTGGAAATGAACGAGGGTTCAGTTCCAACTTACGCGACTCTGTGGGATGCATTCAAGGTCTGGGTTAGGGGTAATATCCTGGGTAAGTCGACGGGTATGCTGAAGTCGGTACGGGAGGAGCTGGGTTCTACTGAGGCGAAGCTTGATTTACTACAGACCGAATACAGTACTACACGGAACAAGGAAACCCTTTTACAAATGCACACAACACTGGGAGATTTCCATAAACTGGCTCACAGGGAGGTCCTGTACATGGCCGCACCGGCCAGAGCACGGCGATATGGGGAGAGTAATAAGGCTGGGAGATTCCTCGCCAACATGCTTAGAACTGACAGGCATCACAACCCGATCCCGAGTATACACACCCCTAATGGTACACTGGTAAATGGAGAGCGGGATATCAACTCTGCATTCATGGAGTTTTACTCCACTCTTTATTCTAATCACGATCAAAGAAATAAAGAGGATACGTTCCGATACCTGGACGACCTCGACCTTCCCACACTAACCAATGCGACCCGGGAGATGCTAGATAGTCCTATCACTGTCGACGAGATTGTTGAGTCCATAAAAGCTTTATCGAATGGTCGCTCTCCTGGCTCTGATGGCCTGCCTGCGGAACTATATAAAGAGTTCAGTGATGAGCTGGCTCCGCTGTTGTTGAAGGTATGGGAGGAGGCGATGGACCGGCAGGTACTCCCGGAGTCAATGAGGGAGGCAATTATCACTGTCCTTCTGAAACCCCGCAGACCGGCACAAGACATGGCGTCCTACAGACCCCTATCCCTAATTAATACCGATGCAAAAATCTTTGCAAAAGTGCTGGCCACTAGACTTCTCCCGTATATGTCGATCCTTGTCCACCCTGACCAGGCGGGCTTCATTCCAACCCGATCTACTGCCCTCAACCTGAGGCGGCTCTTTAACGTTATGGCACAGTTAGACCCGGATGCCAAGGCGGCTGTGGTCGCACTAGATGCCGAAAAGGCGTTTGATTCAGTGTCCTGGACCTACCTCTTCCTGGTGCTGGAGCGGTTTGGCCTGGGTCACTACTACATCAACTGTGTGCGTTTATTGTACACACGGCCGACGGCCAGGGTCTTGACTAACGCCACTCTTTCCCCCGCTTTCCGCCTATACAGGGGGACTAGACAGGGATGCCCCTTTTCACCCATACTTTTTGCTCTAACTATTGAACCAATGGCGGAATACATACGCCAGCATCACGCACATAGAGGGCTTAGGATGTCTGGGCCTCAGATTATCTCGCTTTATGCGGACGATACCCTGCTGTACGTCCGGGACCCCATTGAGAACGTAAAACACATCATGGCAGACATACAGGAATTCTCTGAACATTCTGGATACAGAATCAATGTGCCCAAGTCCGAAATATTCCCCCTTACGGACAGCACATGGGACCTGGCTGGTATAGAGGGTTTTTGTTTTGCCCCTTCCACGGTGAGGTACCTAGGCATACTAGTGGCTAGAAATAAGGACCTGCTATACGCACACAACCATGGGGAATTGCTGTCAACTCTGGTGACTAAACTTCAGATGTGGGCTAACCTACCACTATCTTTATATGGGAGGGTGGCTTTGCTGAAGATGGTGGTTCTCCCCAAGCTTCTTTATTATTTCAATAATATCCCGCTCTGGCCTGGTAAACCTTTCTTTGCTAAACTTAAATCTCTGGCTTCCTCGTTCATCTGGAATGGCAAAACAGCTAGGATGGGTTGGGATAAAATGGTGGAACCGTTTGTTAAGGGTGGCATCGCTGCACCGGACTTTGAGTTATATTACTTATGTGCACAAGCACAATATGTAAAACACTGGTTTGATCCTGAGGACACAGCCCCACACATACTCATTGAAAAACACTCGGTCCGCCCAAACGACATACGTTCAGTCCTCCTTAACCCGTGCTATGGTGGCATATGCCCATTTGATCCAGTGTATACAACCACTCAAGCTTGGACCAAGATATATAAAAGAATCGGCGTGGAATCCCCCTACGACCCGGAGGTCCCCTTATGGGACTTTCCTGGCATCTCCCCCACATTTGATCGGGCCCTTCAGCAATCCTGGGATCCTAACAAACTTTTTACACTGGGCGATATGTTCCCTGACGGGGTGTTCTGTGATCTCACGGATTTCATTGCAGTGGTGGGCAGGGGTCAACTTAAACACCTACAATACTATAGAATGAGGGCGGCTTTTTTGGCGAGATGGCCAACGTTCCCACAAGAACCCCAACCCCACGAATGTATTAGGTCAATGGTGTCCACGGACAGCTGTGGCAAGGGGGTCTCCATGTTATACACCCTGGTTCAGGCCCACTCCCCGTCACGTAACACGATGAGAGAGGTCTGGGAACGGGACACCGGCACCCAGATAGATGAGGTCCGCTGGGCCCGGTACTGCCAACTAACCCGATCGGTGTCTATGAACTCTGGGCTACGACTAATCCAATTCAAAGTACTGAACCAACTCCACTACTCCCCCTCCAGGGTAGCTAAATTTGTGAATACTTGCACGGGTGCCTGCCCTAAATGCGACTCCCCTAACGCAGGACCTTATCACATGTACTGGATGTGTTCCAGGGTTGTTGAATTCTGGAGGGAGGTGGCGATGCTCCTTGAAGACATCACAGCCATTCCGGCAGACCTCTCGCCCCTGAAATACCTTTTGGGCGACATAGGGAAGGTAAAGGAAACTACGAGGAGGTTATTCAATATATCATGCATCATTGCAAAGCGTTGTATCCTTAAATGCTGGAAATCCCCCACTGCCCCAACTAGGGCCTCCTTCTTGAAGGAACTCTGTATGGTAAATGACGATGAGGAATTATTTATACTGTCAGTGCCATCACCCTCTCGCCCCAAGGACATCTGGCCATTGCTGCGCTTCTACCTGTGCGACCTGGATTCGGACTCAGATATAGCATCTGAACACACACCCTGATTTGTGATATATACCTATCTTGCAAGTGCTATTTTTGTACTTATAATCTGGATGCTGTGTCGGCTTATTTCTGTATGCTCCTTTTCTGTGTGTTAATAGAACTGTACAAATTACTGTCGTGCTTATGAACTGCTCTCTTAATAAAAATATGTTTAAAAAAAAAAAAAAATCATTCTTCACATGCTTGCGAGGAACGCTCCTGCACTGTTACGGCCAAATGGATCGGCATGTACAGTGGAGTTCTTCCTGCACTGTGTCTGCTCTGGGCGTAGCCCGAGTCTGTGTAGCGCACTTGCTCCGAGGAGGTTGGGAAGAATGTGTACTATGTGACCAGCTGCATGGACATGGGAGACCATCCCACCCTCGGAGTGAAATCTGGCCTTTAGGGTTCGCTGGAATGGTGCGCTTCTGAAGATGCCGCCATTTTGACTGGCTGCGCAGACATTTTGTCATGTGCCACCCCACGTGCAGCCTGCAAGTCTGTGGATGTATTGGCTTTGGCCTCTGCCTGTTTGCCTGATCGCGTAGGCTCAGACCTGCCTTGCACCTCAAGAGTAGACCTAGTAGGCTGTTCACCCTCGGACATGGTGCTGGTAGTGTCTTTATCACAGCGTTTAGGCGCCTTGTCAGGCATAAGCCCAGTATAAGAGCAAAGCCCCCCGGGAACTGGCCCGGTAACAGAGCGCCTGGCCCCCTCAGCTAAGGGACCAATGGAAGTACTGCTTCCTCCTCCGAGGCCAGTAGTGGCTCCACCTCCGCCCCTTCCTCCTCCATCGGAGCTTCCTCCTGAGCCTAAAAAGCCCCAGCAACATGCTTTTTGCTCTGTACTGCCTGCCGTAATTCCAGCCATAACAGGTTGGCAGATGTGCATGAGTTTAGACACACTGAATCTTGAACCTCCTACTCTACAGGCGGCTGTTTTGTCAGGAGTTCTTACTTTGAAGACACAGGAACAGTCCAGCGTTTTCTTTCAAAAGGATCTTTTGCTGAGGCCAGGAAAGTGTGGGAGAAGCCACACACGAGCCAACACAAACAAAAATAGACCCTCGATACAGGCTGCAACTGTCAGAGGAAATTCCCCTAACCACATGAGCCTCCCATCTTCTACAGTGGTGGGAGCGGCTACCCTCCATTCCAAGCCCTTGGCAATGTCGTCCTCGGCATCAGAGGTTTTGTCAAAAGAGGATAAGAGTTGGGAGCGGGTTGGGAAGTCTTTGCAAATGTGGCCCTTCAGTTTCGTCAAGCAAATACCGAAGCAGTTATGGTTGCAGCATACCTACACATCTGGCAGGAGATTTCAGAATTCAAACAACTGGTTTATCATACACCAGAGTTGTAGCTGTTAGAGGCCAGCAGGCTGCCTTATGATTAGCGTTGATGTCACCAATTAGGCATGGCTACACGCAACCAAGTTCACAAAGGAGGTCTGTGAGGAATTTATGGTGACAACAAGTAAGACAGACACAAGTGATCAAAGTTCAGGGGTGTTTATTGAACAATGAAAATGGTGTGCGGGTTGGAAAAACGCCTAGTCTAAACCTAAATCTAAGATGGGAACAGATGTCAAATGAAAAATAAGGCGTTCCTAGTGGTGTTTTGTCAAAATAAAAAGGACCTATACTAAGAAACCTACTGCCAAGCCTCACAACTAATACAAAGCAAGGGGTGTGGGACATTTCTTAAGAAAAGAAATAAGTGTTCTCAAATAATAAGTCAGGATGTGGCTGCCTGAGTCTTCCTTCCCCACATTTTGAGCACAGGGCAAGGTGGAGTTGGTGGAGCACAGTACAGTCTCTGGCTTCTCTGGCACAAGACGACAGTTCCAATGGCAGTTCTCAGGACCGTCGATGGCCAAGTCTCGTTTCCTTTAAAAGTCTCTTGCCTTCGGGGCCTGATGGGTTTTCAACAATAAAACAAAAGTTCCTTTTACAAATGAAAGTTTGCTTCCAAAAAGCTCAATATGGGTGATGGTTCCACCTCTGGATCCCCCTCTTCTGGGCTGACCTTTTTCGTATCATAACGGTTCAGCGGACCTCCCTTCCTTGGGTTCACTTTCTCACTCAGTTTCCTTCGGCATCTCTCCTCCGGGTTCACGATTGCCTTTCCTTAGTGATTTCAATTCATTTCAAATGTTCACAGGATTCACTTCCCCTTCTTTTATTCACAATGCGGGACTCACTTCCCTTGCCCTCGCGCCAATTCACAAATCAAAGTCTTTCGAATGTACAGGGCTTTTGCTCGACCCTCACATATGACCACTTTGCATTCCTTTGGCAGCCTTTCTATGGCTTTGTGGTTGCTGTAGTTTCTCAATATGGGGCTCGACCAGAGTCTCATGAGTTAGCACCCACGTGGTGCCGTTTTCCCTCTGTCGCTAGTCTCCGCTTCAAATAGTTCACTTAAACAGATAGTTCAAAGTTCTTTTCCTTTGTTTCAAAAGTTGCCACTCTGCGGTTCTCACTCAACACAGCCCGGTGCTTATAGGTTCTCCCCTTGCTTTTGACTTCTCCGGAGTCAAGGTCAGTACCACGGGCGCGGGTGCTTCCCTCGCTCCTGCTGATTGGCATAAGCTCGCCCTGTGTACCGTTGACATCTGCTGCAGGACATTTGTGCTATTGTCCGCGGTCTTAGGCTCCCCACCACAAAGGTTCTGCGGGTCTGGGATGAAAAGGGCAAGGTCACTTCTCTCCTCGCTGCCTTCTCGATTCCGGCCGCCTTTTTCCTTCGCTTGAACTGCCGCCTTGGATTAGCCATCTCGTCATGTAGTCTTTCGTGCTTGCCTTCCTTGACCTGTGCTCTTCTGGCTCCACCTTTTATACATTTGGGGAAGGGAAAAGGTTGTCAGGTGTGTGTGATTCTTATCGATTGCCTGACCCTTGTATTGGGACAGGTCAGGGAAACGGCTTGAGTATTAGTCTTTTGTGTTGTGCGAAAGTGTTAAGAGTCCAAAAAGGGAGGGGGGACAATGGTTTGGTATGTGCTACGTGAGAGGATGGGGAAAAGGTGTTAGAAGAAGGGGGATACTGCGTCTCTGTCAGAATCCGCCTTTACTTGAACATGTAGTGTAGAAGACGAATTCTTTCCAACAATATAACCCTCTGGATGTATACAAGAACGATACAAAGAGATAAATTCTTTGAAAGAATGGACACCACACGATCACCCGGCTGCCTAAAGAACAAGAAAGCCCCAGATTAGGGTGGTAAACACAACGCCAAACCATAAACTAACGCACCTCAGCAAGAGGCTAACCTGATGATGAAGCGGTATGTTGCTGAGAGTGTGGTCCTTCTTATTGGATGGATCGAAACAGCGTATGTATCTGCAACAAAATACATCAAAATGTACTATATAATGATGTATTGCAACTAGGCATGAAACGTAGTGGTATGTAGCAATGGGCGTGGCTTACCGTATATGATCAAGAAAACCCCAGATGCACTGGTTCTGAAGATCGTAATTCATAGTAGCTGCAGCTCCAAGCAAGGAGGAAGTACCTAAGTACCATGAGTCACATGATCAGTAACGTGCGTGATTCGTGGATGGGAATTCAGGCATTTATTGAGACGGGGAAGCCAGTCTTCATGGCAACTTCCAGTTTCTACCGTAATGCGTGTTACTGTAGAAACTCATAGCTTTCCAGGATCTGTCTTGAGTGTACTGTTGAAATGAACAGAGACAAATGTTTCTATGAATGGATTTAAAGCGTGGTTGAGAACGTGGTATGTGTGTATGCGTGCCCATGTTATGCAAACCTCTCGTTCTAGAAACATAAAACCGGCGTATTCTGGAGCTACTGGTGCCTGATTTCCTGTCCTGACAGTCTCACTGTTTGGCATCCCACCCGCACTCCCCGAGGACCCCCCATCCAGGTGATCCTCCCTCACTGGTCCACCCCCAGGAACTCTATCCAAAATCGATGGCTGTGTCCCGGCCACCTGCATTAGAGATCCCTGTGGTTTAAGCTGGGAGACCCCTTCAGGTTTCTCACAGGTCCAAAAAAAAGATTCTGCATCTTCCCTTGGAGGGTAAAGATTTCTTCCACAGCTCTACTGATGACGAATTGGCAAAGACCAAGGCAAATTCTGCTAATTTGCTGTCTGTCCTCATAAAACCTCCAGCTGCAAAGTCCTCTTACCCCCAAATATCAGACCATCATTCCAGATCCTTTTCGGGGTTTCAAGATCTGAAGTCTGGCCAGCCAAACCACTCTTCTAGAGACCCTCAGTGAAAGCAGCAGAGTGGTTGAGGTTTTTTCTCCACCTCAGGAACCAATACCTCCTCTTCTGATACAAATCCCAAATCATTGTTTGGAATGGTCCCACTCGACTCCAGTAGAGGGACGCATCTCTCTATACCTTGAGACTTCGCGGACCATCATGAAGGATCCTTGGGTTCTGTCAGTTGCCCATTCGGGTTACTGCCTTCCACTCTCGCCACATCCTCTGTCCTGTCCTCTACAGCAGACAGGAACTATCTTTCTCCTTTCGGAGGTTCAGAAACTTCTGGCATTAAGGGCTAGGGAAGGTGTCCTTCCGGTGGACGAGGGCGGGTGGTGGGGGGCTTCTACTGCTGATTCTTTACAGTGCCAAATTCCAACCAGGCCGGTGTGCTCACTATTTTCGGCCTGTCCGATTTGAATCTCCACATTCCCCATGAAAGATTGAAGATGATCACACCTAGACAAATCCGCTGCTCTCTTGTAAAGGACGTTTTTCAGTAGGATGCAAACATTTTCAGTACCAGACTCTTTTACTAGTTTTGTATACACATTATAGTTGTGACACCAACACATGGCTGGCACAATCTTTGCTTTCTACCAAGGGTAGCTAAGTGTTGACAGTTATTTGATTTTTAGGGAGATTTTATGTCCAAATTCCCATGATCGGATAACAGAACTACTTGGATTGAACTTCCATTAGAGAAATTTACACAAGTGATTATAAAATGGAGAATCATGACAGATAATTATTGTATGATAAATGAAGTTGGTCATAATAAGAGTTACTAAATCACGATTAATTATTCATTGTATATTTGAAAAGAAAAAGGAATTGGATAGACAACTCCTGAATTAGGGGGGAGGATGGTGGGACGCATAGAGGAAAGGGGACTAAGGACTAAGTATGTTAGTCACTACGGTGAGTAACTATTAATTACTCTTACGTCCCATCCCCTTTCCTCCATACTGCATGGGTGATTACAACTGAAGGTAGCCCCAGGGTGGAGAGGAGATCCTCCTTAAGCAAACAAGTTCCTTAGAACCGCCTGTACGAAAGCTGCGTCTGACTTAGAGCCGGCGTCCAAACAGTAGTGCTTACAGAAAGCCAAAGGGGTGGACCAGGTGGCCACCCTGCTGATGACCTGCCACAGCACCTGCTGTTGTAATGCGATGGCCGTGGCCTTGTCTCTGACAGCGTGGGCGTGCACGTTAGCTGGAAGCAGTTTGTGCTGCCCCTCAAAGGCCTCCTTGATGACCGCAACCATCCACCTTGCTTTAGAGGCCTTGGATGCCTGGTAACCCGGCCTGGACCCCCCTGAAAGTGACAAACCAAGTGTCTGACTTGCAGAAGACCTTGGTGCTGTCCAGATAGAATTTCAGAGCGCGTCTGACATCCAGACAGTGCAAGACCCTTGAAGTGTCGTCTTTAGGGTTGGCTAAAAACATAGGTAAGACTATCTCCTTGTTAGTTGGAAAGCGGAGGCTACCTTAGGTAGGAACGCGGGGTGTGTTCTCAGGACCTTATCCCTGTGGAAGGTAAGATAGGGTTCTGAAGCCACCAGTGCCTTCTGACTCTTGAGTCGAGGTGAGGCCCACCAACAGTGCTGTTTTAATGGTGACCAGTGCGATGTCGGCGGACGCCATTGGCTCGAATGGTTTGTGCGCCAAGGCGTCCAACACTACATTGAGGTCGAACACTGGGTGCGGTTTTTTGATGGGCGGGAAGAGCCTGGCGAGGCCTGCCAAATGTCGCTTGACCAACGGGTTGGAAGAGGAGAATACCTCCTCCTCCAAGTTTCTGTAGGCCCCTATTGCTGCAAAATATGTGCGGCATGTATCCACCTGCACGCCCGAGTGAGCAGATTTACCGAGAAGGAGAGCACGTCATCCAGCGTGCACATAAGGGAAACAATCTCCTTGGAGTCTGCCCAGTGACAGTACGTAGATCACTTACTCTTGTACTGGCTCCTAGTACCCCTGCTCCTAGCGTCTTGAATGATTCCTCAGGAACCACGCTGCCAGGGTTAACTTCTATGGAGCGGGGTGGATGACCCTGGCCCCCTGCTGGGAGATGAGATGGGCCCATCAGCAGGTGAATGAGAGGCCTGTCCGAGAGGCTGAAAAGCTCCGAGAACCATGGTCTAGCCAGCCACCACGGAGCTATCAGAATGATGCTGAGGTGACACGATTCCTTTATCTTGCAGATCACCCTGTGGACCAGGGGTGTGGGAGGGAAGGCATAGGCTGTCATGTCGTTCCACTGAATCTGAAATGTGTCGCCCACGGAGCAGGGGTCCTGCCCCTGCCAGGATGCAAACTGCTGGCACTTTTTGTTGTCCCAGCAGGCAAAAAGATCCACCTGAGGATGCCCCCATCTGCGGAAGATCTCCAGCACCTGATCGTTCAATTGCCACTCATAATTGTCCGCTCCCAGTCTGCTGAGCCTGTCTGCTTCCAGGTTGGACTCCCCCGGGAATTTGGATGGCCATCAGGTAGATGTTGTTCTCCAGGGCCCATTCCCACATGCTGATCGCAAGGTTGCACAGTGGAGGGGACCTGGTACCACCCTGCTTGTTGACATAGTACATGCTGGTAGAGTTGTCCGTCTGGATGAGGATGACCTTGCCTCCAATGAGCGGAAGGAAAGCTTTGAGAGCTAGCCAGATGGCTTTGCGCTCCAGCCAGTTCATATGGCACTCCTGCACCTGCAGAGTCCAAACTCCATGGACGCTGTGGTTGTCCCAAGTATCCCCAAAGCCTTCCATGGAGGAATCCGCTGTGATGGTGACCCACAAAATCGGCTGCCGAAAGGGCTTGCCGGTCCGCAGGTTGCAATCCTTGGACCACCATGTGAGGTCCGGATGGAGAGAAGGAGGAATGCTGACAAGCTCCACTTGGGAGCCCTGCTCCTGACTCCATGAGGCTGCGAAGTGCAGCTGTAATCTCCTCATCTTAAGGCTTGTGTAGGGTACAGCCAGTAGGACCGCTGCCATGATGCCTAATAAGTCTTGGTACCACCAATCCGAAGTCAATTCTCGGGTGAGGAAGTGAGTAGTGGCCATCTTGATGGCCATGACCTTGTCCTATGAGGGGAACACTCTCTCTGAGCTTGTGTCCCATATGAGGCCCAGAAAGGTCAGGCTCTGCGTAGGCTGCAGCTGAGATTTCTTGAGGTTGATCGAAAACCCCAGCTCGTGGAGTGTGATCATAAGGGCAGAGGAGACGTGGTGCACTGCCTCCGGAGATCTCTCCCTGACAAGCCAGTCATTCAGGTACGGGTAGACGTGGTGGTCCTGGGCCTGTATGAGGGCTGCCACTGCGTTAATGAGCCTGGTAAATACCCTAGGTGCTGAATTGAGGCCGAAGGGTAACACCTTGTATTGGAAATAGCAGCCCATGATCCTGAATCGTAGAAAGGGGCGATGCGGCTGCCAAATCAGATGTGTAGATACGCGCCCTTCAGGTCCAGGGAGCACATCCAGTCTCCCCTGCACAATGTCTCCCCAATCAGTGCTGGCGTGACAATCTTCAATTTTGTAAGAGGAAGGGAGAGGTTGAGGGTGGAAAGGTCCAGCACAACTCTCTGGCCAGCCTGGTCCCTTTTTTGGATGGTGAAAATCCTGGAGTAGAAGCCAAATCTTCTTCCACCGCCTGGGATTGGTAGGCGGTACCCCATGGATACTAAAGAGAGGATCCAGGGGCCTGTGAAATTCTGATGCTAAAACTGTGAGTGACGTGGACCCGAAGGGGCGTGTCATGCCTTCTTTCCCTCTGAGGCTGTTGCGGAGGAGGGGGACTGAAAAAAGCTCTTGCTCCACCCCTTTTGTTGTTTGCGCTGGTGCTGACTCAGAACGGTCAAGCTGTCTCAACCTCCGTTCTTGGAAGGACCGGAACCCCCCAAATGCCCGCCTCTTGTCAGAGCGTTGATGCGTCTGGGTGTACGCCTTGGGCGTGGCCTTCGTAAGGATAAAGACTTCGCAGTTTGCCAAATGTTTTTCTTTTTATCTAGCTCCTCATCGGTGGTGGAGTGGAAGAGTGGAATGGAAGAGGTCACCACGCTCGAATTGAAGTTCCAATACGCGTTCCTGGACGTCTGGGTTAAATTAAGTAGCCCGCTTTTTGACCTTGGGTGGAGGAGGGCCCAAATACTGCCAGACTTGCAAGTCGCTCGTGGAAGGCCTTGGCAGACGATGGTGGTCGGGGTCTTCTTCCTCGTCTGTGTCCAACATGGCATCCGGCTGGTCCGGAGCGGGCGGAGGAATGCTGGGTGCTGAGGGTTAAGGTGTGGAGACCGGAGCCGGAGGCTGCAGCAGAGGCTGGTATGGAACCGCCTAAATTGTGGGAGGCAGGGGAGCCGGAATGGAAGGAGCTGGCGCGGGCAGCAGGCGGAGCACCGGGGGCTTGCGGCGCTGGAGCCATAAGAGGAATAGGAGGGGCCAGAGGAAGCATGTTCCTGATGACATCCCTAATGATGGCCCCCATCTGAGGAGTTCTCATGAGAGTGAGGAACTTTTCAAAGAATCTGTCCTCGCAGGCCGGTGGGGTGGTAGGTGATACTGACAGGGTAGCAGGCAGCTGCTGGGGCCGGTACTTTAGCTGGTTGCGGGGTAAAACTGCCATGCGATGCTGATGGTTAAGCTGTAGGCCACGCACCTGGTTGACACCAGTCCCACCTTGTAACTCGTTCTCCCACCTGCTCCGTTCTTCGGGCCGGCATCGGACGAACAGCCACTTTGTCTGGTGTGGCGGCCATCTTGTTGAGCTGCGTGCCACGTGCCGAAGTCGTGCTGCTTGGCTCACTGGGCCCGGCCTCCTCCAGGACTCTTGCCAGTGAAGCATGAGACCTACCCTGCACTTCAGGCCGAGGCCTGGTAGGCATGTCGCCCTCGGCAGTATCGCCGGCAGTGCTCCTTGCAGGCGCCCCACGGACATGTTGTCGGTATAAGGGCGTAGCCCCTCAGGTGTACACCCAGTAAAAGAACCTTGCGGTCTCTCAGCACTGTTTCCGGAAGGATCTACAAACCCCTCGGCCTGGCGGCCGGCAGCTGAACTAGCCTCGGTATCCGTGCTGGTGCGAGAATCTGAGAGGTTCCTCCTGCTCGGGCGTTTCCTTGGAAAGGAGTCGCCCTTGCGGGGTACGCTGGAAATGCGGCCTTCCCTTGGGGCTTGACTTATGTCTGACGAAGTCCTCTGGAGGTGACTTCTCGAAGAGCTCCCTCCACCTAGCTAGTCTTCTCTTCAGAGCATGCAATGAACGTGCGTCGCACGCGGTACGACCCTTCCAGCCGTGGTCGGGGCCAACGCAGTGGAGGCAAAGAGCGTGGGGATCAGATGTAGGGAAGAGTCCTTCACAGGCTGGACACCTGCTGAAGCCCACTGAAGTCGACATGCGCCGAGGAGGAGCGTGGCACCAGAGGACTGGGCACCTGATTGATAAAAGAAGACAAAAAGACAGAAGAAAATATCAGGGGAAGAGCGTGTGATATTACATAGCTGAAACCAAACCCAGGAGCACTGGTGAAATCGGCCTGTTCACGTTGACCCGGAAAAGGGGACTGAGGAGTGGAGTCAGTGGGCGGAGTCAGGGCATTGCATGCTTCTAGGGCCGTGCCCCTGCGTGCCTCTAAATTTAAAGGGGAAGAGGGTTTTTTTTTGGTGAAAAGGGTTCCGTCTCCGTCCCTAGCGAGGGACGCCCATGCAGTATGGAGGAACGGGGACCGGAACATAAGAGTACATTCACTACGGATTCTTCCCTACTTGGCTGGGGAGTGACGCTAGGTCATCTGGAAGTGTTCGATATATGGTCTTCATCGGATAGGGAACGTAACATCACCTATCTCGAACTACTGGTGGTTTTCCTAGCCTTGAAGGCTTTCCAGTGCAGTATCTACATCAAAATAGTTTGAATCAGGGCAGACAACTCTGTCTCAATGTTTTACGTGAGCAAGCAGGTGGAGACCCAAGTCTTTTCCACTGGTGGACCTTTCCCTTCAGATATAGGAATGGGTGGAAGAGAAGGGAATTTGGCTACATGTGGTGCATATTGAGGGCCAAGAGAATGCAGCGGCAGATACCCTCTGTCGTCGGTCCACTGCAAACCATGAGGGGGGAGTTAAACGATCAAGTTCTCTCCCAAGTATTCTCTGAGTGGAGGACCCAGAGTGTAGATCTGTTTGCAACACCCTCCAACAGGAGGTTTCCACCATGTCTTCATGGAGGTACTGGGACTCAGCTACCTGGCAGATGCCTTAGAGATTTGCTGATATTAAATGGTGGCATTGCATCGCGCTTTGCTTTGCCAAAACTGCGGGAGGCGCACAACTGCACACCGGTCTTTGTAGCACCTTGGTGGCCAGCCAGGTTCTGGTTTTTGGAGCTGAAAAAGCTGCCAGCCTTTCCATTGATCCAGCTCCCCGAGATTCCTAATCTCCTGCACCAGAACGACCAATAGGTGTGGCATCATTCCCCACAATCTCTTAACTTAGCAGCCTGGTCCCTGAAATCAGGTCACTAGCACAGTTCAGCCTATCCGATGCTAATGCACGCATCATACAAGGGCACAGTACAAAAGCAAATAGCTCTGCTTCTGTCACTGGTGCTTAGACAAACAGAATGATTCTCGTCAAGCTTCAGTGAATTTTGTCCTTTCCTTTATCTCGGACCTTGCATCCATGGCCATTCATATACACCTTTGCCGTATATAACTGTCGGTTATTGGGGCATACCTCATCACTGATTCTTCCTCGTTCACTCTCACAAACCTGGTGATAAAACATTATTTGGCTGGTTTTCTACATCTTTTTCCTCCAGTCAATTCTCCCCAGGCGAGATGGGATTTCAATTTGGTACTCTAAACGCTCTGAGATATGCCGTTCGAGCCCATGGCGATTGTGGACTTGAAATTGCTCACCTAGAAGGTGGCCTTCCTGTTCGCCATTCAACTAGAAGGATTGGCGAGCTACAGGCTCTCTATATTGAAGAACCCCTGCATCTCTTTCCTTAAAGAAAAGGTGGTGTTACGCACACACCCATCTTTCCTTCGGAAAATCATTTGAGTTTCATATTTATCACTTTACCAGTGCTTTTTTCCAGAATCTGCGTCGAACGCAGAACGGGTCCTACACATCCTTGACGTCCAGAGTAAAGCAGCCTCCATAGCATTCCAAAAGTATGTGCCTTGGGAAGCCATCGTCAAGCAGCCACTTGAGTCTCCGCCTCAGCGTTCTGCAAGCACTGTTTCGACCTCCGCTCAAGGGCTGGGCCTCAATTTGGTCAAACGGTCCTTTTTAATTATGTGAGTCTTAATCCATCCACCCGATTCTATATATCAGTGCTTGTGAATATCCCACAAGTATGAAGGAAAGGGTATGGGACGTAGGAGTAAAACACAGTTTTTTCACTGCAGTGACTTAAGTTAAGTTCTCCTAGTCCATAGCCCCTTTCCTCCATACGCTTGCCCACCATCCCCTCTAAAAAGTTCCCTAAAACTGCTAATATGTCTATTGGGCTTGGTGATATAAAAGGGCTGAGGGGCAATGTGCTGGGTGGGGCTCAGGAAGGCAGGGCCCTCAGATGGATATCCTCTTTCTTCTCCGACCGCTCCCAAATCGTCTCTATCCATCCTTTCTCCTCCACTCTCACCCAGTCCCCCACAGAGCCCCCCCCCAAGAGTCCCTCAGGGAGCCTCCTTCTCCCCCTACTCTTCAAATTCTACCTTTCACCCGACCCCTCGCTCATTCACGCCCACAATCTCACCCGCTACAACTAAGCGGATGGCACTCGGTCATCCTCAAGATCCCTAACTCACCCTTCTCACCCCTTTAGTACTGGCATCTTGCCTCCCAGACTTTGACCTCTGAATGACAAACAACCACCTGATCCTCAACCTTGGAAAAACTGAAATCCGAATCTGCTGCAAAATAGCTCTCCTTCCCCAACCTATCCCTTTGCTGCCTTCATTAGGACCCGCGCCCCCTGAATCCCCCTCAGTCAAAAACCTAGGATGCACCCTTAGCTCAGACCTGACCCTCTCCCGTCACATCAATGTAGTCTCCAGATCATGCACCTTCCACTCCTGCATACTCAAGCAGATCTTTTGTTAACTCTCCTACACCCATAGAGTTTCAGCAATCATAGCCAGTATCCTGTCATGCCTAGACTACTTTAACTCCCTCTACCTAGGCACGTCTACATCCCAGCTCAGAAAGCTCAAACAGGTTAAAAACACTACAGCAAGGCCCCTCCTCGTACCCTCCTCAAGAGAATACATCTTGCCCACACTCAGGACACTCCACTGCCTCGCCATAAGCCGGCAGGCCTCTTTCAAAGCCATGTGCATTACCCACTGCGCCATTCACAAGAAAGGCCCTGAATTCCTCCAAAACAAGCTCACGCTACCGCTCCTTCCGAGTCCTTAGATCAGGCTCTGCACACCTCCTGTTAGTCAACCCCTTCCACGTTCTCCAGATTAGGAGGTGTCTGTTTCTCCATCCTCGCACCCACCTTCTGGAACTCCCTTCCCCTCACCCTCCCCCTTTTTGAGTATCACCTGGCCTTTAAGAAAGCCCTCAAAACCTGGCTGTTACACCCACTTCCGGACCCTCCTTCCCCCTTGCCCACTCCCTGCCACTCCCACACAAGCATCATCCAGCAGTCACACACTCTCCACCGCACCCCCACCTGTCCCTCTCTCAGTTACCTGCCTCTTCGCTCCTTTTACCATTGTGCTCTGCCACGTCCAACACTGCCATGGCGCTGCCAACCCCTCACAGAGGACGCAAGAAGGTATTCCAGTAACTTGCTCATGAGAAAGAATCCTGATTTTGGGACGGATATTGCATGCAATATGGGCTCTGAGGGAGGACAATGCATTGCACTTAAAATGTAGCCTAGGGGGACATGGCCTGGAGCACCGACGATGCAGACGCTCCACTAATGGCCTCCGTGGGATGCCCACTGCTCCCAACTATATATGCAGCCTTAAACCGTCACCACATGAAGAAAACCCTGGAGGTGATGCTTTACACCTAGGGGCATCTGTCAACTGACTCCCAGGCGCCTCGGACCTGGTGGAGACAGGATTCGGGCGAGATTCCCTCGTGCCCCCTCTGCCCGCTGCCTAGAGGGATCCAAGATGGAGGTCGGCACAATCGTGGCGAGGAGAGTTCAGAGGAGGGGAGATGAAATGAAGTGCGGCCGCCTGCTTTGAGCACTGCGTCGGTATCCAGCTGCGGTCGCTCGGCATAGCGGATCGCTCAGAGCACTAACCTGGGGGAGGTGCCGCAGCGCTCTCTCGCTTCACTCACTTGGCCTCATCATCACTGGAGGAAACTCGCCCGCGGCGCTGGTGCCGTGAGCCTTCGGCCAGCACGGAGAGGAGGAGGAGTTTGGACCAACGCTGCAGTGATGAGGCCGCCCTAGATTCCTGCTGGGCGGGCGCTGGGTCGTGCGTCCTCTACCCTGGTCCCTCTCTCTGTGGGGGAGCCTGATAGGCCCGGCGCTGTCCCTGTGTCACGTCCCGCTGCGGGTGGCGTGCCTGGCCCCCCCCTCCCCATGCATCCATCTGGGGGCATCTGGAAATAAATCCTTACGGTTGCGCCGCCCCTGGTGACACGTGGAACCCCTCTCCCGGTGGAACCTGCCAGGGAGAGGACTGAAGGCCGCACTGGGGTGGGGGCAGGAAGCCCACCCCTATCCAACAATTTGCAATGTGGACTTCGCTTTACAAAGGGCCTGAGGAGCGCTTTGCCTCTTTGCTCTACAGGGTGACCCATACACCATCCCACCAGGAGACCCTAGGCTTTCCCAGCAGAACCCCCAGCCTGGGACAAGCAGAGGTGAGCCCTAGAAGGCGCCAATATCACTCCCCCGGCCCACCTACACGGTTCCCCTCTCCTCTTTCCCCCATTTCTGAACAATTCCTAGGGCGCCCCGGCCCACGTCTCTACCACTCTCCTGCCCTCCCCCCTGCGGACCCGGAGAGATTGTCGCACTGTTGGCTATTTTCTGGGGGTATGGAAAGCCTGCCTTTCAAATGAGCTTTAGCACTCGCGCCCGCAGTGCATTTCCACTCACCTGTAAGGCCAGAGGCAGCCCTGAAGCAACCTTCCACTGACCAAGGAGGTCTTCTCCTCACCAATTCTCTTCCAGGGGGTGCGGGGCTATCCCTCTGCCTACGAACAATACAATGGCCAAACAACCAAAATCCGGCAAGAACCCAGATATTGAGGCAATGTTTATGTCATCTGACAAATCAAAGAAACAGGACCCGCCACCCCTCATCTACACGGGAATCCTTAGACAACAAGGGATCTTTGGCAACTAAGGATGATATGCAAGAATTCATGGCCGACATGAAGTCTGAATTTAGGTCCTGCATGACTGAGCTTACCACTAAGTTAGAAAACACTGATAAAAGGGTGACGGCGGCTGAGTAAAGACTGGGAGAAGTCGAAGATCGCACTCAAGACCATACTTCTACCTTGATTGAGGTGCAGCATTCGTTCAGACTCCTCCAAGACAAATGCGAAATCTTGGAATTCAAACAGGAGGACTTGGAAAATAGGGCCCGATGTAATAACCTCCGGATTCTCGGAATCCCAGCCTCAGTTCCAGACAAAAACTTGGCAGAATATGTGGGCGACCTTTTTAAATCCCTCCTTCCACAATTAGAGAAGTCACAACTCTTCATAGACGGCACCCGTAGACTACGCCCCCACCGTGGGGTGGAATCAGACGCCCCACCGGATGTTATCACCAGGGTACACTTCTTTACTGCAAAGGAAGCCATCTCAGCAATTGGCCGCTCCAGAGACGAAATTACCTTTCAAGGCGCTGTCCTTCAAATCTATCAAGACCTATCTCTTCTCACCCTCCAGAAAAGACGATCCCTCTGTCCATTGACCACCTTCCTTCGGGACCAACAAATAAGCTATAGATGGCTCTTTCCCACGGTCCTACAATTCTCCTACAAGGGCACCCTGAGGAGAATTAGTGACTTGGAAGATGCCAAAAGGATTATGCACCCAGACTCACCTGGATCCCCGTCGTCACCAACCACAGAAACCGTTACAGACTTGGATCCCACGGCTTCTCCTAAACCCAAGCAAAACTCATGGTCAAAGGTCCCGAGATTTAGAAGAAAGAAATAAGTACACACAGAAACGCAACAGAGTCATCGAAATATCAGGGCTCCGCGCCCCAAAGTCTGCGCCCTGAAAATGCTCCTCACTTATGAGATCGCAGATGATCCCAGACCACCGGAGCAGTGGGCCCTACCTCACGGCCATGCCCAGTTCCAAGGCACAATCCACCTACGAGTCCTTGCAACTATCCATTAAGACTACTTTTGGTTCTAGCCATGTTGGCTACAAACTATTTCATGGCCCTGTTGGCCAGGGGGGGACCCAGGCCTACAAAGGGCCCCCCTTCCCCCTCAGTTAAATCCTGGCCCTCCCATTGGAGGTCTGAGCAAACATTTCAAAGGCAGGTTGATGAGTGGCTGCAAACCCTACGACATGCTGACTGATCCTCCCCCATCTCCCCCCCCCGCTTCAAAGCCCACAAGCAGTGCCAAATCCCGTCCCGGAACACCAGGCGTTGAGGTTTGTCTCCCTGAATGTTAAGGGACTGAACTCCCTGGCTAAACGCAAATCAATCCTGCAAAAACTCCAAAACGACAATGCAGCAGTGGTTATGCTTCAGGAAACACACCTTCTACCAGCAGACTTTGGGCGTCTATGCTCCCAATACTTCCCAAAACAACTCCTCGCATCAGGGAATTCTAAGAAGGGTGGCACAGCGATTCTCTTCAGGAAAGCTAAACCCCCAGATAGTGGACACTATACGCTGCCCCAAGGGTCGTTTTATAGTCGTAAAGTGCCTATTGTTGGGTCCGCTATACTTCTTAGCTTCAGTATACGCTCCAAACATAGGTCAAGCTGCCTTCTATGATTCTTTGAGCTCAACACTCTTCCACTTCTTAGAGGGCCAGATAGTGATCGGTGGCATTTTTTATGGGGTCCCGGATCTCATGAAGGATAAATCGCATCCGCCCTCCCCTGGTGACTTCGCTTCAGCACTGGCACTCTTGCAGCTATTCAGGACCCTAGAGGTGGTGGACTCATGGAGGGTACTTCACCCCACGGAAAAAGACTTCTCCTTTTACTCCTATGTTCATAGAACATTCTCCAGAATAGACTTCCTCCTGGTATCCCCGCAAATACTCATATTCGCCAATGAGTTCACTATAGGCTCAAGGATCCTGTCCGATCACGCCCCGGTAATTCTAGAAATTCGAGTACATGAGCCACCCACCCCCCGTCCAATGCAGATGGATATTATGTGACCCAAAAATCAACAAGATGCCGCTTAGGGACTCTATTGCAACCACAATCAAGAACTTCTTCAAGGAAAACCCCAGCGAAGACACCTCCCCCGCCACAACTGGGACGGTATGAAGGCAGTAATACGCGGAGAATTGATCGCCCAGTGGGTGACCTTCCACAGGAAAAGGGGACAATCCCGCCTGAGCCTTGAGGAGGAACTCCAAAAAGCAGAGAAGACCCACAAGGAAAAAGGTTGGTCCCCAAAAACACAACGAGCTATCCGTGTGGCACAAAAAAAGATTGAGGCCCACTACGCCGAAAACACTGCACATCAAATGGCAAAGGCTAAGCAATTTTATTATGCTAAGAATAATAAGGCGAACAAACTACTGGTGGCCAAACTCGCCAAAGCAAAAAGAAACAACATGATCATTGGCCTGTGGGACTCGCAAGGTAAAAGTCAATTCGCCAACCAAGACAAACAACGCCTGGCAACAGCCCACCTGACACAGGTGATGACCGCCCCATTACGGGACGTGGAGGAACAGAAGGAATACCTGCGGAGGGCTGCACTCCCCCGAATAAAAGATTTAGCCTGAGACACTTTGGAGGCACCAATCTCCAGCGAGGAAGTGGATGAGGCGATAACAGCTCTCAAATCTCGAGCCCCTGGCCCTGATGGCTACTCAACCAGATTCTATAAGATCTTCAAGCCCCAACTACTTGCCCCACTGGTACAACTGTTCAATTCATTCAGAACTATGGGAGTTACAACCCACTCTATGCAAGAATCAATCACGATTTTGCTACCTAAGCCCAGAGGCGATCCGAGAAACCCTGCCTCCTATAGACCGATTGCCCTACTCAATATAGATGCCAACATTTACTCTTAAATCCTAGCGACACACTTATCCCATATCTTGTCGGAAGTAATTCACGCCGATCAGATTTCTTAAGCATCGATCCACAGCCGATAACATTCGTAGAGCCCTAGACCTAGTAGAGCTTGCCTCCCGAAACACGATGCAAAGAAAGCATTTGATAAGGTAGACTGGACCTTTATGAGGCTCACCCTCGAAGCATTTGGGTTTGGTCCGGAATTTTGTACTAGGATATTGGCTAATTATAAATCGCCCAAAACCCTTCACAGAATCAATGGCACCTTTTCCACCCCTATCGCCCTGACTTGTGGAACCAGACAAGTATTCCCACTGTCCCCTCTCCTATGTGCGCTGATCATGGGGCCATTCGCCCAACGGATCAAGCTGAACACCTTGGTCAAAGGCCTCCAGACTGGTACCTCGCACCACAAACTAGCTCTCTACGCGGACGACGTCCTACTGACCATCACGGAGCCCCGCTCCTCCCAGACCCACACCTTAGCCGAAATAAAGAGCTATGGGAGGGTCACAGGATTCTACATTAACTTTCAGAAAACAGCGGCACTGGGAATAGGGTTGTCTCCTGGGAAGCGAGAGGCCTTGATTCCAATGTGCCCAATCCAATGGAAGACGAAAGCAATTAACTACTTAAGGGTTCAGATTCCAGCTAACCCAAAAGATGTTTACGGTGCAAATTTTCCCCCATTATTTAAGGAACTGGAAACCGATCTAAAACGCTGGCCGACCCAAGAAATATCATTAATGGGCCGGATCACAGCCTGTAAAATGAATCTGCTACCGAGATTTCTATACGTTTGCTCATCACTGCCAGTGCCGATCCCAGCACCAGCCCTCCGAAACATTCAGAGGAAAATGCTCAATTCATCTGGAGGGGGAAAAAAGCTAGAATCCCTAAAGCCACAATGCTAGCTAATGCATAGCTTGGCGGCCATGGGGTCCCGGATTTACAGAGATACTAGATGGCGGCCCAGTTGGGGCAAATGCTTACCAATCGCTCTAGGTGGGTGGACCTCGAACAATCACGACCACCTCTTCCACTGCGCTTCCTTCCGCACATCCCATCCCCAGTGCGGTGACAATGGCAGGGACTGCTGGCGACCACCAAATACACCATGTCTGTCTGGGATAAAACCCTAAAGCAAAAGGGGATTCCAAAAGGACTTGGCCCTTCCTCCCCAGTGTTCCTGAACCCAGCTTTCTCGCCCGGGGTATTCCCCCAAAACTTTAAAACCTGGATCACAGGAGGCTTGGAGACCCTGGGACAACTCTTCGAAGGAGGACAACCCTGTACCTTTGAACAATGTAAAGAAATCTTTCAGCTTCAGGAAAAGGACAGATTTACATACATCCAGCTATGTCACTGGTGCTCCCACCCACAGATCCGCCAAGCGTCCCCCTGCCCCCTCACAGCCATTGAACTAACTCTCAAGGAGCTCCCGACCCGGGGCAAAATCTCCACTTTATATACACGCCTCCAGAAGGATTTCGTAACCTCCAAAACCCGATCTATGGCCCAATGGGAGGCAGGCCTGGGCCACCCCATAGAGGACCAGTCTTGGGTGGACATCTGGACCCGTGCCCACTCAGCATCAGCATGCATCACGAACAGAGAATGCGCATATAAAATCCTTCTACGCTAGTACTACCCACCTTTAAGACTCCACCACATGAATCACACACTTGACCCAAAGTACTGGAGACAATGTGGCCAAATAGGGTCCTTCTTTCATATGTGGTGGGCTTGCCCTAAAGGCCAAAACTTCTGGAAGCAGTGTCTAGCGATCATTGCAGAAATTACCCAGTTAAGGCTACCCTTAGACCCCAAACCTATTCTTTTGGGCGTACCGGTTCCCGGAATTTACCTAAGATCTGGACCTAAAGCCAAATTGCTATCTCAATGCCTTCTGGCGGGCAGAATTGTGGTAGCCCGCTCATGGAAATCTGTGGAGGGCCCTCTTATGCCCTTTTGGTGGGTGAAAATTTGGGATGTACTAATTGAAGAAAAGGTAATGGCGGCCAAGGAAGGTCTCCTTCATCGCTTCTGGAACATTTGGGGCCCAGACCTAGACTTCGACCTAGACTTTCCATCCCTGACCTATAAGTCCCAACTGGCCTGAAGGATCATAAACGATGTAGACGCCCCGCAGGAACTGGGGTAGGAGGAGAGTCCCTGGATGATCCAATGACCACAGGAAGGGAGGGTAGGGTAATAAAACATGTTGTTATTGCGATGCATGTCATGTGTGGTTAAAATCCTGTATCGTTATAACCTGCCTTGTTCAAAATAAACATTTAAAAAAAGAAAAAAATGTAGCCTAGGAATCGCACTCTGATCTTCAGGAAGGAGGACACTCAGGCACTTCAGATCCTGTTCTCGTAGCCGGCACTTTGTGTAACTCTAAAGCACATGAGGGTGGGCCATGCCGCTGCATGCAACCATGAAAGGGGACCTTGCTTGCATTAGAAGAAACTAGGGATGGCAATTTTCCCTCCAAGATTCCCTCACATGGTGAGTATTATGTATTAATGTAGCACTTAGATAGTCTGTAAAACGTAGCACTGCTCCTTGTACATAGATGGAGCCCAGGATGTAGACATTGTTGTTTTTACAGGTAACCCCTTTTCTTTTCATGCACACTGCACCTTCACAACTTAGCAGAAGGCACAGGCTCATGCGATACAACCCTGCACTTGCATATAACCCTACATTGCACATCACCTCTGCCATAAGAATTAAAATACCTTTAACGACAACATTCCGAACTGTAGCTTCCCACATAACTCTCTATCTCCTTAAACACAACCCACATCCTTTAGTTTATAGTATAGCTCCGCCGCACCCATCCACACACCAGAAGACATGGGTGACCAGCAGGGTTTTGGCCACCCTCACATAACTTTAATGGCTGAAATGCAGACACGCATAATAACACCTCCCAGTTTTCCCAAATTTTGGACTCCGATCCCTCAACCAACAGCACGTTTGAACCATAATTATGGTGAAAGGTGTTATACAAATGTCAAAATGAATGAATAATAATGGAACTAATATAATTGATACAACAAGCCTCTGAGATAGGGTTTATATCCCCCTTATCGTCATTTCTTTTAAATGTATTAATCATGGCCCAACAGTTCTGTGTTTTGTTGGTCTTAAGGATATTTTCCATCAGTTTCCACCGAGCCGTAAATGTAGAAGCCTTAGAAGAACGAACCCCATTTTTAAACGTAGTCTTTACATTTCATATGATGCAAACACACATTTCAAATGCTATATGACATGTTTATCTTCATTTAATCTTCTTATTGTGCCTCGTAACATCCTCCTGCGGTTGGCAATAATAATGTCATAAGGACCAGTAGATTGAGTGCCCTGTGTGCTAGCCCATCTATTAGTAAAACAATCAGTGTGTATTGTCATTACAGTTATATCTTCAATTATGGTATCCAACGGTTTACTGTGATTTTACCGCAAACGTTTTATTTGAGGTATGTTTTACTGAAGCATTTTTACCGAAAATAAATACTGAATTTTCTTTAATTTGGGAACTCATCCTCTCAAGCCCCCAATTTCTTTAACCCCAAATCCTCTCCCCACCTGTTTTAACAACCCCTTACCCATCCCACAAATCTCATTGAGGACATCACTGATGACATCACGTGTGGCTGCCCCTTTTTTGTTCACTGACATAAGTAGGCTTGATGCTTTTCTTCACTAACAGTCAGGAATTAACAATTCAAAAGGTTCTATCTTTGTGTACGGCACCCTTCTCATATGTTCATGCACTACTTTCCTGAGGGTTCACTCACATCATATGATACACATACATATAGGGGGAGAAGAAAGCGAAAACACAGCAATAATTTCTGTGCATGAAGATAATCAGTTATTTTATGAACAGTTTCTGGTAATACTGCTCATTTTTTGCTTACTGTAATTTCCCTGTATATGCTCATATTTGTATGCATGGTGGTGTCTTTATGTTTTCTGTGCAGTAGTGCAATTATGTAGTTATTAGGGCAATGGTAGCTACTACTTAGATGTTTCACAGTATCCAAAACTCTAAAACAAAAGCATTCATGATTTTACTATGTAACATGGGAAGATTTTGAAAATTACACTTCTATGGGGCATGGTGCAGACAATGGCTACGTTTCCACATGAGTTGGTTCATCTATTGCAAAGAAGTCTGTAATACATTGGTGTGTATAGCAATGGATTGCGCAATTAATGACTTATCTCATGATAGTTCTTCCAATGATCTTTGATAGTTTTCTGCCACCATTACAATAACAATCTCTTGTGGAGGCTTTCCATGAAAGCTAAATGCACATGTGATGTCACCAGTGATGTCATCATTGAGATTTGTGATGGCATCTTTGATGTCGTGGGTGTTAGTCCTTGCAGTGCACACTGGTGGCGCGAATTATGGTTGCTTAGCTTACCATAACTGGTGAATTTTGGGGTTTTCTCGTTTTTACCTGTAACCATAACGTCCCTGTAACAACGTTTTTTGTTAGTGAATTTCATAGGTTTTTAGTAGGTCCCTGTAACCAGAATGTTGCTTTAGCATAGTGTTTTCAGTAAAAGTGATGGTTTTTTAGTAGCGTAACGTAACCATAAAGTCCCTTTAACAACGTGTTTTCAGAGATTACGGACTGGAAAGTACCAAGACCAGAACGTCACTACAATGCAGTAAGCAAACTGAAGTTTGTCTAGTAACTGCATAGGTGCTGAAGTAAACAATAGTAGAGAAGCATAAAGTCTCATTTATTACGAAACAATGGCAAGCACCTTAGAGTGGCTGGAAGATAATTCCCCTCATGGCACAATGACTTACACTACTAACCTCATTGGTTCGCACAGAACTGTGAAGCATACATTATGTAATCTATATTGCTATATGTACACCAAACATTTTCTTTTCTGTGAGAGTACATATTGGAAAGGAAAGCAAGGCAGCACAAGTGGCAACCTTTCCACAACAGCATACAGCCTTAGCAAAGGAAAGAAACGTTGTGCATAGCAAAAAGGAGAGGCTGGAAGCCAAAGTGGAAATATTGGAGAGCAATTATGCTGGCTGAAAGGTTGCATACAAGGGTGTATTATTGACAAAATGAAACGGCTCTAGCAGACCTGCACGTGTACCCCTTCCCCATGTCAAAGGGCGCCATCCCCTCAAAATCCGTGTGATGGGAGAGGTTAAGGTGATACCTCAATGTCTTCCACCCTCACAACCAACTTGAGGAAATCCCCAATTCCCCACAATATGTATCCACTTATGCTACCCCTTCCCTTTCCTAATGGTGTGTATGAATGTGTACAAGTAAACGTTAATAAGTGAAAGGTTGTTGAGTGTATATGTGATATGTTCTTTTGCTGAAATGCCGTTCTCACTCAGTGGCACACAGTCCTCGTTGGAATGACAGCAATTAAGGAAAAAGTAGGTGTCCTACGGACATGGTAGTTGCCCGACATATCCACAATGACAATGGAGGCATCCGTACGACACCAGCACGCTCTGCATGTTGTCCTCCACCTACAATGACATGTGGGTGGGGACATTTTGTCGTTGTGCAAGTACACGCATGTGTATCTGTTCCTCTGTGTCCTGGTAACACTGCCTCTGTGCAGCATATGCAAACATACGTTAATTAGGTCGCGGCGCCCACCCATGCCCTACAGGTACCTATACAGATAAACATCCCACCTGCACAGTATGGCGCCCTATTATTCAGTATAGAAGTGCAAACGGTATGCAAATGCGCACAATGTATTCCACCCAAAATGCGTCCTGCGCGTGGGCCCTTATTTCAGTGACACGATCCGGACCCATGGACAGCGGCAAAGTACAGTGTTGAGGAACGTAGGGAGTGTTTTTCGGAAAGTACACACCTATAAACACACCACAATGGGCCGTTGTACATGTATGTAGGTTTTCTAACAATGTAGGCCTGTTTTCCGGGTGCAATTCTCCATAGCAGCCATACAAAGGCCACACCCCGGGGCTGCTCCGCAATCTGTTTGCAGCTTTTCAGAACACAGTAGCAGGCCACATAGGTTTGGCGTTTAAGTGAAGTTGGACCAAATGGGCTGTGCTACATTGTGTTTGCAAGTAATTGCAACCATGTCAGTCCGGCTCAGTGTGCACACTAATGTAGAAACGGCCCTTCCTGTGACCCACACCTGCAGGTGTGATAGTCCCCACTGTCCCAATGTCATAGGTAGCAATCTGAAACTGGGAGTATGTGCACGTGCGTTTCCCCAAGTACGGCGAGGGCCATGCCTCAATAAAGCAGAAACAGTTCCTCCTTCCCTTTCTACTGTCTTCTTTCCAGCACGCCGTCATTGCGTACTGTTAACAAGTTCTACACGCATCCCCCAATAACATTAAAGAGCTCCCCATGTAACAGTATCAGTTCTGTACAACAGTCCTCTGGTTAGACACGACGTCCAGAAACGTTACTGCGCAATCCGTCTGCCTCCACAGTCCCATTTCCATTAATGCCATCCTGAAAATCCCTGGAAGTGGCTTTCTCACTGCATGCGGGCGTGGGCGAATAAATTGCAACCATGGTAGGGGGAGTTTGTTGTAAGGGGCAGCTCTGAAAAGGGCTTTTTTTAATAGATGGTTCTAGAGAAACACCTTTTATTCAGATTTTATTTGATTTTGTGTTTTTTGTACTCACATTATTACAGTAAACTCTTCAGCGCATCCTGTAGACGAGCAAAGAAAACTGCAGTACCAATGGACGACAACAAAATGCCATTTGCTTGGAACAACTCCGCATTTCCACAACTGATGGGGTCATTGTTGCAGAAGAACATACCATGAACGGACAAAAAAGTACACATGCTCCTGTTGATGAGACCACTTCCGACCTCTAGCTGGTGGAAGCAATCCTTGGAATAGGTGCATAGTAAACTTGGTAGAATACATGAGAAAAGCACCTTGGCAGTGGGAAAAATGAACAAGTTACTCTCTTACCTGGTAAAGTTCTTTCGATGTGATGGTCCGACAACGTATTCCATATCTATGACAGTAATCACCACAGCTGTGCTGCTTTAGAAAATCTTTGGCGTCTGCGTCCTGCGTCGATGACGTCAATACGCCGCCCTCGAGGACCTCCTCCGACGGCCAACGTCACTGGATGTTATAAGTAGGATGCAAAACGCCCGTAGCCTCAGTTGTACTTTTTTCCCAGAACGTGTGCCACCAGTCTTCTGCCAGTCTGACACACAAAGCCTTGCGGAAACGTAAGCTGCTATCCCATAAGAAATTCTGTAGCGGGGAAGGTAGGGAGGGAGCGATATGGAATACGTCGTTGGACCATCCCATCGAAAGAACGTTACCAGGTAAGAGAGTAACTTGTTCTTCAAGAGGATTGGGTCCTCATATTTATTCCATATCTATGACAGACTCCCAAAGCAGTACTAATGCAAGGAGGTGGGAAAAGAATTTAGAAAACAGAAATTTAGCATGCCCAATCAAATTGCGGGGTAAAGGACCGCCTTGCCAAAGGCCAGACTCTTCCCCCGGATGGAATTGAGGGAATAGTGACGTACAAAAGTATGTACCGAAGCCCAGGTGGCTGCATCACAGATGTTGCCAATAGGAACACCCCTCTGCAGGGCAGTAGAGGCAGCCATAACTCTGGTAGAATGGGCCCGTAAGCCGACCGGTGGGTCCTTACCCGCCAAGCGGTAACACTCAGAGATAGCCAAAATAATCCAGTGAGACAAAGTCTGTTTCGTCGCAGCCTGTCCCAAACGCTTTCCAGCGTAACCAATGAAGAGCTGATCGTCCACTCTGACACGGGACATGCCTGAAATATAAAAGCTTAACGCTCACCTAGGATAAAATGCCGGAAGAACAACCTTCTGGCCTAAATGAAATTCCGACACCACCTTCGGAAGAAAAGAAGGACGAACTCTAAGGACAATCCTGTCCTTATGAAACACAGTGAAGGGTGGCTTGTAACTTACTCACTCTGCGAGCGGAAGGGACCACAACTAAAAATACAGTTTTCAGAGTTAAAAGTATCAAAGGGCATGAATGCAAAGGCTCAAACGGAGCACCCATCAGAATCTTGAGAACAAGGTTCAAATCCCAACCGGGCACCTGGAAAGGGGACGAAGGGAACACATTAGTAAGCCCTTTCAGAAACTGAGAAATTAAAGGAATTTTAAAATAGGAACACTCTTCAGACGAGCGCTTAAATATGGACAGCGCCGCCAGGTAACCTTTAATGGTACCCGCTTGAAGGCCCCTGTGGGCCAAAGAGAGCAAAAAAGACAGAACCATGGGAATTTCACATGCAAAAGGATCCACATTCTTAATCCTGCACCAGTCGCAGAACTTTCTCCAACAGCAACGGTACAGGGACTTTGTTGCGGGCCTTCTGGCTGAAAGCAACACCTCCATCACGTCTTGAGGGAGGTCCCAATCCTTATACCTCAACCTTTCAGAAACCAAGCGTGAAGGTTGAGGGACCTGATCTCTGGATGGAGAACCTGACCCCCCCTGCCCCCGTGAGAGCAGATCATCTCGGTAGTGAAGACGACATGGAGGGCAGATGGACAAGTCGAGAAGGTCCAGGTACCACGTGCTCTGGGCCCACGCCGGAGCAATGAGGATCATCCGGGAACCGAACCTCCATAACCTCTGCAGTACTTGCGGGATGACAGGGACTGGAGGAAACGCGTACAGCAGTGGGAATGACCACTCCACCACAAACGCATCTCCTAAGGCTCCGTTTGGAGGAAATTCCCGCCAGCAGAACCTCTCGCACTTCCAGTTGACACTGGAGGCGAAGAGATCCACTTGAGGGGTCCCCCAAAGGGCGAAGATCTCCAGGACAAGATTGCGCTCTGCCTGCTCAGAGCGTCCGCCGTCTCGTTTTCGTCTCCTGCCAGATGAACTGCCGAGATCGAAACTTCCTGCTTGATTGCCCAGAACCAGAGCTGCATCGCCTCCCTGCACAGAGGAAGTGACCCTGCCCCCCCTTTTTGTTGAGGTAGTGCATGGCCACCGTGTTGTCCATCAGGATCAGGACATTCTTTCCTCACACAGTCGGCAGAAAAGCCTTCAGGGCTAGCCTGACAGCCCTCAGCTCCAACAGATTGATATGGAGTCTGGACTCCGACGGAGACCAACGACCGCTGACTCAACTCGTTGGCATGAGCTCCCCATCCCGTGAGGGATGCGTCTGTCACGATCATCACCAAAATGGAGCCCCCCTCATCAGATTGCCTTCGTCGGCCCACCACAGAAGGTCCTGGGCGACCGAAGATGGCACCTGAACAGGGTCCGACATCCTGCCGGAGGACTGAGACCACTGGAGCTTGAGTGCTCATTGCAAAGATCTCATCCGCAACCTGGCCTCTGGCACCAGAAGAATGCAGGATGCCATGAGGCCGAGCAGTCTCAAGAATTCGAACGCTGGGAGAGACTGGACAAGGTGAAACTTGTGCACCATCTGCTGAATGTGATGAGCCCTCACCTGGGGAGGAAAACACTGCCCCAGGGACGTGTCGATCACTGCTCCGATGTACTCGAGCCTCTGAGTTGGTGTCAAATGGGACTTCTTTAAGTTGAGGAAGAAGCCCGGCTTATGGAGGGAGTGGCAGGTGACTGACAGATGATCCAGGACTTGCTCAGAAGAGCGCGCCCTGATCAACCAATCGTCCAGGTAAGGGTAGACGTGAATCCCCCCTTTCCTGAGGTGCGCTGCCACCACTACCATGAGCTTGGTGAAGACCCTCGGGCGGAGGTCAATCCGAACGGCAGGACCCGAAACTGAAAGTGCGAGTCGCCAACCGCAAACCTAGGTACTTCTTGTGCTTCGGATGGATCGGCACATGAAAATAAGCGTCCTTGAGGTTGAGAGACACCAACCAGTCCTGAAGTTGAAGGGCCTGGAGGACTTGAGAAAGAGCAACCATCTTGAACTTTGTTCGAACCGCGCAAGTACATGATGGGTCTCAATCCCCCTTCTTTCTTGGAAATCAAAAAATAAGAGGAATACCATCCCTTGTTCCTCTCCGCTACAGGCACCAGTTCTATGGCACCTTTCTCCAGCAGGGATTGAATTTCCTGCGCAAGGAGCGGATCCGGACTCTTCAAAGAGAGATTCCCTGGTGGATTGTCTTGAGGCCTCTGCCGGAAAAAAAAGACAGTAGCCGTGGGTTATGATCTCCAGAACCCACACATCTGAAGTAATGGCACGCCACTCTGCAAGATGCTGCGCCAGCCTTCCCCCAACTGGTGAACCATAGGACATGGCCTCATGACTGAGCGGAAGCGGCTGCGGCGTTGCCTGAGGGCAAAGAGGCAACAGCCCGAGCGGCCTTGGCACCTCAATTACCTTGTTTTCCACCTCTGGCACTCCTACGGTGGCCCCTTTGACTGGCAGCTCCTCTCGCTTTACCAAAGGATGAGTAATAACGAAAGGAACCTCCACTCCATTGCTGTCCCTTAGGACGAAAAGGCGGAGGTTGCCGAACTGCAGCGCCCAACGACTTCGCTGCAGCTTTTGAGGTCTGCAACCTCTCAAGGCTCTCGTCAGCCTTGCTGCCAAAAAGATGTTCCCCGTCAAAGGGCATGTTGAGGAGCCGGGCCTGCACATCAGGAACAAACCCCGACTTCCGCAACCACGGAAACCTGCGTATCACAGTGCTCACTGCCATGGACCGGCTGAAGCAATCTGCCATGTCCAAACCCGACTGAACGGCCTCACATATAGCATCCTTGCCATCCTGAACCATGGCAAGGAAACCATACCGTTCATCCCCTTAGGGAATATGTTCAGTCGCCAAGAAAACACAGTTCCACAGAGTGTGCGTGAAACGAGACAAGGCACAAATGGAGTTGGCCGCCTGAAGCGCCATACACCCTGCAGAAAACACTTTCTTCGCCCATCCGTCAAAACACTTGTCGTCCCTATCAGGAGGGATGGTAGGGTATGACGCCTGCTTTGCCAGGGCCGTAGCCGCCTGCACCATCAAACTCTCTGGAGTAGGGTGCTTGGACAAGTAGCAGGGGTCACTACTGGCTGGGCGGTATTTTCGCGGCAAAGACTTGCTTACTGCCGGGAGAATCTCCGGAGCAGTCCAAGCAGCCGCCACCCTCCTCTGTAGAGCCATATGAAACAGCAGTACCGGGTCAGTTGGTGGACCAATGTGGAGGATATCTGTAAGGTCATCCTGAACAAACTCCCCTGGGGGAGCAGACCATCCTAAGTACTCGGTGACCCGTGACATAAGGCGCCGGTACGAAGAATCGGCATGAGTGCCAGGCTCAAGCCTACAAAACTCCACCTCCGGAGAGATGTCCAGCCCACTAGCATCATGCAGGGACTGCCTCAGGTCCTCAAACTGGCTATGGCCCGAGAGAATCTCGTCAGGCACCATGCCATCATCAGAGCCTTCCTCCACCTCTGAAATGAACTCCAGATGGCAGTAAGAAGGCACAGAACTGGAACCAAAGCCATGCTTGACCTTGGCCAGAGCCTTTCTAGGTGGTTCCCCCGAGCCACGGGGTACCCCCGTCAACACAGCCCCAAAAGGCATCGAGTGAATCGGTGCCGGCGTCAAGAGAATCGGCGTCGACGACAGACGCGGCACCGACAGCATCGATGGCATCGACACAGGCCTTGAAGGCGGAGCCCCGAGCGTGTCCCTCGACATCCTGGGCACCGACAACTTCCTCAGAGGCGGAGCCTCGAGAGAGTCCGTCGACGACCTTGGCGCCACAGGCGTCGATGTCTTCCTCGAAGACTTCACAGGTTCACGCGGTCTCAAGCGTGTCGAGGACCGGGACCTGGACCGGGCACGCCGAGAATGATTCCCCTTGTCCGAGCGGGACCTTTCCCGCGAATCGTGACGACCGTTATAAATGCCATATCATATCATACCCGAGCCCGAAGGCGTGCGAGCGGCGTCTCTCGGCTGATCACGACCGACCCCACTCTGAGGCGCGGACGGACAAGTGCCCTGCGATTCAAGAATCACCAACATTTTCTTCCCGAAGGAAGCCCATTCCTCCGGTGTCGCATGCTTGGTGGGGTAAGCGACCCGCCGACGGGCGGAGTCCTCGGATGAGGACGGGGAAGGCGACCGATGACGGCGCTTCCGGGAGTGCCTCGAAGAGGCAGAGGAGTGGCGAGACCGACTCCGGGACCGAGACCCACTGGACTTCCGATGACGACACGGAGAGTCGCCCCTCGAGTCGTCCGTCGAAAGCCCCGCAGACCTCGACTTCCGGCGCTTGGGCACCTTACCTACCGATATTTTCTTCTTGCGCTCCCGCAAGGCTTTCGACGTGAGCGACTGGCAGTCGACACAGTCATCCATGCACCGAGGCACCAGAGGCAGGCGTCGTGCGAGTCTGTGACCGACATCTTGGACCCACAGTCCCCGCACTTCTTAAAGCCCAGATGCGGTGTGGAAGACGAGGTAGATATCTTCACGAAGATATATTACACCAACAGGTTCGAAGAACCGAGAAAGCAACAGAAATTCCAAAGAGTCGAGGCGCGCCGAGATTCCCGAAGCGAACACGTTCGTGGAAAAAACGGAACTGAGGCTATGGGCGTCGTGCGTCCTACTTATAACATCCAGTGACGTTGACCGTAGGAGGAGGTCTTCGAGGGCGGCGTATCAACGTCATCGACGCAGGACGCAGACGCCGAAGATTTTCCGAAGCAGCACAGCTGTGGTGATTACTGTCATAGATATGGAATACATCGGAGGACCCAATCCCCTCGAAACGCTGCACTACTTTCATCACCTTCTTCACTCGACGGTACAGATGGGAACAAAGCATGGAACCCAAATGCAACGCTCCAAAGTGCACAACCAAACTATGTACAGAAGCTAAAGTGGCCACTCGTCGACATACTGCAAGTACAGCGCCGAAGCTGCACACATCGCCAAGGCACTGCAAAGCCTCCACTCCCTCCAAATCGAAATTGCCATGAAAGCCTTTTTCGACGGCATACTGGAACAGATTTTCCACAAAGGCATCACCGACTATCAAGACAGTGCGTCTCTCCATTTCTGCCTGCTACCGTCAGTACACAGAGTAATGGGAAAATATATTGCCGCCCTTTCCTGTGACGCACACACTGACCACCTGATTGAACAATCTCCACAGTCCCATTTGCATTGGCCGGCATTGGTGAGAAGCGCAGATTGTGGCACGTGCGCTTTCTCAGTAAAGCAGGCGGAGTACTTCTTCCTATTGCCGCACTTTCCTGTGACGCACACCCTGAGCACCTGACTGGACAATCCCTACAGTCCCATTTACATAGGCTAGCATGGTGAGAAGCGCAGAATGTGGCACGTATGCTTCCCCAAGTACAGCGAGGTCCGGGCCCGAGTGAAGCAGGAGTCCTTCTTCCTATTACCCCACACCCTAATCACCTGATTGGACTATCCCCACAGTCCCATTTCCATGGCCGCCATCCTCAACATCCCCGGATGTGGCTTTCGTGCTGCGTGTGGGAGTGGGGGAATAACTTGCAACCAGGGTAAGGGGAGTTTGTGGTAAGGGGCAGCTCTTAAAAGAGCCTTTTTCAAAAAAATCTAAGATGCTTTTAGAGAAACACAATTTCTTCGTTTTTTATTTGCTTTTGTATTTTCTTGTGCTCACATTATTACAGTAAACTCTTCACCGCATTCTGTAGACGGGCAAACAAAACTGCATTGCCAATGGGTGACAACAAAATGCAATTTTCTTGGAAAAACTCTGCATTTCCACAACTAATTGAGGTCATTGTTGCAGAAGAACATTCCACGAGTGGACAAAAAAGTATACATGCTTCTGTTGATGAGACACCTTGCTGCGTCTGGTTCGGAACAACATCCATGAGCAGTGGCCCATACACTTTGTGGTATTATGGATGAGAAAAGCACCTTGGCAGTGTGAAAAAGCGTCTTCATGACACACAGCAATCTCCTCAGTCGACGGAACAAATCTAAGCAAGCCATGTAACCCATATGCATGCCACCGTAGTGGATGACGATAACATCGACAGTAGCAAAAGTAGTGAGGTCTTCACAAAGTGCATGCATATCAGCGAAATTGCTCTCATACACAGCGTTCCACAATGCGTCTGCTCCTTCCAAACCAAAATTGCTGTCAAAGTGTCTTTCCAGGGCATAGTTGTGCAGATCTATGACAAAGGGATCACCTACAGTCAACACAACGCGTTTTGCCAGGTCAGCCACCCTCAGTACGCAGAGTATAATGTACAACAGTTTGACCGCCCCTTCCTGTGAACCACACCCATAGTACCGGATTGGATAATCCCCACAGTGCCATGTCAATTGGGCAACATGGTGCAAAGGGCAGATTGTGGCACGTGCGCTTCCCAAAGTACCGTGAGGGACACACCCCTGTAACACTGGAGCAGTCCTCCTTCCCTTCTTCTCTGCAGCATTACCTCATTGGGTTACACGTAAATAGGCACACACGCATCCACCAATCGCATCGAAGCTGCCATCATCCAACCCTGTCACTCCTGTACAACACTTAAAATGTACTGTTACACATTTACAGTACAAGTGTTGTGCCATTCCAAAGCACGCCCAACAGATGCCCACGGGCTTGGAGCGCATTACCAAATAAATAAACAAACAAGCAAAGTTCAGTAAAAGTATGCATGATTTCTCCATCCACATACATCCACATGGCCACCCAGGATGTGACACGTGTAATCCTGAAAGTACAGCGGAATCCGCTACCTTTTCGTGATAGTGAGGGGTTTGTAGGGGGGGATGGCGGGGGAAGCAATGTCAAGCTGGGTAGGGGATTGGGTCTTCCATCGTAGATGTATAAAAGTTATTTTTTTTTTAACGTGCGTGCCAGCAACTTTTTTTGCTTTTTCTCTTTATGTGCGTTTCTGTTTGCCTTTCCTCACATTTTTACTACATGCTGGTCAATGCTTATTGAACAGTGTAAAAGAAAACGGCATTGCCAATGGCGCTCAAATAAATGCCATTTTTACAGAACCACTACATATTTTGCGACCTCATGATCTTATAGTACGTGGAGAACATGCCAGCAGCCTGCATAAATTCACACATACTTCTGTTTATAACACACCTTCCGACCTCGGGCTGGGGAGAAATTACATCGGCATGGGCCCATACTACTCTTGGTGTTATGCATGAGAAAACGACCTTGGCAGTAGGAAAAATCTGCATCACTGCGTTCAGCAACCTCTTCAGGTGACAGATTAAAAGTCCACACGACATGTAACCCATATGTAGACTTCCATAGTGCACCACGACAAAGTCAAAGTTCATGACGGGGGCTACACATCAAAAAAGGTGAACCATTCCGCCGCAACTGCAGTCACCCTGACAGCCCCAAAAAGTGTCCACTCATTCCAACCCGAAATTACCAGAAACGCCTCTTTGCACACAACACCTGTGCAGATGGTGCATAAAGGTATCACCGACGATAAGCACTGTGTGTCTCTCCATCTCGACCAACCTCACGACACATTATTAAGAAAAAAGGATGTCGACCCTTCCTGTCAACCACACCCTAAACACCTAATTGCCTATTTCCCACAATTCAATTTCCATGGCCACCATGCTAATAATGGCTGGATGTGGCACGTGCGCTTTTCCATCTACAGTGAGGGCCATGGCCCAGTAAATCAGACACAATACGTCTTCCCTTTGCACTTGTATTTTTGCAGCACTCCCTCATTGGGTCTGTCAAAATTTCAAACAGACATGCAGCAATCACATACAAAACCTCTGCATTGCACACTATCATTTCTGTACACCACTCTCCGTTTGATTCCAAAGCCCCTCCACCAGAAACCTCTGCTAAAGATTGCATGATTGCAGCATCCACAAAGATCCTGAGGCGAACCCAGCACACCTTTGGCCATGCACACAACAGTGGAGCCCTTGCACATACCCACCACAACACTATGGATCCATGCAAGCGACCATGTGGGCAGCTAACATTATGCACAAACGTAACATACGTAGCAGCACTTCTACCCAACTCCCCCACACCATAAAACACCCATTCACGAAAACCTGTCACAATTAGCAGAATCCACAAACATACCACAGCCTGCACCACCCCTACCCACTGCCATTCAAAAAGTATTGTGTCACTATCAACCTAAGCACAACATCTTCCCAACATTGGGCCTACTTCAATACATCTGCACACAGCAGAGTAACCAAGCACATTTAAGCTGCACTTCAATCATACCCTCATCCATACTCACAGTATAGAAACACTGCACCCTGTGGCCACACTATGTCAGCAGGTCACCAACTACCACTGTGCACATACGCACCACTGGCCCCAGCACTCCTACCCAACCTCCACACCGCAATGGAGCTTTACAGTGTAAAGTGCAACACTTAACATAATCTACAAACATTACACTGTCTCTGGCACCCCAATGCCCTTTCATTCACATACTATGGTCTTGCCCACTTCCACTCAGAACGTATTGTGTCACTGCCAACCTACGCACAAAATGTTCACAACATTGCCCCTACTCCAAGCAATCTGCACACAGCACACTATCCAAGCACATATAAGCTGCACTTCAACCATACCCTCTTCCATACTGACAGTGCGCAAACACTGCACCCAGTGACCACACTGCGTGACTTTTCACTGCACCATCTCCAACCACACATGAAAAACTTGACCTTGGTCTAACAGTGACCTCACCAGTGAAACCAAACATACACGCATGACAGCTCACTTCTGCTGCTCTATTGCGTCTGAAATGTGTTCCACAACCATTCTGTACAAGTCACCACACTCTACCTGATACAGAGTCAAAAATGCATTAGTGCTGTAGGTGTGCTCAAGCCCTAGGCTCTTGAGTGCATGGCCTAGGGCCTTCAGCCATGCACCCAATAGTCTAGGCCTTCAACACACCCACCGCAATGTAATGCCACCATGCATGTGACCATGTCACCAACTACTACAATCCACATACACACCACTGCCCCCAGCACTCCTACCAACCTGCGCATTGCCATGAAGTTATACAGCAAAAAATGGCAACAGTTACCATAATGTAGAAAGAAAACACTGTCTCCTATACCCCTGTGCACTTTCATTCACATACTATGGGCGTACCCACTTCCATTCACAAAGTATTGTGTCACTGCCAATCTACCCCCCTACTGTTCGCAACATTGGCCCTATTCCAACCAATCTGCACACACTAAACTATGCAAGCACCACCCTCTACCGGATGCAGAGTCATAGATGCATTGCTGCGGTGGGTGTGCTGAAGCCCTAGACTCTTGAGTGCATGCCCTATGGCCTTCAACCATGCACCTAATAGTCTAATCCTTCAACAGACCCACCGCACCTTCATGCACCCATGCATGCCACCATGTGCCCAACTACCGCAATCCATCTGCACAGCACAGCTACCCACGTTCCCACCCACCTATGTCATGTACAATTCACTCCCCTTCTGAAATTCACCTACCACCACTCACCACGGAAAGAGGTTGCCGCAAACAGGTTGCGGCACAAGCTATCGGGCCGTTACGAGAGCTGCCTCCAATCACCACACAAAGTAGTCACCTGTCTAGGTACCTGCAAATTAGCGCAATACGCAAGAATACTGCAGGCACTCCTCCGTCTTCTTCCACCTATTTGCATATGTCACATGAACCACTTTAACTCCCCCACCCTTTCCCTCCCTTCTTGCCGCCAACACATGGCGTACGGTATATTTTCAGACCCTTCAGCCGGCGCACTGTCTTCTGATACACCATGGCAGCGTTTGACAAAAAAATGTTGACGCAGAGCACGCTTCCCTCCAGCCAGCCACCAGCCCCGTCCAAAGTTTTCCCACAGCACGCCGTACCGCAAGCCAATGACACTTGTATCCGCGGAGCAAACAGGGAAATGGGTCCGTGGAGCAGACCCAGATATCACTAATTTTTAGAGACGTACATTTCAGTTATTTGCAACAGAAGTACTGATCAGATTCCCACCAAGCACACAAAAGCACGCTTTCTGAACCGAGCCATCGCTCCTGCCGCAAATTTGGTGCAAATCCGTCCAACTGTTCGGGCTGTAGCCGCACACAAGTTTTTCCCCCATTCAGTCTATGGAAAAAAAACATTTTGGGACCCCCCCCACTATACCCCTATAACTTTGCCCCCCTGCACGAAACCTCACCCAACTTGGCAATAGAATTCAGAGCCGGCCATATACTTTTTTTTGTACAAAGTTTGATGACAATTCCTTCAGGGAGAACGTAGTTATAAGCCACCGAAAAAGTGGTCTTCCTATGGGTTTAGCAACTTAAGGAACAAGTTACTTACCTGTAACTGTTGTTCTCCAGCATGGGTCTGGCATGGATTCACATGCTCATGAATATTCCCCGTCGTCAGGCTGGGAATCCTCGGTAAAGAAAAAACCAGTATCAGTTTCGTTTCTGATCTGTCTTTCGTAGTAATAACCAATCACTGGTCTCTGCGTCATACTGACCACAGCCAATGACTGCCCTCTACCTAAGCACCGCCTCTGGCAGCCATCTTCAGATTTGGAAGCACGTGAAGTGGCAGTATGACCAAGTGAAGAGCCGCAGAGGGGTAGGCGGGAGGGTTCGCATGTGAATCCATGCCAGACCCATGCTGGAGAACAACAGTTACAGGTAAGTAACTTGTTCCTTCTCCAGCATGGGGTCTGGCATGGATTCACATGCTCATGAATAAAGAATACATAGCAGTACACACATGCACAACCACGGGAGGTGGCAAAGGCTCAACATTAAGCATCACATCAACTCAACATTAAGCATCTTACCTCCTCACCAGGCTCACCTCAGGCGAACAGGTTGCGCAGCACTGCTTGGCCGACCCTGGACTCCTCCCTGGAATCCCGGTCGACGCAGTAGAATTTCGTGAAGGTGTGCGTCGACCTCCACGTAGCAGCCCTGCATATGTCCAGCAGGGGCACACCAGATAGGAACGCCGTGGTAGCTGCGATCGCTCTGGTGGAATGGGCTCTCGGACGGCCAGGCAGCGGTCGGTTTGCCAACCGGTGACAGCACATGATACAGCCGGAGAGCCATCTGGAGATGGAAGCCTTCGAGAGAGCCTTCCCCTGATTGACAGGTCCAAAGTTCACAAAGAGTTGTGACGTCTTCCGAAAACCCTTCGTGCGGTCCACGTAGAACTTCAGCGGTCTAGCTACATCCAGCGAGTGCAAAGTCCTCTCAGCCGGCGACGAAGGCGACGGGAAAAACACAGGTAACACCAAGGGTTCGTTGAGATGGAAGTCCGACGGTACCTTGGGCATGAAGGAGGGGTGCGTCCTGAGCACTACCCTCGTGTCGTGGAAAGTCAAGTACGGGGCCTTGCAGGAAAGGGCCTGGATCTCTCCCACTCGTCGTGCGGAGGTGATGGCCACAAGAAAAGCTGTTTTCCACGATAGAAACTTCAACGGGGCCGAGTGCAGAGGTTCGAACGGAGGTCCCATGAGCTTGGTCAGCACCACGTTGAGCTCCCACGCCGGGGCCGGAGCCTTCACCGGCGGGAACGATCTGAACAGTCCCTTCATGAACTCTTTCACCAGACGATGAGACCACAAGGACGTCCGGCCCGTGGTTCTGGTGTATCGGGAGATCGCAGCAAGATGAATCTTGATGGACGCGTGTGCCAGACCAGCTTTGGCCAGCGTCAGCAGGTACGGCAGTACTTGGGGAGCCGTAATCCGTAGAGGGTTAATCTTCTGTGCGTGGCACCAGACAGAGAACCTCTTCCATTTGTGTCCGTAGCATTTAAGAGTCGAGGACGCCCTGGCCTTTGCAAGAACCTCTCTGCAATCGGCCGGTATGTCGTATCCTCCAAACTCTAGCGCTGCAGGAGCCAGGCCTGCAAGTTCAGCGACTTCGGGTCGTGGTGGAGGATGGCGCCTCCTTCCCTGGAGAGTAGATCCGCGTCCGCCGGCAGCTTGATCGGCGGGGACGCTGACAAGTCCAGAAGGTCCGGGAACCATATCTGCCTCGGCCACGCAGGTGCGACGAGGATCATCCTGCACCGTGACCTCTTGAGCTGGTTGACGAGCCGGATTAGCAGAGGCAAGGGAGGGAACGCGTAGAGGAACAGGCCCTCCCAGGGGAACGAGAAAGCATCGCCCATGCCCCTCGTCTGGGGAAACCTGCTGGCGAACCTCCGGCACTTGGTGTTCGTCGCCGTCGCGAACAGGTCGATCTGGGGTGTGCCCCACCGTCGGAAGAGGCGATCCACCAGATCCTGCCGTAGTTCCCACTCGTGGCACGAGCGCAGCTCCCTGCTGAGTGAGTCGGCGATGGTGTTTTTTATCCCTGCCAGATGAAACGGCACCAGAAAAATCCCTTGGGCGACGGCCCAATGCCACAGGTCCTGCGCCTCCTTGGACAGCGCTGGGGACCTGGTTCCGCCCTGTTTCCTGATGTAAAACATGGTGGTGGTGTTGTCGGTGAAGATCCTCACCACCTTGCCCTTGAGGGACGGAAGGAAGGACCTGAGGGCCCAAAACACTGCACGGAGCTCCAGGACGTTGATATGCAGGGACTTCTCCGTCAGGAGCCAGAGTCCCCTTGCGTGCAGATTTTCGGTGTGCGCTCCCCACCCTTCCAGGGAGGCATCCGTGGTCACAGTCTCCTGGTGGGCTGGGGTCTGGAAGTCCATGCCCGCCGTCAGATGCGCGCGGGTGCCCCACCACCGTATCGCTCGTCGGAAACTCTCGTCGAGCTTGATCCTTTCCTCGAAGCTGCCTGTCGTCTGGATCCAGTGCGCATCCAGGAATTCTTGCAACGGGCGCATCCGGAGCCTGCACATGGGAATGAGGTAGATGCAGGAAGACATCATCCCGAGGAGGGACTTGATGGACCTCACTTTGGCCGCGTCGGCCACCAACATCCGTTGCACCTTGCCCAAGATGGTCCTGGTCCTCTCCTCCGACGGGGAGGCCAGAAGGGACACTGTGTCGAGCCTCGCTCCCAGAAACAGTGCGACTTGCGCGGGCACCAGGTGGGATTTGGCGTAGTTCACGGAGAATCCCAGGTCCGTGAGGAGTTGGACGGTCCTTGCCGTGTGGACCACGGCGAGCTCCCTCGTCTTGGCGCGGATGAGCCAGTCGTCCAGGTAGGGGTAGACGTGAATCCCCTCGCGGCGCAGCTGCGCCGCCACCGGTGCAAGGCACTTGGTGAATACCCTGGGTGCCGACCGTAGTCCGAAGGGAAGGGCTTTGAACTGGTAATGACGCCCTTGGACCACGAATCTGAGGAATTTGCGGTGCCCCTTTAGGATGGGAATGTGGAAGTAGGCATCCTCCAATTCCAACGACGATAGGAAGTCTCCTTCCTCCAGCTGACCCAGGACGTGCTGGAGGGTGACCATCCGGAACTTCTGCGCCTTGATGAACTTGTTCAGACGTCGCAGGTCTAGGATGGGGCGCCATCCTCCCGTCTTCTTCTTCACGAGGAAGTATCTCGAGTAGACTCCGGAGCCCCGAAGCCTCTTTGGGACGAGTTCGATGGCGCCCTTTCTGAGCATCGCCTTTACCTCCAGGACAAGTTGAGGGACGTGAAGTTCTTTCCTGGCCACGGGGGGGACGCGCGGGCACCTTCTTTGAAACTCGAGCGCGTGGCCCCGGGCCAGGGCGTCCAGCACCCAACGGTCGGTGGAGATGGACTCCCACACGCTGACGAAGCCCGCCAGCCGGCCTCCCACCGGGGTGCTTCGGTGGGGGCCCGACCCCACGGCCGGTTCAATCCTGCTTGGACGCGGCCTTGCCGCCTTGACCTCCTTGGCGACGACGGCGGGGTCCGCTAGACTTGCCTCGTCCTCTGTAGGCCTCTTGCGGCGACGAGCGGGCCGCTTGACGGTAGGAAGCGAAACCGCCGCCGGAACCTTTGGAGGTGCCCTTGCCTCCGCCGCTCCGAAAGGGCGTCCGTCGTTGCAGGACTCCAAGGGCCCGGGCCGTCTCAGTATCCGCCTTGATGGCCTGAAGGGAATCGTCCACTGTCTTCCCAAACAGGTTGTTCCCGTCGAAGGGCATGTCCAGGACTCTGGTCTGGACGTCCTGCCGGAAGTCCGTAGCTTTGAGCCATCCACGACGTCGAAGGCAAACGCCGTTGCCCAGCTGGCGGAACCCAGTGTCGGCGATGTCCGTCGCCACGGTGATGGCGTGGTCCGAGGCCACCTCACCTTCCTGCAGGATCTCAAGGGCCTCCGCCCTCTTGTCGTCCGGCAGAAAATCCAGCAGGGGAGCTATCTTGTACCAGAGCTCCCTGTCGTAGCGGGCCACGATAGCCAAGGCGTTGGCCGCTTTAATCGTCGTCGCTGCCGACGAGATGACTCTACGCCCCATAGTATCCAATTTCTTTCCCTCGCCGTCCGGCGGGGAAGTCGATGTGGAGGCCGCACCCCCCCCCGCTTTCTTCCTGGCTGCCGCGGAGACGACGGAGTCCGGGGTAGGCTGCGCCCGGAGGCATAGGGGGGCCGTGTCCGGGACCCGGTACTTTTTCTCGTACCGGTCTCTTCTAGCTGGCGTCGTGGAAGGGTTCTTGAGGAGGGAAAGGCCCTCATCCCAAATGTCGTCCAACAGAGGCACTGCGAGGACCGTCTTCCTCTTGGCCTCGCGCCGCTGATAAAGGAAGCCTTCCTTTTTCTTCTCCTCAGGGCAGAGTTGGAAAAGCTTGGAAGCCCTGGAGATCATGGAGTGGAAAGATCCGATCTCGTCGGGCGGAGAGGCCCTGGCGGGAGGCGACGACGGAAAATCCTCGTCGTATGCCTCGTCGTCCGTACCCGTCGCTGCCGTGTCAGTCCCCGTATCATCCCCTCGGGTGGACGGGGAGGAGGGCTGGAAGGGGCGCGACGGTTGAAAAGGAGGTGGTGGATGGATCCTTCTTTTCTTGGTAGGGGGAACACCAGAAGGTCCCGGTTCTGGATCCCCCGACGGGAGAGGTTCCTCCGTCGGTAACGGTAGCCTCGTCCTTATCTCGGAGCATAAGGACTGTATGGCCAACAAAATGGCCGCCGAGTTGTCTTGCGGCGCTGGCAGAGGGGAATCCGACGGGCGAGCAGGGGCCCCGTCTGTATCCTCGACGATGTCGTCGTCGTCACCTGCGTCGGGGTCCATTCCGACGGGCTGGCCTTCTTCCACGCCTAGGCCGTGGCTTAAGACCTCGATCAGCTCCTCTTCTGAGGTTGAGGCCGACTCTACGACGACGCCCTGCCCCCCCTTCTTCTTCCCCACGGAGGGTTTCACGGGGGTCCTATCGATGGGCACAAAGGAAGACTCCCTCCGAGGAGGCAGGGAGATTCTGGGCCCTGAGGTCGCCACCACTGGTGCAGCCACCACAGGCTGAGCCAGGGCCGCCGCGACCGTTTCGATAGAGGGCTTGGTCGGATGGATCAAGGCCTTCACCACCTTAGGTGCGCTCACCGCCTTATCCTTGAGGGAGGGGGCACTGCCACGCTCCTCCTCTGCCTTAGAGCTCGACCGGGGCCTCTCCAGGAGCTTCGCCGGGTGCTCGGCCTTCCTCTTACCCGACCCAGAGCGTTGGCTCGTGGTTGATGGTGCCGGGGAGGGTGCGCCCTGCCTGGCGCCCGTAGAGCCCGACCGTTCGGCGCTCCCGGTGCCAGCGGACTCGCGGTGCTTGGCCTTATGTTGGGCCCCCGTCGCCGGGGCGCCCTCAAAGGTCTTAGAAGACCGCTCGGATTTCTTCTTCTTCTCGCCAGACGGGCTCTTACCCTCCAGCCAGTTGGCGAGACGTTGATGGCGGTCCTTCATGGTCCGTTCCAACATGTTGCCGCAAAACGCACAGTCCTTCTCCACGTGCGTCTTGTCCTCATGAAGGCAGTAAAGGCAGAAAGAGTGTTCGTCCTCCTTGAAGACGTTCTGCAGCTGGCATCCAGGGCAGACCCTGAACAGCTTTCCGGGCGTCGAGCTTCCCTTCTCCTGGGCCATCTCCGAGACCGGGCCTGAGAAGCTTCTGGAGTCCTCCGAAGTGTAGCTCGACGAAATCTTCACCCTTGAGGGGCACAGATGAATCCGACACGGGTCCCCGTTGATCGGATGTAGGATCGGTGGAGCTTGAGGCTCTTTTGACCGAAAGAATCGAAGTTTTTTGTGAAAAGCGCGAAAAATAGCACTAACGCTCGAGAGCAATAGCACGAGGATCCCAACACATGAACGTGCGGTAAAAATCTGAAGATGGCTGCCAGAGGCGGTGCTTAGGTAGAGGGCAGTCATTGGCTGTGGTCAGTATGACGCAGAGACCAGTGATTGGTTATTACTACGAAAGACAGATCAGAAACAAAACTGATACTGGTTTTTTCTTTACCGAGGATTCCCAGCCTGACGACGGGGAATATTCATGAGCATGTGAATCCATGCCAGACCCCATGCTGGAGAACCATAACTACACGCCCGCTACCGCGGGCCGTGTAATATATATATATGGGATACATTACTCACCGTAATCGTACTTCTGATGCTTATATCTGCTTAGATTCACGTGCTGTGCATAGGCCGACATCTAGTGGAAGCTGCAGAGTATTACAGTTTGTTTAACTCGAAAATCAGCGTCGACACAGGGCATGCCAGTAATACTATCCCTAGTGTGACGTCCACTGTGCCCATGATCCCTCACGCGTGTAGGACTCTCAGATTGTATTTTTTCTGACATGAGGTAGCATGAGGAGTAGCGTGAGTATAGATTATCCAAGCAGATAGATGGGAAGATAAGACTACAAGCATCCATGCGCCTTCTCTCATGGGGAGGAAGGGCGGGTTGCATGTGAATCTAAGCAGATACAAGCATCAGAAATACGATTACGGTGAGTAATGTATCCCTTCAGAGGCTTGTGGAATCTGCTTAGATCACATGCTGTGCATAGATTAGCAAGCAGTGTTAGAAGAAGGAGGTGGGATGTGAGAAGGGCCCTGAGCAAACAGATGTCTTAGAACCGCTTGTCCCACTTGAGTATCTGTCTTGGAATGAGTGTAAATGCAGTAGTGCTGAGTAAAAGTGTGAATAGAGCTCCAAGTAGCTGCTTTGGAAATGGTGTCAAGGGGTACATTTGCAATGAAAGCCAGAGTGGCCCCAATGCCTCTTGTAGATTGGGCTCTTGGCGTAAAAGGCAGAGGGCCTCATTACAAGTACTCCGGTCCGGAATTAACACTGCCGGTAAAACCATACCGGCACCGTTTCCATGTCCGCCCAATCATGACCCGCGGTAATAGCACCACCCTCAACCGCCACCGTGGAAATAGGGGTCCCGTTAAGACCGTCTGCACGGAAACCCCTCTGTTACCGTCAACACGAAACACCGTGAGCATCACAACTAGCGCGGACACGGAAATACCGACAAAAAAATGGCGTAAATACCGTGATCACAGTGGCGGAACCGCCGCCACCGCGAACATGGCGTTATACACTGCCTGCTGAACTGAATCAGGGCACAGGTGCACCAAATCAGCCCAGCTGGACCTAGCAGGCCACTGGGAGCCTACAAAAGGGCCACACCCAGCCCAACACAACACAGAACCATGGAGTGGTGGAACCGCCGCCACCGCGAACATGGCGTTATACACTGCCTGCTGAACTGAATCAGGGCACATGTGCACCAAATCAGCCCAGCTGGACCTAGCAGGCCACTGGGAACCTACAAAAGGGCCACACCCAGCCCAACACAACACAGAACCATGGAGTGGCGGAACCGCCGCCACCGCGAACATGGCGTTATACACTGCCTGCTGAACTGAATCAGGGCACAGGTGCACCAAATCAGCCCAGCTGGACCTAGCAGGCCACTGGGAGCCTACAAAAGGGCCACACCCAGCCCAACACAACACAGAACCATGCAGGCAGCAGGTCTAGTAGCACTGGGACTGGGCCTACTCAACCAACAGGCAGCACTGCACATGGTGGCAGTAATGGCGCAGAGGAAGTGGCGAAGGCGGAGGAGGCGCAGGCAGCAACCAGCCAACCCTGCAGCTATGGCAAACCCCATTGCCCAGCCAGCCCGACCCCGCCGCCAGCCAGCAATACCACACATCAGGGCCTCACCCTGGAACCTCACCCCAGGACAGATCCACACACTATACCGGCTGGACCGTGCAACAATCCTGGACATCACCGCCATGATTGAGGACAACATCAGCAGCCAAATTGACACCCCCACCGCCATCCCCCCCTCTTCAAGGTTGTCTCAGTACTGCATTTCCTTGGAACTGGCACCTATCAACACACGGTTGGTGAGCTGCACGGCATATCACAACCCTGTTTCTCAAAAATCCTGGTACAGGTACTGGGTGCCCTGTTGCGCCATGTGTCGGAACACATAGCCCTACCCCGCACCCTCCCCGAGGTCATTGCCACCAGGTTGGCCTTCAATGCCATAGCAGGCATGCCAAATTGAATAGGTGCAGTTGACTGCACCCACGTTGAGCTGACAGTACCACGTGCAATTGAGGCGGTGTTCCGCAATAGGAAACAGTATCACTCTTTGAATGTCCAGATGGTTTGTGATGCCATGCAACTGATTACACACTGCTGCGCACGTTTCCCAGGCTCATCACATGACTCAATGGTACTGTGGAATTCCACGTTGCCATGGTACATGGAACGCTATGCCGGACAAAGCACATGGGTATTGGGTGAGTACAGCAAACGATGCTACAACCCTGTCGAAGTGGTGTGTGTGTGTCCAGGCCAATGAGCATTGTGAGTGTGCCGCTGTGACCGCACATGCATCACCCCCCTTCCATCTACCAAATACACAGCGGATGACAAACATCATGAAGGAAGACATGACAGGGCACCACAATGTGCCCGTGCACACGCTGGCACAGCCAATCTGGTCACTGTCCCATGAACCTTGTGCCACTGCAGACACCCACCCTCAATTGAAACACTGCCTCAAAAGGCACGAGAGGCGTGTAAATGAGACGAACAAGTTACTTCTTACCTTGTAACGTTCTTTCGACGGGATGTTCCTCCGACGTATTCCTCATCTTAGATATCTCCTTCCAGCTCTGCTGGCCTCGGAAAATTTTTTCTCTCTAGAGGGCGCTGCGCGTCGACGTCCTCCGAGTCGATGTCCCTCGACAGCCGCCGTATCGACGTCGACGTCATCCTGCCTATAAAGGCCGCGCGCAGCGTCCGTTGCTCAGTTCCGTTTTGTAGCCCGCAATAATACTTTCTGGACTAAACTAATCACCCTGAAGGAGCGTAAGCTGCAACAACAAGGGAAGTAGAACTGCGGGGATGGATGGGAGGGTCGATGAGGAATACGTCGGAGGAACATCCCGTCGAAAGAACGTTACAAGGTAAGAAGTAACTTGTTCTTCGAAGGGATTGTGTCCTCCGACGTATTCCTCATCTTAGATAGGCTCCCATAGCAGTATTCTATTATCGGAGGAGGGAGTACTGACTTCACGCTGTCTTCTATTGATGAATAGAATGCAGTACAGCCCTTCCAAACCTAGTCTCTTGACTGGAGGAGGAATCCAAATTGTAAAAACGTGTAAAGGTATGGACAGATGACCATGTAGCGGCCGCACATATGTCTTTAACCGGCACGCCTCTTTTGAGGGCCGATGAAGCTGCAATACCTCTGGTCGAATGAGCCCTAAGGTTTTGAGGGGGCTCTTTCCCTGCCAGTTTATAACATTCCAGAATGGCTAGAATGATCCATCTGGAAATGGTCTGCTTAGTTATTGGTAACCCCAGCTTGTGACCTGCGTAACCTACAAACAGCTGGTCTGCCTGTCTTATCCTGGCTAGTCTACTGATGTAAAAACTTAAAGCCCTCCTAGGGTCTAGCCTGTGTAACCTCTCTTCCTCTTTGTTAGGCAGAAACCTGTGCAGTTCCCTCTGGGACCACTGCAAAAGATTTAAGACTACAGGTGTTGGCAGTAAACCCACTTGGTAGCAGTCTGCACCGCACAGATTCACTGTGGTAGCTGTGGCTGAGCAGTCAGACTTCCCTCAAGAAGAGTTAGGCAGTATACAGAAGATACATAAATAGGTACAGAGTTACAATAGCACAAGCAAACACTGACCAGAGCTAGGTGTCAAAGTATAAACTTATTTATTAAAGATACACTCGTAAACTACACTAGCACATTAGAACAGATAAGAAAGTCAAACACAGTTACTATTACTCATATGTACATCCCTAATCGTTTGTTGGACAATTCTAAGTTAACACCACTTATTTCCAACCAGAGGTGAGCGCTTAACATTAGATGGTACTCCAACAAGTATTACCAAAAGGGAGGGAAAAAGGCAGAAATAAAGAGAGCAGTCAGGTAAAACACTTTTCACATAAGGTTGGCAAAGACAGTCAATAGTGGAACAAGGGGAATTAGTTCGGGGCCCGCGTGAGAGGGAGCCAGGCGAAAATGTGCCCAAGATCACACAATGCCACAAGTCTTTGCAGGTGAGTAGAAAATGGTTTTACTAGGGTTCTGAAAAGTTTAGTTAGGGTGTCCCAGACCTACCCAGGTTCGAGAGCCGAGGACTAAATCTACCCCGTACAATCGGTGGCAAGGGAGGCCGGGCGGATCACAGTACCTTTAAAAGTGGAAAGATTCCTCCAGCGGTGGTAGTCGTTCCTGGTAGTGGGTGTAAGTCGCGGCGTCGTCCCGAGGAAGAGGTGGTCTCGACGGGGAGGGAGGCTGCAGGTCGTTGCACTACCAGGGATGAGGCCAGCCGTGGAGTTCTCCGGTCACAAAGGATTTTTACCCCTCTTTCGCGGTTGAGGTAAAAAGTGGTATCCCGGTTGCCGGGGTGCTTGGCACAGGCAAGGCGGCCACGAGATGCTTCGGGACGGCGAAAAGAAGGCAGCAACTGGTTGTCCCCACCAGTTAAGGGAAGAAGACTCTCCGGCGGGAGATCTCCTCTGTCGTCGGGAAAAGTGGTGAGATGATTCTGCAGGGCTTCACCGGTGGTGTCGTCTTGGCAGGTCAGCTCGGCTTCTCCCTCTTCGGCTTCTTAGGTCCTGTGGCGACTTCTGAAGAACCAGTCCCAAAAACCCTGCTTTTATGCAGCAAACCCCCATTCATACAGCCTAGCTGTCACTCAAACATGCTAAGTGGTGAGCGGGGTGGCTCACCACTTGGGCCAATCACACTAGAGTGCGACCTGAGTTGGCAAGGCAACTTGGTCCAGGGTGCCTAAACCCCCTCCTACACCCCCTGTGGTACCCAGACAGAATGGCACCACTTTGGAGGGCTTCTGTGCAGAAGCCCGCCAAAAGTGGAACAAAGGCTCGACTCGGGTTCAGGGTTACTGAAGTGAACCTAGACGCCATTTTGGCGGCGAGTTCCGGCAAAAAATCCCAACCGGTGAATTTATATTAAATAAATAAACCGGCGGTATCTTTAACATTGCACCAAAAAGTGGTGCATCAAAAACCAATGGGAAATCCCATTGGGAAATATTCCGGTGGAATATTTCCGTGGTATCCACTGCCACCAGCCAGAACTCGGCGAGGGGGGACGGGACAGTACCCCCTCGACAACAGACCCAGGGGCAATCTAATTGCCCCTACCAGTACTTCCACAGTAAGATGGTTTGTACTGGTTAAGTTCCTATGTTAAGACTAGTAAAGTCAATGGTAACTTTACAGACCCAGGGAGACAGTAGTCAGTCCCAGGGTGTGGAGTCTATGTTTGGGGGTCTCTAAGACACCCCTGTGCTACTGCACTGAGGGTGCTGTGTAACACACATTTCAAAAACCAATGATGGCCTAAGGGGAAAATTACCCCCCCAGCCCATAAGCACATAGCACGTCACAGAGAACACTCTCAAGTCATGTCCAAGAGTGAGGATAAAAGAGTCTCACTCTTGTCAGGAGAAAAAATAAACCCCACGAAATCCAGCAAAGCTGCTGGGGGACTCACTAGGTTAGGAAATTCAGCCTAAACAGAGAATTCTTCCTAACACTCTTTCCCCGGGTGAGGAGGAGGATAGAAAGATGGTAGGGTAATCTTCTGAGTGATATGGAATTCAGAAACCACCTTTGGGAGGAAATTAGGCTTCACTTGCAGGACAACTTTGTCTTTTGTGAAATATTGTGTGAGGGGGTTTACAAGAAAGAGCTTGTAATTCGCTCACCCTTCTAGCAGATGTAAGTGCTATTAATAAAACAGTTTTAAGGGTAAGGAATCTTAACGAACAAGAATGGAGAGGTTTGAAAGGTGTACCCATCAGGAAAGTTAGTACTAAGTTTAAATCCCATAGGGGAACTTGGAATGGTCTTGGGGGATAAACATTGGTTAACCCCATTAGAAACTGTATTACCAAGGGTAATTTGAAATAGGATGGTTCTTCCGCAGTACGCTTAAAGATGGATAGCGCTGCGAGATAGCCCTTAATGGTGCCAACTTGAAGGCCTGAATTTGCCAAATATAGTAGGAAGGACAAAACCATTGGTGTACCACATGAAAAAGGGTCGATATTCTGTTGTCTACACCAGCTGCAAAATCTGTTCCAACGGCAGCGGTATAAAGACTTTGTTGCTGGCCTCCTTGCCGAAAGCGACACCTCCATAACATCATCAGGGAGGTCCCAATCCTTGTACCTCAGCCTTTCAGAAGCCAAGCGTGAAGGTTGAGGGTTTAGATGTCTGGATGGAGAACCTGACCTCCCTTCTGTGAGAGTAGGTTCTCTCTGAGTGGAAGTCGAATTGGAGGGCAGATGGACAAGTCTAGAAGGTCCGGGTTCCAACGGCAGCGGTATAAAGACTTTGTTGCTGGCCTCCTTGCCGAAAGCAACACCTCCATAACATCATCAGGGAGGTCCCAATCCTTGTACCTCAGCCTTTCAGAAGCCAAGCGTGAAGGTTGAGGGTTTTGATGTCTGGATGGAGAACCTGACCTCCCTTCTGTGAAAGTAGGTTCTCTCTGAGTGGAAGTCGAATTGGAGGGCAGATGGACAAGTCTAGAAGGTCCGGGTACCACGTTGTCCAGGCCCAATCCGGGTCAATTAGGATCATGGTTCGCCGGAATCTTCTCAACCTCCTGATCATTTGAGGAATGACAGGGACCGGTGGGAACACGTACAGAAGCGGAAACTCCCAGTCCACTATGAACGCGTCTCCCAGAGCTCCTCTCGGGGGAAATTCCCTTGAGCAGAACAGGTCGCATTTCCTGTTTAGGCTGGTGGCGAACAGATCTACCTGAGGGGTTCCCCAAAGGGCGAAGATCTCTTGAAGGACTTCCTGAGCTAGCTCCCACTCGTGGGAGACTGTGTTCTGCCTGCTCAGAGCGTCCGCTGTCAAGTTCTTCTCTCCGGCTAGGTGAACTGCCGATAGAGAGATTCCTTCTTGGATTGCCCAAAACCAGAGCTGCATCGCCTCTCTGCACAGGGGTCGTGATCCTACGCCTCCTCTTTTGTTGAGGTTATGCATGGCCACCGTGTTGTCCGTCATTATCAGGACGTTCTTCCCTTGTACAGCTGGCAGGAACGCCTTCAGCGCAAGTCTGATGGCTCTCACCTCTAACAGGTTGATGTGAAGTCTGGACTCCGATGGAGACCAACGACCGCTGATGGTCAAGTCGTTGGCGTGGGCTCCCCACCCCGTTAGTGAGGCATCCGTGACTACTGTTATCTCCGGCCAGGGTTGCCAAAACTGTTCTCCTTTCAGAATGTTCTCCTGACAGGCCCACCACTGAAGGTCTCGAGCCACCCTGCCGGGAACCTGAAGAAGATCTGTCATTCTCCCTGAGAATTGTGACCACTGAGTCCTCAGTGCCCACTGGAGGAATCTCATTCTCAGGCGAGCCTCTGGTACTAGGAAAATGCAGGATGCCATGAGGCCTAGCAACCTCAAAAAGTCGAAGGATGGGAGACGTTGGGCATGTTGGAACTTGGTAACCATCAGTAGAATATCTTGAGCCCTCACCTCTGGTGGCGAGGCTTTTCCCAGGAAAGTGTCCAGGATCGCTCCTATGAACTGGAGTCTCTGCGATGGTATCATTTGTGACTTCTTTAAATTGAGGGAGAAGCCCAGTCTGTGAAGGAAGTGGCACACGTGATTTAGCTGGATCTGAGCTTGTTCCGGAGAAACAGCCCTGATCAACCAATCGTCCAGGTAGGGGTAGACGTGAATCCCTTCCCTCCTTAGACTTGCAGCCACTACCGACATTAACTTGGTGAAGACCCTCGGGGCGGAGGTCAGCCCAAATGGCAGCACTCGAAATTGATAGTGAGAGTTGCCAATTGCGAACCTCAGGTATTTCCTGTGTTTGAGATGGATAGGCACATGGAAATAAGCGTCCTGAAGGTCCAGAGATACCAACCAGTCCTGGAACTGAAGGGCCTGGAGGATCTGAGAACGAGTGACCATCTTGAATTTGTCTTTTCTGAGGAATTTGTTCAATTCTCGCAAGTCCAAGATGGGTCTCAGTCCTCCGTCTTTCTTTGGAATGAGAAAGTAAGGGGAGTACCAGCCCTTGTTCCTCTCCGCTACAGGTACCGGTTCTATGGCACCTTTCTCTAGCAGGTCCAAAATTTCCTGCAAGAGGAGCGGATCTGGAGCTATCTGAGAGCTGATCCCCGGTGGATGACTCTGAGGTATACGTAGGAAAGGCAGGCAGTAATCTTGGGCAACTGTTTCCAATGCCCAAGCATCTGACGTGATAGCCTGCCATACCGCCAGATATTTAGTCAACCTGCCTCCTACAGGTGTCCTGTGAGGGAAGTCCTCAGAGTGGTTTTGGGGCGGCTGATGCAGATGCCGATGGTAAAGAGGCACCTGCTGTTGCTGCGGCTTTTGAATATCTACCCCGTCCACCTCGGGTAGTTCTTCTTTGTCCCCTTTGAGCCGGTCGTCCTCTACCTCTTCCGAATGCGGAGTAGAAGCGAAAGGACTTGCCCCTCGCAGAGGTTCCTGTGGGACGAAAAGGAGTCTGACGGATTGCAGCTCCTAGGGATTTTGCTGCTGCTTTTGAAGTTTGCAGTTTCTCTAAACTGTCATCCGCCTTTTTCCTGAACAAAGAAGAGCCATCGAATGGCATGTTCAAGAGCCTGGCTTGCACATCTGGGGCAAAACCAGACTTTCTCAACCAAGCGAATCTCCTGGTTGATGTACTTGCCGCCATTGCTCTGCTGATACTGTCAGCCGAATCAATGCCCGTCTGGAGGGATTCGCACATAGCGTCTTTACCGTCCTGTATAATATTCAGGAACGCATCTCTTTCTTCTACCTCCGGGATGCAGTCAGCCGCTGTAGAAGCACACTCCCAAAGTGTATGGCTGAACCTAGCAAGGGTGCAAGTAGCATTAACAGATTTTAACGCCATGCTACATGCGAAAAGACTTTCTTTGCCATAGCATCATATTTTTTATCGTCCCTGTCCTGTGGGACGGTAGGATAGGCCGTCTTGGCATCGGTAGAGGATGCTGCCTGTACCACCAGACTTTCTGGGGATGGGTGTTTAGACAAAAACTCCGGGTCTGTAGAAGATACCCCGTACTTTGTAGACAGTTTTTTATTTACTGCTGGTACTACATCTGGGGTTTCCCAGTTTGTCATGATCTTCCTCTGAAGAGCTTTATAAAAAGGCACCACAGGATCCTCCTGTGGGCCTTTGTCAAGAATATCCGTGAGGTCATCTTGTTGGAAAGATTGTGAAGGTGCAGACCACCCCATGAACTCTGTGATCCTGGCCATTAAGGCTCTATAGGGGGTTTCAGCATGCTCCCCCGGGTCTGGCCTAGCAAACTCCACCTCAGGGGAAGTGTCTAACCCACTTGCCTCATGTAAGGAATCATGAAGATCATTTAACCTGCGTTCTTCAGAGGAAAATTCCTCTCTAATTGGGGTTACAGGTCCCTGCAACTCAAATGTGTCTTCCTGTTCAGACAATTCAACCTCTTCCAAAATTGAGGACATAGTTCTCAATTGTTCTGAACTCATAAAAGGAGTAAATCCCATTTCCAAGGCAGAGGGTGCCGAACTTGTCATTATCGGTCTCGAAAACGTCGATGTCGTCGACGCGGACGTCGAAGGCTTCGAGCGTGGCGTCGAAAACAAAGGCGGAGGCCTCGAAGACCTCGACAGAATTGGAATTCTACTCGACAATCTCAAAGCCATCGACGTCGAGGACCTGGGGATAGTCACTGGGCGTGTCGTAACCGTGACTTTTCTTGGCGTCGACGCCGGTGTCGAAGCTGGCGTTGAGTCGACAGACCCGTGTGTCGAAGGTCCCTTCGACAACGGCGTCGAAGACATCGACCTCGGCGTCGACGGCGTCGACGGAACCTTCGAGGAAGGTTTGGAGGTCATAGTCCTACTCGAGGGTTCGAGATGCGCTCGAGAGGTTTCCTTCGCCGGGTACTGCGACTCGCGGCGTTTTTGACCTTCGGGTCTTTCGACCCGAGCATCGCTCTCGGCAGTCTTCGAGGGGGTCGAGGCTGCTTTCTCGAAGACGCTCATCATATTTTTGCGGAATTCCTCCCATTCAGCCCGGGAACTATGTTTCGTGGGGCAAGGGATTCTTTTTGACGAAACAGAGGAAGAGGAAGACGGAGAAGGGGATCTTCGACGTCTCCTCTTCGAGTGCTTCGATCTCGAGGAGTGATGAGACCCACTCCGAGACCTGGAGCGCGAATGGTGACGAGGAGACGAGTGTCTCGACTTCGTCGACGAAGAAGAAGCTTTAAAAGTCTTACCTTTCTCCAGCTTCCCCCTACGCTCCTTCAGGGCCTTAGCTGTCATGGACATACAGTCCTCGCATTCCGAACAATGGTGTTCAGCTCCCAAACACCACAGACAAACTCTGTGAGGGCCAGTCAACGACATCTTTTTCCCACAATCTCGGCCTTTTTTGAAGCCGGATCGAGGAGTTGTCGGTTCCGACGAGGAAGCCATCGAGTACGGATCGAATGACTCGAGGTAAATAGGATTAATCTGACTAAGAACTGAGCAACGGTATTCCGAGGCACTGAGTAAGTGCGGAAAAACGGAACTGAGCAACGGACGCTGCGCGCGGCCTTTATAGGCAGGATGACGTCGACGTCGATACGGCGGCTGACGAGGGACATCGACTCGGAGGACGTCGACGCGCAGCGCCCTCTAGAGAGAAAAAAATTTCCGAGGCCAGCAGAGCTGGAAGGAGATATCTAAGATGAGGAATACGTCGGAGGACACAATCCCTTCGAAGTGTATTTACTACTTCCGTACAGTGGAGTCACTCTGCCATGTGTGGACAGCACTGCACCGTGACATGCACACAATCAAATGTCACCCGCAGGGCACAGTAAACATGCAAGTTAATGTGTAGGCCCATATACAGTTAGCGACATACATCGTGATGCCCAAAACATACCTCCATACACTGCATGGTACATATGCATGAATGAATGATGATACAAGAATGCACAGCAGCAAATGAGGACATGATGCCACAAACACTGACATGTTCCCCCATCTACATCCCATGTAGGTGATGCGGGATATGCACTCACGCCATGGATGATGACACCTGTACGGAGACCAAGGAACAGGCATGAAGAGGCATACAATAGGGCACATATCCACACACGTGGAATGATTGAGAGGACATTTGGACTGCTGAAGGCCCGTTTCCGCTGTCTGAGCAGATCTGGAGGATCACTGCTGTACAGTCCAGTGAAGACTGGTAAAATCACGCTCGTATGTGCCATGCTGCACAATATATGCCTGCGCAGGAACATCCCAATGCCACCAGACACAGATGAGGAAGATGGGGATGGGGATGGGATGGCACCGCCTCCCCCTGGGGGTCCACATGAATGCCAGAGAGCACGGGATGCCCTGATTCGCATTTACTTTTGAGTCACAGCACATTCACAGACATGCACGAACATGGTGACGACAATGAATTAATAGTTGCACAGCAAAATAAATGATCAATGTCCACACATGTATGTCTTGATTCAAAATGGTGATGTATTGATGTAATAACAACAGGGAAGGAGGTGCATTGGTTAGGGAAGCTGTACACCCGGGGCCACCCACCACCCAAACGTGCCCACCCCCACCCAGGCCCCATTGTTCAAACCCCCAAAACTACCTACCCCACCACCCAAACGTGCCCACCCCCACCCAGGCCCCATTGTTCAAACCCCCAAAACTACCTACCCCACCACCCAAACGTGCCCACCCCCAGCCACACCCTTGTAGTCCACATGTGTCCTGCACTGCCCCACACACATGCCATCACTTCCGTGTGCACTTCTGTGCCTGTGCAACCTTGCCCGAGGGACCCGTTAGCCTACTCGAGCGCCTCCTTGGACTGGCAGTAGTGGAGCTGGATGGGGTGGTTGTGTTTGATTGGGCAGAATCTGGGATTGAGGAAATCCGTGCCAGATTTGCCTGTTGGCCAACCAACATGGCCTCTACAAGCCTGGAGGTGTGGTCGTTGCCCTACCGCACATGGCGTGCAAGGGTCACTATAGTGCTCGCAAAGCGTCCGATGGACCTGGACAGGCGACGCACTGAGGCGCTGTAGCTCTCCCTCTGCAGCCTGGATTCCTCTAGCTGCCTCTCCACCAGCTGGGTGAGGGTAGCCTGCTGGTCCTCCATCCGCTGCATGCGGGCATTCAGTTCGGCCATGGATGGGGTGGGCGACCTCATGGGACTCCCCAGTGATGTGGGGCTGAACTCCAGCTCATGGAAGGAGCCCAGGTCTTCCAATGTGGGCATCTCCCCCTGTGGCCCCGTTTCCGAGTGCTCTTGCGGGGCACTGTTATCACTGCAGGCCGCACCCTCTGCAGTGCTGCTGCCTTCGGTGTTGTGTCGGGTGGCCATGATAGGTTCCCGTGGCACCTGTCTAGACTCAGGCAGTGTGGAGACGGTGGGGATGTCGGTGGTGGGCCGCACATCTGTAGTGGCTGTTAATGTGGCCAGAGGTGCAGAACTGCCGGCAGCATCCTCCTGTGTGGTGGCGGTGGCTTGTGTACTTGCCGGTGCAGATTGGCTCGCCTGTTGTGCAGTATCACTGTCACTTGAAACGGCTATGGGGACACAAAGGGCATGCGATTAGTGTTGTTGTGGTGGCAGATGGGTGCATCACATGTGTCATTAAGATTGTACATTGAATAGTGTTAGTCACATGCATCTGATTGCTGGTGTATGCATTCTGTGATATTGGTTGCCATACGGATCATGATGGGTCCTTTGGCCCACACATGCACTGCCTGGGGGGGAGGGGGGTTTGTTAATGGGTCCTTTGGCCCACACATGCACTGCCTGGGGGGGGGGTTGTTAATGGGTCCTTTGGCCCACACATGCACTGCCTAGGGGGGGGGGGTTGTTAATGGGTCCTTTGGCCCACACATGCACTGCCTGGGGGGGGGTTGTTAATGGGTCCTTTGGCCCAGTACTCACAACTGCATATTTTCATGTGGCATTCATGTTTGGGCACTTACCGGCATCTGCAGGTGGGCTCACTCCTGCCTCAGCCTCCCCGATCCCATGGATTCCCTCTAGGTGGAGGACGCTGCTGCAACGCTCCTCCCATGCTTGCAGCCTCAGTGGGGAAGGGGGTCCTCCACCTGTCCCACTGCTGCGTTGGCGGTGCGTGGAAATGAGGTTGCGTACCCTCAGCCTCAGGTCGTCCCACCGCTTGTGGCAGTCCTTCGCGCTCCTCGCTGTCACGCCCACAGTGGTGCACTTGCGTGCAGCTTCGGCCCACACCTCCTTCCTCCGCTGCTGTGTGGCACGCCGTTGGTCGGCGCTGAACAGCATCTCCGCATTGTCCACAATGTGCTCCACCAAGACGGTTAGCTCCGCCTCGCTGAAGCGCTGTTTGCGCTGCCTCTGAGCAGGAATCCTGGCAGACATGCTGGTGGTCCCTTTTGGCTTCTCAGAGTTAGGATTGTGCTTGTGCTGGCTCTGGATGGCAATGGATTGTGCTTTTATATGATGGCCGCCTCTCTGTTTCCTGTTTTGGCGATCATGGTATTTCCGGTTCCGTGTCCGTGGCGGCGAAGGCGGACACGGGTTTTGCGCCACTTGTGGCTGCGTTATTTCCATTTCCGTGGGGTTTTCCGTGACGGCGGTAACAACGTTTCCGAGTCCGTGTGGTGCACGCGACCGACAGCATGTAATCGGACGGTTTTTCCACAACCTTGCGGACACAGAAACGTTTTTACCGCCGTCACGGATTTTGCAAGGTCCCGGACTGGCAGGTTGTAATGAGGCCCAGAGTCTTTTCAGAAAGGGAGTAACATAGTTGGATACAATTGACTATCCATTTGGAGATGGCACCTTTGTTTGCTGTAACTCTGTGTAGACTGCTGGTTGTTACCCCCTGATGTACCCTGCCCCTGTGAATAGTTGGAGCCTCTTTGTGAATTTTGGCCGCGTGGGCGATGAAAATGACTATTGCCTCTTTGATTAGGGGGCTTGTTGGTCAACTGTCCCAGGGATTTCAGAGTCTCATACTCGTCTTTGGCATTCTTTAATGCGTCCTCTACCACTTTGCCAAACAGTAGATTAGGCTCCACCGGCATGTCGATTAAGGATGCTTGTGTCTCGGGTTTAAACCCTGACTGTCTTAACCAAGCATGCCTCTTAATGACAGTGCTCTCTGCTATTAGCCTGCCGGCATTATCTGCGGCATCAAAGGTTGCCTTAAGGATGCAACCGGACACGGCTCTCCCCTCCAACGCAACCTCGAGCCAACATGCCCTTTAAAGGTTCCGGTGCAGAGTCGATGAGGGCAGCTACTTGCTCCCACTAGTGGCAGTTGTAACTAGCCATCAGAGTGGTGGAGTTGGCAATCCTTGACTGGTAAGCGGAAGTGGAGGCTACCTTCCTTCACAACCCGTAGATTTTCTTGCTCTCCTTGTCGGGGGGGGGCTCAGATGATGATAGAGGCATTCCCACCCTCTTCCGGGTATTAGTAACTACCAGGGAGTCAGGCTTCAGTTGCCCCCTTATGTAAAGCGGGTCTGATTGGGCTGCCCTGAATCATTTCTCGATTCTGGGGTTTACTGCCCTGGTGAGGCTAGGATTCAGAAGGGAAGGATCAATTGTCCATTTGATGGGCTTGAGAATTGGAATGGCCGGAGCAATGGGTTTCTTTTCTCCTACTAGTTCCTCAGCAAAGTCCCTCTCCTCCTGTGCCCCCTGAGTGTCTATGCGGAAGTGCTCTGCCGCTCTAGTCAAGACCTCATTTAGGAGGGGCTGGTTGTCGACTGGAGAGTCGGTAACTTGAGGTTCTTTGCCTACCGGGGAGTCTATTCTGTAGACTTCTGGGTCCTCTAGCTCCTCCTCTTGGTCCTTGTTGTCCCCATAATAGTCCACCCCAGTTTGGTTGTCCAACATTACCAAGTCTGGATCCTCATCCTGTAGTGGATCCTCACTATACTGGGTGTTAGGCTGGATGTAAAAAGGGGACCTTGCGTTGGGGTCTCAAACCGAGGTTTCTTACCAGGGGGCTGCGGGTCCCTAGACACTGAGGGAGTAGCACCATCAGGGGTATAGGTGAGGAAGTGTTCTGGGTTCTTGGAGTAGAAGTCTGCTAGGGAGGACATTCTAGACATAACCCTGTCTATATCCTCACTGGTCCATTTCTTGGAGCTAGGAATGACCCTTTCTTGAGAGGGTCCCCCTTCTATGACTTGACTGGACCATGGGCTTGTGCAGGGGTCTTGGCTAGCTGTTTATCAGAAGACTTAGAACTGTCTTTATGTAACTGTGGTGCAGAAGAAGGGTGAGATGGTTTCTTCTGCTGTTTCCCCCCTTCCCCACGAGTGGAAGAGTGTTTCCCTGGTGTTTTCACCCTCTCAGAGCTTTTCGACGCCTGGCGTCGATATTCGGGGGTAGTTTCCCTTTCCTTAGAGTGAGGGCATCTGGATTCGGCAGCAGCCGCCGAACAGTTTGCTGGCGGTGACTCCTGGTGAGTGGCCTGGGGCTGGGGGTTGGCTTCGTCTTCGGCGAGCGTACCTCCATGACTTTGGTGAGTGAGTGAGGCACTTTTGGCAACTGTGGATGGTTCCCTGGTGTCGTGAGGCGATCTTGACCGAGAACGCCCAGAGGACACTGATTTGGTGGACCGCTCTTTGTGTGTCTCTTTCCGAGAACTCGACACGCGCATCGAGTCTCGGTTGGACTTCGAGTGTTTAGGTGTGGAAGTGGTGTGGGTAGCGCTCGTGTCGCCGGGTGTGTTCCGCATAACTGCCCTGCCGGACAGCCTTCCGAGGTTGGGGACTTGCGCTTGGCCGTCTTTCGACGCCTCGTTGCCCTCACCGTCCGAAAGTACGGCGTCACTACCATCACTGAAGGTGCCCTCCGCTTCCATGGCCTTGCCTTGCCTGGCATGGTGGGCCCAACGTTTGGTCGAGGGTCCTTTAGTGTCTTAGCCTTGAACCGGCTACACGCTCTACAGTTCGCCTCGGGGTGGTCCCTCGGCAAGCAGAGTTTGCAGGTGGCGTGTTTGTCAACCCAAGGATACTTGCGGTTGCACTTGGGGCAGAATTTGAAAGGGGTACCCTCCATACGCACCCTTTGGCAGCGGGCTAGTGTGTGTAGGAAATGTATATATGAGTGTAGAGTATGTTTCCACCCCCCCCCCCCCACTCTCCCTACTTGCAGGGCCGAGGCCAGAGGCCTTCCAATGCCCGGGCTGAGGCCAGAGGCCTTCCGAGGCCCAAATTCCGTCGTGCAGCTCTCGACGGATGTTTCTTCTCCGGGCCGGCGTCGAGCTTCGAACTTCAATGACTCGACGTGGGAGCGGAAGAAACGGGGACATTTTATGATATTTAGCAAAATATGGCTGAAAGCCAGGGAACTCTGCGGAATGCTTCCGTCAAGTATGGCGGAAAAAAACAATCTGAGGATCCTACACGCGTGAGGGATCATGGGTACAGTGGATGTCACACTAGGGATAGTATTAATGGCACGCCCTGTGTCGACGGCCATTTTCGAGTTTCGAAAAACAAACTGTAATACTCTGCAGCTTCCACTAGATGTTGGCCTATGCACAGCATGAGATCTAAGCAGATTCCACAAGCCTCAGGAATATATATATGGGATACATTACTCACCGTAATCGTATTTCTGATGCTTGTATCTGCTTAGATTCACATGCTGTGCATAGGCCTACATCTAGCGGAAGCTGCGGAGTATTACAGTTTGTTTTTCGAAATTCGAAAATGGGCGTCGACACAGGGCGTGCCAGTAATACTATCCCTAGTGTGACATCCACTGTACCCAAGATCCCTCACGCGTCTAGGATCCTCAGATTGTATTTTTTCTGACATGAGGTAGCATGAGGAGTAGCGTGAGTACAGATAATCCAAGCAGATAGACAGAAAGGTAAGACTACAAGCAATCATGCGCCTTCTCTCGGAGGGGAGGAAGGGTGGGTCGCATGTGAATCTAAGCAGATACAAGCATCAGAAATACGATTACGGAGAGTAATGTATCCCTTCTGAGGCTTGTGGAATCTGCTTAGATCACATGCTGTGCATAGATTAGCGAGCAGTACCAGAAGAAGGAGGTGGGATGTGGGAAGGGTCATGAGCAAATAAGTGTCTTAGAACCGCTTGTCCCACTTGTGTATCTGCCTTGGAATGGGTGTCAATGCAGTAATGCTGAGTAAAAGTGTGAATAGAGCTCCAAGTAGCTGTTTTGCAAATGGTGTCAAGGGGAACATTTGCAATGAAAGCCAGAGTGGCCCCAATTCCTCTAGTAGAGTGGGCTCTTGGCTTAAAAGGCAGAGTCTTTTCAGAGAGTGAGTAACACAGCTGGATACAGTTAATAATCCACTTCGAGATAGCACCTTTAGAGACGCGATCCCCCTCTCTGCCTGTAGCTACGGAGACAAACAGTTGATCTGTCTTTCTTAGCGGTCTTGTTTTATTTACATAGTAGAGGACCGCCCTATGCACATCTAGGGTGTGTAGTTTCACCTCAGCAGAGCTTTGTGGGTTCTGGAAGAAAGCCGGAAGCTCTATGGACTGGTTTACATGGAATTTTGATATAAATTTAGGTGAGAACCTAGGGTGTGTACGTAAAACCAGTTTGTCTTTATGGATAGTAAAGAAGGGATCCTGCACTGACAGAGCCTGAATTTCACTGACCCTTCTTATAGAAGTAATAGCTACTAAGAAGGCCGTTTTATAAGTCAGGTGTTTGAGACTGCTTTTATGCATGGGTTCGAAAGGGGGGCCCATGAGCTTGGCTAGCACCACATTAAGGTCCCACCCTGGTGGTGGGTTTGAATTAGAAGGGTGAAGCCTCTTTACTCCTTCCATGAAGGCTTTAACTACTGGTACTTTCCACCACGACACCTTGCTATGGGAAGTGGTGTAAGCCGAGAGGGCTGCCAGGTGTACTTTCAGTGAGTTAAAAACCAATCCTGCATCTAGCAGGTGGAGCATGTATGTAACAATGTTGGAAGGAGTGCAATCAACCGGGTTGATTTGTCTACTCTGGCACCAGATAACGAACCTCTTCCACTTGTCAAAGTAACAGTGCCTTGTGTTTGGTTTCCTAGATTCCTTTAGGATGTCCATACACCTCTGTGGCAAATTGAGATGTCCAAACTCTATGACCTCAGGAGCCATGCTGCCAGGTTCATTGAGTTGGGTTGCTGGTGCACTTTTTGACCTTGGTGCTTGGACAGTAGGTTGTACCAGGCTGGAAGTTTGATGGGCTCGCACACCGCCATCCTGCGTAGGTGTGGGAACCACGGTTGTCTTGCCCACATGGGAGCAACTAGGACGAACGTCATCGATTCCTTGTTCATCTTGTTCACCACTTTCCTGATGAGGAGTTGGTGGAAAAGCGTACGCAAACATCCCTGACCAGTTCATCCACAGGGCGTTCCCCTGGGAGTCTGGTTGGGGGAACCTGGATGCAAATCCTGGGCATTGTTTGTTTTCGCTTGTGGCGAATAAGTCTATAGTGGGGAAACCCCACTGAGAGAAGAGATCTTCTACGACCTCTCTGTGAAGAACCCATTCGTGTTCCTCTGGGAGGGAGTCTGTGCTCAGAGCATCCGCTAGGGAATTGAGCTCCCCGGGAACATGTTGCGAGTGCCCATATCCAGATTTTCTGGGCAAGCTTGGACAGATTTGGCGAGCAAGTCCCTCCTTGCTTGTTCAGGTAGAACATGGCTGTAGTGCTGTCCGTCCGGATTTGCACTGACAGGTTTAGTAGATGGGGCTCGAACGCCTGAAGCGCTCTGAATACTGCCAGAAGCTTTAGCAGGTTGATGTGGTTCTTGGCCACTGAGTGAGACCAGAGACCCTGTGCTGTGTGGTGGAGATGGTAAGCTCCCCACCCCGTCAGACATGCATCTGTAGTGACTACTGCCTGTACTTCGGGATCGTAAAAGAGTTTCCCCTTTGCGAGATTCTCTCTTGTCCACCAGTGGAGGCTTTGTACCAGTGTTGGCGAAACGACCACTAGATCGTCCCACTGACCACTTGCCTGAGACCACTGTTTCGCCAACCATTCCTGCATGGGACGCATGCGCAGGCGCGCGTGGGGGACCAGGTAAATGCATGACGCCATCATGCCCAGTTATCGCATTGCTTTGCGTACCGTTATTTGTAGACCGGACTGATAATGCGGAATTTGCAGTAGTATATTCCGAATTCTTTCTTCTGAAGGAAAGGTCAACCCCTCCTGGGTATCCAGGATTGCTCCTAGGAATTGTTTTGAGGTGCTTGGCACCAGGCTTGACTTCTTCTCGTTGATTGAGAAGCCTAATTCGTGGATGAGGTCGATAGTCCTCTGAATGTTTGTCCTGCAAATTCCTGGGGTTTCTCCCGTTATGAGCCAGTCGTCCAGATAAGGGTACACTGGGATTGCTTCCCTGCGTAGGTGTGCCGCCGCCACCGCCAGTACCTTGGTGAATACCCTTGGTGCTGAAGCTATCCCGAAGGGCAGTACCTTGAATTGGTAGTGCCGACTGTCCACCTTGAAGCGCAAGTACTTTCTGTGCGCTGGGAACATGGAAATATGAAAATAAGCATCTTTCATATCTAAGGTTGCCATGTAATCCCCCTTTTTTAGGAGGGGGATTACCTCTTGTAGCGTGGTCATACGAAACTTTTGGGGCTTGACATACTTGTTGGCAGGCCGTAAATCCAATACTGGGCGCATTGTCAAGTCTTTCTTTGGCACAAGGAAGTAAGTTGAATAAATACCCTTGTTTACCTGGTGTCCCGGGACGAGTACTATCGCGTCCTTTTGTAGAAGAATGGCGATCTCCTCGAGGAGAATCTTCTGATGTTCTAGGGAATGTACTTTTTGTCGTGGAGGATGGTTCTGAGGACGCTGCAGTAGTTCTATACAGTACCCTGTGGATACTGTTGACAGCACCCATCTGTCTGATGTGATCCCTTCCCAAGCCTGGGTGAAGTTTGAAATGCGTCCCCCTACTGGGGTGGCGTGAGAAGGGACCCTGAACTGAGCGTCACTGCTTTGTTGGAGGGCTGCCGCCTCCCTTGCTGGGGCTGCCTCTGCCTTTACCACGACCTCTCCTATTACCTTTGCCGTAACCCTGGGTAGAATGTTGGTTGTTGTTCCACTGTGTACCCTGCCCCTGGGAATAGTTAGATCCTCTCTGGGAATTTTGGCCGCGTGGGCGACGAAAATTACTATTCCCTCTCTGGTTGGGGGGTTTATTGGTTAACTGGCCAAGGGATTTGAGAGTCTCGTATTCGTCCTTGGCATTTTTCAGTGCGTCCTCGACCGCCTTCCCAAACAACAGATCGGCTTCCACCGGTTTGTCTAACAATGATGCCTGAGTTTCTGTCTCAAAACCAGACTGCCGTAACCACGCATGTCTCTTGATAACAGTACCTTCTGCTATCAATCTGCCTGCGTTGTCCGCGGCGTCGAAGGTTGCTTTCAAAATGCAACCAGACACGGCTCTACCCTCTGCGGAAATCCGAGCTAATTGGCCCTTTAACGGTTCAGGAGCAGAGGCTATGAGAGCCGCGACTTCTTCCCACTGATGGCAGTTGTAGCTGGCCAACAGGGTGGTGGAGTTAGCAAACCTTGCTTGATTGGCGGACGTTGAGGCTACCTTCCTGCCGAAACCGTATAGTTTTTTGCTCTCCTTGTCGGGCGGAGTTTCTGACGAAGACAAGGGTGTTCCAGCCCTCTTCCGAGTGTTGGTAACCACTAGGGAGTCCGGCTTCAGATGTCCTCTTATATAGAGAGGGTCAGACTGAGCTGCACTGAAAAGTTTTTCAACCCTGGGATTGACTGCTCTGGTGAGGTTTGGGTTTACCAGGGACGGATCTATTCTCCGCTGAATGGATTTCAGGATAGGGATGGTCTGGGCAACCGGCCTCCTTTCTCCCACTAACTCTTCTGCGAAGTCCCTTTCCTCCTGTACACCGTGGGTGTCAATGTGAAAATGTTCTGCTGCGCGAGCAAGAACCTCATTTAGGAGGGGCTGGTTATCGACCGGGGAGTCGGTAACCGGGGCTTCGTTCTCTACCGGGGAATCTACTCTGTATGTTTCCGGGTCATCCTCTTCTTCTTCCTGGTCCTCATCATCCCCATAGTATCCCGTCCCGGTTTGCTCTCCTATCATATCAAACTCTTGGTCTCCACCAAAGGAAGCCTCCCCTTGATACCGAGAGTATGGTGTTGCGTAAGGTTGTACCTCGAAGGGTTCAGACCTCATCGGGGTTTCAAACCGGGCCTTTTTACTCGGCGGGATAGGCCTGAGGGTGTGGCCCCTTGTGGATCATACGAGAGGAAATTTCAGGATTTTTATCATAAAAATCAGCCAAGGAAGACATTCTTGACATGACCCTATCTAGGTCTTCACTGGACCATTTTTTGGAACTGGGAATGACTCTCTCAGCAAGTCTATGGGATTTATCCTGAGTAGCTTTGCTGGTTGTGGACCTTTCAGCAGACCTGGACTTGTCCGTCTGTTTAGGGGGGTTGGAATGTCTCACAGGTGTGGAAGAATGTACAGGTAGTTTCTTCTGCTGTTTTCCCCCCTCCCCGTGCGTAGAAAAATGTTTTCCCTGTCCCTTAGTGGCTCCGGAGTTTTTCGACGCCTGGCGTCGAGGATCGGGAGAGGTGTCCCTGTCCTTCGAGCGTGGGGCCTCGCTGGCTTTAATTGTGGGCTCCGCCTACTGGAGCGCGGCCTGGGGGTGGAAGTCGTCTTCGTCTTCCGACGATCGAACTTCTGTTAGCCTAGGGAGCGAGGCACTCTTGGCAAGAGTGGATGATTGCCTGGAGTCATGCGGCGATCTTGATCGAGAACGCCCAGAGGACACCGAATCAGACCGTTCTGTCTGTGCCTCTTTCCAAGAACTCGACGTCGTCGAGTCTCGGTTGGACTTAGTGTGTTTAGTGTGTGTAGTATGTGAAGGGCTTGCGTCGCCGGGGGTCTTCCCCATAGCCGCCCTGCCGGACGACCTTCCGAGGTCAGGGACCTGCGCTCGGCTGTCTTTCGACGCCGTAATGCCCTCGCCGTCCGAAAGTACAGCGTCGCTGCCATCGCTGAAGGCGCCCTCCGCTGCCATGGCCGCCTGCCTGGCGTGGTGGGCCCAACGCTTCGTCGAACGGTCCTTATGTGTCTTAGATTTAAACCTACTACACGCTCTGCAGTTCGCTTCGGGGTGGTCCCTCGGCAAGCAGAGATTGCACGTGGCGTGCCTGTCGACCCAAGGGTATTTGCGGTTGCACTTGGGGCAGAATTGAAAAGGGGTACCCTCCATACGCACCTTGAGGCAGCGGGCTGTTAAGTGTAGGAAATATATAAGGTGTACCTATATACCAAGAGTGTAGAGTATGTACCACCCCCCACTCTCCCTACTTGCAGGGCCGAAGCCAGCGGCCTACCAGGCCCGGGCCGAGGCCAGCGGCCTTCCAAGGCCCAAATCCGTCGTGCAGAAGCCGACGGTCGATTTCTTCTCCAGCCGGCGTCGAGTGTCGAAGTTCGACGTTGGGGTGGGGAAGGATGTCAATAGATTATTATTTTATAATTTTAGCAAAAGTATGGCTAAGGCCAGGGGACTCCGCAAGATGCTTCCGACCAGAATGGCGGAAAAAAATAATCTGAGGATCCTAGACGCGTGAGGGATCTTGGGTACAATGGACGTCACACTAGGGATAGTATTACTGGCACGCCCTGTGTCGACGCCCATTTTCGAATTTCGAAAAACAAACTGTAATACTCCGCAGCTTCCACTAGATGTCGGCCTATGCATAGCATGTGATCTAAGCAGATTCAACAAGCCTCAGAAATATATATATACACATACACACACGTTTAAAAAAAAAAATGTTCCTCAGACTGTAACTAGACACAAAGTTTAACCATTTACTACCCTGGCTTATTTGGTTGGTTTGATTTCCAAAGTCCATACTTTACAATTCCCATAAAGAACCATATATCTTTCACCAATATCATAGTAGGCATTTTAGTCATCTCCTACTCGAATTCTTGCCTCTCCCTTATCGCTCCTATATTATTATTCTCCACCGTTGTGAGTTGGTCTATCTCGTTGCAGCCCTATCTTTTAGATAAAGGGCCTCATCACGAGTTGGGCGGTAACGCCGGCGCTAATAGCGCTGGCGCTATCTGCCCTACCGCCAAACCCACCGGCGCTATTAGAGCCGGATCACGGGTTTGGCGGATTTGGAAATCCCCATTCCCCATTGAGCCCATTCGGGAATGCCCCATTCCCCAATGGGGACATTTCACGCTCATACCGCCGGCGGATTTCCCGCCGGCGGTATGAGCGCAAACTTTCAGCGGATTTCACCCCAGCTCAGAGCTGGGGAGAAATCCGCCGAAGCCCTGATTTGGCAGACCCTTACATCCGGCGGTAACAGCGCTACCACCGGATTTAAGGGTTACCGCCAAACTCGTGATGAGGCTCAAAGTCTTTCAGAATCGTGTTGATCAGATGCCAAAGGATTTGTTTCCCTCCGACACCTGCTTAAGGCCTCCCCAGGCTGTTCAATTTCCCTGAATGGTGCTCTATATAAATGCCCACCTCTTTGCACTTGATGCAATAGCTGGCGGGAGCGTGTGCCTCCCCACCGCTTTACATAAAATATCGAGGTGGGGGTGTACATCTATATCCTTATCGCATTTCTAAAAATCGGATACAGAAACACCTCAGTGCAAGTCTGATTGCTTAAAACTGAGGGACCTTCAAATGTGGTCTGATTTCCAGGAGGGACCCTTCACCCCAGATTTGCTGGTTGTTTGAATGTTCTCCCACTCCAGGGAGTGGTGCATCTGTTCTTCTATCTCCTTGCCGAGATTCACTGGATTGCTCTACCATTGTAGATCCTTTCAAAACTCGTCCAAGGATATCCAGTCTTCTCAGTTTCCAGTGCCCTTTGCCCATTTAACTTCTTGAAAAAATAGCCTCCTCAAGTTCTAGTGAGGCACCAGGCCCATTTCCAAATACAACATGCCTCTAAGAAGTATTGTAGCGTATAGTAGCCTTTGTGGGAGAAACCTTTGAAAACTGTTTAAATGTGATACAGCTGTCTTCTGAAGGGAATACATTTATCGGTTGGATACATGATTTCCGCAGATTTACAGAGACCCAAACCTCCAAACAACCTTAGGACTTATTTAACAGCCCTTCTGCCTGCGACTCAAAATTTGCCTATATCAGCCAGCAGTACTGGTATAGATAGACTGCTGCACATTTTCTGCACAGGTATACTGCTGCCAGAGCCATGCATTTGGTGAAGATTCTCAGTGTTGAGCATAGTCCAAACCCTATTACCTTGAAATCCTAGTGGGTTTCTTCTAGGACAACTTGCAGAAATGTCCTGTACAATGGATCAATTGGCACATGGAAGTATGCGTCTTACAACATAGACTTCTTTTCAAAGTGAACATGATGTGTGACTGCTTCTTGAGATACCTATTTAGACCTCTGTGGTCTAAAATCTGACTCCACTTTAGATTCTTTTTTTGAACTAGGATATGCCTTGAATGATATGGGTGGGTGCACGCTTTACAAAGCTACATGGTCTAGCAGGTGCTGCACATCCTTTTGCAGATTTTGGAATGTTCTACCTTTTAACTGGTTTGGCTGTAAGGGGGTTATGTATTACCTGCCACCCCTCCATTAACAGGCTGTCGATCGCTTCATCACTGATATTTTTGATGTCAACAGGCACTAGTCCATGGGTGGATGTGGCTTTGTGAATGGCACTTGCATTGATATTTCCATAGTCTATGATCCTACCTGTTGTGGACATGAAGATGGGCCAATGCGTCATTAGTGGGTAACAGCTAGCTGACTGCTCCCTTGACAGTACAGTCATTGATATCCACCTTGTACATCGATGTTTCAGCCATGGACGGTGGTACACGAGCCCTCGTTTTCAAACTGTCTTTTTCCTTATGTCCCGCATGTTTAAAAGTTATTGTAACCTTTATCCTGGGCTTATATGGAGGCTTCCTTTTAGAAGATGGCCCCATCTTAGAACTTTTTTCCAAATGGCTCTCTTCAGAAAATTCTCCCATTAGCCGTGGATCTCTGCTTTCATGGGACAATTTCCCCACCATTGCTGGCATTGTCCTTCCTCACTCATCTCCAGAAGACAGCACCAAACCATCTGGCAGCAATCTTTCGGGATCCTTTGTGGGAAGTATTTACAAATGTCACTTCATCTGGTAATGATCCGGATGAAGGCAAATACATTACTTATGAGAGTCTTTCAGAAAAATGTTCTTTCAACAGGGTTTTCCAGTGTAGGACTTGACCTACAAAGACATGAGCTCTTCCTTTAGGACCTGACCTATTCACTTTTTCTAGAGGCCAGAGGCCTCAAATCCCATGAAACAACACAAGACAGGAAGCCAGCGGGGGCATGGTCTGGCATACATGGAGTGAGAAAGCAAGGCATTGAGCTCCGGCCGTGATCCTGCATATCGATCCTGTAGCAGAAAAGAAAACAAGCTACAAGCGGCAAGAAAGGCACCGCGGGAAAGATTAAGCGGTCCACTGCAAGATTGTGCTGGAACTGGCAGAAATCGGACTCTAGAAGAAACAGCAAACCCTAAGATACGGGTCACCCCTAGACGGCACAAAATGGCGGTGACAGATGCGAGCTGAGAAGTCGCGGGGGAAGGGCGTGAAGACTGGAGCGGCTCCAGAACAGACAACAGCAACGATTGAAAGAGCCCCAGACTACAGGAGAAACCTGCCCGACGGAGAGAAGGCTGAAGAGTCGGACCGGAGGTCGGATCGAGCACCAGCAGCGACAGGGAGCCGGAAGAATGTGCAGTCGTAGCCAAATGCAGACCGCGGAGACAATCCGGAAACAAAGCGGCGGTCAAGGGCGCACAGAGGAAACACCCCGCCGGGGCGAGGAGGCTCAACAAGACCCCACTGAGTGGAAGGGGAGAACCGAAGCAGACACCACGTGAGGAGCCAAGAGAGCGTGACCTGCTGCGACCCGGGATCCTAGTCAGAAGAAGACACCTGGGGTGGAGAGCAGTGATTAGAATACAGCACCCAGAAGCACGCTAAGGCCACAGGAGAGCGGGACCTGCTGCGACCGGAGATCCTGAGAAGGAGGGGATGCCTGGGGGTGAAGGACAGGAGGAAGAAGATGACACCCCGAAGCACCCCGAAGCGCCAGGAGAACGGGATCTAGCACAGCCGGAGACCCTGGTAGGGAGTGGACACTTGGGGTGGAGAGCAGAGAGAAGAAAACAGTACCCAGAAGCACGTTGAGGCACTAGGGGAACAAGACGTTCTGCGGCCAGAGATCCGGATAAGGGGAGGACACCTGGGGTGAAGGAGAGGAAGAGGAAAACGGTACCCCAAACCAGGCTGAAGCCCCCCACTGCTGCAGCATAGACCCCACAGAAGAAGCCATCTGAGGAGGGGTGGAACCCAGGAGAGCCCACAGAGATCAGGTGGGGTGAACACTGAGGACCCGGAACAGCCGTGATCAAGACAAATAAACGCTGAGCAGGTGTGCGGAAGGGGCACAATGAAGAACGGCTCGTAAAGGAAGAGGAAAAGCCTGAGGACCACTAGTGCAACTATGCAGGGGGGGGGAAGAGGGGCACTTCTGAACTTGGACAACACAAGTGGGGCAAGAAGCAACCCACACTCCCTGAGCACTACCCAGGGCAGCGAAGCAGCAATACAAGTAAGCGAGTGCCCGTAGTGGGGCCAAGAGCTGTACTAATATAAAAGCATAACACGCCATAATTGTGCAGCAGCTAAACATAGGGGTACCAAGCTGTCCTGTAAGCCTCGTGTCCAGAGGAGCAGAAGGAGCACTGGAAGGTGACGCATCAGCCACACTGTTGGGGGAACAATAATCAGCAGCACAAAGAAACCGCAGGAACTCCCCCAGTGGCGAGTAAGGACTGGGGAATAAGAGAGAAAAGTCTGGAACAGGCGAGAGCCCGACGCTCCTTGAACTACCGCTGTGCTGATGGTAGGGGATGAAAAGAGAGAACCACACAGAAGCAGGCCAACACACAAGTGCAGCCAAGAAAGGAGAGGGGTGAGAAAACGGCAGATCAAGCCTGAAGGTAAAGACCGGGAAGCGCAGAGGGCACAAACCCGTTAATAGCAGGACTCAAGGACACGTAGGGGTACAATAATATAACGGGAAGCAGAAGAAATCACGCACCCGGAGAATCAGAAACTCCCCAAACCAGCAAAAGCCCTGTACAAGCATGCCATCCGCTAAAGACAAAGGCAAGGTGAAAATGACGACAATGGATGCATTTGTGGCGCCGAAAACAATGCCCATGACACAAAGATACACATCAGAACCGGAGGCACAGAGAGAACCAGATACAGACAACAGAGATGGGCAAGTGTTGGAGGCCATAGCTGCTCTCAGGACCTTCATTGACACAAAGATCGACAAAATAAAAACAGATATGCAGCTCATGAGGCAAGATGCATGGAACCTCACGGAAAGAGTGGCAGTGAAAGAAGCTGGTGTGACAGAAACCACAGAAGCCACAACTGAACTGAAGATCAAGGTGGGGGAACTGGAGAGGAAAGTGGCAATGCTAGAGGCAAGAGCTGAAGAAGCAGAAGGAAGGGCTAGGAGAAGTAGCGTCAGATTGCTGGGAATCCCCAAAGGAACTGAGGGTATGAACACGACAAGATATGTAGAGTCCCTACTACAGCAGGAGATAGGCGCAAACAAGCTCTCACAGGGATTTGCGGTGGAGAGAGCGCACAGAGCCCTTCAGAAGAAACCGCCTCCAGGCTAGCACCCCAGGCCGATGATCGCAAATATCCTCAATTTCCAAGATAGGCAGATTATACTCAAGCACTCGAGAGAAGGCGGGATAATAGAGCAAGGAGATTCCAAGATAACCATATACCCTGACTATAGGCAGATGGTGCAACGAGCAAGGAACTCCTTTGTCCCAATCAAAGCGAGGCTGAGGCAGTTAAACAAAGTACAGGGAGGCCACCAGGGGGCGCACAGGCAATGGCTGCCTGAGTGCGTAGCTCCCGCTGTGGCCGGGCTTTGGCAAGGGATTGAGCCCCCCCCCAAACCACCCCCGGCGGGCCCACTCCAACGATTCCGCTGGGCGCCCCCCCCCCGAGCACCTCCTGGGCAAAGGAGCAGCCTTCGAGGCCCCCGGGAGACGGAGGATCCGGACCCGGGACTCCTCGCACCGGGTGAGGAGCACGGCTTGGAAGGCCGCGGAGCAGGAGGAGAGGCGGACCCTTCCCGCGGCCTGGCAGGCCCATAGCCTGGACCGCCCCCCCCCCCTCGACTACCCTTCTCCCCGACCAGGGGCAGGGACCGGGTCGGCGGCGGCGAGCGGTTCCCGGGCCTCCCCCGGCTCTGCTGCCTCACCTCTGCCGTTGGGCTGTGGCAGCCCGCGTTCGAAGATCCAGGGGGGAGGGGGGACCTCCCACCCCCGACCCGCGCCGTCCGCCTCAATCACTCCTCGTGGGCAGGGGGGAGGCGCCGGTCCCCAGAGCCCGCCTCGGGCCCCCGGACTCCGGGTGGGTCCCGCCGTCTTCTCTTCGGGGGCGAGTCACCTGGACGTGTCTTGCCGGGCCGGGGAGAAGCGCGCGGAGAGGTGGGGGCGCGTCCCCCGGAGCGCGGCGGTGTCCTCGAGGGCGTGCGGACCCCCGGAGTGCGCCGGAGGTACGGGCCGCCCCCCCCCACCCGCCCACCAACCCAATAGCACCAACGGACAGGGGGTCACTTGGGTGTGAGGCCCCCGCTGGTCGCAGGTGGGGCATGTGCCCGCCCGGGGGTGACCCTCCACCCCCACCCCCAGGAGGGGGAATCAAAAGGAAAGAGGGGAGAGGGGGGGGGGAGGAGGAAAAAAAAAATAAGAAAGAAGAGAAGAGAGAAGAAAGGAACAAAATAAAAGGACGCGGACAAACAGCTAGGCCACCACTGGTTCTGGATCGTCCTTCCCCCCCTGCTGATTCAAAGAAATCCACAATACTAGCCCTACGGGCTACAGGGCTCCCGACGTTCCTCCAAGGGGTACCCAGCAAAGGCCCCGACCCCCCACGAGGAGTTTGGACGGGGTGTGAGGCCACCGCCAGGTGACGGTGGGGCATGTGCCTGCCCCTCCCCCCTACAACGTGCAACGTTCTACAACCCCAGCTGGTGCCGGCCCGGGACGGTTCTGCCCCGGTGGGCGGTCCCTCGGGCCCCCCCGCGGACGTCCCCAGGAGAACGGCCTCACCCCCCTGCCAGGGATATTGAGGCCCAGGCAGTGGACTACGGGAAGACACCCGATGAGCTGGCGGGAGTCCCTGCAGGAATATCGCTTCCAGGAGGGCAAAAAAGGCAACAAAGGTACAAGTCGGAAAAGAACCATGGCCCAGTCGGAAGACTCAGCCCCTTCCTCCTCAGCCATGGAAAGGGGCTTCGCCTCAATCTTACAAGAAATCAGAGACATGCGCACTGATATTGCACAGAAGTTTGAAAAAATTGACCAAAGGGTGGAAAATATCGAAGACAGATTGCACCAGGTCGAGATGCAGCAAACAACCTCGGCACCCCAAGAGATTCAACTCAACATGAGGCTAGAAGCCCTCGAAAAGAGGGACGAGGAGAGAGCCCGCCAGATGGACGATTTCGAAAATAGGGAGAGGAGGAACAACCTCAGGATTTTCGGGGTGCCCGAAATGGAGGGGGAAACGGAGAGGGATGTCACCAGAGCGGTGCGGGACATCATTACTCTCCTGTTTGCGGAGGAGATGACTACAGAGCCTACGTTCGAGAGTGCGCAGGGCAGGGGGCAGAGCGGGGGGCCCCGTTCGATCTTGGCCCGGTTCCACTACTACTCGGAAAAGACTAAAGTGCTGGAGGAGGCTAGGAAGGCCCGAGAAATCACCTATAATAATGCCCAGATTTCCATATACCAGGACCTCTCCGCATACACATTGGCTAAGCGGAGAATGTGCCGCCCCCTCACGCAGCTGCTAAAGGATAAAGGGATACGCTACAGATGGGGCTATCCCTTCTCCCTGACATTCGAATACATGGGCCAAAGATCATCCCTGATTACAGAAGAAGACATCCGTGGTGCGATCCAGGAATACGTGGTGGACACGAACCCCCGGAGGGGCCCATCGGGCCCAGGGGGAGGCGGACCCGGTGACCCCGGCCCGTCGAGGGACAGGAGAAAGAGAACCGGGACGCGTAAATTCAGGAAAATGAACACCCCATCGCCAGCAAAAGAAGGCGGGCGGAACGATTCCGAGTACTGAGAACGGACTCGAACTGTTATGATCTAAAATGGCATTCGGAGGAGTCGGAGGTTTACTCTTTAACTGCATCCCCACGAACAGCAAGTATATGGGTCTCATAAAAAGGAATGCAGCCGTGGGAGGGTTGGGGGGGCTCAAGAGGATCAGCTTCATGGGCGATTAGCCTGGCCGCAGGGGGCAGGCTGGTGGTTCGGCCAAAAGCCAGTGCTGGCAGAACTATTTGGCTGGACGCCGGGGAGGGGGGAGGGGGGTTACACGAAAGTTGAGGGGGTTCAGTTTGGAGTTGGGGTTGGGGGGCAGTTGGGGTTTCGTTTCATGTCCGCCGGGGTGGGAAGGGTGGGGGGAAGAGGGGAGTTCAGAGCACAATTCAAGGAGCATCCGGGAATGAGCATTACTGAGTCGTTGATCGTGAGGGAAGATTACTTAAATTATGGCTGAGGGTCTGCCGCCCTGGGAGTGGGCTCCCTCAATGTTCGGGCTTAAATTCTCCCACGAAAAGATCCCTGGTTAGTAGGGAGTTCCGAAGAGCCAAGCTCGACATCCTCTTCTTGCAAGAGACCCATTGGCCTCTGGGGAAGGAACCCAAATTGCGGGGTGGTGGGATTGGGGAGGTCTTCAGGGCTTCCCACGAGGGAAAGAAACGAGGAGTGGCTATACTACTAGCTAGAGGAGTCAACTTCGAAAAAGAAACCATATTGAAAGACCCGGGGGGCCGGTACCTGCTAGTGCGGGGAGCCCTGCAGGGGGCCCCACTCACCCTGCGGTCATCTATTGTCCAAACGAAGGCCCAGCTCAGTTCTGGGAGGAGATGAGGGATAAACTAAATCTTTATGTTCACGACACGGTGGTGGTGGGTGGGGATTTTAATATGGTCCTGGACCCAAACCGGGACAGGAAAAGAACAGGCCCCCAGATCCCCAGGGCAGCAGATGAAATCATGGCCCGAACTTTCCTGAGGGTCAATTCGGAATTAGGCTTGGTAGACACGGTCCCAACCCCCAGATCCGAGACCCCCTCCTTTACGTACTATTCAGCAATCCACACATCGTTTTCCAGAATAGATTACATCTTGGTGGACGAATCCCTGTTCTCATCTATATCTGGCTACAGGGTTGAGCCGGTCCCCTGGTCTGACCACGACCTAGTCAGGATTACGATAGCGAGGGAAGGGCTGAGTGACCGCGGGGGGAGATGGAAGTGCAATGACTTTCTACTAAAAGATGAGGTACTAGCGCAGGAGATACTAGAGGCCATCACCGAATTCTTTGAGTTTAACGACAATGGGGAGGTAGGACTACACACCCTTTGGGACGCCTTCAAGGCCACCTTGCGAGGAGTCCTAATCGAAATAGGAGCCCGGGAAAAGAGGGTAAGGGCCGTCCAGGAAAGGCGCCTGAGGGCGAAAATTGCCCAATTTCAACCAGGGGGCTCCCCTGCGGAGCCCTTAGACGGTGACAGGACGGCCGCCCTGGCTGATTACAGGCTCCAGTTGAAGGAACACCTCCTCCAAAAAACCGAAAGAAGTCTCCAGCTGGTCAGACAGAGGTACTATGAGAAGGGGGACAGGGCAGACAGGATCTTAGCCTGGAAGCTGCGAGAGGTCCAGAGAAGTAAAATGGTGAGAGCAGTTAAAAATGAGGAGGGGAAATTAGGCCATGATGCATCCCACATAGGAGAGGCATTCTGCAGATATTATGAAAAACTATACTCGTCCGAATATAATGGGGATGAGGAGGAAATCGAGGGGTTTCTAGATTCTATACAGATCCCAGCCCTTTCCAGGGAAATGGCGGCGGGGTTGGAAGGCCCGGTGACCGAGGATGAGGTGGAGCGAGTGATTAGCGGCATGAAGGGGGGTACCTCACCGGGTGAGGATGGCTACTCAGTAGCCTTCTACAAAAGGTTCCGTTCTACCCTGGCTCCGTATCTGGTAAAGGTGTTCAACGCAGTGCTGGAGGAAGGGTCTCTCCCGGACTCCATGATGGAGGCGATCATAGTGGTGCTCCCCAAGGACGGTAGGGACCCCTCGGAGTGTACCTCCTACCGCCCGATCTCTTTGTTGAATACTGACGTGAAGATCCTGGCCAAGGTGATTGGGAGGCGGATAGAGGGGGTCCTGCCGAAACTAGTCCACGGAGACCAAGTGGGTTTCATAGGGGGTCGTCAGGGCTCAGACAACATTCGAAAAACTACAGATTTGATCCACCATGCACAGAGGGCGGATCTTGATGCAAGCGTCTAACCTTGGACTCTGAAAAGGCGTTCGGCAGGATCGAATGGAGATTTATGGCACTCACCCTCCAGAGAATGGGCTTTGGGCCACAGATCCGGGACTGGGTGGCTGCACTATACAGGGCCCCGAAGGCTAGGGTTCAGGTGAACGGCAGGCTATCGGATCCATTCTCCCTCTCGCGGGGAACCAGGCAGGGATGTCCGCTTTCCCCCCTAATTTACGTTCTTGCAATGGAGCCCCTGGCCATCGCAGTCAGAGCTCATAGAGATATCAAGGGGATCAAGAGAGGTGAGGTGGAATTTAAGCTATCCCTGTTCGCAGATGATATCCTGGCCTACCTGGTGGACCCGCGGCTCTCGCTCCCCCCCCTCTTGTCTCTGACGGCCACATTTGGGCACTTCTCAGGGCTCAAAATTAACGCATCCAAATCGGTCCTCCTCCCCATGAGAACACTAGACCCAGGTATGGACTCCCTGGACAGGTTGGAGGGGATAACAGTGGGGAAAACCGCTATTCGATACCTAGGTGTTCTCCTCCCCAGGGACCTTTCCAATCTTGCCCCTATTAATTACGACCCTGTGATGGTGGGGATCACGGCAGACCTGAGGAGATGGGGCTCCATGATCCTGTCCTGGTATGGCTGCATGACGGCAGTCAAGATGAACATTCTTCCACGGTTGTTTTATCTCTTTACCTCTCTTTCCGTGGTCGTCCCTGACCAGACCTTCAAGGTCCTCCAAAACGCGGTCCGTGAGTTTATATGGCAGGGTAGGACACCGAGAACCGCAAAAACTGTCCTGACTTTACCCAGGGAGGAGGGAGGGTTCGGGTTGCCAGATTTCCAACTTTACTATCGCGCCGCCCAGTTACGGGTCCTCCTGGAGCATATGAAAGAGGGGCTGGGCACATACTGGTCCTATCTGGAGGACATGGATACCCATCCACTAAAGATTCGGGACCTTCTATGGGCCCCGCGAAAATTTATCCCGAACAGACTGAAGTCCCACCCGACATTAGGCGTTGTATGGGCAATCTGGCGGGAGGGCCCCCAGACAGCACACTTAACGTCATGGCCGTCCCCGATGTCCTCTCTATGGAGCCAACCCCTTAAGCTGGGCAGTGGGGGTTCCGCTGTGCACAGTCCTGGTCCGACTCAGGGATGGAATGGGCAGGGCAGATGTTCAGGGAGGGAGAATTCCTAACATACGAGGAATTGAGGGATGCTCTTGGTCAGGGGTCACTATCTATCTTCGAATATCTCCGCTTGAAGGGCATCCTATGTGACCAGGCCTGGGGCCAAGACTTGAAGAGACAACTGACCCCCTTTGAGAAGTTTCTTGAAATAGCGTCTTCCAGGAAGGGGGCGGTTTCAGGGGTGTATAAAATTTCGAACACTGTCAATTTGGGGGAGAGGAGGCGGTTCCGCTCTTTTTGGAACAAGTTGGCAGGGGAAGAGATCTCGGAGGACGCCTGGTCCAGGATCTTTAAAATAGCCTTCCACAGGAATTTATTTACCGCGGATATGGAACATAACTTTAAAATCCTCCAGGGATGGCACAGAGACCCTGCAAAGTTGTCAAAATGTTACCAGGTGTATCCCCAGCATGCCCAAGGGGTTGCGACCAGGTTGGTTCGAGGGCACACATGTGGTGGCACTGCCCGAAGGTACAGGTATATTGGGAGGAGGTAAGGGGCTGGATCGCTGAAATCTCGGAGAAAGTGCTCCCTCAGAACCCTCTGACCATGTTGCTGGGCCTCCCCCCAGAGGACACGGACACATTGAGGTACCCTAGAATGTGGGAAACAATGCTACGAGCGGGAAGGGTTGCCTTCGCCCAAAAGTGGAAGAGCCCAGAAACTCCTTCCAAGGTGGAATGGCTACAGAAGGTCAAAAACATGTTCTTGATGGACAAACTGACGGCAATGGTGAACAATGACTCGGCCTCCTTTCAAGAGAACTGGTACGGGGTGCAACGGATTTGGGGGATGGGATGTCCATTGATCCGTATCGTGGAACTGGGAATGGTGTGGGTGCCCAGGGCCCGGGAACCGGCAGACGGAAAACGGCCAAACTAGAAGTCAACGCTCATGCTCGCTTCCAAGCTCCAGATTAAGAAAGCTCGTTTTTCAAAGCCCCGATGTGGGGTTTTTTTTTTTTTTTTTTCAGGGGGGTGGGATTGCATTGGGGTGGTGGGGGTGGGAGGGCGGAGGCCCTCGGGCCTGTCACTTGATTTCATGTGAATGCGTTTGGTGTCCCAAAGTTTGTTTATGAAAATGTTAATAAAAGCAAAGTTTAAAAAAAAAAAAAAACAAAGCACATGCTGCTTTACCCCTCTCGGCTGAAGATAATCCATAAAGGGCGAGCCATATTCTTAGCATCCCCAGCGGCGGCGAATATGTGGCTAGAGCATAACAATTTAGCGGATGACCAAGACAACGACCCTTGAAATGAAGAAACCTAATGGACGGACACATAGGCACGAAAGAGACATTATCCTTCAAGCTGCCGCAAGAGGCGCAACAAAATACCAGGAGAGATCCACAAACGCACTTAACAGACGGCAGAGAGGAGCACGAAAAACCGCTCTGCGTGCGACACTCTAACCCTTGGAATGACCGACACCAGCTTGTTGCTGGCACCCCCACATCCACGCTGGACGCCCTGGAAGGGGCCAGAAAGTGTGGAGGCACCCGAGCACAACACCGGTTGTATAGTTGCTGGGTGCAACTGTTTAGACTGCGTTTGTTGTCTCAGTAGTTCCAGTTTGACACTAAAGTCTTCATGCAGTGCGAGAAAAGGGGAAAGGTGGCCAACTAATCGAGGACACAAGAAAAGAGGTGAGAGGGCGGGAGGGGAAAAGGAGCTCAGTGGGTGGATGCCCTAACATGGTGGGACGGCGAGGGAAGGAGGATCCGGAAACAAGTACAACCGAGCATGGCAACGCAACTTAGAATACTAACATGGAACGTAAGAGGGTTGGGGTCATACCTACACAGGAACAGGATCAGGTCCTATCTTTGCAGGAAAAAAGTAGACATCACAATGCTCCAAGAAACACACCTCACAGCGGAGGACCAGTCCAAGCTGCAGGAGTACTGGGGAGGACAGGGACAAGGGGCCTCATATTCCAAATCCGCTAGGGGAGTGTACACTTGGAACAGCCCCGAGGTGCCCTTTCAGATAATAGGAACTGAGGCAGACACAGATGGGAGGTATTTGATAATGTGGGGAGTGATTGAGCAAGTAGAGATTTGCGTAGTCAACACGTATTTCCCAAACCACGGCATACCGTCCTACCTTGATAGGCTTCAAACTAAACTGGGGGGGACACAGGGAAGGCCTTTACATATGGGGCGGAGACCTCAACCGTGTGAGGGACTTGAACCTAGACAGATCCGAACCACTGCAGAATCGGGCGGATAAGACCCAAGGGCACTGAACAACATATTGGAACAACTAGACCTTGCAGATGCCTGGAGGGAATATCACCCCACAGACAGGGAATACTCATACTACTCTTTGCCACACAACCTCCACACGAGAACTGACTACATGTTTATAGACAAAACACACCTAGCACAAGTAGATTCATTACAATACATGGGCAGATCGATCTCGGATCACTCACCCCTGCTAATGTACTGGGCATTGAAGGGCCCTAGATCCTCTATTCCGTTATGGCGAATGCCCACGGAAGCACTGACAGATCCAACCTTCAGAGACGAGCTGGGAGATAAACTGGTAGAATATGTCACTGCTAACAGCGGCAGTGTGGAGCGCTGGGGTACGGTGTGGGAGGCCCTGAAGGTGGTAACGAGGGGAGAGATTATAGCTGGGCAGCGGGAATCAGGAAAATGCTGAGGAGGGAGCTGGAGGAGAGGGAGGAAGAAATAAGGCAGGGAGAGATCAATAGCTCAGGATCTAGGGTGGAGGAGGAAAATTTGCAAGAGGCACGGACAAACTGTCACCAGGCGTGGGGGCGGCTGGCAAAATTTGACTACACAACACACACCACCAGAACACACAAACGGTGACAAACCGGGTAGACTACTGGCTTGGTTATGCAAACGTGAGCATCCAAAGCACCCAGTGACCGCTCTAAGGGATGAGGAGACATGAAAACAACTCAGTACTCAATAAATAACACCTTCGCTGACTTCTACTCCACACTATACGCACATAACACTCAAGTGCCGCTGACAGACATACATGACACCTTAGAAGAAATAGGACTCCGCAAGCTGAGTTTGCAACAACGCGACATACTAGAAAAGGCCATCACACCTGAGGACATCACAGATGCCATTAGATCCCTGGCCACATGCAAGACCCCGGGAACAGACGGGCTCCCCCCAGAGTTCTACAAAGAATATGAAGCAACACTAACCCCACTGCTATATGAGGTATATCAAGAGGCCTACGAGACAAGAATCCTACCCAAGACCATGAGAGAGACACTAATAGTCCCGGTACCCAAGCCACACAAACAAACGGAAGAATGCGACTCATACCGCCCAATAGCAATGCTAAACTACAACAGTAAAATACTGACTACTATACTGGCCAAGAAATTGTCCAAAGTGATAGGAAGTCTGGTACATGAGGACCAGAATGGCTTTGTGCCCGGCCATAACACAACTGCCAATTTGAGCAGGCTACAGCACATCATGGCACACCCAGAGGGCGACCAAGAGCATATGGCAGTGATGTCATTAGATGCCATTAAGGCATTCAACTCCATTTATTGGGAGTGGCTGATAGAGGTGCTGTGGGAATTTGGATTCGGGGAGGGATTTGTGCACTGGACCAAGATAATGTACAAAGACCCCATAGCTAGAGTAAAGAAGGGCAAACTGGTTTCGAGAGCCTGGAACATACAGAGAGGCACCAGACAGGGCTGCCCCATATCACCCATGCTCTACATTCTGGGGTTAGAGCCAATTGCAATCTACATAAGGAGACAATTCTGGGATGCAGGAATACGGGTGGGTGGGAGGTATCATGTTATCTCATTATACGCGGACGACGTCCTGCTCTATTTGAGAGATCCAAAAAACAATGCCCCTCCAATCTTGGCAGTGCTAGACAACTTTGCACGCTATTCAGGGATATACTTTAGCAGACAAAAATCTTGCATGTTCCCACTAGTGGGTCTGAGGGAGGCAGGAGCAGAAAACTTACCGCAGGTTGGGATAAAGTGGCAGCCAGACACATTTAAGTATTTGGGGGTCAAGATCAGACATATACCAGAACTCATGTACGAATAGAACACAATGGCGGTAACACAGGGGCTCCACAACTCAATGAAATTTTGGTCCAAGCTACTACTATCAATGATGGGGAGGGAATCGATAGTAAAAATGATTATACTGCCACGATTCCTATACTTCTTCCAGACCATCTCTCACTACATCAGACCAACCTTTTTCCGAAAGTTAGATGCTCAGATCAGAGACTTCATATGGGGAAGGGCACGCCTCAGACTGGCATTGAATATTCTAACCCTACCACATGATGCAGGGGGCATACAGCTCCCAGACTTTGAAAAATATTATTTGGCAGCCCAACTTAGTCATGTCACCAAATGGTTGTCGGATGAAGTCAACAATGAAATTGGCCTACTGACTGATCTGATCAAACCTATACACCTCAAAGAAGTAATATGGGCACCTCCAGACCGTGCCGGCAGCGTGCCTATACTGGCTAGACACATATGGGGAACAGTTAAAACCATTACGCATTCAGAGAATCCTTAATCCCCGGAAATACCAATTATGGCAGAGATGAGAATGATGCCAGCCGATCTTAACACAGTTAGGCAATGGGAAGGACTGGGTATATACACCTGGGGGGACATGTACGAGGAAGGACAATTCAGGGAACTGGAATCACTGCACAAGAAAGAGGGCCTACCCATGGGACAATTCTTATGGTACCAGAAACTTAAACATGAGGCTAAGGTGCGATGGAGCGACTGGCCAGAGGAACCCACAACGACTTCCCTAGTGAAAGAAATGTACAATTTGAGTGACGGGTGGAGGCCAGTGTCAAGAATCTATGCACAATTAAATGATAGGCCTAACCCCCGCAGTGCCACATTAAGGACCAAATGGGAAACGGACACTGGTGAAGAGATCACAGACAATGAATGGGAGAGAGCACTGAAACATCCAAAGGCAGTGTCCAGAAACGCCAGGTTCGGGCCGATACAAACAAATGTCCCATATAGGACGTACATGACTCCAAAAAAGGTAGCAAGCTTCAAAAGACAGGCGAAGCGCAATGCCAGTGGTAAACCTGCGACGAAGCAGGCTTAATACACATGTTCTGGGTGTGTGCGAAAGTGAGTATCCTCTGGGCAAACATTAAACAAGCATGTGAGAAGGGCGGAGTAAAAAGATACGTTTGGACACCAAAAGAATGTCTGCTAGGCACGTACCCCAGTCTGAGCAAAATAAAACACATAGTGAAGGTGATGAACATGGCATGCGTATTGGCAAAAAGGGAGATAGCAATGTCATGGAAGTGAAAAAGAGGCCCACAATATACACGTTGGAAAAGGGAAATGGAGCGATGGACAGCTGCAGAGACAGAAGCCTGTGGCATCCAGAACGCCCGAGGTGAGGGGGACACTAATGCTAAATTCGAGGCATGGAAAGCTGTGGGGAGAGACATGTTCCTCCCGTCCAATTACATGCCCCCGTGACGAGGCCTATAGGGGAAAAAAGGGAGATGCAGCACAAGAGGAAAAGAATGTCAAACCTTACCGCCCTCGCAACCGAAAGGACATAGACAAGCCACCAATCCAACCATAGGCAATGAACAAAACTACAATGGTTGAAAGCATGAAAACAGTTAACGTTTGTTTCTTGTGTTTTTTTTCCTTTCTTTAACTTAATTAAGTATGTACTGAAATTGTAAGAACGGCGATGAAAATCAGAAGGGAGGGGGGAGAGTAACACTGATGTAATGTTATCTTCAAAATGCCAATAAAAAATATTTCAAAATAAAACGAGACAGGAAGCCAAGTCTGAAGGGTCCTAGACATAGTGAAAATATGTTCCAAAAATAGAAGATTATAAGATAAAAACATCTACAACTGGAGCAGTTGAGGAGTATTCCTTAACTCTAATGTGGTAGGGAAATAATTAAAAAAGTAGGCTCCTGGAGGAGGACGGTAAACTGGCGTTCTTATTTTTTGCAGGCTATTTGGACTTAATGATGTGGTTAGCATATATATGATTTAGTCCTGGTTTAGGTCCATGTTATTTAATACCAGGAATTCCCAGCTTGATAACGAATGATGATCCTAAATATGTGAATCTATGAAAGATCCACTGCTGGAGAACAACAGATGTTCCCAGGCACAAGATATTCTGACAATAAAAATATAAGTATATATATATATAATATGAAATATACAGTACAACATTTTTCTGTTTTCTTGAGTTAGATGTGAATCGTTTGAATCAAAACAAGGGTTTTATTTACTAAAATCAACATATCAACAAGGATTGCATAGATCATGAAAAGGATATAGGTTAAATAATTCTTCTGGCCAGTGAAATTACATGGTGACGTGGTGTTGTTGCCACAGGAGGCAGCGCGGCGCCACCTTAATTTCACGAGTTACTGTGAAGTGAAGGTGTTGAGGCGTGGCGTCATCGGTCCTGACTTGTGAGCGAGACAGCCTGCCCTGCTGGACTGCGTGGTGCGGCCTAGTTGCTTCCTGGGGCCCCCTCTGCCTGCTTTTTCATTTGTGCGGGTGCCAGTGTGCGCACCCGCCCCCCCCCACCCCAAGGCCCGACAGGAGACCAAGTCCCAGCCGGCAAAGCAGGTAAGTCACTTGTTGTTGCGTGCGGTGCAGCCTGAGCCTGTCACAGTCAAGTGATTGGGCAAAGAAGGCCCAGGTTGGGGCCCAGGTGGCGGCACAGTCCCCTGGTGGTGTCCTGACTGCCCAGGAGTCAGGACCCCACCAGGGGCCCGTCCACACCCGGGCTTCTGTCTGTGTGACCTTTGTGCAGTGTGCTGCTGACTGCAGTCAGTGCCAGTGCATTTCTGTGACCAGGGGCTGGCGGCTGCCGCAGACTGAGTCGGATGTTTTTTACTTTTTTCTTTGAAAACCTGACCTTCCGTGTGGCTGGAGACCGGGGCCCCGCCCCACGGAAGGTAGGTTTTAAAAGAAATAACTTATTTTGAGTGGCGGCTGTGGCCCATCACTTCGAAAGTGATGGGCCCCAGCCGCCCAAATATACGTTTTTTTCTTTTAAAATCTTACCTTCCGTTGGGCCGCTGCACCGCGCACCTATTTTTGTCATCATCAGGCTCAGCATGGCAGTGGCGGTGGTGGCCCCATGGAAGGTAGCCTAAGTGATTGAGGCAAGGCAGGGCAAAGCCCAGGAATGGGCGGGGCACGGGCTCTACGTGCTCCCACTAGTGTCTGTCACAAAAGGAATGAATTGTCATTTGCAACTTTGGCCACTTATTCATTGGGGCCGAGCCCGACTCGAGACAATTGTGTGCCCCAGTCCGACCCTGGATAGCATTCATCTAAGCGAAACATGAACTGTGAATTTGTGCCTGGGTGTTTCCGTTCTTCCTTTTAATGTTATCGGCCTCATTAGTTCACAAACAAGCTTCAGCGAGGGGACCTGGAACGGTGCACGTATTGGGCTGCAACTGAACCGGCTGTACTTCACGAGAAAACCCCATGCAAAGACGAACATCTGAAATGCCTTTTCAGGCTTAAAGATACATACATGGAAACTAGACGGGGATAAACATGGTGCACGTGCCCACTAATCTGTCGTCATAAATAAAAGCACTAGTTGAGCATTCGTATATAATTCTCAACCGTCTTTTGCTGTCATTTTTTTACATAATTCCAGTGCATGTTTTCTATCCTGATGTGTGGTTTATACACCAGATGTGGCCCCTTAACCTGGGTACAGTACGCTCCAAGCATGTGCTCTGAATGAGAGCACATGCAATCCTCAGATAGAAATCCTCAGATAGGGAGGTGGGTGTCTGTTACACCCCGCAGTTTAGTGAAGTATGTCAAGAACATGTCAGTGGGAAGGAGATATCCGAATATGCATTCTCCTCTGGCTCCTGAATATTGGGTGACAAAACAAATTTAGTTTTTTAATATGTGTTAAGGTGGAAAAAGGCCCTAAAGCAGATGTAGCACAGGCCATTGATTTCACAACAATGGGCCTCATTACGAGGGCTGCTCTCCCGTAATGAAGGGTGCCGGTACGGGACCGGCACCCTTCATTACGGGATGCGCAATTACGAGGTTCCCTTTGTGGGACCCGGACCAGACGTCTGGTAAAATCAGACGTCTTTTCCGGGTCCCGCGAGGGGAAGAGGGAGGTAATAACGGGCCATTCGTAATGTGCCCGTTGTTACCTCCCTCCCCATTCCCATTGAGCCCTATGGGGGCTCAAATGGGAATGGGGAATAGTTCCTTCAAGGAGGAATAACCGGATCCTCCAATGTTGGAATGACCCGGTTATTCCTCATTGAAGGAACCCGGTAATGGAGCCCAGTTTGGAGGCAGCCCTGTCTCTTCCTGTTTACCTGCTGCTCTCACTTACCAGTCTGTTACTGGAAGAGTTTCTCCCCGTTTTCAGCACATCAGTCTGCCTACTACAGGTGCTTGTGGAGATCGAGGAAGGCTGTAATAACAGTTTCTTGCCTTGTTTTTTAAGGAGGAGAAGGGGGTGTACTGTTTCCTTTCTTGTGTGGAAGGAGTGTGTGTTCCGCTGTGCTATCTTCCTTCAGATTTAAAAAGAACCGCTGTAGGTTGGCCCACTCTAACCACCCCTATTTCGTCTGTCCCTCTAACTGTGAGTGTAATGTTTTCATGTCCTGTCTGAGTTTTCTTTCAGCAAACCAGCAGGGTTAGGGGAGATTTAAGAAAGGCAGTTGAAACCCTGTGTGTATTTTAGCTGGATCCGGCGAGAGATTCAATCATATCTGGTTGATCTTAATAAATGAAGGGTCAAGACACTTGATAGTGTATTTAATCTTGATTTAATCTGCACCTAATTGCCATCGAAAGATCACTGTGACCGCGCATCTTGTTCCTGCAGCCCTCCAGGCTCTTCAGTCGCTAATCAGCATCCTTACTCAAGTGTCTTGACCCTTCATTTATCAAGATCAATCAGATGTTATTGAATTTCTCACGGATCCAGCGCCATACACAAGAGAGTTTGAACAATATTTGTTATCTCAACATACGGGAATCTGTGAGCTTGTCCCACTGAGACCCTGTATACAGCAGCGGGTAGAAGACAGGCCTTTTGAGAACCAATCCAGAGCAGGGGTCTGCCTTTCCTACAAGCTCACAACCACCAATTCCACATTAGGGGAGATGTAGTCATTCCCATTCATGTTCTGTGGAAAGGTTTTGGGTATCCTGGGTTGTATCAGTGTTTCATGGTATTCTATTGGCTTTCTAAGTGCTTTGCTAGGCGTTTCCCATGATGGTCTCCATAAAGTATCTCTGGTTGTCTTACCTGGATCTAGTCCAGGAAAATTCTGGGCATGGTAGTGTTCTCTAATAATCCTCTCCCATTAGCCTGGCTGAGTGTGACTTATGTGAAGCGGTTGATCTTATTTCCATGTGACTTACCCCTGCTTACCACCCCCGAATCGCAGCAGGGAATCTCGTCACACATTTGTTTCCTCAGGAGAGGATTTCTCTGCCAAGACAGTGATGCTTGAATCATTAAATCTCCCTTTGACGTGATGAAATAACTACACTGATTTTCCAAGGAAGGTTTTAACAATATCACTCTGCACGCCAGCAGTTTCTGGTGAAGGGAAATATTTCCCTTTAAAGGGAAATGCTTTCTCAACCCTGGGAAGTTGATTTCAAAGGGGATGCAGACACTCAATTGGGGAGGGGGCGCCTTTTGTCCTGCACGTTAATTCAAGGGTTCTTTTATGGCTGGTCTGCTCAGATGTTGTGGGGAAGGGACTAAGGACTTACCTGTAACTATTGTTCTCCAGCATGGGTCTGGCATGGATTCACATGCTCATGAATATTCCCCGTCAGGCTGGAAATCCTCAGTAAAAGAAAAAACTTTCATTTTCACTAATAAACTGTATTTCTCCTTTAAACCAATCATTGTCCTCTGGGTCATACTGCCCCCATCCAATGACAGCACTCTCCCTCAGCCCCTCCTCTGGCAGCCATCTTCAGATGTGGTAAGCACATAAAGTGGCAGTATGACCAAGAAGAGCCGCAGGGGTCGGAGGGAGGATTTACATGTGAATCCATGCCAGACCCATGCTGGAGAACAATAGTTACAGGTAAGTAAATTGTTCCTTCTCCAGCATAGGGTATGGTATGGATTCACATGTTCATGAATACCGAATACATAGCAGTGCAACATTACACAACCATGAGAGGTTGCAAGGTTCAACACAAGCAATTAACTCTTACCTTCCGGAACAGACTCACCTGAAGTGAACAGGTTGCGTAGCACTGCTTGGCCGACTCTGGACTCCTCCCTCGAATCCCTGTTGATGCAGTAGACCCTTGTGTGAAGGTGTGCGTGGACCTCCCTGTGGCAGCCCTGGAGGGGCACACCAGACAGGAACGCTGTCGTCACAGCGATCGCTCTAGTGGAGTGGGGTCTTGGACAGCCGGGCAGCAATTGGTTCAGCAACCAATGACAATGCATGATGCAGCCCGAGAGCTGAAATGGAAGTCTTGGACAAGGCCTTACCATGTTTGAAAGGGCCAAAGTTTATGAACAGTTGTGAAGTCTTCCGAAAACCTTTTGTACGCGTCACGTAGAACTTCAAGGCACGAGCAACGTCCAGCTAGTGCAAGGCCCTTTCAGACGGTGATGAAGGTTTCGGGGAAAACCAGGTAACATCAAGGGCTCGTTAAGATGGAATTCCGACGGGACGTTTGGCATGAAAGAGGGGTGGGTCCACAGCACCACCCTTGATTCGTGGAAAGTCATACATGGAACCAGTGCACCTTCCAGCTCATCAGATGGCTGAGCTGGTGGCAATGAACAGCATAACAACATGTCTTTTTTTTGGGTGCTGAATTTCAATCAATTGGCAGCTATCCACACACCAATCTGTTCCAGACTAGCCCTCATATCACACCCAGTCTCTCCACTCTGGAAGATCAGATGGGTATCATCTGCATAGTTATAAAACCTAGCTCTGAGAGATCTAATAAGATCTGCTAAAGGTGTCATATAAACGTTAAATAGAAGGGAGCTTAAGGCTGAAGGCTGAACACCACAGGGACAGGTTTGCCAACCAATACAGAAGGGGGAGAACTACCGCCTAAGCCCTGTTGCTAAGAAAAGAGGACAGCTAGCCCAAAGCTTTATCTTTAATACGTGCTGCTGTTCCCTCCAGCTGGCAAATCTTCCTAAGGCAAAATCGGGGGGTCTATATGGGAGTATGACAACATATCTCCTGGATGGATGTGGATGAGCGTCCTCTTCAGATTGACAAGTACGAGGCCTTCAAAGATCCATAACAGCCGTTCAGGATCTCCACCATCACCCCAGCATCCATAAACTGTTTGAAACTCCCGATTTTCAATTCTGTAGTGGCAAAGAAATCGTAATTGCAGCTATCCTCTCATTTAGGGTTCCACTTTGCCTCTAGTCCTGGTTCCTCTGAATGGGAGGCCTGTCGCACCGACTTGCTGAAGAGAAACCCAAGTCCGGGAGCAGGGTCAGCACTATGCGCACTTCCCTTTCCAAAGGTTTGTGCTTGTTAATATCGGGCTCATAGGTTGAATACAATGGATGCTCCAAAATTCCATGACAGGGCGGAAAGGTACATTCTTACCCTCACTGTCTGGATGGTGACTAGGACTGACCCTTACTCTTGTCCACTGACCGGAATGTGGGTTGTGTTGTCTTAAGTCAGCCCATCAATGGAGAAGATTTCTTCTGGTCTTCGGGCAGGAGAGTTAGGGCTCCTGCCCAGAGTCTGTTCTTGCTGTTAGCATCTTGGGTTGCCAAGTCACTCTAAGACTTCATGTCATGAAGTGGACATCAGGGACTAGGAAGAATTCCAAGACCACTTAGTAAATTCAAAGGCTTTATTAAGGGTTATGTGCAGCTGGCTAACTAAAAGGTGGTGGGTACCTCCCCAAACAAAAGGAAACTTAACCAGAACAACAAAACATAAGGGCTTGTGCCGACATCTGCAGATGCAAGGCCCCTCGACTCTGGTGTACAAGACATAGTTCCTCATATTCAACAGGAAGTCCTTTAATTTACTGTTTGCGGAATTAAAGGAACCTGAATCCCTTCCTGGCGGAAGCTAGTTGTGGGTTTCTGGGCATCACAAATCCCAAAGACTGAGGACTGCCAACAGTCCATCAAAGAGGTGGGAGAGCTGAAAGAAAGAAAGAGAGAAAGAAAGAGAGAGAGAGAGAAAGAAAGAAAGAAAGAAAGAAAGAAAGAAAGAAAGAAAGAAAGAAAGAAAGAAAGAAAGAAAGAAAGAAAGAAAGAAAGAAAGACCTTAGATTCTGGCTAGAGAGGCTAGAGTGGAACCTGCCCCTTCTCCCTCTCATTGCTCCTTTTCTCAACCATTATCCCCTTCTTCCACCCCAGGTTTTACCACCTCCTTTGCTACCACCACCTGTTTTACCATCACTAGCTTCTTTGCTACCACCAGCTTGTTCCTCATCCCTTCACCTCTCACCATCTCATCCTGCTCTACTCTGCAGCCACCTCCCCAGTCTTCTACACTCCTACAGCCTCCAGGCCTTCCATCGCCTTCTGTCTTCAGCCTTCTCCAAACACGAGCCTCCAAATACCGCAACCTACCATTAGAAACTGTGTTTCTTTTTTTTATAATTTGTTTCCTCCTCCCTTGCACTGTGCTTCTGGGAGTGGTTAATAACGTTGGGATAGGGCTGATTTGGACTTGGGAGGTCCGGACAATAGTATATTTGTCCTTTACGCCATTTTGGATTTCAGAACCATCCCTCTGACCCTCCCAGACGCTGCCTGTACACAGGTGCTACCCTTTTCCCATCAGGTGGATCAGATGCTGGAAAAAGACAGGGTCAGCTTTCTACATACTCTGTGTGCTTGGGGAACTGGTAACATTGTGTTCTCTTGAGGCGGTTTCTCTTCCAATAGAATAGAAAAATAGGGCACCTGGCGGAGTCCTGATTTACGCAGGTGGGTATATGTATAAATATGAAAATATAATCAGGATGAAAGATCCTACAAGCGATAGTGTGGTTCTGTATGTGTATATTTATTTCAAAGTGACACATAACATCTTTGGTGATTTGACATTACTTTACAGTACTTTCGATAAGCACGAAAGTTTGGAACAAACGGACAAGAGTGATTGTAAGTAGTGGTAACACAGGTAAGTGTCGGCCTCGAGAATATTGAGGTCAAAACTCCACATGGATGCACATTCCCAAGAGCAATGTGGTAGGAAGGACCTACTGTTGAGGGAAGGTGCGCCTGAGACTGAAAGTGGTCCCATACGTGGTTCACACAAAGTGTACACAACCGTTTTTACAAAACATACACGAGAGGGGGATGGTACAGTTGTGTCACGGGGGATAGACACAGGTGTGTTTCGGCCAAAATAGGGCTTGATTGGACCCTGTCTATATGCTGGCCTTCGTCAGGATGGACACCTATTTCGGTGTGGTCCGTAGAATCTGTTGGTTAAAAGAAGCTGTAAGGATCTCAGAAGATAATTGACTGATTTCTGATTATACTTAATACTGGCTGAGTGGTGCCGTAATGATACATCACGTGGTGTATCCATGAACAGCTTACCTGCTGCTGTAATAGCAGTGGGATGCTGTAGACAATCCTCAAGGAGTAACTGGATTGCTAGTGCGAAATGCACTTACAGTGGGCCGTAGTTTCCTGTAGGCCGACGTCTCTCAGGGTCCCGCCTGTGGAGGGGCCAGGATGGTTCCCATATCTGAGAGGAAACAAGGGAGGATCATGAGACATGGTCTATTTGTGGTGGATTCAGTGGTGGTAAAGGAATCCAATCTGGGGTCTGTGACCCCAATAGTCCTTGGTGGTGATCTATATATCCAATAGAGACATTTCCTCCTCAGCTCTTCCTCCTCAAAGGAAATGTACCTTTCCTCACCTTTCCACAGAGGCTCAAGGTTACCCGGGCTCTGGTTCTATCTTGACTATTGCAATAGCCTCCTCCTGAATCCACCTTCGTCCACTCTGCGACCCCTCCAGCTAATCTAGAATAGGGCAGCAAGACTTATCCTTGGCCTCAAGCCCAGGGACTGCATTTCTCCTGCCCGACAAAGTGTTCACCGGATCCCGGTCGCAGCACGGATTAAATTCAAATCCCTCTGTATCATCCACAAGGCTGTCTGGGGCCAGGGACGACATTATCTGCAACTCTTTCTGACTAAATATTGCCCCTCTAGACCCCTGCGCTCCACTGGCACCAATTCCCTGTGTGTAAAGTGCTTCGCAAAACAGAAGGCAGGTTGTTGATCTCTTTCCTCAGCTGGCTTCCCTTCTTTTGGAACAGCCTCTCCATCTCTTAGTCGCCTCCTTCCCTCCCTCTCTCCACTGCTAATCGCACAGTAGATTGATTGGTGTGCAGGGCCCTTATGCATCCTCGGGGCCCTGACGTCCCACATCGTATCATCCCTGCGTCTGCCTATCCTCTGCACTTGCCTAGGCCCACCCTCTACCCTGGAGGCTTGGACTTAGCTTTTTCATAGCACTTCACCTGCTGAGGTCCCACGAGCACCACAACACCTATCCTATACCCTCTCCCTTCTGCACTTGCACGTTCTGAACACTCACAAGGCACAGTAGGTTTGTCTTCCCCTCCCCGTTGTTTGTCTATCCTTATATTTTTTGTATTAAAATGATTATTGTCTATCGTTCCCTGTACCCTCCCTGTTGCCCTGTGGGTGCTTTGAAACAGTATTTGCTTCCCGAAAAAGCGCCTAACAAGCAAACAAATAAAATAAATAAATAACTTGGTTTTGCCTCAGATACAATCTCCCAATCAGGCAGTCGCAGGATTAAAACGATATATCTGTGGGGCTACCCAATCTCTCTTTAAAGTGTTGAAAAAATGTCCCATCTGTTCCAAAAGCAATTTACCCTGCACGCTAGCAGTGTCTAGCTAAGGGAAATATTTTCTGTTAAAAGAAAAGGTTTAGGTTACTTACCTGTAACTATTGTTCTCCAGCATGGGTCTGGCATGGACTCACATGCTCATGAATATTTTACGTCATCAGGCTGGGAAGCCTCAGTAAAAGAAAAAACAGTTTCACTTTCACTTACAAACAGTATTTCTCCTCTAAACCAATCACTCCCCTCTGGTTCATACTGCCGCCGTCCAATGACAGTCCACTCCATTAGCCCCACCTCTGGCAGCCATCTTCAGATTTGGTAAGCACGTAAAGTGTCAGTATGACCAAGAAGAGCTGCAGAGGGGTCTGAAGGAGGGTTTGCATGCGAATCCATGCCAGACCCGTGCCGTAGAAGACAATGCATTACTTACCGTAAAAGCATTTCTGATGGTTGTATCTTCTTAGATTCACATGCTGTGCATAGGTCCGATATCCAGTGGTCACTGCGGAGTATTGCATTTTGTTTTTCGTAGTCGAAAAGGGACGTCGACAAGGCGTGTCTGAAATACTATCCCTATAGTGACATGCGTTGTACCCACAATCCCTCACGCGTCGAGGTCCCTCTGTTTGTATTTTTCTGCCCTGAGGGAGCCTTCTAGGCGTGAGTGAGTACAGAAAAGAGAGATATAAAAGGAAGTCTATGTTCCTTCCATCCGAGCGGGGAGGAAGGGTGGGCGCATGTGAATCTAAGCAGATACAACCATCAGAAATGCTTTTACGGTAAGTAATGCATTGTCTTCTGATGTTTGTTAATCTGCTTAGAATCACATGCTGTGCATAGACTAGCGAGCAGTACCCGGAGTTGGCGGTGGGTTATGAGAAGGAACAGTAGAGAAAAGATGTCTTGATACTGCCTGTCCCACCTGGGAGTCAGATCTCGAGTGTGCATCTAGACAGTAGTGTTTTGTAAAGGTGTGCACAGAACTCCAGGTAGCCGCTTTGCAGATGGACTCAAGGGGAACATTTGCAATGAATGCTATGGACGCCCCTGTGCCTCGAGTAGAGTGTGCTCTTGGCTTAAAGGGCAGTTCTCTCTTAGCAAGAGTATAGCAGAGAGTGATGCATTGAACAATCCATCTAGAAATAGTGGACTTTGAAACTGCATCCCCTTCTCTTCCTGCTGCCACCGAGACGAAGAACTGATTAGTCTTCCTCAGTGGTCTGGTTCTTTCCATGTAGAACATGACCGCTCTGCGCACATCTAGTGTGTGCAGAGTTTTTTCTCCCAAGTTGGAAGGATTTTGAAAGAACGTTGGCAGTTCTAGAGACTGGTTTACGTGGAATTTCGAGATGAATTTCGGAGCAAACCTTGGGTGCGTGCGTAGAACCACCTTATCTCTGTGAACTGTAACAAAGGGGTCTAGAACAAAAAGAGCCTGTAGTTCACTTACTCTCCTGATGGAGGTGATAGCTATTAAAAAAAGCAGTCTTAAGAGTTAGGTCTTTAAGAGATGCTTTGTGCATGGGTTCGAATGGTGAGCCCATGAGTCTGGTAAGTACCACGTTAAGGTCCCACCCGGGAGCTGGGTCAGCTATCGGGGGGGTGTATTCTCTTTACTCCCTCCATGAAGGCCTTTATAACAGGGATCTTCCACCACAACACCTTCAGTTGGGAAGTGGTGTATGCAGAAAGTGCCGCTAGGTGGACTTTAATGGAATTGAATACTAGACCTGAATCCAATAAGTGGGTCAGGTATAGAACAATATGTGTGGGAGAGCAGTCAATCGGGTTGATGCTTTTTCCTCTGCACCAGATGACAAATCACTTCCACTTGCTAGAATAGCAGTGGCGAGTGTTAGGTTTTCTGGCTTCCCTGAGGATGTCCATGCATCTCTGCGGGAGCTGTAGGTGTCCGAATTCTATGATCTCAGGAGCCAAGCTGCTAAGTTCATGTTCTGGGGGCATGGATGCAGAGTCCTGCCCTTGTCCTGTGACAGCATGTTGTACGGGCAGGGGAGTTTCACTGGGGGAGATAGAGACATCTCCATCAAGTGAGCGAACCATGGCTGTCGGGCCCACATTGGGGCCACCAGTATCATGGTCACTTGTTCCTGGTGCATCTTGTGCACCACCTTGTTGAGAAGGGGAGTCGGGGGGAAAAGCGTAAACAAATTTCCCTGACCATTGCATCGACAGACCGTTCCCCTTGGATTGGTTCTGGGGGTACCTGGAGGCGTAACTTAGACATTGTGAGTTCTCCAGGGTTGCAAATAGGTCTATTTCTGGGAATCCCCATTGTGTGAAGACGTCGAAGACGATGTCTTCGTGCAGTCGCCATTCGTACTCTTCGGGCAGGGGGAAATCTCTGCTGAGTTTGTCTGCCAGCAGATTGTGTTCCCCTGGTACATGTTGTGACAGTAGGAACATGTTTTGTTTGAGAGCCCACTTCCATATATTTTGGGCCAGTTTGGACAGTCCTGGAGAGTGGGTGCCCCCCTGCTTGTTGATGTAGTACATGGCTGTGGTGCTGTCTGTAAGGACCAACACAGTCTTGCCTTGTAGGTGTTCCTGGAAGGCTTTTAGCGCCTTGAACACAGCTAGTAGCTCCAGTAGATCTATGTGTTTGGATGCTACATTCGGAGTCCACACTCCGTGAGCAGTCTGATGGGATAGGTGAGCCCCCCATCCTGTGAGGGATGCGTCTGTGGTTAGAGTGGCTTCCGCCGCGGGTGTGGCAAAGGGTTTCCCTCTTTCCAGGTTTTCCTTTGTCCACCACCGTAGCGAGAGAACCAAGGCCTGCGAGACCACCACTAGATCGTCCCATAGTCCGCTGGCCTGACACCACTGGCTGTTGAGCCACTCTTGCATAGGGCGCATGCGCAGGCGCGCGTGAGGTACCAAATAAATACACAACGCCATCATGCCTAGCAAGCGCATTGCTTTGCGTACCGTCACCTCTCGACCGGTCACATATTGAGGGATCTGAAACAGCATGTTTTGGACCCTCTCGTTGGAGGGGAAGACGAGGCCGTCCTTTGTTTGAATTAGAGCCCCTAGGAATTGTTTGATTTGGCTGGGGTCTAGGCTGGACTTCTTTTCGTTGATGGAGAAGCCCAACTGGAACAAAAGGTCTAGAGTCTTTTGGGTATTGGAGAAGCATGTTTCGTAAGAATCCCCTGTTATGAGCCAGTCGTCGAGGTAAGGGTAAACTGGGATGGACAACCTGCGCAGGTGGGCCGCTGCCACTGCCAGTACCTTCGTGAATACCCTTGGTGCTGATGCTATGCCGAAGGGTAGCACTCTGAACTGGTAGTGTTTGCCCTCTATCATGAACCTGAGGTATCTTCTGTGCGCTGGCAACATTAAAATATGAAAGTATGCATCTTTCATGTCCAATGTTGTCATGTAATCTCCCTGTGATAGCAGTGGGATCACTTCCTGTAAGGTCACCATACCAAACTTCTGGGGTTTGATAAACTTGTTCGCTGGGCGCAGATCTAATACAGGGCGCATGGTTAGATCCTTTTTGGGTCCAAGGAAGTACACTGAATAAATACCTTCCGTTACCTGAGATAGAGGCACGACCTCTATGACTCCTTTTTCCAGCAGTTGTTGTACTTCTTGGAGAAGGATGGCAAGGTGTTCCGGTGTCATGCGTCGTCCCCTCGGGGGTCTGTATGTTGGGGAACTGTTGAATTTGATGCAGTATCCGTGGGCTACGGTGGAAAGTACCCAGCGGCCTGACGTTATTCCCTCCCATGCTGGAAGAAAGGATGTTATCCGGCCCCCGACCGGTGTTGCATGGGAGGGGACGCGAATCTTCGCGTCACTTGGTGTTGTTGGGGGCTTGGGAGCCTCTGGGGGTGGACCCCCGACCTCTCCCTTTGCCCCGGCGCTGGCCTCTTTGGCGGTACTGCCCACTATTGGTCTGGTAATTGGTGGCAGGGTACTGTTGCTGCTGATTCTGCTGTTGGCGTTGGCCACGAAAAAAGCGTTTGTTGCCATAGCCGCGTCTGGTAGTGGGCTTAGAGATCTGGTCAAGAGTTTTGATAGTATCAAACTCTTTTTTAGCCATCTCCAGAGCCTCATCCACCGCTTTCCCGAAGAGGTTTGAGTCTTCAACAGGTTTATTTATTAAAGACGCCTGTGTCTCCGGTTTGAACCCTGAGTTGCGCAGCCATACATGGCGTTTTAGGAGTATTCCCTGAACCAGGGAACGTCCCGCTGTCTCTGCAGCATCCAGAGAGTTCTTTACAATACTCTGGTTGACCTGGGTTCCTTCGCCAATAGTTGATAGCAGGCGTGTACATAGTGGTTCCGACGCTTCTTCGGCGTCTTTGCGCAGTTTGGCCCACTGCGCGTCCGCGTAGCTAGCTAGCAAAGAATTGTTGTTCGCAATTCTTGCCGAAAAGGCAGCCGAGGATGTGACTCTCTTTGCAAGGGCATATAACCTCTTGCCCTCCTTGTCAGGTGGTGCCTCGCTGGTGGACAGCGGCACCCCTGCCCTCTTCCTTGTATTAGTTACTACAAGGGAATCCGGAATGGAATGTCCCCTGATGTACAGCGGGTCTGAGGGTGAAGGAGTGAAAAGTTTTTCAATTCTTGGATTAACTCCTCTGATTAGTGCGGGTGTGGATAGCGAAGGGATGATTCTTCTCTTCACTGAAGCGAGGGGGGGAATGGTCTGGCTGACTGGGGGTTTCTCCTTAATTACTCTTTCCACAAAGTCTATTTCAGGAGAGATCTCCCCAGTGTCCAGTTCGAAATGTACTGCTGCTCTGCGCAACAGGGCATTGAATGTGGGCTGTTCGTCAATGGAAGACGTGTTTCTAACAGGTAAATTGTCAGGAGGATTTAGGTTCAGGACATCAGTGTCCGAATATACTGATGGGGATTGCCAGGGATGAGAAGGTCCTTCTTCTGGATTTTCTCCGAAGCCTTCTCCTACCATGTCTGGGCTGTCTTCCAGACCTTCCTCCTGGTTCTGTCCCTCTTCATCGTCCACAAAATCATCCTCCTCCTCCAAGTATTGTTCCTCACCAGTGAGGTCATACACATTATGGAAGTCTGAGGCTGTGTCCTGCTGGGGATTGACTAGTCTCGGATATTTGGCACTGGGGTCCTCCTGAGGCCCTTCTCTTGTTCTCTTGGGAGTGGGGGGGTTCTGGCTCTTCATAAACCTCTCCATTCTCTCCATGCAGAGATGGAGCCTTTCCATGGTTTCATGGGGTACCCCTGAGCGGTCTAGCGGGGGAAAATTAGTGTCATCTAGCTGAAAACGGCTCGACCTCTCCCATAACGTCGAGGAAAGTGTCCCGTCGCCTTCCGAAAAGCCTTCCGGTGTGCTGGGGGTCCCCCCGACTGAAGGGGGTAGTCCCTGTCTTTCTTCTGGCTTTTTCGGCGTGTCTTTTGACCTCTGCGTAGCTCTCGATGTGTCTTTCGGCGTACGCTTCTGGGCGTCGGCTACAACGATCCTCGACAAGCTCTCTGCGACTCGTTTGTCAGCGGAGGGCTGTGGTTTCGACGTTACGGGTGTCGATCGTTCTATGGCGGCATGCGCTCTCTGCTGGTGCGCGCCGGCCGATGGTTTGGGGGCGGCGCCCTTATTTGCCGAAAGCCCAGTCGCTGGTCGCGGCTGCGGTTGCGAGAGGGGCTTCGAACCTGAACGGTCCGAGGAGGCCGCCGGTGGAACCTGCGTCTCCTTGGGCGCTGATGCTTTCTTTGTCTTCGACGAAGAAGAGCCATGGGTTGTGTGCTTATGTGTGGTATCGTGTGCGTCAGTGTCGCCGGGGTGTTCATCCCCATAAGCAGGGCGTGCCCGTCAGGGCCGGGGACAGACGACGAAGAGAGCGAGTGCTCTTTAGAGGGGTCTAGACTTCCTTAGCGGAGGTCGTGTTATCACATTCCTCGTCACTGTCGGTGGTAGCAGTGGCGGGTGAAGAATCGGCCTTCGACATAGCGTAGGCCACCCACCTCTTGACCCTACGGTCTTTTAGAGTCTTTGGCTTAAGAAGCCGACAAGCCGTGCAACCCTCCTCTTTGTGATCGAGGGGGCAAGCAGCGGTTACACCGTGAATGCTTGTCCTTCCAGTAAGCTTGCCCTTGCAAAGTGGGCAAAACCTAAAGGGTGTCCTCTCCATAGCCGAGGCAATAAATCGTGATAACGACCCCAAGGGAAAGGAAGGGGAAAAGGAAAGGCATTCTTAGAAAAGAACCAGAGATGTCCCATGACCCCACTCTCCCTACTGTATTTGGCCTGCGAGGCCAGGCCACGTGTTCGGCAACGCCGAAGGATCTCCTCCGCTCGTCCCCTCCGTGGAAGATCTTGCTCGGCGGAGACAGCTTCACAACTGCGTCGAGGGAGGGATCGATATGTTATATATTAAATAGGAAAACGACCAAAGGTCGAGGAGATGGAAACTGCAATGTCTCTCGAGGAGCTCCGCATAAAGGCGACCAGTAGCTTGGCGGAAAAAAACAATCTGAGGGACCTCGACGCGTGAGGGATTGTGGGTACAACGCACGTCACTATAGGGATAGTATTTCAGACACGCCTTGTCGACGTTCCTTTTCGACTACGAAAAACAAAATGCAATACTCCTCAGTGACCACTGGATGTCGGACCTATGCACAGCATGTGATTCCAAGCAGATTAACAAACATCAGAACAATAGTTACAGATAAGTAACTTAAACCTTGTCCACCATGGTTCTGGCATGGATTCCAATGCTCATGAATAACGAATACATAGCAGTACATTACACAACCACGGGAAGTGGCAAGGCTCAACAGAAGCAATTACACGTACCCCTGGAATAGACTCACCTCAAGTAAACAGGTAGCGTTGCACTGCCTAGCTGACTCTGGACTCCTCCCTGGAATCCCTGTCGACGCAGTAGAATTTTGTGAAGGTGCGCATGGCCCTCCACGTAGAAGCCCTGCAGATGTCGAGCAAGGGGCACACCAGACAGGAAAGTTGTCGTTGATGCAATCACTCTGGTGGAGTGAGCTCTCGGGCGGCCGGCCAGCAGTCGGTTAGCCAACCGATGACAGTGTGTGATGCAGCCGGAGAGCCATCTTGAAATGGACGTCTTGGACAAGGCCTTCCCATGCTCACAGGACCAAAGTTCACAAACAGCTGTGAAGTCTTCTGAAAACTCATTGTGGGCGTTACGTAGAACTTCAGGGCACAAGCAGCGACTGCAAGGCCCTTTCCGCCAGCGATGAAAGTTTCAGGGAAAAAAAACAGATAGCACCAAAGGCTTGTTGAGGTGGAATTCCGACAGAATCTTCGGCATGAAGGAGGGGTGCGTCCGTAGCACCACCCTCGATTCGCGAAAGGTCAAGTACGGTTGCTTGCAGGATAGGGTCTGGATCTCACCTACCCTTCTGGCAGAAGTGATGGCCACAAGGAAAGTAGTTTTCCACGAGAGAAACTTGAGCGGGGCCTGATGCAGAGGCTCGAATGGGGCCCCAATGAGCCTCGTCAGAACCACGTTGAGTTCCCATGCCGGGGCAGGAGCCTTCACCAGCGGGAAAGATCTGAAAAGTAATTTGAGAAAATCCTTGACGAAAAGGTGGGACCAAAGTGAAGATCTTCCTGGTAACCTGGTATAGTGGGAGATAGCCGCCAGATGTACCTTGATGGAGGCGTGCGCAAGTCCGGCCTTGGCCAAGCCTAGCAGGTACAGAGGATCTGTGGGGCCATGAGCCGCAAAGGGGTAATCTTCCATGACCGGCACCACATAGCAAAACGCTTCCACTTATGACTGTAGCATTTCAAGGTCGACTATGCCCTGGCTTTGGCGAGGACCTCCCTGCAGTCTGCTGGCAACTCATATCCTCCAAACTCTAGGGTTGCAGGAGCTAAACCCTCAGGTTCAGCGATCCTGCATCGTGATGCAGGATTGCGCCTCCTTCTCTGTCGAGACGATCCAGAACCACTGGCAGCTTGACCAGAGGCGAGGCTGACATGCTGAGAAGATCCGGGTACCAAATCTGCCTCGGCCACGCCGGGGCGATGAGTATCATCCTGCACGGACACTGTCTGAATGTGTTAATGACTCATAGCAAGAGGAGGGATGGAGGAAACGCGTACAGAAACATCCCTTCCGATGGGAAGGAGAATGCGTCCCCCAGGCTCCTCGGCCGGTGGAATCTGCTCGCAAACATCTGCCATTCAGAGTTCGATACCATCGCAAATAGATCGCTCTGGGGCCTGCACCACTTGACGAAGAGGCGGTCCACCTGATCCTGCTGAAGTTCCCACTCGTGGCAAGAGCGCAGTTCCCTGCGGAGGGAGTCTGCAATGGTGTTCTTGACTCCTGCCAGGTGAAGAGGGAAGAGGAACATCCCTTGTCCGACGACCCAGCGCCACAAGTCCTGTGCTTCCTTGGAGAGCGCCAGGGATCAAGTGCCCCCCCCGGTTTCCTGATGTAGAACACGGTGGTGGTGTTGTTGAAACGGAAAGAACGACCTGAGGGCCGAGAACACCGCCCGTAGCTCCAGGATGTGGATATGGAGATCCTTCTCCTCCGGCAGCCACAGGCCTCTATCATGTAGACGTCCGGTGTGGGCTCCCAGCCTTCCAGGGAAGCATCCGTGGTGACTGTTTCCTGGTATGGGGGGGTCTAGAAATCCTGTGCCTTGGTTGGAGCGGACGTCCCACCATACTATCGCCCGATGGAACTTGTTATTGAGAAGGATCTTTTCTGTGAAGCTTCCGGACACCTGTATCCAGCGCGCATCCAGGAATTCCTGTAGGGGACGCATCTGCAGAGCCTGACTAGGTATATGCAGGAAGACATCATGCCCAGCAACGACTTCATGGCCTGCACCATGGCTGTTTTCGTCGTCGACAGCCGTTGCACTATCCCTTGAATGGCTGCTATCCTCTTCTCCGAGGGTGAGGCCAGGCAAGACACTGTATTGAGTCTGCCGCCTAGGAACAGCGCCTTCTGCAATGGCGTCTAAGCAGGACTTGGGAAAGTTGATGGAGAAACCTAGATCCATCAGTAACCGGACTGTCGTCTCCGTGTGTCCGTCGGCCAGCACCCTCGAGTGGGCGCGAATCAACCAGTCATCCAGGTACGGGTATACGTGTATGCCCTGTAGACACAGATGGGTCGCCACCGGTGCCAGGCATTTCATGAACACCCTAGGTGCCGACTTCAAGCTGAAAGGTAGAGCCTTGAACTAGTAGTGCCGTCCCTGCACTACGAAACGTAGAAACTTTCGATGTTTCTTGTGAATGGGAACGTGGAAATAGGCATCCTCCAGGTCCAACGACGTCAAGCAGTCTCCTTTTTCCAGTTGGCCGAGCACATGTTGCAACGTGACCATCCTGAAGTTTTAGGACTTTAGGTATTTGTTGAGACCAAGTAGGTCTAGGATGGGCCTCCAGCCCCAGTCTTCTTTCTGACCAGAAAGTATCTGGAATAGACTCTGGAGCCCCGGAGTTGGGGATCTAGCTTTATCGTCCCTCTTCGCAGCATGGCCTGTACCTCTTCCAGGAGCTGAGGGATGCCTCCTGCCGGGAAACCAGTGGGATCCGCGGACACCAGCTTTGAAACTCCAGGGTGTGTCCTTGGGCGAGTGCATCCAGCACCCATCTGTCGGTGATCTTTCTCCACTTGCTGACGAACTTTGTCAGCTGGCCTACCACCAGGGTTCGCGGGTGGGTGCCTGAAGTCCCGCTCAGTTCAGGCTTGCTTTGGCGGCGGCATACTGCCCTGAGGGCTCCGGCGATGCTGTCCTCTGCTACTGTAGGCCTGAGTTGTGGATCTGGAAAGTTGACGGTACAATGTGGAGAAGCCTTTTGAAGACCTGCTCAACTTTCCCCTGGAGGAGCGAAAAGAAGATCAGTCCTGCTGGAGAGTGCCCAGGGAATGGGCCATCTCTGTATCTGCTCTGATGGCCCTGAGGGACTTGTCAATGACCTTCCCAAATAGGGCATGTCCAGCACCTTTGCCTGGACCTCTTGACGGAAACTTGTGGCTTTCATCCATCCTTGGCGACAAAGACAGACACTGTTCCCCATTTGCCGGAACCTGATATCGGCACTGTCCAATGCCACTGTGATCGCGTAATCAGACGCCACTTCACCTCTTGGAAGAGAGCGAGTGCCTACATCTTCTCATCATCAGGGAGAAACTCCAGAATAGGCCCCAGCTTGTACCACAACTCCCTGTCGTACCTGGCCAGGACAGGATCGCCAGTGCGTTGGCCGCCTTGATAGTGGACGACTCTTCCCTTCGATGTCCGGAGTGACCGAAGCCGATGAGGACGGGTTGGCCGACCGTTTCCTGCGGCCGCTGATACCACCAAATCCGGCGCTGCCTGCAACCTCGGGCACTTGGGTGCGGAGTCCAGCAGCCTGTATTTTTTCTCAAACCTTTCCTGTTTGGCTGGAGTCGTGCAAGGGTTTTTCATGAGGGCCAGTCCCTCTTCCCAAATGTCGTCCAGAAGGGGCACCACCATGATAGTCTTCCTCTTGGCCTCGCGCCTCTGGTACAAGAACCCTCCTTCTTGGTTTCCTCAGACACCAGTTGGAATAGCTCCGAGGCTCTGGATGTCATAGAGTTGAACGATCCCACCTCATCCGGTGAGGACACCCTATGTGGAGCATCCAAATGTGGAGATTCACCGTCTGCTGTGACGATATCCTCGTCCTCATCCGTCGTTGTGGCCGTATCCGTCCCCGTACGTGTGCTTGCTGGTGGGGGGGGTGGGAGGAGGGACCTGCCCTGGTGGCAGAGGTTGAAAAGGGGGTGTCAATGATGCTTCCTCTTCTTTGCTGGAGGCTGATCGGGGACCTGGGGGGCCACATGTCCTGGAGCCGGCGGAATCCTCATCTGGATCTCTGACACCAAGGTGTGTAGAGTCAACAGAATATCCAAGGAAATGTCCCTCAGATAAGCGGGCAGATTAGGAAAACTAGGCCCTGCGCCATGGTCCTCATCTTCAACATCCTTGTGGACTGTGTATAAGGACTCCTGATCCTCATTGTCCGTGGACAAGACCTCCATGGCTTGGGCAATGGCCTTGGAGGGCTTCTTTCTGGGCCTCCTCACCCTCCCTTTTATCCCCCCTCCTGAGGGTCTTGAACTGCGGCCTGAGCCGGTTTCGCACCTTCTGGTGTACCTGCAGACTTCACCAAAGTCACTGCTGCGGTGTCGCGTCTTGGGGATAGGGACACCTGAGCCGTGGGGGGATACCCTCACAGGATCAGCGCCCTTATCTGCCATGGCAGTGGCAGTCGTCGACGGTGTCGCTGACAAGGTCTTAGCCTGTGCCGGTTGGACCTGCTTGGGTTATTCGGTCTTCTTCTCCTCCATCCGCGGCTTCTCCGATTTCACACCTAGTTTAGCCAGGTAGATGACTTCCTCTTTGAAGAGGAGCTCGATGGTAGGCTGGCAATGGAGGCAGAAGGTCATGTTGATCGTGCCCGATCCACTTTGCTTTCCCAGCGAACCCTGCGGACTCAGACTTGCGGCTCTTTTCCTTGTCTTGGGTCCCCACAGATGAGACACCCTCAGAGGACTTAGAAGACCGCTCCTCGGACCGGATGGTCCTGGGTGAGGCGTGACCCTGCACAGAGAACGGGTCAGAGGCCTTGGTGTTAACCCATGCCGCCAGCCTACTGTGCCTGTCCCTCAATGATTTCTTTGAAAATCCGAGGCCAGTCTCACACGCTACCTCTTTGTGGTGTTGGTGCAGGCAGTAGAGGCATTGTAGGTGTTGCCGGAGGGCACAAGGTAGGCACAAAGGCCTTTTAAAATCTTCAACGATCTTTGCCCTTGAGGGGTGTAGAACTTCACCGACAACAGATCCCCACTGTCGGCAGATGAAGAAAAAAAGCACATGGACTTTTTTTTTATTAAACAAAAATAGAATTTGTCTGTCAAAAACACGAAAAAACTATTAGCTTGGAGAGCACACTCAAGGACTCCCAACAATGAAGCATGCGATAAATCTGAAGATGGCTGCCAGAGGAGGGGCTTAGGGAAAGGATTGTCATTGCTTGGGGGCAGTATGACCCAGAGGACAGCGACTGGTTTAGAGGAGGAATACAGTTTGTAAGTGAAAGTGAAACTGTTTTGTCTTTTACCGAGGATTCCCAGCCTGACGGGAAATATTCATGAGCATGTGAATCCATGCCAGACCCCATGCTGCAGCTAGAGCTTCATCTCAAATGAGTTGCACACTTGCTCAATAGGGGATGTGGTGCCTTATCATTGCTCTGCAGGTTAATGAAACGTTTAAATGTATGGCTGGTTTGCCCAGCTTGGTTAGTGTTGTGGGAATGAGGCCTAAAAGTGGTTAGCCCACATTGGGAAGGGCATATCAAAGCTCTTGTGTGATTGTTCTCTGACATGTGTCAAAGTGACCAGAGTATCCTCCCCATAGCGTCCCCCGGGCCCTGCATCTACTGGCTCTTGATGGCAAGTGTCCCCCTTAGTCACTGCAGTGGTAGTTTGCAGAACAGCTTTGTCACAATAGTTTAGAAGTTTAAGCAAGTTACTGAATAGGGAGAAAATACGATTCAGGTATGGGAAAAACCAATCTGTATCTTAAATTAAGACTGGTATAGGAAATAAATAAGTGGAGTGATAACTGGGTCTCATCTGGTTTAATAAATTTGTCCTCCATTATCTACTTAGTGGCAGGACGCAGGGTAAGAGTTATTGTAATTGTTAAAGGTTACCATCTGTGAGAGTTGCTTGATAGTCTTTACTGATGTACCCGATTGTACGATGAACAACAAAATGGCAAAGAAAATTATGATTCCAAATAGACTAGCTCCGTTTAATTGGAAGTAAAAGAATAATTTAGACATTGGAGTATGAATTCATGGGTTAAACATCGAGGGACGGAAATAAAGAGCTCATAATCAGGAGCCAAAAGTAGATTAGTAGCTCACTGGGTAATGTTTTATGATTTTGGGCATAAACCATTAACCAGAGGGCAGTGGCTACTTTTGGAGAAGGAGCTAATATATAGTGCAGCAAATTTAATTTCAGCATGGGATTCAAGCATTGTCATTTTTTCTCTCAACCATGATACGTTATTGACACATTATGTTTTTGAGTATGTTTTCGAGGACCCAATAACAGCAATTTAAAAATAAAGGGAACTCTATGCCAGCTCTTAAAATTATGCACAGTAAAAAAAAGTGAATGAATACCTATCAGCCCTGTTTTATGCTTCCGCCAACACCAGATTAAGCCGTAAAAAATTAAAAAAATCACATAAGGCGACTTGTTAATCACATTGCATAATTTGTCATAAAAAACACAAAATTACAATAAGAAATGTGAATAAGATGTCCAGAAATGGCAATTCCCAATTAACTAGGACAGGTGTAATATCAGATGCGTATATATCTGTATGGCACTAGTTGTCCTGGAGTGTAAACTAGCTTCAGGTATTAGTTTGGGTTAACCAAAACAAGGTTCTTCTGAGATACAAACAAGCAGAAGCCAAATAGCCTGCAATTCTAGGTTATTTCAATCCACATAGTTATTAGCATTACAAGAGAAGGTGTTGTCTAAGGTGAAGGCTATAGTCGGCATGTGAGATGATATTTGGGGCCCCTGTAAACAAATATACAGTTTAGAATAACTGACTCACTCCCATGACTATTTTTCTTTTTATTAGGCTATTCTTCGAGGAGAACTCTTGGTATTTTAACTGTGGTTTGACTTGTGCCTTTTCTGTACACTATCTTAGAATTTTGTAATTGAGCCGTGTCTTGAAAAACCAATCCGTTTGAAAAACAAAGCCAATGAGTTAGTCATGTATATACCAGCGTTGGTTGCACGCAAATGTATGCATGAGGCATCAAACCTCTGTTGCATATCCAGTCAATGTACCAGTCTACGCATCAAAGGGAAGTGATATTTAAAGTGAATACCAGACCTTCAGTTCATACTCCTCTCGGGTGTCAATTGTGTCACAGCGAAGATCCTGGTTCAGCTCCACATCATCTTTGAATGACTGTAGAAAGGAGAGAACAGAAGGTCAGCATCGTGGGCTCAGTGTTGTATTGGCAGGGGGAGCAGGGATCTACAACCTTTGGCTATCTAGAAGACTCTAAATCCTGTAAGCCCCAGCAAGCATAATAAATGGTAAGGGATCATGAGAGTCATAGTCCAAAACATCTGAAGAGTCTCAGGTTTCAGAACCCTGAGCTAGAGTGATACGGGGAGGTTGTGTTACCCAATATAACAACTTGAAAAGCTCTTTTGGTGACATCTAACTTACATTCATTCTTAGAGTGAAACGGTTGCAATAGATATGGTAGCACTGTCCATGCATAAAAACAATCCAAGCATTTAAATCTGTTCTGATCCTGAGTTCCATTTGTATGGCTCTTTTTATGGCAAGTTTCTAAATTGGTAATGAAGAGTATTGAGTTGAAGATCTTGGACCAATAACATAGCATAGAGCAATGGTTGGTTGATTGAAGACATTTATATAGCAGACCAATAACTCAGGAGAACTGAGTAAAGTTAATGGTTGGTCTTGAAATTTAAAAGAAAACAAAGAGTAGAGGAGCATACCTATTGTGGAAGAACGTTGCACATTTTTGCTACATGTTCCACAAAAACCATTGCTCTCGTTTGGAGTTCGATTTACATGTTAAAGCCTGCAGAAGCAGTTGACTAGAGCTAAGAGGGTGCGGCTGGACACACCGAATAATTGTATTGTTAAGAGAGGCTGCAGCATGCAAAAATATGCACTTATAGGACAACCAAAAAAGTTTGAATACCACTCAATGCTGGCTGTCAACACAATGGATTGATTTCCTAAGACACATGAACTTGTCTAGCAATACTGTCTACCAGCACCCCTTATACTCAGCTCTTAATTGCAAGTGCCTAGGAGCTTTCTCGGGTGGCCATAAATGTAATATAATTACGAGAATTTAGTCAATAACACTAAAATAATTCCTAGTGTAAGCACTGTAACCAATCAATAACAATATAACTATTGTTCTGCTCTCCAGAGCTCAATAGTGAGTGCAGATTGCATGCAGGTACATGAACGAACTGAATGAAAGCAGCAAACCTGTCAATATTGAATAATGAACTGAATGAAAGTAGCAAACCTTCTAATATTGAATCACGCACTGAAAGAAAATGGTAAAATAAGTTGAATTAAGGACTTTGACTGCAGAGTTGAAGTCAAGTCTGAGAAACTGTTTGGTTTTGAAGCTACGTTTGGAAAACTATTTGTTTATTTAATATCAAACTAATAAAATCACCAAAATTGTGCTTAAAGGACAGTAACCTATATACTTGGAGGACGCTAAGCATGAAGGGGGGAAGGGTCACCAGAAGTGAACTGTGAATAAGTCCCTGAAACACAAGATATTGAAAGTGTACAGAATAAGGAAGTCAACCTAAGGAATTTGAAACACAGAGGAAAGATACCGAGGAGCCTATGTCTGAACAGGAGAACTAAGAGTTGCGCAACCTGTGATGGGTGGACCGTGTTGTCTGACAACTGCGCCAAGACCAGAAAACCCCCTATGTGCTGAAAAAGAAACCTACTATTGTGTTAAAAAGGAAAACTACTATTGGTGCATTTAAAAGCTTGGGGAGGGGAATCCTGAGCTGTGAAGAGTTGTTGGAACTTATCTTAAAGACGGAGCCTCAAGGTACTTCCTTTTGTAACAACTTTTACGTTGAACTTGGGGAAGGGAACCCTGACACTTGCTGCAATGAAACTGTATTGAACTTGGGGAAGGGAATCCTGACATTTAAAAAAGTGTAGAACTGTATTACCTTAAATCAAAGAGAAGGTAAATTGAACACTGGTGAATTTGTTGGTACTTGGGGAGGAGAAACTGAAGAATAAGCCAGAGCTGGAAATAGCTCAGAACTTTACTTTTGGAACACTGTTTAGTTCATGGTTGACATCCCTACACATTGTTTAGGTAGGGAAACCCCACCTTAACATAGGGCAAGTTAGGCCTTACACCATCCTGACATTTAAGTTAATACAGGTATTTCAGTTACAATGAATCGGTTGTCTGCGTCTTCTTCCACGATGACAACCTCACAGCGTACCAAATAAAGGGAAGACCATACAGAGAGTTGGTGACCCTCTTCAAGGGATCCTTTAATTGCAAGATAACAGAATTGGATACGCATCCTGATGTTCCAATACAACAGTTTTAATTAAAATGTGAAATGGGTAATTCTTTATTTTTTGCAAATATATATAACAGTCCTACTTCCACAAATATGTTTACTTCCCTTACCCTAATCAAATCGGGAATCAAAGACCTCTGGAATAAGTTTCCTGAAAAGAGGAACTAATGTTTATATGTGGTGGGGATTTGAACATTAAATTGAGAAATGGCCCACCCGAAGGCCTTTTATGATCTAGAGTAAGATAGGGTGTTGGGTATCCCATTAGCTCGGATGAAGGACCCTAAAACCTGTGTGGAGGGCATGACATTTTGTCAATGGCTCATACAAATGGGGCCGAGATCAAAAAAATTGCAGATTGGGTGATCACATCCAAGATTTAGCAACTTATAGGTGTAACAGAGGCAGTTCTACTATTGACTAGGTCCAGTTGATGGTTAACCTTTTGAAACATATATAAATATTCTGTATCCAGATAGTTCTCTATAGTGACCATTATGAGTGGTGCTTGATTATCCAACTGAATGTAGTTTCGCCATTGCAGAACCCCATTTAACATTTAACAGAAATTACTTGTAAAAAGCCACTCCACCAAATGATTAAGATGGAAATTTGCTGACAAACTATGGATAGGAGACCAAATCATGAAGCAAAATGCATCAAAATTGCTGTCTTTATTGAATAAGGAGGTGAATCCAGTGACAACGGTATTAAATCACAGGGAACTTATCAGGGATATTCAAGAGTTTTCAGTGATTAAGAACATAAGCAGCACAAGGAAAAGTAAACCCCAAGGTGGGTTTGATGATAGTTGTAGAACTGAAAGAATGGTGCTTCTCTCTCTTTTGAAAAAAGAGGATCTGTCCAGGAGTGAAATTATTCATACAAGAGCCCAGTATAAAAATAAACGGGCATACAGAAAAACAGAAGTAATTAAGCATGTGTGGGAATTGTTGGAGGCAGCAATCAAAGATAAGAATTCCCAAAAATTCTGGGAGGATGTGATCAAGGCACCAGTGTATAAGATCCAACATTCCGGATTGAAAACTACGATCTTCGACACAAGCTGGGTGGCACACTTCTCAAATTTATATAACAGCAATTGGGAGAAAGAAGAAGGGAGTGGGGCGATAGCATATCTAGAGGTGGCAGATAATACTGCCAAGGCTGGTAGAATCGTTAACAGCCCATTGAAACTCATCTATATAATGAAATGGTACAAGCTATCAAGTTGTCAAAAAGAAACAGCAACCGGAACGGATGGAATTCCTGCCGATTACTATCAATATTATATTGAAATCTCGGGTCCCTCTTATAAGGTAATACTGCAGACTAGTATAATACCAGTTGAGAGGAGGAGGGCAATTATCGCTCCCTTATTCAGGAAGGGTTGGATAATTTGAGAGATGCCTTTTGAAGGTGGTAGAAGAAAGGGCTACATCAAATTCAATCCTTTCTCCAATTCAATTTGGGTTTCGTCCATCGTTAGTAACTATGGAGCAACGGTTGAATTTGTATATAATAATAATATATAATAATTACACATTCTTTAACATCCAGCAGACCCTCAGAGCTGCACTTGACCCACAGTGTGTGCCCAAGTAAGGTCCTGCTCTCTCCTGCTAATTTTGTGCCCAGTATTGTTTGACCCAATTAGTAAATTTAGCATCTGCCGTCTCGCGGCGTGCACATTGCCTCTGCTGACCCCCGTTTCCTGCTTTGCCAGCCCCAGCCCGCCTCACTGCCTGCCCCTGATTGGTTCCTAGTGTCTGGCTCCAAACACCTCTGTGGGTCTAACATCTAGCAGGCCCTTGACATTGCATTTAACCCGCTGCGTGTGCCTAAGTAAGGTCCTGCTCTATCCTGCTAATTTCGTGCCTAGTATTGTGTGACCAAATTTGTAAATTTTGCATCAGCCACCTTGCAGCGTGAATATTGCCTCTGCATCCACCGTTTCAGGCTTACCCGGCCCTAGGCTGCCTCCCTGCCCACCCCCGATGCGTGATTGGTCCCTACTGCCTCCGTAAGCCACCACTGTATGGTAGCTCATCTGCAGCAGCTACCCTGATTTTCATCTTTTTCATTAATTACTTTTTGCATTTTAAGTGTGTTGTGTCTAGTGATGATAATAATGGCATTGTTTCTTTATTACAAATTTCTCATAATTAAAAGATTTATTTTTTACATGAGAGTGTAAGAGGCATTCATTGAGAGTTCATTGCAGAGTGATACATATTTGAACATGAACTTAGAGAGTGGGGCATCTATCGAAATGCATTGTGTATTGATGTGTTATATATGGTACATGTCTTAATACACATAGGAAGGGTTACTGGATGGTGTGTGCAGCGGACCCTCAATATAAATATATGTGACATAGGTAAACCTCTCCTGTGCTGGCAATTGAGAACAGCCCACTACTGCAGGCGTTGTTGCCTTTTTCTAGCACGCTGCTTAACTAAAGTGTGTGATGCATGGCAAATCATTTAATCTCACTGCGCATTGCCTAAAGTGTACAAAGCCTGCAATCTTTTATACATACCAATACCACTGTCAAAACAGGTCAAAATCAGTTTGTGATTAATGAACGCCTGAGCGATGGGTTTCAAGTGTTTTAAAATATAGAGTGGCCGTGTCCTGCCCACCGGCCATGGACGGCATGGCTAGTGGGCTGGTAGTGTTTTAAAATGGACAGCTTCGGCCGTGCCATCGACCATGACCCTTTTTAGTGATCTAGTAGTGTTTTAATGGCCACTTGCGATGTGTGGAAAAAAATCTATGCAATAACAAAATCCCTTGATATTCGAGGATATGCGAGGAAAAAAAGTTAGTTGCAGGGACGTTAAGGTGAGAACTTAACGCAACAAAACCCCTGAAATTCAGCTAAAGCAACTTTGCGCCCCATGCTGCGAAGCCCACAATGATGACATGAACACATCACTGATGCCATCACTGCTGACAACACTAATTACATCATATGTGACAGATTATATCAGTAATGGCATTAGACATAATATCATCATCAAATAACTTTATTCGACAGTCAGACCATCAAAGTACATCCTAACACAATACAGCAATTGCTTTAGTTTAACAATACCCATATTCAAGGAAACCAAAATAAAACAAAAAAAATTATGATAAATGTTTTTGCCCTTATGGCCTTCTAGTTGCCACAGGCACAATAGTAGGGAGTCCCCTTTTCAATTTCGCCAGGCAAATCCAAGTCCCTTAGATTTGATGCTGCAGTGAGTGCCATTTAACCTCAGCCCTAATGATGTTAGATTCGCACCTGATAAAGCAGAGTTGTGGAGCAGGTTTCCAAATTGACCAGGAGATTTCACGTAAGGGTTGATTGTAATCCTATGGTTTACAGTCCTGTCAAGATTTCAAAAATGTCCAGCTCTGCCCAAAACACCATTACCATTCTGGGGTCCCAAAATTCCAGTTTGATGGTGTCACAGGAATTCTCACCCTCATTGCATGCTCTCTAACAGCTTGCTATGACTTCCCTAGTCACAAAGGTACAACCCCTTAAAGTGCGAAGCCAGTGAAAGCATTTATTTAGGAGTGCTTTGCTTGATTCTCACTGGTTAGGGGACATGTTCTGTTCCCCATGAAGAAATACTGTAGCCCTCCTTAGGCCCCAGAGAGCTTGATGTCTGGACGTGCTTTCCCCAAAGCATGGTCTATATGCTCTGTTTTTATCCAGACTAAGGACCTGGGTTCCCTCAATGTATATGGCCTAATTATCCCCTTCTGTGTTCATAATGTTGGAATTGGTGACCAGGTTCGCGGCCAGGTTTGCTTCCCTAGGTACCTTCTGCTGGGCAATTTGCTCAACTTGGGGCTGGATGTTTTGAATGAGCATATTGGTCTCACATTGAATGGGGGCCTGGAATTGTGTCCCATTTACAGATGAGCAGGGTTTGGCCTTTTCTGAAGGGGCATTATGTCACGTATGGTTGTCCTCTCCAGACGTTCCGGGGGAGGATTATGAAACCTCTTTAAATTTAATGGGCCAGTTTTGGGGTCCTCCTCCTCCACTCCCGTGGGCTTCTATCAGAGCCAGTAATAGCCTTTTGATATCTGCAAGTTCCGAAAGCACTTGCTTGCAGTTACATCCGTGTGCGAGACGATCCTCCTTCAAAAAAGGATCAGGATTGGGAGCAGTATATTGAGTGGTTAGCTTGGCAAACCATAATGGGGTTAGGCGGAGAAAAGAGCAGTTCCTTGAACACATGTTTGTCATATTTTGACTCCAGGAACTACCATTAAGGGAGGATTTGTCATCAGGCCCCACATTGTTCTCCATATCCATTCGGGCCAGTGGGACCAGATGACTGGCTTTCTCGACGTTCACATCTATCTTAGCAGAAAGGCGGGGTGATAGCCATTTGGGTTAGACCGGGCACAGTTGGGGATACAGGGACCAGACAGTTGCTCGTAAGAGTCGTGTTAGGTTGCAGGCCCTCCTCCTGGGACCAAAAAGTCTAACAGCTGGTAAGGGGGGACTAGGCTGGCGACTGACCGTGGCGCAATCTCAGAACTGGCAAGCGCTGGAATAGGTTGGAGAATAGTCATGTTGGTGCGAGCCGGGAAGGGGACAGAGGGGTTATCATGGGGGGAGGATTCAAGCGGTACCCAATAATTTTACCGAAAACAAAACAGAGTGGTACATTTCACTATAGTACATAATACCGAAAAACACTGAAAATAATAAATATATATGGGGTAGTGGGGTAAGAGGTTAAAAGGATTCGAGATTGTGTTGGAGGGGCGTTACAAGGGTAGAATAACGTGTGGCTTAGGGGGGACACCCCCTCCCCCAAATTATTATGGCCACGATGAAATGTACCACTCTGAAATTTGGGTCAGTGAAATCGCATATAACCCAATCAAGGTTGTTGACAAGGTTCAATTTCTGTATTTCTCTGTGACCTTGTCAAAGCAAACAGAGGGACCCAAGGTGATCAGCAAATCTTCTTTTGCAGTCGGTTCATCTTGGCTTTTGGCTATGGGCTTTTCTTCAGGACATTCACCTTTCAGGGCCCCCAGGCTGCTATTTATGTCTACTCCATAAAGAACTCTGGGTTTTGTTGTTTCCGTCCCCCCAACACGTCCTGATTGGATCCCATGTACTGGTATATTTCTTAGATTAGGAAATAAGCATCTCCCGAAAATGTAGTGCGGTTGCAAGGTTTTCCTAGAATGTTGGTGTCAGTATCACAGTTTGTCCCATAGCAAGGGGGCCAAGTTCCCAATTTGCATCTCACAGTTACAATCTTTCGTTTGGGCTCTGTGCAGGCTTGCACGATTAACAAGGAATAGGCAATGTAAAGTGGGAAAGTCAGGCATATAGGGAAGTGGAGAGAAATTCAAGATAGCTCACATGGTGAGATCACAAACAGCAGTCACTGCATCTCCCAGCCCGGCTATCTCCACTCTCACCTAAGGGAGCTCTTCCACTTCCACATATAGTTCCTCAGATTGAGCTGTTAAGTGAAAACTTGGGCCCTAGGTATAAGCACTTCATCCGGACTGGTGGCTGCTGACTCTGCTCTCGCGGAAAATCCTGCGTGAGTGCAGCACCCGTGCCCTTGATCCCCGGGGGCTTCAGCCCTGCAGGAGTTGCCAGTGAATTTGAAGTTTGCTGCAATAACGAGTCACAAACTAGCACCCTTGATCCCAGAGGGCCTCAGCCCTGCGGGAGTTGCCAGTGAATTTGAAGTTCAGGGGGGCGTGACCTCTCCCTAGCACGGGATACACTGGCCCTCCTGGGCTGAATAAATACTACAATAGCGGGCCACAACCATTATCATTAATAAGTTATCTCATAAAAACATTGATTATATTAATAACAATTTAGACCGTGGACCTAGCCATGATGAAGGCTGTGGTCACTGACCATCACCAAACGCCATAGCTACGAATTGGTTAGTGTTGTAAAATATACAGTGTGCATGGCTAAAAGCCATGCCTAGTGGCTCGTTATTATTTTAAAACCTACAGTGGCGGGCGCTGTTGAGCAGCCGCAGGAAATGGCCGCCTGATTGCGTAGCTCTGTGCTCACCTACGATCCTCTAACAATTAATCCTCTTTAATGCCTAAGCTTGTGCTAAAACCTGCCAGAACATGAAGATAACCATTCGGGCCACAGACTGTCCAAATACTAAGCTTGAGGTCCATCCCGGTGTGGGGTAGCGGCCGTCTGGAATTTAACCCTGGAGTGCGCGGGCTGTGCAATTGCCGCGTCTGGCGAAGCAAGTGTTGTGGCCCGTGGATTCATGTGGGCGGACCTACAAGACCGGCGCTCACAGAAGTTATCATTCCCTCAACTAGACTACCATCAGTGGTCCGTGGGAAGTAAACTGAATATTGAGAGCCGTTGGCCTCTCCGCCGATGAGAGGACTGCGACCGCGGTGAGGGGAACGTGCTTGATGCTGGCGGACGAAGTAGGACACCAAGACTCTCTCAGGACATCCCCATAATTATGGTCTACCTCCACACTCAGAAGAGCCCGCGGTGAGCACGCTCCGGACCATGCTAAATTACACCAGTAAGTGCAGCTTGGAGACCTGCCCCTCAGAGAAGGGTTGCGTGCTGCTGAGGCGTCACTGGAGGCCGCAGCCCGAAACGTGGACAGTGGAGCAGCCAGCCGGCACCCGCAACACTTTAAAAGGGAGGAAAAGAAAGAAACAACCAATAATCTATCCCGGGCATGGTGGTAGCGGGCAGTCCGGTGCCCAGCGATCCATTATAACGAAGACCGCACTGTAATTGATACGTGCGAGCCCCCGGGATTGCTGGTGAGCGTCTGAACAGCAGGGGGTTGCTTGGGGGCCCGTGTGCACCACAGTTAGAAAGACAATAGCATAAGTAAACCAACAGCACACTGTGCGGCATCCCAACGACTTTGAGGTTCTTGGGCCGGAACCCGAGGACTCGATCGATGCAAAGCAACTGGGATCCCGGTGTACTAGTGAGCTGTGGCCCCATGAATACACAGAAAAGGCAAGCGAGCAGCTCGCCTAGTGCCTGAAATGTATCTGCCCACCAGACAGCTGAAGCATTAGCACGCACAGACTGGAAGACAGATCGATATACTGGTGGCTTGGACTGGAGCTAGCCGACGAAGAGCTGGCTTGAGGGCGCCATGACAGAGGGACTAACTGATCCCTGACTGGATCCAGTCAATCCTGGAATATAGGAGGGAGACAAACCGGTTAGGCTAGTTGGAAGGAAACACTGTGGACAAAGCAATAGTCGTGGCGCATGGACTGCCTCCCTGTTTTGGTCACACCTGCTACTCCAGTGATAAACAAGGGCCCAGTCCTCCTTATTCCTGCCGCTGTGCAGAACAGCGTGTTGTAGAACTGCCCTGAACGGCTCAATCATCTGTTGCAGAGCGCAGGCCACGCCCAGCTCCTCTATGGTACTGAAGTAAGGCACCCCAAGCATATCTGATTGCAAGAACCCTCTGAGCAGTGACAATTGCATAACGTATACTTACACAGTGGGAAAACACATGCCGAAAATAGCCAAGTACTTACCGGCACCTCACGGAATTCTCCACATAAGCCTTCCACGATATATCTGGACCTGTGTGTCAGGAATCTGTGGAAAGGCCGAGGACGGCGCTAGGTGCTTGGCAGGAGGAGATAAACTACATTGCCCATTAGGCTTTAGGAAGTGTGTAGTTCTCCTCTATCGCGCGCGGCACCAGCTGCTCATTAGCAGCAACTGTTAAAACCCGCCGCCGCCCGTGCCTCGGTGCAGGTAATTACTGATTATCAGCATGGGCGGCAGCAGTGTAGGAGCAGGCATGTGGGAGCATATCCGACGCCGAAGGACTTATTGAGCTTCCCTCCTCCCCGGGCCTCGACGGTAACGCTGAAGAACACAAGAAAGTCTGTCGCGGGCTGCGGCGGTGAAGCGGTTCTTACTACCTGGTGTTGGGCATCGCTCTTCAGGGTCCGGATGTCCTCGTGAGGCATCCGGGCCATCAGTTAAGTGTTTTTGGACCTCGGTGCTTACATTCTGGGGTTATAATACGTTGATGTTCATGTATTGATTTATTATCCAATAATGCAGTGAGTGTGTGAGGTAACACGCTCTAGGATACACGTCCCGCTTGATACACGCCATGTGAGAGGAAACATGTTATAAGAACTCAGGACTGATAAAACAGTGCCCAAGGGGCAGATTATCCTAATGTGCATGTAATTGGAATAAGTCTTTGGAGTCCACTTATCACAAGGGCCTGTTATGTGTTATGTTTGGTCCCAAGACTCTGTTTGTCGTTTCATTGTGCCCAACGGGCCATGTGTCTTGTATCTTCATGAAAGGGACAACCCTTGTTTGTGCCATTTGCGTCTAAACCATCTTATGTGTTTTCATATATTACTGTCCCCAGTAACATGTTACGTTCAAGGTCTGTGTTCTAGGTTATGTTTGTGATATGCAAAGTGAAGACTTGTAAAGCCACCCACCATGGTTATAATATAGCAGATTTACTTCAGGGGTAAGAGATTAGGCTAGGTGATTACGGTTTCAGGTACAGGAGTATTGCTGTTGTATGTATTTGCTTGTTATGTTCCCCTCCTTTCCTTTGTCACTCCATCCCCTTTCCCTAACTCCATCTTCCCCCCATTGGCTGCCACGTGGCTCCCTGTGATATACGTTCAGGTGCCCGTGCCAACCACGGTGGGAGGGGTCAATCTATTTGGCTTCTGTGGTTCGGAGGAGGGGATCGAGATCCCTACTCCATAAGTTTGACAGAATTACCTGCCCCCGATTTCGGGGTAATTGAACCACCCACGCCAAATGGATACAAATCCTCCCTCTTTAGCGGATGTGCTCAAGGCACTACAGGACATACAAGTAGAATTGGTACAGACTACACAGGATTCGAGTATATTGAAAGCTCAGGTACAGGGTTTGGTCGCACAAGGCACCCCGCTTGATGGGGCTGGAACCTCTACTGGAGGGCAAACTGGTAGAGCCACGTCTACTGTGATTGTGCAGCCCTCTAGTAGTGTGCCCTTAGCCACACCTGAAAGATTCACAGGAGACCCTAAGAAATATATGACCTTTTTAACGCAGTGCCGACTTCATTTTTTGTGTAAACCTAAGGCGTTTGAGACAGTACAAGCTAGAACGGCATTTGTTATTTCCTATTTAACGGGAGATGCGGCAGCATGGGCAATGCCTTTGGTGCAAAAGGATGATCCTTTATTATATGATTGGGATGGGTTTCTAGTGGAATTTGGAAGGTTATTTGACCGCCGGGAGGTTTCTTTGGCTCAAGACAAAGAATTGTTAGCTTTAAGACAAGGAACCCGCGACTTGGTTTCGTATGTTACACAATTTAACAGGTTGGTTATTGAGACAGATTGGCCTGAAAAGAAACAGACTGTGTTGTTTTATCAAGGGCTCAAAGAGGAGTTGAAGGATGCTATCGCTCAAGTAGAACCCCAGCCCATGACATGTACCGCCATGATTGATTTAGCTCTAAGATTGGATCATCGTATTGGAGAGCGCAGGGGTGAGAAGAAGAGACCAGAAGTGTTGCCTTTTGCTAGATTGGATCGGGGGAAGGGAAACAGGAATACAGAAGGAGAACCCATGCAAATTGGTAGAATAAGGGGGCCTTTGTCTGTTGCTGAGAAGGAGCAACGAAGGGCTAATCATTTGTGCCTCTATTGTGGACAACCAGGACATTTTATTAGAACTTGCCCAAATACTCCCAAGAAAGGAGCAGGGGTGGATAGAAACAAGGTTGAGTCGGGAAAAGGATTGGGCCGGCCTTAGGGGGAACTCAGGCGACAGGCCCAGACACAACTAGGTTCCCCAATTGGAGTGCAAATACGACAGGGAAAAGAAATTCACATTTGTACATACTGGTGACTTTACTGTTTGCCTGTACTAAGCAGCTAGTGTCTGCAATGGTGGATTCAGGCGCCACTGGTAATTTCATTGACATTGGTTTGGCGAAAAGATTGTGTTTACCATTGAAGGAAAAATCTCAGGTTGAGGGAGTACAATCAGTGGATGGTTCACCATTGGTTTCAGGACCCATTTGTCAACAAACTGAGCCGCTTATAATGAGGTGTGAGTCTGGACATACAGAGGAAATTGTCTTTGATTTAAGTGCGGCACCTCAATTTGGGCTCATTTTGGGCATGCCTTGGTTGCTTAAGCACAATCCCAGGATTGATTGGATTAAGCGGGAGGTGGTTTTTGCACGAGTGGGATGCGAGAGTCACCTTGAGGAAGAGGTGAGACCCGCATTGTATTTGGCAGATCAAGTGGCAGAACCACAAAGGGTGGGAGCAATGGCTGTGAGTATCCCAAATCAGTACCAAGATTTAGCTAAGGTATTCGACAAAGGGGGAGCAGACAAGTTACCACCCCATAGATCTTATGATTGTGTAATTGATTTGGAACCAGGGGCTAAGTTACCTTGCAGTAGAATCTATGCGTTGACTGAAAAAGAAAACCAGCATTTACGTGAATATCTGGATGACATGTTAAATAAGGGATTTATTAGACATTCCACCTCACCTGTGTCGTCACCCTTATTTTTTGTTCCAAAGAAAGAAGGAACACTTAGGACATGCATTGACTATAGAGCATTGAATAAGGTGACAGTGAAAAATAGGTACCCCTTGCCTTTGATTTCAGTGTTATTAGATCAAGTAAAGACAGCAGTGGTTTACACCAAATTGGATTTGAGAGGGGCTTACCATTTGATCCGTGTGAAAGCAGGGGATGAGTGGAAGACAGCTTTCAGGACTAAGTTTGGTTTGTTTGAATACCTTGTGATGCCTTTTGGTTTATGTAATGCTCCTGCAGCATTTCAATACTTTATGCAGGAAGTGTTGAGTGAGTTTCTAGATCAGTTTGTTATAGTTTATATTGATGACATTTTGATTTATTCATCTTCTGAAGAGCAGCATCGAGATCATGTAAGAGCAGTGTTAAAAAGATTACAAGACCATCAGTTGTATGTAAAACTGGAAAAATGTGCTTTTCATACCACTCAAGTGGAATTCCTTGGTTTTATTTTGACTCCCTCTGGTATTGTGATGGACAAAAGGAAAGTACAAGCAGTTACGAAATGGCCAGCACCTCAATGCATCAAAGATATCCAATCGTTTTTGGGTTTTGCAAATTTTTATAGGCGCTTTATTTCAAACTTTTCACAAATCGTTACACCTATTACCAAATTATTAAGGAAGGCCACTAAATTTGATTGGAATTATGAGGCAGAAGTAGCTTTTCAAGAGTTAAAGAAAGCATTTACATCAGCTCCGGTATTGAGACACCCTAATCCGGAAAAACCTTTCCAAGTGGAAACGGATGCTTCCAATGTGGCTGTGGGAGCTATATTGTCTCAAAAGGATGAAGAAGGAGTATGGCATCCTGTAGCTTTCTACTCTCGCAAGCTTACTAGCTGTGAACAAAATTATTCAATCACCGATAAAGAGTTATTGGCAATTAGAGCAGCTTTTTTGGAGTGGCGACATTATTTGCTGGGGGCTAAATATCAGGTTACAGTGGTCACTGATCATAAGAACTTGCAATATTTCAAGACAGCGCATACATTAAGTCCAAGGCAGTTAAGATGGTCACAGTACTTTAATGAGTTCAATTTTATAGTCACTTTTAGACCAGGAAGAAAAAATGGAAAAGCTGACGCTCTATCTCGGCAGCAACATATGGAAAGCATGATAACCGAAGTTAAGACTATCATTCCTGCGGAAAAGGTAGTAGGAGCAATAATGACTCAGTTACTAAGACAGGTTAAACAGGAAATGAAAGGAAAGGTCAAATTGAAATGGGGAGAGAATCCCGCAGAAAAATTCCACAAGGGACTTCCCTATTATGCAGGGAAATTGTTTTTACCGACGCTCGCTTTACAAAGGAAGGCGATTCATTGGTGTCATAATTCACCTTTAGCAGGACATTCAGGAAGTAAAAAGACACAAGGGTTGCTGGAGAAATATTTCTGGTGGCCAGAGTTAAGACAAGATTCTATTAAATATATTCAAGAATGCGAAACCTGTGTACGCAGTAAGTCAGATCACCAAAAGAAATCAGGGTTACTTCAGCCGCTACCCACTCCGGAGAAGGTTTGGACACATATATCCATGGATTTCATCACTGATTTGCCTCCGGATAATCAGTATGACACAATCTGGGTGGTGGTGGATTATCTCTCTAAACAAGCCAATTTCGTACCTTGTAAAGGTATTCCTGGAGCAGGCAGATTGGCAGAATTGTTTTTACAACATGTGGTCAGATTACATGGTCTGCCTCAAAGTATTGTATCTGATAGAGGTCCACAATTTACTTCCAAATTTTGGCGTGCTTTTTGTAAAATGTTAGGCATGGAGTGTGCTTTGTCCACCAGTTATCACCCACAGACAGACGGACAAACTGAGAGAGTCAATCAGACGCTTGAACAATATTTACGATGTTATTTAAGTGATGGTCGTGAATCGTGGGTACAATCTTTATGGTTGGCTGAGTTCACTTATAATAACAGTGAACATGCCTCGTTGGGAATGTCTCCAAATGTATGTTTGTATGGTCAGACACAGAATATATTACCAGAACATCTACCTGACATGGAGAATATCCCTATGCTTCAGGATAGAAAAGAGTTACTATTACAACTCAGACAGAAAGCACGAGCCAATTTAGATCAGGCTAAGAAACAGTATAAGAAATATGCCGACAGAAATAGGTGGGAGGCTCCTCAGTATAAAGTGGGGGATAAGGTATGGCTTTCGACACACAATCTGCCTTTAAAGGGACCCCGGAAATTTGCCCCCAGGTTTATTGGCCCCTACGAAATTGTGAAATGTATTTCTACAGTGGCATGTAAACTAAAGTTGCCTCACATGTTAAAGATACATCCAGTGTTCCATGTGTCTCTGCTTAAACCCGCAGCTCCGGGAACGCGAGTACAGAGACCACCAGCAATTATTAAGGATGGGCAGACAGAATATGAAGTCAAGAAGATACTGGACTCAAGATGGAGACAGAAGCAGTTATGGTATCTCATACAGTGGGTAGGATATGGACCTGAGGATTGTTCATGGGAACCGGCCAGTGCGGTGCATGCAGCTAGATTGGTTCGACAGTTTCATTTGCAGCAGGCAGAGAAGACAAAACTTGGAAGGGGCCTTGAGAGAGGAGGTACTGTCAGGAATCTGTGGAAAGGCCGAGGACAGCGCTTGGTGCTTGGCAGGAGGAGATAAACTACATTGCCCATTAGGCTTTAGGAAGTGTGTAGTTCTCCTCTATCGCGCGCAGCACCAGCTGCTCATTAGCAGCAACTGTTAAAACCCGCCGCCGCCCGTGCCTCGGTGCAGGTAATTACTGATTATCAGCATGGGCGGCAGCAGTGTAGGAGCAGGCATGTGGGAGCATATCCGACGCCGAAGGACTTATTGAGCTTCCCTCCTCCCCGGGCCTCGACGGTAACGCTGAAGAACACAAGAAAGTCTGTCGCGGGCTGCGGCGGTGAAGCGGTTCTTACTACCCGGTGTTGGGCATCGCTCTTCAGGGTCCGGATGTCCTCGTGAGGCATCCGGGCAATCAGTTAAGTGTTTTTGGACCTCGGTGCTCACATTCTGGGGTTATAATACGTTGATGTTCATGTATTGATTTATTATCCAATAATACAGTGAGTGTGTGAGGTAACACGCTCTAGGATACACGTCCCGCTTGATACACGCCATGTGAGAGGAAACATGTTATAAGAACTCAGGACTGATAAAACAGTACCCAAGGGGCAGATTATCCTAATGTGCATGTAATTGGAATAAGTCTTTGGAGTCCACTTATCACAAGGGCCTGTTATGTGTTATGTTTGGTCCCAAGACTCTGTTTGTGGTTTCATTGTGCCCAACGGGCCATGTGTCTTGTATCTTCATGAAAGGACAACCCTTGTTTGTGCCATTTGTGTCTAAACCATCTTATGTGTTTTCATATATTACTGTCCCCAGTAACATGTTACGTTCAAGGTCTGTGTTCTAGGTTATGTTTGTGATATGCAAAGTGAAGACTTGTAAAGCCACCATGGTTATAATATAGCAGGTTTACTTCAGGAGTAAGAGATTAGGCTAGGTGATTACGGTTTCAGGTACAGGAGTATTGCTGTTGTATGTATTTGTTTGTTATGTTCCCCTCCTTTCCTTTGTCACTCCATCCCCTTTCCCTAACTCCATCTTCCCCCCATTGGCTGCCACGTGGCTCCCTGTGATATACGTTCAGGCGCCCGTGCCAACCACGGTGGGAGGGGTCAATCTATTTGGCTTCTGTGGTTCGGAGGAGGGGATCGAGATCCCTACTCCATATAAGTTTGACACTGTGTGCCAGCTGAACCACACATATCAGAACTGGAACTCACAGCGACAAACTGATAAGTATAACGCAAAGTCCTCCAACATTATGATGAAAGGCGCCCAATTAAAAGAAAGGCCCAATGGACTTCTTCACGGGCCCCAAGGACCTGAAACGCCTAATCAATCTAATGCCAGTCGAGATGAACCAGCGGGAATATAATACACAAGATGACCATCTCCTCCAAAAAATGGCTTCATTGCAATAAATGTGAAGCTGGACGATATTGTCACAACGATGGGCTCCCTCAAGGCGAAAATGGAGAAAGAAAGTGGTTGAATAAACGAGGTTGAAACGCGAGTCAGTACTGGTGAGGATACACTTCAACGACATGATTGAGACATATCTACCATCAAAACCGAACTAACCAAGATGAGGAATAAGTGCGATGACCTTGACTCGCGCTCTAGACGCAACCTAAGGATCACTGGGGTGCCTGAATCAGCAACTAAAGGCCCTAGGAAACTCTGTCGAGACTCTCCTGAAATCTTTGACACCTCTGCATTATCCACGCAGTTCCTCATTGAAAGGACACACTGCACACTTGCCCCGCCACCATGACTGGGAGCACCTCCACACACAATAATAGCCAGACTACTAAACTATAGGGATGACACACTATCCTGAAGTTATCCAGAGAACTCAGTAGGCTGTGGTTTGAGTCAAGCAACATCCACATTTACCCAGACTTTGCGGCAAGTGTACAAGCCCAGAGAAAGACATATGACTCTGTAAAGAGACTCCTGAGGGCAAGTAAAGTACCATACTCTGATTTCCCCCGCAAAACTAACAATACAGCATGGGAGTAGAGGTCACTTTTTTGAATCCCTTGCGGGTGTACTTAATTATGTCAACGCCTCTATACCTGCCCCACCACCGCTCCCACAAAAGGAACATAACAACCCACTGAGTGACGGTGAAGATGGAGGAAATGGTAATGATTGAACCTGTCTCGGTTGAGTTAGAAATGCTTGAGTAGAAGATATAATTATGGGCATGCCTAATGTTGTTCAGAAAAGTCAGGTGGGTGCACCGAAGCCCAATTGGTGATTGGCAGCCAACATAGTGCCTCCGGGAGTATCCAACGTTCAATTGGGCATACATCATCAAGTTGGGGCGGATGGTGCGGGAGGAGGGAAGGGGGGTGGGGTGTTGGTCGAGTTGATGTTAAAGAGCATGATGAGATTTTAGTGGTACGACTGGGACCATATGTTCCACGAGTAGATGGAAATTGGAAAAGTTGCATTTGGGTAAACGGGATAGCATGGCAGAAAATCTGGGAAATGAAGCACCAAGATAAATACAAACTAGATACACACACTAGATACAAATGGCTAATACTCTGAAGTTGATTTCATGGAATGTCCGAGATCTTCAACAACCTGATAAAGAACAGAACAATATGGGCCTATCTGGACAGCCATTCCCCTAACGTGGTCATGTTGCAAGAGACCCACGCCCTTGACACTACACACATAAAGATTTCACCAAAGTGGGGCAAGAAAAGATATTATACCTCGTACTCCTCACAAACAAGGGGAGGGATTACACTGATTCACAAATTTATAAACATCAATACAGAATCCACCCCATATCGACCCCGCTGGTAGATACGTGATCATCACAGGTACTAATAATAATGAAGCTGTCACGTTGGTCAACACATACGGTCCGAACATAGAAGACCCAGCCTGTTACGTGCATGTGGCAACCCTGATCGGGAAGACATTAGAAATCCCTGTCCTCTGGGGGGTGACTTCAATACCATTTTAGATATCTCCAAAAACAGATCTGACACAAGACACTGGGGTTCTACCAGAGCAGCCCAAATGGTACAACAAATTATGGCGCAATATTAGCTGGTTGACGCATGGAGAGTGGAACACCCTGATAAAGCTGAATTCACATACTATTCCACCGTACACGATGCACAATGTCTAGAATTGACTTTTGGTTGGTTTCGGCTGCATGGCTTGATAGGCTGTGTGGAGCCACTATATTGCTGCGCACCCTGTCGGACCATTCACCGATAATTGTACAAATAGAACTAGCATCCGAAAGAAAGCCCCGGCCACTATGGAGAATGGCCCCAGCTGCACTCACAGACACCACCCTTGCTGAAACCCTTAGGATAGAAACACATATGACTTACCCCTGGTAACGTTCTTTCGACTGGATGTTCCTCCCACATATTCCTCATCTTTGATATTTGTATCTTGCCAGCCTTGCAGCTTCGGAAAAAAATAACTCTCGGCAGAGGGTGCTGTGCACAATGTTGTGGCGTTTATGACCCTTGTTCCATAAATCGAGGAACTAACCAGGCATACCCCAGACCGCAAGCTCTCAGGAAATGCAGAGTTTAATTCACGTAAATTGTACGGTGGGGTAGGCTGGGAAGAGCGATGAGGAATACGTGGGAGGAACATCCAGTCGAAAGAACGTTACCAGGGATAAGTAACTTGTTCTTCGAATGGATTGTGTCCTCCCACGTATTTCTCATCTTTGATAGATTCCCAAAGCAGTGACAATTTGGAGGAGGGAGTACTATTAAAATTAATTGTGAATGGAATGAAGGACTGCATTAGCAAAAAGACCTTCTTGAGTGGAAGAGGAGTCTAAGCAATAATGCTTAACAAAGGTATCAATTGACGACCCAGGTCGCCGCTGAGCAGATATCAATTATCGGTACACCCCATTGAAGAGCCGTGGAAGTAGTCATGCCCCTCGTGGAATGATCGTGAAGCCCTTCCGGCGGGTCCTTTCCCGCAAGTCTGTAGCACTCTTCAATAGCCAGTGTGATCCACCGGGATATGGTTTGTTTAGTTACGGACAGGCCCAATTTAGGACCGGTATACCCCACAAAACGTTGATCACCATGGTGCAATTTTGCCATTCTTGCAATGTAAAAGCCGAGAGCCCTTTTTGGGTCCAGCCTATGCAGCCTCCCTTCCTCTTTGCCCAAATGAGGAGGAGGGCAGAAAGTTGGGAGTGTTACCTTCTGCGACAAGTGGAAGTCAGAGACTACTTTCGGCAGGAATGATGGTTTAACGGAGTATGAGGAGGCTTGCATGAGAGAGCCTGCAACTCACTTACCCTGCGGGCTGATGTTAATGCCACAAGAAGTGCAGTTTTCAAAGTTAAGAGCCTTGACGGGCAGGAATGTAAAGGCTCAAACGGAATACAAATTACACATGTTAACACAAGGTTTAAATCCCAGGCAGGGGCATGGAATAGGGCTGGAGGGTACAAGTTAGTGAGTCCCTTCAGAAACGGAACAATTAAAAGGTATTTTGAAATAGGAGACCTCTTCAGAGGAGCGCTTAAAAATAGAAAGCGCCGCCAGGTATCCTTTTATAGTTCCAATCTGGATCCCCAGATTAGCCAGATGTAACAGGAAAGAAAGCACCGTAAGAGTGCCACATTGCAAAGTGTCCACATTATTGTCCATGCACCAGTTACTGAATTTATTCCAACGACAACGGTACAAGGATTTCGTTGCTGGCCTTCTGGCCAAAAACAAAATCTCCATTAAATCATCTCGTAGATCCAAACCCTTCTATCTCAGCCTCTAACAAACCATGCGTGATGGCTGAGTGTCTTGACCTCTGAATGGAGAACCCAACCTTCCTCGTGCAAGAGAATATCCTCTCTTTGTGGAAGACTTATTGGAGGGCAGATGGACATGTCCAGAAGGTCTGGGTACCACAAACTCCTGGCCCAATCCAGGGCAATTAGGATCATGGGTTTCCCGAACTTTCTCAACCTCCCGATTACGTGAGGAATCACAGGGACTGGAGGAAACGCATACAGGAGTGGAAATTCCCAGTCCACTACGAACGCGTTCCCTAGAGCTCTGCTTGGTACCGGTCGCGAACAGATCCACTTGAGGGGTTCCCCAAAGGGTGAAGATCTCTTGAAGGACTTCCTGAGCTAGTTCCCACTCGTGAGAGACTGTATTCCCCAGAACCAGAGGTGCATTGCCTCTCTGCACAGTGGTACTGACCCTACACCTCCTCTCTTGTTGATGTAGTACATGGCCACTGTGTTGTCTATCATTATCAGGACATTGTTTCCCCATACAGTGGGCTGGAAGGCCTTCAGCGCTAGTCTGATTGCCCACAGCTCCAAAAGGTTGATGTGTAGTTTGGACTCCGATGGAGACCAACGGCCGCTGATTGTCAGTTTGTTGGTGTTTGCTCCCCACCCCATGAGTGAGGAATCCGTTAATACCGTTATCTCCAGCCATGGTTGACAAAAAGATTCTCCCTTGAGAATGTTGTCCTTGCAAGCCCACCAAATCGGGTCTTGAGCAACTCTGTTCGAAATTTGCAGTTCATCCGACATATTCCCTGAAAATTGGACCACTGAGTTCTGAGAGCCCATTGAAGGGATCTCATTCTTAATCGGGTCTCTGGCACCATGAAAATGCAGGACGCCATGAGACCGAACAACCTCAAAAAATTGAAGGCCGGAAGAGGTTGGGCATTCTGGAATGTTGCTACCATCTGCTGAATGTGTTGAGCTCTCACCTCGGGAGGCAAGGTTTTCCCCGAGGACGTATCCAAGACCGCTCCGATGAACTTGAGTGTTTGGAATGGTATCATATGGGACTTCTTGTAATTGAGGGAGAAGCCCAGTCTGTGTAGGGAGTGGCAGGTGATAGAGATGTTCCTGGGCTTGCTCGGGTGAACAAGCCCTGATCAACCAGTCGTCCAGGTAGGGGTAGACGTGAATCCCCCTCTCCTGAAACTTGCTGCCACTACCGCCATCAGCTTGGTGAAAACCCTCTGGCGGAGATCAGCCCGAATGGCAGAACTCTAAACTGATGATGAGAACCGGCAACCACGAACCTCAGGTACTTTCTGTGCTGGAGATGGATTGTCACATTAAAGTAAGCATCCTGAAGGTCCAATGATACCAACCAGTCTTGGAGTTGGAGAGCCTGAAGGATCTGAGAAAGGGTAACCATCTTGAACTTGCTGAGGAACGTGTTCAAGTTTCTTAAGTCTAAGATGGGTCTCATACCTCCGTCTTTCTTGGGAATGAGAAAGTACCAACCCTTGTTCCTCTCCGCTACAGGTACATGTTCTATTGGACCTTTCTCTAGCAGGGTTAAAATTTCCTGCACAAGGAGCAGATCTGGAATTTTGACAGAGTTGGTTCCCGGTGGATGATCTTGAGGCCTTTTTAGAAAAGGAAGGCAGTAACCTTGAGCTACTGTGACCAGTGCCCAAGCATCTGAAGTAATGCCCCGCCATTCCTTCAGATGCTGAGGGATTCTGCCTCCCACCGGTGTCTTGTGGGTCAAGGCCTCAGAGTGGCTTAGAGGCGGCTGCAGCAGCGGCTGAGGGTAAAGATGCTGCTGCTGGGGGTGATTTAGCACCCCTTCCTCGTCCACCACGTGGGAATGTATTTCCCCCTTTGTTCAGCCTGTTCTCTTCCTCTACCAACTGAGAAATCGAAGCGAAAAGAACGACCCCTCCAGGAAGATGAGCCAGAGTAGGGGTGTTGAGGTTGTCTAATGGAGGCGCTAAGGGACTTAGCCGCCGCCTTGGAAGTCTGCAGGTTCTCCAGACTCATCTGCCTTGCTGTCGAACAACCTCGAGCCGTCGAAGGGCATGTTGAGCAGTCTGGCCTGCACATCCGGTGCAAATGCTGACTTTCTCAACCACGCAAACCGGTGCAGTACAGTGCTTGCAGCCATGGATCTGCTGATGCTGTCAGCAGTATCCAATCCTGATTGTAGACACTCTCCCATCACTTCCTTACCATCCTTAACTAAATTCAGGAAGCCGTCCCTTTCTTCTCCTTATGGGATGTGATCAGCCGCCATGGCAACACAGTCCCACAAGGTATAAGAAAATCTAGCTAAGATACATGCAACGTTAGTAGACTTCAAAGCCATACTGCCTGATGAGAAGACCTTGCAAGCCCATGCATCAACTTTCTTGTTGTCTCTATGGGGGGCGGGGGGCTAGAGGGATAGGCAGTCTATTAGGTTGAAGTAGCAGCCTGTATACTAAACTCTCTGGCGTATGATGTTTGGTGAGATAATCTGGATCACTGCTAGAGGGTCTATACTTCCTAGAGAAGTTCCTGTTCACAGCAGGCCCAGATGCTGGAGCTTCCCAATGGCCACAACCTTCCTTTGAAGGGCCTTGTGGAAGGGCAAGATCAGGTCCTTCTGATGTCCCTGATCTAGGATGTCCGTCATGTCATCCTGCTCATATACTCTGTGACTCTGTTCATCAGGTTTCTGTAAGCTGAATCAGCATGCTCTGATGGGTCAGGCCTGCCAAACTGCAATTTTGGAGAACTATCAAGTCCACTAGAAGACTGCAGGGAGTTAGAGAGGTCCTTCGTCCTTGATTCTGTATCAACAAGCTCTTCAGGTACATATCTTGTGCCAAACCGTACCCCCAAATGATGAAGTCTCCTCATCAGAAGCACTTTCCTCTTCATATATGGAGGACATTGACTTGAAAAAGTATTTTTTCAGTATAGGCTTAAATACTTTTTCCTGAACTGGTATAGGCTTCGATAAGATCGAAGATTCCGTCTACAGTGTCGAAGACGGCTTTGAAAAAGGGGTCGATTTGCTAGGAATCGCCCTCGACGGCGAAGCACTTGGCGCCGATGATGTCCACACAATCGTTGAAGGACGATTTAAACTTTTTCAATGGTAGCGTGGAAGGACTCGATTTCGGAGTCGGTACCTTCGACGCCATTTCCTCGGGTCGAATTTCTCAACAAACAGCCGGCTTACTTGGTTTTGCCGAAGTAGCCCTCGACTTCCCTGAGTCATCCGAAGGAGCGACCGGGGAATGGCTCTTGCGTGATTCCTTTGAGGGGGTTGAGGCCACATTCTCAAAGATCTGCATCATTTCTACTTTGAAGCGTCCCATTTACTAGGGGAATCAGACCTAGTCAGGCACCTGATAACCTCCGTAGAGGAGTCCGAGGAAGAAGAGGAAGACCTATGACGTCTCTTCTTTGCCTGCTTCGAAGAAGACGAAGATTGCCTCGATCGGCTTCCCGACCGAGACCTCTTCGACCCTTTATGCCGAGTGTAATCTCTAGATTCCCCGGATTTCTTTTCCTTCTTTGAAGAAGACTTTGAAGCTTCATTCCCCACCGCCAGTTTACCTCTGCATTCCCAGAGAGCTTTTTCAGTCATGAACGGACACGATCCGCAGTCATTGGTATGGTGCCTGGAGCACAGAAACCAAAAGGCAGATGTGATGAGGGTCGGTTATTGACATTTTTGCCCCACATTCGTAACATGTTTTAAATCCCGACTTTGGGGTTGAGGGTGTTGAAGATTACATTTTTCGGCAGAAAAACGAAGCACACCGTTTGTCCTTGAAGCAAAAGCTTTTGGAAAAACGGAACTGAAGCCAGCGGGCGCTGCACAAGCTACTTATACTACTGATGATGTCGAAGCTCTGCGGCGGCCCGAGGGTCATCAATGCCACGACATTGTGCACAGCGCCCTCTGCCGAGAATTAATTTTTTCCGAAGCAGCAAAGCTGGCGAGATACGAATATCAAAGATGAGGAATATGTGGGAGGACACAATCCATTCGAAATAGAGAATTGTTTAATACCACCACGGGGTCAGTAGCTACATAAGTCAGTGTATGGGAAACTTTTAAAAATATGGTTTCGGGGAATGATGATTGCTTCAACATCCGGCATCCTCAAAAGTACAAGGAAAGAACTGGGGGAAGTAGAAGAGTCCCTTAAGAAACTTGAGAATTAGTATACGGGCACTGGGGACAAAACACTCCTGGGGCTATTGAAAGGCAACCTCTTAAAATGTCAGGAATGAGCAGACTGAGGTCAGATTTGCAAACAAACTGATCCAGGCCTGTAAATATGGCGAGGAAGATAGGCCAGGTCGTCTCCTGGCGGTGGTAGACAAGGGAGGGCGGGACACACTACACATCACGGGCATTAATGGCCCAGAACGGCGCATACATTGTCAATACAAATGAGATAAATGCGACATTTCGAAACGAATACCAAAGGTTGTATGCAAACTCTGATGTTAAGACTGAGATTGAGGTGGAGACCCATTTGAGGGAGACTCCTTTGCCCAATCTTGACCGGGACTCGGTCGAACAATTAAATGTGCCTATTACACTAGAGGAGATTACTGAGACGGTGTCCTTGCTGTCCCTCTGGCAAAGCCCCTGGCCCAGACGGTATGGGAATCGAAGTTTACAAAACCTATAAAGACATACTGGCATCCCGCATGCTGACGCTATGGGAAGAAGCATGCCGAATTGGCCAACTGCCTGTCTCCCTCACTGAAGCTGTCATAACAATACTCCTGAAACCGGATAGACCTCCTGCAGACATGGCCTCATATCGCCCACGGTCCCTGATAAATACTGACATGAAAATATATGCAAAAGTCCTTGCAAACAGATTATTTCCTCACATGACCACCCTTGTAAAACCTGATCAATCAGGCTTTATCCCGGGAAGATCAACCGCCTTAAATTCTCCTTTTACCTCTCCAACCAATCCTTTACTGTCTCCTGGGGCGGCCGCACCTCCTCCAACTTCCCCCTGAATGATGGCGTTCCCCAGGGTTCCGTACTCGGACCTTTCCTTTTCTCTCTCTATACCTCCCTTCTCGCCCCCGTTCTCTTTTTTCGGCATCTCCCACCACTTCTAAGCGGACGATACCCAACTCTTTCTCTCCTTCTCTTTCTTTACCTCTGACCTCCACCACACTCTCTTCTCCTGCCTTACAGCCATAATAAATTGGATGTCACTACAATCACAAGATCCCATTTAGATGATGCAGATGTAAAGAAAACGGAGAAATAAGTCGATTAAATCTGATCATATTTAAATATTCCTTGATTCTTTTAGACAATGCAACATTTATGGTTATCTCTTTATATGTACCTGTGCCGTCGACCCCAAGTGTGTGTTATGTTTACAATATTGAAAACCATACTAACGCAAGTACTGTTTTTCAGGGAGTTTCTGATGCCTCCTCTTCAATACAATCATTCGTGGCAGTCCATGCAGAGTCAGAGGTATGGATATTGACAGCTCCATTGAACTAGGTCATCAGAGCTCGAATACTTGTCGTTTGATTGTTCCACACAATGTTTAAATCGTGTTTGGCTATTGAGATGTACATGTGTGTTCGTCCTCACGTCTGTTTTATGCTAACAATATTTTGATACACAGTAATGAAAGTACTATGTTTCAGGGAGTCGATGGAGCCTCATTCCGTGCTGTCAATGCGGATACAGAAAATATAGTCGTTGCAGCGCAAGAGGAAGGGGAGACATGCAGATACGTATCGGAGCAACAGAGTGCAGATGTTGAAGGTCGAGTGAAAAAAGTTGCAAAGAAAAGAAACAAAAATAAGGTTAGTTACAAACAGTTCATAACTTTAGAAAAATGTTTGTGCTGGGGACTATTTTATGTTTTTTTCAAGGCAATTGTACTATACTTTATCTTGTGTTTAAACTGAACATCCCTTTTCCAATCTGTCCTCTAGTTACCCGTGGGTCTACGAACTATACATACACAGACAGTGAAGCCAATGAGAGATGTTGCTTGCCAGACCATTTACATTATAGAGGCTATGGAGGAACTATTAATTCAGACGCGGCGTGTTGAGTCTCGGGATGCTCATGTCAAATGTACAGAAAATGAAATGAATGTGTCCGGAGAATCCAGTAAAGTTGTATTAGACCATTGCTACAGTGCGACTGCACCACCGCAACAACATGATACTGGATCTATTGAAGATAGCTCTGAAGTAGTCGCAGATCAATTCACACAATCTACACCCGCCAAAAAATTGCCACCAAAAAAGCTGTCGACATTGTTGTGTTCTCCCATCAATGTTGAAGTAGCAGATGTTGAAATGACAGTGAATGAACCAGCCGCAGCATTCACCGACGCATCAGAACTTGATAGCAGCAATATTTCTTTCAAATGTGGTGAAATGTCCTCAACGTCACAGGCCGAAACAACTTTGACGCAGGATGACAGTCTAATGAAAGAGGGCAAATACATAGTATTCGACAGTTGTTTGATGGATATTATAAGTATGCTGAAATGTGGGCATTCCGTCAGAGGGAAAGTATGTGGGAAGCCATTGATTCATGTGACTCGTCAAAAACAAGGCAGTAACGTCACAATACATGTCGCTTGTAGATTACATCATACGTTCTCATGGTCTGCACAACCAATGCTGGGGAAACTGCCAGCAGGCAATCTACTGTGTGCAGCTGCATCACTTTTTAGTGGCTCCAGTTTTAGAAAGTTAAAGTCTTTCTTTCAGTTTGTGGGACTCCATTTCATTCAAAAAACGCAGTACTACAAATACCAACATGATTATCTGTTTCCGGCCATTAGTGATGCTTGGAAAATTGAACAATTGTCTCTAGCAAGTACATTCGAAGGCAAACGATTCAGGCTAGCCGGCGATGGACAGTGTGACAGCCCTGGATTTTCTGCCAAGTACTGCACCTACCACTTTCAGGACATGGATAGTAAGAACATTGTGAGTTCGGTGGTCATGCAGGTAACACAATGTACATCCTCAGTGGCCATGGAGAAACTAGGATTTATAAAATCAGTGGAATATCTGCAATCGAGAGGAATGCACATCGACCTCATAGCCACGGACAGACACGTTTCAATTGCCAAGACAATGAGAGAGCAGTTCCCACATATCAAACATCAATTTGACGTTTGGCATCTTGCTAAATCAATCAATAAGAACATCTCGCTTGCAGGGAAAAAAAGGTTTGGAAAGTATTTCAGAGTAGTCCCAGTCTATCAGCAACCATCTTTGGTGGAGCTCCAAAACTTGTGAAGGGTCAGTGGAAATACTACTTGAAAAATGGCGGTCACTGATGCACCACTGTACCAACGTGCACCGCTGGTCAGAAAACCTACATTTCCACCAATGTGAACATGGCCCTTTGTCCCCAGTGGAGGCACGGAAGAAGAAGTGGTTGAATCCATCTTCACCGACACACAAAGCCATTGAGAAGATTGTTTTTGATAAAACTCTATCAAGAGATTTGAGGGGACTGACAGAATTCTGTCACACAGGAGGTTTGGAGGTGTTCCACAATATGTGCCTAAGGTACAGGCCAAAGCGCTTGCATTTCAGCATACAGGGCATGAGACATAGGACTCTACTAGCGGTCTTGGCTCATAACGAGAATCTCGGCCGTGAACAAAGGACTAAGGGTAATGTAAGGATGCCTCGCTACACTAAGGCCTTTTCAAAAAGAAGTAAGCAATGGGTGATCAAACCAGTCTATGAGGAAATGGAGTTCGACTTTGTCAAAAGCCTTATTGTTGCTGTATTAGAGAAGCACAGATAAGGAATTTTGAATGTTTCTGTGCAGAGCACTGATCCATTGCCACTGTGCCATGTCCACCCAAAGGAGAGCCGGTTGTGAAGTACAATTCCCGGTTTAAATAATTGTAATACGATTGTCTTTTTGTAAATAAATGTTATTGTACAGTGTGCATGCAAAGTACGCTAACCCTAACCCCTACCTTCACCGTCCTGGGTGCCGAACAACCTGGGTGTCATCTTTGAATTCTCTCTCTATTCACCTCATATTGCTGACCTTGTCTATATGTGTATGTATATATTTTTGTTGATGTAACTAGTTTTCGCAATCTCTTCTAAATGCTGGGCACTGTTAACCGAGGGGATGCTTGCGTATTGCAAATAATAAAACAAACAAACAATAAATCTCACTTTCAACTCAACTCCTCGGGTACTTTATACTTTCCCTGACCTTCCCCAAAAAATGAAAAGTCTCAATAGTTATGGTTCTTTGGGGCTTCAAAGCTCGCAGACAACGAGGACAAAATTGGGGGCCTTAGAACGTGCCAAGCGAGCCATTGCAGATGGGAGACAAGCCAGTTCGCATTTGCACATTGAGGCACACTACATAGATGGATTCGAAACTTCAAGTTCTCACAGATGGCTTTACTACGTGATGTTGCAAAGAAAGAATGTATGCTCATTTCTAGTGAAGGTCAGCGGCTTTGATTTTCAGCTCGCGCCCTGAAGAGGCCCACAACAACTTTGACCTTGAGAGACAGGGACCATGCCAAAAGAACTTCATTTGAAGGTGTGTGGGGGGTGCAATAACGTAAGAGACGATAAGGCAGAAAATTCTGAAACTAGACTGAGTTTCATGTTAGTTCAGTATACGAAAAATCGTTGTCAAGAGCACAGTGGGATTTACGGACTGCATTACGCAGAGACACAATGGAAATTGCAAATATAATGTAAGTAACTCTTTAGATGCTTTTATACCGGAATGAAGAATCAATGAATGGATGCATGAATAAATGAATGAATGAAGAGCTTTGAAAAGGTTTGTGGGATCGTCCTTGTAGCGGGCACATGGGCATGCAGGTCCACATTTCACACGCATGCAGACAAAAAGTCGTTTCTCATTGTGTACTAACCTCGATTTATTTTGTTAGTTTTCGCATTAATTTTAGAGCCAAACATACTCCATTGCACTATCCTTGAAAGCAAATAGTTTCAGCTCGGCCGTAATAAATAAAATGAATAATATTAATAAAGATCGGCTGGTTAGACTAGTTATAAATTTTATGTTTTCAAAACAGGTATATCCTTCCCTTTTGCCACTGCCACCAGTTTCAGACACCGGCAGATGGTTTATTAACCGCCAGCTGCAGCTTAATGTAAACAACTGCACAATCCTGATGATCTTATGGGACGATCGCCAAGGGCCCATATGCCCTTACGCGGTACTAGCGGCTAGAAGCAACATATCAACCTTTACGCTGGCCTAGTGCCTACTTGATGGAACAGCCTTGCGGTTCAACGAGCGACAAAAGTGCTTCTTTGAACGAAAACCAACACCCTGTGTACCATAAAGGAACAGCGCGTGACTCACGATAAATTTGTACGGATTTGCGGATAGAGATAAAAGAAAATAAATGACTTTCGGAGTTCATATGGCAATTGCTGAATATTCTACAAACATTTAATGTCAAATAAATGTACTTTACCAAATCTACCGTGTTGCTGTTTGATTTTAAAGTACAGTTTCATATTCCCAATTGTGGCGTGCTGTGTTGTGAGTTGATCTGTGTTGGTTTCCGGGTTCTGTGTGAAGTCGCGTAGAAGACGACGGGGCGCGTTTGCCTACGCAGCACAAAAATGTCACGGAGAGAGGCGGGGAATATGAATGTCTTGATAATGTCAGTCAGGGGATATGATTTAGTGCCGCAAAAGCAGGTCAGCCAGGGCGATGCGGCAAGTGATATAATTATCACAAAATGGCAGCGCCCTACTGCCTGTTTTCGCGTGCGTTTGATGGACGAAAACTCGGGTAAGGTCCATAGGAAATTTTTCTAAAATTGAGCGATTTAGGCTTAAAAACACATGGCCGACCCGTAGGGGCAATAACAAATTTTGACCGAACCATTCCTTTAAGACACCGTTTGGTTTCTCACACATCATATCTGAGACTTTTCCCATACAGATTGTGGCCTTATGGAGGTACATCGATTATGTTTTTGTTATATGGAAGGGAACTGAGTGTGGTTGGGTTGATTTTGTTAAAAGCAACAACACCAGTGGCGTGTATCTTGAGGTCACTGTTACCTTGGATACCATGGGGCTACACACATCTGTATATAAAAAACTGACCAGCTCAGGTGTCCCCTTACATGTCACCAGTAGCCATCTGGCTAGTTGCAAGAGGAGCATTCCTTATGGGGAATTTGTCTGATAACGCAGAAACTGCTCAGATTTTACACAATTTGATAAGTGTTGTTCTGTAGCCTCCCACAACTTTTTATGACAAGGTTACCCTAAGGGCATCATTGAAAGTGCATACATGAAGGCTAGATTGCTTCATAGATTCCTTACTCAATATGAACAAACTCAACCAAGCAGACTGTTAACGATGACCTACGGTTGATTATGACATTTTACGTATCTGCGCACAATGTGAGAAAAATTGTGCAGAGGCATTGGCATGTCCTTAAGATGGATAAAGACCTCTCTCCTTTACTCTGATCACGTCCTGTTTTGACATTTAGACGGGCAGCTTCATTGAAGGACAAATTGGTCTTGAGTTTTTTTGCATCCTCTGACTGAGAATCACACTACCACTGCTGGCTTTCTGTGTCCTCTGCCTGTCTAATCAAATATTGCAAGTGCAAAGTATGCCCCCATGCCATTGTACACAAATCCTACACACATCCTGTAAATGCCTTACCTCAGGTCATCAAACAGCTCATCACTTGCGATACCAATTTTGTTGTCTACGTTCTTTGTTGCCCTTGCAACAAATGGTACGGGGCAGCACCACATATAAATTAAAGATTGGGATTCTCCAGCATTCGGGAGCCATCAAAATGTCTGATCCCTCTTATCCTATGACTAAGCATTTTACGGAGCAACATGACAACAATTCCCAGTTACTGACGTTCTTTGGGGATGCCCATATAAGCCAAACATCACAAAGGGGGAGAGCAGGTGTTTCGGCTGCGCCAGCTTGAGACCAAATTAATTTTAGATTTTGATACTAAATTGCCTATTGATCATAATGTTGATGAATAATTGTATACTTTTGTAGGGATTTCATTCATTTGATAGCTTCCTTCTTTACGTGTTCCTACATATCTGTGTTCATTCATGTCCTTCAGTGGGTGGGATGTTGCACAGATCTGGCGATTACATTCTCTCTTCTCTTTTTCATGTTTTCTTAACATCTCCATTGATGTGTTTAGACTGAATTCCATTCTCTTCATCTATATTTTTTTATTTTTTATTGATTTAGCTGACATTATATCAACTTTTCAATATCAATACAAAAAATATGTATATATATATAAAAGTAAACACTGTACTTCATGATTAAAAAGCTTACATAAATTTCAAAATGGAGCAACGCTTCTGCACAAAATTATGAGTCCAATTTAAGAGCTTTTAGAAAATTCACAGAAGCCAACTGAATGGACATTTTATCGGCACATAAAATATAAGGCCATTGTAGCTCCCTTTCCAAGGAGGCCAAGTAAGAACAATGGTCTCTAAAATAAATTTGTCGCAACTCTGTTAATGCAGGGCAAAGTGAAATAAAATGCTCAAGTGACTCAGGTATGTCTCTATTTGCACAAAAGAGACAAAAATTAATTTCTATGCCAATAATTTTGCGTCTCACTTGAATATCCCACGTGGGCCACAGATTGAAGCGTAGCCTTAGAATAGCACTTCGCATAGCCGGAGAGGGAGACTTTACCAGATACGGTTCCATAATGTTCATGTGTTTGGGATAGAAAATTTGGTCACAGCGATTCTTGTATTTTAGACATCTGGTCTGGGTCGTAATCCAGTCATGGCGATATGACATATGTTTTGCCTTATCTGGGTTTGTGACCAAGATTTCTATAGTAATTTCAGCTCTGGCTAAAGCAAGGTGAACTTCTCTCATCCATTTTTTAAGATGTTATAACAATCAGTGTCCCGAAATCAAGCATTTCAGAAAAAGTGTGCAAAGGGGCCACAAATAGACAGCATGGAGCGAGACTAAGCCAAGTTCATGGCAAAGCCATGAGACTAGGATATATTGTGGCAGGGAGAGACTACTTCTCCAGAATTTTGCTTCCATTTTGTCAAATGAGGAATGAGGCCAGATCTGCTGTGTTTCGAGGCTGTAAAGAATACATGGAATGGCTTTCTGATTACAATACGATAAAACAGGGCTCAATGTGAATTTACCATAACGATGTAAGATTATCTTGGTTTGTGATATGGCAGTGGCTAGTTTTTGCTCCACGCTATCTACTTGGCCTACAGCATGTGGTCTACCCTCAAAAGACATACCCAAATACGTGTAACTGGGAACAATCAGCAGTTTGGTTTCTTTAACTAACCATGTGAATTTATTATGAGTAGTTCTAGTGGCAGAATAGACTACGATTTGTGTTGATTATGAGTTGGTTTAACTCAATGTAAGTACTGAACGTGGCTAATAGTTTTTGCAGACCTATTGGTGTTTTTGCAATAAGAGCTAGGTCGTCAGCATAAAAGTATGTTTTGATAGCAGATCCATTTAACATTGGGGAGTCAAAATCGACAACAGCGAAAGTCTGGCTAACATCATAGATGAAGTAGTTAAAGATTGCAGAACCAAGTAGAAAGCCTTGGTTGAGGCCCGGGGCAGTAGGAATTGGAGAAGATAGTAAACCATCTAGATTCAGACGGATGCGAATAGAAGTTTGGGAATGTAAGGCATAGATGATTTCACGTGTAGTGGCAGAGCAACGGTCTCTCTCCAACTTCGACATCAGCATTACCTGAGATATTGAGTCGAATGCAGCATGTAGATCTATGAATGAAAAGTAGACCCGATTGTTTAGATACATGGCACTCTCTTTTATGGCATTAAGACATAAGAGATTGATGTGAGTGCCCAAGCCGGCAACAAACCCCGATTGATGTGGATCTCTAAATTGACCGGCTTTCATTCATGCATTGAAATCACGGAGTATAAGTTTGGCAAATAACTTGCCCGGGGCATCCAACAAGGCAATCGGCCTATAATTCTGTGGCAGGGTACGGTCACCTTTTTTGTAGATTGGAACAATGATCGATGTTTTCCATGATCGGGGTAGCTCTTTGGATTGTACAACTTGCTTGAATATTTTGTCCAAAATCACAGCCCATGATCTTGGGTTGGATTTGAACATTAAATTGTGAAGTCCATCAGGGCCAGCTGCCCTGGATGAGCTTATCTCCCGAATAAAGTGTTCCAAGATGGAAGGAGAACAGCCTATGGACCACGCTACTGCTATGTTGGTAAGCGAAATAAACAGATCGAAATCAACATCAGTGTATAGAGCAGAAAAGGGAGCTAGCCATTGATGTTCTTTAATGGAATTAACTTGTGAGACTGATTGAGCTTGATTGGTACAACGATTAACAAGGACCCACGTTGCCGCTGAATTTTTGGTGAACATAACTTGAAGCATTTGCTCACTGTCCCGTTGATATTGTTGGGCCTTATGCGCTCCGGTCCAGTGCCGATATTTACATCAGAGAGAGTTAAGCGCTGATTTTGGACACTCTTTGCTAGACTTAATAATTAGTCTGTGCTGATAACGATAGTCAGCTTTCCTAGCTTGAACTGCGGGGTCGAAAGTGTGCAAGTGCTTGAATCTATGACCGCCAGTGACAAGAATGGGTCGAAGAAAAGAGTTCAAAAGATTTGTATATGGCATTTGGCATGGGCAGACACTGTTCCGGTCAACTGCTCTATCGAAGACTCCTAAAGTATGTTTTGACCAATGAAGACGAGATCTAGCATTGTCAATCGATAGTGATTGTGCCATCCACAATTTCTCAGTGGGAGAAGTGCTCCAATTGATGTATGCCGACAAAAGATTATGATCACTGTTAGGTTGTGATATGACGTTGAAAGTCCTCAGGTGTTTGAAAAGGGTGTGGCTGACAAAAATGTAGTCAATGATGCTCGTCGAGGAGGCCCGTTGCCAAGTCGGTTTCGCTGGGATGTTTCCCTCGACCCTACCATTAAGCATGTTAAAATTTCTGTCTGTCATTAAGGAGGCCCATTGATTAGCTGGATTACAATGTCCAACATTCCTGGCAGACAGACAATCCAAGTTTATGTCGCCAACAACAACTGTGTCAGTGATCTCGGGGCAGAGCATGATTAACTCAAGAAGTTTACCCAGACCTGAATAAAAGGCATAATTTGTGAGGCCAGCTGGATTGCGGTATATGTTTATCAACGCAATGACATGCTGTGGACACTCAATGCGAACCAGTTGTAGGAATGAGCCTACTGAGTCCAAGGCTGAGATAGAGAAGCCTTGATTTTTATTCACAGCGACGTGCAAACCTGACAGAGGGTGGCCTTTTTCATGTTTCATTGCCGGTAAAAGAATTGTGTCATAATTGTCCCAAATGGGAGGAACAGCGAGCCACGTTTCTTGGAATGCCAAAATGTCATAGGTAACCGAAAGTTCGGGAAGAGGGACCTGTAGATGGGAATGGCCTTGCCTGTTCCAGCTGGCAAGGCTAAGAGAAAAGTGACAGGGGAGGGCCGGAGGGGGCTAATGGTTAACATGATTGGCGTGTCTGAGGAATACTCAGTCTCACCCCGTGGCTGAATATGTGTTTTTAATATCAGCACTTTTTTAATCGATCTGGAGGTGTACCTTTCTGGGTCTTGTGCAACTAAAAACCCCATGTCAAAAAGTCTAATTTTGGCTTGCCAAACTGTATTGAGCACGACACCTGACGGGATCCAGAGTCTAATGACCGAGGAGACCTTATCGGAGATTAATTCAACCTGTTCAATGTCCCGTGAACTAATGTCCTCTAGTTCAGGCACGTCTCTGAAGATGTTGATCACACTTTGTATGTGTAGGGTATAGGTTGGAAAGGATCCTTCCCAACATTTCATTATCAACGAATGACAGTCTGAGTTAAAAGACTCAGTGTGTCACGCAGACCTGTAAGAATTATCTGTAATCCTAGGTGTAAAGGAGTGATGAGACACAAGCTCAGAGGATCGAAACAAATTGAGTTGGGTAGATGAGGAGAGCTTGTCAGAGGCACCCTGGGGTGGTGGAGACACAAAAGGAACTGATTGAGTTGGAAGTTTAAGTGTCTCAAGACCAAAGGTCTGTGCCATAGCTTTGGAAGTGGGTGTCGGTTGTGGCTGAAAATCTGAGGCAGATATGCGTTGGGCCAAATAGCTATCCACGGCGCTCTTCAGAGAGTGGATTGCCCAACGGTGAGTGGAGGACTCGTCAGGGCCTTAGGATTGTCAGTTATGGCAAGTACCTGGGTGGGATTCTGTATCGCTGTTGGTAAACCTTCTTTGTGGATTGCATTGATCAAGTCATTGAAGGGGGATATGACAAAGGAGAGACTGAGGGGCCTTGGACATCTGCTTGAGTGGTAGACACTTTTCCATTCATCTTGTTTGAATTATCAGCCAATTGTTTGCCAGGTTGTGACAAATGTATTTTCGCTGCTCCTATGGCTTGAAAGAAAGAAATTAAGGTATTTTGTGTATGGCAAACTGACAGTATTTTTTTACTCCTTAATAGTTATGCCTTGACCCAATTTTTTCTTAGGTATGGCAACAGGCGGCTCCCTGGGGGTCAACTTGCATTGGTCTTCCGTAACTGGCACCGGTGAAAGATTATGCGAGTTACTGGGAGGGGAGTGTGGAGTGCTGATCCACGAATCATTTTCTTTGGATTTTGGAGGAGCATCTATAAGATCTGTAATTGGGCGAATTACCGCCGGAAAACTGGGGAGGGCGGACTGGCATGGCATTCTTGGATCAGCTGTCTCAATTTCCTCAATAATTACAACATCGTCATTTGGTTGAAAAGAGCCTATAAATCCCTCCACGCAACGTGCATTTGGATCTGCCACCAAAGATTTCATCCAAAGCACCACTTGGTCAAGCTGCAAAGTTTGTTTAGAGATTTGTCTAAGGATTCAAAGAGTTTGAACGAAGTTAGCATTGTGGTGTTGATGGCAGACAGCGCTATTTCAATCATCAGGTTGCATGGAGTATCAGATGTAATCGAGAGCAGGACGGTTAGGCTGCCTTGGCGTGGGTATACATAAGAAAGAGGCCGTGAGTGATGTACAGATGGGTCAGAGCAAACATCTCGTTGTGCAGAGTTAACGCTGCGGCTGGAGATAGGCGATTCACATTGACTGGCGTAAATAGAAATGTCTAAATCATCAAGCAGTGGAGACAAGGAAGCTTCTGACAGAATCGGACTAACCATTGGGACAAAACCCAGTTTGTTTTCTGGCATTTGCAGCAAGGTGGAGTCAGACACCATCAGATGCGTTGCTTGCATGGCTGCAAAGGATTTTTGAGTGCCAGAAGGAGTGGTATGATTTGTAATATGAGGATTTGCAGTACACTCTCTGTAGTGTACGGTAGGCTTGAACATGTTTGGAACTGGTAATCTGTTGATGTTGATAGGTACTGGATTACCATGTGAGGAATGCAGGGCAGGAGACAGAGCCAGTACAATTGTTTTGTGACTGATGCGAGTTCCTGTGTTTGTCGGGGTGCAACTGTCCAAATCAGGAATGCCAGTAGAAAAAGGCACATTAGTTTTCAGTGAGTAGGGCTTTCCACAATTAAGCATGAGTTTGCAGAACCTCTCTGTGTGAGAGACAGACAGAAGAGGAGACTCCCCAAACACGCAAAAGACGTTGACTAGAGGAAGAGTGAAAATCCAGCTTTCAAGCAGGTTACTCCGAGGTCAAAGGGAATGGCCAAGAGGACAGACCCTGCAGTCCCTCAGAGCAGCGCAACAAAAGATTGCAGCAGTAAAGCCAGAAACAACGTTGAAACACGTTAAGTGAGAATGACTGCACAGCAGATTGGATCGTACCTTGGTATGCGCGATGCGGTGCTGTGTTGAAAGTATTTGGGACTAACTCCTGAAGTCCTGCGTCAAACAGCGAAAAAAAGCAGCACACAAACGCCCTTCACACCACACACAGGCTTCACCCCGCAAGGGTTGGGGCTGCCAAATTTATGTGCAACTTCCTGGAGGTGTGTCCGTCAGCCTCAGCAGAGGCTTAAAGGTGCAGGGTGCGCTCCGACCGGTTCCAGCAAAAAAGGGGCTTGTCAGTCACTGCTTTCTCCAGGCACAGGGACAAGACTGAACGCTGCAATGACAGCGAAAAACAGCAGCACACAAATGGCCTTGACACCACACACTGGATACACCTATATTTGTTAAGAATGTTATATATTTTTTAATATTTCATTTTTTTCCTGGTAATTCTTTTGATATGCTGTCTGATTTTTCCCTTATGTTCCAAAATGATTAATTCTTGATACTTTTGCTGCTCTTTCAAGCTGTGTAGTACTTTGAGTTTTGTTTTCTCTCATTGTATTTGTTCCTGTTTGTGGCTGAGTTATGGGCTGCTTTGCCTTTTTTCTTTCCTGTATTGAGTCATTTCCTTTTGCATATTGTATAACAGATTCCCCTGTGATGGACATTGCTGGTCACTGCCTGGCACTGATAGGCCTTTCACTTCGCCATCAGATTGTTACACCTAGTGTGACCACTTGGTACTCATTTTTCCGTACAGCCTCTTACTTTCTATCAGCGGGGAGGTCAGGGATGTATTGCTTTTAATCATGTTATTAGTAGTGTTGGCATAACGCCGGTGTTGGTTGTTATTCTCCGGCATCTAGAGTGCTTGGAGTACTGCGATTCCAGAATTGCAGGCTCACAGTATACATTTTGTTTGCTTGGAGGATTACAGTCACTTGTATGTTACATGAGTTTATGATATGATATGGCATTTATAACGCACCTATACACAAGTGTTTCAAGGCACGATGAGGCAAGGGAGGGGGAACAGAGGGAACACAAAGACAACGATCCTAATAGGGCAGGTGATATTGAGATAGCGCAAGTGCAGGGAATGTTGTTGTAACGTTGTTGTTTCAAGGAGATCGTCATCCGTTGGCATGACTAACTCCAATTGAGGGTTATTTGGATATTTTAATCATTTGCACCTTAGATGGCAGCTAATTGCACTAGCACTTTACAACGTTCTGTGCTCGTACAGCACTATTTTATTACTGCAGGCACTTGCACTTTATCTGAACTGTCCAGGAGCTAGACATTGTGAGAAACCTGGAGGTATTCTCCCAAGTAGATCCTAAGAATCCCTTATTCAGGTGGCCAGGTGGCTGGCGCTCTCCAATCCCAACCCTGGGGGTTGACGAGCGAGGGAGGATCACCTGGGTTGGGGAGCCCGGGGTTATGCTCAGGGGAATTCCCAAGACGAGGCGAGGTATTATACCGGGGAAGAATGTGAAAAGGAAGTCCCGAAAGCTTTTGTAGCCTGTTCCAAATCTACCTCATTTCCGCCCACTGAATCTCCCTTATCCGAATCCAACAACCCCTCTGCATCTGGTAAACCGATTAGGAAATCATGAATTGCAAATTAAAGAATCCTTATGTTCCTGGTATCTACCCGAGTACTCCATGTCCCTCCAATTATATTTCCCAAATTCCCAGTCTACTTTGACAAAACACTACCGTTCCCATGATCCCCCCTATTCATTTCACAAACCCTACAAAGCTCACCTTTCTGACTCCACCTACCACCCCCTTCCTTATTACACCTTTTGCCCATCCCACCCAGTAGGATACTTAGAAACTCAACCCCCGCCGCCTTCCGACACAAACACTTTCTTACCACGTGAAAGACAGCGCACTAACACCAGAGCCATTTTCCTGACATGTCCCAACACAAGGGTCAGGCAGAGTCAGGCAATTGACAATAACTACACACAGCTTCCTGCCCTTTTCCTTCCCCAGAGGGATACAAGGCCAAACGCATGAGGAAGCAGATATTCCAGGACGGCAGTTCAAACGGAGAAGAAAAGTGGTGAGACCGGAAAGGATAACAAGGAGGGAAGTTCCCTTGCCCTTTTCGACCCAGACCCGCAAAGCCTCCGTGAAAGGCATCATAAGACTGGGAACTACAGCTGATGTATGATGTAACAGATGTCAACGGTGCACAGTCCCTACCGCGCTGATAACCGAGGCAGGGAGATGTGCTTGCTACTGTGGTACGGTCCTTGACTCCAGAGATAAGAAAAGACAAGGAGTTCAGCCCAGCCGGTGAGTCGGAGAGAGAACCGATAGTAAGCCGGACAGTTTTGAACAAAGGCTGCAAACGGCAACATGATATGAACAAAGAACTTGTGTGCACTGAACTTTTAAAGCCCAGGGAAAGACCAGCTGCAGAATGGTCTGGCGTCACATGGGCGCTCAGTCGAAAGACTAGCTGGTCTCCTTTTCGTGTCAACATTCTAGTACTAAGAGGCCATAGGGAAGGCCGGCACAAAGAGTTAAGGTGGTCATACAAAGTTCGAGCCAAATCCCTTGTACAATAGAAAGTCCTTAACCCATTACCAAAGTTTTGATATTGTGAAACAGGCGTTTGCGCACGGCTGAGGGAAACGTCTTGTGAACAGTGAATGTGTGAAGCCTGACAGGGGGCTAAGAGAAAGCCTGACTAGGGGCTAAGGTGAAGCCGGATTGGGGGCTAAGAGAAAGCCTGACTAGGGGCTAAGAGAAAGCCTGACCGCGGGCTGGAAAAAGCTACGGGAAGTGAATCTGCAAGGTGTTACAAATAAGTGAACTGTGTTAAACTGTCAAAAGTTAACCTGGCTGAGGGATGCCCATGAATGAGAGAAAATCATAACACCCCGTAAACATTGCGTCGACAAGTGTGAACCCGGCTGAGGGATGTCCACAGTGAATGGCTGTTTAAAAAGACATTGAGACTCTTGAAAGTTGCAAGTTGCTGATATCGTGAACAAAAGGCCGTAGTGAACCCGACTGAGGGAGGCCAATGTTGCAAGAGGATCAAAGCCCGGTTGAGGGGGGTCCACAGGTGAAGGCAAATCACCTGACGGGAAGATTACTGAAAGGAACTTTTGTTTTGGTGTTTGTAGCACATCAGGCTCTCTGAGGCAAGAGACTCGGTGCAAAATAGACTTGGCCGCAGAAGGCCCTGATATTTTGGACTGTAAGCACGTGCTGGAGAAGCCCAGGAGTGTGCTGTGCTCAGAGTCCCACCTTGTCCTGTGCTAAAACATGTGGGGAAGGGAGATCCCAGTTATACCGTGCTGACTTATTTTGTGAACACTTCTTTCTTTTCTGGTGAACATTATCCTACATTATTTTGTAACTTAGCGGTAAGGATTGGGAATAGTTTTTTTTTTTTGTATAGGCCCTTTTTATTTGACAAGAAGCCACTACGACTGCCTTAATATTATTTGATGGTTATGGCTTGCTCCCATCTTAGGTTTAGATTAGGCGTTTTTCTCTCCCATTTATACAGTTTAGTAAACAACCTTGAACTGTGATCACTTGTGTCTGTCTTTACTGATGCCACCATGAGTTCCTTACAACACCGACTCACGTTCTACACATTGCAGTACGTGGTTTTTAACATGCATAGCACTTTATATTGTATGCTGCTATACGCATAAGCATCTTTTATCACTCCATGTGATTGTATTCTTACATTGCTGCCAGCACCTGCACTTTATTAGATCCGTCCATAAACCAGACACTAATTACAGTGCTGGTTCCCTCGTCAACACGTTACACATGGAATTGACTATATATCTTTTCCCCAGGTGACTAAGTATTATATCTATATTCTTGTTTGAGATCATTTGGGTGCACTGCCCGGTATACCATGTGTTCTCCTCCATTCCAACATGTCTACCTGCATAACACACCCCTCTGGTCGCACTCATTCATGCTGTCAACATAAAGAAAGGACTGTTTAGTTTAGTTTATTATTTGATAATGCGCTCCAAACCCAGGGGTAGCCGGGCGCAGCAGTTACAAGAATACTTAAGCTTAGGTTACAGTTACAGGGTACATACAAGGATATAGTAGATACATTACATGTGTCATTAAAGTATTAGCAGTGCAGGTATACAAAATATACTAGCTGTAAATACAGTATAGAATATACAGGTCCACGTAAACTATAAACAGTATACAGTATAGAATATGTGGTCACACGTCAAGTTTCAGAGGTATCAAGGTTATTGGACGAGATAATAGATCTGAGCCTATCACAACGGCACGGAATGTGGGTCATCGTTAGTCCAGAGCCAACCTTTCACGTTGCTTCTAAATCTTGTGTAGGGTAGGTTGGCTCTCAGTGTGATGGGGAGTGTATTCCAGGCACGGGCAGCTCTGACAGGGAAACTTGCTCCACCCGCTTTAGTTAGTCTAAATCTGGGTATTTCAAGTAGGAAGTGGTTAGAAGCTCTGGTGTGGTGAGCAGATGATTTTCTTGTCAGTCTGGCCGAGATATAAGGGGGTGCAGTGTTGTTCAGACCTTTATGGGTGAGGGATAACGTCTTGAGGAGAATTCTATCACTGATTTTTAACCAGTGCTGGTCTTTCCTAATGTTGGAGATGTGAGCTCTACAGGGTATGTCCAGGGCTGCTCTAAGAGCATTGTTCTGCAGTATTTGCAATTTATTTATGACAGTTTTGCTAGCGCCTGCATAAAGGGCGTTACAATAGTCCAATTTGGACATTACTAAGGCATTGGCTAGAGTAATACAATTAGTTTTGGAAAGGTAAGGTCTGCAAGCCCTGATTAATTTGCAGGTGTAAGCTGTGGAGGAGGCTAGGGGATTAACTTGTTTTTTGAGAGATAATGTAGAGTCGAGGTAGAAGCCTAATGTTTTTGCCTCGGTTGCCACTTTGATTATATTGCCATCTATGTTTAAGGCAAGATAATTATGGCTAAGTTTTTTAAGGTTAGGGTCGGAGCCCAGGATCAGTATCTCTGTTTTGTCGTCATTCATGCAGAGGCCGTGGGTGGCCATCCATGCCTGAATGAGGAGGTAAATCTTGTTTACTAGAGCTGTGTCTTCGGCAAAATTGCCAGATAGTGGTATGAGGATCTGCGTATCATCCGCATAATTGGTGTAAGTTACCCCCAGTCTGTCAAGTTTGTCGAAGAGTGGCTTAGTGAAGATGTTGTACATTGTAGGGGAGACACATGAGCCTTGTGGGACGCCACAAGTGATCTGTATTGGGTCCGCTGAAGCTAAAGGGGAGAACACTCTCATCGTACGGTTGGCAAGGAAGGATTGTACCCAGGCTATAGCTTCACTTGAGAAATAGGCGGCAGACGCTAGATGGTTGCATAACACTGCAACCATCTCAAAGGCAGGTCAAAGGCAGCTGATAAATCAAGGAGGAGGAGCATAGATTGGCGTGATCCTAGTAGTTGGTTTGTCTCCAGATAGTTTTGGATCTGGAGGTAGGCTACTCTGTCAATGACTTTAAGGAGAAAAGGAGAAAAGGGACCGTGGTGATAGGCCTGTAATTTGTGGGGATAGCTGGGTCAAGGGTCTGTTTTTTAAGGAGGGGCAGTACCCATGATTCTTTAAGGTTAGTGGGTACAGTACTGGATCTAAAGGAGGCATTAATTAGTTTTGAAATGAAGGGTGCTAAATCCCTTGCTGCGTCCTTAATGACTTGTGCAGGGCAATTGTCACCTTGACAGTTAAAGGGTTTCAATGATAGGATCACCTTTTCAGTTTCCAAAATGGATATGTTAGTAAAACTGAAAGATTTACCATTACTTTGGGTGACTGTTCTAGGTGAATCAGTCATGTGGGTGGTGTGGGTTCTTGTGGGGCTCAAGGATGCTTTCTTCTTTGCAATTTTAGTTTGTAGGGTTGTAATTTTATTAGCTAAGGCCTTTTGGATCCTAGTACACCATTGTTTGTCCTTGGGGATGTTGTCTGTGGGAGCAATAGGGTTTTCCATTTCCCGGAGGATGGAGAAGAGTTCTTTAGAATTAGAGTTGGCTTTGCTAATTCTCTCATTGAATATGTCTTTTTTGGTTTGGATTATAGCCTTTTGTATTTTTTAGCAAGGTTGTCAAGTAGGGTTTTGTTCTCCATGGAAGGTGTATGCCTCCAGATGGCTTGGAGTTTACGTTTTTGGGTTCGTAATTCTTTAAGGTGCGGGGTGAACCATGAGTTGAGATGAGATTCTCGTTTACTTTTACATAGTTTGATGGCGGAAATTATATCCAAGGCTTTGGTCATGGCAATGTTGAACGTCTCAACTAGCGTATTAGGGTCAAGGTTGTTATCGCTAGTAGTGAGAGCTGGTAGGAGAAGTGGGAGGAGTTTTTCAGGAGTGATTTCTTTTTTTACTTCTAGTTGGCATGGGTGGTACTATTTCCGGATTATTTGGTTTAGGAGGCTCTATCGTAGCAGAGAAGCAGATGAGGTGGTGGTCAGTCCAGGTTTGTGGTAGGATATTAGAAATAGTAGTAGCAAAGTTTTGGTTGGCTATCCAATCTAATGTCCGTCCTTTTATGTGTGTCGGGCAAGAACTTTCTGGGTAAGGCCATGATTGACTAAAATGGATTGAATGGAGTAGGCTTGTTTGTCCTCAGAGTCATTAAATCCCAAGTTAAAGTCACCTAAAAGGAGGAGCTGTGTGGAATCTTTAATGTTATTGGTAAGGATGCTGGATAGGTCGTCCTCGAAGTTACCTAAAGGGCCTGGTGGTCTATACACTAGTAAAACAGCTAGTGTACTATTATTGAAGATAGGTATTTTGGCAGAGAGCAGTTCGCAGGATGTTATTTCCAAGTGAGGGGTAAGTCTTACAGCTAGATTAGTTTTAGCGATAATAGCCAGACCGCCTCCCCTAGAATTGGGCCGATCAACTCTTAGTAAATTATAATTGTCTGGTATGGCAATCATGAGTGCGGGACCTGCGGCATCATGGAGCCAGGTCTCAGTGATAGCAAAGAAATCTAGGTTATCCATGGCTAGTATGTCAGCAATTTCCGTATTGTGTGCTATGAGGGACCTCGCATTGATGAGGGCTCCTGATAAGGTTGGAGTTGTAGTTTTTTCTTGAGTAAGTCTGGACTTAAAAGTGTTGGATCTCTTCTGATTATAGTGGAGGTCCATTTGTGTTTTAGGGCGCCTTTCTGCCACTGCGGCAGGCGGGATAGGATTGGGAGCAATAAGGGTTAGCATGGAGCCTAAAGGTCTAGTTCTTTTGTTTTTAAGGTCATAAAGGCGGGGGAGTCCCGCTCTAAGTCGGGTATTCCTCTCTTGCAGGTTGCAAGGTGTCGAGTTGGTGTGGGCCATTGTTATGGTAATGGTTAGACAGGTCCAGAGTAAGGTACAGAGTATGTATATGTGGTAGGTTTTAGTAGTGCACATGATGGGGGACAGGTAGCAAGGGGGCATCTATATTTGACAATTCCCATCAGCGACTAAAATGCATACAGCAGTGGGCACCTGGATTTGACAATTCCCATCAATGACTAAGATGCATACCGCAGCGAGCACCTAGTTTTGACATTTCCCATCAGTGACTAAAACGCATACAACAGTAAGCACCTAGGTTTGACAATTCCCAACAGTAACTAAGATGCATACAACAGTGAGTACCTAGTTTAGACATTTCCCATCAGTGACTGAAATGCATACAACAATGAACACCTAGATTTGACAATACCCATCAGTGACTAAAATACATACAGCGGCGAACGCCTGGATTTGACAATTCCCATCAGCGACTAAGATGAAACATCAGAGGGCAGATATATATGGCAAATCCCGTCAGTTAGTGTCGGTATGTTGGCTCAGGGCATGCGGATAGGGCAGTGCTGGCAGGTATAGTCAGTCTCTTCTCAGTTAGATGAAGAGGCGAAGTCTGATAGTTACACATAGTTAATGGCAGCGCTATAGTGCGGCAGCCGATAGAGAGGTACACTTAGTTCAGACAATACGCATAGCAACAGGTGGGCACAGTACCAAGCTATTTTACCAGAGCATTATCAGAGTAGTGAAATACTAAGTTGGATAGATTGAATCTAGTGCTAAGGAGCAATATTGAGCAAATAATAATTGGTAGCACAATGTAGTTCAGTTAGTTCAAACAGTTCATATAGCAGCAAGCAGAGATAGTTACGTGTTGACTCGTCAGTATATTATCAGACCGGCAATGCAAATCGTCTCGGGAGATTCAGCAAGAGACCAGTGTCTAGTAAACTCAAGAGTGTGCACACGTGTGACAAGACCAAGCTATGGCAACCTACATCAGGCATATTTGCCATGGGCAAGGCAGGCACAAGACGGTCTTAGAGGCATTTAGATTTGTGAGCCGCCTTTCAGTCATGGATAATCATGCAGGCATGCACAGTGGCAGTGGCAGTGGCTGGCCGTATAGTGCAAGGGCAAGTTATGGCGTTTAATGCACGGGTGGTTTTTAGGCCAGTGACGTTATCAAGTGCATTATGTTTATTCTGCAAAATGCTGTGATGTCAGTAGACAACGCTTACCTTCAATAGTGTTTGATCAGCTGTGAGGCAGCATTGTTGAGAGACGTTAAAGGGCCATGATTCAAACTATGAAAGGATGGGGTGAAACACGAAACCGGCAGGATTTCTGGCGTGGGTGTCTGGCAGTTCTGGGCAGGCTCAGGGCAGGTGGAGCCTTGTTCGTCGTGCCTTACTAGGCGTGCCGGCTCCTCGACTGTACTTGAAATATAAATTCCATTGCTTTATTTGTAACCCTTGTATGAAAACGCGTCATCCAGGACATTGTCCCTGTTGTGCCCTGCCTCTGCTGTGTGTTTTTACGAATAAATCTCTGTGGCTACTTATCCATGGAGTTTTGTTACACTTTCAGCATCTCCCGACCCTGGAGTGTGGTCCTTCTTCCCACTGCAGTTTTGTTCTTTGTGTGTTTTATTAATAGTTACTCACTGTAGTGCCTAACGTCCATAGTCCCCTTTCCTCCATAGTGCATGGGTATCCCTCGCTAAGGACGGGAGACGGATCCCTTTTCACCAGAAAAAAACCCTCCTTCCTCTTTAAATTCAGAGGCGCATGGGGGTGCGGTCCTAGGAGCATGCGCTCCCCTGACTCCGCCCATCGGCGTTCACTCCTCAGTCGCCATTGACGCGTCGACAATATTTAACATTGCCTAATGACACTAGAATTATTAGGAGGGAGGATGGTGGGATGTATGGAGGAAAGGGGACTATGGACTAAGAGTACGTTAGTCACTACAGTGAGCAACTATTAATTACTCTTACGTCCCATCCCATTTCCTCCATACTGCATGGGCGATTACAACTGAATGTAGCCTCAGGGTGGACAGGAGACCCTCCTTAAGGAAACAAATTCCTTAGCACTGCCTGTCTGAAAAGCAGCGTCTGCTTTAGAGCCGGCGTCCAATCAGTAGCGCTTACAGAAAGCCAAAAGGGTGGCCCAGGTGGCCACCCTGCTGATGATCTGTCATGGGACCTGCCGCTGGAAGGCGACGGCCATGCCATGGCCTTGGCGATGACAGCGTGGGCGTGCATGTTAGCTGGAAGTGGTATGTGTTGCCCCTCGTAGGCCTCCTTGATGGCTGAAACTATCCTCCTTGCTATAGAGGCCTTGGATGCCTGATGACCGGGCCTTGACCCCCGAAGGTGACAAATAGGGTGTCCGACTTTCGGAAGCCCTCGGTCATGTACAGATAGAATCTCAGAGCGCGTCTGACCTCCAGACAGTGCAAGACGCTCTGAGTCTCATCCTTAGGATCGGTAAAAACGTAGACAAGACTATCTCCTCGTTCAGATGGAAAGCAGAGACTACCTTAGGTAGGAACGCGGGGTGCGTTCTGAGGACCACCTTATCCTAGTATATAGGGCTCTGATGCCACCAGAGCCTGAAACTCGCTGACTCTGCGAGTAGAGGTGAGATCCACCAACAGCGCTGTTTTAATGGTGACCAGCCTGATTTCTGCAGACGCCATTGGCTCAAACATTTTGTGCGCCAAGGCGCCCAACACTAAATTGGGATCCCACACGGGGTGTGGTTTCTTGATGGGTGGGTAGAGCCTGGTGAGGCCCGCCAAATGCCACTTGACCACCGGGTTGGAAGAGGAGATAAGCTCCTCCTCCGAGTTTCTGTAGGCCCCTATGGCTGCCAAATAGGTGCAGCATGTGTCCACCTGCATGCATGAGTGAGCAAGGTGTGCAGAGAAGGAGAGCACATCATCTAACGTGCACGTAAGGGGGTCGATCTCTTTAGAGTCCACCCAATGACAGATCCTAGTCCATTTACTCTTGTACATGCTCTTAGTAGCTTTGCTCCTAGCACTTCTGAATGATGTCTAGGTTAGCCTGTGACAGGCTCAGGTGCTTCAGCGTGACCTGCTCAGGAACCACACTGCAAAGGCTCATTTCAATGAAGCGGGATAGATGACCCTGCCCCCCTGCTGCACCAGAAGATGAGCTGGACCCATTGGCAGGTGGCCTGTTCGAGAGACTGAGAAGCTCGGAGAACCATGGTCTCGCAAGCCACCACAGAGCTATCAGAATGATGCTGAGGTGGCACGATTCCTTTATCTTGCAGATCACCCTGTGGACCAGGGGTGTGAGAGGGAAGGCATAGGCTGTCATGCCGTTCCACTTTATCTGGAATGCATCACCCAGGGAGCCAGGACTCTGCCCATGCCAGGATGCAAACTGATGGCCCTTCCTGTTGTCCCAGGAGGCAAAGAGATCCACCTGAGGATGCCCCAGTCTGCTGTAATCTCCATCAGCACCAGATCGTTCAATTGCCACTCATAATTGTCTGCTCCCAGTTTCCTGAGCCTGTCCGCTTCCAGGTTGGACTCCACAGGAAGGTGGATGACCGTCAGGTAGATGTTGTTCTCCAGGCCCCATTCCTACATGCTGATCGCTAATTTGGTCAGTGGAGGGGACCTGGTACAACCCTGCTTGTTGACATAGTGCATGCTGGTGGAGTTGTCCGTCTGGATGAGGATGACCTTGTCTCCAATGAGAGGAAGGAACGCTTAGAGAGTTAGCCATATGGCTTTCGGTTCCAGTCAGTTGATATGAGAGTCCTTCTCCTGCAGGGTCCAGACTCCATGGACACTGTGGTTGTCCAAATTGGCCCCCACAGCCTTCCAGGGAGGAATCCGTAGTGATGGAAACCTGCAGGGCCGGCTGCCGGAAGGGCTTGCCTGTCCGCAGGTTGCAGTGTCTGGACCACCATGTGAGGTCCGGGTGGAGAGTAGGAGGAATGTTGACAAGCTCTGCTTGGGAGCCGCTCTCCTGATTCCATGAGGCTGCGAAGTGCAGCAGTAATCTCCTCATCTTGGGTCTTGTGTGGGGTACGGCCAGTAGGACTGCTGCCATGATACCTAATAAGTGTTGGTACCACTAAGCCGAGGTCACTTCTTGGGTGAGGAAGTGAGTAGTGGCTCTCTTGATGGCTGTAATCTTGTCCCCCCGAGGGGGAAAACTCTCTCGGAGCTTGTGTCCCATAAGAGGCCCAGAAAGGTCAGGCTCTGCGTAGACTGCAGCTGAGACTTCTTGAAATTGATCGAAAATCCCAGCTCATGGAGTGTGATCATAAGAGGGGCCAGCCATAATGGCCATTAATCAATGGCACCACCATTGCTGTTGGGTGGACAGGTGTGATTAGCCCAATGAATTGGTCATTGGATCTGGTGCAGTTCTCAGAATCACACATATAGGCACATGTATATGTGCACATAGTCACCAGGAGCTACTTCTGGCTCCACAGGGTCACTGAAGCCAAACAAACGCACCTATGTACATTTTAACTCTGTGCCTTTGAGACAATCTATGAAAAAACATGAGGGCGAATCTATATGACATTTAAAGTATATGGGGTCGTATTCCAAGATGGCCGCCGGCGCAGGGAGATGTGTGAGAGTCTCGCTCCTGCCGGGCCGACATGCAGCACCTCATTTAGCCACGACCCTGAGGGTACCAGCACCACCACCAGACAATAATTAATGCCCAGAGACATCGGGACTGCGGGGAAGTGAAATCCCCGAAGACCGAATGCCAGCGACGCTGTGGGAGCAGAACACCCCCTCCCCCACCGCGGTAACGACTCTTCCCGCGCAGCCTGGAGGCAAAGGGGTGCCGCGCCTCAGAGAACCGCCGGAGCTGAGAGGAGCGAATCCCAAGCGCCTTGGTGGGTTAGCGGCGGCAGCTATAAAGGGCCACTCTGGGAAGGAGAAACGCAGCGACCGAGCGGCGTGAGTGCCGCCTTCCTTCACCCACAAAGTTTTGCGGAGCCTGCTCCGGTGAAGGAGCGAGTGGAAGCCGCGGGAGAGCGAGGCGGGGATTCCGGCGCCACAGAGCCTCAGAAGGCAGAGCAGTTGTAAGAGGCCAGCGAGGACGGAGACTTCGCCCCCCGATCCCTCGGACACCGCAGGAGGCGTGGCAGAGAAGCGGCGAAGGAATCGTGCATGCGCCATTGCGGCAGAGGAAACACCGAGCGGGTGCGAAAAGACAAAGGGGGATCGCCAAAAGAGGCCGAGAGGGTGGGAATTGGTTCGGCAAAAAAAGAAGCGGAATGGGAGAGGAAACTACAAGCCGGCAATAACAGACTAGAGGCATCGACTCCGCAGAAATCTGAGAGGGCCATGCTCCTATACACAGTATTCGAAGAGGTACCCAATGAAGGGATTTGAACTCAAACACACTCAATAGGCCCGGTGCGGATCAGGAGAGACTCACATTAAAGCCTGAGGATGAAGCAGGGTTTAGGACCCCCCGCTAAGTTAGCCCCGAGTCCAGAGGGCAGGGAGCGATAGGCGGACCGCCTTAGCTACCATAGGCACCCGGGCCCTCCTCGGGAGTAAAGTTGGTATTTGGTTAAAGGTTGGGGGACAGTTGGGGAGTTTGAGGGGGTTTCTCATCCAGAAGAGAGAGGGGACCACAACACATGGGCCAACAGGGTAGCCCACAAGGACTGGTTGAAATGGGGAAGATAAGAATTTTAACCCTGAATGTTAGGGGCCTGAACATCCCCCGTGAAAAGGAAAAGGGTAGAAAATATGCTCAGGAGGGAGAAAACTGACATGCTCCTGCTTCAGGAAACGCACTTCAGAGCCGTAGACAGGGGGAAAATCCGCCTGAGAGGATACGATGTACTGACACAATCAAATACAACAGGGAAACGAGCAGGGGTTATGATAGCAGTAAAGGGGGAATGGAAGCAATATTGATAGAGAAGCAGACAGACAAGGAGGGAAGGTACGCATTTGCCAATGCCAAGTTACACAACACCAAGTTATCTTTGGCATCCATATATGCACCAAACATGGGGCCAAGATGGTTTCCTGCGGGATACAATGGGAAGGTTGGAGGGGTTCGCGAAAGGTGATCTAATAATTGGGGGTGATTTTAACATGACCTGGCAGCCTCAGATAGACAGGAGCGTGGGGGGACCACACCATCAGGGCGCCCCTTCTGAACACCTCAAAAAAAGGATGGAAGGTATGGCACTATGCGACGCATGGAGGGAACATAAAGGTCAGAACAAGGGATACACATTCTACTCGCACGTACACAATACGATGTCGAGAATTGATTATTTTTGGGTATCGGCAGGAATTCTTGGCAAGGTTCACGGAATGGAACTAGGCCCCACAGCACTGTTGGACCATGCACCACTCTGGCTGGAGCCATCGACCCCAAGGAACGAGGGAGGCCTATGGCGCTGGAGGCTGCTGCAGGAACTACTCTCGGACCCAGTGATGGGAGAAACCATAAGAGACAAAATCTCAGAATTCTTCGATCACAATGACACAGGAGATGTCCCTTTGGGCACAGTATGGGAGGCGTTCAAGGCGGTAACCAGGGGACACATGATTGCCCTGAAGGCATCGAGGGATAAACAAAGGCTAGGTTGGGAACGTGAACTGGAGAAGAAACTGACAGATCTGAGAAGAACTACCCGCACGTACCACCAGAAATGTAAAGAGGGCTCTAAAACACACGCAGGGGCAACTGGAATTCCTCCGCAACAAAAAGGCAGAGAGATACCTCCTATAACTCAAGCAAAGATATTACATCAAAGCCAATAAGGCAGATCGATACCTAGCAAGACAACTCAATGCAAAGCAAAAGTCCTTGACCATCCGGAACATTAAAAACACACAAGGAGAAATGCTAACGCGTACCAAAGATATCGGGGAGACATTCAGGACATTCTACCAGGAATTATACACAACAGAACACCCAGAGGAGGCAGATCAAGAGAGATTTCTACGGTCGCTCCCCATGCCGAAAATTTCAGAAGAAGAAAAATTGGCATTAGATGCCCAGATAACAGAAAGCGAAGTAAAGAAGGCAATTCAAGATTTCCCACTCAACAAGGCACCCGGCCCGGATGGCTTCACTGCTCCATTTTATAAAAAATACGAGGACATCTTAACCCCATTCCTCACTAGATTACTAAACTCTTTCAAAGACGACGGGAACGTGACCCCATCCATGAACGAGGCAAAGGTACTGGTATTCCACAAATAGGGGAAGGATCCCTCCGAGTCTCATACAGACCCATCGCTTTGATAAATCTGGACCCGAAGATTTATACGAAAATCCTAGCAGCCAGGCTCTCCCCGCTACTCCCTACCCTAATCAACCCGGATCAATCGGGATTCATCCCGGGGAGGCAGACCCACGACAATCTTAGAAGGCTAATTCCCCTGATAGAAAAAATAAACATCACCCAGACCCCAGCAATACTTCTATCATTAGATGCCGAAAAGGCTTTTGACCAGGTGGAATGGTCCATGCTCTTTAAGACCCTGGAACACATGGGATTTGGGAATCACTACATAAACATGGTCAAAGCCAACTACTCCTCCCCAGCGATCAGAATAGCGGTTAATGGGGAAGTCACGGAGAGGTTAACGATCACTAGGGGAATGAAACAGGGTTGTCCGCTCTCCCCACTCCTATATGCAATATTCCTAGAACCGATTCTAATCAAGATAAGGGAATCCAACCAAATTAAGGGGATAGAGATGGCGGGCAGACAGCATAAGGTGATTGCCTACGCGGACTATATGCTGTTAGCACTCAGGGACCCAGTAAATAGTTTGCCCTATGCCATACAATTAATTGAGTCTTTTGGGGACCTCTCAGGTCTAAAAATTAACAACAACAAAAATCGGAAATCTTACACTTAGCCGGGAGTAGAGAAATGCTGGAAGGGGAAGCGGGACTGACAGGCCTAAAAATAGCAGAGGATGGTATTAAATATCTGGGCATAACACTTATGCACAAAGTAGACGCTTTATACAAAAGGAATTTCCCCCCACTGCTAGGTAGTGTAAAGAAAGACTTGGAACGGTGGAGCCCGCTAAATAGCTCTTGGTGGGGAAGGATTCAATCGGTAAAAATGAACACACTTCCAAAGCTGCTGTATTACTTCCAGGCCCTGCCGATAGTAATCCCGAACACATTCTTTAAAGCCCTCGCTAAGTCAATCTCTTCGTTTATCTGGAACAGGAAATCCCCAAGAGTTGCCAGAGCAGTCCTCATGGCCCACATTAGAGAGGGGGGACTTGCACTCCCACACTTTAGAAATTACTACCATGCAGCACAACTAAGGGTCCCGAAAGAATGGCTAGGGGACAATCAGCGAACGATCTGGGTGACACAGGATAGGACGGTTGCAAGAACGACACTAGAAGACCTTTTATGGAAACTCAAGCAACACAGACATCCAAACCTACGAATTAGCGAGATCATGAAAGCTACACTGGATGCATGGGACGAACAGACATGGAAAGGAAACATAACCACGGCGACCGCCCCTTTTACTCCTATTTGCAGGAACCCACAATTCCCACCGGGAATAGAACAAGGTGCCTATGAGAAATAGGAAGAGGCTGGGTGCAGGAAAATCGGAGAAATGTTCCTGGACAAAGAACTAAGAACGTTCACAGACTGTAGGACCACATGGAAGCTCACAAATGCAGACAGGTTCAAATATGAACAGCTCAAACACTGGTTAACGACCCCTGAGATAACCCGGGCGGCGACCAGGGAACTGACCACCTTTGAAAAGTACCTCCTCGCCAACTCAGGGGACAAGAAGCTAGTTTCCACTCTATACAACTTCATAAACACACAGGAAGAGGAACTCAAATGGGCCTACATGAAAAAATGGGAAGATATCATGACTCAACAATGGCAGACGTTAAGGGCGGACATCCCCAAACTAACACAAGCAGCCCAGACCAGGGAAATGTGGATAAAAATAGTCACACAATGGCACTATACGCCAGAGAGGCTAGACGCCATGTATCCGCAAACATCGAGCCGTTGCTGGAGAAGCTGCACAGACTCAGGCACTTGGAGACACATCTGGTGAGACTGCCAAGGGGTTAAAGGGTTCTGGACAGAATTGATCACTGAAATGAAAAAGATATTTCCAGAGGCGGATCAATTAGGGGAGAAGGTTTGGCTCTGCGGGCTGAAAGGGCAGCATGCAAGAAAGTACACCAAGGTGCAGTGGAGAAGCTTCATGGGTCTAGTCATTGCGGCTTGGCCACAATTGCGCAGAACTGGAAGAAGCAAGATCCACCACTAATATTCACATGGCTACAAAAGGTCTGGTCGCAAATGACCATGGAAAAGATCACGCATAACCTTCAGGGAACACAGGATACCTTCCAGAAGGAATGGGGGGGTGGGGGGGCGGTACTTGAATATCTACAATTGGACAACATGGAAAAATGGTGCCCACATAACATCAGAATCACGGACTTATTCACATCATAGACATTCCCGAAAACTATTGGACATTGAGATCTCTTCCGAAACGGGGTGGGTAGGGGAGGGGGGTGGGGGAAGTTTGGGGGGGGGGCATCTTGTAATTTGTTAATGGTTTCATTGTGAAAACAATAAAAAAAATAAGTTAAAAAAAGTATATGGGGTCATAAATATTGGACAAAATGATATGTTTGCATCTTATGTGGAAGTTAGATTTGCGGGATGCTATGTACTAGCTCCTTGTTCCCCAGTGGTAGCTCCTGGTGCCTTATCCAATCTTAATTTTGATCCCCGATGAGTAACTGTTGACTTGCAGCCGAGATGATCTATTGTCAGTGCTGCCTGCAGCTTTTTGGGGCTTTTTCACACAATTCTTTCTTAGAAATTTGTGCCATGATCTCTGCTTCCAAAAGGTCAGGGTTTTCCCAACTCCCTTGGAAGCAGATCCATAACCCAGGTTCCGAGTGCCAACCAGTCCCAATTGGGACCTTTTGGACCCAGTCCTGGCGCCAGTGGCACCAGGCTCATAAATATGCCCAGTCCCAGCGCTGGAAGCGCCGGGCTCATAATGCTTGGGTGGACTTACCTGCAGCAGACCATGCTGCTTACTTGCCTGCCAGTTGAGCCTCTGATCCTCTTCTGTTTGGAACTACTTTTCCTGTTGGGTGGGGCAGGAGCCACTCCCTAGGTTCAGAACACTGGAACTCTTCTGGAAAGCAGGAACTCTTTTCTTATCTAGGTGTGGCTGTGGAAGGAGACACCTAAGCACTACAGGAGGCTATTTAAACCACACCCGATGGATGAATCTTGCTTTGCGTTATTCTGCATCCTCTGCAGCAGAACGCTCATCGTGTCTTCTGCATCTGATCCTGGGCCTAAGGAAAAAGGCTTACCATCCTGAATCCAGTCTTCAGCAACACCTATAAAGACAAGAAAGAACAGGTTAGCATTACGGTCTTCAGTGACAGCTCTTCACTTACCTGGTCCATCGGCTGTCACCAACGCCTCGCGCTGCATTCCGGCATCTGAAAGACAAAGGCTTACCTACTCTTCGTGCGCTCTGGAGGTCTTCGCACTGCATTCCGGCATCTGAAAGACAAAAGCTTACCAACTCTTCGCACGCTCCGGAGGCCTTCGGCGCTGCATCCCGCATCTGAAAGACAAAACAAGGTGCGTTTAAAAACATTGGGGAACTTTAATACTCACGTGCCATTACTCCTTTCCACATCTAACCCAGAGGGTATTCCGGCACCCTGCAGCCGCTCCGAACTTGTACCTGCCAAAATAAAAAGACAGTTAGAGCGCATCGTGAAGCAGGCAACAAGTGCTTACTTACGTGCTTCCAGGCGCTTCTATTCATCACACGGGCTCCATCTTCAACTCACTTCAGCCCGTCATCCGCCATCGCCGGAACCCTGCAAAACAAGAGACATCATTACTAAAGACTTTTAAAGACATTAGAATTACTCGAAACTTACCGTTCGTGCAGTAAACGACGGACAGCAGTCCTCGGAAGTCAAGAGGCCTGCTCCCCTTATCCAGTGAAGAAACTGGTTACAGCACCCTGCCCCGAGGCAGATGGAGAGCACGGCGTTCACTTATCTAAGACATCTTACCCTTCGAGTCAGACATACAATGCACAGAGGTCCAGCCCAAAGAGCCAGCCGTGTGTTACACATCACCTTTGAAGATACGGTATACGCCCAGTCAAGACCGGCGCCTCTACGGGAATCAGGTGAGCGTTACAATTTGTTCCAGAAAGCTCTCTTTCGATCCGACCTTGCAACTTTGTTTTCAACACTATCATACTAGAAAGCAGTGCAATTGTGATTGCGTTTTGCTAATTGAAGTAAACTGGTTGTTATGCAACAGTTTGAAGGTGATACATTTATTGATGATAAACTAAATCTAATACAACGTTAAGTCAGTTTTAGGCAGAAACCTGTGCAGTTCCCTTAGGGACCACTGCAAAAGGCTTAAGACTACAGGTGTTGGCAGTAAACCCAATTGGTAGTAGTCTGTACCACCCAGATTTACCTGGTAGCTGTGGCTGAGCAGCCAGACTTCTCTTAAGAAGAGTTAGACAGTATATAGAGTATACAAGATAGGTACCAAAATACAGTAGCACAAGCAAACACTGATCAGAGCGTGGGTATAAAAGTATATAATTATTTATTTAAAAACACACTTTGTAAAATACACTAACACTAATATGGCAAGCAAGTTCAAACACAGTCACTATTAATATATATACATCCCTGATCACTTATTGAGCAAGTCTTAGTTAGAACACCACTTATTTTCAGACAGAGGTGAGCGCTTAACCTAAGATGGCACTCCAATAAGTTACTTAAAAAGGGAGGGAAAAGGCAGAATCGGGAACATACACAATACCAACACTTTAGGAGAACCAGAGCAAGTCATAAAAGGCAGAGTCTACTGAGGAGCAAGAAAGTCATAGGCCAGGCCCACTCTTGGAGAGAGCAAGGCAGAATGTGTTCACGATCACACAGTTGAATAGTACTTTTAAAGAGACTTTGTACAGAGTTCAAAAAGGGTTGGATCAAGTCAGGAAAAGTTAGTTAGTAGGTCCCAAGTCACCCCAGGATAGAAAGTCAAGGATTAGGGGACACCTTGAACAGTCTGTTGCAAGAAAGACCAGGCGGGACTCAGTACCTGAAATAGTGAGAAAGCTCCAGCGGTGGCAGTTGTTCCTGGCAGCGGGTGCAAGTCGGTGCTTCGTCCAGGGGAAGAGAAGATCTCGACATGGAGGAAAGCCGGAGGTCGTTGCACTGCCAGGGAAGAATGCAGCCGCGGAGTTTCCTGGTTAAAAGGTACTACCCTTTTATTCGCGGTAGTGGTGAAGCGTGGCTATCCGGCCGCCGGGGTGCTTGGCACGGGCGATTCGACCACGAGACAATCCAGGAACGCGAAAAAGAGGGCGAACTGGTTATCCCCACCAGTTCAGAGGAAGAAGACTCTCCGGGTTGAAGATCTTCTCTGTCGTTGCAAAGTGGTGAGGCGGTTCAGCAGGGATCCACCGGTGGTGTTGTCGTTGCAGGTCGGCTCAGCTTCTCCCTCTTCGGATTCTTTGGTCCGGTGGCGACTTCTGAAGTTCCAGTCCCCAAAGCCCTGCTTTTATGCAGAAAACCCCCATTCATCAGTCCTAGCTGTTACTCAAACATGCTAAGTGGTGAGCCGGGCGGCTCGCCACTGAGCCAATCACACAAGAGTGCGATTTGAGTTGCCGAGGCAACTCAGTCCAGGGTGCCTAAACCCCGCTCCCACACATCCTGTAGACCCAGACAGAGTGGCACCACTTTTGGAGGCTTCTGTGGAGAAACCTGCCAAAAAGTGGAACAAAGGGCTCGACTTGGGTTGGAGTTACAGAGGCGAAAACAAACGCCATTTTACAACCGAGTCCTGGCAAAAAGACCCAACCGGGGAATAAATATTAAATAAATAACCCGGCAGTATCTTTAACATTGCACCAAAAAGTGGTGCGTTTAAAATGAATGGGAAAATCCCATAGGAAATATTCCAGTGGAATATTTCGCGTGGTAACCACTGCCACCAGCCAGAAACTCGACGAGGGGGGACTGCACAGTGCCCCCTCGAAAAACAGACCCAGGGGCAATCGAATTACCCCTACCAGTACTTCCACAATATGATGGTTTGTACTGGTTCTGTTCACAATTTAAGACTAGTAAAGTCAATGGTGACTTTACATGCCCTGGGAGACAGTAGTCAGTCCCAGGGTATGGAGTCTATGTTTGCGGGTCACTATGACACCCCTGTGTTACTGCACTGAGGGTGTTGTGTAACACACTTACCAAAAACCACATGAAACCCTATGGAGTAAAACACCCCATAGCCCATAAAACACATTACAAAGTCAAAGGATATCTCAAATCATGTCTAAGAGTGGGAGAAAAAGAGTCTCACTCTTAGCAGGAGAAAAAAATAAACCCCAAAAATCCAGCAAAGCTGCTGGGAGACTCACTAGGTTTGGGAAATTTGCCTTAACAGAGAATTCTCCCTAACAGTCAGGAAACTAACAGAAATATGAGAAGATTTCTTACTTTTAGAGATGCTTTTTTCATGAATTACAGCACCCAATTGTCTTGCTTGCAATTTTAGGCCAGTTAAATGTTTTCTGAGACAGTAGACCAAGCAGCAAACGCTTCGCCCACGTCCCCTGGAAAATATGCATCTGAAACCCCAAAGCCATCATGGAGAGGTTTAGTACAATAACCCCTGATAAACAGAAGCAGATGTCCCATGTGTCTGACAAAGCAGCTGTAGTAATTTCGAGCTCCACAGTTGCATCAAACTGCCAGGCACAATGCGTGCAAAATATATGCCAGATGCACCTACAGTTAGTGATGTTGGCGGCAGCAATGTGACACAGGAATGCTGCACAAACATGAACAAATCAAATGGGTTAAGGTCCCAGCAGGGACGCACTTTCCAAAAGAAATGGTTAGAAACCTATAATTGGCTTAGGTACAATGTGTCTGTCAAAAAGTGGCTGTGATAAGGATGCCTGGAATGCTTTAATTAAATATGGCTTTAACAATTTTAGGAAGGCCATAGAGAGATGTAACAGCCATTAGAATTCAAACCTTCATTGGGCAGCTGCAATGGCACTAGCAAGAGGTACGAATGTTGCAGCAGTTTTATTTTTGGGCCACCTCAGGCAGATGAGGGAGAACAGAAGTGCGCTGCTGAATATCTTGACAACAATGTTGGTTTTGGGTCGGCAGGGTCATGCAATTCGGGGCCATACTGATGAGGACACTAATCTACAGGCAATTCTGTTGCTTCGTACTAGACGCCCCAGAACTGCAAACTGGATGTCTCATGACATATTAAATTAAATGCTGCCAATTATGTCACACAATTTGCTCTGTGGCCTCATGAAAGATATTCATGATGTGAAATTATTTTCTATTTTAGATGAGACTGCTGACGTGTCAGTAAAACAGCAGGTCTCTGCATTCTTTCGTATTGCAAAAGAGGATCTTTAGGTAGAGGAGATTTTGTCGGGGCTTTTATGAAACATCTAGCACTACAGCACAAACTCTGCGATTTTAAAAGATATTCTTCTGAGGTTTGACTATAAAATAGAAAACTGTCAGAGGAAGCGTTAAGATGGTGCTTCTCGTATGGCTGAACAATGACACGGTTTGCAGACATTGGTACAATAGGTGGAACCACAAGCTATTTATGCCCACTGCTTTGCTTGCACACATTCTGATTTTAGTAGTTCAGGATATCGCTATGGGCATTGACTAGCTCAGGGATCTATTGGTTTTTGCAAGGGACTTGATTGGTTTCATTCCAAATTCCCCAAAACGCCTGGATTGTTTTGAGCGTTGACAAGAGGAAGGGAGTGTCAAACTGCTTCCATTCTGTCCAACCCAATGGACGGTTCGATCAAAATCTTTGACTGCGCTTGCTACTACAGTTCTGCAATAGAATTTCTGGGACTTACAGCCGGTGCCCACACTTACAGCTCCACAAACTCAAAACCTTTCTAGGTCATCATCTTTTTTACATTATATTTTCCTGTGTTGAAACTGTGAACACTGCTCTACAGAAGGTCCATTTAAGGTTCCATGAAGCATCGGTTCTGACTGAAAACCTTAAAACCATTGTTGCACAACTTCAAGAGGGATTTGAGGGACTTCTTTTCAAAAACCACATCAGATGTGGAACTAGAGAAAATGTTGTGCAAAGAAGGGCCAGGAAAATCCCACGGCACCTGTATGAATGGTCAGTTCCCCATGTTTTCCAGTCTCCTGAAGGTTATTATGAACTCATAGATTGTACTTTGGTATCTCTCAGAACTGTGAAAATCCCGAGGGTGTTTCACTGCCTAAACCCTGGGTATCTCTTACTCAGGTGGCTAGGTCACAGCCATCGCCTTTGGATCCAGACCCTGGAGGTGGATCAGTGCGGGAGGATCACCTGGATGAGGGGTCCTCAGGAAATGGGGGAGGACCACCAGATGACGATACATGGTACCCCCCTTTTCAAATACCCCTGTCCCATCCTATTTTATAGGATATTCCTCCTACCCTCCCCCTTTGCTACACAAACACTGAGCCGAGGAAGAGGACGTCTGAGGCTGAAAGGAGTACAACCCATGCAATACACTGGATATGTCTCACTAATAAGATCAGGCAAGGTCAGGCACTTCACCTTAATTGTATACACCTGGTACCTATCAGCTCTACCCACTTGGTTAAAAGATGGAACACAGACACACTCAGCGCAAAGCGGTGCACGAGAAGGTGCAGTTCTTCCAGGGTGTCGGCAAACCAGGTACGGAAAAACCTTGGACAACCCGGCGAGAGATTGTTACCTATGAAGGGCCTTGAAGGTCGAGTACTATAAAAAAAAAAAAAAAATCTTCAAACTAACAGCAGTATGTTGTTATATGGGAATACTAGCATACGTTGGTGGAGCCAGCATGGAAATGTATGGGCACAGCCAGCAGGAAAATGTTTTTTTATACTGGCATGTATTGCAGGAACCGGCATGATAATGCATTGGGAAATGCACAGTTCACTTTTGGTGACTTGCATCTATTGTACTTTTTTCATGATTTACCCTATACCCTACAAAACCGATTGTTGGCCTATTACCCAAATTGCTGGCATTTTACCCACATTTTCAAAGAAAGTGTGCTGTGTAATGCACCATTTTAACCCATTATTCAAAACATGTTCTCACTAGTGGGAGAATAATCCCTCTGAACCCTCCCCCCCACCACAAACCCATTTGCATTAGTATGAGCATCCTCGCTACGCTCGATCACAATCACATACTTGTGGCAAATATTTACACCGTCTAAAAAAAAAAACTCACCAGCCACCACTGGTGGCTGGTATATCTGTGGACCAGGCACCGGCCCTTCTTTCTATGTTACGTTAAAGATTTAAGCTTTGATTAAAAACAGATTTGCTTCTTTCACTTGCAGTAGTGCATGCCCCTGCAGCGGCATAATCATGGACATTGCGCACACGTGGTGGTCTGGACCGGCCTGTGGTGTGGCATGCCTTGTGTTTTGTTAAGGAGCTTGAGGGTGCCCCCACAGCCACCAAATTATGTGCTACGCCATTGGGCACCACTCTGTCTGACAAAGGGGTAATGTGCAGTGTGCGCCTTGAAGTCTGTCAGTGAGTCCCCAGGTGAGAAGCAACTCGTGGGTGTTCTCAATTTTAAATAACTGTGTGGTGCCATGGGTTTGTGTGTGCAGCAATGATATTGCAATAAATGTTTTTTTTTTTAAGTCCTCTGGCATCCAGTATTTTGCTTAGATAATAAATACTATGGAGGATCTTGGGTATATTGAAAGAATCTTTCCTGGGTATTATATTCCAGCAAAGATAACATTATCAGGTGCACTCCCCCTGTGCAAGCAGACCAGTCTAATAGTTTTCTTCTATTGTAGTGGTAGCTGACTCAGATACATTTATAACCAGGGAATTTTGTTGCTACTAAATACTGGTCAATGATTTAATTTTCAGGCCTTGCTCGTGCAGCATTTTTCTCTGAGGTAAACAGCAGCACACGCCTCCCCAGGGCACTGCTTTTTTGGCCTGTTTAACACAGCAACACCACCGATAATGCATACATGTGTCAATTGATCTATAGAGGTTTCATGCACTAGCTGTAGCCTGCGTTAGAGATTTCAGTTTCCCTGTTACAAATACTGCATTATGTATGTTTTACATATAGACCCCAGGTCGAATCTGGAAAATTACATTCCCCAAATGTGTGATCGCAGACAAACATGTCTCCCTCTGTGCCTCAGTTCTTTTATCTGGCTGAAATGACAGCGTCTGGAAACACGGGTGCTAGACACATCTGAATAATCGGAAGGTTGTTCTTCCCGATCCTGGCTCGGCTCCTAGATTCAATTGATAGGGTCTATGACGCCCTTCATTCTGAAATACCTCAGGTTAGACAGACCCTGAAGGAAATTTTGGGGAAAGTCTGCTTCCTGGAGGGTTTCATCATTGTCTCAACTAGGACCAACTGCCAGCCGGTGAGTTGTGTAGGAGCCGGGGTGGAACTACAAGTTAATGTTGAAAGGGCTGAATCACCAAGACAGATTGTTGTAGAGGCTCAAGTGCGGTCTACGAAAAATGTCCTCTTGCCTTCAGTGTCTGTGTTGGGTATGGAGGATGAGGCTGCACAGGCGATCAGGAATAGTAGCTTTATTGAGCTGTACCCCTCAAGTATTGGACCTTTAGCTAAAGAAAAGGGCAGACTCCAAAATAAATTCAAAAATTGTAAGCCCCACCAAAAAAGAAGAATAGGGAGTCGCAGAAATGTTTAAATAAATTGAGGATGCAGATTGATAAGGGTACGGCCCTTGCAAAGGTGGAGACAGAGCGGAAAACGACCTTCTTTAAGATTGGGAACACAAAGGGAACCATGGGGGTCAAGAGTGGTCCTTTGCAACGTGTGGGGAAGGTGAAGGAGTTTAGTACCCATGAGAGGGGAGGGTTGTTGAGGAGAGCCCATCCTTCGATTTAAGTAACATTTCGCTCCACCCGTGCGACAAGGACATATTAGATCCTGCTGCAGTTATCAGTCCTTATGAGAACTCAGACAGGGTCATCCCTGTAGAGGGGTCAGGTGCTGGGAAATGTGTTATGAGGGAGTCAATTCTGAAACCACTGAATGGAAGTAAACCTATACCACTCGAGGGGGTGAAAATTAAAAAAGAGGTACCACAACCACAGCTTAATAAGCAGAAACTCTACTCAATATTTTCTAGACCTGTGGTCTTAAAAGATCTAGAGACCTCAGTTATGGAATCTCTGGGACCTTTATGTAAAGCTGGCCCTTTGTCCCGTACTACTGAAGAGAAGAGATCTGGTTTTCCCAAAAGGAAAGGCACCGTCGGTGCATTATGTAGATAGGGAAAGCAAAATGAATAGAGGGGCCAGGGCAAAAGAGTAAAAAAATAAGGTGGTTGATGATACGATTTGTCTCTATTTGAGTCGGCTGTTTGAAAGTTCAAACAGAATGCCATTGAATAGAAATTACAGTCTCAATATTTCGAAATCCCCAGACTTCAGTTTGGTAATCAGAAGACATCAAAATCATGGAATTTTCCACAATGAATCCCTTGATATTGTCGAAGTGCATTTGCTGTCACAAATCATTAAAAACGCACTTCTAGCTGAAAATGAGGGCTTCCTTACCCTGGGCTTTGAAGTGGCAGACGTGGGGATCTAAGGTATGTCAAGAATGTCTGTTTCTAAAGACAAGCTTGGCCAGCACGGTTCAGGGCTCAAAATGGAGTGCAAATGGAGCTGTATGTGCCTCAGTGCCAAACTGGGCTGAGATCTCAAAGTAATGTTCCTTACGAGTGGTCTTCAAGGGCTGACTCCGCTTTTGTGGGGGGAAGCGGAGTCAAATGGGAAGGTTGAAATTCGGAAGTTGTAATTGTGTCCTGCAATTTAAGAGGCTTTGGAAGCATAGTGAGAATCCAAGATTTGTTTGCTTCATATGACATCATTTGTCTTCAGGAAACTCTCCTGTTGGATAACCCCCTTATAGATGTGTTTGATATTGTCTTAAGCGCAGCGCGGTCTAAAGTGCCGTCCGTATGGCGGTCTCTTAACAGCTGTTTGGCATAATCTAGGTAAAGTAGAAACTGATAGTTTGGAGGAAGTATTGTCTGCACTTTCATTCTTACTCTTGGGGGAAATCCCAGAGGAGGGAGCGTCAGTCATTTTTCTGGGAGATTTGAATGCTGTATGCTTGTATGATGCCTGGTATCAGGCCCCCAATAGGATGAGGACGTCACGCTTGTCCAGTGAAAGGGGTCTAATGGTGGTTTAATGGTCATTGGCATTCAACCCTGGACTACTTATCTGCTCATCTGTTTCATGAGGGGTGGGAATGTGGAGATAATGCAAACAGAGCTTAGTGATCATTGTATGGTGCGCTGTGAGCTGTCAATGTTACGTTTGGTTCACGCGAAAGCCATATTAATGAATGTTGAGATCAATCCTAGAAATCACGATGTGAAGTGGTCCCAGAACATGACTTTGGCTTTTGATGAGATTACTGGCCTACTTAGATCTAATGTAAAGGCTATTTGTTCGTCAAGCTTTGCCCCTTGTATTAGAGTGACCCTTGGTGATTTATTACCTGCAAACAACTGGAAAAAAGTTTTAAAATGATGGGTCATAACCATGCTTTTGATGCTAAGGTCTAGTGCGTAAAAATTAGATGCACTCAGAAATCATAGCTATACAAAGGGAGAAAGGATCGAAATTTGAAGGGTGAAAAATACCTTTATAAATTGGCTGTAAGGCCATGAATTTGTAATAGCGATAAATGATGCAGAAAGAATGCTGGGATGTATCTTGGGTAATAACACCAGCAAGTTACACCAGTTGATTAAACCCAGAGGGATTGACCAATTCCTGCAGATTCAAGCAATATCAGAAGAAGCTTGGGAGAATCATTTTAAGGATGTCCATGTAAAGGAGGGTTTGGTAAACTGTGTCCACTTCTCTTGTCCCAGTTGGTTAGGGGCTCTCCCTTGGGACCTGGATGATATTTCCCTTCTTATTAAGTCCAGCGAAAAAATCAACTGCTCCGGGCCCCGATGGCTTGACTAATCTAACCTTTAAATCTAATGTTTTGTTGTGGTCCCAAGTAATGTCTTGTTTGTTTGGGAACATTCTATTAAAAAGGGAGCTTCCTGTGTCCTGGAGTGCAGCATTGATAGTCTTGATTTTTTAGAGGGGTGTCTTCCTTACAATACAGGCCAATTTTGTTGCTAGATGCCTCAAATACGATCTTTGCCAAGATACTCCTGAAAGAGTTTTATAAATGGGCAGAAGGGGCAAGCTGCCTTGATCCATGCCAGACAGGCTTTAAGAAGGGAGTGGGGACAGTTCTAAACAGCTTTGTCTTGTTCTTTCGCTTGCCCTAACAAAACCGACAAGGGAGATCGGTTTATCTGGCCTTCCTTGATGTAAGTAACGCCTTCGACCATGCAAACAGTTTTTTGGAAAAGTTTAAAGAAAAATTGATGCCCCCTCCCCCTAATTGGTATATTGAAAGCCTTCATTCAGGAACAAGAAAAAAAAAGGTATAGTTGGGGAAGAGTTGGGGAAGAGTTATGGGGTGAGCCTACACCTAAGGGAACACAAGACGAACCATGGGAGACCTTAAGATAGTCACTTGGAACGTCAGGGGGCTCAATAGTTATCTGAAGCGGAACAAGGTAATGATGTACCTGCGCAGACAGAAAGTGGATATTGCCCTGTTACAAGAAACTCATTTAACGCAAGATAAATTGGAAGTGATACGGAAAAAGGGGAGAGGGACAGTGGTGGGAGCAACATACTCTGCCTATGCAAGAGGGGTAATCACATGGGTGGCCCCATATGTCCCGTTCAAGTTGCTGAGCTCGCTGGTCGAGGCGGATGGTAGGATGGTGATCATGAAAGGGATGGTGGAAAATAGAGAGATCTGCATCGTAAATACTTATGCCCCGAACCAAGATACAGCTGCGTATTTTAGGACCCTGTATAGTAATCTCAGTGACAGCGTGGGGGGAGCTATATTGTGGGGGGGAGATTTCAATTGTGTGTTGAACCCGAACATAGACAGATCAGACACTAAAATAGTTAGGCCCACCCCGGCTGCAAAGGCACTGCATGCACTGCTGACGGACTTTGAGCTGGCAGATGTATGGAGAACACGTCATCCGCTGGATAGACAATATTCACACTATGCAGCCCCACAGGGCCTATATACAAGACTGGACTATGTATTTGTCACACAGGAGTTACTGACCGAAATACTGCAGGCGGAATATAAAGCTAGAGTCCTCTCAGACCACTCGCCACTGCTGCTAGCGTGGCAATACCGACCCCCAAGGGAGAGGATACCCACATGGCGATTGCATGCAAAAGCGCTTAAAGACAGCGTAGTCAGGGAAGATATGCGAGAGGAAATTATAAGTTATTTCGAGATAAATACTGGCAGTGTTAAGACAGCGGGCACACTCTGGGAAGCCTTTAAAGTAGTAGTGAGGGGAATTGCCATAGCAAAGTCTAAAGGACTGCAGAGTGGGAATTCTGACCGAATTGCAGGACTCTGAAAGGGAACTGGAGAGGGTATTGGAACGGGGAAGCAACACTAAGGCAGATACAGAAATGGCACTGGGCCTGCATTAGAAATGTGCAGAATATTGGGAGCGATTATGTAATCTTAACTATAAAAAATACATAGAAAGACAACATGCTGGAGGCGACAAAGCAGGAAGACTCCTGGCGTGGCTCTACAAAATTGAGACTCCTAGGCCCCCAATCAGAACAATAGTGAAAGACAATGGCGACATAGTGGATACGCAAGAGGGGGTTAATCAAGAATTTGCAGAATATTATAGACGCTTGTATGGGGATGAGAGGGGGAGCAATAGGGGGGAATAGGAGACATATTGGAAGATATTGGACTACCCCAAATTAGAGTAGAGGAGAGGGAGGAGCTAGAGGCCCCAATCACCCTAGAGGAGCTAGAAGAAGTGGTGAGGCAGCTGCCCACGTGTAAAACCCCGGTAACCGACGGACTTCCAAGCAAATTTTATAAGACATACAAAGCTGAGATTCTCCCCCCACTGCTGGAGATGCTTAATGAAGCATATGAAGTTGGGAGATTACCGGAATCACTGCGCAAAGCGGTTATCATACCACTCCCCAAGCCCAATAGGCCTGGTAGTGACTGCGGATCCTATAGGCCCCTATCGATGTTGAACCAAGATAGTAAGATTTTAACAGCGGTTCTAGCAAAAAGATTAAAGAAGGTCATCAATAAATTTAATACACCCGGATCAAACAGGATATGTCCCAAATAGGAATATCTTGAATAATTTGAGGCGACTCCATCGAGTGGTCGAACACACTAGAGGAGACACTAGCGAAATGGCGATAGTATCACTGGATACGATCAAGGCATTTGACTCCGTCAAGTGGCCCTGGTTGAAGGCGGCCCTAGCTAATGACGGTATGGGGCTGGATATCTTCACTGGGTAGAACTTCTGAATAGTGCGCCATTAGCGAGAGTGAAGACAGGAACTGTGATCTCAGAAAGGTGGCAACTTGGTAGAGGAACCAGACAGGGATGCCCCCATGTTGTATATTCTGACTTTGGAGCCACTGGTGATCTATTTAAGGCAGCAATACGACGCGATAGGCATTGTTGTCGGGGAAACATCACATTTAATTTCACTATACGCAGACGATATGTTATTGTATTTGCGCTACCCAGAGGAGAATCTGCAGTATGTGTTAGAAGTGGTGGAGAGGTTTGCAGAACTGTCAGGTATAGCTGTGAACCCCAATAAATCCTGCGTGTTCCCGCTGGGCAGATATAGGGGGCTCTTGGTGGAGAATCTGCCGGTACTACAGATACCGTGGGAGGCCACAACCTTTAGATATCTTGGGATAGACATATACCATACAGTAGAAGCCGAACATAGGTATAATACAGAAAGAACGTTTCAGAAACTGGAAAACAGCATGAAGTTCTGGGAGAAACTCCCATTGGCAATGATGGGGCGAGGAGCGATGCTCAAGATGGTGGCATTGCCCAGGCTGTTGCATTGCCTCGCGATCATCCCATACTCCATACCCCGGCAATTCTTTGTTAGGTTGGATAGCATATGTAGGGAATTCCTATGGCATGGGATGAGGAACAGGGTAGCCCTGTGGAAACTTCAAAATCCACATGAGAAAGGGGGCATTAAATTACCAAACTGGGAAGTATATTATGTAGCGAGCCAATTGCAATATGTAGCCAAATGGCTCTCTGCGGAGCCTACCTTAGAACATAGGCTGCACCAAGGAGATTGCACCCCATATTTTCTGAGAGAAATGATATGGTTACCAAAGCGGGAGCTGAGAGGTCGTCCGGGGATGTTGGGTCTTGGGTGGAGGATGTGGCAGAGGGCATGCCGGTTGATGGACAAGCCGGCCCTGTGCTCTTCGCAAATCCCATTGGTCACAATGATGGGAACAGAAAAGCAACTAAGGTTAATGATTAGGAAGTATTGGGAACCGGTAGGAATAGCAACATTGTGGGATGTGTGGCAAGAAGGGAAAATACTGGAATTTGAGGAGCTGGTGGAACAAAAGGGGTTGAGTGCTGGGCAATATATTACGTATCATGGGATGGTGCAACGAATCAAAGATACCTGGTCCGAGGTGGAACTAGCAGAGGAACCAGACACCTCACTAGATATGATATATGATATAGCAGAAGGGGGGCATGAAACATCTAGAGTATATGAGATGATGATGACTCACGTGGGCAAGGAAGTGGTGCAACTTAGACTGGACTGGGAGGAAGAAGTAGGGGACCTGATGAGTGATGGGATGTGGGAAAGGGCTCAGGGGTATCGTAAAAAAGTATCGAGAAATACTAGACTGCAACAAATAAAGTTGTATATAACTCACAGAGCATATCTGATGCCACTAAAGATAGCCAAATTTAAGAACGCCGGAATCCAAGTGTGTCCCAAATGTAATGAGGAAAACGCAGGAATGGTGCATATGTTCTGGGCATGCCCACTGATAGCGAAATATTGGAGAGACATAGCACAGAAAATGGAAGACAAGGGAATGTGCATGAAGGTGGATACTGTGTGGGCTTGTTTGATGGAAGCGTTCTAAACATGTGAGCAAATTGAAAGATCTGGCGTATGTTCTGGCGAAAAGAAGGATTGCGATGGGATGGAAAGAGTGTCACAAGCCCAAAGTGGAGATGTGGTGGAGGGACTTGCAGAAGTGGGCTGAGGCAGAAACAGTGGTATGGCAGGAAGCGTGCAGAGGGGACATAGAGGGTGAAGCTGGAGCCCTACCGGGTTGGAGACAACTAATAGCAGAACTATTTGGGCCTTCGTATGATGGATCAAGTGATGGTGACTTAATAAGCGTGGCGGAAGAGGACTCCCCACCACAAGTGGTGGAGACTAACAATGGGACAAAGTAGGCTCTGGAGGGAGGAGGGACAGGAAATACAGTGAGCAAAAATGTAACAATGTATGTGTATTTATGAGCAAGTTATGTATCCACTGTAAGTTGAGTTTGGTTTGTTTTTTGTTGGTTGAATAAAATTAATAAAAATATTTAAAAAAAAAAAAAAGGTTCGATTAGACCCAAATGCCAATGATACTGTTTATCAAGTTGAGGGGGTTAATGTTGAGAACATCCAGAAAATCAAGGATGAAGTATTCAAAGATAATGTGATAGGGTGTTTAAAAGAATGTTCACATCGCATATTGCTCAAGTCGGGTTCTAAGCCAATAGCCCAAAAACTCAGGAATGTACCATTGGCTCTCAGGGCTGAAGTCAAAGAAGAATTACTTAAGTTGGGAAGGCAAGGCATTATCGAGAGGGTTGAAGCTGCAGAGTGGATTTCCCCTATGGTTATAGTAAGAAAACCAACAGGAAAAGTACGATTGTGTGTCGATATGAGAGAATTGAACAAGTGTGTAATTCCGGATAGGCACCCGTTGCCTAACATACAAGAACTGATATCCACACTAGGACCTGCAAAAGTTTTCTCTACACTGGATCTCACGGCCGCCTATCACCAGATCAAATTGCATGATGACTCCAAACAACTGACGGCTTTCATCACACCAGAAGGTCTTTACCAATTCCGAAGGATGCCCTTTGGTCTAATTTCTGCGGCATCAGCTTTTCAGAGAGTTATGCAGAGTATCCTAGGAGATATGGAAGTAGTTGTGTTCTTCCAGGACAATGTATTATTTTATGCTAATGATCAGAGTGAGCATAATGTGAGGCTGAATAAGCTACTACAGAAGCTACACCAGGCAGGAATGATTTTGAGTAAGGAAAAATCTAAAATAGACAGAAAAGAGATTGAATATTTAGGACACGTAATATCTAGAGAAGGAATCAAACCAAAGAAAGATTTAGCAGATTCCATCAAATCAATGATTGTACCGAATAACAAAGAACAACACAGAACATTCCTTGGGATGGCAGAATATTATGCAAAATTCATGGAAAACTTGTCTGACCATACAGTGGAACTGAGATAACTATTAAAATCAAACAAGAAGTTTGTGTCGAACAAAAGAAGTGAAAAAGAATTTTGTTTCATTAAGGAAGCGTTAGCTAGAGCCCCGGCACTTCAAAGCTTCGTAAGAGGTAGAAAAACTGTAATTACCAGAGATGTGAGAGAAGTGGGACTTGGTGCAACCTTATCACAATATCATAACAGACTAGAAATGGTTATTGCCTTTGCATCCAGACTCTTAAAAGGAGCAGAAAAGAACTATGCCAAAATAGAGAAGGAGAATCTAGCAATAAAATGTGCCACTGAAAAATGTAAGAGTTTTGTGTGGGGAGTAAAGTTCAGTATATACACAGACCATAAGCCATTGGTGGAAATTTTTAGTACCAAGGGTCTCGATAAGGTATCTTGTAGAATCAGGAGATGGGTGTCCAGACTACAAGAGTTCAATTTCAAGGTTATTCATATTCCTGGATCAAAGAATACCACAGCAGACTGCCTTTCACACCTCACAGGTGGTAACGAAATGGATGGCGATTCAGAAGATCTAGAAACTGTTTGTGTGGTATCAAACCAAGCTATATCTGAACAGGAGTGGAATGATGAAATGGAGAAAGATGTAACACTACAGGAAGTAGTGAAGATTGTCAAAGAAGGAAGGTGGAGGAAGAATGAGGTGTTTCACACTGAAGTCAAAGCATTCTGGGATGTACGAGATGATCTATATTTGCAAAGCGGATACCTCATTAAAGGTGATAAATTGATACTTCCGGCTAATCTCAGAGAGAAGATTATGCAGATGGGTCACGAAGGCCATCAGGGCATTGTAAAGACCAAGGGAAGGATTAGAAACACCTATTGGTGGCCCGGAGTTGATCGCCAGATTGAAGACCAGATCAAGAAGTGTATCCTTTGCTCCAAAAGTGATAAAATATGTATGGGTGCTAGTTACCCGATGGTGATGAGAGATATTCCTGAAAGTCCGTGGTGTACGATTGCTATGGACGTGATTGGCCCAATATGGAGTGGTGGATGTTCGACGTAGGGGTTAGTGGTCATTGACATGTTAACCAGATGGGTTGAGATTAAGTTCTTGCCACAGGTTACTACACATAATGGGCCTCATTAGGACCCAGGCGGTAAGGGGTTTACGGCGGCGTAAACAGCGCCGACCCTTACCGCCTGATTCCGAGGTGCCTTAGCGCCATGGAGGTTTTAACACCTGCTTTTAGCAGGTGTTAAAATCCATGGCGCTAAGGGACCTTGTTGTTAATTACGCCACCGTAATTTACGGTGGCATAATTAACGCCTTCCCCACTCCCATTATGCCCTATGGGGCAAAAATGGGAATGGGGAAGGGTAAATGGGTTAATGGGGACTTACCGCCCCACTCACCTCGGAATGGGGCGGTAAGTCCGCCAACCACCATGGCGTAAACGTAGTTTACGCCATGGTCGTAAAGGTACGACCCAGGCGGTAACTTACCGCCTGGGTCGTAATGAGGCCCAATGTTATTGAGTTTTTGGAAGAACTATGTGAGAGAGAAGGGTATCCCCAAGAAGTTTTAACAGATAATGGTCCACAGTTTAGATCCAAAGAAATGGAAAGGTATTTGAGTGAAAGAGCCATTAATCATAAGCTATGTGCAATATATCACCCACAAACAAATGGTATTGTGGAACGATTTAACAGGGTGATTAAGGATGCCATCAAGTTAGCATGGGCAAATGGAGAAGAGTGGAAAAGAGTTGTTAAAGAAACTCTCTTAGCTCACAGATTCATACCTCACAGCACCACAGGCATCTCTCCCTTTGAGCTGAGTAGGGCCAGAAAAGCTAATACAAAACTTTTCCCAGGGTGGATGAGTGCTGTGGCAGGGAATGTGGTTAGTCTGGATTGAGTGAAAGAAAGTGTTGAACAGAGACAAATAAATAATAAGAGGCTGCATGTTAGCAAGTCTTTTAGGAGAAGACCTGAGCCTCATGTGGGTTGTTCAGTGAGAATAAAACTTCCAGTAACCCTGAGACATGATGGATGTCAGTGGTCTCAACCAGTCAGAGTACTAGAGGTATATTCACACGCAGTAAAAACCCAGGATGGTAGAGTGTGGAATAACGAGAGGGTTACGGTTCTGAAGGATGAATGCTTGGAAAACTATCCTGGTGATGTGATTGAGGAGAGCAGAGAGAGAGAAGTAGGGAATCCTGTAGGGTATCTTCCTTGGCAATTCCTTCAGATAACCATCCAGAAGAAACCAGGAGGAAGTCTAAAGCCGGAAGACACTACAGGCGACCGAGACATCTTTCAGACTATGTTATTTAGCTAATTTAAAATGTGTTTCATAAGGAAAGGGGATGTGTAGTGTTTTCATTGCACTTTACACAGCACGTGTTAATATTGCAGCACGTGAGAACTGCACGAGGAGCGAGAGGGAGAAGAGAGGATTCCAGTGTGGAATGCGAAGGAGCGACAGTTGGAAGAGAGAGAGAGGAAGAGAAGAGAGGTTTGCAGTTCATGTCCCCTATATACAGATACTTTACTTATAAAACAGTTATTTGTAATGTTATTATATCGTAATAAATATATATCATATTTCCCTCTTATATACTGTCCCCTTTACTTCAGATTTTAACCTCCAAAGTAGAGGAAACACGAATCACGGTTTGCCTGCAGGGTGAATCCATGAAAGAAACCAACGCTGGAGAAATGGAGTTACAGGTAAGAAACTACCCCTTTTCCAGCATTGGATCTTTCATGGATTCACATGCTATGAATAGATTACACAGCAGTACGAACAACCCTTTGAGGTGCATGACAGGCCAACCCCATGCCCCAAGGCCATAACCACGAACATAACGAATAACATCCAACATCATGCATGATAACAGAACCAGCAAGTGATAGAGTAAAACACAAACCCCGGAAGCTACGGGGCTTACCTTATTGAAACAGGCGTTGAAGGACCGCCCGTCCCACCTGTACATCTTACACCTGTTGCTGACCCAGACAATAGTGTCTGCTGAAGGTAGGCGGCACCGCCCAAGAAGCCGCCTGGCAAATGTTAATGAGCGGGATTCCATCCCAGAGCGCCACCAACGATACCGTGGACCTTGTAGAATCGGTTTTAGGAGTGCCCCTCAAGGGCTTGCCAGCCTTTAAAATGAAATTGTGGATGAGGCCCAACGGGAAAGTCCTTGCTTGGAAATGGATCGTCCCTTGCTGGAGGGACCAAACGCCACAAACAGCCGTTTCGACTGCCTGAAGTGCGGAGTACAGGTCAGATAAAACTTTAGCGCCCTCTTAATGTCGAGAGAATGCAGGGCTCTTTCCGCCGGTGGGGTATGACGTGCGGATTAGTAGACAGGAGAACCTCATGAATCACAGTTACGGTGGGTCAATGACCAGTACCTGAAGTTCCGAAATCCTCCTGGCAGATGTGATTGCCACTAGAAATGTGACTTTCCATGAGAGGAGCCACATTAAGACTCCATACCGGAGCAAATTTGTTCTCCGGGGGAAATGTTAGAAAAAGTCCTTTAAAAAAATTCTTAACCAATCTGTCACTAAACAGAGGAGTAGCATGGCACTGTCTGGTGAATCTGGAAATGGCCGCCAAATGTACCCTGACTGAAGACAACGCTAGGCCCCCCTACACCAGGTATGGGAGAACCTGGGCCGGTGTAACCTTCAATGGCCCTCCCGGCTGCTGTTCACACCAGGCACAGAATCTCGCCCATTTTCTACTTTAAGAGACATTCGTGGAAGGTGCCCATGCCGCCTCCAGGATGCTACGGCACTCCTGTGAAATACCTAAATGACCAAACTCTGAGTGGTCAGGAGCCAAGCACCCAGGCTCAGCAATGCCGGATTGTGATGCCTCACTCTCCCTTCGTCCTGCGATAGGAAATTCTGTTCCGGCCCCAGACAAAGCGCTTCTTCCACTGCTAGATGAAGGAGATCTGAGAACCACATCTGTCTGGGCCAGAATGGGGCAACTAAGATTATTCTGCACGGGTATCTGCGCACCCACTGGATCATCCGTCGAAGCAGCGGAAACGGAGGGAACGCATATCCAAAGATGCACGTCCATGGGAATGAGAACGCGTCTCCTTTTGACTCTAGACTCTTTTACCCTCACTCTTGGGCATGATTTGAGTGTGTTTATTTGAATCTAGATGTGTTTAATGGGCTATGGGGTCTTTTACTCCATAGGGCTTCATGTGCTTTTGTGATGTGTGTTACACAGCACCCTCAGTGCAGTGACACAGGGGTGTCATAGTGACCCCCCAGTATAGACTCCATACCCTGGGACTGACTACTGTCTCCCAGGGCATGTAAGGTCACCATTGACTTTACTAGTCTTAAATTCTGAACAGAACCAGTACAAACCATCATATTGTGGACGTACTGGCTGGGGCAATTCAATTGCCCCGGGGTCTGTAAGTCGAGGGGGCACGTCTCTGTCCCCCCTGATCGAGTTTTGGCTGGTGGCAGTGGATACTACTTTTTATATTCAACCGCGAATATGTTCCTATGGGATTTCCCATTGTTTTAGGCTACTAGCTTTATTTAATTATTTACGGTAGCCTCGAACATACCGCCGGTTTATTTAATTAATATTAATTCTCTGGTTGGTATTTTCTGCCAAGACTTGATTCTAAAATGGCGTTTGTGTTCTCTTCTGTGACTCCAACCCAAGTCGAGCCCTTTGTTCCACTTTTTGGCGGGCTTCTCCACAGAAGCCCTCCAAAGTGGTGCCACTCTGTCTGGGGTACCTAGGAGGAGTGGAGGGGAATTTAGGCACCCTGGACTGAGTTGCCTAGGCAACTCAAGTCGCACTCCGTCCTGAAGCCGGCCGGCTCACCACTTAGCATGTTTGAGTGACAGCTAGGCTGAGTGAATGGGGGTTTTCTGCATAAAAGCAGGGCTTTGGGGACTGGAACTTCAGAAGTCGCCACAGGACCTAAGAATCCGACGAGGGAGAAGCTGAGCCGACCTGCCACGACACCACCACCGGTGGAGCCCTGCTGGACCGTCTCACCACTTTTCCCAACGACAGAGGAGATCTCCCGCCGGAGAGTCTTCTTCCTTTGACTGGTGGGGATAACCAGTTTCACTGTCTTTACGCCTTCCCGACGTACCACGTGGCCGCCTTGCCTGTGCCAAGCACCCCGGAAACCGGGATACCACGTTTTACCACGGCCGCGAACAAAGGTACCACCTTTAACCGGAAAACTCCGCGGCTGGTTTCTTCCCTGGTAGTGCAACGACCTTCATCTTTCCTCCAAGTCGAGATCTTCTCTTCCCCTGGACGACGACGCAACTTGCACCCACTGCCAGGAACAACTGCCACCGCTGGAGGATCCTTCCCACTTAAGGTACCGTGTCCCGCCCGGCTTCCCTTGCTACCGACTGTACGGGGTAGATTTAGCCCCCGGCTTTCGAACCTGGGTTAGCCTGGGACACCCTGGCTAAACTTTCCTAAGCCTCTCTAAACTCTTTTTGGACTCTCTGCAAGAATTTCTAAGCCTAGTGTAACTGAGTGATCTTGGGCGCATTTTTGCTCTGCTCTCTCTAAGAGTGGGCCCAGCCTTTGGACTTTGGCTCACCAGTGACTTTTGCTCTTCTGCCTTGCTAACAGTGTTCCTGAACCTTAGTGTGGTGCACCTTTCCATATTCTGTCTTTTTCCCTCCCTTTCTCACAAACTTATTGGAGTGCCATCTAATTAAGCGCTCACCTCTGTATGAAAATAAGTGGTGTTTTACTGTGACTTATCTGATAAGGAAAAAGGGGTTTATATATTACAATAGTAACTGTGTTTAGAATATTTTACAACAAGAGTGGTAGAGTGTTTCAAACCGTGTGTTTTTAAATAAATAATTATATACTTTGATACCAAAGCTCTGGTCAGTGTTTGCTTGTATTATTGTGTCTGAGTGCCTATTGTGTATACTTTGCATACTGCCTAACTATTCTTGAGAGAAGTCTGACTGCTCAGCCACAGCTACCAGGTAAATCTGGGTGGTACAGACTGCTACCAAGTGGGTTGACTGCCAACACCTGTAGTCTTAAATCTTTTGCAGTGTTCCCTAAGGGAACTGCACAGGTTTCTGCCTAACACTGTCTTCTTTCATGCCGTTGAGCGCCTCATCGATCTCCTCTCCAAAGAGCTGCTACCCCTCACAGGGCATATCCACGACTTTATGCTGGATTTCCGGACACAAGTCAGTGCAGCGCAACCATGCCTGCCTCTGGCGAACAACACAGTTATTTATTAGTTTGAACCCCGACTCCGCCAAGTCCACTGCAATGTTGATGCTGTGGTTGGAGGCCTGCTCCCCCTCTCGAACCAGCAGCATAGCCTCCTTGCGTTGTTGTTCCGGGAGATGTTCCGAGAGCGGGGCCAACCCTTGCCACATCTCTCTGTCATACCTGGCCATAATGGCCAAGCATTCGCCGCCTTCACTGTCGTAGCGCCCACCGTGAGGACTTCCTTCCCAAAAGCATCTTGTTTTCGGGACTCACTGTCCGGTGGCGTAACACTCTTGTGTTGGCTCCTCCCCTTTCGACAAAACCACCGACTCTGGCGTGAGCTGAGACATGAGGCACTTGGGGGTCGAATCCGGTGCCTTAAACTTCTTCTCCAGACGTCCCTTCACGGCTGGTTCCGAAAAAGGATGGCGCATCGTGCGCAGGCCCTCCTGCCATACATGGTCCAAAATGGGGACCAAGAAGACTGCCTTCTGTCGCTTCCCCATGTGGTCGAAAAGAAAACAGCCTTTTCGCTCTTCCTCAGGAGCCAGGCCAAATTCTTGGCATGTCTTCACCATCATAGCGTGAAACGCCCCAATATCGTCTGGCGGAGTCGGCTGAGCAGGGCTGCTAGGCTGTTCCACCTCGGGGTCTGTATCCCACGCATTGTCTCTCTTAGGCAACAAGGACACCCTCAACAACGTGTCACGATGCCTGCTCTCCTAATACGAATGAACAAGCTCTCCTTCCTCTGGATGACTTCTGGGAAGAACCAACCCCACCGGTGACGGCAACGTCAGCCGCACCGGAGGCGGATTCCTGGGGAGACTCGGGCGAGGGGCATCAACAGGCACACTACGCACCACTGGAGGCATTGGGCTCGGAGCCGCTGGAAGTTGTGCATCCAATTGTCTCAACAGCGACTGGAGCGTACTTAACACCTGCATAGACAGCAGAGAGTGAGGGTTCACCAACGGGTACAGAGGCGCCCCAGCCCCACTCAACGTAGACTGACCAGCCTCCCGTAGACCCAGCGCCGATGGATTGAAACCTGGTTCATGCTCCTCCTCCAAACCCGAGGAGACTGAATACGAAGCCGGATTCTGTTGTAGAATGTCCACCGGGAGCAATGGCCCGAAGCTGGCCCCAGATTGCCTTGGATCTCCCATCGGCAACAAACCCCCATCCGCCTCCACCTGCGTCGTCGACGGCAATTGCAGACCACCGACAGTCACCTCCGTAGACGGTGCCGATGACACCCCCGTCGATGAAGGCAGTGAGGATTGTACCACAATCGCTGACGACAGAACTTCCGTCGACGACCCCAAAGCCTCCATCAGCCTGGCCTTCTCCGGCGATGCCGGCCACGTGGTTGAAGTGCCGGAACAGTGCTTGGACGAGTCTCAGCTGGAAAGGGACCTATGCCGGTCCTTAAACGAGTGCTTCGAAGAGGATTCTCTCACCTTCTCCTTCTCCCCCGACGCGGACTTATGCGGCAACTTCTCAGGCCCATCACTCAACCCCTTGGACTTGTCCTGTCTTGCCGACCTGGAAAGATAAGATCTACTTGCACCTCTAGACCGATGCTACTTGGAATCAGAGGAACCAACTTTCCTCACCTCTGATGCTGGCACCTCCGCGTGTTGGTTCTTGGCGGGTGGTTCCCCGGACATCGCCCGCCACTGTGTAGCCATCTTCATCGCCGGAGCCAAGGACTTGTTTCCCTGGGACGAAACATCTGAACCCGGGTAAGTGCCCTCGTTAAGTCAAGCAATCTGCCAGCGGTTGCAGTCTTTCAGCGTTTTCTGAGAAAACCCACGACAGATCTCACAGGCATGTGAGAACCCCTTTCGTGCCCTTGTGAGGTTTCCAAATCGCCCAGATGGTCCCTAGGATGGGATGATTTGTAATGCTATTTTGCAATTGAGGGGGTGGAACCCAGAGCCACTCTCCTACAGTGTATGGGCAGAGGTGAAAGTTGTCCAGGGCTATCCACTGGAGGTCTGTCCGCTATCTCAGATGTGGAATTAGTATTCGTAATTGGGCTGCCCTATAATATAGCTCTAGATTCGGGAGGCCGACTCCCGCATCGTCTTTTCTGAGATGCAGGAGGGTTCTGGGGACTTGTTTTTTTTGTTCTGCCATAGGAAGGCCATCAGCGATTTCTTAGTAGCAGTGAAGTAGTTAGTAGGCATTTGGATTGGGAGCATCTGGAAAAGGTATAAGATTTTGGGGAGTATTACCATTTTGATGGAGTTTAGGCGGCCTAACCATGAGATCGTGAGTTTAGTCCATCTCTCCATGCCACTCTGCAGTATCAATGACAAAGGGGGAAAGTTAGCCTGATACAGCGTATCGGATTCCCGGGTGACGTTGATGCCCAAATATTTGAGTGTAGTGAGGCTCACCTTCATTCCCAGGGGGGCAAACCTCTCTATTTCGCTGTCTTTGTTTTTGTCAATCGGGAACTATATCGATTTCTCAGTATTAATTTTGACACCCGCTAACTGCCCATACTCATTTATTATGTCTAGCGCTGCAGGGACAGAATCAAGGGGATCAGTAAGGTGTAGGAGTATATCATCGGCGTATAGGCCTAATTTATATTCTTTGTCTCCCACTTTGATACCTTTTACCCTATCGTCAAGTCTCAATTTTTGTGCTAAAGGTTCCAGGGATAGGACAAATAGAATGGCAGATAGCGGACACCCCTGTCTCGTCCCCCTTTCTAACGGGAACCACCTAGAATATCCGCCGTTCACGGACACCGAAGTTTGTGGGCATGTGTATAAGGCTTTTATGGCGACACGTAGTTTTGGTCCTAATTCTATTTCAACGAGGACCTGTTCTAGGAAGTCCCAGGTGACCCTGTCAAATGCCTTTTCGGCGTCAAGTGACAGTAGGGTTGGGTCACCTGGGATAGCCTGTGCTTCATGTATCAGATGAAGTGTCTTTCTCATTGTATCATATCCCTGCCTCCCCATCACAAAGCCAACCTGGTCTGGGTGTATTAATCGAGGTAGGTGGGTTTCCAATTGGGCTGCAATGACCCTTGCATATATTTTAGCATCTATGTTGAGGAGTGATATTGGTCGATAGGAGCTACAGTGTTTCGGATCTCTGCCTTACTTTGGTATGACCGTGAGTAGGGCCTGAGCAAAGGACGGGGGTGCTCGTCCTGTTTCAAATATGTTGTTAAATAGGGTTGCTAAAAAGGGGGCAAGGAACGTAGAAAATGATTTATAGAAGCCGGAGGTGAATCCATCATCTCCCGGGGCCCTTCCTGTTTTTAAGCGTTTGATGGCATCCATTACTTCCACTTCACTGACTTGTATGTCTAGGGAATCAGCTTCTGTGGGTGTCAGCGTCGGGAGTTTTTGTCACGACTCGCTCCCTTCGCTCCCGTTCCCACCACTTGGGGGCATGATTTGGGGTTTATTCCCTACTGGACCTTTCCTCCGAACCTTATGCTACAGTGCTGTGATGAATTGGGAGCGCTAAATCCCTATTTTCCAAGCTACTTCCCTTCCGGATCCATTCCAGGTTTTTGGCAGCCAGCATGCTTCTTTAACCAAATGACTATGCTTCCCAGAATGCCTGGCCCACTGCTCCACCTCCACCCTTGCAGGACAAGGTTGGGTGGAGGATAGGCAACAGCTGTGGCTGCAGGTGCAGCAATCAGCACACCTGAGGCGTGTGCTCGTTAAGCAGCTTTAAAAGCCTCAGTCTTACTTCAGTCCAGCGCTGGTCATCGTTTGCAGTGTTCCTGTTGTGACTAGTCCCTTGTTCCTTGTTCCTTGCCTTTGTACCTAGTTCCTAGTTCCTGTTTTCTTGTTCCTCCACCCTGAATCTCGGATTCATGCGCTAATTGATTTCTGCTCCCTTGAGTCCCTTTTTGTCTTCCTCTGTTTGCAGGCAGCATTTCTCAGTGCTTTCCCCTTTTAGATGCAGCCCAGTTTGTCTGTGTTCTATATTTCTTTGACTCTGTCCTTTGCTGCTGTAAACCCGTATGCCTTAGCCTTCCTCTTAGATTAGCTTCCTGTCTTTTCCTTGGAGGGGTAGGGAGAAGTTTGCATTGGTTATTTCGTTTTTCCCGGCTCCTGATCCTTACTTTCTATTGGGATCCATTCCATGTTTTCCATTGCACTTCTGCATTTATTTCCCATTTGATTATTTGGTGTGGTGTGCGGTTGTAGCTAGCTCCTGTGTGAATGCTTATGTTTTCCTCACTAATTTGTAATCACTATTCCAACTTAGGTATTTAGTTTTCCTCCCATTGCTGTTCTAGCCTTTTGGGGTCCCAGTTTCATCAACAGGATTCATGGGCTAGCTGACATTCAAGAGGTTTATCTCGTCCTCGTGAGTACAGTTCTTTAGTTCCCTTATTTAATACCATCAAGAGTGTTAGTACACAGATCCTGTCATTGCTTGCCCTCCACGTGGGTTTAGCGCTGTCAGTAACTGTAACAGCAATTGGGGTAAGGCGCTTGCCGACTTTCCTCGCGGTCAGGTGCTTACCCCACATCCCTTTTCATATATTGGTTTTGATGTCACACTCTATTTGCACTCCTGGGTTCTAGCATACATGAGTCGTTGTTCCTGTGTGCACATTTCCCTTGCCATATTCGCTGCCTTTGTACTCGCCTGACTAATCCTGACAGTTTTACCTTCTTGAGGTAATCCGTGACTGTGCCTGATGGGGGGAGGTGGATCATTAGTATATAAATCTTCATAAAAGAAGGCAAACGCCTCACGTATCCCCTCAGGGGAGGTCTCTGTTGTGTTTGCCAATGTGCTGTCTAACCTCTCTATCACATCTATCCCTTTCTTCGCCCTGGCCGCTAGGAGGGCATCTGCTTTGCCACCCTTCTCATAAAATTTTTGTTTTAAGTATTGCAGGGTCTGAGTTACTTTGCCCACTTCCATAATTTTTAGCTCCTCCCTTAGCTCTTTAGCCTCATTAATATACTCCGCCCTTTCAAGTGGGGATGATTGTACCTGCTTTTCTGCCTCATTCAGCCTCACCCTGATGTTTTTTTCTAGTAAAGTGCGTTCTCTTTTTTTCTGGGCTCCCTCCCTGATGAGGATACCCCTCCACGTGGCTTTTGCTGCCTCCCATACCGAGGTCTTTGCAATCTCACCTGTATCGTTAGCAACAAAGAATTGTGTGATTTCGTTTTCCAGGTCATCCCTGAAAATTGTGTCCAACCATAGTGTTTCATTACATCTCCACTTTGTGGTGCGGGATGTGAACCCCTCCCATTGAATCTCTAACACGACCATATCGTGATCTGACCAGGCGATGGGGCGTATGTTCGCAGTCTGTGTTGTGCGGAGGAGGCCATTGGAAAGAAAAAAGTAGTCAATCCGTGCAAGGGTCTCATGTGGGATGGAGCGAAAGGTGAAAGCGCTCTCTGTTGGGTGAAGGTGGCCCCAGCTGTCGGTGAGGCCATACAGGGAAAGGGTTTGTTTAATGTCAGCTTCTTCTTGTGATTGCGGGGGTTGAGTACACCTGCTTTGCCTATCTAGGGAAGAGTTCATCCAAGTGTTGAAGTCACCCCCAAGGACTATATGACCATGTGCCCTAGTGAATACTTTCTCAGTGATTTTGTGGAGAATCTTTTCTGTCCCTGGTTGGGGGCGTAGATTGTGGCAAGGGTAATGGGTGTGTTGTGAATAGTTCCTACGACCAGTGCGGCCCTACCTTCATTGTCAACCCATGTGTCCAGAACAGTCATTCGCAGGTTCTTATGGACCAGGATCCCCACACCCGCCTTTTTCACTATTCCAGAGCTCCATAAGGAGACCTACACCGGTACATGGGATTGTCCTTTCTTCTCCTTTCGTATAACGTGTTTCTTGGAGGAATAGTATGTCAATGTTAGAGCGTTTGAATTCCCTGGCCACCAGGGAGCGTTTCGTGGGGGAGTTTAGGCCCTTTACATTTAGTGTGCATATGCGCAATAAATTATTGTCAGATTTGGTCGACATTAGGAATGCTCAATGTCTGTTCCATTAAAAGATGTGCCTGTTTCGATGCTTCTGTTGTTTTGTGAAAGTTTCCGTTAGCCATTGGTTCTCGGATGGCGGGAGGCAATATGGTAAACTTAACAGTTTCCAGTGAACTGGTCACGGACATTGCAAGTGAAGGTCTTGCTAGTTCCCCCTGTCCCCTCCCCCCCCTTCAGACCCCCAACGTCACTGGGTCGGCTCAGTAATGAGTCCATCCCTCCCCCCACCCTTTGCGGCATCTGATTCGGCTGGGTTGACATCACCCAGTCGCTGTCGGACCACCAGTGGAGACCGCACAACAAGCGGCCTTATTCATATAACAATGCAACTTAACTCTGAGCCCCCAAATGTAATCACTTATGGTAGGAGGTAAAACACCTCTCGTAAGCCCTTATGCAGCATAGCATCTATTGGGATATCGTGTTCAGGGCATATTTTAGATCTATCACATTACCCCCTCCTCTTCCCCTTGGTACCTTTATTCACCGGGATCACCTGCCAGTCTTCAGCAGGTAGCTGTTGCTTAGGATTCACGTCTGCCACAGGCCAAACTCCTTTCACATCCGTTTTCAGGTAGTACATCCTGAGGTAGATGACCGGATCTAAGGGAGGGTCAATGTTCCATGTCTGAGGAGGCGTTCATTCTCCTGTATTTTCTGGATCCTTGCATTTTCCTACGGCGAGGGCCTCTGGTACGCCATTCTCCATTCTCGTTCCTCTGTTCGCCTGCGGCTGATCCCTCTGCTTGGGTGCCCAATAGGGCTGTGATACAGTTAGCGATATCTCTCTTCAGAAATCAATTTCATCTTTGTGCCATCCCATTCGAACGTGAGGGAAAATGGATATCCCCATCGATATCGTATCACCTTGTCTTTAAGGAGTTTGGTGATTGGCAGGCACTTTCTCCTCAAGGCCAATGTGAGGGAAGATAGGTCTTGAAAAATGGAGATGTTTGCTTCTCCCATTGCGATCTGCGGCATCAGTCTGGCTTTTTCCAGGATTCAGGCTCTGTCTGCGTAATTATGGAATCGAGCTAATACCGATTTCGGGCCACCTGGCTTGCCTCGAGCTCTATGAATACGGTCAATTTTTGGCTCATCTACCGTGTCGCCTTTAAATAGTTGTTTCAGAATGTCATGTAGAGTTTTTTTTAGATGGGACTCTGTTTCCCCTTCTGTCTCGGGAATGCCAAAAACCCGAACATTGTTGCGGCGTTCTCTATTTTCCAAATCATCAATCATCAGGCGGATCTCCTCTTCCTTGTTTTCAACCTCTACGAGGCGCTGGTCTATTTGCATCTCAAGCGTACTCAATGAGGTCTGATTATGCTCAACTTCCTCAAGCCTGTCTTCCATTTTGTCCATTCTATTTGTGATCTTATCAATCTTGTTTCCAATATCCGCTCTCATACTTCTCATTTCGGTGAGCAGGTCAGCGATGTCCGCTTTGGTCGAGGCCGCCTCGGATCCTTTTGAGACCATGTTCATGCACTCAGGTGATGGGGATGTATCTGGGGCCTGGGAGAACTGGTATTTCGCTAGTTTCTGCTTAACGTTCATAGAGGAGAAGGCCACTGAATGTGACAGTAGAAGTGGGCCTGACTGCCGTTGGTTAGGGCTGCAGCGTGTAGATGGGAGGGATAAGCGGCGACTGGTGCTACTGTAGGCACTGTCTTTGGCGGAGCTTGTTTTGAGGTCAATGTCAGCTCAGACTGGCATACCTTGACTTCTGGTTTCAAGAATACGTTCCGTGGGTTCAGGCCTTGTGGACAGAGTGACTTCAGATTGATTCCAGAAGGCCGCTGGGGGATTTCGTGAGCCTTTGCCGTGCCCCTTCTGATTGTGTATGTAGTTCCTATGGTGCAGACTGAGTGCCGCCGTTACTATGAGAGTTCGTAACTGTAGGTGACTGGAACGGTGAGGAGCAAACCACGTCCGAGGAGCGCACACGCCCCAGGATCTGGGGGCCCAATCCTCGCACCTCCAGTTAGTCTATGGGTTCTTGCTGTTTTGTCAGTGATCAGTTCGGTGTGTGCTCCGAAACCTTATCCTCTATGGCATGCGTAGTGAGTTTCTTCCTTAGCAGCCCAACCGACCTTATCAGAGGCCTACCAGCGTAGTTTGTGGTCAATCAGACAGTCTGGCGGGTCGACGCGGGTGAATATAGCTTTAGACAGGAGGATTTACGATAATAGGCATAGGGATTTAGCCGTGTGCAAACAGTGAGTCCAGAGCTGATCAGGCTTTTATGCGCATTCAGGGCAGGTTAGGCGCTTGGGTTGGCTGTGTCGGGCTCCTGTGTGTGTTCCTCTGTCAGGAGCAGGGCCCATACGAGGCATGAGTACAGATCTGCGCCTCCAAGCACGGGGAAGTCCAGGCAGCCCAGCGAAGAGTTTATGGGATCTCACTCTGAGGGAGGCAGTGATCCTCGCTGGGGCGCTGAGACGCGGCCTCGTCTGATCGGTCAGCAGACGCCGAAAAAAGTAGTGCCAGATGGCAGCTAATGTGGGCGCTCCGGCGCTCCTGCCCCGTACCCTCCTGGATGTGGCCGATCCGGGCACTCGATTCACAGCACTCGGGGAGCCGCGGCTGGGCTTTGCGGCGGAGGACGGGGAGTCCGTCCTCTGCGGGGGCGGGGGCCCTCAAATCAATCTCTGTATCTGTGGCAGTGTTGCCTGGGCAGAGAATGTTCCCAGGACAGCAGGCACCCTACCTGCGAGACTCCAATGGATTACGGGGTCTCCGGAAGGCCCATGTGGAGCGTTGCGGCGGCCGGCCGTAATCGAGCGCGTATTAACACGCGGCCGTCCAGCCCTCAGGATTGAGCTTGCAGCAGTCCTTTCACGGGTCGTTCAGCCGATTCTTTCAGAGGGCTCCAGGAAACTCCTACAGTGGGTGTTCCGAGGCAGGCTGCTCTCGTCGCAGTCAGGCGGGGGGTTTTACTATTAGGCCACGCCGTAGAGCCGTATATGGCTATAGCAGGCCTGCTGCGCGGATTTCCCATGGGGCGTCTTGCAGCGGTATCTCGATGAAGCGGGCACTGATTTCGATCAGGTCTTTTCCCAGGGTGTGCGTATTGGCTTCCAACACCCGAAACTGTCGAATTTACATACAGGGGGGGGGGGTCCCGTGGTGGGGGCTCAGTCCACTATGCGGGGCCTTGATGCGGAGCTCACACGGAGAGGCTTGCCATCCGTGCATCCCCTGGTGGCCAGGCATCCCTTGCTCCATTTGTATTGATTTTTTATATCAAATACATGGCTGCTTGTTGGGAGTCCACTAGGACGAACCCCCCGAAATTGGGGGAAGTAAAACTGCAACATCTGAATTAAGCAGATTATATATGACTCCCATAGGATTACAAAGAGCATTACAGTGTGTTAGTGAATTCCTAGGTAATTTGTTGTTACTCTTTGTTGTCTGTCTTGTCAAGTGCTATTATGTCTGTGGGCCCTTCCTTTAGCACTTTATAAATAAAATAAATAAACAAATATAAAGTGAGAATTGATGCCCACTAGTCTGGGAGGTCCTGTCAATGTTTTCCATCCTTGATATTCCCCATGTACTGCTCCCATCGGGCTTTCAATTTATCTGAGGGACCATGATTGCTTTGTAGAACATGGAGAGAGGTTTATATAGAATTTGTGATTCAGTTACGTTCACGTTTATCGGGGAATATTTGGAGAGGTCACGTCAGTTGTGCTATTGATGCATATCTAAGGTGTAGGTACTTGAAAAAAGACCATCCAGCATAGACTTTTGTTGAAAAGCTGGGTAGCTTCTGCATGTATTATTCCTGATCATATCTTTCTGCAATTACCTCATACAGTTGCACTCGGCTCAGCAACACACCACTGCACATGGTACCCTTAAAAGTCTCAGTTTCCAATATTGTTCTGCCCTTCATCACCTGACGAAATGTCCAGGGCAACACATTTGCAAGGCAGTCACTTTTCCCATAATTTTGTGCCATTACACTGAGAAACAAATTTCAGCTTTCGATTAGCCAGATCATGAAAGTGTAAAATATCTCTTTGATAGGAATGTGTTCATCCACATCACATGCATCATGATCAAGCTCCAGCTTGTGGAGCTCTTACCCAAGTGTGTATGAAGCGATCAGAGCATCCCAGCCTCTTTGGTGGTGCACATCCCATGCATGTACATCTCATCTTGCCAAAGAAAAGTGGTACATTTTGTTAAAAAAACTGATGTAAAGAACCCCAGTTCCAACAGTCAGGTTTAAATCATCAAGATATGGGTTTTGAGTGAATCACGCCCAAAGAGAGTTTGAACATAAGCAGAGAACACTCTGAGAGACCATGACACAGCCTAAAACACCACAGAACATTCCTACAGAGGCTAACCACAAATCAATCCATGAAGAGCCTTTAACGGATGAGGAGTGTGTGTACTCCGTAGCATTAAGGTACAACCTAACAAGGCTCTGGCAGACAGAGTGTTTGTAGATCTATAGAGGATCTCGCTAAGGTTATCAATTATTATTTTAAAGTGTGCCCCTATTAACAGCTGTCGTGAGATGGAGGAACGCCCCATATACCTGTATGGTTTGAGGGAGATGCACAATATGAGGTTGAACTGGCAGATACTGGATGTGGGAGCAGATGGTAATGGGAAAGGGTGCTCAATTGCTTTTCTGAGCGCACGCCGCTGCACTTAGTCGCCTCTGCTATAGCGGACTGCACTTCCGAGCAGCATAGCAACTGGAAAGAGGTGGACGAGTTGCCTCGCGCAAAGAGCACATGATCACGTACTTGCAACCTGGCATACTAAGGAGACATGATATCTTGGCCGCAACAAGCAACCTGTGCAGTCTCCAATCCAGGAATTCCATCTCCTAGAATATACTACAAGGGAGTGGATCATAATCCAGAAACGAGCAGTGGGGCACTCGCCAAACAGGTATTCTAACACACAAACTGGGGGCATCCAGTGTTATTCCAAGATGGTGCTGCACGCCACAGATGCCAAAGAAACCTCTCAGATGGAGGAGGATAGAGGGGAGGAAATCAAAGCATCCATTGATCAATACGCGGAATCAATTAGTGGAGAGATGGTAAGAGGAAATGAAATCATCAGGCAGGCTAACCAATCTCAGGGAGAGAAACCAGTCAGTCTATTGCACCAAAACCCAGGAAAATTACGTTTGTGTCTTGGATGTGGCTTATGATGCTCCCTTGGCACAAGGGATGCTGCTGTCTGGAGGAAGGCAGGGCACACCTGAAGAGGCTGGAAGGAGAGTGGTGGAGAACTGTTAAAGCCAATGAAGTCATAGAGAAGGAAGGCTGGACAGACAGGCATAACAGTCGCTCTCAAGCCCTTTGGGAAATTGGAAATCCATAGCCAAAGGCTTTTAAGCCGAGACACCTGGGGAAGTTAAAAGGTTCCAGGCCCTGGCAGGAGCAGCCCAGGCCTGTGAAAGAGACCTACTGTGAGTCCTTTAATCAGGGCTTAGAAGATGCCTACTGTGAATCATGTAACACAAGGCCTAGGAGAGAGGCATGTGGTGATTGCTGGGGCCTAGGAAAGAAATAGGTCATGAATCATGAAGCCATCCTGATGCCAGGTTCCAGGACAGAGCTGTCGTGACTCCTGATGCCAAGGTCTGAGAGGGTCTTTTGGAAGGCCCTGAGGAAGACAAGTGGCAGGTTTCTGTGTTCATATGTTAAGAACAGACTTTGAAGAACAGGATTGTAAACTGTTTGCTTTAACCATTTCTTTTGAACTATGTGCTACTTATTCAGGTTAGCTAGGAGGCAAAAGGTTAGGTGTAAGACTTTACTGTTGGCCAATCCTCTGGGGCATATCTTTATTAGAAGTAAGGTGTCCATGGAGGGATAAGGGCTTGTTAGAACAGGCTTCGGACACTTGGGAATCATCATTTAGTTTAACCCGTCCTGAAATATTCTTATTCAGAGGCCCTCTTTAATTGTAAAGCTTCCCCTAATATAAGGTAGTTGTTTATCTAACTTTTTTTTAATGGACATAAAGATCTGCGGAATTCCACATAATGTGTATAATTGCCTCAAGTACCCCACACAGCTCTGGTTCTATGAAAAATGAACAATTAGAAAATATTAGATCATAGAAAGTCAGGAGAGATATAATTCGGGGTGTAGATATTATATAGGTTCAGTCGAATAACATTCACAGAATCACAGACATCAAATAACATAGCAGCCTTCAGGGTCTCTGTGCAATCATAACCCCCTGTGGAGTAATAGCGGAACCTGGCTAAAATCTGATGTGAACCTAAAATATCAGTGAGAGCTACAACACAACAGCCCCAAACAAGCTTGAAATACCCCCCCCCCCCATGCCCCTCCACCCAATGGATGTGTATCCTGCAAGTCTGCAATTTTAAACTGATGGGGATTTAAATAAGCTAAAACTTTTCTGACCGTGATTGGAATGCTCATGCCCATCACTTTCCAGAAGTCTTTGTTAGTGGCAGCAGATATAATTCACATTTGACAAAAATTATAAGTTACTCAATGTAGTGACTAACTTACTCCTAGTCCATAGTCCCCTTTCTTCCATACTATATGGGCGTCCTTCATTAGGGACGGGAGACGGAACCTTTTTAAACAGAAAAAATCTTCTTCCCCTTTAAATTTAGAGGTGGGTGGGAGCGCTCCCCTGACTCCGCCCACCAGCGCCACTCCTCAGTCCACTTTGACGCATCGATGGTTGGACATATGGAGGAAAGGGGACTAGGAGTATGTTAATCACTACAGTGAGCAACATATAATCACTCCTACGTCCCGTCCCCTTCCCTTCCCTTCATATTCCATGGGCGATTACAACTGAATGTAGCCCCAGGGTGGAGAGGTGACCCTCCTAAGAAAACAAGTTCCTTAAACTGCCTGACCAAAGGCTGCGTCCGACCTGGAGCTGGCATCCAAGCAATAATGCTTGCAGAAGGCCAAAGGCATAGCCCATGTAGCCGCCTTACTGATGAACTGCCACAGGATATGCATCTGGAAAGCCACAGCCGTGGCCTTGCCTCTGATAGCGTGGGCGTGCATATTTGCCGGGAGTGGTTTATGCTGCCCCTCATAAGCCTCCTTGATGGCTACAACCATGCATCTTGCTATGGTGGCCTTGGAAGCTCTATAGCCTGGCCTTGACCCACCCAAGGTGACAAAGAGGGCATCCGACTTGCGGAAGCTATTTGTTCTGTCCAGATAGAAACATAGAGCACGCCCGACCTCCAGACAGTGCAGGACCCTCAGTGCATCGCCCTTGGGGTCCACGAAGAAAGTAGTTATGACCGTTTCCTCATTGAGGTGAAACGAGGAGACAACCTTAGGTAGGAATGCTGGATGCGTTCTAACGACCACCTTGTCCTTATGAAAGGTAGTATAGGGCTCTGAAGCCACCAGTGCCTGGATTTCACTAACCCTGCGTGCAGACGTAAGACCCATCAAAGGGCTGTCTCAATGGTGACGAGCCTGATGTCGGCAGACGCCATTGGCTCGAATGGTTTATGCTCCAAGGCGCCCAAAAGTACATTGAGCTCCCACACCGGTGTGGCTTCTTGATAGGTGGGTAGAGCCTGGTGAGGCACGTCAAATGCCTTTTAACTATCGGGTTGGAGGATGAAAAGACCTCCGCCGCTGAGTTCCTATACGCTCTGATGGCCGCTAGATAGGTGCGGCATGTGTGTACTTTCACCCCCGTGTGTGCAAGGTGTGCTGAGAAGGACAGCACGTCGTCCAACATGCAAGTCAAAGGATTGACATCCTTTGATTCTGCCCTGTGACAAATCCTAGTCCACTTGCCCTTGTACTGGCTCCTAGTAGCGTTGCTCCTGGCGCCCTGTATGATATCTAGGTTCGCCTGTGACAGACGCAGATGCTTTAATGTGATCTATTCAGGAACCACCCTGCGAGGATTAACCTCTGGGGAGGAGGGTGGATGACCGTGCCTCCCTGCTGTGAGAGTAGGTGAGATGGACCCAGCAGAAGGTGCGCCCGGGCCTGTTCCGTCAGGCTGAGTAGTTCCACGAACCATGGCCTCGCGGGCCACCACAGAGCTATCAGGATGACACAGAGGTGCCGGGTCTCCCTGATCTTGTAGATTACCCTGTGGACCAGTGGAGTGGGAGGGAAGGCATACACGTTCATGTTGTCCCATTGTATCTGCATTGCGTGTCCCAGAGAGCCCCAACTGGGGGCACCTCTTGTTGGACCAGGTGGCAAATAGATCCACCTGTGGATGACCCCGACTGTTGAAGATCCCCTGAAGGACTTGCTCATTCAACTGCCATTCATAGTTGTCCGCACCCAGTCTGCTGAGCCTGTCCGCCTCCTGTTTGGACTCCCCGGGAGGTGTATAGCCCTCAGGTGCACGTTGTTCTCCAGAGCCCACTCCCAAATGTTGACTGCAAGGTGCATAGGGGAGGGAACCTGGTGCCACCCTGCTTGTTGATGTAATAAATGCTGGTGGAGTTTTCTGTCTGGATGAGAATCGTCTTGCCACTGATCATCATCAGCAAGGTTTTGATGCCAAGCCAGATCGCCTTCAGCTCTAGCAAGTTGATATGGGCCTCCTGCTCCTGATGAGACCGGATTCCATGGACGCTGTGGTTGCCCAGGGTGGTTCCCCAGCCCTCCAAGGAAGAGTCTGTGGTGATCGGGACCTGCGGTGCTGGCTGCCTGAAAGGTCTGCCTATCCTCAAGTTGCAGTCCGTGCTCCACTAGACAAACTCCTGGTGGAGAAGGGGAGGGATACTGACGAGTTCCACCTGTGAACCTCGTTTCTGACTCCATGAGGCCACGAAGTGCAGCTACAATCGTCTCATTCTGAGCCTCGTGTATGGCACTGCCAGTAGACATATCGCCATGATACCCAAGAGGTGCTGGTACCACCATGCCAAGGTCACTGCTCTGCTGAGAAAATGACTCGTGGCCCACTTGATGGCTGTGACCCTGTCCCCGGAGCAAAACATGTTCACGGAGCTCGTATCCCAGATGAGGCCTATGAACATTAGAGTCTGAGTAGGCTCCAGCTGTGACTTCTTGAGATGGATGGAAAATCCCAAATCGTGTAGTGTATTCATGAGGGTGGAGGAGGTGTGATGGACCACCTCTGGGGATCTCGCCCTGACGTGCCAGTCTTCAAGGTATGTATAAACATGGTGCCCCTGCACCCTGAGAAGGCCTGCCACTGCTTTAATGAGTCTGGTAAAGACCCTGGGGGCTGAGTTGAGGCCAACGGGTAGAACCTTGTATTGGAAATGAAAGCCCGTGATCCTGAACCTCAGAAAGGACCAATGAGGCTGCCAAATAGGGACGTCTAGGTACACGTCTTTCAGATCCAGGGAGCACATCCAGTCTCCCCTGCACAGTGTTTCCGCAATAAGCGCTGGTGTAACCATCTTGAAATTTTGAAGAGGAAGGGAAAGGTTCAAGGTGGAAAGGCCCAACACAACTCTCAGGCCAGCCTGGTTCTTCTTGTGTATGGTGAAAATCCTGGAGTAGAAGCCCAAGCCCCGCTCGGAGGTTGGGACTTCTCCCACTGCCTGACTCTCCACGAGCGATTGAATCTCCACCAACAGAGATGTTGTCCCAATATGTGGAAGTGGAGATGAGGAAGCGGTAGGCGGTAGCCCATGGAGACCACAGAGTATCCAGGGATCCGGGAACATCGTGCACCAATAATGTCAGTGAAGGGCAAGACTGCCGACCATTGGAGAAAGGTGGACCCGGAGGGGGGTGTCATGCCTTCTTTCCCTCTGAGGCTGGGGTGGAGGAGGGGGACTGAAAGAAGCCCTTGCTCCCTGCCTTATGCTGTTTATGCCGGTCCTGACTTGGAGACCAGTCTGGTTGTCTTGACCTCTGTTCCTGGAAGCCCCGGAACCCGCCAAAGGAACGCCCCTTGTCGGAACGTTGATGAGTCTGATTGTATGCTTTGGGCATGGCCTTTGTGAGGATAGACAAGGATTTCACAGTCTGGGAACTGTTCTTCTTATCAAGTTCCTCATCGGTGCTGGAATGAAAAAGATCGCCACTCATGAATGGAAGGTCCAATATGCGTTCCTGGACGTCCGGGTGGAATTTCAAAGCCTATTGCTAGGCAGTCCTTCTCATGTCCGTGGCAACGCAGATGGCATGGCCTCAGGTGTCTGTGTGCCACAGTGGACTCCATGATGTCCTGGGCCACCATTTTTGCTTCTGCCAGCCCCGCCTTGAAACGTGCCCGACTGTGCACCAGAGGTTCTGGGAGGAAGTCGGCTATTTCCCGCCAAAGCCTCTGATTAACGGCTGCAAGCATGGCATCTGCATTAGACTGACAAAGGTGCAACGAGGCGTTGGAATAGACCTTCTTACCATAGGGCTCCAAGATCTTCACCTCCTTGCCCAGAAGAGCCGAAAACGAGGTGGGCGAGGATGACTGAGGCTTGGAGTAGAATGATGCTGCAGCAAACACTGACGAGACCAACAAGTATGGTTGAGTGTGTGCCAACAGCAAGAGTGGATCCCTCTTCAATTGCCTGTATTTCACCAGCCTATCAATCGGCATTGAGGCGCTGATTGATAGGCTGGGACGAATGTGGTTTAAGCCATCCCTTTTTGGCCATGGTGACAACAACCTTCTGCATCTGAATCCTTGTTCTGGCCGTGGGGCGCAGAGAGCCACACGCGATAAAACCCTCCAAGCCGTGTTCGGGGCCAAGGCAGCAGAGGCAAAGCGTGTGGGGGTCGGATGTAGAAAAGAGCCCTTCGCCGGCTGGACACCTGCTGAAGCCATATGATGTCGACATGCGCCAGGGAGGAGCGTGGCGCCAGAGGACCGAGTACCTGATTAAGACCAGAAAACAAAAGATTGTACCCGGGGAAAAGCGCGTGGAATTACAAGGCCGAAGCCAAGCCCAGGAGTGCTGGTGAAAGTGGTCCGCTCAAGTCAATGCAGAAAATAGGACTGGGGAGTGGCACCGGTGGGTGGAGTCAGGGAAGCGCATGCTCCCAGGGCCACGCCCCCGCGCACATCTAAATTTAATGTGAAGAAGATTGTTCCTGGTGAAAAAGGTTCTGGTTCCCATCCCTAGCGAGGGACGCCCATACAGTAAGGGGACAGGACGTGGGACTAGTAAGCAGTACTGTTTTGTTTTTCATTGTGCTCTGGTTTTATATACATAAAACATTTCACAAAGATCATCATCATCATCACATTAAAACATTGTGAAAACATCATTTTAAACACAGTATAGCATAAAAACAAATCCAGTTACATCCAACAGTTAACAAGAAAATGTCATTGTTTTTTCCCCCATTTATCTAAAACAGCATTTATTCATTTCTGAACAGCCACAAATAGTGTGAGTTGGTTTCCCATAAACACCCACTTATAAAAAAATATCCGGGTTAAAGGATACCTCAATCAAACCGAATAATTTAAAATACAACCAGCGCAATCCCCTTACACGAGTATATTCGACAAAATATGTTTCCAATTTTCCATTACTAGAAGGTTCAACTATCAACATGGTATATTTCTATTCTTAAGTAGTTTCATAATGAAGACCTGCTCTTGCAAACTTTGACATGTATCTAGGCAAGCTATTACAATATCAATTGAATGAAGTATCGATATAGGCTAAACTTGCAAATTGCAGTCCTAGCTTTTTCCCCCCAATAACTTTCTGAGAGTTTATGGTTCGTTCTGGATGGCTTTATTAGGAAGTCCCAAATAGGCACTCCAATATTGGAATGGGGATTGTGAGGAGCCAGGAATGGACACAGAGGAGACATATTTTGGGTTATAAACTTTTATTGTAAGAGTGTAGTTGGAAAATGCCTCTCTATCCCTATTCTTGGAGGAATTTTCCCTACCTCAAACCAAAAACTACAGAGTCTGTCCAATGTCAAGATGTCCAAACAAAGGATCCGTCCTGTGTCTGTAATCCTATTCTGGCCCTCACACTCTAAGTAAACTCTAAAGGTGTAAAGGGGTTATTTCTTGACTTTTCCAAGTGCTCAAATGTTCAACTTCAAAACAAAAAGTTCCAATTCAACAGCAAGGCTTTTCTCATGAGCAATGCTCTTTTCCACATAGTTCAGCTTCCTTCTCTAGTTCCTTAACTTTCAGTTGTTCAACAATTGTGGAGAATTGACTCCCTACCCCAAGTTGACTCTTCCTGTGATACATTACATTTCTATTAGGGATATGCCTTCTTATAAGGACATCACTGTTCTCTTTATAGTTTCCCAGTAGTTCATTGAACCAAGCACCTTTCCTTGGAAGTCTTTACAATATTCAATCTCCACCTGGATATACTTCTGTCAGGTTACATGCACACTTATGTCACCTTCAGCTGGTTGACCTACCTACCAGGACTTCATTACTTAAACATTAACCTTTACCTGGTATACTCTCCTGCTAAGACTTTATTGTATAAACAGTTTGTTGCACAAATCCTTAACTTCATCTGGCCCACTCTCTTGCCATGACTCTGTTACTATACAGATATTCAACTACACCTGCTATTCTCTTTGTCCATGACTTTATTGAATAAACACTTTATTTCACACATCTTTAGCTTCACCTTGTGTATTCTTGCGCCAGGACTTTATTTACAAAAACAGTTCTTTACTCATAGCTTCCACTGGTGTGTTTACCTTCCAGGACATTGTCTTATAAAACACTTTTCCATCACAACCTTCACTTAGTATAGATGCTTGCCGGGTCTTTGTCACATGGCTTATTCTTTCCTCCACAATTGGAATTTAATAATTCATTAACAACTTATAAACAAAATTATGTGGCTTCTTTAATGATTTTGTTGCTTTCTGTTCATAGTGTTCTTTTTTTTTTAAAACAACTTTTACACACCAACAGGTATTTCAATGATCACAGTGAATTCTTCTACATTAAGACACTGGCACCATTAGCCCTGGCCCAAATGTCTCCATCCCTCCTCTCGTTCCCCATCTCCCCCTCCACAGGTTCCATCTCCCACCCCTTCCCCCTCATCCCCATTTTCCCCAGACCTTTTCATATTTTTGTGGGCACCACCTATTTGTGTACACTACTTGGTCGCAACATGTAGTAGCGTCCATTCCTGTTCGCCACAATCCAATTGTTGGGATCTGCAAATGTTTTCTGCAATCACCTGTTTGGCCATTATACATGCTGTATTTATGAAGCACTTTTATATCTGTCAATGTCTTCCTCCCCCCAAATCCCCAGCAGTGTCCCCTTGGCATCCCAGTGTATTGGTCTTTCCCAGACTCCTTCCACTTCTCGTCATACCCCCTCCTAAAACCTCTGCAGCTTCGGGCATTTCCACACCATATGAATAAAGTCCCTTTGCGGGTTTTACATTTGGGACATGTGTCGTCTCCACCATTACCCATTCTTGTAAGTCTGTCCCTGGAGTGATAGAGCCTATGGAGGTAAATACATTGTATAATCCGCAGGTGGACTGCTATAACTACTTCCCTAGGGTATCATAGGGCTCCCCCCCCCATTGGTCATACCCAATCTCCTCCAAATCCCCCACCCATCCCCTCCTTCAACGTATCTAGTGGTGTTTTGAAGTTAAGAATCACAATTATAAAGGGTTGAGACCTGCTTGCTTGTAATCTCTGCTTCCAGTCCATTCCTCTCGATTGAGGAAGCCTCCGTCTACCATTCACGTAAGGTGCCAAAGCGAGCCCGAGCTGCAAGTCCTTGTAGTGATCGTGTAAGGGAAGCTCTCGTTGCTCGCTTAACTCCTGAAATGACTTCATCCCCTTGGAGGGGCAACAACATCACTCATCTTCCGTATCCCCTTGACCTTCCACTCCTTCCCGTATTGCAGATGTTGGGTCCCCTCAATGCACCTGTTCCCCCAAATCCTAGCAGCAAGCGCACATTTCCTCCACCATCCCAGGTGTCTATGGGCTTGTGTCCAAACCAAAATTGGCCCAAGTCTTTGTGAATTTCTGGACGTTTAGGCAACCCAAATGGAACTCTATAAATTGTGCCTGAGCGTACGGGAGGGGGGGGGTTATAATATCGAGGTAACCCTCATAACCATAGGCACCCTTGCGTACCAGACAGGACCCAGAGATAGAGATTGGCAAGAGTTGTGCAGGTTGGCACAATTCTGGTATTTGATGGCCAATTTTACCCTGGTCTTGGCCTCCCTTGTGATTGCCTGCGGGTCATCCCAATATTGTCTCATGCCAAAAGCAATCAAACACCATTTCAATTGAGGCAGCCAGGGAATACGATGTCCTTCATCTAATGTGATTACATTGCTTCATGGTACTCATAGATCTGTGGGGCAGCCCAAATCCGCAGCCAATAAGAGACTTGTCTGAATACTGCCTCCTCGTCAATTGGTAACATGTCACATTCAGAGCACACAAGAGCATTGGGGGCACTTTGCGGAAGCATCAAGATAGACTTAAAAAATGTATTTTCAGCAGTACGCATGGGTTTCATATTGGTGAACCCCAAAACACGGATCCATAAAGTGCCAAAGCTTTGGCCTGGGCCCTATAGACTTCGAACGCTGGTCTTATTGGGCCACTCCAATGCTGCAAAAAAATGAATTTTAAGAGAGCCACTGTATTTCTCCAGGATAATGATGGCCTTAAGAAATTGTGGGCTCCAGCTAGTGTTTTCTGAGAACCGGATCCCGAGGTAGTCATACCAAGGGACCTGCTCCAGTTTCTCGCTGCTGATTCTTACATGAAGAGCTGTTTTTTCCTCATGTGGCAGGCAAAGTACCATAACCCTGGTTTTGGTGATGTTAATTTCTAGACCCACCTCACGACATTTATTTTCGAAGCACTGAAGAGATGCACGTAGGCCTTCCAGGGTTGTCGACAGGAGTACGGCATCATCTGCATTGAACAATGCCGGGATCCTGTTGCACCCAAGACGGGGTATATCTTGAGCAGATGCAACAAGTTTCTCAATGATGCAGTTGATGTGAATGCAGAAATGAACGCAGCCCTGTTTGACCCCTCTGGCTACATCCAGAGGTCTGGTTGCATCGCCTGCTAGGCTCCAGCGTAGGACCGCTGTATTGTTACTAAATAAACGTTTGAGCGGTTCCAGTAGTCTGCAGGGGATATTCTTAGCCACCAATACCTGCTATTGAAGACAGTCTTTAGGTCAACGAAGGCTACATAGAGTCTTGCCTTCATTAATAAGGCCTACTTTTGTACAACCAAATGCAGGCGAAATCCCCGGTCCACAGTGCAAAATCCGGATTGGAATCCCACATGCATATGGCTTACTAAACCCTCACAGTCAACCAAGGACTGGAAATCTTGCAAAACTGCCTTCACATAGATCCTCTGAGAGCTATCCAACAGGGATATCGGGCGGTAGTTTTCTGGCTTGTCTGCCCGGCCCCCTTTTTATATATATATAGACACTATTTCTGCAATCTGCCAGAATCTAGGGACTTCATTTGTTTTGAGCAAGGCATTCACTAGTATCCTGCCTTGCACCTAGGCTTGACCCCACTACAGTCTCTGTGTATGTTCCTGGTGTGAGAGTGGACGCAGTCACTGCAGTCCCTGTTTCTTTTGTGCTGGTTCTGGTAGTCTCTCCACACTGCCTATGTTTTTGGAGGAGGAGCATTTATAAACCGAAAAAGTCAGCGGAGCAGAGTGGTGTGAGAGTGGACGCAGTCAGTGCAGTCCGTGTCGTGCTGTTGGCTGGGGCCTGGCCAGGAGCCCTTTTTGCATCCACTCTCCAGGTCAAGCCACCTCAATTGTCTAAATTTAGAAATCGCTAGTGGCAGGTGGGCGGTCTGTCTAAGTTCCCTGTGAATGCTCGCTGTGATTCCTTGCGCTGGAGCGGTCCCTTAGACGGCTTTAAATTACGCCATTCGACCAGAGGCTGCATTGTGAGCACGGGGGCCTGCCGGTAATCAGTGCAGTGACTGTGGGTCTTTGGCCTTTGAGCCGCACGAGTTGTTAACTGTCCGTACTGCGGAGCAGGACATTAGAGTGCCTCTATTACGCGGCGGAAGACTGCTTGAACTAGGTTCCTTTGATTCCGCCGCGTTGCAGACAATTGCCATCTTGGAGCTACGGAGATCAAGGAACGTTATAACTATCAAAAGACTCTAATTGGGCACTCAGGTGCCGTCAAGGCTTTCTTGAAGCTGAAATGAGGAGATAACCTACCTACTGGCCTACTGTCATTGGAAGATAGAAGTGGCCATGAAGCTGTGGAGTAATCCAATTCAGGATGACCTCAGAGTCTCAGAATGGAAGGAGCCCAAAACGGCCAGTAGTCCCCTTGCTAGTAGCATAGGGGACCCCTAGAGGCTATCGGGAGAGATCTGCTTCCAATTGCCGGGAAACAGCAGGTGCAAGTTCAAGTCCATGCAGAATCCTCCCTTTTCACACCCGTAAGAACTATTGGAGGAAGATGAACCCACTTTGGCAGAAAATTGAAAAAGAGGGCTGGAATTTACAATTACTACAACAAAAATACAAAAAAATATAGAAGAGCATTTTGGTGAAAAAAGACGGCTGAGTGAAGTTGATCCTAATAAAGACAAGGACTGCAAGTTAAGTTCTAACAAAAGACCCAGAGGAAACAGCTGTTCTAGAGGATACTATTGGACCTGGCTACAAGTGAACAACTGCTAGGAAAGCTGGATCTCTCTGGCAGAGAAAAAAATCAAGAGCTGCTAAATATTGGTCAGGAAGGAGACCTGGTAGAAGCACAAATATCTTTGGACATAAGCGACCATCAAGCAGAATTAGTCCAAGTTGGGGCACATTCAAATGAAAACACTCTGAGTGCACTAAACTATGTGCTACACTTGCTAGTCTCTGTCTTTGAACTATTAAAGGGAGAAGTCCAGTCGCAAACTGGCTCCCTTCTGGAATTGACGAAGGAGGTAGCCTCAGTGGATGGGGCTGTGGTCGGCTGCTGCAATGCCATCAATATAAATGTCATGCAAAAACTGCAGGAGCTGAAGCTCGAATCAGTTAAACAAGGTCTGGACCTCTCAGCGATCCAAAGGTCCCTGGTAGCCAAAAACAAACTTGAGGAGGCAGACAGAGCGGTGAAACAAGACTTACTGATACAACTGCAAATCTTGAACCAAAAAAAATGGCTATGGGCCAAAAGGAACCAGAGGAGGAGGAAAACTCACAGATGGATGATACTCCTCTCTCTGAGTCTGTATTGAAGGAGTTTCAGAGACTGGCCAATGTTGGGGAAGGTCTTTAAGATGAAGAGCCAGTACAAAAATATCCATTGGTTAACTCCGCCAGCCAAATGGGAAATCATGTGGAGGAGGAAAAAGAAGCCTCTCCGCAAAGCGCCCCTCTAGGTGGGAAAAAAGAGAGAAAGAGGGAAGCGAGGAGGCAGAAAAGACTAAAAGGAAAAGTAGTAAAAAAAAAAAAACATGAAAAAAAAATAAAGAACCAAATGAAAGCAAAAAATAAAAACTCGGATAGTAATTAATTCCTGAGGAAAATAGTTAACATACAAACACCAACAGTAGAGGAGGACCAGGAGATTGCCGAGCTAGACTCAATGGACAGTTCACATGAAAAAATGGAAACAAAAAGAAAGAAGAACAAGAGAAGGCTTCCAAGGAAGTGGTAGATGGGGGAAGAAAAATTGGTACAAAAAAAAAAAGATGTCAAGACTACCACGACATCGAGAGGCTCACAAACTGAGAAAGTTACGAACGAGCAGGCTGTGGATATAGCCTCAGCAAATCTGAAGGGTGGCCTCAAAATAGCCCCTGTATTCCTCAAGGCCAGGTCAAAAACGGGGGCAACGATACAACCAGTTAAGGATGTAAACATTGGAGAAGCAAGAATAAATCAAAAGATTGCCCCTATTTTTTTTAAAAGGCAACAAGCTCAAGCACAGAAAAAAATCCCACATCAGGTGGAAGAAATAAAAATGGGCGAAGGCAAATATGGGAGTCTGGGAGAAACCGGGACTGGAGTGGAAAAATTTAAAGAGCCGGAAGAGAAACTGAGTCCAGACCCTGGCACTTCATTTACAGAGGAAAAATTGGCTGTGCAAGAGTGTAAAGAAAATATAACTGGATCTCGTTTGGCGATGCCGATTATTTGGTTAACACTTACTACAAATAAAAACCACGCAAAATTTCTAAAATCGCAGGGCAATCCTCTCAGTGTTAAAAAAAGTACTGAGTCTCTTCCTAATTAACAGCAAAGACAGAGTTTGTAGGATTTCCAGACCCAAACAAACCCCTGATGGCAGAAGTGGGTTGTGCTTCAAGAGAGGTGTTTGTGGCAATTGAGGAAGCAAAAATGGACCTGAAGAAACTGGACTTGCTAGTATCAAAAAATCAACTTGATCTCTTGCGGATGACAGGTCCAGATGGTGGAAAGAATGCACAATGACAGGGCGGGGGTATTTGTCATCAAACTCTGGCTCAGAAGTTTGTTGGTGCTGGTGACCCTCCGAGAGATACCAACAAGGACAACACCTTGGCCCTATTACCGAGCATTCTAACCGAAGTTCTCTAAAAATGTCGTCTAGGCCCACAACATCTTTGAAAATGAAGGGCTAAAAGTTATTTGTTGGAACACACGGGGCCCAATCACTGTACATCAAGGGCAATGAAGAATTATCTCTTTGGGGTGGGGGATGTCCTCCTGCTGCAGGAGACATGGTTAATTAACCGAATTGCAGTAGAGGGCTTCCATATAGAGGTACAAGGGGCCACTCAGAAAGCAAGAGGGAGGCCAAGTGGGGGGTTCCTCATTGCCTTTAAAAACTCTAAATTTAAGGATGTCATAATTGCAGATTCCAATATACAGGGCTTGCAAATATGCAAAGCAACACTTAGAAATAGTGAATGTGATCGGGTGATGATTTTTTGTAATGTCTATTGGAATCCTGCAAGAGCTCTGTGTGTTTCTGGATCAGTTAGCTAAATCATTGGGTGACATGAAAACAGCATTCCCAGGGGCAGATATAATTCTGGGGGGCGATCTGAATGCACAATGTATCGAACTCTCAAGAGACCAAACAAAATCAATTGAGAGGAGAATCACTATAAATTGTCAGTTGTGGGTGGATTTTTTAAATGAATGGGACCTGAAAATGTCAAATGGGAATTTGCCAGGAGACAACCCTGCTAAACCCTCCAGGATCCAGGGTACTTCGGTCTCGACACTGGATTACCTTTTTCTTTCAGGTCGTCTATTTGAATATAAAGTCAGCCTGAATATTAAAGAAGGGGGAGGGAGCGACCACTTTAGGCTAGAGCTCTTCTTTGCAGAATTAACATCAGAAACCTTGTTAATAAATACCCAGAGGATAGAAGCTAGGAAGGGTAGAGTTTATCTACTTAAATATAAGGCAGGGGGAGAAACCCTCAATGAAAGACTGTCAGCTTTGCCTGAACATATTCAAAAGGAGAATTGCTCGCCCTCAGGCTTTATAAAATTTATTTGGCTAACTTGTCCCCCAAACTCCAATGGTGGTGGTCCCAAACAAATCCACTGGCATGTCTGACGAGGAAACCATGGCAAAGAAAAAACAACTTAATAGGAACCTGAGACTGGCAAAAGAAATATTTCACACTAAGGAAGATCAAGAGGCGGAAATAAGATCCTTAAAAAATTCTCATAAACGGTGGTCCGTGGCCAGGAATATAAAAAGATATCAACAGGACGGGGAACATACCCTAGAATTACTTGGCAAGAGGGATGCAAATGGGTTTTGGGCCACAATGCATGAGATGGAATGGGCCAAAACAACTCAAAATTGTAATTTGGTTCCTGAGAACGAATAGATCAAGTATCTAAGTTCAGTCTTTGGTAAACCCGAAAAAACAGTTTGCCATTATAACCCACAGGCCAACTGGCATCTTGATTTCAGTGTCTCAGATATTGAAGAACTTATTATGAAGGGATCCTCCTCGAAAGCGGCAGGACCAAATGGTCTGACCTATCAGGTACTGAAGAATAGCCCAGGCTTGTGGGCAAAATTGCTTAACTGGCACTTTAGGGAGATTCTAATGAAGAAACAACTGCCTACCTCATGGCAAACCGCTATGGTTATCCCGCTGTTCAAGGGGGGTGATAGGGATGTGGTAACAAACTACCGCCCTTTCGCCCTCTTAGATATCGACAGCAAGATTTTCATGAAAATGGAAGTGGAATCATGGGAAAAAAGAATCGGGGAGTTGTGTAAGTGCCAAACAGGCTTTAGGAGGGGGCTTTCAACTGCAGTAATTGATATGGTGTTGAACCTTTTAAGTGGAAAAACACAGGAAAAGGGGAAAGAACAACTGTATGGAGCCTGGGTGGACTTCTCTAGGGCCTCCGACCAGGTGGACAGCGGAAGGGTCTGGCAGAAGTTAAGAGCAAAAAGCATTTCAGAGTAGTTCCTGGGGTTGCTCATTGAATTCCACAAGAGGAACAACATCAGAGTGAGACTAGATGCAGAGGGTCACATGTCTGAGCCAGTTGGAGTGAACTGGGGGGTCAGGCAGCGCTGCATGGGGGCCCCACTATTCTTTAATTTGTACACAGCGGACGGACATGGGTGACTTTTTAGCGCCGTATGCGTTGGCTAGCCCAGTATTGAATGGAAAGAATATCCACTGGCTCACCTACGCAGATGACGTGGTGGTCATAGACAGAACGGCCATCGGCCTGCAACGATTGCTCAATGGCATACACCAATATGCAGAAGAAAATTGGCTTTCCCTAAATTCAAATAAATCTCCTCCTTACAAGTCTCTGGCCTTGCTAAGCGCTGGGCTGTGGACCCCAGCAGGCTTGCAAATAATTCCCTTTCCTTCAGTAACTTCTGGCCCTTGCCAGCACCTGTTTAATAGCCACCAGTAGGCTCATGGCAGCGTCTGCCTAAGAATTGGCCTGACCAGCAATCTACTTTCCTTGCTCCTGCTCGCCATCTTGCATGCTGCACCACCTCTCCAACTCTTTAATACTGAAATGTTCTCCAATTGACAGAGCCCAGTCCTGCAGTTTAGCAGAGCTGGTACCCGTCCGGTCTTCTATGGGGTGAAATATATGTTTTCATTCCACAGTCTACCAAAACATGGAGTGCTAGGACATAGCAATATGACATAAGATGACATAACATGGATTAACGTAAACCCACAACTTAGTATATGATAGCATGGGATTTCAAACATAAAAACAAAGCACATCAAAGCAAGGCAATGCATAAAAAACATAGTATAACCACATAGCGCTGCGCAACATGATACAACAACATAACAAAATGCCACTCCATAACCTAACCACATAGTACAACATGAGTGGACTTCGTCAGTTTAGTTACATTTCATGAAAAACTAAATGTCAACATTGGGAGGATGGTCACTATGAGGACACATTTATCGTACTGCCCCCAATATGGATAGGCATGCAATAGCTGTAAAAGCAAAGTGTCCTTTGTTTTAACTATCAAGTCTTATATCTAAATACACGGGTTCAGAACTGGTTTTAGGATAATTCATAATGAACACTATGAATCAGCATCATAAGCAATGAATAGATACATCAAAATGTCCTCAGGTAATAGCAGGGAATTTACAAGCGTTCCATTTCCAACAGAACGAAGTGCTTCCTGATGAGAGCAATGTATCAGAATATTTCCTAGGGCTCTACGTGCATTATTTTAATGATTGCTCCAGTCAGTGCAGAGCCAGGGCATATGCATGACAATCTGACAGGCACCCGACTCCAGTTTCATCATCATCATCATCACACACACAAGTTCATAAAACAATTAGCTGCGGTTACTCTCCTCACCGAATAAATGGCTTTCATCACACGGGTTGCAGTGGAAACACTGCTGGTGTCTTCTTCGTGGTCACTATGCATTGTTAGTGGCTCGCGATTCACTGTTTCCACTTTAATATCAAGCTTCCTCAGAGTAACATCTTTGCGGCCTGGATTGAAAAATAAGTTTTCCATAGCAAAACAGAAAGAGAAGTGACTAAGAGCTCTTAATCAACATATGAGTAGTAAGAAAACAAGAAGTGGGCAGAAGCATTGTGGTTATGGCTAGGACTGGCTGCGCATTCGAAGTACAACAACTTAGAGACAGAGATGAAGACATTAAATTGAACAACAATCTAAAAGATGCAGCACTTGAAGGACTAACAGAATGTTTGAATGAAGAAACTCTGCCACATGATGAATTCTTTAATATCTCACGTGAAACACATATTACCGCAGTTCTCAACCATCTTCCTAAGAAACCCAAGGAAAGTTGTTCCCTATCCTATAGAGACATATTCTCAGGCACTGGGTCAATACTATGTCACATCAATACCATCTTATTTCCATGACTATGGATAGTTCTAATAGACTCCCTAACATTTTTGGCAGATTCATTTAACATTAATCACTCTAGATGTTAAACAATGCTTAATTTGTAAGAAAATGAGTGCCAGGGCACACATATTATCTAGCACACTTACATCACGGGCAGTTTCCCACCATTGCTGCCACCACCCACAGTTGCTCCCCACAGTGTCGACACATTTGTGGTTAAACTACAGCTCACATTTGCTAATTGGGATTGATGGATGCTCTGGCTATCATCACTTCATAATCAATATGCGTTTGAGACAATCAGTGCCGGGGCTCAGAAATAAGTGCCAAGGCTGAGCCCTTGCAAACACCCTCACAAATTAAGCACTGATGTTAAATCATTATATAGATCTATATGCTATGAGCAAGGCATTGCAGGAATGAAGCCATTTTTAAGGATCTGGGCAGAAGGCTTTCTTTTTTTCATAAATAAAATGTTATTTTTCATTGTCACCAGTGCCCTTTGATACAGATTGTACATTTACATAGGTCATCAAGAAAATGAAGGTAATAAAATCTTAAACGATGACATGCCTTTTATTGTTATACTAGGCACAATGAAGGTTTTCAGTAATCAACTTCAACCCCACCCCCTTTACCGTAACTTCAATAACCATGAATAAAAAAACAACCAAACAAATGTGGCATAACGGGAAACTCACAGGGCCCATGGCCGGGCATTATGCCTTGCTTCTCGGAGTACCCTGTCCTGAAGTCACAGTATTGAGAAACGTTTAAGCACACCTGGTTTATAGAACTGTTCGTCCCTCGCTCTAACATGCTCATGGAAGGGGAACCACACTTTAAGAAATGTGTGATATGTACCATTTGCTAGTGTGCATACCTTCTCCATTGCCATTACCCCTCAAATCTTGACCCACCACCAAGCCTACACAGGGCCCTCCTCAGTTTACCATCCATGTGCCACCGTCATTCGAGCCGCTATCAGTAAATTTGTAAGGAGGGTCGCTTTTGCCCCACTCGCAGCATATATATCTTCTGCGATCGCGGCCAGCAGGAATACACTCAGGAAATCCGGGAGCTGTACAGCCACTATATCTTTAACATGCCCCACTATCTCCTTCCAAAAGAACCAGGCTCTTGGGCAAGTCCACCACATGTGTCCCAGGTCTCCCATTTCCCCACATTTCCTACAACATAGGGGTGAGAACTATGGATTCATTTTGTGTATTCGCTGTGGGGTCAAGTACCACCAGTAACAGATTTTATAGGCTGATTCCTTAATGGTTGTACACTTCAACGCCTTATGGGCCCTCTGCCAGATCTGTCTCCAATCCTCCTCCTTAATTGTGGTTCCTATGTCCCTTTCCCATTTATCCATATATGGCAACCTGTTGCCTGGATATGCTCTGTCCAGCAGATGGTAGAGCCATGAGATAACTTTCGCTCCCATCCAGTGGTGCCCTCGTACCTGCCTCTTTTAGTGCCTTCTGTGAGATCCAATGCCTTATCTAGATATACCTAAATCTTTCTCTACCCCCTATCTGGAATTTATTTTTGCTTTCTTCAAACAATAACGGGGACCCGGCTGATAAAAGTCCCCCAATTTTAGGGCGGCACGTCCCATCCCAGCGTTCCCAGGTGGTGTTACTCCATCCCAGGGTGACGTCCCCATAAGGGCTGTAAGGCCGGAGGCCCGGGGTTGTTTGCCCCATCACAGAGCTTGATCCCAAGACCCCACCCGAGGGAGCTTTTGGTCACCTCCAACAGTGGATTCCCACCCCCCTGACCTCTTATCTGACGAACTGTAGTGCGCCCAATAGAATGGACGCAGTTCCCTGTTAAATTTTGTACCAACCCGTCTCACGTTCTGTCCTGGACCAGTATACCATTGGGGCTATCTGGGCTGCCATATCATTTTAGACCAAGAACTTCCAATCCCCCCCCCGCCCCCATCAGCAGTCACCGAAAGAGAACCTTCCTAGGGGCCCTCAATCTTTTCTTACTTTCTTACTCCAGATGAAGGGGAGAATCTCCTTCTGCAACACTTTCAACATGTGGGCCGGAATGTTAACAGGGAGAGGACTTACTACATATAACAGCCCTAGGCAGCAATGTCATCTTCCCTGCAGCTATTTGGTTGAACCACGATAACTCCTGTGCATCCCATCTATTAAGGTCTTCAGTCTGCCGTTTCCATAATGGGGGTATATTTGCCCCACACAGGTTTTTATACTTCATAGTCCGGTAATCCCCAAGTTTTTGATCTCTTTAAGTTCCCAACTTAGCGGGGATCTGTTATGCAAGCCTTCTATCTCTCCTGGGCCATCTGTAATGTTAAGGGCCTTTGATTTGTTGTGATTAATAGTGGACCCTGATACTTATATGAAATCATGTAACTCAGTCATCACTCTTGACAACGTGTTCTTTTTGTTCCTCATAAATTGAAGCATGTCATCCGCGTATAACGGGATCTTGTGCGTCCCGTCTTTGCTATCCACCCCCAATATTTCCGGATCCCGTCTAATTAGCACCGCCACGGTTCCAAAACCATGGCAAAAATTAACAGTGACAATGGGTCTCACTGGCGTGTCTACCCCATCGAATCACCACCCGAGCCGTGAGTTGCCCATTGACCATACATTTTGGACATGGGATTTAGAAATTGACCATAACCATATGTATTCCTTTCAGGCCACATCCAAATGCTGTTAGTGTCAGTTTCGGGAATCCCCAGTCTAGGCTATCAAAGGCCTGCCTGGCATCTAGGGCCGCTATTGAGACTTTTTGCCCAGATCCGGTCCCCCAATCAATAACATTGATAGCTTGTCTTATGTTATCCTGTGTGCGCCTTCCAAGGGTAAACTTGGCCTGATCTTGGTGGATCACTTTGGGTAATACGTTCATCAACCTGCCCGCTAATACTTTGGCGTACATTTTAGCATCTCCATTAAGCCGGGAGATGGGGTGATAACTGGCACAGTCCAATGGGTCTTTCCCTGGTTTGAGTATCAGCGATGTTGCAGATATTACCATGTCCTCGGCTCTTATCCCCTTTTCCCCAATCCTGTTAAAGAGCTTGGTCATGGGTTGTATTAGCCATTCCCTAAATGTTTTGTAGTAGCCGTTCCCAAAATGTTTCAGACCCAGTGTTTTATTAGCCGGCAAGACACTTGTAGCTAGACCCACTTCCTCTGCAGTGACTTTCTAAGTGAGCCCTATCCTCCTCCGATATCTGGGGTAAACCTCATTTTTCCGGGAAGTTAATGTGGTACTTCAGGATTTATCCACGTTTTCGAGCAATTACATTATCACTAACTTTTCTAGTTCAGCACATCTCAATGTTCCAGTGCTATGCTGTGGATTTGGGGTTATATAATTCCGGGCTCTATGCTTCCTCTATTTTGCTGCCAAGAAGCAGTTGGCCTTATCCCCTTTCATATAGTAAGTTTGCTTGATTGTATCAGCCTCTGGACCGAGCAGCCTAACAAGTGAGCTTCTAGTTGTGCCCTCATTTTCCGCAGAGCTCGTAATGATTTCAGTGACTGATTACCTTTGTGTAAGGTTTCTGCTTCCTTTACCTCCCTTTCAAGGTCAACCCGTCGTAATTCTCTACACCGCAGATAAGCCCCTGTTTGCGCTATGAACGACCCCCAAAATACTGCCTTGGTCGCCAGTCCAACTCCCCTGTGTCGTTTTCCCGGAAGTAGTTACAGATTACCGTTTCCATTTGCGCCCTAAGTGCCATATCCCTAAGGATCATTTTATGCAACCTCCATTGTTTCCATCCCCCACCCAACTGTGTAACTGATTCGATCTGGAGGATCACAGATGCATGGTCCGTGAGGTAGCAGGCCCCTATTTCTATAACAAGAACTTGAGTTATTTGTGTAGCCGATACGCAAATCATATCGATGATCGAGAAGCCCATGTGCACTGACGAATAGTGTGTGTAGTTCCTTTCAGTGTGATGGAAGAACCTCCAACTTTCAATTAGCCCTAAGTTCCTAAAGAATTTTCCCCAAGGCTTGTCGAAACCTATTGTCATTGTTTGTGGGGGCTAGTGTTTTATCTAGTGCAGGGTCAATAACACAGTTAAAATCACATCCCACTATCACCTGTCCCTGACACCAGCTCTGGTGTTTCCGGAGCAACAGTGCCAGAAAGTGATCTTGTCATTCATTAGGGGCGTAAAGTGAGACAAATGTAAATGTTTGACTTCTCACTGGCCCCTTGAGGACCAGGAATCTCCCTTATGGGTCCTTATACAAAAGTGTTTCTTAAACCCCTGCGCTGTGCCCATCAATATCTCTACCACACTTGGAGCAAAATATTGCTGGTGGAATGCCTTGTGTTTCATATGCACTTTGTCTCTGGAAGCAAGTGTCTCTCCTCAAGGAAAACTACAGAGGCTTTAAGTGCCACTAAGCGTCTCAATATGGAGCGGTGCTTCACAGGTGAGTTGAGGCCCTAAACATTCAGGGTAGTCAAATGTATATCAACCATTCTCTAGGAATTGTAAGGCTGTCAATCGTACTCCCCATACCAATTCCTATCCACCACTCAAAGGACGCTTAGCCATCTCACAAATAAATCCCAACTCCAACCCATTCCCAAAACAACCATCAAGATCTGTGACCTAAACAATTCACATTATAGAAATCTGCACCAGGACCTGCAGAGCATCCCTGGATTCATAGGGCCCAATTTCAAAGCCCTGTCCGATCCTCCCCTGCCCCCCCTTTCCTTAGTCCAATTATCGTAATCAGATGAGAACCGTAAACCCCTCCCAAATCTCCCTTAGACCCTGCAATTCCCAAATCCCCCCCTTCTTGCTTATTAGATTACCCAAAGATCCTCTGCTTATGAGACCAATACATGTCACGTCATTTCAACGATTAGAGCCCCTTGTCTTGTCCCCTCCCCTGATGATAAGGACACCCCTGTCACAATCCGTTCCTTTCTGTACACCCATGCCAGGCGTTTCTCCATCTCTCTGTCCAGCGAGATCTGTCGGTTGTGCAGTTTCATCCTTCCCCATTAAGTCCACCATTTCTTCCACCTTGGATATGTGGTATGATATGCCTTGGTGGTCAAACCTGAGTCCACACGGGAAAGTCCACCTTTAGCAAATACCCTTTCTTGTAGCCAGCTCGTTACCACACATAGGCGTTTCGGCTTCATTAGCATTGCCTGAACCACAATCCGAAACAGCATTATGGGGGGTCCCGAAATTTGACAAGGTCTTGCCTCTGTACCGCCTTCATTATCCTTTCTTTAATTTGGAAGAGGTGGACACTTGTGAGCACGTTCGGGATAACGTTTTTCTGCTGTTGATAGGAAGTGCAGACTCTGTGTGTTCGGTCCAATATGATTTTGTCGCCTGATGGATCATTTAACAAGTGGCGGAAAAAGACTAGCACATATTCGTTCAATTCTGCGTCTCCCTGCGTCAATTCTGCGACGGCCATGCGGATCCCCTGCAATCTGATGTTATTTCTCCTGGATCTGTCATGCTCCTGTTTGTTTGTGACCCATTCCATTTTTTGCTCCAGAGATTTCATTCTTCTGGCCAACTCCTCTTGTTCGTGCCCCTGCTCCCACAGAGCTGTTTCCGTCTCGTCCACCAGTCTTTCGACTGCCACCATTTGTTTTTTCAAATCAGTAATTGATTTAATCAAGTTGATGATGCAGTCTTTTATCTCCTTATGATCTGGAGATCCGACCTCCTTGTGGGTGGGTGGTCCTGTGGGATATATTGACCCACTCAGCTTTGATTTACCATGCTGCATTTGTGCAAGAAACCGCAATATGGCTGCGCTGACTCCTGTGTGCGCTAGGATCTCAAAATTGCGTTTTTACAACCAGCCTGGTTCCTGGTCCATCGTGACCCGGGGAATTTGAAAAAGGGATGTGATATGAGTGATGTATCTCTCAAATATTGAATCCATATATATAACAATATAAGCATTTCAGTTGTGCGCTGCATACTAGGCTGAGATCCGGGTGTATCGCCTGACTGAAATACTTAACAGTCCTCCTCAAGTTGTGTAATCGGGTTTGGTGGTGAATGAATATGTGCCCCAGTCTGTTGATTCCGCTTCGCTGTGTCTTACCGTTGAATCATGGCTTTAATGTCCCCAGAGAGGGGGCCTTTCTGCTTACTTGGTTGTTTGGCCATTTTTCTTTTCCCCACAAGTTCTCTCTGTTAAGGGTGTGTTCCCTTCAGACTCTTTGCCACCACCTGCCCCTTGTCTGCTGCTCCACTCCTCACACTGCCCGTAGGTGTCTTGCTCAGGCACAGTTCTTTCCCAAAGCGTAGGGTATGCCCCATATAAAGTGCAGCTGATTTTCCAAAGGCTGGCCTGTAATCGAGGTGTTCAGTTCACTGAGCCAGTTGCATAGCAAGGCTGATGCCTATGCTCTACACACCTCACTACCAGCTTAAGCAGCCAGCGACCAGGCTCTGTTGCTGCACACGGCAAAGATCAGACCCTCCTCACTGGATTACGCAGGTTTCAGACTCTTTTCTCTTGAATCCTCCATTTCAATTGCCCGCCGCCTGATCGTCAATACCATCAGCAGTAATGGGGGGCCACATGCTATCTGTCTGTCCCTTTTCTGAGCAAAAGGCTTCAAATTTCTCTCTGTGTGGGATTGCGAACCACACTGAACTTTCAAGCAGGCTCCTCACTTCCTTTGCCACACCTTTCCACAGCCTGGGCCCACTTTCTCTATAGAGAGGATATCACTCCCTCAGATTGGTTTCTGGCTACTGTGGGCTGGGCCTGCTCCACTCATCACTTCGCTGAAAGAGTCCATTGATCAGGGAGACTCCAAATGCCACGCCACAAAGGAACAAGACCGCAATTCCTGGTCTTGCTTATAGGACCGGTAGTGCTTTGTTGTATTGCCTTCTCCCTGATCCGGGCACCCCCCGCCGGGGAGCTCATATCTTTATTTCCTCTGTTGCCACCTTGCTGGTAGCGCTGTTCTAAATGCTGTATTACATGAGCGGCAATTGCTTATCTGTGCAAGGGAAAGGGGGTGAGGAAAACAGTCCGCTCTGCCTGCCCAGATCACTGTTTTCCTGCTGGGTGAATTCTCAGGGCCACTGTCACCATATAACTCTGGCGCCTTCACGGCTTTCGCCCAGTGCCTTCGCTATTGCGGCAGACCCTTGCAGTCAGTGGGCGAATGTCGCATTCTCCATTAACAATACTGCAGCGGGCTAGGAATATCATCACTCCCACAGCCAGCAGTCCAGTCTTCGTGCCTTAGGGTGGAGGCACTTTTCTTGTGCAATTTCTGACATTCCAAAGTCGCTGGGCAACCGCTCGTCTCATGTGCCCACCATTTTGGATTTTCAAGCAGGCGCTTTCATACGGCATGATCTTCACAAAGCAAGAGCCAATCAATTTCAAACTTGCAGGGTCTGTTCAAGGGGGATTCTGACCCTGTCTCCTCATCTGCGGGGTGGATTTGGTCGCATGTAAGGGGATCTTGGGCCCATGGGATCAGTGTAGGCTCAGGAGCTCATCGAGAAAGCATCCAGCAATGTCCTCGCTGGCCATGCCCCCGAGGGCAGACAGTTTTCTACAACACACACAAACCTTCTCCAAGATGTTGATGTTAATGCTAGAGAACAGCATTTGATGGGGACCTGTATATACAAAAAGGTGGGACTGACATGGGGACTAAATTTGCCCTGTCCTGGTATGTATGTTTGTATTTATGCACAGGATTAATAATGCACAAACCTAACTGGGAAGAAATGGAGTTCTGTATATAGTGGCTACTCCTAGGGGGTTATAAGCAGGGCGCCACGGGAGCAGGAGGATCTCTAAAGGTGGAGAAATAGAGTCCAGTGGAGCGGTCAGGGAAAGTAGGGTCTTCAGGCCTTTCCTGAAGTGTAGGATGAGGGAGCCAGTCTTAACTGTGCAGTTCTGTTTCCTGTTTTCCCTCTTGCAATTCTTTGTTTTTAGTTGGGTAATTTTGAGACTTCTGGTGGTGTGCTGGCCTCCAGAGATAGTTAGTTTCTCAGCAAAGTGGTGTTATGGTTGTGAATGCTTTGTGCGTAAAGTAGGCAGTCTTGAACATTGTGTGTGCTTGGTGGGGTAGCCAGTGCAGCTCAATGAGAATGAGCATGATGTGGTTGTATTTGCTTAGTTGGAGTTCGGTAATGAGGCATGCTGCAGGGCGCTGGATGGTTTTTAGGGGGGTTCAGGTGGCATCTGGAATGCCTACAAGTAGGGTGTTCCCTACTTGTAACACCATTGTTGTATAGGCACATTATAAATACCCAATAAATAAACTTCCACTGTCTAGATGGGAGATGACCATGTCTTGGACAACAGTTCTAAGACTGTGGCAGGGATGAAAAGTCTTGACTTTGCGGTGGAGTGCAAGCTGGTAGAAGATGGATGATATGTGTTTGAATGAGAGGTCACAGTCAATAGTAAATCGAAGAGACGTTGCACTGAGTGAGAGTTGAAGTGTGAGTTCGACCTTTGCAATATTTCATGGAATTCTTTGAGAGGGGTCATGCCTGGTGTGGCAGCAGAGCAAGAGACTATAAAATGCTTTCATTGTGCATGATATATTGATGTCCATCTAAATACTAAGAAATGCCATCTCCACTGCTATCAGAATTAAATCCATTATTAGTTCACCAGATCAAAAGGGATTCTTCAAAGCCAGATTTAAAAAGAAAATGACTACTGCAACCAAGTCTCCCATTGATGCACTTATTTCCTACCACATAGCCAGATTGGGAACATTCCCTTTGGGGAATTCTTCCTTTTATGACATATTTGCAGTAATTGTAGACTTTAACGCATAAGGAGGTGACATAGTCAATGGATATTACAACCAATGATAAAGCAAGGCTACAGTTAGCTAAGCATGCAACAAAGAAAGTACGCTGGACCAAAATCTGCTCCAAAGCTAAAAAACCACCACAAAGGACAGGGTGATTAGGGTCATCGCTATATTTACTAAGCAGAGCTCCAGGGTCTATTAATTCATGCATAGAAAATAGCAACTGATTGCAATGTATTGCCCTGCTTTGCTTTGCCTCACCGAGACGTGGCTCCAAGTAGGTGGTGGGGTGGCAGTGATTTTTAAATCCTATTTTATAGTCACACACAGCTCAGCTGTCCTCACTCCTTATCTATGGAGGCTTTGATGTTGAGATGTGTAATCTCCTCGCTCCTAACCTGTCACCTTTTGATTGCATACCGCCCCCCCGGCTCCCATGTTGTTTTCCTTGAATCTCTAGTTGATCTTGTGGCTGATTTTCATCTGAAATATACTCACTTGTTGTGATGGGTGATTTTAATTTGAAATGTAACTGCCCTAGGGTCCCAGCACTAGATCTGTTTTTTGCTAGTCTGACTGACCTGGGTCTCCAACAAATGGTCTTGGGACAGACTCACAGAATGGGAAATACTCTGGATCTGGTATTGGCTAATGAAGCCCTGCTAGCCGTTCAATCTGTTGAGCTGGTACTTTGGTCTGAACACTATTTAGGGACATGCATATTCAAACTAGGCCTGGTTTAGTCTAAGACTCCCCCCCCGCCTCGTGTGTGGCAGTGCTGCTGGCGCTCTGCTGACTTGTTGGGCTTTGCCTCACCAGTTAAAGCAAAGTGCCAGGCGGTTCCTGCCGCCTCTCTTTCTGCACTGTCTTGCTCTTTGCAAGAAGCATCCGATGTAATGGCTCCTCAGCGGCTAATCCAACTTCGTAGGCGTCCTTCGGAACCATGGTTTTTCAAACAGCTAAAAACAGCCCCTCTCAAACTTAGACAGACTGAGCGCAAATGGCGTATTGCATACGACCCCAATCTTAGAGCCCAGTATATAGTATGCTCAGTAGCATATTTTTCAGCCATTACAGCAGCTAAGGAAGCTTATGTCGCCCAGATAATTGAGGCTGCCTAAAGCTCTTTTTGAGGTGGTCAAATCATTGTCTTCCTCAGAGAAATACACTTCTACGTTTAGTCCATCTCAGGATCGTTTTGATTCTTTGTCCCAGTTTTTTGTGTCGAAAATTGAGGCTATCCGTACTACCAACCTAGCGTCCGACTCGGTTCTTGCTCCAGAGAGGGAATTACCAGGTCAGAGTGGCATGTCTGAAGTGAAAGAATGGTCTTCTTTTTCGCTTTTCACTGAGGCAATGGTATCTACTGCCATACATCGCATCAAGTCAGGCTCCCCTTTAGACGTGGTTCCATACTAACGGAAGTTACTACGGCTATAAATATCTCCTACAAGTCAGGGGTTATCCGGGCGGAATTTAAAATCACTACGGTGATTTCACTTCGGAAAAAACCTGCACTGGACCCATCTCTTCTTTCTAACTTCCGTCCTATCTCTCTTAGCTTTGTCTATGAAGCTTTTGGGGTATTTGGGGTCACCTCTTCTTTCCTATGGTAACCAGATGTTTAACTGTGGAATTGCTTGTCGGCATCTCTAGGAGAAGGCATCAGTACTCAGGAGGTTGGCACAGAGTCTTGGTGGAGTGCACACTGCTCATGAACGTACATGCAGACATGCTCCTTATGCAGAATACGGCCCTGCTGAACATGTCTAACTGTCCACATTCCTGCACAGGTACAACTCGAGGCAAACATATCAAAACCATCAGTACCAATTCCAGAATGGTCACAGGGCATCCAGATTGTGAAAGCATGTCCAAATTTCAAAGAGAAACCTTGTCATGTATTCACAACCTAAACCATACAATAAAACAAACCCTGGTGTGCTTAGTATGCCTTTTGAAACATGCCATATGGAGACACTTGAAATACACAATGGCATGTATACTACTCACAACATCCAAGTGCCCAACACATGCACACAGTGCATATACTTAATTGTAAGTGCATATACAAAGTGCAAAGCAGCTGTATATCTAACACCTCATTCTTTATGGCTCTCTACATAACCGTGGATGGGGAGTATTGTGAAGTCAGATAGAGGAAAAGGTCAATAGGAACACTGTGGTGTTGGTGAGCAGAGAAGGGAAGTGCCACATGCCCGATTGTTCGTATGGTATGTTGTGAGTGGCACACACATTTGGATTAATATCCAGTTTGGTGGTGCCCAAGTCAACACAAATCGTGCAATTTATATGCAGTATCTGCAGAGGTGTAGAGGGCAACACATACCAGTCCATGCAGTTTCCTGAGCCAACGAGCCAGAGATAATGCTTCTAGGATGGGGCCATCAGGGTAATGTGTGGCTGGTAAGAAAATCTGTACAGTGTCAGGGACATTGGTAAAATGGGAAGCAAGTCAAATCTATGGGCGAGGTAGAATGGTCTAGTATCCTTAAGCAGTAGACCTGTGCTGATACTAGAAGGCCAGCCCAGACCATATGAGGTCTGGTCTGCAAGAGGGGTGTGATGGAAAGGCCAGTTGCGTAGTCCTCTGTCCATATAACATAGTAGTCACTGCTTGCAGGAGCATCATATGCTGATGTTGGTGTTCAATGATGTTTTAAATGTAGAAAAGCAGGGGAATGGGACTGCCTTCTTACAAAAGGGCACAATGTCACATGCTGATCAGACAAAAACATGTTCCAAAAGGACACACTTAAATGTACCTCAATTTCACAATGCCACCTTTGATGCAGCCTCCCTCCCTGACTTTGGGAACCGCAAGGTAAATGACTCAGGGGTCGGGTGACTCAGGTTACTGGATGATGGGCCTGGCTGAATGTGAATTGAGGGATAATCCCCTGGTCACTCGCTGTGGCTCTCTGGTGCTTAGCAGGGGACACTTACATTGATGAAGCAAAACACATTTCCTTAGTGAGAGTCTCAAAGCCCCACCACTTCCTTCAAAAAATACAATGAGATGACTGGAAGGGCCTGCAGGGTTCCATGGGCCCTGCTCCTGGGGTACGTCCCTGAAGATGGTACTTCGCCAATGATGGGCCCTGAACTAATAGCACATTTATTGATGGCTGTGAGACTAAACCACACTCGCTTTTGGAACACTCCAGAAGGCCCTTGCATTGCCTACTGGTGGGTGAAAGTGTGGGAGATTATAGCGATGGAAAGATTATCTGCTCTCATATCAGACGCAATAGTTAAGATTCCCACGCACTTGGGCACCCTTTCTGGAGTTCACTCAGGGAAAAGAGCACATGTTTTTTCAACCACAGACCATGATATACTTATTCCAGAGCTAACTGTGGTGGTGGGGTATTGCAGAGAGTTGAGACTGTTCTGGCGGGAGGATGTGCCTCCGCAGGCGAGGACGGGAGATTGTCAGTGCTGCATGGCATGTATCTTGACAGCCCTGTTCTCAGTCGTGTGGGTTCCCTTTTTTCCCTCTTCTCTTCGACTTCAGTTCCTTGAGGGGCAGGGGGATCTCAGTTGGGGGTATTATGAAAATGAGATTTCGATGTTCCACTGTTATCACTTAGTAATTGCGAAAGTTGAATTGTAGTCTATTCATCGAGATTTCAATAAAAAGATAACTAAGGATAAAGTAGACCACCTCTGGGCTAGGGATGAAAGTTAAGGTCCAGGTGTTGGCTTCTTCTTAGGGGAATGGCTCCCTTCCCCGGGTCAGAATTGTCCACACTGCTTATCTTTTAACACTTTGTATCAGAAAGTCTTTTCAGCTTTGGTTACCAGGAGAAGGACTCCCTTAATTTTACAGTTCAACACACCCAGGGGGGAATGACTCCCTCCTCCTGGTACCTAAGCTTTAGAGTTCAATACAACCACGGGGATTGACTCCCTTCCCCGGGTCCCTTTTCACTTGGTTGCACACTACAACACTTTCAGTCTTTCCTTTTGAGGGTCCCAGATCCAGGCTTCCCCGTTTCTAGACTAGGGCAGACTTGGTTCAATATCCTACCAAGTACTGAACAATCATACTCTGCCTTCAGAAAGCTTGCACAAACTTGGTTGTTTGACAAATGTTAGCAGATTGAACTTAGCTACATTGCATTGAACTACTTTGAGCTTGCTTTTATTTGATCCATTGTTATATAATTGTTCAATTCTTATTTTAAAGTGATCTCTTGTGACCCTGCCCATGTTGAAACCTGTGTCTAGAATTGTGTATTTAGGTTGAGCGCTTTAAAGCAGTAGTTCTTTGTTAGAACTCTGCATGCTCCGACTTCCTGCTGCACGAGTTCCCAGCAGTATTGTAGTTTTCCAACAAATCTTATTGCCTGCTTCATCTCTTGCAACCATAGATAATATTAAGTAAGGTGCCCTGCTTGCAGCATAATCCCGCCCCAATTCTTTCGCATTCATCATGACATCCTCCATGACAACTCGTTTTCAAACAAAGAGCCGAAATCCTTGGAGAAATATCTACCAGTTGGGGAAACTGTAACAGATGACAAAAGCAAAATCGATATGCCCTCCCTCTCCTACGATGTGTCACTAAACATGTAGTGAAAGCTAATACTGCCTCCTTAGCTGACCCAATCTCATTATATGGGAATCAGACCAGTGCAATGGTATCTGATATTAACAAAAGGAGAGGTTACAAACCTCGCTATCAGCCAGAAAACAGACCACCTCACCCAGACAATAGAGGAACATCCTGGGGATTGTACCCAGCCATCTAATGGTATCATAGGCACTAAAGAAGATAAGAAGATAACACCCCCTGATAGTGTGTTAAACATATCCTTGCTTAACACTCGCTCACTGGTTAAACATGGGGCAGAAGTTGACGATTACATCTCCATGTATAGCCCAGATATACTGGTGGTTACCGAGACATGACTGCACGATGCCACTCAATTTGCCGCAGATGAGGCTGTGCCAGTGGTGTACAAAATGTTTAGAACAGACTGAAAGGAACAGTGAGGGGGTGGGAGGGACAGTAGCCCTGATAGTGAAAAAACAATATGATTGTCATTCTTCTAATATCATTAACCTAGATGGTTGTGACCACCTGCTTGTAAAAACGAAACAATCCTATTGTTTCGCTCACAATTCTTACTCTGTATAAATCTGTCTCAAAGCCTACCCATTTCTGAGGAACAACATCTGGTGCTGCTAAATAGCATTACTGCTCTCAGACGCGATTGGTGGAAAATACCTCAATCTGAGCTTACTACAGCCCTACTTGAAAGCCTCACGTCTGTTAGCTCCCCAACTCTTACTACTGTTGAGAACGCTTTCCTGGAAGTGGCTTTCCGCTCAGACTGTCCAAAGGTACTAAGCATAGGTCAGAGCCTTGGTTCTCTGATGAACTTAAACTAAATAAACGGGCCTGCAGACAAGCTGAGAGGAACTGGAGACTATGCTACTCCCCTACAGCCAAACTTACTTTTCGTAATTTTACTGACTGATTACCACCTGGCTATCGTCTTGGCTAAAAAGATCTTCTTTGGAGCTAAGATTGAAGCAGCCATAAACAGACCTAAGGCTCTTTTTGAATTAGTCAATTCCCTCTCTGCTCCCACCAAAAAGGACTCTACATTTATTCCGTCACAAGCCCTGTGGTACTCCCTCGCAGATTTTTTCTCCTCAAAAATAGAATCTATACGTGCGGACATTGCTAAAGCAGCCTCCGCCACTACGGACTGTTCGAGTCTCCCTCGGCTTTCAGTCCATATGGCCTCATGGTCCTCGTTTCCTGTGTTCTCGGATCTTGAGATACTTAAAAGTCATCCATGGCCTTAAATCTGCCTCCCAAGAAGATGCTATTCCGCTCACTTTGATCAAAGACACTGCTACTGAGTTACTTCCTCATATTACGGCCGCTATTAATCACTCATTTCAAACTGGCATAATCCCTAACCAACTTAAACATGCACTGGTGCTTCCTCTGCTGAAGAAGCCCACTCTTGAGCCTAAGGTAATGGCTAACTATAGGCCTATCTCTCTGTTACCTTTTAACATGAAGCTGCTCAAGACCCTGGTCTCCCCTCTGCTTTCCTCCTTCTTGGAATCATCTGTTTTTTTTTTTACCCCTTCGAGTCTGGCTTTCGCCCTGGAAGGGGAAACAAGTCTGTTCTCAACTCCGTCATGGATGATCTTGCCCGGTTAGTCGACCAGGGCGGGGTGGGAGCAGTATTATTGTTGGACTTATCCGTCGCGTTTTGATACGGCGGACCATTCCATCCGTTTGGTTTGGCTGTCGGATGCTGGCATCTCGGGTCAGGTCTTCGACTGATTTCAAGCTTTTTTGACCAATTTCGTTCCCCTCCGGGACTGCTCTTCTGTGGTGTTCCCCAGGGATCGGCACTTTCTCCCATACTCTTCTACATGTATAGCCGTCCCCTTCTTATATTGTCGCATGGTTTCAGATACTAATAGTATGCCGACGACACGCAGATCCTGGTTCGGCTTGACCTTACCAGGGCCGACCCGGTGTCTCGGGTACAAAGCTGCTTGGAGGATCTTGGCACCCAGATGGCGACTAATTGGCTAAAGCTCAATGGATCTAAAACTGAGGTACTGGGCACTTATAGCCCCCACTCTTTTTGGACCTTGGAGTTCTGGCCTACCTCGTTAGGTACCTGCCCTACGCCAGCGACTTCAGTCAAAAATCTGGGTGTCTTGCTCTCATCCTCCCTCTCCATGGCACCTCAAGTGGCCTCTGTATGTAAGTCTGGGTACTTCAAATTACAGATTCTACTTAAGGTGCTTCCCTTCATCCCAGTTAAACATTGTGCGCCTGTGGTAGCTGCCTTGTTCTGAGTACCACAGATTACTGCAACTCTCTCTACCTGGGTCAGCCTAGCTATCTCACCAAGCGCCTTCAACTGCTACAAAACTCTGCTGCCTGATTCACCCCCTTCCCCCCGTACTCATATCACCCCGCTGCTCAGACAACTACATTGGCTGCCGATTGAGAAGCGCATTCTTTTTAAGACTTTGTGCCTGGTACATCGCGCCTTCTACAATCAGGGCTCCGAATATATACAGGAAAAATGTTCCCGTTATATGCTATCCCGGCCTCTGCACTCTCAGTCGGCTTTATTGATTGCTGTTCCTCGAGTTAAACTGACCAGGATTGGCAGCCACACTTTCTCTGTGATGGCCGCAATAACCTGGAACAGTCTTCCTCTGTATCTTTGTGCCAGTGACAACCATCTGGCTTTCCGCTGTGCGCTAAAGACTCAACTTTTCTAGTTTTTTCTGCTGCTGCACCTTCTGCCTCCCTCAGCACCAAGATACCTGCGGGTGAACATGCGCTTTAGAAATTTATTTAACATAACATAACATTACTAAACCCAATTCGCCCATATTGGTTCTGGGAGACTTTAACCTACGGTCCAATGACTCTGCCAACTTACAGGCCGTATCCTTGCTCTCTTCCTTAGAAGCTGTTGGTTACTCCCAGTTAGCAAAGGGCCAAACACATCAAAGTGGACACATTCTAGAATGGATTCTATCCCATAATCTGAAAAGCAATAGATATTCATGCCTGTCCCTGGTCCGATAACTACTTGGTCCAACTGGTTGTCCTGCTACCTATTCCCCCTGCTTGACTGGATAGCAATATAAGAACTGACATTACATGCAGGAACACCAAGAATATCTAATTGGATGCTTTCTCCACTCTACTCTCAAATAAGTTGGGCACTACAGATATTTTCAAGAAGACCTCCGATCTAGCATCTCATCTTTCGTCAGCCATCAAGGCCACTATCGACAGCCTACCCCTTAGAAGAAAAAGAAAGTTAAATCTGAAACCATCAATATGTCATGGTTTGATGATAATATCCCGAAAGCTAGGAAAGTAAAAAGAGGCTTGGAACGAGATTTATATTGATATTTTATTTGTATCACGCTCATACACAAGTGTTTCAGAGCACAATGAGGCTGGGGAGGGGAACAAGGGAGAACAAAAACAACAATCTTACTAGGCCCAGTGACATTGAGAACGCACAAGTGCAGGGGAGAGCAAAAGGGGAAAGTGCGGGTGGGGTGAGAATGGAAAGTGCTGAACAAACGAATGAAAACAACAAGTGGTAGTGCAGCCAGCAAGTGGCAAGTGCTAGGTTTAAGGCACAGACAGGGGGTGTCTGATAAATGCAACAAAATAAAAGGCGAAAGAACACCTGTCCCATCACTTTAGAGAAATATAAGACACCTGTGCACGCCTATAAAAATGCAATTACTGAAGCAAAAACAAAAACATAACTCACGCATTGGGAATGCCAAATCTAGTTCAAATGAACTCCTCAAAATGCTCAAAGACTTTGAGAGCCACACATCGCCATGTGCACCTATTATTAAAGACTCTGTGTGGTGTCAGTCTATACAAAATAAATTCCAGAACAAAATCATTGGGCAAACCATCAAGCCTGCCTTGCTACTAACACAGATATTCATAACACCATCATCCTAGATAATCCTGCGACACCCGCTCCCCCCCCCCCCGCACCCCAAGTTTGATTATCACAGCTGCTTGGAAACAGAGGTTCTCGAGATTGTTATGAAATTTATGTCCACTTCCTATTTAGGAGATTCATGTCCTGTTGACACTCTGTTCCCTTGGATCACTAAATTGGTCAATGCCTCCCACCTCCTTGAAGGATGTTTGGGTAACTCTGCTCTTAAAAAAGATCACTCTTGATCCAGCAGTAGCAAAGAACTATCGACCAATCACCAATGTGCCTTACTTGCGGAAGATTATAGATAGAGTAGCATATTTGCAGTTGCAAACATTTGTGGAAGAAAATAACATGCTCAACCCCTGTCAATCGGGTTTTAGAACAAATCACTCAACGGAGTGGCCCTTGTAGACCTTAAATCCAACATCGCAGGGGTACACGAGAAGGGTCAGCCTGCGTTACTTATGCTGCTGGACCTCTCCGTGGCATTTGATCTTGTGGATCATAATCTGCTCTGTGAGAGGCTAAAGTCCATCACCAGATGCTCCGAAAAGGTCTCTTTATGGATCACATCATTCTTGGCCCCTAGAACCTCCTCCAGAGTGGCCGCAGAGAATGCTCAAGCCTCATCTATCTCCCTGACCTGTAGAGTACCACAGGGCTCATTTGTCCCCCCCTGCTCTTCAATATTTATTCCAAGCCCTTGCTCCATCTCCTGGATGGACTGGGTGGCCAATACGCAAATTATGCTGATGACACCCAGGTCCTATTCAAGATGACTGGTATATATTTGGATGATGTGCTCAACAAAGTCTTCAACGAAATTAAAATGTGGACGGCACTACATTTGTTGGCCCTTAATAATGAGAAGACAGAGTTGCTTATTGTGGCCTCTGGCCCACGTTTATTATTATTTTATTATTTTAAAGAAACTTGACACTCAGTATGCCCAGTTTCTGGTCTCTGGTAACCTTACCCCGTGACCAAATCAGTGAAAACATTGGGTGTCATTTTTGACGCCGAACTCTCCATGAAACAACACGTCTCACAGGTTTGTTCTTCATGTGGACATGTTGTTAAATTACTCCATCAGATCAGGCCTTACCTCTCCTTAAAGAACAGATCACAGTTAGCCACTGCATTGGTAATGTCACGGCTGGACTATTGCAATAGCCTCCTTATGGGCACATCAGAGGCAAATCTCCATCGCCTTCAGATCACTCAGCATGGAGCCGTCACTCTCCAAGCATGATCACATTTCGGCCTACAGGCGAAAGCTACACTGGCTGCCGCTATAAATCAAAGAATTAGGCGTAAGATCTTATCTCTAGCCTACAAATGTCAGAATAGGGCTGCTCCCCAATACCTTATTAAAACACTTAGGTTAAGACAGCCTGGTCGGATGCTGCGGTGCACTGAAAAGCATCTTCTGATCCAACCTTGTTTTCCGTTGAAGAAATTTGGCAGAACAAGTTTTGATGTCCATGCCCCTCAGGAATGGAATGCTTTGTCACCTACTGTCAGATCTTTACCGACTAACAGGCTTTAAGAGGACTATCAAAACCGCCCTTTTTAATTCCGCTCACTGAGCTGAATGGCTCCTTCCTTTTGCCTCCCTGTCCTTGACCTCTCAGCATTCTTCTTCTGTTTCCTTTTTGTCTCTTCTGTGCGGTCCGAGGCCCATGGACATGTAGCTCCTAATAAGAATTTAAATAATAATAATGAATACAACACATTTGATCTGTTACTTATTGCTATTGTACCAAACGCCGTGAAACTCCAGGGTCAGGAAGTGACAAAAATGTTACAAATAAATAAAATAAATACTGCCACAAGGAAGAGGGTTTGCATTCTTCTTTTCCTGTGTATGCGAGTCCCAGACCCATATCACTCTACTGTTTATTTGGCAGACCTGGTTCACTCTCCCAGGTTCTGTCAAGAAGATGACAACTTGGACTTCTCTCTTTGCTTTTATTCCTCCCAAAAAAAAGAATCAGACAGCAGTCTGCTGATTAAGTCAGAGAACCTGTGCAAAAGGCCTTGACTTTGTACCTAGAAGCAACGCTGTTTGAAGCCTCTTGCTGCGCCATAATAGCCGGACTATGTAGATAAACACTCAGAGCACCATGCTGAGACTGATAAGACAAGACACTTCGGGAGCCTTGCGAACTGATATGAAACCAGACCAAGAATTGTTATTGCAGCTCCATGCTGAAGAGGAGTGCCATTGTGAAATGTTTACCTAAATCATACATGTAGGGCAGGATTTAGTTCCAGGTAATGGTGATTAGTGATGAGGGTTGATAAAGCTTAGCTTGGTAGATCCTGTTGCGATATATTACACAAGGTAACTAGTCATGATCCACTAGAATCTGATTCAGAGGACAAGGCTGGAATAAGTTCTAACCCGTTTAAAACTCCTGATGTTTTTCAGTGTTCGGTTATACTAAATGTTCATTTTAATTTAATTTTTATTATTTTATTATTTAGTGTTTGGTTTATACAAACCTTTCACTTCTAAAAAAAAAAAATGAAACATCAACAATCAAGAATCGTCTTTTGTTTGAACAGCTAAGTCTGGTTCAACACGACGTCAATCCAAAAGTACAAACTAATAACCACACATAAAACCATAAAGCCTAGGAACATAAAACATACTTATAACAATACATTCTTAAAAAATCCCATTGCTCCTGACAATTGGGACATATTATGTCTCAAATTGTACAACCAAGCCGTCCAACTCCTTTACCTGCACAGCGTGTGTCAGGCAATCTTCAGGGCTAGGGGCTTTCTAAAGGACCGGTCCTTTAACTGTAAGGGTACTTTGTGTTTGGCCGAAAGCAACCACTAAACTAATCTCGTCAGGAGGTCATCCCTAAACCCAAGTAAAGCAATGCTTTGGCTTAAATGTTCTCCACTTATGAGCCTGAACCACCAATCGTCGACAGACATCGATATGTATTTAACTACTGTACCCAAGTATAGGGTTCTTTTCTCCATCAGTCCTTCGCATAACAATGTTAGGTGATAGCGTGTTTCTTTAGTGTCTAATTTGTGACAAAATAGACAATTATTGTCCACTTCTTGCCATTGGTTCCTATTCATCGGGACCTCTTTTGTGGGAAGGAGGTTCAGTCTAAACCTTAACAATTTTGCTTGTTTAAGTGGGCATGGGAACCCCCTGAGGTAAGTCAGAATGGAATTCCTTTGTCTACATTTGACCTTGAAGTTCGAGTAAGATTTATACAGATCCCTTACTGTTATAGTATCGACCCAATCTTGTCTCCATAACTTGATTTTAATTGCATCTGGATTGGACAATAGACCTGATTCTGATGATCCTAGTATCTTCAGCGTCTTAGTATATGCTGTTTAGAATAGGCTCACCTGAGCTATCCGAGGCCTCTTTCAAGATCTTAAACCTTTCTTTACAGTGAAAGAGTTTTCCACTGCATCATTGCGCGTAGAGAGGTTAGACCCAATTCATACCTGATTACAGGCATTGTGTACTTGTGGGTAGGTCTAACACTCTCCTCCAAAATCTACCCTTAAGGATCGTCCAACAAGTATGATCCGTGGTCATAAAAAGCTCTGTGCCATAAGTAACTATAGCTATCACTTTGGTTTTATAGAAATGGATAACCGGGAGCATGGACAATTTGCCAAATCTCTTTAGCAAAATGTGCACTTGTGAAGCTAAATGAGTAATTCTCATATTCAATTTAAGCGATCCTAGGGGCATCGTTCAAGGTGGTGTTGGTCGACATCCACAGATGCACAAAGGTAGAGACTACCTCAACACGTTCTTTATTTAGATGCCACAATGGACTAGATTCTTTCCTCCCAAGAGAAGATTCTAGGATTAGAATTTTCATTTTGGTACATTGATATTAAATTTATTTCTTTTTACATACTCCTGCAGTTTGTTTAACTGTCGCTAGAGTTCGATGCGGGTTTGGTCAACTAAAACCAAGTCATCTGCGTAGAGCAGGTGACCTAGACGTTGCTTGCCAATTTTTGGTGGGACAGATCTTGCTTCAATTAGAGATGTTCCCATGTCCGAGATGTAAAAGTTAAACAGCTCGGCTGCTAAGGTGCAACTTTGTCTGAGGCCAAGGGTCGTGTTAACACTAGCGGAAAGATGGCCTCTATTATCGAGTCTAACTCTAAGACTAGTGTCAGAATAAAAAGATTTTTTGGCTGAGAGTAGACCTTTAGGGTAACCACATGCTTTGAATTTTTTCCAAAACAGTGGAACGCCTGTTTGAGGTCGACGAACGGCAGAAAGATGTGCTACTTGCTCACGAGTACCTGAGATTTCAGGATGTTCAGTAGAAACACATTCAAGGGAGTCACAACTTGTTTGACAAATCCGGCTTGATGGAAGTCGAAAATTGCTGACGCTGAAATCCACTGCTTTAAGCTCTTCAATACCAATGACGTGTATATTTTGCCAATAACATCGAGCAGTGCAATGGGCCTATAGTTGGAAGGTTTTAGGCAGAAACCTGTGCAGTTCCCTTAGGGACCACTGCAAAAGATTTAGGACTACAGGTGGTTGACCCAATTGGTAGCAGTCTGTACCACCCAGATTTACCTGGTAGCTGTGGCTGAACAGTCAGACTTCTCTCAAGATGAGTTAGGCAGTATATGGAGCATACAAGATAGGTACCCAAAATACAGTAGCACAAGCAAACACTGACCAGAGCTTTGGTAAAAAAGTATATAGTTATTTATTTAAAGACACACTCAGAAACACTCCAGCACTATTACTATAAGCAAGTTCAAAAACACAGTCACTATTATTATATATACATCCCTTATTCCTTATTAGACAAGTCTTAGTTAACACCACTTATTTCCAGACAGAGGTGAGCGCTTAACTAAAGATGGCACTCCAATAAGTTTAAGAAAAAGGGAGGGAAAAGGCAGAAATTAGGAACCGCACAAAACACAATACTTTAGAAGCACCCAGCAAGGCAGAAAAGACAAAGTCTACTTGTGAGCAAAAAGTTCAGAGGACAGGCTCACTCTTGGAGAGAGCCGAACACCACTGTGCCCAAGATCACCAACGTTTAAAAGTCTTGCAGGGAGTTCAGAAATAATTAGTTCAGTGTAGAAAAGTTCAGTTAGCCAGCCTAGGGCTAACCCATAAGTAAGTGGAGGCTTTAAGAGTCACCCCACACAGACTGTTGCGAGGGAGGCCAGGCGGACACAGTACCTTCAAAGTGGAGAGGATCCTCCAGCGGGGGCAGTTGTTCCTGGCAGTGGGTGCAAGTCACAGTGTTGTCCAGAGGAAGAGATTGTCTCGACGTGGAGGAAAGCTCAAGGTCGTTGCACTGCCAGGGAAGAAACCAGCCGCGGAGTTCTCCGGTGAAAAGGTACTACCCTTTTATTCGCGGTAGTGGAAAAACCGTGGTATCCCAGTTGCCGGGGTGCTTGGCACAGGCAAGGCGGCCACGAGATGATCCGGGAAGGCGAAAAGACGGGCAAACTGGTTATCCCCACCAGTCAAAGGAAGAAGACTCTCCGGATTGAAGATCTCCTCTGTCGTTGGAAGAAGTGGTGAGACGGTTCAACAGGGCTCCACCGGTGGTGTCGTCGTTGCAGGTCGGCTCAGCTTCGCCCTCTTTGGATTCTTAGGTCCTGTGGTGACTTCAGAAGTTCCAGTGCCCAAAGCCCTGCTTTTATGCAGCCAACCCCCTAATTCATTCAGCCTAGCTGTCAATCAAACATGCTAAGTACTTGGGCCAATCACACAAGAGTGCGACTTGAGTTGCCAAGGCAACTCAGTCCAGGGTGCCTAAACCCCCTCCCACACCCCCTGTGGTACCCAGACAGAGTGGCACCACTTTGGAGGGCTTCTGTGGAGAAGCCCACCAAAAGTGGAACAAAGGGCTCGACTTGGGTTGGAGTCACAGAAGCGAACAAGAACGCCATTTTGGCATCGAGTTCTGCCAAAAAATCCCAACCGGTGAATTAATATTAATTAAATAAACCAGCCGTATATTCGAGGCTATATTAATTATTTATTAAAAATGGTAGCCTCAAACAATGGGAAAATCCCATAGGGAAATATTTGCAGTCGGATATAAAAAGTAGTATCCACTGCCACCAGCCAAAACTCGATTGGGGGGACGGAGTCGTGCCCCCTCGACCAACAGACCCCGGGGCAATCGAATTGCCCCAGTCAGTACGTCCACAATATGATGGTTTGTACTGGTTTCTGTTCATAATTTGGGACTAGTAAAGCCAATGGTGACTTTACATGCCCTGGGAGACAGTAGTCAGTCCCAGGGTATGGAGTCTATTTTTGGGGGTCACTATGACACCCCTGGGTTACTGCACTGAGCGTGCTGTGTAACCCATCTTCCAAAAACACATGAGGCCCTATGGAGTAAAAGACCCTATAGCCCATAAAACACATTTCAAAGTCAAAGGATATCTCAAATCATGCCTAAGAGTGGGAGAAAAAGAGTCTCACTCTTAGCAGGAGAAAACAAAATACATAAATCCAGCAAAGCTGCTGGGGGACTCACTAGGTTTGGGAAATTAGCCTTTTCATAGAATTCTCCCTAACAGAAAGGTTTTATCCAGAGATCCTTTCTTAAAAAGCGTTACGGTTATGGATGTTTTCCACAAGTCTGGGACCCTTCCTTGTGTCTGAAGTTTATTAAATAGGACCCAGAGAAAGTCAGCCCATGCCCACGGATCTGCTTTGAGCATTATATTAGTGAGACCATCAGGCCCCAGGGCTCTAGAATTGCTTACTTTGCTTATAAGCTGAAAAATAGTGTCTTTATCAAAATCAAGCACCCATGGGATTGCTTTAGAGGTTTGTGCTGGATCTCCCTCTTTTTTCTGATTCCCAAATAGATCGAAATAGTGCTTCACCCATAGGTGTTTGGGGGCTACGTTAGTCAGGATCGCTCTTGGATCTGACCCTGCAGAGTTGATTAGTTTCCACATTTCAGCCACATTTTTGTGTGTCATTTGGGCTTGCATGAGTTCAAAATCGGCTAAGTCCAACCTCCTTTGTACCTTTTTAGCCAATTACAGTAGGTCTAGCGACGTCTCCTCAAGGTGTCTTTCATATCAAGACCTCCAACATTGCAAATATATCTCACATCTGCTCTCAAGAGCCTCTTCTCATTTTGAATGACCCAATTAAAGGAATGTTTTGGAAGGAAATCGGGTTTGGACAAATGACCACCTACTGAAACAAAATCCAACAGAAATCTGGGGTAATCAAGATCTTCCTTCCCAGTCCAGCAATTAGTTTCGGTCCCAGGGGCCCATAATCTTGAATGAAGGGTCCATATATCTTTAGAGGACATCCTCAATCTATTAAGCTCTGGGTAAAACTCCAATCCAGGAGTATACTTTTCTTTTGGTAGCTTATACTCAGCTGACCAGTGATCATATAAGATATTGCGGTCGCTACTGGTGGAATCTCTCACTTCAAACCTTCTGACGTGCTTCAAGAGCCTCTCAGTGACAAAAACGTAGTCGATTGTGCTGGGCTTTCCAGCACCTTTCCACGTGTATTGCCCTGGAGTGTCACCAAGTATGTGGCCATTACGTTTATGGAAATTTCTATCTCCGATTTCTTGTGATCGCAACCTCCTCTTGGAGATGTCGCTAACTTTTTTGCCTCAGAGTACCTCGAAATTCAACAGGTTGAAATCTCCACAAACAACAATCTCAGAATCTGGGTATGCTTCGAATCATATATTTAGGTTATCTGAAAATGTGTCTATAAACAGTTCAACCCCCTTAAAAACCAGCTTCCAGTAAAGATTGCAAACGATAAGATGACCACTCGCTCGACTATGGGCAAATTCCAAAACTACCATCTGAATATAGGGCTATGGATGTTATTGCCTTATTATACTCAGATTACTAGTCATGTCCACCGTCGAAAGAACAGCCCTGAAGAGGGTCTCCCCTTGCGGCCCTTAATCGTTGGATTCAGAATGACGAAGAAGCCGTCCATTATTGTCGATGAACATAGCCATGTTTCCTGTAGACAGATGATGTTTGCTTTATCTGCATAAGAGATCCCATGTACCGAATAAGTGATCGAAGCCCTGGGTGTTCCACGAGATTAAGGCGATGCCCTCCCCTCCGACCACAGTGTCATGCTAGTTTTTAGGTTTTTGTACGAGCAGGGCTTCAGGGAGCCAGGCCCAAGATGTTATGTGTTCAAGTCCTCTATTTAACATTTTCTCTGTAGACACTTTCCTCTGATGTACTAAACCTTCACCCACCGTTACAGTGAAAGTTAGAGAAAGGACTTGTTGACACACTGTGGTTTAGGTGCAGTGTTCGGTTGTAAGGCTACCTTAGGCTTGGCAATACGCACACTCTTGGAGGGAGGAGCCTTTCCGGGGTTAGGCAAGAGAGATGTCATGTCCTCCCTCACAATGTGACCTATTGACCTGGCAGCTCCCACACCTCCCACCTGTACAGACATTGTATCATTCAAGTTCGTCAAATCAAACCATAGAGAAAGCAGGGCCAAGGTCTCATCCAACAGTAAACATTTTGCATGGATAGTTGCCAAATGTATATGAACTCTGTCCACACAATTGTCGTAGGGGAAAGCCACAGGATCAATGTCCCAGGTCTCGATAGTCCTTAATTTCAGTATATGATATTTTATTTGAATCGCGTCCATACACAAGTGTTTCAGAGCGTGATGAGGGAGGGGAACAAGGGAGGACAAAACAACGATCTTACTAGGCCCAGTGATATTGAGAACATGCAGGTGCAGGGGAAAGGGAAGTGGGGAAGTGCAAGGAAATTTAATCCAAACAAAACAAACCCCATGCTTAAGAACTCTCCGAGACTTGAACTGCCCACCGTTCTGACCGTCTTGCTGGTTGCGGTGGGGAGGTTGATCTATACCGCCAACAAGTGTATTCAGATTCAATACAGAAGAAGGAGGGCTAATGCCATTGTTCGAAATGCATATAGATGCTTTTTTTGCTAAAACTAGATCAATAGGCAACACAGGAAGATCAGATAACCCATCTTTCTTCGTACATAATAGGTTTTATTTTATGATGTCTTCAGCTGAAGATGCTTCTTTGCTGAGTGCTTTAGGAAGTTCAGCACATGATTTTGTCAAGACATTGCGTTTCTGCTCCAGGGTCATAAAAGGTTTGTCATAAGATGATAGGGTGATGGAGTGACAAACCATGTCCCCGGATTTTCCTTCAGGAATTGCACCATCTTTTCCTTTGTTAGTTTGTTTCGATATAGCACTCTTAATAGTTGCTTTGGAGTAACTAGAAGGTTTGTCCACCAAGACCTGGTCCTCTATTACAGAACCACTCTTGTTAGTAGCAAGAGGTGGGGCAGGTAGAGGTGGCCTGACGCAATCGGTAATCACACACTCCTCATCTTCTTTAGAAATAATAGCACAAGGAGAGTGTGCAAGACTTTTGAGCAGCTTGACAGAGTCTGTTGGTAATAGATCTGCGTTAATGGTTGTTTCAAGATGATCAGCAACGAGCTCAAGGCGAGGTAGTCGACCAATATTCCCTCTAACGTCTCCTTTATCATGTATGCTTTTCTGAGTCGAGTCAGGGGAGCTAGGCAGGGATAAGTTCCTTTGAAATGTTCTAGCTCCATTCAATTTTTTCTTCCTACCCAAGTTTCCATTTTTTGGATTTTTTCCTAGGAAGGAGCTGAGAGCGTTTCGAAGCTTGTTTTGTCGGCGTGAACAAAGATAGAATATTCTTTCTGAGGGAGAGCAGCTGCTGCCGGCTCTAAGGAATTTGAATCTTCAATTTGATCAAGATGTTGACACACAGTTGGTTTCACTGTTGGATCGGCGACTGAGCTACTCCTAGACCGGCTTCTGGTTCTTATAGGTACTTCAGTCCTCCTAACCTTGATGGTCTGATAACAGGCAGAGCTCTTATTAGGGTGAGTGGGGGATCCCAGGTTCGAGCCTGCAGATAAGTTTGTGACCTGCCCCTCACAAAAGGTTGCAGGTCCAGCTATTTTTCCTCACTTCAGTCGAAGCAGAGCAACAGGACACTTCCTCAAGATCTTGTCTGTGTAGTTTTTTCTTGTTGCGTTCTTGGAGCAAAGATTCTAATGTGGTTTTATGTGAAGTTGGTTTCCTTCTATGCTTTTCTCATAAGTACTTTGGGTGCAGGTCACAAAGCCTTCCAAAAAGATCAGCTTTTGAATGCAGCATAGCCAGCATTGCGGTATGATCTTTCAAAGTATCGTTCAGAGCCTCGTACAGTTTTATAAATGGAGCCAGCGAGATGTTCAAAGCTGACATTAGGACCATATCAATGCAGCCAGCCCCTATTTCATCTTTTCGGATGGTCTTGTTTATGGTGTAAGTTGTCCTCTTTCACAGTCTTCTGCTGTTTGGGATCCTGAAAGGGGTGCAAAGTTCGGAGTAGGTTCGGGGCCATCACCCTTTCCGCTCCCTTAATGACCAACGGCTCTGTAATAAGTAGGTCCTCCGCCTGCGCACCCTGAATAGGGCTATTCTCAGCATACTCCGGTTGCACAACAGTCCTTTCCGCGTATAAATATGGTGCAAACTGTAAGACTTCTGCGGATTGACCATCTGTTTTATCATTCGAGATACTTGTAGGAGACTGCACCACAACTATTCCATTCGCGAGAAATGCCAATGAGTCATGATTGCAGACAATTGAAGTTTGAATTACTTCATGCAATTTACCCATCACTCGAGGTGCTGTTTGTTCTTCGCTATGAGAGAGTGAGGGGTTATTAGTGGGCAGGCCATTCGTAACGTTCACAAGAGCTTGTTCACGATTAGACAACTTGTAACCACCTGGACATTGAGCATCCTCCACTGTTCGTACAGAGTAAAGGACACAATTGTGTGGCAAGGAGTGGTCTCTTGTTTTCTTCTAGGGGGGTGTCTACCAGACGCACAATGGGAACATCATGATTCAAATCCAGCTCCACCCTGGCAGCGGATTCCAGCAAGATCCGATCAGTTATTTAATCGCCCATACATTCTGTAGTATTTTCTGCAGGTTTTTTAAAAAAAAAACGTTTATTTTTTAGCCACTGGCTGGCTCCCTCAGAGATGGATTTCTCTTCAGGTGTTTCTCTTTGTTCTCTTGAGATGCTTGAGTCACTTGTCGCAGCTTGGGGTCAACCGTATACCCCTCCAATTTCCGGGGGCTAGCTCTAGGTCTCGTTTCATGCAGGTTTTTGTTTGGAAGTTTACTAATGTGGTTGCGAACCACTGCGTGCACCGGTGCAACAACTGGCAACAGCGTGTAAGGTGATCTCACTGGGATGTTAGAAAAAGTACATCCCAATGGCATAATTATAGTTAAAGTTTCCAAAACTTCCAAAGGCTCTAAAATAGGGGTGTGTGGCAGCAACATGACACCAGCTTCAAGGGATACAAACCGATGAGCATCTTCGATTTGTCCACCGTCCAGGCTCGTGTCAATACAGTTTTGGTGTAGCACAGAGCGTGGAAGGAGCCCTTCTTGATGCAATGACGCCCAGTTTTCATGAGGGCTGACTCGCTTTGTAAGCGCAACTTGCCTCTTGTGTGTGGTAGAAGCTTGTCTGCCATCTAGTACAGTGATCGACTCTGTATGCTCAGCCGAAGCACGAGTCAAGTAACTAAGAAACTAAGTTTGCACACTCAAGTTCGAGTTCTTGTGTGTCCCACAACCCACACGTTCAGGTAGGTCCCACTGGGTTGGGCTACACACCACAGTAAATGTCTACAAGAGAGCAAAAGACAGCGGGAGTGGTAACAGCAAACTGATGTTGAATTTATGATGATGACGGATCACAATACCAATAGACTTCCAAAGGTTGTAAAAGGCTGTAATTTACCTTATTTCCATAGACATACCAGAACAGCACTTTAGCCCGGGATGCGCCCAGCGCGAGGGCTAAAGCAGACGCAAACATAGCCGAGACCCACAGCAGCCACCCCTGGGGCCAAGGACTCCATCCTCCTCCTACTATAGGGCAAGCAGGGGGAGAGGGGGAGTTCCTTCCCAGACTTGATGGCACCAAGGAACAGAAAGAGGGGAGGGAGCAGGCAAGGTGCAATTAAGGGGCGGGTAGAAGGGGGCGAGCCAGCCAGGCCATCCCCTCTTTGCAAGCTTTTAAGCACAGGTGAGGGGGGACACAGCCTCAAACCTCAACACCACAGGAAGAAGAAGGTCAAGGATCAAGGTTGGCGGAGGTGGAGGACTATGCAACTGGCGGTATGGGCTGGCAGGCACAAGGTAACAGGGCCCAGGGGAATCCAAGTAGTCGGGAAAGGGGACACATGTACGGAAAACCGGTGCAGCCACTTTGGAAGTTGGCAGAGGACTAGTGGTAAGGTACGGTACCAAGGGGGAGCTGAGTCAAGGGGTTGTGGGGGGACAACAACCCCCAGGTGAGCGAGGGAGTAGGCCGGGAGACCGGGTGGAAGGGGCAGAGGTCAGGTACCGAGGGAGGAAGGGGGGAGGAGGCAAGACAGCGGCAGGACGACCCTGGGGGCGAGGAATAAGATAGGGACCTGGAAGTGGGGGGCCGGCGTTAGGAAGGGGTTGGGGAAGGGAAAGTTAGAGCATGCATGCCTGGCCAATGGGGAGTAAGGGGGGGGACAGGCGACAGGGGGGGAAAGGTTAACGATCTTGCACCTGGGAAAGTAGTAGAAGTGGACCCGGCCAAAAGGAAGGGGAGAGTCAAAGTACCAGTTAATAAAGTTGAAAAAGTCGTCTCAGCTCTGCACAAATAAAGGCTGCCTGCTATCACGCTGGAGTGCATGCTAACTTAAAGGGGTAAAATACGGCGTCAGTTCCGCTTTTCGGATACTGCTCGCCATCAAGTTTGAGGGCATGCTAAATTATAAAGGAAAAGTAACGGTGTCAGTTCCGCTCAACGGATGCTGCTCGCCAACAAGTGGGGAGTGTAAGGGTGTTTCCCGCTCAGAGCAGAATAACCTGAAACTGTATTACTGAATTCAACTAACGGAGCACCTGTAAGCTACCTCCTGCTTAATAAAGCAACTGCGGCCTATACATCCACAACCGAGTCAGTGTATTATTTCAAGGAGGATTGGGGGGGAGCGTTTGGTAGTGGGCAGGGGAGAGGGGAATGTGTGGAGGGCCGCAGCGCAAACAAAGTCGATTTGGGGATCAGGTAATGTAATGCAGGACCCGGGAAGGCGGTGGGGGTGTGGGAGTTTTAGGGAGAATTCTCATTTATGGCTAATTTCCCTTACCTAGTGAGTCCCTCAGCAGCTTTGCTGGATTTCTGGGGTTTATTTTTTCCACTTGGTAAGAGTGTGAACCTTTTTCCCACTCTTGCATGTGTTTTGCCATGTGTATTTCTACTGTTTGTGCGACATTGGGCTCTAGAGCCACACCACTCCATGAGCCCAACTTTTTGTGTGTGTTACACAGCACCTTCAGTGCAGTGACACAGGGTTGTCTCTAAGACTTCCCACTGACTCCATTTTTCTGGGGCTGACTACTGTCCCCCAGATACAGGTAAAGTTGCCATTTACTTTATGTAGTCATTTAAACTGCAGACCCAATACACCCCATCTTACATGGAATATTGGAAAGGGTTAATTCCTACTCCTTTTTGTCTGCGCCTCTTGGAGCTTTGTTTCGCTCCCTTAACACTAAGACTTGGCTGGTGGCAGTGGTACCTACCCTATCTTTTCTACCGCGATTATAGTATATAAACGTGGTACTGTTTTAGGCTATTGTATTAGCCTCGAACTTAAACCCTTCTTGACCAAATACTTTTTATTTTGGCTCCGGTCGGGTTTTATCGCCATTTCTTTTTGTTAAAGTCCTTCTTGTCTTTTACTTTGTGCGGCAAACCAGGTTTGCCTTCTTTGTTCGCCAACCTTTGGCGGGCTTCTGTCCAGAAGCGCTCCTTTGGCATCTGGGTGTCTAGGTGGGCTGAATGTGAGGGAGGGTTTTAGTCACCCCCTGCACAGGGTCTCCTTGGAGACCCAAGTCACACTTTGTGTCGATTGGCTGAGGTGGTTGTCTGGGCCGGACAACCCCCCTGCTGAGTGATTGACAGCCAGGCTGTGTGAATGGGGGAGTTGGGCATAAAAGACAGGGCTCTTGGGCTGGAAGTCAGAGTCACCACTGGAACTGCAAAGAACCGAAGAGAAGCGGAGAAGAAGACGGCTGCTGCAACTCCCGAGTCCCAGTGAAGCCCTGCTGCAGTCCTGAGCTATCTACCCTTCAACGGCAAGAGAAGATCCAGTCCTGAGTCTTTTTCCCTTGAGCCTGTTGGGATCAACCAGCTCACCTTCCACAGTCAGAGGACCCTCTTCTTGGTCGAAATCGCTGCTCACATCTGTAGTGGTCCGGATAGCCATCTGAAGAGCCTCTCCTGTTTTAAAGGCGCGCACCTTTTATTCACCGTTGCTTCACTGCTGCTGGCTTCATCCCTGGGTAGTGCAGATCGCTCCAGACGTCCTCCTTCTTGTCCCCACGACTGAAGCTCCAGGAACCGTGAGTCTGCAGGAACTATCAGGAACATCTGCCGTAGCACCAGCTTTTCTTCAGACAAATAAGGTACTGTGTCCAGCTTCGAGGAATTGGGGTGAACCCTTTCTCCTCACCCAAGGCTTGTCCTTATCTTCCTTCCCTCTTATAACTTTTGCTTCCCTTTTGACATCGTCAACTTTTCTAACCTTGTGATCCTCGACAACAGGGCCCCGTCCCACTTGACACTGGCGCAGGCCTATTGACTTTTATCTACATTTAGAAAGTGTCTTTTGATTCTATCTGCCTTGATAAAAGTATTGACTATGATTTTTATCCCCATTTTTCTTGTGTTAATTCATGTGCCAAGTGTGTTTGACTACGGTAACATTTCTTCTCGCGGGTACGCTTTTCTTTCGCAAGACCGAACTGTCATTACTGTCAAAAAGTGATTGCGTAATAACCCACGGTAACGTCTTTGTTTCACAACACCGGTCTGTCAAATCCAAAGATACTTACCTTGAATTGTTCTGCACAGGGGGAATTGGTTGTGTGTAGCAAATTTGAAGTTTGGTTTTAATGTAATAGAGAACAGATGGTATAAAAATAAATGTACTTTTACTTTTTAACCAGAAACCTTGAGTCAGTGTTTTCTTGAGTCACAGTAATTGTAGTCCTTTTACTACTGCTCATTTGCTCCTGAGATAAGTCTGGCTGCTCAGCCATTGCTACCACTTTTTCTGTGTAGTACAGGCTTGTACCAAAGGTGAAATTGTACTACCACTTGTAGTCTTAATTGTGTGTAGTGGTCCCTAGCGGCACTGCACAGGATTCTGCCTAACACACAGGTAGTAACTTATAGCGAAGAAGAGCCAGCAGGGCTGTGTTCAGGGAGCTAGCTTAGGCATGGATCTAAGCAGCGGCAGTAAGCGAGCTCAGTACGTCGCGAGTCCCATCCGCACAGAGGTCACAGGCTCCTTCTTAGGACGAGAACATCATTGGCACTGCCAGAACTGCAAATGTATTGTAATTTAGTGATCGACACAGGTTATTATATGCCCTGAAGAAGGGTCAGCAACCATGTGCAGGTAAGCTCAACTATTCCCAGGTAAAACAGCATATGGAGAGAACTATGGTGTACAGCATCATTTCAACCTGTGCAATTTAAAGGGGCATTGAGTTTGGGGCTGCACCCAGCAAATGCTTCCTTTTATTTATTTATTTAATATACATATAACCACATGGTTTTGTATATACAATATAAAAAACTGTAAAAAGTCATAAGGACAACACAAGTGTACAAATCGACCTATAACAAGTACATACTTAATAATCCATTTCTTTTTAACAGATAAGAACAGTATCTGTAAGAGCAGTATCAGATAACAGATTTAAAATTTCAATAATCTTCCAATAAAACTTTACAAAAAAAATATTAAATTGATATCATGATCTTCCATAAAATTACACCATACCATCGATAAATTTTGACAGTTAAAATGATTATCATAGGATTTTAAAAAAGCTCTCTCTCATAGCTGTAAGACTTTCACAGAGATGTTTAAGTGTTTCCAATTTATGTTCGCCACAGAGGAGGCACCACCTTTCTTCTCTCTGTACTCTAAGTTTTGCTCTATACATTTCTAAAGTCTCACAACGATTAAATTTCATAAGGATGTGGGAATGCTCAAATATAAGTTGGGGCTAAAGTGCGTTGAGTTCTATATTCTAAGTAACAGCCGCTATTGCTAAGACTAGCAAGGTTAATTACGTTAGTCTCATTATTAAAATTCTGACATGTTTTTTTCATCCAGTGTTTAAACGATACAAGAGGGTTCAAAGAGTGACACTCATATTTATCCCTCCACGTTTTGTACATAGACATGATTCTCCCCAATGTACCCATTTTCAAGCAATTATCTAGTCCTTGAAAAGCAGTGATAAAATGAACTGCTATTGTATCATTATCTAATGTAGAAAGTTGTTCATAGCACATAGTAGTTCTAAGATTAAAATCACTCACAATTCCAAGCAGATCGAATTCTAATAAGATGTACTCAACAGGTACGCATTGTGGTAATCGCAACAGTTTAAGCAGTATGCTTGCTTCAAAAGTTTTTTTAGTTCAGGCAAGAGTTTATGTCCCCATATCTCAACTGCATATGAACAGGACCTATTTTACCCTTGCTGTATAAAGAAGCAAGACCGTTTTTACAGAAAAACCTGTATTGGGCCCAATACAAGCACTGATGGCGTCAACTACCTTTAAACATTTGTTTTTTGTTTCCTGCCAATGCCTGGTGCTGCAAACTGAGTTTGTCATCCACATGAATACCTAAATATGTTTATGTGATTACTTGTTCAACCAATTTATCATCAAAGGTTAATGCATATTTTTTTGTCCGGTTACCTCATTTTCTGAAAATCATTATTTTGCTTTTCTCAATGTTTACTATAAGGCAATTTATTTTCGCATAGTCACATAAAGCATTAAGTGAATTCTGAAATCCATGTGGGTTGTGGTGTAATAACAATAAATCGTCAGCATATGCTACCCAATTTATTTTAATTATCCCTATTTTTGCAGGACATACTGATAGCCCAACAAGGCCATCAAAGAGGTCTGCCAAATAAAGATTTAAAAGGGTTGCCAAAACAACACAGCCTTGTTTAACTCCCTGATGGGTGGCAATAGATTTAGAAAGATTTCCCTTCCCATCAAGGCGGACACAGACAGAGGTATCGGGGTAGAGCAACATCAACAACTTGAGGAGTCCCATTGGGATCTTCCATTTAGATAATTTGGCCCACAACCTATTCCTGTTCACAGAGTTGAATGCGGCGCTAAAATCAATGTAAGCGCAATACAAGTTGAAGTCACGTCTCCTCTATAAGTACTCTACTGCAGATGTTAGGATCAAAATATTATGGGCAGTAGATGATTTGATTCTAAAGTCCGTTTGGTTCAGCGGCAAGATCTTATTATCAATTATCCAACTGTTGAGCTGGCAGGTATGTCAAACGTAGCCAAGAGACAGTAATTTGCATGGTTATTCTAAGCACCCTTCTTATGAACAGGTAGGATGTTACGCTTCTTCCATGATAGAGGAATGACCCCTGTGTGTCCAATGACGTTAAACAAAATCCAAAGGGTATGAGCTCATTCTTGGCAGAACGCTTTATCAGATTATTGCAAACCCAATCAGGGCCCACTGCACAGGAACTGTTCAAGCGTTCTATGATCTTCTGAATTTCAAGTGTCGTAGCCTGACCAATCTATGTGCAGTCAGGGATGTTCACAACTATTCTGTGTGGGCCTAAGGCGCCTATGATGGTTTTAATATGATTTACCCATTCGGGTTCAAGTACGCCATTAATCGGGAGATCTCGTCTTTTATGTGCCACGTAATACGTGCCAGATTTCCGTGTTATTTCTTTGGGTAGCCCAATATGCTATTTGTTTCCAAATCTCAGATTCACAGGTTTTCTTATACATTTTCAACCAATTGTACGAGCGCTTTAACCTGCATAGCAGCCTGCCTATTATCCTGTACACTTACAGTGTTATACAATATAGAGGCAATCGTTTTGTGCATCAATTTTGTTGCCTCAACTATTTTTATATGTCTTGACACACCCTTTGAGTAATAAAGATAGTGGACCGCTCATAAGATATTTTATAAGTGTGTCTCACACTACAGCTTTCACCAATTGCTTTTATCATATTTTCGAATGCGTTGATAAACCCATCACATGTGAGAGAATTAAACTCTTCAAATTTCTGAATGAAATGATCCAACTGTCGAAGCGCTGCTAGGTTACCCTTGCAGACATTCTTTTCATTCCACTGTATACGATTAAGACCTTCATTAAGAAAAATAATCCTGTTCAAGTCATATTCTAAGGAAGAATTCAGTGGAATTGTAGACTTAGTCAGGATACACAAAGGAAAATGATCACTCTCCTCACGTGACACAACACCCATACCCAATGTCAAGGCCAAACCACTAGAGTTTACAAATACATAATCAACAGTTGTGGCACTTTTGCCGGCAGATCGGGTAAAGGCCATGTTAGCATCACTCGGGCAAAAGCCGCTTAACAGCGTAAGATTATGCTCATCTAGAAATCTAGCCCCGAGAGAACTTTTAATTGAATTTGTTTCAAGATACAGGAGCTGAATTCATGGTTATATTCAGATCAAATGATGGGCTAACAGTACTAGCATTAAAGTCTCCCATCAGCCACATTGCGTAGTACTGGGCGTAGTTTTTTTTATCAGAAGCTTTACCATACTTATATTTAGTTTTGTTTCACTATAATTAGGAGGGTCATAAATATTGACCACCAACATCTTCAATTTCCCATTATAAACCCAAGCAGCCTGTATATTATTAGTACTTTCCTGGATGACTTCTATATTCCAATGTTGGTTAACTTATTAACAGCCCTCCCTTAGGGCGTCCCTTCACCCCCTTAGTTGCAACCTGATGTATTGTTATACATCCATCAAAATGTAGTCCATCTCAAGTAGCCAGGTTTCTTGCAATGCGACTAACATAAAGGTATATATGTGAGTTATGAGACCATCTTCTCCACATAGATGGGCAAATCTCCTTGTATTCCAAGAATACATCAGGACAGCATCATCGAGGTTGCAAGGCAAAATGGACTTTAAAGGCTGAGGGAAGCCATTGCCAGTATCCCTCAGTCACAGCGTCATGCAAGTCTCTATTTCCTATGTTTTTAACAGCTACCGACTCAGATACTAATGTGGTATCTGTAGCTGCCATTGATTTCTTTATATTACTTGCATCTGTCGGCTTATGCACCAATAGAGTATTACTATTTAAAGCTGTAAGATTGGGTTTTTGAAGTACTACATGTGAGGCCCGAGGTTTTGTTTGTGGGAGTATAACTACTTTACAAGTGTATCCCAGACTAAATAATTTGTTTTCATAGTGCAAGACAAACTCCAGGGTGGTCATATGACAAAACCATGCATTGGTGATATGTTCTTTTATGTTTTTGATTTGATCGACAATCCTAATATTCAGTGGAAATGCCGCATAAGGGAACAATCATATGAAAGGCACTTAGGAATGCTGCTCTATTTAGAGGTGGATGGGTTGGGTTATAGGAAACAGGTTGCAGCTTAGCGCTTGATGGAGCTCAGTAGATGCCACATCCTTGTCTACAGGGTTTTGAATAGGAATAGTCGGCTTTATTATATTTGGGGTCCACATATCTACCAAGTTGTTCTGAATATGTGGACGAGTAGTCAACTTAGTTTTGTCCGCATACGTGGTCTGCAGAACTTCTCCTACGGCTCGATTATTTCCAACATTAGTCGATAATTTACTATTCATTTTGGATATTTCTATTGTTGTGTAAGATGAATAGGTGGGCCCTGCATGGGGACACAATCAACAATAGCCACATCCATTCCTGGATTAGAGCAAGATTTGGGTACATTATCAACAATGCTCGCTCTACTTGCGTCCTGGTTGACCTCAATATAGCGTCTAGTATATTTTTTCCTTATCCCACTAGTACGTCTCTGTACATATTGTTTCTTTGAGTACATAAATGCCTGTGCCACACACTGGATTTGGATTTTTTCAAATGGTTTGTACAACCCTGCGTTTTATCTTACGTGGTCTGGCCATAATGGGTTCAGTGCAAGCATTAGGGACAACTGATGTGAAATCATTTTGGACTAATAAATCTGTAGAGGTCCCCATTTCCCTAACAGTTTTATGTGCCCGATTTATACATTTCATAAGTAGCACAGATTGGACATGAATTTTCTTCTCAATACTGTCACTTTTTTCAACCAACATCGTCAACAGGTTATCCAAAGCCCAGAACATGTCTTTTGAGTTCATATTGAACGTACTCCCATCTAGTATGTTAGGTACAGATACGTTTTGAGCTAGGCCCGTCCCTTGCAGCATATGTGGACTACAAGGGGTTTCAAGTAACTCTAGTTTAGGTTTTATGTCTTTAGATCGATTATTATAAATTTCATCACTTAGTCCGGCATGTACTCCATCATCAAATAAAGTTTCATGGGCCTCAGCATTATCGTATGGGGAGGATGAGATATCTCCTAAATCACTGAGATATTCAACCACTGCCTCATCCATAGGTAAATCTAGGATTGTTGATTTATCAGGCATTGTAACATCTAATTTAGGTGTTTGGAATGGACCATAGAAACAGTAAGTAACAGGTCAAATGTTACTACTGGCTTAGTGTTGTTACGGTTGACATGTGAATTGCTTTTTTGTGCGTTAAAAGACATATCTAGCTCATATTCTGTTATTTCTTCAGGTGGAGAAATAACCAAATGTACAGGTTTTTTATCACTAATAGGAACTGACAAAGGGCGAGTAATTACAGCGTCAAATAGTTTTGATCCAATGCAACTGAGTGACTTGCTAAGATCTTCTGCTATTTCCTAAGCTGCAATCTCTTCCGTTGTATGGTCCATATTTTCGCAAAAAAGGTGGTTAATTTTTTTGTTTTAGCATTCATATCATTTTTCGTGATGGTCTTGGGGGTACACATTCTGCGGCAACGTCCCATTGCCAAAGGGAGATTTTCCAGAGCTAGCTCTTCGATAATTTGATTGCTCATAAAACCCCTAATGACTAGCATTGTTTCTCTAGATATGCACCGACAGACAATGGCCCTCATTCCAACCCAGGCGTTAAGGGTTTAACGGTGCCGTTAACCCTTAACGCCTGATTTCCACCTTAACGCCTGCTTTTAGCAGGCGTTAAGTACCAAGGCGCTAAGGCCCACTCCCATTATGGCCTCTGGGGGAAAAATGGGAATGAGGAAGGGTAAATGGGGATTGGGGATTTACCGCCCCACTCACCTTGGAATGGGGCGGTAAATCCGCCATCCAACATGGTGTAAACAGAGTTTACACCATGGTGGTAAAGTAGGGAACTTACCACCTGGGTTAGAATGAGGGCCAATGAACACGGGCGGTGAGATAAGAGACGTTGACACACGCACAGTGTGTGGTTATAAGTGCAAGAGAAGAGACTTCACAACGATGTCTTGCAATATTTGCAAGTGACCTTTTAAAAACACTTAACTACAATCAAATATGGGTGTATATCCAAAAGTAAGTGCCCTGGACTGTAGATATAACAATTGGAATGGCACAGCACCCTAAACGACCCTGGCAACTTTTGAGGTTTCCCTCTTAATACACTTGTGATGTTCACAATGGGGACAGAAAAGTACCCCCCCCCACACCCGCAGCCCAATCACACTATTCAATGAGACTAACTTTTATACTAGAGCCGACAAAACTGAGCTCTAGTTTTCCAAACAGTTCACCCGTACGTGTTAGCATATGCTCAGTCATCCATTCAAGTCTGTAATACAAAGCTCAATATTCAAATCGACTAATTAGCCCGGTATAAAACCACAAGTCCAGCAGTGCAACAGTGCAAACTTGGGGCTTAATATCACAAATCGATTACGAGCCTACGCGCAGCCTACGATATCAACAGTATTTCAACAACATTTCAGGTTATATGCACAATGTACGTTAATTTAATAATACACATCCACGCTCTCATTTCTTTCAATCATTTCACTCTCAGTCATACGCGCAGGACTAAGACACAATTAGCACGCAGCAAGTCGCGAGCCGGCTGAGTAACGCCTACATGCTTCGGCTACCTTGCTGTGGCTGATTGCTTAACACACCGACAAATGAATCGGATTCACTTGGCCAAGCACAATAGTTCACTGCATTGGTTATTTGACATCACATGTCCACCGCACTACACGAACAGACAAAAAGCAGCATTTACTCACACTCGATATATAGTAAACAATACATCAGTATAGTAAGTAAATCGCACTCACGTCCACGAACACCTAACAGCTAACAGACAACAGACTTTGCAATGCCTTTACAATGCTCACTTTTCGTCAGTCAAACGTCTAATATGCATTTTGATTTGCTCACGTTCTGGGGAGGGCACAGTGTGCCCAGCAGCACCCACCTTCCAAACCGTGTTTCGTACTTTACACTCTAGTAATATCCCTGAATTGCTTTTTATTTATTTGAATGATTTTTATTGTTCAAAATATTGGGAATGATACAAGTGTTAACAATTTCCAAACTTTGAAAGAAAACAGGTTACCATAAATGATTAATAGAGTAAATGATCTTAGCTTGCTATAATATGCTTTCCTTATAACATATTCGATTGGTTAATTTCTCTAACGTATCAATATAAACAATAGTAGAGTTGAAGTTGTAGAAATATATAATTAATAACATGTGAGTAGTTGTGGATCCAGTCTGCAAAGTGTAACTGATATGAGGAGAAGCATAGAAATATGGGGATACGAACTGGGAGACATACCGAAGACAAACAGGAAACAGATGGGAAACAGGATGGGGGGGGTTGGGTACAATGGATTATTTCATACAAGTAATCTGTTCATTTCTATTGTAATAAAGACTAGGCGTTTCAAAATGAGTAAAGTCATTATGTTAATGACGAATAAATAAGGATATATGTTCATGTACCATGAGCTGTTGCGTTGAAACAGTTGAGATAACAAGTGAAATAGTACCATTTAGCATTGTATTTGGGAATTGTATTTTGATTGTTAGCCATGCACAGTCCCAATTTATGAGTATGACAAATAGCATTCCACCAGACTTTGGTAGAAAGCAACCAAGAGTTTTTCCAGTTAGCAGTGATGCATGTTAAGGCTATGGAGATAAATAGATCATATAGTCTGGCTGAGTCAGATGGAATGTACGTTGTGATAACAAGATTCCTAAAAATATATTTACAGATGAGAATGGAACATCTACACAGAAGATACATTTGAGAAATTTCCATATTTCATGCCAAAATTCAACAATATATGAACATTCAAAGAACATATGCATATACGTAGCAGGAGATAAGCCACATGACCAGCATTTTGCATCATAATTCGGGTAAGCCTTAGCCAATTTGGACGGAGTGATGAATGCTCTATGAATGAAGAAGTAGTAGTGTAGTGTTATATTTGCTGACACCGATAATTGTTTAATTTTGGAAAACAAGCAGAGCCAAATATGATCTTCAAATATGTACCCTAAGTCAAATTCCCATTTCAGACAAATTGGGAAAACCTTAAATGTTGAGGTGAGCAAATTATATATTTTTGAGGCTTTAAGTTCGTTTATCATTGTTAGGTGCATTAGTCTAGGGGCATCTGGAGTAAGTATCTCATAAGAAAAGTGGCCAAGTGCATCGAGACAGGAATTGATTAGTTTATTGTAAAATTGAAAATCTGTCTTGGGTATGTTAAATATGGTACAGAATTGCTGGAAGGAGAGTATTGAAGTACCATCAATAATGTGTTGAATGAATCTAATTCCTTTTTTGATCCATGCTTTGCGATTGAGGATCTTATTATTTATTACTATATTCTTATTATGCCATAGTAACGGGGAAAGATACATATTGGGGGTTTTGGCATGGTGAAAGAGAAAAGCTTGTAGGGCTAAAACGGATGCTTTGATAGGTTCCGAAATGTTTTTTGGGGTATGTTTAAATATGTATATATAGTCGGTAATGTTATATGGTTGAACTATGCATCTTTCTAATGTACACCAAGTCGGGGTGTCAGCGAATTCAGGATCCGTGAACCAATGACGAGACTGCTTTATTAGAAATGCAGAGTGGTATAACTTAAAGTCAGGGAATCTGACGCCTCCCATTTCATAAGGTGCTTTAAGTTTACTTAGAGCAATTCTTTTGCTTTTTCCTACTCCCCAAAGAAAATTTAGTAGTACAGATAGATGGATTTGAAAAAGGAAAGGGATAGTTGAATGGAGAGAACCTGTAGATAATATAGAATTATAGGAGTTAGCATAATTTTGATTGTATCTAGACGCCCCCACCAGGAGAGGTAAAGTGGAGACCATTTGGATGTAAGATCCTTGAGAGTATTTAGTAATAATATAGTGTTGAGTTTGATAGTTTCTTGGATTGTGGGGGCAAAGCGAAGTCCTAAATATTTAATGGAACCACTGCACCATTTGAGGCCAAAAGTGTCAATGTCATGCTTAAGACATTATTGATTTATGGGCATAACTTCTGACTTTTGTCTATTTAATTTGTATCCAGAGACTAGTCCAAACTGCAAAAGTGCATCCAAGAGGCTAGGGATATGAAGTTTGGGGTTTTTGGTTAAAATAAAATAAGAATATCGTACGCATATGCGGCTATTTTAGTAATTGAGGAACCGACTTGAATTCCCGGGATGTTCTTGTTAGATCTTATTAATTCTAGTAACGGTTCAAGAGAGAGGATATATAGTAATGGAGAAAAGGGGCATCCCTGCCGCGTTCCTCTAAGCAAGGGAAAAAATGAAGATGTTTGACCATTTAAGTAGATGGCGGATTTGGGGGCAGAATAAAGAAGTTTAACAAGTGAAATACATTTTTCACCACAACCCTGCCAGCGTAGGGTTTGAAACATAGAATTCCAATCTACACGATCAAAAGCTTTTTCTGCATCCAATGCAATGGCAGCATAGCCTTGAGTATCTTTTTTATCTTTAGCTGCTAGGTTAATGGCATTAAGTAGGAGTCTGGCATTAGAGGATATGTTTCGTCCTTTTACATAACCTGTTTGATCTGCTTTAACCAGATTTGGGAGTGAAGATTCAAGTCTATTGGCTAGTATTTTGGCAAAAAAGTTGTTTTCAATGTTGATAAGGGAGATGGGTCGATAATTACTGGGAAGGCTAGGGTCTTTATCAGGTTTAGGGAAAACAATAAGTAAAGCTTCTGAGAAGGAACCTTAGGAACATTTTTGTGATATAAAGTATGAAAAAAGTGTTTTAAGTTTTGGGGTTAATTCTTGGGATAATTTACTGTAGAATTCGGTGGATAATCCATCAGGGCCGGGTGCTTTACCAAGGCTGTGAATAGCTTCATTAATCTCAGAGGAGGTAATATCATTTTCAAGGTGAGAAAGGTCAGTTCTGGGGTATGTGGAGCGACTAATATTGTTCAGAAAGGAATCGATATTTTCTTTGGGAATAGAGCAGTCTGGAGTATAGAGATTGGTGTAGAATTTCCTTAAGCATTCAAGTATTTCATCAGATTGGTGATGAGTTATGCCTTGGGTGTCTTTAATGTGAGAGATATGAACTCTTTCCTTTTTGGTTTTCAGATAGGAAGCAAGCATTTTGCCCGCTTTATTTGATGTCTAGTTTAGTTTGTTTATTTATAGAGCGCGGCCGAACCCTCAGGTAGCTGGGCGCATAATCATGTGGACAACATAGTTACATATCGTTGCGCGAAACACAAATGGTTACATACATTCAAAGTTACAAAGAGATGTACAGTGAGAGTCATATATGCAAAAGCGCGTGAGGACCGGGTTACAAGGTGGTCCGTTTCAGGATAAGGTTAAGTCATACGGTAGGAATGGGTGGTGTGTAGTGATTGGCAATGTATTAGGTAGAAAGCCAGGATTTCACCATAGCTCTAAATGGCCAGAAGGAAGCTTCCGATCTGATAGCGAGAGGGAGTGTATTCCAACATTGAGCTGCAAGAACAGGGAAGCTGGAGCCTCCTGCTGTTTTTAGATTGAATTTGGGAATCTATAATTGATGCAGATAGGGAGTTCTGGTCGGTCTGGAAGTGCTATGTCTGGAGAATTTGTCAGATAGGTAGCGTGGGGCAGTCAGTGACAGGCACTTGTGTGTAATGACAAGGGTTCTTAACTTAATTCTGTCACGGATGGGTGATATATCTTTGTTTTATATTTAAGTATGGTGCCTGCCGCAAGCTCTGTGATTTCTTTATTGATTTCAAAGCGTATTTTAATAACTTGTCGTAGGTTTGTTGAGTTAGTATCAACATAGTAGTGTTTCTCTGCAAAGGTGAGTTTAGAATATAGATCGTCTAGGTGTTTTTTCCTAAGTTTTTTGTTCAACCCTGAGAGGGCCATTATGTGGCCCCTTAGGGCCGCTTTGAAAGCATCCCAATTATTAACAATAGAGGTGTCATAGTCTTGGTTAACATTGAAATATTGTTGAATGAAAGTTTTAATAGATTGAATGGACTGTGAATCATTTAAAAGGAAATTATTAAGTTTCCATCTGGAGGCAACTCTATTTGTGTCTGTGAGGCAAAAGGATGTGATGACCGGTGCATGGTCTGAAATGATAATATTGGTGATTTTAGAATCTATAATGGATCCTGATAGGGTCTTAGTAGTAAAGATATAATCAAGACGTGGCAATGTGTTGTGAGGGGGGGAATGAAAGGTGTAGTCCAGATGTGTTGGATGAGATAGCCTCCATGAATCAATTAGTCCTGTTTCCACAAGGCATTTAGCAGCCTCCATGAATCAATTAGTCCTGTTTCCGCAAGGCAGTTAGCATAGGACTTGTGAGTTTTATTGGGTTTAAACATGCAGTTGGATTTTCGGTTTAAAAAAGGGTCAAGGACCTGATTGACATCGCCGCACATTATCAGATTGGTAAAGTTATTTTTAAGTATAATTTGTTTAATAGTATTCCAAAAGGTGTCATGACCCATAGAACTTGCCCCTTCTGGACTTCCTGGTCCTTATCGCGCCGGGGCTTGTATTCTTTGTTACTCCCAACATGGCCGCAACAAGCGACTTGCCTCGCACCAGCTTCCACGTCGCACACTGCACGTTCTATAAATTGGCCACGCCCCCGCGGCCCCATGCGTCTCAACGCTATCATTAGGTAGTGACTTGACGTGTGTGTGTGTTGTTCGGCAAATCCACTATTCCTAGATCCTGGTTCCTTCTTCCTTCCTTCACCCCTTCCCTCTAATCTGCTCCTGGAATCCCCATTCTTAGTGACCGCTATCTATTTTCCTGAACATCCTGGAACAGCGACCTTCCCGGAACTCTGAACGCGCTCTGCAGCCGGACGAGACTCGAGCGAGCCTATACAAGACCCGGTCCGTCCACAAGAGGAATCCTCCCGCGGAACAGAGCAAGAAGCGATCCCAGGTGTGACGGGGGGAGATTTATGACAAACAAAAGGGGGATCTGGTAATGTGGGCCCATAGATATTTAGAATAGATACTTGTGTGGAGTCAATTAAAAGTTTTACCCAAACCCATCTCCCATTGGTGTCAGCATCTTGGGCCAACATTTTTAAGGGTTGTTTTTTACTGATTAATAAAGCGACTCCATTTTTCTTGGATATAGCTGGACTGGAGATAACCTCCTTAACCCAAAGAGATTTGAGTTTCATTTTTTCTTTGTGGGATTAGTTGGTTTCATGAAGGGAAGCAACCGTTGGTTTAAATTTGTTCAAATGAGAAAAGACTTTGCATCTTTTGATAGGATTCTTACATCCCTTGATGTTCCAAGTTATTGTAATGCTCACCTGGTTCCCACGGGGGCGCTGATCTAGTCTGGATTACTGCGGCCTCTTCTAGCGTGATGCGCAGGACCCGGAACACCGATTGGACAGGACCTCCAAATCGTGCTTCCTTGGCCTGTAGGAATATCCTTCTGCAGATGAGAAAGGGGATTAACAGTCTGCAGAATGGTGTGCTAGCTCCCCCCTTCCCCCCTCCGTTCCTCTCTATTCCTCCAAACCCGGTTTAAGCTCACCTTATGGTTTGGAAGGTTGAACTCTCCATCCTGCTTCTGGTGCAGGGGCGCGCGTTCGTCCAGTTACTTTACTGGTTTTCAGAATGGCGCTGGCAAAATCCACTTGACTTTCCTGAGCGATGCGCCTTAAGTATGAAAGTTCAAAGTTCAAGTGAGGCCCCCTTTATGCTGTCTTTCTCACCCGTGATCTGTCCTTTATTTCAGGTGCAGAATGAAGGCGATGCGTCGAGGGGTTAACCTGCCGAGGTGAGTAGTAATGAGGGCGATCCCTCTAGATGTCCTTATCATTCCTCTGAAATGTCTTTAGTCCTTTCCCCATAGGGGCCGGGGTACGGTACCTGCCAACGGGGCGGCGCCGACCCGAAATGTGGAAGAAAAGCCGGTAAGTATTATGGCTGTTAATCAGGCTTTTCTTCTGTGTGTCCTTCTGCTCACCTTTTGTTTCTTCCTCTCTCCCCTAGGTGCAGAGATGTGGCGTCCGATGCTGACAGCCGCGATGGAGCCGGGAGATGTCTCGAGGACAGGACAGGTGAGTGAAGCGTGGCGTTGCAGCGAGCAACACAATGCTTTTAAATTGAAGTCTTCCTTCAGGGATGCTGGCGAGAAGATTCCGGATGCAGGTAAGAAGCTTGAAATAATCCTTGGTTTTCACCTTTCTCTTCTCTTCCTTCCTTGCAGGTCTTCCAGGTTCAAGACGGGCGTGGCTGTAGTCCAGGAGCAGGAGCAGACACGGTGAGCGTTAAGCTGCAGGAAGCAGAACAACGCAAAGCATGAGCTGCTGTCTGGGCGTGGCTTAAATAGCCTCCAAAGAAGTCCCAGGTATGTATCCTTCCCCAACTAGGTATGTATCCTTCCCTGGCCACGCCCGAGTGAAAAAATAGTCCCTATGAAAAAATAGTCCCTTTCAGGTCTCAGGGAGGCCTGAAGCGTGCAGCATGGTCTGCATCAGGTAAGTGCACAAAACACCTCCCTTTCTATGGCGCCAGGACTGATGTCCAACATGAGCCTGGCGCCAAAGGCGCCAGGACTGAGTCCAAAGAGTCCCTATAAGGGGCCGCTGGGCTTTTACCCGAGGGCATGATGCCTGCTTCCGGGGGTGCTGGGCCTGGCCTGATGCTCCGGGGGTAGGCATCATGACAGTTATACATTTAAAGATCATTTAGACAGAAATATATTGATATACATGCAACTTATAGCAGTAGAGTAATAATAGAAACATATCCCTTATAATTTGGTTCAAATCATATGTACCCAAATAGAAATACAGGAGGATAGAACATTGGGGGTAAGGGAGGGAAGGAAGGGGTCTGATCAAACATTGAGAGGAGACAGTCATTGTCATATAAGTGATTTTAGAGATCAAACATGACATGGGATAGGGATCATGGAGGAAGGATATATTGGAGATAGGTAACGCCAACTGGGTCGCCAAAAGGAAAAGAGCGACCATCAGTGGAAGAGGGACCCCAAAGGAGCGCCCCCTCACTTAATTACTTTAATTGGATAATCATTGCATTAGGTAGATAATAACTCGAAAAAAAAGTTATAAAGACCAGATTTCAAATAGTAGGTGATGTTGAGGCCGCTGCAGGAGAGGAGGTGTCCATGCCGTCACTTTTTATAAATTGCATGAAGAGCCTCAAGTCAGCTGGATCATCAAATACAGCCGTAACGACCATCGTATATTACTTTAAAGGAGCATGGGTGGAATAAGCCATAACGGATATTTAGTTGTTTTAGAGCAGGACTGAATGCTAGAAAAACTTTTCTTCTTTGTGCCGTGCTTCTGGCGACATCCTGTGAGATAAATCGCTTGCTTCCATGCCAAATGAGTGACTTGCGTTCTTTTGCTGTGGAGATAATAAGTTGTAGTTGGGAGTATTCCAAAATGTAAAATATAAGTGTCCTTGGCATCGTACGTGCTGTGGAAGAGACTGACGGTTGACCAATTCTATGGGCCCGTTGTATGTTGAATGTAGTTTCCAAGGGGAAGTGTAGTATGGCCGGCAAGAATTTTTGTAGGAAAACAATGGGGTCGGTACCCTCAGCTCCTTCTGGAAGGCCCGAGATGCGTAGGTTATTGTGCCTATTGCGATTTTCCAAATCTTCATTATGCTTTTGGAGTTCCTTGATAGATTTCTCTTATTGCGCAACCCTAGGGGTTATGTCTTCAAGTTCGCCAACTCTTTTCTCAACTTCTTCCACTCTGTTATTGACTCCCAACCACCTTTCATCTAATTGCTGTAGCTTAATGTTTGTGGTTTCTATAAAGGGTTTGAGTGCCCTAATTTCCGCAAGAATGGCTTCAATAGCAGAATCTGAGATACCTAATGGAGGTGGAGAGTCACTTTTAGGTCTTTTAAGATTTGTTGAAGTGGAGGTAGTGTCTTTAGCTGAGGGAACATTTTTTTGGTTAGTTTTACTGGTAACCATAGTTAAACAATTGTAGACGGATGTTTGTTGTTGAGGCGTGTAGCTCTTTGTTGATATTATTTATGATGACTCGTAGTATACAATTATTATATCCATATTATTCTTAATGTTTTACTCTTAAATAAAGAGACCAAAAAATGGAAAAACAGAGAATAATAAGGCATACACTACGGAGGGTTCAAAGAGTTAAGAGATCCTGTAGGAATTTGCATAATCCTAAAGTGGTTCTACTGTGGTTTTCCAGAGCAATATATGATAAAGAGAGGAGCACACCTGTAAAGCTGTGGAGGTGTGTATGTTGGGTGTTTGTAGTCAATCTTTATGTTCAGTATACAAGTATTGTCCCCTGAAGATGTGGCAATTGTTATAATATTCAAATAAGAGGGGGAAATCAAAATATAGTTCCTAGTAATTTAATTAAATCCGTATGTCTTTGCAATTTTTCCTGATTTCCTCTTTTCCAATTATTCCTTCAGCTAGTGTAATTAAAGATTTCTTAGCAGCCTACTCTCTCTTTTTTTTTCCTGTTACCTTCTATATATATAGTTAGTGGTCTGTATTCTTTTACAATATATTTATGTCAGCAGTTGAAAGGTTAAATAATGTTGTCTTCTTACTTTTTCTTTTATCTCCAGCAGGTGGCGAGTTCGTGTGGAGGAGCCCGTATTACAGGCCCCAGCCGGTGCGTCACTTGATGCGCGACGCCGCACCTCTCCACACGAGGGGCGGCTCGCATTCTGACGTGTTTGCGGTGCTTTTCCTGAGAAAGCAGCCCGCTGCAAAGAAGCGGTTCTACGCGTCGGGACTGTGCCGAAAGCACAGAGAATCTTCCCGGGATGTCTGCGCCGCAGTATAAACTGGATGCAAGGTAAGTTTGAAAAAATATAAATTCCCCTAATGCATTTTAAATATAAAATGAGACGGAGCCGAGCCTCTAGGCAGCCATCTTGCCTCGGCTCTTAGCCACGCCACCCCTTAGTTGCTTTTAACACCAGTTCCTCCGCATTAGGCCCTGCGCACAGCTATTGAGTGTGCAGTCAGCGTTTCAACTCGGTGCTTGCCCGCTGTGGCGCATGTGGTGATATCTCATTCAATCCAACAAGGTTTTGCCCTTGGGAATTATGAGCTGGGATACATTAGGAAGGGATATGATATGATATGGCATTTCTAACGTGCCTATACACAAGTGTTTCAAGGCGCGACGAGGCAAGGGAGGGGGAACAGAGGGAAGACAGAGACAGCAATCCTACTAGGCCAAGTGTCATTCAGATCGCGCAAGTGAAGGGGAAGGGGGAAGAGGAAAAGTGCGGAGTGGGAGCGGGGTAGGGACAGTGCAGTACATGGTAAAAATATAATGAATAAAACAATATGAGAAGTAGGGCCAGCTGTTGGCAAGTGCAAGGATAAGTGCAGACATCAGGTGTCAAGGTCTGTAGGGATACAGAAAACAGTCCCCAAGTGCAGGTGTGTAACTGGCGGTGAGGGGACCTGGGCCCAAGATCAGAGCGTGGCCAGGTAAGCAGTACAGTTCATCCAGGAATTCAGCAGGGGAGAGGAGGAGAGACAGCAGAAGCAAAGAGGAAGCGTTTGAGGTGCTTCCGGAACCGGAGAGGGTTCTCCTTAAATTTCGAGGAGGCAGGGAGTCTGTTACAGAGGGAGGCCCCAGCCGAGGAAAGAGATCTATCACCAACTTGTTGCTTGGAGAAGCGACTGACCCTGAGGGAGTTGGAGGCAGATGAGCAAAGAGCTTGAGAAGGAAGATATTTAGGAAGGGAGAGTTGAAGGTATTGAGGTATCGCACCAATGTTTGCAGGGACGCTTAGCTATACATAGGTATAAAATGGATAATGCCCAGTCATCCAAGTAATAGGGATAGGGTTGTCAGGAATTCATAAGTTGGTAGTGGACATTAAGCATTTGCATGCAGGTGGCTAAGATTTGCATCGTGGAACACGCACCCTCAAGTTCAGATTATCACATAAGAAATGTAATGTCATATATGGCATATGCTTCAAACATAAATACATAAACCCCATTTTGCCAGTGATGTTATTTAAGGAGGCAAAGATGTGAGAGTGGAACACATTTAAAGGAGGATACCATAAGGGCCGGGGTGGGGGAGGAGTTCCAAGGGGGAGAAGTTCTGAGGATGCAGAGCTAGCAGTTGAACTCTGCTCAAAGGATATCTTCAAAATAATAGTTTTGAAATGATGTAATTTCTTTCGGGCTGGTTCTTTCCAAACTCCACACTGTACATCAATTCCACTTTAAATCACTTCCATGGCAGCGGTGCACGCAGAATACTGTTGGTAATGCAGTGATTTTTAGTACATTAAGGGAGCCAAAGACACGCTCTACAGCAGAAGGCTACCAGGGTAGCTCCGCAGGTTGACAGCTGTTGCTGAGATAGGCGGTATAACACAATATGTACACAATATGTTACACCAGTGGCTGAGATGTGTTATATTCAAAACATGTTAATTGTGTGACTTTTTGCAATTCCTTATTAAACAAAAAAAAAACAAGAGCTATAAAATTATAAAATGTGTTTGGCTAGTGGATGGGTTGGGCTGGTCGATGGGTTGGAAGGGGGAATGGGTTGCTTATATTTAGGGCAGAGGTGGGGGTGTATTTCTGCCCCTGTAGTGTAAATCAAAAGTTGGCACCCATGAACCCACCGTTTACTTTCCTAATAACTGTCAGCTCAACAGAAGCATTTATTTGTGATTAACCGGTTTGACACGCATATAACATCTTTTTACATATAAACTGTGATAAAACACAAAGCAAGGGACACACACATTAGAGAACTAGTGAATGCAAGCAGCATTTTAAGTTTGGAAATTACTTTGTTGTATATTAAAGTGTAAAAGGCACATTTGGAAACATAGTGTGCCCAGCATAAAGAATGCCTGCTTTCAACAGTGATGACACCCACCCCAGTGATATTCATGGTCGATTGATTCCCATGGTGTCCTTTTCAGGATTTAGAAAGAAAACGGGCTAGCCACACAGGTTTAGGAAACGCGTGGTGACAGCTGCGGGAAGGAGCACAGCGTAGATTAGATCCTTGGCGAAGCTGGGGCTCGGTATAGCCTGGCCAGGGCTGAGGCTGGCCGGTTCCCGAGATCTGGACAGACATCTGATGCTGGATCTCGGACCCGGCAAGGGCCGGCCCACTTACCAGCGCTGTTTATCGGGACACTTTTTCGCCATTTAAGTCAAAGCAGGTGGGCAAACTCATTTAATTCCCATACAGACAGCTCCCAACCCAAGAGAGCAGTGGCACAAGTGGTATGAAGTGCAGGTTACCGGGCTTCTAACCCACGTGCGGTACATACTCCAAGGTTTTACAAGAGAAGTAGAAAAAGTGGGATTGGGGGCGGGCTGCGATGGAGAAGTTCGGGAAATGAAAAACTGGAGCCAGCAGGGTGTCTTAGTGCAGGTAATCAGGAAGTGCAGCCAACGGATGGCTCATAAGTGCAGGGAGAGGCAACTGTAGGGTAACATACAGACCACAAGTGCTGGGCGAGCCAGAGGCATTTTAAAGTCGTTTGTTGGGATCGCAGGATTTCGGTAGATAATATTACAAAGAAACGCAGTTCCAGGGATTTCCCAGCTCATTAAATCAAAAAGGTTTGGGAAACAGACTAAGGGCCTGATTCAAAGAAGCGTTTTATAATGGTGAAATCCCATAGGAAAGCCTTCCATGAATCAGGCCGTAAGGGGGTAATTCATAGATTTCAGCGCAGAAGCAGAGCACGCGAGAAGCGCAGAGAGGGAGCGTGCGCCAGCCGTGTGCGCGAAACAGCATTCTGGTGCACTGCATATTCATTTCCCAAGCCATTTTGAGCCCTGGCGCAGCGAACATCCCGCAGTGCCAGTTACGCCCCCAAGGTACCCCACTCGCGGCAGCCAAAACGCATGTAAAACTCTGCGCGCACCCCTCGGAATACGTGTACCCCGCTCGCGCCAGTGAAATCGTGTGTCAAACTCCCGGCGCACCCCTCGGAATATGCGTACCCTGCTCGCGCCAGCAAAATCGGGTGTAAAACTCCCCGCGCACCCCTCGGAACACGCGTACCCCGCTCGTGCCAGCGAAATTGCGTATAAAACTCCCTGCGCACCCCTTGGAATACACGTACCCCGCTCGCGGCAGCAAAATCACATGTAGAAATCCCAGCGCACCCCTCGGAATACGCGTACCCCGCTTGCGCCAGGCCAATCGCATGTAGAAATCCCTGCGCACCCCTCGGAATACGCGTATCCTGCTCGCGCCAGTTAAATTGCGTGGAAACATTCCCCCCTGTTGTGTGGGCTGCCTGCGGGCCATGGGGAAGGTGGATGGGCTGTCTGCGGGGCATGGACTGGGGTGATGGGCTGCCTGCGGGGCATGCCCAGGGGTGATGGGCTGCCTGCAGGGCATGGGGAAGGTGGATTGGCTGCCTGCGGGACATGCCCAGGGGTGATGGGCTGGCTGCGGGGCATGCCCAGGGGTGATGGGCTGCCTGCGGGCCATGGACTGGGGTGATGGGCTCCCTGCGGGGCATGGGGAAGGTGGATGGGCTGTCTGCGGGGCATGCCCAGGGGTGATGGGCTGCCTGCGGGCCATGGACAGGGCTAATGGGCTGCCCACAGGCCATGGACTGGGGTGATGGGCTGCCTGCAGGGCATGGGGAGGGTGGATGGGCTGCCTGCGCGTATTCCGGGGGTGCGCGTGGAGTTTCACACGCAATTTCTCTAGCGCGAGCGGGGTATGCGTATTCTGAGGGGTGCGCATGGAGTTTCACACGCGATTTTGCTACCGCGAGCGGGGTACGTGTATTCCAGGGATGCGCGTGGAGTTTCACACACGATTTCGCTAGCTGGAGCGGGGTACGCGAATTCGGAGGGGTGCGCGTGGAGTTTCACACGCGATTTGGCAGTGTGTGCCCTCCCGGGTGTGCCCCCCCATGCCCTGCAGGCAGCCCACACCACAGGGGATCACCCCCCACCCCTGGCCATGCCCCGCAGGCAACCCATCACCCCAGTCCATGACCCGCAGGCAGCCCATCACCCCATACCATGCCCCGCAGGCAGCCTATCACCCCAGTCCATGCCCCCCAGGCAGCCCATCACCCCAGTCCATGCCCCACAGGCAGACCACATGGAACCATGCACTTTTGAGCACCGACTCATGCCCCCCACCCCACCCACCATTGATGGGCACCTGTCAGCAAGCCCCGACTCATGTCCCCCACAAGTGCCACCCACCCACCCACTATTGACGGGCACCTGCCAGGAGGCCCCAATACCTGGCCCACCAAACAACATGTCCTAACAAAACAGACCCATAGGCCTAATGCCAACCCAAATCCCCCATACCCCCCAGTAGAAGCATGCAATCATCCACTGCACCCACTCCCAAATTACTCATGCCATGAGAGTGTTAAAAGAACCACCATGGCCATGCATAAATGTACAACAGAGCCTCACAGTGGCAACACATGCAGAGGCAATGCTCATAGAGACAAGCACAAAACTAATGAGAGTACACAACAGCAATAATGAAGATATATGAAATGTATTAAAAAACGTCATGAAAAAACATGATGACAATTCAAAGTTGCAAATTAAGAAATAATGAAAGAAAAAAAAATATATAAAAATCCAATGTAAAACAAAAATCCACAACAGGAAAAAAGAGAAGTGGTCCATTGCCAATGTCCAAATAAAGTAAAAATATAAGAAAAACCATTGATCCATGGGATGTCCAAAGAATGAAAGTATGTACAAGCCCAGAACTATATACAATGGAAGTCCAAAGCGTCCATGATCCCCAAACAAAAGGAAACCTACAAAAAAGTCCTATGAATAAAAAACTGTATACATAAAGTGGAGGAAAGTCCATTAACTCCCAAAAAATATATAAAACAAAGGAAACCTAACCCTAAAGAACTATGTACAAAGGCGGCGGGCAAGTCCTACGGCTCACTCTTTGATGTTCCGGGCCAGGGCATCATCGAACACCATGTCGATATTCCGGAGGCGGGCCTCTTCCCTGGCCTCACAGGGATGCAACCATGTCCTCCTGCAACTCCCTGTGAGTTGCCTCGAGGCACTCAGCCCGCCTCAATGCCCTGCGCATGGAGTTTTCCGCCCTGACCAAAGTGAGCCGTGCCTCCTCTGCCCGCCGCTGCTCCGCATCTATCTGCTGGCCCAAACGCTGCCACACAGAAGACACTCCCAATCCAGGGTCCTCCTGCCCTCTGGCCGATGCCTGCCCCTGTGATGTTGATGGCCCCGAGCCATCATCGCTCCCACCTTGAGCCTGCTGCTGCCGTGCATGTGCCCTGCCTGTCGATGCCTGCACGTCCTCCTCTTGCTGGGGTCCAGTTTTTGGGGTGGCCACCCCTGCTGGACCTCCGACTCCCAACTGTGGCAGGGATGTGTCCTCCACCAGCCTGGCCGCTGGGTCAAGAGCAGCTCCACATGGTGCCCAGGTGATAATTGGGCAGGAAGATGGCACGGAGGACGACTGGCGCATAGGGGGTTCAGTTGAGGAGGGGGTCGGTAGAAGATCCAGCACACGGAGGAATCCACCTATTTGTCCTATTAGGCTGACGCGGTCAATGAGGTATTCCAAATGACGTGCATTCTCCTCACGAGAACTCTGCACGTCATCCTGAATACCACATTGACGCAACGCCACACTAGCTAGGACAGGCTCAATCCGGTCATGGATTGCCATGTCCGCAGGGAGAGGAAGGCCAGTTGTTGTTTGTGCATCCCCTCCCTGAAAACGGGTCTAGACGAAGGCATCCCTGCTGGTGTAGGATGAAACAGTCACAGGATCGGAGACAGGATTACACACAGGCACCTCCGCGGCGGCCTGTCCTGCCTCCTGTCCCTGAACTGCACCACTAGCACCAGTGGAATCCCCCCCCCCCAGGCCCCGTGCGTGGGCCTTCCACAGCCTCCTAACCAACCGAATCCCCCACCAACCTGGATGACTCCGTGCCATCTTCCTCCATAGGCCTCTGTGTGGGCTCAGCTGCCCCTACTGCTGCCGAGGAGTCCACCTCCAACCTCCGCATCTTGGACCTCCCCTCGGCAGCTGCGGCCATGGACGCGGTACCAGACTCCTCACTCTCGGAAGAGATGACTAAGTGCGAGCAGAGCTGGGTCTTGCCTCTCTGGCTTGCGGGAGGATCCCTGCTGCTGTGCTCCACAGCACCGTCTCCACCCTCTTCATCAGTAGAAGCTGCAGACAGGGAGAGACAGAACACAGGCATCAGGGCACTGTACAATGGTCAGATACACACATGACAGTTGCACATGAGTGTCAGTGTCAAACTTCACAGATGGCATCACACTCCTCAACACTCATAATTTGAACCCACACACATGCACAAATCAACAGGAATCGTGCAGCAAGCAGCAGCATCCATACACAAACAGCATGAACATCTGAAGGTTGGGATGACGTCACAAGCAATATGGGGAGTGCCTAACACATGCACACATGCCAACAGACAGACATGCATCTGTACATATCCACCCCCTGTCACAGTGCAATCATCGGCCACTATGTCACATCTGCCAATTGGCTTCCTACATGTCTGTCACATGCATCCATGGCGTATCACAGTCGCACACATGTCAAACACACACACGCACATGTATGCTGTGTACATACATGAAGGTGGAACCAGCATCCATGTGTCACACCCCAACCATGCCATAGTACATACACAGAAATGCTAACATGTGTGCATCTTCACATGCAGTTGTGCATCATGCTTTAGAACACATACACCATTGATGTACATCACACATGACAGGACTCACATGCAGCATGGTCATGTCCCTGCACATAAACATCCATACATGGTCCTTTTCAGACATATGTCCAAGCTGCACATTCCTGGCACACCTCAACATGCACTGCATCCAATAAGTATGCATGGGCACTTACTGCTCGACTCCGGACCGGTCTACCTCTCGAGGACCTGGCGGTGAAGCGCTGGGTTAATGCGTTCAAGGACCCTCATGCCGTCGGTGGTAAGGTGGACCCTCACTGCACCCACTGCTTCCAAGAGGTGCCGGGCCTTCCTGAGGGTCCTGGATCTGAAGTCCTCCCAGCGCTTTTGGACGTGTGGTAGGTCGCGGGTTGCCAACCCCTCCATGTTGATGTCAACCACAATGTCCTTCCAGATCCACTCCCATCCATCCTTGTTGGCGCGTCTTCTTTCGTAGAGGGCATCATAATGCACCAGGACTTGCTCCACCAGGATGCCAACTTCTCCTGCAGTGAAGCTGGCAGCCCTCTGCCTCTCTTGCTGGTGGTTGCCAGTGGTCTCCGATGGTGTTTCCCCCGACATGGCAACCCCCGAGGCAGGTGTGGGTGGGCAACTGGGTCCTGGTGCTGGGCTGTGGAGCAATGGAACTGCAGTCGGGCGTCTTCTGTTCCAGCAGGGGTGGTCACAGCAACTGGACCCCTGCAGATGGCTGACTTGCAGGCACCAAATAGCAGGGCATGTGGCCAGGAGGCAGGCAGGCAGCAGCAGATGGCTGGTGGGAGTTGGCTCGGGCCTCTGGGGGCAGGAAAATGGCCTTCTGGGCAGGAGCGTGGTCTTCCGTGTGGTGTCGCGTGGCCAGCTTGATACTGAGTGATTTTGCACATGAAAAAACAGCACGTCAGCGTGTAATTCGAGCAAAGGCCCTTATGGTGTAAGCGCGCAAGTGACGTGACGCACGCAGGCGTTTCCCTCGGCACAGGTGCATATTGAATCCGCATGTGCAAAAACTGCATGTCCAGGTGTCACTGCGTGTAATTGGAGGAAGGGCCCTTAGCGCGTAAGTGACGTGGCACGCATGGGTGTTTCTGTCGGCAGGGTTTAAAGGTACGCGTAGGACGCCATTTTCTTGTATGTGCTTTTTGTGGAGAGCGAGCGGGTGATTCTTGTACTTCTTGTCGGTTCACACGTGATTACTTCACAACGGTTGCAGTTCGTACTGCTTGTTTACGCAGACAGCGTTCAATTTTTCTTTTGGTGGGGGTGTTGACAATGCGCAAACGTGCGTCTTTTTCACATTCTTTTTCCAGGCAGACGGTGAGTTGCGCCCGCATTTTTCCACTGTGGTTGCCCCCGTGTGTCACGTACCCCTTCAGAGGTCATTGTAGCCTGATTGTACAACGCGTACGCTTATTTTTGTGTTTCTGGGTGCCACAGCGTAGTGCGGGTCCTTTATTCCACACACATGGGCTACCAGGGGTCGCGTGCATGTAAAAATATTTTGGGGTGCCTGAGCGTTGCGTGACCCGTCATCTTCCCCCATTGGGTCACAGACAGCCTTGCTAGAGCACAGGGATACGTATTCCATCTAGTACCCTGCCCCCTTCACCCCAATTGCTCAGGACAATTGTTTACTGCACCTCCCATTCGCACAAGAACATCAGTGCCATAGCTGGGAGGCGACCAAGTGGTAAGGGAGGCCAATAGGTCGGGGAGATGCAGCTGACACCATCCCAGCTCAGGCCCTGTTAACCCGGCCCAGATTGGTCACAGAACTGGCACAGGATGACTCACAGGCCGACTTCCGTGTCACGAAGTCAAAGCCACACGTGGCAGTGAAAGTTGCTGTCACCAGGCCATGTGGATCTGGGGCAGCAATGTCATCTGCTGCCCCAAGTAGCAAGGGTGAGGACACTGCAGGGGCAGCTGCAGCTCAATCCACCCCGGCTCTGAGTCACCCAGCCGGACAGTTTTGGTCCCAGACCATCACACTAAGGCAGTTGTGCCACTTGGTCCTGGCAACAGCACCCAGCAGCCAATGCCTGCATTGAGACCTTTGGTCATCGTGCCATTGCCTGCTTACAGTGCCCAGTCCACCTGCGCTTCAGCCCCTACCGACCAGAGCGGCGTAAGCCACTCAGGGTCCGCACCATCTCTCAAGAGGAAGAAGCGTGCTCCTGCAAACAGGCTGGGACCCCAGACACGGCTCACCCCTCCGGCACGTCAAAAAGCAAAGTTTCAATGATGTAGAACTAGACGCACGTGTGGGCTACGTGTCGGCCCATGGCTGCGAAATGCTGGTGACTGCAGGGTGCAAGAATACGACTGCTCAACGTAGGGCCCACTGGCAGTGCATCGCGGACCAGATTAGTTCCGTTGGATTTGTGAGGCGCACAGCTGATGATTGCTCAAAGCGGTGCAATGACCTCAAACGCTGAGCAAAAAACAAGCTGGCTTCCAATTATGCCTCTACTCTGGTGACTGGCAGTGGGTCTCCACCAGAGGAGGATGAACTCACAGAACATGAGGCAATTGCTGGAGGTTTTCTCACACAGGATCAGATAGGAGGCGTGTGAGACCTTCCAGATCTTGAGGCAATGTCCGGTGAGTGGCCATGCATGTGTGTGCAAACCATGTGTATGTTGCTTGGGTGATGTGTTCTGATTGACTGCCAGGTCAGGCTGTGTCGTCTTGACTGCTATAGGTCACCCATGTGGTGCCTCCAAACCATCCCCTGTCCTTGGGTTTGGGTTTCACAGTATCCCTTCTGACCGCAGTAAACACTTTGCACCTAATTACTGCACTTGCCCTTCAACTGGCATCATGCCACAACATTGTTAATACTGTTTTTCTGTGCATTCTGCCTGATTGATGGGATCATTTGCATGATGAACACATTTTTGTGCCGTTCTGCCCCAAATTCACCATACTTCAGACATAGAATTCACCCCACAATGCCCCACATTTGTTTACTTTTATGGAAATTATTTCATCAATCAGGCTGAATGACTTTTGTGCACCTACACATGCACTGCAAACGATCACTTCTGAGCCCTGTTTGAATGTTCAACATGAGAATTGACTTGTGTCATGTCCAAGTGACCTACCATTGTTGTATCCATGTGCCTACCATCACTGTATTAGTAAACACTGGCTTTGTTGCAGCAGTGTGTGACCCATGTGTTTTGTCAGACTCTTTTGCATGTGCTATTTCATGATGTGCGTTTCACATGGATGGGGGACAGTACTGATTTACTACCATCTGGGTGTCCTTGTCAATTCAGCCATGGCTATGCTACGTACCATCTGTGTGTTGGCATGTGTCATGTTTGTGGATTGTCCATGCCACTCACAGGCTAATGTGTAATGCAGGTGCTATGCACCATGCAGCACATGTGTTGCTTTTCCATTTTGGAGTCCTCAGTCTCTGCTTTTAGGGTCCCCTTCCACTTCATTGCCAGTGCATGCATGCCAGAGTTAGTGTCATGTGTGACATGTGTCATTAATGTATTCGATGTGTAGACTGTGATGCCTATGTGTGTTGGCTATGCTGTTCATGCCTGTCTTCATTACTTTTGTTTTATGTTTGTGCAGGTGATGAGGCACTAGATGCTGTTGAGGAGGAGATGGCGCAGGGGCAGGAGTACTCAGAGCCCCAACCAGGCACCAGTGCAGGACGTGAGGTGGTGGTGCAGGAAAATCCATTAGTCCTACAGACCATCCTGTCCATGGGTGTCTCTGGGTACACATCCGAAGACCTCTATGGCTCAAGTGCTGAATCTGACATTGAGACAAATGTCCCATCGCAGGTAAGTGTTTCTGGCAGGGATGCTGTTCTGTCCAACCCACCTGCACTGGGGGTAGACCCCTCAATGGGGCATTCAGTGTTGGAATGTCCGCCTGTGGCAGTTACGGATACAGGGTCACACTCCACTATATTTGCCCCTATTCCTGGGCCAGCAGATCAAAGGATGAATGCAGTCCTTCAGCCTCAGGCAGTGCCAGCATAGCAAGGTGCACATCAACTTGGCCCAAAGAGGTGTGGTGCCCGCCAACGGGTGGCCATGCACCACCAGGCAATACTGTGTGGGAGAACTCCATGTATACTATTGCAGCACAACAGGGGGCATCGTGTGAGATGATGGCTCAGGCTGTGGATAGGGTGGCCACTTCCATTATCCCCCCTGAAAGGCAGGTGGAGCTCCAGCAGCAGGCAACGGAGTCCATGTGCCGCTCACACAGGGAGGACATGTTGGCGTCCAATAGGGTCTGACGGGCTGAACTGGACACTCATATCTGCACAGTCACAGGCCCACAGGGATGCCCTGAGTTTATAACACAGGTCCCTCAGAGATACTCTGGTTGCACTTGAGGTGTCCCAGAGTACAAGGTCAGAACAGCAGCTGGAGCAGTTAACACGCACAATCTCAGCTGAGCTCCAGGCAACCCATGAAGAGATCCGGGCATCACGTGCGGCCTTGCAGGCAGAAGTCTGTGCTACCCGTGAGGTGCTGCATGGGGATCTCCGGACTATCATCCTTTCAGACCCGCATGCTTGCTGCCATGGAGGAGCATGCCAGGGCTTTGCGTGGTCTGCCTCCCATACCATGCCCACCTTCTAATGTACCACCAGAGAGTGATGACAGCGACAGCTATAGGGTAGCCGTGCTGGCCATGGAGGGTATTTTGGTTTTTTCTCAACATCCACGCATGTGGGTGTTGGGGTGCACCCTGTACCTCCTCCCTCCTGGGTGCCCCAATCCCGCTAGTCGACACATGGCCATTTTTGATTTTTCTTGTTCATTTTCTTTTTGACAAAAATTCTTCATATTTGAATCAGATTTAAACATTTTAATTAGAATGTAATTTTTTAATTTTAGTTTTTATTTTTTCAGTGTATTTTTTTCATTTTCTTTTCCTGCTTCATTTGATTTTTTCATTTTCTTTTGATTTTTTCATTTTAATTAGTTTTTTAATTTTTCATTTTTAATTTGGTTAATTTTTTTTACTTTTCATTTTTTCATTTAATTTTTTAAAGTTACATTTGCTTTTTTGTTGATAACTATTTTCTTTCAGATTGTACATTCATGTTACAGTGTTTTGCTTTGTGTGGCTCCCGTAGGCATCCACAGTGTGTTCCAGCTGGGCACATGCAGGCTTGTCCTGTGTTTGGGTTTGAAACTTGGGTTCCTGACACATATGCCACTCCTGCTTCCCCTTTCCATGGGCTCGCAAGGGTGTGACCAAGTGACAGTAACTTACACAGGGGCATTTGGCTCCCATGAGTTGTGTGGGCAGTCTGTAGTCCAAACTGTGTATACACCCCTAGTGGGGATTGGTGATGATTTCTCCACTGCATAGTTGATTTGTATTTTGTATTCCATACAGGACATTTTGCATATTTGCATGTAGCTTCTTAATTTCTTAACAAGCCTGTCTCCATTGCAGATGCAGTTCATGTTGTATGCAGTACACTGCCACATTTACCTACCAGCAACACACTGGAGATGGAAGGGGTCAATGTGCTGCCTTTGTCCGGTTGTGACACTTGCACTACTTAAATTCTTTACGGTCATACGTTGCCACTGTTGGGTCCTGTACTAATGTTTTGTCTTGCTGGTAAGTATTTGTTCATGTGTGCTGTTTCTTTTTCATTAGTGAGAGGGAATTGTCTGTGGCCTGTTTCCATTTGGGACGGTGCACTTTGTGACACTTGTGTCATGTGTTGTGCATTCATTGGATTGCTTTCACATAGCATGCCATGCCATGGTGTGTTGGGTAGCTGAGATGGGGTTAGGGAGGGGTTGGGTGACATGCCACTATTTGGGTGTACTATTTTGCAAAGGGGTAGTCTTTCATGCTGCATGAATGTGTGCCTTTTACTGTTTAAGTAGCTAGGGATGCACACAATGTAGCACTTCCAGGAAAACAATCTCAGGGTGGTATGGTTGTGACAGCTGACTGTCCCTTTTGTCATCATCATCAATTGTCAGCTGCTATGTGCCAGGCCTGTGTGCACTCCGCAGGGGTGGGATTTTAGGTGAAGAAATTTGCCACAAGCTGGGTACAGGCTGCCTCACCACGTGCCCTTTCCCCTCCCATGCGCAGCGGGCGTGCATGTGGTTGGGGATGTGGGGGCACCACCATGTCCACCGGCACGCCCTGCCAGGTTGCAACATTGTGCAGGATAGATGCTGCCACTATGATCCTGCACACTACTGGGGGCGCATATAGCAGCTGCCCACAAGAGCGGTCAAGGGAGTGAAAACGTGACTTCAGCACTCCAAATGTGCTCTCCGCTATGCCCCGGGTTGCAATATGGGCTATGTTGTATCTTTCTTCGGGTGGTGTGGTGGGGTTCCGTACTGGCGTCATCATGTAGGTGCTCAGAGGGTAAGCACTTTCCCCTGGGGAGGTGATAATGGTTGTCATTAGTTGGGTTTTCCCATTTCTCAGTGTCTGACACGCATGCATGTGCAGAGGCATTTGTACTCACCAATGAGCCATGTGTCGCCATGCCTCCCAGCTTCCAGGTTCCGGTTTAGGAGTGACATTCTGAATATAAAACTATCATGGCTGGACACCGGATAGTTGGCATATACTGAGGTGATGATTCCCTTAGCATCACATACAACCTGCACGTTGATGGAATGCCAGTGCTTGCGGTTTCGATAGATGTGCTCAGTGGCTCTGGGAGGACGTAGAGCCACATGGGTGCAATCAATGGCACCGAGCACTTTGGGGAAGTGTGCCACCCCATAAAAGTCCTGGCCCACAGCCTGCCTTTCTGCAGGTGTTCTGGGCATGTATATGTGCCTGCGAACTGAGGGGCGTGCAGTCATGATCGCCAACACGTGGTGTAGGCAGCGTGACTGCGTGGCCTGCGAGACACCCCCAACTATGGTACTTGTCCGCTGAAATGACCCAGTAGCCAAGAAATGCAGTACATTGAGCACCATTTCCAAGGGACTCGGTGCTTGGGAGCACAGGGTGGGTAATGTGAGGTCATCCTCCCATTTAGCAGCCAGTTCTAGGATTATTTGTGGTGGAAACCTGTACCTCCCATAGACCTGGTCATCAGGCAACCCAAATAGGCTGGTCCCAGGTAAGAAAAATGCAGGGCCGGGCTATCCTCCTCCTCCTGCGGTGTCCCACGACCACTGCTGGGAGGAACGCTATATTCATCGTAGCGTATGAGCTTGTTTGTTCTTTGCACGCACTTTTATGCTGCGTGGGGCCGCTTACGCCTGCTTCCTGCTGGCGTACGTGTTTCTGGATTAGCGCGTCTTTTGTGGTGCGTGGGTTTCCCCTGTTCAATTCCATGAATACATGTTGTTAGCGCGCGCGTTGTGAGGATTTAGCTGTGGTATTTCCCCGTCCCACATTTTCACGCGGTGTTCCCCATTCTGCGTGTTCCGCCCCCTTTTGGTGTGTGTGCTACACGTTGTGCACTTTTGCTGTGCGCGTCACGCACGGCGTTCAGGATGTTGCAGTGACGTGTGCGCCCGTGTGCACCATGCGCTGATTTGGCGCACATCCCGGGGAAAACACCTGCAGCACATTCCATGAATCGACAAACGGCTGCGTGCGCTGCTTTAGCACGCGTGCACTCCAATTTTCAAGCTTGCGCTCCCCTTTTCAGCGCACATTAATTCCATGAATTACCCTGTAAATGTCGTGACACACTGCTCCACCCTGCCTGGCGATTTTTACTGTAGCTAGCACTAAAGGCGCTGGCATGCAAAAAACAGCTGAGCGATATAACAAGTTTTAGAAAATGTTAAGGAAGTAATAAAGGTGTAGAAAGTGGAAAGTATAAACAAAGACATACTACATTTCCTGCAAGGGCATTTAGGCAATACAAGACCAAGTCTAGAGCACTGTCCTATTTCATTAGACTAGCAGGTGTTCTAAAACCCACAAATAAGCGCACTGATAAGATATGCCTTTTAGGTTGGGGCAGGATGGAAGCAACAAAACACGATACTAGACACCCCTTTGAACTTTAAGAAGCTAGCAACATTATTAATTTTGGTGGAAAAGGTTTGCAGCAGTAGTTGGTATGAATCGGGGAATTCAGGGTCAGCATGTTGATCTATAATAACATGTTAATGGAGGAGGTCTGTTGGGATGGAAATTAGCATATCCCATCCGCAAGGCGCTATCACATGAGGCGAACTCCATATGAAGTCATGTAGTGTATATGGGGAAGAAAACAGCACCGTCAAATACATAGAATTAATGTAGTGTTAACAGTAGATATTTGGCGCTAGAAAACACATAGAACAAAACTCAATTTTGCAGTAGACCTAAAAAAGCACAGGTTTTGCAGGCACCCGCAAAACTCCATAAATCCAATTCGCTAGGCCCACACTCATTAAGGCAGAATGAATCCACGCAGCCAGTTCTCACAGAGGTTCACTTCTCCCCATGTCCCTCCACTGTTACAAACCGTTAGTATCTTTCAGAGGAATGCACCAGCAAGAGTGTGAGACAATCCCAGGCGCCGCAGTATGTCCATCCATCTCCACTAAACTGCCACAAGACCCAAAAACCCGACCGAGCAAACCTAAAGTTAGGCTTGCACCACTTACTTGACCCCCAAACCTCTGCATTCCCCGATAAGCAAAGCGACCCTCCTGTCCTAAAAACAAATCAAGTGCCCCTAAAAGATCCAAGCATGCGCAACTGTATTTCTTCCAGCATGAAACATTGCCTTTGTAACATGAGGCACAGGGAAGGATAAATTAAAGATCAAACCCAAGGTGGAGACCTTGAGTCCGGGAAGTGCGGTATCAACGAAGCCCTGAATGTGTGGGTCACCTTCACTGTATTTTATCCTCCCTTCCCCCTGTCACCATTTTCCATGCCACCAAGGTGCATGCCACAGTGATGGAATAGGGAGTTTAACGTGTTAGTCTAGATGAAACAATGCGTTATACTAGTAGCCTGACCTTCACCCAAGACTAAGATGGGCCTAGCTTACTTACCCATGTGGATCCTGATCGACAGTAAAAGAACTAACCATTTGTAGCCTGGCATCCCCTATTGAGCAGGCCCCACTATACTGCCTAACCAATCAGTAGCACCAATTCGTACTGTATATGATGACGCCACATGGCTTTTAAGTTTCTGCTTGTCCTTAGATATACCAGAACCCTCTTGAGCAGCAGAGTCCTTTGCTGACATTTGTATTCTGTGCAATTTAACCTTTGTTATCCTTGCAACGCTATCTCCTGGCCTATTTCCCTATTGAATTGTCTTTATTCTGGAGTGTGCGTGAAAAGGGTCTTGCCTTCAGTTGGTGACCCTTGCAATGTGATTCCATCGTCCCCGTACCAGCGGGGTAGCCAGGTGGTCTCTCTGGAAGGGCTGTGCCCACCTACGGTGACCAGTCCCAAAACACATACGCTGTACACGCAAGTATAGTCTGCAAGGGAGAACAAAGTAGAGTTGGTTGTGTAGAGCAGTGTGAAAAGGGTGAACACGCAGTGAACGAGAGTGAAAGTGTATTTTGGTTTGTAGATTGTGGGGATTTCTTTATGGCCATTTAAAAAAAACTTTTTAAAGGATATTAAGGATATGGAAAAAGGAATCCGGGAACCCCCCACCCCTCAGCCACATGCACTGTCTCGACCATTGCGGGAGAAAAATATGAGAATAATAGGCGCTCCGTATAATTAGAGAGCTTGGGAAAAGTAGTGGTTGTTATTTTAGCTTGCTATTTTAGTTTGTTTTGTTGGTGTTCTTTAACGTGTATGGAGGAGGCCGAAGAGGGGCGTGTGTGAGTGCATCAGGAGAGCGTGTAGGGAGTGTATGAAGAAGCTCTAGTGGGGAACATGGAGATGTGGGGGAGTGAATTGATGATTTTTGTGTAAAATTACAACAGTATTGACTCGTACCAAAGACACGATTAAGATGTATATGATTAAACTAGTTTGAACGATATTCTGTTTTGCATGTGATGCAGTGGTACAACGGCTGACCCGATACAAGACACTGTACAGACACGACAATGGGGACGGACACACCCTAAGATCATATATGTAAAGCCTTGCCTCTGTATTGTGAGAAAATTAAAAAGTACCAGACTAAATGGGTGACAGATAAAAGGGGAAGGAATGCCCCACTCCTGGCCAGATCACAGGTCTTTTGACAGATGCGCCCTGGACCATATGTCCACTTACTTCACCGCAAGGTATAAGGGGAGACCATTGCAGAATCGAAGGGAAATATGAGACCTATGGAGAATGTTCGAAGAAACAGAGGTCTCAAAAAGGGAGAGGGCAACATCTGACAGTGATGAGAAGACTAGTATAGAGGAGATGGATAAAAATGGCGAGACGAAAAAGGGAATATCCCCACTAGCAAAGCAGCCATTAGAAGGCTACACAAACCTGACGTATGTGTCGGCAGGTACTATGGTGGGCACACCAGGTATGACCCCACCGTACGTCTCACCCACAGAGGGATTGGCCCACCCAGGAGTGAGCGCAAGAGACCTAGAGGTAGCATTAGCCTCAAAATGCACAGAACTGGCAAGATGAGGGGCAGCCTGTAAAGCAACGAGAGTGGCAGAGGTTCCAATGTTGCCCGGAGGGTTACCCCAGCAACCACCCGGGGACGAATGGAAGTCAGGTGACTTCCTGTTTAGAATAGACAGTGCACCCATACGGACCGTCCTTGTAGAGCGGGATGGGGAAACAGACAGCTTAGGATATGATAATGTAGGGCCCCGATGAGGAATATTGGAGTGACTTTGATGACACAGAAGAAGATGGAGACGGAGGGGCCGAGCAGGTACCCCAGACCACACCGAAATGAGAGAGCCTATGGGACTGAAGATTAAGGGAAAGATGTTGAGGAGAATTTTCATTTTAGTGCTTAATTCCTCCTACCTTAGATACCCCCAGCTCTTTTGCTGGACGTTAGGATTTTTTAATTTTAACCCTTGAGCGAGTGAGCCCTTCTTCTCACTCTCTCATGTATTTTGACCGGATTTGGTTATGTGTTTCCTTTGTTTTTGGAGTCTGACAAACTGCATAGGCATCTACTTTTTGTATGGTGACACACAGCACCTTCAGTGCGGTGTCACAGAGAAATCCTTTAGATATCTTATAAGGTTTAAATGTTAAAGGTATTTATATAGCGCACAGTCACCAATGCAGTTGGTCTCCAGGTGCTCAGGCGGATCTGTAAACAAAGGGGTGGATTTGGGTTAGTGGGTGAAGAGGGCATAGGAAAGTGAGAAGGTGGTGTCCTGTTGGCAGCTTTAGTTCGGTTTTCACTGTGCGCTGTGCTTTGGTGTGAATATAGGATCGAAGCGAGTCCTCATGTGCTGTTGTTGCGATCTATGTGTTGGTTGTGTGGTGAAGTGCACGCTGTTTGCTGTGAGAGAAGTGGTTGTGTGGGTTTCTTTGCAAATTAAGCATGCAGAAATTTGAGGTTTGGTCAGTGGGTTATATGTCTCTTGATCCTTGTTGTTTTGTTTATGTATCCGGTTGTTATACTGGGTAGCTATAGTCTTTTTCTTTCCTGAATGTATAGTTTCTAGGTCCATGGCTTGGCTGGTTCCTAGCAAAGTTATTTGAGCTTAGTACAGCCGGTTCATCGAGCATTATCCCCTAGTTAGATAGTGGTGTTATATTATCATTCTCCCGCTCCTTCCTATCCATTTACTGTCAGTGGTCCATTGGTAGGTATATTCTTTCTTTTCCCTTTCATGACTGTCTAGTTTCTAGGGAAATGGCGAGGTTGGTCCCCAGCTAAGTTATTGAGTTTAGTACACCCGGGTGGGCGAGCATTATCCCTACTTAGGTAGTGGTGTTATTTTATCATTCCATGCTCCTTCCCATCTATTTGCTGTTGGTGGTCCCTTGCTGCCTGTAATTACAATGTGGGCCAGGGTGTTATTGCTAGATCATACCTTGCCTTCCTGATTGATCTGTGGGTGTTCTTTGGTATGATTCTAAGTGGTTTATCTTTCAGTTGATTGGTGGATGTGTTGTAAATCCATATATCCTTATTACAAGGGTCGAAAGCATAGGGGAGAGGTTCATCTCTCAGCCTAGTTCCACTGTGTACGCCCCTATGGGAATTCTTTCTAGTTATGGGGTGAAGAGTCAGGATTTGAGGAGCTTCCTGAATTGTAGTTGATCTCATGTGTTCCATATGTTCTTTGGTAGTTCGTTCCAGGTTTTTGGTGCGAGGTGAGAGAAAAAGAGGATCCTCTGAGTTTTCTCTTGAGGTATGATTTGGTTTCCAAACAGATGTCTCTACTGTGTCTAAGTGGCCTTGTAGTGTGATGTACGTTTATTTTTCTTCTGAGGAACTCTGCACCTTGATCGTGGATTGCTCTGTGCATTATGCACATTGATTTGAAATTGATCTGCTGTCTGATGGGTAGCCAGTGTAGTGTTTTCAGCGCTGGTGTGATGTGTTCTCTTAAGTTTAAGGAGCAGTCTGTCTGCAGCATTTTGTATGCGTTGGAGTTTATTTAAGAGTCGTTCAGGCATGCCTAGATATAAGCTATTGGCATAGTCTAATCTGGACATGATGAGGGCGATGACAGTAGTTGTTTTGTTGGTGAATGAGAGGAATGGTAGGATCCTTTTAGCCGCTCGCAGGAGAAAGAAGCATTTCTTTATTAGTGCATTTAATTGTGGCTCTACAGTGAGTTTGTTGTCCATCAGGATTCCCAGGTTTTATTACAATCGATGATGGGGCTGGGCTTTCATCAAGTTCTGTTGGCAATGGGATGTAGAGGTTGTTTTCTCCGTTTTTATGATGATCATTATTTCTGTTCTGCCTGGGTTGAGTTTGAGGTACTTTAAGTTCATCCAGTTGTATATTTCAAGAAGGCAGTTCTCTAGTTTTGAGTTTTCTTCTTGTGAATATTGTATTTTATAGACTATTTGTGTGTGGTCAGCATAGTTTTAACAGGTGAGGCCGTAGATTTCGATGATTTTAATGAGTTGAGACAGGTAGATGTTGAATAGTAGTGGCAAAGAAGGATTATCCTTGTGGGACTCCACATGATGATTCTGTTGGGCTTGATTTACAAGGTTTCATCCATATTGTTTCTGTTATGTTTGTTAGGAAGGATCTGATCCATAGTAAGGCATTGTCGGCGATTCCGAATTCTTCCAGTCTCATGATGAGGATGTCGTGGTTAACTGTGTCGAAAGCCGCGGAGAGGTCTAAAAGTATCAGAGCGGTGCTGTTGTTTGAGTCTGCATTTGCCTTTAGATTATCCCAGATTGAGATAAGCGCTTTTCTGTTCCTCTCATTGGTCTGAAGCCTACTTGTTCCTGATTTAATGGGCAGTGTTCCTCTATGAATTCTTGGGTTGTTCTATATTTGTGTGTGTCCAGGAGTTTAGCTGGATAGGGGATGTTCGAGCTGGGTCTGTAATTGGAGAGGTCCTCTACGTTTCCTGCTGTATCCCTGAGGAGTGGTTTGATGTATGCTAATTTGAAGGATTGTGGCACTCTCCCAGTTGAGATCGATTGGTTGAGGACTTTTCTGTAATATTCCATTGGTGTTCCTTGTGTAAGGATTGATTTGTAGATGTCCAGGGGGCAGGGATCTGCGGGGGAGACTGATTTGTTGCTTTGATTTACCAGTTTGATGAAAAGTCCACACTGATATCTGTGGGACAGTTTTAAGTTTGTTCCGGAGTTTCTTGCATCAGTGGGTGTCTTCGGTGTTGTATTTGCATGGTCTATTTTGTATGGTCTGTTGCATGGTCATGAGTTTATTTTTTAAATGGTCTGTGAGATCACAGCATAGTTTCATCGATGGAATTTGAGCGTTGTTGCAGTCGGGTGGGTTTTTTATTTCGTTTATGATTTTAAATAGTTCTTTTTGGGTGTTTTGTGCTTTGAGGGTTCTGTTGTCGTAGCATTTCCTTTTTGCTTTTTTTAATTTCCTTTTTGTATGAACGGGTAGTTGTTGAAGTTGGAATTTATTCCCGCAGTGTTTATTGATCCTCCATTCTAGTTATAGTTTTCGTTTTTTCCTTTTGATGGCGCCTATTAGTGGGATGAACCATTTTGCTGTTGCTCTTTTGCAGGCTGGATTGCCATTTTTTTTTGGGTGATCTCGTCAATTGTTTTGGTGATCCAGTTGTGAAGTATATCTATTTTAGTGTCTAGGTCAGCTTCATCCATAGTTGCTGCTTGTGGTTTAGTAATCTCCAGTAGTTCTGTTAAGTTGGGAGTTTTTTGTGTTTCTCCAGTTTCTTTTCATGATGATCAGTAGTTTTTCCTGTTTCTTGGTTATTGGGGATGGCAGTGTGATTAAGGAGGGGATGAACAGGTGGTTGCTCCAGAGGATCTGAATCAGTGGCGCAGTGGTAATTAGTTTCCGGTTGCCGAAGAATGCGTCCAGTGTGTGTCCTGCCATGTGGGTTGCTCCTTTGACCAGCTGATGTAGTTTCATTGTTAGTTGGCTGGTGAGAGATTTTTGGGAGGTTGTGGTTTCTCATCGAGCCAGATGTTGATTGATTGATTGTTTATTTGTATAGCGCCTTTACACAAAGTGTTTCAAAGCGCTTCAACGAGGGAGGGAACATGGGAGAATATCAGCACATTCATACAAGTCCTCGAAACAGTACAGAATGTGAAAAATAACTATCAAATCATAATAGATAGTACACGTGCATGTAACAGTAAGGGAGAGTCGAGGGAGGAAGGAGGGAAAACAAAACAAGCAGTAACATTACTATGCCTGACGACAATTGTTGCAGTGCAAGATTGACAATAGGAGGGAGGATGAGGGGGGGTGAGGGGAGAGCAGAGTAGAGGTGAGGAGAGGAACAAAACAAGTGACTATCAGTTGAAGGTTCGACGACTATTCAAGATAGAGCTGGGGAGGAGAAAAACAGAAGAGAAAAGGGGGGACAGACAAGCTGTTATCAGTGGTCGAGGGACCGATGATAAAAGTAAGTGCTTAAAGTTTAGAGGTGAAGGGGGGGGGTGGAGAGAGGGAGGGAGAGGGGGAAACCTCTACAAGACAGGCGGCTACGAATTACTATGCCTGACGTCAATTGGGATAGTGCCCGAAAAGACAGATGGAGGACAGGAGGGGAGGAAAAGGTGGTAGAGAGGGATAGAGAGGAGAGAGAAGGGGGCTAAGGTGTAAAGGCAGGAAGGGGAGAAGGGGGGAAAGAAAGCAAACACATGGGGCCAAGGGAAAATAGAGGGTGAACAAGAAGGGGCGATGGTAAAAGGGGGATGCAGGGGAGACATGGGGACACTGGAGGGGGGCAGGGGAGACATGGGGACACTGGCAGGGGAGACAAGGGGACACTGGCAGGGGGAAGGAGACAGGGGGACACTGGCAGGGGAGACATGGGGACACTGGAGGGGGGCAAGGGAGACATGGGGACACTGGAGTGGGGGCAGGGGAGACATGAGGACACTGGCAGGGGAAGACATGGGGACACTGGCAGGAGGCAGGGGAGACATGCGGACCCTGGCCCAGGGCCGGGTAGACATGTGTACGCTGGCGGGGGCAGGGGAGACATGGGGACACTGGCAGGGGAGACATGGGGACACTGGCAGGGGAGACATGGGGACACTGGCGAGGGCAGGGTAGACATGGGGACGCGGGGGCAGGGGAGACATGGGGATACTGGAGTGGGGGCAGGGGAGACATGGGGACACTGGCAGGGGAGACATGGGGACACTGGCAGGGGGCAGAGGAGACATGGGGACACTGGCGGGGAGACATGGGGACACTGGCAGGGGAGACATGGGGACAGTGGCAGGGGAGACATGGGGACACTGATGGGGGCAGGGGAGACATGGGGACACTGGCAGGGGAGACATGGGGACACTGGCAGGGGGCAGGGGAGTGCAGGGGAACCCTCAAGGGAACTAGAAGGGGTGGCTAGAGGCGTACCGGAGTGGACAGGGGTAGTCAGGGCCTTAGGAGTGGGCCTTGTGAGGAGGGCCGGCCAACCCTGCCGGCCTCCTCATTGGCCCAGATGTAGTGGGCCAGGGCCAATCCCAGGCCCCAGCAGCAGGATAGAAGGCACTCCGGTGCCCAACAAAGAAAAAGCCATCTTGGAATGGCCGTGCCTCGTGAACCCAGTGAGGCTAAACACACAAAGCATGCCTGCATTCTGCTAATTTTAGCCCAGAAAGTACACGTGGCTGATGGCAAAGTCACGTAGTGAAATTAGCAGAATTGTTTAAAAGCATGCTGTGGCGCCATCATGCACCGGTACAATAAGCCAAGGAGGGCTTACCTGCCGTTCCGAAAATGCACCAGGTGCATTGCAGGGCCTCAGAATAGAAGGGGGGAGGCATCCAAGTCGCAGCTCCGGTCGCCGTAGATGGAAGAAGTGAGGGGAGAAGGCAGCAAGAGTGATTACAGGGCCAGCAGTGGGCCTTGTGAGGAGGGCTCTGAGGATAATTAGGTGGTTATGCTTGATAGCTAGGTTGGTGATTGCTTCTGTGAAGGTGTCTACGAAGGCCGCATCATATGCTGGTGGTCTGTATACCAGTATATATTTCAGGTTTGTTCTGGGATTTGTTGATAGACATATGATTAGGGATTCACATTTATTGATGTGTAATGGGTCTTCCGCTTTGATTTTCAAGTGTTCCTTGTGGATGATTTCCCGTCCACCACCTCTTTTGGTTTTCCTGTTCGCTTGGATGCACTTGAAGGCATTTCAACTGACCCGTGCGATAAGAGGTATCTGTCATGTTCCGGCCCTGGAAGGTTTGGCATTGATGGGCTTCTGCTTATCGTATGTGTTGATGGCATTCTCAAGCGTCAGGCGCGGTCTAGCCTTTCACCAAGATGGCCGCCGCCACAAGGCGTTTACATAACGCTCAGAAGCTTGCTTCCTGTGCGTTGTATCGCTCCTTGGTTCCTGTTGGCGTTCAGTTGCTCTAACCGGTCGCCGTCCTTCCAGTTGCTACTTGTTCCACGCCTTCCTTTCTCTAGGCAGCCTTCGGTCGCTGCCTCCCTCTCTCTCTTCTCTACTTTCGCTGCCCTTTGCATTGCCGGGTCTCGTCTCCGGCTCATCTCCCGTTGCCCGATTTCACTCTCTGGTTCTTCCGGCTTTCGGATTACTCCTCCTGCTGAGCCTTCACCCCTCTCTCGACCCCCCCTCGGGTCTTCTGCGAGTTCCTCCTGTTCCTGTGCCCCTGAACGCGCTACAGCCGCTCTGGCATTCTTACTCTTTCAACCTCTTTCCCACTCATTCATTCATTCCTCCTTCACCCTCTGTGTTACTTACCGTACTGTACTTACGGGAGAATCCACTGGGGCCATTTACCACTGCAGGTTTACTGTGGCACACTCCCGCCTGCATCTCGAAGGACATACCTCTTCAGAGCTGAGTCTTCCTCCAGAGCTGTCAGAGTACTTCATGGTTTTTTGGTGCCAAAGAAGCTTTTTCTCTAACTCTGGAGCGGGCTTTCTGGGGGTCCCTTTTGGTCAGGAACTTGTGCCCTGCCAAGGTGGCCTCCAGCGGAGCCCGTCCTTACCTACACGAGAAGAGGGTAAAGGTGAAGAAGACGACCAAGAAGGCAACACCCCAGAGGAGAGAGACCTCACTGGCAAGGAACATTTCATCAGATGAATCAGGTGAGGAGGAGTCAAGGGAGAGTTCCATAGACATTTCCAGCCACAACAGTATACAACGCCAAAAATCCCCCATGGCTTCCTTGGAACAATACCAGGAACTGGTAGCAGCCATTCAAGGATTAACTGTACAGATGCAGAATATGCAGGCCGAGAATACTACATTGAGACAGCAGGTGGCCGCGCAGAGTGAGGAAAGAAGCGACCTACCGCCCATGCCATTGTCTTTCGGCAAGTATGACGGGAATCCCCGGTCGTGGAAAGAATTTATGGATGCCTGCAAGGTATATTTCACCTTCAGACCAAAGTCCTTTGAGACAGATAAAGCTAAAGTGGGATTCCTAATCTCTAATATGGTAGGAAATGCGTTGGCCTGGGCCACTCCGTTGGTAACCAGTAATGACCCAGCATTACAGAATTTCGACCAGTTCTCGCAGCAGTTCCAATCCAGACTCGACCGACCCGAGGTGGTTTTTGCTTTATACGAAGCCATGCTTGATGTCAGACAAGGGGGTTCTGATGTACAAACCTATGTTTCTAAATTTCAGAAGTTGGCTACCATATATCGGAGGGGACTTCATGAAGCTCTCAAGGATGAGCTGTCACGAGTACCCCGACCTGGTTAATTTCAGGAACTAGCAACCCTGACCTTGCAAATCCAATTTCGTCTGAACGAGAGGCGTATGGAGAAGAAACAGCACAGAGGATACTCTCCCTTGCATGACCCCCCCCTCCTTCGTCTAAGGAAGTAGTCAAGTCAGAACTCACCTCCGAAGAACCCATGCAGATTGGTTCGGCCAGGGGGCCCCTCACTCCAGAAGAAAGAAGGAGAAGACGGGAATTGGGTTTCTGTATGTATTGTGGTTCCTCAAGACACCTGCTTTGCAACTGTCTAGATGTGCCTCCCAGGAAGCAGGGAGTACCCCTTGGAAGAATGTTTCCTCAATCTCTTCCTGAGAGGAAGGCTCTCAAGGAGTACCTAGATGAAAACCTGGAAAATGGCCTCATTTGTGAGTCCAGATCTTCCGGAGGAGCCTCATTATTCTTCATCCCCAAGAGAGGTACCTCAGAACTGAGATCTTGCATCGACTATCGAGGGCTCAATAGGATTACCCTTCGGGACAGGTACTCCATGCCATTGATCAGGGACATCCTAGAGGCGGTGCAAGGTTCTACCATATTCACGAAGTTAGACCTTAGGGGGGCCTATCACCTCCTCAGGATAAAGGAGGGGGGCGAATGGAAGACCGCTTTCAGAACCCCCCATAAGGTCTCTTCGAATACAGGGTGATGCCATTCGGCCTGGTCAATGCACCAGCTGTTTTCCAGAGGCATATGGACAAGATATTTTCTGACCTATTATACCTGTCCGTTGTTGTATATTTCGATGACATCCTTATTTTTTCTGCGGATCCCACCGAACACACCCAGGTGGTCAAACAAGTATTGAGACGCCTACAAGAAAACCAACTTTTTGTGAAGCCTGAAAAGTGTCAGTTCCATGCTGAATCAGTTTCTTATCTGGGATTTATTCTGTCCAGTGAAGGAATCCGGATGAACTCAAGTAAGGTGGAAGCAATCTTACGATGGCCTGAACCTATGAGTGTCAAGGAGATTCAGAGGTTTTTGCGACTGGCGAATTTCTATCGTCGATTTATTCCCCAATTTTCCAAGATTGTTCTCCCAATCACAGCCTTATTGAAGAAAGGAGTCAAATTTCAGATGGATTCTTCGGCCATCCAAGCCTTCCAACAGCTCAAAGAATTGTTTACGTCAGCTCCAATTTTGGTCCAACCGGATCAGACTCGTCCTTTTATATTGGAGACCGACGCCTCAGATGGTGCGATAAGGGCTGCCCTTCTCTGAAGCTCGGAAGACGGTTTAGAACACCCAATTGCATACTATTCCAGGTCTTTGACACCAAGTGAAAAGAACTATTCGGTGTTGGAAAAGGAATTATTGGCCATTAAGAAATCATGTGAGGAATGGAGACATTTACTACTAGGCTCCATTGAACCCTTTATTATCAGAACTGACCATAGAAACCTTCAAGTACTCCAACAAATGGAATGTGTCAACGCTCGCCATACCATGGGGGCGTACTACATCTCCCAGTTTGATTTCCATATCACGTACATACCAGGCTCGCAAAATACATTGGCTGATGCGCTTTCCAGAAGCCGAGAAGTGACCCAGGAGATCCAGGGTGGAAGGGAACTGCTCTTGGCTAACAAGAAATTAATCTTGGTGATATCCAGGTTTTTTCAAGCAGTCCAAGAAAGAATCCAGACTGAGGACAGGAGAAATCCAGATTTGCTTCAGAAGGATGGGTTATTGTACCATAAGAAGGATCTATTCATTCCCACCAGTGACCTGCAGAGGCAGGCAATAACTTGGTGCCATGAGTCGCCTCTGGCTGGTCATAAGGGCTTAAGAAACACAGTGAAATTGGTAAAGAGACTCTTCTGGTGGCTGACTCTGTCACAAGACGTTCAACGGTATGTTACCTCCTGTCTGGTTTGTGCCACCAGTAAGTCTCAGTCAGGCAAACCGCTGGGACAGTTGCAACAGCCTTCATTACCCTCACTGCCTTGGGAGCACGTCTCTACTGATTTCATTGTGGATCTCCCTCTTTCGGAAGGAGACCGGGACATTATGGTTACAGTGGACTCCTTTAGTAAAATGGCTCATTTCACAGCTCTTTCAGGCATTCCCACTGCTCTAGAAATGGCAGCTGTCTTCCTCAAAGAGATAGTGCGACTCCACAGTCTACCCAGAACCGTGTTTTCGGATAGAGGGTCACAATTTACCTCTCGGTTCTGGGCAACTTTGTGCAACCAACTTGGTATCCAGAGGGCACTTTCTTCTGGTTTTCACCCCCAAAGCAATGGCCAGACAGAAAGGTTAAATGCCACCCTAGAACAATACCTCAGATGCTTCTGTAATTGCGAACAAGACAACTGGTCCTCCTTATTACCTTTGGCAGAATTTTCTTATAATAATATTTATCATTCTGCCATCAAGATGAGTCACTTTTTGTGTACATATGGTTTCCACCCTTCACATGTACCGGGAATGAAGGACAATTCTGATTCCCCGACTGTGGATAGTCTCGTGGAGATTATACGATCCACCCAGAAGTAAGCTAGAAAAGCCCTGGAAGAAAGTCGAAGGAAGAATAAGGAAGTAGCTGATCGCGGCAGATGAGCCAATCCTGATTGGTCTCCTGGTACCTTGGTCTGGCTCTCAACCAAATTCCTCCCTCGTTGGTTGCACCTAGGTAAGTTTGCGCCTCGATACGTGGGCCCTTATCCTATAGCGGAACAGATCAATCCAGATTACGACTTCCACAGAAGATGAAGAAAGTCCATCCAGTGTTCCATACCTCGCTGTTGAAACCATTTGTTCCAGGTCCATATCACAGGCCCAGAGTTCGACAAAGGATTCCTTTACCAGCAGAAACTGCAGAATATGAGGTCTCCCATATCGTGGACTCCAGATACCACAGAGAAGAAATATAGGTAAAGGCCTTTTAACTTTCTGGTTGTATTTTAGAATGAGTGAAATTAATACCCAAGTATAACGCAGGGTAATACATCATACATCATACATATTAAATTACAACAGAATCTCAACTACCATTTAGATAAGCATTTCGAATCATCAAATAGTGAATAGAACATCTGAATGCATTGAGTTCTCATACGTCGTGTAGCACTAGGACCCTATTTGAATATCTAATATGCTCTATTACAGAATACAACTGCTTTCAAGGTACCTTAGCCCGTTGGGCAGTGAGAGTTTTTGTTGTGACACATTTCTTCTGCATCAATCAGGCATAAGATGTAATTATATACCTTAGTAACCCATGTATTATTGTTTTTCTTTCTCTCCCTGCTTTCTTCTTTTGTTTTACATTTTTTAGGTGCGGTTTAATATTGGTTGTTTCTATATTTTTCTTTTTCGTTATTCTGAATTGTTTTCTCCCCATGGGGTTTTATGCATATACGCGATTTGTGTGTGCATATGGACCAATAATTATTATGTGATTTGTTCTACCTGCACTTTTATTGTCAATCACTAATTGTATTGCTTGTCATGCTTGGTGCCAATGGATTTGCTTTGACCTGATGCTCTCTATGTATCTGTTGTAATTGATAAATATGATGGGCAAATGCAGCCTCAGAAGAAGAGCAGTGGCTCGAAACACCTGTCAGGCTTCCCTAGCACACGTCTACACATATGCAACTCTGCATTAAAACCCGCCCTTGATGTACGCGCAGTGTGAATGTATTCTTGGTTGTAAAAGTCAATATATGCAATAGTAAAATGTTCCAAATCCTAATGCTGAATGTAAAAACCTCTTTGTGTAATGGAAACAGGAATGTAAATATGACCAGCAGCAGACGTACAAAAGCTAAAAGGCAGGCAATACATAATAGGAGAAGCAAAAGTCAAGCGCGCCAACGCAAATATGATGCATACCATGGTTTAGGACTAGATGCAGTGGAATATATTCGACATCCCGAACACACAAACAGTTGGCACTCCGACATGAGTGTAATGGGAAGGTGAACGACTAATGGGAGTTGCTACGTCTGTTCCTTAATACTGCACGCATACTGCCTGCAATGATTCATGTGAAACTCAACTCAAATTATTTATTGAGTGACAATTGGTATTTCGAAAAAAGACCCTATGTGATAACACATGTTTCGGCGACTACAGCGCCTTTCTCAAATCAGGGCTAGTCTCCAAACCATAAAAATAAAAATTCATTAATCCCGATTAGTTTCCAAAAGAATGAATGTAACATGAACATGGTCATTATAGCCATCCACATGCCAGACATTGTGAGTAAACCAAAAGAAAAAGAAACCAAACATTATATGTTAACATTATACAGTATCATTGTACATTTGTCATTACAGTATCACCAAATCATATAATTATCACGAGCCAATTAATACTTGTAATGTATTATGGTGATGCATTAGTCATTACACCACAGACATGAGGTATGGGGGAAGGGAGGGATGGTTGGGAATGGTAAAAGAAAATGCACAGATACGCGGGCAGAGAGATGAAAATTAGAGGTAAGTTTCACTGAGTAACGGAATTATAAACTTGCACACGAATTACATAGATATTAAATAGATATTGGTATACTTTTTCCATAGGTGGAAAGCCCGCTCTTACCTATATTGGGTGTCTTTATTCAAAAGGTCTTCAGAAATTAGAAATTCATGGGTTAAATCCCCGCCTGGCAAGTAAAACATTGTATGTTAATGTTTACGTTCATTAATTCTTTTGGAAACTAATCAGAATTAATGAATTTTCATTTATATTTTTATGATTTTGAGACTAGCCCTGATTTGAGAAAGGTGCTGTAGTCGCCGAAACACGTTATCACATAGGGCCTTTTTTTAAAATAGCAATTGTCACTCAATAAATAATTTGAGTTGAGTTTCCCATGAATCATTGTGTAACATTTTTACTCCTTGTGGCGGAGGAAAAATTATGAAATAACACTGTACTATAGTACAGAGGTAGTTACATCACAGGCAGAAGTACAATAGTTCAGATAGACACATTCATGGAGCCTGACCCCATGTTGCAGGGAGGCTTCAACACAAAGATGCAGAAAGTCAAAATTGTTAGGCACATGCATACACAGAACAGCATATCACCTAGGAGAGAGGAGTGACCTGGCAGCGGACAGGGAGCAGACAGGGGTCTTCGTTGTGAGCCTTAGATGAATGGGCTGGCTCCCGCCTCCCGGTTGTGTCGACTGGCAAAGGAAGCCTAGGCCAACCATTGGGAGAGGGGGCACGGCCAGGCAAAAAAAACTTGATCAGGTGGCAGTGAGGGGTCCATCTTTGAGGGTGCCAGCAACATAGAGGAGGAGTAGCGTGCCTTGAAGTACCTGGGAATCGGTGAACAAACAGCTGACCCAGTAATCAGGTGTGCACGATGAAAAAGGCAGCCGGGTCCTGATATTCGCACATTCAGAAGATGACACAAACACACACAGCGCATCACTGTGCGTTTAAGCTTACCCTGGCAGCAGCGTGGGGATGCGGTTGCAGTGAAGAAGGCAGTATCAAGCTGCGGACCGCCAGCAGCACACAGGCAACGGGAAGGAGAGCAAAAAGAATGTAGCAGACCTACACACAAACTTGGGCAGAGCACATCACCGAACTAACATGGATTGCGACCCTCGAGAGACCAGTAAAAGTGCACCAACTGAAATCAAATGAACTTTTCAGTGAAGGAACAATTTCTGTCGGGTCAAACGAACAATGCAGCAGAACTGTTATAGTACCCGATCTTGAGAAAGGTATAGCCGTGCTGATGGATTATTACTGGATAAGCGGCCAGCAAGCGTACTTGCACATCCCGCCTTCTTGGAGGGGCTACTGTTCGCTAGTAACGCTGCACTCAGCCCTGTTAGTAGTACCAGAAGAGCACCTGAAGGGCAGACTCCTACTCGAAGCTCCCACGGTGTCCCCAACAGTAGAAGCACGGCACACAATGCCACCACCAAACCTTTGCATCCTCCCTGAGAAAGGGCCCCATGACCAGCTGCGAAGAAGAAAGAGCTTCAAATTAAGTATCCAAAGACTCGTCCGAGCTGCTTGCGCAAATACACGATGAATATAAACTCTATAATTCAGCAGAGACATTTTATGCATCTCTAGTACCCAGTATCCAGACATGGGTCAACGCAAATGGTTCCAAATAGTGCGAAGGGAGCTGATCACGCTGGGTAACGATACGGAGTACGGGTCCAGTGTCATAAAAGTGGAACTAAGGGCATCAGACTAATGACAATGCAGAACCGCTACGTACTGAATGTTCTGACAGCTATGGAAGGAGGTGTTTGCAAAAAGATCAGGAGTTCATGTTGCACATTCATACGTTCTGAAGACGCCGAAAATGGGACATTGTCACACGTCATTGCAGCGGTACATGAACTAGGGGTGAAAATGAAAAAAAGGAGCTGGGGTCCAAGAAGAGGACTGGTTCACCATGGCCTTCAGCTGGGTCCCATCATGGCTTGGAACATTGGTGAAGATGTTGGTCCCTATAATCGTGGTTATACTGGTGATCTTCTGCACGTGCCAATCGGGTCTTCGGTGTTGTGCCCAAGCTGTGCCTTATAGCGCAATGATGATGGTTAGTATTGGAAATACTAAAGTACCTCATGATACAAAAGAAGTAGAGATACAAACTGTCACCACATGGTCCCAATTCCTATTGGAGATGTAGATGATAACTTATACCACACAACTATTGCTCCTCCCCGGACCCAGAAAACTATAAAGAGGTATGGGTGGATCTGGCAGGCGATGGAGGGTGCATCTGCATGACATGTACACCTGAACAGTATGCAGAACGGAGGGAAAGTTTAAGACACGTGTGCAGAGCCTGGATGCCAATTAGGGAAAACCCGCATGGGATGAAGCAATAAGACGCGCAAATGAGCATAAATATGGGGGAGGAGAATTGGTTACTGTAGAAGTAACAAAAGGGGGGAATGTTGGGATGGAAATGAACATATCCGAGCCCCGTAGGTGCTTTCAGGTGAGACAAACTCCATATAAAGTGATGACGTGTATAAGAGGGGAGAAAACCGCCCAGTTAAATGCACTGTAGAAATAATGTAATGCCAACAGGAGATGCGCGGTGCAAGAAAACACATAGAACAAAACTCAATTTTGCAGTAGGCCTAAAAGCACAGGTTTTGCATGCACCTGCCAAGCTCCATAAACCCAGTTCGCTAGGCCCACACTCATTAAGGCAGAATTAATCCACGCAGCCTGTTCTCATGGAAGTTCACTTCCCTGTGTCCCTCCACTGTTGCAAACCGTATCTTTCAGAGGAATGCGCCTGCAAGAGCGTGCAACAACCCCAGGCGCTGCAGTATGTCCATCCATTGCCACTAACCTGCCAAAAGGCCCCTATCCCCCACCCATCAAATGACCCTACCCCCCACTCCCTCTACCCCACCCAAAGACCCTACCACCATTCTCTCTACCGCCTCCCACCCTTCACCCATTCGCTCTACCCCCTCCCACCCTTCCCCATTCTCTCTACCCCTGCCCACCCTACCCCCATTCTCATTTTATCTACCCCCAACTCTTTCCCAAACCATCCACCCTACTCCCACTCTCTCTACCCAACCACCAAACCTACCCCAACTCTCTCTACCCCTACCCAACCCCCACTCTCTATCCCCACCAACCTCACCCACTCTCTCTTCCCCCACCTACCGGACCCACTCTCTCTACCCCCACCCACCACACCCACTCTCTCTACCCCACCTACCACACTCAGTCTCTCTACCCCCACCCACCCAACTCTCTACAACTCACTCGCCCAACCACCACTATCTACTCCCTCTCATCCTTCCTCTCGCACACTTGCTTTACTTCTTACCCTCTCAACTGTTCTCACTCAAATTTCCTCTTGCTCATCATACATGGCACCCTCTCTCAATCATTTCCTCCTTTTCTCCATTCTCCTTCCTTCTCATTCTCTTGCAAACCTGCACCCCTTATTGCATCCTCCTTTGAAAGTTTGCACTCTCCGCCTTGCAGCCTGGTGCCTAAAAATGCAATAACAGCAACAAATGGCAAAACTATTAAACCTATTATAGCTTCCCATGGTTACTAAAGAAACCCAACTCCTCCCCCAATCATATGCCAGAGGGGGCCTAATAATCATTGCAACGCCTCCCACATGAACACTCATGTTTCCAAGGCCTATTTGTTTTATTCACCTCAAAACGATTAATTGAATGTATTCTTTTACACATTGCATGAAAATCTCTTCGACTTACTTCCTTTTCTCCGCCGGTAGAGGATGAAGATGAAAATCACAAAGAAGAAAATGACTAGAATTCCAGGTCCGATTGTAGCCCCTGCTATGATGCCAACTGGTAACACCTCTGCAAAGATAGAAGTAGGTACCATTGAAGCGGATATTGGAAAACTGTTAAATGAGAAGGTAAATCGCGTGCAATATAAATATCAAATCATATCTGCTTAGAATTTCAGACTTTTAAACACAAACGTTTTGGTTTCCTTTGCTTCCCACTATGTTTTATCTGCCACAACTGAGATACCCTAGAAGTGATTAGACTTTTATCGTTTCAAAAAAATCCTCTTTCATGGCTTGCTAGGCTACAGAGCTGCTTCGTGTACAATAATAGTGATCATTCAGATATTGAACATCACAACGTTATTTGGCTCTTGGTTTTCATGACAACTTTTTGTTTTAATTCTTTATTCTTTCCAGTTTTCAATGCACATTAACAAAACACACATGCAAGTGTGTCAAAATAATCAAGCGGTTATAAAGACCCCCTTACCCCCAGGTGCAGATATTCCAAAACATATATATATATTTTTTATTTATCATTTGGTTTATTACAAACCTCAATAATTCACGCAACATTTCACATCATTAAAAGGCAAGAAACGGAGGAAAAGCATCCACACCACATAACCGCTCAATGTACGTGATTGACATTTAAGTTCCTTGGGGTTCTTGCACCTACCTCCCTGGTTTCTGTCAGTAAAACATTACATTTAATAATGTGACTAGAACAAACGTCGGTGAATAGTTTTCGCCCAGCCTTATGGTTGACCACCAGTCTTCCACAGAATAAGTTTTGAACAGTGCTATAAATCGACCTAGTTGTCGTGTCCTTATGGCCTTTAAATTTGGCAGAGTAGCGTTACATGTTTTAGAGATTCCACCACCCCTTCTCCCTCACAAAATCTGCAATTTGTTTTTCTCTCCACTTGCTTGTATACCTTCAAGATTTGTTTAGTTGGGTATAGGTTGAACCTGAATCTCATGAAGCCATCTGAGTTTCGGACAGGGGAACTTGGACAAGTATTTTGGGAGATGGTCGTATCACTTCACTTCCTGGTGCAAGCCTTCAAGAAGCCAATGCTTATTTTTTGCGTCCAGTGTTGACATCCAATCCTCTTCCCAGAGCTTTTTTTACCTTTCCCCGACTGAGTGTCAATGTCTCTAGGTCCGTTCCTATCCAGTCCAAAATTGAAAAGCACTTCAGTTTCCAAAAGCTCATGAGATTCCCATTGGTCTTTGTTAGTTCTTCTTTTAGGATTTCATATGGGAAAGAAGCTACTGGCAGAGTACATTTCCTGAAGACACTAAGCGTTTTCCACGCGACTCTAGTCGACAGCGATAAAAGTCCCAGCTCAAATCTTATCATCAATATTGGTGTACACCTCAGGGTTCCGCAAAATTGTTCTCCAAAAAGATCCTTCGTAAGATGACCACACCTTTGCTGACGTGCACAAAAAAGCCTCTGGTGCGTGCGTTAAAACGGGGACCACCTTTAAGTTGTAAAAGGCTAGCACTGGCTTGACTGAACATTTCCCATGTTTACAGTTTATCACTCGTGCTTGGGTTGTGAGATTTTCATTTTTAGGTCCAATTCTCGTGATGCTTCGCAGATGCTAGCGTTTAAGCACGCACCCAGGTAAGTAGTGTGTGTAATTACCTCCAAGACATCAGAGTTTAGGTTCCTCCGAAAAGATTTTTTGGCACACCTGTCCCACGCAGCACCAAGATGTGTGATTTTGCAGAGTTAATTTCCAGCCAGTTAGCTGTCATGTAGCCCTGTAGGGGATTTAATCTGCGCTGTAGCCCTATCAGGGTTTGGACACTTCAGGAGAAGGTCATCCATGTAGAGAAACCATCCCAAGTCCTGACCTCCAATCTTCACTGGGAATGATCTTGATGTATTTATTTATTTATTTATTCGTATTTGTTAAGCGCACAGAAACAACCCTGAAGCATCGTGGCGCTGGTTACAATAAGAAAGCGATACTTAGTTACATCCTAGAGGCATACACGCATGCAGGTTTCTACAATAGAAAAACAATAGCAACGTGTGTATGTTTGGCTGTGGGTAGTGAAAGTTAGTTGAAGAGAGAGGTTTTGAGTTTTTTCTAAATGCTGTGAGGGAGCATTCTGCTCTTAGAGCGTGAGGGAGATTGTTCCAGAGTCTAGGTGCTATGTAGGGGAAGCCCCGACCTCCCGCTGTAATTTTGTTGATGTGTGGTACCGTGAGTTGGTTGGTGTAGCAAAGTCTTGTAGGTCTGGATGAGGCCGGTCTGTGAATAGTGTCTGAGAGATAAGGTGGTGCAGTGTGATGGATGCATTTGTGGGCAGTGGTCAGAACCTTGAAAGTGATACATTCTTTGACAGGGAGCCAGTGAGCGGATTGTCTTGCATGTGATATGTGGTCCCTTTTGGAGATGCTTAAGGCTGCTCTCAGAGCGTTATTTTGTGTGACTTGCAGTTTGTTTAGGTTTTTTTCAGAGGTGCCGGCTAGGAGAGCGTTACAGTAGTCAAGTTTCGCGCCTATGGTAGCTCTTGCTATTGATAGGCAGTTTTCTTTGGTGAGGAATGGTTTGATGGCGTTTATGAATTTGGTGCTTAGCGCTGATGCAGAGACAATGGCATTGACTTGTTTGTCCATAGACAGGGTTGCATCAATGTAGACCCCTAGCGTTTTTACAGAAGATAGGACTGGGATACTGCAGTTGTCGATGTTAAAATTGACATAGAGGCTATCTAGCCTGGCGAGTGTAGACTTTTGGCCGAGGATCAGGATTTCAGTCTTATCCCCGATAAGACATAGGCCGTTAGTGGCCATCCAGGCTTGAATAGTTGCGTATATGTGTTTTAGGGCCAGGGCGTCTGTGTGGTATGAGCCAGTTAGGGGGAGGAGCACTTGGGTGCCGTCTGCGTAGTTGGTGTAGGCGATCCCAAGTGCATCCAGTTTATCGAAGAGAGGCTTTGTAAAGAGGTTGTACAGCGTAGGTGCTGTACAAGAGCCTTGTGGAACACCGCAGTGAATTATGGATGGTGTTGCGTTGGATGTGTTTGAAAAGACTTTCATGGCCCTCCCTTCTAAAAAGGATGTTATCCATGAGGTGGCTTGGTCTGAGAAATGTGCAGAGTGGGAGAGGTGTGAGGTGAGGGTCTTGTGGTCCACTAGGTCGAACGCCGCTGAGAGGTCAAGGAGAAGGAGAAGGGCGGGTTTGCCTGTGTCCAGTATCTTAGTTATTTGGTTTTTAAGGTCCAGCAGAGCAGTCTCTGTTCCGTGGCCTTTGCGGAAGCCTGACTGTCTAGTACCAAGGATGGAGTTTGATTCAAGGTATAGTTGAATTGGGCTGTGTGCCACTTTATCTAGAATTTTGAGAAGGAAAGGGACTGTCGTTATAGGTCTGTAGTTGTTGGGCAGCGTGGGGTCGAGAGTGGGCTTTTTTAGAAGTGGGTGCACCCAAGCTTCTTTGAGGCTGTCTGGGACGGAGCAAGTTTTGAAAGAAGCATTAATGAATGCAGTAATGAGTGGGGCAAGTGGTTCAGCGCAGTCCTTGATTAACTTAGGAGGGCATGTATCGCCTTTGCAGGTCGATGGCTTCAGATGTTTCAGGATGTCCAGGACTTCTAGTTCTGAGACTTCATTGAAGGCAAATTTAGGGATGTTAGTGATTTTGCTAAAGGTTTGAGACTGTGAGTGCAGACTCTGTTTCGGTAGGGTATTGTAGTGGTCACAGATTTTGTTTTGTAGGAGGTCTATTTTGTTGAGCATGGCAGCTTGGATACTGTTGCACCAAGCTTCGTCCTTAGTAATCTCGTCAGTGGACGTGGGAAGCACTGTGAGCTCTTTAAAGATGGAAAAGAGTTCTCTTGAATGGGACTTAGAGTCTGATATTCGACGGTTGTATGACTCAGATTTGGCACTGAAGATGGCAGCTTTGTATTTTTTAGCAATGGCTTTGAATACGTTTTTGGTGATGTCGCACGGGTTTGCCTGCCAATCTTTGAGTGCCTGGCACTTGTTGGTACGCAATGCTTGGAGGTCCTCCGTGAACCATGCGTTTGAATGGAAGGACTTTTTTTCTTTTTTTTCTTCTAGGGGGGCAATGGAGTTTATTACATTAGTGAGCGTATCCTTGAGAATGTCTGCTAAAATGTTAGGATCTTGTGAGAAGGGTGGGGCGAGGCATGGAGTGTTAAGAAGGGGGCGTAGATTGTCTGCAGTTAATTTTTTGGAGCTTCTGGCTATGGTGGCAGATTTCTGTACTAATGTTTTTTTGGTAGGTGTCGTGGGGATAGTAAATTGTATGTAGCTATGATCTGTCCACGGGAGGAATGTGTTGGAGGTGATGGAGGAGTTGCAGTTATGGTCGGCCAGCCAGTCTAGAGTTCTGCCTTTAGTGTGGGTGGGCGATACAATTTTCTGTGTGAAGTCTAGGTTGGAGAGGTCCTTAAGGATGGAGAATGCTGTTTTATCCTTGGGATCGTTATAGCCTAGATTAAGATCACCTAGGAGTATGGTTTTGGTGGATTTTTTTTAAGTTTTCGCTAAGAATGTGATTGATTTGCCCTTGAAAATCGGCTGGGAGTCCAGGGGGCCGGTAGATGACGTGGATGTTGATGGTGTTGTTATGAGAGAGTGGTAGTTTGGCTGATAGTCTCAGCAAAGAGAATAGACCCTCGCCAAACTGGGTTTGATGTTTCAATGAGTCTGCCAAATCGCTCAAAAAGTAAGTTGAAGAGGTTTGGAGCCAGCGGACAGCCCTGCTTTAAGCCCTTGTAGGTGCGAATGGCGTCTGTAAGTTCCCCTTGTCTGGTCAGTTTGATGCAGACTTGAGTTAAGGCATACAGTGTATCCATTGGCGCCAGGAGGTCCGTAGGGCAGCCCCAGAGTTTCCGCTTGGCCCATAATAGCCCTCAATTTAACGCTGTCAAATGCCTTCCTCAGGTCGATGAAAGCTAGGTACACTTTGTTTCGTGTATTGTATGCCCTCCATTTTAGTAGTTTCAGGATGATGAGGTTCAGGTCCGCCCCTACCCCTCTGACAAACCCAGTTTGGCGAGTGTCTATTCTCTTTGCTGAGACTATCCACTTTCGTAGGTGGGTTAAGATAAAGGAGGCGTACAGTTTCACCAGAATGTCTAGAAGAGCAACCGTCCGGTAGTTAGAGGGGTCGGCCCTGTCACACTTGTGTATAGGCGCGTTACAAATGCCATATCATATCTCCCCTCTTGAATATTGGTACAATGAATGCAGTCCTCCACATGTCTGGTATCACAGCTGCCTCATTTATTCGCCTGAATCGATTCTCGATAAAAGGAAGCCAAACTTCTGGGGCTCGTTTGATTATATCGTAAATCAAGCCATCTTGGCCCAGAGCCTCCCTATAGTTTACCTTTTTTATCAGATGTTAAATGTATGCACGGTCAAATACAATAGTCCTAGGGTTTCCCTTCATAATGTAATTTGGTTTGTCCTAATCTTTATCCTAGCCGAATAGATTGCCATAGAATTCCACACACTCCTGTTCCAGCACTCCATCAGTAAGAAATGCTGCCTGGGAAGAGGTACAAAGGCCAATTAGGTGCCAGGTTTGTCTAGAGTCCTGCTTTGCTATTGCCATCGACATGGCTTCTGAGTTATGTTGGTAGAGTTGGGCACTGTAGGAAATAAGCTGGTTCTTATACTGCTGCCTTCTTTTCTTGAGAAGTGTAACAATTGCTGCTTAGTTTTTTGGCTGAAGGTCCGAAGGTCTGTTCTCATTTTCTTCTGGGTCAAATGCATGTCTCTGGAGGAAGTCGTGTTTCCTGTTGCATGCCCCTCTCGCTCTGAATTCCATCAGTAGTGAGGTGTAGTTGGTATCGAGAGGTGTATGTTTTAGCTTTTCATTAAAACCATTTGCAAAGTGCATTGCATCCGCTGAACCCCTGCGCAGCAGATTCCTGCCTTGCATCACTTCAGGTGTACCTTGCCAGTCGTTTATATAATTCCCACCCGCACGGCATGTCATTTTGACCCATGCATGGTCGCTGTTTGGGTTCCTTAAGATTTTCAAGGACTTCACCCGAGTTGTCTGCTTGTCCGAGACGAAGATGTCGTTGAGCACTCTTTCTAGCCGGCCGTTCGACCAGGTCAGAGCACCAGGGATGTCCCCCTCCATTTGTCCATTTAAGACTTGGAGGTCCCTCATCCGCATAACTTACAGCAATTTTTTGGCAGTGCGCTCAGCCTTTGAAAAGGCCCCCATCTTGAGCCTTAAGGCATTTCCTTTGTGGTTGCCAAAGGACAGGTTCAAATCCCCACATAGCACAATGGTTAGGTCATCATGATTTGCGTAGGCCTCGTCAATTATTGTCAACACAGAGTATCGCCTCTGGGTTCCAAAGTTTATAATGAGGAACGTCAACTTGGAGTTAGTTTGGGTATCCTCCCTGTGGAATAGGATTGACTAAATTCATGGATTTGGTGCTTCATAATCCATCACAGTCCACCCCTCCATAGCCTTACCAGAATCATCAGCCCAGACACTGGTCTTCCTCTTGCACCTCTATAGGCTGGGTTCAGAAAGCAGATGAAGCCCTCTGCTATCGGGATGGTTTGTAACAAAGTTTCTTGGAGGCAGATCTCTCCCAAACAGATGTCTGTGACCCCTTGTGTTCCGGGAACCCAGCGACCATTGTTCTTTTTCCTTTCTGATTGGTTAACTGGAGGCCGTCCCCTTCTGGGAACCTGGCACAGATAGACAGGTGTGGTGACATTTTCGCCCAGATGTAAGTGATGTGGCTTAAATCTTTTGATATGCATGCCCTTGGAGCCCTGCTTGCCACGAACTGTGACTTGTATTGTGCTTTTTTTGCAGCTTAGCTCATCATGCAGTGGCAACCAGTGGTCTTTCTCCACCTTCTTCTCCACTGGGCCTCTCTGTATGTAGTGGTGAGCAGGTTTAGGGCGACATTCCACTTGACCCATTCCTTTTTTACACCGTTAGCGAGGTCTGTTAGTTCGAAGTCCAGTGAGAGAAATAAAATGAGACGCTTCGAGTAATGCAGACTCGATTGTGGCCGAGGACAAGTGCAAGATTATTTTGTCCAGTTTACTTTCTTTCAGGAATTCAATTATTTTAATATCATTCATATTAATAAGTATTAGCATTGGAATATGGTGAATAGCCTTATTGCGTTTGCTCGGTTCAAGGTAAAACCGTCTTCTGGTGGGCTTTTTTAGCTCCCTCGAAGATGGCATCCATGAATTGTTCATTCTGCCCGGCCTGAAGCCAGAGTTTGTGTGTTTGCTCTCCGAAGGGCTGATGTTCGCTTTTCATAGGGAGGTCGCAGCCGTATTCTTTGCCTTCTGGGTCTGGGCAAGACATTTAAAAAAATCAGCCTTCATGTGCTTTTTCGGCGAGAGTATAGAACAGTGGATCTGCCACCTCCTCTAGTTGTCCGCTGCAGAGGCCCTCCCTTTCCAACGGGATGTCCCGTTAGTCTCAACAAAGTCTCTTCCTCTTGTTGACTCATTCACCACCATTCCCTGCCTCTTCCAGTGGTCGCAAAGTTGACTTTGGGATCCTTCTTATTTTTGTCATTGACTGGGGCTGTGTCTGCGTTTTCCTTTTGGATCTTCTGGTACCTTTGTAGTAAGCGACATATGGTGGGCTTGATAGGGCGCCTTCTCCTTTTCTTTAGCTGAAGTTGTTGGGCTGGATTGATTGAGAACTGACCTGAAGATCCCGTTTTACTCTTTTTTGATTGATGAAATATCGGGAATGAGGAGTCTAGTTCAATCTGCTTTTTTCCCAAGGTGTCTAGATCGCAGATTTTGATTGGTTGGGGGGGGGGGTGAGTTTCTTCTGACGGTGGGTCCATAGTAAATTGTTGGAGGTCGGCAGCCTGGAGGGTGGTGGGGGTCAGGGGGTATACCCCTTGGGGCCACTTTTGGGAACTGAATTCCGGTACCTAACCCAGTCCGTTTATTTTCCAAGAGTGTCTGACTCTTGGGTTTTGATGGCTGAAAGAGCAGCTGGGTTTCCTCTGCCAGAAGATGAGTTTATCACTGCAGTCAATTGTTTGGTATAGGTACCCTGATGCAATGTACTCCGGAGGGCTGCTTTTGGTTCCTGTGGTGGAGAGGGGCTTGTCAAGTCTATGTGGACCTCTGTTTCCCAAACAGCCTTTTCTGCCCGCCCCCCCCCCCTCCAAGCCTCCACTAGGAGATTTAGCTTTCAAAGTCGGTCCCCTACGCCTTGAATCTGGCACTGGCCTGTTGCCGTTTCTAGTTTGTAATTTTTCTTTCAGGACCTCGAAGAGGGATCCCAAGATGTTTCTCTTGACTGCTCGCTCATTCACCAAGGCATCGTGAAAGACTTTCTGGATATATGATGCAGTCGCTGCTTCATTATCTACTCTGGATTGTAGTGAGTTTATATATGATTCCACGTAGATCAGTTTGGAATGTACCATGGCCGCAGTGTGGCCTGATCCTTGAATGACGCATTCATTTTTTCTTAAAGCTTAATGTATGGAATTAGTGCAGTTGATACCGCTGCCATGATGTTGGCTAATGTATTCGGGATCTTGAAGCTTGATGAGTGTGTCAGACCCTGAAGGGTTCTAGGTGAAAATAGGCCATCCTCCAATGATGCATCTGAGTCAAGGGGTCTTGCCTGCTTAATTTCTGGGAAATAAGATGGCTCTGCAGTAAAGGAGGTCAGGCAATCTTGATTTTGGGATAGCCCCTCCTTTTCTCCAATTGGAGCACTGGCTTCCTTGTCCAATGTTTTTGCAGATTTTATATTGAAGGTCCCAGCCTCGCTGCTAGCCCCCTCCTCAACAGAGGTGTTGGACTTTTGGAGAGCTTCTTAGTTACGGGCCCTTACCCTCTTGTCCAGCTGTTTTTGCAATTGAAGCAATAGCCCTCGCCAGTCTCGCTGCCAGGACCAGGGGTGAGTCCCTCTCTTCCGTTCCCCCACTTGGTGTTGAAGATGGCTGGAGTGGGAGTCGAGAGAGTGGTCCCTCTCTTAGCAAAGCACAAGGTTCCATTTGAGGGGGAAACTTGGAAATTCTATGATGGCACCCTGTTTGGCGATCCTGGTGATTTTATTAGCTGGTGTGTGGGCAGAGCCCACAGACTTTTGCAGTTGAGGTCAGTGGGCTCTTTTCCTCGTATTGGGGAGGGTGACCCTTTCTTTTGGTCTGGGGACAAATCAATCTCCAAGATTTCAGCATCTGTGATGTCGTTAGTATTGGACTGTGTTGGAGAACTCCGTTTTGGGGGTGGCTTTTGGATGCCAAGGTTCTTTCGGAAAAAATTCAGTCGATTAGTTTTGATCAATGGAAACATGTTGGTCCTCAGTAGTGAGGCCCTCTTTGTCTTCAGGCCCGAACACTCCAGACCCGCCGATTGTTCGCCAATCCATGATTTTGTTAGTCTCGGGCTCTTCGCATTCTGCGGCTCCAGTTCCACTGGGGATCTGCGCTGCATTGGTCTCTCCGCTCTAGGGCCTGGCCGCAAGCTGCCAAGCATAGGACAGCAAATAAGTGAGGGGGTGGTGGGCTCTGGAGCCGGCAGCTACGAGTTGAGATTGAAGTTAATGCTAGGAGGGCAGGCAGCATGTTTTACGGCAATTCACTTACCGGTCGCTGTAGTTGTTCAGATGTTCAGCTGTTCATATGCTGCAACAAGTGCTCCTGGCCCCCCTGGTCCGGAGGGAGGATTTTGAAGGTTTTTTGCCTCCACGTCAGCAGCAAGCATAGCATCAACACTGTTCAGGGCACAATCTGCGGGCGGCTCCACACTGGACACACTCTACGCACTCCGCTAAACATATTACAACGGTCAATCGGCTAGGGAACACAATATCAGTAACCAATTAGGGAACATGCTCCGAAAACGCCCCCCATCTCTAGAGGCTCACAATCGTGTTTAGAAAAAGAGAGGAGCACATTACATGGCATATCTCCTTCCCAGCATCTCCCTTAAGGGCATACCAAGGCATAACAACATGGTTAGTCTGCCTTGCCCCCCTTTTTGCACAAGAAAGAGGACCATTCCCCCAAGCGGAGGCACATGCGTCATGCAGCAATGCAGTAATATTCTCCATCAAATCCATTTCCTTAGCTTTGCTTGCCCACTCCCTTTAAGTCGGCATGCATTCCCTCTTCCATGCAATAACCAATGGCGGAGTGTTGGCAGAGTGTGGCAGCTTAACACACACAGCGGATCGTTGGTTCCTACCTCACTGGTATCCTGAGTATTTTTTCACTCCCTGCTGAAGGAAGTGCCTGTCTAAAAAAGCCACACTAGGGCGCGAAGCGTCCGCAGAGTGTTGGCAGAGTGATCGCAGAAGGGTTCTAGTAGGGTTGCTGAGGCTAAAATGGACCCCAAAGTATTCAATCCTGCGCTTAGCAACACAAAGCCGCACCAAATTAACAAGCATGGCTTCTGAAGGCTTAGGAGAGGTGCCATGCATGAACTCATCTGTGCCGGGAGCAACACAAATAACTTGGAACAACGTTAATGAATTCCATGGCTCAGGTTATGGACGAGCTCACAACATGTCCGGATGCCCAGACCACCCAGGACTCTGAGGGAGAGCCGAGTGTTGCCCTTCGGGACTGCACTAAAGGTACGTCAGCTAGCAAACTTACTTCTGCGCTTCCCCCGTCCTCCAACCTTCTCACCTCGATGGTAGTGGCGGATCTTCGCAGCTGTCACTGGTGGCGGAGCTTGGGCAGGCGAGCGGGGTAGTTGCCGGTGCTGACAAAGTGTTCTGGAATCATGGGGCAGCGATGGGTGGGCTGTGCGGCTCAAACGAAAGTAATGCTGACAAAGACGCAGATCCAATGGATGAAGGGTTTGCACCTGTTCAGCAGGTGATTAGTATTGCACCGGGGGTTAAACTCGCAAAAACAAAAATGCATTATATTGAAGTAACATATGGCAACACAAATACTGTAGACTCGGCCATTTATCAGGATGCTTTGGGCTACTTCACAGAGATTTCAACTGAGCAAACCATATCCCAGACTCTCGTATCTTGTGAGAAGTTAGTGGCAATATCTATACAAATGCCACGTACCACGGAGCAGACCCAGGAAACAAAAACAACGGACGGAACAGCAATTAGAGCAAAGGACCTGGTAGAAAAAAGCTTAGCAAATAACATGAAAATACCAGAGAGTATTATACCTGCAAAAGATAACATGTCGAATCATCTGAAACTAACAGGAATTAAATAAAAGATGCCGACAAAATCTCTGTCGGACCTGAAATCAATAAGATGGCACTTCAGGCCGAAGGAACAACTCAAATTAAGTGTTCACAAAACAAACATAACAAAAACAAACACAATTCAAACAGCTGTGGAATCGGCTCAATTGGACTTGCAAAAATAGCAAGAACTATCAGATAATTAGGTGATATTTGCCTCTGGTTGATGAGCCATTACAGGACAGTAGAAACAGAGAAGAACCAAACAGCGCGGCTCATGCGACAAATGGACAAGAGAGCACAAAAGAAGCTGTGGCAACAAAAGGGTTTGCGGTTGTAGCAAAAGAAAAACCGCAAAATGAGGCCACCTGGGCTCTGGATAATTTGAAAGATCAACAAGGAGAGGTACTCTGTAGTACGTAATGTCCGATTAATACATCTACGCCAAATGGCCTTAGAGAAAAACGAGCCATAGCCGAAGAAGAAAACAACAAATCTACACTGCAAATGGCTCCTGGAAAAAAAGTTAGAATTGGTGCAAAAGAGTCTAGTAATTCACTAAATCCACTATTAGACCAAAGATTACATTCAAGCTTGAACACACAAGCCAAAATCCCCACACAGTCCATTCAAAAAATGTATGAATCGGAATGCTTGTGCATACCCGATACAGACGGCTCAGAAAGTCAGGATGCTGAGTGCATGCAGCGAAGTGCTAAGCTCACATTTAAACGGCCTACCAAAAGCAGCAGATTTGCAAGAAACCATCAAGGGTCTCAAAATAAGCAAGAAAATCATGAACTCCTCTCACAAGCGGAGCTGAACGCTAATCTGCAAACCGTGGTAGGTTCCATGCTAACAATTACATTAGCACCCTTCCTCAAATTATATGAGGTGTTACACAAAAACTATAAAGATCAGGCCACTTTACTTGCTCTCATGCAATCTAAATTGAGGCCTATATCGATGCAACTAAAGAACGAAGAGCCAGAGAGAAGGACTCAGAAACTGTCATCTTTAAAACCTTAATAACCATGTGAGAACAAGAGAGCCTTTTCCAATGGCTTTAGCGAGATCGTGAATCTGCTAAAACCAGAATTAATCAGAAATAGAAAAAAAGTGAGCCCCTGACCTCGGAAAAGGGCACCGAACCTAAAGCCAATCTGTACACGTGCAGACCAGCAAATGGGACATTTATCAAGCCACACCTGGTAAAAATAGTGGAAAATAAAAATGTATCTCAAAGCAGGGACTTGACATCTTTGGGAGACAACATATCAAGTCCTTTGAGCCAAGAGAGTTGCCACCGAGAGAACCTGAACAATCAGGGCGAAACGAGACCAGAGGCATCGCAAGCAACAAAACAACCTCAGGAACTGTTCTCCTTATTCGATTCAGATAAACAACATTTTGAACGAAATGGAAAAGAACTAGAAGCAAGAAAGAAAACTGTGGACTCCCAAGTCAAGAAAACAAAACATGTATCGATATCCAAAGTAACAGCTAATGGCGGAGTACGACAGTTTATTCGAAATTTGAAACCACTTGGAGAACAACAGCGACTCAACTCACAAACAATACAAATGACAAAAATGTTAACCTTAGAAGAGCAAGTAAAATTGCATGAATGTGATAGGCAATTCATAAACCATTCGAAACCACACAAATCTGACAAAAGTCCTTCCATTGAGAGAGAATTGGACCCTTTATTGCTGCTCTCAGTTTACGAAGATGAAAGCATCATTGAAGCTCAGAACTAAATATCCCACACTGGAGGCCAGGAGACAAGCAGGGGGCAGACTGAATTAGACCTCCCGGATCGAAGTCAAACAATTTACAACACTTCAAGCTAAACAAGAACAATTGGAAGCAAAACAGAATAATGAGAAGAAAACAAGTTCTCGCCGCAATGATATAGAATTCTAAATCTGAGAAAGGAATAAATTGTAAGGATCCAATCAAGCCGGAGCGCAATCGCGATAAAAATAATCATTTGGGGCAACAAGGCAGCTGTCCATCTAAAAGTTCAGCGCAAAAAACATCTGAAGTGCACGAGCTCACAATAGAGCGCATATAAAAAGGCCAAAGACGGCCTTATCTTGAATCAATCAAATTTGATGAGGCTTTTACACTCTAACACAACTTCGTGTAATTCAACCTGAAGACATTAAAATAGTTGCCTTCCCAATTGAATCTAAAACCGACCGCATATATTACACCTCTTCTCCAAGGCAGTCCCAAATTTTATAACTTCTGCAGAAGAAGACCATAGGATATTGGGCTTTGACACACATTCAGACATTAGTGAATTAAAAATATGCATTGAAAGAGCAACAGAGAAAAAGGCTGTTGTGTCTCTATTAATCTCTGAGAACTTGGCCACGCAAGAAGATGAACTTTCCGTCAAACCCATCAGATATTCCCCCACCGTATTGCGGGGCACAAACACACTATGAATGATCATAAAAGGTCAATTGGATCCATACAAAGCCTCTAAAGATACCAGATCAGACCTCGTAAAGATGAAGATAGATCACACAAGCTCTTGGGAGTGGTTACCTTCATCACTTGCAGCTCTGAATAAAAAATAGATCTCCTGCCACCCAGAGCATAGGTATTTACAGATCGCCTCTTGGAACACCAGAGTATTCAACCATCTTCTCGTCAAAATAAATGAAGACCCATTGACATCAGAAATCATATGCCTACAAGAATGCTGGTTAACTCACACGCCTATCATGGACGGATTCACATGCTACTTAAACAAAGCATATAAGGGGGAGAAGGGTGAGACCATCGGCTGGTCTACTGAAGATTATAAAAAAAACAGTCTAAATGGCCAAGTGATTCGAACTTTGACACCATCACCCCATGTCCAAATAACAGTAATGCAGGAAACTTAATCTATGGCCAAGACAAATGAGACACAAGCTCTTATCAACCTATACTGAAATAGTAAGGTAAGAGATGGAGACTCCTTTGTGGAATCAGTCATGAGAGCCATAGATGACCTCCGCGCCGAATTTGGGAACTTGTGTATTGTACTTTGTGGTGACTTAAATATAATTGTTTTAACAACAAAATTGTGAAAGGAAAACCACAGATCAGTACCCAAAAAGAAACACGCACCCAAAAATGGATGAACGAAATAAATATAAGAGACCTTCATCTGGTCAATGGTAATGTAAAGGGTGACCAGTTGGGAGCTGCTACATGGTCATCCTTTAATGCTGCCGCAAACTTAGATAACTTTTTTGTGGATGTTGTTACATTCCAAAAAATAGGTTCGCTCAAGATCTTATCTTCAACCAAGAGCGATCACAGTCAATTCATTCTATCCTATAAACTTCCAATGTATGAAAACAACAGACTTGAAAACAAAGGTGATCACAAGTGGCCCCACATAGTGAGCGTAAACAATGGGTTAAATCGATTACGCATAGCAACTAAGTGCCTCCCACAACTAAAGACAAATAAAAAAAATGGCTAGAAACACCAGTTCTGGGAGTTGAGTATGAATCTTGTTTAACCATATACAAACAACTGAGCAGTAGAGGACTTGAACAGATTAACCCGATCCAAGAAGCACATTGGCTACAACAATTTAGACAAATCTATAAGCAACATGATATTACATCGGACTCTCTGAGTGAAGTGCGATTAGTAGTCCTTGGGCTATCGATATCTCCGAACAAGAAATCCTCACCTTAATTAAGAATGCAAGCTCTTCAGGTGCTACGGGCCCAAATGGGTTGTCGAATCATATTCTAAAACAAAATCCAGAATTGTGGTCATCTTTCTGCTATGAACTCTTTAACCGAATCCATTTCCACAGACAAATAAAATCTTGGAAAAAAGCAGTAATTGTACCTATTTTCAAGAGGGGGGACAGAGCAAAACCAGACAATTACAGCCCAATATCTTTATTAGATGTTCTTGGGAAATTATACACCGGCATCCTGCAAAAAAGACTATGTGACTGGCTGACACTCAGTGGAAATATTGAACATGTACAGGCGGGCTTTGTCAAATGAGTGGATTGTGGTTTAAATCTACTGCTACTCAATTTGATGAAAATAAAAACCTGAAATGAGAACCAATGACTATACTTAGCATGCATTGACATGGCTGCCGCATTTGATAGAGTCGGCAGAGAAATTCTCTGGAAAAAACTAAGACAAAGGGGCTGCCCTCAAGACCTTCTTGGAGCCATCATAGCCCTACATACCAATACAAGTCTTCATGTCCGACTAGACCAACAAGGGACAATAAGTAGGCCTTTAAACAGCAGGAGAGGCCTAAAGCAGGGATGCCCCCTAGCGTCGATTTTGTACAATCTCTACATCTCAGATATTAAAGACTGGATAGAACCACCTAGAACATGTTCGCCTCGAATAAGCAGGAATGTCGTGGGACACCTGCTTTAAGCAGGCGACCATATCCTGCTTAATACAACTGCGATAGGTTTACAACGCAAGCTGGAGGCACTGCAGCTTTACGTCGAAGAAAATAAACAAAATATCAATGCCGACAATTCAGAAATTTTAATAATTAAAAAGGCACAAACAAAATTAAATCTTTCAAATGGTCTCTGCAAAACAAGTCAATCAAGGTCAATAACAGCAAAAAATACTTAGGAGCGATGATCAGCTCAGAATGGGGAGAGAAACCATGGATTACAAATCTGGAACTTAAAACAGATCTTGGTACTGAAAAAGAGATTTAGAAAATTCTCTTTACAACCCCTGGTCAACTTTTACATTCAAAAAGTCAGTCCGTCTATAACCTATGCTGGGGACAATTGTTTGAGACTGCCCTGGGATACCTGGGACAAATTAGATGCCAGGTTCTGGAGAAGAATCTTAAGACTTCCCAACTCAATATCGATATGCGTGATCCGCCATGAATTGGGACTACATTTTCTCCATGTCATCTGGAAAGCCTTAACCACCTATAGAAAAGTGGAAATTATGGACTGCCCGCCGCAATCCAAAATCATGAAGTTCGAAAACGAAGTGCTCCCGTCTTGGCCACTAAAATAGTGGGGAGATAAATGTGTCGAAATTCTGGAAAATCTGTGTGTCAGTGCAGACACACTGCACAGGCATCCTACGAAAGTAAAAACACTACTTCTATCAGTGAATTGGGCCCAAACAGAGGCAGTGCGAGCAAGTTCCAAGTCCCACACTTTATCAACTAGTTTAGCCAACTTCCCGAAACTTTACCAAACTACCTAAGGAAGAGTGCTAACCCTATCAACAGGGACATGATCTTACGTTTTAGATTAAACGTTCTTCGAACAAAACAAAATCTAAAGAAATACGGCTGACGATCAATGTAGGCTGTGTAATCAAAAAGAAGAGTCGCTACAACACTTGTTGATGTTCTGCAGAGAACTAAACGAAGAAAGAGAAACGTTTCTCCAAAACAATGGCTCATCTCTGTGTGAACAGGACTCCAACTTCTGGTGGAATGCCTTATAGGTTGATCTCAATAAGCGAACAGTACAAGGTATTGGCATGTTTCTGGAAAAAATGCTTACAAAGTTAACTGGCGCGTAAGCTAAAGCACACATGGGACTTGGAACACTAGCCAAACCGTCTTAATACAGGAAAGACCAGAAAAACTGACGACCTTCAAGGTGAACAGATAACAGGAAAATGTAGTATGGACTTGTACGGTTTGGCTAAGTGTGAGAGGGATTAGAGGAATGAATAAAGCAAAAAAAGGTTTGTATTCATTTACACTAAATGCTCAATAAATTAAAAAAAATAATAATAACCTTAAAGGCTTTAGCAGACAATAACAGAGTGGACCATGTGAGGGAGAATCTTCCAACCCCCCTCATCTTCTTCCAACCCAAATAATACAAATACAGGGTCCTGCTGTCTTTCAATTCCCTCCACTGCTCTAATCCATCCCAGGACTTCCTTCCAATAGGCCTGCACCTTAACACAGGACCACCACATATGCCAATAGGATGCTCTTTGACCACAACCCCGCCAACACCTCGGGCCAACCGCAGTAAACATTTTGGAGAGCCACACTGGAGCACATTGCCTATGTAGGAGTTGGACCCTGTCCTTCTTATATTGATAGCCAATAGATTTTTTTTGCGCTCCACTGCACATTGCTACCGACAGTGTCTCATCTACTTCCCTCCCCAGTTCTCTTTCCCATTGACTTTTTAAGTTCTCAGAACGCCTTCCCTTTGCTGCCAACAAAGCGGCATTTAGACTAGAGATGAGTACATTATTTCCTGCACATGTCCAAAATTCTTTCTGTGAGGGTAAGTTCCTGCTGTATCTTAGCTTTCCACTTCTCAGCAGTCACAGCGCCTTTCAGCTGCAAATACATGAACATGGCAAGCCTACCAATCCAAAGAGAGGTCTCCAGGACCTGAATTGAAATGTACTTCCTTTTTACCGACAGCAGGCCAACTATTACCAAGCAAGCCTCATACGATCCCTGGAATCTCAGCGGTGCGGGCAATTCGTCCCTCACAGGTGGCACCCACAAATGACTCACAGGAGATGGCCATGATGTGACTACCCCCATCATCCCACAATGCTATATACCATATTACCCACAAAATACCATGCTTCATAATCTGTCTCATGATTTGCCCTCTTGGGGCCCATAATCACTCACCTACCGTAACAGGTCGTAAGCGGAAATTTCAAGATAGACCCACTGCTTTTGATGATCCATTTGCAAGTGAGGGATCAGCACCCTCAAGTGCGCTGCCCTATATTGGATGCCCAAGTCCGGGAGCCCAAACCCCTCCCATGTCTTTGGGGAGAATCAATGTGTCAAATGTGATATTGTGTGTCCTACCCTGCCAGAAGGAATGCAACATCTGCCCCTTCACCTCTCACATTGTCGATTCTGGTACTTTGATTGGCGGCATCTGAAACAAATAAAATACCGGGGGAAGGAAATTCATTTTCATGGCATTAAGATGCCCCATCCATGAAAGAGTTAAAGGGGAAGTTCTTCCAGGAACGTTACTGTCCCAATGTATTGAGCATGCATTTCTGAGCATTTATCGATCGATCCAAAATATTTTTCCAATGCATCTGGTCTCCAGTTTTCTCACATTTACACACGCAAAAATCACATGTCAAAAACCGCAATCTTGTGCTAATCTTATCTGTTGATCTAGCCCTAAGTTCAAGTGCCCTCGTGGCAGTAAATCAGATCACTCGCCCTTCAAGCGGACATCACTAGACGCTTGCGTTCCTTGTCACAATGCCAGTGAACGTCTTATTTGAATTTCCTCTGACAAGCTATTGATTTGTCACCATGGAAATGTTAAGACACCTCTTTCCTAAATATGTATGAACAAACCCTTTCTGATCAGAAAGCATTGGAGTTTCCTCTTCCTTTGTGTCATTTCATTCCAAGTCTCCACGACTTCTTTTGGCTCTGTTCAGCTATCTACCAAGTACGACATACTGAGAACAGGTACTTACACTACCTCAAATGAAGTGCTATCAATTATTTTTCAATATAATTTATAAATGTCTTTACTAAATCATATTGGAATTTTATATTTACATGACTTATTTTGAACATCTGCCAATGTGAAATTTCAAAGATTGGGCCTATTCCTCTTGTCTTTGCACTATGGGTTTTTGCAACATGTCTGTTTCTTCTCATAATTTTCTTTTACATTGCATTTTAAACTAAAACCTCATTTCATTACGTTATCCAAATTACTAATGTTTTATTTTTCTTCCACAGTTTATTTTATACTTCTTCAATACTCAAGAATGATGGCAACAATTCAACCCTACCTTTACGAGCCGGAGTATACAGAAGAAGAAACATTTGAGAGAAAAAGAAGCCAAAAAGATGGGGAATCTACTGATAGTTGTGAAGATCAATCACATGAACCTGATCCTAGTCGCATGGAAGACTTTTCCACTTGGTGTGCTGTGAGGAACCTGATGGCATCTTCACTTTGGTTCCCCCAGAATCCTCCTCTACGGTGGCTAGGGAAAGGCCATCGCTTTTGGATCCCAACCCTGGGGTGGATATGCAAGGGAGGATCGAGAGGGGAGAGGACGTCCTTAGGTGAGACATGGTATCCCACATTCCCTTTCCAAAATTAACCTTCTGTCCCAACAGCCTTTGTAGGTTACTGCCAGCCTTTCCCCTTTTCTCCCCTACAAAATGTCCCCCAACAATACTACTTTAACACTGAGACGAGGAAGAGACCAACTAGGAGGACACATCCTCATTTATATAATGCAAACCAACCCAAAAACTACTCTGGTACTGAGACAAAGAAGAGGGCTATGGAGGAGTTCAGATGGAGCAGCCAAGCATTTCCCTTTAACTATGGTCAGGCAACTGAACTAAATGACCCTCACCTGTGGTCACTTAGCAAGCCCAATGGGTATACAAATGCAGGCTGTGCACAAGGAGTAGAGAGCAGGCTGGAGCTTGGAGCTGGCTGGTGCGGGAGAGAGGCAGACCGGAGAAACAGGAGCGGGAGACAGGTACTGGAAGCTGTGTCATGCAGGAACAAGGGACGCCGGGGATGGCCCAGAGAAGGTCTGGAGGGCCTGCATACCCTCCTTGTCGGACGCAAGCAGCAGGAGTTCTGGGGCACCAAAGCACTCGGGTCGCTGTGAACTGCCAGGAGAGCGAGTGGTGCTCTCTCTGATCTCCGCGAGGTAAGGGCAGAGACAGTGGAAGCTGAACGAGGAAAGTAACGTAGCCGACGGGAGCTGCCACATGAAATCAGAGAGTGTAAACAGGGAACACTCATACCGGGGCGTTCCAGGAACATGAAGAAAGTATTTTTATTGAATATTGAACGAACTGGAAAGTGGTGTAAGCACTTTTGAATGTTGAAACACGTGCCTTTAAATCTTGAACAAACAGAAAATAGTTTCAATATTGAACAGATACACTTTGAATACCGAACAAACTGAACGACATTACAAGCATTCCTGAATGCCGTACAGAACCAAATCAAGTTATGAACCTTTCTGAAAGTAATGATGCATTTCAGAATGCCACACAAAGCTAAAGCATGCCATGGACATGTTTGAACAGAATTAATTGATGGAAAGACAAGTGTTTGAAAAGTCAATGGCAACCCAAGAAGGGTGAATGAGAGCAAGGCTGTATAAGTGGCAAATACTACAAAGTGAATTGGTTGAAGTACAAGTGTTGGCAAAGTGAATATAATCCCAAGAACGGCGTGAGAAGAGAAACACATATTGACACAAGCAAAGTGTTCCAGGAATTTCAGGATAAGCGGAAACCTGTATTGGCAATAGTCCGAAGAGTGCATAAAGTGTAACAACGTGAATGGTGGCTAAAATAGCCACAGTAAAGTGTTGGAAAAGTATTACCCTGAGAAAAGGAAAATTCTTCACTGTCAAGGGAAAGCAGTGGACATTTGTTGATGAAAAGCAGATGAGAAAGGATATTGGTTGCGTGACCAGTAATGGGTGGATAGCGTGCTCCGACATTTGCACCTAGACTGAGTGGCCCTTTTGGAAAAAGCCAACAAAAAATCACTAAAAGGAAGTGTTTTGCCACAGTTGCTCAAGTTCTTTTTAAACATTTTCTTGCAAGTTTAAGCAGCATTTCTTTTTTTTTGTTGTAAAATCAATTTTTTTTATTTTGAAATTGCTCACAGACGTACATGAATTTTGTAGCATTTTACAGTATCGGGGCAAGCCCTGTTTTCCAGACTTTACAAGTTTTACCAATTCCAAACATCAAACCCTCCCCAATCAAGATTGTGGCTAGACTGGCCACCTCCCTCCCCCATGACATGCTCAGGTGTCATTGATATCGATAAGCATTGTTGTCACAAACCCTTCATGGTATTAGTTGTATGTTATGTTAATTCGCATTGACTCGGTATAGGACCTGGATGGTGATATTCTCCACGATCAGTACTGATTAGTCTTGCCAGCCGTCTAGGTAATTCACCCTTGTCCGCTGATACCAGTTCATCTTCGTAAAGAGGGAAAGGACAAGGAAAGAAGAGGGAAAGAAAGAGGAGAGAGGGGGAGGATAGGAAGGGTCACTCATGCTCAAGCTGCCAGGGACGTCAGAGTTGAGAGCTACGCAATTGCAATGACATACCCCTCGCACATCCTGCAGATTTGGAGGCGAACCTACGCAATTGCGGCTAATATCATTTACTGAAAACAGTACATTTTAAGTTCCCACAAGAACAGACACAGTCAAGCCTGGAAGAAGACCTTGTGGTCGAAACACGTGTCGGCTGTTTTCACTTTCATTAAAATATTCCATTCATCTAAACTTAACGTTTATGCACAGTGTGGTTGTGAATCCGTTGTACCTCACCACAGCAGTTTAATTTGCAGTTTAGAAAAACCATCAGCCTTTTCTAAAAAAACTAGCATTTTACTCAAATGTTTAACTTTCAATAAAAACTATATGTATATAATAACTTTGCATTGTTTTTTCTAAAATATTTCAATTTACTATGCATTTCATTTTAAAGTTTTTAGTTTTCCTTTCAAATCGCAAGTTTTCAACAACATACAAGGTACAAATAATACAGTGAAAATGAATAATCTGTACTTGCATTAAAAGGGTGATTGCAAATTATGTTCTTATAATTCATTCACATGTTTCTTTTTGCCTTCATTTACTCTATATTACATTAGATTATATTTCTGAATAAATAACTTTCAATAAAAGTTAACAATTATCATACTTTTACGGTCATAGTAAATAAAATAAATGAGGTAATATGATAAGTGAATAAAAGTAATTTGTAAGTCACCAACACCTCCAAGTATACTTTTAAAAAATGTATGTCATACCATCTACATCAAGAAAGATTACTGTTTCTGCCAACAATAATTTTAAAAAATCATTTGGACTATATCATAATCTAAACAAAGAGTTATCCTTTACCAATGCACTCATTTAATCAAAGCCTTTTTGTTTGTTTTGGACCAGCTGTTAGTGAATATACAACTCAACGTGTTCTAGCGTATATTGACAATTGTCCACCTAGGACCGGTTTTCTCTGTACTCCCCTTAGAGGTCCACATCCCTACATTGAACATATCTCAGTGTCCTTTGACAAAGTTCCTGGCCTATTATACTAGTTTCATCCTTATCCATCCTCCCTCCATTATCAAAGGTACCAGCCTTTTGCGCTCGCCTCATCCACATCCATCCCTCCTTGGTTATCAATGGAAGGTTTACACCTGTGACCATGCGCTCGCAAGGGGGCTGGGAGGATGGGAACGCAGAAGGTGCTGAATACCATGTACACCTGACAGGGGTCTAAGCGTGTATAAACTCTTTCAAACTCAGCCAGAAAAGGCCTCTACTGTCTACTACGGATATCATCATTGCACCGCTTGTTATCCTCGTTGCTGAATCGCCACACCGATTTTTCCTATTACAGGTAAGTGAACTCTTGGTTATTATAGTGTATGCATGTTCAACTGGGTACTTCTATAGTGCTTTTAACTCAATTTCCCTCCAATTTGTATGTTCATGTATCTCACTGACTTCACCATTAACAACCTTTCTAAGTACTATCATCTCTTGAATTACCACATCACATGACAGTGTATGTTTTGAGAATGTAATGTTTGCTCATCCCCCTTTTCTTTCCGTTGTTCAAAGCACGATCAATGTACCAGTAATAAGTTGTTTGTGTGACAGACCATTGACTTAAAAGTACTTTGTTCACCTGGGTGGTCAGACTAGTTTACAGGGCAGTTACCAAAATGTACAGCACTGTCTTTGCAAGATTTTTTTGGTTGAATTAATCATGGTCATGCATTATTAATTCAATATAAAACTGCCAGAGTACCAAACAATGCCTTCATGTATTGTTTCGTGGTGCCATAATGTCAGCCATGTCAAAACTCTGGGGACAGTTATGCATATTTTCCCAAAGGATATGTCATTGATAAGAACATGGTTGTTCAACTGTGGATTTCCAGTGTCCGAGATTGACAGCAGAGCCAAGGTTGTCTTGGAGAACATGTGGCGCAATCAATTCTGCGTCATGCACTTCTCGGAAGATACGTATGAACCCTCAAAGTTAAAAAAAAAGCGTTGTCCCAGAATCCTTTGCAAATTAGTTCCCAGTGCTGTTTCAACTGTATTTTAGCACACACTAAGTCAGGTGTGTAGTGAACGTTGAAAGATAAATGTATATTCATAGATACGCATTTTTGTACATACATATGTGTATTGATAAAAAAAAAAAACTGGAAACGCCCCGTCGCTTGCTTATTACACGGCCTGCGTTAGCGGCCGTGTAGTTATGGTTAAGTTGCTCAACCCATAGGAAGAGCATGTTCTGGGCGGCTTATAACTTCGCTCCTCCTGGACAAATCCTCACCAAACTTTGCAAAAATAAGTATGTGGCCCGCTCCAAATCATTTTGGCAAGTTTGTTGAGGTTTCGGCAAGGGGGGCAAAGTTATAGGGGGGGTCACACATTTTTTTTTCTTCCATAGACTGAATGGAAAAAGATTTTGCTCACGCCTTACAGCCCAAACCGCTGGACGGATTTTTATAAAATGTGCAGCAGGAGCGGCGGCTTGGTCCCAAACGAGTGCTTTTGTAAATTTGGTGGAAATCCATCCAGTAGTTTTAAAAAAAAGTACCATAAAGTAGGTAAAAAAATAAAAGTGTGATATCTGGCTCTGCTCCGTGGACCCATTCCCCTGTTCGGTCGCGGCCCCTGATGGGATGGTGAACAGCGTGAAGTGTGTCAGATTTTCGGAAACGCCCGCCATGTTGGAATCGTGGACATCAGCCGGTGTCCCCGGACATCGCAGTGAAAACATATTAAAAAACAAAACATTGCACTTGTCAAACTTATCAAACAATCTCTGGGGAGGTGAGGGGGTGATGAGGATGAGATGGGATATGGCCATAAGAAGCCAAAAAACATGTGTTTTTCACACCCAGAAGTCCGCAAACACTCCGGATGTTCGGGGGCAGTCCTGAGATGTTCACGAACACTTCAGACATCTGTGCCTATTTCTACATTACAGGATTGGTGAAAAGCAGTTCTTGGATGGCTTATAACTTTTCTGCCACTCAATGAAACTGCATGAAACTTTGGAATTTTATTCTAGACTTGATTCTGAATGGTTTTGGAAAGCATGGAGCTGTTTTGTCAAGAGGGAACACATTTAGAGGGGGTCCCAAAATATTTTAAAGGCTTATAAATGTGGTGCCATTTGACGATTCTACACAAAAGTTTGCAAAAAGATTTTAGATCTAGTTATAAATGTTTCTGTATTGTTTGGAGGGATTTTGTCAAGAGGGGGCTAAATTAGAGGGGGTCTCAACATTTTTAGAAGGCTTATAACTTTGTTGCCATTTACAAATGTGGACAAAAGTTTTCAGAAAGATTATACACCTAACCTTCAATGTTTGTGTAAAGTCCTTGAAGCTACCCCCGGCGCGAAAGCTGGCCAAGACTATGTTGATGGCTACTGTGGTGCCGGAATGTTGGGGAGTCCGGCGTGGGAGTGGGGTTGTTGGGGGGAGGGTGGGAGGGGACGAGGTTTGGGAATGCACCGACAAGTTGGGGAGTTGTTGGTAGGGGAGGGGGGTGGGCGGTCATGGGAATACGTGGGGTGGAGGTTTGAGACTTTCAAATGCTAGGGACAACAGGTTTTGGGGCATGGGGGGATCATCAACATGTTGGTGGGTTGCTGGTGGTGTGGGGCAGAAGGGGTGGAGAGAGGGTCTCAGTGGTGCGGAAGGGGTGGCTGTATGGGCTGACAGGAGGCGATTGGACAATGTCTATCAAGATACTTCTCAATGGCGATGCTGAATCTTATGACGTGGAACGTCTGGGGCCTTAATAATCAACCTAAAGCTCGGAAGGTGTTGCAGTACTTGAGACGGCATCAGGTGGGGATGGCTTTCCTCCAGGAAATCCACTTGATGGCGGCCACTGAGTCAAAATTTGGCAAGAGGGTGCTATAGGTATTTCTCTTCCTACTCCTCCTATTCCAGGGGTGTATGTAGTTTGGTGCATAGCTCAGTGGGATTTAAACTGGCAAAAATCTTGAAGGATCAAGAGGGCAGGGGCCTGGTGGTGCAGGGGATTATTCAGGGGAATCTCTACACGCTAATTTGCTACCATGGTCCCAACCAAGACATGACGGAATCCTTAGATTGGGTGGGGAGACAATTGGGGGGACTTCCTGAAGGAGAAATTGTTTGGGCTGGGGATTTTAACTTGGTTCTGGACCCGGCCTGGGATCGAGTGGGCAACTTGTCGCGCTCGAGTAGTAAGAGCTCTGCGAGAATTCAGGGAATGCTTACTGTGTGGGGGATGGAGGACATTTGGAGGGTGAGAAATCCGGGGGTGAACCAATTCACACACTTCTCTGCGCCGCATGGCTCGGCTGCTGCTCGGTTAGACTACTTCCTGGTGTCTCATGCGGTTATGGGCCGGTCGGGGGGGGTCGATATTTTGGCTTGCACCCTTTCAGATCATGCACCCGTTCTGTTATCTATTCGGCTGGGGGGGCCGGGAGGGGGGTAGGCCCCCGTGGAGATGTAAGAGTGATGAGCTTGCGGATGTGGCTTGCAGGGAGGAACTGGCGAGGGCTAGATTGGTATTTTGAGGTTAACGATGGGTCGGTGGCATTGGCTGGTATCTTATGTCAAGGATTTAAATGCGTGATAAGGAGGGAGTGCATAGCTAAAGAGCTGGGAATCTGGGAAGACCTGGCCGATGTGGAGGAGGAGTTGGTTGGAGGAGGAGTTGCGCGGCTTACAGGAGGGGGCCCCCGCCCCGCCAAAAATCCAGCAAGGGCATATCATGCAGAAAAGAGAGGAATTCCATGCTCTCGCCCAACGGGAGGTGAAATATATGTGGGACAAGGTGGCCCCCAGGAGGTATGGAGAGGGCCAGGCCCCGGGACGGTCGCTCGCTAGAGCTACTAGGATGAGCAGCCAAGAGGCTAGGGCAACAGTGATCACAGATGAGTGGGGGGTAGACCATTTTGATGATGAGGGGATTGTTCATGAGTTCCAGGAATTGTATAGGCATTTGTACTCATCTCAGCTGCAGGCTGCACAAGCCGACATTGAGGCTTTTCTTGACCAAGTGGAGCTATATTGGTGCTCAGAGGAGCAAAGGGAATGGTTGAATAGGCCGGTGTCGCTGGAAGAAGTGGTTGGGGCCATTAAATCACTACCATGTGGGAAGTCCCCGGGCCCAGACGGCTTCACAGCCGAATTTTACAAATGTTATGCCGACAAAGTGGCGCCATATTTACTACAAGTGTATCAGGAGGCGCTATCTGAGGGTCAACTGCCGGCCTCTCTTAGGGAGGCAATGGTGGTTGTATTATTAAAACCGGGAAAGACGGGGGGTGATTGTTGCTTGTATCGGCCAATATCTCTTATTAACTTGGATAATAAGATTTTGGCCAAAATTCTAGCGGTTATGCTGGCACCACTGATGCCAACCATGGTGAGGGCAGATCAAGCGGGATTCATACCTGGACGGTCGGCTTCATTTGGTCTGAGAAGGATGTTTGGTCTAATGGCGGCACTGCTGAGGGACGACCCAGTGGTGGCAGTCTTATTAGATGCCACCAAAGCATTTGATTCCATCGAATGGCCGTTTTTATTTACAGTTCTGCATAGGATGAGTCTGGGCGGGTTCTTTATCTCCCTGGTGAAATTACTATATACAACTCCAGTGGCTAGGGTGAGAGTGAATGTGCAGACCACCGGGCTAATATCGCTTGAAAGGGGGACACGCCAGGACTGTCCACTGTCTCCTTTACCATTTGCTCTGGCGATAGAGCCCTGGGCCGAGAGGGTTAGGGAGCTACATCTACATCGAAGGGTCCAGTTGCATACTCACAAGGTTGTGATTTCGCTGTATGCGGACGATATGGTCCCGTTTATTCGCCGCCCTGAGGATCCGATTATGTTAGATATTCAACAATTTGGAGAACTCTCGGGGCTTAAGGTAAATACCAGTAAGTCAGTTATATTCCCGTTGACGGAGGGGGCGTGCCAGTTACGGGATACCTGGGGATTTCAGTGGGACCTAATCAATACTTGTTACCTGGGGATTACCATAGCTAGGGAGAAGGTGGTGTACCGTAGCAACTATGGGGAAGCACTCTAAGTCAAGCTGGCAATGATGATATGGGACCCGCTCCCGCTCAATCTATATGGCAGGATCTCTGTGGTCAAGATGACCAATTTGCCCAAGCTTTTATGTGTGTTTTTTAATGCACCTATAAAGGTGCCCAAAAAATATTTTCGGGACCTCCGCTCGCTGGTGGTGAAGTTCATTTGGGATGGTAAGAAGGCTCGGGTTTCCTGGGATAAACTCACTGCACCGGTTCGAGAGGGGGGTCTGGCATTGCCAGACTTTGAACTATACTATATGGTAGCACAGGCCAGATTTCTCTGGTATTGGTATGGGATTGGGGCGGAGCATAGGCACGTAGATATAGAGAGATCAATTGCATCACCAGCGTTGTTACAGTTGGTTATCCTTACTATTCCGAGTTGTTTGCGGACACCTCGAAACTTGGTAGAACTCACATGCAAGGCCTGGTCCCTTTTGGAGTGTGCGCCCAAGAGTGGCGTCCTTTATTCGCCAGAGCTTCCGACAATATTAATTCCTGGGGTTCCCCTGACTAGCGAGGCACGGTATGTGGCAATAGTGAAAAGGCTGGATGTCGTTAAATTTGGGGACATGTTCCCGAGTGGCAGGTTTATTTCCATCCCTCAATTGAGGGAGAAAGGAGCCCTCTCAGTACTGGATGTGTTTTTGTATTACAGATTGCAGGCAACGTTACAGCGGCTGTTGCCGTCCTTTCTCGAACCTCCTCCGGTGGCTGTGATGCTTGATAAAATGATAGGGGTGGGCATGGGGCAGCGAATACTTTCCGAAGTATATGCGATGGCTCTGAAGAGCAAGCTTGGTGTTGTGCAGTCGTCCCGGGAACTGTGGTAGAAGTCGCTGGGTAGGGAGATACCAGCTGCTACATGGGATTACTGCTGTGAGATGACTAAGAAGGGGGCGGTCAACACAAATTTCAAACTGGTTCACTTCAAGTTTTTGCATCATTGTTATTACACACTGGCTCAGTTAAAGGCTTACTTCCCGCACAGATCGGGGGCTTGTGTCAGGTGTATACATGAGAAGGCAGGATTTCTTCATGTAGCATGGGAGTGCCGGGAATTGGAGTGCTTTTGCGGGCATGTGTTTGTGGTGATCGGAGACATTGTGGGGCAACAGCTCACGCCGGGTTCCCGTGATGGCCCTCCTGGGGCATACCAAACAAGTACCTAAATAGACTAGGAAGTTGATAGGCCTCCTTTTGATCCTGGCAAAACGTCGAGTGGCCATGGGGTGGGGAAGGAAGCGAAGCCCGACAATCGCCCAATGGTCCGAGGACATATTGTACTGTAACGACATGGAGACTAGATGGGGCACAATGAGGGGGAAATGCTGGGGTGATAGACATATGTGGGACACATACACGCTATATCTCCTTGGGTAATCAAGTGGAGGAGGTTCAGAGCCCCCTTCGCCACAGGAGGGACCACCTCAGCCCGTCTAATGGGGAGACGATCGCCTATTATCTGGAGCCCCGCTCAAGGGTCAAGGCAAATAGGGTAGTGGGGGCCCGCTGCCTTGAGGTATTAAGGCTGTGCAGACGTTATGGCCTGTTCTGATCGTCTTGGGAATGGGATCTACAGGATGTTGGACTTGTCGCCCATACTGATAGTTGCTATGCTTTGTTTGCCTAAATTTGCTGACATTTTTCTTCCTCTTCTCTTTCTCTTCCAGAACGCCTGGTCTTAAAAATGGCTTGATACCTTCATGATTGCACTGGGGTGGAGGGGGGGGGGCGTGTCAGGGGGGTCTGTTGGTTGTTTGTAATGTTAAGCGAAATGTCAATAAAGAAAGTTAAAAAAAGAAGAAAATGTGTGTAAAGTCTGAATGGGTTTTGTCAAGTGAGGGAAAAGTTATATGACTATTGTATGTACAGAGCTCTGTATGGAGCCCCGCCTTCTCTTTCTATGGTGGCTATCTATTTTTTAGCACCCGGGTTCCCGCTTTGGGAACTCAGGGTGCTAATGGCCTTTATCCCCCATTGCAGGGGCTGCAACCGAGTATAATGGTCTGGAGCCCTCGTTATTTATTAATAATGTGCCGAATCCCGCAGGCATCGGGGCACACACAGACACACTTTGCTTGGCCTGATAACTTGGGCTGCTGGCCCGTTATACCCCGTTCCAGTCTCTGGAACGGGGGATGAACGCAACATTACTCCTATTAGCATAACACAAAATGCTAATGGAAATGTTGGAAAAAACGTATTCAGTATATGTACTTTACTGAGAAATGTAAAGTAGATGGTGTCTACAAGATTTTTTTTTTAGTTCTATTTAGATTGTTCCTAAAGTAACCTTTGTTTTGTTGTTTCTAAAAAACAAATGTTTGCAGGAGCGGTTAGAACGTACGGCGAGGAGGGAAATGAGGGAAGGGGCACCAAGCACTAATATGGAGGGGCTGGCGGACAGGGGAAGATTTTGCCCGTGTGTTACTTCAAAGGTAGTGGGCAGTGTTCCTCATGCTCCTTGATTACAGCTTCAAACGCACTTTGAAATTGCTTCCCTCTGCAGAGTGGTGTGTTGTAGTATATACAGAGAACTGTTGTCTTCCAAAGATATGGATCAACAGCCTCTTTTATTGCTTGCAAGGTAGCTGGTGGGATTTTGTGTCCCACAGAAGTAGGCTGTGTGGTTACAGTATTGGTTGAGGAAGACAGCCTACTACTTGCTAAGAACGGAACAATCTTTCTGAGAGCATTGCGGTAGTTGGATTTGGTGTGGTGGTACATGGAGGTGGTCCCGTAAAAGTAATGTCCAGGTAGTCCGCGACTGAGTATTGCACTCAGTGCATTTCACTTTTGTAGCTTTAGCCTTTGGTACATTCCCAACAGTGGTAAATAACTGCCATACCCATGATTCTCTCTGGGTGTTAGAGGTAAGCACTTCTCTACCTCAACTTCTTGGTCCTCTTCATTGTCTTTGGAAATACTGTGCATTTTTTGTTGTGTGGGTCGTCCAGCTCGAGGTGGTGGTGGTTCATGGGGAGGAGGGATGGCAATAGGCCATTTTTAAGATAAATAGCAGTTTTGCTACTATTCTTCCAAGTGTGTGCCTTGTACTAGATGTTTAATGCATAATGAGTAAGAATAGGTGTAGGAGCTGTGCAAGGGTACATTTTGAGCTTGAAAGTTCCTGGATCAGAAGAAAAGGCAGTTTCGAACTGTCCTCAAAGCAAGGACCTGAACATGAAGTACAAACGCGTTCATGAACATGTCATCATGCCGCGCATGGTCACGTGGCACTGTCCGGAAGGTCCGCAATGACATCAGATGTTCGCGGACATCGACGAATGCAAAAACTGTGGAAAAAGTATAGAAGTGTTATGCTAGAAGGTGGGAAATGGCAGAGTTTTAAGGTGAAACTTTGTAAATTGGACAAAAATGTTGCTATATTGGGGTAAGTATGAATTAGTAAATTGTAGGAAAATAGCATGCACTGGTAAAAAACCCATGAAATTCTCTGAAAAAAAACTTTGTTAAAAGAGACGTTTTGGTCATGTTGCACCAATAAAAACCTATACAATTCAAAGAAAAAAACTTTAAAGGGACGTTATGGTTACAAGGAAAAACGTAAATCGTCAGAAATTCACTAGTTATGGTAAGCTAAGCAACCATAACTCGCGCCACCATCGTGCACTGCTAAGACTAACACCCAGGACATCAAAGATGACATCACAAATGTCATTGATGATATCACTGATGACATCACATGTGACATTCATTTTGATGAAAAGTTCCTACAAGCGGTTATGTTAATAATGTTGGTAACAAGATGTCTGGGGTGATTGTGTAATGTTAAACATGTAATAACTAGCTAACAATTCAAGACTTACTACACACTTGTGCTAGTACAAACAACATATATGAAGACCCACAATGCAAACAAATCAGAGGCACATACAGGGAAAGTAAAGTAAGGAAGAAAGAAACAGCATCATCAGAAAATGTTATTAGCATTAAAAATTATCTTCATGTATACAAATTAATTGTGTGTTTGAGGCCTGCCAATTGCCCCATGTACATGCACCATGAGCTGAGACCAAACCCTAAGGAAAGTACTTTAACCCCTTAACTGCCAAGGCTCCGCTCCGTCCACCCCAGTGCCAAAGCCTTTTTTGGTGATTTCGGTATGTCGCCATTCAATCCCTTGTAAACTTTTTGTTACATGAGATATCTCGGCCAAATTTGGCCCCCTTTCTTCCCACATGTAGGCGGTCATAACACCACCAAGGAATCCTAGTTTGCTGTATGGATGTGAGAGAAAATAACCAAAAAGGGAGCAAATATTTTTTTTTCAGAAAATGCCAATAAAATTATGTACAAAGAAGCCTGTGGTTTTTGTAAGTGCTAGGAACAAATGGTTTGCTGTGCTGAATTCACCATTTTCCAGGCTTTCAGGAACAGGTTGAGTGGAAACCAAAATAACATTTTTATATGGTTCCTATCCGTTTCGTGAGAGGTAGGCGATGTTGCCCTTTTTTTAAAAATAGGACATGCGTGGACGGAATGGAAGAGGAGACTAGGAAAGCTGAATGGGAAGACAGAAAGGCAGCCAGTGCTCCAGGATGGGCGGGGTGATGTCCCTGGCCTTGGGCGGCTGTCTCCGATGTGGGTTGACCATCCCCAAGTGCAGCGGCATCCCAAGGGAGCCGCAGCAGGGTCCCGTCCTTTCCCAGAGGGAGAAGCTGTAACGCAACCCAGCCAGAGCTCCAGGGTGGTGGGGGGTGATTTCAATGGCCTGGAGCAGATGTCTCCCATGTGGGTTGACCGTCCCCAAGCCCAGCGACAGTTCTAGGGAGCCCGGCAGGGTCCCTGTCCTTTCCCACAGGGAAAAGCTGCAGCGCAGGCCAGCCAGAACTCCAGGATGGTCGCAGGTGATGCCTCCGGCCTTGGGCACCTTGTCTCCCATGTGGGTCAACCGTCCCCAAGTCCAGCGGCAGGTCCGGGGAGCCCCGGCAGGATTCCCATTCCTCCCTGGCATGGAGGTGACATCTGTAATGCAGCACAGCCAGAGGTGAAGCCTGGGCTTGCGGAGGGTTAACCCACATGGGAGACAGCCGCTCCCAGGTAAACACCAATGTTATGCTGGCTTGGGGGGCAGTTTGTGGCCCGACCCTGCAATTGTGCACTAGCCCACCAAAATACCTCCCCAGATGGCTCACTCCTGCCCACACCACCAACAATCCAGCCCCAGTCCCACCCACCCCACTGACAATGGGACCTAACCGTACAATAATAAAAAATAGTACTCACATAACGTTGCAGCTGCCCGTGTAGAAAAAGCTGTACACAAAACAAAAAACATTTGTTACCTTTGGTCACCCCAGCAAAAACAAATCATAACTACTACTCTCCGATCACAGCCCCCCGTTTCAAGCCATCCCTGGTGGTCTAGTGACCCTCACCCCCCAGTAAAAACACATTTGCCCATTCCTAGGGGCAGATTGCAAGGTTGCACAGCAATCTGCCCCAGCGAGGGCTACATGAGAGGCCCCATCCATATATTCTGGGGGGGAGAGAGCCCCCCTTTTCATTACCTAAGTCGCTGGTGGTTTAGGACACCCCACCAACAACATTGTTTTGCCCCTATCCTAGGGGCAGATGGCCACATTACTGTGCCCATCTGCCCCCAGGGTGGGCAAAACACACTGCCCGATGCTTGGGGGGGGGGCCTGTGCCATTTCTGGTGGCCTCTTCCCCCACCCCAAATGGAAGGGGTGCATCTCGTGTACCCCTTCCTAGGGGCAGATCTGCCCCCAAGGAGAGTTACATGAGGTGCCCCCATCCACTTGGGGTGGGGGGGGGGGGAGAGGGCCACCCCCTTTTCATTTTACAAGATCACTGGTGGTTTAGTGTCCCCCTCAATTCCCCACATGAATGTTTTAATTATTTTTTGGACTCGTTCATAGGGTCAGATGGGCACATTAGTGTGTCCATCTGCCCCAAGAGTGGGCAAAACATACTGTCCCATGCTGGGGGTCCCATTCGAAATGTTTCTGGTGGCCCTGCCCCAGCACCCCAAATGGATGGCGGGCATCTCATGTAGCCCTCCCCGGGGGCAGATTGCTATGGCTACATGATGTGTCCCCTATCCATTTGGGGTGGGGTGGGAAAGCACCTCCCTTTACCCTCAAAAGATCCTTTGTGGGCAACCCCCACCCCCACCAAACAAACGTTCAACATTTTTTTTCCTTCGTCTTCCCCTTTCCTTAGGGGCAAATGGGCACATTAGTGTGGCCATCAGCCCCGGGGTGGGCAAAAAGCGCTGGCCCATGCTTTAGGGGTCGGGAGCCGCTTACATAGTAAGCAGCCCTGTCTCCCCCCCACTTCACAACCAGATCCCGGGTGGTCTAGTGGCTCTCCCCTTTCCAACGACACCTCCCTCGATCGGAACAGCATAATAATGCTGCAGATCAAGGGGGAGAAAGGTGGAGACTCACCTTCTCATCTCACCGCGGCAGCCGGAAATGGCTTCAGCAGTGAAATTTACTTTCAGTTTCACGTCAGAACGCATTACGCGTGCTGACGTGAAACTGAAGGAAATCCAACCCCCGGGAGGTGATGAGGAACCTCCTCCTCACATAGCCCGGGGGTTGGATTTCACCCTTGTGCAAAGTGAAGTGCAAAAAAGGACAAGCTATCTCATCCTTGGCAACACAAACGTAATGCTAAGGACACGATTGCTCGTCCATAGCACTTAAGGGGTTAAGAACATACGACAAGATTAACGTCTAGATATACAGCACCTTTTGAATTTGAATATTCTGACTGTCAGTCAACAAAACCACCTGGCATAGATATGATAGTGAACAAAAACAAGTGGCCCGGATTTGGGATGTCATCAATGACAATTGTGATGTCATCGTTGCTGTCCTGGGTGTTAGTCTTAGCAGTGCATGGTGGTGGCGCGAGTTATGGTTGCTTAGCTTACCACAACTGATACATTTCTGAGGTTATTCGGTTTTACTTGTAATATATATATATATATATATTACACGGCCTGCAGTAACGGCCATGTAGTTATGGTTAAGTTGCTAAACCCATAGGAAGAGCACTTTTTGGGCAGCTTATATCTTCGCTCCCCCTGGACAAATCCTCACCAAACTCTGCAGAAATAGTACATGGCCCGCTCTGAATTCATTTGGCAAGTTTGGTGAGGTGGCTGTGTTATGTTTTTGGGTTGTGCTAAGTGGGCAGATTGTTTGCATGCATTGGCTGTATTATGCTGCAGTGATTGTGGCCTAGAGTCTTGGGTGCATGGCCAGAGTCTAGGCCAGCATAATACAGCCATGTATGCAAACATTTTGACAGTGGCATGTGGATTGCATAGGAGTTTGTGCACTGGCTGCAAGTAGTGTAATAGTATTTGTACAAAAGTGGAGAGGGTTTGTGGCAGTAAGTTTGTTGGACTGTCTTCAGATTGTTCGGTGTATGATGGTCTATGCAGTGGGAGGTGATTGTGGGAAGTTACTATAGTGTTTGGTGTATGTAACCAATAGTCGTAGAGTCTTGGCCACTGAATGAAGTATTGTAATAGTATGTCTAGAAAAGTGATCAGGGCCTTGCATGGCTGGTTTATTGGATGTAAGAGTTTGTTGAGTGCTTGTATGTCCTTGTAAACTGTGTGTACAGATGTGGACAGGGTCTCAGGTGGTTGGCTTATGTGTGCATGGCTGTTTTATGCAGTGGTGATTGTGACCAGCTACTAGACTCTTGGGTATCTGGGTCGTGGGCATGTATTGAAGAGTCTGTACACTGGTTGTAAGTATTCTAATAGTATGTGTATAAAAGTGGACAGGGTGTGTGTCAGGTGGTTTGTTGGATTGTCTTAAGATTCTTGGGTGTATGATTATAGTATGTAGTGGGAGGTAATTGTGGCCAGCTACTATGGTCTTGGGTGCATGGCTGGAGGTGATGCAGTGAAGAGTTCAAGAGTGTGTCCACTGGTTGAAGTACTGTAATGGTATGTTTCGAAGAGTGGAGAGGACCTTGCGTGGCTTGCTTACGGCACCCAACAGTGTGGTGATTGGTTGCATGTAATGTAAAACTATGTGTATAGAAGTGGATAGGTTCTCAGGCAGTTGCCTTATGTGTGTGGGTTGTGGCGAGTGTACAGATTGTTGGGTGTGATGATTGTGTCAGCTAGTAGTCTTTTCAGTGGCTGCAAGTAGTGTAATCGTATGTGTCTAGAAGTGGATAGGTTGTGTGGCAAGTGGTTTGTTGGAGTGGACAGTGTTTTTTTGGGTGTATTATAGACTGTGCAGTAAGTGGGAGTAATGTTATACTATGTGAAGTGAAGTGGACAGGGGTTTAGGTGGATGAGTTATGTGTTTGGGTTGTGGCCGATGAGCAGATTCTTGGGTATTTCATTGTATTATGCTGTAGTCGTTATGGGCAGTTACTAGAGTCTTGGGTGTGGAACCAACTGTCGGTCCACTGGCTGGAAGTATTGTAACAGTATGTGAACTTAAGTGGATAGGGTCACAGGTGGCTGTGTTATGTGTGTGAGTTGAGGTTAGAGAGTAGATGTTTGCATGCATGATTGCATTATGTTGTGGTGGTTGGGGCTAGGCCCTAGACTATTGGGTGCATGGCTGTAGGCCTTACACACAAGAGTGTAGGGCCTGGCTACAGCTATCGCAGTATAATACAGGAATGCACTGAACGTTGTGATACAGGTATATGGTTTGTACTAATATGTGTACAGAATGAAATTTGTACATTAAAAAGAAGTATGACACCAATCATTGTATACTTATTGTTTGCATTGTTGAGGCTCAATGCAGTTCTTTGCATGGTATGTGGAAATGTAGCAGAAATTGTTCTTTCATTCTGTGTGATAAAAGAAAGCATAACATGTTATGGTAGGTACTTTGTAATGTGTTATGAATTGCAGACATGTGTGTACTTTGTGGACCCTCATAATTAGTACTTCACAAGTACTATGCTTCAAACAACTGTACTGTGCAATGTGCTCAGTTCATGTGTTTGTTTGCATAATCATTGGGTCTGTGGGAAAATAAAATTCATGCAGGTTTAAAAAAAAACCTTTTTAGGTTTATTTGTTATGTGGCACAGTCTGATCGCTGTTGTATGCACTAATTATAGCAATGTTTAAGGTGGTCTATTGTAGTAGGATGAATTAAAAAGGTGTATGGTTTTTGTTTTGGAAGTGGTGGTACTATGGTTGCAGTTAGATATCAGTTGGCGTATTCTAACTGTTTATTTGTTGGTGCCTTTTAGCTGTATTTCTTTATGTGTTTGGTGGTTGTTGATGTAAGTACTGTGGTATTGCACAGTAATGTTGCAGAATTATGGGGTAGATACCTGTTGGCGTATTCTAACTGTTGATAGTTTTGAAGTTGTTGAGGGCATTTATATACGTAGTAAGTGTTGAAGGGTTTCCTCAGAAAAACCTTAATTTTTGCGTTGGGATTTCACATTGTGTAGTGATGGGAAGTTTTATTGCAGTATTATGGTTGCAGTCAGATAGCAGTTGGCGTATTCTAACTGTTTACAGTTTCTCACTTCTGCAGGGTATGTTTTCAAACACGTTCATTCTTGTTGGTGGGTGTACATTTTCACTCTTGTGAAGTGCATTTGCAGCAGTATGGGTCTAAGTTGCAGTAGCTGTATATATGTAGCATTATTTTGGGCACTGTTAGATAGCTGTTGCCTTATATTACCAGTTGGTGGTTTCAAAAGTTATTGAGGACAGTTTGTAGATGCTCATACTCAGATTAGTGAGTACATTTTAGTTTCAAGAATATTAAGTAGGCATTTGCAAGATTTGCTGGCAATTTCTGCTTCAGAGTAATGGAAGTATTATTGCATTCAACCATCCATATTTCTGTATGAAGTATAGTGACCTGCATTGGTTGTGGCTCCTGTGTGGTAGATTATGCCTACTGTTGTGAAGGTTTTCTTGCCAAGTGATACTTGGCCATGTGTGAAGCCAGTAAACTTGCAGTTGTTTTTGGTACCATCTGCATTGTAACGTAAAAGCATTACTATTACGTATTGGCTATGTGACTGTATCTGTATTGTGGAACGATTATCAGAATTGCAAGTAGTACATAATATGCCATGGTTTGCATTTCGTTCGAGCTGCTGAAATGAAATGGATTCACAGTTAGGTATAGATACACATGCAAAGCGCTCATTAGGGACTTGTTAATGAATCACATGGCTGCAGAGAGTGCATGTATGTTTCCACAAGTATGAAATATGCAAGGTTTCATTCATAGGTTTTTTTTTTCCAGTACTTGTAGTAAGTACATTAGAAATTCTTGTGGATCTTCTTGTGTGTTTATAGTGAATCTCACCATTCCCGCACAGTAGTCCAATGCCTGCCTTATTCCAGAAACACTAAGTGTTGCCAGGATTGTTTGTTGCATTTCTGTGAATGAGTAACTGTCATATGCCCAGGCTCCTGGCGTATATGGCATAAGTGGAAGTTAAGCTGCCATTAGAATATTCCATCACATTTCATTCTCGTTTCCTGGTGACGGTCTAGTCTTTTCTGTCATGGCCGCTGCTGGTAGGTTCTTAGCATTCAAACTCCCGGCAGACGGCGCGTTGCATACGCTCTGGATCCCGTGTCTACTTTGCGGCCTCATGCTTGTTTTCTTTCTTGTTCCGTGCTCTGAACCCTCTTTATCTCAACCCGCTCCTCTACGGGGGCTCTTCCTGACACTCCTCGGTGCTCCATCCACCCTTATGTTTCTCTCCTCTTTGCTCTCTCTCCTTCGGTATTCAGTTTCCTTGCTTCCACGGCTGTCAGTTTGATCTCTCTCTTTTCCCTATTCAGCCTATCCAGTGTATCTTTAGTTCTACTTCGTCCCTCTCACGGAGAAAAATATTTACCTGCCATTGCCGCCGCGCAGAGTGTTCTTATCAGTCCAATCATCCCCATCTCAGGAAAGGCTTACCTGGTATTGTTGAACTGACAACAGATCTGCATCACCAAAGAAGAAGTTTGTCAACTAAAGGATTCTATCAACCCAGGGTTTTCTGTGCCTGTTAGGGTTTCTGCCTGGATCTGTCCTTCTTCGGAAGAGGGGCCACAGTGCTGCAGTTGACAGGTGGCCACTGTGGCTTCCTCCCAAGGTAGGGCCACGCTTCATAAAAAAGAGAAGGATTAGAGAACTAGACGGTGTCTGACACAGAGCAGTGACACGGGTGAGGAGGAAGGGGGGAGTCGCGGGTCGAGGAAGAAAGACACAGATTTAAGAGTAACATTTGCAAACACAATTAGTCTGTGCCGTTTAAGTAAATGTTTTCAACAATTGGTGGCAATTGGAATAGAACATTGATTGCTACATTTGCATGGCAATCTACACCAGTCTTATTGGAAAATCTGAATGGACCAGACAGTTCTGTGTCTGAGTCATTTGATGGAAGAACGAGTAGTTTCTTTGAAGAGGTAGCTGTCTTGGTTTGTGCAGTTGGGTATGCATTTGTCTTTTCAGAACATCCTTGTTTGGTTGTGGTATTTGATGAAGTACCAGCTGCTTTCAATTTCTTTGGTGGTACTGTTGTGAGATCATGTATAAATTGAGTTTGCACTGGTTTTCTCTTACAAAGTTTGCCTTTTTGAGGAACAGGTTACATTTTCAGATGGGGTGTGTAGAGTGCACGTAGTCTATTGTACAATGCAATGAATGTCAGCGTTGACTTTACTTGTATCAAAATTGACTAGAAATAGTCCTTCAAGTGTACATAGGAGTGACAGTGCTGCGTAACTCACGCCTTCTTTAAAGACTGTGCTGACAATATCAATCAATGCTTGATCTAGGGTTAGACCTTGTGATTTATGAATGGTGACTGTGTATGCTAGAGACAGAGACAACTGTTCTCTGCATACATACTGTGAAAAGAAGGAATCGGGCTGTTGAGCGTCCTATCCTTTTAACTTCTGAAAGTTTGTCAAAGTGAACATTGGCAAACTGAATGCTGTTGTCATGTGGGTATGTCTGGAAGCCAACAACTGTACCAAGTGCTCCATTAACTAATACTTGCTCCACATCAAGGTTACGCTTTAGCATCATTCTACAGTTTAAGTACAATGTTAACATTTTCTCTAAACCAGCTGTGTTCGAGTTTTCTAAGGTATTTAGTCGTGCTTTGGCTTGTTAGATAGGTAGTGTCATACTGTGCATGTCCAGTTTGTGTAGTAAATTTTCACTAGTGGTTGCATTTCTTTTTTCTGCATTGTTTCATTGAATTGTGCACAGCTTGCAAGAGTTGGCATTAGGGACATACAGTTTACATTTTTGTGTGCTAATTGTTCCATGACATTAGTAACACGTGTTATGGCCGTATAACTCATGGATGCGTCTGGTATTTAATATAGACTGTGCTTCCTTAGATAGTAAACTCAAAATGTTGGCAATTGACGGTGTTTGTTACATCTAAAAGGGCTTCAATTTGCCCTCATTTTAGTTTGAGCAAACTTTTTTACATTGTTCCACTTGCCATGAGCATAAAGTCGATCCTACATTGGGAAGTGGTGATTGTATTGTCTCTGTCTGTTGCTTTGGATTGGTAATTTAGCCCATTTCCGTCTTTTGTGTCATTTTTAAACTTGAGCAACCTAGGATTAGTGTGACAATCAATGGGCTATTAAAAAATTGTCTATCCCATTAGGTGTCACATGAGTTGCTTTAAAGAGAAAAACTGATTCTCTTTATCGTCCTGGGTTAACTCTCTTTTTCCTTTCCCATGTTTTACTGGTTGTCTCTTCCTACTCAAGTTTATCCGGAAGAGAATGGGTTGGGACTCTCAAGGTTGAATGCATTACACACCATAGAAGTGGTACTTTCATTCTTATTCTGTCACTATTAGACAGGCGTTGTAACACTGCAACCTAGTTGAGAGTGCACAGTAGGCAGGGATAGTACCTCTGTTTCGCTCTATCCTTCTGTCTTCAGCAACAACCTTGTTCTATTCCCTTTTTTATGAATAGACTTGAGTCCACCCCACAGTAAAAAAACGTTTTGGGCTTGGTTCTACGAACTGGACCTAGTCTTGGGCTCTTTGTTAGCTGCTACTAGCTTTTACACAGTTGTGTGTTGCCTAATCTTTTGTGTGAACATTAATTACTAAGGGCAATACCCTGTCAATTTGTAGAAATTGCCCTATTGTTTGTTTATAAAGAGATCTGCATACTGACACATGTTTTCAATTAGTTCTTTGTATTGGAAATGTTGTCAGAGATTTACATTTCCTATGCTGCCAAGAGTTTTACGGCACAGTTTGTGTCCTAAGGTTTTAAAACTAGGCTCACCTTTCACTGGTGTTCATTGAAGAAGATCTCCGAAAACAATAACATGTTTCCTCCAAAGAGTTCTTTGTAGTCTGTTTCAAGGACCTCTTGCAATCAAAGCCAACATTAGGTTGGAGACCATATGCTTCATTTATTAGCAGCATTTTCATTTTTTTAAAACTCTGCATAGCTCCATAGCAGCTTATGCTGAAAGTTTGTAGTAGTCCAATTTGTTTTGGTGTTCTACTGGAAGGAGTAGCAATCGGTGTGAAGTGACACCACATATGTTGTAGGCAGCTTAAACTGTGGGGACAGTTACAACAGCTGAAAGTTTGTTGTTTGTCAATTGTTGAAGGAACTTGCTAATGATTTTTATTAAGAATGTTTATACCTGGAAGTACCTCTTTGCCTCCCTTGCTGGACCTCTGTGTGGACTTTTGTTGTGAGCGTGGAACGCTGTATAACGTGAGAGAAAACGCCGCTCGCAGCATACTATTGGAAGCTCCGCCCACTTGGTGTGTACAAATTGTGACCGCGTGAGCACCTGGCGAAGTACCTGGAAGTACCTCTTTGCCTCTTCGCTGCGTAGTAGCGGGGAAGCGGCAGGGAGTTAAGGAAGCCACAATTGTACTTTCGCTTCTGTCAAGAACGGTTGAGCCTGGTAGCAATGCTCCAGTTTAAAGTGCCTACTCTTTAAACAGGCATGCCTGACATCAACTCGCCACTTGACCGAGTGCTGAGACAAAGATCGCTATCACTTGGCTCGTGGAAACGAGCATTAAATCAGTCAGCCTCCACTCCTCTAAGTAAAAGGACGCTAAAGGCTGCCAACATTGTTCCTCTCTACTCACCGGCTTCGGATATCAGGAAATTTTGTAAGGACTTGTATCCTGGAGTAGAACAGTTAAACTGTCCCCCTGCTGATTCATCAGAGGAAGTGAGGTTGATTCCAGTTAACAACGTGGAGGAAAGTATTGCCCCGTTGTCACCCGCCTTAACGGAAATGGCGACCGGGCAGGAGTAGCCTCTGACTCCTCATTTATGGACAGTGTGTTTTTGAAAAATATTCCACCTACTGCTGAACCGGCTGAAATTGAAACTGCCTCAACCAGCTTAAATGTTTCACCAGACATTGCCATAATAGATCTGGATTTAAGCGCCTCTCGTTCTTCGGCTCACTGCCTTTCTGCAAACCTATCAGGTTCCCCTATTTTGTTTGATGGGGATGACAACTCAAATATAGAATCAGTGGCCTCCTTCTATGCTCCCTACTCCTCAGAGACAATCTGGTCCGACTGTAAATTTTCCATCTCTCCCAAATCGGACTCTGTTACAAAACTAGTGGGAATCACGTTGAATGCCATGAATACAACAATGCTCTCGTTGAGCAAGTTATATGAATCTTTTGATAAAAAATTGTCTTTACAATCAAAACAAATTGAACAAATTTTGCTATGGCAAAAGGAAATATGCTCTGTGTTGAGCCGGAAGACGAAAGAGGCGCAGCCCGAGTCTAACGTGCTGATTGTGCGAGCTACGGTCCCATTTCATGAAGCTATTATTTATGACTTGCCCAGCCAATCCAACGCAGGCAACAGTATAACAGTACGGAGCCAATCTGTGATCCAGGCACCTTATAAAAACATATACATTTTTTTCTAATTTTCCCAAAAAGAAAACTCGATCTTCTTCGCAGACAAAACTATCAAAAAACAAAAAGACTCAAAGATAAGTTCTCAACAAATACAAAACAATTGTTTAAAGCTATTAACTGCTATAATAAACGCTCAATAATGGTCTTGAATGCAGTATCAAAAAAATATCAACAGCAAGCTCATGTTAGGGCATCTCATCAACTAACTAACATGAGCAAAACAGTTGTTCCATATGAGCCATTGGATGAACTGGTAGAAGTTGCTTTGTGCCGAGAAGGAGAGAAAGACATTAACTTATTACACATACGGGTTCAACCTAGTACATCTAGTACCAGTCAAGCTACTTCTGAAGCTCATCGGCAAGTAATCAGAAGAGCTGTTGATGCCTACATGGCAGGCCATCTGCTTCTTCCGATTGCACAGAAGCAAACGACATCAGAGGTCCTTGCTAACAACATAGGAGACAGTGATAAGGAAAGACGTTTAGATGGACACTTATCGCTGGATGTACACATCCCTAGCAAATGCCATAGTGCCCAGCCCTCTCTGACTCATGGTAAGTGTCCTGAGGCTGAGAAGATAAGTCAGAATGTCTCTAATATAGAAACGCCAAATGTTCTTCCCGAAGTAGATCACCGAAAAATTCAAGGGAAAAATAGCTCACTGTTAGATGACATAGCATAATTAACTTAATAAAAGCGGTCCTAACCTCAAATAAAGAGATGGGCTTATTACCGAATAACGTCAAGTTCTGTTAGGCGATCCTCTGCACACCGATCCACTGCACACCAGAACACTGCTCACATTTCCCCAACACCTCCCTCCAGGGTTCGAGGCTCATGTGATTCGGTTTACCCAAAGGACCGAAAACTCCATACCAGGTACGATTTACAGGCTCGATTGCAGCCCTTCCTGCACTGGCAGTTGCCATGGAGAACATACAGCAGAAGGGGCGGCGTTACACCTCCACGCCGATCGTTCACTTGCTCACGTGATCCAGAGTGGCGTTTCCCACGTGACCTTGGTGGACGTCACATGACCCCGAATCGCACTGTATATAAGGCTTGATGCACGGAACACTCATTGCTTCTCAGCTGTCTTCAGACCCTGTTTGGCGCTACGTTTGGATTACACTACTGGTTTACCTTGATCTTGGAACTCTCTCTTGGACTCCTTCGGATTACCCTTTTGTACCCTTGCTTGGAACTGCTTACCTATTGCTGGATTTCTGACACGACCCTAACTTGTCTTCGGATCATCCCTTGGAGTCACGCCTTCAGTCCTACAGGTGGCTTATCCTGCATCCACGCTTGTCTGCGGTCCTCTTGTTCTAGGGACCGCCTCATCTGAGTCTCGAACCTCCCGCCTAGGTTTCCTGGGTTTTCCAAACACCGAATAGGTAAGACTATTCAGATCCTTTGGTCCTTGTGATATATTGTAATTGCCTGGTACTTAACCTCGTTCTTTTTGACAGCAACATCGGTGTTCCAGAGGTTCCGTGGATCCGGGAAGTAACATCTCCCACCTGTGGCCCCAAAGGTCACACAGTGGGTTTCTTTTAGTTCCCCTGTGCGTCACTTGAGGACAGAGGTTTCAACAGTCTACATGACACTCAAGTCAGAACAAGTTCGACCAATAAGTCCCAAAGTCAAACTCCAACAAAGTGGACAATTCCCAGCCAAAGAGACCAGCCGCTCATTTTTTAAATTTGAAATGCAGACCGAATCCATGCAAGCAAAACGATTTGAATCGGCGCTCAGTATTGACAATATTTCCGGAGATCCCTCAACTGGAGGATATTGCCTCGTCGGATATCACATTAGCTGAATTTCCAAGGGCCCCAGACTAAATATAGTCAAAATATGGATGAACTCTAGAGTCATCCAAAACACCATCTGACTGGCTAAAAATCAGCTGTATGAGTTGGGCTTTGAAATCTTTACAGAAACCACAACACTGTATGATCTTAACATGGTACATCAGAAAACAGTGACTAGGGAACAAGATTCTCTTACCACCTCTGGCATAAACATGGCTATAAGTAATCAAAACACTTGCGTGTGCAAATGCAATCAAGCCTCCAAGTAAATAGATGTGCTAGCATATAATGCTGAGATTAGTTGCTAAGTTGGAACACCAGAGGTTTCAAGCATTTGCTAAACAATAGTGAAAATTCCTTGCATAAATTTGAAATTATACCATTGCAAGAGACCTGGCTCACAAAGGTGCCGATTTGGGACAGGTATGATGTTTACTTGAATCCAGCAAAAAAAACAACCAGAGGAAGACCAACTGCTGGGTTACTTACTGCAGTAAAAAAGGTCTGCGGTATAAAATCTGAACAGTGGGCCACAACGAATAGCTTTATGCAATTGACGAAGGTTCATATTCAAATGCATGGTTTTGCTGTAATTAGTGTGTATTGGAACCCTGTGGGAATTTCTGACACATGCTTCTTTAAGGAACTCACAGATTTACTCATAATGATTACTCTTGAGCCTACGGTAAATTATATTATAATTGCAGGCAATTTTAATATAAACTTTGCTTGTGATAAACTGCAATCTAATAATCCTAGATTGCTAAAGTGGTCTCTCTTCATGAAATCACATAATCTGTGTAGGCTTAACAGAGCTTTCAAGTCAGACATTCCTATGAGACCTACCTGGCGAAGGGGTGCGAGTCATTCCACCATAGATTGTATTTATGTCAATGACGGTTTATTACCTGCTATTTGGGACTTCTGCATTATTGAAAACAATGCTAGTGATCATGATCAGCTGTCAACCAAATGGTCTTTATCAATCAATAAACCTCTTAGTGGGAATTTTCCCCAACAACGATTTCTTATTGTGAATCCAGGTCACAATAGACTATGATGGTCGGAAGACTCTCTAGTACACTTTAATCATATGTTGTTAGAGCAAAATATGAAAAAAACTAGAGGTAGCATGTCAAATGTTACTTATTGTGATATAATGAAATCGACTCAAAATAAACCCATGAAGAACAGATGGGGAGAAAGTAATCGTCCTAATCTTCATGTCTACAATCATGAGATAAGATTGCAAAAAACGTTGTTCCGCTCTCAAAAGCGTGAGGCCCAAAACAACAACTAGCTCTGAGACCTTTCATAATAACCCGATTGAGTACCAGATATAAAAATTGGTTGACAGCAAGAAGGGCTGAATTATATCAACAAGATGGAGCTAAAATGTTAAGTATGCTTCAATCCAAAAATACAGCCAAAATCTGGTCCGTATTAAACCAGGCTATACAGGGCCCGCACATTTTGCATCAAGCAAATGGTGTAGTTGAACAGAGGTGAATTGACCACTTCTCTGAGCTCTACTCCCTTTCAGAAAACTCAATGGATCTAAATATAGTGGATCTAAAAGAATTTAATATCAAATTTGATCTCGATGACGTGCAGCTCTATATTCAAAGAGCCAGCAGTTCAAGAGCGTGCGGGCCTGATGGCCTTTCAAACCTAATCTTGAAAAGGCATCTGGAAATTGGGCCAAGATCCTGTTCAACTTCTTCACTGCGATAAACAATACCCAGACTATTCCATCATCTTGGAGACATTCTATCATTGTCCCAATATATAAAAAGGGCAATCGTCAGTTACCATCGAGCTATAGACCTATAGCACTTCTCGACGCCTCTGGGAAGATTTTTTCCAGATTAATACTAAGGGATTTCAATAAATGGACCACAGCAGCGCAATTAAGAGATCCGTTCCAAGACAGTTTTGTAACCGGCCTAGGTACTGCTCCTGACATCATCACCTTAAATATGATCCATTCATGCGGCCCGAAACCAACCGTTCTACTTAGCATTTATTGATTTTAGAGTCGCATTGGACTGTCATGATGCCTACCCCCGGGCATCCAGACCAAGTCCAGCAACCTCGGAAGCAGGCATCATGTTACCCAGAAATTTCCCAGCAAACCTTGTTAGGGGCTATATGGGTACAGTCCTGGCATCTATGGCGCCAGGCTCATATGGGGGAACAGTTCTGGCGCCATAGACGCCATGGCTCATATGTTAAAACTTACCTGATGCAGACCATGCTGCAAGAGATCCAAGCCCATGTGAGGCTTGGAAGGAACTACTATTTTGTTACTCGGGTGTGGTTGTGGAGGAATACTTACCTTGCACTACTTTGGAGGCTATTTAAACCACGCCCAAAGGGGAGGACACGCTTCGCGTTATTCTGCATCCTGCAGCGTAACGCTCACCGTGCCTGCAGTCAGCATCCAGCCTCGTGCCACGCCCGCCTCGAGTCCAGAGTGCCTAGAAAGAAGGGGAAAGAAGAAGAAAGGTTAGAACAAAAACATTGGGTTTCTTACCTGATTCCGGATTCATCACACTTTTGAACAAGAAAAAGACTATATTTAAACACTTCGCATCGCCAGCAGCAGCGCCGCGCCATACTCACCGTTCCTCGCAGCATCTGTACGGTCAGGCGCTGCCTCCATCATTATGTTGCCGCATTCTAGCACCTAAGGGGAACAAGAAAACAATAAGGTGAGCCGAGGGGAAACAAACAAGGACAATCTCTTGCCACCATATACTTACCTGATTTTACCGCCAGAGGTATTATTCACCAGCACGCCAAATCTTCTTACGCCGCACCTGTAAGGAAAGAGAAAGCAGCAAGTTAAACTTTGGCATCATTTAACGGACAGCACAGACTCTTACCTGAACTCTTTAGCTGCCACAGAACTATCTTCTTTTGGGTCTAAGCTGCAAGATAAACAAAGGAATTGGACAAGAGTGATTATTCAGACATTTTTGAACTCTTAAGAACTATATGCTTACGATCCTTCGCTAGGAGTTTTGGAGCCAAGATTTGTCTAGAACTCTTCCAATATCCTCAAGCCAGTGAAGTAACTGGCCATCAACGCGCCCCTGCGTTCCTCGCAGGATGGAGAGCTCATCATTCAAAACTATAAGGTGAGCTTTCTGAACGGGAATATCAGAGGTGATAAATGGGGACGCAGTGAGGGGCTATTACTCAGATCCATGGGTGGCTAATTCCCTTTCTCCGCCTTTAGGAGACTACTTCTACGGGTCAAGCAGACAAAGCTAGGTGGGCCAATCCAGTCAGTCATCTCTGCACTACGCATCACATTGGTGGAGACCGTGGCTATCCAGTTCCGCCCGACACCCCTGTGGGAACCAGGTGAGTGTAACATGGACTCCATCGATCGCTCTAATCTCTATCATAAACTGGTTCACTACAACTGCCCACAATCACTCTGTACGCTCATTCTGTTTTTGCATACAAAAACAACAATGCAAGTAAGACTGACTACCGATGGACATCTCTCTGCGTCATTTGAAACTCTACGTGGACTTAAACAGGGCTGTATTTTGGCCTCCACCATAGTCAATATGTTTATTTTGGATATGGGGAAGATCTTCTTAGAAGTAATGGGCGATCCACCAAGAGTAGCTGATCAGAAAATCCATCATCTACTATATGCCGATGATCTTGTGCTTCTATCACAAACACCAGTAGGCTTGCAAAACATACTTGATGCACTTGATATCTATGTAAGAAATATTAACTTAGTAATAAACACAGACAAAATTCAAGTTATGATTTGTAAACCAAATAACAGAGTTAAATTAAGGTTGTATAAGTGGAAATGACACGATGTGGAATTTGTTAGGGTTTCTCAGTACAAGTACCTTGGCACCACAATAACTGACATAATGAACTCTGAGACAAAAAAGAGAGTTAAAAAGCAAACTGCAGACTTTAATATCCCAAGCAAAAGTAATAATGTGGAAATTTGCAAAATTCTCTATCAAACATACTGTGGCATTTTACCAACAAAAGGTAATTCCAATTATGATCTATGGAACTGAGGCGAATATTCCCAAGGGTCAGTGCTGGTGGGATAAAATCAAATCACGGTTCTGGAAACAAACTTAAAACCTTCCAAATTGCACACCACTTCCACTGATAAGATTTGAATTGGGGTTAATCTCACTCCATGCTCAAGTCCAGTGGAAAATGTGTGCCTTTTTGAGAAAGTCTCTCTTGGATCTAAATATGCCGAACATCTTGGGCATAGTTGCTCGATATCTATTAAGTGGTAATCATTTGTTCTCTAAAACATGGCTCAAATGTGCCATAAACATCTTGGCAGATGCAGATGTAAAACCTGATCAATTACTGCGAAATCCTGATAGGGCCAAACTCTAAATTTACCAATATGATTGGATTGTGAACCATAGTCGCTGCATGAATTATAAAGATTTTGATTCTAAATTGTTCGGCCATAAGAAATTTAGTGTCATGACGGACTACCTTATTAAGTGCCCTTCCACATATATAAGATCACAATTTTTGAGGTTTAGGCTAAATCTATGGCCCACCAGGGATGTATTGGTAAGAAGAAAATTATTATCATTGGAGCAACATTATCGTTGATTCTGCAAAAATATTACAGAATGCGAAACATTGCAACATTGTATCGTAATATGCCCAGAACTAAAGCATGAGAGAAAAATCTTATTTAAGAAGATTACTGTTAAATATCTTCAAATGGAAACTGATGAAATTTGGTTTGGGCTTTTTACAAATATGAGATTAGTGGTTTGTATTGCTATAATTCAATTTCTAGATCTTATATTTTCTAAACATCAAAACAGCCAGTGAAGGTCTTAATTACTGTGACGTATTTTCATAAACCGTGGAAAGATCTGTAGATTATATGCATGCCAACTATTGAACCATTAATCTTTTATCCTCTTGTTTTTTCCCCTTTCATATATTTTTCTTCTTTTGTCTTCTTCTTACCTCTTTTTTACTTTTTTAAACTTTGCATGCATTGTAAGTGTAAGTTATAATGTAAAATGTTTAAATGTAAGACTGAAAAAATGTTCAAACTAAATTTCTGTATAATGTCAAATGTGTAAATGTAAGACTGAAAAAAAAATCCTTTCAAATTTAAATGTCTGTATATATCTGAAAGGTTGATTTTATCAGCCAAACAAATAAAATCAAAAAATAATAATTATTATTAAGAATGTTTTGTCTGAACCAGCTTGACCACTTACATACAGCAGCATAGGTTTATAGTCTTGACAGGTACAAGTTTTAGTTCCGTGTTGCACACCATGTTCAATTTCTTTAGGTACTTCTAGGAAAATTATGTTGCACATTGTTTAATTGTGATTTAAGTAGAGCAAAGTCTTCTAAAGAATGCTCATACTGACACATGGGGTTTTCTACTTCAGTCATGGCTAATTCTGCCTCATTTGCTATGAGTGGCTGTCCAAGTGGTTCTTGGCTTCCTGTTAGAGAAGGTTGACTGTGGTCAGGAGTGTCTATATTTAGTTGTGCCCGGAGTTGTTGTTCTTGTTGGTGTCTATTGTCCAACATGTTTTTGTACTGCGTAAAATGTATATCTGTCCTAGTGCTTGCACTTGCATTCAAAGCATCTTCATAGGAGGCATAGTTGTTTAATAAATCTTCTTTTTGCCATGGTTTAAAAAGTTGTAGTAGGACCATGTAGTACAGTTCTTTCTGTTGAGGAGTTTTAATGATAGCTTCATATGATTAATCAGGCTGCGTTTGGTAAGTTTAACCAGGCTGCCCTCACAACTTTTGACTATTTATTTACTTTTTTTCTCATGTGGTTTAATATTATTTTTGTATGATAAGCTTTGGGCTATGTGGTATAGGGACATGGTTTCCAAAGCAGTACTCCTGTTTGGGTAGTATGTGTCCAATAAGTTGTTTTTGAAAATGTCCTGGGTGTGTGGATATCGTTTTTGGCTATTGTTTCTATGTCTTGGTATGATTTGAGAACTCTTTTTCTGCATGCAGCAGGACCAAGGCTTAGCCAGACTATGTTTTCAGATTTCCCATACAAGACAGTGCCGGTTAAACGGTCTGCGGCTTTGTAGCAGCCACATTCTCTATGGAAGAGCATTATTTTGCCAAAGCTGTACAATTTCTGTGACAGTGTTTTGTCACTTGATATGTCATCCCAGAGGTCTTGAAGCTCTGTTTTCTCTGCTTTGGCATATGATATGGTGTAGTCTGTGACAGATCGTGCAACTGCAGTGGAATTGTCTGCAATGTGCTGCACATCTGTATTTGCATCCCGAAGGAGGGCAATGATTGCATTGTAATCATTGATGTACTTTGATGCTTCTGTTCTTTTTATGCAAAAAGTGTTCTTAGGTGATTTGCCTTTCAAACTGTGTCTAACTGAAGACATGAAGCTGTTCACTTGTCCTGTTGCTGAAACTGGTCTAGGGAAACCAAAGCAGCATTTGGTGTAGTATTTCCCTTTGTTTTTATATTTGCGCCGACAATACTTGCCACACTTGTGCCTTTGAAACTGCAAAATATGTGCATGTAGGTCACGATGTGTACTTTCTGAAGGGATTTCGTAAGTGAAATTTGTGAATGAACTGCAAAACAGTGGCATCACTGTCCTGACCAAATTTAGGAGCATCTTTAATCCACAAAAGCATGTGGATGTGTAGTGCTACTCTAGCTTGATATTCTTTTCTCCAAAAGAAGTGTTCCACTACTCCGAGGGGAGGAACAGTTATTACAAACGAAGTGCAACATGGCAATAAAGCGATGATGGAAGTACCTTGATACATTTACAGGATCAAGAGAGCAGAGTTCTCCTAGTGTTTTTATGTCTATATCTGCTTTGTTTTTGTTTGCTATTCATAGGAAATTGTGCAAGTCTTCCCATGCATACTCTGCACAACTTAAAGTCACAAACCATGTGGGCGGGCCAAGTTTGCGTATCATACAGCGTATATCTGCGCAAAAATGTTTTGAAAATTGGAACCTGTTTTCAAATGTGTGTGCAACTCTGTAAAATAGAGTTGCTAGTTCACTTTCAAAGAGGAGGTGGAATATGTATTAAATGTTTTGTCTGAATCTGGGGTCTTCAGAATACATTTATAAAGAGCGGTATTCTCATGCTGTCTTTTGTGTGCACCTTTCATCGTACGTTCCACCTTTTCCAGTAGGAAAAAGTAGAGAAAAGGCTTGTGCTTCTACACTTTTTTCCCATATATTGATTGGAGATACTTTGGCTTGTCGCATTTTATATGTTTCCAATGCATTGTATATGTTATCTTTGGAGTGCAGTGGGTGAATTGTATAGTGGTCTAAAATATTGGAGGCTACAGTAGGATCTAGAAGTTCAAATTGGCCAGTTCCTGAGGGGTCCTGAATTATTTTGGTGGTTTCCCTCAAGTTTTCTTCAATGTTTATTTCTTTGTAGTATTCATTGTTTTTTTTAGATATTGCAGGGCTTCCCTAATTTTATGTAGGTACACTAGTTGCTGCCAAATTCTTTTGGCTTTTGTAGGTACACCATTCACTAGGATAATCAAAGATTGATCTATTGGCCGTTGCACTGCTAGAGTATCTACATTTCCTTTCAGATCTAATGGCAAATAAACGGCTTTGCCACAAATGATTTTCAGTAAATCAGAGGGAGGCAGTTTTGCTGTTTTTGGTTGAAGGCGTATTATTGCTTGAAATGGGTGCACTGTTTGGATTATAATGACTCATACACGTTAAGTTGTTAGAGTGGTTTTGGCAGTGGGAATATTTCCAAGTTATTAGTTATAGCCTGTGAAGGCATTTGGTTGTTGTCAAGTTTTGCAGTGCAGTATCTGCAAAGTATTGAGGGCTTAGTAATTTCATATTTGTTTTCTGCTATAAGATAGAGAGCTAGTTGGAACCACTGGGATTCCTCAGTGTCTTCTATTTTGTACATTATGTCTACAGTTTTGGTGCTCTTAAGTTATGCGACTAAACACACACATACTTGGTTTGGTACTTCAGCAGATGTGCTTCTAAACTTTAGTATTTCTTTTTTGTATGTGTGTAATAGCGGTTGACATCTGCAAGGTTGTTGCTACTCTTTTCTAAAAGGTACTGGATTTTCTAAGTGCTCTTCAGTTCCAAAATATTTGCTTTGGATGGGGTCTATTTCTTCGAGCAGTTCTCTGGCTGTACCATGTAGGAGAATGTCATTTAAATGGTCCAGTGCTAAAGCAGGACTTTTTGCATAGTATACTTTGTGAACGAGATTTCGTACAGTCGAATGGTGTGTTGCTAACATTTTGATATGGTGGAAGGTGCTTTAGCAAGCAGGTCCAGAAATGCAGGCTAATGAATGCCCTCGTAGTCCTGTGTATTTGCGCGCTGGACATGAGTCTTTAGTTTGACATTTTAATTTGTCTTTGCCTTTCACATACTGATTGAGGAACTAGCGTGAAGATGTGAAAGATCTTTTTTGCACGTTACACCTTGATGTGCACGGCCATTTGTGGACTGGACGTATTGGTTCGGTGGAATGGAGACTTCATTATAAGGTTGCTGGGGAGATTCTTGTGAGCAGCGTTTCTTCTTCCATAATGGTATTGTCAACCTTTTCATACCCTCGCCCATTGCAATCTTCTTAATATATTTCTTTTTATTTTTACATTTCGAAAGAGGAGTCACAGTTTCTTTCCTGCAAGCTGCTTTAGTTTTGCTTAGTGACTGTATTAGCTGTTTTGTTTGAAATTTGGTATGCTTTTTATCTGCTCTATTTTTGTGCTGCTTTCTACAGAGTTGCTTTTTGGTAGGCATTCTTTAGTGTCTGTTGGAGAAGAAATGAAAGTGTGGGTTGGGAGGTTGTGCAATGTATATGCATTCACTGTGCACAAGTGTCTGAATATGAGGGTGGGCATACATATAGAGGTGTGTGATTGTAGAATGGACTGTTACTTCAGGTTGGGAAGGCTGTACTGGTATCTGTGTGTTACTATACCGGTGTTCCGATGACAATACAAAGTGTGCACCTGCTTAGGTGCAACGGGTAAGAGTGAAACAAATGCTGTTGGGTTGATACAATTGTGTTGCCTAGAATACAAGAATACAAGGGAATCCTACAATTACTACGCCGGGTTTACTGCGCCAGCTGAAAACGATGACTTTATTAATTTTTTAAAAAACCCATTTCTCAGATTATATATGTGGGGAATGGGGTAAAGTAAATAATTAATGTTGGGGGAACATGGGGAGTAGCGGGGGGGTATCCCCCCACATATATAGTCTGTGAAAAGGGGGTCGAAAAAAAGTCGGCATTTTCGGCTGGCGCAGTAAACTGGGTCGCAATAATCACATAGATCTGAATACAAGAACACTGCACTGTCTGAGTAATAGGCAGAACACTGACAGTATTGCACTTACTTTGTTGGATGTGAACAGTAGGTTTCTTCTGGGTTCTATTTTCTACTTGAGACGCCACTGGCTTTCAGGAGAGTGGTCTTCGCTGTAATTGCGAAAGAAGGAAATTAGTACGTGTGTGTTAATGGCACAGTCATTGCACTTGGAGAACACATTATGTAAAGTTATAGAAGGATTTCTTGGCAGGAAGAGAAAGTGTGTGTGTGAAATTGCACAGCTTTGTATATTAATGGGGTCTTGAGAGCATCAGCATCGTTGCTATGGGGTGGAAGTGTGTCCTATGAGGTACACTTTTGCAAGTGTGTTTGTTGCCGTTGCACCATTTACTTATTTAGAAATGGATTAGTGCAAGTTGTAGTAGGGTGAGAAAAAGGCTCAGAAAGATGTACAGATTGGAAAGGATTAGGTTTCTGTGTGTGGAATTCCATTAACTTTCCCGTACATAGGTGCTTGCTACATGAGTGCAGAAATCCTTTCTGTCGTTTCATCTATATATCCACATTTACAAATGGCACTGTTCCCAATGTACACGTGCATTTGTTTGCTTTTCAAGCAATGGTGCGTTCTGTCAATTGTGCAAAGTATGTACTTGCATGCTTTGCGAGCATACATGTAGTTTCCCTTTTCTGTGTGCATTCTGAGCATTTCACATAGGACCTGCCTTTTCAACTAGCTGTAAAAGTGGTTCCAATGTGGTTTTATTTTTTTATTTACGAATACATCAGAGAGAGTGGTGATAAAATGGAAATATGAAATGTGAAACAGTTATACAAGTGGGCATTAAAAGAAGTAACACAGCATTGTAAGTAAGTGCCATTTGATGTTAGGAGATGGGACAAATGACAGTATGATTATTTAGTAGGTTATGCAAGGTAAGTGACAGGTAGCCTGTTCAAATGCATGAAATGTATGTACTTGCTATGCTTTGGTAAGATACAAGTAGTTTTCTTTTTCTGTGTGCATTGTAGGCATTTTATAGCAGGTGTGTTAATGGGGGAAGTGGTTGTAAAAATGGCAGAAGGAATAAAGAGAATAACAGTTTGCACATTACAATGGCTGATATGGGTAAAAGAAAATGTTGAAAGCACCCAGCATTGTAAGTGCCACTTGATGGTAGGAGATGGGACACATTACAGTATGCTTATTGAGTAGGATAAGCAGGGTAAGTGGCAGGTATCCTGTTCACATGCATTTGTAAAACAGTTGGCAATGTACTCTACAAAATATAAAAATATATGCATACCTGTAGTTTGTGTTGATGGATGCAGATGTGGATAAATCTGGAAGCAGATATGTTGGAGAGTTGTTCTGGAGGTGCTTTGCTATCACAGCCGACTTGTAGCCAGAGTGTTCGCGTTAGATCGAAAGTGCTGAAGTGTGATCACAGAGGTAGATGTAGAGGTCTTGGGTGTGATTGGTGAATGGTTGTGTGACTGCTTATGTGTAGTCAACGAGGGAGTGGTTCAGAGAGTGTTGTGGAAAGGGAAGGGCTGCCCTTGTGTTTTGGGGTCCGCGGACAACACGGTATTCCACGGACAGGGCTTGCCGCACCCAGGGCTTCTCAGCATGCCTGGAATGCAAATGGGACTGGGGGATTAGCCAATCAGGTGTTGAGGGTGTGATTCATAGGGAGAGAGAGTCATCCTTTTTCTCACTGCTGTTTGTAGTGAAGATGGCTGTGGTTGGAGAGATGGAGATGAGTGTGTGGAAGGTGGGAGATTGTTTTATGACTAATCTGCAGAGATATGCAGAGATATGTGGCATTTCTGCCAACCTTGGATTGGAGGGAGTAGAGGCTTTGTGGTGTGGTGTGCGCCAGGAGAAATTTGAATGGTGTATTTACACTTTGTAAAAATATGGCTGTTTTCAACAGTCCAGCTGTCCTGGTGATTAATTGTGGAGGAATGTATTTGGGGTATGTGATTGCAATAACTTTGCAGGGTGCACTGAAGCAGTTGCTGAAGGAACCAATGCACCTCTTTCCATGTGCAAAGGTCATCTTTTCCCAAATACCACCTAGGGCTTCATGGATGTGTCCTAGTGTCTTTAATCCTCAACAAGACAAAGGAAGGCCTCTTGTTAACCAAGGGATATCTTGTTTTATGTGTGCTGTTGGGATGTCTTCATTCCCAAATGAGAACATGTTGGAGGATGGTGCAAGTTCTTTTTTTTGAGATGGCATTACTTTGACGGTTTGTGGGAATGAAAACTTTCTTACTAATATTCAAAATACAATCAGAAGGTTGTTGTAAAATCATGTATAGTACATTCAGCAGGTGTAGCAGAAATCTTTTGAAAAGCCCCCCCCCAAAAAAAGGCTCTTTTCAGAGCCACAACCAAAGTGGAAATGTGCTACCCTGGTTGCAATTTCTGTCCCCAGCCTCGCGAATTGCACAATATGTCCGCAGACACCACAGTAGTCTCTAGAGCGCACGTGCCACATCCAGGGCTTTTAAGGCTGGCAGGCATGGAAATGGGACTGGGGAGGCCAGGGTATTGGTCAATACATTTTCCTGGGTATGCTGTGCAAAGAGAGACTATGGCAGAAGGTCTTTTTGCTGAGAGGAGTGCAGATGGCTATGGCTGTGTCTTTCAGGAAACAGAGTGTTTGGATTTTGGGAGACTCTTGGATACATTGGTTGCAGGTGTATGCGAAGCATTGCGGAGTGGTTGCACATTTTTGATTCCATCATGTGGATGTGCACTGATATGGAGTGCGTGAAATCAAGTGGCTGGATTAGGTTCTTCTATGTGTCAATTTGGTGACACATCATCATCCAGACATTTTTATTAATTGTCGAGGGAACAGTTTAGGACATGTTACCGGCATCTCACTGCAGTTTGCGATGAAGGAGGAACTTGGGAAAGTCATGGACATGTTTCCAAACTCCAGAGTAATTTCTTTTCGCATTGCACAGAGACAGGCGTGGCTGCGCTCTTCTTGATTTGGTCCGCAAATGGAGAAAGCAAGGCGCATGGCCAACGAGGCTGTTTGCGCCTTTTTGAGAGATGTTGGCATGTCGTCCTTTCTGTTAGAACACCTACCTGGACTTCACACTGCTCTTGTCTCCGGACGTGGCAGGTGTATCCACGGTTCCGGCTCTGGAGACACGCCATCTCCCAGCGAGTCGGCGGTTAGCGCATTCACTTACGTGTGCGGACCTCGTGGGTAACCAGGAACAAGAAAGTGAGCTTGTGTTCCAAGCTCGTTCTGGTTCCCGCTCTGCCATGACGCACGTGCAAGCCCGCCAGCGCTCCAAGCCTCGTTGTCGTGCCGGACGCTGTAAATAGCGTCCAGATCTCTGAACTAATCGTGTCTTAATGTGGTTTGCTTCCTAGCTGACCGTAGCTTTGGTGCCTCTCGTTCTGCTCCAGTTTTCCACGTTTCCTGGTCTGTGCCTGCCCTCCTCTCCGGTTCACTAGTTTTCTGGGGTTGGCTCCATGATACCTGTTTGGGTCCCAGCCCTCTTGGTTCTCCCTGCCTTCCTGCTTCCTTCCTGTCCTCCTTGACCCCCAATCCTTGTCTGGGGGGGATTGGCTTCTGGTCCCTTGCTTGCCTCCTGGGGTCCTTTGGTTCCCTTTCCTCCTGGGTTCCTGCCTTACCTCAGGTCCTTCCAGATCCCTTGGGTTACTACCAATTGGACCCGATCTTCCTTGCTGTTAGGAAGCCTTCCTTGCCTGCCTGGCTGAGGGTACCAGCCCCCCAGATCTTCGCCTGCCTCTTGAGAACAGTTTGTGGAACCTTTTGAAGATCCTCTCAGCCATTCCAGTGTTTGGAGATTGATAATCAACTTGGACTCTAACCAGTTTGACACTTCCATCGACCTCCCTGTCAGTGCTTGCACTGTCCCGACGTCACGTTAATCCGCAGGGAGGTGTGTCTGTGGCGTCGGGAGGTGGTTCCCATCCACCCTGTTCCACCCTGCTCTGAGACCGGACGGCCTGGCGTCACTGGCGAGAACAGCAACCAAAACCTCAGGTATGCAGCGCTCTAGGGACGTGCACCTTAACACTTTCACATGAAAATATTACATTTTGTAGCACAAACATTTTTTCAGAGAGATGGAGTCCATCTTACTGATGCAGGTAATCAACTTTTTCTGTGAAATATTCAAAATGCATTATAGCCCTTTTTGCAAGTATAGGAAGCATTTTCCCAGTAGGTGTTGGGCTGTTCCACCCTTCCAAAAACAAACACCAGAAAAAAGCTCTTTTCAGACCCACCACTTTCCCCTGGAAAAGAGTGCTATGTTTTTGAAAGTGCCACCCCTTCTATTTTTAAATAAAAGTCTGCAGAGTGTCCGCAGACTTCTCAGAATGCCCAGGGCCCTGTACCATTTCATTGGCGCTTCTATTTTTAAACTGTGAAAGGTGGTTCTGAAAAGAGCCTTTTTCTGGGAGAAGGGTGTTGTTGTTTTGTATTTCTCTTGTTTTTTTTAGACATGACAGATAAGGAAAGGAAGGGAAGGGAAGAGAGGATAGGGAAGGTGCACCAACCACAGGGATAAGAAAGGGAAAGTGCAGAGAGGAAGATGTTGGGTGGGCCTCACTTGGATAGGGGGCACACTCTCTCATGTTCCCGGACCAAAGCTTCAAAAGCACTTTGAAATTGCTCCCCCCTGCAGAGTACAACGTCGCAGTACATGCACAATACAGGGACCCTCGAAAGGTAAGGGTCTGCTGCATCGCGTAAGACTGGTTCAGGGATGCGCTGCCCGACAGGAGTGTCTCTTGTGGTGGCAGGAGCAGATACAGAGGATGTTGTAGAGGAACTCAACCTACTACTTTGTTCAAAGGGGACGACCCTCTGTACTGCCACCTTGTAGTTGGACCTCAGGTGTCACCACATGGAGGTAGTCCCGTAGCTGTACAGACCCGGTTTGCCACGACTGAGCACCATTTTGCACTCTTTTGTGCTCAGTGCAGCTCACCTTGTCTGCACATGCCTTGGGTACCCTCCAACAGTGGTAAAGAGCCTCCACACCCAAGAATCATGCTGGCTGCAGTAGTAAGAACTTCCACTACCTTATCCTCATCTTCATCCCTCTCTACATCTCCACGCCTGTTCCCCTCTCCAGGCCCTTGGGAAGGTGGTGTAGGGGGTGGGTGTGGTGTGAAGCAGAGGCAGCAGGAGTAGCCATGGTTGCCATCTGATCTGGAATGTAATCCAAAAGTAGTTCAGTCTAGCAGGAAAAGCAATGTAAGCCAACAGCAATGTGCAGCAATGCTTTGTCCTGGTATCCAAAAACAGAATGAGCAGCTCTGGGGCGTGGCCTTTTATAGGGGTGCTGGGGAGCGCTCCGCGGACAGCCACGTGCTCCGCAGACACTTTGAACACCAAAGAGAGTTCAAGAAGTTCCTAAAAGTGTGCAGATCGCCAGGGGCATGGTCTGGGACATGTGCAAGGGTGAAGTTTCATAGTAAAACATCTTGGATTGCTTATAAAAGTACTTTTTTGGAGGCTGGGGGCCCAGACACTGCTCATGGAAAAGGAGAGTGGGTGCGGTCACATGGTGATGCCGCGGATGTTCGCGAATGGGATGGGCGTCCATAGGACACCTATTGCGTGGGATCGGTTGTACGCATGCGCATAGGTGTTCCACGGACAGGGTTGGGCTCCCCAGACTAATTAAAAGTGTGACACACATGCAGCGGACAGTTCCCGGACAGGCGCGATGTTCGTAGGACCCCGAAGGTGGAATGAGCATGCATCCAGGTGTCCCACGGACAGGGCTAGGGTCCCCTAATTAAAGGTGTGTCACAACCTTGCGGACATGCAGACAGGCCTGGTGTTCTACAGACACCTCTGTTTTGATTGCGGTAGCCCGGTCAGATTAAGTGTCCGTAGGACACCTCTATTTTGATTAATTACAGACATTCCGGACAGTCGCGCTGTCTGCTGACTCCTAACGGGGCTTTTAAAATAAAACGCAGACACATACAGCAACAGTATACATACAACTTCATTTACAGACATATATATAGAAATTATAAAAGACGGGGAAGCAGAAATGGTGACATATTCAGGGGAATTGGGGTTTTCTAGAGGTTGGGTGTTAGGAGAGGAAGGGATCGAGGTCTCATTGTAACGTATTTGGTGATGGGTAATTTGTGGGGATGGTTGTCTGGGACAGGGAGAAGGGGTACAGGTGGGGCAGTGCCATTTAATATTTTCCATGATATGTCTTTGTACAAAGTCTTTCAAATCAGCAAAAGTGTTCATTAATTTATCAATTTTTTCTTCCAAGTGCGCATGATGATTTTGCACAGTGTCACTTTGTTCTTCTATATGCTCTTGGAGTTGTACATGATGTATTGTTTCTGGGGCATTGCCGCTATTTTCTGTATGTACTGTTAAAGAAAATAAATGTGTCAGGTACATGTGAAACAATGTGTATTAATTGGCTTACTTGGGAAACTGCACTGTGTACCAATAGTATCACTGTCTTCACTCATTTCATCCCGAGGAAAATGTTCTTCAAGCCACTCCAGGGTGCTAGCCATTTCTGTGTAAAAAAAGAGAAATTATTGTTTAGTGTAGCGCACTGAACAAAGTACATTGCTGTAGGAATCAATGTAGTGCACTTATCAGTTTGTTGTTCAGTTGGGCTGTTAGTGCTTTTCAGGTATGCTGTTGACTGTTGGTTTGCAGTTTCTGTATAAAGCAGCAGTGTGGTCATTCTGCTAAAGGCATAGGTTATTTTTATTTTTTTGGTGCGTTCCATTATGTTGCATATCCTATGGAATTGCACTGTTGGTTTCTTAAGTATAGAGTTTGTAGACCTAGTTTATTTTTGTATGTAATTCAGTTACGTGCTGCTCTTTCAACATGTTCAGTGTGTTTGTTGTACGCTACAACAATGTAAGATACCCCCTGAGCTTTTGGGCAGTGGGATGCTAATCGAGGTCCGTAGACAATCGCACAGTCCGCAGACACTGTACCCATCAGCATGGGGCGAGCGGGTTAAGTATATTGCATGGTACATCTATACAAACTAAGGGTATCCTGGAACCTATGAAACTCAGTGAACAAACTTTGTTAAAGGGATATTATGGTTCAGTTGTCTTAAGGAAAATCGATCAAATTCAGTGCAAATACTTTTTGAAAGGGACATTACAGTTACTTTGCACTAACAACAACCTATCCATGTTATGGCTACAAGTAAAACCGAAAAACCCCAGAAATTCACCAGTTATGGTAAGCTAAGCAACCATAACTCACGCCACCACCTTTAAAAAAGTTTTTGCACTGAAATTGATCGGTTTTTCTTAATACAGCTGAACCATGGCGTCCCTTTAACAAAGTTTTTCACTGAATATTACACGGCCCACGCCAGCGGGCCGTGTAGTTATGGTTAAGTTGCTAAACTCATAGGAAGAGCACTTTTTCGTCGGCTTAGAACTTTGCTCCCCCTGGACAAATCCTCACCAAACTTTGCCAAAAAAGTATATGGTCGGCTCTGAATTATTTCACCAAGTTGGGTGAGGTTTCCTACGGGAGGGGGGCAAAGTTATAGGGGGGGGGGGATTCCAACATTTTCCATAGACTGAATAGGGAAAAACTTTGCGCACGGTTACAGGCCTAAATGCTGGATGGATTTTGACCAAATTTGCAGCAGGGGCGGAGGCTTGGGTCAGAAAGCGTGCTTTTGTGTGTTTGGTGGAAATCCGACCAGTACTTCTGTTGCAAAGAACTGAAATGCATGTCCCAAAAAATGTGTGATTTCTGGGTCTGCTCTGCGGACCCATTTCCCTGTTCGCCCCGCGGACAGAAGTTTCATTGGCTCGCGATACGGCGTGCTGTCAGAGAAGTTTGGAAGCGGCCGGTGGTTGGCTGGAGGGAAGCGTGGTGTGCGTAACATTTTTTGGGAAAGCCGCCATGGTGTATCGGAGGACAGTGCGGCGGCGGAAGGGCCTGGAAAATGTACCGTACGGAATGTGTTGGTGGCAATAAGGGAGGGAAAAGTGGTTCATGTAACATATGTAGGCGAGTACTTTGTGTGGTGATTGGAGGCAGTTGTCGTAACGGCCCCATGTCAGGAATCAGGGTAATGACATCCACTCACGAAGGCACCTCCCTGTTAGGTGTCCTCTACAGGCACAATCCACATTGTATAGGTCCATAGGCAATTATACACGCGCATTGTTGGGAAAACGCTCTCCGTTCCTGTCCAAATACAGGTTGTCATGGCGACCAGTAACGCCTACACGGAGACGGTTTTCACCCGGAAGTAGTTCATCAGCTGTCTGTCGCATTGCATGGAAACGCGTTCGTAGGTTTACTTAACCCCGCCTCAAGAGCTGACGGGACACGTATGATTGAAGTTTACAACCTGTAGGATCTTTGTTTCTCACGTTTCTCGTGCTCTGTTCCCTTGTCCTTGCCCCGTGATTTCGTCTTCTTGTTCATGCTTCTGTTTCCTGAATCTGTTTCCTACCCTTTCTGCTGCCCTTTTCTGCCCGCCAAATTGAATCCTGACTACACGTTCTTGGACTTGGAGCGTCTCACGGACTCGCTTTTGATATTGTTCGGATTTGTCTTTTGCCTGCACGTTGCCTGACTCGGAACGCCTCACAGACCTGTAACTGCTTCACGCTCGGATATGTCACTGCCTGCACGTTACTGACCGCGGAAAGCTTCTAGGACTTTTCTTTGCCTAATGTTTGGTTTTTGGATTTTTTGCTCTTTCATCCTGGGACCTGGAAAGACCACAGTCTGCACGCAATTCCCATCCAACAGAATTTTTAAACAACTCATTGCTTCCTTTCCCCAAACCCTGGCACCTGGACTACGAGACGCTTGCTGCCGGTGCTATAGGTGTCCTTGTTCCGTCGGGATAGGATTGGAACTGGGACACCCTAAGCAACCTCGTGCCATTGGGCTAGTCCTGGACTACTTTTCCCTTCCTCTACCATCTACTCTACGGAACTGTGTACAGACAATCGGAAATTCTCAGACTGGAATAGTAGTAAGAACATTTTGTCTTCTGTACACTGATTGAGCTGATTTACTTTATTCTGTTTAGGTTCTCACACTATTGATATTTTGTTTTAGAAACCGGTACTGGGACCCTGAGGACATTTCCATCTTCACCCTCGATTGACCAGCTATCATTACAGGACACATTTCAGGTGGGTCTTGTTTCAGCAGGGTCTGAGGTTGGCAGTACACAATTTCAAAGTTATTGATTGTTACTTATTTACTCCTTACAGCTGGTGAATCCTGGGCGTGTCTCCTCTTCTGACTGCTAGATCTCTCTGTCTGTTGAATTCTGAACAGCAGAGAGTTACAACAGTAGGAAGAACTCTTCTGCTACTGTGTAGGCAGTCCGGACCTCTTCCTCTTAAGGGAGTACTCTTGGATTGGGTCTTGACACCCATAGCTTTTGCCACGACCTGTTTGCAGCTACCTTTTTTCGTGGTGAGTGGTGCAGGTGAATTGCAGAAGGATAACTAATTGCACATGACAACGTGCCGTTCGTTAAGCCCCCTTCCCACCTCCTGCCCCGCTAGCGCTATTAACCTCCATCTGCATGCCAACATCTATCTGTTATGACTCTCCCTTCCTTTGCTGACACTGCAAATCTGAGTGATCCCAGCGGTCTCAGGCTACCCTTGTTAATATGTGTACCATCTGAACAGACTTACATACTTGATGTGAACCACATTTTCATGCATGCCACCTTATAACTGCTGTTCATGTTTACATGCTTATATTACTGCCCTAAGTCGACTCGCCCAGCTGAGACCAGGATGCCAATGATACTATTGTCACTGATATAACGTGCATTGTCATTGATATAACCTGCATTGAACCTTAACCTTGAACACATTTGCACATGCACCTCACTATTTTCTCTGACTGTGTTAACATTGTATAAATCACTTGGGCCTTCTCTGTATTGCCTCTCTGCATTGTTACCACACCACTAAGTATATGCACCACATTGTACCACGCTCCCTTCGGCTACCTTTCAAGATAATAGCCCTGGCTTGCATACTCACCTGTCATTGTAGCACTCTACCAACCCAGCCTACCTCCCCTGAGAACCCTATGCTGTACAAGCTGCATTTAGCTAGCCATACAGGTTACAATATGCCATTAAACCAGAGTGAACCTACTCTTAGGCTAGCCTTGACCCATGCCCCGCTGCACACTATCAGCACCTCGCTGTCACCCTCGCTGCTATCAACCAATCCCTACCTGAACTCACCAGCCCTCTGGCTGGAACTTTTTGCATCCGAACCCACTCCCAATCAGCCATGCGCCTTGCACGTTAGGAACTCCAGACTCGGTGCCAGAGTCCATCGCGCAGCCTACCACCTACACAATACTCATAAGACCACTAAATCACCACTACCTCCAGCCATTGCCATCGTCAGCCCTCCACCCTCTGGCATCAAAAAACCCCTAAAGAAACCACGATTAAGGGCGCCCTGATCAATACCAGGTCCCTCCAGGGACATGCGCTGGACATCGCAGATCTTAGACTTCCTTGCCATTACAGAGACCTGGCTACATGCAGCCTCAGGTCCCTTACTCTCTCTCGCTATTCCCAATGGATACGCCATCATTAGATGCAACCGTAACCCAAATCAATCTAACGGCGGCGGTATCGCCTTTATTCACAAAAACACTATCGGCCTCAGAGTCATCCATAACCAACAGATCCCCTCAGCAGAATTACTGTCAGTCAAACGTGCCATCTTCCCCAACCAAACCTCCACCATGCATCTCATCTACAGGGCACCAGGTCCTCTCACCACCTTTGCTTATGACATTACATCCATCCTAGCAGATAAAACTAAGATGAATTCTCAAATTATCCCACTAGGTGACTTTAACCTCCTGGGAGGATAGCTCAGTTGCAACGTGCTCGTCTTGAAAGCAAGACGACACGGAGCAACACAGGTTCGATCCCCGGGTCCACGCATAGAAACCTCTGGGTATTAAGCGTGTTATAAATAGCCTACCATATCATATCATAACCTCGGCTTCCAAGACCCCAGTGACTCTAAAGCATTGGACATTGCTAGTTCACTTACCGACCTAGGCATCTCCCACCACATCTGTGAACCTACCCACAACAAGGGGACAACACTTGACTGGCTGTTCGATTTAAATTGTAGCATCAATATAGTATCAAACCTACCCTGTGTTTGGTCTGACCACCACATCATCATTTTCAACACCATAGTCAACGACCTCTGCACTAGACAGGACATTGCGCCCTCAATTTGTACGAGAAACAAAAAGGACATAACATGCAAAAAACTGCTTTCTATCATTCTGCCTATTTTAAACAAGGTCTCACTGTCATGTGCGGACCCTACTGTCCTAGTTGATACATTTAACCATACCATGCTCAAAGCAATAAATACCATTGCCCCATCAAATCCAGGAAACCTAAACTGCGTGCTCACCTTAACTTGTGGTTCACACCACATTTAAGAATGCTACGTAAAGAAAAACAAAATTCTGAAGCCTGTTGGAAAAGTCTTCCCTCTGACGCTAACAAAGACAGCCTCAATATAGCAACTCTTAATTTTAAAGAGGCTATCTTCCAAGCAAAAAATGATACCTATAACACTTGTTAGGACTTGTCGGCTCTCCTAGTAATCTGTCTAAACTTAATCCTAACTACAATAACATCACTATCGATGGTCACACCATCCCTATCGCAAAAACTCTAGGTTTCTACCTTGATGCCAACTCTAACCTCACCAAACAAACTAACATGATTGCCTCAGCCTCCGCCTACACAGGCTAATTAGGGCCAGTAGACCCTTCCTATCATCTAACAACTGCCTCACTCCTGCTAGAGCCCTCATACAGTCTAAATTGGACTAATGCAATAGTCTGTATATAGGTGCTAACCAATCTATAATCAACAAATTACAGGTACTTCAAAACAACACACTACGAGCTGCACTCAACATCCCCAGGCGAGAGCACATATCCACGATTAGGAAATCATGCAAATGGATTTCCATACAACAGAAAATCGATCTAAAAACCATCTGCCTCACTTACAAGGCATTAAACCACCTAGCCCCACCCTACCTCACCAATAAATTCACCATGAAACCCGCCACAAGATCTTCCAACACTTTATGCTTGACAGTGCCCAAATTCTCCTTAAAAAGAGTTGGAGGTGCCAGTTTCACAGTACTTGCCTCCCAACTTTGAAACATTTTACCACTCAACATTAAAACTATTGAGTCCTTCCAGACCTTTAGAAAACAGGTTATCGGCTGGCTCCTGAACAAAGAGTAACACATACCCCCCTAACATATGGGTAAACCTCTGTGCGGTTAACCTCCTTGCTAAATCTGTATAATGTTGTATTATATTATATACTTGTATATATTAGAAATTGCCTATTTTGTAACCTACCTATAATTGCCTTTCTGAAATTATATCTTGATTTTGTATATATCTCGTTCTGTAACTGTCTTCTTTAAGGGCCCTTCTAACTCTGGGTTTGGAGCGCACAAACAAACGCATATACTACAAGCGAAATCCAATACCAAGGAGCTTTTCAAAATACTGAAAGAACTCGAATCTCTTTCATCGCCTCCGGACACTTGCAGCAAAGATAGTACTTGGTGTGCTAAAATTCAAAAAGCACTCTTCAACAAAATATCCACACTCCAATCCAAAATCAATGACAAAAATAAACAGCCTTCAGACTGACCCGCAACTCAATTTTCCTACTGGCAAAACTATTCCTATCACTCCCAGCCACAAACCATTCAGCTTTTCTCCACTAACTATCTCAGAGGTTGAAAGTATCATCAGCAAACGTACTCTAACTGCCAGGGCGACACATGCCCAGCTCCCATTATCACGGAGGCTACACACGAACTAGCCCCCTTTATTACTGCCTTTATAAACTCCTCGTTCAACTCTGGCATTGTCCCTGACAACCGCAAGGACGTGTGGGTTATCCCTCATCTCAAAAAACCCACCCTGGAATCAAGCATACCTACTAATTATAGGCCCATCACCAACGTTCCATTTCTGCTTACATTCTAGACCGAGCGGCTTATCTGCAGATCCAGGATTACTTGGAATCCAATAAACTCCTTGGCCTCAGACAATCAGGCTTCCAGCCTAGTGTCATGTTCTTGAATGGTCGTGCAGATTATGTGATACCTCCGTCCCCAAGTACCTCACAGGCAAAGATGTAATAACTGCCTGTGAGGTCTTTGCGGCCACAGGTGTGTGGTAGTTCGTCGAGACAGAATCAGGAACAGCCAAAGAGACCCGTGAGCGCTGTAAGGCAATAGTTAACAGTCAAGCAGTGTAAGGGCATATGTAACAGGAAATAATCAAGTAATGTACAGGCAACAAAATACACAGGTGAACCAAGGCAGCTTACCGAAGGGTAGGTGTTAGAGTGCAGTCTGAGAGAAATCACACCCCAGAATCAGGCAAGAAATCCGTAGATCAGTGTCCAAGGCGACTTAACAGTTCAGGGCAGAAGCAAGGCAATTCCAAAAGGGGTCCGTGGTCGTAGAGGTCGGAAATCCAATGAGCAAAACGATACGCCAAACAGTACTTGAAAAAGCAGCTGAGAAGCACTGTTTACTAGTCCCTAGCGGTCTTTATACGCACAGCAACAGTCACGTGTGACGTGCACAGGAGTCACGTGATTCCACTCGCCGATCACATCGCCGATGACAATTCATCTGTTTTGTCATGATGCTTGCGCCGATAGCGCCGATGGCTGTGCCGAAGAAAAGGGTGCCTCCACTTCAATTGCCAGAGGAGGGAAGGACGGTAAACACCTGAAGTACCAAACGTACTGGTAGGGAAACAATGTTTTCGTTTGTGGGGAAGTGTGTGTACGTACAGGTGCTTGTGGTTCTGTTGGATTGCTAGTGACTGCGGATTGTTGCTCCCATTCACATGGAACCTGGTGGATGTGGGGACGGACGTGACACCTAGACACAGAACCGAAACTGCCCTTATTGATCTAAAAATGCAAATTGAGGATTTAAAAGATAATGGGAAATTGGCCCTGCTATTCCTGCTAGACCTGTCTGTTGCATTTGATCTGGTTAACCACCAAATCCTCTGCCGTCATCTCAAACTGGCAGCCCACTTCTCAGACAAGGCCACCACCTGGATTAGATCCTTCCTGGATAACAGGTCCATGAGGGCTTTTTCCCCTCTGCTTCCACCGAACCTTCGTCAGTCCTATGCGGGGTACCCCAAGGATCCTGTGTCTCGCCAAAACTGTTCACAAAAACCACTCTTTGATTTACTTGACTATCTGGGTGTCACCTATACCTATTATGCCGATAACACCCAGATACTCATACCCATCACCGGTGACTACATTGCGGACACTAAAGCCGTAAATGGTGTCTTTCAGGTCATCCAGGCATGGATGGCCCAACATGAGGACTGTCTCAATGACGACAAGACAGAGCTTCTCATCTTGGGCTCCCATCAACTACTTAATAGACTAGATCCTTCCTTTAAATCCTTTATCATTGATGGCAACACCATTAAGGTATCCAACGATACCAAAACCCTAGGCATCTACCTCGACTCTAGACTATCGCTCAACAGACAAACCAATGCTGTAATCTCAGCATCCGCCTACACGTGCAAACTCATCACAGCCTGCCGTCCCTTCCTCACTACTGCTAATTGCACCATCCTTGCCAGAACCTTGGTTATGTCAAAACTCAATTATTGTAATGCACTTTATCTAGGGACAAGTCAATACAATATAAACAAGCTACAGGTCACCCAAAATAATACCATTAGGGCAGCCCTAAATATCCCAAGGACTCAGCACATCTCAGACACTAGACGTAGCTTAGATTGGCTGTCAGTAGCCCAAAACGCTTGCCCTTACGCACAAATGTCTGGCCAATCAGGCTCCCATCTATCTGGCAAACCGTTTCACTCACCACACCTCTACCCGCCCCCAGAGAGCTGCCCATGCACACTGTCTCGACTTACCCAGATACAAACTGCCAAAAGCAGGCAGGCTAGTTTCCCAGTCCTTGACTCTAAACTGTGGAACTCACTGCCCAACCCAGTCAGAACGGAATCCTCTTTCCACTCCTTTAAGAGCAAGGCCAAATTGTGGTTGATCACCCAAGATGCTTAAAACTATCCCCCGATACATCGGTCCTTATCCTCCTTGGAATTACCCCGCACCATTACCTATGCCTGATAAGGCATGCACCTGTCTGTAAATACTCTGCAAATATCCTGTAAGTAATTTCACTGTTTGCTCATTTTTACTGTATGCTATTATTGTGTTATGTCACTGCCTTCATGCATACTATGTCAATGTAATCTAAGATCATGCACCCAGATACCTTTGGGCCAGAAAGCTATACAAATAAACAAAATACAAATACAAATACATAGGTTGGGTGGGAGCGCGGGTGGCTGTGCGCTGTGGATAGAATGCGGTAGTTGGGCACATGGTGGCATGCACGGGTGAATGAAGGTGCCGTGGGTCTGTGGAAGGATTAGACTATTGGGTGCATGGCCGTAAGCCCTACAGTGTAGGGCATGCACTCAAGAGGGTAGGGCTGCAATATACTCACCTCAGGAACGCATGATTGACTCCGAATTCGGTAGAGGGTGGTGCTTGCATAGTGTGGTGTGTGCAGATTGGTTGCAGTAGGGCCAGTTTTGCAAACAGAATCTGGGTAGGTTGGCAGTGACAGTACTTTTTTTTTTTTTTAAACTTTATTTAACGGTTGTGGTACTTGACATTGCAACAACAACATATAATGCATTTGTTTGAACACATCAACTTTCGGTATTAGGCACCGTACAGCATAAGCAATGTTTACTGAATTGATGAAGCAGTTGGCCCTATCGGGCTGTCACTGTCCGAGTTAATTTCACTCAGATCTATTCTAAACCGGGCCCATGTGTCTTTCGGTTTACTTGGATTCGGGATTGTCAATATGTAATATTCTTCACATTCATTTACATACATTAATTCCTTAAGAAAGTGATTCACTCTCGGTGCCTGTGCGCTCTTCCATTTTTGCATTATACACCGTTTCGCTACTGCGCATGTGACATTAAAAAGTCTCCTTGTCAACTCTGAATGTTTACCAATGTCCCCAAACAGGTATTTTCGCGGTGTGAGGTCCGCCGGTATCTGTGTCACCTCCTCCAGGTTATTCGCCACCTCCCCCCAAAAAGCAAGCACATGAGGGCAATTCCAATACATATGCATCGAGTCAGCCCAGTCTGTTCCACACTTTGGACACATGCCAGTCCCTTTGTTTGTAAACCTAGCCACCTTCAATGGAGTATAGTGTAGTTTATTCAACATTTTAAACTGAATTAATCGGAGGCCGGTATTCATGGACACTTTCTTGGTCATTTCGCAAGTATCTTTCCCATTGTCTGTCCGATATATCCTCACCCAGATCTGTTTGCCAGGAAGCCTTCATTACATTCAGTGTTGGGGAACCAGTCTGCACAGCAACATATAGCCCCGAGATGCTAGTACCAGCCCGGGTTGAAAGTGTCAGTAGACATGGGTGCGGTGGGGGTTCGTCTGGGAATGTTGGCTAACGGGCCTTAAAGGCCAGTCTCATTCTATAAAATTGGAGAATCATCAGCTGATCCCTCCCCATCCTTGTTTTGAAGTCCTCAAGTGTAATAAAACTCCCATTGGGAAATATGTCCTTGATTTTAAATTCTTCATCTGGGTCCCATTTATTCTGTATGCCTGGGTCGTATGTGGGTGTTATGCCTGGGAAGTTCCAAAAGAGTGCCTCAGCATAATAAGGCCTCTTTACCCCAAGCCTTCGGAAGATTTTAAACCATGCCTGGGCCGTCGTACTAACCGGGTCAAATGGGCATTCGTCCCTGTGTTTAGTTTTAAAAATGACTGACCTAATGTCGGTCGGGCGCGCTGCGTGTTTTTCAAGACGAATGTGGGGTGAGGTGTCGTTTTCATCATACCAATGTTTGACAAACTGTGCCTATGCAACCAGATAATATAATTCAAAATCAGAAGCAGCTATGCCCCCTTTACTGTATGGTTCCACCATTTTTTCCCACTTCATTCTAGGTGCCCCCCCACTCCAAACAAATTCCACCTCCAGGGACCTGAGAGTGTCAAAGAATCTCCTACCAGGCCAGATCGGGATGCTGGTAAATATATACAGCAGTTTAGGGAGGATGACCATTTTTAATATGGCTACCCGGCCTATTAATGATATGGGGAGTTTGGCCCAGAAGCGGAATTTAGTGGCAATAGTAGACAGCAGGGAATCATGGTTGTTCAAAAGTAGAGATGTCCTGTCTCCAGAAACTATAACCCCTAGGTATCTAATTTTGTCCGGGGACCACCTTAGGCCAAGTGTGTCGTTTGGGCAGTTGGTGTCGGGGGTAAGGTGGAAAATTTCAGACTTAGATCGATTGGTCTTGTATCCTGAGTATGATGCGAATTTGTGCATTTCGTCCATTAGCCGGCCCAAGTGTGTGTTCGGCTCCCTAATGTACAATAGGGTATCATCGGCATGTAGTGATATCGATTGAGTGAGGCCCGCCATCCGTATACCTCTCTGTTCCTGATGTTCTCTTATTGCTGCCGCCGCTGGTTCCATAGTGAGAGCGAACAGTATGGGGGGGAATGGGCAGCCCTGTCTAGTGCCCCTCTTCAGTGTGGTTAGTCAATACCCTGGCCCCCGGGTTAGTGTACAGCACTTTGACATAGTTCAAGAAGCTGGGGCCCAGCCCGAATTTACCAAGCACCATGAACAGGTAAGCCCATGATACAGAGTCAAATGCTTTTTCGGCATCTAGGGATACTGCAACCGCCTGGGCCTCCGGTTTGATTTGGGCCATTACGCCAAACAGCCTACGTAGATTGAGCGCTGTAGATCTAGTGAGAATAAACCCGCATTGATCCGGGTGCACTAGCACTGGCATGTGCGGCAGGAGTCGGTTAGCCAGGATCTTCGCAAATATCTTAGCGTCACAGTTTATAAGAGATAAGGGTCTATATGAGGACATCTCATTGGGGGGACGTCTGGGCTTAGGGAGCACTGTAATTATAGCCTCTCTCATGGATGGTGGCAGTGTTCCTACCTCTGTGGCCTCCTCCCACATAGACAACAATATCAGGGCCAATACTTCGCTTAGCTCCTTGTACAATTCAATTCCCAGACCGTCTGAGCCAGGCGCTTTTCCGTTAGCCAATGATTTAATTGCTTCCTTAATTTCCTCAATCGTAATGGGTTGGTCTAACTGTAGTTTATTCTCATCACCCAATTTTGGAAGCGTTATACTGTCTAAGTAAAGTTGAGTATCCCTGGGGTTTTTTAAGTCATGATTAGCGTAGAGCTCTTTATAGAAGAGGGCAAATTCCCCATTGATGTTTTCCTCATTTGTCTGTACTATCCCGTGGCTCCCTATTATGCTGGAGATCAGGGTGCGGCCCCTGTCAACTTTCAACAGGTTAGCCAGTGTGAGCCCCGCCTTGTTACCTTCGCCATGTCGGCGTGCTCTGACCAGAGTGGCCATGTACAGCAACTCCCTATTTGCTAGTTTATTAAATTCTTGTAGGTTTTTATTAATTTCTGCCAGGGCATTATCCTCATGCGAGGATGTGTATTGTTGCTCTAGGTCCCCCAGTCGCTTCTCAACCACCTCCAGCTCTTTCCTGACCGCCTTCAATAGCCCCGTAGACTTGGAGATCAGGATGCCCCTCACCCACACTTTGAATGTTTCCCATAGCACCGAGGGGCTATCCACCGAACCCTTATTAGTTTCAAAAAAGAGTTCAACTTCAGTCTGTAGTTCCCCCACCACCCCAGGGTCCTTAAAAATGTCGGAAGGCATTCTCCATCTCCTGACCGGAGGTTTAAGACTTTCCAATGTCATGTCTAACTCTATGGGAGAATGATCGGACAGGGTGCAGGGAAATATTTCACTTCCATTAATTTGGTGTACTAGGGACGCTGACACCAGCCAATAGTCAATGCGGGATTCAGTGTCATGTACCGAGGAGTAAAAGGAGTACTGTCGTTTTAGGGGATGGAGTGTTCTCCAGGCATCTACCAGCTGTAGCTGTGAAATGATTTGGCTGTTTTGGCTGCTTTCGAGGGATTCCTATGTGCTGAGGTAGAACAATCCAGTACTGTATCTAAAATAGTGTTAAAATCTCCTCCGCACACTATTTGCTTGCCCCCACAGGCGCCAATCTCATGTAGTACATTTATATAGAATTCAGGTTCATCTATGTTTGGACCATATGTATTAATGAAAATCATTGCTTCCCCCTTGATGGTGCCCCAAAGTAGAACATAGTGACCCATTGGGTCTATTTTGCTCCTCTCAAACTGGAACCCGACGGATGGATGTATCAGGGTTAGTACCCTTCTTGCCTGTGAGGAGTATTCCATACAATACCTGTGAGACCCCCACCCTCTCAAGAACTCGGCATTGACCTTTTGAAGCGCATGAGTTTCCTGTAGCATGACAATGTGGGGTTGGTCCGAGTAATATAGGCTCCCACTTTCCTCAATTTGATTCGGTTGTTCAGACCCCAGACATTCCAAGTAACCAGTTTCAATCGGAGCCCTCGGGTTGCCCTAAAAGAGTTAGCCATATCTGTGTTTCCAGTTTATATATTTGGCCTTTCTGTTGTTAAGGAGATTTCCGTGCATTGCAATGTCACCACATTTTTTAAACTTGTGAGACTTCTCAAACTGAGTCCCATTCCCCAACTTTTCCCCCCTTACTCCCTTCCCGTACAGTCATATGATACTTTAAACCCCCACCCTCATCATCAACCCCAACATGACAATGCTGCCCCGCAATAAACAATCCCTTAAACATGTGGAACTTTCCTGAGGGTCACTAATAGCAGCCATCTGGCGCGCTTTAGGCTGAGGCACACAGCCCAGATAAAACAACATTTTAGTTCAGTTCGTCACCCTTACATGTCTTCCAATGTCAATAATTTCTCACCATATGTTAGGCGATCCAATCCTAGCCTGGTCCAGTCTTACTGCTCGCCTCTTGGTTATGTAATCGCGTTTTGGTTTGCCACTCGATCTCCGGTGGGTATTGGTATGGAAGACTCAACATATGACATGGTGTCTGTGGATTTTCAAAGACATGAGCACGTCCCCCATGCTGTATTCTCATTTTTGCCGGAAAGATGAGGGCATAAGGTACATTTCGCAGTCATAGCTGTTTTTTCACTCCTTCATATGATCTTCTTTGCATTTGCACGTTGGTCGAGAAATCTGGATATATGTGAATCGTGTTTTCTTCATGGCGTAGGGTACCTTTTTCTCTCGACAGTCAAAGTATAGTGTCCCTGTCTCGGTAGTTTAGGAGGCGCGCAATTATGGTTCGAGGGGGGGCCCCTGGCTTCAGGAGCGGTGCTAGGGTACGATGGGCCCTTTCAATCAGGAAGTGATTCGAGAAGGAGTCAGCGCCTAGGATGTCTTTCAGTAAGGCCTCAACTTGCCTCTCCATGGGGCCTTTTCCGAACTTTTCCGATACTCCAACAATCCGGATGTTGTTCCTCCGGGATCTCGATTCGAGGTCCTCGCACTTGGTTTGAGTCTTGTGTAGTTCTGTTTGGAGGTGGGCTATATCTCAACTGTGTTTTTGTATCGTGTCCTCGTTCATACTTATCCTGCTTTCAGTTTCCGTAATACGTGCGCTCTCCTTTTCCACACGAGCTTTTAGGGATCCTATCGTCGCCACGATATCGTCTAGTTTAACATTCACTGCCATGAAACCATTCTGCACCAGCGTTGCCAGGCGATCTATCGGGTCGTTTTCCTGTCCATCGGATGTAGATGGTTCCCCCCCAGTCGCCCCTTGTGGCTGTGAACTGGTGAAGGTATCCATCGGGCCGATCTTTTTCCCTCCTGTCCCCTTTCTCTCGTTGCGGCCCATAAATTGCGATTGTCCGTTGGGAGTGGACTGTATTCTCCCACGTGTTATCACCCGAGGCTGTGCCATGCGCAAAGCGTTCTGTGCGTCCTGTCTGGTTGGGAGCAGTCCGCATCCACCGGGCCACCCCCGTTCCTCCTTCCTGTCGCCCGCCCTCACGGGCAGAGTGATCGCCGGAGTCCCCGCGTTCGTGTCGGGGGGGCGGCCACTCCGCTCCCCCCGTATCGCAGGATGGTGCTGGCCGCACGGCGCCGCTCCCCCACCGCGGGCCGCAGTCTAGGCGTTCGCGGAGCCTCCAGGCGGCCACCCGGGTCTCTCTCTGCCGCCGGGACTGCCAGCTGCAATATCTCGGCAGCGCGGTCGCGGTTTTCCACCGCTCTTCACCAGGATGTGCCTTGCGTTTCTTGTTCCCGAATGCCTGCTTTTGTAAGGGTTTAGGACGAAGCTGAAAGGATTTATTTTAAAGTAGGATTCTGCCTGAGCTGGAGCTCTCGCACTAGGCGGCCATGTTTGATGTGCGCAACAGCGCCCCCCCCCGTGACACAGTACTTTGTGAATGGAAGTGGGTGCATGATGGTGCGCCGGTTGAGTAGGAGTGTTGGTGGCAGTGATGTGTATGTGGATGGTCGTAGTTGGTGACATGGTGACATGCATGGTGGCAATACGTTGCTGTTGGTGTGTTCAAGGCCTATGCTGTGTGCAGATTTGTTGAAGTAGGCCCAATGTTGTGAAAATGTTGGGGTTAGTGACAATACTTTGTGAATGGCTGTGGGTAGGGGTGGTGGAGGCTGTGGTATGTTTGTAGATTCTGGAAACTGCAACCTGTTTTCGTGAATGGGTGTTTTATGGTGTGGGGAAGTTGGGGTGAAGTGCTGCTACCTACGTATGTTACGTTTGTGCATAATGTTACCTGGCCACATGGGCGTTATGTTAACTGTTGCAATTTGATGCTGTATAGTGCCATGGTGGAGTACATGTTGGGTAGGAGTGCTGGTGGCAGTGGTTTGTATGTGGATTGTCGTAGTTTCTGATATGGTGACATGCATGGTGGCATTATATTGCTGTGGGTGTATTCAAGGCCTAGACTATTGGGTGCATGTCCTCACGCCATGCATTCAAGAGCCTAGGCCCTGAGGACACCCAGAGCAATACTGCATTTTTGAATGTGCATCCGTTAGAGGGTGGTGACATGTAAGGAATGGTTGTGGAGCACATTTCAGCCGTTATAGGCCAGTGTTGCAAACAGAATGTGGGTAGGTTGGCATTGGCACAATACATTGTGAATGGAAGTGGGTACGCCCATAATATGTGACTGAAAGTGAACAGGGATGCAGGAGAGTGTTTTGTTTGTACATTATGGTAACTGTTGCAATTTGTTGCTGCATAGCTCCATGGTGGTGCACTGAGGTTGGAGATGCTGCAGTGAAAAGTCACGCAGTGTGGGCACTGGGTGCAGAGTTTGGATACTGTCTGTATGGTAGAGGGTATGGTTGAAGGGCAGTTTATATGTGCTTGGATAGTGTGCTGTGTGCACAATGCTTTCAGTATGGGCAATGTTGTAAACATTTTGTGGTTAAGTTGGCAGTGACACAATTCTTTTTGAGTGGAAGTGGGTAAGACAATAGTATGTAAATGAAAGGGCATAGGGGGCCGGTGACAGTGTAATGTTTCTACATAATGGTAACTGTTGCATGTAACGCTGTGCATGTCCATTGCGGTCTGGAGGTTGGTTGGGAGTACAAGTGTCAGTGGTGCGTATGTGCATAGTAGCAGTTGGTGACATGCTGACATGCATGGTTGCATTACGGTGCAGGGAATGTGTGCAAGGAGCACACCCGCTGGAGCAATGCAGGCTTGACAGTGCATGAGGCACATGGTGGTGATGTTTGGGGAATGGGTGTAGAGCACATTGTCGATGTGCTACAGCACCACAAGTGGGTTGTAAAGCGTGTATTGTGCATTCCATGGTTGTGGTGATAGTTGCAACATGATACAGTATTTGGTGTGCTCAGGAGATGGTGCAGTGAGAAGTTATGTAGTGTGACCACAGGATGCAGTATGTACGTAATGTGAGTATGGAAGTGGGTATGGTTGAAGTGCAGCTTATATGTGGTTGGTTACTCTGCTGTGTGCAGATTTATATAAGTAGGCCCAATGTTGTGACGCTGTTGTGCATAGGTTGCCAGTAACACAATACTTTGTGAATGGCAGTGCATAGGGGTGGTGCAGGCTGTGTTATGTTTGTGGATTGTGCTAAGTGTGACACGTTTTCGTGAATGGGTGTTTAATGGAGTGGGGAAGTTGGGTAGAATTGTTGCTACGTATGTTACGGTTGTGCATAATGGTAGGTGCCCATATGGTCGCTTGCTTGGATGTATAGTGTTGTGGTGGGTGTGGAAAGGGCTGCAATGTTGTGTGCATGGCCAAAGGTGTGCTGGGTGCGTCTTAGGATCTTTGTGGATGCTGCACTTGCGCATTCTTTAGCAGAAGTTTCTGGTGGAGGGGGGCTTTGCAATCAAACGGAACGTGTATTGAGAGTGTTTCACAGTAAATATGGAGTGGTGTATAGAAAAGACAGTGTGCAATGCAGAGGTTTTGTATGTGATTTCTGCATGCGTGTTTGACAATTTTACAGCACCCAATGGGGGAGTGCTGCAAAAAGTGACTGTAAAGGGAAGAAGTATTGTCTGAGCTTTACTGGGAAAGTGCACGTGCACATCCTGTCATTACGAGCAGGGTAGAAAGTGAAATGGAATTGTCGGAAATAGGCAATTAGGAGTTTAGGTTGTGGTTCACAGGAAGGGGTGGTTACCTTTTCGTCCCAATACTCTGTCGTGTGGGTGGTCGAGATGGAGAGACGCACAGTGCTTATCGTCGGTGATACCTTTGTGTGCCATCTGCACAGGTGTTTGTTACGCTCACCTGGTCTCTGCAGAGGCGTTGGGTCAAAGTTGCAGCCCTCCCTGGAATTAGATCACCCTCTTCTGGTTTCGTCCCCTGCGGATCAGCTGTGGGCAGCGACGATCGGTGGCACTGCTCATGTGTGGATATGGGGAAACGTGAGTGCGCTGATAGGCGACTGTGGTATCTCCCTAACCCTTTGACCCAAGGTGTGATTTCAGTGGGCACGTACCGGCCCATAAGGCTCACCTGTTAAGTGTGAATGGTGAGCTCTCCGTCCTGCTACCTCTGGCAGGGGCGCTTGTTAATGGAATCGAGTTCCTTCACTGATTCCAGAGTATTAGTCCAGTCCAGCTGCGACTAAGCTCCTCTTTCTGCTTTCTCTCAATGTATATTGTCTTTTCCCCCTTTTCTGCTTTCTCTCGATGTACTGATGTTTTTTGCTTTCAAAGTTGTTTTCCCCTGAATAACGTTCCTCTCTGTTTTCTCCCAATAGATCGAAATGTGGCCTAACTATGGCGGGGGAGGCGTGGAACGCGGCAGAGCAGAAGAGGGATGCGACCGCAATGTCCGGCAGCAGGTGAGTGATGGCTTTAGGAAGGCGCGAGGTTAAATGGCAGAGCGCCTTTAACAAATGTCTGTTATGTGTCTAAACTTGTCTTTTGCCTTTCTTTTGCAGGTGCTGTGAGTTCGGATGAAGCGCGTTGTGCCGCGGTGCCCAGATGATGCTGTCTGCGTTCCAAAATGTTTACAGGTGAGCCAGGAAGATGACTGCGCGCTGAGATATTTGCAGATGAGCCGCGGTGCCAGGAAGAAGATGACTGCGCTCCGAGATGTTTGCACGTGAGCCACGGTGCCAGGAAGAAGATGGCTGCGCTCCGAGATGTTTGCAGGTGAGCCGCGGTGCCAGGAAGAAGCGTTCAGGTGAGAGCAGGTGCAAAATAACGGGAAGCGTGTGCCTTGGGGTTGAGCTGGCTTTTATAGCTGAACTGCCACACCCCCTAGCAGTCCTGCATGCCACACCCTGCCACTCCTAGAAGTTGCACATGCAGATGCAGATGGAGACCACGCCCAGACTAGTTACACTCAAATGAGAGTTCTTGAGTGTAAGCAGTGGACGCATCATGGAACGCAGTGTATGAGTGCAATTTCGCTGATATGCATGCACTTTGCAAAGACCTCGCCACTTTTCCAGTAGTAGATTTAATCATCATCCATTACGGCGGCATGCATATGGGTTACCTGGCTTGCTTAGATTGTTTCTGTAGACTGAAGAGATTGCTGGATGTCGTGAGGACGCTTTTTCCCACGCCAAGGTGCTTTTCTCACCCATAATACCATGAAGAGTATATTCCAAAACATTTCCCCCCCTTTTTTCCACACAAACACTTTCGCACAACACGAAAGACAACGGACTAACACCAGTGGCGTTTACCTGACATGTCCCAAAACAAGGGTCAGGCCAAGTAAGGCAATTGACTAGAATCACACACACACCTGACGGTTCTTTCACAGGGATGAAAGGTGGAGCACAAGAGCACAGGGGGAGCAAGGCAGACCACACGACATGAGAGTTAACTCAGCATGGCAGTTCAAAAGGAGGAGAAAGACGGTGCAGACCAAGAGGGTGACAGGCAGAGAATCGACCTTGCCCTTTCCGACCAAGGCCAGTGGAACATCTGCAGAGGAAAGCATAACTCTGCGAACAATAGCCAGCGTGTGTTGCAGTAGATGTCAACCATACTGAAACCCTCCTCTACTGATAACCATGCCGGATAAGGACGCATGTGGCCACGACATGCCCATTGCAATTGGATCAAGTTCCTGGGCGTGGACCAGTGCAGGAGGATCCCTTCGTTGGGGGGGGTCCCGTGGGATTGGGACACCGACGGGTGAGACGCGCTATCCCCCTTATTTGAAAGCCATTTTCCCATCCTATCACATAGGATATTCCAAAACACTGCCCCCGACCCCTCGTTTTCCACACAAACACTTTTGCACAACAAGGAAGACAACGGACTAACACCAGAGTCATTTACCCGACAAGTCCCAATAGAAGGGTCAGGCAAAGTCAAGCAATTGCCCAGAATCACACACACCCGACGGTCCGGTCCCTTCCCTACAGGGATAAAAGGTGGAGCACAATAACACAGGAGGAGCATGGCAGACCACACAGTGTGAGAGCTAACTCAGCATGGCAGTTCAAGAGGAGGAGAAAGACGGCGCAGACCGAGAGGGTGACAACGAGAGAATCGACCTTGCCCATTCCGACCAAGGCCTGTGGAACCTCTGCAGAAGGAATAAGTCTGCGAACAAAAGCCAGCATGTGTTGCAGTATATGTCAACGGTACGAGAGACCCTGCTCCGCTGATGAGCAAGCTGTGGAGAGACGCTGGTCTCAGTGATACCAACCTTGACTCGAAGGAGAAGAAAGCCAAGCGGTTCATCACAGCCATTGAGTCGAGGGGAGTGTTGATAAGAAACCGAACTGTGTTGAACGGAAAATAGCCAACAGCTAATTTTGAACTTTGAAAAGCATAAAGACACTATTGATAAAAGAGGGGAAAACCAGCAACAGAGGGGTCCGACACGACGCGGGTGCTTACGCAAGAAACTCTGGCCGATTACCCGATGGTAGAAACCACTGTAACCAGAAGGCCTTGGGAAAAGGCGAGAAGAGGTCAAAGTAATGATACAGGCGTCTTGTAAAATCCTCTGTACCATTGAAAGTCTTTGACCAACAGATGATTAGGAAACTGAGGGAAATGAATAGCGCTTGTTGAATTGAGCGCATTAACAGTGTGTTGTTACAAGGGTTGGCAGGAGCGAACCCAATAGAGGGAAATTCACACTACATTGTTTGAACAAAGACTTGTGAAAGCAAGACGTATTGTAAGACAAGGCGAGGTGAAGTGTTACCCTTGCCATTTGGGGTCCGAGGCCGGCAGAGGGAGATCCAGAGGTGGAAAGTCATCACCCAAAGTTCACTGAGAAAGGAACTGTTTTGCCTTGTTGAATATGACTTGTGAGGGGTCTCCGCCCAGAAGAGGGCGGGCCAGCCGTGAAGCCATCACCCAAAGCATTAGAGGAACAGAACTTTGTGTTTGTTCGTTAAGAATATCAAGCCATCGAAGACAAGAGACTTTTATTGAAAAGTAACTTAACCATCAAAGAACCTGATAGCTATTGCAGAACTGTCGGCTCATGCTAGGAAGGCTCGAGTGTGTGCTGTGCTCAGGAGAACTGCCTTGTCCCGTGCTCAAAACGTGGGTAAGAGAGATCCCTGGCAATCACATCCTGACTTATTATTTGTGAATACTTCTTTCTTTATTGAAACCCTATGCCACAATCTTGAGTGGTCAATGGTATAACGCACCCTCAAAGCGACACTTCACTTGAAAGTCCTGGAACTGACGTATAATAGACTTTCCCCACAAGAGCGCAGCCTGCAGGATAGTAAATCACCTGACAGGCCAGGGTCATGAGTGAAAAGGCAGGAGCAGCAACAACAAAGCTAAGAGAATAAAGAACTATAAAACATTTCAGAACAGCAGCCCAATATGCCGGACCTTGATTACAACGACCCTTAATTTTCCACTTTTACCTGCTGACTAAAGGAGGCCAGAAACCTACTTGGTGCCAAAGGAAAGTGAATAATGCGTTTGATGTCTTGTTGGTACTTCAAAATCCCCAAATCCAAAGAAAAGTCTGTGTAGAACCAGCTAACCCGAAAGGCACGAGGGCGCACACTAAAGCAGAGTTCAAAGCAAGTCCTTTGGTAATCAGCAGAGCGTCCACAGGTAATCAACAGAGAGTCCACAAGTAATCAGCAAGGAGCAGTGCTCCAGATAAGATTTTGAGGTGGGAGTATTTTACTCCCCATTTTTAAACTTTGAGAGTAAATGTGATTTTAAGAGTAAAAATGACTTTTCTCCTTTGCAACTGAGTAAATTGCATGTGACATCCAGCCAACATGGGCAAAAACTGTATGGAAATCATTACTATTTGGCCGCTTTCTGCATTGTGGAGATTACACCTTTCATTTATTTATCTAAGGTCTGGCCATTTCATCTCTGGTTTATATATTTAAATGTTGAAAATACAAAAAGCTAGCCAATTACATAGAAAAGCAAGCATGAATTGTATTGTGTGTTTTGAAGTTCAATAGCAGAATTGTGTTTTGATGTTTAATGAATGTCCTCATTTACTGGAGCTATTACTACCTAATGGTATGCCAATGTTATGATCCAACTGTGCAGAGAGGTAAGGACTCCATGCTAAATTCTATATTTAATCTCATGGTCAAATGGTCATTTATAAAACGCTTTTGACAAAGCACTGTACATAGAATATATTTATCCCAATTATCACCAAACTGAAGTCGGTACACCTGGATCGACCTTGAAAGGATGAGAGGTTGAGTTGGCCTTGCCGGGATTTGAACCTGCAACCTACAGATCACGCACATATTGCAGCAACGAGTGCTCAACCAGCTGAGCTATCTTTGTGGCCAACATCCTTCAGAGGTCGGTTAACAGAGTATCGACTGAGGTATAGTAATCACAGGGCCTAGATGTTGGACAAACCAGGTATTAAGCACAACATAAAGTTAAATACCTATCTGGATTATCACAGGAACAGGTTTTGCTGAGTTTCTATTTCAATTACAAAAGTAACTTTCATTTGTTTGTTTTTCAACAGCTCTAGCATTTCCTGGAGAGTCAGGTTTGGGATGTTTTAATGTAGTCTTGAAGATTTGAGAGGCTAGAAAACAAAATGACAATCACTCACCTTGAGCAAAGACTCTGCTGCCACTGACCATTTATAGTAATGTATCCCATTCACTGCAAGGTTGAATGGATGTAAAGTAGATTGTGCATAGTCATCATTCTACACACTGTTTTTATAATTCGAGTGTAAATTAAATTATAAGTGTAAAAATAATATGCTGTAGCATGATTATGCACACAGCACAGGAACTCTGAAAAATACATTTGTGCAATGCTGGTTTGCTTTCACTGGGGAAAAAAAACATAATTTGTTACAAAATATCAATTCTCAATTGCAACTTAGTTTTCCATCTTATTAATTTTACAATCCTAAAATGCTAGGAAAATAAATATGCACAGTGCTTCTGTTTGCTCCATGAGCAGCAACAGGGCAGAGGCTGAATGGAAAGAAACCATTCCTTTTATCACATTGTGCAGTTTCTTTTTTAGAAAGGCTTCAGAGAAATACATTGTTTCCATGGCTTGCAATTACATCCATGTAGATAAAAATCAAAAGAAGCCTTCTGGTTTCTGTCAAGTAACGTGACCTTTGCACTGCCCTCTGCTCTAAACTTGTGTGTAAATGTACACAGGAAAATAACAAACCTGTCATATTTACAAGATTTTCATGTGTAAAAAGGCCTAGTACGCACCTTATCTGGAGGCCTGGCAAAAAAGGAAAGAAAAATCCACAAAAGTGACCAATGGTGAAGTCAGGAGAGCGTCCAGGAGGTCTCCTGCTTTCCAGTGTAGAGTTCCATATGGGATCAGCAGAGCGTCCTTGAAGGGTGCAGAAAAAAGAAATCCTTACAGAATGTGGCAGGACGTGTTTGTAAGAGAATAAGACAAAAGAGGTTTTTGTGCACGGGAAAGGAATGCTTGTCAGATGGGTGTCAAGCGCTTGAAAGATAAGCATTGACACGCGGAACGGAACCAGGAAGCCAAATAACGTCAATACAGAAGGACTGAGCAGGAAGAACACCGTAGTTGCGATAGCCAAGCGTCCGGTAACCAGGGGAACCAGTGTAGGGAGCCAAGCGTCGGAGGACAATAGAGCAAATCCAAAATGTAGAAATCTGTATGAGTGAGCAGAGTCAGATAGCCAAAATCACACCAAAGAAGCAGGATAAAGCGCACTCAAAAACCAAGTGGCAAGAACTCAGCTAAGGAGCACCCGGGCCACGGCTTGAAAGGCATTATATAGTTAAGCTGCGTGAGGACGCGAAAGTATGTTACGTGCACATCACGTGACCGCTATGGGTGAGGATTGCTGGGTATTGTGGTCCGATCACGACCGCGAATCGTGTGGCGCTGAGAGAGACGCCAGGGCAGCCTCCAGGTGATTGAGGTATTCACAAGCGCCGCCACACAGGAACCTGAGGCGTGACACCCTATCCCACACTCTTACTGTAATTAGTTGTAAGGAATTGGCAATAGTTTACTTTTAGTATAGGACTTTTTATTTTGACAAGACGCCACAAGGACTGCCTTATTTTTCATTTGGTGGTCCAAGCTCGCACCCATCTTAGATTTAGGTTATGCGTTCTTCCTCCCTGCATTTACAGTTTAATAAACACCCTTGAACTATGATCACTTGTGTCTGTCTTTACTGCTGCCACCATGAGTTCCTTAGACCCTCGCAGGGAATTATTTTCTTCTTTTTCCCTCCCTCTTTCTCTCTCCTCTCTTCTTCTTCTCTTTCTCTAACTGTATCTTAACGTTTTTTTTCTTTTCAAAACCACTTTGGATTCTATTCTCCCCCACACAGCCCATTCCTACGCATGGAGTTCTGTTTCTTTGTTTTCCTTTTCTTTTTCCTTTCTTAAAGATTCCATTCAGCCCCATGGTGGGCTGAATGGACAGGCCTGTTTAAAAAACACATGCACACAAAGAAAAACAAAACTACACACTACATTTAATAAAATACTTTGATTAGCTCTATGTCTTTATTCTAGGTTTACCCTTGGGGGACAAGCATGTAGCGCCTACTAGCCAGGCACCTTGGGGCCACAAACCGCAGGTATGGCTGTCCTCATTTCTCAAGGAGGCTGTCTGAAAGGATTTACTCTGATTGCTATTTTTCTTACATATTGTTTGCAGAGATGACATATGGACTGGACTACCTCTCATGGAACAAACTGGCCAGCCACAGGGTATGACTGAGCACTATTGTTTGATGTTACTGTCTTGTCCAGTGCCCCTTTTCTATTTTTGATCCCAGGGTAGAAGAGGCTGTAAGATTGGTTAGAGGCGGGCTAGGGAGCAGAGCATCAAGATGTTATCTGGCAATGCACCATTCATCTGGTACAAGTAGAAGCAGAAGAACAGAACCTGTTGTGGACAAAACAAGAAGGTTAACAAAAGTCAGGGAATGAGAAAGGGAATTGGATGTACCAGCAGAGCCAGCGCTTAGGAGTAAAGTCAGGTTGAAATAAGAGGCTACATCGAGAGGCCTGCCGAGAACCTGGACCCATAGACTGGCACAAGCTACACCCTAAATCCTAAAAGCCAGCGGGGGAAGAGGTGGGGAGCCCACCACTCACTCAAAACAATATGAAAGTTGCAATGCCACCACCTCTAATAAAAACCCTTGTTAATGGTCGGAAAACCAAGCAAGGGGGAATAAATTCTACCCGAAAGTACCTGGTATGGAAGTAAATACATACCATTCTTATTTGGTGAGAAAACAGAGGGCAAGAGGGGGGGTGTGCTGTCCCAGTAACTGTGGGGAGTCTTTGTTGCATTCTGTGATCCCTAACCAAGAAACAGAACATTCAAATGATCAGGACCCAGACCATTTGAACACAGAGACCATAGCCAGGATAAAAACCTAAGCCACAATGATGACAATGTTATGGTGAAAGAGGTATATTGGGACAAACTAAAAACGGAGTGACTTATAGAACACGGTCCTGGGGGCATGCCCAGTCGTTTTTGAAACTAGAGACTGAACTCTGTACCTCTGGTTATTTAGTTTAGGCCCTTTTACAGAACTTTCATTATACCTTGGCCCTTACCTTTTTAATCCCCCACTACTCCCCCACGCCGCCGAGTTGTATACCCCCTCCTGCAATCCATCCTCCAACGAATCCCATTACATACTGAATAAAGGTGCTGAAACCTATCTTATGCATGTTCTGTGGCCACGACAGGTGAAGGTACAAATAGCGTTTCAGGATTTATTGTGTTTGCATCCTGATCAAGTCAGGTAACATAGTTATGGAGGACACAATCTATTATAAATGAAGAGAACAGTTGACTAAACTACCTCCAACATATATGTAGGCATTTAATTATAATTAAAAATAGGATCAGTTGTTAAAAATGCAGTAACTCCAGACCTACATTTTTCACCACTTAGGATCTGGAAAATTATATAAAGAACCATTCCTGCATTAGAGGAAATGTACAACCCAATATCCTTTTATCCTGTGCAATTGAGGAGTAAAGCACTGTAAATAAAAAAGGGAAAACAAAAGTGCATGTAAGGAAAAACAGTGCACAAAGCATGTTCAAAATGCTTCAGAATGCTGACAAATATATATGGATTTTTGTTATTGACAGGAACGTTTCTGCCAACAAGGACACGGAAGAGAAAGAATGGAATGTATGAGTTAATTTAATGAAACTCGCATTGAGCCTCACCTTATAAATAATCCACTCTGCAAAAACATTTCCCACAAAACATGGGCTACTGTGAATGATTTCCCACTTTGAGGCATGGTATTGGCCCACTAAGCAAGCAAGAATATCTATGTTTAAGTAAATGTAATGGTATTTTTCCACCAACATACATTTTTAAGTAATACCCAAACTATGCATTTCCAACACATTCTCCAAGTGAACTGGTAAATAAATCCAATACCATTACCCCTTAAAGAGCAATGACACCACAGCGTTGTCCCATACTAGGCAAATACATTCCCCCATGTGCATTTACATATGTGAAAAATGTGAACATATTTAGAAAGGAATCATCTAGACACCAGTATGAAGCACTATGTTTAAAAAAAAAAAAACAATCTGAGGAAATTGTGAAGAAGTAGTGAAGTGCCAACTTCCTGACCTTTGATCTAGAAGATCTGGATCTTAATCTGAGCTTTTCTTATTGACCCCTTTGATATTTGATATTGAGCAAATCACTGTATCTTCATGTGTTTTAGATTCCTTATTCCCATGTTTCCGATGTGCTAGGTGGAGATCATGGGGGTAATTCATAGAATTCAGCGCACAAGTGGTTCACGCGGCTGGCGCACAGTGTGCGCGTGCGAATCCCTGCGCCAGCCGCGTGCGCCAAAATACATTTCCGCGCACAGCGTATTCATGGATTCCAGCCACCAAAACCAGCCGTGGCGCACAGTGGCGCAGCGACCCTGCAGCAGCGCCAGTTATGCCCCCAAGAACGCCCCTTGCGCAGGGAAAAGGCATCAAAATCCCCAATCCAGCGCAAAGGGCTGCGCTAACCCTGTACCAGCACGGCAAGCGGGGTACGTGTATCACTGGGGTGCGCGGGAAGTTCCTCACGTTATTTCAGCTGGGTACGTGTATTTCAGGGGTGCGCGGGAAGTTCCACACGCAATTCCATCAGGGTACGTGCACATCAGGGGTGCGCGGGAAGTTTCACACGTGAATTCAGCAGGGTACGTGTATATCAGGGGTGCGCTGGAAGTTCCACACGCGAATGTCCTGGGTACGTGTATTTCGGGGTGCGCGGAAACTTACACACGTGAATTCAGCAGGGTACCTGTATTACTGGGGTGCGCGGGAAGTTTCACATGCGATTGGCCCTGTGCGAGCGTGGTACGTGTATTTCAGGGGTGCGCGGGAAGTTTCACATGCGATTCCATCAGGGTACGTGTATATCAGGGGTGCGATGGAAGTTCCACACGCGAATGTCCTGGGTACGTGTATTTCGGGGTGCGCGGAAACTTACACACGTGAATTCAGCAGGGTACCTTTATTACTGGGGTGCGCTGGAAGTTTCACACGCGAATGTCCTGGGTACGTGTATCTTGGGGTGCGCGGGAAGTTTCACACGCAATATCAGCAGGGTACGTGTATTTCAGGGAAGCGCTGGAAGTTCCACACGCGAATGTCCTGGGTACGTGCATCTTGGGGTGCGCGGGAAGTTTCACACGCGATATCAGCAGGGTACGTGTATTTCAGGGGTGCGCTGGAAGTTCCACACGCGAATGTGCTGGGTACGTGTATCTTGGGGTGCGCCGGAAGTTTCACACGCAATATCAGCAGGGTACGTGTATTTCAGGGGTTCCGTGGAGTACTACACGTGAATTGGCCATGTGGGTCCCCCCAGGTGTTCGCTCCACAACCTCCACGGCCCCTGCAGGCAGCCCACACCACGGAGGACTAGCCTGCACCCCCACACATGTCCACCAGCACCCCACCCCCCAGCACTGTGGGGCACCCTCCACCAGGCCCCCAACTCATGTTCCCCTGCACCTCCACCCCCCAGCACTGTGGGGCACCCTCCACCAGGCCCCCAACTCATGTCCCTCTGCACCCCCACCCCCCAGCACTGTGGGGCACCTGCCAGCATGCCCCCACTCATGTCCCCCAGCCAACATGTCATCACAATCTAGATCCCTGGTCCCTATGGTCAGCCTCCAAATGCCAAACACCCACCCGAGTATTGCATCCACCCACTTAGAAATCGCAATAACATGATAGAACCCCAATTGCAAGTTTGGAAATGAACACATGTCCCTCACTTACACCCAATGGGTGTCAGTGAATCTCAAAACCCATATCATGAAATGCATGAAACCAATGAGATGATACTACACATTGAACTTTGAACAAAGAATATGTATTAAAGGAAACATAAATTGAGTCAAAAATAAACAAACAGAAATGGGAATTAAAAAAAATAAAAAGCAGCATGTCCGTGAAATAATGCAAAACCAAAAATCATAATCCAAAGCAATGGTGTCCAAAGTCACAGTGCACAAAAGTAAATCCAATGGAAAATTATAATTGAAAGCCATTGCTCCATGGGTAAATTGTAAAAAAAAAGAAAATCCAACAGTCAACTATATACAGATGAACAAGCCAGGGTCCATGATCCCAACAGAAGAAATGAAACCTATCTAATAACACTACCTAATAAAAAAAAAATATATACAAAAATGTGGCCCATTGTCCAAAAGGTCCAAAAAAATGCAAAACCAAAGGAAACCTAACACTAACTATAGAACTATTTACAAGGGCAGCGGGCTAGTCCGATGGCTGACTTTTGGATGTCCCGGGCCAGGGCATCATCGAACTCCTGCTCAATGTCCCGGAGGTGGTCCTCCTCCATGGCCCCGAGGGTCCGCAGGGCCATCGACGTGTCCACCTCCAACCCCCTGCGGATTGCCTCGAGGCACTCGGCCCGCCTCAGGGCCCTCCGCATGGAGTTCTCCGCCCTGACCATCGTGAGCCATGCCTCTTCCGCCCGCTGCCGCTCCGCATCTATGGCGTGGCCCAACCGCTGCCACACGGAAGACATTTTCTGTCCTGGGTCCTCCTGCCCTCTGGCCGATGCCTGCCCCTTCGATGTCGAAGGCCCCGAGCCATCATGGCTCCCACCACGTTGCTGCTGCTGCTGTGCCTCTGCCCGTGCACTGCCTCCTACTGCCTGCACATCCTCCGCTGGCTGGGGTGCAGTCGTTGATGTGGCCACCCCTGCTGGACGTCCGACTCCCGACTGTGGCAGGGATGCCTCCTCCACCAGCCTGGCCGCACCATCAGAGGCATCTCCAGAGGGCACCCAGGTGACTGATGGGTGGAAAGATGGCACGGAGGACGACTGGTGCATAGGGGGTTCAGTTGAGGAGGGGGTCGTAGCAAGCCCCATCAAACGGAGGAATCCGGCCTGGGTGACCTGTCCCAGTAGGCCGACGCGGTCAACGAGCCATTCGAGATGACGTGCAGTCTCCTCATGAAAAGACTGCAGGTCACCTCGCATGGCCCGTTGACCCAACGCCACACCAGTTAGGACAGGCTCAACCCGGACCCGGATAGCCACGTCCGCAGGCAGAGGAAGGCCAGTTGTCGTGAGCTCATCCCCTGCCTGAAAACGGGTCTGGACGTAGGCATCCCTGCTGGTGCAAGATGATGCAGGGACAGGATCAGGGACAGGATTGCACACAGGGACCTCCGTGGCGGCCTGTGCTGCCTCCTGTCCCTGGTCCTGCACTGCACCACTAGCACCAGTGGAATACCCACCTCCAGACCCCGTCTCTGTTGCTTGCACGGCCTCCTCCTCCACCAAACCCCCCACCAACCTGGATGACTCCGTGCCATCTTCCCCTGTTGGGCCCTGTGGGGTCCCAGCTGCCCCTTCTGCTGCCGAGGAGTCCAACTCCAACCTCCGCCTCTTGGACCACCCCCGGCAGCTGTGGCCTGGGACGCGGCACCGGACTCCTCACTCCCCGACGAGATCACAACCTGGGAGGGGAGCCGGGCCTTGCGTCTCCGGCTGGCGGTGGGATCCCCGCCGCTGTGCTCCACAGCACCTTCTCCGCCCTCTTCATCAGTTGACGCTGCAGACAGGGAGAAATAAAACACAGGCATCAGGGCACTGTACAATGGACACATACACACATGACAGTTGTACATGAGTGGCATTGGCAAACCTCAGACATGCCATCACAATCCCCAACACACATGTCATTTCAACTTGCACACATGAGCCATACCACAGCCATATCGCAACTGCCAGCACCATCCATACACATACAACAGCATGAGCCGGCAATGGTGAGCCAGACATCACATGCAACACAGGGAGTGCACTACACATGTACACACACCACCACACTTGCATGCATGTGTACACCTCTGCCAAGTGTCGCAGTGTTCAGATGGGCATCCATCTCACATCTGCCAATCAGGCTTCCACATCCCGCTGTCACATGCATCCATGTTGCATCACTGTTGCACCCTTGTCAAATACACACACATGCACATGTACACAGTGCTGATACATGCAGCTGAAAACAACATACATGCATGACATCACTAACATGTCTACTTACATACACATTCATCCAAACATGTGTGCCCACACAACTGCATTTGGCATGGAAGCCTACACACACAAGCACCATCCATGTCTCACACATTACAGCCCTCGCATGTGTTAGCCTCACGGCCCTGTACACCCCCACCCATACTCAACCCCATACAAACAGATGTGCAACCTGCACACTACTGAAACATCACCACGCACAGCTCACAATCAGGATGCATGTACACTTATCGCTCGACTCCAGACGGGTCTGCCTCTCAAGGACCTGGACATGGAGCGCTGGGGATATGCGTTCCAGGACCCTCATCTGATCTTCCGACAAGTGGCCCCGGCGCCCCTTAGCATCCGCTGCCTTCAAGAGGCGCCGGGCCTTGTTCAGGGTCCTGGACCTGAAGTCCACCCAGTGCTTCTTGACATGTTGGAAGTCGCGGACTGCCACCCCCTCCGCATTGATGGCAGTCACGATGTCCGTCCAGATCCGAGTCCGTCCTTCCTTGTCGGCGCGGGAACTTCCGAAGAGGGCATCATACTGCCCCAGGACTTGCTCCACCAGGACACCAACTTCCCTGGCACTGAAGCTGGTGCCCCTCTGCCTCTCTGGCCGGGGGTTGTCAGTGGTGCCAGATGTTTCAGTGCCCGACATGGCAACTCCAGAGGCAGGAGTGGGTGGGCAACTGGGTCCTGGGGCTGGGCTGTGGAGCGATGGAATCCCAGTCGGGAGTCTTCGGTTCCAGCAGGGGTGGTCACAGCAACAGCACCCCTGGCTGATGTGCAGGCAGCAAATGGCAGGGCACGTGGGCAGCAGGCAGTCAGGCAGCAGCAGATGGCAGGTGGGAGAGTGCTCAGGGCTCTGGGGGGCAGTAATTCGGCCTTCTGGGCAGGAGCGTGGTCTTCCGTGTGCTTACGCGTGGCCAGCTTGATACGGAGTGATTTGGCACGTGAAAATTCTGCACGTCAGCGTGTAATTCGAGGAAAGGCCCTTAGCGCGTAAGCGCGTCTGCACGCATACGCAATTTCATTGGACAGAAGGCCCCTCAAGCGCAAGCGCCCCTGTGACGTGACGCGCGCAGGCGTGCATGGGCATTTCAGCGCGCGTGAAAAACTGCACGTCCGCGTGTAATCCGAGGAAAGGGCCCATGCGCGTAAGTGACGTGACGCGCACGGGCGTTTCCCTCAGCACAGGTTAAAGGTGAGCGGGGCCAGCAGTTCGCTGTACGTGCCTTTCGTGGAGACCGACATGTGTTGCTGCTTCCTTTTGTTTCACGCGCCATCACAACTTCACAGCTATCAAGGACGTATCTCTTCTTTTGGCGGGGGTATTGGCTACGCGTGTTTTTCTGCATCGCGATAGTCAGACGGTGAGTCGCACACGCTCTTTTTCCCACTGCGGGTGCCCCTGTGTATCGCACCCATTTTCGATGCTATAGTAGCCTGCGAGTCCCACGCGTACGCGTTATTCGTGTTACTGGGTGCCACCGCGTACTGCGGGAGGTTGAATCCACGCACGTAGGCTGCAGGGTTGCGTGCATGGTTTTACTGCAGTTTTGGGGTGCCTGAGCGTTGCGTGACCCGTCACTACATCACCGGGTTCACATACAGCCTTGCAGGTGCAGGGGGGCTGTTAACATCTTGCTTCCCACCCCCTTCACCCCAATTGCCCAGGTCAATTGTGGTGTACACCTCCAATTGGCACCACTCCATCTGTGCCAGCACTACTACATCTGTGCCATGGTTGGGAGGCCACCAAAGGTGAGGGGCGCCTCAGCTGGGCGTACTCCTCGTGGCGGGCGTGGTCGGGGACGTGGCCGTGGTGACCAGGGAGTAGGGGGACTCCAGGGTGTCCAGGGCGGCCACAGAGGGGGAAGAGGCAGGGGTGCGCCACTTGAGCACAATGTTGTGCCATGTGTCGGTGCAGTCATGCCACCAGCCCCTGTGGTTCGGGGGGATGCAGCTTCTGCATCTGGCACTGGCGCCCGTGTGACCCGGCAGTCCGTTCCATCGACTGCCACGGGCCCAAGGGTAGTGGTAGCTGCAGGTGCAGCTGTGGACACCGCCACCCAGGCTCAGGGTCTGCCAGCGCAGGCCGCGTTGGCACTTGAGGAGCCCTTGGTAGATCTCCAACAGGCCAGGAGGGAAAGCATAGGGGCAGGCCGGGCTGCTCAGACCAAGACACGTGTCCCTGGGGCAGTTATGTCATCTGCTGCCCCGAACAGCCGGGTGTTGGCAAGTGCAGGGGCAGATGCACCCAACAACACCCCGGTTGTGAGTCTTCCAACCAGGACCGGTGCGGTCAATGACCCTGCCACAGCTGTTGTTGCTGCGCAGGGTCCATTAGAGGGCACCCAGCTGGCACTGACACAAGTCAGGCCTTTGGTCGTCCCTCCACCTGCCACTCCCTCGGCTCAATCCACCGAACCCACTGGCCATACTGGTCAGGGCGGCATTAGCCAGCCAGGGTCTGCGCCACAGTCCAAGAGGAGGAAGGTTGCACCTGCAGCACAGGCTGGGACCCCACACACAGCCACGACCTCTTGCACGTCGTGGAAGAAGCCTTTCTGCAAGCAGGAACTGGACTTCCTCGTAGACTACGTGCGAGGCCACAGCCGTGACATGCTAGTGGGTGCCAATAGTCAGACTACGGCTGCCCAACGTGACACCCACTGGAAGCATGTTGCGGAACATGTCAGTTCATTCGGCCATGAGGTGCGCACGGCGCAAGAGTGCAAAAAGCGTTGGAATGACATCAAACGCAGCACTAAGGCTAAGCGTGCCTCTAATTACAACTTGACTCTGGTGACTGGCGGTGGGCCTGCACCAGAGGAGGAAGAGCTCACTCCGCATGAGGCACTCGTTGCAGAGTTCATACCACCTGAATTGGTCGAAGGAGTGGGAGAGATGCTGGACTTTGATGCCCAGTCCAGTGAGTGTTGATGCGTGTTTGTTGAGGACGTGTGTGTTTCACTTGTGGGATGTGTTGTGCATGATTGCCACTACATGTGACGTGTACATGGTTCTGATGTGTAAGTAATGCAATGCTTCCGTGATGCATGTCTCCTCTGCCTGCATGCGGGGACTCCATTTAGGCATGCTCCCTTGCCCCTCCTCCGCCACTCTGCACCCCAGTTCCACTTTTGCACTGGTCTGCTTCAATCTTGCCAATGTGTACTTTCTTGTTCATGCGTCCTGTGTAGATGCTAACTTCCAGCGTAGAATCTGCCAGAAATATGCCGTGTGGTACAGCCTTAGTACTTGATGCAGGGTATCTCACTTGTACTGTGCATAGGTCAGATGTCCCACAGGGACATGAGTGCCCATTCATGCTCCATGTGCATTGCAAGCATGCCCCTATGTGTCCTTGACTGGATGATCACTGTAATACAAGTCCTTGGTTACATTGCATGGCATCTCATCAGCCTTCCCATGTCAACTGTGGCTCAGTACTGCATTGCACACATGTTTAGGGTCTGACAATCTGTGTGGCTCACAGGCCTCAGCCTGTTCAATGGCCAATGACTCTGTCCAACTGTTGTTGTGTCTTCTTCACACATGGGCGGCATCCAGAGTTTTCATCATGTCTCCTGCTTACTGTCCCATCATCATTTGCAGTGTTGTCACTTGAATCACATTAAGCTGTTGATGCCAGTCAACACTGCCTGTCAATACACAGGTGTATGGTCAGCCTTTTGATACCATGCTAGGCATCCCTGCTTTGGTAGTGGGGTGGAGGGGTGCTTGGCTTCTAGATATGGTACACATTGAATGCACAATGCACGTGATGCCCGAATTTGACCTTGCACTGCCTTCACATTTCCTGGCACACACCTTGGAGTCCTTGTACATGTAGGTAGTGAGTGGCGTACACATTTTCTGCACTGCATAGACCCACTTCCATGGAAACTGCCACCTTTCAACAGGTCTAATCACAGAAGCAATTCAAAGTTGACCCAGCATGCATGCCAGGTTATATGTTGTGTGTCACATGTCTGCCTGATGCGTTTGCTGTCGGTGTGTGTGTGTGTTGTGTGCTTCTGACATTTTTCAGGTGATGACGCAATGGAGGCGGAGGATGGTGTTGTCATGCCAGACACAGGGTTGTTACCACTACATCAACCCGGCACAAGTGGGGGTCGTGGGGTGGTAGGCCACGAAAACCCCCAAGTGCTACAGTCCATCTTGTCTCTGGCTGCCTATAAGTCCAGCCTTGATGACGACTCTGACGTCCATGTTGAGTTGGATGAGCATCAAGTCCATGTGTCAGGGGTGAGTGATTCTGATGTGGACACTCCTCTGTCTGCGACACCTGCACTGAGGGATCAGACAGTCTTGGTTCCTCCGCCCGTGGTGGATCGGGACGCAGGGTCACCCTCCACACCAGTCACTGATGTGCCTGGGACATCACGTCGACGGGGGCATGTAGTCGTGCAGCCGCGGGCGGTGCCAACACAGCGAGGACCCCCGGTCCTTGGGTCCCGCAGGGGTCAAGCCCGGCAACGCGGTCGCCGCGCGCAAGCGCAGTATACTGAGTGGGAGCAAGACATGACTGCCAATTCAGAACGGCAGGGGGCAGCAATGGAGAACATCGCTGAGAGCATGGAGCGTGTGGCCCGATCTGTGCTCCCCCCTGCTAGGCAGGTGCTTCTCCAGCAGCAGGCGGCACGGTCCACGGCCCGCTTGCTCAGGCTGGGCATGGCGGCCTCAGACATGGCACGCCAGGCTGAAATGTCGTCTCTGCGTCAAGCAATTGCTGCTCACGCAGAGGCGCACATGGATGCCCTGAGGGAGGAGTATGCTTCCCTCAAATCCACTCTGGGTGTCCTTATGATGTCCCAGAGGCAGCGGGCAGAGGAGAGGTTTGCACAGCTTGAGCGTACCATCTCGGCTGAGCTACAGGCTTGCCGGGAAGTGCAGCGGTTGTCCAGCCAGGCCTTGCAGGAGGAACTCCGTGTTACACGTGCTCCCTTGCAAGAGGAAGCACGTGTATCACGTGAGGTTCTGCATGCAGACCTACGTCACATCGCCACACAGAACCAGGCTCACCCGTCCGGCAGACTTGCTGCCGACAAGGGGCAAGCTGCGGCTAGGCGTGGCCAGGTTACTGTGCCACGTCCTCCTTTCCAGGATGAGCCAGACTCGGACGACCATCTATCTCCCACATAGGTCGGGCTGTGCAGGCGTTGAGCCCATGGAGGTTTTTTTTTTGGCTCAGCATCATCGCATGTGGATGTTGAGCAGTACCCTGTACCTCCCCCCTGCTGCGTGCCTCCCCTCCCTCCCGGGTCGTATGTGGCCATTTTTGATTTTTCTTTTAGTTTAGTTAGTTAAGTTTCTGTTTGATAGTTAGTTTAATTAGGTAATGTAGGTTTTCCATAGTTAGTGTGCTTTCATGTGACGGTGCGGTTCTTTGTGGCTTTTGAAGGCATCCACTGTCTGTTCCAGCTGGGCCCTTCAGGCTTGTCTTGTGTATGTGTTTACTGCTTGGGGTCCTTGACTCACATATGCCACTCCTGCCTCCCTTATCCATGGGCTCGCAAGGATGGTTCGGTGTGACAACCTATTACACAAGGGCTTTGGACTGTCATATCTGTGGCATGTCTGGTGCTGTGTGACTTGTGTTGACACCCCTAGTGGGGATGATTTCGGTGTTATTGTCCACTGTTCAGCTTTTGCTAGAAGGGGTGTTTCATGATTAATGTGTACATTCATTGCTATGCATTGTGTAGTATGTTTCTTATCTTTACTGTACACGTGCTTGTTGCAATTCATGTCGTAGATATTGTGTTCCACACTTTGGATGTGAAAGACGGACTGATGCTGTGATTTCTGATGTAACTGACATTGTCAAGTAATGAGATGTCTGAAGAGAGACACACAGATGACTTTAAAGCATTAATCATGTGTTTCATGCCCTTTCTGCAGGGGGATGAGCCTCCAGAGCACCTTTGCCAGCAGACATGGCCCATTGGACGTCAGAATTCTGGACACGTTTGTTGGTGCCCACATGCACATGTGTGCACAAGCAGAGGCACAGGGATTGCAGACCTACATCCTAGAACTGCTGACGTGTTCCAAGGAACTCCAGGCAAGGTGAGCAGCACAGGGGGGCCACAACACAGCAAAGCTTGCACCAGGCGAGTTGCATATGCAGGCTTAGTCACAGCACTGAGCGTGAGCTTGGATGAATATTGGTGTTGAAGCACACAATGCAGCTCAGATGTGTTGGTGGACTGATGGCTGTTGATTGTAAGGTTGTCTGGGATACCTGCAGGGGCAGTGGCACATACCCTCCGGTACACCAAGGTCCATTGAGGCACTTGTATCAACCATGTAGCCTTCCGAGACATGGAAAGGGGCAGCTCACAGGGACATACAGCAAGGGACATACTCGGGTGCAGTGCATTTCATTTCCATGTACATTTTGATAAATGCACTGCCAACTTTGTTTCGGTCATGGTGGTACACAACTTGCTCTGAAGTCATGCCTTGCTATATGGGTTTGTCTGCTTACCCAGGGAACATTGCATGTTGTGTGAATTGTGACACATTGGTGTTCCATTTGCCACGCACCCACTGGCGGCTGACTTACTGCATTGACTGTGTATGACCCATCACAGGGGTAATGTTATATATGGGTATGAAGCATCTACACCAGATTGTCTGTAGAGTAGTTTGTTGCTATGGGGCATGTTTGGTAGTGTGTTTTTGTGTAATGGGCACGTACAGGTTGTTGACTGTGGCTCTCTTTGCAGCATTGCAGTGCTCCTGTAACCGGACCTGAGAATGCGCAGGCAGGAGGCCAGCACTCAAAACCAGAGCTAAGTGTCTTGTTGTTTTTCTTTCAAACTGCTCTGCATAGGCTTGCTGGGGGTGCACTAATGCATGGATGAATGTGTAATTCAATTTGGTATGTTTTCTTTTCCCCTAATCACCCGGAATCCTATCCAATTTTGAACCCTGTACCCTCTACCCGGTGTTCCTGCTTCCCGTACCTATCCAAGCAACGTTCCCTAACCCTCTTTCCCTGCCGGGGTTGTGGATGCCTGTGTAAGCCCCAAACTTGCAGGTGCCAAAACCCTAGAGGTGGTGGTTGGTTCGTGCCACTCCTAAGCCTGGACTACAGAAGGCCATGACAATGATGTCCAAGTTTGTTTGGATTGTGTATGTGTTCATGCAGGTAGTACATTTTCGTGCATTCACTACTTTCATGTGTCATTCCTCCTCCCCTCTCCTGCCACTCATTCCAGTTATCCAGTGTGCCAACACCTGTCCCGACTGCATATCCCTGACCCTCCTTCCCCACCAGGGTCTCAGAGGCCTGTGTGAGTTTGACTTTGCAGGCACCTGTGACACGGTGTGGGTGGTTGTTTCGTGACACTCCCGCTCCTGTACACGGGACCTGTGACAGTACACATCCGTTCATGGTGCATCATTCTGTGTCATGTACCACACATGGTTCACATCCTGTTGTGACATTGTTTTACTGTGCTACCTTGGTTGTTACATCATTGTGGTAGTACATGGCCTTTGTGAGGTACTGCTACGTCAAATCATCTACTGGAGGGTGTTCTGGTTCATTTTTCTGGCTTGGATTTTGTGATTTTGCAAATGAGTGTGGACTCTGAGGGTGCAGGCACCTTTTTACACACAAGGTGGGAGATGGTGACGAAGGGGAAATGTGATCCTGTGGCCAGGTGGAATTGAGGGTTGAAGGCTCCATGACCCAGGTGCAGTTGTTCAGTGGGTCATGGTCATTTGTGAGGGAGGGGGGGATTTGTTGTTGATAGTTGCCTTGCCCTGCAGTGTGATGGGAACCCTGACATTGTAATGGTGGTATCCTATGTACATGTTGTGTTCTGCTGATCAAAACCTGTTCATGTGTTGTGTTTACCTTTCAGGTGCGAGGGGAAAGTTGTGGTTTGACATGCTGGGGTGTACACATGGTGAATGTTCACATGTGATGTGTAGAGGACACTGAGGGTCACTTGATTGCACATGCATATGTTGAGTGCATGTCCTTACTGACCCACACACTTGCGCTCTGATGCACTACATGTACAACCACCCTTGCATATCCACGTGTACACTGTTTGCCTTCTGGTGCCCACTGTGTCCCTGCAGCACATGTTCTGTGACCAATTATGGATCCTGTACATGCCTAATTTGCTTTTTGATGTGGTATGTCGCTTAGATGTGATGCTCAGTGTGTGCATCACACACAATGGCTGTTCACTGTGCTGTGCGCTGAGCAGTGTGTTGCAGGAGTTGGACACAGCACACAGAAGCTGCAGTGTTGATTTTGCAATGCACAATGTGCATGTAGACAGGCATTCATTGTTATGTTACGTCTACAACTCTTGTAATGCATTTGGAAATGAAATGACTTATTTTGGGTGGGAGGTTGTTGGTCAGTCATTTCATCTGATTCCATGTCAGGCATCATTGTCTGATGCCACCACTGTGCATTTTGGACATGGCAATGTGTACCTTATTGTTACTGTGTTGGTGTATGGGTATTGCTTGCCATGTCATGTTGTGGTTTGGGAGGGTTTGAGTGACATAACAGTGATGGCCATGGCCTGTTTTGCAGGTTTGTGTGATTCACACCTTGCATGTCAGGGTCATCCGCTTCTCAAAGCAACTAGTTGGGGTAGATCTCTCTCCGTGGCAGTGGCCTCCCTCTGGAACAGCCTTCCTGCCTCACTGGAACTTGAGGAGAACCATCTCCGGTTCGGGAAGCACCTCAAAACCTTCCTCTTTGCTTCTGCTTTCTCTCTGCCTCTCCCTTGCAAAATTCTTCACTGGAACTGCACTGGATCTGCAACTGGGCCACTCTCACCGACCTCGGTCCCTCGCCCAGCCACTCTCCACTTGCACTGCCTCCCTGGCAACCCCTGCACTGCGGGACTGTCTCTCTATCCCTACAGCCCCCCCTTCCCAGCACTTGTCTGCACTTACCTTTGCAGTTGCCACCAGCTGGCCTATGTATTTGTTTTTTAGTCTACTTACCCTGTACTGCACTCCCCCCCCTCCCCTTCCCCTTGCACTTTTCCCTTCCCCCTACCCCTGCACTTGCACAATCTAAATGACACCTGGCCTAGTAGTATCGTTGTCTGTCTTCCCTTGTTCCCCCCTCCCTGCCTCATCGCACCTTGAAATACTTGTGTATAGGCCATATCATGTCATGTCATATGTGTGCCTTTTGGTCACACAGGATAGCTTGTGTTTAAGTAGCTAGGGATGCAGACAATGTGACACTTCCATGGCAACTATCTCAAGGTGGTAGGGTTGTGACAGTTGACTGTCTCTTTGTCATCATCGATTGTCACCTGGTATGTGCCAGGCCTGTGTGCACTCCGCAGGGGTGGGAGTTTAGGTGAAAAATGTGGCCACAAGCTGGGTCCGGGCTTCCTCGCCACGTGCCCTGTCCCCTCCCATGGGCAGCGCCTGTGCCTGTGGTTGGGGATGTGGGGGCGCCACCATGTCCACCGGTACGCCCTGCCGTGTTGCAACATTGTGCAGGACACATGCTGCCACAATGATCCTGCACACTACTGGGGGTGCATAGAGTAGCTGCCCGCGAGAGCGGTCAAGGGAGCGGAAACGTGACTTGAGCACTCCGAATGTGCGCTCCTATATGGCCCTGGTTGCAATATGGGCGGCGTTGTATCTTACCTGGGGTGGTGTGGTGGGGTTCCGGATTGGCGTCATCATGTGGTTGCTCAGAGGGTAGGCACTGTCCCCTGGGGAGGTGTAAATGGTTGTGATTATTGGGGTGTGTGTGTGTGTGTGTGTGTGTGTGTGTGTGTGTGACATGCATGCATGTGCAAGGGCATTTGTACTCACCTAGGAGCCAGGTGTCGCCATGCTGCCCAGCTTCCAGGGCCCGGCTCAGGGCGGACATTCTGTATATGAAACATGGGTGGAGCCAGGGTAGTTTGCATAGACAGAGGTGATGATTCCCTTTGCATCGCATACCACCTGTACATTGATGGAATGCCAGTGCTTGCGGTTTCGGTAGATGTGCTCAGTGGCCCTAGGTGGACGTAGGGCCAAATGGGTGCAATCGATGCCACCGAGCACTTTGGGGAAGTGTGCCACCCTGAAAAAATCCAGGACAACGGCCTGCCTTTCTGCGGGTGTTCTGGGCATGTATATGTGCCTGCGGACTGAGGGGCGCGCTGTCATGATTGCCAGTACCTGGTGTAGGCAGCGTGACTGCGTGGCCTGTGAGACCCCCCCCCACTATGGCAGTAGTCTGCTGAAATGACCCAGTGGCCAAAAAATGCAGGACATTGAGCACCTTCTCCAAGGGGCTCAATGCTTGGGAGCAAAGGGTGGGGGATGTAAGGTCATCTTCCCACTCCCTGACCAGGTCTAGGATGATATGGGGTGGAAACCTATACCTGCCGTAGACCTGGTCGTCAGGCATCCCAAAAAGGCTTGTCCGTGGTGCGAAAATGCGTGCCCTGGCTATTATCCTCCTCCTGCGGTGTCCCACGAGCAGTGCTGCGACAAATGGGGCATTCATCGTAGCTGTATATGCGTGTTTGTTGTTTGCGCGCACTTTTATACTGTGCGCGGGGACGCTTCCGCCTGCCTTCGTGTGGCAGACGCGCTGACGCCTGTGTGCGTCTTTTACCGTGCGCGGGTTTCCCGTATTCGAATCCATGAATACGGGTTGTTGGGGTGCGTGTGGGCGTTCCGTGTAGTTCCCTGCAGTACTTCCCCAGTTATGCCTTTTTTTCACGCGTTATTCCCCATTCCGCGTGTTACGCTCACTGTTCCGCCCACTTTGGTTGTGTGCGCCGCGCTATGTGCGCTTTTGCTGTGCGCGTAGCGCACGCCGTGTGTGCCTGCATGCGCCATGGCAGGATTGGGCGCACGTACAGTGGGAAACACGTGCAGCGTCTTCCTTGAATCGCACGCGTGCGCGTGCGCTGCGTTTCTCACGCTACCTTGCGCCTGCTTGCGCTGGGATTTTCGCCGCACGTTTGCTCCATGAATCGACCCCCATGTGTTTATCTCATTTGTCATTGTCTAGGACACATGCCGCCTAAGGCCCAATGATTACCACCGGTGATGGCCAGCTGCAGGCTGCCAGGCAACTATATAGTTTAATTAGCTCATGGGAAGGTTTTACCCAAATCCTCACACCAGACGGGTGCCTACTTGAAAACTGTAATTAAAGAGTTGCTAGGGAAGAAGTATTTTCACCAGTTGGAGGACATTTTTCCCATAATGTGTGAAGATTCCCAGGAACCTAGTTCTCTGGTTGGGGCATGATCTTCATACCTGCAAATAATCTTCATAATTGATTGTTGGAATGATTGTTACCAATCTGTTATGACAGATGAGTAGACTGAATTTAAAAACATGAAAATGGAACTCCCAAATATATCTGACTCAGGCAATTGATACATGAGCCCCATGTCTTGTGGTATAAGCAACCATTGACGTATTTACAACAAGCCCGACTAGGGCAGCATTATTGCCAGAGGAGCAGCATTTTATTGTAGTCTATTTTCAATTTATTGGCTGTCATTTTTTAAATATAAAGCTAAGTTTGTTTCTCTGAGTCTGGCTGATCCACAACATTGCGACTAATTTTGTGCTGTAAGCAGTAATTCCACTCCGACAGCTAGTCTTTGATGGGCAAATTTGTATACATGCATGATTTTTACAAAAGCTGTATTATTAGTGACTTTTGTTCGAAAAAAGAAAAAAAAAGTAGCACGTACAAACCCAGCGTGCTTTAGGTATTTAGTGATTCAGTCATAAAACTCTCACAGACATATGACAGATTTAAAGCTTATCTTAATTCATATCTTCCCAAAATGCTCTTTAGCATGCCAAACAGCCAAAACCTCATTGGTCTTATTGCTGCCACTTCACATCATCTTTGAGTTCTTTCTAATCATAAGCATCGCAGAAGAGAGGGCAGGAGCCCTTTCCCCTTCCTCCACATCGGATAATACAGCCTCCGGATACCTGCCTCGTGTTGCAGCAGACGGAATCGGCTGTACGTATGCACTCCGTGAATCATCAACGAAGGTGAGCACTACCGTGCAAGAAGCCCCCCTGTGACCGTGAACTCTTCAAATACCCGTTAAATCTGGATCATCTCCCTCCTTTGCTTCAATTCGTTTCACTTTTTTTAAATATACGAGTGGCCCTCAGCAAAATGGCAGCCAGACGCGTTGCTAGGCAACAGCACTAGTTATTTAATAGTTGCATATTCGCCGGTAGGCGTAAACCGGCCTGCTCACGAGAAGGCCAGCGACAGAAAAGGCCCTGTTTGCGCGCTGGTTTGGTACACCGCCCTGCTTGTGTCGCTGCCTAAGGCAGGATCCCTTCCGTACTGGGTCCATTTCACCGATCCTTTTCCCCCATCACCTTGCTTTCTTCAGAGCACCCTAATCCGGCCACGCTATCATAGCGCATGCACAACCCAATTATCTATATAATATTAGCATGGTGAACCCAGCTGATTCTTCACCGGCCTTGCGGTCACTTCGCATAGCCCTTGTAGAAGCCTGATATTCACCTCCAATATCATCGTCTGTAAGCTACTGAGCTTGATGCCGCCGATTTTATGCTGCCTTTCCAAAATCTGTTGCCACCCTCGCTGGCAGCCTATGACCGATTTCTGTATTACCCACGGTATAATGGCACTGCCTGCAATCTACTTGTGGTCACTGATTATTTAGTGCCGCCCACTAAAACTACGCCAACTGCATCGAGTTATCCCAACAGACTAAGACATTCGGACTCATCCTTTAGGCAGAAGATGCCCGGCGCTACCATATCTGCTTATATCTGATCACTTCTCACAACACCGCTCTTGTATCTGTGTGTCCCGCGCATTTTGCTTGCTTCACTTTATGTTGCACTCTCCACTATTGTGAACTTATGCTTACCGACATTCTAATTCCGGATCAACGATCCACCAACCGCATTATTGCCTATCTAGTATAAAGTTTCCTAGTTAAACTAGCCTACTGAGTGTGTATTGACCCTACCGACTGCATTTTAGACAAACTACCCTGCTGCATTTGTGTTAATCATTCCTACAGCATTGAAGTCAAACCAGCATGCTGCAACTCGGCTAACCTTACCTACTGCATTTAATTTAGACTAATTTGTTGTATCTTTGTTACCCAACCAGCATTGAAGCCAAATTAGCCTGTTGCATCTGTGTTATTCTTACCCACTGCGTTTAAGTCATATGAGCCTGCTGCATCTGTGTTAATCCTACCAACTGCACTGAAGCCAAACTAGCCTGTTGCACCAGTTAGCCCTACCTACTGCATTTAAGTCAATTCAGCCTGTTCTATTTAGATCCAGACCACTGCATTTAAGTTTAACTAGCCTACAGTCAACTTGTGACCCCACCAACGGCACCCAAGTTGAATTAGCCTGCTGCGTCCTTGCTTTAGCCTTTCACAAGTCCTAACAGCGTATTCTGGATACGTCATCCTAGACTAATTATACGCCACCCCTGCAACCTCAGTCATGAATCTTGTCCCATCAAAGACTATTACCTACTTAGTGCTTAGCCTCATCACAAGTACCCTCACTCTCCCAACGCCTAAGCTACCTTCAGCCCCAGGGGCTTCCATTACTCTGGCCAACACGACCTCTAGGCTCCTATCCATACAAAAACCTTTACCACCATCAAACCAGATTAGGCCAACCTACTTCCTGCCCCCTATCACCCAACATCTATCAGAGCCAATATCGCCAGCCCAATGGATCCAGCGCTTCGCAAGCAAGCCCAAGCCCAACCAAGCATACCCCACAAATTGGAGAAATCATAGACCAGGCACTAGATTTAGCAACACCACATACTTTGAGAACACCCAACCACCGCCCTGGCCATGCACCATCAAACGCAATACTAAACTAAATCAGCACTCAGCCATAAAGGGCCAACTAATAATAGAACTAAGGAATCCCATAAAATTAGCAGAGCTCTCATCAACACCAGATCTCTTGTAGCCCTTGCCACAGAAATTGCCGACATTACTTCTAATCAGCTGGACTTCCTAGCCGTGACAGAGACATGGCTCCACAAAGCAGCTGGCCCTGCCCTCTCCCTAGCTGTCTCGGATAACTTCACCATTATCAGAAAAGACAGAGAAACTTTTAAAGGGGGAGGCATTGCTTTCATCTGCAAATCTAGCCTTCACATGAGAGCAACAGAATCTACCCCTCTGCTCTCCGCTGAGTTACTCTCAGTTAAACTATGTTTATCTGCCTCTCGCAACATCTCCACGCACCTTGTACACCGACCCACAGGTCCGATAGGGACCTTTGAAGAAGACTTATCGACCGTACTCAACGCTAATACTAAACCTGGCTCCCAAACTATTATTCTTGGAGACTTCAACCTTGGATTGAATCGTATCTGGTCATTGCATCGAATGCAATACCATTGAATGTCTTACCATTGAAAAGATTACATTAAAAAAAAGCATTGAATGCATTTTTTTTTAAAGGTAAAGGGTTTAGTTTAATTATAATTGGGTTTAAAGGTTTAAAAAAGGGCGGTTGGGGGACCCCTCTCCCCCCATTAAAATGTTTTTTTTAAAAATGCATTCGATACAGGTCAATCACAACCGTACCTTTTCTTCTTAAAATCCTCGATAAAGTAGCCTACCTCCAAATTCAAGCCTACCTTGTGATCAACAACCTACTGGGCATACGCCAATCTGGCTTTAGACCCAGACAGGGGACAGAGACTGCCCTTATTGACCTAAAGAATCAACTGGAAGACCGGAAAGACAAGGGAGAAACCACCATTCTATTCTGCTCCTTCTGGACCTTTCCGCTGCATTCGACCTGGTTGACCACAAAGTCTTGTACAATCCCCTAATAACAGCCGCCCACTTCTCTAAGGAAGCCACCTCATGGATAAAATCCTTTTTGGATAACAGATCCATGAGAGTCTTCTCACCTTCCTCCACAGCAGACCCAGTACCTATTACATGCGGAGTACCACAGGGCTCCTGTGTTTCTCCAACCCTGTATAACATATTTACAAAGCCCCTCTTTGACATACTTGACAATCTGGGTGTCTCATATATTAACTATGCTGACAACACCCAGATTCTCATTCCCATCCAAGGAGACTATGACAAAGATGTAACCTTGATTAACAAAATCTATTTAATCATACAAACGTGGATGACTACCCATGGTTTATGCCTTAACTATGAAAAGTCAGAACTCTTAATCGTTGGTTCTCCTAATAGACTGTCAAAACTCTCTCCCCAATACAACTCTGTCATCATTGATGGAATTAAAATTGTAGTTTCGAAGGAAGTAAAACCCTTAGGCTTCTACCTGGATTCTGCTCTCATCTGCAAACAAATCAACGTCACAGCCTCTGCCACCAGATACACATGCAAATTGATTTTCACATGAAAACCTTTCCTGTCCACAGAAAGCTGCATTATGATAGCGAGGGCCCTAATCCTCTCCAAATTGGACTACTGCAATGCCCTATATCTGGGCACCAGTAAACACAATACCAATAAACTCCAGACACTCCAAAATAATGCTTTTAGATCTGATCAAGCCATCCCCAAAACGCAGCATATAGCCCACACGAGACGCTCCAATAAGTGGCTCTGCATAAACGACAGAATCAAATTCAAATCACTCAACCTTACTCACAAATGCCAATCCAACTATAGCTCATTGATAGATTTACTAAACACTCCTCAGAACGCCCTATCAGAAAGGTGCAAGCCAACAGCCTCAGAATACCCAAGTACAAACTCCAAAAAACAGGAGGGTCGAGCTTTCCAGTCCTGGCGGCGCAACTTTGGAACTCCATCCCTGACTCCGTAAGAGCCACAGGTCCCTTCCACTTCTTTATGAGCAATGTTAAGAGGGGTTGCACTCCCGAGATCTGTAACCACCTGTGTGTGCATCCTATAACTAACCTGGCTTACTAGATCAAAGTAAGAAATTGTAAATAATGCATCTAATTTAAATATGTACATTTCTGCCACAAAATTGGCCTGTATGATTATGTGCGGTTTGTCCGTGTCATATTTAACTATGTAACCTGTAATGCGCCCAGATGCCCACGGGTTCGTCGCGATCTTTAAATGAATAAAAAATACAAAACAATACAATACAATGCATCCACTGTGTTAAGGAATCACTTTTATATTCAAACACACGACATGCACTTTTTAAACCGTTACACAGATTAGGGTTATCCTTCAGAAAAGTAAAGGTTAAAAATGATGCATCATTCTACAATATTAAACGCATGCCTATGCTTTAGTCAAGCAGAGTGTTCCCACAGGTGGCACTAAAATTATGTTCCGAAGCAAACACTAATTTCCTTCCCCAGCCCCATATTTCAGAGGTCTGTGGCTGCCCAAAAGGTGCAAGCATGAAATAGATAATATAAAAATTAAAAAGGTTCAGAGTAAATCTGAATGCATAAGTGCATCAGGAAACCTGTGAAAGGATATCCAAAGCCATAGAAGGGTGAGAACAAAAACTGTGTGCCAAACGTGCATACTGTTTTACAGCTGTAAAGGTGTCCCATAAAGATATCAATTCAGCCATCTTTACAGAAGTTGCTAAGTGCTAAGCAGGCAAATGGCATCCCTGCTGGGTTTATCATGTGTCTTTGATGACATTCTGCTGCACGTTCAGTACTACCAGGAGAACCAACTGCAAAGTAGGTCACAAAATGTATAACTGTGATATTTATAAGTAATCTTTACATTACATTATAAATACAAGGTAGGACTTTTACTGTGAAACAGTTCTTCAAGTGACAGCAGGACATACATATCTATACCTCCAAATCTCAAAATGTTCCTATGAATTGTCCAGTCCAACCATCTCTACGCAGTTAAACATTTGAAATGACCTTAAACGCAAGCTAGCAAGACCCGTAGCCTAAACTACATCCATAAAAGTAATATTGTGCTTGAATGCCCAATCCATTGCTTAATTTTACTCTAGGTGTGTTAGGTATTTTGAACAATTGAACAAACAGCAATGATGTAAACAGTATGTACCACGTCATGTATTATAAAAGGTGCCTGCATTGTGCAGCTATGCGGAATTCTGTTGCTTCTCACACATGACTGTCCAGGGTCATCCTTACGCATTACTCCACAGAGAGAATGCACAGCCAAAGATTCCAAGAACCTTCTCCAACTGTCTTTACTTTACTGAGATGTTTATGCTGTGAAACAGGCATGGTATCAAGAGAGATGACACAGACAACAGAGATATATTTAAACAAAACTTTATTAATAATCAGGATGGTGTAACGCCTAAATAACTATGTTATGGTGGGATTTCCCTGCCTAAAGAAATTTAAGGAAAGTCTGTGTCTATAATTCCAAAACAAAAGTCTGCCTGTGTCAAAACCCTATGCTTGTTCTCACAACTACAACAGTAGTGTGGAAATGCTCTTAACCAGATATAAGTGTTCCAAAGTAAATGTTCAATGATTAGCAATTCAAATTCTTCTAAAAGTCTCTGTCTCAAGTTCAACACATTTCCAATGTAATCTTGTGGAAATAAGGATAGATCAAGTTCTGAGGTTACCTTCTGTAGCTTCTTCTGCTTACCAGTTTGTAAAAGACCATGGGATCTACTTGGCCCCCGCCTTTGGTTAAGTTCACCAATGATTCACCTCTTAGCTGCTTTTCAACCTTTAGTTGTTTCTGGTCTCGGAAGACCACACGATCCACCCATCACAGGGCATGTAACCAGCAACCACATGTGCTTTGAGTTTGATGTTGGAAATGTTTGTACTAGGAAACTTTCTGATCTAGGCGCAGTTGTCAGACCACACAACCCACCCATTACAGGTCACCAACCATAAGTTTCCCAAAGCTGAAGCTCAATAGTTCACAAGACAATGCTTTCATTTCATTGTAGGACTTTCATATGCCTTCCAAAGTGTTTTCTGACAATGGGACACTTTATTTCCCCTAACTGTTCTTGTAGTTGTTAACACTTGGTAGTTTTATCCAAGTAACAACTTTCTTGCCATTTAATAATTTCCAGCATTGCAGCATTTACTTGGTTTCACTCAAACCATGCTTTTCCCGTTGTTCAATATTCAACATATACAGCTTGACATTGTGTGAGCTCGAAAAATGTCTGTCAAACAATTCTGAATTCAATTGATGCAGGTTTAAGGTGGACGAGCTTGGATAACACTCTTTCTTTCAGGTGTTTCATTGTTCAATATATGCAGTTTTCAGTTATGCAGGCTTGACAGCCCCTTTTCCATCAAGGTCAATATTCAAGATGTGCTACTACCATTTGCACAGGCACAACAGTCCCTTTCAACATTCAATGTACGTTGCTTTTACTTGCACAGACTCAACATCCCCTTTCATCAAGTTTGGCATACAATATTAGCAAATTCTTCTGATGGGGGCTCAGCAGCCCCTTTCATCAAGTTCGATTTTCAATATTTGCTTGGTTCAATTATTGTAATTGTTTACTTATACACAGGTGAAGTGCTTCTAAGCGCTTCAAGTCGGGACGGGAACAGGGGAATGCAGAGTCATTTTTGGCCTTGAAATGTACGCATGATTTTGCAAAAATGACTAGCAAACTTGGCCTGACTGCCTTACTACAAGTGCAGGTGTAAGACAAAGAGGAAGAAGTGAAGAGGGAGGAGAACATACAGTCTTTAAGCTACCGTACTCGGGCAACTAAGTTTCAAATATTGCAAGTGCTCGACAGATGGTAAGGCAATAAGGGGGTGAGGGGGAGAAGGACATAGAGAAACAATAAAAAAACTACTGTACTAAGCCTGGCGGACCAGGCCCAGTACATTTTAGGTAACATAAGTGCCATGGAATGAAAGGGGGGAGAAGGGAACAAGTGCGCCCAGACCAAGGACCTGGGTTAAGTGCTGAGAGGTTACCATTCTCAAGGAATGAGTAAAGAAGTGCAGAAGTGCTGGGTTGAGTGCAGAGGCCTAGGGGCAAGTGAGAGGACTGGCGGGGAGCCTGAGACCTGTGTGGTTCTGGGGGTGCAGCAGACGACCAGTCAGTAAACAGAGCTGAGTTAGGGAGAGGGCAGTAGGCAAGAGTAGAGAGGGGGTTAACAAGGGAGAGGGAGAGAGAAGGAGGAAGAGAAGAGGAAGGTCTTTAGGAGTTTCCGGATCTTAAGGTGATCAGGCTCAAGACGTAGAAAGGCTGGGAGGCTGTTCCAGAGGGAAGCACCTGCAGAGGAAAGAGACCTACCCCCAAATCTCTGTTTTGAAAATCGGCTCACCCAGAGAGGGTTTGAGGCGGGCAAGCAGAGGGCTCTAGAAGTAGAGTATGTAGGGAGAGAGAGATGTAGGTAGTGTGGGCCCCTGGCACGGAAAGCATTGTAGACTATGCAGAGGGTCTTGAACTTGCAGTCTCAACAGCCCCTCAGAGCGCCCCAGTCTCTTTGAGAGCCTTACCGGGTTATTGCTGCTCCATTCAGAGGCTTCCCCGTCCCACACAGGAGAAGAAACCTGCCTGTTTGCTGGCTGCCTCCTTCCAGGTATGCTGGCTGGGCTCCGCCTCCGCACCTCAGCGGCGCCTGCTCTCCACCTTTCTCTACACGGGCTCCTGATCTGCTCGGCAGGACTCCCAGGATCTTCGGCGGGCGTCTCGGCTTCCTGTCCCTCAGCGCAGCTTCTCGTTCTGCTCCTGCACCAACTGCACCTCTCTTTAGGCATTCCTGACTTCCACCTTTTATACTCTCTTTCATTAATAATGGCTGCAGGTGAAACAAGGTATTCCCAAGTGCCTGACCTTATTGAAGCCCATTATTGTGACATTCCTGACCTCTTTTCACAGTACCAGAGTGGTGTTGGCAATAGGAAATATGCACTGCTCCTAGTTGCCTCTTCTTCTTCTCAGTACTTAAAGGAAAATGACAGGGATTAAGATTGACAATAGCCCATGAAGGCAAAGGGAGGGCATGTCAGTATTAGAGAAGGGGGATACCCTGTCTTGCCTAGAGGTACCCCTCTCTCCAATCCTCAAGGACCCTCCACTCAGATGGTCCAGTCTCACTTATTCACCAAGAAGGTCGTGATCCAAACGTGATGGGCTTTCTCTGGCCACCGGAACAGAAGATCCCTGGGGCGTAAACGTGAAAGCACCTTCAGGTTGCTCACACTCAACAGGCAGAGTTTACAAACTTCACTTGTGATTTTGTCATATTTTAATGGCATTCCTTCCAGCCCAAGGGATTGGAGGTACATCAGCTGCATTAGGTAACTTGCCTTATTTCCATTTTGCCCCCTGCTAACAGCAGAGCTGTAACCATGAGGAGGGCGAGTTATTTGTATTCAACATTTTTATATGATGTGCCTGCTTGCATGCATTTCATATGTAAACTTTACAATTTGACAAGACCAGAAGTAGTAATTTAGTTATGTTGCACGAATATTACATAACAGTCTAGCCCCTTCTCATAGAGTGACAGCAGGCAATTTGTGAGAGAAACCAGATGTTGGCATTGAAACCAAAATTCCTCATTCCAACCTTCTATCTCTTATGTCCAGTTGGCAGACAGTTTATTTTATTATCACGTCCTCTAAAAGATTATTTTCGGACCTAAGCGAAAGTAGACAATTAGCTGTAACAATTAGCACTAGTGCACTGAACTGTAGTACACAATGCTATCTCCAAATCTTGGGCAGCAGAGATCTGAAATCACTCTTTCAACTAACATAACATAGAAGATGACAGGGTTGAATCAATAGATGAAGCAATAACTTGCTAATCCCTGCAACCTTAAACACGCCCTTATAAATGCTGCAGAGCCAAAAAGGGGTGAAGGGGTGCAGTTTGGACAATGCAGACACAGTTGGCTGAAGGGGCGGAATCAGGTGAAGGCGCAGATTATGGGAGATGTGGATTAAAGTTGGGAGGCGGAGAAGCGCATGTACTTATTAGGGCCTAGGGCAGCAGAAAGCCTAAATATGTTTATTAAATAATTTACCACCAACACCTGTGAGAAACCGGAAGGTATTCTCACTTCTACTCCCCTTCGATCCTCTGCGCAGGTGGCCTGGGAAAGGCCATCGCTCTTGGACCATGGGGGTGGAGAAGCGAGGGAGGTTCACCTGGGTGGAGGGACCTTGAGGATGGGAGTGGGGTGCCCTCGGACAAGATATGGAATCATTCTTTCTCTATTGACAACCAACCTTACCCTCCCACAACCTTTATGACCTATTATAAACCAGCTCTCCTCATTTTCCCACATGTAACACTTGAGAGTACTGGCACGAAGAAGAGGCAACTAAGAGTAATGAAGACTACACTCTTTCACCACTCTAGTACTGTGACGAGGAAGATGCCTGCTAATCAAACAACCACACCTGCAGCCTGTCAAGGGGCTACATGTATATAAAGGAAGAACAACCCAGCAGGGCAGGGAGAGACAGGGAATGCAAGGAAGACCTGTGTGCGGAAGAACAGCAGGAGACCCTTGTAAGCAGGCAGCTATGGTGGGACCGGAGACAGTGCCAGGACGCCAGCAGTTATTCCAGAGGACCAGTGGGGTCCGTTGTGAGTGGGCTGTGTACTGCCCACTAGTCTGGGAGCCTCCGTAACACAGCACTAGCAACAGGAGCTGCTCAGGAGCCGCAGCACAGAGGGTGCCGGCCACGTCCAGGAAGAAACATTGGAGGAGCCTTAGTGTGGAAGGAAACAAACGGCAAGCAAGCGGGGCTCGTACTGGTGGATTTTCCGGTTTCGGAATCAGAGGGGAAGTCGCAGGAACCACCGGGAAGGGACACAGAAGGCTGGCGAGTGTCGGAAGGGCGTTCAAGTGCTGGGGATGCTTCAATGGGTTCGCAAAGGAGTATTGGTCCGTGAAAACAAGCAAACAAATGTATATTGAATACCGAACTAAATGCAGATTTACATTTAAGCATTTACATTCAAGCAAACACATGCATACTGAATAACGAACATAATTAAGCAACATAAGTGTCAATTGAACATCCAACTGAAAGTAAACAATATTGAATATATGTTGCACAACAATTAAACTCAAACCTTGAAATCAAATACATTAAAGGTTGAAAGGAGCCAAGCAGTGAACTTTTATGAATGAATGCAGTGCGGCAAGGACCCAGCTTGGCAAGAGGTGTGACACACTTGTTGGCAGAGCCACGCGGCTATCAAGAAGCCAGAGGAGTGCAAGACTACACAGTAAGCCAATAAAAGGAAATAAGTCAAAGTGACTTAGTGCACAGGAGCAAGTGCCAAGGAACCTGTGTGGGCTGAGGAGTCCAGGGATCCTAGTTGCGCGACCTGTAATGGGTGGACCATGCGGTCTAACAACTATGCCTAGACCTGAGAGCCCTGAATGTTGAAAGATAAGGACACTGTGAAACAGCCCATTGAAACCACTGCAAATGAACTGGCAAGGCAAGCCAAGCTAGAAAGAGGGTCAGGTTGACCGACCTGGTGTTTTGTTAAGACTTTTGAAAAGACTAAAGCAAGTGTAAGTGGTGAAAGTGAAGTCTTGGGGAAGGGAACCTCGAGACTTAAAGGACCATACTTGACGTCTTGGGAACGGAGACTAAAGACCCTTTTGTTTTGGATTGTGGTACTTAAAACTTGGGGAAGGTAACCCCAGGGATTGGTTCTGAACTAGATCGCCTTGAATTGGAGAAAAGTAAACTTTGAGACTATTTCATGGAACTTTCTTATGCTTAGGGAAGTGGAGCTGAAAGTAAGCGGTGAGTTGGGTGTGGCTCAGAACTTTGAGTTGAACACTATTTCTTTTAACATCGAAGTCCCTACACATGTGTTAGCTTTAGTTGTGAGGGCAAGGATAGTTTTTGGACACAGACAGACTTTTAAGATGAACTCTTTGAAATCCCACCTTAGCATAAAAGTTAAGCCTTCAACCATCCTAGCATTTAAGTTAACAAATAACTTTTATTTGAACCTTAAGTCTGTTGCCTGTGTCGTGCTTTATGATGCCTTCACACACCATGCAAGCAACAGTGTATTGCTAAAGAACCCTAATAGTAAAAACATTTCTGCATTTAGAATATTTTCATAAATGTTTTTATATACATCTGGAAATAATGTTGGTAGATTACATTCAGGGAGGGTGCATGACCAGGAGTTACGCATGCCATAAAGTTGTTGTTAAAACATCAACAACAAATACAAGAAAAAACATGTCTCCCTTTCCCCTTACATTGTATCTGCACAACCTGGTGATATTTACAAAATGTGGAATAGCGTGAAAGTCTTTGGCTTAAAATCAGCACCATGAGTGCCATCTAAAAAGTAGTACAGCATCTGTTGGTGCTATTTAAGTAACCAAAACATTGCTTGATTAAGCTCAGACATTCCTACTGAGTATGGTGAAAAACATCTTACAGGAAAGGGGTGTCATTGCAGTAGCTGCCCTTCCTGCTAAAATCAATTAGCAACACCATCTTGGCTCAGGAAACAACTGCCAAACTAATCATGAAATCCAATTGACACAAAAAGGCAATTTTACACACCAGAAGAACTGTCATTAAGGGATATCAAGGTCTGCCATTACGAGCAATATAACATAAAAACCTACATTTCCATGTTTTGCCAGTGCATTCATACATTTCGAACACTAGTCAAGCCAATCCGTCTGGATGCACAGCTCATGGATTAATCATTTGCCGCTAACATAGGGGAAGGCCTGTACTTTGTGGGTTTGAATCTGTGTAGGGCTAATTCAAACCATAATCCTTTAAAGTGGATAAATTGAGCCCTGTAGGGCAATAGCATCGCTATTATTACAAGTTTTATTTAGAAAGAAAAAATATTAAAACATGTTCTATTGAAAGTATATTTCTAAGCAATAAAAATGCTTCCTGGGTCAGGCATATTGGAGGGGTCTCTAGCTGCAATAAAAAGTATGTTTCGGCATGTTTAAAATGTACACATTAAGTGACCCACAAGTGGTTTTAGTACCTTTCGCTTCCAGTTGAATAATGGCAGTTCCAGGTCCGAAGATATTCCAGGCTGTGCAGTTGTATTGTGTCTGGAAATCTGTCTCCATCACATTGTTAATTGACAGTGTAGACAGCACTCCGCTTCCAGTGTTGGTTCGCTCCACTGTATATCGCTCCAATGTCCCAACTTCTAGAAAGTTCTCCTTCCATGCCCAGGCCTAAAGCAAAACAGAAGGAAATGTACATGCCATTAAAACGTGTATGAATGACAAACATTACCCTGGAAAAGTCTTTCTGGAGTTTGTATCCATTTAGAATCACATGGCATGCATATCCTGCCATCTAGTGGTAGCTCTGGAGAATTGCATGTTTAGTTAAAAAGTAAAAGTTGGCAACAGTTGCGTTTGTGTCACACTATCCCTATCCAACGTGTGCAGGTTTGCATGCAGTCTCGGGTGTCTACTCTCGCAGATGGTTTGTTTTGACATCAGTGAGTTTTGTATGAGTGCCCATAGTATCTCCTCCTTGAAGTCCATTGCTTTTCATTCTGTGTATTTGACATCAGGGAGGTGCATAGGGTCATGTGATTCAAAACAGATAACAGCACCAGAAAAGCTATTGGGAAAATGTTTGTCTTCTGGGGCTTGTAAATCTGATTTAGATTCTCACGCTGTCCATTAGCTAGCAGTATGTGTCACTGGCAGTGGGTGTGCCGGTGACATGACAATACCATTTTTGACAACAAGGGTAAAACACAGGTGAAAACTTTTGCCAAACTGAATGATGAAAGCTCAATTCAGGTTTGAGTCTTTCCAGCCAAAAATTCTGAGAAAGAATTTACAAGGTCGACTGTCTTAGGTTGATGCTGAATAATACTAATAAAAGTCATACAAATAAAAGTAACAATAAAATAGACAGAGCGAGGCAGTGGCTCCATCTAAATAAATATGGACCAGAGGCTAGCCTGAAATGTTGGTTCAGAAAGCATAAGAAACAATCGCAAAGAAGCACAAAGAAGCTTTCCTCGAACAGAATCAGAGATCCTCCAAAACAGAGGAGAAAATTGTTATGGTAAACAACTTCTGCAATTTGCCATTTAAAACTACACCGATTTTGTTAATGCACTGGACAATCTTAGAGAATCGCCCGCATCATCATAATCACTGTATATTTGCTTATAAAAGAAGCTATTGGAAACCTATTGGTTATTGTGGATGTCGGATGAAAAACTACGAAGAAGCAATTAACTATTTATAGAAATGTGGAGTCTATCCTGCACTGAAAGGATACTATCCATGTGCCTCCTCTGTTAATTTTGAATTAACGTCCTTCACGATTGAGGTTAACATAGGTCGTAATACCCCATGGCAACAAACAATTCCAAACTGTAATTCTACTAGAGTTGTGTATAGGATTGTGTGCCCGTTTCACAAAAGGTACATTGGATACATGACCACAACAGTCAAGTCCAGAATTGGACAACACTGGTGATGTATTCGGCCCAAAAACAAAGATGCTCCACTTGTTGACCGTTACTTGGAACATAATGCAAATGCAAATGATTTGTATGGGATTGTCCTGATGTTGATTCATGATAGTGAAGAAGCAGAGACAACATCAAAAAAACTGCAACAAACAATTGTCAAAACCCAGAGTCACATAACTGGTTTCAATGATGAAGTGTAATGTTTTGCAAAGAGAGATTTTGGCCCGTACCCTTTAAAGTAGTGGAGGAATAACTAAGTAAGTTAATAATTATGAGAAGCCATCATAGTCCTGGCTCTTTGAGCAAGGGAAACCGGTGGAGGACCATGGGTCTTACCGCTCCCTTATGAACGTTAATGTGACATTTTCTGGCAAACAGATTTATTGTGCTCATCCCTTACTTAGTTCACCTATATCAGTCAAGGTTTATCGAGCACCATCCCAAAAATTTGAACTTGCGCAGTACTTTTAATATCATTCGTGCATAGACCATGATATGAAAGCAGTTGCAGATGCTTTAGATCTACAAAAGGCCTTGATACAGTTTCATGCCATTATTTAATTACAGTATTAGAAAAATCTGGGTTTGCCCGTTTTTTTATTTCCTATATCAAGTTGTTATATGTGCACAGATTGCTATGGTATGAATGAATGGGATACTGCCATCAACTTTCAATTTGCAAGGGGTACGAGACAAGAAAGCCTCCTCTCGATTACAAGAGGCGCCTAATATTATATAATTATATGCAGACAAAGTGCTCTTGTTTGTAAGAGATCCAGATAAGAATTTTGAAAAATTATGCAGGATGTGATAAACTTTGATAAATATTCTGCGTACAATGTTGCTGAAGTAAATTGTTCTGTGGCAATTTACTGCGACAAAAATCAATTTGTTGGGTAAGTAAATATGTATTTATGTGTTTTTAAGGGTAAGGAGTCATGGGGTTTGGGGTGGTGTTGGTAGCATGTAGGGGGCCCCTATTAAAAATATATATATATTCAAAGTGATTTTTGTCAAAGTAAATTGTCACAGAGTAATTTACTTTGGAACATCAACATAGAACCATATTCTGTGTTATGTTGTTATGTTATTTGGCATTTATATCTATCATTGGAATGACCTCAAAGTGCTGGTGGGTTGAACGCACTCTGGGACCGTAGTCCAGGTCAGTTGAGAGAGTAGGGTGTCAAAAGGGTGCCTGGTTGCACCAGTTAAGTGTGCAGCGGAAGTAATTGCCTAATGGTAGCTGCATCCTACCATTAGGTGTGGTTGTATTGATATCGGTTCAATGTGTGAAGTCTGGCGGGTGGACACCAACACTGGGTTCTGGCTGCCTTAGGCCTGTGGGACGCTTATGTGTGCAGCTAGGCCGGTTTGTCATGGGATATAGCTGTGTTTTATAAGAATGATGAGGTGTTTATGGGATATTGTTCGTATGTGAGCAGCTAGGTCGAATTGATCGAGGGGTGTAGCTGCACTCTTTGTGTGATGGTGTAGGGTAGAGAGTAAGCATAGTGAAAATATATGATACGACAAGGGAAGGAACAAGGGAAAACACAAAAACATTCCAACAGGCCATGAACAACATTCCTTACAGGCCTGTTGTTTACACAAGTCAGAAGAGGAAGAGTTCCCACTGACTTCCGAAACAGAGGTGCCAACGTGTCTGGGTGATTTTAGGTGGGTGGAGATCATATTGGATACTTAGGTGTGATTGTATCAAGATCTTGTGATTCTTTGTAGAAGCATAATTATGGTTTCTATATTCCTCTGGATTGAGTAATTTATCCATGTCATTACTAGGTAGAATTATACTCATCAAAAAGGATTACACTCCTGAAGTTCTTGTATATGTTTCACAATATTCCTATGGCCAGGTAGGGCCGTTTTTAAAAGAACTTTCCATGCAGTTGACAAGATGGAAATGGAAATCTGGAGCTGTCAGGAGGAAATGGGCTGAGTTATCATCGCTGCATTTAATGGGAGGGACTAGCAGCTCCCGATTTTGAACTATTATCATTTGGTGGCACAAGCTCAGTTTGCTTCTTACTGACATGGTTCAGTTGCATGTAAAAGTAGAGGAATGTGCAGCCGGGAGTGCAAATATTGGGATTGTTGTTAGGGGGGCACTGCAGGACAGACTACGTCTTTGGCCCAGTCCGATGGGAATTCTTTTCAAAATGCAATAACAAAGTACCCGGTATAGCCATTCCCATCACTGTATGATGAAACCAGAATCTCATTTTGTATTGATACTGACAAATTCTTGGGTTTTATTAGTAATCAATACTCGCCGGACTCGTAATGAGGCCCATGGACTTATTTATGATGAGAATACCCAACAATGCTCCATACCGGCTGAACTTTGGCCAAAGCCAAGTGCAACTCTTGGTATGACTCAGACCTCGGCACCCTAAAGCGCAAGTCTAGTGTGGCTAAGAGGAAATGGCAGGCTTCTTGTGCATCCTCAGACAAACTGGCCTGCCGCCTGCTTCAAAGGCAATATCAGCTCTCTGTTCACACCAAGAAGAAAGCCCCCATCCAAGTCTGCGTCTCTGCGGCATCCAACAACTCGGCCAAACTTTTTAAAATCTGCAAGGAGCTGGCCAATCCTGCTGCAGTCTCTACTTCTCCTGTCCCCTCCCGGGCCCTCTGCACGGCCCTGGCCTCTCACTTCATCTCTAAAACTCAGGACATCATGTCCACCCTCACATCATCCCCTCCTCTTCCAGAGTCTCTCTCGCTACCTTCGCCCCCCCTTCGGCTGCCGACTCTCCTCCATTTTCTCTTCCTTTCCTCTGTTCTCCCCTGACAAGATCACTAGACAAGTCGGATCTATGAAAGTCTTGTCAAAAAGGTTCTTCCCTGTTTGTCCAAACCCATCAAGGCCCCTATTGACACCCTTGCTCCTGCCCTGGACGACTTCTGCAACCACTCCTTCACCACTGGAGCCTTCAGCTCCCCTTTAAAGCACTCCCTTTCCCTTATGCACCCGCTTATCAAGAAACCCACAGCCGACCCCTCCTACCCAGCTAACTATCGCCCAATCTCTATCACTCCTTTCCTGGGCAAACTCCTGCAAAAGCTGGCCATCTCCCAGTTTAACCTCCACACTGATTCTGTCGGCTGCCTCCAAGACCATCAGTCCGGCTTCAGAGCTGCCAGAAGCACGGAAACCTGTCTCCTGAACATCTGTGAAGACCTGCTCCCTAATCTTGATTCTAATCTCCCCTCTGTCCTCATCCTACTCAATCTCTCTTCTAACTTTGATAATGTCAACCATGCCATCCTGCTCAACCGATTCCATGATAACCTAGGTATCACTGACTAGGCTCTGGCCTGGCTGACTTCTTTCCCCTCTGATCGACCCTCCCAGGTCCAACTTGGATTCTTCTTTTCCTTTATTTCACTCTAAACTTGTGGTGTTACCTAGGGGTCTAACCTCTCTCCCTGGCTTTTCAACCAATACCTGGCACCCCTTGCCCACCACATTGCTGTTCTCTGTTCCAACTTTCAGTGCTATGCAGACACTCAGCTCGTTTTCAGGCTCCCCTCGGCCACCTCTGCTCCCGCTCTCATCTCTGTCTGCAATCCAGGAGTGGTGTGCTTTCCTGACACTCTCTAGCCGGCCTCCCTCAAACCTCTTCCTGCTCCCACCTGTGAGGCTAAGAACCTTGGGGTCATCTTCGACTCCACACTCTCCTTCTCTCCTCACATCTCTGACGTCTCTAAGAAGTCTAATTACCAAGTGCACCTCCTCAAGGGAATTCTTCCTTTCCTCTCCTTCCCTCAGAGGCTCAGTGTCTCTCGAGCTCTGGCTCTCTCTAGGCTGGACTACTGCAACAGCCTCTTTCTAAATCTGCCTGCTACCATTCTTTGCCCTCTGCAACTCACCCAGAACAGGACTGCGAGACTTGTCCGTGGCCTCAAGCCCGGGGATTTTATCGCTCCAGCCCTGAAATCTCTTCACTGGCTCCCAGTGGCTGCAAGGATTAAGTTCAAGACCCTCTTCATTGTCCACAAGACCTTCTGGGGCCTGGTGCCAAAATACCTTCAACTCTCCCTTCGGGAAATACCTTCCCACTCAAGCTCTTTGCTCCTCTACTTCCAACTCCCTCAGGGTCAGTCGCTTCTCCAAGCAACGGGTTAGTAGTAGATCTCTTTCTTCGTCTGGCACCTCCCTCTGTAACAGGCTCCCTGCCTCTCTGAAACTGGAGGAAACCATCTTCGTTTCCGGAAGCACCTCAAGACCTTCCTCTTTTCCTCTGCCTTCTACCTTCCTCTCCCCTGCTGATCTCTTCTGTTTCTGCCCTCAGCAACTGGTCTACCCTCTGATTTCAGCCACACAGCATCTTACCCACACTGCCTCCTGGCACTTGGGTCTCTATCTACAACCCTACACATCCCTGACCCGCACTTATTTGACACCCTATTGTCTGTGCTTAATTCTGATTTTTCCTCCTGCTGTCTGCACTACCTGTTCTTGTTTGCTCTTGTTTTCAGCACTTCCCTCACCCCCCTGCCCCTGGCACTCCCCCCCCCTTCCCTCTCTCCTGAAATTGCGCGTTCTCAATATCACTGGGCCTCGTAAGATCGTTGTTTTTGTCCTCTCCTGTACGCCTCCCTTGCCTGGTCGCGCCCTGAAACATTTGTGTATGGGCGCGACATAAATAGAATATATCATATCATTGGCACCATAATCTCACAATTCTTTTGCTGACATGATCATCATACCCATGGGTTTTTCCATAACGATCAGGTAGGTGGAGAGGGCATTGACTTCCCAGAAAAGTGGAAAAGCTGCAGTACCCGATTTAATCCCACTGGATCTTTATAAGGATGAGATGGCGATTTGGGCACCAATCCTATGTAAAATCTTTAATGTGATAATTAGAATGGGGACTAACCCATATTCCTGGCGGAGTGCGGTAATAGTCGCAATATATAAAAAGGGGGGCGTGTGGTTTCTCCCTGGGAATTACTACCAAAACTCTCATCGATTGTGCTGGAAAAACCTTTGGTAAAGTGATTCTTTTTCACTTGGAAGAATGGATTGCAAATAATCATGTGATTAGCAACCTCCAGGCAGGTTTCTGCAGTAATAGAGGGACTATGGATCACTGTTATTTTGCGATTTGTGATAATCCAGAAGTATACAGTGTTGTATAAAATGAAATTATATGCAATATTTCTGGATTTAAAAACAGCATTCGATTCAGTATCAAGAAAAAAACTATGGCAAATTCTAGTAGAGCGTAAAGTTCCTATGCAGCTGTTGGCCCCTGAAATGCTCCTTTACTCTGAGAACCAAGCAACGGTACGTCATGGTCTCGGAGGTGAGCAGACTCGCTCATTTTATGTTACCAAGGGGTGAGACAGGGGTGCATATTGGCACCTCTGCTCTTTAGTATCTACATCTAGGTGATAATAGACGTCCTAGAAAGGGATTGCTTAGATTGCCTAAAAATAGTGTCAATGAAATATCCAGCATTATTTTATGCTGATGACGTGGTTATTTTAGCAATCCCCCCACCCCACACTCCCCACAGGCTTGGCAAAGTCATTAAATATCTTTTTGTCCAAATGTAAGGAATTCAAACTTGAATTGAATGCAGATAAAGCCAAGGCCATGTGTTCAAGCCATAATTCGCTAAGCACTGCCCCTTCTCAATAAAAGTAAACAAAGTTATGTTGGAGCAGGTCAGGCATTTTGACTACCTGGGTGTTAGATTTCAGGAATCAGATGGGTGGAGCCAGCAAGTACTTAAAGAGAAAAACAACTTGGCCATTCAATCTTATTTTGTCAGGCATGGCAGTGGGGCAATATACCCGGCTTTGGATTTATATAGGAAATAAGCCTTACCGGCAGTCACGTATGGCTCTAAACTCTCGGGCTACGCTAATACAGGGGACTTAGCCATCATACAGCATGTATTTTTGAAAAAAGTGGTTCTCTTCCCAAACAGTGCCCCATCCTCATTAATACAGTTCGAGCTCATGATTATCCCACTTGGTGACCAGGTCGCAGTTAAGCCCGCCCTATATTCAGAACGGTTATGGAAAACAGAGGGCTTGGAGATTTACCGGGATGCCATAAAACACCTGCTGTCACTGGATCTGGGGTGGGCTATATATACAAAGTTTGTTCTTGGTGATCTAGGAGCTGTTGGCCTGTGGGAACATTAGTTCACCAGAGTTGGTGTAAATATATTCATCCTGAAGGAAGCTGCAAAAATAAATGCAAGGGAAAGGCTAAAGAGCAAGGCTGTTCTTATGAAGCAAAGTCTGGAATACGTGTCCCTCCAGACCATGGTTGGTAATTGTACTTACCTGGACCTAATACATCCTCCATTCAAACTATCATCGTATGCCTTTTTGAGATTTGGAAATTTGCAAACAGCTTTTTTCACAAGAAACCTGGACTGATAAAGGTTCAGGTTTGTACCCCATGCGTAAATTGGCTGAAGAAACATGTACTCACTATATGTTGATTTGCCCCAACACAATGAAACTGAGGTGTTCTTATCTGAAACCTATTTTGAAAGAAGCAGGGATCCGTCATGTAGATGAAGCTATGATGTATCTAAGACAGTCAACAGGTGTGCATGGTATATTTGCAACAGTAAGGTATATGCATAGGGAGTGCTCTGAAACATGCCACTATGGGAATCCAAATAACAGACTGATGCAATTTTATAGTTACATTTGTCATGTCTTATTTTGAAATCAAGTTTGACACTGTGAGGAGTAGAGGTGTAATTTGTGCAAATCCGCAAGGCTGCAAGCTTGGCTCTCCTCGCAGGAAGAGTTTGGAATTTTCAAACATAGGGGTTCTGTTTCGCGCTCAGATGGCAACATTTGTCAGGTATTGTGTGAAGCAGTTAATAGGGCGCACCTAATAGCCCCCAAGTTAATATCTGCAATTAGGATCGGTTTTACATAACTTTATTTTGGAAAATCCCGTTTGTGTCTTTTACATTTTTGTATTTGATGCTTGGATGTATCTTTAATTGTGCACTGCTTAAAGGTTTTCAACTGAATAAACGCTTGTTTGACTGACTGATAAGAATAGCCTTTTATGGTAGTTTCCAGCTATGAGCCCCACTGTGGATATGTCAATTCAGATGGCTTGGAGGAGTCCCAATGATAATGTAATTGAAAATATATGCACGAACGGCCAATTTGCAGGCTAGTCTGTTGAGAAACCAGGGGTGGAGGACAGACTGCTGCAGGACATTTGGTATCGCTGGATGCATTTAAGGCCCAGACGTCCTTGTTCCCTGCAAAGCCTCGTTCACATCCATGCATAACATATATAGCTAATGGCAAAGTGTTTCAGGAAACTGGTCTCAACATTTTATTGGATGGTACAGCAGGGCGTGCCTGTGATAGTATCTAATGCAAGAGCCAAATGATGTTCAGATTTGCAGATGGACATCATGGATATGCAATAGAAAAATATGTGTAGGCTGACTAAAAAAACAGTTCAATCACAAATTGTGTCTTATAAAATTCAAAGTCCTTTATAGGGTATTTTATACACCGGCCAAGACCAAATTGTCATCAATACCAAACACTTTTACTCGGTAGTAAAACCAAGTTTACAACAAAATACAGATCGCATTAAAAACAATACACATTGGGATATTTAGCACACCTTGAAGAACCAGTTACAGAGATTAATAAACAAATGAAAATAACGAGAGCAAAGCGCACAGCCTTTAAAAGTAAAACACCAAAAGGTAACTCATTTTCCTCATATTAACATTTCTTTCTCAGAAGCCACGTACAATGGCTATAACGGGCTGTAGCAAAGATCACTGGGGGAGACAAAGAATAAGTTAAAAATGTACATAGCAGCATTAAAGTGTGAGTGGTAGCTTCTCTTAAAATCGGTTTGGAATACAATAGTCTGAACCTATGGGATTTTTGGCACGACAGAAAAAATGTAACCCATGGGACATTTCAAATGCTGAAGTGCCCCACACAAATGTCAGCGTAAAAGATTTAAGACTACAGGTGTCGGCAGTAAACCCACTTGGAAGCAGTCTGTACCAGCCAGATTTACCTGGTAGCTGTGGCTGAGCAGTCAGACTTTCCTCAAGAAGAGTTAGGCAGTATGCAGAGTATACACAATAGGCACTCGGGTACAATAATACAAGCAAACACTGACCAGAGCTTTGTTATCAAAGTATATAATTATTTATTTAAAAACACACTGTTGAAAATACTCCAGCACTCTTATTGTAAAATATTCTAAACACAGTTACTATTATAATATATACACCCCTTTTTCCTTATCAGAGAAGTCACTGTAAAACACCACTTATTTTCATACAGAGGTGAGCGCTTAACTAGATGGCACTCCAATAAGTTTGTGAGAAAGGGAGGGAAAAAGACAGAATATGGAAAGGTACACCTCTCTAAGATTCAGGAATACTGTTAGCAAGGCAGAAGAGCAAAAGTCACTGTTGAGCCAAAGTCCAAAGGCTAGGCCCACTCTTAGAGAGAGCAGAGCACAAATGCGTCCAAGAACACACAGTTACACTATGCTTAAAAAGTCTTGCAGAGGGTTCAAAAAGGGTTTAGAGAGGCTCTAAGAAAGTTTAGCCAGGGTGTCCCAGACTAACCCAAGTTCGAAAGCCGGGTGCTAAATCTACCCCATACAGTTGGTAGCAAGGGAAGCCAGGCGGGACATGGTACCTTAAGTGGGAAGGATCCTCCAGCGGTGGCAGTTGTTCCTGGTAGTGGGTGCAAGTCGCGTCGTCGTCCAGGGGAAGAGAAGATCTCGACTTGGAGGAAGGATGAAGGTCGTTGCACTACCAGGGAAGAAACCAGCCGCGGAGTCTTCCGGTTAAAGGTGGTACCTTTGTTTCGCGGTCGTGGTAAAACGTGGTATCCCGGTTGCCGGGGTGCTTGGCAGGGGCAAGGCGGCCACGAGATACGTCGGGAAAGCGAAAAGACGGTAAAACTGGTTATCCCCACCAGTCAAAGGAAGAAGACTCTCCGGCGGGAGATCTCCTCTGTCGTTGGGAAAAGTGGTGAGGCAGTCCAGCAGGGCTCCACCGGTGGTGGTGTCGTGGCAGGTCGGCTCAGCTTCTCCCTCGTCGGATTCTTAGGTCCTGTGGCGACTTCTCAAGTTCCAGTCCCCAAAGCCCTGCTTTTATGCAGCAAACCCCCATTCACTGAGCCTAGCTGTCACTCAAAACATGCTAAGTGGTGAGCCGGCCGGCTCACCACTTGGGCCAATCAGGATGGAGTGCGACTTGAGTTGCCTAGGCAACTCAGTCCAGGGTGCCTAAATTTCCCTCCACCCCTCCTAAGTACCCCAGACAGAGTGGCACCACTTTGGAGGGCTTCTGTGGAGAAGCCCGCCAAAAAGTGGAACAAAGGGCTCGACTTGGGTTGGAGTCACAGAAGAGAACACAAACGCCATTTTAGAATCAAGTTTTGGCAAAAAATACCAACCGGAGAATTAATATTAATTAAATAAACCGGCGGTATGTTCGAGGCTACCGTAAATAATTAAATAAAGATAGTAGCCTAAAACAATGGGAAATCCCATAGGAAAATATTCACGGTTGAATATAAAAAGTAGTATCCACTGCCACCAGCCAAAACTCGATCAGGGGGGACAGAGACATGCCCCCTCGACTAACAGACCCTGGGGCAATCGAATTGCCCCAGCCAGTACGTCCACAATATGATGGTTTGTACTGGTTCTGTTCAGAATTTAAGACTAGTAAATTCAATGGTGACTTTACCTGCCCTGGGAGACAGTAGTCAGTCCCAGGGTATGGAGTCTATACTGGGGGGTCACTATGACACCCCGGTGTCACGGCACTGAGGGTGCTGTGTAACACACATCACAAAAACACATGAAGCCCTATGGAGTAAAAGACCCCATAGCCCATTAAACACATCTAGATTCAAAGAAACACACTCAAATCATGCCCAAGAGTGAGGGTAAAAGAGTCTCACTCTTGGCAGGAGAAAAAAATAAACCCCAAAAAATCCAGCAAAGCTGCTGGGGGACTCACTAGGTTAGGAAATTCAGCCTAAACAGAGAATTCTGCCTAACACCCTGCACTTGTTGGGATTGTGGGGCTCTGGATCACAAAAGGGGTGACTCCAAGTGTAAAGGTAAGGCACTCGGAGTACAGGCTGTCAGCCTGACCTACCCTTACCCCATGTCTAAGGTGGAGGCCACCGTCTTCCCCTCCTATACAGGGATCACACTTGGTGCTCCCGTAGAGATTTCCTTAGTGTCCCTTGGAGCCTGGGACCAGTACGCGGAAGTACTGGCGACTATCCCACAGAACACCCGTAGATTGTCCTCCTGAACGGCCAGCCTTCTACTGGTTTGAGAGACACTGGGGCAAGCATGACAGTGGCGGACAGGACCCTGCTCACGCAAGAGGACTATGTAGATGCTCCTCTGAGAACCACCAGGTTAGCTGGTGGGCCTCCCAAATTATCGCCTGTAGCCCGAGTCACACTCGTAATTGGAGACAAGACAGCAAAGCTTCCTGTCCTGGTTCAGGACAATGTCCCTGCTAACATTCTGTTAGGTAACGATCTAGTAGAGATAGGATTGATCGCGGATGGTCTTCCCATGACTGCTGCTGCGGTCACTAGGTCACAGGTGACATCGGGTCTGGCTGTGAGTCAGGTACCCGAGCCGAAGGCGCGGCATAAGGCAAGACGTAGGAAGAGCAAGAAGGCCACCTCTGTGGAGGGAGCTCCTTCTCTTCCTGCTGTTCCTACAGCACCCATTAGGATCCATGCTCCGGACGGGCTGGGTCCAGTGGTAAACCCCGTCTCAACTCCTGCTGGAGAAGAGCCAGAAGACTCTCCTGTGGGAGAGGTTCTCAACCCGGAGGATCATCCTGATCTTCAATGCTTGTTAGCTGAAGGGGGACCGTCCCGGGCAGACTTCTGTAAAGGACAGAGAGAGTGTCCCTCTCTCGAGGGTCTGAGGAAACAGGCCCTGTCCCAGGCACACGGAGAAGTGCCTAGGACATTTCGGATTTATTGGGAGGGTGAGCTCCTTGTTAGTGAGCCCACTAAGCCTGAACCTGGTGCCCTCAAGAGGTTGGTGGTACCCCAGGTTTACAGGCCCTTCCTACTGCAGTTGGCGCATGATGTGCCCTTGGTTGGTCATCTTGGTACCAAGAAGACTAAGCAGAGGCTCTCTGCCCATTTGTCCCCAAGGCAAGTTCCCAGGCAGATACCAAGGATTGGAGGTTCTGTGTGGACTACCGAGGAGTCAATGCCGTCACCAAAACTGACGCGCACCCATTGCCCAGGGCTGATGAGCTCGTGGATACCATAGGTGCTGCCAAATTTGTGAGCACCTTTGACCTCACCTCAGGCTATTGGCAAATAGCTCTGATGGACCATGCCAAGGAAAAGCCGGCTTCTCAACACCAGAGGGACTCTACCAGTTTAGGGTCATGCCTTTTAGGTTGAAGAATGCCTCTGCCACCTTCCAGAGATTGGTCAATCATGCTCTCAGTGGGCTGGAAGCCTTTTGTGTGGCTTATTTAGACGTCATTGCCGTCTACAGTTCCACTTGGGAAGAGCACTTGACACATCTGGGTAGAGTGTTCCAGGCCTTAAAGAGGGCTAATCTCACTATCAAGGCCACCAAATGCCAGATAGCTCAGGGAAAAGTCACGTATCTTGGTCATGAGGTACGAGGGGGTCAAATCCAACCTCTCCCCAGTAAGGCCACCTCTGTGGAGGGAGCTCCTTCTCTTCCTGCTGTTCCTACAGCACCCATTAGGATCCATGCTCCGGACGGGCTGGGTCCAGTGGTAAACCCCGTCTCAACTCCTGTGGGAGAAGAGCCAGAAGACTCTCTTGTGGGAGAGGTTCTCAACCCGGAGGATCATCCTGATCTTCAATGCTTGTTAGCTGAAGGGGGACCGTCCCGGGCAGACTTCTGTAAAGGACAGAGAGAGTGTCCCTCTCTCGAGGGTCTGAGGAAACAGGCCCTGTCCCAGGCACACGGAGAAGTGCCTAGGACATTCCGGATTTATTGGGAGAGTGAGCTCCTTGTTAGTGAGCCCACTAAGCCTGAACCTGGTGCCCTCAAGAGGTTGGTGGTACCCCAGGTTTACAGGCCCTTCCTACTGCAGTTGGCGCATGAGGTGCCCTTGGCTGGTCATCTTGGTACCAAGAAGACTAAGCAGAGGCTCTCTGCCCATTTCTACTGGCCTCGGATGGGAGTAGAAGTGGAGTCCCACTGCAGGACCTGCCCAACTTGTCAGTTGTCTGGCAAGACTGGAGGCAGTGTCATTGCCCCACTGCCGTCATTGCCAGTGGTTGGCACACCGTTTGAGAGGGTGGGCATCGACATCGTCGGTCCCCTTGACCCTCCCACGTCAGGTGGACATCGGTTCATCCTGGTTTTGGTAGATCATGCCACCAGGTACCCTGAGGCTATACCCCTTCGGACTGTTACGGCCAAGGTGGTTGCCCGGGCTCTCCTGGGCATCTTCAACCGTGTTGGATTCCCCAAGGAGGTTGTCTCTGACTGGGGATCCAACTTCATGTCTAGTTACATGAAAACCATGTGGAAAGAGTGCTGGGCAACCTACAAGTTCTCCACTTATTACCACCCCCAGACCAATGGTCTGGTTGAGAGATTTAATAAAACTCTCAAGGGCATGCTAAGTGCTTTGGAAGAGCTCCTAAGGAGGAAATGGGATCTCCTCCTGCCATGCCTGCTGTTTGCTTACAGAGAGGTACCTCAAGAGGGTGTTGGTTTCAGCCCCTTTGAGTTACTCTTTGGACATCCCGTGAGGGGGCCCCTCGCCTTGATCAGAGAAGGTTTGGAAGCCACCCCTCCCGGTCCCGCCAAGCAAGTGGGGGACTATGTGTTAGGCCTCAGACGTAGGATGACACAGATGATGGGTCAAGCAACAGCGAATCTCAAGGCCAGCCAGGAATTGAACAAATACTGGCATGACCTTAAAGCATCGCAAGTGGATTGGATTCTGGGACAGGAGGTCCTCGTGATGGAGCCTACCAAGCCTCGGGCATTGGCAGATAAATGGACTGGACCCTTCCGGATAATCTCCAAGATGGGCGAGGTAAACTATCTGGTTGACATGGGAGTCCCAGGGGTAGCCCCTCAGGTATTCCATGTCAATAGGCTCAAGCCTTTCCACAGGCGAGCAGAAGTCTCATGTCTCTTGCTAGCTTCAGAGCAAGAAGAGGATGAGAGTGAGCCCCTTCCTGATTTGCTGCATAGCAACCCTCAGGATGACTCCGTGGAGGGAGTGCAGCTCTCCAGATTTGACAACCGAGCAGCAGATGGCCTGCAGGACTTTGCTCCAGCAGTATGCCTCTCTGTTTTCGCTGACGCCAGGCCTTACACCGTGGTGTAAGCATGAGATTGACACTGGTGACAGCGTGCCTGTCAAGAGCAGGAGCTACCGAATGTCAGATAGGGTTAAGAACCACATCCAGGCTGAGGTCGCCAAGATGTTGGATCTGGGTGTTATTGAACCCTCAACCAGTCCCTGGTCCAGTCCCGTGGTCCTTGTCCCCAAAGCAAGTTCCCAGGCAGGTACAAAGGATTGGAGGTTCTGTGTGGACTACCGAGGAGTCAATGCCGTCACCAAAACTGACGCGCACCCATTGCCCAGGGCTGATGAGCTTGTGGACACCATAGGTGCTGCCAAATTTATGAGCACCTTTGACCTCACCTCAGGCTATTGGCAAATAGCTCTGATGGACCATGCCAAGGAAAAGCCGGCTTCTCAACACCAGAGGGACTCTACCAGTTTAGGGTCATGCCTTTTAGGTTGAAGAATGCCCCTGCCACCTTCCAGAGATTGGTCAATCATGCTCTCAGTGGGATGGAAGCCTTTTGTGTGGCTTATTTAGACGACATTGCCGTCTACAGTTCCACTTGGGAAGAGCACTTGACACATCTGGGTAGAGTGTTCCAGGCCTTAAAGAGGGATAATCTCACTATCAAGGCCACCAAATGCCAGATAGCTCAGGGGAAAGTCACGTATCTTGGTCATGAGGTACGAGGGGGTCAAATCCAACCTCTCCCCAGTAAGGTAGAGGATGTACAGGACTGGGAGACTCCCACTACTCAAACCCAGGTGAGAGCCTTTTTGGGCCTCACCGGGTATTATCACAATTTCATGGCGGACTATGGAACCATAGCTGCACCACTGACCGCTCTGACTTCACCCAAGCAGCCTAGGAAGGTCAATTGGCCTGAAGACTGTCAGAGGGCCTTTGATGGCTTGAAAGAAAGTCTGTGTCGGGCACCCGTGTTGTGTGCGCCTGACTACAGCCGACTCTTTATCGTCCAGACGGATGCCTGCGACACCGGAATTGGAGCTGTCTTGTCCCAGTTAGATGACAAAGGGAGAGAACATCCTAACATATTCATCAGTAGACAACTCAAGGGTAGAGAACCTAGGTGGGCTACTGTTGAAAAGGAATGTTTTAGTATATTTTGGAGCCTTAGGCATTTTAGGCCCTACCTTACGGGGTCTACCTTCAAGGTCCAAACAGATCATAAGCCCCTGAAGTGGCTTATGCAGATGAAGGGTGAAAACCCGAAACTGCTCAGGTGATCCATTAGCCTGCAAGGGCTAGACTTCACCATAGAGCACAGACCAGGGAAGAGTCACGATAATGCAGATGCCTTTCCAGAAGGTATGTTGACCGTCTGGATGAGGGTGTCTATCCCGTGGGAGATTAGGCACCCTCCACCTCAGTCTGGGGGGGGTGACTGTGATGCTGGAAATGCATCCGAGGGGCAGGGCCTCCGTATCCTTGTCCTTTATTGCTTTTTATCGTGTGTTCTGTCGTGTTTTCCGCACAGGATTTCATGTGGGACTCCTGGCGGTGCAGCTCTCTCTCCTTTGGTTTGGTGAACGGACCCGTGGGATACCCTTATGGCACCCATGGGTGGGGGTACAACCCTGTGCCCCTAGTGTATGTTTTTGGGCACCTGTGTCACGCTCACCTGATTCCCACGGAGGCGCAGGTCTGGCTTCGAGTGCTGATGCTTCTTCAATGGTGAAGCGCAGGACTCTGAAGATGGACTCACTGGCTCGCAGGAATATTCCCCTGTGCGTGAAAAGGGAGTATTACCTACTGACGGAATAATGCTCAAGCCTCCCACTCCCTTCCAACCCTCCACGATACCCTTCCTCGATTCCCCGTGAAGTCTCACCTTAGGGTCAGGAAGGATGAGCTCTCCATCCTGCTTCTGATGCAGGGGCGCGTTGAAACCCAGTTACTTCACTGGATTGAGGTTTGATGGGAGTTCAAATGAGCTTGACTATTCAGGTAAGGCGCTGTAAGAGTTCTGTAGCAAGTTCAAAAGTTCAAGCTTAATAATAATGTTCATTGTCTTATTGCAGCAAGCGCTAACGCTTATGTCTTTTTCCCCTTAGGGGCCGGGGTTCGGAATGCCGGAGATATGGCGCCGACCCGAAGTGAAACCTGCAGTTCCAGTAAATGACAGGTAAGTTCTGGATGAGCGTTCGGGTAATGTCTTTGCATTCGCTCATTGAATGTCTTTGTCTTTTTCCCCATAGGGGCCAGGGTCCGGAATGCCAGGAAGCGGCAGGACCCGAAATGAAATGGGAATTACCCAACAGGTAAGTCTTAGAAGGAAATTGAGCTTTTCCTATTCCCTTCCTTCTCTCACCTTGTGTTCTTGTCTTTTTCTCTCTAGGCTCTGGGAAGTGGCTGCGGATCTGGATGATCGCTGCTGAAGATGGAGGTGCCCAGGAAAGGTGAGTGAAATGCAGCGCTGCAGCGATCGAAGCGAAATGCTTTTAAAATGATGTCTTCCCTTTCAGGATTGTCGGTGTGATGTCTCCGTGATGCTGCTTTAGCAGGTAAGGTCTTCTTTCTCTCCAATTCTCTCTTAGCAGGTGACCCAGGATGCTGACAGGCGTGGCTGAAGTCCAGAAGCAGGAGCTGACCCGGTGAGCGTCCAGCTGCGAGGAGCAGAACAACGCGAAGCGTGAGTTGCTGATCGGGTGTGGTTTAAATAGCTTTGGAAGAAGTTCCAGGTATGTATCCTTCCACCGATCAGGTATGTATCCTTCCCCGAACACACCCAGGGAAAGTAGTCCCACAGGTAAAGTAGTTCCATTCAGGCCTCAAGAGGGCCTGGATGTAGCAGCATGGTCTGCATCAGGTAAGTGCACATTAAAACACTTGAACACATGTCTAGCTTTATGAGCCTGGCGCCTAAGGCGCCAGGACAGGGGTCCAACATGAGCCTGGCGCCTAAGGCGCCAGGACTGTGTCCAAAGGGCCCCAGCTTGGGCCCGCTGGCACTTCCCTGGGGGAAATGATGCCTGCCTCTGGGGTTGCTGGGTCGGACCTGGCTCCTTGGAGGTAGGCATCATGACAGTACCCCCCCTCAAGGCCCCTCCCAAGGTTGTTCCCTCCGGGGTTTTTGGCTTGTTCGGAAATCTCCGGTGGAACCTTTGTATTAATCGAGGTGCGTGAACATGGTTACTAGGCTCCCACGATCTCTCCTGAGGTCCATATCCCTTCCAGTCAACAAGATAGAAGAGTTTGGACTTTAACACCTTGGAGTCTAAAATGTCTTTAACTTCGAATTCTAATTCCCCTTCAATTTGAACTGGGTCTGGAGGCTTGGACAGTCGGGTCCCTGGTTGTACTGGCTTCAAAAGTGATGCATGAAAAACTGGATGAATACGCATGTTAGATGGTAAACCCAGTTTAAAGGCCACGGGATTGATTATAGCTTTGATGGGATAAGGCCCTATGAATCTGGGATTGAAGGTTCGCGGGCCCTTGAGGGGTAAATGTTTCGTTGCTAGCCATACCTGATCTCCTACTTGGTAAGGAGGAGTTTTACTTCGGTGCAAATCAGCGTTTTCTTTATACTTTTTCTTGGCTTGCTGTAAATGAATTGCAGCTTCTTTGAAGGCTCGGGTTATTGTGGAATGCAGATGATTTACTGCGGGCATTTCCAGGGTCAGAGGTGGATCTAGATCAGAGGTCCGAGGATGGTGACCATACAAAGTATAAAAAGGAGTTTGTCCGGTTCCAGAATGCACTGAATTGTTGTATGCATATTCTGCGATCCAAAGGATGTCTTTCCAATTTAACTCGGATTGGTGTAACATGCACCGAAGATATTGCTCGAGAGTCTGATTGGTTCTCTCTGTTTGTCCGTCGGTCTGGGGGTGGTGGCTGGTGGATAGCCGCACATCTGTTTGTGCTAGTTGGCAACACTTCTTCCAAAAATGGGAGATAAATTGACTTCCACGATCCGAGACTAATATGGAAGGGAAACTATGTATGCAAACTATATTCTCCAGAAATTCCTTGGCCAAGGTGGAAGCTGAAGGCAAACCTTTTAAAGGGATAAAGTGGGCCATTTTGGAGAATAGATCCACAATTACAAGGATAGTGTTCTAACCAGCACAAGGAGGCAGGTCAGTTATAAAGTCCATTGACAAGGTGTGCCATGGTGCCGGTGGAATGTCCAAGGGTTGAAGTAGGCCGGCTGGCCTTTTCTTTTGACCCTTGTTTTGGGCGCAAATTCCGCAAGACAATACAAAAGACTTTATGTCTTTTCTCCAAGAAGGCCACCAGAAGTGGCGTTTGATTTTTTCCTCCGTTTTAGCGATACCAGGGTGTCCTTCCATTAATGATTCATGATGAAGGGCAATAACAAGTTCTTGCAATTCTTTACTAGGCAGAAACAACCGCTCCTGGAAGTAGGGTAAGTCATCCTTAACGGTGTAATGAGGACCCTTTTGACTCTATTCCAGTAAGGCTGAAGAGTCTAGAAGTTGTTTTACTTGCGTTTGGATGTCCTCAATAGTTTGCAATGAAGTTAGGCCTAAGATTCTTTGTTCAGGTATGATTGGCACAGGTTCTAAACTCGAATTGGGTTCTTTCATGCCAATCCGGGATAAGGCGTCCGCTTTACCATTCTTGCAGCCAGGGCGATAGGTAATTACAAAATCAAATTCCGCAAAGAATAGAGCCCATCGGAGTTGTCGTGAAGATTGAGCTTTGGCCTTCTTTAAATACTGTAAATTTCTGTGGTCCGTAATTACGGTGATGGTGTGTCTTGCCCCGAGAAGGGAGTGACGCCAAGCCTTGAAAGCAGATTTAATAGCCAGTAACTCTTTGTCGGTAATTGCGTAGTTGATTTCAGGAGGAAAAAATGTCCTGGACCAAAAGGCCACAGGGTGTAGTTGGTTAGTTTCTGGGTCTCTTTGCCACAGGACAGCTCCCATGGCCGAACTGGATGCGTCGGTTTCCACAATGTAAGGGAGATCTGGGTGCGGGTGCTTCAATATAGGTGCAGAGGTGAATTTGGTTTTCAGGTCCTGAAAGGCTTGTCCGGCCTCATGAGTCCATTCAAAGCGTTTGTTTTTCTTTAGGAGAGCTGTGATGGGTTGGACTGTTCGGGAAAATTCCGGGATGAATCTTCTATAGAAATTGGCGAAGCCGAGCATGCTCTGAACTCCCTTCACCGAGCTAGGAGATGGCCATTTGAGGATGGCGTCCACCTTTCGCGAGTCCATTCGGACTCCTTGAGGTGTCAGGATGAATCCGAGAAACTCCACTTCTGTGGTATGAAAAATGCATTTTTCGAGCTTTGCAAATAGTCTGTGCTGGCGCAATTTCTCAAGAACTGCCCTAACATGTTTTCCGTGATCGGATTCTGAAGAAGAGTACACCAGGATGTCGTCAATATAAACAATGACACAGACGTCGATAAGTTCCCAAAGAACATAATTCATAAAGTACTGAAAGGCGGCAGGTGCACTGCACAAACCGAAGGGCATCACCTGATATTCGAAGAGCCCAAATTTGGTGCGGAATGCGGTCTTCCATTCGTCGCCTTCTTTTATACGCACCAGGTGATAAGATCCTCGGAGATCTAACTTGGTGTACACACAAGCGTCTTTCACCTGGTCGATAAGCTCAGGGATCAGGGGCAGAGGGTAACGATTCTTAATCGTTATTTGATTTAGGGCGCGATAGTCTATACATGTTCTAAGGTCGCCCTCTTTTTTCGGCACGAAGAACAGAGCTGAGGAGACAGGAGACTTGGACGGGCGAATAAAACCATTGGCTAGGTACTGATCTAAATACTGACGCAAATGTAGGTTCTCAGGTTCCGTAAGAGCATAAATCCTACTACAAGGTAGTTGAGCATTGGGTACCAGATCGATTTGGCAATCATAAGACCGATGGGGAGGTAACGTGTTAGCCTGTTCCTTCTGAAAAACGTCTTGGAATTCTTGGTATTCTGACGGTAGCTGTACAGGGGTGGAAGTTGCTGAGGCTAGACCCATAACTGGATTTCTTGGGTAACAAGTTGGTTGCTCGCCAGTCAATTCTGGGATTATGTGTTTCTAACCAAGGAATTCCAAGAATTACTTGAAATTGTGGGGCCTTGATCACATCAAACACAATTGCTTCCCGGTGTCCATCCTGACCCACCAGTGTCATTTCAACAGTGGAATGCGTTACAGGCCCTGAGACTATTTCGGTTCCATCTACTGTAGTAATGACATCTTGGGTTACTTTCGGGCAGAGAGGGAGCTTAATCCTGGAAGCCAATTCACGGTCTATGTAATTCCAATAGCTCCACTGTCGATGTATGCTTTTATAGCATGCAACAGCTGAGGCTGTTTTGGGTCCACGAGCACCATTGGCATGACAAAATGCGAGGTCAAAGAGTTTGTTTTCAAGCTCGGCAAGCGGACCCCTACGCTTGTCGGGCTAGGTCGTTTCCCGAATCAGGTGTCAATAAATCATTATCAGTGGCTCCAACCACCTTCTTAGGTGGTTTAACCGGACAATTTCGAAGAAAGTGACCGGAAGTCCAGCAATACAGGCAAAGTTGCTTTTGCCACCTTCTCTCTCGTTCCTTCTGCGTTAATGGTCCTTTAACACCACCGATTTGCATAGGTTTGGATACGTCGGAACTCTTGGAGTTAGCGTGGGTTTTGATCGGTACTCGGGTTTCGTACTTGAGCCGATCTGCTTTTCTGTTTTGAAGTCTGTGATCAAGTTGAACCACTAAGTCTATGTAGTCTGCGCAGACCTGGGGTGGATCTACTATCTGAGCTAGAACATCCTTAAGCTCTCCGCGCAGGCCTCGATGAAACAATGTGATCCTTTTGTTTTCTGGCCATCCAGTTTCCACAACCAGTCTATTAAAGGTGGCAACGTAGGACAGGAAATTCTGATTACCTTGTCGTAAGGATAGCAGTTCGTTATCAAGGGCCTGTCCTTGAGAGTGTCGAGCAAACAATCTTTCCATGCTGGCCTGAAAACCCTGAACATTCTGGAGAATGGGATCATCCTGATTTACCAATGGAATAGACCAATCGGCAGCACTGCCACTGAGGTAAGATAGTATAAAGGCTACCTTGGTCTGATCGTTAGGGAAGGCCCCGGGTCTGCATAGAAAGTGTAAACGACATTGGTTCATAAAGACGGCATATTTCTTGGGATCCCCCACAAAACGTTCTGGCGGGGCCAAAGGCATGTGTTCAGGTAGATTGATTTGTACCGGGTTATTCAAACCCATTGATGTGGAAGTACCTCCGGAATTAGGTAAAGGAGTGTGCCCTGCCTGGGCCTGCAATAACCTTTTGGCCAGGTCATCTGTTCTTTCCTTGAATAGGATCAGTTCTCTTTTGAGAGCGTTAGTCTCCTGGCGGGCTGAGTGCACTTCTGCCCGTAATTCCCCCAAAGGCTGGGCCAGCTGATCTGTCTCGGAAGTCTCCATAGCGCCCGGATGCGAAATTGTGGGTAGGCTTCGCGTTTTGTCACGCTCACCTGATTCCCACTGAGGCGCAGGTCTGGCTTCGAGTGCTGATGCTTCTTCAATGGTGAAGCGCAGGACTCTGAAGATGGACTCACTGGCTTGCAGGAATATTCCCCTGTGCGTGAAAAGGGAGTATTACCTACTGACAGAATAATGCTCAAGCCTCCCACTCCCTTCCAACCCTCCACGATACCCTTCCTCGATTCCCCGTGAAGTCTCACCTTAGGGTCAGGAAGGATGAGCTCTCCATCCTGCTTCTGATGCAGGGGCGCGTTGAAACCCAGTTACTTCACTGGATTGAGGTTTGATGGGAGTTCAAATAAGCTTGACTATTCAGGTAAGGCGCTGTAAGAGTTCTGTAGCAAGTTCAAAAGTTCAAGCTTAATAATAATGTTCATTGTCTTATTGCAGCAAGCGCTAACGCTTATGTCTTTTTCCCCTTAGGGGCCGGGGTTCGGAATGCCGGAGATATGGCGCCGACCCGAAGTGAAATGTGCAGTTCCAGTAAATGACAGGTAAGTTCTGGATGAGCGTTCGGGTAATGTCTTTGCATTCGCTCATTCAATGTCTTTGTCTTTTTTCCCCATAGGGGCCGGGGTCCGGAATGCCAGGAAGCGGCAGGACCCGAAATGAAATGGGATTTACCCAACAGGTAAGTCTTAGAAGGAAACTGAGCTTTTCCTATTCCCTTCCTTCTCTCACCTTGTGTTCTTGTCTTTTTCTCTCTAGGCTCTGGGAAGTGGCTGCGGATCTGGATGATCGCTGCTGAAGATGGAGGTGCCCAGGAAAGGTGAGTGAAATGCAGCGCTGCAGCGATCGAAGCGAAATGCTTTTAAAATGATGTCTTCCCTTTCAGGATTGTCGGTGTGATGTCTCTGTGATGCTGCTTTAGCAGATAAGGTCTTCTTTCTCTCCAATTCTCTCTTAGCAGGTGACCCAGGATGCTGACAGGCGTGGCTGAAGTCCAGAAGCAGGAGCTGACACGGTGAGCGTCCAGCTGCGAGGAGCAGAACAACGCGAAGCGTGAGTTGCTGATCGGGTGTGGTTTAAATAGCTTTGGAAGAAGTTCCAGGTATGTATCCTTCCACCGATCAGGTATGTATCCTTCCCCGACCACACCCAGGGAAAGTAGTCCCACAGGTAAAGTAGTTCCATTCAGGCCTCAAGAGGGCCTGGATGTAGCAGCATGGTCTGCATCAGGTAAGTGCACATTAAAACACTTGAACACATGTCTAGCTTTATGAGCCTGGCGCCTAAGGCGCCAGGACAGGGGTCCAACATGAGCCTGGCGCCTAAGGCGCCAGGACTGTGTCCAAAGGGCCCCAGCTTGGGCCCGCTGGCACTTCCCTGGGGGAAATGATGCCTGCCTCTGGGGTTGCTGGGTCGGACCTGGCTCCTTGGAGGTAGGCATCATGACAACCTGTGGGTGGCCCACAGAGCAGGGTATGGGCTGGTGGCAGCTCCATGCTGAATTTGACAGGTGCGTGGAGTATCCTCCTTTTTGGGATACCCCGGCCCTGCCATTGGGATCGGTTGATTCCTGATGGAAAACAAGTTGGCCCCGGTGGCCTCTTGCTTTCTATTACCCATTACCTTGTTTTCCAAAAGTCCTGGGAAGCCCTTACTCTGTCCCTTCCCCTTGACTGGCTGTTGGGTGAAAATACCATATATGGTGGTGTTGTGAAGGCCCGGCCAGACTAGCTGGATCCTTCCCGGTGATGTATGTTGTGGGTACCTCCTGTGGGTGGGACCTGGGTGAATAGAGTGTGTGATGAATATGCATTCTGGGTTGTGGATGTCTAGTATCTGGTGGTTGACACAATGACTGAGACAGCCCTGCCCGAAACCGGTATGAATGCAGCTGGGAGTGTTGAATGGCTCGGTACTTGTCCCAATACACATAACTTGTTGTGAGTGTCTGGAGAGAAGTGAATGGCCTGAATACCTCCTGTGCCTGATTGGCTGCCTGCCTGCATGAATGCCCGTAGTTGTGATTGGATGCTTGAATGTGACCCAGCGGAATGAATGGGAGATCAACAGTATATCTGGGGACCTCTCACTGCTAGGAATCGTGTTCAGAAGCTGAAGTCCACTACGAGGAGTAACCGGAGTAACTGACGCTTGACCTTGAAGCCCTGCTGGACGAGAAGAATTGCTGTTGCTCTCCTTCGCAATCTGAAAGCTGCTGTGTTTCCAAGGACTGACCCAGAGAGGACCTGGTAAGGCGCCCTATTCCCGAGCTACGAGGGACCATCGTGCACAGCTGATCTTTGGCAATGCTCCCTGGTAGACAGACCTTCGACAGGCTGCCGACCCGATACGGGGACTGCTGCGCAACTCCAAGGAGAAGCACTGGGACTGTTGTCCGCCACTGTCGACGACTGCCGTCGCCGACCGGAGCCGCCGTGCTCCCGTTTGCCTAAGAACTTCCATTGGTCATCGGACGCTCTCGTCTGCATCGTCACCCGCTTGTCTCCGGCTGGAGAAGGCCCGACCGTCGACGCGCCGAGGAGCATCCACCGGTGGGTTTCCTGCCACCTAAGGACCACAGAGACGCCGACGACTCGACGCCCGTGCTGGGCCACAGTTCTTCATAATCTCTTTGCGGTCCAGAACTATCGTCACCGAGGTGCCCCGCATGCCTCTTCCTTGCAGGACGCCAACGCTCTGTCGTCGACGAGTACCGCTAGGAATGAAGCTGTCACTTCTCTGCCGTAGTTCAACCTGTTCACTGTCGGACGTTCGACGACCCGTGACTCCCGCCTTAAAGGGAGGGCACTGAAGAAGGGCCGTCGATTCCCTGACACCGAATGCTAAGTTCCCCGATACCTCTCGACGATCCGTGGCTCCCGCCTGAAAGGGAGGCACTCAAGAAGGATCGGTCGACACAGCGTCAGAGAACTCTACTCCACCAGGTACATTGGGGGGGTAAAACCTTAATAGGAGGAAGTAAGACTATTGAACATATGGACTTGGCTTGTGCTATATATCTTTATTTACAGGTTGCCCAGGTGGGGGGGGATCTCCACACAGAACTGTGTCTAGGTAACGGGGCCTGCATTCTGCCTATTGTTTCAACCATCTTATGTTCCTGCCTATCTCTATTGCTAATTTCCTCGTTATTAATCTGTGTGACATTTTAACCGTACAGTTGATGCACTTTAATGAGATTCGATAACATTAGTGGTACCACTTTAGAATTGTATATATTTATCATTATTGACTTCCGAGTACAAAGTGCGTTATTGTGATCGTGTACATACCTTTGAATATTAATTATATAAAGACTGTGTTTCAGTAATACAGTGTGTGGACATTCCATTGTGGGGGTTCGGGGACTACACTGTACTTATGAACCAGCCCGCATCACCTCCTGAGAAGCTAGGCCTTGATTGCTCGTCCATTGCTACCATATAGAGAATCTTGGCTGGGGTCCGCTGTGCCTCTCCTCTACCATATAGAGAGCGGAAGTACAGACACCCCCTACCAGTCTTTACAGCCAGGACACAACCCTGTCTGACACCCCTGGAGACTTCAAAATGGTCAGTAGTCGCACCACCCAATCCATAGCGAACACAAGCAGTGGTATTTGAGTACAACTGGGCTAGGATATGGATCACATTGGATGGTGCCCCTCGTCTAGATAGAGCTTGCCACAGCATTTCCCTTAAAACGGAATCAAACGCAGTACTTAAATCAAGGAAAACCACATATAGGTTAATTTTCAACAGAACTGTATTTCCTAAACCCTGCCTGCAAATCTGATATGATGCTATTACGGTCTACCCAACCTTGAAGACGGCTTGAGATGATTTTGCCGAGTAATTTGCCCACACCATCTAACTAGGAGATCGGGCAATACTTTGCAGGATTGTCGCTACCTTCCTTTTTATAGATTTGGACAATCACCTCTTTACGCCAAGGGTCGGGAATAGCCCCCGCAGAAAGAATGGCATTGAAGACTTAATTTTTTTTATTGTTGGTTAAAAACACTCAACCTTTAATAAGATACACATTAACAGTCAAAAGTCTGAAAACATACCAAAATGTTCATCTCGTATACAACTAAAATAATCAGCATATAAAAACAACGAATTCTGCTTTTTTTCACTTTATGGGCAAACAACTAAAAAAAACGAAATATCACCGGATATACATAATATATTATTCTTAAAAGTCTAATAGAGGGTAGAGACCCTGCCGTATACATTATTCTACACAATTAACCTTGATCTACAGTAAATGTATGGATCATATGAGCCGGTGTTTGTTGCCAGTTCAAGAGATTTGATAAATCCACCCACAGCCAGCACCGCCAAAGTTATTCTCCTAGCTAAACAAATATTCCAAAATGTATTTGTGTCCATAGATGGATTTGAGGGTAAAAATCTCTTGAAATATATCGGACGTTTGCCCAACAGAGGTTTACATTCAGCCAAACAGTGTCTCAAAGTTTCACAAGAGCCCTCCAAGTTGCAGAATCTACGCACATCATATTCATTTGGAAATAGACCATACCTTGCTTCAATCTGTTTTGTCAATATCAGATTCCAGCGGAATCGTAAAAAGATGGCCCTTGTTAAACTATCAGGATGGAACATAGGAGGGAGGCTATGGTACCAGCTTCTTATGATCAGCGTGAAGATGGCTCAAGGAGGGGTATGAGTGTAAAACATTGGTTGTTCTTATCTGGTCAGAATTATATAATGATTGTTTAACCCCAAACAGGAATATGCACCAGATCTCGAAGGGTGGAGTCTATATCAGCTAAATAGTCGTGCTTTGTTCCAAGATCAAATTCATCCAGACACAATCCTGAGTCTACAAAGTTTCTTTTAGGTCTATAAAAAGAGATCCCATAGTGGGACACAGAATCTTACAAAATAGGGAAATGATTCTCCAGTCAGCGCTTGCTTTAAGAGATATAATTCCCAATTCATATCTCATAAGACCTCCAGGCAGCAAATTTGGGAGTCTCTGTGTGCTTCTCCAGAATATCGCTTCTAAAATGGGTTGTCTATTATGTTGGGAGGTTATGTTTCGATACTGTAAAGCAGCTTTGGTACAAGTTTACATTTGTAGAATCTGATAGCAGGTTTCAGGGAAAACTTAGAACATTTCTGGTCGATCTTTATTAGCTGAGAAGAGAGAACATGTACTCCATCTCTAAACCAGAATCTTAACTAGCATTGATCATGAAGCCTAGATAAATCATGGATGATACAGTGTCAAGTTTTATATTGCGTACCTTCCATCGATAGGAGCTTTTCATCTTCCGTCTGGAGAAATGCATAATCTTTGTCTTCTCAGGATTCACCTTCAGAGAATGATCCTCAATATATTTAACAAAGAATTAATCAATCGCTGGAGGCCCACTGCAGTACAATCAAAAAGCAAGAAATCGTCGGCATAAGCCAAGGATCTTTCCCTCAGGTTGCCCAGTTTAGGTGATACAAAAACTGAGGACTTCAGTGAATCGTCTACATCAACAAGATATAGACTGAACAGACAGGCCGCCAAAACACATACTTGCCTAACCCCACACAAGGTAAGAATGATTCTAGATAGGCCACCAAAATGGTTTAGCATTATACAGTCCTACAATGAGTCGCAAAAATCCTGGAGGGATGCCCCAGGCCTGCAGTTTCGACCATAGTTTGTTGCGGCCGACCGCGTCAAAAGCAGATGTCAGATCCAGAGATGTAACACATATAGATTCAAAGGACCTCACCCAAGCCAGTTGCTGTAGGCAATTTATCATGAGTCCATTTAAGGAGATCCCTAGATTGCGCCTAAACCCAGTTTGCCATTTGCTCAAAATCTGGCAGTCTGCTATCCAAGATTTGAGGTATGTCCGCAAGATCGATGCAAAAACCTTACTTTCAGCATTTTGGATTGCAATCGGCCGGTAGTTTACTGGACAAGATCGATTCCCTCTTTTGTAGATTGGGATTGCATATGCAGTAGACCAAGAATCTGGCATTTTACCAGATACCACAACATTCTGAAATAGAATAGATAAAGCTTTGGACCATAAGTCTGGGTCGCTTCTAAAGAGGGAATTAGTAAGCTTGCTAGGGCCAGGAGCAGGGGAGGAACTAACATGCAAAAGTACACAAAACACTGCTTCAGGTTTGAAGTCTTCAGGATTCAAATCTGTGGTGCTTTCGTAGGATAGTCCTGGAGGACTGGGCTCATGATCTTTCTTAGCTGCAAAAGTATTTTAAAAAATGAGTAATCTACGCCATTTCACATACTGCATTAATTTGCATGCTGCGTTGAGAAGTGTCAATGATGTTAACCACCCGCCAGAATGCTTTCGAATCTTTATTTACTAAGCTGGCCAGCATAGCTTCATAGTCCTCCTGAAGTCTTTTGGCTCTGGGGTTCTGTGTCCAATTTTTGTAGGACTGTCGAGCATTACTAATATGTATTACTAATATGTACAAGAGCTTCTTCCTGCGGTAATGTCGACTGAGACTTGTAATATCTTATTGTCTTCCTCATAACTCGTCTTCTGATTACTATCTCCTCACTATATGAATGGAGGTAACTTAGCCCCCTGCCCTTCGATAGACCTCCACCATACTCAATAGTGCCAGAAATGCCTTTTTTAACAAACAGCCCAAATGTTTCTACTGCAAGGATTCTACTCTTCAGATCCTCTGTGGAGGGTCGAAGAGATCCTCAATATAGTTAACAAAGAATTAATCAATCGCTGGAGGCCCACTGCAGTACAATCAAAAAGCAAGAAATCGTCGGCATAAGCCAAGGATCTTTCCCTCAGGTTGCCCAGTTTAGGTGATACAAAAACTGAGGACTTCAGTGAATCGTCTACATCAACAAGATATAGACTGAACAGACAGGCCGCCAAAACACATACTTGCCTAACCCCACACAAGGTAAGAATGATTCTAGATAGGCCACCAAAATGGTTTAGCATTATACAGTCCTACAATGAGTCGCAAAAATCCTGGAGGGATGCCCCAGGCCTGCAGTTTCGACCATAGTTTGTTGCGGCCGACCGCGTCAAAAGCAGATGTCAGATCCAGAGATGTAACACATATAGATTCAAAGGACCTCACCCAAGCCAGTTGCTGTAGGCAATTTATCATGAGTCCATTTAAGGAGATCCCTAGATTGCGCCTAAACCCAGTTTGCCATTTGCTCAAAATCTGGCAGTCTGCTATCCAAGATTTGAGGTATGTCCGCAAGATCGATGCAAAAACCTTACTTTCAGCATTTTGGATTGCAATCGGCCGGTAGTTTAGTGAACAAGATCGATTCCCTCTTTTGTAGATTGGGATTACATATGCAGTAGACCAAGAATCTGGCATTTTACCAGATACCACAACATTCTGAAATAGAATAGATAAAGCTTCGGACCATAAGTCTGGGTCGCTTCTAAAGAGGGAATTAGTAAGCTTGCTAGGGCCAGGAGCAGGGGAGGAACTAACATGCAAAAGTACACAAAACACTGCTTCAGGTTTGAAGTCTTCAGGATTCAAATCTGTGGTGCTTTCGTAGGATAGTCCTGGAGGACTGGGCTCATGATCTTTCTTAGCTGCAAAAGTATTTTAAAAAATGAGTAATCTACGCCATTTCACATACTGCATTAATTTGCATGCTGCGTTGAGAAGTGTCAATGATGTTAACCAGCCGCCAGAATGCTTTCGAATCTTTATTTACTAAGCTGGCCAGCATAGCTTCATAGTCCTCCTGAAGTCTTTTGGCTCTGGGATTCTGTGTCCAATTTTTGTAGGACTGTCGAGCATTACTAATATGTATTACTAATATGTACATGAGCTTCTTCCTGCGGTAATGTCGACTGAGACTTGTAATATCTTATTGTCTTCCTCATAACTCGTCTTCTGATTACTATCTCCTCACTATATGAATGGAGGTAACTTAGCCCCCTGCCCTTCGATAGACCTCCACCATACTCAATAGTGCCAGAAATGCCTTTTTTAACAAACAGCCCAAATGTTTCTACTGCAAGGATTCTACTCTTCAGATCCTCTGTGGAGGGTCGAAGGAGGGGTGTTGGATGATTATTCATACGAGTTACATTGCCCGCGTTCCACACAATCCTATTGCCTGCCCTATTCAGGATAAGATTCTCTAGGGCCGATTGATGGTTCACTCGTCTAGTTCCAGTGTAATGTTAAAGGCAATTTCCAGCATGGCATGATCGCTGCACAAGGTTGGTATAACCACAATCCCAGTACAGCTGGGAAATAACCAACTACTAACTAAGATATGGTGACGGGTTGAGGATCTAGATCCATCTGACCATGTTGGTTCTGCTGTAGTTGAAGAGGAATGATAATCTTTCAACATCTCCAAACCAAGAAAAAGGGGGGGGGGGAGACACAGACTACCTCCTACTCCTGCATTATATATTGGATGATTGCTAAAGTGAAAATACCACCCAGAAGTTTGCACGCAGGCGCCACTTCTACCTGAACCAGACCTTATTCACACAAAAAAAATATCAGAAGGGCAACCAACGGCTCCTAGCTTAGCCAATTGGCAGGATACATCATAGCCACTCATAGCTGGTATTTCCAGCAACCGTGTATCCTGAAGAGCAACAATTATAAAGGTTTGAAGATTGTTACCCAATTCAGCATTTGAAAAAAGGTGTGTATGACCCCTGGTGTTCCAATAGATCAGGGTAAGGCCTGATCGCTTGTATGCATTTGGGAATCGCATAGATCATTTTTGTTTGGACGCTTTCATAGCCAAGACCAGTCATTGATTTGTTCAGAGGTCTGAATCATATCCTTCAAATGTTGGATTTTGGCCCTTGGATTCAAATCTCCCTCCCCCACATGTCATTACCATACTCATTTGACCACAAATACTGGGAAATATCGAAACCAAGGATTTTAAAGTTCTCTCGTTCATTCATAATACAGTCCCAAATTAGTTTCGATTGAACAAAAACTATAGAACAATCTGCTCTTGGGCAGTCGATAAAATCGACCCTTTGTAAATCACTTGAGAAGATCCCAGGCAAAGTCGGTAAAACCGAAAACAGATGAAGAACTGCAGTTCTTCTCAGAATCACAGAGCATTTTTCCGGTAATATACCCTCAAATATGATTCCATAAGGCAAGGCCTTTTGGTATGGCTCTCTTATTTACAAACTGCCCAAGTTGTGTCAAATTGGAGTATTTACCTTGTGATTTTACAACATCCGGGCCTACCGGATACCAAATCCATAAATCTCTGGTACTCTGATTGGGAACATAATTGATAATTTTATTTTTGCTCAGAGCTCCAAGAGAAAAACCCTTAGCAGATGTTAAATTTGGTCGCAACAAATCAGATGTTGCAGGAATTCCCTTATGTATAGTGCTGGGATCGATGGGATTAGGCTTGTCTGATATCAACCCACCCACCTGTACTAAACCGCGAGTTACAGCCATATTGGCATGTAAAGAGATGTCTTCAGCACGCAAAAGGCCATCACAGTGGGTTGTTTGTTGGATATGCTCAGGTTGATCAGACTTTCCTGCATCTGCTCCATACCTCACAAAACATGATTTAGCTTCACCATGCTTGATAACTTCAGTCACAGTATCCCTGAAATTCTCAGCAATCAGACTAGTTTTACCTGGCCCCACATTAACCAGGCCCTTATCTGCAATATGGGTATTTAAAGTTACAGTTGTCTTAACTTGTGATTGATGTGAATTAGAGGTAGAAAAACAGTTTTCGAAAGAGCTGCCTTCGCCTTAGGTTCATTAAGGAAAGAACGGAAAAACTGTTTTGCTGACTGGTTATTACTTTTTTTTGTAATGGGTATATTCTTCGTTTTCTGTTTTTCTGTCTAGAGTTCTTAGCATGGACAGATGTTGTTAGAATAGGCATGGACGAGACATAAGATACAGAGCAGGTGGCCTCAGTGTCAGAATCAATATTAGCAATAGATACCGGGTAAAGACTTTAGTCAGGCTCGGCGCCCAGTGTTTACTCTCGTTTTTTAACAGGTCTAAGGGTATTAGGTCTTAACCTGGCGCCCTGCCACCCTTTGATGTAGCCAGTGCGTAACCCACCTCATTAACTGTGATAATCAGGGGAGTGTAGTCGCTCAGGTGGGAAGAAGCACCAGTGAGGGACCTAAGGCATCACAATATGAGCCAGAAAAATTAGATTTCCATACCCCACCACTGATGCAACATAACAAAGGCTGATCATTGTTGAAATCTCTGTTGGAGAACAATTTCCAGAAAAGAGGCATATCCCCTGAGTGCAATGCAGTATGCAGAGCCTCTCCCATCTTTCTGCTGCATTATTTTTAAGTCAACGTATGCTTTTGTAGTTAGCTCTAAGGACACCGAGTTTGGGCATATCCATCCCAGAGCTCAGACCAACACACTCTACAATGCCTTTCTTTGCTAGGCGGCACGCGTCGGCATACCAGCCAGCCTTCCCAATAGTGCCCTTTCGGAGGGCTCTAAAAGGGACAGTAACAAGTGGGCGGATCTTTGACATTATCGATTCAAAATCAGCCACAATTGCCATATTTGTGGTGTCTTCCTCAAGAATGGTTTCCAGTTTAGGGATTCATCAGATATATGTGGCAACACGTCACGATCCATTAAGTTTGACCATTTCAAAAATTTACGAGCATTGCCGTCAACCGTAATCTGTTGAGAACCAAGGGCAGGACAGACATTGTGACACACCAGGTTGGATTTTGAAAAGGAAATCAACAGGGGGAGGTGGTCACTCACCACCCTCTGAAGTATCATGAATTCACTAATTCTTGCCCAATCATTGCCTGAAATTAAAATATAATCAAAAAGGAAGCGCCCATTGTGACTGTAAAAAGTATGGCGTGCGGGCTGGTAATTTGAGAACCGCCCATTGCAAGCCCTCAAATTAAAGTTAAACATTATACAGGTAGATTAAACAGCAAGCTGATGTCTTCTAGCTGGAGGATTCCCCATCAGGGATGGGATATCCCAGGCTAAGTCCTGATCGTCCCAAACCCCCAAAATTTCCCTTATGGGCTCCATCTGCAGGTTAAAGTCCCCAACAACAATAATATATCTTTCCTTGATTCATGTTGACGGAAACTTGGTATTTATTAGACCCTGTAGACATTAGAGAGTCGTCAAGCCATGCAATGACCAGGGCCTGTTGTAAATATTAATTAAACCAATTCCTCATGGCCAACCCGCATAAGCAGCATTTGACGGTGTAGCAATTGGTTTGTACAACCTCAAATTTCCAGTCTAATGTCACATAAATCCATATTAACAAACCTCCCGACAGCCTGCAATTAGGGCCTTTCGCTGCCGGACTGTGAAAAGACTGGTATCCCTGAAGCACAACGGGATCGACCGTCGAGGTCTCTTGGAATACAATGATATGAAACCTGCAGAGGAATAGACACCAATCCTGGGCATCCAGCAACTTACAAATTCCTGCAGTGTTCCAAGAGATAAGATTGCATTCTTTAGAGGCCATAACAGGAGCTGTCTGTCAGCTCCACAACTTGTCAATCAACTTCTTCCAGGCCACTACAGCTCCCAGCTTCCCCTAATAGGCCAGCCTTGCTCCCAGGATTTGGGACGCTCAACTCTTTTATTATTCTGTGGAAACCTGGAGCATCAAGCTTAGCGGGAGACAATTACTCAAAAGTGAAAGTGAGCAGGAGCTCTAATTACAGTTTTAAGTCTGTCACTTGGGAGGCATCTGAAGTCATTGCTTAAGAGGACCATGGCAAGGGACTCTGATGTAAAAACAATCTTGATGAAATCAAACCTTGAATTTGGGATCGCACCATGCCAGTATCTCACAATGTCATCCCTTATTATAGAAAGGCAGCCTCTGGAATGCCGACTCCAGTGAGAGCATTTATTATTTAATGATTCTGAGGATTCGAAGGCCCCGTTCATTAGTCTTGTTACATTTACCATATCAACAGAACAATACTGCTCAGTGACCGCTTTCGTACCACTTGGAGAGCTGACTGTCTCAAACCCTCTTGCCTCCCCCAATACGGTTAGATTAGCACCAGACAAACTAGGGCCCTTTTTGGCATAATGGCCTTGGCCTTACTGGAGGCTAGGGAAGGATGAGCACACATAAGATCGTGTCACTCCAGGTGTTGATGGAAGCCCCTCATTGGGAAGAGTTGGTCGACTGGTTGCATGACATCGAGTGGCCCTTACTGCTGGTAGGCTGAAGTGGGCCGTGGACATCAACATGCGGACAAGCGGCTAGGTCCACACTCGGGTCCGTGCTGGTTTCCTCCAGACACAGGACCTTGGACTTAATCTCTTAAAAAAGGTCATGCACTTCTCTCAGCCATGTTTCCAGCCTTTCCAAGGACCAGCTCTTTCAGATCCTTAATCATTTCTTCACTTTTCGGAGGCAGATCAAGCCCACTTAGGGGAGTGCTCATGTTGTGACGGGGCTTTGCTAGAAGAGGCGGAATCGAGAACACATATTTTTTGAATGAATACGCTTTCCCCTCCACCCCTTTCTTTCTATGCAAGACAGTCGTCCAAGGAGAAGCACTCAGATTAGGCTTGGCAGGGCTGGGAGCACGCAGAGCAGAATCCATGGCCAGGGCCGCGATGGGTGGAATGCCCTCTGAAAGACAGTCAAATCGATTAGTGAAGGTAACAGTGGTAACAGGGCTGGATCCACCTGCGCCGCCCCCAGGACCTTCAACAGGTGCAGACACATCACCCTCAAACACAGCCAAGTGCCCCCACCACACCTCCAGACCCTGCCCTCCCTCCCCAGGTTTGGAAATCTTCACAAATGTGCTAGGCAGTTGTCTTATTTAGGAGTGGGAAGAGCTCCTGATCGCCCTTGTGGTTGGCCAGCTCAAACAGGGGTGACGGAAGTGGTGAAAGCAAAATGTTTTCTGTCTGATGGGTTTAGATGATGATGGGCACATTACCCACCGAGGCAGGCCCCTTAAGATTCACTGGGATGTTATAGTTGCGCCCCGTATCGTGGCCCTCAGAGCGGGCAGTTTCAAAGGAGGCCAAGCGGTCTAACTCCTTCTGCAGCCGATCAAAATGGCCTTGCTTTCCTGTGTCTTGCTTAGCATCCATATCGCAAAAGGAAATGAGGTCGGCATCCGCTGATAAGGAGATACAATTGGATTTCAGTTTGGGGACTGAAGCAAGGACGGTAGTTACTGCACGAGAGGAGCCCCTATGGGCCTTCAGATGTGCACTGCCCATTATATAAATGTCCACTAACAAGTATTTTATTTCCATGATCAAAGAATTCACTTCCTTGATGGGCTTAAACATCCTTATAATCCGGGTTCGGCTTCCGCCTGCAGTTGAGCCCCCCTCCGCTTTCCTTTCCCCAAAGTGATGAGCAAAGTATAAGATAGTATTAGAAAAAAGCAGCAGTACCAACAGAGAGCTCCCCGGTAAGATTCTGGGCATCATTACAACTTTTCCGGTCCGGAATTCGGTGATTCCGCGGCCGCGGTAATAAAGTCTCTGCGCCCGCAAGATTGCGGAAAGACCGCCCGATTACGTGCTGTCGGTCGTGCGCACCACACAGACGCGGAAACGGTGTAACCGTCGCCATGGAAACACCCATGGAAATGGACATAGCGGCGCCACAATTAGCGTAAAAACCGTGTCTGCCGCTGTCGCAACGGCACGGAAGCAGAAATACCATGATCGCCAAAACCGAAAACAGAGAGGCGGCCATCATATAAAGCACAATCCATTGCCATCCAGAGTCAGCACAAGCAGATTCCATACAGTGAGAAGCCAAAAAGGACCACCAGCATGTCTGCCAGGATTCCAGCACAGAGGCAACGCAAACAGCGCTTTAGTGAGGCAGAGCTAACTGTTTTGGTGGACCATATAGTGCAGAATGCTGAGATGCTGTTTAGTGCTGATCAACGGCGTACTATACAGCAGCGCAGGAAGGAAGTGTGGGCTGAAGCAGCACGCAAGTGCACCGCTGTGGGCGTGACTGCGAGGAGCGTCAAGGACTGCCACAAGAGGTCGGACAACCTCAGGCTGAGGGTGCGGAACCTGATCTCTACACACCGCCAACGCAGCAGTGGGACAGGTGGAGGACCCCCTCCCCCACTGAGGCTGCAAACATGGGAGGAGTGCTGCAGCAGTGTCCTCCACCTTGAGGGCATCCATGGGATCGGGGATTCTGAGGCAGGAGTGAGCCCACCTGCAGATGCTGGTAAGTGCGCAAATATGAATGCCATATGAGTACATGTTGAGGCCAGGAGTGGCCCAAAGGACCCATTAACAACCCTCCACCCCCAGCCAGTGCATGAGTGGCCCAAAGGACACAATCATGATCCAGATGACGATCCACATCACTGCAATACATGTCCGTCAACAAGCACATGCATGTAAATGCTGCTGTTAACTGATCAACCTGTCTGATGCATGTGATGCACACATCAGGCACCACCACACAACTAATTGCATGCCCTCTATGTCCCCACAGCAATATCAAGTGACAGTGACACCACACAACAGCCCAGGCAATCAGCTCCTGCACGTGTTCAAGCCAGCACCCCTGCCCAGGAGGATGCTGCCAGCAGTTCTGCATCTCTGCCCCCAGTAGCTTCTGCTACCCATGTGCCGGCCACCATCACCAACATCTCCACCATCTCCACGCTGCCTGATGCAACACAGGTGCCACGGGCACCCATCATGCCTATACATCCCACCACAGAAAGTATCTGCACTGCAGAGGAGGCACCATGTAGCGACAACAGTGTCCCGGCATTGCAGTCTGATGCAGGGCCACAGGGGGAGGTGCCCACCCTGGATGACTTGGCATCGTTCCATGAGCTGGAATTCAGCCCCACATCACTCCACAGTCCGATGAGGTCACCTACCCCTTCAACGGCTGAGCTCAATTCCCACATGCAGCGGATGGAGGAGCAGCAGACTACCCTCACCCAGCTGGTGGAAAGGCAGCTTGAGGATTCCAGGCTGCAGAGGGAGTGCTACAGCACATCTGTACGTCGCCTCTCAAGGTCCACTGGACGCTTCGCCAGCACAATAGTGGCCCTGGCATGCCATTTGTGGGAGGGCAATGACAACACTTAGAGGATTGTTGAGTCCATGTTGATTGGCCAACAGGCACATCTTGTACATTTACCACCAATCCAAGCTTCAGTGCCATCCACTAATACTACCCCATCCAGCTCCACCTCTGCCAGTCCACAGAGGCGCTCGAGTCGGCTAACAGGGCCCTCGGGCAAGGATGCACAAGCGCCGAAGCGCAAACGGAAATGATGGCATGTGTGTCAGGCACTGCAGAACACATGGGGACTAGAAGGGTGTGAGGGGGTGGGTATGTTTGGGTGGTGGGGGAGGTCCATTAGGGGGTTTGTGTATTGGGGCCTGGTTGGGGGTGGGTACGTTTGTGTGGTGGGGGAGGTCCATTAGGGGGTTTGTGTATTGGGGCCTGGTTGGGGTGGGCACGTTTGGGGGGTGGGTGGGCACGGGTGTACAGCTTCCCTAACCATTGCACCTCCATCCCTGTTGTAACGCCATGAATATATCATCATTTGAAAAAACACATTCATGAGTGGACATCCATCATTTCATTTGCAGTACAACAATTTATTTACTGGCATCACCATATCCATGCAATGCTGTGAATGTGCAGTCTCTCAAAAGTAAATGCAAATAATTGCATCCTGTGCTCGTTGGCCATCTAGTGGACCCCCAGGAGAAGGTTGAGCCATCCCATCCCCATCCCCGTCTCCATCCCCATCTTCATCCTCTGCGTCTGGGGGCATCGGAATGTTCCTGCGCAGGCACAGATTGTGAAGCATGGCACAAACAAGCGTAATTTTACCCGTCTTCACTGGGCTGTACAGCTGTGATCCGCCAGATCTGCTCAAACAGCGGAACCGGGCCTTCATTAGTCCAAATGTCCTCTCAATCATGCCACATGTGCGGACGTGTGCCCTGTTGTACGCCTCTTCATGCCTGTTCCTTGGCCTCCATACAGGCGTCATCAGCCATGGCGTGAGTGCATATCCAGCATCACCTACATGGGATGTAGATGTGGGTGACATGTCAGTGTTTGTCGTATCATGTCTTCATCAGATGCAGTGCAATCTTGTGTCATTGTTCATTCACGCAAATGTGGCATGCAGTGGTTGGACTGGTGGGTGATTTCCATTCTTTGGTCATTGTAGTGGACGTTGGCAACTGGACATTGACCAACGCATTGGTGTGCATGTGTACTTTGCCCTGCGGGTGACATTGGCTGGTAAGTATGGCATTGTACAGTGATGTGCACACAGGGCAGAGTCAATCAGTCGACTGTGATGATGTAGTCGATGCAGGATGTCTTATGTGCAGGCATCATGTGCTCTGGGAGGGCAGTGCTGCATATTGTGGGTTGGGGTATGTAGTGGCTCCAGTTGTATGTGCCAGCGGCAGTATAGGCTGTGTGTGTCATGTGGCAGGGTGTGTACGGGCACACTGTGGCAACCTGTCAGGTGTTGCTTTGTGATGTTTGGGTTGTGCTGTCTATTCAGTTAAGGGGCGGAGGGTGATGCATGTGCAGTCGCAGCAGCCCACTCACATTGCTCATTGCCCTGGACACACACACACCACTTCCACAGGGACGGTGCATTGGCAGCTGTACTCACCCATTAGCCATGTGCTTTGTCCAGCATAGCGTTCCATGTACCGTGGCAATGTGGAATTCCGCAGTACCATTGAGTCATGTGTTGAGCCCGGGAAACGTGCGCAGCAATGTGTTATCAGTTGTGTGGTACCACATACCTTCTGTACATTCAGTGAGTGGTACTGTTTCCTATTGTGGAACACCATCTCGATTGCGCGTGGTACTGTCAGCTCGATGTGGGTGCAGTCGACTGCACCTATGCAATTTGGCATGCCTGCAATGGCATGGAAGGCCAACTTGGAGGCAATGACCTGGGGAAGGGTACGGGGTAGGGCAATCTGTTCAGACACATGGCGCAACAGGGCATCCAGTACCTGTACCAGGATTTTAGAGAAACAGTGTTGTGATAGGCCGTGCAGCTCACCAACTGTGTGTTGATAGGTACCGGTGCCAAGAAAATGCAGTACAGGCACAACCGTCAGGGGGGGTGGCGGTGGTGGTATCTATGTGGCTGCTGATGTCGTCCTCTATCATGGTGGTGATGTACAGGATTGTTGGACGGTCCAGCCAGTATAATGTGTGGATCTGTCCTGGGGTAAGGTTCCAGGCTGAAGCCCTGATGCGTGGTATTGCAGGCTGCCTGAGGGGTGGTGCCGGCTGGACAATGGGGTTTGCCATGGGTACAGGGTTAGCTGGTTGTCGCCTGCACCTCCTACACCTCCGCCTCCTCCTCTGCACCATTACTGCCATCATGTGCAGTGCTGCCTGTTGGTTGAGTAGGCCCAGTCCCAATGCTACTAGAGCTGCTGCCTGCATGGTTCTGTTTTGGCCTGGGTGTCGCCCTTTTGTAGGCTCCCAGTGGCCTGCTGGGTCCAGCTGGGCTGATTTGGCGCACCTGTGCCCTGATTCAGGTCACCAGACACTGTTTAACGTCATGTTCGCGGTGGCAGCGGTACTGCCACTGTGGTCATGGTTTTAGCGCCATTTTTGAGGCGGTGTTTCCATGTCCGTGCTACTTGTGATGCTTGCAGTGTTTAGTATGGCCGGTAACGGAAGGGTTTCCGTGCAGGCGAAGTTTACGGGTGCTTACACTCCGCGGTGGCGCTTTATGGTGGTGCTATTTCCGGGTCCGCAGGTCATAATTTGGCAGTCACGGAAAACAGTGCCGGTATGGTTATACCGGCAGTGTTCAGTCTGGACCGGTGTACTTGTAATAAGGCCCACTGTCTTACTTTCTCACCTTAGCTGTTCAGTTTGGTGCAGATCAAGTCAATTCACCGGATCAGCGGAGCGCTAGCACCCAAGTGGGCACCAACATCCGCTTCCCTGACTCCCCGCCAGCTTCAACCTCGTGGAGAGAATGACCGTTCTTATGGTCGGTGCCACGAAAAAAATGGCAAACAGCAAGAAAATCCTCCAAGCGCCACCGCGCCCTTGACTCCCCGTGGGATTCCCCCTCGCATGAGAATGGCAGTTCTTATGGGCGGTGCCATGAAAAACGGCAAACAGCAAGAAAATCCTCCAAGCGCCACCCGTGCCCTTGATAACCAGATTGTGAGGGCAAATGTCCATTTTGGCGGCTGCACATAACTTCAACAGTTCTTACATTGCCTTGATAAAGACCTGAGATAAGGTAGAAACACATGTCAGCTGTCCAATGTTACACAATTGTGTTTGTTATGCAGGCAGTACCTGCATGGATGTTCCATATGATTTTTGTTTGATTGTGATTTCACATTAAATTACATTCCCGCTGAACATTATCTGTTCCACGTGCATAGTTGTCTTGGGTAATTTGTAATCTTCAAGATAAAAACACATCTTGCAAAGGGAGAATGTGTAACAATGCAGCCTCAAAATATTAGAAGAGTCTGATGCCAGCATACTCTGGACTGAAGAGCATAAAGTGCCTTTTTGTTCTCAATTTAATTGGGGCAAACATTCTCATCATTCTCCAGACTAATCAATTTTCCAGTAAAAGATGTGAGTGGTAAACAGTTGAACGTTGAATGTGCCAAATAAAGGAGACAATGATGCACACACCAACAGTAAGGTTTTATAGCGTTTGGTGCAGAAAATTATGATTTACTCACCGTAGTGGCCAACGTACTCTTAGTCCCCTTTCCTCCATACTGCATGAGCATCCCTTCCTAGGGACAGGAGACGGAACCTTTTTCACCAGAAAAAACCGTCTGCCCCTTTAAATTTCGAGGCGTACAGGGATGCGGCACTGGGAGCATGCACTCCCCTGACTCCGCCCTCCGGTGCCACACCTCAGTCCCCATAGAAGTGTCGACAATATTTTAATATTGCCTAATGACACCAGTTTTATTAGGGGGGAGGATGGTGGGACATATGGAGGAAAGGGGACTAAGTGTAGCTCTAGGGTGGAGAGGAGACCCTCCTTAAGCAAATAGGTTTTGCAGAACCGCGTGTCCGAAAGTCGCGTCTGATCTAGAGCCGGTGTCCAAACAGTAATGCTTACAGAAAGCCAAAGGGGGGACCAGGTGACCGCCCTGCTGATAGCCTGCCACGGGACCTGCCGTTGGAATGTAATGGCCCTGGCCTTGGCTCTGACCGCATGGGCGTGCATGTTAGCTGGAAGTGGCTTGTGCTGCCCCTCATAGGCCTCCTTGATGGCTGAGACCATCCACCGTGCTATAGAGGCCTTGGATGCCTGATACCCGGGCCTTGACCCCCCAAAGGTGACAAACAGTACGTCCGACTTGCGGAAGCCCTTGGTCCTGTCCAAAAAGAATTTCAGAGCACGTCTGACATCCAGACAGTGCAGAACCCTTTGAGCCTCGTCCTTGGGTTCGGCAAAGAACATAGGCAGGACAATTTCCTCGTTTAGATGGAAAGCGGAAGGTACCTTTGGTAGGAACGCTGGGTGTGTCCGCAGGATTACCTTATCCTTGTGTAAAGTAGTATATGGCTCTGACGCCACCAGATCCTGGATCTTGCTGACTCTATGAGCCAAAGTAAGGCCCACTAGCAGGGCTGTCTTAATGGTGAGCAGCCTGATGTCCGCGGACGCCTTTGGCTCAAACGGCTTGTGCGCCAAGACTCCGAACACTACATTGAGGTGCCACACAGGGTATGGTTTTTTGATGGGTGGGTAAAGTCTAGCGAGGCCCGTCAAATTCCTCTTGACTATTGTGTTGGAAGAGGATAAGATCTCCTCTGAGTTTCTGTAGGCCCCAATGGCTGCCAAATAAGTTCAGCATGTGTCCAACTGCACGCCCAAGTGCGCAAGGTGAGCAGAGAAGGAGAGCACATCATCCAACGTACACTTAAGGGGGGTAGATGTCCTTAGAGTCCACCCAGTGAAAGAACCTAGTCCACTTACTCTTGTACTGGCTCCTGGTAGCCTTGCTCTTCGCACCCTTAGTGATTTCTAAATTAGCCTGTGAGAGGCTGAGATGCCTTAGCGTGACCTGCTCAGGAACCACGCTGCAAGGGTTAATTTCTGTGCGCGGGGTGGATGAATCTGAAATGCATCGCTGAGGGAGCGGGGCCCTGCCCCTGCCAGGACGTGAACTGCTGGCACTTCTGGTTTCACTAGTCCCAGGAGGCAAAAAGATCTACCTGCGGATACCCCCATCTGCTGAAGATCTCCCATAGCACCTAGTCATTTAATTTCCACTCGTAATTGTCCGCTCCCATCATGCTGAGCCTGTCTGCCTCCAAGTTGGACTCCCCCGGAAGGTGGATGGCCGTGAGGTAGATGTTGTTCTCCAGGGCCCATTCCCACATGCTGATGACTAGTCTGCACAGTGGAGGGTGTCTGGTACCCCCCTGCTTGTTGACATAGTACATGCTGGTGGAGTTGTCTGTCTGAATGAGGACAACGTTGCCCCCAATGACCGGAAGGAAAGCTCAGAGTGCTAGCCAGATGGCCTTCAGCTCCAGCCAGTTGATATAAGACTCCTGCTGGGTCCAGACTCCATAGATGCTGTGGCTGCCCAGAGTGGCCCCCTGGCCTTCGAGAGTGGATTCTGTAGTGATGGTGACCTGCACGGCCGGCTGCCGGAAGGGCTTGCCCGTCCGCAGGTTGCAGTCCCTGGACCACCGTGTGAGGTCTGAGAGTAGAGAAGGAGGAACATTGACCAGCTTCGCTTGGGAGCCCCGCTCCTGATTCCATGATGCTGTGAAGTTCAGCTGTACTCTCCTCATCCTGAGTCTCGTGTGGGGGGACAGCCAGTAGTCCCAATAAGTGTTGGTACCACCAGACCAATGTCACTTCTCGGGTGAGGAAGTGAGTCGTGGGCCTCTTGATGGTTGTGATCTTGTCCTCCAAAGGGAAAACTCTCTCAGAGCACGTGTCCCAGATGAGGCCCAGGGAAGTCAGTCCCAGCGTAGGTTGCAGCTGAGACTTCTTGAGCTTGAGCGAAAATCCCAGGTCGTGGAGTGTGCTCATAAGAGAGGAGGACGTGTGGTGCACCGCCTCCGGTGATGTCACATCGATATACGGATAGATGTGCTGCATTCATGAGTCTGGCAAAGAACCTGGGAGCCATTTTGAGGCCGAAGGGTAGTACCTTTTTTTTTAAAAACATTTTTTAGTTTTTATAACAACACACCAAACATTACAACAATTAGGACTTCCATATCCATGTTTAACAAGATAACTTTACAAACTCTGTTCTTCAGTCCCGCTCGCCCCCAACTTTAGCCATATTGTCCATATCATCAGTTCGTATGTCCTCAGGCGGGTATATTGTCCTCCGCTCATCCATATCATCCTCACTGTAATCGGGCGGGGGGGGAGGCACCATGGTGGCCACCAATTGCCTCCATTCGATTAGGGGTCCTACCTCCTCCTCACTTCCCCTGCTAACCACTTCGTACCAAACAACCGTTTCTGCCTCGGCCCATTTCAAAAGGTCAGCCCATCACAACTCTATCCTTGGCCTGTGAGCTGCCTTCCAGCACATTGCAATCCTTCTTTTGGCCAGGATGTATGCCAGGTCCTTCATCTCACTAATGTGCCTCAGATGGCGCGGCCTAGGGAAACCTCCTAGCATGCATGCCTAGACCGACTCCACCTCCAGCTTAATACCTTTTTCAGACAGGCATATTTTCAGTTCATCCCAAAATCTGCCCACCTCTGGGCAGCCCAGAACATGTTTAACATCCCGGCTTCCTCCTCCCCGCACCTGGGGCATCCCTGGGTCATCTGGCCCCCAAACCTAGCAATCTTACTGGGGGTCAGATATGCCCTATGCGTAACATATAATTGGATTTGTTGGAGCCTCGCGTTTCAGGACACTTTCTTATGGTATCTCTGGGCTCTATCCCATGACCCATCCGACATAGGCTCTCCCACCTCTTCCTCCCAATGCCGTCTCAATTGGGACAATTCCTTCCCCACCTTGCACCCCAGTAACTCGTATACGCGGGCTATCTCGTGCCCACCCTCCGAGATGTCATATATCATTTCCATGGTGGCGTGGGTTATATGTTGCCCTTTATGCACCCCCGTGTCCTCCATCAATTTCTGGAATTCTAACGCCTCTCTTGGGGGTCCTCTTTGCATATCGCCGCCAACGGCACCTGCATGGAAAACGGAGCCGGGTATCCCACCAACCGCCATGCTCTATGCCACACCTCCCAGCCAAGCACCAACAGCCGCGCCATCTTTAGTACCCTAGGCTTAGGAAGCCACACCACCTCTCTAAGGAAATAGGGGGCCGGTTCCATACACAATAGCCCAGTTTCCGCGGTTTCCTCCTCAGACAACCATTTAGCCATGTATTGTAATTGACCCGCTAGGTAATATAACTCGAGGTTCGGCAGGTTTATTCCCCCCCCCCCCTGTCACACGGGTTCTGTAATTTCCAAAGAGCCACCCTGTTCCTGGAGTTATGCCATATGAAGCCCCTGCACAAGCTGTGGAGACTAGTGAAGAAACGCCTAGGGATCACATGTGGGATATTTACGAAAAAGTGTAACAGTCTGGGCAAGACTACCATCTTGATTAGAGCTGCTCTCCCCATCATGGCCAGGGGCAGTATGGACCAGAAACCCATGCTATTTTTGATATCTTCAATTGCCTTCAATGTGTTGTGTTTAGGTTCTTCTCCCGTTGTATTGTATATGTCAATACCAAGGTACCTGAACGACTTGGTTGGCCAGGGTATTGGCAATACCCGCAGAGCCCCTGGTGGAAGTCTATATCTCCCTAGGGGAAACATACTAGATTTCTGGGGGTTTACCGCTATTCCATCACCTCCAGGATGTTTTGTGTATTCTCTTCTGGGAAGCGCAGATACATGAGTATATTGTCGGCATATAATGAAATGAGGTGCAGACCACCTGCGGTGCGTATCCCAATTTCTCTGTATTGTTGTCTAAGGAAGACAGCCAATGGCTCCAACGCTAATTTATACAGCATAGGTGACCAGGGGCAGCCCTGTCTGGTGCCCCTGCTAAGTTGCCATTTGTCTGAGATCATGGCACCCGTTTTAACCCTAGCCATTGGGGAGCTGTATACCATATTAACCCACCTAAAATACCCCGGGCCCATTCCATAGGCCTCTAAAGTCACTAGCAGCCAGGGCCATCTTACTGAGTCAAAAGCCTTGACCGCGTCGTGCGAGATGATCGCCAGCTCCCCTGGGTCCCCCTCTGTGTGATCGATTATGTGATGCAGCCTCCTATGATTATCAGTTATATTCCTACCAGGGACATAGCCTGTTTGGTCCGGGTGTATCTGCTTGCTGATAACACACTTAAGCCTGTTTGCCAGCACTGCCGTAAGGATTTTGCTATCTTGGTTGAGCATCGACAGGGGTCTGTATGATTCACAGTCTGTGCTCCGCTTACCTGGCTTTAAGAGCGGAATAATCACTGCCTCGCATAAGGACTCTGGCAACCTGCCTTGCTCATACGCCTTATTAAACATAGCCAGCAACGGGGGTAACAGCTCCTGTTTATATGTTTCGTAGAATTCGCTCTGGAGCGCATCTGACCCCAGAGCCTTACAAGTGTGTAGGTGTCGAATCACTAACTCAAGCTCCTCTATTGTGATTGGGGCATCTAGATCTGCCCGTTCTAAGTCGTCTAAGGTGGGCAGGCCCATGTCTTCTCGCGCGTCCCGGATTTCTCGGTCCCCAGCTCCGCCTGGGTCCTCATAGAGCCCTTTGTAGTATCTGAGGAACTCGTCATCCACTCCCTCTTGGGTGTCCAGGATCCACCCTCCCTCTCCTCTGATTTGCCTGATCGCGGGCCTTGGTGCCTCGCTTTTATATAGCCAGGCCAGCAAACTTCCTGGTTTGTCTCCCCCAGGCTGCTGCTTCTCCACGTATTTCTTGTAGCTTAATTTACATAACCTGTCCCAGTGTTCACAATTAGCTTGTTGAAGCTGTCTCATCCTGACCCCGTCTTCCTTGGTAGTGCCTCCCCTACGCATAATGTCTTCCAACTCTTCAGCTCTCGTTCAATGCCCCCCTGGAGCCCTCTGGATTTTGACATAGCCACCCCCCGCACCACCACTTTGAATGCTTCCCACACAGTTCCCATCGATCGAACACTACCAGTGGTAATCTCAAAGTACTCTGTGATCTCCTCCCTTAAATCCTCCCGGAATCCCGAGTCCTGCAGGGCTTCGGCTCAGAGCTTCCACGTCGGTATCTGCGCTCTAAGGGGCTGGTGTTGCCACTCCAGGAATAGAGGGGAGTGGTCTGAGAGCACTCTAGCCTTGTATTCCACACCTCTCATATTGCTTACCAGATCGGCAGCAGCGAACACGTAGTCCAGTCTCGTGTGCAGATCATGTGGTGCTGCGTAGTGTGAGTATTGCCTATCGACTGGGTGCAGTTGCCTCCAGACATCCACAAGATCGTCCCTCAGGAGGACATTTAGCACCTTTGCAGCCGGGGTGGGCTTGTCTATCTTATTGTCTGACCTGTCCAGTTTAGGGTTCAGTACACAATTAAAGTCTCCTCCCCACAGGATCCCGCCACCCTGTATGGAGCTAATCTTACCATACAGGGTCCGGAAGTAGGCCGTTGTATCCTGATTAGGGGCATATAGGTTTACAATACTCACTTCCCGGTTTTCCAGCATCCCCCTCACAATGACCAGGCTTCCCTCTGGGTCTCCCGTGGACTAAAGCAATTGGAATGGTACCTCGGGTGCTACCCACGTGATAACACCTATTGCGTAGGCTGAGTATGTGGCACCCGCTGTGCTCCCGCTCCATTTCCTCTTAACCACCTCCAGCTTCTCCCTGGTGAGGTGGGTCTCCCGCAACAATGCTATGTCAACCCTCATCCTTTTCAGGTACATCATAACTTTATTGCGCTTCAAATAACTATTGCGGCCCCTAACGTTCCAGGTAACCACTCTAAGTCACCCCGACTCCATGTTTGCAATATCATGCCCTCCCTCTCCACCCACCCTCCCGCCTGTTAAGCTTACCATATTGGCTCATTAGCCGCCCGCCATCAACAAACTCACCTTCCCCCCTTTTCCCAACAACAAATCTCCACACACCACCCTTACCCTCCCCCGATACCCCCCCCCAGCCCCAACAAGTGCCCAGCTCCATCGCTGGATCTCAGGCGACCCCGCTTCTGGTTCTGCCTCCAACTGTCGAGGGCAGAAGCCTGGCAGGGTGTCATCGGTCTACCGGTAACCTAACTAAACTACTCTAAATGGGGGTATGAGGACTAGCTCTACGAGGCTCCCCAACTGGGTAAAAATCTCAGTGCTCACGGATCAAGTCCCACTCCGAACTAAGTCCCATAGTCTTAGGCTGCGGCACCCTCTGGAACTCCGTCCATAGATTACTTATCTCTGCTTTCTCCTTCTCCTGTCTGGATGCCCGACTCCTGGGGGCAGCTTTGTGTGTCAAGCCACCCCATAGCTTCTTCCGGGGTTTCGAAGAACAAGGTTCTGTTCTTATGGAACACCTTCAGCTTCGCCGGGTAAAGCAGCATGTACTTGTGGCCTGCTTCACGCAATCTTCTTTTGACAGTTCCAAAGTTCATGCGGCTACATTGTACCATCAGGGTATAATCCGGGTATGCGGTTATATTTGCTGTCCCGCTTCGGATCGTTCCCCCCTTACGAAAGTGTTCAAGGATTCTTTCTCGATCCCGATAGTTGAGGATCTTAGCCATTACCGGCCTAGGGGGGTTGCCCGGCAGCGTCCTCCTCGTTAAAGGCCATGTGCGCCCTTTCCACCGCGAACCCCGGGGACAAAACTCCTCCGGTTATCTCCTGCAGCGACATGGATTCCACGAACTCTGTAGGATTGGATCCCTCAGCCCCCTTTGGCAAGCCAAAAATACGGATGTTATTCCTTCAGGCACGTCCCTCCCTCTCCTCCGCCCTGCATTCTAGATTACCCACGTGCTGCATTAGGGTGCGAAGATCTGCTTTATGTGTTGCAGTCTGCTTTGTTCGGGCCCACCTCCTTTTCCAGGTTCTCTGTGTGTTCTGCCAACGACCTGACATCTTGTCGGAGAAGGTTCACTTCCTCTTGCACTGCCCCAACTTTCAGCTCCAGTGCTGCTTTCAGTTCAGTCATAGCCAGACCCAGTTTGGTTTCCCAGGCTACTTTCAGATCCGCAATAGCCGCAAGGACCTCCTGGTTGGTGCCCATGGTGACTGCGCTCCCAGCAGAGACCTTCGCCTTGCTCCTGGTTCCTTCAGAGCCCGGCGGTGTTCTGGCGTACTCTTCCAGCGTGGGCTGCTTACTCTTCGTTCTTAGTTGTTTGCTGGACATGGCGTCGTGCCCAGGAGTTGTGGGCAAGCCTTCCCTTGCATCAGCCCCAACGGGATGAGCCTGCCGCCGGCGTTGGGGCCCGGGCAGGCCGCGCAAGGGATGTCTGTGAGCCGGTTAGTAGCTGCCGGAGTGGCTGCGCAAGGGGTGTCTGGGTGCCAGTTAGTAGCTGCCTGAGTGGGTTGTGCCCTCCCACGTAACAATGTAGCTTTGCTCTGGTCTTGTTAACGCACGCTCTTATCGTGGGTCAGCCAGACCTGACTCCATTTGTCGTACAAGCTGCGGGGTCAGGCATGTCCACCAGCTCCTCACAAGTGATACTCATATGTCACTCTCGTTGCGCACACTTCCCTGCCCCAAGCAGACTGGGCATCTGTTGCTGTATGAGGCCCTTGACTTCGAAAGGCAGACCTTGCCTATTGTGCCCACTGCATCCTTCTTCACTTTGTGCCAACCGCCTATGGGCTCATCATCAATCCATTGTGCTCTCACCACTACCATGGAGTGGGGGAGTGTGGAATTTATCTCGGTGTCACCAGGTTAGTTTAAGTATGGGAGCACCAGCCGTTCAGTTCCAGCAGCCCACCTTACTGACCCATTAGAGACTGTCTGCTGAAGCCTATCGGTCCGCTCTCTTCCTCCTTCCTTTTCGGTGTCACTCATCGGCATGCATTTTCAGCCGTTCGGCGCTCCCCTGCTAACTTTCGCCTCTGCAGCCCTGCATGGTCGGGTCGCTCCGCACGTCCACTCACGCTGCGGGGTGCTAGGGCCACTCCACCTTCCAGCTGCTCAATCTTGCCCTACATGCAGGCCCAGCATCAGCCAGCTGAGCCGGTGACTGCTACAGTCCGCAGCGCGACCCGGGCGCTGTACATGCAGCCTCCGGGTCGCCACCAAACTTCCAAGTCTACGGGCTAAGGAACTTATGGGCGGGCGCTTCAATACCTGCGCTGCAGTCCCGGCACCCGGCGATCCGCTCTGGACCGGAGCCTGCCGCTCGCCCTCACCCACCTCAGAACGTATGGGGCGCTTCTGCTGTTCGGGCCGAGAGGGCCGCTTCGCCTGCTACAACTCGGGCGCGGTCCTAGCGCCGGCCGCCCCTCCACCGCGCAGTCCCCGGAGCTTGTTCCCCGCACTCGGGCCCAACCGGAGCACTTGTGCGCATCGGTGGCACTCCTCAAGGCATATGTTCGCCCGGTTCTGCCTGCCCCACGGTCATTCAAACTGTGAGTGCCGCCGCAGGTCCGCCCGTTTCTCTTCCTTTGTCTCGGGCGACTGCCATTTTGGACCTTCGAATCTTCACCCTCCGGGAACTTTGCATGCCCCTATCTGGCGTTTCTTAAGTTATGTGGGCTCCAGATTATCCACGACTGCTCCATATATATTCATAATCCGATGCTTATGTTTCCATCTTTGCAAGGCTAGTGCAGCTGCACTTTTTCTCCAGATGAGTGCAGGATCGCCAGGAGCTACTCCAAGAGCACGTCTGCTCACATGGCCTTGTAGCCACACCCCCCGCCGAAGGGTAGCACCTTGTATTGGAAGTGGTAGCCTATTATCCTGAAGCAGAGAAAGGAGCGCTGCAGTTGCCAAATCGGCACATGAAGATAAGTGTCTTTCAGATCCACGGAGCTCATCCGGTCCCCCTTGCACAATGTCTCCGCTATGCGTGCTGGCGTTATTATCTTGGTTTTTTGAAGAGGGAGGGAGAGGGTGAGGGTGGAAAGGTCCAACACAACTCTCAGGCCAGCGTGGTTGTTCTTCTGTATGGAGAAAATCCTGCAATAGAAGCCCAATCCTTGCTTGGAGGCTGGGACTTCTTACACTACCTGGCTCTCGACGAGCGACCGAATCTCGGCCAATAGAGTTGCTGTCCCAATCTGTGGGAATGGAGGGGAGCAGGGAGGAAAGGAAAGGATCGGTTGGTGTTACCCCGTGGATACTACAGAGAGGATCCATGGGTCTGAGAAATTCTGATGCCAGAACTGTGCATGAAGGGAAAGCCTGCCCCCCACTGGAGACACATAGACCCGAAAGGGCGTGTCATGCCTTCTTTTCCTCTGAGGCTGTTGCGGAGGAGGGGGACTGGAAAAAGCCCTTACTCAACCCCCCCGCCCTTTTGTTGTTTGCGCTGGTGTTGACTCGGCGAACGGTCCGGCTGCCTGGACCTCCACTCTTGGAAGCTGTGGAACCCTCGAACATCTGCCCCTTGTCGGAGCATTGATGTGACTGGATGTACGTCTTGGGCGTGGCCTTCGTAAGGATAAAGACTTCGCAGTTGGCAAACTGTTTTTCTTTTTATCGAGCTCCTCATCGGTGGTGGAGTGAAAGAGGTCACCACCTTCGAATGGAAGGTCCAATATGTGTTCCTGGGCGTCCGGATTCAATTTAGTAGCCCGGAGCCAGGCCGTCCTTCTCATGTCCGTGGCAATGCATATGGCCCGGCCAGAGGTGTCAATGTGGGCCACGGTGGATTCCATGATGTCCTGTGCCACAATTTTAACCTCTGCCAGTCTCGCCTTGAAACGTGATTAGCTGTGTACCGTAAGTTCTGGAAGGAAGTCCGCTAATTCCTGCCAAAGCCTCTGGTTAACGGCTGCCAGCATGGTGACTGTATTGGCCTGACGAAGATGCAGCGAAGCTTTGGAATAAAGCTTCTTCCCGTATAACTCCAAGATCTTCTCCTCCTAGCCTAGCAGCGTCGAGGACGAGGTGGCCGAGGACGACTGAGGCTTTGAGTAGAGTGATGCCGCAGCAAGAGTGTGGTTGGGGGTGGGGAGGGCAACAGAAAGAGTGCATCCCCCTCCATTTACCTGTACCTGGCGTCCAGGTGTCTATTGACCGGCTGGACAGAGTGGGGTTTGAGCCACCCCTTTTTAGCCAAGGTGCCAACGTCCTTTTGCATCAGGATCCCCGCTCTAGCGGAGGGGCGTAGAGTGAGGACCTCAGCAAGCAACCCTGCCTCTGGATGTTCGACTTCGGGCTGAGGAAGGCCCAGGTACTCTGCCAGCCCTGCAAGTTGTTTGTGGAAGGCCTTGGCTGACGATGGTGTGTCTGGGTTTTTTCCTCGTCTGTGTCCACCTGGGTCGTCAGGCTGGTCTGACGTGTGAGGAGGAGTGCTGGGCGTCGAGGGCTGAGGTGTGGGGACCAGAGCCGGAGGCTGGTACGGAGCCGCCTGAACTGTGGGAGGCAGGAGAGAAGGAATCGAAGGGGCCAGCACAGGAAGCAGTGGCTGTAGCGGGGCCTGCGGCGCTGGAGCCATCAGAGGAATGACTATGGGCTCGGGGCAGGAGGGAGCATGTCCCTGATAGCATCCCTGAGGATGGCCCCCATCTGAGAGGATCTCATGAGTTTGAGGAACTTTTCAAAGGACCCTTCATCGCAGGCCGGTGGGGTGCCAGGTGATATTGACAGGATCGCAGACGGCTGCTGGGGCCGGTGCGATTTCTGTCTAGTTGGTTGCAATGGGAACCTGCCCTGCGCTGCTGAGGGATAAGCTGTAGGCCACGTACCTGGTTGACCCCAGTCCCACCTTGTAACTCGTTCACCCACTTGCACCGTTGCTCGGGGAGGTACCGGATGAGTGTCCATCTTGTTTGGCACATCGGCCATCTTGTGGAGCTGCATACCTCGTGCTGAAGTTGTGGTGCTTGGCTCACTGGGCCCAGCCTCCTCCAGGACTCTTGACGGTGGCCCATGAGACCTGCCCTGCACTTCAGGCCGAGGCCTGGTAGGTGTGTCGCCCTCAGCTATGTCGCCGGCAGTCCTGCGTGTAGGCACCCTCTCGGCCATGTTCCCGGTACAAGGGTAGCCCCTTGGGTGTACACCTGTTAAAAGAACCGGCCGGTAGCTGAATAAGCCTTGGGACTCGTGCTGGTATGAGAACCTGAGAGGATCCTCCCGCTGGAGCGTTTCCTTGGGAATGTGTCGCCCTTGCAGGGTGCGTTGGAAAAGAGCGGCCCTACCTTAGGCCTTGATCGATGCTTGACGAAGTCCTTCAGGTCCTCTGGAGGCGACTTCTCGAAGAGCTCCCTCCACCTTGCCAGTCTATTCTACAAGGCACACGTAAAACCTTCCCATCCGTGGTCGGGGCCAAGGCAGCGGAGATCGGGGCCCAGGCAGCGGAGGCAAAGTGTGGGGATCTGATGTAGGGAAGAGCTCCTTGCAGGCTGGACACATGCTGAAGCCCGCTGAAGTCGACATGCGCCGGGGAGGAGCATGGCGCCAGAGGACCAAGTACCTGATTGATAAAAGAAGACAAAAAGACAGAAGAAAGTATCCGGGGAAGAGCCCGTGGTATTACATTGCCGAAGACAAACCCAGGAGCGCTGGTGAAATGGGCCCGTTCCCGTCGACGCGGAAAAGGGGACTGGGGTGTGGGACCAGAGGGCGGAGTCAGGGGAGCGCATGCTCCCAAGGCCGCACCCCCACGCGCTTCAAAATTTAAAGGGGAAGGTTTTTTTCTGGTGAAAAACGTTCCATCTCCAGAGTATCACATGAGCTCTGCATGAGGGCAGATTTAACATCAGACCCACTTTTCACATTAACGTTTTGGGGGGTTTTTGAAATAATACTTTTATTGACCAACCAACATTTTTCTTTCACTTGCTGGAGCCATGGCATTTTTAATATACCACCACATTGTATAACATCCTTAATAATGAACAGATAGGGTTGCATGTGTATTTGCCAAGGTGGAAACCCAGTGGAGAACTGGAGCAGTTGCAGTCATATATTCCAAATAGTCTAAACCGAGTTCCTGATGGCATGTATAACAGAGGCCCTTTGGAGTAGAGACAATATAGTATGAAAAATATGTTGTCTAATGCATTCAATTTAACAGCCTTCGCCTTTGCCCAAATATCGGAGACAACGCTTGCAATAGCCAATGCATTTGCTTTATACACTGGAATCATGGTTTTCAAAAGGCTTACTTTTAAATTACGAGCAAACCTTAAAATTGCAACAGTGGTCTAAGTAATACATAGATGTTGTTTTTCAATGTGAGAACCCCCTATGTCCGAAGAAAGACGGACCACCAGATAGTCAAAAGATTTCACTCTATTCAGAGAAGTACCACTCACTGAAAACGTTCTGATTTTCCCCATGACAAGTGCAGACGACTTCTTAGCCTTTAACTTATGGCCTTGTTGTGCCATAAATACATATCACAGATGACTCAATAATCACTCCCCAACTCAGAGACTGTTAAAGGGTTTTTATTTACATTTTTATTGGCCCTAGTCTCTTTCTCGTCTGATGTAGAACCTTCTACCTAACCGAGTTGTCCCCAACCCCAGGTTAGCAGATCTAGAAGGTTGACCACTTTATTCTAGGTCTGTCTTGTACTAGAGGTGAACACCTAAAGGCAGCTTGCCTTCTCCATCTAAAGGTCCCTCAGGGGCTTCCCAACTGTCCCTGTTCTATCCAGGTGTCAGCTAACAGGATTTTGGGAATTGTGCCTTAGAGATACCCTGGTTGGATTCGAACCTCCAACAAAAGGTGAACCACGGTCCAGGAGGAGACAGACGGGGTCTTTGCAGACTCGGAAGCAGGAATCTACCCTGTGACTAGTAAGACGCGGCGTATATGAATTGCCGTAACAGGATTTGGAAGCTTTGTTAACCCGAACACGCCAGCAGGAAAGTTGACATTTCGAGAGGTACGATTGATTAACAAGGATTATACGATCCTCGCAGAGATGAGGTATTGAGTGGTCCGACATAGATGTTGGGATCCTCCCCTAAATAACCGTTGTCAAGCGACTTTGTGGATATGTGACATGGTCAAGAATTGTGTGCAGTATATTTAAAATTGTAGTATTTGAACATCACCTAGAGTTAAGTATTGAGTAGTGTTGGACCAAACATAGAAGAAGAGAGAAGATTTAAGGGTACAGATGGTCCCCCTGATGAAGTTCTATAGTATTGTATTGAACTAAATTGTTGGGCGAAACATGTTGGGCAATTAAAGGGTATTGTGAGCTAGTGACAATACATGAAGAATATTGCAAATTCAGTTGAGATTAACCCCAGGGTAGCACCGAAAGGGGTAGGAATGTACTTAGTAGACGGCAAGAGGTATCTATTATAAAAAGCAACCCGTGAGCTACTGACCATTGTGTTTTCTTTAGGCATAGTGATGTCCTTCAGGGCACTGTACTTTATTTAGTTTTGTATAGGCAGGATGTTACAGGGTTGAGCACAACACTGTTTTTTTATGGTTTTGTAATTGTATTTTATGAAAATGGTTGTAAAAGGTTTTTAGGAATTTTTGCAATTTTACATTGTTTTAGATGGTGATATGATGATGTGTGATTTATATGAAATAAAATTGTGAATTGTTTTGGTGTAGTGATGATTATTGTGTTGAGACTTTGTAACTATTTGTTAAAAGTCCTAAGGTGATATGACCTGGAGAGCACAAGAAGGGGTAACAAGTGGATGTGTTTGATCTTTTGTTGAAGGATTGTCCAGAATTTGTTCCTAAGAGTCTGGTCAGCACGTCGGTAAATGGCTCTATGTCTCTGTGTGGTTGTTGTATGGATTCAAACCTCCCTCTACCATGCCCACTCTCAGTCTTCAACTCTACCCACTCTTCCTCGCTCCAATCTTGTGTCCCTCCAATGTGTCTCACTCCTTCTAGGCCTTGCCTCCACCTTTTCATGTTACTCCTCCCTCCACCTTACTATCAATCTCTGCTGTACACTATTACACCCCCTCCCTCATTCTAACCACACACTCTTCTTTCACTCAGTATCATACACTTTACAGCCACTCCTTACAACAGCTCCTTTAACCACACTTGCCACATTAACTCACACTCAGATTGTAGTACCACTTCCAATCACTACTCAATCACTCATCTGTTCCTGAAAATAACAACACCAAACCACACTTTCTTCTCTCCTGCTGGTCTGTTGGCCATACACCTCCCCTTCCTCTGACCTTACCCGAATAACCTACTCCTCCTGCTTGGTTGGGCCTCTGTCCATGGCCAATCTGAGCGGGTTTTCAACCTTCGTGAGGTGGAGTTCACAGCAAATGTTATGGCTAAGCCCTGGCAAATTACTCTGCACAAACCTACTGCTGAACTGCAATAGCGACTCAAGAAATTGAATGTTAATTTTGCGAGAGTGGGCTTTGTTCCTGTTGCCCCAAGGGTAAGTCCGATATTGTGATTGTTTGACCCCCTCGTGATAGTCACTGTTGGCCTAGAGAGTCCACTGGTGGCACTAGCAGCTTGTCGCCGCATTCTCGCAGTACTTCGCTGTCAACAGGCGCAGATGGTATTGCTGTGTTGCTCACATCATTCTCCTCTGCAAGCAACCAGTTCCAAGAATCTGGGGAACTGCTCAAATGTTTTCGGGTTGTGGTTTTCTAATGGCTCTCGTGATTCTATTTAAATAGGCTCTTGCTTGGCTAGTCCTGGTTTCTTCTTTCGAAATAGTTGTTACTAGGATAAACCAGAAAACACTGACAAAGATCTGATATAGGAGGTATGGCAGGCAATGCAGGTGAACTGCTGAAAATCAGACTGGCACAAGGTGGAGGCATGAACTGGGACCTTCTCAACAGCCACCATCCACCACAGGGTTAGGAGTTGCTCTGGATTTCTCTGTGGTAGGCCTTCCACCCCTGGCTGAGATGGATTGGCATCCCCTCATGACAAGGCAGGGTTACTGGACTTGCCCCACACTGCCTGACTATTAAATAGTGCATGGAGCTAAGATCACTATGCCATCAGCGTAGGCTAAAAGGTGAAACCCCCATACCTATTTGAGGAACTATCACTCAATGCCCATTTGAAAAGACCTCGAAGCTCATTAGTATAAGATTAAATAATATATGTGCAAGCACACATCCCTGTTGAAGTCTTTTGGTAGCATTCAAAGCCTCTCTACACTTCCCTCCTATATCAAACCTCACCACTGGTTTTGTATTTGCGTGAAGTACAATTATCAGGTTTAAGAAGCTGTTAGGGATATCCTTAACTAGCTAGGGTACCCAGCATTGCCAGTGTCCTGATCGAGTGGTGTCTCATATGTGCCCTGGAGGATGTTGCTCTAGTCCTCTGGCCAGCAAGTTGTGCTGCTGTTTATTGTTGTGTTTCAGAAGCTCTTGATATTGATTTTCGCTTTGCATCAGATGGAGCTTTTCCAAATGATGTTAGTTTTTTGTGCAGCATGTTTCAGTCACTCAATGGCTTCAGCACATTTGAGAAAATGTCCAAGGAAGGTTGATTGTGCTCTCTTTTTGTGAATGAACTTAAGTAAGCTGTAACCTTGCCATTTCACATATTTGGAGTGGCACGATAAAACAACATTTATTTTCTTAATTCATTTTGCATCCAAATATGGACTATGAGCTTGTCCCAGACAAAAGAGGAATCCATGCACACTTTGGTAGACGTGGGTTCAACGGTGTGGATTTGTTCAGTCAGTCAGAGTGTCTCTCACTCTCTCTCTTTCTCTCTCACTCTCTCTTTCTCTCTCACTCTCTCTTTCTCTCTCATATAAAGAGTGAGCAAAAGGAACCATCAACAACATGAGTTAGCAAATGAAAAACAGTGGAAAGGTCCATAAAAGCGAAAATGTTTCAGATTTTGAACGTGCATATTCAGGATATTAAATTAAAAAAATCCAACTTGTATTGGTTGTTTCTAAAACTTCCCTAAAACGAAGTTGACTATCAGCAAGTATATTATTTGTTAATACCCAACCAATAAGATGTACACACAAAACATGCCCCAGAATTTTGATGAACCACCTACAAGTGAGATGGCCCGACAAATATTTGGCAGCAATTTACCCCCCTTCTTATATATGGGAGTTCTCATTTGTGGCCAAAGATGTATTAACGAAATCAGGTAAAGAACCTACCTCTCCCTATATCTAGCAGGGTAATCCATGCCACAACAAATAATAAGTTGGGTGCTCATCGGGATACAATCCAAAACCAAAAATACTGTCCTCTGTCCAAACCAATTACTCTAGCCCTACCACTAAGAAGTAAACAAAAAAGAAAATCTGGTGGATTTCTTGACAAACAACAGGAGAATGACTCCCTTCTCCTGGTGAAGACAGTCCAGACTTCAGTGGAACTCAACTACAGTCTCTTTCGGCAGGGTCTGAGTTACCAAATACACGAACACCAGGAGAATGACTCCCTTCTCCTGGTCTATATGGAGCAGTCTTGAAAACTATTCTATGATAGTCCTTTGCACAAGTCTTTAAAAGTATTTAAGAGTTAAGGCTTTATCAACTAGTCTTTTTATAGTGGGCTCCTTCTCAGGGCTTCTTGTACCTGGGCACTTGGGGAGTGTGCTCCCAGACAGTTCTTGACCTTCGTGGTATCTTTCGTATGTATTAGTTTCACCAGGAGGTACTCTGCCTTTCCTCTCCTTCCCCCAGAAGCTCACTGTCTCCCGAACCCTGGTTCTCTCTAGGTTGGACTATTGCAACAGCCTCTTTCTAAATCTACCTGCCTCTACTCTCCATCCTTTGCAACTCATCCAGAACAGGACTGCAAGACTTGTCCTTGGCCTCAAGTCCTGGGATCATATCTCTCCAGCCCTGAAATCTCTCCACTGGTTCCCAGTGGATTCAAGGATTACATTCAAAACCCTTTGCATTGTCCACAAGGCTTTCTGGGGCCTATGTCCACAATACCATCAGCTGTCCCTCTGTAAATACCTCCCCTCTAGAGCTCTTCGCTCTCCTCTAACTCCCTCAGCATCAGTCATTAAAAAAAAAAAAAAAGAGTTGGGGCAGATCTCTGTCTTCGACTGGGGCCTCCGTCTGGAACAGCCTCCCTGCCACTCAAACTTGAGGAGAACCAACTCAGGTTCCGGAAGCACCTCAAGACCTTCCTCTTTGTCTATTCCATTGCCCCTCCTCTCCCCTGCTGATATTCTCTCTCTCTGCACCAGGCACCTGGCCCACCCTCTGAACTGACCTCCGGAGCCAGGTACCTGCTCACCCTGCCACTAACCCGCACTGCCTCCCAGAAACACCTTGCACTGGGGTCTGTATCTGTAACCATACAGTCCCTCCCACCCCTTCCTGAGCTACCAGACATACCCTGTCTGCTGCCTTAAACCCAGCACTTGCCACTTGCTGGCTGCTCTACTACTGTTCGTTGATCTTTATCATTTATTTATGTTATTATTTATCTGTTTTCATTTGCTCTGCACTTTCCACTCCCCCCCCCTTCCATGCACTTTTCCCCTTTCCCTCCCCCATGAACTTGCGCATTTTCAATGTCACTGGGCCTGGTAAGATTGTTGTTTTTGTTCTCCCTTGTTCCCTCTCCCTTGTTGCGCTCTGAAACACTTGTCTATGAGCGCAATACAAATAAAATATCAATTCAATACAATATCAATACCACTGTGACAAGTTCACACCCGATACTGTCTTTGCTTTGCAGATTAATACTGTAATTAGGGAACAATATTCCTGTGACTTTCTCCACTCTTTTCTTTGGATATCACACTTGTGCTGAGAGTGATTACCCCAAAGAAAGACTTGGTTCTTGTTCCTCTGGGTATCGCTACTGTGAAGAGGGAGATCACTCCAGAGGAATACTTGACTTTTGGTTCTCTGTGTATCACTGTGCCTTTTCCTTCTCTCAGGCCAGGGCCTCTGCCTTTTCCTTCACTCGGGCCAGGACCTCTGCCCTTTGCTTCCATCGGGCTAAGGCCTCTGCCTTTTTTGACTGTTGGTTACTGGGCATTACTACCCTGATGAGGAAGATCACTCCAGAGGAGTACTTGACTCTTGGTTCTCTGGGTATCAATACCGTGGCGAGAGAGATCACCCCCAAGCAATGCTTGACTCTTGGTTCTCTGGGTATCAATATTGTTTCCTGGGACACATGGGAGAAAACACCCAAGGAATACTTGACTCTTGCTTTGGCTTGAATACCCACCCCAAACCCTACCCGGTTCTCCCACTACTCCAGTTACCTTGACTGTAGCGAGTCACCAGTACTTCTCAGGGTCTCCGTTTAGCTCTGCTTCCCAGAGCATCCTATGCGTGTCCTCTTTCGGTTTCTTCGATCTTGTTGCAGCTGTGCAGATTATGGTGGTCTCTGTGCAGTTTAATGACCACACGGTCCACCTCCTAGGGGTCACGCAAGCAACTGGTTCCTTGCACCTGTTAAGGGAGTCAGGTCCGTGCCAACCCACGGAAAGCTTCTCCGCTCCCATGACAAGATGTTCTCGCCTGCGACCGACTGCCTCTCAGGACTTCCTTTGTCCCAGATTTGATTCTCCCGGGCTGTGCTGGAAGAAAGCCTCCTTCCCTTGTGGAGCTCCCTGCTTCTCAATTCTCCCAGTTCTTCCTTGCTCTTTACTTTATTCAGCTGGGACTGCCCCAGCGTAATGTCAGTATGTTGTAATTGCCTCTGATGTTATCTTCATGCATACTTTGTGCCACCTCGTCCCAGGATCATTTGCATGAGTGTCCTGCATGACTCTGCGAATACCCCCTTCCTCCTCTCAGCACCTTCATAGTACAAATCCTCTTTAGACTGAGAATGTGTCCTGAATGTTGTCCGATCTTACAGGGAGAAGAGAAGGACTATCACAATTGTACTGTCAACCCGAACCTCGACAGATCTTAAGGGTTTCATAGGTTTTAGGGAAGGAGAATTAGGGAGTTCCATTGTGGAACGGGCATCCTTGTCCCCATAGGGGGAAGTCTCTCGCTGTGAGGTTCTCATGCTTTTTACCAACCCTAGGGGAATTATCGGGTAGCAGCCTCACCTCCCTTGCCTCACAAGGAAGGGATCCCCCTGGGTAGAAGTGACAAGATCCTGTGAATCGTCACATAACCAAGCATTACCAAATTCCAGGGGTATGATTAGACTGAGCAATGACATTAAATAAGATGCAAAGAAGGGGTTTCCCAGATATCACTCTTTAGCTAGAAAGGGTCAGAGGGAATATTATCTAGACATAGGCTTTTACGAGATTTCCACCCCAACAATAGCTTTATGCACATGGTAAATACAAAGGCTTCATTACCAAGTGCTTTAGCTACAGGGATAAACAATACTATTCTAACTCTCTATGTCACTGGTTGCCTCGGACATGGAGCCGTTATTAGGGCGTAGCCCCTCGGGTGTAGTCCCGGGTAGAAGAATTTTCGGCCCCTCAGCACTGATGCCAGTAGGGTCCGGAGACCCCTCAGCCGTAAGGCCGGTAGCTGGGTTAGCCTTGGTGCGTGTGCTGGTAACAGAACCCAAGCAGTTCCCCCCGCTTGGGCATTTCCTCGGGAAGGAGTCGCCCTTATGGGGTGCAATGGAAAATAACGGCCCTCCCTTGGGCCTCGATCTCTGCTGGACAAACTTCTTCAAGTCCTCTGGAGGTGACGCTTCGAAGAGTTCTCGCCACCCAGCTAGCCTGTTCGTCAGTGCGCGTGGACTCAAGAGAGCTGCACGCGGTGCAACCTTCCCAGCCATGGTCAGGACCAAGGCAGCGGAGGCAAAGAGCGTGGGGGTCAGACGTTGGAAAGAGTCCCTCTCAGGCTGGATACCCGCTGAAACCCGCTGAAGTAGACATGCGCCAGGGAGGAGCATGACGCCGGAGGGCCAAGTACCTAGATGACAAAGAAAGACAAAAAGATTAGAGAAGAATCTGGGGAAGAGCGAGTGGAATTACATGGCAAGGCCAAACCAAGGAGCGCTGGTGAAACCGGCCCGTTCATGTCGACGCGGAAACGGTTGACTGAGGAGTGGCGTTGGTGGGCGGAGTCAGGGTAGCGCATGCTCCCAGGGCCGCACCCTTGCACGCCTCTGAATTTAAAGGGGAAGAAGGTTTTTCTTGTGAAAAAGGTTCTGGCTCCCGTCCCTAGGAAGGGACGCCCATACATTATGGAGGATATGGGACGGGACGTAAGAGTAAGACTAGAATCCTTATTCCTGGCAGCTTGTAGGAGATCTTCCCATATTACATGGGGCTGGTCCGGCTTGCTGTCAAGACACAATTTCTCATATTAATTCCTTCTTGTACTAATACAAGATTAATCCCTCAGATCTGTCCCAAGGACTTCCCACAGTGTTCTTGGCTTCCATGAACTTATAATGAAACCACCTATCTATATTCTGTAAATTTCCCTTTCTATAATCCTATGTACATTTTTGACTAATAACAGTCATTGCATGTTCATCTCTTAGTTACTATTCTAGTGTCCTTGTCATCCATCAATTTAAAAGAGAGGGGATTATATTACATAACACTTATGCCTCAACCGTTTCTATATCAAAGATTTACCACCATAACCTCCTTCTATGTTTATCTAAGTTAGCTTACAGATATCCAGGGTATAAGGAATGGCTATTCTTAAATATATGGGTAAATAGTTAAAATGTAGTATGATCACTCACAATATGGGGCATACTTGCATATCAAGGATCAGAGATCAGTGTTGCTTTAAGATAATAACATCATCTATATTATTTTATGACCCTTAAAAGTAGGATTCCCTGGAAAATCTGATTGTTTTTTGTTCTTCCATTGACCATTCTTAATCCATTTTCAAGGAGAAAGGTATTAAATAGATGGCCGTAGTAGAAGAATGAGTGTTCAGTAATTTAGGAGGTACAACTACCAAAGCTAGATTTTCTTCTGAGTCTATAAAACCCTGGTGAAATCGGTCACCTACTTTCATGTTAAAATCTGCCCCAATAATTATTTTTTATTAAAAACCTTTATTCGACATTAAGTCATCAGGTTACATTATACAAATATAATTACAATACATTAAAATCACACAATCAATTATCGCAGTTCAGAAGATCAGTAGCATAGGTAAAACAATACAAAAACAAAACGGACAACACTGCCCAAAGGGATTACTGGTGCAGCAGGAGAGCTATACTTGCAACCTGTTGCCCAGTTGAAGTGCTACCATTTTTCTCCTCAGGATCCATGCTCTATGTAAAAAACAGGCCACAGCACCCACAGTTAGGGGGGCAGTTGATTGGGCCAGGAATTCCACAGCGTTGGGCCATGACTTGGGTCATGACTAATTATAATTAGATCAGGTTCATGAACTAAGCTTTCATGCAAATGTGCATTATGTTTAGTCAAAGCAAACAGTAACAAAGAAATTAACAAGATTTTCCATCAATGGTGGCAATACGACTTGCAAGGATTTGTATTACATATCACACAGTCTCTTTGAACAGTGCATATGGAATGCACAAGGAATTAATTCTTGCTAAACCACCACTTAGGGGACAAGGACTCCTGTTCCTCTGAGGAACCCCATAGACCATCCACCAAAGCAGCATATATAGGACTATCTGTTGTGAAGAGGACTTTAACACATGAATGTTTGGCAGAAAACAAAACTAAAATACACTACTATGCATACGGAAAGAAACCTGTCTCTATAAGGAAAGACGCACATTTAACAGAGACGAGTAGTGAGACGGGTCAGTAATGCAAGGCAGACAACTGGTTGAAGATCTTTCAAAATATGCCATTTTATTTTGAAAGAAAATATATAAAAACGCCTCACTAGCCCTACTCTGCTGCTGAGTTCCCTACATAGTCTAAAAGCTAAGTGAACACACTAACACACGACAACTGGCCCTCACACTAAACAAACACAAAGTAAAGCAATAGCGGCAATTCAACATGAACAGTATTTACATTTCCTAAATGACCTTCCATTGTCCTGGGAGATTTTCCTTCCCCAGGATGTATAGTCTCTTCATGAAAAGGTTAATCCATAACAAGAAAAAGTCTCAGTTCTTAATGATTTTTAAAGTCAAAGCAAAAGTTTGGCAACAAATCATCTTTCTTGAGTTAAGTTATCCACTTTCCAGTTCTAAGAAAATAGCCACAATGGTAATCCTGGCCAAAATGCTTTGTCACTCCCACCGGAAGATAAAGAAAAATACAATATCCACACTATTAATGTTACACAGTTCCTGGTTAACAGTTAGGACATCTTGAATTATGGTTTCGACAGTCAAAAGGGTATATTTGTCAGGATGACTTCTTTATGCTGCTCCTACCACTTCAATAATTATACTTCCACTTGCTTCACTATGAGAACAGTCACCTTTGCCTCAAAGTATTTCACCTTGGTTGCGACAACTGCAATGCAGTTCACCCTTATGTGGTGGTAGATGGCTGGGATGTGCCATGTATCTGGTTGAAGGAATAGAAAAGTTTGCAGATAGCAGCCTGAAAGTTTGCATGTATTATTTATTGGTGGGCTGAGTACAGATTGTAATTCTTTTTTGTTTCCTTTGCAGTTGTGGCTATTCGAAACCTTCCGCTGACTTATGTAAGTAGTACAACATTTCCTTTTCTTAGTAAGCATTGTAATGTGGGGGAGAATGGTTACTGTGGTGGAAGGGACTACAGCTGGGTAGTGGGGAGGTCATGTGGGCAATGATGTGTGTGGTGTAAATAGAGGAAGTTGCCTGCTTTGTAGGCAAGAAAATGTAAACCTAATTTCCACCACTTCCTGAAATATTTGCACTATTAATGCAGATGAACATTTCTTCTGAGCATGCAATGCACACTTGGTATGGAGCTCTTTCCTTTTTTTGCAACGGTCATCATTTGTGTCGTCCAAGTCCAGCAGTGGTCCCAGTGTCCCCCACCAGGGTCCCCATCCTTTCGCAGGGGGCAAAGCTGTAAAGCAGGCTAGCCATAGGGCCAGGACAGTTGGGCGGTGATGTCGCTGGTCTTTGGCGCCTGTCTCCCATGTGGGTGTTTCGTCCCCCAAGTTCAGCAGTGGTTGCAGGGAGCCCCGGCAGGGTCCCATGCCCTTTCTGGAGGGGAAAGCTGTAGCGCTGGCCAGCCAGAGATCTAGGATGGTTGGGGTTGATGTGTGTGACATTGGCCGCCTCTCTGCCTTGTTGGTCGACTGCCCCCAAGTTCACCAGTGGTCCTGGACCTTTGGCCGAAGCTCTCACAATGAAACTGTCTAAAATTGTATCCATTTGAAATGATTGGCGCACATTCTGTCAGGGTGCCTATATTCAGAGAGCATATAAAGCACACTTGCTGTGGAGTTCATTTCCTCTGTCAGAATAGTCACCCTGGCAAAGTATCACAGTGCTGTACGTGCAAGTCACCTTACCACTGTGCAGTGCAATCGGTGGGCCACAGGAACAGAAACCTTCACTGATTAGAATTGTGCCAGCACAACTGTGCCACTGGCAGAAGGTGACAGTGTGTCCTTCACCACTTTCCCAGAAAATGATGTGCCAATTACGTATTTATCTACCGTTATCTCACATGTGAAGTGCATATCAGATTGGGGGAAGTGTGTGTCTGGGATTGTTGCAAGAGACATGTGTTGAAGCAATAGCTGTGGTGCTATTTGGTAAACTGTATGCCTGGCCATATTCATGGTGGTTTTCCTGTTTCCATTTCCTAGTGAGGATAAGGGTTGTGTGGATTATCGGCCACTCTTTCATCCAAAGGGCTGCACGACATTTCAGAGGGCCAACCACATATGGGTCTCGAAGGGATGCTCTCTCGGCCCACTGGTTTGGTGTCGGGGGGATGTGCCTTCAGCAGCTCAGAGGAGCCATCAGCGATGCACAGGCAAAAGAAGATGTCGCCCAACCCAGACCTTATAGTGGTGCACCTGGGAGGAAATGATTTGGCGTCTATGCGACGGAAAGGGGTATGGTAATAAAATTGTGAGTAAATATGTTGACAGTGAGACTCCGACTTCCTAGCAATTGATTAGTGTTCATGGCATGTCAATGCCATGTCAATGTATAGCAGAAGAGGACATCTTCCTTAAATTTATTTGTTGTCTTTGTTTTAGGTGGAGGTGTGTTGTAGCTGTCCCCCCACTTGTAAGGAAATTGTGAGCTGGTCTTTAGCATTTCTAGTGAGTGTTTGCAAAATAGTACTCTTTTTGTAGCTGAGAGTCTGTCATATCGCAGAGGGCTGCTACAGTTTGTGAGCAGAGTCTGGACATTTTGGCGTACTTGTGTGGTGTAGGTCTGTGGCATTGAATACCACTTACTCTACTAGGTTCCATACTTTGAGATGCACACATACTTATCGTTTCAGTCTTTATCTGTTCTTTGGTCAGTGAAGGGTTCCATAGCGACAGTAGTCATGGCTTCTCGTCGAACAATGTCTGGTGCAGAGGTTTTCGCTGCAGTGATGGAGTCCGGCTCGGAGCAAGGCACAGAGCTGGATGTGCAATATGAAACAGATAGTGCTTCTGAGGCTGAGCAGGAAGGTTACTGGGGAAGTGAGTTTTCGATGGATGGTAGTTCCTCCTCATCTGATGACGAAGAGGTTGAAAGAGTGCATGCATCTTTTCCCACACTTCCCACACGCAGGGGACCTGTAAGGGTGAGGGGACATGCAGGACGTGCAAGGAATGTGCCACATCCTGACATGGCTGATGAGTCGCTGTGGGTGCCTCCAGCAATGGCTCAGCCTGTTGTGTCCCCCTTCACTGGTATATCAGGATGCACAGTGAATACAGATGGATTTCAGCCTATTGACTTTTTCAACCTTTTTGTTGATGATGGGTTCATTGCAGATGTGGTTCAGCAAACCAATGTCTATGCTGCACAGTTCTTGAGGTGCCATTCTGAAACCCCATTCCAGAGCACAAGCATGGGTTCCAATGACCAATGTTCAAATGAGAACATTTTGGGGACTCATTCTGCTCATGGGAATATCGCTGAAGCCGTCTATCTCAATGTACTGGTCTACTGAAGCGGTATTTTCAACCCTGTTTTATCCAGCAACAATGAGTAGAAATCGCTTTCAAGCACTGCAACGTATGTTGCATTTCAATTACAACTTGGCAGCATTACCCAGAACTGACCCAAATTTTGATAGGCTTACAGAAAATGTAAGGTGTGCACAAAACAAGGAATGAGGAGGGATACTCTGGTGTACTGTCCCCAATGCCCTTCCAAGCCAGCCCTCTGCCTACAGCCTTGTTTCCTTTTGTATCATACAAAGGAAAAGTATTGGGAGATCGACTGATTTCCAGGAATAGCCATCATTCTTTGAAAGGGACCCATAGGCTCTGAATCTGTGTGTGCCGTACAAAGGAACAGCACTCCTGCTCCCTGCACTGGAGGTGTACCTTCAATAAAAATGCAACAGCATTTCAACTCACTTCCCTGTATTTAGCGTTCCTTCACAAGCATTGCTAGTCCTGCTCCCTCAACTATAGGCCTGCCTTGTAAAGGCACACCGCTCCTGTACCTTTCACTTGAGGCCTGCCTTCGAAATAAACGTCAGTCGAGCTCTCTCAGCTCGAGGCGTGACTTGCAAAGGAACGCGATTCAGGCTTCTTCCATTTGAGGCGTGCCTGCGAAAGAAAATTCACTACAGCTCCCTCACATCAAGGCGGGCCTTGCACAAGAGAGGAACTCCATTGTGGTTAACTCCCCTTTGGCGTGCTTTGACAAGCAATGCTAGTCCTGCTCCCTCCACTTGAGGCCTGCCTTGGAAAGGCACACCACTCCGGTACCTTTCACTTGAGGCCTGCCTTAGAAGGAAAGGTCAGAGTAGCTCCCTCTGCGTGAGGTGTGACTTGCAAAGGAACGCAATTCTGGTTCCTTTAACTTGAGGCGTATCTTGCAAAGGAATGCCACTACAGCTCCCTCCACTTGAGGCATGCCTTGGAGAAGAAGGAACACCACTCTGGTCACTCCCCTTTGGGGTGTCTTGGCAAGGCATGCTAGTGCAGCTCGCTCCACTTCAGGCCTGCCTTAGAAAAAAAAACGTTAGTGAAGCTCCCTCTGCTTCAGGCGTACATTGGAAAGGAACATGATTCGAGCTCCTTCCACCTGAGGTTTGCCTTACAAAAATATGTCCATCCCGCTCCCTGTACTGGAGGGGTGCATTGGAGAATACGGGAACACCATTCCGGTTCCCTCCACTCAAAGGGTGTCTTTTGAAAATAGTACACGCCACTTTGGCTCCCTTCCTTGAGGTCTAAGTGTCATAAAAATGGTACTTGGACACCATCTATATGGTGGTCGTGTCTTGGGCACCTCGTACCACCCTGCCTTCTTTATTGTTTTACCTCAACTAATGTTATGTGTGGTGTAACTGAAATGTCATCTGTAGGAATGACTTGGATACGATTGGTGTGAGTGAGGTAAAACTACGTAGTACATGCAGATGTCATTACTGTGAATACACTTTCCCAGCACTGCAGAAATTATTAGCATGTTAGAGCGTGTGTGTTTAGTGTGGGTAAGGTTGCACATATGAATGTTTCAACATGAACGTTGAATGCAGGCATACTTGCTATGGGCGTACTCGAAGTTGGTGTGAAAGACAGCGCCTGTAGGCCAGGTAGCCAAGTGAGCCAATGTGCACTTGCTATCAGTGTGCAGATACGATTTGAGCCACATGCCATTTGAATGCAGACACAGTTGATATGCAAGTGCTGAATAATTATGTGAAACATATTGCTAGAGACACGGTTGAATTGTGAGCAGATGTCAACATGCTATAAGTGTGCAGATACGCTTGCTGTGGCGCAAATCATTTGGTAGAGGTGCGACTGCTGAAATGGATGTCTAGTGACTGCAGACACGAAAGGTGTATGAATGGCCAGTGAAACTGTGGGTGCCTTGAGGTGGCTTCACTGCTCACAGCGAGGTTCCTCCTTGTGCTAAACAAGGAGGTTCCTCCTTTTGCTAAACCCCACCTTGCCTGTCTGACTGCATTGTGACCTGTATGTATGAGAAGTGTGAGCAAAGTGTGAATGGGCTTACTGACAGCACTTTACTCTTTACTGAGAGCACTAAAGAGCACTTACTGTACAAATGAATTACCCATTCTCACCCAGGTGACGACACCCACGCATACAAGGTCTGCCTCTCATTGGGACACCTGTGGGAACGCAGGAAGGTAGGACATGTGTTGTTGGCCAACTGATTCGCGCAAGTCAGACCTCTGGATTCCCACGGGTGTCCTCTTTTCAGAAATGCACGGGGTTCCCTGTTTTCATTGGTGGCTTCGAGACCCTTTGACCAAATCTGTAGGTTGTCCACTTGAGCAGAATTCATGAAAATCTGCTCTGCCGAAAGACTTGGGGTTAGCAGTGTTTTAGGCTTTTCCCTTTGCGCCCAGGTAGGTGCACCCACACATGTGAGGTACAGTTTTCGTCGAGACACCTGTGGGAACGCGGGAGGCTAGGCCATGTGTTGTTGGTGGCGTGTTTCGGTTGGTGAGCAGAGTGCAATGTGCAAAAATTGTGTTTTTTTCATCACATTTCAGACCTTGCCGGGGGATGTGGGTAATACATTCTGGGCCGATTCGTGCAAGTCAGACCTCTGGATTCCCATGAGTGGCCTCTTTTTGGAAATGCATGGAGTTCCCCGTTTTCCTTGGTGGCTTTGACACCCTAGACCCAAATCTGTAGGTTGTCCACATTAGCAAAATTCCTGGAAATCTGCTCTGCCGAAAGACTTGGGGTTACCAGTGTTTTAGCCTTTTCCCTTTGCGCCCAGGTAGGTGCACCCACACATGTGAGGTACCGTTTTGGTCGAGACACCTGTGGGCACGCGGGAAGGTAGGCCATGTGTTGTTGCCGGTGTGTTTCGGTGGGTGAGCAGAGTAAAATGTGGGGAAAATGATAAGTTACTCACAGTAGTGACTAATGTACTCTTAGTCCTTATGCATTTAAAAACGTTGAGTCTTAATGAAGCTCGATTTCTGCAATACACAATATGACCTAAGATTCTGCAATATTGTGTATAATTAAACTGCAATAGTAATCAAAACCCTTTTTAGCATCTTATGTTGTTCAGCAAATAATGTATGGAATGTGTGTTGATTTGTTTCACTGGTTACTACATTATATAGGGATAGCACTGTCACACTGTCAACCTTGCAGTCTTACTCTTGTGTATAGGCGCATTATAAATGACATATCATATCAGATCATATCTTCATTTGTATATAACTTATTGAAAGAACGACGTCGTACATGAGCACCCTTAACCCACATGCTTCCGAACATCAAGCAAAGCAGTGCAGTATTCCGATACTGCAGTTTCATCAACACATTTCATTACTATAATCCAGATGCACATGTTTAAGCTTTAATGTAACCTTTTAGCCCCAACCTGTAGGCTATGCTGGCAGTGAAATGTCTTCAAGCCTGAATTAACGGACCATGCAAGTGGGAGCAGTTATGGGGGATGAGACACTAACGGGCATAGCCAAAAGCTGCAGGCTAGAACTCTATCAGTGCATGTCCCAAATCGCTGAGGGTTCTTTGCTTGTTTACTCTGGGAAGCAAGTTTGCGCTCTGCAAGAACAAACAAATCACACACAGAGAAAACACCAGGCAACCATGACGATAGAAATGATAAAATGGAGGCAGAGGAAGGTACTCCCTTCTATGGCCCTCATTACAACCCAGGCGTTAAGGGGTTAACGGCGCCGTAAAAGGTGTCAGCGCCGTTAAACCCTTAACGCCTGATTACGAGGTCCCTTTGCGGGTGGCACTTTGACGCCTGCTTTTAGCAGGCGTTAAAAAATGAACCCGCAAAGGGACCTTGGTGCTAAGTACGGTGCCGCAATTTTCGGCACCGTACTTAACGCCTTCCCCATTCCCATTGAGCTCTATGGGGCAAAAATGGGAATGGGGAAGGGCCATGGCAGCATGGGGAATTACCGCCCCGCCAACCTCGGAATGGGGCAGTAATTCCCCATTCCGCCATGGCGGAGTCGGTAAGTTACCGGCATGGACCATGGTGCTATTAGCACCATGGTCCAACACCTGGGTCGTAATGAGGGCCTATGTCTAGAAGCAGCTGCAAAGCCGAGAACCAGTAGAGGACGAGGGAGAGAAGCTGTTAGGATACATCAGTTTGACTAAATGACTGCTGCTCTGCAGAAGTAGAAAAATGAGTAGTGTCTAAAACATCTATTCATCCCCAAACTACTACTAAAGTGGACCCAATCAAAGGCGAAACAGGCCCAGCCCAAAAGGGTATCGGGTAATATTATCCCCATAAATAATGTCACCATACATATAGTCGCCAGGAAATGGCGTAGGCAACATTATTTATGGGGTAAATGGGAGCGGGGGACATTGTTCCCTTTAAAAAAGTATGGGGGTTGCAGGGGTGTCCCCAAAAAAACTGTGCCATTCCTGTATAGCGATATTTTAGCGAGGATATTATCACCTGGAAACCTCAGAAGGTATGCATCCTTTGCCTCTTTTGGTAGCACAGGCAGAAGGCAGGTTACTTCTTACCAAACAGCAATAGTACAATGTACACCCCGGGGTTGACTACCAGAAGACCCAAGAAGTGGGTAAGCGAAATCGCAGCATGGCTGAACGAGCCCATAACCTGTGCAGTGCAGATCACGAGAGGCTGAGTGAGCCCGTAGCCAAAGCCAGGCTGGTAATTAAAGAGCTAGGAAGGCGGAGTAAAAAATGACGACGGAAACAGGGTTGAACAAGCCTGTGGTCCACGAAGCGCCAAGCATCATAAAACCTCTGCAGGGGGAGAGAGAAACCAGAGTGAAAGTCTAAGTTGGGCCAAGCAAGCCCCTAGTCTTCCCACGGCTGGAAATAGAGTAATCCGAGCAATAGTTAAAGAACTATTTTTTGGGGACATGGGCAGATACAGATCAGAATAACTGGTTGTGTTTAAAACCTCCCAGAAGAAGGGAAACAAAAGAAATCAAGAACTGTTTAGAACCTTTCGAAGAACTCAAAGCAGGAAAAATCCTGTTTTACAAATGGCCCCAATTTGGCCATCTATCAACAAAGAGGCAGAAAAAATGACTCCCAGATTTTTTACCTCCGAAACTGGGGAGGGACATGGACAGAGTTCCATAGGCCAAAAGGCCGGAGACCAAGTAAATGCAGACGTGGGACCAACCGACTAAGGACCGTGCGAGAGGTACACCACCAGGACCTCTGTCTTGTCCCCGTTCAATATCAGCCATTTGCTGCCCATCCACTTACTCATGGCCCAAAGGCAACTCCTAAGCTGAGATGCGAGGCCCGGTTGGGCAAAATCCAACCAGACGGTGATTTGCGTATCATCAGCATAGGAGTAACACAAGAAACCGAAAGAGCGGATGAGCAAAACAAGAGGCTGAATATAGATGTTGACCAAGGCAGATCCCCGGGGAAACCCCGCACAACAAGACTGCAGCAGCTGAAAAAAAGGAAGCAAGTGTCAATGTTTGGCTACTGTCAGCCAAGAAAGAAGCAAACCAAGCAAAAACCTGACCAGAAATACAGGCTACTGCAAAGCGATCCAGTAGTACCTGATGGTCCACTGTATTGAACGCGGCCGATAACTCTAACAAAATAAGAGCTCCTATTCCACCTCCATCAGCCAACAAGCAGAGGTCGTCATACACTGAAACCAGAACACTTTCCGTCCCTCAACCCGGCCGAAACCCAGACTGGAACGAGTTCAGGAAGGAGGAATGTTCCAGAAAAGAGCTGAGCAAAGGAGAGAGAAGAGTTTCCAACAATTTCATAAAAAAGGGAAGCAAAAAAATAGGCCGAAAATTCGCCAGAGAAGAGGGATTTATCGAATGCTTCTTCAAAAGCCGAATGGCAACAGCTTGTTTGAGCTCTAGTGAGATATGTCCAGAGACTTATAAATTGGGTACTCCCTATTTTTTGTTGTTGGGGAGGAAGGACGATCCTGAGAGTGTTGAGATGCAAAAGAGAAAAACTCAGATCGACTACCCCTCTCTAATGTCTCCCAGTGGATACCAGCAAAAACATGTGTATCTACTTAATCATTCTGTAGATGAACCAGCTCTGTTCAAAGAAACAATTCTTCTATATATCAAACTATACAATTTTATTAAATTATTCTTGTTTTAAAACACACATAAACATGTGATCACTTGGAGCATATACATAAACCATAAAACAAAACCCATCTTATTCTGTAATACATACAGGCGGGTTATCACGTTCAACAAACATTTTCAATACATTTGAAATGATTTCATAAAAAACTTCTTTTGAAGAAACTTCTTGAGGGGCACATAATTTGACCATTAAGCATTACCACTATCACATTCGTTAAATTAGTGTAAGAGGGATTGGGATAGTTTACAATCTTTCCTATCTTCCTTATGCTTTCTGTTCTGTTGTATAGTGCTGGTCAAATATAATATAATGGTTGCAACCGATGTTTTAGTGTTGCAATGGAGATAGGAAAACAACCAAATGAATGCTTCATTTCACATCAACATATGTTTCAGCCTATATAACTTGTACTGCACAATCTCAAGTGCTGTCAGACAACTTGTTTCTCAGGCCATCTTCGGGACATAATTTTTCTAGGAATTCGATTCATCCTGCATTTTGTGAGTCTTCAATTTCGATCTGGTGTCCAAACCGCTGAGTTAGGGACGTTGAGAAATACGGATTAGACCACTGTGCATTCAAGGTCTAATATTCAGGTGTCCTGGGCTGCCTTGCAATGAGGTTCCATTTGGTATTAATTCAATGTGGATGCCTCAAAATTCTTGTTTGCCTTAGTCAGGTCTCTGTACAACTCCACTTGTCTATCGGGGTTTCCTCTCTTGGACCAGTGGGGCAGGAAATTATCGTTACTTTTCTAATAACTCCAGCCACGCGTCTATTCTCATGCGGTTTCTGCCAAATGACAACCGCAACCCCGATAGGAAAGTGGAGGTGTACAGAGACCTGACGCCGGCAAACAAGAATTTTGAGGCATGATTAGAATGATTAAGTTGATACACGTGTTTTTGCCTGGTATACACTGGGGTACATTAGAAAGTGGTCGTCGACCTGAGTTTTTCTCTTTTGTGCCAGTTTGACAGGAGTCATTAACCACTTCTGTCAGCCATGTAGAAATATGGGGAGAGATGTCTTTGAAAAGTCTCAGAGGAATGGCATCCGAAGGCGAGTGACATTTTAATTTACCAATCGCAAGCTCCACCTCTTGAACTGAGAAAATGTGAAATACCAACCAATTGTGGACTGATGAACAGGGAGGAGGCTGCTGTTTCGGGGCAGGGAAAGCGGATAAGCGAATTGGTTCCCGTATCAAAATAACTTCATTAATAAAGCAGCCACTAGATCGTCACAGAAAACTTGTGAATGGCACTATACAGAGGAGAAGAGAGTGACCGGACAACGGAGAATAGTTCTCGAGGTTGATAAAGAGCATTTTCAACCTTACCAGTGTAAAACGCACTTTTGGCCAACTAAATAGCGAGATGATTAGTACTACAGATCCGGGCAAAGGTTGATTTAACACTGGCAGAATAAGTTCTCAGCCATTTCTGCTCAGCCTGACATTTTTTGCCCCAAGGGCCTCGAGTTCATCCGTAAACCAAGGCTGAGAGGGTCGACCCCTCAGTTTGCGGAGGGTGAGCTGGGCTAAGGTATCTGCCACACCGATGAAAATTTTAGATAGTGTAGAAAAATGTATTGCACTAGCTACTTGGCATTGTGCCTGAATATGAGAGACAATGTCCACATTAGAAGTTTTTAACCAATTTTGACAGAGTTGATAGCTGGCTTCCACCGAGGCCCGAGGGACCTGTGCCTGAATAAAGAAAGGCACTACTAGATGGTCAGGTCATAGGATAGGAAATAGGGGAGAGGCAGTAACTAGAGGGTTGCTGGCAAAAACTAGATCCAGCGTATTGCCGACTGAATGGGTCGGAACAGACACCAGTTGAGTCAAACCCACATCCTTCATAGCTTCAAAAAACTGCTTCTCTGCATTGGTCACAGAAGGAGCCATTCGACCACCAGGATGTGTCGACTAAGATGGGTAGAAATGACAATTTTAACTAAAATAGCCTCCATTTTTATAGAATGGATCAGGGGGATGTGACTAAGAACCAGACCAGACTTAACAATCACCGCCGTGCCGCCACCTGCTTGCGCTGATTGGCGGTCCACACAGAAGATTTGATAAGAATCAGAAAGAAGTTGAACCAGTGCAGGGCCGGAGGCGTCAGTCAGCCACGTCTCCATAACACATAGCACATCGGGGGTCAGGTCCGTTAACATGTGTGAGGTGGAAGCAGTGGCAGCCGCCCTGGACACTGGGAGAAAGGAGGGAGTTGAGGAAGAGTCTCGTCAAGTGCTGGCCATCAATGAAAAGAGACAAACTACAGATCCCAAAATGCCCCACGAAATACTGCATCAGGGGGGAGGCACACCGATGGGTAAAGAAAGGAGAAAAAGGAAAGGGAGAACCAGGTTTCCTTATGTTAAAACCACCCGAACACAAACAAAGTACGGGGTTAGCCCACAGTGGACGGAGCAGGGAGGAGGTGGGGAATCTGAATCAGGTGTGTTAAAACCGTTGCTGAGAACACATGGGGCTGATTACGGGGGAGGGGCCAGACAAGGATTAAATGCAACTCCAAGAGACTCAGGAGGCGTCTTAATTTTCAGGAGCCATGCGAGGCGAGAGACGCCGCACCCGAGTGGAGTGAGACCAGCCAAGATTACGAGTGGGCTTACTAGTAGTAAGCGGAAAGTTCACAGATTGACACCGTACCCGGACCAAGGCTCAAGACCTTCCAGTGGAGAGAAACGGCCGCCTAAGAAGAAGGATTCAGAGTGGTGAAGTGTGTACTATTGACATTTTGTTAATTTCGTTTTCATGGCCGGCGGACAGGTTGAAGGGTGAAAAGCCTGTAATCGCCTGGCTGTTATCTTGGAACTAATTAAGGCCAGCAGAGGCCGTTGCAAGTAAAGTAAGACAGAACGCCTGTGCCTATGAGGTGAAAAGAACCGTCATCAGTTGGCTAAATTTATTGATCTGTGACCAGTATTTGTTGTGCAATAAACCACTGTGAAAGAAAACCTTGTTTGTCTCCTCCAGCTGACTACTTAACAGTGGTGGCAGCGGTGGGATTGCAGAGGAACGCAAAAATCACCAGCAGCATGGAAGCCGTGTTAAAAGCATTGGCTGAAGGCCAACAGCAACTACAGCAGTTGGTGCAAGTACAAGGACATCCAGCCCAGGCGGACCGGCAGGCCTACAACAGGCTCTACAAGTGCAAACAGCAGTTCAAGAACAGGGAAGAGAAGCACTGAGGATTCTGGGTGAATCAATGGCTAACCAACGGGCACATCCAGCTATTCCCCCTACCGTACTTCAAAAATACCAGGCAGGGGATGACCCTAGTTATTTCTTTGTAAACTTTGAAAGAATAGCCCGAGCAGCACAATGGCCACAGGACAGATGGGCTTTCTTTTTGGTGCCCCTGCTTACGGGAGTAATGCAGGGAGCCTATCAGGCTGCCAATCCCACAGGGGACACCCCATATGTGGATATCAAGAAATCAGTGTTGGAAAGGCTGGGGATGGATGAGGAGTCCTATAGGCTCCAGTTTCGTGAAACCAAACTGAAACCCGGAGAGAGCCCCAGGCAACTGTTCTACCGCGTACAGGATTTAGCGGAAAAATGGCTACAACCCAACACAGCCACGATTGGACAGATTAAGGAAAAGGTAAAGATGGAACAATTCATTGACGCCCTGCCTAGTCCCATACAAAGGTGGGTAAGGCAACATCACCACCTTACTCTGTCGGAAGCCAAAGATGTGGCCACCGCTTATCAAAAAGCCGGAACACCCCGCACATTCACAACACCACCAGCGAGGCCCCCCAACGAAACTCCTAGTATGCGGAGCAATCCAAGAACCCAGGAATAGGCCAGAACCTAAGCCCAACAACGGAACCAGTGTCCTAAAGGGACAGACACCCCAATGCTTCGAATGTGGGGAATGAGGCCATATAGCCCGGTTCTGTGCCAGAAAAACCAAGGCAGAACCAATGGACATTGGAACACTACAAGCTCCAGTATATCGGAAGAAACTGCCCTATGTGATAGAGGTAACGGTGGATGGACGTCCCCAACAAGCCATGATGGACAGCGGTAGCAGACAGACGGCCATACAACCGCATGTGAGTGAGCAAGATCCAGGAAAGGTGAGAACCATTGACATTAAATGTGTGCATGGGGACGTAAAAAGGTATCCTACGAAAGACGTTGTGTTGGGGCTACAGGGACAAGAGATACCAGTTAAAGTAGCCATTATTCCGGCCATACCAGCCCCGGTACTAAAAGGGACAGATATTCCAGAATTCGACAAATGGCTAAAGGATGCTCCATTTGCCAAAACAGAGATCGGGGTACCAATAAGAAGGGGGAAACTCACAAAAAGCCAGAGAAAAAATATGGAAGAGAACAGGGGAAAAGGGATGGAAATTGCCCTCATAGACTGACGAGTGGGAGACCATCTTCCCTCGTTCCAAACCGAAACCGGACTGGATGAAACCTTAAAAAGGGCCAGGGAACAAGCCCAAACAATGAGCGGGACCCCAGTTACTACTCCATACTTCAAGGAAAACCAAGGGCTAATATATAGGGTGACCAGAGGTTCCGATAATCAGGAGAGGGAGCAATTGCTGGTTCCCCAGTCATACCGGAAAACTCTGATCCAACTGGCCCATGACCACACAACAGGGGGACACTTAGCGGAAAACATGACGGTGAAAAGGGTGTTGCAGAATTTCTACTGGCCTGGAGTATATGCGGAAATAGCCAGATATTGTCAAGAGTGTGCCATATGTCAAAAAACTAGTCATCATATACCGGCTACAGCACCCCTACAAAGAATGCCCCTGATTAGGGAACCCTTCTAGAGAACAGGAATGGACATTGTAGGGCCATTGGAGCCCACCAGTAGAGGGATCCGGTTTCTCTTAGTGATTGTGGACTATGCCACTCGCTATCCCGAAGCTTTCCCTTTAAGGGGAATCTCAGCAAGACAGGTATGGGATGTGCTTATGCCGTTCTTTGCTCGAGTGGGAATTCCACTGGAGATAGTGACAGACCAGGGGAGTAACTTCATGTCAGTAGTTATGAAGGAGGTGTGTAAGACCTTAGGAATTCAACACTTGAAAACCTCAGTGTACCATCCCCAAACGGATGGGTTGGTGGAACGATATAACAAAACTATTAAACAGATGATAAGAAGAGCCACCAGCCCCACAGGGTTGGGATCGGGTTCTACCTTGGGTGTTGATGGTACTAAGGGATACCCCGCAATCCTCAACCGGATACTCCCCTTTTGAATTGTTATTCGGAAGACAGCCCAAGTCCATACTGGGCTTACTAAAAGACACCTGGGAACAACAGGGGGAAACCTCACTCACCGAATATGTTAATGACCTAAAAGAACATCTAGGCAAACTGAGAGACTTAGGCTCAAGAAAATCTGGGGAGGGCCCAAGACCGACAAGAGAAGTATTATGATCAAGGGAGCCGACCTCGAACTTTGAAGGTAGGGGATAAGGTATTGGTTTTGCTGCCTACACACACGTACAAAATGTTGGCTCAGTGGAAGGGCCCGTATCAGATAACAAAAATATTGGGACCTGTAAACTATGAGGTGGAACAACCCGAACGGAAAAATAAATTTCAGAATTATCACATTAACTTGCTCAAGCTATGGAAAGAAGGAACAACTGACATATTATGTTCCACCTTCTCAGACATGTCAGTCTCCGAGCAAATGGTCCCTAATAGCCATAGTAGTCTTCAAGATGTGGAAATGGGGGAAGAGTTGAGTGAATCCCAAAAGAACGAATTATTGGATACCTTGAAGCAGGTGGCTGGGATTTTTTCAGGAATACCAGGAAGAACACATATGGCTACCCACTCTATTCCCACGGAAGAAGGGAAAATTGTAAGGCTCAGGCCTTATCGAATTCCGGAGTCAAAACGTGGGGAAATGGCCAAGGAAATAGATAACATGCTCGAATTGGGGACCATTGTGCCATCTAAAAGCGCATGGTGCTCACCAGTGGTCCTAGTACCCAAACCTGATGGTACTACTAGATTTTGTATGGACTTTCGGCAGTTGAATGCAATATCCCACAATGAAGCCTACCCGATGCCCAGAATTGATGAACTGATAGAAAAACTGGGTTCAACCTCAATCCTGAGCACCCTGGATTTAACCAAAGGGTATTGGCAGATTCCCCCTCAACCAATCAGATCAGGAGAAAACTGCCTTTTCGACACCTCAAGGCTTATTTCAGTTCACTGTCCTACCCTTTGGTTTGCATGGGGCACCGGCCACATTCCAGGCATTAATGGATAAAATCTTGAGACCACACGAAGAATAAGCTGCGGCTTACTTGGATGACATAGTGATCTTCAGTCATACGTGGAACGAACACCTGCCACATTTGACCCAAGTAATACAATCATTAAAAGAAGCTGGTCTGCACATTAACCCAAAGAAGACTAAACTGGCAGCACACACAACCAACAACTTGGGGTATGCAGTGGGTGGAGGGGTGATAACCCCCCTTTTGGACAAGATTCAAGCCCTACAGAAGCTCAGGCCTCCCGAAACTAGGAAAGAAATTCGAGCCTTCTTGGGGTTTGTGGGGTATTATAGGAGATTCTTACCACACTTCTCTACCATAGCTGCACCGCTTACAGATGCACTGAAAACCAACCGTCCCCTACAGATCACCCCGGAGGCAGTGCAAGCATTCCAGAAGCTGATCCGGATGATTTCCACAAAATCTGTTCTCCATTGTCCTGACTTTTCAAAAGAATTCTATTTGCAGGCAGATGCCTCGGGATGTGGTTTAAGAGCAGTGCTGTCCCAGGGGACTGAGCAAAACCTTTACCCAATAGCCTTCATCAGTAGGAAGTTGCTTCCACACGAGATTCCGTACTCAACGATGGAGAAGGAATGCCTGGCCATAAAATGGGCTGTTGAGTCTCTTCGATATTACCTACGGGGTAGACGGTTTACCATTGTTACCGATCATGCACCACTAAAATGGTTGGCTACACAAAAAGACTCAAACCATAGAGTTCTGAGATGGTTTTTGACGCTACAGCCTTACCAGTTCGTGACTATACATAAACCAGGAAAATATCAGATGGTGGCTGATTACTTGTCACGTGCCATGGACCTGCCCAAACGGCATGGGTCCTTGGGGGGAGTATGTTAGGTGGAAGCAGTGGCAGCCGCCCTGGACACTGGGAGAAAGGAGGGAGTTGAGGAAGAGTCTCGTCAAGTGCTGGCCATCAATGAAAAGAGACAAACTACAGATCCCAAAATGCCCCACGAAATACTGCATCAGGGGGGAGGCACACCGATGGGTAAAGGAAGGAGAAAAAGGAAAGGGAGAACCAGGTTTCCTTATGTTAAAACCGCCCGAACACAAACAAAGAACAGGGTTAGCCCACAGTGGACGGAGCAGGGAGGAGGTGGGGAATCTGAATCAGGTGTGTTAAAACCGTTGCTGAGAACACATGGGGCTGATTACGGGGGAGGGGCCAGACAAGGATTAAATGCAACTCCAAGAGACTCAGGAGGCGTCTTATTTTTCAGGAGCAGCGCGAGGCGAGAGACGCTGCACCCGAGTGGAGTGAGACCAGCCAAGATTACGAGTGGGCTTACTAGTAGCAAGCGGAAAGGTCACAGATTGACACCGTACCCGGACCAAGGCTCAAGACCTTCCAGTGGAGAGAAACGGCCGCCTAAGAAGAAGGATTCAGAGTGGTGAAGTGTGTACTATTGACATTTTGTTAATTTTGTTTTCATGGCCGGCGGACAGGTTGAAGGGTGAAAAGCCTGTAATCGCCTGGCTGTTATCTTGGAACTAATTAAGGCCAGCAGAGGCCGTTGCAAGTAAAGTAAGACAGAACGCCTGTGCCTATGAGGTGAAAAGAACCGTCATCAGTTGGCTAAATTTATTGATCTGTGACCAGTATTTGTTGTGCAATAAACCACTGTGAAAGAAAACCTTGTTTGTCTCCAGCTGACTACTTAACAACATGTCAGAACAGACGGCTGAGTGTTTAACCAGAGAGCGAGTATTGATAAGTAACCCAGTCAATGCATGCCCTGCTGGATTACAGGGAGGAGTTCTCCAATCACCTAGAGCAGGCAAAGTTGTACATGGCGGTGCAAGTGCCAGCAACTTCTCTCTTGACCAACTCATATGAGCCCCAACCTCCAGATTGGCTGCCCACGGCACAGAGTGCGCACGGACGAGCACAGACATGCTTGACTTTGGAGCGACTTTGCCGCACTGAGCCCTTGGCCGCTGCGCTTCCGCAAATGGTCCTTAATTCCAATACACATGGTGCATAGACTAGTCCCGCCCACTAAGGGAAAGGAATAGTAGACAGACCGCAAAGTGTGTCTGAAATGCGGTAAGCAAAGGAAGCCACGCAACTTTCTAACCGCCGAGCGTGGTAATTACAAGGAAAGATAAAAACAGTTTCTACAATGGGAGCCCAGTCTTTCACCCAGCACAATCATGTGCATAAAAGGAAAATAAAGTGTCTAAAACAGACAGGACATACCTGCTGGTGTCTCCCCTTCTCTTTCTCTCTCTCCCCAATGTTACTATTTCTTTCTCTCATTGTCTGTCTTTCTATTTCTTCACCATTTTCTCTCTTTCCCTGTCTCCCCGTTACTATTTCTGTCGCACTCTTTGTCTTTCTTTCTCTCTCTCTCCCTATGTTACTATTTCCCTCTATATTTCTTTCTCTCCCCTGCTGCTCTTTCTTTCTCCCTCCCTATGTTAATATTTCTGTCTTTCTTTCTCTCCTCTCTCTCTCCCCATGTTACTATTTCTGTCCCTCTTTCCATCTCTCCTATCACTTTTCTCACACTAAATCTGTTGTTTGTCCTCATGACCATCAATCTGGGTTCAGAGCTGCCAGAAGCACAGAAACTCCTCTCCTGAACATCTGTGAAGACTTGCTTTCCAACCTTGACTCTAACACCCCCGTGTCCTCATCCTGCTTGATCTCTCTTCTGTCTTCGACACAGTCAACCATGCTATCCTGCTCAACCGTCTCCGTGATAATGTGGGTATCACTGGTCGGGCCCTGACATGGCTGACTTCTTTCCTCTCTGACCGACTCCCAGGTACAACTCGGGTCCTTCCACAAGCTATCTTTTTCTCTACCTGTGGTGTTCCCCGGGGTCTAAGCTCTTTCCACCAATACCTGGCACTCATTGCACACCGCATTGCCGCTCTCTGCCCTAACTTTCCGCGCTATGCGGATGACACCCAGCTCATTCTCAGGCTACCTTCAGCCACCTCTTCTTCTTCTCTCATTTCTGACTGTCTGCTATCCAGGAGTGGTGTGCCGCCAATGACCTCTGTCTTAATACCAGTAAGACAGAGATTCTCCTCATCGGCCCACCCGCTCCCTTCTTTCCTGTAGCTCTCTGGCCGGCCTCTCTTGGCCCCCTTCCTGCTCCCACCTGCAAGGCTAAAGACCTTGGAATCATCTTCGACTCCACACTCTCCTTCTCTCCTCATATCTCTGACGTCGCTAAGAAGTCACACTACCAGCTGCACCGCCTCAGAGGTATTCTTCCGTTCCTCTCCTTCCCCCAGAAGCTCACTGTCTCCAGAGCTCTGGTTCTCTCTAGGCTGGATTACTGCAACATCCTCTTTCTAAATCTGCTTGCCTCTACTCTCTGCCCATTGCAACTCATCCAGAACAGGACTGCAAGACTTGTCCTTGGCCTCAAGCCCAGGGATCGTATCTCTGCAGGTCTGAAATCTCTGCACTGGCTCCCAGTGGCTGTGGGGATTAAGTTCAAAACCCTATGCATTGTCCACAAGGCCTTCTGGGGCACGGGGCCTCAATAACTTCAACGCTCTCTTCCTAAATATCTTCCTTTGCGAGCTCTTCGCTCATCCAGCTCCAACTCCCTCAGTGTCAGTCACTTCCCCAAGCAACGAGTTGGTGGTAGATCTCTTTCTTCGGCTGGGGCCTCCCTCTGGAACAGCCTCCCTGCCTCCCTTAAACTTGAGGAGAACTATCTGTGGTTCCGGAAACACCTCAAAACCTTTCTCTTTGCTTCTGCTTTCTCTCCTCTCTCCTGCTGACCTCCCGACTGTAACCGGATCTGCACTGGATTACCTGGACACCATCTGATCTCGGACCCAGGTCCCTCCCCCACCATTCTCTCACACCTGCACTGCATGCTGGCAACCCCCGCACTTGGGGACTGTTTCTGTATCCCTACAGTCCCCCTACAAGCACTTGACACCTGCTGTCTGCACCTCCTTGCACTTGCTGGCCGTTACTTTACTTATTGTTATTTATCTATGCCCATGTACTGCACTGTCCCTTCCCCCCTTCCCATGCACTTGCGCGATCTGAATGACACCTGGCCTAGTAGGATTGTTGTTTGTCCTCCCTCTGTTCCCCCTCCCTTGCCTCATCGTGCCTTGAAACACTTGTGTATAGGCGCGTTATAAATGCCTTATCTCATATCATATCTACCACCCACTCACTCATTTGTATGTCTTTGACTTTCTTCATCTCTAGCTTCCCTTTCTCACTCACTTCTCCTTAACTCTCCCTATCTCTGTCGTCCTTTTCTTTATCTCACTTACTCACACACTTTCTCCACCCTCACATTATTGCCCGATCTCTCTCCTATCTCTCACACATTTGGGGTGCAAATCCTCCACCACCTGTAAGCAACACTCCAAGAGCTTGCTCCCACCTACCTCTCGGTGTCACACGCAACCCCTTACAGTCCTCTATTTTCTCCCCATTTTCCCCATTTCCTCCCGCGAAAGGTATTCCACATGTGGCAGGTCTGCCACAGTTCATGCATAACCCTCCCGGGCTGCGCTGTCCTGCATGGCTTATCTGCTTTGCAATACCATTGCATGACTTCTCCTCCCTTGAGCCGACCCTCTGCTATGTAAAGAGAGTCTGGGAGCTTTGTGCCTGATGGCACAATTTAAAGTGGCATAATAAATTGGTGAAACATTTTTCATACACCTGACAGTTAATTCCTTTTGGACTGACCCAAAAAAGCAAACGTACATTAACCTACTTATGCGTCGGCATGAGTGCAAGTCCAACAATAAGTGCAGCAAAATAGGTTCATGTAACAAATTAAATTAATAGACTGATGTAACGTAAAAAAGCTCTTATGTATGCCCAAGGAAGAAAGAAATGCTGTCCAGGAAGTTCCTGAAATGTATTACTATATGTTTGGCAAATGGCAAGAAGTTTTTATTGCTTTTATTGCCAAACACTATGTACCCATTAGTCACCGAATGCAAGGTAATGTGACAAGCACTTGATGATGGGTAACATTTGTGAATGGCTCTGCTTGAACAAGGCTCAAGTATAGGTAATTTTTCAGAATGTTTCCACTTGTAACATGATGCAAGGCTTGATAGTTGTATCTTGCACTGCTAGATAGATAGATAGATGCAAGCTCGTCTGGAATACATGTCAGCAAGTGTGTTGACAGAGAGAGAATGTTGATGTAGGAGTGGGAGAGTGTTGCAGTTGGAGGTATGTAACCTGGGTGGTGGGAGCCAGTGAGTCCCTCTCTGTAACATAAGTGTAACTGAATTAAAGGCCTTGCTCATAAAATACTTGAATTGGCTGATATTTCATTACTGCAGTAGTAGCTACTGCAAATTGCCTGTACACATCACAGCATAGATTGCTTTGGTTGTAAGGTATTCTGATACGTGTTGGACTGCCACTGGAGTAAGGGACCGCTTTCCAAGGTATACCTCTGTGGATGTTAACTTTGGGTCAGTTCAGTTTGGAATACGAGTCGCATCAAGGATTACAGTCATTGGAATATCAAGAGCGTCATGGCTGAGTCCTGGTCCGACGCCTGGTTGGAGATTGTGTTAGGTCATACATGGGTGCGCTGACATTTACAAATACTTGTATTCTTGCATTTGATGTTATCACTTCCTGATGGATGTAAACCTAAGGTGGTGCTGGCTGACACAGAGAAGATAACCTCACCAATCAATGTACGCCCAGTTCTTGTTCACTGTATGGAGAAACTGGGCATACTAGTCAATGTCATCCCCCCCACTTGCTGTACTTACTTTTCCACATGCCCATGTGCAAAATGTTTTTCTCCTCCCACATGACAAACACTGGGCGCAGCTGACTATAATGCCATTAATGACACATTTTAATAACTATCACTTCCAATGGGGAAAAGAAGAAGTGTTACCTTGTTGCCTTTCAACAATATTTATTTATTTGAATGTATAAAGCGTGCAGCGGCCCTGGGGCATCGTGGCATTGTTACAGATTTTTCTCAGATGCAGGTTACAGAAGACGAGGCTGAATAGACATCGATTACAGATTACAGTGTTCAGCAGTACTACAGTAGGTGTGTTCCATGGTTACAGGGGAACATCTTCAAGCACACTTTAGTTGAAAAGCTTGGGTTTCAGAGCTTTTCTGAAGGCAGTGAGGGATATTTCCTTTCTAAGTTTAAGTGGTAGTGAGTTTCAGTTTTTGGGTGCCAATACCTGAAAGCTCGAACCACCAGCTTTGACACTTTTGAAGGTGAGGACCAGGAGTTGGTGAGCGTATTGGGCACGTTTGCGTCCAAGTGCCGGAGCTTGATGGATTTGTTCTGCCAGATAAGGAGGTGCAGACTGGGAGAGGCATCAGTGTGTGATTGTGAGGGCCTTGAAGAGTATGCGCTCTTTGACCGGGAGCCAGTGGGAGTCTCGTCTGACCAGGAAATATGCTCTCTTTTGGGGATACTTAGAGCTGCTCTGACAGCATTGTTTTGTGTGACTTGCATTTTGTTCATGTTCTTGGCAGAAGTGCAGACACTAGTTCCTCCACGTCAGCCACTTGTTTACAAAGATGGATTCATGGGCATTCAAATGTTTCAGCTCTCTGCAGAGTAGGAATGGATCCTTCTTTGTAAGTAAGTGGCTGACTGCTGGCTTGCCGTTATCGTGTTAATTGGCAGTTATTAACCTTATCTTTCTTTCCATTATAATGTATGCTCCTGCCCCCTCGCGGTGGCTCAGACTGCTTTCCATTCTAAGAAAAGGATGGGGGGGGCATACATTATAATGGAGATGAAGATAAGGTTAAAAGAGGTACAGACTTTTGTCTCATATGCCTGACCCCAGCAATGGTCCCAGCCAAACTATTTACTTATGTAATGAAATTTGTCAGACTGCTTGAAGTGGGCCTTATTTCATTACAAAAGTAAACACTCTTGGCGGGCTGCATATCGCGGGATGGAGTGTCGCATTTGGCTCGCGGGCCGTATGTTGGGCACTCCAGGTTTAGAGGGACTAGCATTAACCGGTGTGTGCCAGCAGGGCACATCTTTTCTTTGTTGGAATTATCAAGCCCACTTCTGGATTGATGTCAGAAAACCAGCTATCACCCATCACTGAACCCCAGTCTAAGATCTCCTCCCGTGTGGCCAGGGGAAGGCAGTCACTACCTCATCCTAACCCTGGGCATGGTATCATTATGGAGGTTCACATGGGAGGAGATGGCTGTCAGGGGGAGCTGGTGACTCCTTTGGGATGGACTCAGTATTCATCTTCTTGGGAGGATGAGAGTCCTGTAATCACCAACTACCTAAGGGCATGCTGTCATTGCAAGAGTCCCTCTCATGAGAAAACTCAAAAAACCTTCTATGAAAAGGTAACTAGGCAGAATTAGTCATATACCTTGAAAGTTCCTGAATTAGATGCAACATCCTCTAATGGCCATGATTCGGTCTTGGGTAGAAATCTTAGCCCTAATGTTAAGTCACACACCCCTCATAGAACATCTCCTAACTTTAATAACATCCACTGCTACAATCAAACAGAAATGAGTAGACATAAAACGCTTAAATCCATTTTGGACTTTGAAGATTCATAATGCCTATGGTACTGGGGCGAGGAAGAAGGACCAAGAGTCAATGAGGATCAAAAGTGCCACTGAACAGAAAATGCAGTCTAGTTGCTTGAAGGCAAGGCACCTGAGCGGGACATTTAAACTTGAACATGAATCACAGCTGGGTGAAAGAGGAAGGGAAGGAGCAGCAGAGGCAGAAGCAGTCCGGGCAGATTACAAAGATGTTGAAGCTGCAGGTAAAACAAGAATAGACTTCACTCTCTCAAGCTGTAGCTTGGGGTCGGAACGTGTACAGGAACAGCAGTTGTGCAGAGAGGCGAGGAAGCAGACGTGACAGTGTAGGAGAGGAGGACGGGAGATCTGGAGAGCCATGGTCGCTGTAAGTGGAGCGGCAGAGGCTCCCCGAGAGAGAGACCCAAACAGCGAGAGAACCGAAGAGGACCCGAAACACTGAGACACCGAAGAGAAGAACCGCTGTGCTGTGCAGCACATGATGACGATGCTACAGTTGGCAACAGTAATCGTGAGCCTCAGAAAAGATCCAGGTCACTGGGGCACTTTGAAGCATTTTCCCCTCCCAGAATTAAGAAAAGGGGAGTCCAAGAGCCAAGTGAGATAAGAAGGGGGAGGCAAAGAGAGTTACATGTGTGCCTAATTAAACCCCTTAATTGGTGAAACTTGGCAACGCGGGTTACAGGTTTCCCCAACAGCCAGGAGGCTATCCAGAAGAAGTAAGAGGGCAAAAAGGGCACAATTCTCCATTTCTAAGATGTCAACTTGGGGAAACCTGTAGCCCACATTGCCAACAGCCAAGAGGTCATAGAAAAGATGTAAGAAGGCAAAAATGGTGCCATTCTCCATTTATGAGAAGTCAACTTGGGAAAACCTGCAACCCATATTGCCAACAGCGCAGAGACTATTACAAAGGGATAAAAGGGCAACAAGGACGCAATTCTCGTTTCCTGAGACACCAGTTTGGGATAATCTGTAACCCATATTGCCACTAAGAGGAGATCAACTGTAGTAGAAGTTTTCTTCCTGGCAGGCGAGTAAACCAGGAAAGAAGCAGATGCTTTGAAGAAATGTGGTTGTGGTAAAAAGTTGTTGTGGAAAGACATTGGTGACTATCATGCTGACAAACTGTTGCATCATCAAAAGGTAGTTGCTGTGCTATCGTGGCCAAAGTATTCCATTGAAAGAATAGTTGTGATACTAACATTTAACTTGCATCCTGAGAAAGCCATTGTGTGGAGGAAACCAACTGCCTTGGTTTATGAAGAAGTGTTTTGTTAAAGAGACATTTGCCTTACCAGGAAGAATTCTTTGGAGGAAAACAATTGCTTGGGTTTTTGAACAGGTGTTTGTGAAAGAGACATTTGCTTTACCACATGGAAGACGCAGTGGATGGAAAATACATTTTTGAGTTGAACTGAACACAACTTTGTTGAAACAGAACTTTCCAAGGGTATTCCTGATTTGATCAAGGGGAAGGGAGCCCAACCCTGGTCAAAAGGGGGACTCCCTAAAACCTAGAAGTTGGAGATGTGCACTGTTTTGTTGCACTGAAGATAGACAATTATTTCTTGTACACTTTTGGTATATGTATTAGTGTGAGGGTCAGATGCTTTTTGGACACAATGCCACCTTTCTTTAATTTTGGATTGCTAGGCAGGGACATTCTCGTTCGGACCTATCCTAACGAGAATGTCCCTAGCCAGCAATCTAAAGGGAAAGATAAGCTTTTATCTCAACTCTTTTTATTTTAATAAATGGTAAACATTGAGAAAACTATACCTATATGGTCAGTCTTGTATTTCTGACGCCTCACACCACTTTCCAATGTCCACTTTGAGTATTAATGATTCAAAGTGGACACTTGCCAAAACATCCAGGCTTACAATTATCTGGATGATTGGCTCATAATTGGGCAGAGAGTGACAATGTGTTACAATAACATTCAAAAGACCATCAATCTTCTTTTCCAGCTGGGCTTTGAATCAATGATCAAAAGCCCAGCCTATTTCCAAACCAATTCAAAGAGTTCCTAGGAAAAATACTGGATACAAACATAGCAGTAGCTTATTCCTCTCAGGAAAATCTACAAGCTTTTCTAGCCAAACTCCCTTGTTATCAAGCCAGACATACATTAACGGTATGAAAGTCATAAGACTTCAAGGAATGATGGCATATTGATCATCCCGGTTGCGTGCCATAATATGCGGAAAGTACAACAGTGGCTCACAAGCATAAAGTGAATGGGACGATCTAGTGGTGGTTCCTCAAAAGCTGGTAAATTTACAGAAGTAGTGGACAAAAAAAAACATGTCAAAGGAAAACCTGTGCAACTGACCATTTTTACAGATACATTGCAAGTGTGTGGGGCGAGGGGCACTGCTAGGTGCACAAGGCATATGGTCAATTAAGCAAGTATACCAACTCAAAGAGGTTTGCACTGCTAGCTATCAAGATGGCTCTGTCCACATCCCAAGCACATATCCCAGGCAATAGCACCCTTATCAACACAGACAAGACAACAGCCTTAAACAAACTTGGCGGAACACACTAGAAATCAATGTCATTTCTCGTCAGCAAATATGACAATGGTGCATAAACAGACAAATCTTCATTCAGGCACAGCATGCGCCAGGGTTGCACAATTGACCAGAAGGCAGCTTCAGCAGGTTGTGGTTCCAAGTACATGAATAGGAACTAAACAAACATATACAAAAAGAATTTCACAGCTTGGGGCATTCGAGCAAGACCGGTTTGCAATAAGAGCAAACACATAATGCCCAGCCTTTGCATCCAGGTACACACAGTCATCCCTGCCAGCACACTATGGATGAACTTGGGAGGGATATTTGCATATGCTCTACCCCCGCCTCCCCAGATTCCTCTGCTTCACTAAATAATTCACAAACTTTTGCAGGACAGCTTAATACTGATTGTCAGTGATCCAATATGATCAAGACATGTGTTTTATCCTACCTCCTATGCATGTCACTGTGCCCAGTTTACAACTTTCTGACACAAAATCGTCAGGTAACATGCCCAAATCACCAAGCTATCAACTTGTCAGCTTGGCTCCGAATGCCATAGAGTCTGGCTGTTTACAACTACGCAGTGATGTGTAGAAATACTGTGCAAGGCAAATAAACAAAACGCAACAAAGAAACACATCAATCCACTCAACTGTACACCTGCAGATATTGTTACTTGCCTGCTTTATCTTTTTAACGTAGACTTAATATATAACTCGCCTAAAGTACATTTAGTCGCACTACAGCATGCACCACCTCCCGCCAGAATGTGTCACAGTGAAAGTTGCCAGTGGTAAAGACTTTTATGGAAGGAGTAAACCATAATTAGTCATCAGTGACACATTACTACCTGGTTGGGATCTGAAAACGATCCTTCTGATGGAAACCCCATTTGAACGAATTAACAAGGTTACTCGTAAGGAGCTCACATACAAGGTGGTGTGGTAGGTTAAGGCAGAGGAAGCAGACACAGTGGCATAGTTCAATAGTGCTTCATTAAGTAAAGAAACACCAATCCCCCCTTCTAAGATTAGTTCCCTATGTTATTAAACAACATAAATGTCCTCATCAGTATGTCTCACAAACTATAATCAGTCCTTCATCCAAAACCTTTGCTAACACTATGCTATTTTATAGAGAATAATAAAGAAAGAAGGATCCTAACCTAAGGCTTAGTGAAGGATTACTTCCCCAAAGGAAGAGGTTGTGGCTGGTTTCTGACCTTCGCCTCAGAGTTTGGAGAGACTTTGTGATGATTCTGAGGTGATCAACCCAAAGACCCTGGACTGGGACCCTTCTCATGTGGGCAGGGAAAGGCAGCTACTAACTGATCCCGAGCCTAGGGCTGGTGTTCTGCTGGAGGATCACATGGGAGGGGACTCGGGTCAGGAGGATTGGGAGAACCCTCTAACCAACTTCCCTAATGATTCCACATTCTTAATGGCCCATTGTAAAATGTAAGACTTTGATGTTAAAAAAGAATTACTGCCTTACTGCCACTATTGATATGGTAGCACCTATAACAACCAAAACGCACCGTGCTGACAAACAAAAGAGTTTCTGGTTTAATGAGAAACTGGTCTCGCTGAGACGAATAAAAAGATTGCTAGAACATATCAACAAAAAATCGCTTACAACAGAATCTGCCATGGCCTTCAGAGCGGCCAACAAAATCTACAAAGCTGCTATATTACCCATAAGGCGAAGGTTTAAAATACGCATATCAGCAATGCATCCTCTAACTCCAAACTCCAAAGAACTTTTCTCCATTCTTAAGGAACTGGAAAATCCAATCCCAGCTAGTTCACTTGTTAATACTAGCAAGGAATGGTGCACAACCATCCAAAATGTGTTAGCTTCCAAAATTGAGCTACTCCAAAAGAAAATCCTCACTAAAAGAAAAATCCTTGCTGATAAAAATGCACTGAATACCAACCTCAACTCATCTAAGGAAAATGTGAACCTGAGCTTCAATACACCACAGTGACAAAAGATACAGTGGCAGACACCATCGCTGAACTTAAAGCTTCTAACTGTAAAGGTGATAACTTCCCTGTCCACCTAGTTAAACTTTGCACCACTCTCCTCACCCCCACCATCACTAACTTTGTGAATGCTTCCTTCAATACACAGTTCCAGCAAGCATTAAAGAAGCGTGGGTGACCCCATTACTAAAAAAAAACATCTCTTGATGCAACAGTACCTCCCGTCCAATAACCACGGTAGCGTTTCTGCTCAAGATTATTGACAAAATAGCATATAATCAAATTCAAGCCCATCTTGAACAGAACCTACTCCTCAGAGACAGACAATCGGGATTCAGGCCTAACCACAGTACAGACACGGCTCTCCTGGAACTGAAAATCCAGATAGAGACCATTAGGGACTCAGCAAAACTCTGCATACTACTACTATTAGATGTGTCTGCAGCCTTCGATTTGGTGGACCACGACAAACTCTGCACCACGCTAGCTAAGGATTTTTGCTTTTCTAATGATGCCACACTGTGGGTGAAATCCTATCTAGCTGAACGCACATCTTAGAGTAAGCATGGATAAAGAGGTGGCTGATCCCATACCAGACCCCAAGGGTCTTGCCTTTCTCCCACACTATACAATGCATACACAAAGCTCCTCTTCTCAGCACTGGATGCCATGGGTGTCATCTACCGCACTTTCGTAGATGACACCCAGATACTAATCCCGATCTCAGGGTACTATGACCAGGATACCATAACAATCAATAAGATCTACTCAATAATCCAAAATTGGATGGCATTGAATAGCCTCTGCCTCAACGATGAGAAAACTGAAATGCTCATCGTGGGCTCCCAAAATAAAATCAGCGCACTTCATTCAGACTACTCAGCTATTGATATTGATGGTTCACTGATCCCTATATCGAAACAGGTCAAAACTCTAGGAGTCTATTTGGATGCTAATCTTACAATGACTAGACATATAAGCGCCTTATCAGCGTCCACATCCTACACCTCTAAATGTATTCATTGAGTCGCCAGTACCTTTCACCTACAAACTGTATTACACTGGCAAGAGCGTTAGTTCTATCTAAATTGGACTACTGTAATGTACTCCAAGTAGGTACCTCCAATATCAATTTAGGGAAATTACAATTAATTAAAAAAAAAAAACTACGAGCGGCCCTAGGAATCAAAAAGTTGCACCACATTTCTTACATTAGGAGGGAGAAATATTGGTTACCCATCAAAGCAAGAATTATCTTTAAAGCATTGTGTATTACCCATAAATGCCTCGCCAGTAAAGCTCCCATCTAACTAAACAATTCCTTAAGCAATAAAGAATCCAAGAGAATGCTTAGATCCAACACCAAATCACTCCTTGCTGGCCCCTGGTTAAAATGTAACAAAGCAGGAGGTAGTGGCTTCCTAGTCATGGCCCCGAAACTATGAAATGAGCTTCCAATTAACATTAAAAGTGAAGACTCCTTCAAATGTTTCAAAAAATTACTAAAAACTTGGCTCTTTAATCAATACTAGACCAGAATATGTAATGTATTGAAAGTAACCATTCATTGTATATACCTATGTTAACTCATGTATCAGTATTCTTTTTATGTAATTGTGTTTTAAGTAATTGTATTGACCATAAGATGTCTGTAACAATGCCGTGATACCCCAGGGTCTGGGCGTTTAACAAATGTAATAAATAAATAAAATGATAAGAGCATTAGGGACTTCAGGTCCCATAATGCTCTTAGTACTGAGACGAGGAATAGGGGCTCAGAGATGCAGAATTGTAGTGTGCAGTTTAGTGGTAATAATGATCCACATCTGAGCTGACTTAAATATTTAAAGCCCCTTCAGGTGCAGATCATTACAAAGAAACCGTGGGAGCAGCAGAAGAAAGATAAAACAGAAACCGCTACTGTGTTGTATGTGGTGCAGAGTGTCTTGCAGGAGTCGGGAATCCTGAAGTCAGAGAAAGTGCAGCGGGAAGATGTGCTGGGACTAGCTGTCCCGTAGGAGAGAGAAGCTCTCACAGAGTTCTACATCCTACTCCGCTGGGTGGCTTTCACTGGAGTATGCGAGTAGCAAAGAAGGCTCCCTTTCCAGGAGGTGCAAGTAACGGGAGTGTGACTGGAGCTGTCAGACGCCCAAACGGTCCAGGCGCAAAAAGTTAAAGCAGCAGCGTGTCCAAAGGAAGCGCAAGGAAAACCAGTGAGTTGGTCTTTGCTAGGTAACCCTGGGACGCTCTGCAACAGGCCGCTGGCTCAAAGCAACTCTTTTGAATACCAAACTTTTGAACTAAAGCATTTTTGGCTTAACTTTCATGTTGGGAGAGACCAATCGAAACAATATTGTAACCACCATTGCCAAAGTAAAGAGGGGGCAATATTGGAACAAAGTGAATGTAATCTACAAGAATGAAGATTACCTGAAAGGGAAGATAACCAGCATTGTCTAAGCCAAAGAAAGAAAATTATAAATAAAAGGAGAGACAGCTTTCGTAATGAGGGATACCTGGAAAGGAAACATTACCAGCAACTCATTGGTGGCGTAGAAGGAACTCAGAGGTGGAAGGAGAAAAGTCCTTCTTGTAGAAATCATCAAGGCGGAGATTGATAGATTGATAGGTTATTTATAATGCGCCTATATACAAGTGTTTCAAGGCGCAACCAGGAAGGGGGGAAGTCAGGGAGAACAAGACAAACGATCATACTAGGCTTAGTATCATTTAGACTGTGCAAGTGCGCAGACAAGAAGTACGGGAGAGAGGAAGGGGGAGAAGTGAACACAGTGGAACAGTGCTCTGGGTTAACTGCAGGAAGGCATGGCCTCCAAGGGGAACATGCCCAGGAAGTGCACGGAAGGCCAGGTGGCAGTGCAGGAGGACCTGAAGGCAAGTGCTAGGGTTTGGAAGGGGGCTGGTGTCCTATATGACTCAGAGGAGCACCAGGTAGCAAGTCTACATAACAGGAGGAAGTGAGAATAGCAGAGGGAAGGCAGAGAGAAAAGGAGGGGGAAAAGGTTAGCAGGGGAGAGGCAGAGAGAAGGAAGAGGAGCAAAGGAAGGTCTTGACGAGCTTCCGGAACTTAAGGAGGTCCGGCTCAAGGCAGAGAGTAGCAGGGAGGACATTCCAGATGAAGGCACCTGCATAGATCTACTACTGAGTCTCTGCTTGGAGAAGCGAATCACACGCAGAGAATTGGAGGTAGACAAGTGGAGGGCTCTGGAAGGAAGGTACTTAGGACGAGACCATTGGAGATAGCACAGGTCCTGGCGCCAGAAGGCCTTGTGGACAATGCAGAGGGTCTTGAACTTGATCCTTGCAGCAACCAGTAAAAGATTTCATGGCTGGAGAAATGCAGTCCCTGGGCTTGAGGCCAAGGATAAGTCTCGCAGCCCTGTTCTGGATTAGCTGAAGGGGTCGTAGAGAAGAAGCGGGTAGATTAAGGAAGAGGCTTTTGTAGTAGTCTAGCCTAGAGAGAACCAGCCGAAAGGAACTCATGGTGGGAACAGTAAACACAGACACAAGTGATCACAGCTCAAGGGTATTATTAAACTGTATAAATGGGTGAGAAAAAAGCCTAAGCTAAACCTAAATCTAAGATGGGAGCAAGCTACAACCATCAAAAAATAATAAGGCAGTCCTAGTGGCGTCTCGTCAAATAAAAGGGCCTATTGCCACGCCTTACCGCTAAGTTACAAAAATAGTGTGGGGGAATGATCACAAAATGCTACGTCAGGATGGTATGGCTGTGGTCGTCCTTCCCCACGTTTGAAGCACAGGACAAGGCGGGACTTCCGAGCATAGCACACTCCTGGGCCTCGCCAGCATGAGGATCACAGTTCCATTCAACAATACCAGGACCTTCAGAGGCCAAGTCTCTTCTGTACAAAGTGTCTTGCCTAAGAAGGCCTACTGGACCAAAACAACAAACAAAAGTTCCTTCGGTGCTCTTGCACATTGAGCGATTGCTTTTCACCCCTTGGATCTCCCTCTGCAGGGCTCGGATCGTTCTTGCAACGCAGGCTTCCCTCTGTCGGGTTCACTACGTCCTTTCACTCTTAATATCAACACAATATTCTCGGGTGTATCACACTTCACCTAGATTCGCAGGCATCCCTCAACACAGGTTCACATTTGCCAATTTCACAGTTCACTTTGCTTTACCACTATGTAGTATTTCACTTCTCTTAGCTTTTCCCTTGGCATCCCTCTGTCGGGTTCACATAGCGATCTTTAAACCAGTTCATGAGTTTCTAAAATAGTTAATGATTTGCTTCATCTCATCAGAAAGCGAGGGTTCCCTTCCCCTAGATTTCTCTTAGAATTGAGTGAGACAGAGACTTTCGATTGTACAGGGGATTTGACATAACCCCTGTAGAACCACTTTGACACTTCACGCTGCCCTCTCCTAGGGCCTTCGGGTACTTGTAGTTTCAACACAGACAAAAGGGGGTCAGCCAGAGTCCTTCGAATACGCACTCCTGCGTCACCTGACCACTCTGCAGCTCTCCCTTCTCTGGGTTTTCCCCAAAACTTCAAACACACAAAAGTTATTTGTTCACAAGTTCCTTGTGTTCTTATAATGTTGCTGACTGCAACCCTGGGCTCAACACCGTTTGGTTTGCTATCAGCTTTCTCCGTCTCATCGGCTGTGCTGAACCTGTTGGCTTGTCTTGCTTTCGGAGTCAAGGATGGTACCACAGTAGCAAGCATGCATCCCCGCCTGCGTTATCAATGCGGGAGGCGACCTTGCCCCGTTGACATCTGCAACACCACACACCAGCTGTAAATCCCGGTCTTATGATTCCTTTCACTGAGGATTTGCAGGTCTGGATTGAAAAGGGCAAGGGCTCTTCCCTCCTTGGCAAGGCCACTTCCCTCCTTGTCGTCCTTTCGGGTCTCGCCATCTTTCTTCTCCATTTGAACTGCCGGTCTGGAATAGCGGTCTGTTCTTGCGACTGACCTTGCTCGCAGTGTGCTCTCGTGCTCTGCCTTTTATCCCTTTGGGGAAGGTTGAGTGCTGTCAGGTGTGTGTGGTTATTGTCAATTGCCTGACTGCGCCTGACCCTTGTTTTGGGACATGCCAGGTTAATGGCTCTGATGTTAGTCCGTTGGCCGTCACGGTGTAAGAAAATGTTCGTGTCAGAAAAGGGGTGGGAGAGGGTAGAGCTGGGTAGGATGTGGAAAAGGTATTCCAAGGAACGGGGTACAGCGTCTCGCCAGTCGGTGTCCCACTTCCACTCCCCGAAGACCCCCCCCATCCAGGGGATCCTCCCCCACTGATCCACCCCCAGGAACTGGATGCACTAATGATGGCCGTGTCCTGGCCACCTGGATGACAGATCTCCGGGGACTAGATGGTGAAACACCTTTAGGTTTCTCACATACCCTTCCCTTCATGCTATGTAGCCACATCTGCTTCACAGGGGAACCGGGATAGGAAATCTACATTCCCCTGGTCTTTACCTTTCCGGTGTAACACTGTGAAGCAGTAGGGCTGCAGGTCTGGGAACCAATTTGCACTTAGATGGATTAGCAGTTAGGCCGGCCTCTCTGAGGACTCTCATAATAGTATGAAGATGGAAAAGGTGGTCTTCCCAGGTCTTACTATAAATGACGAAATTGGAATAGGGACGTAGTATTTTATCCATTAAGCGTTGGCCAATCCTTAGCCAGCAATGAAGCAATTACCATCAAGCCTGCTGACAAAGCGGGAGCAACTGTGATAATGGATACCACGGCATACCACCAGATGGTCATGGAGCGCCTACAAGATCATTCCAGTTATAGACAACTTGGCACGGACCCCACTGAATCCATCAGACAGTTAATAGTACCGCTTCTAGAAGAAGCCAGCGCTGATGAATTAATCAGTAATAAGGAATACGAGTTCCTCAACCCAAAGATCCCAAAGAAGCCGGCTTTTTACGCACTCCCTAAAGTCCATAAAGGGAGGAACCCTCCTCCTGGCAGACCTATAGTGTCGGGAATAGGCTCAATTCTGGAACCACTGTCACAGTTCCTAGATTTCTTTCTTAAACCAGAAGTTGTGAAGATGCAATCCTATCTCAAAGATACCACAGCAGTCCTAGAACTCATCAAGGAGCGTTCATTCAATTCCACCCAGAACATCCTGGTGACATTAGATATCGAGTCACTCTATACCAAGATCCCCCAAATGGCTACACTCAGAGTCATCGAGAAGATACTACGAGAAAGAGACCCATCCATACAAACCCCAGTCACTCTGGTAATGCAACTGGCTGAAATTGCTTTGACCAAGAACTTCTTTATCTATGACAATACTTTCTATGAACAAGTGTCCGGGACGGCAATGGGAGCTACGTTTGCCCCGAGTCTCGCCAACCTGTACGTTGCCCACTTTGAAGAAGAGAAGATCTATAGTCCAGACAACCCATGGCTACCTAAAATGGAATTGTGGTCAAGATACATTGACGACGTGCTACTAATCTTTAGAGGCGATGAACCTGACCTCGTATTGTTTATGGAGTGGCTGAACTGTCAGAACCCTTTTCTGAAGTTTTCAGAAACCCACAGCACCAAGTCGGTCAACTTTTTAGATCTCACTCTTGATATACGGAATGAAACAATTGTCAGTACAGTTTTCAACAAACCGACAGACAGAAACTCACTGCTTACCTATGAGAGCTTCCACCCCACAAGCCTGAGAAGAAATCTTCCTTTCGGACAATTCCTCAGATATCGGAGAAACTGTACCACATTGCCAGACTAAACCTGCAGACAACATGGCTTGCCAAAAAACTCACCAACAGGGGTTACCCCAAACGTATAGTCAAACAGGCACGAAAACGAGCCAGGAACATCCCACGAGAAGTCACTTTGGAACACCATGTCAAACAGAATGAATCCCACGATAAGATTACAGCAGTACTGAGCTTCTCTCCATTGACCAACAAGATTAAGAAAGAGGTTCTGAAGCTATGACCGATCCTGAATGTCGGCTCTCACAGCCTAGATACCCCAAGGTTTGCTTTGAAAAGAAGTCAGAACCTATGAGATTCTCTTGTGCACTCTTACAAAGAGAAAGAACCCAAACTCAACACACTGTGGGGACACAATCAAGCAACAGGCCACACCCCATGTGGCACATACAATGCATGCTCAAGTACCAAGAGAACCACCTCTATCGATATAAGGTGGCATTTTCCGTGGATTCAAAAAACTCTAACTGCAATAGTTGTAACGTGATTTACATCATCACATGCCCTTGCAATAAGCGCTATGTAGGCATGACAACACGTCCGATTAAAACACGCCTTGCGGAACACAGATCTTGCATACGCACCAAGAAGATCACAGCACCCATGGTGGAACATTTCCTGGCACAGAAAACACACTCCTACAGACTTCACATGGACAATAATTGAGAAAATGGCCACCCCCACGAGGAGGGAATATACACAACCTGCTCTTCAGACGTGAACAACTTTGGATTTTTCGTCTCCAGACAGACAAATCTGGGCTCAACGAAGCAACCAGCTGGCAATCGCTGGCTACTCTGTAATCTATACCTATCACTTGCCAAGGTGTATTTCTTGCAGCGTATTTGCTCTATTTGGTACATGTGGATCATTGTATGCAATGCTGTAATTATGTAGTTTCCATAATCACTACAACTTCACCTATAGTATCTGGCTGTTTTGGTACAATAGCACCATTCCAGGTGTACAATATGCACCCCCAGCACCTCTGATCTATGTGACACATTTGTGGCTTGGACAGTGTAGTCCTCTGATTCGCTGCCCGCGGCGCCTGACTCCGGGATGGCCGCCGCCTCATCCTAGTGGGACGGCCATGCTGGAGTCAGGCTCACGTGACCACGCGACTCGCAGTGCCATGGCAACATAAGCAGAATGGTAGTGCGGGCCGCGGCGAAGAAACCTCTCACGCGCGGCTCGTAGGACCTCCAGAGACGTTCGCTCCAGGTAAGTGGCCTCTTTGAGACGCTATCCGCGGCCAGCCACTCCCCCGCGAGCAGGGGTCGAGAGGCAGGCACGCGGACCTGCATGTGTACACAGGGTGTTTTTGTTGTGCACTTGCTGATTTTGAAGCTGCAACGCATAGCGCGTGCAGCTTGACAGTATAACTCACGCAATTTGGTTAAAAATGGATAGTTATACAAAGAGTATTGTCGCTTTCCTATCCTAGATGCACGAGTGCATCACACTTGACAGTAATAATTGTTATTTGGCCCCCAGGTTCCGGGCCGTCTCACCCCCCTTGGAGAGCATCCATACCACACGGAGAGGGTAAGCCTTTGCCTTACTGATAATGCAATGCAGTGTTTTGGAACAGACCTACAGTTGAGGTTTTTAATTTGGATATTTATCCCTGCTCCATCTCTCACCCCTCCCTCCTGTCTTCCCTACAGGGAGAGGTACAGAAGTTAAGCAGAAAACTCTGCTGCAACTAAATAACAGCGGGCATATACCTTGATGCCTTGCGTAGCCCTGATGAATGTGGCTCATCCACCTGTTCCACAGAAACCGGTCGGCTATAGAACAACTAGATCTAGTGCACAGTGCTATCCGCACAGGTCCACATCGTTCTGAAAAAGATCTCTAGACTAAGCACCTAGGGGTCATTTCTGTTTTAGCTGAATAACCTCCAGAGAGAAATCCACTGAAGAAATCTCTTCCTTGTTTTTAGACAAAACCTGCACCTGCCAATACAGAGAAAACCCATTAAAATTAACTAAACCTTCATCTGGATGGCAGCAAGCAAATGCAAAAACCAAGGAGGTTGGGCATGTGTTTTTAAGCACAACACAGTGCACCAGAGACGATTTGGAAAGCAAAGTCAGACCAACTGGCTTCTTGAAACCCGTCCCATTCAACAAAACTGTGTTTTCTTTAGTGTGACAACGATTCTGGGCAACACACAGTTGGAATTCCCACAAATAGTCCCTTTGTTTTGTTTAGCCTTTCTTTATCTGGGCCATATACTTGGGCCAGGCAGTACCCTTTAATTAAATCTAGAGTGCATAGGAAGGTGGCTGCTCCGAGTCGATCAATTAGGTTATCGATGCTTGGCATGGGTTAGGCATCGAAATCGGAAATTCCATTACCTTGACGGAAGTCTATACAAAACCTCTAGGAACGGACAGGTTTAGTGACCAACGCAATAGCGGAGGACCATGGGCTCGACAAAGGCTTGATAATATTTTCCTGCAGCATTTTGTTTACTTCCTCGACCACTATCTATTTACGGGCCTCTGGAGTCTATACGGTTTTAAATAAACCACGTTTCTCTTGGATGTTTTAATATAACGGTAAGTGCCTTTGATTCTTCCTGGTTTGTCTGAAAATACATCGGGGAATGATGCAACTACATCTTTTAGATCATCTTGTTGTTGAATAGATAACTCAGGAGGAATTAGTTTAAATTGTTTTATCTTCTGGAACCAAACAAGATAGTATTATGGCATGGGTGGCTGATAGGTTCTCTTTCGACTCCTTTAAGAGAATTACATAATATAAATGGACATTCTGTTTTCTGTCCAGCTGGGCTACTCCATAAGTGCAGGTTCCTGTTTGTTCTAATATTTCATATGGCCCATGCCACTTAGAAACAAGTTTTTTTCTGAGGTGGGAAATGGGATCAATACTTTGTCTCAGATAGAAAACGATCTCAAGCTTACTTTCTTGTCGTAGTTAGATTTTTGTTGGCTCTAGGCTTTTTCCATATGAGTGCAGACTAGATCTTGAACAAGTCTTGCATGTTCTTGCATTCGGGTAGCGGTTTGCGAGATGGGAATGGGTGCTTCTTCTCATTCTTCACAGGTTTCCCGGAGCATGTCCAGGACATCTCTGGGTTCTCTGCCATAATATATTTCAAAGGGGGAGAATCCTGTAGAGGCCTGTGGGGTTTTCCTCACTGCAAATGGTGCCCACGTGATAATTCGGTCCCAGTCTTTCTTGTCCTTGTCTACCAATTTTCACAGGATTAATTTTAGGGTCTTTTTGAATCTTTCTACCAAGCCATCAGTTTGGGGATGGTACAAAGAAGTTTGTGAGCTGGTAATATGCAGTAGCTCTTTGACCTCTGCCATGAACTTGCTCATAAAATTTGAACCCTGATCGGTCAATATTTCCTTGGGAAAGCCAACCCTGGAAAAATAAGGTAGGAGGTGTTTAAGGATCTGCTGTGTTTTTATTATTCCTTCGGTCGATGTCTCCCTCCTATACAACAATCCATGTTTTAAGTAGAAGGGTCTCCCTTTTTCTACATCTTCTCCTTACGGAATAGCCTGTAGAAAGGCTTCAGCGAGAGCGGTATCGGTTCGCTGGGCGAAGGCTAGATCGGGATAGATGGTGGGCTCTTCTGCCTTCTTTTCTTCTGTGTTAGAAGGTTTATCAGTTTCCCTAAACCCTAGTACACCTCTTTCTGTTTTGTCTGGTTTACTTTCAGTAAACTGAGGGACTATTGGCTTTTCCAGAATTCCTTGAGCAATTTCATCCCCACAATGTACTTCAAATGGGATTTCGCCAGGATTCTGTAAGAGAACCTTTACGTCCCCTCGGATGTCGGGGGCGTTGACACCTGCTAAAACGTCTATACCGAACTTCCATGATCAGCCAGATTTTGGGGCTAACCCAAGTCAATAGGAATCATTCCTCTTTTCCCAGGGGGAATGACTGCTTCCATACTGCTACAAATATCGAAACCTATCGATTCCTGTGTAGCAACAAAGGGGTTAGAAGCTTGATGACTAAGTCTTTGAAAGTGCAGGGTTCCCCAATTTGTTTCAATTGAGTCACATCCCACTCTGTCACCATATGTAAGGGACTCATGGTGGCAACAGTAAAGACAGACAAGTGATCACAGTTCAAGGGTGTTTGTTAAACTGTATAAATGGGTGAGAAAAACGCCTAATCTAAATCTAAGATGGGAGCAAGCTACGACCATCAAATAATAATAAGGCAGCACTAGTGGCGTTTTGTCAAATAAAAAGGCCTATACTAAGAAAAACGTACTGCTAATCCTTACTGCTAACTTACAAAATAGTGTGGGGGTAATGTTCCCCAGAAAAGAAAGAAGTGTTCTCAAAATGATAAGTCAGGGTGGTATGTATGGCTGGGGTCTCCCTTCTCTAGTGTAACGCTTGCCTGGACTCCTTGGGAGCATAATGCCTTCTCAGCCTTTGGACATGGTGCTTGACACTTTTTGGATTCTCTTTCTGTTTAAACAACAATAACAATAATAGAACACTATAACATCTATGGCTAAGATTATTGCATGACATGTGTACTCTTTTAATCCCTCCCTTCTCAATTGTGTTTATTTTTTGTGGAGCTCTCCATCCTGCTTTTCTACAGGGGCGCCTTGAGATGAAGAAACAACGGTAACTTGGGTATCAGAAGTATTCTATAGTCTCTTGTCACAAAATGTCTTTACCTTTTTTAAGAATGAGTCTTGGGGTAACTAGCTGGTGAATATACTGTAATCTTTTAGGGCTTGGATTAATTCCTACTTTGGAGAGATCTCTCTTTCTAATAACTTGCCCTTTTTTCCTTTCTTTTGCAGGTTCTCTGAATTTAGGAAAAGGAATTATGGCTGCGGAGAGCTGCAAAGTTACTCAGGAAGAGAAAACGTTTTAAAACGTAAGAACGCCTAAACGGAATAACTGCAGCCTTCAGGGAAGCGCACAGAAACAACTGTGAGGTGAAAACTTGGAAAAACCTTCAGGTACGTAAAATACTTAGTAAATGTCTTCTTTGTTTACCTATTAAATGTGTTTATTGTTAATTTAAATACCTCTTGTCTTGTCTGCAGGTTTTTCGGAAAGCTGAGGAAAAATACCTTCGGAAGATGCAGTGGCTGCGGAAGAAACTTCGGACTGAAGCTGCTACGACTATGAACGAAAACTGTTAACTGAAGATGCTGCGGCGGTGAGTGAACCTACCGACGGAAGGTGCTGCGGCAGTGAGTGAAACTTCTGACGGAAGATGCTGCGACTACGAGTGAAGAATGCTGACTGAAGATGCTGTGGCTGTGAGTGAAACTTCTGACGAAAGATGAACAAGTTACTCTCTTACCTGGTAACGTTCTTTCGATGGGATGGTCCAATGACGTATTCCATATCTATGACAGTAATCACCACAGCTGTGCTGCTTTGGAAAATCTTCGGCGTCTGTGTCCTGCGTCGATACGCCGCCCTCGAGGACCTCCTCTGACGGCAGACGTCACTGGATGTTATAAGTAGGACGCACGACGCCCGTAGCCTCAGTTGTAGTTTTTTCCCAGAACGTGTGCCACCAGTCTTCTGCCAGTCTGACACACAAAGCCTTGCGGAAACGTAAGCTGCAATCGCATAAGAAATTCTGTAGCGGGGAAGGTAGTGAGGAAGCAATATGGAATACGTCGTCGGACCATCCCATCGAAAGAACGTTACCAGGTAAGAGAGTAACTTGTTCTTCGAGGGGATTGGGTCCTCCGACAGACTCCCAAAGCAGTACCAATGCAAGGAGGTGGGAAAAGAATTTAGAAAACAGAAATTTAGCATGCTCAAACAAATTGCGGAGTAAAGGACTGCCTTGCCAAAGGCCAGATCCTGCCCCCGGATGGAATCGAGGGAATAGTGACATACAAAAGTATGTAGAGAAGCCCAGGTGGCTGCATCACAGATGTTGCGAATAGGAACACCCCTCTGCAGGGCACTAGAGGCAGCCATACCCCTGGTAGAATGAGCCAGTAAGCGGACCGGTGGGTCCTTACCCGCCAAGCGGTAACACTCGGAGATAGCCAAAATAATCCAGCAAGACAAAGTCTGTTTCGTCACAGCCTGTCCCAAACGCTTTCCAGCGTAACCAATAAAGAGCTGATCGACCACTCTGACCTGGGACATGCGTGAAATATAAAAGCTTAACGCTCTCCTGGGATGAAGCCTATGGAGCCTCTTCTCTTCCTTACAAAGATGTGGAGGAGGATAAAATGCCGGAAGAACAACCTTCTGGCCTAAATGAAATTCCGACACCACCTTCGGAAGAAAAGAAGGACGAACTCTAAGGACAACCCTGTCCTTATGAAACACAGTGAAGGGCGGCTTAACTGAAAGTGCCTGTAACTCACTCACTGTGCGAGCGGAAGTGACTGCAACTAAAAATACAGTTTTCAGAGTTAACAGTCTCAAAGGGCATGAATGCAAAGGCTCAAACGGAGCACCCATCAGAAACTTGAGAACAAGGTTCAAATCCCAACCGGGCACCTGGAAAGGTGACGGAGGGAACACATTAGTGAGCCCTTTCAGAAACTGAGAAATTAAAGGAATTTCAAAATAGGAACACTCTTCAGACGAGCGCTTAAATATGGACAGCACCGCCAGGTAACCTTTAATGGTACCCACTTGAAGGCCCCTGTGAGCCAAAGAAAGCAAAAAAGACAGAACCATGGGAATTTCACATGCAAAAGGATCCACATCCTTAACCCTGCACCAGTCGCAGAACTTTCTCCAACGGCAAAGGTACAGGGACTTAGTTGCAGGCCGTCTGGCTGAAAGCAACACCTCCATCACGTCTTCAGGGAGGTCGCAATCCTTATACCTCAACCTTTCAGAAACCAAGTGTGAAGGTTGAGGGACCTGACCTCTGGATGGAGAACCTGACTCCCCTCCCGTGAGAGCAGATCCTCTTGGTAGGGAAGACGACGTGGAGGGCAGATGGACAAGTCGAGAAGGTCCGGGTACCATGTCCTCCGGGCCCACGCCGGAGCAATGAGAATCCTCCGGGAACCGAAACTCCGTAACCTCCGCAGTACTTGCCGGATGACGGGGACTGGAGGAAACGCGTACAGCAGTGGGAATGACCACTCCACCACGAACGCGTCTCCTAAGGCTCCGTTTGGAGGAAATTCCCACGAGCAGAACCTCTCGCACTTCCAGTTGACACTGGAGGCAAAGAGATCCACTTGAGGGGACCCCCAAAGGGCGAAGATCTCCAGCAGAGTCTCCTGAGCCAACTCCCACTCGTGAGAGATCGCGCTCTGCCTGCTCAGAGCGTCGGCCGTCTCGTTTTCGTCTCCTGCCGGATGAACTGCCGAGATCGAAACTTCCTGCTGGATTGCCCAGAACCAGAGTTGCATTGCCTCCGTGCACAGAGGAAGTGACCCTGCCCCTCCCTTTTTGTTGAGGTAGTGCATGGCCACCGTGTTGTCTGTCAGGATCAGGACATTCTTTCCTTGCACAGTCGGCAGAAAAGCCTTCAGGGCTAGCCTGACGGCCCTCAGCTCCAACAGACTGATATGGAGTCTGGACTCCGACAGAGACCAACAACCGCTGACTGTCAACTCGTTGGCATGAGCTCCCCATCCCGTGAGGGATGCGTCCGTCACGATCGTCACCTCCGGCCAGGGCAGCCAAAATGGAGCCCCCCTCATCAGATTGCCTTCGTCGGCCCACAACAGAAGGTCCTGGGCGACCGAAGACGGCACCTGAACAGGGTCTGACATCCTGCCGATGGACTGAGACCACTGGAGCTTCAGTGCCCATTGCAAAGATCTCATCCGAAACCTGGCCTCTGGCACCAGAAGAATGCAGGATGCCATGAGGCCGAGCAGTCTCAAGAACTCGAACGCTGTGAGAGTCTGGGCAAGGTGAAACTTGTGCACCATCTGCTGAATGTGATGAGCCGTCACCTGGGGAGGAAAACACTGCCCCTGGGACGTGTCGATCACTGCTCCGATGTACTGGAGCCTCTGAGTTGGTGTCAAATGGGACTTCTTTAAGTTGAGGGAGAAGCCCAGCTTGTGGAGGGAGTGGCAGGTGACTGACAGATGATCCAGGACTTGCTCGGAAGAGCGCGCTCTGATCAACCAATCTCCCAAGTAGGGGTAGACGTGAATCCCCCCTTTCCTGAGGTGCGCTGCCACCACTACCATGTGCTTGGTGAAGACCTTCGGGGCGGAGGTCAATCCGAACGGCAGGACCCGAAACTGAAAGTGCAAGTCACCAACCGCAAACCTCAGGTACCTCTTGTGCTTCGGATGGATCGGCACATGAAAATAAGCGTCCTTGAGGTCGAGAGACACCAACCAGTCCTGAAGTTGAAGGGCCTGGAGGACTTGACAAAGAGTAACCATCTTGAACTTGTCCTTCCTGAGGAGTTTGTTCAAACCGCGCAAGTCCATGATGGGTCTCAATCCCCCGTCTTTCTTGGAAATCAAAAAATAAGGGTAATACCATCCCTTGTTCCTCTCCACTACAGGCACTTCAAAGAGAGATTCCCCAGTGGATTGTCTTGAGGCTTCTGCCGGAAAGGAAGACAGTAGCCGTGGGTTATGATCTCCAGAACCCACACATCGGAAGTAATGGCGCGCCACTCTGCAAGATGCTGCGCCAGCCTTCCCCCAACCGGCGAACCATGGGACATGGCCTCATGACTGAGTTGAAGCGGATGCGGCGTTGCCCGAGGGCAAAGAGGCAACAGCACGAGCGGTCTTGGCACCTCGAGTACCTTGTTTTCCACCTCTGGCACTCCTACGGTGGCCCTTTTGACTGGCAGCTCCTCTAGCTTCCAAAGGATGAGTAATAACGAAAGGAACCTCCCCTCCATTGCTGTCCCCTAGGACGAAAAGGTGGAGGTTGCCGAACTGCAGCGCCCAACGACTTTGCTGCAGCTTTTGAGGTCTGCAACCTCTCAAGGCTCTTGTCAGTCTTGCTGCCTTGCTGCCAAAAATATGTTCCCCGTCAAAGGGCATGTTGAGGAGCCGGGCCTGCACATCAGGAGCAAACCCCGAATTCCGCAACCACGCAAACCTGCGCATGACGGTGCTCGCAGCAATGGACTGGCTGACGTAATCTGCCATGTCCAAACCCGACTGAACGGCCTTACACATAGCACCCTTGCCATCCTGAACCATGGCAAGGAAACCATCCCGTTCATCCCCTCCGGGAATATGTTCAGCCGCCAAGGAAACACAGTTCCACAGAGTGTGCGTGAAACGAGACAAGGCACAAATGGAGTTGGCCGCCTGAAGCGGCATACTCCCTGCAGAAAACACTTTCTTCGCCCAGCCGTCAAAACGCTTGTCGTCCCTATCAGGAGGGATGATAGGGTACGACGCCTGCTTTGCCGGAGCCGTAGCCGCCTGCACCACCAAACTCTCCGGAGTAGGGTGCTTGGACAAGTAGCAGGGGTCACTACTGGCTGGGCGGTATTTTCGTGGTAAAGACTTGCTCACTGCCGGGAGACTCTCCGGAGCAGTCCAAGCCACCGCCACCCTCCTCTGTAGAGCCATATGAAACAGCAGTACCGGGTCAGTTGGTGGACCAATGTCGAGGATATCCGTAAGGTCATCCTGAACAAACTCCCCTGGGGGAGCAGACCATCCTAAGTACTCAGTGACCTGTGACATAAGGCGCCGGTACGAAGAATCGGCATGAGTGCCAGGCTCAGGCCTACAAAACTCCACCTCCGGAGAGGTGTCCAACCCACTAGCATCATGCATCGACTGCCTCAGGTCCTCAAACTGGCTATGGCCCGAGAGAATCTCGTCAGGCACTGTGTCAGGCACCATGCCATCATCAGAGCCCTCATCCACCTCTGAAATGAACTCCAGATGGCGGTAAGAAGGCACAGAACTGGAACCAAAGCCATGCTTGACCTTGGCCAGAGCCTTTCTAGGTGGTTCCCCTGAGCCACTGGGTACCCCCTTCGACACAGCCCCGAAAGGCGTTGAGGGAGTCGAGTGAATCAGTGCAGAGAGAATCGGCATCGACGACAGACGCAGCGCCGACAGCATCAACGGCGTCGACACAGGCCTCGAAGGCGGAGCCCCGAGCGTCTCCCTCGACATTCTGGGCGCCGAAGGCATCGACGACTTCCTCGGAGGCGGAGCCTCGAGAGAGTCTGTCGCCGACCTTGGCGCCACAGGCGTCGATGTCTTCCTCGAAGACTTAACAGGTTCACCTGGTCTCGAGCGCGTCAAGGACCGGGACCTGGACCGGGCATGCCGAGAACGACGCCCCTTGTCCGAGCGGGACCTTTCTCGCGAATCGTGACGACCACCCGAGCCCAAAGGCGTGCGAGCGGCGTTTCTCAGCTGATCACGACCGACCCCACTCGGAGGCGCGGACGGACCAGTGCCCTGCGATTCAAGAATCGCAAACATTTTCTTCCCGAAGGAAGCCCATTCCTCTGGAGTCGCATGCTTGGTGGGGTAAGGGACCTGCCGACGGGCGGAGTCCTCGGATGAGGACGGGGAAGGCGACCGATGACGGCGCTTCCGGGAGTGCCTCGAAGAGGCAGAGGAGAGGCGAGACCGACTCCGGGACCCAGACCCACTGGACTTCCGACGACGACGCGGAGAGTCGCCCCTCGAGTCGTCCGTCGAAAGCCCCGCAGACCTCGACTTCCGGGGCTTGGACACCTTACCTACCGATAACTTCTTCTTGCGCTCCAGCAAGGCTTTTGACGTGAGCGACTGGCAGTCGACACAGTCATCCGTCTCATGGGCCTCCCCGAGGCACCAGAGGCAGGCGTTGTGCAAGTCTGTGACCGATATTTTGGACCCACAATCACTGCACTTCTTAAAGCTCGGACGCGGTGTGGAAGACGAGGTAGACATCTTCACGAAGAAATATTACACCAACAGGGTCGAAGAACCGAGAAAGCAACAGAAACTCCAAAGAGTCGAGGCGCGCCGAGATTCCCGAAGCAAACACGTTCGCGGAAAAAACGGAACTGAGCCTACGGGCGTCGTGCATCCTACTTATAACATCAAGTGACGTCCTCGAGGGCGGCGTATCGACGTAGGACGCAGACGCCAAAGATTTTCCAAAGCAGCACAGCTGTGGTGATTACTGTCATAGATATGGAATACGTCAGAGGACCCAATCCTCTCGAAAATTGCTTCGGAGATAACCTTAGACAGGTTAGTCTTTTCTATTAACTATTGAACTCTGTAGTTTGCTATAAAACTAATGTCTCTATTGTCTCCTTTTACAGGTACTGTGAGGAGAAACACTGATAGCATTACCCGCTGTCAGCGGAGCAGACGCAAGGCGCGCGTTCCAGCAGAGGCGAGGCGTAAATAGCTCCCTCTGCAATATGAATAGAACATGCTGCAACTTATGAATGGACCTTGCGGCAGCCATGTTAAGTATAAGGAATTACTGTAAAACATCACAAAAGTCTATGGAAGTGTATGCTGAGAATGATGGAAATGCCATGTGTGCCAGGCTAACACACACTTTTGACCTGCTGGTGTATCTCATGCTCTCTGCCTAGCCTGAAAACCTGAATGAGGGCTATGTCCACTGCCCGGGATAATGACAGTTTCCCCCCCCGCCCAAAGACCCCTCCCAAGGATGGACCATGCAGCCTGGCTTAGTGGGGTGATTCTGATGAAACTTCTGAAGCAATTTGGGAGCATGGATATTTGAACCAGGTTCCCAAGTCCTGTCCTGTGGGCCAAACCCCTTCCAATCCACAAGGTAGAATAATTTCCTTTTGACAATCTTGGAATCTAAGATTTCTTTCACTAAGAATTCTGGTTCACCTTCTATGATCAGGGGTTTTTGGGGATGGTTGTAGTCTGGTCCCCGGATGATTCATGGGTTTTAACAAGGAAACATGGAATACAGGATGAATTTGCATGCGAGAGGGTAGGTTCAATCTTACCGCTACAGGGTTAACAATGGCTTCCACAGAGAATGGGCCCAGAAATCTAGGCTAGAATTTACGTGGGCCCTTAAGTGCAATGTGTTTAGAAGACAACCATACCTTGTCTCCCACTTTATACTCTGGAGATTGTCTTCGAAGTATATGTGCACATTTCTTTTGGCTTTCCTTTGATGTAGTCAAATGTCTCAGAACCTCTTTTTGTACCTGGGTAATGTTCTCATGAAGATTCTGTTCTGCTAGCATTTCTGCTGGATCGAAGGTAGAGGTTTGAGGATGCGAACCGTTAAGGGCGTAAAAAGGGGTGTAACATGTGGAAGTGTGTTCAGAGTAATTATAAGCATAATATACTACCGAAATGACATCCACCCAAGAACTATCTAACAGGTGGAGAAGACATTGAAGGTATTGTTCTAGACTTTGATTGCTTCTCTCAGTTTGACCGTCAGTTTGTGGATGTGGCTAGTAGATAAACGTACATCAATTTTAGCCAACTCACAACATTTCCTCCAGAATTGAGAGACTAACTGACTCCCTCCATCGGAGATCACCGCAGATGGAAATCCATGAAGACACACAATTTGTTCTAGGAACACCTTTGCCAAAACCAATGACGTGGGAAGCCCCTTAAGGGAAATTAAATGAACCATTTTGGAAAACAAGTCCACCACTACAAGGATTGTGTTATAACCCAAACAAGGGGGCAACTCAGTAATAAAATCCATAGAAATGGTATGCCATGGCGCTGAGGGGACAGGTAACGGTTGAAGAAGTCCTGCTGGTCTCTGCTTTGAGCTTTTGTTTTGGGCACAAATTCCACAAGTTTGGATGAAACCTATGATATCCTTGCGCCATGTTGGCTACCAGAAATGTCTTTTGATCTTGGCTGTGTGCTTTGCGATTCCAGGGTGGCCTTCGAGTGGAGCCCCATGGCAATCTGCCATTATCTTCCTCTGTAGTTCCTGATTTGGTAGGTAAAGACGACTCTGGAAATAAGGTAAACCTTCTTCAATGCAATCGTCCTTTTGACTTCCAGGCCTCCAATTCTGAAGTGGTCATGCTGAGTTGAATCTGTGACATTAGGTCTTCTTCTGAAAATCCAGTGACTCCCAGGACCTTCTCTTCTGGAATTATATTTACTGGATCTGAACTACCTTGGATCTTTTCTTTCTCTCCAATGCCTGACAAGGCATCTGCTTTACCATTCTACTCCTGGGTGGTTCGTTATAACAAAATTGTATTCCACAAAAAACAATGCCCAGTGGAGTTGTCGGGATGATTGAGCCTTTGCATGCGTAAATATTGCAGATTTTGGTGGTCTGTGAAAACTGTGACGGTATGCCGGGCCCCCAATAAATGGTGTCTCCATTCCTTGAAAGCGTGTTTTATTGCTAGTAATTCCTTATCTGTGATACTGTAATTTAATTCAGTGGTTGAAAACTTTTTAGACCAGAAGGCCACTGGATGCAGTTGCCCCATTTCGGTATATTTCTGAGATAATGGAGCCCCCATGCTGCACTTGATGCATAAGTTTCTACAACGAACGGTAGCTCAGGTTTTCTCAAATCGTGAGCAGTGGAAACATTGTTTTGAAGTTTTGGAAAGCCTCTTCTGCTTCTTTGGTCCAGGAGAATGTCTTGTGCTTTTGCAATAATGAAGTTATTGGATGGACTATTTGGGAAAATCCTGAAATAAAGCGTCTATAAAAATGTGCGAATCCTAAAAAACTTTGGACTCCTTTCACTGACGTAGGGGAAGGTCCTTCAACTTTTTGATTATCCATTTGAATTTCCATTGGCGACAGGATGAATCCCACAATTTCCACTGAGGCCACACATGAAAGGAGCATTTATCCAGCTTGACAAATAACTTGTGTTGTCGTAGTTTCATAAGTACTGCTCTTACATGAGTTATGTGCTCTCGGACCGAGTTTGAATAAATTAGAATGTCATCGAGGTACACTACGGCAAAGACATTTAGCAATTCACATAAGACATCATTCATAAAGTTCTGAAAAGCTGCTGGAGCGTTGCATAAACCAGAAGGCATAACTTGGTACTCATATAAACCGTATTTTGTTCGGAAGGCAGTTTTCTATTCATCCTCTTCTTTGATTCTCACTAAGTGGTAAACTCCTCAATGGTTTAGTTTGCTAAAAACGTTGGCATCCTTAACTTGGTCCATTCTGTCATAAATCACCAAAGTATCAACTGAAAAGGATACAGTAACCAAAAAGGATACAATTTGGTAGGGCTTTTCCGGATCCTATCTTCACACGACTTGATTGTAGGCAGGTCAAATTAGACCTTCCAAATGATACAACTCTCTGACTGAATAAAACAGGCAGAGAGACGGATCACTGGAAAGGGAGTGGGAATTGTACAGGAAGTATGCCTAGAATAGATAAGTATCATAAGACACTGTCCCAAGTTAAATACTAAGAAACACAGAATTGGGATTAATTCAGACACTGACCTTAAGGCTAAACTGAAGAATTCCAGGACAGTTTCTTGAAGAGTCCCACGAGTAGAACAAACGACAAAGGAAGGGAAGATTAGTAAGGGAGACTTATCCCGAACGGCACGAGGCTCTCGCTAGATACCGGGTTGGTGCACCACAGGATAGCGTCCAATGTACTGTGCACATTTACCTTCCAATAGTTCATGAAATACTTCCTTTCCCACAAAGAACAAAATAAGAATCTCACCTGTTGACTGTCACAGGTACCAAAAGTTTGAAGTAGTTCAGAAAAACACGTGCAGGATTGCACGCGACAGCATACACGCAGCCAAGCCAGCCGCGCTTGAAGACAGCGTTTCCGCGTGAAGAATTAGAAACGCGAACAGGATTCACGCAGCTCAGGACAGCCGCGCTTGCAGACAGCGTCTGCGTGGATATTTGGCACGCGAACTGGATTCACGCAGCTCAGGACAGCCGCGCTTGCAGACAGCGTCCGTGTGGATGTTTGGCACGCGAACTGGATTCACGCAGCTCAGGACAGCCGCGCTTGCAGACATCGTCCGCGTGGAGATTTGGCACGCGAACAGGATTCACGCAGCTCAGGACAGCCGCGCTTGCAGAAAGCGTCAGCGTGGAGATTTGGCACGCGAACAGGATTCACGCAGCTCAGGGCAGCCGCGCTTGCAGACAGCGTCCGCGTGGAGATTTGGAACGCAAACTGGATTCACGCAGCTCAGGACAGCCGCACTTGCAGACAGCGTCCGCGTGGAGATTTGGCACGCTAACTGGATTCACGCAACCCAGGAATTAGCGTGTGGAGGAAAATAAGCTCAAATTAGGCCAAAGAAGTTTGCTGAAAGGAATGCGAGAACGCAGGTCCGGAGTTCAGCTACAAACGCCAAAATTGCCTTAATCAGAAGCAGCAAATGGAGTTTCCACGCTGCTTATGTACGCACTGCCGTGATTCAGGTTTCGGACCTAAGTCACGTGAAAATTAACGACGTGAAAAATGCAGACGTCGTTTTCCGGGCAATGTATCGAACAACCTCCATTTTTAGTAAAAAGGTCTACTGGTTCTATGGGCGTAACTCATCTTGTATGGAGAAGTTGTTCCTGGTCCAGAGGTATGTCCGGCAGGCATGACACATTAACACTGGAATGAGTGGAAGGGGGTACCTGTTCTTAACTGTGATCTGGTTTAGGGCACTATAGTCTATGCAAGTACAAAGGTCCCCTTCCTTCTTGGGCACGAAGAACAGAGGAGAGGCCATGGGGGACTTAGAGGGCCGAATAAAACCATTGGCGAGGTAGTTATCCAAATATGTCTTCAAATGAATATTTTTTTTGTTTGGTTAAGGCATAAATTCTACTGCATGGGGTTTTTGAGCCTGGGATTAAGTCAATTTGACAATTATATGGCCGATGTGGAGGCAATACGTTGGCCTGTTCTTCTTCAAATACTTCTTGAAAATCTTGATACTGTGGTGGAAGGGTTCCTATTAATCCTAAAGTGGGTTCTTCTATTGAGATCGCTTGAACCTCTTTTCCAAAGTTTCTGCCTTGAACATAGCAGGAGTGTTTGCATTCTTCGGCAAATACTAAGGTTCTGGCACGCCAGTCAATCTGTGGATTATGTTTCTCTAGCCATGGAATTCCTAATATTACTTTAGATTGTGTAGCACTAATTAGGTCAAACTAGATCTTTTCCCGATGTCCCTCCTGGCAAAGGAAGGTGCAAACTTCAGTATGCTTCATCACTGGTCCAGATATCAGTTGAGTACCATCCACTGCAGTGAGATTTTCCACCACGGCCTTTGGGTGCATACCAATACCCATCTTGCCTGCTAGTTTATAATCCATGTAGTTCCAAATGGTACCACTGTCCACATATGCTTCCAAAGCATATATCTATCAGCCCTGGATACAACTGGAGAACCCTCCCGTGACTCCTCCTCACCTCTATCCTCTGATGTGTATGACTGGGTCTCAGATGTCTCTTCTCCTTATTCTTCTTTCCTTGGTGCTCTTCTTCTTCTTGTCATGCAGGTAAGGACGTGCACCACCGTAGGCCACCTTGACAGGATATGAATTCTTGGCCAAAGGGAACTCCTGTGAGCCAGCCACAAGGAGCAGGGAAAAAGCTTCAAGGCACCAAAAAACCCTGCGGTATCCTAGTATCCGGTGAAAAATGGATGATCGTACTTGCAATGGCCAAAGTCTGATTTTCCAAAGGAGGATGGAAGCCTCCACACCATACAAGTGGTGGATGTTGTAGAGGTCCTTCCGCTATACTGATAAGGCGGTTAAGCAGGAAGAACGAGGAGAAATCTCCGATAGAAAAAGTAAGTGAGTATTAAACCCAATCCACAGAGTGTGGGGAAAAAGGATAAACAGAATGCCAGGACGGCTATAGCGGGTGCAGAGGCAGAAAACAACACTAGAAAGGATCGATCTGGAGAGCGGAACAGTCCGGTAAGAAAAGTAAACAAAGGCGGTACACAGAACAGCGGCAAGCCGATGAAAGAGCAGGTAAGACATACCGGAAGAGAGACGGCACCAGCCGAGCCGAAAACTCAGATGAAACTAAAGAGAGTAAACAGAATCAAGGGGAGCTCGCTAAAAGAAAGAGCCCCAAAATGGGGAAAGGGCAAAGAGGGATGGAGCAACTGCTGAAACAGACAGCGAGGAACAAAACTGCGAGGGGTGCAGCAGCGGTTACCAGGTAAGACGAGATACGACGCACTGAACAGGAAGCACGGCTGGTAGTTATGGAAACGGCATGTAATCCGCGGCCATGATAGTAGGCGACTAGACCGTGTTAGCTGCTTACTGTTGTGCTTGCCTCATATCACTCCAGCAGGGTTTCCGGTTCATTTTCCATTTTTGCCACAATTTCCAAGGCTGCCGCATGACAATATCTTAGAAGGTTGAAGGTCACTACTTAAGATAGCGGGAACAACAAAATGAGAGATCTGAATTTCCTTCTTCTGGCTTGACAAGTCGACCTCTACACTTGTCGGGCATTGGAGTTTTCTGTCAGTTCATCTTTTATTATATTCCTGTCCGCTTTGTCTACGGCCCCCACTGGTTTCCACTGCGGTTTTACTCGCCAATTACGCAAATGATGACCAGCTGAACCACAATAGAGGCATACATTCTGTTGTCTTCTTTTGTTTCTTCTTTAGAAATGGGACCCCGAATACCTCCTATCTGCATTGGATCAGGGTGACTTTCAGTCACTTGATGAGTTCCACTGTCTTTTGAACGAACATAGATTGATCTAGTCTATGATCTGGACCGATCAGAGCGCCGGTCCTGCAGTCGGTGATCCAATTGTAGAGTTAGATCAATGAATTTGGTACAACGTGTAGGAGGGTTCAATACTTGCGCCAAGATGTCTGAGTTCCCCTCGTAATCCTCGATAAAAGAGTTGTTCTCTTCTCCTCAGGCCAATTAGCCTCTGCTACTAGTCGATTAAAGGAAGCTATGTAAGCTAATAGTTCTTGGTTACCCTGGCGTAAAGGGAGCAGCTCATTATCTAAGGCCTGTTCCTGAGCATGATGGGCAAAGAGTTTCTCCAACTTCTGCCTAAAACCATTGAAGTTTCTCAATAATTGGTAACCACGATTGACTAAGGGTATGGATCAATCAGCAGCATGTCCACCCAGATATGATAACACAAATGCTACCGTAGCCTGATCTGAAGGAAAGACCCCTGGTCTACACAGAAAGTGTAAATTACATTGGTTCATAAAAACTGCAAAAACGCCTGGGAGCCCCCGTAAACCTTTCTGGGGCTGCTAGTGGAATGTTCCTGGGTAAAACTACCTTCAGAGGAGGACTGGGAGCGGAAACCTGACCCTGTGGAGCACTACCTGGAAGTGGTGCTTGTCCTGATTGGGACTGTAATAATTGGCGTCCCAATTCATTAGTGCGTTCTCTGTTAACCACCAAATCTCTCCTGAGAGAATTGGCTTCTGCCCTTAACTCTCCCAGAATCTGGGATAAATTGTCTACTTCGGTGCTTTACATTACGCTCAGGTGGAGTATTTTAAGTACGGCTTCTCGTTCTCTAATGCGTACCTGGAATCCTCGGGAGCATAATGCCTTCTCAGCCTGTGGACCCAGTGCTTGACACTTTTTGGATTATCTTTCTGTTTAACCAACAATAACAATGATAGAACACTATAATATCTATTGGCCAAGATACTAGTGCATGAAATGTGTACTCTTTTAATCCCTCCCTTCTCACCTGTGTATTTTTTGTGGAGCTCTTCATCCTGCTTTTCTACAGTGGTGTGTTGAGATGAAGAAACAATGGTAACTTGGGTAGCTGAAGTATTCTATAGTCTCTTGTTACAAAATGGCTTAACTTTTTTTAAGAATGAGTCTTGGGGTAAGTCGCTGGTAAATATACTGTGCTCTTTTAGGGCTTGGATTAATTTCTACGTTGGAGAGATCTCTCTTTCTAATAACTTGCTTATTTTTCCTTTCTTTTGCAGGTTCTCTGAATTTAGGAAAAGGAATTATCACTGCGGAGGGCTGCGGAGTTACTCAGGATGAGAAAACGTTTTAAAACGTAAGTTTGCCTATATGGAGAAACTGCAGCCTTCAGGGATGCACGCGGAAACAACTGTGAGGTGAACACTTGAAAAAACCTTCAGGTACGTAAAATGCTTAGTAAACGTCTTCTTTCTTTAACTAATACATTTGTTTATTGTTCATTTAAATACCTCTTGTCCTGTCTGCAAGTTTTCAGAAAGCTGAAGAAAAATACCTTCGGAAGATGCAGTGGCTGCAGAAGAAACTTCTCATTAAAGCTGCAGCAACTACGAATGAAAACTGTTGACTGAAGATGCTGCGGCGGAGAGTGAACCTTCTGACGGAAGATGCTGCGACTACTAGCGAAGACTGCTGATTGAAGATGCTGTGTCTACGAGCGAAGACTGCTGACTGAAGATGCTGCGGCTGTGAGTGAAACTTCTGACGAAAGATAATTGCTTTCTGAGATAACTATTGAACTCTGTAGTTTGCTGTAAAAACTAATGCCTCTTTTATCACCTTTTACAGGTTCTGTGAAGAGAAACGCCAGCAGCGTTACCCGCTGTCAGCAGACCAGAAGCGAAGCGCGCGTGCCAGTGGAGGCGGGGCTTAAATAGCTCCCTCTGCAATATGAATAGAACATGCTCCAACTTATGAATGGACCTTTGCGGCGGCCATGTTAAGTGTATGGAATTACTGTAAAACATCACAAAAGTCTATGGAAATGTATGTTGAGAATGACGAAAATGCCATGTGTGCCAGGCTAACACCCACCTTTGACCTGCTGTTGTATCTAATGTTCTCTGCCTAGCCTGAAAGCCTGAATGAGGGCTATGTCTACTGACTGGGATCATGACACCCACGTTTTAAGCAGGGGACAAGGCAGGACTCCTGAGCACGGCACACTTCTGGTTCTCGCCAGCACGAGGATTACAGTTCCATTCAACGATAACAGGATCTTCAGGGGCCAAGTCTCTTTTCTATAAAGTCTCTTGCGTTAGAAGTCTTACTGGACCAAAACAACAAACAAAAGTTCCATTGGTGCTCTTGCACATTGGGCAATTGCTCTTCGCCCCTTGGATCTCCCTCAACCGGGCTCGAATCGTTCTTGCAACGCAGGCCTCTCTCCGTCGAGTTCACTACGGCCTTTCACTCTTAATATCAACATAATGTTTTCGTGTGTATCGTACTTCAGCCCGATTCGCGGGCATCCCTCAACTAGGTTCACATTTGCCACCTTCACAATTCATTTGCTTTATCATGATGCAAGAGTGATTTCACTTCTCTTAGTTTTTCCCTTGGCATCCCTCCTTCTGGTTCACATAGCCATCTTTAACACAGTTCATGAGTTTCTAACATAGTTCATGATTTGCTTCATCTCATCAGAAAGCAGAAGTTCCATTCCCTTAGCTTTCTCCTGGCAATGGGTCAGAAACTTGATTGTACAGGGGATTTCACGTAACACCTGTAGGTCCACTCTGCCACCTGACACAGCCCTCTCCTAGGGCCTTATGCTACTTGTAGTTTCAACACAGAAAAAGGGGGCCAGCCAGAGTCCTTTCAATACGCACTACTGGGTCACCTGACCACTCTGCAGCTGGCCGTTCTCTGGGCTTTCCCCAAAAGTTCAAACACACACAAGTTCTTTGTTCACTTGTGTTCTTATAATGTTGCCGATTGCAACCTTGGGCTCAACACAGTTCGGTTTGCTATCCGCCTTCTCCAACTCACCGGCTGTGCTGAACCCGTTGGCTTGTCTTGCTTCTGGAGTCAAGGACGTTACCACAGTACCAAGCGTGCCTCCCCGCTTACGTTATCAATGCGGGAGGCGACTGTGCACCGTTGACATCTGCTATACCACACGCAAGCTGCAAATACCGGTTTTATGATTCCTTTCATGGAGGCTTTGCAGGTCTGGGTTGAAAAGGGCAAGGGCACTTCCCTCCTTGTCGTCCTTTCGGGTCTCGCCGTCTTTCTTCTCTGTTTGAACTGCCGGGCTGGAATAGCTGTTTCCTCGTGCGATTGGCCTTCCTCCTTGTGTGCTCTCGTGCGCTACCTTTTATCCTTGTGGGGAAGGTAAAGGGCTGTCAGGTGTGTGTGTGTTAATTGTCAATTGCCTGAGACTGCCTGACCGTTGTGTTGGGACATGTCAGGTAAATGGCTCAGGTTTTAGTCCGTTGTCCGCCAAGGTTTAAGAAAGTGTTTGTGTTGGAAAAGGGGAGATAGAGCTTCTAAATATCCTACAGGATAGGATGGGGAAAAGGTGTTACAGGAAATGGGGTACCGGCATCTTGCCCGTTGGTGTCCCACTTCCACTCCCCGAAGACCGGCCATCCAGGTGATCTTCCCCCACTGATCCACCCCCAGGAACTGAATCCAATCGCAATGGCTGTGTCCTGGCCACCTGGATGATAGATCTCCGGGGGCTAGTGGGTGAGACACCTTCAGGTTTCTCACACAGGGCTCTACAGACAGTGAGCTTCTGTGGGAAAGTGCGGAAAGGATTCCTTTGACGGGGTGGATTTGAAAGTGGGCCTTTTTAGCAAGGTCCTGATTGTGAGGGAGGGAGGAAGGAAAGAGGAGTCGAAGAGGACTCCAAGGTTTCTGGCTTCAGATGAAGGAGAATAGGGAGTGCCCATAGATGGTGACCAGAGTGGGGGTAAGAAATTAATAGTTACTCACCGTAGTGACCAACGTACCCTTAGTCCATAGTTTCCTTTCTTCCATACTGTATGGGGGTCCCTCGCGAGGGACGGGAGACAGAACCTTTTTCACCAGAAAAATCTGTTTCCCCTTTAAATTTAGAGGGGCGTGAGAGCATGCGCTCGCCTGACTCCGCCCACCAGCGTCACCCATTAACTCGTCAACAATATACAACACTGCCTAATGACACCAGTATTATTAGGTGGGAGGATGGTGGGACGTATGGAGGAAAGGGGACTATGGACTAAGAATATGTTAGTCACTACGGTGAGTAACTATTAACTACTCTTACGTCCCGTCCCCTTTCCTCCATACTGTATGGGCGATTACAACTGAATGTAGCCACAGGGTGGAGAGGAGAGCCTCCTTAAGAAAACAGGTTTCTTAGAACCGCCTGCCCGAAAGCCACGCCTGACCTAGAGGCGGCGTCCCAACAGTAGTGCTTACAGAAAGCTGAAGGGGTGACCCAGGTAGCCGCCCTGCTGATGACCTGCCATGTCAAATGCCGTTGGAATGCGATGGCGGTGGCCTTGGCTCTGACCGCATGGGCATGCAAGTTAGCTGGCACCGGCTGGTGCTGCCCCTCATAAGCCTCCCTGATGGCCGCGACCATCCATCTTGCTATGGAGGCCTTAGAAGCCTGATAACCGGGCCTTGACCCACCGAAAGTGACAAACAGGGTGTCCAACCTGCAGAAGTCCTTGGTGCTGTCCAGGTAGTATTTCAGAGCACGTCTGATGTCCAGACAGCGCGGTACCCTCTCAGGCTCATCCTTGGGGTCGGCGAAGAATGTGGGTAAGACTATCTCCTCATTGAGATGGAAGGGGGAGGTCACCTTGGGTAGGAACGCAGGGTGCGTTTGCAGGAACACCTTGTCCTTGTGAAAGGTGGTGTAGGGCTCAGATGCCACCAGAGCCTGAATCTCGCTGACTCTGAGAGCGGAGGTGATGCCCACGAGTAGAGCTGTATTAATGGTGACCAGCATGATGTCCGCGGACGTCATTGGCTCGAAAGGTTTGTGCGCCAAGGCGCCCAACACAACATTGAGGTCCCATGCAGGGTGTGGTTTCTTTATAGGCGGGTAGAGTCTGTGGAGGCCGGCCAGATGTCGCTTGACCACCAGGTTGGAAGAGTAGAAGAGGGCCTCTTCCGAATTCCTGTAAGCCCCTATGGCTGCCAGGTCCAGCATGTGTCCACCTGTACGCCAGAGTGGGCGAGGTGTGCTGAGAAGGAGGGTGGATCCCCTTAGAGTCGGCCCAATGACAGAATCTAGACCATTTACTCCTATATTGGCTCCTAGTAGCCTTACTTCTAGCTGCCTGGATGATGACTAGCTTAGGCTGAGAGAGGTTCAAGTGTTTCAACGTGACCTGGTCAGGAACCACGCTGCAAGGGCTAGTTTGTGAGGAGCGGGGTGGATTACCCTGCCCCCCTTGCTGGGCCAGGAGAGGTGCCGGGTCCAGCGGGAGGCGAATGAGTGGCCTGTCCGATAGGCTGAGTAGCTTGGAGAACCACGGTCTCGCCTGCGACCATGGAGCTATCAAAATGATGCTGAGGTGATGAGATTCCTTTATCTTGCAGATCAACCTGTGAATCAGGGGTGTGGGTGGGAAGGCGTATGCTGTCATGTTGTTCCACCATATCTGGAATGAGTCGCCCAGGGAGCCGGTGCCCTGTCCCTGCCAGGAGGCGAACTGCTGGCATTTCCTGTTGTCCCGGGAGGCAAACAGATCCACTTGGATATGCCCCCACCTGAGGAAGATCTCCTTCAGTACCAGGTCGTTCAATTGCCACTCATAATTGTCCGCCTGCAGTCTGCTGAGCCTGTCCGCCACCAGGTTGTACTCCCCCAGGAGGTAGACTGCGTTGAGGTAGATGTTGTTCTCCAGTACCTACTCCCACATGCTGACGGCTAGATTGCACAGTGGAGGGGATCTGGTACCCCTCTGGTTGTTGACATAGTACATGCAGGTGGAGTTGTCCGTCTGGATAAGAACTGCCTTGCCGTCTATGAGAGGGAGAAAGGCCTTGAGAGCCAGCTATATGGCCTTCAATTCCAGCCAATTGATGTGGGACTCCTGCTCCTGCTGAGTCCAGACACCATGGACGCTGTGGCTGTCCAGAGTGGCTACCCAGCCCTCTAGGGAGGAGTCCGTAGTAACGGTGACCTGAGGGGCCGGCTGGCGGCAGGGCTCGCCCTACCGCAGGTTGAAGTTCTCAGACCACCACCTGAGGTCCGGGTGGAGAAGGGAGGAATGTCGTCTGGCTCCGCTTGGGAGCCCTTCTCTTGATTCCATGAGGCTGTGAAGTGCAGCTGTAATCTCATCTTGAGCCTTGTGAGGGGTACGGCCAACAGGACTGCCGCCATTACACCCAACAGATGTTGGTACCACCAGGCCGAGGTCACTGTCCTGGAGAGGTAGTGCGAGGTGGATTTCTTGATGGCCGCTATCTTGTCCTCCGAGGGAAAGACTCTCTCGGAGCTTGTGTCCCAGATGAGGCCCAGGAAGGTCAGGGTCTGCGTGGGCTGCAGCTGAGACTTCTTGAGATTGATAGTAAAGCCCAGGTCATGGAGTGTATTCATTAGTGCGGAGGCGGTATAGTGAACCGCTTACGGAGATGTAGCCCGGACGAGCAAGTCCAGGTGTGGGTAAACATGGTGGCCCTGAGGAGGGCTGCCACTGCATTCATCAACCTAGTAAACACCCTGGGGCTGAGTTGAGGCCAAAGACCTGAAAGACCTTGTATTGGAAATGGCACCCCATGATCCTGAACCGCATTTAGGAACGATGCGGCTGCCAAAGGGGGACGTGTAGGTATGCGTCCTTCAGATCCAGGGAGCACATCCAGTCTCTCCTGTCCAGTGTTTCTGCAATAAGTGCTGGCGTAGCCATCTTGAATTTTTGCAGAGGAATGGAGAGGTTGAGGGTGGAAAGGTCCAACACAAATCTCAGGCCAGTCTGATTTTTCTTCTGTATGCCGAAAATCCTGGAATAAAAGCCAAAGCCTTGCTCGGAGGTTGGGACTTCTTCCACAGCCTGGCGCTCGACGAGCGACCGGATCTCCGCCAACAGAGTTGCTGTCCCAATCTGTGGGAGAGGAGGAGGGAGGAGAGGAAGGTACCGGTAGGTAGTGGTAGGCGGTATTCCGTGGAGACTACGGAGAGGATCCAGGGGTCTGAAAAATTCTGGTGCCAAAATTGCATGCTAAAGGCAAGCCTGTCCACCACTGGAGACATGTGAATCCTGAAGGGGCGTGTCATGCCTTCTTTCCCTCTGAGGCTGTTGCAGAGGAGGGGGATTGAAAAAAGCCCTTGCCCCCCCATTTTGTTGTTTCCTCCGGTGCTGACACACGTTGCCTGGACCTTAGTTCTTAAAAGCCCCGGAACCCACCAAAGGCCCGTCCCTTGTCAGAGCATTGCTGTGACTGGGTGCAGGCCTTGGCCGTCGCCTTCGTAAGAATAGATAAAGACTTCGCCGCTTGCGAGCTGTTCTTTTTATCTAATTCTTCATCCGTGGTGGAGTGAAAGAGGTCACCGTCCTCAAATGGAAGGTCCAATATGCGTTCCTAGACGTCAGGATAAAATTTAGTAGCCCGGAGCCAGACCGTCCTTCTCATGTCCGTGGCGATGCATATGGCCCAGCCAGAGGTGTCAATGTGGGCCACGGTTGATTCCATGATTTCCTGCGCAACCATTTTAGCCTCTGCCAGTCCCGCCTCGAAATGTGACAGGCTCTGTACCGGAAGTTCTGGAAGGAAGTCGGCTATTTCCTGCCAAATACTCTGGTTAACGGCTGCCAGCATGGCATCCGCGTTGGCCTGACGAAGATGCAGCGAAGCTTTGGAATAAAGCTTCTTCCCGTACGCCTCGAAGATTATCCCCTCCTTGCCTAGCAGTGCTGAGAACGAGGTGGCCAAGGACGACTGAGGCTTTAAGTAGAGTGACGCTGCAGCAATCACTGAGGAGTGTGGTTGAGGGTGGGACGGCAGCAAGAGTGTATCCCCCTCCATTCGACCCGCTGGATCGAGTGGGGTTCGATCCACCCCTTTTTGCCAGGGCGACGTCCTTTTGCATCGGGATCCCTGTTCTAACTCAGGGGTGTAGAGTGAGGACCTCGGCGAGCACCCCTGCCTCTGGTTGTTCGACTTTGGGCTGTGGAAGGCCCAGGTACTCTGCCAGACTTGAAAGTTGTTTGTGGAAGGCATTGGCTGACGATGGTGTGTCGGGGTCTTCTTCCTCATCTGTGTCCACCTGGGCGTCCGGCTGGTCCGGCGCAGGAGGAGGATGAAGAGAAGTGCTGGGTGGCAAGGGCTGAGGTGTGGCGACCAGAGCCGGAGGCTGGTACGGAACTGTCTGAACTGTGGGAGGCAGGGGAGCCGGAATCGAAGGAGCCCGCGCAGGCAGCGTAGCCTGCACGGGGCCTGAGGCTCTGGAGCCATAGGAGGAATGACTATGGGCGCGGGCGACGGGACCGGAGGGAGCATGTCCCCGATAGCATCTCTGAGGATGGTCCCCATCTGAGGAGATCTCATGAGTTTGAGGAACTCTTCAAAGAACCTGTCCTCACAGGCCAGTGCGGTGGCAAGTGATTTTGACGGGATCGCAGGAGGCTGCTGGGGCCGGTGCATTTTCTGTCTAGTTGGTTGTAACGGGAATCTGCCCTGCGCTGCTGATGGATAAGCTGTAGGTCACGTACCTGGTTGACCTCAGTCCCATCTTGTAACTCGTTTACCCACCTGCACTGTTACTCGGGGAGGTATCGGAAGAGCGCCCATCTTGTTTGGCACGTCGGCCATCAGCTGCATGCCACGTGCCAAAGTCGTAGTGCTTGGCTCACTGGGCCCAGCCTCCTCCAGGACTCTTGACGGTGGAGCATGAGACCTGCCCTGCCCCTCAGGCCGATGCCTGGTAGGTGTGTCACCCTCTGCAAAGTCACCGGTAGTGCTGCGTGTAGGCGCCCCCTCGCCCATGTTGCTGGTACAAGGGTGTAGCCTCTTGGGTGTACTCCCGGTAAAAGAACCTTCCGGTCCCTAAGCACTGTCTTCGAGAGGATCTACGGACCCCTCGGCCCGGCGGTCGGTAGCTGAATTAGCCTCGGTACTCTAGCAGGTATGAGAACCTGGACAGGTTCCTCCCGCTCGGGTGTTTCTTTGAGAAGGTGTCGCTCTTGCGGGATGCGTTGGAAAAGAGCAGCCCTACCTTGGGCCTTGATCGATGCTTGACAAAGTCCTTCAGGTCCTCTGGAGGCGACTTCTCGAAGAGCTCCCTCCACTAGCCAATCTATTCTTCGCAGAGAGTTAATTGCATGTGGTACAACTGTTAGGGAGAATTCTCTGTTTAGGCTGAATTTCCCTACCTAGTGAGTCCCCCAGCAGCTTTGCTGGATTTCTGGGGTTTAATTTTTTTCTCCTGCCAAGAGTGAGACTCTTTTACCCTCACTCTTGGACATGTTGAAGTGTGTTTTCTTGGTTAAACCTTGTGTTGAATGGGCTATGGGGTCTTTTACTCCATAGGGCCTCATGTATTTTTGTGATGTGGGTCACACAGCACCCTCTGTGCCGTGACCCAGGGGTGTCCTAGGGACTCCCCAACATAGACTCCATACCCTGGGACTGACTACTGTCTCCCAGGGCATGTAAAGTCACCAAAGACTTTGCTAGTCTTGAATCCTGAACAGAACCAGTACAAACCATCATATTGTGGACGTACTGGCTGGGGCAATTCGATTGCCCCAGGGTCTGTTAGTCGAGGGGGCACGTCTCCGTCCCCCCTGATCGAGTTTTGGATGGTGGCAGTGGAAACTACTTTTTATATTCGACCGCGAATATTTTCCTATGGGATTTCCCATTGTTTTAGGCTAACACATTTAATTATTTATTTACGGTAGCCTTAAACATACCGCCGGTTTATATATTTATTTTTATAACTCCGGTTGGGACTTTTTGCCAAAACTTGATTCTAAAATGGCGTTGGTGTTCGCCTCTGTAACTCTGACCCAAAGTGGAGCCCTTTGTTCCACTTTTGGCGGGCTTCTCCACAGAAGCCCTCCAAAGTGGTGCCACTCTGTCTGGGGTACTTAGGAGGGGTGGAGGGGGATTTAGGCACCCTGGACTGAGTTACCTTGGTAACTCAAGTCGCACTCCGTCCTGATTGGCCCAAGTGGTGAGCCGCCCGGCTCACCACTTAGCATGTTTGAGTGACAGCTAGGCTGGGTGAATGGGGGTTTGCTGCATAAAAGCAGGGCTTTGGGGACTGGGACTTCAGAAGTCGCCACAGGACCAAGAATCCGACGAGGGAAGAGCTGAGCCGACCTGCTTCGACGACACCACCCAGTGGAGCCCTGCTGAACCGTCTCACCACTTTTTTCCCGACGACCGAGGAGAACTCTTAACGGAGTGGCTCCTTCCCTTGACTGGTGGGGACAACCAGTTTTCGCCTTCTTTCCGTTCTTTTGAGGTATCTCGTGGCCGCCTTGCCTGTGCCAAGCACCCCGGCATCCGGAATACCACACTTTACCCCCATACCGCGAAAGTCGGTACCAACCCTTTAACCGGAGGACTCCGCGGCTGGTTTCTTCCCGGGCAGTGCTACGACCTTTCTCTTCTGCTCTTCAGCGAGATATTCTTCTCCCCTGACCGACGTCGAGCCTTGCTGTCACTGCCTGGAACAACTGCCCCCGCCGGAGGATCCTTTCCGCTTAAGGTACTGTGTTCCGCCTGGCTTCCCTTGCTACCGACTGTACGGGGTAGATTTAGCCCCCGGCTTTCGAACCTGGGAGTGCCTGGGACACTTTGGCTAAACTTTCTGAGCCACTCTAAACTCTTTTTGACTCTTTGCAAGACTTTGAATCTCTAACTAACAGTGTGATCTTGGGCACATTTTCGCTCCGGCTACTCTAAGAGTGGGCCCTGCCTAGTGACTTTTGCTCACCTGTGACTTTAGTCTTCTTTAAAGCCTATTGCAAGTGTTCTGGACCTTAGAGTGGTGTGTCTAACCTATTTCTGCTTTTTCTCTCCCTTTCTTGGAAACTACTAGAGTGTCATCTAACGTTAAGCACTCACCTCTGTTTTAATTAAGTGGTGTTAACCTAGAGTTGTCTAGATAGGAGAAAGGATTGAATTTACGTTCATTATAACTGTGTTGAAGTGTTTTTACCCTATTCGTTGCTAGAGTGTTTTTACTTATGTGTGTTTTTAAATAAATAACTATATTCTTTTGAAACCAAGCTCTGGTCAGTGTTTGCTTGTGCTATTGTGTGTTGGTACATATTGTGTATACTTTGCATACTGCCTAACTCTTCTTGAGAGAAGTCTGACTGCTCAGCCACAGCTACCAGGTAAATCTGGGTGGTGCAGACTGCTACCAAAGGGGTTTACTGCTCTACCTGTAGTCTTAAATCTTTTGCAGTGTTCCCCAAGGGAACTGCACAGGTTTCTGCCTAACACTGGTGTACAGCGGTGGGATTTGTATTGAGTATACATTTTATTGTGCTTTAGATACCTTAGTGCAACTAACCACAAAGCTTAGCACTGAAAAAGTAAAACCTCTAACATGTCAGTTATAGAAAGCTATAGTCAAGAGTCCCTTGCAGCCAAAACTGCTGATTGTTTAAGAGTGCTCTGTAAACATAAGGATCTCCTGACTAAGGGCAAGAAAATGGAGCTGATTGAAAGATTGTTAGCTAACCAAAGTCTGGGTGATGGTTCAGAGGAACCTACCACTCCAGCAACTGTAGATGACAGTATTGAAGTTAACATGGAGCAAAATGTTGATGTTTCTGAGGAAGAGTCAGAAGAGGAGGGTGAGGCTGTTGTAACTGTCCCCCCTAGGCCTCTGCCTGCTCTACCTGCTGTACCTACTGGACCTTTACCAGGTCCCACATTTAGTCCTCAGTACTTTGAACTGGAGAAAATGAAGCTAGAATTGGAGTATAAGAAACTTAATGCTCAAACTGACAAAGAACTAAGGCTAAGGGAAATGGAGCTCAAGTATGACTTAGAAATGAAGAAATTATCTGTTGAGAATGTTTCTCTCTCTGGCTCCTCTAGAAGTTCCAGTCCTAAAAGACCCCGGATGCCTAAAGAATTGGTTGGTATGTATGAGCCTAAGTTGGATGTGTTGGATTGGTTGTCTCTGTTTGAATATAATCATGGGCTCCAGAACATCACAGGAAATGACTTACTCACCTGGTTGTTCTCTAGGCTTCCCCCTGTTGCAACTGATGTGGTAATGGAGATGGGGGAGGAGGATAGGAAGGACTATGAATGTGTGAAACTAGCTTTAATAGCTAGGTTTGGGAAGACCCCTTCCCAGTATCTTAAGAGGTTTAGGAGCCTCAAAAAGCATGATGGTACCCCTTGGGCTACCTGGGTGAATGAATGTTTGAAAAACTTAGAGGGATGGATTAAGGGTTACAAGGTGAACACTTATGAAGGTATGAAGAATTTGTTTATGTTGGAGACTATTTATGATGCCTGCTCTCCTGAGCTCAGACAACACTTGGCTGATTCCAGGGAATTAGATTCCCGGAAACTAGCTAAGGCTGCTGACTTGTGGGTTGCCAACAGGGCCACTCACAAGGATTCTGGGGTAACTCAGAAGAAGGATGGGGAAAAACAGTCTAAGAAGGACTCCAAAGAGAATTCTAATACTACAAATTCCAAAGAGGGCCCCAAACAAAACTATAAGGGTAAGCCACAAGGGAAACCAAATCAGGCTAGTGTACCTTCTGGTCCCAGACCAGAAGGAGGTCAGAACAAGCCTCCATTCCAGCGAGCCTTTGGCTCATGCTTTGTTTGTAAGGCTACTGACCATGTGAAAGGAGATCCCAGATGTAAGGGTAAACCTTCAGGGGTCCAGCTTGCCTCCTTAGCCTTCGCTCCAGAAGAGGAAGTACATATGGCAAGTGGAAACTTTCTATTACTAGCTGATGAACCCACTGGAGTCTCAGCTAGTGTTTCTTTAGTCTCTCTGGGGTTGTGGGAGCAACAGAATTTAGATGTCTATAACTCTATCCCAGATAATACTAAAGAGTATTATAAGGACAGTGTCCAGGTGAATGGTCAGGAGACTCCTGCCATTAGGGACACTGGAGCCAGCATAACTGTGGTGGATGAATCATTTTTCAAGGCCGAGGATGTTGCTAAGGCACCCAAATGCCTCACCAAGTTAGCTGGTGGGCCTGTGCAGATGTGTCCCCAGTTACCAGTTCTCATCCAATGTAATGATATGGCTGTAAAAATACCTGTCAGTGTACAATGTGAAGTGCCAGGTAGGGTTCTGTTGGGTAATGACCTCAAAGCTCTTGGAGTTGTATCTCATACCCCCAGACCTCCTAGCAAAAGGTTTCAGGAACTCACAAAACCTGCAAGGGAGAAAACCCTGAGAGGGTTATCTCAGGAGATGATGACAGAAATCACTCCTCTACCACTGGAGCAACTTACTGCAGTAACTACCAGATCAGGAGCAAAGGGGCAACCCAAGACTCCTAGGAAAAAGCCAGCAGCAAGCACTCCAGTGCTTCCAACAAGGACTTCCCCTAGGTTGTCCAAAGTTACACCTGTAACTCCACCTCCAGCTGAGGCTGAGAGGGAGGTACAACCCTGTGTGGTTGAGCTAGACTCTGAGGAAGAGCTAGAAGGAGGCCCCAACCTTATTGGAGATTTGGACCCTGAGGACCATCCTGAGCTGCAGTCTTTACTGGCAGAAGGTGGGCCTAGCAGGGCAGCTTTTCGTAAGGGGCAAAGAGAATGTCCAACTCTGGAGGGTCTCCGCCACCAGGCAGCTTCTCAAGCTGATGGGCAAGAGCCTGGGAAGTATAGGTTGCACTGGGAAGATGGCCTCTTCTACAGTGAACCCACTGAGTCTGAACCTGGAGACTACAAACGCCTTGTAGTCCCACAAGAAAACAGACAACAGTTCTTACAACTAGCCCATGAGATACCTTTGGCTGGCCACTTGAGTTTCAAGAAGACCAAGGAAAGGCTCTCACTCTACTTTTATTGGCCAAAGATGGGGGCTGAAGTAGATAGATATTGTAAGAGCTGCCATACCTGCCAGACTTCTGGTAAGGTTGGTTCCAAGAATGTGGCACCTTTAGTGCCTCTCCCAGTTGTGGGAGTCCCATTTGAGAGGGTAGGGATTGACATTGTTGGTCCCCTTGATCCTCCAACCTCCTCAGGCAACAGGTTTATCCTTGTTGTAGTAGACCATGCTACTAGATACCCTGAGGCCATTCCTATGAGGACTGTTACAGCTCCGGCTGTGGCTAAGGCCCTCCTTGGTATTTTTACCAGGGTTGGGTTTCCTAAGGAGGTAATCTCTGACAGGGGGTCAAACTTTATGTCCCACTACATGAAGGCCATGTGGAAAACCTGTGGAGTTACCTACAAGTTCTCAACCGCCTACCACCCTCAGACAAACGGGTTGGTTGAAAGGTTTAACAGAACCATGAAGAGCATGATAGGTGCTTTAGAAGAACCCCTTAAGAAAAAGTGGGACCTTCTACTGCCATGCCTTCTCTTTGCTTATAGAGAAGTCCCTCAGGAGGGAGTAGGTTATTCTCCCTTTGAGCTTCTCTATGGCCATCCAGTCAGAGGTCCATTGGCCCTGATTAAGGAGGGGTTGGAAGGTGCTCCTCCCCTCAAGCCAGTCAGAGTGACTGACTATGTGATAGGTCTCCGGAGGAGAATGTCACACATGATGGCAGAAGCAAGTGACAACTTGAAAGCTGGTCAAGCCCTGGTCAAACATTGGCACGACCAGAAGGCTAACATGGTTGAGTTTACTCAAGACCAGCTAGTTCTAGTTATGCTCCCAACAAGGCAGAGGGCCTTGCAAGACAAATGGATGGGACCCTTCAAGGTTGTGGGAAAACTTGGAGAGGTCAACTATCTGGTGGATCTGGGCAGACCCAGGGAAGCTCCTAGAGTCTTCCACACCAACCGACTAAAAGCATACATCTCCAGACCTGATGTAGGAGCCTTGCTTCTAGCTTCAGCTGCAGAGGAGGAAGAGAGTGAATCTCTCCCTGATCTCCTCAGAGGTGTACCTTTAGATGAAAAAGTTGAAGGAGTCAATCTCTCTTCAGACCTGACACCTGAGCAACAAGAGGAGTGCAAATCTATGTTAAATCAGTTTGCCTCCCTGTTCTCACTGTCACCAGGCTTGACCCCTTGGGGCCAGCATGAGATACTCACTGGTGACTGTCTGCCAGTCAAAAGCAGAGGATACAGAATGTCAGAACATATCAGAGCCCACATCAAAGGAGAGGTCAAGAAGATGCTTGATCTCGGGGTAATAGAGCCCTCTACTAGTCCATGGTCTAGCCCAGTTGTGTTAGTACCAAAGGCAGGATCCAAAGACTTGAGATTCTGTGTGGACTATAGAGCTCTAAATGCAGTCACCAAGACTGATGCCCACCCTTTGCCCAGGACAGATGAGTTGGTGGATAAACTTGGTGCAGCCAAGTACCTCAGCACATTTGACCTGACGTCAGGCTATTGGCAAATAGCCCTGACAGACCATGCCAAGGAGAAAACTGCATTTTCAACCCCAGTTGGCTTGTACCAGTTTAAGGTCATGCCTTTTGGACTGAAAAATGCACCTGCCACATTCCAAAGGATGGTGAACCAGGTTCTGGCTGGGATGGAAGATTTCTGCATGGCATACTTGGATGACATTGCAGTCTTCAGCCACTCCTGGGAAGAACATGTGAACCACCTAGGACATGTGTTGCAGGCTCTGAAACAGGCCCATTTGACAATCAAAGCCAGTAAGTGCCAGATTGGTCAAAGTAAAGTGGTCTACCTTGGACATGAGGTAGGAGGTGGAGAAATAAGGCCTTTGCCCAGCAAGATTGAAGCTGTGCAAAATTGGACAACACCAACTACTCAAACCCAAGTGAGAGCTTTTCTAGGCCTCACTGGGTATTACAGGAATTTCATTGAGAACTATGGGACCATAGCTTCTCCACTGAATGTAATCTCCTCTCCCAAATTCCCTAAGAAGGTAAAATGGAATGAGGAGTGCAATCAGGCCTTTGAAAAACTGAAGAGAGCTCTTTGCCAGGCTCCAGTATTGAGAGCTCCTGACTACCACCAACCTTTCATTGTACAAACTGATGCTTCCAATGTAGGTATAGGTGCAGTTCTAAGCCAACTGGATGAGAAGGGTAGGGAGCACCCCATTTGCTTCATCAGTAGGAAACTGAAGGATCCTGAGACAAGGTGGGCAACTATCGAAAGAGAATGCTTTGCTATTGTGTGGGCACTGAAGAAGTTTAGGCCATACTTGTATGGTTCTACTTTTGTTATTCAGACTGACCACCAACCCTTGAGATGGTTAATGCAAATGAAAGGGGAAAATCCAAAACTATTGAGATGGTCAATCTGCCTGCAAGGGTTTGATTTCACCATTGAGCACAGGTCAGGGTGTCACCATCAAAATGCTGATGGACTCTCTAGGATGTATATCATCGACTAGAGGTATGAGGTTCATCCAGGAGTGGATTAAATCCTCCTGTCCCTTAGTCTGGGGGGGGCGAGTGTTAGGGAGAATTCTCTGTTTAGGCTGAATTTCCCTACCTAGTGAGTCCCCCAGCAGCTTTGCTGGATTTCTGGGGTTTAATTTTTTTCTCCTGCCAAGAGTGAGACTCTTTTACCCTCACTCTTGGACATGTTGAAGTGTGTTTTCTTGGTTAAACCTTGTGTTGAATGGGCTATGGGGTCTTTTACTCCATAGGGCCTCATGTATTTTTGTGATGTGGGTCACACAGCACCCTCTGTGCCGTGACCCAGGGGTGTCCTAGGGACTCCCCAACATAGACTCCATACCCTGGGACTGACTACTGTCTCCCAGGGCATGTAAAGTCACCAAAGACTTTGCTAGTCTTGAATCCTGAACAGAACCAGTACAAACCATCATATTGTGGACGTACTGGCTGGGGCAATTCGATTGCCCCAGGGTCTGTTAGTCGAGGGGGCACGTCTCCGTCCCCCCTGATCGAGTTTTGGATGGTGGCAGTGGAAACTACTTTTTATATTCGACCGCGAATATTTTCCTATGGGATTTCCCATTGTTTTAGGCTAACACATTTAATTATTTATTTACGGTAGCCTTAAACATACCGCCGGTTTATATATTTATTTTTATAACTCCGGTTGGGACTTTTTGCCAAAACTTGATTCTAAAATGGCGTTGGTGTTCGCCTCTGTAACTCTGACCCAAAGTGGAGCCCTTTGTTCCACTTTTGGCGGGCTTCTCCACAGAAGCCCTCCAAAGTGGTGCCACTCTGTCTGGGGTACTTAGGAGGGGTGGAGGGGGATTTAGGCACCCTGGACTGAGTTACCTTGGTAACTCAAGTCGCACTCCGTCCTGATTGGCCCAAGTGGTGAGCCGCCCGGCTCACCACTTAGCATGTTTGAGTGACAGCTAGGCTGGGTGAATGGGGGTTTGCTGCATAAAAGCAGGGCTTTGGGGACTGGGACTTCAGAAGTCGCCACAGGACCAAGAATCCGACGAGGGAAGAGCTGAGCCGACCTGCTTCGACGACACCACCCGGTGGAGCCCTGCTGAACCGTCTCACCACTTTTTCCCGACGACCGAGGAGAACTCTTAACGGAGTGGCTCCTTCCCTTGACTGGTGGGGACAACCAGTTTTCGCCTTCTTTCCGTTCTTTTGAGGTATCTCGTGGCCGCCTTGCCTGTGCCAAGCACCCCGGCATCCGGAATACCACACTTTACCCCCATACCGCGAAAGTCGGTACCAACCCTTTAACCGGAGGACTCCGCGGCTGGTTTCTTCCCGGGCAGTGCTACGACCTTTCTCTTCTGCTCTTCAGCGAGATATTCTTCTCCCCTGACCGACGTCGAGCCTTGCTGTCACTGCCTGGAACAACTGCCCCCGCCGGAGGATCCTTTCCGCTTAAGGTACTGTGTTCCGCCTGGCTTCCCTTGCTACCGACTGTACGGGGTAGATTTAGCCCCCGGCTTTCGAACCTGGGAGTGCCTGGGACACTTTGGCTAAACTTTCTGAGCCACTCTAAACTCTTTTTGACTCTTTGCAAGACTTTGAATCTCTAACTAACAGTGTGATCTTGGGCACATTTTCGCTCCGGCTACTCTAAGAGTGGGCCCTGCCTAGTGACTTTTGCTCACCTGTGACTTTAGTCTTCTTTAAAGCCTATTGCAAGTGTTCTGGACCTTAGAGTGGTGTGTCTAACCTATTTCTGCTTTTTCTCTCCCTTTCTTGGAAACTACTAGAGTGTCATCTAACGTTAAGCACTCACCTCTGTTTTAATTAAGTGGTGTTAACCTAGAGTTGTCTAGATAGGAGAAAGGATTGAATTTACGTTCATTATAACTGTGTTGAAGTGTTTTTACCCTATTCGTTGCTAGAGTGTTTTTACTTATGTGTGTTTTTAAATAAATAACTATATTCTTTTGAAACCAAGCTCTGGTCAGTGTTTGCTTGTGCTATTGTGTGTTGGTACATATTGTGTATACTTTGCATACTGCCTAACTCTTCTTGAGAGAAGTCTGACTGCTCAGCCACAGCTACCAGGTAAATCTGGGTGGTGCAGACTGCTACCAAAGGGGTTTACTGCTCTACCTGTAGTCTTAAATCTTTTGCAGTGTTCCCCAAGGGAACTGCACAGGTTTCTGCCTAACAACAACCTTCCCATCCATGGTCGGGCCAACGCAGCGGCGGCAAAGAGCATGGGGATCTGATGTAGGGAAGAGCCCCTCGCAGGCTGGACACCTGTTGAAGCCCGCTGAAGTCGACATGAGCCGGGGAGGAGAGTGGCGCCAGAGGACCAAGTACCTGATTGATAAATGAAGACAAAAAGACATAAGAAAGTATCCAGGGAAGAGCGCGTGGTATTACATGTCCGAAGCCAAACCCAGGAGCGCTGGTGAAATCGTCCGGTTCCCGTTGATGCGGAAAAAGGGACTGAGGTGTGGCGCCGGTGGGCGGAGTCAGGGAAGCGCATGCTCCTAGGGCTGCACCCCTGCGCGCCTCCAAATTTAAAGGTGAAGCAAGTTTTTCCTGGTGAAAAAGGTTCCGTCTCCCGTCGAAGGAAGGGCGGCCATGCAGTATGGAGGAAAGGGGACGGGACGTAAGGGGACGGGACGTAAGAGTAACTCAGGTACAGCTTAGGTTTTGGGTGTTCCAAAAAAGAAATGCCATTTTGTCCATCTCCTTATTCTGACTTACCACACATAATATAACTTGATTAATCAAGAGTTAAGGTTAATCTAACAAAATGTAAGGTGTACAAAGAGTGGGAACACTGCCATTAAGGTACAAAAAGTACTCAACCATGAAACTGAGCATAAGAACAAACTCCATATCACTAAAAATAGAAACGTAACACTCATTTCAAAGTTTTATGGTTGAATTTCTAGTGGTATACATCTTAACCGTATTATCACTTTTTGTACAATTTGCTTTTTGTTAGATAAATCTTAACTCTTGATTAAAAAAGGTTTTGTTTTATTTATAATTTCAGTATTTTCTGTGGGGAGTACGGCATATCGATTGTTAGTGTATGTAGAATAAGTGAATGTAGTATTGTTTGCCGTATGAGCATATGGCATTTGAGGCAAATGATTTACATTGACAACATGTGCGCAATAGTTTTCATGCGTATTAAGCACATGTCATAATAGCATGATTTTTAAGAATACGAAACATATGGGTGTGTGTGGCGCAAGATCATGTTGCCTAACAACAAGTGGCTTAAGTGTATGTGCATTAATGGTATGTGCGGTAAATTAAAGTTACTCACTGTAGTGACTACAGTACTCAGTCATTAGTCCCCTTTCCTCCATCCTTGTGGGCATCTCCGAACATGGGGATGGTAACAGAATCTTTGGCAGCTAAAATGGTAGCTTCCCATTTAAATTTAGTATAGCGCTCGGGCCGCAGCCTCGGGAAAGCCCTGCTGAGCCCCCGCCCCCGGCTCCTCACCTCAGTCCCCTTTGAACACATTGGACGCTTAGATACCTGGCTACGCTTATTACATATTAGCCTTTGGCATACTAGCAGGGAAAGGCGGGTGGGATATAATAAGGAAAGGGGACTATGAGTACTCTAGTCACTACAGTGAGTAACTTTAATTACTCAAACGTCCTGTCCCCTTTCCTTCATCCTTGTGGGTGATTCCTCTAAACAAGAAAATAGGGTGGAGCTGTGATAACCAGCCTCATATCTAGGAGGAAGCAAAAAGATTCTTCAGAATCGCCTGACCAAACTCTGCATCGTGCCTGGAGCTGGTGTCCAGTGAGTAGTGCTTACAGAAGGCCGACTGAGTGGCCCAAGTGGCCGCCTTGCAGATAACATCCCAAGATGCATGTCTCTGAAACGCAACGCCCGTGGCCTTGGCTCTGACCGAATGGGCATGAATCCCATCAGGAACAGGTTTGCCCATTGCCGTATGGAAATGGCCTGAACCATCCAACGGGCAATGGAAGCCTAGACAGCCTGAGAGCTGAGAGCTGGGGGAGGAGCCCCCTAAAGTCACAAACAATGCCTCAGACTTCCGGAAGGATTTTGTCTGAGAGAGATCAAACTTGAGGACCCTCTTGAGGTCCAAGGAATGCAGGGCCCTCTGTGCCTCTGACTGCGGGTTCGGGAAGAACACCGGCAGGCAGATCTCTTGATTCAGATGAAATGGAGAGACCACCTTGGGCAAGAAGTTAAGGTGAGCGTGCAATATTATCTTGTGAAACGTGGTGAAGGGCTAGCACGAAGACAACGCCTACAGCTCACTAACTCTGCACGCAGAGGTGAAGAGGTGAGAGCCATCAGCTTAACTGTTTAGTGTTACCAAGCGGATGCCCACAGAGGCCATCAGCTCGAAAGGCTTGTGCTGCAAAGCTGCAAGTACCACATTAAGGTCCCAGACAGGGTGCCACCTATGCAACGGAGGAAAAAGCCTAGACAACCCCTTAAGGTGGGCCATAACCACCGGGTTGGCCGCCGAAAACATGTTCAGGGGAATTCATGTAAGCCCCAATGGCCGAATAATAAGTGCAGCAAGTATCCACCTTAATTCCAGAATGAGCCAGGTGTGCTGAAAAATCCAGTATGTCATACAGAGGACAGGTGACAGGGTCCAGACCCTTGTAACGAGCCCAATGGCAGAACCTAGACCATTTGCTCTTATACTGGGCGCGAGTCGAGGGACTCCTGGCCTGCTGAATGATGTCCCAAATGTCATCCGAAAATTGAGCATGCTGAAGCCTCAGCTGGTCAGGAACAAGGCCGCCAGCTTGGCCGTGTCCGGATGTTCCACTGCCCCGCCCTGCTGCATCAGGAAGCCCCTGCTGGAGATCGAAAGGTGGACAGGACCCTGGTAGCACAACTGCAGCGGATCTGAAAAGCAGGTTCTCGGAGGCCAGTGGGGGACAACCAGGACGAGGCTGCACTCCACCAAAGCCCAGAACTTGCAGAGGGGTGGCCGGGAATGCAAAACACCAGCGGCCGTGCCAATAGATCTGGAAGGTGTCTCCCAGTGACCCGACCGGCCCATGAAGCAAACTGGGGGCACGCTTGAACAGGGGCAAGAAGGAGTTGGTGTGCAACTCCCACTCGTAGGTGTTGAACCCCAAGAGGCTCAGTTAGTGCGCTTCTGCATTGCTGTCCCCCGGAAGGTGGAACGCCAATATCCAAAGCCCTTCCATCAGGGCCCATTCCCAGATTGATACTGCCTCCTGACAGCGGAGGGAGGGGGAAGGGGTGCCATACTGCTTGTTCAGGTTAAACATTGTAGTAGAGCTGTCTATCCTGACCAGGACAGACCTGTCCCTGATGAGGGGCAGTAACGCCTTGAGGGCCAGGCCCACTGCCTGAAGCTCGAGAAGATTGATATGCAGGAGGGCTTCAGTCCTGCACCAAGCACCATGAATCATGTAGCCCTCCAGAGTAGTCCCCCGAGCCTGAACGGGAGGAATCAGTCATCACTACCAGGGTAGGCTGGGTTCAGCTGTGGCTCCCACTGAAACATTGCCATCCATCATCCACCAGCAAAGATCGGCAGTAGGAGCGGTGGTATTGGGATCCTGTCCGACTGAGACCCTGTCTCCTGATCCCAATTGGCCGCCAGGTGAAGCTGGAGGCACCTCATCTTTAGACGAGCGCACTATACAGTGAGCACACAGGAGGCCATCAGGCCCAGAAGATGCTGGAACCACCATGCCCAGGTGATAGAGTTGATCAGAAAGTGGCCCAGTGCCTTGCGGATGGACAGGAGCATCCCAGGCATGGGGAACACCCGTTGAGCGGTCATGTTCCAATGCACCCCCAGGAAGAACAGATCCTGGTATGGGCGCAATTTTGACTACTTCTGGTTGAGGGAGAACCCCAGCTGATTAAGGATATCTGGCAATCTCTGGCAGGAGTGCACCACCCCCTCGGGTGACCCCACCCTCACCAACCAGTCGTCCAAATAAGGGTAAAGATAATGGCCCTCCAAGTAGAAAAGGCCTGCCACTCCGTTTATCAACTTCGTTAAGACATGAGGGGCCAAGTTCAGGCTGAAGGGCAGCAAGCACACCTTGTTCTGAAAATGGTACAACATTATCGTGAACCGCAGAAACTTCCAATGCGGTTGGCAACTGGGTATTTGCATGTACGCGTCCTTGAGGTGCAGGGAACACTTCCTGTCCCCTGCACACAGATAGTTGGCTATGGGCACAGGAATAATCATCTTTAAGTGTTCTATTGGTAAAGACCGATTCAGAAATGACAGGTCCAGGACAACCCTCAGGCCAGCTTGGTTGTTCTTAGGTAACGCAAAAATACTGGAATAGTAGCAGGAGCCCCTGTCTGAAAGAGGAACCGGTTCTATTGTCTGCATCTTCAAAAGCGAAAGGACCTCCAGTAAAAGAGCCGGGGACCCGATCTGACGAAGACGAGGAGAGGATGGTAGAGGAAAAGGAAGAGGAAACTGCAGTCTATGGAGACTACGGATAGGATCAACAGGTTGTTGAAAAGACGCTTCCAGGTGTCCTGGAAAAGAGCCAAACAGCCCCCCACAGGCTGACTGTGTTCCGTGACCTTGACGTCACTGCTTCTTGGCGTCAGAGGTGGAAGCAGAAGAGGGGGAGCGGAAAAAACCCATGCAAAGTCCTCTGCTGCTTTCTCCTGTTGTCACTGGACGACATGTCAGGCCTCTGTGTACCGCAGCCCCGAAACCCCTTGAAGCCAGAGAAAGTGTAGAGTTTGAACTCAGTCCTGCCCTGAGACTGAGGGAAGGATTTCTGTCCTGGTTTTGTCAGGATTGCCAAGGACTTGGCGGTTTGAGTGGAGGGTTTCTTCTTTATCAACTTGTCATTGGTTGTCAAATGAAAACGGTCCACGCCTTCGAAGGGCAGATCCAGGATCTGCTCCTGCACGTCAGATGAAAACTTAATGGCATGTATCCATGCCGTCCTTCTCATCTCGACACCAAGGCGCAGCCCTCTTTTGGCTGTGTCGATGTGGGAGACCAAAGATTCCATGAGGTCCTGCGCAATGGCCTGGGCATCTGCCAGACCGCTTGTACAAAGGAAGGTTGCGCAGAAATTCCATGAGCTCCAGCAACAGCTTCTGGTTAGTTGCAGCCAAGATGGCGCCTGCATTGGCTTGCCGCAGATGCAGTTCTGAGATGGAATAAAAGCGCTTGCCCAAAGACTCGAGGACCTTGTCATCCTTGGAATGACAACTAGAGGTGGCTCCCGTGGAGGAAAACAATGAAGACGATGGTTCAGAATATAATGAGGGCACAGCCACTACTCAAGAATGCGGCAGTGGGTGGGAGGCCACCTGCAGGACATCCTTCTGAAGAGGGATGCCAGACAGGATAGTGGTGTGCTTACCCCAAATCTCTGTTAGCGCTCCTGACACCTGGGGTGCTTCCTCAGACAGAGGGACCATCAAAGAACTCCATCAGGTCCTGAAGGCGCTCATGAAAGGCCTTAACAGATGCTGAGGGTTCATTGTCCTGGGCGTCCTCATCATTATCACTCTCCACCGCCTTTTTCACAGCAAGAGGGAGGTGGAGGGATCTGAACAACTGTTAGGGCCTGGAAGAGAGGAGGGGACCGGAGAGGCGCCAATTGCGGGATGACCTCCTTCACTATATCCTTCAGAAGCCCCTTCAACTGAGGGGAACGCATGAGGAAGAGGAAACGCTTGAATAAGCGTCCTCACAAGCTGCCAGGGGCCCAGCCCTCTGAGGCACTCGGCCCCCGCTCCAGGTTAAAGCGCTGAGGTGCCTGGGGTGTGCAGCCATAAGGCTGTGATGGGTAGATGTACCCCTGAGGAGACCAGATGCCTGTACCATACAATCTGCTGCCGCTTCTAGAGGGAAGGGGACTGGGATCATCTTGCAAAGCCCCTTTGATCGGTGAAAGTACGGGCGGGCGCTGACTTGGATCCAAGATGGCCACCAGTCAGGCAGGCTTCGCCATGTGTCTCTCCACCATTTTGATGCCATGCACCACGCCCTGGGCAGGACACCATAGACATGGGAGGATACAGCTTGGGTATTGCACCCGAAGCAGAAGCATCAACCTCAGTGATAACTCTGCAAGGCCCTGAGCCCTAGGCTGGCCGGTAGTCGTAACGCCCTGACTCAAGACCTCGGAGCGAGCTTCGGTAGGCTGGACACCCTTGGCACCTGCGCCGGTAGCCGTGCTGGATCGTGCCGAGGGAAGACTCGTGGCACCCGATGATCCCTTACCCCTTAGGGTTGAAGAAGAGGACAAACTTGAACTCCTTTCAGAGGACAGCCCGGTAGGGCCCCTGAGCCCCTCAGCTTGGGAGCCCGTAGCCTTAGCGGCCTCGGACCTGCCAGAACCTGAATCCAAGGAACCCCGATCCGTGGCAACCCCGGGGAAGGAGTTGCAGCGCTGTAGAGCCGTGTTGAACAGAGGGCCCACCTTGTCTTGGCGAGAGGTCCTGGAGATGAAGAACTTAGGTAGGGCAAGGGAGAAGTGTGGAAGATATCCCTCCACTGCAACAACTAATTTTTCACCAATGCCCTCTTGACTGCACATAGCCTTGCGGAAACGTAAGCTGCAATCACATAGGAAATTCTCCAGTGGGGCAGGCTGGGAGGGTGATGTGAAATACGTTGGAGGAACATCCAATTTAAAGAACGTTACCAGTTGGTAAGTAACTTGTTCTTCAAATGGATTGTGTCCTCCAACGTATTCCACATCTTTGACAGACTCCCAAAGCAGTACCAGAAAATGGAGGAGGGAAAAGAATTTAGAGTACCCAATCAGATGGCAGAATAAATAACCGCCTTACCAAAGGCCATATCGTGACAATGGAGGTTATCCTGGGAGTAATGTTTAACAAAGGTGTGGATAGAAGCCCCTGTGGCTGCATCACAATATTCCAAATAGGAACTCCCCTCTGCAGGGCTGTGCAAGTAGCCACGCCCCTAGTGGAATGAGCTTGCAACCCTTTCGGAGGGTCCTTGCCCACCAAACGGTAACATTCAGTAATGGCGAGGATAATCCACCTGGACAAGGTCTGTTTTGTAACAGCCTGGCCCAATCGGTGACCAGCATACCCCACAAAGAGTTGATCGTCCACTCTGACCCTGGCCATCCTAGAAATATAAAAGCTCAGAGCTCTCCTTGGATCCAACCTATGGAGTCGCTCCTTTTCCTTACCAGGATGAGGAGGCGTATAGAAAGACGGAAGAACCACTTTCTGGCCTAAATGAAATTCAGACACTACTTTAGGTAGAAAGGAAGGACGTACCCCAAGTACAACTCTATCCTTGTAGAAGACAGCAAAGGGTGGCTTAGATGAAAGTGCCTGCAATTCACTCACTCTGCGAGCGGAAGTAACCGCAACCAAGAATACCGTCTTGAAAGAATCTCAAAGGACAAGAGTGCAAAGTTTCAAATGGAGCACCCATCAGGAATTTCAACACCAAATTCAGATCCCAAACCAGCACCTGGAAAGGGGACGGAGGGAACACATTAGTGAGCCCTTTAAGAAATTGGGAAAATCAAAAGGAATCTTAAAGAACGAACATTCTTCAGATAAGCGCTTGAAGATAGACAGCACGACCAGGGATCCTTTAATGGTACCCACTTGAATGCCCTGTGGGCCAAAGAAAGCAAGAAAGACAAAACCATGGGAATTGAACACTGAAAGGGATCAACATTTTGTCCTCTGCACCAGTCGCAAAACTTACGCCAACGGTACAGGGATTTTGTTGCTGGCTGCCTGGCCGAAAGCAACACCTCCATCACGTCATCCGGGAGGTCCCAATCCTTATACCTCAACCTTTCAGATATCAAGCGTGAGGGTTGAGGGTCCTGACCTGTGGATGGAGAACTTGAGCCGTCCCCCCTCAAGCCCCCTTGCGAGACAGAGAGCAGATCCTCTCGGTAGGGAAGACGGCATGGAGGGCAGATGGACATGTCTAGAAGGTCTGGGTACCACACTCTTCTGGCCCAATCCGGAGCAATGAGGATCATGTGGGATCTGAACCTCTGTATTCTCCTTAACACTTGGGGAATGACAGGGACTCGAGGAAACGCGTACAGCAGTGGGAATGACCAATCCACTACAAATGCATCTCCTAAGGCTCCTCTCGGAGGAAATTCCCTTGAGCATAATCTCTTGCACTTCCGGTTGGCACTGGTGGCTAAGAGATCCAGAAGGACTTCCTGAGCCAACTCCCACTCGTAAGAGATCGAGCTCTGCCTGCTAGAGCATCCGCAGCTGCATTGTCCTCTCCGGCCTGATGAACTGCCGAGAGGGAAATTTCCTTTTGAATTGCCCAGAACCAGAGCTGCATTGCCTCTCTGCACAACGGGAGTGACCCTACACCTCCCGCCCCCCATTTTTGTTGAGGTAATGCATGGCCACTGTGTTGTCTGTCATGATCAGGACACTCTTCCCTGCTCACAGACGGCAGAAAAGCCTTCAGGGACAGACTGATGGCCCTCAGCTCTGACAGGATGATGTGGAGTTTGGACTCCGACAGAGACCAACGACCGCCGGTGGTCAAGTCTTCGGCATGAGCTCCCCATCCTGTGAGTGAAGCGTCCGTCACTACAGTCACCTCCGGCCAGGTTTGCCAAAACGGCTCCCCCTTCATCAGGTTCCCCTCGTTGGCCCACCACAGAAGACCCTGGGAGACCAAGATAGGAATCTGAACAGGATCTGACATCTTGCCTGAGAACTGCGACCACTGCATCTTCAGGACCCATTGCAGGGATCTCATCCTCAGCCTGGCCTCTGGCACCAGAAAATTGCAGGATGCCATGGCCGAGCAACCTTAAGAATTCGAAAGCCGGGAGACTCTGGGCATGTTGAAACTTGTCCACCATATGCACAATGTGATGAGCCCTTACCTTTGGAGGTGAGCACTTCCCCAAGGACGTGTCCAACACAGCCCTGTTGGGAAGGTGTCAGATGCGACTTTTTAACATTTTTATGGATATGCCCAGCTTGTGGAGGGAGCGGCAGATGAGACCGAGGTGATCCAATGCTTGCCCGGATCAGCCAGTCGTCCAGGTAAGGGTAGACATGAATCCCCCCTCGCCTGAAATACGCTGCCACCACCACCATTAGCTTAGTAAAGACCCTAGAGCGGAGGTCAATCCCAATGGCAGGACCTGAAACTGAAAGTGCGAGTCGCCAGCCGCAAATTTCAGGTACTTTCTGTGCTTGGGATGAATCGGCACATGAAAGAAAGCATCCTGTAGGTCCAGAGACACCAACCAATCCTGAAGTTGACGGGCCTGGGGTACTTGAGAAAGAGTGACCATCTTGAACTTGTCCTTCATGAGAAGTTTGTTCAACCAACGCAAATCCAGGATGGGTCTCAATTCCCCATCTTTGTTTGGAATATAAAAATATAGTGAATACCATCCCTTGTTCCCCTCCGCTACAGGCACCCGTTCTATAGCGCCTTTCTCTAGCAGGGTCAAGATTTCATGCACAAGGAGCAGATCCGGAAGCCTCAAAGAGAGATTCCCTGGTGGATTGTCGTGAGGCCGCTGTAGGAAGGGAAGACAGTAGCCGTGGGCTATTGTATCCAGAACGCACACATCCAAAGTAATAGCTCGCCATTCTTCGAGATGCTGAGACAGTCTGCCACCAACCGGCGAACCATGGGACATGGCTTCATGACTGTTTTGGAGCGGCTGCGTCAGCGCCTGAAGGCAAAGAGGCAGCTGCCTGAGTGGCTTTGGCACCTCTATTTCCCCGACAACCACAGGTCAGGTACCTTTTCTCTGACCCCTTTGACTGGCGGCTCCTCTCATTCTACCAAAGGAGGAGTAGTAACGAAAAGAACATCCCCTCCACTGCTGTCCCCTAGGACGAAAAGGCAGAGGTTGATGCACAGCTGCGCTCAAAGATTTAGCAGCAGCTTTTGTGGCCTGCAACCTCTTAAGGCTCTCGTCAGCCTTGCTGCCAAACAAATGGGCGCCATCAAAGGGCATGTTCAAAAGACGTGCTTGCACATCCGGAGCAAAGCCGACTTCCGCAACCACGCAAATCTGCATATAACTGTGCTCGCAGCCATGGACCAGATAAAACTGTCGGCCGTGTCCAAACCCGACTGAAGGGATTCACACATGGCATCCTTGCCGTCTTGCACGAGAGCAAGGAACCCCTCCCTTTCTTCCCCTTCGGGAATATGCTCAGCCGCTAGAGAAACAATTCCACAGAGTGTGTGAAAATTATGCCAAGGCAGAAGTGGAGTTGGCAAATTTCAGCGCCATACTGCCCGCAGAAAACACCCTGCATGCACAACCGTCAAAGCGTTTGTCGTCCCTATCGGGAGGGATGATAGGGTACGCCGCCTGCCTCGAGGTGGCCATAGCCGCCTGAACCACCAAACTCTCGGGACTGGGGTGAGAAAGACGGCTGGGGTCGCTACCGGAAGGGCAGTATTTTGTAGTTAATGACTTGTTATCTGCCGGAAGAGATTCCGCGGTCTGCCAAGCATCCGCCACCCTTTTATGCAAGGTCAGATGAAAAGGTAATACCGGGTCAGAGGATGGACCTTGATCCAGAATATGGGTCAAGTCACCCTGAACAAAAGCTTCAGGAGGAGTTGATCAACCAAGATATTCCGTACTCTAGCCATCGGTCTCCTGTAGGATGACTCAACATAAGCCCCAGGCTCAGACCTGCCAAACTCCACCTCAGGAGTAGTGTCTATGCCACTGGTATCATGAAGAGATTGCCTTAACTCTACCAATTGACTATCCCTTGAAAAGACAGGAGCCACATCAGGCTCAACAGGGTCAAAATCTAAATCTGACCTCTCCTCCTCCTCATAGATGTCATCCAGAGGGAGGGAAGTCCTGTCTCGGGACAGCCGAGGGACTGAAGCCCTTAACATGCCTTACAGACTTGGAAGTAGCCTTCCTTGGAGGATCCACCGTACCAGGGAGCTCCAACGGCAAATCCCAGCCAAAAGGCCCTGAAGGTGTCGAGGACGCCGATGTCTTCGGCATCAAGAGCGCTGACGGTTTCTGTGTTGACAGCAGTGCCGACGTTGCAGAGGGCTGGTACGAAGGCAAAGCTTCGACATCCGTATCCGACGGACACGGACCTCGAGCCCTTAGCAGGTTTCTGCATTCTCGCTGGGGATGAAAACCGAGACTTGGAAGCATGTCTCTTGTGACCATCCTGAGCCTTGTCCGAACGGGACCTCGAAGGCTCCCGATGAGGATCGAGCCGAGGACCCGAGCCCGAAGGCACACGAGCCACCGATTGAGACTGTCTCTTGCCGGCTTCATCAGAAGGCACGGACAGAACTGTGCCCTGCGAACGAAAAATCACTAACCTCTGCTCCCTGAAGGCAGCCCATTCCTCTGGAGTCAAGGACTTTGTTGGACAAGCCACTTTCCCCGCGGCTCCATCCTCCGAGGTGGACGGGGAAGGCGACCGGTGACGGCGCTTCCTAGAATTCCGAGATGAGGACGACAAATGGCGGGAACCACTCCGGGACCGAGATCCCCGGGATTCCTTCTGACGCGGAGAGTCGCCCCTTGAATCGTCGGTGGACATCCCCTTTGCAGGTCAGTAATCGACATTTTAGACTTGCAGTCCCGGCAAGTCTTGAAGCCAGACCGCAGAGTCGGAGGGGTCGAAGAAGAAGACATATTCACGAGGAATACATGAGGCGCACCAAGTCTCCAAAGCAAACATATTTGTGGAAAAAACAGAACTGAGGCTACGGGCACTGTTTGTCCTATTTATAACATCCGGTGACGTCGCCCTCGACAGAGGCCTTCGAGGGACATCGACCCGACGCCATTGGCGCAGGACGCCCTCTGACGAAAACGTTTCCGAAGTACACAGCTGTGCAGATTACATGTCAAAGATGTGGAATACGTTGGAGGACACAATCCATTCGAAGTGTGTTGTGTTTAGTTCAGAGTTTAAGGGGGAGTACGCAGGATGGTGAGTTTTTAGTGTGGTTAGTTAGTAGCAATACATTTCCTATCCCCAACAATCCATCCAAGTGTGGTACATCTCCTACCCCTGACAATCCAACCAGGTGCGGGACATCTCTCACCCCCAACAATCCAAGTGCGTTACATTAATGTTCCCAAGCATCCATCTAAGTGTGGTGCATTTCATACCCCCAACAAGCCATCTACGTGTGGTAAATGTCTTACCCCAACAATCCATCCAAGTGCAGTGCTTTTCCTACCCCCAACAGACCATCTAGGGGGCGAGACCTGGTACGATAGAGGCGCTACACCATGACCATCTCAAGGCGCCGTAGGGAGCATGAGGCTAGCCCATTCAGTTAGACCAGATGCGGAACATGGTTAATCTAGGTAAACAGGTTAAGTGCACATATGGGTAATTGACATAATGGTCCTCTCGTGGGATATTTTTGCTGCTTTTCAGGGCCGGATGGCTGCAGGAAGTAGAGCTATTTAATCGATTGTGTTTTTCAAAATGGCCGCTGCAATGCTTCCCGTTCCGGCGGTGACGCAATTTCCACTGGCACTAATAGCGCCGGGTTCGCCGGCAGTAGCGATATTAGTGCCACTTTATGGGCGGTAGCCTTTATTCTGGCAGTACCGCCGGCCGTTAATAGAGTTTACGCCAGAGTTAGGGGTGCTAATTCTGCCGCACGACCTGGCAGTAATGCTATTAGCACCCAGCGGTAATTGCGCCGGTTAACCGCCAGACTTGTGATGAGGCCTTAAATAACTTGAAATACACTTGTGTGACATTGGCGTTGTAGGAATGGTAGCTGAGCCCAAAGGTAACCAAAAGAGACATCAAGGGCCAAGTACAAATGTGTATATGGAGCGAAAGAGTGTTTGAGCAGATGAGCGCGTAAGCAGACAAAAGTACAAGCGCAGGGTAGACTGGTGTGCATGCGCAAGGAGGACAGGATTGCATTCAGATGGAACACATGAGAGCATGCGTGAAGCACACTGGAGAATGAAGGTCACACTTGAGCTCGCAATGTGAACCAGAGCACATTAATAAGACGTGAATATGTAGGACAATCGAACACCTGAAATGAACAAAAATGCATAGACAGACCTGCCCACACATAACAGCGTGACATACTTAATATGCTTTGGAATGAAGGAAACAATTGAAAACATACATCATACCACACCCCACAATTACTCTCTACCTTACACCACCACTCATTTAGAACACAGAGATACTATGACACCATTCGGTATAACTGTTCTCATATCTACATCTCCCGCCTACTCCACATCACTCGAAGTAAACATTGCTGGTTTCACACCCCCAGCCTGGCGTTCTCCTCAGGCCTAACGCAGCCACACTCGTTCTGGATAAAGCCGACCAGAGCGAACACATACTCCTGATCTCTCAACCACCACAACTACAGCTAAGAAGCAGCTACCACTTGAATTCCGCACCAGCTGCACAGATACCTGGTGCGCACACGCACTTTTGGACTCTCTCTACTGACCTGAACTTCGGTTCCCAAGTGCCTTCAGACCATACCAATGGTATTTAAGTCGCTATATAAATGTAAAATAACATAACATAACATAACAAATATTAAAGAAGCAGGGACCTCGGGGCACATTGCAATGAGTTCCAAGGAGTTTAGGATGGAAACAACACCGTTTTTATAAAGTTTATTTTTTTATGTATTTGTTTTAGTTGGAAGTCAACTTTACAGAATGTTAACATACAAATACATTTCTAGTTACATTTCCTTAGATACATACACAATTTACAGACAATATACAATTAGCTTAAAAATTATTCAAGATTAAAAGGATTAAAAATCTAAGATCTAATACCAAATATAAAAGTCAACGGTTGCTGTTCATACATTTATCTTTAGCTTATGTTTGTTCTACATTTACCCCATCCTATACAGGCAATTTTACAGATTGTCAATATCATTCTCATATAGGGCTTATTTGACCATTTATATCCTCAACCTCTTTAAAAAAAAAGTTTATCGTGTGTATATTTAAGGATACATGATTTGAATTAAAAATCTTTGTCCACATCAGATTTGGCGTCAAAAGACGATATTCTGAAAAATAATTCTGGAAATATTCTCTTCTCAAAACATTTAGGCTATCACAGTTGACAAGCAGATGTTCCAGTGTTTCTGCCTGTGTCTCTATTTTACAGAAATGGCAGCCATCACTCGTTTTATTCCCATTCCTTCTTGCCGTCACTGCACTTGTGGGTCACAAATCGAAACGCAACCACATCTAAAGTGATCAATAGCTTCTGTCAGTGAATTTGACTAAATGCTTTGGTATGGTGTTGTATCTTTTTAGTATAAAGTAACCATTATTAAATGTTTTATATTTGGTACATTCTTGCCAATTCTCTATCCAATTTGATGCCCAGAATTTTTATTATACCCGGTTGGGATTTTCATATAACTGTATTAAATTAATATCTGCCTTTGCCATATTTTCTAGGCAGTGTAATTTCCATGCATCTAAGCTGGGTTGGTTAGCATCTTCTAGTAATTCTCCCAACAATCTTAAAAGGGTGTCCTTGTAATTCTCTTTATTCTTACATTTTTTGTACAGAGACATCACGTTCCAGTTTACAATCTCATGCATTGGACAGTCCCAGTTCATACCTTACCATTTGTATTGGCAAACTTGATGGAATTGGTAGAATATTTTTCCAGAAAATACCCTCTAGGTAATCGCAGTTAGGCTGATCTTCTACAGGCTGCTACCAATGCCGGGTTCCAATAAGATTTAGTATTGCGATGGGTGGCAAATTTAACTGCTGCGAATTTAGCCAAGTCACTTTGATAATTTGTATGTATGGATGAGGAGAGGCCCAAAGGGACATTGAAGCTTGGGTTTCAAATTTCTTCGTGATCATCAAACCCACCATTGGTCTACATTTTGCTTGTTTAATAGCAGAGATTGCTATAAAGTGATAATTCGGCCAAATGGGTTAGGAAGTTATCCAGGTTTCCTGGAGTATAATTATATCATAGCTTGCTAGATGGCGATTAGAGTCCATGTTCATCAGATGCTTAAAGGCTCTAGTATTTCAAACCGCTATCTTTACATTTTGCAGTCTGGTTAGATTGGCATTATTAATTTAGTTTGTGGGTAGTTTCTTTTATTGCATGTTTTAGCCACTGCCATGATGTCGTTTGGTCAGAAGGGCTTTGTTTATCAAAATAAACTGCTCTTCTAAATTTCCCTTTTTTTCCTTCACAGCTTACTATAACAGGCTCCCCAATTTTTGTGCGGGTTCTACTTTTATTTTGGGAAGTGGTGCAATCACTTTTCGATGTGGATTTTCCTACTTTTCGTTCCCCTTGAGTCTCTTCCTCATAGTTTTTACTAATTGATAGCCTGAAACCCATCTTTTCAAATGCTTGGTGTTCTTCCCAAATTGCCCTCTTGACCATCTGTGACTGATTTTTATCCACCCAGTATCCATTTTACGAGATCTTTCAATGGTTATTGCCTGTATATCAGATGAGTCTTATCAATTTTAAATTTGGAATGGCTGCCATAAATGTCAGGAGGGTTGCTCTATTTGGGAACAGGTCGTTTCTTTGTCAGTCTGTCATTTTTAATATATCTAGGCGCTGTGGTCCATGTTTTCTATCATGCGTTGGTTCTTTCATTGAGCTACTTCTTGCACCTGGGTCTATCGCGTCTGGCTTCGCTTGTTGGTTTTGCATTGCTTTACTTGCCAGTATATGGCTCTTAGTTGTAGTGTGGTTTTTTTCCTCTATAGGCAGGATTTTTCATTGTTTCACTAGTTAGAATATAGCACTGGTCAGAATGGATTCTGTCGTCCATCTGTGACAGCAGAATGAGTGACTTTTTTTTGTTTCAGGGTGTTATAATTTCACGTTTCTACTATTTGCGTATGAATAAAGCTAATTGGGTTTCTTCCAGCTGAATTGGCTGATTTTCTTCCCCTTCTCGCATTTTCTTCTTCTAGTGTTGTCATCTCATCTCTCTCTATTATCGAGTTGTCAGCTATTTGAATAATAGTTTTTTCGCAGTTTATTGTCTGTGATCTATTAGCATCTTTAGTAGGGTTTTGCTGAGATAGTTTTTTTCCTCTCTATTCGTGGTGTTGTCAAAGCTTCTATACATATTTAACTCTAGTGTTAGATGTTTTCTTTATTGAAATTGGTCTTTACTTTTTTCCCCTAAGGGTTGTGTTGCATTTTTTTGTTTAAAAAAAATAAAAAATCCTCCTTTTTACTGTTTCAAACACTTCGAAAATCGATTCCTGGAGTTCAGGATCATCAACCATCGGAGAGTCCGAAATCATTTCTGATTCAATTTCCATTGGGACTTTCAGTACACATGTATTTTATACTTCCGTTCCCGTTTGCATCCCTATATGTACAGCTAACGGTAAATCTATTTCCCTCAACACCGCTGCAGGTTCCACTGATGAGGCCAACAAGTGCTGCTGTGCTGCTTTGTCTATAATTTCCAATGTGTGACTTATCAGTCGTTCCAAAGTATGGGGTACTGTTCCCTTAATCAGTTCACTGACAAGCCAATTCATTTTGTCATGTAGAGTTTTTAGCATGGTTGTATGATCCTCTGTTTTTTTATTAATAATTTCATATATTTTGGTCAGAGTATAGATGCTATTATTCATAGCTGTCAAGGCATTCTTAGTTGCAGCGAAAGGAGCTTGTTTAAGAGCGAAGGAGGGTCGCAGATGGGTCTTACAAAAGACATTTCTGAGGATGCAGACGATACCAGGGAATTATTTCTCGATTGTGTATATAATATTGGAGAATTCGATAAATTGGTAATTTGTAGATTGGGTAGCTGGCCTTGTGTTTCAATGTCACTTTCGTACCTTTTAGACTGCAATATCATGTTTTCTCTGTCATTTTCTCGCCATGCTTGGGAGGTTGCGTTGGGCGTAAAAACCGGTGTTCCACGACCAGGGAAATCGGGTACAGCTCCCTTTACCACTTGCGAATATAACAGCGGCTGGTCGCTGCTACTGTTTCCATTTATTTGGGCATGACAAAATATGACGTCCTGTTGTCGCATCGTTTTTGTCTCTGTAGTGTCTTATGTTATCGTGCCTTGTGGAGGCAGTAAACCACTCTGAGAGGCTACCTCTCTAAGTTGAGTGTCCGTTATATAATTTACAGCCTTTCCTGTTGTATTCCCCATGTCTCCTTATTTACCAATAATGGTGCAAGTAGAAATAGGTCCTCTGTTCTCCTGCTATTAATATGGGTAGTTATTTTAGGATGGCAGAAGTTTCTGATATCCGCAACTGCAGATTTAGATTGTTTTGTTTTCTTTTGTAGGCGTATCTTTCCTCTTGCCGCGTTATCCTCAGCGGTTACGGAGCCTTGCGGGTTTGCTAAGAAAGCTGTTGCTGCGGTTACAAAGAATGGCTGTGGTTAGCATTTACATATACGCTGCCATTGTATCCTTCCATGCCCACGCCGCTTGCAAAGACACCAATTAATAGGTTGCCAAGCCAACAAAGCAAGCAAAGGATTTTCTGTAGCGAACGCAGTGGGGGCAGCGAGTGCTGGTCAGCTGTTCAGCCGAACAGCAGTCTCACGTACGTGTGCAGGATCCTGTTTTTAAAGCCTTGTAGAAGGGGGTGGAGCTCAACATGTCGCACAGTTTATAGAAAAGTTCTGCTCTCCTTTCCAAGATGCAAGTTCAATCTTCACGGGGACAGCAGAGATGTAGCCACGAGGTATAGTCACCAGCCGAACAGCAGTCTCACGTACACTCCCACACAGTTTCACAACTCGAGATCTACTGTGCAAGAAGAAAGTTAACGATCCAAGTGTTGAATATGAATCCAGCCATGAGGCAGAGCAAGGAGACTGCATTGAGAAACCCAACATTGATATGTACCCCTCATCAGAAATCCCAAGAATGTGTCCTACACAGTCCTTTTCAGGGTTTCCATTACATGCTCAGAGCAGAAGCCCGATTGTAAATTGTCCATTATCTTGGAAGACTCAACGCTGTTTTGCAACTGGGCACAGACCATTTCTTTCCAAAAGCTTGGATGGCCATTGGAGGCTCGGAATGGGAGAAATGTTTTGCAGGATGAAAAGGTCTGGGTAGGTATTTGTTTAATGGTGTAATAATGGTCTCTCTTAATAATGATGGAACCAGTACCTGACTGACGGAAACATTTATAAAACTGATAATAAAAGGTGCTAAGGAATTGGTATGTTTGAGTGCAACCCATTTAGGCAAAGCATCTTCCTGCAGAGCTCGCAAAATCTACTAGCCCACTAGCATTGGCGAGTAGTTTTTATGAAGGGCAAGCACCATTTGCAGGATGCTCGACCTTGCTGGTGAGTATAGGGATGTTAAAAACCTATTTTGCATTTATTGCAAACAAATTTTGTTTGCAGAAACTGGCAAACGCAAGTTTCACTGTGCATGCATGGCAGCAATGCACCAAATATGAAGTGTGCTTATGGCGACACCATTTAACAAAAAGCACTGGTAAAAATTTTGTCACCAGTCACATTAGAGTGCGTGCATTTCTCTTACGTCGAGTATGTAAACTAAGGAACTTGCCCTGCAGGTCTAGTGGTATTTTTTATAATTTGCAAGGCCTGTACAGGTTGGTTTCAAAGTAAGGAATAAAGAATAAACCTAATTCACCATTATTCCTTGCAAATTAAACTGAGGTCCATCAGTACCAGGCTTATTGAAGAAGGTGAAAGAACAAGTCAATTCCTTAGTTTCAATATTATCCTAAATATTCTACATTATAGAGACAAAAAAAAGACATTGAAAACACATGCTTTCTTCAGACAGATTTCTAATGAGTATGATAAGCATTGTGGATTAAATACTGGATATTTTACTAAGATCCTTTTGGGGCTGCAGTTTTATAGGCTTGAGTCACAATGGGAAATATGAATTCTAATGATAACTACAGACTACAAGTACAGTGGAGGGTGACTCCCGGCCCCTGGCTAAGGTCGGATCCAGGCAGTGTAGACAGTGTCCCTTGTAGCGTGATCACGAGTTAGGCAGGGAATGTAAATACATTTAAGGATGCAAAACCTGGCATCCTCTCTGTTCATCTTAAAACCACAAATGTATGAATTGTATTAAAAAAATCAGGATGAAGAGATCCGACAGAAAACAGAGAACGTCTGTGTGTGTGTATTTATTTTGCATCAACACAGAAAGTTACGGGTGACTAGACAATTTATTTTACAGTTCTTTCGATAAGCACGAAAGATAAGTGAAATATAAACGGACAAGTTTGGTTATGGATAGTGGTAACACAGATAGGTGTCGACGTCAGGATTATTGAGGTCAAAACTTCATTCGGATGCACATTTCCCACAGATGGAGGGGGTATAACAACCCTATAAAGCAGGGAAACATGAGCCTGAGACTTGCATAGGTCCAAGGCATAGTTTACACATGGTGCACACAACAATATTTACATATAACATACACGAGGGGGGATGGTATAGTTGTGTCACAGGGATCGACACGGGGTGTGTTTCGGCCAAAAAGAGACTAAATTAACGCCTGTCTCGTCAGGAGAGGCACCTGTGGCGGTGCTGTCCGTTGAATCTGTGGATTTAAACAGAACTGTAAGGATCTTGGGTATTGATTGACTAAGTACTAAGCAGGTCCCACTATTAAGTGCACCAGAGCTGTATAGACCGGGTGGATTCTGTCTCATTTTGTTTTTGATAAAGGTCTCAATATGTCTTCTATTGTAAATAACAACACGAGAGGGGCGCCACATCCCCTTGACCCCGTGGAGACTTCTTGATCACTCATGCTGCCCAAAGCGGACGGGTACACGTTGACCCACCCCACAGCTTGGAGCACACAGCGCTGCGCTAACATGATTTGGCCCATAGGGACTACATTGCCCATCATCCTGTGCGGCCATGCTTCTTTCCACTCCATTGGACATCACACCTAGCTCCACGCGATTGGCTCCCGCGTCCAGCCTTAGTGCCACAGCGCCTCCCGATTGGCTCTTTGCCAGCCCTAGGATAAATGCTTGAAAACACCAACCAGAGTCCTTCAATAGATCCTTCTCAAGGATACACGGTCTAAGTACATATCCGAAAGTAGAAGGTAGCCTACATATTCTAGATCATGTCGGAATCTCTCATATTTGACAACAATATAGAATTCACCTTATATAGATATAGTCAGAGCTCTGTTTCCTTTTGACTTTATTTGCCATCAGAGTAATTACCTCCTTCTAAATGTGCATGTCCAGTAACCATGCCTTTTCACTGGAAACTCTCCTTTCAAACCTTTCACCTACCCAATAGATTGTTTTTATATAATAATAAACAAGAGCATTTAGACCGCATCTGTGGTGTGATTGAGCGCCTGGAGACCGCGTTTGTGGTGGTAGCGGTCCGCGGTATAAGTCAACATAACATAAACCACACACAGTTTTTTCCCTTGCATACATTCTGATCCAATCTTTAACGAAAAGAGTACGGGTTTGGCTTACATTGTCATTCTTTTATAAATATATGACATTAGAAAAGTTGTGCAAGTCTGTGTGAAGATGAGAGGGGGTGAGCAGGGAAACATAGCTCAATGGAAGTGAGACACCCCATAGACCAAGAAGGAAGTGAAATTTGAGTGAATAAGATACAGAATAAAAGGGGAAGATAGACTGCTGGACTACAGACATATTCATGAATGGAAAGAGTAGATACACTGACAAAAACGGGAAGACACGTACAATGTAAATGGCCAAATAAAATGTTGGCAGAGAGGAAGAGTGACAGAACACTGAAATAGAGAGAGAGAGAGAGAGAGAGAGATAGAGAGAGAGAGAGAGAGAGAGAGAGACATACCCAGAGGGTATATGATTACTGAAATATGGCTAGACGAAGAAAAACACTGAAAAAAACACTAGCCACATAAGAGGAAGGAGAGGTGGAGAGAGCCACAAAAGAGGAGAATATAAATTCTACTTACTATGCGATCTGGAGGAGGGGTGCTGCCAATGAAGCACTTTACTTTTCCACGATCACCCCTCTGAGCGTACTGAATCGGTTCACTCGAAATTATTGGGGGGCCTAAAAGAGACACGGTAACCACCAGAATTTAGACAAAAGTACGTTGACATAAACCCAGATCAGGCAGTGAACGACATGATGTCATTTCAATGCAACATATTCTTAATGTCGCTCTGAGCATACTTTATCCAATATGCATTACAAATATGTGTTATATAGGTTTTAGTCACCTTTTTGAAATTGGTACAATTTAACTATGGTAGAAGAATAAAAGAAAGTGCTGTGAGAATGTACAATCACAAAAACTCACAAGCAACTGCATCAGATCTTAGCATTATGTAACAATATCACCAGTATGATGGCCATGTCCAATCAAAGAAAGTTTCAAAAACCTGTCTAATCAGTGCACACAGATTATCAGCTATTGAATCCAAAGTACTGTCAATTTAATATGAAGGGGAAAAGGGTAGGTTTAATATATTTATTTTTGCAAGTCTGTTTCCCTGATAAAATGATACACCAACTGAGTACAAACGTGAAAACAATGGAATAGTCCACACTGAGGTCAAAAGCCAAATAATGAAACCTATACTGTAGCATGCTGCTTGTGTTGGTGCACAGATGCAAGCATTGGAATGTTGCCTGGTGACTGGAACCTGCTCTACATCAAGGTTCTAGTGGAGACGGTTAGGACACACAGGATGGGAGAGAGATGGATAAAGATGTTTCTACCGTGTGCTCCTTCCCTCTTTCCATAACTTCCCTGTAACAAATAAAGCTAACTTCCTTTTATACATTTATCTGCCTCCAGCCTGGTCCCTACATATATAAAGAACCCCTAAATGCTACAATGGCGACGAGGTGATGTTTTTTTAAGAAGAGGACCAGTGAAGTGATGGCAGTTGGCAGTCCAGTGATCTGATGGCGCCCTGTGGTGAAGCAGAAATGATGAAAAGTGCCCACTGAAGTGAAGCTGGTAAGAGCCAGTAGTGGAGGAGATGCCCTGATGCCCTGAATTCGATGTGGCATAAGTCCTGTTGGGGATGGGAAGACACATTCTCCCTTGCAGGCAGCCAGAAAAGTGAGAGCTGAAAATGCCCTTTTCATAAAGGAAAAAAGGTACTGTAATGATGTGTGAGCTTGCTGAGGAGGGCAGTCTGCTAGAGGAAGTAATAAGGCTTGAACTATGGGCATATTAAAAAAAAAAGAAGAAACTCTTAATTGTGAAGATTTTTTCATTGAAGACTATGTGCAATAAGGAGGCAACTTAGGTGTGAATTGTGTTTTGTCTGACAGTTGGTGATAAACTGAGATGTCAGAAGAAACGTGGCAGCCAATAAAACTTGTCAAGTTTCCTGTGAGCAGCCTGCAATTTGGGCACAGAGTAATAGTTTATAATGCTCTGTAAAATAATGCTAAATTAGGAAATAATGCCAGCCTGGTGAAGCGGCTGTGTGGAGCATCATATCGTCTATGGAGGAATGTAAATGACATTTCTTTTTACAGTCATGTATTAGCACGAATGACTGACCATGGCCCTCATTACGACCCTGGCGGAAAGTGACTGACCGGACCGCCACAGCGTAAATAGCGTTTCCGCCATTGCACGAAGGAGCAAAGTGCGGCCAATCACGACCCATCGGGCACGAGCATTACGCCATGGCGGAATCCGAAAGGCTGCGATGGCGGAAATGACCCCAAAACGGCCCTTACCGCCGCCGTACGCTGCACCAGGTGCAATACCGCCACCCATCTTAGCGGTCACCGTAATGAGCGGTCACCGTAACGAGCGTGCACCGCAAATTACGGCCACCGGAAATATACGGAAACGGAAGTAAAAGCATGTGGCCGGAACGGGAAACAGCACGCCGCACAACTATAAAATCCGAATCCCAACACAACCATAAAAAATCCGACCCTGACACACATCCCAACCCGTTAGCAACCCCAGTTAAAAAAATAAATATGGGAAAGGTAGCCAAGAAAGCGTGTGACCGCAAGCGGCAGGTACACTTCTCCCGAGAGGAACTGACCGTGCTCACCGAGACCCTACAGGAAAATTCCGCCGTCGTCTTCTCCAGTCAAATGACCAGGACGGCCCTTGCCAACAAGAAGGCCATATGGGCCCTGGTGGCACAGCGCGTAAGTGCGGTGGGGACAACACCCCGCACGCCACAGCAATGTCGCAAGCGGTGGGACGACCTGCGGATCCGCGTACGCAGCATACTTTCTGCGAACAGGAACATCGCCACAGCTACCGGGGGGGGGTTCAGAGTCGCCCATCAAGTTGACCCCCTGGGAGGATATCTGCGCCTCCACCATAGGAATGGAGAGCATAGAGGGAGTCGGAGGGATGGAGAAAGGAGTGCCGACATCCGGAGAATCAGGTAGGTTGGCCAAGAGAAACAATGCGAAATCCACAAACCACGAACATGTGCAGTACCATGTGACCCCATAGTGCAATACATACTTAGCCCTGACAGCGCCCTCTAAAAGTCAGAATGAACAAACAAATCAATCAAGAAGCCATAAACAACCCCTACATGTGCAGCATGCACCCCCTAACTGCAGGCAGCCAAATGAATGCATCCTCAATCCACACGAAAATGAGACCACCTCCAAGGCCCAGTCCCAAATCAGCCTCATGTACCACCCCAATGCATTTGATACGTTGCCATTCCAAATCCGACAGACCCATAACTAACGCTCGCCCCTCTTTACTCCACCACAGGGTCCGATACCAACGACGAGCTGCAGGACACCCCTACCAGCACGCCTGCAAAGAGGGCCAGGACCAACGTCCCAAGAGCCTCCACCTCAGGTGCAAGGATCAAGACACGGCAGCAGCAGGAATCAAGTGGCAGCACACTGGAGGGGACTGCAACAGGCACCCCAGCAGCCAGCAAGTCCACAACCCCAGCACCACAGGTCCCCCCAAAGAACGTATCTGATGGCACTGCCTCTGGTGGTAGCAGCACCATAGGTGACACAGCTGTCATGCCAGCATGCTCCGACACGGAAAACAGTGCTGGCGACGTAGGTACCATCCATGACCTTTCCCAATCCCCCTGCATGTTCCATCCCCTACACCATGACGAAACCACGCAGGGGCACCCTGAAGACGACGACTGGCCAACCCCCACAAGTCCTGTGCCAAGGCAACATGTGTTGAGCAGCCCCCCTGTCACACCACCGCAAATGTCCATGGCCCAGCAGAGGCAACAGTCCCTCGACCTGCTGATCGAGCAACAGCAGGAAGCGTCCACGCTACTCAAGGACCATGCAAATGAATGCGGGGGTTCCAGGGCAGCCATGGAAACATCCACCGAGACACTCAGGGCACAAATAGAGAAAAGTAGTGAGAGCCTCAGGGGAGAAATGGAGAGAAGCACCGAGAGCCTGAGAGCACAAATGGAGAAAAGCACCGAGAGCCTGAGGGGGGAACTGCATGCGACGTCCAAAGACGTTTGTGCTGAACTTGCTGCTGTGCGCCGTGTGCTCTCGGAGCTCTCACAAACCCTCAGAGACATGCATGGACGCGAGCAGGCAGAGACCTCATCCGTGGCAAGTTCCGTCCAGGGCAGCCCCCAATGCAGATCTGGCAGGAACCTGCGCTCCACGGGCAGGGGTGCCCCTGATACCCGTAGAGGGGGCTTGCAATAGCGTCTACCCACGGACAGCATGCATATTTGGACACTGGTGTTGGGGGGGGAGGTAGTAGGGTGGAGGGGGTGTGTTGGGCTTCACTGGGTGGCGGGTCCATAGGGTGTATAAATCAAATCACATTAACAATACAGCACCTCATTATCATCCAATGACATGTGTGGACATTGATATTTGCGTACGAGGCCTTCATAGGCGTACAGTCCACAATGTGCCTGTACTACACACACACAGTGCCACAGGTCCCCTTTCCGTGTAATAGGCACCATGCGTGGTTGCTAGAAGCATGCATCTATGATGCTCTGTCGGATTGCACGTGCATCCTGTGCCTCATGGACTCCTTGAGGTGCCTCCACATCCCCACCCTCATCATCATCATCATCTTCAGGTGCATGCAGTACAGCGTCAGGGGGCATGGGCACATTCCTACGTATGCACATGTTGTGCAGCATGACACATGCCATGACCATCTTAGAAACCTTCTCATGGCTGTATATGAGTGCCCCGCCAGACCTGCTGAGGCTGCGGAAACGAGCCTTCAGTAGGCCGAATGCCTGTTCAATGACCACACGGGTACGTGAGTGGGCATGGTTGTAGTCCTCCTCATGCTCGTTCTGTGGGTTCCGGATTGGTGTAAGGAGCCATCTCTTCAGTGGATACCCGGCATCACCTGTATGAGACGAATAAAGGGTGTCAGTGGAATGATAGTGCTAAGTAGCCCCCCCCCCCCCTGCAAGGTCATTGACGCATCAAATGGGCCACGATGTCATGCATGGAATGAGACTCACCGAGTAGCCAGGATCTGTGCCCTGCGTGTCGCTCCATGTAGCGTGGTATTCTTGTGTTCCTCAGGACCATAGAATCATGGGTAGATCCTGGAAATCTGGCACAACAATGCGTAAATATCTTGTTGGAGTCACACACCATTTGCACATTGATTGAATGAAATTGTTTCCGGTTGCGGTACTGGACCTCCATGGCATGTGGGACAACCAATTCAACATGGGTGCAGTCGATGGCACCAATGCAACCCGGGATGCCGCCAAGTGCATGGAATCCCACTTTAGCGTTGGTAATCTCCTGGTACGTGCGTGGTAGTGTGATGTGGTCGTCGGCGTGCTTCAGGAGGGCATCGTGCACTTGGAAGAGTGTCCGTGAGAACAGTGGCTGTGAAATGCCATGCAACTGTCCCACTGTGTGCTGGTAGGTGCCTGTGGCCAGGAAGTGGAGTGCAGACACCACCTTCAGTAGGGGTGGGATGGCGGTTGGGCTATCTATCATGCTCACGAGGTCAGCATGTGTCATGTCCACAATGGCGATTATGGTGTCCCGGTCCAAACGGTAGAGGGTGTGGATCTGCTCAGCAGTGAGGTTGAACGGATCGGCTCGGAGGCGTGGGATTGCGGGCCGCCTGCGTGGTGGTAGTGGCAGTGCTTGTGGGCCTTGCTGACCCTGCCTTGCCCTCCTCCTCCTCCTTCTCCTCCGTCTCCCCTGTGCGCCCGGTTGTTGTACCTGTTGTTGTTCGTCGTCTTCTTGTAGTTGTAGCACTTGCAGTGCTATCTGGTACCCCAGGCCCAACATCGCTAGTCCTGCCGGTAGCATTTTGGAGTGGGAGTGGTTGTGGGAGGGGTTTGGGTCTGCAATATATGTGCTGTCGGCCTGTATGGCCTCCACCTGTGCTGATTGAATGAATCTGTGGCAGATGCAATCCCTTCTGGTCGAGCACGGCCCGCACGTAAGGCTGCATTTGGCCGCATGGCATCTTGGGATTTGAATCATGTATCTAATCCCGATGGCAGTGTGATGTACTTTGACTGATCTTCATGCTATGCTCCCATTGTTACACATGCTATGATTGCAGCAGCTTACATACCTGTGAAGAGTCAGTGGTATGTAGGGCTCGATCGATGGCCGACCCTCATGCAGCACAGTAACGTACTTCACCGACGGGCGTGGCGTGCCATTTGTGATTGCAGCCAGTTAGCATCATGACACACAGCCGCACTACATTGATGTAATTGTGAATGCAAGCGTTCACAGAAGCCTTTTCGACGTAATGTTGCAAGTGAGGAATTCGAAGGCCAGCATTTTGGGTTTTGAAGTAGCGGCGAGGATACGCCCACAGGTCTGGCTGGAAATGTAACGTTCTATTGTAGAATGTCCTTGGGACATGGCCCATAACGAGCAGGCAATGAATGATATGAATTGAATGGGATGCGCAATAGCGTAGTGGACGATGAGGCAGGACGTTCCCAAATCCATCTTGCTTCACAACACTACAGATCCGGCCAGGGGCACAGTGGTTTTTGCGGACTGCATTACGCACAGACGCGATGGAAGTTTCACATATTATGTGAGTGAATATTCATGCGTTTTCATTGCGGGATGAGGGAATGATGTGTGGATGCATGGACTGATGAATCCGTTTAGGGTCTGCCATGTACATGGGTATTTTGGTTCACTCCCCTTCCCCTGCGTTATGTGATGCAAGGCTGCCATAGTGGGACATACGTCTATCTGCCCTTGTCGGATCCTCCCTGTCTCGACGCGCCTTCATACACTTGTGTCTAGGCACGTTACTAATCCCATGTCATGGGTTCTATCTTGACGGACGCATGCACAGTAACCGACGTTGCCAATGGTGTATTTAGCTCGATTGGTTTCGTTGTGATTCGATACTGAATTAGGGGTGTGTATATTCCTTTGGAGTGGGCTAGCATGCATATGGGTGTGGATTTGGTGTGTTGAATGAAGATTGTAATGCATCATGAGTCCCGTAATGCAATCGGTTGATTTGTGTTTCTTTTGGGTGACAGGTATCTCCTGCCCTATTGCAGATGCCATCTCTACGCCACTCCTCCAGATGGTTTTTACTCTCGACTCCTGCAGCTTCGGGTGAATCAGTGGAGCACCATTTCGATCATATGGGACGATCGCCAATGGGCCACATGCCCTTACGCTGTACTGGTGGCTAGGTGCAACATTTCGGCCTTTCAGCTCGACTAGTGCCTGCCTCATGGGACGGACCTGCGGTTCTTGCCGCTTCCATGTTGCCTTTTGGAACGTTGATGTAAGCCCTGTGTGCCATGATGGTACAGGGCGTCACACAAGTGGAAGCCGGTCAATTATTGCAGATGCAGCCCTCGGTGATGATGGTTGTTTTGGTGGTATTTTGCAAATTGATGTGGGGCCTTTGTCATTTGGATGTGCATTTAAATTGTATTCCGATATTTGTCGTGTTGCGTTGTTCTTTGCAGGTGATGTGGCGATTTTCGCTTTGTGGCGGTATGTATTGCGTGATGATCTGCTTTGTGTTCCGCCTTCTGAGTTGAGTTGTGTGGTACAGTACTGGCCGCGTTTGCCTACGTAGCACAGTATGGTCACGGATAGAGGCTGCCATTGTGACTGTTTACATGATGTGCTGTTCAGGGGCGGGGGATTGGCTTTTGGCCGACTGGTGCCTGTCAGCCAGGTCGATTGGTGGAATGATGGGTTGTTCAGAATGTGGCTGGTCACAGGTGACTGTGTTTGCGTGCGTTTGTTGGAGGGGGACTGGGGTCATGTCCATTGGAATAGCTTCTGTATTGATGCCATCTGTGCCCTGCAGCTCCCATCGGCCCCTCTTGGGATGAGCCTGGCTGCTCAGTCACTCTGCCGACTTGTGTGGTACATGCTTCTGCTGATGGGTGGTTTGTTTACTGGCATGAGTACAGGGCTGGTGCAATCCCCCTCAGGATGCTGTTGTGGATGTTGCCTTGCGCTGGTGGCAAGCGATGGGGGACTACTGTTGTTTTGTGTCATGTGTTCTTGATTTTCATTTTGATGTGTTGTACCTTCACATGCCTGTGCTGCGTCAGTACGGCTATGGTGACATGCCGTACATGGATGCCCACTCACGGGGCGCTTTGAGCCCCTGCATGCTTTTCTACGTTGGCATGCATGGGTGAATTGTGGATTTCACTGGTTGCATGGTGTGAGTACATTGCGCCTGCCAGGAGTTGTGCAATGAGGCCAGGGAGTGGAGTACAGGCACTCAGTGGGCCATTTACGGTTGGTTCGCGTTGCCGTATTTCTCGCCATGGCGGAATGGTACTTTACGACGTGCTTGATGGCGTTCAGTACATGTCCGCTAGGGTCAGAATTCGCGTACCGTTGCGCCATGGCGGTGATTCCGGTTTTGCAAGGCGCGCGTGCGCGTACTTGGTGCAGTTAGCGTTGCCGTTCACTGCGGTGTCGCTAATGGCATCGTACTTTACGGTGACGGGTCATGATCGCAACGAGCGGTGTTCGATGGCGGTATTGCATTTCCGCCATCATTTTTCCATTTCCGCAAGGGTCGTAATGAGGCCCCATGCATGGAAGCGCTGGAGCGCTGTTTAGACCGTTGGTTATGGTCGTGTGCACCTGATCTGGATCCTTTGGACGCTGTTTTAAAATATTGACGTGTTCGAATGTGATGAGTGTTGGGAGGAACTCCAAACGCTATTGTCTGAGCGTTCCCAACACAGTGTTGCTTCTCCGTATGAATAAAGGAGAAAACATGAGTGGAAAGGCCATGCGAACGTGACCTCAATGCAATGATGAATGCGGAAGTATCAGAAAAGAGGAAGTCAAGTTTTTGATGCAGGCTCCATTTGAAGAGCGTGGAGTCAATGTGGTTACGTCGGCTGTTTTAGGTCTTCCTGTGCAGCAATGAAAAGACGCGTTTTTGACTTTAAACATATTCCGGATATTAGGAGCTGCATAAACATTAAAAGGGCTGCGTTTGGAAAAGAGGATGAGTGAAATATGTGAAGTCATGTGAAGTCACCTTCCAGGTACCCATGAACAACTTGAATTTCACGGATATGTTGTTTCCATGGAACTGGTTTAGACATTTTTAAATGGATCTGTTCTGTCACGGCGCCGAGCAACTTATGGCCATTGTGCAAGTTATATGCTGTTTAAGGAGCAGTGAAATTCGGTTATCTGATGCATTTTGCCAGTAAAAGAGTGACGCATATTAAGTGTGTTGCAGCTAATGAAAGTTTGGCTTGTTTGTGAATATGTTAGGAACATTGTGGATGAATACTCTATTAATGTTTAAACATGTTATTAAGTATTTAGGATGCATCATTGTATTGTGTGCCTGGCTGGGAAGGTGCAGAGAGAATGCTGTAAGATGGAATTAGATTACATGCTGCATTATGTTGGGTAATGTTGTGTTTTGTGGATATATAGTTCTAACCTATTTGAGGATTTTCAGGGTGAAAGGTGCAAGTCATCCTTGGACTTTTGAGGCATATTTGGACTTTTAAGGCACCTTTGGACTTTTAGGTATATTTAAGGTTTTATAAACTACTACAATAGTTATTGATGAAATGTGAGTGCACTATGTTTTTAAATGGAACGAAATGCATTGTGTTACTGGTGTGTAAGTAGTGGTAGGCAAAGGTGGTAGTAGTTTCATTATATGAAATGCTTTAGGTCATTGAATAAGTAGTTTTAACCAATTTGAGGATTTTAAGGATGAGTTTATGGACTTATATACATTAATGGACTGATATAGAATATTGTTTTGAATGTAATAAGTGTAATTTACATGTGATATGTGATATGTAGGATATGAAATGAGGAACAAGTTACTTACCTATAACTGTTGTTCTCCAGCATGGGTCTAGCATGGATTCACATGCTCATGAATATTCCCCGTCGTCAGGCCGGGAATCCTCGGTATAGAAAAAAATCAGTATCAGTTTCGTTTCTGATCTGTCTTTCTTAGTAGTAACCAATTACTGGTCTCTGGGTCATACTGCCCCCAGCCAATGACTGCCCTCTCCCTAAGCTCCGACTCCGGCAGCCATCCTCAGATTTGGTAGCACGTAAAGTGGCAGTATGACCAAGTGAAGAGCCGCAGAGGGGTAGGCGGGAGGGTTCGCATGTGAATGCATGCCAGACCCATGCTGGAGAACAACAGTTACAAGTAAGTAACTTGTTCCTTCTCCAGCATGGGGTCTGGCATGGATTCGCATGCTCATGAATAAGAGAATACATAGCAGTACACACATGCACAACCACGGGAGGTGGCAACAGGCTCAACATTAAGCAATACAACAACTCAACATTAAGCAACTCTTACCTCCTCACCAGGTTCACCTTAGGCAAACAGGTTGCGCAGCACTGCTTGGCCGACCCTGGACTCCTCCCTGGAGTCCCGATCAACGCAGTAGAATCTTGTGAAGGCGTGCATCGACCTCCACGTCGCAGCCCTGCAGATGTCCAGCAGGGGCACACCAGACAGGAACGCCGTGGTAGCAGCGATCGCTCTGGTCGAATGGGCTCTCGGACGGCCGGGCAGCTGTCGGTTTGCCAACCGGTGGCAGTGCATGATGCAGCCGGAGAGCCATCTGGAAATGGAAGTCTAAGAGAGAGCCTTCCCTTGATTCACAGTCCCAAAGTTCACAAACAGTTGTGACGTCTTCCCGAAAACTCTTTGTGCGGTCCACGTAGAACTTCAGCACTCTAGCTACATCCAGCGAGTGCAAACTCCTCTCAGCCGGCGACGGGAAAATCTGGCAACACCAAGGGCTCGTTGAGGTGGAAGTCCGACGGCACCTTGGGCATAAAGGATGGGTGTGTCCTCAGCACCACCCTCGTGTCATGAAAAGTCAAGTATGGAGGCTTGTAAGATAGGGCCTGGATTTCTCCCACTCGTCGTGCGGAGGTGATGGCCACGAGGAAAGCTGTCTTCCATGACAGGAACTTCAAAGGCACCGAATGCATAGGCTCGAATGGGGCCCCCATGAGCTTGGTCAGCACCACCTTAAGCTCCCACGCCGTGGCAAGAGCCTTCACCGACGGGAATGATCGGAATAGTCACTTCATGAATTCTTTCACCAGGCGATGAGACCACAAGGACGCCCGTCCCGTCGTCCTGGTATATCGGGAGATTGCAGCCAGATGTATTTTGATGGAGGCGTGAGCCAGTCCAGCTTTGGCCAGCGACAGTAGGTACGGCAGTACTTGAGGGGCCGTAATCCGCAGAGGGTTAATCTTCTGTGCACGCCACCAGACAGAGAACCTCTTCCATTTGTGTCGTAGCACTTGAGAGTTGAGGACGCCCTGGCCTTTGTAAGAATCTCTCTGCAGTCAACCGGGATGTCGTACCCTCCAAACTCTAGTGCTGCAGGAGCCAGGCCTGCAAGTTCAGCGACTCCGGGTTGTGGTGAAGAATGGCGCCTCCTTCTCTGGAGAGAAGGTCTGCGTCCGTCGGCAGCTTGACTGGTGGGGACGTTGACAAGTCCAGAAGGTCCGGGAAGCAGATCTGCCTCGGCCACGCCGGTGCGACGAGGATCATCGTGCACCGTGACCTCTTGAGCTGGTTGATGAGCCGGAGCAGCAGCGGAGGGAACGCATAAAGAAATAGGCCGTCCCAGGGGAACGAGAAAGCATCGCCCATGCTCCTCGGCTGGGGGAACCTGCTGGCGAACCTCCGGCACTTGGAATTCGTCGCCGTCGCGAAGAGATCGATTTGGGGTTCGCCCCATCGTCGGAAGAGTCGATCCACTTGATCCTGGCGTAGTTCCCACTCGTGGCACAAGCGCAGCTCCCTGCTGAGTGAGTCGGCAATCGTGTTTTTTATTCCTGCCAGATGAAGAGGCACCAGAAAAATCCCTTGGGCGATGGCCCAATGCCACAGATCCTGGGCTTCCTTGGATAGGGCCGGGGACCTGGTTCCACCCTGCTTCCGGATGTAGAACATCATGGTGGTGTTGTCGGTGAAGATCCTCACCACCTTGCCCTTGAGGGACGGAAGAAAGGACCCGAGGGCCCAGAACACCGCGCAGAGCTCCAAGATGTTGATGTGGAGAGACTTCTCCTCCGGGAGCCAAAGGCCTCTCGCGTGAAGATCTCCAGAGTGTGCTCCCCAACCTTCCAGGGAGGCGTCAGTCGTCACCGTCACCTGGTGAGCTGGGGTCTGAAAGTCTGTGCCCGCCGACAGATGGACGCGGGTACTCCACCACCGGATCGCCTTACGGAACGTCTCGTTGAGAGGGATCCTGTCCTTGAAGCTGCCCGTCGACTGGATCCAGCGGGCGTCGAGGAACTCCTGTAAGGGTCTCATCCGAAGCCTGCAAAGACGCACCAGATAAATAAAGGAGGACATCATCCCGAGGAGGGACTTGATGGATCTTACCCTGGCCATGTCTGTGGCCAGCAGACGCTGCACCTTGCCCAGAATGGTCCTGGTCCTTTCCTCCGACAATGAGGCCAGCCGTGCCACTGTGTCGAGCTTGGCTCCCAGAAACAGGACGACTTGCGACGGAACCAGGTGGGATTTTGGAAAGTTGATGAAGAATCCCAGGTCTGTGAGTAGCTGGACGGTCTTCGCAGTGTACTCCACAGCAAGCTCCCTTGTCGTTGCCCGGATGAGCCAGTCGTCCAGATAGGGGTAGACGTGGATCCCCTGTAGGCGCAGCCGCGCCGCCACCAGTGCGAGGCACTTGGTGAACACCCTGGGTGCCGACTTCAATCCGAACGGGAGGGCCTTGAACTGCTAGTGCCACCCTTGGACCACATAACTGAGGAACTTTCGGTGTCTTTTTAGAATGGGGATGTGGAAGTACGCATCCTCCAAGTCCAACGACGACAGGAAATCGCCCTCCTCCAGCTGTCCCAGCACATGCTGGAGGGTGACCATACAGAACTTCTGTGCCTTGATGTACTTGTTCAGTCGTCGTAGGTCCAGGATGGGGCGCCATCCTCCTGTCTTCTTTTTTACGAGGAAGTACCTTGAGTAAACTCCGGAGCCCCGAAGCCTCTTTGGGACGAGCTCGATGGCACCCTTCTTGAGCATCGCCCTTACTTCCAACAGTAGTTGAGGGACGTGATTATCCTTCCTGGCCACGGGTGGAACGCGAGGGCACTTCTTCTGAAACTCCAGGGCGTGCCCTTGGGCCAGGGCGTCCAGCACCCAACGGTCATTGGAGATGGACTCCCACACGCTGACGAACCTCGCCAGCCGGCCTCCCACCGGGGTGCTTAGGCGGGGGACCCGACCCCACGGTCGGTTCAATCTTGTTTGGAGGCCGCCTTGCCTCCTTGACCTCCTTGTCGACGACGACGGGCATCACCTAACTTGCTGCTTCCCCTGTAGGCTTCCTGGGACGAAGATCTTGCCGCTTGACGGTAAGTGGAGGAGCCACTGCCGGATCCCTTGGAGGCACCTTGTCTGCCTCCGGAGCTCCGAAAGGACGGCCGTTCGTTGTTGGCGCACTCCCAGTGCCCGGGCAGTCTCTGTGTCTGTCTTGATGGCCTGAAGGGACTCATCAACCGCCTTCCCAAACAGGTTGTTCCCGTCGAAGGGCATATCCAAAACCTTGGTTTGTACGTCCTGGCGGAAATCCGTGGCCTTGAGCCATCCTCGTCGTCTCAAGCAAACGCTGTTGCCCAACTGACGGAAACCAGTGTCAGCAATGTCCGTTGCCACCGTGATGGCGTGGTCCGAAGCAATCTCCCCCTCCTGTAGGATTTCAAGGGCCTCAGCCCTTTTGGCGTCCGGAAGGAAGTCTAATAGAGGGGCGATTTTGAATCACAACTCGCTGTCGTAGCGGGCTACGATAGCCAGGGCGTTGGCCGCCTTGATAGTCGTCGCTGCGGATGAGATGATCCGTCGTCCCATCGTGTCCAACTTCCTGCCCTCGCCGTCCGGCGGGGAAGTTGAGGCCGATGCTCCCCCCAGCTTTCTTCTTTGCCGCCGCCGAGACAACCAAATCAGGGGTAGGTTGTGCCCGAAGGCACAAGGTGGCAGCGTCGGGGACCCGGTACTTCTTCTCGTACCGGTCCCTCTTTGCCGGCACCGTAGCAGAGTTCTTGAGGAGGGCGAGCCCCTCATCCCAGATGTCATCAAGAAGCGGTACGGCGAGGACCGTCTTCCTTTTAGCCTTGCGCCGTTGGTATAGGAACCCTTCTTTCTTCTTTTCTTCTGGGCAGAGCTGGAAAAGCTCGGATGCCCTGGAAATCATGGCATGAAAGGATCCAATCTCGTCGGGCGGGGACGCCCGAGCAGGGGGCGACAGGGGACACGTCCTGTCGTCGCCTCTGTCGTCATCTGTACCTGTCGTAGCCGTGTGCGTGCCTGTATCATCCCCGTGGGTAGTAGACCGGGGGGAAGGCAGAGCAGGCCGCAGAGGTGGGAGAGGTGGCGTAGAATGCATCGTCCTCCTCTTATGCGGTGGACTCTCCGAAGGTCCTGGCTCCGGTTCCCCCGTCGGGTCTGGCTCAGGTACCTCCGTCGGGGGAAGGGGCAACCTTGTCCTTATCTCCGAGCATAAGGACTGAATCGCTGACAAAATGGCCGCCGAGGTGTCCTGCGGCGCCGGAAACGACGGGCGCGAGGGCTCTTGAGGAGCCTTGTCGGCGACACCGTCGCTCTTGTCGTTGCCCTTGTCGGGATCCATCCCGATGGGCTGGGCCTCTTCCACGACTTCGATGAGCTCTTCTTCAGAGGTCGTGTCTGTATCCACGATGGCCACCAGCCCCTCCCCCACCTTTTCCAACGAGGACTTTGTGGGGGTCTTCTCAATGGGACTGAAAGACGACTCCCTCCGCGGTGGCAGGGAGACTCTGGTCCTGAGGGCGCCTCCACTGGTGTAGCCTCCACAGGCTGAGCCAGGGCCGCGGCGACATCCTCAAATGAGGTCTTAGCAGGGTGAATGAAGGCCATCGTCACCTTCTGGACGCCTGGGGCCTTCACCTTGGGGGGAGGGTCCGAGCCTCGCTCCCCCTCTGCCGGAATCTTCGAGATCGACCAGGGCCTCTCCAGAAGCTTCGCCGGGTTCTCGGACTTCCTCTTACCCGAGCCAGAGCGTTGGCTCATGGTTGATGGCGCCGGGGAGGATGCGCCCTGCCTGGCAGCCAAGGAGCCCGACCGTTCGGTGCTCCCGGTGCCCGCGGACTCGCGGTGCTTAGCCTTTTGTTGGGCCCCCGTCGCCGGGGCACCCTCACAGGACTTAGAAGACCGCTCGGACTTCTTTTTCTTCTTCTCGCCTGACGGGCTCTTCCCTTCCAGCCAGTTGGCGAGACGGAGGTGGCATTCCTTCATGGTCCGCTCCGACATGTTCCCACAAAACGCGCAGTCCTTCTCCTTGTGCGTCTTGTCCTCATGGAGACAGTAGAGGCATAACGAATGCTCGTCCTCCTTGAAAACATTCTGAAGCTGGCATCCAGGGCAGGTCCTGAACAGCTTCCCGGGCGTCGAGCTTCCTTTCTCCTGGGCCATGTCCGGGGTAGGCCTCGGAACTTCTGGAATCCTCCAAAAGCGTAACTCGACGAAATCTTCACCCTTGAGGGGCGTAGAAAATTCCGAAACGGATCCCCATTGATCGGATGTAGAAACGGCAGAGCTTGAGGCTCTATTTAACCGAAAACTGAGAAAAATCTCCTGAAAAAGAGCGAAAACACAGCAGAAGCTCGGGAGCTACAGCACGAGGGCTCCCAACACTTGAACGTGCGGTAAAAATCTGAGGATGGCTGCCAGAGGCGGGGCTTAGGGAGAGGGCAGTCATTGGCTGGGGGCAGTATGACCCAGAGACCAGTGATTGGTTACTACTAGGAAAGACAGATCAGAAACGAAACTGATACTGATTTTTTTCTATACCGAGTATTCCCGGCCTGACAACGGGGAAAATTCATGAGCATGTGAATCCATGCCAGACCCCATGCTGGAGAAATTGCATTACGCTAGAAGTATATTTACGGTTTTAGGTGCAAATGTAATAAAAAAAAAGTTGGGTGATGAAGCACATACATGGGTATTGTGAAATGTGGAGTGACATGTATTGATGTAAGCACTGTGTAAATGAAGTGAATGAGTATGGCACAGTTTATTTGTGTGTGAATATGAATATATGAGAATATATGAGATGAACAAGTTACTTCTTACCTTGTAACGTTCTTTCGACGGGATGTTCCTCCGACGTATTCCTCATCTTAGATATCTCCTTCCAGCTCTGCCGGCCTCGAAAAAATTTTTCTCTCTAGAGGGTGCTGCGCGTCGACGTCCTCCGAGTCGATGTCCCTCGACAGCCGCCGTATCGACGTCGATGTCATCCTGCCTATAAAGGCCACGTGCAGCGTCTGTTGCTCAGTTCCGTTTTGTAGCCCACAATAATACTTTCTGGACTAAACTAATCACCCTGAAGGAGCGTAAGCTGCAACAACAAGGGAAGTAGAACTGCGGGGATGGATGGGAGGGTCGATGAGGAATACGTCGGAGGAACATCCCGTCGAAAGAACGTTACAAGGTAAGAAGTAACTTGTTCTTCGAAGGGATTGTGTCCTCCGACGTATTCCTCATCTTAGATAGGCTCCCATAGCAGTATTCTATTATCGGAGGAGGGAGTACTGACTTCACGCTGTCTTCTATTGATGAATAGAATGCAGTACAGCCCTTCCAAACCTAGTCTCTTGACTGGAGGAGGAATCCAAATTGTAAAAACGTGTAAAGGTATGGACAGACGACCATGTAGCAGCCGCACAGATGTCTTTAACCGGCACGCCTCTTTTGAGGGCCGATGAAGCTGCAATACCTCTGATCGAATGAGCCCTAAGGTTTTGAGGGGGCTCTTTCCCTGCCAGTTTATAACATTCCAGAATGGCTAGAATGATCCATCTGGAAATGGTCCGCTTAGTTATTGGTAACCCCAGCTTGTGACCTGCGTAACCTACAAACAGCTGGTCTGCCTGTCTTATCCTGGCTAGTCTACTGATGTAAAAACTTAAAGCCCTCCTAGGGTCTAGCCTGTGTAACCTCTCTTCCTCTTTCCCCGGGTGAGGAAGAGGATAGAAAGATGGTAGGGTAATCTTCTGAGTGATATGGAATTCAGAAACCACCTTTGGGAGGAAATTAGGCTTCACTTGCAGGACAACTTTGTCTTTGTGAAATATTGTGTGAGGGGGTTTACAAGAAAGAGCTTGTAATTCGCTCACCCTTCTAGCAGATGCAAGTGCAATTAATAAAACAGTTTTAAGGGTAAGGAATCTTAACGAACAAGAATGGAGAGGTTCGAAAGGTGTGCCCATCAGGAAAGTTAGTACTAAGTTTAAATCCCATAGGGGAACTTGGAATGGTCTTGGGGGATAAACATTGGTTAACCCCTTTAGAAACTGTATTACCAAGGGTAATTTGAAATAGGATGGTTCTTCCGCAGTACGCTTAAAGATGGATAGCGCTGCAAGATAGCCCTTAATGGTGCCAACTTGAAGGCCTGAATTTGCCAAATATAGTAGGAAGGACAAAACCATTGGTGTACCACATGAAAAAGGGTTGATATTCTGTTCTCTACACCAGCTGCAAAATCTGTTCCAACGGCAGCGGTATAAAGACTTTGTTACTGGCCTCCTTGCCGAAAGCAACACCTCCATAACATCATCAGGGAGGTCCCAATCCTTGTACCTCAGCCTTTCAGAAGCCAAGCTTGAAGGTTGAGCGTTTTGATGTCTGGATGGAGAACCTGACCTCCCTTCTGTGAGAGTAGGTTCTCTCTGAGTGGAAGTCGAATTGGAGGGCAGATGGACAAGTCTAGAACGTCCGGGTACCACGTTCTCCTGGCCCAATCCGGGGCAATTAGGATCATGGTTCGCCGGAATCTTCTCAACCTCCTGATCATTTGAGGAATGACAGGGACCGGTGGGAACGCGTACAGAAGCGGAAACTCCCAGTCCACTATGAACGCGTCTCCCAGAGCTCCTCTCGGGGGAAATTCCCTTGAGCAGAACAGGTCGCATTTCCTGTTTAGGCTGGTGGCGTACAGATCTACCTGAGGGGTTCCCCAAAGGGCGAAGATCTCTTGAAGGACTTCCTGAGCTAGCTCCCACTCGTGGGAGGCTGTGTTCTGCCTGCTCAGAGCGTCTGCTGTCAAGTTCTTCTCTCCGGCTAGGTGAACTGCCGATAGAGAGATTCCTTCTTGGATTGCCCAAAACCAGAGCTGCATCGCCTCTCTGCACAGGGGTAGTGATCCTACGCCTCCTCTTTTGTTGAGGTAATGCATGGCCACCGTGTTGTCCGTCATTATCAGGACGTTCTTCCCTTGTACAGCTGGCAGGAACGCCTTCAGCGCAAGTCTGATGGCTCTCAGCTCTAACAGGTTGATATGTAGTCTGGACTCCGATGGAGACCAACGACCGCTGATGGTCAAGTCGTTGGTGTGGGCTCCCCACCCCGTGAGTGAGGCATCCGTGACTACTGTTATCTCCGGCCAGGGTTGCCAAAACTGTTCTCCTTTCAGAATGTTCTCCTGACAGGCCCACCACTGAAGGTCTCGAGCCACCCTGCCGGGAACCTGAAGAAGATCTGTCATTCTCCCTGAGAATTGTGACCACTGAGTCCTCAGTGCCCACTGGAGGGATCTCATTCTCAGGCGAGCCTCTGGCACTAGGAAAATGCAGGATGCCATGAGGCCTAGCAACCTCAAAAAGTCGAAGGCTGGGAGACATTGGGCATGTTGGAACTTGGTAACCATCTGTAGAATATCTTGAGCCCTCACCTCTGGTGGCGAGGCTTTTCCCAGGGAAGTGTCCAGGATCGCTCCTATGAACTGGAGTGTCTGCGATGGTATGATTTGTGACTTCTTTAAATTGAGGGAGAAGCCCAGTCTGTGAAGGAAGTGGCACACGTGATTTAGCTGGATCTGAGCTTGTTCCGAAGAAACAGCCCTGATCAACCAATCGTCCAGGTAGGGGTAGAGGTGAATCCCTTCCCTCCTTAGACTTGCAGCCACTACCGACATTAACTTGGTGAAGACCCTCGGGGCGGAGGTCAGCCCAAATGGCAGCACTCGAAATTGATAGTGAGAGTTGCCAATTGCGAACCTCAGGTATTTCCTGTGTTTGAGATGGATAGGCACATGGAAATAAGCGTCCTGAAGGTCCAGAGATACCAACCAGTCCTGGAACTGAAGGGCCTGGAGGATCTGAGAAAGAGTGACCATCTTGAATTTGTCTTTTCTGAGGAATTTGTTCAATTCTCGCAAGTCCAAGATGGGTCTCAGCCCTCCGTCTTTCTTTGGAATGAGAAAGTAAGGGGAGTACCAGCCCTTGTTCCTCTACGCTACAGGTACCGGTTCTATGACACCTTTCTCTAGCAGGTCCAAAATTTCCTGCAAGAGGAGCGGATCTGGAGCTTTCTGAGAGCTGATCCCCGGTGGATGACTCTGAGGTATACGTAGGAAAGGCAGGCAGTAACCTTGGGCAACTGTTTCCAATGCCCAAGCATCTGACGTGATAGCCTGCCATACCGCCAGATGTTGAGTCAACCTGCCTCCTACAGGTGTCCTGTGAGGGAAGTCCTCAGAGTGGTTTTGGGGCGGCTGATGCAGATGCCGATGGTAAAGAGGCACCTGCTGTTGCTGCGGCTTTTGAATATCTACCCCGACCACCTCGGGTAGTTCTTCTTTGTCCTCTTTTAGCCAGTCGTCCTCTACCTCTTCCGAATGCGGAGTAGAAGCGAAAGGACTTGCCCCTCGCAGAGGTTCCTGTGGGACGAAAGGGAGTCTGACGGATTGCAGCTCCTAGGGATTTTGCTGCTGCTTTTGAAGTTTGCAGTTTCTCTAAACTGTCATCCGCCTTTTTCCCGAACAAAGAAGAGCCATCGAATGGCATGTTCAAGAGCCTGGCTTGCACATCTGGGGCAAAACCAGACTTTCTCAACCAAGCGAATCTCCTGGTTGATGTACTTGCCGCCATTGCTCTGCTGATACTGTCAGCCGAATCAATGCCCGTCTGGAGGGATTCGCACATAGCGTCTTTACCGTCCTGTATAATATTCAGGAACGCATCCCTTTCTTCTCCCTCCGGGATGCAGTCAGCCGCTGTAGAAGCACACTCCCAAAGTGTATGGCTGAACCTAGCAAGGGTGCAAGTAGCATTAACAGATTTTAACGCCATGCTACATGCTGAAAAGACTTTCCTTGCCATAGCATCATATTTTTTATCGTCCCTGTCCTGTGGGACGGTAGGATAAGCCGTCTTGACATCGGTAGAGAATGCTGCCTGTACCACCAGACTTTCTGGGGATGGGTGTTTAGACAAAAACTCCGGGTCTGTAGAAGATACCCCGTACTTTGTAGACAGTTTTTTATTTACTGCTGGTACGACATCTGGGGTTTCCCAGTTTGTCATGATCTTCCTCTGAAGAGCTTTATGAAAAGGCACCACAGGATCCTCCTGTGGGCCTTTGTCAAGAATATCCATGAGGTCATCTTGTTGGAAAGATTGAGAAGGTGCAGACCACCCCATGAACTCTGTGATCCTGGCCATTAAGGCTCTATAGGGGGTTTCAGCATGCTCCCCCGGGTCTGGCCTAGCAAACTCCACCTCAGGGGAAGTGTCTAACCCACTTGCCTCATGTAAGAAATCATGAAGATCCTTTTTGCGTTCTTCAGAGGAAAATTCCTCTCTAATTGGGGTTACAGGTCCCTGCAACTCAAATGTGTCTTCCTGTTCAGACAATTCACCCTCTTCCAAAATTGAGGACATAGTTCTCAATTGTTCTGAACTCATAAAGGGAGTAAATCCCATTTCCAAGGCAGAGGGTGCCGAACTTGTCATTATCGGCCTCGAAAATGTCGATGTCGTCAACGCCGACGTCTTCGGCTTCGAGCGTGGCGTCGAAAACAAAGGCAGAGGCCTCGAAGACCTCGACAGAATTGGAATTCTACTCGACAATCTCGAAGCCATCGACGTCGAGGACCTGGGGATAGTCACTGGGTGTGTCGTAACCGTGACTTTTCTTGGCGTCGACGCTGGTGTTGAAGCTGGCGTCGAGTGGACAGACCCGTGTGTCGAAGGTCCCTTCGACAATGGCGTCGAAGACATCGACCTCGGCGTCGACGGAACCCTCGTCGACGGAACCTTCGAGGAAGGTTTGGAGGTCATAGTCCTACTCGAGAGGTTTCCTTCGCCGGGTACTGCGACTCGCTGCGTTTTTGACCTTCGGGTCTTTCGACCAGAGCATCGCTCTCGGCAGTCTTCGAGGGGGTCGAGGCCGCTTTCTCGAAGATGCTCATCATGTTTTTGCGGAATTCCTCCCATTCAGCCCGGGAACTATGTTTCGTGGGGCAAGGGATTCTTTTTGGCGAAACAGAGGAAGAGGAAGACGGAGAAGGGGATCTTCGATGTCTCCTCTTCAAGTGCTTCGATCTCGAGGAGTGATGAGACCCACTCCGAGACCTGGAGCGCGAATGGTGATGAGGAGACGAGTGTCTCGACTTCGTCGACGAAGAAGAAGCTTTAAAAGTCTTACCTTTCTCCAGCTTCCCCCTACGCTCCTTCAGGGCCTTAGCTGTCATGGACATACAGTCCTCGCATTCCGAACAATGGTGTTCAGCTCCCAAACACCACAGACAAACTCTGTGAGGGTCAGTCAACGACATCTTTTTCCCACAATCTCGGCATTTTTTTAAGCCGGATCGAGGAGTTGTCGGTTCCGACGAGGAAGCCATCGAGTACGGATCGAATGACTCGAGGTAAATAGTATTAATCTGACAAGAACTGAGCAACGGTATTCCGAGGCACTGAGTAAGCGCGGAAAAACGGAACTGAGCAACGGACGCTGCGCGCGGCCTTTATAGGCAGGATGACGTTGACGTCGATACGGCGGCTGTCGAGGGACAACGACTCGGAGGACGTCGACGCGCAGCGCCCTCTAGAGAGAAAACATTTTTCGAGGCCAGCAGAGCTGGAAGGAGATATCTAAGATGAGGAATACGTCGGAGGACACAATCCCTTCGAAGTATTAGTGAAATGCATATGCAAATGTAGTAAGAGAGGTCGCGCCTCCTGTTTAAGAATGTTGAGTGTCATAGTGTTGTTAATAGAGATGCGTGTTTATGTATCAGTATGAGTGGATTTTGAGTTTCTGTGAATTGAATAAGAAGCCAAGTGAGTGTTGAATGAATTTTGTTAAGCGGTATGCGCAATGGCTATAAGCCATATTAGTAGCAATGTGTAAGTGTCCAGCGCATGTGGTGTGTCTGGTGATAAAATGAAATGGATCCATACTTTTGAAAGTGAAATGATTTTTTGCGCATATATTTTCCGGATGTATTTGTGTCTGCAAGATCTGTACACTTGATGGGTTGTATGGCCAACTTCCTATTCTAGTGTTCTTTTCACATACTGTGCCTATGCAGTTACGCTGTTTATATGTGATCTTTGTTTAGTTTGTATCTTTTCTTTATTTTCCTACTTTTTCATGTTTCTTGGGGCTAGTGAGTATATGAGAGTGTGAGTGCAACCTGCAGGTTCTTTGTTGTGAGAATGAGAGGTGGTGTTGTATGGTATGTTGGTGTATTGCTAAGGTTAAAGAATGTTAGTTTGTCTATTTGGTTGGTTGCGTTAGTGCTGTGGGTGTGGCAGACCCGAGACTCCGTGTGGCAGGTGGAGTGGAAGGAGGGTAAGTCGTGCTGTATGAGCCGTGAAGGTGATGGAATGTGGTTAGTATGTGGTTTGGGCTCGTAAGTGGCAGTTATGAGATCCAGTGGTGGCAGTTCTGGATATATGGTTGGTTTGTGATATTTATGATGGTTGGGGAACGTTAGTTACGTGAATGTAGATGTACACTGAGAGGGTTGAGAAAGTGGTTTGTTACGTTGAGTGTGATGAATGTTTGTTTGGTGGTTTGATGCGAGTTCCTGTTCAGTGCTTGTTGTTGGTGTGTGTATCTGTTTATAAAGAAAGGGGATGTGTAGCATGCTGCTTGTGTTGGTGCACAGATGCAAGCATTGGAATGTTGCCTGGTGACTGGAACCTGCTCTACATCAAGGTTCTAGTGGAGACGGTTAGGACACACAGGATGGGAGAGAGATGGATAAAGATGTTTCTACCTTGTGCTCCTTCCCTCTTTCCATAACTTCCCTCTAACAAATAAAGCTAATTTCCTTTTATACACATATCTGCCTCCAGCCTGGTCCCTACATATATAAAGAACCCCTAAATGCTACATATACCAATCAATATCTGAAATTAAACACGCTGAAGGTAAAGTGGTAATATGATTTTACATTTGCTTTTTGTGATAAAAAAAATCTAAGATTCGAAAGACCTTTATATTATGCATGTTACTGCTAGTCACACAGGTTGTAAAAAGATCAGAAAGGTAAACATGTTTTTTGTTACCCTGCCCCAACAAGGTGACTCGAACACACGAGAAGACAGCTTTTATATACACTGAGCTTTATATGGCTAAATCACTGCAATTGGGCTGACGGACAAACCTATCTCAAACTAACTCTACAAAGTCCTTAAAAGCCAAAGTGCAATTTGTGCTCTCCAAAGGTGGAAGACAAATGAGATTCCTGAATTTTGACTTGCCTCATATAAACTTGTATACGCCCAATACATAGTTCAACTCCAACAACATCCAGGATGCAGAGGACAGTGTATTTACTTTTAGTAACTCAATTACACTTTTTTGTTAAACAAGCCTAAACTGATATAATAGACAATAGCACCCCTGCTAAGCGACTGGTAAAGAGGGGTGTCAATAAGGAAAGTTTGTGAAAAGAAATATGTTGAAGTTGGTAAATTAGTAAACCATAGGTGAGGTCATATGAGATTTTAATTTTTCGTTAATTCCAAAGAAGAAAATATCATATAGTAAATGTGATAAGGAATACATTCGTAAATACAAAATACAGGCAATAGGACTAAGGACAAGACATCACCACCTGAATATTGTAAGCCATGATATAATTTGACTGCATAACCCAATTAACCAAGGCCAGTGAGGAGATCGGAGCGTTTAACTAAGAGCAAAACAAACTTTATCCTGTCCCTTCCAAACTACCCTGTTTGTCGAACATAAACCTCGACCTGTCACACTTTCTAAGGAGCACAGCGTGACAAACTACTACTAAACCAGCAGTGATTCAATTATGAAGGTCAAACAGACACAGTCTGAAAGGTATACATCCTTCACCTCTTTTGGTAACGTGGGCTGAGGGCAGGCTATACTCTTCAGGAGCGTGAGCTAGTACAAAAGCAATCCAATCAACAACTGTACAGTGATGCCAAAATAAAAGTGTCAAACAAAGGATCTAAAAAGAAAAAGGATCCTTACACTAATAAAAATTCACCCAACTAATAACAACTCTACTGGCCTACCCATGTCAGGTTAAACACAGAGAAGGCAGGCCTTAAAATAAAGACTGGCATGCTCAGACCAAGTTCTCAGCAGCAGAATACCAAAGTCAATATAAAAGTCCTTCAAGAGGTAGAGATGTGGGGCTAAAAAGCCACTAGGGTCCTTTAAGGTGGACAAGGGGGATAGGGCCACTTCAAATACATTTAGTTATTTGCCTAGGCCACGCTTTTTGGAGTTAGAGCAGTCGTCTGGGTGCTGAGCCGGGACTGTGACAGGGAGCAGTGTTGATGAAATCAAATGATTCAGTGCAGTTCGGCATCAGCAACAGCTTTCAGGTCAAAGACACTCGGAAATGGTTGGCAATATTGGGTTGTCAGTGCCGACTAGCCCGCCTCAGGGACGGAGAAGTGGACACACTGGTGACGAGCAGGCTCGACTGGCTGAACAAAGCGTCATGACGCTGTAATGTTGATGGCTTGGAGCTTGAAGAAGCTGGTAAGTTAGCAGGTGGTGTCCAGTTGTGGATGCTAAAAGACACTGAAAATCTCAGAGGAGTAGGTGGAGCGTCAATATCGAGGTTAGCGAGGACTCCAGTGATTCCCTTGCAGCAACCTGGACAGCATCTAAGGCTCAGACATCAGTGTGGAGGCAGTTTAAACATGCAAGGAGAGCCAGCAATTGCTTCCTTGATTTTGCGATTGCTTGGAGGCACAGTCCAGGGTCCCAGGAGTAAGAGGAGTCCTTTCTTCTACCGTTCACAACTAGGAAGGTTTGTAGAGCGCATTTGTAGAGTTACGCCATTTCCAGTGAACAGGGCCCTGGATAGCAGTCTCACAGTTGCCATAGGCTTTGTCCAGACAGCTGGTCATCCCAATTAAGTTCTTGGGATGGTGAAGGTTAAGAGCTTTCCTCTTCCTTGGTGCTACTGACTTCACCTCTCTGACAGAGGACTTTTGAGTAGACTGTACTCCCAATCTGGTCCCAGTGAAGTCATCTTCAAGGGTGTTTAAATAAATTAATAGTTACTCACCATAGTGACTAACATACTCTTAGTCCATAGTCCCCTTTCCTCCATACTGTATGGGCGTCCCTTGCGAGGGACAGGAGACTGAACCGTTTTCACCAGAAAAATCTTCTTCCCCTTTAAATTTAGAGCCGCACAGGGCCACGCCCCTGGGAGCATGTGCTCGCCTGACTCCGCCCACCAGCGCCACTCCTCAGTCTCCAATGACGCATCAACAGTATACAACATTGCCTAATGACACCAGCATTATTAGGGGGGAGGATGGTGGGACGTATGGAGGAAAGGGGACTATGGACTAAGAGTACGTTAGTTACTACGGTGAGTAACTATTAATTACTCTTACGTCTCGTCCCCTTTCCTCCATACTGTATGGGCGATTACAACTGAATGTAGCCCTATGGTGGAGAGGAGACCCTCCTTAAGAAAACAGGTTTCTTAGAACCGCCTGCCGAAAGCCGCCTCTGACCTAGAGGCAGCGTCTAGACAGTAGTGCTTACAAAAAGCCAAAGCGGTGGCCCAGGTGGCCGCCCTGCTGATGACTTGCCACGGTACATGCCGTTGGAACGCAATGGCCGTGGCCTTGGCTCTGAACGCATGGGCATGCAAATTGGCCGGAACTGGTCTGTGCTGCCCCTCATAGGCGACCATCCACCTTGCGATGGAGCCCTTGAAAGCCTGACATCCTGGTCTTTTACCCCCAAAGGTGACAAAGAGGGCATCTGACTTACTGAATTTCTTGGTCCCATACAGGTAGGTATTCCTGGGAGGATAGCTCAGGGGCAATGTGCGCGCCTTGGAAGCAAGACGACACAAAGCAACACAGATTCGATCCCCGGGTCCGTGCTTAGAAACCTCTGGTTATTAAACACTTTATAAATAACATATTATATCATACTTCAGAGCTTGACTGACATCCATACAATGCAAAACCCTCTAAGGCTCATCCTTGGGGTCGACGAAGAAGGTAGGAAATACAATCTCCTCGTTCAAGTGGATGAGACCTTGGGTAGGAACGCCGGATGCTTCCGGAGGACCACCTTATCCTTGTGAAAAGAGGTGTAGGGCTCTGATGCCACGAGGGCCTGGATTTCGCTGACCCTGCGAGTGGAGATGAGGCCCACGAGTAGGGCTGTCTTTAGAGTGGCCAGCCTGATGTCCGCATTGTGTCATGATCTCTGCTTCCAAAAGGTCAGGGTTTTCCCAACTCCCTTGGAAGCAGATCCATAACCCAGGTTCCGAGTGCCAACCAGTCCCAATTGGGACCTTTTGGACCCAGTCCTGGCGCCAGTGGCACCAGGCTCATAAATATGCCCAGTCCCAGCGCTGGAAGTGCGGGCTCATAATGCTTGGGTGGACTTACCTGCAGCAGACCATGCTGCTTACTTGCCTGCCAGTTGAGCCTCTGATCCTCTTCTGTTTGGAACTACTTTTCCTGTTGGGTGGGGCAGGAGCCACTCTCTAGGTTCAGAACACTGGAACTCTTCTGGAAAGCAGGAACTATTTTCTTACCTAGGCGTGGCTGTGGAAGGAGACACCTAAGCACTACAGGAGGCTATTTAAACCACACCCGATGGATGAATCTTGCTTTGTGTTATTCTGCATCCTCTGCAGCAGAACGCTCATCGTGTCTTCTGCATCTGATCCTGGGCCTAAGGAAAAAGGCTTACCATCCTGAATCCAGTCTTCAGCAACACCTATAAAGAGAAGAAAGAACAGGTTAGCATTACGGTCTTCAGTGACAGCTCTTCACTTACCTGGTCCATCGGCTGTCACCAACGCCTCGCGCTGCATTCCGACATCTGAAAGACAAAGGCTTACCTACTCTTCGTGCGCTCCGGAGGTCTTCACGCTGCATTCCGGCATCTGAAAGACAAAAGCTTACCAACTCTTCGCACGCTCCGGAGGCCTTCGGCGCTGCATCCCGCATCTGAAAGACAAAACAAGGTGCGTTTAAAGACATTGGGGAACTTTAATACTCACGTGCCATTACTCCTTTCCACATCTAACCCAGTGGGTATTCCGGCACCCTGCAGCCGCTCCGAACTTGTACCTGCAAAATAAAAAGACAGTTAGAGCGCATCGTGAAGCAGGCAACAAGCACTTACTTACGTGCTTCCAGGCGCTTCTATTCATCACACGGGCTCCATCTTCAACTCACTTCAGCCCGTCATCCACCATCGCCGGAACCCTGCAAAACAAGAGACATAATTACTAAAGACTTTAAAGACATTAGAATTACTCGAAACTTACCGTTCGTGCAGTAAAAGACGGACAGCAGTCCTCTGAAGTCAAGAGGCCTGCTCCCCTTATCCAGTGAAGAAACTGGTTACAGCACCCTGCCCCGAGGCAGATGGAGAGCACGGCGTTCACTTACCTAAGGTGAGAGCGTTAACCTTCGGGGTTCTACAGGAGAAGAGAAAGGGAAGAAGAGAGAGACATTCAATAACCCTGTTCATTAATCCCATATTTTCTATCTGCAGACATCTTACCCTTCGAGTCAGACATACAGTGCCCAGAGGTCCAGCCCAAAGAGCCAGCCGTGTGTTACACATCACCTTTGAAGATACGGTATACGCCCAGTCAAGACCGGCGCTTCTACGGGAATCAGGTGAGCGTTACACATTGCCATTGGCTCAAAAGGTTTGTGCACCAAGGCGCTCAACACTACATTGAGGTCCCACACCGGGTGTGGCTTCTTTATAGGCGGGTAGAGTCTGTAGAGGCCCGCCAGATGCCGCTTGACCACCGAGTTGGAGGAGGAAAAGAGACCCTCATCGGTATTCCTGTAGGCAACTATGGCTGCCAGATAAGTGCATCATGTGTCGAACTGCACTGCGGAGTGGGCGAGGTTTAGTTTAGTTTAGTTTATTACTTGTATTGCGCACCAGACCCGAGGCTGTCAGGGCACATTGCATAAGGCAGCTTGCTTGGTTACAGAAAGTACATTTTCATACATGGGTACATTAGCATATTACAAAGACTACAATACAGAATAAGATGATGTTGTATAGTCAGGATACAAAATAGAATACTATATACAATTATGGTAACATATTGTTATGTACAAAAGGTAGAGCAAGAGGTAGACTGGGATCATAAACCAGATTGCTTGTCTCAGTCTTTGATCCAGCTTATGAGGTTCTGCCGGAATTGTAGGTAAGACTGATCTTCTTGCATGAGAGGGGGTAAGGAGTTCCACAGTTGGGCTGCCTTCACGGGAAGCTGCGTCCCCCAACTCTGGAGAGTTTGAATCTTGGGACCAAGAGGCAATTGGTGTACGATGATCTGTTTGGTCTTGTAGTGGTTCTCTCAGTAAGGTAGCAGGGAGCCGCATTGTTAAGGCATTTGTATGTGAGAGAAGCCACTTTCAACTGGATTTTATCCTGCGTGGATAGCCAGTTGTTTGATCTTCTTATTTCAGAGATATGATCTCTCCTGGAGATTCCGAGTGCAGCTCTTAGAGCGTTGTTCTGTAGGAGCTGGATTTTCTTGATAGATTCCATGTTGGCCCCGAAGTAAGCTGATGCAACTATTGTTGGACAGGAAGGGTTTACCTGCTCTGGTGTGCCGAGAAGGAGAGTACGTCACCCAATGAGCACTTATGGGGGTCAATCTCCTTGGAGTTGGCCCAATGACAGAATCTAGACAATTTGCTCTTATATTGGCTACTGGTGGCTTTGCTTCTGGCGCCCTGGATGATCTCTAGGTTAGCCTGCGATAGGTTCAAGTGTTTCAGAGTGACCTGCGCAGGAACCACGCTGAGAGAGCTAGTTTGTGCGGAGCAGGGTGGAGAACCCTCCCACTCTGCTGGGTCAGGAGAGGAGCTGGGACCAGTGGTAGGTTGAATGGGGGGCCTGGCCGATAGGCTGAGCAGCTCAGAGAACCACGGTCTTGCCGGACACCAGGGAACTATCAGAATGATGCTGAGGTGACGATTGTTTTATGTGGGCGGAAAGGCATATGCAGTCATGTAGTTACTTTGTATCTGGAACCCATCGCCCAGGGAGCCGGGGCCCTGTCCCTGCCAGAAGGCGAACTGCCGGCATTACTTGTTGTTTTGGGAGGCAAACAGATCCACCTGGGGGTGCCCCCACCTGAGGACGATCTCTTTCAGTACCAGGTCGTTCAATTGCCACTCGTAATTGTCTGCCCCAGTCTGCTGAGCCTGTCCGCCTCCAGGTTGGATTCCCATGGGAGGTGGACAGCCATGAGGTAGATGTCGTTCTCCAGAGCTCATTCCCACATGCTGACCGCGAGGTTGCATAGTGGAGGGGACCTGCCCTCTGCTTGTTGACATAGTACATGCTGGTGGAGTTGTCCGTCTGGATAAGCACTGTCTTGCCCTCTATGAGAGGGAGGAAGGCCTTGAGGGCCAGCCATATGTCCTTCAACTCTAGCCAGTTGATGTGGGACTCCTGCTCCTGCTGGGTCCAGACTCCATGGACGCTGTGGCTGTCCAGAGTGGCTCCCCAGCCCTCTAGGGAAGGGTCCGTCGTGACAGTGACCTGAGGGAGAGGATGCCGTAAGGGCTTGAGCGCCGTAGGTTGAAGTCCACGGACCACCCGGTAAGGTCTGGGCGGAGAGACGTGGGAATGCCCACTGGCTCCGATTGTGAGCCCCTCTCCTGATTCCATGAGGCTGCGAAGAGCAACTGCGGTCTCCTCATCCTGAGTCTTGTGTGGGGGGCGGCTAAAAGGACGCCCCCATAATACCCAGTAGGTGTTGGTACCACCAGGCCGGGGTCACAGTCCTGGAGAGGAAGTGAGTAGTGGCTCTCTTGATGGCCGTGATTTTGTCCACTGAAGGGAAAACACTCTCGGAGCCGGTGTCCCAGAAGAGGCCCAGTAAGATCAGCTTCTGCGTGGGCTGCAGGTAAGACTTCTCGAGGTTGATAATAAGCCACAGGTCATGGAGTGTGTTCATAAGCACAGAGGAGGTGTGGAGAACCGCCTCCAGAGATGAGGCCCAGACAAGCCAGTCGTCCAGACATGGGTAGACGTGGTGGCCCTGGGCCCGGAGGAGAGCAGCCACCACGTTCATCAATCTGGTAAATACCCTGGGGGCTGAATTGAGGCCGAAGGGTAGCACCTTGTATTGGAAATGGCAGCCCATGATTGTGAAGCGCAGAAAGGACTGATGCGGCTGCCAAATCGGGACGTGTAGATACGCGTCCTTCAGATCCAGGGAGCACATCCAGTCTCCCCTGTTCAGGGTCTCCGCAATGAGCGCTGGCGTAACCATCGTGAATTTTTGTAGCGGAAAGGAGAGGTTAAGGGTGGAAAGGTCCAACACAATTCTCAGGTCAGCCTGGTTTTTCTTCTGTGTGGCATAAATCCTGGAATAGAAGCCCAATCCTCTCTGGGAGGCGGGGACTTCTCCCACTGCCTGCCTCTCGACAAGCAACGGGATCTCTACCAACAGAGTTGCTGTCCCAATCTGTGGGAGAGGTGGGGACGGTAGGCGGTACCCCGTGGACAGTACAGCGATGATTCAGGGGTCCGAAAAATATTGTTGGCAAAATTGCACGTGGAAAGCAAACCTGCCCCCCCACTGGAGACACGTGGACCCAGAGGGGCGTGTCATGCCTTCTTTCCCTCCGAGGCTGTTGCGGAGGAGGGGGATTGGAAAAAGCCCTTGTTCCCCCTTACCCCGCTTTGTTGTTTCCTCCGATGCTGACTCGGGGAACGGTCAGGTTGTCTGGACCTCTGTTCTTGGAAGCATCGGAACCCTCCAGAAGTCCGCCCCTTGACGGGGCGTTAATTGGACTGGGTGTACGCTTTGATATGATAGGTTATTTATAACGTGCTTAATACCCAGAGGTTTCAAACGGCGGACCTGGGGATCGAACCTGTGTTGCTCCGTGTCATCTTGCTGCCAAGGCGAGCATGTTGCCACTGAGCTATCCTCCTGTGGCCTTCGTAAGAACAGATAAAGACGTAGCGATTTGTGAGCTGTTCTTTTTATCTAATTCTTCATCCATGGTGGAGTGGAAGAGGTCACTACCCTCGAATGGAAGGTCCAATATGCGTTCCTGAACATCCGGGTTAAACTTGGTAGCCCGGAGCCAGGCTAGCCTTCTCATGTCCGTGGCAATGCAGATGGCCCGGCCAGAGGTATCGATATGGGCCACTGTGGACTCCATGATTTCCTGCGCTACCAGCCTGGCTTCTCCTAATCCTGCTTTGAAGCGAGCCTGGCTTTGTGACGGAAGTTCCGGGGGGAAGTCCGCAATTTCACACCAGAGTCTTTGGTTAACGGCTGCCAGCATGGCATAAGCGTTGGCTTGATGCAGATGCAGGGAGGCATTTCAGTACAGCTTTTTCCTGTACACATCCAAGATCGTCTCCTCCTTGCCGAACAGCGCTGAGGAAGAAGGGGCCGAGGACGACTGAGGCTTAGAATAGAGTGACGTTGCAGCGATCACCGAGAAGTGCGGCTGAGGATGAGCCGAAAGCAAGAGTGTATCCCACTCCAACTGCCTGTACTTGGTGTTGAGGCGCCTATTAAGAGGTTGGGCCGGGTGCGGCTTGAGCCACCCCTTCTTGGCCAGGGCAAAAAAGTTCTTCTGCATCGGGATCCCCATCTGGGATGGGGGCCTTAGGGTGAGGACTTCTGCCAAGACCCCCTCCTCGGGCTGTTCGACCTCGGGGTGAAGAAGGCTCAGATATTCTGCCAGGGGCGCAAGGCATTCATGGAAGGCCTTAGCTGAAAATGGCGTGTCGGGGTCCTCCTCCTGCTCTGTCTCCACCTGAGTGCTCGGAGGGTCCAGGACTGGCGGATGGGTACTGGGTGCCGTGGGCTGTTGTGTGGAGACCGGAGCCGGAGGCTGTTTTTGAGGCTGGTGTGAACCACTTGTATTGCCAGAGGCAGGGGGGCTGGAAACGTGAGGCCGGTAGCTGGACTAGCCTTGGTACGTGTGCTGGTGCTCGAACCCGGGAGGTTCCTCCCGGTCGGTCACTTCCTCGGAAAGGAGTCGCCCTTGCGGGGTGCGATGGTGAATAGAGGCCTTGCCTTTGGCCCTGAGCGATGTTTGACTGAGTCCTTTAGGTCCTCCGGAGCCACTTCTGGAAGCGCTCCCTCCACCTAGCTAGCCTGTTCTTCAGTGCCTGTGGTGTCAAGGCGTTGCACGCAGAACAACCCTCCCAGCCGTGGTCGGGGCCAAGGCAGCAGGGGCAAAGAGCATGGGGCTCTGAAGTGGGGAAGAGCCCCTCACAGGCTAGACACCTGCTGAAGCCCGCTAAAGTCGACATGCGACGGGGAGGAGCGTGGCGTCGGAGGACCAAGTATCTAAAAGAAAAAAGACAAAGATAGAAGAATATCCGTGGGAAGAGCGCATGGTATTACATGGCCGAAGCCAAACCAGGAGCGCTGGTGAAATCGTCCCGTTCAGGTCGACGCAGAAAAGGGGACTAGGGAGTGGCACCGTTGGGCGGAGTCAGGCGAGCGCATGCTCCCAGGGCTCGACCCTGGGGCCTCTAAATTTAAAGGGGAATATTTTTCTGGTGAAAACGGTTCCATCTCCCGTCCCTCACGAGGGACGCCCATACAGTATGGAGGAAAGAGGACAGAATATAAGGAACAAGTTACTTACCTGTAACTGTTGTTCTCCAGCATGGGCCTGCCATGGATTCACATGCTCATGAATATTCCCCGTCGTCAAGTGGCTGATGGCTGTGTTCCGCCTCTTGGAGATGTATTCTCGGATCCAGATTGCCTGGTGCTTGCTCTCGAGCTGGGGACTTTGGGGGAAAGTCAGCATCCAAGGGACCTTTTTGTTGTGCCTGTAGATCCTTGGCAGATAGCTCATTATCACCTTTATTGCAAGGATCTGCCGTCCGATCCAGGCAGGTTGTAGGCAGTTTTCCAGAATGGAGGCCATATGGTTTCTTACCACGTGCGCCGGCTGTTTTACCGCGGCTGGCGGTTTTTCCAAGCATTTCCCACAGTCAAAGTAAAACTGCTCATCACTGAGCCCCGCCGTAAACTATCAAGCAGGTGGCACTATAATTACCGGTGAACGTAAACAGCGAGAGCAGCAATAACTTTTGAAGGGCTATGGCAGTATACTACTGCCACATTGCCTCAGGCTAGCCAGCCGCCCACTCAGGAGGATAGCTCAGGGGCAACGTGCTCGCCTTCGAAGCAAAAAGACACGGAGCAACACAGGTTCGATCTCCGGGTCCGCGCAGACAAACCTCTGGGTATTAAGCGCGTTATAAATAACCTATCATATCAGTCAATCAGTGCCGGCAACAAATGCTCACTCTCCAATAGCAACGGGGCACAGACAAGCGTGAAAATGTCAATCTCAAATTTGGTACAGCCGTACTGTAATCCGTTCCAGTTAGGAAGTTAAACAAAGTACCTGATTATAGAAGCTGGTGGGTCTCAGGAGGGGTTTAAAAGTCCAGCCCCTCTCCTGAGGGTTAGTAGACACAGAAAGCAGACTGCAATAAAGAAATAAACCTCCTGGCTCAAACACGGAGAACACACTGCGCAAACCGCGTGCTCCGCGCCAGGAGGGGTTTACAAGTCCAGCCCCTCTCCTGAAGGTTAGTAGACACGGAAAGTAGACTGCAACAAAGAAATTAACCTCGAAACACGGAGAACACACTGCGCACACAAATTATATTATTGTCTGCTTGGTGAGCATGGAATCATTCATGAAAGGGATTGATGTGTATGAGCAGTCTGGTCTGTGTGTTTCCCCATCAGCCATGTTGGTTCCAGCCCAGGAAGCCTCCCTTTGATCCCCCTAAGTAGGGTTGACACCTTCCTGCAGGCAACAGGACGCCTCCCTGGGAGGACCTCTTGAAAGCATTGCTTCTATGGCAGTCCCGTTATCACAGTGGTAACCTCACACCATTGTACTGATTACTTGAGACCTTTTTATGTAGACAGACAGGAGAAAGGGATAAAATTAGAGTAGCCCAGAGGGGAGCTTCAACCCACAGAGGGGTCCTAGCATATTGGATTTTGCTAGTGCTCTCAAACATCCTGTCCGCCCTCCCCACGTCCTGAAGACAAGGCACTCTGGGTATGACATCAGCAGGCAAAGGAAATTCATTCCAAAAGTCAGGATTGGACTCTTATCGCAGGCTTGCTACAATCCACTGTAGGATTTGGCCTATTAAAAGGGGGTGGACCTTTCGCTCCCCTTCAATCATACTCTTCTCCAGCATGGGGTCTAGCATGGATTCACATGCTCATGAATATTCCCCGTCGTCAGGCCGGGAATCCTCGGTATAGAAAAAAAATCAGTATCAGTTTCGTTTCTGATCTGTCTTTCTTAGTAGTAACCAATCACTGGTCTCTGGGTCATACTGCCCCCAGCCAATGACTGCCCTCTCCCTAAGCCCCGCCTCCGGCAGCCATCCTCAGATTTGGTAGCACGTAAAGTGGCAGTATGACCAAGTGAAGAGCCGCAGAGGGGTAGGCGGGAGGGTTCGCATGTGAATCCATGCCAGACCCATGCTGGAGAACAACAACTTGTTCCTTCTCCAGCATGGGGTCTGGCATGGATTGACATGCTCATGAATAAGAGAATACATAGCAGTACACACATGCACAACCACGGGAGGTGGCAACAGGATCAACATTAAGCAATACAACAACTCAACATTAAGCAACTCTTACCTCCTCACCAGGCTCACCTTAGGCGAACAGGTGGCACAGCACTGCTTGGCCGACCCTGGACTCCTCCCTGGAGTCCCGATCGACGCAGTAGAATCTTGTGAAGGTGTGCGTCGACCTCCACGTCGCAGCCCTGCAGATGTCCAGCAGGGTCACACCAGACAGGAACGCCGTGGAAGCAGCGATCACTCTGGTCGAATGGGCCCTCGGACGGCCGGGCAGCTGTCGGTTTGCCTTCCCTTGATTCACAGTCCCAAAGTTCACAAACAGTTGTGACGTCTTCCGAAAACTCTTTGTGCGGTCCACGTAGAACTTCAGCGCTCTAGCTACATCCAGCGAGTGCAAAGTCCTCTCAGCCGGCGACGAAGGTGACGGGAAGAAAACTGGAAACACCAAGGGCTCATTGAGGTGGAAGTCTGACGGCACCTTGGGCATAAAGGATGGGTGTGTCCTCAGCACCACCCTCGTGTCATGAAAAGTCAAGTATGGAGGCTTGCAAGATAGGGCCTGGATCTCTCCCACTCGCCGTGCGGAGGTGATGGCCACGAGGAAAGTGGTCTTCCACGACAGGAACTTCAAAGGCGCCAAATGCATAGGCTTGAATGGTCAGCACCACATTAAGCTCCCACGCCGGGGCAGGAGCCTTCACCGGCGGGAATGATCGTAATAGTCCCTTCATGAATTCATGAATTCTTTCACCAGGTGATGAGACCACAGGGACGCCCGTCCCGTCGTTCTGGTATATCGGGAGATTGCAGCCAGATATATTTTGATGGAGGCGTGAGCCAGTCTAGCTTTGGCCAGCGACAGTAGGTATGGCAGTACTTGAGGGGCCGTAATCCGCAGAGGGTTAATCTTCTGTGCACGGCACCAGACAGAGAACCTCTTCCATTTGTGTCCGTAGCACTTGAGAGTTGAGGAAGCCCTGGCCTTTGCAAGAACCTCTCTGCAGTCGACCGGGATGTCGTACCCTCGAAACTCTAGTGCTGCAGGAGCCAGGCCTGCAAGTTCAGCGACTCCGGGTTGTGGTGAAGAATGGCACCTCCTTCTCTGGAGAGAAGGTCTGCGTCCGTCGGCAGCTTGACTGGTGGGGACGTTGACAAGTCCAGAAGGTCCGGGAAGCAGATCTGCCTCAGCCACGCCGGTGCGACGAGGATCATCCTGTAACGGGACCCTCTTGAGCTGGTTGATGAGCCGGAGCAGCAACAGCAGCGGAGGGAACGCATAAAGAAATAGGCCGTCCCAGGGGAATGAGAAAGCATCGCCCATGCTCCTCGGCTGGGGGAACCTGCTGGCGAACCTCCGGCACTTGGAATTCGTCACCCTCGCGAAGGGATCGATTTGGGGTTCGCCCCATCGTCGGAAGAGTCGATCCACTTGATCCTGGTGTAGTTTCCACTCGTGGCACGAGGGCAGCTCCCTGCTGAGTGAGTCGGCGATCGTGTTTTTTATTCCTGCCAGATGAAGAGGCACCAGAAACATCCCTTGGCCGACGTCCCAATGCCACAGATCCTGGGCTTCCTTGGATAGGGCCGGGGACCTGGTTCCGCCCTGCTTCCGGATGTAGAACATCGTGGTGGTGTTGTCGGTGAAGATCCTCACCACCTTGCCCTTGAGGGACAGAAGAAAGGACCTGAGGGCCCAGAACACCACGCGGAGCTCCAAGATGTTGATGTGGAGAGACTTCTCCTCCGGGAGCCAAAGGCCTCTCGCGTGAAGATCTCCGGAGTGTGCTCCCCAACCTTCCAGGGAGGCGTCCTTCGTCACCGTCACCTGGTGAGGTGGGGTCTGAAAGTCCGTGCCCGCCGACAGATGGGAGCGGGTACTCCAACACCGGATCGCCTGACCGAAAGTCTCGTTGAGAGGGATCCTGCCCTTGAAGCTTCCCGTCGACTGGATCCAGCGGGCGTCGAGGAACTCCTGTAAGGGTCTCATCCGAAGCCTGCAAAGGCGCACCAGATAAATGCAGGAGGACATCATCCCGAGGAGGGACTTGATGGATCTTACCCTGGCCATGTCCGTGGCCAGTATACGCTGCACCTTGCCCAGAATGGTCCTGGTCCTTTCCTCCGACGGCGAGGCCAGCCGCGCCACTGTGTCGAGCTTGGCTCCCAGAAACAGGGCGACTTGCGACGGAACCAGGTGGGATTTTGGAAAGTTGATGGAGAATTCCAGGTCTGTGAGCAGCTGGACGGTTTTCGCAGTGTGCTCCACGGCGAGCTCCCTTGTCCTTGCCCGGATGAGCCAGTCGTCCAGGTAGGGGTAGACGTGGATCCCCTTTAGGCGCAGCCGCGCCGCCACCGGTGCGAGGCACTTGGTGAACACCCTGGGTGCCGACTTCAATCCGAAAGGGAGGGCCTTGAATTGGTTGTGCCGCCCTTGGGACCACGAACCTGAGGAACTTTCTGTGTCTTTTTAGAATGGGGATGTGGAAGTACGCATCCTCCAAGTCCAACGATGACAGGAAATCGCCCTCCTTCAGCTGTCCCAGCACATGCTAGAGGGTGACCATACGGAACTTCTGTGCCTTGATGTACTTGTTCAGTCGTCGTAGGTCCAGGATGGGGCGCCATCCTCCTGTCTTCTTTTTTACGAGGAAGTACCTTGAGTAAACTCCGGAGCCCTGAAGCCTCTTTGGTACGCGCTTGATGGCACCCTTCTTGAGCATCGCCCTTACTTCCAACAGTAGTTGAGGGACGTGATTTTCCTTCCAGGCCACGGGTGTAACGCGAGGGCACTTCTCCTGAAACTCGAGGGCGTGCCCTTGGGCCAGGGCGTCCAGCACCCAACGGTGGAGATGGACTCCCACACGCTGACAAACCTCGCCAGCCGGCCTCCCACCGGGGTGCTTCGGCGGGGGCGCGACCCCACGGTCGGTTCAATCTTGTTTGGAGACCGCCTTGCCTCTTTGACCTCCTTGTCGACGACGACGGGCACCACCTGACTTGCTGCGTCCCCTGTAGGCTTCCTGGGATGATGATCTTGCCGCTTGGCGGTAAGTGGAGGAGCCACTGCCGGATCCCTTGGAGGCACCTTGTCTGCCTCCGGAGCTCCAAAAGGACGGCCGTCGTTGTTGGAGCACTCCCAGTGCCCGGGCAGTCTCTGTGTCTGTCTTGATGGCCTGAAGGGACTCATCAACCGCCTTCCCAAACAGGTTGTTCCCGTCGAAGGGCATGTCCAAAACCTTGGTTTGTACGTCCTGGCGGAAATCCGTGGCCTTGAGCCATCCTTGTCGTCTCAAGCAAACGCCGTTGCCCAACTGACAGAAACCGGTGTCGGCGATGTCCGTTGCCACCGTGATGGCGTGGTCCGAAGCAATCTCCCCCTCCTGTAGGGTATCAAAGGCCTCAGCCCTTTTGGCGTGCGGAAGGAAGTCTAACAGAGGGGCGATTTTGAACCACAACTCCCTGTCGTAGTGGGCTACGATAGCCAGGGCGTTGGCCGCCTTGATAGTCGTCGCTGCGGATGAGATGATCCGTCGTCCCATCGTGTTCAACTTCCTGCCCTCACTGTCCGGCGGGGAAGTTGATGTCGAGGCCGATGCCCCCTCAGCTTTCTTCCTTGCCGCCACCGAGACGACCGAATCCGGGGTAGGTTGTGCCCGAAGGCACAAGGTGGCAGTGTCGGGGACCCGGTACTTCTTCTCGTACCGGTCCCTCTTTGCCGGCGCCGTGGCAGGGTTCTTGAGGAGGGCGAGCCCCTCAACCCAGATGTCATCAAGAAGCGGTACCGCGAGGACCGTCTTCCTTTTAGCCTCGCGCCGTTGGTAAAGGAACCCTTCTTTCTTCTTTTCTTCTGGGCAGAGCTGGAAAAGCTCGGATGCCCTGGAAATCATGGCATGAAAGGATCCAATTTTGTCGGGCGGGGACGCCCGAGCAGGGGGCGACGGGGGACACGTCCCGTTGTCGCCACCGTCGTCATCTGTACATGTCGTAGCCGTGTCCGTGCCCGTATCATCCCTGTGGGTAGTAGACCGGGGGGAAGGCAGAGCAGGCCGCAGAGGTGGGAGAGGTGGTGTAGGATGCGTCCTCCTCTTATGCGGTGGACTCTCCGAAGGTCCTGGCTCTGGTTCCCCCATCGGGTCTGGCTCAGGTACCTCCGTCGGGGGAAGGGGCAACCTTGTCCTTATCTCCGAGCATAAGGACTGAATCGCTGACAAAATGGCCGCCGAGGTGTCCTGCGGTGCCGGAAATGACGGGCGCGTGGGCTCTTGAGGAGCCTTGTCGGCGACACCGTCGCTCTCGTCGTCGCCCTCGTCGGGATCCCTCCCGATGGGCTGGGCCTCTTCCACGACTTCGATGAGCTCTTCTTCAGAGGTCGTGTCCGTATCCACGATGACCACCAGCCCCTCCCCCACCTTTCCAACGAGGACTTCGTGGGGGTCTTCTCAATGGGCCTGAAAGACGACTCCCTCCGCTGTGGCAGGGAGACTCTGGGTCCTGAGGGCGCCTCCACTGGTGTAGCCTCCACAATCTGAGCCAGGGCCACGGCGACATCCTCAATCGAGGTCTTGGCAGGGTGAATTAAGGCCATCGTCACCTTCTGGACGCCTGGGGCCTTCACCTTGGGGGAGGGTCCGAGCCTCGCTCCCCCTCTGCCGGAATCTTCGAGATCGACCAGGGCCTCTCCAGAAGCTTCGCCGGGTTCTCGGACTTCCTCTTACCCGAGCCAGAGCGTTGGCTCGTGGTTGATGGCGCCGGGGAGGATGCGCCCTGCCTGGCAGCCAAGGAGCCCGACCGTTCGGCGCTCCCGGTGCCCGCTGACTCGTGGTGCTTAGCCTTTTGTTGGGCCCCCGTCGCCCCCTCACAGGACTTAGAAGACCGCTCGGACTTCTTTTTCTTCTCGCCTGACGGGCTCTTCCCTTCCAGCCAGTTGGCGAGACGGAGGTGGCGATCCTTCATGGTCCGCTCCGACATGTTCCCACAAACCGCACAGTCCTTCTCCTTTTGCGTCTTGTCCTCATGGAGACAGTAGAGGCATAACGAATGCTCGTCCTCCTTGAAAACATTCTGAAGCTGGCATCCAGGGCAGGTCCTGAACAGCTTCCCGGGCGTCGAGCTTCCTTTCTCCTGGGCCATGTCTGGGGTAGGCCTCGGAAATTCTGGAATCCTCCAGAGCGTAACTCGACGAAATCTTCACCCTTGCGGGGCGTAGAAAACTCCGAAACGGATCCCTGTTGATCAGATATAGAAACGGTGGAGCTTGAGGCTCTATTTAACCAAAAAATGAGAAAAATCTCCTCAAAAAGAGCGAAAACGCAGCAAAAGCTCGAGAGCTACAGCACGAGGACTCCCAACACCTGAACGTGCGGTAAAAATCTGAGGATGGCTGCCGGAGGCGGGGCTTAGGCAGAGGGCAGTCATTGGCTGGGGGCAGTATGACCCAGAGACCAGTGATTGGTTACTACTAAGAAAGACAGATCAGAAACAAAACTGATACTGATTTTTTTTCTATACCGAGGATTCCCGGCCTGACGACGGGGAATATTCATGAGCATGTGAATCCATGCTAGACCCCATGCTGGAGAAGAGTATGATTGAAGGGGAGCGAAAGGTCCACCCCCTTTTAATAGGCCAAATCCTACAGTGGATTGTAGCAAGCCTGCGATAAGAGTCCAATCCTGACTTTTGGAATGAATTTCCTTTGCCTGCTGATGTCATACCCAGAGTGCCTTGTCTTCAGGACGTGGGGAGGGCGGACAGGATGTTTGAGAGCACTAGCAAAATCCAATATGCTAGGACCCCTCTGTGGGTTGAAGCTCCCCTCTGGGCTACTCTAATTTTATCCCTTTCTCCTGTCTGTCTACATAAAAAAGTCTCAAGTAATCAGTACAATGGTGTGAGGTTACCACTGTGATAACGGGACTGCCATAGAAGCAATGCTTTCAAGAGGTCCTCCCAGGGAGGCGTCCTGTTGCCTGCAGGAAGGTGTCAACCCTACTTAGGGGGATCAAAGGGAGGCTTCCTGGGCTGGAACCAACATGGCTGATGGGGAAACACACAGACCAGACTGCTCATACACATCAATCCCTTTCATGAATGATTCCATGCTCACCAAGCAGACAATAATATAATTTGTGTGCGCAGTGTGTTCTCCGTGTTTCGAGGTTAATTTCTTTGTTGCAGTCTACTTTCCGTGTCTACTAACCTTCAGGAGAGGGGCTGGACTTGTAAACCCCTCCTGGCGCGGAGCACGCGGTTTGCGCAGTGTGTTCTCCGTGTTTGAGCCAGGAGGTTTATTTCTTTATTGCAGTCTGCTTTCTGTGTCTACTAACCCTCAGGAGAGGGGCTGGACTTTTAAACCCCTCCTGAGACCCACCAGCTTCTATAATCAGGTACTTTGTTTAACTTCCTAACTGGAACGGATTACAGTACGGCTGTACCAAATTTGAGATTGACATTTTCACGCTTGTCTGTGCCCCGTTGCTATTGGAGAGTGAGCATTTGTTGCCGGCACTGATTGACTGATATGATAGGTTATTTATAACGCGCTTAATACCCAGAGGTTTGTCTGCGCGGACCCGGAGATCGAACCTGTGTTGCTCCGTGTCTTTTTGCTTCGAAGGCGAGCACGTTGCCCCTGAGCTATCCTCCTGAGTGGGCGGCTGGCTAGCCTGAGGCAATGTGGCAGTAGTATACTGCCATAGCCCTTCAAAAGTTATTGCTGCTCTCGCTGTTTACGTTCACCGGTAATTATAGTGCCACCTGCTTGATAGTTTACGGCGGGGCTCAGTGATGAGCAGTTTTACTTTGACTGTGGGAAATGCTTGGAAAAACCGCCAGCCGCGGTAAAACAGCCGGCGCACGTGGTAAGAAACCATATGGCCTCCATTCTGGAAAACTGCCTACAACCTGCCTGGATCGGACGGCAGATCCTTGCAATAAAGGTGATAATGAGCTATCTGCCAAGGATCTACAGGCACAACAAAAAGGTCCCTTGGATGCTGACTTTCCCCCAAAGTCCCCAGCTCGAGAGCAAGCACCAGGCAATCTGGATCCGAGAATACATCTCCAAGAGGCGGAACACAGCCATCAGCCACTTGAATTAGACAATGATTCATTATTACAGTTGTGTTGCGTGCTGCAAGACCACTCGCCCCCCCTTCCGGGGGTCAGGATAGGGGAGGAGAAACTAATAAGGACCATCGGGGAAGCCCAGTAGTTGGAAATATGGCAAAGCCTTGAAACACTTGTGTATAGGCACGTTATAAATGCCATAATATCATATCATATCAAAGGGTGGTGAGATAAGCTGATTGCGCCCACCACAACTGGAAGAGCAGACGCCAGTGACAGAGGAGATCCCTGTGGATTTGGACACCCGAGATTTGGTTCCAACTATAAATGGCCCTCCACAGGCTTTACCACCCACCGCATCTCACCTCTCAGCCAGTCCCAACCTCAGGTTTGATTCGGTGAATCCATCACCAGAAGCCTCACAAGAAGATTTTAGCACACATGACACCTCAAAAACGGTCCAGAGCTACAAAGTGCTCAGCTTTGCTGTAAAAATACAGTTGAAACTGTGTGGCACAATTCATGAAGAGCTGAAACTAAAGGGGGGCCGCATATTGCGATATTACATAAATTATTGATATTGTCAAAAACTTTAGTGGTGACACCAACAATAGACATAAAATCCTACACTCACCACCCTGGAAGTGCCCTCCACCGCACCTCCCATGGTCCAGGTAACAGCCCAAGCACTTGAACCTGCTGCATTTACCGCTGGGGACGCAGATGCTACCCCAGATGTGGGCCATCTATCAAGGCGGCAGGCCGGAATTACTAAAAGACAGCAGTCGAAGGGTCCCAATCAGCCCAAACATGGTATACCTCCTATGGAGAAAAATCCCCTTGTGGCTACACAGCCCTTAAACTCAACCCTTCGACCAGGCAGAAACAACGCCTCTTAAAAAGAACGTAAGCGAGCTGATCACCGAAAAAAGGAGATCCGCACAGACGCGGGGCACTTTAACAAGCTGGTTACTGGACGAGATGCCAGACAAAGCGCAACCTGTGCCTGCTGTTCAATTGGGGCCTATTGTAGTCCCGCAGGCTATTCCTCCTATGTTGGGTTTGGCATAAATTCAGCAGGCTCATGAGCAATCTTGCCCGGATCCCTTGGCCACTATACCTGAGGCTTGTGTTAATCAGGTACCTATTAACAAGGTTGATCAGAAAATTCTGACCATCTCACCAGCGGACGGCAGCAAAACTGGGCAACAGTTAAATTGTACAACACTTCTGGCCCTGTTCTATAAAATAACGTCTCTCTGGATACCAAACTCCAGCGATTTTGGCTATTGAACCCTTACGTTTGCCCGGGCTAAAGTTTACATAAATTCACTGTTGTCTGTCTGAAACTGCAGCCCTTATAAGGCTCCGTCAGTCTTCCCTTGGCCACTTGAGGTATGTTTTAGACTCTCTTCCTCCTACGGAGGTGGTCTCTGATGGATGCTCCAAGTCTAAGTGCGTGCAGCCTAATATCACTCCCTCAGCTTTACCTCCTCAATCGCTGACTAAGATCAAAGATGAACAAGGGTGGGAGTGATTGCAAGGAATGTGTGCGCAAAGGATATCATCAGTGTGAAATTCGACTGTCATAAACTGGAATAAGAGGGGCTTTAACCATTGGTTTAATGAGGAGGGATCACGGGAATTGCTATTGTCAAGTGAGGTCTTTATGCTACAAGAAACGTGGGCCACAATCGACATTGAATTTGATGGCTATTCTACCTTTCAGACCCTGGCCATTAACGGGAAGCGGGGTCGACCAAGCGGGTGGCTTGCTAACTAGTGTTAAGTCTACCTTCAGTCCTAGACTAATCAACCAGGACAAACCAGGGGGTAACATATTGGCATTAGAGATACCCCCCCTTGCTGGTTTGGGGGGGAGCTCAGAGACATATTGATAGTTAATGTATATGACCCACCAGGCGATCTGCTCACTGAGTCCATAGGTGACCAATTGGAATCTCTACTCACTGTTTGGTATTCGGGAAAAGAGACCCCCCTGTTTACTATGTGTAGATCTAAATGCTAAATGTGCTGACCCGGGGGGATGTGGGAAATATGGGTTTGTCTCGTATTCCTGTAACTTGCCTCTAGTTAAGAGCAACAAAAAGGGGAGAGTGTGGTTATATTTTCTTAAGGAGTGGAACTGCACGGTGTTAAATGGGCGCAGCAAAGGAGACCAACCAGAACAGATGACTTGGGCAGTGGGGACAAAGAGCACAGTGTTAGACTACATGGCGGTCACTGAGTGCCTGTTGGGTCAGGTATTGCAATTGCTCATCTCTCTGAACGCTTACAGCGACCATACTACCCTAACTCTGAGTCTGGGGAGGGCGGGGGGGGGCGAAGTGCTGAGTGCTTGCAGAGAGGTGATCCCCAACCACCAAGGGAATAGGATTTGGTGGACACAGAACATCAATAGGATGAATTCCCTCACCTTCCCCTCGGATCCTAGTATAAGTTGGAAGTCGGGGGGTTCAAATTCCTTCGATATTAATATCCGCGATCATAAGCGCGCTATGCCCCGGGTCATCAGAGCCCTTAGATCAGCTGATCCCTCCCCTGCAGACTCCACCTTGACCTCTGTTATGATAACAGATATAAAGCGAAAGTACCGCTCTTGGATACCTTTTTATCATCAGTAATTGCAAAGAGGGAAGTGGCAGAAGTTTGTGGAGACCTTGTGCAGTAAAGATAGCCGAAAAATATGGCTTTTTCTTGAGCAGGGGGGGGTGGGGGAGAACAGAGCTTGAGAATCCTGAATCCCATCCCCGGGGAGCAATCCGTTGAACATATCTCAGACAAATTTTACAAGGAAACTGCAAATACCACTAGTACATTTGTGCAGGCTGAGACCTGGCCTCTACCCCTGAGCCACAAAATAGTGAAACAGGCCATTTTGAAACTAAAGACGTCCATTGAGCCTGGACCAAATGGCTTGGCTAACTCAGTATTAAAGAAGGACCCGAATAATTGGGACCAGGTACTGCTCACTCTCTATTCCTGTGTTTGTAGGTTTTGCTCTGTGCCTTCGTCATGGCAACAGTCTGTACTTATACCAGTACATAAAAGGCAAGATCGGGGTAGTGTGACTAATTACCAGCTGTTGTCCATGCTGGACGTCACGAGCAAGATTGTCATGACACTTGTCCTTAAGGAATTGGAGACCTGGGTCACTGCTAATCAGAGCCTGAGCTACGCACAGACAGGATTCAGACCAGGTTCCAGCACTACCCACAACATCAGGGTGCTCAACCAGTTAATCGATAACACCCTCAGCAACAAAGAGGCCACCCTGTATATGACTTTCATTCATATCCGTAGCGCCTTCGATCAAGTGGTGCGTGATACCCTATGGACCAAACTTAGAGCTCTGAATTGCCCTAGCTGGATTTTACACATACCGATTGCTCTTCTTAGTGATCATTCTACCCAAGTCCGATTAAATAACGAGGGGGGTGGGGGGGGATCTGCCTCTATTTATATCAACATGAGAGTAAAGCAGGGATGTGTGGCAGCTCCCATGCTTTACAACCTGTATATCGCAAACCTCCTCCCTCCCATGGCATCAAAATCGAATTGCTCTCGGTGGCTAGTGTTAGGGAGAATTCTCTCTTTAGGCTGAATTTCCTAACCTAGTGAGTCCCCCAGCAGCTTTGCTGAATTTCTGGAGTTTGTTTTTCCTCCTGCCAAGAGTGAGACTCTTTTTCCTCCCACTCTTGGGCATGATTTGTGGTATTCCTTTGACTGGTAATGTGTTTTATGGGCTATGGGGTCCTTTTCTCCATAGGGTCTCATGTGTTTTTCCTATGTGTGTTACACAGCACCCTCCGTGCAGTAACACAGGAGTGTCATAGTGACACCCCACCATAGACTCCATACCCTGGGACTGACTACTGTCTCCCAGGGCATGTAAAGTCACCATTGGCATTCATAGTCCCAAATTATTAACAGAAACCAGTACAAACCATAATATTGTGGACGTACTGGTCGGTGCAATTCGATTGACCCGGGGTCTGTTAGTCGAGGGGGCACGTCTCTGTCCCCCCTGATCGAGTTTTGGCTGGTGGCAGTGGAAACTACTTTTTATATTCGACCGCAAATATTTTCCTATGGGATTTTCCCATTGTCCGAGGCTACCAACTTTAATTATTTAATTCACATGGCCTCGAACATACCGCCGGTTTATTTAATTAATATTAATTCTCCAGTTGGTATTTTTTGCCAAGACTCTATTCTAAAATGGCGTTTGTGTTCTCTTCTGTGACTCCAACCCAAGTCGAGCCCTTTGTTCCACTTTTTGGCGGACTTCTCCACAGAAGCCTCCAAAAGTGGTGCCACTCTGTCTGGGTACCACAGGGGGTGTGGGAGGGGGTTTAGGCACCCTGGACTGAGTTACCTTGGTAACTCAAGTCGCACTCTTGTGTGATTGGCCCAAGTGGTGAGCTGGCCGGCTCACCACTTAGCATGTTTGAGTGACAGCTAGGCTGAGTGAATGGGGGTTTTCTGCATAAAAGCAGGGCTTTGGGGACTGGAACTTCAGAAGTCGCCACAGGACCTGAGAATCCGAAGAGGGAGAAGCTGAGCTGACCTACCATGACGACACCACTGGTGGAGCCCTGCAGAACCGACTCACCACTTCCCGACGCCAGAGAAGATATTCCGGCTGGAGAGGCTTCTTCCCCTGACTGGTGGACACAACTAGTTTTCCTTTCTTTCTTCGCAACCCAGCCTGGTTTGTGGTCGAACTGCCCGTGCCAAGCACCCCGGCAGCCAGATAGCCACTCACCACTGAACCGCGAATCACCGGACCTCTCTTTGTACCCGAGAAACTCTGCGGCTGGTTTCTTCCCTGGCAGTGCAACAGACTCCTGTCTTCCTCCACGACGAGATCCCCTCTTCCCCTGGACGAAGCACCGACTTGCACCCTCTGCCAGGAACAACTGCCCCCGCCGGAGCGTTCTCACCACTTTAAGGTACTGTGTCCGCCAGGCCTCCCTTTCTAAAGATTGCTACAAGGTAATAATAACTCCATAACCTTCTGGACTGGGCTGGCCGCCTTGACCCTCTAACTGGTCCCTTTCTTTGGTCCAACTCCTTTGTGAACCTTTACAAGACTTGTGCACTGCAACCGTGTGACCTTGGACACATTTCGTTTGGATCCTCCGAAAGTGGATCCGGCCGCTTGAACTCTAACTTCACGGTTTTACTTTGCCTTTCCCTCGTGTTATGTTCTGATAAAAGTGTTGGGATCTGTTTCAACTTATTCTCTGCTATTCTCTCCCTTTTTAAAACAAACTATTAGAGTGCCATCTACGTTAAGTGCTCATCGCTGTCTGAAAATAAGTGGGGCTTTACTTAAGACTGGTCTAAAAAATTATTTTAAGGGAGTGTATATCTTTCAGTGACCGTGTTTTTGAATTGCTTATTATTAGTGCCTGTGTGTTTTTCCAGATGTGGTTTTAAATAAATAATTATATCTCTTTTACACCAAGCCCTGGTCAGTGTTTACTTGTTCTACTGTGTTCTCTTGACCTATTGTGAATACTCTGTATACTGCCTAAGTCTTCTTGAGGGAAGTCTGACTGCTCAGCCACAGCTACCAAGTGAATCTGTGTGCTACAGACTGCTACCAAGTGGGTTTACTGCCAAACAGCTGTAATCCTAAATCTTTTGCAGTGGTCCCAGAGGGAACTGCACAGGTTTTTGCCTAACAGCTAGGTGACTCCCCCATTGTTGGCATGCTCTATGCCGATGGCTTGATATTATTTGATCACACCTCATCTGGCATAAAGAATATGCTTAACAAGCTATTGGTCTACGCATCTCAGCTAGGCTTGACTATTAACCCAGATAAGACTAAGATCGCTAGAAAGGGGCCTAACCGGTCTGGGATTGACACCGCTTTGGACACAATAGCCTTTACGCAATCTTACCCTTACTTAGGTTTGGATTTTGACGCTCTGCCTAATTATGATCTGATAATCATAAAAAACGGCGAGCGAAATTACTCACCCTCCAGGCCAGTAAGTTTGCTAGGGGCTCAGCAGGCTATAGTATTGCTGGTATTTTAAAGTTATATCAGCAGTGCTTTGTCCTGTCCATCCTCTATGGCCTGGAAGCATTGGCCATACAGGACCTGAACTGGCTAAACATATTGAAGGGCCATTATTGGCGAACGGTCTTGGGGCTAGGTCCTTCGTGCTCCATGCGGTATCTGCGCCTGGAACTGGGTCTCATCTCTCTGAGAGGCATGGCCCTGCATGCGAGAGGTTCTTTTTATTTAAAAGCATGTTCCGCCCCCACTTGCAAACTTCTTGATCTAGCTGGTTGCAGCTATGACACCGAGAGACATCCACGAGGGCTCAGCTTTAAACAGCTGAATGAATCCCTCTTCTCAGAGATCGACTGGTCTTATGCTAATAAGAAAGATGGGAATAGTTTCTTACCTGTAACTCCATTTCTCCAGCATTGGTATCTTTCATGGATTCACATGCTTAGAATATTCCCCGTCGTCAGGCTGGGAATCCCCGAATATTCTAAGCATGTGAATCCATGAAAGATCCAATGCTGGAGAAGGGAATAGTTTGTTACCTGTAACTCCATTTCTCCAGCATTGGTATCTTTCATGGATTCACATGCTTAGAATATTCGGGGATTCCCAGCCTGACGACGGGGAATATTCTAAGCATGTGAATCCATGAAAGATCCAATGCTGGAGAAATGCCTTTTATCCAATTGAAAAAATCCTTTGAGCACAAACTGAACAGATGGGACCGGTGCGGGATCTATACCCATCTTTCCACGCTAAAGGGATATGAGACAGTATCGCATGTTGTCCACAGATATCGGAAGCCCCTAACTTATCTATTGTGCTGCCCGGCCCCTGAAGTGAGGCAGTTCATGTTAGGGTTGCGGGTATATCATCTCCAGGTGCTTGGAATACAGGAACGGTTGAATTTTTGAGTGTTCGGGATCTTTAGAATCAGCTAGACATGTCGTCACCCTATGCTCTGAACTAGGGCTGGTGTATATGTGCCTGCTGGAGAAACTGGTACATAGGTATGAGGCCATTGCTGGGGATCCTTTCTGGGATTTATGTCTCAACTCTGAAACCATGGTAATGCAACTTGCTCTTTTTAGGGTATGGACTCATGTTAAGACCCTCCTACAAGACCAAAACACTTAAAGACCTAAAGGGCTGTGGAATCATGGAGAGCTATATATAGGCGGCACTTGCATTTGTATTTGTATTTGCATTTGTATTTTGCACTTGCTCTTGGATTTGGCATTGACAGTATGTTCCATAATAATAATTGAGCTGTATTTTATATTATGATTACAGCATTTTATGTTTTATGTTTATGTTATGATATTATGTTTCATGTTTATCAATGACTTCTGTTTTATGTGTGTGTAAAGTCCACATTTTGGACTATATCACAATACAAATTATTATTATTATATAATGCCCAATGCTTGCGACTGAATAATTGTGAAATCAAAGCAGCCACCACGTCAAAAGTAGACATGGCTTATATTTAGGTATTACTAACTGGCAAAAGGCTGTTGAAGTTCACAATTATGTTTTGAACTAAAAGTCCAAATGGTTAAAAAAAACAAAGCTGTTCTTTGGAACGTTGTGTTCAAGCAGCTGTGTTCAGAAATGCGCGTGTCCTTTGAGCCTGCCCTGCTGCCACTGTAGGGCAGCTGCTGCGGTTGTCAGGTGATTGTCACAGCAAGGAACATGTGTGAATTATGCTTTTGAAAGTTGAGTCCTATTAGAAGACTGCATTTTCAGAAATATTATCTTCACCATTTTGTTATTAAAAATCAAAAATGCCCAGACTATTCCACCCATGCAGATAACATTCAGTCATACGTGGCCTGTACAGGGAGCTCATGGTATATTTTCTCATTAAGATTAAGGAGGACTACATCGATATAGCGAACTCAGAGTAATGCACCACCCTGTTTCACCGTGAACTCAAATAAAGTCCAGCATAACACGACATGGAATAAACTTTTAACAACATATTTTTTACATGAAGGTAGCAGGCTTTTTCAATGTTACCAAACGAGCTTGAACACTTAAATCCCTGGCCTTGCCTTTTTCAATCAATCAATCAATCAATCAATCAATCAATATACTTTATTCAGAACGTTTGAGATCCATTAAAGTGCAATTGCAACATCATTCAGAGTAACCACATACACAATGTATAAAAGTCATGAAAAATAATGTCTTACATATAAAGATTATAAATATGTTTACATGAAATTAAAAAGAAAGTTACTAATCTGGCTGTTGCAAACAGTTTAATGCCTCTCTTAATGTTAATGTCCATTTGAGATATGGGAGTAGAATCCAGCCTACACTGTTTTATGCCCGTATTTCACAATAACAGAATCAATGTACAATTCTTCATGTTTGAATATGCTGCGCAAAAGAAAAAAAGTGCATCAAATCTTAAATATCTGCATTACATATAAAACAGCTAGTCTCATGAGTACTCAGTGGATCTTTAATTTACTGTTTGCCCATAACGGCTCTGAATGGTAATACATTAAATCTCACCCTAGTAATTAAGTTCTACTCAGTTTTAAAATTGGACCAAGTCAAATAATCAGCTACCTTGTTTGCTCCCCTCCAGTGTCTGTATTATCGATTTCCTACTTTCACATCCTCGGAACTTGCTTGCCCTTTGCTCATTTTCATTCCTCCATTAGACCATGAAGCATTGGTACCCTTGGCAGGGGCACAGTACGCTTCTCCATGGACAACGCTCAGTACTCTGAAATTACTATTTTGGGATCTGATGGTGTATAAAGCATGTTAACATGACAATTGTTACATTTGAAGGGAGTGTCTGGTTGCATGAATAGTACTTGGACAAGGCGATAAAAACGAGGAAGGAAAATATGCTAACATCTTTATTAGTAGGATGGGTTTTAATTATTGTACATATGTGCAATTCCATTATTAATGAGATCTCTTATTTGGTTTAATGTATACTGTATTCAGTATTGTCAATATGAAATTAATTCTCTGTGCTTTAAAGCAATATTTATAAAAAGAAAAATGATAATAGACCATAAACGCACAGAAACAGGCATCCTTTAAACCCATTGTTGCATATCTTACCTCAGTCCAAAGACTTTCGAGTGTCTTCAGATTATCTGCAGTGAATTATTGAAGTAAATTGGAAAACAAGTTGTGGAGTTGTTGCAGTGTGATTGGCAGTTTTGACTGAAGAAACTCACATTAGAAGCACATTACTGATGGGGGTGCTAGAGTGCAGCGTTCAAGATGGCCACGTAGTTGTGAAACTTTGGCACAGTTTGCCATCCTGAACGGAAACTGAATATTTGACCACTGTAATGTGAACTTTGGGATGGTTGCAGGGTATGCAAGTCTCTAAGGGACAGGTCACAGGAAGGCAACTCTGCATGGGCCATGCCAAGGCTGCAGAGTGACAAGGCATCAGAGAAGACGAGGAGACATCCTGAAGCAGAATCTGCGGAGAACCAATCTTTGAAACATGCCAGGCAGGCTCTGATAGAGCCGCTGAGCTGCCCAGTGGTGGCAGAGGCACTTCCTGACCAAATGATTGAATGGAGTGACCTGTGTGAGAAGTCAAAAATCGGCCATATTCTAAAGAGGAACTTCCCTACCTCGAAACCAAAAACAAAGGATTTGTCTCTGCCAGGATGTGAGTAACTGAAAAGCCGTTCTTGTGTCCAAAAACGTCCTATCCCGACGCTCACACTACAAACAAAACAACAAACGGGTGCAAGGAAATGTCGAACGTGAAGTTGGCAAAAGTGTTCAAAATCAAAAGTATAATAATGACTCCAACGAAAATGTTCTCTGAGGTAAAGACCCTTGGATCCAGAGGGTGGGTCCCCTTAGGTCCCCTTCCCCTGGATCTTAAATAGGATGGCAAAAATATTAAAGCTACTCACTGTAGTGACTAGAGTACTCATAGTCCTTAGTCCCCTTTCCTCCATCCTTGTAGGGCGGCCCTCAACATGAGGATAGTACCAAAACCTTTGGCAGTGAAAAATTGAGCTTCCCCTTCATATTTAGTATAGCGCGCGGGGGCACAGCCCTGGGCATGGGACAGTCCCTCCCCACAAGGTCCAGCCTTCCGGCGCCTCACCTCTGTCCCCTTTTCCCCTTTTAACACTTTGGACGCTTTAATACCTGGTAATGCTCAAAGAGGAGCTTGATGGTAGGATGGCTATGGAGGCAGAGGGGTGACGTTGATTGCGCCCTATCCACTTTGGAACCCACGAAAGGGGTGCCCTCAAAGGACTTAGAAGACTGCTCCTTGGACCGGCCGGTCTTGGACGAGGCATGACCCTGCTCGGAGCCCGGGTCTGAGGCCTTGGTCGAGTTAATCCACGCCGCCAGCCTACTGTGCCTGTCTTTCATCGTCTTCTTAGAAAAACCTTGGCATATCTCGCACTCTACCTCCTTGTGGTCCAGGTGTATGCAGTAGAGGCATTGTAGGTATTTGTCTTCCACAAACACATTCCGTAGCATGCATTTGGTGCAGGGCCTGAAGAGGGACCTTCCCTCCTTCTCCTCCGACATGGTCGGAGGGAGCGATGTAGGCCCAAGATGGCCTTCTAGAATCTTCAATGAATCGTCACCCTTGAGGGGCGCAGAACTTCACCAACAACGTTTCCCCATTGCCGGCAGATGAGGAAAAGAGCACATCTTTGGAAGAAAAACTGAACTTTTCTCATCTAAAAACACACAAAAAACATACAAATTAGCTCAGAGAGCAAACTCGAGGACTCCGAACACTGAAGCGCGTTGTACAAATTTGAAGATGGCAGTCAGAGGTGGGGCTTAGGGAGAGGACTGTTATTGGATGGGGGCAGTATGACCCAGAGGACAGTGATTGGGTTAGAGGAGAAGAACAAGTTACTTCTTACCTTGTAACGTTCTTTCGATGGGATGTTCCTCCGACGTATTCCTCATCTTAGATATCTCCTTCCAGCTCTGCTGGCCTCGGAAAATGTTTTCTCTCTAGAGGGCGCTGCGCATCGACGTCCTCCGAGTCGATGTCCCTCGACAGCCGCCGTATCGACGCCGACGTCATCCTGCCTATAAAGGCCGCGCGCAGCGTCCGTTGCTCAGTTCCGTTTTGTAGCCCACAATAATACTTTCTGGACTAACTAATCACCCTGAAGGAGCGTAAGCTGCAACAACAAGGGAAGTAGAACTGCGGGGATGGATGGGAGGGTCGATGAGGAATACGTCGGAGGAACATCCCATCGAAAGAACGTTACAAGGTAAGAAGTAACTTGTTCTTCGAAGGGATTGTGTCCTCCGACGTATTCCTCATCTTAGATAGGCTCCCATAGCAGTATTCTATTATCGGAGGAGGGAGTACTGACTTCACGCTGTCTTCTATTGATGAATAGAATGCAGTACAGCCCTTCCAAACCTAGTCTCTTGACTGGAGGAGGAAGCCAGATTGTAAAAACGTGTAAAGGTATGGACAGACGACCATGTAGCGGCCGCACATATGTCTTTAACCGGCACGCCTCTTTTGAGGGCCGATGAAGCTGCAATACCTCTGGTCGAATGAGCCCTAAGGTTTTGAGGGGGCTCTTTCCCTGCCAGTTTATAACATTCCAGAATGGCTAGAATGATCCATCTGGAAATGGTCTGCTTAGTTATTGGTAACCCCAGCTTGTGACCTGCGTAACCTACAAACAGCTGGTCTGCTTGTCTTATCCTGGCTAGTCTACTAATGTAAAATCTTAAAGCCCTCCTAGGGTCTAGCCTGTGTAACCTCTCTTCCTCTTTCCCCGGATGAGGAGGAGGATAGAAAGATGGTAGGGTAATCTTCTGAGTGATATGGAATTCAGAAACCACCTTTGGGAGGAAATTAGGCTTCACTTGCAGGACAACTTTGTCTTTGTGAAATATAGTATGAGGGGGTTTACAAGAAAGAGCTTGTAATTCGCTCACCCTTCTAGCAGATGTAAGTGCTATTAATAAAACAGTTTTAAGAGTAAGGAATCTTAACGAACAAGAATGGAGAGGTTCGAAAGGTGTACCCATCAGGAAAGTTAGTACTAAGTTTAAATCCCATAGGGGAACTTGGAATGGTCTTGGGGGATAAACATTGGTTAACCCCTTTAGAAATTGTATTACCAAGGGTAATTTGAAGTAGGATGGTTCTTCCGCAGTACGCTTAAAGATGGATAGCGCTGCGAGAGCCCTTAATGGTGCCAACTTGAAGGCCTGAATTTGTCAAATATAATAGGAAGGACAAAACCATTGGTGTACCACATGAAAAAGGGTCTATATTCTGTTCTCTACACCAGCTGCAAAATCTGTTCCAACGGCAGCGGTATAAAGACTTTGTTGCTGGCCTCCTTGCCGAAAGCAACACCTCCATAACATCATCAGGGAGGTCCCAATCCTTGTACCTCAGCCTTTCAGAAGCCAAGCGTGAAGGTTGAGGGTTTTGCTGTCTGGATGGAGAACCTGACCTCCCTTCTGTGAGAGTAGGTTCTCTCTGAGTGGAAGTCGAATTGGAGGGCAGATGGACAAGTCTAGAAGGTCCGGGTACCACGTTCTCCTGGCCCAATCCGGGGCAATTAGGATCATGGTTCGCCGGAATCTTCTCAACCTCCTGATCATTTGAGGAATGACAGGGACCGGTGGGAAAGCGTACAGAAGCGGAAACTCCCAGTCCACTATGAACGCGTCTCCCAGAGCTCCTCTCGGGGGAAATTTCCTTGAGCAGAACAGGTTGCATTTCCTGTTTAGGCTGGTGGCGAACAGATCTACCTGAGGGGTTCCCCAAAGGGCGAAGATCTCTTGAAGGACTTCCTGAGCTAGCTCCCACTCGTGGGAGACTGTGTTCTGCCTGCTCAGAGCGTCCGCTGTCAAGTTCTTCTCTCCGGCTAGGTGAACTGCCGATAGAGAGATTCCTTCTTGGATTGCCCAAAACCAGAGCTGCATCGCCTCTCTGCACAGGGGTAGTGATCCTACGCCTCCTCTTTTGTTGAGGTAATGCATGGCCACCGTGTTGTCCGTCATTATCAAGACGTTCATCCCTTGTACAGCTGGCAGGAACGCCTTCAGCGCAAGTCTGATGGCTCTCAACTCTAACATGTTGATGTGTAGTCTGGACTCCGATGGAGACCAACGACCGCTGATGGTCAAGTCGTTGGCGTGGGCTCCCCACCCTGTGAGTGAGGCATCCGTGACTACTGTTATCTCCGGCCAGGGTTGCCAAAACTGTTCTCCTTTCAGAATGTTCTCCTGACAGGCCCACCACTGAAGGTCTCGAGCCACCCTGCCGGGAACCTGAAGAAGATCTGTCATTCTCCCTGAGAATTGTGACCACTGAGTCCTCAGTGCCCACTGGAGGGATCTCATTCTCAGTCGAGCCTCTGGCACTAGGAAAATGCAGGATGCCATGAGGCCTAGCAACGTCAAAAAGTCGAAGGCTGGGAGACGTTGGGCATGTTGGAACTTGGTAACCATCTGTAGAATATCTTGAGCCCTCACCTCTGGTGGCGAGGTTTTTCCCAGGGAAGTGTCCAGGATCGCTCCTATGAACTGGAGTCTCTGCGATGGTATAATTTGTGACTTCTTTAAATTGAGGGAGAAGCCCAGTCTGTGAAGGAAGTGGCACACGTGATTTAGCTGGATCTGAGCTTGTTCCGGAGAAACAGCCCTGATCAACCAATCGTCCAGGTAGGGGTAGACGTTAATCCCTTCCCTCCTTAGACTTGCAGCCACTACCGACATTTATTTGGTGAAGACCCTCGGGGCGGAGGTCAGCCCAAATGGCAGCACTCGAAATTGATAGTGAGAGTTGCCAATTGCGAACCTCAGGTATTTCCTGTGTTTGAGATGGATAGGCACATGGAAATAAGCGTCCTGAAGGTCCAGAGATACCAACCAGTCCTGGAACTGAAGGGCCTGGAGGATCTGAGAAAGAGTGACCATCTTGAATTTGTCTTTTCTGAGGAATTGGTTCAATTCTCGCAAGTCCAAGATGGGTCTCAGTCCTCCGTCTTTCTTTGGAATGAGAAAATAAGGGGAGTACCAGCCCTTGTTCCTCTCCGCTACAGGTACCGGTTCTATAGCACCTTTCTCTAGCAGGTCCCAAATTTCCTGCAAGTGGAGCGGATCTGGAGCTTTCTGAGAGCTGATCCCCGGTGGATGACTCTGAGGTATACGTAGGAAAGGCAGGCAGTAACCTTGGGCAACTGTTTCCAATGCCCAAGCATCTGACGTGATAGCCTGCCATACCGTCAGATGTTGAGTCAACCTGCCTCCTACAGGTGTCCTGTGAGGGAAGTCCTCAGAGTGGTTTTGGGGCGGCTGATGCAGATGCCGATGGTAAAGAGGCACCTGCTGTTGCTGCGGCTTTTGAATATCTACCCCGTCCACCTCGGGTAGTTCTTCTTTGACCCCTTTGAGCCGGTCGTCCTCTACCTCTTCCGAATGCGGAGTAGAAGCGAAAGGACTTGCCCCTCGCAGAGGTTCCTGTGGGACGAAAAGGAGTCTGACGGATTGCAGCTCCTAGGGATTTTGCTGCTGCTTTTGAAGTTTGCAGTTTTTCTAAACTGTCATCCGCCTTTTTCCCGAACAAAGAAGAGCCATCGAATGGCATGTTCAAGAGCCTGGCTTGCACATCTGGGGCAAAACCCGACCTTCTCAACCAAGCGAATCTCCTGGTTGATGTACTTGCCGCCATTGCTCTGCTGATACTGTCAGCCGAATCAATGCCCGTCTGGAGGGATTCACACATAGCGTCTTTACTGTCCTGTATAATATTCAGGAACGCATCCCTTTCTTCTCCCTCCGGGATGCAGTCAGCCGCTGTAGAACCACACTCCCAAAGTGTATGGCTGAACCTAGCAAGGGTGCAAGTAGCATTAACAGATTTTAACGCCATGCTAAATGCTGAAAAGACTTTCTTTGCCATATCATCATATTTTTTATCGTCCCTGTCCTGTGGGACGGTAGGATAAGCCGTCTTGACATCGGTAGAGGATGCTGCCTGTACCACCAGACTTTCTAGGGATGGGTGTTTAGACAAAAACTCTGGGTCCGTAGAAGATACCCTGTACTTTGTAGACAGTTTTTTATTTACTGCTGGTACGACATCTGGGGTTTCACAGTTTGTCATGATCTTTCTCTGAAGAGCTTTATGAAAAGGCACCACGGGATCCTCCTGCGGGCCTTTGTCAAGAATATCCGTGAGGTCATCTTGTTGGAAAGATTGTGAAGGTGCAGACCACCCCATGAACTCTGTAATCCTGGCCATTAAGGCTCTGTAGGGGGTTTCAGCATGCTCCCCTGGGTCTGGCTTAGCAAGCTCCACCTCAGGGGAAGTGTCTAACCCACTTGCCTCATGTAAAGAATCATGAAGATCCTTTAACCTGCGCTCTTCAGAGGAAAATTCCTCCCGAACTGGGGTTACAGGTCCCTGTAACTCAAATGTGTCTTCCTGTTCAGACAAATCACCCTCTTCTAAAATTGAGGATATAGTTCTCAATTGTTCTGAACTCATAAAGGGAGTAAATCCCATTTCCAAGGCAGAGGGTGCCGAACTTGTCATTATTGGCCTCGAAAACGTCGATGTCGTCGACGCCGACGTCGAAGGCTTCGAGCGTGGTGTCGAAAACAGAGGCGGAGGCCTCGAAGACCTCGACAGAATTGGAATTCTACTCGACAATATCGAAGCCATCGACGTCGAGGGCCTGGGGATAGTCACCGGATGTGTGGTAACCGTGACTTTTCTCGGCGTCGACGCCGGTGTCGAAGCTGGCGTCGAGTCGACAGACCTGTGTGTCGAAGGTCCCTTCGACAACGGCGTCGAAGACATCGACCTCGACGTCACCTTCGTCGACGGCGTCGACGGAACCTTCGAAGAAGGTTTGGAGGTCATAGTCCTGGTCGAGGGTTCGAGACGCGCTCGAGAGGTTTCTTTCGCCGGGTACTGAGACTCGCCGCGTTTTTGACCTTCGGGTCTTTCGACCAGAGCATCGCTCTCGGCAGTCTTCGAGGGGGTCGAGGCCGCTTTCTCGAAGACGCTCATCATATTCTTTCGGAATTCCTCCCATTCAGCCCGGGAACTATGTTTCGTGGGGCAAGGGATTCTTTTTGGCGAAACAGAGGAAGAGGAAGACGGAGAAGGGGATCTTCGACGTCTCCTCTTCGAGTGCTTCGATCTCGAGGAGTGATGAGACCCACTCCGAGACCTGGAGCGCGAATGGTGACGAGGAGACGAGTGTCTCGACTTCGTCAACGAAGAAGAAGCTTTAAAAGTCTTACCTTTCTCCAGCTTCCCCCTACGCTCCTTCAGGGCCTTAGCTGTCATGGACATACAGTCCTCGCATTCCGAACAATGGTGTTCAGCTCCCAAACACCACAGACAAATTCTGTGAGGATCGGTCAACGACATCTTTTTCCCACAATCTCGACATTTCTTGATGCCGGATCGAGGAGTTGTCGGTTCCGACGAGGAAGCCATCGAGTACGGATCGAATAACTCGAGGTAAATAGATTATCTGACTAAGAACTGAGCAACGGTATTCCGAGGCACTGAGTAAGCGCGGAAAAACGGAACTGAGCAACGGACGCTGCGCGTCGGCCTTTATAGGCAGGATGACGTCGGCGTCGATACGGCAGCTGTCGAGGGACATCGGCTCGGAGGACGTCGATGCGCAGCGCCCTCTAGAGAGAAAAAATTTTCCGAGGCCAGCAGAGCTGGAAGGAGATATCTAAGATGAGGAATACGTCGGAGGACACAATCCCTTCGAAATACAGTTTTTAAGTGAAAGTGAAACCGTTTTTTCTTTTACAGAGAATTCCCAGCCTGACGAAGGGGAATATTCATGAGCATGTGAATCCATGCCATACCCCATGCTGGAGAAGGACAACTTACCAGTGGGTACAGTCTGGGACGCTATGATGACGGTGGCCAGAGCTGATCTCCTGAAGCTGAGCTCAGCTTACTCGAAAATAAGTCAGACTATGCCTTAGTGAAGGGCTTTAGGAGGAGGTTCGGAGTAAGGAGAACACATTCAAAACGTCAGGGCCCATTAGAACTCAGTGCCAGTTGGAAATAACCAAAGTGAAACTAGAGACACACTTGGCAGAAAGAACTTTGTAGGCTCTCTTGAAAGTCGAACAGTACTACTATACTAGGGGTAATAAGGCAAACAGAACCTTAGTGTGCAAACTAGGAAAACAGAGGGCCTGAAGTAACATCCTATCCCTGCCAGATGAAGCAGGAACGCTGTGCCTAGATGAAAGTTCCAAACTAGCCATGACACATTGTTATGTGGCCTCTATGGCAGCAACGCCCCTATATTCTGCAGCCCAGAGGGACCAACTATGGCGAAGCACTCCCTTTAGAGGTTCTAGCACAGCTTGAGCGACCATTACAAGAAGAGGTAATCAGAGCCACCATTAAATCACACAAGAACATGACACCGGGACACAATGGATTCATCTAGAATTTTACAAAAACGTTCAAAGACTTGCTCGTGCCTCACTTAGCTAAGCTCTTAAATACATTTCTAGAAACGGGGGCATCAACACCCACGATGCAATAGACATCAACTGTGCTGATTCTAAAACCCAACAAAGACCCAAGTCACTTGATTCCTATCGCGTGATAACCCTTATCAAAAATGGTGCTAAGGTGTATTCAAAAGTCCTGGCTACTCGGTTAACGGAGGTCATACCCTTGCTTGCTGAACCGGATGGACCAGACAGGTTTCATCACTCAGCAAAGTACCCAGGATAATATTAGGAAAGCCCTAAACTTGTTAGAGTTAGCAGGCCAAATGGGTTTGAAGGCAGGGGTCATCGCCGTTTTTCAAATTACAATTCCTTTAGTTCTTTATACTAGGTTCAGCAAGTTCCTTTGCAAACAATATGTCCCATACCATTTGGCTCTTCCTAGATTTTCTTTGCACCGAGTTCATAAAAAAGGATCTTGTTCAAATAAGATGTTCCATATAAGATTCTCTTTAGCTTCTTTGAGTATCTTGGTGGATCACCTATTCACTTGTCCATCAGGAATCCTCCTGTGATCTCTTCAGGTCTGTGGATATGCCCCTCTGCCAGGTATTGTGGTCTCAACACGAAAAAGGTCTTTGTTCAACTTCAAATGCCTACTTTTCTAAAGTCTCTGGTATAATGTTCTACCATGTGTTCTGAAAGGTAGGAATGTTTCTTTCTGTGACTTTAGTCAGCCTCCTGTTGCACTCCCCTGCCAGGAATCCTTTTCAGGTTCTTCAGATCCCCTAGTATACCCGCCTGCGATGTATCTTGTCCCAATGTCTTATACTTCCATATACATTGAGTGGATTGCCTGGTATACTCTCCTGACAGGAATCCCTTTCTGGGGCGTTGCAGATCCACTGGTATACTTCTTTGCCAGGTATCTCTCCCCAAATGCTCACAGCCGGATGTGTTCCTTTCACCAGGACTATGTCTCGGTTTCACTGTCCTTCAATATAGCATTTGTATTACTTCACTGTACTTCCACTTCATTTGCTTGAGGTATTAGTTGTTACAACTTTCCCCACATTGACATCTCATACATGAGGACTTGTTCAGGTTCTGTCTTTGTACTTTACTTGGTCGGTATTGAAATATTCTCATTTGCTTACATGCCTGTCAGTACGCCCCGGGATCTCCAATGGCTCTGGGCAGACTCACTGGTGTCTTGCAGCATTCCCGACTCGTGGCATGATGCTGTGATAAAGCTTCATCTCTGTGATGGCCTGCTGTGCACTGCAGATCTTCCTCCAGCGCTCCTGCTCGCTCCGCGCTCAACGGCCGGCAAGACTGTTGCTTCTGGGCATGACCGTGGCTTTGGTAGCTCTGCTGCTACCGGTACTCTGCCGGTCCTCCCACGGTGCCCGCTGCATACCTCCTGGCCTCGTGCCACGCTGGTATGTAGCTGCGAGTGGCTGCCTGGAAATGCCTGCCTACTCCAATACGGTCCTTTCCCGTACTGCTTCCTTCTCTGGTTCTGCCTTCCTCTCCGGCTCTGCTCTCTTATTGAGTGCGGACACTATTTTTAAATGTCCCGCACTTTTGGGCAACATCAAAACAACTTATCTGCAAGTTTAACTTTGTGTTTCTTTCAATCTATATTAACTCTTTCCTCCTCCTTGTCTCAGTACTTGAGGCTTTATGGGACTTGGAGTCCATAGAACTTCTAGGATTTCCAAAGTGATATTGTTTAGGATTATTTAGAAAAATACATACATTACTCACCGTAATCGTATTTCTGATACATGTATCTGCTAGATTCACATGCTGTGCATATAGTCCGACATCTAGTGGTAATCGCAGAGTATTTAAAAGATCGAAAGGGGACGTTGATATGGGTGTGACTGTAAAACTATCCCTAATGTGATGTGTAGTGTAGTCAAAATCCCTCACGCATCGTGGTCCCACTGGTTGTTTTTTTCTGCCGTGAGGGAGCCTTATAGTCTGCTTGAGTGAGTACAGAAGAGAGAAGGTGTAAGAAGTCGATGTTCCTTCTATTCCGAGAGGGAAGGAAAGGTGGGCACATGTGAATCTAAGCAGATACAATAATCAGAAATACGATTACGGTGAGTAATGTGTCTTCTGATGCTTGTGGATCTGTTTAGTCACATGTTGTGCACAGACTAGCGAGCAGTACCCAGAGATGGTGGTGGGATGTGTGAGGGAACAGTAGCAAAAAGATGTCTTAGCACTGCTTTTGCCACCTGAGAATCAGACCTAAGGTGTGTATCTAGGCAGTAGTGTTGTGTAAAGGTGTGTACAGAACTCCAGATTGCTGCTTTGCAAATGGAATCCAGAGGAAAATTTGCAATGAATGCTATGGTAGCCCCTGTGTCCCAAGTCGAGTGAAATCTGGCCGTGAAGCGTAGATCTTTCTTGGCAAGAGTGTAACAGAGTGTGATGCAGTTTACGATCCACCTTAGAGACAGGGACCCCTTCTCTACTAGCTACCACAGAAACAAATAACTGGTTTGTTTTTCTTAGTGCCTTTGTTTTTTCCAGATAGTAAATCACTGCTCTCCTCATATCTAGTGTGTGGAGGCTCCTTTCTGCAACATTAGTAGGGTTTTGGAGGAAGGTGGGCAGTTTGATGGACTGGTTTACATGGAACTTTGAGATAAATGTGGCCGCAAAGCGTGGGCGTGTGCACAAAACCACCTTGTCTTTGCGAATTGTAACAAAGGGATCTTGAACTGAAAGGGCCTGGAGTTCACTAACTCTTCTTATAGAAGTAATGGCCACTAGAAAGGCAGTCTTGTAGGTGAGTGCCTTAAGTTAGAGGCTTGTCAAAGGTTCAAAAGGAGGTCTCATTAGTCTGGTGAGGACAACACTGAGGTCCCATCCGGGAGCTGGGTTGGCAATAGGGGGATGAAGTCTCTTTACCCCCTCCACAAAGGCTTTAATGACAGGTATCTTCCACCATGAAACCTTGCTCTGGGAGGTAGTATACGCTGAAAGAGTGGCTAGGTGGACCTTCAGAGAGTTGAAAACCAGTCCTGAATCTAATAGGCGAGTAAGATATAGGACAATGTCTTTAGGAGAGCAGTTAATAGGTTTGACACCCTTGGTGTTAAATCAGATAACGAAGCGCTTCCATTTGTTGGAGTAGCAATGCCTGGTGTTAGGTTTGCGTGCCTCCCAGAGTATGTCCATGCATTTCTGGGGGAGTTTAAGGTGTCCAAACCCAATGACTTCAGGAACCAGGACGCCAAGTTGAGTGTTTGGGTGCATGAATGCAGTGTCAATCCCTGATCCGGGGCCGCATGTTGTACAGGCATGGCAGCTTCTTGGGTGGGAAGACTGACATTGTCATGAAATGGGAGAACCAGGGCTGTGGGTGGGAAGACTGACATTGTCATGAGATGGGAGAACCAGGGCTGGCAGGCCCACATAGGGGCCACCAGGATCACTGTAACTAGTTCCTGGTGCATCCAGTGCACTATTTAGTTGAATAGGGGAATCGGGGCAAAAGCAAAGGCAAATCTCCCAGACCATATTATCCAGAGACCGTTCCACCTCGGAGCGGTTCAGTGGGTATCTGGAGGCGTAGCCTGGGCATTGTGTGTTTTCCAGAATGGAGAACAGCTCGATCTCTGGGAAGCCCCATTCTGCGAAGACGTCGAGTACAATATCCTCTCTAAGCCGCCACTCATGCTCTACTGGCAGGGGGAAGTCTCTGCTGAGAACGTCTGCCAGAAGATTGAGTTCCCCTGGAACATGTTGTGAGAGGAGGAACATCTATTGTTAAAGTGAGTGCCCACTTTCAGATGTTCAGGGACAGTCTGGATAGCCCAAGAGAGTGAGCGCTCCCTAGTTTAAGTAGGGCATGGCCGTGGTACTGTCTGCGAGGACCAGAACTGTTTTTCCCTGGAGTTTTGTCTGAAAAGCCTTCAGGGCCTTAAACACTGCTAGCAGTTCCAACAGGTTGATGTGATTGGACACTACTGATGGGGTCCACACGCCATGCACTGTCTGTTGAAGGAGGTGAGCTCCCCACCCCGACAGAGATGAGTCGGTGGTGAGAGTGGTTTCTACTAAGGGGTTGGTGAAGGTTTACCCCTGCAGAAGGTTTTCCCTTGACCACCACTGCAGAGACTGAACGAGGGCTGTCGAGACAACCACTAGATCCTCCCAATGGCTGCTGGTCCGACATCATTGGCTCGAGTGCCACTCCTGCATGGGGCGCATGAGCAGATTAGCTTGAGGAACTAGGAAGATGCAGGAAGCCATCATCCCCAGCAGCCGCATGGCCTTGTGTACGGTTACCTGGTGACTGGCTGCATAGTGAGGGATCTGGAACAGCATGTTTTGAACCCTCTCGTTGGAGGGGAAGACAAGCCAGTCTTCTCCCTGAATTACAGCCCCCAGAAGCTGTTTGACTTGGCTGGGGCTCAAGCTGGACTTCTTTTTGTTGATAGAGAACCCTAGGTTGTAAAGATCTGCTGTCCTTTGGGTATTTGTGTGGCATGTTCTGTACAAATCCCCTGTTTTGAACCAGTCATCGATGAAGGGATAGACAGGGATGGACTGCCTGCGCAGGTGAGCCACCAGTACCTTTGTGAACATCCTTCGGGCTGAGGCAATGCCAAAGAAGAGAACCTTGAACTGATAGTGGATGTCCTCTATCATGACCTGAGGTACTTTGTGTGCGCTGGCAACATTGAAATATGAAAGTATGCATCTTTCATGTCCAATGTGGCCATCTAATCTCCCTGTTACAGCAGTATGATTACTTCCTGAAGAGTTGTCATCCTGAAGTTTGATATACTTGATTGCAGGGTGCAGGTACAGAATAGGGTGCATAGTGAGATCCTTCTTGGGTACAAGGAAGTACACTGGATAGCCTTGTTTACCTGGAGAAGGGGGACGACTTTGATGGTGCACTTTTCCAGCAGGATCTGAACCCCTTCCAGCAGGATAAGCAGATGTTCTGGCGACAAGCGTCTGCTCTTCGGTAGGTGGTAGCGGGTTGGTCGGAGGAATTCTATATAGTATCCATGGGCGACACTCTTTAGCACCCACTAATCTGAAGTGATACCCTCCAAGCATGAAGAAATGATGATAGACGACCTCCAGCCGGGAAAGCGTGAGAGGGGACCCTCACTGAGTCACTTGGAATTGGAGGCTGGGGAGCCTTTGGAAGCAGAGTTTCTACATCTGCTCTTACCCCGACAAGAAACTCGTTGTTTGTATTGAAAATTGCTGCAGGAGCCTTGTCCAGAGGACCAGTTGGAACCTCCCGAGCCATATTGACCATGGGGAGAACGGGAGAAGGATTGAGCATGAAAGCACCAGCGGGAGTTAGGGCTGCCGTGCTGATTAAAGGGTTTAGCCGAGATCTGGCTGAGTGATTTTAGTGTCTCGTGCTCCTATTCTGCTGTTTCCAGGGTGTCATTGACCGCCTTTCCTCTTCCAGAGGCTTATTTATCAAGGAGGCTTGTGTTTTGGGTTTGAACCTGGATCGTTTGAGCCAGGCGTGCCACTTGAGCATGGACACTTGGACAAGGGTTCGTCCTGCGGTTTCGGCAGAGTCCAGGGTGTTTTTTTAGAATGTTCTGGGTAGCCTGTCTGCCTTCAGCCACAATCGCCAGCAGGCGTGATCGGGTAGGTTCTGGGACTTCCTGAAGGCCATCTTGTACTAGGCCCCAATGAACATCACTATAGTTTGCAAGGAGTATGGTGTTGTTCGCAATTCTAGTGGACTAAGCTGCAGAGGTGGTGACATGCTTACCAAGGGCGTACAGTTTTTTGCTGTCCTTGTCTGGGGGAGATTCTGCCAAGGATAGTGGCACACCCGCCCGCTTGCGAGTGGTGGTTATGACCAACAAGTCTAGCGTAGCATGGCCCCGAATGTAGAGGGGATCGGAGGCGGCCAGGCAAAAAATGTTTTCCACATGGGGATTAACTGCCTGTGTGAGATATGGAGAGAGCCTGGCGTTAAATGGAATTTAACAATGGGCTTGGCTAATCAGTGCTTTCTCCTTGAGAATGGCCTCCACGAAGTCTGAGTCAGTGACGGCTTCATGCGTAACAATTTGTAAGTGGTTGGCCGCCTTTTTAAGAAGCAAGTGAAATAACATTTGGACGTCTACAGGTGATGAGTCTCTAGGTGCAGGACTAGTGGAAGCATCCAGACAGATGAAGTCTGGATCAGGGTCACGTGGTGGTGTGTGACAATTGCTCTGATCGTCCTCCTGGTCCCAGTCTGTGTCCCGACAGGTGGGGTCTTTGTCATATAGGTCAAATCCCCCATAAGAAATGTCTTGACCCGGACAATCAGGGTCATGCCCAAAGATATTGAACTGGTGTTCCTGGGGTTTTTCTAAAGAGGATAACTGAGCCCCTGAGGAAGATAATTTCTGGGACTTAGAGGTGATGGGGCATGAGTCCACTTCTCTATGCATCTTTAGGATGTGATTATACTGGTCTGAAAAGTTGATAATTCAGCCACAGTGTTCCAGCATAGCGTAGGCCGCCCCCTGCTTAGTGTGCCTGTCTTTTAGCGTTTTAGGTCAAAATAGTTTACAGGCCTTACACGAGCGCTCGTCGTGGTCACGAGGAAGACACCAGTTGCATTGGCAATGGGTGTCCTTCCAGGGGAATTTGCCGTTAAAAGACGGGCAGAACTTAAAGGGAGTCCTCTCCGTAGCAGAGGGTAGCGGCAGCCTGAACAAGAGAATAGGGAGAGGGGTGAAAGAAATGCATTCAACAGTCGCCAAGCAGTTGTAGATGGAGACGTCGGCGAGCAGGAAACCCACGATACAGTTGTCGAGATGATGGTCGAAAATGATTGAACCACTGCAGGCCATGAGATTAAATAAACAAAGCAATATGAAACTCTTACGAGCTCCACATAATCGACCAACTAGGTTGGCGGAAACAAAACAATAGTTAGGTGTGTGTATGAAGTATGAATGATATTTTGCCTAAAGTGATTTTTAGGAAGGGGTTTCTGGGTTTTACAACGGGAGGGATTTGTATAGTGACAACAATCTATCAAGAAAAAAAGTGATATTCAAAGGAGGGAAATGTAGAACAAGTTAGATGGAGATGTAGTAAGGAAAGCAGGGGTAACAATATCGCTGTGTGGGATCCAAGTTTTCCCTAAAACATAGGAAATGAAAACCAAAGCTGAGAAAAAGAAGGATGCATAAGGAACAAGCATTAAGCAAACCAATGGGAAACAGGAGAGGAAGGATAAAAGGGTGTGTGATGAATCTAATGAGAACCTCTCGAAGATCCCGACATGGGCCTCCTTTAATGTGGTCAGGGAAAGGCGGCCGCTTCCTGATCCTAACCCTAGGGGGGTTATTATGAGGGAGGATCACATAGGAGGGAACTCGTGTGAGGGAGAGTGGGAGACCTCTCCAAATGATTCCCCTAATGTTCGTAAAGCGTTAACAGCTTATCACAAACTTACATTTTTGATCTTTTATTAAGGGACTCCAAGTCCCATAATGCCCATAGTACTGGGACGAAGAAGAGGGACTCAGATTTGATGAAGTGTCATGAGCGGTCTAGTTGTCAGAGAAAGCACCTGAGCAGGACCTTTAAAAATATAAGTGAACTTCAGGTACAGAGGTAGGAGAAAGTTGATGGTGTAGTCGTGGATGTAACGCTCACCTGATTCCCGCAGAGGCGCCGGTCTTGACTGGGTGAGTGCCGTATCTTCAAAGGTGATGTGTAACACGGTTGGCTCTTTGGGCTGGACCTCTGTGCACTGTATGTCTGACTTGAAGAGTAAGATGTCTGCAGATAGAAAATATGGGATTAATGAACTGGGGTTATTGGGTGCCTCTCTCCTCTTCCCTTTCTCTTCTCCTGTAGAACCCCAAAGGTTAACGTACTCACCTTAGGTAAGTGAACGCCGAGCTCTCCATCTGCCTCGGGGCAGGGTGCCGTAACCAGTTTCTTCACTGGATAAGGGTGCAGGCCTCTTGACCTCAGAGGACTGCTGTCCGTTGTTAACTGCACGAACGGTAAGTTCTGGGCACTTCAAATGTCTTAAAAGTCTTTTGTAATGATATCTCTTGTTTTGCAGGGTTCCGGCGATGGCGGATGGCGGGCTGATGAGAGTTGAGGATCGAACCCGCGTGAGGAATAGAAGCGCCTGGAAGCACGTAAGTAAGCGCTTGTAGCCTGCTTCACGATGCGCACTAACTGTCCCTTTTATCTTGCAGGTACAAGTTCGGAGCTTTAGAGAAGCTGAAGGGTGCTGGAATACCCACTGGATTCAGCGTGGGAAGGAGTAATGGCACGTGAGTAATAAAGTTGCCCAATGTCTTTAAACGCACCTTCTTTTGTCTTTCAGATGCGGGATGCAGCGCCGAAGGCCTCCGGAGCGTGCGAAGAGTAGGTAAGCCTTTGTCTTTCAGATGCCGGAATGCAGCGCGAGGCGTTGGTGACAGCCGATGGACCAGGTAGTGCTAACCTGTTCTTTCTTTGTCTTTACAGGTGCTGCTGAAGACTGGATTCCAGGATGGTAAGCCTTTGTTCCCTTAGGCCCAGGATCAGAAGCAGAAGACATGATGAGCGTTCTGCCTCAGAGAATGCAGAATAACACAAAGCAAGATTCATCCGTCGGGTGTGGTTTAAATAGCCTCCTGTAGTGCTTAGGTGTCTCCTTCCACAGCCACGCCTAGGTAAGAAAAGAGTTCCTGCTTTCCAGAAGAGTTCCAGTGTTCTGAACCTAGGGAGTGGCTCCTGCCCCACCCAACAGGAAAAGTAGTCTCAAACAGAAGAGGATCAGGGGTCAACTGGCAGGTAAGTAAGCAGCATGGTCTGCTGCAGGTAAGTCCACCCAAGCATTATGAGCCCGGCGCTTCCAGCGCTGGGACTGGGCATCTTTATGAGCCTGGTGCCACTGGCGCCAGGACAGGGTCCAAAAGGTCCCAATTGGGACTGGCTGGCACTCGGAACCGGGATTATGGGTCTGCTTCCAAGGGAGTCGGGCAAGTCCTGATCTTTTGGAAGCAGAGATCATGACAGTGGAGGCAGCAGAACGCTGTGTGGGAGATGCAGTATATGCTGGGGAAACATGGCCAAGCAGAGAATGCACAGCAGGAAGCAGTGCTTAAGCAAGCCACGCCATGTGGGAGAGGAGCTCCGGACAGGCCATGAACTGCTCCGATACCAAAGTCACACTAGAGATCACACAGTGCTTCCAGAGCCCCAGAGAAGGACTGCATGCGTGGTGGGAGTCAAACCGGACATGGCAGAAGCGGAGGAAGCTTCGACGAGAACTGCAGCAACACCATCGGGTCAGAAGACGCCAAGTCACACCAGTGAGTTGGCCTGAAGCAGGTGACCCCGAGGCGCTCCGAAGGAGACTGCTAGGTGAAAGTAATTATTTTGAATACCGAACAAATTAACTGATGGAAACTGAACGCAATTCTCCTAATACCAATTGGGGGACCATTGTAACTTGCATTGGCAAAGCCAGAGAAGATTGACAATCAGGCAAACTGGGTGCAACTCTCCTAAACAGGGATACCAATTGGGAGATAATTGTAACCCGCACTATGAGCAGCCAAGAGGTTGCATAACCAGAAACCAAAGACTGCAGGAGCAAAGCCCTCTTTCTATGAGAGACCAAGGGGGAGAGAACTGTAACCTGCATTGCCTACAGTTAAAAGGAAAGCAAGAGAAATTAACTTTTCCAAGTGAAAGGATATATTGAATGGAAGAGACTTTGTGCCTCGTCACAAGTTGGGCGGTATCCCGGCTATTACGCCGGGATACCACCCGGGCTAATAGCGTTACCGCCAACCGGTCCGGCGCTATTAGTGCCGGATCAAGGGTTGGGCTGTAGTGGGTATTCCCCAATGGGTCCATTGGATCCAATGGGGCCTTTTCGGCACAATTAGCATGCACTAATAGCGCCCGAAAATGGGCATTAAGTTGGCACATTTACCCCAGCAGAATGCTGCCAGACTCGTGATTGGGCGTGTTAAGACGGATTTCTGAACTCAGTCCCGGAGGGGCAGAGGTTCAGAAGGCCTGCCTAGTTTCTTGGAACAGGGTAACCTCTGGACAAGCCAGACCAATCAGGGTAGCGACCGCGGCAGTCAAGACTAGGTCTCAAGAGGGGTGAGGGTGACTGAAAGCCCGCAATGAGCACACAAAGCAAGGACACTTACAAATTACTCCAAACAGGTGTTATATTAAAAATATATAGACATTTATTACAAGGCCTTTGTAACATTGACGGTAGCAAGAAATCACAATAAAACTCAAGTAAACCAACACATACCAAACCAATACAATAAAATATATATACAAGTACAAACGAGTCTAACGAGTTAGATGAACAAAATGTGTAGACCACCTAGATGGGGAGGAAAACAGGCAGTGCAAATAATAATTAGACCCAGTCTGCCTTCAGAGGCACCTAACTAAAAGGAAGTCCGAGCCCTACGAAGAGTGGAGCCTTGTGCTCAAAAGTACCTGCACACGCTGGTGCCAACGGGCAAAAAGGGGAGTCTCTTCGAGGGAATCAGGCAGTTTAGTTCGATGAACAATTGAAGATGAACTGAGCTTTGCGACTCAAGCGCAGCCTCCACTGGGGGCAGAAGCAGAGCGCGAGTATGGAAAGGCGTGCTGTTAGACACAGCGGGGAAAAGCTATGGGCTCCTGCAGGAGGGCGACCAGTTCCTAGCGATGCTACTCACCGGTCCCCGATGCAAGCAGACCCAGGCTTCTTTGCGTCAGTTTCAGTGCTGGCAGGTTCAGATACGAGCAGGGGACGTCTCAGCGTCGTGTAGATTCCGCAGCAGCAGAAGTTGAGTTGAGGATGTCCCAAACGCAGTGAACCCGCACAGTTTGTTACCACAGCAGGGCAACGGACCGGCCGTTTATTTCAGCCAAATGTACACTACTCACTTCAGTCCTGGGAATGCCAAATGTACGAATCGTGTGAGAGTGACAAGGACTCGTAATACAACACAACCTGACGGCGGTTACAGAGCAAGACTCCTGGGTAGGCTGGTCAGTCTGCTGGATAGCCCAGAGACACTTCCGAAGGCTTACGTGCAGGAGATGTTGAAGATGCCGAGAATAGTTGTTCCCACTATTCCAAGGGTCGAAGTACCAGTACAGGCCTTCTTGTTCGATCAGAGGTAGAAAGGGTTTCACAAAGCGACAGCAGTGCAGAGGAGCAGTCCTTCTGCGGGTCACCAGCGATTCCTCGGTTCAGCCTGGTGGTTGCAGGATACTTGGCTCCTGAATTCCTTTGTTCGTGAGAACTCAGGAGATCGACCTGGTAGTGACGTTTCCAGCCCCCTCTTATCCACGGTTCCCTTTGCGCCAAAACGGAGGGGACCCAATGGGAGATTCGCTCATAAAACACTCACACCATATGTGGACCTATCACGGACCACGGGGGTCCCAGGCATTCACACCACCCTAGACTCTCTGGCGCCCAGGATGTGTATTGGGACCAGACATCCCAGCCCCCATCCTGGAGGCACACACAAGGCCTGTAGAAGCCTGCGAAAGCATCTGTGTTTCGCGGGAAAGTACATGCCCAAATAAGGAAGGCCCCGGGTCGGCTCGACCTGGGGGAGGTCAAGGGGGCAAGACGGTCAGCGGACAGGACAAAGAGCCTCGTGGTCTGGCCATTTTGGGAGCCAGGCCACCATTTTGGGCTAAGCGCGAGAAACGCACTTAAAACGCCAAAAGGAGCACAAAAACACAAGAAACGATCGCTGCCACCAATCCCGTCCGTGATTCACTTGCACCGTTCATTGACAATCCAAAGAGAGTATCTAGGGCCTGTAGAAGACTAGAGACCCAAGAGAGCAGTAACTTAGCTTACAGTGCCCTCTTGTGCCATGTTGCACGAAAGCTGCAACATGATAAAGAAACTACGGAAAACAACGTTTCCCGGTACTGACTGTCTTAAGGGCATGTCAGTTTCCCCGTAAGAATGGAGCGAAAGCCCAGAGGAGTGCGGCAGAAGGCTGCACTTCTCTGGCAAAGTCTAGATCATGGTGAAAACAACAGCAAAAAGTTTAGGGGTTGCCACATGGAAGGAAAATTACCCACAATTAAGAAATCTTTCCTAACAGGGCAGATCCATAAATGCAGAAGTAATAGCGTTACCTCCCCATTTAAGGGCTACCACCCAACTTGTGATGAGGCCCATAGTATGCAATACTGAATGGGACATTGTTATTGCACAGAACCTTTCTTAAACTTGGACTTTGTTTTAGATAATCCTGAGAAGAGAATCCAACCCTGGTCACAAGGATTACTGTTTAAAGATTTTGAGTTCAAATCAATATGTTATTTTGTGGAATTTAAGACAGCCAAACCAACCTTGTATCATTTTGTTGTTGTGCATATTAGTGTGAGGGTCAGATACATTTTTACTTGGTCATTTTTCTTTATCATTATTTTGTTAGGCAGGGTGTCAGGAATCGATGGAAGTACTGTAGTTTACAACGGCCACAGCGATATCCATGTTTACCTATTCCTTGTTGTTGGAGGTTGCCCTGGAGACTGTCACAAAAAGCAGAGCATGCACAAGGCACGACTCATGCTGCACGTTCATTCCATAGACTACGTGTTGCCATGGTTCCCCAACGCACGGCGACACGTAGCTCCGCCCCAACAGGAACTAACATTCTACACAAGTCCCCATTGCAGCTGCAACAGCACTTCTTATTGGAGTAAGTCCCTTTATTTCTGCCTTCTGTACTTTGTGATATCCTTGGATTCTCCTTTGTATTTATGCTACCTGTATGAAAACCAGCAACAAACCCAGCATTCAACGCTTTATGGATTGATATTGGAGTCCCCTTTTATTTACGAACCAAATGCCTGCCTTGGAGTATTCCTGGCTTGATTCCCCTGAATTCTTATTTCTTTTTGGTGTGTCTACTTTGTGGAACTGTTGGAACATTCACTCATATTGTGAACCCAGATAGAGTTCATTGGTAACACCAACAGGGGACGCTATGCTGATATGGGATACAAAGTGTTACCATCAACCCAGGTAGAGCATCCTTCTGCTGTCCGCGGATAGGCCCCTTAACCCCACTAACCATCCCCTTCCTTATCTCTGATAGGGCTCCTCCTTTTAGTTCCTGTAGTTCTCTTATATCAATCTAGCAGAGGATAGTACAAACCAAAGGCAGGTGAGCATTTTGTCATTTTTTCCAATTTAAGTATTGTCCATCTCCTACATTGGTAGACATATTGTTTTGTTCTAACAGACCAAAGAACAGAACAGAGCTTTTGTCAACCTCCTCACTTTCCTTTAAATTAAGACTCGCACTCAGGATATCCAGGTTAGTAGAGAACACTTCATGCTATTATAATACCATTCAGGTATATTCTCATTTGTTAAAGCATTGTTCTTTTGTAATTTCAGACTGGTGCTTTCCTGGTTGTACTTTTGCTCTTTCATATGAATCTCAGACTCACCTGTTTAATAATAATGGTGGGTTTTGCTTCATAAGAAAGGTCACCCTCATTGAGGAGGCCCCTTAGGGGGTTATTCCAGATTTAGGATTACAGAAGTCAGTGAATATGGTGAGGTTCTGACACAGGGACATCCTTGTTAGGTTAGGGAAAGATGGAGTATGTTGCTTGCCTGTAACTCCTGTTCTCCAGCATTGGTATCTTACATGGATTCACATGCTTTGAATATTGCCCGCCAACAGGCTGGGAATCCTTTATAACCTTCGCATCATAACTTATAGTAAAGTTTTTTAGGCTCACTTTAGTAGCCCATCATTGTCCTTTTGGGTGTATTCTGCCCCAGCCAGTGGGACGCTGAGTGTCTAGCTCCACCCATGAAGCCATATGGAGATTCTAACCACAGCAGAATGAGAGGCAGTGTATTATTGCCTTACTCCCTACGGGGTGGCTTGCTGGCGCATGTGAATCCATGAAAGATAATACAGGAGAACAGGAGTTACAGCTAAGCAACATACTTCTTGTCCAGCATTGGGTATTTCATGGATTCACATGCTTTGAACAGAGTACACAGCAGTTTGCATTCAGGAATCTGAGGTGGTAAGGGAGAAAGGCATACCTTAGGACGGCTCTTCCGACCCATGCCTCTGCTTCCCCTTAACTCTCCATGCAGGAGTTGTTCACAAAGGTGTGCAGTACTGCTCAGGTAGCTGCACAGCAAATGCCTGAGAAGGAAACCCTAGCCCATAATGCTGCAGACGACCCCATTGCTCTGGTAGAATGCACTCGAATAGGCCCTGTTGGCCTGTGCATGTGCCTTTGTGATTGCAGAGGTGACCCATCTTGCAATGCCTCACATTGAAATGGGTCGCCCCCTGCTAGGAGGTCCAAAAGCTACAAACAGCTGTGAAGTTTTACAGAAATCTTTAGTCCTGTCAATATAAAACTTCAACACTCTCCGAAGATTCAGTAAATGTGGCGACTGATCTGCTGGAGTAGAGGGTTTTGCAAACACCACTGGTATTGTTACCTCCGATTTGAGGGGGAATTCCGATAGCACTTTAGGGATGAAGGTAGGGTTTGGTTTTAGCAGAACCCCCTTTGAGTCAAAACATAGATACATTGCTTTGACAGACAAAGCCTGTATCTCTGATACACATCTGAAAGATGTGACCGCTACCAGAAATACCGTCCTCCACGACACATATTTTATGTTTGTACTAGCCATTGGCTCAAATGGTGGTTTCATTAGTGCTGCCAGGATCGTGTTCAGGCTCCACTGTGAAGGTACTTTCTTTTGTATTTGTATTTATTTATTTGTATTGCGCACCTGGCCCGAAGGCATCTGGACGCATAACTTCAAAGGTATACATGGTTACAAAGCAAACAGTACAGAATAGTGAGAGGTGACGAATGTCACTCTATAAGAAAGCAAAAAAATAAACAAAATATATAGTCGGTAGAATACATATAGGAGGTTATATACAGTGCAGGCACATAAGGTTATATACAAAGCAGTGTACTCATGGTACAGTGGATATTAGGTGATGAGAGTTACGCTGGTGTAGGAGTGTGATCCTGGGTGAAGAGCCAAGTTATGGCCTTACTTTTGAATGAAAGGTAAGAGTGTTCGGCTCTGAGTGCATTAGGAAGTGTATTCCAGAGTTTGGCCGCGAGGACTGGGAGGCTATATTGAGAGGGTCTAACTGCTGCTGGGCACAGCACTTGCAGAAGTGATTCCACTTGTTCCATTTGATATGTTTGTAGATTTTGCTTTGGCTGCTTTCAGAATGTTCCTGCATTATTGTGAAATTGGGGCATGGCCCAATTCTCCAAAGTCAGGAACCAGGCCTTTAAGTTGAGTGAGCCTGGGTCGTGGTGCAGAAATTGTTGGTTGCACGTTGAGAGCAAGTCAGGATCCTTCCCTATAGGAATTGGGTGGTCTTGAGATAGATGAATTAGGTCGGAGAACCAGGGTTGTCTTGCCCACCCTAGTGCTATCAGAATGATTGTGCATTTGTATATTGTGATCATTTGTAGGACTATGCACATCACTGAAATTTGGGGGGGGGTAAGGGGGAGGAGAGCATATGCAAACATCCCTTCCCACGATACTGCAAACACGCCCCCCCCATCAGTTGCTTGTGCGGGTACCTATTGGCGTGTGGCAAACAGGTCGAAGGGAGGTGTTCCCCCACCTTGAGAGAATATTTTGTTGAGTGTGTGGCTCGCCAGTTGCCACTCGTGTGATTAGTTGCTGTCTTGGCTGAGCTGGTCTGCAGTTTCATTTTGTTTTACCGCCAAATGCAATGCTTGGAACTTTTTGCAGTTTTTGTTTGCCCAGTGCCACAATTGCTGTGTTTCGATCAACCGTGTCCTGGACCTTGTGCCTCCTTGTTTTCGCACATAATACATGGTGGTCGTGTTGCCTGTAACACTCTGACCACCTTGTTTTCGAGTACTAGTTGGAACGACCAGAGAGATCAGGTCACCACCTTCAATTCCAGGACACTGATATGGAGTTTGGTCTCTAGGGCATTCCAGTGTCCTTTGACGGATAGTTGGCGGACATGCGCAAGCCATCTTGTGAGTGACGTGTCTGTGACTAATGTTTCCGGAAAAGGTAGCTCTGAGTGGCATCCCACTTGTGATGTGGCGTCGCCCACCATCATAGTTTGCGTGCCAATATAGGTGTTACTATTAGTTTGTCATTCCAGGATCCATTCGTCTGCAACCATCGGTCTGCCAGAAATTCTTGCATAGGCCTCATGTGTAATCTGCACCGTTGGATGAGAGGTGTACATGAGGACATGGTTCCTAGCAACTGCATGCATTTTTGAACTGATAAGCTGTTGCCTGGACAGAACTTCAGGAAGAGAGGAATTGCTAGTGCCCTTTCCTCGGAGGGGCAAACCCACACCTTGACGGTGTTTGAGCCCCTAGAAACACTAAACTGTTTGAAGCTTGAAAGCGAGGCATAAGAGGGTGCGCCTCACATGATGTACAGCACTTCTCGCTTCGGCGTATGAAGGTGCCCATATCAACCAGTCATCGAGATAGGGGTACACGTGGTACCCCTCCCTTCTTAGAGACGTGACCACTGGGGCCAGGCACTTGTTGATCGTCCTGGGAGCGGAGCATAACCCGAAAGGTAGAACCGATAATGGCTGGCTCCCACAACAGGCCTTAAGAACTTCCTGTGGACCATGCAAATGAGATTGTGAAACTATGCATCCTTGAGATCCAAAGAGGCCAGGAGATCTCCTTCCCTCACTACTTTCATGGCATTGGTCAGGTTAACCATTTTGAATTTCAGTTTGCTTATATATTCGTTTAGTCTTCTCAGGTCTAGGATTGGTCTCCACCACTTGTCTGGCTTTTTGACCACGAAGAACCTCTAATATGTTCCTTTGTTTCACTGGTGTTGTGGAACTTTTCCGATGGCACACTTGATTAGTAACTTACCCAACTCGCTCTGTTGAATTCGTAAATGTGATTTGTGTTGTAACCACGGTGCAGCTGAAGGCAGTTTTTCTTGGAATTCTAGAACATGTCCTTTTTGGATTATCTATATGGCCCATCTGTCCATAGTGATTTGCTTCCATTGTTGCAGATGGTATTGCAGATTGCCTCCCACTTGCAGTTAATGTATTAATGTATTAATGTGGGGGCATGGAAGCGTTGGTATTCAGGCTTGTTTTTGTTGCCTGCCACTAGTCTTGTAGTCCTTTGACTTGTATGGATAGAATTTTCTATATCCTTGGGTGTAATAAGACTATCCTCTTCGGTACAACACGTTTCCTCTGCCGTGGCTGTTGAACGTCCCAAGGCTCCCTGATAGGAACGAAAAGTGCGTCGCACAGTCAGAGTTGTTAAGAATCTCGCTGTGTCTGTCTTTATTGCCTTGAGGACATCATCTATTTTGAGCCCAAAAAGTGGATCGCCCTCTAAAGGCATGTCCAAGACTTTTGTTTGTAAGTCTTGTCTGAAATCAGTGCATTTTAACCATGCTTGCCTTTTCAGTACAACTCCATTGCCGATTTGCTTGGAACCCGTTTCCGCTATATCAAGTGCAATGTTGATGGCATGATTCAATGTCTCTGCCCCCTCCCGCAGGATTTCTATGGCCTGTTTGTGCTTCTCTTCTGGCAGATGTTCCAATAGTGGTGCCATTCTGTTACACATTTCGCAGTCATATCTGGTCATTATCGCGAGGGAATTAGCCACCTTGACTGTAGTGGCTCCTGCAGCCAAGGCGTTAATACCAAGCGCATCCTGCTTTCTGCTGCCGTTATCCGGCAGGATTGCACATTTTTGGCCTTGTGTGCTGGACTTTCACCCTGCTGTTGCTGAGACAACCGATTCGGGGGTAGGTTGATATGTAAGGGATTTTGGAGACACATCCGGGGCTCTGAACTTCATCTCCATATGCCCTTTTACTGTTGATTCCGAGAATGGCTTGCTCATTACTAGTAAGCCTTCCTCCCATCCATGGTGAAAAATCGGAGTTTACATTACTGTTTTCCTGTGCTTATTCATCAAATCAAACATAAAACAGTCATTCTTTTGCTCCGAGGGGACGAGTCTGAAATTCTTCATTCGCAGGCTTTCTGCATGATGGCGTGAAACGCGCTTATTTCATCTGGTGGAGACTGTTTGGTAGAGTGAGAAACCAGAAGGTGTATCAACCGCTAGTGAAGGGGGGTATCTCTCTCTCTCAGGTGGCCAGGGCACGGCCATCCCGTTTGGAACCAGACCATGGGGTAGACCAGTGCGGGAGGATCATCTGAGTGAGGGGTCTTCGGGGAGCGGGACACCGGATGGTGAGATCCCTGTGTTAGGGAGAATTCTCTTAAAATGCTAATTTCCCTTACCTATAGAGTCCCCCAGCAGCTTTGCTGGACTTCAAGGGTTTCTTTTTTACTCCTGCTAAGAGTGAGACTCTTTTTCCCACTCATTGGCATATGTATGTTGTATGTTTCAGGCTATTTTTGTGCTTATGGGCTATGGAGTTTCTCTCACTCCACAGGTATCATCTTTTTACATGTGTGTTACACAGCACCCTCAGTGCAGTAACACAGGGGTGTCACAGTGACCCCTAAACCTAGACTCCATACCCTGGGACTGACTACTGTCTCCCAGGGCATACAAAGTTACCATTGACTTTGCTAGTCAATAGTTATGAACAAAACCAGTACAACCCATCTTACTATGGAGGTACTGGGAAGGGGTAATAGTTTTTCCCTGGTGTTCATTTTCGAGAGGCTACTGTCCAGTCCCTCGCTCCAAAGTTTCTGGCTGGTGGCAGTGGTAACCGCAAATATTTTCCTATGGGATTTTCCTATTGTTCGAGGCTACCACTTTTACTGACAGCCTCTAACGTACCGCCGGGTTATTTTAATATTAACTTTAATCCGGTGGTTTTTTTTGGCCAGATCTTTAATAATATTTCTTTCTCGTCTCTTTCTCTCAAATCCTACCCCAGGTTCGGGGTCCTTTGTTCATCCTTTTGGCGGGCTTCTGCACAGAAGCCCTCCTTTCAGCGCCACTGAGACTGGTGTAGACAGGATGTGTGGGAGGGGGACTAGGCACCCTGGACCGGGTTGCCTATGCAACCCACGTCACACTCTGCCCTGATAGGCTGGGGGTTATCCCACCAGGATATCGGAAAAACGAAGTTCCTATAGGTAACAGTAACTCCCGTCCACCGCACACCATTCAGTAGTGGAAAGGTAACTTTACAAACAAATCTCAGTGTTTTCAATAATTCAATATATTTCTTATCTCATTATATCAAAGTTTTTTAGCAGCAGTCAGAGTACACAAACACCAATTGCAGAAATTCAATCAACAATGTTCAAATTGTTCAAGTTCAAATTATTTTACTGATAATGATTCTCAGTGTTTCACAAAAATAATAATATTGGTTCCGCCAGGCCTCCTGTTTCGCTGGGTACTGTTAAAGGTGTTTTAAATCCTTTACTTACCTTCTGCGCTGGCCGTCTCTATCGTCTAACATTGTCTTTTTACATTCTGCACCCTCCGTTTCAATCGTTAAACAAAGACTTGACTGCAGCTACTAGAACCGTTTGAACCTAGGCACTTGGCCTTGTACCACTGACTCTGGCACAGGCCTATTGACTCTGGCTAAATCTGTTACAACTGCCTTCTCTAGATTTCTTCTCATCAAGAAATGTGTTGGTGGGGGAGTTCCAAGATGGCCGCCGGCTAGTAGACACCGCGGCTCCCGACCTCCCGGCTCTGTGAGCAAGCCCTCAGTGCCAGAAGCAGTCTTTGAGCAGCATCCAGCCCTCCCCGGCACTTTGATACTGTGGTGCAGCGGTCCGCGGCGCCAGGCCCCGTTTGAACTCGAGCTGGCAAGGAGTTTGCTGCAGGGGGACTCGGCTGGACCATACAGGCCCGCGCCGTGCGCGGGAAGCATCTTAGGCATGGCAGCCGGCGGGCTCCAGACCCAGGAGGACATCGCCCCCAGACATCTTGCCAGGTACTGGCCCCCAGTGCGGCCGGCCCCCCAAGCTATCAGCGGCGGCGCCTTGACCCGGTCCCAGCATTCACCACCAGCCGGGGCCCCGTGGGGAGCGCAGCTTGACGGGACAACTCCCGCTGAGCAGCCTGAGGAGGCTTGGGGCCATGCCCCGCTGCTCCCCCGCAGGCCCCTGCATCAGCCTGAATTATTGCAGCGTCCCTGGAGTGGCCTCCCGGTGCGGCCACCCATCGCACATTGTCATCGGTCAGAGTTCGTGGGGGCCTGCCATCGGCGGATCAGCCTGGAGGGGCCCGTGGCCCGGCACCGGCTGCCCCTGGCGAGTGGAGGTGGGCGCTCCCCCCCCCGGTCTCCCGGGTGACATCAGCTATGAGGGGACACTTACTCTTGACCCCCAGCCCTCAGAGCGGCTATCTGGTCGCCGGGCGTGGGCCATCCTCTACTGGAGCCATAGAAGCACTGCTGTGAGCCGGACGGGGGGGGAGCCCTGTGGAGACATTGCCTCCCCAGGGGGTCCCCCCATATTTTTGTTGGTGTATACCCCCATCTTAGGGGGCGGACAGGTCTTACATTCATCTTCTTGGAGGCCTTGCATTCAATTCCCTGGCTAAGCCATCTGGATTTTACCTGAGTCCCGGCGCCTAACATAGCCCACACCAGGACTTTGGGAACTGTGTTCAGCGGGCTATGGTCCCCCCCCCAACCACAATTGGAGGAGGCAGGTCGGGGAGGAGATACTCATCTACCTGACCTGAGGCTGTCATCACTATCAAGCGATCCAGAGGCCTTGCCACCCCCCCCGCTTAACGCTACGAGAGTGGTCCGATGTCTAGATGGCTCTAAGCACCTGACCCGTAATCCAACGTGTCCAGGAACAGAGCAAAGGATCCACCCCAGGCCGCTAAGACTGTTAAGAAGACCCAGGATGGCACCCTGACTAAAATCTGGGCCAAGGACTCTGATCCAGAGGGTGACCGTCGTGAGGACAATTGGGCGAGTGAGTGGACCATACACAAGAACAGCAAGAGAGACCACTCACCTACTCAGCCTTAAAACTATTCCTCGGCGAGGCAGTAGATAGAATAACAGATGCCTCTCAGAAGCAGATGGACACACTGAGGGAAGACCTAGCCGAGGGAATATCTCCTGGAAACCCCTGAACCGGCCACACAGAACCTGGAGCTACAGGCCGAAGAGCTGGAGAATCGCTCGAGAAGAATAAATATCCGGGTCAAGGCGTTACCAGAGTCAGTTCAGCCCCAGGACCTCGCCCAAGTCCTTACGACGATTTTCATGGATCTCCTAGAAGCGGGCTCAAGCTTAGACCTACAATTTGACAGAGTTAATAGAGTGGGACCGCTGCGGGTGGAGCCAGGGAGCAGGCCTGGGGACGTTTTGGTGGTCTTTCATAGCTATGCTGAAAAAGAAAAGATACTGGAGATGGTGAGAAAGGCAGGCCACATATCATATAACGGCTCTGAGATTGCTCTTTACCAAGATCTGTCGCAAACGACCCTGCAAAAGAGAAGGCGGATGGGCCCGGTCCTGAAACACCTGCGAGAGAAACAAATCAAATATCGGTGGACCCATCCCTTCGGCTTAACCTTCCTCTGGCAGGGAAGGCAGCACAAGACTGAGACTTGCGACCAAGGCCTGGAGCTGCTAGGAATCGAGGACCGCCCGCCAATACTCCCTAAGGGACATCCCCTCAGCCAAGATAGCCACAAGCCCTGGGAGTGGTCTACAGCCAAATGAAAGCGATACAGGAAAGACTCCTCGTGGAATCTAAGCCGCTACCCGCAGTGAAGGAGCCGCTCAAACAGTCAAAACGAGTGATCGGGGAAACTCTCCGGACACTGTCCCACTGAAGCCTTAGAGTCGAGGTAGAGAGGCCGGGGAGGGCCCTTGCTAACTGAAGCTACGGCGCCGAGGCAGGGACTGGAAAGCATTCGTAATAATTGCTGCAGAGAAGGGAGGAGGAGGGTTCCTTGGGATGGGATGGGGAAATCCTGCGTTGTTTAGACGGCTCGGCTCTCGTACACGTGGAACGAGGGGGGCAAATTGCCAGCTTAACCCACCCAGGGGGACATTAGGAAAGTTGAAGGGGGGGGGTTGAGGAGGGTCTATGGGGAGGGGGCAGATTTCCAGGGGGAAAGGAGAAGGAGCGGAGGACCCCAGAAGTGAACGATACAGCTCAGGCGTCATCATGGAATCCCAGGTCAACTGAATATCAGGCAGACCGGGCTACGGGGTACATTCTAAACTAATAATTAATGTCTGCCCAATTTAAGATACTATCCCTAAACGTAAATGGCCAAAACTCGCCGGTCAAAAGGAAAAAGGTGGAGTTGTACATCCGGAAAGAAAAACCACACATAGTCACTCTACAAGAAACTCACATACAAACTCGAGATAGGCATAGGGTCAAGTTCTGAGGCTACACTAGACTGTTCCAGGCCACGCAGCAAACCAAAAAGGGAGGAGCGGTAGTAGCGGTGAGGGATGGGTTGGACTTGGAGGTCAAGGCAACGCAGATGGATGACCAGAGAAGGTATCTGGCGGTGGTGTTGGAGGGCAGAGGAGAGTGTTATACGGTAGCGACCATCTATGAGCCCAATACGGGCCAAGATGCCTTCATTCAGAAGGCCCTGACCCGGCTAGGCAAATTTGCCAAAGGTTGCATCCGTCTATCAGGGGATTTTAATCTCGCCTCGGATCCGGTCAAGAATAGAAGTAGGGCAATGTGGGGACCGCAGGGGGTCCCTCCGGGAACCTGAAGAAGAAAATCCATGACTTGGCACTGGTGGATGCCTGGAGGGAGACCCAGGGGGCCGAGATAGGATACACGTTTTACTTGCATGCACATAAGACTCATTCGCACATATATTATATATGGGTGTCCTCCTCAATACTGGGGAACGCCGCTGAGATCAAACTGGGACCTATTGCAATTTCGGACCACGCCCCTATTGCCCTGACGATAATCAGACCACGGGATGCGCCAGGATAATGGAAATGGCGTCATCCGTCCCAGCTATTTAAGGACCCTATCTTGACCAAAGAAATTGAGCAGGAGCTCGAGGACTTTGCGGGGAACAACCATGTAGGTGATACATCTCCACAAATATGGTGGGACACTTTAAAGGCCATGATAAGGGGCAAAATTATTGCAGTAAAGGTGAGAAGGGAAAGGGAATTAAGGCTAGAGAAAGACCAGTTAAGCAAAAAACTTAAAGAGGCGATGGCGCAAATGGCTGTGAAAAACACACCGGCACTAGCAAGGGTGGTCCGTACGGTGAGGGGCCAGCTGACTCTCATACAGACCAGGGAGGCAGAACGGAACCTTCTCCGCTTACGTCAAAAGTACTACATCAAAGCGAATAAATCAGATCGCCTCCTAGCTAGGTTGCTGAGAAAGGAAGAGGGGGACAAAACTATCCTGAGAATTAGGGGGGAGGGAGGTACTCTACATACCGGCAACCCGGAGATAGTAAGGGAATTTCACAGATACTATTCCACTCTTCACTCCTCAAACAATCCAGACCTGAACGAACAAAAGCTATATTTAGATAAGCTGACTCTTAAGTCTCTGTCACAGGATGAGCGGGAGCAATTGGAAGGTGATATAACCACAGACGAAGTTAGGAAGGCTATCTCTTCCCTCTCCCTGAATAAGGCGCCGGGGCCTGACGTCTACGTGGCCTAATTTTATGAAAGCCATAAAGATTTCCCGATACCCCACCTTGCCAAATTATTTCACCACATTGGCTCCTCATGTGTCCTACCAAGATCAATGGATGAAGAAAAGGTCATTCTTATACGCAAGAAGGGCACGAATCCGGAGCAGTGTGGCTCCTATCGTCCAATAGCGCTTATAAATGTGGATGCTAAGATCCATACAAAGATCCTGGCGTCCAGACCAGACACCATCATGCCCAAACTAATATTTTCCGATCAATCGGGCTTTATCAAAGGCTGGCAGATGGCGGATAATGTTAGGAGAGAGGCCCACCTACTCGAGAAATCTCAGCTGAAGGTGATCCCTGCCCTCATCTTAGCGGTCAATGCCGAAAAGGCTTTTGATCGAGTGGAATGGGGGTTCCTCTTCGCTACTATGGCTAAAATGGGGTTTGGCCCAAAATACCTGGCTCGGGTGGGTGCTAGCTATCGACCCCTGACTCTCCGGCTAGCGATCAATGGCCAAATATCAATCCCAGTGAGAGTGGCACAAAACAGGGCTGCCCTCTTTCGCCGTTGCTTTATGCACTTCATCTGGAGCCGTTCCTGGAGGCCATTAGAATGGCCGAGACCATAAGAAGTATTCCATTTGGGGGCGTGTCCACGAAGTGGCTGCTTTTGCAGATGACATGCTTCTTACACTGACCCACCCTGAGATATCCCTGCCAGCAACATGTGACAAACTGGATAGCTTTGGCTGAGTAGCTGGCTTGAAAGTAAATGCTAACAAATCAGAGATTCTTAGTCTCAATCTGCAAGCGTCTTCTGAACATTACATCAAAGGGGCATATACCTTCAGGTGGGCAAACATGAGCATCAAATATCTGGGGATCCTCCTCACCAACACCATAGGTGAACTATACCAGGCAAATTATCCACCCCTTCTTGATAAGCTTAAATCGAAATTGGTTGATTGGGGTCCTCTTTGTATCTCATGGCTGGGGAGCATCAACGTCCTTAAAATGACAGTATTACCACAACTCTTATATCACTTCGTGGCCCTCCCTGTAGAAGTTCCACGCCCCTTTTTCAAAGCCTTGCAAAAAGTTACAACCCGCTTCATCTTGAACCTTAAGCGCCCCAAAGTGGCGGCAGCTCTTATGAACACCAGTCTCGCGGGGCGGCATGGGAGAGCCTGACTTCCAGACCTACTATTTAGCAGCTCAATTAAGAGTTCTCAGGGACTGGCAGAGGGGGGGTTGGGATAAACCATGGAAACCAATGTCGGGTAGATCTTCCCAAATGTATATAATCCAAATTATTTCGACTACGGGAGTGGCGTGGGATACGGCATCCTCTCGGGCGCAACTTACCTCCTTGCCTTCCCCCTTCACCCACTTATTCAAAAACCCACAATTTACCCCAGGCTGTGAAACAGCAACATTTGACGATTGGATCCTGGGGGGTTGTCGGATGGTTCGGGATATGTATACGGGGGGGGAAAGGTTAAAGAGTTTGAACAATGCAAATTAGAATTCGGCCTGGAGGAGAGACACAGAATACGGGTATATCCAGTTGAGACACTGGCTATCCCATCCCATCATGAAGCAGGCAGGCTCGCAGCCCCTGCCCCATTTGAAAAATATTTAGAGACTCATGCAGGGGACAAGGGCCTGATGGCTGCAATATACCAGTATATTAAGGTGGGGGAACCACCGCCCACCAGAACATATATCGAGAAATGGGAGAGAGACACCGAAACCGCTATTGACGAAAAGGAATGGCAATACTTTTGGGCCCAGATACTGAAGTTGACTAGGTCCCTCCAGATCCAAGAGACCTGGTTAAAGCTAATGTTTCAGTGGCATCTCCCTCCAGTCAAGCTGAAAAAGATGTTTCCCTGGACCACTCAAGCTTGAGGGACTGTGGGGGAACGGGTACATGGGCTCACATATGCTGGGACTGCCCAAAACTAGATATGTTCTGGGACTACATTCAGCAGGCCATAGAGAGAGTCCTCGGATCCGGGGGCCGTGGAAATAGGGGGCTCAATATGATAGGCCTGACCCGAACTCTGCTTGACATCCCTCAAAAGCTGGCCACAAGTTCTATGTTATAATGATGGCTGCAGCAATGGTGTTGGCGAGACGATGGAAAATAAGGAACCCCCGCAAGAACACGAATGGGTGGCAAAAATCTGGTCAGTGATTGCCATGGAATAGCTTTCCTAATCAATACAGGGCCAACACATGCAATTTATAACCAATTGGGCTTCTCTCCTGGCATACTTAAAGGAGGGTGCACGAAGAGCTTGGTGCCCTAAGGCGATGACTCTACTAGGAATTATTGATCCCCAGTCTGATCTATGATAAGGGAGACAAGCAGAGACTTTAAGGGGTAAAGCTTTTAAAGGTCCCATAAACTGTAGCCCAATGGGGTCCTATGGATGTTCACCTCGGAGGGGAAAAGACATCAGTGAAATCCTGGAATCTGGGAGAGGGGGGATGAGAGGGGTGGGAAGGGTCCTGTTGATCTTTTTTTTGTTGATTTTTTGTTCAACTGCAAAATGTCAATAAAAACAAGTTGAAAAAAAAAGAAATGTGTTGGTGCACCTAAACTCTTATAACCACCTTTTCCTTCCCCTTTATATAATTTTGAAGTGCCATTTTGCTCAGTTTTCACCTAAGTATTGCTTATGCTAAAGTACTACCTTGCCTAACTTGTTCACAATCCAAATGGGAAGTGTTGCTGGTGTGTTTAGGAGTCTAACCCTGTATAACTTGACCATTCCCTCCCTCTGAAGAAATTGTTAGAGTGTCATTTCTGCTTGGTTTATACTGTGCCGTTTTGCTCAGTTTTCACTCTTGCTCAAACTTGTGTACAATTTAATTAGGGAGTGGTGTATACTTTTCTTGACTGTTAACTTACTTTAAGGATAGTGATTTGTCTGTGGAGTTAAGAGTGTGTAAATAAATATATATTTTTTTTGATACAAAGCTTTGGTGAGTGTTTCCTTGTTCCATAGTACTGTGGTCCTATTGTGTAAACTCTGAATACTGCTCATCTCCCTCTTGAGATACGTCTGGCTGCTCAGCCACAGCTACCAACTAAATCTGTGTGGTACAGACTGATACCAAAGGGGATTTATTGCATATGCCTGTAGTACTAATCTTCTGGGACTGCATAGGATTCTGCCTAACAATCTAACACATTTACCCCATCTTACCCAGTAGGATATATGGGAACTTTATCCACCCCATCCCCCTTTCCCTTCACAAACATGTTCACATGGACAGCCCACTCTGGGAGGAAACAGACTCACACCAAGCTTTGTACCGGACATGTCCCACTACTATGGTCATGCAAGGTCAAGGCAATTACTGGTAACCACTCACACCTGACTTCCATTAAGCTCCCCCACATGGATAAAAGACGGAGCACAAGAGCACACTCTGAGCGAGGCAAAGCACACGAAGGAACAGCATTTTCCAGACATCAGCTGCAAGGAGGGGAATACCCTTGACCTTTCCGGGAAGAAACCATTACTTCCCAGAAGCCTACAGATTAAAAAGTGTAAGTCCAGGAAACCAGACTGAAGAATGCTGCATTGTGTTTCGGAGATACACCAGGGCCCTCCTGCATGGCTGACCGAGTCTGGGAGCAGCAGCAACCGCTATGGTACCGTCCTTGGCTCCAGGATCAAAGCGGCGCTAGATCGATCAACACAGCCGGTGAGTTGGGGAGACCGACATAAGACCTGTCTGTGTTGAAGTTAAGGTTGCAAGCAGCAACATTGTATAAAGAGCGCAAGAACGAAAATTAGTAACACATGTGATGAAAGACGTGAGGAAAGCCAGAACAAGGAGACCAATTGTGAATATTGCGCTGAACGCAGGATAGCACAGGGGCAACGTGCTGGCCTTGGAAGCAATACCACGTAGTTACAATTATATATTCGCACTATCAACATAAGCAAATGGACTGACCTGAAACCAATGCAACAGCTTGAAGTGAGGAGAGTCCTCCTGAATACTCTGTGTTCCCCCGACCCATTATGGCTAACGGGTTAAGAGTTACAGGGCACTCAGGTAATCCCTCTGAGGAATAAAACCAAATGCCAGGTCTTCAATCTTCTTAGTCCCTTCTGGACTAGATTTAATGAGAGCTACCTGGTTGTATAAGGTTGACTGTGGTTCATCCGAGGAGGATGTTAGGAAATCTCAGGTTCCTGCATGAACATAGATTAGACAAGATTAAGACTAGCAGAAGAATAGTCAAGAGTGGACAGAGAGAACTTAATAGAAAGGAAGTGTGCCCATACCCTGGGCATGGATGCACGACAACCCTTGACGTATGAAGCTTCTGACACTGATTGAAGGAAATGATGAGCGTACTAAAAGAGGAAGAGAATAGAGAATATGAGAGTGGAGTTGATTTGGATCCGACCGGATTGTATAGAGAGCTCCCTCCCTACTGCTACACTGACCGTAGAGAGTTCTTGTACGACTTGGAAGAAATCGGCGCAAAACCTTAGATGCGCAGACAATCAGTATCACCCGTCTGTGCACTCTTATGAAAGTTGTCAATAGCGGTTAGAATGAAGCAAAAGCTAGTGGGAACTGGAAGGTGCAGAATCAGGGACTTGGGAACAGATTCCACAAAACCAGAAGGACGCTGCAGCCTCAGAGCCACGCTAGTGGGACTGAAACTACTCATAAGATTTGCAGCGATGGAGCGTTGATTTGGAAATCAAGCAACGCAGTGAGCCTCTGCTCGAGACAGTAGAAATGTCGTGTCACTGGAGGGGGGCGGAGCCTGGAATTCTTTGTTGGCTGGAGAGAATGCAATGCTGCAGTGGGTGCGCAAAGCCATATTGGCAGTAGTCAGATAAATTATAAGTTACTCACCGTAGTGACTAACGTACTCATAGTCCATAGTCCCCTTTCCTCCATACTGTATGGGCGTCCCTTCCAAGGGACAGGAGACAGAACCTTTTTCACCAGAAAAAACCTTCTTCCCCTTTAAATTTAGAGGCTCGCAGGGGCGTCCCTGACTCCACCCTCCGGCGCCACACCTCAGTCCCCATTGACGCATTGACAATAGATTTAACATTGCCTAATGACACCAGCATTATTACGGGGGAGGTTGGTGGGACGTATGGAGGAAAGGGGACTATGGACTTAGAGTACGTTAGTCACTACGGTGAGTAACTTATGATTACTCTTACGTCCCACCCCCTTTCCTCCATACTGTACTGGCGATTACAACTGACTGTAGCCCCAGGGCAGAGAGGAGACCCTCCTCAAGCAAATAGGTTCTGGAGAACCGCCTGTCCGAAAGCCGCATGAGATCTGGAGCTGGCGTCCAAACAGTAATGCTTGCAGAAAGCCGAGGGAGAGGCCCAAGTGGCCGCCCTGCTTTTGACTTACCAAGGGACATGTCGCTGGAATGTGATGGCCGTTGCCTTGGCCCAGACTGCATGAGCATGCATGTTGGCCGGGAGCGGCTTGTGCTGACCCTCGTACGCTTCTTTGATGGCAAAGACCATCCAGCGGGATATGGAAGCCTTAGAGGCCTGACAGCCTGTTCTAAAAATATATAGCCGCCAAAAATAAAATAGATAGCCTCCGAAAGTGACGAACAGGGCGTCCAATTTGCGGAAGCCCTTGGTCCTGTCCAAGTAGAATTTCAGGGCACGCCTGACATCCAGGCAGTGCAGCACCCTCTGTGCTTCGTCCTTGGGATAGGGAAAAAACATAGTAAGGACCATTTCCTTGTCCAAGTGGAAAGTAGATAGAACCTTGGGCAGAAATGCCGGGTGTGTCCACAGGACTACTTTGTCCTTGTGAAAGGTAGTAAATGGTTCCGAGGCGACCAGCGCCTGGATTTCGCGGACTCTACAAGTCGAGGTGAGGCCGACTAGTAAGGCTGTCTTGATGGTGACCAGCCTGATGTCCATGGACGCCATTGGCTCGAACGGTTTGTGTGCCAGGCCGCCCAAGAATATGTTAAGGTCCCACACGGGGTGCAGTCTCTTGATGGGCGGGTTGAGCCTTGCGAGACCCGTCAGATGTTTCTTGAAGATAGGATTGGAGGAGGAGAAGATGCCTTCCTACGAGTTCCTATAAGCCCCAATGGCTGCGAGGTAAGTGCGGCAGGTGTCCACCTGCACGCCTGAGTGGCGAGGTGTGCCGAGAAGAAGAGCATGTCGTCCAAGGTGCACGCCAGGAGGTCGATTCCCCTGGAGTCTGCCCAGTGGCAGAATCTGGCCCATTTGCTTTTGTACTGAGCCCTGGTAGCCTTGCTTCTGGCGCCCTGTATGATCTCCAGATTGGCCTGTGAGAGGCTGAGGTGCCAAAGTGTTACCTGCTCAGGTACCACGCTGTGAGGGCTAGTTTCCCTGGTGCAGGGTGGATGACTCTGCCCCCCTGCTGTGCCAAAAGATGTGCTGGGCCCGTCGGGAGGTGAATCGGGGGCACTTCCGAGAGACTGTGCAGCTCTGAAATCCATGGCCTGGTCGGCCACCATGGAGCTGTTAGAATGATGAGGAGTTGGCGAGACTCCTTGATTTTGCAAACTACTTTGTGAATCAGGGGGGTGGGCGGAAAGGCGTAGGCTTTCATGCCGGTCCATTAGAGGAGAAATGCGTTGCCCAGAGAGCTGGTGCCCAGACCTTGCCAGGATGCGAACTGTGGACACTTCTTGTTGTGCCAGGTGGCAAAGAGATCCACCTGGGGGTGACCTCACTTGCTGAAGATCCCCTGAATAACGAGGTCATTTAGCTGCCACTCGTAATTTTCCGCTCCCAACCTGTTGATCCTGTCCGCTTCCAGGTTGGATTCCCCCGGGAGGTGGACTGCCGTGTAGCTGCCACTCGTAATTTTCCGCTCCCAGCCTGTTGAGCCTATCCGCTTCCAGGTTGGATTCCCCCGGCAGGTGGACTGCCGTGAGGTAAATGTCATTTTCCAGGGCCCACTCCCACATGCTGATCACCAGTCTGCACAGAGGAGGAGATCTGGTGCCTCCCTGCTTGTGGACGTAGTACATGCGGGTCGAGTTGTCCATCTGGATGAGGACAACCTTGCCTGTGAGAAGTGGTAGGAATGCTCTGAGCGCTAGCCAGATGGTGTTCAGCTCTAACCAATTTATGTGGAGTTCCTGCTCCTGTCTGGTCCAAGTGCTGTGGACCGAGAGATTGTCCAGAGTGGCTCCCCAGCCCTCGAGCAAGGAATCTGTGGTGATGGTGGCCTGCGGAGTGGGTGGCCGAAAGGGTTTGCCCTCTGTAGGTTGCAGTCTCTGGACCACCAAGTCAGGTCCGGGTGGAGAGATGGAGGAACGTTGATCATCTCGGATTGAGAGCCCTGCTCCTGGTTCTATAAGGCCGCGAAGTGCAGCTGAATCCTCCTTATCGTTAGTATTGTGTGCAGGACAGCTAAAAGGACCACTGCCAGTAGACCCAGAAGATGTTGGAACCACCATGCCGAGGTCACTTCTCTGCTGAGTGTCATGACCCTTGCCCCTGGCCCTCACTGGCAAGTCAGCCTTCCAGTTAGGGCCAGGTCAAAGGCCTTAAAACATCATCCAAGACTCACTTGGAGTCAGTCCTGGCGCCTTAGGCGCCAGGCTCATAACCATCATGAAGACCAACATTAGAATGGGACTATTTACTTGGGACTATTTAACTTGGGAGGGTTCAGCCAACATGGAGGCACACACATAACTCAGTTACAAGGAACTGAGCTATGCGGTCTAGTCTTTTGGGTGTGGCAGGCCTGGGACTACTTTACCTGGACTACTTTGGGTGTGGCAGGCCTGGGACTATTTTACCTGGACTACTTTACTTGAGACTATTTAAACCACACCCAAACAGCAGAACCTGCTTTGCGTTATTCTGCTGTGGGCAGTGTAACGCGCACCGTGTCCAGTTCTTTGATGCCAGTTTACCTGAAAGCAAGGACCTGCAGAGAGAGAAAGAACACTGCAAAACTAACCTGGAACAGTTTCCTGTCTTCAATCCATCGCTGACTTCACTTCCACTCACCTGAAGGTACGAAATCCATCATCCTGCACTGCATGCATCCTGGAATACCATAACCTGGAAAGAGGAGAAAGAAAGACAGCATTAGTAAGCGTTTACTCACATTTCCTCCCGAATGAAGAAAGCCACACAATTCTTACCTGGGTAGTCATCTCCTGGTCAGTATCATTGCTGGAACATTACGGCACTCGGCGAGGAACATCACAACCTGCAAGGAGAGAAAAGACACAGGTTAGCAATATAAAAGGCGAAACAGCGCTGTGCATCGCGCATTACTCACCGGACAGCATCGCGCACACCGCGCTTTCGCCTTACGGACCATGCTCATCTTCAAACTGCATGACAACACCAAAATACCTTTCCTGCCTAAAAGGAAAAAAGCAAGACATTATTATTCGAACTAAGAGGAACATAAGAACTGCATATAAAGACTGTAAAGCAGCAAACCTACTGAGTCGCAGCAGGCCTGGATTCCCACAGGGGGGCTTGCACCAGTGAAGGAACTTGGTCGCTGCTCGCCCCCACATCTACGTGCCCCTGCCACGAGGAGCAGGACGGAGAATCCACCTTTTACAATATTAAGGTGAGGAGAAGGCCCAAGGGGGAGGAAGGAGTTGAGGCCAAGGGAGGTGGGAAAACAAAGACAATCTGGTATTGAATCCAGCTCTCTTATATTGCAGACCCATCTTTAACCAGAGGCACTACCAAGGGACCGGGAAAGGGTTTGAGAGTGCAAATCATCCAACCAGGGCTGGGTGGCGTCCCCGTGGATACCAGGTGAGTGTAACACTGAGGAAGTGAACAGTGGCCCTCTTGATGGCCGAGATTTTGTCCTCCGATGGAAATAAATTCTCAGAGCATGTGTCCCAGATGAGGCCCAAGAATGTCAGAGTCTGTGTAGGTTGCAGCTGTGACTTCCGGAGATTGAGCGAGAAGCCCAGATCATGCAGTGTGTTCATAAGGGCATTGGAACGAGCCCTACCCTGCTCCTCGGCCTAGGTACGGTAGGTGTGACACCCTCGACCCGGGGGTCGGTAGAGCTGCGTTTAGGCACCCCCCCCAGACGTATTGCCAGTATTAGGGCGTAGCCCCTCGGCGATGGTGCCGGTATAAGGGTGGAGCCCCTTGGGTGAAGACTCAGTAAAAGAACCTTTCAGTCCCTCAACACTGGCACCGGGAGGATCCACGGATCCCTCCGCCTGGGGGCTGGTAGCTGCAGCAGCCTCGGTGCACGTGCTGGTAGAAGGGCCTGAGCGGTCCCTCCTGCACAAGAGAGTCCCTGGGAAGGAGTCTCCTTTGCGGGGTGCGATGGAGAATATCGGCCCTATCTTGGGCCCGTTTCAATGTTTCACGAAGTCCTTGAAGTCCTCTGGAGGCGACCTCTGGAAAAGCTCCCTCCACTTGGCTACTCTGTTCTTCAGCGCTTTTGAGGACAGCGAGTCACACGCTGAACAAGATTGCCAACCGTGGTCTGGGCTAAGGCAACGTAGGCAGAGGGCGTGGGGGTCTGAAGTAGGGAAGAGCCCGTTGCAGGATGGACACCTGCTAAACCTTGTAGAAGTCGACATGCGCCGGGGAGGAGCATGCCGCTTGAGGATCGAGTACCTGCATAATAAAAAGACAAAAAAACAAGACAAAGAAGAAGTATCCGTGCGTGGAGGCCAAACCCAGGAGCACTGGTGAATTCGGTCCGTTCCCGTTGACGTGCAAAAGGGGACTGAGGTGTGGCGCCGGAGGGCGGAGTCAGGGCAGCGCATGCTCCCTGGGCCGCGCACCCGCGTGCCTCCAAATTTAAAGGGGAAGAAGGTTTTTCTGGTGAAAAAGGTTCCATCTCCCGTCCCTTGGAAGGGACACCCATACAGTATGGAAGAAAGGGGACGGGACATAAGAGTAATAGCATTAACCTGCTTCCATCAGTGGTTGATGACTGCAGTTCTTTCTCTTGCTCGCGATATGAGGCATCTCAGCATACAATTTTTGTTGGTCTTGTTTTGATGGCAGCCGCCAGTCTAGTTGCTGCACTAGAGATTGTAGTGTGGTCAATATTTGGAGAGATAGTAAAGATTGTGGATTGGTGATCGGTTCAGCAGGCTGGGACGGGATAGGCCTATTGGAAAAACTTGCTCTGTAGGTAACAGCGAATGCCTTAATACTGGCGACTGCCTACCTTGTTGAGATTGTAGACTTGAATATGGTTCATCCTCTGAGAATTGAGGTGAATAACCTTGTTTGAATATATAGTCTCTATGGTGTTCCAATATTTGCATGGGCAACAATGAATAAACAGGTGACAAGGATGGTTCCCTGCTTGCAGCTATGGCCACTTGATTGTCCACCTTTATGGAAGTTAATTAGTATTGGCCTCTCTGTATAATTTTCCACCACTGGGATTTCCCTGGCCATTTCTTGTCCTGTAACATCTTCTGTCTTTAAACATGTTGTTAGTGATTGTTTTCCACTTGATTTACTTTCTGGTGTTCTGTTGAGGATTTTGTCGAAGTGACCCCGCCAGTGCCCTTTATATTATTGCCTGCAAACGTTTGTGTTGTGTCCATCGACGAGGATGTTGTTACAACCCTTTTCCCTGCATTCACCTTGGTCACCGACAAGGAATTTCGTATTGGGGATTGTATTGCTGTTGGCTATATGCCATGCACCATCAATGCCGGTGCTGTCGTCAGTCTTTCCCTTGTCTTTGCAGGCTGGTGTGTCTTTGACGGGGTCTTCGTCAATGGAGCCGTCGTCGAGGGACTTGCTGTCGACAGGCCTATTGGCTTCGCCGTCGATGTGGATTTTCCCACACTGGTTGACAATGTCGTCTTGGCCATCGATAATTTACTCTTACATTGTCGATGAGGCTGCCATAGAGGCTCTAGAAATTCTCTCTCCTGTTGCCGATGGATAGCTTGTCGGCAGAGGTTTTGTGGACGGAGAGGTCAGACTTTTTCTTTTTAGAAGAGGATGGCAGTTTTTCCTCGGACCAGGCCTTGTAATCCACCACACTTCTAGAGGTTTCAGCCTCTGAAGGGGGTATTTAGCCTCATTTAACCATAAAACCAAACTTCTTTTTTAGTCTTTAAGAGTTATAGTGCTAGAAATCTCAGTCTTCCTGAATATGGTTAGGGTAATATATGCATTTAGTGTGTCTATCCCCCTCATATACATGTTTAATGCCACATGTTTGGCATGCCTTGAACAGGGCTTTCCTTTTTATCTCCATCTCCCAGTCAAAATCCCACTTATCTGTTGAAAGAGATGGCGATTCTTGAAGAAAATAAGATTTCTTCCAATAAAATTAAGTTTCTTGCAGGGGAAATGGCTCAGTGGACTCAGCACGATGCACGGTTATAATCTGAGCATGGCCTCTTGGCTGGAGCTAGATACTCAACGTCCCATTGGCTGGTGTAGAACACACCCAAAAAGAACAACGATGGCTACTAAAGTGAGTCTTAAAAGTTTTACTATAAGTTATAAAGCTAAGGTTTCCAAGGATTCCCAGCCTGTCGGCGGGGAATATTCAAAGCATGTGAATCCATGAAAGATCCAATCCTGGAAAAAACATTTGTCTCAACACTTGTTTACCTAATAAAATGCCAACTTGTGAGAAAACTATGCCTTTGTGTCCGTCTCGCATTTCTGACCCCTCACAGGTGGCACAGAAACAGATGGGGACAGAAAGTAAATTAGCAGGATTACGAGAATGAAGAAGGAAATGCCTTGAAGTACGAAATGACCAGTGTGTTTGAATGGCTGAAGACATAAGAAAGGAAAAGCAAAATAGAGTGAAAGCAATGTGTAGCAAACAAGAACTGGCCAGTGGTGTGGAAAAAATTCACTTGGAGGGGCAGACTACCTTAGTGAGAAAAGGTAGGTAGCAACTAGAGAAGAGAAGCCATGAGCAACTAGGAAACCACATGAAGTTATGGTGGATAAGACCGCATGGCAATTCACAAGCAGTTACAAACAGCGGGAAACTGGGACAAGAGAGCCCTTAGAGAAAAGCCCATTGATATGGACACTGAGGGCTTAGGACGCCCACAGAAGAGAAGTAGAAAACTGCTGTATCATGTTAGGATCACATGAAGATGTTGCACGCCCAGTGGGAGCAGTCAAGCAGGGGCCCGTGGCAGGATGTTATTGTCGCTTTGCAGGGGGGGTCAGGCAGCGAGCACCCACCATCTTCATCCAGTCAGTAAGGAATACATTATTAAGCAACTGTAAATAATGCAAACTTATATATGGATGTTGGAAGTTATGTTTTCTGGCATGATGATTAATGCGGTGACACTGTAAAATATATCTGAGAACCGTCTCAGATCATTCTCCAGTGGAGGCTCCCAACATCAAGGCAACAATTATAAGCACCAGAGGTTTGAGCAAGAGGCACTGTTGGATAGCAAGTACAAGCATGGGGTTCATAGAATGCTTTTTGTGGAAAGCTCAGTAGTTTAGAGCACAAACTGAAAATGTTAGTGGGACAAAATGCAATCTACACCATATAAAACATCCAAGTGGTACGAGAGGGAGAAAATCCAGGCAGTTGGCTGGCCTGGACCAACAGACAATATAAGTTGGAACGAACATCAAAGCAATATAGGATGCTATTGATACCAGACAAACCATTGGTACAGGCATGATTAATATCTTTTTTTTTAAACAAACAACTGTATACATCTGGATTGCAATGGTCAACAGGCATTATAGGGCAATTGCTTGAGCAGCTCACATTAGGATGGATAGATCGAGAAAGGCGAATTTAGTAATGAACAGTCCTATAATACTTGACAAGCTTGAAGCAGTTGTGAAATCCTTACAAAATAATAAAGCACCCAGGACAGATGAGCTCTACTCAAGTTTTACAAAGTATATATAGAGGAAATGGCCCTGCTTCGTATGGCAATGAATGCCATCTCAATTAATGGTGCCTTGCCAAAGACTATGAGAACTGCTTTGATCATGGTATTGCTGAAACCATCAAAAGCACCATACAGACCATTATCTTTGATCACAAAGATAATAAAATATTGGATAAATATCTAGTGGGCCGACTGTTGCAACTACTCCAATTTCAAATAGTGTCAGAATAGGCAAGGGTTGTAATGGGCTTGGCTACTGGAAAAAGCTGCATAGACTATTTGCATTTTTGCATAATGAAGATCATGAAATCCCACCAGTACTTGGCAGTGCTCAAAGTCAAATTGCTGTTTCGATTCTAATTACTGTGTAGATCTAGTAGAAGGGTTCATTATATTGCCATGCAACGAAGCGCAAGCTTTAAGAACAATGTAATGTCTGCACCATTCACATTAACGAGAGGCACAAGAATGTAATGACCCGTCTCCACTTCTCTTTGATCAGAATGTAGAACCTGTAGTCTATGCTCACAGGCAAATGCATGCAGATCGAGATATTCAATTGTGCTCTAAAATAATAAATATTGTATTGTGTGATGCATCATGAAATAAGACACAGACAACTGATTCAAATTTGTAGTCAACAGTTTTATATAACTTAAACGTCACGGTGGAGTAAGGCCTAACTTGCCCTATGCTAAGGTGGGATTTCCCTACCTAAAGAAAAGTAAGGATAGTCTGCATCAGGATGTCCACATCAAGTAACTGTCTTTATCCAAAACATATGGTTGCCCTCACAACTAATTGTATACAATCTGTAGGGATGTCAGCTTATTTATGTATCTATTTATTTATTCACATTTGTAGAGCGCACAGGAGCCCATAAGCAACGTGGCGCCTGTTACATGCAGGATTAGCTTAGTTACATAACATCGTGAACATTTTTGCAATTTGTTACATTAGCTGTTGCTTAGTTACATATCCATGGTCAGGTTTGGCGCTAGTTACAGTGGCACTAGTTACAGTGGATGGTGGTGAGTTAGTTGAAGAGAGAGGTTTTCAGATTCTTCCAAAAGGTGAGTAGCGAGGTTTCAGCTTGAAGGGAAGTGGGGAGGGCATTCCATAGCTTGGGGACTAGATAGGGAAAACCTATCCCTCCAGCCTTTGCTTCTTTGATGCGGGGAATGGCGAGTTGGTTAGCATAGAGGGATCTGATGGGTCTATCTGATGTGGCTTTCATCAGAGTTTCAGGGAGGTAGGCTGGGGCTGTGTTGTTTATAAATTTGTGGGCTGTGGTGAGAATTTTAAATGTAATGCGGTCCTTGACTGGGAGCCAGTGTGCTGCTTGTTTTGCTTGAGCGATGTGGTCCCTTCTTGGGATACCTACGGCTGCCCTGAGTGCATTGTTTTGTGTGGTCTGTAGCTTGTTCAAGTTATTTACGGACGTGCCTGCAAGGAGTGAGTTGCAATAGTCTAACTTCGCGCCTATAGTGGCTCTGGCGATGGATAGACAGTTTGGCTTGGTTAGGAAGGGTTTGATGGCGTTTAAGAGTTTGATGCTTAGGCCGGAGGCTGAGGCTATGGAGTTGACTTTCTTATTCATAGAGAGTATGTATTCATAGTGCTCAAAAGTTCATTCATAGTATTCATACTGTTAAAAAGTTCAAAAGTGTAGAGCTCCTTCCGGCTCTTGGCCTATGATCAGCTCCCCCCTGGGGGGTTCCCTTCGCCCAATTCACAAAAGACTGGGTTTCCCTTCCCCAAGAGTTCAAATCTTCCATCTTTCCAAAACCATACAGTTCCTTGGGCCACTTCCCCAACTCTTTTGTCATTAGTAATCTTCACTGGTTCAAGTCTGTTGCTTGACATCAAAATCATATTATCAGCCATTGATAAAGGGCCCTTGGTCTAGGCGCAGTTGTCAGACCACACAGCCCACCCATTACAGGTCACGCAACCGATACGCCTTCTTACCTGCTTTCCATCATTAATTGTCCATTGCTTTTCTTGAACAGTTAAACTTGTTAATTTCATCAATGTTATTCTTCCAACACTTTACCGCTGCCCGGTTTGCCACTATGCGCTTTGTTACACCTGATGCATTATTCTGGCTCTGGCCAACACAGGTGTTCCCTTAACCTGCAGTTCATTGAACTATTTTAACTTTGCCCAACAGTTGGTTTCTTCTCTTGTTGTATTGTATTGTTTATTCATTTATAGTGCGCACCGGGCCCGTAGGCATCTGGGCCCAGTGCAGGTTACAAAGTTACATATGGCATGGACATAAAAAACAGGTACATACATATACATTTTGTGGCCTCAATGTACATATTTACCAAAGAGAGACTCTTTTAGCTACTGTTTCTTACTTAAAAGTGGTCTGCAGGAAAAGTACAAGGATACAAGCATGAGAGGTCACAGATCTCGGGAATGCAGCCACCTCTTGAAGTTAGTCTTAAAGCAGTGAAAGGGAGAGATGGCTCTTAGTGAGTCGGGATAGAATTCCATAATTGCACTGTCAGCACTGGAAAGCTAGCGCCTCCTGTTTTTTTTAGTTTAAAGTTGGGTATTTTGAGGCTATTGCATTGTGCTTCTCTGATAGGTCGTGCCGAGGTGTGTTTGGTGAATCTGTTAATGAGGTATAGTGGGGCCATGTTGGATAGATATTTGTGAGTGAGGTTGAGTGATTTGAACTTGATTCTGTTGTTTATGGAGAGCCAGTTGGTGTCACGTCTCATGTGAGATATATGCTGTGTTTTGGGGAATCCTAGAGCTGCTCTTAGGGAATTGTTTACGATTGTCTGGAGCTTGTTGGTGTTGAGTTTGCTGATGCCTAGATATAGGGCATTGCGTAGTCTACTTTGGAGAGGATTAAGTCCCTTACAATTGTAATACAGCTTTCTGTGGACGGAAATGGTTATGCTGTGGCGTTGATTTGTTCATTTAGGTTGAGCGCAGAGTCCAGGTAAAAGCCTAGATTCTTGACTTCCTTAGAAACTTTAATCTTAATTCCATCAATGACGACTGAATTGTATTGGGTGGAGAGTTTGGACAGCCTGTTGGGGGACCCGACGATTAAGAGCTCCGTCTTCTCGTCAATGAGGCATAGCCTATGGGTGGCCATCCATGTTTGTATAATTAAATAGATTTTGTTAATCATGGTTACATCTTTGTCATAGTCTCCTAGGATAGGGATGAGAATCTGGGTGTCGTCAGCATAGTTGGTGTATGAGACACCCAGATTGTAAAGTATGTCGAAGATGGGCTTTGTAAATATATTATACAGGGTAGGGGGTACACAGGAGCCCTGTGGTAAACTGCATGTGATAGGTACAGGGTCTGCTGCGGAACAGGGTGAGAAGACTCATGGATTTGCTGTCCAGGAAGGAGCTAATCCATGTGGTGGCTTCCTTGTAGAAGTGGGCAGCTGTTTTAAGGTGATTGCATAGGACGTTATGGTCGACCATGTCAAATGCGGCGGATAGGTCTAACACGAGAAGGATAGATGACACTCCTCTGTCTTTCAGGTCATCTAGTTGATTCTTCAGGTCAATGAGGGCCGTCTCTCTCCCATGTCTGGGCCTGAAGCCTGATTGGCGAGTGCCCGAGAGGTTGTTGATCTCAAGATAAGCTTGTCTCTGGAGATAAGCAGCTTTATCAAGAATTTTGAGAAGGAAATGTACGGTTGTGATTGGCCTGTAATTGGTGGGAATGTTGGGGTCTAAGTTAGGTTTCTTTAGTAGGGGTGGTACCCAGGCATCTGAGATTGGTGGGTACTGAACATGATTTGAAGGAGGAGTTGATGAATGTGGAGATGAAAGGAGCAAGGTTTTTTTGCGGCTTCTTTAGTAATGGGTGCTGGACAGGTGTCCCCCAGACATTTAGAGGGTTTGAGGGATGAGATGATCTTTTCAGCCTCAGTGGATGAGAAAGAGTTGAATTTGAATTGGTGTTTGGGTTTGATTTGTTTAGTGGAGGTTTCTTGCAGGATGGCTTCTTGAGTTTCTAAGGCAATCTTATGTAGTGTGGCTTTTTTGGCATAAATGTTTCCTTGGAGTAAGGTTATTTTATTGCAGAGAGCATCTTGGATGTCAGTGCACCAAGATCTGTTTTTGATACAAGAGTCCCTGGGAGTGAACAGGGATTCCAGTTCCCTTAGGATAGAGAAGATGTCTCTAGTGCATGAGCTGGCTTTTTTTTTATTATTTCATTAAAGGTGCCTTTTTTAGTTTGGATGATTACCTTTTTGTACTTGTCAGCCAGGGAGGTGAGAAGGTGCGTGTTCTGATCAGTGGGGTTGTTTTTACATCTGGTCTCTGCATGTCTTTTCTCAATGCGTAAAGCTTTTAGGCTGGGAGTAAACCACAATTTCAAGTGAGCTGTGGGTTTCTCCTTGCTGAGTTTTAGTGGTGGAATGGAGTCAATAGCAGAGTTAATGGTATTATTGTACAAGGCAACCAGCTCTGTTGGATTGGAGGGTAGGTTTGTAGAGTGGTGATAGATTGTATTAAGGGTAAGAGGTTGGGTACTGTAATGTTTTTCCTATTTCTAGTTAGTGGTGGTGCGGCCATGGGTCTAGCTGAGTTGGTTTGAGGACTGTCTTGAATGGTGAATGAGATCAAGTGATGATCTGTCCAGACACATGGTTCAGTATTTGTAATGCAGGATAGGCAGTTGATTTCTGCAATCCAATCCAGAGTTCGACCTTTTGTGTGCGTCGGTCCGTTGTTCCTGAGAGTGAAGCCTGCTTCTGTGATGGTATAAAATAGGATGGATGCGAAGTGTCATTGGGATCATTTAGACCTAGGTTGACGTCTCCAAGTAGATTTGTTTGGGAGCCAGGTTTGATGTTGGTATTAAGGAGGGTCGTTAAGTCTTCTTCGGAGGTCCCTAGCGAGCCTGGAGGCTGATATACCAGGTGCATTGATACAATGCGCGAGGCAGATAGTTGTAGTTTGACTGAAAGTAGTTTGGCTGAGTGCAAAGGGGTCGATTCAGTTTCTCGCATGTCAAGGTTGGATTTGCATATGAATGCTATGCCTGCTGCTTTGGGAAGTTTCTATGTCTTTTCTGATAATGGTGAGATTGAGAGCCAGGCCAGCTGCTTTGTGGAGCCAGGTCTCTGTCACAGCTAGGAAATAGAGCTGATTGGTAGTAATGATGTCAGAGATTTCTGTGGCATGGGCTATGAGAGATCTGGCGTTGAGTGCAAGGCTAATTTTGTGGGTTTCCTAAGAACGTTTGTTGGGTGGAGTTTTGTGCGGGGGGTGATGAGTGGTCAGGATCCTGGTTTAATTTAGCGTGGTGGGTGATGGTGCAGGGCCTTGGATGTGTAGCCAGGTTGATAAGTCTTGAGCCTATTTTGTGATTTCTCAAGTTGGTGGAGCAAGGTTGGTTGGGCTTGGGCTTATGTGCAAATCGTAGGCGATAAGGGCTCCGATATGTGTTCTTTGCTGATAGTAAGTGTTTGCTGTGGAGAGGGGAAGAGAGGTGGTAGAAAGTAGGTTGGACTAATCTGGTTTGGAGGAGGTAGCGGTTTTTGCATAGACAAAAGCTTGGAGGTTGTGTTGGTGAAGGCCATAGTGGTAAGCGCCACTGGTGCGGATGGTGTCGAGGCGATGTGAGGTAGCTTGGGTGTGAGGAGAGTGAGGCTGTTAGCGATGGAGCTGAATACTAAGATGGTAATAATTTTAGTTAGGACAAGATTCATGACTGATGAGACAATAGTCATGCCAGGGATGCCGCAATTGGTGTTGATGCTAGTGCCGTGGGCAGATTTAGCTTTTAACTGAAGGCAAAGGCTGAGTGCAGGATCGCACAATGGGCATTCACTAAGGATGCAATAGGCAGAGATAGCACAGATGCATCAGCTAGTTTAAGAGAGGTGTATTAGATAGGCAGTATACATCTGCAATAGGCTAGTTCAATTGAGGTGCGTGAGGTAGGGTCTTCAAAGAAGCCTTAGGTTAGGTCAGTAGATAGATACATCACGGTGCAGTAGGGGTGCATTAGATAGTTACTACACCGAAATACTGGGCTATGACAACAGAAATGCAGTAAATACAATAGATAGTCACATAACAGGTGCAGTAGGCTAGTTCAGTTGGGTTGCATTAGATATGTTCTACACCGAAATATTGGTCTATGACAACCAAAATGCAGTAGAAATACAATGGATAGTCGCAACACAGGTGTGGTAGGCTGGAACAGCAGATGTGCAATGGGTAGGACAGAAGCTGCGCAGATGCAGGAGGTTTGCGCTATTTCTCAGTCAACACGAGAGGCAGTGGGCCGGGGCGCAGTATGGGCGCGTATTGAGGCAAAAGTACTGTATGCGTCTTTGAGTGTTAATAATGATAGTTACGGGCACGCATAGATGCAGAGCACGGCTATTCAATGGTCGTAGCAGGATACATCAAGAAGAAGGGCTTACCCAGACGGTGTGCACGGTGTCGGCTCATCGCGGCAAACAGAGGCAAACAAAGCCTTTATCCATGGCCTTGCTCCCTTCTTGGGTTTTCCTTGGCTTTGCCAACACTGGTGTCTTAAACAATTCACTCAATGGTAGCTTTCCCTTGCACCACCTTATTTCCGCTCCATTCATAAGTACTCAGAACTTGCTTCTGCTTTATGCAGCATTCGAATTGGTACAAAATGTCTTTCAATTCATTAAGTATTCAGAATACCTGGCTTTTGCTTTATGCGCCAGACAAAGTTGCTTCACAATGTTTTTCAATTCGTTAGGTATTCAAAAAAACAGGCTTTTGCTATATAACACATTCAAAATTGTTCACAATGGGCCTCATTCTGAGTACGGCGCTAACCAATGGCGCTATTAACGCCTTGGTTGACGCCGTACCCGGACCGGCAGCGCCTTGGTGGATGGCGGAATCACCGCCCCATTCCAAGGTTGGCGGGGGGGTAATTCCCCATTCACCAAGGCTCTTCCCCATTCCCAAATGAGCCCCCATAGGGCTCAATGGGAATGGGGAAGATGCAAATAACGGTGACCGTTCATTGCGGTCACCGTTATTGGCTTGGAGGCCCCTTTGCGCCCTCGACTTTAACACCTGCTCAAAGCAGGCGTTAAGGGCGAGGGCGCAGAGGGAACTCGGAGTATGGCGGTAAGGGATTACCGCCACCGGTCTCGTTACCGGTGGCCGCTATCCCTTACCGCCATACTCGGAATGAGGCCCAATGTCTTTACATTTGTTCAGTATCCAAAATAATTTGCGTTTGCTTTCTACAGCATTCAAAAACTGCTTATTACCACCTTCAGCTTGTTTGCATTCCATAGGTGCTTATAACAATTTTCCATTCATTTGGTGGCTAAGACTGACTTTTTAGAGCTCCCAGGTGCCTAGGGTTGAGCGTTTCACTTGTATCACTCACCGGCTCCGTACAACAGCTCTCTTTGGCTTCTTGCCTGCTCCTCGCACTGCGGTCTGGCTTCCTGGGTCTCTGCTCTTCCTCTGCAGATACTGGAGAGAGCACTGCTCAGCAACTGCTGGAATGTCTCAGCGCCCACAGCTCCTGCAGCGTGCACCCAACCAACAACCCATACCATCTCGTGGCAGACCTATACCAGGGCGTCCCTCGACACTGCTCGAGCTGCTCTCGGCTTGCGCTCCTCTCGGTCTCCAGCCATCTTTTCTTTGCGCCCTCGTGTCGGCAACCTGCTTCTGGGTTCCTTTCCATGGTCTCGCACTTGCTCTGCAACCAGGCTTCTTATACCCATGGGGATTGTCAAAGGTCCACAGGTGTGGGACATTTAGTCAATTGCCTGACGTTCATGAACCCTATTAGCTGGACATGCCTGGCTATTGCAACAGTGTATTTCCATAACCCTCTACTTCGTCTGAGTACCAAAGTGGTGTTTGGGGAGGTTTGAAAAGGAAGTGTGCATTACTCTATGCTGTCTCCTACTCTTCTTGGTACTTGACTGGGGTGTGCCTGTATTAAAAACATACGTTGAATATGGAGTTCTCTCATCTAAATGAGGATGTGTCCTCCCAGTTTGTCTCTTCCTCGTCCCAGTGTCGAGATGATTATTTTGGGGGACATTTCGGAAAGGGCCTACGAAGGCTTGTGGGATGAAGGTTTGTTTGGGAAAGAGAATGGGGGATACCATGTCTCACTTAAGGACGTCCTCTCCCCACTCCCAAAGTAGCCTCCACCCTAGTGATCCTCCCTTGTAAATACACCACAAGGGTCGGGATCCAAAATCGATGGCCTTTCCCTGGCCACTGTGCTCGAGTGGTACCATCAATTTCATTAGAAACAAGGATTAAGCCCTATGAATTAGGAGGGTTAGCAGTTCCAGATTTAGGATATTATTACTGTGTAGCCCAAGTACTTGGTGGTGTAATGAAAGGCACGAATTCCTACATTTGCACTTCGAAAACACAGCTGTGTAACCTTTGCCACTTAAAGCACTGCTGGTTGGAACTAGCAAGAAAGATAGCATGCATCCCAAACATGGCATACCACATGGGTAACATTACGGAGATTGACACAAGTAAGAGGTATACTCTCTGAATATTCCTATTCATAACACCTCACACCCCATGTCTCCTCCTCCCCCATTGAGAAACTGTAGACCTCCGGTCCCAGTCCCCCTTCTTACCTGATAAGCGGGTACACCTAGCAGCCTCTCAAGTCCTCCCAAACAGCAGAGAAACTCTGGGACTGGAGTCTGGGCTGGCGCGGGGCACCAAGATAGTGGCTCACTGGACAGAGGCTCAGCAGGCATCCAAGAAACAGAATACCGGAAGTCATTGAAACTCCATCCGGGTTGACAGCATTTAAGCCGCAAAGAGGTGCAGCATTGAGTCTTTGCAACCGCCAAACCTTCGGAGATCTGCTATTGATTATTAACCAGGCCAGTCAGGAATACATTAGGTCTTCATAGTTAAGTTATTTGCCTTTGTTCTTTGCTTTCAGAATCCATCCCTTCAAGATACTCTAGGGAAGCCAGGGGAAGGGGCTAAATTGTGTTAACTTCTTTTGCTTGCATATATATTATGGGGAAAGAACACAGAATCTGCTGCCTGACTTACCGGTACCACTGTGGCATTAAAAGTCCTGGAGGCGCGGGAATTCAGGTGGCAGATTTGTTAACTCCCCATTCCCGTGGAGTCCCATTGGACTCCATGGGAGTGGGGAGACGGAAGAACAGGCACCGTTGCAAACAGTGCCGGTGCGTCTGAGAACAGTTTGCCAGCACGGGCCATCGCGCCCGGCAGGTCTGACTCTGCCGGGCAGACTTATTGTGTAGCGGTCCGGAAACATGGGTTCTGGTAAGCTAACCGGCACCCTTGTTTCCGGACCGCCACACTCAGAATGAGGCCCTATGAATGTTCTGCTTCTGCTCTGGTAAAATCCCATTTTACCCTCTTCTCTATTGGCAACATTAATTGAGCTTTCTATTCAGCCTGGTGACCTCTTTCTTGAACTACCTGTCTTTCTCCTCCTACATTCCAAGTCTTACCCTAAAGTCACAGGCATCTAATCAAGCACACAGAATGGGTAAAGCCTTGACAATTGCCTAGTGTAATATTACACAGTAAAGGTCCTATGTTTTCTAGGTAGTTGTACCATCATAATCCAGCAGCAAACTCTGCATATCTGTCTTCCGATCCACAGATCTCGGCACAGGCTAGCAGATTGCAGAGATCTATTGGGGTCCCTGCAGTAAACAATGGAACAAATGATCCTAGATATAGCCATAACTTTATAGTCTTTGTAAACGGAGTTGGCTGTATATCGAGATAACAACCTAGCCATCACCAATAAGGTGGTGGAACTACAGAATAATATTATAGCATTCCAAGCAGAGCACACTACACCTCCTCCTGCTGGAATAGAGGGGTGAGGGGGACTACCAGATAGCAAGTAGGCGAGTAACCGTTACAGGAAGGATGAAACCAGCTCCCTTCCAATTTACCTATAGAGCAGGTTAGGCTAATTCTGGATGAAAAAGAGATATATCAAATGCCCTCACCTCCTAAAGGCAGCCCGGAGGACCTTCCTATATGTATGGACCAGTGTTTGTTACATTTTGTGAATCAACCTCAACTCTTAAAGAAGAATCCAGGGAGCTGCTAGCATATATCGCCCAGTTTACATACTTAGAGAAAGAAACAGCACAGGCAGAAGATGTTCAAGATACTTTTTTTTTAATAGAGGTCTTCAAAAAGACCTGAAAGATGTGGTCTCGCAGGTTATACAAGGCTCCAGACAATATGGAAGAGCTGATGGATTTGGCTCTACATATTGAACAACGCCAGGGAGAAAGAAGGAGAAAGAATGAAATTCAATCACGCAAATTCATTGCACGTATTCCTTTGTCAAGTAGTCCACAAATAATACACCTGCATTTATGCAGCATGGGGACTTACGTGGGCCGGTTAGCAAGGAAGAGCGCAAACACAGACAAGGTTTAAGTTACTTACCTGTAACTATTGTTCTCCAGCATGGGTCTGGCATGAATTCACATGCTCATGAATATTCCCCATCGTCAGACTGGGAATCCTCTGTAAAAGAAAAAACTGTTTTACTTTCAATTACAAATTATATTTCTCCTTTAAACCATTCACTGTCCTCTGGGTCATACTGCCCCATCTAATGACAGTCCTCTCCTCTCCCTAAGCCCCTCCTCTGATTCACATGCTCGTGAATAACGAATACACAGCAGTACCACATGACACGACCAGGGCAGGTGGCTAGGATCAACAGAAGCAATTACACTTACCTCTGGAATAGACTCACCTCAAGCAAACAGGTTGCGTAGGAGTGCTTGGCCGACTGTGGACTCCTCCCTGGAATCCCTGTCGATGCAGTAGAATTTTGTGAAGGTGTGCGTGGACCTCCACGTAGCAGCCCTGCAGATGTCGAGCAGGGGCACACCAGACAGGAACGCCATTGTCACATCGATCGCTCTGGTGGGTCAGGCAGCGGTCAGTTAGCCAACCGATGACAATGTGTGATACAGTTGGAGAGCCATCTTGAAATGGAAGCCTTGGACAAGGCCTTCACATAGTTCACAGGACCAAAGTTCACAAATATCTGCTGTGAGGTCTTCCGAAAACACTTTGTGCATGTCACTTCAGGGCATGAGCAACGTCCAGCGAGTGCAAGGCCCTTTCCACCGGCGAGGAAAGTTTCGGGAAAAAAACAAAAAACGGGTAACACCAAAGGCTCGCTGATGTGGAATTCCGACGGAAACTTCAGCATGAAGGAGGAGTGCGTACGCAACACCACCCTCGATTTGTGCAGTCAGGTATGGTTGCTTACAGAATAGGGTCTGGATCTCACCTACCCTTCCGGCATAGGTGATGGCCACAAGGAAAGCAGTTTTCCACCAGACACACTTGAGCGGGTCTGATGCAGAGGCTTGAAGGGAGGGGCTACATGAGCCTTGTCAGAACCACGCTGAGTTCCCACGCCAGAGCAGGAGCCTTAACTGGCAGGAAAGTTCTGAAAAGACCTTTGAGAAACTCCTTGGCGAGTCAGTGGGACCAAAGTGCAGATCTTCCTGGTGACCTGAGGTAGCGGGAGGTAGCCGCCAGATGTACCTTAATGGAGGCGTGTACCTGTCCGGACTTGACCAAGGCTAGCAAGTACGGCAGGATCTTTAGGGCCCTGACCCTCAAAGGGGTAATCTTCTGTGACCGGCACCAGGTAGTCAAATGCTTCCACTTGTGACTATAGCACTTCAAGGTCGACAACGCTCTGGCTTTGGCGAGGACCTCCCTGCAGTTCACTTGCAACTCATAACCACCAAACACTGGGGCTGCAGGAGCCAAGCCCTCAGGTTCAGCGATCCTGGGTCGTGATGCAGGATTGCGCCCCCTTCTCTGGTGAGAAGATCCGGAACCACTGGCAGCTTGACCGGAGGCGATGCCGACAGGCTGAGAAGGTCCGGGTACCAAATCTGCCTCGGCCATGCTGCGGCGATAAGTATCATCCTGCATTGTCACTGAGTTTGTTGATGACTCATAGCAGGAGAGGGAACGGAGGAAACGCCTACAGAAACAGCCCTTTGCACGGGCAGGAGAACGTGTCCCTCAGGCTCCTTGGTTGGTGGAATCTGCTTGCAAACTTCTGGCATTTGGAGTTCACTGCTGTCGCAAATAGACTGATCTGCTGGGGCCTGCCCCACTTGACAAAGATGCGGCCCACCTGATCCTGCCAAAGTTCCCACTCCTGGCAGGAGTGCAATTCCCTGCCGAAGGAGTCAGCGATGTGTTCTTAACTCCTGCTAGTTGAAGAGGGATGAGGAACATCCCTTGTCCGACAGCCTAGCTCCACAAGTCCTGCGCTTCCTTGGAGAGTGCTGGGGATCGAGTGCCCCCCCTGTTTCTTGATGTAGAACATGGTGGTGGTGTTGGCCATGAAGATCCTCACCACCTTGCACGTCAGAGATGGAAGGAATGACTTGCAGGCCCAGAACACAGCCTGTAGCTCCAGGGTGTTGATATGGAGATCCTTCTCATCCAACAGCCACATGCCTCTGGCGTGTATACGTCTGGTGTGGGCTTCCCAGCCTTCCAGGGAAGCGTCCATGGTTTCAGTCTCCTGGTATGGGGGCGGTTTAGAAATTCTGTGCCCTGGGCGATGTTGGAGCAGGCGCCCCACCATCCTATCGCTCGACGGAACAAGTCGTAGAGAGGGATCTTGTCTGTGAAGCTTCCGAACACCTGTATCCAGCAAGCGTCCAGGAACTCCTTAAGGGGTCGCATTTGCAACCTGCAGATGGTAGATGCAGGACGACATCATGCTGAGTAATGACTTGATGGCCCTCATTGTGGCAGTCTTCGTCGACGACAGTCACTGCACCTTCCCTTGAATGGATGTTACACTCTCTTCCGAGGGCGATGCCAGGCAAGACACCCTATTGAGACTGGTGCCTAACAACAGGGTGTTCTGCGATAGTGTTAAGCAGGACTACAGATAGTTGATGGAGAATTCCAGATCCGTCAGTAGCTGGACAGTTGTTGCTGTGTGTCGGACGGCCAGCTCCCGAGAGCGGGCGTGAATGAGCCTGTCGTCCAGGTACGGGTATATGTGTATGTCCCTGTAACAAGTATAGCAAAGATACCCAGCAGTGACCACTAACCTTGCATACAGATTGTCCTCGACGACAGGAAAAAACCCCCTGGGTGCCTTACCTCCCACTGCCTGAAATGTGACAGGAACCGGAGGGAAGTAAACTACCCAGGGAAACCCTCTCGGGAAGAAAACCCTGGTCGAGAATCGAGAGCATAGGGGATGAGTTCTTCTTTCCTTCGTCAATCACAATCGGGCTGAAACAGATTCTAAAGTCTCAATGGGCCGGCAGAGAACCCTGTCTGTTAGTAGCGTAAGAAGTTCCCAGATCAGAAAACTACACCGGAAGAAATGACGACACGTCTTGCTCACGTATCAGGATGGATCCTGCAGGAGAGCCGCAGATTTGACTAGTGGCTACCGTGCTGGAGGCATGGAATTCGAGTGCCGATGAATAGTTCCCTGAGTACAGGCTATCCGGAACTGCTTGCGAGAAAGAACTGCCGCTTTGGTGAATGCTTCATAAAGCTGCCGCGGACAAACACGTGGAAGAAGAAGATGGAGTGTCTTCTAAGGGAGTAGCGACGCAAGTGTAACCAGGAACTGCCGGTATAAGAAATGTCACATGACCCATGGTAGGCGGGACACCTGAAAGGACTGGAGGATGCAAGTGGCAAAGAAGGACGGTGCGAGCCGGCGGCCATTTTGGAATCCCCAATCGTGGCAGCAAAATGAACGCGGCCACAGCACCACCACAACCAGCGTCCGTAGAGAGATTTAACAGTCCAGTAGACGTAGATGGGCAGCCACCGGTGGCAGGCATTTTGTGAACACTCTGGTGGCCGACTTCAAGCCGAAAGGTAGAGCCTTGAACTGATAGCGCTATCCCTGCACTATGAAACATAGAAACCTCTGATTTTTCTTGTGAATGGGGATGTGGAAGTAGGCGTCCTACCGGTCCAACAACGTCAAGTAGTCCCCCTTTTCCAGCTGGCCGAGCACGTGCTGCAACGTGACCATTCTGAACTTTTGGGACTTCAGGTATTTGTTCAGGCGACATAGGTCTAGGATGGGCCTCTGGCCCCCCCATCTTTTTTTTGACCAGACTGTATCTGGAATAGACTCTCGAGCCCTAGAGCCATTAGGGAACTAGCGGTATTGGCCCTCCTCGCAGCATGGCCCATAGATCTGACAAGGAGCGTAGGGATGTGTTGCTCCTGACGGGTAATCTGAGGGATCCGCGGACCTCTACGTTGAAAATCCAGGGTGTGGCGCTGGGTGAGAGCGTCCAGCACCCATCTATCTGTCGTGGTGACTTTCTTCCACTCGCTGATGAACTTCGTCAGCCGGCCTCCCACCCGGGGCACGAGTGGGGGCCCAACGTCCCAGTCGGTTCAGGCTTCCTTCGGTGCCAGCGTCCTGCCCTGCGGGCGACAACAACACTGTCCTCTGCTACCGAAGGCTTGGGAACGGCCTATGCAGGCTTCCTGAGTTGCGGATCTGGGGGGCTGACGGTACGAAGTGGAGAAACCTTTGGAAGACCTGCTCGAATTTCCTTCCGGGGGAGTGAAAAGAAGAGCAATGCTGCGGGAGAGTGCACAGGGAACGGGCCATCTCTGCATCCGCTTTGATAGCCTGGATGGACTCATCGCCGACCTTCCCAAATAAATTCCCTCTGTAGAAGGGCATATCCAGCACTTTCGCCTGGACCTCCTGACGGAAATGTGTTACCTTCATCCAGCCTTGGCAACAAAGGCAGACACTGTTCCCCATCTGCCGGAACCCTGTGTCTGCGACATCCAGCGCCACTGTGGTGGCGTGATCAGACGCTATTTTCCCTACCTGGAAGAGAGCCACACAACCCCACAGCTACCCGTCATACCTGGCAAGGTTTGCCAGTGCGTTGGCAGCCTTTATAGCTGACACCGCAGTGTAAATCACCTTTCTTCCCATGGCGTCCATCCTCTTCCCCTCACCGTCCGGAGGGACCGAAGATGACGAGGACGGGTTGACCAACCGTTTCCTCACAGTCGCTGATACCACCGAATCCGGTGATGGCTTCGGCCTCAGGGACTTGGGCACGGTGTCCAGCCCCTGATACGTCTTCTACGGCCTATCCCGTTTGGCTGTAGCCGTGCAAGCGTTCTTCATGAGGGCCAGGCCCTCTTCCCACACGTTGCCCAGAAGGGGCAACGCCATGATAGTCTTCCTCTTGGCCTCGTGCCTCCGGTACAAGAAGCCCTCCTTCTTGGTTTCCTCATGCACAAGCTGTAATAGCTCAGCATCTCTGGAGATCCTCGAGTGGAACGATCCTACCTCATCCGGTGGGGACACAACTACGTGGAACATCCAAATGCGGTGACTCGCCGTCCACGACACGATATCCCCGTAATCCTTTGTCGTGGCCATATCTGTTCCCATGACTGGGTCTGTTGGGGGAGAATGGGCCCAAAGTGGAGGTGGCGGTTGAAATGGGGGCGTCGAATGACGCTTCCTCTCCTTCGTTGGAGGCTGATCGGGGACAACCGGAGCAGGGTCCGGGAGCATCCTCCTCTGGATTTCTGACACCAAGGTGTGCAGGTTCAACAGAATGTCCAAAGAAATGTCCCTCGGCTGAGAGGGCAGAATCGGAAAACTAGGCCCTGCGCGGTCCTCGCCCTCCTCTTCCACGTCCGTGTGGACCGTGTGTAAGGGCTCCTGATCATTGTTGTCTGTGGACGAGACCTCCATAGCTTGGGCCACGGTCTGGGAGTCTGCCCAGTGGCAGAATCTGGCCCATTTGCTTTTGTACTGAGCCCTGGTAGCCTTGCTTCTGGCGCCCTGTATGATCTCCAGATTGGCCTGTGAGAGGCTGAGGTGCCAAAGTGTTACCTGCTCAGGTACCACGCTGTGAGGGCTAGTTTCCCTGGTGCAGGGTGGATGACTCTGCCCCCCTGCTGTGCCAAAAGATGTGCTGGGCCCGTCGGGAGGTGAATCGGGGGCACTTCCGAGAGACTGTGCAGCTCTGAAATCCATGGCCTGGTCGGCCACCATGGAGCTGTTAGAATGATGAGGAGTTGGCGAGACTCCTTGATTTTGCAAACTACTTTGTGAATCAGGGGGGTGGGCGGAAAGGCGTAGGCTTTCATGCCGGTCCATTAGAGGAGAAATGCGTTGCCCAGAGAGCTGGTGCCCAGACCTTGCCAGGATGCGAACTGTGGACACTTCTTGTTGTGCCAGGTGGCAAAGAGATCCACCTGGGGGTGACCTCACTTGCTGAAGATCCCCTGAATAACGAGGTCATTTAGCTGCCACTCGTAATTTTCCGCTCCCAACCTGTTGATCCTGTCCGCTTCCAGGTTGGATTCCCCCGGGAGGTGGACTGCCGTGTAGCTGCCACTCGTAATTTTCCGCTCCCAGCCTGTTGAGCCTATCCGCTTCCAGGTTGGATTCCCCCGGCAGGTGGACTGCCGTGAGGTAAATGTCATTTTCCAGGGCCCACTCCCACATGCTGATCACCAGTCTGCACAGAGGAGGAGATCTGGTGCCTCCCTGCTTGTGGACGTAGTACATGCGGGTCGAGTTGTCCATCTGGATGAGGACAACCTTGCCTGTGAGAAGTGGTAGGAATGCTCTGAGCGCTAGCCAGATGGTGTTCAGCTCTAACCAATTTATGTGGAGTTCCTGCTCCTGTCTGGTCCAAGTGCTGTGGACCGAGAAATTGTCCAGAGTGGCTCCCCAGCCCTCGAGCAAGGAATCTGTGGTGATGGTGGCCTGCGGAGTGGGTGTCCGAAAGGGTTTGCCCTCTGTAGGTTGCAGTCTCTGGACCACCAAGTCAGGTCCGGGTGGAGAGATGGAGGAACGTTGATCATCTCGGATTGAGAGCCCTGCTCCTGGTTCTATAAGGCCGCGAAGTGCAGCTGAATCCTCCTTATCGTTAGTATTGTGTGCAGGACAGCTAAAAGGACCACTGCCAGTAGACCCAGAAGATGTTGGAACCACCATGCCGAGGTCACTTCTCTGCTGAGTGTCATGACCCTTGCCCCTGGCCCTCACTGGCAAGTCAGCCTTCCAGTTAGGGCCAGGTCAAAGGCCTTAAAACATCATCCAAGACTCACTTGGAGTCAGTCCTGGCGCCTTAGGCGCCAGGCTCATAACCATCATGAAGACCAACATTAGAATGGGACTATTTACTTGGGACTATTTAACTTGGGAGGGTTCAGCCAACATGGAGGCACACACATAGCTCAGTTACAAGGAACTGAGCTATGCGGTCTAGTCTTTTGGGTGTGGCAGGCCTGGGACTACTTTACCTGGACTACTTTGGGTGTGGCAGGCCTGGGACTATTTTACCTGGACTACTTTACTTGAGACTATTTAAACCACACCCAAACAGCAGAACCTGCTTTGCGTTATTCTGCTGTGGGCAGTGTAACGCGCACCGTGTCCAGTTCTTTGATGCCAGTTTACCTGAAAGCAAGGACCTGCAGAGAGAGAAAGAACACTGCAAAACTAACCTGGAACAGTTTCCTGTCTTCAATCCATCGCTGACTTCACTTCCACTCACCTGAAGGTACGAAATCCATCATCCTGCACTGCATGCATCCTGGAATACCATAACCTGGAAAGAGGAGAAAGAAAGACAGCATTAGTAAGCGTTTACTCACATTTCCTCCCGAATGAAGAAAGCCACACAATTCTTACCTGGGTAGTCATCTCCTGGTCAGTATCATTGCTGGAACATTACGGCACTCGGCGAGGAGCATCACAACCTGCAAGGAGAGAAAAGACACAGGTTAGCAATATAAAAGGCGAAACAGCGCTGTGCATCGCGCATTACTCACCGGACAGCATCGCGCACACCGCGCTTTCGCCTTACGGACCATGCTCATCTTCAAACTGCATGACAACACCAAAATACCTTTCCTGCCTAAAAGGAAAAAAGCAAGACATTATTATTCGAACTAAGAGGAACATAAGAACTGCATATAAAGACTGTAAAGCAGCAAACCTACTGAGTCGCAGCAGGCCTGGATTCCCACAGGGGGGCTTGCACCAGTGAAGGAACTTGGTCGCTGCTCGCCCCCACATCTACGTGCCCCTGCCACGAGGAGCAGGACGGAGAATCCACCTTTTACAATATTAAGGTGAGGAGAAGGCCCAAGGGGGAGGAAGGAGTTGAGGCCAAGGGAGGTGGGAAAACAAAGACAATCTGGTATTGAATCCAGCTCTCTTATATTGCAGACCCATCTTTAACCAGAGGCACTACCAAGGGACCGGGAAAGGGTTTGAGAGTGCAAATCATCCAACCAGGGCTGGGTGGCGTCCCCGTGGATACCAGGTGAGTGTAACACTGAGGAAGTGAACAGTGGCCCTCTTGATGGCCGAGATTTTGTCCTCCGATGGAAATAAATTCTCAGAGCATGTGTCCCAGATGAGGCCCAAGAATGTCAGAGTCTGTGTAGGTTGCAGCTGTGACTTCCGGAGATTGAGCGAGAAGCCCAGATCATGCAGTGTGTTCATAAGGGCATTGGAACGAGCCCTACCCTGCTCCTCGGCCTAGGTACGGTAGGTGTGACACCCTCGACCCGGGGGTCGGTAGAGCTGCGTTTAGGCACCCCCCCCAGACGTATTGCCAGTATTAGGGCGTAGCCCCTCGGCGATGGTGCCGGTATAAGGGTGGAGCCCCTTGGGTGAAGACTCAGTAAAAGAACCTTTCAGTCCCTCAACACTGGCACCGGGAGGATCCACGGATCCCTCCGCCTGGGGGCTGGTAGCTGCAGCAGCCTCGGTGCACGTGCTGGTAGAAGGGCCTGAGCGGTCCCTCCTGCGCAAGAGAGTCCCTGGGAAGGAGTCTCCTTTGCGGGGTGCGATGGAGAATATCGGCCCTACCTTGGGCCCGTTTCAATGTTTCACGAAGTCCTTGAAGTCCTCTGGAGGCGACCTCTGGAAAAGCTCCCTCCACTTGGCTACTCTGTTCTTCAGCGCTTTTGAGGACAGCGAGTCACACGCTGAACAAGATTGCCAACCGTGGTCTGGGCTAAGGCAACGTAGGCAGAGGGCGTGGGGGTCTGAAGTAGGGAAGAGCCCGTTGCAGGATGGACACCTGCTAAACCTTGTAGAAGTCGACATGCGCCGGGGAGGAGCATGCCGCTTGAGGATCGAGTACCTGCATAATAAAAAGACAAAAAAACAAGACAAAGAAGAAGTATCCGTGCGTGGAGGCCAAACCCAGGAGCACTGGTGAATTCGGTCCGTTCCCGTTGACGTGCAAAAGGGGACTGAGGTGTGGCGCCGGAGGGCGGAGTCAGGGCAGCGCATGCTCCCTGGGCCGCGCACCCGCGTGCCTCCAAATTTAAAGGGGAAGAAGGTTTTTCTGGTGAAAAAGGTTCCATCTCCCGTCCCTTGGAAGGGACACCCATACAGTATGGAAGAAAGGGGACGGGACATAAGAGTAATAGCATTAACCTGCTTCCATCAGTGGTTGATGACTGCAGTTCTTTCTCTTGCTCGCGATATGAGGCATCTCAGCATACAATTTTTGTTGGTCTTGTTTTGATGGCAGCCGCCAGTCTAGTTGCTGCACTAGAGATTGTAGTGTGGTCAATATTTGGAGAGATAGTAAAGATTGTGGATTGGTGATCGGTTCAGCAGGCTGGGACGGGATAGGCCTATTGGAAAAACTTGCTCTGTAGGTAACAGCGAATGCCTTAATACTGGCGACTGCCTACCTTGTTGAGATTGTAGACTTGAATATGGTTCATCCTCTGAGAATTGAGGTGAATAACCTTGTTTGAATATATAGTCTCTATGGTGTTCCAATATTTGCATGGGCAACAATGAATAAACAGGTGACAAGGATGGTTCCCTGCTTGCAGCTATGGCCACTTGATTGTCCACCTTTATGGAAGTTAATTAGTATTGGCCTCTCTGTATAATTTTCCACCACTGGGATTTCCCTGGCCATTTCTTGTCCTGTAACATCTTCTGTCTTTAAACATGTTGTTAGTGATTGTTTTCCACTTGATTTACTTTCTGGTGTTCTGTTGAGGATTTTGTCGAAGTGACCCCGCCAGTGCCCTTTATATTATTGCCTGCAAACGTTTGTGTTGTGTCCATCGACGAGGATGTTGTTACAACCCTTTTCCCTGCATTCACCTTGGTCACCGACAAGGAATTTCGTATTGGGGATTGTATTGCTGTTGGCTATATGCCATGCACCATCAATGCCGGTGCTGTCGTCAGTCTTTCCCTTGTCTTTGCAGGCTGGTGTGTCTTTGACGGGGTCTTCGTCAATGGAGCCGTCGTCGAGGGTCTTGCTGTCGACAGGCCTATTGGCTTCGCCGTCGATGTGGATTTTCCCACACTGGTTGACAATGTCGTCTTGGCCATCGATAATTTACTCTTACATTGTCGATGAGGCTGCCATAGAGGCTCTAGAAATTCTCTCTCCTGTTGCCGATGGATAGCTTGTCGGCAGAGGTTTTGTGGACGGAGAGGTCAGACTTTTTCTTTTTAGAAGAGGATGGCAGTTTTTCCTCGGACCAGGCCTTGTAATCCACCACACTTCTAGAGGTTTCAGCCTCTGAAGGGGGTATTTAGCCTCATTTAACCATAAAACCAAACTTCTTTTTTAGTCTTTAAGAGTTATAGTGCTAGAAATCTCAGTCTTCCTGAATATGGTTAGGGTAATATATGCATTTAGTGTGTCTATCCCCCTCATATACATGTTTAATGCCACATGTTTGGCATGCCTTGAACAGGGCTTTCCTTTTTATCTCCATCTCCCAGTCAAAATCCCACTTATCTGTTGAAAGAGATGGCGATTCTTGAAGAAAATAAGATTTCTTCCAATAAAATTAAGTTTCTTGCAGGGGAAATGGCTCAGTGGACTCAGCACGATGCACGGTTATAATCTGAGCATGGCCTCTTGGCTGGAGCTAGATACTCAACGTCCCATTGGCTGGTGTAGAACACACCCAAAAAGAACAACGATGGCTACTAAAGTGAGTCTTAAAAGTTTTACTATAAGTTATAAAGCTAAGGTTTCCAAGGATTCCCAGCCTGTCGGCGGGGAATATTCAAAGCATGTGAATCCATGAAAGATCCAATCCTGGAAAAAACATTTGTCTCAACACTTGTTTACCTAATAAAATGCCAACTTGTGAGAAAACTATGCCTTTGTGTCCGTCTCGCATTTCTGACCCCTCACAGGTGGCACAGAAACAGATGGGGACAGAAAGTAAATTAGCAGGATTACGAGAATGAAGAAGGAAATGCCTTGAAGTACGAAATGACCAGTGTGTTTGAATGGCTGAAGACATAAGAAAGGAAAAGCAAAATAGAGTGAAAGCAATGTGTAGCAAACAAGAACTGGCCAGTGGTGTGGAAAAAATTCACTCGGAGGGGCAGACTACCTTAGTGAGAAAAGGTAGGTAGCAACTAGAGAAGAGAAGCCATGAGCAACTAGGAAACCACATGAAGTTATGGTGGATAAGACCGCATGGCAATTCACAAGCAGTTACAAACAGCGGGAAACTGGGACAAGAGAGCCCTTAGAGAAAAGCCCATTGATATGGACACTGAGGGCTTAGGACGCCCACAGAAGAGAAGTAGAAAACTGCTGTATCATGTTAGGATCACATGAAGATGTTGCACGCCCAGTGGGAGCAGTCAAGCAGGGGCCCGTGGCAGGATGTTATTGTCGCTTTGCAGGGGGGGTCAGGCAGCGAGCACCCACCATCTTCATCCAGTCAGTAAGGAATACATTATTAAGCAACTGTAAATAATGCAAACTTATATATGGATGTTGGAAGTTATGTTTTCTGGCATGATGATTAATGCGGTGACACTGTAAAATATATCTGAGAACCGTCTCAGATCATTCTCCAGTGGAGGCTCCCAACATCAAGGCAACAATTATAAGCACCAGAGGTTTGAGCAAGAGGCACTGTTGGATAGCAAGTACAAGTAAGGGGTTCATAGAATGCTTTTTGTGGAAAGCTCAGTAGTTTAGAGCACAAACTGAAAATGTTAGTGGGACAAAATGCAATCTACACCATATAAAACATCCAAGTGGTACGAGAGGGAGAAAATCCAGGCAGTTGGCTGGCCTGGACCAACAGACAATATAAGTTGGAACGAACATCAAAGCAATATAGGATGCTATTGATACCAGACAAACCATTGGTACAGGCATGATTAATATCTTTGTTTTTAAACAAACAACGGTATACATCTGGATTGCAATGGTCAACAGGCATTATAGGGCAATTGCTTGAGCAGCTCACATTAGGATGGATAGATCGAGAAAGGCGAATTTAGTAATGAACAGTCCTATAATACTTGACAAGCTTGAAGCAGTTGTGAAATCCTTACAAAATAATAAAGCACCCAGGACAGATGAGCTCTACTCAAGTTTTACAAAGTATATATAGAGGAAATGGCCCTGCTTCGTATGGCAATGAATGCCATCTCAATTAATGGTGCCTTGCCAAAGACTATGAGAACTGCTTTGATCATGGTATTGCTGAAACCATCAAAAGCACCATACAGACCATTATCTTTGATCACAAAGATAATAAAATATTGGATAAATATCTAGTGGGCCGACTGTTGCAACTACTCCAATTTCAAATAGTGTCAGAATAGGCAAGGGTTGTAATGGGCTTGGCTACTGGAAAAAGCTGCATAGACTATTTGCATTTTTGCATAATGAAGATCATGAAATCCCACCAGTACTTGGCAGTGCTCAAAGTCAAATTGCCGTTTCGATTCTAATTACTGTGTAGATCTAGTAGAAGGGTTCATTATATTGCCATGCAACGAAGCGCAAGCTTTAAGAACAATGTAATGTCTACACCATTCACATTAACGAGAGGCACAAGAATGTAATGACCCGTCTCCACTTCTCTTTGATCAGAATGTAGAACCTGTAGTCTATGCTCACAGGCAAATGCATGCAGATCGAGATATTCAATTGTGCTCTAAAATAATAAATATTGTATTGTGTGATGCATCATGAAATAAGACACAGACAACTGATTCAAATTTGTAGTCAACAGTTTTATATAACTTAAACGTCACGGTGGAGTAAGGCCTAACTTGCCCTATGCTAAGGTGGGATTTCCCTACCTAAAGAAAAGTAAGGATAGTCTGCATCAGGATGTCCACATCAAGTAACTGTCTTTATCCAAAACATATGGTTGCCCTCACAACTAATTGTATACAATCTGTAGGGATGTCAGCTTATTTATGTATCTATTTATTTATTCACATTTGTAGAGCGCACAGGAGCCCGTAAGCAACGTGGCGCTTGTTACATGCAGGATTAGCTTAGTTACATAACATCGTGAACATTTTTGCAATTTGTTACATTAGCTGTTGCTTAGTTACATATCCATGGTCAGGTTTGGCGCTAGTTACAGTGGCACTAGTTACAGTGGATGGTGGTGAGTTAGTTGAAGAGAGAGGTTTTCAGATTCTTCCGAAAGGTGAGTAGCGAGGTTTCAGCTTGAAGGGAAGTGGGGAGGGCATTCCATAGCTTGGGGGCTAGATAGGGAAAACCTATCCCTCCAGCCTTTGCTTCTTTGATGCGGGGAATGGCGAGTTGGTTAGCATAGAGGGATCTGATGGGTCTATCTGATGTGGCTTTCATCAGAGTTTCAGGGAGGTAGGCTGGGGCTGTGTTGTTTATAAATTTGTGGGCTGTGGTGAGAATTTTAAATGTAATGCGGTCCTTGACTGGGAGCCAGTGTGCTGCTTGTTTTGCTTGAGCGATGTGGTCCCTTCTTGGGATACCTACGGCTGCCCTGAGTGCATTGTTTTGTGTGGTCTGTAGCTTGTTCAAGTTATTTACGGACGTGCCTGCAAGGAGTGAGTTGCAATAGTCTAACTTCGCGCCTATAGTGGCTCTGGCGATGGATAGACAGTTTGGCTTGGTTAGGAAGGGATTGAAGGCGTTTAAGAGTTTGAAGCTTAGAACGGGAGGCTGAGGCTATGGAGTTGACTTTCTTATTCATAGAGAGTATGTATTCATAGTGCTCAAAAGTTCATTCATAGTATTCATACTGTTAAAAAGTTCAAAAGTGTAGAGCTCCTTCCGGCTCTTGGCCTATGATCAGCTCCCCCTGGGGGGTTCCCTTCGCACAATTCACAAAAGACTGGGTTTCCCTTCCCCAAGAGTTCAAATCTTCCATCTTTCCAAAACCATACAGTTCCTTGGGCCACTTCCCCAACTCTTTTGTCATTAGTAATATTCACTGGTTCAAGTCTGTTGCTTGACATCAAAATCATATAAACAGCCATTGATAAAGGGCCCTTGGTCTAGGCACAGTTGTCAGACCACACAGCCCACCCATTACAGGTCACGCAACCGATACGCCTTCTTACCTGCTTTCCATCATTAATTGTCCATTGCTTTTCTTGAACAGTTAAACTTGTTAATTTCATCAATGTTATTCTTCCAACACTTTACCGCTGCCCGGTTTGCCACTATGCGCTTTGTTACACCTGATGCATTATTCTGGCTCTGGCCAACACAGGTGTTCCCTTAACCTGCAGTTCATTGAACTATTTTAACTTTGCCCAACAGTTGGTTTCTTCTCTTGTTGTATTGTATTGTTTATTCATTTATAGTGCGCACCGGGCCCGTAGGCATCTGGGCCCAGTGCAGGTTACAAAGTTACATATGGCATGGACATAAAAAACAGGTACATACATATACATTTTGTGGCCTCAATGTACATATTTACCAAAGAGAGACTCTTTTAGCTACTGTTTCTTACTTAAAAGTGGTCTGCAGGAAAAGTACAAGGATATAAGCATGAGAGGTCACAGATCTCGGGAATGCAGCCACCTCTTGAAGTTAGTCTTAAAGCAGTGAAAGGGAGAGATGGCTCTTAGTGAGTCGGGATAGAATTCCATAATTGCACTGTCAGCACTGGAAAGCTAGCGCCTCCTGTTTTTTTTAGTTTAAAGTTGGGTATTTTGAGGCTATTGCATTGTGCTTCTCTGATAGGTCGTGCCGAGGTGTGTTTGGTGAATCTGTTAATGAGGTATAGTGGGGCCATGTTGGATAGATATTTGTGAGTGAGGTTGAGTGATTTGAACTTGATTCTGTTGTTTATGGAGAGCCAGTTGGTGTCACGTCTCATGTGAGATATATGCTGTGTTTTGGGGAATCCTAGAGCTGCTCTTAGGGCATTGTTTACGATTGTCTGGAGCTTGTTGGTGTTGAGTTTGCTGATGCCTAGATATAGGGCATTGCGTAGTCTACTTTGGAGAGGATTAAGTCCCTTACAATTGTAATACAGCTTTCTGTGGACGGAAATGGTTATGCTGTGGCGTTGATTTGTTCATTTAGGTTGAGCGCAGAGTCCAGGTAAAAGCCTAGATTCTTGACTTCCTTAGAAACTTTAATCTTAATTCCATCAATGACGACTGAATTGTATTGGGTGGAGAGTTTGGACAGCCTGTTGGGGGACCCGACGATTAAGAGCTCCGTCTTCTCGTCAATGAGGCATAGCCTATGGGTGGCCATCCATGTTTGTATAATTAAATAGATTTTGTTAATCATGGTTACATCTTTGTCATAGTCTCCTAGGATAGGGATGAGAATCTGGGTGTCGTCAGCATAGTTGGTGTATGAGACACCCAGATTGTAAAGTATGTCGAAGATGGGCTTTGTAAATATATTATACAGGGTAGGGGGTACACAGGAGCCCTGTGGTAAACTGCATGTGATAGGTACAGGGTCTGCTGCGGAACAGGGTGAGAAGACTCATGGATTTGCTGTCCAGGAAGGAGCTAATCCATGTGGTGGCTTCCTTGTAGAAGTGGGCAGCTGTTTTAAGGTGATTGCATAGGACGTTATGGTCGACCATGTCAAATGCGGCGGATAGGTCTAACACGAGAAGGATAGATGACACTCCTCTGTCTTTCAGGTCATCTAGTTGATTCTTCAGGTCAATGAGGGCCGTCTCTCTCCCATGTCTGGGCCTGAAGCCTGATTGGCGAGTGCCCGAGAGGTTGTTGATCTCAAGATAAGCTTGTCTCTGGAGATAAGCAGCTTTATCAAGAATTTTGAGAAGGAAATGTACGGTTGTGATTGGCCTGTAATTGGTGGGAATGTTGGGGTCTAAGTTAGGTTTCTTTAGTAGGGGTGGTACCCAGGCATCTGAGATTGGTGGGTACTGAACATGATTTGAAGGAGGAGTTGATGAATGTGGAGATGAAAGGAGCAAGGTTTTTTTGCGGCTTCTTTAGTAATGGGTGCTGGACAGGTGTCCCCCAGACATTTAGAGGGTTTGAGGGATGAGATGATCTTTTCAGCCTCAGTGGATGAGAAAGAGTTGAATTTGAATTGGTGTTTGGGTTTGATTTGTTTAGTGGAGGTTTCTTGCAGGATGGCTTCTTGAGTTTCTAAGGCAATCTTATGTAGTGTGGCTTTTTTGGCATAAATGTTTCCTTGGAGTAAGGTTATTTTATTGCAGAGAGCATCTTGGATGTCAGTGCACCAAGATCTGTTTTTGATACAAGAGTCCCTGGGAGTGAACAGGGATTCCAGTTCCCTTAGGATAGACAAGATGTCTCTAGTGCATGAGCTGGCTTTTTTTTTATTATTTCATTAAAGGTGCCTTTTTTAGTTTGGATGATTACCTTTTTGTACTTGTCAGCCAGGGAGGTGAGAAGGTGCGTGTTCTGATCAGTGGGGTTGTTTTTACATCTGGTCTCTGCATGTCTTTTCTCAATGCGTAAAGCTTTTAGGCTGGGAGTAAACCACAATTTCAAGTGAGCTGTGGGTTTCTCCTTGCTGAGTTTTAGTGGTGGAATGGAGTCAATAGCAGAGTTAATGGTATTATTGTACAAGGCAACCAGCTCTGTTGGATTGGAGGGTAGGTTTGTAGAGTGGTGATAGATTGTATTAAGGGTAAGAGGTTGGGTACTGTAATGTTTTTCCTATTTCTAGTTAGTGGTGGTGCGGCCATGGGTCTAGCTGAGTTGGTTTGAGGACTGTCTTGAATGGTGAATGAGATCAAGTGATGATCTGTCCAGACACATGGTTCAGTATTTGTAATGCAGGATAGGCAGTTGATTTCTGCAATCCAATCCAGAGTTCGACCTTTTGTGTGCGTCGGTCCGTTGTTCCTGAGAGTGAAGCCTGCTTCTGTGATGGTATAAAATAGGATGGATGCGAAGTGTCATTGGGATCATTTAGACCTAGGTTGACGTCTCCAAGTAGATTTGTTTGGGAGCCAGGTTTGATGTTGGTATTAAGGAGGGTCGTTAAGTCTTCTTCGAAGGTCCCTAGCGAGCCTGGAGGCTGATATACCAGGTGCATTGATACAATGCGCGAGGCAGATAGTTGTAGTTTGACTGAAAGTAGTTTGGCTGAGTGCAAAGGGGTCGATTCAGTTTCTCGCATGTCAAGGTTGGATTTGCATATGAATGCTATGCCTGCTGCTTTGGGAAGTTTCTCTGTCTTTTCTGATAATGGTGAGATTGAGAGCCAGGCCAGCTGCTTTGTGGAGCCAGGTCTCTGTCACAGCTAGGAAATAGAGCTGATTGGTAGTAATGATGTCAGAGATTTCTGTGGCATGGGCTATGAGAGATCTGGCGTTGAGTGCAAGGCTAATTTTGTGGGTTTCCTAAGAACGTTTGTTGGGTGGAGTTTTGTGCGGGGGGTGATGAGTGGTCAGGATCCTGGTTTAATTTAGCGTGGTGGGTGATGGTGCAGGGCCTTGGATGTGTAGCCAGGTTGATAAGTCTTGAGCCTATTTTGTGATTTCTCAAGTTGGTGGAGCAAGGTTGGTTGGGCTTGGGCTTATGTGCAAATCGTAGGCGATAAGGGCTCCGATATGTGTTCTTTGCTGATAGTAAGTGTTTGCTGTGGAGAGGGGAAGAGAGGTGGTAGAAAGTAGGTTGGACTAATCTGGTTTGGAGGAGGTAGCGGTTTTTGCATAGACAAAAGCTTGGAGGTTGTGTTGGTGAAGGCCATAGTGGTAAGCGCCACTGGTGCGGATGGTGTCGAGGCGATGTGAGGTAGCTTGGGTGTGAGGAGAGTGAGGCTGTTAGCGATGGAGCTGAATACTAAGATGGTAATAATTTTAGTTAGGACAAGATTCATGACTGATGAGACAATAGTCATGCCAGGGATGCCGCAATTGGTGTTGATGCTAGTGCCGTGGGCAGATTTAGCTTTTAACTGAAGGTAAAGGCTGAGTGCAGGATCGCACAATGGGCATTCACTAAGGATGCAATAGGCAGAGATAGCACAGATGCATCAGCTAGTTTAAGAGAGGTGTACTAGATAGGCAGTATACATCTGCAATAGGCTAGTTCAATTGAGGTGCTTGAGGTAGGGTCTTCAAAGAAGCCTTAGGTTAGGTCAGTAGATAGATACATCACGGTGCAGTAGGGGTGCATTAGATAGTTACTACACCGAAATACTGGGCTATGACAACAGAAATGCAGTAAATACAATAGATAGTCACATAACAGGTGCAGTAGGCTAGTTCAGTTGGGTTGCATTAGATATGTTCTACACCGAAATATTGGGCTATGACAACCAAAATGCAGTAGAAATACAATGGATAGTCGCAACACAGGTGTGGTAGGCTGGAACAGCAGATGTGCAATGGGTAGGACAGAAGCTGCGCAGATGCAGGAGGTTTGCGCTATTTCTCAGTCAACACGAGAGGCAGTGGGCCGGGGCGCAGTATGGGCGCGTATTGAGGCAAAAGTACTGTATGCGTCTTTGAGTGTTAATAATGATAGTTACGGGCACGCATAGATGCAGAGCACGGCTATTCAATGGTCGTAGCAGGATACATCAAGAAGAAGGGCTTACCCAGACGGTGTGCACGGTGTCGGCTCATCGCGGCAAACAGAGGCAAACAAAGCCTTTATCCATGGCCTTGCTCCCTTCTTGGGTTTTCCTTGGCTTTGCCAACACTGGTGTCTTAAACAATTCACTCAATGGTAGCTTTCCCTTGCACCACCTTATTTCCGCTCCATTCATAAGTACTCAGAACTTGCTTCTGCTTTATGCAGCATTCGAATTGGTACAAAATGTCTTTCAATTCATTAAGTATTCAGAATACCTGGCTTTTGCTTTATGCGCCAGACAAAGTTGCTTCACAATGTTTTTCAATTCGTTAGGTATTCAAAAAAACAGGCTTTTGCTATATAACACATTCAAAATTGTTCACAATGGGCCTCATTCTGAGTACGGCGCTAACCAATGGCGCTATTAACGCCTTGGTTGACGCCGTACCCGGACCGGCAGCGCCTTGGTGGATGGCGGAATCACCGCCCCATTCCAAGGTTGGCGGGGGGGTAATTCCCCATTCACCAAGGCTCTTCCCCATTCCCAAATGAGCCCCCATAGGGCTCAATGGGAATGGGGAAGATGCAAATAACGGTGACCGTTCATTGCGGTCACCGTTATTGGCTTGGAGGCCCCTTTGCGCCCTCGACTTTAACACCTGCTCAAAGCAGGCGTTAAGGGCGAGGGCGCAGAGGGAACTCGGAGTATGGCGGTAAGGGATTACCGCCACCGGTCTCGTTACCGGTGGCCGCTATCCCTTACCGCCATACTCGGAATGAGGCCCAATGTCTTTACATTTGTTCAGTATCCAAAATAATTTGCGTTTGCTTTCTACAGCATTCAAAAACTGCTTATTACCACCTTCAGCTTGTTTGCATTCCATAGGTGCTTATAACAATTTTCCATTCATTTGGTGGCTAAGACTGACTTTTTAGAGCTCCCAGGTGGCTAGGGTTGAGCGTTTCACTTGTATCACTCACCGGCTCCGTACAACAGCTCTCTTTGGCTTCTTGCCTGCTCCTCGCACTGCGGTCTGGCTTCCTGGGTCTCTGCTCTTCCTCTGCAGATACTGGAGAGAGCACTGCTCAGCAACTGCTGGAATGTCTCAGCGCCCACAGCTCCTGCAGCGTGCACCCAACCAACAACCCATACCATCTCGTGGCAGACCTATACCAGGGCGTCCCTCGACACTGCTCGAGCTGCTCTCGGCTTGCGCTCCTCTCGGTCTCCAGCCATCTTTTCTTTGCGCCCTCGTGTCGGCAACCTGCTTCTGGGTTCCTTTCCATGGTCTCGCACTTGCTCTGCAACCAGGCTTCTTATACCCATGGGGATTGTCAAAGGTCCACAGGTGTGGGACATTTAGTCAATTGCCTGACGTTCATGAACCCTATTAGCTGGACATGCCTGGCTATTGCAACAGTGTATTTCCATAACCCTCTACTTCGTCTGAGTACCAAAGTGGTGTTTGGGGAGGTTTGAAAAGGAAGTGTGCATTACTCTATGCTGTCTCCTACTCTTCTTGGTATTTGACTGGGGTGTGCCTGTATTAAAAACATACGTTGAATATGGAGTTCTCTCATCTAAATGAGGATGTGTCCTCCCAGTTTGTCTCTTCCTCGTCCCAGTGTCGAGATGATTATTTTGGGGGACATTTCGGAAAGGGCCTAAGAAGGCTTGTGGGATGAAGGTTTGTTTGGGAAAGAGAATGGGGGATACCATGTCTCACTTAAGGACGTCCTCTCCCCACTCCCAAAGTAGCCTCCACCCTAGTGATCCTCCCTTGTAAATACACCACAAGGGTCGGGATCCAAAATCGATGGCCTTTCCCTGGCCACTGTGCTCGAGTGGTACCATCAATTTCATTAGAAACAAGGATTAAGCCCTATGAATTAGGAGGGTTAGCAGTTCCAGATTTAGGATATTATTACTGTGTAGCCCAAGTACTTGGTGGTGTAATGAAAGGCACGAATTCCTACATTTGCACTTCGAAAACACAGCTGTGTAACCTTTGCCACTTAAAGCACTGCTGGTTGGAACTAGCAAGAAAGATAGCATGCATCCCAAACATGGCATACCACATGGGTAACATTACGGAGATTGACACAAGTAAGAGGTATACTCTCTGAATATTCCTATTCATAACACCTCACACCCCATGTCTCCTCCTCCCCCATTGAGAAACTGTAGACCTCCGGTCCCAGTCCCCCTTCTTACCTGATAAGCGGGTACACCTAGCAGCCTCTCAAGTCCTCCCAAACAGCAGAGAAACTCTGGGACTGGAGTCTGGGCTGGCGCGGGGCACCAAGATAGTGGCTCACTGGACAGAGGCTCAGCAGGCATCCAAGAAACAGAATACCGGAAGTCATTGAAACTCCATCCGGGTTGACAGCATTTAAGCCGCAAAGAGGTGCAGCATTGAGTCTTTGCAACCGCCAAACCTTCGGAGATCTGGTATTGATTATTAACCAGGCCAGTCAGGAATACATTAGGTCTTCATAGTTAAGTTATTTGCCTTTGTTCTTTGCTTTCAGAATCCATCCCTTCAAGATACTCTAGGGAAGCCAGGGGAAGGGGCTAAATTGTGTTAACTTCTTTTGCTTGCATATATATTATGGGGAAAGAACACAGAATCTGCTGCCTGACTTACCGGTACCACTGTGGCATTAAAAGTCCTGGAGGCGCGGGAATTCAGGTGGCAGATTTGTTAACTCCCCATTCCCGTGGAGTCCCATTGGACTCCATGGGAGTGGGGAGACGGAAGAACAGGCACCGTTGCAAACAGTGCCGGTGCGTCTGAGAACAGTTTGCCAGCACGGGCCATCGCGCCCGGCAGGTCTGACTCTGCCGGGCAGACTTATTGTGTAGCGGTCCGGAAACATGGGTTCTGGTAAGCTAACCGGCACCCTTGTTTCCGGACCGCCACACTCAGAATGAGGCCCTATGAATGTTCTGCTTCTGCTCTGGTAAAATCCCATTTTACCCTCTTCTCTATTGGCAACATTAATTGAGCTTTCTATTCAGCCTGGTGACCTCTTTCTTGAACTACCTGTCTTTCTCCTCCTACATTCCAAGTCTTACCCTAAAGTCACAGGCATCTAATCAAGCACACAGAATGGGTAAAGCCTTGACAATTGCCTAGTGTAATATTACACAGTAAAGGTCCTATGTTTTCTAGGTAGTTGTACCATCATAATCCAGCAGCAAACTCTGCATATCTGTCTTCCGATCCACAGATCTCGGCACAGGCTAGCAGATTGCAGAGATCTATTGGGGTCCCTGCAGTAAACAATGGAACAAATGATCCTAGATATAGCCATAACTTTATAGTCTTTGTAAACTGAGTTGGCTGTATATCGAGATAACAACCTAGCCATCACCAATAAGGTGGTGGAACTACAGAATAATATTATAGCATTCCAAGCAGAGCACACTACACCTCCTCCTGCTGGAATAGAGGGGTGAGGGGGACTACCAGATAGCAAGTAGGCGAGTAACCGTTACAGGAAGGATGAAACCAGCTCCCTTCCAATTTACCTATAGAGCAGGTTAGGCTAATTCTGGATGAAAAAGAGATATATCAAATGCCCTCACCTCCTACAGGCAGCCCGGAGGACCTTCCTATATGTATGGACCAGTGTTTGTTACATTTTGTGAATCAACCTCAACTCTTAAAGAAGAATCCAGGGAGCTGCTAGCATATATCGCCCAGTTTACATACTTAGAGAAAGAAACAGCACAGGCAGAAGATGTTCAAGATACTTTTTTTTTTAATAGAGGTCTTCAAAAAGACCTGAAAGATGTGGTCTCGCAGGTTATACAAGGCTCCAGACAATATGGAAGAGCTGATGGATTTGGCTCTACATATTGAACAACGCCAGGGAGAAAGAAGGAGAAAGAATGAAATTCAATCACGCAAATTCATTGCACGTATTCCTTTGTCAAGTAGTCCACAAATAATACACCTGAATTTATGCAGCATGGGGACTTACGTGGGCCGGTTAGCAAGGAAGAGCGCAAACACAGACAAGGTTTAAGTTACTTACCTGTAACTATTGTTCTCCAGCATGGGTCTGGCATGAATTCACATGCTCATGAATATTCCCCATCGTCAGACTGGGAATCCTCTGTAAAAGAAAAAACTGTTTTACTTTCAATTACAAATTATATTTCTCCTTTAAACCATTCACTGTCCTCTGGGTCATACTGCCCCATCTAATGACAGTCCTCTCCTCTCCCTAAGCCCCTCCTCTGATTCACATGCTCGTGAATAACGAATACACAGCAGTACCACATGACACGACCAGGGCAGGTGGCTAGGATCAACAGAAGCAATTACACTTACCTCTGGAATAGACTCACCTCAAGCAAACAGGTTGCGTAGGAGTGCTTGGCCGACGGTGGACTCCTCCCTGGAATCCCTGTCGATGCAGTAGAATTTTGTGAAGGTGTGCGTGGACCTCCACGTAGCAGCCCTGCAGATGTCGAGCAGGGGCACACCAGACAGGAACGCCATTGTCGCATCGATCGCTCTGGTGGGTCAGGCAGCGGTCAGTTAGCCAACCGATGACAATGTGTGATACAGTTGGAGAGCCATCTTGAAATGGAAGCCTTGGACAAGGCCTTCACATAGTTCACAGGACCAAAGTTCACGAATATCTGCTGTGAGGTCTTCCGAAAACACTTTGTGCATGTCACTTCAGGGCATGAGCAACGTCCAGCGAGTGCAAGGCCCTTTCCACCGGCGAGGAAAGTTTCGGGAAAAAAACAAAAAACGGGTAACACCAAAGGCTCGCTGATGTGGAATTCCGACGGAAACTTCAGCATGAAGGAGGAGTGCGTACGCAACACCACCCTCGATTTGTGCAGTCAGGTATGGTTGCTTACAGAATAGGGTCTGGATCTCACCTACCCTTCCGGCATAGGTGATGGCCACAAGGAAAGCAGTTTTCCACCAGACACACTTGAGCGGGTCTGATGCAGAGGCTTGAAGGGAGGGGCTACATGAGCCTTGTCAGAACCACGCTGAGTTCCCACGCCAGAGCAGGAGCCTTAACTGGCAGGAAAGTTCTGAAAAGACCTTTGAGAAACTCCTTGGCGAGTCAGTGGGACCAAAGTGCAGATCTTCCTGGTGACCTGAGGTAGCGGGAGGTAGCCGCCAGATGTACCTTAATGGAGGCGTGTGCCTGTCCGGACTTGACCAAGGCTAGCAAGTACGGCAGGATCTTTAGGGCCCTGACCCTCAAAGGGGTAATCTTCTGTGACCGGCACCAGGTAGTCAAATGCTTCCACTTGTGACTATAGCACTTCAAGGTCGACAACGCTCTGGCTTTGGCGAGGACCTCCCTGCAGTTCACTTGCAACTCATAACCACCAAACACTAGGGCTGCAGGAGCCAAGCCTTCAGGTTCAGCGATCCTGGGTCGTGATGCAGGATTGCGCCCCCTTCTCTGGTGAGAAGATCCGGAACCACTGGCAGCTTGACCGGAGGCGATGCCGACAGGCTGAGAAGGTCCGGGTACCAAATCTGCCTCGGCCATGCTGCGGCGATCAGTATCATCCTGCATTGTCACTGAGTTTGTTGATGACTCATAGCAGGAGAGGGAACGGAGGAAACGCCTACAGAAACAGCCCTTTGCACGGGCAGGAGAACGTGTCCCTCAGGCTCCTTGGTTGGTGGAATCTGCTTGCAAACTTCTGGCATTTGGAGTTCACTGCTGTCGCAAATAGACTGATCTGCTGGGGCCTGCCCCACTTGACAAAGATGCGGCCCACCTGATCCTGCCAAAGTTCCCACTCCTGGCAGGAGTGCAATTCCCTGCCGAAGGAGTCAGCGATGTGTTCTTAACTCCTGCTAGTTGAAGAGGGATGAGGAACATCCCTTGTCCGACAGCCTAGCTCCACAAGTCCTGCGCTTCCTTGGAGAGTGCTGGGGATCGAGTGCCCCCCCTGTTTCTTGATGTAGAACATGGTGGTGGTGTTGGCCGTGAAGATCCTCACCACCTTGCACGTCAGAGATGGAAGGACTGACTTGCAGGCCCAGAACACAGCCTGTAGCTCCAGGGTGTTGATATGGAGATCCTTCTCATCCAACAGCCACATGCCTCTGGCGTGTATACGTCTGGTGTGGGCTTCCCAGCCTTCCAGGGAAGCGTCCATGGTTTCAGTCTCCTGGTATGGGGGCGGTTTAGAAATTCTGTGCCCTGGGCGATGTTGGAGCAGGCGCCCCACCATCCTATCGCTCGACGGAACAAGTCGTAGAGAGGGATCTTGTCTGTGAAGCTTCCGAACACCTGTATCCAGCAAGCGTCCAGGAACTCCTTAAGGGGTCGCATTTGCAACCTGCAGATGGTAGATGCAGGACGACATCATGCTGAGTAATGACTTGATGGCCCTCATTGTGGCAGTCTTCGTCGACGACAGTCACTGCACCTTCCCTTGAATGGATGTTACACTCTCTTCCGAGGGCGATGCCAGGCAAGACACCCTATTGAGACTGGTGCCTAACAACAGGGTGTTCTGCGATAGTGTTAAGCAGGACTACAGATAGTTGATGGAGAATTCCAGATCCGTCAGTAGCTGGACAGTTGTTGCTGTGTGTCGGACGGCCAGCTCCCGAGAGCGGGCGTGAATGAGCCTGTCGTCCAGGTACGGGTATATGTGTATGTCCCTGTAACAAGTATAGCAAAGATACTCAGCAGTGACCACTAACCTTGCATACAGATTGTCCTCGACGACAGGAAAAAACCCCCTGGGTGCCTTACCTCCCACTGCCTGAAATGTGACAGGAACCGGAGGGAAGTAAACTACCCAGGGAAACCCTCTCGGGAAGAAAACCCTGGTCGGGAATCGAGAGCATAGGGGATGAGTTCTTCTTTCCTTCGTCAATCACAATCGGGCTGAAACAGATTCTAAAGTCTCAATGGGCCGGCAGAGAACACTGTCTGTTAGTAGCTTAAGAAGTTCCCAGATCAGAAAACTACACCGGAAGAAATGACGACACGTCTTGCTCACGTATCAGGATGGATCCTGCAGGAGAGCCGCAGATTTGACTAGTGGCTACCGTGCTGGAGGCATGGAATTCGAGTGCCGATGAATAGTTCCCTGAGTACAGGCTATCCGGAACTGCTTGCGAGAAAGAACTGCCGCTTTGGTGAATGCTTCATAAAGCTGCCGCGGACAAACACGTGGAAGAAGAAGATGGAGTGTCTTCTAAGGGAGTAGCGACGCAAGTGTAACCAGGAACTGCAGGTATAAGAAATGTCACATGACCCATGGTAGGCGGGACACCTGAAAGGACTGGAGGATGCAAGTGGCAAAGAAGGACGGTGCGAGCCGGCGGCCATTTTGGAATCCCCAATCGTGGCAGCAAAATGAACGCGGCCACAGCACCACCACAACCAGCGTCCGTAGAGAGATTTAACAGTCCAGTAGACGTAGATGGGCAGCCACCGGTGGCAGGCATTTTGTGAACACTCTGGTGGCCGACTTCAAGCCGAAAGGTAGAGCCTTGAACTGATAGCGCTATCCCTGCACTATGAAACATAGAAACCTCTGATTTTTCTTGTGAATGGGGATGTGGAAGTAGGCGTCCTACCGGTCCAACAACGTCAAGTAGTCCCCCTTTTCCAGCTGGCCGAGCACGTGCTGCAACGTGACCATTCTGAACTTTTGGGACTTCAGGTATTTGTTCAGACGACATAGGTCTAGGATGGGCCTCTGGCCCCCCCATCTTTTTTTTGACCAGACTGTATCTGGAATAGACTCTCGAGCCCTAGAGCCATTAGGGAACTAGCGGTATTGGCCCTCCTCGCAGCATGGCCCATAGATCTTCCAGGAGCGTAGGGATGTGTTGCTCCTGACGGGTAATCTGAGGGATCCGCGGACCTCTACGTTGAAAATCCAGGGTGTGGCGCTGGGTGAGAGCGTCCAGCACCCATCTATCTGTCGTGGTGACTTTCTTCCACTCGCTGATGAACTTCGTCAGCCGGCCTCCCACCCGGGGCACGAGTGGGGGCCCAACGTCCCAGTCGGTTCAGGCTTCCTTCGGTGCCAGCGTCCTGCCCTGCGGGCGACAACAACACTGTCCTCTGCTACCGAAGGCTTGGGAACGGCCTATGCAGGCTTCCTGAGTTGCGGATCTGGGGGGCTGACGGTACGAAGTGGAGAAACCTTTGGAAGACCTGCTCGAATTTCCTTCCGGGGGAGTGAAAAGAAGAGCAATGCTGCGGGAGAGTGCACAGGGAACGGGCCATCTCTGCATCCGCTTTGATAGCCTGGATGGACTCATCGCCGACCTTCCCAAATAAATTCCCTCTGTAGAAGGGCATATCCAGCACTTTCGCCTGGACCTCCTGACGGAAATGTGTTACCTTCATCCAGCCTTGGCAACAAAGGCAGACACTGTTCCCCATCTGCCGGAACCCTGTGTCTGCGACATCCAGCGCCACTGTGGTGGCGTGATCAGACGCTATTTTCCCTACCTGGAAGAGAGCCACACAACCCCACAGCTACCCGTCATACCTGGCAAGGTTTGCCAGTGCGTTGGCAGCCTTTATAGCTGACACCGCAGTGTAAATCACCTTTCTTCCCATGGCGTCCATCCTCTTCCCCTCACCGTCCGGAGGGACCGAAGATGACGAGGACGGGTTGACCAACCGTTTCCTCACAGTCGCTGATACCACCGAATCCGGTGATGGCTTCGGCCTCAGGGACTTGGGCACGGTGTCCAGCACCTGATACGTCTTCTACGGCCTATCCCGTTTGGCTGTAGCCGTGCAAGCGTTCTTCATGAGGGCCAGGCCCTCTTCCCACACGTTGCCCAGAAGGGGCACCGCCATGATAGTCTTCCTCTTGGCCTCGTGCCTCCGGTACAAGAAGCCCTCCTTCTTGGTTTCCTCATGCACAAGCTGTAATAGCTCAGCATCTCTGGAGATCCTCGAGTGGAACGATCCTACCTCATCCGGTGGGGACACAACTACGTGGAACATCCAAATGCGGTGACTCGCCGTCCACGACACGATATCCCCGTAATCCTTTGTCGTGGCCATATCTGTTCCCATAACTGGGTCTGTTGGGGGAGAATGGGCCCAAAGTGGAGGTGGCGGTTGAAATGGGGGCGTCGAATGACGCTTCCTCTCCTTCGTTGGAGGCTGATCGGGGACAACCGGAGCAGGGTCCGGGAGCATCCTCCTCTGGATTTCTGACACCAAGGTGTGCAGGTTCAACAGAATGTCCAAAGAAATGTCCCTCGGCTGAGAGGGCAGAATCGGAAAACTAGGCCCTGCGCGGTCCTCGCCCTCCTCTTCCACGTCCTTGTGGACCGTGTGTAAGGGCTCCTGATCATTGTTGTCTGTGGACGAGACCTCCATAGCTTGGGCCACGGTCTGGGAGTACTGTTTCGGGCCCTCCTTTCCCCCCCACTTTTGCCCCCTTCGGGTCTTGAACCGGGGCCTGAGCCAGTTTCCCCCCTTCTGGCATGCCAGCAGACTTTGCCAAAGTCACTGCAGAGGCGTTGTGCCTTGGGGGCAAAGCTGGAACAAGTTACTTACCTGTAACTGTTGTTCTCCAGCATGGGTCTGGCATGGATTCACATGCTCATGAATATTCCCCGTCGTCAGGCCGGGAATCCTCGGTATAGAAAAAAATCAGTATCAGTTTCGTTTCTGATCTGTCTTTCTCAGTAGTAACCAATCACTGGTCTCTGGGTCATACTGCCCCCAGCCAATGACTGCCCTCTCCCTAAGCCCCACCCCTGGCAGCCATCCTCAGATTTGGTAGCACGTGAAGTGGCAATATGACCAAGTGAAGAGCCGCAGAGGGGTAGGCGGGAGGGTTCGCATGTGAATCCATGCCAGACCCATGCTGGAGAACAACAGTTACAGGTAAGTAACTTGTTCCTTCTCCAGCATGGGGTCTGGCATGGATTCACATGCTCATGAATATAAGAATACATAGCAGTATACACATGCACAACCACGGGAGGTGGTACAAGGCTCAATATCAAGCAATACAACAACTCAAAATTAAGCAACTCTTACCTCCTCACCAGGCTCACCTTAGGCGAACAGGTTGCGCAGCACTGCCTGGCCGACTCTGGACTCCTCCCTGGAATCCCGGTCGATGCAGTAGAATCTCGTGAAGGTGTGCGTCGACCTCCACGTAGCAGCCCTGCAGATGTCGAGCAGGCGCACACCAGACATGAATGCCGTAGTAGCAGCGATCGCTCTGGTCGAATGGTCTCTCGGACGGCCGGGCAGCGGTCGGTTTGCCAACCGGTGACAGTGCATGATGCAGCCAGAGAGCCATCTGGAAATGGAAGTCTTCGAGAGAGCCTTCCCTTGATTCACAGGTCCAAAGTTCACAAACAGCTGTGATGTCTTCCGGAAACTCTTTGTGCTGTCCACGTAGAACTTCAGCGCTCTAGCCACATCTAGCGAGTGCAGAGTCCTCTCAGCCGGCGAGGAAGGCGACGGGAAGAAAACTGGCAACACCAAGGGCTCGTTGAGGTGGAAGTCCGACGGCACCTTGGGCATGAAGGAGGGGTGCGTCCTCAGCACCACCCTCGTGTCGTGAAAAGTCAAGTATGGAGGCTTGCAAGACAGGGCCTGGATCTCTCCCACTCGTCGTGCAGAGGTGATGGCCATGAGGAATGCTGTCTTCCACGACAGAAACTTCAACGGCACTGAATGCATAGGCTCGAATGGGGCCCCCATGAGCCTAGTTAGTACCACATTGAGCTCCCACGCCGGGGCAGGGGCCTTTACCGGCGGGAATGATCGGAACAGTCTTTTCATAAATTCCTTCACCAGACGATGAGACCACAAGGACGCCCGTCCTGTAGTTCTGGTGTAACGTGAGACGGCAGCCAGATGTACCTTGATGGAGGCGTGAGATAGGCCAGTCTTGGCCAAAGACAGTAGGTATGGCAATACTTGAGGGGCCGTAATCCGCAGAGGGTTAATCTTCTGTGCTCGGCACCAGACAGAGAACCTCTTCCATTTGTGTCCGTAGCACTTGAGAGTTGAGGATGCCCTGGCCTTTGCAAGAACCTCTCTGCAGTCGGCCGGGATGTCCTATCCTCCAAACTCTAGTGCTGCAGGAGCCAGGCCTGCAAGTTCAGCGACTCTGGTTCGTGATGAAGAATGGCGCCTCCTTCTCTGAAGAGAAGATCCGCGTCCGTCGGTAGCTTGACTGGTGTGGACGCTGACAAGTCCAGAAGGTCCGGGAACCAGATCTGCCTCGGCCACGCCGGTGCGACGAGGATCATCCTGCACCGGGACCTCTTGAGCTGGTTGATGAGCCGGAGTAGCAACGGCAACGGCGGGAATGCATAAAGGAACAGGCCGTCCCAGGGGAACGAGAAAGCATCGCCCATGCTCCTCGGTTGGGGAAACCTGCTGGCGAACCTCCGGCACTTGGAGTTCGCCGCCGTCGCGAAGAGATCGATCTGGGGTTTGCCCCATCGTCGGAAGAGTCGGTCCACTTGATCCTGGCGCAGTTCCCACTCGTGGCACGGGCGCAGCTCCCTGCTGAGTGAGTCGGCGATGGTGTTTTTTATCTCTGCCAGATGAAAGAGTACCAGAAACATCCCTTGTGCGATGGCCCAATGCCACAGATCCTGGGCTTCCTTGGACAGGGCAGGGGATCTGGTTCCGCCCTGCTTCCGAATGTAAAACATTGTGGTGGTGTTGTCGGTGAAGATCCTCACCACCTTGCCCTTGAGGGACAGAAGGAAGGACCTGAGGGCCCAGAACACTGCGCGGAGCTCCAAGATGTTGATGTGGAGAGTCTTCTCCTCCGAGCACCAAAGGCCTCTCGCGTGGAGGCCCCCAGTGTGCGCTCCCCAACCTTCCAGGGAGGCATCCGTCGTCACCGTCACCTGGTGGGCCGGGGCTAGGAAGCCTGTTCCCGCTGTCAGATGAGCGCGGACACCCCACCATCGTATCGCCTGACGGAACGTTTCGTCGAGCGAGATCCTGTCCTTGAAGCTGCCCGTTGTCTGAATCCAGTGGGCGTCGAGGAATTCTTGCAAGGGCCGCATCCGAAGTCTGCAATGGGGCACCAGATAAATGCAGGAGGACATCATTCTGGGGAGGGACTTGACCAGTAGACGTTGCACCTTTTCTAGGATGGTCCTTATCCTTTCCTCCGACGGTGAGGCCCGCCGCGCCACTGTGTAAAGCTGTGCTCCCAGAAACAGGGCGACTTGCGACGGGACCAGGTGGGATTTTGGAAAGTTGATGGGGAACCCCAGGTCCGTGAGCAGCTGGACGGACTTCGCAGTATGTTCCACAGCAAGATCCCTTGTCCTTGCCCGTATGAGGCAGTCGTCCAGGTAGGGGTAGACGTGGATCCCCTGCAGGCGCAGCCGCGCCGCCACCGGTGCTAAGCACTTGGTGAACACCCTGGGTGCCTATTTTAATCCGAACGGGAGGGCCTTGAACTGGTAGTGCCGCCCTTTGACCACGAACCTGAGGAACTTTCGGTGCCTCTTTAGAATAGGGATGTGGAAGTAAGCATCCTCCAAATCCAACGACGACAGGAAATCGCCCTCCTCCAGCTGTCCCAGCACGTGCTGGAGGGTGACCATCTGGAACTTCTGTGACTTGATGTATTTGTTTAGTCGTCGCAGGTCCAGGATGGGACGCCATCCTCCTGTCTTCTTCCTCACGAGGAAGTATCTTGAGTAAACTCCGGAGCCCCGAAGCCTCTTCGGGACAAGCTCGATGGCACCTTTCCTGAGCATCGCCCGTACTTCCAACAGCAGTTGAGGGACGTGATTTTCCTTCCTGGCCACGGGAGGAATGCGGGCGCACCTCTTCTGGAACTCGAGGGCGTGCCCCAGGGCCAGAGCGTCCAGCACCCAACGGTCGGTGGAGATGGACTCCCACACGCCGACAAACTTTGTCAGCCGGCCTCCCACCAGGGTGCTTTGGCGGGGGCCCGACCCGACGGACGGTTCAATCCTGCTTGGTGGCCGCTTTGCCTCCTGGACCACCTTGGCAACAACGGCGGGATCCACCTGACTTGCCGCATCCCCTGTAGGCCTCCTGCGGCGAAGACCTTGCCGCTTGACGGTAAGTAGAGGAGCTGCTGCCGGCTCCCTTGGAGGCACCCTGTCTGCCTCCGGAGCTCCGAAAGGACGGCCGTCGCTGTTGGAGCACACCCAGTGCACGGGCCGTCTCCGTGTCCGTCTTGATCGCCTGAAGGGAGTCATCAACCGCCTTGCCAAAAAGGTTGTTCCCATCGAAGGGCATATCCAAAATCTTGGTCTGAACGTCCTGGCGGAAATCCGTCGCCCTGAGCCATCCTCGTCGTCTCAGGCAAACGCCGTTGCCCAACTGACGGAAACCGGTGTCGGCGATGTCCGTAGCCACCGTAATGGCGTGGTCCGAGGCAATCTCACCTTCCTGCAAGATTTCCAGGGCCTCAGCCCTCTTGGCATCCGGAAGGAAGTCCAACAGAGGGGTGATCTTAAACCACAACTCCCTGTCGTAGCGGGCTACGATGGCCAGGGCATTGGCCGCCTTGATGGTCGTCGCTGCAGATGAGATGACCCGTCATCCCATCGCATGCAGTTTCCTACCCTCGCCGTCCGGAGGGGAGGTTGAAGTCGAGGCCGATGCCCCCCCCGCTTTCTTCTTGGCCGCCGCCGAGATGACCGAGTCCGGGATAGGTTGCGCTCTAAGGCACAAGGGGGCAGCGTCGGGGACCCGGTACTTCTTCTCATACCGGTCCCTCTTCGCAGGAGCCATGGCAGGGTTCTTGAGGAGGGCGACCCCCTCATCCCAGATGTCATCAAGAAGCGGTACGGCGAGGACCGTCTTCCTTTTAGCCTCGCGCCGCTGGCAAAGGAACCCCTCCTTCTTTCCACGGGGCAGAGCTGGAAGAGCTCGGATGCCCTGGAAATCATTGCATGGAAGGATCCAATCTCGTTGGGCGGGGACGCCCGGGCAGGGGGCGACGGGGGACACGTCCCGTCGTCGCCTCCGTCGTCATCCGTACCCGTCGTAGTCGTGTCCATGCCTGTATCATCCCCGTGGGTAGTGGACCGGGGGGAAGGCAGAGAAGGCCGCAGAGGCGGGAGAGGAGGCCTAGGATGCTGCGTCCTCCTCTTAGGCGGTGGGCTCCCCAAAGGTCCTGGCTCCGGATCCCCTGTCGGGTCTGGCTCAGGCTCCTCCGTCGGGGGAAGGGGCAACCTAGTCCTTATCTCCAAGCATAAGGACTGGATGGCTGACAAAATGGCCGCCGAGGTGTCCTGCGGCGCCGGAAACGACGGGTGCGAGGGCTCTTGAGGAGCCTCGTCTGCGTCACCGTCGCCCGTCGGGATCCCTCCCGATGGGCTGTGTCTCCTCCACGACTTGGATGAGCTCCTCTTCAGAGGTCGTGTCCGTATCCACAACGGCCACCACCCCCTCCCCCCCTTTTTCCAACAAGGACTTCGTGGGGGTCTTCTCGATGGGCCTGAAAGACGACTCCCTCCGCGGTGGCAGGGAGACTCTGGTACCTGAGGGCGCCTCCACTGGTGTAGCCTCCACAGGCTGAGCCAGGGCCGCGGCGACATCCTCAATCGAGGTCCTAGCAGGGTGAATCACGGCCAACGTCACCTTCTGTACGCCCGGGGCCTTCACCTTCGGGGGAGGGTCCGAGCCTCGCTCCCCCTCTGCCGGAGTCTTTGATGTCGACTGGGGCCTCTCCAGAAGCTTCGCCGGGTTCTCGGACTTCCTCTTACCCGAGCCAGAGCGTTGGCTCGTGGTCGATGACGCCGGGGAGGGTGCACCCTGCCTGGCAGCCAAGGAGCCCGACCGTTCGGCGCTCCCGGTGCCCGCGGAATCGCGGTGCTTAGCCTTTTGTTGGGCCCCAATCGCCGGAGCACCCTCACAGGACTTAGAAGACCGCTCGGACTTCTTCTTCTTCTCGCCTGGCGGGCTCTTACCTTCCAGCCAGTTGGCGAGACGGAGGTGGCGATCCTTCATGGTCCGCTCCGACATGTTTGCACAAAACGCGCAGTCCTTTTCCTTGTGCATCTTGTCCTCATGGAGACAGTAGAGGCATAACGAATGCTCGTCCTCCTTGAAAACGTTCTGAAGCTGGCATCCAGGGCAGGTTCTGAATAGCTTCCCGGGCGTGGAGCTCCCTTTCTCCTGGGCCATGTCCGGGTTAGGCATCGGAACTTCTGGTATCCTCCAAAAGCGTAACTTGACGAAATCTTCACCCTTGAGGGGCGTAGAAAACTCCGAAACGGATCCCCGTTGATCGGAAGTAGAAACGGTGGAGCTTGAGGCTCTTTTAACTGAAAAAATGAGAAAATCTCCTGAAAGCTAAGCACGAGGACTCCCAACACTTGAACGTGCGGTAAAAATCTGAGGATGGCTGCCAGGGGAGGGGCTTAGGGAGAGGGCAGTCATTGGTTGGGGGCAGTATGACCCAGAGACCAGTGATTGGTTACTACTGAGAAAGACAGATCAGAAACTAAACTGATACTGATTTTTTCTATACCGAGGATTCCCGGCCTGACGACAGGGAATATTCATGAGCATGTGAATCCATGCCAGACCCCATGCTGGAGAAATGTTCTGCTCTGCAGGGGCTACCTTCACAGGGTCAGCACCCTTAGCCATCGAGGGAGTAGCAGTCACCAACTCCATCGCCGACAAAGTTTTAGCCTGTGCCGATTGGGCCTGCTTGGGTTGTTCGGCTCCTTTTCTAAGAGGAGCTTGATTGCCGGCTGGTAATGGAGGCAGAGGGTGATGTCGATCCCGCTGTATCCACCATGGGACTCGGACTTGCGGTTCTTGGCCTTGTCTTGGGCCCTCACTGATGAGGCGCCCTCAAAGGACTTAGACCGTTCCTCGGACCGACCGGTTCCGGGTGAGGCATGACCCAGCTTGAAGCACGGGTCAGAGGCCTTGGCGTTAAGCCACGCTGCCAGTCTACTGTGCCAGTCTCTAGTCTTCTTGGAGAACCCGAGGCATATCTGGCACTCCACTTCTTTATGGTCCGGATGCAGGCAGAAGAGGCATTGGAGGTGCATGTCTTCTACAAACACATTCTGTAGCCCACATTTGGTGCAGGGCTTGAATAGGGACCTTCCCTGCTTCTTCACTTCCATCATGGTCTGAGGAGATGACCTTCTAGAATCTTCAAGCAACTATGACTACAGGTATAGGTAACCCAGCCTTTGGTATAAGCTTGTACCACACAGCTTTGGTAGCTTGTTGAGCAGCCAGGCTTATTTCAAGAGGGGACATTTTAGCTGTAATGGAGTTAAACAAAGATTCACAGTTACAGGTATTCAAATAAACTCTTACACTCAAGGTTTCTTGCATAAACAATTAATAATGTATTTAGCAGTCAGTTATAAAGCCTTCTTCAGAAGGGAGCAATAGAATAACACACACATATACTTCAATATTGTACACTCTGAGTTTCTTAATCAGACAAGACCCTTTTGGGATGGCCACCCACAGACACAACCTACATCAACATGTAACTTCAGTAACAAGGGTGCTGGGGACATTAATATCTTACTGTTGGCATTCAGAATACTCTTAAAAAGTTGGTAAAAGGCAAAGGTTATTAGAACACAAGAAATGATAAATATTCATAAGCAGGGCAAATACTTTTAGAGTTCACTACAAGAGTCATTCAATTCAGTAGGCTAAGCCAAAGTCAATGGGAAAAAGTCTTGGATAGGAGGCTAAGCCAAAGTCAATGGCCAAAAGTCTTGGATAAGATAAAGCACTTCTGGTAAGTAATGGAAAAGTCTTTGCACAAGTTCTTAGGAGTCTATGAAGAAAAGAAGAATCAATTGTAGGGCCACAAGCTGATTAGATTTGTGAGTTGCAGAAATTACACGGCAATGTGTAAGTTCTCTTAGACTTGTTTTACAGTACTTTGGTAAAGAAGAAAAGATGCAGCTGAAGACTTCTGTTTTGTGCAGCTCTGCAGATCTCACTGTTCCTGGGCCTCAGTCGTGGGGACAAGAGGTAGGATGTCGGGGGACACCTGCATTGCACTGGCACGGTCAAAGCTGACAAAGGGCAAACTTTACTTTCAGTGGCTGTTTCGCGTTTCAGCTCGTTGCGGTATGGCAATTGGCAATAAGCGCAGTTCCTGGCTGTCAAGGTGGACTCTCCTCACATCTGAGGTGCCACACTCCTCTGAGGGGGGTCAGGCTTGGTTAGTCCTGCTTCGTGGGAGTCCGGAGGATACTCCAAAAGCTTTAGGCCAGCTTGCAAGCAACGCACACAATCTGTTGTCCCTATTCCTGGCTCTATGGTTTCCTGCAGCTACTCTGAGGAAATTCAACCAGCTCCTAGATGGGTGTCTAGGTGGCTTACTTGGGAGTTGATTGGTCCCATCAACTAAAAGGGAGAAGTCGTCCTTGCAGGGCTTCTCTGTCGATGCAAACTTGGCAGGGCTTCACTGTGCAAACCAACGGTCCAGGAGTTGCAGCAGCATCCTCTTCAAGCTCTTCTTCAGTTCCTTCATCCAGTGGTCGACTCTGCCTTCCAAGCCAAAAGACTCGCCTTTTATTCAGTTCTCTCCCATTCATTCCAGACTAGCTGACACTCACCCAGCAGGGTGGCTGTCCTTGCCGGACAGTCAGACAGCCAATCACCACAGAGTGCATTTGGACTCCTAGGAGACTAAGCACAGGGAGTTGCGGGCACCTCCCTCACTTCCTCCCTACCCCAGACACTCTGGAGCCAGAGGTGGGTTTCTCGCAGAAACCCTGGCAAATGCAAAATGAACCAAGAGGCCAAACCCAGTTTGGCGCGCAGAGGAAAACTTGAGAAGGACCTTTCCACAAAGAAATGGCGAAAAAAGAAGACCGGGGACCATTTTAACAGAGGAGGCTCAGTGCGATTTTGAAAAACATGGCTCCCGTGATTTAATGTTACCAGAGCTGCGAACAGTTCGCGGTTGGGGTAAATCATGGTAGTTCATACAAAAACCACTACCACCAGCCATTCTGAGAGGAAAGTGTAACATAAATATTACATGAGTAACTCGCCACAGGGGATACTAAGTAACCCCTCCAGCAAGCTATTGTAAGATAGGGTGTAAGATGAGGTCTGTTGGGTCTAGAATTTTACAGGACTAAGTGAAGTCAATTTCACTCCACTGGTCTGGGAAACAGTAGTTTATCCCAGAGAAGGAACAAGTTACTTACCTGTAACTGTTGTTCTCCAGCATGGGTCTGGCATGGATTCACATGCTCATGAATATTCCCCGTCGTCAGGCTGGGAATCCTCGGTAAAGAAAAAACCAGTATCAGTTTCGTTTCTGATCTGTCTTTCGTAGTAATAACCAATCACTGGTCTCTGCGTCATACTGACCACAGCCAATGACTGCCCTCTACCCAAGCACCGCCTCTGGCAGCCATCTTCAGATTTGGAAGCACGTGAAGTGGCAGTATGACCAAGTGAAGAGCCGCAGAGGGGTAGGCGGGAGGGTTCGCATGTGAATCCATGCCAGACCCATGCTGGAGAACAACAGTTACAGGTAAGTAACTCGTTCCTTCTCCAGCATGGGGTCTGGCATGGATTCACATGCTCATGAATAAAGAATACATAGCAGTACACACATGCACAACCACGGGAGGTGGCAAAGGCTCAACATTAAGCATTGCATCAAACTCAACATTAAGCATCTTACCTCCTCACCAGGCTCACCTCAGGCGAACAGGTTGCGCAGCACTGCTTGGCCGACCCTGGACTCCTCTCTGGAATCCCGATCGACGCAGTAGAACTTCGTGAAGGTGTGCGTCGACCTCCACGTAGCAGCCCTGCATATGTCCAGCAGGGGCACACCAGAAAGGAACGCCGTGGTAGCTGCGATCGCTCTGGTGGAATGGGCTCTCGGACGGCCAGGCAGCGGTCGGTTTGCCAACCGATGACAGTACATGATACAGCCGGAGAGCCATCTGGAAATGGAAGCCTTCGAGAGAGCCTTCCCCTGATTGACAGGTCCAAAGTTCACAAAGAGTTGTGACGTCTTCCGAAAACACTTCGTGCGGTCCACGTAGAACTTCAACGCTCTAGCCACATCCAGCGAGTGCAAAGTCCTCTCAGCCGGCGACGAAGGCGACGGGAAGAATACAGGCAACACCAAGGGTTCGTTGAGATGGAAGTCCGACGGTACCTTGGGCATGAAGGAGGGGTGCGTCCTGAGCACTACCCTCGTGTCGTGAAAAGTCAAGTACGGGGCCTTGCAGGAAAGGGCCTGGATCTCTCCCACCCGTCGTGCGGAGGTGATGGCCACAAGAAACGCTGTTTTCCACGACAGAAACTTCAACGGGGCCGAGTGCAGAGGCTCGAACGGAGGTCCCATGAGCTTGGTCAGCACCACGTTGAGCTCCCACGCCGGGGCCGGAGCCTTCACCGGCGGGAACGATCTGAACAGTCCCTTCATGGACTCTTTCACCAGACGATGAGACCACAAGGACGTCTGCCCCGTGGTTCTGGTGTATCGGGAGATCGCAGCAAGATGAATCTTGATGGACGCGTGTGCCAGTCCAGCTTTGGCCAGCGTCAGCAGGTACGGCAGTACTTGGGGAGCCGTAATCCGTAGAGGGTTAATCTTCTGTGCGTGGCACCAGACAGAGAACCTCTTCCATTTGTGTCCGTAGCATTTAAGAGTCGAGGACGCCCTGGCCTTTGCAAGAACCTCTCTGCAGTCGGCCGGTATGTCGTATCCTCCAAACTCTAGCGCTGCAGGAGCCAGGCCTGCAAGTTCAGCGATTTCGGGTCGTGGTGGAGGATGGCGCCTCCTTCCCTGGAGAGCAGATCCGCGTCCACCGGCAGCTTGATTGGCGTGGACGCTGGCAAGTCCAGAAGGTCCGGGAACCATATATGCCTCGGCCACGCAGGTGCGACGAGGATCATCCTGCACCGTGACCTCTTGAGCTGGTTGACGAGCCGGATTAGCAGTGGCAAAGGAGGGAACGCGTAGAGGAACAGGCCCTCCCAGGGGAACGAGAAAGCATCGCCCATGCTCCTCGCCTGGGGAAACCTGCTGGCGAACCTCCGGCACTTGGAGTTCGTCGCCGTCGCGAACAGGTCGATCTGGGGTGTGCCCCACCGTCGGAAGAGGCGATCCACTAGATCCTGCCGTAGTTCCCACTCGTGGCACGAGCGCAGCTCCCTGCTGAGTGAGTCGGCGATGGTGTTTTTTATCCCTGCCGGATGAAACGGCACCAGAAACATCCCTTGGGCGACTGCCCAATGCCACAGGTCCTGCGCCTCCTTGGACAGTGCTGGGGACCTGGTTCCACCCTGTTTCCTGATGTAAAACATGGTGGTGGTGTTGTCGGTGAAGATCCTCACCACCTTGCCCTTGAGGGACGGAAGGAAGGACCTGAGGGCCCAAAACACTGCACGGAGCTCCAGGACGTTGATATGTAGGGATTTCTCCGTCGGGAGCCAAAGGCCTCTTGCGTGCAGATTTTCGGTGTGCGCTCCCCACCCTTCCAGGGAGGCATCCGTGGTCACTGTCTCCTGGTGGGCTGGGGTCTGGAAGTCCATGCCCGCCGTCAGATGCGCGCGGGTGCCCCACCACCGGATCGCTTGTCGGAAACTCTCGTCGAGTGTGATCCTTTCCTCGAAGCTGCCCGTCGTTTGGATCCAGCGCGCGTCCAGGAACTCCTGCAACGGGCGCATCCGGAGCCTGCACATGGGAATGAGGTAGATGCAGGAAGACATCATTCCGAGGAGGGACTTGATGGACCTCACCTTGGCCGCGTCGGCCACCAACATCCGCTGCACCTTGCCCAGGATGGTCCTGGTCCTCTCCTCCGACGGGGAGGCCAGAAGGGACACTGTGTTGAGCCTCGCTCCCAGAAACAGAGCGTCTTGCGCGGGCACCAGGTGGGATTTGGCGTAGTTCACGGAGAATCCCAAGTCCGTGAGAAGTTGGACGGTCCTTGCCGTGTGAACCACGGCGAGCTCCCTTGTCTTGGCTCGGATGAGCCAGTCGTCCAGGTAGAGGTAGACGTGGATCCCTTCGCGGCACAGCTGCGCCGCCACCGGTGTGAGGCACTTGGTGAACACCCTGGGTGCCGACCGTAGTCCGAAGGGGAGGGCTTTGAACTGGTAATGACGCCCTTGGACCACAAACCTGAGGAATTTTCGGTGCCCCTTTAGGATGGGAATATGGAAGTAGGCATCCTCCAAATCCAACGACGACAGGAAGTCTCCTTCCTCCAGCTGACCCAGGACGTGCTGGAGGGTGACCATCCGGAACTTTTGCGCCTTGATGAACTTGTTCAGACGTCGCAGGTCCAGGATGGGGCGCCATCCTCCCGTCTTCTTCTTCACGAGGAAGTATCTCGAGTAAACTCCGGAGCCCCGAAGCCTCTTTGGGACGAGTTCGATGGCGCCCTTCCTGAGCATCTCCTTTACCTACAGGAGAAGTTGAGGGACGTGAAGTTCCTCCTGCTTCGACAAGGCTTTGCCGCCTTGACCTCCTTGGCGACGACGGCGGGGTCCGCCAGACTTGCCTCGTCCTCTGTAGGCCTCCTGAGACGACGAGCGGGCCGCTTGACGATAGGAGGAGAAACCGCCGCCGGAACCTTTGGAGGCACCCTTGCCTCCGCTGCTCCGAAAGGGCGTCCGTCGTTGTTGCAGAACTCCAAGGGCCCGGGCCGTCTCGGTGTCCGCTTTAATGGCCTGAAGGGAATCGTCCACTGTTTTCCCAAACAGGTTGTTCCCATCGAAGGGCATATCCAGGACTCTGGTCTGAACGTCTTGACGGAAGTCCGTAGCCTTGAGCCATCCACGCCGCCTAAGGCAAACGCCGTTGCCCAACTGGCAGAACCCAGTGTCGGCGATGTCCGTCGCAATGGTAATGGCGTGGTCCGAGGCCACCTCACCTTCCTGCAGGATCTCCAGGGCCTCTGCCCTCTTGTCGTCCGGCAAGAAGTCCAGCAGGGGAGCCAGTTTGTACCAGAGCTCCCTGTCGTATCGGGCCACGATAGCCAAGGCATTGGCAGCTTTAATCGTCGTCGCTGCAGACCAGATGACTCTGTGTCCCATAGCGTCCAATTTCTTTCCCTCGCCGTTCGGTGGGGAAGTCGATGTGGAGGCCGCACCCCCCCCCCCGCTTTTTTCCTGGCCGCCGCGGACACGACGGAGTCCGGGGTAGGCTGCGCCCGGAGGCACAGGGGGGCCGTGTCCGGGACCCGGTACTTTTTCTCGTACCGGTCTCTTCTAGCTGGCGTCGTGGAAGGGTTCTTGAGGAGGGTGAGGCCCCCAACTCAAATGTGGTCCAATAGAGGCACTGCGAGGACCGTCTTCCTCTTGGCCTGGCGCCACTGATAAAGGAAACCTTCCTTCTTCTTCTCCTCAGGGCAGAGTTGGAAAAGCTCGGATGCCCTGGTGATCATGGAGTGGAACGATCCAATCTCGTCGGGCGGAGAAGCCCTGGTGGGAGGCGACAACGGTACATCCTCGTCGTATACCTCGTCGTCCGTACCCGTCGCTGCCGTGTCAGTCCCCGTATCATCCCCTCGGGTGGACGGGGAGGAGGGCTGGAAGGGGCGCGACGGCTGAAAAGGAGGCGGAGGGTGGATCCTTCTTTTCTTGGTAGGGGGAACCCCAGAAGGTCCCGGTTCTGGGTCCCCCGACGGGAGTGGTTCCGTCGGCAACGGTAGCCTCGTCCTTATCTCTGAGCATAAGGACTGTATAGCCAACAAAATGGCCGCCGAGTTGTCTCGCGGCGCTGGCAGAGGGGAAACCGACGGGCGAACAGTGGCCCCGTCGGTACCCTCGACGATGTCGTCGTCATCTGCGTCGGGATCCATCCCGACGGGCCGGTCTTCTTCCACGCCGAGGCCGTGGCTTAAGACCTCGACCAGCTCCTCCTCCGAGGTTGAGGCCGAATCTACGACAACGCCCTGCCCCCCCTTTTTCTTCCCCACGGGGGATTTCACGGGGGTCCTATCGATGGGCACAAAAGAGGACTCCCTCCGAGGTGGCAGGGAGACTCTGAGCCCCGAGGTCGCCACCACTGGTGTAGCCTCCACAGGCTGAGCCAGGGCCGCTGCGACAGCTTCGATAGAGGGCTTGGCCGGATGGATTAAGGCCTTCACCACCTTAGGTGCGCTCACCGCCTTATCCTTGAGGGGGGGGACACTGCCTCGCTCCCCCTCCGCCTTCGAGCTCGACCGGGGCCTCTCCAGGAGCCTCGCCGGGTGCTCGGCCTTCCTCTTACCCGACCCAGAGCGTTGGCTCGTGGTTGATGGTGCCGGGGAGGGTGCGCCCAGCCTGGCGCCCGTAGAGCCCGACCGTTCGGCGCTCCCGGTGCCAGCGGACTAGCGGTGCTTGGCCTTATGTTGGACCCCCGTCGCCGGGGCGTCCTCAAAGGTCTTAGAAGACCGCTCGGATTTCTTCCTCTTCTTCTCGCCGGACGGGCTCTTCCTTTCCAGCCAGTTGGCGAGACGTTGATGGCGGTCCTTCATGGTCCGCTCCGACATGTTGCCGCAAAACGCACAGTCCTTCTCCACGTGCGTCTTGTCCTCATGCAGGCAGTAAAGACAAAAAGAGTGTTCGTCCTCCTTGAAGACGTTCTGCAGCTGGCATCCAGGGCAGACCCTGAACAGCTTTCCGGGCGTCGAGCTTCCCTTCTCCTGGGCCATGACCGGGCCTGAGAAACTTCTGGAGTCCTCCAAAAGCGTAGCTCGACGAATCTTCACCCTTGAGGGGCGCAGACGAATCCGACACGGGTCCCCGTTGATCGGATGGAGAGTCGGTGGAGCTTGAGGCTCTTTTGACCGAAAAAACAAAGTCTTTGAGAAAAAACGTGAAAAAAATAGCACTAACGCTCGAGAGCAATAGTACGAGGACACATGAACACATGAACGTGCAGTAAAAATCTGAAGATGGCTGCCAGAGGCGGTGCTTGGGTAGAGGGCAGTTTTTGAGAAAAAACGTGAAAAAAATAGCACTAACGCTCGAGAGCAATAGCACGAGGACACATGAACACATGAACGTGCGGTAAAAATCTGAAGATGGCTGCCAGAGGCGGTGCTTGGGTAGAGGGCAGTCATTGGCTGTGGTCAGTATGACGCAGAGACCAGTGATTGGTTATTACTACGAAAGACAGATTAGAAACGAAACTGATACTGTTTTTTTCTTTACCGAGGATTCCCAGCCTGACGACGGGGAATATTCATGAGCATGTGAATCCATGCCAGACCCCATGCTGGAGAAGGTATTTTTTTTGTTTTCATTTTTTTTTTGTTCAGAGAAAGTTACAACAAGACTAAACTGGTTGGCGAATCCCAACAAGATACAACAACATAGGTGAACATTTACAGTATAGATTACACATTTTCACATTGCTTGACAGTACTAGAGTGGTGACGATGGATTGTCCTCTTCATCAGATAACATATTGCATGAATATAGTCTGAACAGCGCCCATATGTCTTTGGAGCGGCATCTCGCTGGCAATGTTATAACAAATTGTTCCTCAAGTTCATTGACCATCGACAGGTCTTTCAAAAAGTCCAGACGCCTAGGGGGATCTACGGATTTCCAACATTTTAGTATATTTCGTTTCGCAACCACACATGCTAAGTTAAACAATCGTCCAGTGGTAGTTGCAGCCTTACCAATATCCCCAAAGAGGTACTTCCGTAGGGAGGGTGTAGCATGTATTGCCGTCATGTCTTCCAGAATCTCTGCCACCTCCCCCCAAAACGTAGTTACCGGTGGGCAAGCCCAATACATATGATAAGAGTCTGCGTTAGGGGCATCGCATTTAGGGCATTTTCCCGTGTGGCCTTGCATAAACTTAGCTAACTTGGCAGGGGTGTAGTGCAGCTGGTTTAGAACTTTAAACTGAATGAGATGCAGCCCCGAGTTCATGGATACACATTTAGTCAACTGGCAATATCTCAACCATGTGGCTTCACACAGTTCCACACCCAGGTCCCGTTCCCAGGTCCCTTTAATGTTATTGCATGGCTTGGAGTGCGTCTGAACAAGGCTCTATAGCGCAGACAGACTTTTCCTGTGTCCCCCTGGTTCCGTCATGGCTGCAATACATTCATGAGTGGGTGGCTCTTCCGGGAACGAGGGCCATTTAGAGGCGAAGGCAGATTTCATCCTATGAAACTGAAATCGCTTAAGGTGGTCTCCACCCACCGCCCTGACAAAATCATCTAATGCACAGTATCTCCTTTCCGGGAACATGTCTCGCATTCTGAATTGCTTCTGTGGGTCCCAAGTACCCTGGAGTGCCTTATCAAATGTGGGGCTTATGCCTGGGAAGTTCCACAATGGCACCTCCGGGTCGTACGGGGTTGTAAGGGCGAGTCTCTTATATATCCTAGACCATGCGCGCGCAGTGGCGCTTACAGGATCATATTTGCATGTGTATTTTCGATTGAGGTCAAACATAACCGCTCGTAGGTCTGAGGGGGATGCATAATCTTTCCAGGGGAATGTGTGGTGCTGTGTCCTCCGGGTCGAACCAATGTCTCGCAAAGTGTGCCTTTGACATTAGGTAATAAAGTTCAAAGTCTGGTGCTGCGATCCCACCTTTTGCAAAGGGTTCTGTCATTTTGGACCACTTCAACCTGGGCGTCTTACCTCCCCATACAAATGTAGTGGTTAGTGTATTGAGTTTGGTAAAGAATGTTCTGCCCGGCCAAATCGGTATGTTGCAAAAAAAGGTATAGGAGTTTGGGTAACACAATCATCTTAAGTAGCGATATTCGCCCATAGAGGGACAAGGGGAGCTTGTTCCAGAATTGTAGTTTAACTGTGAGGGATTGTAGGAGTTCACCCTGGTTTTCTGTGAGCAATGTACTCCCGTCTCTCGATACCCTGATCCCCAGATAAAGGATGTGTGTAGGTGACCATTTGAATCCATGCGTGTCTGACATATCTCTAGTTTTGGGTGTGAGCGGGAACAGTCCTGACTTAGCAACGTTGATCCTGTACCCCGAGTATTCGGAGGACCTCCGTCATAATTGGCGCCAGGTTTACCTCCGGGTTCCTAATATATAGTAGGGTGTCACCTGCACATAGGGAGATGATTTGTGGTTTCCCAGTCATAGAAGTCCTCTACATGCATGATTTTGTCAGACATATTCGGCCATGGGTTCTATTGGAAGTGCATAAAGGATTGGGGAGAAGGGGCAGCCCTGTCTAGTGCTTCTACCCAGGCGAAACAGGGACGACATGGTTTGATTAGTTAGTACTTTCACTCCCGGGCAGGCGTATAGTAGCCTGACGCAGTTAAAGTCTCTTCCCAACCCAAATCTCTCAAGGACCAGAAATAGATAGACCCAAGACACAGAGTCAAAAGCTTTCTCAGCATCAAGGGACGCCGCAACCGTATCCGCCGCTAGATCTATCTGTGCCATCACTCCAAAAAGTCTGCGCAGATTAAGAGCAGTGGACCTTGTTGGTATAAAGCCAGCCTGGTCGGGATGTACCAGTATGGGCATATAAGGCAGGAGCCTGGTAGCCAGGACCTTTGCGAAAATCTTTGCATCCGTATTAATGAGTGAGAGGGGTCTATACGAACCCATGTCCTTACGGGGTTTAAGAAGAACAGTTATCACTGCCTCACGCATGGTGTCTGGCAGTACGCCACACTCCACTGCCTCTTCCCACACTTTCAGTAAGACAGGGGCTAGTATGTCATAGAATTCTTTGTATAATTCGGCACCTAGACCGTCGGAACCAGGGGCTTTACCCAATGTCAATGCTTTCATTGCCTCTGTAATTTCCACGAGTGATATGGGGGTATCTAAGATCAAGCGTGTTTTCCGGAGTCAGGGTTGGGAGATCGATTACGTGCAGGTACTCCATTATTTCTTCTTTAGTTTTGGTCTCCCTTTTGGAATATAGTGATTTGTAGAATGCGGCAAACATACAATTAATTTCTTCGTCGCCATTTACTATGTCGCCACTAGGCGCCTGGATGGATGTTATAGTGGGATGGCCGTGTTCGGCTTTGAGCATCTGGGCTAGGAATCTCGCTGCTTTATTGCTTTCCCCGTATCTACGAGCTCGGACCGGGGCAGCCATGTATTGTACCTCCCTTGCAGCAAGTTTATTAAATTCTGCCAATGTTGTGTGAATATCCAGAAGGGCCTCTTTACTATGTGTACAGGTGTATTCAAACTCCAGGAGCTCAAGTGTGGCTTCCATGGCATCCAACTCTTGCCTAACTGCTTTCAGCAGTCCCGTAGTCTTGGCCATGATTGCACCTCGTACCCATACTTTAAATGTTTCCCATAGTGTGGCGCACCGGTCCACCGACCCCTCATTTAGTTGAAAAAATTCCTCTATTTCAGTACGTAGTGATTCGCAAACGTTTGGTTCTCTAAGTAGGACAGGGGGCATTCTCCAGCGTCTGACCCTCGGAGCAGCTTCGCTGATACCCAAAGTGATTGACACAGGGGAGTGATCTGAGAGGGTACGGGGGTACATCCAGCAGTGCTGGACCATGTTGTGAGTGTTGAGCTGATAAGCCAGTAATCAATTCGAGATTCAGAGTCATGTACTGATGAGTAGAAAGTAAAGCGCTGTTCTTGGGGATGTAGTTCTCGCCAGATGTCTACCATGGTCATTTGTTGCATTATTTGTCGTATAGCTAATGCGGTTTTGGTTAAGGTTCTATGCGAGGTTGTAGACCTGTCGAGGGAAGTGTCAAGGATCGTATTAAAATCCCCCCCCCAAATCACAGCCGTATCTTCAGCCTCCATTGACATATTATATATAGCATTGTAGAATTCGGGGTCTTCTATGTTGGTGCCATACATGTTAACTATAACCATCTTCCGTCCCGCCAACTCTCCCCAGACTAAAACATATCTTCCTTGTACATCAGTTTTAGCGTCATGGATACGGAAGCCCAGTTTCGGATGTATTAGGGTAAGGACCCCTCCAGATTGGGAGGAGCATTCAGTGTAGTATCGCAATGCGCCCCATCTAGGAAGGAAGTTGGAACAGACCTGCCCCAGTGCATGCGTTTCTTGCAGTAGCACAATCTGGGGATTATGTCTGGTTATGTACGCTGCGATTTTCCTGGCCTTAATCGGGTTGTTTAGGCCCTGAATGTTCCATGAGAGGAGTTTAACAATTACACCTTTGTCACCCACTACCATGGTATTCTTTTAATATCAATGTGTGCCGTGATTCGCTTACGCCATTAACCTTAACAGTTGTACCTGATGCAACCTGTCTCTGCATTTTGAAACTATTGCCAACTGTGGCAGAACTTTGTGCCCTTCCCCCACCCTCACCATCAACCCCAACCCGATGATGTAACCCTTCCCCCTATGGAACTTTCCTGAGGGTCGCTAGTTGCATTCGCGAGGCCTCCATCGGTAGAGGCTCACAATATCAACCTTTTCAAACAATATCAATTGGAGCCGTTGTTCTCGAGAGGGTCATCTTCACGGCTCAAGTAAGGATGTCTCCGTAAATCCATTTCAGTCAGCTGAGTCCGGGATGTCATCGCCCGGTCGTGGTGGCCTGTTTCGATCTCGTGGATGATCTTTGGGAGGAATGGGGATGGACGTCTCAATGTACGATATGGCTTCTGCCGGGTTCTCAAAGAAATGCGACCTGCCTCCATGTTGAATCCATAGTTTCGCCGGGAAGATGAGGGCGTATGGGACATGGCGCAATCTCAGAAGCCTTTTGGCCTGTTCGTAGGATCTGCGTTGCATTTGGACGCTGGTCGAAAAATCCGGGTAAATGTGGACTCTGCTTTCCTCATATTGCAGGGAGCCTTTTTCCCTGGAGAGCTTTTGGACCGTATCCCTGTCCCTGTAGTTGAGGAGGCGCACAATAATCATGCGCAGTGGCGCCCCAGGCTTGGGCGGTGGCGCTAGGGTACGGTGAGCCCTCTCAACGAGAAAGTGGTCAGAAAAGGATTCCATGCCCAGAAGAGTTTTCAAGAAGACCTCTACTTGTCGCTCCATCGGGCCCCTGCAGAAGGATTCTGGAATGCCAACAATACGGATATGGTTTCTTCTAGATCTCGATTCAAGGTCTTCGCATGTTGCTTGAGTCTTACGCAGTTCTCCTTTCAGCTGTCCTATGTCTCGGCCATTTGTGTTATCGTATCTTCATTGTACTGATTTTCGGCTTCTGTAATACGAGAGCTTTCCCTGTCCACTCTAGCCTTAAGGGAGCTGATAGTTGAAACAATATCGTCCAACTTGACGTTTACTGCCAGGAAGCCATTCTGTACCATGGTCACTAAGCGATCTTCTCTGGCGTCATGCCGTCCCAGCAGGATTGTCATCCCCCATGGGTGTGGCGGCCAGCGTCCCTTGGGGTTCGGAGCTGGCGAAGGAGTCCATTGGGCCAGTTTTTTTCCCGCCTGTAGTTTTTTTCTCATTGCGGCCCATGAGTCGCCTATGTAGAGCAAGGGTTGATGACGGGGGTTAGTCCTGTCGCCCACACTGGTATAGTATAGTCTGTACGGACCAGTGTGGGTGACTATATTCTGCAACCCGTTGGGTACCAGTACATCAAATCTTGTGTCTCATAGATGTTGTTGCCATACGGTTCCTGGGATGTACTGCAGTGAGGCAATGTTCCCCAAGGTCCTGCCCGGCAGTGTCTTATTGGTGGTAGCTGCAGGCGAGGTCCGCGCCCATTGTAGGAGCGGTTATCCAGAGTATTAAATTGGATTGCGGCTGAGCTCCGCCCGCTGCCTATACTGGTTCGGGTATTGTGCAGAGAGTGGTGGCAGTGTTCTTGTACTTTTGGTGTCACATGTCCTCATATTAGACTTTCACCATTGTCACCATCAGCCTGTCTCCACACAGACACCCAGCGGTCCACTGGTGTTATGCCACATTACCTCCAGCGCCCGTATACTGTGCCCTGGTCCTCGTGGCGCTGGACGCCCAGTTCCCTGGCGTGATCGGATCGTGGCACAATCAGGCCAGTGGTATCGGGGGGCCCCTTGCTACGGATCTCGTTCGTCCTCCCGCAGTGTGGGCCGGATTACAGGGTTAATAGAATCTTGTATGGGCCCCCCCAGTGGCAAATAGCAGAGGGGCAGAACCCTCAGGCAACCAACACAAGAGCTTGCAGGTATAGTATAGTACCCAGTCCACTTCACAGATGTATTGTGTCCTCCCACGTTTATCACTGTTCCTGAGTGGCAGCCAATATGCAGAGGATCTTTTTAACTTCACTCCGTAACACGCTTTATGTCGCTGGGTCCGCACACTTTCACACCCCTCACCTGCTCTCGCAGCGCCGGTCGGAGGCCCGTTCGGCGGCAGACCCGCAGCCAGTGCCAGCTGGGACCCCGCGTGAGAGACGGTGCGACGACTCAGCTGTTATTCGGGGGGGTGGGCAGGAACCGCAGACGATCCCACGTCCACCCAGGATCCTGGTGCCTGCACACACGGTCCGCCCCCGGGCCCGTGTCGTGAGGCTGCACCGCGGGGATTGGCACTCCTCCCCCCCGCGGCCCTGTGTTGTTGATGACACCTCGGTCCAGCGTAGAATTCTCCCAGAACTCAGGGGCGGCTCGCCGTCCACCTGGCAAGCCATTAGTTTAAAGGGAGCTGCGAACTCCCCCGCACCTCTGCGTTTTCGAGCAGGATTTGCACACAATGTGCTGCAGGAGTACGGGAAACAGATGATGTAGCCGTTTCTTCTCTCCGCGGCTCCAAGAAGGATTTATTTATGTATAGGATGTTCATGGATCGGAGCACTCCGACCAGGCGGCCATCTTAGTTGCGCGCAACAGCGCCCCCCCCTAGAGAAGGTATTTAAACCCTGGGAAATCTGGAAGACTTCCCTGTGGCACTGCACTGAAGGTGCTTTGCGACACAATTGTAAAAGATGATGCCTATGGAGTTGGTTAGACTCCACAACCAAAAAGAAACACAGTGTATAAAATCTCATTAAAATACATGAGATAGTGGGAAAAAAGGTCTCACTCTCTCCAGGTAAAAACATCAAGTCCTCAAAATCCAGCAAAGTTGCTGGCGGTCTCTAAGGTGGAGGGAATTAACACATTTTTGAGAATTCTCCCTAACAATCTTCGCCCTTGAGGCGCACTGAAATTCACTGACAAGGGGTATCTGCTGTCAGTAGATGGAGACAAAAAGCACACAGGCTCCTTTGGAAAAAAACAGAACCTTTTCCGTTGAAAAACACAAACAAACATAGAAGAGGCTCGAAGAGCAAACTCGAGGACTCCCAACACTGAAGCGTGCAGTCAAAATCTGAAGATGGCTGCCAGAGGAGGGATTTAGGGAGAGAACTGTCATTGGATGGGGGCAGTACGATCCAGAGGACAGTGATTGGTTTAAAGGAGATATAGTTTGTAAGTGAAAGTTAAACAGTTCTATCTTTTACCGAGGATTCCCAGCCTGACGACGGGGGATATTCAGGAGTATATGAATCCATGCCAGACCCAATGCTGAAGAAATTATAAGTTACTCACCGCAGTGACCAAAGTACTCTTAGTCCATAGTCCCCTTTCCTCCATACTGTATGGGCGTCCCTTCCAAGGGACGAGAGACGGAACCTTTTTCACCAAAAAAAAAACACCTTTCCCTTTAAATTTAGAGGCGTGCGGCCCAGGGAGCATGCACTGTCCTCTTTCCTCCATACTGTATGGGCGATTACAACTGATTGTGGCCCCAGGGTGGTGAGGAGGAGTCCCTCCTTAAGCAAATAGGTTCCTGAGAACCGCCTGTCCAAAAGCCGCATCAGATCTAGAGCCGGCATCCAAACAGTAATGCTTGCAGAAAGCCGAAGGAGAGGCCCAAGTGGCCGCCCTGCTTATGACTTGCCAAGGGACATGGCGCTGGAATGCAATAGCTGTTGCCTTGGCCCTGACTGCGTGGGCATGCATTTTGGCTGGCAGCGGCTTGTACTGGCCCTCGTACGCTTCCTTGAATGCAGAGACCATCCAGCGGGATATGGAGGCCTTAGAGACCTGATAGCCTGGCCTCGAGCCTCCGAAAGTGACAAACAGAGCATCCGACTTGCAGAAGCCCTTGGTCCTGTACAAGTAGAATTTTAGGGCACACCTGACATCCAGGCAGTGCAGCACTCTCTGTGCTTCGTCCTTGGGATCAGGAAAGAACGTAGGAAGGACTATTTCTTCGTTCAAGTGAAATGCGGATGGAACCTTGGGCAGAAATGCCAGGTGCGTCCGCATGACTACCTTTGCCTTGTGAAAGGTGGTATATGGTTCAGAGCCGACCAGCGCCTGGATCTCGCTGACTCTGCGAGCCGAGGTAAGACGGACTAGTAAGGCTGTCTTGATGGTGACCAGCCTAATGTCCACAGACGCCATTGGCTCGGATCGTCTGTGCGCCAGGGCGCCCAAGACTATGTGTGACGATAGTGTTGGAGGAGTAAAAAATGCCTTCCTCCGAGTTCCTGTAAGCCCCAGTGGCTGCAAGGTATGTACAGCAGATGTCCACCTGTGCGCCCGAATGAGCAAGGTGTGCCAAAAAGGAGAGCACATCGTCCAAATTGCAAGCCAAGGGGTCAATTCCCTTGGAGTCTGCACAGTGGCAGAATCTGGTCCATTTGCTTTTGTACTGGGCCCTGGTGGCTTTGCTCCTGGTGCCCTGTATGAACTCCAGATTGGGCTGTGAGAGGCTAAGGTGCCAAAACGTTACTTGCTCAGATACCACGCTGTGAGGGCTAGTTTCCCTGGTGCAGGGTGGATGATTCTGCCCCCCTGTTGCGCCAGAAGACGTGCTGGGCCCGTCGAAAGGTGTATCGAGAGGCTGAGTAGTTCCGAAAACCATGGCCTGGCCGGCCACCATGGAGCTGTCAGAATGATGAGGAGTCGGTGAGACTACTTGATCTTGCAAATTACCCTGTGGATCAGGGGTGTAGGCGGAAAGGCATAGGCCTTCATGCCGGTCCACTGGAGGTGAAATGCGTCACCCAGAGAGCCGGGGCCCTGACCCTGTCAGGATGCAAACTTGGGACACTTCTTGTTGTGCCAGGTGGCAAAGAGATCCACTTGGGGATGACCCCACCTGTTGAAGATTTCATGAATAATGAGGCCATTTAGCTGCCACTCGTAATTGTCCGCCCCCAGCCCACTGAGCCTGTCCGCCTCCAGGTTGGATTCCCCCAGGAGGTGGACTGCGGAGAGATAAATGTCATTTTCCAGGGCCCATTCCCACATGCTGGTTGCCAGCCTGCACAGAGGAGGGGATCTGGTGCCTCCCTGCTTGTTGACGTAGTACACACTGGTCGAGTTGTCTGTCTAGATGAGGACAACCTTTCCCTTGAGAAGTGGTAGGAATGCTCTGAGCGCTAGCCAGATGGCGTTCAGCTCCAACCAATTTACGTGGTATTCCTGCTCCTATCGAGTCCAGGTGGCATGGACCGAGAGATCGTCCAGGGTGGCACCCCAGCCCTCGAGCGAGGAGTCTGTGGTGAGGGTGGCCTGCGGAGAGGGCGGCCGAAAGGGCTTGCTCGTCCGCAGTTCATGGACCACCAAGTTAGGTCTGGGTGGGGAGATGGAGGAACGTTGATCCTCTGGGATTGCGAGCCCCACTCCTGATTCCATGCAAAGTGCAGCTGAATCCTTCTCATCCTTAGTCCCATGTGTGGCACGGCTAACAGGACCGCCGCCAGAAGACCCAGGAGATGTTGGTACCACCATGCCGAGGTCCCCTCTCTGCTGAGGAAGTGGGCAGTGGCCCTCTTGATGGCTGAGATTTTGCCTTCCGACAGGAAAACCCTCTCGAAGGACGTGTCCCAAATGAGTCCAAGGAATGTCAGAGTCTGCGTAGGGTGCAGCTGTGACATCTTGAGGTTGAGCGAGAAGCCCAGGTCGTCTAGTGTGTTAATAAGGGCAGGGGAAGAGTGGTGAACCGCTTCCGGATATGTAGCCCTGACAAGCCAGTCGTTGAGGTATGGGTAGATGTGGAGGCCCTGCGCTCTGAGGAGGGTCGCAACAGCATTCAGAAGTCTGGTAAAGACCCTGGGGGCCGAGTTGAGGCCAAATGGGAAAACTTTGCATTGGAAATGGTAGCCCATGATCCTGAATCGTAGGAAAGAACGATGGGGCTACCAAATCTGGACGTGTAGGTATGTGTCCTTCAGGTCCAGGGAGCACATCCAGTCTCTCTTGTCCAATGTCTCCGCTATAAAAGCTGGCGTAACCATCTTGAATTTTTGCAGGGGTAGGCAGAGGTTGAGGGTGGAAAGGTTCAGCACAACTATCAGGCCCGCTTGGTTCTTCTTCTGAATGGCGAAAATCCTGGAGTAGAAGCCAACGCCTCGCTGGGAGGCTGGGACTTCCTCCACTGCCTGGCTCTCTACGAGCGACCGGATCTCCGCCAAAAGAGTTGCTGTCCCAACCTGTGGAGTGGAGGGAATGAGGGAGGAGAGGCTGGGATCGGAAGGCGGTAACCTGTGGATACTACATAGAGGATGCAGGGGTCCGCGAAATTCTGATGCCAGAATTGTGCATGGAGAGCAAACCTGCCCCCCACCGGAGACACGTGGACCCGCAGGGGCGTGTCATGCCTTCTTTCCCTCGGAGGCTGACGCTGAGGAGGGGGACTGGAAAAAGCCCTTACTCCCCCCCCCCCTTTTTGTTGTTTGCGCAGGTTCTGAGACGGCGAGCGGTCCATCTGCCTGGATCTGCGTTCCTGGAAGCCGCGGAAGCCTCCATATGTACAACCCTTTTCCGAGCGCTGCTGAGATTGGGTGTACGATTTGGGCGTGGTCTTTGTAAGAATGGATAAAGACTTTGCCGTTTGTCCAGCTCTTCTTCCGTAGAGGAGTGGAAGAGGCCCCCACCCTCCCTCGAACGGTAGACTAAGAATGCGCTCCTGGACATCAGGGTTGAATTTCATTGCCCAGAGCAAGGCTGTTCTCCTCATGTCCGTGGCAATGCAGATGGCATGGCCTGAGGTATCGATATGAGCCACTGTGGATTCCATGAGCTCATGCACCACGAGCTTGGCTTCCGCTACCCCTGCCTTGAAGCGTGATTGGCATTGGGTGGGGAGTTCCGGGAGGAAGTCCAAAATTTCCTGCCATAACTGTTGATTGGTGGCAGCCAGTATGGCATCTGCGTTGGCCTGACGCAGGTCCAAGGAGGCGTTGGAGTAGATCTTCTTGCCGTAGGCCTCCAAGATCTTCTCCACCTTGCCTTGCAGCGCCGCAGAGGAGGAGGCTGAGGACGACTGCGGCTAGCAGTATAGTGATGCCGCAGCGATCACCGAGGAGTGTGGCTGAGGATGGGTCAAGAGCAATAGTGTATCCCCTTCCATCTGCCTGTACTTGGCGTCCAGGCGTCGGTTGACCGGCTGGACTGAGTGGGGCTTGAGACAACCCTTCTTGGCCAGGGAGACTACATCGGTTTGCAGTGGATTCCCAGTGTTAGCAGAGGGGTGTCTTGTGAGGACTTCAGCCAGAACCCCCTCTGCCGGTTGTTCGACCTCGGGTTGGGGGAGGCTCAGGTACTCTGCCAGACCAGCAAGATGTTCATGGAAGGCCCTGGCTGAGGATGGCGTGTCCGGATCCTCCTCCTAGTCTGTATCCTGCATCTGGAGGATCTTGTGGAGGAGGAGGGGTAGATGGCACAGGAGGCTGGGGTACAGGGACCGCAGCTGGCGGCTGAGGCGGGGCTGTGGAGCCGGCTGCACCGGGGCCGAGGGGTCCGATGAAGGCGTCTGTGGTGCCTCTACCATGACGGGGAGGACTTCCCTGACTGCATCTTTGATGATAACCCCCATATGAGGAGACCTCATGAGGCCGAGAAACTTCTCGAAGAGCACCTCCTTACTGGCCAAAGAGGTGGCAGGGGGTACCAACAGGGTAGCGGGGGGGTGCTGGAGCCGCTGCGTACCCTGTCCATATGGACGCAAAGGAAAGTTGCCCTGCGCAAATGAAGGGTAGACTGTAGGCCACGTACCTGGTTGAGGCCAGTCCCACCTTGACACTCGTTCTTCGCCAAATTTGTGGAATGGCGTCAGACGGGTGCCCCTTTCTGGCGCAGGGACATTATGTCGAGCTGCCTGCCACGTGCCTGCAACGTGTTGCTCGGCCCGGTGGGCCCGACCTCGTCCAAGACTCTTGCGTGTGGGTCACAAGGCCTATCATGCTCCTCGGCCCAGTAGGTGTAAGACCCTCGACCCGGCGTTCGGTAGAGGTGCGTTTAGACGCCCCCTCGGACGTATTGCTGGTATTAGGGCATAGCCCCTCGGACGTATTGCCAGTGTTAGGGCGTAGCCCCTCAGTCATTGTGCCGGTAAAAGGGCATAGCCCCTCGGGTGTAGACCTGGTACAATAACCTTCCGGTCACTCGACACTGCGCCCGGGAGGATCCGAGGACCCCTCAACCCAAAGACCGGTAGCTGGAGCAGCCCCGGGACACGTGCCGGTAGAAGGACCTGGCCTGTCCCTCCCGTGTGGGAGAGTCCCTGTGAAGGAGTCTCCCTTGCGGGGTGCCCTACCTTGGGCCTAGTTCGATGCTTCACCAAGTTCTTGAGATCCTCTGGAGGCAACTTCTGGAAGAGCTCCCTCCTCCTGGCTAGTCTGTTCTTCGAGCACAGCGAGTCACACGCCGAACATGATTGCCAACCATGGTCTGGGCCAAGGCAACGTAGGCAGAGGGCGTGGGGGTCTGAGGTTGGGAAGAGCCTGTTGCAGGATGGACACCTGCTGAACCCTGTGGAAGTCGACATGCGCCGGGGTAGTGCGTGACGCTTGAGGACAGAGTACCTGAATGATAGATAAGACAAAAAAGACAAAGAGAAGAAGTATCCGCACGTGGAATTACATAGCCGAAGCCAAACCCAGGAGCGCTGGTAAATTCGGCCCGTTCCCGTTGATGCGGAAAAGGGGACTGAGGTGTGGCACCGGAGGGCAGAGTCAGGGCAGCTCATGCTCCCTGGGCCGCGCCCCTGCGTGCCTCTAAATTTAAAGGGGAACAAGGTTTTTTCTGGTGAAAAAGGTTCCGTCGCCGTCCCTTGGAAGGGATGCCCATACAGTATGGAGGAAAGGGGACAGGACATAAGAGTAATACATAATTTGTGCTTTTACTGTGGTTCAGCTGGTCATCCAGTAGGGGATTGTCCAAAAAGACTGAAAAGCTCTGGGTCCTCGGTAACGAGGGGTGGACTGACAGACCTAATAAAGTAACAAATCAACTCCTTCCAACTCCATAGTCCCTCAACCCATGACTCTGCACATCATCTTAAGCATATAAGATACAGCTCCTATTGACACTGAGCCTTAATAGATTGCAAGGCCACCGGCAACTTCATGGATGCTCAATTTACCTACTAACATAACCTTAACTTTAATGATAAAGGATGAAGCCATCCACCGCTAAACAGATCTATTCTCACATCAGGCCCAAAAAACTGGATAATTCCATAAAACATGCGTGGTCTATCATGAGCACCTATCGTTTGACATTCATGATGCACCATATGTTCAAATAATCCTCGGGATGCCCTGGTTAGCGGTGCACAACCTGTATATTACTGGACAGAGGGGTGTTCCCTTTCAAATCAGACCATTTTTTGGAATCCTGCCATCTGGAATCAATCCTCTAACAGAAGACATTATCAAGATCTGACAAAACAGTTCCTGGTACCCCAAAGGGTGTGGCTGCTACCATCAAGGTTTTACCTGAGGAGTAGCAAGATTTTCAAGAAGTTTTTTGACCCTAAAGAAGCAGATAATCTGCCAATGCATCGTCGTAAGACTGTCGTATTGAATTGATACCAAATGCTGTAATACCCTATTGCAAGATTTACGGATAAACACCTCAACAAATTGGAGTACTTAAGTAATGCATAAACGACACTCTGGCTAAGGGATCCATACAACACTACCTCGCCAGTAGGAGCTCTCATCTTTTTAATTCCAAAAAAGAACTGCCTAGAACTCAGACCATGTTTGGATTATCAACAAATGAACGCCATTACCGTAAAAAAATGTTGCCCCATACCATTGATCCAGACAACGATAAACCAAGTTCAAGGGGAAAAGATTATCTACAATGAGCCTACAATTTGGTAAGAATCCGCCCAGGAGAAGAGTTGAAGACTGCCTTTTGCACTAAGAGGGCCATCACTATGAATATTTAGCAAGCCATTCAGGCTCTGTAATGCTCCATCTGCACCCCGACACTTTCAAAACAATGTTCATCGTCCGGTTCTGAAACATTTTGTTGTAGTCTATTTAGACAACATATTGGTGTATTCTGCTTCCCAAGACTTGCACGTCAACCATGTTGAGGGAGGTGTTACATCTGTTATGGAAATAGCAAATAAATGTAAAACGATTTTAAATGTGCCTTCGAAGAAAATCACTGTGTCCTAGCTCAGATAGTTTCTATCCCAGAGTGAGTATGCATGACCCCCATTAAGGTTAAAGTAGTTTTTGGAATGGTTTGCACCTAGGAATGTCACTAATCTCCAAAGGGTTTAAGGTTTTGTCAACTATTATTGTCGGTTCATTGCCCCATACTCTTGCATGACCCAACCATTGACTTCTCTATTACAGAAGGATGTTTCCTTTGAATGGGAACCACAGACTGAAGCTGCGTTTCAGACCCAGAGGAGTTCCATCACCACAACTCCTATTTAGCGATTACCAGATGCCAACTTACCCTATGTGATAGAAACAGATACTTATAAACTGTTTCTGGGGGCAGTGTTATCTTAACGACAACCCAGCGAAAAAACATTGCAAACAGGGACATTTAAAAAAAATGTAATCCTGCTGAAATAAACTACACTATTTTCGACCAAGAATATTGCGTTTTTAAAAATGGCAAGAATTACGAATCAACATCAATCATGATGGGTATAGTTCTTCAGTAGATTCAATTTTATAATCACATTTAAACCAGGGTCCCAGAATACCAAATCATTTGTCCTATCCTGACAATACCACCCGTCAGAAAAACGCTAAAGGAGGATTGACATTTGTCCTACGTGATAAAGTGGTGATTGTCCTCATCAACAGCTGCTAATATATTTGTGGAGCAAGTACGAAATTCATACACCACCAGACATAACAAGTCCATCATTAAATTGATGACCTTTTACATAATGGTAAGTGTTTATGGATACCCGAAAAAAAGCAACAATTCATCCAGTGGTGTCATGACAGCACTCTCGCTGGACATTATGGCTAAAGAAAAACTTTGGAATTAGTACAAAGGTATGCATGGTGGCAATACCAATCTTGAGGCTTAGAGGAATACATTAAAGGATGTGAAATTTAAGTTTGAGCTAAGAGTCTAAGGCAAGCACCTGCCAGTCTATTGATCTCTCGACCTGTACCCGCCCAACCCTGGCATACAGCTTTAATGAATTTTGTTACAAATTTCCACCATCCCCTCACAAAAGACAGATTTAATATTATTCTCACTGTGGTTGATTAGTTCCCAAAAATGGCTCATTTCGAACCTTTGAAAACATTCCCATGGGGGCGGAAATAGCTCAGACCCTTCCTGAAAACAGCAGCGAGACATCATGGTCTTCCCAATTGTATAATATCAGATTGAGGACCCCGATTTGTTTCACAATTCTGGGAAACACTACAGAAATATTAGCTATTGGTGCACATCTATCTTCGGCATATCACCCTCAGAGCAATAGGCAAATTGAAAAAGTACACCAGAACTTCGAACAGTATTTCAGATGTTCCTGTACCGAACAAGAAACTAAGTGGGTGAAGCAACTTTCCAAAGCAGAGTTTTCTTATAATAACACTTTGCAAAAGGGTCATCTGCAGTATTTGTTAGAATGGGAGGGGTACGGACCTGAAGACAGCACTATCTTATACTCATGCGCCCCATCTCCTTCAGGCATACCATCAGAAACACCCTGAAATACCAGGGCCGTAGAAGGGAGCTAGGAAGGAGTGTCACAAAATCTATTTTTTTAACTTCATTTTTATTAACATTTATTAAGGTAACAAGTCATTACCGAATGCAATCAATTTGATTTCACAGTATAAAAAGACAGTATTAGTTCCCCGGGTTTACCCCCCCAAACGCTCCGCCCATATCTCCCCAAACACCCTAAAATGCTCCAAACCACATCTTATAGAACCCCTATAACCTTCATAATCCCCTTGCCCTCCCTCCCCCTCTTTACACCCCTCTCAAGAACTCATCCCGGTGTGCCAACACTCATTGAATCATGTCTCAAGGGATCAGTCCTCAATGTATCCTTGCTATCCTATATCGGCTCCCTCTGAGGCGGCCCCCCTCCCATCCCTCCGGCTCACCTCACGTGCCTGCAGGGCTCGCCGGGACCCCTTGTCCAGTCCCCACTTTAAAATCAGCACACACAACTCTGCATTGACTTGATTGACCATCATATTATGCACTTTCCTCTCCCATATCTCTCTAGACGGGAGAGTTTCACTCTTCCAACTTTGACCTATGGCCAATCTCCCCACTCTCAGCATTGACTCCCACATGCTAGGGAGTCTATATTCTTCCCTGTTCTTCTTCAAAACCCCCAAGAGTATCTGCATCAGGCCCAGACTTAGATTAACTCCTGTGAGTTCTTCCATCCACCCTAACATTTCCGTCGAGAACACCTGTACCTTGGGTCATCGCCACCACATATGAGCCAGATACCCCCTCTGATCACAACCCCTGGGACACATAGGAGAGGCCCCCACATACATTCTGGACAGCTTCAGGGTATCTCTATGACAGCCCATCAAAACTTTAAAGTTATGCTCTATCGTGGAGGTGAACAGATTACCCTGGAAGGTGACTTTATAAATTTGTGCCCAGTCATTATCCTTGATTTCCTCCCCCGACAACTCCACCCAGTACCTCTGAAATGCCTGTCTCCCCTCTAAACAGGACTCATTCAAGGCTTTGTACAATGTAGACAAGATGCCCCTTCGCGTTATAGAGACATTAATAACCTTCTCGACCATCTTCAGTTCTCTTGCCACTTATCATCCCCATGTTTGGTCGGTCATTATGCCCTTAATAAGGAGATACTCAAAGACAGAAACCAAATCCCTCCCCAGAACCTTCCAAACATCTTCCAGGACCAGAAGAAACCCGTAATTGAATAGTTGTCCCGCCCGCTTGAGACCCATGTCCGACCATTTCTGCGAGAAAGCTGGCCCCTTGAGTGGGAAGTTAAATGGGGATCCCCATACTGATGACAGGGGTGAGGGTCAGGTCAGGAATGCTCGATTGCCCTCTGTATCGTGCAAGGCGGACCAAAACACCCCCAAGGTGGGGTGCAACCTGAGGCGTTCGGGTACAGACTTGAGAGGGGACCAAAGATAGTCCCTCACCTTCAAGGGATGGGCTGTCCAGTAGGTCCTCAGATCGTCTCTCAAATGCTCAAGCATTAACCTAAGTTTGGACCACTTGTAATACAAGCGGACATCGGGGAGCCCAAATCCCCCCCTTAGCCCTTGGGAGTGTCAGTGTCGGCATTATAACTCTTGGAGTCTTGTTTTCCCCTTTGAATCTGCAGAGTTCTCCTATTAGTTCTGAGAAGAACCTCTCTGGGAGCTGCCTTAGAATAGCTGCAAATAAGTATAGTAGCCATGAGAGTACATTCATCTTTATGGAGGTCATCCTTCCATGCCAAGTCACTATTAGGGGATCCCCAGATCAGCTGTCAATTGCGCACGAAAGGGGTCATAGATCACTGTAAGAAACTCCTCTAAGTGTCTAGTAATGTGGATGCCCAGGTAATATATGCCCCTTCCCTCAACTCTCATACCCTTGTATTTCCTTCTCAAATCTAAGAGAGGGCTATGCCCAAGTATAGGCATAATTCACAATTTCTCGACATTGATTTTAACCCCCGAGAGGTGTGTCAGGGTAGCTTGCTTTATTGCCCATGAAGTGTAGCTGAAGAATTCTACCCAACAATGTAACCCTGTGTATGGATTTAAAATACCATATCAAGGGATCTATTATTTGGAAGAATGGACCCAAACACGAACCGCAGACCTAGAGCCTGAAAGGAAAAGGCACGTTAACAATAGCCTTTTTCTTTTATCAGCAAGAACACAGTGTATCCAAACTGGACTACCCTTAATTAAGCTTTTCACTAGGAAAGACTAATACAACACTGGATGGTCGACTTGGGTGGAACCAACCGGTTAGCAAGGAGGTGTGCAATTCTGGAGTGAGCAAAGAAGTAAAGATACAAAGTGAGGTTTGGTATAACTGAAAAAGGAGAGGAACCACGAAAGCAATAGGTATTAGATGACCCTTACCGTGTTCCTGTTGATAATCAGCCCTTGACATGCAGAGTAGAATAGTGATCACTATTTAGGTAGATCCGGAAGCAACCTTAGGGGACAGTACTACTCCCGCAGAAAACGGACCGCCTAGAGGCCAGGAAGTCACCTGAAGGACCCGACGGAACGCGGACGCTCCCAAATCACCCTCCAAGAACCAGGAAGTCTCTAGTCCGTACCGGGATGAAAGGGAGTGAGAGCTTCCTGGCTACCAGGTAGAGATCACAGGTTAGGATACAATCCAAATGCAGAGTGATGAAAATCCGGGTCGGCAAGGATGTGCAGGTAATACTGAGAAGTCCGTTAATCAATCTGGGTCAGCAACGTGGAGGCAAGAACAATTCCAAAATCGAGCGGAGACAGAAATCCTTCAAACAGTCCGGGTCGGCAACGTGGAATACAGTAGCAATCCAAAATCGAGAGGAAACAGAAGTCCTATGAGCAGTCCGGGTCGGTAACGTGGAAGACATCAGATCAAGGCAGAACACAAAAAGGTCTCAGAAGAAAACAAGGTATGAAGGGTAGGAGTCACGGAAAGCAGAATCAGGAAGGTTCAGAAACTAAGTCCAAGGACAAAGCAAGAGATCAGCAAACCAATAGACCAAACGTAGATATTCTCAAGACACGAATCGTACTTCAGCCATAAATCAGAAGCACGGATTCAGAGTCAAGGGGAAGTTTAAATACTCATGAAGTCACATGACAGAAAGTGCGCGTGATGACGTATACTTTATTGTTTATAACATAGTCGCCATAGCAACCGCCAACGGGCTGTAAACGGTGCACATTTGTTTAATACAGTAAATCGATTTGCAAAAGGCCTTACTTGGAGGCGTCTGAATACTTTGGAAGCATTATTAGACCAACTCAGGGAGGAATGTGACGGAAGGGTGTGTGAGTCACTAGGTTTCCTGACAGTACCCCGCCTCAAAGAACATCTCCCCGGCTCGAGGACCAAAAATCGCACAACAAAGCAGGGGCATGGATATGAGAAATAGGTTCCCAGGTCCGATCCTCCGGCCCGTAACCCTTCCAGTCCACCAGAAACAACCTGACGCCACGAAACACCTTGGTATCGAGGATCTGTTGCACTTCATATTCATCTGAATCCAATACTGGAAGAGGACGGTCATGAGCTATAAACCTGGTGTCAACCTGTACAGGCTTGAGGAGCGAAACATGAAATACAGAATGGGTCTTCCAAGTATCAGGAAGCTTCAAGCGAACCACTGCCGGGTTAATCACTTCCGTGATCACAAAAGGACCTGTAAAACGTGGCAACAATGCCTTCCTACCAGGTATATGTAGATGTTTGGTGGACAACCAAACCTTCATACCCTTGACATACAAAGGTGATTTCAACCGTTGTAGGTCAGCACAAGTTTTAGTGCAACTCTGTGCATTCAACAGATGTTGCCTAATATCCGCCTGTAGTTTAGCCAAGGATTTGACACAGGACTGAGCTGCAGGGTTACTCGAGGACGTAACCAATGGCAATGGTAAAGTGCGTGGATGATGTCCATACAAAGCAAAAAATGGTGTGGAACCTGTGGCTGTATGTACCGAGTTATTACAGGCAAACTCAGCCATAGGCAAGAGTGACAGCCAAGAACTCTGGTAATGCATCAACAGACATCTCAAATACTGTTCCAGAGTAGCATTCAACCGCTCTGTCTGACCGTCAGTCTGCGGATGAATGCACTTGAATATCTGTCCTCTATACCCAAAGTAGATGTAACAGCCCTCCAAAAATGAGACGCGAATTGTGAACCACGATCTGTGATAATGATACTGGGCAGACCATGTCTCCTGAAAACCTGGTTAATGAATGAGACAGCCAACACAGGAGCTGAAGGCAAACCCCGACATGGGACAAACAGAGCACACTTCGTGAGTTAATCTACCAAGACCCAAATGGTATCATAACCACGGATTGTAGGCAAATCGACAATGGAATCCATAGAAATCATGGTCCATCGTACCTCAGGGACCGGTAATGGGTGTAGCAGTCCCATGGGTTTGGTATGAACGACTTTGCTTTGAGTACATACTGCGCATGTAGATATGTATTGATTTACATCACTAGACATCTTTGGCTACCAACACCACCTGCGTAACAATTCTAGTGTCTTTCGAGAACCCGGATGTGCTGAGAATTTAGAATCATGACACTACTGTAAGGCCAATTTATGCGTCTCCATTGTAGGCAAGAAAATCCTATCTTGAACATAAGGCAATGAATGTATTATAGTAATGTCATCTTTCTTGAAGACCTCTAGGTTTTGTTTGACCCACCTAAGCAAAAGAGATCTGAGAGATGTATTCATAGTACAGCCGCATACAACTTGGTGTGGGAGCAAAAACTAATCCTGACCATTCCGTTGACTAGCATCCCCCGGAATGCAAGACAACGCATCAGCCTTAGTATGTCTAGACCCAGGACGATAGGTAATCGTGAAATTAAACGCTGCAAAGAATTCATGCCAGCGTGTAAGTCTAGCCATCGTACATTTCACAGACTGTAAGGCTACTAAATTGCGTGGTCAGTAAATACCTGGACCGGACTCAAAGTGCCAAGTAAATGATGTCGCCAAACAACAAAGGCATCCCTGACGGCTAAGAACTCCCTTTCAGTAATAGTGTAATTACGCTCATGGAGATTGAGCTTTCTGAAGTGATGAGCCACAGAATGGAGTTCTTGCGAATCTCGGCAGTGTTGTGACAAGATAGCCCCCAAAGCCACATCTGAAGCATCAGTCTCAACCACAAATGGTTGGGATGGGTCTGGATGCTGCAATATTGGAGCTGAGGTAAAAGCAAGCTTTAATGTCTCAAAAGCCTTGTTAGCAGCGGAATCCCAAACAAATGTCTTCTTACTACTAGTAAGTGCTGTAAGGGGCACCGTGATTTCAGAAAATGATCTCACAAAGCGTCTATAAAAGTTTGCAAAACCAAGGAATGATGGCAAAGACTTAATGTCCTTAGGAGCTGGCCAATCCAGAACCGCACAGACTTTTGAGGAACTCATATGTATTCCTTGGTCGGTAATCTCATAACCAAGAAACTCCAAAGAAGTAACATGAAAAATACATTTCTCCATTTTAGCATATAAGGCATATTCCCGTAGACGTTGCAGTACTAGACGCACATGTTGTACGTGATGTTCATAAGAATCCAAATAAATCAAAATGTCATCTAGATAAATGATGAGAAACCTATCCATCATATCCCTGAACACATTGTTAAAGTGTTGAAACGTTGCCGGAGCATTACATAAGCCAAACGGCATCATGCAATACTCTAAGAGACCGTATTTAGTCTTAAATGCGGTTTTCCACTCATCCCCCTCTCTAATCCTCACCAGATTATAAGCCCCTCGTAGGTCTAATTTGGTGAATATTGTTGATGAGCCGAGCTGATCCAGAAGTACAGAGATCAGAGGAATTGGATATTGATTCCTGATAGTAATGGCGTTCAATGCACGATAGTCAATACAGGGCCGTAAATCCCCTTCCTTTTTTGGCACGAAAAATAACGGGGAGGCAGCGGGAGAACGGGAAGTACGGATGAAACCGGATTGTAAGGATTTGTCAATGTATTCTTTAAGGACAAGATCCTCCCTTTGTGTGAGAGAGTATATACGACGTGCCGGTATCTTAGCTCCAGGTACTAAATCGATAGGGCAGTCATACTGTCGGTGCGGCGGGAGAGTTTCTGCACCCTTAGCATCGAACACATCTGCATAATTACTGTATTCCTTGGGCAAGGTGGCGGTCGTGATGGCCCCTATAGCAGAGGAGACTTGTAACAGTGGCCCACAAGGTGAACTTGGACTAGTGTTGGAAGAAAAACACATAGATTCACACTGAGAGGAAACAAATTCCACTTCACCAGATCGCCAATCGATTGACGAGTTGTGATGTTTTAGTCATGGTAATCCCAGGATCAATCGATATTGTGGGGCGGCAATGAGATTAAAGCAGAGGGATTCTGTATGACCACTGTTAGTCATCATGGTTAAGTCAACAGTTTGTTCTGTAATCAAACCAGAAAGCAAGGTAGTGCCATCTACAGCATTAACCATTTCCAGGTGTGACTTAGTTACTACCGGGATACCCAATTTCATTGCAAAAGCATCATCAATATAGTTGCCAGTAGCGCCATAATCGAGTACTGCATCTATGAACCGTTCATGAGTAGGAGGACAAGAACAGCGAATAGGTATTACAAAAGGTTTTGAGGCCAGAGAGTCAAAAGATGCTGAGCTCGACAGGTCGACCCCTTCAACTGTCGAGCCTTGGCGTTTCCCTGCCGCTTTGGCTTCTTATTACAGGCCTTCAGCAAATGTTCTGAGGAACCGCAGTAGAAACAGAGATTGTTCTTTTTCCTTGCCTCTCTTTCCTCTGTGGTCAAAGGTCCTCTCACTGCACCAATCTGTATGGGTTGAGGACCTACAGGCACTGGAGCCGGGGTATTGATGGCCAAAAGGTACTAATGGTCTCTGTTCTCCTTTCCTCTCTGCCTTCCTGGCATCCATTTGAAGGACCATATCCAAAAGTTCAGGAAATGTGGTACGTACTATGGGTACCGTTGCCAAAGTGTCTTAAGGATTCAGATATTCCTTTATAGAACATGGAAGCCTTTTATCTTCAGGCCAACCTGTTTCAGTTATGAGTTGGTTGAATGTAACCAGATATGCCAACAATGAAGAGTCACCTTGATGTAATCCTAAGAGTTCAAGGTCTGTTGCTTGAGATTTATATTGAGTATCAAATACTCTGCTCATGGCTGCAATAAGGGCGTCACAATTAAATAATAACGGATGTCGCCAAACAACAAAGGCATCCCTGACGGCTAAGAACTCCCTTTCAGTAATAGTGTAATTACGCTCATGGAGATTGAGCTTTCTGAAGTGATGAGCCACAGAATGGAGTTCTTGCGAATCTCGGCAGTGTTGTGACAAGATAGCCCCCAAAGCCACATCTGAAGCATCAGTCTCAACCACAAATGGTTGGGATGGGTCTGGATGCTGCAATATTGGAGCTGAGGTAAAAGCAAGCTTTAATGTCTCAAAAGCCTTGTTAGCAGCGGAATCCCAAACAAATGTCTTCTTACTACTAGTAAGTGCTGTAAGGGGCACCGTGATTTCAGAAAATGATCTCACAAAGCGTCTATAAAAGTTTGCAAAACCAAGGAATGATGGCAAAGACTTAATGTCCTTAGGAGCTGGCCAATCCAGAACCGCACAGACCTTTGAGGAACTCATATGTATTCCTTGGTCGGTAATCTCATAACCAAGAAACTCCAAAGAAGTAACATGAAAAATACATTTCTCCATTTTAGCATATAAGGCATATTCCCGTAGACGTTGCAGTACTAGACGCACATGTTGTACGTGATGTTCATAAGAATCCGAATAAATCAAAATGTCATCTAGATAAATGATGAGAAACCTATCCATCATATCCCTGAACACATTGTTAAAGTGTTGAAACGTTGCCGGAGCATTACATAAGCCAAACGGCATCATGCAATACTCTAAGAGACCGTATTTAGTCTTAAATGCGGTTTTCCACTCATCCCCCTCTCTAATCCTCACCAGATTATAAGCCCCTCGTAGGTCTAATTTGGTGAATATTGTTGATGAGCCGAGCTGATCCAGAAGTACAGAGATCAGAGGAATTGGATATTGATTCCTGATAGTAATGGCGTTCAATGCACGATAGTCAATACAGGGCCGTAAATCCCCTTCCTTTTTTGGCACGAAAAATAACGGGGAGGCAGCGGGAGAACGGGAAGTACGGATGAAACCGGATTGTAAGGATTTGTCAATGTATTCTTTAAGGACAATATCCTCCCTTTGTGTGAGAGAGTATATACGACGTGCCGGTATCTTAGCTCCAGGTACTAAATCGATAGGGCAGTCATACTGTCGGTGCGGCGGGAGAGTTTCTGCACCCTTAGCATCGAACACATCTGCATAATTACTGTATTCCTTGGGCAAGGTGGCGGTCGTGATGGCCCCTATAGCAGAGGAGACTTGTAACAGTGGCCCACAAGGTGAACTTGGACTAGTGTTGGAAGAAAAACACATAGATTCACACTGAGAGGAAACAAATTCCACTTCACCAGATCGCTAATCGATTGACGAGTTGTGATGTTTTAGTCATGGTAATCCCAGGATCAATCGATATTGTGGGGCGGCAATGAGATTAAAGCAGAGGGATTCTGTATGACCACTGTTAGTCATCATGGTTAAGTCAACAGTTTGTTCTGTAATCAAACCAGAAAGCAAGGTAGTGCCATCTACAGCATTAACCATTTCCAGGTGTGACTTAGTTACTACCGGGATACCCAATTTCATTGCAAAAGCATCATCAATATAGTTGCCAGTAGCGCCAGAATCGAGTACTGCATCTATGAACCGTTCATGAGTAGGAGGACAAGAACAGCGAATAGGTATTACAAAAGGTTTTGAGGCCAGAGAGTCAAAAGATGCTGAGCTCGACAGGTCGACCCCTTCAACTGTCGAGCCTTGGCGTTTCCCTGCCGCTTTGGCTTCTTATTACAGGCCTTCAGCAAATGTTCTGAGGAACCGCAGTAGAAACAGAGATTGTTCTTTTTCCTTGCCTCTCTTTCCTCTGTGGTCAAAGGTCCTCTCACTGCACCAATCTGTATGGGTTGAGGACCTACAGGCACTGGGGCCGGGGTATTGATGGCCAAAAGGTACTAATGGTCTCTGTTCTCCTTTCCTCTCTGCCTTCCTGGCATCCATTTGAAGGACCATATCCAAAAGTTCAGGAAATGTGGTACGTACTATGGGTACCGTTGCCAAAGTGTCTTAAGGATTCAGATATTCCTTTATAGAACATGGAAGCCTTTTATCTTCAGGCCAACCTGTTTCAGTTATGAGTTGGTTGAATGTAACCAGATATGCCAACAATGAAGAGTCACCTTGATGTAATCCTAAGAGTTCAAGGTCTGTTGCTTGAGATTTATATTGAGTATCAAATACTCTGCTCATGGCTGCAATAAGGGCGTCACAATTAAATAATAACGGACTACCCTGTTCGAGCAATGGATTGGCCCATGATGCTGCTGTACCCCCTAAATGTGATAAAGGAAAGCAGCTTTAGTAGCAGAATCAGGAAAGGATGACGGCCTACAGAGAAAATGCAATCGACATTGGTTCAGAAAGGTGCGGTATGTCCTGGGATCCCCACTGAATCTCTCAGGTTGAGCCAGAGGAAATTGGGCCGTCATGTACACTGGCCCAGAATCCTGCCTATTAGGGGCTAAGCCCGAACCCGAAGGTTGTGCCAATTCGGGGACCTGGGGTCCAGGTGGTTGCATACCAGCCTGTATTTCATTGATACGTTGCTGCATAGAGGCATGGGCAGCAGTCATGTCTGCACGTAAATCCATGATCATTTGCAATAACTGGGCCAAAGGCTCGTTTGGGTCCATGGGTAAGGCTTCTGATTATGTCAGGGTAGCCTGATGTATTGCCCATGAAGTGTAGCCGAAAAATTCTACCCAACAATGCAACCCTGTGTATGGATTTAAAATACCATACCAAGGGATCGATTATTTGGAAGAATGGACCCAAACACGAACTGCAGACCTAGAGCCGGAAAGGAAAAGGCACGTTAACAATAGCCTTTTTCTTTTATCAGCAAGAACACAGTGTATCCAAACTGGACTAACCTTAATTAAGCTTTTCACTAGGAAAGACTAACACAACACTGGCTGGTCGACTTGGGTAGAACCAACCGGTTAGCAAGGAGGTGTGCAATTCTGGAGTGAGAAAAGAAGTAAAGATACAAAGTGAGGTTTGGTATAACTGAAAAAGGAGAGGAACCACGAAAGCAATAGGTATTAGATGGACCCTTACTGTGTTCCTGTTGATAATCAGCCCTTGATGTGCAGAGTAGAATAGTGATCACTATTTAGGTAGATCCAGAAGCAACCTTAGGGGATGGAACTACTCCCGCAGAAAACAGAACGCTTAGAGGCCAGGAAGTCACTTGAAGGACCCGACGGAACGCGGACGCTCCCAAAACACCCTCCAAGAACCAGGAAGTCTCTAGTCTGTACCGGGATGAAAGGGAGTGAGAGCTTCCTGGCTACCAGGTAGAGATCACAGGTAAGGATACAATCCAAATGCAGAGTGATGAAAATCCGGGTCATCAAGGATGTGCAGGTAATACTGAGAAGTCTGTTAATCAATCTGGGTCAGCAACGTGGAGGCAAGAACAATTCCAAAATCGAGCGGAGACAGAAATCCTTCAAACAGTCCGGGTCGGCAACGTGGAATACAGTAGCAATCCAAAATCAAGAGGAAACAGAAGTCCTATAAGCAGTCCGGGTCGGTAACGTGGAAGACAGCAGATCAAGGCAGAACACAAAAAGGACTCAGAAGAAAACAAAGTATGAAAGGTAGGAGTCACGGAGAGCAGAATCAGGAAGGTTCAGAAACGAAGTCCAAGGACAAAGCAAGAGCTCAGCAAACCAATAGAACAAACGTAGATATTCTCAAGATACTTCAGCCAAAATCAGAAGCAGTGATTCAGAGTCAAGGGGAAGTTTAAATACTCATGAACGTGCGCGTGATGACGTATACTTCATTGTTTATAACCTAGTCGCCATGGCAACCGCCATCGGGCTGTAAACGGCGCACATTCCTTTAATACAGTAAATCGTTTTGCAAAAGGCCCTACTTGGAGGCGTCTGAATACATTGGAAGCATTATTAGACCAACTCCGGGAAGAATGTGACGGAAGGGTGTGTGAGTCACTAGGTTTCCTGACAAGGTGGCTATACTCCGGGATCTGTGCCATAAGTGCCGGCAGTGAGCGCTGGATATCTCTGAGGTACCCCAGTATGTCGTTCACAAATAGCGAGAGCTTGAATTTGACTCCCCCCCAGTTATTCCCCTGAATCTGCTCGTTCGCTCAGATCGCGACCCCTAATGGTTCCATCATCAAGGAATAGAGTAGTGGCAAGAGGAGACATCCTTGTCTTGTGCCCCTTGTTAACATAAAGACCTCTGACAGACCCCTTTGACGCACACCCTAGCCCTAGTCTTATTATACAGCTCTACCACCTACCTCAGAAAGTTTGTACCTAGCCCCCTCTTCATCAGGATCTTCATCATGAAGGGCCATTCAACATTCAACCCTGTCAAACGCTTTCTCCGAGTCCAGGGATACCAAGCAGGCATCCACCCATCTGAGCACAGTTGATCAAGTTTAAGATCTTCCGTATATTGTCTTGTCCCTGTCTCCCTCCAACGAAGCCCACCTGACCACTGTGCACCAATTTAGGCAATCCCCCCTCCACTCTCCTCCCCAATATTTTCACCTGTATTATTACATCACTGTTCAGAAAGATAGGCCTATACAAAGAGCTCTTGGAGGGATCTTTCACCTCGTTCGGGATCGCTACAATCGTTGCCAACAGCATTGTGGGGGGCAGGGCCTCCCCCTGCAAGTAGGCGTTAAACACCCTTGTTAAGCATGGGGCTAACCATGACAAACAGTTTATAGAACTTCATGGAGAAACCATCTTCCTCGGAGCCGTACCAGACTTCATTTCCTTTATGGCCTGCAATACCTCGTCAGCTGTAATTGGGCACGCAAGATTCTCCACTATCTCATGGGGCAGCCCATACAAAAATTATTCGATCTGCGCCCTGTCCCCCGTCCATTCTGAGGCATAGACTTTACTATAGTACTTTGCAAACACCTCCCCAAATATTTTTTGGGTCATGAATGGGCGTACTCTCCTCAGTCACTATACCGCCAATCATTCTTCGCTTTCTCTCCTCTCTCAGTCTCCATGCCAGGATCTCGTCTGCCCTATCACCTTTTTCGTTTCTGTTTCAAGAATAGAAGTTTCTTTTCTGTATCCTGAATTAGGATGGCCTTTAACTGGGTTTTATATTGCTGGAGTTCTTTCATCTCTGCTGGAGACACATTTTTCCCCAGAAGTCCACCCGGCTGTAACTGCGCTATGGTTCTGTGGAGCGTGATTTCCTTTTGCCCCCTCTCCTTTTGGGAGCCTAGCTTAATAAAAAAAAAAAAAACGCATCATCACCCGAAAGCCCTCCCACAGGGAATGGACACCCACCTCAACAGTGTCATTAAAAAGGAAGTAGTCCTTGAATTCCACAATCAGTTCCTGTTGCACCTCTCTATCCTTCAACAGGAAGACATTACATCTCCAACTCCCCCATTGGCCTGGAGTCCTTCTCATGCCCACTGATATCCTCACCATATCATGGTCCGACCAAGGGATTGGGGCAACCTGCGAGTCTAAAACGTCCGCCTTTAGGATCATGTCTACTAAGATCAGGTCTATGCGTGAGAATGAGTCGTGCACCGCTCAGTGATAGGTGTATGGCCTATCCGCTTTCAGGGGGGGGGGGGGGGTGAGGGAGTCAACCAGGCCCAGAACTTCAGTCACTTGTGTAAAGCATATTGGGTCTCCAGCTCCTGCCCTGGAGGCCGGCCCCTCCCCCATCCTTTTACAATCCCTCACAGGGTCCAACACCATGTTAAAATCCACCCTACAACCAGCTGGCCCTCCACAAACGTGATGAGAGTATCCCTCACCTCCTCCCCAAAGTCGCATTGGCCCATATTTGGAGCATAAACAGAGCCCAAGGCGAGTGGGGATCCCTGTAATTGACCCTTAAACACATATCTCCCATTGGGATCAGACAGAACTGATTCCACCACAAATCCCACTCGGCCTGAGACCAAAACTGCCACCCCCCTCCTTTTCCTCACAACAGATGCCATAAACACGTCCCCAAACTCCCTCGACCGCAGTCGGGGTTCCCTTCCCCTTAGCCAGTACGTCTCCTGAAGACACATCGAGTCCAATCCAGCCCTCTTAAATTCACACAGCACCACTGACCTCTTATTTGGCGAGTTGAGGCCTCGTACATTGAGTGAGGCAACAGACATTTCACCCAATCTGTACATTACTTAACTGCTTGAGTCCCACGTAGCTCACCTATTGCCTGAGACAGTTCCATCGATGGGCTTCCGTCCCCAGAGCCCACCACACACCAAACCAACTTTGAATCAACACACTCTGAACTATGCATGAAATTATCAATCCAACCTCTCCCTTCCTCCCCTCGGCCCCTGGCATTTAACCCCACCCAGATTGATTAGCTAGTACGGGATCAAAGGACCGGTGGTCCTACCAAACTCAGGACCAGCCCAACAAAAGCCCATTACCCTGAGCCCCCCCAGCACAGTATAACTCGAAAACCTCACCACTCCCCCACCACCTCTTTCCCCCCAATTTTCCCAACCGATTGGTGGCTTCTATCAGGGGCAGCCGCTTCAATTTCCCCACATACACTCCCTTGCTGGTGTTGTCCCCAACAGCACCGTTCCTGGCAGCTATCAGCGATTCCCTCTTCCTCTAGGAGTGGTAAGTTTTTTGAACTTCTGTTTTCTGGGAATCCTTTGCCTATCTTTGGGCCGGTCTTTGCTGCTTGCACCTTCAATCATCTCCCCTAGGCCCTGCGGCGGGGGTCGAGAGTCTCCCATTAGTTCAATTGCCACCCTCTGTATGTCATCCTCCGTTACAAGCCTATAAGAGTAGCCCTCGTGCTCAAAAGATATAGAGAAAGGGAAGCCCCAGCAGTATAGCACTTCCTTATCGGTGTGCTGAGAGCATACCCCTGATTTCCTCCATCAAGGCAGCTATGTCTTTTTTGGTGGATACCAGGTCCTCATCCCTATTTCCAGCCTGGGTCGGTGGAGTCGGGTACACACTCGTTAGGGGAGCTTGGTACTGAAAATTCTTTAGAGCCGACCTCCAACTCATCTATTTCCTGGCTCCCCAGGCCATCCGCCGTCCCCCTATGGCACGCCTGGCTTGATCTCCCAGGCCGGTTTCCAGTGGCTGCTGTTGCCCACCTCTGATAGACCCTCTCGACTGTCTTCTCTTCGATGTGCCCCAGTGTTACTCACCGGGATGGTGACTGCTAGATGCAAGCAGACAGGACTTGGAATCTCGACTCAGGATTTTGATTGTAGAGGTCGGGCTAAATAGCACCCGAGCCTCTGCAATGCTTGTGCGAAAATGAGAGCCAGAATATCATGACGTCGATGCACAGCCATTTTTGGACACACTTCTCCCATCACAGTAATATAACCTGTGTTTCCGCTGGCCTCATAGAATAAATGAGCAGCAGTGAAAACAGAGCAAGGTCACAAATATTATGGTCAAGTGGTTATTGTATTGTCCACTGAAGGACAAATGCAGAAAGGGAGTCGGAGCGTCTTGCTGCAGGTGCATGATAAAGGGCTCTGGGAATGAATCCAAGGAGAGGGGCGCTGGGTTTTTCCACTTCTGTTTTTTCCACCCTCTGTCCCTTCGACTTGTGATCTGCTCTTCGGCCAAGGGCAGACACAACTGAGGAGGGCGGGGAAATGCCCCAATACAGGAGAGCGCATTGTATGGCAAAAGTTATCTGGAATTTGGACCCCTGGGTGATGCGGTCTCGCTCGCTGAGAGGGAGGACGCTTCGCTTCAGATCACGTTAGAACCCGTGATCTCTTTGCCTACCTGCTGAGGGACTAAGCAGTGTTGTGGTGGCCAAGATGAGGATTTCTTGTGCTTCCTGTTAACGGTGATGTTTATGATACCTATATTTATGTATGTATATGGGATACATTACTCACCGTAATCGTATTTCTGATGCTTGTATCTGCTTAGATTCACATGTGCTGTGCATAGGCCGACATCTAGTGGAAGCTGCGGAGTATTACAGTTTGTTTTTCGAAACTCGAAAATGGGCGTCGACACAGGGCGTGCCAGTAATACTATCCCTAGTGTGACGTCCACTGTACCCAAGATCCCTCACGCGTCTAGGATCCTCAGATTGTATTTTTTCTGACATGTGGTAGCATGAGCAGTAGCGTGAGTACAGATAATCCAAGCAGATAGACAGAAGGAACAAGTTACTTACCTGTAACTGTTGTTCTCCAGCATGGGTCTGGCATGGATTCACATGCTCATGAATATTCCCCGTCGTCAGGATGGGAATCCTCGGTAAAGAAAAAATCAGTATCAGTTTCGTTTCTGATCTGTCTTTCGTAGTAGTAACCAATCACTGATCTCTGCGTCATACTGACCACAGCCAATGACTGCCCTCTACCTAAGCCCCGCCTCTGGCAGCCATCTTCAGATTTGGTAGCACGTGAAGTGGCAGTATGACCAAGTGAAGAGCCGCAGAGGGGTAGGCGGGAGGGTTCGCATGTGAATCCATGCCAGACCCATGCTGGAGAACAACAGTTACAGGTAAGTAACTTGTTCCTTCTCCAGCATGGGGTCTGGCATGGATTCACATGCTCATGAATAAAGAATACATAGCAGTACACACATGCACAACCACGGGAGGTGGCAAAGGCTCAACATTAAGCATTACATCAAACTCAACATTAAGCAATTCTTACCTCCTCACCAGGCTCACCTTAGGCGAACAGATTGCGCAGCACTGCTTGGCCGACCCTGGACTCCTCCCTGGAATCCCGATCGAAGCAGTAGAATTTTGTGAAGGTGTGCGTCGACCTCCACGTAGCAGCCCTGCAGATGTCCAGCAAGGGCACACCAGATAGGAACGCCGTGGTAGCTGCGATCGCTCTGGTGGAATGGGCTCTCGGACGGCCAGGCAGCGGTCGGTTTGCCAACCAATGACAGTACATGATACAGCCGGAGAGCCAGCTGGAAATGGAGGCCTTTGAGAGAGCCTTCCCCTGATTGACAGGTCCAAAGTTCACAAAAAGTTGTGACGTCTTCCGAAAACAATTCGTGCGGTCCACGTAAAACTTCAGCGCTCTAGCCACATCCAGAGAGTGCAAAGTCCTTTCGGCCGGCGACGAAGGCGACGGGAAAAAAACAGGCAACACCAAGGGTTCGTTGAGGTGGAAGTCCGACGGCACCTTAGGCATGAAGGAGGGGTGCGTCCTGAGCACTACCCTCGTGTCGTGAAAAGTCAAGTACGGGGGCTTGCATGAAAGGGCCTGGATCTCTCCCACTCTCCGTGCGGAGGTGATGGCCACAAGAAACGCTGTTTTCCACGACAAGAACTTCAACGGAGCCGAGTGCAGAGGCTCGAACGGAGGTCCCATGAGCTTGGTCAGCACCATGTTGAGCTCCCACGCCGGGGCCGGAGCCTTCACCGGCGGGAACGATCTGAACAGTCCCTTCATGAATTCTTTCACAAGACGATGAGACCACAAAGATGTCCGCCCCGTGGTTCTGGTGTATCGGGAGATCGCAGCAAGATGAATCTTGATGAACGCGTGCGCCAGCCCAGCCTTGGCCAGCGTCAGAAGGTACGGCAGTACCTGGGGAGCCGTAATCCGTAGAGGGTTAATCTTCTGTGCGTGGCACCAGACAGAGAAACTCTTCCATTTGTGTCCATAGCATTTAAGAGTTGAGGACGCCCTGGCCTTTGCAAGAACCTCTCTGCAGTCGGCCGGTATGTCGTATCCTCCAAACTCTAACGCTGCAGGAGCCAGGCCTGCAAGTTCAGCGACTTCGGGTCGTGATGGAGGATGGCGCCTCCTTCCCTGGAGAGAAGATCCGCGTCCGCTGGCAGCTTGATTGACGGGGACGCTGACAAGTCCAGAAGGTCCGGGAACCATATCTGCCTCGGCCACGCAGGTGCGACGAGGATCATCCTGCACCGTGACCTCTTCAGCTGGTTGATGAGCCGGATCAGGAATGGCAACGGAGGGAACGGGTATAGAAACAGGCCCTCCCAGGGGAACGAGAAAGCATCGCCCATGCTCCTCGGCTGGGGAAACCTGCTGGCAAACCTCCGGCACTTGGAGTTCGTCGACGTCGCGAACAGATCGATCTGGGGTGTGCCCCACCGTCGGAAGAGGCGGTCCACTAGATCCTGTCGTGGCACGAGCACAGCTCTCTGCTGAGCGAGTCGGCGATGGTGTTGTTTATCCCTGCCAGATGAAACGGCACCAGAAACATCCCTTGGGCGACGGCCCAATGCCACAGATCCTGCGCCTCCTTGGACAGGGGTGGGGATCTGGTACCGCCTTGCTTCCTGATGTAGAACATGGTGGTGGTGTTGTTGGTGAAGATCCTCACCACCTTGCCCTTGAGGGACGGAAGAAAGGACCTGAGGGCCCAAAACACTGCACGGAGCTCCAGGACGTTGATATGGAGGGACTTCTCGGTCGGAAGCCAAAGGCCTCTCGCGTGCAGATTTTCGGTGTGCGCTCCCCACCCTTCCAGGGAGGCATCCGTGCTCACTGTCTCCTGGTGGCTGGGGGTCTGGAAGTCCATGCCCACCGTCAGACACGCGCGGGTGCCCCACCACCGGATCGCTCGTCGGAAACTCTCGTCGAGTGTGATCCTCTCCTCGAAGCTGCCCGTCGTCTGGATCCAGCGCGCGTCCAGGAATTCCTGCAACGGGCGCATCCGGAGCCTGCACAGGCGGATGAGATAAATGCAAGAAGACATCATTCCGAGGAGGGACTTGATGGACCTCACCCTGGGCGCGTCCGCAACCAGCATCCGCTGCACCTTGCCCAAGATGGCCCTCGTCCTTTCCTCCGACGGAGAGGCCAGAAGCGACACTGTGTCGAGCTTCGCTCCCAGAAACCGAGCGTCTTGCGCAGGCACCAGGTGGGACTTGGCGTAGTTTATGGAGAATCCCAGGTCCGTGAGTAGTTGGACGGTCCTTGCCGTGTGCTCCATGGCGAGCTCCTTCGTCTTTGATCGGATGAGCCAGTCGTCCAGGTAGGGGTAGACGTGGATCCCCTCTCGGCGCAGCTGCGCCGCCACCTGTGCGAGGCACTTGGTGAACACCCTGGGTGCCGACCTCAATCCGAAGAGAAGGGCTCTGAACTGGTAGTGACGGCCTTGGACCACGAACCTGAGAAACATTCGGTGTCCCTTTAGGATGGGAATATGGAAGTAGGCATCCTCCAAATCCAACGACGACAGGAAATCGCCCTCCTCCAGTTGACCCAGGACGTGTTGGAGGGTGACCATCCGGAACTTCTGTGCCTTGATGATTTTTTCAGTCGTCGTAGGTCCAGGATGGGACGCCATCCTCCCGTCTTCTTCTTCACAAGGAAGTATCTTGAGTAAACTCCGGAGCCCAGAAGCCTCTTTGGGACGAGCTCGATGGCGCCCTTCTTGAGCATCGCCTTTACCTCCAAGAGAAGTTGAGGGACGTGATGTTCTTTCCTGGCCACAGGGGGGACGCGCGGGCACCTCTTTAGAAACTCGAGCGCGTGACCCTGAGCTAGGGCGTCCAGCACCCAACGGTCGGTGGAGATCGACTCCCACACGCTGACGAAGCTCGCCAGCCGACCTCCCACCGGGGTGCTTCGGTGGGGGCCCGACCCCACGGCCGGTTCAGTCCTGCTTCGACGAGGCTTTGCCGCCTTGTCCTCCTTGGCGACGACGGCGGGGTCCGCTTCACTTGCCTCGTCCCCTGGAAGCTTCCTGTGACGACGAGCGGGCCGCTTGACGGTAGGTTGAAAATCCGCCGCTGGAACCTTTGGAGGCACCCTGTTTGCCTCTGCCGCTCCGAAAGGGCGGCCGCCGTTGCTGGAGAACCCCAAGAGCCCGGGCCGTCTCCGTGTCCGCCTTGATGGCTTGAAGGGAATCGTCCACTGTTTTCCCAAACAGGTTGTTTCCGTCGAACGGCATGTCCAAGACTCTGGTCTGCACGTTGTTAGGCAGAAACCTGTGCAGTTCCCTTGGGGAACACTGCAAAAGATTTAAGACTACAGGTAGAGCAGTAAACCCCTTTGGTAGCAGTCTGTACCACCCAGATTTACCTGGTAGCTGTGGCTGAGCAGTCAGACTTCTCTCAAGAAGAGTTAGGCAGTATGTAAAGTATACACAATATGTACCAAAACACAATAGCACAAGCAAACACTGACCAGAGCTTGGTTTCAAAAGTATATAGTTATTTATTTAAAATACACATAAGTTAAAAACACTCTAGCAAAAATATAGTAAAAGCACTTCAACACAGTTATACTGAAAGTAAATTCAATCCTTTCTCCTATCTAGACAACTCTAGGTTAACACCACTTAATTAAAACAGAGGTGAGTGCTTAACGTTAGATGACACTCTAGTAGTTTCCAAGAAAGGGAGAGAAAAAGCAGAAATAGGTTAGACACACCACTCTAAGGTCCAGAACACTTGCAATAGGCTTAAAGAAGAATAAAGTCACAGGTGAGCAAAAGTCACTAGGCAGGGCCCACTCTTAGAGTAGCCGGAGCGAAAATGTGCCCAAGATCACACTGTTAGTTAGAGATTCAAAGTCTTGCAAAGAGTCAAAAAGAGTTTAGAGTGGCTCAGAAAGTTTAGCCAAAGTGTCCCAGGCACTCCCAGGTTCGAAAGCCGGGGACTAAATCTACCCCGTACAGTCGGTAGCAAGGGAAGCCAGGCGGAACACAGTACCTTAAGCGGAAAGGATCCTCCAGCGGGGGCAGTTGTTCCAGGCAGCGACAGCAAGGCTCGACGTCGGTCAGGGGAGAAGAATATCTCGCTGAAGAGCAGAAGAGAAAGGTCGTAGCACTGCCCGGGAAGAAACCAGCCGCGGAGTCCTCCGGTTAAAGGGTTGGTACCGACTTTCGCGGTATGGGGGTAAAGTGTGGTATTCCGGTTGCCGGGGTGCTTGGCACAGGCAAGGCGACCACGAGATACCTCAAAGAACGGAAAGAAGGCGAAAACTGGTTGTCCCCACCAGTCAAGGGAAGGAGCCACTCCGTTAAGAGTTCTCCTCGGTCGTCGGGATAAAAGTGGTGAGACGGTTCAGCAGGGCTCCACCGGGTGGTGTCGTCGAAGCAGGTCGGCTCAGCTCTTCCCTCGTCGGATTCTTGGTCCTGTGGCGACTTCTGAAGTCCCAGTCCCCAAAGCCCTGCTTTTATGCAGCAAACCCCCATTCACCCAGCCTAGCTGTCACTCAAACATGCTAAGTGGTGAGCCGGGCGGCTCACCACTTGGGCCAATCAGGACGGAGTGCGACTTGAGTTACCAAGGTAACTCAGTCCAGGGTGCCTAAATCCCCCTCCACCCCTCCTAAGTACCCCAGACAGAGTGGCACCACTTTGGAGGGCTTCTGTGGAGAAGCCCGCCAAAAGTGGAACAAAGGGCTCCACTTTGGGTCAGAGTTACAGAGGCGAACACCAACGCCATTTTAGAATCAAGTTTTGGCAAAAAGTCCCAACCGGAGTTATAAAAATAAATATATAAACCGGCGGTATGTTTAAGGCTACCGTAAATAAATAATTAAATGTGTTAGCCTAAAACAATGGGAAATCCCATAGGGAAATATTCGCGGTCGAATATAAAAAGTAGTTTCCACTGCCACCAGCCAAAACTCGATCAGGGGGGACGGAGACGTGCCCCCTCGACTAACAGACCCTGGGGCAATCGAATTGCCCCAGCCAGTACGTCCACAATATGATGGTTTGTACTGGTTCTGTTCAGGATTCAAGACTAGCAAAGTCTTTGGTGACTTTACATGCCCTGGGAGACAGTAGTCAGTCCCAGGGTATGGAGTCTATGTTGGGGAGTCCCTAGGACACCCCTGGGTCACGGCACAGAGGGTGCTGTGTGACCCACATCACAAAAATACATGAGGCCCTATGGAGTAAGAGACCCCATAGCCCATTCAACACAAGGTTTAACCAAGAAAACACACTTCAACATGTCCAAGAGTGAGGGTAAAAGAGTCTCACTCTTGGCAGGAGAAAAAAATTAAACCCCAGAAATCCAGCAAAGCTGCTGGGGGACTCACTAGGTAGGGAAATTCAGCCTAAACAGAGAATTCTCCCTAACACTCGCCCCCCCCAGACTAAGGGACAGGAGGATTTAATCCACTCCTGGATGAACCTCATACCTCTAGTCGATGATATACATCCTAGAGAGTCCATCAGCATTTTGAGGGTGACACCTTGACCTATGCTTAAGGGAGGACTCAAAGGTTTTCTTTTGCAAGCTAACGGACCTACAGACCCTTTGAGGAACATCAGTCTTTTTGTTATAGGGGATCTGGTTGACCAGTCCCTCAGAAGTTGGTACAACTTCTGAACCTATGTTAGGCTTTTTGAAGGGGTCCTTATAAAGGATTCCCTTAGATCTAGAGGGGCCTCCAAGGTTCCTCACCACCTCTCTTGTGGGAGCAGGTTGGGTCTTAGGCCTCTTGGTTGGAGGGGTTGGGGTTAGGCAATGTACCTGCTTCCCCTTCCTCTTAGATCTACCCTTACCTATTTTAGGAGTTTCCCCCCTAATATTAGGATTTGAGTTGGGGTCTTCAGTAGAAGGTCCAACAGTCTGAAGGTTTTTGGCCTTAGACTTTTCTTTTCTGGTTTTCCACCAGCACTGAGAATTACCAGTTCTCTCAGGTCCAGATAGGGGCCTAGTTGGTCTATCCACCTCTTCCTCAGAAGCAGGGGGAGTCAGAGACTCTGAGACTAGGGGAACAATGATGGAGCTTGGTGGGGGCGCCCATGTTCCTAGCATACTATCCTGAAATGTGCCTGGGTTAGAGGTCAACTTACTAACACCAGGGCTTGTAGTGGGGTTCTCAGTAGAGGGTCCCACAGGCTTAGAAGGGTCCTTCAAGGTAGCCTGTCTAGCCAATTTGGTTAAGTTCTGCTTCTCCATACTGGGAGGCCTGGGGGTATGTGACACTACTCCTAGAGTTCTTAGGTCATTCCCTAACAGGACCTTCCCAGGTACCTCAGTCTGAACACTGACAGGGATCCTCACTGTCATGTTGTTACACTGAATGAGGGCTGGTAGGATAGGAACTATTTGGACAGGGCCTCCAGACATCTTAGTGGGACCTTTGGGTGCTTTGGCCACATCCTCAGGTTGAAAGAAGCTTTCATCCACTACTGTTCTGCTGGCCCCAGTGTCTCTCCTGGCAGGAGTATCCTGGCCATTGACAAGAACACTGTCCACATAATACACCTTAGAGTTTACAGGTAGGGAGTTATACACAACCCTATTCTGGGGACTAACCAGACCCATAGGCTCTAAGTTTACAGTTGCTTGAAGACCCAAGGGTTCTTCAGCAAAGAGTTCAAAGTGGGCACTAGCCATCTGTACTTCATCCTCAGGAGTGAAGGCTAAGGAGACTGTGCTGATCCCTGCAGGTTTACCCTTGCACTTGGGATCTCCTTTGATATGGTCAGTACCCTGACAGACATAGCATTGTCCAAATGCTCTCTGGAAGGGTGGCTTGTTCTGACCTCCTTCTGGCTTGTGGCCAGAAGGTACAGTAGCCTGACTAGGTTTCCCATGTGGCTTACCCTGGTTATTTTGTGGTTTGGGGCCCTCTTTGGGATAGGAATTATTAGAATTCTCTTTGGAGTCTTTTTTAGGCTGTTTCTCCCCATCCTTCTTCTGAGTTACCCCAGAATCCTTGTGAGTGGCCCTGTTGGCAACCCACAAGTCAGCAGCCTTAGCTAGTTTCCGGGAATCTAATTCCTTGGAATCAGCCAAGTGTTGTCTGAGCTCAGGAGAGCAGGCATCATAAATAGTCTCCAACATAAACAAATTCTTCATACCTTCATAAGTGTTCACCTTGTAACCCTTAATCCATCCCTCTAAGTTTTTCAAACATTCACTCACCCAGGTAGCCCAAGGGGTACCATCATGCTTTTTGAGGCTCCTAAACCTCTTAAGATACTGGGAAGGGGTCTTCCCAAACCTAGCTATCAAAGCTAGTTTCACACATTCATAGTCCTTCCTATCCTCCTCCCCCATCTCCATTACCACATCAGTTGCAACAGGGGGAAGCCTAGAGAACAACCAGGTGAGTAAGTCATTTCCTGTGATGTTCTGGAGCCCATGATTATATTCAAACAGAGACAACCAATCCAACACATCCAACTTAGGCTCATACATACCAACCAATTCTTTAGGCATCCGGGGTCTTTTAGGACTGGAACTTCTAGAGGAGCCAGAGAGAGAAACATTCTCAACAGATAATTTCTTCATTTCTAAGTCATACTTGAGCTCCATTTCCCTTAGCCTTAGTTCTTTGTCAGTTTGAGCATTAAGTTTCTTATACTCCAATTCTAGCTTCATTTTCTCCAGTTCAAAGTACTGAGGACTAAATGTGGGACCTGGTAAAGGTCCAGTAGGCACAGCAGGTAGAGCAGGCAGAGGCCTAGGGGGGACAGTTACAACAGCCTCACCCTCCTCTTCTGACTCTTCCTCAGAAACATCAACATTTTGCTCCATGTTAACTTCAATACTGTCATCTACAGTTGCTGGAGTGGTAGGCTCCTCTGAACCATCACCCAGACTTTGGTTAGCTAACAATCTTTCAATCAGCTCCATTTTCTTGCCCTTAGTCAGGAGATCCTTATGTTTACAGAGCACTCTTAAACAATCAGCAGTTTTGGCTGCAAGGGACTCTTGACTATAGCTTTCTATAACTGACATGTTAGAGGTTTTACTTTTTCAGTGCTAAGCTTTGTGGTTAGTTGCACTAAGGTATCTAAAGCACAATAAAATGTATACTCAATACAAATCCCACCGCTGTACACCAGTGTTAGGCAGAAACCTGTGCAGTTCCCTTGGGGAACACTGCAAAAGATTTAAGACTACAGGTAGAGCAGTAAACCCCTTTGGTAGCAGTCTGTACCACCCAGATTTACCTGGTAGCTGTGGCTGAGCAGTCAGACTTCTCTCAAGAAGAGTTAGGCAGTATGTAAAGTATACACAATATGTACCAAAACACAATAGCACAAGCAAACACTGACCAGAGCTTGGTTTCAAAAGTATATAGTTATTTATTTAAAATACACATAAGTTAAAAACACTCTAGCAAAAATATAGTAAAAGCACTTCAACACAGTTATACTGAAAGTAAATTCAATCCTTTCTCCTATCTAGACAACTCTAGGTTAACACCACTTAATTAAAACAGAGGTGAGTGCTTAACGTTAGATGACACTCTAGTAGTTTCCAAGAAAGGGAGAGAAAAAGCAGAAATAGGTTAGACACACCACTCTAAGGTCCAGAACACTTGCAATAGGCTTAAAGAAGAATAAAGTCACAGGTGAGCAAAAGTCACTAGGCAGGGCCCACTCTTAGAGTAGCCGGAGCGAAAATGTGCCCAAGATCACACTGTTAGTTAGAGATTCAAAGTCTTGCAAAGAGTCAAAAAGAGTTTAGAGTGGCTCAGAAAGTTTAGCCAAAGTGTCCCAGGCACTCCCAGGTTCGAAAGCCGGGGACTAAATCTACCCCGTACAGTCGGTAGCAAGGGAAGCCAGGCGGAACACAGTACCTTAAGCGGAAAGGATCCTCCAGCGGGGGCAGTTGTTCCAGGCAGCGACAGCAAGGCTCGACGTCGGTCAGGGGAGAAGAATATCTCGCTGAAGAGCAGAAGAGAAAGGTCGTAGCACTGCCCGGGAAGAAACCAGCCGCGGAGTCCTCCGGTTAAAGGGTTGGTACCGACTTTCGCGGTATGGGGGTAAAGTGTGGTATTCCGGTTGCCGGGGTGCTTGGCACAGGCAAGGCGACCACGAGATACCTCAAAGAACGGAAAGAAGGCGAAAACTGGTTGTCCCCACCAGTCAAGGGAAGGAGCCACTCCGTTAAGAGTTCTCCTCGGTCGTCGGGATAAAAGTGGTGAGACGGTTCAGCAGGGCTCCACCGGGTGGTGTCGTCGAAGCAGGTCGGCTCAGCTCTTCCCTCGTCGGATTCTTGGTCCTGTGGCGACTTCTGAAGTCCCAGTCCCCAAAGCCCTGCTTTTATGCAGCAAACCCCCATTCACCCAGCCTAGCTGTCACTCAAACATGCTAAGTGGTGAGCCGGGCGGCTCACCACTTGGGCCAATCAGGACGGAGTGCGACTTGAGTTACCAAGGTAACTCAGTCCAGGGTGCCTAAATCCCCCTCCACCCCTCCTAAGTACCCCAGACAGAGTGGCACCACTTTGGAGGGCTTCTGTGGAGAAGCCCGCCAAAAGTGGAACAAAGGGCTCCACTTTGGGTCAGAGTTACAGAGGCGAACACCAACGCCATTTTAGAATCAAGTTTTGGCAAAAAGTCCCAACCGGAGTTATAAAAATAAATATATAAACCGGCGGTATGTTTAAGGCTACCGTAAATAAATAATTAAATGTGTTAGCCTAAAACAATGGGAAATCCCATAGGGAAATATTCGCGGTCGAATATAAAAAGTAGTTTCCACTGCCACCAGCCAAAACTCGATCAGGGGGGACGGAGACGTGCCCCCTCGACTAACAGACCCTGGGGCAATCGAATTGCCCCAGCCAGTACGTCCACAATATGATGGTTTGTACTGGTTCTGTTCAGGATTCAAGACTAGCAAAGTCTTTGGTGACTTTACATGCCCTGGGAGACAGTAGTCAGTCCCAGGGTATGGAGTCTATGTTGGGGAGTCCCTAGGACACCCCTGGGTCACGGCACAGAGGGTGCTGTGTGACCCACATCACAAAAATACATGAGGCCCTATGGAGTAAGAGACCCCATAGCCCATTCAACACAAGGTTTAACCAAGAAAACACACTTCAACATGTCCAAGAGTGAGGGTAAAAGAGTCTCACTCTTGGCAGGAGAAAAAAATTAAACCCCAGAAATCCAGCAAAGCTGCTGGGGGACTCACTAGGTAGGGAAATTCAGCCTAAACAGAGAATTCTCCCTAACACACGTCCTGACGGAAGTCAGTAGCCTTGAGCCATCCACGCCGCCTAAGGCACACGCCGTTGCCCAACTGGCGAAATCCAGTGTCAGCGATGTCCGTCGCAAACGTAATGGCGTGGTCCGACGCCATCTCTCCTTCCTGCAAGATCTCTAGGGCTTCCGCCCTCTTGTCGTCTGGTAGGAAGTCCAGCAGGGGGGCCAGTTTGTACCACAACTCCCTGTCGTAGCGGGCTACGATAGCCAAGGTGTTGGCCGCCTTAATTGTCGTCGCTGCCGACGAGATGACTCTGCGTCCCATCGTGTCTAATTTCTTTCCCTCGCCGTCCGGCGGGGAGGTTGATGTAGAGGCCGCGCCCCCCCCGCTTTCTTCCTGGCCCCCACGGAGACGACCGAGTCCGGGGTCGGCTGTGCCCGAAGGCACAAGGGGGCTGCGTCCGGGACCCGGTACTTCTTCTCGTACCGATCCCTTCTAGCCGGCGTCGTGGATGGGTTCTTGAGGAGGGCGAGGCCCTCATCCCAAATATCGTCTAGTAGAGGTACAGCGAGGACCGTCTTTCTCTTGGTCTCGCGCCGTTGATAAAGGAAACCTTCCTTCTTCTTCTCTTCCGGGCAGAGCCGGAAAAGCTCGGATGCCCTGGCGATCATGGAGTGAAACGATCCAATCTCGTCGGGCGGGGAAGCCCGGGTGGGAGGTGACGACGGGAGATCCTCGTCGTAAACCTTGTCGTCTGTACCCGTCGCGGCCGTGTCAGTCCCCGTATCATCCCCACGTGTCGGGGACGGGGAGGTGGGCTGAACAGGGCGCGATGGCTGAGAAGGAGGTGGAGGGTGAATCCTTCTTCTCTTAGGGGGAGGGCTCCCAGAAGGGCCTGGCTCCGGGTCCCCCGTCAGGAGCGGTTTCTCCGTTGGTGGTAACGCCAGTCTCGTCCTTATCTCCGAGCATAAGGACTGTATAGCCAACAAAATGGCCGCCGAGTTGTCTTGCGGCACTGGTTGAGGGAGATCCGACGGGCGATCAGGAGCCCTGTCGGCATCCTCGACGCCCTCGTCGTCTTCCACGTCGGGGTCCCTCCCGACAGGATGGCCTTCTTCCACGCCAGAGCCATGGCCTAAGACTTCGATCAGCTCCTCCTCAGAGGCTGAGGCCGAGTCCACGACGACCTCCTGCCCCCCCTTTTTCTTCTCCGTCGGAGGTTTCACGGGGGTCCTGTCGATGGGCACGAAAGAGGACTCCCTCCGCGGTGGCAGGGAGATTCTGGGCCCCGGGATCGCCGCCACTGGTGTAGCCTCCACAGGCTGAGCCAGGGCCGCCGCGACTGTCTCGATAGAGGCCTTGGCCGGATGGTTAAAGGCTTTCACCACCTTAGGTGCGCTCACCGCCTTGGGGGGGAGGGTCACCACCTCGCTCCCCCTCCGATGGGGCCTTAGGGCACGACTGGGGTCTCTCCAGGAGTTTCGCCGGGTGCTCGGCCTTCCTCTTACCCGAGCCAGAGCGTTGGCTCGTGGTTGATGGCGCCGGGGAGGATGCGCCCTGCCTGGCGCCCGTAGAGCCCGACCGTTCGGCGCTCCCGGTGCCAGCGGACTCGCGGTGCTTGGCCTTCTGTTGGACCCCCGTCGCCGGGGCGCCCTCAAAGGTCTTAGAAGACCGCTCGGACTTCTTCTTCTTCTCGCCTGACGGGCACTTTCCTTCCAGCCAGTTGGCGAGACGTTGATGGCGGTCCTTCATGGTCCGCTCTGACATATTGCCGCAAAACGCACAGTCCTTCTCCACGTGCGTCTTGTCCTCATGTAGGCAGTAAAGGCAAAGGGAGTGTTCGTCCTCCTTAAAGACATTCTGAAGCTGGCATCCAGGGCAGACCCTGAACAGCTTTCCGGGCGTCGAGCTTCCCTTCTCCTGGGCCATGTTAGAGATGGGCCTGAGAAACTTCTGGAGTCCTCCAAAAGCGTGGCTCGACGAAATCTTCACCCTTGAGGGGCGTAGACGAATCCGACACGGGTCCCCGTTGATCGGATGAAGAAACGGTGGAGCTTGAGGCTCTTTTGACCGAAAAAAGAGACATTTTTCTGAGAAAAAATGTGAAAAATAGCACTAACGCTTGAGAGCAATAGCACGAGGATCCCAACACTTGAACGTGCGGTAAAAATCTGAAGATGGCTGCCAGAGGGGGGACTTAGGTAGAGGGCAGTCATTGGCTGTGGTCAGTATGACACAGAGATCAGTGATTGGTTACTACTACGAAAGACAGATCAGAAACGAAACTGATACTGATTTTTTCTTTTCCGAGGATTCCCAGCCTGACGACGGGGAATATTCATGAGCATGTGAATCCATGCCAGACCCCATGCTGGAGAAAGGAAAGACTACAAGCAATCACGCGCCTTCTCTCAGAGGGGAGGAAGGGTGGGTCGCATGTGAATCTAAGCAGATACAAGCATCAGAAATACGATTACGGTGAGTAATGTATCCCTTCTGAGGCTTGTGGAATCTGCTTAGATCACAAGCTATGCATAGATTAGCGAGCAGTACCTGAAGAAGGAGGTGGGATGTGAGAAGGGTCATGAGCAAATAAGTGTCTTAGAACCGCTTGTCCCACTTGTGTATCTGCCTTGGAATGGGTGTCAATGCAGTAATGCTGAGTACAAGTGTGAATAGAGCTCCAAGTAGCTGCTTTGCAAATGGTGTCAAGGGGTACATTTGCAATGAAAGCCAGAGTGGCCCCAATGCCTCTAGTAGAGTGGGCTCTTGGCGTGAAAGGCAGAGTTCTTTCAGAGAGTGAGTAACACAGCTGGATACAGTTAATAATCCACTTCGAGATGGCACCTTTAGAGACGCGATCCCCCTCTCTGCCTGTAGCTACGGAGACAAACAGTTGATCTGTTTTTCTTAGCGGTCTGGTTTTATTTACGTAGTAGAGGACCGCCCTACGCACATCTAGGGTGTGTAGTTTCACCTCAGCCGAGCTTTGCGGGTCCTGGAAGAAAGCCGGAAGCTCGATGGACTGGTTTACATGGAATTTTGATATAAATTTAGGTGAGAACCTAGGGTGTGTGCGTAAAACCAGTTTGTCTTTATGGACAGTAAAGAAGGGATCCTGCACTGACAGAGCCTGAATTTCACTGACCCTTCTTATAGAAGTAATAGCTACTAAGAAGGCCGTTTTATAAGTCAGGTGTTTGAGACTGCTTTTATGCATGGGTTGGAAAGGGGGGCCCATGAGCTTGGCTAGCACCACATTAAGGTCCCACCCTGGTGGTGGGTTTGAAATAGGAGGGTGAAGTCTCTTTACTCCTTCCATGAAGGCTTTAACTACTGGTACTTTCCACAACGAAACCTTGCTATGGGAAGTGGTGTAAGCCGACAGGGCTGCCAGGTGTACTTTCAGTGAGTTAAAAACCAATCCTGCATCTAGCAGGTGGAGCATGTATGTAACAATAGTGGAAGGAGTGCAATCAACCGGGTTGATTTGTCTACTCTGGCACCAGATAACGAACCTCTTCCACTTGTCAAAGTAACGGTACCTTGTGTTCGGTTTCCTAGATTCCTTTAGGATGTCCATACACCTCTGTAGCAAATTGAGATGTCCAAACTCTATGATCTCAGGAGCCATGCTGCCAGGTTCATTGAGTTGGGTTGCTGGTGCACTGTTTGACCTTGGTGCTCGGACAGTAGGTTGTACCAGGCTGGAAGTTTGATGGGCTCGCACACCGCCATCCTGCGTAGGTGTGGGAACCACGGTTGTCTTGCCCACATGGGAGCAACTAGGACGAGCGTCATCGATTCCCTGTTCATCTTGTTCACCACTTTCCTGATGAGAGGAGTTGGTGGAAAAGCGTACGCAAACATCCCTGACCAGTTCATCCACAGGGCGTTCCCCTGGGAGTCTGGTTGGGGGAACCTAGTTGCAAATCCTGGGCATTGTCTGTTTTCGCGTGTGGCGAATAAGTCTATAGTGGGGAAACCCCACTGAGAGAAGATGTCTTCTACGACCTCTCTGTGTAGAACCCATTCGTGTTGCTCTGGGAGGGAGTCTCTGCTCAGAGCATCCGCTAGGGAATTGAGCTCCCCTGGAACATGTTGTGATGACAGGAAGATGTTCCGTCTGAGTGCCCATATCCAGATTTTCTGGGCAAGCTTGGACAGATTTGGCGAGCGAGTCCCTCCTTGCTTGTTCAGGTAGAACATGGCTGTTGTGCTGTCAGTCCGGGTTTGCACTGACAGGTTTAGTAGGTGGGGCTCGAATGCCTGAAGCGCTCTGAATACTGCCAGAAGCTCTAGCAGGTTGATGTGGTTCTTGGCCACTGAGTGAGACCAGAGACCCTGAGCTGTGTGGTGGAGATGGTGAGCTCCCCACCCCGTCAGACATGCATCTGTAGTGACTACTGCCTGTACTTCGGGATCGTAAAAGGGTTTCCCCTGTGCGAGATTCTCTCTTGTCCACCAGTGAAGGCTTTGTACCAGTGTTGGCGAAACGACCACTACATCGTCCCACTGACCACTTGCCTGAAACCACTGTTTTGCCAACCATTCCTGCATGGGACGCATGCGCAGGCGCGCGTGGGGGACCAGGTAAATACATGACGCCATCATTCCCAGTAAACGCATTGCTTTGCGTACCGTTATTTGTTGACCGGACTTATAATGCGGAATTTGCAGTAGTATATTCCGAATTCTTTCTTCTGAAGGAAAGGTCAACCCCTCTTGGGTATCTAGGATTGCTCCTAGGAATTGTTTTGAGGTGCTTGGCACCAGGCTTGACTTTTTCTCGTTGATTGAGAAGCCTAACTCGTGGAGGAGGTCGATAGTCCTTTGAATGTTTGTCCTGCAAATTCCTGGAGTTTCCCCGTTATGAGCCAGTCCTTCGGGATCGTAAAAGGGATACACAGATAAGGGTACACTGGGATTGTCTCCCTGCGTAGGTGTGCAGCCGCCACCGCCAGTACCTTGGTGAATACCCTTGGTGCTGAAGCTATCCCGAAGGGCAGTACCTTGAATTGGTAGTGTCGACTGTCCACCTTGAAGCGCAAGTACTTTCTGTGCGCTGGGAACATGGAAATATGAAAATAAGCATCTTTCATATCCAAGGTTGCCATGTAATCCCCCTTTTTTAGGAGGGGGATTACCTCTTGTAGCGTGGTCATACAACATTTTTGGGGCTTGACATACTTGTTGGCAGGCCGTAAGTCCAATACTGGGCGCATTGTCAGATCTTTCTTTGGCACAAGGAAGTAAGTTGAATAAATACCCTTGTTTACCTGGTGTCCCGGGACGAGTTCTATCGCGTCCTTTTCTAGCAGAATGGCGATCTCCTCGAGGAGAATCTTCTGATGTTCTAAGGAGTGTACTCTTTGTCGTGGAGGATGGTTCCGGGGACGCTGCAGTAGCTCTATACAATATCCTGTGGATACTGTTGACAGCACCCATCTGTCTGATGTGATCCCTTCCCAAGCCTGGGTGAAGTTGGAAATGCGTCCCCCTACTGGGGTTGCGTGAGAAGGGACCCTGAACTGAGCGTCACTGCTTTGGTGGAGGCGTGCCGCCTCCTTTGCTGGGGCTGCCTCTGCCTTTACCACAACCTCTCCTATTACCCCTGCCGTAACCCTGGGTAGACTGTTGGTTGTTGTTCCACTGTGTACCCTCCCCCTGGGAATAGTTGGATCCTCTCTGGGAATTTTGGCCGCGTGGGCGACGAAAATTACTATTCCCTCTCTGGTTAGGGGGTTTATTGGTTAACTGGCCCAGGGACTTGAGTGTTTCGTATTCGTCCTTGGCATTTTTCAGTGCGTCTTCGACCGCCTTACCAAACAACAGATCGGTTTCCACCGGTTTGTCCAACAATGATGCCTGGGTTTCTGCCTTAAAACCAGACTGCCGTAACCACGCATGTCTTTTGATAACAGTGCCCTCCGCTACCAATCTGCCTGCGTTGTCCGCGGCGTCGAAGGTCGCTTTCAAAATGCAACCAGACAAGGCTCTACCCTCTGCGGAAATTCGAGCTAACTGGCCCTTTAAAGGTTCAGGAGCAGAGGCTATGACTGCCGCGACTTCTTCCCACTGATGGCAGTTGTAGCTGGCCAACAGGGTGGTGGAGTTAGCAATCCTTGCTTGATAGGCGGACGTTGAGGCTACTTTCCTGCCGAAACCGTATAGTTTTTTGCTCTCCTTGTCGGGAGGAGCTTCGGACGATGACAAGGGTGTTCCAGCCCTCTTACGGGTGTTGGTGACCACTAGGGAGTCTGGCTTCAGATGTCCTCTTATATAGAGAGGGTCAGACTGGGCCAACCTGAAAAGTTTTTCAAGCCTGGGATTGACTGCTCTGGTGAGGTTCGGGTTCACCCGGGACGGATCTATTCTCCGCTGAATGCACTTAAGGATAGAGATGGTGTGGGCAACAGGCCTCCTTTCTCCCACTAACTCTTCTGCGAAGTCCCTTTCCTCCTGGACACTGTGGGTGTCAATGTGGAAATGTTCTGCTGCATGAGCGAGAACTTCATTTAGGAGGGGTTGGTTATCGACCGGGGAATCGGTAACCGGGGCTTCGTTCTCTACCGGGGAATCTACTCTGTATGTTTCAGGGTCCTCCTCTTCTTCTTCCTGGTCCTCATCATCCCCATAGTAGCCCGTCCCGGTTTGCTCTTCTATCATACCAAATTCTTGGTCCTCACCAAAGGAAGCCTCTCCTTGATACCATGAGTATGGTCTTGCGTAAGGCTGTACCTCGAAGGGTTCTGACCTCATCGGAGTTTCAAACCGGGGCTTTTTACTCGGGGGGATAGGATCAGTAAAGCCTGAGGGTGTGGCCCTTTGTGGATCATACGAGAGGAAATGTTCTGGATTTTTATCATGAAAATCAGCCAAAGAAGACATTCTTGACATGACCCTATCTATGTCTTCACTGGACCATTTTTTGGAACTGGGAATGACTCTCTCAGCAAGTCTATGGGATTTATCTTGAGTAGCTTTGCTGGTTGTAGACCTATCAGCAGACCTGGTTTTGTCTGTCTGTTTAGGGGGAGTGGAGTGTTTCACAGGTGTGGAAGAATGTACAGGTAGTTTCTTCTGCTGTTTTTCCCCCTCCCCGTGCGTGGAAAAATGTTTTCCCTGTCCTTTAGTGGCTCCGGAGTTTTTCGACGCCTGGCGTCGAGGATCGGGGGTGGTGTCCCTGTCCTTCGAGCGTGGGGCCTCGCTGCCTTTAACTGCGGGCTCCGACTCCTGGAGCGTGGCCTGGGCGTGGAAGTCGTCTTCGTCTTCCGACGATCGAACTTCTGTTAGCCTAGGGAGCGAGGCACTCTTGGCAAGAGTGGATGATTGCCTGGAGTCGTGCGTCGATCTTGATCGAGAGCGCCCAGAGGACACCGAATCGGACTGTTCTGTTTGTGCCTCTTTCCGAGAACTCGACGTCGTCGAGTATCGGTTGGACTTAGTGTGTTTAGTGTGTGTAGTATGTGAAGCGCTTATGTCGCCGGGGGTCTTCCCCATAGCCGCCCTGCCGGACGACCTTCCGAGGTCGGGGACCTGCGCTCGGCTGTCTTTCGACGCCGTAATGCCCTCGCCGTCCGAAAGTACAGTGTCGCTGCCATCGCTGAAGGCGCCCTCCGCTGCCATGGCCGCCTGCCTGGCGTGGTGGGCCCAACGCTTCGTCGAACGGTCCTTATGTGTCTTAGATTTAAACCTACTACACGCTCTGCAGTTCGCTTCGTCGTGGTCCCTCGGCAAGCAGAGATTGCACGTGGCGTGCCTGTCGACCCAAGGGTATTTGCGATTGCACTTGGGGCAGAATTGAAAAGGGGTACCCTCCATACGCACCTTGAGGCAGCGGGCAGTTAAGTGTAGGAAGTGTATAAGGTGTACCTATATACCAAGAGTGTAGAGTATGTACCACCCCCCACTCTCCCTACTTGCAGGGCCGAGGCCAGAGGCCTTCCAAGGCCCTGGCCGAGGCCCAAATCCGTCATGCAGCAGCCGACGGTCGATTTCTTCTCCAGCCGGCGTCGAGTGTCGAAGTTCGACGTTGGGGTGGGGAAGGATGTCAATAGATTAATCTTTTAAATTTTTAGCAAAAGTATGGCTAAGGCCAGGGGACTCCGCAAAATGCTTCCGACCAGTATGGCGGAAAAAAACAATCTGAGGATCCTAGACGCGTGAGGGATCTTGGGTACAGTGGACGTCACACTAGGGATAGTATTACTGGCACGCCCTGTGTCAACGCCCATTTTCGAGTTTCGAAAAACAAACTGTAATACTCCGCAGCTTCCACTAGATGTCGGCCTATGCACAGCATGTGATCTAAGCAGATTCTACAAGCCTCAGAAATATATATATATGTGTATATATACATATATTACACAGCCACGGTGGCTGTGTAGTTATGGTTAAGTTGCTGTTTCCATAGGAAGTTGCTGTTTCCATAGGAAGAGCACTTTTTGGGCGGCTTATAACTTCGCCCCCCCTGGACGAATTCCACACCAAACTTTGCAAAGTTTGGTGAGGTTTAGTCCAGGGGGAGCAAAGTTATAGGGGGGGTCCCAAAACGTCTTTTTTCACATAGACTGAATGGGGGAAAACTTTGCGCACGCCTACAGGCCAAACCGCTGGACGGATTTTTACCAAATTTGTTGCAGGGGCAGGAGCTCGATCCCAAAAGCGTGCTTCTGTAAATTTGGTGACAATTTGTCCAGTAGTTTCCTTTAAAACGACCAAAAAGTATGTCTTGAAAAATTAGTGATATCTATGTCCGCTCCGCGGTCACACTTCCCTATTCGCACAGCGGATAAGAAATCAATAGGCTAACCTGTAGCGTCATGTCCACAGACATGTGACACTTTCACTGATTGATTGTGGAACAGCGTGAAGTGCGTCAGATTATTTTGCTGCGCACGCCATCTTTTGTTCGTGTTTTGGTTGTGCGTGGACATCGCCGGTAACACATATATAACAAGACACCATTGCACTTGTTACACTTATGAAATTCTGTTTCGGAAGGTGAACGTTAATGAGGCTGGGATGGCATGTGGCAGCAGAAAGGCAAAAAGTGGTGTTTTATTATCACCAAAGTCATACGGTAAATTTGAAGTTGATGCTCAATATACGGCGAACAATTACTGCATCTGTGTTACAATGTATTTAGAATAATATTGCAGTCAGACTGGTGCCCTAGAGTTTGAAATCTGAAGCAGCCACCTGCACTGTTTGTTGGAAACAGCCGTTCTGCAAGTGTATGGGAGTAGCGGTTCTCATGAATGGATTCTCATATGTTGCTGCAAAGTGAGAATGTATTTGCATTCTGAGTGAAGGTCACTTGCTTTGCTTTTTTGGTTGCGAGCTCAGTAGGCCCACGCATCCCTCTTAAACCATAAAGGTCAATTGTTTTTTGACCTTGAGCGAAAGGGAAACTTAAGCAACAATGCAGGGAGTTAAAGTTTGCAAAAAAATACCATTTGATAAGGTTATGTTTCAAAAACGTTTGTAAGGCACATGAAATATGAGTTCACGCAGAATCTTTGCTGCAAATACATTGCTGTCTGACTTTATCCAAAACCAATGGAGGCGGTAAATATCATGTAAGTTTAATTTTGACGACTCTACACCGGACCGAGTTTAAATTTGTTATTACCAGAACAATAATTTTGATAATATAACTGAAGTATTACTTTTCTGTGCAGTCGTCATTTTTTTCACTTACAAAGAGTGCAGATTCTCCGCCCTTGCAGGCTATGACTAGACTTACCCTTGTTCAACGCTAATATTTCTGCTTTAAAATGTTTGACCCCATCGCTTTGTGTATCACTTTGCACGTTCTTTTGGTCCTTTTTGAAATCACGAGATGTCATTTTTTGTTACTTGACCATTAATTTTGGCTTTGTAACTGAAGGACCATCTTTGTGTGTAGTTGTAATTTTTTTTAACTTATGGAGAGTGCAGATTCTCGGCGTTTGTAGCCCGTCACTAGATTTACCCATGTTCAACGCTAATATTTCCTTAAAATGTCATGTATGACCACTTCGATTTGTGTATTAGTTTCCACGTTCTTTTTGTCTTTTTTTAAATTGTTTGCTGAAGGCTGGGTATTGATACGTGCTTTCTCTTACGTTTTTCGACCAGCTACATCCTGCCTCTCTGCGCTTGCCATGGATTTCAGATGCCGAGTGATGGCTTCTTTGGAAGCCAGATGCAACTGATTGTGACCGGCTGCCTGTCCGTCACAATTTCGTGGGATAATCGCACCGGCCCCATTTGTCGATACGCTGAAGTGGCCATTAGGAGTAACATAACATCTTTTATGGTGGTGTAGGCCGAAGGTCATGGCGACGTCTTGGAAATCACTCTGCGAACAAATCGGTTGCTTTATCGAAAACGCATACTTTGTGTATGCGAAAAGAACAACGTGTACCTCACCATTAACATTTTCGATGACACACATAGACACAATGTTACACTTTGATTGAAAATGGGAATAGTCCGATGGTCTCGAACAGTTTTTGGTGAAATAAAACTACTTCACAAATTTTAAAATGTTAATGTTTTCTTTTAAAAAACAATGTGTTATTTCAAAATGAAACGTGCTACGTTGTACGTCGCTGTATGTTAATTTTCAGGTTCTTCGTCACGGCACATATTTTTGCTTTTTGTAGGCTGCCATGGAAAGCAAAGAGGGGACATGGAACAACCGCCTTCCCTTTCTATGGTGACCATCTTGGAAAAGGATTTTGTTTTGTAATCCGGCCTGCTTTGCAAATCTAGATTGTTAATTCCAATCTTATTACGTCTATGTCCTTTACTGAGAAATATAAAGTATATGGAATGTATGTGATTTTTAAAAAAATATATGTTTACACTGTAAAAGGTAATTCTTAAAGGAAAATTTACTTTGTTTAAGGATGGCGTTTTTTTTGGTAGGACAACTAATAAGGAAATTTGCGAACGGAAATGAGGAAAGAGGCACCACACAGTAATATGGGGGGCAGGGTGGTAGGTGGATGGCGGAAAATGTTGTGTGTTTGTTATTTGTAAGGTAGGGGCAGCGTTTCTCATGCTCCTTCATTACAGCAGTGCTGCTGTTTCTTGGGGGGGAGGGATGGCCTTAGCTGATGTCGTTTTCAGAAAACTAGAACTTTTGCTAAAAGTATGTCATGTTTACTACATTGCTAATGGCTGACTACCAATATGTGTTGGAGCTGTGCAAGGGAAATGTTGAAGGCCGACGTTCCTACATCAATATGAAATGTATTTCCACACTGTCCACAAGGCATACATCTTATTGTTAAGTGTATACAGATTCTCAGACATGTCACTGTGTTGTACGCCAGCATTTGGTCATGCAGCATTCTGCGCAAGGTGTGTGATTAAGTCAGAAGTTACATTACATTATGGTTACGTGCCACTACTAAAGACTGATGACCTTTAGCAAAAAAACTTTGTTAAAGGGACAGTATGGTTGTTGCCCTACTAAAAACCTGTCAAATTCAGTAAAAAAAAAACTTTGTTAAAGGGACGGTATGGTTAAGTTGCACTAATAAAAACCTATGAAATTCAGTCAAAAAACATTGTTAAAAGGACGTTATGGTTACAAGTAAAATCTAAAACCCCTGAAATTCGCCAGTTATGGTAAGCTAAGCAACCATAACTCGTACCACCACCGTGCTCTGCTAAGACTACCACCCAGGACATCAATGATGACATTACAAATATCATTGATGACATCACTGATGACATCACATGTGCATTTATTTTTCATACAAGGGGTTCTGAATGTAATGTTGGCAAAAAAGTAGCAGGGATTGTCGGGAGATGTGTAATAAACTACATTCTTCATCATGCAATGTAGTGTCCTAAAGAACATTCCATTGTACTGTTCTTTCTACTACAGGAACCTACTCATACAGAAATGTAGGTATTGGCTGCAGCATACACCACAGAGGTGCTATATTTGTAATTTTCCAAAGTTCTATAATAAAAAGGTGAATGCTTCTGTATTAGACTTTTCCATACTTTGAAACATGTACTAAGTAGCTAGTAATGCATCACTTACTACATATTTCTATTAATGCACGCAAAACATAAATAGACTACAATGCATACAAATATGGGGGTTATATATGGAGAGTAAAGTAAGCAAACAAGAGGCAGTATCATTAGCAACTGTGTATAATCTACATAATTGTATGCATGCACAAAAATGATTGCTGTGTTTCAGGCCTGCTTCTTCCCCTATATATGTACATCATAAGATGCGATTAAATTTTAAGGAAAGTAGTGTAAGAACATGTCAGAATAGCAATATCTATAAATGTAATACCTTTTGAAAGTTAAGTTTCTGACTGTTAGTAAATAAACCCACCTGGCCTAGATATGGCAGTGAACAAAAAGAAGGGACTAGCTATGTGATGTCATCAATGATATTTGTGATGTCATCATTGATGTCCTGGGTGTTAGTCTTAGCAGGGCACGGTGGTGGCGCGAGCTATGGTTGCTTAGTTTACCATAACTGGCGAATCTCAATGTTTTTTAGATTTTACTTGTAACCATTAGCGCCCTTTTAACAATGTTTTTTACTGAATTTCATAGGTTTTTATTAGTGCAACTTAACCATAACGTCCCTTTAACAAAGTTTTTTTACTGGAAAAAAAAAATATATATAATATATATATTCAGTGAAAAAACTTTGTTAAAGGGACGTTATGGTTAAGTTGCGCTACTAAAAACCTATGAAATTCAGTGAAAAAACTTTGTCAAAGAGACGTTATGGTTCCAAGTAAAACCGAAAAACCCTTGAAATTCGCCAGTTATGGTAAGCTAAGCAACCATAACTCGCGCCACCAACGTGCACTCCTAAGACTAACACCTAGGACATCAAAGATGACATCACAAATGTCATTGATGACATCACTGATGACATCACATGTCTGCTCATGCACTAATTAGGGTATGATATTTATTGCAATGATCCTTGACACTTGTTTCGCAACATTATAATAAGAATCCCTTGTACACATATTTCATGAAAAGTACATACACATGTGATGTCATCAGTGATGTCATCAATGACATCTGTGATGTCATCTTTGATGTCCTGGGTGTTAGTCTTAGCAGTGCACGGTGGTGGTGCGAGTTATGGTTGCTTAGCTTACCATAACTGGCGAATTTCAAGGGTTTTTCGGTTTTACTTGGAACCATAACGTCCCTTTGACAAAGTTTTTTCACTGAATTTCATAGGTTTTTAGTAGCGCAACTTAACCATAACGTCCCTTTAACAAAGTTTTTTCACTGAATTTCATAGGTTTTTAGTAGCGCAACTTAACCATAACGTCCTTTTAACGTTTTTTCATTGAATTTCGTAGGTTTTTAGTAGTGCAACTTAACCATAACGTCCCTTTAACAAAGTTTTTTCATTGAATTTCGTAGGTTTTTAGTAGTGCAACTTAACAATAATGACTTTCACTTTATATACATATCATATGGAACTGACTGAATCTCTTCTTCTGTACTTGACGTCCGCGAACTCATTTAATGTTCGCGGACATGTTCAAAGAACAGTACCACTACCTAAAAAACTCTGGGTGGGGGGGTATGTTTGATTGTTATATCATAACATAGGAACATTTAACAAATTAAAAAAAAGCACACAAACACATTATATGTACTAATACATAAGAAATGTAACCCATATATACAACACACTAACCATTCATTTAAATGCACTATGTTCTAAAATGGAATACCACAAGAAAATAAATTGGCTTCCAACATAATTACCTCACAAACACAACAGAACTGAGAACAAGAGCAGACCCACTTAGTACATAGGACATATCTTACCTGAAAGAGTAAGTGTACTTAATTGTATTCATATATTTATAAACTTTCTGTATTAGATAAAAAATACATTATCTTTTTTTTTCTCACAGAAATGTCTAGTACTCTGGAATGGCTAGAGGAACATTTCCCACATGAAGAAATGTCACAAGATAGTGAAACTAATGGTAAACACTTTATAATATAAACCATTTAATTATTATTATTTTGTATACATTTAACATATATATATATTTTTTGTACAGAGCATAACAAAATAGAAACTACCTCTGAAGAAGCTGTTATGGAAAACACGCTTGACAGCATAAAAGAAAAAATTGATTCATTGTTGACCAATTTTAATAATTTGAAAACTTTTGTTGAAGATCATTTTAAAAGAAAAACGTCATACCATTGCCCCACATGTACTTGTCCCCCTCACCATATCCCAGTCAATTATCCCCAAACCCTCTCCATAACCCAAAACGTTTTGATGAGACTTCCATCTCTTCTTCACCTAATAACAATCATGATGAAACCCCTAATTCTCCTGTTTTTGTTTCTGTTTCTGCCTCACCTTCTCTGTCATAAATTATTAATATATGTTAAATAAAGTTTAATTTGTATATTGTGTTGTAAATAGTTTTTTTTTTTTTTTAAAACAATGTAGGTGTCCGCGGACAGTGCAGGTGTTCTAAAATGTTCGTAAATAAACGAAAATGGAGGTGTCCTGAAGAACACTATACCTGTTCATACTGTTCGCTAGCAAGATTAAACTATTCTAAGAACACACGCAGTGTCCTGAAATGTTCGTAATTAAACGAAAATGGAGGTGTCTTAAAGAACACTATACGTGTCCGTACTGTTGGCTAGCAACTTGAAAATGTTCTAAGAACACAATTGGTGTCCTGAAATGTTCGTACATAAACGAAATTGAACGTGTCCTGAAAAACAGTATATCTGTCCTTACTGTTCGCTAGCAAATTTAAACTGTTCTAAGAACACACGCAGTGTCCTGAAATGTTTGTTTCACGTGTGACGCAATTTTAATTAGTTCAGGACCCGAACAGTGTCCGTAGAACATCAACGCGCATGCGCTAGCCAATCTCTGTGAATTTGGTGTCCTGCGGACATGCGCTTCCTTCGCGGACTTGTTCGCGAACGGATCATATGACCGTGCCCACGCTGATCGCGTATTCTGAATGAGGACATTGTTCGGGTCCCCGAACAAATTAAAAGTACATTTTCAATTAATCCATAATATTTTTCAATAAAATCTCACCATGGCACAAGTCCCACATAGTAATCCTGCGTTTCTACATACCTTTTGAAACTTTTTTTTTGTGTTCGATCTGTCCGCGGACAGCGCGCCTGTCCGCGAACCGCGCACAAGCACCCCTATAAAAGACCACGCCCTAGAGCTTATTTTCATTGCGTTTCTGGCTATTCTTCAGAGCACAGCTATTTCTCCAGCAACTTGCTGATTACACCATCGAGATGGAATCCCTGGCTGCAGAACTGCCACCTGGTGCTGCACCTGCTTCAGCACCACCTCCAACCCCTCCACCACCACCACTTCCCCAAGGGCCTGAAGAGGGGAACAGGAGTGAGGATGCAGAGGAGAAAGAAGAGGATGATGAGAATGAGGTAGAGGAAAACCCTACTACCCTCACTAGGCGTGAGTCTTGGGTGTGGCGGTTATTTACCATTCATGGTAATGTTCCTAAGGCTCGTGCGAACCGTGTTACCTGCAATGAGTGCAAAATGATACTCAGTCGTGGGAAGCAGGGTAAGTACAGCTTTGGGACCACTACTATGAAGCGACACCTGAGGTCATTTCACTCTGGGGCTATTCGCAGGGTTGTACCTTGCGAAGAACGTAGCAGGTTGATTTCCTCTACTTCATCCTCTATTTCTGATCCTGTCACCACAAGGACCACCTCTGTGGGACAGCGTCTTCCTCAAGCTGCCTCACAGGCCATACAGAATGCTGATGACCCTTACCTTTCGAGAGTCACAGTTGTATGTATGTACTGTGACACAGAACTTTGCAGGAGGGAGCGACTTCGTAGTGCTTTTGAGACTATCGTCTCAGAGCACGAGAAGATCTGCTCACTACCCAAATAAAACCCACTCTACATCTTCCTCTCTCAGCTCGCCCTTTCTTATACCTGTGGTTGGTGTCCCCCCCTTTACCTTCCTTTCCCCTCCTCTCCTAGTGTGTCGTGTATAAAAAAACCAAAAAAAATACAAAATATCAAAAATCAAAAAAAAAATAAGGCTGTTTTCAGAGCCGCCTTTCACAGTTAAAAAATAGAAGTGAAAATAAATGAAGCAGGGCCCTTTGTATTTTTTAGAAGTCCGCGGACAGTTCGCGAACATTTAAAAAATTGGGTTGCTACCCCACCACAAACATTGCAATTTTCTCTGGGAAGAAGTGGTGGCTCTGAAAAGAGCCTTTGGGTGGTGTTTGTAAGTCAAAAATCATAAATGCTTAACACCTACTTCAAAATGGTTGTTGTAATTCCAAAAAAGGTCGCAATGCATTTTGTACATTTCTCAGAAAAATCTGATTGCCAGCATAAGTAAGATGGACTCCATCTCTGTGAAAAATGTATGTACTACGAAACATAATATTTTCATTGTGAAAAGAGGACATGCCAAAATCTCTTAGAAAGGCACAAACAGCCTTATTAACATTGCGCCTTGCTTTTTCCATTTGTGGACCAAATGAAGAAGAACGAAGCCACATTTGTCTCTGCACAATCTGTGAAAATATCACTTGAGAATTAGGAAACATGTCCATAACCTTCCCAAGTCCTTCTTTCCAGTCACATGTCCTAAACTGTTCCCTCCACAATGAATTACAATTATGTCTGGATGTTGCTCTGTCTCCAAAGTAGCACAGGGAGGTAGCAAGTACAACCACTTCATTCCACGTACTCCATGCCAGTGTACTTCCACATGTGGGAATCCAAGATCTACAGCTACTCCACAGCTTTCTGCATGCACCTTCAACCAATGTATCCACGAATCTCCCAAAATCTAAACAATCTGTTTTCTGAAACACACAGCCATAGCTATCTTTTGTTCTCTCAGCAAAAAGAGTATCTGAAAAACTCTCTCCTGGCACAACACACCCACTAAACTTTCCTGACCAATCCCTTTCAGTGCTTATTCTCATTTGCATGACTTCTGAACCCAAAAATCTCCGGATGTAACTCCTGATGTCCGCGAACTACCGCCATGTCCGCGGACATATCGTAACATGAACAGCCCTTCTACCATTTCCACTTCACTCTCTCTGCCATTCCCTCATTGGATGTAGCTAAAAAATCACATGACCATGCACCAATCACATTCAAGACCTCTAGATCTAACTGCATCATCATAGATCAGCACTGCAAATGTACTGTGAATCTCTCTGAGTACAAGTGTCATATCATTGGCAAGCACCATCTACCAGAAATACTGTACAAGTCTCCAAGATTTCTACTTGCAGCTCCATGCATATCCATATGCATGAACACAAACTTCAGGTATGCATATTTTCTGTACAGTAGATAAACACATTTTCAAACATACGTTTAGCTTGTGTAATCTGTAAAATGAATTTACTGTATTTTTTTTCAATATCCTAAAATCAACTATCACTTATAAACCTTTATACTATTTACTTTCTTTATACACACACACTCAAATCATGTTAAACTAACATTTTTTAAATGAAATATATAGACTACATATATTCAAACAAAATTGCATGCAAGCACAATCTATGTTTAAATCTTTAAATACTTAAACAATTTCATATTTTTTTTTATTTATTTATTTACTTAATTACTTTAATTTAGACATGACATTGAGGCGCTATTACCTAGAACAGCTTACTTACAGAAATAGTAGTATTCACTGGTAGATTATAAATTTCACAAGACATAGAAAAGATTTTTTTTTTTGCTACAGTTAGTCATTCAATACAATTTGTTCATTAAGAACATATCATATGTACTGAACTGATACAATGTATCTTATGTAAATAAATTAGTTTAATGGTTTTAAAGAAGGCACTGAGAATTTCAATTAAAAAAATCAATATCTAAATTAAAAACAGCGCTATATACAAACAAAGTTACTAATTAGAAGCTTTTACAATTGCAGTGAAGACCAGTCTACTGAAAAGAAGCAGCCGAATTTGAAGAACAAAGAAGAACTAAGAAGTTACCTGTTAATTTAAGAAAAAAAGTAAGTAGAATATCACAATAATATTTGTATTATTAATCAAACATACTATAACATTAATACAAGCTATTTTGGTGCCTAAAAAAAGAGATTGTGTACCATTTTGTACAAAAATCACCATGTCTTAAAAAGCGATTTACAGCCAGAATGGCCCACAAATTTCTATTTTTGGACACACAAATTACCCAACTGAACCGCTACAATTTTCATATTATAGAACAAACAACTGTTTTAATTGTATACATTAGATTTACTATTTGTAATTTTCCACACCACTAGCTTACTTTTTTTTGTCATCTGAACTCCAGTTTAGTAACAGATAAATTCAAGAATACCTATCCCTACTAGTTGTAGTTCCCAATGCACAATCACACACCATTACATACATCTTTATCATCTTACTCAAACACTCATGCACACAGCACACATACATTCCAGAACACCCCAACCCATATCTTCTTTATTTTTTTCAACAGACCCTAAAGAATGCCTACCAAAAGTCAAGTCCGTAGAAAGCAACACAAAAGTAGAGCAAATGAAAATAAAAGTGTCCAACATAAGCATCCATCTCTAGCAGAATTTGTAAAAGAAGTTGAAACAAAACAGCTAATACAGTCATTTAGTGAAACACAAGAAGTTTCAAGTACAAAAACTTTTCCTCCTCTATCAAAATGTAAAACAAACCAAAAAACAATTAACAGAAAATCAGCTATCACTACAGATAAAACTACTTCTTCAAATTTTAATATAGTGCAAAGTAAGCATACCAAGAAAAGTATTTTAGCCAAAATGTACCGTCACAAAGTCCTTCAAAATCTTATAAAAACAGGAGAGAAATTAGGTTCAATGCTTAAAACCTATCGTAGGAAATTAATCTTAGAAGCGTTGATGGACAGTGCAATTCTTCTGAAAAGAAAGTTATTTATTTTACTGTTAAACAAAATGAAACCACTAACAAAACTAATAACTAAATTATGAAAAAGACTTCTCAATAAGCGAAATGTCAACAGAAAGAACTTCTTAAGTATCTGCGGAGGTGAATGGAATCACACTACGAGCACAGAACCATATTTTAATGAAGAAGCGTACAAACAAAAGCAAACAAATACAATTGCCATACATAGCAGTGGTCGAAGTTATGAAAAAGTGAATAATACCATAATGGAACAAGAAGTACTCCTTACAAAAATATGCCCTGAAAACTTAGTTACCCCTCAATTCAACTGAATCAGAACGTCTAGTGTACAAATGGCCATGCACGTCAATGTGTAACATTCCCAAACAATTTTTCAAATCTTTACGCCAATTCCTCAATAAATATGTAAAAAGCAAAGACAAAATCAAAATTAAATTACTGCAAAATTTGGATACCTGTCCAGTGCGCAAGTACACAGGACTACAAGGACATTCATTGGCCTGCATTACAGGACCTACTTGTAAAACCACTTTCCATGATATCAAAAGGATATCAACACATCATTCAACTATAAGAAATCTAGTCTATAAACTGTACTATGCTAAAAGTCCTGCTTTAGCACTAGCAACGTTAAATAACATCCTTCTACATGGTACAGCAAAAGACCTACTTGAAGAAATTCACTATATCCAGAAAAAATATTTTCGAAGGGAAAGCCATTTACAGAATGAAATAGCTTTAAACCAATTAAGCAACAATTCTACACATGGCAACTTTTTGCTAAACACATACAAAAAATAAATACTAAAATTTAAAAGTACATCAGCTGAAGTACCAAACCATGTATGTGTATGGTGCCGTAGGACATTTTATAAAAGTAACACAAACTGTAGACCTATCATACAAAATAGAAGACAGTGAAGATTCTAAATGGTTTGAATTAGCTCTCTACCTTGTAGCAGAAAACAAATCCGAAATAACTGAGCCCTTAATACTTTGCAGTTACTGCACTACAAACCTTGACAACAACCAAACTCCTTCACGTGCTATCACCAATAATTTGGAATTATACCCAGTACCAAAACCCCGACAACAACTAAATTTATATGAGAGCATCATAATTCAAACAGTACACCCATTTCAAGTAATAATACGCCTTAAACCAAAAACAGCAAAATTACCTCCTTCTGAATTGGTAAAATGCATTCGTGGAAAAGTAGTTTTTTTACCATTAGATCTAAAAGAAAATGTGCATACTCTAGGAGTGCAACGTCCAATGCACCAATCTTTAATTATCTTAGTAAATGGAGAACCTACAAAAGACAAAAAAATATGGCAACAGCTGGTAGATTTATATAAAGTTAGACAAGCCTTCCAATATCTTAAAGAGAATAATGAATATTACAAAGAAATTAATATTGAAGAAAACTCGAAAGATACAACTGAAATAATTCAAGAAACACAAGAAGCTGGTCAATTTGAGCTACTAGATCCTGCTACAATATCAAATACTTTAGACCATTATACAATTCATCCTTTGCACTGTAATGACACCGTAGAAGATGCACTGGAAACTTACCAAATGCGTCAAACAAAAGGATCGCCAATCAGCATATGGGAAAAAAGTATAGAAGCACATGCTTTTCCTCTACTCTTTCCTACTGGCAAAGGAGGAAGGTATGATGATACACCTATTCAAATATCAGCTTCAGAATACCGCTCATTACGGATGTATTCTGAAGATCCACATTTTGTCTAAATCTGGGAATACATATTCCACCTACTCTTTGAAAATGAACTAGCAACATTATGTTACGGAGTTGCACACTTATTAAAATCAGGATCACACTTTCAAAATATGACAGCTACACAATTATTAGAAAAAGTGCAACAAAAGGATGAGGTTTTACAATCAAATATTACAAATCTATTAGCAAATATGCGTGGTACTAAAGAGTACTGGTTTCGACGTCATGGAGATGTACGTTGTATGATCAGAAACCTTGGCCCACCCACTTGGTTTGTTACATTAAGTTGTGCAGAATATGCATGGGAAGATTTACATGATTTCCTACGCATATCAAATAAAAACAAAACAAACATAGATATACTAACACCTGGAGAACTTTGTTCTTTGGATCCTGTTAATGTTTCAAGTTATTTTCACCATCGCTTCATTGCTATGCTACATTTTATTTGTAATAAAACTGTTCCTCCCCTTGGAGAAGTGCAACACTTCTTTTGGAGAAAAGAATACCAAGCCAGAGGAGCAACACATATCCACATGCTTTTATGGATTAAAGATGCTCCTAAATTTGGTCAAGACAGTGATGCCACTGTTTTACAGTTTATTGAAAAATATGTCACTTGTGAAATTCCATCAGAAGCCACAAATAGTGATCTTCATGCACATATTTTACAATTTCAAAGACACAAATGTGGAAAATATTGTCGTTGCAAATACAAAAACAAAGGGAAATACTACACCAAATGCCAATTTGGTTTCCCTAGACCAGTTACAAATGCAGGTCAAGTGAACAACCTCATGTCTTCAGTTAGACATAGTGTTAAAGGTAAGTCACCTAAAAATACATATTACATAAAAAGAAAAGAAGAAAAATATATCAATGATTATAATGCAATCATTGCCCACTTATGGAATGCAAACATAGATGTGCAGTACATTGCAGACAATTCTACTACAGTTGCACAATATGTCACAGCATACTTAACTAAAGCAGAAAAGACAGAGCTCCAAGACCTCTGGAATGACCTGTCATCAGATAAAACAGTATCTCAGAAATTATACAGCTTGGGCATAAACATGCTCACCCATAGAGAATGTGGATCATATGAAGCAGCTGATCGTTTAGATGGTACTGCATTGTATGGTAAATCTGAAAATATAGTATGGCTAAGTCTTGGTCCAGCTAAATCTAGAAAAAGAGTTCTAAAATCATATGAAGATATAGAAACAATAGCCAAACATGATCCCAACAGCCAAGACATTTTCAAAAACAATTTATTGGACACATACTACCCAAACAGAAGTAATACTTTGGAAAAACATGTGTCTATGCCACATAGCCCAAAACTACACATACAAAAATAATATGAAACCTGATGAAAAAAGGTAAATATAGAGTAACAAACTGTGAAGGCAGCTTAGTTAAACTCACTAAACCAAATTTAATTAATCATATCAAATTGTCATTAAAGACTCCTCAACATAAAGAAGTATATTACATGTCCCTGCTACAACTCTTCAAACCATGGAGAAAAGAAGAACAATTACTAGATAACTATGACTCATATGAGGATGCTTTCAAAGCAAATGAAAGCACTATAACTGATGTAAACTTTACACAGTACAAAACAATGTTGCACAATGAACAGCAACACGAAGAAGAACTCCAAGCCCAACTAGATAAGGACACTCCTGACAGTAGTCAACCTTCTGTAACAGGAAGCCAAGAACCACTGGGAGAACCACTAATAATAAATGAGGCAGGATTAGCTATGATAGAAGTAGAAAACACCAAGTGTCAGTATGAAGATAAGGAAGACTTAACTATACTACAATCAAAACTAAACAATGAGCAAAGTAGCATTTTTCAAGAAGTAACAAAACAAATTGTACAAGGTGTAAAACATGAAAATAAAGAATGTTCCTGCCATAATTATAAACCTATACTACTGTACGTCAGTGGTGAAGCTGGTTCTGGCAAAACATTCCTAATCAAAATCATAAGTAAGTTCCTTCAACAATTGACAAACAACAAACTGTCAGCTGTTGTCACTGCCCCCACAGGTTTAGCTGCCTACAACATAGGTGGTGTTACATTACACCGATTACTATTATTACCAGTAGAACACCAGAACAAATTAGACTATTACAAACTATCTGCAGAAGCTGCAATGGAATTACGCAGAGTATTGAAACAAATGAAAATGCTACTAATAGATGAAGTGAGCATGGTCTCCAACCTGATGTTAGCTTTGATTCACCTCAGATTACAAGAAGTACTCAAAACAGACTATGAAGAGCTCTTTGCAGGAAAACACATGATTGTTTTTGGAGATCTGCTTCAATTAACACCAGTAAAAGGTGAGCCTATTTTTAAAACATTAGGACACAAACTCTGCCGTAAAACTGTTGGCAGCATTGGAAATGTCAACCTTTGGCAACATTTCCAATACAGAGAATTAACAGAAAACATGCGGCAATCTGCAGATCTCACTTATGCCAACATTTTAAAAAGTATCAGAGTTGGTATACTTTCTAAAGAAGCAGAAGCAATAATGAAAACCCAGCACATGAATGCACTTTATGGCGATAATGCATGTGCTACAGATGTTATGGAACAATTAGCCCAAAAAAATGTCAATTGTATGGCCTTAATGCCAACTCTTGCAAGCTGTTTCAAATTCAATGAAATCATGCTAAGTAAAGAAATGCAACCAATCATGGAAATTAGCGCCACAGACAAACTAGATGTACATGGTATGACACTACCCATGTGTGACCAAGCCACAACAAGACTAAATAGTTTAGAAAAATCAATCTCAAACACAGCAGACTTAGAAAAGATATTAAAATTATCCTTAAATTGCAGAGTAATGTTTAAATAAAACCTTGACGTGGACCAAGGACTAGTTAATGGAGCACTGGGTACAGTTATTGGCTTTCAAACATACCCACGCAACAACAAAATTCAGTTTGTCAATATACTCTTTGACAAACTTTCAGAAGTAAAAAGGATATGACGCTCAACAGCTAGATTTCTTCTCTTCAAAGATATGTATGTACGCAGAGAACAATTTTCTCTAACTCTTGCAGACGCAGTCACGATTCATAAATCACAAGGTCTTACCCTAGACAAAGCAATGATAGATATTGGTAACACAGTCTTTAAAGAAGGCATGAGCTATGTAGCACTATCACGCTTACGTACACTTGACGGTCTATTTCTAATCAACTTTGATGCAAGTAAAATAAACGCTGATATTCCTTGCATTTTAGAATACAATACACTTCTTTCACTATACACCCCCCACCTAAACACATATTCTGTTCCACAAAAAGTAAAACGTTATAAAAGAAAAATAAATCAAACAGAAATGCAACAGGATGTCACTGCAAATCCTCCAAAGAGAGTAAAAGAAACTAATACTTCATCAAGTACCACAAGCAAAAAAAGAATCAATTAGGGAAAGTAAACCAAGTACTTCTTTAAAGAAGGAAGACAAACTCCAAAAAAAGCAGTTAGATACAGAACTACCTGGACCATTTAAATTCTCAAATATAGTTGGTGTAAGTTGCTACGCAAATGTAGCAATGAATATTCTATTTCAATTACCACCAATTGTTGACAACATTTACTTACACAGTACAGACCCATTGTGTTTGCAAATGTTAGTACTTCACAGAAATGCAGCAAACAATCCTGACAACACGTATAGTGTTTTTGGAATAAGACAACAATTGGACTACTGTGCTGGAATGGTGAAATTCACTATAAATTCACAGGAAGATCCACAAGAATTTCTAATGTACTTACTACAAGTACTGGAAAACAAAAACATACCTATAAATGAAATCTTTCAGATTTCATACATGTGGAAACATACATGCAATCTCTGCACAATGTGACACAAGAAGAAATCCCCAATGAACGCTTCATATATATATCAATACCAAATTGTGAATCCATTCCATTTCAGCGACTTGTACACAATGCAAACCATGGTAGATTATGCTCTACCTGCAATTCAGATAATCGCTCCACGTTAGTAATACAAACACATAGTAAATACATAATACTAATGCTTATACGTTACAATGCAGATGGTACCAAAAACAACTGCAAGCTGACTGGATTCACACATGGTCAAATATCACTTGGTAAGAAAACCTTCACAACAATAGGTATAATCTACCACACAGGAGCCACAACCAATTCAGGGCACTACACTGCATATATAAAAAAGAAATGTGGATGGTTTGAATGTAATGATAGTACCATTACTCTAAAGCAGAGATTACCAGGAAATCTTACAAACGCTTATTTGATGTCCTTAAAAGCAAAATTTGATAACTAAACTGTATTTAAATCCTAAGTAAACTTGTGTTAAAAAAATATAAACTGTTAGAATACTCCAAAAGCTATCTAACTGCTCAACGATTCTACAACAACTAATCAGATAATTGAATGCCACTTATTTATTTATTATTTATTTAATTAATGTGATACAGTCTATTTAATACACTTTACACATATTGATAACTAGACACATATATAAACTAAACTTCAATGAACAGAATAGTAACAATATAACAATATGATAAATAATAAGCCATTACACATATAAAATCAATCTAAAAGCTCAAGTAGCATGTAAAAAAAATAGAAAGAAAGAGACAGTACAAATTTACACAATAACACCCACACTGCCCACTATGATATACGGACAGAAATTCAAGGCGGTAAACTATACTTAGTTCATTTCTCACAACTACAGTACCAAGGGCACTCACAGCACAGTTGATTACCTCGTCCCAAGGCAGGGGCAGTGACTGTTTTAGAATACGAGTACTAATTTCAGATCTGAATATCCAATATTTCTTCTATCCTAGTCCAGGTGTTGAAGAGAGCTAACATTACTCGCATACTCTCAGAATTCATGCAGTGATGCCAGAATAATGAATGCCACTAAATTAGACCAAAAAATACACAGTTAGAATATGCCAATTGGTATCTAACTGTCCCAAAATTTAACAATATCCAAATAGATAAATCAATACCACTAAAATATATCAAAAAAATAGAGTTAGAATACGCCAATTGGTATCTAACTGCTCCAAAATTTTATAATATCAAAACAAATAAATAATATGTTACTGCTCCAAAAAAATACAACAAGCCAAAGTATTAAGCATTAGCCAGAAACAAGTGAACACTGAAAACAAATAAACTGTAGCATAACAGAAAAAGGTTTTTTTTTAAATCCAACATGGATTTTTTTTTCTCCCACAGACCCAATGATTTTAGCAACAAATACAGAATCTGAGCAAATTGCACAGTACTCTGATTTGTAATCTACTAAATATGAGGGTCCAAAAAAAAAAAAGTATATTGATTATACAATGTAATAAGTCATTACAAAATACTAATACTAACATGCTATTTTCTTTTATCACAGAAATTAACAAGAAAAACATGGACTCCCGTTACTAAACCAAACAGTAAGTATACAATAATAAGGAGAACCATAGCAGCATATCACATCCATAGTATCTAATACCTTTGTTCCTTATACATTTGTTTTTCACCCAAAGTTATAAGCAAATATGAATGTGATATGCTGCGGTAGTTGTTGCCAGGGCATACAGTCTTGGGTGCATGGCCAAATGGCCATGCACCCAAGACTCTATGCCCTGGCAACAACCACCGCAGCATATCACATCCATAAAGTCAAACATTTCAACTATGGTCTATGGAAACTTTTAATGTCCGCGGACAGCCAGCGAACAATACGGACAGCGTTTTCAGGACACTACTTACGAACATTTCAGAACAACGCGATAGTTCTTAGAACACTTTCAACTTGACAACGAACAATACAGACAGTGTCCTCAGGACACCCCCATTTTGTTTATTTGCGAACATTTCAGGACACTGCGAGTGTTCTTAGAACACATTCAACTTGCCAGCGAACAATACGGACTACGCCTTCAGGACACCCCCTACGAACATTCCAGTACACCGCAAGTGTTCTTTGAAACGTCTTCAGAACACCCCCATTTTGTTTACTTGCGAACATTTCAGGACACTGCGAGTGTTCTTAGAACAAATTCAACTTTACAGCGAACAATACAGACTATGCCTTCAGGACACCCCCTACGAACATTCCAGGACACCGGGAGTGTTCTTCGAAGCGTCTTCAGAACAATACGGACAGTGTCCTCAGAACACCCTCATTTCGTTTATTGCAAACATTTCAGGACACCATGAGTGTTCTAAGAACACATTCAACTTGACAGAGAACAATACGGACAGCGTCCTCAGGACACCCCCATTTTGTTTATTTGCGAACATTAAGGGACACCGCGAGTGTTCTTAGAACACATTCAACTTGACAGAGAACAAGACGGACAGCGTCCTCAGTACACCCCCATTTTGTTTATTTGCGAACATTTCAGGACACAGCGAGTGTTCGACAACGACTTCAGAACACCCCCATTTTGTGTATTTGCGAACAATTCAGGACACCGCGAGTTTTCTTAGAACATATTCAACTTCACAACGAACAATACGGACAGCGTCCTCAGGACACCCCCATTTTGTTTATTTGCGAACATTTCAGGACACTGCGAGTGTTCTTAGAACAGTTTCAGTTTGCTTGCGAACAAAACTGACACATATTGAGTCCTCAGAACACCCCCCATTCAGTTTATTTAGAACATTTCAGAACACCCATGATGTCCACAGACAACTCAAACACAAAAAGAACGTCTAACACATAAAAAACACAACTTTCATCCTATCTCATACACTCACACCCTCCCCAAACACTCCTACACACCAACACACTCTACTAAATACAAATTTTGAACAAAGTTTCACCGCGCTTTCCGCGGACGACCGTGAATCCAAGATGGCGGGCGCTGCCGAAAATCTGACGCGCTTCACGCTCCACGCCGTCCAATCAGCGAACACGTTGCATGTCCGCGAACATCACGCAAGCCGATTGGCCAATCAGGACACTGTCCGCAGAGCGAACAGGGAAGTCCGTCCGCGGACAGAACACAGATATCACTAATTTTTTTTACATACTTTTTGGTCATTTTAAATAAAACTACTGGACGGATTTTCACCAAATTTGCAAAAGCACGCTTTCGGGACCAAGCCGCTGCTCCTGGTCCAAATTTGGTGAAAATCCGTCCAGCGGTTTGGGCTGTAGACGAGAGCAATTTTTTTTTCCCATTCAGTCTATGGGGAAAAAAAAGTTTTGGGACCCCCCCTATAACTTTGCCCCCCCTGGACGAATCCTCACCAAAAAATTCAGAGTGACCCAAATACTTTTTTTGCAAAGTTTGGTGAGGATCCGTCCAGGGAGAGCTAAGTTATAAGCCACCCAAAAAGTGCTCTTCCTATGGAAACAGCAACTTAACCATAACTACATGGCCACTACCGTGGCCATGTAATTATATATATATATATATATATATATATATGATACATTACTCACCGTAATCGTATTTCTGATGCTTGTATCTGCTTAGATTCACATGCTGTGCATAGGCCGACATCTAGTGGAAGCTGCGGAGTATTACAGTTTGTTTTTCGAAATTCAAAAATGGGCGTCGACACAGGGCGTGCCAGTAATACTATCCCTAGTGTGACGTCCACTGTACCCAAGATCCCTCACGCGTCTAGGATCCTCAGATTGTATTTTTTCTGACATGAGGTAGCATGAGGAGTAGCGTGAGTACAGATAATCCAAGCAAATAGACAGAATGGTAAGACTACAAGCAATCATGCGCCTTCTCTCGGAGGGGAGGAAGGGTGGGTAGCATGTGAATCTAAGCAGATACAAGCATCAGAAATACGATTATGGTGAGTAATGTATCCCTTCTGAGGCTTGTGGAATCTGCTTAGATCACATGCTGTGCATAGATTAGCGAGCAGTACCAGAAGAAGGAGGTGGGATGTGAGAAGGGTCATGAGCAAATAAGTGTCTTAGAACCGCTTGTCCCACTTGTGTATCTGCCTTGGAATGGGTGTCAATGCAGTAATGCTGAGTAAAAGTGTGAATAGAGCTCCAAGTAACTGCTTTGCAAATGGTGTCAAGGGGAACATTTGCAATGAAAGCCAGAGTGGCCCCAATGCCTCTAGTAGAGTGGGCTCTTGGCGTAAAAGGCAGAGTCTTTTCAGAGAGTGAGTAACACAGCTGGATACAGTTAATAATCCACTTCGAGATAGCACCTTTAGAGACGCGATCCCCCTCTCTGCCTGTAGCTACGGAGACAAACAGTTGATCTGTCTTTCTTAGCGGTCTTGTTTTATTTACATAGTAGAGGACCGCCCTACGCACATCTAGGGTGTGTAGTTTCACCTCAGCCGAGCTTTGCGGGTTCTGGAAGAAAGCCGGAAGCTCTATGGACTGGTTTACATGGAATTTTGATATAAATTTAGGTGAGAACCTAGGGTGTGTACGTAAAACCAGTTTGTCTTTATGGATAGTAAAGAAGGGATCCTGCACTGACAGAGCCTGAATTTCACTGACCCTTCTTATAGAAGTAATAGCTACTAAGAAGGCCATTTTATAAGTCAGGTGTTTCAGACTGCTTTTATGCATGGGTTCGAAAGGGGGGCCCATGAGCTTGGCTAGCACCACATTAAGGTCCCACCCTGGTGGTGGGTTTGAAATAGGAGGGTGAAGTCTCTTTACTCCTTCCATGAAGGCTTTAACTACTGGTACTTTCCACCACAACACCTTGCTATGGGAAGTGGTGTAAGCCGAGAGGGCTGCCAGGTGTACTTTCAGTGAGTTAAAAACCAATCCTGCATCTAGCAGGTGGAGCATGTATGTAACAATGTTGGAAGGAGTGCAATCAACCGGGTTGATTTGTCTACTCTGGCACCAGATAACGAACCTCTTCCACTTGTCAAAGTAACAGTGCCTTGTGTTTGGTTTCCTAGATTCCTTTAGGATGTCCATACACCTCTGTGGCAAATTGAGATGTCCAAACTCTATGACCTGAGGAGCCATGCTGCCAGGTTCATTGAGTTGGGTTGCTGGTGCACTGTTTGACCTTGGTGCTGGGACAGTAGGTTGTACCAGGCTGGAAGTTTGATGGGCTCGCACACCGCCATCCTGCGTAGGTGTGGGAACCACGGTTGTCTTGCCCACATGGGAGCAACTAGGACGAGCGTCATCAATTCCTTGTTCATCTTGTTCACCACTTTACTGATGAGAGGAGTTGGTGGAAAAGCGTACGCAAACATCCCTGACCAGTTCATCCACAGGGCGTTCCCCTGGGAGTCTGGTTGGGGGAACCTGGATGAAAATCCTGGGCATTGTTTGTTTTCGCTTGTGGCGAATAAGTCTATAGTGGGGAAACCCCACTGAGAGAAGAGATCTTCTACGACCTCTCTGTGAAGAACCCATTCGTGTTCCTCTGGGAGGGAGTCTCTGCTCAGAGCATCCGCTAGGGAATTGAGCTCCCCTGGAACATGTTGCGATGACAGGAAGATGTTCTGTCTGAGTGCCCATATCCAGATTTTCTGGGCAAGCTTGGACAGATTTGGCGAGCGAGTCCCTCCTTGCTTGTTCAGGTAGAACATGGCTGTAGGTTTAGTAGATGGGGCTCGAACGCCTGAAGCGCTCTGAATACTGCCAGAAGCTCTAGCAGGTTTATGTGGTTCTTGGCCACTGAGTGAGACCAGAGACCCTGTGCTGTGTGGTGGAGATGGTGAGCTCCCCACCCCGTCAGACATGCATCTGTAGTGACTACTGCCTGTACTTCGGGATCGTAAAAGGGTTTCCCCTTTGCGAGATTCTCTCTTGTCCACCAATGGAGGCATTGTACCAGTGTTGGCGAAACGACCACTAGATCGTCCCACTGACCACTTGCCTGAGATCACTATTTCGCCAACCATTCCTGCATGGGACGCATGCGCAGGCGCGCGTGGGGGACCAGGTAAATGCATGACGCCATCATGCCCAGTAATCGCATTGCTTTGCGTACCGTTATTTGTTGACAGGACTGATAATGCGGAATTTGCAGTAGTATATTCCGAATTCTTTCTTCTGAAGGAAAGGTCAACCCGTCCTGGGTATCCAGGATTGCTCCTAGGAATTGTTTTGAGGTGCTTGGCACCAGGCTTGACTTCTTCTCGTTGATTGAGAAGCCTAATTCGTGGAGGAGGTCGATAGTCCTCTGAATGTTTGTCCTGCAAATTCCTGGGGTTTCTCCCGTTATGAGCCAGTTGTCCAGATAAGGGTACACTGGGATTGCTTCCCTGCGTAGGTGTGCCGCCGCCACCGCCAGTACCTTGGTGAATACCCTTGGTGCTGAAGCTATCCCGAAGGGCAGTACCTTGAATTGGTAGTGGCGACTGTCCACCTTGAAGCGCAAGTACTTTCTGTGCGCTGGGAACATGGAAATATGAAAATAAGCATCTTTCATATCTAAGGTTGCCATGTAATCCCCCTTTTTTAGGAGGGGGATTACCTCTTGTAGCATGGTCATACGAAACTTTTGGGGCTTGACATACTTGTTGGCAGGCCGTAAGTCCAATACTGGGCGCATTGTCAAGTCTTTCTTTGGCACAAGGAAGTAAGTTGAATAAATACCCTTGTTTACCTGGTGTCCTGGGACGAGTTCTATCGCGTCCTTTTGTAGAAGAATGGCGATCTCCTCGAGGAGAATCTTCTGATGTTCTAGGGAATGTACTTTTTGTCGTGGAGGATGGTTCTGGGGACGCTGCAGTAGTTCTATACAGTACCCTGTGGATACTGTTGACAGCACCCATCTGTCTGATGTGATCCCTTCCCAAGCCTGGGTGAAGTTTGAAATGCGTCCCCCTACTGGGGTTGCGTGAGAAGGGACCCTGAACTGGGCGTCACTGCTTTGGTGGAGGCGTGCCGCCTCTCTTGCTGGGGCTGCCTCTGCCTTTACCACAACCTCTCCTATTACCTCTGCCGTAACCCTGGGTAGACTGTTGGTTGTTGTTCCACTGTGTACCCTGCCCCTGGGAATAGTTAGATCCTCTCTGGGAATTTTGGCCGCGTGGGCGACGAAAATTGCTATTCCCTCTCTGGTTGGGGGGTTTATTGGTTAACTGGCCAAGGGATTTGAGAGTCTCGTATTCGTCCTTGGCATTTTTCAGTGCGTCCTCGACCGCCTTCCCAAACAACAGATCGGCTTCCACCGGTTTGTCTAACAATGATGCCTGAGTTTCTGTCTTAAAACCAGACTGCCGTAACCACGCATGTCTCTTGATAACAGTACCTTCTGCTATCAATCTGCCTGCGTTGTCCGCGGCGTCGAAGGTTGCTTTCAAAATGCAACCAGACACAGCTCTACCCTCTGCGGAAATCCAAGCTAATTGGCCCTTTAACGGTTCAGGAGCAGAGGCTATGAGAGCCGCGACTTCTTCCCACTGATGGCAGTTGTAGCTGGCCAACAGGGTGGTGGAGTTAGCAATCCTTGCTTGATAGGCGGACGTTGAGGCTACCTTCCTGCCGAAACCGTATAGTTTTTTGCTCTCCTTGTTGGGAGGAGCTTCTGACGAAGACAAGGGTGTTCCAGCCCTCTTCCGAGTGTTGGTAACCACTAGGGAGTCCGGCTTCAGATGTCCTCTTATATAGAGAGGGTCAGACTGAGCTGCCCTGAAAAGTTTTTCAACCCTGGGATTGACTGCTCTGCTTAGGTTTGGGTTCACCAGGGACGGATCTATTCTCCGCTGAATGGATTTCAGAATAGGGATGGTCTGGGCAACCAGCCTCCTTTCTCCCACTATCTCTTAAACCCTTTCCTCCTGTACACCGTGGGTGTCAATGTGAAAATGTTCTGCTGCGCGAGCAAGAACCTCATTTAGGAGGGGCTGGTTATCGACCGGGGAGTCGGTAACCGGGGCTTCGTTCTCTACTGGGGAATCTACTCTGTATGTTTCCGGGTCATCCTCTTCTTCTTCCTGGTCCTCATCATCCCCATAGTATCCCGTCCCGGTTTTCTCTCCTATCATATCAAACTCTTGGTCTCCACCAAAGGAAGCCTCCCCTTGATACCGAGAGTAGGGTGTTGCGTAAGGTTGTACCTCAAAGGGTTCAGACCTCATCGGGGTTTCAAACCGGGCCTTTTTACTCGGGGGGATAGGATCAGTAGAGCCTGAGGGTGTGGCCCCTTGTGGATCATACGAGAGGAAATGTTCAGGATTTTTATCATAAAAATCAGCCAAGGAAGACATTCTTGACATGACCCTATCTATGTCTTCACTGGACCATTTTTTGGAACTGGGAATGACTCTCTCAGCAAGTCTATGGGATTTATCCTGAGTAGCTTTGCTGGTTGTGGACCTATCAGCAGACCTGGACTTGTCTGTCTGTTTAGGGGGGTTGGAGTGTCTCACAGGTGTGGAAGAATGTACAGGTAGTTTCTTCTGCTGTTTTCCCCCCTTCCCGTGCGTCGAAAAATGTTTTCCCTGTCCCTTAGTGGCTCCGGAGTTTTTCGACGCCTGGCGTCGAGGATCGGGAGAGGTGTCCCTGTCCTTCGAGCGTGGGGCCTTGCTGGCTTTAATTGCAGGCTCCGCCTCCTGGAGCGCGGCCTGGGGTTGGAAGTCGTCTTCATCTTCCGACGATCGAACTTCTGTTAGCCTAGGGAGCGAGGCACTCTTGGCAAGAGTGGATGATTGCCTGGAGTCATGCGGCGATCTTGATCGAGAGCGCACAGAGGACACCGAATCGGACCGTTGTGTCTGTGCCTCTTTCCGAGAACTCGACGTCGTCGAGTCTCGGTTGGACTTAGTGTGTTTAGTGTGTGTAGTATGTGAAGCGCTTGCGTCGCCGGGGATCTTCCCCATAGCCGCCCTGCCGGACGACCTTCCGAGGTCGGGGACCTGCGCTCGGCTGTCTTTCGACGCCGTAATGCCCTCGCCGTCCGAAAGTACGGCGTTGCTGCCATCGCTGAAGGCGCCCTCCGCTGCCATGGCCGCCTGCTGTGGTGTTCGAGCTAAAAAACATGGCGCTGGTGCGCAGTGCATTCTGGGGGAACTCAGAGCCATGATGGATATTTATCCATGAATCAGTGGAAAGCTGCACTTGCTTTGCGAAACAACATGTTTTCAACGTTATTCGCTGATGGGTTTGGAATGCAGGCCTTCTCAGCCAAGGACACCGCGCTGGGAAAGCTAAGATCCGCAGGTGCCGGCTGGTACCTGATAACGAAGTTTGTTTTGGTTTGCTATGCTTGCGCCAAGGTTTTGAGATGAGTTATGGAATTGTTTTCCGGGGCGCTTAGGAGAGGGAAGCGCTCTGCTCCTTGAGGTTACTGTCGGTTGACCCAGCTGGCAATCAACGGTCACCCATCAATGCGCAAGCGCATTTGCCAGAAGGTTCGAGAAGGTGCCACCCCTTGTTGAGGAGGGCATATATGCGGAAGCCCTCAACGGTCAGCCGGGACATGCACAAAGACCTCAGTCGGAGGGGGGACGCCCTGGTCCGATATACCTGTGGGCTGTTGTGCTCTTGGCCTGGCTGTTGTCGGGGTCTTTCAGCCGCTTCTGGCGAGATGAGGTTTTGTCAAGTTACGCCCATGGTGATGTATTCCTGCTAATTTCCTATGATTTATCTGATTTATGCTTGTATTGTATATATGCCTAACTATGAATAAATAGCCGTATAAGTGCTACTTACTCTCTAAGCGTGCGTGTGGTTGTAAGTCATTGCGTTGTCTACCTGCGTTCAAAGTATTGGCTCTGCGGCTGCGCTGGTGAGAAATTACTGTCCGTGCACTATTGGCGAGCAATACATGTTTTGGCTCTGCGGCTGTACTGGTGATAAATTACTGTCCGTGCATTTGGAGAGCAATACACCTGCCTGGCGTGGTAGGCCCAACGCTTCGTCGAACGGTCCTTAAGTGTCTTAGGTTTAAACCTACTACACGCTCTGCAGTTCGCTTCGGGGTGGTCCCTCGGCAAGCAGAGATTGCACGTGGCGTGCCTGTCGACCCAAGGGTATTTGCGGTTGCACTTGGGGCAGAATTGAAAAGGGGTACCCTCCATACGCACCTTGAGGCAGCGGGCTGTTAAGTGTAGGAAATATATAAGGTGTACCTATATACCAAGAGTGTAGAGTATGTACCACCCCCCACTCTCCCTACTTGCAGGGCCGAGGCCAGCGGCCTACCAGGCCTGGGCCGAGGCCAGCGGCCTTCCGAGGCCCAAATCCGTCGTGCAGCAGCCGACGGTCGATTTCTTCTCCAGCCGGCGTCGAGTGTCGAAGTTCGACGCTGGGGTTCGGAAGGATGTCAATAGATTATTATTTTATAATTTTAGCAAAAGAATGGCTAAGGCCAGGGGACTCCGCAAGATGCTTCCGACCAGTATGGCGGAAAAAAACAATCTGAGGATCCTAGACGCGTGGGGGATCTTGGGTACAGTGGACGTCACACTAGGGATAGTATTACTGGCACGCCCTGTGTCGACGCCCATTTTCGAATTTCGAAAAACAAACTGTAATACTCCGCAGCTTCCACTAGATGTCGGCCTATGCACAGCATGTGATCTAAGCAGATTCCACAAGCCTCAGAAATATATATATATATATATATATATATATATATATATATATATATATATATATATATATATAATACATTACTCACCGTAATCGTATTTCTGATGCTTGTATCTGCTTAGATTCACATGCTCCTTAGCTAAGGGCCCCAAGGCAAAGGGCGGCTCCTACATTGGCAGCTCCAAGACGTGTCTGCAAGTGTCAGCAGGGAAAGCCAGTGAAGCCAGAAGCGGACAGACACCAACAAAACTGTAAGTGTGGCATGGGTGGGGTGTAGAGCAATTACTCTACTCCAGAAAGCCCCTGCCACTCTACCTTACCTTCCCATAATGTAAACTGCCAAAGGATTACACCATGCACACCTAGAGAGATCCAAGCACCAACCTAATTCAACGCTGGACTGTAAATGTTGCCCTGTGTAACATTCTAACATACTTGCATTACTAACTAGTGGCACTCCCAGAGACAATAGTGAAAATTAGCCAGCCTCACATTGAGCATGTTAGCATATGCCTCTCCTCGATAGAATTATGACTGGTAGCATACCCCTCGCGTTGGTGCACTGTGAATGATAGCATGTCCCACACTAAGTTGGAACTGTGCAAAACAGCACGCACCACATTTAGACAGAATTCCGAAAGATAGCATGTACCACATTTAGACACAATTGTGATAAATAGCATTCGCCCTAATAGCGTCACTGTGTTAAAGTTTAACTTAGAAACTGTGCCCTAATAGCGTCACTGTGCTAATATTGAATCTTGAAGGTATTCCCAACATCATTGAGTGTGCCCAGTAGCGTCACTGTGTAAAATTTGAATATAGAAAGTGTGCCTGAATAGCATCACTGTTTTAAAGTTGATCTTGGAAAATATACCCGAATAGCGTCATTGTGTTAAAGTTGAACTTAGAAAGTGTGCCCTAATAGCGTCACTGTGCTAATATTGAATCTAGACGATATTCCCAACATCCTTGAGTGTGCCCAATAGCGTCACTGTTTTAAAGTCGAATCTAGAAGGTATTCCCAACATCATTGAGTGTGCCCTAATAGCGTCACTCTGTTAAAGTTGAACTTAGAAAGTGTGCCCTAATAACGTCACTGTTCTAATATTGAATCTAGACGGTACTCCCAACATCATTGAGTGTGCCATAACAGCGTCACTGTGTTAAATCTGAACTTAGAAAACGTGCCCTAATAGCGTCACTGTGCTAATACTGAATCTAGACGGTATTCCCAACATAATTGAGTATGCCCAATAGCGTCACTGTGTTAAAGCTGAACCTAGAAGGCGTGCCTAATAGCGTCACTGTGTTAATGTTGAATCTAGAAACTTAGAAAACGTGCCCTAATAGCGTCACTGTGCTAATACTGAATCTAGATGGTATTCCCAAAATCATTGAGTGTGCCCAATAGCGTCACTGTGTTAAAGCTGAACTTAGAAAGCGTGCCCTAATACCATCACTGCTAATATTGGATCTAGACGGTATTCCCAACATCAGTGAGTGTGCCCCAATAGCGTCACTGTGTTAAAGTTGAACTTAGAAATATGCCCTAATAGCGTCACTGTATTAGAGTTCAAGTTAGAAGGTATTCCCAACATCATTGACTGTGCCTGGTCGCATACACTTTACTGATTACCACAATATCACACTACTACGCTTACTCTCTCCTATACACCAGCATTCAACTAGAACACAGCGGTACTATGGCACATTCGGTAAAGCTGTTCTCATACTAACATAACTCATCAAACTACCCATCACCCTAATATAACACAGCTAGCTAGCACATACTGGCTAGCTTAGACGTCTCCTCAGGCCTAACGCAGCCAAACCTCAGTCTGGATGTCCCCCTCCAGACTGAACACATTCAACTGATCTCCTCAGCACCACACCTACCGCTAAGAAGCAACAAACACACCAGCTGCACACATACCTGGTGCGCCCACGCACTTCACGACTCTCTCTCTCTCTCTCTCTCTCTCTCTCTCTCTCTCTCTCTCTCTCTCTCTCTCTCTCTCAACTGACTCGAACTGCGGTTCCCGAGGGCGTTCAACCTACCAGCGCCTTGAGATCATACCAATGATACATAAGTATTAAGACGGATTTCTGAACTCTGTCCTGGTGGCGCTTACCAGGATGAGTTTTGTCCTTATGGGACACTCGATGTGACACCCATAAGTCTGCTGCAATGGCCAGCTTCTTAGGATCTATCTCCTTCGAATCGGCCAAATGCTGCTTAAGCTCCGGGGAAGAAGGTGCAAAAATGTGTTCTAGCATGACAAGATTTATCATGCCTTCGAAGGTAGATACCTTATAACCTTCGACCCAGCCAGTTAAGTTTTTCAAGGATTCGGTGACATAAGATACCCAAGTACCACCTTCCTTTTTCTTATACTCTCTGAATCGTTTCAAATATTGGGCCGGAGTCTTCCCAAACTTTAAAATGAGAGTTTGCTTTAACATTGCGAAATCAGCTCGCTCAGCCTTCGACATTTCCATAATGGCACTACAGCCAGAATGGGGCAGTCTGCTGAGTAACCAGGCAATCTTATCAGCATTGTCAACTTGTTGAAATTTGCATGCATACTCAAACGCATTCAGCCAGTCCATAATGTCATTCCTTTCCTCATACACACTGAGCAGATCTTTCGGAAACCGTGGATGAGAGGAGGCCCCAGACCCATGTCTAGGACCCTTGGACCCATTTGCAACCTGAAGCTTGGCCAGTTCCAACTGGTGATCCCTGTCTTTCTGTTTTTCTGCCTGTTCGATTTTTAGTTTGGCTATGCTGAATTCAAGCTCCTTCTGCCTAAACCGCAGCTCTTGCTTCTTGAATTCAAGCATAGCCTCCCCATCAGCACTGGCAGAGGAAACATTAGACATCTCATCCTCCCTGTCCTCGTGGTCGCGGTGGATCAGTGCAGCGGCAGAACCGTCGGTTCTACCAGTTAGAGCAGCCCCACCTCCTTCCGCACTGTCCTCAGAAGTTATAGCGTCAAGCTGCGCTTCTTGCCACGCCACGATTCTTTGGATCATATCCAATTTCGTGCCTTGAGAGGAAACACCTCTCTCCGCACACATCTTTTTCAATGTTTCTGATTTGGAAGCATTTAAAGTTAACAAGGTATTTGTTTCCATACTGTTAGATAGGACTATGGCCTTTTTAAAGTTATACTATAACAATTCACTACGTGTCCTGGTAGGAATAACTCAAAATGCCTTAGTTCGTGCGCAACACTGGATACCTTCAGTTGTATCCCACCGCTGTACACCAATTTGTTAAGACGGATTTCTGAACTCTGTTCTGGTGGCGCAGAAGTTCAGAAGGCCAACCTAATTACTTGGAACAGGGTAACCTCTGGACGAGCCAGACCAATCAAGGTAGCGATCGTGGCGGTCAAGACTAGGTCTCAAGAGGGGTGAGGGTGACTGAAAGCCCGCAATGAGCACACAAAGCAAGGACACTTACAAACTACTCCAAACAGGTGTTATATTAAAAATATATACACATTTATTCCAAGGCCTTTAAAACAATGACCGTAGCGAGAAATCACAATATAACTCTAGTAAACCAACACATACCATACCAATACAATATATATACAAATACAACAAGTCTCAAGCGTTAGATGCACGAAATGTGTAGTCCACCTAAAAGGGAAGGAAAACAGGCAGTGCAAAATAATGCTTAGACCCAATCCGCCTTCACAGGCACCTAACTAAAAGGAAGTCCGAGCCCTACGAAGAGTGGAGCCTTGTGCTCAAAAGTACCTGCACACGCTGGTGCCAACGGGCAAAAGGGGAGTCTCTTCAAGGGAAATCAGGCAGTTCAGTTTAGGGCACAGATGAAGAAGAACAACTTCCGCGACTCAAGCGCAGCCTCCACTATGGGCAGAAGCAGAGCGCGAGTACAGAAAGGCATGCTGTTTTGACACAGCGGGGAAAAACTATGGGCTCCTGCAGGAGGGTGACCAGTTCCTAGTTATGCTACTCACCGGTCCCCGATGCAAGCAGACCCAGGCTTCTCCGCGTCAGTTTCAGTCGCTGGCAGGTTCAGAAGAGCAGGGGACGTCTCGTCGTCGTGTTGAGTCTGCAGCAGCAGAGTTGAGTAAAAGACGTCCCAAACGAAGGAACCCGCACAGTTTGTTACCATAGCAGGGCAACAGAGCGGCCGTGTGTATCTGAGCCAAATGTACACTACTCACTTCAGACCTGGGAACGCCAAGTGTACGAATCGTGTGAGAGTGACAAGGACTCGAAATACTACACAACCTGGCGGCGGTTACAGAGCAAGACTCCTGTGTAGGCTGGTCAGTCTGCTGGATGGCCCAGAGACGCTTCCGAAGGCTTACTAGCAGGAGATGGTGAAGATGCCGAGAATAGCTGTCCCCGCTATTCCAAGGGTCGAAGTACCAGTACAGGCCTTCTGGTTCGATCAAAGGTGAAAAGGGTTTCACAAGGCGACAGCAGTGCAGAGGAGCAGTCCTTCAGCGGGTCACCAGCGATTCCTCGGTTCAGCCTCTTGGTTGCAGGATACTTGGCTCCTGTATTCCTTCTTTCGTGAGAACTCAGGAGATCGACATGGTAGTGGTGTTTCCAGCCCCCTCTTATCCACGGTTCCCTTCGCGCCAAAACGGAGGGGACCCAATGGGAGATCCGCTCATCAACACTCACACCATTCGTGGACCTATCACAGACCTGGGTGGTCCCAGGCATTCACACCACCCTAGACTCTCTGGCACCCAGGATGTGTATTGGGACCAGACATTCCAGCCCACATCCTGGAGGCACACACCAGGCATGCAGAAGCCCGCGAAAGCATCCGTGTTTCGCAGGAAAGTACATGCCCAAATAAGGAAGGCCCCGGGTCGGCTCGACCTGGGGAAGGTGAAGGGAGCAAGACGGTCAGCGGACAGGACAAAGGAGCCTCGTGGGCTGGCCATTTTGGGAGCCAGGCCACTATTTTGGGTTAAGCGCGAGAAACGCGCTTAAAACGCCAAAAGGAGCTCAAAACACAAGAAACGATCGCTGCCACCATTCCCGTCCGTGAATCACTTGCACCGATCAGTTACAATCCTAAAAGAGTATCTAGGGCCTGTAGAAGGCTAGAGACCCAAGAGAGCAGTAACTTAGCTTACAGTGCCCTCTTGTGTCATGTTGCACGAAAGCCGCAACATGATAAAAGAAACTACGGAAAACAGCGTTTCCCGGTACTGACTGTCTTAAGGGCATGTCAGTTTCCCCGTAAGAAAGGAGCGAAAGCCCAGAGGAGTGCGGCATAAGGCTGCACTTCTCTGGCAAAGTCGAGAACAAGGTGAAAAACCACAGCAGAAAGTTTAGGGGTTGCCACATGGAAGGAAAATTACCTACAATTACGAAATCTTTCCTAACACTAGCCCCTCCCAGACTATGGACAGGGGGAACTAATCGACTCCTGGATGAGTCTCTTGTTAAGGTCGGTTAAACATTCTGGACAACCCATCAGCATTGCTATGTTGGACACCTGGCCTATGCTCAATAGTGAAGTCGAAGCCTTGTAGACTTATGGACCACCTAAGCAACTTTGGATTCTCCCCCTTCATGTTCATTAGCCACTTTAAGGGCTTATGGTCAGTTTGCACAGTGAAGTGGGTCCCAAAGAGGTAGGGCCTCAGCTTCCTTAGGGCCCACACAACAGAGAAACATTCTTTCTCTACCATGGACCATCTGAGCTCTCTGTCCTTAAGCTGGCGACTAATAAAAGGTGTTCCTTACCCTTCTCATCTACTTGTGATAGTACAGCTCCTATCCCAGTGTCAGAGGCGTCCGTCTGCACGATAAAAGGTCTTTGATAATCAGGGGCCCTGAGGACAGGGGCCTGGCACAAGGAGTCTTTTAAGCCATTGAAGGCCTTCTCACACTCGTCGGTCCAAGTTACCTTCTTGGGTTTCTTCGGAGTGGTGAGGGCAGTCAGAGGGGCAGCTATGGTGCCATAGTCTGCCACGAAGTTTCAGTAATACCCCGTGAGTCCTAAGAAGGCTCTCACTTGGGTTTGTGTAGTGGGGGTAGGCCAGTCTTGTACTGCTTGTACTTTACTGGGAAGAGGCTGTATCCTCCCTCCACCTACTTCATGTCCAAGGTAAACCACTGAGCCTTGTCCAATCTGGCATTTACTAGCCTTTATGGTCAAGTGTGCTTTCTGAAGAGCCTGGAGCCCGATCCCGAGGTGTTTCACATGGTCTTCCCAGGAGGCACTGAAAACTATCGTCCAGATATGCAAGACAGAATTCATCCAACCCATTCAAAACATGATTCACTGGCCTCTGGAAAGTGGCAGGTGCATTCTTCAACCCGAACGGCATTACCCGGAATTGGTAAAGGCCGTCTGGAGTAGAAAATGCTGTCTTCTCCTTGGCATGTTCTGCTAAAGCTATTTGCCAATAGCCAGCAGTGAGGTCAAACGTGCTGAGGTACTTGGAGGCACCCAAAGAATCCACCAGCTCATCGGTTCGAGGCAAGGGGTGTGCATCTGTCTTGGTGACAGCATTCAGAGCCCTGTAGTCCACGCAGAACCTCAATTCAGAAGTGCCTGCCTTTGGAACCAAAACCACAGGGCTGGACCAGGGACTACTAGAGGGTTCAATCACTCCAAGGTCTAACATTTTGTTGACCTCGGTCTTAATATAAGACCGTACTTTGTCTGACATCCTGTATCCCCTACTTTTGGTAGGTACACTGTCTCCTGTGTCTATGTTATGTTTGCACCAAGGTGTCAAACCAGGCGACTGTGAAAACAGGGGGGAAAACTGCCTAGGCAAACTTTTCACCTCAGCCTGCTGATCAGAAGTCAGGTGAGGGGCCACTCGGACACCCTCAAAGGAGCTATCTGAAGGACCGCTCTGGAACAGGTCGGGGAGAGGTTCAGACTCCTCTTCCTCAATGTCTGAAGCCAGTAGCAGTGCTACGATTTCGACTCTTGGGACGAAAGCCTTCAGCCTATTCACGTGAAACACTTTTGGAGCCTGTCCAGGTCTTCCAAGGTCCACGAAATAGTTAACCTCACCCAGGGGCTCCACCACTGTGTAAGGGCCTGACCATTTGTCCTGTAAAGCTCGAGGCCTTATGGGATTCATGATCAGGACTTGCTGACCAGGTGTCAAGTTGATGAGGGAAGCTTTCTGGTCGTACCAATGTTTCACCAGCGCTTGTCCTGCCTTCAATTTATCACTAGCCAAGCCCATCAGAAGTACCATCCGTTTTCTGAGCCCTAGCACATAATCAACTACGTTGGTAGTAACAGGGGGAGTGGGTATCTCCCATCCCTCTTTGACTATGGCTAAGGGTCCCCGTACAGGATGACCGAACAGAAGTTCGAAGGGGCTGAAGCCAACACCCTCCTGTGGTACCTCTCGGTAGGCAAACAGTAAGCATGGTAAAAGAAGATCCCATTTTCTTCTCTGAGGTTCCTCCAGAGCCCCAATCATGCTTTTTAACATTCTGTTGAAACGTTCCACCAGACCATTGGTCTGGGGGTGGTATGCATAAGAGAACTTGTAGGTGACCCCACATTCTTTCCACATAGCCTGCATATACTTCGACATAAAGTTGCTGCCACGATCCGACACAACTTCTTTAGGGAAGCCAACCCTAGTAAATATGCCAAGTAAAGCTTTTGCAACTGACTTGGCAGTTACAGTTTTCAATGGGATGGCCTCAGGATATCTGGTTGTATGGTCGACCAGCACCAGGATAAATCTATTGCCTGAGGAAGTTTGCAGGTCAAGGGGACCAACGATGTCGATCCCTACCCTTTCAAATGGTACCCCCACAACTGGGAGCGGTACCAACGGAGCCTGGATTGTCGAGCCAACCTTACCAGATAACTGGCAGGAGGCACAACTCCTGCAGTGACTTTCTACTTGCACCCCCATCTTGGGCCAGTAGAAATGCATGGATAACCTTTGCTTGGTCCTCTTCATACCAAGGTGAACAGCAAGGGGCACTTCATGCGCCAACTGCAGGAGGAAGGGCCTAACAGCAAGGGGAACCACCAACCTCCTATGGTCTCCTTCTGTCGACTCTGTGGGCTCACTATACAGGAGTCCACCTTCCCAATAAATCCTATGCGTCCCAGGAGGTTCACCCTCAAGCTGGGAGCAGGCCTGTCTCCTTAGGCCTTCCAGAGATGGGCACTCACGTTGGCCTTTACTGAATTCGTCCCTATCAGGACCACCTTCTACTAACAAGTCTTTTAGTTCAGGATGCTCGTTGGGGTCAAATACTTCAGGCATCGCCACCTCCTCGTCAGGCCCGGGCGATTGAGCAACTTCCTCCACCGCAGTGGTAGGCGAGCTCAGGGGAATATTCTCTTTCCCTCGTCTTGACTTGTTTATTCCTTTCGCCTTGGGTTTCCCCTTCGGCTGGGGCGGCGTATTGGTCTTGGCCAATGCTGCCCGTGCTTGAGACCGTGTGTAGGGTCTTTCGGCATTGTCTCCTATGAGCCCTAAAGCTCTGAGATCATTACCTAATAAGACCTTTCCTGGGACGTTTCTCTGAATGCTCACTGGAATCCTGACTGCTGTACCATTTAAAGTAAGATTTACAGGTATTACTGGGAACATACGGAGTGGGCCGTCAGCCAACTTAGTGGGCATCAGAGTAGCTCTGGCAACTTCCTCTGAGTCTACCAAGGTAGAATCCACTACAGTGCGACTGCACCCACTATCCCTAAGAGCTGGAGTATCTACTCCATTGATCAGCACACTTTCTTTAAAGTAGTGCTTGGTATTATCTGGAATCCTAGCATAAGCCTCTGCGACTTTAGGCTCCCAGGAACCCAGGGAAACTAAAACTACCTCAGCCTCTATCCCGCTGGGAAATGAGTCTGAGGAGAAGGATGCTCCTGTAATCTCTTCTTCCTCGTAGGAGGAGAAGGCCAGATTAGCGGAGTGGACCCCAAAGGTTTAACCTTACACCGGGGATCCCCCTTCACGTGGTCAGTTGCTCCACAAGCAAAACAAGATCCATTGGGTCTGTTTACATAGGGAGGCTTATTGTAACCAGAGTTCTGTTTCGGAGGCTGACCTCCACTACCCTGTGAGTTCTCTTGTGTCTTACCCTTATTTTTCTTTTTGTGGCCCTTTTGAGAAGAAGATTTATCAGATTCTCCACCCTCCTTATCTTTGGACTTTTTCCCCTCCTCCTGCTTACCAGGATGAGTTTTGTCCTTATGGGACACTCGATGTGACACCCATAAGTCTGCTGCAATGGCCAGCTTCTTAGGATCTATCTCCTTCGAATCGGCCAAATGCTGCTTAAGCTCCGGGGAAGAAGGTGCAAAAATGTGTTCTAGCATGACAAGATTTATCATGCCTTCGAAGGTAGATACCTTATAACCTTCGACCCAGCCAGTTAAGTTTTTCAAGGATTCGGTGACATAAGATACCCAAGTACCACCTTCCTTTTTCTTATACTCTCTGAATCGTTTCAAATATTGGGCCGGAGTCTTCCCAAACTTTAAAATGAGAGTTTGCTTTAACATTGCGAAATCAGCTCGCTCAGCCTTCGACATTTCCATAATGGCACTACAGCCAGAATGGGGCAGTCTGCTGAGTAACCAGGCAATCTTATCAGCATTGTCAACTTGTTGAAATTTGCATGCATACTCAAACGCATTCAGCCAGTCCATAATGTCATTCCTTTCCTCATACACACTGAGCAGATCTTTCGGAAACCGTGGATGAGAGGAGGCCCCAGACCCATGTCTAGGACCCTTGGACCCATTTGCAACCTGAAGCTTGGCCAGTTCCAACTGGTGATCCCTGTCTTTCTGTTTTTCTGCCTGTTCGATTTTTAGTTTGGCTATGCTGAATTCAAGCTCCTTCTGCCTAAACCGCAGCTCTTGCTTCTTGAATTCAAGCATAGCCTCCCCATCAGCACTGGCAGAGGAAACATTAGACATCTCATCCTCCCTGTCCTCGTGGTCGCGGTGGATCAGTGCAGCGGCAGAACCGTCGGTTCTACCAGTGAGAGCAGCCCCACCTCCTTCCGCACTGTCCTCAGAAGTTATAGCGTCAAGCTGCGCTTCTTGCCACGCCACGATTCTTTGGATCATATCCAATTTCGTGCCTTGAGAGGAAACACCTCTCTCCGCACACATCTTTTTCAATGTTTCTGATTTGGAAGCATTTAAAGTTAACAAGGTATTTGTTTCCATACTGTTAGATAGGACTATGGCCTTTTTAAAGTTATACTATAACAATTCACTACGTGTCCTGGTAGGAATAACTCAAAATGCCTTAGTTCGTGCGCAACACTGGATACCTTCAGTTGTATCCCACCGCTGTACACCAATTTGTTAAGACGGATTTCTGAACTCTGTTCTGGTGGCGCAGAAGTTCAGAAGGCCAACCTAATTACTTGGAACAGGGTAACCTCTGGACGAGCCAGACCAATCAAGGTAGCGATCGTGGCGGTCAAGACTAGGTCTCAAGAGGGGTGAGGGTGACTGAAAGCCCGCAATGAGCACACAAAGCAAGGACACTTACAAACTACTCCAAACAGGTGTTATATTAAAAATATATACACATTTATTCCAAGGCCTTTAAAACAATGACCGTAGCGAGAAATCACAATATAACTCTAGTAAACCAACACATACCATACCAATACAATATATATACAAATACAACAAGTCTCAAGCGTTAGATGCACGAAATGTGTAGTCCACCTAAAAGGGAAGAAAAACAGGCAGTGCGAAATAATGCTTAGACCCAGTCCTCCTTCAGAGGCACCTAACTAAAAGGAAGTCCGAGCCCTACGAAGAGTGGAGCCTTGTGCTCAAAAGTACCTGCACACGCTGGTGCCAACAGGCAAAAGGGGAGTCTCTTCAAGGGAAATCAGGCAGTTCAGTTTAGGGCACAGATGAAGAAGAACAAGTTCCGTGACTCAAGCGCAGCCTCCACTGTGGGCAGAAGCAGAGCGCGAGTACAGAAAGGCGTGCTGTTTTGACACAGCGGGGAAAAGCTATGGGCTCCTGCAGGAGGGTGACCAGTTCCTAGTTATGCTACTCACCGGTCCCCGATGCAAGCAGACCCAGGCTTCTCCGCGTCAGTTTCAGTCGCTGGCAGGTACAGAAGAGCAGGGGACGTCTCGTCGTCGTGTTGAGTCTGCAGCAGCAGAGTTGAGTAAAGACGTCCCAAACGAAGGAACCCGCACAGTTTGTTACCACAGCTACGCAACGTAGCGGCCGTGTGTATCTGAGCCAAATGTACACTACTCACTTCAGACCTGGGAACGCCAAGTGTACGAATCGTGTGAGAGTGACAAGGACTCGAAATATTACACAACCTGGCGGCGGTTACAGAGCAAGACTCCTGTGTAGGCTGGTCAGTCTGCTGGATGGCCCAGAGACGCTTCCGAAGGCTTACTAGCAGGAGATGGTGAAGATGCCGAGAATAGCTGTTCCCGCTATTCCAAGGGTCGAAGTACCAGTACAGGCCTTCTGGTTCGATCAAAGGTGAAAAGGGTTTCACAAGGCGACAGCAGTGCAGAGGAGCAGTCCTTCAGCGGGTCACCAGCAATTCCTCGGTTCAGCCTCTTAGTTGCAGGATACTTGGCTCCTGTATTCCTTTGTTCGTGAGAACTCAGGAGATCGACATGGTAGTGGTGTTTCCAGCCCCCTCTTATCCACGGTTCCCTTCACGCCAAAACGGAGGGGACCCAATGGGAGATCCGCTCATCAACACTCACACCATTCGTGGACCTATCACGGACCACGGTGGTCCCAGGCATTCACACCACCCTAGACTCTCTGGCACCCAGGATGTGTATTGGGACCAGACATCCCAGCCCACATCCTGGAGGCACACACCAGGCATGCAGAAGCCCGCGAAAGCATCCGTGTTTCGCGGGAAAGTACATGCCCAAATAAGGAAGGCCCCGGGTCGGCTTGACCTGGGGAAGGTGAAGGGAGCAAGACGGTCAGCGGACAGGACAAAGGAGCCTCGTGGGCTGGCCATTTTGGGAGCCAGGCCACCATTTTGGGTTAAGCGCGAGAAACGCACTTAAAACGCCAAAAGGAGCTCAAAACACAAGAAACGATCGCTGCCACCATTCCCGTCCGTGAATCACTTGCACCGATCAGTTACAATCCTAAAAGAGTATCTAGGGCCTGTAGAAGGCTAGAGACCCAAGAGAGCAGTAACTTAGCTTACAGGGCCCTCTTGTGTCATGTTGCACGAAAGCCGCAACATGATAAAAGAAACTACGGAAAACAGCGTTTCCCGGTACTGACTGTCTTAAGGGCATGTCAGTTTCCCCGTAAGAAAGGAGCGAAAGCCCAGAGGAGTGCGGCAGAAGGCTGAACTTCTCTGGCAAAGTCGAGAACAAGGTGAAAAACCACAGCAGAAAGTTTAGGGGTTGCCACATGGAAGGAAAATTACCTACAATTACGAAATCTTTCCTAACAATAAGGCACTATACAAATGCAAAATAACATAAGATAACATAACACTTAGAGATGGCACCTTTAGAGACGCGATCCCCCTCTCTGCCTGTAGCTACGGAGACAAACAGTTGGTCTCTTTTCCTTAGCGGTCTGGTCTTGTTTACATAGTAGAGGACCGCCCTACGCACATCTAGGGTGTGTAGTTTCACCTCAGCCGAGCTTTGTGGGTTTTGGAAGAAAGCCGGAAGCTCGATGTCCTGCAAAAAACCAGTCCTGCATCCAGCAGGTGGAGCATGTATGTAACAATAGTTGAAGGAGTGCAATCAACTGGGTTGATTTGTCTATTCTGGCACCAGATAACGAATCTCTTCCACTTGTCAAAGTAGCAGTGCCTCGTGTTAGGCTTCCTAGATTCTTTTAGGATGTCCATACATCTTTGAGGTAAATTGAGATGTCCAAACTCTATGACCTCAGGAGCCATGCTGCTAGGTTCATTGAGCTGGGTAGAGGATGTACTGTTTGACCTTGATGCTGGGACAGTAGGTTGTACCAGCCCGGGAGTTAGATAGGTTTGCACATCTCTAGTCTGCGTAAGTGTGGGAACCACGGTTATCTCGCCCACATGGGAGCAACTAGGACGAGCATCATAGATTCCCTGTTCATCTTGTTCACCACCTTCCTGATGGGAGGAGTTGGTGGAAAAGCGTATGCAAACATTCCTGACCAGTTCATCCACAGGGCGTACCCCTGGGAGCCTGGTTGTGGGAATCTGGACGCGAATCTTGGGCATTGTCCGTTTTCGCTTGTGGCGAATAGGTCTATGGTGGGGGAACCCCACTGAGAGAAGAGATCTTCTATGATTTCTCTGTGTAGACACCATTCGTGCTCCTCTGGGAGGGGATCTCTGCTTAGTGCATCTGCTAGAGACTTGAGATCCCCTGGAACATGTTGCGATGACAAGAAGATGTTCTGTTTGAGTGCCCATGTCCAAATTCTCTGGGCAAGTTTGGACAGATTTGGCGAACAAGTCCCTCCCTGCTTGTTTAAGTAAAACATGGCTGTAGTGCTGTCCGTCCGGATCTGCACTGACAGATTCAGCAGGTAGGGCTCGAACGCTTGAAGCGCTCTGAATACTGCCAGAAGCTCTGGCAGGTTGATGCGATTCTTGGCCACTGAGTGAGACCAGAGACCCTGAGCTGTGTGGTGGAGGAGGTGAGCTCCCCACCCTGTCAGGCATGCATCGGTTGTGACTACCGCCTGTATCTCAGGATCGTAAAAGGGTTTCCCCATGGACAAATTTTCTCTTGTCCACCAGTGAAGGCTTTGTACCAGTGTTGGCGAAACGACCACTAGATCGTCCCACTGACCACTTGCCTGAGACCACTGTTTCGCCAACCATTCCTGCATGGGACGCATGTGCAGGCGCGCATGGGGGACCAGGTAAATACATGACGCCATCATGCCTAGCAAATGCATTGCTTTGCGTACCGTTATCTGACGACCGTCCTGATATTGAGTAATTTGCAGTAGTATATTCCGAATTCTCTCCTCTGATGGAAAGGTCAACCCCTCTTGTGTGTCTAGGATAGCTCCTAGGGACTGTTTGGAGGTGCTTGGCACCAGACTTGACTTTTTCTCGTTTATTGAGAAACCCAATTCAAAGAGGAGGTCGATTGTTCTTTGAATGTTCGTTCTGCAAATCGCTGGGGTTTCCCCTGTGATGAGCCAGTCGTCCAGGTAAGGGTACACTGGCATTGCCTCCCTGCGTAGGTATGCTGCCGCCACCGCCAGTACCTTGGTGAATACCCTTGGAGCCGAGGCTTTTCCGAAGGGCAGTACCTTGAACTGGTAGTGCCGACTAACCACCTTGAAGCGCAAGTACTTTCTGTGCGCTGGGAACATGGAAATATGAAAATAGGCATCTTTCATGTCCAATGTTGCCATGTAGTCCCCCTTTTTTAGGAGGGGGTTACCTCTTGGAGAGTTTTCATGCGAAACATTTGGGGCTTGACATATTTGTTTGCAGGCCGTAAATCTAATACTGGGCGCATTGTTAAATCTTTCTTTGGTACAAGGAAGTAAGTTGAATAAATACCCTTGATTACCTGGTGTCCCGGGACGAGTTCGACCGCGTCCTTTGCTAGCAGATGGACGATCTCCTCGAGGAGGATTCTTTGGTGGTCCAGAGAATGTGTTCTTTGTCGTGGAGGGTGGTTTCGGGGATGCTCTAACAGTTCTATGCAGTATCCTGCGGAAACTGTGGACAGCACTCATCTGTCTGATGTGATCCCTTCCCAAGCTTGGGTGAAGTTGGAAATGCGTCCTCCTACTGGGGATGCGTGAGAAGGGACCCTGAGCGGAGCGTCACTGTTTTGGTGGAGGTGTGCCGCCGCCTCTACTGGGGCTGCCTCTACCTTTACCCCTTCCTCTCTTATTCCCCCTGATATAACCTTGGGTAGACTGTTGGTTATTGTTCCACTGTGTACCCTGGCCCTGGGAATAGTTTGACCCTCTTTGGAAATTTTGTCCGCGTGTGTGGCGAAAATTGCCATTACTCCTTTGATTAGGGGGTTTGGTGGTTAGTTGACATAGGGACTTGAGTGTTTCATACTCGTCCTTGGCATTTTTCAGCGCATCCTCGACCGCCTTACTGAACAATAGATCTGGCTCCACCGGTTTGTCTAACAATGATGCTTGGGTTTCGGCCTTGAATCCAGACTGCCGTAACCAAGCATGTCTCTTGATAACAGTACCCTCTGCTATCAATCTACCGGCATTATCGGCGGCATCAAAGGTTGCCATTAAAATGCAACTGGATACGGCTCTTCCTTCCGCTGAGACTCGTGCCAATTGGCTCTTTAGGGGCACTGGAGCGGAATCTATGAGTGCCGCGACTTCCTCCCACTGGTGGCAGTTATAAATCACCACCAGGGTGGTGGAGTTGATTCTTGCTTGGTAGGCGGAAGTGGAGGCAACCTTTCTGCCGAACCTATTTTTTTGCTCTCCTTGTCGGGATGAGCTTCTGATGATGACAAGGGTGTTCCTGCCCTCTTGCGGGTGTTTGTAGCGACTAGGGAGTCCGGTTTCAGATGCCCTCTTATATACAGTGGGTCTGATTGGGCTGCCCTGAACCGCTTCTCAATCCTGGGGTTGACTGCCCTGGTGAGGTTGGAGTTTACCAGTGAAGGGTCTATTCTTCTTTGGATCGACCTAAGGATAGGGATGGCCTGCGCAACAGGTCTCCTTTCTCCCACCAACGCTTTGGCAAAATCTCTTTCCTCTTGAGCACCCTGGGTGTCAATGTGGAAGTGGTTTGCTGGTCTAGATAGGACTTCATTTAGGAGGGGCTGGTTGTCGACAGGGGAGTCGGTAACCGGTGGTTCTTTATCTACCGGGGAATCCACCCTGTATATTTCTGGGTCGTCCTCTTCCTCCTCTTGTTCCTCATCGTCCCCATAGTAGCCTGTCCCAGTCTGTTCTTCCAACATGCCCAAATCTGTATCCTCACAAAGGGAAGGATCTTCTTGTTCCTGAGAATAAGGGTGAATGTGGAAGGGATCTGAAGACTGTGTTGTTTCGAACCGGGACCTTTTACTTGGGGGGATTGGATCCTTGGAGCCTGAGGGTGCTGACCCGTCGGGGTTATAAGTGAGAAAATGTTCGGGATTTTTAGCATAGAAATCTGCCAATGATGACATTCTTGACATGACTCTATCTATGTCCTCACTAGACCACTCTCTTGAACTGGGAATGACTCTGCCTGGGGGGAGTTTTCCTGTCTCATCTATAATAGAGGTGTGAGACCTGTCTCTGTTTGAGTGAAGTGGAATGTTTCTGCGGTGTGGAAGTAGGCTGAGACTGCTTCCTCTGTTGTTTTCCCCCCTCCCCGTGGCTGGAAGAGTGTTTACCCTGCTTCTTTGGGCCTTTGGAGCTTTTCGACGCCTGGCGTCGAGCTTCGGTAGTGGTGGTACTATCCTTCGACCGTGTAGGTTGGGATTCGGGAATGGGCGTTACTTGAGCTGCTGACGCCGACTCCTGGAGTGCGGTCTGGGGATAGAGGTCGGTTTTGTCTTCCGACGATCGAACCTCGGTTACCTTGGGGAGCGAGGCAGTCTTGGCAATAGTGGATGATTGCCTGGCGTCAAGTAGCGATCTAGATAACGAACGCCCAGAGGACGCCGATTCGGACTGTTCCCTATGTGCCTCTTTCCGAGAGCTCGAAGTGCGCGTCGAGTCTCGGTGGGACTTTGTGCGTTTGAAAGTGCTGTGGGTTGCGCTTACGTCGCCGGGGGGCCTTCCCCATAACCGCCCTACAGGACAACCTTCCGATGTCGGGGACCTGCGCCTGGCTGTCTTTCGACGCCGCGTTGCCCTCGCCGTCCGAAAGTACGGCGTTGCTGCCGTCGCTGAAGGCACCCTCCGCGGCCATGGCCTCTTGACGCCTGGCGTGGTGGGCCCAACGCTTGGTGGAACGGTCTTTTAGTGTTTTAGGTTTGAACCTACTACACGCTCTGCAATTTGCCTCTGGGTGATCCCTTGGCAAGCAGAGATTGCACGTGTTGTGTCTGTCAACCCAAGGATACTTGCGGTTGCAATTTGGGCAAAATTGGAAAGGGGTACCCTCCATACGCACCTTGAGGCAGCGGGCTGGTAAGTGTAGGAATATATATAAGAAAGTACATATAAAAGAGTGTAGTGTATGTCCACCCCCTACTCTCCCTACTTGTAAGGCCAAGGCCAGAGGCCTTCCGAGTCCCGGGCCGAGGCCAGAGTTCTTCCTAGGACCACTCCGTCGTGAAGCTCTCGACGGTCGCTTTGTTCTCCGGTTCGGCGTCGAGTGTCGATTTTCGGTGACTCGACGTTATGGTGGAGAAGAAGGGGAAATATAACAATATTTTTCAAAGTATGGCTAATGCCAGGGAACTCCGCTGAATGCTTCCGACCAGTATGGCGCAAAAAAACAATCTGAGGGTCCTACACGCGTGAGGGATCATGGGTACAGTGGACGTCACACTAGGGATACTATTACTGGCACGCCCTGTGTCGACGCCCATTTTTGAGTTTCGAAAAGCAAACTGTAATACTCTGAAACTTCCACTAGATGTCGGCCTATGCACAGCATGTGATCTAAGCAGATTCCACAAGCCTCAGAAATATATATATATATATATATATATATATATATATATATATATATATATATATATATATATATATGTATGTATATATTACGTGTGAATAAAGGGCCTATAACGAGCCATTTGTTTTACAATATTGCATGGTTCATGTGTGATCTTTTGCTTATCTGAGTCCAATAACTCGCTTTTGCTAGGGACCTGGGGAGGCGCAAGTTTAAGTGCTCTCCCCACAAAAGCCAAACAGACGCAAAACAGCCTCCTCTGTGTGAGGGAAGAACTCTTTTCTGTGATATGACCCTATGCTGAACGATTAGGCAGACAAAGGGCCGGATCACCTTAAAGAGCGGGAGAGCACACTGCCACGGAACCAGCTGAAAAGGAAAATTAACAGGTGGATGTCAAGAGACAATTTAACAGATTGTAGAGTTATAGATCTACCTGGGTCAACTAGTTCCCTTCCTTCCTAGCAGACAGTTCCCTTACTTCCTTCCTCGCAGATGGTAAAAAGAGTCCCCCTACAAGAACAAGGAAGATTACTAACCTGGCACAGGTGAATCACAAGATAACAACTCAAGAACAGGGGGTTCCTTACCCGTTTAGCAGGATTTGGGCGTGTCAAAGAAGAGTCAGGTAGAATAGCAACGACAGGAGAAAATAACAAAGAGGGAGATAGTAAGGGAATACTTGACCCGGGCGCAATGAGGAGCGCGCTAGGTACGAGGAAGTGCACTTAACTGCAGAGAGTCCTATAATGCACAGAGGTAAGATCCAGAAGTAAGTAGGCAATCCAAGTAGGCAATGGAGGTGTACAGTACAGAGCAGTTCAATGTAACCTGAGGGACGAGGAAAGTATAGAAGGAACAAGTTACTTACCTGTAACTGTTGTTCTCCAGCATGGGTCTGGCATGGATTCACATGCTCATGAATATTCCCCGTCGTCAGGCTGGGAATCCTCGGTAAAGAAAAAAACAGTATCAGTTTCGTTTCTGATCTGTCTTTCGTAGTAATAACCAATCACTGGTCTCTGCGTCATACTGACCACAGCCAATGACTGCCCCCTACCTAAGCACCGCCTCTGGCAGCCATCTTCAGATTTGGAAGCACGTGAAGTGGCAGTATGACCAAGTGAAGAGCCGCAGAGGGGTAGGCGGGAGGGTTCGCATGTGAATCCATGCCAGACCCATGCTGGAGAACAACAGTTACAGGTAAGTAACTTGTTCCTTCTCCAGCATGGGGTCTGGCATGGATTCACATGCTCATGAATAAAGAATACATAGCAGTAAACACATGCACAACCACGGGAGGTGGCAAAAGCTCAACATTAAGCAGTACATCAAACTCAACATTAAGCATCTTACCTCCTCACCAGGCTCACCTCAGGCGAACAGGTTGCGCAGCACTGCTTGGCCGACCCTGGACTCCTCCCTGGAATCCCGATCGACGCAGTAGAATTTCGTGAAGGTGTGCGTCGACCTCCACGTAGCAGCCCTGCATATGTCCAGCAGGGGCACACCAGAAAGGAACGCCGTGGTAGCTGCGATCGCTCTGGTGGAATGGGCTCTCGGACGGCCAGGCAGCGGTCGGTTTGCCAACCGATGACAGTACATGATACAGCCGGAGAGCCATCTGGAAATGGAAGCCTTCGAGAGAGCCTTCCCCTGATTGACAGGCCCAAAGTTCACAAAGAGTTGTGACGTCTTCCGAAAACACTTCGTGCGGTCCACGTAGAACTTCAGCGCTCTAGCCACATCCAGCGAGTGCAAAGTCCTCTCAGCCGGCGACGAAGGCGACGGGAAGAACACAGGCAACACCAAGGGTTCGTTGAGATGGAAGTCCGACGGTACCTTGGGCATGAAGGAGGGGTGCGTCCTGAGCACTACCCTAGTGTCGTGAAAAGTCAAGTACGGGGCCTTGCAGGAAAGGGCCTGGATCTCTCCCACCAGTCGTGCGGAGGTGATGGCCACAAGAAACGCTGTTTTCCACGACAGAAACTTCAACGGGGCCGAGTGCAGAGGCTCGAACGGAGGTCCCATGAGCTTGGTCAGCACCACGTTGAGCTCCCACGCCGGGAACGATCTGAACAGTCCCTTCATGAACTCTTTCACCAGACGATGAGACCACAAGGACGTCCGGCCCGTGGTTCTGGTATATCGAGAGATCGCAGCAAGATGAATCTTGATGGATGCGTGTGCCAGTCCAGCTTTGGCCAGCGTCAGCAGGTACGGCAGTACCTGGGGAGCCGTAATCCGTAGAGGGTTAATCTTCTGTGCGTGGCACCAGACAGAGAACCTCTTCCATTTGTGTCCGTAGCATTTAAGAGTCGAGGACGCCCTGGCCTTTGCAAGAACCTCTCTGCAGTCGGCCGGTTTGTCGTATCCTCCAAACTCTAGCGCTGCAGGAGCCAGGCCTGCAAGTTCAGCGATTTCGTGTCGTGGTGGAGGATGGCGCCTCCTTCCCTGGAGAGTAGATCCGCGTCCACCGGCAGCTTGATTGGCGGGGACGCTGGCAAGTCTAGAAGGTCCGGGAACCATATCTGCCTCGGCCACGCAGGTGCGACGAGGATCATCCTGCACCGTGACCTCTTGAGCTGGTTGACATGCCGGATTAGCAGTGGCAAAGGAGGGAACGCGTAGAGGAACAGGCCCTCCCAGGGGAACGAGAAAGCATCGCCCATGCTCCTCGCCTGGGGAAACCTGCTGGCGAACCTCCGGCACTTGGAGTTCGTCGCCGTCGCGAACAGGTCGATCTGGGGTGTGCCCCACCGTCGGAAGAGGCGATCCACTAGATCCTGCCGTAGTTCCCACTCGTGGCACGAGTGCAGCTCCTGGCTGAGTGAGTCGGCGATGGTGTTTTTTATCCCTGCCAGATGAAACGGCACCAGAAACATCCTTTGGGCGACGGCCCAATGCCACAGGTCCTGCGCCTCCTTGGACAGTGCTGGGGACCTGGTTCCGCACTGTTTCCTGATGTAAAACATGGTGGTGGTGTTGTCGGTGAAGATCCTCACCACCTTGCCCTTGAGGGACGGAAGGATGGACCTGAGGGCCCAGAACACTGCACGGAGCTCCAGGACGTAGATATGGAGGGACTTCTCCGTCGGGAGCCAAAGGCCTCTCGCGTGCAGATTTTCGGTGTGCGCTCCCCACCCTTCCAGGGAGGCATCCGTGATCACTGTCTCCTGGTGGTCTGGGGTCTGGAAGTCCATGCCCGCCGTCAGATGCGCGCGGTTGCCCCACCACCGGACCGCTCGGCGGAAACTCTCGTCGAGTGTGATCCTCTCCTCGAAGCCGCCCATTGTTTGGATCCAGCGCGCGTCCAGGAACTCCTGCAACGGGCGCATCCGGAGCCTGCACATGGGAATGAGGTAGATGCAAGAAGACATCATTCCGAGGAGGGACTTGAAGGACCTCACCTTGGCCGCGTCAGAAACCAACATCCGCTGTACTTTGCCCAGGATGGACCTGGTCCTTTCCTCCGACAGGGAGGCCAGAAGGGACACTGTGTCGAGCTTCGCTCCCAGAAACAGTGCGTTTTGCGCGGGTACCAGGTGGGACTTGGCGTAGTTCACGGATCATCCCAGGTCCGTGAGAAGTTGGACGGTCCTTGCCGTGTGCTCCACGGCAAGCTCCCTCGTCTTGGCTCGGATGAGCCAGTCGTCCAGGTAGGGGTAGACGTGGATCCCCTCGCGGCGCAGCTGCGCCGCCACTGGTGCAAGGCACTTGGTGAATACCCTGGGTGCCGACCGTAGTCCGAAGGGGAGGGCTTTCAACTGGTAGTGACGCCCTTGGACCACAAACCTGAGGAATTTTTTCGGTGCCCCTTTAGGATGGGAATATGGAAGTAGGCATCCTCCAAATCCAACGACGACAGGAAGTCTCCTTCCTCCAGCTGACCCAGGACGTGCTGGAGGGTGACCATCCGGAACTTCTGCGCCTTGATGAACTTGTTCAGACGTCGCAGGTCTAGGATGGGGCGCCAACTGGCGAAACCCAGTGTCGGCGATGTCCGTCGCAATAGTGATGGCGTGGTCCGACGCCACCTCACCTTCCTGTAGGATCTCCAGGGCATCCGCCCTCTTGTCGTCCGGTAGGAAGTCCAGCAGGGGAGCCAGTTTGTACCATAGCTCCCTGTCGTAGCGGGCCACGATAGCCAAGGCGTTGGCCGCTTTAATCGTCGTCGCTGCAGACGAGATGACCCTGCGTCCCATAGCGTCCAATTTGTTTCCCTGGCCGTCCGGTGGGGAAGTCGATGTGGAGGCCGCACCCCCCCCGCTTTCTTCCTGGCCGCCGCGGAGACGACGGAGTCCGGGATAGGCTGCGCCCGGAGGCACAGGGGGGCCGCGTCCGGGACCCGGTACTTCTTCTCGTACCGGTCTCTTCTAGCTGGCGTCGTGGAAGGGTTCTTGAGGAGGGCGAGGCCCTCATCCCAAATGTCGTCCAGTAGAGGCACCGCGAGGACCGTCTTCCTCTTGGCCTCGCGCCGTTGATAAAGGAATCCTTCCTTTTTCTTCTCCTCAGGGCAGAGTTGGAAAAGCTCGGATGCCCTGGCGATCATGGAGTGGAACGATCCAATCTCGTCGGGCGGAGAAGCCCTGGTGGGAGGTGACGACGGTAGATCCTCGTCGTATACCTCGTAGTCCGTACCCGTCGCTGCCGTGTCAGTCCCCGTATCATCCCCTCGGGTGGACGGGGAGGAGGGCTGGACGGGGCGCAACGGCTGAAAAGGAGGTGGAGGGTGAATCCTTCTTTTCTTGGGCGGGGGAACACCAGAAGGTCCCGGTTCAGGATCCCCCGACGGGAGAGGTTCCTCCGTCGGCAACGGTAGTCTCGTCCTTATCTCTGAACATAAGGACTGTATAGCCAACGAAATGGCCGCCGAGTTGTCTTGCGGCGCTGGCAGAGGGGAATCCGACGGGCGATCAGGGGCCCCGTCGGCACCCTCGACGATGTCGTCGTCACCTGCGTCGGGATCCATCCCGACGGGCCGGTCTTCTTCCACGCCAAGGCCGTGGCTTAAGACCTCAATCAGCTCTTCCTCCGAGGTTGAGGCCGAATCTACGACGACGCCCTGCCCCCCTTTTTCTTCCCCGCCGGGGATTTCACGGGGGTCCTATCGATGGGCACAAAAGAGGACTCCCTCCGAGGTGGCAGGGAGACTCTGAGCCCCGAGGTCGCCACCACTCCTCCGCAGGCTGAGCCAGGGCCGCCGCGACAGTATCGATAGAGGGCTTGGCCGGATGGATTAAGGCCTTCACCACCTTGGGTGCGCTCACCGTCTTATCCTTGAGGGGGGGGACACTGCCTCGCTCCCCCTCCGATGGGGCCTTCGAGCTCGACAGGGGCCTCTCCAGGAGCTTCGCCGGGTGCTCGCCCTTCCTCTTACCCGACCCAGAGCGTTGGCTCGTGGCTGAAGGTGCCGGGGAGGGTGCGCCCTGCCTGGCGCCCGTAGAGCCCGACCGTTCGGCGCTCCCGGTGTCAGCGGACTCGCGGTGCTTGGCCTTGTGTTGGACCCCCGTCGCCGGGGCATCCTCAAAGGTCTTACAAGACCGCTCGGATTTCTTCCTCTTCTTCTCGCCTGACGGGCTCTTCCCTTCCAGCCAGTTGGCGAGACGTTGATGGCGGTCCTTCATGGTCCGCTCCGACATATTGCCGCAAAACGCACAGTCCTTCTCCACGTGCGTCTTGTCCTCATGTAAGCAGTAGAGACAAAAGGAGTGTTCATCCTCCTTAAAGACGTTCTGCAGCTGGCATCCAGGGCAGATCCTGAACAGCTTTCCGGGCGTCGAGCTTCCCTTCTCCTGGGCCATGTCCGGGCCTGAGAAGCTTCTGGAGTCCTCCAAAAGCGTAGCTCGACGAAATCTTCACCCTTGAGGGGTGCAGATGAATCCAACACGGGTCCCTGTTGATCGGATGGAGAGTCGGTGGAGCTTGAGGCTCTTTTGACCGAAAAAACGAAGTTTTTGAGAAAAAACGTGAAAAAATAGCACTAACGCTCGAGAGCAATAGCACGAGGATCCCAACACATGAACGTGCGGTAAAAATCTGAAGATGGCTGCCAGAGGCGGTGCTTAGGTAGGGGGCAGTCATTGGCTGTGGTCAGTATGACGCAGAGACCAGTGATTGGTTATTACTACGAAAGACAGATCAGAAACGAAACTGATACTGTTTCTTTCTTTACCGAGGATTCCCAGCCTGACGACGGGGAATATTCATGAGCATGTGAATCCATGCCAGACCCCATGCTGGAGAAGAAAGCTGGTTTTGGAATGTTGGCGTCACAAGTAGCGGTTGTCAAAAGAAGGGAGTCTGTGTATACAGAGGAGGTAGAATTCAGATACACGGGCGGTGGTGGAATGCAAATGTAGAGCAGGAGCAGTCTGGGTACACGAAAGCAAGGTTTGGTACAAGGGAGGTCGTAAAATGCAAAAACGCAGAGCAGGAGCAGTCCGGGTACACAAAGGCAAGGTTCAGTACATGGGAAATCGTAAATGCAAAAACGTAGAGCAAGAGCAGCCTGGGTAAACAAAGGCAGGGTTCGGTATACGGAAGGGGGTAGCATACAAAAAGGCACAATCAATGAAGACGGAACTTCGATTTGCTGAGCAACTTTAAACAGAAGCAGCGTTTGGCAAGCTGAGGATGCATAAATCCTTTTGATGAGAGTGAGGCTCTGAGTGCTCATTGGTGGGTCAAGTCATGTGTTCGTTCCGAGACTGATGGGAAACGTAGGAAATCTGCGGTCAGTACGCGGCCGCTGTAGTCCATCTCCATGGTAATCTCCAACGGCGCAGGAACGGAGCGGAGAAGCCATGTATGCCTTTTCGTACAGCTGGGAATGATGGAATCGAGTGCCGTGGAGTGAAACCCAGAGGCCATAAAACCCCCTTGACTCGGCTCCACCTTGCCCACTGAACTCGCCTTCCACTGACCAGCTAAGTCAAGGAAGAGGGACCTAACGCTGGTCACTCCTCGCCTTGTCCAGGGTTCTCTATTTCATTCTCTGGGTTCCGTGTGGACGATCCGCCACTCCCGCCCACCCAGGCGATCAAGCACTCACCCTCGTCGTCTCCCCGGCACTCTCCAGTGGTCGGTGTTCCGGTGTTGTGTCGAGGCAGGTATACGCCCCTGTTACATCCCAGGGGGCCCACACCTCATCACAGGTGTCTTGCGTCCTGCACCCACCTCAGTCTTGCTTGGCAGGGTAGCCACCTCCTCCGCTAGTGAGCACGGTGACTGGGCCCTCTCGGTGACACTCTTTTCACCAGGTTGCTGGGCCAATGGGTGTTAACCTAGAACCCCCCAATCCTCCTAGGTCCGCTCCACAGAGGGACCTCACAGGCCTCCACCACGGGTTTTCCAAGGTCCTGCTCCTCCTCTTGCACCTTAACCTCTATCCCCTCTGCCTCACTCATCACTCAGGAGGCACCGCTCTGCCGGGGTATTTTCAGCTCTGCCCCTCTCTTAGCCTCACCCGTGGCTGATCTGGTGGGGCGTTGTATCCTCCTCCCCAGCAGCTACAGGTCTCTGGTGGCTGCCAACAGTGTTCTCCAAGGCACTAAGGCATCAGCAGCAGTCCCTGTGATCCACCGCGGGGCCCACTGCACTCACCGAGAGTCTAGCTGGGCCTCTCCGGTGCAGCTCTGATCAAGCCTCCAGGCTCCATTCCTCGTTCCGCTTTCTGGAGGCCACTGCCATGCAGCTCGCCCACAGCTTAGGGGCAGGCCCTCGGCTGCGTGTCCCTCGTCCAGGGCCTCCCTCCTGTGGGGCCTGCACAGGATTCCTGTGGTCTGCCTCCGGCGGTCTGCTGCACCTCTGTGCTGCCTCCTACCGCGCTAAAACTGTCGGCAGGGCTATCCAGGCCGCCTGACGTAAGATCTTCACCAAACTTGGGGTGGGAGTGTCTCAGGACTGCCTCACCTAGGGCAATTTTCATTTCTGCCTGGAGGTGGTGGGGGCAAAAATGGGGGCCACCGTCAGGACACAATCTTTATTTATTTTTTAACTTTTCTTTTAACTTTCACAGGTACATGACTGACATTTATACAAGAATTGTACTTCTTACATGGCATTATTGCATCTCATAGGTCATTTATGCTTTGTATCTGTCCCAAATATTTCTGGGGCGAGTTGCGGCATGCATCAGTTCAATGTACATTTCTTAATTGTCAATCGCCCAAAGCATATCCTTATCCCAGTCGTTTTTGGTAGGTGGATTACTGTTTTTCCACCTCATCAGTATAGCCTGCTTTACTAATAGCAGGCCAAGGTTCAACAGCTTACGCCACGTGGGGTTCATCTTCACCGTGGCTCCCAGTAGACACACCATTGGGGACCTTTCAATGGGGTGGTCTGCCATTATACATCTTACCAATATTCTGCTAAGTGTGTGCACGTCCAAAACATGTGAATGGTGTCTGCCTCTTCACTCCAGCATCTGGGGTATTTGCCATCCATAGTTGGGTATATGAGTTTCAATTTGGCTGAAGTATAATGTATCCTGTGTATAATTTTATAGTGTATCAGCTTGCAACATGCATTACAGGATATGTGTTTCGTCAGCCTGCAAATTTGTATCCACTGCGTATCAGTGATATTAAACCCCAGATCCGACTCCCACCTTGCTTTGGCTACATGTTATATTGGTTTTAGGGTTGTCGTTATGAGTTTGTACAGCGTTGACGCAGATGTTTTGGCCGTGCCTGCAGTGAACATATAACCCGGACCCAGATGTATCGCCAGTTCTGCTGGGAAACAAAGAATAACGCCTCTAACACCAGACCCGTGCGGTAACTGGCTTAGACACTGTATCTATTCTGAAAATTGTATATTGTACGTACTCCATTTGTTCTGTTTATTGACCACTGTATATATATGTATATATTATAAACCTGTACGAAGTATGCAACACAAAGATACTTCTCAAACGCTGTAACCAAATTCTTAAGCGCCCTTCTACCTCCGGGTTTGGAGCGCCATACAAATAAAATAAACAAACAAACAAACAAACAAACAAACACCCTCGCAATAGCAGATCATAGGTAGTACATTTTCTGTCTCGGCATACTTCCCACCATCCCCTTAATTGTTTCCCACGATATGAATTTCTTATCAGGGAAAATGTTTTCAAATTGATTGATACCCTTGGCACCCCAATGTGTAGCTAGCTCTGAGTCTAATGTGGGTGGAATATAGTGAGCTCCCCATAATGGCATATTGGGATTGTACAATGTTTCCGTCCCTTGTGACTCAGCGATCTTGGCCCAAGCTGTGTATGTCACCAATACCGGGTCTATGGCGCTATGACGTTTGGGGCGTATTGCAACAGCTTTATAAAGGGGTTCAGTTGGTTCTCTAGCCTGCATGTGACTCGCCGGGTGCTGTGGGTGGAGATAGGTGGCGGCCCACTGTGACGTAAAGCGTGCCTGCGCTGCCAGATAGTACATTTTGAAGTCTGGTGCTGTTAATCCTCCTTGGGAATATTGATCAATGAGTACTCTCTGTTGCCTGTGCCACATCAATGAGGTGTATGCACTCTTAATTTTCTAAAGGAAAGCTCTGCCTGGCCATACCGGGATGGTGCTGAATAAATAAAATGGCTTCGGGAGAATTATCATCTGGATGAGGGCAAGCTTGCCCAACATCGATATTGGTAGGGATCTCCATCATTCCATTTGAACACAGAGGGTATCTGCTATCGTTTTGTAGTTCATTGCGCGGGCTAGCTGCGCTGTTCTGGCTACATGTACCCCTAGGTATTTAATGTGGACGGGACTCCAGAGCAGTCCATAGAGTCCTGGTGGTCTGACGGTTGCGTCTGTGAGGGGAAATATTTCTGATTTAGTAGAGTTCAGTTTAAGACCGGAATATTCGCCAAATGACTTAAACTCCTCTAGCACCTTGCCCAAGTTACATCCGGGATTCTTCAGATACAACAGTATATCATCTGCGTATCGTGTGATGATCTCTACCCTTCCCGCCAGCTGTATTCCGCGTTTACTTAACCTGGCCCTCAGTAGGTCTGATAATGGCTTTATTACTAATGCGAACAAAAGGGTGGACAATGGTCAGCCCTGACGTGTGCCTCCCATTAGGTCTAACACTGCCGAAAGGTTACCATTGACGCTTGTTCTAGCATAGGGGTGAGTGTACAGCACCTTTACCCATTTTATAAAATTACCTCCAAATCCGTAATTGTGTAGACCTCTGAACAGGAATGGCCAATAGACCGTGTCAAAGGCTTTCTGCATGTCTAATGCTAATGCTACCCCCTGTATCTCTTTCGGGATTGTTGCCAGTATGTTATAGCAGCGTCGAATGTTTGTCGCTGTTGATCTACCTGGTATGAAGCCTGCTTGGTCCTCATGGACCATGTGTGGCATTAGTGGTGTTAAAACGCGAAGATCTTGGCATCTGTGTTTATCACCGAAAGCGGTCTATATGAGCCGCATTCTTTGGCGGGCTTCCCTGGCTTAAGTAGTAGGGTGATAATTGCTTCCATGGTTGTCTCTGGGAGTTCGCCTTTTTCTAGGGCTTCTGCCCAAACAGCGTGTAATTTGGGGACGAGGAGCCCAGCAAATTATTTGTAAAATTCTGCTCCTAGGCCATCAGAGCCTGGAGCCTTGCCACTGGGCAAAGCTTTAATGGTGTCCGCTATCTCGGCTTGAGTGATTGGGTTTTCTAGGTCGTCTCTGGCTGTAGGAGATATGAGTGGCGTGGGTATGCTGGCAAGGTTTCAGTGGCTGTGCTCGGGGAGAGTATGGGGGGGAAAAAGTGCTTATAAAAGTCGTAGAATAATTTTTCTATCTCTGCTTGTCCGGTTACAACTTCCCCATCGGGTCTTGTTATGCAGGGAATGCCCGATGGCCCACGTCCCCCTGCCCTCACCATCCTGGCAAGGAGTCGGCCAGGTCACTCCTGCTCTCCATATCGCCTTGCAGCGGTGGATCTGTCAAAGTAGCGAACTTCACAATCCGCCACCGCCCTGTATTCCTCTACCTGGGTTTTAATGCTCAATCCTAGTTGAGGTGAGGGGTGTTCAGCATACTGCTCTTGTGATCTGGCTATTTCCCCTTCGCGCCTTTTCAGTTCTCTGTGGATGTCTTCTAGTATTCCTAATTCCGTGGACATTGCAACACCTCTTATACACATCTTTGAAGTCCTGCCATTGCGTCGCCTGCCTCGTCACAGTGCCCTCATTACGTTCAAAGTATTCTTCAATGTGCTGGGTTAGTGCAGTTTTGTATACCTGATCTGTCATGGCTGCGGGTTTAAATCTCCATGGGGGCCTATGTAGTTTCACATCTGGCATTCACATCGTTATTTAGTTGGGAGAGTGATCGGACAGCGTTCTGGGATGTATCTTAGCCTCAGTTACCCAACCCAGCACTCTATGGGATAGCAGCCAGACATCAATACTGGAGTGCATATCGTGCACCGATGAATGGAACGTGTATGGCCGTTTTGTGCCATAGTAGCGCCATGCATCTCAGAGACCCAGATCAGTCATGTGGGTAATTATCATGCGGGCTGCATTAGTGAGTGTCCTGGGGTGGACTGACGTGTGGTCTAGATGTGTATCGAGGATGGTATTAATGTCAGCACCAAAAATCAGGTGGGCCGTGGGATATTTAGCTAGTTTCCTGAATAATGTTGAATTAAACCCAGGGTCATTTACATTTGGGCCGTATATATTCATGAGCAGTACCTCCACTTCTCCGAGTTTGCCATGTACAAGGACATAGCGGCCTTCTGGGTCGCTTGCTGTGCTTTGATGTGTAAAGGGAATGGATCTGTGTATTAAAGTCAACACTCCCCAGGCCCTGCTTCAGTTCGACGTATAGTCCCCAGCTGGGGGCCAACTTTTCTGATTGGTGCCCTAATAAATGAGTCTCTTAGAGAAAAACTATTCTGGGTCCTAGACTGTTGGTATAATACATCATTTTCCTTCTCTTCACCGGCACTCCTAACCCACGGACATTCCAGCTCAACAGTATAATACTGTCTTTGTCCACCTTAGCCATGGGTATGTAATAAACTCAGAAGATGTTCAATGTGTCTGTACCTTGGTGTGCATCCATGTTTTACATTGATCTGTACCTGTGCTTTTTTAACTTCAACTCCCCGTATTGCTGTCCCAACCCCTCCCCCACCCTCATAGTTCCCTGAACTTCAACTGTGTTTCCCCCAATGCCACACTCCCGTCCCATATCCTGTGTTTTGCACCTGCAACAGGGGCCTTCTCCTGTGACGGCCCAGGCTTTCTGGTTTCAAACTTTTCCTGTGTCGCCTCGTAGCTGTCTGTTACTTGTACACATATTGACCAATTGCTGGTACCCACATCATGCACATGTATGACGTATCATTTTACAGGATAGTTCAGGGTATTGCCTTCCAAGTGTCTGTAGTCGTCCTTTGTTCTCGCATCACTTCTCCTTCATGATTGGATTCGTTATAGTGATTTGTTTCTTGACTTTTCAGTACCATTCAGTGTTTGCTTTGGTGGCATCAATATGTTAGCCTCCATGAAGCTTGCTGCCTCCTCAGGGAACGTGAAGAAGTATGTCTTATTGTTGTGCTGCATGCGCAATCTAGCAGGGTACATCACCGCATAGGGATCTGACGGTCGCATAGCAGTTTTTTTACACGTTTGAAGGAGCGTTTTAGGCAGAATGATATGCAGTACCCTTTGGGAACACGACACACAATTAAAACTACAAGTGACAGTACAAATTCACCTTTGGTACAAGCCTGTACTACACAGTAAAGTGCTAGCCATGGCCGAGCAGACAGACCTATCTCAAGAGTAAAGTGAGCAGTACCAATAGTTACACAAAGGACAGCAATTACTATGGTTCAAACAAACACTGACTCAAGGTTTCTGAGTAAAAGAACATATATTTATTTACACATCAGTTATAAAACATTTCACTATTATGAAGCAGTTGAAAAATCACAATCTTAATACACTACACCACACCCAATAGATTTTGGACAAGTTAAGCTTAAAAATGAAGTATGAGCAAAATGGCACTTCAGTAATTAAAAAGGGACGGAAAGACAAAGTTAGAAAAAAGTTGAGCAGCACCAACAAGTAAGTAAGCAGGGCAATCTAGAAAAAATAACTACAGTGAGGAAATCAAATCAAGAGGCCTGGGCCAAAGTCAATGGACCAGAGTCTATGCAGAGGATCACACAGTTCAGAGTAGTTCGCGGTTAAGTCTTTGCCAAGAGTTCAGAGCAAAGTTGGTCGGATAAAAAGTTACTTTAAAGAATAGATAAGGACAAACCCTCGGATTGGCAAAAGGTTTCAAGCACTTTTACCGCAGTCGGACTGAACGAAGGACCAGATTTGAACGGTACCTTAAATGGAGAAGAAGGCTGTAGCTGAGGCGGACGCTCCTGGCAGGTCCTGTACGCTCACGGTTCCTGAAGCAACTGTCGGACTGACACGAAGTAGGAAGACTGGGGGGTCCTGCAATGCCCATGGCAGAAACCAGCAGCAGAGCAAAGCAACAAATAAAAGGTGTGCTCCTTAAAACTCAAGCAAGGTCCGATCCTCCTGGCTATCCGATTCACTGTAGCTGTGCACAGCAGATTCGACCAGAGGAGGGAGGCCTGGCTTGCAGTTTGGCGAACTGGTTGTTCCCACCAGCTCAAGGGGAGAAGATTCCTTGCAGATCTTCCCTGTCGTCGAAGTTTGAAGATTCGGACCCGCAGCAAGGCTTCACCGGGAGGTTCAGTCGTGGTAGAGGTCCTCTTCTGTCAGCTTCTCTTTGGTTCTCTCGATCCCGTGGCGACTCTGCCTTCTCAGTCCCAGCGACCTGCTTTTTATGCAGTTTTCCTTCACTCACACAGCCTGGCTGTCAATCACACAGCAGGGTGACTGTCCCCTCGGGACAGTCACCACAGCCAATCATACCAGAGTGCGACATGGGTCTCCAAGGAGACCCTGTGTACGGAGTGTCAAACCCCTCCCTCGCATCCTGTCCCCCTAACACATTCAGGCGACTAAGGAGGGCTTCTGTGTAGAAGCCCGCCAAAGGACGGCGAACAAAGGAACCAAACCTGGTTTGCCGCGCAGAGTAAAACACAAGAAAGACTTTTACAAAAAGAAATGGAGATTAAACCCAGCCGGAACCCAAAAGTAAATATGGTCCAGCGGGTTTAAGTTTGAGGCTACCAAGATAGCCTAAAACAATACCAAGTCTATTTAAAATAACCTCGGTAGAAAAAATAGGGTAGTTACCAATGCCACCAGCCAAATCTTAATGAAAAGGGGACGACAATGTTCCATGAGAAACAGACAAAAGGGGATAACTATTAACCCTTTCCAGAACTCTATGGGCCTCATTACACGGATGGCGGTAAGGGTTTACCGGTGCCGGTAGGGGTTCCAGTGCCGGTAAACCCTTACCGCCTTACTACGGGGGCCCTTTGTGGGACCCTACCTTAACGGCTGGTTTTACCAGCCGTTAAGGACGGGACCCGCAAAGGGACCTAGGAGGTAATTACAGTACCGCAATTTGCGGTACCGTAGTTACCGCCTTCCCCATTCCCATTGAGCCCTATGGGGGCAAAAATGGGAATGGGGAAGTGCCATGGTGAATGGGGAATTACCGCCCCCACACACCTTGGAATAGGGCGGTAATTCCGCCATTCACCATGGCGGACTCGGTAAAATACCGACGGCAACCATGATGCTAATAGCGCCATGGTTACCGCCGTCCGTGTAATGAGGCCCTATGTAAGACAGTTTGTACTGGGTCTGTGGATTTAAAAAGACTAATAAAGTCAATGGCAACTTTACATGTTCAGGGAGACAGTAGTCAGTCCCAGAAAATTGAGTTTAAAGCGGGAAGTCTGAAAAAGACAACCCTGTGTTACTGTACTAAAGGTGCTGTGTAACACACAGTAAAAAGACGATGCCTATGGAGTAGGTGAAGCTCCACAGTTTATGGACACAAAAATGTTAAACACACACAGCAAAACACATGTAAGATTGGGAAAAAAGGCTCAGACTCTTACCAGGTGAAAAAAATAAATCCTAGAAATCCAGCAAAGCTGCTGAGGGACTCAGTAGGTAAGGGAAATTAGCCATTTTGGAGAATTCTCCCTAACAGAGCGTCTCTCTTGTTGTGCTGCTAGCATGTAGTCCGGGAATATACAAATGACACTGGACTCCCACCTTAGCTCCTGCTTGTCCTTCGCCACTCCCAATACATGTCTGCTGCGTTTCCTGTTTTCACCACTGTTGTAAACTTATCTATGCCTCCTTTACCCTTTTTGGGGCCTGCGCCTTTTGGCATCATCTACTAATTTGCCTTTGGTGTCGTTGTCGTTCATACTGCTTCATATACGATTGAGCAGCCTAGTAAAACGCTGGTGGTTCAATCGTATCTGCTTATATTGCACCACTTGATCCCATTTCACGCCGGTGGTCTGTACCCCTCAGTAATTTGAGTCTCAGGGGGGCGGTAGTACTGTTGTTGGTTTAGTCTCTGTGCACTTGTCTCACCAGTTAGTTACCTCTATATCTTTGAAACCCTTAAGTATAAGGCTTATTGTTGGGATGACCCTCGAAGCATTTACCACAGTGCTAGTGGTGTAGTGCCGCTGCCTCTTGGAGGATTGATTTTGGTACCCTTCATTCCTCTTATCCTAACAGTGCAGGTCGTGTGTAGCGACAACGTTGTTGTCCTCGTAGTTGCAGTGGTTTCCACGCGACTTCTCCAACATATGTAACTAAAATTGTCACTGGCAGTTGATGTTCAGGATCTCATTGCAGGGGTCTATGTGGCGCCTGCCTGTCGCTGGGTGCTGTTGTTGTGGGTGGCCTCGTTCGAGATTGTTGTCAGTGAATTGTGATTATGCACGTATGTTACTACGTTGTGCTACAGCTCTCGCCCCCTGGGCACTATGCCTTCCAGATGGTGTGATTGTCTATTGGCTTGCTCTGCGCCCCTCCTTGCCGTTTGTATTTTGCTTGGGCCCTGTGCGGGTTCGCGGCTGTCTCGTCTGTTGGATCGGCTCCGAGTTTCTGTTTCCTTAGCTCCTGAAGTCTCGTGGTGGGGCTTCCCAGAGAGCCTCCTCCTCGGTGCGTGCTAATGTGGTGCCTCTGCCCGTGGGCGGATCTGTCGTGCTCCCCACCTTCCCCAATAGAGATAATGTTGCACCTTTGTTCATCTACTGTGGCATCGTCTTCGTGGTTGCGCTGGTAAATCTCTGTGGCCTTCCACACATATGTTGCCAAGAAATCATCAGTGGCAGCTGGTGTTACAGGCGGAGTTTCAGGGCGCTTGTGCTGCGTCTGTTCGTTGTACCCTGTTATTGTTGCATGTAGCCTTGTAAATTCGTTATCAGGGGCGTATGATTGCACCTGGGGACTAGTATTTGGGCTACTTCCCTAGCACACTGGGTACCGTGTATTATGGATCATGAGACAGTCCAACGGTGTCACCCGGCACTCTTCCTCTCCAATTCTATGTTTGCTTGGGCTTCGGACGGGTACTAAGTCCCATGAGCTGTCTGTTATGTACAGAGGGGTCTGGGCGCAGAGGTCCAATGGTGACTCCGGTGTTCATGTGTGTGTGTCCCGCATTCTTAGGGACATTTTGTACTCATTTTCAGCCAGCCCAGATGTGTCCCCTTTGTCTTGACGCCTCACAGAACGTATTTGTGGTGGCAGAAGGGTGTTTCTACGTTGCAGGCATGGAGCGGAGGGTAGCGCTTCAGTGGGCCTGGTCGGGGCCCTGGATTTCTGGGTGCAGTTGCGGAAGGCGTGCGGTGTGTGAAAAGTTTATTAATGGGATTTCCGCCGAGCAAGGCAGTTACATGCACTCGCATGCTGCTGTTGTCCGCGCGTGGAGTTTGCTTGTAGGTTAGCGCGCCTTACCGCTCTGGTGGAGCATCAACGCTCAGGCTCTGTGGTGGCGTCTGTGTTATCCACAGGCGCTCTACGGGATGGCCTGGAGCACCTGCAGTCGCTGAATTTAGCTTTCCCGGCCCCCGGCTCCTGATGATCACCGGGCCACCTGCTGTTCGTGACCAATGACTGCTGTCCTCACCAGTGCCTGTACTTGAGGGCCGGCAGTAGGGGCGCATAGGTCCTTTCTTCTTCGTCATATTTGTCTATGCTGCTTGAGGGCTCAGATTCGACACAACTTATCTCGGTCTCCCCGCCGTTGATCTTCATGATTTTTTCAGCCAACATGTCAGGTGTAGCTTCGGACGTATCCTCACCAAAGTCTGAGTCGAATCGGGATTTTATAACGGATTTATTCGTTTTATGGCCTGAGCCGTCGCAGGAGCTCACGGGGCAAGCTATTTCATTGCGTTTGCAACAGCAAAATCCCCCCCCCCGTCGGACCACAACCTTAACCAACGTTTCACTTTGCACTTTGTATCTCCTCCTCACCCCATTGAGGAGCAACAGACCTCCAGTCCCTGGTACCCCCTCTTATCTGATAAGCTGGTACACCTGGCAGTGTCTCAAGTAACTCCTGAAGAGCAGAGAAACAGCAGGACTGGCATCTGGGCGAACACCTGACCCCAAGAGTGCGGCTCACCGGACAGAGGCTCAGCAGGCATCCAAGATGTAGACCCGGAAGTCGTTGAAACTCCTTCCGGGTGTACAGCATTTAAGCTGCACACACACATGCAGCATTGCATCCTTGCAATCGCCAACGTTCAGACTTCTGGATGCAGGACATCAGATAATGTGTAGTATAATCACCAGTAAGGAAGAAATTAGGTCTTCAGAGTTAGGTTATTGGTTTTCATTCATCGCTACCAGAACCCCTTCAAGATACTCTGAGAAAGCCGGGGGAAGGAGTTAAAATGTGTTAACACAACATTTGCTTGCATATACATTGCAGGGAAAGGAGAGATCTCAGAATAAAGTACATATGCGGTCTGCTTCTGCTCTGGTAAGATCCCATTTTACACCTTTCCCTATTGGTAATATTAATTAACCTAACTTTCACTTTCTCCTCTACTTGAGCATCTTCCTTGAACGACCGGTCTGTCCCCACATTCATTAAAAGTTACTCACCTAGTCCATAGTCTCCTTTGCTCCATAATATGTGGGCATCCCTACTCAGGGACGGGACCAGAAGATTTTTTCCTCCAGAAAAATAGCAAATCCCCTTTAAAGTTCAAGTGCGCATAGGCGCATCCACGGGCGTAATGACGCCATCGTAGCCCCGTCCTCCAGCCCCTTATTTGGGGGATGGACGGGGGGGATAAGGAACAAGTTACTTACCTGTAACTGTTGTTCTCCAGCATGGGTCTGGCATGGATTCACATGCTCATGAATATTCCCCGTCGTCAGGCTGGGAATCCTCGGTAAAGAAAAAACCAGTATCAGTTTCGTTTCTGATCTGTCTTTCGTAGTAATAACCAATCACTGGTCTCTGCGTCATACTGACCACAGCCAATGACTGCCCTCTACCTAAGCACCGCCTCTGGCAGCCATCTTCAGATTTGGAAGCATGTGAAGTGGCAGTATGACCAAGTGAAGAGCCGCAGAGGGGTAGGCGGGAGGGTTCGTATGTGAATCCATGCCAGACCCATGCTGGAGAACAACAGTTACAGGTAAGTAACTTGATCCTTCTCCAGCATGGGGTCTGGCATGGATTCACATGCTCATGAATAAAGAATACATAGCAGTACACACATGCACAACCACGGGAGGTGGCAAAGGCTCAACATTAAGCATTGCATCAAACTCAACATTAAGCATCTTACCTCCTCACCAGGCTCACCTCAGGCAAACAGGTTGCGCAGCACTGCTTGGCCGACCCTGGACTCCTCCCTGGAATCCCGATCGACGCAGTAGAACTTCGTGAAGGTGTGCGTCGACCTCCACGTAGCAGCCCTGCATATGTCCAGCAGGGGCACACCAGAAAGGAACGCCGTGGTAGCTGCGATCGCTCTGGTGGAATGGGCTCTCGGACGGCCAGGCAGCGGTCGGTTTGCCAACCGATGACAGTACATGATACAGCCGGAGAGCCATCTGGAAATGGAAGCCTTCGAGAGAGCCTTCCCCTGATTGACAGGTCCAAAGTTCACAAAGAGTTGTGACGTCTTCCGAAAACACTTCGTGCGGTCCACATAGAACTTCAGCGCTCTAGCCACATCCAGCGAGTGCAAAGTTCTCTCAGCCGGCGATGAAGGCGACGGGAAGAATACAGGCAACACCAAGGGTTCGTTGAGGTGGAAGTCCGACGGTACCTTGGGCATGAAGGAGGGGTGCGTCCTAAGCACTACCCTCGTGTCGTGAAAAGTCAAGTACGGGGCCTTGCAGGAAAGGGCCTGGATCTCTCCCACCCGTCGTGCGGAGGTGATGGCCACAAGAAACGCTGTTTTCCACGACAGAAACTTCAACGGGGCCGAGTGCAGAGGCTCGAACGGAGGTCCCATGAGCTTGGTCAGCACCACGTTGAGCTCCCACGCCGGGGCCGGAGCCTTCACCGGCGGGAACGATCTGAACAGTCCCTTCATGAACTCTTTCACCAGAAGATGAGACCACAAGGACGTCCGCCCCGTGGTTCTGGTGTATCGGGAGATCGCAGCAAGATGAATCTTGATGGACGCGTGTGCCAGTCCAGCTTTGGCCAGCGTCAGCAGGTACGGCAGTACTTGGGGAGCCGTAATCCGTAGAGGGTTAATCTTCTGTGCGTGGCACCAGACAGAGAACCTCTTCCATTTGTGTCCGTAGCATTTAAGAGTCGAGGACGCCCTGGCCTTTGCAAGAACCTCTCTGCAGTCGGCCGGTATGTCGTATCCTCCAAACTCTAGCGCTGCAGGAGCCAGGCCTGCAAGTTCAGCGATTTCGGGTCGTGGTGGAGGATGGCGCCTCCTTCCCTGGAGAGTAGATCCGCGTCCACCGGCAGCTTGATTGGCGGGGACGCTGACAAGTCCAGAAGGTCCGGGAACCATATCTGCCTCGGCCACGCAGGTGCGACGAGGATCATCCTGCACCGTGACCTCTTGAGCTGGTTGACGAGCCGGATTTGCAGTGGCAAAGGAGGGAACGCGTAGAGGAACAGGCCCTCCCAGGGGAACGAGAAAGCATCGCCCATGCTCCTCGCCTGGGGAAACCTGCTGGCGAACCTCCGGCACTTGGAGTTCGTCGCCGTCGCGAACAGGTCGATCTGGGGTGTGCCCCACCGTCGGAAGAGGCGATCCACTAGATCCTGCCGTAGTTCCCACTCGTGGCACGAGCGCAGCTCCCTGCTGAGTGAGTCGGCGATGGTGTTTTTTAACCCTGCCAGATGAAACGGCACCAGAAACATCCCTTGGGCGACTGCCCAATGCCACAGGTCCTGCGCCTCCTTGGACAGTGCTGGGGACCTGGTTCCGCCCTGTTTTCTGATGTAAAACATGGTGGTGGTGTTGTCGGTGAAGATCCTCACCACCTTGCCCTTGAGGGACGGAAGGAAGGACCTGAGGGCCCAAAACACTGCACGGAGCTCCAGGACGTTGATATGTAAGAATTTCTCCGTCGGGAGCCAAAGGCCTCTTGCGTGCAGATTTCCGGTGTGCGCTCCCCACCCTTCCAGGGAGGCATCCGTGGTCACTGTCTCCTGGTGGGCTGGGGTCTGGAAGTCCATGCCCGCCGTCAGATGCGCGCGGGTGCCCCACCACCGGATCGCTCGTCGGAAACTCTCGTAGAGTGTGATCCTTTCCTCGAAGCTGCCCGTCGTTTGGATCCAGCGCGCGTCCAGGAACTCCTGCAACGGGCGCATCCGGAGCCTGCACATGGGAATGAGGTAGATGCAGGAAGACATCATTCCAAGGAGGGACTTGATGGACCTCACCTTGGCCGCGTCGGCCACCAACATCCGCTGCACCTTGCCCAGGATGGTCCTGGTCCTCTCCTCCGACGGGGAGGCCAGAAGGGACACTGTGTTGAGCCTCGCTCCCAGAAACAGAGTGTCTTGCGCGGGTACCAGGTGGGATTTTGCGTAGTTCACGGAGAATCCCAGGTCCGTGAGAAGTTGGACGGTCCTTACCGTGTGAACCACGGCGAGCTCCCTTGTCTTGGCTCGGATGAGCCAGTCGTCCAGGTAGGGGTAGACGTGGATCCCTTCGCGGCGCAGCTGAGCCGCCACCGGTGCGAGGCACTTGGTGAACACCCTGGGTGCCGACTGTAGACCGAAGGGGAGGGCTTTGAACTGGTAATGACGCCCTTGGACCACAAACCTGAGGAATTTTCGGTGCTCCTCCAAATCCAACGACGACAGGAAGTCTCCTTCCTCCAGCTGACCCAGGACGTGCTGGAGCGCGTGGCCCCGGGCCAAGGCATCCAGTACCCAACGGTCGGTGGAGATGGACTCCCACACGCTGACGAAGCTCGCCAGCCGGCCTCCCACCGGGGTGCTTCGGTGGGGGCCCGATCCCCCGGCCGGTTCAATCCTGCTTCGACGAGGCTTTAGCGCCTTGTCCTTGGCGACGACGGCGGGGTCCGCCAGACTTGCCTCGTCCTCTGTAGGCCTCCTGAGACGACGAGCGGGCCGCTTGACGGTAGGAGGAGAAACCGCCGCCGGAACCTTTGGAGGCGCCCTTGCCTCCACTGCTCCGAAAGGGCGTCCGTCGTTGTTGCAGAACTCCAAGGGCCCGGGCCGTCTCGGTGTCCGCTTTAATGGCCTGAAGGGAATCGTCCACTGTTTTCCCAAACAGGTTGTTCCCATCGAAGGGCATGTCCAGGACTCTGGTCTGAACGTCTTGACGGAAGTCCGTAGCCTTGAGCCATCCACGCCGCCTAAGGCAAACGCCGTTGCCCAACTGGCGGAACCCAGTGTCCGCGATGTCCGTCGCAACGGTAATGGCGTGGTCCGAAGCCACCTCACCTTCCTGCAGGATCTCCAGGGCCTCTGCCCTCTTGTCGTCTGGCAAGAAGTCCAGCAAGGGAGCCAGTTTGTACCAGAGCTCCCTGTCGTATCGGGCCACGATAGCCAAGGCGTTGGCAGCTTTAATCGTCGTCGCTGCAGACGAGATGACTCTGCGTCCCATAGCGTCCAATTTCTTTCCCTCGCCGTCCGGTGGGGAAGTCGATGTGGAGGCCGCACCCCCCCCCCGCTTTTTTCCTGGCCGCCGCGGAGACAACGGAGTCCGGGGTAGGCTGCGCTCGGAGGCACAGGGGGGCCGTGTCCGGGACCCGGTACTTTTTCTCGTACCGGTCTCTTCTAGCTGGCGTCGTGGAAGGGTTCTTGAGGAGGGTGAGGCCCTCATCCCAAATGTCGTCCAATAGAGGCACTGCGAGGACCGTCTTCCTCTTGGCCTCGCGCCGCTGATAAAGGAAACCTTCCTTCTTCTTCTCCTCAGGGCAGAGTTGGAAAAGCTCGGATGCCCTGGCGATCATTGAGTGGAACGATCCAATCTCGTCGGGCGGAGAAGCCCTGGTGGGAGGCGACGACGGTACATCCTCGTCGTATACCTCGTCGTCCGTACCCGTCGCTGCCGTGTCAGTCCCCGTATCATCCCCTCGGGTGGACGGGGAGGAGGGCTGGAAGGGGCGCGACGGCTGAAAAGGAGGTGGAGGGTGGATCCTTCTTTTCTTGGTAGGGGGAACACCAGAAGGTCCCGGTTCTGGGTCCCCCGACGGGAGAGGTTCCGTCGGTAACGGTAGTCTCGTCCTTATCTCTGAGCATAAGGACTGTATAGCCAACAAAATGGCCGCCGAGTTGTCTCGCGGCGCTGGCAGAGGGGAATCCGACGGGCGATCAGGGGCCCCGTCGGTACCCTCGACGATGTCGTCGTCCCCTGCGTCGGGATCCATCCAGACGGGCCGGTCTTCTTCCACGCCGAGGCCGTGGCTTAAGACCTCGACCAGCTCCTCCTCCGAGGTTGAGGCCGAATCTACGACGACGCCCTGCCCCCCCTTTTTCTTCCCCACGGGGGATTTCACGGGGGTCCTATCGATGGGCACAAAACAGGACTCCCTCCGAGGTGGCAGGGAGACTCTGAGCCCCGAGGTCGCCACCACTGGTGTAGCCTGCACAGGCTGAGCCAGGGCCGCCGCGACAGTTTCGATAGAGGGCTTGGCCGGATGGATTAAGGCCTTCACCACCTTAGGTGAGCTCACCGCCTTATCCTTGAGGGGGGGACACTGCCTCGCTCCCCCTCCGCCTTTGAGCTCGACCGGGGCCTCTCCAGGAGCTTCGCCGGGTGCTCGGCCTTCCTCTTACCCGAACCAGAGCGTTGGCTCGTGGTTGATGGTGCCCGGGAGGGTGCGCCCTGCCTGGCACCCGTAGAGCCCGACCGTTCGGCGCTCCCGGTGCCAGCGGACTCGCGGTGCTTGGCTTTATGTTGGACCCCCGTCGCCGGGGCGTCCTCAAAGGTCTTAGAAGACCGCTCGGATTTCTTCCTCTTCTTCTCGCCGGACGGGCTCTTCCCTTCTAGCCAGTTGGCGAGACGTTGATGGCGTTCCTTCATGGTCCGCTCCGACATGTTGCCGCAAAACGCAAAGTCCTTCTCCACGTGCTACTTGTCCTCATGTAGGCAGTAAAGACAAAAAGAGTGTTCGTCCTCCTTGAAGACGTTCTGCAGCTGGCATCCAGGGCAGACCCTGAACAGCTTTCCGGGCGTCGAGCTTCCCTTCTCCCCGGCCATGACCGGGCCTGAGAAACTTCTGGAGTCCTCCAAAAGCGTAGCTCGACGAAATCTTCACCCTTGAGGGGCGCAGACGAATCCGAAACGGGTCCCCGTTGATCGGATGGAGAGTCGGTGGAGCTTGAGGCTCTTTTGACCGAAAAAACCGAAGTTTTTGAGAAAAAACGTGAAAAAATAGCACTAACGCTCGAGAGCAATAGCACGAGGATCCCAACACATGAACGTGCGGTAAAAATCTGAAGATGGCTGCCAGAGGCGGTGCTTAGGTAGAGGGCAGTCATTGGCTGTGGTCAGTATGACGCAGAGACCAGTGATTGGTTATTACTACGAAAGACAGATCAGAAACGAAACTGATACTGGTTTTTTCTTTACCGAGGATTCCCAGCCTGACGACGGGGAATATTCATGAGCATGTGAATCCATGCCAGACCCCATGCTGGAGAACATGGTGGTGGTGTTGTCGGTGAAGATCCTCACCACCTTGCCCTTGAGGGACGGAAGAAAGGACCTGAGGGCCCAAAACACTGCACAGAGCTCCAGGACGTTGATATGGAGGGACTTCTCCGTCGGAAGCCAAAGGCCTCTCGCGTGCAGATTTTCGGTGTGCGCTCCCCACCCTTCCAGGGAGGCATCCGTGGTCACTGTCTCATGGTGGCCGGGGGTCTGGAGTCCATGCCCGCCGTCAGATGCACGCGGGTGCCCCACCACCGGATTGCTCGTCGGAAACTCTCGTCGAGTGTGATCCTCTCCTCGAAGCTGCCCGTCGTCTGGATCCTGCAATGGGCGCATCCGGAGCCTGCACAGGTGGATGAGAAAAATGAAAGAAGACATCATTCCGAGGAGGGACTTGATGGACCTCACCCTGGGCGCGTCCGCAACCAGCATCCGCTGCACCTTGCCCAAGATGGCCCTCGTCCTTTCCTCCGACGGAGAGGCCAGAAGCGACACTGTGTCGAGCTTCGCTCCCAGAAACAGCGCGTCTTGCGCGGGCACCAGGTGGGACTTGGCGTAGTTTATGGAGAATCCCAGGTCCGTGAGTAGTTGGACGGTCCTTGCCGTGTGCTCCACGGCAAGCTCCTTCGTCTTCGCCCGGATGAGCCAGTCGTCCAGGTAGGGGTAGACGTGGATCCCCTCTAGGCGCAGCCGCGCTGCCACAGGTGCGAGGCACTTGGTGAACACCCTGGGTGCCGACCTCAATCCGAAGGGAAGGGCTCTGAACTGGTAGTGACGCCCTTGGACCACGAATCTGAGAAACTTTCGGTGTCCCTTTAGGATGGGGATATGGAAGTAGGCATCTTCCAAATCCAACGACGACAGGAAATCGCCCTCCTCCAGTTGACCCAGGATGTGTTGGAGGGTGACCATCCTGAACTTCGGTGCCTTGATGAATTTGTTCAGTCGTCGTAGGTCCAGGATGGGACGCCATCCTCCCGTCTTCTTCATCACGAGGAAGTATCTTGCGTAAACTCCGGAGCCCCGAAGCCTCTTTGGGACGAGCTCGATGGCGCCCTTCTTGAGCATCGCCCTTACCTCCAAGAGAAGTTGAGGGACGTGATGTTCCTTCTTGGCCACAGGGGGGATGCGCGGGCACCTCTTTAGAAACTCGAGCGCGTGACCCTGAGCCAGGGCGTCCAGCACCCAACGGTCGGTGGAGATGGACTCCCACACGCTGACGAAGCTCGCCAGCCGGCCTCCCACCGGGGTGCTTCGGTGGGGGCCCGACCCTACGGCCGGTTCAGTCCTGCTTCGACGAGGCTTTGCCACCTTGTCCTCCTTGGCAACGACGGCGGGGTCTGCCCGACTTGCCTCGTCCCCTGTAGGCTTCCTGTGACGACGAACGGGCCGCTTGATGATAGGTGGAAAATCCGTCGCTGGAACCTTTGGAGGCACCCTGTTTGCCTCCACCGCTCCGAAAGGGCGGCCGTCGTTGCTGGAGAACACCAAGAGCCCGGGCCGTCTCCGTGTCCGCCTTGATGGCCTGTAGGGAATCGTCCACTGTTTTCCCAAACAGGTTGCTCCCGTCGAAGGGCATGTCCAAGACTCTGGCTGCATGTCCTGACGGAAGTCAGTAGCCTTGAGCCATCCACGCCGCCTAAGGCACACGCCGTTGCCCAACTGGCGAAATCCAGTGTCCGCGATGTCCGTCGCTATCGTAATGGCGTGGTCCGACGCCACTTCTCCTTCCTAGAAGATCTCTAGGGCCTCCGCCCTCTTGTCGTCTGGTAGGAAGTCCAGCAGGGGGGCGAGTTTGTACCACAACTCCCTGTCGTAGCGGGCTACGATAGCCAAGGCGTTGGCAGCCTTAATCGTCGTAGCTGCCGAAGAGATGACTCTGTGTCCCATCGTGTCCAATTTCTTTCCCTTGCCGTCCGGCGGGGAGGTTGATGTAGAGGCCGCGCCCCCCCCGCTTTCTTCTTGGCCGCCGCGGAGACGACGAGTCCGGAGTCGGCTGTGCCCGAAGGCACAATGGGCCCGCGTCCGGTACCCGGTACTTCTTCTCGTACCGATCCCTGCTAGCCGGCGTTGTGAATGGGTTCTTGAGGAGGGCGAGACCCTCATCCCAGATATCGTCCAGTAGAGGTACAGCGAGGACCGTCTTCCTCTTGGTCTCGCGCCGTTGATAAAGGAAACCTTCCTTCTTCTTCTCTTCCGGGCAGAGCTGGAAAAGCTCGGATGCCCTGGCGATCATGGCGTGAAACTATCCAATCTCGTCGGGCGGGGAAGCCCGGGTGGGAGGTGACGACGGGAGATCCTCGTCGTAAACCTTGTCATCAGTACCCGTTGCGGCCGTGTCAGTCCCCGTATCATCCCCACGTGTCGTGGACAGGGAGGAGGGCTGAACAGGGCGCGAAGGTTGAAAAGGAGGTCGAGGATGAATCCTTCTTCTCTTAAGAGGAGAGCTCCCAGAAGGGCCTGGCTCCGGGTCCCCCGTCGGGAGCGGTTCCTCCGTTGGTGGTAACGGCAGCCTCGTCCTTATCTCTGAGCATAAGGATTGTATAGCCAACAAAATGGCCGCCGAGTTGTCTTGCGGCACTGGTTGAGGGGGTTCCGACAGGCAATCAGGAGCCCCATCGGCACCCTCGACGTTCTCGTCATCTCCCACGTCGGGGTCCCTCCCGACAGGATGGTCTTCTTCCACGCCAGCGCCGTGGCCTAAGACTTCGATCAGCTCCTCCTCAGAGGTTGAGGCCTAATCCACGACGACCTCCTGGCCCCCTTTTTCTTCTCCGTCGTAGGTTTCACGGGGGTCCTGTCGATGGGCATGAAAGAGGACTCCCTCCGCGGTGGCAGGGAGATTCTGGGCCCCGAGGTCACCACCACTGGTGTAGCCTCCACAGGCTGAGCCAGGGCCGCCGCGACTGTCTCGATAGAGGCCTTGGCCGGATGGATCAAGGCTTTCACCACCTTAGGTGCGCTCACCGCCTTCTCCTTGGGGGAGGGTCACCACCTCGCTCCCCCTCCGATGGGGCCTTCGAGCACGACCGGGGTCTCTCCAGGAGCTTCGCCGGGTGCTCGGCCTTCCTCTTACCCGAGCCAGAGCGTTGGCTCGTGGTTGATGGCGCCGGGGAGGATGCGCCCTGCCTGGCGCCCGTAGAGCCCGACCGTTCGGCGCTCCCGGTGCCAGCGGACTCGCGGTACTTGGCCTTCTGTTGGACCCCCGTCGCCGGGGCGCCCTCAAAGGTCTTAGAAGACCGCTCTGACTTCTTCTTCTTCTTCTCGCCTGACGGGCTCTTTCCTCCCAGCCAGTTGGCGAGACGCTGATGGCGTTCCTTTATGGTCCGCTCCGACATATTTCCGCAAAACGCACAGTCCTTCTCCACGTGCGTCTTGTCTTCATGCAGGCAGTAAAGGCAAAGGGAGTGTTCGTCCTCCTTGAAGACATTCTGAAGCTGGCATCCAGGGCAGACCCTGAACAGCTTTCCGGGCGTCGAGCTTCCCATGTCCGAGATGGGCCTGAGAAACTTCTGGAGTCCTCCAAAAGCGTGGCTCGACGAAATCCTCACCCTTGAGGGGCGTAGAAGAATCCGACACGGGTCCCTGTTGATCGGATAAAGAAATGGTGGAGCTTGAGGCTCTTTTAACCGAAAGAGAGAAAATTTTCCTAAGAAAAAGCGCGAAAAAAGCACTTACGCCCGAGAGCAATAGCACGAGGATCCCAACACTTGAACGTGCGGTAAAAATCTGAAGATGGCTTCCAGAGGCGGGGCTTAGGGAGAGGGCAGTCATTGGCTGTGGTCAGTATGACGCAGAGAGCAGTGATTGGTTACTACTACGAAAGACAGATCAGAAACGAAACTGATACTGATTTTTCCTTACCGAGGATTCCCAGCCTGACGACAGGGAATATTCATGAGCATGTGAATCCATGCCAGACCCCATGCTGGAGAAACGGGGTCATATGTAGGAAAGAGGAGCATGGACTATGAGTATGTTAGTCACTACAGTGAGTAACTTAACTTGTATGTCCCGTCCCTTTACCTCCATACTGTATGTGTGATTACAACCGATAAAGCCATTAGGGAGGAGTTTGAGTAGCTACTTTGCAAATAGGTTTTTGAGGACAGCATGGCCAAATTCAGCATCTGACCTGGCGCTAAAGTCCAAGCAGTGATCCTTGCAAAATGCTGATGGCGAATCACATGGGGCCGCCTTACTGATGACCTGCCATAACACTTGCCTCTGAAACGCAACTGCCGCAGTCTTTGCTCTCACTGCGTGCACATGCATATTTGCCGGACACCGCTTCTTGTGAAGTTTGTAAACCTCTGAAATAGCCTCCGCGATCAACCGGGCAATGGAAGCTTTGGATGCTTGCGAGCCTGGCAAAGAGATGCCAAAAGTGAGCAGCAATGTCTATGATTTCCTGATTGATTTCACCATGTCTAGGAAGAAATTGAGCGCTCTCCTGCCGTCCAAGCAATGTAGTGCCCTCTCCGCCTCCGACTGAGGATGTGGAAAAAAGGTGGGAAGCACAATCTCCACATTTATATGGTAAGAGGAAACTACTTTCGGTAGGAATTTCGGGTGCATCCTCAACACCACCTTATCCTTGTGGAAAATAGTGTAGGGCTCCGAAGTGACCAGAGTGAGAGGGCTAGGAACGCTGGCTGGGGGTGTACTACCACCCCGCCCTGATGCGAGAAGTGTACCAGCCTGAACAACCTCAGGGGGTTTGCCCCCTGACATTCCATCCTTACCAGGTCTGAGTACCAGAGCCTGGCTGACCAGTCTGGAGCCTTGAGAATAATGTGACAATGGGTTGCATCTTGAAACTTTTGCAAATCTCTCTGGATCAACAGCGTTGGAGGGAATGCGTAGCACTACAGGCCGAAAGCGTAGCACCACAGATTGTCCCAGGAGATCTGGAAGGCATCCCTTCAGTGCCTTGATGCCTCCAAGCTTAGTGCACTTTATAAATGAATAAATAAATAAAATCCCCCAGACAGCTCCTGTCTATCCCCATCCACAATGAAAACTGCCTGCACGTTGCACTGGTCTGTGAGGCAAACAGGTCCACCTCTGGGTGGCCCCATCCCCTGAAGAGCTGAGGACCTGCCAGCCGACTTCCCACTTGTATTTGTCCAGTGGAAGTCTGCTCAACCTGTCTGCCTCTGTGTTGCAATCTCCTGGAAGGTGTACAGCGGTCAGGTGAATGCCCTGCCCTAGGGCCCACTCCCAGATGTCAATCGTGAGTATGCACAGCGCAGCACAGGAGACCTTGTCCCGTCTTGCTTGTTTAGTTAAAACATTGACGTGGCATTGTCTGTTCGAATGAGGACTGTTCTGCCTGTGATCATAAGGAGAAATGCCCGTAAAGCCTACTGAATGGCCTTTAGCTCAGCACATATATGTGCTCCTTCTGCTCATGTGGAGACCACAGCCGGTGAATCGAGAAATTGTCCAACGTGACTGCCCCAGCCCTCCAGAGAGGAGTCCATAGTGATAACCAACGACGCTGACTCCTGGTGGAACAGAGCCCCTTTCATCAGATTTTCCTGCTGTCTCCACCACAAGGGATCTGGTCTGACTTCTGCCGGTATTGTTACCTTGCCTGTCTGAGAACCTTTCTCTAGGTCCCAGTTGTCCGCTAGGTGAAGCTGCAACCTCTGCAGCTTTAGCCTGGCATAGGCACTGCCAGAATATAGGCCGCCATGAGCCCTAACAGGTGCAGATGCCACCATACCAATGTTGTCTGCCTGCTCTGAGGATTGCCTTGACCCTGTGTTGTGTGGGGAAGATCTTTTGTTTAACTGTATCCCATGACAATCCGAGGAATATCATGGACTGTGTAGGGGTAAACTCTGATTTAGTCTTGTGTAACAAGAAGCCAAGGTTTTAGAGAAGACCCATGAGGCTCTCCCAAATATGGTATGCCTCGTGTCTGCGTGCTGCCCCTGACAAGCCAGTCGTCCAAATAAGGATATATATGGTGACCTCTGGACAGGAGCAGTGCCGCTATCATGTTAATCAGCGTCATGAACACTTGAGAAGCCGAGTTGAGGCCAAAGACAGCACTCTATACTGAAAGTGTCTCCCCATTATTGTGAACCGCAGAAATTGTCTGTGCTGCTGTCAAATCAGAACATGCAAATATGCGTCTTTGAGGTCCAGGGAGCACATCCAATCTCCCTTACAGAGAGCCTCTGTGATCTGTGCTGGCGTGATCATCTTTAATTTTTGGAGAGGGAGGAAAGTGTTGAGAAAGGATAGGTTGAGTACCACCCTCAGGCCCTCCTGGTTCTTTTTGGGTATAGCAGAAATCCTGGAATAGTAGCCAGAGCCCTTCTGATGTGGGGGTGCGTCCTCCACCGCCCAGTTCTGTATCAAAAAAGCAATTTTGACAACAAAGCTGGTGAGCCTATCTGTAACAGGGGGGGGGTGAAACTAGGTGATAAGAGGGGACAGGGAGACAACACCCCGCCCCCTCGGGAAACCAGAGAAAGTATCCAGGGGTCCGTGAAGAAGGAACACCACTGCATCTCGTGGAGGAACAGTCTGCCCCCCCCCCCCCCACAGGGTAGGGATGGACCGGGACACCACCCTTATTTCTTCTTTGTTTGTGAAGGCTGTGCTCGAGGAGGGAGAAACTGGAAAAACCCCTTGTGCGAGGTGCGCTACTGTTTGTGCCTTTGGAGATTAGGATACCTGTCCGTCTGCCTGGCTCGGCAGTCCTGAAACCTCTGAACCCGCCAAACGCACTGCTCCTCTGGTCTGACCTCCCCTGTGACTGGCTGAACGGTTTCACCGCTGGTTTGGCTTGGATTGGCCATGGCTTTACTGTTTGCAAACTGATCTCTTTCTTATTGAGCATCTTTGTCTGGGGAGGAGTGGCTTAAATCATTCGAATGGGAGATCCAGTATTCTGTCCTGGATGTCGGCGTTAAGTCAGATCACATGCAACCATGCTGCTCTGCACATGTCGGTAGTGTGGAGAATCCGATGGGATCCCCCCCGGAACCTGGTCTGGGACCCTTCTCATGTGGCTCTCTGTACCCAACCCTGGGGTGGTATACTGTGGGAGGATCACATGGGGGGTGGGGGAATCAGACCAGGAAGACTGGGAGTAACCCCCTTTTAACTTTCCCTCTAACCCTGCCCTTCAGATTGCCTTTTTCCAGCTAAGGTAGTTAAGAAAACCTACATTCCTTAAAATGGACTACATGTCCCAGAATCCCTCAAGGATTGTGACGAAGAGGAGGGCTGAAGAGGCATGTAGAGATAAAGGGCAGGCAGGTAGACAGACCTAACAACCTTTGGCAGGATCAGGCAATTAACTCTAAGGGCCTGCACCTGAAGCCAATTACCCTAGCTGAGAGGCATAAAAGGCTGCAGCAGGAACGAGCTGTATAAAGAAGCTGGAGCATCAGCTGGAAGGTCGCCAGCAGTAGCAGAAGAAGAAGCAGAGCATGAGGCTGGCAGTTCACTAGGAAGTGTGACCACAGAAGGGACGCCGGAGTGACAGAAAGGCAGATTTCACCTGCAGACTCAGAGTTAGTCCTGTGATCACAAACCCTGCTTGGCTGTGGCTGTATTGGAAGAGACTGGCAGTAACTAGTAGTCTTTCCAGGTGCGCCTAATTGATGTGAATGCAGAGCTGAAGTCATGCATTTCACACAAGGCATGTATGCATAAGCAAGCCATGGGAAGCTGGAGAAAAGAAGACTCTCTGTTGGTGAGGCTAGATCGGAGACTCATGTGTTGCAGAGGGGTGTGGGTACCAAGAGTGCATGTAGCAGTAGTAGCAGAAGAAAGAAAGTCGGGAAGTGAAAGCAGCCTGCATTCACAGTGTCTTTGGCACCGCTGAGTGAAGCTCTGTACTCAACACAAGAAACTCCTTGCTGCTAACTGTAACCAGCTAATTTAACACTTGCGATAAATAAGTAGGAGCAAGTAAAGTTATTCAGAGTCGTGAGAAGTCATCATAACAAAGGGAATTGTATGATGCCCTTGTTCAGCACAAGTTAAAGTGCTCGCGTAGAAAGAAAACTTTTTCCCCCCATTGTTGTGTTTAAACTATTACTGTAGTGGTCAAGTGTCTCCTATTAATCATTTGTTGTCAGTAACAATTCAAGAAGTAGCAGAAGACTTTCCCGAAACAACAAAGAAAAGGTTGCGTGTAAAAAACTGTTTCCCGATCATCATCAAAGCAGAATGCTGCGAGAATAAAAGGGAAATTAAGTCTTTAAGTGGAAGTTCATCATCAAGGAGAGATTGCGTGTGCCTACATTAGTTTCTATTGTGAAACCTGACTCCTGTAGCATTCAGACCAAATATTTAGCAGAAGTTGAAGTCACAAGAAGAGCAATCATTACCTAAGCAAGTAGAAAGATCCCTTCTAAGGTGAAACCAGCCGAATCAAGATCTAAACGCCAATGCTTTGAAGTTGTTGACGATGTTATAAACTCAGAGCCCTCTGACACACAAGGGTGACAAGGTTACCCAAGGTTGGAAAAGTGTCAATACTGCTGTGTGGTAACTACTGGAAACAAGAAGGTGTACATAAAGCTGGAGAAGGGAACTTGGTGCTTGTTAAAAGAACTGATCAACAATATATGAAGCTGAGACTGTTGAAGCTGAAAGAGAGAGAAACAGACTAGAAACCAAGAAAGATGTGTGGTAGCTGTAAGACAGACAGAAGAGGCAAAGAGGCTGCCCTTTCTTATAATATAGGAAAGAAGAGTGCCTTGCCTACCTGTAGAGGTCAAAGAGTCTTGTCCAAGTTAGCGAAGATATTTTTAAAGTATTAAAGTGCCGGGTGTGACTGGGAATGCTGCACAATTGTGCTTTGCTCACTGCTACTGCTGGAATCAACTGAGTGTTTCCATCTGTTCCATCAAAGACCCAGCCTCTCCAGCTGACGCCCGCCTTCATCAACATCTAAGAAAGCAGAATGTAGCGGAGTGTGTTGAGTGTTTGGTGTGACTGGGAACGCTGCACAATTGTGCTTTTGCTCACTGCTATTGGAATCAACTGAGTCTTTCCACCTGTTCCATCACAGATCCCGCCTCTCCAGCTGAAGCCCGCCTTCATCAACACCTAAGAAAGCGGAGCGTAGCAGAGTGTTTTGAGTATCTGGTGTGTGATAAGCAGTTGGCCGGAGGCCCAATGGAAGAGCAGGACCTTAAGGGGCTCTAAGAGCAGGAAAGAAGGCGATGCCGCATATACTTCAACAACAGAAGCCTCCAAGGTCGTGTCGGCTCTGCTTCCTGCCCGGATAGCATGGCGCCTGCTCCAGCTGAGACGGGTAAGACGAAATTAAAATCTGCAACATTAAATATGTCATTGCTGTCTTCCCCGAATCTTCAATGACATACATCGCCTGACTTGCCCCTATGCGAACTGGTGTCCTCGGTGCTAGATATTGCTGCTGTTCGAGAGACTACACCTACACAATCATCATTTATGGCAAGTGGGGCGGAGGAAGATGTTCCCTTGGAGCCACATGGCTCTACCGCCCCCTGCCACACACCGAGTGAGAACTCGCTCGCCATCTCCCAACTTAAGTTTACTGTCTCTGGTACTAACATGGAGTACACATCGGTGGGTGGCCAACTGAATCCAGTGAACGGCTCTCCATTGTCACACTCAGGCAAGGGGTTGCAAGTGGGTACGACGGTTCACGCCTCACTGCTGTGCTTGCTGTCTGGCTCCTTGCCGAGGGGTGACCCAGAGGCCGAAAGCGAGGACGGCGCTTCCACTGTCAGCACTCAGATGTTAATCATTGCCTCGCCCCGGCAGAAACAGGCTTGTTCTCGGGTGCCCAGGCACTGGTGTTGAGGGCTCAGCTGCATGGAGAGCCCGATGTGGCTAACTGCCTTCTCAAATTTAACGCCAGGAGTCCTCTCCCGGTGCCACTGAGAGTCCTTGGGAAAAAAGACTATCTCAGGCAGAAAAGAATGCTGTGCCTGCTTCTAAAGAAAAACACCTCTGAAAAAGCTCAACTTGCCAAAACAGGTGTGGAATTCTCCCAACAATAACTCCTAATAAACAGTTGGGTAACGCAAACCCATTGAGGCAATTTTCCTGCTTCACATCAAGTCGATGCACAAAAACACCCTCTCGCTGGACTAAGGAAACGAGCAAAGTGGGAACCCACCCTAGGATTTACAAGAAAGCAATGATGAGGGGCCACGGTCCAGGTATCACCTTACCAATAACCAGCTCGCCCAGGCCACTTTTCACTATACGGGATTGAGTGTCAGATGATCTATCTGATGCAGAACTGTTAGAAGGCATTGAAGCCTGCCGTTTCCAGTCTATGGGAAACCTTGGTAAACAAGACACTACAGTGGCAGCATAGGAACTGCAACTCCCAACAATTTTCACCTTTTGTCAGGTCGGGTAACAGCAAAAAAAACTTTGACACATCAATATGCTGGGAGATCTGAAACAAACCCCGCTCTTCTATTGCGGGAATTGCAGTAGAGAATAACACAGGGTGTCTTCTCGATGAGCCGATTGGAGTGTCTTCTGTGACTCAGGGCAAGGAACAGTTGACGGGTCCCCCAGAGATGGCCCCGACAATTGGCCCAACTCTCATGGTCCCTCACGTTACCACGGGCACCCGGGAGTCCGAGAAGCCCCTCTGAAAAAATCAGCAACAGAGGACCTTTCAGCACCTCTGTTAAAGTTGACTAATAAAACTCATCCGAGATCAGGGTGCCTAACCAAATAAACCCCGGAAATGTATGGGCTTCTGGTACCAACTCAATGTGGCATAATTCAACTATTACACTTCCAAATGACTCGTCTTTTAAACAGGACACAAGTCCACCGCAAAAGAATGCATCATCCAGGAAAAACAAAGCAGATCTCTTTACGATGTCTACAGTCACCATTGCTCTTGCCCCATTCAGCAAGCTTTACGAGCATTTGAATGACACCCTAAAAGATCATACCACCCTGTTGGCAATGATGCATTCCAAATTGGTCTTTCTCAAGGGGTTTGTCACGGCCAATGAGCACCGAGTGACACCTGAACAACTGCAACCTGATTTGAGGAAGGAGAAATCGCAATCTAACTCCTGCCAGCAAGCAAGATGTTCGCAAGTGAAACAAACAACCCATGTCATGCAGCAGGTGAATCTAACTAATGACGCAGAGGATCGGTCACGTACCTGTGCGCAGGCATCATTAAAGGCACCAACCTATGTAGTATCGAGGCATAGGGTCAGTTACTTCTCCAAGCAACGAGTTGGTGGTAGATCTCTTTCTTCAGCTTGGGCCTCCCTCTGGAACAGCCTCCCTGCCTCCCAGAAACTTGAGGAGAACCATCTCCGGTTCCGGAAGCACCTTAAAACCTTTCTCTTTGCCTCTGCCTTTTCTCCTCCTCTCCCCTGCTGACCTCCTGACTGAATCTGTATCTGCACTGGCTACCTGGCCACCCTCTGTTCTCGGGCCGAGGTCCCACCCCCACCAGTCATACACTCCAGCAGTGCCTGCCGGCAACCACTGCACTTGGGGACTGTTCTGTATCCCAACAGTCCCACCACTAGCACTTGACACCTGATGTCTGCACTTACCTTTGTACCTGCCACCTTGGCCGTTACTTTACTATTGTCATTATTCTATGCCCATGTACTGCACTGTCCCTTCCCGCTGCACTTTCCCCCTTCCCCATCCCATGCACTTGTGCAATCTGAATTACACCTGGCCTAGTAGGATCGCTGTCTGTCCTCCCTTTGTTCCCTCTCCCTTGCCTCGTTGTGCCTTGAAACACTTGTGTATAGGCGCGTTATAAATGCCATATCATATCATAAGCAGGGGCCCTGCGTCTTTCCCGACCACGACGAGGAAATATAGACCGAAATGGCCTGTTCAGGCGGCTCTGCTAATCCAGCCTTTGCTATCTTCACTTCGAAAAAAACTAAATGTAAATGATAAGGACTCTGTGGATAAGTTTCCACCTCACGATCCTCAACATACAAGGGACTCGGACCTTCCCATTCAACATCAGAAGCCAAATAGAGGAATCCTAAAACCGCCCCCAGGAGGATGTGCACAAAGGCAAAAAAACAGACGAGTAACAGCGATCCCTTGAGTATACCAAACAAAGGAGCTGTCGCACTCCAGTGAGATCATTGCTAATGAAATGAGTCTGACGCTTCAGATCTTGTTGGGTCTCTCAACATACTCAATAGATGAGCCACTTAGTGGCCATCTGGAAGTGGGTGGGCCATCCGAACCTCCTTTTGACAAAGTTGAGGTAGATTTGCAATCAAAATCTCCTCTGTTGGTTTACACCTCACCTCCATTTCTCACAATGTCAGAAAAAAAGAAAAAGATCTCTTTGGTCAAACTCACAAGGGGCGAAAAGATCCAAGCGTCTCTACGGGGTCTAATCTATACATGGAACCACTTACTGAATAAAAATCTCCTGAAGCGAAGGCCAACCAAGCTTTCACTGACCTGTGCTTAGCAAATAAACCCGGGGTAGTCAAGTCTGCCTGTATTCAGATTAAACACAGATTTTGTTCCACACCACTCACGGGTAAATAGAGCGAAGACCCCCATAAAAAAACAGTGAGAGCAAGCCAAATGCTGCAGTTGAATCAAACAGAAGGGCTCAAGGGTTTTAACTCCAAAACCCGAAATAACGCTCGCTCAAACTCGAAAGAATCTTGGACAAGGGCGACAACTTAATTCTCAATCGGAGAACAGTGTTGGACCGCTTTCACTGTATTCCCAATTTAAGACAACTTTCATCTGAAGATTTGAGAATAATTGAGTTTGTGGAGCGTAGAACGGACCAAATCTACTTGCACCTCACCTCCCTAGTTATTAAGAACATGCTGATCGAAGCGGCAGAAAGTTTTCTGATGCTGGGTTTCGACTTGACAACACTTAAGGACTCAGAGGGAGGATAAGCAAACGTCTCATGAAGTGTCTGTTACGCTCACCTGATATCCACGGGGACGCCACTCAGCCCTGGTTGGATGATATGCGCCTCAAACCCTCTCCCCGATCCCTAGTTAGTGCCTCCGATGGAAGTTGAGCCTGAAATACAGGAGGGCTGGATTCAAGACTTAACTGTCTCTGGTAGGGTGTCTTCCCACCTCCCTTGGATTCAAAACCTTCCCGTGGCCCTCTCCTCACCTTAATTCCTTAGAAGGCGTGCTCTCCATCCTGCTCTTTGTGGCAGGGGTGCGTAGTCTCGTGTGGGCGTGAGCGACCAAGTTGCTTCACTGGTGCGAGCCCTTTTGGGTGTCTTTAAGGTAGGTCTTGCTGCTTACAGTCTTTGTATTCTATCCTGTTCTTTCCTTTCTTCCTCTTATTGTTAATCTTAGGCATGCTAAGAGATTTTGGCGTTTTCGTGCAGGCTGGAGCTGAGCCGGTAAATGAAGGCGTGGTGTGCACGATGCTGTCCGGTAAGTAATGTGTGATGTGCGGCGCTGTTTTGCCTTGTATGTCCTAACCTGTGACTTTGCCCTTCCTTCGTAGGCCACTGTGACCTTCGCCGGTTGCAATGATGTTCCGGAATGATGCTGAACAAGAGGCGACTATTAAGAATCTTGTGGTTTTCGCCGTGAGTATGCACTCACTAATGCTGTTCTTCTCTCTCCCCTTTTCAGGTTGCTGCGTTCCGGGAAGCATGCGGTGCCCCGATGATGGAGTTCGCTGGATCGAAAGTCCCAGATAAGCAGAATCAGGAGCGGAAGATGGGCTGAAGACAGGATGCTACTCACAGGTAAGATTCCAATAACAATGTTCTTTTTCTCTCTGCAGGCACGCGGTTCCAAGAATAGCTGGCATCAAAGAATACTGGAGACCCAAATGGACACGGTGTGTCACAAGTCTCTCCCCTTCTCACCTGTCTTTCCTGTTTGCTTGCGACCTTCTTTTGTGACTTCCTCCGCACGGTCCTGGATTTATATAAGCCTGCGCGAGGGTTTTCGGATTCCAGCGTGCTTCGTTCAGATTGTCCAGGACGAAACCAGGAAGGATCAATGTCCGCGCGCGGAGGCACGGAAACCGTGGCTCGAGCGTGGGCGAAAATCCACGAAGTTCGGTAAATTGAGGGATGAAAGGAAAGGAGGAGGAATCAAGGAACTGGGAATAGAAAGATCAGGAAAACAGCCCTGAGCGAACTCCAGTAGCACACGTCCAGCTACAGAGAGCAGTAGCGTTGAGACGCGCAGCACCGCGGGGGCGTGTCTGTTTTGTAGAACGTAGAGCCTGTAACGCAGAGACTGGCAAGCAGCGTTCCGCATCAAGCGGCCATGTTGTAAGGATTACTGAGTTCAATCCCCTATGTGTCAGAGACCACGAAGTCCAGAAGGGACGCAGACAGCGGTTCATGACACAGTGAGCGTTACGCTGCAAACAGCAGAATAATGCAAAGCGTGTTCTGCTGTTTGGTCAATAGTCTTCAGGTAAAGTAGTCCAGGTAAAATAGTTCTTGCGAACTGAGCTATGTGAGTGCCTCCATGTTGACTGAAGCCCCCAAGAAAATAGTTCCAAGTAAAATAGTCCCAACCTAAAGGTGTTCTCCATAGTGATTATGAGCCTGGAGCCAAAAGCACCAGGACTGACACCAAGAGAGTCTCGGTGGCTTTTAAGGCCATAATGGAATCCCGGAACCTGGCCTTACCTGGCAGGCTGACTTGCCAGTGGGGGTCAGGGGTAGGGATCATGACAGTGTCGCCCAGCTCTAACTCTGGCCAACGGTCGGAGTAGTCTATAAAGAGGTCCAGGGCAGTAACCAGGGGGTAAATTATCTGGACCCTCTTCAGACAGGTCGGGAACCAGTTGGCTTGGGACCGAAGCTAAACGTCACGGTTCAAACAGACTTTTTCACGACAAATTAGTAGTATGAGCCAAAGGCCACCTGTACAGCCAGTCGACAGTAAAACACAGGATTGGTCTTAGTTGCCAAGAGCACTTGCATTACAGGATGCGCTATAGCAACCCAAGCCATTAATATCGACTGACACCCAATCAAACTAAGACCATCATGAAGTATCCACAATTAAAAATGTTTTTTTGGAACAAGTGAGACTTTAGTCATCTTGCCAAAATCAGCGAGACAAACTTGGGCCACTTTGACTTATTATGCCTACAAGAGACCTGGCTCTGTGAGAATTCGGTTTTGATGGCTTTGATACCTCACTGAGTGCCGCCACAAAGGGCAAAAAGGGGCGCCCTTTTCTGGTATCTTAGGCTATGAAATCTGGAAGCCCTTTGACTTTAATCAAACCTGTCTCTGCAAGCCCATTGTCATAGGAACTTTTGATAGGCTGGGAGAGCAAGGTTAACAAACAAGGCCCAGAGGCAACATGCAAATTGGTTGTAATCAACGCCTATTGGAACCCAGTATTAACATCAAATGAAGGTTTTATCGACCACATTTCTGATAGATGACGTGTATATAATCCGGCGATTTAAACACTTAATGCCTTAGCAGTAATTCCCACTCTCAAAACATGTCCCATGGGACTACTCGAAACATCAGCGCTATGATGTGGAATGCATTGATGGCTACAAAAGATATGCACATGCTCAATGGTAACACTAAAGAAGATTCCCTGCCTCAGGTGACATGGGAGAGCATGGACCGCTCTTCCATGACAGACTATATTTTTGTCTCTCAACAATTGCTCCCATTAGTGACATCATTTAAAATAATACAAACAAAGAACAGTGACCATGATAGGTTATGCATGGAGTCGTCAGGTCTTGTGTCCAACCCCCGTCAAAGGATGCCCCTTGAACTATCTGTCTGCAATGGTGGACTTCGATTAAAGTTGACAAACAATAGCATCGAGAAACTTTCTGCAGATTTCAGATCAGGGGGCTCACCGGTTGAGTACACCCCACTTTTTGAACCTTATTTCTGTAAATCTAACAAGAGACTGCGACCACCTGTGAACCATTTTCACGCTTTTAATCCGGAATTGGTCGCCTGCAGAAAGGTGGTGAGAAGGCTTGCTAGAGTGGCCAAGAAATCACGAGAAGTGAAAGATGAAGACAACCTCCGACTGGGGAAAAAGAATTTCAGGAATTGGTTTTACTCCATCAGACTGTCGTTATATCAGCACGCCTCCGAAAGAATGCTTAGGGCCATGGCAGGTAAAAAACAAAGGAATTTCTGGGCACTGATAAAATCGTCAGGAGCACAGCAAAATGATGACCAGACAAACCTTATTATTGAATTTACTTGGATCCAGCATTTTAAAAAACTATATGCTGCAGAACTGAACACCATCATCACCGACCACTCTCCTGATGGGGTGGAGCCTTGGATTTCCTCATCTAACATTAACGACATTCAAAAACGTATTTCCCAGCTAAACAACTCACGGACCCCTGGACCCGACAATTTTAACAAATCTCATTTTAAGGAACACACAGAAGTGTGGGCAATTTCTATACCTGCCTTGTTAACCCAGATTTCTACAACACACAGAATGCTAAGTTCCTGGTGGAGGGCGATTGTGGTCCCCATTTTTAAAAAAGGGGAACGCGATAATCTGAAAAACTATCAACCCATCGCCCTCCTGGATGTAATTGGGAAACTGTACGGCGCAATAATCCTGGATCACGTCCGTATTAGATGCATGCACTGAGGTGCCAATGACCCATTGCAAACAGGATTTGTAAGGGGTATCAGGACCTCTGTGAACATCTTCACACGCAACATGTTAAAGGGTCGAGTCCAAGATAGGAAACCGAAGATCTTTATGGCGTTTGTTGATCTGGTCCAGGCATTTGACCAGATCGACATCAGAAGTTATGGGATAAACTTGAGGCGAAGAATTGCCCAGAGTCTCTTTTGGAGCCCATAAAAGCCATGCATCGGGCTACTACTCTCAGAGTGCGATTGGATAAATCCGGCCTTCTATCTAAAGAAGGTCCGACAGCCAAGGGAGTTAAGCAGGGATGTCATATGGCTCCCGCCCTGTTGAATAATTTTTTTGTGGCAGATATGAAGGACATGGATCTCAAAACAAGAATTTTTCCACCTATGGTAGGTGGAGTGCAGTTACCTCGTATACTCTACACCAATGACGTGGTTTTGATAGACCAAACGCCAGTAGGACTCCAACAGCAACTCAACTCCTTGCAGATCTTCATCAACTCTAACAGCCTGGAGATTAACAAGTCAAAAAGCAAGATTCTGAGTTTTGGGAACTCCAATAGAGAGAAGAATCATTACTCATGGTACCTGGATGGTCAGTGTATCGAGCAAGTGAGCTTGTTCAAGTACCTGGGGGTTTGGCTCAATGACACATTATCAGAGGCCCCAATGGTTGCCCACTTAAGAGCCAAAACCCAGGCGCTGTCAAGTCAAGCCGTGCCCTGAATCAAAAGTGCGGGCGTTTTACCTTATACAAGTCCAAGATTGTAACAACAATAACCTACGGATCGGAGGCAATGGCCAGCATCCCAGAATCGATTTGGCCTCAATTGGAAGGCCTATTCTGGAAAAAAGTTATGGGTACCCTGCCATCTACACCAATTCAAATCATATGGCGGGAGCTATGTTTTTCATCATTAAAACTGTCGACTGGAATAGTCTTGCTCTTTTCAGGAAATGTTTTACATCCTCGCGACCTGAAATCTTGGAAATGTTACACAAATAAATCATTGCATCCCAAAACTCCATGCTGCAGAATTGGAGAAGAAAATTGTACACATCTCACTGGAGCCACAAAAACAGGACGTCGTCTGTGAATACCTAAAACAATTTTCATATAGGAAATTTAGAGAACAATTCCTGAGGATTCGTCTTAGCCTCCAGCCCACAAACTAGATCCAAGCAATCCGTGGCCTATCAGAAGGTAACAAGTGTAATTTTTGTAAAAATGCTTCTGTCGTGGAAACATTAAAGCACCTGGTCACTTCCTGCCCAGCTCTTGTGGACAGACGTACCAAATATTTAATCATTTACTATCTGACTCATGGTGGTCTCTTCTGATTGAAGGGAGTAAGACGCGTTACGTGATCGCCATGGTCACATTTCTGGACCCCTTGTTTATTTTATCAGGAAATATGAAAGAATAACTTTTCTTTTCCTTTTTTAATGGATGAAATAGTTATGGAACTTTTAGTCCTCGAGTCACAGATATTTATCGTGTAGGAATGCAATCCATTTTTGCAAAAAAATGGTTTCAATTATATGCACATTAAAAAAAATAAGTATTAAGTTGCAGCAGAAGCAGCAGAACTGTGGTTATCTATAATTTTGTCAGAACCCTTTTATTTGAATGTAGTTTAAGCATTAGTAGACTGTGAAACAAAGGAGCCTGCTTTCACAGTATCATTTGGAGAAAGGAGTTGCCAACGAGAAAGCAACCGCCTTAGAAGAAGCATCCTGACAAGTTATATTAAAGATGTTGCAGAGGTTGCAAAAGAAAAATTGTTGTTAAAGCATAAGTGTTACTTTTGTTTCAAACTTTATCCATTCTATTCTGGAAAGAGGCAATCCCAGATTACCATTGGTGTTGTTTTGAGGAACTTGGAAAGGAAACTTCTCAACAAACGAAGAAGGAAGTGTTGCGAGTGGATTATTGTTTGGGTGAACTTTTGTTTCTTTGGAACTTTTCAAGAACTGATTTAAGACTTTGTTTCCTTGGGAGAAATTGACTTTGGACATTCCTGGGGAATGAGATCTACCCAGGACAATTAGAGATCATGCAAGACACTGGTTATTTGGTAATCTTTCATTTATATATCATATGATATGGCATGTATAACGTGCCTATTCACAAGTGTTTCAAGAAGCAACAAGGCAAGGGAGGGGACACAGAGGGAGGACAAAAACAATGATCTTACTAGGCCTGGTGACATTCAGATCGCACAAGTACAAGGGAACGGGGGGGGGGGGGGCAGAAGTGCCGAGGGGGTGGGGCTATGGGGAGAGATGGAGCGGTGCAGGATAAGGAGAACGGAAACAACAAGTAGTGCAGCCAACGGGTGTCTAATAAGTGCAGGAGAGGGGACTGTAGGGTTACAGATACAGACCACAAGTGCAGGAGGTTGCCAAGAGGCATTGCAGGTTTGCAGCAGGACAGGACAGGCAGGGACTTAGGCCTGATCAGAGGGTGGCCAGGTGCCCAGTGCGTGGATCGGACAGGGGATCAGCAGGGGAGAGGAAGAGAGAAGGCAGAAGCAAAGAGGAAGGTCTTGAGGTGCTACCGAAACCGTAGATGGTTCTGCCAGAGTTTCAGAGAGGCAGGGAGGCTGTTCCAGAGAGAGGCACCAGCTGAAGAAAGAGATCTGCCCCCAACTCGTTGATCGGATTAGTACCTGACCCTAAGGGAGTTGGAGGTAGAGGAGCAGAGGGCCAAAGTAGGAAGATATCTTGGTAGAGAGTTGGTGGTATTATGGTCCCTGGCCCCAGAAAGCCTTGTGGACGATGTAGAGGTTCTTGAACTTAATCCTTGCTGCCACTGGGAGCCAATGAAGAGATTTCAGTGCTGGAGAGATACGATGCCTGGGCTCGAGGCCGAGGACAGGTCTCGCAGTCCTGTTCTGGATGAGTTGTAGAGAACACAGAGTAGAAGCAGGTAGATTTAGAAAGAGGCTGTTGTAGTAGTCCAGCATAGAGAGAACCAGAGCTCTTGAGACAGTGAGCATCTGAAGGAAAGTGAGAAAAGGAAGAATACCTCTGAGACGGTGCAGCTGGTAGTTGGACTTCTTAGAGACGTCAGAGATGTGAGGTGAGAAGGAGAGTGTGGAGTTGAAGATGGCCCGAGGTACTTAACCTCACAGGTAGGAGCAGGAAGAGGGCCCAGGGTGGGAAGCCAGAGAGTGAGAGGAAAGGAGGGAGCTGGTAATCCGATGAGGAAGATCTCCGTCTTACTGGCATTAAGGCAGAGATCATTGGTGGCACATCACTCCTATATTGAGGACAGACAATCCGGGTTGAGAGAGGGAAGTTGGAGCAGAGAGCAGCTATGCGGTGGGCGAGAGGTGCCAGGTATTGGTTGAACAGCCAAGGAGGAAGATTAGACCTGTGGTATACACCACAGGAAGAGAGCGAGATAGAAGCGAGGAAGGACCCAAGTTGGATCTGGGAGGGTCAGTCAGATGGAAAGGAGGTCAGCCAGGCCAGGGCCTGATCAGTGATACCCAGGTTATCACTGAGCCAGTTGAGCAGAATGGCATGGTTGACATTATCAAAAGCAGAAAAGAGATCGAGGAGGATAAGGACAGAATGATGGTTAGTGTCAAGGTTTGAGAGCAGGTCTTCACGGATGTTCAGGAGAGCAGTTTCCGTGCTTCTGGATGCTCTGAAGCCAGGCTGAAGGTCATGGAAACAACCAGCAGATTCGGTGTGAAGGTTAAGCTGGGAGATGGCCAGCTATTACAGGAGTTTGCTCAGAAAAGGAGTCATAGTTTGCTAGTGTTTTGCTTTGACTGTTTTGTTGCTTAGTGTGAGGGACAGTTTTGTGTATGCTGGGAGATTGCCACTAAGATTCTAGACTAGGTAGGTAATACCCTGGCTTGGCTAGTGTTTCTTTGCATTTTTGGTTTAAAATTAAATGTCAAATACTGAGAAACCCAGAAGCAGTTGTCCGCCTTGCATTACTGACCCCTCAAAGTAGCCATGCAGATACCTCTAAGAGCCGTGTCGATAGGCGCCACTGTGTAAAGTAAATCCTGGGCTACTACTATGGCTTCAGCCAGACCCCCCTTGAACGCGGTCTGCCTATGTGCTGGAAGGTCTGGCTGGAATGTCACAATCTCCCTCCACAACTTTTGGTTGGTAGCTGCCAACATTTTACCTTTGTTGGCTTGCCGGAGGTGAAGACTTGAATTTTGGTATACCTTTTTACCATAGGACTCCAATTGCCTATGCCCCTTTCCAAGGAGGGCCGCCGCTGAAGGTCTTTATGTTCCGGAGGACTGGGGCTTCGCACACATGGATAATGCCATGGTGACAGAGGAATGGGGCTGCGGGTTGGACAAGAGAATGGACTCCCATTCCCTCTGCTTGTAGCTTTTTGCTGACGGGTTGTGCAGAGTGAGGTTTAAGCCAACTATTGTTCACCAATGGCACCACACCCCTTTGCAAAGGTATGCCTGAGTTGCAATTTGCCCTAAGGACCAGCACTTCTCAGAGCATGCCAGACTCTGGTTGCTCATGTTGTGGCAGTGGTGCACCCATGAATTCCACCAGGATCTCCATCCTACTATTGAATACTTTCACCAACGCTGAGGCCTCAAGGTACTCTTCCTTATCCGTGTCATTGTCAGCTTGTACTGTCTGCTCATCAGCCCTTGGGGAGTCAGACTGGGATCCTGCTACCGGGGTTATATATGCTGTACCCTGCAGAGCCAAACCACTATCTGACGCGGGACCCATGCACTGCTGTGTCACAATTGTGTGGGGGACCATGTCTGCCGTTACTGGGGTGGCAACAGGGAGTGCCTGACCCAGTTGCTGCACAATTACCACGGGGGGAGGCAGAGCCAACGCTGGCAACGCACAAAGGCTCCGGCACCAGAGCCGAGAAAGCCGCGCCAGAGTGACAACCTCCTTGATTTAAGACTTAAAGAGCCCTGTCATCTGCTGAGACCACACTAGTCCCAAGAAGTGATCAAAAAATTCGGTCCTCGCATGGTAGAGCCGATGGCTATGCCAGAGGTGCGGCACCTTCTGATGAGACCGTAGGGCTGGTGCCCTGGGCTCGGACCGACTACTTTCTGTGTAGCGCAGCTTCATTATTGGGAATGTGGTGCACCAATGGACCTGAGCCGCAGACCATTCCACCCAGGGGGTGAAATCTGGCTACCACTGGGCTGGTTGCTCCATATTCGCTCCTGCTGCCTCACTGGCTATAGGGCTCTGCCGAGGCCTTGTTGCCTGCTCACGTCTATGCACCACTTTGTCACTCAACGCCACTTGCGCTTGGAGGATGCCTGAGGAATGTGTGTGTGTCAGGTGCAGAATCGACCCCCCAGACCCTGAAGGGCCCTCGAGCGTAAGCTCAGTGCTGGGTGCGACCTCAGGTTGTTCCTCTGTACGCTTGGTGCCCTCTGACTCAAGTCCGGTACTCGGTGCACATAGAGGTGTCCCCACAGTCATAGGGCCGGTGCTGGAGCGTTTATAGCCCTTTGGACGAGTCCCAGTGACAGAGCTTTTCTGCCCCTCAGCCAATGCCTTAGGAGGGCCTGCAGGACCCTCTGTCTGGGCACCGGTATCTCCTTGAGCCATGAGACCCTGACTGGTACTAAGGTCCTTAGAGCCCCTCCCGCTCTGAAGATTCAATGCGAAGGAATTCACCCTCACAGAGTGATTAAGAAAAGAGTTTGAGACTTAACTTATCTGACTTGCTTCTTCTCACAAAGTTCTTCAGTTGGTCTGGCGGAGAAGCCGAGAAGATCTCCCGCCAATGTGCCAACCGATTCTTCAATGAGCATGGCGTACGGGAGTGGCATGCAGCACAGTCTTCCCAATGATGGTCCGTGCCTAAACACTGAAGGCACAGCAAAGGAGGGTCTGAAGCGGGGAAGCAACTGTTGCAGGAGGAACACCTGTTAAAGCCTGAGGGGGCTGACATGAGCTGGGGCAGACGACGCACCAGAGGCCATTATGAATAAATGAAAGTTACTCAATGTAGTGACTAGAGCACTCCTAGTCCTTAGTCCCCTTTCCTCCATCCTTGTGGGTGTCGCCCAACATGGGGACGGTACCAGAACCTTTGGCAGCGAAAAATAAGCGACACCTTTAAATTAAGCACAGCAGGCAAGGGCATGGCCCCGGGCTTTGGAATGCCCACAAGGCACCTCACCTCAGTCCCCTTTTTACATATCGGACGCTAGTGGAAGAAGGTGGGTGGGACGTATGGAGGAAAGGGCACTACGGACTATGAGTACAAGTCACTACAGTGAGTAACTTTAATTACTCATACGTCCCAACGCCTTTCCTCCATCCTTGTGGGTGATTCCACCGAACAAGACAAATGGGTGGAGCTGTGAAAACCTGCCCCATGCTTAAGAAGAAGCAAAAAGGTTCCTCAGAACCGCCTGACCGAAATCTGCATCCCGTCTGGAGCAGGGATCCAGGGAATAGTGCCTACAGAATGCAGACGGAGTGGCCTACGTAGCTACCTTGCATGTCTCCGAAAGGCGACAGACGTGGCCTTGGCCCTGACCGGGTGGGCATGAATCCCCACAGGAACAGCCTTACTCATGGCCACGTAAGCCTCCGAAATCGCCTGGACCACACACCAGGCTATGGAGGCCTTGGAAACTTGGGTCCCCCAAAGGTGACAAACAATGTCTACAATTTCCGAAGATCTCGTCCAGAAAATGTAGAACTTGAGCACTCTTCTCAAGTCCAGGAAATTCAACACCCTTTTAGCCTCCGACTGCGGGTTCGGGAACAACACTGGCAGGCAGATTTCCTGGTTCAAGTGGACGGAGAGACCACCTTGGGCAACAAGTTTGGATGCGTGAGCAAGATGACCTTGTCGTTGTGGAAGGTGGTGAAGGGATTTACAAGGGCAGCGCTTGCAGCTCACTGATTCTGTGTGCAGAGGGGAGCGCCACCAGCAGGACTGCCATGAGCATCACCAGTCGGATGTTCATTGACACCATCTGCTCAAACGGTTGAAACTGTAAGGCCACAAGCACCACGTTGAGGTCCCAGATGGGATGGGGCCTATGCACCGTAAGAAACAGCCTGGACAAGCTCTTGAGGTGGGCCTTAACCACTGATAGGCCACTGAAAAGGTGTGATCCGGCGAATTCTGGTAGGCCCCTATGACTGCCAAGTAGGTGCAGCAGGTATCGACCTTCACACCGGACCGAGTCAGGTGCACATAAAAAGACAGCACATCGTCCAGGGAGCAAGTGAGGTGGTCCAGCCCCTTGTCGCCAGCCCAGTGGCAGAACCTCGTCTACTTACTCTTGTACTGAGTGTGTGGATGGCTTCCTGTATGATCTCCCAGTTGCTGTCTGAAAACTGGGAGTGGTGAAGTCTCAGCTGATCAGGAGCCAGGCCAAGAGGACCAGCTTGGCCAGGTCTGCATGCTCCACCGTCCAGTCCTGCTGCGTAAGGAAGCCCCTGCTAGGGATTGGAAGTTGGATGGGCCCCTGGGAGTATAACTGCAACAAGTCTGAGAATCAAACCCTCGTAGGCCAGTGGGGGGCCATCAGGATGAGGCTGCAACCCACCGAGGCCCAACATTTGCAGAGGGTCCAGTGGAGCAATGGAGGAGGAAACGCATAGCACCATCGGCCATGCCAGCAGAGCTGGTATGCATCCCCCAGGGATCCCTGGCCCTGACCCGACCATGAAGCATAGAGGGGGCACTTGGAATTCAGAGGAGATGCGAATAAGTCCAGATCTGGAAACCCCCAATTTATGGAAGAGGGGCAACAAACAGTTGGTGTAACTCCAAGTCGTAGGTGTTGAACTCCAGGCGGCTGAGTTTGTCTGCTTCTGCATTGCTGTCCAGGAGATGGACAGCAGAGATCCATATCCCTTCCAACTAGGCCTGCTCCCAGATGGACACTGCCTCCATGCATAGGAGGAAAGAGCGGGTCCTGCCCTGCTTGTTCAAGTACAACATTGTCGTAGAATTATTGGTCCTGACCAGAACCGTCTTGCCACTGATGACCGGTAAGAAAGCCCAGAGTGCTAGGCCCACCGCCATGAGCTCCAGCAGACTGATATGCAGGAGGGCCTCTGCCCTGGACCGGTGCTGTGAATTGAATAGCCATTAGCCATCCTCCCAGCCCATGAGGGAGGAATCCGTCGACACCACCAAAAGTAGGCTACGGCTGAATAAAGGGGGCTCCCACTGCCACATTGCAGTCCATACGCCAACAGTGAAGATCCAGAAGGAGGGACGGGGGAATTGGAAGTCTGACTGTGCGCCCTGTTTTCTGGTCCTGATTGGCCGCCAGGTGGAGCTGGAGGCGTCTCATCTTGAGATGGGCGTGCCGTACTGTGAGCATGCAGGACGCCATCAGGCACAGGAGGTGCTGAAAACACCATGCCGAGGTGGTAGAGTTGGCCAGAAAGTGACATCGCCCTCCGAAGGGACTCAAAACTTTTGCTTGTGGGGCAACACCCTCTAAACAGCCATGTCCAATCGGACTCAACGGAACACCAGGTCAAGGGAAGGGGTCAACTGCGACTTTTGTTGGTTGAGGGTAAGTCCCAGCTGGTGAAGAACATCCGCTAGAAGAAGTGCACAGCCCCCTCGTGGGAGCTGGCCCTCATCAACCAGTTGTCCATATAGAGGTATAAATGGTGGCCCTCCAAGTGAAGGAGGCCAGCCACAGCATTCATGAGCTTCGTGAACACACGAGGGGCTGAAGTGGGGTCAAATGGCAGCACCCAGTATTGGAAGAGATGTGACATAATCGTCTTCTTCTTTCTTAGCTCGTCATCAGTGGATGAATAAAAAAGGTCAGTCCTTTTTTAATGGAAGGTCTAGAATTCTCTACTGCATATCAGTGGAGAATTTTGTGGCATGCATCCACACAGTCCGCCTCATCTCGACTCCCTGGCCATGTCTATGTGGGAGATCGAGGACTCCATAAGATCCTGCGAAACTGCAGACTTCCGCCAGCCCTGCTTTGAAGGAGGCCTGGCTCGACAGGGGAAGCTCTGGCAGAAACTCCCTGATCTCTCACCACAGCTTCTGATGTGCCCTGGCAAGGAGGGCATCAGCCTTAACCTATCAGAGGTGAAGCCCAGCATTGAGGTAACACCTCCTGCTGAAAGGCTCAACAAACAGCTGGAGGCGGCCCCAGTAGAAGAGGAGGGCTTTGAATACAAAGCTGCTGCTGACATGAATGTAGAGTGTGGTTGAGGGTGGGATACCAGGAGGACTGGTTCCCCATCCCAGAGCCCACAACAGGTGTCCATTTCTTTTTTATTTGGGCGTTGGCCTAATGCTTCTCCCAGATCATTTTAGCCAAAGAAAGGACATCCTTCCGAAGGGGGATGCCTCAAGTGGCCCATGGTGAGCAGGGCCCGGACCTCAGGCAGCACCCCTGGCTTCAAGGGGTCCTGCTGTGGGTGAGGGACCCTAAAAAAAAACCTCAGCAAGGCCTTGAAGGCGGGTCATGAAAAGCTTTCACTGATGCAGAAGGCTCTTCCTCCTGCGTGTCGTTGTCATCCCCCCTCCCTTTTGGCAGATCGAGGGGAGTCTGGATACTGCATGTGAGGAGTCAGAGGAGTGTCCCCCTGGTGAGCCCCCAAAGGCAGCTGAGCATCGACAGGCGACTGAGGAGGGGGTGGCATTTGTGGCACAAGTGGTGGTAGAGATGGAGGACTTGGGGCCGGAGAAAACAGGCTACGGTACTGGACCCCCCCCCCCACCCAGAGGGACTAGAGAGGGCCCAGGGGAGGAGGCCTTGGAGGTACGACCTGCGGGACTACTTCCTTGATGGGGTCCTTAAGGAGCCCTGAAATCTGAAATGCTCTAAAAAGCAGTCCTCACACGCCCCAGGGTCACGAGAGGGCACACGCCCCTCTGCCACAATGGGCCTTCTGTCCTGGTTAAAGCACTGAGGAACCTGGGTGGGGTATCCGAACAGCTGGGAGGCTTAGATGTAACCCTGCAGGGACTACCTGCCTGGGGCCTAGAACCTGACTCCGATCCCCGAAGGAAGAGGACTAGATCTGCCTTGTGCTAACCAATCTGAAGGCGATGGGCCCGCCTAAGGCCTGGAATCTGAACCGAAGATGGCTGCCGGCCGTGCAGGCTCTGCTACATGCTTGTCCACCATCTTGGGGCGCTGTACCTCGCCCTGGGCTGGAGAGCTCTTAGGCCCCGAATCCTGTGCCTGGTCCGACAGTCGAGGAGTGTTTACGCCCCGAACCAGAAGCAGCAGCACCTACCTCAGAAATGGCTATGATAGGCCCTGGCCAGTCGTATTGTCCACTTCTGACACGACCTCAGAGATTGCTCTGCTGGGCTGTGAGCCTTCAGCAGGGGAGATGGTTGTCGTACGGGACTGCGCCTTTGGGCTGTCGCCTGGAGCCAGAGCTTGCTCGAAGGCCCCTTGCTCCCTGGTGCTGAAAAAGAGCGGGACTGCCTGGAAGAGCCACTGGGGCCCATGGCCCGCGAGCTGGTAGCCTTAAAGGCCTCAGGTTTGTCCAAGGATCGGCCAGAAGAGCCCATAGGCCCCTCGGCTAGGGAGCCGCTAGCCTTAACAGCCTTTCTTTGAGCCGCCAATACCAGACAGAGTTCAGGGTACCCTTCCCAGCCGGAGGACCCAGGAAGGAGTCTCGGTGCTAGGGGCCCTTGGTGAACAAAGGACCTACCTTCTCATGACGTGAGGTCCAGGTGACACAGTCCTTTAGATGACCGGATGGTGGTGAATAGAAGATCTCTTTCCAGCGGGAAAGGCCATTCTTGAAGGATCAGTGACCCAGAGAGCTGCAAGCCACGCACGCATCCCAGCAATGTTCGGGTAGGCCATAGGCACTCAAGGAAGTCCGCATGGGGGTCCGAATCGTATCAGATTCTGAATGAGTGCAGTTTTACAAGTAGATACTTGGATTGTTAGGTCAAGAACTGTATGCGTTGAACAATTTCTAAACGTTCTCTGAACATGCCTTGCCAGTTAAGCTTTTTTAATTCCAAGAGTTGTATAGGAGCTAGGGCGATGACGCAAATCATCAGAAAGGTATTTAATTTTAATGAAATCAACAGTGATATAAACACAAAAATAGTATAGACATGTACATGTTAATTGATGATGTTAGTAGAGTGTAATACACTCGAATGAAAGAGAAAATCACATTTTTTGGTGACCAAGCGATATAGTGCTGAAGAGGCACAGAAATGCTCGTTATTACATTTTGGAGTGATCTTGCACATTAACCTTCTGAAGGAGTGTATGCAGTTTATCAATAAGCATGTTCTCATTACTTTTGGTGCTGGCATCTGCCTTTTGAATTCTGTTATGGTCTACTAATATCACCGCTCTTATAGTTGTTTGCAAGTTTTTAGTTGTCTGCTGGGTTTAGTGAGCTTGGCTGCTACACACTTTGTTCTTTTCGCATTTAAAGTCATAAAATATTGCCTAGATCAATAGGGTGCGGTTCGTATGGTACCCACAAACCTTTCTCTTTTAAGCTTTTTTAATTGTCGGAAAAGATTTAAAATATACATTACCAAAAAACAGTAAATCCTATTCAATGACATTGACTGCTTTGTCAGAGTAAACCACTTCTCGTCTAATTGTCCGCGAGGCAGAGAGAGAAGAATTGTACACGTTTGCAAAGGCACACTTGGGTAATTTTAAAAGTGCTGTGTCACAAATGACACAAAAATTCTCCAACTCCCGAAGACGGTTCAGGGGTTTTTATTGTAATTTTAATCAGGGCACTAGGGCCGACACTCACTCTCTTGTTTAAAAGCAACAATCCTTCCCTAATGCAGGCGTCCTTACGCACTAGGTTACTATGTACTGAGGGTTTCTACCTACTGTCTAGGTTCTGTCTTGCGCTTGGAGGGATAACTTGAAGGCCAATACCATATCTCTCTGAACGCCCTCAGACACCCGAGATTGGCCCTAACACTATCCATTTTTAAAAGGATTATAGGGTGCGCCTTTCAGGCGATGGCTTAGCCTTTTTTAATATTCTCACTCTTCCGTCTGATGTTCTCATTTCACTACCCTTCTGCTTTCCACCCACCTCCATTCTTTCTGCTCCCTGCCTCGTCCTCCTATATCACTCTGATCTCTGTCACCCCTTCAACCACTTACGTTCACTCTTCGATTTTACATCTCTTTTCTCCACACTATTACTTCCTCCTCCACAGTACTGATACTCCACTCCACTCCACCTTCTGTTCAGTCACGCACCTTTCACTCTCCCAATTACCTCACATTCACTCCCTCCAAGGAAATTACTCACTGCTCTTGTATGCACACTCACAGGCCCACTTACCCTACCTGACCAATACCTTACCTGCTCCAAAAATCTCCACACTCCAGCCCAAGACCCCCTCCTCCTGCTCTCTCTTGGTCTGCCACCTGCTACTCCCCCCCTCCTCTGACCTCACCGGACAACCCATACATTCCTGTTTACAGGGGGTAATTCTTAATCCTCATCCCCGTCTGTTGATTGGTGGTCGTCCCGATCTACCACGCCCGAGATGGGTTCCATACAGAGACATTTTCAAGTAGTGGGTTAAGCGCCACCCCTTTTCTCCATGCAGTGCTGCTGTGAGCAGCAATGGTAACCCGCATTGTGTAATGTCCAGGTTCATGGTAGGGGCTCATAGCGTGGCTTCCCCCAAGGTAGGTGTAGTCTCTGGTGGGGCGTATGGGCTTTTGTTAAGTCCCTGGTGGCCTACAGGTTTCTCTACAACATCGTTGCAGCATGTGCTGCCCCTAGTGAGCAGTGCACCCAGCGACTGCAGAAGCTTTCTGTTCCATCTCTTGCTGCTTCTCTCTGGCTTCCTCTATGTCTGACTCCAGCGCTAGAATGTTGGTTGCATAAAACGCTGGCAGGCGGTGCTCTCGCCACTAGTGACTGGTCTCCTTTTGTTGTGGTGTTCATGTTGGGTCTGAAATCGAGAAGGACAACTCGGCGTACATGTGCTTCAAAAGATGTAGTACATTTATGTATATACATTTACCTTACATTTATAAGTAAATATACCCCAACTGCGACAAGGCATACCCGGGGCATATATGTATGATATATATGGCATAGGTATGCAGAGTCAACAATTTTGTGGTATGGCTCAATGAGGCAAAATAAAATATACAGCAAGAAAACAAATTAATTGTCCATTAAAGAGGAGATTAATGACACTTGTGATCAGGTGCCAGAATGTACCGAACGCTCCCCTCTTCAGCCCTTGCATTGTTTTGGTTTGAATGTTCTAGCAAAATAGAATCCACTTTCCCTATGGATCAAGAAAACTTAAAAAATTGGTCTTTCCAGAAACACTTTTCCAATCGAATCAATTGCAAAGCTATGCCCCGAATGTAAGAATGGCATGGTAATTGCCGTTTTGCCACCATGGCCACATATAAATAGTTCCCCACTAAACAACCTTCATGTGCAGTTTGTTGATTTAAACCCATCTATACAGTGTAATTTAGTGAATCGTACTTCTGCGCATTGTTTAAGAGAAATATATGTTTTAACATGGAGATGTGCTCCCAGTGCATTAAGTGGGATAAGAACTATCGAGGGGGGCTCTATCGTGCTGTGGTGGCTAAAAAGAGACCCAATCGAGTTTGCATACGTGCAATGAAAGGGAGTACATTTTACTTTAAAATATCTTTTAAATATGTTAATTGTGCTTAAAATTATTGACCAAAATAAATACATAAAATAGAACTTCCAATCAAAAGAGGTCACTGCACCAAATAATCCCATAGATTCATTATAAGAAATCGTGATACTTATGTTCTAATTAACATCGTTTTAATAAGACTAATTGAATATGTGATGATATGATATGGCATTTATAACGCGCCTATACACAAGTGTTTCAAGTTGCAATAATCAAGCCGGTTTACAAACAACCCAATTCAAATTGTTTTCAATCGACGTTGTAATTATAAACATGACTGATAATGACCTCTACGGGCAAAGAGAGGTAATGTCACTCAGATTTACATGACTGCAAAAAAGAGATGTTCGGGAAAGTCAATTCTGAGAGGCCTGCAGAGTCCGGGCAATATTTGGAGACGGTTGGGGCTGAGCCCTGGCTAGTCCCAGTGCACTTAAAGCCCTCTGTGCACTCCTATTGACGCAGACATATGTAAACTACATTCACATGGAGTGGCTGCTTTTGAAACTTACCAGAATTTTCTGTATTATAAGAAATAGGCACTTATGAGATCTTAGTGCTACAGCAAACACTGGAGCACTTAGTAAATACATACTGCTCCATAGGTGAGGCTATATACAGGTCATGCGGAAACTCTTCACATCTGGCATGAAGCAAAACTTGACTTCACAAGTTTAAATACCGACATCACCGAAAAAGCCCTTGATCCTTCCTAGGTCAATGAATAGATCATGTAGCCATCTATGAAAACGTGATAATAGTCAGTAAACAGCAAACTGTTTTGTAAATGTTGGCTTCAATTATTTTGGCTTGGCGCAAATCTTTATATAAAGATCGATGATAAATATGGGGCGCAACAAACTGCTGCGTTCCTCATTATGAAAGTAGCTCAACATGCGTCAATTGGGTTTACTTAATTTTTTGAACAAGTGCAAACTTCGTATATAAATTGTATGTACTAGGATAGAGAGGAAAGCTTCAACAAGAAACTCTGTACATAAGCCTGTATGGCCGAGTGGACAATGCCATGCATTGGTGGATGCGATTTTGCAATAGATGCAATTCTCAGATGTTGTAGGGAGGCAATGCAGCGGTAACAGGTGACAGCACTGACATACCGTTATAAATGTACATATTACACGATTTAAGGTACATACACCTTTTGGCCCTCAGCATTTTGATACTTCAAATCTTCCTTGTCATTCTGATGCACGTTTAATCAAATTGTACTCTAATCCATTCAGGCTAAATATCTTACATGGATCTACATCTGACTAATGTGTACAAGGTGCATTCACAGAACGACAACCCATAAAGACATACCATTGACAAAGAGAGAAACTTCCTTCTCGCCGACACCAATTCTCGGAACGATAGCCTTGCAGATGTACTGTCCTGCATCATTCTGGTTAACAGACTTGAGGTGAAGCTGGTTACTATTGCTTAGAACCTGCAAACAGACACAAAACATGACATTTGGAAATACAGCCAGGGTAGTCAAAACCACAGATCTGTTTATTTAAAGATAGTTTGAGGGGCAACCTGATATTGTATCTCATTCTGCTGGTTTTCGATATAATCAATACTCATCAAGTCTTTCAAAGGTTTTCAATTTTTATTTTTCCCATGGATAGGATCAAATTAAAGCACTGAAACGGGAATCTCCTTCACCCCATTTCCTAGCTACATGCACATAAACATATCAGGGATAGCTTAGAAGGAAGTGTAAGTTCCCCCCATACTGCTCTGACAAAATGCTTCACTTCCTATTTGAAGGAAGAAGGCTTAGTCATTCAGATTCCATTCTCAATAACTTCTGAGCAGGTAAGTCTTCCAGTAGAAATGTGATAAATCGTGCAAAATAATTGTGATGTTGCCTTTGCGCTTGTGGATGGACACCTTATCTGTAAATGGATGGAAATCAGCAAACACATTTCACACACTTCACCATACAACTTGGAAGATAGTAATGAGCTTTAGTCTCCAACCATGACCTGCATCATAAATACCATAGTGCCACACAAGTCAATCAATAATACAAGTATGAAGAGGACGGCAGTCCAACATGAGATTGCACTTAAGGATTCCACATGCCACAAAAAGCACAATACATTACCATGTTGGATCCTTTTTTAGTCCACGTTAGGGTGAGGGGAGGGTTTCCTGCCCAGACACATGTCAGTGTGACATCAGAACCAATGTCCGTAGTTGTGGGCTTTGGGTCCACCACAATGTGAGGGGCAACTGCAGGTGGAAAAGTAAACCATGATCAAGCCATGAGCTATGAGAATCCATTACCAACAGCAGAATACATGTAAGCCTAACAGCTGAATGGGATGACAAAGATATTGCATAGTAGATTGCCCCTTCCAGGACTATCGCTTACAGAATGCTAAACATGCAATTTGCATTAAACAATACACCATTGTAAGTCATTTTTACATGATCCAGAATGCTTTCAAGGTTTCAAGGAGTTGATGAGAAGGTTTATACCGGACAATTTTTAGGGTCTCTGAGCGTATATTTGTATGCTTTCCATAAGTACAAGGTTTAGCTTTAAATAATTCAGTACATATATGTAAGCAGGATCCAAGCAGGAAGAGAAAGAAGGCAACAGATTTGGGTTAATAATAAACACGTCACAACACTTCTCCAAGCAGACTCCCTCACGTATAATTAAGTGCAAGATTAGAGTGCAATGGAGAGGAACAAGACAAAGTTAAATGGGAGTTCCTATTATTTTCATAATTTCTTTTGCATTCACACAATGCATCACACACAAACATAGAGGCATTTTGTTTTGTTCATCTGCTAATGTTATTAGGTATTTGCAACACCAAAATAACCCTTCCAGATCGTTACTTCCCATAGGGGCATATAAATGGAAACCCTTCCAGTGTATGATATATGATATGATATTTATAACGTGCCTGTACACAAGTGTCTCTAGGCGGAGCAAGACAAGGAGGGGGAAACAAGGGAGGACAAAATAACGATCTTACTAGGCCTTTCAGATCGCACAAGTGCGCGGAATGGGAGGGGAGGGGAGAAGTGCCAGGGGAAGGGAGAAGTGCAAGTAAATCAACAAGTGCAGCCAGTGGGTGGCTCATAAGTGCAGAGAGAAGAGACTGTAGGGTTGCAGGTACAGACACTTAATTGCTGGGGGCAGTGCAAGGGCAACTGGATATGCATGAGCCTGTGCTCAAGTTCAGAGTGTATCCAGGTGACCAGTGCACGGAGCACTCAGGTACATCAGCAGGGCAGAGAAAGGGAGAAGCTGAAGCGAAAAGGAAGGTCATGAGATATATGATATGATATGGTATTTATAACGCGCCTATACACAAGTGTTTCAAGGCGCGACGAGGCAAGGGAGGGGGAACAAAGGGAAGACAGACAACGATCCTACTAGACCAGGTGACATTCAGATCGCCCAAGTGCATGGGAAGGGGAAAGGGAAAAGTGCGGGGGGGGGGGGGGAGAGGAGGGGGAAGTGCAGTACAAGGGATAGCACAAGAAAATAAGATAAATAAAACGGCCAGCAGGTGGCAGTGTATGGTAAGTGTAGAACATAGGTGCTGGTAGGGGGGCTGTAAGGATACAGAAAAACAGTCCCCAGGTGCAGGGGTTGCCAGGGAGGCAGTGCAGGTGGGCAAATGGCGGGCCTGGGTCCAAGATCAGAAGGGAGGCCAGGTATCCAGTGCAGTATCCATCAGTAAAATCAACAGGGGAGAGGGGAAGTGAAATCAGAAGCAAGGAGGAAGGTTTTGAGGTACTTCCGGAACCGGAGATGGTTCTCCTCAAGTTTCAGGGAGGCAGGAAGGCTGTTCCAGAGGGAGGCCCCTGCCGAAGAGAGAGATCTACCACAACTCGTTGCTTGGAGAAGCAACTGACCCTGAGGGAGTTGGAGCAGGAAGAGCAGAGAGGTTGAGAAGGAAGATATTTAGGAAGAGAGAGTTGAAGGTATTTTGGCCCCAGGCCCCAGAAGGCCTGGGGCCTGAGAGGCAGGGAGGCTGTTGCAGAGGGAGGCCCCAGCTGAGGAGAGAGATCTGCCCCCCACTCTCTGCTTGGAGAAGCGTCTGACACTCAGAGTTGCCGGTGGATGGACAAAGAGCTCGAGAACGAAGATGTTTTGAAAGAGAACGTTGGAGGTAGATCATACGTTCAACACACACATCGTTACAAATGGGCCCAAATTGTGTTTTTCTTGAATTTAGCAATATTAACAGCATGAAGACTCATCCAGAACCTGCCACAATGCCTTGACTATCTCAGGATACTGATGAGATTATAGGCCATATAGGATTTCAATGTAGCAATTAAGCGAAAGTTGGCCAGGAAATCCCAACTTCCCTCCCCCAAAGACCCTCCCCACCCCTCCCCTCTCCACTACCACCTACCCTTTGCACACAGGCTATTGTCTTTTGGATTTAAAGACAATTCAACTTACATTTAACTTTTGAACTCATTGCTATAGTACTTACAAAATAATCCACCACACTCTCCTTCAGTAAACAACCTAAAATACTACATCTGGTTCTACTGTAACCTCCATGAGTACACTCGTGTCTTGAGATTTGCGTTGATCGCCTTTTAGAATGCAATGTCCTCTCTTACAACTTACCGGGTTTCCATTCTTTCAATTTACACATTATTTGGCCTTCCCCGATTATAATTGTTTTGTTGACCATGTATTAGTTCAGCTAGATGTCCCTAAAATGTCTACAATCAATCTAAAGCCGTCTAGAGAGATGGGCTCCAAAACTGGGAAGACCTCTACAGTGGGGACCTCTCCAGAAGTATGTGCCAAATTTAGCAACAAGGACGATAGCTCTGGGGCAACACAAATGTCTCAGAAGCAAGAAAGCGCATAGCAAAACAGGTTCTGACACCAGGCTCGCGCTTAGAAACTGGTTCCCGGTATTACACACACTATAAAAGAACAATTATAATTATAACAAGGAATGGAGAAGTTACATATATTTGAGCAGATAGGAGTATACAAATATCACTGTCACAATGACTAAAATTATCTTCCAAAAATGCTTAGGTAAAAGTAACCAACTGAATATGCCAACTTGCTACATAAAGCCTCTGTATTCTTTTATTGTTGAATTACTTAATTGATCACATTTACGCATGAACTGTAATGACATTGTTGGTGTGCTGTTAATGGGTGTTTACTTGGTGTAAATAGGTGATCCTTTGCAAAGCCAGGCACTAGCATTATACTTCTCTTCCTTTAGGTAAATCTCCACCAACAAGCAAAAAAGTATTCATGTCCCTTGAAATTAGACAAATGATTGACACATGATTCACATCCATCATGGTTCATTCTTGGTATACTGTGTCTTTATGTTACTGATCTGATATGTTTGGAATATTTCTTTGTGAAAGATAGTGAGCTAAATACTCTGGGTAAGTCTCTTGTAGCCAGGACTAATGTCTGGCAGAGGGACTCCCAGGACCCCCCTTGTTAATTTGCAAATTCAAGTAACTTTGGGTCTCACCCTAAGTTACTAGGGGACTCGAGACGTGGACCCCTTGCTCACTACTCTTAGAGAGGCACAGCTCCTCCCTACTGATGAGGTCCAACCAGACCGAAACACGTGTCTGGGGATGCTGTTGGTACTCTTGTTCAGAGGAGACTTGCCTAGTATTTCGGTGCTGGACTGCCCCAGGGCAGGACAAAGACTGATATGTTTGGGATATTTCTTCTTTGTGAAAGATAGTGAGCTAAAGACTCTGGGTAAGTCTCTTGTAACCAGGATGAATGTCTGGCAGAGGGACTCCCAGGACCCCCCTTGTTAATTTGATCTGATCTTCCTACATCCTTTGTTTGCTACACTGCTCTTCACATTTCTATATTACACTTGTATTTCTATGTTAAATGTTTAGCCGGATTTCCTTGCCTTTTTAACTTCCGGATGATTTATTTGCTATATTAGGAACGGGTCTTGAATTTTGTGGACAGCAATCGGCTTACATTTGCTCTAATTTTCAGGATTGTGGCAATCCGGATCATATCTCCAACACCCATGTGCTCTTGATCACTCACTGTACTGAGTGCACTTGGCAACCTGAGGACACGGAAGTCAAACAGCGAATATGAGGCTGATTCCATCTCTTGGATAGTGCAGCTAGCCGAAGTCTAACTAATCATTCAGTAGGTACACTCAGCCAGAGCCTGAAAGGTGAATGACTCTCCATTGGCACCACTAGGAAGCAACCCTCGCACTTAATGGGAAGGGAGTGAGAAAAAACAGCAGACACTAGGTTCCCATGTCCATGCATGCAACGTCTGATGCAACCACTCTAGCATAGTGTGTGCTGGATATGACAATGGATAACCTGTGCAGTAATGGTTTTTTCAATGCAGTCCCTATACAGTCCCCTAACAGCAAACTTGACTATATAGGATGCGGATGACACCCAGCTCTCTTTCAGGCTCCCCTCGGCCGCCTCTTCTTCTCTCATTCCAGAGTGTCTGGCCGCAATTTAGGAATGGTGTGCCGTCAATAATCTCTGCCTCAATTTCAGTAAGACTCATCGGAACACCAGCTCCCTCCTTTCCTCTCTCTCTCTCTGGCCTTCCACTCTGGGCCCTCTTCATTCTCCTACCTGTGAGGCTAAGATCCTTGGGGTCATCTTCGACTCCACCCTCTCCTTCTCTCCTCATATCTCTGACGTCTCTAAGAAGGCTAACTACGAGCTGCACCTCCTGAGAGGTATTCTTCCTTTCCTCACTTCCCCCAGAAGCTCACTGTCTCCAGAACTCTGGTCCTCTCTAGGCTGGACTCCTGCAACAGCCTCTTTCTAAATCTTCCTGCCTCTACTCTCCGACCTCTACAATTTATCCAGTACAGGACTGCAAAACTTGTCCTTGGCATCAAGCCCAGGGATTGTATCTCTCCAGCTGCGAAATCTCTTCACTTGCTCAAAGTGGCAGCAAGGATCAAGTTCAAGACCCTCTGCATTGTCCACAAGGCTTTTTGTGGCCTGCGACCGCACTATATCCAGCTCTCTCTTCCTAAACATCTCCCTTCGCGAGCTCTCCGCTCATCCACCTCCAACTCTCTGAGGGTCTGTCGCTTTTCAAAGCAGAGAGTTGGGAGCAGATCTCTATCTTCGGCTGAGGCCTCCTTCTGGAACAGTCTCTCTGCCTCGCTCAAACTCGAACAGAACCCCCTCCGGTTCTGGAAGCAACGCAAGACCTTCCTCTTCACTACCACTTTCTCTCTTCCTCTCCCCTACTGATGTCCCGACTGCTCCACGCACTGGTCACCTAGCTACCCTCTGAACTTGGGCCCAGACTCCTGCATGTCCAGTTGCACTCTGCACTGCCTACCAGCTCCCCCAGCACTGGTGGTCTGTATCTGCAACCCTACAGTCCCCTCTCTCTGCACTAATGAGCAACCAGTTGGCTGCCCTTTTGAGTTACCTGTACTTAGCCAGCCACTGACTACACTTTTTGAGTTACCCGTGCTTCTCCTTCCGGCCTCCCCCCCGGCACTACTCCCCTTCTACTTGGCTGCACTTGCACGATCTGAATCACATGAGACCTAATAAGATTGTTGTTTTGTCCTCCCTCTGTTTCCCCCTCCTTGTGTTGTCGCGCCTAGAAACACTTGTGTACAGGCGTGTTATAAATGCCACATCATATCATATCCGAGCTGCATTGCCATCAAGGGGCATACAACTTTCGTATATGGATGCTCCTCGAGGAAACAGAAGTTCTGGCCTCAATTCCTATTGACTACTTGTTGTAGTGACACAGTGGTATTGCTTTGCTGCCTAAGAATGCGAGGGAGGAGAAAAGGGATGAGGCAGATGAGCCGTGGGGAAATCATTCTAATGCATGCGAGACATCAACGTAAATGCACATGTTTAAACGTGATGGAAACAGTACTGGAAATTGACTCAATTTTTGCAAATTGGCAAAGATTACCTCTCTGGATCCTTTGTCCAGGGAACTGGCAAGCTGATCTATGCCTCTGCTCAAACCAGAACACTCTAGGAACACAATGGGGTGACAGATGATGCAGCCATTTTACCCTTCCATTCAAAACCTTAAGATATATGGTTCATGGCTACAAATATTTTGCTGCTGGGGAGAAGTTTGAGTAAAAACTAATGTGCACCAAGACCACAGTGCATTAGGTACTTAATGATTCAATCACACAGCCCTTTTACCACAGACATATTTGACTAAAATTAAAATGTGTGGCCATTCTTTTGTTCCCAAAAGCCTTTGTTAGGTAAAGCAGCCAAGGAACCTCACTGGTGCATGCCCCAATAGGAGTGCACCAGACTTTGCATCTTGGAATGATAACTGTCTTTGTTGCTTAAACAACACGTCTTTGGCCCCACTCCTCGAAGAAGTACACATGTTCCTTGAAGAAGTACACAGGTTCTATACCCACTCCGGCTATCGCATTAATGAATCCAAGTTGGAGCTATTCCCGCTGACCGACGCTGCTACTGCTGCGGCAGACCTCTATGGGTTCCGCTGGATCCCGTCCGGATTTAAATATCTGGGTATAGCGATCTCCCGAGAACACCATAAAGGAGGCACCACTTGTGTATTTAGGGGTAAGTTAGTTTATTTATAACGGGCCAGCGGAACCCGGTCGGAGCTGCAGCGCCTCCCACCAACCATCCTCGAATCACGCTTCTGAGCCTTCAAAGTTCTAAGAATGGAAGGCTTGGGAGACATTACAACATATCTCCCCCTTTACAACAATGAACAATTAAACATTTTAAAACTGTGGAAAACATGTGATTAACCAAGCAAGAACAATTTTACAAGTGAAAATAAAATGATTTGTGAAAACCAACATCCTGAAAATGTCTCTTAACAAACATAACGTAATAATACCATGTAATTTTCCGAACCCATAGTTATTCACATACAAAACCCTGCATCCACTTTGGTTCTCGTCTCCATCTTTTAGATGATAGATCAGTTTTCTCACTCTCTGTATCTCTTGATCCGCCACTATAACCATTCTCAAGACCAGCATTCCCACTCATTATCTCTTGATAGACCACTGCAATCATTCTCATATTTAGCCAATCTACACATCCACCACCCCTTCCCTCCTTCCACAATCACCACACCGTTCCTCACGGCCGAAATCTTCTTGGGACCAATACATGTACTCTGTACATTTATGTGCGAATCTTGGATTTTGCATAAGGACCCATTTTCCTACACTCCTCTTAAGATCCTTCACACTTTTTCTCTGTCAAATGTTTCTTTTGACACGGCTTGACTCTTTCATATAATCAATTATGCCTATCCTGTTGATCACCACAGAACTTGCTAATCCTAACCATCCCAGACACAATCTAGTACCAGGTTCTCTCCCTTTTAAGGACACAAACAGTGATATCCTAGTCACTGAATGAGGTGTAGTGAGAAAGTTCCACATCATGTGATTTAGAACTTCTCTCCACAATAAACCTGAACGAAATGCCAACTGGATACCACCTTTGATAAATCGGTTTGCCCTTTCTACCAAGCCATTGGCCCTTGGATGGTATAACACTGTGCGTGTATGTTTTATAGCATTACTATCTAGAAACGTCTTCCTAAACTCAGAGCAAAATTGAACACCATTATCCAAGACTATCTCTGAGGGAAAACCCTCTCAAGAATTTTGTTTCAAAGAATGCCACTAAGTCCCTTGCTGTCACCTCTTTGACAGCACTCCACTCCACCCATTCAGTGTGGTAATCCACTAATACAAACAAAAACTTTAACCCCTGACCCAAAACAATAATTGGACCCATTATGTCAATCGCCACTTTCTCCCAGGGTTGATCCGGAACGAAATTGGGAATAAGGGGTGTTTCACGCATAATCTTGTTTTTGTCACTCAAACAACATGGTCCACAATTTCTGACATAACTCTCTGCTGCTTTGTACATACCTGGCCACCAAAAACTATGCCTTAACTTCCTCTTGGTGGCACTCTCTCCTAGATGTCCCTAATGAGCTATCTCTACCAATAGATTTCTAATCCTCACAGGAGGTACAATGCATACACCTCTTCTCAGTCTTTCATCAATGATACTCATCTCATCCTGGATTTCCCACCAAACTTCAAACCTCTTTTCTAGTACTTCTTTGCTTGGCCAACCTGATACTGTCCATTCTCTGATAACTTTCCTCTCCTCGTCTAAATTCTCACACCTCTCCCACTCCATTCGTTCCACACATCTCAAATTCACTTCTGCAACAATGTTTTCTTCTTTCTCTTCACTGTACACCTTCTCCCCTTCCTCAACCACTGGCATCCTAGATAGATAATCTGCCACAACATTGCACTTTCCCGATAAATAACTTACTTTGAAGTCATAACCTTGTAGGCCTAGACACCATCGACTAATCCTTGGTGAACCGGCTGCCCAGTTACCGCACTCAAACATCTGAACCACAAGAAAAACTTGAAATGACATATTGGCCAGTATACCGCCCATGCCTCTCTTTCGAGTAATTTTCCTCAGCTCCCATCAGTGTTCTAGATGCAAATGCAATTACTCTTTCTTCTCATCATACTGTGTAAGCGTAGCTCCTAACCCCAAAATACTTGCATCCACAGTTAGCACACATTTGTCTCCTGGTTAAGATTTTCCAATTGAAGGTGCTTTCACAATGTCCTCTTTTATTTACCAAATTGCTTCTTCACAGTCCTTTGACCACTCAAATTTAGTTCCTTTTATGAGAAAAGACCTTAACGGTGTGGAAATAACTGCTAAGTCTTTCACAAAATTGTGATAGTATTCGGCTAAGCCCAGAAATGCCTTCAACTGATCCTTACCCAGCGGATTGAGTGCTTTATCAATGGCATCCACTAAACTCAGTTTTGGGCTGATGCCATTCCCTGACACAGTATGACCTAGGTACTCCACACTGTCCACCGCAATCTTCCATTTTTCTCTTTGCACTGTTAAACCTGCTTCCTCCAACTTAATCAGGACTACTCTTAACAGTTCCTCATGTCTCTCAGGTGACTCAGCATAAATCAAGATGTCATCTTGAAATAGAATTATGTTTGGTACCCCTTCTAAAACTTTCTCCATCACCCTTTGAAATGCCTGATGATATGCCGACGATAGGTCTATAACTGAAAACAGTTTTGCATTGCTTAGGGTTGATAATGCTTCCGAGATGACAGGTAGTGGATGACGATACAGCCAAATGCTCTTATTGAGCTCTCTTAGATCCACACAGAGGGCCTCATCACGAGTTGGGCGGTAATTCCGGTGGTATTACCGCTGGCGCTATTAGCCCTACCGCCAACCCCCCCCCGGCGCTATTAGCGCCGTATCACGGGTTTGGCGGAACGGTTAGTGCCCATTCCCCATTGGGCCCATTCGGGAATTCCTCATTCCCCATTGGCCCCAATGGGGAAAATTCACACCAATACCGCCGGCGGATTTCCTGCCGGCGGTAATAGCGCCGAAAATCGGCAATTGTGTGGCGGATTTCCCTCCAGCTCAGAGCTGGGGGGAAATCCGCCAAGGCCATGCTCTGGTGGACCCTTAAATGCGGCGGTAATTGTGCTACTGCCCCATTTAACGGTTACCGCCAGACTCATGATGAGGCCCAGAGTCTAATGTTGCCATTTGGTTTCGCCACAATTACTACCGGAGACAACCACTCTCCGCTTTCAATCTTTTTGATTATCCCTTGTAGAAGTAGCGTCTCCTTTCAGTTTACTCCTCAGTTGTTGTGGAACTGTTCTCACCTTGTGTACTTTTGGCACAGCATTCTCCTTTAATTTGATACAGTGTTCAAAACCTTTTAATTTGCCTAAATCTTCTGTGAAAACCTCTGGAAATTCCTTTTCCCACTTGATACCAACTTCTGCTATAGTGATCAGTATCGGTGTGTTTGCTTGAATTCGAATACCCAGATTTTTCTGTTCATTCCAGCCCAACTGCGATGAACATTCTTTAGTTACATAGACATCCGCCACACAGATCCTTCCTTTATACTTGATTGCTGCCGAGAATTTACCCAAGATATCAATCTTCACATTACCATAAGCATATGATTCTATGTCATGTTTCAACAAATCTTCAATCTTTCCTTTATACACATTCTTCATAAGTCTGCTGAGACATTATTGTCCAAGACGAGCAACTGTCCACTTTCATGGTTACTACCTTGATGTTTATTATGAAGAGATCCCTGGGTCATCTTTCTATTCTTGATTAATCATTTACTTCCAAAACATGTTTGGTTTGGGCCATTGACTGATTCATTTGGCTTACTTCCTGCTCTGGTTGTCTTCCACCCGTTTCAATCTTTGCTCCACTGAAGATGACTTGAGACATACTCTTGCAAAATGTCCTCTCCTTTTGCACTTGATGCAGTTCACATTTCTAGCCGGACAGAATATGTTGGACCACAGGTGTCGCTTGCAACCACATTTGTAGCATTTAATCTCCTACACTTCATTAGGGCTTCTGCTTTGTTTCAATGCTGCAATTTAATTTTCTTGTTTCTCGTTTTTCATGCTTCTCATGTATTTGGACGTTTGCTCCATTCCTCTAGCAATTTCTGCCTGTTCTAGTTGTACATCCTTTGATAGCAGTTTTTCTTGCACTCTAGTGCTGTTAGTACAACACACTAATTGGTCCCTTATCAGTGAATTTGTCAAAACTAAAAAATCACATGTATGACTTAATGTTCTCAGGGCTGCTACAAAACATTCAACTGGGAATCTCGTGTTCTTTCAAAAAACGTATGCCGTTCAAAGGTGATATTCTTTTTCAGTTCAAAGTGATTTTGTAACTTCCTTTCTGCAATGTTGTACTCATCAGCATCACCTTGACCCGATTCCTCTGGTTCTGGGAGGCCATCACATATGCTTCATCCTTCTGCAACTAAATTATGTATAAGAATGTCTTGCTTTCTTGCAGCTGCAAATGTATCCCCTCCAATTGCAAACAAATATGTGTCAAAAAGTTTCTTCGACCTGATTGCAGGCGTGCCTGGTTCGGCCAAGAAAGGTGGAGGCGATGCCATACTTGCAGCTGCCATGTTTGTATTGTTTCGAAATGTTCTATATTTGCTATCTCACTTTGTAATGTTTGGGCTGCCACTTACAATCTGTAACTAAAGGGTTTCTGTTATATCACCCCCAAAGACATCCAAGTTCTTTAATATGCGAGGGTTTCTCCTTTGACTGTGTTTGCTGACACTGTGTCCTTTAATTTTGCCGTATATTTGTTTTAAAATTACATTTACAGGCTTGTTTGCTGTGCCTGTAGCTACATCATATACTTGTTATTGGGTTTCCATGGTAACCCTTAGCTTTGGTGCAACGCTGATCCATGCTTGCGGCTACTTTCCTCTAACCCGTAGGCGTATCAATGTTACTCCGTTGTTAGGGGCTTGGTTTTTCCGCTCCCTTGGCTCTCGGCTCCTTCCCTGCACCTCTCACCTCACCTCTCAGCAGGCGCCTTCTCAATTAAACGTGTGCCGCCTGGCTTGACATGCTTGGTGCTGTCCGCTGTGGCTGCGCGGCCGCCCTCCAGGTCATACAAAGTGGACCGGAGCTCCCCAAAGACCTGCTGCACCCTCCTCATCGTCACTGAAGGAGGCACCACTCGTGTGTTTAGGGGTAAGTTAGTTTATTTATAACAGGCCTGCGGGACCCGGTCGGAGCTGCAGCGCCTCCCACCAACCATCCTCGAATCGCTCTCCCAAACCTCCCAAGTTCTAAGAATGGAAGGTTCAGGAGACATTACAATACACTGCTCCCTACTTGCTGGCAATCACAAGAAATATTTACAAGACGTTCGTGGACAAGTTGATCTTCTGGTCCAAACTCCCCATCTCTATATATGGCAGACATTCACTATTAAAAATGATTGTGGTCCCTAAACTTTTATACTACTTCACTAACATTCCAACCTGGCCCGGTCGCTCGTTCTTCGATAGGCTGCGATCCCTGGCAGTGAGTTTTGTATGGGGCCCTAAGACCTGTCGGTTGAAATGGGAAGACATGTCCAGGCCCTATGATCAGGGTGGTCTACAAGCCCCAGACTTCGAATTATACTACGAAGGGGCGCAGGCACAATTCACCGGCTACTGGTATCCCGCCCCCCAAATCCGGCCAGTACATACAACCCTTGAAAATACAGTGCCTCACCCACGAGTTTAAACACGATTGTCCTAGTTAATAAACACTCAGATACCTGCACGCTTGACCCAGCCCGCAAAACTGTAAATGCATGGGCCAAAATATACAGGAGGCTCCCTCCTTCATATGATAAAGACATACAAAGGGGATGGGACCCAGAGGGCACGATGACACTACATGACCTATTCCCAGACAGCTCCTTTGTGTCAAATGTGGACTTTGCTGGATAAATGGGCAATAACCAAATAAGATCACTGCAATACATTGGAATGCGAGCTGCGGCCAGGAACTGCTGGCCCACATTTCCAGCTCAGCCCAACGAATGTGAGCTCCTGGGGTAGTGGCAGTTGATGCAAACCCCAGGGGTCTGGTGTCCAAGCTGTGTCGACACAACCCCTAAATGCAAGGGTTAAGTGGGAAACAGATCTCAACAGACCGATGGATGACGCTCAATGGCTGTGCTGGTGCTGCCTAACCAAAGAGTTCTCCCTTAATGCCAGATATAGGCTCATACAGTTTAAGTTGTTAAACCGCCTACATTACACCCCTGCACTTATCGTCAGGTTTACTCCTACGGCTACCGCCGAATGTGTCAAATGCAGCGCTGACATTGCCGACGCCTATTACATGTACTGGGGTTGCCCCCTGGTAATGCAGTTCTGGCAAATGGTCACCAATAGCCTTCACAAGATCATTGAGATCCCCCTACACTTTTACCCCACAAATATCTGGGATGTTTGATTGCTAAAAAAATGCATACTTACCCACTAGAAATCTAAGGTCCCCACAGACAAAGACATCAAATTGTGGTTCAAAGAATTGACATACGCACATGAGAGAGAGAGAGGAGTGTTACGTGTCCCTGGTGGCACTCAGCTGTAGACCTAAAGACATTTGGAAACCATTTCGGGAATATCTGCAAAAACAGAGCTCAGACCTCTAAAAGGTATACGACGGAAAGCCTGTTAATCTCAAGATTGACCTCACTTGGGTTGTCTATATGCTTATTACTATGCTTAAGATTTATTGTTATACACTGTACAGTATACGTGTCGCTGGTGATGTATGTCGTGCACAGTACTAAATAAAGTTTTTTTTAAAATGTTTAAAAAATCCAACACGTCTTGAGAAACCCACATGACAACAATGCAACGTAGCATCGAACAGAAAACTAATGCATATGGTTATTATAGGTTTTGAAAATGTGCTTTTCTCATCAAGACAAATGCAACGTTCTTATAACTGCCATCTATACTGGAAGTGATCAATAAAACACATTTAAAAAAAGAATATACAATGTTTGTTAAATAATTATTTTTACTTTGGCTTTTTTGCAGAAGACACCGTTTTTTTCCTCAAAATGTCTTTCCATTGTGGAAAGTGTTGGGCACAGATGAAAACCAATGATGACTTTCTTGTGTGAGAACGAGAGCAAATGTTTATTTTTCATGCTGGCCTACTGATTGGGTAGCAGTGCTGATGAACCCACAAAGTCACTAGGAAGAACGAAGATGATGTAAGCTCTGCGCTGAGGTAGACACTTGTTATTTAAAGCTTGTAGAATATGACAATCTGAAAGCAGTTGTGTTTTGTAATTACATTCCTTGCAGATGCTTATCAATACCACACACATTTCACTCTGATTAGGCCTAGTCGCATGGTTTAACAATATAGCATGAGACGGGGGAGTGCTGTGGATTGCCCCAAAAAAGTCTGTGGTTTGACAGGTAGCAACTGCGTAGAAGCTTCCAGGGTAATATGCATTAGAAAGGAACATGCTCTACTTATCTATACAGATGATGTGTTTCCAAGATTGTTTTCACCATCAGGTAACTGTGCATTCATATTGCACTGTAAAATATCAATTCGAGAAAAGGTGAGCGCATTGTCACTGGATAGGGTACACTAGTTTGTGGGAATCTGTTAGCAAATTAATTGCTCTGCTCAATCTATCACTTACATGCCATTACTCTCACCCTAGCCCTACCCTATCAGAAAGGCCACTGCGCCAAATCCGCAGATGGTACAATCCTATAGTACGTTTTTTCAATTCCAGCTATGGAGCCTTAGTAAGTAAAATATACATCTAGCCTTGCTCTACTCCCTCCAGCGTCCACAAATTAGGAGATGAATCTCCAGAGTTGTTTTTTAAGGGGTATTAACTATGAATATAAGCACTACCCCATAGGCTTCTGACCTCATTGCCTATTGACTGCCTTTGAATGGCATCAACCAGGGAATCTCCCTTCTGACAGAAATGACTGATGGCGCCTTAGAGCTTTGTTTTTTATGGTCAAGTTTAGTTCTCCCACAAAACCCATGTATGATTAGGAATGGTCTGAGGAGGCAGAGGAAGACCAGTACTGCAGAGGGCACTTGCAGACAATTTCAATGAACATCGTCTGACCTTTCAAAGACCTCCCTACCCCGGAAGCAATATCTGAGGCTATGCAACCTATGCAAGCATAAGTATGGTGGGTCACCTATGCAGCAAGTGACCTGAGAAGGGCAGTCACATGATGAAAAAAGTACAGGCTGTACAACAGGAACACAGTGCTGACGAGCAAAGGGTAACTGCACATTCCTTTAAAAGACCCAAGTCTTCAGTCTTCATAGACACATTAAGACAAGGGTCAATGAAGCACTTACAAAAATAAAAGAGGTATTCCTCTAAAAAAGAGATCAAGCTTCAGGCCCACCACCCTTTGGCCAGATTAAATAACAGACAGACCCGAGCCAACATCCGAGTCGGACGAGCAGACACCTATGTAGAAGGATCACCACTAGGGCAGGTACCTGCTCAGAATCTGTGCCCTTTGAAGGAGTCCGATCGACCATTATTCACCATTAGGTCACCATTGAAGAGATAATTGCACATAACGCTGCATGTTTGGCCAATCATTTTCAATTTCAGTAATTTTAAGCAAGATAATTCAGTTGTATACATTAAAGAATCATGATATATTTAATAAGCCAAATAAATAATTTGGCTAGAATACAATTAACCAGATCCTGAAACATTTAGGGTGATTGTGTAAATATTTTATCAATCAATATATGAATAAACAATGTTCATACTCATATGAGTCTTGGAGTGACTGCGCTTGTCCCGGAAGCTGGGGTCTTTGCTGAATGCAAGCAGGTATATACTGCTTGTCCAAAGTACAAGTCTGCACTACAAGTGGACCTTTCAGCCACTTCCTGAAGCAGACATCTTCCCCACAGAAAAGGCAGATTGAGGGGAATTATATATATCCGACAATAATAAAACAGTAGTGCTTGTCGTAAACACCCCATTGCAGAGTGGGGAGACTAAAGCTCCACAGCATAGACTCATGGGGGGTAATTAATAGAATTTAGCGCACAAGCGGCGCACAGGCTGGCGCACAGTGTGCGCATGCGAATCTCTGCGCCAGCTGCGTGCGCTAAAATCCATTTCCGCGCACAGCGTATTCATGGATTTTAGCTACCAAAACCAGCCATGGCGCACAGTGGCGTAGCGACCCTGCAGCAGTGCCAGTTACGCAACCAAGAATGCCCCTCGCGCAGGGAAAAGCCATCAAAATCCCCAATCCAGCGCAAAGGGCTGCGCTAACCCTGTACCAGCACGGCAAGTGGGGTACGTGTATTACTGGGGTTCGCGGGAAGTTTCACACGCGATTGGCCCTGTGCGAGCGGGGTACGTGTATTACTGGGGTTCGCGTGAAGTTTCACACGCGATTTCAGCAGGGTACGTGTATTTCGGGGGTGCGCGGGAAGTTTCACACGCGATTGGCCTGGGTACGTGTATTTCATGGGTGGGCGGGAAGTTTTACACGCGATTTCAGCAGGGTACGTGTATTTCAGGGGTGCGCGGGAAGTTTTACACGCGATTTACCTGGGTACGTGTATTTCAGGGGTGCGCGGGAAGTTTTACATGCGATTTACCTGTGTATGTGTATTTCAGGGGTGCGCGGGAAGTTTCACACACCATAGGCCTGGGTACGTGTATTTCAGGGGTGCGCGGGAAGTTTCACACGCAATTTCAGCAGGGTACGTGTATTTCAGGTGTGCGCGGGAAGTTTTACGCGTGATTTAACTGAGTATGTGTATTTCAGGGGTGCTCGGGAAGTTTTACAACCGATTGGTCTGGGTACGTGTATTTCAGGGGTGCGCGAGAAGTTTCACACGCGATTTCAGCAGGGTACGTGTATTTCAGGGTTGTGCGGGAAGTTTCACATGCGATTTTGCTGTCAGAGCGGGGAACGCATATTTCGGGGGTGCGCGGGGAGTCCTACACGTGAATTGGCAGTGTGGGTCCTCCCAGGTGTCCCCTCTACCCCGACCACGGCCCTTGCAGGCAGCCCACACCACAGGGGACTACCCTGCACCCCTGGTCATGTCCCCCAGCACCCCCACCCCCCCAGCAATGACAGGCACCTGCCAGCCGGCCACGACACATGTCCCCCAGCACCCCCACCCCCCAGCAGTGAGGGGCACCTGCCAGCAGGCCCCCATTCATGTCCCCCAGCCCCCCCACCCCCCCCAGCATTGACAGGCACCTGCCAGCAGGACCCGACACATGTCCCCCGCACCCCCACCCCCCCAGCATTGACAGGCACCTGCCAGCAGGCCCCGACACATGTCCCCCAGCACCCCCACCCCCCGGCAGTGAGGGGCACCTGCCAGCAGGCCCCCACTCATGTCCCACAGCCCCCCCCACACCCCCAGCATTGACAGACACCTGCAAGCAGGCCCCGACACATGTCCCCCAGCCAACAGGTCATCACAATCTAGATCCCTGGCCCTTCTGTCCACCCAAATCCCACCCCACGCCACCCCAGTCCAAACACCCAACCAAGCTTTACATCCACTCCAAATTTAAATCCCCATTACATGATAGATCACAAATAAGCAGTATGCGCATGAGTACAAGTCTGTCAGACCCACACAATGGCAACACATGACTGAGAAAACCCACATTGTGACATGCATGAAACCAATGAGAGAAGACCACACATTGAAGTAAGAAACAAAAATGTATTCAAGTCAAAATGAAGGAAATGAAATCAAAACACACAATAATGCCAATAATAATCAAAATGCAGCATGTCCCAAACAATGATTAATAAATAAAATGCGAATCCAAATTAATCCAAATGAAAATGTGTCCAAAGTCACCGTCCAAGAAAGCAAATCCAAAGGGAAAGAAAAGCGTAACATCCATTGCTCCATGGTGAAGAAAAAAAAAGATGAAGGAGAAAAATACAAATACAAATAGCAAATCCAGGGTCCATGAGCCCAACGATATAAATGAAACCTACAATGAAACCTACCTAATTACTAACTATATACAAAAATGTGGGGCATAGTCCATGCGCCCCAAATGAAAGAAAAAAGAAATGAAACTTAACACTAATGAACTATATACAATGGCGGCGGGCAAGTCCAATGGCTCACTTGTTGATGTCATGGGCCAGGGCATCATCGAACTCCTGTTCAATGTCTTGGAGGCGGGCCTGTTCTCTGGCCCCGAGGTCTTGCAAGGATAACGCCATGTCCACCTCCAACTCCCTGCGAATTCCCTCGAGGCACTCAGCCCGCCTCAGCGCCCTGCGCATGGAGTTCTCCGCCCTGACCATTGTGAGCCGTGCCTCCTCCGCCCGCCGCCGCTCTGCACCCATCTGCTGGCCCAACCGCTGCCACATGGAAGACACTCCCATTTCAGGGTCCTCCTGCCCTCCGGCCGATGCCTGCCCCTCTGATGTAGATGGCCCCGAGCCATGATGCCTCCCACGTTGAGCCTGCCGCTGCCTCCGACGTAACTGCCTCTGCCAGCACGACAGCATCCAGGCTGATGGAATCCACTGACGCCGTCGTGCACGTGCCCTGCCCGATGATGCCGGCACATCCTCCATCTGCTGGGGTCCAGTTGCTGTGGTGTCCACCCCTGCTGGACCTCTGACTCCCGACTGTGGCAGGGATGGGATCCCCACTGAGCTGGCTGGGTTGGTCAGGGCAGGTCGACAGGGGGCCCTAGTGGCATCTGGGCCGGAAGGCGGCATGGAGAACGACTGGCGCATAGTCTCCACAGAGGAGGAGAGGGCCGCCAGAGTGGCCGACACATGTACAAAACCCCCGACCATGGACACTCCCAACTGGGCCACGTTGGCACGCTGCTCTTCGTGATTACGTGCGCAACGTGACACCAATTAGGACCTTCTCCATACGGCCAGGGTTCCTCTCGTCCGCAGGTAGAGGAGTGTCAGATGACATGGACATCCCCCCTACCTGCGGACGGGCCTGGGATGGGGCATCCCTGCTGGTGCATGGTGGTGCAGTCACAGTGTCAGGAACAGTGATATGCACAGGCCCCTCCACGGCGACCTGTGATGCTTCCTGCCCCTGGACTGCACCACTTGCACCAGTGGTACCACCCCCACCAGGCCCCATGTGCGGCTCAGTAGCGGCCTTCTCCTCCTCTGTGGAAACCACCAACCTGGATGGCTCCACACCGTCTTCCGCCGTTGCAAGCCCCTGTGGGGGCTCACCCACCCCTTCCGCTACAGCCGTAGTGGAAAACGCAGCACCAGTCCCCTCACTCCCGGACGATGGCAAATTCTGGGAGGGTGACTGGGCCTTGCGTCCCCGGCCGGTGGGGGCATCTCCGCCGCTTTGCTCCACAGCGCCGTCTCCGCCCTCTTCATCACTTGCCGCTGTGTAGAGGGAGACATAGAACACAAGCATCAGGGTACTGTACAATGGTCCCCTAGACAGGAAGCAATAGCAGATGAGTGGCAGTCAAACATCACTTCCATCATGTCCCTCCACAACACATGGGTCAGTGCAGGCAAAACACATGCAGTAACAGGCATGGCGCATGCAATGAACATTAGCATACATGTCCAAGGGACTCTTGAAACATACAATGCTGGTTTGAAACTCACATGCACACACTTCACCGTAGTTTCATCCATCTGGCCTTGTACACCCCAGACACAGTGGATACAAGGATGAGTAGGCTGCATCAGTGAATCTGAACATTGTCACAGACATGTGTCATGCATCCATGGCATTTACAAGTCACAGACAGGCAAGTCAGAGACACAGACATGGACAATATACATGTCCATGACCGCAGCACCCATCTCTCACGCCACATCCATGTCCAATAACAGAGACAGGCATGCATTAATGTGTGCATTCCGCATGCTGCTCCGCATGTTGCATTGTAACACATGCACCTACCATGTGGTTCACACATTACTGGTCTCACATGCATGGCCATGATGTCCCTGCACACACACATACGTACATGGCCTATGTCAGACATACAGGAAAGTATCAGACAACCAGCACCCTGCAACATGCCCTGTCTCACACAGCAATGCTTGGCCACTTACCGCTCAACTCCAGACGGATCTGCCTCTGAAGGATCTGGGCGTGGAGCGCTGGGGCTACGCGTTCCAGGACCCTCATCTGGATGGTACTCATGCTGCCCCGGCCCCCCTCCAAGAGGCTCCGGGCCTTTACGAGGGTCCTGGACCTCAAGTCCTCCCAGCGCTTCTTGACTTGCTTGATGTTGCGGGTTGCCACCCCCTCCGCGTTGATGGCAACCACAAAGTCGTCCCAGATCCTATCCCGTCTTTCCTTGTTGGCGCATGATTTTCCGAAGAGGGCATCATAATGCCCCAGGACATGCTCCACCAGGACACCAACTTCCTTCTGACTGAAGCTGGTGGCCCTCTGCCCCTCTGGCTGGGAGTCGCCAGTGGTCTCAGATGGTGTTTGCCCCGACATGGCGACCCCCGAGGCATGCGTGAGTGGGCAACTGGGTCCTGGGGCTGGGCTGTGGAGCGATGGTATCCCAGTCAGAAGTCTTCTGTTCCAGCAGGGGTGGACACAGCAACTGGACCCCTGCAGATGGCTGATGTGCAGGCACCAAATAGCAGGGCACGTGGGCAGCAGGCAGTCAGGCAGCAGCAGATGGCAGGTGGGAGCATGCTCGGGGCTCTGGGGGGCAGGAAAATGGTCTTCAGGGCAGGAGTGTGGTCTTCCGTGTGTTTTCGCATAGCCAGCTTGATACAGAGTGATTTGGCACGTGAAAAAATTGCACGTCAGCATGTAATTCGAGGAAAGGCCCTTAGCGCGTAAGCGCGTCAGCACACGTACGCGATTTCATTGGACCAAAGGCCCTTGGAGCGTAAGCGCGTCTGTGATGTATCGTGCAGTGGGCGTTGCCCTTTCGTGTGTAAAACTTCCCGTGAACCCCTGGAATACACGTACCCTGGCCAATCGCGTGTGAAACTTCCTGCGCACCCCTGAAATACACGTACCCTGCTGAAATTGCGTGTGAAACTTCCCGCGCATCCCTGAAATACACGTACCCAGGCCAATCGCGTGTGAAATTTCCTGTGCACCCTTGAAATACACGTACCCTGCTGAAATCGGGTGTGAAACTTCACGCGCACCCCTGAAATACACGTACCCAGGCCAATCGCGTGTGATACTTCACACGCACCCCTGAAATACACGTACCCTGCTGAAATCATGTGTGAAACTTCACGCGCACCCCTGAAATACACGTACCCTGCTGAAATCGCGTGTGAAACTTCCCGTGCATCCCTGAAATACACGTACCCAGGCCAATCGCGTGTGAAACTTCATGCACACCCCTGAAATACACGTACCCAGGCCAATCGCGTGTGAAACTGCACGCACACCCCTGAAATACATGTACCCAGGCCAATCGCATGTAAAACTTCCTGCGCACCCCTGAAATACACGTACCCCACTCAGTATATGCGTGCTTTTTATTTGTGCACACTTTTGTAATGCGCAGGGACGCTACCGCCTGCCTCGTGTGGCGGACGTGTTTAGGACTGTGCGTGTCTTTGCCCGTGCGCGGGTTTGCCCTATTCGATTCCATGAATACGTGTAGTTTGCGTGCTTGTGGGCGTTCCGTGTACTTCCCAGCAGTACTTCCCCCGTTACGCCTTCTTTTTCATGCATTATTCCCCATTCCGCGTGTTACGCCCCCTGTTCCGCCTACTTTTGTTGTGTGCGCTTTCGCTGTGCGCTTAGCGCATGCGGTTTGGAGACGTGTGCGCCAGCGTGCGCCATGCACGGATTTGGCACACAACCAGTGGGAAAGTAGCGCAGCGCCTTCCTTGAATCGCACGCATGCGCATGCGCTTGCTTTCTCACGCTTGCGCCTCCTTGCGCCTGCTTGCGCTGGGATTTTTGGCGCACGTTTGTTCCATGAATTGGCCCCATGATGTTTTGCCAGCGTCCTCGACCCAAAGATGCTACAAAATAATGACAAAAAGATAATTTACATTTACCTCTGTATGAATGTTAAGCAATTGATTAATGTCTATTACCATGTCATTTGTGAAAATTTTACAGGGGCGTCTTTCAGTGTACACCATAGTTTTCTAAATACAAATCTCAAATTGGAAATTACAAATGAAGAGAAAACCATTACTGTAATCTACATAATATGATCAAGAAAATGTTATTGGGCATATTTTATTCTTATGTTTTAAAGATCCATTAATTGGAACTCCGCAGAAGGGTACAACATTGTTACAAAGAGTCATTTTTTCGATCAGGTTTTTACTAAAACTTTATCATCGAAAAAAAACATTAAAAGATGAGGGTGGGGAAGTGGTGGGGAGAGGGATATAATTGTTGGGGTAGGGAAAATAAATTCAAAATAACGATAGCGAAGGGGGGTGGTTTGGAGGGGAAAATACCAAATTAAAAAAATAAAAATCCCAAAAAATTGATTGGTGAGAAAAAAAGGTTAAGTGAAAAACCCATCGAAAAAATGACATTCGTTGAGAGAACATAGGACCGTCTGGGGGTGATTCATAGATTTCAGCGCAGAGGCAGCGCACGCGAGCAGCGCAGAGAGGGAGCGTGCGCCAGCCGTGTGCGCTAAACAGCATTCTGGCACACCGCATATTCATGGATTTCCCAAGCCATTTTGAGCCCTGGCGCAGCGAACATCCCGCAGCGCCAGTAACGCCCCCAAGAACGTCCCTTGCGCAAGGAAAAGATCCCCAATACGGCGCAAAGAGCCGCGCTAACCCTGGACCAGCTCACAGGGCCGCTACACTCTAATCGTGTGAAAATACTACACGTACCCCGCTCACCGCAGCCAGAACGCATGAAAATATACTCACGCACCCCCTCGGAATACGGGTACCCCGCTCGTGCAGCAAAATCACGTGTAAAACTCCCTGCGCACCCCCGTAATACACGTACTCCGTTCGCGCCAGGTAAATTGCGTGGGAAAAGTCCCCCCTGTGGTGTGGACTGCCTGTGCAGCATGGGGAGGGTGAATGGGCTGCCTGTGTGGCATGCCCAGGGTGGATGGGCTGCCTGTGGGGCATGCCCAGGGTGGATGGGCTGCCTGTCGGGCATGGCCAGGGTGGATGGGCTGCCTGCGGGGCATGCCCAGGGTGGATGGGCTGCCTGCACGTATTCCGGCACGAGTGGGGTACATGTATTTCAGGGGTGCGTCTGGAGATTCACACGTGATAGGCCTGGCGCGAGCCGGGTACGTGTATTCTGGGGGTATGCAGGGAGTTTTACACGCTATAGGCATGGCGTGAATGGGGTAAGTGTATTTCGGGTGTGTGCCTGGAGTTTCACACGCGATAGGCCTGGCGCGAGCCGGGTACGTGTATTCCAAGGGTACACAGGGAGTTTTACACATGATCTGGCAGTGTGTGCCCTCCCGGGTGTGCGCCCCCCTCCCCATGCCCCACTGGCAGCCCACACCACAGGGGACCAGCCCACACCCCAGTCCATGCCCCGCAGGCAGTCCATCACCCCTGCCCATGCCCTGCAGGCAGGCCACATGGCACCATGCACATGGGAGCCCAAACTCATGTCCCCCACCCACCCCTATTGACGGGCACCTGCCAGCAGGCCCCGACAAATGGCCCACCAAACAACATGTCCTAACAAAATAGACCCATGGCCCTAATGCCAAACCAAATCCCCCTTACCCCCCAGTACAAGCATGCAACCATGCACAGCACTCACTCCCAAATGACCCATGGCATGACACTCTTAAAAGAACCGCCATGCCCATGCATAAATGCACAACAGGGCCACACATTGGCAACACATGACTGAGGCAATATTCATTGAGACATGCACAAAACCAATGATAGAACACAACACCAATCATGAACTTAGAATTTATGTATTAAGAACCCAATGAAATTACATAAATAAAATCAAACTTGAAAATCAATAAACAATGACAGATATTAACAAAAAATAAAGAAAATGAAATAACGAAAGTGGTCCATTGCCAATGTCAATATGAAAAAAATAATCCCAAAAAAATAAAACCATTGGTCCATCGGAATAGTCCATAAAGAAAGTATGTACAACTCTTCAACTATGTACAAACCAAGTCCAAAGGGTCCATGATCCCCAAAATAAATTAAACCTACCAAAAAGTCTTAGGAAAATAAAACTATATACATGAAGTGGAGCAAAGTCCATTAACTCCAAAAAAAACAAAGGAAACCTAACACTAAAGAACTATGTACAAAGGCGGCGTGCAAGTCCTACGGCTCACTCTTTGATGTTCCGGGCCAGGGCATCATCGAACTTCTTTCCAACGTCCCGAAGGCGGGCCTCTTCCCTGGCCTCGAGGTCTCGCAGGGATGCAGTCATGGCAGCCTCAAACTCCCTGCGAGTTGCCTCGAGGCACTCAGCCCGCCCCAATGCCTTGCGCATGGAGTTCTCCGCCCTGACCATAGTGAGCCGTGCCTCCTCCGCCCGCCGCCGCTCCGCATCTATTTGCCGGCCCAACCGCTGCCACACGGAAGACACTCCCAATCCAGGGTTCTCCTGCCCTCTGGCCGATGCCTGCCCCTGTGATGTTGATGGCCCTGAGCCATCATCACTCCCATCTTGAGCCTGCTGCTGCTGTGCATGTGGCCTGCCTGTCGATGCCTGCACGTTCTCCTCCTGCTGGGGTCCAGTTGTTGGGGTGGGCCCCCCGCTGGACCTCCGACTCCCGACTGTGGCAGGGATGTGTCCTCCACCAGCCTGGCCGCTGGGTGAGGGGCAGTTCCACAGGGTGCCCAGGTGATACTTGGGCAGGAAGATGGCACGGAGGATGACTGGCACATAAGGGGTTCAGTTGAGGAGGGGGTTGATAGAAGTTCCAGCACACAGAGGAACCCAGCCGTGCTGACCTGTCCCAGTAGGTCGACGCAGTCAGTGAGGCATTCGAAATGACGTGCATTGTCCACATGAGAACCCTGCACGTCATCCCAAATGCCACGTTGACGCAGCGCCATCCCAGCCAGGACAGGCTCAACACGGTCCCGGATTGCCACTTCCGCAGGGAGAGGAAGGCCAGTTGTTTGCGCATCCCCTCCTGAGAACTGGTCTGGACGAAGGCATCCCTGCTGGTGCGGAATGATGCAGTCACAGGATCGGGGACAGGATTACACGCTGTAGCGGCCTGTGCCGCCTCCTGTCCCTGCCCCTGGACTGCACCACTAGCACCAGTGGAATCCCCCCTCCAGGCCCCATGCATGGGCCTTCCACGGCCTCCTCCTCAACCAAACCCCCCACCAACCTGGATGACTCTGTGCCATCTACCTCCATAGCGCCCTGTGGGAGCTCAGCTGCCCTTTCTGCAGCCGAGGAGTCCACCTCCGACCTCCGCCTCTTGGACCTTCCCTCGGCAGCTGCGGACGCGGCACCAGACTCCTCACTCCCCGAAGAGATGACAACCCGGGAGGGGAGCTGGGCCTTGCGTCTCCGGCTGACAGTGGGATCCCTGCCGCTGTGCTCCACAGCACCGTCTCCACCTTCTTCATCAGTTGACGCTGCAGTCCGGGAGAGACAGAAAACAGGCATAAGGGCACTGTAGAATGGTCTGATACACACATGACATTTGCAAATGAGTGGCAGTGTCAAACTTCACAGATGGCATCACAAACATCATATCATTTGAACCCACACACATGCGCAAATTAACAGGAATGTTGCAGCAGGCAGCAGCATCCATACACATACAACATCATGAACATCCGAAGGTTAGCCTGACGTCACATGCAACACGGGGAGTGCCGAACACATGCATACAGGCCACCAGGCATACATGCATCTGTACATCTCCACCACCTGTAACAGTGTAATCATCGGCAACTATGTTACATCTGCCAATCGGGTTCCCACATGTCTGTGTCACATGCATCCATGGCGTATCACATTCGCACACATATCAAATACACACACGCACATGTATGCCGTGCACATACATGAAGGTGGAAGCAGCATCCATGTGTCACACCACAACCATGCCAGTGCATACACAGAAATGCTAACATGTGTGCATCCCCACATGCATTTGTGCATCATGCATTTGAACACATACACCATTGATGTGCCTCAAACATGACTGGACTCACATGCGGCAGGCTCATATCTCTGCACATACACAACCATGCATGGGCCTTTCCAGACATATGTCCAAGCTGCACACTCCTGGCACACCTCAACATGCACTGCGTCCAATCAGTACACATGGACACTTACCGCTCGACTCCAGACGGGTCTGCCTCTCAAGGACCTGCAGGTGGAGCGCTGGGCGTATACGTTCCAGCACCCTCATCTGGTTGTCGGTGAGGCGGACCCGGCACCCCTCTGCATGTGCTGCCTCCAAGATGCTCCGGGCCTTGCTGAGGGTCCTGGACCTGAAGTCCTCCCAGCGCTTCCGGAGGTGTGCTATGTCGCGGGCTGCCACCCCTCCACATTGATGGCAGCCACAATGTCCTTCCAGATCCTCTTCCGTTCTTCATTGTTGGCGCGCGGTCTTCCGAAGAGGGCATCATAATGCACCAGGACTTGCTCCACCAGGATACCAACTTCTGCGGCACTGACGCTGGTAGCCCTCTGCCTCTCTGGTTGGGGGTTGCCAGTGGTCTCTGATGTTGTTTCCCCCGACATGGCAACCCGAGGCAGGTGTGGGTGGGCAACTGGGTCGTGATGCTGGGCTGTGGAGCGATGGAACTTCAGTCGGGAGTCTTCTGTTCCAGCAGGGGTGGCCACGGCAATGTCATCTGCTGCCCCAACTAGCTAGGGTAAGGAGGCTGCAGGGGCAGCTGCAGCTCAATCCACCCCAGCTCGGAGTCACCCAGCCGGGACAGTGTTGGTCCCATACCATCACACCAAAGTTGGTCCTGCCAACAGCACCCAGCAGCCAATGCCTGCAGTGGGACCTTTGGTCATTGTGCCTTTGTCTACTTCCAGTACCCAGTCCACCTGCGCTTCAGCCCCTACTGACCAGAGCGGCGTAAGCCACTTAGGGTCTGCACCACCTCTCAAGAGGAAGAAGCGTGCTCTTGCGGAACAGGCTGGGACCCCAGACACGGCTCACCCCTCCCGCACGTCAAGGAAGAACAAGTTACTTTCTTACCTGGTAACGTTCTTTCGATGGGATGGTCCGACGACGTATTCCATATCTATGACAGGTAATCACCGCAGCACAGCTGTGGTGATTACCTGTCATAGATATGGAATACGTCGGAGGACCCAATCCCCTCGAAGTGGAGTTTCAATGATGTGGAACTAGACACACTTATGGGCTACGTGTCGGCCCATGGCCGTGAAATGCTGGTGACTGCAGGGTGTAAGACTGCGACTGCTCAACATAGGGCCCACTGGCAGTGCATCGCGGACCACATTAGTTCCCTTGGATTCGTGAGGCGCACAGCTGATGATTGCTCAAAGCGGTGCAATGACCTCAAACGCAGAGCAAAAAACAAGCTGGCTTCCAATCATGCCTCTACTCCGGTGACTGGCAGTGGGTCTCCACCAGAGGAGGAAGTACTCACAGAACACGAGTCAATCGCTGGAGGCTTCATCACAGAGGATCAGATCCAAGGCGTGGGAGACCTACCAGATCTTGAGGCAATGTCCGGTGAGTGGTCATGCATGTGTGTGCAAACCATGTGTATGTTGCTTGGGTGATGTGTTCTGAGGCTGCGTAGTCATGACTGCTATGACATGACTGCTATGGGTCACACATGTGGTGCATCGTCCGGCCTTGGGTTTCACAGTATCCCCTGTGACAGCAGTTAACAATTTGCACCCGATTACTGCACTTGCCCTTCAACTGCCATCATGCCACAACATTGTTGATACTGTTTTCCTGTTCATTCTGCCTGATTGATGGAATCATTTGCATGATTAACACACATTTTTGTGCCGTTCTGCCCCAAATTCACCATACTTCAAACATAGATTTCACCCCACAATGCCCCACATTTGTTTACTTTTATGGAAATGATTTCATCAATCAGGCTGATTGACTTTTGTGTACCTACACATGCTCTGCACACGATCAGTTCGGGGCCCTGTTTGAATGTTCAACATGACAATTGACTTCTGTCATGTCCAAGTGACCAACCATTGATGTATTCATGTGCCTGCCATCACTGTATTAGTAAGCACTGGCTTTGTTGCAGTGTGTGGCACATGCATGTTTTGTCACTCTTTTGCATGTTCTATTTCATGATGTCGATCTCACATGAATGGGGGACAGTACTGATTTGCTACCATCTGGGTGTCCTTGTCAGATCTGCCATGGCTATGCTACATGCCATCTGTGTGCCGGCATGTGTCATGTATGTGGATTGTTCATGCCACTCACAGGCTAATGTGTGATGCAGGTGCTATGCAGCATGCTGCACATGTGTTGCTTTTCCATCTTGTAGACCTCAGTGTCTGCTTTTAGGCTCCCCTTTCACTTCATTGCCAGTGCATGCATGCCGGAGTTAGTGTCATGTGTGACATGTGTCATTTATGTATTAGATGTGTAGATTGTGATGCCTGTGTGTGTGGGCTATGCTATTCATGCCTGTCTTCATTACTTTTGTTTTATGTTTGTACCGGTGATGAGGCACTAGATGCTGTTGAGGAGGAGGCGGTGGCGCAAGGGCAGGAGTACTAACAGCCCTAACCAGGCACCAGTGGAGGACGTGGGGTGGTGGTGGGCGAAAATCCATTACTCCTACAGACCATCCATCCTGTCCACGGGTGTCTCTGGGTACACCTCCGAAGACCTCTATGCCTCAGGTGCTGAATCTGACATTGAGACAAATGTCCTGTCGCAGGTGAATGTTTCTGGCAGGGATGCTGTTCTGTGCAACCCACTGCACTGGGGGTAGACCCCTCTATGGGGCATTCAGTGTTGGAATGTCTGCCTGTGGCAGTTACGGATGCAGGGTCACACTCCACTATATTTGCTATATTTGCTCCTGTTCCTGGGCCAGCAGATCACAGGAGGAATGCAGTCCTGCAGCCACAGGCAGTGCCAGCACAGCAAGGTGCACATCACCTTGCCCCAAACAGGTGGGGTGCCCGCCAAAGGCAATATTGTGTGGGAGAACTCCATGTATACTATTGCAGCACAACAGGGGGCATTGTGTGAGATGATGGCTCCGGCCGTAGATTTGGTGGCCACTTCCATTCCCCCCCCCTGAAAGTCAGGTGGAGCTCCAGGAGCAGGCAATAGAGTCCATGTGCCGCTCACACAGGGAGGACATGTTGGCGTCCAACAGGGACCGACGGGGTGGACTGGAGACTCTGCGCACAGCCATATCTACAGAATCACAGGCCCACAGGGATGCCTTGAGGTAAGAACACAGGTCCCTCAGAGATACTCTGGGTGCACTTTAGGTGTCCCAGAGTACAAGGTCAGAACAGCAGCTGGAGCAGCTAACACGTACAATCTCAGCTGAGCTCCAGGCAACCCGTGAGGATATCTGGGCATCACACGAGGCCTTGCAGGCAGAAATCCCTGCTACACGTGACGTGCTGCATGGGGATCTCCGTACCATCATCCTGCAGAACCAAACCTTTCAAACACACATGCTTGCTGCCATGGAGGAGCATGCCAGGGCTTTGCATGGTCTGCCTCCCATACCACGCGCACCTTCTAATGTACCACCAGAGGGTGATGACAGAGACAGCAGTTCTCCCACTATAGGGTAGCTGTGCAGGCCATGAGCCGAAGGAGGGATTTTTTTTTCTCAACATCTACGCATGTGGGTGTTGGGGTGCATCCTGTACCTCCTCTCTCCTGGGTGCCCCCCCCACCCTGGTCGACAAATGGCCATTTTTGATTTTTCTTTTTCATTTTTCTTTTTAACAAAATTGTTTTTTTTAGATTTTTTTTCTTTTTGTAGTTCATATTTGATTCCAATTTGCAATTTTTCATTAGAATTTCATTTTTTCTTTTCATTTTCTGTTTTGATTTTTTCAGTTTATTGTTTTCATTTTCTTTTCATGTTTAATTTGATTTTTTTATTTTTTTTATATTTTATTTATTTACTATTTTGATTTTTCAATTTCCAATTCATTAATTTTGTTTAGTTTTGATTTTCTATTTTTTTCTTATTTTTCATTTAATTATTTTAAGTTACATTTACTTTTCTGTGGTTTACTATTTTCTTTCAGATTGTACATTCATGTTACAGTGTGTTGCTTTGTGTGGCTCCCGTAGGCATCCACTGTGTGTTCCAGCTGGGCACATGCAGGCTTGTCCTGTGTTTGGGTTTGAAACTTGGGTTCCTGACACATATGCCCCTCCTGCTTCCCCTTTAAATGTGCTCGCAAGGTTGTGATCAAGTGACAAAAATTTACACAGAGGCATTGGGCTCCCATAGGTTGTGTGGGCAGTCTGTGGTCCAAACTATGCATACACCCCTAGTGGGGAATGGTGACGATTTCTCCACTGCATGGTTGATTTGTATATTGCATTCCATACAGGACATTTTGCATATTTGCATGTAGCTTCTTCATGTCTTAACGAGCCGGTCTCCATGCAGATGCAGTTCATGTTGTATGCAGTACACTGCCACATTTACCTACCAACAACACACTGGAGATGGAAGGGGTCCATGTGTTGCCTTTGTCAGGTTATGACACTTGTACTACTTAAATTTTTTACTGTCATACGTTGCCACTGTTGGGTCCTGTACTAAAGTTTTGTCTTGCTGGTAAGTATTTGTTTATGTGTACTGTTTCTTTTTCATTAGTGAGAGTGAATTGTCTCTGGGCTGTTACCATTTGGGACAGTGTACTTTGTGACACTTGTGTCATGTGTTGTGCATTCATTTGGTTGCTTTCACATTGCATGCCATGCCATGGTGTGTTGGGTAGCTGAGATGGGGTTAGGGAGGGGTTGGGTGACATGGCACAATTTGGGTGTACTATTTTGCAAGGGGGTAGTCCTTCATGCTGCATGAATGTGTGCCTTTTACTGACACAGCATTGGGTGTGTTTAAGTAGCTAGGGATGCACACAATATAGCACTTCCAGGTAAACAATCTCAGGGTGGTATGGTTGTGACATTGACTGTCCCTTTTGTCATCATCATCAATTGTCAGCTGGTATGTGCCAGGCCTGTGTGCCCTCCACAGGTGTGGGATTTTAGGTGAAGAATTTTGCCACAAGCTGGGTACGGGCTGCCTCACCACGTGCCCTTTCACATCCCATGCGCAGCGGCCGTGCATGTGGTTGGGGATGTGGGGGCACCACCATGTCCACCGGCACGCCCCGCCGGGTTGCAACGTTGTGCAGGACAAATGCTGCCACTATGATCCTGCACACTACTGGGGGCGCATATAGCAGCTGCCCCCCAGAGCGTTCAAGGGAGAGAACACATGACTTGAGCACTCCAAATGTGCACTCCACTTTGCCGCGGTTTGCAATATGGGCTGTGTTGTATCTTACCTCGGGTGGTGTGGTGGGGTTCCGTATTGGCGTCATCATGTAAGTGCTCAGAGGGTAGGCACTGTCCCCTGGGGAGGTGATAATGGTTGTCACTAGTTGGGTTTTCCCATTTCTCAGTGTCTGACATGCATGCATGTGCAGAGGCATTTGTACTGACCAATGAGCCATGTGTCACCATGCCTCCCAGCTTCCAGGTCCCGTTTAGGGGTGACATTCAGAATATGAAACTATCATGGCTGAACCCCGGATAGTTGGCATATACTGAGGTGATGATTCCCTTGGCATCACATACAACCTGCACGTTGATGGAATGCCAGTGCTTGCGGTTTCAATAGGTGGGCTCAGTGGCTCTGGGAGGACGTAGAGCCACATGGGTGCAATCAACGGTACCTAGCACTTTGGGGAAGTGTGCCACCCCGTAAAAGTCCCAAACCACGGCCTGCCTTTCTGCAGGTGTTTTGGGCATGTATATGTGCCTGCGGCATGAGGGGCGTGCAGTCATGATCGCCAACTCCTGGTGTAGGCAGCGTGACTGCGTGGCCTGTGAGACACCCCCAACTATGGCACTAGTCCACTGAAATGACCCAGTAGCCAAGAAATGCAGTACATTGAGCACCTTTTCCAGGGGGCTCAGTGCTTGGGAGCACAGGGTGGGTGATGTGAGGTCATCCTCCCACTCCCTGACCAGTTCTAGGATTATTAGTGGTTGAAACCTGTACCTCCCATAGACCTGGTCATCAGGCATCCCAAAAAGGCTGGTCCTGGGTAAAAAAATGCGGGCCTGGCTATCCTCCTCCTCCTGCGGTGTCCCACGACCACTGCTGTGAGGAACAGTATATTCATCATAGCGTATGAGATTTTTTGTTGTTTGCGTGCACTTTTATGCTGCGCGGGCCGCTTACGCCTGCTTCCTGCTGGCGTATATGTTTCCGGATTAGCGTATCTTTTTTGGCGCACGCATTTCCCCTGTTCGATTCCATGAATACTTGTTGTTAGCGCGCGTGCGGGCGTTGCCAGCATTTAGCTGCAGTACTTCCCCCGTAACGCCCACATTTTCACGCGTTGTTCCCCATTCCGCGTGTTCCACCCCGTGTTCCACCCCCTTTTGTTGTGTGCGCTACACGTTGTGCGCTTTCGCTGTGCGCGTCGCACACAGCATTTAGGGACGTGTGCGCCCATGTGTGCCACCCACGGATTTGGCGCACATCCCGGGGTAAACACGCGCAGCGCATTCCATGAAGCGACAAACGGCTGCGTGCACGGCTTTAGCATGCGTGCGCTGCGATTTTCACGCTTGCGCTCCCCTTTTCAGCGCACATTAATTCCATGAATTACCCTGACAGTGTTCATCCACTATCTGTGTTGCAGTAAAATGAGGTTCAGGAAGCAAAGCGGCCCACACAAAATATTCACTTCAAGCGTGCACTCCTGTTTCTTCATGCACACCTTTACTTCCTGCAGGCGCTGCATTTCTCTTACACCCAAGCATCAAGACATCCTGCCAGCCAGGGAAACGCCATTCGTATAGACAGCTTGCCACAGCACCACATGCAGACAGGTACTAGGTCCAAAGATGGGGCATCACCAAAAGGTGTGCTGGGGGGAAAGAAATTGACAGATCGTGTGGCCCGCGAAGGTTGGGAGCTGGGGGTATAGAAAGACAGGCAAGGGCAGCACATGTAATCCCAGTGCAGCAGCACTAGTGTCAGACAACATTCCATCCCATGTGCTTGTCTGCTTGCCCGGCCCCCGCTGGGTGCCCCCCTGTCTGTGACTTGGTGCAATAGCTCAGCTCACCCATGCATAAAGGCAGCCTCTCACGCTCGCTCGCATCTGGAAGAATGGCCGGGTACGATACAACAGGCAGAGTTTCTCAATAGTTTTCACCCTTACAAAAATGGCCAAGGACTCAGTACCCCCCAGCTAAAATGATAAACATTGAATGCCCTCTTTGAATGTATGCATTAAAGCCGACCACGGGCTCGAAACGCAGTCGTCAGGTTTGTAGGCCTGACACTACACCACGGCATTATATAACCCGATGAAAAATAACAAACAACTAAAGGTAAAATGTCTCATTTTGGTTCTGCAATTCCCAGGGAAAACATTTGGATTGGTTTTTGAAGTTTAAAACACGCAAATCTTTTAACGTTTTCAAAAACACTACTAGAAGAAAAAATACTCTCTGGGCTTTGTGTTTGTGTTGTTTTTATGAAAGGCAAATGCCATTCGTGCTTTACAATTTGGGTGGTTATGCAAAGCAAATTTAATGAAATGTGTAGATTTCTTCTTGATATGCTAATTTATGGCGACATCACATCCCATTGCCCCTAGAGCCAAGCAATGGCATGATTGACCTTAAATAGTATCAAAATCAAAAGGGTGTTTTTTGTTCAAATGTAAGCACATTATGATATTTAAATAATATGTATTCAGCAACTATGGTCATAACTAATAGCTGCATAGTGAAGTAACTCATCAAACTGGCCCCCATTGGTCAAAAGAGTGACCAATTTTGACCAACAAAAACTGGCCCACACTAACATTTTGCATTTTTGGTTCAGGCATTGCCCTATAGGCCAGTCCGAGCCTGGCGGCTCATCCATAATGGGCGCGGGGGGTGACGACCCTGTGGCCCCCTCATCCATTATGGAGGAGCCGAGGAGCCAGCCCCATGACACAATGAGCAATCCCTCAGCTGCTTTTTCCAGCTGAGGTAGTGCTCCCAGTGTTATGACTCAGATTAAATGAGACAACCTAAGGATACAGACTGGTAGCCAAAAGGATACACTCGTAGCTGTTTCAGAAGTAACGGTTAACCTGAAGTAGACCGATGTCCTGTCGAGATAGAACCTTCCAACCAATGTCACTCTCTGACTAATAAAACCTACAGCCAAAGAGTCATGGGTGGAAACGGCGAGTATGGCAACAAGATCCACCAGGCTGTTGGCAGAAAGGAGGAATTTAGAACAGGGCTAAAGCCAACAGGATAACAAGGACCCATCTAGGTACACTAACCTGTTGATCAGCACAGCCACAGGTAAGTCCAAAGTCAGGAGGTCATCCAAAAAGGGAAACGATGACTAGGAAGGCAGTTAGTAGAGGTATCTAACCCGGGCGGAATGAGGGCCACACTAGAGTCGGGTTGGTGCACACAGGATAGCGTCCATTAAGTTCAGTGCACTATTCTGTATGGAAAACAGGAAGGAGGGTGGAGACCTTGTTCCATATAGTTAAGCCCTTTTTGTAGTCTTTTAAATAGTGGATTCGCGAGAATTATGCACTTTAACTCCTGAAAAACATCAGCAAAAGAAACCAGGAGATGTGGTTTAGCAGTAGAGGAATACTGCTATAGTAACAGCTGATGACAAAGTGTAGAGTTATGTAGCCAGATAAGGAGACTTGCTCAACATGGAAGGAGAGAAGAGCTCTGCTGCGTAGTAGAATCCGGAAAGAAAGCTGCAGGGTAACGAGTCAGGAAAGAAGCCGGAATGGAAATCAGCATGCTGCTCCGAGGGAACTCCGGGTGGAAGTTTCTGAACAACGCTGCAAAGGAACGCGGAGAAAGCAACCTCTCCGGGCGGAACTGGATCTAAGGAGAGGAAGCAAGGAAACTTGCCAAAAAGGCTGGTAAGTGCTGAGTCTGCTAGTAAACACAGACTCCAAGCTCCGGAACGCCGAAGAATTGGAAAAAGATCAGAAGCACCGCAGGCTTGAAGGTGCCGTGTTAAATACGTGTCACATGACCAGCACGTATTCACGTTCCCAATCCCGTTCCACCTAGAATGGTCACGTGATTAGAGCCTGAGATCGTACACCAGCGAGTGCTCTAGTAGCATCAACACCGTCAGCAAGTGCATAAGGCAAGTACATAGTAATCAATAACGTTTCCCAAACAACCTCCAATGTGTGTAGAATGGCCTAGCAGATCTGAAGGCCGAGTGTGCAGGTAAGAGGGGGCGTTGAGACGTACGCAAGGCGGCAGGCATGACACCCAGGTTGGATGAACTGTCAAACGGAAACACTGTTTCCGTTTGACAATTCAGTTAGCAGCACATGCTCACTGAGCCATGCAACGCTGGAGGCGTTTTGCCTCACAAGCCTTGCATAGCTCATTGGAAATGCTGGCTGAGTAACTGCATGTCTGTATGTGTAAGGGGGAGCTCATGCGCCTCCTCACACATACAGACAGAGCAGCCTGGAGCGGGGCGTTTCAGCGCACACACGCAGGCTCTTGCTTCCAGATTCCTGTTCATCATGCAGGAGCACTGGGGAGGAAACCTCAGGACCAGGACAGAAGGTAATTTAATGTACATTTATCTTTTATTTAAATGTGTATGGATGCGTGTATGCTTGTGTTATGTGTGAGTGTATGATGGCTGCTCGTATGAATGATAAAGTGTTTGCTGTGTGAATGTGTGTGTGTGTGTTTGTGTGGGTTTGTGGAGCTAATTTTGGCAAGTTGGGGAGGGGGGGTGTACAAAAAAGGCATTAAAAAATGACTTTGTTGCACAATCCCCCTACCCACCTGCAAAAATCAGCTCTCCTATTGAGGCCCTGTGGAGCGCAGGGGACAGGGATGGTATTTTCTTTTACTGGACATCCATCATAGATGTCCAGTCAAAAATACCATGCTTTCCCCCCTGGGCCACCCCATTGCCTTGCATACACACAATCATTTTGATTGTGTTAGGCACTGTGGGGTAGGAGAGGGATAAAGGAGTCCAGAGACTCTGATGGGAGGAGGTGGGGAGAGCCCAGGGACTATACTCGGAGTAGGGTGCGGTGACTGGGTGGGACAGTTCAGAGCCATTTGGACTTACTGTCCATTTTGCATTTTTGTGGGGCGGGCCTTGTAACCCTTACCTCTGGTGCCCTGCAGGAGTGCCTGGTCCGGACTGTCGCTGTGCGTTGCCGGACTGTATGCTGCTTGCTCCAAGCACCTTCCCCTCACTGTCACACTAAAAGGGTATTCGCCCAGTAAGCAGTGTAGCGGAGGGTGATTGGATGAGACTCCCCAGATCTTGGGATGATCTGGACCCTCTGGGTGACCTAAGGGAGATAATAAGGCAGATGAGTAACTGTGCACCCACTCTCCCCCGCCTGCCGTGTCGTTCCCCTGGGCAGGATAAACTGACAGGCAATGCTGAAGTCCGCTCACCTTAATAACTACTTGGGATGCTGGAGCTGTACAGGCTCTGATTCCCAGTTGCTTCACTGGGTTTTGATGGCCGAGACCTGCTGCGGCGCATCTGATGCCTGAAGGTGAGTGTCTCAATGTCCTCAATGTGTTGCATGTAAATCTTCCACTGCACTTCGTAGTCTTTATTGTCTTTTATGCTTGTGTCCTGGATGTGTTGCCAATAAGTCTCTTCTGTCTTTATTATCTTTGTGCTAATAAAATGTCAACACGTTCTTCACGCTTATTTGTGGAGCACACGTGTGTCTTGTGTCCCTGTCTTGCAGCTCTGGTACCTCCACAGCGTTGAATGCTGTTCCCGTTGTGATATGGGTCTGCGTGACGACAGATGATCAGCGGATGATCAGGTAACTAACCTTTCAAGTATTCATCCATGTGGCGCGCTCCGCTTTTAAACATGCGTGTCTTGCTTTTTCTTACAGGAGCTGAAGGAAGAGGGAGCCTCCGATGTCTGACGGTGAGTATCCGAGTATCAGGGCTGGGTGGAGCGGGAGTCTACGACGTTCCAGGAGTTCCAAAGGAAAGTGGCAGTGGATCGATGACTGCACACCGACGTTTCAGGAGTTCAAATGGAACGTGGCGATGGAGATTGCGGAGTTTTAATAACGGGCCGGTGCACGTGGAAAAATACAGGATGGAAAGCGTTACACTGCCTCTTCCTTGCAGCCAGAGAAAACGCTAAGCGCTGGGTGTGGCTCAGAGCAGGGCATATATTGCCCTGGGCTGCACCCAGCACCACTAGACCACCATGGTTGCTGTTGCTGTAGAGTGGGAGTGCTGGGGGCCATCTTGATTTCGAGGAGGCATCCTGCCTTGGGGGCCAACTTGGATGTGACAGTTTGCTGTATAAGCAGGCTGCAGCCTGTTTCTGCGCCAACTAGCAAGCCTTAGTGACCAGGCATGGCCTACACTACGTGCCTGCATCTGGGGGACCTAGGACCTAAGTTTGAACACAACTGCCTTAAAGGGATGGGGTAGTACACTCTTCAGATTACATTCTGTCCCCAAAGGTAGCATAATATTTTAGAAAACATTTCTGTAAACTCCTAGAGAAAAGATTCAGAAGGCTCAAGGTCAAAGGTCCCAGACCAGAGAAAGAGGTGAAAGTTACTCTCAGCCCAGAAAGTGATGCAATGACATTGTTATTTCTAATCAAGAGTCAAAGACCCCAAGAGGGGTTTATCGGGTGAGGTCAGATGAAGAGGAGGTGGCAGACTTAGAGGAGAGGTGTATTGGAGCATGGAGGCGATTTTTGGAAAAGGTGAGGCATTGGATGGTGGGAGTAATTGGTACTGTTTGGTGAGTGTGGGCATGAGTAGCAAGTGAGATTTTTGGAGGGTAAGGATTGAGTGGGAAGTGATTGTGAAATGAGGGTGAATGAGAAGATGGGTGGAGTAGTAGTGCAGAGGAGGGAATGGTTGTGTGGTATACAAAGCGCCGGAGAACAGTTATTTGACCAGACTAAATAGAAAAGTATGAACGAGAGGTGGGGCCCTCCTAACGTAGCAACAGCTTCAAGGAGAACATGGAGTGAGACTCACACTAGAACATGTTTCTTTTTACTTATCTTGCAGGTAGGAAAACTATAAAAGTTTGTTGAATCCTGGTCAGGGAACAGTCTCTTGGCAGACAGGGTTACTATGTTCAATGTGTTTCTTACATTGCAAGTTACCTGTTGCTATATACATTTGAGTACTGACATTTTCTTTGGCACAGGTTAACAATTATCAATTCAGGGACTGACTGGTTTAAACGCTGCCATTAACATCAGTGCATTTTTCCACTTTTTCTTAATCTTACCCATTACAGGCCAAGCCAGGTTTTCAGTTTAAGCAGTAATTTTTTCACAAGGAAGTCTTCTTCCTCTTCCCCATTTGCATGTGGATATTAAATGTATTTGCTGTTCTTTTTAAGGTAGCAAAATATGGGTTATGATAAAGTTTTGAAGTTGATTACGTAGGATGTTCTTCCTCCTTTGGAGAATTTGTTTCTTAATTATCCCATACAATTAAGTCTTAAACTTCTAAATGTTCCCCAGGGAAAAGTTCTTGGTCACATGTATCTCACTCCTGGGTTTCCTGTGTACATTTCGGAATTTCAGGTTCTACGCATTCGGTCTGTTTAACCATGCTTTCATCCTTATTTCTGACCCTCTGAACAAATTAATTGAGGTTATACATGGGCACTTGAAAACTGTGTCTGCTCATGTATTTTTATATTCATTCTAGGGGTCCTAATTCAGTTCAATCTGTATATTGTAGAAAGGTTCTACTTCTTACACACCTGCGGGTTACTCTTCGTCATCTTTATCTCTTGTCTTTGTATAGATGCTACCAAATGACGCTTTGGAGCTTGAAACTTTTCACAGAAACAGGGCCTTCTGTGTAGCTAAGTTGAAATGGTTCTATGGGAAAACATCCTTCAACAAAAGTGAAGGACCTGAAATAGTGGGGGATAAAGACTGGGTACCAACTATTATTATATGCACAAAAATCCCCTCACTCCTAGGTAACACAACTGAGGTAGTTGCATGATAAATCAATAACAGAGGGTACATAAATCCCAAAAGTATATGGGATAGATTACTCACCATAATCGTATTTCTGATGCTTGTATCTCCTTAGATTCACATGCTATGCATAGGCCGACATCTAGTTGAAGCTGCAGAGTATTACAGTTGTTTTCGAAACTCGAAAAAGGGACGTCGACAGGGCGTGCCAGTATTACTATCCCTAGTGTGACGTCCACTGTACCCATGGTCCTTCGAGGTCCCTCAGATTGTTTTGTTTCCGACATGAGGTAGCATGAAGTGTATCGTGAGTACAGGTGTATGCAAGCAGTAAATATCAGAGAAGCCCATATAACATCTATGCACCTTCTCCCCAGGGAGGAATGGTGGGTGCATGTGAATCTAAGCAGATACAAGCATCAGAAATACAATTACGGTGAGTAATGTATCCCTTCTGAGGCTTGTGGAATCTGCTTAGATCACATGCTATGCATAGATTAGCGAACAGTGTTAGAAGGGAGTGGGTTGTGAGAAGGAGCAGCGGCAAATAGATGTTTTAGAACCGCTTGTCCCACCTGTGTATCTGCTTTAGAATGGGTGTCAATGCAGTATTGCTGAGTGAAGGTGTGTACTGAGCTCCATGTAGCTGTTTCGCAAATGCTGTCTAAGGGGAAAATTGCGATGAAGGCCAGAGTAGCTCCTGTGCTCCTTTTTTTTAAAATTTATTTTTCGTAGTGTGAGCTTTTGGTTTGAAAGGCAGTGCTTTGATTGATAATTAATAGCATAGTTGTATGCATCCGGCTATCCATCTGGAGATGGCATTTTCGGAAATGCGGTCTCTGTTACGCTTACCTGGACTCCTCGGGAGCGTAATGCCTTCTCAGCCTGTGGACCTGGTGCTTGACACTTTTTGGATTCTCTTTCTGTTTTAACAACAATAACAATAATAGAACACTATAACATCTATTGGCTAAAATAATACTGCATGAAATGTGTACTCTTTTAATCCCTCACTTCTCACCTATGTTTATTTTTTGTGGATCTCTCCATCCTGCTTTTCTACAGGGGATGAAGAAACAGTGATAACTCTGGTATCTGAAGTATTCTATAGTGTCTTGTCAGAAAATGCCTTTACTTTTTTAAGAAAGAGTCTTGGGGTAAGTAGCTGGTGAAATATACTGTAATCTTTTAGGGCTTGGATTAATTCCTACATTGAAGAGATCTATTTTTCTAATAAATTGCTCTTTTGTCCTTTCTTTTGCAGGTTCTCTGAATTTAGGAAAAGGAATTATGGCTGCGGAGAGCTGCAGAGTTACTCAGGATGAGAAAACATTTTAAAACGTAAGTTCGCCTATACGGAGTAACTGCAGCCTTCAGGAAAGCACGCAGAAACAACTGTGAGGTGAACATTTTTAAAAAACATTCAGGTACATAAAATGCTTAGTAAACATCTTCTTTCTTTAACTATTACATTTGTTTATTGTTAATTTAAATACCTCTTGTCTTGTCTGCAGGTTTTCAGAAAGCGAAGGAAAAATAGCTTCATAAGATGCGGTGGCTGCGGAAGAAACTTCTGACTGAAGCTGCTTCGACTATGAACGAAAACTGCAGACTGAAGATGCTGCGGCTGTGAGTGAAACTTCTGACGAAAGATAATTGCTTCAGAGATAACCTTAGATAGGTAAGTCTTTTCTACTAACCATTGTGAGGAGAAACGCTGGTAGCATTATCCGCTGTCAGCGGAGCAGACGCGAAGTGCGTCTTCCAGGGGAGGCGGGGCTTAAATAGCTCCCTCTGCAATATGAATAGAACTTGCTGCAACTTATGAATGGACTCTCTTTACCACCTCCACGAATGCCTGCTTTACTCTGAGAGGTGGTGTACGCTGATAAAGCCACCAGGTGGACCTTTATGGAGTTGAATACTAACCCCGAGTCTAACAAATGGAGCATATATAAAAGCACCAACATTTCCTCTATGGCGACTTGGTGGAGCACCCTCTTCACCTGGTGGAGCGTCCTTCATATCTGTTCATCGGTCCTCTCTCACCTCACCACACAGGCATAACAAGCCCCTATATACATACGACCTCAATAGTACTCCAGGATTCAAGCAAATAGAATTTTCACCTCTCCCTAGTATGCTTGCCAGTGCACATACCCCTATGTCCCTACCTTACTCCATCGCCAGTAGGAACAAAACACTTGGCTCCCACACCTCAACTAATAACTGATCCTAATCTAAGACCTGAATGCCCAATAGCTCCAGCACCACCTGTAAAGACCCATGTACTCATTCGCCCCCTATACTACATAAACTGCGGCAGACTGCCCTCGCAATGCCTCCTCAGCCTGAAGCTGCCACTATTAAATGGGCTCTTATTAACGCTAGATTGCCAATTGCTCATGCTCTAGACATCTCAGACCTAATCACCACCAATAAATTAGATGTTCTAGTGGTCACAGAAACGTCGCTAAATCCTGCGCTCATGCTAGCAGTTACATACAATTACAATATCTTCAGAACCGACAGAACCATCAAGAGAGGTGGTGTGGAAGCTATCATTGCCAAAAACTTACTTGCCATCAGAGAAAATACTAGCACACCTTTCCCCTCTGGAGAACTCCTTACTGTAAAACGCCCTCTCTGCGAAAACATCCAAAGGCCCTACTTAACAAAATAGCACTGCTTTGATTAAAATTGAAGAAAAAAAAACTAGCTTGGCGACCACGGCCAAACCTGATAATTTAGACAACATACTGCCTACTCCAAGCTCTCAGCACCCTATGCTCCCCAATCAAATAAGGAAAGGTTCTGAATGTACCCCCGTCACTACATCAGAGGTAGAGGCTATCATCAAAAATCTCAAGCCGTCCAGTTGCCAAGGAGACATCTGCCCAGCTTCAATCATCAAAGAAGGGGCCAAAGAATTTGCCCCTTTCATCACTTTCTTCATAAACTCTTTTGCCTCCTGCACCGTTCCCAAAAATCTTAAAGACGCCTGGGTTATGCCCCTCATCAAGAAACCCAACCTTGACCCCAATAGCCCCACCAACTTCAGACCAATGACCACAGTGCCTTTTCTCCCAAAGAACTTAGACAAGGCAGCATATGTCCAGATTCAAAATCATCTTCAGACCAATAACCAATAAGGCATCAGACAATCTGGTTTCAGACCAAGACACAGGACACACACAGCCCTCTTGGATCTCAAAATCCAGATGGATGAAGCTAGGGACAATGGAAAGCCTGCGCTACTCCTCCTACTGGAGCTGTCGGCAGCAGTCAATTTAGTCAACCACAATATCCTAACTAGCCACCTTATTACATCTGCCTCCTTCTCCACCAAAGCTGCAGCCTGGGTCAACTCATTCCTTTCCGACAGATAAATGAGGGTTTTCTCCCCCACTGCTTCAGCTGATCCCTCCCCCATCACATGTGGAGTCCCTCAAGGCTCATGTGTATCCCCTACCCTCTATAATATATTTACGAATCTCCTATTTGATCATCTAGATAACCTTGGCATATCATATACGAACTACGCAGATGATATGCAAATTCTCATCACCCTCTCATGAAAGTTGACAAGGAAGCCAAAACCTTAGGCTTCTACCTTGATTCCGCCCTAACCTTACAAAGACAAAAAACGCCACCTGATCCTCAACGGCCTACACAGCTAAATCTATAAACGCCTGTAGACCTTTCCTGTCCGCAAACAGTTGTACTACCCTTGCAAGAGCCCTTATTCTGTCCAAACTGGACTATTGTAATACTCTATACCTTGACACCAGCCAGAGGAACCTCCACAAGTATTGCAAAACAATGCACTGAGAACAGCCTTAAATATTCTTCATTCCAATCATATTTCACAAATCAGACGGGACACCAAGTAGCTCGCAATCCAAGACAGGATCACCTTTAGAACACTTATGATTACCCATACGTGCTTAAACAACTGAGCCCCTAAGTATCTGATAGACACATTTTCTAGGAAAGAGTCAATCAGACCTACTAGAGATATCTATGCCCACTGCCTCAACATACCTACATTCAAGCTAAGTAAAGCTGGAGGCTCCAGTTTTCCGGTGCTGGCGGCCAAGTCCTGGAATAAACTCCTGCTTGCTCTAAGGACAGACTCAATATTTCTCTCATTCCGGAACAAAGTAAAAGCTTGGTTGTTTGATCTAACACACTAACTACCTCTTCTACATTCGTGTTCCCATGACTTAGTTCCCTCATCGACTCTGCCAATTGCTCTAGAACACCCTTCTAGCCAGCCGCCTTTGGCAGTTTACTAGCCCACACTTGAGCCTTGTTATGAACCCTTGTACATTTTGTAAATGTTCCTATCTTGTATATATCTGTATATGATTATGTCTATGACTGCATATTTGTCTTTATCATTGTAGTAACTTGTTGTATCCCAAGAAAAGCTCCCAGGTACCCTTGGGTTCGGTGCGCTATATAAGCAAATAAAACAAATAAACAAAATATAATTAAGAATGTGGGATGGCGTACATTCTATGGGGTCTATCTGTTTAGGCTGGCACCAAATTACAAATCTCCTCCACTTGTCGAAATAACAGGATCTGGTGTTTGGTTTGCAAGCCTCCTTGAGGGTATCCATACACCGTTGTGGCAGATTAAGGTGTCCGAACTCTATGATCTCAGTAGCCAAGTTGCCAGGTTCATTGAGTGTGGTTGAGGGTGTACTGTTGTTCCCCTGTGTTGGGTCAATAGGTTGGTGTGACACAGGAGTTTGATGGGATCGCACATAGCCAGTGTGCGCAGATGTGGATACCATGGCAGCCTTGCCCACATGGGAGCAACTAGGATGAGCGTCATCTGTTCTCTGTGAATCTTGTTCACTACCCTGCTCATTAGGGGAGTTGGGGGAAAAGCGTGAGCAAATTTCCCTGATCAGTTCATCCATAGGGCATTCCCCTTGGAGCCTGGTTGGGGATCCTGGACGCGAAGTCTGGGCATTGCCTCTTTTCTCCTGTAGCAAACAAATCTAGCATGGGATAACCCCACTGAGAGAAGATGTGGTCTGCGACACCTGAGTCTAGTTTGCCACTCATGCTCCTCTGGTAGGGGATCTCTGCTTAGAGAGTCCGCTAGAGTGTTGAGTACCCCTGGAACGTGTTGGGATGATAGGAACATTCCTTGTCTGAGTGCCCATCTCCATATTTTCTGTGCCAGCTTGGACAGATTTGGAAAGTGTGTGCCCCCTTGTTTGTTTATATAGAACATTGCAGTGGTACTGTCTGTTAGGATCTGAACTGTTTTGTTCGTCAACTGCACTTCGAATACTTGAAGCGCTATGAATACTACCAGGAGTTCAGGTAGGTTGATGTGGTTCTGTGCTGTGATGAGAGTCCACAGACCATGTGCTGTGTGGTGAAGGTAATGTGCCCCCGACCCGCAGAGTGATGCGTCTGTTGTAACGATCGCTTGTGCTTCTGGATCGTGGAAGGGTTTTCCGTTTAACAGGTTTTCCTTCGACCACAAGCATAGGTACTAGAGTTGGCGAAACAAACACAAGATCGTCCCATTGACCGATTGCCTGAGACCATTGTTTCGCCAACCACTCCTGCATGGTCGCATGTGCAGTCGTGCATGCGGTACCAGGTATATGCACAACGCCATCATGCCTAGTAAACGCATCGCTTTGCGTACGCTTATCTGGCAACCGGCTTGGCACTGGGGTATTTGCCATAGAAGGTTTTGTACTCTTTCCATGGATGGAAAGGCCATGCCTGCTTCTGTGTCTAAGACAGCTCCGAGGGACTGTTTATTGCGTTTGCACAAGGCCTGACTTTTTCTCGTTTATTGAGAAGCCCAATTGGAAGAGAAGGTTTATGGTTCTTTGCGTGTTTTGTTTGCAAAGATGTCGTGTTTCCCCCATGATCAGCCAGTCGTCCAGGTAGGGGTAGTACACTGGGATTACATCCCTGCGTAGGTGCGCTGCCACCACCGCCAGTACCTTGGTGAATACCATTGGAGCTGATGCTATTCTGAAAGGTGGCACCTTGAATTGGTAGTGCTGGTTCGCTATCTTGAAAGAGTTTTTTGTGTGCTGGGAACACTGAAGTATGAAAATAGGCATCTTTCATATCCAGTGTTGCCATGTAGTCTCCCCGCTTTAGCAGGGGGATTACCTCTTGTAACGTTGTCATGCTAAATTTTTGTGGCTTTACATAAGTGTTTGCATGGCGCATGTCTAACACTGGGTGCATAGTTAGAACTTTTTTGGCACAAGGAAGTAGGTTGATTAAATACCCTTGTTTACACCGTTGGATGGCACAATCTCTATGGCGTCCTTGAGAAGCAGCGTGTTGACCTCTTCTAGAAGGATGAGCTGATCGTTGACTTTCTCTGGCGCGGGGCATGGTTTGATGGTTTTTGGATGAGCTCCCCACAATAACGTCCCGCTACTGTAGATAGCACCCACTTGTCTGTGGCGATTCCCTCCCATGCGTGGGTGAAGTGTGAAATGCGTCCCCCTACTGGGGAGGCATGGGAGGGGACCTATATCGGGCTGTCATTGCTTGGGAGGTGTTGCTCCACCTATAGATGTGGAGGATCTCCCCCGGCTGCGGGATCAGCGTGGACCTCTTTGGTAACCCTGTGAAGCTTGGCCCTGTTTGTTATTCCAGGAAGAACTTTGACACTGTCCGTAACCGGATCTCCTCTGTGCATTTTGGCCACGAAAACGGCAAAAATTGTTCCTGCCCCTCTGGCCAGGTGGTTTGTTTGTCAGTTGGCCCAGAGACTTCAGTGTGTCGTATTCCTACTTGGCGGACTTCAGGGCGTCCTCTACGGCTTTGCCGAATAAGACTGTTGGTTCCACTGGCATGTTAAGTAAAGTAGCCTGGGTCTCTAGCTTAAGGCCAGACTGGTGTAGCCAAGCGTGGCGCTTGATTATGGTTCCTTCAGCGATAATTCGGCCTGCATTATCTGCGGCGTCAAGGTTATTTCTGCGAATGCAGCTGGAAGTAGCTTTGCTGTCAGCTGCTACCACGGCTAGTTGAGACTTTAAAGTTTGGGGAGCAGAAGCTATTAGGGTAGTTATTTCATCCCATTTGTGGCAATTATAGCTTCCCAATAGTGTAGAATTGTTGGCGATTCTAGTTTGAAAAGCTGCCGAAGTCGCTACCTTCCTCCCCATAGTATAGAGCTTCTTGCTCTCCTTGTCTGGTGGTGCCTCTGAAGAGGCTAGTAGTGTTCCTGCCCATTTACGGGTAGTTGTAACCATGAGGGACTCCGGCTTAAGCTGGCCCCTGATATAGAGCGGGTCACTCGGTGCTGGGCAGAAACATTTCTCTACCCGCAGGTTTACTGCCCGTGTCTGGTTGGGTGTCTCCAGGGAAGGCTGAATTCTTCTTTGGACAGACTGTAAAATTGGTATGAATTGGGTGGCATCCTTCTTGTCTCCCAATATATCCTCCACAAAGTCTCTGTCTAGATGAGTTTCTTGTATCTGGATACCAAAGTGTTCAGCTGCCTTGATTAACATGTCGTTATGGAGAGGCTGATTATCCACTGGCAAATCGGCCACTGGTGAGTCCTGATGAATTGGTGAGGCCAGGGTATATACCTCTGCCGCCTCGTCATCATCATAAAAATGATCAGATTGCTTGTAGTTTTCATTATCACCTTCAGTATCTGTATGGACGTCATACAACTCACCTAGTACTGGTTGGACTGTACTGAACACAGGTAGTGACTGACTCAGGGCGTGCTCTTTTAGATGGGGGCTGGGAACTAGAAGCCGGGGGCTGGGAGCTGGAAACCTCAGTAGTAGGAGATGTTACCTGAAAGTTTTGGTAAGTCTGAGGGTTTCTTTCAAAGAAATTGTCCACAAAGGTAATTCTAGTCATGACCCTGTCCGTCTTCCGCAGTCCATTGGGCTGAACTGGGAATGACACCAGGGTACTGAGGGGTAGAGACTTGCCCTATGGGTGTGGATTGGCCCTTGTTCTGTAAGGCTTCAGCCAAAGAACCTTCCTCCTGTAGGACAGTGTGTGTCCCTAGAAGAAGGGACAGATTTCTCCTTATGAGACTTATCTTTATGATTGGGACTCTTGTAGGAGAGTTTCTTGGAGTGTTTAAACTTTAGCAGGCTCTCGGGACGTGCTTTTTGACTGAATGGGATATACCAGTGATTTTAGACCCAATCTCTGATTTCCACGTATGTCGTCGATCTTTGGCAATGGAGCAGACCGCCACTTCGTCAGCCGACGTTCGGTTGAAGTTTTAGGGACAGCGTCTTCTTTGTCTTTAGACATGCGGGCCTGTCATGGGGCGATCGGGACCTCAAGTGCCCAAAGGACAGGGATTCTGTAGATCTCCCCCCTTGACACCGTACTTGGGCGGTTGGGCGATGACGTCCACTCCTTGCTCCGGGATGTGTGTTTAGTGGCGGGGGAAGTGTAAGTGCTTTCGCCGCCGGGTGTCGTCCCCGTAGCAGAGCCGCCGGAGTGCGTTCTGGGGTCGGGGGCCTGCACTCGGGAACCTAACAGTTCCCCGTCGCCCAGGCCACCCGAAAAGATGGCTAAGCAGCCACCACTGGAAGCTCCCTGGAGGCCTCGACCTGCATTGCTTGATGAGCCCAGTGCTTGGTTCTTCGGTCTTTAAGAATTTTTGTATGAAGAGCTTGCAGGCTCGACAATGCCTCTTGTCGTGATTGTGGTTCAGAAACAAGTTGCACACACGGTGCTTGTCTATCCACAGGAATTCTTTATTTGCATGTGGGGCAAGATTTAAATGGTCTTCTATCCATGTTTAAGGGGAATGGCAGCCAGGCGAAAATGGGAAGGAGGGAAAAATGCATTGTACAATGACCAACCCCCACTCTCCCTACTGTAAGGGCCGAGGCCCAGTGGGCCTTCCACGGCCAAAAGGGTCAGTCGAATTTTGAATTTGTCCGGCGGCTGTCTTTTCCACTGAGTCGATGAATTTGCCGATGTTGGTAAGGAAAAGGACAGAAAGATTATACTATTTTTAATTTGTCATAAGCAAATGGTGTTATGCAGAAATGAAGCTCTGTGATAAGCGTCCACTCACGATGGCGGAAAAAAACAATCTGAGGGACCTCGACACGTGAAGGACCATGGGTACAGTGGACGTCACAGTAGGGTATAGTATTAGTTGCATGCCCTGTCGACATCCCTTTTTTCGAGTTTCGAAAACAACTGTAATACTCTGCAGCTTCCACTAGTAGTTGGCCTATGCATAGCATGTGATCTAAGCAGATTCCACAAGCCTCAGAAATATGGATACCATTATCTCCATTTACTTAAACAATTGATGATTAAAATTGTTCTTTTTACTTATTGCACCTATTCACAATATGACTCTTATTGTATAATCGCCAGACTTGCATAAAAGAAACAATGGAATGATAAAACACAAAAATGTTGTCGCACAGAAATATGATTCTAAAGATGTTGGAATTCTGTCTTAACAACAGTTTTCTTCGGTTTGAAGGTACTTTTTTTCAAGAAGCCAATCTTATTATGGGGTGGTGGGAGGCTGCAATTTTACCTGAAATCATATTGGAATTCTTTGATGATCACATTTGCCTGGTGGCATTTTATAGACAATGGGCCTCATTACAACTGAGGCGGAACGGGTTAACGGGCTCCGCTAAAGGAGGCGGACCCGTTAAACCCGTTCTGCCTCATTACAAGCTCCGCTCGCTGGACCCGGCAAGGAACGCCTGGTCAAACCAGGTGTCCTTACCGGGTCCCGCGAGGGGAAGAGGGAGCAAACAACGGGCCGCTCATAATCGGCTAGTTGTTTGCTTCCTCTCCCATTCCCATTGAGCCCTATGGGGGCTCAAATGGGAATGGGAAAGGTCCGGGCCCAGGTTCCCTGAGGGAGGAATTAGCGGGCCCTCCAAACTCGGAATGGCCCGGTAAATCCCCATTCAGGAACCCGGACCAAGACCCGATTTTGGCAGCAGCCATGCCGCCAATAGCGTCATGGCTACCGCCAAAGTCGTAATGAGGCCCAATGTGTTTGTTCTATGGAAAGGGTCTGAGTTGAGTTGGGTTCAATTTGTTAAAAAGATCAATGTCAACAGTGTGAATTTAGCATATACAGAAAGCCACAGTATCACTGACCTTGTTTATTTAGACGTCAAAGTTACCATGGACAGTGATGGGCTACATACCACAGTTTACAAAAAAATACACCAACTTGGGGTTACCATTACATGCTACGAGCAGTCATCCCACCATGCGCAAAAAAAGTATCCCTTATGGGGAGTTTGGGCGGTTTCGAAGAACTTGTTCTGATTTGGTTCAATCTAACAAATGTTGTGCAGAGGCATCGATCGAGTTTCTATCCCGGGGTTATTCAAAGGGCATTAATGTAAATACATACATTAAGGCCAGACAACTTGACATGGTTAAATTGTTGAATACCAATATATCTGTGAATCAAAAGATGGTCGAGGACCCACGTTTTGTTGTGAATTTTGGTCCTTCCACCCACAATGTAAGGGAGATCATTCAAAAACATTGGCACGTACTAAGGATGGATAAAGATTTGATGCCTCTACATTTTGAGCAGCCCAACATGACTTTTAGATGATCATCTTCCTTGCGTGACAAATTGGTGTCTAGTTTCCTTCTGGCTCGGGGCAAGATGTCTGCTCAGACTTCCTGGTTATCTGTACCACCAACGGGCTTTGTGAAATGTTTTAAATGCAAGGTCTACACCCATGCAACTCCATGCAGAGTTCAAACCTCCCATCACTGCAGCATTACATATTATTCCAGAGTTGATAACATGTGATACTACTTTTGTTGTACATGTACTGTGCTGTCCTTGCAACAAATGGTATCTAGGCAGCACTACATGTAAATTAAAGATGAAGATTTTGCAACATTTAAGAAAAATCATAGCCATCCAATCCGATCCCCCTTATCCGATGGCCAAACATTTTAAGGAGTTTCATGGCAACGGCACCCAGCTGTTAACATTCTTTGGAGTGGGGAACATTCCTATCCATCCACTAGGGGGTGATAGAAGCTTAAAAGTACATCAGTTGGAGACTAGGTTAATTTTAGATTTTGATACTAAAGTCTCACATGGCCGCAATATTGATGAGGAGTTATACTTTTATTGGAGTTTGAAATGTTCAGATTGTTTTATCTGCATCAATATATTAACATATTCATGTACTTTGATGCATTTCCTTCATTTTCAGCATGGTGTTCTTTGCTGGATGTTTATGAATTATAATACTACACTACATTGCTGTTTAGTTTTTTTAATCTCATTTTAGGTTTAGTTGTATGGTGTTCTCTTTGGCTCCATTATAATTAATCCCTTGATGCTGTCCCTTCATGATTTAGATACTGTTCAGCCGCAGTGCTGCAGATGTTTATTTGACCAGATAGTGCAAACTCACATTTATTGGTTCACGCCTTTTCTCACTATTGGTGGTTTCCTTATTTCTGAGGTGTTAGCCATCTGCATACCCTCTTTATCAATTAAGTGGTTGACTGGTACCATACCATGTGTACTTTTCACTATTTAGGCTGCTTCTGTCAGCGATATTAAGCATTTGTACTTTATTATTTTCATTAAAAGCACTTATGCACTTTAAAAAGTTATTTTGAAAGCTGCTATTAGCATTTGCACTTTTATTTTAGTTTATTACAAACTTTTAGCAAAGCGTAAAACACATAAATAAATCACAAAATAAAACACAAGAAAACACATGAGATAGAAAAATAAAAGATAAGAAAGAAACAGAGAAACAATCTAATCTTTACATATTTTCTCTGTTCAAGTCTTTACCAAGTCAAAAGGAAAGAAACACATTTAAAAACTACTATTCTCTTAGATCTGGCAATCCAACATTTCTTCTTTCCTGGTTGGCAATTGTCTGTTTTCAAATTTTTTCATTACAGCTGAAAGAAAGTTTGCAGTTGCATAATTTACTCTTTGATGACCTGCTCCATATATCCTTTCCCACCACTGCGCCACATCAAGACCTGCTTTTTTGTATAGTACATTAAGAAAGTGGGTCTCCCTTAGGTCCTTTAATTCTGGGCAGAATATGCAAAGATGTTCTAAAGTTTCTCTTTGTTGGGCACACAACCAGGATTCATCTGTTCCCACTTTGTTGTATCTCTTAAGTGTTGTTCTCGTGTAGATTATATTGAGCCGCAATCTCATAAGTATTGTCTGCATTCTTTTGTTTGGGAATTTATTTATGTAGCTTTTGGGAGCGTTTAGAAGAGTTGCTCTGCAGAAGAGCATGATGTCTTTGATGCAGCTCTTTTTTCTTCGGTCTTTCTCCAATCATAAGCCAAAATAATTATTTTCACCAGCATGGGGTTTCTGCAAAGAGTTTCACTGTTAGTTCCCAAAGCTACAATATATTTTTTGCAGCAACCTTTACATTGTTTAAGTGCACATTCATCTTCTCTCATCTTGTTATTCTTACAAATTTCGAATTGGGGTGGTGCCTGTTCAAGAATTGTATTTCTATACAGTGACATTTTATTCCATTCTATTCTTGATTTTAAGGTATTGAGTCCCAATTCGTGGAGAATTATAGCAATGGGTACAGCTTCTGGTAATTGTAATATTTTCCTCCAGAAGTATCCGTCTAGGAGGTCCCAGATGTTTCCTTCATTCCTATACAAGTTTCTGCTCTGAATATTAGTGCTGGTGTTACTTTAGCCGTATAGTATTTCAATATTGGAGTAAGTGAACATTTTCCAAACCTCTTATCTAGTGCTTTCCCTTGTGTAGCAAATTGACTGAATTTTTTCTCAAAATTTTCAATCCAAGGCTTTTCACTTTTGAATTGGTTCACAATGACTCCTAGATATTTTAGTTCAGGTACTGGATATAAACGTACATTGTCAAGGATCCATGAATCTTTTACTTTCTTTGGTCAATTGTTTTGTCCGAATACCATGATTTTAGATTTCTCTGCATTTATTCTCAAATGGTTTTTCTCAACATATTTCTGCAGTAATTTTAACTTTCTTAGCAGACCAATTTTATTATGTTCTAGAAGAATCAGATCGTCAATGTAAAGCAACCATCTGTGCCGTTGATTCTTGGTGGAAATGTAGATTTATTGGACAGATCTTTTGTCTTCGATAAATAAGTTAAACAAAGTTGCCGCTAACGGGCAGCCCTGTTTCTGACCAACTGCTGTTTACATTTTTTTTTTACAGTGATCCTTTATGGTCCAGTTTGATCTGCATGGACATTTTTGAGTATAGTTTTTCCCATAACAGATTTCAGTTTATGCTGTTAAATGCCTGTCTTAGGTCAATACTAGCCATACAGATTTCAGTATGTTCAATTCATGTTTTCAGTAGGTTGAGAATTAGTAAATTTAGACTACACCCTACTTCCTTAAAAAATCAGGATTGTCTTTTGTCTAGTGTGTTTGTTTCCTTTATCCAGGTTTTGAATCGATTTAAGGTGATTGTAGAGAAGAATTTCCCTACGACATCGAGTAAGGCAATCTGCCTATAATTCACCGGTGCCTGCCTTTCACCTTGTTTGAGAAAATTGGAATAATTATTGCTTGTTTCCAAGTTTCCGGAATCTTTCGTGTTTTGCATATTCTGTTGAATAGTTTTTCGCAAAATTCTGCTCATTGTTCAGGGGCTTCTTTTAACATCGTGTTGGAGAGACCATCTGGCCCGGGCGCTCTCGATCAGCTACAGTTCTTTATAAGCCTTAGGATCTCTTCTTTTTCGCAATTTAGTTCCCATTTTGCTATTTCATGATGATCAGTTTCTTCGCATTTATCTGATGTTTGCATCTGCGAATAATTGAGTGAAATGTACTATCCAAGCATCTTCTGTTATAGGGTTTATCAGATGGGATGCTATTGAGACATTTTTTTCTTTTAGCATTTGCCAGAAGTATCTACTTTTGGAAACCGTGAGCGCTCTTATCATACTTTCAGCATCATTCTATAGCATATCGTTTTTTTGAGATTTTATCCAGTTTCTATATTTGTGCTTCTGTTTTTTTTATTAATAAGTTTCTTTCTGGATTTTTTTTGCATATTTATATCTCTTAGGTCTTTCCTAAGTAATTTCCTTTGGGTTATTATTTCTTTATTATAAACATGCATATGTTTATAGCTCGTCCTGAGGTTTCCCCTTTTAACTTCTTTAAATGCTACTAGAATTTGTTTGTACTCTACTGAATCAGGGTTTTCTATTAGTAGACTTGTTAGGTTCTTGGCTAGTTTTAGGGTATCTTGTTGTTTGATTCGTAAACGGTTTAGACCATTTTCAATCTCTATTTCATGCTTCCACATTTTTCTTGGTTCCCTATGGGCTCTTCTTAATGTTATCAGAGGATCATGATTGCTATGAATACTCTTTTTCCCGCTCATTCTTATAATCTCTAGAAGCAGATTTCTAGATGCAAAGCAATAGTCTAGAGTTGCGTGACTATTCCCATTCGACCATGTGGAGGCTGCTGGAGTATCTCCTGGAACATTCCCATTTAGCCGATGTAAGTCTCTAATCTTCATTTCTCCCATCCATTCATTCCCTCTTTTCTTCTTCATGAGTTTGTTCGATTTCCCTTCATTATGGTTCCGGACTGTGTCATCTAGACAGTTTGAATTTAGATTTCTACATATCCATACTTGGAGGTTTGGTTGTATTTCTAATTGATTATCAATTATGTCGGTCACTGTTTCAATGAAGGTACTTCCCTCTTTGACTTCTGGGGTCCAATACAAGTTCATAATTAATAGGTCTTCGTCTTTAATTTTATTATTAGGTGAGCCCAGCATAATCGTCTGTATATATGCATTAGGGTTATTTACCTCTTTTGGTTTCAATTTTTGTGTATTTTTTATTAACGTCAGTAGTCCTGAAGAAGTTCTTCCTTTTATACCTCCTTTAGCCGAGTTTAGATAGGCACTATATCCATCAAGTATCAGTGTTTCTTTTGAGACAAGTTTCTTAAAGACAAATTATTTCCAGATCTGAAAAGATCTTTGGCATCTCATTAAGCAGATGGCTAGTGCCACTAACATTCCACCTCCCTATTTTCCAGTACTCACTTTATTTTTCCTTCTGGCTCTAATGGTCCTGGTTTGCCACAAGCGCTGTTGCTAACCAATTCCATGAGGTGGATTCTTACTCCTTTGTGGATGAATCATTTCTTCTTATTTCCGTTTTCGATTTAACCAATGTGTTGTTTTTACATTGGAATGTGATCTTAACCTTTTCTTGCTGACTGTTTGACACTAGTTGCTCGTGTAGTTCCACCATTCTCCTTTTCCTCTGATGGATGTATTTCTTGTTTCCAAGATTTTATTTGTAGTAACTGCTGGTATTGATCTTGATTTTTGCTTTATAAAGTTCTAAATTGTCATTTGTGTGTCTTCTTTCTCTAATTCTTCCTCGTTCCAGGGTTTCAAATCTATTATTCCAAAACCAAGCCAGCATAGGTCTTCTCTTGCTTCTCTTATTAATGCTATTACGACGGCAGATCTCATGGTCAGTATAACCTTGTCATTTAAGTTTTCGTCTGGGAACAAGACCACTATGTCTTTAGTATTTACTGCCCGCAACTCGTGGAATGTGATTGAATAGGATCATTATATTCGAACGGTTGAGCGTCAAGCCATCTTTTGCTTTCTCTATCCTTTCAGGGATTATATCATATCCTTCTCTTTCTTTTTGTTCTCTACCATTTTGTTGCTATTTAAATTGATCCGTACTTGTTCTTTTGTTACCGTTTTTTTTCGGTACAATATTTATTTCTTTTGGTCTCTCTGTTTGTGTCTCTTGCAAACCTCTGTACAGTCCAATGTTTATTTTAATAGCTTCTGGTTCATTGAATCTCGTTTTTGGCTCATTGTATGGAAAGGTGGGATATTTGATGGTGCATGAAAGTTCTTTGGAACTTCTATGATGTTTTTCAATGAACTAAATGTTACCAGCCTTGTTACCATGGTAGGCATATCAGATGGTTCATCGTCCTATATTGAGACATTTAGTAAATCAGTGACACTTCCGTTGCTTACATCACAACTAGCAGTGAGATTCTTTTCCATTTCTTGTGTATTCGGAAATGTTACAATTTCTCCTCTGAACAAGAGTACCAACAGCAACCCCAGACACGTGTTTCGGTCTGGTTGAACCTCATTAGTAGGGTGAAGCTTTGCCTCTCTAAGAATAGTGAGCAAGGGGTCCACGTCTGGATTCCCCTAGTAACTTAGGGTGTGACCCAAAGTTACTTGAGATATGCTTCCTGTCAAGCACAGAATTTCCCTTAAAACTCTGGCCCTTACACATAAAGCCAGGGCCAACCTTGCACCAGCCTACCTCACCAACCAACTTACACCTCACACTTCTTCAAGACCACTTAGAGCAGCACAAGCTAACACTATGTCCATACCGAGATTTAAACTTCATAACTCGGGTGGTGCTAGCTTCCCTGTACAAGCCTCTAAATTATGGAACACAATACCTGCGCTTTTGCGAGCAGAACCTTCATTTAACCTATTTAAACATAACACAAAGTGTTGGCTTCACAACTTGGACTCTATGACACCCTAACCGCCTGATCCCAGCATGATCGACTGTCACTGGCACACTTTTGTAGCTAATGTACTTATACTAGACTATGTATATATGCATTTGCATGACTAAGTTTGTACCCACCTGTAACTGCAATGTAATGTAACCCTTATTGACTGCTTTCTATTGCAACTGTAACCAGACCTAACTTATGCGCCCGTATGCCCCTGGGCCTGGCTGCGCTTTATAAATAAAATAAATACAAATACAAATACAAATACAAATAACAAGGGGGGTCCTGGGAGACTCTCTGCCAGACAGTCCTGGTTACAAGAGCCTTACCCAGAGTCTTTAGCTCACTATCTTTCACAGAGGAGAAATATCCCAAACATATCAGTCTTTGTTCTGCCCCGAGGCAGTCCAGCACCGAAATGCTAGGCAATTCTCCTCTGAACAAAAGTACCAACAGCAACCCCAGACACGTGTTTCGGTCTGGTTGAACAGTAAAAAGATCGAGGATTCAAATTGGGAACCCTCCCGTCTCCTGCACACTTTCAAATGTTTGGATTAATCCAATACAGTTGTTCAAATTGAGTTATACACATTGTACATATTTTTGTTTCAAACAAATATGGTAAGACACAGAAGTGTGAGATAAAAAATATATTTATAGCGAAGCTATATTATTTTCAACAAGAATTATAGTTCAGAGACAGATTATTTACAGTGCATAGAAACAAAATGGAATCAACAGATGAAACTCAAATTGAGAAAAAATTGAGTCCAAATTAAATGACGGCGCGTTTCGAGGAAGTTCTCTTTTTCAAAAGGCCAAACTTGGACTCTTAACGTAAAAAAAAACACAAATTCAGTAAAGAAAATATTGTAGACAATTCATAACATATTCAATTTTACAACTTAGAAAATGTTGTGACATTTGTTGTAACATGTCATAATATGCGTTGTAATACATGCAACATTATAAGGTGAATTATGTGGTCCATGTTTGAGAGAGAAACTGAAGGTCAATTGATACACCCCTTCCTGTTAAATATAGTGAAACGTACATCATATTATAGTTCAGTGGAATGATCCCTCTAATGGGACTTGTCAAGTGGATGGTGAAACATAAGCTAAAGTGAATATATAGGGAAAAAAAGTAAGTAGTTCCTAAGCTCAATCGATCTAGTGGGGAAGTAATGCGAAAGTCGTTACCTTTGTGAGTGGAAAGTGACAGAAACAAAGAATCCGACGGTGCAGGAAAAATAAGTAGACAAACTGTCTTCGTATAACAGTTCCTAGAGACACGGCCAATTCCCAAAAGGATACTAGAAATCTGTAAATACCAGAGCCTGATCAGTGTCAAATTCAATGTTCAAAAGAAACGGACATTAGTATGAAAAAATCGAATAACATACCTAACCAAAATGTGGATGACGGTAAACAGTGAAAAGATGAACCCACGTAAAGTGTGGACCTCAAATATCCCGCTGTCGCTGCAGCAGTGCCTCAGAATGCGCGAGTTCTGTCACCCAAATAAACAAGGTGAACAGGAATGGAGTCCTGATTAGTATAAAATACTCAGCAATCTGATATGGAGTAGTGAAAACGTAACGTGATGTTTAATAAAGGCAAACTGAAATGTTAATAATTACCACGATAAGGATGTGCACATGGCACAATTCTTGAAGCTGATGTGAAGCTGATATCAAGATAGTGCAGCCGGTCAACAGCTGAAGAATCCGGCAGTAATAGATTAGGTAGAGTATCAACTAAAGAAAGTGTAAGGAAAAAAGAATAATGAGACTAAGGAACTTTATCCCTGGTCCCTAGATAGACACATGCTAATGCATTCGCGCTTACCTGGAGCGTGGGGGGACAATCCTGAACAGGGTCTGTCCAGCCGAAAGGTTTGTTGCTCACGAACCATGGAAACAGCATGTGACCACGGAGATAAATAGAGGACTAGAGTTATAGATAAAGAAGAGGGACTAATAAGCAATCAGGCCGAAAAGATCGGCCATCTTGAAACGAGGTTATATGTTGTGATAGAGTATGAACCTCCAGATATACGATATCTGGGAGTCATTTGAATCGAAAAGCGCAAAAGTGTGAAATAAGATCGATTGAAACGAAAAAATTCATGCTGTGCAGATACCTAGTGTAATATATAAATCGGGCATTACAAATCCTAGTCCGCACATAGTAGAACGGGGAGAGGAAAGCTAAAAAAACATTGTTTGGTTTACCGTGTGAAATAGAATTGAAATAAGTAATGAAAAAAGAGGTCATAAATTGGACAGAACGCTCTACTCTAAGAGGGAAAAATATATATAATTATCAAATCATCAGAGTAAGATTACTGAATGACCGCGTGTAACCTCTCAGTCTATAGTAAGTGGAGGATATAAATTCACATTATACACGAAGAGGGAGACTAACCCTAGATCTCTCTTTTTCACATGGAAGACATAGTACAATGTGACAATCTCAGTCGGATAAACACATTTAATTTACAAAAGGTCAAAATTTAATGTGATAAGTTTAAAAAAAAGTGACATACATAAGAGTAAAGAATAAGAACAATGTTTACATTGAATTTGCAGGCAATGATTTTTATGGCAACCATCTATTAGTCTCAACAAAGTAGTGCCTTAGATCACAGTCAGACACTAGAATAGTAATGTAACTTTCAAGTTTATGTTGTTGAAGATCAAGCATTCCTTATTGACAAATTCAAATCACAAAAAACAGTTCAATGTGAAATCTTCATTTAAACCCCAGGGCTGTAAAGAGCTTAACTTGTCAATCCAATATGCCTCTCTTTGTCGTAAGAGTGACTGGTAGTCACCTCCTCTTGTAGGTCGTTTGACAACTTCTAGCACCGGGTATTTTAGTTGGGCAATTGAAGGTTTCTGCATGTTGAAGTGTCGGGCTATCGGTGAGTATTGGTTATAACATCTTATGTTCGACTTGTGTTCAGACAGTCTTGATTTGACAGGTCTTTTGGTCTGTCCTACATACACTTTGCCACAAGGGCACTTCAGCATATATATTATATATGACACCTGATGTTCCTCCCCCGCACCTAAAAATTATTTAAAATAATCCACAAATTTTGTTACTAAACTTACTTACCATAGGTGTGGAGTTCTATCTAAACCCTCGGTCTGGTTGAACCTCATCAGTAGGGTGTAGCTGTGCCTCTCTAAGAATAGTGAGCAAGGGGTCCACGTCTGGATTCCCTAGTAATTTAGGGTGAGACCCAAAGTTACTTAAATATGCAAATTAACAAGGGGGGATCCTGGGAGACTCTGACTGAAATACATGTCTGGAGATGCTGTTAGTACTCTTGTTCAGAGGAGAATTGTCTAGTATTTCGGTGCTGGACTGCCCGAGGGCAGGACAAAGACTGATATGTTTTGGATATTTCTTCTCTGTGAAAGATAGTGAGCTAAAGACTCTGGCTAAGTCCCTCGTAACCAGGACTAATGTCTGGCAGAGGGACTCCCAGGACCCCCCCTTGTTAATTTGCATATTTAAGTAACTTTGGGTCTCACCCTAAGTTACTAGGGGAATCCAGACGTGGACCAATGCTCACTATTCATAGAGAGGCACAGCTCCTCCCTAATGATGGGTTCCAACCAGACCGAAACACGTGTCTGGGGATGCTGTTGGTACTCTTGTTCAGAAGAGAATTGCCTAGCATTTTCGGTGCTGGACTGTCCCAGGGCAGGACAAAGACTGATATGTTTGGGATATTTCTTCTCTGTGAAAGATAGTGAGCTAAAGACTCTGGGTATGTCTCTCGTAACCAGGATTAATGTCTGGCAGAGGGACTCCCAGGACCCCTCTTGTTAATTTGACTATTTCTGTCTTAACTGTGTTCTGTGAAGTATTTATATTGGATTGGTTTGTCTCACAGTTGTGATTAATTGCATTCACAGTTAAATTCATGGCGGCTTTTGGTGATTTTTGAGTAATATTTGCTGCTTGAATTACTACTTTGTCATTTATACTTTCTTTAACTTTATCCAAACTCACAGTGTCCATCAAATCATCTAAGCATACAATCTCTTCATTCAAGTAGTTTTTTTGGTTGTTGTTTACAGACTGTTTATCTTTCTTTTTCTTCACCACTGTGGGATTGGTCATTCCACTTTGGTCTGATTTTAAACTTAATACCATCTCTCTTACACCTTCTAGAAAAATATTTGTCTGTTTTTGCGTCTTGAAGTGAGTCAATTAATGTTTTTAAGACTGCGCCTTCAAGATCTTTTTCTCTTCCTCTTTCTTTTCGAAATGATTCCATTAAGATTTCTATATGTGTTAGCTTCGAATTCATTAGAGGTATAAGTGTCTTTTTGGTTGTCATTTAGGGCCAATTATAGTTTTAAATATGGAACAAGTGTGATTGTTACAGCAGATATTATCAAAGTTTGCAAACTCTTCACCCATTCTGGGGTTGTCTATGCCTTAGGACTTGTTGGAGACCATCTTTTCCTTTCCTGGTTTTCGGGGTATGCAGCATTCTCTCTTTGGTTTAGATCATCTGACTCAGAGATATTAGAATCGCTCAAACAAGATACATTCCATTGTCTTTCTGCCGTCTTCTTTGTGTGGTTTAGCAGTCTTTTTTCTATCACGAAATCAATTTCATTTCTGGGTCTATGATTATCCATTATATGGTTGTCTCCAGTTAATTTTTGTTTTTTTCTTTGTGACCCTCCTGGAGATTCTGTTAAACCTAGCTTTAATTCAATTGCTCGCTTTAAGGCATTTCGCTTAGGAGAGCAATAGTTTATCTTACATTTTCCACCATCTTTCATCAGAGGTTGATGGATTTGTTCATTTATCTCTGCTGTTATTGTCTGCATGATGATTAACCCTTGCAGTTTCTTCAGGCGGTGTTGGAATTTGTGACCATATTCATCTCAATAGATTCAGCTCCTTGATTGTACTCCATAATTACATTGGAATTGTGTAGGTGTTCCATTACTGACTCTCTTCGCTTATATTTGGTGAGTTTTTCTTCTCTTTACTTTGACCAATATCTGTTGCGTAGATAGAGACAGGATATTTACACTTTGCATCATTTTCCAGTGTATTCTCAACAAGTTCGTTGAAGGTTTCTATTTCACACTACCCATCTGGAATGAGTTCTTCACACATATTTATCTGTCTGTTTATCAGATCATCATCAGTAATTTCTGTAACTGGACAGTTGTTTAAACTGGGCTCAGTAATGCTATCTGTTTTCATTAAATTGTCATTGGTTATAGTGTGTCGTTTTTTTCGTTTAGTTTTGGTTTGAAATGCCATTTTAATGTCCCCATGTCTGAGTAGGAGTAGCTTCTTTTTTTCATCTGTTGTTTTCCACTGATATTTCGTTTCATTAGGTCCTTTCCTTTAACCATTGACGTCAGTGTTGAGTCTCTGTTGAGACGGTTCTTTCAGCGATTTTGTTTGCATTCTCTCGCATGTCCAATGACTCTTCTGTGTTTTTGGCCCTTGCGTCCTCCGGTCATGAACTTCGGGGTTGTCGCGCTATGTCTGGCACTGTCAGACTATGCGTTTTTCCCTCGAATTGCAGCGTTTGGCATCTCAAGGTTTCACCAACTATTTCATTTTCGTTTTTACCATCCCTTTCTATTTTGCCCTCTTCGGCCTTCATTCCGGTGTGTGCTGGGGCCACCGCACGCACGTCACGGCTCACGCCTTCTCCCGCACTGCACGCCAAAGACTGATCGCTCTGCCCAACACTCGGAGCAGATTCCACACCATTCTCCCTCGGCTCGAGGAACACTGCATCTGCCTCCTCAATGAGTTTTATTGCGGAAAGTGGCTCTATCAGGAGTCGGGAAGGGGAAGTAGATAAGGTAACAGTGGAGGTTTTTCTGTTCTCGGGGCACACAGTATTCCGTTTCTCTACTTTATTTTTTGTTTTTGTGTTCTTTGTGTGCGACTCGAGTTCCGACCCTGCCCCTCCCCCTTTTTCACTGTTACTAGCAGCATATTTACTGATAACTCGTTGGCGTACCTTGCTTCTAGTTCTCTGGGCATGTCCAGCTTCAGAATCTTCTTTCAGGATTGTAGTGCTCTCCATCAGTTGCGTAGATTGTCGCAGGAGTCAATTCACACACAGAGTGTCACTCAGAGTGTCGCTGAGGTTAGCTCACACACTCTGCAAACACCCTGCAACACTCTGCGACGCTCTGCGTTCGGAGTGGGAGTTTTAAAGGTTAGTTGAGTGTAGAGGTGGTAGAAAAACTCAGCTGCAACAATCCTTGGTAGCAGCAGTAGCAAGGGGATCCTTCTGTTCAGGACAAAACACTCTGCAAACACTTTCCTTTGCATTTGCACTTTAACTTCAATACCCAATGCTGTAACCACTCTCTGTCTGTCTGCAGTTCAGGAGTGGTGTGCCGCTAATGATCTCTGCCTAGTGCCAGTAAGATGGAGATCCTCCTCACCGGAACACCAGTTCCTTCCTTTCCTCTCTCTCTGGCCACCCACCGTGGGACCTCTTGCTGCTCCTACCTGTGAGGCTAAGAACTTCAGGGTCATCTTCAACTCCCTCCTCTCCTCACATCTCTGACATCTCTAACAAGTCAAACTATCAACTGCACCTCCTCAGAGGTATTCTTCTTTTCCTCACTTTTCCCCTAGAAGGTCACTGTCTCTAGAGCTCTGGTTCTCTCAAGGCTGGACTACTGCAACAGCCTCTTTCTAAATCTTCCTGCCTACTTGTCGCCCTCTACAACTTATCCAAAACAGGACTGAAAGACTTGTCCTTGGCCTCAAGCCAGGGATCGTATCTCTCCAGCTCTGAAATCTCTTCATTGGCTCCCAGTAGAGGCAAGGATCTCTCTTCCTCTCCCCTGCTGATAAACTGTCTGTTCCATGCACTGGTCACCTGGCCACCCGCTGACCTTGGGCCCAGGACCCTGGCAGTCTAGTTGCACCTCACACTGCCTCTTGGCTCCCCCAGCACTTGTTTTCTGTATCTGTAACCCTACAGTCCCCTCTCAGTGCAGGTAATCAAAGTGCAGCCATTGGGTGGCACTTATGAGCCACCCAATGGCTGCACTTTCTGATTACATATGTCGACTATCTGATAGGCTAAAAATATTGTAGCTTATATGACGAAGATTGTAAACATCAAACCTTTGTCCCTACCCTACCTGCGACGAAGTACTATCTATATGTATAGCTTCCAACTATAAATAATTGTTGAATATAGCGGTTGCATTTGGCGAATCCTCCATTCACGTACTAACCCCACCATTTCCCTTGATATTGTTTTTTTTAACCACACAACATCTGTAAAATTGAGTTATTACCAACCTCTCTTAATTTGTTACAAGAAGGGGCCTACAGAATTTCACCAACTGTCCCAAACAACAACTCAAATTCGATAAATTACTGGTCGAGAAAAGGCGCTTTTTGAGGCAATTAAAGAGAAAGGTTGTGAACTCTAAATCAAAGCTCCTACAATCCAAGCTCCTTGATGAAACCAAGAAATACAAATCCTGGGTTAAAAACCACTGAGCAAATCTCTACCAACAAGACTCAGAAGAGATGCTAAAGAAGGTGGCGGGACATAATGCCCGGGAATTCTGGGGATTAATTAAAACCTTAGGCGCTCCTACGGAACCTACCCTGGCAAACAGCGTCAGTGAAGCAAGGTGGAAACCGCACTTTTCTTCCCTATTCCAACTTCCTTCCCAAGAACCTACTGCCTCAATGGGACACTAATACGGTCTGGGAAGACCTCTCGAATAAAGAAAACATTGAATTAACAATACGTAAGTTGAAATCATCAAGAGCCCCAGGATCAAATGGGATCACAAACATTGACCTAAAGAATTATCCAGCAGAGTGGGCGACCTTTATCAGTTTGGTCTTCAGAAAATGTAGTGACTCAAGATCCATCCCTAGATCATGGACCTCCTCGGTGGTGGTCCCTGTCTTCAAGAAGGGAACCAGGGATGATCCGAGAAATTATCGTCCAATAGCCCTTTGACACCATTGGGAAAGTCAACGGGTCGCTCTTACTAAACAAATTTCAACCATGGGCAAAGACGTCTTCCAGTGTTGATCCTTTTCAAGCAGGCTTCAGGAAAAACTCGGGCACTTCAGTCAATATGTTGTTAAGCATCGTAAAAAGTAAAATCTTGGAAGGCAGTGCAAGGGTGTTCCTGGCGTTTATCGACCTTACGCAAGCCTTTGACCAGGTGGATAAAGCAAAGCTGTGGTCAAAACTACTGGTCTGGACATGTCTAAGTGAAATCTTAGAACCAATAAAGGCATTACACTCTTCCACCACAATGAGAGTCAGACTTAACCAAAAAGGCCTTCTTTCGGACGACCTACCCACCAGAAGGAGTAACACAAGGGTGTCCCTTGGCGCCTGCATTATTCATCGTGTTCTTGGGCGACAACAAAGAAGCGTGTCTGGAAATTAGATCCTTTCCTCCAAAAATCGGAGGCTGGACCAGACTCCGATTGGCCTAAAAAGGCAACTGAACAACCTATCTAATTACATCGATCGTAACAACCTAGAAATAAACTAGGAAAAAATTAGATTATGATCCTTGAAAAAAAAGCAAAAAGGACAGAAACTTTACACTGGCACTTGGAGAGCGTCCAAATCGAAATAGTCAGGGAATTCAAATATCTTAGAGTAATGATCTATAGTTCTAGATCAGAATCACGGATGCAAGCATACCTCTGGAGAAAACGCAGAAGCTCACAGCACAAGCACCTACGATGGATAAAAAATGTGGTTGATTTTCCATAATTCCAGCAATAAAGTTTTAGAAATCAAAAGCCATCCCATCCTTAGTTTACGGCGGAGACTTAATGCCAACGATTCCGACGGAAATATGGCAAAAAATTGAATGCTACTTCTGTAGATCAGTGCTGAATTTCCCAAAGTCAACTTCGACTCCAGCAATCAGAAGGGAGCTGGGTTTGCTGTCTCTGAAAGCTACAGTGGAATTCAGAGGAATGTGGCTCTTCAGAAAAAATCATTCTCCCAGATACCCTCCCTCTGTACAAACTGATCACCAATGAAGTAAAAGGAGGCGGCTGCAAAATGCTATCGAACTGGGAAGCTCAAAAAAGGCACAGCTGGACTCAATTGTGTGCACCGAGGAAGATCTGATCCAAAACCCACTGAGAATTAAAAAGAAAATGGAGGAGCTGGATTGGATTACCAGCCAAGATACTGTTAAGGAAAATAGACTCTTAAGCCATGTCCCAGTGTTCACAAAGAAATTGAACCAAATTCAACAAGTCATTAAGAAATGTCCATACAAATCACTAAAACAAACTTTGCCCACAAATGAAAAACTTTTTGTGAGAGGTCTCTCAACTACCAACACACGCAGATTATGTAAGGAGGACACTACTCAGATTGAGTCTGTTCGACATCTTCTAATGTCTTGCACTGCGACCCGGCTGATTAGACAGGCGTACCTTAGCCCAATGATATCTGCATACATCCAACGAGAAGAAGAAACATGGTGGGCTCGTCTGATGAGTGGTGAAAAGACCTCATGGACATTTGCAACAGCAAAAAACTACAAACTGCTTTGGCCGAGTGCAGTAAATTGAAATGACTTTCGTGTTCTCCTTCTTAGAAAAGCCCATTCTCTTATAGGCTTGCCAGCAAACGACATGGCTGAAGAAGTATTCGTTTTCAAATCGCCTCACTCCAGTGACTTATCTAAAGATTAAGATTTTGAAGCCTTGTAAAATCATAATTTGATATATACAAGTAATAAAACATTTTTTAAAGTTATTTCAGGATTTTCTTTAGTAATTTGTAATAAAATGTGTATTTTTTTAAGATATTTTTATGCATTGGTACAGTCATTCTGAATCACCAGTCCTGTTCATAACTGGGATCCAGTGTTTTACAAGCTCTTATTTGGTGCACTAACCTTTATACCGTCGTCTCCTTTTTACTCCCTCCATAAACGCTTTAATCACTGGAATTTTCCACCACAAAACCTTGTTTTGGGACGTGGTGCACGCTGAAAGCGCAGCTAAGTGGACCTTTAGGGAATTGAAAACCAGACCTGAATCTAACATGTAAGTTAGGTACAGGACAATATGTTTTGGTGTGCAATCAACAGGATTGATGCCCTTGTTATTACACCAGATGACGAAGCGTTTCCATTTGCTGGAATAGCAATGTCTGGTGTTAGGTTCTCGTGCTTCTTTAAGTACGCCCATGCATCTTTGAGGTAGCTGGAGATGTCCGAACTCTATGACCTCAGGAGCCAGGCTGCTAAATTGAGAGTTTATGGGCATGGATGAAGTGTTTCCCCTCTGTCTTGTGACAGCATGTTGTACGGGCATGGCAGCTTCCTCGCAGGGGAGACTGACATTGCCATCAGATGAGAGAACCAGGGTTGGCAGGCCCACATCGGGCCACCAAAATCATTGTGAATGGTTCCCAGTGCATCTTGTGCACTATCTTGTTTAGTAGGGGAGTCAGGCAGAAAAGCATGGCCAAATTTCCCTGACCATGTTATCCAGAGACCGAAGCATAATCTGGGCCTTATGCGTTCTCCAGAGTTGCGAACAAGTCGATCTCTGGGATACCCCAGTCTGCGAAGACATTGAGTACAATTTCCTCGTGTAGTTGCCACTCGTAGTCTACAGGAAAGGGGGGTGGGGGGGGGGGGTCTCTGCTGAGTATGTCTGCCCGAATATTGAGTTCCCCTGGAACGTGTTGTGACAGGAGGAACATCTTGTATTTGAGAGCCCATTTCCATATGTTCTGTGACAGTTTGGGCAGCCCTAGAGAGCAAGTGCCCCTCTGTTTGTTTCAGTAATACATGGCCGTAGTACTGTCCATGAGGACTAGAACTGTCTTCCCCTGTTTGGAAAGCCTTTCCAACAAGTGTATGTGATTGGATGCTACCGCTGGGGACCACATGCCGTGCGCCGTCTGTTGAAGGAGGTGAGCCCCCACCCCGTCACAGACACGTCTGTGGTAAGAGTGGCTTTTTCTGCGGGGGTGAAGGTTTTTCCCTGCAGAAGGTTTTCCCTTGACCACCACTGCAGAGACTAAACTAGGCCTGCCGAGACAACCACTAGATCGTCCCACTGTCCGCTGGCCTGACAGCATTGGCTCGAGATGCACTCTTGCATGGGGCACATGTGCAAGCGAGTGTGTGGAACTAGGTAAATGCAGGAAGCCATCATTCCTAACAGTCGCATGGCTTTGCGTACGGTCACCTTGTGACTGGCTACACAGTGAGGGATCTGGAACAGCATGTTTTGAACCCTCTCGTTGGAGGGAAAGACGAGGCTGTCTTTGGTCGGAATTAGAGCCCCCAAAGACTGTTTTACTTGGCTGCGGTCTAGACTGGACTTTTTCTCCTTGATCGAGAAGTCTTGGCTGAAGAGATCTACCGTCTTCCCGGTTTTCGTTAGGCATGTTCCGTACAAAACCCTGGTCATGAGCCAGTCATTGAGGTAAGGATAGACTGGAATGGACTGCCTGTGCAGGTGAGCAGCTACTACTGCCAGTACCTTGGTGAACACCCTTGGAGCTGAGGCGAAGCCAAAGGGAAGAACCTTGAACTGATCGTGTTTGTCCGATATCATGAACCTTAAGTACTTTGTGCGCTGGCAACATTGAAATATGAAAGTATGCATCTTTCTTATCCAATGTGGCCATGTAATACCCCTGCACCAGCAGTGGGATTACCGCCTGCAATGTTGTCATTCGGAATTTTTGCGGTTTGAGATTTGTTCGCTGGGCGCAGGTCTAACACGGCGCATGGGGAGATCCTTTTTGGTTTACAAGGAAGTACACTGAATAAATACTCTTGAATACCTGATGAATGGGGACGACTTCTACAGCGCCATTTTTCAGAAGGATCTGCACCTCTTCCAGCAGGATTTGCAGGTGTGCTGCTGATAGATGTCTGCTCTTTGGTGGGTGGTATCGAGGAACCCGGTGGAACTCGATGCAATAACCGTTGGTGATGTCTTTATCACCCACTGGTCCGATATGATCCCCTCCCATGCATGAATGAATGACAAACATCCCCTGACCAGGGAGGCATGGGAAGGGACCTGGACCGGCGAGTCACTTTTATGTGGAGGCTGGATATCCCCTTGGAGAAGAGTTCCTGCCTCTACTCTTGCCTCTGCACTGCCCTGTCTGCTAATACTGGCTGTTGCCAGATGAGCCTTGCCCAGAGGACCATGGGGTACCTCCAGCGCCATACTGACCAGGTGGAGACCGGGAGAAAGACTGACCTCTAAAGTAACAATGAGAGTTTGAGCCTCCCTGCTGATGGAAGGGCTTGGCCGTAATCTAGCTGAGCGATTTCATCATCTCATGCTCTTTTTTAACCGTCTTCAAGGCGTCATCAACAGCCTTACCAAATAAGTTGTACTCCTCAACAGGTTCATATATCAGGGAGGGCTGAGGCTCTGGCTTGAAGCCAGAGTCCCTCAGCAAGGCATGTCTCTGGAGTAGAGTCCCATGTGCTAGAGTTCGTACCGCAGTTTCAGCAGCGTCTAGAGTGTTCTTTAATATATTATGGGTCACCTGTCCGCCTTCAGTCACGACCGCCAGCAGGCGTGATCGCGTGGGTTCTGGGACCTCTTGGAGCAGGCCCCATTGTACGTCGCTGTAACTAATGAGAAGGGTCGTATTATTTGCGATCCTGGTTGAATAGGCCGCAGATGGAACAAGTTACTTACCTGTAACTGTTGTTCTCCAGCATGGGTCTGGCATGGATTCACATGCTCATGAATATTACCTGTCGTCAGGCCGGGAATCCTCGGTACAGAAAAAAATCAGTATCAGTTTTGTTTATGATCTGTCTTTCCTAGTAGTAACCAATCACTGATCTCTGGGTCATACTGCCCACAGCCAATGACTGCCCTCTCCCTAAGCCCCGCCTCCGGCAGCCATCCTCAGATTTGGTAGCACGTAAAGAGGCAGTTTGACCAAGTGAAGAGCCGCAGAGGGGTAGGCGGGAGGGTTTGCATGTGAATCCATGCGAGACCGATGCTGGAAAACAACAGTTACAGGTAAGTAACTTGTTCCTTCTCAGGCATGGGGTCTGGCATGGATTCACATGCTCATGAATATAAGATTACATAGCAGTACACACATGCACAACCACGGGAGGTGGCAAAAGGCTCAACATTAACCAATACATAAACTCAACATTAAGCAACTCTTACCTCCTCACCGGGCCCTTCAGGCGAACAGGTTGCGCAGCACTGCTTGGCCGACCCTGGACTCCTCCCTGGAATCCCGATCGACGCAGTAGAATTGTGTGAAGGTGTGCGTCGACCTCCACGTAGCAGCCCTGCAGATGTCCAGCAGGGGCACACCAGACAAGAACCCCGTGGTAGCAGCGATCGCTCTGGTCGAATGGGCTCTCGGACGGCCGAGCAGCGGTCGGTTTGCCAACCGGTGACAGTGCATGATACAGCCGGAGAGCCATCTGGAAATGGAAGCCTTCGAGAGAGCCTTTGTCACGACTCGCTCCCTTCGCTCCCGTTCCCGCCACTTGGGGGCATGTTTTGGGGTTTATTCCCTACTGGACATTTCCTCCGAACCTAATGCTACAGTGCTGTGATGAATTGGGAGCGCTAAAACCATATTTTCCAAGTTACTTCCCTTCCGGATCCATTCCAGGTTTTTGGCAGCCAGCATGCTACTTTAATCAAATGACTATGCTTCCCAGAATGCCTGGCTCACTGCTTTACCTCCTCCCTTGCAGGACAACAACCCCAACATGGGACCGAAACAGCTCTCATCGACCTTAAAACACAGATTGATCTGCTCAAAGACAATGGTCAAGCAGCTTTACTCCTCCTCCTTGACCTTTCCGCAGCATTTGACCTGGTCGACCACGCTGTCCTCTGTACCCATCTCCACACGGCTGCCCATTTTTCCCCCGAGGCTATTACTTGGATCAGATCCTTCCTTGATGGCAGAACTATGAGGGTCTTCTCGCCAACAGACGCGGCAGACCCTATACCCATCACCTGCGGTGTGCCTCAGGGTTCTTGTGTCTCCCCGACACTGTACAACATATTTACCAAGCCCCTTTTCGATGATCTGGACCATCTCGGTATCACCTACACTAACTATGCAGATGATACCCAGATCCTCCTTCCGCTTTCTGGAGATTATGCAAAGGATTTGACCTTGGTGAATAGGGTCTACATCATCATCCAGGCATGGATGGCCACTCACGGTCTATGCCTGAATGATGATAAAACGGAACTCATCACACTGGGTACTAAAGCTAGCCTAAAGAACTTGAGCCCGGCATACTCATCATTCATAATTGATGGTAATACTATCAGGGTTGGACATGAAGTCAAAACACTGGGTTTTTACTTGGACTCTAACTTCAACTTTAGCAGACAAGTGAACTCACTAGCCTCCTCCACGTCCTATACTTGTAAATTGATCCGGACAGCCAAACCTTTTTTATCCGAGGCCAGTTGTCTGACCCTGGCCAGAGCCCTTATACTCTCCCGCTTGGACTATTGCAACGCCCTCTATCTTGGGTAATCTAAAGCCGTCACTGGCAAATTACAAACTCTCCAGAATAACGCACTTAGAGCGGCCCTGGGCATCTCAAGAAGAGACCACATCACAACATACAGCAAACAACAAAACTGGACCCCCATTATAGATAAAATCTCCTTAAAAACTGCCTCACTCACCCATAAGTCCATTAACAATGCAGCCCCTACCTATCTGATTAACAGATTTCACAGACTAACATCCACAAGACCAATGAGGTTAGCTTACAAAGACTCCCTATCCGTCCCTTCTTACAAACGTGCAACTATAGGTGGGAATAGCTTCCCAGTGAAAGCAGCCAAGCTTTGGAACTCCCTACCACCCACTCTTAGAATGGACCTACCTTACCAAATCTTTCGCTCAAAGATCAAATCCTGGCTGAAGACAACCAGCATCTAGGACCTCCTGGCCCACATCTTGGATACATAACTGCTAACTGTACATATGTTATATTTACCGCTGATTGTTATTATTACTGTATTCGTACCTGTACATATATTACTGTCTGTAACTAAGTCTTGCAAATTCTTGTATCTGCTGCGCCTTGTTACCCTTGGGCTTTTCGGCGCATTATAAATAATAAACAAACAAACAAACAAACAAACAAGGTTGCGTGGAGGATAGGCAACACCTGTGGCTGCAGGTGCAACAGGCGACACACCTGAGGGGTGTGCTCGTTAAGCAGATTTAAAAGCCTCAGTTTGCTTCAGTCCAGCGCTGGTCATCGTTGCAGTGTTCCTGTTGTGACTAGTCCCTTGTTCCTTGTTCCTAGCTTTTGTGCCTAGTTCCTAGTTCCTGTTTCTTTTTCCTCCGCTCTGGATTTCGGATTCATGTGCTTAATTGATTTCTGCTTTCTGGATTTCCCTTTCTGTCTTCCTCTGTCTGCAGGCAGCCTTTCTCTGTGCTTTACCCTTTGATGCAGCCCAATTTGCCTGTGTTTTCTGTTTCTTTGATGCTATCCTTTGCTACTGGAAAAACTTGATGCATTAGTCTTTCCTTTTTTAGATTTAGCTTCCTGCCTTTTCGCCTTGGATGGGTGGGAAAGGTTTCCTTTTGTGATATCATTTTCTCTGCTCCTGATCCTTACTTCCTATTGGGATCCATTCCATGTTTTCCATTTCACTTCTGCATTTATTTCCCATTTGATTATTTAGGTGTGGGGTGCTGTTGTAACTAGTCCCTGTGTGAATGCCTTTTGTTTTCCTCACTATTTCTTTAATCACAATTCCTACTTGCTCCTTGACTTGGGTCTTAGGTATTTAGTTATCCTCCACCCATTGCTGTTATAGCCTTCTGGGTTCCTGTTTGACCAACTGGGTTCGTGGGTTTACTGACATTCAAGTGGTCTTTCCGGTTCTCGTGAGTACTGTTTCTAAGTTCCTTATTCAGTATCATCCAGAGTGTCAGCACACAGATCCTGTCCTTGCTTGCCCTCTACGTGGGCTTAGCGCTGTCAGTATCTGTAATAGCATAGTGGGTAAGGAGTTTGCTGACTTTCCTTTCAGTCATAAGGAGGTTCTAAGTGCTTACCCCACATCCCTTTTCATATATTGGTAATTTTGTTTCACTCTATCTGCACTCCTGGGTTTTAGTATGTATGAGTCGTGGTTCTTGTGTGCACGTTGTTTGATTCAAGGTTATTCACTGTGCGATTTTGTGCACATTTCCCTTGCCATATTCGCTGCCTTTGTACTCACCTGATTAATCCTGACAGCCTTCCCTTGATTCACAGGTCCAAAGTTCACAAAAAGTTGCGACGTCTTCCGAAAACTCTTTGTGCGGTCCACGTAGAACTTCAGCGCTCTAGCTACATCCAGCGAGTGCAAAGTCATCTCAGCCGGCGACGAAGGCGATGGGAAGAAAACTGGTAACTCCAAGGGCTCGTTGAGGTGGAAGTCCGACGGCACCTTGGGCATGAAGGAGGGATGCATCCTGAGCACCACCCTCGTGTCGTGAAAAGTCAAGTATGGAGGCTTGCAAGATAGGGCCTGAATCTCTCCCACGCGCCGTGCGGAGGTGATGGCCACAAGAAAAGCTGTTTTCCATGATAGGAACTTCAACGGTGCCATATGCATAGGCTCGAAGGGGGCCCCCATGAGCCTAGTCAGCACCACGTTGAGCTCCCATGCCGGGGCTGGGGCCCTCACCGGCGGGAACGAGCGGAATAGTCCCTTCATAAATTCCTTCACCAGGCGATGAGACCACAAGGACACCCGTCCTGTGGTCCTGGTGTATCTGGAGATGGCAGCCAGATGTATCTTGATTGAGGCGTGAGCTAGTCCAGCCATGGCCAACGACAGTAGGTATGGCAGTACTTGAGGGGCCGTAATCCGTTGAGGGTTAATCTTCTGTTCTGTGCCCGGCCACCAGACAGAGAACCTCTTCCATTTGTGTCCGTAACACTTGAGAGTTGAGGATGCCCCGGCCTTTGCAAGAACCTCTCTGCAGTTGCCCGGTATATCGTATCCTCCAAACTCTAGTGCTGCAAGTTCAGCGACTTCGGGTCGTGATGAAGAATGGCGCCTCCTTCTCTGGAGAGAAGATCCTCGTCCACGGGCAGTTTGACTGGTGGAGACGCCGATAAGTCCAGAAGGTCCAGGAACCAGATCTGTCTCGGCCACGCCGGGGCGACGAGGATCATCCTACACCGGGACCTCTTGAGCTGGTTGACGAGCTGGAGTAACAGTGGCAACGGCGGGAAAGCATAGAGGAACAGGTTGTCCCAGGGGAACGAGAAAGCATCGCCCATGCTCCTCGGTTGGGGGAACCTGCTGGCGAACCTCTGGCACTTGGAGTTTGTCGCTGTTACAAAGAGATCGACCTGGGGTCTGCCCCACAGCCTGAAGAGTCGATCCACTTGATCCTGGCGTAGCTCCCACTCGTGGCATGAGCGCAGCACCCTGCTGAGTGAGTCGGCGATGGTGTTCTTTATCCCTGCCAGATGAAAAGGTACCAGAAACATCCCCTGGTCAACGGCCCAGTGCCACAGATCCTGGGCTTCCTTGGACAGGGCTGGGGATCTGATTCCACCCTGCTTCTTGATGTAGAACATTGTGGTGGTGTTGTCGGTGAAGATCCTCACCACCTTGCCCTTGAGGGACGGAAGAAAGGACCTGAGGGCCCAAAACACTGCGCGGAGCTCCAGATGGTTGATATGAAGCTGTTTTTCCTCCGGGAGCCAAAGGCATCCGTCATCACTGTTACCTGGTGAGCTGGGGTCTGAAAGTCTGCGCCCGCCGTCAGATGAGTGCGGGTGCCCCACCACCGGATCGCTCGTCGGAAGGTCTCGTTGAGCGCTATCCTGTCCTCGAAGCAGCCCGTCGCCTGGATCCAGCGGGCGTCGAGGAACTCTTGCAGTGGAAGCATTCGAAGTCTGCACAGGCGTACCAGATAGATGCAGGAGGACATCATCCCGAGAAGGGATTTAATCGATCTTACCCTGGCTACGTCCGTGGCTAGCAGGTGTTGCACCTTGCCCAGGATGGCTTTCGTCCTTTCGTCAGACGACGAGGCCAGCCGTGCCACTGTGTCGAGCTTGGCTCCCAGAAATAGGGCGACCTGCGAAGGGGCCAGGTGGGATTTGGGGAAGTTGATGGAGAACCCCAGGTCCGTGAGTAGCTGGACGGTCTTCGCTGTGTGCTCCACGGCAAGCTCCCTTGTCCTTGCTCGGATGAGCCAGTCGTCCAGGTAGGGAAAGACGTGGATCCCTTGTAGGCGTAGCCACGCCGCCACCGGTGCTAGGCACTTGGTGAATACCCTGGGTGCCGACTTTAATCCGAACGGGAGGGCCTTGAACTGGTAGTGCCGTCCTTGGACCAGGAACCTGAGGAACTTCCGGTGTCTTTTTAGAATGGGGATGTGGAAGTAGGCATCCTCCAAGTCCAACGATGACAGGAAATAGTCTTCCTCCAGCTGCCCCAGCACGTGCTGGAGGGTGACCATCCGGAACTTCTGAGCCTTGATGTACTTGTTCAGTCGCCGCAGGTCCAGGATGGGACGCCAACCTCCTGTCTTCTTCTTTACGAGAAAGTATCTTGAGTAGACCCCGGAGCCCCGAAGTCTCTTTGGGACGAGTTCGATGGCACCTTTATTGAGCATCGCCCTTACCTCCAGCAGCAGCAGGGGTAACATGGTTTTCTTTCCTGGCCACGGGTGGCACGCGAGAGCACTTCTTTAGAAACTCAACGGCGTGCCCCTGGGCCAGGGTTTCCAGCACCCAACGGTCGGTGGAGATGGACTCCCACGCACTGACGAACTTCGCCAGCCATCCTCCCACCAGGGTGCTTCGGTGGGGGCCCGACGCCACGGTCGGTTCAGTCCTGTTTCGAGGCCGCCTTGCCGCCTTGACCTCCCTGGCGACTACAGCGGGAACCTCCAGACTTGCCCCGTCCTCTATAGGCTTCCTGCGACGAGGAACAGGCCGCTTGACGGTAGGTAGAGGAGCCGCTGCCGGAACCTTTGGAGGCCCCTTGCTTGCCTCCGGTGTTCCGAAAGGACGGCCGTCGTTGCTGGAGAACTCCCAGGGCCCGGGCTGTCTCTGTGTCCATTTTGATGGCTTGCAGGGACTCATCGACTGTCTTCCCAAACAGGTTGTTCCCGTCGAAGGGCATGTCCAACACTTTGGCTTGTACGTCCTGGCGGAAATCCGTCGCCTTAAGCCATCCGCGCCGTCTGAGGCAAACACTGTTGCCCAACTGGCGGAAACCGGTGTCAGCGATGACCGTCGCCACTGTTATGGTGTGGTCCGATGCCACCTCGCCTTCTTGCAAGATTTCCAGGGCTTCTGCCCTCTTGTCGTCCGGCAGGAAGTCCAACAAGGGAGCGATTTTATACCAAAGTTCCCTGTCGTAACGGGCAACGATAGCCAGGGCGTTGGGCGCCTTAATCGTCGTCGCCGCCGACGTGATGACTCGTCCCATCGCGTCAAGCTTCTTTCCCTCGCCGTCTGGCAGTGAAGTCGATGTCGATGCCGATTCCCCCCCCCGCCTTCTTCCTGGCCGCCGCCGAGACGACTGAATCCAGGGTCGGCTGTGCTCTAAGGCATAGAGGGGCCGCATCGGGGACCCGGTACTTCTTTTCGTATCGGTCCCTTTTTGCCAGCGTCGTGGACGGGTTCATGAGGAGGGAGAGCCCCTCGGCTCAGATGTCATCCAGTAGAGGTACCGCGAGGACCGTCTTCCTCTTGGTCTCTCGACGTTAATAGAGGAACCCCTCCTTCTTTTCTTCGGGGCAGAGCTGGAAAAGCTTGGATGCCCTGGAGATCATCGCATGGAAGGATCCAATCTCATCAGGCGGGGAAGCCCGGGAAGGGGGGGGATGACGGGAGGTCCACCCTTCCCGACGGCCCTGCCCCTGGTTCCTCCGTCGGGCCTGGCTCCGGCTCCTCCGTCGGGGGTAAAGGCAATCTAGTCCTTATTTCAGAGCATAAGGATTGAATTGCCATCAAAATGGCCGCCGAGTTGTCCTGCGGCACTGGCTGCGACGGCAGCGACAGTTGGTCTGGGGTCCCGTCGGCGCCGCCATCGCTTCCGCCGTCCCCCTCGTCGGGATGCCTCTCGACGGGCTGGTCCTCCTCCATGCCCGCGTCGTGGCTCTCAGGGACTTCAACAAGTTCCTCCTCAGAGGTTGTGTCTGAATCCACAATGGCCACTGGCCCCCCTCTTTCTCCGCCGGGGGCTTCGTGGGGGTTCTTTCGATGGGCTTGAAAGATGCCTCCCTCCGAGGTGGCAGGGAGACTCTGGGCCCCGAGGCCACTACCACAGGTGTAACCTCCGCAGGCTGCACCAGGGTTGCCGCAACCTCCTCGATAGAGGCGTTAGCTGGGTGAATCAAGGCCTTAGTCACCAACTGCATGCTTGTGGCCTTCACCCTGGGGGTGGGCTCCCCGCCTCGCTCCACAACAGCCGAAATATACTAGATCGACCGGGGCCTCTCCAGAAGCTTCGCCGGGTTCTCGGATTTCCTCTTACCCGAACCAGAGCGTTAGCTCGTGGTCGATGGCGCCGGGGAGGATGTGCCCTGCCTGGCAGCCGAGGAGCCCGACCGTTCGGCGCTCCCGGTGCCTGCGGACTCACGGTTCTTAGCCTTCTGTTGGGCACCCGTCGCCGGGGCGCCCTCGCAGGACTTAGAAGACCGCTTGGATTTCTTCTTTTTCTTCTCACCCGACGGGCTCTTTCCCTCCAGCCAGTTGGCGAGACGAAGATGGCGGTCCCTCATGGTCCGCTCCAACATGTTCCCGAAAAACGCACAGTCCTCCTCCATGTGCGTTTTGTCGTTGTGAAGACAGTAGAGGCATAAGGAATGCTTTTCTTCCTTGAACACGTTCTGCAGCTGGCATCCAGGGCAGGCCCTGAACAGCTTCCCGGGTTTCGAGCTCCCTTTCTCCTGGGCCATGTACGGGGTAGGCCTCAGAAACGTCTGGAATCCTCCAAAAGCGTTGTTTGACGAAATCTTCACCCTTGAGGGGCGTAGAAACTTCCAAAACGGGTTCCCGTTGATCGGATGTAAAGACGGTGGAGCTTGAGGCTCCATTTAACCGAAAAATGAGAAATTCTCCTTGAAAAAGCGCGTAAACGCAGCAAAAGCTCGAGAGCTATAGCACGAGGACTCCCAACACTTGCACGTGCAGTAAAAATCTGAGGATGGCTGCCGGAGGCGGGGCTTAGGGAGAGGGCAGTCATTGGCTGTGGGCAGTATGACCCAGAGATCACTGATTGGTTACTACTAGGAAAGAGATCAGAAACAAAAATGATACTGTTTTTTTTCTGTACCGAGGATTCCCGGCCTGACGACGGGGAATATTCATGAGCATGTGAATCCATGCCAGACCACATGCTGGAGAAGTGGTAATACGTTTCCTGAGGGCATAGAGTTTTTTGCAAACCTTATGCGGGGGAGCCTCCACAGTGGAACAGTGGCACTCCTGCCCACTTTCTGGTAGTTGTTACAATTTGAGAGTCCGGTGTGGCATGACCTCGAATATACGTAAGGTCAGATGGAGAGGGGCGAAACAATTTTTCAACCATGGGGTTGACTGCCCTTGTGAGGGAACGAGACAAAGAAGGAGCTAGGCATTTCTTGATTGAGTTGAGTAGTGGAATAGCCTGACTAGTGGGAGGTTTTCTTTGAGACTGCCCTCAACGAAGTCAGAGTCCTGGACAGCCTCCTATCTAGCGATCTGAAAATTACCTGCGGCTCTCTTTAGGATGGCATTAAATAACATTTGGTCATCTATTGGTGATGACTGCCTTTGTTGAGGCGAAGAAGACTGGTCTAGACAAATAATGTCTGGGTCTGGGGTATGAGTGGGTGAGAGCCGTGCTGGCAATCGTGTGCTTTTTTGTGGGAACGCCCTTATGAGAGGAAAGTCCAGGTACATGGCGAAAAGACGGTTGCGAAGTTTTCGGCATGCCTGTTGGCGTTTGGCGCTTCTTCGACGTGTCCATCGAGGAGGCCTTAGGGGTTGTGTGTTTTGGCTTAGGTGGTGCGTGTGATCCCTTGTCGCTGGCGTGTGAACTCTCCATAACAGAACCAGTGGTCTGTCTGTCAGGGCCAGGGATGCACATTCTGGAACCGGAGGATTCCGCCGAAAGGTCTATGGTTTCCAGGTCGGAGCCATGGCTGCCGCTGGAATTCTCGTCATCCGAAGTGACTGCGCCAACGGGGGAATGGCTCTCGGCCTGCATCATGTAGGCCGCCCTCCGCTTTGTCCCCCTGTCCTTTAACGTCTTGGGATGAAAGAGCTTGCCGAACTTACAAGAACGCTTGTCGTGGTAACGAGGTAGACACCTTTTGCAACAACAATGGGTGTCCTTCCACAGGAATTCGTCGTTACACGATGAACAATATTTAAAGGGCGTCCTCGCCATAGCAGAGGAAGAAAGCAGCCAGACCAAATAGGGAAAGAAAAGGGAAAAAGAAATGCATTCTTGAAAAAGAATAAACCCTGGGCCCCACTCTCCCTACTTTAAGGGCCTGGCCGTAGGGCCGAAGCCACGCGGTCGATAGACGTCGATCAATACACCAGTCACTGAGCAGTAGATGATGCCTTCGGCGTGGGAGTCCATGAAGTAGTCGTCGAAGAAAAGTAGTCAAAGACTAGACGACAATTGGTCGTGGGACAAAGAGGTAATTAATGAGCAATATTAACTCTTGCAAGCTCTGCATAAGGCGACCAACTAGTTGGGTGGGAAAAAAACAATCTGAGGGACGTCAACGCGTGAGGGATTTTGGGTACACTACACGTCACGTTAACTTGGGACTTGGCTACACATGCCCAAACAGACTGAAGGGGCTTAAACATATTCACTCCAAGATGTGTTTATTATGTATCTTCTCCCACATGTATAATCATACGTAACTGGTTGAAACAGCGCCTTGATGCCCTGGGCTGAGGCGCTTTACAAATACAAAAATAAATAAATATGTTGTGACGCCAATCGTAAGTAGTTTATTTATATGAATTGAGAAAAGCCTGTGTGCTACATGTTAATGGTAGACAGCTAAAAATGCGGCTTCCAAGACATGGAAGAGACCTCATTCTATCTGGAAACCCCTATATTCGCGGCACAAGAAGACCAATGTGTTAATCGTTCCCCTAAAAGTATGTAAAAATGTCTGCAGGAAAATGTAGTCATGTGAAAAAGTTGTCAGCAAAAAGTTGTTTTTAAAAATGTAGTCATTCAATACAAGCAATGCAAACTTTAGAAATGTTTCCAGTAATATATATTTAAATAGACAAAAGTACAAGGCTGTAATCCTAACAATAACCCAAAGCCTCTAATGAACAATCACCAGCTTTCCACAAATGACATAGACCTTACATCACCACCAGCCCTTTCCAACCTCCCTATCCCTTTCTTTAGACTTGCCTTAACTATTACTATATTAACCCTAGCATTACTGTAACCCCAACCTTAACACTTACCCTGACACTTAATTTATCCTAATCACTAACTAAATCCCAACATCACCAGACCTCCCTCAACCATGTGGACCCTACCCATTACCCTAAATCTAACCAAAATCTTTATTCTTACCCTCGCCACTTTCCTTAACCTAACTCCTATTCTAACACTAAACCAATCCATCACAAGTCCACCAAACCCTCCTTAGCCTGATCACTTACCCTAGCAGTACTGCATTTATGGATACATTTTGACTGCATTTTTTGACTTTTTGGTTGGTGACTTTTTCACTGCAGTTATTTACACTGACATTTTTGTTGGCAACATTTTCACTGGATGCCGTTAAAATTGCTTTATGTTTTTTAAAATGTTCCTACTCTGTTTAGGATCTTCAATGTCAAAGCATCTGCAGGTTTATTCTGCATCGAAGGCACTGCAGAGGCATGCTTTCCGAATATGACCCCGAATGAGTTGTTTTTGGTCCAAATGATCCGAGACATTTGTTTTTTAGCATATTGCACCATCATTTATTTTGAGTTGTTTGGCTTCTTTGTCGATTTGCTTAACTGTCCTTTGAGCATAAGATGGAACGCTCATGTGACTGTAAGGTGGCTTTGCTGGGACCAAAGTCTGGAAGCACTTAATCATAACCTATTTCTTTATCTAAAAACAATGAATTGTAAGGTTTTGTGTCAGGAAAATAAATTGTTCAACAATGACCATCTACTTACTATTATGTAGATAGCTAGTTCGAAAGTGATATCTAGTCATTGAATGCAAAGTAATAGTATATTGAAGTCAAGTTAAAAGACTGGCAAACTCATACACAATAATATTCAAGGTTGTTAATGCTGCACACAAGACATAACAAAACATGCCAAGGAAATCTGTGAATACTACATACCAAGAGTCATGGAAATGAGAAATATATATTTCCACATGAAGTTGAAAAGAATAAACCAATTCATATTTATATACAGTTCACAATTATAATTTTATAAAGAGAACAATTCAAGAAGAGGAAAAGATGAATCTGTTCACAAAAAGGTTTCTATAAGAATGAACACAGCAAAGGTGAACAGTCACTTCATCCTATGGTCTGGCCAAGGGGTGATAACAGATACAATATCACCAACATGTTGGCATTAAACGTTTCAGTGCTTCTTCAGGACTTCATGCACCCAAAAGCTAACTCCCGACTATTAAACATGAGATAATGTCAAACAGAAGTAGTCCTGTATTATTCCAATCAATTAAATTCCGATCAGTTCATTGGAGTAATCATTAAGATGAACCGGAGGAAGTATCCAAGATGCAAGTTACTTCATATGTAAAGTAAAACCTCAATAGCTTAAGACTGATATAGTTTCAGTTGTCGGTCATATTTCGGTGTTGCTGATTTTCATTAATCTAAACATAAGAAATAAGACTATTCAATATGGATACATTCAAAGGGGATTGCTACAAACACAAATATTCTCACCTAAGGTTCTGGGGAGAATCATCCACAAGGTAATGTGAAGTCTCCATATGTATTAGCATTGAGCTCTACATCCATTTTTAAGGAGACATTGAGATGTTAATCACATCCAGTGTTGGGCCACACAGGCTTCATTCCATGGTGCAAAACTCCCACCGTTTTCTCTTTTTCAACTTCACGGTTGTGGGCTCATTTCTTTCGTAAGATAGGCATCTAATTTCAATTAACCACAGTATAGACATTGACTTCATACATGGTATTTATGAATTCATGGGAATTATTACATAAAATACTTAAATGGTATTGTAGCTGCCTGAGATTAGGGAGATGGGCAACCTAGTTGAAATCAATCTCCTTTGAATCGTGTGAGAATAAATAAAACCCAATGACTGGGAATTAGTTGCTGAGGTAAGTTAGCACTCGCCAGAGGCTTTGTCACCAATATGAGTCCCAACCTTGCGTCAGGTTGTTCACATCCAGTTCTGCCACCACTTGTGGAAAGTCAGACTCAGGAGGCAGACAAGAGATCCTGTTTCACCACATTGTTATTCAAGAAAGAACATAAAGCCTACTCTGCCCCTATCTCTAAGGAGGTATTCTTCCCTACCACTATACAGAAAATAATAAAGGGTGCTTGTCAAGATGTCTCCAACACAAAACGGCTTTTGACCAAAAGCCTAATCTATTCTGAATCCTGTTCCTACCACTAACAAAAAGGATGAACGTAAACTTAATCAAGTCTCGTCTTATCAGGTCATTCTATTGAACGGAGGAAGTTGTGGCTGGCTTCTGACCCCCACTCAAATGTCTCTGGTTTCCAATATGCCACCTGCCCAGTGCTATGGTTACAAGTTCCGGGATGCAAAGTTCAGGTTTACCCAAATGTCTTTATCCTTCCTCTCCTCCTTGGATAACAGTCTCTGCCCGTATGTGTCGACTCATTATTAGGTACTAAGTTAAATGTTCCATTTAATGTTCATGACAAGTAAATAGACTAATTCGGAAAGATCACTCTGACACCTCTCAGAGCGGTCCTTCGAAATCCAACTGTCATGCACCTGCTACACACGAGTGAGGACGGCTGCAAAAAGACAGATGTCAGATGAAGCGAGTGCTTGTGTGCCTGTGTCTCTGTGTGTATGTTGTGTGTTAGACAGTGTGCGTGTAACTATCTGTGAGGGGGTGGGCAACGATAGTTTTGGCGGGGATGGGGTCTGGGATTAAAGTCAGCTGGGGAAATCATCTTTTTAGCGTGCAGCCTTTAATATTCAAAACGATCACATAGTACCCATTATTACTCAGTCCTGAAATATTGTGTTTCACCCAGTCTTTAGGTATTTCTTCATTCTTGCCGACTGGGAGACTTGTTGATCACACTTTGCCTTGGGGTTCTGCTTCTTGTACCCCGCCTTGGTGTTGTGTTTCTCGCACCCAATCTTGGGATCTATTCTCTGAGCCTGCATTGGATCTCCTGTCTCTCATGCCACCTTGGGCCATCATGCCTTTCACCCCGCCTTGTGTCTCATCCAGTCTTGGGGTGTCTTTTTCCTTGGTCCATCAGGTTTCTCAACCCTTCTTGGGTTATCTGAGTTCTACGCTCGCCTTGGGCTATGTCGGAGCATCTCTGCCCACCTCCTGGTTCTCAGGTGGCAGGATGTGTACGGGCCGTCGCACCCACTTGACTGGTGTGTCGCTGTGGTCACAGTGGCGTTTGCCCTGGAACTCTTCCACGGCTCTACCATTCTCACAACACACTAGCCGGCACTGATGCGAAACCCACAGCCGCAGCGCTGTGTCACATGATGTTGCGATGCGCACAAGGTCAGGGAAACTGCAGCCGTAGAGCATTGAAAGGGCGAGGTGAAAGGAGTCGGCGCCCAATGCTACAGTGAGTCCCATGTTGTCACGCCTGCACTAGTATTCTTGTGACTTTCCTACCCGTTGCAAGACCCTGCATGCCCTTGGACTGCATGCATAGCCTTATATTTCTGTCTGCTCATTCTCCTTCCCTTCTTCTTGCTGGACTGTTATCTTCCGGAACATTTATGGAATTGCCTTCTTGGATTACTTGGAGCTTTTCTTGTTTGGATTGCCTGCCCTTAGATTCGTCCGCTTCCCTTCGGAAGATCCTTCATTATTGTTTCTTTTTCATCCTGGCATCCGGCGTGGTGTCCGATCTCAGTTCTTTCGGTCTTCCAAGTCGGTTCACCTGCATGATCTCTTCCGATCAGGCCTTGTGCTTCTGCATTGGTTAAAGCAGGTGCTGGTCGACCACTTTCCGCGCAGTCACATCTCTTTTCCATTCAGCAGGCCCAAGCTTCTCCAGCTCCCGGCCTTAGTAAAGGCAGCAGCGCTCAGCATGCATCCTTGCTGCTCCACTCTTCACGTCGTGTGAGTAGTGCTGTTTCCTGGTTCAGCGCTGAAGGGGGAGGTTGACACCTCTGTGACACTCCACAGGCTTGTGACTCTCTCCTACTGTTCCCTTCATTGATACAGCTCTCTGATCTTTATATTCCTCCCCACAACGAGATGGGGCAATCGATTGGGGCTGTGACGAATCCTGTGGATCCCTCACTGAAACCCTGCCTAAAGTCTCTTCCCAGGTGGCTAGGGGAAGGCAGACGCTTCCTGATCCCTACCGTGAGGGTGGGGTACTGTGGGAGGATCATCTGGGAGACAGGGCCCAGGGTGGTGAGGAGATTCCCTGGGGTGAGACAGAGTATTTTTCCCTCTCAAAGTATCTAAAGAGGTAATGGCTTATTGTCATTTTAATGTCCCTAACTCATGTTAGATCTAGAGTTGTGGACCTTATATTGTTAAATCTGAGAAAACTTTACCAAAAGAAAGATCCTTTTTGGTATCCCAAACAAAACACCTTCCTTCGTCCCAAGGGTATAATATAAGGGAATGTGGAAATGTTGGCTTCAATAAACTACTTTACTCTGTAAAGAAAGTCTTCAGAGCCCCTCTCAATAACTTTAAGAGAATTAAACCTACCCTTAAAAGAAACTCAGATATGCTAATAACTAATTTTGTTGAAAGAAATTACCAGTCCCAGAACCCTAGAGGCACTGAGACGAGGAAGAGGGATGATGAGGCATACAGTTGTCATAGTCAGGTAATTAAGCCCAGTAGCTTTTGCAGTAGTCAGGCAATTGTGGATAATAGCTCACATCTGAAGATCATTACCGTACCTGGGTGGCATAAAAGGCCCCATCAGGGAAAGAAAGGAGGAAGGAGTGGAAGGAGCTGGAGCGTTGGCTGGAGTGCAGGCTGCAGTAGTAGAAGGAAGGTGCAGAAGTGGGAGAACAAGAAGCACGCCGGAACGTGAGACAGCAGATTTCACCTGTGTGTTCTGAGAGAGCCCTGTCCTCTCAAAATCTGAAGTGCAGAGGCTGCACAGCAGAAGACGTGCTAGAGAAACGGGTTTCCCCATGTCAGCCTGACTGCCGTGGTGGCCGAGCTGCTGGCGTGCTGAAAGACTAAGGCAAGAAGCACTTCTCAATTCAAGGGTATTGGAAGCAGAGGAGACAACCAAGACGTGTGGCCGGGCCAGAGACCCACCTGTTCAGGAGAAGGGTGTCCGACGCTAGGGAGCCAGAAGCAGCAGAAGGTGTTCCACCCGCGTAAGATTTTCAGTGAGTAGAAGTGGATGTTACGCTCACCTGGACCCCACAGGGGTGTCGATCGGACCCGTACAGCTGCAGTCTCCGTCAACGTGATGTGTAGTGCAGATATGACTGTCTGGACTGGCCCGCCTAGTCTTGTCTGCTGGACCTGAAGAAGTATTTTCCTGCAAGTGGAGACAGGGATTAGCCACCTGTGGGTTTTAGTGATGGCCTCCCAAATGTTCTCGCTCTCCCCCACTAATCACCTCCGATATCCCCTTAGTAACCTCACCTTATGTTTGTAAAAGATGAGCTCCCCATCCTGCGTGTCTTGCAGGGGCGCGTAGATACCAGTTACTTCACTGGTTTGAAGGCGTTGGGAGAGTTCCGGTAAGCATTGACTCTGAAGGCCCAGGCGGGATTGGTAAGTATCAAGTTCAAAGAGTTCAATGTGCCCGATGTTCACTCTTGTCCCGTTCCTTCCTTAAGTTGCAACTGAGTTCGTGAGAAGAAGGTCTCGTAGCTGCTGCTGGCGTTCAGGTAAGTGTCTGTGTTACCCAACGCTGTCCGGTTACTATTGCATGCGTTAACGTGTTGTTTTTCTCCCTCTTTACAGATGCGCCATATGAAGATATGGAGAATAATACTGCTGGTGGTAAATCAGGTAAGTCTGTGGTGATAAGAGGTATTTGTTGATTCCCTTGGCTCACCTTGTTATTCTTGTGCCCCTAGGTGCCGGAGTACGGCGAAGAAATGATGGACAGTGCCGGATCGAAAGATGCTGTGAGAACTGGCGAGTATGGCGCCGTGCTGGAGCTGGCGAAGCGACGCGTGCAGGACTGATGTACTTTCCAGGTCGGGAGATGAAATGGATCCGGAATCAGGTGAGGAATTTGAAATAAGTTTGTTTTCTAACCTTGTCCTTTTCTTCCTCTTTATTCTAGGATCTCCGGATTCGAGGCAGGCGTGGCAGAAGACTGGATGCTGGATGCTGGCTGCAGGCACGCGGGCGTGGCAGATGACTGGATGCTGGCTGCAGGCACGGTGAGTGTCACGCTGCTGGATGCAGAATAACACGAAGCATGTGCTGTTGTTCGGGCGTGGTTTAAATAGCCTCCAAAGTAGTCCCAGGAAAGAAGTTCCCCAGGACCACACCCGAGTAAAAAATAGTCCCTGTAGTAAAATAGTCCCATCGAGGCCTCACGTTGGCTTGGATTTATTTGCAGCATGGTCTGCATGAGGTAAGTAATGTCTATGAGCCTGGCGCCTATGGCGCCAGGACTGATTTTTATTATGAGCCTGGTGCCTGCGGCACCAGGACTGAACCCAGACAGCCCCTAGCTGGGGCTGCTGGGGTTTTTGTAAATGTCTGGATGCCTGCTCCCGGGGCTGATGGGCTTGATCCGGATGCCCGGGGGTAGGCATCATGACAGTGGACTGATGTATTCAAAATCCCTTCAATAATGGAATTGTATCACACGTGTATAAAGCAAAAGGCTTCTTGCTCGAGTAGGAAGCTAACTCTGTTAAACCCATTGTTCCTATAACCAAAGACGATTACTGTTCAAAGAGTGGTCGAGTGTCCCTAATTGAGAAAAGGCAACGCTGTGAAGACCATTGCAGAACACTTAACGCTGAACATATCAAAGAAACAATCTTTACTGTGGGAAAACTACATTAACGCAAGGTTGCGTGTGCATAATTGTGATTCCCCAAAGCGACCTGAACACTATCCTTTGCTTCTATGGGAATACAATTGTACAACCACTTTTAAAGCTTGAAAATTACATCAATGAGTTGTGTGTGCCTAATTGTGGTTTCTCCTGAAAGACTGAACCTTATACTTTGTATAAAAGTGACATAAGAATAGAAATGACTGAGAGAACAGGCACTGCTTAAGCCGAGAGGTACCCCCATACTTAGTGTGAAGCTGACCCTTTCTCAGATTTCAGAATAATCCAGCTACATTGTGAAGTTGCCGACTGACAATATAAAGGCCTAAGATACAAGTGCACAAAGGTTACCTGAAGCTAAGAGAGTGGCACCAATGCTTCTGTGTAATTGTCTGGGCTGATAGCTGGGAAAAAGGTAAAGGTGAAGTTGGGGGTATGGTAATTGCCTGCTTGTAAAGACTATCCTGAAACAGACTCAACCTGGAATGGCCAAAACGGTCACAGCCAAAGAAAAGTTGAGTCTTGAAGGCAAACCCAGGTTGTCGTTGTGGCAGTTTGGTGAGAGAGGCAAAGAGACTGCCCCTTTGAGGAGAGTTATTCAAAGGAAGAGTGCCTTGCCTACCTGAGGAGGTTGAAGTATCATGAAGTCTGTCTAAAAATAATTGCTGCTGTAGAAGTCTTTCTAAACATCATTGAAGCTGTGGAATTAGTCCAAAGCATTGGAACTAAAGAGATATCTGGTTGTCAGTAGGTTCTACGTTGCAATTGTCAAAACCAACGTGAAATACTGTGGGACAAGAGGTGTTTGTTCTCATGGTGTCAGACTCTATGCACAGCATGTGATTCTAAGCAGATTAATAAGCATCAGAAATGACATTTTCTTTGAACTGTAGCATATCTTGCTGGGGGAGTGATAACATATTGTGGCCAGGATTACCATTGTGGTTATTTTTCCCTAGAAGGGGATGACTTTACCCAAAGAGGAGATGTGTTACCATTCTAACCTTTTGTTGATGAACTTTTGTTTTGACTTTAAAATCATCAAGAAAAAGCTAAGACATTGGACCTCATTACAAGTATGCTGGTCTGGAAATAGTGTTGCTGGTTGCTCTGTACCGGCACCTGTTTCCGGACTGGCATATTCTGAGTTGCGACGGCGGTAACACTGGCACCGCAAGTGACCCACTGCATCCGGCAACATTCTTCCCCACTCCCCCTCCCCAACTGTCTCTAGGCAACTCCTGTCATGTTTTGCAGTGTTCATTAGCACGAGTCACAGACAGGGCACGTATAAGTCCATGGACTATTTTCGTCCCCTTTTTGGCTCCGGTGTGCAGCTGTGTGCCGAGCGGGACAGCCGCATGGAACGCCGCCTTGGGCTGCTCTGCACAGAACTACCAGGTGTTGTGCTAGTTGATGGTGCAGGGGTAGTGCCATGGGCCGTTGGTCCAGGAAAGCCTGGAGTATCATGGTCATTGTTTCTGCGATGGACGCCATCACGCTGTTCCCCTCCTGTACCCGCCGTGACATCTGTACAATGGCACGTGCACATCGACCAAGTGCAGGTCGATTACATCATCCACTGGCCTGAATGCTCTTGCGCATGAGCTGCACCTCCTGAAGGTGCTGCGGCACCAGGGATGTTAGTGCATCCTGCCGTTGTTCCATCCTGATGAACCGTCCTTCAATATCCCTCACACTGGGAAAGGGGGTGTAACGCATACCTGGGACTTCGTGGAAGAGTAATGCCTTCTCAGCCAGAGGATCTGTTATTTGGGCACTTTTGGATTCTTTTTCTGTGAAAACAACAATAATACCAATAGAACTACTATAATGTCTATTTTGCTGAGAAAAAACTGTATAGCACTGCGCCTTTGATAATCCCTCCCTTCTCATTTGTGTTTTGTCTTGTGGAGTTCTCCATCCTGTATTCTACAGGGGCGCGTTGGTATTAAAACTTTTAACTTGAAAGGCTGCAGTGTTCAAATGATTCTTGTCAGAATTATGTCCTTGCTTTTCTAGAGTTATCTTGTGCAAGTATTTGGTGAAAAAATAATATAGTTCGCTAGATTCTGAGCAGTCCCTATGTTGGAGAGATCTCGCTTTCTAATATTTTCCCTTTTAACTTGCAGATTCTTGGTTCTCAGAAAAGGTTATTGGCTGCAGAATGGCTGCGACTATAATCGGTTTGGAGGAAACGTTTAACAAACATAAATTGATCTTAATTGAGTAATTGCAGCCTTCAGAGACGAACCCGGTAATAAGTAAGCAAAAAAAACTTGCTGGAACTTCAGGTAAGCAACGTAGGTAAACTTCTTTCTTATTTCTATAAGTTCATTCATTAATGAAAATAACTTTTGTTTGCAGGTTTTGGGAAGATGTAGATGAAATACCTTTGGACGATGCAGTGTCTGCTGAGGAAACTTCTGAATGAAGGCACAGTGACCGTGAACGAAGACTGCAGCCAAGAAGAAGATGATGCGGCTGTGAAGGAACTTCCGTCAGATGATGCAGAGATTACAAAATGAATAGCTTACTGAAGGAATGCTTCGGAAATACTTCGGTTCGGTAAGTCTTTTCAAAAATAATGGAATTCTGTTCATTTTCTGTGGAAACTAATGTCTCTTAACTTTATTTTCTTTGACAGGTTCTGTCAGGAGATTGCCGGTAGCATTACCCGCAGTCAGCGGAGAAGACGCGTCAGGAGATCGCCGGTAGCGTTACCCGCGGCCAGCGGAGAAGACGCGAAGCGAGTGCTCCAGCGGAGGCGAGGCTTAAGTAGCCCCCTCTGCAATAGGTAGTTATGTACTGTAAGTTAACAATAGACTTGGCGGCGGCCATGTTGAGTGTATGAAAACCAATGTAAGCGCTATGTGAGCGTATGGGTGCAATGCTATGAAAGAGACAAATGCCATTTGTGCCAGGCTTGTAGCCACTGTTGACCCACTGTCTGATGTGAAGTTCCTTGCTTCCCTGGGATGCCTGAATGGGAACTGTGCTCCTTTACTGGGATCATGACAGGGGGGATGTTGTGGGCTAACTTGGCCCATGGGGGATGAAGAGCAGGGGCTCCTCAATGCGGAGGTCTTTCGTGTCTCCGGTTTCCACACCACCCTCGTCCGCTGTGCCGTCTACAAAGCATGCATGTGCGTGGCCTAGTGGCAGTGGTGGCGCCACTGCTGCATATGGGGCTGCCGGGGTGGGTGCAGCTTGTGGGGCCTGAGGTGGCAGTACAGGAGGCATCATAGGGGCCTGAGATGGCAGTGTAGGAGGCACCACAGGGGCCTGAAGTTGCTGGACTGATGCAGCTGGGGTTGCAGTTGCAGGTCTGCCTGTTGAGGCTGTGGAATCCTCGGTTGCAGTGGTGGTGGTGGTCCTTTGTGTTCCTCGGCGTCTACACCAGGTAACCCTTGATGTGCTGGGATGGGCATCCTAATTGCAAGATGATGTGCCTGAGGGAGTCCGAGAGGCACGTTGTCGGTGATGAGTGTGGATTGATGATGAAGACATTAATGCTTTTGCTTTTTGATGACTGTGCTGTGTCAGGGTCATGGTGGGAGTCATGGCATGGTGCACACATGCTTTTGTCATGCATACTGTGCGGGTGTGTGTGTGAAGTACATACATGGTGTGTGGTGTGCCATAGATACTGAAATGGTGTACTGGCTATTTCTTGGTATGGTGGTCGGCGTGTGGCACACATGCTGTGTGATTTCGTGTTGTGCCATGGATGGGGTCCCCATGTGCCTGCTGCCTGTACCACTTACAGGGATGGGTGGCAATCTGTGCTGATGGGTCGGGTTGGCTGGGACGAGGAAGTCACATGTTTCCTTGGTGTGTGTTGCTGGTCATTTGTGGGTGGTGTGGGTGCTTTGCACTGACATGAATTTGTGCCAGGGCTAGTTTGGCGGGCACACAAATTTTGCTGTGGCAAGTGGATGTGTGTCTCCGTGGTAGCAGGAGCATGTTATGTTGGCGAACGGGTGGGAGAAATATTGTCAGTCACTTACTAACACTCAGCACCCGCAGTAATAACGCAGCCTGCTTGCAGAAGTCTTTAAATATTCTTTAATTCTCGTGATAAAATCTGCACTTGTCATGAGAGTGACAGAATATCTGAAAGCCTTCTACGAGCATGCTGTGTTACTGAGGGGCTGGGTAATAGCAAGTATGGCTGGAATTAATATTTCTCACAACCAAACGGGCGGGAGAAATATTTCTTCCCAGGATGGCCACTTGCTAAATACCCAGCACCCCATGAAACACTGCAAAAGGGCCCGGCTCCCACACCCAAACCTCCCCTAAGCACTTCCTCCACCTTACCTCGTAAAAGCCAGAGCTGAGTGTGAGAGGGGGGCTGAGATCCTCCTCTGACTGATGATGCTGAATATGGGTTGGGATCATAACATTAATACAATGTTTTTAGCCTAGCCCAGGTGTTTCTACCTCGCCTTCAGTGCACGCTGTGCACAGACAGTGGCAGAGTTTAGAAACAATCATTTTTTATCAGCAGCATTTAAACTTTAGAAATCATATCGCAGTAGGTGCGACATGATTCATTAAATATACAGCAAAACAGCAGTATTGTATTGCAAATTGGGATGCAATTCCGCTTATTTTATGCTTTGGATCGATGTTTTGGGTGAAGGTGTATGTCGTTGTGTGCACCCAAGTTGCAGGTGGGCCGGTAGGCTGTATTGGTGTTGTGCACAAGGAACAAGTTGCTTACCTGTAACTGTTGTTCTCCAGCATGGGTCTGGCATGGATTCACATGCTCATGAATATTCCCCGTCGTCAGGCTGAGAATCCTCGGTACAGAAAAAAATCAGTATCAGTTTCGTTTCTGATCTGTCTTTCTTAGTAGTAACTAATCACTGGTCTCTGGGTCATACTGCCCCCAGCCAATGACTGCCCTCTCCCTAAGCCCAGGCCCTGGCAGCCATCCTCAGATTTGGTAGCACGTAAAGTGGTAGTATGACCAAGTGAACAGCCGCAGAGGGGTAGGAGGGAGGGTTTGCATGTGATTCCATGCCAGACCCATGCTGGAGAACAACAGTTACAGGTAAGTAACTTGTTCCTTCTCCAGCATGGGGTCTGGCATGGATTCACATGCTCATGAATATAAGAATACATAGCAGTACACACATGCACAACCACGGGAGGTGGTAAGGCTCAACATTAAGCATTACTAAACTCAACATGAAGTAACTCTTACCTCCTCACCAGGCTCACCTTAAGCGAACAGGTTGCGCAGCACTGCCTGGCCGACTCTGGACTCCTCCCTGGAATCCCGATCGACGCAGTAGAATCTCGTGAAGGTGTGCGTCGACCTCCACGTGGCAGCCCGGCAGATGTCCAGCTGGGGTACACCAGACAAGAACGCCATGGTAGCAGCGATCACTCTGGTCGAGTGGGCTCTCAGACTGCCAGGCAACGGTCGGTTTGCCAACCGGTGACAGTGCATGATGCAGCCAGAGAGCCATCTAGAAATGGCCTTTGAGAGAGCCTTCCCTTGCTTTACAGGTCCAAAATTCACAAACAGCTGTGAAATCGTCCGAAAACTCTCTGTGCGGTCCACGTAGTGCTCTAGCTACATCCAGTGAGTGCAAAATCCTCTCGGCCGGCGACAAAGGCGAAGGGAAGAAAACACCAAGGGCTTGTTGAGGTGAAAGTCCGATGGCACCTTGGGATGAAGGAGGGGTGCGTCCTCAGCACCACTCTTGTTTCGTGAAAAGTCAAGTATGGAGGCTTGCAGGATAGGGCCTGGATCTCTCCCACCCGTCGTGCAGAGATGATGGCCACAAGAAAGGCTGTCTTCCACGACAGGAACGAATGCAGAGGCTCGAATGGTGCCCCCATGAGCCTGGTCAGCACCACGTTGAGCTCCCACGCCAGGGCCGGAGCCTTCACCGGCGGGAACGATCGGAACTGTCGTTTCATGAATTCCTTCACCAGGCGATGACACCACAGGGATGGACGTCCCGTAGTTCTGGTGTATCAGGAAATCAGTGCCAGGTGTATCTTGATGGATGCATGTGCCAGCCCCGCCTTGGCCAGTGACAGTAGGTACGGTAGCACTTGAGGGGCCGTAGACCGTAGAGGGTTAACTTTCTGTGCACGGCACCAGACAGAGAACCTCTTCCACTTGTGTCCGTAGCACTTGAGAGTTGAGGACGCCCTGACCTTTGCAAGGACCTCTTTGCAGTCTGCCGGGATATCGTATCCTCCAAACTCTAGTGCTGCAGGAGCCAGGCCTGCAAGTTCAGCGACCCCGGGTCGTGATGAAGGATAGAACCTCCTTCTCTGGAGAGAAGATCTGCGCCCGTCGACAGTTTGATCGGTGGGGAGGCTGACAAGTCCAGAAGGTCCGGGAACCAGATCTGTCTCGACCACGCCGGTGGGACGAGGATCATCCTGCACCGGGACCTCTTGAGTTGATTGATGAGTCGGAGCAGCAACAGCAACGGAGGGAACGCATACAGGAACAGGCCGTCCCAGGGGACCGAGAAAGCATCACCCATGCTCCTCGGCTGGGGAAACCTGCTGGCGAACCTCTGGCACTTGGAGTTGGTCTCCGTCGCGAACAGGTCGATCTGGGGTTTGCCCTATCACTGGAAGAGTCGATCCACTTGATCCTGGCGTAGTTCCCACTCGTGGCACGAGTGCAGCTCCCTGCTGAGTGAGTCGATGATGGTGTTTTTTATTTTTGCCAGGTGGAAGGGTACCAGAAACATCCCCTTGGCGACGGCCCAGTGCCACAGATCCTGGGCCTCCTTGGATAGGGCTGGGGATCTGGTTCCTCCCTGCTTCCGGATGTAGAACATTGTGGTGGTGTTGTCGGTGAAGATCCTCACCACCTTGCCCTTGAGGGACGGGAGGAACGACCTGAGGGCCCAGAACACCACCCATAGCTCCAGTATGTTGATGTGGAGTGGCCTCTCCTCCGGGAGCCAAAGGCCTCTCGCATGAAGATCTCCGGTGTGCGCTCCCCACCCCCTCCAGGGAGGCATCCGTCGTCACCGTCACTTGGTGTACTGGGGTCTGAAAGTCCGTGCCCGCCACGAGATGCGTGCGGGTGCCCCACCACCGAATTGCTTGGCGGAAGCCCTCGTCGAACGAGATCTTGTCCCCGAAACTGCCCGCCACTTGTATCCAACGGGCGTCGAGGAACTCCTGTAGAGGACGCATCCAAAGCCTGCACAGGCGCACCACATAGATGCACAAGGACATCATCCTGAGAAGGGACTTGATGGCGCCCACCGTGGCCACGTCCGAGGCCAGCAGACGCTGCACCTTGCCCAGGATGGCCTTCGTCCTTTCCTCCGGCAGTGAGGCCAGTCGTGCTACTGTATCGAGCTTGGCTCCCAGAAACAGTGCGACCTGCGACGGAACCAGGTGGGATTTGGGGAAGTTGATGGAGAATCCCAGGTCCCTGAGCAGCCGGACGGTCTATGCTGTGTGTTCGACTGCGAGTTCCCTTGTTCCTGCTCGGATGAGCCAATCGTCCAGGTAGGGGTAGACGTAGATCCCCTGCAGGCGCAGCCGCGACGCCACTGGAGCTAGGCACTTGGTGAATACCCTGGGCGCCGACTTCAATCCAAATGGGAGGGCCTTGAACTGGTAGTACCACCCTTGGACTACGAACCTGAGAAACTTTTGGTGTCTTTTTAGGATGGGGATGTGAAAGTACGCATCTTCCAAATCCACCGACGATAGGAAGTCTCCTTCCACCAGCTGGCCCAGCACGTGCTGGAGGGTGACCATCCAGAACTTCTGTGCCTTGATGTATTTGTTTAGCCGACGCAGGTCCAGGATGGGACTCCACCCTCCTGTCTTCTTTCTGACGAGGAAATATCTCGAGTATACTCCGGAGCCCCAGAGCCTCTTTGGGACGAGCTCGATGGCTCCCTTCTTGAGCATCGCCCTTACTTCCAACAGCAGTTGAGGGACGTGATTTTCCTTCCAAGCCACAGGAGGAATGCGGGGGCACTTCTTTAAAATTCCAGAGTGTGCCCGTGGGCCAGGGCATCCAGCACCCAACGGTCAGTGGAGATGGACTCCCACATGCTGATGAACTTCTTCAGCTGGGCTCCCACCGGGGTGCTTCGGTGGAGGCCTGACACAACGGCCAGTTCAGTCTTGCTTGGCAGCGGCCTTGCCGCCTTGGCCTCCCTGGCGATGACGGCGGGATCCCCCTGACTTGCCTCGTCCCCTGTAGGCTTCTTGCGACGAGGAACGGGACGCCTGACGGTATGTCGAGGAGCCGCCGCTGAACCTTTTGGAAGGTACCTTGCTTGCCTCCAGGGTTCCGAAAGGCCAGCCGTCGTTGCTGCAGAGCTCCCAAGGCCCGAGCCGTCTCCGTATCGGCCTTGATGCCTTCCCAAAGAGATTGTTCCCATCGAAGGGCATGTCCAAAACTTTGGCTCGTACATCTTGGCGGAAATCCGTCGCCTTGAGCCACCCCCGGCGTCGAAGGCAAACGCTGTTGCCCAACTGGCGGAAACCGGTGTCGGCAATGTCCGTGGCCACAATTGTGGCGAGTCCGACGCCACCTCACCCTCCTGTAGGATCGCCAGGGCCTCTGCCCTCTTGTCGTCTGGGAGGAAGTCCAACAGGGGGGTGATCTTGTACCACAACTCCCTGTCATAGCAGGCCACAATCGGTAGGGCGTTGGCCACCTTAATCGTCGTCGCAGGAGACGAGATGACTCATCGTCCCATGGCATCTAGTTTCTTTCCCTCGCCGTCCGGCGGGGAAGTTGAAGCCGATTAACTCCCCCCACCCGCCCCCCCCCCGCTTTCTTCTTGGCCGCTGCCGAGACGACCGAATCCGGGGTCGGTTGAGCTCGAAGGCACAAAGGGGAGCCGTCGGGGACCCGGTACTTCTTCTCGTACCGGTCCCTCTTAGCAGGCGTCGTGGACGGGTTCTTCAGGAGAGCTAGTCCCTCGTCCCAGATGTCATCCAGCAACGGCACCGCAAGGACCATCTTCCTCTTGGCCTTGCGCCGTTGGTAGAGGAAGCCTTCCTTCTTTTCTTCGGAGCAGAGCTGGAAAAGCTCGGACGCCCTGGCAATTATGGCGTGGAAGGAGCCAATTTCGTCGGGTGGGGATGCCCGAGGAATCGGCGACAGGAGGTCAGTCCCGTCATCACCACCGTTGTCATCCGTCCCCGTTGTGGCCGTATCTGTTCCCGTGTCATCCCTCGGGACCCGGGAAGGAGACAAAGGCTGAGAGAGCCGTGAGGGCTGAAAGGGCGGGGCTGGATGAATCCTCCTCCTCTTATTTGGAGGGCTCCCCGACGGACCCGGTTAAGTTGGGTCATCCATCGGGGTAGAGGCAATCTCGTCCCGTCCTTATCTCCGTGCATAAGGCATGGATTGCCATCAAAATGACCGCCGAGTTGTCCTGTGGTTCGGGCTGCGACGGGCGCGACGGTTGCTCCTCCTCCACAGGAGCCTCGTCGTCGCCACCCTCACTCTTGTCGTCCCCCTCGTCAGGGTCCCTCCCGTGGGACCGGGCCTCTTCCAAATTCTTGTCGAGTCCCTCTTCGACTTCGACCAGCTCTGTGCCACCGGCCCCCCTTTTTCCACCGGGGTCTTCACGGGGTCTTCTCGATGGGCTTAAAAGAGGATTCCCTCTGTGGAGGCAGGGAAACTCTAGGCCCCGAGGTCGCCTCCACTGGGGTAGCCTCCACAGGCTTCGCCAGGGCCGCAACGACTCCCTCAATAAAGGCCTTGGCCGGTTTAATCAAGGCCTTCACCACCTTGGGCGCGCTTGAGGCCTTCACCTTAGGGGGAGGGTCACCACCTCGCTCCCCTTCAGCCGGTTCCTTCGAGATCGACCGGGGCCTCTCCAAAAGCTTAGCCGGGTTCTCGGATGTTCTCTTCCCCGAGCCAGAGCGTTGGCTCGTGGTTGATGGCGTCAGTGAAGGTGCGCCCTGCCTGGCAGCCGAGGAGCCCGACCGTTCGGCACTCCCGGTGCCCGCGGACTCACGGTGCTTTGCCTTCTGTTGGGCCCCTGTCGCCGGGGTGCCCTCAGAGGACTTAGAAGACCGCTGTGACTTCTTCTTCTTCTCACCTGCTGGGCTCTTGCCTTCCAGCCAGTTGGAGAGACGGGTCCGACGATCCCTCATAGTCCGATCATGTGTTCATGCAAAACGCACAGTCCTTCTCCACGTGCGTTTTGTCCTCGTGAAGACAGTAGAGGCACCCTGAGTGCTCGTCCTCCTTGAACACATTCTGTAATCCGCATCCAGGACAGTTCCTAAACAGCTTGGATCCGGGTGTCGAGCTTCCTTTCGCCTGGGCCATGTCCGCAGGGTAGGCCTCAGAAACTTCTGGAATCCTCCTAGAAGCATAACCCGACAAAAACTTCACTCTTGAGGGGCGTAGAAAAATCCGAAATGGGTCCCCGTTGATCGGAAGTAGAAACGGTGGAGCTTGAGGCTCGATTGACTGAAAAAATGAGATTAAACTCTTTGAAAAAAATCGCAAAACACAGTAAAAGCTCGAGAGCTATAGCACGAGGACTCCCAACACTTGAAGGTGCAGTAGAAATCTGAGGATGGCTGCCAGGGGCGGGGCTTAGGGAGAGGGCAGTCATTGGCTGGGGGCAGTATGACCCAGAGACCAGTGATTGGTTACTACTAAGAAAGACAGATCAGAAATGAAACTGATACTGATTTTTCTTCTTTACCGAGGATTCCCAGCTTGACGACGGGGAATATTCATGAGCATGTGAATCCATGCCAGACCCCATGCTTGAGAACGCACTTGACATATTTTACAGCTGTAGTGGGTGCAGGGTCGACAGGGATTATGTGTACTCACCAGCCTCCTCAGATGTCATAGTTCTAACCTCTGCAGCACTGCAGGTGGATAGGTGATGCGCTGCTGCCACCTGTGGCCATACCCTGTCTTGCCTCAATGAAATGCATTGCCACAGGAGATTTCATGTTCTTAGTCCGGATACTTGACTTGTGCTCAGTTCACCTTGTCTTAACTTTTCTTGTGGTCATACCAGCATAGTACAGGCCACAAGGACATTTGAGCGAAACCACCCATGGGTCCACAGACAGAGTCTACCGGGACGGACTGTGGAACGTTAATCTGCTCCCCATGGGAGTGCTGTTTACCTGAAGAAGCACGTCATTGTTTCTTTGCCTCTGAGGCTGGGGAGGGAGACTGGAATAATCCCCTATAGGATTTCTGCTGCTTCTGCTGAGGAGATTGGTCTGGCTGCCCGGTACTGGAAATCCCGGAAGCTGCCAAATGTTTCACCCGTCTGACAGAGCCTGCCCAAACCTTTTGGCTGCTGTCTTTGTAAGAATGGCCAGCGACTTGGCGGTCTGTGATCTGCTCTTTTTGTCCAGCTCTTCGTCTGTGGTGGAGTGAAACAAGTCACCCCATCAAATGGGAGATCAAGGTTTCTTCCCTGGATGTCAGGATTGAATCTGGTTGCTCTAAGTCAGGCTGTCCGTCTCATGTCCGTTGCTACACATATGGTCCTACCTGCAGTATCAATGTGTGCAACAGTGGCTTCTATGAGGTCTTGAGCGACTATCTTGGCCTCTGCCAAGCCGGCCTTGAATGATGCTTGCTTGTGAGCCGGCAGGTCTGGGAGGAAGTCAGCGATTTCTCGCCACAGCCATTGATTTGCTGCGGCCAGGCTGGTGTCGGCATTGGCATGTCTGAGGTGTAGTCCCACGTTAGAGTATACTTTTTTGTTGTAGGCCTCTAGGACTTTCTCCTCCTTGCCCAGCAGCGCCAAGGCGGATGTGCTGGCTGAGGATGCTTGTGGTTTGGCATACATGGACGCTGCCACAATGACAGATGACAGAGGCTGAGGGTGCATGGACAGGAGTAGCGTGTTGCCCTCCACCTGCCTTTACTTAGCACCCAGCTTTTTGCTGACCGGCTGCGTAGAGTGAGGCTTGGCCCACCCATTTCTAGCCAGATTCTCCACATCTTTTTGTCAGAATCTCTGCTAACACCCCTGCGTTCAGCTGCTAGATCTGGGGCTGGGGGATGCCCAGGTACTCTGCCAGGTCAGCAATTCTGTCGTAAAACACCCTTGCTGAGGAAGGCGCATCTTGCTCCTCATCATCGGTGTCTTGTTGATCCCCATTATCTGGAGTGCCTGTGGGGTCCAATGGCGGTGTACTCCCAGTCGCTGTTAAAGGGGTGGCCGTTGGGAGGCGTAGACACTCCTGTGCCAATGGGTGTGGCTGGTGGTGGAGTAGGTTGATGGAGTGGTGCACTCCTACTTGGAGCCTGTGGCTGTGCTGGCCATGGTTGTAGCAGAAGCATGGGAGGGACCATGTCCTGAACGATACCCTTGAGAATGCTTGCCATTTGTGGGGACTGCATGAGCTAAAGGAATTTATCAAAAAAGCGCTCCTCACAGGCTGGATGAATGCATTCCTGTACCGGCCCCTGAGTTGGTTTAGACATGTACAGTTGCTGTCTGCCCCCACTGTGCCTGTCGTGTGTGTACAAGGCCTCTGTGTAGAGCAATTGCGCTGTTGTGGTCGCATAAGTGGTGCACCAAGTGACCTGTGTCGTAGTTACCTGTGACCATTCTGTCCTGGGAGTGGTTTCCCACCTTTGCGCCTCGCTGGATTGGCACGCTTCTGGTCTGGCTGCCATTTTGTCTGCTCCTGCTCCACGTGCTTCTGTGGCTGTACTGGGCATGGGTTTGGCCGGCTTGCTTGTACGCATATGTGCTTCCCCTCCCTGCACCTCAGGTATGGACCTGGTAGGCTGTTTGCCCTCAGGCATAATGCTGGTAGTGCTGTCTGTGCGTAAAGGTGCCCCCTCAGGCCTCGACCTGGTAACAGAGCAGTGCCCCTGGGGACATGTCCGAGTGTTTAAGCCTCTTGGCTCCTCGACGACAAGTCCGGGAGGATCTTTAGTTCCCTCGGCGGGAAGGCCGGTAGCTACCTGAACCGCGGTCCCCTTCTAGCCGGTAACAGAGCCGGATTGGCCCCTCCAGCTGGCGGACTTCCCTGGGAAGGAGTTGCCCCGTGAGGTGCTTTAGAAAATAAAACACTTGCGTTCTTGGTTTTTCTTCTCACATACTCCTTTATGTGTTCTGGTGAAGTCCTGGCAAACAATTCCCTCCACCGCGCTAGCCGATTCTTGAGGGACCGGGGAGTAAGTGCGTTGCAGGCCGAGCAGCCTTCCCATCAATGGTCTTCACAGAGGCACCGGAGGCAGAGGGTGTGTGTGGGTCTGATGTGGGGAATGAACCATTGCAAGACGTGCACTTGTTGGAGCTTGCGGCAGCCGACAATTAAATTTGTCAAAAAAAGAGGGAAAACATGTGGAATAACGTTGACGCGGAAAAGAGGACTGAGGGGTAGCACCAGTATGCAGGGACAAGGGAGTGCCTGCTCCGGGGCACGCCCTAGCGCGCAACTAATGTTAAAGGGAAATACATATTTTCCGGTGAAAGGTTCCACCCCGTTCCTAGCGACGGATACCCATCCAGGATGGCGAAAAGGGGACGGGACGTAGGAGTAAGGGTATTTGTGGGTTTTGTGTGAAAGTGGTGCAGGCAATTTGGATGGCAATATGAAAAGCGCACATACAATTTAATATGGTCATTTCTGTGGGCAAAGAGGAAACTAACATGACAATGCACTGAACTGGTGCAACATTGCATGGCACTGCTTAAACTGGCATGGCAATCTAATGTTGGAGTCAACATGTTGATTATTTTCTGGAAAATCTAGCACGAGAACAAGCAAAACTGGTGCAAAACTGGCACCATATTGCCTAAAGAAAATGACTGTGCCAGTTTGACAATGTGAATCTGGAATTGGCATTAGGTGGGCAGTGTGAAACTGGTAAATGAATCTCTTGGGTGAATGTAGAAACTAGAATATCAGTGTGGGTCATTAGGGCCAAAGCTGTCCTGACCATGTGGGAATAAGCATGTCCATGTTTGAACAGACAGGCTGACACATTGAGCTGAACTCTGGCAATTCAGGAAGGACGAAGGAATATCGTTTGTAATTTTTACAGAGAATTCTGTAAACAGGGGGCAATGATGGTTCCAGATCAGATATGATGAAATATAATATGATATTTTATTTGTATCTCACTCGTACACAGGGTCAAGGATTACCTAGGAAAGGTGTACTTGCCGACTCTGGAGCGCGAGGTTGTGGAGGCATTCGAAACAGCTGATAACCGAAGCAGAAATGAAGCAGGCAATTGTGTCAATGGTAAGACCCCAGGGAATGATGAGCTTTACATAGCTTATGGGGTATAACTAGTGCCTAGGTTATTGAGGGAGTTTCAAGAGGCATGGTATCAAGTGCAATTGCCTCTTACAATGCATAAGGCTCTGGTGGTGGTAGTTTTCCCCAAACCAGGTAAGGTTTACATGCTGCCAGAAACCAAAAGGCTGCTGTAGTTATTGGATACAGATGTCAAAAATACTTGCAGTCCAGGGATTTAATCAAATGGCTACAGAACCCACAGCAGGGGTGACTTTAGACGCAGAGAAAGAATATAACTGTTTGCTGGAATGGTAATTTTCCAATTGATGCGTAGATTTGGTTTTGGGTCAATGCTAATATGGCAGTCAAACCACTATACACCACGCCATAGGCTTGATTGCCGGTTGGGATGCTGGACTCAGGTGTGGAAACTACAATGGAACCAATGGAAAGTAGATTTAGGACAAACTTACAGGATCACTGAATTGCAGTTGCTTGGAGGTCGCTGGTCATAACTATATGTGGATGATTTGCTTATATTGTGAACAAAAAAACAGAATTGTCAAAGACCGAGATGGTTAAGCAAAATGATTGATTAGTTTGCTTGCAAGACAAGCAGATAGCATGCTAGCAGTTAACCTGTTTACAACCAACAAACAGGCCCCTCTCTCCAGTTTCACCACTTTTATATTTTTTCCTCCACTGCTCTGTGACTACTTCCATCAACTATGCAGGGCTCATTATTTGGGCTGGCTTGAGCTGGCATGATCCATTAGCCCCAGTTCAATGGGCCTTGCTCCAGTGCCCTCAGGCAAGCAGAAAGTTTGCAGTGAGTGGTTTTGGAGCATATGTGCAGTGCATTCATAATGATGAAGCATTACCTGATGCCAATAGGGGGCAACAGGGAATTCTAACCAAAGTCTGCTGCGAGTGAAGCAAAAATAATAAACACTAGGGTGAAGAAATGGCATTATGTCATGATGATGGGGTACATTTTTGACCTATAAAGAAAACACCTGCAGCCCCACCCCACTTTTCATTGTATCTGGGTCCCTGATCAGTGTTTTGTTTAATGACTTGGGTTTGCGTTCTTCCAGAGTACACTTGCTTGAACCTAAAAGGGAAATTCCTATCCATAATAGAAGATGAGGAGCATTTCAGCATAGTGCCAGGGTTAACTGGAGTAAATCATGTGTATTGCCGGTATTTAAATGAAGAGAGTGGCAGCTATAGATAAATACATCTTCTTGGCCCGAGAGATAATTGGGAATCCAAATTGATCCACTGAGTGAGATTTTGCTGCTGTGGAACCGTCATTCGAAAACGCCAGGAATAGAGAGTTCTAAAAAGTTATGGAGTACATTCCTAAAAACCATGCTGGGGAGGATAGCGTTTGTGAAAATGATGCAGTTACCTAGCATGCTATATGTATACCAATCTCTTACAACTATAATCCCTCTCATTGGAACACTTCGCAGAACAAACAAATGGCTAAGTTACTATGGATGGGCAAGCTTGCGAGGGTAAGCCTCACAGACTACTGGTTACTCTATGAAAAAGGGAGATTGAAGGTTGCAGATTTCAAACAGTATTTTTGCACTCAGCTACAGCATGCAACATACAGAGCGAGATCAGGTGTTCTGGGAAAAGACTCAAGAAGTTTAGCAGTGGGCTGGGTGGATGCCAATTGAATGCTTTCTGGAAGGTGATCAATAATGCAAAACGACTCTGCCCAAGGTGACAAATATCACATCCCTAATATGGGGCAGATTACACAGAAGAATAAAACTTGGTGGTACCATATAACCCAGAAGGGTGTTTCATTAGTAGGTTGGAAATACTGAGTTCTGTTTCAACTCAAGAACTGGATATATGCACTGAAACAGGCTGCACCACCTGGGGACAATTATATGAAGATGTCCCTTTCAAGCGTTTGCAGATATCTAACAGGAATATGCTGTCCCACCTGGAAAATTCGTAACAATCAGCAAACTACAGGCAGATGCCAGGAGATTATGGCCAGACTATCCTGCTGAGCCAATGGTATCTACACTGATAAGGACAATGACAGGGTTGGGTGATGGACGTAGGAAAACTCAGTGATATGCCAAACCCAATCCCTGACAGAACTGTACTCCACGATTGTATGGATGCGAGAACAAAATAGTGGGGCCGGGGTGTGGGGGTTTGAGTACGTTCAGACTTCACAGAGACAGAGTACGTAAAGATGAGCCTACATGTCAAGTGGATAGTCCCAAATGGACGTTTCAAAGTGATGCAGTTTAAAATTTTACACAGAAGCTCTTATACCCCACAGAAACTACATAGATTTTCCCCTGAAAGCTCCCCAAGAGGTTCTACATGTAGACAGAAGTCGGGTGATCTTGTGCATATACTGTGGTAGTGCATGCTGCTTCAAAGTGAGTGGAGGAAAGTGACAGACTGTGTCATCTTAAACAAGATGGATTCACCTTTATTCATTCAAAATGTGTTTTCAGCCTCCTCCCAAGTCAGAAAAAAATAGGATTCGGGAGAAGGTATCGGATTCGGCACTGGTGTTGATTTTATACAAAGGACTGAAGACCGACATTGTACGTTTCTGCCACAGTATGAAATGTGTCTTAAGGATATGCTAGGATTGGCCACAGCTGAGGAGACGCAGCTAATGGAAAGCTGGGTGAAGGGAGGGGAGGTACGTCAACAAATGTATGCTTGCAGTTCCTCTTGCATTATAAAAATACTGAGGGGAGAGGGAAATACATTGAAGGCCATGTTGGATTGGATTAGGGATACTGGGGAGGTGGGTAGTAAGGAAGGATTAATGACATGATTGGCCTCCGGAACAGCTGATTTCTCCTGTGTGTCACATTTCACGCTTATGAGAAAAGGCAAAGGAAAAGGGTAGGGTCGGGCAGTTCATGAACAAATCTCAGGGTTTTCATGGATGTAACGCTTTCCACAATGGATGGTGAAACATAGATTTAATTAAAAAAAATAAGCAGCAACAATGGTAGGGTTGATAACTGGGGTAATCCTGATTACGTTTAAATTACGTGCTGTTTTACAATTATATATTAATAAAGCTTTTAAAAAAAGGATTTTCCAAAGTCTAATAGTTTATTGAAACAGGTTTGGCACATTAAGCATCATAAGATTTTGAATCACCCAGGAATGTTTAACAAGACCCTGGCTTTAGTTAGGCCCCTGTCTTAGTCGTGATCTACTTTGAAAGTGACTTGGCATGTGGTGGCAGCACTATTGCATGTTAGCAGCTTTGATTGTATTATATTTTCTAGTAATTCTGATTAGCACCCAAACAATGGTGAATGTACTCTTACGACCCGTCCCCTTTCCGCCATATTGCATGGGCGTCCCTTCCAAGGGACGAGAGACGGAACCTTTTTCACCAGAAAAAACCTTCTCCCCCTTTAAATTTAATGGCGCGCGGGGGTGCGTCCCTGGGTGCATGCGCTGCCATGACTCGGCCCTCCGGGCCATACCTCAGTCCCCTTTTCCGCGTCGACGGGAACGGGCCGAAATCACCAGCGCTCCTGGGTTTGGTTTGGCCATGTAATTCCACAAGCGGATACTTCTTCTCTTCTGTCTTTTTATCATTCAGGTAACTGGGTCCTCAGGCGTCACGCTCCTCCCCGGCGCTTGTCGACTTCTACAGGGTTCAGCAGGTGTCCATCCTGTGACAGGCTCTTCCGGACTAAAGACCCCCACGCCCTCTGCCTATGGTGCCTTGGCCCAGATGGCTGGCAAGCTTGTACCGCGTGCAACATGCTTTCCTCTAGGTCTCTGAAGAACAGACTAGCCAGGTGGAGGGAGCTCTTCCAGACATCGCCTCCAAAGGACCTAAAGGGCTTCGTCTATCATCGATGCAGGCCCAAGGTAGGGCCGTCATACCAGTGCACCCCGCAAGGGAGACTCCTTCCCAAGGAGTCGCCCGTTTGGGAGGGCCCCCTAGTTTCTGGTACCAGCACAAGTACTGAGGCTGCATCAGCTATCGGCCAACAGGCCGAGGGGTCAGTGGATCCTCCCGGTCACAGTGCTGAGGGACCGGAAGGTTCTTTTACCAGGTCTTCACCCGAGGGGCTACGCCCTAGTACCAGCAACATGTCAGAGGGGGCACCTATACGCAGTTCTACCGGCAGATCCGCTGAGGGCGAAAAGCGTACCGGGCCTCGGCCTGAGGAACAGGGTAGACCCCATGATCCACACTCAAGAGTTCTGGATGGGGCGGGGTCCAGTGAGCCGATCAACACGACGCAGGCACGTGGAAGGCAGCTCGACAAAGTGGCCGGTGTACCAGAAAATCCAGACATCCGGACAACGCCGCTCCAAGGAAGGCAGCAGGTGGAGGAACCTGCGTCAAGGTGGGACTGGTGTCAACCAGGTATGTGGTCTACAGCTGAGCCTACCTTCGCACAAGGCAGGTTCCCACTGCGTCGATATGGGCAGGGCACGCAATGGCTACAGCAGCAGCTCGCTACCCCGTCAATATCGCCTACCACCACTCCGGCCTGCGAGGACAGGTTCTTTGAATGGTTCCTCGGGCTCATGCAATCTCCTCGGATGGGGGACATCCTCAGGGACGTGCTTCCACCAATGGCTCAGGCGCTGCAGGCTCCGGTACGGGCGCCCCTGGCCCCTGTTCAGCCTCAACAGCCCGCTCCGGCCCCTCAACCGATTGCCCAGGCGGTTTCGCAATAGCCTCTGCTACAGCCTCCGGCTCCGGTCTCCACACCACAGCCCTCGGCTCCCAGGTCCCCTCCTCCGGTCCCAGACCAACCGGACCCTCAGGTGGACACAGATGAGGTGGAGGACCCCAACACACAATCTTCAGCCAAAGCCTTCCACAAATGTCTTGCAGGGCTGGCAGAGTACCTGGGCCTTCCTCAACCAGCGATCGAGCAACCAGCAGAGGGGGTCCTCGCAGGAGTCCTCACGCTATGTGCCGTGACCAGAACGGGGATCCTGATGCAGAAGGACGTAGTTGCCTTGGCCAATAAGGGTTGGCTCAAGCCTCACTCAGTCTAGCCGGTGAATAAACACCTGCATGCCAAGTACAGGCAGATGTAGGGGGATACACTCTTGCTATTGGCCCAACCTCAGCCACACTCCTCGGTGATCGCTGCGGCATCACTGTACTCCAAGCCTCAGTCGTCCTCAGCCTCCTCCTCTGCGGCGCTGCTAGGCAAGGAGGAGAAGATCTTGGAGGCGTACAGGTAGAAGCTGTATTCCAACGCGTCCTTGCACCTTCGTCAAGCCAATGCGGATGCCGTGCTGGCAGCCGTTAACCAGAGGCTCTAACAGGAAATTGATGATTTCCTCCCAGAGCTTTCGGCATAGAGCCAATCACGATTCAAGGCGGGATTGGCAGAGGCCAAAATGGTGTTGGAGGACATCATGGAGCCCACCGTGGCCCACACTGACACCTCTGGCCGTGCCATCTGCATTGCCTCGGACATGAGAACAACGGCCTGGCTCTGTGCTATGAAATGAAATTCAACCCGGATGTCCAGGAACGCATCTTAGATCTTCAGTTCGAAAGGGGTGACCTCTTCCACTCCACAATGGACGAGGATCTAGACAAAAAGAAAAACAGCTCAGAAACAGCTAAGTCTTTATCCATCTTCACAAAGACCACGTCCAAAATGTAGACCCAATCACAGCAGCGCTCGGACAAGGGGCGTACATAAAGAGGGTTCTGTGGCTTCCAAGAGCGGAGGTCCAGGCAGCCTGAATGTTCGCCGACTCCAAATCAGTGCAAACAACAAAAAAGGGGTGGGGTGAGTAAGGGTTTTTTCCAGTCCCATTCCTCCGCAACAGCCTCAGAGGGAAAGAAGGCATGACGCGCCCCTCTGGGTCCACGTGTCTCCAGTGGGGGGGCAGGCTTGCTCTCCATGCACATTTCTGGCACCAGAATTTCGCGGACCCCAGGGTCCTCTATGTTGTCTCCATGGGATACCTCCTCCCTATCCCAGCCTCTCCTCCACTCCACAGGTTGGGACAGCAACTCTTTTAGCAGAGATCCGGTCGCTCGTCCAGAGCCAGGCAGTGGAGGAAGTCCCAACACCCCACCTCAGAAGAAGAACCAGGCGGGCCTAAGAGTTGTGCTTGACCTTTCCACCCTCAACCTCTCTGTACCTCTACAAAAATTCAAGATGGTTACGCAAGCTTTGATAGCGAATTCATTGTGCAAGGGAGACTGAATGTGCTCCCTGGATCTGAAGGACGCATACCTACATGTCCCGATCTGGAAGCCTCATCATTCTTTTCTACGATTCGGGATCATGGGCTACCATTTCCAATACAAGGTTCTTGCTTTCGGCCTTAACTCAGCCCCCAGATTCTTTACCAGGCTGATGAACACAGTGGCGGCCCTCCTCAGGTCGCAGGGCCACCACATCTACCTGTACTTCGACGACTGGCTCGTCAGGACGACATCTCTGGAAGCAGTGCACCATACTTCCCGCGCTCTTATGAACACACTGCACGAGCTGGGTTTGTCACTCAACCACAAGAAGTAGCAGCTGCAGCCCAGGCTAAGACTGACCTTCTTGGGTCTCATTTGGGACATGTGCTCCGAGAGAGTTTTTCCCACGGAGGACAAGATCACAGCCCTCAAGAGGGCCACGGTGCACTTCCTCAGCAGAGAAGTGACCTTGGCCTGGTGGTACCAACACCTACTGGGTCTCATGGCAGAAGCCCTCTTGGCCGTCCCCCACACAAGACTCAGGATGAGGAGGATACAGCTGCACTTTGCAGCCTCTTGGAACCAGGAGCGAGGCTCTCTGTCAGAGATGACCAACATTCCTCCATCACTTCACCCGTACCTCACATAGTGGTCCAGGGACTGCGACCTGTGGCTGGGAAAGCCTTTCTGGCAACCTACCCAGCAGGTCACCATCACCACAGACTCCTCTCTCGAGGGTTGGGGGGGGGTCACCCTGGACAACCACTGCGTACATGGCACCTGGACCCGGCAGGAGTGCCACATCAATTGGCTGGAACTGAAGGTGATCTGGCAGGCGCTCAGAGCCTTCTTTCCAGTTATCGAGGGCATTCAGACAGACAACTCGACCAGCATGTTCTATGTCAACAAGCAGGGAGGTACCAGATCCCCCCCACAGTGCAGGCTTGCAGTCAGCATGTGGGAATGGGCCCGGGAGAACAACATTTAACTCACGCCTGTCCACCTGCCGTGGGAATCCAACCTGGAGGCAGACCCAGCATTCTTGCCCAAGGTGCCTTCCGCTTTCCATCTGAACAAAGTAATAGTGCTACTTATGTTTTTTGCTGAGCCCAAAGACGAGGCACAGAGAGTACTGCACTGCCTTGATGTCAGGCGTGCCCTGAAATTCTACTTGGACAGGACCATGGGCTTCCGCAAGTAGGATGCACTTTTTGTCACCTTCAGCGGATCAAGACCAGGGTATCAGGCCTTGGCTCTGACCGCGAGGATGTGCATGTTGGTCGGCAGTGGCTTGTGCTGTCCATCGCAAACTTCTCTGATGGCCGAGACCATCCAATGGGCTATGAAGGCCTTATAGGCCTGATACCCCGGTCTTGATCCGCTGAAGGTGACAAAAAGTGCATCCTACTTGCGGAAGCCCAAGGCAATGGCCATCGCTTTTCAGCGGCATGTACCCTGACAAGTCATAAGCAGGGCGGCCACATGGGCCACCACATCCGCTTTCTGCAAGCACTACCGTTTGGATGCCGATTCTAGATCAGACGCGGCTTTCGGACAGACGGTTCTTAGAAACCTGTTTGCTTAAGGAGGGTCTCTTCTCCACCCTGGGGCTACACTCAGTTGTAATCGGCCATACAGTATGGAGGAAAGGGGATGGGACTTAAGAGTGATTATAAGTTACTCACCGTAGTGACTAACATACTCTTAGTCCTTACTCCCCTTTCCTCCATACGTCCCACCAGCTTCCCCCCAAATAAAACTGGTGTCATTAGGCAATGTTAATCTATTGTCGACGTGTCTATGGGGACCGAGGTGTGGCGCCGGAGGGGCGGAGTCAGGGCAGCGCAAGCTCCCAGGGCCGCACCCCTGCGCGCCTCTAAATTTAAAGGGGAAGAAGGGTGAAAAAGGTTCTGTCTCCCATCCCTTGGAATGGACGCCCATGCAGTATGGGGGAAAGGGGACTAGTTACTACGATGAGTAACTTATAATTTATATTGCCAGGCATATCATTTAAAAGTAGTGTAATTATATGTTCTGGCACAATACCTTATTTAAAAACTCTGTTATTTCTACTATCCTGTCACTTTCCAATTGTAGTAATTTTACACACTGGCAGGTTGTGCGCTACTGAGCATCCAGTGTTTCTGTATAGAGCCATGCATTTCTGATAGATACATAAATAAGTTACTACAGTGGCATGATTATACGTGACATGGCAGATTTAACATTTAAGTACTGTAGTTGTTTACTGTAAATCTAGTATTTATTTCTGCCATACCCATTTCAAAGTCACCTGTCGCTACTGGCGTGTTAACGCACAAAGTTAAGATAGAAAGGTAACAATTTTTCACTTTTTACTCATCACTTAGACCACATAATCCAATGACTGTGCAGTTTGTGCCGAGGAAACAACAAAATCGAGCTGGTCACAACATTCTACAGTGTTGCAATATTCCTACATTGGCAACCAATAAAACAACTCCATTAAAATGATTTGCCTGTAAGGTAAAAGCCGCAATAATCTTGAGCAGAACCATCACTATAGCTTTCGCTTGCGGATAGCGCAGTTCACGCTTCAAAAACAACGTGTAATATATATATTTCTTTTAAAGTTATAAACAAGTGCATAATTCTGTGGTAAATGTATATTTTACTACAATATATATCCAAAGACCTTGACTCCCCTTTTCTTTTAAGGTCAAGAAACCAGAAGCTGCAGGTGTTGGAGGAAGGAAAGTTCCTGCTGCAGAAGGCGCAGGATTTTAAGTCTGTCATGACAGGCATTACGCAGTGGTATGGTGGTGAGGGGTGGTGTGACAGTGTAATAATTAAAAACAAGGGAAATTAATCGGCACAAAAAAAAACTGGTTACTGATGATGCAAAGGTATCCTGTCCCGTTGAGCAGTTAGAAAGGACTGGGAATGTATCGCAACAGATGTCCACCAACTTATGGAACACTCCCGTCCCTCGCACATCCATTTTGTGTTAAAAAAAACTACAAAAGAGTAAGTACAATTTTTTCTAAAATAGTCACATTTTACTGTCTTAGTCACGGAAAATAAATCATATTTTCAAATTATAAAGAATTACAAAATTCTGGTTTCATGATTCACTAGAACATATGCACATAATTTTTTCATATACGGGTATTCACAATTGATTCTTTGTTCAACAAAAACAGATTTTTAAACAAAATAATTCAGAAACAACAATAATTTGTCAAATAATGACTTCAACATGTAATGGTATAGATATGTTCCTTGTGCTGGTATTTTCTAGGGGTTAGCTCTACGCGTTTCGGGACTTTATTCCCTTCATCAGGAGCTCTTTATTCCAATATGTCCATATTAATCTTCATTCTGGTTAATATCTACAAAAAATATTTCAAAAACCTCTGACTCTTAGTCTATTCCTCGAGTATAATGGTATACTGTCATGTTTCATAACATGTAATCACCTGGATGATTCTGTTGTTGAACCGGATAATGTAGACTTCTAACTTTCTCTACTCGTGTAATGTGGTACACAATACACTTTAACCTTCAGTTAAAAGGAGGTATGCTAGCTGTAAAGGTGAAAGGAAAGATAAAAATAGTATGTCTCTATATACTAGAGGGAAGATATGGTCAAAAACTTCTTTAAAAATACACAATGTTGGCTAGAGGTTATGGTTGTCAGGAATGTCACGAGGAAGGCTCCCATTCGAACTTTGCCTCCTTCCGAGTATCCTACATGTAAGGCCAAAAAGCTTCTACAACGCCAATATCACCGCAAGACTTCAGCGACCACGTTTCCATGGCGACTATGGCTGCCGCTCCACAAACAACGCTATCGCGCTTTATGGGGGAGGAGTCACGCGCTTGTACGGCCACACATTACAGCACTTCCGGGTGACCGCACTCGCCGCTTCTAATTGTTTCAATCTTAGCGCCTAGCTGGTTTGCTCCAACTCTTGTTCTTGTTTCCCCTTTTTGTCCCTGTTTCCCTGTTCTGCCCTACCTTGTCCTCGTCCATTTTCCTGAACCGCCCTGTATTCTCGATTTTGAGACTCTCTGCAACTTCCGACTCGGAACGCTACCTTACCTGCCACTGCCTGCTGATTTGGTACTTCGCTGCTCGCACATTGCTGACTCGGAACGTTATCTTACCTGCAACTGCCTGCTAAATTGGTTACTTCACTGCTTACACATTACCGACTCGGAACGCCACCTTACCTGCTACTGCCTGCTGATTTTGTACTTTGCTGCTCGCACATTGCCAACTCGGAACGCCATCTGGACTTGCCCCGCCTATCGAAATGGTTACCCCTGTGTCCGCACATCACTGACCCGGACTTCATTTCTACACGGCAACCAGAACGTCCCGCAACTTGTCAAACGGTTGTTAAAGCTTTCTGACCTACTACCTGGAGAAAGCCTGCATTGCCCAGTACATTGCGCCCGAACTAGAGACTTCCAATTGGCGCTTTAGCTCGAGAGGTGTCCTCGTTCCGGCAGGATAGGTTCGGACTAGAGACTGCCTGCTGTACCATCTAGGCGTCCTCCTGCCGTCGGGTATAGGATAGGCTGGGTAGTGCAGAGCTCCTCACTAACTAGACATCAGAAAGCTGTTGGTAAGTGTCTAAACCCATTCATTTGATGTTCTTTGATGTACTGTCACGTTCTTTCCTAGTTAGGTTTGGTCCCTGTGTTTATTGCATTTTGTTCTTGCTTTTGTAAAGTTGCATCTGAATCCTGTCTCCTGAGTTCCATTCGGGGGTCTTCATCTGTCGTCCTCCGGGTTTATGAGGATCCACTTTTCGGCTGCTGCAGCGATCCTGTCTTTCGGCTAATTGCTGCCTTTGTAGTTATCCTTTTGGAATACAAAGGGAGACATTGGCAGGGAGAATTCTACGGCTACACGTCAAGAGTTCTTCGGCTCCAGATTGGCAAACCTGATAATGGTATATAAAAAGTGTACCTTTGAATCAGTGTAGTGGGTACACCACTCATAGATCTTCTTTCGGTCTATTCCTTCAAGGCTTGCAGGATGCCTGTGTCAGTCTAGAAAAATGGACACCTCTCATGTTTGCCGGCAAACATATTTTGGTGGCCGTGGGCCAACCGACTCATGCACGATATGACAGACATATAGGTTTCCGAGTCTGCCAATGAACGACCATTTTGATGTAACAAGGATCGCCATTTTGTTTTCTAACCATTGCTCATTGCTTTCTGTTCTTATTGCTTCGCAGCATATTTTCTGCTTACACTGCTCGACTGTAAAACATTGGTGTCTGCACATGAAAGGACAAGGCCGCAGGGCCGCGAGGATAACAAGAGTTTGTTGAAACACAACTTAGGCAGCGCCAGGAAGGAATGCCCGGCTTCCTCTCGACTTTAGCCTTGAAGCAGAGCTGCAGGGCATTTAATCATTTCGCACCTGCCAGCCAGTCTCGTTATATGGTAGAATATGTTAGAATAAAGCAGCTAAAGGCTTGTATTATGCTCTTCTTACGGCCCCCCTTTACTGAGCCATGTAGAGCTTGTCGGCTCCCAGGACATGAATAGCACCTCATGGACAGCAGGGTCTGGAATGTGACCCTACCCCCGTATGTAGCTCGCTTCAAAGAACAGAAACACTGTGTTCTGATCAACAACTGAAAGATGCCTCCGCACTTGCAAATTGCATATTGTTACTAGAATAGATATTTGAAGGTGTCATAATTGTCGGAAGTGTCCATCATCACACCGAGTTCAAAGAAACCCAATAAAGGGGGGTGTTAAACATGTCATAGCTGATTGGTTGATATGCATTTTGTATATATGTAACTGATGTACTTAATTCACTCTCTTGCGTCCCTCGAGGTCTAGAGATGCACGTCGCGGGGCGTGAGACCGAGTTGGCCAACTGAGACTATTTGCTTTGCAATAAACCCTAGCTTTGGGAATACAACCTTGTGTCTGGCGTATCTATCGTGTGTGGTGACTTGCTTTGTTTCCATAGACGTAAGGGACCCCTAGGGGCCCCTTTCAAGATGGCGCCCGAATAGGGACCCTCCCCCACTTGTTCCATCGCATACATTGTAATTGAATCAAGGCGGAGAACGGCGAGGACGGGACGGTCGAGCAGGGATCAAGAGGTGTTCGGGGCGCCCTGTAGAAGTGATGAGAGATTCCTTTGCAGATCTGCACACATCTGATCCCTGATCGACGTGCCTGGCTAGAGAACAAAAAGGCGAGGGTCCCGAAACGAGGTGGAAGCCAGGAAATGCAGACACGTCGTCATTGGTTTCGTCAGTATGCTGACGACTTGTGTCCGAAAGGACAAATTGATTTATCAGATGAGTCATTCCCCGATTCAAAGTAATCCTGATATTGGTTGAGAGTTGACTTTGCAAAATCAAACGCCCTAGGTAAGGTTGATTAACCAGGGCGAAGGTTGAAACATGCCTGGGGTATTGTCCACCCTAGCAGGGTTTTTCCACTGTGGTAGACTGTCGTGATAAGCTGCTAGGCGCTTGCAGTAACCTGCATTTGCACTAACCCACTGAGCTATCTTGTGTGTACTAGAGCCTATTCGAAGCGTGGAGGAAAATGCTGACATCAACCAGGACTCTCGAACTGGGTGAGCCTGCATGCTTGCAAGGGGTTAATTGCAAAGTCCTTTTCTGAAGACATAAAACATCTAGCATTTACAAGAGGCTCTGTGCAGCCCTGGGGAGTCAGGCATAGCTTTGCTCGTCTTCGCTCTGCGAGTCAGGTGCACTGATAAGGCAAGAATGCAAAACACAGTGCACGAAGCCTGGGAGCTAGACTGGCTGTTTCCAGTCTTGTAACTTTCCAAGCAAAAAACATGTTTACTGCCAGGAGGGGAGAGCCTAGAAGCTTCTCGAAGAGCTGACACGTCATGATGATTGACGTGCAGCTCCTAATAAGAGAACTATACTTGGACCAGGGAGGGGGGACTCATCCTGGACTGTTGGGAAGACGCGCGTATCAAGGACAGTGCCTGGACGACCAGCTGTGCGCTATCTGGGCCGAGACTCCTAACATCACATCCCCGCTCTGGTGTAGGACTGTGGGGGCTTGGCCAGTCCTCCCCTCCTCTGCTGAGGAGTGCCGGGCACCTGTAGCGGCGAGGGTCCTGGGTGTGATCAGATCGTACCTTCATCTACATTTCATTAGGAGCGTAAGACCAAATAATTGCATATTCATCTGTGATTGATAATTGGCATTATATAGCTTGCACTCTCTATTTCCACATTATTATAAATTGCTGCTTAGTTTTCATTAGTCATTGTAGATAATAAATGCAAGCATCATATTCTGTGTGATTGGCTTTTTTCCAGACTGAGTTCATCGTGCTTCTTAAACCTTATTTGTGTGGGAAGGTAATTAGGAGTGATTTACTTTGCACAAAGGGATGGAGTACTGTTTATCACTACATTTGGCGCTGTGAGCAGGGTTTACGAGCACGATGCCCTTCTGGAAAAAACATGGAAAAGATGAATGCAATGGGGAAGATAGTGCACTCTATCACATTCCAGGATGGCCGGCATCAAATGCTTGGTCGTGTGTGGCAGATATTTTGCATCGGTACTCGGCACCGAGGGCATGGGACATGCTTGAAAATGATGTTTCCCCGGCGGTAATTAGTAAGTGCTTGGAGAGTTTACCGCTTGAGAAATGCAGAAAGGAGCTAAAGGCAGCAGGAAACATAGGCTGGTTATTCCTGCAGGCGCTCAGAAAGGTGCATGAGAATGAATTGCTTAAAGATGCTCAGATTCATAAATTAACAGACGAGATATCCCTTCTCCAAGAGCAACAAATTATTATGAGAGAGACCCTTGAATCGTCCGTTAAACGGGCTGATCAGATGGAGGACAGGTGTGCCTCTTTAGCTGTGCGTGTAGCCACGCACAAGCGCAGACAGCGGCGGGGCAATCCGTCAAAGATAAGGATTCGCGCGCTAATTAGGAAAGATAACTGGGACCCAAATTTATGGTCGGGTGAAGTCAGTGATAGTGAAACTGAGCAAGCACATGACTGGAATGAGTCTGTTGAAATTAGACTTGCTGAATTAAATTGGTCTGATGAAGAGGAGCTGGAATGTGCTCCAAAGAAATGTGTTTATCCAGCACGGCCGTTAATCAATAACAAATCAAAAGGCCAAGCTGGCGGTGCAAATATTCAAAATACAAGGATTGTCTGTGATTATACACAGACAGAGCTTTTAGAGATTGCTAAGTTATTTAGACAGAAGCTAGGTGAAGCACTTTTGACTTGGTTCCTTCGCATCTGGGACACGGGTGCCGATAGTATCTTCTTAACCCCAGAGGAACTGTTAAAGATGGGTTCACTCACTACTAATGTGATGTTGGGACAGATCGTGCGCGGTGCGCTCGGACAGCAAGGTTCTCATTCCTTGTTTAATTGGCTTCAGACTGCCCTAATGAATCTGTATGGGAGTCCAATGGATATGGAAGAGAGTTGGGGCTGTTGGCAATCACTAACTGAAGCAACAAATCAGCTTAGAGAGATGGGTTTGCAGTGTGCACTGTACAGTGCAAATTTTGCAGGGCCGGACATGGAGTTGTTTACAGCTGGCATGCGCGCACGCTTGTTAAGAAATGCACCGAGTCACATGAAGGGCGCATTGCTTTCATTGCTGGGTCCAGCGCAGGGCAAAGCCATTGGTGAAGTGGCACTTCTGTTAGGGCAACTAGAAGGGCTGGATGTACGCAAAGCAGCGCGTCTAGTGGCTGCAAACAATGATTCAGAAAAAAAGCGTGGTAAAAATGTAAAGTCTAAAGAGAAAGCTGATACTGTTGAGATCACACGCAAACAAATGTGGGTGGACCTGCTAAAAGCAGGAATTCCAAGGGAAGAGATAGATGGTAAACCCACATCTGAGCTGCTTGAGAAATGGAAGAAATTAAAAAGACAGGGACGGGAAAAAACTAAGCCCTCTGCACCCTCTGAAGAGGAGGTGTTGAAGCCTAAAGTACGAGCAAAAGGTTACCCTGATGTGGCAAAGAACAAGTGGGAGGTCCCAGACCCCATTTTTGATTGAAGGGCTGGCTCTGTCTTTGAGGTACGGTTAATAAAGAGAACTAGTCCCAGAGACAGACGCCCTTTTGTGCCACTTACCTTGTACTTGGATGAGAAAGTAAAACATCTTTTGGCTCTATTAGACACAGGAGCTGAGGTAACCATTCTGAATGGCAATCCCAGTAAATTGTCTGGTCCCAGAGTTTTGGTCAACGGTTATGGGGGAGCAGAAACTGTTGCAAAAGCCTTTAATGTAAAAATGCCAATTGGCGAGGGATTGCCTTTCACAGCAAATGTTTTGATTGCAGATATACCGGAGTACATCCTTGGCATGGATGTGTTGTTGGGCAAAAGTGTGACTACAGATTTAGGCGAATTTGTTTTTGGCAATCGAAAAATCCATGTGAGAGTTATTAACCCCGTTGTGGTTGGGCATGCCAAATGGTCCCCCTTGCATTTACCTCCTCCTGCTGACCCAGTGTGTGTGAAACAGTACCGGTTGCCAGGAGGACATAAAGAGATTGGTGAAACTATTGAGTCATTGGTGAAAGCTGGCATAATGAGGCCAGCAGTCAGTCCATTCAACTCGCCGATCTGGCCTGTCCGCCGCCCGGATGGGGCATGGCGTCTGACAATTGATTACCGCATTTTGAACAAGAAGGTGCCGCCCTTAGCTGCGGCGGTGCCAGACATCATCACCCTGATTGAAAACCTTACGAGAGAAGTGGGTGAATGGCATGTGGTCCTTGACCTGGCCAATGCATTTTTCTCCATTGATATTGACACTGAATCACAAGACCAATTTGCTATCACTTGGGGAGACAGACAATTTACCTTTACTAAATTGCCCCAGGGGTATGTGCATAGTCCCACTCTGTGTCATGGATTGATTGCCAGAGACTTAAAGATGGTGCAATTAGATAATGTATTTATTGCTCATTACATTGATGACATCATGCTGACCAGTGTTGAGAAAGAACATGTAGAAAATGCTGCTGAAAAGTTGATCACACACATGCAAAATCGGGGGTGGGCCATAAATCCCAAAAAGGTACAGGGGCCTGCTCAAGAGGTGAAATTTCTAGGTGCAATCTGGTCTGGGTCAGTTAAGAAAATTCCCGACCCGGTAATTGATATGGTTCAGCAGATGGCTCCACCAGCAGATAAAAAAGAGGCACAAAGATTCATTGGGTTAATGGGGTTTTGGAGAAATCACATACCTCATTTAAGCCTGATACTGAAACCCATTTACAAAGTCACCAGAAAGAAACATGACTTTACATGGGGCCTAGAGCAACAGACTTCCTTCCAACAGGCTAAAGACGCATTGCAAAATTACACCACGCTGGGGCCCCGGACAAAAACTGATCCTTTTGAATTGGAAATTCTTGTCTACAATGACGTGGCTGTGTGGAGCTTGTGGCAAAAGCAAGGACATAAAAGAGTGCCACAGGGGTTCTGGTCAAGGAAACTCACAGATCCTATGACAAGATACACTCCGTTTGAGAAACAAGTTGCTGCAGTGTACTGGGCTCTAGTTGAAACTGAAAGAATCACAGGCGAGCAACCAGTGACAATTTGCACAGAAATTCCAATCATGGGCTGGGTGCGTGACACTGCTGCAAATGGGAAAAGTGGCAGAGCACAAGACGCCACTCATGTCAAATGGAAATGGTATTTACAGCAACGTGCGAAAGCTGGCCGCACAGGGGTTTCCAGACTGCAAGAACAAATGCTGGAGGCGGTAGATCTGGAAGCGATGCCTGAACCAAACACCCCTGTGGCGTTGCCAGAATCTCCCTTCAAAGTCGCACCCGCCTATGATACATTGACAGAAGAAGAACAAAAGTCTGCATGGTTCACGGACGGCACGGCAAAGTATGATAAAGGGCAAAGACACTGGCAAGCTGTCGCATTCCAGCCCCATCGAGAAACAATGCTAATGAGAGAAGGTGTGGGAGGATCAAGTCAGTATGCTGAACTGCAAGCAGTGGCCTCCGTGATTGAACAGGTGAAGGAAACAGAGACTGCATACATATACACAGACAGTTGGGCCACATATCAAGGCCTGACACATTGGGCACCGGCATGGAGAAGAGATGGTTGGCAGATCAAGAACACGCCGATCTGGGGAGGGCCAGACATCTGTGAAGAGATCTGGTGCAAAGGTGAGAGGTGCAAAATCTGCATTGGGCATGTCGATGCACACATGCCCCCTGACACCTCACTGGCTGCCCTGTTCAACAATGAAGTGGACCAAATGGCAAAGATTCGCCCAGTGACAACACCGCAAGAAGCTGAGGTGCTGCAAGGGATGGCGGATTGGGCACACCAAACCTCAGGGCATCTAGGGCAAACAGGAACTTATCAATGGGCAAAAAAGAGACAATTGCCCATTACCATGGATCAAGCCAGACAAGCTGCCTCCCAATGTTCCGTGTGCAGTGAAGTGAAGCACTACCCTCTGGAGAGGAAGCCTCAAGGCCCTTTGAGAAGAGGTGAAAAAGCTGCTAGCGTATGGCAAGTTGACTACATTGGCCCTTTACCGCCCGAGAATGGAAAGCATTATGTGTTGATCATGGTAGACACATACTCTGGACTGTTATTAGCTTATCCAGCCGCCCATGCAGATCAACGGGCTACCTTGCAAGGCATGGAATACCTCATCAGACACTATGGCATCCCGGATGAAATCCAATCAGACCAAGGCAGCCATTTTGCTGGACACAATGTGCAAGACTGGGCACTAGAGCAAGGCATAAAGTGGACACTGCACATCAGCCGATACCCAGAATCCTCTGCTCTGGTGGAACGTAGCAATGGGCTGCTCAAGCAACAAATAAAGAAGCTGACTAAGACTCACACTCTCAAGGGGTGGTCCAAACATCTGGCACATGCACTGTTTGAACTGAACAATCGTCCACTGGGAAATCGCCAGACACCCTTTGTGAGACTGACAAGTGAGAAAGTGGAATCTACAAAGACGCTTGTTGTGTGGAAAACCGACAAAGAAGCTAAGCTGCCTGTGCAAGCCACTGCAGGCAGTATTGGACTTGATCTATCTACCTGTGAAGATGATTGTAACGCTCACCTGATTCCCGTAGAGGCGCCGGTCTTGTCTGGGCGTATACCGTATCTTCAAAGGTGATGTGTAACACACGGCTGGCTCTTTGGGCTGGACCTCTGTGCACTGTATGTCTGACTCGAAGGGTAAGATGTCTTAGGTAAGTGAACGCCGTGCTCTCCATCTGCCTCGGGGCAGGGTGCTGTAACCAGTTTCTTCACTGGATAAGGGGAGCAGGCCTCTTGACTTCAGAGGACTGCTGTCCGTCGTTTACTGCACGAACGGTAAGTTTCGAGTAATTCTAATGTCTTTAAAGTCTTTAGTAATGATGTTTCTTGTTTTGCAGGGTTCCGCCGATGGCGGATGACGGGCTGAAGTGAGTTGAAGATGGAGCCCGTGTGATGAATAGAAGCGCCTGGAAGCACGTAAGTAAGCGCTTGTTGCCTGCTTCACGATGCGCTCTAACTGTCTTTTTATTTTGCAGGTACAAGTTCGGAGCGGCTGCAGGGTGCCGGAATACCCACTGGGTTAGATGTGGAAAGGAGTAATGGCACGTGAGTATTAAAGTTCCCCAATGTCTTTAAACGCACCTTGTTTTGTCTTTCAGATGGGGGATGCAGCGCCGAAGGCCTCCGGAGCGTGCGAAGAGTTGGTAAGCTTTTGTCTTTCAGATGCCGGAATGCAGTGTGAAGACCTCCGGAGCGCACGAAGAGTAGGTAAGCCTTTGTCTTTCAGATGCCGGAATGCAGCGCGAGGCGTTGGTGACAGCCGATGGACCAGGTAAGTGAAGAGCTGTCACTGAAGACCGTAATGCTAACCTGTTCTTTCTTGTCTTTATAGGTGTTGCTGAAGACTGGATTCAAGATGGTAAGCCTTTTTCCTTAGGCCCAGGATCAGATGCAGAAGACACAATGAGCGTTCTGCTGCAGAGGATGCAGAATAACGCAAAGCAAGATTCATCCATCGGGTGTGGTTTAAATAGCCTCCTGTAGTGCTTAGGTGTCTCCTTCCACAGCAACGCCTAGGTAAGAAAAGAGTTCCTGCTTTCCAGAAGAGTTCCAGTGTTCTGAATCTAGGGAGTGGCTCCTGCCCCACCCAACAGGAAAAGTAGTTCCAAACAGAAGAGGATCAGAGGCTCAACTGGCAGGCAAGTAAGCAGCATGGTCTGCTGCAGGTAAGTCCACCCAAGCATTATGAGCCCGGCGCTTCCAGCGCTCGGACTGGGCATATTTATGAGCCTGGTGCCACTGGCGCCAGGACTGGGTCCAAAAGGTCCCAATTGGAACTGGTTGGCACTCGGAACCTGGGTTATGGATCTGCTTCCAAGGGAGTTGGGAAAACCCTGACCTTTTGGAAGCAGAGATCATGACAGTACCGCCCCCCTCAAGGCCCCTCCCAAACCGGGCTTCTCCGGGGGTTTTGGCTTGTCAGGAAATGTTCGGTGAAATCTTTTGATTAGGCGAGGAGCGTGGACATATTCAGCAGGTTCCCAGGATCTCTCTTGGGGGCCGTAGCCTTTCCAGTCAATTAGGTAAAATAGTTTAGATTTGGAGATCTTGGGAGTCCAGAATGCTTTTGACTTCAAACTCGAGTTCTCCATGAACTAGGATAGGTTTTGGAGATTTAGTTAGTCGGGTTTGAGGTTGCACGGGTATTAATAGAGAGACGTGGAAGACCGGATGTATCTTCATGTGCGGGGGCAAGTCCAACTTGACCGCTACTGGGTTTACTATGGTAGTGATGGAATAGGGACCAAGGTATCTTGGGTTGAATGTGCGTGGCCCTTTTAGAGGTAGATATTTGGTGGATAACCAGACTTGATCCCCTACTTGATATTGAGGGGCTTCCTTCCGATGTTGATCTGTACTTTCTTGTATTGTTCTTTAGCCCTTTGAAGGTGAGAAACAGCTTCCTTAAAGGCTTGGGTGATTGTAGAATGCAGGTAGTCTACTGCTGGTGTTTCAAGATCTTGGAGGGGATCCAACTCCGAGGTTCGAGGGTGACTGCCGTACAAAAGAAAAAACGGGGTTTTCCCAGTTCCTGAATGGACAGAGTTATTGTAGGCATATTCGGCTATTCAAAGGATGTCTTTCCAATTTTTTAAGTTTGTTGCAGCATGCAGCGTAAATACTGTTCCAGAGTTTGATTGGTCCTCTCGGTTTGTCCGTCGGTCTGAGGGCGGTGACCGACAGCAACTTCGCCAAAAATGAGAAATAAATTGACTACCTCGATCCGAAATTAGAACCGAAGGAAAACCGTGCAGTCGGACGATGTTTTCGAGAAATTCTCGGGCCAGAGTTGCTGCTGTTGGCAAGCCTTTGAGCGGAATGAAATGCGCCATCTTGGAGAATAAGTCCACGATTACTAGAATCGTATTGTATCCGGAGCATGGAGGTAAATCGGTGATGAAGTCCATAGAAAGCGTACGCCAAGGGCGAGGTGGGATGTCAATAGGGCGTAAGAGGCCTGCTGGTCTTTCCTTTTGACTCTTGTTTTGGGCGCATACTCCACAGGACATTATAAAGTCTCTGATATCTTTTTTCCAAGACGGCCACCAGAAGTAGCGCTTGATCTTTTCTGAGGTCTTGGCCATACCGGGATGTCCTTCCATTAAAGAATTGTGATAACAAGAGATTACTTTTCTCTGTAAATCTGTGCTGGGTAGGTATAATCGTTCTTGGAAATACAATAAGTTGTCCTTTACTGCAAAGTCCTTTCCCTGCAGATGCCAATTCTGTATGTCTGCTGGAGTTACAAGTTGCCTGGCTTTATCCTTAACTTCCTCTATGGATTCTGTAGCGATTACACCCAGAATTCTTTGTTCGGGAATGATTGGTACAGGTTTAGGGTTGATCAAGTGTTCTTCCACTCCCTTCCGAGAAAGGGCATCAGCTTTACCGTTCTTTGTACCAGGTCGATAGGTAATTATGAAGTCAAACTCATCAAAGAATAATGCCCAACGGAGTTGTCTAGAGGATTGGGCTTTTGCGGTTTTCAAATATTGCAGGTTTCGGTGATCCGTAATCACAGTAACGGTGTGTCGGGCCCCCAGCAGATAATGCCGCCAAGCCTTAAAGGCAGACTTGATAGCCAGAAGTTCCTTGTCAGTAATCGTGTAATTGATTTCAGGAGGCGAGAATTTGCGGGACCAAAATGCCACTGGATGCAACTGATTGGTTACCGGGTCCTTTTGTGATAGAACTGCCCCCATGGCAAGGCTTGAAGCATCAGTTTCCACGATGTAGGGGAGTTCGGGGCGAGGGTGTTTTAAGATTGGTGCAGAGATAAATTTAGTCTTCAAATCCTGGAAAGCTTGTTCCGCCTCGGTAGACCATTCAAAACGTTTGTTTTTCTTAAACAAGGCAGTGATGGGCTGGACTATTCGAGAGAATTCGGGGATAAACCTGCGGTAAAAGTTAGCGAAGCCTAACATGCTTTGCACACCTTTTACGGAGGATGGTGATGGCCATTTGAGAACTGCATCGACCTTCTTTGAATCCATACGCACTCCGCCAGCTGATAATATGAATCCCAAGAATTCAACTTCAGTCACGTTGAAAACACATTTTTCCAACTTAGCGAAAAGTTTGTGTTGACGCAATCTTTCGAGGACCATTTTCACGTGTTTCCGATGTTCAGATTCCGATGAAGAATAAACGAGGATGTCGTCAATGTAAACAACAACACACACATCTATGAGCTCTCTGAGGACATCGTTCATAAAATATTGAAAGGCGGCCGGGGCATTGCAAAGTCCGAAGGGCATGACCTGATATTCAAATAGCCCATACTTGGTGCGGAAGGCCGTCTTCCATTCATCGCCCTCTTTTACTCGTACCAAGTGGTAAGCTCCTCTAAGATCCAGCTTTGTATATATGCATGCTTATCTGACTTGGTCCAGGAGTTCAGGGATCAAAGGTAACGGATATCTATTCTTAACGGTGATCTGGTTCAGGGAGCGATAATCTATACAAGTTCTAAGGTCTCCTTCCTTTTTTGGAACGAAGAACAAAGCTGAAGAAGCAGGGGACTTGGAAGGACGAATAAACCCATTTGCCAGGTATTGATCCAGGTATTGTCGAAGGTGAAGGTTCTCAGGCTCGGTGAGGGCATAAATTCTACTACAAGGAGGAGTAGATCCAGGTATCAGGTCTATCTGGCAGTCATAAGACCTATGAGGAGGTAGAGAGTTAGCCTGATCCTTCCGGAAAACATCTTGGTATTCTAGGTATTCGGGAGGTAACTGGGGAGTCTCTGAAGAAATTGCTGCCAGTGCAACACCAGGTGGAGGGTGACAAGTAGAGACACATTCTGGAAACTGGACCGTTCTTGCTCGCCAATCGATCAGAGGATTGTGTTTCTCTAACCAAGGTATTCCTAGAATAATCTGAAACTGAGGGGCCTTGATCACATCGAACACGATCTTCTCATGGTGTCCATCTTGACTTACTAGCGTCACTTCTTGAGTGGTATGCGTTACTGGCCCGGAGGCTATCTCCGTACCATCCACCGTAGTAATGACGTCCTTTACAGCCTTGGGACAAAGAGTTAGATTCATCCTCAAAACCATTTCATGATCCACATAATTGCCGATGGCACCGCTGTCGACGTAAGCTTCAATTGCATGTAATCGATCCGGATTATCAGGGCTAATGAGGACCATAGGTATCACGAAATGCGAGGTCACGGAACTGGTTTTCACGCTCGGCAAGAGGACCTCTATTCTTGTCGGGCGAGGTCGTTTCCCTGCTCAGAGTTTGTAACTTTGGTAACTGCAGCTCCTACTGCCTTCTTGGCAGGTTTCACCGGACAGTCTCGAAGAAAGTGCCCTGAGTTTCCGCAATAGAGGCATAATTGCAACTGTTTTCTCCTTTCCCGCTCCTTTTGTGTTAGAGGACCTTTCAGACCCCCTATTTGCATGGGTTCCCCGGAGTCTACTCCTTTGGAAGGAGTTGGCGGTTTGGAAAATACTCGAGCATCAAACTTGGAACGATCGGCCTTCCTGTTCTGCAGTCTGTGATCTATTTGAACGACTAAGTCTATATAGTCCGAACAATCTTGTGGGGGATTCACTACTTGGGCTAACACATCTTTGAGCTCTCCACGTAGACCTCTATAAAACAGCGTAATCCTTTTGTCCTCAGGCCATTGAGTTTCCACTATCAGTCTTTTGAAAGACGCAATATAAGCCAAAAGGTCTTGATTACCTTGTCGCAACGAAAGAATCTCATTGTCCAAGGCCTGCCCCTGTGAATGTCTTGCGAACAGTTTTTCCATACTGAGCTGAAAAGCTTGAAAATCATGGAGGACCGGATCATCTTGATTTACTAGAGGGATCGACCAGTCTGCCACATTGCCACTAAGGTACGAAAGCTACTTTAGCTTGATCAGTTGGAAAGGCTGCTGGCCAGCATAAGAAATGCAACCGGCACTGATTGATAAATACTGCAAACCTCTTTGGGTCACCAGAAAATCGTTCGGGCGGAGCCAGAGGTACATTCCCAGGTAGGTTGATCTGCACTGGATTCATAGAGGATGTAGAAGGAAGATTTCCCCCAGATGCGGGTAACGGGGTCTGTCCGGCTTGTGACTGTAGCAATTGTCTAGCGAGATCATCTGTTCGCTCCTTGGAAATAATCAGTTCCCTTCTTAGAGCGTTCGTTTCCTGACGGGCTGCATGCACTTCTGCCCTTAGTTCGCCAAGTAACTGTGCTAGCTGGTCGGTATCCGAGGTTTCCATAGCGCCTGGACGGGAGTTTTGTGGTAGGCTTTGCGTTCTGGAACGCTCACCTGATTCCCGTAGAGGCGCCGGTCTTGACTGGGTGTATACCGTATCTTCAAAGGTGATGTGTAACACACGGCTGGCTCTTTGGGCTGGACCTCTGTGCACTGTATGTCTGACTCGAAGGGTAAGATGTCTTAGGTAAGTGAATGCCGTGCTCTCCATCTGCCTCGGGGCAGGGTGCTGTAACCAGTTTCTTCACTGGATAAGGGGAGCAGGCCTCTTGACTTCAGAGGACTGCTGTCCGTCGTTTACTGCACGAACGGTAAGTTTCGAGTAATTCTAATGTCTTTAAAGTCTTTAGTAATGATGTTTCTTGTTTTGCAGGGTTCCGGCGATGGCGGATGATGGGCTGAAGTGAGTTGAAGATGGAGCCCGTGTGATGAATAGAAGCGCCTGGAAGCACGTAAGTAAGCGCTTGTTGCCTGCTTCACGATGCGCTCTAACTGTCTTTTTATTTTGCAGGTACAAGTTCGGAGCGGCTGCAGGGTGCCGGAATACCCACTGGGTTAGATGTGGAAAGGAGTAATGGCACGTGAGTATTAAAGTTCACCAATGTCTTTAAACACACCTTGTTTTGTCTTTCAGATGCGGGATGCAGCGCCGAAGGTCTCCGGAGCGTGCAAAGAGTTGGTAAGCTTTTGTCTTTCAGATGCCGGAACGCAGTGTGAAGACCTCCGGAGCGCACGAAGAGTAGGTAAGCCTTTGTCTTTCAGATGCCGGAATGCAGCGCGAGGCGTTGGTGACAGCCGATGGACCAGGTAAGTGAAGAGCTGTCACTGAAGACCGTAATGCTAACCTGTTCTTTCTTGTCTTTATAGGTGTTGCTGAAGACTGGATTCAGGATGGTAAGCCTTTTTCCTTAGGCCCAGGATCAGATGCAGAAGACACAATGAGCGTTCTGCTGCAGAGGATGCAGAATAACGCAAAGCAAGATTCATCCATCGGGTGTGGTTTAAATAGCCTCCTGTAGTGCTTAGGTGTCTCCTTCCACAGCCACGCCTAGGTAAGAAAAGAGTTCCTGCTTTCCAGAAGAGTTCCAGTGTTCTGAATCTAGGGAGTGGCTCCTGCCCCACCCAACAGGAAAAGTAGTTCCAAACAGAAGAGGATCAGAGGCTCAACTGGCAGGCAAGTAAGCAGCATGGTCTGCTGCAGGTAAGTCCACCCAAGCATTATGAGCCCGGCGCTTCCAGCGCTGGGACTGGGCATATTTATGAGCCTGGTGCCACTGGCGCCAGGACTGGGTCCAAAAGGTCCCAATTGGAACTGGTTGGCACTCGGAACCTGGGTTATGGATCTGCTTCCAAGGGAGTTGGGAAAACCCTGACCTTTTGGAAGCAGAGATCATGACAATGATGTTATACCGGCGGGGCAAACCAAATCCATCTCGCTGGGTATTGGCATCAAATTGCCGGCTGGCACTTATGGATGCATTGCCGCACGATCCAGCCTGGCAAAACAAGGCATTGACATATTAGGAGGTGTGATTGATCCTGATTATAGAGGGACTGTTTCGGTACTTTTACATAATGCTGCTGCATCTGCAGTACCATTAACCAAATATGACCGAATTGCACAATTGATTTGTGAACAAGCAGTTGTCCCCCTAGTAGTAGAAAGCAAGCAATCCCCAGACACTACATTGAGGGGGGAAGGAGGCTTCGGTAGCACAGGAAAAAAGGTGTGGGTGCACCATCCTAACAAAAAGCCTGAGGCTGGGGAAGTGCTAAGTCAAGGTGTTGGAAGTACTTATGTTGTACTTTTGCATAATTCTGACGTGCCTGTTTATATTCCCGCTACTAGGCTCACACCACGAATGTAGAGCAGTATGAAGGGGATGGGACTTGCCTTGCTGTGGGTGCTCCTGGCCTGCCAAACCAACGCTTTCTCTGTAAAGAGTGGGTTATTGCAAGACACTACATGGACTCTGAGAATCGCATGCACTACACCTGATGCTCCAGTCCTGCGTGATAACTACAACCGCACCGTAACCTGTGAGAAAAGCGTTACAAATGAGTATCCACATGGAACTGCAAGAGTTCTAGATTGGCACATTGTCGGACACCTTTTATCACTAACTCATATGACTGGCGCCTACGAGATCTTAGGTCCGAAAGTTTCAGTGAATGGATCAAATAATCTGTTTGATGTTTCATGTTTCTTTTGCCCCAAGAACTGCAATGAGTGTACTCGCCAAGATTTTTTGGACTATAACTTAACCAAATGCCTTTTATACAATTGTACGTTGAAACAGCCTCTACCAGATGGTAGTATGGTGTTTGTATCAAAAACCAATATTGTACATGGTAGGCATCCCACTTGGAGGATGGTGTTTTTCAAATCACACAAAGTGGAGACGGTCAGTTGCTAGATTTTCCAGTAGTAAGACAACATTTAAATTGCAGACATGTGATGCACGCTTCCATTATTTCAGAGGTACACTTAGACATAGACTTGTCACGGGGCAATGTCTCCTTAGTACTACCAAGCTGCTATAAATGGAGTCAATTTCTATGGCCCATCACCAAATTGCGCGTAGCTAGGGGTTTAGATTCATTGATTGCGGGTGCAGCGGGAGTGGGAACGGGGGCTTTAAATGCTTTTGACATAGAAACTGTGCGCAACAAGTTAGCCACTATGGGTTCTGATGCCAGCGGCGCTATAAAACTTCTGGCTCAGTGGGGCCCATTGATAAGTCCTACCCTGCGCAACACTGCTACAAGTATTGGAAACCATTGGAAGTGGCAGAATTTCAGCTATGAAGACATTTTCTCTGCCATAGGGCAGATCAACAAAACTGCTAAAGACACACGATGTATTTTATGGCAAACTTTGCTAAATCAGCATGTGTTGGCTTTCCGCTCCGAATGGGGGCGACTATCTTCAACCCACTGGCACACAGAGCTACAGTTACCAGCAAACATATGGATTAAGCCGCTTGCTTTTGATTGCATGAATAACACCTGTCATGCGTTAATGCAAGTTAGTAGGACCGCTTATGCTCTAGAAATATGGTGCCCTTTTATAGTATTGCCTATGAAAATCAATGGTTCCTGGTGGGTTCCGCAAATACGAGGGGAATGGTTAGACAGCCAAAACTACACCATCCACAGTCACACCTGCATGCCCTGGGATCAGGGGTGGGTGTGTCCCCTAACTGGGAGGGTTCCGGACCCATGCATACATCCCGTAGCAGGGGAGTGCACCTGGATGCAATACCACATAAATGGGACTGACATCTTTCAAATAGATCAGCATACAGCTTGCGTAGTTACTAATCATTCCTTGCTTATTAACAATTATAGGTTATTAGGGAATCCTCAAGTATTTTGCGTAGATCAAGTTGTGACTATCCTAGACATTGTTACTCATACCCTATATTCTTTAACCCAGTGGTCTCACACTACTCTGCACGGTGAGCTCACGCATTTGCTTAACTGGACTCTATCCTATGGAGTGATTACTGCCCGGCTTCAAGCTATTAGACAGTTTGCTCAAACTGCTTGGAAAGATTTCCAGACGCTAGCTACCTCAGCTATTTCTGCAGAGTACAAGCTAATAATAGACAGAAACCAATTAATCAAAACTGCTGACCATCTGCAATCTGTTACTACTCACCACTGGTGGGATATATTCACTGGATGGTCTCCCTCCTCCACTAAGCTGCTTAATATAATACTGCACCCATTGCTTTGGTTGCTGATTTCCCTAATATTCATACTTATCGTCTTCACTGGGCTCTTGCGCAGAATGTCTTTCCTTTATACTAGAATGACTGCGCTAGAGAAATGCTTAATTGGCCTACAGCACACTGTGCATGCTTCCAGATCATGGAACTGAGTCAGCATTTTCAGGCCTCACTTCGAAAGGGGTGGAATGTCGTGATAAACTGCTAGGCGCTTGCAGTAACCTGCATTTGCACTAACCCACTGAGCTATCTTGTGTGTACTAGAGCCTATTCGAAGCGTGGAGGAAAATGCTGACATCAACCAGGACTCTCGAACTGGGTGAGCCTGCATGCTTGCAAGGGGTTAATTGCAAAGGCCTTTTCTGAAGACATAAAACATCTAGCATTTACAAGAGGCTCTGTGCAGCCCTTGGGAGTCAGGCATAGCTTTGCTTGTCTTCGCTCTGCGAGTCAGGTGCACTGATAAGGCAAGAATGCAAAACACAGTGCCCGAAGCCTAGGAGCCAAGACTGGCTGTTTCCAGTCTTGTAACTTTCCAAGCAAAAAACATGTTTACTGCCAGGAGGGGAGAGCCTAGAAGCTTCTCGAAGAGCTGACACGTCATGATGATTGACATGCAGCTCCTAATAAGAGAACTATACTTGGACCAGGGAGGGGGGACTCATCCTGGACTGTTGGGAAGACGCGCGTATCAAGGACAGTGCATGGACGACCATCTGTGCGCTATCTGGGCCGAGACTCCTAACATCACATCCCCGCTCTGGTGTAGGACTGTGGGGGCTTGGCCAGTCCTCCCCTCCTCTGCTGAGGAGTGCCGGGCACCTGTAGCGGCGAGGGTCATGGGTGTGATCAGATCGTACCTTCATCTACATTTCATTAGGAGCGTAAGACCAAATAATTGCATATTCATCTGTGATTGATAATTGGCATTATATAGCTTGCACTCTCTATTTCCACATTATTATAAATTGCTGCTTAGTTTTCATTAGTCATTGTAGATAATAAATGCAAGCATCATATTCTGTGTGATTGGCTTTTTTCCAGACTGAGTTCATCGTGCTTCTCAAACCTTATTTGTGTGGGAAGGTAATTAGGAGTGATTTACTTTGCACAAAGGGCTGGATCCCAGGGAGGTGCGGGTACTGTTTATCACTACATAGACAATCTTTGGAAAATGGCCAAATTGCACCACCTGGGGGAACGCCGGCATATGAGATGTATGTGAAGTATGGAGTGGGGGCGATAATATTCTGTGAGACTTGGCATAGGCAAACTAGAAAGCAACAAGAACATCAGTGGCCGATTAATGGTAGTTTTGAGATAGCGAGAATAGATAACTTGGAAAGGGTGTTGATAAGAAAGAAAGCGCGTCCTGCAGCATTTGATATCGTTAAGGACTGGAGAAGGGAAGCAATGCTCCGATTTAAAAGTAGAGCGAAGCATGCGCGCATGCATAAATCAAAAGGTGAAGTAGCGGAAGGAAAGGACGAGGAGGAGTGGACTGAGAGTCTAAGGAGGTCAGGTAGACGTGACCAGTTGAATATAGAAAAAATATACCCACAACGAGAATTGCACACAGCAGATGAATTGATAGAAAACATATTGATCCATACAAAACAAGGCCCAAGATCAGAAGCGAGGCTAGACACGTCAGTAACTAGTGCCCAAACCCCGCCCGTAGCCCAAACTCTCCCTCCTGTAGCTCAAGCCCTCCCACAGCCACAGACCGCGCACGTAACACTTCCTATTAGCCAACAAGGCCCCCAGCAGACACTCCCTGTTCCCATTGTCCCATCCGCACCTCCCGCCTTAGATACAGACTCGGTACCGTCCGTCCCTCCCGGGGTATAAGTTGAAACCACGGGGCGAGAGGCGGGACTGAACAACGTGGATGCACGAGGGTAACTCACAGTGCAATCAGCAAAGAAAGGAAGGTGGAATTGCAGCAACAGGCAGAGATGTATATAGACGGGAATGATGGGACGGCAGCATTGGCCTCGATTTATGAATTCCGAAGAAGCAAAGAAAGACAGGTAGTGCTGGAATGCATGGGTGAATATTTGGTGGAGAGATGGAAACAGTTAATTGGGAAATTACCACCACAGCGATTGTTAGATTTGAATGCATTAGCACGCTGTAGGGAAAGGGATGAAGATGTGAGAGAACATGTGTATGGACTTTTTGAACTTAAAGATGAATTAGATAATGATTATGCCGAAATGTTTACTGCACCTGGATACAGGGGTAATGATATCGGGAGACATCAGAAGGGAATGCAGGGGTCACATAATGGACGGCAGCAGTTATCATCGCCGGGGCAGAAGGCGATGGTAGACGGATTATCGTTGTTAAAACAGTAGGGGAAGTCTTGAAAGCATGCCTATTGAAAACATGGATACTACTACAGCAAGTAGCAGGACATAATAGAGGGAGAGGGAATGCACAAGGAAGGAGTAATTCGAATATGCATGGGGGAGCAGTGGGACCAAATCAGTGTGCGTATTCTAAGGAGGAAGGACACTGGCGAGCGCAATGTCCGCATCTGCAGAACAGAAATGGGTCTGGTCAGAGGAGACAGCATAGAGGACACCGAGGAGCGAATGGACCAAATAGGAATAGTATGCAGCAGCACCACAATAATGGAGGTAATCAAAACCAAGCCCAAAACCAAAGTGCCCCTAACCAGAGTCAGGGACAGCAAAACCAACAGTATGGAAACCAGAGTGGGGGAAATAGAGGGAAGAGTGGGAACGTTTTCGATACGCAGCCAAACACGTATTACAGTAACAGTAATGATTACACATCGGACGATGTGTTATTTCCCCATTAGGACAGCCCAGGACAGGGGTCGGAACCAGTGCCTATTCCCGTGAATCAGAGAGGACCCTACGTAGAAATGAGAGTCGGGAATGAGGAGCACCGCTTCCTTGTAGATACGGGAGCGCAAAAGTGTTCGATAGACCATCACTTGGTTACGGATATACCACTGTCAGGGCAAAATAATGTTTCCGTAGGGTTCACAGGTACACCAGTCATAAACCAAGTGTCCCAACCAGTCCCAGTTACTATAGGACCATTCACTGAACATTGTCCTTTCCTTTTAACAGAAAATTGTGGGGAAAACTTGTTGGGATTAAATTTGTTGAAAAAATTAGATTCCGTTATACATTGCACGGCGTTCCTAACAATTTGGCCATAAGATGCCCCTGTGTCGGAATTCATGTCTGAAACTTTACCAAGAGAACTAAGTAAAGTGCCAACCTGTATATGGGCAAAGCATGAAAACGATGCAGGATGCTTGAAAATAGAGCCAGTAAAGATCATTTTGAAAGAGGGTGTTACACTACCGCGAATTCCCCAATACAGAATTTCGTCTGAAGGTGAGAAAGGATTGAAGAGTATTGTTACAGATTTGGTGAAATTAGGGGTAATTGAAGAAATTACAGGCAGTACATGCAACAGCCCGATTCTTCCAGTTTATAAAAAAGGAGGCAATGAAATACCATACCATTTTATAATTGATTTGCGTGCACTAAACAAAGTAGTAGATCCCCAATTTCCTTTAGTGCCAGATGTCACTACAATATTGACAATGATACCTGTTTCAGCAGAATACTTTAGTGTAGTTGATATGAAAAATGCGTTCTTTAGCATTCCGGTGGACAAGGACAGCAGATATTTGTTCGCGTTCACATTAGGAGGCGATCATTTACATTCACGCGGATTCCGCAAGGTTATACGGAAGGAAAGTCAGAGTATTTACAGTAGAGCATTGAAAGAGCAGCTGGACATGCTAGAATTACCAGTGGGTTGCGTACTCTTGCAATACATAGACGATCTATTGTTAGCTGCTGACACAGAGAAGATTTGTAAAGAAAGCACTGTATTACTACTCTCACACCTAGCGGCACATGGCCATAAAGCTAGTTTGAAGAAATTTCAATATAATCGAAAGGAGGTGGCTTATTTGGGCTACCTACTTTCGAAAGAGGGGAGAAGGCGAACGCCAGAAAGCATAAAAAGTATTTCTTGTATTCCTATTCCAAAGACACAGAAAGGAGTCAGAGCCATAATAGGCATGGCTTCATATTGCCGACAATGGATCGGTAATTTTGCGTTAATTGTGAAACCGATGGTGAATTTGACTAGAAAGGATGTGGTTATGCCTCTACAGTGGGATGAGGAATGTCAGAGAGCATTTGATCAATTGAAAACTGCATTATGTTCTGCTCCAGTTTTGGACACACCAAATTATGTGAAGATTTTTAGACTGTTTGTGTGAAAGTGAAGGATGTGCATTGGCGGTTTTGACGCAGGAACAAGGTGGAAGAAATAGGCCATGCGGCTATTTTTCTTCACCGCTGGACCCTGTAGTGCGCGCACTACCACGAGGTTTGCGATCTGTCGCGGCGGCTGCTGGTCAGTGAAACAAACGGAAGGGATGGTATTGGGGCATACTTTAATTCTGATGGTGCCACATGCCATAGATGTTCTATTAAATAGAACACAGACGCAACACCTCACCTCTGCTAGATTGACAAGATATGAGATTATCTTGTTCACGCCCCATATCCAAATTATGAGGTGTAGCGCTTTGAATACTGCAGAATTAATGCCACTACACATAAAAGAAATTGGTGAGAATGAATTACCCCCCCATGATTGCTTAATGGTCACTGAGGAAGAAACCAAGGGGAGAGTTGATTTAAGTGATACCCCAAAGAAAGAGCCAGATGGAGAGTTATTTTGTGACGGCTCTTGTTTTAAATTACCTGATGGCATAACAACTGCCGCGTACGCTATCACTACCCTAGAGAGCGTTGTGGAAAGCAAAAGAATCCCCTACAACTCGGCACAAGCCGCAGAGATAATAGCATTGACCAGAGCCTGCAAGATTGCTGAAAATTTGAATGTGAATATATATACTGATAGTCAGTATGCTTTTGGGGTGGTTCATAACTTTGGTCGACTCTGGGCTGAGAGAGGGTTTTTGACATCACATGGTGCCAGAATTCAACATGGCCCTTTGATTCTACGATTGCTGTCTGCACTCACGCTTCCAAAGCGCCTAGCAATAGTGAAATGCAAGGCACACAAAAAGGTAACATGCAAAGTAGGAGAGGGAAATGCGTTTGCAGACAGAATTGCGAAACAAACTGCCACTGATTTAAATACCAAAATGATGATGGTTCACACTGAGGAAGTACCCTGTATGATAGAAGATGGAGTTGCCACTGTCAAAGAAATGCAGGCCGAAGCTACGGCCGATGAAATACAAGGGTGGGCAAAGGCCTCTGCTGAGTTAGATCTGGAGGGTTGTTGGGTGGACAAGGGGAGTAGAAACTGGATGTTGCCAAATTCGTATGTGACTGCAATGGTCACAATGGCACACAGCCCTACTCACATCTGTGCGAAAAAGATAATACAGCACCTATCCACAGTATGGCAGAATGTAAACATAAAGAAGAATGCAGAGAGGTTGGTGCAGAACTGTATCACGTGTTTACAACATAATGTAGGAAAGGGAACAGTGACTCCGGTGGGCAGTTTTGGCCCACCCTCTATGCCTTTTGAGGTAATCCATTTTGATTTCATAGAGATGGAGAGATGCCAAATTTTGAAATATGTCTTAGTGGTGATCTATGCATTCAGCAAGTGGGTGGAGGCATATCCCTTAAAAGACTGCACAGCAATGAGCACGGCAAAAGTAATGCTTAAAGAATATTTTTCCCGTTTTGGCTTGCCCCGTGTCCTATGGTCAGATAATGGCCCACATTTTGTGGGCGCAGTGGTGTTACAGATATGTGCGGGTCTTCAGATTGATAAGAGATTCCATAGTTCAAGGCATCCGAGTTCGGCCGGTCTTGTGGAAAGGCACAACAGGATTCTCAAGTCAAAAATAAGCAAGATATGTGCAGGAAGCAAGTTGAGTTGGGTGGATGCATTACCAATAGCGCTATTATGCATGCATACGTCTGTACAGGCTAAAACTGGGCTCTCCCCGTATGAAATTGTAATGGGGAGACCGGCAAATGTTTGGTGAGCACCTCGGCCAAAACGACTTAGAGAGGTAGAACATCCTGTGCTTAGTACTTATTGTGGCCTTTTAATGCAGAAATTGTGTTTGATTCATCAGCAGGTGCAGGAGGCTTTGCCAGTGAGATACACCGGTCCGGGGCATGCGCTGGAGCCAGGAGACTGGATGTTGCTTAAGAATTTTGAAAGAAAGTCATCGTTAGCACCCAGGTGGCGCGGCCCCTATCAAGTACTCTTGGCAACGCAGACGGCGATACGGGTGGATGGACGGAAGTCGTGGATCCATGCCACCCATGCCAAAAAGATTCCAACTCTACTGAAAGACTTGCCTGACCCAGACACCAGGAAGAGACAGCGGTCCTAGAAACGAAAGACACTGTTGTCAGTAAGCCGCCACCAAATCTGCCCAGCGAGAAGTGAAACTCGAAACAAAGCCTGAGACGATTGCCAAAAAGGGGGAAGGGCAAAGAGTGCCCCAACGTTTCCCAGCAGAATCTACATCACTGTTGGCCGACACGAAATCTGAATTGCAAATACCGTCAGAAACTAAACGTGTACCCCTTTGGCGCCCACCAGCACCTGCCAGCACGCCAAAGACCATATCTGCATCACTGGCGCGGCGCACACCAGCACCTACAGTAGCGCCACAGGCTGACTTTGAGCCTGAATCTGGAAGTGCACAGGCACTGTTCACGGATCACACAATACCAGGAGTGAGGCGATACAATTTGCGGCCTCGAAAGACAAAGTGATCCACAGTTCTTTGGTGTTTTATGGCAACCTCTGGTTCCGCTCATGGACGGCGAAGGAACTAGAGGTGTAGAGGAGAGAAGCGTGAGAATTGTGCAAGTCGGACAATTCAAGACTCGTGGCTCCTCGGTGCGATCATAAAAAGTACATGTGTCCTGAACCAGAGCAGACAAGCTGGGCGCACATGGTACTAATGCAATAGATAACTGATCAAAAGTCCTCTGAGCAGTATGGGAAAGGACAAGTGATCTTGCCTAGAAACAAATAAGCAAATTCAGGCTATAAAGAACCGGCACAACTGAACTGTGACAATTCAGTTGAACTTATTGACATCAGAGCAAGTGCAACGAAGAGAGATATCCACGACAAACTCTAATAAGGAAGAAGGAGGACGATGAGAAACATGTCGGGACCGGTTTCAGCCTCCTCCTGCACCGCTGCTGAGAATGAGTTAATTGTAAAGACTGTAAGCTTAAGAAAAACGCATGGTAAAAAGAATTGTATGCTGGCACTGACAATAATTATGTGCTTTATGAGTGTGGTAGCACCAATAACGACAGCCCTAATATTATGGTATGTGGAATCGATACATCCATTGGGAATGTTCTTACCAATAGTTAATATATCCACTACTGAAAGCCCGGCTCAGGTGATTACTTATACCCTGTCCCCAATGGAAGAAAGACACAGGGAAGGGTTTGGGAACAATATGTTGCTATTAATTATGAATATGACACATGCAATTCTAAAGAAAACAAATTGCTGGGTATGTGCCCAATTACCGCAGCATGCTGGGAAAGGAATAGGTTGGTATGTACAGCCATTACCATTAAGTTCTGCATGTAGTGCATCTTTAAGTGCAATGTTTTATGGGAAATGGAATAAGAGTAGTATGGGTCAATTAGACAGAACAAACATGAATGAGTTTGAGGAAATAATTATGAGGCCTGTGGGTTGTTCCATATTCCATAAAGTAAAAGTGATGACCCCAGAGCCTACGAGGAAAAGTACGCAACAAAATAACACGATAAAATAGACAAGATAGATTGTCCCCACCAGTTAAAACATCTGTGATGACGTTTCATGTAAGAACAGACGGGAACAAAGATGCAGTTACCCCTTCTTACACGGTGAATTATAACCCAAGAACTGTCCCTTTTTGTTTAAAAAATAAAGGCTCCTATTCAGTCGGAACATTTACTGGATGTATGAATACAGTGGTATTAAAATGGGAAATAGAACCAGTATATGTGGGAGATCCAGTTTATTTTATATGTGGAGAGAAAGCATATCCTTGGTTGCCCAGAAACTGGGGAGGTACATGTTACCTAGGTCTACTGTTCCCAGGAGTGTTCCTCTTAGAAACAGCAGACATGGCCAGATTATCCAGATCTAGAGCCAAAAGGAGTAGCGAAGGCGTTCTGATAGCAAATGACGTAGCAAAAACATTCATTCCATTTTTGTCCCAAATAGTGAACTCCTATAACATAAGGCAGCTGTCCAGGATACTAAAAATACCATAAACACAACGACAGATATATTATTTAACATGACGTTGGAAGAAAAAGGAATCAGGTTAATGATGCTGCAAAATAGAATGGCTCTCGATGTGATCCTGGTTGATTGTGGGGGAATTTGCAAAATAGTGGGATCAGCGTGTTGTGTATTTGTAGATGACTATTCCCCTACAATCTTTGAAGCGATAAAGAAAATGCATGTCCTAAGCTCCGAAATCCCTACTGGAGAAGGAAGCTGGGGAATAGAGTCCTGGTTTTGGGGAATACTGCGTTCTTGGGGATGGAAGTTGATTTCGATATTAGTAGTGGTGTTTGGAATATTCATAACGTGCTGTTGTTGCATACACTGCCTACCAATAGTTTTCACTGAGGTAACTGAGGGATGTACTAAGGGATGTATGCATATGATGACAAAAAGAAAACAAACTCATGGTCGGGCTGACCAAGACACAAATGAGATGAAAACAGTAAAAGAATTGATGGCTATAGATATTAATGAAGATGATGATGCTTACAATAGCATGCAAAATTCAGACGTAAGTACTTCAGACTTATCGTCATTAGAGGAGGATACAATGAATGGATGAGACGTTTGGCATACGGCCAAAGGAGGGTTTGTCAGTCTAGAAAAATGGACACGTCTCATGTTTGACGGCAAACGTATTTTGGTGGCCGTGGGCCAACCGTCTCATGCACAATATGACAGACATATAGGTTTCCGAGTCTGCCAATGAACGACCATTTTGATGTAACAAGGATCGCCATTTTGTTTTCTAACCATTGCTCATTGCTTTCTGTTCTTATTGCTTCGCAGCACATTTTCTGCTTACACTGCTCGACTGTAAAACATTGTTGTCTGCACGTGAAAGGACAAAGCCGCAGGGCCGTGAGGATAACAAGAGTTTGTTGAAACACAACGTAAGCAGCGCCAGGAAGGAATGCCCGGCTCCCTCCCGAATGTAGCCTTGAAGCAGAGCTGCAGGGCATTTAATCATTTCGCAGCTGCCAGCCAGTCTCATTATATGGTAGAATATAGCAGCTAAAGACTTGAATTATGCTCTTCTTACGCCCCCCCTTTACTGAGACCTGTAGAGCGTGTCGGCTCCCAGGACACGAATAGCACCTCAAAGATAGCAGGGTCTGAAATGTGACTCTACCCCCGTATGTAGCTCGCTTCCAAGAACAGAAGCACTGTGTTCTGATCAACAACTGAAAGATGCCTCCGCACTTGCAAACTGCATATTATTACTAGAATAGATATTTGAAGGTGTCATAAACGTCAGAAGTGTCCATCATCACACCGAGAACATCTAAACAGAAGAATGTACCCTTGCTAGTAATTATTTTCATATTATTTCTTTTTTTCACTTGTTCCAAATAATAAATTAATATCTTTGAGAGGTTTCCGAATTATAGAAATCCTAAAGTGAGATCTGCCGCTGTTCTTATATAACCACCCAAATAGTGAAGTAGCTATGTGTTTCAAAGGACAAACATTACGGTGATGCTTCCAGTGTTTGAGAAATAAAATAAGAGGTGACTAATATAATTAAGGAAGAGTACAGGACAGTCACTTTCTACCTCCGAAGGTATCAAAAACATACATTTAAAGAAAACCTGAACACATAATCGGAAGTCAACAAAAATATAATCTCAACCTAAAATAGAACAAAATACAAATACATCCACATGATACATTTAGGAGGCAACGTTTTTTGTAGAAAGAGATTACAATGTGCATAAGTGTTTTGACACAATTATATACAAAAACCAAAAAAACAAAGAACATTGGGTTTATATTCATTTCTTTACATTATAATGACTAAATCATAAAGAAGAGTGCAAGTAGGACATATATGTGATACTGGTTCAGTAGATAAACAAGTATCATAGCCCAATTTCTAGGTATTGTTCAGTAATAGTCCCTTTTTGCAATTGTTAGTTTCAAGCAATTAATGCTGCAGGGTCTTTGGTACAAGATATCTTTTTTATCCTTCACCGAGTTCAAAGAAACCCAATAAAAGGGGTTGTTAAACATGTCATAGCTGATTGTATGATATGCATTTTGTATATATGTAACTGATGTACGTAATTCACTCTCTTGCGTCCCGCGAGGTCTAGAGATACACGTCGCGGGGCGTGAGACCGAGTTGGCCAACTGAGACTATTTGCTTTGCAATAAACCCTAGGTTTGGGAATACAACCTCGTGTATGGCGTATCTTTCGTGTGTGGTGACTTGCCTTGTTTCCATAGACATAAGGGACCCCTAGGGGCCCCTTTCACCTTTATCTCTTGATTTCACAGTTCACTGTTGAGGATGAATCATCACAGGTAACTGTGAAAACAATCTAGCTGTTATCACAAGAATATGTGAATGGGGAGTGTGTCTGACACATGTTCTTGCCTCTGTTCACCCTTAATAGGGGAAATTTGAATCGGTTCTTTCTTATATTCAAGTTTAGGTCTTCTCAGGGGGATACCATCTCCAAATTCCTTACAATTTATAAATTAGATCGATACCCTCCATTAGTGATATGTGTTATCAAGGATAACGGCATATAATCTCATAAATTCTTGAATGTTGAATTGCGTTCCTTCATTCTGTCAACTATGGCTTACCTTTCTCTGTGTTGAATAACACCGCGTGTGTCTCTGCGAGCGTTAAGAAGATGACAGCCCAAAATGGCCGCCTTTTATTTAAATGCATCATCACGTATCAACGTGATGACGTCTTATGTTCACAAACGTCATCCCTCTATGACGCGGGACTGCAATCGTGTCTGAGTCATTAAAAATGTGTATGTTTTAGACCCTATATCAGTGTGATCATATTTTATCTATAGGGATTGGTTAAATAGTATGAGTTTTATCATACCTTTTTACTGTGATGCTCTGAAGGTTTATGATGTAAACAGTTTGTTAATCCTAAATTAGACTCACAGTTTTGGGAACTGCAATGACTTAGTCAACACTTCGAATGTAGTGTTGAGGGAGAATAGAAATGTACTCACCCTTTGTTAAAAATCTGTCTATCATGTGCTTCGTACTAATATAGAAATAGGATCTTTTTCAGCGATCTTTTGGTTTATGTGAACCATATCTGTGGGATCTTAAAGAAAGTCAATCAGATACACTGTAGCAGAATTATCAGTACCTTGTAGGAGAAATATTGTTATTTTACCTGGTGAATCCCAGCACTTCCAAGTGATTAAATATTACCATGCGCATAATCTAGTGCATTGTGATTTATAATTTTTCGTCTAGAATGTTCTCCTTCAGTTATACTTATGGTCATTAACTTTTAATATCATGCATATACAATCAGAGTTAAATTCTCAGTAATTAGTTGTTCACATGCTCATAATCTGGTGTATTGTAGCTTATGATTTTTTATATCTATCTGAGCTATTATTGATCAGTCTTAATTTCTAATCATTGTTACTTGATGACAAAGGTATACATTTTAAGATAGCAATAGATGTAAATATTCTGATAACAATAGATGTTGTTGAGTGCATTTTCTGATAACATTCACCTACAATTATTGACATTATCCTACATCTATGTACATCTATGTTTGTCAATTCCAATTCCTGCTATGGGAAGCGTGAAACTATTGTGTTTTTGTTCAGCTCCAACTCATCTGGATATTATCATTTCTCCACCTCTTCCCATGTTGACAGGTGCTTAGTTTGTATGTAGACAAGTACTCTGATTGGAGTTATCCATCCTTGGTCATAAGAAACAGTTCAAACTAAAGTCCTTATTCATGCCATCCGGGGTCATGCTATTCAGTGTTTCAATCCAGTAACACTCTCTTTGATCCATGCGCTTTGCATGGTTGCCTCCTCGTGTGCTTTCTTGACCACTTCCAAGATAATCACTTTTAATTGCGCTGTGGTATGTCTTTTTTCATTGAAATGGCGAGCCACTGGTGATTTTATATTGTGTGTTCTTATGCTGCTCTTGTGTTCGTTCCATATCTCTTTGGCCTTTCTTGCAGTTTGGCGTACGTAATAAATACCACAAGGGCAACTCAATCCATAAATTACTTATTTTGAGTCGCAAGTCGCAAAGTCTCTTTTTATCTTTCCTTTCACCTTTACAGCTAACATACCACATTTTAACTGAAGGTTTCAGTGGATTGTGTACCCCATTACAAGAGTAGAGAAAGTTAGAAGTCTACATTATCCGGTTCAACAACAGAATCATCCAGGTGATTACATATTATGAAACATGACAGTATACTATTATACTTAAAGAATAGACGAGCAGTTGACTATTGTTTTTTAAATATTTTTTGTAGAAATTAACCAGAATGAAGATTAATATGGAAATATTGGAATAAAGAGCTCCCGATGAAGGGAATAAAGTCCCGAAACGCATAGAGCTAACCCCTAGGAAATAACCTAGGCGAACTCTATTGGGTTCATTTCTGGAATTGTAAAAGTGACGGTGCAGAAGGTAGCATTAAGAATTTCACAGGCTTGAAGGAGACATATCCAGGCTATTCTTAGACGGTTAGCATTGATGGAGAGTCATATTAATGAACTCCTGGTGAAGTTGTACAATAAAGTAAATGATATTCTGAGTAAATTAAAGCTCTCTATTCAGGCGGGCAGGAGATTCGGGACTCCTCACAGGCACCCGAGCTAATAGAACAAGGAAGGAGGATTGTACCCAATCACCTGGGGCTGGAATGGTCCTAGTAAAGTAACTGGAAAGCCTTTAACAGGGAAAGTGGGGCCAAACCATCCCACTAGTGGAGGGATTGTGAAGGCCGGAAACTCCAAAGAAGTAAACCACGACACTCAAATAAGTTAATGGGAACTAAGAGGTGATTGACCTAACAAAGACTAGGGGCCATAAAGCTAGGTTCTCCAGGGATGAAAGGAGGGCCTGTAAGGAATTTACGACTTCAAGGTTATTAAGGACTGAGCAAGATGTGCTGTATGCACCTGGTTTCAGACTCAAGCTTCCCCCACGGGATGCACCTTTGTTTGTGGTTCTGAGAATGCAATTAGGCTCATAAATAAGGCAACCCATTTTATTAAAGGCTCTGCAATGTTGAGCTCTTTCTGGGAGGGAATATCCTGATGGCAAAGAGATATTGCTGGATTGGGCAGTGGATTAAATCCCCAAGTGGGGATTGTGTCACGATCACCCTTAATAATCCTAAAGTGGCAGATCGTCTATATAAAAGCCTTCATGTCGAATATCACGATCCGAGGTTGAGTTTCGCCCTTTGGGTTTCTTCTACAAACAAGGTCAGGGTGGCATTCAGAGACCTATGGGAATACATAATAATCTTTGGCATACATCCGAATCATCTATAAGGAGACCTATGAGAATACTAAACAATAAGGCCAGCATTAATAGTCCCATTCTCCTGAGTAAGGTCTACAAGTCTCTGGAAAATATATATTGACAAAGTGATACCGGACATGGTTTGAATTTCCACCATGGATGTGGAAGTGACCTAATCAACGCCACACATCTGGTGCCTCAGGGGCTAGGAGAGGCGGCTCCAGCCCAAGAAAATATGGGATTGCAACACAAATATTCTTTTTTGTATCTTGCATCCCAGCCCTGCAACATTCCAGTGTGAATATCTCTTATTATGCGCCAACAGATACTACTTTTCCAGGAGACTTGGCTATTGTAACCAATCTATTTGCAAGGATATTTATAATTTTTTAATCCAGCCGAGAAAAGCCGGCTGAGAGGGTGTCCATCTGGAGGACTTTCGATCTTTGTTTTCGTTAAACATAAAATGGGAAGCCAAGCTCTCGTACAAATCTAATGACAATATCCAGTTATTGACTTTTAGGGGAAAAGAATGGCTGAGCCTAGTGCTGGTTAACTTTTGTAATAATAAAATTGAGCAGGAATCTTTAGATTTGCGCACATCACTTAAGGAACTCATGCTAAGTACCCCAGCAGACTCCCTACACTAATTTCCCCATTATTGTGGGGAGGGGGAAGAATGCATCTCGGGATGGGACAGCACATAGTCTAGTATTGTAGCCAGGAATATGGGAGGTTTGGATATGGGGTGTCTTCCAACTCCTGAGGTACACACAGCGGAGACCTGCCTAAGACATTAGAAAGAGCTATTCTGTATTGAAGCCCTTCCTCCCTTATTACCTACACAACACAAGCATAGCAAAATCAGCCAAAAAAGTGCAATAATTGCATCAATCACACACGCCTGTGATATCTTCTGGGAAGACCAGTGGGAAGCCAAGCAAACTTAAATGCAAACTTATATGCCCTTCATATTTTGAAGCCTAGGCCTTTCTCCCGCTGTCTAGGAATCTCAAACTTAGCTGTGTTTAGATCTGCCATTCTGTGAAAACTAGGCTTTTCTCCCACTGTCAAGGAATCTCAAATGTAGCTGTGTTTATATCTGCCATTCTGTGAAAATTAGAGCTTTCGCCCGCTGTCTAGGAATGTCAAACTTTGCTGTGTTTAGATATGCCATTCTGTAACGAGGCCTTTCTCCAACTATCTAGGAATCTCAAATTCAGCTGTGTTTATATCTACCTTTTCATGAAACCCAGGCCTTTCTCCCACTGTCGAGGAGTCTCACCCTCTTCACCACAGAATCAGAAGGGAACGAGTAGGAATCATACATTCTGGCAGAAACAGGAAGCCCAGGGAGGGACCTACAATCCATTGCCTAACCATCCCCAACTGGCCAACTGGTGGGTTTAGGGAGGACATTTTGGACCTCTCATGCACACACATAGCCAAGCTTAAAGAGGAATTCCACAGTAGCCAGGGACCCCCACTATAAGTCAAGGGAGCGAACCGTAACCTTCCTAACCGAACCATCTCTAACCCTAGGCCAGGGGGTGGAGGGGCGGGGGGATGACACACCTCCACGACCCATGTGCACATACCGCTAGACTTCTACAGAAGATAATTACCACACCGCAACATCTCTAGTGAGTAGGATGCCAAACAATATCAAAGCACACAGGATGGTCATAGATGCCAACCACAGAAACCAAAGCAAAGAGGTAAGGGAAAAATAAAAACCCTGCTAACCCAATACTAAGACCTAAATTTTCCGCAAACTCTTCTCCTACAGAAACTCAGACGACCACATCTCTGCACAGCAAACTGAAAGTACTTCATCCCACTGCAACAACATATAAACACATCGCACTTAAGCTCAGCGAACAGTGCAAACCGAACTGAAGCTGCCAACAGAACATCATATCACACTTTCCTATTCCCACTGCACCCTCCTAACCGCTTGCACAGCCTCCCTGTTTCACACCGTCCTTTTTCAGATCCGCCATAGCGCCAGGGGACCACTCCAGTGGTGATAGTGTGCGGTATAAGTAACCCTTAACATTAACAACATTAACATAGAAACGGCTCCAATGGCCCCAATTGGGGGTGGCCAGGCACTGAGGGGCATCTACACCCGGTGAAGCTAACAGATGTAATGTATGTCCTTCAAAGACAGAAATCTCTTAAGTCTGCAGGATTTGATGGTGTCACTATTTATTCTGCCCTTTGCCGGACATGTGGGTGCCCTTCTTGTCACAGTTTTATTTACGCTAATATTAGAACGGAACAAATCTCTGATAGCTGGAAAATCAGAATTAGTGTTCCGATCTTCAAAAAGGGCAGCAAATCCCTACCTTCTTCAAATAGACCCATCACTTTATTAGATGGGATGCCAAAGTTGTTCTCTTGTATTATCTTGAAGAGTCTGGACGGCTGGCTGACAGATAAAAGTATTCCGTCAGATATGCAAGCATCCTTTTGCACAGGCACTGGTAGAATATAATACACCAGTGCCTTAATCTGTACCTTATCCTGGCAAAACAAGTACAGGATTTGGACTCCATCTACATGCACTTTATGGACCTCAGTTCGGTCTTTCAACTGTGGGCTACACTGACCCACTCAGTAGAATTCCCATCCATAACCAAGCTGCGCTTCTGCAGTCAAAAGAACTTGAAGCACCATTGCCCCGCATCAAAACTGCATTTTGCAGCTGCAAAATGATGGCGGCACCATCATGCCAAACATCTATTAGGCGAGTTGGAACAGGGAGCACACCGAGAAAGGTGCCAGTGTGTGTTCTTGTGTGCACCAAAAGAAATGAATTCAAAAGTGGCGCTGCTCTGTGGCTTGCAAAAAATTCCCATTGAAAAGGGAATATTTTACATTGAAAAGGATTCTGTCCTGACGCTATTTTCATCTATTCAACATCACATTGCTTTCAATAATGAGGCCCTGCCATGCCCTTTCATATCCAGATTGTGCTCTAGCAGAAGAAAGCATTATCCCTGCATGACAGGGTTTCAGGCCAGAACTGGGAAATTAACAGAAGCTTTATTTTCAGCCGCACTGGAAAACGCTTTACTTTTGGGCCACAAAATGTCAAAAAATCAATGCTTCAAAGAAGCCCTACCTCTCTGGGCCTATGTCAATTTAGTGGATCTGTGTTTTGAACAAACTGCTGTATAAAAGAAACTGACTGAGGCAGCAAAACCTTTTGAAAGGGACATACCAGCAGGCTTCCCCACAAGTGAAAATGTGCTTTTGCAAATAAGAAAAATACCGGTTTTAAAAGTACAATGTTGAATAAAAACCTGTCCTGGCTTAGCAATGTAAAGGAGTTTTCCTGGGAAACATATATGGGACGTTTATTCAACAGGCTTGCTTCTGATTAAAAACAAAATAAAATAAAAAATAATTGTTTTTGGCTGTACTGGGAAATCAGCTCACACAGGTTTCTGCCATGGTCCAATGGACATTCGGGTGCTGATAACAGCAGGGCCCTACCCACAAGAGAAACCACAGCAGATTCTAGGACACGAGCTGTAATTGCCACTTTTGAAAACTTTGAATGCACCAAGACAAAAATGTCACACGCTTGTCAGACATTTGTCTGGGCTTCAGCTTGAGACAATAGATCTGGGACACCAATGTGTGAAGTGGGGGAACTGACCATAAACATTCAATCAAACAGGGAAAACATCATGGCCACCCTGGGCTGAAACTGACAGTTGGTGGTAGCTGAAGAAAAAAAAATGGTCCTAGTTGAAGGACAAAGGCTGACCATCTGTCTCAAAATACTATTTGATGAATAGACTTAAGACTGTAAATTCTGTAACCGGACAGTGCAGAAATGTAAATGTTGTACAGTTTAAATGTGATTTTCATGGCTTCTAAACAAGATATCGCGTCCGTCCATAGCATGCATGGGACACAAACGCCAGGAGACTGTAAATTATGGGGAAAGTACATATGGTGGAATGCTAAAAATTAATAGAAATATGCCCTATGATAATATGCACATACACCTAAAGTTGTGGGATTTTGGGTGAAGCGGTTCTCACTGAAATTGCGACAAATGATTAGATGGGCGAGACCGTGAGAATTGGACTGCCATGCTCTACGTAAAATATGTAATCTGCCTATGTAATTTGTTAAGATGCCACAACTGTACAAAATGTGCCATTTATGTCAAAACTGGGTTGTGGCAAAAGTAACTGTGGGAGGTTCTGGACATAGTAAACCCACATCATAAAGCTGATATCATGGCTACAAAAGTCCAACCAGCTAACAGGAAGGCGGTAGCAGTCACATCTAACCAATCCAGTTGTTTAGAGGCGTGCCCAGCTAAGCCTGCCCCACCATATAATCCTATGATGTCACCATGGCTTATAAGTAAGGGTGGCTGACAGAACTCTAGACTCTCTCTCTCCTGAATTTCCAACGCCTGCGTATCCTGACATTCCAAATCCACCTTTGCAAGATTCCAGACTCTACTGCAAGGCCAAAGCATAGCTGATCCTATCCCAGCAAGGTCAAAGCATAGCTGATCCTATCCAGCAAGGCCTTGAACCAAAAATCCCACTAAAGACCCCATAACAAAATCCCACTAACTTCAGAGAGAAAGGGGAAAGGTGGCTGAGCCAGCTGTGGGATTCTCCAGTGCCGCCTGCTTGCCCTGCTTACCCGCTCCATCCCGCTGAGGCATCGATGTGCCGTGACCAGACCTTTGCCCAGCTGTCTTTTGCCAGGGGAGCCCGCTATCTGGTGACCCGAGCCTTGGAGTCCAGAACCCGGTTGGCTGTTCCTAATCCCAAATCCACGAGCGGATTGTGAGTATTTCCCCCCATAGCAATCCATAGCCTACCCCATCTTGATACTTTGTCTTTGTTCTACTCTCCAAGTAATCCTATCGATACCCTGGTAACTTGTCTAAAACTATTAGAGTTCTCTGTGCCCCTGTCCTTGTTTTTCTAGCGCAATTTTTTCATTCACCTCATCTTGCAACTGCTTAGCAACATTTGGAATAATTTAAATTAATTACCACATAGAGCTGAACCCGGGGTGAAATGGTTAAGTTGCAAATTAACCTGGGATCGTACTGGGTCTTTCTTTAACAATCTAGTCTTAATAATCTAGTTTAAGTAAAACTTTTCCTTTCTTTCCAAACCAATTTGCCTTTCTTAATAGCTTAATTTTCCCAAAACTGAACCTCCTTTCACCTTGAAAATCTCATGCAGTTCTTCATCTATCACCCTGCCTAAAAACCGCATTCCGATTTTGTATATTTCACCCGTTTAAAAAAAAAAAAAGTTTTGACATTTAAAACAAAACAAAAAAAAAGTGTAAATGCAACTTTTCCATGTGTGAATTTGGCTGCACTGTGTTTCCAATTTCAACCTGCTTTGTGAACTGTATGCCTTTTGTGATACCTTACCTTATAGTTGCTGGTGATATGACAGCCCTGATACTGTGATAAAACATATGTACATCATTATTTAATTACACATATAATGAATTATTTGTTAAAATCCAAGTGTCATTTTAGGCCATTGCAAAGGGTTGCTAACAGTGCTGGTGCTTCTGTGAAAACCATGCCTGCAGGGGCCGGTGCTCCCGGCAGGTCAAACCCACCGGCAGGCATTCTCGTAGTCTGGCAGTCCGGAAAGGGTACCGGTACATTGCTCCTGGCACTCTTATTTCCAGAACGCCAGGCTTGCAATGAGGCCCATTGTCTCACCTTTATTTAATCTGGTCTCCCTTTCTCACTCTTCGCTGGTGATACCTTATTCTGTATTTTTTCTTTTACTTTACCTCGATCTGTTATAATAATCACTTTACTGTTCTACAGACTTCTATTTTTCCTAGCATGTCCAGGCCACTCTCCCAAAATTCCAGATTCCTTGAATCACCCTGATGTACACTGCTTTGCAACTGTTTCCAAGTCTGCTCATCCATCTCGAATGACAGCACGGGACTGGAAATTGTGTGTTCATGGCAGTGAGACAGATTAATTTGGTAATCCATTGGGCCCCGTTCCTCTCTCCCATTTTCTAGCAGTGGTGGTTACTCACTTTTCTTGAAGATGCTTTGGACATTTCTGTTCCACAATATAAGATGTATCTAGGTTTATTTATGAATTAATTGTTTTAGCCCATAACGATACACCTTTCACAACAATACAAAAAAGGAAAAGCAGCATTTGAAATAAACACACAATTACACACACACACACACACACACACAATGTCCTGCAATGACATGATTAAACAGAATGTGTCAACACATACATAATCTAAAAATCATCCAGTTTTTCCAAAATGACTCTTAAAAAAGCATATAATGCCAGAAACAATTTAACCACTTTGCCCCACATCAATCTGACCCAAAACATCTCCGTATGCACTTCCGTCCCCAAGTACCAGACCCTGTGGGTCCTTCAACAAGGCACATTGCAAATCCAGGTGTTTCAAGGTTTCCTCAACAATGTTTTCTCTACAAAATCTACAGTGTTGATTTGTTCCATTTACCCCTTTATTTCACAGTTAGAAACTGGTTAAATTCGAAACACACCCCACAAATTTTCAGACAGGGGAATAAAGAAACATATTGTGGCACATCACCTCTCGTTCTTCTGAAATTAGCATACTCTTTGAAGAGGGAGAATCTAGCCAACAAATCAGTCTCTTTTTACCACCACTGGAGCAATCTGTAGTTCTTAAATCGAAGAACCTATCAGCTCCAAGATGCTACACATGTTTCTTTTAAACAAATTTATTGTAACTGCAGAATCTAAGGTCGAAATTGCACCCAGGTCTTGATACAGGGAGATGTCCGGGGGATTGAGGAGCTTTGCAAACTCAGCTAACTTCCTCCATCTAGCCCTTCTTGCTAGGGAAATTAGGCCAAACTCGTGCCTAATGTCAGCGTTTGCCATAGAGTTAGCTAGACCCAGGGTTTTCTTCCATAACATCCACTTCAAGTTTTTAAGGTAAAGAACCATATCAAAAGGTACAGTGTCCAAGCCATAAAGAATTGAAGGCTCAGGCTTCACTAAATAGAACCTAGTCAAAGGCAGCAGAGAGTAATGACACAATTGCAAATAAATTATCTTGATTTTTGTAAGCAAAGTAGCGAACCCGCCTTTCAAACAGGTTTTCCAAACCTCTCTAGACAAGGTATTAGTCAGGGTGCACCCCAAATACCTCATCGATTGGACTCTTTCCAGGGGCTGATTTCCCCCCCCCCACCCACCTTCCAGTTGTAGTTTGTAGGACAGTTTGGTTGAGAAAATAATAACCTTGGATTTTTGTCCATTTACCCAAAGGTTTTTGTTCGCAGCATACTGGTGAAGAGTCAGCTTTCTGTGGAGACCAATTGGAGTTTCATCAAACAAGACAAGATTGTGCGCAAAAGCACACCAGTTCAAAAACAAAGAACCAATTTTTATCAGAAAATTGACCCCTCGCTTCCCACAGTTTGTCCAAATCCGAAATGTAAAGGTTGAGCAGGTTAGGGGCAAAAACGCAACCCTGTCTAAGACTCACAAAAGTGGGCACCAAGTCCGTTAAAGCCCCTTCCCTGTTCACCCTAACCCTCGGTGATGAGTCCCTATGCAACAAAGCCAAGAAATGTACAGTTCTTATTAGAATGTTCCAATCAATAAGCTTCCTCCACAGGATGTTCCTATTCACTGTGTCAAAAGCATTTGACATGTCAATAGATGCCAAGTAAACTGAACCTACTACTCCTTTTTTCACAACTGCCAGCATGTGTGATATAATTGAAGCGTTTAGGGTAGTCCCCATGCCAGTTGAGAACCCCACCTGATAGCGAGAAAGCAGTTTTAGAGAAGATATCTGCTGCTTGAGGTCCCGAAGTTGCAAAGACGCAAAGATTTTGCTCGATGCATCCAGCAGTGTGATTGGCCTAAAGAATTTAGGGTCAGTGTTGTTCCCTTCTTTATAAATCGGTATTATCATCGATTGTTGCCACATCAGAGGCACATTTATGGGTCAGATGTTTTTAAATAAAGCTGTCAAAGGGGGCGGGGGTTCTAGAGAGCACACAACCAAGATAGCCGCACTCTCGTGAAGCTCCCGGAGGGCCTGGTGAAGGAGGAGGCCAATACTCAATCTATCAGGGCCCAAACTTGCCAAAACATGGGTGAAGGTCGTCGAACAAACTGCAGGAGCAGAGGGCTGGATTTGGTTGGGATCGGATCTCCAGAAGCGCCACCACAGCGAAGTACATGGCAGGTGAGGAAAGGCCAAGAGCGCGGCTCAGGGCACACTGCGCCCGACTAACTGTGCGCGGCTTGGCGGGCGAAATCCCAGGTGCCTAACAATGGCTGCCGCTGCCTCTGTTTCGCAGCCCGGGACAATTCAGGGGGCTGCGTCCTGAGAAGAACCTGCTCCGGGGTGGCAGGGGGAGAACTGGGTCGGATCCCCGCCGCCCGAGGCGGACAGCCGGGCACTGAGGCCGTGGGCCCGGTGAAAGCAGCAACTCGCCAAGACGGAAGAAGGAGGAGTGAGGCGGGAGGGGGCAGATCCACTCTTATGTAGGGCGCACACCAGGACAGCTGAGCAGATCCCCCTGGGGGTGACTGAGTGAGCGGACCAAGGTTCTGTAGCCGGTGAGGGAAGGTCCAGGAGACCCCGGCTAGTTGGGACATCCTCGTTGTGAGAAGAGGAGCCTAAACCAGTGACGGTCTGACCAGCGTCGCCCACTGGTACCAGGACACACAGCCATACGAGTAAATCCCTTGCTCGGCCGCAACCCCCGGGAGCCCCTTGTGCGTCCCCACGCTTGTCACATGCAGGATTGCAGCAATCCTCGACTCAGTAGCGGAAAAAGTACATAAAGTGAGGCTAGGGGACATACACCACCCGTTTCTCCTGGAACCATCACAGGGGTGGCCCTGATAACCCCTGGGCACGAGTCGGCAGCGTGACCCTGTAAAAAGGGACAAAGACGAACACAGGCACAGGCGAGCGGGTCCCGGCTGGGGAAGGAATCGCAGAGACAACAATAAAAGCGATCAAGTCGGCCCCACGCCACAACGAGCCACGGCTGGGAATGAAGCGCGCAGACCCCGCACTATTGTCAGTCTGTAACAGGCTCAGACAAAGACTGCAGTGTTACACCTTTTGAATAACAGCAATCAGCAAGGACTGCACACAGTGGCATGAAGAAATAAGAGCAGCAGGGGGCCAGAGAACAGTGAGGGGTTGGAGGGTGATCCTGAATCCCGACAAGAGTGGAGGGGGGAATACCAACACCTATGAAGGGCAAAATTGACCAAATCAGCGGCTGAGTGACTGGGCGACGACTGGCGTACAGGGGAGCAAGCCAAAGGGGGCCTTGCCATTAAGGGAGCATACTGTGCCCCCACCACACCCAACTGGGTGGAGGACAGTAGCATGGCAGCAGCACAGTGCCCATACCAATAAGGCCGACAACAGGGAGCAGCGGCAGTGGAGAAAGGCCGCGAGCGCAGCAAGTGAAAATAAGACACAGGGGGGCTGGCCACCGATGACAGACCTGGCTATAGGCCCCCGTGTCAAGCAAGGGGCCAGGGGCCCATAAAGAGGGTGCTAAGTGGAGGCTTTATGGCGAAGGGTGGTAAAAGACAGACACACCTACCATTTACCCAGAAAGAAGGGCAACGGAAAAACAACGACAACCAGGAGGCCACACCTGGACCGACCAGCGATGGCGGCTTCATCTTCCCCTCGGAGCTGAGCCGGGTTCTTTCAGAAATGCGCTCTGGGTTTGCCGCCATCAATACAAAACTGGATGGCCTGACGTACAAAGTGGAGAGGATGCAGGAGCACATAGATAAAGAGAGCAGTAGAACCTCCGAAGTGGAAACAAGAGTCAGCGTACTGGAGGACACCAGCAATGAAACCGTGCAGGAGCTGCAAAGAGAAGCAAGGGCCATAAGGGATAAGAATGAAGATCTCGAAGCAAGATCACGAAGAAATAACATTAGGGTGGTGGGAATCCCAGAAACTGTCCCGCAACAGAACATGGAAGTATTCATGGAAACGTTTATAAAAGATGTGCTGCAGGGACCACCACTGTCCTCCCAATTCCTGGTTGAAAGAGCACACAGGATATCACAGCTCGCCCCGAGAACGGGCCAAAACCCAAGCCCAGTGATAGCGAAAGTACTAAATTACTGCGACCGTGATACCATTCTTAGGGTATACACGCATTTCGCCGACCTATTTTTCAACATGGGACTTTTCATCGTCAGAATTTTCATAGCCAAAAACCCAGTTTTTTCAATTTTTTATTTTGGGGGGTGTTTTGTAGGGGTTGGGGTATGATTATAATAGTAAGGGGGTGGTCTGGGGGGACCCCCCCATATTAAAAAAAAACAAAAAACAGGGTTTTTGGCGATGAAAATTCTGACGATGAAAAGTCCCACGTTGAAAAATAGGTCGGCGAAATAACATAGAACCCATTCTTAGAAGGGTGAGGGAACTCACCGACCTCACGTTTGAGAACTGTGAAGTGTCCTTCTATCCAGATTTCACTCCGGCACTCCAGAAGGCTTGTATGTCCTTCGCAGCCACGAAGAGGGCACTACGTAAGCGTGAGCTGCGATACTCTATGTAATACCATTCTAAACTGAGGGTCCAGTATAATGGACGGGCGTACTTCTTCACTGAACCGGCAGCAGTACACAAATGTATTGAAACTTTGCCGAAATAACCGCTAGGCACTACAACATAAGAGAGCAATATCCCACCGCTTGAAGTGAGCAGAGGGGCAACAGTCTGGCAAACACATAGAATAAAGGCAGCCCTAGCACGTTGTGACAAGCGCCATGGCCCTGATGGATTATGTTAAACTGGCGCTAGAGATGTAACAAGTCATTCCAGTGGCAGTTGAGAAATCTTATTTGATGTTACCCCTCCTCTGAGGATCAGGAGTTGGAGGTCACTTGGATGGTGGTGTCCGGCGCCCCCAGGCTGTCGCCCATATTGATTTATGTTTTGGGTTGTTATTTGGGGGGGGGGGGGTTATGCACTGTGAGTTGGGGTGGGCAGTGTGGGTGGGGCAGAGTAAAGGGAAGTTGGTATAGGGCAGGCAGGGAGGGGATAAGCTGCCCTTTTGGCAGGGTTGGGGTAGCACCAAAAGGTTCATATCTTCTCAGAAAGACCACAAAGCAATCTTTAGTGTGGTTGGTAACGTGGGGAAGACAAGCCCTTCTCTTTGATCCTCACCCAAGTAAGCATATAGGGTAATAAACTGGAATGTGCGGGGGATGAATGACCAACGTAAAGCCTGTAAAGTTATACAATATTGCGAGAAACACAGGGCTAAAATAACCATGCTACAGGAAACCCACCTTAAAGGAAAAGGGAATGAAGGGGTCACCAAGAGTTAGAGCAATTGCAAATACTTTACTACCTACTCAGCATTCTCCGCTGGGGTGATGTCACTGGTGCATAAGTCGCTGGGGTTTTGGGTCAGTGATATCGTAACAGATCCCGAGGGGAGCTTTGTAATCGTTTCGGGTTGTTGACCTTGGTCAACCTTTATGGCTCAAACGTGGACGACCCCGAATTTAACACCCTGCTTGGAAGATGTCAAAAATACTTAGACACTAACATAATGTGGGCAGGAGATCTCAATATATTACTAGACCCGAGCATAGACAGGTCAGGGGAGGTGAGGAGATGAACAAAGGCAGCTGAAGCAGTGCTAAATGCATTGGAGGTACTGGACCTAGGAGTTATATGGAGGTTGCTACATCCGGGAGTGGGGGGTTCTCACACCACTCCCACGGCACATAACACCTTAACCAGGCTTGATTATATATTGGGGTGCACCTACTAAATACACTGCTCAGAGGGATGTGAGCTACTCCCAAGAACATTTTCAGACCACTCTCCGGTGCTGTGGTCAATGCGCTTGGATACGACGCCACCTCGCCCCCACTGGAGGTTCAAGTCGGCGGCACTACTAGACAGTGCTAAAGAGTGAAATCCACAGCTTGATCAAACACTACTTTCAGGAAAATCTGGAATCGGTGCAGGGGAGGGGAACTCTGCAGAAGGTATTTAAGGTGGTGCTGAGGGGGGTTTGCATGTCCACTGAAATGGGACTCTTAAAACTGATCCGTAGAGAGCTTCGTGAATTGAAACTCAAAATAAACACAGGGAAGGGGAGGCGGAAAGGTTAAACACACAGAGTTCACTTGCCAAACTAAAGGAAGGACTGGACCGCTTCCAAGAACTAGCAGACTGGGAGATAAAATACTTTGCTCAACCAGCAATGGCTCGTAAAAATGGGGAGGAGGGGAGACCGTGAAGGTACCTGGCAGCGCTGGTTAGACACGAACGCGGCTACAGAGAAATAACAGCAGTGAGAAAACCGGAAGGGGTCGTGGTAATGAAACCGAGCGAGATTGCGGAAGTATTCCGCGAATACTATGAATCTCTCTATGCCACGAGAGGCACTCTCCCTGAGGATGAGCTGAGGGATTATATCAGGGCTGAGCACTTCCTAGAATAGGCACTGAAGCTGTGGAGGCCTTAGCGAAACCCCTTACGGTTGAGGATCTTCTGGGTGCGGTGCAAGCCCTCCTCACGTCGAAGGACTCGGGCACAGACGGTATAACGGCTGAGTTCTACAAGGAATGGGGGCCAGAAGTAGACATATGTTGGGGGCTTGGGAGGAGGGATTGATGACAGGAATACTCCCCTCCTCGATGCAAGAAGCAGTGATAACTTTAATTCTCAAGCCAGGGAAGGACCCATTGGACTGCTCCTTGTACCGCCCGATTTCTCTGTTAAACCTAGAAACTAAAATCTTCACACAGATAATCCATCAGGATCAGTCAGGGTTTATCCCCGGGAGGTCGACCTCATTGGACCTTAGGCGCCTGTTCGCAATTCTGGCACAAATAAATCCCTCGGTGCAGGCAGTTGTGGCACTTTTGGATATGGAAAAGGCATTTGATTCTGTTGAGTGGAATTACCTATTCGAAGTATTGACCCAGGTGGGAGTCCCCGCATATTTTTTGAAAGCGGTGTGGCTACTGTATGTATGCTCCAGCACTCAGATAAACAAAGGAGGCACACGGTCGGACCTGTTTGCACTGGGGAGGGGGCCAGACAGGGGTGTGCACTCTCTCTGTTAATCTTTGCCATTGCAACTGAAGTGCTGGCAAGCAGGCTGCTGAGATTTCACGGGCATAGAGGCTTGTCCATGGGAGTGCCAAGCTAATTAATTTCCCTGTATGCGGGTGATGCTATCCTTTACATCAAGGACCCAGGGGTAATTTAGCACCAATAACATGGGAAATAGCTGCATTCGGCAGAGCCACTGGACTCAGATTAAACCGCACTAAGTCCTCCCTGTTCCCCCTAAATGCGGCAACAACCTGTCCGCCGAATACAGAATGGTTTGTCAGGGAAACAGAGCGTGGTGTCATACTTGGGAGTAAAGGTTAGTAGAGAAGCCCAATACTTGTTAGACAATAACCATAAGAACTACCTACAGGTTCTACAAACCAGCATGGAGAGATGGTGTAGACTTCCACTTACACTTATAAGCTGGGTGGCTGTGGCTAAAATGGTGGTGGGCCCCAAACTCCTCTACATGTTTCAAAACATACCGTTATGGCAGGGAGTGAGCTACCTTCGAGATGTGCGCTTCCAGTCGATTAAGCTGGCCTGGCACACGAAAGCCTCACGTATAAACTGGGAGGTGCTAATACAACCATGGGAAAGGGGGATAGGCGCACCCAATGTTGAGGCATACTTCTTGGCAGCCCAATTGTCTTTCGCAAGGTTTTGGATGCCGGGAGCGCAGTTGACACCCGATGTACACATAGAACGGGGTTCAGTGTACCTCCATACATTACAGGGAGTGCTGGCAAGGTTGCAGACAAGTGCAAAGTAGACCCGGTGGCATGCACAGTGCACGCCTGGAGGAGGGTAATGAAGAGGCTCGGGTGGAGCACCCGTTTGATCCCGGAATCTCACTATGGCAGATAAAGGCCCTGGCGCCCACATGCGATGTGTCCTTGGTACGTGATTGAGAGGGAGCAGGGATAGCAAGACTGGGGGACATGTACCCGAATGGCATGTTTGTATCACAGAAAGAGTTTGTTGACAAGATGGGTAGCGGATTCCAGCGCAGATTGCAGCATTTCAGGATGAAGGCAATTTTTATGGAGTGGTTCCCAGTATTCCCGGACATCCCACAAACGACGCCGTTATTGCAATGTATCCAAAACTCTCCTGGGTCCAGAGGGGCAATATCAGCTATATACAAGAACATCCAGGTAGATTCACACCGCAGCCCCTTTAGCTGTAAAAGCAAGTGGGAGAAAGACTCTGGGAAGATTTTTAGCGACAAACAGTGGGCGATGATGTGTGGCATCACACATAGGGTCCTTCGGCTCCAGGCTGCAATTAATCCAACTTAGAACCCTGCATAGGGCTTACATTTCACCAGCGCGAGTACACAAGTATGACAATACTAAACCAGCTAAATGCCCAAGGTGTAAAGCAGAGCTGCGGACACTGTACACATACTGTGGTCATGCGCTAAGTTGCGTCCCTACTGGGAGGCAGTGTCTGGGGTCATGACAGAGGTGCTGGGGCAGACCATTCCACGTACAATGTTGGGTGGAATGTTTGGGTGGTCACCTGGGGTTCCAAAGCAATATTGCAAACTGTTAGTGATCTGCATGATAGCAGCCAGGAGATGCATTTTGATGAAGTGTACTAATGCCGCCACACCCGGGGTGAATAAAGGGTTGAGTGAACTGATCTGGCTGAGTGATACTGCCAGAGACTATGCTGCCTTATGCAGCCAACAAAATAGGCCTAAATGTATATGGGGTCCTCTAATGGCATATCTGTTAACACAAGATGAAGCTCCAGTAGAAAAGGAGACATAAAGGGGGGTGGTAATGAATTGTAAGGCACAGAGACTGGAATGATATGGTAAGAGAAGGCTAAAGCCGGTCGGACCTATATCCGTGCCCTAACCGATGTTGCCATTGTTTACAGTAAAATTGACTGTGAATAATTGTAATAATATGTGATGTCAATGTGTATTGATGTGAACCGATTAATAAAGACAGGTTTAAAAAAAAATAAAGCTGTCAAAGGGCCGAGCCAGACCCCAGGGTTCTTTTTTTTTATAACAACTTTATTTAATTTTTCAAAACATCACAGACATGGATATATCGGTAATCAAATCACTACAGCCCCTATCTGGGGTTTCAACACAAGAAAAGAAGACTGCTTTGCTCGTATAAGAAAAAGAGAAAGGAAAAGAGAAGCAAAAACTAACAAAAGAAAAGAGCATATGTAATGGATAACAAATTAATTGCCCCCCCCCTCCCAAACACATCCCAACTTATGGGTGAGAAGGTACAACGTTCTGATTTGTAAGTTCAACAGGTTGGATCACTTTCAATGTAAATGTAAAGTTCGAGCTCAACAAATGGTGAGTGCAGCTTGAAATAACCCTGGATCAAAGACCTCTGTATCGTTCAACAGGCTGGGTCATATTCCCAGCTTAAAGTTGGGGTTTATCAAATTATAGATAATGCACGGAGCAGCCTTGGTTTAAAAAACATCTGTTCTTTGTTGTCCATAAATTCGTTTAGTGGCAGCCAGGTGTTCAAATACCTGGAATAGGAGCCGCAGGCCTGTGCCGTCACTCCCCACAGTCTTACCGACCACATAGCTGTTATTGGGCCTTCCCTTCTCTTCCATGCCTGTGCTAGTGTAATCCTGGCAGCACTCAACATGTGGGTTATAAGAGTGGCTGTAGGCCCCGAGTTCACGTAACACCCCTCCACCGCCTCCCCCAGTAGTACCACTAACAGGTCAAAGGGCAATCCCACCCCAGTAACATCTTCGATATGGCTTAAAATCTCCTTCCAATTCAGGGTCTTTTTTATGTGCACCGGGGGAATGTTGTCTGGACCCGGAGCTCTTGATGCCTTCGCTCACCCAATGGCCCAATGACTGTCCTCATCTGAAAGTCAGATACCCATATCACTATTGCAGGAGGAGAGAACAGAACACTCCACGTCACTATTTGGCGGACTATACCTGTCTTTAAAATAAGGCATCCATACGTTCTCCGGTTTGGAACACCCTGTAAACGCACTGGATACTTTTGATTTCCTATTTATAATCGTCCAGAAGTTGGCATGATTGCTTTTTTTATCAAAGCCTGGGGGACTACTTGATTTTCCCTGATGTGATCTTCCGGTTTTATTGATTTGATACAGCTTTTGTAATGAGCTTGAATTTTCTTCTTAGCCAGATGGTAATCAACTGCAGTGGATGTCTGGTATGTCAAGTCCTTCAAGACTTTTCTTTTAGCTACCGCTATTCTACCATCATGGGAGTATCGATGCTACTGCATGCCAATGCATTTGCACTTGTTTGCAAGCAGAACTTCAATGTAGAATTAAAGCTTTCTGCCGAAAAGCGTTCGACTGTACTGACCTCCCGACTAATCAGTTGATCAAGTATGTCCACAAAGTCCTACAAGTGGCTGAGTTCCATTTGACCATCATGCCACCCCTAGCAGGCATAACCAGGGCAGCACAAGGATCAAACAAGAACATTGTCAGGGACAAACGCACCGTTAATATCACTGGTAAGTGGTCGCTATTAAGTGATGGTCCATGACCCAACGTGTCATATCAAGGTCTCTGAGAAGTTAAAACATAAAAATTATCAATCCATGATTGTTGAAAATATTTGGTCCGGGCCCACCTCACCAGGCAAACAGATATCAAAATCCCAGCTCCTCAAGTAAGCGTCCCATGTGATAGCAGGTGAGTCATAAATACAGACGACTCGCTTCCTGGTCCTTGTATTTCAGACTATACGCACAAGATGCATTGAAGTCTCCCCCCAACATCGCCATATGTGTTACTCTTCTCCAACCAACCCGCCAACAACATGTCTAGCTCTTCATGAAAAGGATTCCAATATATGTTCACAAACAGGAACTCTTGTCCGAGGTTGGAGAATGTCACACTAACTGCCTGAAACTCATTTGACTCAATCGGGACCTTGTGATACTTGCAAACCACATTGGAGTTAATAGCAATGGCCATGCCGCCCAGAGGTCGAGCCCTACTACCTCTGGTTGCGTTTATACAGTAAATGTGAAATCCCTCTAACTCAAAGGGATTCATGGACATGTTTTCCTGAATTACAACTACAGTTGCGTTTCCCAAACCACTTTCGGCATCCTTGATTAAGTTTGCAAATCCACAGACATTCCACAAGACAACTCTTAATAACCCTGTATTAAATACAGTTATTAGAAAGCTTGGCATTAGCAAGCGACTTAATTGCCGATTCCAGCCAAGACCAGTCCAACGTGGATGTGTTCGCCATTCCCTCCTGTGCATTCGTGGCTATGGCCATAAGATTTACCTTACACGTTTGATCATTAGGAGCCAAAAACTCTGATACTTCTGTTGACGAGAGCAAGTTAAATAAAGTTTAGCCCTGAGTTTGCAAAGGTTCCTTTTCTTGACAGACAATCTTTGCATTTAGATTAGAGGTGTAGTGACATACAGATCTCTTAACCCCTGTTTTTCGGAAGACAACCAGTTCTAACTCATCTGATCATAGTACACGTAAAGATGCAATGGCCTGGAACCCATTGAGCATCCAGCTTCCATTCATTGGCGATTTCCCGTTGTCTTGCGCAGCCAGCTCCCAACCCATGGTTATTCCCTGGAATTTGTTTTGTACCACTCGGTCCAGGTAAACGAAAGGTGAAGCTGCCTGCTGCAACGAGCCAATAGACGACACCACTTAAGGTGTAGGAGCATTCACAGAAACAGAGTCACCATCATCAAGCCAGTTAGTTCAGTTTGTATTATTGCTGCAAGATGTTCCCAAAATGTAGTGATCTTTTGTTTCTGCTCATAGCCTTTTTCTTAATCCCAGAGTCTGGAGGCCCTTTCTCTTGCTGACGCCACTTGTGGATGGGTCAGGTTCCACTAATTGGTTTGTAACTAGATCCTTAACAGTCCATTTGTCGGACAAGGATCTTATGAATTTCTGCGAGTCCTTCCACTTGTTGAGATTGGGAGCCGGCTGATTTTTAGTTTTCTTTGTATCCAGACCTTTCCTTTTTTTCCCCCCGATACCTCCTTGTGTTAACTTGGTAAAATTGATCATTACTGTCAGGTAGAGCAGTAAGAGGCTGACGTTTAAATCCAGGTTAACCAGCTTCTTTGCGTTCTCCTGTACAACGTCTTTGATGTTGTTGTACAATCTCAGTAACGACTCCAACACAAGGTGCATTACTGAGATTGAGGCTGGACCCAATGAGTCCACCTGCAGAAAAATAGTAGTCACGTCTCAGAGCCATGTTGCAAGGGGTAAAAAAAGCTCTCTTTGTTGGTTGTTTCAAAATAGACCTGTGCTTGACGGGAGATGAGATCACAGAATTGTTCGACAGGGAACTAGATGATCTGCCCGTTGGTTCAGAAGAGGGTGTTGACCCAGTGAACCCTGTTCGAAAACCTCAGTTTGTAATACCTTCCAGGTTTTCACACAGCCGTACAAAAGGAATGGTCCAGTACCATGGATTCCTCAGGAATCTCGACCTGGACTGATATCAGATCAGCGTTTCCAAGCCCCCCACCACCACCACCACATTCGCTGGCTTGCGTATAGGAGCTCCTTTATTAACCAATGTTCTTGGTGTAGCAGAGGGAGAAGAACAAGTTACTCTCTTACCTGGTAACTTTCTTTCGATGGGATGGTCCGACGACGTATTCCATATCTTTGACAGTAATCACCACAGCTGTGCTGCTTTGGAAAATTTTCGGCGTCTGCGTCCTGCGTCGATGACGTCAATGTTCCGTCCCCGAGGACCTCCTCCAACGGCCGACGTCACCCGATGTGATAAGTAGGACGCATGACGCCCGTAGCCTTAGTTGTAGTTTTTTCCCCCAGAACGTGTGACACCAGTCTTCTGCCAGTCGGACACACAAGGCCTTGCGGAAACGTAAGCTGCAATCGCATAAGAAATTCTGCAGAGGGAAGGTAGGGAGGGAGCGATATGGAATACGTCGTCGGACCATCCCATCGAAAAAACGTTACCGGGTAAGAGAGTAACTTGTTCTTCGAGGGGATTGGGTCCTCCGACGTATTCCATATCTTTGGCAGACTCCCAAAGCAGTACCAAAGCAAAGAGGTGGGAAAAGAATTTAGAACACAAATTTAGCATGCCCAATCAAATTGCGGAATAAAGGACTGCCTTGCCAAAGGCCAGATCCTGTCCTCAGATGGAATCGAGGGAGTAGTGACGTACAAAAGTATGTACTAAAGCCCAGGTGGCTGCATCACAGATGTTACGAATAGGAACACCCTTCTGTAGGGCAGTAGATGCAGCCATACCCCTGGTAGAATGGGCCCGCAAGCCAGCCGGTGGGTCCTTACCCACCAAGCGGTAACACTCAGAGATAGCCAAAATAATCTGAGACAAAGTCTGTTTCGTCACAGCTTGTCCCAAACGCTTTCCAGCGTATCCAATGAAGAGTTGATCGTCCACTCTGACCCGGGACATGCGTGAAATCTAAAAGCTCACCGCTCTCCTAGGATCAAGCCTATGAAGCCTCTCCTCTTCCTTACCAGGATGCGGAGGAGGATAGAATGCTGGAAGAACAACCTTCTGACCCAAATGAAATTCCGAAACCACCTTCGGAAGAAAGGAAGGACAAACTCGAAGGACAACCCTGTCCTTATGAAACACAGTGAAGGGTGGCTTAACTGAAAGTGCCTGTAACTCACTCACTCTTCGAGCTGAAGTAACCGCAACCAAAAACACAGTTTTAAGAGTTAACAGTCTCAAAGGGCAAGAATGCAAAGGCTCAAACAGAGCACCCATAAGAAACTTAAGAACAAGGTTCAAATCTCAACCGGGCACCAGAAAAGGTGATGGAGGGAACATATTAATGAGCCCTTTCAAAAACTGAGAAATTAAAGGAATCTTAAAATTGGAACATTCTTCAGACGAGCGCTTAAATATGGACAGCGCCGCCAGGTAACCTTTTAATGGTACCCACTTGCAAGCCCCTGTAGGCCAAGGAAAGCAAAAAAAGACAGAACCATGGGAATGTTGCACTCAAAAGGATCCACATTCTTAACTCTGCACCAGTCGCAGAATTTACGCCAACGGTACAGAGACTTTGTTGCCGGCCGTCTGGCCGAGAGCAACACGTCCAACACGTCTTCAGGGAGGTCCCAATCCTTATACCTCAACCTTTCAGAAACCAAGCATGAAGGTTGAGGGATCTGACTTCTGGATGGAGAACCTTACCCCCCTCCACTGAGAGCAGATCGTCTCGGTAGGGAAGACTACATGGAGAGCAGATGGACAAGTTGAGAAGGTCCGGGTACCACGTCCTCCGGGCCCACGCCGGAGCAATGAGGATCATCCGGGAACCGAACCTCCATAACATCCGCAGTACTTGCGGGATGACGGGGACTGGAGGAAACGCGTACAGCAGTGGGAATGACCACTCCACCACGAACGCGTCTCCTAAGGCTCCTTTTGGAGGAAATTCCCGCGAGCAGAACCTTTCGCACTTTCGGTTGACACTGGAGGCGAACAGATCCACTTGAGGGATTCCCCCAAAGGGCGAAGATCTCCAGAAGAATCTCCTGAGCCAGCTCCCACTCGTGAGAGATTGTGCTCTGCCTGCTCAGAGCGTCCGCCGTCTCCGGCCAGATGAACAGCCGAGATCGAAACTTCCTGCTGGATTGCCCAGAACCAGAGTTGCATCGCCTCCGTGCACAGAGGAAGTGACCCTGCCCCTCCCTTTTTGTTGAGGTAGTGCATGGCCACCGTGTTGTCTGTCAGGATCAGGACATTCTTTCCTTACACAGTCGGCAGAAAAGCCTTCAGGGCTAGCCTGACGGCCCTCAGCTCCAACAGATTGATATGGAGTCTGGACTCTGACGGAGATCAACGACAGCTGACTGTCAACTCGTTGGCATGAGCTCCCCATCCCGTGAGGGATGCGTCCGTCACCTCTGGCCAGGGTAGCCAAAATGGGGCCCCCTTCATCAGATTGCCTTCGACGGCCCACCACAGAAGGTCCTGGGCGACTGAGGGCGGCACCTGGACAGGGTCTGACATCCTGCCGGAAGAGTGCGACCACTGCATCTTGAGTGCCCACTGCAAAGATCTCATCCGCAGACGAGCCTCTGGCACCAGAAGAATGCAGGATGCCATGAGGCCGAGCAACCTCAAGAACTCGAACGCCGGGAGCGTCTGGGCAAGTGGAAACTTGTGCACCATCTGCTGAATGTGAAGAGCCCTCACCTGGGGAGGAAAACACAGCCCCAGGGATGTGTCGAGCACTGCTCCGATGTACTGGAGCCGCTGTGTTGGCGTCAAATTGGACTTCTTTAAATTGAGGGAGAATCCCAGCTTGTGGAGGGAGTGGCAGGTGACGGACAGATGATCCAGGACTTGTTCGGGAGAGCTCCCCCTGATCAACCAATCGTCCAGGTAGGGGTAGACGTGAATTCCCCATTTCCTGAGATGCGCTGCCACCACCACCATGAGCTTGGTGAAAACCCTCGGGGCGGTGGTCAATCCGAACGGCAGGACCTGAAACTGAAAGTGCGAGTCGCCAACCGCGAACCTCAGGTACTTCTTGTGCTTGGGATGGATCGGCACATGGAAGTAAGTGTCCTTGAGGTCGAGAGACACCAACCAGTCCTGAAGTTGAAGGGCCTGGAGGACTTGAGAGAGAGTAACCATCTTGAACTTGTCCTTCCGGAGGAGTTGGTTCAAACCGCGCAAGTCCATGATGGGTCTCAATCCCCCGTCTTTCTTCGAAATCAAAAAATAAGGGGTATACCATCCCTTGTTCCTCTCCGCTACAGGCACCAGCTCCCTTTGTCCCCCCCTCCCTGCCTCGTTTCCCAGCACTTGTCTGCACTTATCTTGCACTTGCCACCAGCTGGCCCTTATTATTTATTTTGTTCGTTACTAACCGTGTATGCACTTTCCCCCCTCCCTTTCCCCCTTGCACTTTTCCCGTCCCCTTAGCCTTGCACTTGCGCAATCTGAATTACACCTGGCCTAGTAGGATCGTTGTCTGTCTCCCTTTGCCCCCCCCTCCCTGCCTCGTCGCGCCTTGAAACACTTGTGTATAGGCGCGTTACAAATGCCATATCATATCATATCATATGGCGCCTTTCTCCAGCAGGGCTTGAATTTCCTGCGCAAGGGGCGGACCCGGACTCTTCAAAGAGAGGTTCCCAGGTGCATTGTCGTGAGGCCTCTGCTGAAAGGGAAGACAGTAGCCATGGGTTATAATCTCCAGAACCCACACATCTGAAGTAATGGCACGCCACTCTACAAGATGCTGCACCAGCCTTCCCCCAACCGGCGAACCATGGGACCTGGCCTCATGACTGAGTGGTAGCGGCTGCAGAGTTGCCTGGGGGCAAAGGGCAAAGAGGCAACTGCCCGAACGGCCTTGGCACCTCGAGTACCCTGTTTTCCACCTCTGGCACTCTTACCGTGGCCTATTTGACTGACAGCTCCTCTCGCTTTACTGAAGGACGAGTAATAGCGAAAGGAACCTCCCCTCCATTATTTTCCCCTAGGACGAAAAGGCAGAGGTTGTCGAACTGCAGCACCCAACGACTTTGCTGCAGCTTTGGAGATCTACAACCTCTCAATGCTCTCGTCAGCCTTGCTGCCAAAAAGATATTCAACGTCAACGGGCATGTTGAGGAGCCGGGACCGCACATCAGGAGCGACCCCTGACTTCCGCAACCACGCAAACCTGCGTATTACGGTGCTCGCCGCCATGGATCGGCTGACACAATCTGCCATGTCCAAACCCGACTGAACGGCCTCACACATGGCATCCTTGCCACCCTGAACCATAGCAAGGAAACCATCCCGTTCGTCCCCTTCGGGAATATGTTCAGCCGCTAATGCGACACAGTTCCACAGAGTTTGTGTGAAACGAGGCACATACTGAGTTGGCCGCCTAAAGCGCCATACCCCCTGAAGAAAACACTTTCTTCGCCCAGCCATCAAAACGTTTTTCGCCCCTATCCGGAGAGATGGTAGGATACGACGCCTGCTTTGCCGGGGCCGTAGCCGCCTGCAACACCAAACTCTCCATAGTGGGGTGCCTGGACAAGTAACAGGGGTCGCTACTGCCTGGACGGTATTTTCGCGACAAAGACTTGCCCACTGCCGGGAGACTCTCCGGAGCAGTCCAAGCAGCCGCCACCCTTCTCTGCAGAGCCATATGAAACGGCAGTACCGGGTCAGTGGGGGGACCAAGATCGAGGATGTCTGTGAGATCATCCTGAACAAAATCCCCTGGGGGAGCCGACCATCCCAAGTACTCGGTGACCCGAGACATAAGGCGCCGGTACGAAGAATCGGCATGAGTGCCAGGCTCAGGCCTACAAAGCTCCACCTCCGGAGAGGTGTCCAGTCCACTGGCATCATGTAGTGACTGCCTTAGGTCATCAAATTGACTATGGCCCGAGATAAGCTCATCCGGCACCGTAACCGGAACCAAGCCCTCATCAGAGCCCTCATCACCCCCTGAAATGTACTCAAGGCGGTGAGAGGAAGGCACCTGGGGACCAAAGCTATGCCTGACCTTAGTCAGAGCCTTTCTAGGGGCTACCCCCGTGTTAGGGAGAATTCTCTGTTAAAGCTAATTCCCCAAACCTAGTGAGTCCCCCAGCAGCTTTGCTGGATTTTTGGGGTTTATTTTTTTCTCCTGCTAAGAGTGAGACTCTTTTTCTCCCACTCTTAGACATGATTTCAGATATCCTTTGACTTTTTAATGTGTTTAATGGGCCATGGGGTCTTTTACTCCATAGGGTTTCATGTATTTTTGGTAAGTGTGTTACACAGCACCCTCAGTGCAGTAACACAGGGGTGTCATAGTGACCCCCAAACAGACTCCATACCCTGGGACTGACTACTGTCTCTCAGGGCATGTAAAGTCACTATTGACTTTACTAGTCTTAAATTGGGAACAGAACCAGTACAAACCATCATAATGTGGAAGTACTGGTAGGGGTAATTAGATTGCCCCTGGGTCTGTTTTTCGAGGGGGCACTGTGCAGTCCTCCCTCGTCGAGTTTCTGGCTGGTGGCAGTGGTTACCACGCAAAATATTCCACCGGAATATTTCCTATGGGATTTTCCCATACATTTTAAATGCACCACTTTTTGGTGCAATGTTAAAGATACCGCTGGGTTATTTATTTAATATTTATTCGCTGGTTGGGTCTTTTTGCCAGGACTCGGTTTTAAAATGGCGTTTGTGTTTGCCTCTGTAACTCCAACCCAAGTCGAGCCCTTTGTTCCACTTTTTGGCGGGCTTCTCCACAGAAGCCTCCAAATGTGGTGCCACTCTGTCTGGGTCTACATGATGTGTGGAAGGGGGTTTTAGGCACCCTGGACTGAGTTGCCTCGGCAACTCAAATCGCACTCTTGTGTGATTGGCTCAGTGGTGAGCCGCCCGGCTCACCACTTAGCATGTTTGAGTGACAGCTTGGACTGATGAATGGGGTTTTTCTGCATAAAAGCAGTGCTTTGGGGGACTGGAACTTCAGAAGTCGCCACAGGACCAAAGAATCCGGAGAGGGAGAAGCTGAGCCGACCTGCAACGACGACACCACCGGTGGAGCCCTGCTGAACCGTCTCACCACTTCCCAACGACAGAGAAGATCTTCATCCCGGAGAGTCTTCTTCCTCTGAGCAGGTGGGGATAACCAGTTCGCCCTCTTTTTCGCCTTCCTGGATCGTCTCGTGGTCGAATCGCCCGTGCCAAGCACCCCGGCGGCCAGATAGCCACGCTTCACCACTACTGCGAATAAAAGAGTAGTACCTTTTAACCGAGAAACTCTGCGGCTGGTTTCTTCCCTGGCAGTGCAACGACCTCCAGCTTTCCTTCCCCTGGACGAAACACCGACTTGCACCCGCTGCCAGGAACAACTGCCACCGCTGGAGCTTTCTCACCATTTCAGGTACTGAGTCCCGCCTGGTCTCCCTTGCAACAGACTGTTCAAGGTGTCTCGTAAATCCTTGACTTTCTATCCTGGGGTTACTTGGGACCTACTAACTAACTTTTCCTGACTTGAGCCAACCCTTTTTGAACTCTTTGCAATGACTCTTTAAAAGTACTATTCAACTGTGTGATCTTGGACACATTCCGACTTGCTCTCTTCAAGAGTGGGCCTGGCCTATGACTTTCTTGCTCCTCAGTAGATTCTGCCTTTTCTGACTTCCTCTGGTTCTCCTAAAGTGTTGGTATTGTGTATGTTCCTAATTCTGCCTTTTTCCCTCCCTTTTTAATTAACTTATTGGAGTGCCATCTTAGGTTAAGCGCTCACCTCTGTCTGAAAATAAGTGGTGTTTTAACTAAGACTTGTTCAATAAGTGATCAGGGATGTATATATATTAATAGTGACTGTGTTTGAACTTGCTTGCCATATTAGTGTTAGTAAAATACACTAAGTGTGTTTTTAAATAAATAATTATATACTTTTATACCCAAGCTCTAGTCAGTGTTTGCTTGTGCTACTGTATTTTGGTACCTATCTTGTATACTCTATATACTGCCTAACTCTTCTTGAGAGAGGTCTGGCTGCTCAGCCACAGCTACCAGGTAAATCTGGGTGGTACAGACTGCTACCAATTGGGTTTACTGCCAACACCTGTAGTCTTAAACGTTTTGCAGTGGTCCCTAAGGGAACTGCACAGGTTTCTGCCTAACACCCTGTGCCACGGGGCCCCTCCGACACCACCGCCTCGAAAGGCGTTGAGGGCGCCGAACGAGTCGGCGGTGAGAGAATTGGCATTGACGTCAAGCGAATCGCCGTCGACGTCAGCCGCAGCGCCGTCGACGTCGACACAGGCCTCGAAGCCAGAGGTCCGAGCGTGTCCTTTGACAACCTAGGCACCGACAGCGTCGACGACCCCCTCGGAGGCAGAGCCTCGAGAGAGGTCATCGACGACCTCGGCGCCACAGGCGTCGACGTCTTCCTCGAAGACTGCACAGGATCACGTGGTCTCGAGCGCGTCGAGGACCGGGACCTGGAACGGGCATGGCGATAACGGTTACCCTTGTCCGAGCGGGACCTCTCCCGTGAACCGTGCCGACCACCCGAGCCCGAAGGCGTGCGAGCTGTGTCTCTCGACCGATCACGACCGACCCCACTCGGAGGCGCGGACGGACCAGTGCCCTGGAATTCGAGAATCGCTAACATCTTCTTCCCAAAGGAAGCCCATTCCTCTGGTATCGCTTGCAAGGTGGGATAAGCGACCTGCCGACGGGCAGGGTCCTCAGAAGAGGACGGGGAAGGTGACCGATGCCGGCGCTTGCGGGAATGCCTCGAAGAGGCAGAGGAGTGCCGAGACCGACTCCTGGAAGGAGACCCACTGGACCTCCGACAATGACGCAGAGAGTCGCCTCTCGAATCATCCGTCGAAAGCCCCACAGACCTCGACTTCCGGGGCTTAGACACCCTACCTACCGACAACTTCTTCTTGCGCTCCCGCAAGGCCTTGGCCGTGAGCGACTGGCAGTCGACAGTTGTCCGTGTCGTGGGCTTCCCCGAGGCACCAGAAGCAGGCATCGTGTGAGTCCGTTACTGACATCTTGGACCCACAGACCCCGCATTTCTTGAAGCCCGGACGAGGGGTTGAAGACGAGGTAGACATCGTCACGAACAGGCTTTTCACAAAAACCGAACAGGTTCAAAGAACTGAGAAGAATACAACATAAACTCAAAAAAGAGTCGAGGCATACCTAGATTCATGAAGCGAACACATTTGCGGAAAAAACGGAACTGAGGCTACGGGCGTCGTGCGTCCTACTTATCACATCGGGTGACGTCGGCTGTCGGAGGAGGTCCTCGGGGACGGCGCATCGACGTCATCGACGCAGGACGCAGAAAATTTTCCGAAGCAGCACAGCTGTGGTGATTACTGTCAAAGATATGGAATACGTTGGAGGACCCAATGCCCTCAATAGTAGATTTGAGTTCTCCAGTACGACCATCAAATTCAAATAATATGTGTTGGCGTTACCCGAAGCATTAACAGTATTTTGCCTTTGCATAGTCACTGAATGGCAAAGGAGCCATTGTACTCAAAATTGAACCAGAAGAATTTGTCATTTCCCACAACCTCTGAAAACAGGGGGTGGGGGGGAACCAGTCTGTTAGTTGGCAAATGGCCCATCCTCACCACCCAGTCACTTGCCCTCTCGTCTTGGGCTCACAGTGCAGCCAACCTCTTTTCTGTGGTCATCAGCCTCCCACTTTGTAATTTAGATGTTGGCATATTAAAAAATGGTGAGGGAGACTGCTATAAAACACCCTTAGCACAGCCAGTTTTAGCTTACCCACAGCAGGGAACCCACGTCTCTGATGCAATGTCCTCCACCCTACGAGCCCAAAGACCCAAAGACTGCTTACACTGATTCCAGTCCGTGCAGAATTCCACGCTGTCTGATGTGTTTAAATGCAGGGCGAGTCGCCTCCTCTTAGTGCAGCCACAATAGACACAATAGAAAGAATGTCAATGTATTTTTGCAATTGTTGCAGCGTACTGACCACTTGGGTATCTAGGCACTAGTTACATTGGGTGAGGAAATATGTAAAGTAGAGTGGGGAGGGGGAAAAAAGGGGTGAGGTCGGTACCAACTAACATGGATACAAGTACAGGTGGCAGTTTGTCAGTTTGGGAGTGTTGCAGGAGCAAAGTGTCGTAGGGCGGGGTGCTTTAGGTGAAAAGCCAGGTTTTCAGGTTTTTCCTAAAGGTCCAGTAAGAAGGTTCTTTTCTTAGGGCGATGGGGAGACTGTTCCAGAGCTTTGCAGCAATGACAGGAAAGCTCGATCCTCATGCAGTCTTTCGTGCAAAGTTAGGTACTCTGAGCAAATGGCAGTTTGTGGATCTTTTTTTTTTTTTAACATATTTTTATTGGCATTTTAAATTTAACTACCTCCAAACACCCACCACCCACTCCGTCCCCCCTACTCACAACCCCGCTCCGGCAGAAGTGACGTTCCCGTATTTTCCAAGGTAGTCTCTGGAATATCGTTTTTTTTTACATAATGTCCAATATTCCCAAGTCGTGTGGACACCACTGATATACATAGTCCCCTTTAAGAAAGTCCAAGACCATTACCCAATCATGTTGGAGCTTCCCCATTTCTCCCTGCAAAATGTATGTCATCCGCCCCATTGCCATAAACCCCTACAGCTTAAATATCCAATCTCTTATCACTGGGGGCCGTCTTTGTTTCCAACTTTTTGCGATCACCAGCCACACCACTATTACCATTAACATAAAAGCTTAACCATGTGCCCTGGTGGGAAGACGAATTTCCGGATTGAACAAACCACACATCAATTCCCTGGGGGTCAGAGGTACCTCCGGGCTAACCATTGTTTAATCTGGGCTGTGACCTCCTCCCAAAATACCCCCCGTTTCGGACACTCCCAGCAAATGTGTTTCCAATACCCCTTCATGCCACATCCCCTCCAGCACTGCTCCGAGGTTGACAGATACATTTTGTGCAATCTCTCCAGTGTGTAATGCAACATTATTTTGTACCATGCTTTCCTGACCTGGATTGCCCTCGTCATCTTGGGGACATTCACCCACAGATGTTCCCAATGATCACTTGGGATATCCATCTCCAATGTCTTTTCCCATCTATGCATGTGACCACATACATGGCCGAACTCCCCTGCCATTAGAATTGAATTTAGCCTCAACACCATTTGTTTGCTCCCAGTGTTTGTGGTAATACATTTCTCAAACTCTGTAAGTTCACTCCCTGCAGCCTTCCCTCCAGTGCAAGCGATCCAATGTCTTATTTGATAATACGCAGATCTGTCTTTGTCGGAAAGACCCACAAGATGTTTACATTCTAAAAACGGATGAATATTGTGTCCCTGCATCATATCTCAAAGCTTTGTACTCCCCACCTTCTGCCACTGCTTAAACACAGCCTACACAGTCCCTGGCTGAAATTGCGGGTTCCCAAATATCAGGGTAAAAGGGGTTGGACGCTTAGACAAGCATCCCTTTTCAAGTAATCTATCCCATACATCGCACACCACCACTAACGCCTGACTAATCTGTGTGTTCCGGGGTCTATAACATCTATGCAGCCATAGAATCCACTCCAAGGGGCAATCTGCTACCGCCCTATCCATCCTTGACCAGGGTTTCGAAATGTCTCCTGTAAACTACTCACGCAATACTCGCACAATTCATGGACATTAGTAGGCGTGGTGGGGTGTATTTTTCCACACATGAGAGGTAAGCAGAGGGCAGTGTTGGTGAGGCACCTGTGTGCGATGGTCAGTCTTAAATTTGATCCGCTGTCAGATCGGAAACCAGTGGGCATCTTTTTTGGCTTCTGAGACATGATTGTGCTTGGACACGCCTAGGGCAGCCTGGAATGCATTGTTTTGAATAGTTTGTAGCTTGCATACGTTTCGCTCAGAAGTGCCCGCAAAGAGGGCATTGCAGTATTCCAGTTTGGCTCCGTTGGTGGCTCTGGCTATGGTGAGGAGGTTGGTTGTGGCGAGGAAGGGCTTGCTGGCATTGAGTAGTTTGGAGGTGTAGGCAGGAGAAGAGGCGATGGCATTTACTTGGTGCGAGAGGTTGAGGGTAGCGTCTAGGCAGTTGCACAAGGTTTTGGCTTCAGGTGAGGTTTGGATCAGGTTTCCGTCAATGTTGAAGGCTTTGTAAGCTGGATCCATGTTGTGGAGTGTGGCGAGTGAGCCTACGATAAGGATCTCAGTTTTGTCGATGTTTAGACATAGCAGGTGGGTCACCATCCAGTTCTGGATGATGTCTGGATGTCGTAGACTGAATTGATGGCTGCAACGGTGTTACGTGCCTCAGAGAGGGAGGAGGATGTGGGTGTCATCAGCATCATTCGTGTAAGATATGGTGAGGACATCCAAGTGGTTGAAGAGGGGTTTCATATAAATGTTAATTAAGGTGGGGGAGATGCACAACTTGCGTGGGTGGTGCAACATGATCATCCATGAAGACCTGCGAGGATCTGTCTGCCAAGAAGGATCTAATGAAGTCTGTGGCTGCAGGGGAGAAGTTGGCTGTTGTGGTGAGGTGGTTGCAGAGTCTCTGGTGGTCGACAAGGTCAAACGCTGCTGAGAAGTCCATATAAGGAGATGGGAAAGTTTGCCAGTGTCTTTGATGTCATTAAATTGTTTTTTCAGGTCTAGCAAGGTGGTTTCAATTCCGTGCCTTGGATGGAAGCCTGACTAACGGATGCACTGGATGTGGTTATCCTCGAGGTATTGTTGGACCTGGATGTAGGATGCGCGGTGGACAATTTTTAGAAGAACAAGTTACTTTCTTACCTGGTAACGTTCTTTCGATGGGATGGTCCGACGACGTATTCCATATCTATGACATGTAATCACCACAGCTGTGCTGCTTCGGAAACTTTTTCGGCGTCTGCGTCCTGCGTCGATGACGTCGATGTGCCGTCGTCGAGGACCTCCTCCGAATTCCGACGTCATCCGATGTGATAAGTAGGACGCACGACGCCCATAGCCTCAGTTGTAGTTTTTTCCCCCAGAACGTGTGACAGAAGTCAACTGCCAGTCAGACACAAAGCCTTGCGGAACGTAAGCTGCAATCGCAAAAGAAATTCTGTAGCGGGGAAGGCAGGGCGGGAGCGATATGGAATACGTCGTCGGACCATCCCATCGAAAGAACGTTACCAGGTAAGAAAGTAACTTGTTCTTCGAGGGGATTGGGTCCTCCGACGTATTCCATATCTATGACAGACTCCCAAAGCAGTACCAAAGCAAGGAGGAGGGAAAGAATTTAGAATCAAAATGTAGAATAGCCAATCAAATAGCAGAGCAAAGGACCGCCTTGCCAAAGGCCAGATCCTGCGCTCGGATGGAATCAAGGGAATAGTGACGTACAAATGTATGAACTGAAGCCCAGGTGGCTGCATCACAGATGTTGCGAATAGGAACACCCCTCTGCAGGGCAGTAGACGCAGCCATACCCCTGGTAGAATGGGCTCGCAAGCCAGCCGGTGGGTCCTTACCCGCCAAACGGTAGCACTCCGAGATGGCCAAAATAATCCAGCGAGACAAAGTCTGTTTCGTCACAGCTTGCCCCAAACGCTTTCCAGCGTAACCAATAAAGAGTTGATCATCCACTCTGACCCGGGACATGCGTGAAACATAAAAGCTTAAAGCTCTCCTAGGATCAAGCCTATGGAGCCTCTCCTCTTCCTTACCAGGATGCGGAGGAGGATAGAATGCCGGAAGAACAACCTTCTGGGCCAAATGAAATTCCGTCACTACCTTCGGAAGAAAAGAAGGACGAACTCTAAGGACAACCCTGTCCTTGTGAAATACAGTGAAGGGAGGCTTAACTGAAAGTGCCTGTAACTCACTCACTCTGCGAGCGGAAGTAACCGCAACTAAAAACACAGTTTTCAGAGTTAACAGCCTCAAAGGGCAAGAATGTAAAGGCTCAAATGGAGCACCCATAAGAAACTTAAGAACCAGGTTTAAATCCCAACCGGGCACCAGGAAAGGTGACGGAGGGAACACATTAGTGAGCCCTTTCAGGAACTGTGAAATCAAAGGGATTTTAAAGTAAGAACACTCTTCAGACGAGCGCTTAAAGATGGACAGCGCCGCCAGGTAACCCTTAACGGTACCCACTTGCAAGCCCCTGTGGGCCAAAGAAAGTAAGAAGGACAGAACCATGGGGATGTCACATGCAAAAGGATCCACATTCTGAACCCTGCACCAGTCGCAGAACTTACGCCAACGGCAACGGTACAGAGACTTTGTTGCCGGTCTTCGGGCCGAAAGCAACACCTCCATCACGTCCTCAGGGAGGTCCCAATCCTTATACCTCAACCTTTCAGAAGCCAAGCGTGAAGGTTGAGGGATCTGACCTCTGGATGGAGAACCTGACCCCCCGCCCGTGAGAGCAGATTGTCTCGGTAGGGAAGACGACGTGGAGGGCAGATGGATAAGTCGAGAAGGTCCGGGTACCACGTCCTCCGAGCCCACGCCGGGGCAATGAGGATCATCCGGGAACCGAACTTCCGTAACCTCCGCAGCACTTGCGGGATGACGGGGACTGGAGGAAACACGTACAGCAGCGGGAATGACTCCACCACAAACGCGTCTCCTAAGGCTCCTTCTGGAGGAAATTTCCGCGAGCAAAACCTTTCGCACTTCCGGTTGACACTGGAGGCGAAGAGATCCACTTGAGGGGTCCCCAAAGGGCGAAGATCTCCAGGAGAATCTCCTGAGCCAACTCCCACTCGTGAGAGATCGCGCTCTGCCTGCTCAGAGCGTCCGCCGTCACGTTTTCGGCTCCGGCCAGATGAACTGCCGAGATCGAAACTTCCTGCTGGATGGCCCAGAACTCGAGCTGCATCGCCTCTCTGCACAGAGGAAGTGACCCTGCCCCCCCCTTTTTGTTGAGGTAGTGCATGGCCACTGTGTTGCCCGTCAGGATCAGGACATTCTTCCCTCGCACAGACGGCAGAAAAGCCTTCAGGGCTAGCCTGACGGCCCTCAGCTCCAACAGATTGATATGGAGTCTGGACTCCAACGGAGACCAACGACCGCTGACTGTCAGCCCGTTGGCATGAGCTCCCCATCCTGTGAGGGATGCATCCGTCACGATCGTCACCTCCGGCCAGGGAAGCCAAAATGGAGCCCCCTTCATCAAGTTGCCTTCGACGGCCCACCACAGAAGGTCCCGGGCGACCGAGGACGGCACCTGAATCGAGTCCGACATCCTGCCGGAGGACTGCGACCATTGCGTCTTGAGTGCCCACTGCAAAGATCTCATCCGCAGGCGAGCCTCTGGCACCAGAAGAATGCAGGATGCCATGAGGCCGAGCAACCTCAAGAACTCGAACGCTGGGAGCGTCTGGGCATGCTGAAACTTGTGCACCATCTGCTGAATGTGAAGAGCCCTCACCTGGGGAGGAAAACTCTGCCCCAGGGAAGTGTCGAGCACTGCTCCGATGTACTGGAGCCGCTGTGTTGGCGTCAAATGGGACTTCTTTAAATTGAGGGAGAAGCCCAGCCTGTGAAGGGAGCGACAGGTGATCGATAGATGATCCAGGACTTGCTCAGGAGAGCTCCCCCTGATCAACCAATCGTCCAGGTAGGGGGAGACGTGAATCCCCCCTTGCCTGAGATGCGCTGCCACCACCACCATGAGCTTGGTGAAAACCCTCGGGGCGGAGGTCAATCCGAACGGCAGGACCCGAAACTGAAAGTGCAAGTCACCAACCGCGAACCTCAGGTACTTCTTGTGCTTGGGATAGATCGGCACATGGAAGTAAGCATCCTTGAGGTCGAGTGACACCAACCAGTCCTGAAGCTGAAGGGCCTGGAGGACTTGAGAGAGAGTAACCATCTTGAACTTGTCCTTCCTGAGGAGTTTGTTCAAACCGCGCAAGTCCATGATGGGTCTCAATCCCCCGTCTTTCTTCGAAACCAAAAAATAAGGGGAATACCATCCCTTGTTCCTCTCCGCTACAGGCACCAGTTCTATGGCGCCTTTCTCCAGCAGGGCTTGAATTTCCTGCACAAGGAGCGGATCCGGACTCTGCAAAGAGAGGTTCCCCGGTGGATTGTCGCGAGGCCTGTGCCGAAAAGGAAGACAGAAGCCGTGGGTTATGATCTCCAGAACCCACACATCTGAAGTAATGGCTTGCCACTCTACAAGATGCTGCGCCAGCCTTCCCCCAACCGGCAAACCACGGGACATGGCCTCACGACTGAGTGGGAGCGGCTGCGGCGATACCTGAGGGCAAAGAGGCAACTGCCCGAGCGGCCTTGGCACCACGGGTACCCTGTCGTCCACCTCTGGTACCCCTGCGATGGCCTCTTTGACTGCCAGCTCCTCTCGCTTTACTGAAGGAGGAGTAATAACGAAAGGAACCACCCCTCCACTGCTGTCCTCTAGGACGAAAAGGCGGAGGCTGGCGAACTGCAGCGCCCAACGACTTCGCTGCAGCTTTTGAGGTCTGCAACCTCTCAAGGAAAACACTTTCTTCGCCCAGCCATCAAAACGTTTGTCGTCCCTATCAGGAGGGATGGTAGGGTACGACGCCTGCTTTGCCGGGGCCGTGGCCGCCTGCACCACCAAACTCTCCGGAGTGGGGTGCCTGGTCAAGTAGCAGGGGTCGCCACTGGCTGGACGGTATTTTAGCGACAAGGATCTGCCCACCGCCGGGAGACTCTCCGGAGCAGTCCAAGCCGCCGCCACCCTTCTCTGTAAAGCCATATGGAACGGCAGAACCGGGTCAGTTGGGGGACCAACATCAAGGATGTCTGTCAGATCATCCTGCACAAACTCCCCTGGGGGAGCAGACCATCCCAAGTACTCAGAAACCCTAGCCATAAGGCGCCGGTACAAGGAATCAGCATGTGAGCCAGACTCAAGCCTACAAAACTCCACCTCTGGAGAGGTGTCCAGTCCACTGGCATCATGCAGTGACTGTCTCAACTCGTCAAACTGACTATGGCCCGAGACAATGTCATCCGCAACCTGACTAGGAACCAGGCCATCAGAATCCTCATCCGCCTCTGAAATATAGTCAAGGTGGCGAAAAGAAGGCACTCGAGAGTGCTTGCTCTTAACCAGAGCCTTCCAAGGGGGTCCACCCGTGCCCTGTGGTACCTCCGACACGAAAGGCGTCGATGGCGTCGAGCGAATCGGCGCCAGCGTCGAGAGAACCGGCATCGGCGCCGAGAGGATCGGCGTCGACGTCGAGGAAATCGGCGTCGACGTCAGATGCAGCGCCTCCAGAATCGGCGGCGTCGACACAGCCCTCGAGGCCGGAGTCCCGAGCGTGTCCCTCGACGACCTGAGCGTCGACGGCATCGACGACTTCCTCGGAGCCAGAGCCTCGAGAAAGCCCGTCGACGCCCTCGACGCCACAGACGTCGATGCCTTCTTTGAAGACCTCACAGGTGCACACGGTCTCGAACGCGTCGAGGACCGGGACCTGGAACGGGTACGTCGAGAACGAGTCCCCTTGTCCGAACGGGACCTCTCCCGTGACTCGTGCCGACCACTCTTGCGAGCGGTGTCTCTCGACCTCACACGACCGACCCCATTCGGGGGCGCGGACGGCTGAGTACCCTGCAACTCAAGAATCGCCAACATCTTCTTCCCGAAGGAAGCCCATTCCTCCGGCGTTGCACGGCTGGAGGGGTAAGCGACGTGCCGGGCAGAGCCCTCCGAAGAGGACCTGGAAGACGACCGGTGTCGGCGCTTCCGAGAATGCCTCGAAGAGGCTGAGGAGTGGCGAGACCGACTCCTAGAAGGAGACCCACGAGACTTCCGACGATGACACGGAGAGTCACCCCTCGAATCATCCGTCAAAAGCCCCGCAGACTTCGACTTCTGGGGCTTGGACACCCGACCTACCGACAACTTCTTCTTACGTTCGCGTAAGGCTTTGGACGTGAGCGACTGGCAGTCGATACAGTCATCCGTGTCGTGGGCCTCCCCGAGGCACCAGAGGCAGGCTTCGTGCGAGTCAGTCACCGACATCTTGGACCCACACTCCCCGCACTTCTTGAAACCCGGACGCGGGGTCGAAGACGAAGTAGACATCTTCAGAAGGAATTTCACAAACGAACAGGTTCGAAGAACCGAGAAGAACAGAACTCCAAAGAGTCGAGGCGTTTGAACCGAGAAACACGAAGCAACACGTTCGCGGAAAAAACGGAACTGAGGCTATGGGCGTCGTGCGTCCTACTTATCACATCGGATGACGTCGGACGTCGGAGGAGGTCCTCGACGACGGCGCATCGACGTCATCGACGCAGGAGCCGAAAAAGTTTCCGAAGCAGCACAGCTGTGGTGATTATATGTCATAGATATGGAATACGTCGGAGGACCCAATCCCCTCGAATAAAGGGTACTGTAGTAATAGGGTGGTAGTTTGTAGGAATGGTGGGGATGAGAGTTTTATCTTAGCAACTGGAGGATCCATGCTTCTTTCAGGGAAGCTGGGATAGTTTTAGAGACAAAGGACAAGTTGATTATTGCTGTGATGATGGGTATGAGTGACCCGGCACAGTCTTTGGCGATGGGTGCAGGGCAGGCATTTCCTTTGCAGTAGGGGGGCTTGAGGCTTTTGATAATGTTGGCTACTTTGTGTTCCGATGCATTGCGGAAGTCGAATGGATGGGTTGGTGGGCTCTGTGGTGCCGGGGGAGGCGTGGGTGTTGTAAGAGGTGGTTTGGCGCTTATTACCAGTTGCTTGTCACAGATTAAATTCTGGGGGGGGGGGAATAATTTTCCAATGAGTGTTTTTTGCACCTTGGTGCACCAAATGTCATCTACGGTGAGGGGTGACTGGAGACTCAAGTTTAAGCAGGATCGTAAAGTATTCGAGAGTGTTGAATTTTGTGTTATCTATTCTCGCGTTGTAGCTACTGGTTTTGGTGGTTTGTATAGCTCTTTTGTAGTCTTTAGCGAAGGAGGTAACTGTGCTTTGGTGGCTAAGGAGGGGTATTTTCTGCAGGCCGTGTCTGCAGCGCGTTTCTTAGCGTGGAAAGCAAGGTGCTTGGGGGTGAACCAAGAGTAGTTCTTTAGAGCGTGTCTGGATTTGCACTGTTTAAGCTGGGCAGGTGCTTATGCAATAGTGTCGTAAAGATTGCCAAGGGCCTCAGGGTCAGTTGCTATGTTGGTCAGGTACACGAGATCTCAGAGGAGGGGTATAGGTGGTCCTTGTTGATGTTTTTGGGCAGTGGGCCAAGGCTCCTGGTTTCACTGGGTGACAGGGATTGGGCAGTTTGCTGATGGGGATGTCAAAGGTGTTGGCTGACCATTGTCAGGTTGTTGTGGTAAGGCTGGCCAATTGCAAATGAGATCAGCAATCCATCCGAGGGTGACACGCTGGATGTGGGTAGGCTCAAATGTGCGCTGTGCAAAGCCAGCCTGGTCGAGGGCTGTGGCTAGGTTTTTTTTGTGTGCGTCTCTGTGGGTTCGTTGAGGCCTAGGTTGCGGTCTCTTAAGAACAAGATTTTAGAGCTTGGCTTGATGATGGGATTAATGATTTGCATGAGGTCCTCCTCAAAGCATAGAATGGATCCTGGGGGCCGATAGATCGGTGCCTGGTCTTTATGCGATTATCACTGGAACTTAGTGTATGTTACGTCTGCGTGGTGGAAGCGTAGACCCCGATGGGAGGTCAGCCAGCGTCTTGCGCACCTGCAGCGCACAACACTACACCCTTTGCCAGTGTGGGCTTCACTGCAGTGAACTTTGGTGCCTGGTCTTTATGCGATTGTCACCGGAACTTCGCGTACGCGGAGTCTGCGTGGCAGAAGTGTAGGCTCAGTGGTTTTAGTTTTTACTATAGACGCATGCACTCCTTCACAAATTAGTATTTGCAGGATATGCAGCACTATATTCTTACAGCTTGTGTCAGCGGCCTGAATTATGATCAGAACTGTATTCCTGTCAATAGCATTATCCATTCCCTATTCTGAATTGAGTATCTCGTTTATACACAGACATTTCTTAGCTTCCTAGTCAGCCCCTTGCCCGTAACTATGAACACTAGCCTTCCATTTTGCTGAACAGACTACAGTTACACTTTCACCAAACCTTGTATCAGGTTATTTCATTTGCGTGAGAGATTTGTGATTTCCTATGTTCATATGTTCTCCTTGCCACCTGAGTGCATCATGCACTTTGATGACTGGGCTTTCTTGACCACATATTAATGCAATTGTTTATGGTATGTTGCTTTGAAGAAACATACTTGAATATTTATGGCTAATCAATCGGGCAGACCGGTTGGTACCTGACCATTGATGACCACTGACATTTTCTCACTAGAGTACATTAACCCCCCTCCTCCCATCAGTCATGTGTACCCACTTGACAATAAACTTACAGTGCACATCCACTAGTGTGCTGACGTTTGTGCTTCCCACCATATTGTGCACTTCACATGAAACAGGCTCAGTGAAAAAGGAGTAGTCCACCTGAGTCTCATACACGCTGTCCTTAGCTTCTTCGATTATCACTCCGCCTTTGGCCCACCTGGACAGGGATAAGAAAGCAAACAATTAATAAATATTATTCAACTCTAATGTGGTTTACCAGACATCATATACTTGGAAATCTGCAAGGTCCTCTTATTAATTACAGTTTCATGTATTTATTTATTTAAGCTGTGAATTTGAAATGGCAATGTAGATCTTGGGAACCTTTTCATACTCCTCTTAATTCCAACATAGCCAACAATATTGTGCAGTTTTCACACTTTCCCTAATAAGTTACTCCTTTGCCGGAACCCCAAGTATGTTGTATGAGTGAACATCTTCTCTATTACCTTCCCATAAGCCACTTAATGGACTATAATAAAAGGTCAAATCAGCTCAAGATTCCAAACACTTTCTCAATGATCCTCATCTTCACTGTAATTGCCTCTAGACGTCTCGCCCTGTGACATGGGACACCAAGTCTCCCCATTTTAACTTTGTACATTTGCTGGCACCTATTATTGGAATCACAATTTCTCTTCACCTGCACTACTTCCAAGAACAAAATAACAGGCTATACAAGTCCTGACATGCAGATAGAAGTTATCTGACTCCCATTTTAATTAGTCAAAACAAGGAAAAGCTTAAAATAAATCAAACGCCCACAATTCGAACACCCAAATGTATGCAACTCTCTACTGCAACATAAAGCTGTTTAAAGCACTGCATCAACTCAATAAGCATGCCTACACTTTCCAAACCATATCAAAAGGTTGTATCATTCTCATGCAGCTACTGAAGTGACAAAGCACATGCAGGTGTATCTTTGTTTTCAAGATTTCTAATAATGCTCCCACTCATCTAAAAGGTGGTTGATTTATTCTGCAGCCACACCATCTAACTTTCAAACCTCTCCCTCCTCCATCTTTTATGGTCAGGTAATTTCTTCCAAACATTTGACTTCACTCACCCCAGGGCATGTAACTCCAAGGAACAACCAGACACTCAACCTTCTTTCCAATCCAAAAGAAAACTTTAATTAAACCCAAGAATACCCTAATGTCCTACATTCGTCAAAGCTCTATTGAATCCTAAGCAATCTGTTTCAGCAAATCTCAAAACATTGTCTCTGACCACTCCTACATACCATAGCAATGTTATAAAATCACTTGTGTAGGGCCCATTGTGGGAGACTGGGATATTCGGGAGGCCACAGGAAGCCACCTGCTTTGTAATGCGAATCCTGAAGGTGGTACATGGAGGCTCCCCCAGACTACTGGAAGGCAGTGTAAGACGAGAAGACTGCAGAAGTGAGGAAGCTGGAGAGGTGGGAGAAAACAAGAGCAGAAGGTCACAGCAAGAGCCAAAGGAGGTGGCTGGGAGACGTGGTGAAGGAAGTTACACCTGGAGGAGGTGAAGAACTGGAAGATTTGGCAATAGGACATGGTAGAGAGAAGTGTTGTGTTAGAGGAAGTCATGTTGAGGAGGAGGTGGCATAATGAGGAAGTTGGGAGAAGTGCTGGAGGAAGCTGCAGCTGGAGGAGGAGACAAAGTACTGGAGCAGGTGGCAATAGGAGGTGGTTTGAAGAAGTTGGAGGAGAAAGTTATATCCAGAGAGGAGCTTAAGGACTGGAGTAAGTGGAATGGAAATAAGTTAGAACAGAGGGAAGGAGGGAGGAAGGGAAGCCCAAAGAGAAGTGGAAGGAGGTCATAATATAGGAAAGGAGGTTCCCCAACCACAGCACTGGGAAAATGAGGCAGGAAGCCACCAGAGTGTACAAACTGTCGCTTCTGGGCTTCTAACAGTTTACATACACAATGCTATATGAAAATACATGGGTTCTTTAAGCAGGAACCAACAGTATTCACACTATTTCAAATACTTTACAAAATATACCAACCTCTGAGCACGTTCACCACTGCCGCAGTGAGAGCAGGACAATGCAGAGAAGATGTGGCTCTGTCTGGACCTGATCATGTCCGAGTAAGAGTACCATCACCCATGTGCAATTCAAATAAATTAAATATAGCAGACTGACCCTTTTAAGGCTCGGTCCCTGTCCTAAAACACATTAAACACACCTGGAGTATGGAATGACCTGCTATAAAAGCCCAAGCAGGGAGATGGGAAGTGTGGGGGCTTGAGTAGCAGAGCAACATCGAACAGATGTGAGAGAGGTGAAGATGCAGGAGGGAGTGAATGTGCAGGACGAGATAGTGAAGCAAGGAACGTTGGAGATGGTGAAGTTGCAGGAGGCGACAGCAAAGCAGGATACACTGGTGAAGGTCTATTATGTGGTGAAGCAAGAGGTTGGAGAAGTGGGTGCAGGAGGAGGAGGTGGTTAAGAGGTTGGAGGGAGCATTATATGTTACTCACCGTAGTGACTAACGTACTCCTAGTCCATAGTCCCCTTTCCTCCATACTGTATGAGCGTCCCTCGCTAGGGATGGGAAACAGAACCTTTTTCACCAGCTCCCTTGACTCCGCCCACTTGTGTCACTTCTCAGTCCCCTTTGACACGTCTGCTATATTACAATTGCCTAATGACACAGGTTTATTAAGGGGGAGGATGGTGGAACATATGGAGGAAAAGGGACTATGGACAAGGAGTACGTTAGTCACTACGATGAGTAACATATACTTACCCCTACGTCCCTTCTCCTTTCCTCCATACTGTATGGGCGATTACAACTGAATGCAGCCCTGGGGAGGAGAGTTGTCCCTCTAGGAGAATACGTTTTTCAAAAACTGCCTGGCCAAATGCTGCGTCTGATCTGGCGCTGGCATCCAAGCAGTAGTGCTTGCACAAGGCTGATGTAGAAGCCCAAGTAGCCACCTTGCTGATGGTCTGCCATGGAATGTGTCTTTGGAAGGACACAGGCGTGGGCTTGGCTCTGACAAAGTGGGCGTGCATGTTTGCTGGCAAAGACATGTGCTGCTTCTCGTACGCTTCCTTGATGGGCATCACCATCCACCACGCTATTGACGCCTTGGATGCTTGGCAGCCTAGCTTTGACCCACTGAAAGTGACGAACAGGGCATCCGATTTGCGGAAGCTCCAGGTAAAATCTCAGAGCAGGTCTGACATCCAGACAGTGAAACACCTTCTGTGCTTCGTCCTTCGGATTTGGAAAGAACGTTGGAAGTACTATCTCCTCGTTGAGGTGAAAAGATGACACACCCTTTGGGAGAAACAAAGGGTGCTTCCTTAGCACCACCGTGTCCCAGTGAAATGTGGAATATGGTTCTGATGCCACTAGAGCCTGCATCTCACTAATCCTGCGCGCTGAGGTATGGTCAACCAGGAGAGCAGTCTTTATAATAACCAGTCTGATATTGCCGATGCCATGGGCTCGAAAGGCTTGTGGGCCACGGCGCCAAGTACCACAGGAAGGTCCCAGACCGGGTGTGGTTGCCTGACTGGGGGATACAATCTGGTCAGATCCCCCAAGTGCTTTTCGACCACTGGATTGGAGGAGGAGAAGAGGTTATCTCTGTAGTTTTTGTAAGCCCCTGTGACTGTCATGTAAGTACAACAGGAGTCTAACTGCACACCTGAATGCGCAAGATGTGCAGAGAAAGCCAGCACATGGTCTAGTGTACATGCCAAAGGATCTATCTAGTTTGCCTTATCCCAGTGACAGTAACTGGTCCATTTGCTTTTGTATAGACTCCTGGTGGAGCTGCTTCTTGCCCCTTGAATGATAGCCAATTTGTCCTGTGACAAGTGCACATGTTTTAGGGTGATTTGTTCAGGAACCAAGCTGCTAGGGCTAACTTCTGGGGAGCGGAATGAACCACTTTACCTCCATGCTGGGATAGTAGGAGGGCTGGTCCCAATGGAAGGGGGACTGGAGGTTGATCTGACACTTGGAGGGGTTCTGAGAACCAAGTTCTGGCTGGCCACTGCAGCGCAATCAAGATGAGATGAAGCTGCCGCAACTCCTTGACCTTGCAGATGACCCTGTGAATTAACGGGGTAGATGGAAACACGTATGTCTACATGTCGTTCCAATCTGCAATGCATCGCCCAGAGAGCCCATGCCTTGTCCCATCCAGGACGCGAAATGGTGGCATCTCCTGTTGCTCGGGGTGGCGAATAGGTCTCCCCGAGGGTGGACCCACCTGATAAAGATTTCCCTCAGGACACCCTTGTTCAACTGCTACTTGTAGTTGTTGACCCCTGAGCCTGCTGAGTCGGGTCCGCATCCAGGTTGGACTTCCCCGGCAGGTGGACTGCTGAGAGGTAAATGTTGTTCGACAGTGCCCACTCCCATATGTCGATAGACAGCCTGCAGAGGGGAGGAGACCTGGTACCCCCTGCTTGTTGATGAATGCATGCATGTGAGCGGTCTGTCTGAATGCAAACCAACCTTTTGCTGACAATGGGGAGGAACGCTTTGAGAGCAAGCCAGATGGCCATCATCTCGAGCCAGTTGATGTGCTCTAGGTGTTCCTGCTTCAACCAGATTCTGTGGACACTGCTTGTCCAGGGTAGCCCCCATCCCTCCAGGGACAAGTCCTGGTAATGGTGACCTCCGGTAGTGGCTGTCTGAACAGCCTGCCCACTGACAGGTTGGCCTCTGTCCTCCACCAAGAGAGGTCATGGTAAAGGTGCTGTGATATGCTGACTAGAGCCGCTTGGGAGCCCGTTTCCTGATTCCAAGAGGCTGAGAAATGGAGCTGCAGCCCCCTCATTTTTTTGAGCCTGGTATGTGGCCCCGCCAGGAGAAAATCTGCCATTATTCCCAGCAGGTGTTGGTACCACCATGCTGAAGTTACTGGTCAGCTGAGAAAATGCCTTGTGGCCCTCTTGATTGCTGTGATCTTGTTTTCCGAGGGGGAGATCCTCTCCACCCTCGTATCCCACATTAGACCCAAGAATGTTAAGGACTGAGTGCGAAGTAACTGATTTCTTGAGGTTGGAGAACCCCAATTCGTATAGCAGGTGCATAAGGGTGACTGCAGTGCGCCGGACTTCCTCGGGCGATTCTGCTCGCACAAGCGAGTCGTCAAGGAATGGATAAAGGTGGTGGCTTCTGCTCTGAGCAGGGCTGTCACCGCATTCATTAACCTTGCAAAGACTCTCACGGCTGAATTGAGGCCAAATGGGAGGACCTTGTATTGTAAATGAAAGTCCATGATCCTGAAACGTAGGAAGGAACGAGGAGGCTCCCAAATTGGGACGTGCAGGAAAGCATCCTTTAGATCCAGGGAGCGCATCCAGTCTCCCCCACACAGTGTCTTTTGAAGGGGTAGGGAAAGGTTCAAAGTTGAAAGGTCCAGGACAACTCTCAGGCCAGCCTGGTTCTTTTTCTGTATGGCAAAGATGCAGGAGTAGAAACCCATGCCTCGCTGTGAGGTTGGGACCCCCTCCACTGCCTGGCTCGCTACGAGCGAGTGGATCTCCGCCAGAAGACTTGGCGTCTCAATCTATGGGATTAGGGAGGGGAACCGGGGTAGGAGATGGAGGTATCGCCAGGCGGAAGCCCGAGGAAACCATCGAGAGAATCCATGTGTCTGCGAACCTTGCCCGCCAGGACTGAAAATTAAGGGCAAGCCTTCCCCCCACCGGAGAACTATGAATCTGGATGGCACTGTCACTGTTTCCTCCCTTTTGAGGCTTGTGCCTGAGAGAGGGACTTGAAGAACCCCTTATGTGACGTCTGTGCTGGCTGGGCAACCTGTCAGGCTGCCTAGTACGGCACTCCTGGAAGTCCCAGAAACCAAAGAAACAACCTCTGTCTGAGCGTGGGTGACTCTGGCTAAAGCTCTTAGACACAGGCTTAGTTAATATTGCCAGGGACTTCGCTGTTTGGGAGCTGTTTTTCTGCTCGTTAAGCTCCTCATCTGTATATGAATGGAACAAGTCCACTCCCTCGTATGGCAGGTCGAGAATGCATTCCTGCACATCAGGGTTAAACTTGGTTGCCTTATGCCACACAGTCCTCCTGTCGGCGGCCACACATACAGTCCTGCCTGCGGTGTATATATGTACCATTGTTGACTCCATAATGTCCTGGGCCATTATTTTTGCCTCTGCCCGACCTGCCTTCCATCTCGCCCGACTATGTGCCGGAAGATCAGGAAGGAATTCTGCTATCTCTCTCCATAGTTTTTGGTTCATGGCAGCTAGCATGGCATCAACAGTAGCATTCGAATATATCTTCTTCCCATAGGCCTCTAGGAGTTTTTCTTCCTTGCCTAACAGGACCAAAGAGGTGTGGGCGTGGAGGCCTGTGGCTTTGCATACATCAGAGCCGTTGCATCAACCGAAGAGTGAGGCTGAGGATGCACTGACAGAAAGAGGGAGTCCCCCTCTGCCTGCTGATATTTGTCATCCAAGCGCTTGTTAGTAGGCTGTGAAGAATGGAGTTCTATCCAGCCCTTCTTTGCCAGGGACTCGACATCCTTTTGCAACAGGATACCAGTTTTGGTGGTTGACCTGATGGTAAGCATCTCAGCCAAAACCCCCGTCTCTGGTTGCTCGATCTGCGGCTGCGGGATCGCCAGCTACTCTGCCACTTCCGCCAGCCTTTCATGGAAGGCCCTAGCTGAGGAGGAGGTGTCTTGATCCTCTTCATCGTCTATGTACCCCGCTGTGTCCTGTGGGTCCGGGCCTGCTGGTGGAGTGCTGGGGGGTGCTTTGGGCAGTTGTGGCATGCTGATGGGTTGCGCCGGTGGCTTAGCCGAGGGAGTGCGCCACAGGCAGGGCCACAGCGGCAATTATCACCTGGGGTAGCGCGGGAGCCTGGGCCTGCACTGGTAACTGTGTATGAACCTAGACAAGAGGTTGCATAGGGGCTGCAGGGAGCATGTCTTGGATGACACCTTTGAGTATAGTGCCTATTTGAGGCGACCTCACGAGTGTGAGGAATTTCTCAAGGAACCTGTCATTGCAAGCTGGTGAGGTGTGTTCCTGCGTGGGTCCTTGGGTCTGTACCTGTTGTGCTCTTCCCCGCATCTTTCCTCTGGTAGCCAGGGTTTGTGTATCGCCCCTGCGTGAATGTAGTTGGGCATGAGGTGCACCAGGTGACTAGCAGTGACCAATCCCACGTTGGTGCACGCTCTGATCCCTGTGCACTGGAATGGTGAGGTTTAGGATGCAACGTCATTCTATCTGGCCGGGAAGCCATTTTGTCCGGAACTGTGCCGCGTACTTGCTGTGTGAAGACTGTCGTACTGGGACCAGTCTCTGCTTGCTTGCCTGCGTAGGCTCTGACCTTCCCTGCACCTCAGGCAAGAGCCTGGGAGGCAGATTGCCCTCAGCCATGTTGCCGGAAGTGCGCGTGGGACTGCGATTCGGCACCCCCTCTGGATTGCGCCCAGTATCAGAGTTAAGCTCCTCGGGGCGATCCCTGGTAACAGCATTGCAGCCTCTCAGCGGCGGGACCAGGAGGATCCTTGGACTCCTCTGCCATATGGCCGGTAGCTCGTAGAGCCTCGGTCCCCTTGCTGTTAGTAGGGCCTGGAAGGCCTCTCCCGCTTGGGCAATTCTCAGGGAAAGAGTCACCCTTGCGGAGTGCAGTGGAGAACAGCGCTGCTACCTTTGGCCCGGTCTTCAGCCTTTCGTACTCTCTGATGAACTCCAGTGGTGATTTGGGGAACAGCTCCCTCCACCTGGCCAAGCGGTTCTTCAGCGAGCGCAGGGTGAGCGCGTCGCACGCCGAGCAGCCGTGGTCCTTGCCAAGGCACCGGAGGCACAGCGCGTGGGGATCCGACGTGGGGAAGGAGCCCTTGCAGGCAGGACACCTGCTGAATCCCACCGCCATGCGCAGGGGAGGAGCTTGGCAATGGAGGACAGGGTAATTAAGACTCTGAAGAAACTGGCTAGATGGAAAAAATATCCCTGGGGAAGTGGTAGTGTGGAATTACGAGCAAGAAATAGGGCCTCAACCACAGCCTAGGTGAAAGACGTCCGCTCCCGTCAACGCGGACAAGGACTCCGGAGTAGTGCCAGTCGGCGGAGTCAAGAGAACGCATTGCTCCTGGGACCGTGCCCCCACGCGCATCTAAATTTAAAGGGGGAAGACAATTTTTCTGGTGAAAAAGGTTCCGTTTCCCGTCCCTAGCCAAGGAACGCCCATACAGTACGCAAGGAATGGCAACGGAACATAGGAGAACAATGGGGTGAGGAGAAGTGGGAGAGGGAAGACCCACAAACTGATGGAGAGTGGATGTTGAGGAGGAAGGAAGATGTGGATACATTTAGTGGAGAAGAAGGGAAGGAAAGAGTTGAAATCGCAGAACTCCTTGTGAGTCATAGGGAGAATTTGAGACAGGACAAAAGGCAACATAAACATATTGTCTGGTAGGAATGAATGATCATGTGGTGGAAAAGTGACAAGGGCAGCCTAAAGACAGCTCAAGAGCCAGACACCAGCATTTGTGATTGGCCCTTAGCATCCAGTGAGCGTTTGGACAAGAAGGCATGGCAGAATGTGTAAGCCAGGCGAGAAGCCCAATTCTGGAGAACACTGCATTAAATCAAGAGAGTCTGAATTATCTCAGCAATGCTCACCATCAGGGGCCTGTGTAAGTATCTGTATTTCAGATTCCATGTAGGAAGGAAGGATGGACACATGAGGCTATAAAGAGAAGCCACAGAAAGACAATTACAGAGTCAGAGCTGTCTTCTGAAGCTTGTGACAAAGTTTTGACTTGCATGCTTTGCATAGACCAACAAACAGTACCTGCAGATGGAGTTGGGTGAGCTAGAGGATCAGTGGTAAATACACATTTCAGTATAGCCTGGCCCACCTGTGACACTTCCTGTGTTTGTGTATCTACACAATGGTGCTGTGTGAAAGTGTGCACTGAGCTACAAGTGACAGCTTTGCGAATGGCATCTAGAGGTTTGTTTGCAAAAAAAGCGAATGTTTCCCCAGTACCACATGAGAAATGGCTTGAATGGTAAGGGTTTGTTTGCAAGTCTATAGCAACCTTGAATACAACATACAATCCACTGAGCAGTGGTAGATTTATGGACTGGTCAACCTCCCACCCTCCGCCCCCTCGGCAAAGATCAGACTGCTTTAGCACAGTGAATTTGTTACAGGCACATAAAACATGACTGCTCTTCACACCTCAAGTGTATGTAGCGCTCTCCGTCAGAGTCTGAGGACCTTGGAATAAAGCTGGTGACTTGGACTGATTGACATGAAATTTGGAAATACATTTCTGTGAAAAATGTACCACCTTATTTTTGTGTACTGCGACAAAGGACCCACTCTTCTAATAGAAGTAATTGATATTAGAAAAGCCACTTTTGAAATGCATTCTTTAAAGCATACCTATAATTTCAGCTCTATGTGGGGCTCCATGAGCCTATCAAGAACTGTGTTGAGAGTCTGGTGCACCATGGGTGGGTATATATGTTTTACCCCCACCCCACCACAAAGGCTTTAACCACAGGTATCATTCCAACAGGACACTATCAAACAGGTCTGCATCTTGAAACCCTGTGCAAGGTCCCCCGTAACGGTTGCCGTCACCCTGACAACATGCTTATGACACTTTGCAACTTGGGCATAACTCAGAATATCTGCATGCAAACCCCCATAAACCGCCCCAGCACCCCAGTACGCAACGTACACGCACCCCTAAGACTGACCGGAACCCAGTCTGCATGCACGCACCCCTAATTTCAACATGCAAACTCGCCTTCACGCTGCAAATCCAATGCGCAGGTGTCCTTACGCCTGCCTTCGGGTGGCAGAGAGATCGAGGGATTTGCGTGGGCATTTTGCAAGAGAGATTGAACAGTCACATCCATGAATACGCTTTGCTGTGCGCATTTGTGGGCGTGCTATGAACTGCCTGCAGCACGTATCCTCGTAACACCCACTTTTTCCGTTGTTCGTCCTCATTTCCTGAGTTCTGGCCCCTACTCTGCCCTCATCGCAGCCCTTGCCCATGCTCTGCATGGAGTCTTGCGCAAGGCACTGGGCCGCTTGCAGAGACGTGCGGAGCTTGAGCGTAATCTACGCAAGTCCAAGGAATATCTCACACATTCAATTCCATGAATCGACGAACGGGATTTCGCAGGCAGTTTGGCGCACAAGTTCCCTATTTTCTGCGCAAATAATTCCATGAATCGGGCCCAATGTTGTTGGGCCCACCACTGTGACGTTAACATCTGCAAATGCCCACACAGCGCTGCTGAGTGGGCGTTTAAAGATATTGGGTGGGCCTGTCGGCTCAGGCCCTACCCTGTCTACGCCTCTGCACAAAGTATATCCAAACAACTGTGAAGCAGATTTAAGTGACCAAATGGATCTTGGAAGCCAAGCGACCAAGTTCAAAGCTTGTGGATTAGGATGCGTTATCTGTTGATTCTGTTGTGTTAACATATTGTGCAATATAGGGTGCAATTTGATTGCTGGTTGTAGCAACAAGTGCAAAAGATGTGGGTACCAGACTTGCCTTGCCCAGGTTTGAGCAATAAGTATCGATCCGAGTCCCGGAGTAACTTGTAAACTACTCTGTGGAGGAGCAGAAGTTCGAAGAAGTACATGCAAATATCCCAGACACACTCATTCATAGAGCATTGCCTAGGGACCATGGCTGTGGGTATCTGGATACTAAGGGTGGACATTTTGCGTTTGTATTTCTTGCAGAAAAGTCTGTCTTGATGCCCCCTGGTTCTGAATATTTGTTGGAGTGTGCTTGTATTCAGTACCCATTTGTGCTCCTGAACCATTAACCTCCTTGGTAATTCTGCCAGGAGTTGTGAATTTCCGGGACATGTTGAACTTGGACGCACATGTCTCATTTTATACACCAATGAGAAATCTGCTAGTGAATTCTGACAACGTTGAAGAGTGTGTTCCGCTTTGTTTATGTAAAACAGGACATTTATGTGGCGGGATGCTTGTTGGGGGTACACCTACTGTGCTGTGTATGTGAGGGGCAGGGAACTCCCCCCAACACCACATTGAGGCATGTTACGGTTACTTGGCACAGGTCAATTCACGAAAGGAAAACCCTATTTCATGCTTGTGGGAGACTAGCACCTTTGAACCTGTACACATGATGCCGATACAAGCCCAAAAAAAGGTCTTTGAACAGAAAATGTTTGTCTACATTGAACTCCAGGTTGGGAACCTGGGAATATGGAAATATGAAAATGTTTCTTTCATCCATAGTCCAGTCGCCATATAGTATCTATCTATCTATCCATCCATCTATCTATCTATCTACATTGTCTTCGCAGAGGTAGGGCATCCTGGAGGAATGTCGTTCTGAAATGTTGATATTTTACCAACTTATATTCTGACCTTAGATCAAACATTGATCTCATGCTAGATCTTTTTTGGAACTAAAAAAGACAATGTGTAAATACCAGCTTTTCCTTCCGGGCACAACACCTCATAGATGGCCCCCTTTTGTAGAAACGTGTCCTCCTGTACCCAAATGAGCAGGAGGTGTTGTGATGGTAGTCAAATTGTAAGGTTTTGAAAGCTGCTCAATGCAGTACCATTCCTTTACATTGTCCATAACCCATTTGTCGTTGGTGACCCCGCCCAGGCTCCCTTGCATGGGTGAATAATGTTATAGTTCCTGATATGGTGCTAGTAAGGGGTGGACTGAACAGCATAGTCATTGTTTTGTGAAAGAGGACACACCTTCACTGGCTATTCCTCTTCTAATATGAAGCTGTGATCTGTACAGCAACTGTTAAGAGCCCCTAACCTCCTTTGGTACGCAATAAGAACTGCTGGGACTTCCATAGGTATGAGAGTGCCAGCCACACAAATGTGATCAGATGATGCCCCGTGATCCAACTTGTGTGCCCTGTGATCCAATCTAGTATTGTTGTGTCTTATGCTCCTTTTTTGCCTTCTCAAGGGCCTTAGAAACTGACGTACCAACAGGAGAGATTCCTCCAGTGTTTATCAATGAGGATTTTTAATGATCGTGACCGGGGTTTCCAGACGGTATTGTGTACATCTAAGCCAATCAGGTCTGTATAAAGGGTGCCCCTGCAACTTGGCAACACAACATTTCATCAGAATCTAGTGCATTTTAAATTAAAGCGTTTGCCGGGATATGAGACTCTTGAATAATGTCCTGAACTCTATCCTGTAGAGAAGGTAGCATGTCTTGAGAAGAGAATTAAGGTTGTAATAATGTGACAGATTATAGCGAGTTCTTAGTGCTGTGCCATTGGCCACAACTAGGCAATAAGCTGCACAGGATGATACATCTTGCCTGTGTCGTAAATCTTCTCACTTTCCTTCTCATGGTGAGTGCCGCGGTGCAGAAAGTGGGCCAGCACATCGTCTCCCTGCTGATGTTACAACCAGGAAGTCAGGAGTATCCCCGAATATAACTTGGGTCTGACAGTACAGGCCTATTATATTTTTATATTTCTTTATATTCTCATATTAACAGCCCTTGTGTAGTTTCTACAAGGATGCAGCCATTTATTTTTTTTAAGAATTTAAGGAGGGGATGTAGTAAGAGATATGCCTCTGCTATTGCAATGGCTCCTCTATACAATTCTCCTTCACAGCTTCCTGTGTTTTACTAGTTAAACTATGCACTGCCTTCTTTAGCAGGGATGTGTACCTACACTGATCTTCAGTTGGTGAGTAGCTGGTTAATATCTTGAATGGGAAGCTCTCTAAAAGGTGGTGCAGAAAAGAGAACTGGAGGAGAAGAGATCTGCGTCATTAGGAATTTAACATTAGCAAGAAATAAACTTGAATCTTTTCTTGCAGATAGGAAATCCCAGGCGATCCTCAAGACCAGACAATTTTACTACACTAAGGGGAATAAGGCCAACATATCATTAGCTTACAAATAGAGAAAGGTAAATACTCTAAATCATATTGTGCAGCTGAAGAGGGAAGGGTCCATTACTCTGACGATGCAAAGGTAGATGTTACTGACCGCTACATCACAGCTTTATTTTTTTTTATAATACATTTTATTGGTTTTAAATAAGTACAATAAACAAATCAAAATCAAGACCTACATCCTTCTAAAGGTAGATGTATGGCTAGTCATGGCTACTAACACATAGATCCCACATACCAACATATTCATGTATTACACAATTGCGTCCCTTTGCATGGTAGGATCACTGAGTCTCACGCTCTTCCCATTTCCCCCATACTTTGGAGGCTTTGCAGCAGGCTCTTGTAATGTAAATCCTACGCTCCACCACAGCACATGTGTACATATCCGCAGCCCATTGATCCGACGTCGGAGAGTCCGGGGCTCCCCATTTTTGTGCAATATTCTGTTTTATTAATCCCGCTGCCATGGATAGGAGCAGCCCTTCCCATTTATTTGTGACATTTTATTTTTTTTTAAACTTTGTTTTATTGGCATTTTTAATAATACAACAAACAGGCTCAAAGAAAAACTGAATCAAAAGGAAGTACAGATTGCTGGCCCAATGACCCGACCCCCCTCCCGCGCCCCCCCCAAACCCTCCCCGTAGCTTCGCCCGGATAGATCCCCTTCGTTGGGGGGACACTGCCGTCATTTTATTTGTCTATAGCACGCAAGAAAAGTGGTACGTTGGCTGTCTTTGTGGCTGCAACTCATCCGCCTGTTCCCGGGCCGTGAGCTCCCGGTCCCATCCTTTCTCTCCTCTTAGCTCAATGCACATCCCATCCCCAGGACTGCTGTACACCAAACCAGTTCGCCTGGAAAATACCCAGTTTATTGTTCATCATTGCAGTCAGTTTGTCCATTAGAAACATGTGTTTGACCTTTTTCAACCAGACCTCCTTCGTTGGGGTCTCTGGGCTCTTCCACTTTTGTGCCAGGGCCACCCTCCCCGCCCTCAGCATGGTTTCCCACATCCTTGGGTATCTAAGTATCTCTGTGTTCTCAGGGGGGAGGCCCAGCAGCATTGTCAAAGGGTTCTGGGGGAGCATGTCTTCGGTGATTTCAGCGATCCAGCCCCGTACCTCCGCCCAATATGCCTGGACTTTCGGGCAGTGCCACCACATGTGAGCTCTCGTGCCAACCTGATCACACCCTCTCGGGCACGCGGGGGACACTCCCGTGAACATTCTCGCTAATTTCGCAGGATCTCTATGCCAACCCTGCAGGATCTTAAAGTTATGCTCCATGTCCGCCGTGAACAAATTCCCGTGGAAAGCAATCTTAAATATCCTTGCCCAAGCGTCCTCCGAAATCTCCTCGCCCGCCAGATCGTCCCAGAAAATACGAAACCTCCTCCTCTCCCCTAGGTTGACAGTGTTTAGTATTTTGTACATCCCTGATACCGCCCCCTTCCTAGAGGTTGCTGTGTCCACAAATTTTTCGAAGGGAGTCAGCTGCCTATTCAGGTTCTGTCCCCAGGCCTGGTCACACAAGATCCCCTTCAAGCGGAGATAATCAAAGATGGAGAGGGCTCCCCGACCCAGGGCTTCTTTCACTTCCTCGTATGGGCGAATTTCCCCCTCCTTGAACATTTGCCCCGCCCATTCCGTCCCCGAGTCCGACCAGGACTGAGCGTTACGTAACCCCCTGCTTCCCAATCTGAAGGGGTGTCCCCATAGTGATGATAACGGGGACGGCCAAGTCGTTAGGTGTGCTGTCTGAGGGCCTTCCCGCCAGATCGCCCAGAGGACACCCAGCGTTGGGTGTGATCTTAGTCTATTGGGAATGAATTTACTAGGGGCCCACAGGAGGTCCCTAACTTTGAGTGGGTGAGTGTCCATATCCTCCAGGTACGTCCAGTACGTGCCTAGCCCCTCCTTCATGTGTTCAAGAAACACTCGCAGCTGGGCCGCACGAAAATAAAGTCGGAAGTCCGGTAGCCCGAACCCTCCCTCCTCCCTCGGAAGGGTCAGGACCGCTCTCGCTGTCCTCGGGGTCCTACCTTGCCATATGAACTCCCTCACTGCATTCTGGAGGACCCTGAAAGTGTGTTCGGGTACGTTAGTTGGGAGGGCGGTGAAGAGGTACAATAAGCGTGGAAGTACGTTCATCTTCACGGCCGTCATTCGGCCGTACCAGGACAGGATCATCGTCCCCCATCTCCTCAAGTCCGCGGTGACCCTTGCCATGACAGGATCGTAGTTCGCTGGGGCGAGGTTGGACAGGTTCCGAGTGATGAGGACGCCCAGGTACCGGATGGAGGATTTGCCCACCCTAATCCCCTCCAAGCTGGACATAGGATCCAAGACCGAGTCCACCGTTCTCATGGGGAGCAGGACTGATTTTGAGGCGTTTATCTTAAGCCCCGAGAGGCGCCCATATACCGCCATCAAGGACATAAGGGGGGGGAGCGAGGTTCTCGGGTCCACCAGATAGGCCAGAATATCATCGGCGAACAGGGAGAGTTTAAATTCTACCACCCCTCTCTGGATCTCCTTGATATCTGGGTGTGTTCTGACCGCTATGGCCAGGGGTTCCATTGCAAGGACATAGATGAGGGGGGAGAGCGGGCAACCCTGCCGTGTTCCCCGCGTAAGGGGGAAGGACTCCGTCAGCCTGCCGTTCACCTGGACCCTAGCCCTCGGGGCCCTATACATGGCCGATATCCAGCTAATTATGTGTGCCCCAAAGCCCATTTTCCTGAGGGTGAGGTCCATAAACCTCCACTCCACTCCACTCTGTCAAACGCCTTTTCCGAGTCAAGCGATAAGACGCACGCGTCGAGATCTGACTCCTGGGCGTAATGGAGCAAGTCTATAGTTTTTCGGATGTTATCCCAGCCCTGTCTCCCCCTGATGAACCCCACCTGATCTCCGTGAACCAGCTTCGGGAGGACCCCTTCCACTCGTCCCCCGATCACCTTCGCTAAGATCTTTACATCAGTGTTCAATAAGGAAATTGGGCGGTAGGAGGAGCACTCCAAGGGGTCTCTACCGTCCTTGGGAAGCACCACTATTATCGCCTCCATCATGGAGTCTGGGAGGGTACCTCCCTCCAGCACTGCGTTGAATACCCTGGCCAAATAGGGGGACAGAGCGGAGCAGAACCTCTTATAGAAATAGGTTGTGTAGCCATCCTCCCCGGGTGATGTGCCCCCTTTCATACCCCTAATCGCCCGCTCCACCTCCTCCTCCGTGACTGGGCCCTCCAACCCTTCCGCCATTTCTTCTGACAAGGCCGGAACCCGCATTGAGTCCAAGAACCCCTCCATCTCCGCCTCCCTCCCCTTAACTTCGGACGAGTATAATTTCTCGTAGAATTGGCGGAAGGCCTCTCCAATGTGGGTTGAGTCATACCCTATCACCCCTTCTTCACTCCTAACCGCTTTCACCAGTCTGCTCCTCGGTTCCTCCCTCAGCTTCCAGGCTAAAATCCTGTCTGCCTTATCCCCTTTTTCGTAATACTTTTGCTTTACTAATTGGAGGTTCCTCTCTGTCTGGTGGAGGAGGAGGTCCCTCAGCTGGAGCCTACAGTCCTCCAAGGCGGTTATCTGGCCACGCTCCAAGGGGGCTGAGGGGAGCCCCCCCGGTTGAAGCCGGGCTATTTTGTCCCTCAGTCGTCTCTCTTGAACCTCCCTTTCCCTCTTTTTCTGGGCACCCATTTTAATCAGGACTCCTCGTAAGGTGGCTTTAAAGGCATCCCACAGGGTGTGCACCCCCACCTCCCCATTGTCGTTCATGTCAAAGAAATCTTTAATGGCCTCGAGTATTTCCTGGGCTCGTACCTCGTCTTTCAGCAAAGAGTCGTTGCATTTCCACCTCCCCCTTCGTTCGTTTAGACCTCCCCTCGCTATCGTAATACGGACCAGGTCATGGTCGGACCAGGGAACAGGGTCAACCCTATGGCCCGAGGTGAAAGGGTGCAGGATCTCGTCCACCAAAATGTAATCGATCCTAGAGAACGATGCATGAGTGGCCGAATAGAAGGTGAAGTGGGGGGTGTCCGTTCTGGGGGTCGGGATCGTGTCCAACAGTCCCAGGTCGTGATTGACCCCCTGGAAGTTGCGTGCCATGCTCTCGTCCGCCGCCCTAGCGTGCTGCGGGCCTATTCGTTTTCTATCCCGGTTAGGGTCTAAGACCATATTAAAGTCCCCGCCCACCACCACAGAGCCATGGGAGAATTGTTTGAGTTTGTCCCCTACCTTTGCCCAGAATAGGGACTGGCCTTCATTTGGAGCATAAATCACCACTAGGGTAATTGGGGCCCCCTGAAGGGACCCCCGTAACATCAAGTAGCGACCCTCCGGGTCCTTCAACATGGCCTCGTTCTCAAACCCTATATTCCTCGATACCAGGATGGCAACTCCCCTCTTTTTGCCTCTGTGAGAGGCTCTGAAGACCTCCCCTATTCCCCCCCCCCCGCATTTTGGACTCCTTACCCCGCGGCCAGTGCGTCTCCTGCACTAGAAGGAAGTCATGTTTGGAACTCCTGAACTCCCTGCAGACCAGGGTCCTCTTCGTGGGGGTATTTAAGCCCCGTACATTTAGGGAACCCACGCCCAGAGAGGGCAGACTGTCAGCCATGATCGAGAACCTCCTCACTCTCGGCCAACGCACATATCACGTTCTTCCTGGCGTGCTCTCTTAAATCAGTATTTTGTCCCCCATCTCCCCCCTCCCCTTCCCCCCGGGCGGGCCAAAAACAAAACCCTAACTGCCCCCCTACCCCAAACTGAACAACCCCAACTACGTGACCCCCCTCCCCCTTCCCCGGCGTCCGGCCAAGTAGATCCGCCATCTCTGGCTACTGGCCGAACCACCAGCTTACCCGCCGCAGCCGGGCATTCATTCTGAAGCTTGTCCCTATGAGCCCCCCCTACCCCCCCGCTTTGCTGTCCCCCTCCCTGGTTCCATCATACTTGCTGTTCGTATGGGGGCTGGTAGCGGTGAATCCGCTGGTTATTCCCAACGTCCCCCGTGACTCTGCAGGCCTCCCCTGAGTCTCAGCCTTCAGGATCGTTCCGCTCTCCCTCCTTGGACGGCGAGGGGGTATTCATTTTTCTGAATTTTCTCGCTCCGGTTTTGCGTCTCCTGTCCCTGGATGGGCCCGGGCTCCCCGAGGCTTCTCTCCCGGGCCCCGACGGGGCCCTCCTGGGGTCCGGGTCCCCCACATAGTCCTGGATGGCCATCCGTATGTCGTCCTCCGTGGTCAGGGTCGACCGCTGGCCCATGTATTCAAAGGACAATGAGAAGGGGTATCCCCAGCGGTAGCGGACCCTCTTATCTTTCAACAGGATCGTTAGTGGACGACACATCCTGCGTTTGGCCAGGGTATAGGCCGAGAGATCCTGGTAAATCGTGATCTGGGCATTGTTATAAGTGATCTCCCGGGCCTTCCTGGCTTCTTCCAGTACCTTGGTTTTTTCAGTGTAGTAGTGGAACCGGACCAATACAGAGCGGGGGCCCCCCGCTCTGTGCACTCTATCGAACGTGGGTTCCGTGGTCATCTCACCGGCGAAGAGGAGGGTGATGATGTCCCTCACCGCGTGCGTGATGTCTCTCTCCGTTTCCCCTTCCTGTTCTGGAATCCCGAAGAATCTAAGATTGTTCCTCCTCTCCCTATTCTCAAAGTCATCCATTTGCCTGGACCTTTCTTCTTCTCTCTTTTCCAGGGCCGTTATTCTCATTCCCAGGTCCATCTCCAGGGTCGTCGCTGATGTTTGGTTGGCCTCCACTTGCAATAATCTGTCCTCGACCTTGTCCACCCTCTGGTCTATTTTTTCAAATTTTTGGGCGATGTCCGAGCGCATATCCCTGATCTCCTGTAATACAGAGGCGAAGCCTCTCTCCATGGCAGATACGGGGGGACCTGAGGCCTGTTCTGCCTGTTCAGGTCTCTGGAGGGGACTCTGGCTTCTACTGCTGGACGCCATTTCCTTAAAGCGAAATCCCTGTAGGGTCAGCCGCCAGTCCGTTGGGCCTTCCCCCCCGTCCGTCCGTCGATCTTTGTGGGCCAGAATGCCTGGGCCGCCCCCCTCGGGCCTCCGCGGCCCCCAACGAGGGGGGATAACTCTGTCTTCCCGGGCGGGCACTCGCCCCACCGAGGTCCGGCGGGGGCCTCGCACCCGGGGACTGCCTGTCGTCGCTGAAGTAACTCACGGGAGGGTGGCGTAGGTCCGAGTTCCGCACGTGTGGAACGCCGCGCTTGTCCGCTTGTCCTCCTGCTCCGGGCCAAGCCTTGTCCGAGCTCCACCCGTCTTGGTGTGGGGCAGGCTATCCCGCTGGTTCCCGGACCTCGGGGGCGCGGAAGCCGAGGGGGGGAGGGACGCGGCTCCGCCCTGGAGGTTCCTCCGGTCCCCGCGCTTATCCGGCGTGCGGCCGCCGAGGCCTAGCACCGCCCCGTATCTGCCCGAAGCCACGGGTCTCGTTCTCCTCTATCCAGGGGGCTCCAAGCGGCGCTCTTTCGCTCGCTAGACGCCCGGGGGGTTCACCACACCTTTCCGTCCTGTCTCATCCGCCTGGGGTCTCCGGGGGGGGCTCAATTCCCTGATACGGCCCAGCTACGGCGGGAGCGACACACTCAGGCAGCCATTGCCTGCGCGCCCCCTGGTGGCCTCCTATTTGTGACATTTTCATCGGATATCCCCAGTAACAGTACATTTAGGTCTAGAGGTGTACTGCTGGCCAGAACCGTAGACAGTTTGCTGCAACATTCGCTCCAAAAACCCCGGATCCGGGGGCATTCCCACAGGATATGTATAAAAGTTCCCTCTCCCCCCCCCCCACATCGCAGGCATTTCAGGTTCGAGGCTTGCTTCCAACCATACAGCACAGTTCTAGGGTAGTATAATATACGGTGTAGGATTTTTAATTGCACCAGGCGGAGTCTAGAAGAGATAGCAATCTCCCAAGGGTGTATTAGGACTTGAATCCAATCCGCTGGATCTATGGCACCCACATCCTTCTCCCATTTAGATTTAAGATGGGGGAGTTCAGGAGTAGCAAAGGACGACATGGCGTTATACATTGGAAGTGCACTTGGTGGAGATGTATGCCGGGAATATGTTCTGCTCTATGGCTGTGTTCTTAGGTACAATAGAGTCTGTCGGGATGTGTGAACGCAGGGCATGACTGAGTTGTATGTAGCGGTATTGTTCAGTTACTGGGAGTTGGAAACTCACTCAAAGGGTCTCAAAGGTGGCCATTTTCCCCTCTGCCAGGATATCCCCAATTTTTGTGATCCCGGCCTCTATCCATTTAGGCCACAGCCAGAGCCTACACCCATTTCTACCACCTTACCGTTATGCCACAAAGGTTGTACAGTGGTTATTTTATTCTTCCACCCTACAAAGGCATGTGCCCGACTCCACACCGCAACCACATGTGCAGCAGTTGTCTGTAATTAGGGCATATAAAGGGGCTGATAGAGCAGACGTAGTGGGTCTGTGTTGTGGATGGCGGCAAATTCGGCCCTTATATACGGAAGTTCCCGGGCCACGTGGAGGAGGTCATTGACCACCGCCAGTTGAGATGCCCAATAGTAGGTTCAGAGGCGGGGGACTCCTATGCCTCCAACCCCCAAACCGATCTCTGCAAAGAAGCCAGTGCATTTCGGGGTTGTCCCCCTCCCCATATGAGCTCTCTAAGGAGACCGTCAAGCTAGTCTAAGTCGGAATCCAGGATCTCGAGTGGGGCGTTTTGTAAAACGTATAGGAATCTTGGCCGGGACATCATCGTAAACAGGCCGGCCCTACCCATAAGTGTTAGGGGTAGGAGTTTCCAGTGACGAACATCATTCGCGAATCGATCCATGATAGGCCAGATTGTGGGGTGTGTAGCGTGGTAGGACCCTGGATACCCAAATCCCCAAGTATCGGAAGGCGTGCAGTCCAATTTTATATGGCCAGTTTTGGGGAATGGCCTGCGTTCCTCCCTTTACCGGAAAAAGGACAGGATTTCCCCCAATTAATACTCAGCCCAATGAACTCACCGAAGCGGGCGATCATCTGTGTCACTATGGGGAGGTCCAGATTGCATCACCCAAATACACCAAGAGATCGTCAGCATACGAAGACACCCTATCCTCGTGTCCCTCCGGCCACCTGAATCCCGTCCAGTCCGTGCTCTGACGGAGCCATAAAGCAAGCGTCTCAATCGCAAGAGCAAAGAGGAGGGGGGAGAGAGGGCTTCCCTGCCTTGTTCCCTTCCCAAAGGGGAAGGGTCTAGAGGGCCACCCATTCACCTTTACCTCTGCCTCTGGGTTTGTGTAGAGCAACTGTACCCAGCCCAGAAAGGCGTCCCCAAATCCCATCCGTCGCACAGTCTCCCAAAGGCTGTCTCAGCGGACCGAGTCAAACGCCTTCTCGAGTCTATCGCCAACAATGCGAGAGGCATGGCTATGATGGGAGCTTGCTCCAGTAGCAGGTGGAGGCGCCGTATGCTCATACGTGTTGATTTCTGTGGCATAAATCCACATTGGTCCTGGTGGACCAGAGAAGAAATGACCGATTGTATCCGTTTGGCCAGGAGTTTAGCAAGGACCTTGGCTTCGCTGTTAATCAACGAAATAGGCCTATAGGAGGCACATTGCTCAGGTGGTTGTCCCGGTTTGGGGATAACAACAACTGTAGCCATGCACAAATCTGGCGGGAGGGTGCCTTGCTCTTGGGCCCGAAGGAACATTTTATGGAGGGGGGATGCCATCTTTTCTGCGTCCAGTTTTTTCCAGGTTACGACCGGGAACCCATTGGGCCCAGTGTTTTCCTGGATTGTAATTGTGCCATTGCCTCGGAGATCTCTGATTCAGTAAGATCAGAGTCCAGTTTCGCTCTCTGCTGTTCTGATAGGCGTGGCAATGTGATATCATCTAAGAGGGAGGGGTTCAGTGGGGAGGATGGGGTGCAGTACACAGCGGCAAAAAAGTCAGCAAAAACTTATGCAATCTCTCGTTCTGACTGGCACTTCTTGTTCTGTGGGGTTGTGATCTCCCCAACATGGCGTTGGCCCTCGTCTCTTTTCTCGAGCCAGGCCAGCATTTTGCCCCCTTTGTCCCCATATTCATAGATCCTTGCCCTGGAATCCCAGTGGGCGTGTTTACCGTTGTCTAACTGAATGTTCTGAAGCCGCTCTGTAGCGCTCTTAAGAGACCTAAGGATCTCAGGGCTTGGATCAAGAATATATCTAGCTTCCCATTCGTTCAGATTTACTTCAGCTTCTGTTATCTTCTGGAGCCGCTCTTTCTTTTTGTTCGCCATCCAGGAGATTCTCTCTCCCCTCAGCACTGTTTTAGAGGCCTCCCATATCGTGACAGGACTATCGACCGTGGCATCGTTAATTTCAAAGTAGTCATTCGTAGCCTCAGCACACGCAACACCAGCATTACCAGGGAGTGATCCAAGATACCTCGAGGAAGCAGCTCTGCAGCCATCACCCTATGCATATCGGTGCCCGGGAGGAAGAGATAGTCCAATCTGTCGAGGGAACCGTGGGCCCGTGGAATGGAACAAGTAACCTTTAACTCCGGGGTGGAGGTCTCTCCATACATACCGGAGACCGAGAGCTGATACAAAGTTAGCTAATTTTGTAGAGGCATTTGGGTTGCGGTGTCTGGTGTGTGTGCGGTCCATAGTGGTACACATAACGTCATTGAAGTCGCCCCCCAGAAGCCAGATGTCAGGGTGATGTTTGGCCATAAGGGCAGTCAGTTCTTCTAGTAGTTCCTCCCCCAGCCCCGGCAGAGAATACACAGAAGCAATGGCCAGCGTTTCTCCCCAAAGTGGACCAAGGACTATAATGTAGCGGCCCCCAGGGTCATGGTTTACTGTCAATGGCACGAATGGTACACGTTTATGTATCAGGATCAGCGTCCCTCTGGATCCCATTGCTTATCCAGAATGTAATGCTGATTGATAGTTAGTTCTACGGAAGAAGGTGCAGTTGGTCCCTGCTAAGTGTGTCTCAGTTAACAGGGCAATATCAGGGGAATGTCTATTCAGAAACTCCGTAACAAGGCGGTGCTTGATCCCAGAGCCCATCCCATTCACGTTCCATGTTATTAGTTTGAGGGATTTAAGACGCTCAACAGGCAATGATCGGGTTAGTGTGGGTGCCATTCATAGTATAGAATATCGGGTGTGCAGATGCTATATGGACCAGAAAGAGGAGTGATGTGGAGGTATTGGTTGCAGCAGGGATGTGTTACGATAGGACGCGATATGAGACAGTGAGTTGCTGGTAGTGTGACTGAGCAGCCATGTAGGTACATATTAACTTAAAAACCACAAACAAACAGCGCAAGCAGCGCAAATTCCCCCGCCCCCTCCCTATACTCAACCGCAACACGAAGTACCTGTCGCCCGAACATTGTTGACACTTCGAGAGCGTCAGCATAAACTTCAATTCCCAGTAGTCAACTCCCCAAACTCACTGCCTGTAGGAGAGCACTGCCAGGTGGGTGCGAAAAAGCAGATGAAGACAGAGAAGAAAGGAGAGAGCAAATAAATAAAGATAGAGAAGAAAAAGGAAAGGAGGCGGGAGGACTCATCCATCATTCCTTTATGGTAGATTTTGAGCTGCGCTGGAAATTGCAGTCCATATTTTACATTCATGAGGGACAATTGTTTCTTGAGTGGTTCGAAAGACTGTCTTGCACGTTGCACCTCTCGAGTATAGTCAGGAAAAAATGCTATCCGAGATCCATTAACCGTCCCTTTCGTGCGAGACCTTTGAAGAAGTGCATCCCTGTCTCGGTAATTAAGTAGTTTACTAATAACTCTTCTAGGCGGTGCACATGGTGTTTGTCTACCTGGGGGTACCCTGTGAGCTCTCTCCACCGAGAATAATTTGGACAAGGGATGAGGCGCAAAAATGCCATCAGCCATTGTTCTAGGAATAGTTCCATGCTGGGCCCTTCCTTCCCCTCCGGAAGTCCAAGAATGCGCACATTATTGTGGCGCGATCTTCCCTCCCCCTCATCCACCCGGGCTTCTAGGGTTTTCAGGCGAGTTAGAGCTTGAGATAGTTGTTGAATAATGCCTCTAATGTTGTCTTCTGCCCCAGAGATGCTTTGTTCCACCTCTCCTGTACGGGAGGTGAGCTTTTGGAGGTCATGGCGAAGGAAGGAGACGTCTGCCGCAATGCTATCCATCTTGATCTCCATAGAGGAGCGGGAACTGGCTATAGCGACCATCACATCCCGCAGTGAAAGGGTTTCCTCACCACCAGGGGAGGTCGGCCGTGGTGTTTGGCCAATATTGGACATCGCGTACTGGTCCATGCTGCTCTGCGTCGACGTTTTCCGTTGTTTATCCTTGCCCATCTTGCGGAGTAAGGGGTCACGCCACCTTGTTCCTTGCTATAGGAGTATTACTAGTGATGTTGTGAGTGTTGCACCTTGTTATTATGGCGTCATCCGTGAGCGACCAGTGACATCCACGGCCCGTTCGAGACCTCCCTCTGCGATCAGGCCCAATGCATATAAAGTATATAATGCACTTGGGACGGGCACGAGAGTGCTGGGAGGGAGCGCCCGTGACCAGGACGGGACCGAAGGCTACGCTGGAGGAACATCGCGAGCGGCGATGGGGTGTGCCCCACCGCGGAATCCTCTGTCTGGGGAGGTGCTACAGGAGCGACGGATCAGACTGGACTACACTACTACAGCAAACAGGACGTGGCAGTGGCACGTGTCTTGTTTCTCCAAATGGCCGCCGTTGCCTGCTCGCCAGCCGGACCACAGAGACAGTGCTCCATTCCCTTGTGCCGTAGAACTGCTCTAGAGGGAGACGCCGTTGATAGCCATACATCCGGAGCCGGACCAGCCCCAGAGAACAACAGGCAGTGACTTGCAACGCCAACCTGAGATCCTGAAAGTAAGACGGACAAGGGAGGGGCGCAAAGGAACACCTGTGGCCGCGACGGAATCGAGGGCTACACCGGAGGAGCACTGCAAACGGAGACAATGTGAGCCACATCACCGAGCTCTCTGCCCTTTGGAAGCACTAAACCAGTGACAAACCGGATCGGGTGCCCAGACGGCTTGCACCCTGTATTACATCGTCAGTGGCTTGCTGGGTCCCTTCAGATCCATGCAATCACTATGCAGCTAGAGACCTGGTGCGCCGTTGCTGCCGGAGCGTGGTCACAACTGGGGCACAATACGCCAATAGCCAAGACAGGCGCCACAACACTTGGCCCAGAAATTGGGTTCCGTACCTTGCGAGAAGCCACTGGCACCGTGGATGCGACCGATGGGGAAATACAGCGACACATGTATCGTTGGCCGCAAATAAAGGCAGACATTACTGGCTCCGGAGCGCCAATGCCTGTGAAGGGAGTCACCATTGGAGCAAGATGGCAATCGGCTCCAGGTGGGTGTTGAGATAATACTGTGAGCCCTTGATATCACCACCTTCTGTCTACCCGGAGGGGACACTATAACACAATACAAAGGGGAGACACATTCCACTACTTGCATGAGGTGCTTTCACCTGCTGAGATGCTCTGGGAGGCTTACCGCCATACTCTGCTTGGCTGAGGGAGGAAGGATGAACTGGCGCAATTATACCTACCCTACCCAATAACACAACTAAGGACCCCAAACAACCCTTCCCAGCTGCTGTGACCTGCCGGCGCCAAAGACAGGCTGGGGATCCCTGGTATTTCATGGGAAACTCGACATACGACATAGAACGACACAGGGCCATCATGTGCTGACTGCACGATCGGGACGTCTGGTTTTCAGGGATGTGGTGCACACTGATCATTTGACACCCCGACAAGGGGATACCCTTCCCTGTAGCCTACTACCATGCCCTCGCAACTGCCCTGCGGCATAGCTGATAACTGGCAAGACCCACGAGCCATACCACATTCAGGATCCAAGGCTGGCATTGTGAATCATCGCCAACTGTTTGCAGGGATGTTCCGGGCTTTGAGGTAAGCCTATCGACAGTGTTTTCCTATAGAGCAGTGCCGCAGCGCCAGGGTGCAGAGTGCCGTCTCCGTGGTCAGGCGGGCAAGCAGGCAGCGTCGGCCATTTTGGGACGCAAAATGCGCGCAACCACCGCGTCTTGTTTGCTTCCAATTTCAGGCGTACAAAGGCACCTTTGCACACTTCCCTTTACTTGTGGCGGTCGCCCACTCTGATATCTTTGAGCAGCAGTGCTTAATGTTCATAAATACACACAGAAGGGGGATTTCAGACAGGATATTTGCTGCGGTCGCCGGAGCTCCGAGAGATGCACGTCTACTCGGTTTGCATGCTGGCCACGCCTCCCCATCACGGCTTTATTGATGGGGGGAACAGCGATACCCTGTTGGAATACATAAATTGTGATAAAGTGGTATAAATCTGGCAAAGTAGTAGAACTAAAGTATTCTGGTTTTAGGAAGAGCCAATAGGGTTTCTGGTGAATTCTAATTTCCAGGCTTGTGAAAGTTTGTGGATTCCGAACAATTTCTGGCACAAGCATCAAGTAATGGGGAACTATTAAGAAACAGGACAGATATTGGGTGTAGAAAGAACAATTCAGCCCAAATTAAATTGCGTTTCTATGACCCTTTCAGGACCACTTGACAGCACCTCAGTAAAACCCCCGCCTTTCTCAGGAAACTGAAGAGTCAAAGTGTAAATGGCACTAGGGTGAATCATATTGTAAGAGTGGTACTAATACAAGGGGGAAGCATCGGCAAGGGAAATCCAAGCCAGTTGAGCTGCCACTAAAGGGTAAACCCTCTCATTTTATGTAAGCTAACTACAATTAAGCTACATGCAAGTTTCTTGATGTCTGGCATTTGCTGACGCTAAACAAATCAGCACACTCAGTTTCCGTTGGAGGATACCTTTAATTTGGAAAAGATAATGGCTTTGAGATGGTCTTGAGACACAGAATAAGAATGTGAGTACAAGGGAGCAGAGCATTTGCCACATGGTTAGAGACAACAACTAGCCAGAATGCATCAAAGATCGGGGGATTGAAGGAGTCTAATGAGTGACCAAATATGCAAATCAAATTTGTAAGGCACAAAGGGGCAAGTAATATGACTAGGGCACTGTGATGAATCGGAGCTGATTTCCCCAGAAAACCTGGCCTGGGACCCTTCTCATATGGCCAGGGAAAGGCAGACGCTTCCTGATTATGACCCTGGGGGAGGTGTTCTGTGAGAGGATCACATGGGGGCGCGGGAGCAGGTCAGGAGGAATGGGAACACCACTTTAATAACTTTCCCAAATACCCTACCATCTTAATGGCCTACTGTAAAATTGAAACTGTGAGGAAAGGGTAATTTGTACATTGCGGACATCATGTCCCGCAATGCCCAAAGCACACTGGGACGAAGAAGAGGGATCCAGAGGCACTGGACTGCAAGTTGCAGGTTTAATAGGGTTAATGACCCACACCTGATGGAGACTAGAAAGAATAAAAGGCCCCCTCAGGTGCAGGCCATAGTGAGAAGTAGTGGGAGGAGTGATTGCAGTAACTCCACGTTGCAGTTGCAGCAAAAGTTGAAGGAGAGCAGAGCCACCGGAGCCACCTTGATTTTCAGATCGGATGCCGGTTCTGAGAGGGTCTCTACCTTCAAAGACCTTGTATGCAGAGGTTGCGTGGCGAGAAGCGTTAAGTTGAAAAGCTTTGCCCAGTGTAAGTTTGGGTCCGGTGACAGGCGAGCACCGAAGTATCCCTGTAGTGATGAATGCTCTTTTCCCGACCGAAGGGACAGCGCAGAAAGTAGAGAGAAGCAGTTTTCTGAGCAGCACAAAGCAGAGGAGACAGAAGACCAGGAGGCAGCGGACACGTATGCGATACCCAGTGTGTTCACTAGCGTTATGTGCCCCCGGAACGCTCCATGGTCGGCCGCTGACCATGTCTAATTGTTTTTCATATCGAACTGATGTAAATTTGTATTTCTTTTTATTTGTTATTTATTTTCGGTATTTATAATGCACCTATACACAATGTGTTTGAAGGTGGAAAAAAAAGACATGGGTTGGGGTGGGAGGACAAATAAAACAGTCCTACTAGACCATGTCCCATTCGGATCGGAGTGCCAGGGAAGGCCAGGTGCACAGAGCCAGGGGAAAGACGAGAGTGCAGGGACAGCCGGTCCTCATGGTAAGTGTGAGAAACAGGGCTGGAAGGGCTCAAGGGGTGCATGCCGAGCCAGGCTGGTGCAGGGACCCCGGAAGGGCAAGTCCAGGTTGGGGGGGGGGAGAAGGAGTGGGGTCAGAGGAAACTAAGTGCAAGGGTAGACTGGTCGAGGAGGGCCTGGTGCCCTGTACAATCTGAAGGAACAAGGCAGCCGGTCAAGAGGCAGAGGGGAACATTAGATGGGGAGGGGGCTAGGGAAGGCGGAAGAGTAAAGGAGGGTCTTGAGAAGTATCCGGAACGCAAGGAGATTCGGATCAAGTCTGAGAGAGGCAGAAAGGCCATTCCAGAGAGGGGCAACTGCAGAGGAGAGAGCTCTACCCACCACTCTAAGCTTGGAGAAGCATCTGATCTGCAGAGAGTTGAACCTAGAAGACCGTAGGGCTCTAACAGGGAGGTAATTAGGGAGAGAGTTGGATGTAGCAGGGTCCCAGGCCCCAGAAAGCCTTGTGAATGATGCAGAGGTTCTTGAACTTGATCCTCGCAGGAATCGGGAGCCAGTAGAGAGATTTAAAGGACTGGAGAGATGCGGTCCCTTGGCTTGAGGCCAAGGATAAGTCTTGCCGTCCTATTCTGGATTAGTTGAAGGGGGCGAAGGGAGGAGTTAGGCAGGTTGAGGAAGAGGCTGTTGAAGTAGTACAGGCTGGAAGGACCAGAGCTCGGGAGACATTGGGGGTCATTCCGACTGTGGAGTTAAGTAAAGTCCCTTACCGGCATGGCGCAAATAGCGTGTCCGAGCTGGCACTAGTCCGCTAATAGAGGACTTTTACGACTTTGCAGGCATGAGCTTTACGCCATGCCGGTAAGGTATCTAGCGCCATGCCGCAAAAGGCTCCCAAAAAGCCCTTACCGGCATCAAGCATAGCGCAGATAACACTACCGACATTGTTCAATGCGTCATTAGAGGTGAGCGTAAATAGTGGTGATCGTAATTAGCGGTACCGCTATTTACAGTCACCGCTAATAAGCGGAACCGGAAGTAGTGTCATCGCACAGGAATGGGAAAGAGCGCGGCGGCCATCTTTAAAACACAATCCATTGCCATCCTCACCACACAGGACCCCTGGGACACTGCTGCTTGTTTGAAAACATCCACCTCCAAGACAACAATGCCTAAGGCCCTGAAGAAGGTAGCTGCTCACCTGAGAAAAGAACATTTCAACGAACATGAGCTCCAGATGCAGGTGGACACACTGCACGAGCATACTGCCACAGTCTTCTCTAGCAAAATGAGGAGAGAGGCAGTGCTAAGGAAGAAAGAGATCTGGGCACTTGTTGCCCAGAAGGTCAGTGCTGTGGGCAACACACCACGCACAGTAAAAGACTGTTGGAAGCGATGGGACGACCTGTGACTAAGGGTGCACAACATCCTCTCTGTCAATCACAGCCATGCCATGGGAACAGGAGGAGGTCCCAGTTCCCCGATAAAGCTCAATCCATGGGAGGACATATGCGCAAGCATGATTGGGATGTAATCCATCGAAGGTGTAGGCGAGATCGAGTGTGGCGCCACAACATCGGGCGATGGAGGTGAGTGTCTAAAGTAAACACTGCAAAGCCAAATCTGATGAAAGTCAACCCCAATGTCAGTTCGAGGAGTCAAGCTATGGTCGCCCACACACACACACACACACACACACACACACACACACGCACTCCCCGCAAAGTAGGCCGATGCATCACAGACACATGCAGATGCCTGTTGCAAGGCAATTTCGTACATGACACATACCACACAAAGTAGGAAATTCCACGAGTCACACATCGTGCATGTCCAAAATAGTATGCATGTCAAGACAGCGCTGTTCCTGGCCAACATGAGTGATGTCGACATATGCCTGCATTAACCACCCATGTATCAAATGATGTGCCCTTCCAAACACAAATGCCTATTACCCCCAATTGTGTGGATGAGCAATTGTCCAAACGTATGTATGATGCCTATCAAAACATCACTCATGCCATCCCTCTCTACCACCCCACAGGCACTGACCATGACAGCGATGAGCAGGACGCAACCCCTGCACAGGCCACACCCCGGAAGAGGTCCCAGGAGGACAGCAAACGGCCGTCAACCTCGAGGGGACAACCCAGGGGGCGCCGTGTACCAGCAACCAAGCCAACCCAGGTACCCATTGCACCTGTGCCACCAAGGCCCGTGGAGGGCACAGCACCACCACCACCTCCACCCACTGGTCAGCCTGATGTCACATGCGAGGCACCACATTCGGAGGAGTCGAGTTTGGTTGGGGAGGTGGCAGCCACGGCACACCTGACTGTGGATGACACACAGGAGGACATCTGGGGCATCATGGAGGACGATATTTCGGATGTGGGCCATACCCCACCTCAACTTGCATCCCCCCCCCCCCAAGCATCGTCATTTCGATACGGGGAACACCACCACCCCAGAGCAGTCCAGACATGAGCCCACAGAGGGACACTTCAGTCCAGTTTTCAGGGCTGAGCAGGCTGGGCATGACAGCCAGGGGCCCAATACCTCCACAGGTGCACCCGAAGGGCCACAGCGGGCTGACCTGCTGACTGCCCATGTGCGAGAGTTCGTACAGGACAACAGGCTGGCCAGGGAGGAGTGGCGTACAGAGTTAGCTGCACTAGGCCGGTCCATTACAGACAACACTGCCTCCATGGTGAGATCTTTTTCGGACAACACCAGCTGACTCTGCGAGGAGGTCTCGGCCCTCCGGCAGGTGTTAGGGCGCATCGCGGATGCCATGGAGGCAAGGCATCCTGCCACACAACCTCAGCAGGCAGCCACACCATCGTCCAGCAGTTCCACGCAAACAAGCCCGCTCCGCAGGTTGGCCCGTACACAGCGCCGAAAATGGCAGCCTCATGTAGGCTTTGGGGACTCAATGGGACTTGTGTGGGGTAGTTGTGGGGGAGGGGGAGAGGGGAAGGTGTGTGGGGGAGTTGTGGGAGGAGGGGAAGGGGGGTGAGGGTGTGTGGGGGAGTTGTGGGGGGTAGAGGGGGTGAGGGTGTGTGGGGGAGTTGTGGGGGGAGGGAGGTGGGGGAGGGTGTGTGGGGGAGTTGTGGGGGAGCGGGGGGGGTGATGGTGATGGAGGGTTTTGTCACTTAAGTTTACTTTGTTACATTAAATACACTGGTTGTGTGAAAAATAAGACCTGAGTGGACATTCATCATTGCGCATGTGTGAATTATTCAGTTACAGTGCATGGTGTAGTTGTGCCCCCACACCCAGTGCCCTCTGTCCAACCATCATGTCACCCTCTGCTGCCATGTGTGTCACAAATATTGTGCAATAATGGACTTGTGCACAGTACGGCCCTCATGCACATCGCCACCGCGATGATGTCCAGCCACATCATCTTCCTCCCCTTCATCATCACCAGGTGGTAGCAGTTCAATGTCAGGGGCACGATCTGACGGATGCACATATCGTGCAGCTTGACACATGCCATGATGATCTTGGCCACCTTCTCATGCCTGTAGCGGAGTGCCCCACCCGACCGGCTGAGGCAGTGAAGTTGTGCCTTCAACAGGCCAAAGGTCTGCTCGATGTCCACACGGGTACGGGAATGGGAACAATTGTAGTCCTTCTCGTGCCTGTTCTGTGGGTTTTTGACTGGGGTGAGGAGCCATGGCTTCAAGGGATAGCCACTATCACCTGCATGCGAGGCAATTAAAGGTAAATGTCATGCGAATAATGATGGACAGCTGTACTAATCACACATGCCAGCAGATTATCGTTGGTCACATCCACATGTCCCTGGTTGTATGCAAGCTATTTTTTGGCCCTTGATGTGTCCTGTGCCATGGAGTAATGGTGTGGGTTGCATCTTCAAGATGATACACGGTGTGCTCTGCCGTATTGTAGCTCATGCATTGTGTACACATATTGCTGTGTTTGTGTGAATTTGGTGATTTGTTGTGTTGTGTAGGATTGTCTGATGGTGAGCGTTGGCAGTAGCCTCTGCAATTTTTGGCATTCTGCGCTGATTTTTCCCATGGTGACATGCAGCATTCCTGTGGTTGATCCGGGATAATGGGCACCACAATGTGTGAAGATCTTGCTGGCATCACCTTCCATCTCCACCTGTTTGTGGTGGTATAGTTTGTGATTGAGTTAAACCACCTCCATGGCATGTAGGCCACCTTTGTTTCTAGTATCTCCTGGGGAGTCCGTGGTAGAGATATGTATTCCATTGTGTGCTTGAGGTGGAGCACTAACACTACCTTCAGTATAGGGGGGATGGCGGTGCATATTTCAATGAAACTGACAGTCATATACCATGTCCACAATGGTGTTGATGGTGTCACGGTCCAGACGGTACGGGGTGTGGTTGTTCTGCGGGATTGGGTTGGAGGGACTGGCTCTGATGTTTGGGATTGGGGGCTGCATGCGTGGTTAAACTGGCTGCACTGGTGGGGCATGCAGGGCCTGTCTCACCCTCCTTCTCCTGTTGCGTTTCCTCTGTGGTGCCTGCTGTTGTCATTGGTGTTATTGCTGGTGTTGCAATGCATGCAAGTCCTCCAGCTGAAGTGTTGATGCTGCTATTGTATTGATCTTGGTGTGGTAAGGGGTGTGGTGTGTGGGTGTGCTAATTTTGTAGTGGGGCAAACTCCATTGCCTCCACCGGTGCGGATTGTGTGCACCTGTGGCATTTGGGATCACTGAATATGGTATTTTACGGTAGGTCTGCGATGCCAGTATTTACGGCATGCCGGTATGCACATTTAACGCCTTCATGAAGCCGTAATTTGCATGTCCGCTTATCTTGTGATCTACTCCAGTTTACGGCATGCCGCTATTGCCGGCATGGTGGGTCGCGTGCCCACGCCCAGACCGCTATTAACGGCAACATACTTTATGATGCCGTTAATAACTGTCGGGCTGGTCAGGATAGCCCGTAGCGGTATTCGATGCCGGTATTCCTTTACCGCCATCGTTGTTCCCTTAGCACCAACCCCAGAATGACCCCCTGGGGGAAGGTGAGGAAAGGGAGAATGCCTCTGAGGATGTGCAGCTAAAAGTGGGTCTTCTTAGCAAGATATGTGATGCGAGTTGAGAGAGGAGTCGAAAATAAACACCAAGGTTTTTTGCCTCACAGGAGGGTGAGAGGAGGGAGCCCATGGAGGGCAGCCAGCGTGTAGGAGGGAAGAAAGTGAAGTGGCAGAGTTCTAATCACTTTGAATACTGAACTGATACAAAGGGGATGAAGAGGCAGAAAAAGAACTTTGGTAACAGACAAGAAAGGTAAAATTATACTTGTAAAGGTCCGAGTACTTACCAAAGCCAGGAGTGGGCAATATTACAAGAAACAGTTGGGATGCACGTTCAGACCACTGCCCTCCTAGACAATTTTGATTGTGAAAAATATATTAAAATATGGAAATGAGCATGGGACAGTGTACAGGGGCGAGTTCTGGGTGCCCACCAAGTTCACATTGATAATCAGGTGCATGTCACGTGGTAAGGATCGAAGGTAGGGTGGTGCAAGCTGATGTTAACCAATTGCTTTTCAGCATTCCTTGTTTGGACGAGGACGTTACCAACGTGTGGGGAAGAGGAGCGAGAAGACAGTGGAACCAATTGGAGGATGGGCTGTATGTATTCATTAGCATGTATACAGGCGGCACCCAATGAGGGTGGGGTATTAACACTATATCGAGTGCGTCATGAGTGACGAATTGTGTGTTTAAAACCGGAATCTTGTACGAAAGACGTTAGAGAGCTCTTCAGCAGTGGATTTGTAATACCCTGTTGCTTTTTCCTTTTGTATACAAAATAAAAGCTCTCGTCTTTCTCGAAAACGGGTGCACCTAGCCTTTTTACCCTGGTGGGTTGTATATTTTCTCAGTCTGATCGCTGGAGTTGCCCTACAAAACTAATAAGAACTATTATTACCAAAGCCAAGAGAGAGAAATATCAAAGCAAGTTAATAAGAACCAGCATTGCAAAAGCCAAGAGGGGGCAATTAATAAGCACGTTGATTGTAAACCCTGCAGAGTGAGAAGGAAGCAATAGGTGGAACTGACCTAAACAAGCATTGTCTAAACCCAATAATAGCAAGTGTGATAAAAAGCCATAATCACCAATTCATTAATATAAGAGTGGGAAAACAAGAGTGGCGGGAGAGTTGCCCTCCTGATACAAAGACTACAGGAGGAGGGTAGAATAACCTGCATTGCATATGGCAATCACAAGTATGGAACAAACAGCACCAATGTGTTTCATGTCTTCCCAGAATAAGTAGTCAAAATTGATGTTGTGGAAATGTAAAGGACTTTGGTAAGTTGTTTGAAGTAAACTTTACCACATAATTACTTGTAGTAGTTAGTGTTAGTAGTTTTCCATTGAGTCCTGGCTAGTATAGCGGGGCAAAAGACTTTGTAGTAGTAGTCCTGGCTGGTGAGTAGGCCAGGGAGAAGTCATTGTAGTACTGTGTTGTGGTTAAAGAGTGTGACAAAGAAGAAATAGCAAGACCACTAAAGTATATTGTGAAATGTTGTGGAATAATTCTGACAAATCATTATTGCTGATGCAAGTGTTTTGTGAACTGTTGCGGAATCATCCTGACAAAAGCAGTTTTGTTGATACAGACGAACTGTGAAGTGTTCTTATTTTCTAAGAAATTGTTGTGTTGAACTCGCTGCTGCAAGTGGAGCGATAAATTCTTGTTGAATATTTTGAACTGTTGGTCAAAGTCCAAGTGAGAGACTTTTTGGAGTCAGAAGAACTTTTTCATTAGAACTTTGATGGAAGACGGAACTTTCCTATTTTAGTTTAGTTTCTTTATTTATACCGCGCGCCGAACCCTGAGGTAACTGGGTGCCAGAGACTTAAGACAAGATTAACAAGTTACATCTTATGCAGGCATGGATAATATAGTGATAAGTGCAAGTGAGCGGGGTTACAAGATGGTCGCAGAGGAGGTACAGGGTGACATACAATACAAGTGAAATACAGAGATTGGTCAAACACGAGAGCAATTCTTTTAAGCAAGCCAAGACTTTGTTTTTGCTTTAAAGGTCCGGAATGATGGTTCACTTCTTAGGGTCAGGGGTATAGCATTCCATTGTTTGGCCGCTAGGATTGGGAAGCTGCAGCCCACCGCTTTTTTTAGGTTGGTGAGGCTGGGCGTGTACATTGACCTAGTTGGTCGATCTGATAGCCGTAAGTTGAATTTATCTGCCAAGTACTTAGGGGCGGTATTCGATAGGCATTTGTGGATGATAAGTGATCTGAAGGTGATTCTGTCCCATACTGGGAGCAAGTGGGCATCCTGTCTGACGCTAGAGATGTGAGCATGCCGAGGGATGCTTAGCGCAGCTCTGAGGGCGTTGTTCTGCAGAACCTGGAGTTTGTTCAAGTTATGCTCTGAGGTGCCTAAGAAGAGGGTATTACAATAGTCAATCTTTGATAGTACAAGTGCCATGCCTAGGGTGATGCAACTGCTAGGTGAGAGGAATGCTTTACAGGCATTGATAAGCTTGTTTGTATATGCTGTGGACGATGCAGTGGCGTTCACTTGTTTTTTTAGGGAGAGGGTAGAGTCCAGGTATACCCCTAGAGTTTTGATCTCTTTGGCCACTTTGATCAGGTTTCCATCGATGTTGATGGAGCCATAGCGTGATGTCCAGTTTTCTAAGGCGTAATTGAGAGCCGACGAGAAGAAACTCTGTTTTCTCGTCATTGAAGCAAAGGCTGTGTTCATCCATCAATGCCTGGATTTCTAGGTATAGGTCGTTAATCAATTTGGAATCCTTTTTGTAGCATCCTGACAATGTGATGAGGACCTGGGTATCGTCAGCATAATTTGTATATGTGACACCCAGATTGTCAAGGCGGTCAAACAGGAGCTTAGTAAAGATATTGTATAGAGTTGGTGATACGCACAAGCCTTGAGGGACTCTGCAGTAGATAGGGATAGGGTCAGCTGAGGCCGATTGTGTGAAGAACCTAGTGGTACGGTTAGAGAGGAAGGACTGTACCCAGGCTGTGGCCGCGCTGGAAAAGGCGGCTGCTGCCACGAGGTGTTCAGTGAGGATTCGATAGTTGAGGAGGTCAAACACGGCCGAGAGGTCGAGCAGCAGAAGTATGGCTAGTTTGCCGTTGTCCTTCGCCTCGTCCATCTTGATTTTGAGGTCCAGAAGGGAAGTTTCTGTACCATGCCTTGGCCCGAAAGCCCGATTGTCTGAGGCCCAGGAAATTGTTATCTTCCAGATGTTTTGGGAATTGTAAATAGGCCACTGTCCTTGAGGATGTATGGAACAGTAGTGATCGGCCTATGGAAATCCTGTTTGAATCTGGGGAAGGGGATCTCACCCAGGTTACAAGGAGAAACAATTATCACATTTATGTTGAACATAACTGTTAATTCTGTTATATTCAAATTGCCAAACATTACCTTGTTAAATCTCTTGTATGTTTAAGTGTGAGGGAGAGATTCCTTTTGTTAGAGTGTTTCCTTTAGTTTATTTTGATAGGCAGGGAAATACTCATCAGGGTAGGAATAGTGAGGCATTTTGTCAAACTCCTTTTTGAGTTAATGAAATGGCATCTTATGAAAAACCTCTACAAAGTTATCTGCCTAACATTTCTGACCACACACTGGCATCCACCTGGTATGTCCCCAAATAGCTAAAAAAAACAAGAAGATGGATAAGATGAATAAACAGCTGAAGATATCATGGATTGTTTTACTAATGTGTGCACTGCACATCTGGGAAGCCAGGTGGCAGCTTTGTATGCCCCACTCCGGTGTGATCTCAACAGACCTACTGTGCTGCCTCAATGAGCGCAAGTACAGAATACGGTAATGCAACAGGGAACGAGTACTTCAGGCACTTTTTCCCAATAACAGTAGGGGCGACAGGTCCCAGGTTTGTGCCGATAACTATTTCACCCCCTCTGCCCACCATATCCAGCCATGACAAGGGGAGGTACACAATATGGGTTGGAAAATGCAGTCTCACACAGGTCTAGGGCTGCAGCAAGAGATGGCAACGAACCCCCAATGCCAACTGTTCATGTACCTTATTGTAATTCAGTGCTATAATCCTGCCTGGGCTCTTTTGAATGAGTTTATGAGAGTGATTATGTCTCTAGAGGTCGGGCAGAGATTAGTACAGCATGCCAACTGGCCTGTGGTTGATCCAGGCATGGCCGATGTCCTAGAACAAGCTAGGAATCGATGGATTGCTGCTATCCTAGAAGTTGGGTGAGGAAAGTATTATTGGGCAAGACAGGAAATTGCAAGCAAAATAAGGGCAAATCGCCAGGAAATTATTTGGACCATTTAAAGATGGCTTTTACTCAACATTCAGTCATTAATAAGGATGATGAGACAGCGCAGCAATCAATCACTAATTCCTTTGTCTCTAGTTTGAAACCTACGATACAAACTTAACTCAGAACCATTCCTATAGGGTATGTTATTGTTATGTTATTATTTTGTTACACGCCGGTAACCGATAGGTATCAGGAGGGCGTGGATCGTATAAAACACTCGATTCAAGGCAACTAAGCAGTGTGTGGCAGATGATCATGCACAGAAGATGACAAAAAATAGTCATTCGAATAGATGAGTTTTTAAACTCTTTTGGAACGATAAGAGGTTAATCTCGGGGCGTAGATCTGGGGCTAAGGCATTCCACGCCTGAGAATCCCTGTAACAAAGGTTCTTCTGTTTCCCTTCATTTTCTTCTGGCAAGGGCATACTAAAAGTAAAGTGTCACTTGATCTTAAGTTCCTATTCGGTTTATGGAGGGTAATTATCTTTTTCAAGTAGTTTGGACATTCCCATGTATTACTTTGTGTGTAAAAACAAGAATCTTAAATAGTATACACATAAACCATTAAAAAAATAGGTGGCAGTGGCGTATTGCTGCCTGGCTGGCCAGAAACAAGAGAAGGAAAATATTCATAATAAACGTATGACTCTGCAAGTGTAGAATTAGCAAGTCCAAAAGCAAGTAGCACCTAAAACAAGGGAGGTTTCGGGGGCTGGATAGTGGGGTGAGGGGCATTGGTGGTCAAGCACAGCAAGGGGAAGAAGGCCATAAATGTGAACCAGCAGGGACAGGACGTGAAGCCTATGGCATGCAACTATTGTAAGGAAATTGGGCACTGGAAAAATGAGTGCCCTTACAGACACCAACAGAATAATTGTCATCATGCCCAAGAACAGGGTATCACCTAAACCCCAATACTAAGTTGTAGGTTTCTTCGCAAATCCAAATGCTGGTGTGTTAGGTTTCTTCCTGAAACCCTAATGCACCAAAGTGTGTCCCAAATGAAGCATTCCAGACCCAAATTGAACAAGGTCCATTCGGACTCTGCCACAGCGATAAGGAAAACGTTACTTAACTGTAACTCCAGTTTTCCAGCACTGGTATTTTACATGGATTCATATGCTTATGAAGATTCCCTGTCGTCATGCTGGGAATCCTCTAACATTAAGCAGTTTTGCTTTGAAGCCTAAAAATTGCTCGTCACGTATTAAACCCATTGCTGTCACTTTGGGTCATACTGCCCCAACCAATGACATTCGTCCTCCTTAGCGCCCCTCCTGGTGGCCATCTTCAGATTTAAGAGCGCACGTAGCTGTGGCACTACGAACCATTGAAGAGCCATAGAAGGGTAAGAGGAAGGTCACATGTGAATCCATCTAAAATACCAAAACAACCGGTCAGATAGCAGAGCGAGCGGATCGCTTGTTCTGGCACCTGTGCGCAGCCTACTGATGCAGGTTCGAATCCCGGTTGGACCAACTCAGACTTTCATCCCTCGAAGGTCAATAAATTGAGTACCACACCGTGGGATATTATCATCACTGGTTATTTCAGTGCTTAGATACATGCGGGTTTGTAGCGCTATATATATCCAGATATTATTATTATTATAAATGCTGGAGAACAGGAGTTACAGGTGAATAACTTGTTCCTTCTCCAGCATTGGGTCCAAGCAGTATAATCTTGTGAAGGTGTGGACAAAATTCCACATAGCAGCCCTGCAGATGTCAAGCAGGGGAACACCAGACAGGAACGCCGTAGCTGCGGCCACGCCTCAGGTGCAATGCACCCTGGCAGAGGCCTGTTTGCAAGCTGGTCACCAATAGCCACCTGGAGATGAAAGCCGTCAATAGAGCCTTCCCTTTATTAACAGGTCCAAATGCGACAACTGCAAAGTCTTGTGAAAGTCTTTCATGCGTGCAACATAAAACCTCAATGCACGGGCAATGTGCATTGAATGTAAAACCCTCTCTGCAGGAGAGGTAGGAGAGCCAAAGAAAACTGGCAGGTTCATGGGCTCGTTGAGAGGAAACTCTTTTAGGACCTTTGGGCACGAAAGAAAGGTGGATGCGCAGCGGCACCTTGGAGCAGTGAACAGTCTAATATGGTGGTCTGCAAGGGAGCCTGCAATTCCCCAAAACACATCTGGCAGATGTAATAGCTACCAAGAACGCAGTCTTTCACAAAAGACATTTTAAAGGAGCCCGGTGAAGAGGCTCAAAAGGAGGGCCCATTAACTTGGAGAGAACCACATTGAGTTCCCAAGCTGAAGCAGGCGCTCGAACTGCTGAAAAAGTCTGGAAAAGGCCCTTGAGGAACATCTGAACACGCCTATGCAACCAAAGAGAAAGCTTGCCAGGTGTACATGTGTAATGGAAGATAGCAGCCAAGTGAAACGTTATCAGAGCGTGTGCTATGCCTGCTTTTGCCAATGATAGAAGACAAAGCAAGATCTGGTTAGGCATGATACGTCGAGGGTCGAGTCCTTGAGGATGACACCATATGGAAAACCTTTTCCACTTATGTTTGTACCAGGAAAGAGTCCACAGAGCTCTAGCCTTTGTCAGAATCTCATAGCATTCCAAGGGTAACTGGAAGTGTCCAAATCCTAAGGCTGCAGGAGCCAGGCCCTCAATTCCAGGGACGTTGGGTTGTGATGCAGGATGGCTCCCCTTGCCTTGGATAGGTCTGGAAGAGGAGGAAGCTTGATGGATGGTGCCACCGACAGATGCAGCAAGCCGGGGTACCAGATTTGGCATGGCCACTCCGGGCAATTAGAATCATCCCGCAATGGCTCTGTTTGAGTGCATCGACTTCTCAGAGAATAAGATGGATCGGAAGGAACGCGTAAAGGAACAGACCCTCCCCAACGGATGGCAAAAGCGTCCTCTAGACTCCTCATTTGAGGAAACCTGCTGGAAAACTGTCTGCACTTGGAGTTTGCCGCCATGGAGAACAAATCAATCTGAGGTTGACACCATCTTGTGAACAGTCGTGAACTTGATCCTGATGGAGCTCTCACATGTGGCAGGCTTGCAGCTCCCTGCTGTGGGAATCTGTGATGGTGTTGTGGATCACGGCCGGGTGAAGCGGAATGAGGAACATCCCCTGAGTTATGGCCCAGTGCCACAGCGATTGAGCGTCCCTGGAGAAGATGGGAGACCGGGTTCATCTAAGTATGCCGAACAATAGGCATTGTGCGACCTCAGCACTTGGTTCATCAATGACTGGAACGTGGCTGGTGCCCCATGTAGTCCAAAAGGCAAGACCGTAAACTGGTACAACCCCAATGGTGTGGAGTAAGCTGTTTTGACCTCGTCTTCCTCTCTTAAAGGTATCTGCCAATAACCCTTGGTAAGGTCTTATTCTGACATATTGGTTTGGTAGAGTCTCTATTCGATGTTCTACTAGGGATGTTCTTCTAGGGTAGAAAGAGAAAACATTACTTAAAGGGTTAAGAACTTCCATTAATTCTTTCTTCTTCTCTTCTGTTAAGTTAGGACCCTACTGCACGGCCTGAAGCGCTGTTGGTTCCGACTTGATAGATGGCCCATCCCTTGACAGTGCGTTTATCCCTGTTGATGATTTACTGGGTTCCTTCCATGCCTTCAGGAGGTTGACGTGATAATTTTTTTTCTTTTCTCTCCTGTCTGCCTGTTCTATTAGATAATTAACAGGGCCAAGCACAGCTACCACTGTATAAGGGCCTCTCCACTGGGCCAACATTTTATTGTACGAAGTGGGTAACAGTACTAGTACTTTGTCTCCTTTTTGGAAAGTTCGCACCTGGGTAGAGCGGTTGTAATATTTTTCCTGATATGTCTGTGAGAGGCCTAGATTCTCCCTGGCCAATTCTCTTAACTTGGTTAGGTTGTCTTGAAGATTAATGACAGTCAGCAAGCTGGATTTCTTCCTCCTGATCTTCCCATTTGCATTTGGCTACATCCAGCGCTGTTCGAGGCTTGTGTCCAAACAATAATTCGAACGGGGAGAACCCGGTGGAGGACTGGGGGGTGTCTCTTAAAACCATAAGTACCCATGGTAGTGCTTTACTTTACTTTTACTTTAATACATTTGTATAGCGCGTCCATGAACCCGAGGGCGTGAGGGCGCTACAAGACAGAACAAACAAAAAATAGAGCATGTTCATACAGCAGGCAACCTGATAATATAACAAGAGCATCAGGTCCCAGCTTGATCCCAATTAGTGCCCGTAGGTTCAGTTACTTTTTTTAGCATCTGTTTAATTGTCTTGTTATATCGTTCCACCAGACCATCTGTCTGTGGGTGATAAACCGTGGTACGTATCTGTCTGATATTCAGTTGTTGACATACTTTTTGCATCACCCCAGACACAAAATTCCTTCCCTGGTCGGTAATAATTTCAGATGGTAATCCCACATGGGCAAAGAAAGGAACAAGCACGTTACAGACTTGTTTTGCACTTATACCTCTCATGGGGAAGGCTTCAGGGTATCTTGTGGCATAGTCAACAATGACTAATATATACTGGTATTCATGGCTGTTAGGCTCCAAGGGTCCAACTCTATCCATTCCGATACGGAATAAAGGTTCCCGTATTAGGGGTAGAGATTGCAAGTGGGCCTTGGGAGGTATTCGAGGATTGGTTTTCTGGCAGACTACACATTCTTTGCAAAATTTGGTCACATCCCGATAGATTCCTGGCCAATAGAACCTTTTTAAGATTTTTTCTTGAGTTTTGTCTCTTGCTAAATGACCCCCTGTTCTATCATCATGTGCCAGTTTTACCACGGTTGGTCTAAAACCCATTGGTACTAACAACTGTTCGATTTCAAGGTTTCCTTTGTCTTTGGTTACCCGATACAGTAGACCCCTTGATGATTTAAACCAAGGATATGTGGTACCTGTTTCAGGTGGGACAATGGCCTGGCCCCAGGCAGCTCTTAAAATGGGATCGGTACTTAACTCACTTCAGAAAGTAGGCTTTTTCTCATCTGGTAACCAGTCTATGATCCCCGTAAACTTCTTTTCTTCTGCCCATTCTCGTCTTCCCCTTCTCACTTCTCTCCTACTTTTCCTTGGGGACCTGGTAACTGCAGGTTCAAATTCTATTTGCGAAAAGGGAGCGGCCTTCAACCATTCTGCATCCTTTACCCAGTCCCGAAAGAAGGGCAGGTCTGTCCCTAGCAGTACCGGTGTTGGCACGTGAGGCATAATGGCGACCCTCATCTTAGACTCAACCCCTTTTACTTCTATGGTGACTTCTTTGTCCGGATACGCCTTTGTAACCCCATGAACACACCTTATAGGAATGGTAGTTTCCAACCCATGCCCTTCCCCACTTACTTCCGGTCTGACTGCCGTTTGTTAACTTCCCGTTTCTGTCGAGTAGGGCCTGTCGGGGAGTACAATCCACCCGAACATCCAGGTAATAGGAGTCTCTACTTCTCCGGTACTCTCTTCCTTGGACAAATCCGATTTCCATTGGTTCTGCAGGTTTAGGTTTCTTGGGGCAAAACCTCGCTATATGCCCCCAATCTCCACAATCAAAACATTGCGCCTGTCGGCTTAAAGTTGGCCATGGTGTAGCCTTTGACTCCATTCTTGGTGTTCTTTGTTCCCCTATACCCTGGGTTTTGTGGTTGGAGTTTCTTGTAGATGGGAGGTCTGGTGGAGGCATACGAACTGATCCCGCCTTCTGGAAAGCCAAAGCGATATCTATGGCTTCCGACAGCGTGGGTCTGTGGTGTTGTCTTGCCCAACGTTGCATTGAAGAGGGGAGAGCCTCCGTGAACTGTTCCAACTTGACTTTATCTAATATGTCTTGGACACTGCGACTGGATGGTTTGAGCCATTTTTCAGTCAGATCTTGGATGCGATAGTACAACTGTCTGGGTGTTTCCCCTGTTCTCAATTTTGTCTCTCTGAGTCTGATCCGATACGCTTCTTCATCCATACCCATACGTTCCAGTATGGTACTTTTTATTTCGGCATACGCTGTGTCCATAGCTGGATTGGCAGCTTGGTATGCTCCTTGCATACTTCCAGTCAGCAAGAGGGCTATATAGTGTCCCCACTTTTCAACGGGTCATTGGGCGTTGCGAGAAACTCGTTCAAAGTTGGTGAAGAAATAGCATGGATCTTCACCGGGTTGGAATTTCTGTAGCACTGCCGTAGGAGCCATGGGGGACCCTCTGCTTGTTGCCATGGCGTCTGTGACTTTCTTCAGTGCATCCTGATTGGCGGCTTGCAGCTGGAGAGTTTGTTGTAAGGTTTGACAGTCCGTCTGTGCCTGGTGGGTCTGGACCTGGATAATCTGCTGGAGTTGTTGTTGACCTTCGGCCAGGGTCTTAATAATTCCCTCCATGGCGTGCTGCCTGATCCCACCGCTGCCACCAAATTGTGTAAGGATGATGCAGACAGCAGCTGGATTGAAGAAAATAATTAGCCTTTATTCAGGAAAAAAAAATATATAAAAGAAATGGATGACTCAAGTACTCAAATAGCCTTCTTTCTTCTCCGGTGATAAGGATGACCAACAAAGAGTTGTCGCCTAGTCCTCGTAGGCCCAGAGCGTCTCAGGTGCAGTTCTCTCTCCTTCTCTCCCGATGCTCTGAAAGAGAATCCAAAAATCACACACAGTCCGTCCTCAGTTTCAGCCTTATATAGGGGTTGGGGCTGTTTGAACCAATCAGGGCTGCCTTGGGCCCTTTTTCTATAAATATCCCTCCAAGCCCTGCCCCTTCCTCTTGCCCGCGGTCCTTCCATCAGCTTCACCCGCCAACACCAGAAGCCTGCGGGGCCCTTCTGCTTCCCTGCACAGAGACACAACCAAGCCCCCTGGAGTTTCGCTTCCCAAATCTGCAGGTGAGTGACACGTGGAAAACGAGTACCGGGACCTGTTTACTGTGGCGGCATCTGTTGTTTGTATTGTTGTGGGGGACGCCATGAGACCCATGGCTGAACGGGAGACTGGAGCGTGTAAGGACCAGTAACCCTCTGGACAACTCTCTGTATTCACCCGTGACGGTTCCTCGTTATCTGCGTTCATCTTGGAGCCTGACCAGCCTTGAACTAAAGGAGCGGGGACCGCCCGGCTCTCACTGTGTTTTTCCGGCATAAGTTCGGCTCCATGTGTTAAGGGAACGGGAACCGCTGGGTTATTCTCGCCTGTCTCCTCGGCCCCAATCAACGCTGGGTCCAGCCCGGGAAGGAGGGATTGCTGTTTCCAGTCTCGGGGGCCTTCCATCTGTCTTTCCCCCTCACTGAGGTTTTTCCACGGCATTCGTTTCTCTTCCTCGTGGCGGCCTTCCTCCCCTTCTTCCTGTTCATCCCGTTCACAGATGGGTATATGGAAGTATGCATCTTCCAGATCTAGAGATGTGACAAAATCCCCTGCTCTAGTTGCTCAAGAACCTGCTGCAATGTCCCCATACAGAATTTGGGAACTTGTTGAGCTTCCCGAGATCTAGAAAAGGTCTCCACCCACCAGACTTAACTAACCATGAAGTACCTGGAGTACACTCTGAAGACCCAGAGGTACGATGGAACAGATTCTGTAGCCCCTTTTTTGAGCAGGGACGGAGCCTCGTGTAGGAGGATGGGCAGACATAGTGCCCTTTTGCGTATGGGTGGAATGGAAGGGCTGTCAGGAAATAAAGACCCAGGAACTCAATACATACAGTTCATCCAAAGAAAACTGATCGCTCCTTTGCCTCACTGTTACCTTATGGCCCGCGCTTAACTAAAGTGAGAACAGCCATGGTACGTCGGGTCCCCGGTAAATCAACAACGTGTTCCTTGTTTCTCCGGGAGCGTTGGGGGTTACCATGGAAACAGTGGTGCCCGGCTCATTGTTCCCTGTTCTCTTGTTCCCGGCAGCGCTTTCGGCTATGTCATTTACGGCACAGCGGATCAGCTGACACCAAATAGAGGCTCTGCCCACATGCTCCAGCAACGCTTCTGAATTTGCATTCAGCCGCATACCTTGCCTTTCTTGTTATCTTGATACTCTGGTTTTCTTTTTTTTTTTTTTTTTTTTATTATAATGTTTTGTTTGATTTTACAAACTTTTCATTTTCGTTTCTTCATAAAAAAGAATAAAAATAAATAAAAAAAAGAAAAAAGGAAAAAAAGAAATATAAAAATACGACAAAAGAAACTAGACAAAGTGACATTATGAAGTAGGAGCATCATAGAATCCTTGTTTCTGTTTCCTTCGTTCGTTTCAAATGTCATTTGTTAATAGCTATCCAGAATTTAATAATTGTTAAAATTAACTTTTGATCTTGACCTCTTAGCAGATTGTCCCATCTTTCTTTGGTTGTTAATTCTTTCTTTGATATACCAAAATAGTCTCTGTGTAGAGATCTTTGGTCTTTCAAGGCCGTGCAAATCATAACCAAATGAAATAAAGTTTCTTTGTTGGTTGCAATTTTACAAAAACGGCAGGATGATGTTGTTTTGTTTGTTTTATCAATCATAGCTTGATACTCTTGTGTTGGTAGGATATTCAGCCTAAATCGGAAGAACAGGTCACGGATATGACAATCCGGGAAGATGTTTAGATAGGCAGGTAATTCGTGTAAGGCTCTTGTTTCTATTTGGCATTTTAGATGTCTTTTGTATTGGGCTTGATCACCGATGGTTTGGATCCAGTCGTTCGTCTGAATTTTACGTTTGGCATATTGAGGTCTATTGATTAACATTTCTTCAGATATATCGCCAGCTTGCATTTCCGTTTTGATTTTAGAACTCCATTTTGTTAGTGCTGTGATATGAAGAGCGTTTTTTTTTTCTCTCAATATTTCTAATGACGGGATCTTATCTTTTGTGATTATTTTTCTAAGAAGGTCCATTTGCTTCCATAGAACGATGGATTTAATGGATTGGAGAGCTAGTTCGAATCGTATTCTTGCCATAGGAAAAGCCTTTGGAAGGGATAGGGTTTTTCTCCAAAACAGCGCTTCATATCTAGTCCAATTAATGGATTCGTAGTTGATGAGGGATTCAGAAGTATACGATAGAACAGGAATTACTTTTTGTTTGTAGAAGGCTATTATTGGTCTAAAAGAATATGTGCCATACTTCCTATGGAAGAAGCTGCCTTGTCTGGCCAGAGATCTGGCTTTGTCCTCTAGATAATTTTTCCATTCCTGTTCATTTGCAGAGGAGTTGATCATCGCACCCAAGTATTTCATCGACGTTGTCATGGCGATCTCATTTCCATCTAAGAGTATTTTTAGGCTGGGTTTATGGGTTTTCTGTGGGGCGAGTCTCATCGTCCTTGTTTTGTTACAATTAATCACTAGATCGTTCTCCTGCATGAATTCTTGGGTTTTATCTAGAGATTTTTGTAAGCCCGCTATAGTCTTGTCCAGAATGATGATGTCATCAGCATAAATTAACGTCTGAACAGTTTCGTTGTTGATTTTAGGAGGATTCGCTACTGAGTTTTGAATTTGTTTGCTAAAGTCAAATGTATACAAATTATACAAGCACGCAGCCAAAGGGCATCCTTGTTTCAGGCCATTAGAGGTTTGAATTGGAGAAGTAACTGTACCGTCGTTCGTTAGGCGAACTCTAACAGAGGTATTTGAATAGAGTTGCTTGATGGGGTGCAAGATTGAGTCTGGGCAACCCCAGGCTGTCAGTTTGGACCATAGCTTTGACCTGTTCACTGAATCAAAGGCCATTTTTAAATCTATGAAGATTACATAAATTTCATGTTTTTTTTGTATTGCCTCATGTTTAATCAGGTTCAGGAGTAGTAAGTTCACATTTGTTCCAACTTTCTTGATAAAGCCAGTTTGTCTTTGGTCTCGTTTGGCGTTTTCTATTGCCCAATTAGTGAGTTTTATAACAAGATATCCTGCGAATAATTTGCCCAAGGGATCCAACAGGGCTATGGGTCTATAATTTGCAGGGGATTTGCGGTCTCCATTTTTGTAGATGGGAATCAAAACAGCAGAAGTCCAACTTTGCGGAATTTGTTTCGTTTTTTCTATCAGTTGGAGGAGATGAAAAAAGAAGGCTGCCCATTCTTGCGGGTTTGCTTTAAGGGTAGCGTTAGATAGACCGTCAGGTCCCGGTGCTCTGGAAGGGTTCAACTCCATGATGGTGATTCTTATATCCTCCACATCCCAGTTGAGATTCCAAGGTTCTTTATTTTGCATTTTATTAGTTAGAGACACATTTGGATAGGTGTTGTACAAGGTTGTAAAATGCTTTGTCCATTCTTGAGCTTCGACTTCTTGGATCATAGCGGTTGCTTTGGAAGCAGGATTGAGCAGAGTCCAAAAGTTCCTTGAGTTTTGGTCTTTTAGAGCTGCTAAAATTGCTTCAGCGTCATTCTGTTTAGTTAGAGCTTTAATTGTTTTAATTGAATTAGAGTATTTTTGTTTTTCTTTTTTTATTTTGATCTCAAAGTCAGGTTCTTTCAATTTTTTTAATTGTCTGATTTGTTTTTGAAGCTTCTTTTTCTTCTGGGCAATTTCAAGATTGAATTGATGCTTATGACAGACAATAGGATGGTGATTTTTATGTGAAGGATGATGGTATTTCTCGAGAATCCAACTATAGTTAAGTTTTGCATGATCATGCAATGTAGAATCTTTAAAAGTTGACAATAAGTCAGGTATTTGATGGTTTTTAATGCAAATTCTATTGAGAGCATTATTAATCTCGAGAGGTGGCAAAATTATTCGTGGATATTTTAAAGTTGTTGAGTCCCATGTGATTCTTATTTGGTGGTGATCGCTGGAAGTTTGAGGAATGTTTTCAGTAGAGGTTATTAGAGTTCTCAGGCCTTCTGAAGAAAAAATGTAGTCAATAATAGAATTTGTGTTGTTACAGGACCATGTTGGAATCGGGATTCCTTTATTGTCCACTGCAGGGTCGATTAATGTGATGTTACGAATCGATAATTCTTTTACCCATTTTTTAGCTCTCTCTGATAATGCATTTCTGTCTAGTTTTTGGCCTTGTTTGTCAAATAAATGGAAGTTGAAATCCCCTACAATTAAAAAGACCGTTCCATGGTTGAGTGAGACTAAATTATCGATTTCGTCCAGTATGGATTCCAGGAATTTATGGTCATTCATTGCTGACGGATTCCAGTATATATTGAAAATAGTGATGTAGTTATTATCCTTACATTGATCTTGGTCTGTAAATAAAGTTGAAATAAGAATGGTCACAAGCTGAGCCCAGGGATGGATGTTCTTTCTCGTTATAATTTTCCAAGATGGATTGATTTTCACTAGGATCATCATACCTGAGGCTGGTCGTCCAAGTTGAGAGGAGATTGCAGGGTTAGATAATGTAATAAACCCTTCGCAAACTACCTCCTCTTTCAGCCAGGTTTCTTGTAAACATATTATCTCAGTTTCATAAAGCACAGATGATCCTTCATTAAAAAGATGTTTATGGCCTCGAGTGTTCCACGAGCATAGTGAAATCACGCTCGGTTGTGTTGGATTTCTTATTGATTGTTATAAGTATGTTTTCTTGGTCGCGAACCGATGATCGTTGTATAGTACATTTGTGTCGAGGGACCGTTCTAGATCTCTCCTTCGCCCGCGTTTCTTTGTAAATTCATTTCGATCAAGAAAAGCATTTTCCTCAGTATATTTTAAGGTTTTGTTGTACACATTTGTTTTGTTATGACGATAGGAGTCCATTATCGCAAGTTTGTGGGTGTATTTGTTCAAAGCCAAAAGGCTTGATACAGTAATTTCTTTAGCTTCGAATCCCAGAATTTCCAATTGTTGTTTAGTAGACAATACACGATTCATAAGTTTTTCGGAATAGAAGTCTATCTGTACAGAGTCCATTTTGTTTTTATTAGGAAATAGAATTACTTCTATATCTCGCGATTTGATATCCGCTGTTTGTGGAATAGCATTTAGGAGGCGTAATACATTTGCTCTATTCAATATTACAGCCTCATCATTACTTGCTGCACAGGAAGCTAGAGAAATTCTGAAAGCAAGAGACCTTGTTTTCCAGTTAAGAAAAGTCGGTCTAATCAGTGGAGGGTCCGGTTGAGCTGAGAGAGACATGTTGTTACTTGGTTTTTGGTTCACTTCTGACTGTGACCCTGCGTCATCTTCAGACACTTCTGAGTATTCTAAAGAGATGATAGAGGAGTGCTGAGAGGTGTAACTCAAGTCCGCAGAATCAAAAGAAGATTCTTTACATTCGTCTAGCACAAGGAATATCTCGTCTTGTGGATCTATAGAGCTGAACGTCTTATGTGTCATAACTTCAGGAGTTGTAACGTCATCAGAGTTATTCTCGCCATCGATTGCTGATGCAGTGATTTTATTAGAGGCATCTTGATTTATAACTGTCAGTAGTGCATCTAGTGGTTCCGATTGCATTTTATCCATATCTTTATTGGATAAGGTTGGTCCAGTAACACTTGACGTAGAGGCAGCAACATCTGGCAGGCTGCTAGAGTTAACCTTTTTTTGTTTTTCCCTTCCGGTCTTGATTGTGTTTTCTTGCACGGATTTTTGTACAATTTGCATTTTTCTTAAAAAGGCCCGTGAGCCCGTTTGGAGTTTTTTTGTGAGTTTCTTTTTGTTTGTTTTTGGAAGAGGTGATATTCCCACTGAGCCTCGTTTAGTCAAATCAAAAATGTCAAAAGGGATACATGCCGGCGGTTCAGAGTTAGGAGTAGGCGTCATATGATTTGGATTTATTGTACCGCTGTTGATTGGATGTACTTCAAGATCGGGCCGTTGTTCTGTTTTTGGACCGTCAGTTTGTACAGTGTTATCAATAGTTTGAGATTGTTTTGCTAGACCTGCAGAAAGGGGCAGCACTAGCGATTGTTTCTTTATTTTTTCATCTAACATTCTTTTTGTGATGGTGGAAACAGTCTCCATTAGATTTTGTTTATCGGCACGATCTTGTCTTGCGATTTCGGCCAGTCGACTTTGCCATATACGCGATGTTTCTGCTTCATGGTTTAGACGTTCTTGGATAGTTCCAATAAAACTTTCTAAATACGTTTGCTTGGTCATAATCATTGCCAATAAGGTGGCTTGATCTTTGGTAGAATCTACCATTGCTTCTTGTAGTTTTAAAAAGGGGATCATAGCTATAGAAAGTACAGCGACTAACGAGTTTTGTAGTTCCAACATCGTCGTAGGTAGTCTGTTTGGTTGGTCTTGAAAGTCGTCTGTTCCTTCAGACATCTTAGGGGGTAAGAACGGATCTTGCTCTATATTATCTTGAATGGTCTTTGGAGAAGTTTTTATATGTGCATAGGGACCCTTAGGGACAATTGGGGTCGAAGTGTTTATTTTTGGAGCTATTGTTGGATTCTGATTATCTCCGAAAATGTCTTCTCTTTTTTGTTGGGAATCCATGATTGCATTGAGTTCAGTTATATCAAGCGATAATCGTGCAGTACGAACTGAGAGAGGTTGTGGTTTGTCATTGACAGTCGTTTTGTTTAATAAATAAGAAGATTGCCATTGTTGTTTTGCAAGTTTCGCTCGATCCCTAAGGGTTTGTGAATGACTGGGGTCGTCAAAAATAGTATTACTTTGCACTTCCGCAGGTTGAAAACGCGGAGGTGGCGGCAAGAGAGAATCCAGCTCGATATTCTGGATTAACTGTGTTGCTGGCATTATATTTCCAGGGGATTGTTGAGGTGCTGTTAAATGCTGGGCCTGCAGATCTGCTTGCTGTAATTCAGACGCCAAGTATACATGCGGAGTGGAAGATAAAATCGGGGTTCGTTGCCCTTTTGTATCAGTTTTGGTAGGACCATTATTAACCATGGATAGCGTTTCATCCAGTTTGCCTTGGAGGCGAGTTCGAGGTTTGATAGGCTCCATTTTAGGGGGTATATCACTCAATGAGGAGAATAACAGTGGGATAGGAAATAATATATGGAGCGTGCACTTACCGCACACAGCCGCAAACAGCCAACAACAGCCGCGCCCTTTACTCCACTGCGGGCTTCACGCCGCAAGGGCCGCTGGGTGCAGCTTTTATGGGTCTTCCTGGAGGTGTGGTCAAAAAAGGGTCACGTGACTCCAGTCACGTGACAGGCCAGGAAGAGAAGGTGCTCGCTTCAACTACTAACGGCTCCAGCCGTTAGACTGACGCGAATCGGAGCAAGTCGCGGTTGCAGGTAAGGAAAGATCACAGCAGCAGCCGCACAGCCAACAACAGCCGCGCCCTTTACTCCACTGCGGGCTTCACTACTCTGGTTTTCGATCTTGTTTTGCTCACTGACTATTGATTCTGCTTATCCCTGGAACCTCTGCACTACGATCTTGACCTGGAATTCATAACAGACTTCTACTGGTTCTACCTGTGTTTGAGGTTAGTTCCGGACGCTGTGTTTTTCTTGCATTCAGCTTCCTGTGACGATCCTGTTCCGTGGCGTGATCTCCATCTTCTGGTTAATAAATCTCTCATCTCGTTCTTTTGTACAATTGAGAGATATATTGGCAGAAAGATATCATCTTCTACACAACAAGTCTCAACTGCTTTTTGAATCACGATCATATACGGGTTGTCTGACATATTCAGAAGCCTACACATAAAAGCCATGGAAGCTACCAATGACCCTTTGGCTGCTTTGGTCCAGTTGGTGGCGGACGTGCGTGCAGACATGAAGGTTGCCCATGACGCCACGCAATGTTGTATTAATGAATTACAGGCTGGGGTACAGTCTGGGGCTGGCCCCTCTGCTTCAGCATCCAGTGCTGCTTCAACTTCGAGGGGAGCGCCGACAGGAGAATGCACCTGTTTACATGGCAGCTCAATTTCCTTTGGCTTTTCCAGAGCAATTTACTAGGGATCCAAAGACGTTCAGGACCTTCATTAGCCAGTGTAGGTTACACTTTTTGTGCCGCCCTACCTCGTTTCCTGACTCCACCACAAAGGCAACCTTTGTGTTGTCCTATTAGGGCGGTACGGCAGCCATTTGGGCTAATCCGTTGTTAGAACAGGGCAGTCAGCTGCTTTATGATTGTGATGCATTGATATCTGCCATGTATCATGTGTTTGATACACGTTACAAATCCCAGGCCACCGATATTGAGCTGCTTGCATTGCAACAAGGGGATACCACTCTGTTGGTCTACCTGGCGAGATTCAACCAACTCGTAGCAGAGACGGGTTGGCCAGATGAAAAGAAAGGGGCATTGTTCTAAAAAGGTCTATCTGACTCTCTAAAAGACACCCTTGCTACAGTCCCTGTGGTACCCACTGCCTTTCCAAGAACTCATGAATTTGGTTCTACAAATAGATGCACGAAAGGCGGAAAGGAGAGTCATGTCCCCCATATCTCCTACCCATAGTGCTTCTTCTGTGGGAGACAGTGAACCTATGCAGATCAGGGCTGTTCGTGGAAATTTGTCCTTGGAGGAAAGAGAACATCAGAAGAAAAACAATTTATGTTTCTACTGTGGCACATCTGACCACCTGTTGAGGGTATGCCCCAAAAAACCCAAGAAGCAGGGAAATGCCAAAGCCCTACTATAGAGGGAGTCCCTTTGACGAGCAATGAGATACAGGAATCCAATGTTTCGGTCCCTTTTGCAGTACCAGTCACCTTGACTTATTCTGCTGGGGCACCTTGGTCTACGGAGGCAATTCTGGATTCAGGTGCAACTGGAAATTACATTGATGCACAGTATGTGCAGGAATGGGGTATTCCTCTGGTTACAAAGGAATGCCCAGAGTTGGTCAATGCCGTGGATGGCACCACTCTACTATCAGGTTTAGTAACAGAACAAACCATTGAACTAATCATGACCATTTCACCCGGACTTTCAGAGACCATTTGTTTTGATGTTATAACCTCACCACAGATTAAGCTTATTCTTGGTTTACCCTGGTTGGTGTTACACAATCCCACTGTCGATTGGCGTGCAGGCTCGGTGGAATTCATTTCCACTCATTGTGGTGTGTCTTGTCTGTCTACGGAGACAACAGTCTTTAGTCTGTGCCGTTCTGTTCTCGATGCAGCTCCTGTGGTAGATGCTGTTTCCACCATAGTCCTCCCTGTAGAGTATGAGGTCTACAAGGATGTATTTGACAAAGGAAGGGCGGAAACACTTCCCCCCTCACCGTCCATATGATTGTCCAATAGATCTGGTGAAGGGTGCGAAGATACCTTCAGGTCGGATATACTGGTTAACACAGAAAGAGGATGCAGTCCTCAAGGACTATTTGGACAAAGCCTTGAAAACTGGTTTCATATGACCATCTCGCTCTCCAGCCGCATCCCCTCTGTTTATTTATTTATTTATTTATTCGCATTTGTTAAGCGCACATGCAGCCCGTAGGGCATCGTGGCGCTTGTTACAGACATGACTTGTTATACATACAATGAAGTCATTACTTAGTTGCAAGAGAGTAGTAAGGAGAAGATAGGAAAGGAAGAGGAGATGATGTCGTAGGAGGAGCTAGTTGAACAAAGAAAGAGGGTGAGACTACCGAGCAATTAATGCAGTTACAAACTGCAACCAGTAACCTATTCCGCGTTATTTCAGTACTATTGGACCAGTTGGGCTCCTTGGTGCTTTTTCACCAAGCTAGATTTGCGTGGTGCATACAACCAAGTGAGAATGCGGAGGGGTGACGAATGGAAAACTGCTTTTAAGACAATGTATGGGCTGTACGAATACTTGGTTATGCCATTCGGCCCCTGTAATGCTCCTGCTACTTAAGGTTCACAAACAACGTATTCATGGATTTGGCTTGATCAATTCATCGTCGTTTACTTAGATGACATTTTGATTTACTCAACTTCTTATGAGACGCATGTACCACATGTATCTACGGCACTCCAAAGCCTACGTGACAATCACTTATTTGCGAAACTAGAGAAGTGTATATTTCACGCCTCTAGTGTGGAGTTTCTGGGCTATGATATCATCAGTGAAGGTGTTCAAATGAGCCAAAACAAACTCAAGGCTATCTTGGATTGGCCTGTTCCTTCATCTATAAAAGACCAGCAGTCGTTTCTTAGGTTCTCAAACTTTTATATCCTTCTCGGCTACAGTAGCACCCTTAACAGCTCTTACCAGCAACAAATGCCCTTTTTCCTGGAGAGTCGAAGAACAACATGCTTTTGGCGCCCTTAAAACCGCTTTTACTACGGCTCTCGTACTTCAACACCTGGACTCTGACAAGCTATTCTTTGTGGAAGCGGATGCCTTGGATGTGGCAGTTGGTGCTGTTCTGTCACAGGTTTGTGTTGACACTGGATATTAGATTCACGTAGCGTACCATTCACGTAAACTTACTCAGTATGAACGTAATTACACCATTACTGAACGGGAATTGTTGGCGGTACGCAATGCCTTCATGGTTTGGAGACATCACCTTTTGGGTACCGCGGCTCTGGTGCGAGTGTATATGGACCATCGCAACCTCCTTGCATTACAGTCTGTCAAATGCACACTCCACTCACTGACCATTGATTCTGCTTATCCCTGGAACCTCTGCACTACGATCTTGACCCGGAATTCATAACTGACTTCTATTGCCTTTCGTTTGTATTCAGTCATTGCCAGAAACGTTATGACTTGCAACTGCCCACGGACTTCCTGCCTCACGGATTTGCTACATTTGTTCCCTTGCTTTCTTGGAAATTTTGAACCCTCCTACCTCAAGTACTTTGTCCTCGCATGTGCTTGGACTAGAGACTTCCTTGGTGTACACACATTTGGTTGCTAGGCGTCCTCGTACCGTCAGAGTTAGGGCATCTTGGAACTGGGACTCCATTGCAAGCGTCCTCATGCCTGGGGGATAGGGGATTTCCTTCTTCTCCAGTCCTCAACACTGCTCAAGCCAACTCTTGTCAAGACAAACAGATGGTTAGACATTATTCTTGCATCTACCTGTTATTCTGCTCACTCCACATACTTAGCATTAGATTCATAGTATTACTGTTCTTGTTCACAGAGTCACGCCCGTTTGTTATTGGGAACAGGAAGTCTTATGGTTGAAACAAATCCAGCCTGAAAACACAAAAGTGAGCATTTTGTCATTGTTTACTGGTTCTACTTGTGTTTGAGGTTAGTTCCTGACGCTGTCTTTTTCTTGCATTCAGCTTCCTGGAACGATCCTCTTCCGTGGCGCGATCTTCATCTTCTGGTTAATAAATACCTCATCTCGTTCTTTTGCACAATTGAGAGATATATTGGCAGAAAGATATCGTCTTCTACACGAGTCTCAACTGCTTTTTGAATCACGATCATATACGGGTTGTCTGACAAGGGCATTTGCCTAGAAATTCAAGGGTGTGCCCTCTTTGCACGATGCTGAGCACCCACTTATTGGTGGTGATGTTTCTCCACTGGTCGACCAACTGAGACAATCTGGCTCCCACTGGGGTTCTGCATTGGGACCCTGAGCCCTGATCAGACCTTTTTTTAGAGGTGGTGAGCGGGTGGTGGATCTGCGCCGCCTCTGAGCGCCCATGCTCTAGGAGAATGTTCCCAGCTTTCAGGCACCTGACATCATTTTAGCTACCCAGTGTCTTAAACTAGCGTCCCTGGCTGACGCTTTCCGCTTTCCATCCTTAAAGCGGTCATCCCTTCTATTGCTCCCACTCTCACCATGGCTATCAACTGTTCCTTCTCTTCTAGCTGGATTCCTCCAATCTTGAAGCACTCTCTGGTTATCCCTTTACTGAAAAATCCTCACTTAGACCCCCTTCTTTTGTCTAATTGCTGGCCATGCTCTCATATCCCATTAACCATCTTGAGTCTTTAGTCACCCTGTTGCTCCGCTCATTTCTAGAGGATTCTGGGTTTCATGACCCATTTCAGTCTGGCTTTTGTGCTAATTGGGGCACCGAGTCCGTTCTTGTCTTATTGGTTGATGACCTTGTCCAGATTGTTGATCTAGGCGGGGTCAGTGTGCGGATATTATTAGATCTCTTGGCTGCATTCGATACAGTCGACCATGCCATCTTGGTCGACAGGCTCGCCTCTGCAGGCATCACTGGCTTGGTCCTCAACTGATTTTGTTCCTTTCTCTCTGTCCGCATACAGCCTTTCTTTCCCCATTTAAGTTTTCCGATAAACCCATCACATACAGTGTCACTCAGGGGTCTGCTCTTTGCGCCCTTCTTCTTAGTCTGTATATTCAACCTCTAGTCAAACTTATTCACTCCTTCGGGTTTCGGTGCTACTCTTTTGCAGATGACACTAAGATCTTGGTGCACCTTAATTTCTCTCTCCCTTCCACCTTCTCAAGCTGCCGTTCTTGCTTATTAGCAATTCACACCTGGATGTCTGATAATTGGCTCTATCTTAACAGTGACAAAACAGAGGTTCTTCTGATTGGGTCGGCCATTGACTGCCCACTCTGTTGACTTCTGGCCATCTGCGCTATGCCCCCTTCCTACTCCCAGTTGGGTTGTTAAGAACTTTGGGGGTAAGGTGTCTGCTTCACTGTCCAAGGCGCCCCAGGTGCGTGTGGTCTGACAGGCAGTCCACTTCAAATTGCGTACCCTTCGGCTTGTCCTTCCCCATCTGCCCCTCCATTTGCACCCTTTGGTAGTGTCTGCCCTCACATCTGGCTCTCTTGATAATTGCAATGCACTTTACCAGGCTCAGCCTGATTACCTTCTCAACGACTGCAGATCCTGCAGAATACTGCGGCCAGGGTAGCCCTGCCCCACAGCCCTGTCTTCCATCTGCCTCCAGTCTCCTTACCTCGCTTCATTGGCTTCCGGTGGCCAAGCAGACTGATTTTAGGGCCCTGGGCTTTGTTCACTGGATCTTTCATCAGTTGGGGCCTGAGCACCTACAGGTCAAATTCTGTCCCTAAGTCCCCCCACGCTGTCTCTGCTCCTCTTCAGCTTCTCTGATTTCTGTTCATCACTTTAAGCACTCCCGTGTTAGTGGTCGTGCCTTTCCGGTGGCCGTTGCTCGCTTCTGGAACACCCTGACTCTACCCCTTTGGAAGCAGTGCAAACATCTGGCATTTCGGCAAACTCGTAAAACACTCCTTTTCGAGCCTCACTGTCTTCCTCATGCAACCAGTCTGTACAGAGCCAAGATGCCCTACTTGGTGAACGCTGTGATTAATAAGTAATTTAACATAACATAAGCGTGTTACCTTCCTCGGTAGATGTCCTGTGAGGTGGAGCGAGAAGGTTGATGATCGGACGTTTGTTGATTACTCCCGGAGGCCCTGGAGGGTCTCCCTTTCCCAGAACAAAAGGGATGCATCCGATACTGCAGAGTGCCTACTGAGCTGCCCATGTCCGTCTTTATTGCTTTTAGTGTCTCGTTGACTTTTTCCCCCAAAGAGGTCGACACTGTAGAAGGGCATGTCGTTGACTTTAGACTGCATGCCAGGGCGGAAATTGGTAGCCTTCAACCACCCCTGACGGCGAAGGACAGTCCAGCTTCCCATCTGGCAGAAATCTGTCTCCGCCACATCCAGTGCTATGGTGATTGCATGAACTTAGGCCATCTCACCCTCATGCACAAAAGCCAAAGCCTCCACCCTCTTCTCATCAGGCAAGAAGTGTAAGAGAGGTCCTATCTTAAACCGCAATTCCCTATCATTACGCAAAAGAATGGCTAAGGAACTTGCACCTTTCATAGTGCTAGCTGCTGTAATTATCCTCTTTTTGAAAGCATCCAGCTGCTTTCTATCCTTGTATGGCGGAAGCAAGGATTGAGACAAAGGCTTATCTGATCTCTTTCTGGCTGTAGCCAAAACTATGGAGTCAGGGAATGGCTGGGAGTGAAGACACTTGGGAGCACTCTGAGTAACTCTATTTTTCTTTTCAAGGTGGTCTTTTTTTGGTGTGGCTGAAAACTGGTTCCGCATCACCATGAGACCATCATCCCAGATGTCATTGAGCAGAGGCATACTCATCACTGATTTCCTGGATGCTTCCCTACTCTGAAACAGGAAGCCCTCCTGCTCTTCCAGGACAAGGTTGAAGAGCTTATCAGCACGCATCATCAACCGTGCATGAAAATAACTAATTTCATCTGGAGGTGAACTCGTAGAGGGTAGATCAGTATTCTCTCCATCTGCCGGCACCAAGTGATCAAACTCACCAGTTGCATGGGTAACTTGGGATGTGTCCGTGTCTGGACAAATATTTGTGGCTGCAAAAGCCGCTACTCCATGCAAGAATTCCTGTGGTGCTGGCGTGGGAGATCGAGTCCAAGGTAACCCTTCCCCCAAAAGCCCTGCGCGACTCCCACTAGTGGAACTGTGAGGGGCTGGTGGGGTTAGCCACTGTTGTAGCTCCATTACAAGAGACTGCAGAGTGGATAACATGTCCTTCAACAATTCCCTGGGTGCAGGCAGCACTGGGGCCAGAGTAGACGCTCCAGGCACTGCAGGCCATACTGGATGCTGAGGAGACGGTAGAATGGGGTCAACTTCCGATTCTATATCTTCTTGCTCTGAAAATAGAGCTTCCATAGGCTCATCCTTCAACATGCTACCCCTCCTGTAACATTTGGACAGGTGGTGTCGCTGTGGCCATAGCCACCAGGGTGAACAAAGGCGTATCCTTTGTGGGTTGTGGGAAAGAAGCCACCAATGGAGTTGTAAACACTGTCGACAATGGTGTTAATGCCGGCCCGGGGGCAATGCCACCCTAGAGCTAACGGTTGTGACTGTGGACGAGGTAGTTGACGATTGTATCATGGACGTTGTTGCCGTCGACGATGAGGTAGTAGCTACAGACTTACAGTTTGCCAACGGGGTCGACTGAGTCAACGGGATTGCCGTCGCCGATGATGGCATTGACGAAAAACTGTGCTTGTGACTTGTGGATGAGCGACTCAGTGATGGTGTGGCCGTCGTTGACAGGGGGCTTCATCGCAGATGACGACTTAGCAGAGACAGTCGCGGTCGTTGGTGTGGACTGTGCCCTGGTGGGGGACGGAGCTGTTGACAAGCCCTTTGTAGTGGACGGAGCAGCCAACAAGTCTTATGATCTAGACAGAGCGTTGGCAGCCGGCGTAATGTATACGAGGGGGTAGTCGAACTGTGCGATGTATGCCCATGACCCCTCTTAGGTTTCTTCCCCCCGGAACTATCCTCTTAAGATCTAAACCTCTTTGAAGAGGAAGTTTTCTGCTCAGACCTACCGACCCTGGCAGATGCATGACTGCCGACCGAGGCCGTGTCAGAGGCCCCGTCACCTTCCTCCAGCCACACGACCAACCGTCGGTGGTGGTCCTTAGGAGTTTTTGAGGAGAAAGGTTGGCAGATGGAGCAGCGGGCCACTTAAAATGCTACTTTGTATGCTGATCCTACACAAAAATGTTATTTAGGCAGCACTTGGCGCAGGTCTTAAACTCATCTTGGTGGCCTCCACCATCTTCAAAAGGAGAAGGACTCACAAAGAAGTTCTCCATGATTAGAATATCTTCGATGGTCCGGATCTTCACCAGCAACAGATACCTGCTACCGGTAGTCACTTAGGTGAGGAAAGAAGACAAATGACAATATTTTCATCAAAAATAGTATAAGTCCAAAATTCGAGGAGCGAATAACGAGGACACCCAACATGTAAACGTACAGTAAAAATCTAATGATGGACACCAGGGGTGGAGTTAATGAGGACGAGCATCATTGGTTGTGGAAGTATGACCCAAAGTGACAGCAGTGGGCTACATAAGTGACAAGCAGTTCTTAGGCTTTAAAGAAAAAACTGATTTAATATTACTGAGGATTCCCCGCCGACTACGGGGAATATTCAAAAGCATTTGAATCTATGTAAGGTCCAATGCTGGAGAACTCTACAATCAGTTGCTTGATACCTATAGGTCAAGAAGGATCATATAGTCAATGTGATTTTGGTGGTGTGAGGCAGCCATGGTATCACAAGTCAGACAGACACAATGATTCAAGTTTCAACACCTTTATTTAAGTTCTGAATGGGGGTTGGAGACTTCCTAGGTAGCCCCATCTCTATAATGGGAGTAGTCTCAACCAACAAAGTAAAATAAAAGAGTCAGTCAGTTGGTCAAAATAAAGAAAAGTCTATGTCAGAAACCTATTCTTGCCCTCATGGGTATGCAGTCTTTATATTAAAATATTTTATATCAAATGATTCAATATTGAAACTTTTATATCGGAAAACTTTACGTTGAATGCATTTAGGGATGGGGTAAAGGGTTAAATCTTTTCAGGAAATGGTTGGGGGTGGGTTTTTAGGGGGTGTGAAACATGGGTATGGGGGGACTGTCCACCAAAAAAAGTGTTTTCGCTACACAAAATGTTCTTATAAAATATTCAAGATATGTTCTTTCAATATAAAATATTTCGGTATAAAGACATGTAACCGCCCTCACACTTTTACACTAACTAAGTGTAAAGAAATGTATCAAAACAAAAGGGATATCAAAAGAAAATCATAATGGCAATGGAGCTGATCTACAACTCCCTTCTCCAAGTAGAATGGGGTCTTCAAAAGTTCCTTTTGGATGACTAGTTTGCACAGTTCAAAGAGTTCACATAAGACTTTCAGACTACCCTTATCTGATTCAGCTCAATTCAACATATCACAGTTCTTTCAGGCTTCCCTCGCCTGGTTTACTATCAGTTCAATATAACAGTTCCCTTAGGCTTTCCTTGCATGCTTCAGTTTCAACATAATCCTCTGAGGGAGGATCAAACCTTCCTTAAACTCAGACACAACACCATCAAATGGCTTAGAGAAAACGACCACTAACCTTTGAATGCTCGTCATCCCCATGTATACTTATAGCTTCACCTTCTAGACTTGACTGTACACTGTATATAGAGAATTTGCTGTCAGTCCCAATGTAAACTATGTAACTACTGCAAAATGATGTAACCATTGACTGACCGCTCCTTTTTGTACTTTAACTTTTGTATATGTTGCTTATAATACTGTAATTTGCTGTACACCTTCTATTCATGTAACTTTGTAACTCCAAGCCTAAAATATTCATGTACCATCTCATTTCTGCACCCCGATACCCTCGGTTCTGGTGTGCATAACAAATAAATAATAAACACAGTTCTGGTACAACATGGTTTCAGGGTGTATCTTTCACCACAGGCCCCTCCGGCTTCCCTTACCCGAGTCTGGGCCTCAATTTATTTCAATTTGTTTTTCAACATTAGGAGTCCCTTTCCCAACCTTCTTGGTTTTCGTTTCACTTGCACGTCGAAGACTTTAAAACTGCATGGATTTACTCAGGCCCATACATGACCACTTCGACACAAAGCATCTTGGTATCGTAATTTCCGTCCACCACAGTCACTCTTGCCCTCTTGGCACCTTGATTTCATACATGCTTTCTTAGCACTGTGATTTCGTTAAATGTTCACTTCATTCATAAACACACCTTTCGGGATCACAGCTTATTCCGTTGTCAGCCTCCCTGTCCGACTTGCTTGAAAAAGATAGGAGGGGAATTATGGGGGTTGTAGTATCCCATAAAGGTAGAGGGAATGTGGGGTAAATAACTGTCAGGAAATGGGGGATACCATGTCTCATCTTCAAGTGTCTCCTTCCCACTCCCCAAGGACCCACACACAGGTGATCCACCCTCACTTGTCCACCCCCAGGGTTGAGATCCAATTATGGTGGCCCTTCCCAGGCCACCTGAATAAAGGATCCCCGGGGACGGAGTTGTGAAACACCCTCAGGTTTTTCACAGTGGAAAAACTGTTTCATGCTTGGTAGATACTGGTGCGTAAATCTGCTATTCGATCAGAATGTTTCTCGGATGTAACATTATACTCAGACAATGAAAGCAGTATGGATAGCCCTTTAGACAATGAAGATCTAATGTATTTCATGGATGGGTCTTATTGGGATCAAAACGTCCAATCGATGTCCGAGTATGCCCTATGTGCCGCAGGAAAGGTGGTGGAGTGTGGTGAACTGCCAAATGTTACACCTGCATGGGTGGCTGAGTCTCTGGCATTGACAAGGGTTTGTGTGGGATTCTGAATTAGCTAGATGGCTGGGACAAGCAAGGGAGATCATCCAACGATAACTAGGTCATCATCAATTAAAAGGTTCTAAGAGCAGCAGTTGAAGTCAGTCCAGAGAGAGACAAGGAGACATGATTGGTGGCTGACCAGTGTCTACTTATTTTCCCTATCTATTGCGGTTTGTAACTTGTAACTGAGTATCTGAACTATACTGCAATAACAAACAGCCTTACATGGAAGTTGCTGACAAAGTCTTCATTCGCTCCTTTTCAGTTTCCTGGCATGGTTCTTTATCCTTAGATATGTTGTGTTCTTTTGATCCCCCTCAGTGTTCAGTATAAGATCCCTTGCTTTTTACTTTACACACAACCACCTTAGCGGCCTTAATCAGCCAGTTTGGGTTTCACATCCACACATATGCTAATGATACTCCAATCTTCTTCTCTTTTCCTTTCCTTCCTTTACTTATTCATTACATCATTAGCTTTCATCCTGTCTTTCTTCCATTGAATCTTGGATTTTCTTAAACTCAACACAAAAAAGACAGACATTTTATCCTTTCCTGCTTCTATCCTGGTACACACTCCTCGTGTATTTATGTTCCTCCTCTTTCTAATCACGCACTTAATCTTGCTTGGATTCTGTTCTCTCCTTCCATGACCGAATCTCTTCTGCAGTATGCACTTGTTGTTTTCAGCTGTTAGAACATTAGTAAAATGTGTCATCTTTTGGCTTCCCCCTCTACCAAACTTCTAATACAAACTGATTTCTGGGTTGAACTACTATTGTTCATTCATTATATGTGTAACTACCAAATTATGCGTGTATTCCCTCTCATTTCATAATTTTCTGTTCACATCTTAGTTAACTTTGGTTAAGTAAGAAGACATTCACTGAATAACCCAACTTCAATGGCTTCCAATATTTGTCCCTTTGCAATCACATCACAGCAGACCAGAGAAGCAGAATGTTAGGTAAGAATTGGTGCAGTCACACTGGGTGAGACTACACAAGACTTATTTGCTTGGTATTAGGTAGCCCACCATTTGGTATAGGTTTGGACTACACAAGTTGGTAGTGTGACGGAGTAGCCAAGCATATCTGAAGAGTGGTAAATGTGAGCTGTAGAGCTGTACAGATGAATCAGTCAATACAAGTAACTAAGTAACACTTACACTCACAAGGTTTCAGTTAAGAATATTTATTTACACATTACTTTTAGTTAAGCATTCTTTAAAAATGCAATTGTCTGTAACAGTCAAGCAAACTTTGGAATCACTTAAAGTCAATGAAGTTGGTGAATACTCGTTGGACATGGTAATACATTTCTCCTACACCCTGAAGTGACTTCAATAACAAGGATAGTATTATTGCATTTATTCTAAACACCAATATACTTTTTAGACTCTTGGTTTCAGGAAGGAAGGGTTAGAGAAATTGAAAGGTTAGAACATACTTTTTTATAATGTGAAGACAGTTTGAATCCTCTAACGAAATCTAGGTAAGCCTTTCCCAGCAGTTAAAGTGTTCAACAAATTACAACATATGAGGGGACACGCAGTGCCAAAGTCAATAGATGTAGAAGGGTGCCTTTAAGGAGTAAGGACAGCCAAAGTCAATTGGACTACGTCAAAAGTTTTGATGCACTTCTTTGGATAAAGTCAGATAGTTCAAGAAAATCAGTGAAGGAACATAAGCTGTTAAGCCTGTCCAAGCGGAGTTGAAATTAACCTAAAAAGGTAAGCCAGTGCACTTTCTCAAGTGAGAAAGCATGATGTTAGGCAATAAGGTAAGTACGCCAAGGCCCCACTTTTGAAGAAAGTGTTCCAGCTGGATTCCTCCTTGCTACAGCCAAGCAGACCCTTGTTCCTGAGCCTCAGTCATGGGGACAAGACAGAGGACGTCTGATGGGCTTTCATAGTTTTAGCGCCTTGCAAACAGCACTGATACAGAACGAATATTTCCAGCTGGACTGTCCTTGCTTGCTCGGTCCTGTACTCTGGTGAGGGGACTCTGGATCGGGATCTCCTGCTTATGGAGGGTCCTTAGGAGGCTCCTGGAGCTTTGGGCCAGATTCGTTCTGTAGAAAACGTTGCACTCGATAATGGTACAGGTAAAACCGAAAAACCCCAGAAATTCGCCAGTTATTGTAAGGTGCGCAACCATAACTCGCACTACCACTGTGCACTGCAAGGACTAACACCCATGACCTCAAAGATGACATCACATTGAGGCCATGGGTGTTACCATAACTGTGAATTTCTGTTTTTTTTCGGTTTTACCTGTAACCATAATGCCGCCATCTTTTAGGGCTTTATGATCATACAGCGTCCTGATCGCGGTTGCGTATGCCCGTACATAAAAATGAATACACATTAAGTAACGTGTGTCCTAAGTATTTGTAAATTAAAGATAGGATATATAACTAAAATATGAAGCAAGTTACGTTCAATTAGAAAAAATTATATATGGGACGGTAATAGTCAGGATGCTTCAAATAAAATAAAAAATAAAATTGAAAATAAGAGCATTAGTTTTGAACGTGTCAATCTAAATTCGTTACTTACACTATTGGTTTGATTACAAAGTACATTACATATTTAGACAAAGTACGCAATTTTTGTGAAAAATTTCAACGCATAATGAGTAGGTCACTCATAAGCATATACTGTTTCAAAGCGGTGCTCAGTCAGATTAAATGGCTAGATAGACTATATGTAAATAACAATAGAATGTGAAGTAATTACAGAATAAAATAAGGTAGAACAAATGTTAAGGGATGTAGCTTATTGTCAATATATGCAGTTAACCATTGAGTTTCAAATATTAGCATTCTGAGCTGTTGATTTGAAATGCAGGGTACATTGTAGTAAGTAATCACAGGACTTAGAAGACCGCTCAGACCTCTTCTTCTTGGTCCGTTCCGACAGATTCTTGCAAAACGCACAGTCCTTTTCCACGTGCATTTTGTCCTCATGAAGGCAGTAGAGACATCTCGAATGCTCATCCTCCTTGAAAACATTCTGTAATCCGCATCCAGCGCAGTTCCTGAACAGCTTGGATCTGGGCGTCGAGCTTCCCTTGTCCTGGGCCATATCCACAAGCTAGGCCTCAGATCTTCTGGAATCCTCCAAGAAGCGTAACTCGACGAAAACTTTGCCCTTCAGGGGCGTCGAAAATTCCGAAACGGGTCCCCGTTGTTCGGAAGTAGAAACGGTGGAGCTTGAGGCTCGACTGACTGAAAAAATTAGATTAAACTCTTTGAAAAATCGCAAAACGCAGTAAAAGCTCGAGAGCTAAAGCACGAGGACTCCCAACACTTGAACGTGCGGTAAAAATCTGAGCATGGCTGCCAGGGAGGGGCTTAGGGAGAGGGCAGTCATTGGCTGGGGGCAGTATGACCCAGAGACCAGTTATTGGTTACTACTAAGAAAGACAGATCAGAAATGAAACTGATACTGATTTTTTCTTTACCGAGGATTCCCAGCCTGACGACGGGGAATATTCATGAACATGTGAATCCATGCCAAACCCCATGCTGGAGAACTACCTTATCCCTGTGGACTGTTAAAAGGGCTCTAAACAGAAAAGGCCTGTAGTTCACTAACCCTTCTGATAGAAGTGATAGCCACTAGGAAGGCAGTCTTGAAAGTAAGGTCTGTTAGACTTGCTTTATGCATTGGCTCAAAGGGAGATCCCATGAGTCTGGTTAAAACCACAGAAATGGGAGGATAAATCCCCTTAACCCCTTCCAAAAGCTTTAATCACCAGTATTTTCCATCACAGCACCTTTTGTAGTGACGTGGTGTATGCTGAAAGAGCAGCCAGATTAACTTTTAGGGAATTGAAGACCAATCCTGTGTCTAACAAATGGGTTAGGTACAGCACAATGTGTGTGGGTGAGCAATCGATGGGATTGACGCCCTTGGTATTACACCAGATGACAAACCGTTTCAATTTGCTGGAATAGCAATAGCAGGTGTTAGGTTTTCTAGCCTCCCTGAGAATTTTCATGCATCTCTGAGGGAGCTGAAGATGTCCAAACTCTATGACCTCAGGAGTCAGGCCGCTAAGTTCAGCGTTTGTGGGCATGGGTGTAGGGTCATGTTGTATGGGCAGGGTAGTTTCACTGGTGGGGAGAGGGACATTTCCATTAGATGAGCGAATAAGGTTGGCGAGCCCACATGGGGGCTACCAATATCATGGTGACTGGTTCCTGGTACATCTTGTGCACTATCCTGTTGAGTAGGGGAGTCGGGGGAAAAGTGTAAACAAATTCGATGATCCTGTTGGCGCCTTCATCTTTTTGATGGAACTGCATCAAAATCAATGCTATTTCCTGCAAAAGTCTGGATCCAGGAAGAAGGGAAGACACCATTTTTTACGTCACCAGAGGCAGCAAGCTCGTTCTTAGATGGGATCGGCAGACGCCCTTCCCGTAATAACCCAAGGCCCCGGGAGGACGATCGAGAGCGAGATCAGGGCTTGGAGGATAGGAGGGACCCTGGATGATGGAACTCGGATCAATTGCATAAGAAAGGGGCAGTGTGGATGACATTGGAGTGAACAATGGCACATCAGTTCTCAGGCTAGACTGCCTCAGTTATTTTTGTACCACCTACGGGTGGGAAGCCTCGCAAACTCGGCTGGGCACTAGGGCCCTGAGCGCTGCACTGAATTTGGGCTATGGTTGAGGGATGTTGGGGGCGGGCGGGTCAACGGGCGGGTTGGGGGTTGCCCATGGGGGAGGGGAATCTGGGAGGCTAAGCTCAAGGGATGGGTGGAGGCTACGGGGTGGGTTTGATCCCGTTAATGACAATGATAGAGGGGGCCGGGGTAATGTTTAGGTATCCATTGGGCCAATGGGGTTTCGGGTAGTAACATGGAATATTAGGAGGGGTGGGGGGGGGATCAGCCCCTCCAAGTTCCAGACTGTCATGCAGCAACTCATAAGGCATAGGATTGAGGTGGCTTTCATCCAGGAAACCCATCTTACTCCTTCCTCCGAACATAAATGGGGAGACAACTGGGGTTGCCACAGGTATTTTTCCTCCTACTCCTCTTACGCCAGAGGGGTTGCTATCTTGGTCGGCCGGGGAGTCATGTTACGCCTGATTTCAGTGGTAAGCGATGAAGGAAGGGCTCTTCTGGTGTATGCTGTTCGAGGGTACACTGGTGGCCTTGGTGTACTCCTATGGTCCCAACGTGGACAGCCTGAACGCATTTGACTGGATCATGACTGGATCATGGTACATTTAGCTGGGTGTCAGGCCACTACTATTGTGTGGGTGGGAATTGTATCCCTATCTAGATAGATCCTGGGTGGGTCAGGGTTACGTGACCAAGGCGAGCGTACAGGTGCAGGAAATATGTAAAGCGTACAACCTCATCAACGCTTGCAGACATCAACACCGGGAAGACCGGGACTACACATTCCACTCCTGGGTCCATGGGTCCAGCTCCAGGCTGGACTATTTTTTGGTGTCTCGTGAGGGGGCGTTCCAGTGGGGGGGGGGGGGGACAGCCAAATACCCCTGAGGACTCTATCCGATTACTCTCCTGTGTTGTTGGAGTGTGGATTGGGACGGTTGGAGAGAGGGGGGTTACTTTTGTTGACTCAAATCTGTCAGGTGGCAGGACCCAGTGTTTCGTCAGGAAATACAGGGGGAGATCCAGTCCTACCTTCAGGACAATGAGGGCTCGGTCTCCTTGGTGGGGGTTCTCTGGGAAAGCCTACGTCAGAGGAGTGTGTATGTCTAGCGAGAACGGGATTCTTCGGGGCATCAGGAGGGAACTCTCCGAAGGGGAATATCGTATCAAGATCCAAGAAAGGGAGTATGCAGCGGCATGGGATCCCAAGGCCCTTACGAAGCTCGTGAGGAGCTCGATAGGTTCAGAGTAGGGGTATCAAGGTATTGGTTTTATGGCGGTATGATAACCTTCTTGCCAAATGACGGTATATCATGGTTATCGGTGTATAGCAGGTGGAGTTAACTAATCTTAAATATTTTCTTAAAGGACATAAATTGTCAGCTTTTTGAAACCTGTCTCTGCACATTTTTAGCTGATCCTCCAGGAATATAAGGCGGCTGCAGAATTGGTCTTTCATCGCGCTCACTCGTTGATCGCCTTGAATGAAAGAGTGACTAGTGAAAGTGTTAAAATGCACATTTTGAGCAATGAGCTTGCTGCTCAGTCACAGGTCATCACTTTGAAAATCGGCCTTGACCTGCATTATTTTGGAACCACATGGCATGGGCATCATGACCCCTCGCTGCGATCAGTCATAAAAGTTTGTTTTGATAACGCTTTATCCCATTAAAGAGAGAAAAGTCATTCATGTGAGGTCAGGAAGCCCATGTCATTGTGTTTCTTTTGCCTAAATGTCATAGCCAACACACACTCACCGATATATTGCCTAGATCAGTGTTAGGGAGAATTCTCATTCAATGGCTAATTTCCCTTACCTAGTGAGTCCCTCAGCAGCTTTGCTGGATTTCTGGAGTTATTTTTTTTCACTTGGTAAGAGTGTGAGCTTTTCCCCCACTCTTACCCATGTTTTGCCATGTGCATTTCATCTGTTTTTGTGATTGTGGGCTCTGGAGTACACCACTTCAGTAGCCCCCTTCTTTTGTGTGTTACACAGCACCTTCAGTGCAGTGACACAGGGTTGTCTTTTAGACTTCCCACCGACTCAATTTGGTATCAGGTAATATTATCCCCATATATATATGGTCGCCGTAAATAATATCGCCGGGAAAAGGTTGCAGCGATATTATATGGGTGACCATATATATGGGGACAGGGCACAAAAAAAATGTTTTAAAAAAAAAGAAGAAAAAAAAAAGTTTGGGGGTTGCGGGGGTGTCCCCCGCATGTTCCATGCAATAATGTCACCACAAAAAACTGCCATTTTTCGGTGATATTTTTGCATGGTGAGATTTTTGTGGCGACATTATTACATGGAACCCTCAATTTCTGAGGCTGACTACTGTCCCCCAGAAAAGGGTAAAGCTGCCATTAACTTTACATAGTCATTTAACCATAGATCCAGTACACCCCACCTTACATGGAGTATTGGAAAGGGTTACTTCTTAGCCCTTTTTATCTGTACCTCCTAGAGCATTGTTTTGCTCTTTTAACATTTAGACTTGGCTGGTGGCAGTGGTATCTAGCCTAACTTTTCTACCGCATTTATACTATATAAACATGGTATTGTTTTAGGTTATTATATTAGCCTCGAACATAAACCCACTTGACCAAATACTCTTTTCTTTTGTCTCCGGTCGGGTTTATTCGCCATTTCTTTTTGTTAAAGTCCATCTTGTGTTTTACTTTGCGCGGCAAACCAGGTTTGCCTTCTTTGTTCACTGTCTTTTGGTGGGCTTCTGCAAAGAAGCCCTCCTCTCGGCGCCTGGGTGTCTAGGTGGGCTGAATGTGAGGGAGGGGTGTAGTCACCCCCTGCACAGGATATACTAGGAAACCCAAGTTGCACTTTGCCATGATTGGCTGAGGTGGTTGTCCGGGCTGGACAACCCCCCTGCTGCGTGATTGACAACCAGGCTGTGTGAATGTGGGATTTTCGCATAAAAGGCAGGACTCTGGGGCTGGAAGTCAGAGTCGCTACTGGAACTACAAGGAACCGAAGAGAAGCGGAGAAGACGGCTGCTGCAAGGAACAAGTTACTTACCTGTAACTGTTGTTCTCCAGCATGGGTCTGGTATGGATTTACATGCTCATGAATATTCCCCGTCGTCAGGCTGGGAATCCTCGGTAAAGAAAAATCAATATCAGTTTCGTTTCTGATCTGTCTTTCGTAGTAGTAACCAATCACTGATCTCTGCATCATACTGATCACAGCCAATGACTGCCATCTCCCTAAGCACCGCCTCTGGCAGCCATCTTCAGATTTGGTAGCATGAGAAGTGGCAGTATGACCAAGTGAAGAGCCGCAGAGGGGTAGGCGGGAGGGTTCGCATGTGAATCCATGCTAGACCCATGCTGGAGAACAACAGTTACAGGTAAGTAACTTGTTCCTTCTCCAGCATGGGGTCTGGCATGGATTCACATGCTCATGAATAAAAGAATACATAGCAGTACACACATACACAACCACGGGAGGTCGCAAAGGCTCAACATTAAGCATTACGTCCAAAACTCAACATTAAGCAATTCTTACCTCCTCACCAGGCTCACCTTAGGCGAACAGGTTGCGCAGCACTGCTTGGCCGACCCTGGACTCCTCCCTGGAATCCCGATCAACGCAGTAGAATTTCGTGAAGGTGTGCGTCAACCTCCACGTAGCAGCCCTGCAGATGTCCAGCAAGGGCACACCAGATAGGAACACCGTGGTAGCTGCGATCGCTCTGGTGGAATGGGCTCTCGGACGGCCAGGCAGCGGTCGGTTTGCCAACCGATGACAGTACATGATACAGCCGGAGAGCCATCTGGAAATGGAAGCCTTCGAGAGAGCCTTCCCCTGATTGACAGGTCCAAAGTTCACAAAATGTTGTGACGTCTCCCGAAAACTCTTCGTGCGGTCCACGTAGAACTTCAGCGCTCTAGCAACATCCAGCGAGTGCAAAGTCCTTTCAGCCGGCGACGAAGGCGACAGGAAGAAAACAGGCAACACCAAGGGTTTGTTGAGGTTGAAGTCCGACGGCACCTTGGGCATGAAGGAGGGGTGCGTCCTGAGCACTACCCTCGTGTCGTGAAAAGTCAAGTACGGGGGCTTGCAGGAAAGGGCCTGGATCTCTCCCACCCGTCGTGCGGAGGTGATGGCCACAAGAAACGCTGTTTTCCACGACAAGAACTTCAACGGAGTTGAGTGCAGAGGCTCGAACGGAGGTCCCATGAGCTTGGTCAGCACCACGTTGAGCTCCGGGGCCGGGGCCTTCACCGGCGGGAACGATCTGAACAGTCCCTTCATGAATTCTTTCACCAGACGATGAGACCACAAAGACGTCCGTCCCGTGGTTCTGGTGTATCGGGAGATCGCAACAAGATGAATCTTGATGGAAGCGTGCGCCAGTCCAGCCTTGGCCAGCGTCAGCAGGTACGGCAGTACTTGAGGAGCCGTAATCCGTAGAGGGTTAATCTTCTGTGCGTGGCACCAGACAGAGAACCTCTTCCATTTGTGTCCATAGCATTTAAGAGTTGAGGACGCCCTGGCCTTTGCAAGAACCACTCTGCAGTCGGCCGGTATGTCGTAACATCCAAACTCTAACGCTGCAGGAGCCAGGCCTGCAAGTTCACCGACTTCGGGTCGTAATGGAGGATGGCGCCTCCTTCCCTGGAGAGAAGATCCGCGTCCACTGATAGCTTGATTGACGGGGACACTGACAAGTCCAGAAGGTCCGGGAACCATATCTGCCTCGGCCACGCAGGTGCGACGAGGATCATCCTGCACCGTGACCTCTTGAGCTGGTTAATGAGCCGGATCAGCAGTGGCAATGGAGGGAACGCATATAGGAACAGGCCCTCCCAGGGGAACGAGAAAGCATCGCCCATGCTCCTCGGCTGAGGAAACGTGCTGGTGAACCTGCGGCACTTGGAGTTCGTCGCCGTCGCGAACAGATCGATCTGGGGTGTGCCCCACCGTCGGAAGAGGCGGTCCACTAGATCCTGTCGTAGTTCCCACTCGTGGCACGAGCGCAGCTCTCTGCTGAGCGAGTCGGCGATGGTGTTTTTTATCCCTGCCAGATGAAACGGCACCAGAAACATCCCTTGGGCGACGGCCCAATGCCACAGATCCTGAGCCTCTTTGGACAGGGCTGGGGATCTGGTACCTCCCTGCTTCCTGATGTACAACATGGTGGTGGTGTTGTCGGTGAAGATCCTCACCACCTTGCCCTTGAGGGACGGAAGAAAGGACCTGAGGGCCCAAAACACTGCACGGAGCTCCAGGACGTTGATATGGAGGGACTTCTCCGTCGGCAGCCAAAGGCCCCTCGTGTGCAGATTTTCGGTGTGCGCTCCCCACCTTTCCAGGGAGGCATCCGTGGTCACTGTCTTCTGGTGGCCCGGGGTCTGGAAGTCCATGCCCGCCGTCAGATGCGCGCGGGTGCCCCACCACCGGATCGCTCGTCGGAAGCTCTCGTCGAGTGTGATCCTGTCCTCGAAGCTGCCTGTCGTCTGGATCCAGCGAGCGTCCAGGAACTCCTGTAACGGGTGCATCCGAAGCCTGCACAGGCGGATGAGATAAATGCAAGAAGACATCATTCCGAGGAGGGACTTGATGGACCTCACCCTGGCCGCGTCCGCAACCGGCATCCGCTGCACCTTGCCCAAGATGGCCCTCGTCCTTTCCTCCGACGGAGAGGCCAGAAGCGCCACTGTGTCGAGCTTCGCTCCCAGAAACAGTGCGTCTTGAGCGGGCACCAGGTGGGACTTGGCGTAGTTTATGGAGAATCCCAGGTCCGTGAGTAGTTGGACGGTCCTCGCCGTGTGCTCCGCGGCGAGCTCCTTTGTCTTTGCTCGGATGAGCCAGTCGTCCAGGTAGGGGTAGACGTGGATCCCCTCCAGGCGCAGCTACGCCGCCACCGGTGCGAGGCACTTGGTGAACACCCTGGGTGCCGACCTCAATCTGAAGGGAAGGGCTCTGAACTGGTAGTGACGCCCTTGGACCACGAATCTGAGAAACTTTTGGTGTCCCTTTAGGATGGGGATATGGAAGTAGGCATCCTCTAAATCCAACGAGGACGGGAAATCGCCCTCCTCCAGTTTACCCAGGACGTGCTGGAGGGTGACCATCCGGAACTTCTGTGCCTTGATGAATTTGTTCATTCGTCGTAGGTTCAGGATGGGACGCCATCCTCCCGTCTTCTTCTTCACGAGAAAGTATCTTGAGTAAACTCCGGAGCCCCGAAGCCTCTTTGGGACGAGCTCGATGGCGCCTTTCTTGAGCATCGCCTTTACCTCCAAGAGAAGTTGAGGGACGTGATGTTCCTCCATGGCCACGGCGGGGACGCACGGGCACTTCTTTAGAAACTCGAGCGCGTGACCCTGGGCCAGGGCGTCCAGCACCCAACGGTCGGTGGAGATGGACTCCCACACGCTGACGAAGTTCGCCAGCCGGCCTCCCACCGGGGTGCTTCGGTGGGGGCCCGACCCCACGGCCGGTTCAGTCCTGCTTCGACAAGGCTTTGCCGCCTTGTCCTCCTTGGCGACGACGGCGGGGTCCGCCGACTTGCCTCGTCCCCTGTAGGCTTCCTGTGACGACAAACGGGCCGCTTGACGATAGGTGGAAATCCGCCGCCGGAACCTTTGGAGGCACCCTGCTTGCCTCCGTCGCTCCGAAAGGGCGGCCGTCGTTGCTGGAGAACACCAAGAGTCCGGGCCGTCTCCGTGTCCGTCTTGATGGCTTGTAGGGAATCGTCCACTGTTTTCCCAAACAGTTTGCTCCCGTCGAACGGCATGTCCAAGACTCTGGTCTGCACGTCCTGACGGAAGTCAGTTGCCTTGAGCCATCCACGCTGTCTAAGGCACACACCGTTGCCCAACTGGCAAAATCCAGTGTCAGCGATGTCCGTCGCTATCGTAATGGCGTGGTCCGACGCCACTTCTCCTTCCTGCAAGATCTCTAGGGCCTCCGCCCTCTTGTCGTCTGGTAAGAAGTCCAGCAGGGGGGCGATTTTGTACCACAACTCCCTGTCGTAGTCGATGAGATGACTCTGCGTCCCATAGTGTCCAATTTCTTGCCCTCGCCTTCCGGCGGGGAGGTTGACGTAGAGGCCGAGGCCCCCCCGCTTTCTTCCTGGCCGCCGCGGAGACGACCGAGTCCGGGGTCGGCTGTGCCCGAAGGCACAAGGGGGCCGCATCCGGGACCCGGTACTTCTTCTCGTACCGATCCCTTCTCGCAGGCGTTGTGGATGGGTTCTTGAGGAGGACGAGACCCTCATGCCAGATATCGTCCAGTAGAGGTACAGCGAGGACCGTCTTCCTCTTGGTCTCGCACCGTTGATAAAGGAAACCTTCCTTCTTCTCTTCCGGGCAGAGCTGGAAAAGCTTGGATGCCCTGGCGATCATGGCATGAAACGATCCAATCTCGTCGGGCGGGGAAGCCCGGGGAGGAGGTGACGACGGGAGATCCTCGTCATAAACCTCGTCGTCTGTGCCCGTCGCGGCCGTGTCAGTCCCCGTATCATCCCCACGGGTCGTGGACGGGGAGGAGGGCTGAGCAGGGTGCGATGGTTGAAAAGGAGGTGGAGGATGAATCCTTCTTCTCTTAGGAGGAGGGCTCCCAGAAGGGCCTGGCTCCGGGTCCCCCGTCGGGAGAGGCTCCTCCGTTGGTGGTAACGGCAATCTCCTCCTTATCTCCGAGCATAAGGACTGTATAGCCAACAAAATGGCCGCCAAGTTGTCTTGCGGCACTGGTTGAGGGGAGTCCGACGGGCGGTCAGGAGCCCCGTCGGCACCCTCGACGTTCTCGTCGTCTCCTACGTCGGGGTCCCTCCCGACGGGCTGGTCTTCTTCCACGCCAGCGCCGTGGCTTAAGACTTCGATCAGCTCCTCCTCAGAGGTTGAGGCCGAATCCACGACGACCTCCTGCCCCCCCTTTTTCTTCTCCGTCTGAGGTTTCACGGGGGTCCTGTCGATGGGCATGAAAGAGGACTCCCTCCGCGGTGGCAGGGAGACTCTGGGCCCCGAGGTCGCCACCACTGGTGTAGCCTCCACAGGCTGAGCCAGGGCTGCCGCGACTGTCTCGATAGAGGCCTTGGCAGGGTGGATTAAGGCTTTCACCACCTTAGGTGCGCTCACCGCCTTCTCCTTGGGGGGAGGGTCACCGCCTCGCTCCCCCTCCGATGGGGCCTTCGGGCTCGACCGGGGTCTCTCCAGGAGCTTTGCTGGGTGCTCGGCCTTCCTCTTTCCCGAGCCAGAGCGTTGGCTCGTGGTTGATGGCGCCGGGGAGGATGCGCCCTGCCTGGCGCCCGTAGAGCCCAACCGTTCGGCGCTCCCGGTGCCAGCGGACTCGCGGTGCTTGGCCTTCTGTTGGACCCCCGTCGCCGGGGCGCCCTCAAAGGTCTTAGAAGACCGCTCGGACTTCTTCTTCTTCTTCTCACCTGACGGGCTCTTCCCTTCCAGCCAGTTGGCGAGACGCAGATGGCGGTCCTTCATGGTCCACTCTGACATATTGCCGCAAAACGCACAGTCCTTCTCCACGTGCGTCTTGTCCTCATGCAGGCAGTAGAGGCAAAGGGAGTGTTCGTCCTCCTTAAAGACATTCTGAAGCTGGCATCCAGGGCAGACCCTGAACAGCTTTCCGGGCGTCGAGCTTCCCTTCTCCTGGGCCATGATCGAGATGGGCCTGAGAAACTTCTGGAGTCCTCCAAAAGCGTGGCTCGACAAAATCTTCACCCTTGAGGGGCGTAGGAGAATCCGACACGGGTCCCCGTTGATCGGGTAAAGAAACGGTGGAGCTTGAGGCTCTTTTGACCGAAAAAGAGAACATTTTCCTAAGAAAAAGCGCGAAAAAAACACTAAAGCACGAGAGCAATAGCACGAGGATCCCAACACTTGAACGTGCGGTAAAAATCTGAAGATGGCTGCCAGAGGCGGGGCTTAGGGAGATGGCAGTCATTGGCTGTGCTCAGTATGACGCAGAGATCAGTGATTGGTTACTACTACGAAAGACAGATCAGAAACGAAACGGATACTGATTTTTCTTTACCGAGGATTCCCAGCCTGACGACGGGGAATATTCATGAGCATGTGAATCCATGCCAGACCCCATGCTGGAGAACTATCCCGTCCCGGTGAAGCCCTGCTGCAGTCCTGAGCCATCTACCCTTCGATGACCAGAGAAGATCCAGTCCGGTGTCTTCTTCCCTTGAGCCTGGTGGGGTCAACCAGCTCATCTTCCACCCCCAGAGAATCCTCTTTGAGTTCGAAATCGCTGCACACTGCTGTAGTGGTCCAGATAGCCATCTGAAGAGCCTCTCCTGTTTTAAAGGAGCGCACCTTTTATTCACTGTCGCGCTGCTGGCTTCATCCCTGCGTAGTGCAGACCCCTCCAGACGTCGTCCTTCTTGCTGAAGCTCCAGGAACCGTGGGTCTGCAGGAAACTACCAGGAACAACTGCTGTGGCACTAGCTTCTTCCTTGAATAAGGTACTGTGTTCTGCTTCGAGGAGCTAGGGTGAATCCCTTTTCTCCTCCTCCGAGGCTTGCCCTTATCTTCCCTCCTTCTTATAACTTTTGCTTCCTCTGTTGACAATATCCAAGTACTCCTGGCAACTTTGAATCCTAAACTGTCCGACTGTGTGATCCTCGACAACAGGAACCCAGTTCCACTTGACACTGGCTCCGGCCTATTGACTCTTGAATTTCTGTCAACGAGTGTTCTCTGATTCTGTCTGCCCTGACAAAAGTATTGCCTATGATTTTTTGTCCCCAACTCTCTCTGGTTAACTCAGGTGCTAAGTGTGTTTTTGCCCCGTTAACATTTGTTGCCGCGGATACGAGTATCGTTAGTAAGACCGAACTGTCATTACCGTCAAAAAGTGATCGCATATGTATTCCCGGTAACGTCTTTTGTTTTACAACACCGGTCCGTTAAAACATAGGTTACTTACCCTGAGGTATACTGCACCAAGTGAATTGGTTGTTTGTAGTGTATTTTATGTGTGTTTTATTAATTAATAGAAGTGTTGTGGTTATAACAAATGGTTTAAAAATAAATGTACTTATATTTATTTACCTGAAACCTTGAGTCAGTGTTTGCTTGAGTCACAGTAATTCTGGTCCCTTTTTGTAATCTCTGCTACTGTTCATATACTGTTGAGATAAGCCTGGCTGCTCCGCTACTGCTACCACTTTAACACAGTAGTACAGGCTTGTACCAAAGGTGAACTTGTTTTACCACTTGTAGTCTTAATTGTGTGTAGTGGTCCCTAAGGGCAATGCACAGGATTCTGCCTAACAACCACCACATCACCACAGCTCCATCATTAACATTTTCCACAGGTCTGAGCGCATTAGGACCCTTGTCATGTGAGTTGAGCCAGAGGAATGCTTTCATGGGTTGTGACACAAATCAAGGATAGACCTCAGAAATATCTCACCCCAATTGCTCTGGATACTTCAAATTGAATGTAGAATCTCTCCTGCCTGCTTGAGACCAGTGCCATATGCAGAAACAGGTGAAGGATCAAGCGAAGCAACAACTCTAGTGCCAATGTGTAAATCTACACGGAGCACAGTGGGGGGGGCAGTTTATATACTAGCACAACGCACTGACAGGCCCAGTGTTCATATAGTCTATAGAGCTAATGTTTTTTTGTGGACATGCATCAGAAGGGCATCCAGTACATTCCCCCTTTGAATTCTGGGATGTGTAGTTCCCCATCTTTCAAATTGGTGGGAAAACTACAAATCAGCTGATCTTTAACCCGACTCTACTGATCACAGAGAAAGAGGGGTCACAGCATCAGAGGTGCACTTACTAATGTGGTCTCACTTTCTCAATGCTCTACTCTGCCAAACGCCACATAGTGCAGGGCAAGATCCAGAATGCAAAGCACTTGCTTACTGCAGCCTTTCCAAATCTGAATGAAAAGCTCACTTAATAGCTGCGGGCCCTAAAACGGTATACCGGTATAAACAACGTGACTGTTATTATAGTTCAATTAAGCTGTTCACAGTATCTATAACGTTATACCATTACACCCCTAGTTCAGAGTCAATGCTGACCGGGAGATTCGGTTCCTGGCCCATGGCCACCAGATACGTCAGTATGGTGAGGGGCAGAAGCCCCGGGCACTACTTGCACGACTAATAGCTGCCGACAGACGGCCCCCACATGCAGAATGCGTGAGAGATTCCCAGAGTAGGCTAGTGCACTCTGAAGAGGATGTTGCAGCAGTGTTTCAAACCTTCTATGGGGAGCTGTATGGTTCCAGGAACTCACAGGATCCGGAGGCTCTGCGACAATATTTGGAAGAGGTGGAACTGTATTGGGTGGAGACACATCTCTGTGAACCTCTCAATCAGGCAATATCCCTGGAAGAGATCCTACTGGTAATCAGAGAGCTCCCGGGGTCAAAATCACTGGGGCCTGATGGGCTGACAGGGGAATTTTACAAGGCTAACGCCCCTATCCTGGCCCGATGCTTCTGCGGATATATGAGGAATCGCTTGAGGCTGGGGCACTCCCCCCCACCCCCCACGATGCATGAGGCAAATATAGTGCTGTCACATAAACAGGGGAAACCAAGCGACGACTGTGCCTCATATCAGCCGATCTCCTTAATCAACGTTGACAATAAAATATTTGCCAACATCCACTGATGCCCGGGCTGGTGTTGGCTGGTGAGACGGGGGTTTATTCCCGGTAGTAACACCACTTTTGGCCATTGCCGCCTCTTTGGGGTCATGGAGGCGCCCGACCATGCATCCCAGGCGATCGCAGTGTTTTTGGATGCCGAGAAAGCCTTTGACTATCAAATGGCTCTTTTTATTTGCGGTGCTCCGGAACTGTGACTCAGCCCCCCACTGTATTAAACTGGTTTGTCTTCTGTACATTAACCCCTCTGCGAAAAAAATTATAATGCAGCGGGAAAATCAGTCAGCTTTGAAATGGGAAAGGGAACCCGACAAGGATGCCATCTCTCCCCGCTCCGGTTTGCCCTTGCAATGGAGCCGTTGGCGGCGATCCTCAGAGAGCGGCACATCTAGAGGGGGTCAATCTTGGTCCGCACAGATTGATTATATCTCTTATACGTGGATGATATGGCACTCTATTTTGACAACCCGGTGGACAACTTGTGCCCTGTGATATTGATATTGATATTTTATTTCTATCGCGCTCACACACAAGTGTTTCAGAGCGCAACAAGGCAAGGGAAGGGGAACAGGGGAGAACAAAAACAACGATCTTACTAGGCCCCGTGACATTGAGAACGCGCAAGTGCATGGTAGAGGGGGAGGGGCAGAAGTGCATGGTAGGGGGAACAAAAGGAGAGTGCGGAGCGAGGAGGAAAATAAATTAATAAATAAAAAAGCAACAAACAGTGGGAGTGCAGCCAGCAAGTGGCAAGTGCTGGGTTTAAGGCAGCAGGCTGGGTAGGTCTGATAAGTGCAGGAAGAAAAAAAAAGAGGGGGGCTGTATGGGTACAGACACAGACCCCAGTGCAAGGGGTGGCCCGGGGGCAGTGCGTGAGGGTGGCAAGAGGAGCAGGTACCTGGGCCCTGAGGAAAGAGGGTGGCCAGGTGCAAGGTGCCGAGGGGGAGTACAATCAGCAGGGTAGAGGGGGGGCAAAGGCAGAAGCAAAGAGGAAGGTCTTGAGGTACTTCCGGAACCAGAGATGGTTTTCCTCAGGTTTTAGAGTAGCAGGGAGGCTGTTCCAGAGGGAGGCCCAAGCCGAAGACAGAGATCTACCCCCAGCTCGTTTCTTTGAGAAACGACTGACCCTGAGGGAGTTAGAGGAGCGAAGTGCTCGAGATGGGAGGTATTTGCGGAAGGATAGCTGAAGTTATGTTGGACCCAGGCCCCAGAAAGCCTAGTGGACAATGCAGAGGGTTTTAAATGTAATCCTTGCATCCACTGGGAGCCAATGGAGAGATTTCAGAGTTGAAGAGATCTGATCCCAGGGCTTGAGGCCAAGGACAAGTCTTGCAGTCCTGTTCTGGATAGGCTGCAAAGGGCAGAGAGTAAAGGTAGGTAGATTAAAAAGAGGCTGTTGCAATAGTCCAACCTAAAGAGAACCAAAGCTTGGGAGACAGTGAGCTTCTGGGGGAATGAGAGGAAAGGAAGAGTACCTCTGAGGAGTTGCAGTGGGAAGTTTGACTTTTTTGGTACATCAGCGATGTGGGCGGAGAGTGTGGAATCAAAGGTGACACCAAGGTTCAAAGGTGACCCTTTGCGGGAGGTGTTGCGATTTGGGGAATTCTCAGGCCAAAGGCTTAATCATAGCAAGTCCATGGTGTTTCCCCTCCTGGAGGGAATCAAGGAGTTCCAAGATGAGTTTGGTATTAGGTGGGAGACCACTGGAGTTCGGTATCTAGGGGTATTGGTAACAGGGAGGAGTTATTTTGTAACAATTATGGGAGGATAATTGGGAAACTTCGAGAGGCGGTGTTCTGATGGTGGCTGTTCCCGCTTACGCTACTCGGGTGAATCTCTATCGTGAAAATGATAATACTCCCCACATTTTTGTATCTCTTTCTTAACGTTCCTCTATTACTGTCGCGCAGCTTTTTCCGGCGACTGCGTAGACTCATCCTCTATCTGATATGGACTGGGAAACCGGCAAGGGTGGCCTACGCGATGCTGACACGCCGACTACTAGAGGGTGCCTGGCTCTACCTGATCTTGAGCGCTATTACTGGGCTGCGCAGGTACACTTTCTTGGGCACTGGTACGCCACACACACTGTGAGACCACACGTACAGGTGGAGAGGGCACTAGCGGCTCCCAACCTGCTGCGGGCGATGATTCTCGGGGAGCCTCGGGCATCACCCACCACCCAAAAAGTTGTTAAAATCACTAGCAGTCTGAGGAAAATGGCGGGGGGGAGGATTTCTCCATTCTGTATTCACCTCTCCTTCCAGCAAGGCACATAACAGGGCTGGCTATAACCATTGAATGGGTACATCTACAATGGGCGAGCAAACTGGGCGTTGAGACCCTCAGCAATCTATTAGTGGACGGAGTGTTCCTTACTGTACAACAGGCAAGGGAGCGGGAGGGCACCTCAGCGCTGGATGTATTTCTATGTTTTAGGTTGAGGCATGCACTAAAGGGCCTCCTCACTTCACTTCCGACACAACCCTTGGTGTGGCCACTATTACAAGGGGTGAGCCAATCACAGGGGGAGGGTTGACTAGTCTCGCGAATCTATACAGATTTGGGGTCAGGAGTGGCATGGGAGTGTGGGGCCCCGAGTTGGCGGTGGGAGGCAGCTCTGGGGGGGAGATTGGAGATGAAGACTGGGCTTATGTACAGAGAGAAACTACGAAAGGGTCCCTAAACTGCAAATACAAGCAAATACATTTTAATCTCCTACACTGGGTTTCTCCATTTAGTGTGGGAGTGCCCTCAGGTCTCTGGGTTTTGGTCGGAGGAATTAACAAAAGTTTCTCTGATTATTGGGGAATCACTGACACCGGGCCCTATATTAGCACTGTTGGGATGAGACGTCTGGTGGGACTATTGCTGGTCTTGGCACTCAGCAGGGTGGCCATCGCTTGTGGGAAGGGCTGCCCTCCCAGCATGCAGGGTGGCTGCAGGACGTGGCTTAGTGTCAGGATATTGAGACTGCCTTTATTTAGACTCTACCTCTGCATGAGGTCTGGGGCCCATACATTCAATATCTGATTGAAACAGCGGACTGAAAGTGTTGAATGTAGTAATGAGAATGTTACGTTTCGTGTTCTACCAACATGTACTTGCAAATTTGGGTGGGCGGCGGGGGAGAAATCGGACTCCATGTAAGTTTCTGTGTGGTTGTTAAAACACCAAAAATAAAGTAGTTAACAAAAAAAACTTTATTAAAAGAAAAAAGGGTTGCAAAATGCCTCATTGTCCCTACTATAGAAGGTATTTTCCGTACCTCAACCAAAATGAAGGGTCTGTCCAATGTCAAAATGTCCAAAGCAAACTATACTGTGTCCGAAATCCTATCCTCGCCCTCACAATCTAAACGTAACTGTAAGGTGCCAAGGGTAAGCCACTGGTCTTGAAAGGTGTAGACATGTTTAAATGCAAAAGAAATATAAATATATATGTACTCCAACACAGCCACTCCCATTGGGTAACGTTCACAGTCCGAGGGGATTGGCTCTGTTCCCCAGGTTTATATTCTAGAGACTTCAATACTCCTAATGGCACACATTCTCCTTGGAGTTCTCTGGTAAACACACAATATTGTGGCAATATTATTTGGGTGACCATATATATGGGGACAGGGGCAACAAAAACATTTTTTTTTTTTTAAAAAACCAAAAAAAAAAAAAAGTGTCCCCCGCATGTTCCATGCAATAATGTCGCCACAAAAAAACGGCCATTTTTTGGCGATATTTTTGCACGGCGAGATTTTTGTGGCAACATTATTACATGGAACCGGGTGAAATTCAGCATAAGGAACAAGTAACTGTGATGAATCCTGCAGAATCCTCAGAAAAACCCTACCTAAATTCTCCTCCCAGGTGGCCGGGTTAAGGCAGACACTTCTTGATCCCGGCACTGAAGGTGGTATTAGCCAGAAGGATCACCTGGGAAGAGAAGGGTCCCAAGAAAATAGGAGGACTCTGTTGGGTGAGATGCGATATTTGTCTCCCTTGGTACTCTTGTTCAGAAGGGAATTGCCATAGCATTTCGGTGCTGGTCTGCCCAGGTGGGCGGGACAAAGACAGATATGCAAATGGATATTTCCCATCTGTGAAAGGTACAGTGAGCTAAAATGTGGGTACCATCCCACAGAACAGGCCATTTTTGCTGTGTTTGTTCTCATAGAGGGGCACCCATGACAAATATTTTGATTAATCCATTATCTGACAAAGTTGCCCCTCAAAGTTACCCACATCTATAACAGAGAGAACTCTTGTAGCCAACAGGAGAAAGTTGGGTGTGGACATCAGAATATTACCACATTAGGTGCTAATAGAACTGGCACTCTGATTCCAAAACAATCATGGACTCCTTTTAAATTTCTTCCTGAAAACAGGATCATTAACGGAAGTGAAGTAAATCCATTTAAACATTGGATGAGGCTAGAAGAACAAGTTGCTCACCCCTGGTAACGTTCTTTCGATTGCATGTTCCACACACGTATTCCTCAATTTATGATCATTATCCTTCCAGCTTCAGCTGCTTTAGAATAATATTTTGACAGGGATCTTTGTGTGCCATCTCATCCAGTCAATGTCCCTCGAGGGCCTCGGTTCGACTGTCAACGTCATCATTAGTAAAATAGCGCATGCAGCGCCCGTTGGCTTCAGTTCTGTTTTCCCCCCTCCTGTAGTGGAATTACCAGGTGTACCGTAGACCGCAGGCTCCAAGAAAGCATTAAGTGTAAAGACACGTAAATTGTACGGTGGGGCAGGCTTAGAGGGGCGAGAAGGAATATGTGGGAGGAACATCCAATCAAAAGAATGTTACCAGGGGTTAGTAACTTTTTCTTCAAAAGAATTGGGTCCTCTCACGTATTCCTCATCTTATGATAAGACTCCCAAAGCAGTAATCATTTGGTGGTGGGAGTATGAATTATAGTGTGTCTTAATTGTTTTCATGAACTGAATGAAGGAATGTTTTTCTAAACTGTCCTTGACTGGAAGATGAATCAGGTAGTAGTGTTAAACAAGTGTGTGAACAGATGACCAAGTGGCTGCTGCACATATGTCTTTTACTGGAACACCACTCTGAAGAGCAGCAGAGGTTGCCATGCCCCTGGTGGAATGTACTCTCAAACCTTCCGGAAGGTCTTTGCCTGCTAACCTGTAACATTCCCCAATAACCAGGATGATCCATCTGAATAGGGTCTGTTTTGTCACTGCTAAACCAAATTTAGGGCCTGTATAGCCAATGAATAATTGGTAGTTTTGACCAATTTTTGCCATTCTTGATATGTAAAAACCGAGAGCCCTCTTGGGACCCAGCCTATGTTATTATTATTATTATTATTATTATTATTATTATTATTATTATTATTGTTATTATCTTTCTTCCTCCTTCCCAGGATGAGGAGGTGGGTAGAAAGTTGGCCAAATGATCTTTTGCAACAAGTGGAAGTCGGAGAAAAGAAGGATTTACTCTGAGAACAACCATGTCTTTATAGAAAGCAGTATGTAGAGGTTTACAGTGAAGTGCCTGCAACTCGCTTACCCTGTGGACTGACGTTATTGCTATTAGTAAAACAGTTAACAGTCTGTTATGCTTGAACTAAAATGGTGCTGGTGCGCAGTGCATTCTGGGAGCGCTCGGAGTCATGATGGATATTTACTTCATGCCGCAGTGAAAAGCTGCACACATTTTGCTGAGTGTTAGATTCACAGTGCTGAGGAAAACATGCTTTCCAAACCTGGTATTCGGTCAAGGACATTTCTGCTGGGAAAGCTAACTTTGTTATGGTTTGTTACTGTTCTCTGCGGAGCGTGTTTTTAGAGGAGGGAGGCACTTTGCTCCTTGAGGGTGGCTCTCGATTGACCCAGCTGGCAACCGACAGCTGCTCATCAACTGCGCAAGTGCCATTTCCAGAAGGTTCGAGAACTGCCACCCCTTTGCGGAGTGTGTATATATGCGGAAACTGTCAGGAAAGGAAGAAGGCGATGGATATGGCAGGGGAAATGTTCACAAAATACACAGTAAACAACCTTGAATATAACAACGTGCATTCAATACCCAAGACTCGTGTATACCACTATATGAAAAGGAATGTAGGGTAAGCACTTAGAACCTCCTTATGACTGAAAGGAAAGTCGGCAAACTCCTTACCCACTATGTTATTACAGATACTGACAGCGCTAAGCCCACGTAGAAGGCAAGCAGGGACAGAATCTGTAAACTGACACTCTAGACGGTACTGAATAAAGAATTTGAAAACAGTACTCACAAGGACCGGAATGACCACATGAATGCCAGTACTCACGAAGACCGGAAAGACCACTTGGATGTCTGTATTCACGAGGACCGGAAAGACCACTCAAAAGTCAGTACTAACCCACAACCCTGTAAATCAAACAAGAACCCAGAAGGCAGTAAAGGCAAAGAGTGAGGATGACTAAATACCTAAGCCCCAGTCAAGAGGCAAGAAGGAATAGTACAGTGTGGAAAACAAAAGTTAATCAAACAGGAGCTAATTATAACAGCTTCCCACACCTAATAATAAATAGGAAATAAATGTAAAAGTGTAAAGGAAAACATGGCATGGATCCCAATAGAAGGCAAGGATCAGGAGCAGTGAAAACGATATCAAAAGGGAAACTTTCCCACCCATCCAAGGTGAAAAGGCAGGAAACTAAACCTGTAAAGGAAAGATTAATGCAACAAGTCTTTCAGTAGCAAAGGACAATTTCTAGGAAACAGTGAACACAGGCAATTGGGCTACAGCAAAAGGAAAGCTCAGAGAAAGGCTGCCTGCAGACAGAGAAAGGGAGAAAGGGATTTCCAAAAGGCAGAAATCAATTAGGCATACAAATACGAATTCCAGGACAAGGAACAAGAAACACTAACTAGAAACTGGGCACAAAAACTAGGAACCAGGAACAAGGGACCAGTCAAGACAGGAACGCTGCAACAATGACCAGCGCTGGACTGAAGCAGACTGAGGCTTTTAAAGCTGCTTAACGAGCACACCACTCAGGCGTGTCGCCTGCTGCACCTGCAGCCACAGGTGTTGCCTATCCTCCACCCAGCCTTGTCCTGCAAGGGAGGAGGTGAGGCAGTGAGCCAGGCATTCTGGGAAGCATAGTCATTTGATTAGAGTAGCAGTAGCATGCTGGCTGCCAAAAACCTGGAATGGATCCAGAAGGGAAGTAATTTGGGAAATAAGGTTTTAGCGCTCCCAATTCATCAGGACACTGTAGCATAAGGTTCGGAGGAAATGTCCAGTAGGGAAGAAACCCCAAAACATGCCCCTTAGTGGCGGGAACGGGAGCGAAGGGAGCGAGCCGTGACAGAAACCCGGAGGTGGTCAGGTGAGACTTCAGCCGGAGGAGGACACTTACGCCGTGGTGCTCTCGGCCTGGCTGTTCCCGGGGTCTTCCAGCCGCTTCTGGGTGAGATGAGGAATCCAGTTACGCTCACAGTGATGTATAAGCTTTTGAATTCTTTGTTTCTTTTGTGATTTATGTCTATGTTACTTCTGTGAATTATTTCTATGTTATCACTGGTTGCTTCTAAGCTTTGAATAAATAGCTGTATAAGTGCTGATTATCTTCTAAGAGTGTGTGGTTGTGAGTTATTGAGTCTTTCTGCGTTCAAAGTATTTGCTCTATAATTGCATTGGTGATTTATGTTTTTCTGTGCACTCTGGGGAGAGCAATACATTTTTGGCGTCACAAACAGGATACTTGTGATGAGTTGTTCCGAGTATTCAAGAATCTGTTGGAACGTAGATAGGATTCGGTTATCTTGCAAGTGAACGTTTTTGAGCAGTGAAGTTTTTTTTTTCCTTTGCCGGTGTGTGCGTGCCTGTGGGAGTGATTGCAGTGTGGAGAGAAAAAATATATAGATATAAAGAGGTTTTGTTTTGTTTGCGATAATGAGTAGTTTGTTCAGGAAGAAGAGCGTTACCGCTGGCGGTGACTGTTCTGATGTTGTTATTCCAGGCTGGACTAAGAGTCCATATGATAAGTTGGCCCAGGAGTGGGCATGTGGTGTAGGTCTAAGTGAAACATGGGATCAAGGATTGGGAGATGCCGATCCGGCTGATGTAATGGCATGCTTGCTACAAGTTCCAGTAGAATGTGGCAAAGAATGTGCGGCATTAGGTAGGCAAGGTTGGGTTCTTTTGCATGCTTATAGGAAAATACATCAAATGAAGGTGGAAATGAAAAATGAGGTTTTGCGATTAGAGAGAGAGAGCTGGCTGCAGAACGGCAGACTGCGTTAATGCAGCAGATTCAAATGAAAATGTTTAAAGATAAGGCTGACACATACCAGGCTGTGGCTGAGAGGGCAGCAGTCAGAGTAGCCCGGTATAAGTATAGGAAAAGACGGGGAGGGGTCAACAAAAGAAAGGTGGCAACTGTAATCCCTACCGCTGGTGTGGACTGGGATCCGGATAAGTGGGATGGTGATATTTTTGATTCAACCAGTCTAGAAAGTAGTTCCGCAAATGAGTCTGACCCCAAAATGGAAGTGAAAAAGAACATTGGCGGCTAAGCCCGTTAGAAGACGGCGAGCCGGACCCCACCCTTAGAATCCTGCTGGCGGAATGGTGGATCTAACCACGCTGGAGCATTACACACAGCAGGAGGTTGGGGAAATGATTACCCGTTTGAGGCAAAAATCAGGGGAAGCTTTATTGACATGGATGGTGAGATTACTAGGTGGGGGGCTGCAGGGTTGTTGGTAGATTCTATGGATTCACCGCGTTTTTTACCCCTGTCAATTGACACCAATGTACAGGAGGTCTTAAGGGCAGGACCACCCCCTGACGCAAATGGTCAAGATACACAGGTGCCTTTGTTGCACCTGATAGCCCAAGCATGTAACCGTAAATACCCCATTACCACAGATTGGCCTAGTGAAGAAACGAAGTGGTATACGTTGAGAGAAGCAATTTAAAAAGTCAGAGAGCATGCTATGAAAGAGGCTATTCACATACATGCTCCTGATCACATGGGGGCCGTGCCGCTCTCAGTTTCAACTCGAAACATGGTGATTAGAACCGCGCCACCCGCATACAAAAGTGTCATTATGACTTTGCTCATAGGTAGGACGGGCAAAGCTACTGATGAGGTAGCGGATGCCATTCGGTAACTTGCAGATTTAGGAGAGTGGGATAAGAGAGATAACAAGCCACGGGAGAGAGAGGGGCGTAGTGAGAGAAGAACCGAAGGCAGACGGCAAGATAGCAGAGATTCCCGAGTGTCCCGAAAATACATGTTTTTGGCTTTGTTAAAAGATGGAGTGCCACACGAAGAAATTGATGGCATTGAAACCAGAGTAATGTATGAATTATACAAAAAACGAGGACTTGCAGCCAAAGTGCGCTATAAACAGGTTAAGAAACAGGTAGTTACCACGCCACAGGGGGATACCTCACCTTCTGCTCCCCCTGCGGAAGAACAAGACGAAGGGTCTATGGGGATACCTTCCCCGTACCAGCCAACATACGCTGATTTGAGAAAGGTGGCGAGTGCAATGTTAGAGGCGGAGTCGAGTCACACTCATTCGAAGTTTGACTAGGGCTTCGGCCAAGCTCCGGCAGCGTCTGCCCGCATAAAAGTTGATAGGCGGCCTCATGTTGATGATAAGATTTTTTGGGGGCCAGGAAATACACAAGGGGTGCGAGCATTGATAGACACCGGGGCGGAGGCCTCTTTGATTCATTGCAATCCAACACAATTTAAAGGCAAACAGTTTACTATTACAGGTTTAGGGGGAAAGGAGACCCCCGCATTACAAACGAAAGTGGAGATGAAAATAGGCAATTTGAATAGGCAGAAATACCAAGTGTTGATTGTCCCGATACCTGAATATATAATTGGCTTTGACATTTTGGCAGGGTTAACCTTGGGACTTGGCGGTAAAACGTACCAGTTTGGGGTGAGTGCATTGATCTGTACACCTATTACCGTAGGCAAATTGAAGATGCCCCCAGTGCAAGTGCCAGTGGCAACCAAGCGGGTAGCAATGAAACAATACCGCATTCCTGGGGGGCACAAGGAAATTTCAGACACAATCAAAGAGTACGTGCAGGCAGGTGTATTACGCCCTATTACCACTAGGGGTGTCACGGTATTAGTTTTACGACGGTACAATAACCTTCTTGCCAAATGACGGTATATCATGGTTATCGCGGTACAGCAGGTGGAGTTAACTAATCTTAACAAATATTTTCTAAAAAGTCATAAATTGTCAGATTTATCATCACAAACAAAACCAGGCATCCAGGGCCAGAATTGGGCTTTTCAACATACTTTGCACTGAAATGCCACCCCTTGCTTCCACCAAACACAAACATGTGTGGAGAAGAGGAGGGGGGTGGCGGGGGGTGCCCTGCTGCGACTGGCAAAGCAAACTGAATAGTTTTTCTTAAGTGGTCATTTAGGCTTTTAGCTCCCCCACTGGCCACTGGTGAAGATGAACATGTTGCATCTTGATAACCTGCATGCCACAGATCAATGGAGTCTGGTGGTAGTATACACTTGTGCGCATACACACACGCACACGCACTCTCTCTTTACGTTACAGCCTTTAGTTTACTTGCGGGCCAAAAGGTGTTCAGTAATCACAGACATGTTACCTTTTGGTATGGCAGCAGGGAATACCCACAGAGATGAGTAAATTTTGCAGTGTGACTTACTATATGTAAATTCAATGATAGAACCAGGGAAATCCCCCATTGTCATATGTTTAGAAAACATCCATTATAAATATATAAACCCCAAAGCCGCCAACCCAAAGTAAACCCTTTTCCTTCTTGGCACTGTATTTATTCTTCCTATTGCTAACATAGTGATTTTGTGTCAGGCACGTGTGGTTTATGGAATGGCATTAAAAACTGCTCCAACTGAAACTACTTGGCAGACGGCACATCCAACAGTGCAAGACCAAGACACTGCAGCACTTGCTTACTGCAGCCTTTCCAAATCAGATTGAAAAGCACACTTAACAGTATGAACGGTATACCGGTATAAACAATGTGACGGTTATTATTGTTCAATTAAGTGGTTCACGGTATCTTTAACGGTATACCGTAATACCGTTACATCCCTAATTACCACTGCATGGAACAATCCTCTCTGGCCTATTAAAAAGGGAGATGGGTCGTGGAGGATGACAGTGGATTACAGGGAGTTGAATAAACACACTCCTCCCTTAGTGCCCGCAGTCCCAGATGCCATTACCTTGATTGAGAATGTCCAAAAGTTTGAGGGGACTTGGTATGCAGTGATCGATTTAGCCAATGCATTTTTCTCTGTGCCAATTGCTGAAGAGTGTCAAGAGCAGTTTGCATTTTCGTGGAGTGGACGTCAGTACACTTTCACGAGGCTACCTATGGGGTACATACATAGCCCGACTATCTGTCACCGGCTGGTGGCAGAGCACTTAGACAAGATACTGTGTAAACCTGACATACAAATCTCTCATTACATTGATGATATTTTGATTCAGGGCAAGGATGAGCACAGTGTGCAAAGCCAGTTAGATGTCATTATGGAAGGATTGAAGGAAGGGTGGGAGATTAACCCGAGTAAAATTCAAGGTCCAGCTGAAACAGCGATATTCCTAGGGATTCAGTGGCATCCTGGGCATCGAGAAATGGTGCCAAAAGCCAGACAGAAAATACTTGAATTCACCACTCCAATGAACAAAAAGCAAGCTCAGCAGTTTATAGGACTGTTTGGGTTTTGGAGACAGCACATTCCCCATTTAGGGCAGATATTGGCCCCCTTCTACAAGGTGACACGAAAGAAATATGAGTTTCAGTGGGGGGAGGAGCAACAGAAAGCCTTTGAGCTGGCGGAAGACACTGTGCAGCAGGTGCTTGATTTATGGCCATTGAAGGAAGGCGAAGTGGAATTAAATGTGTCTGTACAAGACAATTATGCTAACTGGAGTGTGTGGCAGAACCAAGACAGGAAACGTGTACCATTGGGGTTTTGGAGTCGTAAGTTGCCCGATGCTGGTAACTCATACACTACGTTTGAGAAGCAATTGCTAGCGTGTTATTGGGCACTTGTTGATACCGAGCAAATGACGGTGGGCCATGATGTATTGATGAGACCAGAAATACCAATCATGCAATGGGTACTGAGCTCTCCTAAAACGCATAGAATAGGACATGCTCAAGAAGCCAGCATAATTAAATGGAAATGGCATATTCAAGACAGAGCCAAATCAGGAAAGGGTTGAGTGGCAAAATTACATGAGCAAGTAGCCAACAGACCGCCCTCAGATTACATACCACCGGAAGTGCCTGAAAAACGTGAGTCTCCCGCGAAATGGGGAGTACCTTACAGCGATTTGACCGTGGAGCAAACAGAGCATGCTTGGTTCACGGATGGTTCAGCTCGATATGTGGGAACTGAGCGGCACTGGACAGCAGTGTCGTACAATCCCAAGACAAAAAAGATGTTGACAACGACAGGGAAAGGGAAGAGCAGTCAGTTTGCAGAGCTTTACGCAGTTTACCAAGCATTGAAACAAGAGACCCCTGGTCAATGTTATGTGTACACAGATTAATGGTCAGTGGCGAATGAATTGGCAGTATGGTTGCGCACTTGGCAAAAGAATGGGTGGAAGATTCATTCAAAAGAGTTGTGGGGAAAAGAACTGTGGCAAGATATTGCAGAAATGTTATCACAAAGTGAAGTCACTGTATACCATGTGGACGCGCATTGTGCCACAGACTCAGAACGTTGGTTTAATTCTGTTGCAGACGAACACACCAAGATTTCTTCTGTGGATGCAGAGGCTCAGGAAGACGATTTGGAGGGTTTGGCCAAATGGGCCCATCAGAAATGTGGGCACCTTGGAGAAAAGGCTACTATCAGGCGGGCACAAGCTCGAGGAATCAGTCTTCCTTTAGAAGTAGTGAAAACAATCATTTTGCAATGTCCAGTGTGCCAACACCAACTGCATAGACCTATCCCTCAGATTGTTCGAGGTACATTGCGAAGAGGACAATTACCAGTTCAAATTTGGCAGATTGATTATATCAGTCCCATGCCAATCAGTAGAGGTTGTCAGTATGCATGCACTATTGTGGATACATACTCAGGATATTTGATGGTTTTGCCGTGCAAACGTGCAACACAACTGAACACCATCAGGTTGTTAGATCAGATCATACTACATTATGGAGTGCCTTTGCAGATTCAAAGTGACAATGGGTCACATTTCAAAGGCAAATTAATCCAGGAGTTTTGTCAGGAAAAGAGCATCGAGTGGTTGTATCACGTACCCTATTACCCAGCTGCTTCAGGGTTAATTGAACGAATGAATGGGTTATTGAAAGAACAGTTGCGCAAATCTGGAGACGGCAGTTTGGCAGGCTGGCGTGATCGTGTGTTTGATGCGGTGCAAGTATTAAACAATAGACCTGTGAATGAGCATGAAACTCCTTTGATGCGATTTATGACTCCTACTTTACAGGTTCAACCCAATTCAGTCAGAGAAACACTATTATACTGGGAAATTACTCAGGGTTCTTTAGCTCCCTATCGAGCAACTCCAGAGTCAGCAGGGGTAGACTTGCATTCCCATGAAGAAATCAGATTAGACCCGAGAGGGATGGTTGTAATTGAAACAGGGATTGGAGTACAAATTCCCCCAGAGCATATGGGATGGATTGCCCCTAGATCTGGCCTAGCATTGAAGGGAGTTCAAGTGTTGGGAGGGGTAATTGATGCTGATTATCAAGGCAAGATTAAAGTCATCCTAATGAATAGTGGGGACCAATTGTTATCAATCCACAAGGGTGATCGAGTGGCCCAATTGATCATTATTCCCGTTAAGTTGTCCATGATTAAGAAGGGGGATCCTCCTACAGTGTTAACTACCCGTGGGGATCGCGGTTTTGGCTCTTCAGACAGTATGGTACCAGGTGCAAAGGTGTGGGTGGAAAAGCCAAGTGGCCCACCAGTGCCCGCAGATTTCATTGCATCAGGCAAAGATCAAGTATTTTTAGTCATGGAGCCTGGTAGAAAGAAATGGCAATATGTACCCGCAGACAAATGTTACCTGAGAGGGTGATGTGCAACACAGATCTCTCTTTTCTGGGTTTGCCTTGTAGATCCTGTGTCTGGCTGGTATAATTGTGGTACTAAATGGACTCCATTTGGGAGAGTTAAACAGCCTGCTGCTACCAACGAAAAATGTCACATCTGTGCCAGTGATCAAGGGGATACTGATAGTGATGAATAATGTTGTCCCAAAGCAGCCTTATGCCGATTCCGAAAAGTCAGCCAGACCGAAGACATGGATTCGTGAAATACGGCAAACACGTCAGGAGCAAGTAAAAACAACCTTGATGCCAGTCATGCGACATGCATTTTCAGGACGGTGAAAACATTCTACTATGATCACCCAGACGGAGAATATGTGGATATATCTGGCACAGCAGGTGCTAAACATATCGCACTTCTGTCTTACTGATGTGCCAATGCTGAAACTTTACTGACTACGTGCTTAGTAGCAGTACCGACGCCTGTTCCAGTTTTAAAGCATATCTTCGGCGTCACACACAATGATTCTTTGGTTCAAGATTTTGATATTAGGCAATCTTTTTCCGTTTATGAGTACTGTAGGTTCTGCCAAGAAACCGATCGCAAATGGAGAAATTTGACACGTGTTATTACTTATAATATAACCCAAGGTGATATATCTTATTTTATGACCTGCAATGCACAAGAAATTGGCAAATGCCAACAGATCGATTTAACCAAACAACAAAATCATACAAGGTTTGAGCAGCGACTGTGTTCGCGAGTGCCACGCAAATCGCAAATGCACCAGTGTAAATAATACTATGTCTTGTAATCATACAGTGATAGCTGCAAGTCATTTGAATCATGTGAAACTTCCAACAGCATGGCTCTTTTCATGTGGAAACATCACATACACTTATATTCCAGCTAACATTTCCGGAGGTCCATGTGCTTTAACTCGGTTAGGACTAATGATGTTTACTTTACACCCAGCAATAACTCGAGGTAAACGGTCAACTTTCGAATCTATAGGTCTATCTCCTGATTGTGATTCACATGTACACTTGTTATCAGAAGCTGAGGTTCTAGCATTAACCCTTTCATTAGTGGGAGTTTGGGGTTTAGCTGCTGGAGGTTACAAATCTTTGATGAAATTAGCATGTTTAGTAGTCAAAAGCTTTAATCATACTTCTCAGGCATTAGAAGAATTACTCCTTGAGAGTCAAGTTATTAGAAAAGCAACTTTGCAGAAGAGAGCTGCTGTTGATTATCTATTGCTAAAGTATCATTTAGGGTGTAACGCATTTGAAGGTATGTGTTGTTTCAATTTAAGTGATCATTCACGATCTATTGAAAGTCATTTTCGAAGGTTTGAGGGATCTCATTTCTCAAGTGTCTCAAGATCGTACTGGGAATTGGTGGGATTGGTTATTTTCATGGATACCTGATATTGGGGGTACACTACATTACGCTTTGGCTTGCATTTTTATTATATTGGCTATCATAATAGCTTGTTGTTGTTGTATTCAATGTATTCCCAATTTAGTTTTAACGTTTCGTAGGTTTCAGAGACCGGCTCCTTTGCCACCAGGCTATGGAAGGTAAATTTCCAAGGGTGGAATTGTTATGCTTGAACTAAAATGGCGCTGGTGCGCAGTGTATTCTGGGAGCGCTCGGAGCCATGATGGATATTTACTTCATGCCGCAGTGAAAAGCTGCACACATTTTGCTGAGTGTTAGATTCACGGTGCTGAAGAAAACATGCTTTCCAAACCTGGTATTCGGTCAAGGACATTTCTGCTGGGAAAGCTAACTTTGTTATGGTTTGTTACTGTTCTCCGCGGAGCATGTTTTTAGAGGAGGGAGGCAATCTGCTCCTTGAGGGTGGCTCTCGATTGACCCAGCTGGCAACCGACGGCTGCTCATCAACTGCGCAAGTGCCATTTCCAGAAGGTTCGAGAACTGCTCCCCTTTGAGGAGTGTGTATATATGTGGAAACCTGGCGGTGGTCAGGTGAGACTTCAGCCGGAGGAGGACGCTTACGTCCGGCACTCCTGTGAGCTGTGGTGCTCTCGGCCTGGCTGTTCCCGGGGACTTCCAGCCACTTCTGGGCGAGATGAGGAATCCAGTTACGCTCACGGTGATGTATTTCCTTTTGAATTCTTTGTTTCTTTTGTGATTTATGTCTATGTTACTTCTGTGAGTTATTTCTATTTTATCACTGGTTGCTTCAAAGATTTGAATAAATAGCCATATAAGTGCTGATTATCTTCCAAGAGTGTGTGGTTGCGAGTTATTGAGTCTTTCTGCGTTCAAAGTATTTGCTCTATAATTGCAATGGTGATTTATGTTTTTCCGTGCACTCTGGGGAGAGCAATACACAGTCTTAAGTAACAGGAATGTATTGGCTCAAAACGGATGCATTCTAACACCAGGTTAAGAACCCATATAGGGACTAGGAAAGGAACTGGTGGGAATACGTTAGTAAGACCCTTTAGGAATTGAACAATCAGAGGATTTTAAAATATTAATCCTCTGAAGAGCGCTTGAAAATAGCGCCACCAGGTAACCTTTAATTGTCCCAATCTGGAGCCTGAGATTCTCCAGATGTAACAAAAAAGAAAGCACTATAGGTGTATCACAAAGAAAAGGGTCCATATTCTTATCCCTGCACCAACTGCTGAACTTATTCCAATGGCAGTGGTACAAAGATTTTGTTGCTGGCCTTCTGACCGAAAGTAAGATCTCCATTACGTCATCTGCGAGGTCCCAATCCTTGTATCTCAACCTCTCAGAAACCATGCGTGAAGGTTGAGTGTCTTGACCTCTGGATGGAGAACCAGACCCTCCTCTCGCGAGAGATGGTCCTCTCTTTGTGGAGGACACATTGGAGGGCAGATGGACATGTCCAGAAGGTCAAAGCACCACGTCCTCCTGGCCCAATCCGCAGCAATTAGGATCATGGATTTCGTGAACTTTCTCCTGCTCACGTGAGGAAATGACAGGTACTGCAGGAAATTATAAGTTACTCACCGTAGTGACTAACGTACTCCTAGTGCCTAGTCCCCTTTCCTCCATACTGTATGGGCGTCCATCACTAGGGACGGGAGACGGAACCTTTTTCACCATAAAAAATCTTCTTACCCGTTAAATTTAGAGGTGCGGCCCTGGGAGCATGCACTCCCCTGACTCCACCCACCGGCGCCCCTCCTCAGTCCCCTTTGATGCGTCGACAATATTACCATGGCCTAATGACACCAGTTTTATTAGGAGGTAGGATGGTGGGACGTATGGAGGATAGTGCACTATGGACGAGTACGTAAGTCACTTCGGTGAGTAACTTATAATTACTCCTACGTCACGTCCCCTTTCCTCCATACTGTATGGGCGATTACAACGGAATGTAGCCCCAGGGTGGAGAGGTGACCCTCCTAGGAAAATAAGTTCCTTAATAGTGCCTGCCCAAATGCTGCATCTGACCTGGAGCTGGCATCTAAGCAGTAGTGCTTGCAGAAGGCCGAAGGCGTAGCCCAAGTTGCCGCCATGCCTCTTGAAAGCAACCACTGTGGCTATGGCTCTGATAGCGTGGGCATGCATATTAGCCGAGAGTGGTTTGTGCTGCCCCTCATAGGCCTCCTTGATGGCCGAAACCATCCATCTTGCTGTGGAGGCCTTGGAAGACTGATAGCCTGGCTTTGGCCAGCCAAAGGTGATAAACAGAGCCTCTAATTTGCGGAAGCTCTTGTTTATGTCTAGGTAGAATTTTAGAGCATGCCCAACATCTAGACAGTGCAGAACCCTCTGAGCTTTGTCCATGGGGTCAGCAAAGAAAGTAGGTTGCGCTATCTCCACATTCAAGTGAAACGAGGAGACCACCTTAGGTAAGAACGCAGGGGTGAGTTCTAAGGCTTATGAAAAGTAGTGTAAGGCTCTGAAGCCACCAGTGCCTGGATTTCACTGACCCTGCGTGCAGACGTAAGACCCACCAAGAGGACTGTCTTAATGGTGACTAGCCTGATGTCCGGATGCCACTGGCTCAAATGGTTGAAAAGCCAAGTTGCCCAAAACTACGTTGAGGTCCCACACAGGGTGTGGCACTCTTGATAGGCGGGTAGAGCCTGGTGAGGCCCACCAGATGTCTTAACCATGGGGTTGGATGATTAGAGAACCTCCTCCTCAGAGTTTTGGTAGGCACTGATGGCCGCCAGATAGATGCGGCATGTGCGATTTGCTTCTCTGATTGTGCAAGGTGTGCCGCGAAGGATACCGCGTCGTCCAACGTGCAGGTCAGCGGATCAAACTCCTTTGATTCCAACCAAGTGAAAAAAACCTAGTCCACTTGCTTTTGTACTGGCTCCTAGTTGCATTGCTCCCAGCGCCCCGTATAATGTCTAGGTTGGCCTGTGACAGATGCTTATGCTTTAGTGTGACCTGTTCAGGAACCACGCTGCAAGGGCTAACTTCTGGAGGGTGGGGTGGATGACCGTGCCTCCCTGCTGAGATAGTAGGTGAGCTGGACCCAGCAGAAGGTGCATCGGGGGGCTGATCCGAAAGGCTGAGCAGTTCCGAGAACTATGGTCTTGCCGGCCACCAAGGAGCCATCAGAATGATACTGAGGTGCCGGGACTCCCTTATCTTGCAGATTACCCTGTGTACCAGAGGCATATGCGTTCTTGTTGCACTGTATCTGCAATGCATCGCCCAGAGAGCCCCAGCCCTGTCACTGCCAGGATGCAAACTGGGGGCATCTCCTCTTGGCCCAGGTGGCAAAGAGATCCTCCTGAGGATGACCCCCAATCTGTCGAAGATCCCCTGAAGGGCCTGTTCGTTCAACTGCAATTCGTAGTTGTCCGCAACCAGCCTGCTGAGTCTGTCCGCCTCCAGTTTGGCCTTCCCCAGGAGGTGGATTGCTGCCAAGTGCATGTTGTTTACCAGAGCCCACTCCCAAATGTTGACTGCTAGAGGGCAGGAGACCTGGTGCTACTTTGCTTGTTGATGTAGTACATGCTGGTGGAGCTGTCTGTTTGCATGAGGATCGTCTTGCCACTGATCATCAGGAGGAAGGCTTTCAGAGCGAGCCAGATGGCCATCAACTCGAGACAGTTGATATGGGCCTCCTGCTCCTGACGGGACCAAACCAAATGGACACTGTGGCTATTCAAGTTAGCCCCCCCAGCCCTCTACGGATGAATCTGTGGTGAAGGAAACCTGCGGTGCTGGTTGCCGGAAGGGCCTGTATATCCACAAGTTGTAGTCCGTGCTCCACCAGACTAGGCCCTGGTGGAGATGAAGTGGGATGCTGACCAGCTCTGCCTGGGAACCCTTCTCCTGACTCCAGGAGGCCGCCATGATGCCCAGGAGGTGTTGGTACCGCCATGCCGAGGTCACTGTTTTGCTGAGAAAATGCGCTGTGGCCCTCTTGATAGCTGTGATCTTGTCCTCTGAGGGAAAAACGGTCTCAGAGCTCGTTTCCCAGATGAGGCCCAGGAACGTTAGATTCTGCGTAGGCTCCAGCTTTGATTTCTTGAGATTGATGGAAAATCCCAAATCGTGTAGAATATTCATGAGCACGGAGGTGGTGTGGTGGACTGCCTGTGGAGACCCTGCCCTGACGAGTAGGTATGAATAGACATGGTGACCTTGGGCCCTGAGAAGGGCTGCCACCGCGTTCATCAGTCGTGTAAAGACCATGGGGGCTGAATTGAGGCCAAAGGGTAGGACCTTGCATTGGAAACGAAAGCCCATGATCCCGAACCTCAGATAGGACCGATAGGGCTGCCAAATCGGGATGTGTAGGTACGCATCCTTCATATCCAGGGAGCACATCCAGTCTCCCGGGCACAGTGTCTCCGCCATAAGCGCTGGAGTAACCATCTTAACTGTTGAAGAGGAAGGGAAAGGTTCAAGGTGCAAAGGTCCGACACAACTCTCAGGCCCGCCTGGTTCTTCTTGTGTATGGCAAAAATCCGTGAATAGAAGCCCAGACCCTGCTGGGAGGCTGGGACCTCTTCCACTGCCTGACTCTCTACGAGCGAGCACATTTCTGTCAGGAGAGTTGCTGTCCCAATCTGTGGGAGCGGAGGGGAGGAGAGAGGGGAATGAAGGGTAGGTAGGCGGTAGCCGTGGGCACTACCGAGAGGACCCGGGGATCCGCAAACCTTGTGTACCAGAATTGGGAGCGAAGGGAAAGCCTGCAACCCAACCAGAGGCACGTGGACCCGGATGGGCGTGGCATGCCTTTCTTCCGTCGGAGGCTGAGGAAGGGGACGGAAAAAAGCCCTTGCACATGGCCTTGTGTTGTTTGCACCAGTGTTGGCTTGGTGACCTGTCCGGTTACCTGGACCGTCATTCCTGGAAGACCTGGAAACCACTGAACCGACCCTTGTCTGACCGCTGGTGCATCTGGCTGTATGCTTTAGGAGTGGCCTTAGAGAGGATGGATAATGATTTGGCATTCTGAACTGTTGTTCTTATTCAGTTCCTCATCCGTAGTGGAATGGAACAGATTGCCACCCTCAAAGGGAAGGTCCAGTATGTGCTCCTGGACTGTTGGGTTGAACTTGGTCACCCGTAGCCAGGCCGTCCTCATGTCGCAACGATGCAAATAGCACGGCCAGAGGTGTCAATGTGCGTCACTGTGGACTCCATAATGTCTTGCGCTACAATTTTGACCTCTGCCAGCCCCGCCTTGAAGCGTGCCTAGAAGTTGCCGAAGGAAGTCAGCGATTTCCCGCCAAAGCCTCTGGTTGACTGCAGCAAGCATAGCGGCCACATTAGACTGCCGAAGACGAAGGGAAGCGTTGGAATACATTTTCTTCCCGTATGCTTCCAGGATCTTCTCCTCCTTACCCAAGAGTGCCGAAGCTGATGTAGCCGAAAACGATTGTGGCTTGGAGCAAAGCTGCAACGATCACCGAGGAGTGTGGCTGAAGGTGTGCCGACAGCAAGAGGGGGTCCCCCTCCATCTTCCCAAACTTGGCGTCGAGGAGTCTGTTGGTAGGCTCTGCCGACTGGGGTTTAAGTCATCCCTTTTTGGCAAGTTCCACCATGTCTTTTTGGATCGGAATCCCTGTTCTAGCCGTGGGGCATAGAGTGAGCACCTCTGCTAGGACTCCCACCTCTGGCTGTTCCACCTCAGGCTATTCGGCTAATCCGGCAAGCTGCTCATCGAGGCCTTGGCCGACGACGGTGTGCCGGGGTCGTCCTCCTCATCTGTGTCCACCAAGGTGTCCTGCTGGTGCGGCGCAGCTGGAAAAGTGTTAGGAGCCAGTGGCTGTGGCGTACTGACAGGGGCCAGTGGCTGTTGCGGCGGCTGTGGGGCTGCCAAGAAAGTTGGAGGCATGGGAGCCGGCGTGGTGGGAACTGGCAAGGGAAGCTGGGGATGCACCACAGGCAAAGTAGCTGGAACCATGCGCGGAGTGGCCGTGGGTGCCCGCGGCAGAGCTGGAGGGATCATGTCCCTGATCACATCCTTAAGAATGACGCCCATTTGAGGAGACCTCATGAGGGTCAGAAACTTTACCAAAAAAACTGTCTTCACAGGCCAGTGGACTGCTTAAATGTGCAGGCATGGGCTGAGACCTGGGCACACTCTGCTTTACTGTCTGCTGGGTGTATCAGCTCTGCGATGATGAAGGGTATGCCGTAGGCCACGTGCCTAGTGAAGACCAGTCCTACCTTGAAACTCGTTCCCCTACCTGTTCCCCAAAGGGGGATGGTGTTGGGCAAGCCGCCATTTTCTCTGGGGCGGCGGCCATCTTGTTGGGCTGCATGCCACGTGCCTGTGTCGTGGTGTTTGCCGCGCTGGGCCCGGCCTCTCAAGACTCTTGGCTGTGAAGGTTGAGGCCTACCCTGCACCTCAGAGTGGGTCCTGGTAGGTTGATTGCCCTCTGCTGTGTCGCCAGTTGTGCTGCGTACAGGTGCCCCCTCAGATATATGTCCGGTACCAGGGCGTTGCCCCTTGGGCACAGCCCCAGCAATAGAACCTTGCGGCCCCTCAGTGACGCCACAGGTAGGATCGAGATATCCCTCAGCCTGGTGGCTGGTAGCTGTAGCAGCCTCGGTACACACCCTGGTACAAGAACTTGAAAGGTCCCTCCGGTCGCCTTGGCAGGGTACGGATGAGAAAAGTGCCCCCACCTTGGGCCTGGACTTGTGTTTGACGAATTCCGTTATGTCTTCCGGAGGCAGCCTTTCGAAGAGCTCCCTCCATCGAGCTAGCCTGTTCTTCAGAGCGCACGGTGTTAGCACGTCGCACGCGGTGCAGCCTTCCCAGCTGTGGTCCGGGCCAATGCAGCGGAGGCAGAGAGCATGGGGTTCGGAGGTAGGGAAGAGTCCCTCACAGGCTGGACACCTACTGAAGCCCGCTGACATCGACATGTGCTGGGGAGGAGCGTGGCGCCAGAGGACAGAGGTACCCGATTGAAGACAAGAAAGAAGAAGACAAAACACTTCTCTGGGGAGGAGCACATGGAATTACTAGGCCGGAGGCCTAACCCAGGAGTGCTGGTGAAAGCGGTCCGTTCCAGTCGTCGTGGAAAAGAGGACTGGGGAGTGGCGCCGGTGGGCGGAGTCAGGGGAGCACATACTTCCAGTGCCGCACCCCGCGCAAATCTAAATTTAAAGAGGAAAAAGATTTTTTCTGGTGAAAAAGGTTCTGTCTCCCGTCCCTAGCAAGGGATGCCCATAAAATATGGAGGAAAGGGGACGGGACGTAGGAGTAACTTGTATAGGAGTGGAAACTCACAGTTCACCACTACCGCGTCCCCTAGAGATCCTCATTAGGGAAATTCCATGGAACCGTACAGTTCGCACTTCCAGTTGACACTGGTCTCAAACAGATCTACTTGAGGGGTTCCCCAAAGGGTGAAGATGTCTTGAAGGACTTCCTGAGCTAGTTCCCACTCATGGGAGACTGTGCTGTGCCTGCTCAGAGCGTCCGCTGCCGTGTTCTCCTCTCCGGCTAGATAAATGGCCGACAGAGAGATTCCATCTCGAATTGTCCAGAACCAGAGCTGCATGGGCTCATTGCACAGTGGTAGTGACCCTTCACCTCCTCTCTTGTTGGGGGAGTATGTGGCCACTGTGTTGTCTGTCATTATCAGGACATTCTTTCCCCGTATAGAGGGCAGGAAGGCCTTCAGTGCTAGTCTGATCGCCCTCAGCTCCAAAAGGTTGATCTGTAGTTTGGACTCCGATAGAGACCAACGATTGCCGATTGTCAGATCGTTGGCATGGGCTCCCCAGCCCATGAGTGAGGCATCTGTCACTACTGTGATCTCTGGCCGTGGCTGCCAAAAGGATTCTACCTTCAGAATGCTGTCCTTGCAAGCCCACACCAGAAGATCCTGTGTGACTCTGCTCAGAATTTGAAGGTGGCCTAACTACCTGCCTGAGAATTTAGACCATTTAGTCCTGAGAGTCCATTGGAGGGATCTCATTCTCAGGCAAGCCTCTGGCACCAGGAAAATGCAGGAGGCCACGAGGCCGAGCAACCTCAAAAGAAATCGAAGTCCGGAAGATGCTAGGCACTCTGGAATTTGTTGACCATCTGCAGAATGTGTTGAGCGCTCACCTCGGGTGGCGAGGCTTTTCCCAAGGAAGCATCCGGGATGGCTCCAATAAATTGAAGTTTTTGAGATGGTTTCATGTGGGACTTCTTGTAACTGAGGGAGCAGCCCAGTTTGTGGCGAGAGTGGCAGGTTACGCTGAGATGGTCCCGGGCTTGTTCAGGTGAACGTGCCCTGATCAGCCAATCGTCCAGGAATCAGTAGACTTGAATCCCCCTCTCCTCAGACTCTCTGCCACCACGCCATTAACGTGGGGAAAACCCTTGGATGGAGGTCAGCCCAAATGGCAGAACTCGAAACTGATCATGAGAACCGCCAACGGCGAACCTCAGGTACCTTCTGTGCTTGTGATGGATATGCACATGAAAGTAAGCATCCTGAAGGTTCAATGACACCATCCAGTCTTGGAGTTGGAGGGCCTGAAGGATCTCAGCAAGGGTAACCATCTTGAACTTGTTCTTCCTGAGAAACTTGTTCAAGTTTCTTAAGTCCAAGATGGGTCTCAATCCTCCGTCCTTTTTGGGAATTAGAAAATATGGGGAGTACCAACCCTTGTTCTTCTCCGCTACAGGTACTGCTTCTATAGCACCTTTCTCTAGCAGGGTCAACATTTCCTGCACAAGGAGCAGATCTGGAATTTTGAAAGACCTGTTCCCTGGTAGATGATCCAGAGGCCTTTTTAGAAAAGTAAGGCAGTATCTTTGTGCTACCATTTCCAGTGCCCAAGCATCTGAAGTAATCTGCCACCATTCTTTCAGATGTTTAGAAACTCGTCCTCCAACAGGGGACTTGTGGGTTAAGGCCTCAGAGTGGTTTTGATGCGGCTGAAGCGGCGACTGAGGGTAAAACTGACGCTGCTTGCGCCGACTTAGCACCTCTCCCTCGTCCACCACGAGGGAATCTTCTCTGACCTCTATGACTGGCTTGTTCTCTTCCTCTTCCAACTGAGAAGTAGGATTGAAAGGACTTATCCCTCCAGGATGATGAACCAGGGTAGGAGTGTTGAGGCTGTTTAATGGTAGCACATAGAGATTTAGACTCCGATTTCAAGGTCTGCAGCTTTTCCAAACTTTCATCAGCCTTGCTGCCAAATTGACTTGAGCGTCAAAGGGCATATTGAGGAGTCTAGACTGCACATTCAGTGCAAATCCGGACTTCGTCAACCACAGAAATCTCTGCAACACAGTGCTAGTTGCCATGGACCTGTTAATGCTATCTGCAGTATCCAGACCCAACCTGAGGCATTTACACATTGCCTCCTTATCATCCTTGCTGATGGCCAGGAAGCCATCTTTGTTCTCCTTCTGGGTTGTGCTGTCAGCCGCCATAGCTATGCAGTCCCACAGGGTAAATGCAAACTTTGGCAAGACACAAGAAGTGTTATGTGATTTTAAAGCCATACTAGCAGCAGTAAATATTTTTCTTATCCAGGCCTCCCCCCTCTTATCCGTATTGGGAGGGATAGAAGGGTATGCTGATTGATTGGTAGATGTAGCAGCCTGAACCACCTAACTTTCTGGTGTTGGGTGCTTATTTAAGTACTCTGGGTCACTGCTGGATGGCCTATATTTCTTTTGCTAAATGTGTATTTACTGCAGCTGCAATCTCTGGTGTTTCCCAATTAGAAGAGAGACTTTTTTTGTTGGGCAATATGAAAGGGCAAATGTATCTGTTAGGTCATCCTGCTCAAAAGAAGGTGCAGGTCTATTCCAAAATAAACATTTAACCACCTTACCCATTAGTAGCCTGTATGAGTCGTCGGCATAGTCAGTAGGATTTGTTTTACCAAATTCCAGCTCTGGCGATGTATCTATACCGCTGGATGATTGTAGGTTATCATACAAGTCTTTTAACCTAGACTCTTCAGAAATGAACTCCTCTGGCACATTTGGGGTGCCAAATTGTAGGCCAAATGGTGGTGTATTGTCGTCTGAAGGCTCACTGGGCTCATTACAGGTCCGGCGGTAGCCATGCCAGCAAAACCGGCAGGTAGCTGCCGGACCCGTAATGAATTATCAGCGCCTGACTTCCCAGTGCCACCGGGATATTCCAAGTCTGGTGGCTGGGAAGTCAGGCGCCAGTAATTTTGTCCTATGGGACTCCATGGGAATGGGGACACGGGAGCACCGGCTAACAATAGTGCCGGTGCACCCATGAGAACTCTGTGAGCGGGTGCAGTCCCGCCCCGCAGGTCTGACCCTGCAGGGCGGGACGGCACCCGCCCGTAGAGTCATACTGTGCCAGTTCAGTAACAACGGTGCCAGTAAGCTTACCGGCACCGTTGTTACCGGACAAGCACAGTTATAATGAGGCCCTTTGTCTTCGTAGATTAAAGTTAAGGACTTTAAAAAAATCTTTTTTTGGTAAGGGTTTGAAAACCTTTTCCCGAGTAACTATTGGCTTCGATAACTTTGAAGAAATCGTCAACAATGAGTTAGAAGTCGGAGTCGTTTTTTTCAGAGACGACTTTGACACTGGCGTCAACAGCTCTGACGTCGATGGCGTTATCGAGGCCGTCAGAGTTGCCGTCTTTTTATGTTCCTTTGAAGGAACCCTCGGTGGACTTGATTCCCTTGTTTGTCATAAACCCTCGATTTCTCGTTGGATCGAGATTTCTCTCGATGTAGTTCCAGCTTATGGCTCGGATTCGAAGATTTAAAAGGTTTGAACTTCCCTTTGCCGTTTTGATGCAGATCGAGAGGGGCATGGGCTTTCCGCTTGTCCTTGGAAGGGATTGGGCAGCATTCTCAAAGATTTTAAGCTGTTTCTTTGCTTTCTTAGAAAAAGACGAAGAATGGCATGATTTGAGATTTTTTTTTAGAACTTTTCCATCGAGGAGAATCTTTCGACTCTTCAGAGTTTCTTTTGGAACTCTTCGAAGGAGACTTCCAAGGTACTGCCAATTTACGTTTATGCTCCCTTAGAGCGTTTTCGGTCATCGCCTGACAGGAGTTACACTCTGAGGTACAGTGACCGGTACCGAGACACCACAGGCATATGCGGTGTGGGTCGGTGATCGACATCTTTGATCCGCAGTCTTGGCAGTTCTTGAAGCCCATCTTAGGTGTTGATGGAGCCGACGGAGAATACATTTTCATTTCTGAAAATTAGTGACGAAGTTCAGTGAAGAACCGAAGCGTGCCGTAATTCTTCTAAGCGCTAGCTCGGAAAAGCTGAACTGAAGCCAACGGGCGCTGCATGCTCTATTTATACTAATGATGATGTTGATGGTCGAACGGAGGCCCTCAAGGGGCATCGACTCGACGAGACGGCACACAGCGCCCCCTGTCGAAAAAAAATCTTTAGCAGCTGAAGCTGGAAGGATAATTATCATAAGATGAGGAATACGTGCGAGGACACAATCCATTCAAAAAAGCTAATTGTAACATTGCTTAAAGTACTGGGACGAGGAAGGGATATGGAGGCATTAGACTACAAGGTGCAGTCTAATGATTTCAATGAACTCCACCCGAGAGGGATTAGGGAGTATAAAAACCACCGTTAGGTGAAGGCCAGTAGAGTTAGTAGGTGAAGAAGTAGAGGGTGGAGAGGCTCCACGTTGCAAATACAGCAGAAGCTGAAGGAATGCAGAGATGCCGGGGCCACCAGAGATGCCGCTAATTGGGAAGCGGATGCCGGTTTAGTGAAGGTCTCTACCCTTAAGCACTGTGTATGCAGAGATTGCGCGTCGGGAAGCGTTATTCCAGAAGGCTTTCCCCCTCAGGATCGTGTGTGCAGTGGCTGCGCTGCAGGAAGCGTTAATTAAAAATGCTTTCCCCAAAGTGAAGTGTGCTCCAGTGGCAGGTGAGCACCGGAGTGCTTGTGGAGCGAGGAACGCTCCTCTCCCAGCCAGCACAGGCCACAGGGAGCAGAGGAAGGCAACCTACCTTGAAGCGGGAAGCAGAGAAAGCAGAAGACATAGAGGCAGTGAAACAAGCGGATACTTATGCAGCACCCAGTGAGTTCACTAGCTGAATGTGACCCTGGAACGCTCCGTAATCGCCAGTTGACCAGTGTTTACAATACTGAATACCAAACTATTGTAAAGAAGTGGAAAAGGCAGACTGGGAATAACTTTGCATACCAAACTGATCCTTACCAGCTAAGGTGGCAGAATAATAACATTGGGATCAATTGTAATTCCAAAGGTGACAGAAACCATCATTGTCAAAGCCAAGAGAGGGCAATAGAAAAAGACAGTTTCAAAAGGGTTTGGAGTTTGTTGTCGGGACAACCGGTCCCCTGCGCACCATTTCTTAGTGGTTGTGGTTTTGCCTGAAGCCTAGCACATGGCTTGCCTAGAAACCAACTCCAAAGGTTTCTGAGTGATTCTAGTCAATCTAGTGAATATCCAGTCTTGAATTGTAATACAATCTAGTGATAGTCCAGTCTTGAGTTAAGTTGCATGGTGTTTTATTAGTGTTCAGATACAACATGATTCATGTGGCATCTTGTGCCAGGATAAAAGTGAAACACAAAGCCAGCCCATATTGAAGTTAATGATACTGATATTGAGAAAATCAAAAGATGCTGTTGTGGTAAAAGAGCTACCCTCCAGCTAATCAGTGCTCAGGAGAAGAGGAGCATAATCTGCATTGCATGTGGCATAAACAGCACTAATGTGGTTCATGTCTTTTCAGACCTGTTTATGACTGAAGTTGTTGAAAGTCAAAGTCTTCACAAAGTTGTTTAAAGCAAACTTGACCACAGAAATACTTGCAGTTGTCAGGAGTTTCATTAAACTGGCAGGCGAGTATACCAGGGCAGGGACCTTTTAGTGGTAGACCTGGCAGGTAATTGGACACAGTATAAGATATTGAATTACTGTGTTTTGGTTAAAGACTGGAAAAGAAGTGGCAACGCCACTACATGATGTTGCAAATCATTGTGGAATCATCCTGAAACCATTTCTTTTGCTATTACGGAACTGTGAAAGTGTGTTTGGTTCTGAAGACGACGTATTGAACTTTCTGTTAAAAGTGGAGCAACAAAGATTGTTTTTTTCTGTTGGAAAGTCCCATTGAATTACTTTTTGGAGCAGGAACATTATTACCAGAACCTTGTTATAAAATGGAAGTTTCCTATTTTTAACTGTGGATGTAAATTCCTGCTTTAAATCTGGGGAAGGGAACGTTAGCCAGGTCACAAGGAGAAACAGTTATTAAGTATATGTTTGACATAACAGATTGTTATATTTTGAATTGACATATATTCCCTTCACATGTTTATTGTATAAGTGTGAGGGACAGATTCCTTTTGTTAAGAGCACTTCCTTTATGATAGGATATGACATTTATAGCGCGCCTATACACAAGTGTTTCAAGGCGCGACATGGCAGGGGAAGGGAACAAGGGGGACAAGGCATCAATCTTACTAGGCAAAGTGACACTGAGATCATGCAAGTGCAGGGGAGAGGGGAAGGGAAGGGGGAGCAAGTGCAGGACATATGATCAAACATGGAAAAACAAGAAGTGCTGCCAGCAGGTGGCAGTGCTAGGGTTAAGTGCAAACAAGAAGTGTTAGATAAGTGCAGGTAAGGGGACTGTAGGGTTGCAGATACATCCCCAAGTGCTGGGTTGCCAGGAAGCAGTGCAGGTGTGCAACTGGGAGGGCAGGGACCTGGGCCCGTGGTCCAGAGGGTAGCCCGGTAACCATGGAAGTATCAGACAGGAGATCAGCAGGGAAGAGGAAGAGAGAAGGTAGAAGCAAAGAGGAAAGTCTTGAGCTGCTTCCGGAACCGGAGATGGTTCTGCTCAAGTTTCAGAGAGGCAGGGAGTCTGTTCCAGAGGGAGGTGCCAGCCGAAGAGAGAGATCTGCCTCCAACTCGTTGCTTGGAAACCTTTACTTTTAGACTTTAGTTAATTTTGATAGGCAGGGAAATTCTCCTCAGAGTAGGGACAGTGAGGCATTTATCAAACCCTTGAGGATCGAAATTATGACCATCTCCTCTGCTGTCCCCAGCGAGCATGGCCTTCTCCGTATTCATCTTAATTGCTTGGAGCGTTTCCTCCACTGTTTTCCAAAACAAATTGTCCCCAACAAAAGGCATGTCCACCAGCTTGGACTGCACGTCTGCCCTAAAGTTTGTGGCCTTTAGCCAACCCTGGCGCCGGAGGGCCACACCATTGCCCATCTGGCGAAATCCAGAGTCTGCTATGTCCAGCGCAACTGTGATGGTGTGGTCCAAGGCCACCTTGCCCACCTGGAATAGGGCCAGGGCTTGGCCTTCTTGTCGTCTAGCAGGAAATCCAATATTGGGCCGAGCTTATACCAAAGCTTGTTATCGTACCGAGACAGGATGACGAGGGCATTGGCGGCCTTGATGGTGGACACCACAGTGTAAATGATGTGTTTGTCCACCAGATCCAACTTCTTGCCCTCCTGATCCGGGGGCACTAAGGAAGATGACGATGGGTTAGACGAGTGTTTCCTGGCCGCGGCCGACACCACTGAGTGCAGAGAAGTCTGCAACGTCAGACACCTTGGGGCCGAGTCCTGGACCTTTTACTTCTTCTTCAGTTTGTCTCTCTTGGAGGGTGTGGTCATCAGGGCCAAACCTTCCTCAAAGACGTCAGCCAACAACGCAACCAATATGACGGTCTTCCTCAAGCACCCACGTCACTAAAAGAGAAACACCTTTTTCTTCTCCTCCTCCGGCACCAGACTGAAGAGTTTGGATGCCCACAAGATCATGGCATGGAATGAGCCAATCTCGTCTGACGGCGAAGCCCTGGCGGGGTAGTCAGTGCCCAGAGGTTCCCCATACACAGGGACATAATCCTCATACTTGTCTCTATCAGTAGTCGTGGTATCCGTGTCCATGCTGGTGTCGGTACATGGTGGCTCCTCCTCCACTGGTGTCAAGGCCATTTGAGGCAGCGTTGTTTGCCGCCTCAGCCTGAAGGGCTAGACTTCCACTTTGGCCTGGTAGGGCTAGGCAGACGCTTTGGCCTGGGAGGACTCCTTGTCAGGGGTCTAGGAGGGCTGCGGGCCGGTCCAGGCACTGGTGCAAGCAGGCAGTCTTTGTTGGATCTCCGACACCAAGGTGTGAAGGGTGGTGAGGATGTGTAGCAACATGTGTGCTGGCTGAGGTGCGAATGGAGCAGCCGGAATTGGATCAGGGCTGAAACCCCTGGGAGGGGCAAACGGCTGCTCTGGCTCCTGGTGTGGAGATCCCATCATGATCAGAGTAGTAACCCTAAGGCAGATGCTCATCCTCGCTTCTATTATAAATCGGAGGGGATTTCCTCGGGGACCCCACAAGCAGTGGGGGAAGACACCCTCACAGGATCTCGGAAGGAACCAATCGGGGGCACAAACTCCCTCAACCCACCCGAATCTTTCAGGAAGGAGGCGATGAAGGGAACCTGCAAAGTGGAGTTGTCACTGCTGAAGTCGTGGTAGAAACCGCAGCAGATGGGGGCTGCAGAGGCAGAGCCACCCTTCGTTTTGACCGTAGAAATGACAGTCGTCGCCGGACTTCCTGTTGACGGTGATGGTGGTGTCGACGAGGTGGAGGTCTTGGTAGGAAAAAGCAGTCATTGATGATGCAGTGATCCCGTTAGACAATGGTGTCGTCAACGGGGCTCTTAGCCGAAGCTGACAAAGACGAGGGAGCCGTTGACGAGTCCCCAGCTGGTCTCTCCTTTGAAGACGTGTCCTTTGAAGAGGACTCCTGTTTGGAAGGGGTCAGGGACTTTGTCGCAGAAGGCAACCCAACAACCAACCAGCATGCTCACTGTAGATGGTGAGGGAGACAGATCCTTCCCGAATCAGGTCCTGCAGCAGCAGCAACCCTCGTGGGATCAGCTGTGAGGTGCTTCGCCTTCTTTTGTATCCTCTGGGAAGGGGCATCCTCAAAGGAGCTCGACCTCTTTCTCAGAGGGAGCACACTCATGGGACCGGCTGGTCCTTGGTGAGGCATGAATGCGCCTAGAGTCCTCATCAGAGGCCTTCTCCTCCTTGAGCCACGTCACCAATCTGTGATAGCCGTCTTGCTTGGTCTTCGCCGGGAAACCATGGCAGATCTTGCATCCATCTTCATCGTGGTCCGGGTGTAGACAATATAGGCACTTGAGATGCCGATCCTCGACAAACGTTCTTCAGGCCACATGATGCACATGCCCTGAAGAGACTCCTCTTGCCCATGTTGAACATCGTCGAGGTGAGATGTGGGCCCAAGCTTGGGCCTGCCGAATTAGCAGAAAAAATATCCAACGATGGAGCACGTTCTTCACGGATAACTGATCCCTGTCGCTGGTAGTCAAGGCGCATCGGTTGAAGAGAAAAGGGGAAGAAAATTATCAAAACTACCCCAAAACAGTACAAAAGTCAAACATTCTCAAAACAGAAAAACGAGAGGACTCCCAACACTAAAACGTGCGGTAAAAATCTGAAGATGGCCACCACGGGTGAGCTTAGGGCGATGAGTGTCATTGGTTGGGAGCATTGGTTATAGAGGAGACAAGCAGTTTTCAGCCTAAAGCGAAACTTTCTTTTTTACTGCGTGTTCCCACTCTGACGATGGGTAATATTCATGAGCATGCAAATCCATGCCAGACCCCATTCTGGAGAATGCAATATAACTATTAAACAGCATCTCTGCAATAGGGTAACTTAGGGATGGATGTGAGACAGAAATCCTGCCCCGTGGGAGAGTATGTGAAAACTAGTGCTTCTACTGTTATATTTTACAGCAAAGACAAATAGTGAGTTCACTGTGCTGTGCAATGAAAAAAAGAACCTGCTCTTCCAAAGCAATCACTTATTTCATAGCTAGTCGACAAACCTGTTAGCCTTCACCCCCTCCCACTGTTATGCTACTCCTATCTGGAGATTTGACTAATGCAGGCACAGGACTGACGAGGGCATGGACAGGCTTTTGTGTGGCAAGTAGGTGGCTTTCACAGGGCAGCAGGACCTGTTCTATCGGAGACAAAGAAAAATGTTTTAATTTATTTATTTATACGTGTTTTTAGTTCATAGAACTTTACACGTACATTTTTAAACACATACATATACACATACACATTCTAAAATTCATTCCGAGATTCTTAAAATTCATGCAGTTTCCAAATCAGGAAATCCATAGCATGTGTGCAAATTGAGCAAGCCGAGCTGTAAAGCTAAAATGTTCAGGTACATGCAATTACATATAAAAACAAAATCCATTCTTAAAATTCATTCAAAAGTTCTAAATCAGTAAATTCATAGTACTTGTGCAATCGAGAAAGATACAATCATAAACATTGGCATATACAAACACACTGCGCTAAAATCTCCTAAATAGTTCTAAAACTTAAATATCGAATACCTTTGTCAATACAGTGCTTACAGGGTAAAATAAGTCAATATGTATTTCCCCACAGGGTTATTGTTTGTATTCCTTCACAATATGTGTTCTAACAATAAGCCAAATTTGGTACAAAGCAATATGAACTGAAGAAGACATTGGGCCTCATTACACGGCAGGCGGTAAGGGTTTACCGGTACCGGTAAGGGCACTGGTACCGGTAAACCCTTACCGTTTTACTACGAGTTCCCTTTGCGGGACCCAACCTTAACGGCTGGTTTTACCAGCCGTTAAAGTAGGGTGCCGCAAAGGGAACTTGGTGCTAATTACGGTACCGCAATTTGCGGTACCGTAATTAGCACCTTCCCCATTCCCATTATGCCCTATGGGGGCAAAAATGGGAATGGGGAAGTGCCTTGGTGAATGGGGAATTACCGCCCCCGCTCACCTTGGAGTAGGGCGGTAATTCCGCCATCCACCAAGGCGGACACAGTAAAATACTGGCGGCAACCATAGCGCTAAAAGCGCCATGGTTACCGTCTACCGTGTAATGAGGCCCATTGTATTGAGGCAATACGTCCAACGTTCCTGGTCTAATATTGCCTCATAATTATGAACCAGATGCCCTAAGTATATCATGTATAACAAGCCCAGTTTCAGGCATTCTGTGAAAATGTGCCTCACAGTTTGCTTATTCCCAGGGATCTTACAGATTCTGCAGTAGCTGCAGTCCTTGTGCAATTTTAACCGTCCACCCATTAAGGCGAGCACCGGGAGTTGACTAATCCGGGTAAAGTCCAAGTCTTCTCACCTCAGGGTCAGGACAAATTAAAAGATAGGGTTGGGGTCTCATAGATCTATGTGTTACTAGTGACACCTGAGCATAGCCATGGAGTGTTTCTAGGTGGGCATAATTACAAAGCCAATCCCTCTGTGCTATTTTCCTCACAAACACTTTCTTTAACATCCCGTATTTGGTCCCACGGTGGAAATCTGGATGCCAATTTATAGATAAGAACAGGTTTTTTTTAATCTGCTATAGATATTTATCAGAATTATTTGTCTCCTCAGGGCTATAAGAGACCATACGAGCAAGTAACTTGTCTTTACTAATAGTTTGTGTTCGATCTTGACCGATTTTAGGTGACTATTTGCTTCCGCCTCGAAACGGCAGATCACATCCGCTAAGTATAAGTTAAAGAGGAGCGGAGCCATCACAAATCCTTGTTGGACTCCTCTATTTATACTAAATTCGCCTGATAGATGGTTTTCAAATTCCAATCTTATCCTAGCATTGGTGTTATTATGTAGAGACTTAATTATCTGGAAGAGCCACACAGGGCAGCCCCAATCAGACATTTTGGCCTGAACTGATCCCTATTAACTAGATCAAATGCAGATTTAAAACCCACAAACGCAATATACAGAGAAGCGCTCAGTTTACTTCTTGCATTATTGAGCAGTCTATCCAGAACTCTCAGATTAAGATTCATGCTGGTACCTGCTCGGAAACCGGTTTGTAGGGGATATAACAACTCTTTTATCCACTCATGTTTGTAGATGTTTTAAAACACATGTTGCAAACACTTTTCCTGGTGGTGAGTCAAATATCTTGCACACCTCCGGCCTGTCAGTCAGTGGGGCATTCAGCATTTCTAGTCTGAGAGACAAAAGTGATTTGAGCGAGGTATATCTCCCTAGTTCACGTTTTCCCAAATTGAATTTATGGCACAATGCAGTAAACCCCACCATTTGTTCATTAACCAAAACATATTCAATCCTCAGTACCCCCCTTGTCTAGTAAGGATAGCAGGCAGTACATTTCAGGTGCCAACCAGTCTCCAGTCTTATAAAATAGGTACCATTATGGATTGGGTCCAGGATTGTGGGATCTCCCTCTGCTGGCAAACATTCGAGGACAAGTTACATATCAACATTGTCCACTTTCCTGGATCGGCTTTCAATACTGCCATGCCCAAGCCATTTGGAGCCGGAGCCCTACAATATGTTGCCTATCCAATTATATCCAATGATATCAGCTACGCAGTCTCGATTAAAATGCAATGGCCATGGGTGGTCGTCTCCATCTTTTCTTTCATACTCTTTCAACTTCTAAACATCTTTGTTTCAACAAACTCCCGCCAGGTGTGTTCAGGGATAGGGTTTTTATTCTTTTTGTATCTTTAAGGTCTTTAGCCAGCTAAAAAGATGTTAAATGCAATTCATGGTAGAACATCATGGACACACACACATGCTTTCATAACTCTGAGTGCTTAACACACAAGTAAACGCAGGTGATTTCCAGTGGCCTTAAACAAAATGAGGGAATGCCTGTGTTCTAACCAATTCATAAGTGAGTAAATGTCCCTCATTCTGTAAATGAATATCCTGGGAAAGGGTATGGGGATAAAAGGCACATGGCTGCTTCACATAAATTCAAAGAACATTTTCGACATAGATTTTCATATTTAACACACATGTCTGATGATGCCGGTATGCAACTACTTTGAGCACACAAGGGCTTGTATGTTTATTTGTCACAATATTCATCCTAACAGTAAAATGTCTGCAAAATATTTGGATATACTTTTCTTTTAGGAGCAAGACGTGTGCTAAGCAGAAAACGACTTCTAGTTTTGTTTGCTGCATTTGGATTAGTTGGGAAAACAGCTGTTCAATGTGGCCTCTTTTAGCCCCCGCCGACCCCCACCCCCAATATCCTGTGGCCGTGGGAGCACTGTGCCTGTAGGGTGTCCCTGCTTCTCCAGTGGTGATTTCAGTGACATTACGTAAACAGGAAACATGTTGTTTTATCAAACACATAGGTGGTGGAAGTGAACATTGTTTGAAAAGCAGTTTGGCATTGGGTCAATGCCTGGTACAATTGCAGTTAAGTTTAGGAACTGTGGTTTTCTTTTCGTGCAATACAACCCAGCTTGTCGCTGGCATTCAGAGTGTACGTCAGCTTTTTATAGTTTGTTATATGTTTAAAAACCTGTACCCCCTCCTTGTTACTGAGCTGTGAGCAAATTAGGCAACCAACCCAGTGAAAGCAATAACAGAGCATTAACTTTAACTTATTTGCCACTGCCTATATGATAGCTTCACTGAGAATACCATAATTTCTCAGTAGCAGTAGAGCAGCGTTGCTATTATTAGGACCGCGTTTGAACACTGTGCTGCAATACCAGTATTAGGGCCCAATGAGCACTTCTCATAAGGACTCAAGGGGCCGGCTACACTGGCAGTTCTCTGCAGGGCTATTTTATTATTCGGATAACAGCACCACTTCTCAGAGGCCCATTATGCTTTTTATAGAGCAGCAGAGCACTTACTATCAAATGAAAGTGCTAACAATCTCAGTGACTGGAGGCAAAACATTCATTCAGTATTATAATTCATGCATACAGGAACACCTTTTTTGTGGTAGACACCAACAGCTCATCTAAGTGGTAAAACTGCTATACGTTTAATCGGAGGGTACCCGAACTTCTCATAGTGAACACAAGCAAACAAGATTATTACACCCACTGACATGCATGACAGTATAGTCCAAGCCCTGCCACAGAATTATGTTGCAATAAACATTTCAAACTACTTATCCAATTCAAAATTAACCTTTTCTTTTTTTCATATTCTAACTGGCAACACATTGCATTGCAAGTGGCAGTAACTGATAGGCATGTTTCCTCAAAAGACATGAATGATGTGTTATGGGTAGTTTGTGACAAACACATGTTATGTTATGTTATTTTGCATTTATATAGCGCATTATATACCATTGGTATGGTCTGAAGGCGCTGGTAGTTGAACGCCTTTGGGAACCGAAGTTCTGGTCAGTAGAGAGAGTAGAGAATCCAAAGGTGCGTGTGCGCACCAGGTATGTATGCAGCTGGTGCAGAATTCATGTAATGGCTGCTTAATAGCAGTAGGTGTGGTGGTTGAGGTCAGGAGTATGTGTTCGTTCTGGCAGGATTTATCCAGACCGAATGTGGCTGCATTAGGCCTGAGGAGAACGCCTGGCTGGGGGTGTGTAACCAGCAGTGTTTACATAGAGTGATGGGGAGTGAGCGGGAGATGTTGATATGAGAACAGTTATACCGAATGGTGTCCTAGTATCACTGTGTTCTAGTTGAGTGGTGGTGTAAGGAAGAGACTAAGCGTGGGGTGTGATATGATGGGATGTGTGCTCTTTCAAATATTCCCTGCATTCCAAGGCATATTATGTACGTCACGCAATTCTATGCGATCAAGTCCGTTCTATGCACTTCTATTCGTTTCAGGCGTTCGAGATCAGGCGTCTCACTCATCCGCTCTGTACACAACATCCGCTCTGTACACAACATCCACTCTGCGCGCTCATCCACTCTGCGCGCTCATCCACTCTGCGCGCTCATCCACTCTGCGCGCTCGTCCGATCTAGGCGCACGTCCGATCCACACACTCATCCGCTCCACACACTCATCCGCTCCACACACTCATCCGCTCCACACACTCATCCGCTCTACACACTCATCCACTTGCCCAAGTGTTTTCCTGCACTAACCAAATAGAAACACACCTGCACTTAAGACTATGGTACCCCCAGCCTGCTCTCATCAACACTGCAAGATATGCATCTGCCCTCCGCTCTATCCATCTTATAACCAACGCACCCTCCCTTTTTTCTTGTGTGGCCAAGCACAACGAGGCTGCCAAAACAGCAGTGGTGCCCTATACAGGACCACTTTACATTACACTGCCAAAAGGCAGGTTGCTCCTCTTAGAAAGCACATGACCAAGACTATCAAATCAATGGGCTAAAGGGCATTACTGCTGATGGCGGTTGTCTGAAAAGACAAGTTAGCAAATTACAATGGGGTCATTTGTAAAGGGTCAAACTGCCAAATTGGCCTCATAGCTCCGATTCTAGATTGCAGGAATAAAACCTGCCATTCGACCACTTGTCATGCTTGGTCCATAAAAAGGGTTATTAAAATGTAGTCCTTAGAACAAAGAAGACTTACTTTCAAACCTGTAAAGATTAGGCAGACCACTCTACCACCAAACTCTTCATACTCTATCCAGAATTGGCCTCCCTTCAACCAAAATACCTAACACCAGTGACTCCCGGCATCTATGCCACAACCTTACATCCTTTGGAGATAAAAAACAACTAAATCCGCTCCAGCTTTTCTCCCGTCACTGCCCTTATTGCTGCAATATAGAGTGTACCAGTCCCTCTTCCTCCTCCGACTTTGCTTTAACCTGTAAAGCGGATGTCGATAAAATCATAAATAAACAGATTGACTTGGCCCCTACAAAGTTTCTGGACTTTTAGGACTTTTATATTCAATGCAAGGTCATCAAACGCTGCCAGCCTTAACTGAGATCATCGAAGAACACCTATCTCAAAGACAAAAAAATTACCTCACAAGCTACAGTTAAGTATGCAAGTCATCACTGCTATATTAAAAAGACAACACAGATGTAAGCACTTTAGAATGTTACAGACCAATATATGGCCTCCCACCCACAGCCAATATCTTGAAGCACCCAGGACCAAATACCCTTTTCAGAGACCTCACGTTTGGCTTCCTGCACAGAGAGAAAACTAACATGGCACTTATGAATACCAGGAAGGAACAACGGGCCTCCAGGTAACAGGGTCAAGCCTGCATATTGATTCCTTTTTTAAAATAGGTTTCATTTTCCATTTCAAACAAACAAGACAATGGGGGTCATTCCGAGGTTGGAGGTAAGGGATTACTGGCGCCTGTAAAGGCACCGATGGCGGTAATCCCTTACCTCCGTATTCCGAGTTCTCTTTGCGGGTCCCTCTTTACCTCCTGCTTTTAACAGGAGTAAATTACGGGACCCGCAAAGTGACCTTGGAGTAAATTACGGCACCATAATTTACGGTGCCGTAATTACCTCCTTCCCCATTCCCATTGAGCCCTATGGGGGCAGAAATGGGGATGGGGAAGGGCTATGGTGAATGGGGTATTACCGGTCCATCCAACCTTGGAATGGACCTGAAATTACTCCATTCACCATGCCGGTATTCCATGGAGTAAATAGCTCCATGGTTGCCAACCATGGAGATATTTACTCCATGGTGTAGTCCTAACTCGGAATGAGGGCCAATATAACTCAGGGCTTGCAAAATATACTAGCCCACTCACATTGACGAGGAGATTTGTTGAAGGGCGAGTACCATTTGCGGGGTACTCTACCTTGCTGGCGATTGTGGGGATGTTTGAAACTTTTTATGACATTTACTGAAAACAAACTGCAGTAAACGGTAAATAAAGGTTTCACTGTGCATGGCTAGTCTTTGAGTCACAGCATTGCACCGAATATGATGTGTGCTTTTGGAATGTTTTATAGAAACCAGAGGTAAATATTTTTTCACCCGTTAGCATGGGGAAAATTAATTTCTCTTAGGACGTTTATTAAGGAACTCGCCCTGTAGGTCTAGTGGGATTTTAAGTGCAATGCCTGTAACTCCATAGAACAGGACAAAAAATAATGTAGTGCAAAAAAGGAACAAAACCGATGTGTCAGTAGATATTTCAGTATTTCTTCATGACTTATTGCAAACACAACTAGCAAACACATAGGAATATCAGCCTTTAATTGATATGAACACATACAGAACAGACAAACACACACAAAGACATTAAACCTAGACCTAAACCATAAATACTGTAACCCTACCCGGTATCCCATTGTTTGGCTGACAATAGTTGCTTTGTGGCAATTTACTACAAAGTAATTACATTGAAATGTCATCGATAAAATATAGGTATGTGTGGGTCTGGGGTAAAAAGGAGGTGGGGAGGGTTTAGGAAAGGGGCATTAATGAAGGGAGGGCATGGGGGAGCCCCCAAACTTAGAGGGAAAAAAATACTGCAAAGTAATTACTGTCGGTGAAGTGACATGGAACCCCCTACCCCGATCAATATTCACACCATAAGACCTTCATATTAATCATATAAGTCATTAAAAGGCACCCACAATTCCAAATACAGATCCTCCCTGTCTGGTTTCAAAAACATAACTTTTTCATAACTAGATAAAATATGCATCTCAGTCAGCCAGTCCTCTACTGTCTTTTTCCTGGTCTTCCAGACCTTTAATGTTTGTTTTCGACTACAACAGCTCTATCAATCCACTATCTATGACTACAAGCAATCTCACATCTACCCATACTTAACAACAAAATAACCTGAATGGGTGTCCTCGGAAAAGTTATGTTCAATAATATGTTCAGCCTATCTAAAACATCCAACCAGAGGTTCTGCACCCTGGAACAACTCCATAACGTGAGTAGCAATGTCCCTGTCTCTCTACCGCAACCCCAACAGATGTCATTATCTTAAAAAAAGGGATTATGCATCCGCACAAGAGTCCAATATAGACGCCCTAATATCTTTTGTTGAATAAGTTGCAGCTTCAGATCGACTTTTGCCTTAAATTCTGCATGCATTAAATTATCTCAATGCTATGTTGAAATACCACAATTCAACTCAATTGCCAAAGTGTATCATAGCTTATCCCAGCACTCGATATATTAAGGTTTCAGGGCAAAATTTTAAGGCATAGTTTTAAGGAATGTCGAGACAAATATCTTGCACATCTCCGGCCTGTCAGTCAGTGGGGCATTCAGCATTTCTAATCTGAGAGACAAAAGTGATTTGAGCGAAGTATATCTCCCTAGTTCACGTTTTCCCAAATTGAATTTATGGCAAAATGCAGTAAACCCCACCATTTGTTTATTTTCCAAAACAATTGCAATCCTCAGTACCCCCCTTGTGATCCAGCTCTGCCAATACAAGGGTTTGTTTCCAACCTGAAGTGCTGGGTTGTGCTACAAAGACGCATAATGTAACCATATGTTTTATTTTCCACTAGCCATAAAGTAAGAGCTTTTCGGGTAGCTTCAACTTCAGTTAACCTACTTCCGACAACCGATAATTTCACAATTGAATATATATTTTGGCCCAGACATTTAACCATAATTTCTTCCACTTACATCTCCTTCAATCACCTCAACTAGTTTGCTCACATTAAAGTCCACTATCCTTTTCAAGTCATGCACGATATAAATCCCTAGATACTTCAGAGTGTTCAGACCATTTGCAGTTCCACAAGACAATGTCACTCCTACAACAAGAAGGGGAAAGAGGGAAAACCTCGGTCTAATCCCAATTTATCTTATGACTAGGTAAATGTCCCATCTCATCAAATATCCTCCTCAACAGCACATTGCCTTCACAGGGGTTAAGCAAGATGAGTGTCATATAGTGCGCATAGGATAGGACTTTGAACTCAACCACCCACATATATTCCCTTACATCCCTTGTTCTTGTCTAATATAAGCCGCCTAGGGTTCTAAGGTAATGTTAAATAGAAATGGAGACAATGGGGGGCGTGGCTTGGCGGCCATGCGAGAGTTAGCGAGTCACCGAGAGCTCCCGGGTGATCCGCTACACGATCCTTCTAAATGGCTGAAAAATGGCAGGAGACCCTGAACAAATCGAAGGGACGGCACCGGAGGGTCCAGGGCACGCACGGACGAAAGCCAGACCAAAATCAGAGGTCGGAAAGACCAGACACGAGGTGAGGCGGAGGGCCGGGCCACCACAATCAATGGCGGCCGCGGACCACTGGCGATCCGCCTGCGCTCCGAAGGGCAGCGGAAGCTGAGTACGCAGACGGTTGGGCGCAGGGGCACGGACAGCTGCCCACCGGATACCAACACACCACCTGCGGAAGATCGAGAGAGGCGCCAAACCCGACCGCCCTCCCTAACAGGGAGGTGGAACGAGGCGCAAACCACCACGCCGCGTGAAGGGGGAGCAGGCAACCGAGGATAGTGGCAGAGGAGAGCGGAGGGCCGAGGCACAGGAAGAAGACAGTGCCCGAGGCACCGACAGGGCGCCCCCCCCAGCACACAGAAGTCCTACCGGAGCGCGCCCATGTAGCGGCAGCCCGTAGGGGGAGACCCTGACCCTGTCCCGGCCCTCGACAGCAGAAGGCAAGCGGGCTACCGGCCCAGGGCGGCAGCGGTGCAGCAGCAACCAGCGGAGACGCAACCGAAGCCCCCGGTAAGGACGAGACAGCGGAGGCAGGAGATCGTAACGGCCCCGGCGAGGCTGCAGCTGGACAGAGAGGCCACAAAGAGACTTTAGCTGCTGAGCTCCCCAGGGAGGTGCTGGGGAGCGGCAGGGCCGACGAAGGTCTGGGGGCGAGAGGGCCACGTTTGGGATAACCCGCAGGGAAGGGAGAACACCGACTACAAAGTGGAGGCCGCCCAGGGGCACACCAGCCCCATCCAAGCAGAGACTCACGAGGCCACAACATCAGCATGCCTGACAAACAGAAAGGCAGCAAAGGGAGGCAAACTAGCATGGAAACATTTGCCTGCAAGAGCGAGGACTCACAACCTGGGACGGCAGCGGCAGACACAGCCACATCATACGCTACGCAAGGGGAGCTCAAACAAGTGGAGGGCAGTATCCTAGAGGCCATAGAGGGGCTAAAGGCCTCAATAGAGGGCAAGCTGAATGCAGTGATCGTGGACGTGGGGCTCCTCAGGAAGAACACGAGGAACCTAGCAGAGAGAGTGACAAAGGTGGAACAACAGGTGCAGAGCAATACAGAAAACGTGACCACCTCTCAGTCACAAATGTTAGATGCACTGGAACGGATTAAAACACTAGAATGCAGGGTCAAAGATGCGGAAGGCCGAGCCAGGCGCAACAATGTGCGCATCGTAGGGCTGCCTGAGGGGGTGGAAGGTAGAGACCCCACAGATTACGTAGAGAACTTGCTCCAGGAAGTAGGTGCAGAGACCCTGTCCCAGGGCTTTGTGGTGGAAAGGGCGCATAGAGCACTAACCAGGAAACCCCGCTCGGGCGCGCCACCGAGACCCATGATCACGAAGATCTTGAACTTTAAAGACAGGGAGAAAATCCTGACATTCTCAAGGGAAGGCGGGGAGATAACACGCAACAGAGCCAGGATAACCATCTACCCTGACTATACGGCACTAGCGCAAAGACAGCGAGCCCAGTTCTGGCACCTTCGGGCAGCGGGGGTGAAATTCATGTTACTTAACCCGTCCAAGCTCAAAATCCTGCACAACGGGAGGACACAGATCTTTGAGACCACGGCAGACGCCCAGGAGTGGATGGACCAGCAGGGGATCCCACAACTAAGAGAGGGGGTCGAGAGGAACCGTGAGGCACCGCGGCGAGGCAGGGAATGAAGGTGCAGACAAAACACAGAGGACACCATGCCGAATCGAGATACATCAAGAATGAGAACCGAAAGCATAAACTAATGGATTAACCCAGGAGCTCGAGGCCTTCGGCACTGGACCGCCAAGACCCACAGAGGGGACCCCAAGTAGCGACAAGTTAGCAGTGCCAGTTTAAAGGCACTACGCCGCGGCGAGTGCGCCCACGGATCGAGGGCGGCACCTGGAATGCGGCGGGGCCCGAGCAGGGGGAGGGAGGCTGGGTGTTGGTTTATAGTAGTTGTAGTAGTGTGGTTAAGTTTGTTAAGAGAAGGCACGAGAGGAGGCAAACATAATGAACGAGGAGGTCACGGACACGACAAAGACAACGCAAGGGCGCAAGTGAGTTGGCACTCAAACACGGGAACCCGGCGCGGAACACCAAAGAGCGGAGGTGGAGAGAAACGGACACTGGTGGCAGGGCGGTCCGCCAGGACATGTGAAGGCGGACCCGCAAGCTACCAGCGAAATAACTGGGAGAAGATGACGGACGGACCTCCCAGGCCAGCATGCCAGAAAGGGAAAACTAAACAGGCCAATGGGAACGAGCAGGCCGCAGGAAACTGTAAGACACAGGAACCGAGATAAACTAAAAGTGGAGACTTGGAACGTCAGGGGGCTAAACGCCTATGTGAAGAGACTGAGGGTCTACGCATGGCTAAACAAAGCGAAAGTCCACATCGCAATGCTGCAGGAGACCAACCCGACGGAGGAAAAACTAGCCAAGATGGCCAAGAAATGGGGCGGCCAGACATGCAGCTCCACATACTCTTAACTATGCAAGAGGGGTAGCGACCTGGATTGCGCCGGGCATCCCATTCCAACTCGTCAAACAGGAGAGAGACGTCAAACAGGAGAGAGACGCCGAAGGCAGGGTCCTCATCGTACACGGAATGCTGGAGAACCTGGAAGTGTGTCTGGTGATCACCTACGCCCCAAACCACGATGCAACAGATTTCTTTAAACCACTCACACCCCGGCTGGCCCTGTACAGGAACGCCACGACTATCTGGGCCGGAGATCTGAATTGCACATTGGATCCCAGGCTGGACCGGTCGGACGACAAACACAAAAGGGCCGCACCACCAGTGCGGGTGTTGCAGAAGACACTGGACCAGCTCGAGCTAGAGGACGTCTGGAAGAAGGTACATGGGGGTGAAAGGGAATACACGCAGTATAGCGCCCCACACGGGACATTTACCCGCATTGACTATTTATTCACGGGCAAAGAGACACTAGGCGATTCATTGGGGCACACATTCACTCACAAACCCTATCTGACCACGCCCCACTGGAAGCAACATGGGCACATACATACAGGAAAGCCCCCATACCCACGTGGAGACTTAGGGCGGAAGCACTCCTAGAGGGGGATTTCCAAGACCATATCCAAACTTCAATAGACGACTACTTCGAGCATAACACGGGTAGTGTAGACAATACAGGAACGACATGGGAGGCCTTTAAGGTGGTGATCAGGGGGGCGGCAATTGGGAAAACGGGAGGCCTTAGGAGAGAAACCCTGGCTGAACTGGATGAGATAGAAGGGAAGATAGAGAGTGCGGAAGCACAGGCAGGGTGAGAGGGGGGGAAACGGGTGACCTCACCACTCTGAGACAACAGTGTATGGCGGCCTGGGAGAGATTAGGGTGGTTAGACTATGGGAAGTACATACAAAGGCTGCATGCAGAAGGGGATAAACCTTCTTGCCTGGCTGACCAAACAGGAGACCATGCGAGAACCGATAAACGCAATCCGAAATAGACAGGGGTCGATTGAAAGGTCCCAGGAGGGTATAAATACGGTGTTCTCGCAAATCTATGAGAAACTATATACCAGAGTACAGGAAGCAGAAGAAGGAGACCTTGAAGATGCATTTGCGGAAATCAAGCTCCCACGACTGTCAGAAGAGCAGGCCCAGATGTTGGACGCCCCCCTTACTGTGGAGGAACTGACGGAGGTTATTGCCCAGTTACCGACAAGGAAGTCCCCGGGGCCCGACAGGTTATCAGGGGAATTCTATAAAAGATACAAAGATAGCTTGGCTCCGAGATTACTAGAGACACTGGAGGAGGCGTACGAGTGCGGACTCCCGAGCAGTATGTCAGAATCTGTAATAGTCCTGATACTTAAAGCAGGGAAGCCGCCTCTAGAGTGTGGGTCCTACTGGCCAATCTCTCTGATAAATCTGGATTCCAAGATACTGACAGCAGAATTGGCCAATGGCTAAAAAGGGTCATACCCACAATGGTGCACACAGACCAGACGGGGTATGTACCAGAACGAAACACAGCATGGAATCTCCGGAGACTCCATCACGTCATTGACAGGACGAACCAAGAGGAGGGAGAATACGCAGTGGCGTCATTAGATGCAGCACTCGCCCACTTCAGGATAGGTGGGGGTTCCTACGTTGGATAAAGCTGCTGTACAACAACCCGAGGGCCAGAGTTAAGACAGGGAGGCATGTCTCAGGGGAGTGGAGCATAGGGCGAGGTACGAAACAGGGGTGCCCGCTGTCCCCGGTGCTATATATATTGGCTCTGGAGCCTTCCTAAGGGCGGAGTACGGAGACACCGGCATAGTGATAGATGGGGAAACACACCAGATTTCAATATATGCAGATGACATGCTGCTTTACGTACAGGACCGACAAACCCACTTACCAGACCTACTGGAGGCACTGGGAGTGTTTGGCAGATTATCGGCAATCACCATCAACAAGGGAAAGTCCTCATTGTTCCCCCTGGCGCGCCTGAGGGCGACAACATCAGACCAGCTGCCACATCTGGGCCTGACATGGACCCCAATCACCTTCAGATATCTGGGGGTGGACATATATCACGACACCGCGGAAACACACATGGCCAACACGCAGGCAGCCCTGGACAATATAGAGAACACCATGCAGTTCTGGAAACACTACCGCTGGGGATGGTAGACCGGGCGGCACTAATGAAGATGATAGTTTTACCCCGACTCCTATATTATTTCACCAATATCCCCTATAACATCCCCAGATCCTTTTTCAGACGATTACACTCCATGACGAGAACCTTTCTATGGGGGGGAGGGAGGAACATGGTAGCACTGAGCACATTACAAAGGGGCTACGAATGGGGAGGGATCAAGCTCCCGGACTTTGAGCGTTACTACTTGGCCGCACAACTTCAATTCGTGGTCCGATGGCTGGGGGAAGACACCTCCATTGATGCAATACTGTTTCGACCATCGCTTCAGCGATACTATTTGAAAGAACTTCTGTGGATAAACGAGACCCAAGCAAAAACCCTTCCCAGAATAGTCCAACTAGGCCGAACACTGTGGAAAAGAGCATGGAAAGTGCAGAACATAAGAGACCCCTGTTCAAGGCACATCCCCCTGGCGGGACAGGTAGACACCGATATAGCAAGCATGGCAACGTTCAGAACACAGTGGCAAGACAAAGGAGTGGCCCAAGTAGGCGACCTGTGGCAAGAAGGACATTGGGTAGACTTTCAGACCCTGGCGGAGGAGCAGGACATACACAGTGGCCAATTCATACTGTATAATAGCATGATCCAAGGAATAAGAAAGAGGTGGGAGACCCTGCCAGAAGAGGAAGACATGGATGGGCCGCTGGATGCCTAGTACGATGTATCTGAGGGGGGACACACTGTGTCCAGACTTTACGAACAATTGCTGGGCACCATCAATTCTAGGACACTGAACAGCCGGACAAAATGGGAGGAGGAACTTCAGCGACCCCTCAGGGACGAAGAATGGAACAGAGCCCTTCAATACGTGAAGAAAGTTTCCAGAAACGCAAGGTTCAGACAGCTGCAGTTCTACATAGTGCACAGGGCATATTTAACGCCTAAAAGAATGTCAAACATGGGGGACAGTCAAATACGGAGTTGTCCACGCTGCCAGGAAGAACAGGCAGATATGGTGCACATGTTTTGGACATGCCCGGGTGTGACATCCTTCTGGAATACGATACCGGTAAGAGCGTTGAAGGCAGGAATCCATATGCGAGCTTGGTCGCCGGCGTCCTACATACTGGCCCTGTTCCCGAGGGGCGACAAGCAGAGGATCCATATAGCTAAAATGATAGACCTGATGACAATACTGGCGAAACGCTGCATCGCAATGGCATGGAAAGCAAGCGCAGGACCATCGATAGAGGGCTGGTGGGCGGACCTACAAAAATGGGCAATAGCAGAAACTACAGTCTGCACCAGAAGCTCGCAGAGGGGAGAAGAGAACAGTGGGGCCAGAATACTAGCGTGGAATACCTTGGTAGAAGACATATTTGAGAGGGACAAGGAAAACAGTGCAACTGATTCGAATGAGCCGGGAGGAGAGGAGACTTGACCTGCCCACACGCGTGCGCAGCACGCAGACAGGAACGAGGACAACACGACGGAGAGAGCCTAGCCGTGACCTGAGCGGATAACGTACATTATGAACTTAAACCCGAAAGTGCCAGAGCAAATGTTGAGAGTTGTTGTTTATTTGTTTTGTGTTTGTTTGTTGTTAAATGAAAATAAAGAAAATTGTTTTAAAAAAAGAAAGAAATGGAGACAATGGGTAGCCCTGGCCAAGTGCCTCTCGTCAAGGGACATTTATCTGAGAGCACACCATTTACCTAGACTTTAGATGTCACCTCAGCGTGCAGGCAACAAATAAATTGCCTTTAAAAAACCCTTGCCAAAATCCATCTTTAGTAGAGTATGCTCCAAAAATATTCAATTAACCCTATCAAAAGCTTTCCCAGCATCTAATAAAACCAATGCGGTTTCAGAGGTAACCTCGTCATGAAGCCCTAATATATCAATTGATGTCCTGATGTTATTGTAACCATACCATAAATCCAGTTTGCAATCTTTGTATTATATCCCCCATACATTTTTCAAATTTATTTGCCAACATTTTGGTGAATATCTCAATATCCGCATTCAGTAATGAAATCGGGCGATAATTCCCGCATTTTGTATAGCCCCTACCCATTTTAGGAATTAACGCTATTAATGCCTCCCCCATAGAGGGGCGCAAAACACCATTCTATAATAAAGCCAGTTTGGAAAAAGCCTGAATGCTGTTTGTTGTATGTTCGACGAGGAAAAGGATACAGGAGAAAAGGGAAGTTAAGGTAACATGGTGTTTGCCAGGCTATTGACTGGTGATATGATATGGGGCATTTCTCAGTGAAATTTTGGAGTGCAGTATGTTTAATATCAATGCACGAGACCAGAAGAGAGAGTATTTTGCTCTGCCCCTGTTACAGCCAGGCTACACCACAGCAGATTTCAGGCCTGCGTTTGTGCTTGCTTGTCTGTGCTTACCTTTCACCTACAGCTTGCAGGCAAACTTTGTGGTGACTTTTTTAAAGGTATAATTTGCACTATTTAAACAGGAGCAAGCACGAGGCACTCATACCTGTACTTTGTGAGTAGCCTCGGAACCTTTGAAAACAAAATTAAAGAACCTTAAAAGATTACAATCAGGCTCTAATACAGCCGCTTAAGCCTGTTAGACATCATCTATATCTAGCAGGCCACTGCAGCTAAAAGTGCCTGTGCTTGCGCACATGAAATTGTGTATTCAATGTTGTCCTCTTTGTATTCGTTTTTCATAACAGTTAAACAACAATCATCATCACCAACACGCTGATATAACCCCCGCCCTACCCCCCCCCTTTGCTTTTCTCGTTGGCATTGTACAAATGTTATAATATATGTTGGTTCGTACACTTTAGCGTGATCATTCTTGTCACATTTGCAAAACCTCAATGGCTTAATTTCGTCATCCTTTGGGTCCACCAATGTTCATGGCTTATGGATAGATTCTAGTTCATGGTAAATTCTCATCTTATGTATCCTTCATAAGTCTCACCTAGTCTTATCGCCCGAGTGAACCTTCTCACCTCTCGGCTTGGTACTCTTATGGCGAGATTTCCCCGCTGTCGACATTTTGTTTCCAGTCGGAATAGTATTGTCGGAATGGGGGCCAGTAATCGATCGGTAGGCTACTGGTTACGAGTGTCAGTGTGTATTGAGTTTCTCTTTGTTCACATATGTTCATGAATTCCAGCCATGTTGCAAATCCAGGTGTATTACCCTTCTCCCATGTTCTAGCAATCAAGTATCTAGCATTCACAGTGGCCATCCCCAGCAGCTTCTTCTCACCCCGTGGGCCCTCCCCAATTAGCGCTAAGAGCCATAACTCTGGTGAATAGTTCCATTCTGTCGTTATCACGGACATAGCCTCAATCCTCCCCCAGAAGGGCCTCACATGCACACATGCCAACGTCACATGGTAAAAGTCAGCGGTCTCTTCATTGCATCTTATACAGGAAGGAGATCTCTAAGGGTAAAGTCTATTTAACTTCGCCGGTGCGTAATACATTTAATGGAGGAATTTGGAATGTAGTGATTGATCTAAACAGACTGTTTAGGGATAGGTTACGTGCTTGTGTGCAGATGAGTTTCCAGTGCTCTTCACTTATTACCGTCCCCAGAGTGCCCTCCCAGGTGTTCCTGTTTATCTGCAACACTCCAACTCTTTTCTCTCTGATCATCTTGTATATGGTTGACACCAGTTTCCTAGTGGATAAAGGTTTGAGCACATATTGGAGAATAGAATGGGGGGTGGGCGCTTTAGGAAATTCGGGCCATTTGGGTCTTAGTTACCCCCTGATCCTGTAATACATGAGCAAGGTCACTGCTGTCCATTGACCCCTTGTTTGTAAGGATTCCCATTTTATAAACTGCCCTTCATGAACTAAATCTCCCAATGCCTGGACCCCCATTTTCTGTAAGTGGGACTGGAAAGATCTCTCATGTGTGAGTGGGATCCCGTGTATGTTGTACATTGGGAAGTCTGTAGAGTAGAAGACCCCTGCTCCGGTCAGTCGGCCAATCTGTTCCCAGGTTCTGCATGATACTGCCGTGGGCTGAACTTCAGACCGCGGAACCCTCACCTGGGTACCACACATTATTCCCACTAGGTAATTCGGGTGCGCCACCTTTTTCGCTAGAAGAGAGTGAGGAGAGTCTGTCATGGGGGATCCCTATCCTGCTGTGTACTGCATCTGGGCTGCCAGGAAGTACAAATATAGGTCTGGGTATTCCAGCCCGCCCCAATCGTATTGCAGTGTGAGGGTGTCAAAGGATATCCTGGCGTGATTGCCTGCCCACACCAAATCGGATTATTAAACTCTTAGTAAGCACCCAGAAGCGCCTGGGGGGCAAATAGGTACATTATAAAAAATATACAGTAACTTGGGTAGTATAACCATTTTAGCTAATGCAATGCGTGCTGCTTGGGAAATGGGCAAGAGGATCCATGAAACTACTCTATGTTCCAGCAGTTCGTGTCCTCATGTAGTTGCCCGTACAGAGGTCTCTCACCGTTGTTGACTCCAGGACCCCCAGATATCGTATTCCCTGGGGACACCAGTGAAAGTCTGCCCCAACGTCTGCCCGTCGAATACCAGGAGTCAGGGATAGTACGTCGGATTTGTTCAAAATGATTCTCAACCAAGAGTATTGCCCGAATCTACCCATCTCCTGCGTCAGCGGTGGGAGATTTAGTCTGGGGTGTTTGATGTATAGTAAAATATTGTCCGCATATAGCGAGATATTAAGGTGCGATTGTATTCCTACACCCCAGTGTGCATGAAGTTCCCTAATGTGACAGGCGAGCTGTTCCATTACGAGGGGCGAACGGTATTGGTGAAAGGGGGCACCACTGACGTGTGCCCCATGTTGGGTAAATGTTGTCGGACGCTATCCGGTTTGTATAGAACGCTGCCTTAGGTGTGGTATACAGCCAACGGACCCATCGTATGAATATCAGGCCAAACCCTGAGCAGTGGAGGAGCTCGAAGAGAAAAGGCCACTCGACAGAGTCGAAGGCCTTCTCAGCATCCAACGCAGCCACCGCCACAGGTACCTTGGCGTCTACATTATGCACAAGTGTGAATAATCTCTTCAGATTATGTTGGGTTGATTGGCCAGGAATAAAGCCTGCCTGGTCCAGTGCTGGCATATGTGATAATAACCTATCCGCCAGTATTTTTGCAATTATTTTATTGTCGATATTAATTAGTGACAACGGGTCGATATGATGTGCATTTTTGGGGATTTATTTCGGGCTTAAAAAGCACTGTCATCAGCGCCGTTCTTGTGGAGTCCGGGAGGGGGCCAGTCGTGTAGGCTTGGGAGCAGGTAATCTAGGTAGGTTTTCTAGAATTCAGCTTTTATTCCATCGTTTCCCGGGGCCTTACCATTTGGGAGGGAGAGTACTGCCTTGCAGATTTCTTCATCCGTTATGGGATGGTTCAGTGCCGCCCCTTGTTCCTGATCGAACCATCCTAGGACCACTTTGTCTAGGTTTTGCAGGATCGCGCTGGGTCCTGTGTTAGAGAGGCACACGTATAGCTGATCATAGTATTCCCGAAATGCGCTGTTAATCCCTACAAAGTCTTCAATGAGGTGTCCAGCTTGGTCCTCGATCTCCATAATGGGCATAGCCTGTCTCTCCAGTTGTATGGCCCATGCTAGCGTTTTACTGGGACGGTCACCCTTTCCATACCTTGCTGCTGCAATCGGGTCCGCAATAAACCTCTCCTCTCTAACTGCTAGTTGGCGTAACTCTTCTCTTTGTACTCTCAGGGCTTCATGTATTTTTCCTGTGTCTCGGGTCCCTTGTTCATTCTCCAATTCTTTAATGCTCCCCTCCAACATACGCATGGACATACTGTTAGGGAGAATTCTCACTTATGGCTAATTTTCCTTACCTATAGAGTCCCTCAGCAGCTTTGCTGGATCTGAAGGGTTCATTTCTTTTTACCTGCTAAGAGTTAGATTCTTTTTCCCACTCTTAGGCATGTTTGCTGTGTGTGTTCTAGGCTATTTTTTGTGTGTGTTTAATGCCTATGGGATCTTTTCTCTCACCCATAGGAACCATCTTTATGCACATGTGTTACACAGCACCCTCCGTGCAGTGACACATGGGTGTCGCAGCGACCCCCAAACATAGACTCCATATCCTGGGACTGACTACTGTCTCCCAGGGCATGTAAAGTCCCCATTGACTTTACTTGCAATCTCTATGAACTAAAGCAGTACAACCCATCTTAATATGGAAGTACTGGAAGGGGTTAATGGTTTTTCCGCTATGTTCATTTTCGAGAGGGTACCTTAAAGTCCCGCTCTTTAAAGTTTCTGGCTGGTGGGAGTGGTTACTACAAAAAATATTCAACCGTGAATATTTTCCTATGGGATTTTCCCATTGTTCGAGGCTAATACTTTTACTGACAGCCTCTAACATACCACTGTTTATTGCCAGAACTTTAATATAACTTCTTTCTCGAGTCTTACTCCATATTCCTAACCCAGGTCGGGGATCCTTTGTTCGCTCTTTTGGCAGGCTTCTGCCAAGAAGCCCTCCTTTCGGCGCCTCTGAGTCTGGGGTGGGTCTGTTGTTTGGGAGGGGGAGTAGAACCCCTGGACAGAGTTGCCACAGCAACTCAGGTCCCACTCTAACCTGATAGGCTGGAGGGTCTCCCGCCAAGAAGACCACTCCACTGTGTGAGTGACAGCTAGGCTGTATGAAAGGGTCTCTTTCTGCATAAAAGCAGGGTCCTGAGGACTGGAAGAGCAAGACGTCGCCACTGGAGCTACGGAACCGAAGGGGAGAGAAGCCACAGACATCTTCAGCATCTACACCACCGGTGAAGCCCTGCCGGATTGTCTTACCACTTTTCTTCCACGCGACGAGAGGAGATCTTCAGCGAAAGAGCCTCCTTCCCTTGAGCTGGTGGGGTCAACCAGTAAACCTATCGCTTCCTCGGACCTGCCTTGGTCGAATCGACAGTGCCCTGCACTTGGAGACCGGATAGCCAGGCAGCTATCGACCCGGACTGCGATTAAGAGGAGCGTACCTTTTAAACTTCATTTGGCAGCACCGCGGCTGGTTTCATCCCTGGGTAGTGCAGCAACTCGAACCTTCCTCCACGACGAGAGCCTCTCTTCCTCTGTTGGACCCCTCGACCTGCAGGAACTACCAGGAACAACCGCCACCGCAGGAGCCACTTCTTCACGTTTAAGGTACATTGTTCCGCCAGGCCGCCTTTTCTCCGTAGTAGCCCTAAAGGTGTTTTAAATCCTTTAACTACTTGTGGGGTCTGCCGCCCTCTCTCTTAACATTGTCTTTCGCCTCGCATCTACCTCTTCAATATTTTTCTACTAAAGACTTGACTGCAGCTACAAGAACATTTTTGCTCCTAAGCTCTTGGTCCTGTACCACTGACACTGGCTCAGGCCTATTGACTCTGGCTGATTTGTTAGATCTGCTCTCACTAGATTTTCAGTTTTCATTCACTTATCTTTCTGCTAAAGTGTTACTGTGCATTACTTGTTCACAAAACTTCAGGGAAGTGTTGCTAGGGAGTGTCTGAAGATATTTCGATTTAACTTGTACTTTCCCTCCCTTTCGTTAAATTGTTAGAGTGCCATTTGTAGTTGGTTTTCACTGTGCGTTTTGCTCAGTTTTCACTCTACCGCAAACTTATCTACAATTGAATAGGGAGTTGTATATGCCTTTCCTTGACTACATTTAATTTACTTTATCAACTGTGATCTATGTGTTGAAACTAGATGTGTATAGAATAAATATATTCTCTTTTTGATACAAATCTTTGGTCAGTGTTTCCTTGCTCCATAGTGCTGTACTGCTTATTGTGTAAACCCTGAATATTGCTCATCTCCCTCTTGAGATAAGTCTGACTGCTCAGCCACAGCTACCAACTAAATCTTTGTGGTAAAGACTGATACCAAAGGGGATTTATTGCTCTCACCTGTAGTCCTAATCTGGCGTAGTGCTCCCTAAGGGAACTGCACTGGATTCTGCCTAACACCTACTTAGGGCGTTCATTACTCCCCCTTCTTTAGATATACAGCACCTCCTTACATATACCTTAAAGGCCTCCCAAATTACACCTGGACCGGGCCCCGCGCCTATGTTAGTTGTAAAATAAGTCTGTAGGTCTTGGCCAATTTCCACCCGGAATGCCCCGTCCTCTAGGGCCTTGGCTCTAAACCTCCAACATAGTTGTCTTGGGGGTCCCACTAGTCCGGCCACGTGGACTAGGACTGGTGAATGGTCCGAGAGAGTACGGGTGGGTATATTAGCCTCCTTTACACGCCTTGCCATAGTGGAGGTAGTCATAATGAAATAAATTCTTTTTTTATTTTTTTATTATTAAGTTTATTGAATTTTATAAATGAAATTAATTCTTGACGAGCTATCGTGAATACAGGAAAAGAAGTGTACTCCCTATCCGTTCAGTGCATTTCCTGACACACATCGTACAAATCATGGTATTCAGCTATATCGGCCCATGTCTGTGCAGCGTGCGGTAGGGGTTGCTGTGCAATAGAGGACCTATCCAGATCCAGCGTGAGGGCCATATTAAAATCCCCAACCCATATGATATCATAACCCAGGAACTTGTGGATATGGTTGGCGCATCGGTGAAAGAACTAGGGTGAATCAATATTTGGTGCGTATATGTTTACCAACAGGAGTTTTAACCCAGAGATTTCCCTGGCCAATATAACACATCGCCCCTCTTCGTCGTCCATCTGCTCATGTAGCTTGAACTCCAAGGAGCTATGTATATAGACTGCCACCCCTCTGGAGTGCGTGGTGTAAGAGGAACTATACCTATGTATGCCCCAACCTGCTAGTTGAGGGAGGGGTGCTTGCCGGGCTAGATGTGTTTCTTGCAGGCACAGTATGTTTACCTTATGGTTCTTGCTGTAATTTGCTATTAAACAGGTTTTCTTCTGGTTAGTGAGTCCTCGTATATTGCATGGTATTGGTATGGTATTGTTTATTTATAAAGCGCCTATACACAGGCAAGTGTTTCAAGGCGCTCAAGGAGTGTGGGAACACAGGGAAAAAACAACAGCCGCTCAGAGCCCTTGAATTTCTGAAGCGATAACAGTCTGCACAAGCAGATTAAGTGAATATGGTACATTTAATAATTAAGATACAATAAACAGGCCTGACAGCGATTCTGCTGTTTTTTCAAGTGCACATTAAGGGGTGAGGAAGGACAGAACGATCTACAGGCAGAGCTGTAGTGCAAGTGCCGGTAGGACAAGGGAGGAGCAGGGGACCAAGTGCACCGAGTCGGCAGAGACTGGGGAAGTGCGGAGAGAGAAGCTCTCAGGATTTATTGCAAGTACAGTGAGTGGGTGGGGTGCAGGGCCCGAAGACAAGTGCAGAAGGACTGGCAGAGGTGCCTGGGATCTGGGAGACTCTGGGGTACACCAGGCGGCCAGTCAGTGAGTTGTATGGAAAGGAGGGGAAGAGGGAATAGCAGAGAGCTAGGTTAGCAGGGGCAGAGAGAAGGAAGAGGAAGGTCTTGAGGAGTTTCCGGGATTTAAGAATATCAGGCTCAAGATGGAGGGTGGCAGGGAGGCGGTTCCAGAGGGAGGTGCCTGCTGAGGAAAGGGATCGCTCTCTAAATTACATTATTGACAATGTGTTATTCAGTTCCCCCTGTGGTGGATGTACCCATAATGCATACATTAAAGCGGCGTATCTTACTTCAATGTTCTCACGCTACTTCGCTGTGCAGTGAACCCCAGACATTATATAGCCATCTTTCATTTCATTAGTTGGAAATCTCTTTCGTGCGTATACCATCAAGCCTTCCCCCCTTATGCCTATACCTTCTAACTTGGGTGAACCACAATTTGTTTTCTTTTTTTTTTAAACATCTTTTTATTCAGGTCGTGGCAGGTACAAGGCTCGCTCCAGCATCACATCAAAAATATCATACAGTGGCACAGTTACAGTTTCATATATGGTACATATTTACATAGAGGTTTCATTGTCTGAAAGCAGTTCACACAAGACACAAGTATGACCTGAACGGGCCCCAAATGTCCTTTGGCCGGCTCATTTTTGGCTGAATCAGTACATATTGTTCCTCGTTTTCATTGACATATGTCAGTTCTCGTAAAAAGGTGTTCATACTCGGAGGTGTAGAGCTTTTCCAAGCAAGGAGGATACACTTTTTGGCGACTGCACATGAGACATTAAAGAGTCTTCTAGTTTTTTCGGAACACTTCCCGATATCGCCAAACAGATATTTTTGCGGGGTCAGAAAAGGGGATATTTGCGTGATTTCCGCCAGGAACTCAGCCACCGACCCCCAGAACCGCAATAGCTCAGGACAGTCCCAATACATATGGAAGGACCCTGCCTGTGGGGTGTTGCATTTAGGACATTCGCTCGGGGAGTCCGGCACAAATTTAGCTATTTTGGCTGGCGTGTAGTGCAGTCTGTTTAAAATTTTGAATTGTATCTGGCACCGTCCTGCATTAAGCGATACCGTTTTGGTAAGAGTACAGTATTTCAGCCATTTCTCGTCTGGTATAGTCACCTGTAGATCTGTTTCCCACCTTTCTTTAACATTGTTAATCGTAGGGGTATGTGCCTGTACTGATTTGTATGGTTTGGAGATTCCTAGACCTCCTTGAGTTGTAATCAATTGCAATCATGGGTGTGAGGGTGGCTCATCAGGGAAGAGCGGCCACCTCGCCTGGAACGCTGATCTCATTCGGTAGTATTGCAGTGTCTGCAGTGGTCCCCTCCCCATGGCCCTCAGAATATCTATTAAGGTTGTGAATTTCCGTTCTATGAACATGTCCCCCACCACCATTTCCCCATTAGGATCTCATGCTTCCTGTATGCCTATATCGAACCCAATATACGTCTCCGGTATATTGCCCCCCATGCCCGGACTGTGCAGCTTGCTGGGACGTATTCGCACTTGTCTTTATATTGTGGGTCAAAAATAATTGATCGTATGTCCGAGGGTGCCACTGTGCGTGTTTCTATCCATGCATGAGGTACGTCATCTGCGCCCTCGTGCCAATATCTTCCAAATTGTGCCTGTGCAACCAGATAATAGAGCTCAAAGACTGGCGCGGCCATGCCCCCGGAGCTGTATGGTTCCACCAACTTTCCCCACCCCACCCTAGCAGTCTTGCCGTTCCACAGGAACGTGGTTGCCATGGACCGCAGCCTGGAAAATAAGTCTCTACCTGGCCATATCGGGATATTCACAAATAGATAAAGTAGCTTAGGGAGAATGGTCATTTTAAGTACTGCTATCCTGTCGTGTAGTGAGATGGGAAGGTGCCTCCATAGTTGTAATTTCGCATTTATTGACTGCAGCGCTCCCTCTAGGTTGTCAGTAAACAAGGATTGTCTGCCTCTGGAGACCAGCACACCCAAATATCGAATACATTCCTCCGACCATTTAAGTCCACATGTTATCTCAGGGCATTTAGTGGAAGGGGTAAGTGGAAATATTTCTGATTTGGTGCTGTCTACTTTGTATCCGGAGTAGTCTGCAAATTTGTGTATGTCTGCCATTATAGGAGCAATATCTTTGTTGGGCTCACGGATATATAGTAATGTGTCGTCCACGTAAAGTGAAATCAGTTGGCTAGAGCCTTTCATAATTATACCCTTATATTTGTGGCGTAACCTAACCGCAGCAGCCATGGACTCTATCGTTAGGGCAAATAGGATCGGTGAAAACGGGCACCCCTGCCTGGTGCCTTTCCCCAGCTCAAACATGTCAGACATGGTTCTGTTGGTGCATACTCTAGCCCCGGGATTCGTATACAGTAAGCGGACATATCCGATAAAGTTGGGACCCACCCCGAACGCCTCCAGCACCGAGAAGAGGTATTCCCACGAGACCGAGTCAAACGCCTTCTCGGCGTCGAGGGACACCGCAACCGCCTGCCTGCCTGCACGGATCAATCTGTGCCATTATCCCGAACAACCTGCAGAGATTTAATGCGGTGGATCTCCGGGGAATAAACCCGTTTTGGTCCGGGTGGACCAGTGCGGGCACCACAGGTAGCATATGGTTGGCCATGACCTTCGCAAAAATGTTGGCGTCTGTGTTTATGAGCGAAAGGGGTCTGTAAGAAGACATATCATGGGGTGGGCGTCTGGGCTTGGGCAGAACTGTAATTATGGCTTCCCTCATCGTCGGGGCCAATATGTGTTGCTCTAGGGCCTCCTCCCACGTCTGGCGCAGGATAGGGGCTAGTTCCTCATGGAACTCTTTATAGAATTCAGCCCCCAGCCCATCTTACCCCAGGGCCCTACCCAATGTGAGATCTTTGATTGCCTCAACAATTTCTTCTATCGTGACCGGCTGTTCCAGAGCCATTCTGTTTTCATCTGGGAGCGTCGGGAGACCCAGTGAGGCCAAGTATTCTTTTATCTCACCAGGGGTTTTCCGGTCTCTGTTCGCATATAGCACTTTATAAAATTGGACAAACTCATCGTTGATGCCCTTTTCGCTTGTAACCATTAAATTTGGTGGTGTTTGAATAGCGGCTATCGGGGTGTTGTGTCCCTCATTTCTAACCAAGTTAGCCAGCATCTTGCCCGCCTTATTCCCCTCTTCATAGCGGCACGCCCTTGTGGGGGCCGCAATGTACCGTATTTCCCGTGTAGCTAAACTGTCGAAATCCCTGAGGAGTTTGTGTATTTCAGCTAGGGTGCCCCTTTCATGAGTGCAGCTATAGATCTCTTCCAGCTCCTTTAGTTCCCGTTCCACCCCTTCAAGTTCCCGTCTCACCCCCTTCAAGAGACCCGTTTATTTGGACATAAGGACCCCTCTGACCCAGACTTTGAATGTTTCCCACACCTTGGAGACTCGATTCACCAACCCCAGATTATCTGCGAAAAAGTTGGTAATTTCCTCGTGCAGGGTCTCAGCCACGCCAGCATCTCCCAGCAAGCCCCCCGGCATTCTCCACCTTTTCGCTGGCCTAGGGACATCCCTGGGTTCGAGGCCCAGTAGGACCGGAGAGTGATCAGACAGCGTGCGGGGTAGGATCTCGCAGGATTGTAGGGTGTCCCGATGTCGGACGACAAGAACCAATAGTCTATGCGCGATCTGCTGTCATGAACGGACGAGTAATATGTATACCGTCTATAATACGGGTGCAGCACCCGCCAAGCGTCTATCAGTGACAGCTGCTGAAGGAGTTGACTCAGGGTTACCGCTGTTTTCTTGGGCGCCCTCACCACATTGGTTGACCTATCCAGCATGGGGTCGAGTGCAACACTGAAGTCCCCGCCCCATATAAAGGTTGTCGTGTCATGCTTATTAAGTATTTCGAACATTTTCAAGTAAAAATCTGGGTCGTCTATATTAGGGCCATAAGTGTTAACCAGGATTATTTGTTTGCCAGACACTTCTCCCCATACCAACACATACCTCCCCATTGGGTCTGCTTTGTGACCCGTGGTCCGGAATCCCAGTGCGGGATGTATGAGAGTTATGACCCCCCCTAGACTGTGAGGAATATTCAGTATAGTAACAGGGTTTGCCCCATTTAGGCATCGAGCAAGTGTTTACAGCCCCCTGAGCATCTGTTTCCTGAAGCATTAGGATCTGTGGTTTGTGCCTAGCAGCATAGTTTCCCACTTTCCTAGCCTTCATAGGGTTGTTTAGCCCCCTGACATTCCAGGATAGTAAAATTATCTTCATCCCGTTACCAGTACCACCATGCATGCAATTCGTGCCTTGCTGCTGTTTCCACCATGGCATAAGTTTACCTGATGTGTGCACAACCCGCACCCGCCAGACCCGGTTTCAACCAACCTGGAACTTATGTTAAACCAACCCGTCCTCCAGGTACCTAACATGTCCTAGTAGCAATAATATTTCACAACTTCCCACTCTCCCCAACCCCATCCCCCCACATCATCCGCCCCAACTTGACAATGATCCCTTAAAACTTGTAGGAACTTTCCTGTGGGAGCCACGTTGTCGTCACGAGGCCACCACAGCGGGCTCACAACCCGCATTAAACATTATTCAGAGCCCCCAGCGGGAGGAGAATCCGTTACACAGCAAATAAAGCAACAACAAAGGATATGTGTGCGACCTGGCTCAGTCAGCGGGGTCTTGGCCTCCCTCCGCCAGAGGTGGTCTTCCGTTTTTGTCCAGCCCACGGCCATTAGGTGATAGGGGTATGGTTGCTTCCACATACGCCAAAGCAGCGGCAGGAGTTTCAAAAAAGTGTGCCCTTCCTCCATACTGAATTTGCATCTTGGCCGGGAAAATTAGCGCGTATGGGACCTGCCGTGCCCTTAGCAGCCGCTTAACCAGCTCATATGATCTTCTGCTTGCCTGCACCCCTGCAGCGAAATCCGGGTAGAAATGTATGTGATTTTCCTCGTATTGTAGCGTCCCGATTTCTCCTGCCTTTCTGAGTATAGTGTCTCTGTAATTCAGCAGTCTTGCAATGATAGTGCGCGGTGGGGCCCCAGGTTTCGGTGCGGGTGCTAGTGTGCGGTGTGCCCGTTCAACCAGGAATTGGCTCGAAAAGGATTCTGTTCCAACAAGGGTCTTGAGAAGACTTTCCACTTGCTGTTCCATTGCACCTTTCCCGAACTTTTCCGAGACCCCAACAATCCGTATGTCATTTCTTCGGGACCTGGATTGTAGGTCCTCGCATTTACCTTGCAACTTATTCATGCCTTCCTTAAGTTGGGCTATGTCTTGATCGTGTCGCGCGATGGTGTCTTCATTTGTACCGATTCTGTCTTCAGCCTCAGTGAGTCGACGGCTCTCCTTCTCGATTCTGCTTTTCAACGCTCCAATAGTATTGACAATGTCATCTAGCTTCACGTTGATGGATAGGAAGCCATTTTGAACTATAGTGGTTAAGCGATCAACCCTGTCGCAGTTTTCCGTATCAGGGGCGGACGTTGATGTTGTCGGCGGATCTTGTTCATGGCCGGCCGCCTGGCTGCTGGTGAATGAGTCCATCTGGCCCTTTTTTTCCTGCTTGCCCCTTCTGCTGCCTTCTCCTGTTTCCGCGTGTTCCCCATGGTTGCCACACCAGTCAGAGCTCCACCAGGGCCAGACAGGGTTTGTAGCTCCTGTGGATCTGCAATGGAACAGGCTGCGCACGCCGTATCAGGTTAATGCCTATCGGATGAATTTGTTCAGGCTAGGGTGCCATACATGCGACACCCCTGGGGGCGTCAGTTTCCAAGACCCCAATGCCAGCAGAGGCCACCGGTGCCCGTGTGCACAGTTGAGCTGGGAAAGTTATTAATGCCACCACTTGCAGTGGACTGTGTCCTCCCACGTAAAGAGGGCGCTGATTATAAGGCTTCTGATCAGTGCTTAGATCTGCACAGCGTTAAGCATGGGCGCTTATACACAGTCGTTCGCATTAGCGTTCAGTCTTGGGGCCCGGTTGATGTGCAAGGGAGGTCAGTTTGCCCTGTGGAACTGTAGTTAGGGTTTACCAGTATCCCTGCCCCGAGGAGAACGCACCACACGTACCGTCTGTCGCGTGCAGCTGATCCCGCCTCTCTGGGCCGGAGTGTACCCGCTCCAGCGCAGCACCTACACAGCAGCAATGGCGCCGCGGGAGATCGTGTCTGGTCCCAGGTGCAGCGTACCTAGGCCGGTACCGTGGCCGCGGGTAAGGATTTCAGCGGTTGATGGTGCGCACTCGCACCATTGATGCCGGATGACTTACTGCTTCGGCGGTCCCGAACCCGGCGCCGTCTCCACTGCCAGATCTCCAGGCAGTACCGCCGTGCACGGCAGGACCCGGCTCTGGAAAAAAGAGGCTTGCCCTCTCTAGTTGTCGCGGCTCCTCTAGTCTCAATCCGCGTCGGGGAGATGAAATGCGCTGTCCGGCGACGGCTCGTGTCCCAGCACCGGAGCGGGGGGGTTGAGGGAGGGGTCACAAGCTCCAGCCCAACAGGCTCGCCCCTATGTTAGTGCAGGCAGGGGCCCACAGGATTCCTCGGTGCTGCCGCAGTGGTCGATCCGCCCCAGGGCCTAGGAAATTAGCAACACTAGCCCGCACAGCCCAAGTATTCAGCAACTCCTCCGGGTCCAGCCATGCGTCCCCCGCATGGCAGCTCCTCCTCTCTATGCTCCTCTGGGAAGAGCGTCAGCGGCCTGGGGCACAGAGCGTCCGGATGTCATACGCAGCACAGTTTCTGGCCCGGTCCGGCTCCCTCTGTTCAAGCTAATCTCTCCACGTATATTGCACCGCTGCCTCCAGGATTTCCACCGAGTGTGGACTGGGACTCGGCACACCTTCTGCATGGTTCTGCTATCCGCAGGTGGCTCCGCTGCAGGATTAAATTGTAATTCAGATGTCTGTCGGGTGGGAGCGCTCACTTCAGGCGGCCATTTTAGTCATGCGCAACAGCGCCCCTAACACCATTTTTATTTCTCTACCCCATATTCCCACCCTATCCCAACGACCCCAGAAACAATAACCTACCGGCTCCCTTCCCCCTTCCCAAAACATCCCACAGGAACATTCTTCAACAATTACGCAGTGTATGCGGGTATCGGGGCACCGAGGGCGGCCAGTACACTCCTAACGGCGACGGCCATTGTTTAACGTTCCATGCCCCGACCAGTGCCCCAGGAGCCACACCGGAGGGCCTGAGGCCGTCTTATATTGATTCGTTTACATGAAAGGCTATATCAGTGACCTCAGGGTGAGTGTCTAGGTGATCTCCCCGGATCAGGGAGGTTTGTAGCAAATCGTTCTGCCGCTTCCGGTGAGGTGAAAAAGGTAGTCAAGCTGTTGTGTTGTACTCCAAGGCCGAATCGTGGAGGATTCTCATCTCAATTCTTTCTTATCCCTTCCCATCCCGGGTATCTGAAGATTCTAACAATGATGGGGTGCTCCGGAAGGGGGTTTTGCAGCCAGCGAGCCATGTGCCCGCTCTACCATTTACATATTTGTAAGCGGGCAGGGTCGGGGGTTCCTCCAGGATCTCCACTAGCAGTTTCTCCACGAATTTCTCCATGTTATCAATCAGGGTTGAGAATGTAAATGATATTTCACCTGGAGCGCCACTCTAGGTCCTCGTTTTTTGGGATTACTTTTTGACAGATTGTTGTAAATCGGCCACCTCACGCTGTAGTTGTCACGATGCCTGCCCCCGGAAAGCCAGACCAGGCCCAGCAACCCCGGAAGCAGGCATCATGCCACTTGAAGCATGCCCAAAAACCCCAGTTAGGGGCTGTTTGGCTACAGTCCTGGCGCCTGTGGCGCCAGGCTCATAAGAATAAAGTCAGTCCTGGCGCCATGGGCGCCAGGCTCATTACAGAAAACTTACCTGATGCAGACCATGCTGCATACCTATCTGATGCAGACCTTGCTGCACGAAGCCACAAGCCAAATGAGGCTTATAGGGACTATTTTACCTTAGGGACTCCTTTTCTCTCGGGTGGGGCTGTGGAAGAATACTTACCTGGGACTTCTTCCAAGGCTATTTAAGCCACACCCGGACAGCCACACGTGCTTTGCGTTATTCTGCTTGCTGCAGCGTAACGCTCACCGTGTCTTCAGCAGCTCCAGTCTTCAGCCATGCCCGCTTCAGCCCTGGAACACCTGGAACAAGAAAAGGAGAAGGAGAAGAGGTCAGAACAAAACCCTTACCTGAATCCTTGATCCAGCACATCGTCGATCTGGAAGAGAGAAGCCTTCACAGGTGCATTGCCATGCACCTCGCAGCGCCGCGCTGAACTCACCATCCGGGGCTGCATTCCTTTACTCCATCGCAAACCCAGCATCTCCAGGCCATTCTTCAACACCTGGGGGAGACAAGAACAAATAGGTGAGCAAGGGCAATACAAACCACCCCCAAAGACTTACCTGATTTACCACAGGGGGGTACTCACCTCATCTCGGGTCGGCGCAGTCAATTCTGCATCACCGCCGCACCCCGGCCCCTAAGGGGAAAACAAGGACAATACAAACCACCCCCAAAGACTTACCTGATTACCACAGGGGGGTACTCACCTCATCTCGGGTCGGCGCAGTCAATTCTGCATCACCGCCGCACCCCGGCCCCTAAGGGGAAAACAAGGACAATACAACCTAACCCCAAAGACTTACCTGATTTACCACAGGGGGGTACTCACCTCATTTCGGGTCGGCGCAGTTAATTCTGCATCATCGCTGTACCCCGGCCCCAAAGGGGAGAACCACAATAGACTTACCAGGATTTTACCAATTGCCACTTGGAACTCTTCTGGTGGTTTAAATCTGCAACCTGCAAGGAATCTGGCAGAGTGAAGATCAGACTTTTGAACTCTTATGAACAATTGGACTTTAGAGTCAATACTGGAACTCACCAATTCCTCCACGCCAGTGAAGTAAGTGGTCGTCTACGCGCCCCTGCGCTCGACGCAGGATGGAGAGCTCATCTTTCCAAATCTTCAGGTGAGATTAAGAGGGGACTTCAGGAGTGTTCTGTGGGCAGACAAGGGGAGTGGGAAGGCGGGTTAATGCTCAAATTACGGGAGGTTAATTCCCTTTCTCCATTGCAGAAAGATATTCGAACAAGCCCAACAAACAAAGCTAAGTGGGTCTGTCCAGTCTGTCATCTCGGCTCTACGTGTTACTCTGGTGGAAGCAACAGCGGGCCAGTCCAGATCGACGCCCCTGTGGGAATCAGGTGAGCGTAACAGTAGTGTGATGTGATGACATCTGGGACCGGGAGCGCCGAACGGTCGGGCTCCTCGACTGCCAGGCAGGGCGCATCCTCCCCGGCGCCATCGACCACGAGCCAACGCTCTGGCTCGGGTAAGAGGAAATCCGAGAACCCGGCAAAGCTCTCCTATTCTTTGTTCCGCCTCTGTCAATCGTCCGCATAACTTGTCGATTTGTACAGCGGAAATATCAACCTTACATGTGAGGACATCGATCTTTACCCCCAGATTGTCGGTACTACTCTTCAGGGCTAGTAAGGTCTGGTTCAGGGCTGTCACGTCCACGTGGGCTGCTGCTTGGTTTTGCTAGGGGGACAGGGCGGGCTGCAATTGTTTTTTTTGTGCGAACTTATCAATTTATGCCTGTTTTTTAGGGTTGACCATTATATTTCCATACCCACACCCCGCCTCTTACATAGATCAATGTAGTGGCCTGAGATGTGCTAATGACAAGAGTATCCCAGTCTTCTACGATGCCTGGGAGCATCAGTAGTGGTGGCTTGCCGGTTGTGGTAGTCTATCTCAGCCAAGGCTGTAGCTATGGGCGCAGGGGTGCAGAGGATCCTGCACAAAGTCTTTCCTTCCCCCTCTGTGCTGGTATGGCGTGATCAACATGTACTGTAAATGCGTTGTGGTTTAGCGGGTGCCATACGACTAGTATTGCCAGCTGTTTTGCCCCGAGTCTGCCAGATCAGGTAAAAGCAGGTGCTGTTACGGTTCTGGATTGTCCACTTTATGACGTCTACTTAGCGAGTAGTGCTTGTTACCATGCGCACTGTCCACTGCATGGGGTTTCTAATGTGGCCACCTTCCCCATCCAGGTCAACCCACAACCCGCTGCTTCCGGTCATTCCCGCCTCCCCGTCTGATCCCTTTGTTACGCCCCAGCCCTTCAAGTGGGTTAATCGAGGGCACAGATCTGGCATTCTGTACTATGAAGGGAGGTCCAGTTTATTATCATCACCAGCGGGTTTTAAGTCAGATTTGGGTGCCCAGGGGGGGCTACCGCACAAGGGTGTCAGTGTGTACCATAGATCCAGTGCAGGCCTGTATACCTGCAGAGTCGGAGCGGGTTGCCAGCGAGTACCAATGGGCAGCTGCGTTGCGCTACATCTAGTATTGAGGGTAATGGGTTGTGCAGCAGCTATTCTTAGGGGTTGAGAGGAGAATCAAACTCTGCCCACATGATCGAGTCCGCTTTGCAGCAGCCTCACATCTGTCGCAGCGTTATCACTGTATGCTGACCCGGGAGTCCAGAAGTCACCTGTCTGCCCCTTCAGTGTGCTATGGTGTCCAAAATAGTTTTACCTGTGGTCCCAGTCCGGTGGGTTATGTGCCTTCAGTGTGGTTCCAGCCCCTTCTATCTGGGGTTCCAGCCAGGTAATTGACTATTTCTGCGCTAGGGGCACTTCAAGGTGCACTATTTTCAAAGGATCAGTCTCCACGCTTCTTTGCAGCTGAGTGTTGTGGTTTTCTTACTTTCAAACGTGCAATACAGCTGTTATGGTCGGGAGGCCGCCCACTGCACTGTACTCTTCTGGGGCCGTTCAGTCGTACTGTTGAGGGAGCCTCCCTCCCTCCACACCCCCCCCAGGATCAGGAGAGGTGTTCTACGGCCCTTCTGGCCTTATGCTGGAATGTGGTGGTGGGGGGTCCCACCTTCGTATCGCATTGATCCGGCCACAATCAGATGTACTCCAGGTTCCCGGTGTGCCGCCAGTCACCGGCTCCAGGGCCGGCGGATCGGCCGCGGGGAGGAGGGGCCGCCCGCCAGCCAACAGTCACTTTGCTCTCACCAGGTGCCAGTGTTCCCTGCTCTGTTTGTAGAGCCGGGGTTGCGTGTCTCCAATGGTGACGCTGGTGTCTCCGGCAGTCCAGCGTTTAAGGTCTCCGTGGCCCCAAGCTTTCCAGACCGGGTCGGCCCCTCCCCCCCGCCATGGGCCGCACGCGGCCGATATCACTGTGCCACACTCAGCACGTCTCGCAGGAGCCTCACCCCGGGACGTCAGTGTGGTGTCACGTGCCCGTTAGTTCCGGGTCACGTGACACGCCGGAAATAAAGGAATCACCGCAACTGGCGTTAGAACGCCAGTCCGGGTTTATGCATCCTACCAAGTGGTCGTGTCGTCCTTGCCTGCGAAGTCCCCACCCCGCGCACTGCCAGCGGCCTGCAATGCGCACTCTTAAATGTCGGGCCTGCATGCAACCCCCCACGCCTCCTCTCATCATACGGAGGCCGTTGCCTCTCATCGTACGGAGGCCGTTGCCTCTGTTGAGCCTCGCGATCGAACGCGCACCGGCTGGCCCGTGCTGCCCACAGCTGCAGACCCGATTACTTTTCTGCAGCGTGTCAGCCAGCGCAACGCCAGCAATCCAGTCCATCAAAGGAACGAGGCCGCATGTAACACGCGCATCGACAGCGACGTCCCGTAAGGCCGCGTGTCAGCCGATGCAACACACGCGCTCTGACTGCAACATCCATCAGCTGCAACGACGTTGGGAAATGTCCTCCAACGTTCCAAAAGGCCGCGTATTAACACGCGTTCCAGCAGGGCCCTCACAGTTCTTCTCAACGCTACAGAACCTATCACTGCATGATACCAGCCACAGAACAAAAGGGAAAAGACACGTAATCCCTTTGTGCCTTCTGGAAGGACTGTAGCTGCCTTGATATTCAATACTCAAGGCCTCAGAACAACCAACGCCAACACGGGGAGCAGCACGCACCGGTGAGTGTACCCCTACAACCACCCCCACAAGAAAGTAACATCATATCAGAAACCCCGGCACCATGTCAAGTTCTGAAACTAGCCCCGTGAGAGCCAGCACGAGCTCGTCCAACAGAAGGAGCCTTGCCATGGACCACCCTGACCCAGCATTAACCACGCTCATGCCGCCGTTCGACCCATTTACCTCAGGGGCAGCTATCAGATGGGAAATCTGGCTGCAACAATTCGAAATGCACCTCGATGCAAGGGACATCACCATAGCAAAGAAAAAGCGCACCTTCCTCTTGCTCTATGTCGGGGCTGCTGCCCTATGTCTATTTAACGCCACCCCTGACCGTGGAGACGACAACAACTACGACGCGGCAAAGGCTGTGCTAACGAACATGTTCAAGCCTGACCTCAACCCCGACTATGAACGCTTTCATTTCTGCATGGCCAGGCAGCGAGAAAAAGAAACGATGGAAAAGTTTCATGCTCGCCTCTGCGAAATGGCAGTAGGCTGTGAATTTCCAGATGAAGAGTTTGCCATCCGCCTCCAAATAATCAATGGCATGTCCTGCGAGAAATTAAGAAGAGCCGTACTCTCAGAGAAGTGGATTCGCCTGTCCCGCATCCTGGAAATGGCACACCTGCGTGAACAGACAGAAGACCAAGTAGCAGTGATCGAAGCAGCGATCCAAAGGCTCCCACTTGACAATCCCAAACCAACAGAAGACATTGCAGCTATTTCAAAACACCAGAACACCCATACGAAGCAGGGCCAGAAAACCAACTTGCCGCAAGGGAGAGACAAATCCTGCAAGTGGTGCGGTGGCCCATGGCACAAAGGAGAATCCTGCCCAGCATGGTGATCCACGTACAGAAAATGCAACCGTCGCAATCACTATGCTGCCGTCTGCCTGAACCTGCCAAACCGAAACGACAAGGAAACCACCTCGCGACCTGCACAAGAGCGCCGGAAGAAATTCGCACCAAGAGAACCATCATACCAATCAGACCGGAAAGGAAAAGCCCAAGCAGTGGACCATTCTCAGAGGTCCCCAGACACGAGCGAGAGCGACGACAGCGATGACAGTGCATCCCCCGAGAGGAAAGACAGACGGAGAAGAGGGCACAAACGGATACACCGGGTACACCTCATATCCGCCGTTGAACCGCATCGGTCACCACAAAGGAAGAGGCCATTGTGCACAGTCATTTCAAATGGTGAGCCGCTAAAAGTAGTCATCGACACTGGTGCAACGGTCAACGTAATGCCAGTGACGGCATTCAGTAAGCTTCACCCGAAGCCTACGCTGCACAAGAAGAAGGTCCGGCTATACGCCTATGGATGTAAGAAACCCATGCCCGTGCAAGGATCCTTCAAGTCAGACTTCGCCCACAAAAATACCAATTGTCGAGCGCGCATCTATGTCGTAGATGCCGGCTGCGAGACACTGCTAAGCTGCAGGACAGCGGAAAAGCTAAAACTAATCCACTTTGCGTTCAACCTTCAACACAACGAACTCGACGACCTACTGCAACAACACAAGAAACTATTTCAAGACATCGGGTGTCTAAAAGGCCGAACAATCAAGCTTCATATAGTCCCTACCATAGAGCCGAAAGCCGTACGGCACCGACGGATACCATTCCATCTGAGAGAAGCAGTAGAAAAAGAACTGACAAAGCTTGAAGAAGCAGGAATAATTGAAAGAATATCAGGACCAACCCCGTGGGTGTCGCCCATGGTGGTAGCCCAAAAACCTAAGCAGCCCAACGCAGTAAGAATTTGTATAGACATGAGACTTCCCAATGCAGCGATTGGAAGAGAACGCCACATAACCCCAACAATAGATGAGCTCATCGTAGATCTCACAGGAGCCACAATATTCAGCAAACTTGACCTCAGATCCGGCTACTACCAGCTCAAATTAGCCAAAGACTCAAGATATATCACCACATTCTCCTCTCACCTTGGTCTCATGAGGTATAAACGGCTCAATTTTGGAATCTCGTCAGCCGCAGAAGTATTCCAACACGGAATCTGCAGGGTCATCACTGGCCAAGGCACCACCAACATCAGCGACAACATCTTGGTGTACGTGTCAAACGAGAGAGAGCACCACAAACGATTGGCAGCAGTTCTGGGCAGACTAGAAGCAGCAGGTTTGACGCTGAACGCAGAGAAATGTGAATTCGCGAAAGAAGAACTATGTTTCTTTGGGTACATCTTCAGTGCAAAAGGCATATCCCCTGACCCTGCCAAGGTCAATGACATAAAGAACACAAAAGCCCCTCAGTCTGCCACAGAGGTGAGGAGTTTTATGGGAATGGCGACGTACTGCGCACGGTTTATTCCAGACCTCGCCAACATCGCAAGCCCACTCCGAGAACTGACCAAGAAAGACATGAAGTGGGAATGGACATCGTCCCACCAATAAGCGTTTCAACAAATTAAAGACACTTTGTCAGCATCCACAACCATGGCGTTTTTCAACGTGGAAAGACACACCGAGCTCCTCGTGGATGCCAGCCCGGTTGGCCTGGGGGCGGTACTAACCCAGACGGACAGTGAAGGGAATGTGTTCCCCATTGCATTCGCCAGTCGAGCACTCACCAAACCAGAACAGAACTATGCCCACATAGAGAAGGAAGCCCTCGCCATCCTGTGGGGTTGCCGCCATTTCAAAGTATACTTGCTAGGAAAGAAAGCAAAAGTCCTGTCGGATCACAAGCTCCTGATCCCGATATTCCGAGGATCCGCTCCTCACCCACCAGCACGCATTGAGAAGTGGATGCTGCAGCTGCCGCCCTACAACATAGAGGTGGACTATCGCCCAGGCACAGATAACCCAGCAGACTACTTGTCCCGTCACCCGAGGCCTGCCACGGAAGGAGAACAACGCCACTCAAGAGAAACTGACGAACACGTATGCCACGTGGTCGCTTGCGCACGACCACGAGCTATGACCTTACGAGAAGTGGCATGTGAGACGGAAGTAGACACCATCTTGCAACACACCACCGCTGCCATCCAGTCAGGAAACTGGAAGACCTACCTCACGTCCATGGCTCAACACACCACATCTGCTCAGGCCAAGCTCCGAGCGCTATTCGGAATACGACACAAACTCACCGTAGCCCCTGAAGGAGTGCTCCTCAAAGGTCACCGCATCGTGCTATCTGCATCACTCGAAGAGAGAGCCCTCCGGCTAGCACACAGTGGACACCAGGGCGTCATCAAAACAACAGCATACCTCAAGTCCAGAATGTGGATGCCCAACATTCAACAAAGAGTAGTGGAGCTAGTGGAATCCTGTGCTGCTTGCCAAGCTTCCAGGAGGCTCGAGAACCCAGAGCCGATCAGCAGCGCCCCGAGAAGCAGCAAGCGGTGGGACGCAGTCAGCATGGATCACTGCACAATTGCCGGCGAAGGATACCTACTCGTAGTGATTGACGAGTTCAGCAGATATCCCGAAGTAGAGCACGTAGCGTCCACTAACGCGGAGACCACAATCCTCACGCTAGAGAAGATCTTCGCGACACATGGAATTCCGAGAAAAGTGAAGAGCGACAATGGGCCCTTGTTCACCAGTCAAGAATTGCGAGAGTTCTTCAAAGACATAAACGTCAAACACCAACGGATCACCCTGAGATGGCCCCAAGCGAATGGCGACCCAGAAAGATTCATGGGGTCACTTAATAAAGTCATTCGTATCGCCAAAGAAAAAGGACATCCATGACTGAAGGCCGTATACCGATTCCTAAGGACACAAAGGGAAACCCCGCACTCCTCCACCGGCATCAGCCCGGCAGCCCTGATGCTCGGGGTACCTATCCAAGCAGAGCTTCCCATACACCCTCAGTGGGTTGCTCCCGAACCAGACATCCCAGCAATAGATGCCATACGACGGAGGCGGAACGAGCAAGAGAGCATTGCCAGGCGAGCCCGTCACAGAGCGCTAATGCCGGGCGATACTGTGATCGTCAGAAACCGAGCAACGCCCAAGAGAATGTCCCTCAATTTCGAGCTCCAACCATGGACGGTCAGCGCAACAAACCACAGCATGGTCACTGCCACCCGAGGGAGCGAGACCGTGACGAGAAAAGTGTCACACTTCAGGAAGGTACCAGCTGAACTATGGGAAGAACACCAAATGTCCCCAAGAAGCGAGGCGATAACACCTCGCACACCCCGGGGCCAAATATCGCCCATGACCCGTGCCACTGAAGCACCACACCCGCAAGAGGACCAGAGCGAGATCGGGACCCCAAGAGCGGACGCACCCGAGAGAAGCGGCACACGATACCTTTTGAGGGAAAGGCCCAAACCATCATCCTGTCTCCAAGGATACGTAGTAGACGGGGTCTACCTCCAGAATACCCTGCCCAGATGAACTCAAAGGTATCTGACTATGTATGGCCCAGTTGATTGTTTAAAAGTTGTGTAAACACCTCCAATTTGGGGAGGAATGTGGTGTCACGTGCCCGTTAGTTCCAGGTCACGTGACACGCCAGAAATAAAGGAATCACCGGAACTGGCGTTAGAATGCCAGTCCGGGTTTATGAATCCTACCAAGTGGTCGTGTCGTCCTTGCCTGCGAAGCCCCCACCCCGCGCACTGCCAGCGGCCTGCAATGCGCACTCTTGAATGTCGGGCCTGCATGCAACCCCGCAAGCCGACATCACAGTCACCACTTGAGGATATTTCTCAGTCCTTTATGAGTCCGCAGCGTCAGCTCCATGGACCAGCCGGAGACGCAGGATAATATGGAGTATTTATGTGTCGTTGCCGGAGCTTCTCAGGCGGCCATCTTCTCAGCCGCGCAACAGTGCCCCCAACAGTGTACCTTCATAAGCAGAGCGGGGGGGATGGAGGGGGAGAGTCGGACTATGGGTGCCCCTTGAAATGTTCAGGCATGCCTCCTCCATCTGTGCTGGTGATTCTGGACAGGCTTCCGCCTGAGCTAAATGCACCTAGCGGTTGATGAAAAACATAACTTGCATATTAAATCCACAACATTTGATGCTGTTTTTTACTAATAATGTTTACAAATATTTATTTCTTAACCTATTTGTATCTGTTTTGATACATACTTTTGTATGCAGGTTTTTCGGTTTACTTGTAGATTTTTTTGTAAGATTTTAGGACATTGGTATCTTGACTAAATTGTAATAGGTTCTAACTGTTTTTAGCTGGATGCAAGATGTCCAAATTGCTTTGACCGCCATTTACTAATGGCGAAGCGTAAAGCCATCAACCCCTGAACCCCCCCCCCCCATATGCCATCAGGGAAACAAATGGCGAAGCTAGTTGTTTCAATTGACCAGGCAAATGTAATGATTAAGGAAATTGCCCAACTACGATATGATATAGTGCCCGACGACCTGGCCATGAAAGGTCCGAGTGTTGAGCGTGTGAGGCTCAACATAGATAGGAGCCTGGCTCATCCGGCAAGAAACTGAAGTCCTGGACAATGCGATTTTGAACAGTATTGATACTTCACCAACAGACAAAAGGCTTGTAACCCTTCCAAACCGCAACAAACCTTTGACTCGTGTTGAAATGCAGGAAAAAGCAAACCGTGTTTTAGACGCAGCTAATGTCCCATTGCCTGCGTCTTTGGAGGTGGGCACACATTTGCAGGGCTATGAGGTACCGAACCCCCTGCGCAAAGTGAGGGAAAAAGTTATGTAGTTATGTTATACCCGTGGAATGCAATGTATCATCTAGTGTTGATGACCTTGTACAATGAAATATAGAATGTGGGGTCGACAACTTGCGGTCACCTGGTGGCAGTGGCAAAGAGGGAGCTCTGATGGCAACATCATTTCCACTAACAGGTTTTCTCCTCAAGTTTTGGCGAGGGATATGGCTGGAGGAGTCAAAAAGAAGATCGGAAGCCCCAGAGTGCTAAATGAGGAAACAAAAATGCGTAGGTGGTGGGGGTTGGTGAAATGCCACTATAAATGTGAGGAAGAATCCCAATGGGTGTGGTCAACCCTCCGGTTCCTGGGCCAAACCCAGGCGTAGGGTAGAGGCCCATGGGTTGATTTCTAAGAATAAGGTGTGTTTAACGTCAGTTGGAACTCAGGTGGATGATGAGGCCAGGGAAAGGAGTATGACGAGGGCTGGGGAGGTCCCCATAAGTAGGCCAAATCTTTTTACTGGTTGGGCCGGTAAATATGGGAAGGTTATGCATATTGACAGTCGTGTGGAACAGGCTAAAATCGCCCTAAAAGGAGGTGGAAGCACATAAGTCCTTAATTGGGGAAACAAATCAAGGTTTTGGTGTACTTGTAGGAGGGGAATGACTGCCCAGAAAGGAGGGGGTTAATAAGCCCACGGCTGGGGTGTTGGAAAAGCAGGCAAACCCGGACAGTGGTGCTTTTGTAAATTACCCCCACCAGATTGGCAAAATCGAAGGGATTGGTCACGAGGGAAGGGCCAGATCGAGAATACCTGCCACCCACCAGCCCAGCAGATCATGGGTCTTCAGCGTTGTAACTCCTATTTCTTTTTGACCAACGTACCTAGGTCCTTACTCAATATAAGGAATCTGGTGAAGGATTGATCAATAAAGTATGCCACTGGCTAAAGTGGAAGAGGGATTTCTCGTCAATCAGAACGAAATAGTCCAGTGTACATGCTCACCCCACTCCTTATCAAAGATTTCATTAGAGTAGACTTCAAATCTAACTCACTTGTGGAGTGACTGCTCGCCATGGAACAGCGGACTATGCCCCCTAGCCCGCTAGAGATAGTGTTTAGTCTGAATCCCCCTCCACTGCTGCCTCATCCAACGGTGGTTAATCTCCCCAGATCCATTGCTGGTGCACCCAGTCCAAAGGGCAACAATCCGGTAATAAATTTGGAGTTCAGGTACCCTTCCCGGGTGTATTCTGACTAAAACCAGAGTGGAACTTATATTGGGACCTACAGTTTCATCTAAACCAGTTATTGGTAACAGACTGAGTGCCCTAGCGTTAGGGTGACCATTTGGAGCTCACGGGTTTTCGCAAAACATAAGAAAGGGGTGCACAAGCATGAGGGACCCTGTAACTGAGGGTGAGTTAAACTTATCGGTGACGGGAAGAATCGATTGACAAAAAGCTGCTCCATGAGTAGGCCTTTCAATCGTTAATGAGACCATCGAAGACTCATCCAATGAGATTGAATCTGTTACTACCCCAAGTGTTTCACCTAGACTATTGCGATTGATGTGCTGGAATATTGCTGGTCTCCAGAAATACATGCATGATACGCCTTGGTTAGATCTGGTGCATACTCATGATATAGTGGCTCCTCAAGAAATATGGTCTTTGGTACCCCATAATTATTATTATTATTTGAAAATGTGTAGAGCGCGAACTAAGACATCTAGGCGCTAAGGTGGTCAGCAAAACCCAGGCCAATCATTACTTCATACTCTGGCTACAAAGAAGAGACTAAAACAGATGTGTTTTCATCGCTCATCTGAAGGAGAGATAGCAAGTGTTCTCAAAGATAGCGGAATAGCATTCCACAAGCTTGGGGCTAAGACTGAGAAAGAACGACCACCCAATTGTTTTTGCTGGTATTTGGGAATCTTGAGAAGCAGATGAGATTCAGAATGCAGATTTCCCACTGGGCAATATCTTTCTAATTTCGCTTTTAGGTAATAAGGACCCACATTGTGCACTGCTTGATGGACAATACAGAGAATCTTAAATTCAATTTGGGCGGCCACCGGCAGCCAGTGCAGACGATGCAGGATAGCTGGTGAAGGAGTCAGGCGAGGCACCGTAAGTGCCAATCGCACTGCTGAATTCTGAAGTACTTGCATCCGCTGAATCTGATACTTGGGCTGCCCCAGATAGATACCATTGCAATAGTCCAGCAAGCCTATTATGGAGGATGTCGCCAGTGTTGTGCCGTTTGCAGGGTGCAAGCAAATTAAGACTCTTCTTCAAAGCCTTCATTCTTCCAAAGCCAGCATTACAGATAACAGGCCTCACGTGATCCATTTGGAAGAGGTTTGACTCCCAAACTTTTCACTGAGGCAGGCGCAGGGGACCAGACACAGGCCAAATGACTCAGGCCAGTACTGTGAGTTCCAGAGATGATCCCTTCCGGAAGAGCCAAACACCAAAACCTCTGTTTTGCTTCCATAGCTTCAACCATTTGGCTGAAATTCAACTGCCTACTTTCTCCAAGCAATCTCACAGTTTCTTCGATGTGCGCTGCTTGGGTAGAGTCCAGCCGAAATACCAGCTGAGTATCATCGGCATAAGAGTATAACAGGACTCCACATTCGGCAATGAGGTCAGACAGCAGTCGGACATAAAGGTTGAAAAGAAGAGGAGACAAAGCTGACCCTTGCGGGGACGCCACAGAAAAGTTCAATAGGAGAAGAAGAACATGCTTAAAAAGAGACAGTTTGAGAGCAGCCATCCAGGAAAGATCTGAACCATGCCAAGAGAGGTCCAATAATCCCAGCTTGTTCCTGCCTGGTCAATAACATTTTGTGAACTACTGTATCAAAAGCTGCAGAGATCCAGGAGAATCAATACTCTGGTCTCTCCCCGTTCCTGAAGCAGTGCAAGGTCATCGACCAAGGACATCATTATCGACTCTGTTCCCATCTTGGGACGAAACCCAGATTGAAATGGGTGCAAGCAGTCATGATCTTCCAGAAATTTAGTGAGCTGTGGGGTAATCGCAGCCTCCATCAACTTCATCATTGCTGGGAGCAAAGAGATGGGCCTGTAATTTGCTGGCACTCGAGGGCCAGAGTTAGTTTTTTTCAAGAGGGTCAGGACTACTGTAAGATCGGTCGGAACTATGCCCATTAAAAAAGAGTGCTGCAATGCATTGGTCAACATTCCAATAGTCCTCTGCGGGAGAGCTTTCAAGATGTGGAGGGGAACCGCATCTAAGTGGGAGGCCGATTTCAAACCCAGAAGAGCTTTCCAGGTGACTGTCGTTTATTGGTTCAAGTTTAAAAGTGTTTACCAAAGGTAGGAAGGGAAGTCCGCTTACGGGCAGAATCTAGACGTTTAGCATATCATCATCAGTTTGGCTATCTTTGACAACTTTGCAAATATCAAGAATTGTTTCATAAAAGAAGACACTGATTTCATCACATCTTAGCTGATCATCACAATTGGGAGAAGGTTACACAACATACTGAATAGATATGATAGTCTATGGGGCCCGCCGAGAAGCAGGGAATTAGTGTACGATGGCTGAAGGGGTGAGACTGATGACCTGGAATGTCCGAGGCCTCAACAATTACATCAAACGGCAGAGGGTGCTCACGTATTTAAGAAGGCAAAAGGTTGGGATAGCACTGTTACAGGAAACACACTTGAATGCACATAAATTAAAGAAATTGGTCGGTACATGGGGGGAGTGACGGTGGGTTCTACGTATTCAAAATATGCAGGAGGGGTGATAATATGGGTGAATCCAGCTATCCCATTTAAGGTACTTAGCACTAAAACTGAAGGATGGTCATACTGCATGGCATGATTGTAAACCGAGAAGTGTGTATAGTAAACACTTATGCGCCTAATCACGATGCTACTGTATTCTTCATGTCATTGTATGCAAGGCTGGCACCTTATAGGATGGGAGCTGTTTTGTGGGGTGGACATTTTAACTGTACCCTAAATCCATCTATGGATAGGTCTGACGTTAAACATAAAAGATCAGCTCTGCCGGCTAAGGTCTTGAGCACTCTTATAGATCATTTTCAGTTAGAAGACATCTGGCAGACATTACACAGGGATGGAAGAGAATGCTCACATTATTCTGCACCACATGGAGTTCACACAAGAATTGATTATTTGTTCACGAGGAAAGAATGCATGTGGGAATTTACAGAGGCGGAGTATCAATCTAGAGTTGGACCATGCCCCACTCTTAGCAGTATGGAGGGTGTCACCCAGAGGCCACCCATACCCACCTGAAGAATGAGGAGCAATGCATTGCATGATAAAGTGCTTAGGGAGCATATTAAAAAAAGCACAGATGATTTAATGGAAGTCAACAACGATGGCAGTGTTAAACTGGTGGGCACGATTTGGGAAACATATAAAGTGGTTATTAGAGGAGAGATGATAGCCATGTCAGGGGGAATACAGAAAACCATCATGAATGAATTGGAGGACACAGAAGGGAAATTATTGGAGTTGGAGCAGCAGAGCGCAGCCGGGGGAGAACCGGTGGAGGAGGAATTCAGATTGAGGCAGCTGTGTATGGCATACTGGGACAGGTTGGGTAAGTTTAGCTATGCAGGGTATCTAGAAAGAAGCCACATGCAGGAAGATAAACCGTGGCGTATGTTAGCCTGGCTATATAAAAACAGACATGTAAGATCTCCAATACATACTATCCAAAATGTGGCTCATGAGGTGGTATGCACGCAAGCCGGCATTAACAGTATATTTGCAGAATACTACAAGTAGTTAAACACTGGGCCGCACATTGAGCAGCACGTAGAGCTACAAGACACCCTGGACCTTATTGCACTACCGAGATTGGGGGAGCAACAAAAGGAACATTCTAGAGGAGTCCATAACCGCAGAGGAAGTAATACCTACTATAAGCATGTTGTACTCAGGCAAGGTCCCTGGTATGGATGGGTTGCCGGGCGAGTTTTATAAGGCTTATGTTGAAACGTTGGCTCCTCTACTAGCCTGGGTGTTGTAACGCTCACCTGGTTCCCACGGAGGCGCGGCGTCGAAGGCGCAGAACTCTGAAGATGGACAGGAAGGGCCCCTCTATTCTGGCTTCCCTGGCTCGTTGGATACCCTCCTGTGCGTGAAAAGGGAGTATTACCAACTGTGGAACAATGCTCAAGCCTCCCACTCCCTTCCAACCCTCCACGATACCTCCTCCACGATTCCCCGTGAAGCCTCACCTTAGGGTTTGGAGGGATGAGCTCTCCATCCTGCTTCTGATGCAGGGGCGCGTTGAAACCCAGTTACTTCACTGGATTGAGGATTGATGGGAGTTCAGGTAAGCTTGACTGTTCAGGTAAGGCGCTGTAAAAGTTCTGTTCAAAAGTTCAAGCTTAATAATAATGTTCGTTGTCTAATTGCAACAAGCGCTAATGCTTATGTCTTTTTCCCCTTAGGGGCCGGGGTTCAGAGTGCCGGAGATATGGCGCCGACCCGAAGTGAAACAGTTCTGGATGAGCGCTCAGGTAATGTCTTTGCATTCGCTCATTCAATGTCTTTGTCTTTTTTCCCCATAGGGGCCGGGGTCCGGAGATGCCAGGAAGCGGCAGGACCCGAAATGCAGTGGGAATAGTCCAACAGGTAAGACTTAAAAGGAAACTGAGCTTTCCTTATTCCTTTTCTCCCTCTCACCTTTGTTCTTGTCTTTTTTCCTCTAGGCGCCGGGGCGTAGCTGAATCCGGAAGATCGCTGCTGAAGATGGAAGCGCCTTGCAAAGGTGAGTAAAATGCAGCGCTGCAGCGATCGAAACGAAATGCCTTTAAAAGGATGTCTTCCTTTTCAGGGCCGTTGGAGAAATGACTCCGGGATGCAGATTTAGCAGGTAAGGGCTTTTCTTCTCCTATTCTCTTCCTTTCTCCCCTTGCAGGTGTTCCAGGGTGCTGGCAGGCGTGGCTGAAGTCAGGATGCAGGAGCTGACACGGTGAGCGTCCAGCTGCTAGGTGCAGAACAACGCGAAGCATGTGTGGCTGTTCGGGTGGGGTTTAAATAGCCTTGGAAGAAGTTCCTGGTATGTATCCTTCCACCAATCAGGTATGTATCCTTCCCCGACCACACCCGGGTGGTGAAGTAGTCCTACAGGTTAAGTAGTCCCATTCAGGCCTCAAGAGGGCCTGGATGAAGCAGCAAGGTCTGCATCAGGTAAGTGTGCACCCAAGCACTTAAACACATATCCTCTTCTATGAGCCTGGCGCCTAAGGCGCCAGGACTGGGGTCCGCTATGAGCCTGGCGCCAGGACTGAGTCCAAAGGGCCCCGACTTGGGCCCGCTGAGACTTCCCTGGGGAAAATGATGTCTGCCTCTGGGGTTGCTGGGCCCGGCCTGGCTCCTTAGAGGTAGGCATCATGACAGGTGTACAACAAAGCCTATGAACTAGGCACCCTGCTGGAAAGCATGTGGGAAGCAATAATAATTCCACTACTAAAACCAAATAAAGATGGCACCGATCACAGCTGCTACAGACCGCTGTCCTTATTGAATCAGGACAGTAAGATCCTGGCAGCACTCCTGGCTAATAGACTTAGGAGAGTAATACCAACTCTAGTTCATCTGGACCAGACGGCATATGCTGGAGTATTGCTGGAAACCTAAGACAATTACACCATGTTATACATTGTACAAGAGACAGGGCTAAACTATATGCGTTGGCCTCACTGGATGCCACCAAGGCATTTGATTCTGTCCATTGGGACTGGTTATATATCTCTATGGTGAAAATATATGAAGTGGGTGCAATTAATATACACTCAGCCGACGGCTAGAGTCAGGACAGGATCCGTGTTCTCGGACAAATGGGAGCTGCATAAAGGGACTAGACAGGGGTGTCCATTGTCAGCTATGCTATATATTCTTACGGCAGAGCCCATTGCGGCGTAACCGAGACAGGAATTTAGTGATATTGGCATAGACATAGATGGGGTGTGGAACCTTGTGTCTATGTACGCAGACGATATGTTGCCCTACCTGAAGGACCCGGAGGTGAACCTGCAATACGTGCTGGAGGCGTTAGATGGCTTTGGCACACTGACAGGGATCTGAATAAATAAGAGCAAGTCGTGTCTGTTCCCATTGGTGGGGGTGACAGCCCTTACTGAAGCAGAACTGCCGATCCTACCCTTACAGTGCAATAAGGACACCTTCAGATATTTGGGGCTGAATATACATCATGATCCTAAACTTGAGCATGAAGCAAAGACGGTTCGGGCTAAGGAGGGTTAGTTAAATCAATGGTCTTTTGGAGAAGGCTTCCTCAGTCTATGGTGGGGAGAGCAGCACTATTGAAAATGGTGGTGTTGCCGAGACGTATGCATTGTTTCAGAAATGTCCCTTACAATATTCCTAAAAGTTTCTTCATGGAACTAGACAAAGCATGTAGGGGCTTCCTATGGCAAGGGGGTAGGCAATGAGTTGCGTTAAACGTACTGCAGAGGCCAACAGGGAATTGAAGATCCCTAATTATGATTTTTACTTTTTAGCGTGTGAGCTGCAGTACATGGTACAGTGCATGGCAGACAACCCCACCGGGGATACTATTCTCCTACAACCTGCACTGAAAGGACTATTCCTAAGGGACCTGATTTGGACCACCTTGAGGGAGCGCTATAGCCACCCCCTTTAGGCATAGTTGGGAATACAGATATGGAGGAGGCCGTGCAGAATTCTGGGAATGGGTGACCCTGTATCACAACAGACACCCTTGGAGGCGGTAGTGGCGGATACACATGGCCATAAAATGGCAGTGAGAACACACTGGTAGGCGAGCGGAATTGCGATGATTGGGGATCTGAGGAATGAAGATAGGCTGCTAGACTTTGCAGAGCTTAGAGAGGCCACAAACATACATGAGGGACAGTTCCTGCTACATAGGACCATTATATATGTGTTAAAAGACAGTTGGCCAGCCATCACAGGTGAGAGTGTGAAGATATGGAAACACTCAAACATCTCTGAGGGGGGGCATGCCATTTCCAGGATTTGAGGTATTAATAGACTGCACCTCGAGAATACAGTTAAAATGCAAGAGTAGATGGGAGGAAGAACTGGGGAGAACGTTTGAGGATAAAGAGTGGCAGAGGATAGCGCTATATCACAAAAAAGTGTCTAGAAACGCCAGGTTTCAATTAATCAAATGTTATATTACACAATGGGCATATTTGATTTTGGCTGCAATCTCGAAATTCAAAGGGGCGAATAGGCAGGCTTGCCCCAACTGTAGCAAAGAGAATGCGGGATTGACATTTATGTTCTGGGGATTTTGTGTGGTGCAGGGCTTTTGGAAGAAGGTGGCGAGTAAAGTTGCTCAAGGAGGTATAAATCTGGATGTCCAGTCCCCGGAGGCGTGTATGTTGGGGTTGTTTAAGAGAAATAAGCAGAAATCACTGTGGAAAATCAAAGACCTAATTTACATATTGGCAAAAAGTAGCATAGCCATGCAATGGAAAGCAGCCAAGGATTCAAGCATTGATAGATGGTGGGTAGACCTGAAAAAGTGGGCAGCGGCAGAAACTGGAGTGTGGGAGAAGGCTCTGGGGAAACAGAGACAGGAACTAGGAATGGACATTCTCCAGTGGATTTCCCAGACAGTGAAATTATTCAATCAAAATGAGAGCAGTGGCTCTACCCAAGGCACGTAAAATGAATCCAGAGACAATGTGGTGGTACTATAAAAGTTGATCATAGAACAGTCAGTTGGAGGGCGGTGGGGGGCAGGGGAAGCACAAGCAATTTGGAGTATAAGATTTGTAAACTGGTTGTTGTTACTGTGTGTTTGTTATTTGTAAAATTAATAAACATTTTAAAAAAAAATCTTAACAAACCATCAGGCGGTTTAGCAGTTACCTGAGGAGCAAACCAATAGGTCTTTGGCTACTAGAAATAATTCTCTGGATGAACAGGATGCTTCAGTTATCCGGTGGGCATAATGTTTAGATTTAGTAGTCCAAATCATCTGGTGGTAGCAAAGCACAGCTTGCTTATAAATATTCTGTGTGTCAAGATCATATTTCAACCACCATTTTCTCTCCAGACGGAGACACAACTGCTTCTGAGATCTCAGTTCAGGGGTATACCAGCCTCAGAAGGAGGTTTCGTTCTGCTAAAGTGGGGAAGACTCTGAGCTACTTTATCAGCTACCGTCTCCAGGGAACTAAGGAGAGAGGAAAAAGGATCATCACCCTTCTCCCTAGAAATCCTGAATTCCTCAAATAGTAAACCTGTCATATCAGTCAGATACACTTTATGCCAAAATCTACGAATGTGTACACCATGAGAAACCTTAGAAGGGCAAAAGGAAATCTGGACCAAGAAAGGCACCAGAAAATGGTCGGACCAGACAACCGAAACCGGGGTGTAGCTTGAAACCAGTCCAGCCTCAGCAAACATGAGGTCAAGCATGTAACCACTCGCATGAGTGGGAAGGTGATTGCACAGACCTTGAGAGGTCTGATCGGATAGTCACTAGATTATATGCATATTGATTAGAAGGATCATTCGGATTAAAATTAAAATCACCCAGCACAACTAAATTAGGGTCTGCCAGGTGCAGATTAGCCACCAGCTGAGCAAAACTGATTGCGAAGTCAGCTCGACTTGAAGATGGAGGTCTGTATGCCAGTAAGAAGCGCACAGTCTTATTTACATTAACCTGTGCTCTAATCAGAGTTCCCAAGGCAGGTAGTGGTCCACTGGGATACGCAGAGACTGATAAGAACCGCAATGGATTATTGCCAGGCCCCCACCTCTACTAGGAGGGGGTCTGTCAAGACGCAATGCGACATAGGAGGTAGGCAATAATTGACACAAATCAGGGTCAGAACTGTCAGAGAAGCAAGTCTCTGTGATACACATAAAATCGGGGGCAGTGTCTGTCAATATTGTATGTAAATGATATCGATGTGCTCCTGCGGATCTGGCATTGATCAGCATGCATGTAAAAAAAATCAGTAACATCACATGGTTTCCCTCCCTCCAAAATCTTGCCCTTGGAGGGACAAGTCTCAAATACCTTTCTTTCAGAATCCATATATTGGACACTTTCAGGTAACAAAGTCCCTTTAGGGGCCAATTTTACTAGCTCAGACCGGGAGTATCTGAGAATATGACTGCCGTTACTTACATTAAGTAAGTCCTCAGAGTGATGGCATTGAAACATGGCCCCAAATCCGTTTGACGCCCGGACGCGCCCAGCCCACTTTCCCTTTGCTTTCCCTTGGCGCGTGTAAGGCACGCCTGCTCCGTGTCCGTTCCATGGCTAATGTTTAAGTAATGCCTAGAGGCGGGACGCAAAGCGGTACTAGACAAAGAAAGAGGACTTTCCCGACTTCAGTGATTCAAAGAATAAAAGAGTCAACGTTCCTCAGTTGCAAAACAAAAATCAGGAACACATTATTTCATGTAGGCGCAAGCTAAAAACAAATTAAACTCAATTACACAGTTCAATTTGCTAAAATCTATAAACTGTTAATAACGCTAAAATCAACGTAACAAATCGTCCGTAGCCAGAATAGTCTGCAAGGATTTTAATCTTCAAGCTCATGCTACCCTTTTTATCCATGCAGTAAAGGGGAGGAGTGGTCTCATCCTTTGTGTCAGAGCATCCTATTGACTCAAGGGATTGTATGGAAGTTCATCTGCAATGCCCTGATGGGACTTGCCTTCTGCTCACAAACTTGAACAACCGAAAGCGTAATGATGTTGGTAGTCCTTTGTTTTTGTTGCTGGAGGAAAGAGTTGCTAAATGGAGGGAAAACCAAAAATGTGTGGCAAAAATGATTATAATGGGTGATCTGAATGTCCAGTTTGAACCACTTGAAGCAATACTGGGTCTGACCGATGAGGAAGATTTAAGATGGGGTATTGATGAATTAATGGCTGAACACACTAAGAGGAAATGCAGAGACCCCCAGGTGGTAGCAAGTGTGTTTCTGTCCCTAGGTCATAGGGTGTGTAATGGAAGATTGAGTGACCGGCACCCCAGAACAACTTTCGGTACAGACCTTAAATATAGCTTGATTGATTACATTCTGGTCAACATCGAATCCTGGAAACATCTGCAGAGTGTTAAAAAGACCTAAAAGTGACCATAATCCTGTTGTATTAACAGCCCAAGAGTCATTGTTCGGTTTGAGGGGGGTCATAAATGATCAGTGTGTGGTCCCGATTGAGAACAAGGATATAGCCAGACGTGCTATTAAGTGGTGTGCAGCTGCTGTGGAGCCCAAACTCCTGGCTTTTTATGCAAGCATTCTCCCATTACTTGAGGCTTTTAGCGAGAGTGAGGAGGAGGATTTTAAGCATATGCCATCAGTCCACGAAGCACTGGTAAACATTTTGCGAGATTGGGTGAGCAGAGCTCGGACGGCTGCCAGGGTAAAGGCAATGTGTAAAAACCCATGGTATGACCGCGAATGCCGGCCTGCAAAGAAGGTACTGGTCGAGCATATTAAAGGAGTACAAGGTGGGGGCACACTGGCTTTGGCTGCAGCTAGAGCCGCTTACCGTAAAGGGTTGAAGCTGAAAAGGGATGGCTACTCCGACCAGTTATGGGCTAGCCACCTTCAGGTTTCCATTAACAGAGACTCCAGGGTGTGCTGGTTATGTGTAGGGGCAGGCAAAAGTAGAGATCAAAATGTCATTTTGGATGCCATTCCAGCCTTTGCCTTGGTTTTCCCATTTTGAAAATCTTTACATGCTAACCTGACCCGAAAAAAGCGAATAAAGGTTCCATTCTGGTAGGGACCTGCCAGGAGGTCTTTGTTCCTTTGGTGCTTTCCACAAAAGATATTGAAGTGGCACTTTTGTCATAGAAATTAGGAAACGCGTCTGGTCCTGATATCGTCCCTATCAATTGGTACAGGCAGGAAGTGGCTATATGGACTCCTTATCTGCTGAAATTCTTTAATGCTTTACTAGCAGCAAATACAGACCCGAAAAGTACTTGTCCCCATATTCAGGAAGGGAGACTCCTTCCAACAACGGACCCATCTCCATTCTTGATGCAGGGGGCATGTTGTTTGCGAAGGCAGTGCTGGGTCATTTGGATGCATGGGCTCCGGAAGTGGGGGCCTTTAAACATCTTCAGGCCGGGTTCCAGCACAACATTGGTACAACTGATCAGGTTATGAGGCTATACCTGATCCTGGAAAAATGTGTTACGCTAAGGAATATGAAAGTCTGTGCCATATTTGTTGACCTCAAAACTGCCTTTCACAGTGTGCCGAGGGCGAGATTGTGGCAGGTATCGACGGGCATGAGCACTCCTTCTGGCATTCTGCAAGCTATTCAATCTTTATATGCTAACAATGAGGTGGTAATTAGATATGCAAACAATGGGAAAAATAAAAATTGAGGTGGGAGTGAGACAAGGCTGTATCCTTGGCCCCAGTTTGTTCGGCTTGTTTATTAATGGGGTAACCGACTCGTCATTGACCGAGTTAAGTGATGCACCATGTCTGGCAAACAAGATAATCCCTATTTTCCTATTTGCAGACTATGCGGTCTTCCTTTCCCTTACCCACCCCGCACCCCCTACCCCAAGGTCTTCGGAGGCAATTAACCATCTTTGAAAACTTTTGTGAGGTGAATGGTTGGACTATAGATGTAACTCAGTCACCGGTTTTTACCAAAGGTAGGGCCAAGAGCAAACCACGTCTTACAACAAGACTTAGAGAAGGTCCTATTGAGCAGGTCACTCAGTATGATTATTTGGTTGTTAGAATTGCGGCCAATTGCGTGTGGAGTGACCAGGTAAACAGGGCGGCACTTAAGTTAACTAGGCACTGTGGGGCTGTGTCAATATTTATTCAGGACCATGGGGCAAAACTGGTTAGCACAACCCTGCAGATTTACAAGAGCCAAGCTAGACAGGCAGCCCTATACAGGCCAAGCTCTGTGGCATGCGTAATATCAGTATGTTGCAGGTTGTGGAACACACATTTTTTTAAACTATTCTGGGCTTGGCTGTAAACTCCCCTAATGCCCCGTTATTTTGGGAAATGGATTTGAAGAGCATTGGTTTTATCTGGGGAATGTGGCCCGTGTTCATTTATGGACAGATTGCAATTTGGGCAACTATAGAAAAGCAGCCTGGAAGCTCAAACTTATCTTGGCTGGTGGCCATAAGAAATTAGCTCTTTTCCATTGGGTGGGGGAAGTTAATGGCTCTACCCTGATTCAAGCCCAAAAAGTTTGAAGGCTCAACTGAAAAAGGCATGAGGGAAGATGGGGGAGTGAAATTCGCTCAAAATTAGCAAACTCAACTAGCTTAACTTTATATACATAATGGAAGGTAGGGCCTTATCTTGAATGCTTTTTAGACAGAATGAGGCCGAAATGTATGAGAATTTAATATATGAAGCTGTGTTTTGGCATTCTCTCCTTGAATATTTTTATATGAAATACCCAATTCCTCTTTTCAGACAATTTCGTACAAGAAGATTATTTGAGGATTTACATTTGTGCCTGATGGGGAGAGATGGGGGTGGGGTATTAGCGACCAATTGTATGGGGAATGATGTATACTAGTCATGGAGGAAGAGAACAAAGCAAATTAGTTGTTTGGCGAATGATGTTTTAGTCCTGAATGAGGAATTGCTTACATTTTAAACCTTAGACCTTTTATGTATGTATCAGTGTTTTTTAACTTTTTTGGTTTCACCCTACTACGTATTTTACTTACTGTTGGCTGTTTCATGTGTTTCATTTTGTATGTGACTTTTATGATCTGCTGGATCGAAATAAAGTTATATGAAATGAAATAAATAATTGTATAGATTACATAGAAAGTGAACCAATTGAGCCGCAAAGGCTCTTTTACAAATCAACTGGTAGTCCGTCCAGTCCTGATGACTTACCAGGTTTAAGCTGACCAATAGCCTCTGTTATTGTCTTCTCATCAATCCGTTCATCCAAGGAATATTTGCTTTCAGGCATCGGTACTGGAATATCAAGCTTCCGAAATAGTCTATTTAAATCTGACCCAGGTGGAAATCTATCCACTTCTAGTAGCATTAATTCTGCCAACCCCATTTTCCTAACATGGCATGTTCGACTAATTAATTAATCTCTCCTCACTGCCTTGAAACCGTCCCAAAGCATGGGTATTTAGCTGAATTCATAGTCACCAAAAATAGTCTTCAATAAACCCTTTCGATGCATCAGTTATTTCCAAGTCCTTTAAAATTCCCGTCCTTAACCTACACCTAACAAACATAGGCTCTGTGCTACCCAGATCCAATTGCAGTTCCACCAATGAATGATCAGAAATTCCACGTTCCCCTATGTTGATACTAATCGTCTTATCGATAAGTCCATCAAATATCAGCAGAAAGTCTATTCTAGAATACGAGCCATGGAAAGGGGAATAAAACAAGAATTCCTTTATTGCCGGATACCTTATCTTCCATATATCTACCATATCGAATTCCTGAAGAAAGCGTCTAAGGTACTAAAGAAAGAAGCTGAATAATCCAATTTACAATCAATCATGCAGTTGAAATCTCCATCTAGTAGGATATTTTCCCCTTTTAAATTCCGCAAGAGTGAAGATAGTTTCTCAAAGAAATGGCTCCCTGGAGTGCATGGTCCATAAATAGTAACCAGATTGTCATCAAAGACAATATCTGCTAGTATCACTCTTCCTTCGTAATCTTGATCAATGGTTTCAACAACAATAATAATACCTTTGCAGTATAATATAGAACACTATTTCAAGATGTGACTACTTGAAATTTCCTGTGTGTATCTTGTGCTTCTGTAGTGTCGGGGCAACAGCTGTGCCAGTGACAGGTGGCAGCAACCCCGGGAAAAGCTGCAAAAAGGTCTGGGAAGTGACAGCCGCAGCGGCGAGGGCGGGTGTTTGCCGAGCGGCCTGAAGGAGGAGAGGTGGGCCCTGCGATGTGCCCCTGCCGGCACCATGAGCCGGGCCCGGTGCAGGCTGTAACAGTGGGACGGAGGCGACCCCTGGGAGGGGGGGTGCCCTCTATCGACCCGCTGCCGCAGAGGAAGGATGAGAGACCACTGGGCAGCAGCACCCTGCAACAGGGGAAGAGCGAATGGGAGAACAGCCAGCCCCAAGGGGACCAACGCGGAGGAGCCCCACTGCTGTACCCTGGACAGAGCAACCCGGGTGAGAGGCATTGCACTGTATATGAGGCGCCATCAACAGTGGAAGCGGAGCCGAGGCATTGAGGAGGGCGGCAACGGTCCTTTATAAAGAGGCACCAGGAGGTGGCACCGGACAGGTGGACAAGAGAAAGTGAAGGCCCCTGCAGCAAGAAGGGGGAGGCCGCGGGGCCCACAGAGCGCCCACAGTAGAAAGCAATGGGAGCTGGGACAGACACCGGCATAATAACGAAGCCAGATAAGTGAGAGTGAAGTACAAAGGAGCAACGGCAAGTGGAGTAAGGTAGTGGTTGGCCCCCGTCAAACGGAAAAGACGTGGAGACTGGCAAGGACACCCTAAGGAGAGTGAACTGTGTGGCAGACAGTGAGGTAGCGCCACGGTACGGGGGGTGCAGGGTAAATGAGTTGGAGGGTGAAGCTTTCTCACTACCAGTACCACTGCCTCCACAGGGGTGCTCGAAGCACAGATCGAGGTCTGGTTTCAGGACATTGAGAGGAAAGAGCTGCAGTTGGGTCTCAACGTGGACGACATCGAAAATAGAGACAAAATAATCTCTGGTTTTTTGGCCTCAAGGAGAAGGAGGGGGAGTGCCCAGCTGGACTTGAAAAGAAAATCCAGGAAATCATTGGGATGGTCCGGAGGTCGAAGGAAAGAGTACATGTGGTCCTGGACAGGATGCATCGGGTGGGGGGAGGAAGCAGAGGTCCCTGTTCGGTCGTGGCAAAGCTGCACTGCTGCCATGATAAAGTGGACATTCTTGAGAAGGCCAAGCGCATGGGAACCATTGAATAGGAGGACTCCAAAGTGGTGATATTCCAGGACCTTTCAGTCCAGACCCTCCTGAGACGTAAAAAGTGTGGCCTGCTCACTCTATGGCTAGAGGAGAAGGGAGTCTGATAAATGTGGGGATACCCCTTCGCACTAATGTTTGAGTGGGAGGGCGAGAAATTTCACCTGGTCTCTGAGGAGGACATCAAGGGGGCCACAGAGGGACTGGTGGAAACCCACAGGAACAGTGCCAGCCTGGTAGAAGAGGAAGCGACACAGGAGAAGCGAGTTTCGTAAACTGAATACTACCCCTCTTCCCCCAGAAGGGATGTTACATGATGGGGACAGACTAGTTGGTTCTCAGTTAAATTGTTTGGAAGGACTGTGGACGCTCGATAACGGGTCCTTCGATGTCCTATACATGGTCCCCCAGGTCGGAGACTACCTGAAGAGGGACAGGTGTCTGGGGCAAAGTTGTTTGTTATGAATGGCCGGCGACTCCCACCGTGGGGAAAAGTTGGGGCTGTTAGCTGACATTTGCGGGGGTGGAGTTGGGGGAGGTACGGAAGATGTTAATGGACTGGAAGGCGGGATTGGTTCTCCTGTTGGTTAATGCCCAGAGTTTGGGGGTGATTGTTGCATCATGTGGAGTAAGGCGAGGGGAATGGAGGGGCACAGGGGGGGATTCTAGGGGCTCGCAGGGGTGGGTGAGACTGGTGTGGGAGGGGGGTTGGTCAGAGTCGGGCAAGGTCTCGTTACCACAGTGATTCAGCCAATGACAGGACTCGGAGGGGTCGGGGAGTGCGGGTGGGGTACTTCAGAATGGAAATGTATAATAGAAAGGGTGCGGCCGGCAGCACGGTGGTGGGTATGGGGACCCAGGGAGTTAGAGGAGGGGGTGACAAATGAGTGGCAAGGGCAGGAGCGGCATTCCTGGTGGTTCGGTAAGTGTGACCAACATGCTTGGAAGCGCACAGTCAGACACCTCAGTTTTCGGTAAGCTTGGGGTGAGGGGAGGAGTTTCATGCAGAGGATCTTCTGGAGGTTATTGAACGGGGGACCTCCTGAGTAAGGCGAACGGCATCCATCGAATGGTAAGGAAGGGCGATGGCTGAGGTGCGCATACCCACGTTACACGTGAAGGGACTAAAATCCCAAAACAAGAGATCACACACTAGAAATATGTTTCATAAGCAATGTTTGGCAATCCTCTTTCTGCAATAAATTCCCTATAAGCTGGGGGGCGGAATATACCAAACGTGGGAAGGAAATTGATAGGGATTTCTGGGATTTGCATGGGGATCGCAAAAAGGAGGGGGTGGGTATCCTACTGGGAACCAACTTCAAGATGACGGAATACAGACCAAGAGGGGATTTGGCGGACGTTTCCTAGAGATAAAGGGTTTCCATGGGAAAAAGGCAGGTCACCCTGGCAACCTTACACGCCCCAAACATAGGGCAGTTGAAGTTTCTGTGCCAAGTGTTGATGATGTTGGAGTGCTGGCCGGAGGGGACCACAATACTGGGAGGGGAATCTAGTGGCTGACCCGGGGCTGAACTGGTAGTTAACTAAGGGCACAGGCCCCAAAGTATTAAGCCCAGAGAATACTGCCTTCAGGAACCTCCTGCAGGACCATTACTAAGCTGAAGTATGGCTGGGACACTTCTCGGGTCGGGGTGATCCATTTATTTTTTCACACCACACATCAGACCTACACCAGGATAGATTTTCTGCTGGTCCCGCACGACAGGGAGGCTGAGGTGGGGGTAGCGACGGTTGAAGCAATTACCTGGTAAGACCACGAGTTGGTAGTGTCGGAATGGAAGATAAGGAGCTCTAGGCAGCAATTCCGCTGGAGGTGTAATGACAATGCTGAGGGACAGGGTTTTTCGGGACTTCCTTGGGAAGGAGGTGAAGGCGTATTTTGAAGTCAACGACAATGGGGAGACAGGTATGACAATGGTCTGGGAGTCCGCCAAAGCCACGTTTCGGGTCTCCTCATAGCTGAGGAGTCACAAAAGAAAAGAGAAAGAGTTGATCGAGGCCAGGCTCCGGGAGAAAATGAAAGCGCTGCAGTCGCAACTCCTTTGTAAGGGGGCCAATAAGGGAACACTCTTTGGGGAGATGGGCATAAGAGGCAGGACTCCATATGATATGATATTTTTATTGATATCGCGCTCGTACACAAGTGTTTCAGAGCACGACCAGGCAAAGGGAGGGAAACAGGGGAGAACAAAACAACGATTTTACTAGGCCCAGTGACATTGAGAATGCGCAAGTGCATGGGAAAGGGAAAAGTGGGAAATTGCATGTAAGGGGGGGGAGAGGTGGAAAGTGCGGAACAGAGGAGAGAAAGAATAAATAAAAAGTAAAATAAATAAATAAAGGTGGTAGTGCAGCCAGCAAGTGGCAAGTGCTAGGTTAAGCAGATAAGGTATTTCGGATAAGTGCCGAAGAGAAGTGGGTGAGGGACTGTATGGGTACAGATACAGACCCCAGTGCAAGGGGTGGCCCGGAGGCAGTGCAGGAGGGTGGCAGGGTGAGCCGGTACCTGGGCTTGAAGGACAGAGGTCGGCCAGGTGCCGAGAGAGAAAACAGATCAGCAGGGGAGAAGAGGGCAAAGGCAGAAGCGAAGAGGAAGGTCTTGAGGTGCTTTCGGTACCGGAGATGGTTCTCAAGTTTCAGGGTCGCAGGGAGGCTGTTCCAAAGGGAGGCCCCAGTCAAGGACAGATCAACCACCAGCGTGTTTCTTTGAAAAACGACTGACCCTGAGGGAGTTAGAAATAGAGGAGCGAAGGGCTCGAGAGGGGAGGTATTTGTGGAGGGATAGTTGAAGGTATTTTGGAGCCAGGCCCCAGAAAGCCTTGTGGACAATGCAGAGGGTTTTGAATTTAATCCTTGCATCCACTGGGAGCCAATGAAGGGATTTCAGAGCTGGAGAGTTACGATCCCGGGGCTTGAGGCCAAGGACAAGTCTCACAGTTCTTTTCTGGATTAGTTGTAAAGGGCAGAGAGTGGAGGGAGGTAGATTTAGAAAGAGGCTGTTACAGTAGTCCAACATAGAGAGAACCAGAGCTTGGGAGACAGTGGATTCTGAGGGATGGAGAGGAAAGGCAGAGTACCTCTGAGGAGATGCAGTAGGAAGTTTGACTTTTTAGAGATGTCAGAGATGTGTGCGGAGAAGGAAAGTGTGGAGTCAAAGATGACCCCAAGGTTCTTGGCCTTAGAGGTAGGGGTGGCTGGAGGGCCAAGGAAGGCCGGCCAGAGGGTGAGGGGAAAGGATGGTGAAGGTGTACCAATGAGGCAGATCTCAGTATTGTTGGTATTTAGACAGAGATTGTTGGCGGCACACCCATTTTTAATGGCTCTTAGGCAATCAGAGATGAGGGAAGGAGAGGAGGTGGCTGAAGGAAGCCTGAAAATGAGTTGGGTGTCATCAGCATAGCACTGGAAATTAGAGCAGAAAATGGAAATGCAGTAGGTGAGAGTTGCCAGGTATTGGTTGAAAAGCCAGGGCGAGAGGTTAGACCTGTGGGGAACACCACAGGTAGAAAGGGAGATAGAAGATAGGAAGGACCCAACTTGTGCCTGAGCGGGTCGATCAGAGAGTAATGAGGTCAGCCAGGCCAGAGCCTGATCCGTGATACCCAGATTGTCATGGAGACGGTTGAGCAGGGTGGTATGGTTGACCATGTCGAAAGCAGAGGAGAGACAAGTAGAATGAAGACAGAGGGAATGTTAGAGTCAAGGTTGGAGAGCAGATCTTCACGGATGTTCAGGAGAGCAGTTTCTGTGCTTCTGGTAGCTCTGAAGCCAGATTGGTGATCATGGAGAGAATCAACAAAATCAGAATGAAGGTTAAGCTGAGAGATGGCCAGCTTTTCCAGGAGTTTACCCAAAAAGGGAGTAATAGAAATTGGGCAATAGTTAGCCGGACAAGAAGGATCAGCTGTGGGTTCCTTGAGGAGAGGATGCACAAGGGAGTGCAGAAATCATCAAGGGCCAGAGCGAGTGTATCAATGTGGTCCTTAATTGTTTTAGAGGAACAGGGATGGACCTATTTTGATGAGGCTTTCACAGATCGGACTTGTCTAGCGACCTCCTCAGGGGAGAAAAGAGGAAAGGAGGAGAACGAGGGTGAGCGGGTTGCTGAAGGACAGTCAACAAGCAGAGAAAGAGGAGGGAGGGGAAGGGGAGCGGAGGAGAGGTTGGACAAGATGTCCTGGGTTTTAGAGATAGAATGAGAGGCAAGGGCATTGCAAAGAGCCTGGGAGGCAAGAGGAGGAGTGGAGACTGCAGCAGGGTTGGCCAGCTCCTTACAGATTTTAAAGAGTTCAGCCAAGTTGTTAGATGCCGCCGAGACACAGGCTTGAATGTGGACTCTCTTCTCGGTGCGGACAGAGAGTCGGTATTGCCTTTGTAGCAGGTGACAGGCCAGTTTGTCAGAGGATGAGCAAGGAACCCTCCATTTCCTCTCAGCCGCCCTACACCTACGTTTACGTGTAGCTAGATCAGAGTCATACCAAGAATTGCACTTGGCTTTGGACTTCAAACAGATCCTCATGACACGGGTAAGAGCATCAGGAGTAGCAGAAATAGAGGAGTAGAGCAGGGAAAGGGCTGTGTCTCAGGGTGTGAGTCAGCACGTGGTGGGGGGGAGAAGGTGGCGGCGAAAGCCTCGACTGACACACACTTCATGGGCCTGATGTCCGAGAAGGTGGGTGGCAGTCTTGGGGTAGGCTTGGCTTGAGGGGAGGAGATGGAAAGATGAGATGAGAGGAGGCGGTGATCACTCCAGGAGAGAGGAATTGTGAGGGGAATAGAGGGGGGAGACCAGAAGAGATCAAGACATCAAGTATGTGACCAGCAGAGTGAGTTGGGCCAGAGGGGAGGATAAAGAGGGAGAGTGAATCGCAGAGGTCGCAAAAAAGCAAAGATGTGGAACAGGGAGAATCAGGATGAATGTTGAGGTCACCAAGGAGGAGGAGTTGAGTGGTTGAGGCCAGGAGACAGGAGGAGAGGTCTGCCCACTCCGAGCAAAAAGAGGTGGTTTGCCCAAGGTGCCGGTAGAGAGTAGCAACAGTTAGTGAATGGCTAGGAGAGAGAAAGAGCCTGCAGACAAGGCATTCGAAAGAGGAGTAAGTCTGAGTGGGGATGATAGAGGCAGGAATCCACTCAGGAAAGATCAGGGCTACGCCCCCTCCAGGCCAGATGGATCTGGGGGCGGAGAGGATCTTGTAGCCATCAGGGAGGAGAGTGTGAAAGCTTGTGACAGAGCTGGCCGTGAACCATGTCTCGGTAGGACCGAGGACATCAAGGTCCAGTTCTTCAAGGAGGTGGCAGATGCAGAGGAGTGTTTGACAGCAGAGCGAGCATTGAGAGTGGCAAGATGAAGAAGGTTGCAAACCTTAAAGACCTTCCGAGGAGAGGTACAAATCAGGGGTACGCCCTGCGGAGGTGTGGAGGGAACTTGAGGTAGGGCAGAGGAGGAAGGAAAAGAGGGCGAGGAAGCCAAAGGAGGAGAGTAGGGGACAGCTGGAGATGAGAGAAAGTTGATGAGGCGAGGGAACGTCTATCAAAGAGGAGGAGATTGGCCTGAGGGCCTTGCACAATGACAGACCCATTTAGGTAGACAGTAATGATGACTCTGGGGGAGTCAAAAGAATCCATGAGGACATCTCAGCGGGTGCCACCATTAATGGGAGAGGAAGAGACAGGACAGAGCACAGAGATCATAAGAGGGGTCCAGAGATCTGGTGAAGGAACGACAAAGAGGATGGCAGTGAGGGTTTGTCTGGCAGGGGCGCTGGAATAGGTATCACCAATGGGGAGACCTGGGTTGGAGGCCAGGATATCCTTTTTAAATGTCTTCTTACCAGATTTAGTGAGAATGGAAGGATAGTTGATAGAGAAGCAGTAGGAGTAGATAGGAGAACCAGATAACGCCATGGACAGGGAGAGGGAGTAGGCAGTAGGAGAAATATGCAAGTACAGCAGTATGGAACAGTCACTGGGCTAGCGGGTTACAATTTAGGGCCAAAGTTAAATGAAAAACCCACCCAAATTTGACTTCCCAAAAACCCACCCAAATTTGACTTCCCAAAAACACACCCAATTTTGACCTTCAAAAATGCATCCTTTGACTTCCCAAAAACACACCAAAATTTTACTTTCAAAAACACACCCAAATTTGAATTCTAGAAACATACCCAAATTTGACTTCCCAAAAGCACACACAAATTTGACTTCCCAAACGCACAACCAATTTTGACATTCAAAAACGCACCCTTTGACTTTCAAAAACACACCCAAATTTTGATTTCCGAAAACCACACCCAAATTTGACTTCTAGAAACATACCCAAATTTGACTCCCCAAAAATACACCCAAATTTGAATTCCCAAAAACACACCCAAATTAGACTTTCAAAAGGTAATTGTTAAGGCACCAATGGTAAAAGAAATGAGGTATGAGTTAGAAGAACAAGTAACTTCTTACCTTGTAAAGTTCTTTCAATGGGATGTTCCTCCGACGTATTCCTTATCTTTGATAGATCATCTCCCAGCTTGCTGACCTCGGAATTTTTTTTTCCAGTAAAGGGCGATGCGCGTCGACCTCCCTCGAGCCGATGCCCCTCGACGTCCTCCGTATCGGCGTCGACGTCATCACGCGTATAAATAGACTTGCGCAGCGTCCGTTGCTCAGTTCCGTTTTGACATTAACAGTTGTTTTACATGAATTGGTTATTGACCTTGAAGGAGCGTAAACTGCAACCACAAGGGAAGTATTACTGTGGGGATGGATGGGAGGGGCGATAAGGAATACATCGGAGGAACATCCCATAGAAAGAACGTTACAAGGTAAGAAGTAACGTGTTCTTCGAAGGGATTGTGTCCTCCGACGTATTCCTTATCTTTGATAGACTCCCATAGCAGTGGTGAGCAATTGGAGGTGGGAGTAAAACGCCATGTTTCCTTTCAGGAATGAACCGAATGTAATACAGCTTTGCCAAACCTAGTCTCTTGACTAGAGGAGTTATCCAGGTTGTAAAATCTTGTGAAGGTATGTGCGGACGACCATGTGGCAGCCGCACATATGTCTCGTACCGGAGCCCCTCTTTGGAGGGCCGAGGAGGCTGCGATAGCCCTGGTTGAATAAGCCCTAGAATTTGGGGAGGCTGCTTCCGTGCAAGTTTGTAGCATTCCAAGATGGCCAAAATAATCCATCTGGAAATGGTTTGTTTTGTTATCGGTAGTCCCAGCTTGTGCCCTGAGTAACCCAGGAACAGTTGGTCTGCTTGCCTAATCATAGCAAGTCTGCTGATGTAAAAGCTTAAAGCCCGCCTTGGGTCCAGCCTATGCAGCCTTTCTTCCTCTTTCCTCGGATGGGGAGGTGGATAGAATGAAGGTAAAGTAATTTTCTGAGTAATGTGGAATTCAGAAACCACCTTTGGGAGGAAATTAGGCTTCACCTGTAGGACAACCTTGTCGAGGGGGTTTACAATATAGAGCTTGTAATTCGCTCACCCTTCTAGCAGATGTTAAAGCCACTAACAAGACAGATTTAAGGGTGAGAAATCTTAGCGAACAAGAGTGGAGTGGTTCGAAAGGAGTACCCAGCAGTAAATGTAAGACTAAATTTAAGTCCCATAAAGGAACCTGGAAAGGGCTTGAGGGTAGCCATTAGTCAATCCTTTTAGAAATTGTATTACTAAGGGTAATTTGAAATATGAAGGCTCCTCCGCAGTGTGCTTGAAGATCGATAGCGCTGCGAGATAGCCCTTGATAGTGCCAACTTGAAGGCCTGAATTTGCCAAGTAGAGTAGAAAGGCTAACACCGTTGGTGTACCACATGAAAAGGGGTCGATATTCTCTTCTCTACACCAGCTGCAAAACTTGTTCCAACAGCAGCGGTATAAAGACTTTGTTGCTGGGCTTCTGGCTGAAAGCAACACCTCCATGACATCATCGGGGAGCTCCCAATCCTTGTATCTCAACCTTTCAGAAGCCAGGCGTGAAGGTTGAGGGTCCCTTCTGTGAGAGAAGATTCTCCTTGAGTGGAAGACTAATCGGAGGGCAGATGGGCATGTCCAGAAGGTCCGGGTACCACGTTTTCCTGGCCCAGTCTGGGGCAATTAGGATCATGGTTCTCCGGAATCTTCTCAACCTCCTGATCATTTGAGGAATGACAGGGACTGGTGGAAACACGTACAGGAGTGGAAACTCCCAGTCCACTAAGAACGCGTCCCCTAGAGCTCCTCTCGGGGGAAATTCCCTGAGCAAAACAGATCACACTTTCTGTTGTTACTAGTGGCAAACAGATCCACTTGAGGGGTTCCCCAAAGGGCGAAGATCTCCTGAAAGACTTCCTGAGCTAGTTCCCACTCGCGGGAGACTGTGCCTGCCTGCTCAGAGCGTCCGCCATCAAGTTCTTCTCTCCGGCTAGGTGGACTGCCGATAGAGAGATTCCTTCTTGAATTGCCCAAACTCAGAGCTGCATTGCCTCTCTGCACAGTGGCAGTGATCCTATGCCTCCTCTTTTGTTGAGGCAGTGCATGGCCACTAAGTTGTCCGTCATTATCAGGACATTTTTCCCCTGTACAGATGGCAGAAAAGCCTTCAGCGCTAGTCTGATTGCTCTCAGCTCTAACAGGTTGATATATAGTCTGGACTCCGATAGAGACCAACGACCGCTGATGGTCAAGTCGTTGGTATGGTCTCCCCACCCCATGAGTGAGGCATCTGTGACTACTGTTATCTCCGGCCATGGTTGCCAAAACAGTTCCCCCTTCAAGTTGTTTTTCTGGCAGGCCCACCACTGATGGTCTTGAGCCACTTTGTCCCGAATCTGAAGGAGGTCTGTCATTCTCCCTGAGAATTGCGACCACCGAGTTCTCAGTGCCCACTGAAGAGCTCTCATTCTCAGGCGAGCCTCTGGCACGAGGAAGATGCAGGATGCCATGAGGCCTAGCAACCTTAAAAAGTCGAAGGCTGGGAGACGTTGGGCATTTTGAAACTTGGTGACCATCTCCAGAATATCTAGAGCCCTCACCTCTGGTGGCGAGGCTTTTCCCAGGGAAGTGTCCAGGACCGCTCGCTCCAATGAACTGGAGTCTCTGTGATGGTATCATCTGTGACTTCCTTAAATTGAAGGAGAAGCCCAGTTTGTGAAGGAAGTGGCAGACATAATCTAGCTGGATCGGAGCTTGTTCCGAAGATACAGCTCTGATCAGCCAATCGTCCAGGTAGGGATAGGCGTGGATCCCTTCCATCCTTAGACTTGCAGCCACTACCGACATTAGCTTGGTGAAGACCCTCGGGCGGAGGTCAGCCCAAATGGCAGAACTCGAAATTGATAATGACAACCGCCGATTGCGAACCTCAGGTATTTCCTGTGCTTGAGATGGATTGGCACATGGAAATAAGCATCCTGGAGGTCCAGAGATACCAGGCAGTCTTGGAGCTGGAGGGCCTGAAGGATCGGAGAGAGAGTTACCATCTTGAACTTGTCCTTCCTGAGGATCTTGTTCAATTCTCGTAAGTCCAAGATAGGCCTCTGTCCTCCGTCTTTCTTCGGTATGAGAAAGTAGGGGGAGTACCAGCCCTTGTTCCTCTCTGCTACAGGTACCGGTTCTATGGCACCTTTCTCTAGCAGGTCTACAATCTCCTGCAAGAGGAGCGGATCTGGAACTTTCAGAGAGCTGTTCCCCGGTGGATGACTCTGAGGGATGCGTAGAAAGGGCAGGCAGTAACCTTGGGCAACTGTCTCCAATGCCCAAGCATTTGACGTAATAGCCTGCCATTCCATCAGATGTTGAGTTAACCTGCTCCCTACTGGTGTTTTGTGAGGAGAGTCCTCAGAGCGGTTTGGAGGCAGCTGATGCAGATGCCGGGGGTAAAGAGGCACCTGCTGCGGCTTTTGTGTTCTTACCCCGTCCACCTCGGGTGAATTTCTTCGGACCCCTTTGAACCGGCTGACCTCTGCCCTTTCCGAATGAGGAATAGAAGCGAAAGTACTTACCTCTCCAAGAGGTTCCTGAGGTGCGATATGGTGTCTGACGGATTGCAGCTCCTAAGGATTTTGCTGCTGCCTTTGATGTTTGTAGTTTTTCTAAACTGTCATCCACCTTCTTACCAAACAAAGAAGAGCCGTCAAAGGGCATATTCAAGAGTCTGCTTTGCACATCTGGAGCAAAACCAGACTTTCGCAACCAAGCAAATCTCCTGGTTGTTGTACTTGCCGCCATGGCCCTGCTGATACTGTCAGCAGAATCGATGCCAGTCTGAAGGGATTCGCACATTGCGTCCTTACCATCCTTAATGATGTTGAGAAATGCTTCCCTTTCTTCTCCCTCTGGGAGGCAGTCAGCCGCTGATGAAGCACACTCCCAAAGTGTGTGGCTGAACCTAGCGAGCGTACAAGTAGCATTGATGGATTTCAACGCCATGCTACATGCGGAAAATACTTTTTTGGCCATAGAGTCATATCTCTTATCGTCCCTGTCCTATGGAACAGTAGGGTAAGCCGATTTACTACCTGCCGAAGTAGCTGCCTGAACAACCAGACTCTCCGGAGTTGGGTATTTGGATAAATATTCTGGGTCAGCAGAAGACACCCGATATTTAGCTGATAATTTCTTGTTAACTGCCGGGATTACCTCAGGTGTTTCCCAGTTTGTCAATATTCTCCTTTGTAATGCCGCATGAAATGGCACCACAGGATCCTCCTGTGGACCTTTCACCAAAATGTCCGTGAGGTCGTCTTGCTGAAAAGCAGGTGAGGGTGTGGACCATCGCATAAACTCTATTATTCTTGCCATCAAGGTTCTATAAGGGGTTTCAGCATGTTCCCCTGGGTCTGGTGTGGCAAATTCCACTTCTGGGGAAGTGTCCAACCCACTTGCTTCCTGTAGGGTTTCATGGAGGTCTTTCATCCTACCTTCCTCAGAGGTAAATTCCTCTGGTGCAGGAGTTGCAGATCCCTGCAACTCAAAAGGACTTTCCTGATCCGAATCCTCCCCTTCTTCATAAGTAGAAGATAAGACCCTGGAGTGATCAGGTCTTGAAAATGGTACAAATCCCATTTCCAGAGCAGAAGGAGCTAAGTTTGTCATGATTGGCTGAGAAAGCGTCGACGCGGGCGTTAAAGGCTTCGAAGCCATCGAAAAATGCGTCAAGAAAGGTGGTAGAGGCCTCGATGAACTCGAGAGTATCAGGATTCTACTCAAGGTTGTCAACAACATTCTCGTGCTCGAGGCTCTGGGCATGGCCACTGGCTGTGAGGTGGCCGTGGGTTTATCCTTTCTCGGCGTCGACGACGGCGTCGACTCGACTGACCTGTGCGTCAAAGAACCCTTCGATAACGGCATCGACGACGGCGATCTATGTGTCGAAGGGATCTTCGACGACGGCGTCGAAGACACAGCTTTGCCTTTACTCGAGGGTTTGTGACGCTCGAGTGACTTCTTTCGCCGGGTACTGCGACTCGCGGTTTTTTGATTTTTCGGGTCTTTCGCCCAGGGTATCACCCTCAGCAGTCTTCGAGGGGGTCGAGGCCGCTTTCTCGAAGACACTTAGCATCTTTTTCCTGAATTCCTCCCACTCAGCCTGAGAGCTATGTTTTGTGGGGCAGGAGACCCTTTTTTTGGGAAACGGAAGAAGACGAAGACGAGGAAGGGGATCTTCGACATCTCTTTTTTGAATGCTTAGATCTCGAAGAGTGATGGGAACTGCTATGAGACCTAGAACGAGAGTGTCTTTTATGATTGCGAGGAGACAAATGTCTCGACTCCGCCAAGGAAACTTTCGAAGAAGTTTTAACTGCCTTACCTCTCTCGAGCTTCCCCTTACGCTCCTTCAAGGCTTTCGCCTTCATGGACATGCAGTCCTCACACTCCGAACAATGGTGCTCGATTCCCAGGCACCACAAACAGATCCTGTGAGGATCCGTCAACGATATTTTCTTTCCACAGTCTCGAATATTTTTGAAGCCGGACCGTGGAGTTGTTGGTTCGGGTGAGGAAGCCGAGTACGAGTCGGTATTCACAAGGAATATATTGATATATTCGACTGAAGAACTGAGCAACGATATTCCGAGGCCCACGAAGCGCGGAAAAACGGAACTGAGCAACGGACGCTGCGCAAGTCTATTTATACGCGTGGCGACGTCGACGCGTAGCGCCCTCTACTGAAAAAATATTTCTGAGGCCAGCAAGCTGGGAGATGATCTATCAAAGATAAGGAATACATCGGAGGACACAATCCCTTTGAAGTGGGTCCTGGAACGAGAAGCATTAGATAGCATAACAGGGAGACCAGTTGGAAAAGGCAGAGGGGAGAGTGAAGGAACATGAAGGGAAAAGAAAGGGTAAGCAGAAGGAGGGAACTAACTTATGGAGAGAGAAGTAATAGAGTCTTGGTAGTCCCGTTTCATGGCTGAGTGAGCTGGCAACCCCAGGAAGTGTCAGGTTGTGGTATCATGTAGCGTCCTGGTAGCAGACAGGGGCCTTCGAAGTGGACCTTGGAACAATAGGCCGGCTCCCGCCTCCCGGTCCCACCGATTGGAGGATGATTCAGAGGTAACCAATGGACAGGGGGCCAGGTCAGGCAACAAGGCTGAGAGTACAGATCACACAGCCACCTTGGAGAGGGGTTGCCGGCAGTGCAATTCTGGGCAAGGCTCACATGTTGTGCAGACCAGGAAACACACACAGCTGAATGGTGGCCAGAAAACGCGAGCATGAACATATGTGCCCTCCAAAACATGTGGCTTTTCTTGTTTTGGGGGGGGTTTGTTGAAGTAATGGTGAGCGTGAAGAGCACAAGGACTGCAGGCTGTGTAGATGTTACACTTCAGGCTTCCCCGCGGGCCTCCTTGCAGAATACGACCTCTTTACAAGCTCCTCTATGGACCAGATACAGGCTGCCATGGCGCCTGTACAAATTACGACGGACTCCGGGTCAGCTGACACGTCTTGTACGTGGAAGACGTACGGCAAGACACGCCCCCTTACGACTATAAAACCACCGTCTTCCAAGGGGCTCGTTGCTGCTAATTAGCGTTACAAGCTACACGCGGTTGCGTCCGTTACTTCTTCGTGTCTTCCCACACGATTCCTCATCTGAACTCCTGGTTTTGACCCTTGCCTGACTATTGGATTGGCTTGTCTTCTCCTTTATTCCTGTCGTGCTCGTCTGGTTTTCTGACTCGGAACGTTACTGGATCCGGCTCGCTTCTGTCTCTTGCGGTACTTCATTCCAGGTTGCCGCCTCTGCATACGGAACAATAACAGAGAACTTGCTGTCAACTATCCGGAACTTTTCTACACCTACTCTGCTCAGGTATATACTTAATTGGCAAATCTCATCTCTGCTACTATTTCTCTCCACGACTTGTTTGGATATTTTGTCTCCTGTTGGATTCTGGGACATTGAGTGACTATCTTGTGAACTTGTCTTTAAGTGCATATAAACGCTCTGCTGAAACTGCACCAACCTGGCACTAGTGCGACCCTCGTGCCATCCGGGGCTACTTCCCTATACCAACTTTCCTGTTTGTTATTTTCTCCTTTCGTTGTCTTCTGTTTCCTGGATTCCTTTCCTCAAAATATCCTTATTCAGGTTAGTTGTTACCAATTCGATATATAAGTTAGGACTGATATGTTAAAGGGCTCTTTTAGACCATTCCCACTCATTTTGCGTTATATTCCTTGTAGATCCACCCCGGGGAAAGCTCCACTCCAATACCTATCTCGGTAGGTTTCCCATTTAATTCAACTGTTCTGATTACTTGCCTTAACTTCAACACTGTCTAATATCTTTGTATTCCTTTGCAGCATTGGTATTGGCGGTGTGTGTTCTCCCCGCTCTTTTATTCAATTGGCACCTCTGTCTGTCCCAACTGAAACAGCAGAGAGGTACATTGTAGAAAAGAGCCCCTCTTTGAGGAAGCCTGAGTCTTGTACTCAGGGGAGCTGGGATGGAAGGCTGAATATCGATTCTTGTACCACCATCATCTCCAATGTCACTCCTCTGCATCTTCGGCCTATTTTGGAGTGGTGAGTAACAGTAGAACAGCTGATGACTGAAAATAATGGTGCGCGTGGAGAACGCATTGCCAGCAGGGTCCAGGACAGAAGTAGAATGGAGGACCGGGGGCCAGAAGTGGGCCTTGGAACAATAAGCCGGCTTCCGCCTCCCGGTCCCACCGAATGGAGTAGTCAATGGATAGGGGGCCAGGTCAGGCAACAAGGCTGAGAGTACAGATCACACAGCCATCTTGGAGAGCGGTTGCCGGCAGTGCAATGCTGGGCAAGGCTCACATGTTGTGCAGATCAGGAAGCACACACAGCTGAATGGTGGCCGGAAAACACAAGCATCAACACATGTGCCCTCCAAAACATGCGGCTGCGTTTTTTCTTTTTTTTTTTAAAGCGCAACAACATAAATGCAAATACAGTGTTAATAGGGGAGGTGGTAAAGAAGATGAGGTTTACGAAGCAAAGATGCAAGCAGGGGGACAAGGTAGGAACGCTTTTGGCAAACAGAGTGAGAGGGTGTAGGCAGAGATGTTTTTATGGGAGGGCAAAAAGGGCACTTGCCCAGGGCCCCCACCTTGGAGGGGGCTCCACAAGGCTAGCTGATCTGAAGTAAGATTCCATTGTTCACCAGCCTTAAATAGCACACGTCAGGATATTTTATGGGGTGCTGCTAAGGTCTAAACCCATTGCCTTTCTGTTTTGGCAAGTGCATTCTGCCTTGATCAATTTATCATGTATTGCCTTCTGTGTTCACCGTGGTGTACATAGTTTGTGTGTTTCTTATGGCGCAACTCTGTAGCATTCTTTCCTTCCTGTGAGAATTATGTTGATCATGTGAAATAGGCAATGGTGAAATGCATATTGATAAAATTGAGTGCCACAATGGTTCAGAAGTTAGCTCAGTGTGTGAAGCACCCATTGCAGAGATATGTGATCAAATACAAAATTAGAATATCACATTCCACAAGGCTGGCTGAGCCTTTCCTATGTCTGAAGTTTATAAACCTTCCTGCATATGTACTTGGTTTTGCAGAACACCATCTGCTATATCAGCAAAGTGGCTGTTCCAGATAGGGGTTGCTATAAAAACTAACATTTAATCTGTATGGTGAAGGTCTAGAAATTGGTGTGTTCAGCTGGGGTGTTGTAAAACCTATGCAATCGATAGCATAAACTGTTAGTCCAAGAGGTGAATCATTTTCAAAATTCAAGACTATGGAATGACAGCGTTCATGTTTGTATCCTGGATATGCCAGCAGACGATATATTGATCCTGATCAAATCATCTAATATATCTTACATTACTGTGCGGTCTTCTGTGAGGTTTGCCTTCTTGCATGCTGCTGGTATTGTTTAACCCATTACTTGATCTTTCTTCTTATGTAGGCCATTTTGGTGGAAGGGTTGATAGACAGAAGAGAGCGGACCATATGTTGTAGGTCTCAGGCAAGCATATTTGAATGTCTGCTTGTTTGACACAAAAAACGGTTTGCTTTTTGGTAAAAGTCAAAGGTTTTTATGCACGTTTATATATGAAAATGTCAAAAGCCATTGTTTTGGAAGCATTTAAAGCTTTAAAATACAAAAGACAAACCCAGATTAAATGTGTTAAATCACATTGATTGGTATGCTGGTTCTTATATACTTCTTTTGATGATGGAGAGAACGAAGCTAGAATCATTCCCATTTTGCATAACACCCGTCTACAATATTTTGTTTAAAAATTGTCATATTTGGTTATGTGATTTGTGTACTTTCCAAGTCCGTTTAAAAAAAAAATAAAGTGTGTTTCTTTTCCAGTTCTTACCATGAAATAAAAGTGTTCAAATGCAGAAATTGCAGAGTTGGCACAACTCCCAGCTTCGCCCCTTAACCAAAGTGTGATGCTGTGCATCTCATTTAATCTTGTATTGCCTAACCTTTCAATATTGCCAGTCCCTAAACCTTTCAGAATTGTCAGCTCTTCCGAGTGATTTCCTTCTCATGGTATGATCTTCACAAAAGCCTTATTCATGGTTTCACTGTGTTAATAGTGTGCATAATTACATCGCACACCACAGGCATTTGTTCCTTTGATATCTAATGGCAACACTATTTGAAAACCATATCCCACTTCTAATCTCAGTCTGTCTGGATAAAGATACCTTACTGGTAGCTTCTAATCTGCCTCCACTATCCATGCTACGGTATGTGTAGTGTTCTCCATCCTTCCAATTGGTGGTCTCTATCCATGCATAAGCACTTTTGCATTCTGTGAGGCAGCTAATGTGAGTACTCTGTCTATTATGGGTTACGTGTACCTATTACATACAGTCCTGCATTAGTACTACATCTACCTTCCTGGATGTTATTGATAAAAAGTATCCGGTATTTACTAGAACAGTAACCCCTTTGTTGACTGCTAATGTTGGTCTTCAAATGCTACTTGTTTATCATTCTGATTAGAGCAAGAATGAAGAGGGCAAGGGGACTTAAAGGGAGTAAACTATGCTAGCATAATAAGCACATCAGCCTATAGGTTGTGAGCGCGACGGGTGGGGCGCGTGACCAGTATTCTTGATCCCTTAGTGCCTTTGGTTTGGTGGATGGTGGCCCAAAAGATGTCTGTGCCCAGGGCCCCAAAAGTGCTTAAGATGGCCCTGGGTGTAGGGTGGAAAGGAGAGTAGGCAGGATAAAGGGCGTGGATGGGAATGGTTCTACGTTATTTCGTCGACCACTTTTTCATCGTGGGACTTTTCATCGCCGACCCTTTCATCGCCAACATTTTTATTTTTTTTATTTATGGGGAACTGCACCCCCCCAATCCCCGCCCCTTACTTAAATAATCATACCTCAACCCGCACAAACACCCCCCCTAAAAAAATAAATTTAAAAAAAAAAATGTTGGCGATGAAAGGGTCGGCGATGAAAAGTCCCACGATGAAAAAGTGGTCGACGAAATGCGTGTATACCGATGGGAATATGGGAGTTACAGGGAACAAGCTCTATGCTAGACCACCAGAAGCACGTAGGGATGAGTTGTGAAGTTCTCTCGCTGACCGGTGGCTTTTCAAGCAGACGGACACAGAGGTCCTCGAGGGGGAGGTCACATGGGAAAAGGTGTTGTGGGCGATCCAGAGATTAAGGGCGGGGAAGGCTCCTGGGCAGGACAGGTTCACAGCAGACTTTTACAAACAGTACCAATCTACACTCACAGCACCGCTGGCAAAGCTGTTTAAATCAGTCGTGGGGGAGGGAATGCTCCCACTGATGTTCCTCAGGGCCTTGATCACTGTCATCCTGAAGCCGGGGAAGGATCAGGCCTTCTGTGCGTCGTACAGACTGGTATCTCTATTAAATGGTGATGCTAAAATCTTCGCCAGGTTCCTTACATCTCGTTTGGAGTCCTGCGCCCCACGATTGATTCACCCAGACCAGGCAGGATTCGTGATGCATAGACTGGGTGAAGGAGCGGGGGAGGAGGGGGCAAGGGGAGGCTGCACCTGGCCCTGGATGCTGAGAAGGCCTTTGATCAGATGAGTTGGTCCTTCATGTGGGAGGTCCTTGTGACCATGGGAATGGGCCCAAAATGGACGGGGTGGATGGCGGCCTTATATTGCAGTCACACAGCTAGGGTGGTGGTTAATGGGAGTTTGTCACAGGCCTTTCCACTACAATGGGGAATGCGACAGGGCTGCCCACTCTCCCCGCTGCTTTATGCATTGGTCATGGAGCCTTGGGCAGCGGTGGTTAGGGTCCGGATAGGGGCAATGGAGTGTTAGATCAGTCTCTTTGCAGACAATGCCCTGCTCTATATCACTGAGCCGGAGCGATCGGTTCCCCCCCTTGTTGGACAGCTTGGCGCAATATGGAAAGCAGTCTGGCTTCAAAGTCAACCTGGACAAAAAAGAAGCCTTCAGGGTAGGGAGGCTGTTGGAGGCGGAAGTGGATTACATTGAACAATTGCCGTTTAGGGTACAGGAGAACTCCTTTCGGTACCTGGGGATTCAGGGGATGCACAACCATGGTGATCTCTTAACCACAAACTTCCTTCCATTATGGGAGAACGTGAGGCATGATATGGAGAGGTGGGCGAGACTAGGGCTGTCCTGAATGGCACGCCTGAACTGCATTAAGATGGTGGAGCTGCCTACATTTCTGTTTCTATTCCAGATGCTCCCGGGGTGATCCCACCATCCTTTTTTGCAGAGGTGAAGGTGGCCATGCTAACATTTATTTGGAGGAGCTGGGGCTGGGGGGTAAAGCACAGGGTAGCCTAAAAGACCTTGGTCCTGCCGAAGGAGGAGGGGGATGTAGGGTTCCCGGACCTTGAGACCTAAAATAAAGCGGCTCCGCTGCGGGTCATGGTGGACCACTTGAACCCGCGCTCCGATAAATAATGGGTGTCAATGGATAAAGCAATACTGGCCCCGATTTCATTGGGAGAATGGCTGTGGGTCCCCAGATCCCGCATTCCGCGAAGGGTTCTGCTCCACCCAGTGTTGGAAGTTTTGTGGGTCACAAAGAAGGAAGGAAGGAAGGAAAAGAAGGAAGCAAGAGGGGAGAACAGATGGCTCTCCATGTGGCCTTCACCCTTGACTTGCATATGGGCACCTCCCCCAAGGGAGGGGATAGGGGAGCCACTAGCATTCCAACTAAGGTACGAGGGGGGGGGCTCAGTAGAGCTGGTAAAATGTGGGAACGGGGTACCTTCGTCCCATTCAGCAGCCTGGAAGAGATGCTGAATCTGGGTAGACTGTTGCCATTCTGATATCTGCAGCTGAAGGGGGTTCCTCACAGACGCCCGGAGGGGCGAAAACTTGAGGAGGGAATTGACGGACTTTGAACGGTTCCTGTTCACACGGAGGGAGGTAAAGGGACTCATTGCAGTATTGTATAAGAGAATTCTATTAGCAGAGCCCAGGGACACACTCCCGGCTAGGATTAGGTGAGGCTGGACCTGGGGAGAGACATTGAGGACTCGCTGTGGACACACATCTGCAGAAAAGCTGGGCGCTCAACGATCTCACTGCAATATAGGCATCAAGTGTTCCCCGGCGAGGATAGCAAAGATGTGTAAGGGATATGACCCACGCTGTTGGAAGTGTTGGTGAAAGGGGACTATGTGCACATGTGGTGGGGCTGCCCCAGAGTCCAGTCATGTCCTACCGGAGGGAGGTCCTATCATGGATCAAGGGGGTCGATGGGATCAATAGAGAGCTCTCACCATGGCTGGTTACCTGAGGAAGTGGAATTAATGATGGGTTGTAACTTAACTTTTGAAATGCCAATAAAGTTCAATTTGGAAAAATACATGTAATCACAGATGTAGCAGATAAATGCCAGTTAATGTTTTAAACTCTGTATAATCGCTACAGTGACACCAATTACACACTATCCCATCCATCTCACAGAATACAAAAAGCACTCTGCTGTTTTATACTAACATACCTCTCAACAAAAGGAAGGGAATTTGATAAAAAAACACAAATGAAGACACAAAACACAACAAAACACACAAACAACAAACCATGTGTCAAATAATCTGAAACTGATAAACAGGCTGCATATCAATTCCAATATTTACATTGTATAATGTGATCTAAACTATTCTCTCCATGACCATGACCCCCCCCCCCCTATATAACAAAAACATTTTAGGTTTATATTATGCATAAGCAAGTAAGCATCGTATGAGACAGTCACCAACAACATCTTTCTAAATGTGTGTGGCTATCAAAAACTGCCCCCTAAAACAAATTAGCAAACAGAAGTGAAAAGTAAACACTTAAATGTCTTGGGCAAACTGCATTCTACTGCTCTGGTTGAGTTCTTACATGCAGTATATGCCATAAGGAAGATGAACACTTTTATTACCTCTCGATGCCTTAGCCCATACTGGGAACTTGTCAATATCCCTGATAATACAGTTATAGCTTAAGTATCTCCTTCTGCATCTGCCTACATTTGCACCTGGGCATTTGTAAAATCTGGATGATCTAGAACACTGCTCGTGGGCAGATCATACAGTCTTTGACTTAACAATGGTCTTTGATACAATTGAGACCAGTATGCTGCTCTGCCATCTAGGGACAACCCTATGCTAGTGCCAATCTTTCCTTAAAAATCACAACCACCAAGTTAAGGTTAGTTTGTTAATTTCTGAAATGAACAATTTGTGTCCTGATGTTTGTCTTGGTCATGTCTATTTTGCACTGGTACCGAATATCCTGGATAACCAGAACACTATCATATGTATGCCGATAACACTAAGATTAACAAAAACAGATGATGCTGCATACCACCATTGAAACCTGAGTTGTCAACAACCAGCAACGGGCAACATTAAATCAACTGAAACTTAAAGCATGTGTTTAACATGATCAGGGTACTGGCATTCGATTAGCCTCACTTGATGGTCCCACTTCGTACGTCTCTCAGATCTGTAACTTGGGAGTGATCTTTGATATCGATTCATCTTTTTTACCACAGGTAAACAATATCGCCAAGAAAATAATTGTATTTCTTTTCTTGAATTATTACATCAGATTAGAAAAGTCATTCCTATTTGAATTATCTTTAAATAATTTTCCATTAACTCACCAACAATATTTTGATCTCAATTTCTTTCAAATGGCCCTCCATACCCAAGAGCCATGACACTCATGGAGCCAATATCTCCGCTCTATGGAAAATAATCCTATTACCACAAACAACAAACAGACCAGTCATTGAAATCGACTGAAAAGGAAGAAGACAGATGGGCATGTTGAGTGATTTTTGCACTCTTGACATTTCCTGAACGGATGGCTATAATCATATCTGTGGTTCTTTCCCAGATCGAGTACTGCAATATCAGTTTAAGACAGAATCCCTGTGAAAGCCAAACATCACAGAGTGCAAACTGATGTTGCTCACCTCATTCTGTGAATGAAACTGTCAGTCTTGAAAACACTATACCGATTATCAATCAACCAAAAGGAGGAAGCATAAACTCTGGACTTGTACACTAGTTTTGTAAGATTATGTATCAGTCTATCAAAGGCAACTATGTATGCACATCTTACCAACCGTCATAAAGCCCAAGATCGTCCTATCAAAAGAGGCTGCCTCTCATACTGGAGAAAGAGAAACCTTTGGGGGAACAGCACTTTACTCATAAGGTTATGGCCTACAAATCGCCCATACCCTTACCTCTGGCACTTAGAGACTTATGTCAAAAGGTACAGCAAATGTCTAGAAACATACCTCTACCCCGATGCATACAGTGCAGTCTACCCAATATCCTCCTCCCCACTGTAACCCCATAAGTCTGTAGCTCGTCTAAAAAAAGCACCCTAAAAGCAGCTGAAAGTTATATCAACACAATCAAACAAAATAGAAACTACTTAAAATGCTCCCTTGGTCACACCAAAATGCAATATGGTCTGTGGAGGGGTCAAGATGCATTCTATGGCGAGACAGGAGGCGAGCATTATGCTTTAACTTCTTTTATTACCGCTTTCAGCAATTTCAAATTAAACATTTTTAACTTATTTTGTAAACTTAACACACATTTTTTGTTTGTCTCTGCTCCTCCCTAAAGGCTTACAACCAAAAAAGGGGGGTAGTTTCTCTGAAGGTTAAAAAGTGTTCCCAAGAACTACCAAACCCCACAACCCCTTGCTTCCATGTAGTTCTGTCCTGCCTCTGTCCTCCAATCAGGCTCTGTCCCAGTCTATATGAAGCACTGCTCTGAAAGCGCAACTCCTCTTTCTTTGTTGCTGCTTTCAGAGCTAAGTACTTCTTATGTTACGTGCATTGTGTCGTGAGAGGGAATACATATGTAAATATTGAAAATGTGTCCGTAGGACAGAAGAACAAGTTACTTCTTACATTGTAACATTCTTTCGACGGGATGTTCCTCCGACGTATTCCTTATCTTAGATATCTCCTTCCAGCTCTGCTGGCCTCGGAAAAATTTTCTCTAGACGGCGCTGCGCGTAGACGTCCTCCGAGTCCATGTCCCTCGACAGCCGCTGTATCGACGTCGACGTCATCCTGCCTATAAAGGCCGCGCGCAGCGTCCGTTGCTCAGTTCCGTTTTGTAGCCCACAATAATTCTTTCTGGACTAGACTAATCACCCTGAAGGAGCGTAAGCTGCAACAACAAGGCAAGTAGAACTGCAGGGATGGATGGGAGGGTCGATAAGGAATACGTCGGAGGAACATCCCGTCGAAAGAACGTTACAAGGTAAGAAGTAACTTGTTCTTCGAAGGGATTGTGTCCTCCGACGTATTCCTTATCTTAGATAGGCTCCCATAGCAGTATTCTATCATTGGAGGAGGGAGTACTAGTTCTAGTTGTAAAAACGTGTAAAGGTATGGATAGACGACCATGTAGCGGCCGCACAGATGTCTTTAACCGGCACACCTCTTTTGAGGGCCGATGAAGCTGCAATACCTCTGGTCGAATGAGCCCTAAGGTTTTGAGGGGGCTCTTTCCCTGCCAGTTTATAACATTACAGAATGGCTAGAATGATCCATCTGGAAATGGTCTGCTTAGTTATTGGTAACCCCAGCTTGTGACCTGTGTAACCTACAAACAGCTGGTCTGCCTGTCTTATCCCGGCTAGTCTACTGATGTAAAAACTTAAAGCCCTTCTAGGGTCTAGCCTGTGTAACCTCTCTTACTCTTTCCCCAGATGAGGAGGAGGATAGAAAGATGGTAGGGTAATCTTCTGAGTGATATGGAATTCCGAAACCACCTTTGGGAGGAAATTAGGCTTCACTTGCAGGACAACTTTGTCTTTGTGAAAGATTGTATGAGGGGGTTTACAAGAAAGAGCATGTAATTCGCTCACCCTTCTAAGATGTAAGTGCTATTAATAAAACAGTTTTAAGGGTAAGGAATCTTAACAAACAAGAATGAAGTGGTTCGAAAGGTGAGCCCATCAGGAAAGTTAGGACTAAGTTTAAATCCCACAGGGGAACTTGGAATGGTCTTGGGGGATAAACATTGGTTAACCCCTTTAGAAACTGTATTACCAAGGGTAACTTGAAATAGGATGGGTCTTCCGCAGTGCGCTTAAAGATGGATAGCGCTGCGAGATAGCCCTTAATGGTGCCAACTTGAAGGCCTGAATTCGCCAAATATAGTAGGAAGGACAAACCATTGGTGTACCACATGAAAAGGGGTCGATATTCTGTTCTCTAAACCAGCTGCAAAATCTGTTCCAACGGCAGCGGTATAAAGACTTTGTTGCTGGCCTCCTTGCCGAAAGCAACACCTCCATAACATCATCAGGGAGGTCCCAATCCTTGTACCTCAGCCTTTCAGAAGCCAAGCGTGAAGGTTGAGGGTTTTGATGTCTGGATGGAGAACCTGACCTCCCTTCTGTGAGAGTAGGTTCTCTCTGAGTGGAAGTCGAATTAGAGGGCAGATGGACAAGTCTAGAAGGTCCGGGTACCATGTTCTCCTGGCCCAATCCGGGGCAATTAGGATCATGGTTCTCCGGAATCTTCTCAACCTCCTGATCATTTGAGGAATGACAGGGACCGGTGGGAACGTGTACAGAAGCGGAAATTCCCAGTCCACTATGAACGCGTCTCCCAGAGCTCCTCTCGGGGGAAATTCCCTTGAGCAGAACAGATCGCATTTCCTGTTGAGGCTGGTGGCGAACAGATCCACCTGAGGGGTTCCCCAAAGGGCGAAGATCTCTTGAAGGACTTCCTGAGCTAGCTCCCACTCGTGGGAGACTGTGCTCAGCCTGCTCAGAGCGTCCGCTGTCAAGTTCTCTCCCGCTAGGTGAACTGCCGATAGAGAGATTCCTTCTTGGATTGCCCAAAACCAGAGCTGCATCGCCTCTCTGCACAGGGGTAGTGATCCTACGCCTCCTCTTTTGTTGAGGTAATGCATGGCCACCGTGTTGTCCGTCATTATCAGGACATTTTTCCCTTGTACAGCTGGCAGAAACGCCTTCAGCGCAAGTCTGATGCCTCTCAGCTCTAACAGGTTGATATGTAGTCTGGACTCCGATGGAGACCAACGACCGCTGATGGTCAAGTCGTTGACGTGGGCTCCCCACCCCGTGAGTGAGGCATCCGTGACTATTGTTATCTCCGGCCAGGGTTGCCAAAACTGCTCTCCTTTCAGAATGTTCTCCTGACAGGCCCACCACTGAAGGTCTCGAGCCACCCTGTCGGGAACCTGAAGAAGATCTGTCATTCTCCCTGAGAATTGTGACCACTGAGTTCTCAGTGCCCACTGGAGGGATCTCATTCTCAGGCGAGCCTCTGGCACTAGGAAAATGCAGGATGCCATGAGGCCTAGCAACCTCAAAAAGTCAAAGGCTGGGAGATGTTGGGCATGTTGGAACCTGGTAACCATCTGTAGAATATCTTGAGCCCTCACCTCTGGTGGCGAGGCTTTTCCCAGGGAAGTGTCCAGGATCGCTCCTATGAACTGGAGTCTCTGCGATGGTATTATTTGTGACTTCTTTAAATTGAGGGAGAAGCCTAGTTTGTGAAGGGAGTGGCACAGGTGATTTAGCTGGATCTGAGCTTGCTCCGAAGATACAGCTCTGATCAACCAATCGTCCAGGTAGGGGTAGACGTGAATCCCTTCCCTCCTTAGACTTGCCGCCACTACCGACATTAACTTGGTGAAGACCCTCGGGGCGGAGGTCAGCCCAAATGGCAGCACTCGAAATTGATAATGAGAGTTGCCAATTGCGAACCTCAGGTATTTCCTGTGTTTGAGATGGATAGGCACATGGAAATAAGCGTCCTGAAGGTCCAGAGATACCAACCAGTCCTGGAACTGAAGGGCCTGGAGGATCTGAGAAAGAGTGACCATCTTGAATTTGTCTTTCCTGAGGAATTTGTTCAATTCTCGCAAGTCCAAGATGGGTCTCAGTCCTCCGTCTTTCTTTGGAATGAGAAAGTAAGGGGAGTACCAGCCCTTGTTCCTCTCCGCTACAGGTACCGGTTCTATGGCACCTTTCTCTAGCAGGTCCAAAATTTCCTGCAAGAGGAGCGGATCTGGCGCTTTCTGAGAGCTGATCCCCGGTGGATGACTCTGAGATATGCGTAGGAAAGGCAGGCAGTAACCTTGGGCAACTGTTTCCAATGCCCAAGCATCTGACGTGATAGCCTGCCATTCCACCAGATGTTGAGTCAACCTGCCTCCTACAGGTGTCCTGTGAGGGAAGTCCTCAGAGTGGTTTTGGGGCGGCTGATGCAGATGCCGATGGTAAAGAGGCACCTGCTGTTGCTGCGGCTTTTGAATATCTACCCCGTCCACCGCGGGTAGTTCTTCTTTGTCCCCTTTGAGCCGGTCGTCCTCTACCTCTTCCGAATGCGGGGTAGAAGCGAAAGGACTTGCCCCTCGCAGAGGTTCCTGTGGGACGAAAAGGTGTCTGACGGATTGCAGCGCCTAGGGATTTTGCTGCTGCTTTTGAAGTTTGCAGTTTCTCTAAACTGTCATCCGCCTTTTTCCCGAACAAAGAAGAGCCATCGAATGGCATGTTCAAGAGCCTGGCTTGCACATCTGGGGCAAAACCAGACTTTCTCAACCAAGCGAATCTCCTGGTTGTTGTACTTGCCGCCATTGCTCTGCTGATACTCTCAGCCGAATCAATGCCCGTCTGGATGGATTCGCACATAGCGTCTTTACCGTCCTGTATGATATTCAGGAACGCCTCCCTTTCTTCTCCCTCCGGGATGCAGTCAGCCGCTGTAGAAGCACACTCCCAAAGTGTATGGCTGAATCTAGCAAGGGTGCAAGTAGCATTAACAGATTTTAACGCCATGCTACATGCCGAAAAAACTTTCTTTGCCATAGCATCATATTTTTTATCGTCCCTGTCCTGTGGGACGGTAGGATAAGCCGTCTTGACATCAGTAGAAGATGCTGCCTGTACCACCAGACTTTCTGGGGATGGGTGTTTTGACAAAAACTCCGGGTCTGTAGAAGATACCCTGTATTTTGTAGACAGTTTTTTATTTACTGCCGGGACGACATCTGGGGTTTCCCAGTTTGTCATAATCTTCCTCTGAAGAGCTTTATGAAAAGGCACCACAGGATCCTCCTGTGGGCCTTTGTCAAGAATATCCGTGAGGTCATCTTGTTGGAAAGATTGTGAAGGTGCAGACCATCCCATAAACTCTGTGATCCTGGCCATTAAGGCTCTATAGGGGGTTTCAGCATGCTCCCCCGGGTCTGGCCTAGCAAACTCCACCTCAAGGGAAGTGTCTAATCCACTTGCCTCATGTAAGGAATCATGAAGATCCTTTAACCTGCGTTCTTCAGAGGAAAATTCCTCTCTAATTGGGGTTACAGGTCCCTGCAACTCAAATGTGTCTTCCTGTTCAGACAATTCACCCTCTTCCATAATTGAGGACATAGTTCTCAATTGTTCTGAACTCATAAAGGGTGTAAACCCCATTTCCAAGGCAGAGGGTGCCGAACTTGTCATAATCGGCCTCGAAAACGTCAATGTCGTCGACGCTGACGTCGAAGGCTTCGAGCGTGTCGTCGAAAACAAAGGCGGAGGCCTCGATGACCTCGACAGAATTGGGATTCTGCTCGACAATCTCGACGCCATCGTCATCGAGGACCTGGGGATAGTCACTGGGTGTGTCGTAACCGTGACTTTTCTTGGCGTCGACGCCGGTGTCGAAGCTGGCGTCGAGTCGACAGACCCGTGTGTCGAAGGTCCCTTCGACAACGGCGTCGAAGACACCGACCTCGGCGTCGACTGAACCTTTGTCGACGGCGTCGACGAAACCTTCGAGGAAGGTTTGGAGGTCATAGTCCTACTCGAGGGTTCGAGACGCGCTCGAGAGGTTTCCTTCGCCGGGTACTGCGACTCGCAGCGTTTTTGACCTTCGGGTCTTTCGACCAGAGTATCGCTCTCGGTAGACTTCGAGGGGGTCGAGGCCGCTTTCTCGAAGACGCTCATCGTATTTTTGCGGAATTCCTCCCATTCAGCCCGGGAACTATGTTTCGTGGGGCAAGGGATTCTCTTTGGAGAAACAGAGGAAGAGGAAGACGGAGAAGGGGATCTTCGACGTCTCCTCTTCGAGTGCTTCGATCTCGAGGAGTGATGGGACCCACTCCGAGACCTGGAGCGCGAATGGTGACGAGGAGACGAATGTCTCGACTTCGTCGAGGAAGAAGAAGCTTTAAAAGTCTTAGCTTTCTCCAGCTTCCCCCTACGCTCCTTCAGGGCCTTAGCTGTCATGGACATACAGTCCTCGCACTCCGAACATTGGTGTTCAGCTCCCCAAACACCACAGACAAACTCTGTGAGGGTCAGTCAGCGACATCTTTTTCCCACAATCTCGGCATTTTTTGAAGCCGGATCGAGGAGTTGTCGGTTCCGACGAAGAAGCCATCGAGTACGGTATCGAATAACTCGAGGTAAATAGGATTAATCTGACAAAACTGAGCAACGGTATTCCGAGGCACTGAGTAAGCGCGGAAAAACGGAACTGAGCAACGGACGCTGCACGCGGCCTTTATAGGCAGGATGACGTCGACGTCGACACGGCGGCTGTCGAGGGACATCGACTCGGAGGACGTCGACGCGCAGCGCCCTCTAGAGAAAAATTTTCCGAAGCCAGCAGAGCTGGAAAGAGATATCTAAGATAAGGAATACGTCGGAGGACACAATCCCTTCGAAAGCTTACTTGTACGTCTGCGCATAGGCGATGAGTGTGAGCACAAGTTTTCCTTTCTTTTTCTGTAATCTGTGTCATTTCCAGAACGGAGACGGGCTGGAGCCGCGGGCGACCGCGTCTGCGTTAGGCAGTCGGCCCCGCCTCCTAGGTAGGCCTTGGCACAGCGGCAGCGGGCTTGTGGACCCCGCAGGAGCTGCCAGTGAAGAGAACGTTTTCTCCTCAAAGCGAACATACGTACGCGCTCGGCGCGAGAATCCAACAGGCTTTAGGACACTGTAGGAGCCCTGGAAAAAAGTGTTCCCAGGTGGCAACACGATATACAAACCTCCTCAGAGAGACGTTTGCGCGTATGCCGAGCAGTTAGAAAAGAGATAATCTGCTGCAGCTTGAATTCGAGCATATAAAAAAAAAAAAGAGAAATACAGAAAGACATTTGGAAATCATTTGGGATACAGCCAGTGGGCTTCATAAAGCTGAGTTCCCTCAAACAGCACATCAGAGCTCCTGTGAGATATTGGCACATTGCAGTCAGCCCAGAGTATCCCAGAGTGGAGCTCAGAGGAGTGGGGAGAGCAGCCTGCTATGGAAGAGGAGGATCTGTCCCAAAGTTTTAAAAGCGTTCTGGGAGACGCTTTATCGCAGGCAGTGGCAGAAGGCATGATGCCTCTGACACAAAGACTGGACAGCCTGGAGAGCATGCTGAATAAGCAGAAAGCGGAAAGGGAAGACTTCAGAAAAAAGAGGGCACTGAGCCCAGGGGAGGGAACATCAGCAGGACACCCCAGAACAGGGGTTTTACAGGGCTGTAAAAAAGCTCGGAAGAGGCCTTCCTCTCCGACGCCCCCAAGCACAGAGGAAGGGGTGGATCTGATACCCCAAGAGCCGACCGACCCAGTAAGCAGGCTGAAAAAAGCCTTTCTAATGAGAGTGGCAGTGCCGGGCTCTCGACCCCCGACCCCAGGGATGGATAATGAAGGGGAAGAGGAGGACGACAGCTACTCGCCAGACGAAGGGGGCGAAGAAGTGGCGATGGCTCGACCTAAAGGGGCACACAATCCTCAGGACGAGGAAGAGGAGAGCCTTCTGGACATGTTCAACCCAGAGGCAATTGCACATCCAAGGTCCCCCAAATGGGTGCCATCGCCCAGAGTGGCGCAAGATATGACACAGAACCTGCGGAAACCTCTGGACAGAGAGGTCAGGGCTAAGATGAGGGCGGAATACCCCAGGCCGCTATTACCAGGTAAAATAGCAGACACCCGAGAATTGGACCAGAAGATGGTGACATGTGTCACCAAAGCGTCAAAAATTATCAGGAAAGAAGTGGACATAGGGTTGCTAGGTTGCCAGGACAAGGTCCTGGATCTGGCGGGCCTGCTCTCTAAAATAATGGACTTGGCCGAAAAGGCTGCAGATACAGGCAAGCCAGTAGACGTGGCCACCCTGGGCAGTGGGGCGCAGCGTGCAGTTTGCCTTTTAGGGAACGCCAACTGCGCCCTCTCAGCAGAAAGAAGGAGAGGTGTATTGCTAAAAATCAACAATAAGCTGAGTGATTTAGCCTCCTACGAGACAGGCAGAGATGCCAAGGGGCTCCTATTTGGGGATACCTTCACCAAGGAAATGTCCCAGTTTGTAGGGACATATTCAGCCCTAGAAAAGGCGCAGAGTTCCATCCGCAGAATCTTCCCCGGCCGGGTTCTTGGGGGACCCGACGGCAAAGAGGTCAGCCGTCTGTCACTTTGGACAGTACAGAAGACCTCAAGGGCACAGAGCCCAGTACTGGGAACCGCGCCAACAAGATCATTTCTTCCCAGCCAGAGCTCGCTTCCCCAGGGCTCGCTGAGGAAGGGGAGCCCACAGACACCAGAGCACCCCAATCGGTGAGTACTCTAGAACCTACGCCTCTAATAGTGGGAGGCAGGACGAAATGGTTTTGCATGCATGGCGGCAATTATCCAACAATGCATGGGTGTTGCAAGCAGTCACAGGCATAAGGCTAGAATTTGTAGGCAACCCAGCGCAAGCACAAGCACCAGCAGCGATGCATATTACGCAACAGGAACAGCAGCGGCTCTACAGCGAGCTAGACAGTCTAGTAGCCAAAGGGGCGATAGAGAGAGAAGACATATTAGGCGAGGAAGGTTTCCTCAGCAACATGTTTCTGGTTCACAGAGGGGAGAAGGCCAGGCCCGTGATAAACCTAAAGAGCCTCAAGGAGTGGGTAGTCTATCGACATTTCAAGATGGAGGGAATACACCTCCTACGAGACTTGCTCACAACAGGAGACTGGCTCGTACGTTTAGATCTCAAGGACGCCTATCTCACCATTCCCATAGCAACCGACCAGCGGAGATTTCTCCGGTTCCGATGGGCGACGGAGATTTGGAGGTTCACATGCCTTCCCTTCGGCCTAGCATCAGCACCATGGGCATTTACCAAGATTATGCGCCCAGTAGCAGTGGCCATTCGGAAAAGGGGGATCAGGATTATCCTATATCTAGACGATATCCTCATCCTAGGTCAGAGTGCCGCGAGTCTCCGAGAGCAAGCTTGGGTATGCAACCTGGTATCTTCCCTCGGTTTCGTCGTAAACTCAGAAAAATCCGATTTACGGCCAGCACAGAGAATAAAGTTTCTAGGTTTCATAGTAGATACCAAGAAGGCCGCGCTAGTGCTGCCGACAACAAAGATAAAAGCCATAAAGAAGGAACTGAGGTCAGTTCTAGAGAAGAGAGTGGTCTCCCTTCGCACTCTGGCTCGAATAGTGGGCCTGTTAGCGGCCTCCATTCAAGCGATATTTCCGTGGCCCCTACATTACAGGGCGCTTCAGAGGCTCAAGTTCAGGCATCTAAGACTGGGCCTTGGGTATCATCAATTGATAACACTAGACCAAGAAGCCGTGTCAGAGCTGAACTGGTGGCTGCAGAACATGGAATGGCAGAGCCATTTTCGGAGATACCCCATATCTGGTAATAGAGTCAGACGCGAGCAGAGCGGGCTGGGGGGCCTGATGCGGCTCCTTAGAGACAGGAGGGAAATGGTCCGAGGAGGAGCTTCTCCTCCACATAAACTGTCTGGATCTCTTTGCAGGCTTGTTCGCGGTACAAGCCTTCACCAAAGATCGATCGAAAAGCTGTGTCCTGCTCAAGATGGACAACATTTTGGCAGTACGTTAAATCAACGAGCTAGGAGGGACATCTTCCAAGATGCTAGCCGAACTGGCGAAAGATTTTTGGCACACTGTCTGAGTCAGCAAATATCAGTATCAGCAGAATATTTACCAGGAGCCCATAATACGGTGGCAGACTGGAATTTGCGATATTGGGTAGACTCCAGCAACTGGATGCTCCCGACGGACGTCTCCGAACGACTTCAGGAGATTTGGGTTCTCCTAGACACCGACCTCTTCGCATCCAGGCTGAACGCTCAGATCATCAAATTTTACAGCTGGAGAATAGACAGCGGCAGCAGGGATGGATGCATTTCTCCACCAATTGGGGGGAGCAGTACACTACGCCTTCCCTCCTTTCATCATGCTAACGAGAGTATTAGTCCGCAGGGAGCAGGCAGAGTTAGTGCTAGTAGTTCCGATATGGAAATCCCAGCTATGGTTTCCAGTAGTGATGGGACTTTCTATAGATTTCCCGAGAGTGATTCCTCACAGGGCCGACATTCTCCGGGGCCCGGACAGGCAGCCACACCCCCTAGTGGTGGGAGGCACACTGCGGCTGATCAACACACTTTGGGGAGTCCCCCGGATGAACCATTCAAAGACAAATTTAATGGCCCAGTCTTAACTCATACTGGGTCCCACTCCATAGGTTATTTACATCACCACACAGAATGTAATACACAGTACACTGAATTTTTCATGTAGTATAAAAAGGTTGTAATTTTATTACATAGGCCATAGGTCCTACGTTTCACAAAATAAAACAAGCCACATACAAACATATATCAATGTGGAAGATGTATATATACATCTGATAGCATTTTTGTAGTTAATTCATAAAAGCTAAAGGTGACACAGCCAAGATTCTCTAATATGGTGGAGAACGGGCACACATGCTGTCTTCCTGGCCCTATCTGGCTAACAAGTCACAGAAACGCTCCATAAAGCAGTGTCACCTAATTCAAGTTCTAAAATTGATTAAACATGGCGAAATAAATTACGCCTGACCGAAAAACACACATCCCAGGACTACGTCCATAGTGGCTTTGCTAAGCCATGTAGCATAACTCGATGACACAGAGAGATGCAAATGACGTTTCGGCAGGACATCAATCATGCTGCCTTCGCCAGGACCCCAAGGGAAATGGAGTTCTGTGGATGTGATAAATAATTATATTACTAACACATAAAAGCGTATTAAAAACCCAGCAGCCCAAAAGATGCAGCAACTGGAAAGGTAATATGCAAAAACGTGAGGAAGAAAACAAAATCCTCCACCAACCAAACACCAAACTACTGTGTATACGTGGGAGCCCACACCTAACCAAGTTGGTAGCATCAGTATAGAAAAAACCCCAATCTGAACTAATAATTCGCTGAACCCTTCCCCGACACCGGGCGAAAAGGGGACAGCGAAAACATAAACGATCACCAAAGGACGTGAAGAGGGGAAATAAAAACCAATAATATAAAAACCCCCCAAGAAAGATGGGTGTGTGGGGTGGCATTGTGTCCAAATACCGGCATGCCAAGTGCCCCAAAGCGCCGGGCCCAAAACTAAAAAATCTGCAGTGGCCAAAGCAGAGTACATAAAGGGCTATATGGGCCCTACACTTACTGGAAGGGATGTAGTGGTCCCTCCAAGAAATGTATCGCTGCCACAAGAGCGACAAGGAGAAAGAAGAAAGGACCTCCGAGTCTGCAAGCATGAAACAAAGATAAAAAATAAATATACAATGCCCAGTGCGGCCCAATACAAAAGGGGATGGCCACATAGGGGGCTCGACCTATCACCCCCTGTGTTACCAAAAAGAGGCTCAATTGCTCACCTTAGTCAGAGGGCTGGACAGATCCTAAGTAAATGTCCCTCAAACGGCGGTCACAATGGTCAAAAGACCGAAGTTGCCGAGTGTAAAGGAGCGGGACGATTGTGAAATCAAGCGTCCTCGCAGCACCGTTCCAAAGCTGGAGAAAAGAAAAAAGAAAAAGCAACAGAACGGTCCAGCCGTAAATACAGAGGTGTAGGGTCTAAAACCCAAAGAGGCTGGCGGTAGAAGGCCCTCCTTGAATGGGAGTGCATATACAACATCCGCCTCGTGTTCCATAAATAAACATGGAACGATCTCACAGCCCAGCATGAAAGTGGAACTCCTACCTGTCCGTGCCTCATGGGCGCCGCATTGGTGGCACGGAGGCTGCAGAACTGTCAGGTATATATACCGTGCCGCGACCCTTCCTTCATCCGCGCAGTCCGCTGCCGGAAAGGTGGTGAAAGTATCCCATAAATAGAAGCAAAGGCACAGAGGACAGACTCACGGCTGCCTAAGGCCTGGTGTCTTCGTAGGCCGCCCATGTTTAGATAAAAAAAAAAAACTCTGCGGCTGATGGCATGCAGGGTTTCGGGCAGAGATGGCAGCTGCCAGACATTTTGAAACTCGCTGCCGAGTGTATTAGAGACTCCTGGGCGCCTTCCACTATCAGGAGCTATAGTGCCGCGTGGAAGTGGGGGATCACATTTTGCACAAGAGTTAGTGTGGATCCAGTTTCAGCCCCTGTAGTACAAGTGTTGAATTTCTTAGCGGAAAGATTTTCAGGGATACGCCTACAGGACGATAGGAGTATACAGGTCCGCTATATCAGCAGGCCACGCAAAAGTAGAGAACAAACCAATAGGAGAACATCCAGCGATTTTGCGTCTATTGAAAGGAATTATGGTGCGCAAGCCTCCAGAGCCCAAATATTCGTCCCTCTGGGACATGCAGACAGTTTTCCAATCATTTCTATCTTGGCCAGAGAATGGATATCTATCACATTTGCAGCTTTCAGGGAAACTGGCCATGCTGTTGTGTCTAATAGCTTGCAGGAAGGCTCCGACATGAAGGCCCTAGAGATTGACAAATGTTTTTTACCCGGAAGGGGTAGCCTTTAATGTCGCTAACAGGACAAAATCGGATTCTCGTATTATCTCCTACCCATATTTTCCCAATAATAGCAAGCTATAAGTAGCGCAATGTATGAAAGACTACGAGGTAGCTACAGGGGGATTAGGCCTAGAGGGTCTCCCAGCTCCTAATTGCGCGTGGGAAACCTTTACATGCTGTTGGAACAGCTACAATCGCTAGATGGGTAAGTGAAGTAATGCACTGGGTAGGAATTGATTTGGCTCGATTTGGGGCGCATTCATCGAGAGGTGCGATGGCTTCTAGAGCCTCTCAGTATGAGTACCTTTACAGGATATCATGAAGTCTGCTGATTGGTCGAATGAGTCTACATTCAAAACCTTTTATTTTAAGCCTATCTAACAGAAAGCCAGTAGAGTGATTGACAGCCTTGAACAAGCATAATGCTCGCTTCCTGCCTCGCCATAGAATGAAGATTTCCCATGCTGAGAGCGCTGGACAGTCTTGATTCTATTAAAGACAAGGAGGCGAGCATTATATCCTGCCCAAGGGATGAACGATGCTACTGTAAGAATGTTTATTATTAGATTGTACACACAATACCCACACTTATGATTGTGTCTCCATTGGTTTCAGGGGAAGAGCAAAAAGCGTCCTGAGCAGAGACAGTCACCGAGGAGAGCTCAGTTGAAGCTGTGGAGTCGACGGTAGTCGAATTTAAGCCTTTCAGTTGGTTGCGATTTGGATTGTTGACTGTTACAGTTTAAGTTGCTGGGACTAGCGCTGACAAAGAGAGGAGTTGCGCTTTCAGAGCAGTGCTTCATATAGACTGCGACAGAGCCTAACTGGAGGACAGAGGCAGGACAGAACTACATGGAAGCAAGGGGTTGTGGAGTTTGGTAGTTCTTGGGAAACCTTTTTAACCTGGAGAGGAACTACCCCCCTTTTTTGGTTGTAAGCCTTTACGCAGGCGCAGAGACAAACAGAAAATGCGTGTTAAGTTTACAAAATAAGTTCAAAATGTTTAATTTGAAATTGCTGAAAGCGGCAATAAAGGAAGTTAAAGCATAATGCTTGCCTTCTTGTCTAATAGAAGGAACAAGTTACTTACCTGTAACTGTTGTTCTCCAGCATGGGTCTGGCATGGATTCACATGCTCATGAATATTCCCCGTCGTCAGGCTGGGAATCCTCTGTAAGGAAAAATCAGTATCAGTTTCGTTTCTGATCTGTCTTTCGTAGTAGTAACCAATCACTGATCTCTGCGTCATACTGACCACAGCCAATGACTGCCCTCTACCTAAGCCTCGCCTCTGGCAGCCATCTTCAGATTTGGTAGCACGTGAAGTGGCAGTATGACCAAGTGAAGAGCCGCATAGGGGTAGGCGGGAGGGTTCGCATGTGAATCCATGCCAGACCCATGCTGGAGAACAACAGTTACAGTTAAGTAACTTGTTCCTTCTCCAGCATGGGGTCTGGCATGGATTCACATGCTCATGAATAAAGAATACATAGCAGTACACACATGCACAACCACGGGAGGTGGCAAAGGCTCAACATTAAGCATTACATCAAACTCAACATTAAGCAATTCTTACCTCCTCACCAGGCTCACCTTAGGCGAACAGATTGCGCAGCACTGCTTGGCCGACCCTGGACTCCTCCCTGGAATCCCGATCGACGCAGTAGAATCTCGTGAAGGTGTGCGTCGACCTCCACGTAGCAGCCCTGCAGATGTCCAGCAAGGGCACACCAGATAGGAACGCCGTGGTAGCTGCGATCGCTCTGGTGGAATGGGCTCTCGGACGGCCAGGCAGCGGTCGGTTTGCCAACCGATGACAGTACATGATACAGCCGGAGAGCCATCTGGAAATGGAGGCCTTTGAGAGAGCCTTCCCCTGATTGACAGGTCCAATATTCACAAAAAGCTGTGACGTCTTCCGAAAACACTTTGTGCGGTCCACGTAAAACTTCAGCGCTCTAGCCACTTCCAGCGAGTGCAAAGTCCTTTCGGCCGGCGACGAAGGCGACGGGAAGAAAACAGGCAACACCAAGGGTTCGTTGAGGTGGAAGTCCGACGGCACCTTGGGCATGAAGGAGGGGTGCGTCCTGAGCACTACCCTCGTGTCGTGAAAAGTCAAGTACGGGGGCTTGCAGGAAAGGGCCTGGATCTCTCCCACTCTTCGTGCGGAGGTGATGGCCACAAGAAACGCTGTTTTCCACGACAAGAACTTCAACAGAGCCGAGTGCAAAGGCTCGAACGGAGGTCCCATGAGCTTGGTCAGCACCACGTTGAGCTCCCACGCCGGGGCCGGAGCCTTCACCGGCGGGAACGATCTGAACAGTCCCTTCATGAATTCTTTCACCAGACGAAGAGACCACAAAGACGTCTGCCCTGTGGTTCTGGTGTATCGGGAGATCGCAGCAAGATGAATCTTGATGGACGCGTGCGCCAGTCCAGCCTTGGCCAGTGTCAGAAGGTACGGCAGTATCTGGGGAGCCGTAATCCGTAGAGGGTTAATCTTCTGTGCGTGGCACCAGACAGAGAACCTCTTCCATTTGTGTCCATAGCATTTAAGAGTTGAGGACGCCCTGGCCTTTGCAAGAACCTCTCTGCAGTCGGCCGGTATGTCGTAACCTCCAAACTCTAACGCTGCAGGAGCCAGGCCTGCAAGTTCAACGACTTCGGGTCGTGATGGAGGATGGCACCTCCTTCCCTGGAAAGAAGATCCACGTCCACTGGCAGCTTGATTGACGGGGACGCTGACAAGTCCAGAAGGTCCAGGAACCATATCTGCCTCGGCCACGCAGGTGCGACGAGTATCATCCTGCACCGTGACCTCTTGAGCTGGTTGATGAGCCGGATCAGCAATGGCAATGGAGGGGACGCGTATAGAAACAGGCCCTCCCAGGGGAACGAGAAAGCATCGCCCATGCTCCTCGGCTGGGAAAAACCTGCTGGCGAACCTCCGGCACTTGGAGTTCGTCGCCGTCGTGAACAGATCGATCTGGGGTGTGCCCCACCGTCGACTAGATCCTGTCGTAGTTCCCACTCGTGGCAAAAGCGCAGCTCTCTGCTGAGCGAGTCGGCAATGGTGTTTTTTATCCCTGCCAGATGAAAAGGCACCAGAAACATCCCTTGGGCGACGGCCCAATGCCACAGATCCTGCGCCTCCTTGGACAGGGCTGGGGATCTGGTACCGCCATGCTTCCTGATGTAGAACATGGTGGTGGTGTTGTTGGTGAAGATCCTCACCACCTTGCCCTTGAGGGACGGAAGAAAGGACCTGAGGGCCCAAAACACTGCACGGAGCTCCAGGACGTTGATATGGAGGGACTTCTCTGTCGGAAGCCAAAGGGCTCTCGCGTGCAGATTTTCGGTGTGCGCTCCCCACCCCACCAGGGAGGCATCCGTGGTCACTGTTTCCTGGTGGCCGGGGGTCTGGAAGTCCATGCCCGCCGTCAGATGCGCGCGGGTGCCCCACCACCGGATCGCTCGTCGGAAACTCTCGTCGAGTGTGATCCTCTCCTCGAAGCTGCCCGTCGTCTGGATCCAGCGCGCGTCCAGGAACTCCTGCAACGGGCGCATCCGGAGCCTGCACAGGCGGATGAGATAAATGCAAGAAGACATCATTCCGAGGAGGGACTTGATGGACCTCACCCTGGCTGCGTCCGCAACCAGCATCTGCTGCACCTTGCCCAAGATGGCCCTCGTCCTTTCCTCCGACGGAGAGGCCAGAAGCGACACTGTGTCGAGCTTCGCTCCCAGAAACAGTGCATCTTGCGCGGGCACCAGGTGGGATTTGGCGTAGTTTATGGAGAATCCCAGGTCCGTGAGCAGTTGGACGGTCCATGCCGTGTGCTCCACGGCGAGCTCCTTCGTCTTTGCTCGGATGAGCCAGTCGTTCAGGTAGGGGTAGACGTGGATCCCCTCTCGGCGCAGCTGCGCCGCCACCGGTGCGAGGCACTTGGTGAACACCCTGGGTGCCGACCTCAATCCGAAGGGAAGGGCTCTGAACTGGTAGTGACGCCCTTGGACCACGAACCTGAGAAACTTTCGGTGTCCCTTTAGGATGGGAATATGGAAGTAGGCATCCTCCAAATCCAACGACGACAGGAAATCGCCCTCCTCCACTTGACCCAGGACGTGTTGGAGGGTGACCACCCGGAACTTCTGTGCCTTGATGAATTTGTTCAGTCGTCGTAGGTCCAGGATGGGACGCCATCCTCCCGTTTTCTTCTTCACGAGGAAGTATCTTGAGTAAACTCCGGAGCCCCGAAGCCTCTTTGGGACGAGCTCGATGGCGCCCTTCTTGAGCATCGCCTTTACCTCCAAGAGAAGTTGAGGGACGTGATGTTCTTTCCTGGCCACAGGGGGGACGCGCGGGCACCTCTTTAGAAACTCGTGCGCGTGACCCTGAGCTAGGGCGTCCAGCACCCAACGGTCGGTGGAGATGGACTCCCACACGCTGACGAAGCTCGCCAGCCGGCCTCCCACCGGGGTGCTTCGGTGGGGGCCCGCCCCCACGGCCGGTTCAGTCCTGCTTCGACAAGGCTTTGCCGCCTTGTCCTCCTTGGCGACGACGGCGGGGTCCGCCTGACTTGCCTCGTCCCCTGTAAGCTTCCTGTGACGACGAACGGGCCGCTTGACGGTAGGTGGAAAATCTGCCGCTGGAACCTTTGGAGGCACCCTGTTTGCCTCTGCCGCTCCGAAAGGGCGGCCGCCGTTGCTGGAGAACCCCAAGAGCCCAGGCCGTCTCCGTGTCCGCTTTGATGGCTTGAAGGGCCACTGTTTTCCCAAACAGGTTGTTTCCGTCGAACGGCATGTCCAAGACTCTGGTCTGCACGTCTTGACGGAAGTCAGTAGCCTTGAGGCATCCACGCCGCCTAAGGCACACGCCGTTGCCCAACTGGCGAAATCCAGTGTCCGCGATGTCCGTCGCAATCGTAATGGCGTGGTCCGACGCCACCTCTCCTTCCTGCAAGATCTCTAGGGCTTCCGCCCTCTTGTCGTCTGGTAGGAAGTCCAGCAGGGGGGCCAATTTGTACCACAACTCCCTGTAGTAGCGGGCTACGATAGCCAAGGCGTTGGCCGCCTTAATCGTCGTCGCTGCCGACGAGATGACTCTGCGTCCCCATCGTGTCTAATTTCTTTCCCTCGCCGTCGGGGAGGTTGAAGTAGAGGCCGCGCCCCCCCCCCCCGCTTTCTTCCTGACCGCCGCGGAGACGACCGAGTCCGGGTCGGCTGTGCCCGAAGGCACACGGGGGCCGCGTCCGGGACCCGGTACTTCTTCTCGTACCGATCCCTTCTAGCCGGCGTCGTGGATGGGTTCTTGAGGAGGGCTAAGCCCTCATCCCAAATATCGTCTAGTAGAGGTACAGCGAGGACCGTCTTCCTCTTCGTCTTGCACCGTTGATAAAGGAAGCCTTCCTTCTTCTCTTCCGGGCAGAGCTGGAAAAGCTCGGATGCCCTGGCGATCATGGAGTGAAACGATCCAATCTCATCGGGCGGGGAAGCCCGAGTGGGAGGTGACGACGGGAGATCCTCGTCGTAAACCTCGTCGTCTGTACCCGTCGCAGCCGTGTCAGTCCCCGTATCATCCCCACGTGTCGTGGACGGGGAGGAGGGCTGAACAGGGCGCAATGGCTGAAAAGGAGGTGGAGGATGAATCCTCCTTCTCTTAGGGGGAGGGCTCCCAGAAGGGCCTGGCTCCGGGTCCCCCGTCGGGAGCGGTTCCTCCGTTGGTGGTAACGGCAGTCTCGTCCTTATCTCCGAGCATAAGGACTGTATAGCCAACAAAATGGCCGCCGAGTTGTCTTGCGGCACTGGTTGAGGGAGATCCGACGGGAGATCAGGAGCCCCGTCGGCATCCTCGACGCCCTCGTCGTCTTCCACGTCGGGGTCCCTCCCGACAGGATGGCCTTCTTCCACGCCAGAGCCGTGGCCTAAGACTTCGATCAGCTCCTCCTCAGAGGTTGAGGCCGAGTCCACGACGACCTCCTGCCCCCCCTTTTTCTTCTCCGTCGGAGGTTTCACGGGGGTCCTGTCGATGGGCATGAAAGAGGACTCCCTCCGCGGTGGCAGGGAGATCCTGGGCCCCGGGGTCGCCACCACTGGCGTAGCCTCCACAGGCTGAGCCAAGGCCGTCGCGACTGTCTTGATAGAGGCCTTGGCCGGATGGATCAAGGCTTTCACCACCTTAGGTGCACTCACCGCCTTCTCCTTGGGGGGGAGGGTCACCACCTTGCTCCCCCTCCGATGGGGCCTTAGGGCACGACCGGGGTCTCTCCAGGAGTTTCGCCGGGTGCTCGGCCTTCCTCTTACCCGAGCCAGAGCTTTGGCTCGTGGTTGACGGTGCCGGGGAGGATGCGCCCTGCCTGGCGCCCGTAGAGCCCTATCGTTCGGCGCTCCCGGTGCCAGCAGACTCGCAGTGCTTGGCCTTCTGTTGGACCCCCGTCGCCGGGGCGCCCTCAAAGGTCTTAGAAGACCGCTCGGACTTCTTCTTCTTCTTCTCGCCTGACGGGCTCTTTCCTTCCAGCCAGTTGGCGAGACGTTGATGGCGGTCCTTCATGGTCCACTCCAACATATTGACGCAAAACGCACAGTCCTTCTCCACGTGCGTCTTGTCCTCATGTAGGCATTAAAGGCAAAGGGAGTGTTCGTCCTCCTTGAAGACATTCTGAAGCTGGCATCCAGGGCAGACCCTGAACAGCTTTCCGGGCGTCGAGCTTCCCTTCTCCTGGGCCATGTCCGAGATGGGCCTGAGAAACTTCTGGAGTCCTCCAAAAGCGTGGCTCGACGAAATCTTCACCCTTGAGGGGCGTAGACGAATCCGACACGGGTCCCCGTTGATCGGATGAAGAGACGGTGGAGCTTGAGGCTCTTTTGACCGAAAAAAGAGAAATATTTCTGAGAACAAAACGTGAAAAAAGCACTAACGCTTGAGAGCAATAGCACGAGGATCCCAACACTTGAACGTGCGGTAAAAATCTGAAGATGGCTGCCAGAGGCGGGGCTTAGGTAGAGGGCAGTCATTGGCTGTGGTCAGTATTACGCAGAGATCAGTGATTGGTTACTACTACGAAAGACAGATCAGAAACTAAACTGATACTGATTTTTCCTTACCAAGGATTCCCAGCCTGACGACGGGGAATATTCATGAGCATGTGAATCCATGCCAGACCCCATGCTGGAGAATCAAGACTGTCCAGTGCACTCAGCATGGGCAATCTTCATTATCACACACGACGAGAGGCTGGATAAAGAGACCTGACAAGTTGAGTAGCATTTTTCTTAAAGCTGAGCAGTTATAGGGGAGAATGGAAAGCATGGCTTTTCTGTAACCAAATGAAAAATCTCAATTACTAAAAGGAATCGTGACACTAGCCTTGGGGGCCATGCATTACATTTTTGAGCAAAGTGTACGTCAAGAAAAGCTTATAGAAAACTTGTTTTTTAACGGAGCTTTGGATATGTTATTCAACAGAGATCGGAAGTATTTGGGAAGAAATCAGGTTCCACCTCACAAATGAAGTTCAAATTTCCTTCCAAATCAGTGATAACTTCTTTCCAATCTGTAATGCCAAAAATAGGCATACGAGAATGACTGTAGATGTTCTGTCAAGGTGGGTTTGCGGTTTATCAAGGTAGTAAAGATCTTCATCTCCGTCAAGCAGTTCAACATGTGTTTGATGTTCAGGAAACTGTAGATCAGATGCACTGGTGGTGAAGTGTGATACCTATGTCTGCCAAACAGCTTGATGATAGAGTGAATCTGGCAAGTAGCAGCAACAACCTTTATTTGTGCCTGGAATGCCAAGAGCTATTTTGTGGAATATTTGTAACCCTAAATCCCCCAAGTTACACCTCTGCAGTTTATGATTATCGCTTTTACTGCCTGATTCATCTGTGCTATTTGACTTTTGTATCATAGTAGTTATCTCATGTACCCTGTTTCATCCTTGGTGAGTGACCTCACCTAGCTGGATGTGAGGAGCCATTGCCAAACCTGGGTGGTGGTAGCTTCAGTCAGTGTGCAGACCTGTTAGCAGTACACTGCTGCTATAGTGTGTGAGAGCTAGATATAGCCAGTTGTAGTAATGACTTGCCCAAGTAAATATTTCCAGTAGCACAGAGGAAGTGATTCAGATGTTTGGGTCAGTCATTGTATCCACATGTTGATAGTTTTTCAATAAGACGCATTCAGAAGTTAAAATGTGTTACCTAACATTAATTTGGTGCTAACTAAAATATTTAAATGGATATATCAAATTGAATGAGATTTGGGGCTTAAATCACATCCCAATTATTCATGAATGAAAATGGCATACACCCGTTAGTGGGACTCGAATGGCAGAAGATCCTTGACCCGAAGACAGAAGACAGAGTGAGAATTCCTGCTATGGGAAGTAGAGAGTATATCCTTGAGTGCAGGATACTCCAGTCCCCTGTACACCAACAATACTGTTATCAGTCAAAAATTCTAATATTAGATATTGTAAATATAGTAAAAAGAATATTAAATATATAGAACTTAGTCACACTCAAATTACTTCACCATACATTCAACAATATGAATTTCTGGAGAAAGAATTCAAGAAAACAAATGTAGAATCCACGAAGATAGATCTTGTTGTAAAGTTCTGTCGTGTCTCATCTTGTGCAATAATCACTTTACAAAAATTCTGTGTGTAATTCACCCTTTTTAACTCATTCTGCTCAACACATTTCAGGATTATGATCCCTTCCTCAAGAGCTATGTTAGGGAGTAGTTTCTTAGCTGTAACTCAATTTCTCCAGCGTTGGTATCTTTCATGGATTCACATGCTGTGAATATTTCCCGTCGTCAGGCTCGGAAACATCAGTAACCTTAATATAGTGGTTTTCCTGTGGAAAAATGCTGACACTTTGAGCGTCCTATCAACTTCTTTATGGGTGCTTCAGGCCACACCCATGAGAAGACCCGTATATACCCCCACCCCGCGGCTTCCCTTCAGATTTGAACCTCACCAAACAAGGAGGATCACTTAAGAGGATGTTTGCCTAAAGAGGGGAGGCCGGAGGGCGCATGTGAATCCATGAAAGATACCAACGCTGGAGAAATGGAGTTACAGGTAAGAAACTACTCCCTTTTCCAGCATTGGATCTTTCAAAGATTCACATGTTGTGAATAGACAGTAGCAGTAAGAGGACCTGGAAGTGCATAACAGGCAAATAGGACCAGTACTATGGTTAATATACACCACAACAAAAAGACAAACTTTCAGGTATTTAAAATAAAAAACGAAAGCATGAGCAAAGCCAAAACCGTGGAAGCGGCAGGGCTTACCTTACTGGAATAGGCATTTAAGCACAGCACGCCCCACTTGCACGTCCTCAGCATGTTTTTGATTCAGACAGCAGTGCCTGGTAAACTTGCGCGGGACTGCCCATGTTGCTGCCTGACAAATGTCACTGAGCGATATACTTGGCCAAAGAGCTGCCGAAGACGATGTGGACCTCGTAGAGTGAGCCCTTGGAGTCGACTGAAAAGGCTTGTTGGCTCTGTCGTGGCAGAACGATATCGTAGACGAGACCCATCGTGAGATGCCTTGCTTCAAAATCGGCTGTCCCTTAGTGGAATGGCCGACAGCCACAAAGAGTTGCTTAGATGCCCAGAAAGACTTTGTCGGGTCGAAACAGATCTTCAAAGCTCTGTTGATATCCAACGAATGCAATGCTTTCTCGGCTGGAGTGGAAGCCATAGGGGAAAAATGTGGGTAAGGCTTTCGTAGTATTGTTGCGAAAGGCTGACGGAATCTTAGAAATAAAGTGTGGATTTGTAGACAGGAGAACTTTTTGAAACGTATGTATGGATGGTCAATGACCAGAGCCTTTATAGTTCTGAAACCCGCCACGCAGAGGGAACGGCCACCAGAGAAATGGCCTTCTACGTGAGAAATGGTATGACTGCCATCAACAAAGGCTCAAACAGTGGTTTCATGAGGGCCGCGAGCACCAAGTTGAGACTCCAGACCAGAGAAAACTTCTTCAGGCAAAAGGTCCTGAAAAGGCCCTTGAGGAAATGTGAATAGAGGTGTGGAGTTGCACGGTCGCATGAACCTCGCCATGGCCGCCAAGTGGACCTTGATAGATGACAATGCCAGACCCTCCCTCGCCAACAGTAGATGGCAAGAAAGGAGTTTTGGAGGCAAAACTGGCTGCAAGTCTGGCTGCTGCGAACACCAGATACCAAACCTTTTCCACTTACGGGCACATGCGTGTTGGTAGATGGCTCCCTCGCTGCCGCCAAAATACGGCGACAATCCTGAGGAATTGTTAGGTTTCCAAATTCGGAGCGGTCAAGGGCCATGCTGCAAGGTTGAGGGAACTCAGGTTGTGATGCCACACCCTCCCCTTGTTCTGCAACGTAAGATCCGGCTCCGACCCCAGGTGACGAGGGTCGTCCACTGACAGGTGAAGAAGGTCTGAGAACAAGGTTTGTCTGGGCCAGAACAGGGCCACCAGGATCACCCTGCATGGAACCCTGCAGATCCTATGAAATGTTTGCCGGATCAGGGGAAATGGCAGAAACACGTAGATCAACAGGCCAGTCTATGAAAACTAAAACGCATCCCCCATAAAGTCCGGATGAGACACTCTGCTGACGAAGAGACGTCACTGCTTGTTCTCTGGATTGGCAAATAAGTTCAGAGGGGGAGTCCCCCATTTCCCAAATATCCTTGCCACCTGGTCGTCCTTCAGCCACCATTCGTGCTTCTGAGTAGATTCCCTGCTGAGGGCATCTGCCTGAACGTTTTCAATCCCTGGTAGGTAGAAAGCCACGATCTGCACCCTGTGAGCTAAGGCCCAGTGCCAGATGGCCTGAGCCTCCTGGAACAGGGGCTGTGAATGCATGCCCCCGTTTGCATAGGTAGAACATAGTCGTGGTGTTGTCGGTGAGAATCTGTACCACCGAGTCCTGAATGAGGGGAAGAAAAGATTTGAGAGCCCGGGTGCGCTGCCCTCAATTCCAGAATGTTGATATGCAACGAAACCTCTGCGAGGGACCATAGGCCTTTGACCTGGAACTGATCTAGGTGAGCCCCCCATCCGACCTGGGAGGCATCAGTCATGGTCGTGTACCAAAATTCTGGTTTCACAAGGGGCATGCCCCTTACGATGTTGCCGGGATGACTCCACCACTGCAGGGCGCCTGCCAGAGACTGGAGATGAGCACCTTGTCGGACCAGGAGCCGTGGATCTGTGACCACCTTGAAGCGAGAAACTTCTTTACAGGTTGCATGAACAGACGACAATTCGGGATAAGTGGGATGCAGGACACCATGGTGCCGAGCAGAGACATGTACAAGCGGACCGTGAATGAAGCTCCCGGTACAAACGAGTCCGCCAGAGAAAACATCTTCTCTATCATTTCTTTGACGGCTTGACTTGATTGAGCGCCGTTTGAAATTGGGCCCCCAGAAAATAAAAATCCTTTGAGGGCTTCAGACAGGATATGCCAAAGTTGACTGCAAAGCCCAGGCGCTGTAACAGGAGCATAGCTGCGCTGAGAGATTCCGACATCGGCTGACGAGTAGCCCCCCTGACCAACCAATCGTCCAGGTACGGATAAACATGGTGTCCGTTTCTGCAGAGGTAAGCCGCCACCGGAGCCAGGCACTTGGTGAAAGTCCTGGGAGCGGACTTTAGGCCAAAGAAAGAACCCGAAATTGCTAATGCTTGTCGCCGACCATGAACCGTAAAAACCTGCAATGCCTGGGGTGCAGATGTGAAAGTATGCATCCTCGAGATCCAATGACGCCAGAAATTCCCCCGGCTAAACCGTCCGTATGACGTGCTGCAACGTTAGCATCCTGAATCTTTGTATCTTTACATTTCTGTTGAGCAGCTGAAGGTCCATAATGGGGTGCCATTTTCCATTCCGCTTTTTGATGACAAAGAACCGGGAGTAGATATCTCTTCCTTTTTCCGACACTGGGACCCTCTCGATAGGTACCTTTTGTATCATCAGATTTACCTCCTGGCGCAAGACCTTTAGATGTGGCTGAGGTCTTTTTACCGGTGGAATAGGGAGTGGTAGATGCCGAAACTCCACAAGTGGCCGTATCGGACTGCATCCAGCACCCGTCGGTCTGTCATGATCAAACACCACACGTCGAGGTGGTGCGCCACCCTCGCTCCTAGTCGACTGCCCTTGTGGCAGTCATTGTTGAGGCTTGACTGATGGCCTCTTTGAGAGGAGCAGAAGGACTGCCATAAACCTTGGAAGAAATACGTCGATCTACCGTACCCCTTGTCGCGAGAACCTGAAAACTTTGCGGTCCCGAGTCCCCACAAAAGGAGCGAAAAGAATGTCGGCCCTGCAGGGCTGCCAGGGACCTTGCAGTATCGAGTCTTCCTTGAGGTTCTTCAGCGCATTGTCAATCTTCTCTCCGAAAAGATGTTCCCCTTCGCAAGGCATGTCCACCACCTTATGCTGAACCTACGGCCGGGAATCAGTACAGCGAAGCCAGGCTTGACGCCGGAGAAGCACCCCATTATTAATCTGCTTAAACCCAGTCTCTGCCAGGTCGACTGCAATATTAATACTATGATTCAACACTTCCTCCCACTCATGAACCAAAAGCATTGCCTCCTTCTGCTGCTGATCAGGCAGGTGGTCCAGCAGAGGAGCCAATCTGTGCCACATCTCGCAGTCGTACCGTGCCATTATAGCGAACGAGTTAGCAGCTTTGACCGTAGTAGCACCCACTGTGGGGACCTTTTTCCGAAAGTGTCCAGCTTTTTGCCTTCATTTTCAGGGGGAGTTGCACACTTGTGCTGTGTACAAGCCTTTCCACTTGCCGTCGCCAAATCCACCGACTCCAGAGTGGGCTGTGACATCAGGCACTTTGGAGAGGACTCAGGGGCCTTGAACGTCTTCTCTAGGCGGTCCTTGAACGAAGGCTCTGTAAACGGGTGGCACATTGTCCCAAGGCCTCCTTGCCACACATGGTCCAATAATAGGCATCAAGAAGACTGCCTTCCTCCTCTTCCCCACATGGTCAAACTAAAAACAGTCTTTCTCTATCACATGGGTCTGAAATATCCTCTTCCTCCGAAGAGGACTCCGTCTCCCTTCCTTCCCCTTCCTCCTCACCTTTAGCTTTCCACTTGGGGTCTGTCTTCTTTCTTCCTTTCACACCGGGCTTCTTTTTTTTGTGAAGGTAGGGTAAGCCACGGAAGGACGCCACAGCGCCACTGAATCAGTGGACTGTGGTCGATCCTCTGTGGCTGCCAGAAATGGGGAAAAAGCCAGAGGCACAAAAAAAACCAAGAATGATTTGAGATGTTAGAAGACTTGAACAGCACCCAATGGATCGTAAGCTGGACAGTAGCTAGTCGAGGGCACAGGATAACCCACTAAAAGGCCAGCAATGCTCTGGGAAAATACCCTGAAGGAGACAGAAGAAAAAGAGGGAGAACGGTAAATGCAACAGAAGCCGGGAAGAAAAGGTAGGAGCTGGGAAGTAAGTATGCGGGCGACAGGCACTGGTGAGCAGGAGCACGGAAGGAGAGGGAGGAGCCGCTCGAAGAGCGTAGGAGAGAGGAGAGGAAAAGAAAGGCTTTAAGGAAACAAATAGCGCTAGAGGAACAACAGGTAAGCAGGCAGAAACCGCAAGGAGAAATGATACAGAGCGGTACAACACAGGAGGAAACCAAGAAAGTTGCATCGCGTCTATTACCAGCTACTTCCGGGTGACAAACTACCGGTGACGGACACGAGACAAAAGAACTAGACCGGCAATGAGACGCAGGGGGAAGCGTGATGGAACAATCAATGGCGGCCCCCTTTCCAGCGATCCCAAACGCGCCACTTACTCCAGGGCATGACATTCTCCTCCTCCTCTAGGATGAGGCCAAACTCGTGAAGGGTCTTGGCCATCATGGCATGAAAGGCTCCAATATCATCTGGCGGAGATGGTTGGGCCAGGCTACTCAGAGCATCCAGATCAGTATCCCAGGTATCTGCCCGCCTCAGCGAGGAAGAGACGTCGAGAGAGTGTCCTGCAGAATGCTGTCCGGCTCAGACTCCACCAGTTCCCCTTCCTCCTGATCCCTTCAATGAGGGGTGAAAAGCCTGGGAGACAGCAGAGGAGGCTGCACCGGGGAAGACATTTGGGGAAGAGGACCTCTACTGCGAGGGGCATCCGACACCTCCTTCTGATGAGGAATGGTAGGTAAGTCCTGTATCAATGGAACCGCCGGAGCCTGAGCCACAGGGAGCCTGGAATCCAACAGCCCCAGGAGTGATTGCAACATCATCAGCACCTGCATCGAGAGCAACGAGTGTGGAGTGACCAGAGAATATTGAGGCGGGACAGCCTCTAGGCCCCTTGACATAGACACCAGAGTTGGCTGCAGGCTCAAACTGAAGGATCCAGCAGCTGATGCACCTCTTCCTCTGGATCTGTGTCAAAGTCATAGGACAACAGCGGCTCATGTTGGAGAGTATCCATTGGGAGAATGGATGTAAATCCTGCCCCTGACTGCCATGTGGTATCCCTGAGAGACGCAGACCCATAACATTCACCAGCTTTGCCATGGACTTCTGCATTTCCACCGGCGCAGGAGCAGTCGCCGACAGGGTGGCCATTGACAACGTCGTCACCAGCAAGGTCGACGGGGCCGTCATCCCCGGGGTCGTTGACGGGGCCATCACCACCAGGGTTGTCGATGGGGTCACAGATGTTAAAGCTGTCGTTGATGGAAGGGCCCTGGTCGAGGAGGCTGTCGTCGGTGGAACTGACGATAAATAACCTGCCATCGGCGCAGTCTTAGGCTCCGACACCTTCTTATGTGGAAAAGAGGACCGCTTGGACGAGGACTTGGAACGGTGGCTCGATGACTCCTGACCCGAAGAGGAGTGACGCCTGAACTTGGAAGACGACTTCTTTGTCATCGAGGAGGATGAATGAGACCTCGACGTCTCCTTGTCCGAAGCTGCTAAGGCCTTGTGTGTCGGTTCCGCAGGCTTCTGCGGGCGTGAACCTGAGTTCTTCGGCTTATCCACCCTTGGCACCTTGCCCTGAGATGGAGGCCCCGCAATACTTGGCATCTGCCTTGCCACCGAAGCCTCACTGCCTTTTCCCAAATCCGACGCCAGCCTGGCCTCTGTGCGCTACTTCTTAGGCGTTGGCTGTGCCGACTGCGCCCACTGGTGCGATGGTGATCTCTTGACCGAAAGAGTAACAGACCTACCCCAGAGGGAAGAGCCCACCTCCGATGCCGGATAGGCCCTGTCATTCAGCCTGCAAATCAACCGCCGGTTATAGGTCCTGAGAGTCTTCTGGGAGAATCCCCGGCAGATGGTACAGTTCTCGTCAGAATGATTCGGGTACAAGCAATACAAGCAGTCGGTACGGCCGTCCACATCATACAGGTTTTGTATGCCACACGTCGCACATGGCCGAAACAATGACTTCTTCGGAACCACCGATAACATGAAGGGGCCTAGAAGTACCGCACTGGAAACAGCAAAGGCTGCGTAGAAAAAAGAGAATTTTCTGGCGAGAACACAAGGTGATCCCAACAGTTTGGAAGACAGTTGAAATCTGAAGGGAAGCCGCGGGGCGGGCTATATATGGGACGTCCCATGGGTGTGGCCTGAAGCAGCCATAAAGACATCAACAGGACACTCAAAATGTCAAGGTTTTTCCAAAGGAAAACCACTATATTAAGGTTACCAAGGTTTCCCAGCCTGACAGTGGGAAATATTCACAGCATGTGAACCCATGAAAGATCCAATGCTGGAGAAGGGATTAGTTTCTTACCTGTAACTCCATTTCTCCAGGGTTGGTATCTTTCAAGGATTCACATGCTGTGAATATTCCCCGTCGTCAGGCTGGGAAACCTCGGCCACTTTAACCTAGAGATTTCCTATGGAAAACTTGACACTTTAGTGTCCTATCAATGTCCTTTTTGGGTGCTTTAGTCCCCACTAATAGGGCATAGGGTATAATTAGCCCTGCCCCCGCGGCTTCCCTTCAGATTTTAACCTCCAAAGTAAAGGGAACCCGAACCAGCTTTACCTACAGGGGCGGCCGGAGGGCGCATGTGAATCCATGAAAGATACCAACACTCGTTGAGTGAGCCTTAGGATCCCTCCTCAAGGGCTTGACAGAAACTGCAAAGAAGTTGACAACATCGGCTCAAAGGGCGGTTTCATCAGAACTGAAAGTACCACATTAAGGCTCCATACCAGTGCAAACTTCTTCATTGGAGAAAAAGTTTGAAATAACCCCTTCAAAAAATGCTCCACTAACCGGTCACTAAACAGGAGCCGCATGAAGCCTCAGTAAACCTCGATATCGCTGTCAAATGTACCTTAACGGAGGTCAATGCTAGGTCCTCTTCCGCCAAATGCAACAGGTACGGGAGAACCTGCTCTGGGGGAACGTTCACAGGGTCCACCCCAGGCTGGGCCTTACACCACACGCAAAACCTTTTCCATTTCCGTCCGTATGAGATCTTCGTGGATGGTGCCTTTGCTGCTTCTAAAATTCATCGACAGTTCTGGGAAATACCTAAATGGCCAAACTCGGAGTAGTCAGGAGCCAAGCCGTCAGGCTGAAAAAGCCTGGATCGTGATGCCGCACTCTGCCTGCGTCCTGAGACAGGCGATCCGGAGCCACCCCCAACCGAATCGGCTCTGCCATTGACAAATGAAGGAGATCAGAGAACCACGTCTGCCTGTGCCAGAACTGAGCCACCGGAATCACACAAAATTGGTATCTCCGAATCCACTGGAGGGTCCGCCGAATGAGCGGAAACGGGGGAAATGCATACGCGAACCAGCCCGTCCACGGAAACGAGAACGCATCCCCCAGAGACTCTGGAGGAGCCCTTAAACTGGTGAACTTGCAACACTGCTCGTTTTCGGCGGTTGCAAAAAGATCCAACTATGCCCCCATATCCGGAAGATCAGTGAAACCTGTTGCTCCTTCAGCTTCCACTCGTGCAGCTGGAAAGCATCCCTGCTGAGCGCGTCTGCCTGAACATTCAACACTTGCGGTAGATGATAGGCCACAATGCTGATCTCGTGAGCCAGTGCCCAATGCTAAAAGTCCTGCGCCTCCTTCGACAGGACCCTGGAATGTGTGCCCCCCGTTTCCTTAGATAAAACATTGTGGTGTAATTGTCAGTCAACACCATCACCACCGAACCGCGTATGCGCAGCAGAAACGACTTGGGGGCCGAGTGTACCCCTCTCAACTGGAGCACATTGATGTGGAACAGAGATTCCTCCTGAGACCACAGGCCGTGCACCTGTGAATCGCCGAGATGAGCCTCCCATCCCGTCTGAGAGGCATCCGTCACAATCATAAATTGGAATTCTGGCTCCAGCAATGGCATGCCCCGTACCAGATTGGCCTTGCATGTCCACCAGCGAAGAGCTTCCACCAGACTTCCGTTGACCACCAACTTGTCGGACCAAAAACCACGAAGCCATGGCCCCCAGCAGCGACATGTAGCTTCGGACCGACACCCTTGCGCCTTCCTTCCATTCTCATGCCCTTTGCAGCAACTTCTTGACACGCTGGCTGGAGGGCTTCACCAGATTGTGCTGGGTGAGAAACTCCGCCCCCAGAAACACCAACCCCTTGGACGGCGTCAAACGATTTTTCGAAGTTGATGGCGAATCCCAGTCATTGCAAAAGCTGCATGGTAGCCCCGAGACTGTCTTGCGGCCTCCCTGGTGACGAACCCATCACCAACCAGTCGTCCAGGTAGGGGTAGATACGATTGCCTTCCCGTCAGAGGAACGCTGCCACTGGTGCCAGACACTTTGTGAACATCCTGGGAGACAACTTCAAGCCAAATGGGAGGACCCGAAACTGGTAGTGTTCCTCGCCGATTACAAACCGCAGAAACTTGCGGTGCTGTCGACGCATAGGAGTGTGAAAATATGCATCCTGTAGGTCCAATGACGCCAGAAACTCGTGCGGCTGCACCGACCGGATGACCTCCTGAAGAGTGAGCATCTTGAACTTCAGGAGTCTTGTTCAATGCCTGACGATCCAGAATAACCTCCTTGGCCCTCTCTGCCACCGGCACCGGTTCTATAGCCCCTTTCTCCAGCATAAGTACCACTTCCTGCTGCAGGATTTGAAGATGCGACTGTACGACACCGGTGGAATGGGAACCAGGGAACACTTGAACTCCAACGAGTGGCCTAGACGAACCTTGTCCAACACTTAACGATCCAATGTTATTTTCCTCCACTCGTCCACGTGCATAGCCACCCTGCCCCCTAGTAGATTGTCCTGAAGGCAGTCATTGTTGCGGTTTAGCTTGCCTCCCTTTAGAAGCCGAGGACTGCGACCCCTGCTTCCACTGAGCCTGGAAGTCCCGACTCTTCTGCGCCGACTGGGCCGACTTTCGATATCCTTACGAGGAATAACTGGACCGACTGTAACCACGGTCCCTGGTGGAAGCAAAGAGGGCATTACCTGAAGCACCCCAGAATGGGCGAAAGGAGCAAAAAGAGCGCCCACTCTGTAAGGAACCTAAGGACTTAGCTGTTTACGTGTCCTCCTTCATCCCTTTCAGGGCCTCATGGATCTTTTCACCAAACAAGTGCTCCCCTTCACAGGGCATGTCGATGACTTTGTATTGTACTTCTGGCCGAAAGTCAGTGCATTTGAGCCAGGCCTGTCGTCAAAGCACCACCCCATTGTTAATCTGCTTAAACCCAGACTCCGGCAGGTCCACGGCAATATTTATGCTGTGGTTGGAGGCCTCTTCCCCCTCACGCACCAACAGCATGGAGACCTTGCGGTGCTGCTCTAGCAGATGTTCCAGAATAGGAGCCAGCCTATGCCACATTTTACGATCATATCGGGCCATGATTGCCAATGAAGTTGCCGCCTTAACCGTTGTCGCCCCAACAGTCAAAACCTTCTTCCCGAAGGCGTCCTGTCTCCTGGCCTCACTGTCCGGAGGAGTAACACACTTGAGTTTGATTTCTGGCCTTCCGGCTGGCTGCCGCCAACACCACCAACTCAGGGGTGGGCTGTCACACCAAGCATTTTGGGGTAGACTCCGGGGCCTTGAACTTCTTCTCAAGCCGACCTTTGAGACCCGGCTCTGAAAATGAATGGCACAATCGTGCGCAGGTCCTCCTGCCACACATGGTCAAGAATAGGCACAGAGAAGACAGCCTTCCTTCTCTTGCCCATATGATCGAACAGGAAGCAATCCTTCGCTCCTCTTCTGGTGCCAATCCAAACTCCACACACGCCATAGACATCATGGCGCGGAACGCCCCAATATCATCTGGTGGGGATGGTTGCGCCGGACTCCGAGGCTGTTCCACCTCCACGTCCGTATTCCACGTCTCGTCCCTCATCGGCAAAGACGAAACCATAGACAAAGTGTCCCACGGAACACTCTCTGGCTCAGACTCAGGTAGCTCGCCCTCTTCTGGATACGACTGTGGACGACCTTTCCTCACCGGCAACAGCACTGGCAACAGCACTGGCAACCGTGCCGGAGGAGGCTTCCTCGGAGGGGCCCCAGGAACCTCGACCACTGGTACCGCCGGGTTCATATTCGGAGGAGGTAACCTCGTATCCAGCTGACCAACAACGACTGCAGCGTGGACAGTACTTGGAGGGACAAAAGAAACTGTGGGTTAACCAGCGGATACCCTGCTGGACCAGCGCCCATTCCACTGGACGCCGAAGGCCCCACACTTTGAAGGCCCAGAGCAGACGGCCCATGCACAGGATCCTGATCGTCTTCAAACTCCGATGACACTGAAAAAGTTGCTGGATCTTGATGCAGAATGTTGTCAGGCGGAAGTGAATCAAAGGCGGAAGACTGCCACGCCCTGTTAGGAAAGATTTCTTAATTGTGGGTAATTTTCCTTCCATGTGGCAACCCATAAACTTTTTGCTGTTGTTTTTACCAGGATCTAGACTTTTCCAGAGAAGTGCAGCCTTCTGCCGCACTCCTCTGGGCTTTCGCTCCATTCTTACGGGGAAACTGACATGCCCTTAAAACAGTCAGTACCGGGAAACGTTGTTTTCCGTAGTTTCTTTATCATGTTGCAGCTTTCGCGCAACATGGCACAAGAGGGCACTGTAAGCTGAGTTACTGCTCTCTTTGGGTCTCTAGTCTACTACAGGCCCTAGATACTCTCTTGGGATTGTTATCGAACGATGCAAGTGAATCACGGACGGGACTGGTGGCAGCGATCGTTTCTTTGTGTTTTTGAGCTCCTTTTGCCGTTAAGCGTGTTTCTCGCACTAAGCCCACAATGGTGGCCTGGCTCCCAAAATGGCCAGACCACGAGGCTTGTTGTCCTGTCCGCTGACCGTCTTGCCCCCTTCGCCTTCCCCAGGTCGAGCCGACCCGGGGCCTTCCTTATTTGGGCATGTACTTTCCCGCGAAACACAGATGCTTTTGCAGGCTTCTACAGGCCTTGTGTGTGCCTCCGGGATGGGGGCTGGGATGTCTGGTCCCAATACACATCCTGGGTGCCAGAGTCTAGGGTGGTGTGAATGCCTGTGACCTCCGTGGTCCGTGATAGGTCCACGTATGGTGTGCGTGTTTTGTGAGCAGATCTCCCATTGGGTCCCCTCCGTTTTGGCACGAAGGGAACCGTGGATAAGAGGGGCTGGAAACAGCACTACCATGTCGATCTCCTGAGTTCTCACGAACAAAGGAATACAGGAGCCAAGTATCCTGCAACCACGAGGCTGAACCGAGGAATCGCTGGTGACCCGCTGAAGGACTGCTCCTCTGCACTGCTGTCGCTTTGTGAAACCCTTTCTACCTCTGATCGAACGAGAAGGCCTGTACTGGTACTTCGACCCCTTGGAATAGTGGGAACAACTATTCTCGGCATCTTCACCATCTCCTGCACCTAAGCCTTCGGAAGTGTCTCTGGGCCATCCAGCAGACTGACCAGCCTACCCAGGAGTCTTGCTCTGTAACCGCCGTCAGGTTGTGTTGTATTACGGGTCCTTGTCACTCTCACATGACTCGTACACTTGGCATTCCCAGGTCTGAAGTGAGTAGTGTACATTGGGCTGAAATTCACACGGCCGCTCTGTTGCCCTGCTGTGGTAACTAACTGTGCGGGTTCACTGGGTTCGGGACATCCTCAACTCAACTTCTGCTGCTGCGGAATCTACACGACGTCGAGACATCCCCTGCTCCTATCTGAACCTGCAAGCACTGAAACTGACACGGAGAAACCTGGGTCTGCTTGCATCGGGGACCGGTGAGTAGCATCGCTAGGAACTGGTCGCCCTCCTGCAGGAGCCCATAGCTTTTCCCAGCTGTGTCTAACAGCACGCCTTTCTGTACTCGCGCTCTGCTTCTGCCCACAGTGGAGGCTGCGCTTGAGTCGCGGAGCTCTGTTCAGCTTCATTTGTTCACCGAACTAAACTGCCTGATTCCCTCGAAGAGACTCCCCTTTTTGCCCGTTGGCACCAGCGTGTGCAGGTACTTTTGAGCACAAGGCTCCACTCTTCATAGGGCTTGGACTTCCTTTTAGTTAGGTGCCTCTGAAGGCGGACTGGATCTAATTAAGATTTGCACTGCCTGTTTTCCTCCCCATCTAGGTGGTCTACACATTTCGTGCGTCTAACTCGTTAGACTCGTTTGTATTTGTATATATATTGTATTGGTTTGGTATGTGTTGATTTACTTGAGTTTTATTGTGATTTCTCGCTACGGTCAATGTTACAAAGGCCTTGTAATAAATGTGTATATATTTTTAATATAACACCTGCTTGGAGTAATTTGTAAGTGTCCTTGCTTTGTGTGCCCATTGCGGGCTTTCAGTCACCCTCACCCCTCCTGAGACCTAGTCTTGACCGCCGCGATCGCTACCCTGATTGGTCTGGCCTGTCCAGAGGTTACCCTGTTCCAAGAAACTAGGTTGGCCTTCTGAACCTTTGCCCCTCCAGGACAGAGTTCAGAAATCCGTCTTAACACGCCCCACTCGTCGACAACAATCCTTCAGTTTCCACTCGCATGGACGAAAACAGCATCGGCCCACTGTTAATCACTATCGTCGCCGAAGCCGACGACACCACCGTCGACGAAAGAAGTGTAGCCTGCAGTCCAACCGTCGACGACGGGCCACCGTCGAAGAGGTCGTCGTCGGCACTGCCTCCCTCAGCTTTGACTTCACTGGAGACCCGGCTTTCTCGGCAGCACTGGATCGATATTTAGAAGTCTCTCCGCTGGAAGACTACCTGCGATGGTCCCCGGAAGATGAGCGCTTCGATGACTATTCCTTCGGCTTGGACAAGCCCTTCTCCGTTGATGTCATGATGCCTACCCCCGGAGCACCAGGCCAGGCCCAGCACCCCCGGAAGCAGGCATCATGCCCTCGGGTAAAAGCCCAGCTGCCCCTTATAGGGGATCTTTGGACTCAGTCCTGGCGCCTTTGGCGCCAGGCTCATGTTGGACATCAGTCCTGGCGCCATAGGCGCCAGGCTCATAAAGGGAGGTGTTTTGTGCACTTACCTGATGCAGACCATGCTGCACGCTTCAGGCCTCCCTGAGACCTAAAAGGGACTATTTTTTCATAGGGACTATTTTTTCACTCGGGCGTGCCCAGGGAAGGATACATACCTAGTTGGGGAAGGATACATACCTGGGACTTCTTTGGAGGCTATTTAAGCCACGCCCAGACAGCAGCTCATGCTTCGCGTTGTTCTGCTTCCTGCAGCTTAACGCTCACCGTGTCTGCTCCTGCTCCTGGACTCCAGCCACGCCCGCCTCGAACCTGGAAGACCTGCAAGGAAGGAAGAGAAGAGAAAGGTGAAAACCAAGGACTATTTCAAACTTCTTACCTGCATCCGGAATCTTCTCGCCAGCATCCCTGAAGAAAGACTTCCATTTAAAAGCATCCCGTTGCTCGCTGCAGCGCCATGCTTCACTCACCTGTCCTCGAGACATCTCCCGGCTCCATCGCGGCTGTCAGCATCGGACGCCACATCTCTGCTCCTAGGGGAGAGAGGAAGAAACAAAAGGTGAGCAGAAGGAACACAGAAGGAAAGCCTGATTAACAGCCATAATACTTACCGGCTTTTCTTCCACATTTCGGGTAGGCGCTGCCCCGTTGGCAGGTACCGTACCCCGGCCCCTATGGGGAAAGGACAAGAGACATTTCTGGGGAATGATAAGGACATTTAGAGGGATCGCCCTCATCACTACTCACCTCGGCAGTTTAACCCCTCGACGCATCGCCTTCATTCTGCACCTGAAATAAAGGACAGATCACAGGTTAGAAAGACAACATAAAGGGGGCCTCACCTGAACTTTGAACTTTCATACTTACGGCGCATCGCTCAGGAAAGTCAAGTGGATTTTGCCAGCGCAATTCTGAAAACGAGTGAAGTAACTGGACGAACGCGCGCACCTGCTCCAGAAGCAGGATGGAGAGTTCATCCTTCCAAACCATAAGGTGAGCTTAAACCGAGGTTCGGAGGAAGTTAGAGAGGAACAAAGGGGGAAAAGGGGGAGCTAGCACACTATTCTGCAGACTGTTAATCCCCTTTCTCATTTGCAGAAGGATATTCCTACGGGCCAGGCAAGCACGATTTGGAGGTCCTGTCCAATCGGTGTTCCGAGTCCTGCGCATCACGCTAGAAGAGGCCACAGCAATCCAGACTAGACCAGCGCCCCCGTGGGAACCAGGTGAGCGTTAAGGTTGACTTCTCGGGCCTACTACCAGACCCCCAGGAATGGTCCGACCAACCAGGATTGGACGAAGATGTACCCTTCGACACCTGCTTACTCAAAGATTTACTGCTCTTCCCCACCTCCGACGCTGGCAAAGCAGGACGATGTTTCTTGGCTGAAGGTTCGGCCGATGCCGCATGGCGATGTTCCGCAGATTTCACAGCCCGCTCTGAGAACAGGATATCTGGATAATATAAACTGAAATATAATTAGATATTGTATCCCTTACAATATCACTTGATTTATGATTTATAATGCAAGATTATATTTTTGTAGACTTGTTTCAACTTTTCATATTCGATAGATACCTGATAACATTTTCAGGATCAGCTTTTATGATTTGTCTTGTATGTAGTCCTATAATCCAAATGGATAAATCCTCGTACAAGAATATCTGAAAAAGTATAAGACAGGGTGCGAAATTGAGGGGAACTGGGAGCTATTATGCTCCTGTATGTAGCCTACGGTTAGATATAACAGACTCCATACCCTGGGACTGACTATTGTCTCCCAGGGCATGTAAAGTCCCAATTGACTTTAATAGTCAATTTTTATGAACTAAACCAGTACAACCCATCTTACTATGGAAGCACTGGAAAGGGTAAATAGTTTTTCCCTTATGTTCATTTTCGAGGGGGTACCGTACAGTCCCTCTCTCAAAAGTTTCTGGCTGGTGGCAGTGGTTACTGCCATAAATATTCGACCACGAATATTTTCCTATGGGATTTTCCCATTGTTTGAGGCTACCACATTTTCTGACAGCCGGTGCATTTTAATATTTACTCTGCTTGTAGGTTTTATTTGCCAGAACTTTAATATAACTTCTTTCTCGTGTCTTTCTCTAAACTCCTAACCCAATTTGGGGATCCTTTGTTCGTTCGTTTGGCGGGCTTCTGCCAAGAAGCCCTCCTTTCAGCGCCACTGAGTCTGGGGTGGGTCTATTGTATGGGAAGGGGAGTAGGACCCCTGGACAGGGTTGCCTCCGCAACCTATGTCGCACTCTATCCTGATAGGCTGGAGGGTCTCCCGCCAAGATGACCACTCCACTGTGTGGCTGTATGAATGGGGATCTTTTTGCATAAAAGCAGGGTCCTGAGGACTGGAAGAGAAAGACGTCGCCACTGGAACTAAGAAGTCAAAGAGGAGAGAAGCCAAAGACATCTGCAACGACTGAACCACTGGTGAAGCCCTGCTGCAGCGTCTCACCACTTTTCTCCACACGACGAGAGAAGATCTTCATCTGCAAGAACCTTCTTCCCTTGAGCTGGTGGGGCTAACCAGTTTGCCAATCGCCTTCCCGGACCTGCCTTGGTCGAATCTCCCGTACCCTGTACTCGGAGGCCGGATAGCCAGGCACCCGTCCACCCGGACCGCGATTTAAAGGAGCGTACCTTTTATTCGTCGGGCAGCACCGCGGTTGGTTTCATCCCTGGGTAGTGCAGTCACTCGAACCTTCCTCCACGACGAGAACCTCTCTTCCTCTGCTGGATCCCCCAAACTGCAGGAACTACCAGGAACAACCCCCACCGCAGGAGCCACTTCTTCATTTTAAAGGTACATTGTTCCGCCAGGCCGCCCTTTCTTCGCGATAGCGCTAAAGGTGTTTTAAATCCTTTACCTACAGGTCGGGTTGGCCACCCCTCTCTCTTAACATTGTCTTTCACCTTCTGCATCCTCCTTTTCAAAATCGTTAAATAAAGACTTGACTGGAGCTACAAGAACATTTTGCTCCTGGGCCCTTGCCCTGTACCACTGACTCTGGCACAGGCCTACTGACTCTGGCTACATTTGTTAGACCTGCCTTCTTTAGCTTGATTCTCAACTAGACTTGTGTTGATGCACCTACGTCTTATAACTACCCTTTTCTTCCCCTTTCTAAATCTTGTGAAATGCCATTTTGATCAGTTTTCATTTACGTATTGCCTATACTGATGCACTGTCTTGCTTAATCTGGTTCACAAACTTATGGAAAGTGTTGCTAGGGTGTGTAAGAAACTATTCCTATATAACTTGTGCTTTCCCTCCCTTGTGAGAAATTGCTAGAGTATCCCTTGTGTGTGGTTTTCACTGTGCCGTTTTGCTCAGTTTTCACTCTGGTTCACTTCGTCTACAATTTAAGTAGGGAGTGTGTATATTTTTCCTTGACTTAATTTAACTTGCTTGATAACTGTGATAAATGTGTTTTACTAGAAGTGTATAACATAAATATATATCTACTTTTGAATACAAAGCTTTGGTCAGTGTTTCCCTGTGCCATAGTATTGTAGACCTATTGTGTAAATCCTGAATACTGCTCATCTCCCTCTTGAGATAAGTCTGACTGCTCAGCCACAGCTACCAACTAAATCTTTGTGGTACAGACTGATACCAAAGGGGATTTATTGCTCTCACCTGTAGTCTTAATCTTCTGTATTGCTCCCCAAGGGAACTGGACAGGATTTAGCCTAACAATTCTGAAAAAGAATATATTTCTCTGAAGCCTTTCAAAAAAAGAAACTGCACACTGATAAAAGGCATTGTTTCTTTCCATTCAGCTTCTGCTGTGTTGTTTGTAGATGCTCATGAGGCAAACAGAAACACTGTGCATGTTTATTTTCCTAGCATTTTAGGTTTGTATAATTAATAAGATTAAAAACTAAGTTGCAATTGAGAATTAATCTTTAGTAACAAATTATGCTTTTTTTGCCAGTGAAAGCAAACCAGTATTACACAGTGTATTTTTCAGAGATCCTGTGCTGTGTGCATAATCATGCAAAGGCAGATAATTGTACACACTGTTTTCAGAACTAGAGTGTAAATTAAATTATGAGTATGCACGGTTGTGTTTGGATCCATTCAACCTTGGGGTCAATGGGGTACATTACTATACATTGTCAGTGGCAATAGAGTCTTTGCTCAAGGGTGAGTGATGGTCATTACAACAATCACAGGTGTTATAGCCGCTCAAATCTTCAAGACTACAATTACAAAAATCCAAAACCCGACTCTCCAGGAATTACAAGCGCTGTTCAAAAACAAACAAATTAAAGCTGCATTTGTAATTGAAATAGAAACTCTGCAAAACCGGTCCCTGTGATAATCCAGATGAACAAGTTACTTTCTTACCTGGTAACGTTCTTTTGATGGGATGTTCCTCCGACGTATTCCACATCTTTGACATTGATTACGACAGCTGTGCTGCTTCGGAAAATGTTTCGGTTTAGGCGTCCTGCGTCGATGACGTCGATACGCTCCCTCGAGGACCTCCTCCAACGGTCGACGTCACCGGATCTTATATGTAGGACGCACAATGCCCGTAGCCTCAGTTGTAGTTTTTTCCCCAAGAACGTGTGGCACCCATCTTCTGCCAGTATGACTACAGAAAGCCTTGCGGAAACGGAAGCTGCAATCTCATAAGAAATTCTGTAGAGGGGCAGGTAGGGAGGGTACGATGTGGAATGTGGAACGTGGAATATGTCGGAGGAACATCCCATCGAAAGAACGTTACCAGTAACTTGTTCTTCGAGGGGATTGCGTCCTCTGACGTATTTCACATCTTTGACAGACTCCCAAAGCAGTACCAACTTAAGGAGGTGGGAAAAGAATTTAGAAATGTTTTAGAGTGCCCAATCAAATTGCAGAATAGAGGACCGCCTTACCAAAGGCCACATCTTGCCCATGGATAGAGTCCAGGGAATAATGTTTCACAAAAGTATGGACAGAGGCCCATGTGGCTGCTTTGCAAATATTGCAAATCGGAACACCCCTCTGCAGAGCAGTAGAGGCAGCCACACCCCTAGTAGAATGGGCCCGTAAGCCTACGGGAGGGTCCTTACCCGCCAAACAGTAACATTCAGAGATCATCAAAATGATCCATCTGGACAAGGTCTGCTTAGAAACAGCTTGACTTAAACGCCTTCCAGCGTATCCAACAAAGAGCCGATCGTCCACTCTGACCCAGGACATCCGTGAGAAATAGAAACTCAAAGCTCTCCTAGGATCCAACCTATGGAGCCTCTACTCCTCCTTATCAGGATGCGGAGGAGGATAAAACGCCGGAAGAATTACCTTCTGGCTCAAATGAAATTCTGAAACAACCTTCGGTAGAAAAGAAGGACGAACCCTAAGGACAGGACTAATGGAACACTGTGAAAGGTGCCTTGGCGGAAAGTGCCTGCAACTCACTCACTCTGCGAGCGGAAGTAACCGCAACTAAAAATACAGTCTTAAAGGTCAACAGTCTCAATGGGCAAGAATGCAAGGGTTCAAATGGAGCTCCCATTAGGAATTGTAGAACCAAGTTCAAATCCCAACCCAGCACCTGGAAAGGCGACGGTGGAAACACATTAGTTAGCCCTTTTAGAAACTAAGAAATCAAAGGAATCTTAAAACAAGAACACTCCTCAGACGAGCGCTTAAATATTGACAGCACCGCCAGGTAACCCTTAATGGTACCCACTTGCGGGCCCTTGTGGGCTCTTGAAAGCAAAAAAGACAGAACCACAGGAATTGAACACTGAAAAGGATCCACATTCTCTACCCTGCACCAGTCACAGAACTTTCTCCAACAGCAACGGTACAGGGATTTTGTTGCTGGCCTTCTGGCTGAAAGCAACACCTCCATCACGTCTTCGGTGAAGTCCCAATCCTTGTACCTCAACCTTTCAGATACCAAGCATGAAGGTTGAGTGACTTGACCTCTGGATGGAGAACCCGACCCCTCGCCCGTGAGAGCAGATCGTCTTGGTAGGGAAGATTGCGTGGAGGGCAGATGGACATGTCTAGAAGGTCCGGGTACCACGCTCTCCTGGCCCATGCCAGAGCAATGAGGATCATTCGGGAACCGAACCTCCGTAACCTCTGCAACACTTGCGGAATGACGGGGCCTGGAGGAAACGCGTACAGCAGTGGGAAGGACCACTCCACTATGAACGCGTCCCCTAAGGCTCCTCTTAGAGGAAATTCCTCCGAGAAGAACCTTTTGAACTTCCGGTTGACACTGGTGGCGAATAGATCCACTTGTGGGGTCCCTCAAAGGGCAAAGATCTCCAAAAGAACTTGCCGAGCCAGCTCCCACTCAAGAGAGACCGTGCTCTGCCTGCTCAGAGCGTCCGCCGCCGCAGATGAACTGCCGAGATTGAAATTTCCTGCTGGATGGCCCACAACCAGAGCTGCATCGCCTCTCTGCACAGTGGGAGTGACCCTGCTCCCCCCTTTTTGTTGAGGTAGTGCATTGTCACTGTATTGTCCGTCATAATCAGGACATTGTCCCGCCGCACAGATGCAGAAAAGCGTTCAGGGGTAGCCTGACAGCCCGCAGCTCTCACAGATTGATGTGGAGTCTGGACTCCAACAGAGACCAACGCCCGTTTACTGTCAACTCGTTGGCATGAGCTCCCCATCCCGTGAGGAATGCGTCCGTCACGATCGTCGCCTCCGGCCAGGGCAGCCAAAATGGAGCACCCCTCATCAGATTGCCTTCGACGGCCCACCACAGAAGATCCTGGGCGACCGAGGGTGGCACCTGAACGGGATCCGACATCCTGCCAGAGGACTGCGACCACTGCATCTTGAGATCCCACTGCAGAGATCTCATCCGCAGCCTGGCCTCTGGCACCAGTAGAATGCAGGATGCCATGAGGCCGAGCAAACTCAAGAACTCGAACGCCGGGACATTCCGGCACGTTGAAACTTGTCCACCATCTGCAGAATGTGATGAGCCCTCACCTGAGGAGACGAACACAGCCCCAGGGATGTGTTGAGCACTGCTCCAATGTACTGGAGCCGCTAGGTAGGTGTCAAATGAGACTTCTTTAAGTTGAGGGAGAAGCCCAGCTTGTGAAGGGAGTGGCAGGTGACGGACAGATGATCCAGTGCTTGCTCGGGAGAGCGCACCCTGATCAATCAATCGTCCAGGTAGGGGTAGACGTGAATTCCCCCCTTTCCTGAGATATGCTGCCACCACCACCATCAGCTTGGTGAAGACCCTCAGGGCGGAGGTCAATCCGAACAGCAGGACCCGAAACTGAAAATGCGAGTCGCCAACCGCGAACCTCAGGTACTTCCTGTGCTTGGGATGAATCAGCACATGAAAGTAAGCATCCTTGAGGAAGGGAGACACCAACCAATCCTGAAGTTGAAAGGGCCTGGAGGACTTGAGAAAGAGTAACCACCTTGAACTTGTCCTTCCTGAGGAGTATGGTCAAACCACGCAAGTCCATGATCGGTCTCAATCCCCCGGTCTTTTTTCGGGATCAAAAAATATGGGGAATACCATCCCTTGTTCCTCGCCGCTACAGGCACCAGTTCTATGGCGCCTTTCTCCAACAGGGATAGAATTTCCTGCGCAAAGAGCGGATTCAGACTCTTCAAAGAGAGCTTCCCCGGTGGATTGTCGTGAGGCCTCTGCCGGAAAGGAAGACAGTAGCTGTGGGCTATGATCTCCAGAGCCCACACATCTGAAGTAATGGCACGCCATTCTACCAGATGCTGCGCCAGCCTTCCCCCAACCGGCGAACCATGGGACATGGCCTTATGACTGAGCTGAAGTGGCTGCGGCAGTGCCTGATGGCAAAGAGGCAACTGCCCGAGCGGCCTTGGCACCTCGAGTACCCTGTTTTCCACCTCTGGTACTCCTACGTTGGCCCCTTTGACTGGCAGCTCCCCTCGATCTACCAAAGGAAGAGTAGTATCGAAAGGAACCTCCCCTTGCTGTCCCCTAGGACGAAAAGGCAGAACGACTTCGCTGCAGCTTTGGAGGTCTGCATCCTCTCAAGGCTCTTGTCAGCCTTGCTGCCAAAAAGATAGACACCATCAAAGGGCATGTTGAGAAGCCGGGACTGTACATCAGAAGCAAACCCCGTCTTCCGCAACCACACAAACTTGCGCATCACGGTGCTCGGCGCCATTGACCGGCTGACACAGTCTGCCACGTCCAGACCCGACTGAAGGGATTCACAAATGGCATCCTTGCCATCCTGAACGAGGGCAAGAAAACCATCTCGCTCCTCCCCTTCGGGAATGTGGTCAGCCGCCAAAGATACACAATTCCACAGAGTGTGAGTGAATCTTGCCAGGGCACAAACGGAGTTGGCTGCCTTTAAAGCTATACCCCCAGATGAAAATACTTTTTTTGCCCAACCATCAAAGCGCTTGTCATCCCTTTCCGGAGGGATGGTAGGGTACGCAGTCTGCTTTGCTGGGGCCGTAGCCGCCTGCACCACCAAACTCTCCGGAGTGGGGTGCGTAGACAAGTAGCAGGGGTCGCCACTGGCTGGACGGTATTTTTTTCGGTAGCGACTTATTCACTGCTGGGAGACTCTCCGGAGCAGTCCAAGCCGCCGCCACCCTTCTCTGTAAGGCCATATGAAATGGCAGCACCAGGTCAGTGGGTGGACCTTGGTCCAACATATCTGTCAGGTCGTCCTGCAGAAAATCCACAGGTGGAGCAGACCACCCCAGATACTCTGTCACCCTCGATATGAGGCGCTTGTACGAGGAGTCAGCATGTGTACCAGGCTCAGGCCCGTCAAACCCAACCTCCGGGGAGGTATCAAGACCACTGGCATCATGTAAAGACTGACAAAGGTCTACCTGACGGCTATGACCAGATAACAGGTCATCCGGAACCTCAGGAGGCACAACCCCCTCTTCCTCAGACCCTTCCTCTACCTCTGAAATGTACTCCAATGGATTTAACAAGTCCACCCTGGGAGGAGGAACAGAGTACGGGTCAAACACAGGCCGCACAGACTTGCTGAGCGCCTTTCTCGGAGCTTCCACAGCTCTCCGGGGCACCTCCGGCAAGTTTTCACCAAAAGGCGTTGAGGGCGCAATGGGAGTGGTATTGACGTCGACCGTGGCGCCAAAGACTTCGACAACGTCGTCGAGGCCGGAGCCCCGAGTGTGTCCTTCGATGGTCTCGGCGCCAATGGCGTCGATGACTTTCTCAGAGCCGGAGCCTCGAGCAAGTCCCTCGATGGACATGGCGCTGAAGGCGTCGATGCCTTCTTCGAAGGCCTCACAGGCTCCAACGGCATCGAGGACCAGGACCTGGAACAGGCGCGGTGGCTATCTTCCTTGTCCAATCGGGACCTCAACGACTCCCAATGATCACGCTGACTGCCTGAGCCTGTAGGCGTGCGAGCGGTGGCTCTAGTGCGTTCCTTGCCGGCTCCACTCGGAGGCGAGGACGGAACAGTGCCCTGTGAGTCGAAAATCCCCATCATCTGTCGGCGGAATGGCCGACAGATGATGGCCGGCGACAAGTGTTTCGTGGGGCAAGCCACCCGCCGTCTGGTGGAGTCCTCCGACGAGGATGGGGAAGGCAACCGGTGACCGCGCTTCCGTGCATGCCTCGAAGAGGCAGAGGAATGGTGGGACCCACTCCTGGAACGAGACCCCCCTGGACTTACGCCGACGCGGAGAGTCGCCCCTCGAATCGTCAGTCGAAAGTCCAGCAGACTTCGATTTACGGGGTTTGGACACCCTACCTGCCGGCAACAACTTCTTCCGCTTCCGCAAGGCCTTCGACATCAAAGACTGGCATTCATGGCAGTCATCGGTGGCGTGGCTCTCTCCTAGGCACCAGAGGCAGACGTTGTGCGGGTCCGTAAGAGACATCTTTGAACCGCAGTCCCGACACTTCTTGAAGCCCGACTTTGGGGTAGCAGATGATGAAGACATATTCACAATACAACGATAGAAGAACCGATTCAACAAGAGAGAACCGAGGCGCACCGAGATTTTGAAGCAAACACATTTGCGGAAAAAACAGAACTGAGGCTACGTGTGTCGTGCATCCTACATATAACATCCGGTGACGTCGACCGTCGGAGGAGGTCCTTGAGGGAGCGTATCGATGTCATCGACGCAGGACGCCTACGCGAAAAAAGATTTCCGAAGCAGCACAGCTGTGGTAATCAATGTCAAAAATGTGGTATACGTCGGAGGACACAATCCCTTGAAAGGTATTTAGCTTTATGTAGCGTTTCATACATGGTTCGTCCAATATGTGGGCACTTTGATTATTATACCTCAGTCGATAGTTTACTACCGTCTGAAGGAGGTTAGTCAATAAGATATCTCAGCCGGTTGAGCACTCATTGCCACAATTTGTGTGCGATCTGTAGGTTGCAGGTTCAAATCCAGGCATGGCCAATTCAGTCTTTCATCCTTTCGAGGTAGATAAAGGAGTACCAACTTTGGTTGGTGATATATGTGATAAATATATATATTTTTTAATTTTAATGTTTTATTGGTTTAAAAGTCAGAAAAACAATCTGACAAAATAAAACCTTTAACATTACATTGCATTTCTCCTAACACATTACTCTAAAAAGACAATGAAAGCTTGTCCTCTTGATGGACAGAAAAAAAAGGAGGAAGGCCACAAAGGGGGAAAGAGCCCTACCAAATTAGAAAACCACCAGGTAGGAAAGATCCCATTATCTAAGCCAACTGATGCCAAACAAACACACCTGTGTTGTGAATTAAACTTTGGGACAGTTTATAAACATTGAAAGCACAAGCGGTCATAAATAAATGGACACAATATTATGTTTGCGTGTTATGTGGAAGCTAGAGCTGCGAAAACGCTATGCACTAGCGCCTCGTTCCCCATTGGTAGATCCTGGTCACTGTTAATGCTTGATACCCAAGAGCTGTTTTTGGGTCCTGCTTATGCAATCTTAATTCCAAGCCCTGCAAGATATAGTATTGTAGCCACAAATGAAACAAATATTAATAAGTACACCGTGTATATATTCGAATTTAAATTTGAGAAGAAAAAGATGTACCTCTATCATATTGTAAATGTTGATGACTAGAATTATTTTGATTTCACACCTGACACTTTTATGAGAAACTATACACATTGAGATTAAAACCCTTTTGAACTTCTGTACATATGAATATTTTATTAACTTTACACCTCCATAAAATATTACCTACAATGAGACCTAATTTCTTTTGACGTCTTTGTGCATGTGAATATTATCAACTTTTCAGAAGACAGGATTTTCCTTTAGTAAAAATTAAGATATTTAATGTTAACATGCACACAGCCCTACAGACCAGGGTTTTATCAACACTTTTACTCCATAAAAAGAGGCAAAAACAACCCAAAAATAAAAACAGGAAGTACAACTACTCCCAACAGATAATAGTAAACAAACACGAAGGACCATGTGCCCCTGCTTTCACTCTCACAGCTTCAAGTTTGGACTAGAAGTGCACATAGTACCACAAGAAGAACCTACTATTTTTACTGACTGATAAGTAGAAGTAAATGTGCATCTTTTAATGTGTATGACTAACAAGGTGCAAAGGAATCATTATTACAAAAAGATTCTTGTTTTACAGTTAAAACATATTTTTACTCACTTATAAAATACTACCATTGATAATTGGACTTACATTTCCCCCCACCCCCAACAACAACAAAAAAAAATCATAGTTTACAGATTAAGTATATGTAACGTAATGACATCATCGAGTCACGTTTTATGAGCGCAATTACGCTTATATTTACGGACGCCATTGTTACAATTTTTTGGGCGTTTCGTTACACTATTTCAAACTAAAAGACTGAGCATAAGGACAGAGGTGAGTCTCATTTAATTCACCAGCAATTATGAATTAGAGTATGGGAACAAGGATTCTAGTTTTAATCTGTGTTTACCAAACATTCTATTTTTTGCACAGTCTCTGTTAAACTCTTTTACTAAGCAACAAACACCTTCCACATCTAGAGGTACAACTTTTTGTACTCAAATTTAAATTCTAATATATACAAGTGGTACTTATAATATTAGTTTCATTTGTGGATACAATACTACTTCTTTGTATGAGGAATAATCCATTTGGATAATAAAACAAGATGTACAAATTGAATCATAAAAGCTAATCCTGAACATTTTATGATGTATCGAGAATATGAAAAGTTGAAACAATATTCAACATCAATTTAATCCAGTATTATGAATCATAAAGCCAGTGATTTTGATATTGTATGTAACAGAAGGGATAAAATATCTAACTACATTTCAAATTATTTTATTCAGATAAATTAAGAATAACAGTTCCTGCAGAAGAAATCCTAACCCTGAAACGCGTTGAGCAGAATTAATTAAAAAAGGGTGGAATGCACACTCTGAATTTTTGTAAAGTGATTACTGCACAAGATGAGACATGACAGAACTTTAAAGAGACAATCTATCTGTGTGGATTCTACTCTTGTTTTCTTGAATTCTTTCTCCAAAATGTCATATTGTTGCATGTATGGTGAAGTATGTTGAATGCGACTAAGTTCTATATACTTAATATTCCATTTACTATATTTACAATATCTAATATTGCTTGAATTTTTTACTGATATCAGTATCGTTGGCGTGTAAGGGGGACTGGAGAATCCAATACTGAAAAGGATACTACTCTCTACTTAGATTGATTTTTCATCCAATGTGTCAGGGATGCATCTACCTCTCCATGCACCCTAAATCATTATAAACATTAGTTAGAAGTACAACCAATAGTTTTACTATACATCGCAAATATTAGTTGTGCTGTATGAAACTCCCTTTTTCTAATTCCTGCTATGGAACCAGACATATATTCCCAGACTAATGCCAGGGCTGGAAATCACTTTAATGTACTCATCTTGCAGGGAGCAACCAGGACACATGTCTTTACTTTTCGTCCCGCTGAGGCTTGGTTGCTCAGGTTAAGGAAGTGACCAATCTGAAGAAAGAGTAAAGTCTAGAACTGAGACGAACTGCAGTTAACAGAGCCAGAGACGTACACCTGTTAAGTAACACAAAACCTTCCTACCAGTGGGCACCCTTGCATTGGTACCTGCACGTCAGCCACAGTGTCTCCGTACTTATTTTCCACCACTGGGTGTCGTGCCCCATCACCTTATCCTGTACGACCATTGCCAGAGACATTATTCCCCTAGACCAGGTGATCTGCAACGTACCCTTGCAAATCAAGCTGTCCTCCATGGCCCTTCTGCTACTCCAACCATGAAGAAACACTTCAGTGGAAGCCATCAGAATCCTAAGGACCTTCAAACCATAATGATGGCAGTTGTTGCCCATTACAGATCCAAGAGTTTTATAGCAATGGCTACAAAGAACTGAAGAAAGTTGGCAGTGAACTACTGACCCGAACAATGCATTTAGGCCCCACATGTATCATATTTATATGCAGGGACAATCAGGCATCAGTTTCAAGTAAGGTTTAACTAAACCACACGGACAAAGAAACAATACAAAGATTTGTTACAGGCATATCACAAATATGGTGATCATGGCTGCTGCTTTGGGCTGTAACTACCACCTATTGAGGATATTATCTCCATTAGCAACCGTTTACGTAGCTGACAAATTTTTTTTATGACTGGATGCTTAAACAAGCGTACGTTCACAAAACAGGATATGGCCACAGTTCAACATAGCCGCTCAGGTAAGAGGGAAAGGCTGCTCGAGGACAAGGCCCTTTACCCTCTCAATGGTAGAGAGGTGAAGACAGATCTGTCGTGAGCTAGGCAGAAACCAAAAAGGATGGCGGACCAGGTGGAAGTTGCAGGGGATGCAGTAGAAATGGGCTGGAAGACTAATAGATACAATGGTTCTATGTAATTTCATTGTCAGGAATTTCAAAGCCTGCAATTTAAACGTGTTTGACAGTTCATTGAATTTGTTTTTCTTTGGGATGGGGGATCCCCTGCACCTATTTTTCCCTATACCCAACCCCCCCAACCACTTATCTGCCCTTCTCCCCTCCCCCCCCCAAAAAAATTAGATGAACTGTCAAACACATTTAAACTGCAGGCTTTGAAATGCCTGACGATGAAAGAACGTAGTACCGATACAATACTGTCATTTAAAAACAGTGCACGTTATCTAATGTCGGGAGACTTTTGTACACTTTAGGCAAGCAAATGATCTGACTGTATGCTGGTGCCTACAACATTATCTTATCTTATCTGTGTATAGGACAAAGAAGTTGAGAATACTGCTAATCCAAGCTGATTGTTGTTCAGTCACGAATTATGGCAGTTGCTATAACAGAACAGTATTATTTACATTTGTCATTTTTATTGCTTTGTTATGAATTCATATTTTAAATAAAGAACGCTTGACTGACTCATGACCATAGCAGACATGGAACACAGACGTTATAGATAAACTCATGTGTCTCTAATTGATCATCAGAAGCAGGCAGCTAAGTATAGTTCCAATGGTCTGATTCCTGACCTGTATCCGTTTATTTCAGGATTGGCCATAGCCATGCAGGTGAAGACAACCCTCTCGCCTTCCTGCACTGTCTGTGGATGAATGGAGAGCGTCACTGTTGGCGGGTCTAAGAAAAAGGAGGAAACAAAGCATTCATTACACGTTGATAAACATGGATGTAAAGAGAATCCTCCACTGGTTTCAACAGAAGGTAGTTGGAAGAAAGCAAGGGGAATGGAGACTAGATAAAGAAGAGAATAAGAAATGAGGAGGGTGCAAAAATGCAGCTAATGTACACTTCAATGTATCCACACTGTGCTCCCACTCACCTTCCATATAATAATGACTTTTACTTGACCTGTTCCCTTTTTCTTCTTTGCATCACATACTTCAATTGCTCTCTGCGCCCGTTCCTACCACTGATCATTCCCCTATTCCTCTCAAGGTGCCTCTTTCATTAACATTACATTTATTAATCTCGCTCCATGTTCCTGCTTGCCCATCTGTAACATCTCTACTTGTGTTTTGCCAGTGACAATGAAGAGGAGCTAACCCCTAAACAAGAAAGGATGAGTCTGAAGCAGAGAGTTTGGTTGTGTGCGTGTTTGTCAGGTGTGGGGACGAGACGGCGTGTAACACAATCTCCAATGGGACATGGTACCTTTGCAGTGAGGTTATGCCTGCCTACATTATTATTTGGGAGCGGAGCAGGCAGCTGGCAGGCTGTTCACTGCTGTTTGTTGCCGTACAGAGGGAAGAAGGAATTCCTCACTGGCAGCGCACAACTGCATCATTTAATTTCTGCCGCCCGGACCGCGGAGCGGAACAAGCACACTATTCCCTGCTGTTCCTCTGTGGGGGCCCGTTGGTGACTCATACTGCCTGCCACTGCTATGGCACGGGCCACCGAAATCGAGAGGATCCCACCGCCATTGGTGACTGGCCTGCTACCTTTCTCCCCGATATTTATTTTTTCTGCCATGTTCCTCTAGGAAAGATTTTGCCAGGAACTGTTCGCTGGAAGTCCGTCCCCGTATTGTATCGTCTGTGAATGCTTAGTACCACTTATATTCTATGTAAAGACTGGAGGCGAGCATTATGCTTCAACTACTTTTACTACATTTCCCTTCAAATCTAGTCCTTTCTGTAGTCATTTCCAATCCATGTCACGTGCTCATAGTCCTTCCTGTTTCCTCCTCTTCTTTTCCTGCTCTTCAATCAGATAGGTACCATTACATTCTAGCTGTGATATGTGCAAAGATAAATGGTTTTAATTACACAACATTCAGAGCTAGTGTGCGCAGAATGTACATATATGAGAGAGCGCTGAAGTGTTAATAGAGATTTCAGGACGGAGCGACGTTTCGGAGTTCTCACAGCTATAGATAGCCGGAGTTAGAGTGGCTCGTGCCGTACTATCGGCACGCTCGGGGGCTCAGCACACATAACACAGAGCGAAGGCCCCCGTCCGACGAGGAGGCAGAGCCTGAGGAGAGCGGCGCACCCCCACCCTTGGGGGAAGAGCACTCACGTAAAGAGCCTGCCAATAGGAGCGCAGCTCACTCACTAGCCCCATCAGCACTCATTGGCAGAACGAGGGAGCACGGCAGCCTTTCCATTGAGGGGGTGGCACCACGCGATTAACGCCATGTTGAACAAACAGAATATCAAGTGAAATATACCGGCAACCGAAATCAGCACTCGCACACGCCAGAACGTATTATTAACCCCCCACAAGGCATGGAAAGAGCGCATAATGTGCTGGAGCTCAGGATGGACTCCCACAAGGCAGGGAGAGGTCGCACTTTAACCAGCAAGTCAACCCGTACACTCAATGAATTCCTATGGCACTCCAGAGCAGTCTGCCTCAAATATGATACCCTAGCTACCCCAGTGGAATACCGTGGCTTTGGTGCCCCCAACTTTGAGAAACATTGGTTTGCATCGTATTGGTTTGATATTGCAAATCACCCGTCGCATCTTCGACTGGAGCGTCGCGCAGTGGGGGATTGTGATATCCACCCATTAACACTCCCCCCCCCCAACCGCAATAGTAACCCTCTTCATCCGGTAGATGTCACATTTGGAGCACTCGCCAGACTATGGGCACTCTCTGGCAATCCCCACCCATTCCATGACTGCCTGCCTCTCTGGAACTTCCTTCCCCGTTGTTCCCCTGTTGGAGACGCGAAAATGAGCGGAGGCGTGCTTTGAATCCATCTGGGAGGTTTTCGACCAAGACCACTTCATTGAGGAGGCAGACCTATCGATAACCCTCCGGCGGGGCTCGCCCACCTGGCTCCAGTACACAGCCTTTCATTGAATTCTTAAGAGATACCCCAGTATCCCAGTCATACCCCCTGATGACCCAATTCTGGCAGAAATATTGAACACCTTGAGTACCAGAGGGAAAATCTCCAGACTATGCTACCTATCACAATCTAAAACCTTCCCTACGTTCGAGGCTCTGAGACAATCTTGGGCCAGAGACCTGGAACTAGAAGTGACTGACCAATGCTGGAAACGGCTGTGTGCCTGCACTCATGAAGTCTCTTTCAACTCCCGTTTTTAAGTTAATTCAATTTAAAATCCTACATAGATACCACTACACCCCAATCCGATTTCACCGAATGTTCCCGGAACATTCTTCCTCCCGCCCCAGATGTAGATCTAAGGATGCAACCTATCTTCACATGATCTGAGCCTGTCCCTGCCTAACCCAATTCTGGTCGGATGTCTGTTCCACAGTCTCTTCTACCCTCGACCATGAGTTTTCCCCTTCCCTGCTAAGGTGCCTCTTCCATGACTTCCCTGGTCTCCACCGTGATTCCCGAAGACTTGCTGGTCTATGTATGTTACTTGCAGTACGATGTATTCTGTTGTGTTGGCTCCGCCCCCGGGTACCTACACATGCACAGGGGCTATCTGCTGTTACCTGGGCCTCCGACACGGAGGAGGCGTGGGCGTTTCAATTGCCGCAAACAACTAGACTCAGGGATGTGTAGCCACGATTCCGTTCTTATCTCGCATCTATATCCACTGAGTCAGATGATTATCTCTGCACAGTCCTCTCTTCACAACAGCCCTTCCTGAAAGTTTGTTTTATTTGTCATGCCATGTATGCTCAGAGACTAGCCACTATTGTGATGCTCTCTTGTTCATATGTCATTGTTGTACTCAGTCTGTATACGCTCTTGCTGTAATTCATTACTGTTCCCGCTGCTTACCCTTTGATTGCAACGTCAAGCACAATATAAGAAAGTTTTAAAAAATAAAATAAATCGTTCTAACTACCTCATTTTAATTTTATTGAGATACAGAGCTCATGGTGTAAAATGAAATACTTTAATAACAAACTATACACATGCTCAACCTTCTATTTGTGGAACCAATTATAAAACTGAAAGTATAATATATCATCACGAGAACACCACAAACAATGGTCAATATATAACGTATGTTCAGCAAGATTCATTATGATTTGAATGTAAGGAGCAAATTACCACAAAAGAAAGATTGCCATAGAATTTAATAGAGTAAACAAAATAAAAAAAATATAGTTCAGGGCGTGGCTTGGCGCGCTATCGAGGAGATGGCCACCTAAGTGCCACCGGCATCAAGAGGGCAGAGGATTAACAAAATGGCCGGTAATCCAAGGCATTCTGTGAAATAGTCAGCGGGATGTGCTGCCGGACACAGCCCGCCACATTTTTATGCGATTCCTGTCCCTGGGGGTGCCAGCGTTTGCCTAATACAAAACGGCCCGCGTTTGCCTAATACAAAACGGCCCCGAGAACCCGTGTGGCGGGTCGTAAATGGCGGCGACAAAATATGAAACTGGTGGAAGACATCCTGTCCAGTGGTAAGGAGCATAATGCGGATGACTGAGGAGGCCGCTGGTTCGCTCTGTGGCGCCACTAATCGCAGTGGCCGGAGCAGCTCTGGAGCTGGGCAAACGCCTGGAAAGCCTGCGGGGGCTACGTGATCTTCGCCAGCCGGATGAGGAGGTGCTCCGCCCCCGACGCTGGGACGAGCCTGCCTGATTCAGCTTCGGCTTGACAAGCTCTCCTTGGGGGCTGAGGGAGCGGCGTGGAACCCGTCTGGTGCTTGCAGCCTGGTGGAGACCGAAGACCGCCCTCCCATACAAGAGCAGGAGCCGGAGAACGTAATTAGGAGCAAGTGACTGCGGGAGCCACCTTTGAGGTGAGGTGGCCGTGAGGGTGTCCCCCCCACAGAGGAATGTGCTGGAGCACCCCCCCCCCCCCCGAGCAGCTGGTGCGGCGGGCCCCTTTTGGGACGACTATCGTGGCAGCTTGTGGGGGCAGAGCTACCGGGAGTGCGCCACCGCAGGCTGGAATCAATGAGTGCGCCACAGCACGCGGAAGGAGTCTGGAGGTACGGAGAGGGCTGGCCATGCTGGAGGCTCACGCGGAGGAGAAAGGGTGAACTTACCTGCATGACAGCCGCTTCCTGGGCTATCTAGGCCATATCAATCACCCTTTCAAGCAAAGCTGTGGATGCCCTTGCAGCCAGCGAGCCCATCTACATGAGTGCGCCGGACCAGTGAGGTGGGGTGAACCTGGCGGCAGAGGTGGGCGAGTGGGGCCCTATGTCCACAGAGTAATGCAGGGGACCTGCCCTGGGGTGCCACGAGCTTTCTGATAGCTAATCTAAAGGGACGCACTTCGTAAGTCCTGGCTCTACCCAGTTTGGGGCCTCCTTCGCAGGCTGGGTCTGATGGATGCCTTGGCCAGGTGGACCCCAGCATTTCAATTAAGCACATCACAGCTCATCTGAGGCATAAGCTCAGCATACCAGAAAAGCACATCACATCTTATCCGAGGAATAAGTTGAAGGACCCCGGGTCAGAGTATTGAGGGCGCTCCTGAAGTGACATACACCCATAGGTGCCCGCACCCTTGCCAGGAGGGGTCCGAGTGTTCGGGCTCTCAGCCGAGGTGGACTGGTCCATGGGGAACTCTGGCGATTTACCAGTGGGCCTCTGCACCGTGGGCCTCTTTTGTGTGGTATTTTCACATTTTCCCATAGGAAAAGGTTGGGCTTGCTGTAAATTTGTAACATGGGGCCACTTTGAAAATTATTTCTATGGCCTCTTTTGCTTGCAAGTCCACCCCTGGCACTCGGGCCCCCAGGTCCACCATCATGGCTAAAGCTCAGAAGATTGGCAAACAAGGGGACATCTCCACTATGTTGCAGACGTTGGATAGGAACAAGCGCATGGAGACGGTGACAGCCCAAATACATAGCACAGACTCCCTGCCCGCGATGTTCACGCAAATGTCCACGAACTCCGGTCTGAAGGACCTGCTGGCCAAAATCCGCAAGGAGATCCATAAGAGTACAGAGGAACTCTCCCACAAGATCCTGGCGTTCAACACAAGAGTTGCTGAAGCAGAATACCAGAGTGTTGGAGGTGGGGGACACACACTGTGAGCAATCCTACGCAGTGGAGGAATGCTCTAATCACCTAGAGTCTCTGGAGGCGTGCTGAATGGCCTTGGAGGACAAGCAGGACGACGGGGAAAACCGCTCCCATAGAAACAACATTCACATTTGCAGGGTCTCAGCCGCAGTGAAGAACGAGGAGTTCCCAGCCTTCGTGGCCGACCTAGTTCGCTCTATTCTCAAAAGACTGATGGAATAGGACATAGACCTCGACAGGACAATCGCATCAGATCCTGTATCGCCACAAGTCAGGACAGGCCCGCAGATGATCTGACCCGGGTTCATTTTTTCCAACTAAAGGAGCGCATCATGGCTGCAGCCAGGCCCATGCCGACCATCACCTTTCGCAATAGGTCTATTACTTTGTACCAGGACCTGGTGGCAGCATCGACCCTAATGAAACGCAAAGCACTGTGATCACTATCTGAGTGGCTGCGCGCAAAGGAGATCCCTTATAAGTGGGGGTTCCCCACCGCCCTGCATTTCACCCACCTAGAGAGGCAATGGCTGGTGTTCTCCTTGGCGGGGGTGGAGGGGCTGCTGAGCGCCAGAGAGACCTGTGGCGGGTGAGGGGGCCTGATGGAGAAGCGGAGCCGGTGTCCCTGTAGAAATGGCATAAGGTGGCAGAGGGAAGCGACTGAGGGGTCCAAATAGGAAGAACTGAGGGAGCCGAGGTCATGGAAATTCGCTCTCGGGGTTCCTTGTGATGCTTCAGGTTATGGGATGGTCGCAGTAGTGTGGGGGAGGGTCCCAATGTATGAAATGCAGTGGCAGGCTGGGCTAGGGTGTTGGAGGGGTTGTGGGATGCCAATGGAAGATGAAGCTCTCTTCCGCCCTCCAAGTCGGGCCTTCAACAGATCTACCCAATGTTCAATAGATGCTCAAGTTGAAGCTTGTTTAGGGGTTGGGGGGAGTGGGAGGAAGGGATTGTTGAACGATGAAACGTTGATCGTGAGGCAGAGACCATCATTATGGGGGAGTGAGAGATATGACACGGAATGAGGTGGCAAGATGGGGACCTAAAATCACGGGTCCATGGTGATCGATTTAGAAAGGCCAAACAGGAGAGAGGACACCATAGAATGTCCAGGGTCTAAGAGAAAGTCAATCTTGGGCAAACTGAGGGATAGGTAATTGTCTATTGTGTTCCTGCAGGAAACTCACCTGTTGGTCGAAGACGAAAGGCGCATGAGAAATAGGCAATTTCCACACCAGTACTTCACCTGGGGAGGGGACAAAAAGAGGGGGGTGGCCATTCTAATAAGAGGACAAATTCCAATCACAAAAATTAAGGTTCTGCGAGACGCACAGGGGAGAGATCTGTGTCAAGGGTCTATTTTGGGATCAAGCATTCACCCTGGTGTCCTTGTACGCCCCACACGTAGGGCAAGACTGCTTCCTGGAAGGCCTCATACTCCATATATTACCATTTGCAGAGGGGCAGATCCTACTGGGGGGAGATTTCAACCTGGCCCCAAACCCTATGGAGGATAAAACACTCCCACCTACTAAACAAGATTTTAAACACTCCACACTGTTTTGCCTTTTCGTCCGGGAGCTGGGGCTGGTGGATGTATGGCGGTTGGCCCACTGGGATGACAGGGATTTCTCTTTCTACTCACATGTTCACGAGGGCATATTACTGATACCCAGCACACTGTACCCGTGCGTCCGTAAGGCAAACGGAGGCATACGCACATTGTCCGACCATGAACCCGTATCAGTACCACTGGCAGTCACAGATAGATCAGCAAGACCCAGGCACCCATGGACACTATATGATGCAGTGCTCAGAGGTCGCATCCTGGCCGGGGAGATAGGGGAAGTAATTTCCCACTATTTCAAGGAGAACGAAGAGTCCGGCCCCCGCACGATGCAGTGTGAGATGCTATGAAAGCAGTGGCGAGGGGGGAAGCAGGACTGCAGCATATACTATAGACAAGGAGACTTGTCCGTGAGAGGCTTGAGAAGGAGGCTAAACCAGCTGAGCTGGAACACAAGAAGTCACAATCTAGGTGCTCAGATCTCACATGCCTTTACTTGGAGTAGACATGCCTACTCCATGTCTATAGTATATATATGGAAAAATATTGAACAGGCCCAGTCATTGGTTGACCTGGCACAGCTGTCTTATATGGAGGGGAGAAACCTGGGCAGGAAGGGGGAGCTTCTCCTTGCTTGCAACAACTAAATGTACTCTCTACTATATAGGGAGGGCTATGTAGATGGGGAATAGGCAGGGGACTGGGACCCCTTACACCAGTGTGAAAAAACACAGACTTCCGCCCAGGGTGCCGAAGGGGAGACTTTCGTAGATGGAGGGTGGCCTGGAATGTATACAGCAGCTGTACAAAGACAAAAGACCATTGTCATTCGAAGAATGTAAACTCACCTTCAATATACAAGAATCGGAACGCTTTAGATACACCCAATTGAGACACTGGGCTTCTCACCCACACACAAGGGAGGGGGCAACGAGAACTCTTTCTGGCCTCAAGTTGACACTACAGGATAGCACTGAGGGCAAAGGTATCTAGGCTGTATAAGCTTCTGGACACGGGTGACCCTGTGAGGCGACTACCATATTTGCTAAATGGTGAAGAGGATCTGCGGGGGCCCATAGAAGATGAGGAGTGGTCGCGAATATGGGGACGGATGCTTAAGTCTTCCCGGTGCGTGAAGGACAGGGAATGCGCCTATAAATGTTGCTATAGGTGGTACCTTAACCGGAGAGGCTAAACCACATGGACAGAAGCTACTCGGCCGCCTATTGGCGGGGCTTCGGGGTGGTGGGCACCCTGTTCCACATGCTCTGGGTGTGCACTAAGGTGGGGCTTCACTAGAAGGAAGTGCTGGCAAAGATAAAAGATCACAGGGTTGGACCTTCCCGTGGACCCACGAGTAGTGATCCTGAGGGATATGGGGGTCGGGGGGGTTCCCACTAACCAGCTCACTGGCTACCTTGATTGGGCATCTACTATTAGCAGCAAAACCTGTTATTGCCCGGACTTGAAGACGGTCAAGGGGCCAGTGGTGCAGATGCGGTGGGTTATGGTCTGAGACATACTGGTGGCAGACAAAATCACGGCACTGTGCGAGGGATGCTATGCAAGGTATGTCTCAGTGTGGGCCCCATTCATTGTCTTTGCTGAAAAATACCCCGCTATGGTTGCTAAAACCCCCAATATTACAACAATTTTCCCCGCTGTGAGCCGGACTGAGATGAACTTAATTCCTGCCTGTGTTGTGTGGTGATTCAGCGAGTTTTGTGTAATCGGAGGCAGTCTCTCCAAAATTACAATAATATACTGCACTGAAAGCTAAGATGGTTTCTGTACTTATGACCTATTGTTTTAAATACAAGTTATATGAAAAAAAAGTTAGTTAGCTAAAATAAAAATAAACAAATTAAATATTCCCAATATCTTTCATAATAACATGTAATACAACATTTACATAGTTACTCAATTTCTGGTGATTTTCCTAACGATACCCAGAAAATAAGTGCACAAGTACATAAAGGCATTTATTTTATTACGTGTATGTAAAAAGAACCTTGCATTAGTAGGTTTACAAAACTATACAAAAGCTATGCATAACGGGAATATAATTGGAATTTTTTAAAATGTAAACTCTGCTTTTTCAATTGGACAATTTTTCAAAGATTCTTGTTAACATTGGTTATAAGGGGCAGCTATAATGTGTGATGTGGAGGACGTCAGACAATTAAAATAAACGTTTCAATGTAACAATCATCACGCTCTGTTTTTGTATATTTATAGTGGTGGCCATTTTGAATTGGCACATGCTAAAACGGAGATTGAGAAGGAGACTTAAATTCTTTTCTAGGCGCTTAATGAAGCGAGTAAGTAGATAAGGCTTTCATTTTGGGGCTTTATGTCATTGTTGAAATCTACATACTGGAGGACAGGGAAGAATAACTTGACCAAGAGGTTTGTACGCTTTGTTTCCTTTTTTGATATAGAAACCATTGAGGGTACTTTCTCACAGAGGGATAGACAGTACCATATCCAGATCACATTGAATAATACATGGCTATGTGGGCTTCCTCAGCTAGAGGTAAGCTACATTGAACTTGAGTTGTGATGTAAGCATCATAGGTGCCAGACAATTAAGGTTTTTGAATAACTAAGGTGAGGATACCTTTGTATTTTTTAGAATAGCGAGTGGGTGTTTTATTTTGGCACACTTTAATTAATGGGAGTAGCGTGATCATCATTTGAAGTTGAAGGTGGTCTGAAGAAGTTTCGGAGACACACCGGTAAGATATGTAGAAAACATGTCTCATATGTATAGTCTAGGCGAATCCTAGACTTTTTGGATCAATTATCGACCTTTTCTAATGAAATATATTTGGTTAATGTATTTAAGGAACTTTGAAAGGAGTGCTATGCACTGATTGAGTTAAGTAGACTACACATACATATTGTTAACAGCCCCTGATGAATATCCGGAGGAATCAAGCCTTGCAGACAGAAACCTGGACAAGTTGGGCTAGAGGAGGAGTATAGAATTACATACTATTTGTACATTGCCCCAATTTTTTCAAAAAACAAACGAGTGCATAATGGCACTGTTGGTTTTATTACGTGTTTTATGTTTCAAAATATGAATTATTTTTATACTATATGGATTGTATCTGTATATTTATTATAGTATATCCTTGTGTGTGCATACATGTTTATTAAATTAATTTGTAATATTAATGTGTTTTAGAATATGAAAGGTGGAATTATATTACCAGTTTTTTTCCTACTATGTGCAAGGGGTGGCCTGGAGGCAGTGCAGGAGGGTGGCAGGGTGAGCAGGTAACTTGACCTGGAGGACAGAGGGTGGCCAGGTGCACGGTGCCAAGTTAAAACAGATCAGCAGAGGACAGGGGGAGCAAAGCCAGAAGAAAAGAGGAACGTCTTGAGGTGATTCCGGAACCGGAGATGGGTCTCCTCAAGTTTTAGAGTGACAGGGAGGCTGTTCCAGAGGGAGGCCACAGCTGAAGACAGAGATCTACCCCCAGCTAGTTTCTCTGAAAATCGACTGACCCTGAAGGAGTTAGAGGTAGAGGAGCGAAGAGCACGAGAGGGGAGGTATTTGCAGAGGGATAGCTGAAGGTATTTTGGACCCAGGCCCCAGAAAGCCTTGTGGACAATGCAGAGGGGTTTGAATTCAATCCTTGCATCCACTGGGAGCCAATGGAGAGATTTCAGAGCTGGAGAGATACGATCCCAGGGCTTGAGGCCAAGGACAAGTCTCGCAGTCCTGTTCTGGATGAGTTGCAGAGGGCGGAGAATAGAGGCAGGTATATTTAGAAAGAGGCTGTTACAATACTCCAACCTAGAGAGAAACAGAGCTTGTGTTACTGTTAGGAAAGATTTCATATTTGAATGTAATTTTCCCCCCATGTGTCAACCCCCACACTTTTTGCTGCTGTTTTACACCCTGAACTAAACTTTGCCAGAGAAGCACAGCCCTCAGCTGCACTCCTCTGGGCTTTCGCTCACTTTTTATGGGGAAACTGACATGCCCTTAAGACAGTCATTACTGGGAAACTTTGTTTCCCTTAGTCCTTTCCTCATGTTGCAACTTTTGTGCAACATGTAACAAGTATTCCATGTAACTTACTTTACAGTACACTTGGGTCTCTAGTCTTTCCAAAGGCCCTAGAAACTCTCGTTGGACTTTTCATGAACTGTGCAGATGCGTCGCAGACAGGACTGGTGGCAGCTATCGTTTTCTTAGGTTTTTAACCCTTTCTTGCCATATTAACTGCGCTTACCGCGCTTGGCACAAATAGGTGGCCTGGCTCCAAAATGGCCATGTCACAAGGTTCTTTGTCCTGTCCTTTGGCTATCTTGCCCCTTCAACCTTCCCTAGGTCGAGTCAACCCGGGTCAGTCCTTATTTGGTCATGCGCTTTCCCGCGAAACCCAATGCTTTCGCGGGTTTCTGCATGCCTTCTGTGTGTGCCTCCAGGATGTGGGCTGGGATGTCTGTTCCCAATTCACATCCTGGGTGCCAGAGAGTCTAGAGTGTCCTGAATGCCTGGGACCACTGTGGTCTGTGATTGGTCCACGTATGGAGTGAGTGTTTGTGAGCAGATCTCCCATTGGGTCCTCTCTGTTTTGGCACGAAGGGAACTTTGGATAAGAGGAGGCTGAAAAGAACACTACCATGTCGATCTCCTGAGTTCACACGAACAAAGGATAAGGAGCCAAGTATCCTGCAACAAGAAGCCGAGTCGAGGAACCGCTGGTGACCCACAGGAAGGTTTGGCACCCTGAGCCCGCTGTCGTCCTGTGGGATCCCTCTGCATCTGATCGTCCTAGAAGGTCTGCGAAGACGCTTCGACCCATTGGAATAGTGGGACCAACTTTTCTCGCACCTTCATCAAACCCTGCAAGTAAGCCTCTTCGGAAGTGTCCCTGTGCCAACCAGTGGGCTGACCAGGGACGTTTGCTCTGTCACTGCCGCCGTTTCGAGGACGCCCTCGAAACTTGGCATACTGCTAGCTCTTTGTCCATAGCACCCTCACACCGAATTTCGTACACTTGGCGTTCCCAGGTCTGAAGTGAGACGAGTGTACCCGGACCGGAGTAAACACGGTTGCCGTGTTGCCCTGCTGTGGCAACGACCTGTGCATGTTCGCTGCATTTGTGACCCCCTGAAGCCTGCTGCAGTGGAACTGGGCTGATTCCTCTACCCTGAGCGGAGAAATCACCACTGTCCCATTTGGGAATCCTCACTGCATCTCGGGAACTACACGGTGTCGAGACGTCCTGATTGTCGCATTCGAGCCTGCCAGCGAAGTGGACAGTACTGGCGAAGTCTGGGTCTGCCTGCGTCAGGGACCAGTGAGTAGTCCTTACCCCAACTGGTGGCCCCTAGCGCAGGAGCCCATTTTTACACACAAAGTGGCCCCTGAGGGCCCCTTTCCTTTCCACACTTATTGTGAAGTAGCGACTCCATCCCGAACTCTCCAACTGCCTCTGCCCTCAAGTGGAGGTCCTGTTTGAATAGTGGGAACTTGTTCTTCATCGCCTTACCCACCTTCTTGTGCTGCTAAAGACCCTTGAAGAGACCCTATTTTGTCCATTGGCACAAGCGCGTGCATGTACTATTGAGCATAAGGCTCCTCTCTTCGTAGGGCGTGGACTGCCTCTTAGTTAGGTGTATTTTTGATGTTGAACTGGTTCTTAAGATTACTCGCACTGCCTGTTTTCCTCCCCATCTAGGTCGTCTACATATTCCCTGCTTTTAACACCTTAGAGCCCTCGGTCTTGTATATATATTGTATTGATTGTGATGTGTTGGTTTACTTTAGTGTTACTATGATTCTTTGCTATGGTCTATGTTGCAAAGGCCTTGTAATAAATGTGTATATATTTTTAATATAACACCTGTCTGGAGTAATTCATAAGTGTCCTTGCTTTGTGTGCTCATTGAGGTCTTTCAGTCACCCTCACCCCTCTTGAGACTTAGTCTTGACCGCCTGCCATAGCTACCCTGATTGGTCTGGCTTCTCCAGAGGTTACCCTGTTCCAAGAAACTAGGCTGGCCTTGTTAACCTCTGCCCCTCCAGGTCAGAGTTCAGAAATCCGTCTTAACAGATACCATGAGCTTCTGGGGGAAGGAGAGGAAAGGCAGAGTACCTCTCAGGAGGTGCAGTAGGAAGTTTGACTTTTTAAGAGACCTCAGAGATATGGGCGGAGAAGGAAAGGGTGGAGTCAAAGATTACCCCTGAGGTTCTTGGCCTGATGTGGAGGAAGTCGTACAAATACTATTTTAAACAACGAAACAAATAAAATGAAGACATTTACAACCAACATTCATATCTTTTAACAAATGATTATACAGCATAATGTCCGGAATGTAATAGTACTTTAAAACAACTAATACAAAATATAAAAAAGTGGAAAATATATGGGATACATTTCTCACCGTAATCATATTTCTGATGCTTTTATCTGCTTAGATTCACATGCTGTGCATAGGCCGACATCTAGTGAAAGCTGCTGAGTATTACAGTGGTTGTTTTTGAAACTCGAAAAAGGGACGTTGACAGGGCGTGCCACTAATACTATCCCTAGTGTGACGTCCAGTGTACCCAGGATCCCTCACGCGTCGAGTTCCCTCAAATTGTTATTTTCTCTGACATGAGTTAGAATGAGGTGTAGCATGAATACAGCAGATACGTATCTGACAAGCTCATAAGCATCCATGCGCCTTATCTCAGAGGGGAGGAAGGGTGGGTTGCAAGTGAATCTAAGCAGATACAAGCATCAGAAATACGATAACGGCGAGTAATGTATCCCTTCTGAGGCTTGTGGAATCTGCTTAGATCACATGCTGTGCATAGATTAGAGAGCAGTGGAAGAAAAAGGTGGGTTATGAGAAGGTTCATGAGCGAATAAATGTCTTGGAACCGCTTAACCCACTTGTGTATCTGTCTTGGAATGGGTGTCAATGCAGTAGTGCTGAGTGAAAGTATGAACAGAGCTCCATGTATCTGCCTTGCAAATACTTTCTAAGGAAACATTTGTAATGAATGCCAAAGTGGCCCCAGTACCTCTCGTGGAGTGAGCCCTGGGTGTAAAAGGCAGTGTTTTATCTGATAGGGAATAGCATAGTTAGATACATTTGACTATCCACCTAGAGATAGCATTCTTAGAGATGTGATCACCTTCTCTGCCTGGTGCTATGGGGACAAACAATTGATCTGTTTTTCTTAGCGGTCTAGTCTTGTCTATGTAGTAGAGGACCACTCTTCTCACATCCAGTGTGTGGAGTTTTACCTCAGCAGAGATCTTGGGCTCCTGGAAGAAAGCTGGTAGCTCAATTGACTGGGTTACATGAAATTTGGAGATTAATGTAGGTGAGAACCTACGGTGAGTACGTAAAACCAGCTTGTCCTTCTGTATAATAAAGAAAGGATCCTGCACTGACAATGCTTGGATTTCACTAACCCTTCTTATGGAAGTGATAGCCACTAAGAAGGCAGTTTTATAAGTCGGGTATTTGAGACTAGACTTGTGCATAGGCTCGATAGGGGGTCCCATGACCTTAGCGAGTACCACATTGAGGTCCCAACCTGGCGGTGGGTTAGAAATTGGAGGGTGGAGTCTTTTTAACCCTTCCATAAATGCTTTGATGACCGGTACTTTCCACCATGAGATCTTATTATGGGAAGTGGTGTAGGCTGAAAAGGCCGCCAGGTGGGCTTTTAGGGAGTTAATCACTAACCCTGCATCTAGCAAGTGGAGCATATAAGTAAGAATGTTAGATGGAGTACATTCTATGGCGTTGATCTGCTTAATCCGGAACCAAATTACAAATCTTCTCCATTTGTCAAAGTAACAGTGCCTAGCGTTTGGTTTTCTTGATTCTTTCAAAATATCCATGCATCTTTGAGGTAGATTGAGATGCCCAAACTCTATGACCTCAGCAGCTATGCTGGTAAGTTCATCGAGTGTGGTTGAGGGTGCACGGTTAGTCCCTCGTGCTGGGTGAGTAGGTTGTACTGGCACGGAAGGCTGATGGCATCGCACATCGCCAGTCTACGCAGATCTGGATACCATAGTTGTCTTGCCCACATAAGAGCAACTAGGATAAGCCGCATCGGTTCCTTGTGGCTCTGGTTCACCACCTTCTTCATGAGAGGAGTTGGGGGAAAAGCATAAGCAAATTTCCCTGACCAGTTCATCCATAGGGCGTTCCCCTTGGAGCCTGGCTGGGGGAATCTGGACGCGAAGTCTGGGCATTGACAGTTTTCACTTGTGGCGAATAAGTTTATAGTTGGGAAACCCCATTGAAAGAAGGTGTTCTACGACTCCTTCGTGTAGACGCTACTCGTGTTCCTCTGGTAGGGGATCTCTGCTCAACGAGTCTGCTAGAGCGTTGAGTTCCACTGGAACATGTTGTGATGATAGGAACAGCTTCCGTCTCAGTGTACCCCCGTGTTTGTTGATATAAAACATTGCTGTAGTGCTGTCTGTTAGGATCTGCATGGACAGGTTTGTTAAATGGGGTTTGATTCCCTGAAGGGCTTTGAATACTGCCAGAAGTACCAGCATATTGATGTGGTTCTGAGATGCAGTGTGAGACCACAGACCCTGAGCTATGTGGGGAAGGTAGTGAGGCCCCCACCCTGCCAGTGAGGCATCCATTGTGACCACTGCCTGGATCACTGGGTCGTAGAAAGGTTTTCCTTTCGTTAGGTTTTCTCTTGTCCACCAGCAAAGATTCTGTACAAGTGTTGGCGAAACAACCACTAGATCGTCCCACTGACCGCTTGCCTGAGACCACTGTTTCGGCAACAACTCCTGTGTGGGACTCATGCGCAGGCGCGCGTGAGGAACCAGGAAAAGATGCCATAATGCCTATTAAACACACTGCTTTGCGCACATATCTGGCGGCCGGCCTGATAATGTGGTATTTTCAGTGACAAATTTCTTAACTCTTTCCTCTGAAAGAAAGACTAATTCTTTGTGTTTAGGACAGCTCCTAGGAACTGTTTTGAAGTGCTTGGCACTAGGCTTGATTTCTTTCTCGTTGATGGAGAAGCCCAATTGAAAGAGGAGGTTGAATGTTCTTTGGATGTATTGTCTGCAAATCAGAGGGGATTCCCCTGTTATGAGCCAGTAATCCAGGTAAGGGTACACTGGTATTGCCTCCCTGCGCAAGTATGCTGCCACTACCGCCAGTACCTTTGTGAATACTCTTGGAGCCGAGGCTTTTCCAAAGGGCAACACTTTGAATTGGTAGTGCTTGATCGCTGTATTGAAAAGCAAGAATCTTCTGAGCGCTGGGAACATTGAAATATGAAAATAGGCATCTTTCATATCCAGTGTTGCCATGTAATCCCCCTTTTTTAGTAGCAGGATTACCTCTTGTAGCGTAGTCATGCAGAACTTTTGTGGCTTGACATACTTATTTGCAGGGTGTAAATCTAATACAGGGCGCATTGTTAGATAGTAAGTTGAATAAATACCTCTGTTTCCCTGGTTGGCTGGGACCACTCCTATGGCGTCCTTTAATAGAAGTGTAGTTATCTCTTCTAGAAAGATATGCTGATGCTCTTCTGAGTGGATTTTCTGTCGTGCGGGATGGTTGTGAAGACGTTGAAGTAGTTCTACACACTAGCCCCCTGCTACCGTGGACAGCACCCATCTGTCCGAGGTGATTCCCTCCCATGTGTGGGTGAAGTTGGAAATGCATCCTCCTACTGGAGAAGCATGGGAAGGCACCTGGAGCGGAATGTTACTTGCCCTGAGGTGGAGTGCCACTTCGAGCAGGGCCTCTGCCCCGACCACGACCTCTGCGTTGTCCTCTGGGATAGCTTTGGAGCGATTGGCCTTGATTACTTCCACAAGAGGAGCCTTGGCCCTGATTGTAGCTGGATACTCGTTGAGAATTTTGGCCTCAAAATGGTGAAAATCTCTGTTACCTCTCAGGCAGTGAATTGACCTAAAGATTTTAGAGTGTCATACTTGTCCTTTGCTGTTTTAAGTGCGTCTTCAGCGGCCGCACGTTGGGTTCCAAGGGCATGTTTATTAGAGTGGCCTGCGTTTCCGGCCTTAAACCTGACTGGCGCAGCCATGCATGCCTTTTTATAACAGTCCCCTCTGCAATGACTCTCCCGGCATTGGCCGCCACATCAAAATTTGACTTAGGGAGACAGGTAGAAACGGCCCTTCCATCTGCTGCCACCTAAGCTAGTTGGGATTTGAGTGGATCCGGGGCAGATGAAAGTAAAGCAGATATTTCCTCCCACTTGTGGCAGTGATAACTAGCCAAGAGGGTTGCGTTGTTCGCTATCCTGGTTTGATAGGCTGCAGAGGAGGTGACCTTTCTGCCCATGGCATAGATCTTTTTGCTTTCTTTATCAGGTAGAGCCTCGGAGAAAGGAAGGGGTGTGTCTGCTCTCTTTCTAGTTGTGGTGACAACTAAGGAGTCTGGTTTAAGTTGCCCTCCTAATATATAAAGGGTGTGAGGGGGCAGGTCTGAATAATTTCTACACAAGTGGGTTAACGGCTTGTGTGAGATTTGGTGCTTCTAAGGATGGCTGTATTCTACGTTGCACTGATATAGTAGGTGGATCAATTGGCCCACTGTCTTCCTGTCCCCAAGGATTAGTTCTGCAAAGTCTCTAGTTGGTACTGGTGGCAAAGAGGGACACTTGCGGATGACCCCACCTGGTGAAGATACCCTGAAAGACCTCCTTGTTCAACTGCCATTCGTAGGTGTCTACGCCCAGCCTGCTGAGCATGTCTGCCTCTAGGTTGGACTCCCCCGTCCAGTGATCATGGGTAGAAAGGCTTTGAGAGCAAGCCAGATAGCCATCATCTCGAGCCAGTTGATGTGGGCCGGCTGCTCCAGATGGGACCATACTCCATGGACACTGTGGATGTCCAGTGTAGCCCCCATCCCTCTAGGGATGAGTCTGTGGTAATGGTGACCTGGGGTGTTGGTTGCCGGAAGGGCCTGCCTATCCGCAGGTTGTTGTATGTACCCTACCAGACTAGATCCTGGTAAAGATGCTGTGGTATGCTGACCTGCTCAGCCTGAGATCCCTTGTCTTGGCACCAGGAGACTGAAAAGTGTAGCTGCAGCCTCCTCATCTTGAGCCTCCTATTTGGCACTGCAAGGAGACATGCGGCAGAGGTCACTGCTCTGCTGAGAAATGCCCAGTGGCCCTCTTCATAGCTGCAATCTTTTCTGCTGAGGGGAAGATCTTCTCAGAGCGTGTGTCCCTGATAAGGCCCAGGAAGGTCAGAAATGCGTGGGCAACAACTGACTTTTTGAGATTGATAGAAAATCGCAGATCGTAAAGTGTATCCATGAGGGCTGAGGCCGTATGCTGGACCGCCTCCGGAGATCTCACCATGACTAGCCAGTCGTCTATATATGGGTAAATGTGATGGCCTTATGCCCTGAGTAGGGCTACCACTGTGTTCATTAGCCTTGTAAAGAACCTGGGGCCCAAACTGAATCCAAAGGGTAGAATCCTGTATTGAAAGTGAAAACCCATTATCCTGAACGTCAGAAAGGAATGATGGGGTTCCCAGATCGGGAAGTGTAGGTAGGCATCTTTCAGATCCAGGGAGCACATCCAGTCTCCCACACACACAAGGTATCTGCTATGAAGGCTGGGATAACCATCTAGAACTTTTGGAGGGAAGGGAAAGGTTCAAGGTGGAATGGTCTAACACGACACTCAGGAAAGCCTTGTTCTTGTGTATGGCGAAAATTTGTGAATAGAAGCCCATGTCCTGCTGTGAGGCTGGGACTTCCTCCACTGCCTGGCTCTCTACAAGCGAGTGGATTTCCGCCAACAGAGTTGCTGTACCAATCTGTGGGACCAAAGGGGAGGAAGGAGGAGAAGGAGGAATGGGGAGCCGGAAGCCTGTGGATACTATTGAAATGATCCAAGGGTCCGTGAACTTTGTCCGCCAGCGGTGTATGTGAAGGGCTACCCCCCCACCGGAGACTTGTTGATCCAGATGGGCCTGTCACAACTGGAGCTGAGGAGGGGGAGAGGGAGCGAGACTGGAAAAAAACCTTGTTAGCCGCCTTGTGATGTTTGCACCTGTACTGGTGAGGGTATATGTCCAGTCGTCTGGTCCGCTTCTCCTGGAAGCCTCTGAATCCACCGAAGGACCGACCTTTGTCCGATCGCTGGTGCGTCTGGCTGTAGGTCTTAGGTGCGGACTTAGTGAGGATAGTTAAAGATTTTGCTGTCTCTGAGCTATTCTTCTAGAGTTCCTCATCCGTTGTTGAATGGAACAGGTCACCCCCTTCGAAAGGCATGTATAATATGTGTTCCTGCACGTCTGGATTGAATTTTGTTGCCCTGAGCCAAACCATCCTTCTCATGTCTGTGGCAATAAAAATGGCTCGCCCTTAAGTGTCAATGTGGGCCACCGGGGACACCATTATGTCTTTGCTACAATTTTGGCCTCCGCCAGCCGAGCCTTAAAGCGAGCCTGGCTGTGGGTGGGGAGCTCAGAGGAGGTCGGCAATTTTCCGCCACAGTTTCTGGTTAACAGCCGCCGTCGGCCTGACGCAGGTGGAGAGTGGCGTTAGAATACATTTTCTTCCCGAATGCCTCCAAAAGCTTTTCCTACTTGCCCAGGAGTACAGAGGTTGAAGTCGCTGAGGAGGATTGTGGCTTTGGAGTACAGTGCTGCTGCCGCTATCACTGAGGAATGTGGTTGCGGGTGGGGCCCCCCTCAGTTTGCCTGTACTTAGCGTCAAAATGCCTATTGGTAGGTGGGGTAGAATGTGGCTTGAGCCAACCTTTTTTGGCAAGCGCTACAACATGATTTTGAAGTGGAATTCCCATTCTAGAAGTAGGATGTAGTGTGAGAACTTCAGCCAGTACCCCCGCCTCCGGTTGTTCCACCTGTGGCTGCAGGATTCCTAGGTACTTAGCCAGGCCCGCCAGCCACTCGTGAAAAGCTTTGGCTGACGATGGGGTGTCCAGGTCCTCCTCCTCGTCTGTGCCCACTGTTGTGTCCTGCAGGTCCAGAGGAGCCAGAGAAGTGCTGGGCACAGGCAGCTGTGGTGTGCTGATTATTAGTGCCGGAGGTTACTGAGGTGGCAGAGCCGGTGTTGCCATGACTGGTACAGGAATGGGAGCCGGGGCTGCCATGACTGGTACAGGCATGGGAGCCTGGGGCTGAGCTGGACCCACGGGAGGTGTGGCTGTGGGTGCTGGCGGCTGTACAGGAGGGAGCACGTCCCTGATCACATCCCTGAGGATGGCACCCATCTGTGGTGAGCTCATGAGTGTGAGGAACTTCTCGAAGAACCTGTCTTGACAGGCTGGAGGGTCACCTGATGGTATAGGCATAGGCGATCGGGTCTTGAGGCTGCTGTGTCCTGGGCGTGATCTGTCGCACTGCATAGGGCGAACTGTATCTGCCATGCAAAGTGGATGGATAGAATGTGGACCAAGAGACAGGGGTTGACCAATCCCACCTGGAAGCTTGTTCCCCTGCCTGGTCCCCGGAGGGAAACGGTGTCGAGTGAACTGCCATTTTGTCTGGCCCGGCTGCCATTTTGTTTTGCTCTGTGCCACGTGCCTGTGTCCTGAACTTGTTGAGCTGGGACCAGATTCCCCCAGTAAGCAGAGCAGTGGTGGTTGTGGCCTTCTCTGCACCTCAGGTCGAGGCCTGGTAGGTGGATTGCCCTCGGCTGTGGTGCCGGAAGTGCTATGTACAGACACCCCCCTCAGTCCGGTGTTAGGGCATATCCCTTTAGGTTGGGACCCGGTAATAGAGCCTTGTGGCCCCTTGGCGGTAGTACCGGTAGGTTCTGGTGACCCCTTGGCCTGGTGGCTGGAGCAGCCTCTGTGTTCTTGCTGGTCCTAGGACCTGAGGTGTCCCTCCCGCTTGGGCGCTTCCTTTTGAAGGAGTCGCCTTTGCGGGGTGCATAGGAGAACAGGGCACCTACCTTGGGCCTGTCTACTGCTTCACAAATGCTTTGGAGGTCCTCTGGAGGCGATCTTCCGCCACCTGGCTAGTGGATTCTTGAGTGTGCGCAGACAGGGCATTGCACGCGGTACAGCCGTCCCAGCCGTGGTCTGGGCCAACGAACCGGTGCCAAATGGTGTGGGGGTCGAACATTGGGAAGGGAACCTCGCAGGCTGGACACCTGCTGAAGCCCGCCATCGTCAACATGCGCCGGGGAGGAGCGTGGCGCCAGAGGACAGAGCAGTACACAATAGTGGAAAAGAAAAAAGAAGAGCGCGTGGCATTACAAGGCTGGAGGCCTAACCCAGGAGCACTGGTGAAAGCGGTCCGTTTCCGTTGACGCAGAATAGAGGACTGAGCAGTGGTGCCGGTGGCCAGAGTGAGGGGATTGTGTGATTCCAGGACCGCGCCCCAGCACGCATCTAAATTTAAAGGGGAAGATAATTTTTCGGGTGAAAAAGGTTCTGTCTCCCTTCCCTTAGCGAGGGACGCCATACAGTATGGAGGAAAGGGGACGTCATCTAGGAGTAAAAAAACGGTCCGACTAGGCCTTGTGACATTCAGATCATGCCAGTGCAGTAATATAAAGTGCAGGGGATGCAAAGGTGGGGGGGAAGTGCCCGTCAGAGGGGAATGCACTAATGCTAAGCGGGGAAAGGAAGTGCAGGTCGGAGTGGAGAGCACGCAAGGGCAGGGGTAGAGGGAGATAACTAAAAAAAAATTATAAGTTATTTAGTAACATTTACTTTAACAAATAAAATGCATACACAACTTATAAAAGTTACAAACGTATTAACATTTAAATTACAACAGTCATAATTTAAACTAAAATGCAAATATGTGATGTATGCCAACAAATATCTACTAAATGCATATTTCAAATACTTTAACACAGCACACATTTCATATACATTAAAAACATACATCTATCAAAACAATTTCAAATGTTTAATTATTACAAATATTCATACAACAAATTACATTGCCTTCATTGTGAAACATTTTACAACCCAACCTAAATAGTACCCGTTGGGCAGAATCCTGTGCAGTGCCCTTAGGGACCACTACACCGGATTAAGACCACAGGTGGCAATACAAGTTTTACCTTTGGTACAAGCCTGTACTACTAGGTTATAGTGGTAGCAGTAGCAGAGCAGCCAGGCTTATCTCAAGAGTATATGAGCAGTAGCAGAGATTACAAAAAGGGACCTGAATTACTTTGACTCAAGCAAACACTGACTCAATGTTTCAGGTAGAAAATATAAGTACATTTATTTTTAAACCATCAGTTATAAACACAACACCTCTATTAAACTGTAAACAAAACCACACGTTAAATATACTACAACTAACCAATTCACTTTGCACAGTAAGTCTCAAGGTAAGTACCCTGTGTTTGAACGAACCGGTGTTATGAACAAAACACGATACCGCAGATACGGTTGCAAAAACTTTTTGACAGTTCGGTCTACTAAATAAACGCGTATCCGTGACATGAAATGCTACCGGGGCAAAAACACACTTAGCACCTGAGATACCCAGAGGGAGTTGGAGGCAAAAATCACAGGCAATATTTAGGTTAGGCAGACAGTATCGAGAAACTCAGAAACAGGAGTTCAAAAGTCAAAGGGTCGGAGCCAGGTTTAGGTGACACTGGAGGCCTGTGCCGAAGATCACACCGTTAGACAGTTCACGATTCAGTGTAGCCAAAAAGTACTTGAATATTGTCAATGTTCGGAAGCAAAAGTTATAAGAAGGAGGGAAGACAAGGACGAGCCTTGAGGATGATGAAAAGGGATTCACCCAGTTTCCTCGAGTAGAACACAGTACCTTATTCCCAGAATGCAGCTGGTGCCCTGGCAGTTGTTCCTGTTGGTTTCCCGCAGACTCACGATTCCTGGAGCTTCGTTGTGAAGGAGGACGTCTGAAGGGGGTCTGCACCACACAGGGATGAAGCCGACAGCAGCGACAACACAAAGGTGTGCTTCTTAAAAACAGGAGAGGCGCAGCACGTGGCTATCCGGACCACTACAGCAGTGTGCAGCGATTTCGGCAGAGATCTCAGGCTGAAGAAGATGAGCTGGTTATCCCCACCAGGCTCAAGGGAACAAGACTCCGGACTGGATCTTCTCTTAGTCGTCGAAGGGAAGATAGCTCCGGACTGCAGCAGGGCTTCACCGGGACGGGTAGTTGCAGCAGCCATCGTTCTCTCCACTTCTCTTCGGTTCCTTGTAGTTCAGTTCCAGAGGCGACTCTGAATTCTAGCCCAAGAGACCTGCCTTTCATGCGCAAAACCCACATTCACACAGCCTGCCTGTCAATCACGCAGCAGGGGGGTTGTCCAGCCGGGACAACCACCTCAGCCAATCATGGCAAAGTGCGACTTGGGTTTCCTAGGATACCCTGTGCAGAGGGTGACTACACCCCTTCCCTGCTTTCAGTCTACCTAGACACCCAGGCGCCAAGAGGAGGGCTTCTCTGCAGAAGCCTGCCAAAAGACGGTGAACAAAGAAGGCGAACCTAGTTTGCGGTGCAAAGTAAAACACAAGAAGGACTTTAACAAAAAGAAATGGCGAATAAACCCAACCGGAGCCAAAAGAAAGACGATTTGGTCAATCGGGTTTATGTTCGAGGCTAATATAATAGCCAAGAACAGTACCACGTTTATCTAATATAATCGCGGTAGAAAAGTTAGGGTAGATACCACTGCCACCAGCCAAGTCTAAATGTTAAAAGAGCAAAACAATGCTCAGGGAGGTACAGACAGAAAAGGGGTACAGATTAGCTCTTTCCAGTACTCCATGTAAGATGGGGTGCACTTGGTCTGTGGTAAAAATGACTATGTAAAGTAAATGGCAACTTTACCTTTCTCTGGGGGACAGTAGCCAGCCCCAGCGAAATGGGGTCAGAGGGAAGTCTAAAAGACAACCCTGGGTTATTACACTAAAGGTTCTGTGTAACCCATACAAGAACAGGGGCACTTGGAGTGGTGTGCTCCAGTGCCCAAGATCACACAATGAGTAACAATACATAGGCCAAAACACATGTAAGAGTGGAAAAGGGATGTACATTCTTACCAGGTGGAAAAAATAAACTCCAGAAATCCAGCAAAGCTGCTGGGGGACTCACTAGGTGAGGGAAATTAGCCCTAGAAGGAGAATTCTCCCTAACAGTACCGGACAAAAACAGGGTGAGTTCAGGTTTTCATATATGTTTTTATTGAATTATTTTGCATAAATGTATTAATAATACTTATATTTTGTTGTTAACACATATAAAACATATGTTTCCAGTAATAGTCTTTCTGAAGTTTGTATCCATTTTAGAGTCACATGCTATGTGTACTATGCAAAGTCTGCAATCTGGTGCCATTTACTGAAGCTGGGCATCACAAGGTGCGATCCTGTAATATTAACTTTTATACTTTGTGTACCGGCTACTCATAATGCTCTATCAAGTCAACACCCCTAGATGTTTTCTCTGCCTGTCCTTAAATTGTGAGGTTATGCTGGCCTGCACATGTATATTAAGAACAAACTAATGACTATCATCTATGTCACAACAAGGCTTTTACCCCCTGAACCGCAAAAGAGGCGAAGCGGTGGGGGATAGGGGGGATGCAGGTTCGCTTTAGGACTCAAAAACCAATACAAGCTAAAGTTTGTCTTCTGGTGTTTGCACATCCATTTTAGATTCACATGCTATTCATATATTAGCGAGCAGTATCATCTTATGATCTTGCTCATTATTTGCTACATTGGAAAATAAATGTCTAAACACTGCTCACCAACCTGCGAGTGCTGGGATTTATCTATACAATAGTGTTTTTTGATAGTGTGTACTGAACTCCAGGTTGCAGCTTTACAAATCGTGTCCCGGTGAACGTTAACTAGGAGAGCAAGCACTCCATCTGTGATTCTTGCCAGTGTGCTTTTGGCTTTGTCAGTAGCTCTTTCAGTGCAAGGGCCTAGCATGTTTAAATGCCTCATAGTACCTTATCTTGCAATACATGCTTTGCATGCAAAGGCACCCCGTATGTCCCACTCCAAAAGCTGGAAACTGGCAATTCCTTCAGACATTTTGTGTTCTGTCCACAGAGGATTACTCGTTATGTGGCCCTTCAGCGGTCTTAGACGTCAACTTTCATCAATCTTAGCTGGCATAGTTAATGGTGAGGGATTAGGGGAAATAATAGGCCAACACATTTGTAGGGTCACATAATGAGTAATCAAAGAACATGATAGTTCTGCAAACTAGTCGAAAGTAGCCAACCTGTCACACTGAACATATGTTAGCCTACCATCCCCAACCCGCATAGTCAGCGATGAGGGATCATGGCATTAATAGCCCAAAAACATCTGGAGGAAGACCAGTTGGCTGCCCCCTAATCTGTATGTAAATCTTGGTCTGCCTTTCTAATTAGACTCTAGAGTTTTTTGTATGAATTTGGAGGCATGTGTTCAAAAGACCAGAGTCTTTGTGTATCGTTACGAATAGATCTACTAACAAAATGTTTACCTCACTCGCTGTTCATACTGGACTAACTTCAATTAAGCAGGCTACTTTGTTGCTGGAAGACTGTAGTGAAGACTTTTGCAAAGGTTAAAAATGTGGTGCATGAGTCTGAAGTACAGTGTTGAGTTCCCAAAATGGTTCTGGGATGGGGACTTGTGGGGGATGCAGCTGACGGAAACAGTAGTACCTTGTGTGAATTGATCAGTAGGCCACTGTCAAAGAGGCACAGCAAATGCAACAATTTGTGATGGCTTTTTTCACATCAAATCACATATCTTTTGCATTTATTAAAATGGCAGTTTCTTGTATCCGTTTTAATTTGTGATTCCCTGCTGAAGCCCATGCATCTATGAAGTATTTGTAAATGGCCAAACCCTAGGATTTAGGTACAATGCTGTCAAAAGGATCATTTGTGTTTTATTGGTGCTGCTTTGTTAGCAAGCTTGGGTGAAGTTTTAGAAGAGCATCTACTGCTAGTGAATACCATACTTGCCTCAACGACTGTGGTGCAACAAATATGGGTGTTAAGCTCTCCCATTTCACTTTATACACCATCTGTGGAATGGTGCTGTTAGGAGAAAAGCTTAGAGGCATATTCCTGACCATGATGAGTTTACCTAATTACCCCCCTTCACGGTACCTGGAGGTGAAACATTGCCATTTTGTGTTTGTACTTGTTGCAAATAATGTGTGCTGTTCCCAGTTTGCCAACAGTTTGCTAGTCCCAGCATGTGTTGGGCTAACAACACCCAGCAATGGTGCATCCAGAGGGAGTGAGCTGTGCTCTGTGGGGGAGCCTGAGGGAGAAGGTGACTCCCTGCTTGTTGATTGCTGTTGCGTGGTCTGCCTTTATGAGGACATGTTGTCCCTATATCTGTTTGTTGCAGCAGCATAGCACCGGGAGTATAGTTACCAATTCCAATACATGTATATGCAACCAGGCTTTTTGAGTTGTGCACATCCTCTAGATGATGGAGGACTAAAGGGGAGCTCCCCACCTTGTCAAAGAAGCCTTGGTTGTAATAGTCATCACAGTAAGGGGGTCGGAGGATTTGTAAAAGGGTTTCCTTTAGACATGTTATGATTGCTCCACCATCTGAGCAAATGGAATACCTTATATCTCAGCATGACTAGATTCCTCCATGTCCCACCCACCTGAGACCATGGTTTACTAAGCACTCCTATAATGGTATCATGCACGAGGGACTAAGCTGACACACAATACTATCATCGCCAATAGTTTCATGACTGTGCCTACTGTTATTTTCTGGGGTTGCTCATAAACAGGATAGTTGGCAGAAAGGCATGAATCCTTTTCTATGAAGGGACTGCTAGGGTCTAATTGGAGTCCCATATTGCTGCCAGCCATTTTTTGTCTTGGAAGGGATAAGGCTTGACAGTGCAACAGTTGAATTGTAAATTGCGTGCATCTTGGGCCTGTGTTTGCCACCATTTCCCATTATACGTGGTGCTCGACCAGGTGCCCCTTGTTTTGCCATTGGGCAAGTTGGTTGTCCATGAAAAAAACTAATTAAAAAAACGAATGGAGAAATGACCACATTTTTTGGTCGAAAAATTACTACTTGCTTTTTGCACTTTTTTTAAAATAATGTGAGGAGACCCCCCTGCACAGTCCCCCCACACCTCCCTACCTTAACTAATACCCTTACCCCACCCCACACCTATATTTGAATAAAAGTGTACCAAAATTTCAAAAGAAGTTGGGCAAAAAAATGTGATAAATTTCTTCCTCGATTCTTTCGGATTTGTTTTCTTCTACGGATACCGGGCAAGTTAGGGTGATGCTTCGGTTTTAATGCTTTACCTGTTTGGGTTTTCCTCAGTGCATAAATTGCGCGTGTGTGATATCCCTAAATCTGTCTTTTGTTTGGTATGCCTTCTCTTCATTGGTTACTCTGGTTGCTAGGCATGGCTGCAGGAAGGGTAAGGGGAGGGGGCGGTAGCTTGATCTGGTCCCCTGATTTTTACAAAAGTTAGTTCATTGTTATGCCGATTTGATCACAAAAATAGGTTTTAGGATTGATATAGTAAAATCCACTGCACATAGGATTTAGAAGCTCTTTTGGGAAATCTATCACTTCTAGTGGTGCACTCTACCTAGATGTTGGACATATCTTGGGTAGGATATGCCAAAGATTTATCTTAGAAACCCCATATTGAAAAGAAAAATCTGACTAAAATTGGTTCAGTTCTGTGGAGAGATTAGTCCCTTGGTTGCTAACAAACCATCTACCCGTTAAACAAATGAGATCATCTAGAGAGGTGTGCAAATCATTCAAGGGATAGTTCCATGCCAGTAACTTGTCCTCATTCCCTTCTTTCCATCCTAATTCTTGCACAGTCTGCTGCTCCACTGCCACCCACTTTTGTGCATCAGTTACACATTGTGTCAGCATGGGGCCCTTCAGGCACTTCCAAGAGATTGCCATTCTACAACAGTAGGAAAGCTGCAATTCTCTTTCTTTGACCTTTCCCCTAACCCCCGGTACTATGCCCAGCAAGCAGATCTTGGGAGAACATTTCAAGTCACTCCCCAAAAGGTCATTTATTCTTGCCATTGTAAGGCAAGTCACTCAGTATTAAAAATCAATCCACAAGAGCCAAAATAAAGTGAATGCATGAGCTAACAGAAAAACAAAAATGTTTTATAACTGCCTAGGCAGGGAATTATCTAAAAAGACATTCAACTAGAAATGATAAGATTGCCGGGTATATAGTAAATTACAGAAAGGAAAAGACAACAAATATTACAGATTGATCACATTTTCCAAGTCTCCCATTGGACATCGTCATTTTCACTATAGGTGCTTCCATACATTTCCTAACTCTATTGGTTTATTCGAACCTCGTGACTAAATTAAAATATTAAACAGTAAGTTCATTTGCATTGAGATCATCTCCTTTCACACATTTACTGATTAGAAGACACTCTTAAGCTTGTATCATTTGAACTTGACTTTCAATTGGTTGTCCCAGAAGTACTATGTGTGGCGTAAATGACAGTAATGTTTTACCAATCCCTAGATGAGGTGTGACAGTGTGAGACTGAGATAACTCTTACAACCTTTCCCATTGACCTAAGCATTTGGCGACATCTTACTATTCTCACCATTGTGAACTATTCATCGTCAGTCCACTTTGCAACTCGTTGTTTGAAACATTACTTGCATGCCCTTCCTTTTCTCATGATTACATCTGTCCTGCCTCTGACCCTATGTGCTGGGCTGCTTGTAAACTTAATTCTCTTACAATAACATGGATATGTATGTGTGGTGAGTGTGTGTGTGCGCAATGAGAAAACGTTGTTAAAAGGATGTTATGGTTACAAGTAAAACTGAAACCCCCCAGAAATTCACCAGTTATGGTAAGCTAAGCAACCATATATCGCGCCACCACCGTGCACTGCTAATATTAACACCCAGGACATTATATTATAACGAGCCTATACACAATTACTGTACAAGTGTACACAAGTGTTTCTAGGCACGAAGATGACATCACAAATGTTATTGATGACATCACATATCTGGGCCATTTGTTTTTTTTTAGTGACAGTATTGGGCAAGTGTTTTGTTTTTACTAAATTTCCAAAATGTAAAAAAGGTGCTATATTTCTACACATTTTTTTATATGTATGTATTATACCTTTTTATATGTTCGTAAAGTACTTTCCTTAGAGTTTAATCTGAGCTCGTAGTGCACATACATGGGGGAATAAACATGATGAAAAACGTATTGTCATTTTTTGGTGCCGTTTCTTTCTTCCTTATTTTAATTTACCTGTATGTGCCTCGAATTTGTATGCATTATGGGTTTTTATATGTATTTTTTCTACTAACACAAGTGTGAGGAGGGTTTTCAATTGTTACCTATTTATTCCATGGTTAACATTACTCAAAACTCTCATAAGATGGCATTTATTATTTTACTATTGGAAATTACCAGATTATAAATATTGTATTTCTATGGTGCATGCTGCGATCATTGCCTGTATCTATGTATGATTGGGTTCCTCTATAAACACCACCACTCAAATATGTTTTGTTTACAGGAGTAAATTTAGTAGTTCATGATATGTCTCCCAATCACCCCTAACATCATGTTACCAACATTATAAACACAACCCCTTATAGGGACTTTTCATTAAAATTAATTTCATATGTGATGCCATCAGTGATGTCACCAATGCCATTTGTGATGTCATCTTTCATGTCCTGGGTGTGTACCTTAGCAGTGCACAGTGGTGGCGCGAGTTATGGTTGCTTAGCTTACCATAACTAGTACATTTCTGTTTTTTTGTGCTTTTACTTGTAACCATAACGTCCCTTTAACAAAGTTTTTTCATTGAATTTCATAGGTTTTTATTTATTTATGACGTGCTGGGACAGGGGCCCAAGGGAATAGGAGCACGGAAGGACAAACAACAAATAACAAAAGCAAGAGTCGGGCACAGGAGATCAAGCAAAGGGTCAGTTTGAATTAGGGAGTAGTCGAGATTCATTCAAACAAATGTTTTTAGTCAGCATTTAAATATCCCCAAAGAGGCACAGGACCTAAGGTCCAATGGTAAGGCGTTCCAAAGGCAAGGGGCTGCCAGTGGAAAACACCCTTTCAGAACCAGGGAGAGTTTGGCTTTGGGGGTTAGCAACAGACTGGCATCATTGGAATTCAAAACCCGTTTAGCTGGAAGTCAACTCAACAACGAGGAGAGATAGATCAGACTTTTACCACACAAACAAGCATGTGTAAGGCATAAAGTGCATAATGAAATTCTTTTATTATAGGCAACCAGTGAAGAGCTTTTCTTGCCACAATGATCTGATCTGATCTGTTTTATGCATGCGACAGACAACTCGAACAGCATTATTTTGGACCACCTGAAGTTGATTCAATTCTCCATGCCCAATACCCTGCAGAAGGCTAGAACAGTAGTCCAAGCGCAAACCAATAATGGTTCGAGCCACTGTGGCACAGCTGTTCTCGCTAAGAAAGGGACGGATCAATGCTAGAAGCCTCAGATAATATGAGGAGCAAGCGACTAGGTGGCTAACATGGGCTTTCATGCTCAGTTCCGAATACCAAGATGACACCGAGGGTCTTGACTTTTGATGAAGATGTTAAGTGTACCATCTGCCACTTTAAAGGACTGGAACGCATTCTAGCCTACGCAGCTTTTGGCTAGTGCCCAAAACCATAATCTCTGTTTTTGCAATGTTCAAGGCCAGCCTATTGGACATCATCTATCTATAAATGAGATCATAGACAGTATTAATGGTCAATGAGTCTGCTGCATGAATGCCAGTGAGGTAGAAGAGACACTGAGTGTCATCCGCATAATTTGCGTATGTTATTCCTTCTGAGTCCAGCATCTCGAACAGGGGCAAAGTGAAGATGTTAAACAATGTTGGCGATATACAAGAGTCCTTTGGTACCCCACAGGGAAGTATAACGTCCTATGCAGCCGCCTTTTCACTGTACACTCTGGCTGTCTGATCAGAGCAGAATAACAAAACCCAGCCAGCAGCTTCCTAAGAGAAAGAGGCAGTTGATGTTTGTTTTTAGATCTATTAAAGTAGACTCAGTGCTATGGTAGCTTCTGAAACCAGATTGTTTAGGACCCAAGACTGTACTGACTCAAGTAATCCTAGATCTATTGATAAGCGATTTTAAATAGAATTTTAAGCAGGAAAGGCATGCTAATTATAAGGCGGCCAGCCGTAAACAGGTCCAATGACGCTTCTTCAAAAGAGGCAATCCAAGCTTGTTTAATGGATGCAGGGACTGTGCTCTCTCTAAAAGAGCAGTTTACAAACTTGCCGATCAGAGGAGCAAGCAAACTGGCACATGTTTTAACAATAGCTGCAGGGCAGGGGTCGCCCTTCTAGTTGGTTGGCTTCAGAGTGCTTAGTGTGTCTTGGATCGTTGTTTCTGTAACTTCTGAAAGGACAAAGGGTGGGTTATGCCTCATGCACATTTTTGCGGTGCCGCAATGGTGCGGTTTGGGCAAAGAGGATCATTTGGCTGAGATATCCACCTTAAGGACTTGCACTTTACTGCACATTGAGTCCTGGATGAGCTGACACCATGGTTAGTTTGTATTAATTAGTGAAGACCATCTGCAAGGGTCTTCCAGTTCACATAAGATTTTGATCAATTCTCTTGAGCTGGAAGCTGCCTTAATCCTTTTCTCACATGACTGCTTTTTTGCCACAAAAATAGCGCTTTTGTGATTCTTTGCCCCTCCCAAGTAGTTAACCTGGTTATCCACTGTGGGGGATTTTTGCCATTGTTAAAAAGCTTTGTCTTTTATATCTTGCAGTTTATGCATCTCTGTAGAGTACCACGGTTTGGATGGCTGGGTTTCAACCATTCTTGATTTAAGAGGTGCTAAGGTGTTTACTGCAAATAGCATCATATCATCATTGACTGTGGCTAATTTGTCTGCTGAGTCAAGGCCATCTAGATTGTTAACTTCAGGAGAAAAGAAGAGATGTAGTGCCTGTGGAGTAAGCCTAGGTTACGACAGAGGTTTTTTTCCAGCTATGCTTCTCTTTTTTTAGAGCAGGTGGGATTTTTGGTAGATTTAAGATGATAAGTGAGTGGTCAGACAAGGACAAAGATCACTGTTAAGCCATAAGAGACTACCCAGTCCAGAGTCATGCCTGAATTGTGTGTGGGAAGGAGAATGTGTTGCTCGAAGTTCCATTTCCCCAATGGAGTCTGAACGGACTAGGCTAGAGTGTTATTTGAGTCGTTGAATCCTAGATTCAAGTCTCCTAATACCTAGACCCTAGATAGGGGTTTAAGATTAGGGGTAATCCAGTCATTAAAATGAATCAGAAAATCTGGCATACTCTGGGGTGGGCGATAAATAAGAAAGATGTTTACAGTGGTGTTAGAATCAAGTAACATTTTTACATGCATGTTTTCACAACCGCCAATCCCCACTGAGTCCATGCTGTGTATATTGAGGGATTTACGAAAGATAAGGGCAACTCCACCTCCCTTCCCTTCAGGTATATTTGCTCTCAAAATGGTGAAGTCCTGGCTAGTGTCAAAGAAGGCCCTGCAGCATCATGTAGCCATGTTTCAGTCAAGGCACAGAGGTAGATTTGATACTCTAGAAGACCTGCCACGTCTGTAGAGTGCTTAAGTAATGATATAGTATTGAGTCATACTCCTTTAAGATCTGTTATCCGAGCTTGGTCAGGATATTTAATGCTTCTAGTAGTGTTAATATCTTATCCCACAGAGGAAGAGACAGGAGCTGAAAGGTTATGAGGTTGCCACTAGGGGGTCATCATGACATAAGGTACTAAGAGAGGAAGGGGGCATCTGCTGACATAAGGAGACCCGAACCTCTTTAGATGGACTGTTTGCCCACTGAGGTTCAGTGGGCACTTTAGTGACTTGATCCTGCAAACCTAACTGAGTATCACTTCTACAGCAGAGCGCATCAGTGGGAATGGGGACAAAGGATGGAGGAAGAGTGTTGAACGCTTTCCCACAGTTTTTTGCCATGAGGGGTTTACTAGGGGAGCAGTCGATGACAGTAATGAGTCCTGGCCATTAGGTGGATTAGGCGAGGAGCTACTACAGGCCTGACTATCATCCTGAGCAGAGAGCATAGAAGACGCATTTTGATGTAATGAAGTCACTTGCAGGGCGAAGGCCCATGTTTTAATATTTTCACAGGATATCTGCGACTCGACTACTTCTAGTGGAAGATGAGAAAAGGGGAACATACATAGCCCAAAGAAAATAGGTTAAAGTATCAGTTAAAAGAAAATAATATGTGCAGCCCACCGCTGCCCGTCGCGAACATGAAAAACCGGCCTTGTAACGCGCCACTGGTGCCGTTTTTGTGGGGCGGTAGACATGGGAAATGTAGTTCTGCAGCACTACAGAAGACACAGACAGCACAAGGCTGTCAGCGAGTGGCAGGAACGCGCTGCTCGCAAATGGGGGAGGGACAAAGTCGGTGCTGCCTGCTGACTCCAAACTAGGGATATAAGTCTTGGATTTCTGCACCCACGCACTGTTAAGGAAAGAAATTAGTGATTTGCAGTCCTTACTGCTTGGGAATTAGTCATGTGGTACACAACAATTGCTCACTGTAAGAATACAAGTATATGTATGATTTCAATCACACCATCTGCAATAGTGCAATTTAACCAGAATGTCCCTTTAACAAAGTTTTTTCACTGAATTTCATAGGCTATTAGTGCAATTTAACCAAAAAGTCCCTTTAACAATGTTTTTTCAGTGTATTTATAACAGTGCACCCTTATTTCCTACAACTTACTAATATCATACTTACCCCAATATAGCAGCGTTTTTGTCCAATTTAAAAAGTTTCACCTTAACACTGACATTCCCCACTTTCTAGCACCATTTTAACACTTCTATATGCTTTTTCCAACTTTTTTCACTTTTTTTGTGTTCGTCGACGTTCCTGAAATTATAAGTTACTCACTGAAGTGACTAATGTACTCTTAGTCCCCTTTCCTCCATACTGCATGGGCATCCCTTCCGCGGATGGGAGACAGAACCTTTTTCACCAGAAAAACCTTCTTCCCCTTTAAATTTAGAGGCAGGCAGGGGCACGACCCTGGGAGCATGCGCTGCCCTGACTCTGCCCTCTGGCACCATACCTCAGTACCCATAGACGCGTCGACAATAGATGAACATTGCCTAATGACACCGGTTTTATTAGGGGGGAGGATGGTGGGACGTATGGAGGAAAGGGGACTAAAGACTAAGAGTACGTTAGTCACTACAGTGAAGAACTTATAATTACTCTTTATGTACCATCCCCTTTCCTCCATACTGCATGGACGGTTACAACTGAGTGTAGCCCCAGGGTGGAGAGGAGACCCTCCTTAAGCAAACAAGAACCGCCTGTCCGATGGCTGCGTCTGATCTAGAGCCAGCGTCCAAACAGTACTGCTGGCAGAAAGCCGAAGGGGTGGCCCATGTGGCTGCCCTGCTTATGACTTGCCAGGGGACATGCCGATGGAATGCGATGGCCAATGCCTTGGCTCTGACCGCGTGGGCGTGCATGTTGGCCAGAAATGGCTTATGCTGTCCCTGGTAAGGTTTCTTGATGACAGAGACCATCCAACGGGCTATGGAAGCCTTGGACGCCTTATACCCCGGTCTTGATTCGCCAAAGGTGACAGTGCGTCCGACTTGTGGAAGCCCTTGGTCCTGTCTAAGTAGAATTTCAGGGCATGCCTGACATCGAGGCAGTGCAGAACTCTCTGTGCCTCGTCTTTAGGTGTAGCAAAAAACGTAGGCAGCACTATTTCTTCATTCAGATGGAATGCGGAATGCACTTTAGGTAGGAATGCTGGGTGTATCTGCATGACTACTTCATCCTTGCGAAACGTAGGATAGGGCTCTGAGGCGACCAGCGCCTGCATTTCACTGACTCTGCTAGCCGAGGTGAGGCCGACTAGCAAGGCCGTCTTAATGGTGACCAGCCTGATGTCCGCGGATGCCATTGATTTGTGCGCCAGAGCACCCAAAACTATGTTGAGGTCCCACATGGAGTGCAGCCTCTTGATGGCCGGGTAGAGCCTGGCTAGACCCGACAAATGTTTCTTGACAATCGGGTTGGAAGAGGAAAAGATCTCCTCCTCTGAGTTTCTGTAAGCCCCAATGGCTGCCAGGTAAGTGCGGCAAGTGACTACCTGCACGCCAGAACGGGCGAGGTGCGCCGAGAAGGAGAGCACGTCGTCCAAGGTACATGCAAGGGGGTTGATACCCTTCGAGTCTGCCCAGTGGCAGAACCTGGTCCACTTGCTCTTATGCTGGGCCCTGGTAGACTTGCTCCTAGCGCCCTGTAGGATGTCTAAATTAGCCTGGGAAAAGCTGAGGTGACCTAGCGTGACCTGTTCAGGAACTACGCTGTGAGGGCTAGTTTCTGTGGAGCGCAGTGGATGACCATGCCCCCTGCTGCACCAGAAGATGTGCTGAGCCCGTCGGAAGGCGAATGGGAGGCCTCTCCAAGAGGCTGAACAGCTTCGACAACCATGGCCTGGCTGGCCACCATGGTGCTATTAGGATGATGCTGAGGTGGCGAGACCCCTTGATCTTGCATATCACCCTGTGTATCAGCGGTGTGGGCATGAAGGCGCATGCTGTCATTCCGTCCCACCGAATCTGGAATGCATCACCAAGGGAGCCAGGGCACAGACCCTGCCAGGAGGCAAACAGTTAGCACTTCCTGTTGTCCCAGGAGGCAAAGAGGTCCACCTGTGTGTGTTCATTTGTAGAAGATCTCCTGCAGTACTAGCTCGTTCAACTGCCACTCGTGGTTGTCCGCTCCCAGTCTGAGGAGCCCGTCTGCCTCCAGGTTGGAGGCTGTGAGGTAGATTTTGTTCTCCAGGGCCCATTCCCACATGCTGACTGCCAGTCTGCACAGTGGGGGGGATCTGGTACCTCCCTGCTTGTGGTGACATAGAACATGCTGGTTGAGTTGTCTGTCTGAATGAGGACGACCTTGCCATCGTTAACCGGGAGGAAGGCTCTGAGCGCTAGCCAGAGGCCTTCAGTTCCAGCCAATTGATGTGGTACTCCCGCTCCTGCCGGGTCCAGGTGCCAGGGATGCTTTGGTTATCCAGAGTGGCCCGCCAACCCTCGAGAGAGAGGAGTCCGTGGTGATGGTGACCTGTGGGGTAGGTTGCTGGAAAGGCTTGGTCTGCAGGTTGCAGTCCCTGGATCACCAGGTGAAGTCCAGGTGAAGCGACGGAGGAATGTTGATAATTTCTGACTGGGAGCCTCGCTCCTTGTTCCAGGAAGCTGCAAAGTGCAGCTGTAGCTTCCTCATCCTGAGTCTCGTGTGGGGGACAGCCAAGAGGACTGCTGCCATGAGACCCAGTAGGTGTTGGCACCACCAGGCCGAAGTCACTTCCCTGCCGAGGAAGTGCGCCGTGGCCCTTTTGATGGCTGTCGTCTTGTCCTCCGAAGGGAAAAACTTTCTCGGAGCATGCGTCTCAGATGAACCCCAAGAAGGTCAGTCTCCGCGTAGGCTGCGACTTCTTACTTCTTGCGGTTGAGTGAAAAACCCAGCTCGTGCAGTGTGTTCCTAAGAGCCTGGGAAGTGTGGTGCACTGCTTCCGGAGATGTCGCGCTGACGAGCCAGTTATCGAGGTACAGGTAGATGTGGTGGCCCTGAGACCTGAGGAGGGCCGCCACTGTATTAATCAGCCTGGTAAAGACCCTGGGGGCCGAGTGTAGGCCGAAAGGAAGCACCTTGTATTGGAAATGGTACGCCATGATCCTGAATTGTAGAAAAGAACAATGAGCCTGCCAGATCGGGACGTGCAAGTACGCGTCCTTCAGATCCAGGGAGCACATCCAGTCTCCCTTGCACAATGTCTCCGCTATCAAAGCTGGCGTAACCACCTTGAATTTTTGTAGAGAAAGGGAGAGTTTGAGGGTGGAAAGGTCCAGCACAACTCTCAGGCCCGCCTGAGGTTCTTTTTCTGAATGGCGAAAATCCTGGAGTACAACCCCACGCCTCGCTGGGACTTCCTCCACTGCCTGGCTCTCGAGGAGCGACCGGATCTCTGCCAAAAGTGTTACTGTCCCAACCTGTGGGAGTGGAGGGGAAGAGGCTGGGATAGGGAGGCAGTACCCCGTGGTTACTACGGAGAGGATCCAGGGGTCCACAAAATTCTGGCGCCAGAAATGTGCATGAGAGCAAGCCTGCCCCCCACTGGAGACACGTGGACCCGCAGGGGCGTGTCATGCTTTCTTTCCCTCTGAGGCTGTTACGGAGGAGGGGGACTGGAAAAAGCCCTTACTCCCCCCCACACCCCTGTTTTGTTGCTTGTGCCGATGTTGGGTCAGTGAACGGTCAGGCTGCCTGGACCTCTGCTCTTGGAAGCCACGGAACCCTCTGTATGTATGCCCCTTGTCAGAGCACTGCTGTGACAGGGTGTACATTTCGGGCGTGGTCTTTGTAAGGATAGATAAAGACTTGGCCATTTATGAGCTGTTTTTCTTTTTCTCCCAGATCCTCGTCCGTGATTCAGTGGAAGAGGTCACCCCCTTCGGACGGAAGGTCTAAGATGCGTTCCTGGACATCTGGGTTGAATTTAGTAACGCAGAGCCAGGCTGTTCTTCTCATTTCCGTGGCAATGCAGATGGCCCGGCCAGAGGTGTCAATGTAGGTCTTGTGCCACCATCTTGGCCTCTGCCAGTCCCACCTTGAATCGTGATTGGCTCTGCACCGGAAGCTCCCGGAGGAAATCTGCTATTTCCCGCCAAAGCCTCTGGTTAACGGTTGCCAGCATGGCATCCGCTTTGGCTTGACAAAGATGCAGAGACGTGCGGGAATACAGCTTTTTCCCATACGCCTCAAAGATCTTCTCCTCCTTGCCTAACAGTGCCGCGGAGGAAGAGGCCGAGGACGTCTGCGGCATGGAGTATAGTGATGCCGCAGCGATCACCGAAGAGTGCAGCTGAGGGTGGGCCGATCGCAACAGTGTATCCCCCTCCATCTGCCTGGACTTGGCGTCCAGGCATCGATTGACCGGGTGGACCGAGTGGGGCTTGAACCAGCCCTTTTTGGCCAAGGTGACCATGTCCTTCTGCATTGCAAGGCATAAAATAAGCAATGTTGCATAGCAATTTGCTATGCAATTCTGTCAGTTTGCTAATCAAATGGACATTCACCCTGCATTCCTCTCTTGCAATCTGTGCTCTCTTCCCCCACTTTTCTCTGTTCACTGCAAGTCCTAATGGAGAGAAAATGCAGCAGGAATCGTCTCCTCCACTCTTAGTGCCAAAGGAGTGCGTGGGAGTGCTAGGCAAGAATTTCTTTTTCTTTTTCAAATAATTGCAAACCAGAAATAATCGAGATGCAACTTTTATTAAGCTTTCTATAGTCTGTCTTGCAAAGACCAGTATGTGGCAACTGTATGTATTTTTTAAAAGACAGTCATGCAATTCCATCCCTAAAATGTATACTTGTTACATAATGCATAATTAAAGTATTGATACTGTAAAACACTGAATCAGGTCAACGCTTTACAGTAAAGCTTAGGTTACTGTATCTAAATTTAATTGTGTCAACTACATTTCATTTTATTGGGGAAGAAGTGTCATATTGATGAGTGAACACTTTTGAAAATGTACATGATCATATGAACAAATGCTTTTGATGGTAAACCTAGTTCTGTAACCTGCAGGTTACATACATCTTGCAACTGGTGCTCAGCCCATGAGTGAACCCACAATCCTTGACATTCTAAATGATCACCCAGTTGCTTTATACCAGGTACCCTGAAATTGAGATGACCAGAAACTACAATATTTCATCTAGTTTGCCCAGTTCTCTGCCTGCTATGCAATCCACTCTACTTACTCTTTATTTCCTCTTACATAATGAATACATAACGCAAACTAGATGCTTATGCAAAGTAGTGATCAATAGTTGCATCCAATCTGTACATCTACAGATCTATTCCCGTACCAAACACACACTGTGGTTAGCCTCCAGAGCTCGCTTTGCTTTATGATTGATTGCATTATATATTACCACCTGCAGGAAATAGCTGGCCAAACTGTTTTCAGGGACTTTTTATCATATCTATTTATTTGTGTCCATTTATGCAGCTAACCTTTCACATTTTACAGACACTCAGCTCAGCTATGACTCGCAAAGTCTTTGCGCCCACTCGCATAGTCTATTACATTTTATGAAGGGCGATTGGCATTTGCAAGAGTTGTTTGAAACCTTTATGTAACATTTACTTTGTTTGCAGTAAAGTTCAAACAGTTTCAGTGCATGTCTAGCCTGTGGGTGGTAGCAGTGTGCCAAACAAAGCGGGTTTGTAGTGAGATGCACCATTGTACACAAATCGCATTTAAAGTTGGTTGCCCTCCGTTTTATGGGTCGAGTGCATTTCTCTTAAGTTGAATAGGGAAACCAAGTTACCCGACCTGCAGGTCTAGCTGAATTTAAAAAAGCTTCCAAGGCCTGTCTCCTATTTCAGCGGTACACAAAACCGCTGTATTGTTGCTCATTTCATGTTTTCGGTACAAATAACATCTGGTGAGATCAACAATATCAGTGCAAAATTGCTAATCAAATGGGTCTGTTTGCTAATTAGCAAACTCTGCTAATCAATTTTTGAAAACTAATTTATGCCTTGCATTGGGATACCCATTCATGCTGTGTGACGCAGTGTGAGGACTTCTGCGAGGACCCCCCTCTGCAGGTTGCTGAACCTCGGGTTGAGGAAGGCCCAAGTACTCTGCCAGCCCTGCAAGCCGTTCGTGGAAGGCCTTGGCTGACGATGGTGTGTCAGGGTCCTCCTCCTCATCCGTGTCCATCTGAGGGTCGTTCTGGCACCGGTGGAGGGGTACTGGAAGCCGAAGGCTGGGGTGTGGAGACCGGAGCCGGAGGCTTCAGCGGAGGCTGGTACGGAACCGGCTACACAATCGGTTGGGGGGCCGGAGAGGGCGGCTGAGGCTGCACAGGGGCCAGGGGCGGTCATGGGTGGGAGCATGTCCCTGATGGCATCCCTGAGGATGACCCCCATCCGAGAGGATTTCATGAGCCAGAGGAACCTTTCAAAAAATCTGTCCTCACAGGCCGGAGTGGTAGGCGATATTGATGGGGTAGCGGGAAGTTGCTGGAGCCGTTGCATGCCCACCTCATATGGACGCAGCGGGCACCTGCCCTGCGCAAATGAAGGATATGCTGTAGGCCACATACTTGGTTGACGCCAGTCCCACCATGACACACGTTCCTCCACCTGCTCCCTGCCTTGGTGCGGTATCGGGCGGATGTCAGGAATATCTGGTACAGTGGCCATTTTGTTGAGCTTCCACGTGCCTGCGTCGTGTTGCTCGGCTCAGTGGGCCCCGCCCCGTCCAGGACTCTTAGTGTGGTTCATGGGGACTATCCTGTTCCTCAGGCCAAGGCATGGTAGTAGCTTCTCCCTCAGCGCATCTGCCGCTAGAACTGCATATAGGCGCCCCCTCGGACATGTTGCTGGTACTAGGGTGTAGCCCCTCGGGTGAAGACCCGGTAAAAGAACCCTGCGGTTCCTCAGCACTGTCACCAGGAGGATCTACTGACCCCTCGGCCTGTCGGCCGGTAGCTGATGCAGCCTCGGTACTCGTGCTGGTATGAGCACCTGAGCAGTCCCTCCCACGTGGGCGTGCCCTTGGGAAGGAGTCTCCCTTGCTGGGTGCGCTGGAAAAGAGCGGCCCTACCTTGGGCTTGGATCGATGATAGACGAAATCCTTTAGGAGGCGATCTATGGAAGAGCTCCCGCCACCTGGCTAGTCTGTTCTTCCGAGACCTCGAGGAGAGCGCGTTGCGCACGGTACAATCTTGGCAGCCACGGTCTCGGCCAAGGCAACGTAGGCAGAGGGCATGGGTGTCTTTAGTTGGAAAGAGCCCGTCGCAAGACGGACACCTGCCAAACCCTGCAGAAGTCGACATGCGCCGGGGAGGTGCGTGATGTCTGAGGACGGAGTACCTGAATGGTAAAAAGACAAAAAAGAGAGAAGAGAAGAAGTATCCGCATGTGGAATTACAAGGTCGAAGCCAAACCCAGGAGCGCTGGTGAATTCGGCCCGTTCCCGTCGACGTGGAAAAGGGGACTGAGGTGTGGTGCCAGAGTCAGGGCAGCGCATGCTCCCAGGCAGCACCCCTGTGAGCCTCTAAAATTATTATAAAATTAAAGGGGAAGAAGGTTTTTTCTGGTGAAAAAGGTTCTGTCTTCCGTCCCTAGGAAGGGACACCTATGCAGTATGGAGGAAAGGGGACTGGGCGTAAGAGTACATCTGACGTCATTGCAGACTCTCCGGGCAGTGTCATTTGACCACACGCATGTGTAGCATGATGACATGTTTGTGAACATGTCTGCATTTTGCGAACGGGTTAGTGGTTTGAAGAACAGTTTGGGCATTTTCAGCTGATCTAGGAACTTTAAACCTCAGAATTCACCCTTGCACAGCTCATACACCTATTCCTACTCATTATCAATTAACAATCTAGCACACACTTATAAGAATATTAGCAAAACTGCCATTTTATCTGAAAAAATGGCATCAGCTATTGCCATCCCTCCTCCCAAAGAGCCACCACCACCTGCTGGACAACCTACACAATGAAAGAAGCGCAATACTTCAAAAGACAATGAAGACCAGGAAGACTGATCCATTGGAGCTACGTGATTTTTCCGTGACTGATTTTGCTGCAACGGAAATATTTGCATGGGAAATGCACAAATACAAAATGTTTGTACATTTCCCATGCGAACATGCAGGGGTGTCCCCCTGCAAACTGTGTAGTATAGTGAGCCGGATGTTGCGGGGGACACCTCCCAGGCCTCCGCAGCCTTTAAAAAAAAAGAATTTCACACCGACCCCACTAAAACATCTAAACACATACCACGAAAAGTTCAAAGTTTTGGTAGTTAGAACTTTTCGTGGTGTTTTAGGTCTTTTGGTGGGGTCGGTAATTTTTTTTCTGACATTTCGTCCTATTCCGATCCATCAGAAATGATTACACACAGATTCCTACTTTCAGAACTATATTGTATCCACCCCCGCCCATTTATTTTCTATTAGCTCTCTGCTTGTACACTCCAACTTCTTAATCTCACAATCTCTTGCGTCTGTTCCCCTCTTTCTTCCACAGTCTACGGTCTGCTTCACATTGGGGGAGGTGGCACAATAGGCTACAGGTCAGACAAGTTTCAGCCCTTCAAAACCACTACAGTGGGGATTGGAGAAATGAAGGGAAATCTACACAGAACAAAAGGAAGCAGAAAAAAAGCACTGAATTTAAAAAATGTAACTGCAGCCTGCGCACAGCATCTGAAAAAGACATGTACGAGGAAATGTGCGATGTAATCAGGCTATCGACAACAAGAGTTAAGTGTCTAAAGTAAATGACAAGGCACGAAAAGAAATGTTTTCACGTACATGGAAGAATCCAGCAATCTTTTGTTGTTTGCACAACAGGCCAATCTCAGATAATACACACTGCATTTGATTGGGAAGTCAAAGTCGTGCTGTTCAGTTACACGAGAGAAGAGGGCCTTGAAGGCCACACCCCTTTCTCAGCACCACACCTGTGCCAAGTGCCTGTGCCAGGTTCCATGGCATTTCATCGCGGGATGTTTTTTCCGCTGGGTTCTTTACTGCGATTTATTTTTTTTTTTTCTTTTTTAAATGAAAAAAGCCATCATTTTTTTAAAAATAATTTTTGGGGGTGTTTCAGCCCAACCCCCCATTTTCTTTCATTTGTATTTATTCCCAAACACCCACACCCCATATATATAATTTGCTAACTCCCCCTAAAAAATTTGATGGGTTTTTTCAAAAAAAGATTTGCAGTAAAAAACCCTGCAAACATCCCGCGTTGAAAGGACATCGTACCGATAGCCAAATCCCCTTACCACCGAACCCACAGCCACAAGAACTGCTTCCTGCTGTGCCAAACACCCATGTCAATCCCTGCGCAAGTCACATGTCCCTTCTTAGCGCTTCTCCCTCAGCTACAAGAACGGCTTACTGGCGCACCAAGCTCCAGCGTTGAGTCATGCTGAAGTTGCGCTGTTTAGCTGTTCAGCAGTGGCTTAGTTAAAAGGAAACCTGGTAAGAAATCCCATTTTCATTTACAGGCTGACCAGAAGGGATTGGAACAGCTCTTACGAAACATAGGGAAAAGGAAATCCAACTGTTCTGATCTTTTGAAGATTAACACAATAGAGAGCCTTTTATCTAAGTAAACAGGGTATGCCCAGACAGTAAAGTATTAACACAAAGAAGCTCTGGCACACATACTAGAAGTGCACTGCAACACGCTCCACATTCATACAGAGTTGAAGAGGAGGTAACCTACATATCCATACATTATAGAGACACAAGGATAGGGCGATTGTCTCACTAATCCTACCCATCAGACCCAGATCTGTGAAAATGAAAGTGGGCAGGCGCACGTGAACTGACTGATTCTGCACTGCTGGAAGGTCGCCCTGCAGCGCGTGGACGGCTCACCAACGTGCGACACCCCACTCCAGTACCGAGCGGTACGCAGATTGAAGAACATAGACCGGCGGCCAAGCGAACAGAAGAGGAGGACGAACCCAACTGCAAGGCGCGCGATGTTCCGGAGCCCACAACCGGCTCCTCCCTATACCCATACCGACAGAGCACATCAAAACCATTCTCAATGGTGAGCTGCCTTGCCTTGTGTCCCGGGGGCCCGTGGCACAAAGCACGATATTGGGCTGCCCGGCCGGAGCGGCCAGAGCCCCCCACCCGAGGAGAACCAGAAGTGGAGGCACACGAGACGTGGCCAGCGCCTCCAAGCATTTTCCTGCTCGCGCCGCGGCTCCGGAGATCCAGAGTTCATTGCCCTGAAGTGCTCCAAAAACCTTGGGGACGTGCGGACCTTGAGACAACGGGCATCTCCGAGAAGGACCCTAAAGGCGCATCGGACATTTGTGAGGTGAGTTATAAATATTAGAACTTGCTCACCCCTGCGCCTCCACGGTCCTGTGGCGCCCAGAGCTAAACAACCCTGCGTGCTCCCATACCAACTACTGGAGCGTTGTAAACATAGGTGGGAACCCCTATTCGCAATGACCTCATATGAGAGTACCAAGCCCTGACCCACTACACAGCACCACCTGAGCAGGCAAGTAACGGAACAGGGAGCGCAACAAAGGGTCAACTGCCTAACCACACAAAACCGGTTGAAAACAAAAATCGAACGACACAACGTATGCGCATAAGCAAGTTACACTGAAATAAACAATTGCAGCTCCTAATCTTACAGCACTAGGAGAAGGTGAACTTGCGAACCCCAACAACTCTTCATTCCTGGGCTTCATGAGACCCAGCCCACCCAACACCTGTACCTCAACGCGCCAAATACCCTTTCACAATTGGATAAAAGGACGCACATAGCGACCCCCACCCGATGCAATCCTGAAAGGAGAAAAAAGAGAGCCCAGCGTAAGGGGCAAAAAGCAATACCACCCCCCTGCTTCCTCAAGTTGAACAACGAGTGGATGACAATCACATCCTGGGATAGACACATCTGGGGTAGACTAGCCAAAAGCCCCAACACCGCCGCCCGCTCCTGGAATCAATCTGAAGGCATCCTCATATACATCAGAAGTACCACGTCCACGTGTTCGACTTCTCTCTAAGAAAATGGTACAGGCACCAACCCAACATGGCATATAAACAATCAAAGAGGAAAGAGTGGTGCGAAAAAAACTGGGCACTACCCCACGCGCCCGAGGACGTTAGTGAACCACCACCGCCCTAGTGTATCGACACACACAACGGAAACCCCATCAGTAGCAACACTGGCGAGATCTTGAAAGGGGCATAACCAAGCGCCTAACTCCTCAGCGCCCTGTGAGACTGCTTGATATTTGCTCAAAACCTACATCAAGCGTTTGCACAGACTTGCTACTAACGCAATCATTATCCAGTGCAAAAACACCTGCAAAAGTCTACATGAGCGTGAGACAAAAATTAGCCCCCTTTGCCTACACCCCAACACCTCCTTGCTTTAACAACTCCACCATGGCAGCGATGGATGCCACAGAAAACAAATCGGCAGCCACGAAAGGAGACATTGCAGCCCTGTTGGGTGGAATCAAGAACATGGGGTCCAGCATAGGAGACAAAATAGACAAAATCACACAATGCCTAGATAATATGGAAGAAAGACTTGAAGGGGTGGAAAACAATCAAGCGTCAATAGACACTCCTGAAGCACAGCTCGAGCATAGGATAACAGACTTGGAGCAACGAGAAGAGGACTTTAAGCTCAAAATGGACGCTTTGGAAAACCGGGAAAGACTGTTAGGGAGAATTCTCTGCTAAGGCTAAGTTCCCAAACCTAGTGAGTCCCCCAGCAGCTTTGCTGGATTTTTGGGGTTTATTTTATTCTCCTGCTAAGAGTGAGACTCTTTTTCTCCCACTCTTAGACATGATTTGAGATATCCTTTGACTTTGTAATGTGTTTTATGGGCTATGGGGTCTTTTACTCCATAGGGTTTCATGTGGTTTTTGGTAAGTGTGTTACACAGCATCCTTAGTGCAGTAACACAGGGGTGTCAGTGACCCCCAAACATAGACTCCATACCCTGTGACTGACTACTGTCTCCCAGGGCATGTAAAGTCACCATTGACTTTACTAGTCTTAAATTGGGAACAGAACCAGTACAAACCATCATATTGTGGAATTACTGGTAGGGGTAATTAGATTGCCCCTGGGTCTGTTTTTCAAGGGGGCACTGTGCAGTCCCCCCTCATCGAGTTTCTGGCTGGTGGCAGTGGTTACTACGCGAAATATTCCTTAAAAATATTTACTATGGGATTTTCCCATTCATTTTAAACGCACCACTTTTTGGTGCAATGTTAAAGATATTTATTTACTCCCTGGTTGGGTCTTTTTGCCAGGACTGTTTTAAAATGGCGTTTGTGTTCGCCTCTGTAACTCCAACCCAAGTCGAGCTCTTTGTCCCACTTTTTGGCAGGCTTCTACACAGAAGCCTCCAAAAGTGGTGCCACTCTGTCTGGGTCTACAGGATGTGTGGGAGGGGGGTTTAGGCACCCTGGACTGAGTTGCCTTGGCAACTCAAGTCGCACTCTTGTGTGATTGGCCCAGTGGTGAGCCGCCCGGCTCACCACTTAGCATGTTTGAGTGACAGCTAGGACTGATGAATGGGGGTTTTCTGCATAAAAGCTGGGCTTTGGGGACTGGAACTTCAGACGCTGCCACAGGACCAAAGAATCCGAAGAGGGAGAAGCTGAGCCGACCTGCAACGACGACCCCACCGGTGAGCCCTGCTAAACCGCCTCACCACTTCTTCCAACGACAAAGGAGATCTTCATCCCGAAGAGTCTTCTTCCTTTGACTGGTGGGGATAACCAGTTTGCCTGCCTTTTTGCCTTCCCGGATCATCTCGTGGCCGCCTTGCCTGTGCCAAGGACCCCGGCAACCGGGATACCACGTTTTACCACTACCGCGAATAAAAGGGTAGTACCTTTTAACCAGAGAACTCTGCGGCTGGTTTCTTCCCTGGCAGTGCAACGACCTTCAGCTTTCCTCCACGTCGAGATCTTCTCTTCCTCTGGACGATGCCGCGACTTGCACCCGCTGCCAGGAACTGCCCCCGCTGGAGGATTCTCTCCACTTTCAAGGTACTGTGTCTGCCTGGCCTCCCTCGCAACGGTCTGTGTGGGGTGTCTCTTAAATCCTCAATTTACCACTTGGGTTGGCCCTAGGCTGGCTAACTGAACTTTTCTGAGCTTAACTAATTCATTTTTGAACTCTCTGCAAGACTTTACAAGCCTTTTAAACTGTGTGATCTTGGGCGCATTGGTGTTCTACTCTCTTTAAGAGGGAGCCTGGCCTCTGAACGTTTTGCTCACAAGTAGACTTTGACTTTCCTGCCTTGCTGGGTGCTTCTAAAGTATTGTGTTGTGTGCTTTTCTAATTTCTGCCTTTTCCCTCCCTTTTTTTTGATAACTTATTGGAGTGCCATCTTTAGTTAAGCGCTCACCTCTGTCTGAAAATAAGTGGTGTTAACTAAGACTTGTCTAATAAGGAATAAGGGATGTATATATATTAATAGTGACTGTGCTTTGAACTTGCTTACAATAATAGTGCTGGAGTGTTTCTAAGTGTGTCTTTAAATAAATAAATATATACTTTGATACCAAAGCTCTGGTCAGTGTTTATACTCTATATACTGTCTAACTCTTCTCGAGAGAAGTCTGGCTGCTCAGCCACAGCTACCAGGTAAATCTGGGTGGTACAGACTGCTACCAATTGGGTTTACTGCCAACACCTGTAGTCTTAAGCCTTTTGCAGTGGTCCCTAAAGGAACTGCACAGGTTTCTACCTAACAAAGACGGAATAATCTGCTCATTTTTGGGATTCCGGAACGAGAAGGTTGAAACTGAAATCGATCTCAGGAAAACGTTCCACGACATCATCAAGCTCCTGGTCGCTGATGATGCAATAGACAAACCCAAAACAGAACAAATACACAGAGCCGGGGGTCCCCCGGGAGGACCAAGATCTGTCCTCGCCCGATTCCATCGCTTCCAAGACAAGCCCAGAGTGCTTGAGAAGGCAAGACGTAGCAAGGCAATTACTCTAGGAGGCGCTCAAATATCAATATACCAGGACCTATCCTCCCTGACACTGGCCCTCAGGCGGATGTGCAGACCCCTCACAAAATGGTTGAAGGAACGGAACATTCGATACAGGTGGGGCTAGCCTTCTCCCTTTCCTTTGAATATGAAGGAACAAAGATACGAGTAAGATCAGAAAAAGAAATCAAGGCATGCATCTCTGTGCTAATTGGACCTCGGGAAGGAGACGATCGGGAAGGAGACGATCGAGAAGTGCCGAGACAGGAGGAACGAGGATGGCGCATCCAGGGTCCCAGGAGAAAGCGGGTGAAAGGCTTGAGAAAATATCGGAGAGGCAATGCCTCCCCTGAAGGAGAAAACTAAGTATTGTTGAACTTGGTAAAATAGAAACACTTTACTGTAGAGAATGGGACCTGCTTAAGTGGCCGACTTAAAGCCTCCAGTACGGCCACAACATGTGAATTGGGGGCGGGGGGGACACAACAGGGGCTCAATTAACATTGAGGTTTCTTACCAGGTCATGGGCTGTCAAGTAACGGCCCCCACTGGTGGTTCAATGCAGGGCCGGTGCTATCAACCTCGTTCGATCGGACGCCACCAACGGGGAAATGGGAGGGAAGAGGGTAGGGAAGGGGGGGTAGACAAGGGGACGGGGCCAAAACAGCATCTCCACTGGTTCAAAAAGCTGGATATAGAGTGATGTTTGACGGACAGACAGATTACTGGTCACTGAATGTAAGCCAATTCCCCCACAAGAGTATTCAATGGCACCGACATCTGATGCAAGGGGAAGGAACACCCTAAGGGTAGGGACACTCAATGTAAAAGGTCTCATCTCGCCAACTAAGAGATCACTGGTATCCAGAGAATTCCATAAGGCCAAGATAGATATTCTCCTACTACAGAAGACTAAATATGCCAAGGGGGAGGAGCAGCAAATCCTCGGGAGGCGTATGGGTACAGAGTTCTGGGGATTTGGTCCACTAAAGAAGGGAGGAGTGGGGATCCTCATTAGAAAAGTAATAGAGTTTGAGTTAGCCAAGACCTGGTCCGATGTAGAAGGGCGTGCCCTATTGGTAAAGGGGTCCATTGGAAAAGTGAAGGTTACGATTGCCACAATCTACTCCCCCAATTCAGGACAGGCCCGATTCCTGGCTAAAATGATCCCTAAAATAATGCTAGAGGCCTCAAGCCATATTCTAGGAGGGGACTTCAACCAATGGGTGGACCCAACTATGGATTGAAAGCCTGGTAACCCTGAGGCAACAGACCAGAATAAGGGTGACGGCACAGAGTTTGCTGAGGTGATGGATATATATGGAATGAGAGACGTGTGGAGAGATATGCACCCAAACGAACGGGGTTACTCTTTTTACTCCACCCCTCACAACACACTTACCCAAATCGACTACATATATTTATCCAAAGATCTTTCAGACATCACAACACGGTCAGAGATGGTCCCAGTCACATGGTCTGATCATGACATGGTGGTAGCTGGCACCCGGTGGGATAACCTGCCTGTCGCGGGAGCGAAATGGAGATGTAATCGGTCTCTTTAAGACAGAAATGGAGAAAGAGATTAGTGAATATTTTAAACTGAACAATACTGGCGAGGTATCCAAACAGGTAGTCTGGTAAGCGGGGAAAGCTACGTGGAGAGGTATAATAAAAGAGGGGTCCCGCAAGGAGAAAGAGAGACATATTATCGAAAACAGACTCAGAACCGAGATCCGTCAGCTAGAAGGGGAAATTAGGAGGGAAGATTAGAATGACCTCAACAAAATCAATGAAGCAAAAAAGAAAAGGGAGGAACTGTGACTATTAGAACATGAACAGATAGTGCGCAAGCTCCGACTCCTGAAACAGACATTTTATGAGAAAGGAGGCAGAGCTGACACACTGTTGGCCACCAGACTGAGGGAACAAAGATCTGAGCGAAAAGTGCTAGAAATAATTGAGGATAACCCTGCTCCAGCCGATACCACCCCCACCATCCCGGAATCCTTTGCTACTTTCTACGAGACCCTATACACCTCGGAAGCAAACCTTGATAAACCAGATACCAAGACCTATCTGTCCTCTATCACTATGCCCAAGATATCAGGTCCGGACTAAGAGCTGTTAGAATCCCCTATAGCTGAACAAGAAGTCCAGAATGCAATAAAGAGGTTAACCGTGGGCAAATCTCCAGGAGAAGATGGTTACACGGCCGGATTCTATAAAACCTTTAGTGCACAACTCCCGTCATTCATGGTAGAGCTCTTCAATGAAATACTAGAGTCAGGAAAAATGCAGACTCCTTCATCCGTGCACTGATTACAGTAATTCCCAAAGAGGGAAGAGACCCCAGAAAATGCAGATCCTATCGCCCCATCTCCCTGCTTAATTTAGACGCAAAAATGCATACAAGGGTTCTGGTTGCTAGATTAGAGACAATAATGCCCCAGCTCATCCATCCCGATCAGGTGGGCTTTATACTGGGGAGATAGGGAGCTGATACAATGCGCAAAACACTCCATCTTATTCATGCATCCCAGAATATGCCCATGGAACCCGTCTTCTTCTCAATCGACGCAGAGAAGGTCTTTGACAGGTTAGAGTGGGAATTTTTCAGGCCGGTCCTATGAAAGGTGGGGATAAGCCCAAGGTTCAGAAAGGGAATACAGGCGGTGTACACATCTCCTAAAGCACCTATATTTGTGAATGGAGAATACTCCAGATGGTTTGAGCTAGAACAGGCACTCGGCAGGGATGCCCTCTCTCCGCTCTCTCTCTGGAACCCTTGGCACAAAAGATGAGGGCTGACCCCCGGGTAGAGGGAATGCAACTGGGAGGGTTTGAATACAAGGTGGCCCTTTACGCCGATGACATACTTTTACATATGACTAGCCCCTTTACATCCATCCCCCGGGCTCTCCACCTACTAGAAGACTATGGTTGACTCTCTGGGTTTAAAGTGAACAAAGCCAAGTCTACTCTCTTCCCCCTGCAGGGTTCAATGGAGACAAACAAAGACAAATTCTCCTTATTAGGTTTCAAGATCGAACACTCAACTGAAATACTTAGGCATACAAAATCACTATAGACCTAGGCGGCCTATACAAAGCCAACTTCCCTCCCCTTCTCCAAAGGTTCCACGCAGATCTTAGTAAATGGAGCAAGCTGACGGTCTCATGGTTAGGGTGACTCAACGCCATTAAAATGGTGTGTCTCCCCCGGTACTTGTACCCCTTCCAAATGCTCCCCATCGAGATGCCAAGGAACTTTTTCATGGAGGTCAAGAGAGCCATTGTGGGATTCCTCTGGCAGGGGAAAAAGGCTAGAATTTCATACGACACCCTAACACTTACCAAGGACGAAGGTGGGGTAGGTCTCCCGGACCTAAGAAATATTATGAAGCGGCCCAATTACGAGTCCTAATCCCCCATCTACGCAATCACAAAGAACCCCAATGGATCACCATGGACAATCACTACCTATCACCGGCCACAGTTTCGGAGTGGCTATGGGCCCCCAGGAAAAAGCTTTATAATAGAATCAAAAACCACCCAATACTGGGCACGATGGGGGGATCTGGAGAAAGGGTACAAGGATGCAAAAGGTCTCCACATGGCCATCCCCACTTAGCCACTTATGGTCCCCTGTGATTAGCGAACACATTCCCAAAGTGGAGAGGTTCCAAAAGTGGTCTGACAGGCCCTGGGGATAGGCACATTGCCCATCTTTCAATATCTACAGATAAAAGGCATTCTGACGAAAGCAGAATGGAGGGACAAGCTGAAGAGGGACCTTACCCCCTTTGAAACACTATTAGACACCAGAACAGAGATGAAGGGCTTGATATCTGCCATGTATAAAGAACTGGTAGAGGCAGGGAACAGGACTACGGAATAATTGAGAGGCAGATGGGAGAGGGAAATAGATGAACACATAATCCCAGACATGTGGGGAAGAATGTGCAAAGCGCCCTCGCAAATATCCATATCGAGTCAATACAAATTACATGCTATCAAATGATTACACAGACGGCAATACGACCCTCTCAGGCTCTCTAGGATGTTCCAAACGGCCAGTCCACAATGTTGGCGTGAATGTGGTGGGGTCGCTGACTACTGGCATATGTGTTGGGGTTGTCCCCGAATAAGGGTATACTGGGAAGAGGTCCTGGGTTGGCATCCACAGAACTGCAGACCCCCATCTTGTATTGCTTGGCCTTGAAAAAAGCAAGGGCGAATGGAGAAGGATTAAAGGTTTGGTCCCTCAGTTATTGCTAGATGCCCGTGCCATACTCGAGATGAAATGGAAGTCTAGAATGATCCCGAGTGAGAGTGAACGGATTAACGTGGCCTCAAATATATTTATAATGGAAAAGATAACAGCATCCCTTCATGGGAGAGCCTGACAATGCGAGGTCCTATGGATGGACTTTAAGAGTAAACACTTGTCAGGAGTACCACAGTGATGAACAGGGGAGTGGAAGGTGGAGGTCCCCCATTCTCTGGGCGGGTCGAAATTGACTGAAGCACTGGGTTGAAATGTAATGCATGTGATCTAAAAAGCTGTGAATGAAGGCATAAAAAGACTCTCCCAACGAGGCAGTCCCCTCGCTCACAAGTTGTGACCACTCACAGACACACACAGACATGTCAATAAAGATGCTTGCTCGGCCCATGGGGGGGGGTGGAGGGAGGGAGAAGGGAAAGTCATGTTGAAGACTCGTAGCTCGAAGCCGGATCTACCTAAATGATGTATGATTAGACAATACTTTTGAAAAGCTCTGTTTTTGTTTTGTATTTTTGAGTGTGTTTTGTTTTTACTATGACTGGCATTGAACAAAACTCGATAAAAAAGAATTAAAAAAAAATATAATGGCAAAGTTTGCTGTGTCTATTTGTGGTGAAACTCAATTAACCCGTAGACAGGATGGCCTTATCCCCAAAATATCAGGTATAAAAAAATTGTTTTTAATATAAAAATTGTTTTTATATCGGCGCGAAGACACTATGTCTGATCCACTTCCGGGCCCTTTATAGCTTAATGGTCTGGAAAATTATCAGATCAAAACTGTGAATCGATAGGTTGGTACTACCCGTTACAGCTTTTTGCTGTCTACCAGTTTCAGTGGTATACATTTGTTACAACCACTTTCTCTTCAGGACAGTCTTCGGTTAAAAAGTACAGTAATATACTCACTAGTCTCTGGTGTTAATGAACGTGTGCATAAATTCTTATCGCACTGTCATAGTTTGCCGTGTCTGGAGACTATAGTTGAGGCCCCAAGCGCTTTTCTTATGATGGATCCCAGCGTTCAAGCTAATGTGGCTGGGCCATGTTGCCTCATGTGACCAATTGGTCTCTCCGAATGGTCGCATCGGTCTTATTATCCAGGTCCCGCCAGCTGGTCTTACTTCGTCGGTTCTAAACGAGCATTGAAAAAAAAGCATTTTTGTCTATTTCCGAGGCTAGTCACCTCATAATGGAAATTGAATCTCTTAAAAGGTATACGCGTCCAAATCAATCTCTGGCCTCAATTAAGAGTAGCTAAGCAGTCAACATTAGTCACCCCCATGGAAAAATGTGTACAATCCCCAGCTAATGCCTCCTGTGCTTGTAAGCGGGCGATTAAAACTCCAGATCCTTTGGTCCAATATGAGATTTCTAGACATTATCACATGGAGCCTGCAGTGGACACCCACGCAAACCCTCTTTTTGATTTCTTTTTCCCACCAGGAGTAGGGGACAGCCCCACTCCCCTTACAAATAGTCACCATACAATAATGTTGCCACAGCCTTTTCCCGGCGACTATATGTATGGCAGAAATATTACCGGATTCCCGTCTGTGCTCATGGCATCCCGCCTCATACCTGTTTGCAGAGCCAAGGGTGAGAGGGGAATGGCTGCGGGTGCATATCAGGCTTGGCTTTGGTGCGGCAAGACAATGCAGTAATGTGTACGTTTATCACGCTGTTTGTAATATGTGGCTGGTTTCGCCTTTTTCATTTGGTTTGGAAGCGTTTTGTGCTTTGTCTGGCTCTGATAATGCGGAGTACCAGAGCGTTAGCAAAAACTGTCAAAATGACCACCTCCTTTAACAGTGTCTCCTCCTCAAATTATGACAGTTTGCATTTAAGGGATGAATTCAATTAGGACATACAGGACATTTGGGCTATTCCAATGATAAATCTTGGCTTGGAGAAGGAGAAAGTTGCTGATCAGAATGACCATGGTGGTTTACCAGAGGAAGTACCGGCTGATAGTTAAGTGGGAGTTTTTGCTCGAATTTCCCAAGCTGTGAGCATGGTACTGCAGCTCCTGTTGTTGAGTATGGAAAGTTATTGCAGATGTTGTTTCTTTGTCCAGTAGTGAAAATAAGGGCTCGAAAAAGGGTTCGAATGAGGGCCGCAATGGGCCTGTAAATTGGCAATATATTACATAAACGATTATACAGGATCTTAGTCAATGTCAAACCAGTTCAACTTTATTTCTATTTGATTGTTTATATAGTGCTTTAATCCAAAGCGCTTTACAGTTTAACAACACAGGAACATTAAACATGGAACATAGAAGCAAAAACAGTTTATATGAGACAAACCAGAAAAATATGTGGAACAATTTGCATTTGAGGAGGAAGAAGAATGGGGGGGAAGGGAAGGAGAAAAGGGAGAGAGCGTAGGAAGTAGTGGGAGTAGGGGGGAGGATGGAGATCATGGGGAGACAGGGAAGATAAAGGAATGAGGAAGAGGGTATTGGAAGGAGAGAGAAAAGGTGTCAGGGAGGGGGGTGGAGAAGGAGTGCTTTCAAGGAGGAAAGGAAGGAGGAATAGGTGGAAGTGGAGCGGATAGTGAAAGGGAGTTCCAATGTAAAAGCAGAAACGAGAGGAGGCACAAGGTGGTGGGGGGGTGTAAAGCAAGAAGAGATCAGCAGAATGAAGGGAGCGAGAGGGGGTATAGAATGAGAGAAGAGAGGAGAGGTAAAGAGGGGCTACGTCATAAAGCGATTTAAAGACAAGATAAAGGAAGTGAAATTTAAGTTGGGAATGGAAAGGAAGCCAGCCTAGGTTGGAAAGTGAGTTGGAGATGGAATCATGGGTAGAGAGAAGACAGATGGTATGGATGGCAGAGTGGTAGAGGGATTTAAGGGGGGTAAGATGGAAGGCAGGGAGAAAGATAAAGAGAGAAGAACAGTAGAAAAGGCAAGAAAAGATAAGGGAGGAGATTAAGAGCTTGGTAGCATGGAAGGTGAGAGAAGAACAGACTTTACGGATATTGAAGAGGTGGTAGCGACAACAGCGAGACGTAAGGAAATCTGGTGAGTAAAGGACAGGGATGAGTCAAAGTAGATTCCTAGATTCCGGGTATGAGAGAAAATCGGAAGATTAGAATGGCGAAAATGAATAGAGGGAGGGGGAATTGTGTTAGAAGGGAAGAATAAGACCTCAGTCTTGCCAGTATTGAGAGAGATAGTAAGAGGACATCCGATTTTTAATGGCAGTGAGATAGGAGGAGAGATTTAGAAGTAGGTCAGCAGAGAAGGAAGAAAAGGGGAGGAAGAGCAGAGTATCATCAGCATAGAAATGGTGAGAAATACTGAATGATGAGATGAGAGGAGCGAGAAGTGAAGTATAGAGAGAAAATAAGAAGGGTCCGAGGACGGAGCCTTGGAGGACGCCGTAGTCCAGAGGGAAGGTGGAGGAGGTACGTCCTCCCCAAGAGACGGCGAATGAGCGGTGTGAAAGATAAGAGGAGAGCCAGTTAAGGACTGAGCCTTGGAAGCCGAAGGAGGAAAGAGTATTGAGAAGTAAGAAATAAGAATTCATTCTTGGGTTGATTCCATATTTCACAACTGCCCTCTGACAAGGTTGATAAAGCATCACAAACTGATCCAGTGGTCATTCAGGAGGTTAGCACTATGGCAGACATAGCTTGTCAAACGAGTTTGCCCAAGATTATCACTACATCGAATGTTCCCCAGGAAAGCAGTATATATCAGCCTGTGTCCATCTGCTCAGACTCTCGCTCCACTCTCGAATTGGTATCTGTTGCCCTTTCAGAAAGTACTTTGTTATCCTCCCAAAAACCTGTGTGTCCACCTAAATCCACACATATACCGGTTATCTCGCTGTTTGGAAAGGATATCCATGTGAAGAAGTCCTGTATGCCAGAGGTAACTGACCCTACTTTAAGAGGTTTTGTGATGGAACGAAGAAACCCTGTTATTGCCAATGTAAATAAACCAGAACAGACGGAATCTAGAGAGAAGCTGAGAAACAAGGCCCTATCTTGGTTACGCTCTAAAGCTGGCCACGGCTAAGTTAGAGCCTGAGATCTACTAATCCTGCGGAAAGTTCAAATTAAAGATTGGTGCTCTGGGAATGACAGAGATTGCATCATTACAGGTTGCGGCCAGACCAATTTGCCTTTGTTTCTGAGTCTGTATAACAATGTGAATGAATCTTCACAGGCCGCCAAGTTAAGGCTCATACTGAATTGATGCTGTTCTTTTTCCTTTTTTCCGTGATTTTTTAGTATTTTTGTTACATGTTTGGGTATTATTGTGTTGTGTGGTGTTTATGTTTGGTTAGCGCCCTTATACCTACGGGCTAGTGTGTTGGCGCTTTACAAATAAAAGAAGAACAAGTTACTCTCTTAGCTGGTAACGTTCTTTCGATGGGATGGTCCGACGACGTATTCCACATCTTTGACAGTAATCACCACAGCTGTGTTGCTTTGGCAAATTTTCTGCGTCTGCGTCCTGCGTCGATGACGTCGATGCGCCGTCCCCGAGGACCTCCTCCGACGGCCGACGTCACCTGATGCGATAAGTAGGATGCACAACGCCCGTAGCCTCAGTTGTAGTTTTTTCCCCCCAGAATGTGTGACACCAGTCTTCTGCCAGTCAGACACACAAGGCCTTACGGAAACGTAAGCTGCAATCGCATAAGAAATTCTGCAACGGGGAAGGTAGGGAGGGAACGATATGGAATACGTCGGACCATCCCATCGAAAGAACGTTACCAGGTTAGAGAGTAACTACTTCTTCGAGGGGATTGGGTCCTCCGTCGTATTCCATATCTTTGACAGACTCCCAAAGCAGTACCAAAGCAAGGAGGTGGGAAAAGAATTTAGAACACAAATCTAGCATGCCCAATCAAATTGCGGAATAAAGGACTGCCTTGCCAAAGGCCAGATCCTGTCCTCGGATGGAATCGAGGGAGTGATGACGTACGTGAAGTATGTACTGAAGCCCAGGTGGCTGCATCACAGATGTTATGAACAGGAATAACCCTCTGTAGGGCAGTAGATGCAGCCATACCCCTGGTTGAATGGGCCCGCAAGCCAGCCTGTGGGTCCTTACCCGCCAAGCGGTAACACTCGGAGATAGCCAAAATAATCCAACGAGACAAAGTCTGTTTCGTAACAGCTTGTCCCAAACACTTTCCAGAGTAACGAATGAAGAGTTGATCGTCCACTCTGACCCGGGATATGCGTGAAATATAAAAGCTCAACGCTCTCTTAGGATCAAGCCTAGGAGCCTCTCCTCTTCCTTACCAGGATGCGGAGGAGGATAGAATGCCGGAAGAACAACCTTCTGGCCCCAAATTAAATTCCGAAACCACCTTCGGAAGAAAGGAAGGACGAACTCGAAGGACATCCCTGTCCTTATGAAATACAGTGGAGGGTGGCTTAACTGAAAGTGCCTGTAACTCACTCACTCTGTGAGTGGAAGTAACCGCAACTAAAAACACAGTTTTAAGAGTTAACAGCCTCAAAGGGCAAGAATGCAAAGGCTCAAACGGAGCACCCATAAGAAACTTAAGAACAAGGTTCAAATCCCAACCGGGCACCAGAAAAGGTGAAGGAGGGAACACATTAGTGAGCCCTTTCAAAAACTGAGAAATTAAAGGAATCTTAAAATAGGAACATTCTTCAGACGAGCGCTTAAATATGGACAGCACCGCCAGGTAACCTTTAATGGTACCCACTTGCAAGCCCCTGTGGGCCAAGGAAAGCAAAAAAGACAGAACCATGGGAATGTCACACTCAAAAGGATCCACATTCTTGACTCTGCACCAGTCGCAGAATTTACGCTAACGGCAACAGTACAGAGACTTTGTTGCCGGCCGTCTGGCCGAGAGCAACACCTCCAACACGTCTTCAGGGAGGTCCCAATCCTTATACCTCAACCTTTCAGAAGCCAAGCGTGAAGGTTGAGGGATCTGACCTCTGGATGGAGAACCTGACCCCCCCTCCCGTGAGAGCAGATCGTCTCGGTAGGGAAGACGACATCGAGGGCAGATGGACAAGTCGAGAAGGTCCGGGTACCACGTCTTCAGGGCCCACGCCGGAGCAATGAGGATCATCCGGGAACCGAACCGACGTAACCTCCGCAACCGCTGCAGTACTTGTGGGATGACAGGGACGGAAGGCGCCTTTTGGAGGAAATTCCCGCGAGCAGAACCTTTCGCACTTCCGGTTGACACTGGAGGCGAACAGATCCACTTGAGGGGTCCCCCAAAGGGCGAAGATCTCCAGGAGAATCTCCTGAGCCAGCTCCCACTCGTGAGAGATCGTGCTCTGCCTGCTCAGAGCGTCCCCCGTCTCGTTGTCGTCTCCGGCCAGATGAACAGCCGAGATCGAAACTTCCTGCTGGGTGGCCCAGAACTCGAGCTGCATCGCCTCCCTGCACAGAGGAAGTGACCCTGCCCCCCCTTTTTGTTGAGGTAGTGCATGGCCACCGTGTTGTCTGCTAGAATCAGGACACTCTTTCCTCGCACAGTCGGCAGAAAAGCCTTCATGGCTAGCCTGACGGCCATCAGCTCCAACAGATTGACATGGAGTCTGGACTCTGACGGAGACCAACGACCGCTGAATATCAACTCATTGGCATGAGCTCCCCATCCCGAGGGATGCGTCCGTCACGATCGTCAGAGGTAGCCAAAATGGGGCCCCCTTCATCAGATTGCCTTCGACGGCCCACCACAGAAGGTCCTGAGCGACCGAGGGCGGCACCTCAACAAGGTCCGACATCCTGCCGGAAGAGTGCGACCACTGCATCTTGAGTGCCCACTACAAAGATCTCATCCGCAGACAAGCCTCTGGCACCAGAAGAATGCAGGATGCCATGAGGCTGAGCAACCTCAAGAACTCAAACGCCGGGAGCGTCTGGGCAAGTTGAAACTTGTGCACCATCTGCTGAATGTGAAGAGCCCACACCTGGGGAGGAAAACACAGCCGCAGGGATGTGTCGAGCACTGCTCTGATATACTGGAGCCGCTGTGTTGGCGTCAAATGGGACTTTCTTAAATTGAGGAAGAAGCCCAGCTTGTGAAGGGAGAGGCAGGTGACGGAAAGATGAACCAGGACTTGCTCGGGAGAGATCCCCCTGATCAACCAATCGTCCAGGCAGGGGTAGACGTGAATCCCCCCCTTTCCTGAGATGCGCTGCCACCACCACCATGAGCTTGGTGAAAACCCTTGGGCGGAGGTCAATCCAAATGGCAGGACCCGAAACTGAAAGTATGAGTCGCTAACCGCGAACCTCAGGTACTTCGTGTGCTTGGGATGGATCGGCACATGGAAGTAAGCGTCCTTGAGGTCGAGAGACACCAACCAGTCCTGAAGTTGAAGGGCCTGGAGGACTTGAGAGAGAGAGTATCCATCTTGAACTTGTCCTTCTGGAGGAGTTTGTTCAAACCGCGCAAGTCCATGATGGGTCTCAATCCCCCGTCTTTCTTCGAAATCAAGAAATAAGGGGAATACCATCCCTTGTTCCTCTCCGCTACAGGCATCAGTTCAATGGCGCCTTTCTCCAGCAGGGCTTGAATTTCCTGCGCAAGGAGCGGATCCGGACTCTTCAAAGAGAGGTTCCCAGATGGATTGTCGTGAGGCATCTGCCGAAAGGGAAGATAGTAGCCGTGGGTTATGATCTCCAGAACCCACACATCTGAAGTAATGGCACGCCACTCTACAAGATGCTGCGCCAGCCTTCCCCCAAACCGGCGAACCATGGGACCTGGCCTCATGACTGAGTGGTAGCGGCTGCAGAGTTGCCTGAGGGCAAAGAGGCAACTGCCCGAGCGGCATTGGCACCTCGAGTACCCTGTTTTCCACCTCTGGCACTCTTACGGTGGCCTCTTTGACTGACAGCTCCTCTCGCTTTACTGAAGGAAGAGTAATAGCAAAAGGAACCTCCCCTTCATTGTTGTCCCCTAGGACGAAAAGGCAGAGGTTGGCGAACTGCAGCGCCCAACGACTTCGCTGCAGCTTTGGAGGTCTGCAACCTCTCAAGGCTCTCGTCAGCCTTGCTGCCAAAAAGATGTTCACCGTCAAAAGGCATGTTGAGGAGCCAAGGCTGCACATCAGGAGCGAACCCGGACTTCCGCAACCACGCAAACCTGCGTATTACGGTGCTCGCCGCCATGGACCGGCTGACACAATCTGCCCTGTCCAAACCCGACTGAACGGCCTCACACATGGCATCCTTGCCATCCTGAACCATAGCAAGGAAACCATCCCGTTCATCCCCTTCGGGAATATGTTCAGCCGCTAATGCAACACAGTTCCACAGAGTGTGTGTGAAACGAGACAAGGCACATACAGAGTTGGCCGCCTGAAGCGCCATTCCCCCTGAAGAAAACACTTTCTTCGCCCAGCCATCAAAACGTTTGTCGTCCATATCCGGAGGGATGGTAGGATACGACGCCTGCTTTGCCAGGGCCGTAGCCGCCTGCACCACCAAACTCTCCGGAATGGGGTGCCTGGACAAGTAGCAGGGGTCGCTACTGGCTGGACGGTATTTTTGCGACAAAGACTTGCCCACTGCCGGGAGACTCTCCGGAGCAGTCCAAGCCGCCGCCACCCTTCTCTTCAGAGCCATATGAAACGGCAGAACCAGGTCAGTGGGGGGACCAAGATCGAGGATGTCCATGAGATCATCCTGAACAAACTCCCCTGGGGGAGCCGACCATCCCAAGTACTCGGTGACCCGAGACATAAGGCGCCGGTACGAAGAATCGGCATGAGTGCCAGGCTCAGGCCTACAAAACGCCACCTCCGCAGAGGTGTCCAGCCCACTGGCATCATGCAGTGACTGCCTCAGGTCTTCAAATTGGCTATGGCCCGAGAGAAGCTCATCTGGCACCGTAACCGGAACCAAGCCCTCATCAGAACCCTCATCGCCCTCTGAAATGTACTCCAGGCGGTGAGAGGAAGACACCTGGGGAACCAAAGCTATGCCTGACCTTAGCCAGAGCCTTTCTAGGAGCTACCCCCGTGCCACGGGGCCCCTCTGGCACCACTGCCTCGAAAGGCGTTGAGGGCGCCGAATGAGTCGGCGCCGGCGTCGAGCGAAATCGGCGTCGACGTCAGCCACAGCGCTGCCAGCATCGGCGGCGTTGACACAGGCCTCGAAGCCAGAGCTCCGAGCGTGTCCTTCGACGACCTAGGCACCGACGGCATCAATGACCCCCTCGGAGGCGGAGTCTCGAGAGGTCGTCGACGTCCTCAGCGCCACAGGCGTTGACGTCTTCCTCAAAGACTGCACAGGATCACACGGTCTCGAGCGTGTCAAGGGCCGCGACCTGGAACGGGCATGGTGAGAACGGTTACCCTTGTCCGAGCGGGACCTGTCCCGCGAACCATGCCGACCACCAGAGCCCAAAGGCGTGCGAGCTGTGTCTCTCGACCGATCACGACTGACCCCACTCGGAGGCGCGGACGGACCGGTGCCCTGCGATTCCAGAATCGCTAACATCTTCCCGAAGGAAGCCCATTCCTCCGGTGTTGCTTGCATGGTGGGAAAAGCGACCCGCCGACGGGCGGAGTCCTCGGAAGAGGACGGGGAAGGCGACTGATGCCGGTGCTTCCGGGAATGCCTCGAAGAGGCAGGAGTGGCGAGACCGACTCCTGGAAGGAGACCCACTGGACCTCTGACAATGACGCGGAGAGTTGCCTCTCGAATCATCCATCGAAAGCCCCTCAGACCTCGACTTCCGGAGCTTAGACAACCTACCTACCGACAACGTCTTCTTGTGCTCCTGCAAGGCCTTGGCCATGAGCGACTGGAAGTCGACACAGTCGTCCATGTCGTGGGCCTCCCCGAGGCACCAGAGGCAGGCGTTGTGTGAGTCCGTTACCGACATCTTGGACCCACAGTCCCCGCATTTCTCTAAGCCCGGACGCGGGGTTGAAGACGAGGTAGACATTGTCACGAACAGGCTTTTCACAAAAACTGAACAGGTTCAAAGAACCGAGAAGAATACAACAGAAACTCCAAAGAGTCGAGGCGTACCGAGATTCACGAAGCGAACAAGTTCGCGGAAAAAACGGAACTGAGGCTACGGGCGTTGTGCGTCCTACTTATCACATCGGGTGACGTCGGCCGTCGGAGGAGGTCCTCGGGGACGGCGCATCGACGTCATCGACGCAGGACGAAGAACATTTTCCGAAGCAGCATAGCTGTGGTGATTACTGTCAAAGATATGTAATACGTCGGAGGACCCAATCCCCTCGAAATGGGTGTTATTCGCTGTATAAAAACAATAAAATACAGATATAAATAGTGGGCTTTCATTTATGAACAGCGTTTGGAGGGGATTTTCCACCTCTTCAACTGACACAATAATTTACAAATCAGTGTAAAAGGTACTGCACTTTTTTGCAAAGATATAGGCTAAAAGACATATTGATGTGATTATAAAGAGTTAATTACCCAGTCCACGACTTCAATAGCTGCCACAGTATCTAGTAAAAGTACTATGCACATGAAAATATGTGTATGCACAAAAAATGGTATGCTCAGTATAATCATTTTAGTTGAGGCTTTTTGTTGTCACTGCTCAGAGACGATGCAGAATGTGTTTAATGCCATTGGGAAAAAAACACTTGTGTATTATAAAAAAAAGAATCTTATCACTGATGTGGCTGGCAAAAACTCCACACATGGAACAATAGTAGCTAAAAGGGTGTACCAGAAGACATACTAATACGAGTTCATGTGCACTTTAATGAAGTAATTCACTGTCCAGGAGAACATGCATATCATAATGTGTGTCAGGATGATAATTGCATCAGAATAACTACACCATAGATTATGATCCATTAAAGTTACTCACCGTAGTGACTAGAGTGACATAGTCCATAGTCCCCTTTCCTCCATCCTTGTGGGCTTCCCCTATCATGGGGACAGTACCGGAGCCTTTGGTAGCAGAAAATTGAGCTTCGCCTTTAAATTTAGTATAGTGCACAGGGGAACAGCACCCCCAGAAAGTGCCCTACGCCTTGCAGAGTGAGAGGAGACTCTTGGGTGTGGGGATTAACCGCTGCACAGCCCTGTCCCAGCGCACTTCAGGGAACACCAGATTCTGGGCTGAAGACAGCTGCGACTTCTGTCAGTTGAGGGAAAAGACCAGATGGTGAAGAACATCTGCCAGCCGTTGGCAGGAATGCACTGCCGCCTCAGGAGAGCTGGCTCTGACCAACAAGTCATCCAGATAAGAATATAAGTGGTGGCCCTCCAGGCAGAGGAGACCAGCCACTGCATTCATCAGTTTCCTGAACACTTGAGGGGCCGAATTGAGGCCAAAGGGCAGCACCTTGTACTGGAAGTGGTACGACATAATCGTGAACCGCAAAAACGTCTGATGCAGCTCGTAGATGGAGACATGAAGGGACGCATCCTTGAGGTCTAGGGAACACATCCAGTCCCCTGCACACATCGGTTCTGCTATGTGCCCAGAAGAACAAGTTACTTACCAACTGTAACGTTCTTTCGACTGGATGTTCCTCCCACATATTCCTCATCTTGTGATAATTCGTTATCTCCAGCTTTGCTGCTTCGGAAAAAAAAATTTTCGGCAGAGGGCGCTGTGCTTGAGGTCGTGGCATCGATTGTCCCTCGACGGACTCCGTACTCTGTCGACGTCACCAATGGTATAAATAGCTCGAGCCGCTCCCGTTGCTTCAGTTCTGTTTTTTCGATGAACTATATAGGAGGAACACCCAGGCGTGCACCATGAGGAAAGTGTAAGAAAACGTAAAACTGTACTGTGGGGTAGGATGGGAGGGTCGATGAGGAATACGTGGGAGGAACATCCCGTCGAAAGAACGTTACAGTTGGTAAGTAACTTGTTCTTTGAATGGATTGTGTCCGCCTACGTATTCCTCATCTTGTGATAGGCTCCCATAGCAGTATCAATTTTGGAGGTGGGAGTACTAATTTCAGTTTTCGTGGACAGAATACAGAACTGCCTTGGCAAATAAACCCTCATTAGAGGAGACAGTATCCAAACAATAATGTTTAACAAAAGTATGCCTTTTTTTACAGGTTGCAGCTGCACAAATATCTGCTGCCGGGACTCCCCTCTTTAGAGCCGCAGAAGTAGCCATTCCCCCTGTAGAATGGGCACGAAGCCCATCTGGTGGTTCTTTTCCCGCTAATCTGTAGCATTCAACTATGGCTAATATGATCCAGCGGGAAATGGTCTGTTTTGTACAGATAAGCCTAATTTATGACCAGTATAACCCACAAATAGTTGGTCATCTTGTCTCAATTTAGCCATTCTTGAGATGTAAAAACTAAGAGCCCTCTTGGGATCTAGTCTGTGTAATCTCTCCTCTTCCTTGCCCAGATGAGGAGGAGGATAAAAAGTTGGTAGTACTATTTTTTGTGACAAATGGAAGTCCGAGACTACTTTTGGCAAGAACAAAGGTTTAACTTTAATATCCTTATAAAAAATAGTATATGGTGGTTTGCATGAGAGAGCCTGAAGTTCGCTAACCCTGCGGGCTGATGATAGGGCCACAAGAAGGACAGTTTTTAGAGTTAAAAGCTTCAATGGACATGAATGCAGAGGCTCAAAAGGTATGCAAGTCAAGAATTTTAGTACCAAATTTAAATCCCAAGTTGGTACATGAAAAGGTACTGGAGGGTATACATTAGTAAGCCCTTTTAAGAATTGAATTATTAACGGTATTTTGAAATATGAAACTGAGGAGCGCTTGAAAATGGACAGCGCAGCAAGGTATCCTTTGATTGTTCCTATTTGGAGCCCAGATTAGCTAGATGTAGCAGAAAAGAAAGCACCATTGGGGTGCCACGCTGAAAAGGGTCCACATCCTTGTCTTTGCACCAGTTACTAAACCTATTCCAGCGACATCGGTACAAAGATTCTGTTGCTGGTCTTCTGGCCGAAAGCAAGATTTCCATTACGTCATCCGGAAGATCCCAATCCTTATATCTCAACCTCTCAGAAACCATGCGTGAAGGTGGAGTGTCTTGACCTCTGGATGGAGAACCCGACCTTCCTCTTGCGAGAGAAGATCCTATCTTTGCAGAACACGTATTGGAGGGCAGATGGACATGTCTAGAAGGTCCAGGTACCACGTCCTCCTGGCCCAATCCAGGGCAATTAGGATCATGGTTTTCCTGAACTTTCTCAACCTCCTGATTACTTGAAGAATCACAGGGACTGGGGGAAACGCGTACAGTAGTGGAAATTTCCACTCCACTACGAATGCGTCTCCCAGAGCTCCTCTTTGAGGAAATTCCCTTGACAGTACTGATCGCACTTCCGGTTGATCGCGGTGGGCGAACAGATCCACTTGCGGGGTTCCCCAAAGGGCGAAGATCTCCAGAAGGACTTCCTGAGCTATCTCCCACTCATGAGAGACCGTGCTCTGCCTGCTCAGAGCGTCCGCCGCCGTGTTCTTCTCTCCGGCTAGGTGAATTACCGATAGAGAGATTCCTTCTTGTATTGCCCAGAACCATAGCTGCATTGCCTCTCTGCACACTGGTAGTGACCCTACTCCTCCTCTTTTGTTGAGGTAGTACATGGCCACTGTATTGTCCGTCATTATCAGGACATTCTTTCCCTGTACAGAGGGCAGAAAGGCCTTCAGAGCTAGTCTGATTGCCCTCAGCTCCAACAGGTTGATGTGTAGTTTGGAGTTATGGAGACCAACGACCGCTGATTGTCAGATCGTTGGTGTACGCTCCCCAACCCGTGAGTGAGGCGTCCGTCACTACTGTTATCTCCGGACATGGTTGCCAAAAAGACTCTCCCTTGAGAATGTTGTCGTTGCAAGCCCACCATAGAAGATCCTGAGCAACTGCGCTTGGGACTTGCAGAAGATCCAACATATTCCCTGAGAACTGGGACCACTGAGTTCTGAGTGCCCATTGAAGGGATCTCATTCTCAACCTGGCCTCTGGTACTAGGAAAATGCAGGATGCCATGAGGCCGAGCAACCTGAGAAAATCGAAGGCCGGTAGACGTTGGGCATTCTGGAACTTCGTTACCATCTGCTGGATGTGGAGAGCTCTCACTTTGGGAGGCGAGGATTTTCCCGAGTAAGTGTCCAAGACTGCTCTGATAAACTGGAGCTTCTGGGATGGTATCATGTGGGACTTCTTGAAATTGAGGGAGAAGCCCAATTTGTGGAGGAAGTGGCAGGTGATCAAAAGATGTTCCTGAGCTTGTTCTGGAGAACTTGCTCTGATCAACCAGTCGTCCAGGTAGGGATATATGTGAATACCTCCTCTCCTGAGACTTGCTGCCACAACCGCCAACAGTTTGGGGAAAACCCTCGGGACGGAGGTCAACCCGAATGGCAGAACTCGAAACTGATGATGAGAATTGCCAATCACGAACCTCAGGTACTTTCTGTGCTTTGGATGGATTGGCACATGAAAGTAAGCATCCTGAAGGTCCAATGATACCAACCAATCTTGGAGTTGGAGAGCCTGAAGGATCTGAGAAAGAGTCACCATCTTGAACTTGTCCTTCCTGAGGAACTTGTTCAAGTTTCTCAAGTCCAAGATGGGTCTCAGTCCTCTGTCCTTTTTTGGGATGAGAAAATATGGGGAGTACCAACCCCTGTTCCGCTCCACTAAAGGTACCAGTTCTATGGCACCTTTCTCTAGCAGGGTTAAAATTTCCTGCAACAGGAGCGGATCCGGAATTTTGGCGGAGTTGGCTCCCGGTGGATGATTGAGGCCTTTTTGGAAAGGGGAGACAGTAACCTTGGGCTACTGTTTCCAGTGCCCAAGCATCTGAGGTAATGCCCTGCCATTCCTTCAGATGTTGAGAGTTCCTGCCTCCCACTGGTGTTTTGTGTAACAAGGTCTCAGAGGGATTTGGAGGCGGCTGCAGGTGCCCGAGGGTACAGATGCCGCTCCTGAGGCTGATTTTGCACCTCTTCCTCGTGCTCCACGAGGGAAGTTTCTTTTGCCCCTTTGAGAAGCCTGTCCTCTTCCTCTACCAAAAGAGGAGTAGTACCGAAAAGAACGACCCCTCCAGGAAGATGAGCCGGAATAGGGTTTAAGTGGCTGGCGCAAAGAGGCGCTAAGTGATTTAGCTGCCGCTTTCGAGGTCTGAAGTTTTTCTAGGCTTTCATCAGCCTTTCTGCCAAAAAGCCTCGAGCCATCAAAGGGCATGTTGAGGAGTTTAGCTTGCACGTCTGGTGCAAACCCCGACTTCCTCAACCACGCAAATCTGCGTAGCACAACGCTTGCAGCCATGGATCTGCTGATACTATCAGCAGTATCCAGTCCAGACTGGAGACATTCCCCAATTGCCTCCTTCCGTCTTTGACTGTATTCGGGAAGCCTTCCCTTTCCTCGCCTTCCAGAATATGATCAGCCGCCGCCGAAATACAGTCCCACAGGGTATGGGTAAACCTGGCTAGGGTACAGGTGACATTTGCCGACTTAAGTGCCATACTGCCTGACGTGAAAACTTTACATGCCCAGGCATCAATTTTGTTATCCTCTCTATCTGGAGGGATAGTTGGATAAGCAGTTTGTTTTGAAGTAGATGCTGCCTGAATGACTAAACTCTCTGGAGTCGGATGTTTATTCAAGTATTCAGGATCCGTTCCAGCTGGTCTATATTTTCTTGGAAAAGTGCTATCTGCAGCAGCAATGGTCTCTGGTTTCTCCCAGTTTTTCTCCACAGTCCTTTGAAGGGCCCTGTGGAAAGGGAGAACAGGATCTTTCTGAGGTCCCTTGACGATTATATCTGTCATGTCATCTTGTTCAAAAATGGGTGAAGTATTACCCCAACCCATATAATCAACTACCCTGGTCATAAAACCCCTGTACCCAAAATCTGCATGCTCTGCAGGATCAGGTTTGGCAAACTCTAATTCTGGGGATGTGTCAACTCCTCTGGCAGAATGTAGAGTATCACTCAGGTCTCTCATTCTAGATTCCTGGTCAATAAGTTCCTCAGGAACTTGTCTTGTACCATAAGTAACTCCCAAAGGAGTAACCTCGTTTTCTTCTGAAGCAGACTCTTCATAAATTGCTGACATAGACTTGAAAAAGTCTGACCTGGGCAAAGGAGTGAATCTCCTTTCTTCCTCTTCCATCTTCTTTGAAGGAATTGGCAAACCCTTCGAAGTTGTCGAAGGGGTCTTCGAAGATGACTTCGATAATGGCGTTGAGGATGTTTTTGGCTTTGGAGTCGAAATTATCGACGCCGAGGGCGTCGACGAAGTCGTGTTTCTTGTATGGCACTGGAGAAGTGCTCGACTCTCGAAGAGTCTTCGACGGTTTTACGTTGACTCGAGTTTTTTTGGATTCCTCGATGCTACCGGTCTTTGCCATGGTAGCCTTGGACTTCCCTTTGTCGTCCAATGGAGCGACTTTAGGGGTATGGCTTTTTCGAGGGTCTTTCGAGGGGTTCGGGGCCGCATTCTCGAAAACCTCCATCATCTTTTTGCAGAATTCTTCCCACTTACTGGGAGAATCCGATTTAGTCGGACAACAAATTTCTTTGGTCGACTCTGAAGAAGAAGATGATGATGATGGATATCTAGGTCGCCTCTTCATTTTTTTCGATGATGACGAAGAGTTTCTCGATCTACTCGTAGATCGAGATCTCTTTGAGTGCCTATGGCGATCCGATTCCTTAGAATCAGTCGCTTTCTTGTGTTTTTTTGACGTAACCTTTTTTTGAGGCCTCCCTCCCCACCGACAGTTTACCTCTCCTCTCACGAAGAGCTTTCTCAGTCATTGATTTGCAGGACCCGCAGTCGTCGGTTCGGTGACTGGAACCGAGACACCAGAGACAAATCCGGTGGGGATCGGTGATCGACATCTTAGACCCACAATCTGCACACTTCTTGAACCCAGTCCTGGGTGTTGAAGGTGTTGAAGATGATGACATTTTCTTCACAGAAAATAGAAGCGCGCCGTTCTCGATAGCGAAGCGATCAGAAAAACAGAACTGAAGCAACGGGCGTGGCTCGAGCTATTTATACCATCGGTGACGTCGACAGAGTACGGAGTCCGTCGAGGGACAATCGACGCCACGACCTCGAGCATAGCGCCCTCTGCCGAGAAACTTTTTTGCCAAAGCAGCGAAGCTGGAGATAACGAATTATCACAAGATGAGGAATACGTGGGAGGACACAATCCATTCAAAGTAATAATCTTGAAGTGTTTGAGCAGTAAGACAGGTTGATGAATGACAGGTCAAGGACTACCCTCAGGCCAGCCTGGATGTTACTGCAAAAATCCTGGAATGAAAACCGGAGCCCCTGTCTGACTGAGGAACCCGTTCCACCGCCTGCATCTCCAGCAGAGAATGGATCTCCAGTAAAAGGGCCGGGGACCCTATCTGACGTAGAGGAGAGGATAATAGAGGAAAAGGAAGAGGAAGACTGAAGCCATGGAGACTATAGAAAGGATCCAAGGACTCTTGAAGAAATGCTCCCAGCCATCCTGGAAAAGAGCAAGCAGGCCCCCTACTGGTGAGCTGGGTTCCCCGACCATGACGTCACTGCATCTTGTCATCTGAGGTGGGGGCAGAGGAGGGGGAGCAGAACAAACCATGCAAACTCCTCTGCTGCTTCCTCCTGTTTTCGCTGGATGTCCTGTCAGACCTCTGCGTACAGCGGCCCGGAAACCCCTTGAAGCCGGTGAAAGCACAGGGTTTGAAGTCGGTCCTGCCCTGAGACTGAGGGAAAGACCCTGGTTTAGACAGGATGGCCAAGGACTTGGCGGGTTTGTGTGTAGGTTGTCTTCTTTGTCAACTCACCATCAGTGGACGGATGAAAGGTCCTCGACCTCAAAGGTTAGATCTAGGACCCGCTCTTATCAGATGAAAACTTAGTGGTGTACATCCACACAGTCCTTCTCATTTCGACCCCCAGACAAAGTCCTCTGCCTGCCGTGTTGATGTGGGAGACCAAAGACATCATGAGGTCCTGCGCAACGGCCCAGACCACTGCCAAACTGGCCTTTAAGGAAGTTTGTCACTCCAGAGGGAGGTCCGGAAGAAACTCCCCCATCTCCTGCTACAGCTTCTGGTTAGCCGCAGCCAATAGGGCGTTAGCATTGGTCTTGCACAAATATGTAGCCCTGATATGGTGTAGCACTATTTGGCCAAAGATACAAGGACTTTGTTCTACTTGGACAGGCAACTGGAGGAGGCTCCCAAGGAGGAAGACGAAGATGATGGTTTAGAATACAGCAATGCTGCAGTAACCACTGAAGAGTGAGGCTGGTAGTGGGAGGCCAGGAGGACCGACGCCCTATCCGTAAGCCTGAACCTGCTGTCCAACTTCTTGTTCATCTGGGTGTTGGCCCTGTGCTTCTCCCAGACCCTTCTCGCACCTGCAGGATGCCCCTCAGAAGCAGAATTCCAGAACGGATCGTGGTGTGCTTGCCCAAAACCTCTGCTATCACTCTTGATTCCTTGGGGGCTTCCTCAGGCAGAGGGACCCCCGAGAACAGTGAAAGGCCCTGAAGGTGGTTATGAAACGCATTAACAGATGCCGAGAGTTCATCGTCCTGGGCGTCGGCTGCATCATCGCTGTCATTGTCGATCCCCCTTTTTTACAGACTGAGGGGAGTCTGGGCCCTGGGACACAGGTGGCGGCGGAGTCCCCCTTTTGCCTGGACTCGAAGACCGGTCCAATGGTTGTTGAGCGGAGGTGCTGGTGGTACAGGAGGCAGCAGAGGGGACTGGATGACCGGCAAGGCCTGGACTGGGGGAGGGCCCCGGCAGTGCTGGAGGAAATGGCTGAGGGCTCAGAGGAGGAGGCACAATCTGCAAGATCACCTCTTTCACTATGTCGTTGAGGAGCCCCGCTGGGACCCAAGGGGGCCGTCTCCGCTCCTGGTCAAGGCGCAGAGGCGCGTGAGGCGTATAGCTGTAAGACTGAGATGGATAGATGTATCCCTGAGGAGGACAGACCGTTTCCAGAGGGAAGGGGTCTGGAACCTTCTTGCAGGGCCCATTCAATGGGCAAGCGCACGGGAGGGTCTAGGCCCGAATCCAAAATGGTTGCTGGCCCAGCAGGCTCCCAATGTGCCTATCCGCCATCTTGGGGCATGGCGCCACACCCTGGGCGGTAGGGCAGGAAGTGCCTGTGCCATGTGCTGGCTCTGACATGGGAGGACCCGCCTTGTTCCTTGAAACCAAAACAGAACGTCGACCTTGGAGACCACCCTGGTAGGCGCTGCGCCCTGCGCCCTTGGCATGCGGGCCAGTAGTCGAATCACCCTGACTTGGAGGGCGCTGTAGTAGGCAGTGCGCCCGCGGCACCTGTGCCGGTAGTCGTGCTGGATCGTGCCAAGGACTGACTCTTGAAGATAGAACACAACGATCGATCCTTTGTCTCTTGTGGTCGACAAGGAGGACGAACTTGATCACCCATCTGAGGACAGCCCGGTAGGGCCCCAGAGCTCCTCGGCTTAAGAGCCAGTAGCCTTAGAGGCCTCAGGCCTGCCAGAACCTGGATGTCTGTGGGCACCCCTGGGAAGGAGTCACTGCTGAAGAGTTGTACTAAACAAAGGGCCTACCTTTTCTTGACGTGAGGTCCTGGAGGCAGTCTTTAAAGTGACCTGGAGGAGAAGTGTGGAAGAGCTCCTTCCAATGCGACAACCGATTCGTCAATGCCCGGTGACCGAGAGTGCTGCAAGCCGTGCACGCGTCCCAGCGGTGGTCGGGTCCCAGCCACTCAAGACAGAGTGCATGGGGGTCCGAAGCCGGGAACAAGCGGTATCCTCCTGCAGTCGACATGTCTCGGGGGTGGGAAGAGCGTTCCCATGCCCGGGCCGTGCCCCTGCACATTATACTAAATTTAAAGGGGAAGTTCAAGGTTTCGCTGCCAAAGGTTGGGGGACGCCCACAAGGATAGAGGAAAGGGGACAGAACGTACGAGTATCAGAATTCCTGTGCCACTGCTTACCATCAACATAACATTTTCCTACGAACAGAGCAGTGACAACACTTTTTCAAAACCAGCTCTACAATTAAGGGGCATATATAACACCCAGTTTTACTCTGTAAAAAACAGGAAAAATGACCCAACAAAAAAATAGGGTGTACAAATAAGCCCAACAAAAAATGTGAAACCACGAACAAATCAGAGCCTACCCCCTGCTTCTACCCACAATGTTTCACTGATCTTTTTGAATCAGTGACCTTACCTTTACCGTAGAAAGGAGATCAAATAATATTACTGCCCGATCCCGGAGGAATTGTAAGGGGAAAGAACATCTTTTAATATGCCTTTTGGCAAAGCCAACTACTTTTTTACTCTGTAAAACATCATTCGATTCCAAGTTCTGGAGTGAAATCTGATCAGATCCCCACTTCTAACCCTTACATAAGACATGAAATAACTGGGCACATAATATAGCCTATAGGGTTTTTTCTCACCATTCCTCGCCCCAGCCTACATGAAATTCAGTAACTGACGTTTTTTTTTATAGAACCCCTTTTAAATTAATAGCAGCAATGCTCAGAGGTACAACAGATGGAGCACCTTCTCCTTTAACTAGGGGCCCCTTTCTGCAATACACTTAACAGTTAAACGAGATGCACGAGGAGGCTAGAAGCATTAAACACAGAAATCATGTTTAAGTTGGAAAGCCCTCAGCTGCTGAGCATGGAGAGAAACAGAAGGTGTTTCCTAACACTGTTACTACAGTTTACTATCATTTAATGCAAATAAACAACACATTTCCTTCACAGGACTGCACTGCCAAAACTTCTGACTTGGTTGCTTATCTGTTTTTCACCCCCAGCAGTGTTTGCCAGAGCTGGGCAGTCCTCTTTTTTCAGGGGCTGTGTGTAAGAGGACCAATTGTATATAGTACACAAGGGATCTACAAACCTTAACACGCACAAGGTGTGAAAATCCACACTTAACACCAATAGAGAACTGTCATTTTATTTAGACAGGAATAAACAAATACATATTTTAATCATTATATATAAAACATACAAATTATCAACATTATAAAACACCTAAAGAAACAATACATGATCTGACATTCACAAAAAGCTCTTCGTAACTAGAGCAACAACACAAAACAATTCTGAGTTGGATCTTATCACACAAGTAAGTGAGATTAGTAGGGGAGTGAGGGGTATGTTTTTAACAATGTATAGACTCTCTTGATTGTTCTCCCTAGGATTCGTCGAAACTGAAATGTGTTTCTGGGTCGCAGACCAAGATGACACGCGATTGGATCAATCTCATTGACATGATCTGAAGGGCCCATCTTCAGAACACTGTGTAGTGGCACAGATTAGTCAAAGATTACGTGTTGTAGAGACATAATCAAATAGCACGGATCTAAAAACCAAAACAAACACGTGTTGATGATTTAAAAACACTTAATAACATTTTATCTCTATTGTTAGTTTGGTGGATATCTTCACTAACCTTTAATTTCTTTTAAGGCGTGTGAGGGATCATCTTTTTTCATACCAATTATGGAAATCTAACGTTGAGTGGCACTTCATACCAGCTAGAAAGAGGAAAGCATTGCGGATTTAATCATTCCTGTTTTCATCTGATCTTTTTTTTATCTTTCAAGTTAAATTGTTTACCATGCCAGACAGCTATTCTAAATGACTGTCAGTTCTTAAGTTAACAAATTGCTGTTTCATATCTGCCCAAAGTTAGTAATTCCTCATTTGCAGAAGTCTTGTGGTTAAAGAGATATTCATTTGTTGATTAGTCAACCTTACAGGTGCCTGATACTCTCCAGGCCAGACTGTGCCAATAAATCATACAACGGACGAGAGCACGTAATGCTAAATTGTGCTGAAAAGTTCTCCATCACATTGCGAATATATTCGGAATCTCACAAAAATGGCTTCTGCACGGAGGTTAGATCTTATTTACCTCAATGACTTTCAATTTTGTCCCCCGTATTGTGTCTGACATGACGTGAAGTAAATGCCCAAAACGTAATATTGCGTTGTGAGAGCTGTATACACGTCTTCTAGTTATCTAGACAGGAAAAATGTGCGCAAGCATTAGTAGGTACAGAACAGAGTGCGGTTTTATTTATTAAATGTAAGCAAACCGTTTAGGTTCGTATTCGGCGAGCACTTACTTAATTCCCAAACAGCACCGACGAGAAGAGCCGAGGTCTAACTTCTGTTCTTATGATGAAAGCAAGGGCGCGCGGCTGTTTCTTGCATATTTTTAAATGCTCAATACTGCAACGCGCGTTCTAGTAGTTTCCGTCTCATTCAAGTAGCCATATTGGAAGTGCCAGAAAAGCGTGTCTACGGCTTGCTGCATTTCAACCAGAGATTGTCCACAATCACATAAAACGGGTCTTGGACATTTACTTTACATTTTCTTAATGATTAGTGTTGTGCCATAATTTACCCGGGGTGTAAGGTGTATAGAAAGCTTATCGATCTCATTGAGCAATACTAAGCCAATCTAAATTGATCTGGAGAGACCCATAAGGTTCCCCAGTCCAAATCCTTCGTTTTATAAATAAATGAATGGGCTGGAAGTCACAATGTCGATCTTTAAGATGTTTTTCTATTCTGGCCTATTCTATTCTATTCGGACATTTATTTGTGTTGTTGCTCTAGTTACTAAGCGCTTTTTGTGAATGTCAGATCATGTATTGTTTCTTTAGGTGTTTTATAAAGATCATTTTTATGTTTTATATATGGTTAAAATATGTATTTGTTTATTCCTGTCTAAATAAAAAAGTGTGGATTTTCACACCACGTGCGTGTTAAGGTGGGTAGCTGTTCTGTGGAATACCTTGAGTACTATCTCCAATACTAGTTGACAGAGCTCTGCAAAAAGTGAGGGAATGTAGCAGTAATACACTCACTGGGTAAGCTGCATACTGTGATGAGTCAGAAGGAGGGCACGGACTCACTGAGGACATGGTGTGAAAGGTTTTATTAAATTTAAAAGGATAAAGCCTATCTTTCCCTAACACTATGGGTGGTCCATTCCTAGGTTATTAACTAAGGTGCTCAAGAGTCAGTCGTGAATGTTCAAAAGTATTAAGTCAGCTGTCCAAAACAACACTTTCTTTAGCCTTACCACTATGAAACTAACTTGGGTCTGGAAAATAGCCCTTCTCCTGAGAGTACTTCTAGTACCAGTCTTTTTAGTGTGTAATCCAAAATTAATCTCTTGTGACTTCTTGGATTAAACTCTTCAGTTTCTTAATTGGGTTTTTGGGCTGTATCTTCTCTTTGGATATCCCTCTTGGGGATCTCTAATTAGTTCTCTTTTCTTGTCTGTGGTTCTCAGCATATCCTTGAAAGTGAACTTAGCTTTGTTGGGCTTTACTTGATATGTCGTTCAATTGCCTACTTTCTCTAAGCTCCAAATTTTGCTTCCTCTTCAAGCTTATATTGGTTTTGTAGCGAATGTTCAGTTACTTTCCCCTTTTGCCAGTGTAATTTTTTACCATTCTTCTCTTCACCCATTATTTAGCTGCTCAACAGTTGTTCCCCCAAAGTTACAAGGCGTATACTTCTTTTGTTTCAAGTTTAACTCTGTTTCAGACTTTATACTGGGACGAGTTAACTGTACGGTAGAATGATCTACTTGCGTTAGGAGAACCTCTCTGGAAGACTTCTTCCTTGGAGACCCTTTTTTCGGTTCACAGCCACCCAACACCTTTTCTTCTTCAGCGTTGCTCTCCTTGTGGTTTCCTATCTATCTCTTCACAGTGTCACGGTCCTCTGTTGCGTGACGGTACAGCCTGCAGCATTCCCGTGCCGTTGGTATCGGCAGCCCCGACACCAGCTTTACTTGGCTCCTGTCCTTCCTTTCTCTAGTGCTTCAGGTTCTCTGCAGCTCTGCCGTGCCATATTGCAAGCTTGGGGACTTCACCAGCCGACGTGTGTGTGTATCCCCCCCCTTCATCCCTCTCTGAAGGCACATGTATCCACATGTTCCTCTCAGTGGAGTGGACATCGCTTTTAAAGGGACTCAACCTTTTACAAGACAACAGTACCTATTAGGAGTCTCTTTGTCCCAGTTTTGATACTTCACAGTTAACAGTATTATAGTTTATTTGCCCCAGTCAGGGTATTTCACATGGTCTGGTATAGTGTAAAACTGCATGTAGGCCACAGTATACACCACTTGAGGGAGTTCCTCACAGGATCGGGAGTCCTTGTCCCCTAAGGGGTTGTATGGGGTGGGGGGTGTCTCTTTGGGTGAGGACCCACTTGCATCTACCCCTAGGGAGGGTATTGCAGAGCAGGCTCACTTCTCTAGCCTCACATGGGTGGGCTCCCCCCTGGGGAGAAGGGCCAAATTCCCTCAATTTGTCACAATCATTTGAAATCAAAAAACAGTTAAAGCTTGATTCATGATATTATGGGCAGTTTAAGAGATGTCATGAGCATGCATACCTACAATTATTTTGCAGTGTAAACAAGATAGTGTGCAACCTCCCCATATATTGTTGCGAAGGATTGTACAAGTGCTCAGTGATACCAACAAAGCATTACCATAGTATTTGTTAAGGTCCATGGCCAATAGAACTCTGAAAATCTGGACAGCATGCAAGTTGTGCGAATAGCAATGCAGCTGTTTGAATATTCATGCTCTAATGCTATCTATGCGTAGTGCCAGGCATATTCCATACCCATAATACCTTGTAGACCAAGTAGATGCTATTGCAATGTTGCTCTCCAGTGATAGGGTAAGATTAGCAATGCTAAAGTAGAAGTGGCAGAGCATGATATTTGCCTACTCAAAATCCTTAGAGGGCAAATTAATAGCAGTAACTTGCAAAGTCACTGCTTCAAAGCACCTGTGTGACATATGTACAAATAATAGGAATCATGAGGTTACACATCCCAGTAGCCTGCTTACTTTCAGTCAGTAACCACGGTAACCAATATTTGAGCTAACAGTTAGGTTACCTAGTGGGGGTGATGCTTTTGCTAAGGCATGATTGGCTATGGAAATTCTGGTGCTTGAACTAGCAACCAACTTAAAACTACTGTTGCTCATGCCTTTTTAGAGCTTGACAAGGTGGGTATTGTCTGTGTGAGCTGCTAAAACTCTTCTGAGCGGCACCCAGAGGGAAGCTGGGCAAGCGCACATGCGCACAGTTTAGAGGGAACAGTGTGTAAAACTATCCAGACAAAATTCACCAAATGATGCTGCTTGGGGGTAAATCCACCTCCTCTCTGCGCTAATGACGGCTACTCAGCTCTGTACCTCTGATATGACTACCCAGTCCAGGCTGCACAACCAGCCAGTGGTTAATGCTGGACGGTTAATATCCACCATACAGGTGCAGCAGTTAATGAGGCAGTTACTTCAGCAGGAGCTGCAATGACGTACATAACAGCCAAGGACATCAGAATTTCAAACAGATTTTCTATCTTTGCCGAAGAATCTGCTAACACAGTTGGTGCCTCTGGAGGTGCTACTAATCGGTGTTGTGTTACACCAATTGCTGGTGCTATTTAGGATTGCCCTAATAGAGGGACCAGCCGTATGTGTGGCAATGTGACCATACTCCAAACCACAGAGCCATCGTCTGTCTCACCTCTACCCAGCTGTGCTTCTTGTAATAACGTTTCTGTGAAACTTAAGATCCTGCTGCAACCCCCTGTTAGGAAAGATTTCGTAATTGTAGGGAATTTTCCTTCCATGTGGCAACCCCTAAACTTTTTGCTGTTGTTTTACACCTTGTTCTTGACTTTGCCAGAGAAGTGCAGCCTTCTGCCGCACTCCTCTGGGCTTTCGCTCCTTTTCTTATGGGGAAACTGACATGCCCTTAAGACAGTCAGTACCGGGGAACGCTGTTTCCCGTAGTTTCTTCTATCGTGTTGCGGCTTTAGTGCAACATGACACAAGAGGGCACTGTAAGCTAAGTTACAGCTCTCTTGGGTCTCTAGCCTTCTACAGACCCTAGATACTCTTTTAGGATGGTATTTGATCGGTGCAAGTCATTCAGGGACTCGAATGGTGGCAGCGATCGTTTTGTTTATTTTTGAGCTCCTTTTGGCGTTCTGAGCACGTTTTTCGCACTGAACCCAAAATGGTGGCCTGGCTCCCAAAATGGCCAGACCACGAGGCTCCTTTGTCTTGTCCACTGACCGTCTTGCTCCCTTCACCTTCCCCAGGTCGGGCGACTCGGGGCCTTCCTTATTTGGGCATGTACTTTCCCGCGAAACGTGGTTGCTTTCGCGGGCTTCTACATGTCGTTTGTGTGCCTCCAGGGTGTGGGCTGGGATGTCTGGTCCCAATACACATCCTGGGTGCCAGAGAGTCTAGGGTAGTGTGAATGCCTGGGACCACTGTGGTCCGTGATTGGTCCACGTATGATATGTGTGTTGATGAGCGGATCTCCCATTGGCTCCCCTCCGTTTTGGCGCGAAGGGAACCGTGGATAAGAGGGAGCTGGAAACACCACTACCATGTCGATCTCCTGAGTTCTCACGAACGAAGGAATACAGGAGCCAAGTATCCTGCAACCAAGAGGCTGGACCGAGGAATCGCTGGTGACCCGCTGAAGGAATCCTCCTTTGCACTGCTGTCGTCCTGTGAAACCCTTTCCTCCTTGGATCGAACCAGAAGGCCTGTACTGGTGCTTCGACCTTTGGAATAGCAGGAACAGCTATTCCCGGCGACTTCATCATCTCCTGCCAAGTAAGCCTTCGGAAGTGTCTCTGGGCCATCCAGTTGACTGACCAGTTTACAAGGGAGTCCTGCTCTGTAACTGCCGCCAGGTTGTGTTGTATTTCGAGTCCTGGTCACTCTCCCACGCTTCGTATGCTTGGCGTTCCCAAGTCTGAAGGGAGGAGTGTACATTTGGCTTGAATACACACATCCGCTCTGTTGTCCTGCTGCGGCAACAAAACTGTGCTGGTTTCGTTGATTGGGACGTCTTTTTGCTCTACACGACTACGAGGCGTTCCCTGCTCTTCTGAACCTGCCAGCTGCTGAAACTAACGTGGAGAAGCCTGGGTCTGCTTGCTTCGGGGACCGGTGAGTAGTTTAGCTAGGATCTGGTCGCCCTCCTGCAGTATCCCATTGCTTTTCCCTGCTGTGTAAAAACAGCACCCTTTTGGCCGTACTCGCGCTCTGCTTCTGCCCACTGTGGAGGCTGCGCTTGAGTTGCGGAACCTGTTCTCCTTCTGCTGTGCACTAAACCGAACTGCCTGACTTCCTACGAAGAGCTTCCCCTTTTGCCCGTTGGCACCGGCGTGGCAGGTACTTTGAGCACAAGGCTCCACTCTTCGCAGGGCTCGGACTTCCATCTAGTTAGGTGCCTCTGAAGGCGAACTGAGTCTAAAGCGTTATCGCACTGCCTGTTTTCCTTTCCTTTCAGGTGGACTACATATTTCGTGCTTTAAACGCTTGCGACTGTGTATTTGTATATATATTGTGTTGATATGGTATGTGTTGGTTTAATATTGTGATATTGTGATTTTCTCGCTACGGTCATTGTTTTAAAGGCCTTAAAATAAATGTGTATCTATTTTTGATATAACAACTGTTTGAAGTAGTTTGTCAGCGCTCTTGCTTTGTGTGCTCACTGCGGGCTTTCAGTCACCCTCACCCCTCTTGAGACCTAGTCTTGACCGCCGCGATCGCTACCTTGATTGGTCTGGCTTGTCCAGAGGTTACCCTGTTCCAAGTAATTAGGTTGGCCTTCTGAACTTCTGCGCCACCAGGACAGAGTTCAGAAATCCGTCTTAACAAATTGGTGTACAGCGGTGGGATACGACTGAAGGTATCCAGTGTTGCGCTCGAACTAAGGCATTTCAGGTTATTCCAAACAGTACACGTAGTGAATTGTTGTAATATAACTTTAAAAAGGCCATAGTCCTATCAAACAGTATGGAAGCAAATACATTGTTAACTTTAAATGCTTCCAAATCAGAAACGCTGAAAAAGATGTGTGCGGAGAGAGGTGTTTCCTCTCAAGGCACAAAATTGGAAATGATCCAGAGAATCGTGGCGTGGCAAGAAGCGCAGCTTGACGCTATAACTTCCGAGGACAGTGCAGAAGGTGGTGGGGCTGCTCTCACTGGTAGACCGACGGTTCTGCCGCTGCACTGATCCATCGCGACCACGAGGACAGGGAGGACGAGATGTCTAATGTTTCCTCTGCCAGTGTTGATGGGGATGCTATGCTTGAATTCAAGAAGCAAGAGCTGCGGTTTAGGCAGCAGGAGCTTGAATTCAGCATAGCAAAACTAAAAATCGAACAGGCAGAAAAACAAAAAGACAGGGATCACCAGTTGGAACTGGCCAAGCTTCAGGTTGCAAATGAGTCCAAGGGTCCTGGACATGGGTCTGGGGCTTCCTCTCATCCACGGTTTCCAAAAGATCTGCTCAGTGTGTATGAAGAAAGGAATGACATTATGGACTGGCTGAATGCGTTTGAGTATGCATGCGAGGTCCAGGAAGTTGACAATGCTGATAAGATTGCGTGGTTGCTCAGTAGACTGCCCCATTCTGGCTGCAGTGCCATTATGGAAATGTCGAAGGCTGAGCGGGCTGATTTCGCAATGTTAAAGCAAACTCTCATTTTAAAGTTTGGGAAGACTCCGGCCCAATATTTAAAGCGTTTGAGAGTATAAGAAAAAGGAAGGTGGTACTTGGGTATCTTATGTCGCTGAATCTTTGAAAAACTTAACTGGCTGGGTCGAAGGTTATAAGGTTTCTACCTTCGAAGGCATGATCAATCTGGTCATGCTGGAACACATTTTTGCTTCTTCTTCCCCGGAGCTTAAGCAGCATTTGGCCGATTCGAAGGAGATAGATCCTAAGAAGCTGGCCATTGCAGCAGACTTATGGGTGTCACATCGAGTGTCCCATAAGGACAAAACTCATTCTGGTAAGCAGGAGGAAGGGAAAAAGTCCAAAGATATGGAGGGTGGGGAATCTGCTAAATCTTCTTCCCATAAGGGCCACAAAAAGAAAAACAAGGGTAAGACACAAGAGAACTCACAGGGTAGTGGAGGTTCGCCTCCGAAACAGAACTCTGGTTACAATAAGCCTCCCTACGTAAACAGACCCACTGGGGCTTGTTTTTCTTGTGGAGCAACTGACCATGTGAAGGGGGATCCCCGTTGTAAGGTTAGACCTTTGGGGGTCCACTCCGCTAATCTGGCCTTCTCCTCCTACGAGGAAGAAGAGATTATAGGAGCATCCTTCTCCTCAGACTCATTTCGCAGCGGGATAGAGGCTGAGGTAGTTTTAGTGTCCCTGGGTTCCTGGGAACCTAAAGTCGCAGAGGCTTATGCTAGGATTCCGGATAATACCAAGCACTACTTTAAAGACAGTGTGCTGATCAATGGAGTGGATACTCCAGCTCTTAGGGATAGTGGGTGCAGTCGCACTGTAGTGGATTCTACCTTGGTAGACTCAGAGGAAGTTGCCAGAGCTACTCTGATGCCCACTAAGTTAGCTGACGGCCCCCTCCGTATGTTTCCAGTAATACCTGTAGATCTTACTTTAAATGGTACAGCAGTCAGGATTCCAGTGAGCATTCAGAGAAACGTCCCGGGAAAGGTCTTGTTGGGTAATGATCTCAGAGCTTTAGGGCTCGTAGGAGACACTGCCGAAAGACCCTACACACGGTCTCAAGCACGGGCAGCATTGGCCAAGTCCAATACGCCGCCCCAGCCGAAGGGGAAACCCAAGGCGAAAGGAGTCTACAAGTCAAGACGAGGGAAAGAGAATATTCCCCCGAGCTCGCCTACCACTGCGGTGGAGGAAGTTGGTCAATCGCCCGGGCCTGACGAGGAGGTGGCGATGCCTGAAGTATTCGACCCCAACGATCATCCTGAACTAAAAGACTTGTTAGTTGAAGGAGGTCCTGATAGGGACGAATTCAGTAAAGGCCAACGTGAGTGCCCATCTCTGGAAGGCCTAAGGAGACAGGCCTGCTCCCAGCTTGAGGGTGAACCTACTGGGAAGCATAGGATTTATTGGGAAGGTGGACTCCTGTATAGTGAGCCCACAGAGTCTACAGAAGGAGACCATAGGAGGTTGGTGGTTCCCCTTGCTGTTAGGCCCTTCCTCCTGCAGTTGGCGCATGAAGTTCCCCTTGCTGGTCACCTTGGTATGAAGAGGACCAAGCAAAGGTTATCCATGCACTTCTACTGGCCCAAGATGGGGGTGCAAGTAGAAAGTCACTGCAGGAGTTGTGCCTCCTGCCAGTTGTCTGGTAAGGTTGGCGCGACAATCCAAGCTCCGTTGGTACCGCTCCCAGTTGTGGGGGTACCATTTGAAAGGGTAGGGATCGACATCGTTGGTCCCCTTGACCCGCAAACATCCTCGGGCAATAGGTTTATCCTGGTGCTGGTTGACCATGCAACCAGGTATCCTGAGGCCATCCCATTGAAAACTGTAACTGCCAAGTCAGTTGCAAAAGCTTTACTCGGCATATTTACTAGGGTTGGCTTCCCTAAAGAAGTTGTGTCAGATCGTGGCATCAACTTTATGTCGAAGTATATGCAGGCTATGTGGAAAGAATGTGGGGTCACCTACAAGTTCTCTTCTGCATATCACCCCCAGACCAATGGTCTGGTGGAACGTTTCAACAGAACGTTAAAGAGCATGATTGGGGCTCTGGAGGAGCCCCAGAGAAGAAAATGGGATCTTCTGTTACCATGCTTGCTGTTTGCCTACCGAGAAGTACCACAGGAGGGTGTTGGCTTCAGCCCCTTCGAACTTCTGTTCGGTCATCCCGTACGGGGACCCTTAGCCATCGTCAAAGAGGGATGGGAGATGCCCACTCCCCCTGTTACTACCAATGTAGTTGATTATGTGCTAGGGCTCAGAAAACGGATGGTACTTCTGATGGGTTTGGCTAGTGATAAATTGAAGGCAGGGCAAGCGCTGGTGAAACATTGGTACGACCAGAAAGCTTCCCTCATCAACTTTACACCTGGTCAGCAAGTCCTGATCATGAATCCAATAAGGCCTCGAGCTTTACAGGACAAATGGTCAGGCCCTTACACAGTGGTGGAGCCCCTGGGTGAGGTGAACTATTTAGTGGACCTTGGAAGGCCGGGACAGGCTCCAAAAGTGTTTCACGTGAATAGGCTGAAGGCTTTCGTCCCAAGAGTCGAAATCGCAGCACTGCTACTGGCTTCAGATGTCGAGGAAGAGGAGTCTGAACCTCTCCCCGACCTGTTCCACAGCGGTCCTTCAGATAGCTCCATTGAGGGTGTCCGAGTGGCCCCTCACCTGACTTCTGATCAACAGGCTGAGGTGAAAAGTTTGCTTAGGCAGTTTTCCCCCCTGTTCTCACAGTCGCCTGGTTTGACACCTTGGTGCAAACATAACATTGACACAGGAGACAGTGTACCTACCAAAAGTAGGGGATACAGGATGTCAGACAAAGTACGGTCTTATATTAAGACCGAGGTCAACAAGATGTTAGACCTTGGGGTGATTGAACCCTCTAGTAGTCCTTGGTCCAGCCGAGTGGTGTTGGTTCCAAAAGCAGGCACTTCTGAATTGAGGTTCTGCGTGGATTACAGGGCTCTGAATGCTGTCACCAAGACAGATGCACACCCCTTGCCTCGAACAGATGAGCTGGTGGATACTTTGGGTGCCTCCAAGTACCTCAGCACGTTTGACCTCACTGCTGGCTATTGGCAAATAGCTTTAGCAGAACATGCCAAGGAGAAGACAGCATTTTCTACTCCAGACGGCCTTTACCAATTCCGGGTAATGCCGTTCGGGTTGAAGAATGCACCTGCCACTTTCCAGAGGCTTGTGAATCATGTGTTGAATGGGTTGGACGAATTCTGTCTTGCATATCTGGACGATATAGCAGTTTTCAGTGCCACCTGGGAAGACCATGTGAAACACCTCAGGATTGTGCTCCAGGCTCTTCAGAAAGCCCACTTGACCATAAAGGCTAGTAAATGCCAGATTGGACAAGGCTCAGTGGTTTACCTTGGACATGAAGTAGGTGGAGGGAGGATACAGCCTCTACCCAGTAAAGTACAAGCAGTACAAGACTGGCCTACCCCCACTACGCAAACCCAAGTGAGAGCCTTCTTAGGACTCACGGGGTATTATCGCAATTTTGTGGCAGACTATGGCACCATAGCTGCTCCTCTGACTGCCCTCACAACTCCGAAGAAACCCAAGAAGGTAACTTGGACCGACGAGTGTGAGAAGGCCTTCAATGGCTTAAAAGACTCCTTGTGCCAGGCCCCTGTGCTCAGGGCCCCTGATTATCAAAGACCTTTTATCGTGCAGACGGATGCCTCTGACACTGGGATAGGAGCTGTACTATCACAAGTAGATGAGAAGGGTAAGGAACACCCTATCGGTTTTATTAGTCGCCAGCTTAAGGACAGAGAGCTCAGATGGTCCACGGTAGAGAAAGAATGTTTCTCTGTTGTGTGGGCCCTAAGGAAGCTGAGGCCCTACCTCTATGGGACCCACTTCACTGTGCAGACTGACCATAAGCCGTTAAAGTGGCTAATGAACATGAAGGGGGAGAATCCAAAGTTGCTTAGGTGGTCCATAAGTCTACAAGGCTTCGACTTCACTATTGAGCATAGGCCAGGTGTCCAACATAGCAATGCTGATGGGTTGTCCAGAATGTTTTACCGACCTGAACAAGAGACTCATCCAGGGGTGGATTAGTTCCCCCTGTCCATAGTCTGGGAGGGGCGAGTGTTAGGAAAGATTTCGTAATTGTAGGGAATTTTCCTTCCATGTGGCAACCCCTAAACTTTTTGCTGTTGTTTTACACCTTGTTCTTGACTTTGCCAGAGAAGTGCAGCCTTCTGCCGCACTCCTCTGGGCTTTCGCTCCTTTTCTTATGGGGAAACTGACATGCCCTTAAGACAGTCAGTACCGGGGAACGCTGTTTCCCGTAGTTTCTTCTATCGTGTTGCGGCTTTAGTGCAACATGACACAAGAGGGCACTGTAAGCTAAGTTACAGCTCTCTTGGGTCTCTAGCCTTCTACAGACCCTAGATACTCTTTTAGGATGGTATTTGATCGGTGCAAGTCATTCAGGGACTCGAATGGTGGCAGCGATCGTTTTGTTTATTTTTGAGCTCCTTTTGGCGTTCTGAGCACGTTTTTCGCACTGAACCCAAAATGGTGGCCTGGCTCCCAAAATGGCCAGACCACGAGGCTCCTTTGTCTTGTCCACTGACCGTCTTGCTCCCTTCACCTTCCCCAGGTCGGGCGACCCGGGGCCTTGCTTATTTGGGCATGTACTTTCCCGCGAAACGTGGTTGCTTTCGCGGGCTTCTACATGTCGTTTGTGTGCCTCCAGGGTGTGGGCTGGGATGTCTGGTCCCAATACACATCCTGGGTGCCAGAGAGTCTAGGGTAGTGTGAATGCCTGGGACCACTGTGGTCCGTGATTGGTCCACGTATGGTATGTGTGTTGATGAGCGGATCTCCCATTGGCTCCCCTCCGTTTTGGCGCGAAGGGAACCGTGGATAAGAGGGAGCTGGAAACACCACTACCATGTCGATCTCCTGAGTTCTCACGAACGAAGGAATACAGGAGCCAAGTATCCTGCAACCAAGAGGCTGGACCGAGGAATCGCTGGTGACCCGCTGAAGGAATCCTCCTTTGCACTGCTGTCGTCCTGTGAAACCCTTTCCTCCTTGGATCGAACCAGAAGGCCTGTACTGGTGCTTCGACCTTTGGAATAGCAGGAACAGCTATTCCCGGCGACTTCATCATCTCCTGCCAAGTAAGCCTTCGGAAGTGTCTCTGGGCCATCCAGTTGACTGACCAGCTTACAAGGGAGTCCTGCTCTGTAACTGCCGCCAGGTTGTGTTGTATTTCGAGTCCTGGTCACTCTCCCACGCTTCGTATGCTTGGCGTTCCCAAGTCTGAAGGGAGGAGTGTACATTTGGCTTGAATACACACATCCGCTCTGTTGTCCTGCTGCGGCAACAAAACTGTGCTGGTTTCGTCGATTGGGACGTCTTTTTGCTCTACACGACTACGAGGCGTTCCCTGCTCTTCTGAACCTGCCAGCTGCTGAAACTAACGTGGAGAAGCCTGGGTCTGCTTGCTTCGGGGACCGGTGAGTAGTTTAGCTAGGATCTGGTCGCCCTCCTGCAGTATCCCATTGCTTTTCCCTGCTGTGTAAAAACAGCACCCTTTTGGCCGTACTCGCGCTCTGCTTCTGCCCACTGTGGAGGCTGCGCTTGAGTTGCGGAACCTGTTCTCCTTCTGCTGTGCACTAAACCGAACTGCCTGACTTCCTACGAAGAGCTTCCCCTTTTGCCCGTTGGCACCGGCGTGGCAGGTACTTTGAGCACAAGGCTCCACTCTTCGCAGGGCTCGGACTTCCATCTAGTTAGGTGCCTCTGAAGGCGAACTGAGTCTAAAGCGTTATCGCACTGCCTGTTTTCCTTTCCTTTCAGGTGGACTACATATTTCGTGCTTTAAACGCTTGCGACTGTGTATTTGTATATATATTGTGTTGATATGGTATGTGTTGGTTTAATATTGTGATATTGTGATTTTCTCGCTACGGTCATTGTTTTAAAGGCCTTAAAATAAATGTGTATCTATTTTTGATATAACAACTGTTTGAAGTAGTTTGTCAGCGCTCTTGCTTTGTGTGCTCACTGCGGGCTTTCAGTCACCCTCACCCCTCTTGAGACCTAGTCTTGACCGCGCAATCGCTACCTTGATTGGTCTGGCTTGTCCAGAGGTTACCCTGTTCCAAGTAATTAGGTTGGCCTTCTGAACTTCTGCGCCACCAGGACAGAGTTCAGAAATCCGTCTTAACACCCCCGACATCCAAGCCAATTCCAATCAGACTTCTATGGTTCAGGCCCAGCTGGGCTTTGTCAAGGGCTGCTGCTACATCATCTGGGATGATATTTTTAGTCCAAAGATTTACTGAGCCAGCCAGTAGTCTGCACAATTTTATTAGGGTAGGTCTTATTTCACCTATTTTTCTATTGATTATAGGACTAATCCACCATATGGTGCCGCCATTAGAATTCACAAGAACCTCACCATTTTAACTGGTAGCAACTATGAGAGTAAGCAACAATTACAGAGTTCTACCTTCTGATCAACCCATCATTGGAAATGCTATACCATTGCCCATTGCAACTATCGGCACGTCGTGTTCAGGAAAAAAGTCAAGTAGCTGACATGCCCTACGCCATTCAGAATGCGACATGTATATGGGTCCCAGACCACTTTTCCCACTGATCCTGGTCATTTGTCCTTTTTGACATGTAATAATGCAGGATTAGCCTGAAAAAAGTGGGTGATAACCATTGGCTACCGATTGAATAGATTTCATTATGCAGGGAGATATTATCGGTCTCCAAGAAACCTGCGCAACCACTTGCGCAACCACTCCAATTCACATCCATACTTTTGATTGATATTCATGCACTGCTTTGCAGGGAGTACGTAATCGCCCAAGTGGAGGTTTGGCAATTTGGGTTTCGTCTTCTTGTAGCTACCAGTTTGAAGAATGTGAAACTGATTGCCCAAGACTGATGTGGTTAAAACTTTTAAGTCCACAGTTCTTCAATGTGTTCTTTTTAATATTATGTAAGGCCTACGGTTGGTAAATATTACTTTAGTCCTTTGAGTGGATGAGCAAAATTCGACCTGATTTCAGATCATCTCATTTTTAGAACCCTAATATCACTCATTTCATCAGGAGACTTCAACGTTAAAAAAAAAAGAAGGCAGTTATTTAAATATAAAGTGTAAATAACTATTAGCTGAATACATTTGTAAACATGTTTAATAGTATTTAGTTTTTCTCAATGCATGACAGAAATAGGCTCTGTGCCAAAAGGAATACAGCTAAAAATAGCTCTAGCAGGCCTACACGTAAGTCAGCAGATGTTTCCTGTCCATCAAAAACCCATGCAGGCTAAAGGCTCAATGCACACAATGCAGAGTACTATGAAAAACAAGGTTTTAAGGGGAATTACTGGACCAGATAAAATATGAGTATATTGAGTGAAGTATGGAGAGTATGACGGGAAACTGCGTTTATATATAAATGTTCATAAAGTAGCAAAATGATGATAAACAGGAGCTACAATGTTTGTTTGTTTATTTGATAAAGCGCTCCAAGCCCTTGGGCAGCTGGGCGCAACAATACAAGTAGACTTGAAACTTAGTTACAGTGCCTGACACAGGCTATTACAAAACAGAGGTAACTTACAACAAAAGATACAAGTGATACAGTACATATAGGATCAAGATGGGTAAGCGTAGAAGAATACCGTCTTAATATATGTATAGCATGTTCAGCTAGATAAGGGTGAATATCGTTACATATCATTGTTGTGCAGCAATTTGAGAGCGTTACATCTAAATCTAGTGTAGGGTAATGGGCGTCTGAGTTCAGGTGGGAGTATGTTCCATGATTGTGCAGCTCTAACAGGGAAGCTAGATACACCCGCTGTGGTAAGTTTGAATCTCGGGACTTCAAGTAAGAAGGTGTTGGCAGATCTCGTCAGTCGGTTTGAGGGCCTCCAGTTGATTCTTTCAGCTAGGTAGGGGGGTGCTTGATTGTTGAGGCATTTGGATGTGAGAGAAATAGTTTTAAGGAGGATTCTGTCCTTTATCTTTAGCCAGTGGGCCTCAGTCTGGTGTTTGGAGATATGCTCTCTACGTGGGATATTCAAAGCTGCTCTTAGGGCATTATTTTGTAATCTCTGGTGTTTGTCAATGACTGACTTATTTGCACCCGAGTATAGGGCGTTGCAATAGTCCAGTCTGGACATGACAAGGACATTGGCCAAGGTGAGGCAGCAGGCACTGGACAGGAATGGTCTGGCAGCACGGATGAGTTTACACGTGTAAGTGGTTGTAGAGGCGAGGGAGTTCACTTGCTTTTTAATGGTGAGAGCTGAGTCGAGGTAAAAACCTAGAGTTTTAACCTCTCGCATAACCTTAATAGTATTATTGTCGAAGTTAAATGAAGCATAGTCCGGGCTGAGTTTAGTTAGGTTAAGGTCTGATCCGAGGAGCAGGATTTCAGTTTTATCGTCGTTCAGGCAGAGGCCATGGGTGGCCATCCATGACTGAATGAGGATGTATATTTTATTCACCATAGCCAGGTCCACTTCACGGTTGCCCGAAAGGGGTATGAGGATCTGGGTGTCATCTGCATAATTTGTGTAGGCAACACCCAGTCTGTCCAACTTGTCGAACAATGGCTTGGTGAAAATGTTGTACATAGTGGGTGAGAAACAGGAGCCCTGTGGGGACCCCACATGTAATTTGGATGGGATCGGCACAGGTAGAGGTGGAAAAGACTCTCATGGTCCGGTTGGCTAGAAAGGATTGGACCCATGCTATAGCTTCCCCTGTGAAATTGGCAGCGAGCTTGAGGTGGTTGCATACAACTGCATGATCCACCAAATCAAAAGCTGCTGACAAGTCCAGTAGGAGTAGCAGCGCTGTTTTCCCTATATACTCGAATTCCTCAATTTTAGTTTTAAGATCAATCAAGGCTGTTTCAGTGCCATGGAGAGGGAGGAAGCCCGATTGGCTCGAGCCTAGTAGATGGTTAGCTTCTAAGTAATCTTGAATTTGGAGATAGGCTACTCTATCGATGATTTTTTGTAGGAAAGGTACAGTGGTGATAGGCCTATAATTAGTTGGGATGGATGGATCAAGGGTTTGTTTCTTAAGAAGGGGGAGGACCCAGGATTCTTTTAGGTTAGCTGGCACTGTGTTGGATTTGAAAGAGAAGTTAATGAGCTTCGAGATAAACGGGGCTAAATCTCTGGCTGCGTCCTTTATTATTTGAGCTGGGCAACTGTCGCCCTTACAGTTGGAAGGCTTCAGTGAGAGGATAACCTTTTCAGTGTCGATGATGGAGATAGGTTTGAAGCTAAAAGGGGGGATAGTATTACGTTCATTCACTAGAGGTGCTTGTTGATCAGTAGGCGAGAGGGCGTCCTTTTTATTAGTTATTTTAAGCTGGAGGGTGGAAATTTTATTCGATAGGGCGTTCTGTATGTTAGTGCACCATATCTTGTCCTTGGGGACCGTGTCAGTTGGTTGGATGGGGGATTCCATTTCCCGGAGGATGGCAAAAAAGTTCCTCGGTATTAGATTTGGCATTAGTAATTCTGTCATTGAATACATTTTTTTTTTGTATTGATCATTTCTGTCTTGTAATATTTGGTGAATTGGGTTAAGTTAACTTTGTTGTCGTCAGTAGGCGAATTGGGCCAGATAGTTTGGAGTTTTCGTTTCTGCTTTCTAAGGTCCTTAAATTGGGGTGTGAACCAAGCATTAAGGTGGGCTTCTTGTTTAGCTTTGCGTAGTTTGGGTGGTGCAATAGTATCTAGTGCATGAGACATAGCTTTATTAAAGGTGTCTACTAGGGTGTCTGGGTCAGTATTGTTCTCCAGGCCATTGATAGTAGGCAGGAGGAGGGGGAGGAGTTTTTCTGTAGTAATGTCTTTTTTACTTCTGGTGGGGAGTGGTGGTATCATTTTGATAATTTTAGGGCTGAGGAGGTCAAGTGTGGCAGTGAAATTTATTAGATAGTGGTCGGTCCATGGTTGAGGGATGATGTCAGTAATGACTATGTTGCAGTTAAGTTCAGATACCCAGTCAAGGGTTCTTACCTTTAACATGTGTGGGGGTGAGGACTTTTTGGGTAAGGCCGTGGTCGTTTAGGATAGCTGTTATAGAGAGGGCATTTTTATTATCTGGCTCATTGAAGCTAATGTTAAAGTCGCCCAGCAACAGCGTTTGCGAGTGATTTTGGGTATTGTTAGCTATGAGGGTGGTAAGGTCATCTTCAAAGGTTCCCAAGGGACCTGGGGGCCTACAGATCAAGTGAATAGTTAGCGTGCGGTTATTAGAGAGTTGCAATTTTGCTGAGAGTACTTCGCAGGAAACACAGGGAGGTGATTTGGTGAGTCTGATAGGCAAAGTAGTTTTAGCGATGATGGCTAGGCCACCGCCTTTAGCATTGGGTCCATCTACTCTGTGGATCTGGTAATTGTCAGGTACGGCTAGCATCAGGGAGGGTCCTGCTGCCTCGCGGAGCCAAGTTTCTGTTGGTCGATGCTGCTGTTTAGTATGTCAGCAATTTCAGTTGCATGGGCTACCATGAATCTTGCGTTGATAAGGGATCCAGTAAGTGATAAAGTATTATTAGGAATGGGATAGCTTGCAGATTTATCTGTGTGCTTGTGTTAGGGAGAATTCTCTCTTTAGGCTGAATTTCCTAACCTAGTGAGTCCCCCAGCAGCTTTGCTGGATTTCTGGAGTTTGTTTTTTTCTCCTGCCAAGAGTGAGACTCTTTTTCTCCCACTCTTGGACATGATTTATGGTGTTCCTTTGACTGTTAATGTGTTTTATGGGCTATGGGTTCCTTTACTCCATAGGGTCTCATGTGTTTTTACTATGTGTGTTACACAGCACCCTCCGTGCAGTAACACAGGGGTGTCATAGTGACACCCCACCATAGACTCCATACCCTGGGACTGACTACTGTCTCCCAGGGCATGTAAAGTCACCATTGGCTTTAATAGTCCCAGTTTATTAACAGAAACCGGTACAAACCATCATATTGTGGACTTACTGGTCGGGGCAATTCGATTGCCCCGGGGTCTGTTAGTTGAGGGGGCACGTCTCCGCCCCCCCTGATTGAGTTTTGGCTGGTGGCAGTGGATACTACTTTTTATATTCGACCGCGAATATAACTCCATGGGATTTTCCCATTTTTCGAGGCTACCAACTTTAATGATTTAATTCTCATAGCCTCGAACATACCGCCGGTTTATTTATTTAATATTAATTCGCTGGTTGGTATTTTTTGCCAGGACTCGATTCTAAAATGGCGTTTGTGTTCTCTTCTGTGACTCCAACCCAAGTCGAGTCCTTTGTTCCACTTTTTGGCAGGCTTCTCCACAGAAGCCTCCAAAAGTGGTGCCACTCTCTCTGGGTACCACACGGGGTGTGGGAGGGGGTTTAGGCACCCTGGACTGAGTTACCTCGGTAACTCAAGTCGCACTCTGGTGTGATTGGCCCAAGTGGTGAGCCGGCCGGCTCACCACTTAACATTTATGATTGACAGCTAGGCTGAGTGAATGGGGGTGTGCTGCATAAAAGCAGGGCTTTGGGGACTGGAACTTCAGAAGTCGCCACAGGACCTGAGAATCCGACGAGGGAGAAGCTGAGCCGACCCACCACGACGACACCACCGGTGGAGCCCTGCAGAACCGACTCACCACTTCCCGACGACAGAGAAGATCTCCCGGCTGGAGAGGCTTCTTCCCCCTGACTGGTGGGCACAACCAGTTTACCTTCTTCTCTTCGCATCCCAGGCCGTCTTGTGGTCGAATTGCCCGTGCCAAGCACCCCGGCAACCGGATAGCCACTTACCACTGGACCGCAAATAAAAGGACCGCTCCTTTTACCTGAGAACTCCGCGGCTGGTTTCTTCCCTGGCAGTGCAACGGACTCCTGTCTTTCTCCCCGACGAGATCCTCTCTCCCCCCAGACGAAGCACCGACTTGCATCCGCTGCCAGGAACAACTGGCCCCGCTGGAGTATTCTCACCACTTTAAGGTACCGTGTCCGCCAGGCCTCCCTTTCTAAAAATTGCTACAAGGTAATAATAACCCCTTATCCTTCTGGACTGGGTTGGCCGCCTTGACCCTCTAACTGGTCCCTTTCTTTTGGTCCAACTCTTTTTGAACCTTTGCAAGACTCTTGTGCACTTCAACCGTGTGACCTTGGACACATTTCGTTCTGATCCTCTTAAAGTGGATCCGGCCTACTGAACTCTAACTTCACGGTTTTACTTGCCTTCCTCTCTTGTTTTGCTCTTATGAAAGTGTTGGGATCTGTTTCATATTATGCTCTGCTTTTCTCTCCCTTTTTAAACAAATTATTAGAGTGCCATCTACGTTAAGCGCTCACGCTATCTGGAAATAAGTGGGACTTTACTTAAGACTTGTCTAATATTCTTCTAAGGGAGTGCATATCTTTTAGTGACCGTGTTTTTGAATTGCTTATTATTAGTGCCTGTGTGTTTTTCTAGATGTGGTTTTAAATAAATAATGATATCTCTTTTACACCAAGCTCTGGTCAGTATTTACTCGTTCTACTATGTTCTTTTGACCTATTCTGAATACTCTGTATACTGCCTAACTCTTCTTGAGGGAAGTCTGACTGCTCAGCCACAGATGCCAAGTGAATCTGTGTGGTACAGACTGCTACCAAGTGGGTTTACAGCCAAACACCTGTAGTCTTAAATCTTTTGCAGTGGTCCCAGAGGGAACTCCACAGGTTTCTGCCTAACAGCTTGTTTCGACTCGGGTGTTTCTTTTTATGAAAGTGAGTGGGATTCAGGGTCGGAGTTGAGGGTTTCGTGGCTTGAGTTTGCTTATCCAAGTGCGTCTGTATAGTTGGGGATCTAACAGTATTGTTTGCGCTATTTCTTTTGGGTTCATAAATGCAAGGTAGTCTTGCCCTAAGTCTCAGGTTTCTGTCTGTGGGGTGGCTAGTGCTATAGGTAGCAAAGGCCATGATTGTAGTTAGGAGGGTCAGGGAGGTCAGGTTTCTACACATGGTAGTTAGAGTAGTTAAATGGTTCAAGTTACTTCCCTTACTTCGCTAGGATGTCTGGCTAGGTGTCGCAATATGGATTGTGGGTGGCTAGTTATAGCCAGGGGTTCATCTAGTGATATGGATCATGATATTCAAGAATCAAAATATGAACTAAAATGCATGACTTAGAGTAGTTAGCAACGTGCAAGGCAGGCGACCCAAGGGTCTTAAATAGGTAACAGGATGCAGTGGCAAGCTACCAAGGGGTCTCGGATAGGTCACAGGGTGCAATGGTAGGCGACCAAAAGGGTCTTGGATAGGACACAGGGTGCAATGGTAGGCGACCAAAAGGGTCTCAAAAAGGTCACAGGGTACAGTTGTAGCAATGCAGCGGTCTAGGCAGTGCTGGGTGAATAAGTGGGCACATTCATAGCAGAGTTACAAAAGGCAAAGCAGATAGCAGGCTTGCAGCAAATGTGGGCATATCAGGTAAAGAGCAATGCAATATACATGGGGCACCAATCAGTAGTGAGGCACAGCAGGTTAGGTTATGCAAGTACACTACACTTACATCAAGTAAGGAGCAGTGCAGAGTACACAAGGCACCATTCAAAAGTGTGGCACGTCAAACAGGCATTGCACCTCGAGCATTATCAGGTAGAGGAGCGATGTAGCATACATGTGGAGCAGATCAGAATATGTGCGCAGCAGGTTTGGATAATGCAGGAGGTAGGCAGACTAACTCAAGAATCGTGCATTCATGTATTCTTGCATAGCTACCAATATGCTAAATAGTATGTTCCAAACTGAAACCCAGTCATGCCGGAAGGAAGACTTCAGCACCCCTTGTAAGGAAGGACAGTTTTGGACAGAGCCATGCTAGTATCCAGTGACCAAGCTAAACAGCATATAAGGCTCCTGCTTGGCACCAGTCTGCAGGAGCTAGGTACAGTGAGGGACAAAATGCAGTTCAGGGAGCAGCGTTCTTTGCCCCCCATCCTCATTTTCTGTAAAGATTAAACTTTTTATCCTTGCAAGATAAAGACTCTTGGCCTTAATTCCCGAGAGGGGTGAACTTTAATCTGGTGTGAGCGTGATTAGGGGTATGCGTATAATTAAGGGGTACGCCTATAAGTTGGGCTACCTTTCAGACCCTCTGTCTTAATGTCTGGACGTAACTTGTGATGAAGACGAGGGCCGCAATTTACCCGACATTGAGGCTTGTCCCCATCGTTCCCATCTTTGAGGCACTTTTGATTTTTTTACTATTCATTGAACTCGGTTTAAGGGCAGCTAATGAGCGGCCCGCTGTTTCGGTTGAGCCAGGACCCACTTGGACTACATTATCCTAAACGTGGAGAACTGGTCGGGCCAACAGTCTAGAAGTAATTATGTGACCATTAGTGGTCCGTCTTACTTTGCAGCAGGTCAACAAACATGTGAGCAGGGAGTCTACCTTTGATCACCACAAGTGCACCACTAGGGCGAATAGGAAACAAATTAAATGGGACAAGTTGCATCATGGAATTGCTATACCTGGAATTTATTCTAATTTATTTCCAATTTTTTAGACCTATATCCTAAACATAAACACGGGTAACTTAAACATTGAGCACCGTTACAATGATATATGTAAAGCGATAAACCCAGGATCGCACATTCAGCCAAAGACAACCCATAATGTAGGCAATTCCTGGTTTATCAAGACTGCAGGTCAATGAAGTCTTGCCTACATTCTGAGATCAAGAAAGTAACTAGTTCTAATATAGATTTAGTCAGGGACCTCCACTCCAAATATAACGTGCTAATCTCCCAAAACACAAAACTAATTTTAAAAGAGTGAATTGGGCTGAAATTACAAAGCTGGCATTGGATGAAAATTCCAGAAAATTCTGCAGTCTAGTGCCCAAGAATAATTCTACAGATAGGTCTTTACCCTCTAGCACCATGATAACTAGCTCTGTATGGTTTAGGCATTTTCATGACCTGTATTTTGACAGCTCTTTTTCGCCCAGCCACAGTGCCGACATCCCTAGTGCTTAGCCCTGTTAATGATATGATATGATCTGGCATTTATAACGCGCCTATACACAAGTGTTTCAAGGCAAGACGCGGCAAGGGAGGGGGAACAGAGGGAAGACAGAGACAGCGATCCTACTAGGCCAAGTGTCACTCAGAATGCGCAAGTGCAGGGAAAGGCGGAAGAGGAAAAGTGCGGAGTGGGAGGTGGGTGGTGACAGTTCAGTACATTGGGTAATACAATAGATAAAACAATAAGAGAAGTAGGGACAGCTCGTGGCAAGTGCAAGGGTAAGTGCAGACATCAGGTGTCACGTGCTGGTGGGGGACTGTAGGGATACAGAAAACAGTCCCCAATTGCGGGGGTTGCCAGGGAGGCTGTTCAGGTGTGCAACTGGCATGGGAGGGTTCCTGGACCCGAGATCAGAGGGTGGCCAGGTAACCAGTACAGTTTCAGCCAGTAATTCAGAAGGGGAGCGGAGGGGAGAAAGTAGACGCAAAGAGGAAGATTTTGAGGTGCTTCCGGAACCGGAGATGGTTCTCGTCAAGTTTCAGGTAGGCAAAGAGGATGGGGCTCCAGAGGGAGGCCCCAGACGAAGAAAGAGATCTACCACCAACTTGTTGCTTGGAGAAGGAACTGCCCTGAGGGAGTTGGAGGTGGATGAGCAAAGCTCTTTAGAAGGAAGATATTTAGGAAGGGAGAGTTGAAGGTATTGAGGCCCCAGAAGGTCTTATGGACAATGCAGAGGGTTTTGAACTTAATCCTTGCAGCCACTGGGAGCAAGTGCAGAGATTTCAGTCCTGGAGAGATACGATCCCTGGGCTTGAGGCCAAGGACAAGTCTCGCAGTCCTGTTCTGGATGAGTTGCAGAGGGCGGAGAGTAGAAGCAGGCAGATTTAGAAAGGGGCTGTTGCAATACTCCAGCCTAGAGAGAACCAGAGCTCTGGAGACAGTGAGCTTCTGGGGGAAGGAGAGGAAAGGAAGAATACCTCTGAGGAGGTGCAGCTGGAAGTGTGACTACTTAGAGATGCCAGAGATGTGAGGAGAGAAGGAGAGTGTGGAGTCGAAGGGGATCCCGAGATTTTTAGCCTCGCAGTTGGGAGCAGGAAGAGGGCCAAGAGGCCGGCCAGAGAGCGACAGGAAAGGAGGGAGCGAGTGTGCCGATGTGGAGAATCTCCGTTTTACTGGCATTAAGGCAGAGATAATTGGCAGCACACCACTCCTGGATAGCAGACAGACAGTCAATGATGAGAGACAGAGAAGAGGTGGCCGAAGGTAGCCTGAAAATGAGCCTAGTGTTATCCGCATAGCACTGAAAGTTGGGGCAGAGAGCGGCAAGAAGTTCCAGGTATGGTTGAGCAGCCAGGGAGAGAGGTTAGACCCCTGGGGGACACCACATGTAGAGAAAGAGATAGATGTATTTTAAGTCAGAGCACTGGAAATGCTGCATGCCCCAACTTAATTCCAGGTGATGCGATTTGGAGGTCCTATGTCAAAAGACTTTTTCAAATGAAAAAAAGACCAATTTAGAAAGACCGCTCTGTGACCACACGGAGCAGTCTTTCAAATCAGACTGTCAAGCCCCTGCCGCACACAAGTGCCCGCAGGGGCTGACAGGCTCTGTGTGACCCAGCGGACTCGATGCGGGAGTGACAGGTACATTTGAAAGTGTGTGCGTGTATGTGTTTGTATGAATATGTGTGGGAGAATGCGTGTTCAGATGTAGGAAGGGTGGTGAGTGGAGAAAGGTTTTTTGGGGGGTGGTTTTACCCTCCCACCGATTAACGAGAGAATTAGAGGGAGAAGGTGGGAGGTGGCAAAGGAGGGGGGTTCTATGTAATAATACTGCATTTTAAAGCCTGTGCAAAAACGGGCAAAAAAAAAAATCTGTTTTTTTGGTGTTCAGGCTTAAAAATACATGGATTATGTAGAACCGATTCGGAATGAGCCATTAATCTGGGGGCGTTTAACATATTTTTTATGCTTTAAATGAAGGAAATCATGTCCCCCTATCATGGTAATCAGCTGACATACTTCCAATCTTTACGAAAGGAGACAATGTGTCTCCCTTTGACTATCGCCCAATCTCCTTTCAAGACTCCTTATCAAAGGTCTATGGGAGAGCCATGCTGGACTGCCTCGAAGATTAGGCTAAGGGGGATAAAATTATCTTGGATTGCCAGGGCAGCTTTCAGCAGGGGCGATGAGTAGATCAGTCTTTTAGACTTGTACATTTAATTTTGATATCTCTGAAAGTTACGAAATAATTACTTTTTATTGTTTTTAACTGCTTTTGACAGAGTTGACAGAGCCAAACTGAGGCAGGTCTTGAACGATCTAAAATTGCCACCAAAAGTATAGCATGCACTATAATCACTTCATTCTGAGACAACTGCCAGAGTACGGTATGATGCCAATGAAGAATGCAGAATGCACCAACTCCTACCCGGCGAACAAGTGATTGAGACAAGGCTGCCTTTTGTCCCCTTTCCTATTCTCGGTATATAGTAACAAACTAGCCAAACTGATCAACAATTCCTAGTGTGACACACCCAGTGTACACAGGGATCAAATTGGGATCCTACTTTATGCAGATGATGTGGACTTGATTTCCAAAGCACCATTTGGCACGAAGAAGCAGTTAGCAATCCTAAAAGAATACATTAAGGAGTTCAGGCTCAAAATTAATAATATGAAAACTGTGGCAATGGTTTTTTACCCACCCGAGCATGGAACTTGAAACTGCATTTTGAGCTGACTGGAGAAAGGATCCGCAGAGTCGACTCTGTTGGGCAGAATCCTGTGCAGTGCCCTTAGGGACCACTACACACAATTAAGACTACAAGTGGTAATACAAGTTCACCTTTGGTACAAGCCTGTACTACTATGTGAATGTGGTAGCAGTAGCTGAGCAGCCAGGCTTATCTCAAGAGTATATGAGCAGTAGCAGAGATTACACAAAGGGACCACAATTACTGTGACTCAAGCAAACACTGACTCAAGGTTTCAGGTAAAAAATATAAGTACATTTATTTTTTAAAGCATTTGTTATAAACACAACACTTCTATTAATTCAAAATCACACGTAAAATACACTACAACCAACCAATTCACTTGGTACAGTATAACTCAATTTAAGTACCCTATGTTTTAACGGAGCGGTGTTGTGAAACAAAAGACGTTACCAGGAATACATATTCAATCACTTTTTGACAGTAATGACAGTTTGGTCTTACTAAAGATACGCGTATCCGCGGCAAGAAATGTTACCGGGTTAACCAGAGAGATTTGGGGGCAAAAATCATAGGCAATACTTTTGTCAGGGCAGACAGAATCAGAGAACAGTAGTTGACAGGAATTCAAGAGTCAATAGGCCGGAGCCAGTGTCAAGTGGAACCGGGTTCCTGTTGTCGAGGATCACACAGTCAGACAGTTCAAGATTCAACGTTGCCAGGAGTACTTAGATATTGTCAACAGAGGAAGCAAAAGTTATAAGAAGGAGGGAAGATAAGGGAAAGCCTTGGAGGAGGAGACAAGGGATTCACCTTAGCTCCTCGAAGCAGAACACAGTACCTTATACAAGGAAGAAGCTGGTGCCACGGCAGTTCTTCCTGGTAGTTTCCTGCAGACCCACGGTTCATGGAGCTTCGGCAAGAAGGAGGACGTCTGGAGGGGTCTGCACTACGCAGGGATGAAGCCAGTAGCAGCGACAGTGAATAAAAGGTGCGCTCCTTAAAAACAGGAGAGGCTCTTCGAATGGCTATCCGGACCACTACAGCAGTGTGCAGCGATTTCGACCAAGAAGAGGATCCTCTGGCTGTGGAAGATGAGCTGGTTGACCCTACCAGGCTCAAGGGAAGAAGACTCCAGACTGGATCTTCTCTGGTTGTCGAAGGGTAGATAGCTCAGGCCTTCAGTAGGGCTTCACCAGGACGGGATAGTTGCAGCAGCCGTCTTCTTCTCAGCTTCTCTTCAGTTCCTTGTAGTTCCAGTGGCAACTGACTTCCAGCCCAAGAGTCCTGCCTTTTATGCGAAAATCCCCCATTCACACAGCCTGGCTGTCAATCACGCAGCAGGGGGGCTGTCCAGCCCGGACAACCACCTCAACCAATCATGGCAAAGTGCGACTTGGGTTTCCTAGGATACCCTGTGCAGGGGGTGACTACACCCCTCCGTCACATTCAGCCCACCTAGACACCCAGGCGGCTAGAAGAGGGCTTCTTGGCAGAAGCCCGCCAAAAGACGGTGAACAAAGAAGGCAAACCTGGTTTGCCGCGCAAAGTAAAACACAAGAAGGACTTTAACAAAAAGAAATGGCGAATAAACCCGACCGGAGCCAAAAGAAAAAGTATTTGGTCAAGCGGGTTTATGTTCGAGGCTAATATAATAGTCTAAAACAATACCACGTTTATATAGTATAAACGCGGTAGAAAAGATAGGGTAGATACCACTACCATCAGCCAAGTCTAAATGTTAAAAGAGCAAGACAAGGCTCTAGGAGGTACAGGTATAGATAAAAAGCGCTAAGAAGCAACCCTTTCCAATACTCCATGTAAGATGGGGTATACTGGATTTGTGGTTAAATGACTATGTAAAGTTAATGGCAACTTTACCCTTTCCCGGGGGACAGTAGTCAGCCTCAGAAATGGAGTCGGTGGGAGTCTAAAAGACAACCCTGTGTCACTACACTGAAGGTGCTGTGTAACACACAAAAGAAGGGGCTACTGAAGTGGTGAACTCCAGAGCGCACAATCACAAAAACAGATGGAACACACATGGCAAAACATGGGTAAGAGTGGGGGAAAAGCTCACACTCTTATCTAGTGAAAAAAATAACTCCAGAGATCCAGCAAAGCTGCAGAGGGACTCACTAGGTAAGGGAAATTAGCCATTGAATGAGAATTCTCCCTAACAGACTCATTTCAGAATTATAATGCATTTATTAGTTTATCTAAAAAAAAAAGAATAATGAAACAATTTAATTATTAGCTTATTTAAAAAAAGAATCATGAAACACAAGTCAATACAAACTAAAACAAACATTACACATTACATTTCAATTCCAAAAAAGGTCACTCAATGCAGCTCTATACAAGAATATTTAGCAATAATAAATTGACATTTTCCTCTGCTTTAATACCTATCTAATGAAAGAATTAAGTGCCTACTATACACATTCTTCTTGCAGCAATAAACAATAGAATAGTGCCAGCCTGAATTTATAAAACCACATTGGTTTTAAAACAGGAACCAAAGTTCTTTTACCAATTGCAGTAAAGAAAACAGAAAAATAAAATGACCCACCATTTCAATATCCATTTGATATACATGTTTGAGTATCAATTCCTTGCCCATGTTATTGTATCAGAGGTCCTCCAAAAGCTCATAATAAGTAGTTACCACAAGTAGTCCAAAAGGGAGCATACACAGGGCAAGAAGTAAGACATGCATTACTTACCATTAAAACATGTATGATGGTTGTATCTGCTTAGATTTACATGCTGTGCATAGTCCGACATCCAGTGGTCACTGCAGAGTATTGCATCTTGTTTTTTCGAAAGTCGAAAAGGGGACGTCGACATAGGCGTGCCTGTAACACTATCCCTATAGTGACGTGTAGTGTATCCAAAATCCCTCACACGTCGAGGTCCCTCTGTTTGTATTTTTTTCTGCCATGAGGGAGCCTTATGACTAATGTGAGTACAGAAAGAGAGAAGTAATAAGATGTCTATGTTCCTTCCATCCAAGCGGGGAGAAAGGGTAGGCGCCTGTGAATCTAAGCAGATACAACCATCAGAAATGCTTTTACGGTAAGTAATGCATGTCTTCTGATGTTTGTTAATCCGCTTAGAATTGCATGCTGTGCATAGGCTAGCGAGCAGTAGCCGGAGTTGGAGGTGGTTTGGGAGAAGGAACAGTAGAGAAAAGATGTCTTAGTACTGCTTGTCCCACCTGAGAATCAGACCTAGAATGAGTGTCTAGGCAATAGTGTTTTGTAAAGGTGTGTACAGAACTCCAGGCTGCCGCTTTGGAAATGGACTCTAAGGGAACATTTGCAATGAATGCTATGGATGCCCCAGTGCCTCGAGTAGAGTGTACTCTAGGCTTGAAGAGCAGTTCTCTCTTAGCAAGAGTGTAACAGAGAGTGATGCACTGGACAATCCATCTAGCGATAGTGGATTTGGAGACTGCATCCCCCTCTCTTCCTGCCGCCACTGAGACAAAGAACTGATTATATTCCTTAGTGGTCGAGTTCTTTCCATATAAAACATGACCGCCCTGCGCACATCCAGTGTGTGTAGGCTCTTCTCCCCCAAGTTTGAAGGATTTTGAAAGAATGTTGGTAGTTCTATAGACTGGTTGACATGAAAATTCTAAATTAATTTCGGTGCAAACCTAGGGTGTGAACGTAGAACCACCTTATCTTTGTGAACTGTTACAAAGGGATTTAAAATAGAAAGCGCTTGTAGTTCACTAACTCTCCCAATGGAGGTGATTGCTATCAAGAAAGCAGTCTTAAGAGTGAGGTCCTTAAGGCTTGCTTTATGCATGGGCTCGAAGGGGGAACCCATTGGCCTGGTTAACATGACATTCAGCTCCCATCCGGGAGCTGGGTTAGATTTAGGAGGGTGAATTCTTTTCACTCCCTCCATGAAAGCTTTAATAACTGGAACCTTCCACCATGACACCTTATGTTGTGACGTAGTGTAGGCAGAGAGTGCAGCTAGGTGAACTTTAATAGAGTTTAAGACTAAACCTGAGTCGAGCAAATGAGTCAGGTATAGAACAATGCGTGTGGGAGAGCAGTCAACGGGGTTGATGCTCTTTGAGCTACACCAGATGACGAACCGTTTCCACTTACTAGAGTAGCAGTAACAAGTGTTAGGTTTCCTAGCCTCCCTGAGAATGTCAATGCATCTCTGAGGGAGCTGCAAATGTCCAAATTCTATGATCTCAGGAGCCAGGCTGCTAAGTTCAGGGTCTATGGGCGTGGATGCAGTGTTCGTCCCCTGTCCTGTGACAACATGTTGTATGGGCAGGGCAGTTTCACTAGAGGAGACAGTGACATCTCCATCAGATGAGCGAACCAGGGTTGGCGGGGCCACCAGTATCATGGTATCTGGTTCCGGGTGCATCTTGTGCACGATCTTGTTGAGAAGGGGAGTCGGGGGGGAAAAGCGTAGACATATTTCCCTGACCATGTTATCCAGAGGCCGTTCTCCTTGGAGCAGTTCTGGGGGTACCTTGAAGCGCAATCTTGGCATTGGGTGTTCTCCAGAGTTGCGAATAGGTCTATCTCTGGGAAACCCCATTCTGCGAAAACGTTGTAGACGATGTCTTCGTGTAATCGCCATTCGTATTCTGCGGGTAGAGGGAAGTCTCTGCTGAGACCGTCTGCCACAAGTTTGATTTCCCCTGGTACATGTTATGATAACAGGAACATGTTGTGTCTGAGAGCCCACTTCCAGATGTTCTGGGACAGCTTGGACAGTCCTGGAGAGTGAGTACCCCCTTGCTTGTTCAGGTAGTACATGGCCATGGTGCTGTCTGTGAGGACCAGCACTGTCTTCCCTTGAAGGTGTGTCTGGAAAGCCTTCAGTGCTTTGAAGACCACCAGCAGTTCCAGCAATTTTATGTGTTTGGACGCCACACTCTGAGTCCAAACTCCGTGTGCTGTCTGATGGGATAGGTGAGACCCCCATCCTGTGAGGGATGTGTCTGTGGTTAGAGTGGCGTCCACTGCGGGGGTGGCGAAGGGTTTCCCCAACACAAGGTTTTCCTTCGACCACCATCACAGCGAGAAAACCAAGGCCTGCGAGACCACCACTAGATCGTCCCATTGTCCGCTGGCCTGACCCCACTGGCTGTTGAGACACTCTTGCATTGGGCGCATCGGCAGGCACGCGTGAGGTACCAAATAAATACATGACACCACCATTCCTAGCAATCGCATGGCTTTGCGTACCGTCACCTTTCGACCGGCTACATATTGAGGGATCTGAAACAGCATGTTTTGGACCCTCTCGATGGAGGGGAAGACGAGGCCGTCCTTTATTCGAAATAGAGCCCCTAGGAATTGCTTGACTTAGCTGGGGTCTAGACTGGACTTCTTCTCGTTGATGGAGAAGCCCAGGTGGAACAAGAGGTATATAGTCTTTTGGGTATTTGAGAAGCATGTTTCGTAAGAATCCCCTGTTATGAGCCAGTCGTCGAGGTAAGGATAGACCGGAATGGACAACACGCGCAGATGAGCCGCTGCCATTGCCAGTACCTTCGTGAATACCCTTGGTGCTGAGGCTATGCCGAAGGGTAGCACTTTGAACTGGTAGTGTCTGCCTTCTATCATGAACCTGAGGTATTTCCTGTGTGCTGGCAACATTGAAATATGAAAGTATGCATCTTTCATGTCCAGTGTTGCCATGTAGTCCTCCTTTGTGAGCAGGGGGATTACTTCCTGCAGAGTCACCATACGAAATTTGAGGTTTTACAAATGTTTTCGCTGAGCGCAGATCTAATACAGGGCGCATGGTTAGATCCTTTTTGGGTACAAGGAAGTACACTGAATAAATACCCTCCTTTACCTGTGACAGAGGCACGACCTCGATGGCTCCTTTTTCCAGCAGCGATTCTACTTCCTGAAGAAGGATGAGGTGGTGTTCTGGTGTGAGACGTCTTCCCTTGGGAGGTCTGAATGTCGGGGACTGGCTGAATTCGATGCAGTAACCGTGGGCTATTGTTGACAGTACCCAACGGTCTGTGGTAATTCCCTCCCATGCTCGCAGAAAAGATGTTAACTGGCCCCCGACCAGAGTTGCATGGGAGGGGACCCGAATCTTCGGGTCATTTGGTGGTGTTGGCCGGGGAGCCTCTAGGAGTAGGGCCCCAACCTCCTCCCTTGCCACGAAGTTGTCCTCTTTGAGCATACTGCGTGTTATAACTACTGGTTCCCTGAGGGGAGGACCAGTTGCTGGCTGAGGTGTATTGCTGTTGAGTCTGTCATTGGCCACGGAAAAAGTGCCTATTGCCATATCCGCACTTATTAGGGGGTCTCGTGATTTGGTCCAGGGTCTTTAATGTTTTGTGCTCCTTCCTAGCTGTTTCCAGTGCGTCATCAACGGCCTTAACAAACAAGTTGGAATCCTCAAGTTGTTTGTTGATGAGGGACGCTTGTGTTTCTGGCTTGAAACCTGAGTTTATGAGCCATGCATGTCTCTTAAGGAGTACGCCCTGGACTAAAGAACGGCCAGCCGTTTCCGCAGCATCTAGAATATTCTTGATGATGCTTTGGTTGACTTGAGTGCCTTCTGTGACGGTGGCCAATAAGCGAGTACGAAAGGGCTCAGGGACTTCTTGTAGACCATTGCGCAATAGGCCCCATTGTGCATCAGCGTAACTAGCCAACAGAGTGGTATTGTTGGCAATACGCGTGGTGAAAGCCGCAGAGGATGTAATAATTTTCCCTAGAGATCGAGCTTTTCCTCCTCCTTATAGGGAGGTGCCTCACTGGTGGACAGTGGAACCCAGCCCGCTTTCTCGTGGTGGAATAACCCCTGATGTATAAGGGATCTGAGGGTGAGGGGCTAAAAAGCTTCTCGATCCGTGGGTTTACACCTCTAACTAAGGCAGGTGTAGCTAAAGACGGAACGAGGCGTCTCTTAATGGAGGCAAGGAGAGGTATGGCTTGGCTAGAAGGTGGCTTTTCTTTGATTATTCTTTCAACAAAATAGACTTCTAGGGTAGCCTCCCCGTATCGATTTGAAAGTGTGCTGCTGCTTTGCGTAACATGGCCTTGAATGTGGTTTGATCATCCACAGGTGAAGGTTCTCTGACAGGCGTAGTCTGTGGAGAGCCCAGATCCAAAGCATCAGGGTCTGTTGACGCCCCTGGGGACTGCCAAGGCTCGCCCATGTCGGGGTCTTCTTCAAAGTCCCTTGCAGGGTCTTCTATATCCTCAGTATTTATAAACTCATCCTCTTCCTGAAAGTGTGGATCCTCTTAAGTGAGGTCATATGTGTCTAGCTCTTCCTCCTGTGGGTCGAAGAGTCTTGGGAATTTGGCTCTAGGGTCTTCAGGTAATAACTCCCTTGGTCTTTTAGGTGTCAAGTGTTCAGAAGTGGACACAAACCTATCCAGCCTGTTCATGCAGGATTCAAATCTTTCCCTAGTCCATTGGGATGACCCAGAATGGTCTAGTGGCGGGAAGGATTGCTCCTCCGCCTCTAGGCATCGAGATCTCTCCCATAAAGTGGTGGAGATACCCCTGTCACCCTCTGAGAAACCTTCTCGTGGGTCCGTCTACTCTTTTGACCTAGGGGGAGGTTACGGCGTACCTTCAATAGGTTTCGACGTGTCCCTGATCTTCTGAGTGGGTTTAAGTGACTCCTTCACCAGCTGTTTCTGAGAGTCCTGGGAGATAATCCTTGCTATGCTTTCCCCGACCATCCTTTACATTGGGGGCTTGTCGTGAGTATTTCTCGGCGGAGCTGGGAAACCTTGCCGTCGACAGACCCTTTCTTCCGAGGCGTCTCGACGGATGATGTTTTGGTGTTAGTGCCCTTAGTACTAGACGACCCAGTCGCTAGGCACGCATGCGGCTTCAGGGAGGGCTGCCGCCCCTTACGGTCGGTGGAGGCCGCCGGTTGTGTCGGCGTCTCCGTTGGCACTGAGGCCTTCTTCGATTTACTCAACGAATGGCCGTGGGTTGTGTGCTTAGTGACATTTTTGTGTCCGTCAGCGTCGCCGGGGTGTACATCCCCATAAGCAGGGCCAGAGCCGAGCTTTTCGGGGCTGGGGACAGACGCGACGGAACGAGAGCGCTCCATTGAGAGGTCAACAACCTCCGTTACGGAGGTGGAGTTAACACTATCCCCTTCGTCGCACTCGGCGGTGGTGCAGCGGGCGAGGAATCGGCCTTCAACATCCCATAGGTTGCCCACCTTTTGACCCTGCGATCCTTCCAAGTTTTTTGTCAAAGGAGCTTACAGGCCGCACAACCGGCCTTGTTGTGGTTGAGGGGTAAGCAGCCGTTGCACCGTTTATGCTCGTCCTTCCACGGAAATGTGCCCTTACAACGTGGGCAAAATCTAAAAGGAGTCCTCTCCATAGCTGAGGACGTAACCAATGATAAGGACCCAGAAGGATAGGGGGGAGACAAGGAAAGGCATTCTAGAAGAAACAGAAATGTCGACCCGACCCCCACTCTCCCTACTGTGTAGGCCGGCGAGGCCAGGCCACGTGTTCGGCAGGGCCAAAAGGATCACTGTCCGTCGAAAACCACCGCCATCGAAGATCTTGCACCGGCGGGGAAGTGGAATGGCCATCGAAAGAGGGCCGGAGGTGATATAAGTTAACAATAATTAACAAAAAACGACCAAAGGTCGAGTTAATGGCAATGTCTCTTACGAGCTCCGCTTAAGGCGACCAGTATTCTGGGCGAAAAAAAAACAATCTGAGGGACCTCGACGTGTGAGGGATTTTGGGTACACTACATGTCACTATAGGGATAGTGCTAGACACGCCTATGTCGATGTCCCCTTTTCTACTTTCGAAAAACAAGATGCAATACTCCGCAGTGACCACAGGATGTCGGACTATGCACAGCATGTGATTCTAAGGAGATTAACAAACATCATCAGAACAGTGTTTATTACAGCTGAGCGAGCACAAATCAAACAGAACAGTGGAACAGAACTGGTTGTTGAGAGCTGACAAACTGGCACACAGCAAACATGATTTTTATACTGCTAATACAATGCTTTTTGAGTTAGAAACAGTTGCCCTTCAAACTTCGCGTCTTTGCGGTTCCCACAAAGCTTACTGGTTAAAATACGTCATACCCCTATAACTAGACATACGATAGTCAAAAATGATTGGAGCAAACAGATCTGCACTCTCCCAGCTCATCTCCTCCCCATGTGGCGACACATTGCTTCCCACTCCTCCCGCGAACAGTTTGCAATTAGTAAGAAATGTGTGCTGACCTCTGGTCCTTTATTCATATTCTATTGGTCAGCACTACAGCCGAACGAACACAAGACGCCCTGAACTGGTGAAAAGGGAGACATTCACACAGCACCTGCAAGACAGCAGCCTTCACAAAACACTGTAGTGGACACTGTAGTGGAAATATGTTAGCTGCAAGCCCTTTCATCATGTTTAATGCACTGATCATTGCTACCAACTCTACAGCCTATGCTGAATAATATGAGATCCTGTAACATCTCAACTACAGATGTATGTGGAGAGGGAGGCCTTGCTGGACTCTTTTCAGTCAGGGTTCCAACTGGGTTTTGCTACCGAGACGGCGTTGCCGACCATGTGGGGGAATGTCCTTGAGGTGGCAGAACAGAGGGATCTATCGCTCGTGATTATGTTAGATCTGTAGGCGGCATTCGATACGGTAGACCATGATATTATGTTGCAACGCCTTAGTGAGATCGGCAATGTCTCAGTACAAGCCTAAGGGTGGTTTGAGTAGTTTGACAGATCGGGAACAACGGGTTAGACTTGGGGGCTATCTCTCCGATTCCCTCCTACAGACCTGCTGTATACCACAGGGTTCCTTTCTCTCTCCTCTTATTTTTAATCTATCTGAGACATCTCATGGATATTCTGAGGAAACATCAAGTGAAATTCCATTTGTATGCAGATGACACCCAGGTGTTCGTGAGAGTTGAGAGGACGGAGGAGAATTGAGTTACTGGAGCGATGCTTCAAGGGAGTCCAAGCATGGATGTGTTCAAATCAGCTGTTTAACACTGGAAAAACCGAGGTAGTACTGTTTGGTCCTAAACATAGACTACAAAACTATAGGCGTTGTCCGTCACTCTGTTTTCTAGGTTCACATCTGGCCTTAGCACCCAAGATATAAAATCTGGGTTGCATTTGGGAAGAGCATCTGGGAAGTAAGGCACAGGTGAGCGCAAAGGTACAATCAGTGTTCTGCACTATACGCCTGCTAAGACATATCCTTCCATTTATACCAGTTAAGGACCATCCAGCAGTTGAGGGGACGTCACTAATTCACGTTTGGATTACTGCAATTCACTGCTGAAAGGAATCCCGATTACACAAGTTAGGAGACTGCAAATAGCCCAAAAAGCAGCTCCAAGACTTATTTTTGGGGTGGCAAAATCATCCCCAAACTCAGACTTGCAGCGATCACTGCATTGGCTTGCAGGCAAGGAACAAATATACTTTAAAATCCTCTGCATGGTATTTAAATGTGTTAAACAGTTGGTGACCAGTTAACTAGTGGATAAAATCAAGATGTATACGCCAGCCCACCAGTTACGTTCTTGTGACAAGTTGTTGTTGCAGGTCCCAACCTCTAGATATGTATCTGGGGGTGACCGAAGGTTTGGAATATATGGCCCAAACCTTTGGAAAAAGCTTCCAATGTGAATCCGACCACAAAAAACACTTACTGCCTGTGACTTATCTCTTCTGTTAAACCTGGGTAATTGGTGAAATGGCCGGTTGCTTGGGCATCAGTGTTTGTGGAGTGGACAAGGTTCATTTGGGTGGCTGATTTTGGTCGACTCAGTATGTTCCACCTGCGCCCAGATCCGATTGGTTTTGTTAGGTGCGCAATACAAATCAATTCAAAGGGTAATCGCTACTGCGATGCTATTACATATTCCCCGTTCCTGTACACTATTGCAGCTCCAGCGTGTCTCCTTCCAATGTCAGGGTCTATACTTGATGACCCGTCAATATAAACCATGCCTATTTCTTCTTCTTTGACCGGTATGTTCCCTTACATTGGGCCTCATTACGACCCAGGCGGTAAGTTACCGCCTGGGTCGTACCCTTACCACCATGGTGTAAACTACGTTTACACCATGGTGGATGGCGGATTTACCGCCCCATTCCAAGGTGAGTGGGGCAGTAAATCCCCATTTCCCATTTTACCCTTCCCCATTCCCATTTTTGCCCCATAGGGCATAATGGGAGTGGGGAAGGCACTAATTACGCCACCGTAAATTACGGTGGCGTAATTAGCACCATGGTCCCTTAGCGCCATGGATTTTAACGCCTGCAAAAAGCAGGCGTTAAAATCACCATGGCGCTAAGGGACCTTGTAATCAGGCGTTAAGGGTCGGCGCCGTTTACGGCGCCGTTAACCCCTTAACGCCTGACTCGTAATGAGGCCCATTATGTCCATATGTGCTGCACAGTCATGCATATAGTCCCCTTCTTCTGTAGGTTCTGTTATGAATCTTTCCAGGTTGACCGCACGACACCTCACTACCTCGATGGCTGGGTTTGTCAATATCACCTCATATCAGTACTATGGGGCACCCCATGGTGATTGTCGCTACTTTCTCTATTGCAAATGCTGCAATCGCGAGTGCTTGTCCCTGCATCACTGGTACTAAAAACCCACTGTAGTAAGCCAATGGCTTGTGTCCCTGTGACTTCTTTTGCGTGAGGACCGCAGTCATTACTGAGCTATCGGAGTGGGAGAACAAGCAAAATGTCTCTTTATAGTTAGGTGTTGGCAACACTAGTGCATGGGCCAATGCTTCTTTTAGTTCTGTGAAGCCTTCTTTTAGTCTGTGTCCATTTAAACTCCCTCTTCTCTTTCTGTGCTACCTTAAGGACCTTCTATAAAGGGTTTGTGTACGATGAGTAGTCAAAATCCCACGCCCTGCAGTAAATGCAAAACCCCAGAAACACTTGCATATTCTTCACTGCGTGTGGTGAATTGCCTCTGCACTCTCTTGATTTATCCTGCGCCCCTCAATGTATATTGTTTGTCCCAGCGACACAAACTCCTCCTGGCAATACTGTGATTTTGCTTTGTCCACCTTTGTACCCCGTCTCCACTACTAGTGTTAAGAGATGTACCAAATCAGCCATACACTCTTCCTCAGTCTCACTGCATATCAACAAATGGTCAACATACTGGATCACTGTTCTTGCCATTCGTAAATTACTCAGGCCCATTTGGATCACACTGTTGAAAATGCTAGGTGACTCGCAGTACACATGGGGGAGCCTAGTGTGTTTGAATCAGGTTCCCCGCTGTCCGTTATCTTGAGTCACGGTGCAATGGAATGGAGAAGAAGGCATTCTTCAAGTCAATGACTGTTGAGTACTTTACCTTTGTTGGGATGTTGCACAGTATTATATGATATGATATGATTGGTTATTTATAACACGCTTAATACCCAGACGATTCTAAGCACAGACCAGGGGATCAAACCTGTGTTGCTTCATGTCGTCTTGCTTCCAAGGCAAGCATGTTTCCCCTGAGCTATCCTTGGTTTCGGTACAAAAGGAAATTGTGCCTCAGCCACATCTTTCAGAGGGCGCAAATCCTGTATAAATCTCCATGACCCACCCTTTGATTTCTTTATTGGGTATATAGCCATGTTGCATGGCGATGAGGATGTCTGTATGATGCCCAGCTGCCATAGCGCATGTAAGGTGAAGTATATTCCCTCATCTGCTTCTCTGGACTATGGGTATTGTTTTGCATGGGGCAGCAGTGTCCGTCCTTTAATTTTACCTTCACTGCCCGCTCTCCTTTCATTACCCATACATCATGGGGTCCTTTGGTCCATAATTTCACTGGGGCCCTTTTGAGATCTTCATCTGGGCGTTTGCCTCTTCAACAGTTGTGTCAGTATTGGCATTCTACTACTTTGACTAGACAAGGTAACTGTAGCTGCAATACCATCTTCTCTCCCTCTTCTTCCTCATCGGAGAACAACTGTTCATCCGTTACACATGTCACTGTCAGTGTTGGGTTAATGCTGAACACTGTACGCCATTCCATGTTGTCATTGTCCGTCTCGCCTAGGATTACCACGTCTTTGTGTATCACTACCTCCTCTGACTGCAGTACGTGTGTGGTTCCTTTTATGTCATCCTTCTGGCACTGTGGTCTGAAGAGCAATTCCTCGTATTCCCGGGACCCATCCCAGCAGTATCTCGTCCCTGTACAAAAACTTGCTCGTGTACATGCGTTGGCCTCACTGTGTGCTCTGAAAAGTGTGCCGCCAGAAGGAATGCGGCCACTCATGTATAGTAAATGCCTGGCATTGTGCACACCATCCCTTTTTCCGTGAATAATATTGTGGCGTTTAGCTTGCTGGTTAAGTCTCTCCCAAGCTTATTGATAGGAGTGTCCTTGGAATACAGTAGTGGCGCCATGATATGCTGCGCCCCTATTGCTAGTGGCAAATCTTTTGTTACTGGAACCGCCACCACCGCCCCTGAGAAGCCCTGCTTAGCCATCACCTTGTTTGACATTGAGAATCCCCCTTCCCGTATTTAGGATTTGGTTGTTCCTGTATCTATGAGAAATGAGAATTCTCTTGGTCCTATTTCCAACTAAGTGAGAGCAATCTGGCAAACTGATTAGTAACATGATCACATGCGAGGAACATGATGTGACAAAATACTTCACCGGTTTAATGTAGAATTATCCAAGACATCACATCAAATGGAAGGGAAACTAGGTGAGGAAGTTACTCTCATTAGACTGCCCTTCACTAATATGTCCAAAGAGTACAAAGGAGTACGTTTAGTACGATGTCACTTTTGGAACATTATCCAATCGCATAGACTGGCAGAGTAGGTTAGATAATTTATACCTACCTCTAAAGGCAGGGGTTTCTAATGTAGAAAAAAAAAAGTCCAAACCCATATATTCTGGGACACTCACTTGCTCACTCAGTGACTGGGATGGAGTGACTGACAGAAAGAGCAGTGACAACAACAGAAAGGACAATGCAACAGACTGCTTTCCTTTTGGAACCATTTTTGATTTATTAGCAGTATACTATAATGAAAGCCTATCTGGAGTTAAAGCCCCAGACCCCATACAGAAAGAGGGAAAACAGGTGTTGGGAGGGAAGTTGACCCCATCTTGCTGATTGATGCCCACCTGTTCCTAGAGTGGGAGAATTGAAACAGTCCTTAAGAGGATTCCCGGCTGTCTGCGAGACAACCAAAAGAAGAACAAGTTACTTTCTTACCTGGTAACGTTCTTTCGATGGGATGGTCCGACGACGTATTCCATATCTATCACAGGTAATGTCCACAGCTGTGCTGCTTCTGAAAATCTTTGGCGTCTGCATCCTGCGTCGATGACGTTGATGCGCCGTCCCCGATGACCTCCTCCGATGGCCGACGTCACCCGATGTGATAAGTAGGACGCACAACGCCCATAGCCTCAGTTATAGTTTTTTCCCAGAACGTGTGCCACCAGTTTTCTGCCAGTCAGACACACAAGGCCTTGCGGAACGCAAGCTGCAATCGCAAAAGAAATTCTGCAGCGGGGAAGGCAGGGAGGGAGCGATATGGAATACGTCGTCGGACCATCCCATTGAAAGAACGTTACCAGGTAAGAAAGTAACTTGTTCTTCGAGGGAATTGGGTCCTCCGATGTATTCCATATCTATGACAGACTCCCAAAGCAGTACCAAGCAAGGAGGTGGGAAAGAATTTAGAATACAAATTTAGCATGCCCAATCAAATTGCGGAATAGAGAACTGCCTTGCCAAAGGCCAGATCTTGCCCCCTGATGGAATCAAGGGAATAGTGATGTACAAAAGTATGTACTGAAGCCCAGGTGGCTGCATCACAGATGTGACGAATAGGAACTCCCCTCTGCAGGGCAGTAGACGCAGCCACTCCTCTGGTAGAATGGGCCCGCAAGCCAACCGTAGGGTCCTTACCCGCCAAGCGGTTACACTCGGAGATAGCTAAAATAATCCAACGAGACAAAGTCCGTTTCGTCACAGCTTGTCCCAAACGTTTTCCAGCGTAACCAATGAAAAGTTGATCGTCCACTCTGACCCGGGACATGCGCGAGATATAAAAGCTCAACGCTCTACTATGATCCAGCCTATGGAGCCTCCCCTCTTCCTTACCAGGATGTGGAGGAGGATAGAACGCCGGAAGAACAACCTTCTGGCTCAAATGAAATTCCGAAACCACCTTCGGAAGAAAAGAAGGACGAACTCTAAGGACAACCCTGTCCTTATGAAACACAGTGAAGGGTGGCTTAACTGAAAGTGCCTGTAACTCACTCACTCTGCGAGCGGAAGTAACCGCAAGCAAAAACACAGTTTTCAGAGTCAACAGCCTCAAAAGGCAAGAATGTAAAGGCTCAAACGGAGCACCCATAAGAAACTTAAGAACAAGGTTCAAATCCCAACCTGGCACCAAAAAAGGTGACGGAGGGAACACATTAGTGAGCCCTTTCAAAAACTGCAAAATTAAAGGAATCTTAAAATAGGAGCACTCTTCAGACGAGCGCTTAAATATGGACAGCGCCGCCAGGTAACCTTTAATGGTCCCCACTTGCAAGCCCCTGTGGGCCAAAGAAAGCAAAAAAGACAGAATCACGGGAATGTCACATTCAAAAGGATCTACATTCTGAACTCTGCACCAGTCGCAGAACTTTCTCCAACGGCAATAGTACAGAGACTTTGTTGCCGGCCGCCTGGCCGAGAGCAACACCTCCATCACGTCTTCAGGGAGGTCGCAATCCTTATACCTCAACCTTTCAGAAGCCAAGCGTGAAGGTTGAGGGATCTGACCTCTGGATGGAGAACCTGACCCCCCCTCCCGTGAGAGCAGATCGTCTCGGTAGGGAAGACGATGTGGAGGGCAGATGGACAAGTCTAGAAGGTCCGGGTACCACGTCCTCCGGGCCCACGCCGGAGCAATGAGGATCATCCGGGAACCGAACATCCGTAACCTCCGCAGCACTTGCGGGATGACGGGGACTGGAGGAAACTCGTACAGCAGTGGGAATGACCACTCCACCACGAACACGTCGCCTAAGGCTCCTTTTGGAGGAAATTCCCACGAGCAAAACATTTCGCCCTTCCGGTTCACACTGGAGGCGAAGAGATCCACTTGAGGGGTACCCCAAAGGGCGAAGATCTCCAGGAGAATCTCCCGAGCCAGCTCCCACTTGTGAGAGATTGAGCTCTGCCTGCTCAGAGCGTCCGCCGTCTCGTTGTCGTCTCCGGCCAGATGAACAGCCGAGATCAAATCTTCCTGCTGGATGGCCCAGAATTCGAGCTGCATCGCCTCCTTGCACAGCGGAAGTGACCCTGCCCCCCTCGTTTTTGTTGAGGTAGTGCATGGCCACCGTGTTATCCGTTAGAATCAGGACACTCTTCCCGCGCACAGTTGGAAGAAAAGCCTTCAGGGCTAGCCTGACGGCCCTCAGCTCCAACAGATTGATATGGAGTCTGCACTCCGACGGAGACCAACGACCGCTGACTGTCAACTCGTTGGCATGAGCTCCCCATCCCGTGAGGGATGCATCCGTCACAATCGTCACCTGGGCAGCCAAAATGGGGCCCCCTTCATCAGATTGCCCTCAACGGCCCACCACAGAAGGTCCCGGGCTACCGAGGGCGGCACCTGAACAGGGTCCGACAGCCTGCTGGAGGACTGAGACCAATGGAGCTTGAGTGCCCACTGCAAAGATCTCATCCGCAGACGAGTTTATGGCACCAGAAGGAAGCAGGATGCCATGAGGCCGAGCAGTCTCAAGAACTCGGACGCTGGGAGATTCTGGGGAAACTGAAACTTGTGCACCATCTGCTGAATGTGAAGAGCCCTCACCTGAGGAGGAAAACACTGGCCCAGGGACGTGTCGAGCACTGCTCCGATGTACTGGAGCCGCTGCGTTGGTGTCAAATGGGACTTCTTTACATTGAGGGAGAAGCCCAGCCTGTGAAGGGAGTGGCAGGTGACGGACAGATGATCCAGGACTTGCTCGGGAGAGCTCCCCCTGATCAACCAATCGTCCAGGTAGGGGTAGATGTGAATCCCCCCCTTTCCTGAGTTGCGCTGCCACCACCACCATGAGCTTGGTGAAAACCCTCGGGGCGGAGGTCAATCCGAACGGCAGGACCCGAAACTGAAAGTGCGAGTCGCCAACCGCGAACCACAGGTACTTCTTGTGCTTGGGATGGATCGGAACATGGAAGTAAACATCCGTGAGGTCGAGAGACACCAATCAGTCCTGAAGTTGAAGGGCCTGGAGGACTTGAGAAAGAGTCACCATCTTAAACTTTTCCTTCCTGAGGAGTTTGTTCAAACCGCGCAAGTCCATGATGGGTCTCAATCCCCCGTCTTTCTTCGAAATCTCGAAATCAAAAAATAAGGGGAATACCATCCCTTGTTCCTCTCCGCTACAGGCACCAGTTCTATGGCGCCTTTCTCCAGCAGGGCTTGAATTTCCTGCGCAAGGAGCGGATCCGGACACTTCAAAGAGAGGTTTCCTGGTGGATTGTTGTGAGGCCTCGGCCAAAAAGGAAGACAGTAGCCGTGGGTTATGATCTCCAGAACCCACACATCCGAAGCCTTCCCCCAACCGGCGACCCATGGGACCTGGCCTCATGACTGAGTGGTAGCGGCTGCGGCGTTGCCTGAGGGCAAAGAGGCAACTGCCCGAGCGGACATGGCACCGCGAGTACCTTTGTTTCCACCGCTTGTACTCTTACGATGGCCTCTGACTGCTAGCTCCACTCGCTTTACTGAAGGACGAGTAATAGCGAAAGGAACCACCCCTCCATTGCTGTCCCCTAGGACGAAAAGGCGAAGTTTGGAGAACTGCAGTGCCCAACGACTTCGCTGCAGTTTGAGAGGTCTGCAACCTCTCAAGGCTCTCGTCAGCATTGCTGCCGAAAAGGTGTTCACCGTCAAAAGGCATGTTGAGGAGCCGTGACTGCACATCAGGAGCGAACCCAGACTTCCGCAACCACGCAAACCTGCGCATTACGGTGCTCGCTGCCATGGACCGGCTGACACAATCCGCCAAGTCCAAACCCGACTGAACGGCCTTACACATAGCATCCTTGCCATCCTGAACCATAGCAAGGAAACCATCCCGTTCGTCCCCTTCGGGAAGATGATCAGCCGCTAATGCAACACAGTTCCACAGAGTGTGTGTGAAACGAGACAAGGCACATATGGAGTTGGCCGCCTGAAGCGCCATACCCCCCGAAGAAAACACTTTCTTCGCCCAGCCGTCAAAACGTTTGTCGTCCCTATCCGGATGGATGGTAGGATATGACGCCTGCTCTGCCGGGGCCATAGCCGCCTGCACCACCAAACTCTCCGGGGTGGGGTGCCTAGACAAGTAGCAGGGGTCGCTACTGGCTGGACGGTATTTTCGCGACAAAGACTTGCCCACTGCCAGGAGACTCTCCGGAGCAGTCCAAGCCGCCGCCACCAGTCTCTGCAGAGCCATATGAAAAGGCAAAACCGGGTCAGTGGGTGGACCGAGATCAAGGATGTCCGTGAGATCATCCTGAATGAACTCCCCTGGGGGAGCTGACCAACCCAAGTACTCGGTAACCCGAGACATAAGGTGCCAATATGAAGAATCGGCATGAGTGCCAGGCTCCGGCTGACAAAACTCCACCTCCGGAGAGGTGTCCAGTCCACTGGCATCACGCAGCGACTGCCTCAGGTCATCAAACTGGCTATGGCCCGAGATAAGGTCATCTGGAACCCGAACCGGAACCAGGCCTCCATCAGAGCCTTCATCACCCTCTGAAATGTACTCCAGGCGGGGAGAGGAAGAACTCTGCGGACCAAAGCAGTGCCGGACCTTAGCCATAGCCTTTCTAGGGGCAAACCCCATGCCACGGGGCCCCTCCGACACCACCGCCTCAAAAGGCGTCGAGGGCACCGAACGAGTCGGCGCCGGCAGAAAAGGCGCCGATGTCGATCGAATCAGCGTCGACGTCCGCTGCAGCGCCGCCAGCATCGATGGCGTCGACACTGTCCTCGAAGCCGGAGCTCTGAGCGTGTCTCTCGACAACCTGGGCGCCGACAGTGTCGATGACCCCCTCGGAGGCGGAGCATCGAGAGTAATCGTCGACGACCTCGGCGCCACAGGCGTCGACGTCTTCTTCGAAGACGGCCCAGAATCACGCGGTCTTGAGCGCATCGCGGACCGGGACCTGGAACGGCCATGGCGAGAACGGCTATCCCTGTCCGAGCGGGACCTCTCCCGCATGCCGTGCCGACCACCCGAGCCCGAAGGCGTACGGGCGGTGTCTCTCGACTGGTGCCGACTGACCCCACTCGGAGGCACGGACGGACCGGTGCCCTGCGATTCCAGAATCGCTAGCATCTGCTTCCCGAAGGAAGCCCATTCCTCCGGTGTCGCTTGCATGGAGGGATAAGCGACCCGCCGACGGGCGGATTCCTCGGAAGAGGACGGGGAAGGCGACCTATGCCGGCGCTTCCCGGAATGCCTAGAAGAGGCGGAGGAGTGGCGAGACCGACTCCTGGAAGGAGACCCCCCGGACTTCCGACGATGACGCGGAGAGTCACCCCTCGAGTCATTGGTCGAAAGCCCCGCAGACCTCGACTTCCGGGGCTTAGACACCCGGCCTACCGACAGCTTCTTCTTGCGTTCCCGCAAGGCCTTTGCAGTGAGCGACTGGCAGTCCACACAGCCGTCCGTATCGTGGGCCTCCCCGAGGCACCAGAGGCAGGCGTCGTGCGAGTCCGTGACTGACATCTTGGACGCACAGTCCCCGCAGTTCTTGAAGCCCGGACGCGGGGTTGAAGAAGAGAAAGACATCGCCACAAACAGGTCTTCACAACAAACCGAACAGGCTCAATGAACCGAGAATAGAAAACAGCAACTCCAACGAGTCGAGGCGTACCGAGATTCAGGAAGCTAACACGTTTGCGGAAAAAACAGAACTTAGGCTATGGGCGTCGTGCGTCCTACTTATCACATCGGGTGACGTCGGCCGTCGGAGGAGGTCCTCGGGGACGGCGCTTCGATGTCATCGACGCAGGACGCAGACGCCAAAGATTTTCCGAAGCAGCACAGCTGTGGACATTACCTGTCATAGATATGGAATACGTCGGAGGACCCAATCCCCTCGAAATGCCCAAATAAGTATAAAGCCATGGGGAAGTATAATTGAACTGATATATACTATAAGTGTCATGCGCAGTAGGAAGGTCAGGCGCACCTCCTTACAGAACACTCATTCCCCCGGGGACTCCCTGACACATAACACAGCGAGACTCTCCAAGTCACAGTCAGCCCTTCACATGGTCACGCTACCTGTGGTGCGAGGGAGGCGTCACCAGCTTCCAGGCTCTGTCAGAGGGCGATATTATTTGTTCCCTCGTTTCCAGTGGCAACTGCCATGGAGATTGTGAGAGGGCTGGAGCAGGAGCAGTTGGCGGCAACCACTTCCTGGTTCCGGGCCGGATTCCCAGTCACGTGCCCTAAACTCCGCTCACGTGATCAGGAGTCGGCAGGGATAAAAGCGGCGCACTTTGAACCACTCGCCGCTTCACAGCTGTTTCACGACACTGTTTGGCGTTTTCGATTCACGTTGGATTCATTTGAATGCAGACCTCAAGCCTACGGATTACGGACTGGTTATTCTTGCTCCTTGGATTTGGTGTTTGGTTTCTGCTCGGATTTACGGACTTTTGGACTTTGGCTAACGTTTAACGGATTGTTTTGGATTACCCTTCTCTGCTTTGTCAAGTGTTCTACGGTCTTCAGGGTTCCTTGAACTGCTACGTTACCACAGTATTAAGAATACATCCAAGAATCATCAGGTGGTAGCCAGCGCTGGGTTTTCTGGCATCTGGCTTTAAGGATTGCTGACGCTTCCCTGCACCACAGCCTCAGAGTTCCTGGCAGTTGTAAAATCACCCTTGGGTAAGCCCTTTTTCAATAACAGTTACATTGTTGACAGTACTGTGCTTGTTTGTACTAATACCTAAATTCATTCCACAGCTCTGGGGTCCTCGGCAGCGTCTGGTCCTGCGAAACAACAACCACCTGTGGTCTCAAGGCCACTCAGGGAGTAGTTTTCTTTCTCTCTGTGTGGAACTTGGGGACAGAGGCCCATATATTCTTCACGACGAGTCAAGTCAAGACACTAAGAGGAACAGATGAAATCACAGACCTTTTTTATTTGTGAAAGTACCAAGTGGTCGGGGTACATAAATTGACTGCACATCCTGGGAAATTACTAAATATTTCAGGAATGCGTGCGTTTCAGGAATTATAGATTTGAATAAACATATCCTATGTTATTTAGGTTGGAGATCCCCTGACGACAAATGTGAAATGCCCAAGCACATCATTTTAGGAACCACAGGACATCTCACTGTGTACTATTAGGTATCAGAAATGAGAGGTCGACACAAGGTAATTCATATTCTCAAGTAAAGACATTTATTGAAACAAAAGCAGTTTGGGAAACTGCCTAACTAAACCTATTATAAGAGGGGTTTCCCTACCTAAAAATCAAAACGAAGGATCAGTCTGTCAGGAAGTCAGTAACTGAAAAGCCACCCTTGTGTCCAAAATGTCCTATCCAGCCCCTTACACTAAAACAAAACAACAAAGGGTGCAAGGAAATGTCTTTTTTTTAAAACTAACTTTATTCAGTGCAGTGAAGACTTACCCACTCGAAGCACTTGCATATACAAATTTGTTACATTCCAGTTTGGGCACAGTAACATTCAATCAAACAAGCAATGTAGAAACAATATGGAAGTATTAGACATAGCAACTCATGATACAGTTATTGAGCAGGCCTCACCTTCCTTAAATACTCCCAGAATGGTTAACATATGTCCTTAGGTATGGAGCTGGATGACACCAATGATATGTAAATCTCTTCCCTTTCGTTAGTAAAAGTTAATTCTCTAAGCCATAAAGTGATATCAGGAGCATCTTCCGTTTTCCAGTAGTTCAGTATAACATTTTTGGCAATCAGACACCCCAAATTAAAGAGGTGGTGCATCTTAACTGGTAACTTTCCGATGTCCCCAAACAAGTATTTGGGGGGTGAGAGTGCAGGGGGGCGGGGGTATTTGTAATCTCTTCTAAGCGGTCAGCAACTGATCGCCAGAACTGGGAAATCCTTGGGCAGCTCCAATACATGTGCATAGAGTCCCCAACCTCAGCCCCACATTTGGCACAATCGCTACAGGATGTGGGTGCGTACCTAGCTACAAGTGCAGGTGTGTAATGTAGTTGGTTCAGTACCATAAATTGTATTAGTCTGTACGTAGCATTAGAGTAGCCGGCAAACTGTGCCTGCGAGACTATGTAACTCAAAATCAGGAGCTTGCAGGCCACCTTGTTCAAATGGTCTGGTCAATCCCTCCCATTTCATCCCCGGGGCTCCCCACATAAAACCAACTGCCAAGGAAAGTAGTTTATCAAAGAACAATCGCCTCGGCCAGACGGGAATGTTGGTAAAATAGTACAGTAATTTAGGGACCACAATCCTCTTTAGTATAGAGAGTCTGCCATACATCGAGATGGGGAATCTGGCCCAGAGACCCAGCTTATCCGCCAGTGTTAATAAATATACCTCATGGTTGTTTGTCAGCAAAGAATGATGTGTACGTGAAACCACTATGCCCAGATATTTAAACTTGTGTGGACCCACCTGAATCCCATTAGGTCAGTCGGAGTTCAAGTGGCATCAGTCAGCGGGAATCCGATTTTGGATTTGTTGATAGGATACCCTGAATTTGTAGAGAATTTATGGATCTCATCCAAGAGTGGAGAAAGATTACGCACCAGATTTCGAATATACAGCAGCTTATCATCGGCATAGAGAGATATTATGTGTGGCGGACCTGCTATTTGTAAGCCTCTATGAGTGTGTTAGAGTCGCATTATGCATGCAAAGGGGTTCCATTGTCAGCGCAGAAAGCAAAGGGGATAGTGGGCCGCCCTGCCGCGTACCGCGACCCATCACGAAGATCGGTGAGAGCGTGCATCCAGAGTGGACTCTGGCACCCATGTAAGCATATAACAGGCGAATAAACTGCACAAAACGATCTCCCAATCGCATCCGCTGGAGTACCACAAATAGAAACTGGCAAGAGACAGAGTCAAAAACCTGTTCGGCGTCAAGCGAGGCAGCCACAGCCTGTGCTTGTGGATTAACAATAATAATGCTGAATAGCCTGCATAGATTGAAAGCCGTGAAGCGGCCGGGAATAAAACCAGATTGGTCCAGGTGGACCAGAGAAAGCATGCAGGGCAGGAGACGAGTGGACAGTAATTTAGCCAAAATCTTAGTATCCAAATTAATGAGGGATAGGGGCCTGTAAGAGGCCCCATCAGTGGCCGGTCTGTTGAGCTTTAATAACACTTTAATTACAGCCTCTGAGAGAGAGGGGGTTAGCAGGCGGAGTCGAATTGATTCCTCCCATACCCTCAGCAACCTGGGGGCAAGGATGACACAGAATTCCTTATAAAATTCGATGCCTAAACCGTCTCTGCCGGGGGCCTTACCAGATGGGAGTGCCATGATAGCCTCCGTGATCTCTTACAGGGTCGGAGGTTGATTCAATGCCAACTGCGCTTCCTGCGTCACTGTAGGCAACATTATCTCGGCCAAATAATTCTCCAGTTTCACCATAGTGCCCCCCTCCAGAGTTTACAAACAGTCTTGTAGTACTTATGAAATTCTCCATTAATTGCCCTGGCAGTGGTGAGGAGAAGTCCAGATGGCCCCCTGAGCCCCATGATATGTGGAGCTCCCTTCTCAGATCTAATAGCGTGAGCAAGAAATCGGCCCGGTCCATCCGCCTCCCCATATCGCCTATCCTCAATGGGATAACACATCAGACGGAACTCCCTGTCAGCCAGTTCCCTACATTTTAGTAAGTTTCCTTTAATGAGACCCAGTAGTGCTCTGTTGTGCGTGGTGCCATACTCATTCTCAATTTGTCTCAGGTCAGTCTCAACTCTACCCAGCTCCTGTCTCGTTTCCCTCAAATCGCCCGAGGATATGGAGATAACCTCCCCTCTGACGCACACCTTAAAGGCCACCCAAACAGTATCGTGGTGCTGCAGAGAACCCTCATTTCTATGGAAAAAAAACAAGCCCATTAAGGAGTGTTTCCAAAAAGACACGGTCTAGTAGACATGTGGAAGGCATGCGCCAAGGAGGGCGAGGTGAGGCTGCTCCATCCCAGAGTACTGTGAGAGTAACAAGAGAATGATCTGAGATTGTTCGGGGGTGAATCTTACAGTCCTGCACTTGCGCCATTAACGTGGTCGGAACCAACCAATAGTCATTCCTGGACTGAGCATCATGTACCGACTAGTAAAAGGTATATTCATGCAAAGCTGGGTTGCGATCTTGCATGTGTCAACCATGTCAAGTTGTTGCATAATATGCAGAATTGTGTGGCCCGAGTTGGTAAAATCTCACTGGATGGCGGTGGAGCGCACAGTTCAGGATAGAGTTGAAATCGCCTCCCCAGATAATATGTGAGCAGGCTCCCACAGCAAAATGCCAAACACTTGGCCATAGAACTCTGGGTAATCTAGATTGCGACTGTATGTAGTGACTAGTATTGTGTCTATTCCAGCTAAATCGCCCCACAATATCACGTACCTCCCTTGCGGGTCTTTGCAGCGCTTGGTTTCCTGAAAGGGAATCGAGGTATGTATCAATGTCATCACCCCTCTTGGGAAGAGTAGTTGGTGTAACAACGTTGCGATCCCCAGCTTGTGGCAAACCTTTAGTTGAGCGCCCCTTGGGCATGTGTCTCTTGGAGCATCACTACTTAGGGGGCCTGACGATTAATATATGCAACTACCTTGCGCGACTTGGTAGGATGATTGAGGCCCGGACGATCCAGCTCAAGAGGGAGATCATAGTGTCATGATTGTATTAAGTGAGGACCCAAACCTACATGAAGAGAAACATAGAATGATACTTAAATGTGTTATCGAGAGACAGTCTGCACCGGTTTTTAGTAAAGAACATAATATGATAACAAAACATTCAAATCCTTGTTTCCGTTGAATAACTTGTACATCGCTAACCCCAAACTCTATGCACTCCCTGCCCACCACCCACATCATCATCATCTCCAACTTGACTATGTACCCCATAAGAGAACAAAGAACTAGTTGGAAAGCCCCTATGGGACACTGTGAACAAGGAAAGCTAGCTCTACGAAGGCCGCAGTGCATGCAGCCGGCCCCTGAAAGGCAGGAATTGCATATCCATGATCAGCACTATAAAGAGAAGAAAAGAAAAATAAACACTGCACCGCTCATATTGCTCAATGAATGTCCATTATATCCGGATGATTGTTGCGGTGGCTGCGGCCTCCCCCACCATCCTGTATCGGAAGTGGTATGGAGATGGAGGCTTCTATGTAGGCCGTGACATCAGCTGGGCTCTCAAAGAAGTGCGCGCATCCACCATGCTGGATACGCAATTTTGCCGGGTACAGCAGTGCATAGGGGATTTGTCTCATGCGTAGCAGTCTTTTGACAGGACCATACGATTTTGCTTAGCTTGTACATTGGCAGAGAAGTCTGGATATATGTGAATATCGGAGGCCTCGTATCGCAGCGCACCCTTTTTCCCTGGCCAAGTGCAAAATGAGGTCCCTGTCACGATAGTTAAGTAGTTTAGCCAGGGTAGTGTGAGGGGGGGCAGCCGGCTTGGGGACAGGAGCCAACACACAATGTGCTTTCTCTACCAGGAAGTGTTGGGAGAACCTTTAAGCGTCGCACATCGATTTCAATAGATCTTCGATGAAAGGTTCCATCTGGCCCTTGCAGGCTGACTCCGGGATCCCGATAATGCAGATATTATTGTGCCTAGAGCGTGATTCCAATCCTCACACTTATTGCGGCTCTTGTAGACCTCCTGTTGCAGCTGTGCAATATCACGATCGTGCCTACCCACCTTGTCCTCCGTGTCTCGGATACTCGACTCCGCCTCCTTTAGGGAATGCGCCCTCCTTCTCCAAATCAGATTTCAGGGATCCAATAGGGGACAAAATATCGTCCAGTGTCATATTGACCGCCATTAATCCATTTTGCATAGCCGCAAGCAAATGGTCATCTCTAGTAGCACCCAAAGCAGTGGGATGATCATCGCAGGCCACCGATTCAGTGACTCCTGAGGATTTGGCGAGAGTTTTGGTATAGGTGTCCATATGGCCTTTTTTGTTGCCATCAGACTGTTTTGTCATGTTGCCTTTTTGCAAAGCCAGGGCGACATGAGCCGTATGAACATGGGCGACAACGGGCTCCAGAGGATGATGTAGAGCGGTGTGCACCCGGAGGGATGACACTACAATTATCTGTCAGTAGAAGGTCAACCTCTCAGCCTCCCCAGCGCCACGGTCACTGGAGCGTGGCCAGGGGAACCCAGCAGGTTGTCCCACACATAGATAATGCAACGTGCACTGCACAGAGTTTGATGCTGATCCAAATCGTCTTTGCAGAAAGATTCTCCGGGCCCAGGTCGGTATTATATGGAGCAGGGTGCCACCCGAAGATCCCCCAGGCGGAAATGCCCCATGTGTTGTAGATTCATCAATATGCAGCCCATAAACCGCAGACCGTGCGCACCAGCAACCCATTCGGGACACAGTATGGGCCTCTGCAGGCGCCTACGCAGGATCTAGTTGCGTAACTTTAATAGCACTCCCCAGTGTTAATGTTGGTGGGATTCACAGAAATGTGGTATGCGCACAAGCTGGTTCCCCCTTCCCCTTCCTAGAAGAACATCGGGTGAGGGGCAGGGGCCCAATTACAGGAACAGTCACCAGAGGGTGGCTGCGCGGCTACCTCAGAATCACTGGAGCGCTGCAGTGTCCCCAAACCAGCAGTCTCACGTGTGGTGATGGGCAATGCACACGTGGGCACGATGGACAAAGGGCACCCAAATATGGAGCAAAGTTAATCTGGCATGCATCTATGTGGGCCTTTTAATCTTGTAGTGTGATGTCTACAGGCAACAAGGCCAGACCTGAAGGGTCCCATGCGGGGGCAGCAGAGCGCCACACTCACCGTCACTCTTCGAATCAACTGGCAGTCCCGGTCGCCGGCGATGTAAAAAGGGGAGGGCTAGATGCCGCAGGAGTAATGCCACCGGAGCCCCTTGTAACAAGTAATACCCCAGTCGCGATGGAAGGGGGGTGGGATAGATGTCGGGATGCTACACACCCCACCCAAGTTAACAGTCGAGGGGGTCTTCAACGGCACAATAGTCTACGCAAAGTCTGCCCTCTGGCGTAGTATGGAGGACACTGATGCTAGATCTTGTTCGGCAATGACGGCTTCAAATACGCGCCTCCGCAGCAGGCCATGGGGAACGCAAGGTAGGTAGTTGTAATCAGCAGGGTAGCAGGCTCCATCAATGGCCCCTCGCAACAACGGCACAAGTCCGTCCAACCTTATCCGAAAGGCAGTGGCTGCACCGCTGTGGCAAAGTACTGTCCCTGCGTTCACTCCAGTCAGCGGGGCAGGTCCGGAGCAGCGTGGCCTCTGCAGGAGCACACCTTCAAGGCAGATAGAAATGAGAGGGCCGTCCGGGCCATCCAGGAGGTTTCCAGAGTTAAGGTCCCAGCGCAACGAGGAGCCCCAGCACCCCCAAGGGAACCTCGCCACACCAAGCGCCTTCGACCAGGCGTTCCACAGGAGGAGTAGAGTAGGTACTGGCCGTGCTCACTGGTTTGGCACGGACGTCACAGCCAATGTTGGATGATGCATGTTGCAGCATGGCCCACCCCACGCTTGTCAGAGCTCACCAGCTAGATCATAATCCGGGCAATTTGATAACAGGATCCCCGCAGTAGCGCCCGCTGTCTCCAGCGCAGGCCACTCGGCAGCGCCGGCAAAGAGATACACAAATCTAGTAGGTGGCTCACACGAGTAAGACTCCCAGGCCACGCTGCTCCACCAGCCGGTGCAGCTTGTGAATGCTCGCCGCACCGCGAGCTGGCAGCAGTCTGGATTCGGCTTTGGGCTGCAAGCGCCGTGCCCCCGCCGGCACATACGCGACCCACGTTGTGTCCAGAAAATGGATATTAACAGGATTTATTCGGATTGAGGATTCAGTGGGGCCAGAGCTCACAGACTAGTCAGCCATCTTCCTGGCTGCTCGACGGTGCCCCGCGAAATGTCTTTTTCTTGATGTTAGAAAAAAGTGTTTAAAACCAAAATGTAATCACTCCAACTAAAATGTTCTCCAAGGTATAGACCCTTGCACAAAGAGGATGGTTCCTTTGCCTGGTTTCTTGAACAGATTGGCAAAAGTTCCGCTTTAAACAATAGTTCCTTTGTTCCTTTACTGGACACACAAAGTTCTTGTTTAAAATCACAAGTTTTGCAACAGTCTTTCAGTAAGATTTGCTTTAACTCTGCAGTGTACTCCCCTGCCAGGAATCTTCACTCAATCTTATCCGCCTGGTATATTGCTAGGATTTCTTTTATAATTCCTTTCAGATTTCCTGGTATACCCTCCTGTCAGGAATCTTTACTTAACTCCAACTGCCTGGTGTACTTGCCTTCCAGTGCTTCTCTTAATTGATTTACAGTTCCTTGGTAATATAAAAATGGCTTTCACTTTGAGATACTTGGTATATTTGCCCATGGTAGCACTTGCTCAAACTTCACCCTGACATAGGCATCTCATTAACCTGTATTGGGTTGGCGTTTCTCTTGGCGCTGTCTTATCTGCATACATTCTTCTTATTGGGTATTGCATTAATACGGTGTCATGGCTGCATTCAAATGTTCTTTTCATCGTTAACAGTCTTATATTTATCAAATGCGTGCTTGTGGAATGCCCCAGGGTCCCGGTCTCTTCCAGAGCCTCTGATCCTCCCTGCACCTTTTTAGAACAGCTTCTTTGTTCGCTTTCCACCCTGGAGTCAGCAGAGGTCTCTCCAGCGTTCTGTGTGGCTCAACGGTCACTCACAGGCTTCTTCCCACGGTCTGGAATGACAAACGCTGCTTCCACGAGCTGCCCGATACCCAGGAGCTTCTGCATATCTCCTTGTGTCTCCACAGCTTTTGCTGCTCGGCTGCAGTGTCCCTGCTTTCATCCTGGTCACCTTTTGTGTGCGTCTTGCGTTCGCGAGCCTGCCTTGAGTATTCTGTCCTCTCCTGCACTGCCAGACTTTTTAGTGCGGTCACCATCTTAAGTGTCCTTTGAAGGACAACTAAACTGCACATTGCACTGTTAAGATGGATTTCTGAACTCTGACCTGGTGGGCAGAGGTTCAGAAGGCCAGCCTAGTTTCTCGGAATATGGTAACCTTCTGGACAAGGCATACCAATCAAGGTAGCATTGGCAGTGGTCAAGACTAGGTCTCAGGAGGGGTGAGGGTGACTTAAAGACCCCAATGAGCACACAGAGTAAAGGGCACTTACAAATCACTCCCAGACAGATACATCTATATTAAAAATATAAGTACATTTATACAAGGCCTTTGAAATTCAACACACAGCAATTATCGATAGTAATACATCAAACCAACACAACATTACTATAATACATATACACAATACCAAGTGGCCTAAAGGGATAAAAGCACAGAATGGGTCCAAAATCTGAAAGATAAGGAAGCAAGCAGTGCAATTAGTCTTTAGGCAGTTCTTCATAAAGTAAACCCTAACTGAGAGGCAGTCCAGTCCCTAGGAAGAGAGGAGCCTAGCCCTCAATGTACTTTCAAATGCTGGTGTATGCGATAGTGCAGAAGGGCGAAAACAGGGTCTCTTGCAGGTGCTTTAGCAGCTCAGGAAAGTGGGTAAGGCCATGAAGAACAAGTTCCCACTATTCGTGGAGGGTCTCCCCAAAAGGACAGAACAGGTCCCAGGAGTTGTGAAAGGTTTGATAGCGCAGGCTATGTGTGGAAAGAAGAGTGTCCTTCAGGGGACACTTGTGCGTAAAAGTGGATGGATGCGCTAGGGGCCACCGGTAAGGGTTGCAGTTACTCACCGACCCCCGGCGCACTCCGGACTAAACTTCAGCAGTCGAGTTGTGCGGCTCTGCGGCTTTCAGCAGCGAAGTAACAGCGATGATTACCTGGCGGGACAGTGGCGATGTCTCCGCTCCTGGTGGATGGATCAGGCCAGTTTCACTGTATTTATTTTTATTTATTTATTTATTTGCATTTATAAAGCGCACAGAACTGCCCTGAGGCATCGTGGCACTGTTACAGCAGACTTAGGCTTAAACAAAAGGGGTAAACAATTGGTTGCAGCAGGAAGTTGAGATTAGAGGGTTATGCTTTGCTGTGGTTACAGTGCAAGCATAACTGTGCATGTGGTACAGAGTAACAGAGTAAACAGTTGATTGCAATAGAACATTGAAATTAAAGAGTTATGCTTTACTGTGGTTACAGTGCATGCATAAATGTGCATGTGGATAGAATTTAGTAGCAGGCTTCAGGGCTTAGAGGGGCACAACAGCAAGACACCTGCGAAGTTCATCAGCACAAATGGGCGGCACGGTAACCGCGTGTACTCTGGTTCGGGTGCCCCCTCTTTATTCCAGACCTGGGAATGCCAAGTGTACGAAATCCGGTGCGAGAGTGCCTTGAACACAGAACTTGCGATGTACCAAGTTTCAAGGGTCTCCTCGAAATGGCGGCAGTGTCAGAGCAAGTGTCCTGCGCAAGCTGGTCAGCCCACTGGTTGGCCCAGGGATGCTTCCGAGAAGGCTCACTTGCCGGGTTGGATGAAGGTGCCGAGAATAGTTGGTCCCACTAATCTAATGGGTCGAAGAGTCTTCGCAGACCTTCTAGTTCGATCAGATGCAGAGGGGTCCAGCAGGACGACAGCGGGCTCAGGGTACCAAACCTTCCAGCGGGTCACCAGCGGTTCCTCTTTTCGGTTTCTTAGTTTCAGAATACTTGGATCCTATCCTTGGTTCAGGAAATACACCAAACCTACACTTTGAATACATATTTTCTCTTTACAAGCTATTCACAAACAGGAATGTCAAGTAGCCTGTCTTTCATCTGAGTGTTCAAGAACACAGTTTGAAATTCCGACATGCCCTCCGAGTAAATGGGGAGGTATCTATTTTCACTAAAGGTGAAGTAGAGAGACTTTGATAGGCAGGTATATTCTGATTAATTTGGTTTTCTATAAAAAATAACTATGGTGATGGGATGCTTTAAAAAGCCTACTTCCAAGTTCATGCTGTTTGGATTATTCAAGGGACCAGTGTATTGATCATTCTTCATTGTGTTAATCATTGTCATTGGGATTTCTTAGATTAAGTGTTCAAATTTAAGCTGATTTAATTAATTCATTTTTATTAATAAACAGACCTTCTGTGCAACCCTGCATTTCTTGCAGTGAAACAATATTGTTAAATTGGGGGTGCCAGGTTCATAAAAAGAAATGTATTCAATAAATAAAAATTGTGTGCGCCTGACTTGGGTGAGTGGAAATTTCCCACTAACTAGTCACCCAATTAAAACGTCCTACAGCATTATAAATAGCTCGCAACATAATTCCACTTCATGATAAGTGTGTAATGAATGGTGTGCTTCGAGTGCTTTTCTGCTTCCATTTGTGTGTGTGTGTGTTTGCTGTGTGTCAAGCGCATGCCCAAATCAAACGGATTGCTGGCCACACACATTTGTATTTTTGTGCACTCCATTTTCAATTTGCCTGCATGTTTGTGTATTTTTCAGCTGCACTAAGCAAGCCTGAATTATAATTATATTTTGAAATTTTGAAGAGTGATTGACTCAAAAATCCCAGATCGACAATGCCCCATAAGGTCTAGGTGCATGGTAACTATTTCGCAAATTGAAGTATATTCTCAAGACATTTGTCTCAATGGTCCGATGTATGTTTTTCGCGCTGTATCAGTTGCGCATCTGTGCTTTCTCTGAATCCTACGAGAAAGATCCAAACATGCAAAGAAAAACGTGTGAAAACAATGCACATTCCCTAATCCCGGGGACAACCCGGAAACCCCTGCCCTCCCCTTTGCCCAAAACTCCCCCCCTCTTCGTTTGTGGGTCATCTCCAGAACCTCAGCACTTCTGGCCCCCCCACCTCCCTTCGTGTCTCCTCACTCCCCCTGTGACCTCTTGCCTTACCTCCTCAGCTGAGCCTTCTGCGCCGTGGTCCTGGCACAACATACCCTCACGCAGTGTAAAACATAAAATGGACGTTTCACACACCCTTATGAGCAGCATCCTTTTCTGCATTGCACACTGGGGATGACAAGTTATTCTTTTGGATCCGTGCAAAAAATGGAGAAAGCATGTTTGAACACCCATTTCCAAAGGAAAGCGTGTGCTTTCAGATGTAACCACACTTATTTTTTCCAGATTTGAGGAACTTTGAAGGACGAGTTAAATAAATAGAGGAAAACATGTTTCTCTGTAATGTCCTGCATTACCTTAATCATGGTGTTGCTAGTGTGGCAACAAGAGAGAGTGAAAGAGAGAGAAAGAGATATTTATATCTAGCCTGTGACCATGCCTCCTTTTCTATGATGGCGTTCTCAGAGAAAGCTGACACGCTAACACAATAACCAGCTTTAGCTTAAGGTTAAGCTATTGATTAAGATTTGGCTTAAAGCGCTATATAAAATCAATAAACATAAACAATAAACATAAATCAAGTGGTACAGAATATTATATGCAAGCTCTCTTAGGGCACCTACGGTGTACGTTGAGTTTGATGGACACCTCCTTGCCCATTGGGATGGCTTCATTGATTGTTTTGCAAGTAAACACACGTCCGATGTCCTGATCAGTGGGATTGATTAGGAGGCAGCTCACAGTGGTCTCCCTTTTGCCATCCGCCAGGACTTCCTGGTATATGGGAAAAACAAAGAGATGGACTTTGATAAGAGAAAGAAATGTACACATTCCTACAACTGCCCATCAAGGGCTTCACCTTTCATCTTTAGGACTGCAACTTTATATGGTGACAAAGAACAAGTTACTTACCCATGGTAATGCTCTTTTGACTGGATGCTCCTCCCATGTATTCCTCATCTTTGATATTCAAGTCTGCTTGAAGCTTGCTTCGGAAAACAATTTCATAGAGTCGGGCCCCGTGCAGTGTCGAGTCGTGGCCCTCGATGGCTTCCGTCCCGCCTTCAGCCGTAATGTTGATTCTGGTATAAGTAGCACGCGCGGCGATGATGACGTCTCAGTTCTAGTTTTTTCCATTCTGCATGCTATACCAAAGATAGAGACTCATCTGACGTTGCAGGAAAGGAAGGTGTAACATGGAAATTCTTGGCAAGTAAGAGGGGAGGGGTGAGGAGGAATACCTAAGAGGAACATCCAGTCAAAAGAACGTTACCCGTGGTAACGAATTTGTTCTTCGAATGGATTGTGTCCTCCCACATATTCCTCATCTCTGATACACTCCCGCAGCAGTATGTATTAGGAGGTGGGTGTTAAGAACTTCTATTTATTGATGCTGTGGAGAACAGCTTTGCCAAATTTGTCCCCCTCCTCTGACAGAGTCTAAGCATTAGAATCTGCTGAAGGTGTGAAGAGATAAATTAGCCGCTCTGCAGATGTCCTGCACGGGCACCCCTCTTTCCAGAGCCGAAGTAGTAGCCACTGCTCTAGTGGAATGTGCTTTCAAACTATCAGGCAAGTCCTTGCCAGCTACAGAGTAGCATTCAGTAATGCACAAAACTATCCAACGCGAAATAGTTCACATTGTGACAGCCAAACCTAGTTTATGTCCTGAGGGACCTATAAATAAGTTGGTCATCCTGTCTGATATTTGCCATCCTAGAAATATAGTAACTTAAAAGCCCTTCTTGGGTCTAGACGGTGCAGTCTCTCCTCCTTCTTAGAAGGATGAGGCGTCGGATAGAAAGTCTGTGGTACAACTATCCTGTGTGCAAGGTGGAACTCAGACACCACTATTGGTAGAAAAGATGAAGCACACTCAACACTACTTTGCCCTTTGAGGTTTTGGTTTGGTTTTGAGGACATGGCTTGCAGTTCACTCACTCTGTGGGCTGAAGTAATAGCCAACAAGAAAACAGTTTTGAGTGATAGCATCCTTAAAGGGCATGAATGTAAAGGCTCGAAAAGAGCTCCCATTGGTTATCTTAACACTAGGTTTAAATTCTAGGTCGGTACAATGAAAGGAACCGGCGGGAACAAGTTTGTCAAACCTTTCAAGAATTATCACAATCAGGATCTTGAAGTAAGATCCTTCATCTGGTGACCTTCTAAAGATGGAAAGTGCCGCTAAGTAGCCCTTGATTGTGGTTACTTGCAGCCCTGAGTGGGCCAAATAGAGTAACGTTACACTCAAAAGGATCAAATTTCTTCTCCCTGCACCAACAGCATAACTTGTTCAAAAGACAATGGTACAATGACTTCATTGCTGGCCTTTTGGCCAAAAGCAACACTTCCATCACTTCTTGCGGAAGGTCGCAATCTTTTTATCTAACCCTCTCAGAAATAGGCGTGAAGGTTCAGAGTACTGATTTCTCGATGAAGGAGACCCCCCACTTGCAAGAAGCAAGTCCGCTCTTTGGGGAAGATGAATTGGAGGGCACATGGCCATCTCTAGAAGGTCCGGGTATCATGTTCTCCTGGCCCAATCCAGAGCAATCAGGATTTCCTGAACTTCTTCAACCGCCTGATGACATGAGGAATGACGGGGTCTGGCGGAAAAGCAGAAAGAAGTGGACATTTCCAGTCCACCACAAACACAACCCCTAGAGCTACTCTTTCAGGAAATTCCCTGAAGCATAACTGCTCGCACTTCCGATTGACACTGGTCGCTGAAAGATCCACTTGAGGGGTTCCCCAAAGGGCGAAGATCTCCAGAAGGACTTCCTCAGCTAACTCTCACTCGTGGGAGATGGTGCTTTGCCTGCTCAGAGCGTCCGCTGCTGTGTTTTTTCCTCCAGCTAGATGAACTGCCCGAAGAGAGATTCCTTCTTTTAGTGTCCAAAACCAGAGCTGCTTTGCCTCTCTGCACAGGGACAGTGACCCTACGCCCCCTTTTGTTGAGGTAGTGCATGGCCAATGTGTTGTCCTTCATAAGGACATTTTTCCCTCGTATCGAGGGCAGAAAGGCTATCAGTTCTAGCCTGATTACCCTCAGCTCTAAAAGGTTGATGTGAAGTCTGGACTCGGACGGAGACAAGTGTCCACTGACTGAAAGATCCTTCTTGTAAGCCCCCCCCCATCCTGAAAGGGAGGCGTCTGACACATCTCATCTCTGGCTATGGTTGCCAAAAGGGTTCTCCTCAGTATATGCTCTCTGCAAGCCCACCACAGTAGATCCTGGGCGACCTTTTGCTGGACCTGAATAAGGTCCATCATTCTGAGAGACGCATAGCCATGGGATGGAAAAGCCCCAGAGGTCTGGTCGAGACCCTGTGGTGGGGGGGATCTTACGAAGTGGATCACTGCTGAATGGGAAACTGCAATTCAAGTGCAAAGGCAGGACTCCAGTGAGGATCTGCACCAATGGGTAGCGCTAACAGTGCCCCTGCTCCATCCCACGACAGCAAATAGCGACTTGGGCAGCGTGGGTAGCCCCGACCAGGGCACAGACTCGAGGTGAATTTGGAACTAACCGTGGTCTCGGGAGGGGAAAGGGAGGGAGAGTGGGTGTTGGGATTCTATTGTTGATAAGCATACCATTTGTTGACTGATAATGGTTTTTCTTTTATGACTTTAAAACCAATAAAGAAATTTAAAAAAAAAATTAAAAAAGTCCATCATTCTGCTGGCGAATTGAGACCTTCCTTTGCATACACATACCCCTTTACACACTTGTTGTAAATGAGATAGGCAGGCATTAGGTGTTTGTAGTATAGGCCATTATGATTCGACTGACTAAGACGGACTTCTTTATTATTTGATGTTAGATGCTACTCCCATCATAGCTATAGGGCAAAGTAGGAGTTTTTCCAAACCCCAAGAATTTAACTAAGGTTTTGAAACTTGTAGTTCTTGTGTCAGTGTCATACTTGTGATACAATGCCTCCCTTAAAATACACAGAACGCGAACATCTGATCCTCGCGTCTCAATGCTTGGTATGCGGTTTGTCCCTACCTTGCTGTTACGCTCACCTGGTATCCACGGGGGCGCCACACGATACTGGATGGAGGTCTAAGCGCTATCCCGGGACCCTCTCTGCTTGGTTATGTGGCAGATGCTGGGTGGCGCCTATATCAGAAGAATGGAGAGTTAAGATACTAGTTCTGTGCTGGGTGGACTCCCACCTCCCTCTGGTCCAAATTTCCTCCCTTGGGGTTATTGCTCACCTTAGGTTTTTGTGCGTTGAACTCTCCGTCCTGCATCTATGTGCAGGGGCACGTGTTTAGTGCGGGCGTTCCGTGGACCTAGTTGCTTCACTGGTCCCTGTGCCCTTATGTCGGGTCCAGACCGGCTGTGACACTGACTCCGCTTGCTGTCTTCCAGGTGAGTTATAATGTCTTTTCCGTCTTTATTCTGTCTCTTTCTTTTCCTCCGTTTTTCTCTGTCTTCTCGGCGTCTTGCGCCACTACGCTGTTCCCTAACAATGTCTCTTTGTTTTCACAGGGATGGTAGCGATCTCTGAGTTGCCGCGCCGATGGAGAACACCACAGTGAGTTATTTATGCGCGGAGCACTGCACTGTTTATTGGTGTTAATTGCTAACCTGTGTTCTCTTCCCTTCTTTGTACAGGTTGCGGTGATGTTTCCGGAGTGATGAGCGATCGAAGTGCTGCATGCCCAGGTAAGTGCTTTGTTAATGCTGACCTTGTTCCTTCTCCCTTGCAGGTTACGGTGAAACCCGGAGATGGGCGAGGTAAGCGAAGCACAGGGTGCTGCCAGGACTCGCTGCTTCCCCAGGTAAGAATTGTTATTAATGCTGTCCTTGTTTCTTTACCTTTGCAGGTTGCGGTGAACTCCGGAGATGGGCGTGGTAAGCGAAGCGCAGGACGGATTCAAGACCGGTTACTTCACAGGTAAGTGTTCTTGTTCACTAATGTGGTTCTTGTTCTTCCAGGTTATTAATGGAATCCAGATCCAGGGGCTTCAGGATCGGGCGGCCGGATAAGCAGATGAGCAGGAGCTGGACACAATGAGCATTACGCTGCAGGAGTGCAGAATAATGCAAAGCGTGTTCTGCTGTTCGGCTGTGGTTTAAATAGCCCAGGTAAAGTAGTTCCAGGCCAAGTAGTTCCAGGCCCAGCCACACCCAAAACACTAGACACCATGGCTTGGTTCTAAAGAACTGAGCTGTGTAATAGGCCTCCATGTTGGATTAAGGTCCTAAAGTGATATTCCTTTATTCCTGATAATGAGCCTGGCGCCAAAGGCGTAAGGACTGACACCATGTAGATTTCTGATGGCGTTTTAAGGCCCTTGGGGCCAGTGTGAAGGGCTTTAGCACCACTGCTGCCAGGGGGCTGTTACACCTGAGGGGGCCAGGGGCATGGATCCTGACACTTGCTCATCTCTTGGATTCTCCATGGTTTTTCTCTTTTGAAGCTTGTTCCTTGCCCGTCCTCGTTTCTGTCTGAACCTCCTTCCTGGCATTGTGTCCTTCCTGGCTTTCCCTTACTCGTGTTACTCCTGCCCTTTTCCTTCCTATTCATCCTATTGCTATCCTATCTGGTGAACCTGCTTCTATATTTTCCATGTGGATTCTGTTACCAGTTGGATCACTGCTTCTCACATTTTTGTCAGCATATCTCTGTATATCAGCAGATCAAGAAGACCTTTACAGCAGTCAGATTTTTCCCTTCCTGAAGGAAGGTTTTTTCTCCTGTTTTGGCATTCCGCTCCAGACCCCACCTCTCCTGAAGATACCACATCGGGGTAACGGGTTTGTCTTGAAAGCAAGATAACGCAGTGCAACACAGGTTCGAATCCTGATCCCGCACTTAGAAACCACTTGCTGGTATTAAGCGTGGTTAAATGTAAAATAAAATAAATCATCTGCTTTCACGTGAGCATGCAGGAAAACTCAGGTGAGCCAAACCATTGACGATTCTGACAGAGATAAGTAGAGGAGCTTGGAGGACGTCCATGGAGAGAACAGGCAGAGGTACATGAACTGCAGGTTTGGCTAGACCAGGAGGAGAGGTCAGCAAGTGGGAGGGGAGTACCAAAAACCATTATGAGTTGCTTTTGTGAGACCTTTCGACATCACCCAGAGACTTATGAAAGTCTCTGAATTTCAGGACAGCTATAGCTTTCTTGACAACCTACAGTGATATTGTCTGTGGGCTAATGGTGTCCTGAAAAACCTGATCATAGGTAGAGTGAGTGATAAGACTGCTGGTTACCCCAGAAGGGGAGAGAAGGTATTTTGTGAACGAGAGACTACTCGACTCATCTACTTTGTTTTTGTTGAAGAAATGCATATACTGTACCAGTAGAAACGAGTGTGTGCATTTCAAGTGCCTAAGCTAACAAGCCACAATGGAACACAAAATGTGCAAAACATTGTTACTAGTTTCATGCCTATTAACCCAACACTGAAAGGTAACTGCGTGTGCTGCTTTCTTCCCTTCAATAAAATCAAGACTAAACTAGCATCTAACAGATGGAAGGGGACATATTTGCATTGTATGCTCTATACTATTTCAGGTGGTTTGTCTCTTTTTGGTGAAAGAGTTAAGGGCATTCTCCTTGCTAGGTAGCTTTGTCTGGTAATTGTAGCAGGTGGATTGTTGGCTATTCATGGAGGTCCATGTTTAGCTGCAAGAGCAACCATAGTTGTAGGATTTAGATCTAGATTTCTCATGAAATTTAGAGTGGCAACTTCAATTAGAGGTTTGCTTTATCTTGTGGTCCGACCTCAATCACAATTGAGGGTTGTCTTATCAGTATCGCTGCTGCTCTTTCCCATCATGTCAGTTTTATTTCTGTATTTTTCTATTTTATTGTTTAAAGCGTGAACCTAGCTCGAGAGTAGAGGAGTGCTGTACTAGGTTTGGGTAGCCAGTATTTGGGCTGCCATCTTTTAACAGTAGCGCAGTAATGTAAATGTGTGCATGACAAGAGGACTGCTCATGGGTCCTCTTTGCAGACTAGTTGTGATTCAAGCCGGTTAACAAGAAGTGTTTGTCACTAGATATGTGGAGTTTAGCTGCCAGGTACGCTTGTGTGCTACTCATGACTACTTTTAAGATGATACATGCAGTCTTGAACAGTAGCCTGGCCAGAAGAGGAAGCCAATCCAATTTAGTTCACGTAGGATGGGGGCGATTCGGGAAAATTTCCTAGCACCCATAATAAGATGTGCTGCATCGTGGTGGACTGCTTTTAGGGGAACCGAATGTGCGGCTGGGAGACGTGTCCAACAATATTTATCATCTGGGCTCACTATGCCTTCTGAGCACTTTTATTATTTTTCTTGCTCTTAGATTGGGAGCCAGCGCGTATGCATGTGATACTCCAAGCATATGAATGAGGCCGCACACAACTGTGACATCACCATTCCTGATTTTACTGCCCTGTTTTACATATTTTGGGCGGAGGAAGAGTTTGTTCAACTTCATCCATAGGGTTTGTGACTTTGTTTCCACCATTGTTCTGGTCCTGTTTTCTGTTCATGCTTGTAGCATTCATAGGGAGAGTAGAGAGATCTCAATGGAGTTGTGTTCTCTCCTCTCTTTCTTCATGTCTTTACATATTGACTCTTCTGAGTATTTGTAATCGTTTCTGCGTGGCTAGAAGAGGTATTCTTACCTACTATCCATATGCGGTCCTTGCAAGGTGACTCTTATGGGCTATCCTTTTTCCATTTAGAATTCTTTAGGGAACTACATGTAGATTATTTTATTGTAGGGCAGGGGGAGAGGGGATTTAGACAAAGTCATGGCTTTTTATGTTTCGCTCACATTATATCTGTATTGTGTTTTATTTTTATTTTTGGTGGTCTTAATTGTCCACAGTGAAGAATCAGACAAGGATAGAATACAAAGATTTTCCACGCACAGAAGAGGATTGTTGACACGGAATAACAGAGGGAAGAAAATCAAGTTGTTTATTCTTGGTCACTATGTTTAATGTTGTTTCATTTATATAGAACCGTTTCTTCCAAGTCCTGAAGAAGACGATTGTCATTTCGTCTCTCTCTTCTTGGAGATACGTTGTAGACAGTTTTTTGAAGATCGTCGAAACTACTGTGTAATAATCATTATTGATACCTTGCAATTCATATTAATGCTAACATTTTTGCAAGGTACTGGTAGTGGCTTTCAAGTTGGAAATGGTATGCAATATTGCACTTAGTAAGTTTACATCTGCTTTAGCGCAATCGTCATTTACAGAATTAACTGTTAATACATTGATCAGTCCAGGTTTTTATACTGGTTATGATTTTCTAACTCAACATCCAACTGTAAAAAAATATTTTTGTATTATCCATGTTGGTTGTCTATATCCATTGATTTTCTATTTATGGTTTTATGCACATGTTGATTTAGTACTATTGGATGCATGCATCTAGGAGATAGTAGGGTATAGTCTGGTGCTATTCTCTATCCCCAACTGCAGTATGGGCTATCGTGATGCATGTACTTTTACTTTTTGTAGTACACCTCAATTGTGCAATATAATGAATTGTGCATTTTTATGCATTTTTATGATACATCATGTGTTAATTGTTTCTAAAAATGTCTTTTTGATATGTGTTGAATAAAGTATACTAATTTTTTATTTTCCTTGACTTGGCCTATTTCCTCCCCCATGCCCATGATTTCATGTTAATTCTTCTTAAGTCTGTTCTTTATTTCTGTGGTTCCCATTCCCTCTTGGGTTGTTCATTTTGGTTATTTCTCCCCGGGTCCACGTTGTAGGGGTTGCTCATCCTTGGTTCTATAGGAGGGCATATACCCCATCGATGTTCGAGACCACAAAGGCCTGCACTACGGTCTGGAAATCCTGCGGAGGAATGAAGGGTTTTATTTTGGAATGGGTGGAAATTTGGAGCCAGGCTATTTGCTCTGCGTTTCTGAAAGGACAGGCTGCTGCCAATGGTGAAGCATAAGGATTTTGCTGAATCTGAGAGTTGAGGATTAAATCCTTTTAGGTGCCGGTCATTCAGCTTTTATTGGACAAGCTATTTATTGGGGGACTGATGAGGACAAATTCGTTCTTGGATGGGTTAAGTTTGAGGCAGGCAACATCCACGATGGGATGATGGGTAGGTAAGACGATTAATGTCCTGGGGGATTTTTATTCTCATGTACAACAGAGTATCGCTTGTGTATTGGATTGCTAAATCGGGGTTCTGTGAGGAGTGTACCCAGATACTACATGTAAAGTTTAAAAAGGATTAGTGAGAGGATTGAACTGTGTAGGCTACAATGCAATGTGTTCATCTGGACAGCCTGGTGTCTGATTGAGAGGTAGGAGTCAAACCAATTCAGGACAGTGGCAGAGAATCCCATCCTGTCAGAGAGGGGGGAATACAGTGATCGACCGTCAATAGCGGTCAAGGAGGCATGAGTTGCTGTTATCCATGATTTATAGTGCATAATCAACCATATGGATGGTAACCATCTCGATGCTACACTTGTGATGCAACCCTGACTGATCATAGTTTAGGAGGTGTAGCTGTAGTTGTGGAGCAACACATTTTTGCAAGATTTTGCCAATAAACAGGAGGTTCGTAATGGGCCAGAGGTTGGCCAGATCATTTCGGTCTAGGGCAGTTTATTCAAGGGAGGAGTTGGGGTGGTTGATGAGGGTCACACGGGTAAAGAGAAGTTTAAATTGCATGTGCCATATTGGTGGCTGGGGTGACAGAGAGGTTGACATAATGTTGCAATTTAGTATTACTCTAGTGTAGCTAATGAGAATATGAGATGCATTATTTTTAGTGTTTGTGTTTTAGTTGATACATTTAAGTGTCAAAACTGCTTATACAATTTAAACGCAATACAGGTGTGTCATGCCGCATAGCGCTTAACAATCAAGCAGCAGGGAGCTCTACATGTACATGCGAGCTAAGAGATTTGCAAAGAAAATATCAGCGTGAGGGGATGTGGTAGTCCTGAACATACATGTATGGGTACACCTGCTTGGGGTCTCTAGGGAAATAGGTTTTGGGCAGTATGAATATACAGTTCTGTTTTGCCGCAGAGTTCTCGGACAAGTTAGGAAATGCGCTGGCTAAAAGCCTGGGTTGGGCTATTGAACTCAGACTGAAAAACAAGTTTCACAAGGTTGGGGAAAGAATGCAGCAGTTGCGATAAATATCAGATGGTCTGTTTCAGACAGGTCTTTTTTATGGTCTAGGTGCATTGTGAAGGGGAGATGCAATCTCTAAGTATATAGGAGTCTGTTATTGAATCACAGGAGGATTCCGGCCACCTGATAGGGCCAGATAATTAAACCTGATGCCGGCTGTTTTCAGGGAAAGGAGCACTGATTGATCATGGATTTTCAATAGTTGTCACAGTGTGGGTTGGGGCCATGTGGGCTGGAATGGTAAGTCCCATAGTTTAGAATGAAATGTGGACACCAATATGTTTGGGCAATAAAACCAACACCAATAGATCAAAAGGAAATGTGTTCGCACTCCTCCTCTTTACATCGATGGAGTTTCCATAGAATAGCCGTATGCGTCAAAAGTAGTGGTAAAGGTTTCTAACCAGATGGAACCTGTGATAATTGACATTGTAAATTGTGGAAACTGTGTAACTAGGAGATGGGACTATGACCAAATATGGAAAGGCCCAAGAGAGGGGTGTAGTGTGAATATCAAGCATGCAATTATAAGTTAAAGAGGATGGTGCTTAGATGAATGTATCCAATAAGAAGTGTGGGAATTAAAGGGAATATGGTTACACTGTATAGGTTTAACCAATCATGTGTGTGTGGGGGGGGGAGGGTTGACTCTGTAACAAAACCTTTGTGAGAGTTTTACCTTTTGCAAATTGTATGAAATATGTGTTCTTTGTGTGGTTCTGGGAGACCGGTCAGTTTGACTCTTTGAGGTCATCTAAGCCCTCCAGGCCGTTTGTATAATAAACTTGCTTTACAGACAAAGCGTGTACGTACTCTTTAAGGGTGGGCCTGCTTTTGGCTACAGTGATCAAAGGCCCAATCCTACATTGGTCATACAAGACTAACTCTTGCGGTTGTCTATTTAATCATATTTGTAGAGCGCGCAGCAGCCCGAAGGCATCGTGGCGCTTGTTACAGAGAGTGAACAGAGCTTAGTTACATGATAGCATTAATACTTATAGTACATTTTATAAAACAATTTACATAGGAAATAGGGTGAGTCAGAGGAGAGAAGGAGGGGGTAAGTTGTTAGTTGATGAGTGAGTTTTTCAAATTTTTCCGAAAGGCAAGGAGCGATGTTTCTGCTCTGAGGGTAGCAGGGAGGGCATTCCAAAGCTTAGGGGCTAAATATGGGAAGCCTATCCCTTCTGCTTTAGCCCTGTTGATTTGTAGGACGGTAAGTTGATTTGTGTAGCGTGTTCTGATGGGCCGGGCTGAAATTGTTCAGGATAGTGTGTCTGAAAGGTAGGAAGGTGCAGTAAAGTTAAGGCACTTGTGTGTGGTAGTGAGGATTTTAAAAGTGATGCGGTCTTTGACTGTGAGCCAATGAACTGCCTGCCTAGCTTGTGAGATGTGGTCACTTCTTGGGATGCATAAAGCTGCTCTTAAGGAGTTATTTTGGGTGATTTGGCGTCTGTTTATGTTCTTTACAGAGGTGCCTGCTAAGAGAGCGTTGCAATAGTTAAGCTTAGCACCTATGGTGGCCCTGGATATTGAGAGCCACATAGCCTTGGTTAGAAAAGGTTTTATAGCTTTAATGAGTTTGGTGCTTAAGGTGGAGGCAGAGACAATAGTGCTGACTTGCTTGTTCATAGATAAAGTAGCATCAATGTGGACCCCTAGTGTCTGTAGGACTGGGATGAGGCAATTGTCAATGCTAGAATTGGAGTAGAGACTGTCATGCTTGGATGGTGGAATAGATTTGGCATTGCGCTGTTGCGTCTTGGTCGTATGAGTCTGTTAGTGGTAGGAGCACCTAGTCTCATCAGCGTAGTTTGTGTATGCAATCCCTAGTGCATTGAGCTTATCAAAAAGGGGCTTAGTAAAGAGATTGCATAGAGTTGGGGCGGTACAAGATCCCTGAGGGACTCCGCAGTGAATGATGGTGGGTGCTGCATTTGCTATGTTTAATAATACTTTAATTGCTCTACCTTCTAGGAAGGATGTGATCCAGGAGGCTGCTTGATCAGAAAAATTATCTGCTTGCGTAAGGTGGCCGGTGAGGGTTTTATGTTCTACAAGAACGAAAGCCGCTGAAAGGTCGAGGAGGAGGAGGGCCGGCTTGCCCTTGTCTAAAATTTGGGTGATTTGGTTTTTTAGATCTAGCAAGGCAGTTTCAGTGCCATGCCCTTTGCAGAATCCAGACTGTCTATTCCCAGGATGGAGTAAGTTTCCAGGTATAGTTGGATCTGGCTGTGAGCAGCCTGGTCTAGTATTTTGAGGAGAAACGGGACGGTGGTTATGGGCTGGTAGTTGTTAGGCTGGGAAGCATCTAGCGTAGCCTTTTTCAGTAGGGGGCGCACCCACGCCTCTTTGAGGATGTCCGGGACGATGCCCGATTTAAATGAGGAGTTGATAAAGGCAGTCAAGAGTGGAGCAAGGGGCTCGGCACAGTCCTTAAGGATCTTGGGTGGGCAAATATCGGCCTTGCATAGCGATGGTTTAATGTAGTTGAGAATGTCTATACCTTCAGATTCTGTGATATCTTTAAAGGAGAATTTAGGGAAGTTGGGTGCTTTACGTTTGGGCCTGGTCTGTGTGGGCTGGTTCTGGTTAAGTAAGGCTTTATGAAGATCTTGAATTTTGTAAGAGGTCTATTTTTTTCAGCATTGCAGCTTGTATGCTTGTGCACCACGCTTCATCTTTAATGATCTCATCAGTGCTGGTAGGAGGAGCGGTGAGTTCATTAAAAATGGTGAAGAGTTCTCTGGATTGGGAATTCGCATTGGATATTCTGAGATTAAACGCATTATATTTGGCAGTGAATATAGCATCTTTATACTGCAAGGCAGCTGATTTAAAGTTTTCTTTGGAAGCGTCAGATGGGTTAGTCTGCCAGATTTTGAGAGCCTGGCGTTTGTTATTCCGTAAGGTTTGGAGCTCATCTGTGAACCAAGAGTTTGTGTGAAAATACTTTTTTTCTTTCTTGCATTCTAAAGGGGCTAAGGAGTTTACTGCTTTAGTTAGGATGTCCTTAAATATATCGGCTAAGACGTTGGTGTCTTGCGAGAAGGGAGGTGCTAGGCATGGGATGTCAAGATAGGGTCAGAGGTTATCGGCAGTTCGTGTTTTAGTGCTTCTTGCTAGTGTGGCGGGGGCATGTGTGATGGTTTAGTGCCGGGGGCTGTGGGGATGGTGAATTGAATGTAATTATGGTCTGTCCATCGGTAGGCAAGGTTAGAGGTGATGGTGGAGGCACAATTGTGGTCAACCAACCAGTCAAGGGTACGGCCTTCGGAGTGGGTAGGGCTCATAATATTTTGGGTAAATCCCAGGTCTGTGAAGTCTTTGGAGAGTGAAGTGGCTGCTTTATCATTGGGGTCATTGAATCCTAGGTTGAGGTTGCCTAAGAGTAGAGTTTTAGTGGATTTTTTAATACTGTCACTAAGTAAGTGGATGAGGTGTCCTTGGAAGTCTGCAGGGAGTCCTGGAGGCCGGTATATGATGTGAATATTGATGGTGTTTTTGGGTTACAGTGACAGTTTGGCAGATAAGATGTCTGCGTTACCCTCCCATGGGTGAGGGATGGGCCTGAAGCATAGTGCATCTTTGTAAATCAATGCAACCCCCCCTCCTAATTTAGAGGGCCTATCCTGTCGGAGGATAGAGTAGCCTGTGGACAGGGCTAGTGTGATGGCCCGGCCAGATGCCTCGTGAAGCCACGTTTCATTGATGGCTATTATATCTATGTCTTGGCTAAGTATGAGGTAATTTATTTCAAGAGCATGAGCGGTGAGAGAGCGAACGTTGAGCAAGGCACATTTGTAATGCGGTGATTGCGTGTTTCTAAATAATCGTGGTTTTGCTACTTTAGGAGGAGAGTTGGATGGCTTATTGAGGTTGAGAGGGGGCCCGGTATTAGGTGTCAGGGTTAACCTTGGAATGGAGGTATGCAGGCAAGAGGGGGTGAGTAGTATTTCTCACATGGGTACGGGTTCCGAGTCTAAGGTTTCTGAGCGTTGTGGTCATAGGAAAGGCAATATTATGCCTAGGTAGAGTTTGTGTTCTGGGTCTGGAGAGTCTGGTGTAGTAGTTAGGTGGGTTAGTAAGTGTAAGTGTGTGTGTTGTGTCCCATGTGGCGTGGGAGGACCTGAATATGTTAATAGAAGGTGCTGCAGGGAGCTCGGCTGTGATGTGGGATGTAAGCGCGCGTGTGTGGAGGGTGTTGGGTGGGTTTGTGGATCATGTCCGAGAACAGGTGGAGGACGGAAAGCAAGGAAAGGATGGCAAGGTGAGCAGTGAGCTGGGTGAGGACTTTCAGCTTCATGGTGTGATGGACTATAGGGTAAGAGGCGAGCATATTTATCTTAGCAGGTATGGCATGGTGCGCATGTAACATAAGGTTACTTGGTGAGGCAAGAGGGTGGCAAGTCAGAGTTGGGCACCTAGCTGTAAAAGTATAATAATAAAGTAGAGGTTGCACAGTATGGCTAAGCAAATTTCCGTATTGTTACGAATGCACGTGTGAAGGCAGATAACAGTACACTATTAGAAAAATAATTAGGCAACACGTATGAGACGGCAAACCACATATGAGGGTAGGTTGCAGTATTGTTTACAAATCGCGAAGGAGGTACATTGCAAGGCAGTTTAAAAGCACATGTGAAGGCGAAATTGCAAGGCAGTTTTAAAAGCACACGAGAAGGCGAAATTGCAAGGCAGTTTAAAAGCTAACGTGAAGGCAAAATTGCAAGGCAGTTTTAAAAGCACATGTGGAAGGCCGAATGAGGCAAATTACCATACAGTTTTTGAGGAGCATATGAGTAGGCTGGTAAACAATGCAATGAGAAAATATTTTTTTTACATCATAATACGATGGCTCAATGCATGTTAGAGGTTCTGTTGTCTGGGAATAACCTTTCTGTGAGGGATGCATTCATTATGCAGGAGTTGCGCTTTGAGCGCCGGGCACATCAATTGTGATATTGGAGTAGGAAGTAGGTTTCAGAGAGGTGATTGTTTTTAGGAGGTCTAAGAAAAAGAGCTGAGAATTCAGTAAAGAGGGGCAGTGTCCATGTCAGAGTGCAGGGGGGGAGGCTAATGCTGTTCATTCTGTTGCATTTTTCCTGCGTTGCTTGCACCTCAGGGTCAGACAAGAGCTTAGTACAATGCTTACTACTTCAAAGGGCTTTTCTCATGTTAGAGACTGCCACAATGGTGCTGGAGTAGTATGCAGCTTTGGTCTGTGTAAACAAAATCCTACGGTTGGCGCAGAGAGATTTGAGGTTGGTCAGATCTCCAGGGTCATGGTTTTTGTGCCACCATTGTACCATTGGGTGTACAAGGTGTTGGATTGTTTGCTCTTATCACAAATGATCTTTAGGCATCCTTGAGTGTTCACCAGATTCATAGCAGTGTTGTTGAATAATTCTAGGAGGGACAAGGCATTCCCTCTGGTGGGTAAGGCTGCAAAGTTTGCAAGTTTGCTTCTAGCCCATTATACAGGAAGGATTTTAATGTGTGGTGGGGGGTGGGTTTCATTTAGCAGGACCTTTATGGGACTTGGGTGATCAACAGATGGTGGTTGTGGTGAGACCAGGCTGCAAAGTTTGCTTCTAGCCCATTATACTTGGGGAGAACACAATTTGCTTAAGGTCCATGGATCTGGGTAGTGCAAAACGCATGCTTCTAGTGTAAACTAGTTCCATTAATCAATCTATAGAGCAATGTATTCCTGTAAATTGGGCCTTGGTCACATTGGCCCGCATTTACTCTCTTAACAAAATTACGTTAGTCAGTAAATCAGTGCATCTGTGGTAAGGGTGGATAGTATTAAAACTACCCTGGAAGCCCAAGAAGCAAGCTGCCTCCAGCAGAGCTCCCAGCAGCCATCTTCGGCCCAGCTCAGACTAAGCACTAATTATTTCACGTTCACGAGCAGATTAGCCACATTTTGTATACATTGGGTTCCTACAACACAATATCAATTGGCTCTCAAAGGTACAAAGGTGGGAGAGAGTCTGTAAATTCTGCTAAAATTATTGCATTACAGCATAACTGGCGCTAGTATAGTGGCTACCCAGGAGGAAACTAAATCAGTTTAAGTTCCTCATAAGTACACAAAGCCACCTTGGCAAATGCTGCCACGCAATTTACAAAAAGCACTGCTTGATTACGAATTTAGTCACCAGATTAAAACATCTACGATTACATACCTATGTGCTCATGTGGTTGGCGAAAACAAGAGAGCAAGCACCCCGGCAGTCGCCTGGGAGGGCTTAGCCCAATCAGATACGTTTTCTGCCTTCCTAACACTCATTGAAGTAGGCCGTTTGGATGTACACCAATGTACCGCATACAAGTCTGCTCATAATAAAAATCCTATAGATTAAATAAATGGACTTCACATATAGTGCAGCTCCTCAAACAAAATATGTATGCATTTCCACTTTCATTGGTAAGGGAAATGTCAGGTATTGCCAAAAACATTGATGCTATTCCCATAATATCGGAAAGTAAAATACAAACCAAAGGATGGAAAAACAGCTTACTGTGCTGGTGACTGCTCCCTCCTGCTGTACCCCATCTCGGAACCACATGATGCTGGCAGCAGGCTTTGCACTACAGGCATGGCAGGTGAGGTTGTGTGAAGTGCCTGCCCTCAGGAGGATCTCGGGTGCTCCTTCAATGATGGGATCTTCCGGAGGGACTGTTTGACAATAAGAAAAGGAAAACGTTTAAGATCGAATGCATCAAGATGAATATAGCAAGGTTGCCAAAGCATGAAAACGTGGTGGTACTCCTGCCACTCCTCAACCTCAAGATGTTCAGTAAAACACTAAACACTACTCCCCCTCCACCCTCCACAAGCTGATCATTCTCGGGTGATTTATCATGGCATCTTCTGATCTTATAATAACCAATATAAACGAAAAACGCAGCAGTACTCACATGGCGCATCTGCAAAAATTCTTCAGAATGCGGAGCTAATAAATCATGATTTAAACAAATCAAAGATTTCCATAAAAACCCGTATACAACATTCCAGTAGAACAACAAATTTGAAACTGGTAAATTTGAAATATACCAATCATTGTGTCACCAAGCTCTGATTAAATATCACGAGGTGGCCAAGACTCGAGAAGAGTGCACTACAGAGCTATGACTTCTGGCACTAACTCATCTCGCATATCTGCAATGCTATGCAGAAAGTTGAGAGTTGGAACAGAGGTGATGTTAATATTCAATGAGGCAGAGGAGGTGGTAAGTATGTCACATGCCTCACACACAAAGACAATGAGGGGCAAGTGAATTAAGTTCCTCCGTTCAAGTGGGCATGCCGATTAAATTAATCGAGTAAAACTAGGGGCTTCGCAGTCCTGCCTCACTACAGCAAGCTCACACTCAGAACTGACCTGTATATGTGACGTGACTTTGGACTTCTTTGGTAAAGTGATTTGTTCAGGATGAACACGTGTTGGTCAAGTGGAGAAGACATTGAGCCCACTGTGTGTCCAGTGTACCCAGCAGACCACATTTCCTACTATCCCATCTTTATTTTAACACCAAAATACTAATATTTCTGCATCGCTTCTTTCAAGAATAGAAGCAGTTTTGAGTTTATTAAAGCAGATCTGCGAAGCACCGGACCACATGTGTCAATCGTTCTAAAAATATAAAATACATCTTTGAGACTTCTTGGGTAAAGACATTTGGATTTACTATGAAGGGATGCAGGATGAAAACGGTTATTAGTGGCAAGCACTTCAGTGAGCTATCGCCAACCCCGTTTGCATACAGCATAAAAATATAATTTCCTAGAAGCACATAAGAAATAAGCGCTTTGCACAGTTTACAATGAGGATAAAAAAAAAGGCAAACATGTAACTCTTACGGCAAACACAGAGGGCTGATACAGATGGCTGATACACACACTGAAAACACACACAGAGAAGAACAGCTCCATACACAAATATGCTATGTCGAGTGCCACTGTATAACAATTGACAAAGCATGACCTCCTTCCCGAATTATTTGTGATAGTGACAGCCAAGGTTCAAATAGTCATAATTCTGACGAGGTGAATGGGACCGAACCCACTTAACCTGCCAACACCAAAGTACAATGAGCCACCTGGACGTTGTGACCCCTGGCTTAGTGGCCCTCACACTTCAAAGGCCGTCCATTGATGAGAGGTGGATGGAGAACCACACTTAGTAAGGAACAGGACCAATCAGCCATGCCTTTATGGTGCTCCATTCCCGTTTCCCTGAACGAATATTTTGGGAAAAGTGTGTAAAATTAACAACCAATGTTGTAATTTAATGCACATTAGGAAAGCAGCATTTCCTAAAACATGATGTTCTTTAAATACAAAGTGCACATTTTGATGATAGCTGCCAGCATGGTACTGCCGTGGCTATGGTTGCTAGGGAGAATTCTCATTCAATGGCTAATTTCCCTTACCTAGTGAGTCCCTCAGCAGCTTTGCTGGATTTCTGGAGTTTATTTTCCACCTGGTAAGAGTGTACCCTTCTTTTCTCCACTCTTACTGTATTTTGCCATGTGTATTTCACCTGTTTTTGTGATTGTGGACTCTGGAGTACACCACTTCAGTAGCCCCCTTCTTTTGAGTGTTACACAGCACCTTCAGTGGAGTGACACAGGGTTGTCTTTTAGACTTCCCACCAACTCCATTTCTGAGGCTGACTACTGTCCCCCAGAAAAGGGTAAAGTTGCCATTAACTTTAGTCATTTAACCACAGATCCAGTACACCCCATCTTACAAGGAGTACTGGAAAGGGTTAATCCTTAACCCTTTTTATCTGTACCTCCTAGAGCACTGTTTCGCTCTTTTAACATTTAGACGTGGCAGTGGTATCTACCCTAACTTTTCTACCGCGATTATACTATATAAACGTGGTATTGTTTTAGGCTATTATATTAGCCTTAAATTTAAACCCGCTTGACCAAATACATTTTCTTTTGGCTCCGGTCGGGTTTATTCGTCATTTCTTTTTGTTAAAGTCCTTCTTGTGTTTTACTTTGTGCGGCAAACCATATTTGCCTTTTTTGTTCACTGTCTTTTGGCGGGCTTCTACCAAGAAGCCCTCCTCTAGGCCCCTGGGTGTCTAGGTGGGCTGAATGTGAGGGAGAGGTGTAGTCACCCCCTGCACAGGGTATCCTAGGAAACCAAAGTCACACTTTGCCATAATTGGCTGAGGTGGTTGTCCGGGCCGGGCAACCCCCCTGCTGCGTGATTGACAGCCAGGCTGTGTGAATGGGGGATTTTTGCATAAAAAGCAGGTCTCTTGGGCTAGAAGTCAGAGTCGCCACTGGAACTACAAGGAACCGAAGAGAAGCAGAGAAGAAGTCGACTGCTGCAACTATCCCGTCCTGGTGAAGCCCTGCTGCAGTCCTGAGCTATCTACCCTTCGACGACCAGAGAAGATCCAGTCCGGAGTCTTCTTCCCTTGAGCTTGGTGGGGATAACCAGCTCATCTTCTACATCCAGAGGACCCTCTTCGTGGTCGAAATCGATGCACACTGTTGTAGTGGTCCGGATAGCCAACTGTTTTTTAAGGAGCGCACCTTTTATTCACCGTCGCTGCTGCCGGCTTCATCCCTGTGTGGTGCAGATCCCTCCAGACGTCCTCCTTCGGATCGAAGCTCCAGGAACCGAGGGTCTACAGGAAAACTACCAGGAACAAATGCTGAGGCACCAGCTTCTTCATTGAATAAGGTACTGTGTTCTGCTCGAGGAATTAGGGTGAATCCCTTTTCTTCGCCTCCAAGGCTTGCCCTCGTCTTTCCTCCTTCTTATAACTTTTGCTTCCTCTGTTGACAATATCTAAGTACTCCTGGCTACGTTGAATCGTGAACTATCCGACTGTGATCCTCGACAACAGGAACCCGGTTCCACTTGACACTGGCTCCGGCCTATTGACTTTTGAATTTCTGTCTAAGAGTGTTCTCTGTTCTGTCTGCCTTGACAAAAGTATTGCCTATGATTTTTGCCCCGAAATCTCTCTGGGTATCTCAAGTGCTAAGTGTGTTTTTGCCCCAGTAACAATTCTTGCAGCGGATACGCATTTCTTTAGTAAGACTGAACTGTCATTACTCTCAAAAAGTGATCACAAGTGTATTCCCGGTAACGTCTTTTGTTTCGCAAAACACAGGGTACTTACCTTGAAGTATACCGTACAAAGTGAATTGGTTACTGATAGTGTATTTTACGTGTGGTTTATGAATTAATAGAAGTGTTGTGCTTATAACAAATGTTTTAAAATAAATGTACTTTTTCTACCTGAAACCTTGAGTCAGTGTTTGCTTGAGTCACAGTAATTGTGGTCCCTTTGTGTAATCTCTGCTACTGCTCATGTACTCTTGAGATACACCTGGCTGCTCTGCTACTGCTACCACTTTAACATAGTAGTACAGGCTTGTACCAAAGGTAGAACTTGTATTGCCACCTGTAGTCTTAATTGTGTGTAGTGGTCCCTAAGGGCATTGCACAGGATTCTGCCTAACAATGGTGTAGTGCATGGTTGTGTTTGTAAGTTGCTGGTTCATGGTACATATCTAGCAGCATTGTACCTTAATCCCATGTGAGACTGAATGGCGCTAGAGTTGCAGTCTTTTTGAGGTCCCAGTGGGATGAATTCTGAGGATTCATCCCTGATTCCCAGCCTAACGTCTCCTCCCATTTGGCCTGGGGAAGGCAGCCGCTAACTGATCTTGACCCCGGGGATGTTATTCTGAGGGTGGATCACATGGGAGGAGATGGCTGTCAGCGGAGAGTGGCGACTCCACATGGAGAGAAGCAGTAAAATTATCTTATTGTACAGAAAATTCCTTAATTCCGGAATTCATGATGGCTTGCTGCCATTACTCAAAACCATTTGATTGTAAAACTCCGAAAGCCACTTTGTTCAAACAACCCTATTCAATCTCCATGTATACATGATGAACCTAGAGCATATGACACGTCTGTTTTTGGTGAATGTATTTCAAACACAACTGTTCAACAATGTGATTCAAAATCATTTGAAACTTATTGGAACTGTCCCAGAAACCTTTAAGTACTTTCATAAGGAAGAGGGACAAGGCGTTAAAGTGGAGGAAATGTGACTGAAAACAATGTGCAGTCTAGTTGTTATCAACCTAGCCAATTACACAAAACATTTAAATCTTCAGATCATCTGTGGCAGGGAGGACAACAAGGGGAATGTCAAGTATGAGAAGAATGAAAGAAGAGAGTAGGAAGGCTGCAGAGTGCGCAGAGCAGGAAGCGTGGCTGGTGGCAAAGAAAAACCCACTTAGGGCTGTGGGGAGAAGAGACACCTGCCAGAAGCAGGTTGGTGTTGCTCAGCGCAGGAGAGGACCTACGGGAGAGAACACGCAGATGGTGTGCAGCGGGGCTGGAATGTGAGACGCAGTCCTATAGAGCTGTGCACGTCTTGGCGGTGAAGGGCAGTAGAGCCGAAGCGGTGACCTAAAGAGACTGTCCAGAAGGGGAAGCTGGCCCCTCGTGAGCAAATCTCAGCCGACGCACAGTGAGCCGGTGAGTCAGTCTAGCATCGGAGGGGACCCCGGGACGTGCGTATGTGCGAAAAATCATTTTAAAAGTACTTTTGAATACCGACCCAATACAACTGAAAGGACAAGGCGAATATGGTGCAATTCTCCTGACATGAGATGTCAGTTGGGGGAAGCCTGGAACAAGTCTTGCCAAGAGACATTATAAAAGACGTTGACAGAAATAGTTTGATGAAACACTCGTATAAGCGATGCCAGGATGAGGGAGATTGGTGCAAGTGCTAACCGAAGTCCACAAGGGTTGTGCCATTGAAGAGGTGCAATTGTAAGAATATCTGTGAACCAAAAGAGAGATATTCCTAGCAGGATAGTAAACCATGATGTTGAGCATTTTCAGTTGGTTTCCAGGCAGGAGAGTGTACCGGGAAACATACATTAAGTTGGTGTTTTGAAAAGAGACTTGTTCTTGTTTCAGTTGAACATTTTGTCAACCGGAAGCTTTAAAAGACATGCCTTTTGCCATATCTCAGGAGGATATCTCAGCGGCAACGTGCTCGCCTTGGAAGCAAGACGACACAGAGCAACACAAGCTCGATCCCGGGTCTGCGGTTAGAAACCTCTGGGTATTAAGCACGTTATAAATAATCTATCATATCATATTTGAATCACTGTTATGAAGGAGACATTTGTTATGCCATCCTGAAAAGTAGGTAAGACCTTTACTTGCCTGATCCTAACCAGTGTTGTGAAGTGAACATTTGTTTCATCATTCTGAGGAAAGTATTAGGTGACAGACATTAGTAATGCCTTTCAGAGACTGGTCTTGTTACAAGAACATTGTGAATAATTTACCAGAAGTATTCCAGGGGAAGGTAGAAAACCCTGGATTCAAGAAGTGTTTTTTGTTGAAGTTATATGTTTGAGTGGTTGCACTTTTCTATTAAGTTGAACTTCGAAAAACAAACCTTGTACTGTTTGCTTTCATCTTAGTATGAAGGTCAGATTGAGTTTGGACACAAGGTCATTCTGCTTTAGTTTTAGTTTCATAGGAAGGGACATTCACATTAGGATAGGGAAAGTTAGACCTCCATCCAAAGACCTTCCTGTTAATAAAATGGCCAATGTTGAGAATGTTATATCTTTGTGTCCGACTCTCATTTCTGACAGCAGTCAGAAGCAAAGTCCAGGGAAAGTGTCTATATAAGTCCATGAATATGTTTCATGGCATGGGGGTCACCTGACATAGTATCCCGTAGCCTAGCAATACATCTTATCACAACTCCAGCAGCAAAACATAGGTCACACAATGGAGTGTACACACCAACAAAGACAAATGTCTATACTAAATTTCCCTAAACACCAAACTAACCCACAATACCACCGATAGGCTATTACAAATTGCCACACTCCTTAAACGCCACTCTGACAAACCCCACAGTAAACAACAAATAATTGATGTTAGTAACCTCCAGCACAAATTAAACACTGCTCTAGACAAGTCACAAAATATCTAAAACGTACACACTACAGACATTTATCTTTTCAGATGTGCACACATCAGCATTGCAACAAAGCATCCTTGCCCTGTTTTAGTCTCCTTGGCCACTGCATACAGATCATGAAGCTCCAAGAAACCATGAAAATGGGAGGTATGTTATCCATGTCTCAATAAAATGGCATAAACTGGGCTTAGCAAAGAGTTTGCCATTCTCATGTTATGCTTTCAAGGCCAAAAGTAATACTGTTGTAGTATTTAATTGAACAATACACACATCCCATATCAAAGCAACCTGACGATATGAAACTTCTTATAGAAACATGTTAAGCCAAATGAATGTCATTTTACCTATATTATCTACATCCTAAAGTAAAACCCACAAGTCCCAGAATGCAAAATGATAACCTGAAAAATCTATTGTACAACACTGTGCTCTCAGCACGTTAACAAATACACTTTTGTGTACAAATGTTAATTGCAGGGAATGTATCCATTGTGTTTGCCCTTACATGTAAACAAGTCCCAGCCCTGCATGTAATTTTAGTCATCTGCACCATGAATTGCAAAATAAAGGTGTAAATGCAGGCAGAATCTCCTGTAAACCCATTTTTCAATTGCACCACACCGGGAGAATGCCTCCTGCCATTTATGTATGGAATCCTTTTTAATATGACAGCTTTTAGCTGGTGCCAAAAGCAGTCAGATTCCATAAGAATCCAAAGCATTTGCACTAGCATAAATGCCATGCTGATGTAAATGCTTGTGCCTTTGTATCTTTGAGGAAGGATAGCTCAGGGGCAACATGTTTGTCTTGTAAGCAAGTTCTGGGTCGCTTATCGCTTGATGTGCTTTGCACTCTGAAGTAAACTGCACTGAGAATGGGTGCGTGTGGGTGGCTGACATACCCTGGAGCAGATGTGGAGGGGAAGCGAGAATTGGCATACTGCAGCATACTGAGACCTTATATGCACTCTCCCCACCTGTCGCCTCACCCTGGTGCACTACGGTGCAAATATCTCAGAAACTGTGCGTCCTAGGCCTTCAAACGTGGTTTTCAAGGTCTCACGTCAACTTCGAATTGCGTTCCTTTCCTTGCGTCGAGCCACTTAAACGATCCTTCTATGACCACATTGATGTTTCGCTGATTTCAGGCAACAATCTCATGTGTGAAGGGGCCGAAATCAAGGGTGGGGGTGTCCAAATGTCATGTAGTCATTAATGTCCGGAGGGTCCCAACATGTAACTATGCAAAATTTAATACAGATTGGTGGAATGGTGTGGAATTGTATAAGGAACAAACTATCAGATTTTCTGCTACAAACGCCACCTAGTAGCCACCGCTGGAAGTTAACCACCAGTTCTGAGCCACAACAGAAAGGCATTGTGGGTATTCAAATTAACGCAAATGCAAACCTTTTTCTCCAGGAAATTGTCTTAGTCTATGAGAGCAGTGCTATTTTATACATAGCTTAATCAACCCAAAGCAGACATTTTGCAAGGCTGTCAGGACAACTACATATGTGGTTGAAGCGTTTGGCCATGTTTTCACAACACCAAGAAAGCTATGGTGGGTTTAAAAAGGCTTGGAAAAAAACCTTCACCTGAAATACGAAAGTAGGAAAAGTTAATTTGAGTCAAGTCACACATTACACAACGACGCCTAGTGGCCACATTAACTCAAAACATTGACAAACGCTCCAACCACAAGGGTGTCTAGACTATACTGCACTGATGATCCCTAATAAGGGAGAGACCAGGTAGTAGTCGTCCTAACAGCCTTGCAAAATGTCTGTTTTGGGTTGATCAAGCTATGTAGAAAATAGCACTGCCCTCAGACAGAAAAAGGTTTGCATTTGAGATAAGCGCCTAAGCAGTAGCTTATACATTTGCATGTTTTTTCAAACTACAACTAAATTAAGAATGAAGCATTTTAATTCTTTAATTGCAATTCTTATGTGCATTTAGTATGTTTTGTGTATTTTATGAAAGCAGTCAAAATAAAGATTGTCATTGCCTCATTTAGATAAATTACCAACGCAAAATTAAAAGCATTTCTATATTAGTTTATTAAAATAGGTTATTCCCTTAGCTTCTCCTTACTGGTGTTTCAAGAGGGCAATTCATAAAAATGAAATCTCCTTAACGTACCCAAGGATTCATAAATAAGTTACCAGCAACCCACATTCAAACACCCTCTCCAGAACCAGCAAGGAGTTGTGGATGTCATGACCCACACCCATTTATTTTGTTAGCATCACTTGGGGACATGCTTTGGGATCAATTCAGTATTGGACTTTGCTTCGGAACCTAATGCTATACGGCTGTGGTGATACAGGAGCTCTAGGCTCGCATTTCAGAATCCCTTCCCACCCTGTTCCGTTTGGGGTTTTACCAGCCATTATGTTTTTTACTAAAAGACTACCATTCCCAGAATGCCTGTCACACAGCTTCATCCCCAACCTAGTAGCAATAGATCGTTTGAGGCTACATAACATCTAAAGCTGGCAGTTGCTAGCACTTAATCACACCTGAAGCATGTAATCGCTAGTCTGCTTTAAAAGCCTTCTTTTTCTTCAGCCCAACTATGGTCATTGTTGCAGTGTAGCTGTTTGTGTGCAGTCTTCTTGGTTCCTTATTCCAAGATCGTTGTTCGTGAATTTGAATAGTTGCTGACACGACCCATTCCAATCTGTAGTTCCTTATCCGGTCCCATTTATTTTTTATTTTTTTTATTGGCATTTCCAAATGTAACATTAAGAAACAAAACCATAGACACAAGAAAAATGAAAATGGGGGAGCACAGCCCCCCTTGCTCTCTCCCACCCCCCTTGACTTGCCGGCACTACTTCCTTCATATTGCAAAAGATGTGTATTCGAATAAGGAACGTCCCATCCTCTACATTATGTCCAATATTTTCAAGTTCTGAGGGCACCATTGTTGCCTGTAGTCACCTTTTAAGATATTCAATTATCGTTCCCCAATCTGTCCGGAATCTGCTGGTCTCCCTTTATAATCTATATGTGGCCCACTCCATTGCTAATATTCCCCACTCTTTATGCAGCCATTCTATATTATTGGGTGGTGATTTCGGTTTCCATTTTTTTGCTATTACCAACCAAGCCGCTAATAACAATATCATAAAAGCTTTAAGTTTCGTTTTCAAGGAAAACTGTTTATCTGGCTCAAACATCCCACACATCCATTCCCTAGGTGTATATAATTCGGAACCATCCACCATCAATTGTATCTGCCCAATTATTTAATCCCAAAATGTCTTCAATACTGGGCAGTCTCACCAGATGTACTTCCAGTCTCCCTTTCCTGAACATCCCCTCCAACATTCCTGTGCTACATTGGGAAACATGTTATATAATTGTTCTGGTGTGTAATGCCATTGCATCATTATTTTATACCACACTTCCCTGGTCTGAATAGATCTCGTCAACTTAGGTATATTTACCCAGAGATTTCCCCAATCCGATTCCGGAATTTCCTCCCCCAGTGTTCTTTCCCATTTCTGGATATATGGCCACTTGCGGTCCGACTGCAAATCTACCAAAAATAGCATATAGTGTGGATACCAATTGTTTATCTCCCTTATGCGTAGTTATAAAAAGCTCAAAGGGCGTCAAAGAGGCTTTTTTAATATCAGGCTGCTTCAGCCAATGACGTAATTGATAATATACCCTTCTGTCTTTTTCTGTTAACCCTATGTACGTTTTACAATCTTCAAAATATCTTACCCTCCACCCCACTATCATACTGCCCACTTTTCTACAATATGTTTCCTTCCATTTCTTGTAAGAACCCTGTACCATCCCTGGTGTAAACTGTGGATTCCTAAACAACGGGATGAATGGTGACTGACGCGCAGAGAGGTGTCCCTGCCTCAAAGGACGGTCCCAAGTATCACATGCAACTGAAAGTACTCTGCTCGTATTGGTGCTCTGGGTGGGGTCTATCATGTTTATTTAACCAAAGCAATTGCTCCAGAAGTGTTCCTGCTTGTGCCCTATCCATCACAGTCCATGGTTCAGTCCGATCAACAGACAGCCATTCCCCCATCACCCGGAATTGGCAAGCCTCATAGTATTTCGAGATATAAGGGAGTCTCATTCCCCCTTCTGTCTAGGTGCCATCAATGTTACCAGGGCCACCCTCTGATGTTTATTCTGCCAAACAAAGTGTGATATTTTATTTATATTTTTAAAAAATGATCGCAGAAACGAAAACGTAAGTGCCTGAAAAAAAATATAATCTAGGTAGCATGACCATTTTTACTGTAACAATCCTTCCCAACTGCGCCTCTGTCAACCCAATGCCCAACAGCTCTGATTTGGACATAGTAATCCTCAAGCCTGCTACCTTTTCCATCCTTGACAATTCCATGCTCAATACCGGAATCAAATCTTCTGGAATGGTTAAGGTCAGCATCATATCACCTGCAAATGCCGTTATTTTATATTCTTCCTCCCCAAACCGTATACCTCTTTTTCTCTGGTCCTGTCTAATTGTTGCTAACAAGGGTTCTAGGTATATCGTGTAAAGAAGCGTAGATAACGGACACCCCTGACGCGTCCCTCTTGTAATCTGAAGATTGTCTGATATATGAGTTAGTGAACAACCCAAATCAAGTGATTTGCATAATTGGCCTGTACCATTCGGATGAACCCTGGACGAAAGCCCATATGCTCCATATCCCTAAATAATAACCGTCACTCAACAAGGTCGAAGGCTTTTTCTGCGTCTAGTGAAAGCAATATCGCAGGGACCTGTCGATTAGCTGCTTTCTCTATCAGATGAACTAGCTTACTAGTATGATCACCTGTTTGCCTCCCTTTTATAAATCCAGACTGATCTGTACCAATGATATGCGGAAGAAGAAGAGGGAGCCTTGCCGCTAGAATACCTGTATAAATCTTAAGCTTCCAGATTCAAGAGAGCTATAAGACGGTACGACCCACAGGCTGTTGGATCCTTGTTGGGATTTTCAAAGATTACCACCTTCTCCTCACTCATAGTGTGGGTCACTTTCCCATTCCTCTCTATCCAGTTGAGGAGAAGCATATGTTTGGGGCAGAGCTGCCTACAGAATTTCTGATAAAAACCCGCTGTGAAGCCATTGGGTCCCGGTGCTTTATTTTTAGGTAATCTTTTTTATTATCGCCTCTACTTCCTTCACTGTCATTTCTTCCTCTAGATCACTCTCCCGACCCATAACTTTCTGCAACAAAGGCCACTAAAATATTGGTCGACTGTCGGTCTGGTACATCTGACTTATAAAGAGCTCTATCAAATTCTTCAAATGAACCCACTATTGACACTGAATCTGTTGCCATCATGCCATCCGATTGCTTAATCCCCCCAATTACTCGTTTTGCGTTCACCATTCTTTTTTTTTTAACAATTTATTAAATTCCACACAGAACACATAGATCAGCAAATTAACAATGTTTCACATTAATCAAAAAAGAACAAAATCAACACTGTAACATAAGCATTATAAAGAGTTCATACCAACAAATGACCAATTCAAGCGAGACATCTTCAACATATTACCCCAAATATTCCAAAGACAACACAAACACAAGCGACAACAAATGATACCACAAACGGAAAGGAGAAAATAAGAGAAAGAAAAGAGAAAGAAAAAGAGAAAGAAGAAAACCAAGAAGGAAAACCCATCAACCTCACTCTGAATCCCTTGCTATCAAAGTAATCCTGCATATACACCAATCAGAGAGCCATAAATGAACCCCACAGCTGCATGTAATCCTCTTCTTTATCTTTATTATGAAATGAAACCTTATCATAGCTTGCCAAGACATGCAACTCCATCAACCAATCATCAACATTTGGTTTTTTCCTTGTTTTCCAAATCCTGAGTATCAACTTAATCGCTATCATTATAGCTCTATCAATCCAACAAGAATGCCTCCTAGCGCTTCCACGTCTATTTGGAAAGCAAAATTATATTCACTGCAGACCTCTGCAAGACACCATTCTAATCTGTCTGGCCAACAGCCTATCTGCTTTATTTGCACATATATAATATAGCTGTCTTCTATTCAACAATGCCCTCAGCGTTTTGCGTTTGCATAATTTCTAATTGGTTCTTACCTCTTTCAGTTTTCTATGCGATTCCATATTCTTTCCTTCCGCTAAAACCTGCTGGGCCTCCCTCAATTGGGCTTCTAATTCAGTTTCCAGTGTCCCCCTCAATTTCCTTTTTTGCACTTGGACCACTATAATCTCCCCTCTAATGACTGCTAAAATGCCTCCCACAACCCTTCTTCAGTCATTTCCTGACTTTCATTATGCAAAAAATAATCATCTATTTTGCTACCTCATTTCCGCCTTCACTGGATTGGACAGAACGTCCTGGTGACACGTCCATTCACACCGCAATCACACCCCCCCCCCCCCCGAGATGTCCCCATCCCCTCACTTCCACAGTCATCAGGGCATGATCTGAAGTTGATATTGCCCCCAAGTTCACAATTTCCACCTCACCCAACAAAGTGGGTGTCATCCATATGTAGTCTATCCTTGAAAATGTTTGGTATATATAGGAGACACATGTGAAACCCCTCTCTGCACCCTTCTTAAATCGCCATACATCCCTGAGGGTTAGATGTTCAAAATTCTCCTTCAAAAGCTTAGAGGGGTTACTCCCGCTATGATGATTGCTCATGCTCCTATCTAGGTTTGTATCCCATGCTAAATTAAAATCTCCAGTCAGCACGGTCTCCCCTTGCGCAAATCTTTCCAATTTCATCAACATCGCCCTCAAGAATGCTTCCTGCCCTGTTTTGGGTGCATAAATCATTCTCAACGTCATCCTAGTACGTCCCAAAAGGATCAATAGGAAAAGATATCTGCCCTGTTTATCCACCACTACTTGCTCAACTTAACCTGAAGGACATCCTTTATGCCTATCAACACCCCCGCCGTCCTCCCCATAGCATTGGCTTGATAGAGATGTGGTAAATGTCAGAAGCAGGCTATTAACCCATCTGACTTCTTTATGTGGGTCTCTTGCAACATTTTTATGTCAGCCTGGAAAAGTCAAATTTTTTGCGTTTGACTGGGAAATGAAGTTTATGTTTATTGAATTTATATAGCACTTTAAGCCAAAGCGCTATATAAATTGTAAGTCCTCTTACACTGCCTATGCAGTAACACCATTACCAAATGATAAATCACTCCCATTTTTTGGGTACCGGCACAGTCAAACCCCCCTCTCCTGTCTCCAGTCTCCCAAGCCCCACACCCTACCCTCGAAACCCCATTCCCTACCCCCAACATTCCCCCCCCTCCCACGTCTTCCCAGCCAAACACCGCCCCCACCATCCGGTCAGAACCAAAGATCCTACGACAACACCGATTAATTCCTTGGTCATAGGAATCATGGCCCTCCTTTTTTGCAAAGTCGATAATGCCAAGTCTTGAAAAAGGTTTATTTCGGATCCGTTAACTGTTAGAGTAGGCTATGACATCGCCACCCGAAGAATATCCTCTTTCATAGCGTATGATGATCTGGCCACCAGCACGTCCCTTGGTCTGGTACATGGGACAGATCTCCTGGGGCCCACTCTGTGTACCCTATCAATCACCACATCCTCGGGTTTCATTTGCGTAAGAAGGTTACCGAAACACTGCTGTTTTGTAGTTTTAAATCCACATCCCTTATGTCCTCCGTAAGGCCTTTCACCTGTATATTAGATCTCCGGGATCGATTTTCCAAATCTTCCGTCTGCACTTCCAAATTTTGGGTGGCACTTACCAATTGTTCTAGGAGCTAGCTATTCAGGCCAACATCTTTCGATATTTCTGTCAGGCCCCGTTCTGTCATATCAACTCTAGTGCCAATTTCGCTAACGTCCTTCCTCACTTCTGTCAGTGAACTTTGTATGTCTTCCTTCATTCTTTCCAACTGAACCTGGAAGGTTTTCACATCCTCTCTTCCATTCTTTTGAGACATTCCTGGAGATATTACTTATTCAAGGCCATTTAGAACGGCACAGATTCCTTCTCTCCTGAGGCTTGTTGTGAAGTTTCATCCCCCATGGAGGCTTCACCAGTACGAGGTCGCCAGCAATTTTCCAGTTGCCCTCCTTGTGCACTGGTAGGTGTTTTGGACTTCGAGGGGGTGGTTTGGGGAGACACCCTTAAAACCATGGAAGTAGATCTGTTAGTCAGACCAGTGTACCAGTACACAACACCAATGTGCTATACAGCCGTTTCCCGATGCCAGCTGCTGACCAAGTACCCCAAACGCAGGCACACTTTCCCTTTCAGGGCTCCCCTCTGCTGGGCGCCAGCTCTGTCACTCCGCACACCAACCACTTTCATAACTGGCCTCTGTTCACCTGTGAAGACGCACCATAAACTGAAGGGTTGACCACACTTCAAGTTCCACAACAATGTTCATTGAGTCCTGGGAGTAGCTCCTTATATTTCCCCACCCAGATCACTTGCCGCCAATAAATCTGCCATCCTATGCATCCATCTGGTGTGGGTTGTCTACTATACCAACATAGTCAAAGTTCTCCCAGCCCCTGCTATAAACCCCGTCGGGTCGCGTGTCCGATACCAAGAGTGTCTCAGCACAATCCAGCTGGCCTCAGGTCCCGCTCCCTTCCTGTGAGGGGTACACCTTTATAGTGCATTGCAGCTTCTGCACGGGCAATTGAGTATGGCACAGTGCTCAGAGGTGCCTGCCCTTAATCCTCCTTGCTTCCTTCTTTGGATAACTGCGCTCTGCCGGTGGTACTCATACACCTTCCCCCTCTGCCACCCTTGCTTCTCAGAACGCCGGGCCGTGTCCTCTGCTTCTCCTACCAGTGTTACATGGACAACTCCTGAAAGCTGGCGGGCCCATTTTATCCCACCAAAGAGCTTCCACGCACAAGTCTCACTGTTCCTGATCTGCTCTTCTCAGAGCCACACCCCACCTTTTGCCTGTTATTCTTCTGCAACCGATCGTCGGCGCAGAGGGGTCTTTTAAGTGTCCTTATTCGTTTGCTTTGCCTCCCACGCGGTGTCTGAGCTTGCGACTCAGCTTCATTGCAGCATTCTAGCCGGCCCGCAGGCCTGCTTCTTGATGGTCAGCCGGAGCATGGGAAAACACACACTTACAGCCAGGCGGCCATCTTGGAATCCCCCGGACCTATTTTATCTTTGAATTCTGGGACTTGTACTTCTACTTTTCCCATTTTTAAACTCTGACTATAATTCCCAGAATACAAAGAAAAAACAGGAATGCATAAGCACCTACAGATTGAAATGGGTCATGTTGGCAACTATGAATTTGGGATCTGGTTGCTTATGAGTATTTCCTGCTTACTGAATTTCATTTTTAACTTTTCAGTTTTTCATCACACACTTTTTCAGTGCCCCCTTGCCCTGAGCAGCACAATTTGACTGCTTTTTATCACTGTTTGACCTGGCTGTGTTCTGCAGTCTGCCCTTGTCTGCAGATACTGCCCAGTCAGAGTTTTCTAGTTCAGTTTGCCTTCCCTTTCGTGGGTGGGGGAGGTACTGGATTTTGTTCTCGAACGTTTCGGCTCCTTTCGTTCCCTCAGTGGGCAGGGGGAGATCTTGGGCATATTCTTGTTTTTCTTGCTCCTGCTGCACTACTGTCTCTTGGGGGTTTGTCCTTGGTTTAACACTGCTCTTTCCTACTGGATCCCCGCTGTTGATTAGGCATTGTGTATGTTTTGTTTGCTTTTCTACATCTGTATGAATGCCTATGTTTTCCACTCTGTCTTGTATGCACTACTCCCACTTATTCTTTAAGAGTTTATTAAGCGTTGCCATACTGTTCTAACCTTTGGAGGCTACCAATTTTATGGACAAGGTTTACAGGCGTCACTGGCATCCAAGGTTGTTCTTGTTCTAGTGAGTATTCTCTACGTTTCCTTCTATAAAGCTATTACGTTTCCACTCGTAGGCCCCGTCTTTGCATGTCTGATATGTGTAGGTAGTACATGTAGCATCAATTGCAGGTGAGGTTGGAGCTTGCTAAACCTCTGGGTAACAATGTGTAGCTTCTGAGTGCTCAGCACCCCCCCCCACCTTTAATATGACTTAAGTTACCAGGGAGCACATCTCTCCAGTGCTGAAATCCCTCCAATGGCTCCCTGTGGCTGCTAGGATCAAGTTCAAGACCCTCTGCATAGTCCACAAGGCTTTCTGGGGCGATGGCCTGCACGATCTACAACGCTCTCTTGCTAAATACTCTCCTTCTAGAGCCCTCCGCTCGTCTTCCTCCAACTCTTCGCGGGTGAGCCGTTTTTCCAAACAGAGAATTGGGGATAGATCTTTATCCTCTGCAGGTGCCTCCCTCTGGAACAGCCTCTCTGCCGCTCTCCGCCTTGAGCCAGAGCTCCTCAAGTTCCAGAAACTCCTCAAGACCTTCCTCTTCTCCTGCTCTTTCCCTCTCCCTCTCCCCTCCTAACCTCCTCTCTCTTTCCCTCCTGCCTCACTCCTCCATCTCTCCCCTAACTCTGTTCAGCTTTTGCTGACTGATCGCCTCGCTCAAGAGCCTCACAGGTCCAAGGCTCACTCGCCAGTCTTTGCACTTGCCTCCGGGCCTCTGCACTATGCTCAGCCTACTGCACTTTCACATGGGAGGAGATGGCTGTCAGCGGAGAGTGGCGACTCCACATGGAGAGAAGCAGTAAAATTATCTTATTGTACAGAAAATTCCTTAATTCCGGAATTCATGATGGCTTGCTGCCATTACTCAAAACCATTTGATTGTAAAACTCCGAAAGCCACTTTGTTCAAACAACCCTATTCAATCTCCATGTATACATGATGAACCTAGAGCATATGACACGTCTGTTTTTGGTGAATGTATTTCAAACACAACTGTTCAACAATGTGATTCAAAATCATTTGAAACTTATTGGAACTGTCCCAGAAACCTTTAAGTACTTTCATAAGGAAGAGGGACAAGGCGTTAAAGTGGAGGAAATGTGACTGAAAACAATGTGCAGTCTAGTTGTTATCAACCTAGCCAATTACACAAAACATTTAAATCTTCAGATCATCTGTGGCAGGGAGGACAACAAGGGGAATGTCAAGTATGAGAAGAATGAAAGAAGAGAGTAGGAAGGCTGCAGAGTGCGCAGAGCAGGAAGCGTGGCTGGTGGCAAAGAAAAACCCACTTAGGGCTGTGGGGAGAAGAGACACCTGCCAGAAGCAGGTTGGTGTTGCTCAGCGCAGGAGAGGACCTACGGGAGAGAACACGCAGATGGTGTGCAGCGGGGCTGGAATGTGAGACGCAGTCCTATAGAGCTGTGCACGTCTTGGCGGTGAAGGGCAGTAGAGCCGAAGCGGTGACCTAAAGAGACTGTCCAGAAGGGGAAGCTGGCCCCTCGTGAGCAAATCTCAGCCGACGCACAGTGAGCCGGTGAGTCAGTCTAGCATCGGAGGGGACCCCGGGACGTGCGTATGTGCGAAAAATCATTTTAAAAGTACTTTTGAATACCGACCCAATACAACTGAAAGGACAAGGCGAATATGGTGCAATTCTCCTGACATGAGATGTCAGTTGGGGGAAGCCTGGAACAAGTCTTGCCAAGAGACATTATAAAAGACGTTGACAGAAATAGTTTGATGAAACACTCGTATAAGCGATGCCAGGATGAGGGAGATTGGTGCAAGTGCTAACCGAAGTCCACAAGGGTTGTGCCATTGAAGAGGTGCAATTGTAAGAATATCTGTGAACCAAAAGAGAGATATTCCTAGCAGGATAGTAAACCATGATGTTGAGCATTTTCAGTTGGTTTCCAGGCAGGAGAGTGTACCGGGAAACATACATTAAGTTGGTGTTTTGAAAAGAGACTTGTTCTTGTTTCAGTTGAACATTTTGTCAACCGGAAGCTTTAAAAGACATGCCTTTTGCCATATCTCAGGAGGATATCTCAGCGGCAACGTGCTCGCCTTGGAAGCAAGACGACACAGAGCAACACAAGCTCGATCCCGGGTCTGCGGTTAGAAACCTCTGGGTATTAAGCACGTTATAAATAATCTATCATATCATATTTGAATCACTGTTATGAAGGAGACATTTGTTATGCCATCCTGAAAAGTAGGTAAGACCTTTACTTGCCTGATCCTAACCAGTGTTGTGAAGTGAACATTTGTTTCATCATTCTGAGGAAAGTATTAGGTGACAGACATTAGTAATGCCTTTCAGAGACTGGTCTTGTTACAAGAACATTGTGAATAATTTACCAGAAGTATTCCAGGGGAAGGTAGAAAACCCTGGATTCAAGAAGTGTTTTTTGTTGAAGTTATATGTTTGAGTGGTTGCACTTTTCTATTAAGTTGAACTTCGAAAAACAAACCTTGTACTGTTTGCTTTCATCTTAGTATGAAGGTCAGATTGAGTTTGGACACAAGGTCATTCTGCTTTAGTTTTAGTTTCATAGGAAGGGACATTCACATTAGGATAGGGAAAGTTAGACCTCCATCCAAAGACCTTCCTGTTAATAAAATAGCCAATGTTGAGAATGTTATATCTTTGTGTCCGACTCTCATTTCTGACAGCAGTCAGAAGCAAAGTCCAGGGAAAGTGTCTATATAAGTCCATGAATATGTTTCATGGCATGGGGGTCACCTGACATAGTATCCCGTAGCCTAGCAATACATCTTATCACAACTCCAGCAGCAAAACATAGGTCACACAATGGAGTGTACACACCAACAAAGACAAATGTCTATACTAAATTTCCCTAAACACCAAACTAACCCACAATACCACCGATAGGCTATTACAAATTGCCACACTCCTTAAACGCCACTCTGACAAACCCCACAGTAAACAACAAATAATTGATGTTAGTAACCTCCAGCACAAATTAAACACTGCTCTAGACAAGTCACAAAATAACTAAAACGTACACACTACAGACATTTATCTTTTCAGATGTGCACACATCAGCATTGCAACAAAGCATCCTTGCCCTGTTTTAGTCTCCTTGGCCACTGCATACAGATCATGAAGCTCCAAGAAACCATGAAAATGGGAGGTATGTTATCCATGTCTCAATAAAATGGCATAAACTGGGCTTAGCAAAGAGTTTGCCATTCTCATGTTATGCTTTCAAGGCCAAAAGTAATACTGTTGTAGTATTTAATTGAACAATACACACATCCCATATCAAAGCAACCTGACGATATGAAACTTCTTATAGAAACATGTTAAGCCAAATGAATGTCATTTTACCTATATTATCTACATCCTAAAGTAAAACCCACAAGTCCCAGAATGCAAAATGATAACCTGAAAAATCTATTGTACAACACTGTGCTCTCAGCACGTTAACAAATACACTTTTGTGTACAAATGTTAATTGCAGGGAATGTATCCATTGTGTTTGCCCTTACATGTAAACAAGTCCCAGCCCTGCATGTAATTTTAGTCATCTGCACCATGAATTGCAAAATAAAGGTGTAAATGCAGGCAGAATCTCCTGTAAACCCATTTTTCAATTGCACCACACCGGGAGAATGCCTCCTGCCATTTATGTATGGAATCCTTTTTAATATGACAGCTTTTAGCTGGTGCCAAAAGCAGTCAGATTCCATAAGAATCCAAAGCATTTGCACTAGCATAAATGCCATGCTGATGTAAATGCTTGTGCCTTTGTATCTTTGAGGAAGGATAGCTCAGGGGCAACATGTTTGTCTTGTAAGCAAGTTCTGGGTCGCTTATCGCTTGATGTGCTTTGCACTCTGAAGTAAACTGCACTGAGAATGGGTGCGTGTGGGTGGCTGACATACCCTGGAGCAGATGTGGAGGGGAAGCGAGAATTGGCATACTGCAGCATACTGAGACCTTATATGCACTCTCCCCACCTGTCGCCTCACCCTGGTGCACTACGGTGCAAATATCTCAGAAACTGTGCGTCCTAGGCCTTCAAACGTGGTTTTCAAGGTCTCACGTCAACTTCGAATTGCGTTCCTTTCCTTGCGTCGAGCCACTTAAACGATCCTTCTATGACCACATTGATGTTTCGCTGATTTCAGGCAACAATCTCATGTGTGAAGGGGCCGAAATCAAGGGTGGGGGTGTCCAAATGTCATGTAGTCATTAATGTCCGGAGGGTCCCAACATGTAACTATGCAAAATTTAATACAGATTGGTGGAATGGTGTGGAATTGTATAAGGAACAAACTATCAGATTTTCTGCTACAAACGCCACCTAGTAGCCACCGCTGGAAGTTAACCACCAGTTCTGAGCCACAACAGAAAGGCATTGTGGGTATGCAAATTAACGCAAATGCAAACCTTTTTCTCCAGGAAATTGTCTTAGTCTATGAGAGCAGTGCTATTTTATACATAGCTTAATCAACCCAAAGCAGACATTTTGCAAGGCTGTCAGGACAACTACATATGTGGTTGAAGCGTTTGGCCATGTTTTCACAACACCAAGAAAGCTATGGTGGGTTTAAAAAGGCTTGGAAAAAAACCTTCACCTGAAATACGAAAGTAGGAAAAGTTAATTTGAGTCAAGTCACACATTACACAACGACGCCTAGTGGCCACATTAACTCAAAACATTGACAAACGCTCCAACCACAAGGGTGTCTAGACTATACTGCACTGATGATCCCTAATAAGGGAGAGACCAGGTAGTAGTCGTCCTAACAGCCTTGCAAAATGTCTGTTTTGGGTTGATCAAGCTATGTAGAAAATAGCACTGCCCTCAGACAGAAAAAGGTTTGCATTTGAGATAAGCGCCTAAGCAGTAGCTTATACATTTGCATGTTTTTTCAAACTACAACTAAATTAAGAATGAAGCATTTTAATTCTTTAATTGCAATTCTTATGTGCATTTAGTATGTTTTGTGTATTTTATGAAAGCAGTCAAAATAAAGATTGTCATTGCCTCATTTAGATAAATTACCAACGCAAAATTAAAAGCATTTCTATATTAGTTTATTAAAATAGGTTATTCCCTTAGCTTCTCCTTACTGGTGTTTCAAGAGGGCAATTCATAAAAATGAAATCTCCTTAACGTACCCAAGGATTCATAAATAAGTTACCAGCAACCCACATTCAAACACCCTCTCCAGAACCAGCAAGGAGTTGTGGATGTCATGACCCACACCCATTTATTTTGTTAGCATCACTTGGGGACATGCTTTGGGATCAATTCAGTATTGGACTTTGCTTCGGAACCTAATGCTATACGGCTGTGGTGATACAGGAGCTCTAGGCTCGCATTTCAGAATCCCTTCCCACCCTGTTCCGTTTGGGGTTTTACCAGCCATTATGTTTTTTACTAAAAGACTACCATTCCCAGAATGCCTGTCACACAGCTTCATCCCCAACCTAGTAGCAATAGATCGTTTGAGGCTACATAACATCTAAAGCTGGCAGTTGCTAGCACTTAATCACACCTGAAGCATGTAATCGCTAGTCTGCTTTAAAAGCCTTCTTTTTCTTCAGCCCAACTATGGTCATTGTTGCAGTGTAGCTGTTTGTGTGCAGTCTTCTTGGTTCCTTATTCCAAGATCGTTGTTCGTGAATTTGAATAGTTGCTGACACGACCCATTCCAATCTGTAGTTCCTTATCCGGTCCCATTTATTTTTTATTTTTTTTATTGGCATTTCCAAATTTAACATTAAGAAACAAAACCATAGACACAAGAAAAATGAAAATGGGGGAGCACAGCCCCCCTTGCTCTCTCCCACCCCCCTTGACTTGCCGGCACTACTTCCTTCATATTGCAAAAGATGTGTATTCGAATAAGGAACGTCCCATCCTCTACATTATGTCCAATATTTTCAAGTTCTGAGGGCACCATTGTTGCCTGTAGTCACCTTTTAAGATATTCAATTATCGTTCCCCAATCTGTCCGGAATCTGCTGGTCTCCCTTTATAATCTATATGTGGCCCACTCCATTGCTAATATTCCCCACTCTTTATGCAGCCATTCTATATTATTGGGTGGTGATTTCGGTTTCCATTTTTTTGCTATTACCAACCAAGCCGCTAATAACAATATCATAAAAGCTTTAAGTTTCGTTTTCAAGGAAAACTGTTTATCTGGCTCAAACATCCCACACATCCATTCCCTAGGTGTATATAATTCGGAACCATCCACCATCAATTGTATCTGCCCAATTATTTAATCCCAAAATGTCTTCAATACTGGGCAGTCTCACCAGATGTACTTCCAGTCTCCCTTTCCTGAACATCCCCTCCAACATTCCTGTGCTACATTGGGAAACATGTTATATAATTGTTCTGGTGTGTAATGCCATTGCATCATTATTTTATACCACACTTCCCTGGTCTGAATAGATCTCGTCAACTTAGGTATATTTACCCAGAGATTTCCCCAATCCGATTCCGGAATTTCCTCCCCCAGTGTTCTTTCCCATTTCTGGATATATGGCCACTTGCGGTCCGACTGCAAATCTACCAAAAATAGCATATAGTGTGGATACCAATTGTTTATCTCCCTTATGCGTAGTTATAAAAAGCTCAAAGGGCGTCAAAGAGGCTTTTTTAATATCAGGCTGCTTCAGCCAATGACGTAATTGATAATATACCCTTCTGTCTTTTTCTGTTAACCCTATGTACGTTTTACAATCTTCAAAATATCTTACCCTCCACCCCACTATCATACTGCCCACTTTTCTACAATATGTTTCCTTCCATTTCTTGTAAGAACCCTGTACCATCCCTGGTGTAAACTGTGGATTCCTAAACAACGGGATGAATGGTGACTGACGCGCAGAGAGGTGTCCCTGCCTCAAAGGACGGTCCCAAGTATCACATGCAACTGAAAGTACTCTGCTCGTATTGGTGCTCTGGGTGGGGTCTATCATGTTTATTTAACCAAAGCAATTGCTCCAGAAGTGTTCCTGCTTGTGCCCTATCCATCACAGTCCATGGTTCAGTCCGATCAACAGACAGCCATTCCCCCATCACCCGGAATTGGCAAGCCTCATAGTATTTCGAGATATAAGGGAGTCTCATTCCCCCTTCTGTCTAGGTGCCATCAATGTTACCAGGGCCACCCTCTGATGTTTATTCTGCCAAACAAAGTGTGATATTTTATTTATATTTTTAAAAAATGATCGCAGAAACGAAAACGTAAGTGCCTGAAAAAAAATATAATCTAGGTAGCATGACCATTTTTACTGTAACAATCCTTCCCAACTGCGCCTCTGTCAACCCAATGCCCAACAGCTCTGATTTGGACATAGTAATCCTCAAGCCTGCTACCTTTTCCATCCTTGACAATTCCATGCTCAATACCGGAATCAAATCTTCTGGAATGGTTAAGGTCAGCATCATATCACCTGCAAATGCCGTTATTTTATATTCTTCCTCCCCAAACCGTATACCTTTTTCTCTGGTCCTGTCTAATTGTTGCTAACAAGGGTTCTAGGTATATCGTGTAAAGAAGCGTAGATAACGGACACCCCTGACGCGTCCCTCTTGTAATCTGAAGATTGTCTGATATATGAGTTAGTGAACAACCCAAATCAAGTGATTTGCATAATTGGCCTGTACCATTCGGATGAACCCTGGACGAAAGCCCATATGCTCCATATCCCTAAATAATAACCGTCACTCAACAAGGTCGAAGGCTTTTTCTGCGTCTAGTGAAAGCAATATCGCAGGGACCTGTCGATTAGCTGCTTTCTCTATCAGATGAACTAGCTTACTAGTATGATCACCTGTTTGCCTCCCTTTTATAAATCCAGACTGATCTGTACCAATGATATGCGGAAGAAGAAGAGGGAGCCTTGCCGCTAGAATACCTGTATAAATCTTAAGCTTCCAGATTCAAGAGAGCTATAAGACGGTACGACCCACAGGCTGTTGGATCCTTGTTGGGATTTTCAAAGATTACCACCTTCTCCTCACTCATAGTGTGGGTCACTTTCCCATTCCTCTCTATCCAGTTGAGGAGAAGCATATGTTTGGGGCAGAGCTGCCTACAGAATTTCTGATAAAAACCCGCTGTGAAGCCATTGGGTCCCGGTGCTTTATTTTTAGGTAATCTTTTTTATTATCGCCTCTACTTCCTTCACTGTCATTTCTTCCTCTAGATCACTCTCCCGACCCATAACTTTCTGCAACAAAGGCCACTAAAATATTGGTCGACTGTCGGTCTGGTACATCTGACTTATAAAGAGCTCTATCAAATTCTTCAAATGAACCCACTATTGACACTGAATCTGTTGCCATCATGCCATCCGATTGCTTAATCCCCCCAATTACTCGTTTTGCGTTCACCATTCTTTTTTTTTTAACAATTTATTAAATTCCACACAGAACACATAGATCAGCAAATTAACAATGTTTCACATTAATCAAAAAAGAACAAAATCAACACTGTAACATAAGCATTATAAAGAGTTCATACCAACAAATGACCAATTCAAGCGAGACATCTTCAACATATTACCCCAAATATTCCAAAGACAACACAAACACAAGTGACAACAAATGATACCACAAACGGAAAGGAGAAAATAAGAGAAAGAAAAGAGAAAGAAAAAGAGAAAGAAGAAAACCAAGAAGGAAAACCCATCAACCTCACTCTGAATCCCTTGCTATCAAAGTAATCCTGCATATACATCAATCAGAGAGCCATAAATGAACCCCACAGCTGCATGTAATCCTCTTCTTTATCTTTATTATGAAATGAAACCTTATCATAGCTTGCCAAGACATGCAACTCCATCAACCAATCATCAACATTTGGTTTTTTCCTTGTTTTCCAAATCCTGAGTATCAACTTAATCGCTATCATTATAGCTCTATCAATCCAACAAGAATGCCTCCTAGCGCTTCCACGTCTATTTGGAAAGCAAAATTATATTCACTGCAGACCTCTGCAAGACACCATTCTAATCTGTCTGGCCAACAGCCTATCTGCTTTATTTGCACATATATAATATAGCTGTCTTCTATTCAACAATGCCCTCAGCGTTTTGCGTTTGCATAATTTCTAATTGGTTCTTACCTCTTTCAGTTTTCTATGCGATTCCATATTCTTTCCTTCCGCTAAAACCTGCTGGGCCTCCCTCAATTGGGCTTCTAATTCAGTTTCCAGTGTCCCCCTCAATTTCCTTTTTTGCACTTGGACCACTATAATCTCCCCTCTAATGACTGCTAAAATGCCTCCCACAACCCTTCTTCAGTCATTTCCTGACTTTCATTATGCAAAAAATAATCATCTATTTTGCTACCTCATTTCCGCCTTCACTGGATTGGACAGAACGTCCTGGTGACACGTCCATTCACACCGCAATCACACCCCCCCCCCCCCCAGATGTCCCCATCCCCTCACTTCCACAGTCATCAGGGCATGATCTGAAGTTGATATTGCCCCCAAGTTCACAATTTCCACCTCACCCAACAAAGTGGGTGTCATCCATATGTAGTCTATCCTTGAAAATGTTTGGTATATATAGGAGACACATGTGAAACCCCTCTCTGCACCCTTCTTAAATCGCCATACATCCCTGAGGGTTAGATGTTCAAAATTCTCCTTCAAAAGCTTAGAGGGGTTACTCCCGCTATGATGATTGCTCATGCTCCTATCTAGGTTTGTATCCCATGCTAAATTAAAATCTCCAGTCAGCACGGTCTCCCCTTGCGCAAATCTTTCCAATTTCATCAACATCGCCCTCAAGAATGCTTCCTGCCCTGTTTTGGGTGCATAAATCATTCTCAACGTCATCCTAGTACGTCCCAAAAGGATCAATAGGAAAAGATATCTGCCCTGTTTATCCACCACTACTTGCTCAACTTAACCTGAAGGACATCCTTTATGCCTATCAACACCCCCGCCGTCCTCCCCATAGCATTGGCTTGATAGAGATGTGGTAAATGTCAGAAGCAGGCTATTAACCCATCTGACTTCTTTATGTGGGTCTCTTGCAACATTTTTATGTCAGCCTGGAAAAGTCAAATTTTTTGCGTTTGACTGGGAAATGAAGTTTATGTTTATTGAATTTATATAGCACTTTAAGCCAAAGCGCTATATAAATTGTAAGTCCTCTTACACTGCCTATGCAGTAACACCATTACCAAATGATAAATCACTCCCATTTTTTGGGTACCGGCACAGTCAAACCCCCCTCTCCTGTCTCCAGTCTCCCAAGCCCCACACCCTACCCTCGAAACCCCATTCCCTACCCCCAACATTCCCCCCCCTCCCACGTCTTCCCAGCCAAACACCGCCCCCACCATCCGGTCAGAACCAAAGATCCTACGACAACACCGATTAATTCCTTGGTCATAGGAATCATGGCCCTCCTTTTTTGCAAAGTCGATAATGCCAAGTCTTGAAAAAGGTTTATTTCGGATCCGTTAACTGTTAGAGTAGGCTATGACATCGCCACCCGAAGAATATCCTCTTTCATAGCGTATGATGATCTGGCCACCAGCACGTCCCTTGGTCTGGTACATGGGACAGATCTCCTGGGGCCCACTCTGTGTACCCTATCAATCACCACATCCTCGGGTTTCATTTGCGTAAGAAGGTTACCGAAACACTGCTGTTTTGTAGTTTTAAATCCACATCCCTTATGTCCTCCGTAAGGCCTTTCACCTGTATATTAGATCTCCGGGATCGATTTTCCAAATCTTCCGTCTGCACTTCCAAATTTTGGGTGGCACTTACCAATTGTTCTAGGAGCTAGCTATTCAGGCCAACATCTTTCGATATTTCTGTCAGGCCCCGTTCTGTCATATCAACTCTAGTGCCAATTTCGCTAACGTCCTTCCTCACTTCTGTCAGTGAACTTTGTATGTCTTCCTTCATTCTTTCCAACTGAACCTGGAAGGTTTTCACATCCTCTCTTCCATTCTTTTGAGACATTCCTGGAGATATTACTTATTCAAGGCCATTTAGAACGGCACAGATTCCTTCTCTCCTGAGGCTTGTTGTGAAGTTTCATCCCCCATGGAGGCTTCACCAGTACGAGGTCGCCAGCAATTTTCCAGTTGCCCTCCTTGTGCACTGGTAGGTGTTTTGGACTTCGAGGGGGTGGTTTGGGGAGACACCCTTAAAACCATGGAAGTAGATCTGTTAGTCAGACCAGTGTACCAGTACACAACACCAATGTGCTATACAGCCGTTTCCCGATGCCAGCTGCTGACCAAGTACCCCAAACGCAGGCACACTTTCCCTTTCAGGGCTCCCCTCTGCTGGGCGCCAGCTCTGTCACTCCGCACACCAACCACTTTCATAACTGGCCTCTGTTCACCTGTGAAGACGCACCATAAACTGAAGGGTTGACCACACTTCAAGTTCCACAACAATGTTCATTGAGTCCTGGGAGTAGCTCCTTATATTTCCCCACCCAGATCACTTGCCGCCAATAAATCTGCCATCCTATGCATCCATCTGGTGTGGGTTGTCTACTATACCAACATAGTCAAAGTTCTCCCAGCCCCTGCTATAAACCCCGTCGGGTCGCGTGTCCGATACCAAGAGTGTCTCAGCACAATCCAGCTGGCCTCAGGTCCCGCTCCCTTCCTGTGAGGGGTACACCTTTATAGTGCATTGCAGCTTCTGCACGGGCAATTGAGTATGGCACAGTGCTCAGAGGTGCCTGCCCTTAATCCTCCTTGCTTCCTTCTTTGGATAACTGCGCTCTGCCGGTGGTACTCATACACCTTCCCCCTCTGCCACCCTTGCTTCTCAGAACGCCGGGCCGTGTCCTCTGCTTCTCCTACCAGTGTTACATGGACAACTCCTGAAAGCTGGCGGGCCCATTTTATCCCACCAAAGAGCTTCCACGCACAAGTCTCACTGTTCCTGATCTGCTCTTCTCAGAGCCACACCCCACCTTTTGCCTGTTATTCTTCTGCAACCGATCGTCGGCGCAGAGGGGTCTTTTAAGTGTCCTTATTCGTTTGCTTTGCCTCCCACGCGGTGTCTGAGCTTGCGACTCAGCTTCATTGCAGCATTCTAGCCGGCCCGCAGGCCTGCTTCTTGATGGTCAGCCGGAGCATGGGAAAACACACACTTACAGCCAGGCGGCCATCTTGGAATCCCCCGGACCTATTTTATCTTTGAATTCTGGGACTTGTACTTCTACTTTTCCCATTTTTAAACTCTGACTATAATTCCCAGAATACAAAGAAAAAACAGGAATGCATAAGCACCTACAGATTGAAATGGGTCATGTTGGCAACTATGAATTTGGGATCTGGTTGCTTATGAGTATTTCCTGCTTACTGAATTTCATTTTTAACTTTTCAGTTTTTCATCACACACTTTTTCAGTGCCCCCTTGCCCTGAGCAGCACAATTTGACTGCTTTTTATCACTGTTTGACCTGGCTGTGTTCTGCAGTCTGCCCTTGTCTGCAGATACTGCCCAGTCAGAGTTTTCTAGTTCAGTTTGCCTTCCCTTTCGTGGGTGGGGGAGGTACTGGATTTTGTTCTCGAACGTTTCGGCTCCTTTCGTTCCCTCAGTGGGCAGGGGGAGATCTTGGGCATATTCTTGTTTTTCTTGCTCCTGCTGCACTACTGTCTCTTGGGGGTTTGTCCTTGGTTTAACACTGCTCTTTCCTACTGGATCCCCGCTGTTGATTAGGCATTGTGTATGTTTTGTTTGCTTTTCTACATCTGTATGAATGCCTATGTTTTCCACTCTGTCTTGTATGCACTACTCCCACTTATTCTTTAAGAGTTTATTAAGCGTTGCCATACTGTTCTAACCTTTGGAGGCTACCAATTTTATGGACAAGGTTTACAGGCGTCACTGGCATCCAAGGTTGTTCTTGTTCTAGTGAGTATTCTCTACGTTTCCTTCTATAAAGCTATTACGTTTCCACTCGTAGGCCCCGTCTTTGCATGTCTGATATGTGTAGGTAGTACATGTAGCATCAATTGCAGGTGAGGTTGGAGCTTGCTAAACCTCTGGGTAACAATGTGTAGCTTCTGAGTGCTCAGCACCCCCCCCCACCTTTAATATGACTTAAGTTACCAGGGAGCACATCTCTCCAGTGCTGAAATCCCTCCAATGGCTCCCTGTGGCTGCTAGGATCAAGTTCAAGACCCTCTGCATAGTCCACAAGGCTTTCTGGGGCGATGGCCTGCACGATCTACAACGCTCTCTTGCTAAATACTCTCCTTCTAGAGCCCTCCGCTCGTCTTCCTCCAACTCTTCGCGGGTGAGCCGTTTTTCCAAACAGAGAATTGGGGATAGATCTTTATCCTCTGCAGGTGCCTCCCTCTGGAACAGCCTCTCTGCCGCTCTCCGCCTTGAGCCAGAGCTCCTCAAGTTCCAGAAACTCCTCAAGACCTTCCTCTTCTCCTGCTCTTTCCCTCTCCCTCTCCCCTCCTAACCTCCTCTCTCTTTCCCTCCTGCCTCACTCCTCCATCTCTCCCCTAACTCTGTTCAGCTTTTGCTGACTGATCGCCTCGCTCAAGAGCCTCACAGGTCCAAGGCTCACTCGCCAGTCTTTGCACTTGCCTCCGGGCCTCTGCACTATGCTCAGCCTACTGCACTTTCAGCAAACATTCTATGAGAGGGGTAACCTCTCTGCACTTAACCCAGGGCCCTGCTGGACTGGGTGCACTTGTTCCTCCTCCCCCCCATTGCATTCTGTCTGTAAACTTGCATGACCTGAAATTACTAGGCCTAGTAAGTTCTGTCTTGTCCCCCCTGTGTCTACCCTGCCCAATCTGTTTGCACCTGAAACACTTCATGCACTTGCACTAGGAGAAATGCTGCCAGGCCTAGTACGCTATATGCTAGTTAATATTTTGTTAGATCTTTTGGAAACCTCATGACCCAACAATGATTACTGTATTCCCTTGCTCCCTTCCCGGCTTGAAGCGCTTTGAAGCATTTCACTTGTGTATAAGCACTGTACAAATAAACAATTACAATTACCTTAAACACAGCGGGGGGGCTCGATCAATCAAGTTAGGGTGGACAGGGAAGAAAGGTGCATCAACAAAGCACCAGTCAAAGTAACATGCACCCATGGCCCTTTCAGTCTTCCAGAGTTATTAGGAAATACACTGGTTTGGAAACTGTAGACTGACTGGAATGTAATAGCCTTAGCGTTGATCATTTCCACACCTATACATTGTTATCTTGGAACGTGGCAGGTCTTTCCCGCCACATTGGTGATCTAAATTGGAGACCATTTATTCGAGAAGAAAATCAGGTGATCCTTTAAGAAACTTGGTCAGTGGAAACTATTATGTTTCAATGGTTCAAAATGGTTACTGTTCCACCTGGCAATGGTCAAAAAGGAAGGCCATGTGGGGCAGGGAGGAGGCTAGTGGGACAGGGGCCTACAAATATGGTTGCATGTTGAATCAGAGTGAGAAGTAACTGAGATGTACACAAACTTGCACGATTTCCAAATGCTGTCCATCAAAACTAAAGCGAGAGAAAATATGTTGCTCTGTAATTTGTACAACCGGCTGCAGGGTCGCCAAGGAACGTCAACATTACAAAATCTTCAGAGTTTGGTAAAATCAAATAATCCCCCGTTATTAAGCAATTATATATTGGTGGCAGGCGACTTGAACCTCCAAATCGATTTTTTAAGAGAGACAACGGGCCTTTGGGACGATCAAGATCAGGCATGGGATATACCTGATCTCATTACCAATTCTCCCAAAAGAATCCATCCACCAGCACTCGAATCACTTTGTATCTTACAAACTCTAAATTTGAGGGCTTGCAATGGCCGCTTTCCCCAAGGACCAGCCGGCTAAACTAACATTTAAATGTGGATGTGGGGCGTCCTCAATTAATTACATTAGGACTTCTGACAATAGATGTGAAAAGGTTTGTGATTTTTGAGGTCCAAGCCAAACAAGAACCTGTTGATTATCACAATCTTGTCACCAGGCGCAGCCAAAGAGGAAGTCTGTCCCCTTAAGGGACATCGACCAATCTCTCTATCGGGCCATGCACGCAAATCAATAAAATGGGAAAAATTAGTAGAGCACAAAGCTAAACCCATGTTATATAGTACAATTTTGGCAAATCTAGAGATTATTTTTAACAGCAAGGCCACAGACCAAGAGATAATGGAGGAGGTTGAGTTGTTGGGAGAAAATGTGGTCCCGGTCGTTTCTTTGCCAACAGCGGCTGTAAAAAAGAAAGCCCTGCATACAATTGTTTGGTACGATGAGGCCCGAGCTAAAGCCAAAAAGACTAGTGAGATGAGTGATAATTGATATGGGGGGTGGATAAAAGTAAGCTACAATCTCTACAACAGGAGCATAAACATTTAGTTACTCTAAAGCAGAAACACTTTGTGGTTAAACACTGGAGTGCCCTTACAAAAGCATTAAATGAAAGATTATATTGCATTCTAGAAATTGGTTACTGCAAAGGAATCAAATGGGGGCCAACTACAACACTGTATGATATCAGCTGACCTTTGGCATTCCCACATTTCTGCTTTATATAAAAGTGGGGAGGAACCGATTCCCCAGTCCAATAGGGTCCTGGCTGCAGCAAACGCAGAAACCTCTGGTCTCCTAATATCAAAGGTCCATCGCTAACTCTTGGCTGAGCTTAATCATTGTCCCAAGGGGGGGGGCAGGGAGTTCCTGGGAAACTATCGACCGATTTCCCTCCTAGATTATGCAGGAAAGAACTTTGCAAAGGGGATTCTTAAACACCTGCAGGAATGGCTTGATAACAATGTGCTAAATGATTTGATTGTGGCATACTTTATTTGACCGTAACATTCTTTCACAACTGCTGTCCTCCATAATGTTGCTCTATGGTGAGAATTGTGCCACTGTGCGATATGGTCTAGGTAGTGAGCAGACTCAGTCATTTATTGTAAACAAAGGGGCAAGACAAGGATGGGCATTGGCTCCTCTTTTTTTGCATTTATATTCATGAAGCAATAGACGCCCTTGCCAGGGATTGTATCCAGACGACGCAGTTATCTTGGCAACAACCCCAATGGGCTTCAAAAACTCACTGAATATCTTTCTGTCAAAGTCTAAGAGCCTGCATTTTGAATTAAATGCAGACAACAAAAGTTATGGTGTTCAAGCCACAAGTCTGCCAAATACTGCCCTCTGCTGATAAAGATAAAAGACGTCAGATTAGAGCAGGTCAAATACTTGGACTATCTGGGTGTCAGATTTCAAGATTTTGGTACATGGTCCCAGAAAGTCCTTTAAGCAGGAACAAAACTGGAGAAATAGTGGGGCAATGCAATTATTCTTCATCCGACACAGCAGTGGTGCAATATCCCCAGCTCTGGACCTGTACAAGAAGTAGGCTTTACCTGCAGTGATTTACAGATCAGAACTCTGGGGATACGCCAACTAGCTGCCATAGAACATACATTTTAGAACAAATTGGTCCTTCTGCCAAGCAGTGCACCTTCATCAATGGTACAACTAATTCAATGTTGTCCCGATAGGTGATCAGATAGAGTTTAAACCTGCCTTATATTGGTATCGTTTATGGAACACTGATGATCTGGTTATCTACCATGAAGCTGCAAAACATCTGCTTTCACTGAATGGATCATAGTGTTAAATGGATTGCACACCTGAAACATACTCTTAGTCCCCTGTGAGTTTGTGACCCAAGATAATATCCAAGAATTCACCCAAGCTCCAGGTGCTCACATTCGAAGGTGGTGATAAAAAATAAAACAAAGGGAGAGATTAGAAGGTAAAGCTGCATTGCTTAAGTTGGGCCCGAACTACTTATCTTTGCAACTACCGGGAGATGATCACATTTAGCTTGACTTCATTTCTCCCCCCTTTGAACGTTCACTATGTATCCGTGTGAAACTGGGGATCCTGCAGACAGCTTTTTTCAACAGAATGTGGTATGAAAATTTGGGATTATGCCCCATGTGCAAACAAGCCATTGAAACGTTAACCCATTATTTATTGTTTTGCCCCTGCACACTTTAACTGAGCCGTTGCTACCTGTATTCTATGAAATGGGGATCTGCTGTGTAGGCAATGCCAAGACAATCCTCACAACCAAACGTCATCTTTGCAACTGCAAAGTACTGAGACAAGCATGGCATCAAGAGAGACACTGACTCAATTTTTATGTTTCAAAACCTTTATTTACTATAATACTGGGGTCAGTGTAATACCCAACGGACCCCAACTTAAAAGGGATGGTTCCCTCAACTGATGTTTCTAAGGGCCGTCAATGTCTGAAAGTCCAACACCGTCTGTGTCCAACACTATGCTTAATATGATAAAATGTGGTAGGAAGTCTCTTAGTGGAGGCCACCAAGGGGCACAGGCAATATGGCTGTCTAGGTGCCAAGCTTTGTTCCCTGCCCTAGTGGCTAGAGGAGTTATTTACAAGTTGAGGCACCCAGGGCCCCTGGAAGAAGGGTCCTGAGTGCAGGAAGCAGGGCAGCACTGAATGAGCTGAAACTCAGAGGCTTGAGCCCCGGAAACAAGAGTGGCGGGATGCAAGCACCCGAGGCCTGGGTCAGGTGCAGTGAGGAATGGCACAGAAAGAGCAGAGCAGTTGCCCTGCGGCCACGTGTCCATGCAGCCACAGTGAGCCTCATACCAGACACTGTCGGAGGCCACTGCTAGCCAGGAGGGCAGGCTTGCAGTGAGAAGGTGGTGTGCCGAACTCCCGGTCCCGTCCACACAGGGCGCCGGCACCAGAGTCGTAGCAGCACTGGCTGGACAAGGTGGGGAGGCTGGTGCAGAGGCAGCAACCCCATAGCAGGCCGATCCAGGAGCCTCCGGGGCGCAGTGGAGTCACTGGCCCGCTGAGCGGACTGGAAGCGGGTAGCCAGAGTACAGAAGGAGCCACCTCAGAGGAGCCAGTGTGAACCCCACAGGTGAGAGGAGGAGCTGCAGCAGCAGAGCTGCCCGCAGGAGGGCTGACAAAGGCTGCTGGCCGGAGACTGATCACAGCAGTACACGAGGCATAACGGTGGCTTTGTGCAGGATGGTGGCAGCAGAGGACATGAAATAGGTAACTACTACCTAAATGGTACGCTGCCTTGGAAGTGACTGCATGGTACGTAGTGGATGAAGCTAGTCCCAACAATTGATGGGTTCAAGGCCCACGGGAAGACACAGCCGCTGGGATTTGTGCAGCTGCAGAGGCACTCAATGGGCCGGAGGAGTTGCAGAACTGATCCCCAAGGGGAGTGCGGTGCAGCCAATTGTGCACCCAGACATTTGGAAGGGAAGCCCCAGAGAGAATGCCTTTGTTGGATCCGCTGCCTGACACTCTGTGCACCTAGTCACCCTCTCGGTGTGCTCCAGGTGACAGGGAGGGCACTGGGAGGCCTGTTCAGAGGGCAACCACAGGCATTTGTTGGGAGCTGTGTTGGTGAACAGGGGAGAACACCTTGCATCACAGTGGAGATTGACAGAGTGGCCCGAGCTGAGTGGAGAGAAACGGGTGGCCTCTAGACCAGAGATACAGTGGGATCCCCCTCCCCTTGAGGTAGGAGTGATGGGAAGCGAGCGGGCCTGTAAAGGACGCTGAGAGAGAAGGACTGGCCTTGAGAGGTCCATCGTGGGGGCTGTCCTGCAGCGGAGGGTGAGGGCAGAAGGCAGCTCTTTGATTTGGTGCAGCCCATTGGTCCACAGAGGTATTGAGGACTAGAGGGGGCAAGGAAGGATCTGCCCGGACCTGAGGGTGACTCAACCCCTTTAGTGGACGAGTAAGGACATAGGTGGATGAGCTGGAGAGGAACTCTAGCGCAGTATCACAACCAGGACAGTTAAGAGATGGCAAAGGCCAAGGGAGAGTGGGTGGCCCTCACCCTGGCTCAGCAGAGATTGGTACAATTAAAAATAATATTCAGGCCATCCTGGAGGAGATGGGGAGGGATGCGGACGGATATAGGGGGAAGGTGGCTGATGTTTCGGCGAGGGTGGTCATCCTGGAGGTGAGAGTGGAGGGGATGGAAGCTAACCAGGCCTCAGCGGGGGATCTTCGAGCGCAAACAGAGGCACGCTTCTTGGAAGTGGAAAGACGGGAGGAGGATCAGTGCCTCAAGGTAGATGACATCGAAAACTGGGAGAGGCGGGATAACCTCTGTTTTTTTTGGGCTACAAGAAGCAGAAGGAAAATCCCCTGCTGTCCTGGAATGCAAGATACAGGAAATAATAGGAATGGTGCTCGGCTCCAAAGAGGGGGGAGATGGTAACGCTGGACAGAGTGCATCGTGCTGGAGGAGGGAGTAGAAGACTGTGCTCGGTCCTGGCGCGGTTGCACTACTACAGCAACAAGCAGAAAATCCTCAAAGGCGCAACTCATGAGTGATGAGTACAGAGACTCCAGGGTGGCCACTTTTCAAGACTCGTTAGCTCACACGCTACGGAGGCGTAAGAAATGCGGGCCCTCACTATGTGGCTCTAGGAGAAGGTGGCAACATATAGATGGGGCTGCCTGTTTGAGCTGGTTCTTGAGTGGGAGGGGGTGAGATACCATCTGGTCACGGAGAAAGAGGTCAAACGTGCCACAGAGGAACTGGTGTGGCCACGCAGTGGGGCCCTCCAAGAGGAGAAAGGCAGAAGTGGAGTAGAACTTCACTGTGAACCCTGAGGCCCAATGTCTGTGCTGGGAAGGCGCAAAGTACAAGGGGCTATGAAGTTCCAGAAACTTAACACCCCATCGCCCTGGAAAGACGGCACATAAAGGGTGTCAACAGAATTGCGCTGACCCCTGTGTTTCTTGCAGGACCCCGGGCCCTGCCCCTGGATTTTCTCCCCCAACCCATATGGAAGGGGGCAAAAGGGGGGGCTGAGTGGGGAGTTGGGAGAAAGGGGGGGTCCTAGATGATTTTGGTTTTGTTGGAATGTAGCCTGGTTGGTGGTATGGGTGGCACTGTGGGAATTGGGGGGTGCAGGAGAAGACAAATGAGATAAATGGTGCGACCAGGGCAGGGGTCGCATCCTTGGTGGTTTGGCTGGTGTGGCCAGGATGGTTGAGACACACGGTTGACCGCCTCAGTGGGGATTAGGAGGGAGGGGTGGCGAGATGGGGGATGCAAGGGGGAGAAGGAAGGGGAGGGGGCAGAGGAGTCTCGTGCAGCAGTTAATACAAAAGGTTAGGGTAGTGTACCAATTGGGGCATCGGGAGGGCAAACGGCGAAAGGTGAAGAAGGGCTATGGCTGAGGTGAGGATAGCCACTTTCAATGTAAAGGGGCTCAACTCCCAAAATAAGAGCTCGCTAAACAGCAATATGTTTCGCAAGCAGCGACTGGCAACCCTTTTCATCCCGGAGACCCACTATAAGCAGGAAGCAGAGCTGCAATAAAGGGTAAAGACATTGGTTTGGCTTATTGGGCCTCTTACAGGCATCGTAAGGAGGAGGGGGCAGGTATCCTACTAGGAAAAACATTTCGAATTACGGAGGTCTACATTAAGAGGGTGTTAGGGAGAATTCTCTCTTTAGGCTGGAATTCCTAACCTAGTGAGTCCCCAGCAGCTTTGCTGGATGTCTGGAGTTTGTTTTTTCCTCCTGCCAAGAGTGAGACTCTTTCTCCCACTCTTGGACATGATGTATGGTATTCCTTTGACTGGTAATGTGTTTTATGGGCTATGGGGTCCTTTACTCCATAGGGTCTCATGTGTTTTTACTATGTGTGTTACACAGCACCCTCCGTGCAGTAACACAGGGTTGTCATAGTGACACTCCACCATAGACTCCATACCCTGGGACTGACTACTGTCTCCCAGGGCATGTAAAGTCACCATTGGCTTTACTAGACCAAAATTATTAACAGAAACCAGTACAAACCATCATATTGTGAACATACTGGTCGGGGCAATTCGATTGCCCCGGGGTCTGTTAATCGAGGGGGCACGTCTCCGTCCCCCCTGATCGAGTTTTGGCTGGTGGCAGTGGAAACTACTTTTTATATTCAACCGCGAATATTTCCCTATGGGATTTTCCCATTGTTCGAGGCTACCAACTTTAATTATTTCATTCTCATAGCCTCGAACATACCGCCGGTTTATTTAATTAATATTAATTCTCCGTTGTTTTTTTTTTGCCAAGACTCGATTCTAAAATGGCATCTGTGTTCTCTTCTGTGACTACTCACTACTCGGCCGGCTCACCACTTAGCATGTTTGAAGGACAGCTAGGCTGAGTGAATGGGGGTATGCTGCATAAAAGCAGGGCTTTGGGGACTGGAACTTCAGAAGTCGCCACAGGACCTGAGAATCAGACGAGGGAGAAGCTGAGCCGACCTACCATGACAACACCACCGGTGGAGCCCTGCGGAACCGACTCACCACTTCCCAACGACAGAGAAGATCTCCCGGCTGGAGAGGCTTCTTCCCCTGACTGGTGAGCACAACCAGTTTACCTTTCTCTCTTCGCACCCCAGCCCAGTTTGTGGTCGAACTGCCCTTGCCAAGCACCCCGGCGGCCGGATAGCCACTCACCACTGAACCGCAAATCAACGGACCGCTCCTTGTACCTGAGAAACTCCGCGGCTGGTTTCTTCCCTGGCAGTTCAACGGACTCCTGTCTTCTTCTACGACGAGATCCTCTCTTCCCCCGGACGAAGCACCGCTGCCAGGAACAACTGCCCCCGCTGAAGTGTTCTCACCACTTTAAGGTACCGTGTCCGCCAGGCCTCCCTTTCTAAAGATTGCAACAAGGTAATAATAACTCCTTAACCTTCTGGACTGGGCTGGCCGCCTTGACCCTCTAACTGGTCCCTTTCTTTGATCCAACTCCTTTTTGAACCATTACAAGACTTTTGTGCACTGCAACCGTGTGACCTTGGACACATTTCGTTTCGATCCTCTTAAAGCGGATCCGGCCTACTGACTCTGAATTCATGGTTTTACTTTGCCTTCCTCTCTTGTTATGTTCTTGTAAAAGTGTTGGGATCTGTTTCAACTTGTTCTCTCCCTTTTTAAAAACGAACTATTAGAGTGCCATCTACGTTAAGCGCTCACCGCTGTCTGAAAATAAGTGGGGCTTTACTTAAGACTTGTCTAATATTCTTTTAAGGGAGTGTATATCTTTTAGTGACCGTGTTTTTGAATTGCTTACTATTAGTGCCTGTGTGTTTTTCTAGATGTGGTTTTAAATAAATAATTATATCTCTTTTACACCAAGCCCTGGTCAGTGTTTACTTGTTCTATTGTGTGCTCTTGACCTATTGTGAATACTCTGTATACTGCCTAACTCTTCTTGAGGGAAGTCTGACTGCTCAGCCACAGCTACCAAGTGAGGTACAGACTGCTACCAAGTGGGTTTACTGCCAAACACCTGTAGTCTTAAATCTTTTGCAGTGGTCCCAGAGGGAACTGCACAGGTTTCTGCCTAACAGAGGGTGCTTGGGGGTCAGTCCCTGGGGATAAAGGGTCTTTATGAGGGAGTGCGGATCACATTGGCCACGCTATATGCAGCCAACGCGGGACAGATCAGATTTTTGCGCCAGATATTTAGGATGATGGAAAGCTGGGCAGAGGGGGCCACGATTGGGGGGGGGGGGGGGGGTTGGGATTTCGACCTAGTGGCCGACCCAGCACTTACTGGCAGTGAGCAAAGGGGGAGAACTGAAGGCGGCGGGCAAGGGGAACATTGAATTCCAGAACCTCCTGCAGGGCCACTATTGGGTGCATGCCTAGCGGGGTCACCTTTTGGGGCCATGGGGCTATGCATTCTTTTTTCCTCCACATCAGTCATACACCAGGATAAATCTGTTGCTAGTCCCACGGGAACAGTTGAAGAAGAGGACCTATAATCGAGGTGGAAACCTGGTCAGACAGCGAGCTGGTGGTGGAACAGCACAAGGTGATGAAACCACCCCAGTGGCACTTCGCTGGAGGTGCAATGACGCACAGGTGAGGGACTGGGTGTTCCGGGACTTCCTACGGAAAGAGATGGGACATATTTTGAAATTAATGACAATGGAGAGGCGCGCATGGCTATAGTATGGGAGGCAGCTAAGGCCACGTTCAGGGTACTGCTCATCGCAGAATTGTTGCAGGAAAAAAAAGGAGAGGGGGTTGGTCGAGGCCGGACTCCGGGAGAAATTGAAAGCTTTGAGAGCCCAACTGGTCCAGAAAGATGCAGATAGGGAGAGAGACTCCTGGGTGAGTTTAGGGACAAGAGGCAATAGCTCCACACTGTATCTATAGGAAGAGTAGTGAAAAAGATGCGGTTTGTTTGTTTGTTTATTTGGTATAGCGCAAAACCAAACCCCAAAGGGTAGCTGGGCGCAGACAATACAAAGATACTTGAGAACTTGGTTACAGGAAAATACAGTTATAGAGTTCAAATTAGCAACAAGGTGCATGTACAGGCAAGTGCGAAAATACAGTTAAAGCTAGTTACCAGAAACCAATTAGTCTAGTTACAAACATCAAGGGTCCCTAGAGCAAGTGGCAGTGGGGAGGTTGAGCTAAGTGTCATTGGAACGTATCCAGCTGAGGACTTTCCGTCTGAAGCTAGGGTAGGGTTGGTCCATTCTGAGATCAAGATGGAGTCTGTTCCAAGTTTGAGCAGCTATGACTGGAAAACTGGAGCCGCCAGCTGTGCTCTTTTTGTATCTGGGCACCACTAAAGTATAGGCATTGGTCATTCTAGTGGGACGGTTTGAGGTTCTCTTGTTGACTCTGTTTACCAGGTAGGGGGGAGCTATGTTGTTAAGACATTTAGAGGTGAGGGAGAGGGTTTTGAGGGCAATCCTGTCTTTGATTTTTAGCCAGCGGATATTTTTTCTGGAGGTGGAGATATGAGCTCTATTAGGAATATTTAAAGCTACTCTGATAGCGTTATTTTGGAGAGTTTGGAGTTTATCAAGGATATACTTGTTAGATCCTGCATATAGGGCATTACCGTAATCCAGCTTGGATATGATGAGTGCATTAGCTAGTGTAATGCAACTAGTTTCAGTTAGAACTGGTCTACATGCCATTTACAAGTATATACAGTGGAAGATGCTAGTGAGTTAGTTTGTTTCTTGAAGGTGAGCGCTGAGTCGAGATGGACTCCGAGTGTTTTGATTGCAGGCATCACTTTGATGACATTATTGTCGATGTTGAATGAGGCATAACTCGGGTCAAGTTTTTTGATGGCCAACTCTGAGCCGAGGATCAGTAACTCAGTTTTGTCGTCATTCAGGCAGAGGCCGTGAGATGCCATCCATGCCTGAATGAGGAGATATATCTTATTTACTAAGGCTGTGTCTTCCAAGAAGTTGCCCGAAAGGGGGATAAGGATCTGAGTGTCATCTGCATAATTAGTGTAGATAACACCCAGTCTGTCCAACTTGTCAAACAAAGGTTAAGTAAAGATGTTATACATCGTCGGAGATACACATGATCCTTGAGGGACACCGCATGAGACTTGTGTGGGATCAGCGGCTGCTAGGGGGGAGAAGACTCTCATTGTCCGGTTTGCAAGGAAGGATTGTACCCAAGTTATGGCATCACTTGAAAAATGAGCTGCGGAACGGAGGTGATTGCATAAGACTGCGTGATCTACCAAGTCGAAGGCCGCAGATAAGTCAAGGAGGAGTAGCATAGCTGATTTGCCATTGTCCTTCAACTCGTCAATTTGGGTCTTAAGGTCAATCAGGGCTGTTTCAGTACCATGAAGGGGACGGAAGCCAGATTGACTGAGCCTAGTAAATTGTTAGTTTCCAAGTAGTCCTGAATTTGCAGGTAAGTAACTCTGTCAATGATTTTAAGCAGAAATGGGACAGTGGTGATGGGTCTGTAATTTGTCGGTATTGAGGGGTCAAGTGTTTGTTTTTTTAGCAAAGGAAGCACCCAAGATTGTTTTAAGTTATTAGGCACTAGGTTAGACTTAAAGGATACACTGATGAGTTTAGAGATGAAGGGGGCTTGGTCTCTAGCTGCATCTTTTATAATTTGGGCAGGGCAATTATCACCTTTGCAGTTGGATGGCTTTAGAGATAGTATGATTTTTTCAGTCTCTAATATAGTTATATGTCTGAAGCTAAATGGGTAGGGGGTGTTGGGCTGGTTTAGAGGAAACTGTGACTGAGGTGTAGACTCAGTTGGCAGGAGTAGGTAAGCTTTTTTATTGGCAATTTTGGTTTGGAGCAAGCTAATTTTACCCGCCGGGGCATTTTGTATATTAGTGCACCAGAGTTTATTTTTGGGATTGTTATCAGTCGGGGGTATGGGTGATTCCATTTCACGGAGGATGGAGAATAGTTCCTTGGTATCTGATTTTTTTTTTTTTTAATATATTTTTCTTTTATTTTTTAAGGTCAAACAAACACACTACAACTGTTTCAAAACATAGAAAGCATCATATTCCAACACATTTTCAAACGCCCCAACTCCCCCCTCCCCCTTTAAACTAGAGCCGGTTCTCACATATTGTTTGCGGGAACATCATTGGGTGGCACACTACCTAGACAGCCATCAATCGGGTCCTCTGTGTCGTTGTCACCCTGGTAAGGGTTTGCTAACGAGGCCACCAATTGCCGCCAGGCCAGCAAGGGCCCTGCTTCTTCTTCGCCCCCCCTGGTGACTGCTTCAAACCAGACTACGGATTCAGCTTCCGCCCACCTCAAGAGGTCTGTCCACCATAACTCCACCCTAGGTCTGTGGGCCGCCTTCCAGCCCATGACGATCCTACGTTTGGCCAAGACATAGGCCAGGTCCTTCATCTTGCTTATGTGTTTCAAATGCCAGGTTCTAGCGAATAGTCCAAGCATGCATGACCAGGCTGATTCCACATCCAGCACCAACCCCCCGGCAGCCAGTCTCGTCTTGACCTCGTTCCAAAATCTATGCACCTCCGGGCAAGCCCAAAACATGTGTAACAGTCCCGCGTTCACCTCCCCACACCTGGGGCATTGCTGCATAGCTGATCCCCCAAACTTTGCAATCTTCCCAGGGGTTAAATAAGCCCTGTGGGTAACATACAATTGAAGCTGTTGGAATCTCGCGTTATGGGAGACCTTTTTATGGTAACTCTGGGCCCGTTCCCACTGCCCTTCCGTCATGGATCCTCCCACCTCCTCCTCCCAATCTTGTCTCAATTGGAGCAACTCCTTCCCTGCCCTTTCGTTGGTATCTGATTTAGCCTTAGATATTCTATCATTAAAGGCATTCCTTTTAGTGCTTATGATTTCCTTTTTATACTGTTTGGCGAGAGTGGCTAATTTAATTTTGTTCTCCTCAGTGGGTGAGTGTTGCCAAATTGACTGCAGCTTTCTTTTTTGAATTCTGAGGTCTTTCAACTCTGGTGTGAACCAGTTGTTCAGGTGACAAAGTTGTTTGCTTTTACGAATTTTGGCGGGGGCAAACAAATCAAGTGCCTTAACCATCGTACTGTTGTAGGCTTCCACAAGGTTTGCGTGACAAAAATACTATGAACGGGACGATGCAGTGGGGACGTTTCTTGAAAACAGAGTGAAGGGATGCAGAGTGAAGAGGAGAGTAGACAGGATACGTGAGGCCGACGGAGGTCTGGTGAATAGAGGGGAGGACATCTCGGCTCAGTTTGTGACTTACTATCGGGGGCTCTACACCAGACCAGTAGAGACAGGGGAGGAGGAGGCACGTGACTATCTTGCTGCCCTACAGTTCCCCAAATCTCACAGTGGTGGAGAGTGAAGCGCTCGAGGGGGGGTAACGTGGCAAGAGGTGTCAGAGTGATCCAGAGGATTAAAACCGGAAGGGCCTCTGGGGAAGACTGGTTCACCGCAGATTTTCACAAACAGTACCAGTCTTTACTGGCGGCACCCTCGGCCAAGTTGTTTAACTCTATTGTCTGGGAGGGCACCCTATGCTGACGTTCCTCTGGGCCTTGATATCGGTCATCCCAAATCGGGGAAGGACCTGGCCAATTGTGCCTTGTACGGGCCCATTTCTCTACTAAATGTGGACACCAAAATCTTTTCCAGGGTGCTAGCGTCTCGCCTGGAGTCGTGCCTTACCTGGTTGATCCACGCAGATCAGATGGGCTTCATAATGCATGGGCAAGGGGCCGATAACATGTGTAAGAGGATTTACGTTCTTAACACACTGGTGGTGGCAGAAGATGGGCACTACTGCTGGCTCGAGATGCTGTGAGGGCCTTTGACTGGGTGAGTTGGGCCTTCCTGGGGGAGATCCTTAGGGCTATAGGGATGAGCCTGAGAAGGAAGGGGTGGATCGCAGATTTTTACTCAAACCCGACAGCTAGAGTGGTGGTAAACGGGAGCGAGTCGCAGGCCTTGCCGTTAAAGCGTGGTACAAGATAGGGGTGTTGCTTTCCCAGCTGCTTTATTCACTGGTTATGGAACCGTGGGCCACGGGGGTCAGGAAAGACGAGGTAATAAAGGGGGTCCCAGTGGGGGGATTAATGTGCAAAGTTAGTCTCTTTGCAGAGATCGCCCTGCTTTACATCACTACGCCAACGCAGTCAGTGCCACGTGTGCTGGAGAATTTAGTGCAATACAGGGAATTCTCTAGCTTTTAAGTTAATCTGGAGAAATCAGAGGCCTATCTGGTAGGGGGGCTGTCGGGGATAGAGAGGGAGTATATATAGGGCTTTCCATTTCAAGTGCAAGAAGACTTCGTTCGATACCTGGGGATACAGGTGTTGTGTCACTATGGAGATCTCTTCCCCCAAGAACTATCTGCTGTTATGGTCGGCTGTGAGGGCATGGAGAGGTGGGCAATGCTGAGGCTGTCATGGATGGCGCGCCTAACCTGTATCAAGGTGGTGGTGTTGCCCACATTACTGTTCTTATTCCAAATGCTGAGGACATTTGGTTGATAGCAGGATACACATGTGTTACTGCCCAGGACACTGTTCACGACGGAGCACTGTTTAATAATAATAATAATTGCGGCACTCTGGAAAGCGCTTTGAGTACAGTATCCTGATACGTCGGATATGGGCGCTATAATGACACGCAAGATGCATGAAGGGGAGGATCTGCTTTTTTTACATTAAGAATTTCCAAGAGCAGTGGAGCTTGGAAACGTGCGAACCATGGGGGAAAACTATACCAGTATTCTATCATATATTATGTCAAGGGCTGCCAGACAAGGTGCAGAGACCGTTCAAGAAATTGGTGGGTATGGAGGCAAAACCATGACCAGAAATACAGTTGACGATAGCACATTATTGCCAATTGTTGCAGGAGAAGAGTCAAAAGAAAGAAGAAGGTAGAAAGCTTGAGGAGGCTAAGCTAGTACTGAAAAAGCTATGCAAGTACACTATAGAAGGGGCAATCGTAACTAGTGGAGAAGGGTCAGAGTCGCAGCAAGCAGTAGGTATACCACAGGTGAATAACCAAGGGCAGGTCGATCAAGGAGGGAATGGCTTTATACCACGAGGAAGAGGAAACTTCCACGAAAGAGGAGGTTTTCAGAACAATCAAGGGAACTTCCAGAGTAACCAAGGTGGGTTTTAGTCTATACAGAACGATAATCAAGGCATGCAGGGAGGGCAAATTAGAAAACTCCCTCCTGTATGTTGGACATGTGGAATGACAGGGCACATAGCACGAACATGTGGGAGTCAAGGGTATGCACAGAATGGGCAGTTCTCAAGAGGGGGGGGGACTGCCTTTTCGCCTGTATATAGCTTGCAAGGTAGAGATCGATTTGTCCAAGATCAGACAGTGCATCAAGCACAAGCTCAGAGAATGCAACAGGCTTTGCAACCACAGCAAACACCATTGAATCCGCCAAAAAGGACAGTCACAGCACGCACCCATGCAGATACAGCAGAGTGCAAACACAGGACAGTTATTGACTCCTAGGATAGGGGGTGTCACCATGGAGGGTGGGAATCCTTTCACAGGCACAGGGATAAGTATGTACCCACAATAGGACAGCTCACTGGGTGACTTGATGCATTCAGTACTATCAGTAACGCCAAATCCTCAAGAGGAACCAAGGGTTGACGTCACGATAGGAGGCAGATCTTTTTCTTTTTTTGGTAGACACGGGTGCAACTCGCTCATGTAAACGAGAGGGAACATTTTTTTTATCGGGTAATGCCATGAATGCTCAAGGTTTCACAGGAGCTACAAGTAGAGTTCTTTTCACTGAAGAATTGCCAGTCTCTATAGAAGAAATGAATAGTTACTCACCGTAGTGACTAACATACCCTTAGTCATAGTCCGCTTTCCTCCATACTGTATGGGCGTCCGTCGCAAGGGACGGGAGACGGAACATTTTTCACCAGAAAAATCATCTTCCCCTTTAAATTTAGAGGTGTGCAGGGGCGCGGCCCTGGGTCATGTAGTCGCCTGAATCCGCCCACCAGCGCTTCTCCTCAGTCCACATTAACGAGTCAACAATATTTAACATTGCCTAATGACACCAGTATTATTAGGGATGAGGATGGTGGGACGTATGGAGTAAAGGGGACTATGGACTAACAGTACCTTAGTCACTACGGTGAATAACTATTAATTACTGTTACATCCTGTCCCCTTTCCTCCATACTGTATGGGCGATTACAACTGAATGTAGCCCTAGGGTGGACAAGAGACCCTCCTTAAACAAACCGTTTTCTTAGAACCGCCTGCCCAAAAGCCACGTCTGATGTAGAGGCGGCTTCCAAACAGTAGTGCTTACAGAAAGCCGAAGGAGTGGCCCAGGTAGCCATCCTGCTGATGATCTGCCACGGCACATGCTGTTGAAATGCGATGGCCGTGGCTTTGGCTCTGACCGTATGGGCATGCAAATGGGCCAGCACTGGTTTGTGCTGCACCTCATAGGCCTTCTTGATGGCCGCGACCATCCACCTTGCTATGGTGGCCTTGGAGGCCTGATACCAAGGAGCCCAGGACTACATTGAGGTCCCACACAGGGTGTGTGTGTGGCTTTTTTATAGGCGGTTAAAGCCTGTGGAGGCCTGCCAGATGCCGTTTCACCACAGGATTAGTGGAGAAGAGACCCTCCTCAGAATTTCTGTAGGCTCCTATGGCTGCCAGATAGGTGTGGCATGGGTCCACCTGAACTCCGGAGTGGGCAGGTGTGCCGAAAAGGAGAGTATGTCATCCAATGTCGTCCGTGCTATGCGGATGACACTTAGGTCATTTTCAGGCTACCTTCGGCCACCTCTTCTCCGTCCCTCATCTCTGACTGTCTGTCTGCTATCCAGGAGTGTTGTGCCGCCAATGACCTCTGCCTTAATGACAGTAAGACTGAGATTCTCCTCATCAGCACACCCACTCCCTCCTTTCCAGTAGCTCTCTGTCCGGCCTCTCTTGGCCCTCTTCCTGCTCCCACCTGCAAGGCTAAAAACTTCAGGGTCATCTTCGACTCCACACTCTTTCCCTCCTCACATCTCTGACTACTCTCCTCACATCTCTGACTTCTCTATCAGCTGCACCTTCAAGAGGTATTCTTCCTTTCCTCTCCTTCCCCCAGAAGCTCACTGTCTCCAGAGCTATGGCTCCCTCGAGGCTGGACTACTGTAACAGCCTCTTTCTAAATGTGCCTGCTTCTACTGTCCGCCCTCTGAAACTCATCCAGAACAGGGCTGCGAGACTTGTCCTTGGCCTCAAGCCCAGGGATCGTATCTCTCCAGGACTGCAATCCCTGCACTGGCTCCCAGTGGCTGCGAGGATTAAGTTCAAAACCCTCTGCATCGTCCACAAGGCCTTCTAGGGCCTGCGGCCTCAATACCTTCAACTCTCTCTTCCTAAACATCTTCCTTCTCGAACTCTTCGCTCATCTGCCTCCAACTCCCTCAGGGTCCGTTGCTTCTCCAAGCAACGAGTTGGTGGTAGATCTCGGACTTCGGCTGGGGCCTCCTTCTGGAACAGCCTCGCTGAAACTTGAGGAGAACCATCTTCGGTTGCGGAAGCACCTTAAAACCTTCCTCTTTGCTTCTGCTTTCTCTCCCCCTCTCCCCTGCTGAATTCCTGGCTGAAACTGAGACTGCACTGGTTACCCGGCCACCCTTCTCATCTCGGGCCCAAGCCCTGCCAGTTGCACGCCTGCACTGCCTCCCCTTCAACCCCTGCACCTGGGGACTGTTTTCTGTATCCCTAGAGTCCCCCCACTACCACTTATGTCTGCACTCACCCTACACTTGCCACCAACTGGCAGTCCTTTATTTATCTTGTTACTTACTATCCCATGTACTGCACTTTCCCCTGCCCTCCCCTGCACCACCCTGCACTTTTCTTTTTCCCCCTTCCTTTGCACTTGCGCGATCTAAATGACACCTGGCTAGTAAGATAATTTTCTGTCCTCCCTCTGTTCCCCCTCCCTTGCCTCGTCGCACCTTGAAACACTTGTGTATAGGCGCGGTATTAATGCCATTTCATATCATATCATGTGCACTTAATGGGGTCAATCTCCGTAAAGTCGGCCCAATTACAGTATCTGGACTATTTGCTCTTATATTGGCTCCTGGTAGCTTTGCTTCTGGCGCCCTGGATGATTTCCAGGTTAGCCTGAGATAGGCTCAAGTGTTTCAGGTTGACCTGCTCACGAACCACACTACGAAGGCTAGCTTGTGAGGAGCGGGGTGGAGTACCCTGCCCCCTGCTGTGCCATGAGAGGAGCTGGACTCAGCGGTAGGTGAATGGGGGGGGGCTCTCCGATAGGCTAAGCAGCTCTGAGAACTACGGTCTCGCGAGCCACCAGGGGGCTAGCAGAATGATGCTGAGGTGATAAGATTGCTTTATCCTGCAGATGACTCTGTGTACCAGGGGTGTGAGAAGGAAAGCGTATGCCGTCATATAGTTACATTGTATCTGGAATGTGTCGCCCAGTGAGCCCGGGCCCTGTCCCTGCAAGAAGGCAAACTGCTGGCATTTCCTGTTGTCCCGGGAGGCAAAGAGATCCACGTGGGGTTGCCCCCACCTGAGGAAGATCTCTTTCAGGACCAGGTCGTTCAATTGCCACTTGTAATTGTCTGCCCCCAGTCTGCTGAGCCTGTTCCCCTCCGAGTTGGACACCCCCGGAAGGTGGACAGCGGTGAGGTAGATGTTCTCCAGAGCCCATTCCCACATGCTGACAGCTATGTTGCACAGCAGGGGGGATCTGGTACCCCCCTGCCTGTTAACATAGTACATGCTGGTGGAGTTTTCCATCTGGATAAGTACTGTCTTACCCTGTATCAGAGGGAGGAAGGCCTTGAGGGCCAGCCATATGGCCTTCCATTCTAGCCAGTTGATGTGGGACTCCTGTTCCTGCCGAGTACAGACGCCATGGATGCTGTGACTATCCATTGTTGCTCCTCAGCCTTTTAGGGATGAGTCTGTAGTCATAGTGACCTGCGGGAGAGGCTTGCCAGAAGGGCTCGCCCTGCCGCAAGGTTGGAATCCGCACACCACCACCTGAGGTCCGGGTGGAGAGATCTAGGAATGTCGACAGGCTCCGCTTGGGAGCCCCTCTCCTGATTCCATGAGGCTGTGAAGTGCAGCTGTAATCTCCTCATCTTGAGTCTTGTGTGGGTTATGGCCAAAAGGACTGCCGCCATAATACCCAGCAGTTTTTGGTACCATGCAGCCGAGGTCACTGTCCTGGAGAGGAAGTGAGTAGTGGCTCTCTTGATAGCCGTAATCTTGTCCTCCGAGGGAAAAATTCTCTCGGAGCCGGTATCCCAGATGATGCCCAGGAAGGTCAGCCTCTGCATGGGTTTCAGCTGAGTCTTCTTGAGATTTATCGTAAACCCCAGATCGTGGAGTGTGCTGATAAGTGCAGAGGAGGTGTGAAGAACGCCCTCCTGAGTTGAAGCCCGAACGAGCCAGTTGTCCAGGTATGGGTACACGTGGTGGCACTGGGCACTGAGGAGGGCTGCCACTGCATTCATTAACCTGGCCGAGTTGAGGCTGAAAGGTAGCACCTTGTATTGGAAATGGCAGCCCATGATCCTGAACCGTAGAAAGGACTGATGTGGCTGTCAAATAGGCACGTGTAGATACGGGTCCTTTAGATCCAGGGAGCACATCTAGTCTCCCCTGTTCAGTGTCTCTGCAATGAGTTCTGGCATAACCATCTTGAATTTTTGTAGAGGAAGGGAGAGGTTGAGGGTGGAAAGGTCAAACACAACTCTCAGGCCAGCCTGGTTCTTCTTCTGTATGGCGAAAAACCTGGAATAGAAGCCCAAACCTTGCTGGGAGGCTGGGACTTCTTCCACTGCTTGGCTCTCGACGGGGAGAGGAGGGGAAGAGGGAGGAGAGGAAGGGACCGGCAGTCGATACCCCGTGGATACTACAGAGAGGATCCAGGGGTCAGAAAAATGTTGGCACCCAAATTGCATGTGGAAGGCAAGCCTGCCCCCCACCCCCCACTGGAGACCCGTTGTACCCGAATGGGCGTGTCATGCTTTCTTTCCCTCTGAGGCTGTTGAGGAGGAGGGGGAGTGGAAAAAGCCATTGACCCCCCCCTTTCGTTGTTTCCTCTGGTGCGGACTCAGGGAACGGTCAGGTTGTCTGGACCTCCGTTCTTGGAACCCCCGGAACCCTCCACACGCCCACCCCTTGTCGAAGTGTTGATGTGACTGGGTGTACGCCTTGTGCGTGGCCTACGTACCAATAGATCAAGTCTTTGCGGTTTGCGTGGTGTTCTTTTTATCCAATTCTTCATCCGTGGTGGAGTGGAAGAGGTCACTACCCTCGAATGGAAGGTCCAATATGCGTTCCTGGATGTCAGGGTTAAACTTAGTAGCCTGGAGCCAGGACGTCCTTCTCATATTTGTGGCAATGCAGAAGGCCCGGCCAGAAGTATTGATATGGGCCACTGTGGACTCCATGATGTCCTGTGCTACCAGCCTGTGTAACTAAAGGGATGGCCCTAAGAGCGTCAGAGCTATGGGCTTATACAAGAAGGTCCTTCCCTCTTCAACATGACAGGAGAAAAGCAACACAGTCTCTACAGCTTCAGGAGATGTACCATTAAATCTAAAGAAAAAATTCTTCCGGACGGAAGTACATGGACACTTTCTTAGGGAGTATCTCAGAGTAAATCTTGTACCCACGGGACTAATAGTTAGAAATGAACCAGCACTATTTCTAGAAGATAAGGAATACATGCAGGGTTTCAGCAAGATCTCTACAAAATGCAGCAGGGACCTAATGGCCTTGACCATAACAACAGCACAACGTATCCATACGAAAATACAACAAGAGCTTAAAGAAGAAGAGTCCAAATTCCTGAATGATGACAGCCTTACAAATGCCAGAGAGAAACTTGACCACATGTTAGGTCACCCTGTAGCCTGGCTACACATAACCAATTGTTCTACCATTTAGTGTTTTCATTTTGGGTATTCTGTAATAAATACCTGCACTATCACTTGTCACTTTAGTTGGTGTTCACAGATGAATTTCAAAGCACCATTGTATTAAAGCTTTGTATACTTTCAACTTAGATGCTAATTATAGTCCCATTGAGGACTTGTGAATACCAAGAACTTGTTATCCTTAATGTTCTGTACCTTTTTCCTCAAAAAAGAGGTTTCTAATGCATGACTTCAAAATGCAGCAATAACTGACAGCAAAATAAAATATAAGCTGTACTTTCTACTACTCTTTATTGTTTGAGCCTTCTCAAATTTCATGAGCACAAATACATATAAAGTGATTTTGTATGTATGAGACATGATACAATAATCTAAGGCCTACTGTAGTCAACTAGTAGACCCCAGAATTCTAGACGTCAGAGCAAACCCCTCTTGTACAAACTGTGCTACCAGCCTGGTTTCTCCTAATCCCGCCTTGAAGCGAGCTTGGCTGTGTGCCGGAAGTTCCGGGAGGAAGTCTGCAATTACCCGCCATAGCCTTTGGTTAATGGCTGCCAGCATGGCATCAGCATTGGCTTGACGCAAGTGGAAGGAGGCGTTGGAGTACAGCTTTTTCCCGTATACCTACATTGATCTTCTCCTCCTTGCCTAGCAGTGTCAAGGAAGCCGATGAAGCCTAGGACGACTGAGGCTTAGAGTACAGTGACGCCACAGCAATCAGTGCCAAGACCCTCTCCTCGGGCTGTTCGACTTCGGGCTGAGGAAGGCCCAAATACTCTGCCAGTGCTGCCAGGCGTTCGTTGAAGGTCTTGGCTGAAGATGGCGTGTCGGGGTCCTCCTCCTTGTCTGTGTCCACCTGAGTGCTCGGAGGATCTGGAGCTGGTGGGGGGAGTAATGGGCACCGTGGGCTGTGGTGTGGAGACCGGAGCCAGTGGCTGCTGCAGGGGCTGTTGCGGACCTGCCTGCGGGGGTGCTGGAATCTGAAGAGCCTGAGGCACCGGAGCCAATGGAGGAACGACGATGGGTGCCGGTGGGAGGGCCGGAGGGAGCTTGTTCCAGATAGTATACCCGAAGTATGTCCCCGATCTGGGGTGTTCGCATCAGCGCTAGAAACCTTTCGAAGAACCTGTCTTCTGAGGGTGAATTGATATTGAGAGAGTAGCTGCGGGCTGCTGGGGCACGCTCTGTTTGGGGTGCAGGGGAAACCTGCCCTGCGCTGCTGATGCATAAACTGTAGGCCACGTACCTGGTTGACACCAGTCCTACTGTGTGACTCTTTCTTCCACCTGCTCTGCTAGAGGGGCTATCGGACGAGCGGCCATCTTGTGGCGCAGCAGGCATTTTGTCGAGCTGCGTGCCAAAGTCGTGGTGCATGGCTCATCGGACCCAGCCCCGTCCAAGACGCTTGGTGTTGGAACATAGGGCGTATCCTGCACCTCAGGCCTAGACCTGGAAGGCCTATTGCCCTCGGTTGAACTGCCGGTAGTGCTGCGTGAAGGCACCCCCTCTGACATGATGCCAGTAGTAGGGCGTTGCCCCTCGGGAGTAACCCTGGTAAAAGAACCTTGCTGTCCCTCAACATGGGCACCGGAAGGATCCAGAGGGCCCTCTGCCGTAAGGCCAGTAGCTGGACTAGCCTCGGTACATGTGCTGGTGTGAGAACCTGAGAGGTTCCTCTCGACCGGGCACTTCCTTGGAAAGGAGTCGCCCTTATGGGGTGCAATGGTAATTAGAGGCCTTGCCTTTGGCCTCGAGCGATGCTTGACAAAGCCATTTAGGTCCTCCGGAGGGGACTTCTGGAAGAGCTCCCTCCACCTAGCTAGCCTGTTCTTCAGCGCACGTGGAGTCAGCACGTCACACGTGGAACAACCTTCCCAGCTGTGGTCGGGGCCAAGGCAGCAGAGGCAAAGGGTGTGGGGGTCAGATGTAGGTGGCGTCAGAGGACCTAATTGAAAAGAAAAAGATAGAAGAATATCCGGGGAAGAGCATGTGGTATTACATGGCCGAAGCCAAACTCATGAGCGCTGGTGAATTCGGCCCGTTCCCATCTATGCGGAAGAGGGGACTGAGGAGTGGCGCCGGTGGGCGGAGTCAAGCGATCGCATGCTCCCAGGGCTGCGCCTCTAAATTAAAAGAGGAAGAAGATTTTTCTGGTGAAAAAGGTACAGTATCCCGTCCCTCACGAGGGACGTCCATACAGTATGGAGGAAAGGGGACGGGACGTAAGAGTATGTGATATGTCTTTTACCTTGTTGTATTCAAAACAGACACCAGTTAATATAATGGGTCGAGATTTAATGACTAAATTGTATATGACGATTTTGTTTACTGATGAAGGCATTGTGTGTTCAACACCAGGAATACATTATTTAAATGTGGTCGAATTCATTATGGCATTTACAGAGCAAACAGCCATACGAGGAATACCGCTAGAACCGGAAGTGTTTCATTATGGGATACACATTTTGTTTTTATGGCTGCCTGGTTTAGTAGGAAAGACTATGAGGATACCTGATGAGTTCCTCTTTAGACCGGAGATTCACATGGACGAAGAGGGGGGGGCGGATTTTTCCCTTAGAGTTACAAGCAGCTATAGTACGAGGGGTTTTGGCTATGCTCATAGGATTTGATGATAGAGGCAGGTCATGGAGCACAGTAATTGCTATTGCAGAGGGTTACAGGTTAACTGACGTCACTGATGAGGACATATTTAAAGATGACCCATCTAATGACTAAGTAGTGTTCGACATGAGCATTACACATTGGGTGAGGGCAGAAAGACTCGAGGACCCCAGAGAATGATAATAGTAAGACAGCGTTCTGCATTTTTTGATGAAGACATGGCAAAAGTGCCAGTTTCTTTATGGACTACGGGCCCTTATGACGTAGGCTTATTGAAGGGGGTTGGAGAACTGAAGATTAAACTGAAGCCAGGAGCAATTTTACCTCGAGCACGACAGGCAGGCCTATGTCACGAGAGACAGCTGAGGGTATTTTTAAGACGATATCCGCGATGATGGATCAACGCATTTTTGTGACGTCAAAGTCACCATGCAATACTGCAGTGTATCCTGTCAAAAAAATCGAAGTGGGGTTCCTGGCGTTTAATTCAAGACATGCGTCCGATTTATCAGATTGTAGAGGCAGAGTTTCCTCTAGTTCCTAATCGAGTGACAATCTTATGTAGTATCCCTGTTGAGACACGATATTTCACTGTAATTGACTTAAAAAACGTGTTTTTCTCAATCCAGTTGCATAAAGATTCTCAAGATCTAACATCATTCACGTTCAGACAGAATAAGTTAAAAAGCACAAGATTACCCCAAGGGTACTGTAAGACTCCACCGATTTTCAATAGAGTCCTGCAGATGGACTTAAGCAATATTGATTTGCCAAGTGTTGTGCTGCAATACATAGATATTTTGATCTGCAGCACATCAGAAGAAGAGTGCAGATGGGACTCAGTTCAGCTAATGATTATTCTAGCAGAGAAAGGATACAAAGTGGACAAACAAACATAGCATTACTGCCAAGAAGAGGTTCTATATAGGCCAGTTAATCTCGCACAAAGGAAAGAAGGTTACACCTGAAAGGGCTGAGGCAATTCTGAAAATGGCAAACCGCACACGATAAATCACATGCAGGAATTCTTGGGGCTGTGAAATTATGTGATAGCATGGGTATTTGATATTAGTTCATATACAAGGCCATTATTGCAGGCCTGGAAAAAGGCTCAAGTAAGTCAGGAAAAGATTGTATGGACTGAGGAAATGGAGGAAGGGTTTGACGAGTTGAAAAAGGCAATTTGCACTGCTGCAGTTTTAGGGATTCTGAATTATTCTGGAGGAATTCTTTTTATTCTCGCACACAAATGGAACAGTGATGATGGCAGTACTCATGCAGAGAACTACGTTGGGGTACAAGCCCTTAGCATATTACAGTGGGATTTTCCACCTGGTATTGAGGGGTCACTTCCTCTGTGAACAAACTTTGGCAGCCGCCGTGTTCGCTTTTGCGAATTCTGCCAGTATAGTAATGGGGTGTTCCATGACGATGTTTGTTGAGCATGCATTATTTGCTGTTTTGGAAAATCCCAACGGTACCCTGAGGTCTCATAGACCTTCTGCTTATGGAGGTGGCTATATCAAATCCAGCGATTAAAATAGTAAGATGTAAAGCAGTGAACCCTGCCTCATTTGTAGCCGAACCACTGGCAGAAGGCGAGCATGGATATGATTGCTCAAACTATGAGGAATTATATGAGATTCCAAGAGTGAAAGAAAATGGTCTGTCAGCTGGGAGATTCTCTTTATTGATGGGTCGTCACGGATCGATCAAACTGACAGGCAAAGATATTCAGGTGCCGCTGTAGTAAGGCACATGGCTAACGGGGAATTCAAAGTAATGACAAGTGCACGACTATGTCTCACTTTTCAACACAGGCTGCAGAATTAGTGGTACTGATTGTCACGCTCGAGAAACACGCAGACCAGGAAGCAACCGTGTACAGTGACTCCGCCTATGTGACGTTGAGGTTCACGCAGGGCTAGCACATTGGAAAAGGAGGGGCATCCTCCATGCGTATGGCACTTCGGTGCAACATGCCGCTTTAGTGACCAGACCTATTAAAGCACTACAGCTCCCAGTAGCCATTGCAATTGTTAAATGTGCAGCACACACTAAGAGAGCAGACTTTATCTCACACGGAAACCGAGCCGCAGACGAAGAAGCAAAACGAGTTGCATATTCAAAGGATATTATGAGCTTTGATAGGCCCGATGTGAATGAAAGAATGGTGGTTATGATGATTATAAATGAAAGTTTTAATAACTTGTCAAAAACACAGTTAATGGAAGTCCAAGGTGAAGCACCACAGGAGGAGAAAGATCTGTGGACACGGAAGGGGTGTTCTTAATCCCCTTCCAAGGCACTGTAGCGACAAGAAAGCACTGGTAAACCAGTGATGCCTGTAGCCTTATTAAGGATGGTGCTGGAACAGCTACTCTACCCTCCGCATGTCACTAGGGAAAGCCAAGCAGCAACTATAGGGGAGGAATGGTTTTTACCAAATTTGTTAGAACACGCTGCTTTTTATGTAGTAAATTGGATTGTATGTCAAAAGTTTACTGCTGGGCACACGCTGCGAACAGTCAGAGGAGTCATACTTCAACCTAATGGTCCTTTTCAGCATTTTTATATTGATTGTGAATGAAGTGTTTGAGCAAATAGGTTTATTGCTCAGTATAAAGTTTTCTTCGGCTTATCACCCGCAGCGAATGGGAAATGTGAAAGACTTAATGGCCTGTTCAAGGAGAGGATAGCCAACCTTAAGTTAACATTGAAAAAAAGATGCCTGCATTGCCTGCCTCTTGCATTATATGCATTGAGGAATCAACCAGGCTGTGACCATCATCTTATGCCCCATGAACTAGTAAAGGGGAGGCAAATGACAATGCCTCTCACTCCTCCATTGAGGACTAGAAGTGATGCCCAGACAACAGCAGAATTGTTAGGAGATTAGCTTCTTACGTATTTAACATGTATACCTACACGCATCTCTCATTTCAGACCAAGTCAAGCGGAAGGGGTGTCGGACTCAGAACACAGATTAAGATCATACAGCAACCAAATCAAATGAACTTTTACGGGCAAAGCTTTTTCTCGGAGATCAGGTTCTGATCCAGAACTTTGTCCGCAAATGGCATCAACCCAGGTTTAACAGTCCCTTCATTGTCGAGGACGTTACTCCATCAGCAGTCAAGGTGCTAGGAAGACGTGGTTGGATATTCCTGGGAGATGTGAAGATCTACACCGGAGAGGCTGCTTCAACCCCACCCCATTCGGAAGCAAGAAACAAAGAAGGAGTTCAGCATGTGCAGACTAGATCGATGACGAGGAAGAAGGATGCAGTCCAGTAGACAGATAAAGAGTTAATTGGACGGAGGTATGTTCGAGACACTCTTTGTAGCTGCTAAAAGCAAGGAGCGAAAAAAAGCTATTGTTCTTGTGCCACAGGATCTTGCTAACATTGGACTGAAACATATTAAAGTCTTGAAAGGAAAGGAAATGCCAGACCTAGAGTTCCTGTTGGTCCATTGGAAGAGGGAGCAGTTCTCAGATTCCTTTCTCACTGAGTTTCTCTTTAGAGGTGCGCATGGTGGTGCCTAACGGCAACGTTCATCTGATCATTCTTACTCTTTTCCTCTTCATTTTTCATGCGTATTCTACATTGGTTGGGAGAACTACTGACGTTCACATGTTTTTGCAAGATCCTAAAAATTGTCCAGTCATGAGGAGATTGATCGCAGCCATAACTGAGCAAATCCTCCAGCTACCCGAGTATAATACAGCAAGCACAGATGGTCCTGTCTGATGAAGACGCACAGAAGCTGCTGCAAATGGTCTTTTATTTTCTGATTGAAGAGCCTCCTTATATTGTTGGCCGACAAACCAACACACATATTTCTGAGGGATCCTAGAAATCGACCTGTGATAAATTGGCTGATACATGAAATTCACAGGCAGAATTGTTTATTGCAGCACACATCTCCTTGAACACATGGATGGGTTTGTCAAGGGAGGACATGCATAATCTACTGGTTTTGGTCTTTTACTATTTGCTGGAAGCACACCCTCATTTGGTATGGCGAAAAGACGACTCTTTTGTATTCATCAGGAACCCTATCAACCATCCTGCCATCAGTCAGTTGCTTGTGGAGCAGATCCATCAATTGCCAGAATATTTTATGAGATTGCACGATTAAAGTTTTGTTTTTCCTTCCTTAAAAGTAAAAGTAGAAAATGAGCAACATTGATTGCAACAACAATGTGGCAAACAACGAGACCACCACGACGTGACCGAAGCTATTGCTGTGCAAAATGGACTTACTGGTACATTACCTATACATGCATCCTGTTCATTGTAGTTCTTCTCTCACTCACAGTACTTACTGCCTATTATCTAGATCCAAACAAAGCAGAAGTACCTGTGTATCTTCCTATGCGACAGGAGGGTACAGAAGTGGCAGTTGTAAGGCAGCCAAGACCTTATGTGATTGTCCCTACTCCAGTGGTGCATCTGAAAGTACCTAGTTCTGTGACATATAGGTCTGGGCTTCCCTTTGGGGGAAGGTTGGCTTTGCAAGTTCTCCATGATTCTTGTATGCCTTCATATTATGGAGACAGAATGAAACCTCATGTGATTGTTCCTATACCAGTAGCACATGTAAAGACATCGATTTCACTGATCAATGTTCCTATGATTCCCCCAATGAGAAGGAATTATGCTGACATACTTCATGAGATGATTATAAAAGCTCATGAGGCAAGGCAAGGAGGAGACCTAAGAGAAGTACAAGGTAGGATGATCATGAACTGCATCATTATCTAGACAGTACAGCACATTGGGGAAACAATGTGTGGTATCAGCACATGAAAGAGGTAGGCACACGAACCTCAGAGGAGGAATGCTATTATATGCACTCCTGCCTTATAGTATGGGGAAGTCTAAGATATTCATAGCTATTGAAATAGATGTTCAGACAGCACACTGCCTATCTCACATTTCACTCTGCAGAGCAAGAGCTCAGTTCATGGGCCAAACAGCCTATTTAGCATGGGCAACAGAATGGACGGATCCAGATGAAGATGATTATTATTATTATTATTTTTTATTGTTTATGGTTTAAAACAAACCTTTACAAAATTAAACAAGTTACAGATTAAAATAAGAACATAAAAAGTTTCAAGAGATGAAGATGATTGTGTTCAAGATACAAAAACAGGAGCAAGAATGCATGCCAATAATCATGTGATAAGATACAAACAGCCTGGAGTGAAAGGGGCTGGAATCAGATGGGAAGTAAAGCGAAGTCTGGAAAGTCCAGCAAAAGCTGCAGAAGAAATGCAAAGATGGAAGAATAGAGGCCAGATGCAGATTTGAGGATCAGTACTTTCTCCAGATGGATTGGAAGAAGGAGTCGTTATCTGCAGAGCATGGGTAGTGATTGGATGCTACAAACCGACTATTGACATTGTGGAGAATAGATGCAAACCATTATGGCCAAGGTTTGCTAAGCTACTGATATTGGTTGATGACAAAGGAGGGCCATTACAGATAGCGCCTCTGGAAAGTGCAAAGTTGTGTTTCAGAAAAAATGGCACAAGGACGCTTGGAGAGAACCAGAACTGTGGTTGAATCTTTGACTACCAGGAATGAAGCAGTGATAATGGATCATTACTGGGCTTGTGGATCCAGAGCTTACATGAAGCTGCCCAAGGACTGGGGAGGACTGTGTCCTATAGTAAATGTCCATGTCCCTGCATTGGTGATTCCTAAAAGTGGCGGCCCAAAGCAGGTGCTCACCTGAGGAAGAGGAGATCTGCTGAACTCCTGAATCGAATGAAAAGAGAACTGTTTCTCAGCCAAGTCAGTAGAACCCTTTGACTCCATTCCATATGAACACAGACTGTTTAGTAAGACTGCATTGATATTCACGATAATCTTCTTGCCCAGGATCCAGACAGATGCAAACACCAAGTGGTTACAGATAACCAGATGGGAGTTGTTGCAGATGATCAACACGACCATAAAGGAATTCAATGCCATCAAGGAAGAGATGAGAGCCATAATACTGATCACTCTTCAGAATAGATATGTCCTAGACATGATCACAGCTATGGATGGAGGTGTGTGTGCCAAAATTGGAGAATCATGTTGCACGTTCATACCTTCTCGTGACGACAAGAATGGTACCTTGACAGAGGCCATAGAGATGCTGACGAAGTTACACTTCCAGATGATAGACGAAGTGGAAGACATTGCTGATGACAGTTGGCTTGGATCACTCTTTTCGTGGGTTCCATAATGGATGGCAGATATGTTCAAGTTCCTTGGAGCCCTGATAGTAATGCCATTGCTTGTAATTTATGTGATCGGGATAATAATCTCACAATGCAAGAAGACTGCAAAGAAAGCTGTAGGAATGAAGATCATGATTGATGTTGAATCAGGATGGAAAACTAAAGAGCTGACAGATGAAGAGATCAGAGACTATGCGAAAGCTAGCATCCATGCACCTGAGGGAATGAAGTTCCTGTACTCAAAGAACCACAAGAAGTACGTGGCGAAATGGATTTACTGCACTCCAAGTGGACAATGCATGCTCATGTCCTGGAGTAAGGATGAGCATGTGAAATCAGCAGGATGCCTGAAGGGAGTCATAAAAATATGGGTCCCAAAGAAGCATTTCTACAGACAAGAATGTCTAGATGTGAAGACTGATGAGTGGTTAGATGAATCGTCCAGAAGGGGGATTGTAGAAGTGGAGCCAAGTACCCCCACCCAAAGCTACTCAACCATGCTGCCATTATTTTGTTGGGAGCCAAAGTGTGAGACACGTGCAGTACCAGTGAAAATACCAATACCAAGGAGAATCCTGGAAGTGAGATTCCCAATGAGAAAGCCATATATGCACACATGACAGTATGATGGCCATTTGAATGAAATCCCGGAGAAAGTGTGAAAACTGAGCAAAAGGGAGGACTGGTGACATCATAAAGAGCAGAGCTGACGCACCCAGAAGAGATGCAGAGATTAGAGAACATAAATATTCTATAGGCTCTAGAAGAGAAGGTGTTAAAGATGAGCAACAGATCGGGCTCGAGATGAAGAGGCTCATGCTACAGAAATAATGAAGAAGTTATCAAGTCATTTTATAATTGTACAGAAGCAGTAACGCAAGTTGACAACGTATTCTTAACGGCTAGCTATGTAGTGAATAGATTCCAGCGATGCACCAACGTAGATACATAGGAAATGTAGGGCCTATGGATGATTCCACAACGCACTTTAGCAGAGCTGGACCCAGAAGACAGAAAGGCTTTTCAGTGTGTCGCAGTTAGAAATCGAAAACTTAACCATGGAGGTGAATCAAATGAAAAATGCTTGGTTGGCCCAGGACCACGAAGTCAAGGCAACCGTGGGCCTGAATATGCGTACAACAGTTCCAGAACGTGTGAAAAGAACAAAACGTCTGTCTTAGGTGAGGAGCGAGAACATTAAAGACATCAGAGTTTCATCATTTAATAGTATTTTAAATGAAGCAAGACTCAAAAACATGGTCTGCAGTCACATGGTCAGATGGAAATAGACAGTGGGACGAGCTCTATCGAAACCAAGAAGACAGTATACCTATACTCCCTAGTATTCTCCAGAGCAAGGAATATTTCCAAGGCCAAGTTCAAAGCATTAATTGTCTATCAGACTGCAAGTGCAGTGATTGATAACAGGCTAATTGGTGGGAAGCTATGGTTATGACCAGCCCACCAGCACCTGGGTGCAAGCCTGCATACTGCTTACGTGTGTGGAATATTACAGAAGGGCACAATGGTGCCAACCAAGTATGGAGGGCCATGTAATAGAGAGCCCTATAGTTTGTATAACCAATGGGATGGCGTGTATTTGATGACGTTCGTAGTGACCTGCACCAGAGGAGGGCTTAGTTGCCCCACCTGATGTTAGATACCAAATCGCCTTTCCTGACAAGTATGGAACGTATACCTAGATGTTCCCTGTAAGCCTATCACCTTCCCATTTAGGGTTTTGTAGTTTGCCATGTAGATGGATGTCAATCATGACGGGTTTTTAGTACATAACCTACTTTATTTATGTAATGCATTGAGTGAGAAGATCGAGTGACTTTGTTGATGTCCGTTGTAACTCAGTTTTAGATAATTGACATTAAAACAGACATACTTTGCCAACTTCCTGAATCAGTTTGATTATTGATGTTTGACTAGCAAGTGGGCTTCAAGTGGGCTGTTTGCTGTTTGGAGGACTGATCGAGGATTTAACACAGCCTGCCTTTCATATATTACACGAATCCTATGGAGAGCTAAGAAGCCACGCCCCCTTTCTAACGATCGTAATAAAAAGCCCAGCACGCGCGCTCCTGCGCGCGCGCGACTAGCAAGTGGGCTGTTTGCTGTTTGGAGGACTGATCGAGGATTTAACACAGCCTGCCTTTCATATATTACACGAATCCTATGGAGAGCTAAGAAGCAAGTTGACACTACTTATCATATATAATGGACTATGATGGACTTTTTAATTAATTTAGGGAAGTATACTATAATTATAGAGTACTAATATGATGTTTATTTGAATTTTTTATAGGCCACGCCCCCTTTCTAACGATCGTCATAAGAAGCCCAGCACGCGCACTCCTGCCCGTGCGCGTCTAGCAAGTGGGCTTCAAGTGGGCTGTTTGCTGTTCGCTGCTCGTAGCGCAGTGGAGCTATCCCATGAAAGCTGGGTGTAATATGTGCCTGATAAGAAACATATGTATGTGGAGATGCTAGGCGAAGTTACCTTACATAAAAATGGTATCTACGCCCAACAAAGAGAAGCAGCACGCTAAAACAGTAAGTAAAGTGGTAACAAGGCGGGCTAGCATGGCGCTGGCAACAGCAACGTCAATTCCAGTATCGACCGATACGGACGAGGATGTGCTGGAGAGTGCCCAAACTGTTTCAGAAGATGGGGAAGAATTGTTCAATGTGGAAATCACTATTCATTCGCAATGCTTGTTTGATGATGGTGTTAAACACGCTCTGATTGTAGATACTGGAATCGAGTTAAATGCAAATGAATCCTTTGCTGATACACCCTTGATCTTCAGCACAGGTGAAATCACTATGCTAAATTTGACGCAACACCTGAATACGATTAATGAAGAACACGATGAACTCGAAGCAAAGAGTAGTAGCCAAATCCTTAGTAAGGAAAAGGAATTAGGACAGGCAAGTACTCAAGGTATGATGTTTATTGAATTAAAAAAGCATTCGAGGCTACTGGATGAAATTGTTCTAGCTCTAAGAGCGCTGCCAGTACTGTGCAGAACCTTAATGTTGGAATGGCATGAAGGAGCATACAAAATGGATAACAGACGCAAAGCATCAAACAGAACAGTGCGCGATAAGTGAAAATAATAAATGCCATGCGCAGGATAACGCGGAGGTAATTCAGGTGGAGGAAATAGCGTCACATACTATGGAAAAAGATCCAGCAATTTCATCCGTCCCGACTGTCACCGGGGAAGTAGGTGGAGAGAGGGGCCTAAGTATGAATAATACCAAAACCTGTGGTAATACGGGGTTAGCCAAAAAGAAGGAAAAAAAAATAATAATAATAACAAAGGAAAAAAAAATGGCGCCAAGGGTGGGGGACCCAACATGTCGTCACGCAAATTTATGCGAGGAGTAGACCTGCATAATGAATTAGCGGATTTTCAGTCTGAAAGGGATAGGTCTGTACATGAAGACACTCTAAGCACAGTTAAGACCCCTAAACAAAAAACAAATAGGATTCTCCCTGGCTTGGCTCCTGAGTCTTGTAACACCGAAAATGAAGACATTGAAGGGACTTCAAAGCTCTCAGAGGCTCTAAAACACAAAGATGTCTCTGATATAATTGACAAAAATCTACATATCCTTGAAAGAGGTGTAGCAGACATTTTTGACATCTTTAAAAATACCGAAGTAATCTCAAGGGAAAACACGCCGACATCGGCAGGTACCATCATGAAAAACAAAAGTAATAAGATAAGTGACCAGTCCTTACTGTGCATAGACGATCTGATTACAAAAAGGGCTGAAAACAATGGGGAATATGGCATACAGAACTATGTCCCAGCAGACAAAACTGATGGGGCTAACCAACACAATGAGGTGCCCTATTTAGGAAACAACTTACCCGCTTCAAATAATATGACAGATAAAAGTGAGAATGATAATCTTAAGAACATGTCTGTGCAGGATCTAAATATGGCCATAGACAGGATAATTGCACAAAGGCTTACTTTAGTTACGGATTGCTCCAACTTAAATGGAAGTGCGGAGGAGAACGCACCAAAATCGAATCAATCCTTTGATGCGCAGAGTTCGACTGCGATAAAAAAACCCTTAGAGGTTAACAATCGTGCATTGGAAGAGAAAGAATCTAGAGAGTCTGACAAGTCAGTAGACCACTATATAAACCACCAGGAACATTTTAGGGATCCAGTGTTTCCAAATGAGCCAGGTTTAATATTGTATTATGCATTTGATGAAGGGGGACCCAGATCTTTGAACAGATCTTGCATTTTAAACTTGTTTGAAGACATTCCAGAATTAAGATTGATATCCTCAATGGACACACAACTAGTGGATTTCATGCACAAAATAAGATATGACTATGTGCGGCTGATTATTAACTTGCCACTGGTTAGAGCGCTGATTCTAAAAGAGGCAGGCTCTCTGCAAAAAAAAGGTTATGATGTTATGACCTATACACATAGGGAAACGAAAAAACCAGATAACTTTAGACCCAAAAACGGGATACAATATGAAGACAGATATTCGGATGAAAGGTCTGTTCAAGGTGAAGGGTATGCAGTTGTGAATGAAGCCAGGGCATGCCTTAAAGATATGAAAGAGTGGAGAACCCTGGCCTCGTCTCTGAGAGAATCATTAGAAATGATAAAATCAACCCAGAAACCGATTTAGTAAAGGCTCTTTCTTCCGACTTGTATCCTGGAATACAAGGGGACATAAACAGTTATTAAAAAACAAGGAAGACTGCATCAAGTTGAAAGAGTTTGATTTTACTATGTTGCAGGAGACATGGGCCTTAAGTGATTTATATTTAGACGGATATACCATAAAGGGATTACCAGCTAAAAAAGGCCGATTAGGTAGACCTAGTGGTGGGCTCATGATTGCATACAAAACAGATGGTAACATAGTTTTCGAATGCTGTAATATGGTGCTAGATTGTGCGATATTAGCCGGTTTTGTTTTATGCACCAAAGAGTCGAGATTTCATATTTTACTATGTAACATATACTGGAATGCCTGCTCTAAGCAAAATGAACAACTGGATGATTTGTTTGAAAGCTTACACATGGTGTTGGATAATTGGCTGGAAATCCACCCTCTCGGCTTTATTGTATTGGGTGGAGATTTGAATGCAGATTGTGAAGTATCTAAACGAGAATTATTGGTGCACAGTATGGGTCTGAGTAGTGGTCAGGAGAAAAAGAACAGAGGTAGTCAATGGCTTAACTTTGCCAAAAGTAGGAACCTGATGTTAGTATTTAATAATAAGCATACGTGGCATGCTCGGGGTAAGAGCTCCATAATTTATTACATATTCACAAGTGCGCAAGAAATACTGAGTTGCAGTAATTTAGTGGTTATACCCTTTGTACGAAGTGATCATGCAATGTTGTGTATAGATCTGCCATGGGCAAAAAATCAAGATAACGATGTATACTTCCCCATTCAGATAAGCACTAGCAATGATGGTAAGTGCATAAGGTGGTCCGAACACAATATGAATATATTTAATTGAATGTTGTCACAAGAGTATGCATACTCCTCATATGAATTGAAATGTGCCAATTATTCTGTGGAATTGTACGCTGAATACATAGAAGGCACTATAGACCGAAGTAAAATTCTTAATAATGCTTCACAAGGGGCACAAAAACATCATAAACATACCTTTAGCGAGGCGGTGAAAATAAAGAAAAAGACTCTTAGACAGGCTATTAGAGAAATCCAAAAGGTCTCAGGGAGATCGTCTGAGGGAATAGCGAGGATCAAGGTATGCAAACAGAACTATAAAAATTGGCATAAAAGCATCAAGGCCAATATTAATCAAGACGATGGGGAACAAATGCTGAAAGCCATGAATACATCTAATCCACATAAATACTGGTCCATTATTAACAAGGACAAAGGTGTTGAACACCAGTTGCAAATGAACCCAATCGATGCTAAAACATGGCAGGGGCACTTCAGTTTAATTTACACTAACTCTACTGTGGCTTGGAAAAATGATAAGGGGACTGATGATTGTTGGCTCTTGGATACTACAGAATTAAATATCCTGAACCATATTAAAAAAATCTAAGAGTACTTCCACACCAGGTCCGAATTTGTTGTCATTTGCTAACCTGAAGAATGATCCACTCATATGGGCAAAACTAATGACAGTATTGGTTCAGGATATATGTCATAAAAAAAATCCCAGAGGCATGGAAAATGTCTTACGTCTTACTGATATATAAAAAAGGGGATAGGATGTGCCCACACAATTATAGACCTATCACCCTTCTGAACGTCGAATCTAAAATATTCACATCCATGGTGTTAGAAAAACTAAATAACTGGATTAATGACAAAGCGGTTTTAGATGTGAGACAGATTGGGTTTAGAAGAAGTATTGGTACAGATGCAGGGGGGCTCTTACTACATCATTTGTTGAACTCGGTGAAAGGCAAAAGGTCTGAGAATCTTTTTGTAGCATCAATGGACTTGACGTCAGCCTTTGACCTAGTGGATAGGGCCACTTTGTGGAAAACCCTAATGTCACTGGGGATCGATAATGGACTACTAAATATTATCATCAACCTATACTCAGATACAGTGATGAGGGTCAGGTTAAATAACAAGGGATTACTAACTGACATCATAAACACCTCAAATGGACTAAAACAAGGCTGCAGGCTCGCAGCCACTTTATTCAACCTATATGTGACTGAAGCTGGGAAAAAACGAAATAAGAGTGGACTGATTGATCTAAAGATAGGTGGTTTTATGACACGATGGATCACCTATGCTGATGATTTTCTGCTGATCGATGGCTCCAAAATAGGGCTACAAAGACTAATAAATGACTTCGGCGAATACATCTCAGAACGAAAACTAAAAATTAACATAAGTGAAACAGTCATCTTTCATGTAGGGTGTAACAAGGAGAAATACTTGTGGCAGTGCGGTGGTATGGAAATAAAAAGCCAACCGCTATTAAGATTCCTGGGATAGGTTGTACATAAATCCTATTCGAATGAGATAGCAAAAAAGACACTGTTACTGAAAGCAAAAAAAGCCCTGTTCCAAATTAAAGCAGTAGAAAGAAGATTCAGGAAATTTACCATAGCACCATGTATACAATTCTATAGGCTGAAAATTATTCCAATACTAACGTATGGGATAGAATTCCTACCGGATTCCATGGCAAACTTCTTGAAACAGGTCGAAGCTACAATATGGCGCAAAATACTATTCTTTATACCCACGTGCATACCATTTGAGATTATTCGGTATGAGTTGGGCTTAACTTCTTTGGCCTGCATCATGAAGATAAAAAAACTTGCTCTGATGAGAAAATGTCTTACGGCAAAAAATGATTCCCTGTACCATTATATGCACGTAGATAAGAAGAGCAAATTTATGATGCCCTTAAATGAGTCATGTCTCAAAACTCTGATAGGTGTGGGTATGTCATTTCAAACATTGATAAGTAAACCAGCGAAAGTAAAACAAACAGTAAAAGCGTTTGACTGGGTAGAGAACAATATCATACTGTTTAATTCGAAATTATATGCACACGTGGTATCTTTTTGGAAATGGAGTCCAAAGCCAGAGAATTATCTCTTAAAATACCCCTCCAAGTCATTTAGAAACAGGATGATGCGCTTTCGTTTTAATGTTATGAACTGTAACGAAATACTAGTAATAAGAGGTTTAAATGCTATGGGCTGTACTGGATGCAGATTTTGCAAAGACACAAAGATGAAAGAATCACTGTTACATCTGTTGTTGGAATGTACCGATTTAAATGTATCAAGAATTGAATACTTCTCCAGATTTGTAAGGGATATTTTGCACGTTAACAGAGAGAAATTATGGCACGATATGCTACACGGCAGCTCAATAGCATTGAATTTGAAAGTGTTGTCATTTTTACATGCCATATGTTCACTAGAATGAACTATAGGATGGAGTAACTGCTTAGCTGGATCTTAATTAGTACTCAATATTCTGTTAAAAAAAAAATGTATCTAAACGAGGAACCGTATGATCTGTAAATAATTGATACAACAAAAGCATGGAATCAAGTATGAATGCTTGTATTCCATTTTAAGTGAAGATCTGTTTGTATAGTGTGATTTGTTCAAGTTTTAGTGATTAGAAGTATGTGAATTTTTGCAAAAAATTTAGTGGTTGTAAATATGCAAACTTTTGTAAGTAAATATTTTTGATATTTTGTATGAAAATGCTGTAAATTGTGAAAGGTTTATATAAACCAAACAATAAAAGAATAATAATAATATTATTGATGTTTGAGTATATTCTGCTTCCCACATCTGTCTCCAAGTATTGCTGCCTCATCTTAAAGGACTGGGTCGGATGCCCCCGTTCACTTCTATACCAAGTTATTGCACTCATCCAAACAACTCCCAATGTCTTTTAGTTCCTGGGGATTCCCTTCCCCAAGCTTCAATCCTTCCAAATTTCAGACCAAACAAAAATATAACAGTTTCGCTCAGGCTTCCTTTACCCAAGCTTATGCCTCCTTGTTTCACCAAATAAGTTTCCACCTTTGTTAGGCCTCTTACGGTTCCCTACCCCAAGCTCAGGTCCCTTCAGTTATAAACACAAAATTCAACTTGTCAGCATGTGCCTTTTACTTCTTTACAGTTCCTTTAACACACAACCTTCTCATGGGGTAACATCAGAGACTTTCGAAAACACTAAATTAGCCTAGGCCATATGCCTGTGTCTCACAACTGTAACTTCCACTAATTGCTAGCACTTACCTGTAATCAGTCCACCGACTACTCTAACTTTGAGTCAGCTTGTCACTACTGTGTTCTCTGTTGTTTCTTACCACTGTTTTGTATTTTTTCAACCTTGTACTAAGTTTCATGCGCCCAGTTACCTGAGGGTCAGGTGCACTTTACAGATAAATAAATTAAACTAGGCTTGCGCTGGTGAGCGGTCTCTCCAGGCATATGGGATCTAGGTCAGGGTCTCACCACCTGCCCCTCAGACGCCCTTGGGACCAGCACATGTCTCAAGGGAGCAAGCACTTTTCCACACATCGCCAGCAGTAAACGGCCCGCCTCGATCCGGCTGCCTGGAGACACGGCTCCATAGCCACGCTGCAGCCCCTTACAGACACCGGGCCAGCGTCTTGGCATGCCGCTCTCCTCCAGATTCTCCAGGCTTCTCTTCCTGTAGCTCCCTCCTCTTTGGCTTCTCGGTTCCGATCATGAGTCACAGCTCGCTCACTTGATTGTGCAAAACCATACCTTCTATACTTAAAACAGGAGTCAAGGGAGTGAGTAGTCAGTGTTAAATGCCTTGCTCTGCCGGACTCTTAATGGGACTATCTAATGGTAGTAGGTGGCAGTCTTCCCTCTGTTTTTCAAGATGTTTCTTGCAAGTAACCCTCACTAATCTAGGTTGCCTCTTCTTCCCAGTATTAGTCGGAAATGGGGAGGGGGAGATGGAATGGGATTGAAAATATCCCACGCAGGCTGAAGAATGTGTTTGAGGGTAAATGGAGAGAGGGGGAGTTGAATTGGGATTGATGGTTAATTCCATTTACAAGAATACTATTAGGAGATGGACAGCTGGGATAAGAAAATTCTCTAGGCTTGTTATTATTATACAAGCATGGGTCTTGATAGTATTCCCTGTTGTTGTTAGGACACCACCATTTCCTACCTGCGGGCGGTCCTTGAGGGGTTCCTCTGGTCTTGGCCGACACTGGAGACTTTACCCCCGTTACCGCTGGTGGGGTCCACGGGTGCATGGGGCACCGTCTCGCGTGAACGCATCTCGCCGACTCCTGAATTCTGGACATGCGCAGTCAGGCAGCAGCGTAGGGCTTGCGTTGCAAGCCTCGCTTTCGCGCCTGGGGGCGCGCGCGAGGAGGCGTTGCTTGCCTGGCCTCGTTCTCGCGGGGACTTCCTTATTAAGCAGTCAGGTCAGGAACTAGTCGCGTCTCAACGCGGCTTGGTTCCTGACCCACCGCTTCGCTCTGTGAAAGTTCTGACTTGCTCAGTGCTTTTGGTTTTTCCCTGCCTGTTGGGTAGGGCCCCTGTCCAGCCTTCCCCTCTGGTTCTCTGGGGGGGGCTGGGTTCCTGCTCCTGGTTCCTCCTGTCCTGGTCCTGCCCTTTCCTGCCTTCCTCCTTCCGGGACCTGTCCACCCTCTTGAGCCTTCTCCTTGCCTAGAGACCAGTCCCCTGTCCGTTCCTGCCACCTGGTGGTCTCTTACCTTGGGGGCCGCTTTCAGTTATCTCTGCCTGATCCTGTCTTCTGTTTTCCTCTGGCTTGGGCCTCATCTACCTTGTTACCAGCATCCTGACTTGTTACCAGCATCCTGACTCGTTACCAGCATTCATCATCTCCTGGTTACGGTATCTGGATCTGGACCAACATCTACCAGCTCAGTGTCACGCTGGAACGGCCATCCCTGTCAGTGCTTGTCTGGTGCCACATTAAAATCCAGGGAAGTGCTTCAATTGTGGCGTCAGGAGTTAGTTCCCCTTCAACCCTGTGCCATTAGGGCGGGAGTGGGGCTGGCTTCTGGCGTCATCTTTCTCCAGACTACAAACCGACCGACAGCCTGGCATCTCTTCAACATGCATCTTCTGGAAGCTCAAGTACGCCACGTCCCAGGGACGTATATCTTGACAGTGGTCTAGATAGGCAACAGATGACTGGATATTATCTCTCGGGAGGATAGCTCAGGGGCAATGTGCTCCCCTTGGTAGTAAGACGAAGCAAAGCAACACAGGTGCGATCCCCGGGCTCGTGCTTAGAAACCTCTTGGTATTAAACGTGTTATAAACAATTATATTAATAATTATAATAATAATAATAATATTTTGGTCCTGTCTCTGTTGTGTTTGAACTTTCTTCTCACCCGATCTTGTGTACTTAACTCTTTTCCTCCTCTTACTTGAACCATGAATAATGGGTTTTGAATTCTGAGTAATGAGACCTGGATCCGGGATAAGAGTCAGCATACCCCATAAAGGCTTCCGGGACTTCCTCCTCTTGTATTTTCTTGTGGGTATACCGTGTCTCGCCTGGGACACCCCATTGGATACAACCCCGGACTACCCTATCCAGGTGATCCTCCCTTGCTTGTCCACCCACAAGGTTGGGATCTAAAAGTGATGTCCCTCCCCAGGCCACCTGAATAGAGGGCTTTAGGGGTTTACATGGGAGAATACCCCTAGGTGGTTTATCAAAGTACACACAGAGTGTGGCTATATGTAGTAAAGAATCTAAAGAATATTTCTAAGGGAACCTAATGTATTGTGCCCTACAATATTCACATTCCTGTGTGTTAACATTGATTTGTACCCATTAGATTTCAGCTGGATCACCCGGAACATTAGAAGGAAATTCAAAGCCGATTTAAAAATGATAGCGGTGGCATTTGGCTGAGTTTATTAAAATGTGTTCCTTTAATGTATGATGCTGAACAATGGGGGATGAATGAAGCTGCTTATCATATTTACTGCTTTAGCAACTGCAGGGTCTGTGAATTAACCCTCCCCGACTACTCATGTAATTGGTTTTAGCATTTTATTTTCTATGACTTGGGTTCTATGCCATTTCTCTTTATTTCATGAAAACGTTCCAATCTATTTTAATGCCACTACTTTCTACTTTTATGTTATCACTTTTTTATTCTATGAAACTGTTCTCATTTATTTTATCTTAGTTTCTGGCTATCTTAGGAATTGAATGATGACAAATGTTTTAGAACGTTTTTATTAGTGTACAACTTGAAGGTGTTTTTATACTGAATGTTATGACTGACTGTTACCTTATTTCTTTTCTTGCACAACCTGGTTGTGACATCTTAGTTCCGGCGTGTGTGTTTAGTATTAAGTCCCCAAGTAATCTTTGGCACATTTTCCCTGTCATTGTAAGGAATCCTGCCTATTCCTCACTAGAATTCTGCCTAAAGTCTCCTCCCAGACGTCGAGGAGAGGGTTGACGCTTCCTGATCCCAATCCTGGGGCTGGTGTACTGCCGGAGGATCACCTGGGTGGAGACGAGGCCCAGGGTAGTGAGGAGATTCCATTGGATGAGACAATATGTTTCGTCTGAGAGGAATATACTCTTACCACATCAGAAGAGGTTAAGGCTTGTCATTTTAACATCTCAACTTCGGAGTAAAACTAAAATGGTAAAGGCTAAGGTTGTAACACCGCAACATATTAAATGAAAAGAACAAATATTTTGTATCCCTAAAAATAAACATCTTCCTCAATACCAAAGGTATACTACAAGGAATGTCGGAAATGTGGCCTTTTCTATACCAACTGTCTCTAATTAGATTGAAATCCACAATCCCTCTTCTAAAAATACTAAGGGAATTAAAACTACCTTTAAATGTATAAAAGGAGTGGGAAAACCTAATTTCACTAAAGTGAAATAGATGTCCCAGAACACCACAGGGACTGAGAGGAAGCGAAATACAGGCAAGCAGGCTTTGCCAAGGTCAGGCAGCGACTCCAATCTGCCTGCTGATCTGCTGGTTACTTTGTTTCCTTCTTGGACTGGACGTGGATTCTGCTTGTGTTCCTGTGCCTTTAACATCAGAGGCCCTCCTATTTAAGGACAAGGCGCGCAGAGCCCGGCAGCGAGTCCAGTCTGCCCCAGTCAGCCCCACGCAGCGGAAGAAGCCGCGATGTGCTGCTTCTTTTCCCAGCGAATGCAGAGGAGCTGCCTGAATGATCTGTGGTGGAAGGCAGTGGAAGGTGCAACTCGCGTTGCCTTAATATTGGATTTTGTTTTCACGTTAATACAAAAGAAAGAAGCTATGTCAGTTTCAGGTCCTCTCACACAGCAGAAGCTACGCCGCCGACATATCTCTGGAATATGTGTGTGTGAAACAACTGACGGTGCATGCGAGGAGACAACTATTACAACGAAAAGTGAAAGTCGAGAACATGAGGTCTTGACAGTGGTGCCATCAACCGTTACCGTTACTTTAATGAATAAGTTATCTCATTCTAATCAGGAGACATCAATTCACCTGGCTGATCCAGCTTTGGTGCGGTAACGTGTTGAAGCCTTCAACGTTCGTAAAGCCGCATTGCTAAATGGCAACATTGGGCCTCATTCCGAGTATGGCGGTAAGGGATAGCGGCCACCGGTAACGAGACCGGTGGCGGTAATCCCTTACCGCCATACTCCGAGTTCCCTCTGCGCCCTCGCCCTTAACGCCTGCTTTGAGCAGGTGTTAAAGTCGAGGGCGCAAAGGGGCCTCCAAGCCAATAACGGTGACCGTAATGAACGGTCACCGTTATTTGCATCTTCCCCATTCCCATTGAGCCCTATGGGGGCTCATTCGGGAATGGGGAAGAGCCTTGGTGAATGGGGAATTACCGCCCCGCCAACCTTGGAATGGGGCGGTGATTCCGCCATCCACCAAGGCGCTGCCGGTCCGGGTACGGCGTCAACCAAGGCGTTAATAGCGCCATTGGTTAGCGCCGTACTCGGAATGAGGCCCATTGACATTACAGATGCTGAACTCTTGGAAGCCGTCTTTCAAATGAATGCTTGGCAGGAAGCCTGAGTGCTGAGACCAACAAGGTGTTTGTGGGCACTGTGGATACTGAGTCTCACGGAAAGCTCAAAGGCATGGTTGGCTAAAGAGTCGCCTTCCAACCAACGCTACTCTTTATTTCTTGATAGAACGAGCAGTTCGGTTGCTCCAAAAAAATCAACTGGATTTAATTGATACCCCCTGTCCTCCCAGTCAAATAGAAGGCACGGTGCAAGGTAATATTACAAATAATGCTACAAGTTATAGCAGCCTCTCGCCAGAGCTAAGTTAGGCACCTGGAGGTGGGGCATTATTATTGACGAGGGATCCCTGCAAAGCTGCCCAATCCGGGCAAAATCAAGTGCATGTTCCTGAGACCTTATCCAACAGTCCCAGCAAATTGGTTTTAACAACTCCATATTGCCAATATAATGAGCTGGCCCAAAGGGAAGCATGCCTAACTGAACGCCTTAAAGCTGATTTCTTGAGGCTAAAGTACAGGTTAAATGCCAGCTGTGAGATGGCTCCAGTGGCGGATTCATGTGGCGGCTCCCATGGTGGCTCCTTATTAAGACCAAATAGTTCCCTGAAAGAGCCCCTGGCAATATCAAAGACGCTTGAGAGGGTACTTGAGGGAAAAAGGATTTCCAAAAGTCTGACCAAAGAAATGACAAGCACATCACAACTTTTCAAAAGTTTATCAAGTCTAAAAACAAGAAGAGATGCTGACTCTGTTGCATGGACAGATTAAACAGTCAAGCCAGGAAAAATGAGAACATCCAAAAGAAGGGCATTCAACAATGTCAAATTCACCAAGTTCTCCAGCCAATATCAAGGAGCAGAGCAAGCTTCAGTTGGTGTAGCAATTGAAGCAGAAGGTCACTCAACTAAAAATAAAGGACAGCTATCAGTTGAAGCCGGCTTGCAGATTCATTATAATGTATTGGCCGCGACAACAATTGCAATGGTACCATTTGTAAAACTTTATGAGGCACTGAACAAAGCCCTAAAATATCAGGGTTCCTTACTCGCTATGGTGAATTCAAGACTTATTTAATTGGAAGTATTTGCAAACCAAATTCAGCTGAGGCTTGACCATGAAGCACAATTGTCATCAAAGTGGCAAAAAAGGTTGAGTAACTTAGCCCAAAATGAGGTTGAGGGGAAATCTGACTTAATGGAAGCAGTAATAGAGTGTACCAAATGGATGCGACATAACGTCCCATAAATGACGCCCAATGGTGAAGCAAGTGGCTGTAACTGTGCCAATAAAATTGTAACTGATCCAGGAGACGGACAAACAGCTGCTACTGCCCGGGTGTTGAGAACTTCTACAGGAAACTCTGTCCGCTTCGTACCTGATCATTATGAAATACCTGTGGCGATACCCCGCAGTTTGGGCACCAGTTGCTCGGCAGTCCAGATGCCAGAGCTTCAACCATGTCATATGGTTACAATGGGCTTACCAAAGGCACTTGTGCCATTGCGCAATCAGCCTAACGTCATAACCTTCAACAAAATGCTCCGCCCCGTGGGATCGATGTTTCCCTTCAAGAAGTCAAATGTGGAACCAGCAATGATGGTAAAATCGGCCTCAAGGTGCTACCTTCTCTGAGCGCATCAAGCAAACATCAACTTTTTAAATGTTCTCCAACTTGCCTAATTCTTCGTCCACAAGGGTGTCCAAGCCAAAAAGCAAAACTCTAATGACTGAATCAACAAAATCAACGAATGGCAAGAAAGTCACTGACAAGTAAAAAAAGTCAAACAGCTCGAAAGTGTTTATGAGAAACTTAACAACTCCTCCTCCATTACCATTATTCGAGCAGATGCTCAGTCAGACGAAATTGAAAATCACTAAACAACCTATGATGAACGTGATTTTACTGTCTGACTCACCTCCTATGATTTGCAATGTTAAAAAATAGGCAGAGAATGGATCTTGAAGAACCTATTGATAGCCAATCCTTTAAGTCTGAAGACCTGGTGAATCTTTTGACTTATTCAATAGATGCTGATGATTTCCTTAATTCTGTGGAAGAGTCTCCTCAGGATGGCAAGCTTAGGGCCGCGCAAGAGAAGTAAAAATGTAGACAATTAATGACAGCCGAAGCCGTTAATCATTGGCAGCAGCAGCCCGAGTCATCAAGTGGCACGTTGCCAGTGAAAATGTCCAATGGTGAAATTTCCCCGATAAAATAAAGGAAAGTACATCATGAAAAAGAAGACGTTATGGAGAACGATCAGGCCCTAAAAATGAATCCCAAATTCACCTCAGCCCAAGTCCTACGGAAAGGAGGGTCTAAGACGCAGGCTATGCCTTCCAGACCCAGTAATCCAAAGTCACTAGGAAAACTACGACTGGAGAACATAGCATGGGAAGAAAATGAAGTGAATCTAAACATGCGCAATATAATGAAACTTTCATGGTGTTCCATCGTTAAGAACAATCACGTCTGAAGATATTGATATAGTGGAGTATGTGACCGAACAACGATCTGATTGGGTTATTCTACATATCCACTCTCAACTGATCGAAAGCATGCTAAAATGCGCAGGCAATTAACTTTTATTGTGCGGCTATGAGCTATCTAGCTACTACAAAGATGTAAGTTCACAAGATGGAAATGACCACAACCGAAAGGCTACATTTGGAGGAAATGCCACTGAAAATGTGCTAAGACGAGCCTTCCTGAAGGTAGTCAAAATGGGCGAGGTTCGGAAGAACAGGACGTGGACCTGATGAAAAAAAGTGTGTGGCAAAGGACAATGATTGGGCCAACAGTAGCATTCGACCTCGAAATCACTTATCGAATGTTCGTTAATATCTTGGAACACCCACAGCTTTAAGCACTTGTTTTGTGAGGATGGATTAGATAAGCAGTGCCACACAATATGTTTACAAGAGAACTGCCTATGTGAGACCCCTCTGTGTGATGGGTATACTATTCTCCTCAACGCAGCAGGGAAGAACAGGACAGGTCGCCCATTTTCAGAGCTTCTGACAATGGCTAATAACTGTTCAGAATGGAAAATAATTAAGTCTTTAAACCCAAACCTATTTGTTCAAGGCACTGTGCTTCTATCTGTTTGCCACAAGAACAACAAAACCAGGCACTTATTCATTATCAACATCTATTGGAACCCGGCGATGATCTCACCAAGGAAGTTTATTTCTTTAGCTATGTCGTTGATCGGTGAGAGCATTTGTGAGTACGAAAATTTAGTAATCATATGCAGAGATCTGAACTTCTCATGGTTCAACGAGAACGGTTTTCTGGAAACGTCAAACAATATTTTGACGACCAAAAGGTCAGAACGCAGAAAGGGCTGGTTACAGGAATTGGCCATCAGAAATTGTGAGATGCTTAATGGCCAGACGATGGGAGATACTCCGGCAAACCTTACTTGGCATAGAAATGGGAGTCATAAGATGCTTGATTATATATGGGCTTCCAATAATTTCACACATACTATAAAATGCCAAAATGTAAAAAGGATGCATAACAGTGATCATAAAGCCCAAAATGTGATTTGGGTTTCTGAAACAAGCCTGCAAGGTGATCACCATGTATGCAACCTCTGAATTAATCAAGGCCTAAACCGTCTGAAGATAAACCAGCAAGAGATAGTAGCCATGGCCGAGAAATTCTCTTCACTTGATAACGCACTTAGCACACCAAATTATGTGCCGCTATTACTCCAGTTCAAAACAAAAAAAAGTGGATTTAGAGTGGATTACCAGTCCAACAAGTATCCATTTAGTAAAAAAGTAGCAGATAAAAAAAAAAGTGAGAGCCCAGATCAATGGCTGGCCATTAGGAAGCGCTGGCAGAAATATTGTAACTGGTTAATCGCTTTCAGGGTGCATCATGACCAAGAGAGAGGAGAGATAATGTTAAAATCAATTTACGCGCACCACAGCAGAGACACTTGGACTATTCTAAATGAGGGCTCTTTATCTCAGAGAGCGCACATAACTATCAGTGTCAATGCTGATGTGTGTGCGAAGCACTACTCTAGTGTCTTTAAAATCCCCACCCCGTGAGAAGATCAAGGACCTTTTGAGCGAAAAGTTCCTTGGTTGGTTGGAATCAGTCAGGAAGATATTGTGGACGAAATCGATAAACTCAGGTGCTGCCGGCCAGGATGGCCTTTCTACCATCACTTTAAAAAAAACAGAGCAATGGGCAACATTCATTGAAATACTCTTCAAGCAGATCTCTGTCTTAAGTGCAATTCCAACATCATGGCAATTGGCGGTAGTTGTTCCAATCTTTAAAAAAGGAAATCGAAGTGATCCGAACTACCGCCAGATTGCCCTTTTAGACGTGATGGGTAAGTTATTTGTCTTTTTTCTACAGAAAAGACTTGCCAGATCGGTGGAAGCTGCCGGTATTTTGGATTCCAGGCAGACTGGTTTCACTAAAGGAGTTGGGGTTGAACTCAATCTCATGCTGCTAAATCTGTGAAAACTTGAGGCGATGAAGGATGGAAAAAATCTCTTCCTTGCATTCATCGGTTTATGTCAAGCTTTTGACAACGTAAACAGAGCCACACTGTTGACAAAACTTGAGAAATGGAAGTGCCCGTTAGATCTGTTGCAGGCGATTAAAGCCTTACACTCAAGTACATCTAATCAAGTCAGATTAAATGCTGAAGGGGATTTATCAGAAACAGAAAAAGGGGTTAAACCAGGCTGCCCACTGGCCGCTTTACTGTTTAAGCTATATACGGTGGGCCTACAGGTGGCTTTTACCAAAAGTAACTCTTTTCCACCAACACTCAACGGTCATCAGATTGTTTATGCAATCTATGCAGATGACCTAGTGTTGCTAGATATCACGCAAATAGGCCTTCAGATATTGTTGAACGACCTTGTGGTGTACTTGCAGTTTAACAACTTGCAAATAAAAGTCACCAAGTCAAAAATCATGGCTTTTGGCTCAAAGCTTGGCAAGACAGGCAAACACTTCAAATGGTGTGTAGCCGATGAAAAACTGGAAAAGGTTGACTCAATTCGATATCTGGGTATTTTATTTAATAAATCTATCCGAGAGTGGCAATGGACACAAGACTTAAAAAAACTGAATGAAAAATCTGTCGCTGCAAAGCATGAAATTGCATGCCGATTATGGGAAATGTAATGTTAAACCCATCACCATGTTCTATCGTCAAAAGGTGACAAACACGTTCGAGACCGCGGCTGGTCTAAACATTAGTAGACTTGCTTGGGATGTGCTAGAAGGCCAATTCTGGCTTAAAGTTCTTCGACTGCCAAGATGTGTACCGATTACGGCTATTCAATACGAACTTGGGCTGCAATCCCCGTTTGCTGCAGTCCTTTGGAAATCCGTTGCCCTGCTGAGAAAAATTTCCCTAGAGCCAGCAGTAACTCCTGGTCAGCTTTTCAAGCCCATACCGGGAAAACTGTATGTAGGCCTGCTACAAATGTGACAACAAAAGATACAAGAACAGTTGGCTTTTGCAATTATTGACATAGATACGCTTTTAAAAATTCCCTGTGCTGCCAAAAGAAAAAACAGCTAAACTGTGAGTGGATCAAAACACAGAACAAAAGAGGTGATTTTGCGACTACCCTAGATCTTGGCGGTGAAGCAAGGAAAATGAACATGTTCCTCAAGTATTTGGAGAGGTTCCGTCGAGGTACCATTGCTACCAATTCTTGAGGCTGCGTTTAAATCTTTATCCAACCAAGAAAATGATGCTTATGAAACATCAAGCAGAAATCCTTAATAATCACTGCCGATTCTGCGCAAAAGCCGTAGAATCATTAAAACATCTGGGCATCGAATGTGTAGCTTTAAGAAATCAAAGTAGTATATTTTTGGGGAAATATACTCCAATTAATGGCAATATGGAGGAGGGGTGGCACACTCTCCTATCTGGCAGGAATTTTAAGTTAACCTGTTCAGCTATAGACTATTTTGATAAGATACTGTTAAATTAGCTGTGCTGTTTCAGTGTTGTTTTCTTATGTGTCAAATGATGTAGAGATACATAGTTTTATGTTTTCAAATGGACATGACAGAAATGTAATATAAAGTTTGCAATAAACTGAATTTACAATCAATGAGCCCACCCGAGAGGCATACAAGGCTGCAGCAGGAAGGAGCTGGGCGAGTGAGCTGGCAGGTCATCAAGAAATGTGAACGTTTAAGGGACACAGAGATAAGAGAAGATTTCACCTGCAGGTTTTGATTTGGTCCTGTGTTCATAAACTCAGCCTTGCCGTGACTGCACAGAGACGTGGCAAGATTGAAGGTCTTCCCAGGTGCGCCTAGTAGCAGCAATTGCAGAGCCAAGATGGTGCTGCAACCCGAGGCCTGTGTGCAGAAGCAAGCCGAGGGACAGAGAAGTGAAGGAAACTCAGCGTTGAGGCAGGACCAGAGACACCCATGCTTCAGAGGGGTGTGGGGCCCAAGAGTGCATAAAGTAGTAGTAGAAGGAAGAAAAGTCAGGAAGTGGAAGCCGCCCGCAACCACAGTGTTTCTGCAGGCGGTGAGTGAAGCTCCTTATTCAGATTGACTGAAACCCTTGTCGCTAACTGTTATATAGCTCAATTATAACCTGCGTAAGAGGGAGAGACGAGTAGAAGTTGTTCGCTGATGTGAAAAGTCTTAATCACAAAGGAAATGTATTACACGTACATCTAATGCAAGTCGGAGTGATTGCATAAACAAAAAGCTTTCTATTTCTCATTGTTGAACTGAATGACTTTACCGGAGTGGTTGTGTGTCTCCAATTAAGAAGGGGAACGCTCTGCTAAATCACTCGAAAGGGTAAAGCTGACTTTCACAAACTGTTACAAGCAATATTACATGAAAGAGGTTGCATATTGACAATTGCGATTCCCGACCAGTGTCAAAGCATCACTCTTTGCTAATGAAAGTGAACACAAGTCCTTACAGTTCTATCAAGCTAAAAATCTTCAAAGAGTTGTCACGTGTACCTAAATCTGTTCTATTGTGGAGCTTGAACTGTGTAACATCCCGAACAGGTATTATGAAAATGTAGAAGTTGCAGAATTAAAGAGAACAAGCATTACCTAATCTAAAAAAGAAAAGGTCAGGCGCGCACTGTAGTTCCCAGTCTTTTTAATCCTTAAACTAGTAATAACAGGGTTGGATCCCAGCAATGTTAAAAATTAACAGGGTTAAATCCCACTGCTACAAAATGTTCAAAAAAGATACCAGGGTTAAATCCCAACTGCCAGTTCAAATGCACAGTACTTCTGCTCCTCCAAGTACTTTCAAGTCTCCAACTCTCTTCAGGGAGGCTGTGTTTCTTTTCAGCTGTTGCCAATTGCTTTTTTTTAAATACAGTCTCAAGGAATTCTGGTCATTGTACCATCACTACAAAGGGACGATGGTAATTTTTTTGTTTTCAACACTTGTGAGGATAGTAGCATTATTAAATCCGTCCAGCGTTATTCATTTGCTTTTATGGTATAGTTAGAAATACTATCTGGTCCGGCCGTCCTCGATTGGCTCAAATTCCTACTCATTTTTAAGATGGCCTCTCGATCAAATTCAATATTCCATGGCTTTGTCATTTTCCCCGGCACGTCCCTTCGTACCGCTGGCTCTTTCTCAAACAGTGCAGTATAGTGATCAACCAAATGATCTTCCGAGACTTGTGTTATGCATATCGCTGCTTGGAAATTGTCCCCATGGTTGATAATATCCCAGAGATTTCTACTATAATTAGTAGAAATTGCCGCTAGCATTTTTTCAGCGTCATATTGAGCTCGCTTTACTTGAGTAGCTTTTCTCCAGTTTTTATACTTTTGTTTCAATTTCTGGATCAGTCTCTCTTTATCACCCATTTCAGACATACACAATCTTTTTAAGTTTTTCTATATTCTTTCCTTTTTAGCATACCTTCTTATTATAGGCATGGTTCTTTTTGATAATTGCCATCTTATTTGATCCCTTCTTTATTACAAATTCCTTCAACAGCCACCGGTAGTCCACCTCTTCTGGGTTCTCAGACAAAATTATCATAGTTCTTCACCAGTTTTGGTAGTGCATTCTGGTGTATCTGGAGTCTATTCATAGCCCAGGTAAGCTCTACTCTACTTGACATCATGGGCCGTGTCTCTTATTGGTACAGTCAATTCGACCCTCAATAGGTCATGGTCACTCTTAATTGTCTTTTTGATCTCAAAGGACTTTATCCACTGTAACAATTTGTCAGCGACAAAGCAATAGTCCAGGCATGCCCCACTTGTGCCCCTATGCCAGGTGTTAGCACCCCTTAGATCACCCGGGGTCTGGGCGTTCAGCATTCTCATGTCCCCAATTTTCATTTCATTTGTCCAGCGTAGTGCTCTACCATTAAGCTGGGAGGCGGTTATCACTTTCTGCAGATCATTATTATTTGATCCCTTTCATGGAGCATTGCTCTATCAACTTCTCTCATAATGTCAGATAAGTAGCCCTCTGGTTTTGGGATGTTTTCACTCCAATACTATTTATTAATAGGAGCTTCATTAAAACTTTCCTTCAGCTGTTTCTGAAGTTCCAGAACTTGGACGTAGGGATTTGGGATACAGTGGTCAACTACCTTGAGACCAACCCCTAATTTTATTAGAGTTAATAAGCCAACATACGGTCACCCCTTTGTCCCCCTCATAGGTGGATTTATATATACCTCATAGTTCTCACACAGAGGTTTCGTTCTTATCCATGTTTCCTGAAGGCAGACAATTTCATAGTCCTCAAGGAATTTGTCTTCTCCCGAGTATAGGATGTTGAAAGCCACATGTGATATGATATGATATGATATATGATAGTTTATTTATATAGCGCCTATACACAATGTGTCCCAAAGCACTTCAAGGCAAGGGGAAAAAACAACAACATTCTTACAGGCCATGAACAGTAAGGATGTGAAATTAACTATCATACTCGGCCTGACGACATTTCAGATAGTGCAAGAGCTAAGACATAGATAAGGAAGGGAGGGGGAGAGTGGGAAGGAAATGGAAACAGACGGGTGACTACCATACTAGGCCTGATGACATTTCTGGTAGAGCCGGAGAAAAACAAAAGGTGAGGGAGAGGGGTGCAGAAAGGGAGGGGAGGAACAAAACAAGCGACTATCGTACTAGGTCTGACAACGTTTCAGATAGTGCTGGAGGGAGGGGCAGGGGGGAAAGTAAGGGGATGGGGGAGTGACAGACGAGGTTCCTATCATACTAGGTCCAAGGACAATTCTGATAGAGTAAGTGCATAGAAGAAAGTAAGGGGAGGAGATAGGAAAAGGGAGAGGGGATGCGAGGAGAGAACAGAGAGTAAGCAGTCAAAAAAGTGGAGAAGCAAGAGGGGAGAGCGAATACAATTAAAGAAGTCAGTAACACATAATGTTGCAAGACAGATATAAGATGAAGATGGGAACAGCATGATTCAGGGCCACCATGAGTACAAGATGCAAGGAAGTCCAGCATGAGAGTTGAGAAAGGGTGATGCACCGTGAATCAATGAAGTCCATAAAAGTAAAATCCAACATTGGCCACAAGACGGTGATGGTGAAACCAGAATGTATCAGGACAGACATGGGGGGACCAGAGAGGGTGGGGATGACCTGTGGGGACAGAGGGTCTAAACACATGTTGGTGCATGCTTACCTGCTGTCTTAGCAGGGGGGTCAGACCCTGGATCCTCCTGGTCCGAACAGGTCCAAACAGGAATTGCCCTTTTCTTTGACTGCCCTTCACTTCGGACGCCCGGCCGAGAGACACCCTTGATGTAAGAGTTAAGAGCAGGAAGGAAGAGGCATGGCTAAGAAGGTGGGTGGTGCTTAGGCCAAGTGAAAGAGCGGCAAGCAGGAAGGAACCAGGCATGTGTTCCATGAGGCACAAAGAAGACCCTTCCCACCGTTGACCTTCTCATTCTAATTTAATTTATTAGCAACTAAGGCTCCTGCCATCCAAGCCCAGTCTTGAGTGTGTTCACCTAGTGGGATTCTTGATTTTAAGATCTTTATTTTTTTTCTCGAGTTGTCGACAGTGAGCCTGGGGATTTCAACCAACTTATCACAATCATTTATATCCTCCTTAGTAGTAGACTCCAATTGACTTTCTTTTTTCTTCTCTACTGAATTGAATTGTCTGCCAGTCTCACTTTGGATGTTATTCCTTTCTTGTTTCCTCTTGCCAAAACGTCGATCACTACTCTTTGATTCCCTGATCGATGGGCTACGTGGAGGCTTATAATGCCTGGGTTTACCACTTTTGGCAGTACTCTCATTTTAGACCGATAACTCATAGCCCATTCGATCCAGCTCCTTTCTCACAATTAACAGTCTGTCTTTAACTTCAGCTGATGCCAAATGTAGTATTACTGCATCCGTCCTATGTTCACTTTCAAATTCTACTATTCTGAGGTCATTTGAAGATAGATTTCTTAGCTTTGTGGTTTTCCTTAATAAGTTTACCACTTTTTCTCTGTTCAAAATCATTTGTTTTGAATGATTAACTGTACTTGCCAGGTGGACTTTACGACCTTCAGCCTCACTCTTGGGAAGAATTTTATAAGCCTTCTGTAGGTCCCTTTGATCAAATCTCTTCTCATTTCTTTTGTCATCCTTTTCTTTCGTCAAACCTTCTGCATGAATTACTTTAGTAGGAACCTTCTCCCACTTTGGACGGTCTTTGATTTCAGATCTCACATTTTTCTTTCTTTTTTCTTCCATAGTTAGGAAATCGGCCATCTTTTTGTCTTTCTCTTTCATTCTTTCATCAGTTGATTTTGGTTCCAGTTTTCTATCTTCCTTTATTAATCTGTTATAATCTGATCGTTTCTCCTCTGTTTGTGGTTTTGCCAACTCATCACGGACAATTTCTTCCCATTCGTCCGAGTTTAAATCATTCCATTCCTCCTCAACCTGATTTTTTGCAATGGCTTCCAACAGGTCACTTAAATCGGCTTCTGATTGTTCTTCCTCTGACTCTTTTTCATCACTCTCATCCAATATTCCTATAGGATTCTCCTTTCTATTAGTCAAAACGGATTAATCTCTGATGACAATTTCTCTTCTTGCCTTATTTGCACATTGGTTAAGTTCCAATTTTGGAGGAATTCTTATATTCCTAAAGAAGGCTTTTGATCCATTACTCTTTCTTTTTAGGGATTTTCATGTTTTTCTCTTTCTTCTCCACTTCTTTAGGGCCCTTTGTCTCTAACAATTTGCTTCCCTTCCCCACTTTCTTCTGAATTTCCAAAATAGGTACATCGGGGACGGTGGATCCTTGAACAATTGGGAAGTTAGTATTCAAGCTCAACACTTGGGTCTTCGGGTGAACTACCTTTCCATCCACTCTCGGATCAGGGCCTGTTGCTCCCTTTTGCCGCTGGATCTGGGCTGAGTCATGCGGTCGTTTCACTAACAGAGGTTGCTCATTTCTAATATTCGGTAGTTTCCCCAGACCATGCTCATTCAATTGTGATGGTTTTAAATTCAGATTGGATGCCCCTTGATCAGTGGTCTGACTTTCCACTAACCTGCAGCCAGGCCCATTTTTAGAAAGGATGGCTTCCTCATTTTTTTTATGACGTTGCCTTATCCACTTGCAATCTTCTATGATTGCCTCCATTAATTGCGACTTATCATTAGCTTCCCTACGTACCAGTTCCGATAAACGGCTTTGCCAGATATTACTACGTTCTGCTTCACTATTTAACCTCGAGTCAATTTTCTCTGTGAAGCACTCCAATTTCTGTAACTGTTTTCGCATCTTCCCATTTCCTGTTTGTAGATCTTGCAGTGAGGTATTTAATGCCTCATATAATTTCAGGAAGAGGGATAGTGAAATTGTCAGTGCCGCCATCACGGTGTTTTACATATGAGCTATGTCAATAGCAGTTTACTTTTTACTGTTGATCACCTGAAGTGATTGCATCACGTCCCGTTCAGGTATGCGCTCCTTTATGGACTGGGCTCTCAGACCAGACTCCTTCTCTTGCCAGCTGTTAGTAGAGTCCAGCAGGTTTAGTGTTTCCTGACTTCCCTTCAGATGCAGAATGTCTCCAATGCCTCCCCAGGACTCTCCCGGGGCACCTATCTTTTTAGCCGACAGCTGCATTGTTCTATCATCCAAGGCGGCAATTTTTTTTGTTTATACATGACAGTGTTATAACTTATAATGTTACGATGCAGGCGGCACCAGTCCCTCGCAGGACGTATGTACTTACCCGTTTCTGCTGCCTGGAAACAGGTTTCTAGACGTGGCACCCTTTTGCATCGGAAGGTTCAGCGTTTTGCTGCCCCGTTCTACAGATGCTGTGAAATGTATTCAAAAGGGGGTTTACACTGACAACTTCCACCCGTAACGTAGCAGAACAACATTTCCCATCGTCCTTGGGTGTTCCTTCTCCTTCATCCAATGGAATGCACGGAGCCTCGCCATGATTAGTACTTAAATCTGTGACATATGCGGAAACCGCTTCCTATTGAAGTTACGTTGGTTTTTTACTTCTTTGAAGTTTCGTCTTCAGTTCTCTTTGAATCCGACGTCCTGTGTAACGAGCCCCTGCTTGTCTCACAGACTCCCTTGGCTCCTCCTGGATTTTGTCTTTCTGTGTACCGAACCATTAGCCTGCTGCACGGACTGCCTTTGGTTCTGCTTTTCTACTTGGTGTTGCTTTCTGTGTAACAGACCCCTGGCCCGCCCTACGGATTGGATTTGGATCTGCCTTGCTGTTAACATACCTTTCGCGTGTTTAACCTTTCACCCGCTGCTGGGATCAACTTGGAGTTACTTCTGCAGCTGCTCTTCCATCCACACGCGGGCTTGCTTGAACACTAACACCGTTTTTCCAGCTCAACATATTCTGCTTTGCAGGAAGTGGACCCGACTACGGATATAACAATAACAAATCTATCGCAAGTATAATACTTATCCATTTTCCTCAAGACATTGCTTCTGTGTTGGTCATCTTTACCTCCCGCCTTGATTCCCGTGTTTCTGCATTCATTCTTTGTCATTACCAAGATTTGGCATTACCATCTCTTAAAAGTGCATTTGGAACGCTCTGCAGGGACATGCACCAACCCCACTCTAGTGCGCTCCGCGTGCCGTTGTGGTAGCACCCTTACTAACACTCCCTTTTCTTTATTTTATACTAGTCATTTTTGGACCTTTATCCTTAGTTGACTACCTAATATTCAACACGGTAAGGAAGGTACACTAGAAATTAGTAATATTCTGCCTGAACTACTTCTCTTGCTAATACTTACCATGCACATAGTTAGTCTATTATTATTTCCTTCTTTCCAGGGTGAGCCTATCTTAGAGGAAGATAAGTCACAGACAACTGTTAGTCCAGGTATTCCTTGTTCCTTGCATATGGTATCTGACAAGTTGTTATCATCTAATACTAAAACCGTGTTCTTCCTTTGCAGCTGGTGAATATAGCGGTGTGTGTTCCCGCTCTTTTAAGTGATCAGTCTCACTTGACTGTCTGTTCTGAACGGTCTGGGGGCATATCACTGAAAAGAGTTCTTTTCCCTCAACAGAGAGGAGGCACTGGGTTAGGTCCAAACCAGGGCTCTACAATCAAATCCGGTCGGGGCTCTGCAGCATCACCAGGAGTTATATCCGGTGAGTGACATATGTATAGCTTAACGTATTCCGTACATAAATGACCCACCTTCAGGAACAATGGGATCAGAGACAGCAGTGTGGAAAGCAAGAACCCCCATGTGGACGGTGTGTCCCTGCACCAGTGAACTGCTGCAGATACCCAGGCGCTCCAGGGAAACCCTCTGGGGAAAAAAACCCTGGTCTTCAATAGAATAAGGGGAGACTTCCAGATGGAATCAGTAGGAGAGAATACTTCTTTCTTTGATCTGAAGGATCAGCCGGTGTCATGGTTGATGAAGGGTTGCTGTGGTGATAAGCAAGAAATGAGGTGAGGTTAAGCAGGAGGGAGTACGGAAAGAAGTCTAGGTACCAGAAAGGATTAGTAACAACAAGCACCTGCGAAGAGCACACTGTGTTGATCGTTACCCGGTAACTGCAGTATTCCTACTACTAATAAACAGGTGTAGAGAAAGTTAATGGAAGGATAGATACGAACATGTAATGAAAAGAAAACTCAATCTTCTTAACTCTAATACCCTGTGAGGCTGCAGCTGAGGTTTGATGCAGGAGGAATCCTTCCTTTTCAGCCTGCTTGGAACTAAGAGCGCGGAGCTTGTGTGTGGACCACGGCGCGCTTGCCGACGAACAGTTTGTATGCATACAAAACTCACGAAGGTTTGTGGAATCGGATCTAACAATAGAATGACATGAAATAAGGCATCTGCCGGGAGAATAAGGATTAAACTATGGGAGTCGCTATGCTGACTACCTTCTCTGCGAGAACCAGTAAGCGTCGCGTAGCGGGTAGGGGCAGAGCACAAAAGTGTAAATAGCCACAGAGTTCTGGAAACAGACGAGAGAGAGATTAGCTGAGACGTAAGAGCACTAAGGATGTTAGTTAAGATAGAATCGCACTCACGGAGCATTCGCTATTAGGAGCAGCAACGCAGCATCTTCCGGGATTCACTGGTTGATGAGTCTTCTCTGAGGGGGGAGGCGGAGCCAGGGAGTCACATGGTTGTTGGTAGACTGCAACGATGCAGACGGCAGCATGCACCATGTTGGATCGAGGGACTTATGTACACGTAATGTGCTTCCATCGGTGCCACAGAGACCAACGGAAGTGCCGCTGCATGACATACAGGCTCTTTTGTTTATCTTTGGCAATTCTTCCTGTTATGTCTTGAAATAGTTTTTCTGCTAATGCAGAGTTAAAATAGGTATCAGTATCTCTGATACTAGTACTTGGTTTGGCCTTCCCTTTAGATTTTCCAATGGATGAGTAAGGTCTTTAGACAATTCATCAGAGATATACCACGATTTTTCTTTCCATGGTATACTCTGGAAATCCATCTGGGGTCGATCCTTTATTTCTTTTATATTTTTTTCTAGGTTTCCCCAGGTCTGGTCCATAGAAGCTTCATTATACCTATCTACCTCGATTCCATACTTATTGGAGCTTTTTTCCGTCCATACTTCCTCTTCCTCCACATACCAATAATCTAAATCCCCCCAATTGGAGCGCCATTCATAGTGGTTTAGGATTCAAATTTAATTTCCTCACGTTTTGAGTAGACACCTGTGGCACCTCCGCTAATATAGCCCCAGTCAAATCAACTTTCATCCGCTCTCCCTGCAGGCCATTTTCATCTAGGAATCTGGTATGTTGCTTATCAGTAATGTCTGGGCTGTTAATTAAAGAATCCTTCAGATTAGAACAGGGGCCTTCATTTAGATTAGCAACTGTTAATCCCGTCCGGTCTGCCTTGACGGAATTTTCCAACAAACGACCTTCCTTCCGTGTCGCATTGAGGCTAGGTTCTAGATTTAAGCAGGGTCTGCTCCCAGATTGTTACTTAACCGCCCACTTGATTGGACGTTGTTTGAGAGGGGGACTGTTACCTCAGCTAGCATCAGGTTGGTACTGTCATTTTCTCTTGGTTCCTTCTCAGATACCTACATATTTCAGGTCCTGGTATCTCAAAGGGTTCCGAAAGGCTTCTGTGCGGTGAGGTCCATACAATCCCCTTGTCTGGTTCAGTCAGCACCCTTCCTTCACATGGTGAGTAGTTGTTAATGGGCGTGAGATTATCCAACAAAGGCGCCACATCTTTTTTGAGTCTGTCATCTTATTAGCCACAGCCCCTTTTTGGGGGTCAGTTGGCTCATCGGATTCAGTCAGTCGAATTATTACCTCCTCTCTCTGCTAATAAGCCCGCTTCATTTGAAGGGCCATCCGCCGCACGGTCGACCAAATTCACACCCTCCTGCTGCAAAGACATTTTTGGGGGATTATTAGTAATGAGTTGTTGCTTCCCTACTTCACTTTCCGGCAATTGATCTCTCCCTTCATGGTCAACAGTCTCCACCCCCTCACAGTCACTGTATGCAGTTTGCGCTTGATTACAGAGGGCCCGGGGTGATAGAGTTACAACAGGCTGCGGTAGATAGGGCAGCCGCTTTCTCACCTGATTTCTCGTTCTTGCCGCCGTCGGACGGTCCATGCTTGCCGTTCTCAAAACTGTTTCAGATTTTTCCAGTAGTTGTTTTTTTCCTTCCCACTACACCCCGGCTGTCTTCCCTCAGGGGAAGTGTTGCTGTGCAGCTCTTCTCGTCCCGATCAGCGTTGTGCAGCTTCTCACGTCCCGATCCGCTTTGTGCAGCTCCGCACGTCCCGATCTGCGTTGTGCAGCTCCTCTGTTTGGATTGACTCCTCCACCGGCGACCACCACAGAACACCAACGAACACCACTTGCTACCACTTTCGCAAAGTATGCATCATTAGATTTAACATCCGAACAATTATGCTTCTTTCACTTGGAAGTTAAATATTTCCCCATCTCCCAAACTGTTTTTGCTGGAATGGGCGATCACATTTCTAATTGATCCCTACTTGAAATCACAAGTACTGTCAGTACTTTGCCCAAAAAGGTACATTTTAAAGCATAACAGTGCCTTACATTTTAAATGGTAGTGCAAACAAAATAAATGCAATAATTGGGGACATTCAAGGAAACCATTGTTGTATCTCTTACACAGGTGGTACAAGCTTGTGACCTATCGTGTGTTTACATGGTGGATTCATGGAAGACTGGGATTCCGCGTTCGACAAGTAATACCTGCCTGTGTGGTTCGAGCCATTCGTGAGAAATTCCCCATGAACCACAGACCATAGTGAATTTGTACAGTGCCTCGACCACAGCAGTACAATTTGTAGTTTGTCATTGCCATCTACTTCAGCAAACTAAATAAAAAAATGAGTTAATATGAAAAGTTGTTCAATATTTTTTGTCCACAACATGTCCAAACATGTAAGAGGATTGTGAAAGATCAGTGTGCTTTAATAAGTTTACTGGCCAATTGCGCTCCCCTCACCCACATCCACCCCCCCCCGCTATCAATGGCAGTTTGCACCTGTGGTTGTGCGCTCAAAAGGGGGCTGGGAGGATGGGAACACTCAAAGTCCCGAAAACCATGTACGCCTCAAAGGGTTCTTTGGCACAGGGACCATTGGATGCATGGTGACCCTCAACCCGGTGTCTCCAGACTCACCTTTGGGCCTGCAATGGCGGGATTGAGGAGATCAAACATTGTCATTGAGGCCTGGTGGGTGTGAGCGAACATGTCAGACATTCACATACACACCCACTTCTCGAAGCCTTTATAAACACTGGAAGTTAACAAGAAAACATCTCTGAAATCGACAACAGATATCGCCATCTATTCACTTTTTACCTTGCTTGCTGAATCGGTTCATCTGTTCTTCTAAGTAACGGTCAGCCAACTTTTAGTATTGTTTTCTGTAGTGTCAACGTTCTCTGATCAGCCACTTTCTATTGCTTTATACTCCATGTACACCCTACTTATTCTAATTTATTCAAGATGTCTTCACCGTTATCAACCGTCCTTTGTATTTTTATTTCTGGAACTAGCACATAACACTACAGAGTATTGTTTCCAAATGTCATTTTTCGTAGTACATGTTTTCAATGCATGTTTGCTTTAGTTGGCATTTTTTATGATGTAAACATGTGTTATTATCAAAGCAATGTGATGTTTGATTTGATTTAGGACCATGCTTGCTATTCATAGAGAGGAGGGTGTTCATTGTGTATGATGTAGTATAGTTATATGTGGAATGTCACAGTGTAATATAGTTCTGAGCAGGGTTTCATAGCCTGCTTGTGGCCAGAAAATGTTTACTCTTAATGTTGCTTCTATTACTGTTTGCACTAGCCAGCCAGGTGCAAGGTTGAGCTGAGGGTCTGTACTTCCTGACCTGTAATAAAGGTTATTTTATCTCACTGGAAACTGCGTGGGACTATTCTTCAGTAATATTTATTGATATGTGTTTAATAGATCATAACAAACATCCAACAATGTCTTCATGTATCGTTTTGGGCTGTCCTAATATCAGCCATCCCAAAAGTCAAACTACAGTCCTGCATGTATCTCCAAAGGATTTAAATTTAATAAGAACATGGCTGTTGAACTGCAGATTTCCAGTGTCCGCGATTGAAAGCAGATCCAAGGAGGTCTTGGATGACGTGAGGAGAAATTGATTCCGCATCTGCAGAGTGCACTTCTCAGAACATATGTACTAACCATCAAAGTACACTAAAAAACGCTGCCCCAGACTCCATGCAGTTCCAACTGAATTTCAGCACATGATGACCCACGTTAGTAGTGGAAGCAGAATTTTTAAGACATGTATTACTCACCGTAATAGCATTTCTGATGATTTGATCTGCTTAGATTCACATGCTGTGCATATAGTCCGACATCTAGTGGTAAGCATGGAGTATTGCATATTTCGAGGATTGAAAGGGAACGTCGACATGGGTGTGACTAACACTATCCCTAACATGATGTGTAGTGTACCCATAATCCCTCACGCGTCGAGGTCCCTCCGATTGTGTTTTTTTCTGCCTTATGGTCAGTGTGAGTGAGTATAGAAGAGAGAAGGTGTAAGATGTTAATGTTCCTTCTACTGCAAGAAGGGAGGGAGGGTGGGCACATGTGAATCCAAGCTGATACAATCATCAGAAATACTATTACAGTGAGTAATACATGTCTTAATGCGCTTAGAATCACATGCTGTGCATAGACTAGTGAGCAGTTCCTAGAGATGGTGGAGGAACAGTAGCAAAGAGATGTTTTTAGCACCGCTTGTGCCACCTGAGAATCAGATCTAGAGTGTGTATCTAGGCAATAGTGTTGTGTAAAGGTGTGTACAGAACTCCAGGTTGCTGCTTTACAAATGGACTCAAAAGGAAAATGTGCAATTAATGCTATGGTAGCCCCTGTGTCCCGAGTAGAGCGTGTTCTAGGCGTAAAGGGCAGATCCCTCTCGGCAAGAGTGTAGCACAGTGTGATGCAGTTTACGATCCACTTTAAAATAGCCAATTTAGAGACGTGGTCCTCTTCTCGATCAGCTGCCACTGAAACGAAAAACTGGTTTGTGTTTCTTAGTGGTCTTGTCTTTTCCAGGTAATAGATCACCACTCTCCTCACATCTAGTGTGTTAAGGCTTCTTTCTGCCACGTTAGTGGGGTTCTGGAAAAAGGTGGGTAGTTCTATGGATTGGTTCACATGGAACTTTGAAATAAATGTAGGGTCAAATCGTGGGTGAGTGCGCAGGTCCACCTTATCCTTGTGAATCGTGACAAATGTTTCTTGAACTGCAAGGGCTTGCAGTTCACCAACTCTCCTTATTGATGTGATTGCCACCAAGTAGGCGGTCTTGTAGGCGAGTGCTTTAAGGCTAGCCTTATGCATAGGTTCAAAGGGAGGGCCCCATTAGTCTAATAAGTACAATGTTCAGGTCCCATCCGGGAGCTGGGTTGGAAATAGGGGATAAATTATCTTTACCCCTCCATAAATTCCTTTATTACTGGAATTTTGCACCAAAAAACTTTCTTCTGGGAGGGGTTGTATGCTAAAAGGGCAGCTAAGTGGACCTTCAAGGAATTGCAAACCACACCTGAATCTAGCAGGTGAGTTAGGTACAGGACAATATGTGTTGGTGTGCATTCAATCAGATTGATGCTTTTGCCAATAAACCAGATAACAAAGCGTTTCCATTTGCTGGAGTAGCAATGTCTGGTGTTGGGTTTCTGTGCTTCCCCAAGTATGTCCATACATCTGTGAAGGAGTTGGAGATGCCCAAAATCTATGACCTCAGGAGCAAGGCTGCTAAATTGAGGGTTTAAGGGCATGGATGTAATGTCTTCCCCATGTCTTACGACAGCATGTTGTAAGGGCATGGCAGCTTCTTAGGTGGGGAGACTGACATTGCCATGAGATGGGAGAACCAAGGTTGGCGGGCCCACATTGGGGGCATCAGAATCATCTGGGATGGTTTCTGGTACATCTTGTGCACTATCCTGTTGAGCAGCGGAGTATGGGGAGGTTGGGGGAGTGCAGACACATTTCCCCTACCATGTTATCCAGAGACCGTTCCCCTTGGAGCAGTTCTACAGGTAGCTGAAGGCGGAATCTGGGCATTGTGCATTCTCCAGAGTTGCGAACAAGTCGATCTATGGGAATCCCCAGTTTGCGAAGAAGTTGAGAACAATGTCTTAGTGTAATCGCCACTCGTGCTCTACGGTTAGTAGGAAGCCTCTGCTGAGTATGTCCGCCAGAAGAGTGAGTTCCCCTGGAACATGTTGTGACAGTAGCAACATCTTGTGTTTGAGAGCCCATTTCCATATGTTCTGCAACAGTTTGGATAGCCCTGGAAAGTGAGTGCCCCCTTGTTTGTTTAGGTAATACATGGCCGTAGTACTGTCTTCCCCTGGAGGGGTGTCTAGAATGCCTTCAGGGCCTAGAACACTGCTAGCAGTTCCAACAGATTTATGCGGTTGTATGCTACCGATGGGGACCACACCCTGTGCGTCGTCTGACGAAGGAGATGCCCCCCCCCCGTCAGAGATGCGTCTATGGTGAGAGTAGCTTCTACTTGGGGTGATAAAGGTTTTCCCCTGGAGAAGGTTTTCCCTTGACTCCCCCACTGCAAAGACTGAATGAGGGCTGCCAATACAACCACTATATCGCCCTGCTGGCCTAACACCATTGGCTCGAGAGCCATTCTTGCATGGGGCGTATGCGCAGACGTGCGTGTGGAACTAGATAAATGCAGGAGGCCATCATCCCTAACAGTCGCATGGCTTTGTGTACGGTCACCTCGCAACTGGCTACATAGTGAGGGATCTGGAACAGAATGTTTTGAACCCTCTCGTTGGAGGGAAAGACAAGGCCGTCTTTGGTCCGAATTGGAGTCCCAGAAACTGAGACTTGGCTGGGGTCTAGGCTGGACTTTTTCTCGTTGATGGAGAACCCTAGACTGAAGAGATCATCAACCGTTTTCTGGGTATTTGTTAGGCATGTTCCGTACAAATCCAGTTATTAACCAGTCGTCTAGTTAAGGGTAGACTGGGATGGACTGTGTGCGAAGGTGAGCAGCTACTACCGCCAGTACCTTCGTGAACACCTGGGGAGCTGAGGCAATGGCCAATGGAAGAACCCTGAACAGATCATGAACTTTACGTATTTTCTGTGCTTTGGCAACATTGAAATATGAAAGTATGCATCTTTCATATCCAACGTTGCCATGCAATCCACCTGCACCAGCAGTGGGATAACTTCTTGCAATGTTGTCATTCTGAACTTTTGCAGTTTGACATTTGTTCGCTGGGCGCAAGTCTAACAGAGGGAGCATGGGGAGAACCTTTTGGGGTAAAATGAAGAACAAGGAATACCCTTGTTTACTTGGTGAATGAGGGCGACTTCTAAGGCGCCCTTTTCCTGAAGGATCTGCACCTCTTCCAGCAGTATTTGCTGGTGATAGGCGTCTGCTCTTTGGTTTAAGCAGCCACTGGTCTAATGTGATCCTCTCCCATGCATGAATGAATGACGACAACCGTCCCCCGACCGGGGAGGGATGGGATGGGACCCAGACTGGCGAGTAATTTTGATGCGGAGACCCGGGGAGGCTCTTGGGGTGGAGTTTCTGCCTCTACCCATGCCTCTGCGCTGTCCCCATTGCTGATACTGGCTGTTGCCAGCTGAGCCTTGTTCCAAGGACCATGGGGTACCTCTTGCGCCATATTGCCCGTGTGGAGATTGGGAGAAGGACTGACCCCGAAAGGAACAGCGAGTTTGCATTTCCCCGCTGTAGAAAAGGCTTGGCTGTGATCTGATTAAGGGATTTTAGCATCTCATGCTCTTTAATTAGCCATTTCCAAGGCGTCATCCACAGCCTTACCAAACATGTTAGACTCTTGTATGGGCTTATTTATCAAGGAGGACTGAGTCTCCAGCTTGAAACCTGAATTTTTTAGCCATGCATGTCTCTTGAGTAGAGTTCCCTGTGCCAGAGTGTGTCCCGCTGTTTCAGCAGCGTCTAGTGTGTTCTTGAGAATGTTGTGGGTCACCTGTCTACCCTCAGAGACAACCACCAGGAGGCGGGATCGTGTAGGTTCAGAGACCTCCAGGAGGCCTTCTTAGAGCAGGCCCCATTGCACATCGTAACTAGCGAGAAGGGTGGTATTATTTCCAATTCTGGTACAACCGGCTGCAAACTTGCCAAGGGTATAGAGTTTTTTGCAGGCCTTATCGGGGGGAGCCTCTGCCATAGACAGTGGCACCCCCAGCTCTTTTTCTGGTGGTTGTAACAACCAGGAAGTTTGGGTGTGGGATGACCTCTAATGTACATAGGGTCAGATGGAGAGGGGCGAAAGTTTGTTGACCTGAGGGTTGACAACCCTTGTAAGGGAAGGAGATGGTGAGGAAGGAGCAAGGCGCTTCTTTATGGAGTTCAGCAGAGGAATAGTATGACTTGTGGGAGGTTTTTCTATAAGAATGTCCTCAACAAAATCCTGAACAGCCTCCTGTGTGGCGATCTGAAAGAGGTCTACTGCACTCTTTAGGATGGCATTAAATACCACTTGGGCATCTATTGGCGATGGCTGACTTTGTTGAAGTGAGGAAGGCGGGTCCAGACAAATGTGTGGGTCTGAGGTAGGAGTGGGTGAGAGCCAAGGCCCTTCATCTGCTGGTTGATCTTGTCCCCAGTCTGGGCACTCGTCAGTGGTGTCCTGACCAAAAGGAGTATCCTCATGTCTAAAAGGATCCTCATATGTTTCTTCCGGCTAAGAATACTCAAATACCTCCTCCTGATGAGTTTGTGTCAGAATAGGAAGCTTCTGAAGCTTTGGTAGAATGGGGTAGGGGTCCTCCTCCCTAGATCTCTTGGGAGTAATGCATCTTTCAAAAAAATCTATGAACTGCGACATCTTATCCATATAATTTTCAAACCTCTGCCTAGTCCACAGGGATGAAGCAGAGGGGTCTGGAGGAGGGAAAGGCTCTTCAGAGGAGGGGGAGTTACCAGCTAAAGCCCTAGAGAGGGGCTGGGGCCTTCAGAGTGCCAAAACAATAGCCACAAGACTCTAGTGTAATTTCGGCAGCTGTGTGATATTTTTGACGTGCCGGTAGGCGTCACTGCGGTTGTCGACTCTGCCGAAGCCTTAGGAGCAGACGCGCTCTTGGACGGCGTGTTGGCACTCATGTGCTTTTAAGTGGGAACGCCCTTATCAGTAGAATCCCAGTCGCATGTCTAGAAGCCAGTTGCAGGGAGGGCGCCGGAACGCAAGGTTCGGCAGGCACCAACCATGTTTACAGCAGGCCTGTTGGCGTTTGATGCTTCCTCAATGTATCTGTCGAGGAGGCTCTGGGGGTTGTGTGCTTTTCCCTGGTTGGTGCGTGTGTACCCCTGTGGCAGGGTTGTGAACTCCCCATAACAGTACCAGAGGTCTTTCTGTAGGGGCTGGGGATGGGCATCTGGGAACCAGAGGGTTCCGCCGCAAGGTCTACGGACTCCTCCAGGTCGGAGCCATGGCTGCCGCTAGAGTCCTAGTCATCCGACGTGACGGTGCCCACGTGGGAACAACCTTCGACCTGCATTGTGTAGGTCACCTGTTAAGATGGATTTCTGAAATCTGACCTGGTGAGCAAGGTTCAGAAGGCGAGCCTAGTTTCTTGGAACAGGCTAACCTTCTGAATAAGCCAGACCAATCAAGGTAGTATTGGTGGCGGTCAAGATTAGGTCTCAGGAGGGGTGAGGGTGATCGAAAGCCCACAATAAGCACACACAGCAAGGATACTACAAATGACTCTTTCAGGTGTATATAAAAAATACATATACATTTATTAAAGGCCTTTTAAATCAAACACAAGCCAAGATCAACAGTAATACTTAAACCAAAACCACACTACTATAGAACATATATACAGTTACAATGGCCTAAAGGAATGGCACACAGTAAGGGACCACAACCTGTAAGGGACAGGGGCATACAGTGCAAATGTACTTTAGGAAGTCCTTCACTTTATCAAATCCCAACTGGGAGGCAGTCCAGTCCCTACGAAGAGTGGAGCCTAGCGCTCCAAAGTACTTTCAGTGTAGACACGCGTGATTGTGCAGTTGAGCGAAAAACAGGGTCTCTTGCACGGGCTGCAGCGACACAGGAAGGTGGGTGAGGCAGTGAAGAATAAGTTCCCACTATTCGAGGAGGTTCTTCCCTAGAGGGTAGAACAGACTCTAAGAGTTGAGAATAGCTTAATAGTACAGGCTATCTCGATAAAGTTGAGTGGCCCTCAGGGGACACTTGTGCGTAAAAATTGATGTATGCGCCAGGGGCCACCAATAAGGGTTGCAAGTACTCATCGACCCAAGGCGCACTCCGGACCAAACTTCGGCAGTCAAGTCCACTTCGGTTGCGGCTTCAAATGCTGCAATTGTGGGCTCTTACTTTCAGCGGCTCAGTTGCAGGGATGATTCCATGGCGGAACAGTGACGATTTCTCCTCTCCTGGTGAAGGGATCGACCAGATTTCACTGCAGCAAGTCTCAGGGCAAAGAGGGGGTGGAGGGGAGCACAGCAGTAGCGCACCCTTGTAGTTCGTCACCACGGCTGGGCGACACAGTGACCGTGTGCACTCGGATTCAGGTGTATTCTCCTAATTCCAGATCTAGGGCACCTAGGTGTACGAAACTCGGCTGGAGAGTGCCTTATGCCCAGTGCTTGAGATCTCCAAAGTGTCAAGAGTTAAGTAGAGATGGTGGTGGTTCCAGAGAAAAGGTCCTGCGCAAGCTGGTCAGTTCACTGGTTGGCCCAGGAACACCAACGAGAAGGCTTGCTTGCAGGTTAAGGTTGAGGTGCTGTGAATAGTTGGTCCCACTATTCAAATGGCTCAAAGCGTCTTTGTAGACCTAGTTCGATCAGATGCAGAGGGGTCCTGCGGGACAACAGCGGGCTCAGGGTGCTAAACCATTGAGCGGGTCACCATCGTTTCCTCGACTCTGCTTCTTAGTTTCAGGATCCTTGGATCCTATCCTAGCTTCAGTGAGAACTCAAGAGATCGACCTGGTAGGGGTGTGAGGGCCCTTCTCTTATCCAGAATCTCCTTCGCGCCAAAACAAAGGAGGACCCAATGAGAGATCTGATCCCATACAACAATGCCAGACGTGGACCAATCACAGACGGCGGTGGTCCCAGTCATTCCCAGCACACCAGACTCTCTGACACCCAGGATGTGCATTGGAACTAGATAGACCAGCCCACATCCTGGAAGTGCACACACAAGGCATGCAGAAGTCCATGAAAGCTTGGCGTTTTGCAGGGGAATGCATGACCAAATAAGCCCTGGCCTGGGTCTGCTCGAACTGAGGAAGGCAAAGGTACTAGATGACCAAAGGACAAAACAAAGGACCTTGTGAAATGGCCATTTTGGGGCAAAGCCACTGTCCAGGGCCAAATGCGTTAAACGCGTTATGGACCGAAAGAAAGGGTTAGAAAATGTGAAAAATAACAGCTGCACCAGCTCTGTCCAAGGCACATCTGTACTTCTACCAAACAATCATCCTTTGAGGGGGTCTAAGGTCATTAGAAACAAAAAGAGGATCCCCAGCACACTGTACTGTAAGGTACTTTGTGCACTGGTAAAAATTTTGCAAAGACCTTGCAACAAAGTGAAAGACTAAGGGAAACAAAGTCTCCCAGTACTGACTGTCTTTAAGGGCATGTCAGTTTCCCCATAACAAAGTGAGCGAAAACCCAGCGGAGTGCAGCAGAAGGCTGTGCTCCACTGGCAAAAGTCGGGCTAGAATGGTCAGACAACAGCAAAAAGTTGGGGGTTCACAACTGGAGGGAAAATTACACATAAATGGAAATCTTTCCTAACACCGCCCGCTGCTTTGTCCGCCTATCTTTTAATGTTTTAGGACGAATGAGTTTGCAGGACTTACAGGAACACGTGCTGTGGTCACAAGGTAAGCATCTATTGCATTTGCAATTAGTGTCTTTCCAGTGGTCTTTTCCGTTGCACAACGGACACAATTTAAATGGGTCCTCTCCGTAGTAGAGGTAAAAGGCATATAGACCAGAAAGGGGAAAAGGAAATGCATTCTCAGAAAGAATCAACCCAGGGCCTCACTCTCCCTACTGTATGGGCCTGGGCGGAGGGTCGAGGCCACGCGGTCGACAGACGTCGATCGATGCACCAGTCGCCGGACTACAGTGGAGGTCTCTGGCGTAGGGATCCACAAAGTAGTCTTCGAAGAGAAATAGTCAAAGACTAGACGACCATTGGTTGTGGGACAACTAAATAATTATTGTGAAATATTATTTATTTGTATGGCGCCGAAGCCCACAGGCATCGGGGCGCTACAGTACCACAAGAGACAAGGATGTAAAATGGAACAGAGTTGGACGAGACACTTGGCCAAGACAAAGAAGGCCTGTTTAGTGACTAATGGACTGATAATGTCTTAGTTGAAAAGAAGCATTTTCAACGTTTTTCTTAAGATAAGGTGGTTGTGTTCCATTCTTAAATTGAGTGCGAGTTTGTTCCAGCTAGCTGCTGCGCAGTTGGGAAAGGCTCTTCCCAAACCATTGGCTTTCTTGTGAGCATTAACTACAACCAGTCCTTGGTCTTCTGATCTCAACCACCGGGCAGGTATGTAGTTAACAATTTTAGATTTCAGGTAGAGTGGGGCTTTGCTATACAGGCATTTGTGTGCCAGTGTCAAAAACTTGAATATGTTACGATCTTCACCCAGTGAAGATCTCGTCTGGAGTGGTAATGTTGTCTGATTTAGCGTTTTGCTTAATTATTCCAACTGTGTTATTTTGAATGAGTTAGTTCTTTGACAGGCATTGCTTACTGGTACCGAGCAAAAGAGCATTTCCATAGTCCAGAAGGAAAAGGATGGTTGCTCGAGCGACGGTGGTGCAATTAGCTTCATTGAGTAAAGGTTTAATTGCTCTCAACAGTCTGATGTAGTATGAGCAGTTTTTGCTCACGTATATAGCTAGTCCGTCAGAATTCATGGAGGCTTCTAATGTCATACCCAGGGTTTTACCTTGCCGACTACTGTGATAGGTGTGTCTTTGATCTTAAAAGACTTGTAGTCTGCTGTTAATTTCACTCTAGCCTGGTTGGAGCCGAAGATCATGAGCTCAGTCTTGTTGCGATTTAGGCACATCCAATTTTGATCCATCCATGTTTCTATGTTGTTATGAAGGTTGTTCACTAGTGCGCGCTGTCCTTGATGTAATTTCTGCTGAGTTCGATCACCAGCTGAGTATCATCAGCGGAGTTGGTAAAAAAGGCCTAGATGTTATCTAATATATCACACAGGAAGCGTATATATAGGTTGAAAAGAAGTGGTGAGAGACTGGCACACTGGGGGCCACCACAAAAGATGTTAGTTTCATGTGACAATGTGTCACCCCAGTGCACTCTCGATATTCTGTCTGCGAGGAATGATGTCAGCCAGCCGATTGCCTATTCAGAGCAATTTGCAACTTTCTCCAATGCCTGCTGCAATAGCTGATGGTCGAGCAACTCTTGCAAGCTCTGCATAAGGCGACTAACTAGATGGGCGGAAAAAACAATCTGAGGGACCTCGACGCATGAGGGATTTTGGGTACACTACACATCACGTTAGGGATAGTGTTACAGTAATGACCGCATCACCTTTCGATCCTCGGAGGAAATATGCAATACTCCACAATTACCACTAGATGTCAGACTATATGCATATCATGTGATTCTAAGCAGATTAACAAGCATCAGAAATGTATTTTACTGTTTTCTAAATGTGTTTGTATAATATGTCTTTTAAATGATCACTCAATATATTGAAATAGTCTGCGAACAGGTAACATAATGAACAGTTTTGAGATTTTGGGAATATTCCCATTGACATTTTGTGTCACGAAGGAAACGTGTAATAATGTACTGTGGTTTATACATTTTTTACTTTAGATTACTTTATGTATTTAATTATTGGTACCCGATGTATAGAGTGCCAAACCAGCAAATGGTGTTTCACGGCACCAGAAGAAAAAAAAGATAGGAGGGTTGGGATCTATTTGAAACAATAACGACCCTACTAGGCATTGTATCATTCGGATCGTGCAAGTGCAGTAACAAGAAGTGCAATAGAAGGGGTGTGGGGTTAGGGGAGAGTGCTGGCAGGAGCGGAATGCGATAATGCTAGGGAGAGAAGGGTAGTGCAAGAGCAGAGGGCCGAGTGTGCAATTGCTGGGAGGGGGCAGAGGAGGCAGGAAAAGGGCCCCAGGGGCTAGTTGTGTTCTATGGGGAGGCCCAGTAGACAAGTGCCAGGGAATTCAGGAGGCTCAGGGAGTGAAGGTCCACCTGCTAAGTGCAAGGACGGGGGTGGACTGGGGGAGGAGTGCCTGGTGCCCTGTAGGACTCAGAAGAATCCAGGTAGCCAGGCAAACGCAGCAGACTGGGGCATTAGCATGGGAGAGGGAAAGAAGAAGAGAAAAGGTGGGTCTTGAGGAGCTTCCGTAAATTAAGGAGATCTGGCTCAAGCCTGAGAGGGGACAGGGAGGCCATTCCAGGGGGAGGCTACTACGGAAGAGAGATCTATCCACACTCTCTGCTTGGAAAAGTGTCTGACCGGCAGAGAGTTGGAGCTAGAAGATAAAAGGGCTCTAGCATGGAGGTATTTAGGGAGAGAGAGTTGGATGTAGTGGGGTCCCAGGACCCAGAAAGCCTTGTAGATGATGCAGAGGGTCTTGAACCTGATCTGCGCAGCAACCGGGAACCAGTGGAGAGAGTTTAGGGCTGGAGAGATGCAGTCTCTGGGCTTGAGGACAAGGATAAGTCTTACAGTCCTATTCCGGATTAGTTGAAGGGGGCAAAGGGAGGATAAAGGTAGAACGAGGAAGAGGCTGTTGCAGTAGTCCAGCCTAGAGAGGTCCTGAGCTCTGGAGACAATGAGTTTCTGGGGGAAGGTGAGGGAAGGGAGAATACCTCTGAGGAGGTGAGGCTGAAAGTGGGCCTTCTTGGCAAGATCCACAATGTGAGGAGAGAAGGAGAGAGAGGAGTCGAAGATGACACCAAGGTCTTTTGCCTCACAAGAGAGTAAAGGGAGGGTACCCATGGAGGGCAGACAGAGGGAAGGAGGGAGCTGGGGTTCTAATGAGAAGGATTTCAGTCTTACTGGCATTAAAACAGAGAATGTTAGCAGAGCACTAAGCCTGAATAGCAGTCAGTCCGGAATGTGAGAGGAAGGAGAGAAGGCAGAGGAGGGAAGCTTGAAGGAGAGCTATGTGTTGTCTAAATAACACTGGACATGAGGAGAGAAGGTGAAGAACATGTGGGCCAGAGGGGCAAGGTAGATGTTGAAGAGCCATGGCGAGATGATCGAGCCCTGAGGAACGCCGCAGGTGGAGAGTGCGAGATGATCGAGCCCTGAGGAACGCCGCAGGTGGAGAGTGTGATCGGGAACAGAAAAGGGCTAAGTTGAACCTGAGAAGGTCGGTCAGTGAGGAAGGAAGTCAACCAGTCTAGTGCTAGGTCAGTGATGCCTATTTATAAGGGTGGCATGATTGACTGTATCAAAGGCAGAGGAAAGATCAAGAAAGATGAGAACGGAAGGAGAGTTGGAGTCAGGATTTGAGAGCAAGTCTTCACGGGTGTTCAGGAGAGCAGTTTCCATGCCTCTGGTAGCTCTGAAGCCAGACTGGTGGTTGTGGAGACAACCAACAGATTCAGTGTGGTGGATCAGTTGGGAGATGATCAGCTTCTCCAAGAGTTTGCCCAGGAAGGGGGTTATGAGATGGGCCGGTAGTAAGCCGGGCAGGAGGGGTCGGCAGATGACTTCTTGGGGAGAGGGTGGACAAGGGAATACTTGAGGGGGTAGAGGGAAGGAGCCAGTGGCAAAGAAGTGATTTGCTCCAGCCTTGGCTGATTTATGCAGGGAAGCGATGTTGTCCTTGATAGTTCTGGAGGAGCAGGGGAGCACCTGTTTGGAGACTTTCATAGAGAGGACTTGTCTAGAGACCTCATCCAGTGCTATGGGCGAGAAAGAGGAGAGTAGGAAGGGGTAAGGGGGGCCAAGGGAGGCCTGAGAAGGGTGTGGAAGGAGCGAGGGGTGTAGAGGAGTGAGGACAGGATGTCCTGAGTTTTGGTTATGAAGTGGGTGCCCAGTGCAGTGCAGAGGGTCAGGGATGGCAGAGGAGAAGTGGAGACTGCAGTAGGATTGGTGAGTTCCTTGCAGATTTTGAACAGTTCACCCATGTTAGTGGCCCCTTTTTATCCCTACTTGTGCTGTCCCTCGTACGCCTCCTTGATGGCCATAACCATCCACCTTGCTATGGAAGCCTTGGAGGCTTGACAGCCAGGCTTTCACCACGCCCCCAAAAGGTGACAAAGAGGGCGTCAGATTTTCGGAAAGTTCTTGGTCCTGTCCAGGTAGTATTTCAGCACACGCCTCACGTCCAGACAGTGCAATACCCTCTGAGCGTCATCCTTGGGGTCCTCAAATAATGTTGGTAACACCATTTCCTCATTTAAGTGAAAAGAGGAGACAACCTTAGGTAAGACTGTAGGGTGATTTCTAAGCACCTATGAAAAGAGAAAAGGCTCTGAAGTCACCAGCGCCTGGATTTCACTGATCCGAAGTGCGGAGGTAAGGCCTACCAGGAGGGCCATCTTAATGGTGACTAGCCCGATGTCTGCAGACGTCATAGGTTTGAATGGTTTACGCGCCAAAGCGCCCAAGACCACATTGAGGTCTTTTAAGTGTCTTTTATCCACCAGATTAGAGGATGAAAATACCTCCTCCTTTGAATTCCTGTAGGCCCCAATGGCCGCCAGATAGGTGAGGCATGTGTCTACCTGCACCCCTGAGTGTGTGAGGTGCACAGAGAAGGATAGCACGTTGTCCAGAGTGCAGGTCAACGGATCAACCTCCTTTGATTCCACCCAGTGACAAAACCTGGTCCACTTGCTTTTGTACTGGCTCCTGGTAGCATCGCTCCTAGCCCCTTGTATAATGTCTAGGTTAGCTTGTGACAAATGCAGAGGCCTCAGTGTGACTTGTTCAGGAACCACGCTACGAGGGCTAACCTCTGGGGGGTGGGAGGAAATGACTGTGCCTCCCTGTTGAGAGAGTAGGTTGGCTGGGACCAGTGGAAGGTGCACTGAGGCCTGATCCAACAGGCTGAGTAATTCTGATAACCATGGCCTGGATGGCCCCCACAGAGCTATCAGGATGATACAGAGGTGCCGTGCCTCCCTGATCTTGCAGATCACTTTGTGCACCAGGGGAGTGTGAGGGAAGGCATACGCATTCATGTTGTTCAACTGGAACTGCATTACGTCGCCCAGGGAGCCCCTTCTGTGTCCCTGCCAGGACGTGAACTGGGCGCACCTCCGGTTGGACCAGGTGGTGAAGACATCCACCTGAGGATGACCCCACTTGTTGAAGATCCCCTGAAGGACATGTTCGTCCAACTGCCATTCGTAGTTGTCCGCACCCAGCCTGCTGAGCCTGTCCGCCTCTAGTTTGGACTCCGCCAGGAGGTGGATTGCTGCCACATGCATGTTTACTAGAGCCAATTCCCAAATGTTGACTGCTAGAGTGCAGAGGGGAGCGGACCTGGCGCCACCCTGCTTGTTGATTTAATACATGCTGGTGGAGCTGTCAGTCTGAATGAGGATCGCCTTGCCGCTGATCGGAAGGGAAGGCTTTGAGAGCGAGCCAGATGGGTATCAGGTAATATTATCCCCATTAATAATGTCGCCATACATATTGTTGCTGGGAAACAGCATAGGCAACATTATTTATGGAGATAATTGATGGGGTAAATGGGAGCGGGGGTGTCCCCCACTGCCTTTGAGAAAATATGGGGGTTCCAGGGGTGTTTCCCGCAGGTCCCATGTGGATATGGCAGCAAAAAAATTGCACCATTCTTGTACGGCGACATTTTTGGGGGATTTTATCACATGGAACCACCAGGTGGCCATCAACTCAAGCCAGTTGATGTGGGCCGCCTGCTCTTGACTGGACCATACCCCATGGACACTGTGGCTGCCAAGGTAGCTTCCCAGCCCTCTAGGGATGGGTCTGTGGTGATGTAGACCTGAGGTGCTAGTTGACGGAATGGGGCTGCCTATCCGCAGGTTGATGTCTGTGCTCAACCAGACTAGGTCCTGGTGGAGATGATGTGGGATGCTGACCTGCTCTGCCTGGGAACCCCTCTCCTGACTCCAGGAGGCTGCGAAGTGCAACTGCAAAGGCCTAATTTTGAGCCTCGTATGCAGCACTGCCAGGAGACATGCCGCCATGATGCCCAGGAGGTGTTGGTTCCACCATGCCGAGGTCACTGCTCTGCTGAGAATGTGCCCCGTGGCCTTCTTGATGGCTGCGATCTTGTACGCTCAGGGGAAAATCCTCTCAGAGCTTGTATTCCAGATAAGGCCCAGGAAGGTTAGACTCTGCATGGGCACCAACTGCGACTTCGAGATTGATGGAAAAACCCAGCTTGTGTAGTGTATTCATGAGGGTGGAGGCAGTGTGCTGGACTCCCTCTGAAGACCTTGCCCTGACTAGCCAGTCGTCTAGATTTGGGTAGATGTGATGTCCCTGTGCCCTGAGTAGGGCTGCAACAACATTCATCAGTCTTGTAAAGACCCTGGGGGCCGAATGAAGGCCAAAGGGTAGAACCTTGTATTGGAAATGAAATCCCATGATCCTGAAGCTCAGAAAGGACCAATGGGGATGCCAGATCGGGACATGTAAGAAGGCATCCTTCAGATCCAGGGAGCACCTCTAGTCTCCTGCACACAATGTCTCTGCTATTAGCGCTAGAGTAACCATCTTGAACTTTTGGAGAGGAAAGGAAAGGTTCAAGGTGTACAGGTCCAACACAACTCTCAGGACAGCCTGGTTCTTTTTGTGTATGGCAAAAATCTGAATAGAAGCCCAGATCCGATGAGAGGCTGGGACTTCCTCCACTGCCTGACTCTCTACGAGCGAGCAAATTACTGCCAACAGAGTTTCTGTACCAATCTGTGGGAGCGGATGGGAGGAGAGAGGAGAAGGAGGGATAGGTAGCCGAAGCCCGTGGATACTAAGAAGAGGATCCATGGGTCTGAGAACCTTGTACGCCAGCATTGAGCGTGAAGGGCAGCCTGCCCCCCACCAGAGACTCGTGGATCTGGATGATGCGTCATGCTTTCTTGCACTCTGAAGCTGGAGCACCTGTGCTGGCTCGGGGATCTGTCCGGTTGTCTGCACCGTCTCTCTTGGAATCTCCTAAAGCCTCCAAAGGACCGATCCTTCTCTGAGAGCTGGTGCGCCTGGCTATATGCTTTGACAGGGGACTTGGTGAGGATCGATAAGGACTTCGCAGTCTGCGAAATATTCTTCTTATCGAGTTGCTCATCCCTGGTCGAACGGAACAGATTTCCCCCCTCAAAAAGAAGGTCCAGTATACGCGCCTGTACATCAGGGTTGAACTTGGTCGCACTGAGCCAAGCCGTCCTCCTCATGTAAGTAACAATGCAAATGGCCCGACCTGATATATCTATGTGAGCCACCATGGACTCCATTCTGTCCTGTGCCACTATTTTGGCTTCTGTCAGCCCGGCCTTGAAGCGAGCCTGGCTCTGTACAGGTAGTTCTGGTAGGAAGTCTGCAATCTCTCGCCAGAGTCTAGTTGACTGATGCCAGCATGGCATCCGCATTGGACTGGTGCAAATGGATTGTAGTGTTGGAATAGATTTTCTTTCTGTACGCCTCCAGGATCTTTTCCTCCTTACTCAAGAGTGCAGCGGCTGATGTAGCTGTGGACGATTGAGGCTTAGAATAAAGTGATGCTGCCGCAATCACAGAGGAGTGTGGCTGGTGCTGTGCCAATAGTAAAAGGGGGTCCCCTTCCATTTGCCTAAACTTAGCACTGAGACGCCAATTGGTAGGCTGGGTAGAGTGGGGTGGCTGGTAGCTGAAGCAGCCTCAGTACTCGTGCTGGTAATGCGACCTGCTAGGTCCCTCTCGCTCGAACGCTTCCTCCGGAAAAAGTCGCCTTTGCGTGGTGCGGAGGAGAACAGTGCACCTACCTTGGCCCTGGTCTTCTACTTCACAAAATTTTTTAGGTCCTCTGGAGGCGACCTTCTGAAGAGCTCCCTCCACCTGGCTACTCGGTTCTTCAGTGCGCGCGGTGTGAGTGCATCGCTCGCAGTACAGCCTTGCCAGCCGTGGTCAGGGCCAAGGCAGCGAAGGCAGAGGTTGTGGGGGGTCAGACACCTGCGGAAGCCTGCCGTCGTCGACATGCGCTGGGAAGGAACGTGGCGCCAGAGGACAGAGTGGTACCTGATTAAAAAGAAGAAAACAAAGACGAAAGTACTTCTCTGGGGAAGAGCGCGTGGAATTACTAGGTGGAGGCCTAACCCAGGAGCGCTGGTGAAAGGAGTCTGTTCCTGTCGATGCGGAAAAGAGGACTGGGGAGTAGCGCCAGTAGGCGGAGTAAGGAAAGCGCATGCTCCTAGGACCGCGCTCATCTAAATTTAAAGGGGAAGATGATTTTTCTGGTGAAAAAGGTTCCGTCTCCCGTCCTAACGAGGGACGCCCATACAGTATGGAGGAACAGGGACGGGACATAGGAATACGTTACATGCACACAATGTTCGACTATAGTACTACAGACACCTGTAAAACCAAATCCAATGCAGATATACCAAACACCATCAGGATTTTCAGTTGAACATGTGGAAGACACTGTCACCTTACTGAACTTAGTAACGGATGAGGAATATACAACCTGGAGCTCAGCAGAGGAACAAGATATCCCTATGACTATCTGAAGAAAAAACTTTGAAACAGTCAAAAGGTTTACCGATATTGCCTGTTGACAATGTGATTGATCTTTTTCAAAAAGCAATACTTAAGGATTTACGATTTAATTATCTGTCCAATAAACACATTAAAGTTAACCACAACCTTACTTTGGAAGAAAAACAAGCACTTAAAAATCTGGAAAACAATCCTGAAATCGTTACTAAAATGGCAGATAAAGGGGGAAAAATTTTAATAATGAACAGAGAAGACAATGTCCACGAAGGACATACATTTGAACGTCTCTGAATGCTATCAAAAACTACTGCAGAATCCGGTACCACGTCTGACTTGTGAATGGCAAACTACGAGAAAAGCCTTGTGTAATGAGTCACTACTCACTGATAGATACAATTATATGAACATTCAGTGTACAACAATGGCGACAATCTATTTCTTACATAAAATCCACAAATAATTTACAAAATTTCCATCACGTCGACCATTAATTAATGATATTTGCTCTTTGACAAAAAGGATTTCTCAATATATTGATATCCATTTGCAAACACTGGCCTCAAGCTTGGCCTCTTTCATCAGAGACACTAAATACGTTATCTAACAACTGAACTCCATCCCATGGGAACCAACCTATAGATTTGTCACACTAGATCTGACATTTCTTTACACAAGTATCCAAAATCACATGGGAATCAAAAGCACTGAATATTTTTTGAAAACAGGCCAATTTCTTATCAAACACAAAAAAAAATGATATCTATACTCAAATTTCCACTTTACAGCAATATTTTCTGTTTTGATGACCAGCTGTACCAACAACTTCAGGGAACGGCTATGGGATCGAAATTTGCCTCATCATATGCAACTCTTTTCATGGACAACTTTGAGATCAACCATGCATGGAAGCATAACTCATTTAATGAGAATCAAAATGTAAAATACTGGAGACATTCTCGTAATATGGGATGGAGATTGATCATCTCTTCTACAATATGACAACTACCCCAACAGTAATGAATATAACATCAAACTCACAATGAATGAAAATACTTAAAAGGAAAACATTTTTAGATTTGGAACTTTTGTTTGAATTTGTCATTCTGTACATAGTCTCTTTACAAAACCAACGGCAGAAAACAGTATTTTACACGCCAACAGTAATCATCTTAAACATACTATTAGCAACATCCCTTATGGTGAGATACTCAGAATAAAAAGAAACTTCAGTGTATATGAAGACTATAGGACCCATGTGGATAAATCCTTAAACAAATTTAGCCAACGTGGATCCAAATGAAAAGACCTCCAAAAGGCAGTATCCAAAGCAAATTTGATTAATAGCGTCTACCTACTAACAGATAAACCTTAAGTTCTAACTAAAAGCAAAATGGAGAAAGTTAAATTTATCACTACTTACAGTTTGGATGCCAATACAACTGGATCAAGCCCTAAATAAGCACTTAGACGATGTACCATCATTCATATACAGGAAGTCGCCAATGATCAAAAAGAACAAGTTACTTTCTTACCTGGTAACGTTCTTTCGATGGGATGGTCCGACGACGTATTCCATATCTATGACATGTAATCACCACAGCTGTGCTGCTTCGGAAACTTTTTTCGGCGTCTGCGTCCTGCGTCGATGACGTCGATGCGCCGTCGTCGAGGGCCTCCTCCGACGTCATCCGATGTGATAAGTAGGACGCACGACGCCCGTAGCCTCAGTTGTAGTTTTTTCCCCCAGAACGTGTGACACTAGTCAACTGCCAGTCAGACACAAAGCCTTGCGGAACGTAAGCTGCAATCGCAAAAGAAATTCTGCAGCGGGGAAGGCAGGGCGGGAGCGATATGGAATACGTCGTCGGACCATCCCATCGAAAGAACGTTACCAGGTAAGAAAGTAACTTGTTCTTCGAGGGGATTGGGTCCTCCGACGTATTCCATATCTATGACAGACTCCCAAAGCAGTACCAAAGCAAGGAGGAGGGAAAGAATTTAGAATCAAGATTTAGAATAGCCAATCAAATAGCAGAGCAAAGGACCGCCTTGCCAAAGGCCAGATCCTGTGCTCGGATGGAATCGAGGGAATAGTGACGTACAAATGTATGTACTGAAGCCCAGGTGGCTGCATCACAGATGTTGCGAATAGGAACACCCCTCTGCAGGGCAGTAGACGCAGCCATACCCCTGGTAGAATGGGCCCACAAGCCAGCCGGTGGGTCCTTACCCGCCAAGCGGTAACACTCCGAGATGGCCAAAATAATCCAGCGAGACAAAGTCTGTTTCGTCACAGCTTGCCCCAAACGCTTTCCAGCGTAACCAATAAAGAGTTTATCGTCCACTCTGACCCGGGACATGCGTGAAACATAAAAGCTTAAAGCTCTCCTAGGATCAAGCCTATGGAGCCTCTCCTCTTCCTTACCAGGATGCGGAGGAGGATAGAATGCCGGAAGAACAACCTTCTGGGCCAAATGACTTCCGTCACTACCTTCGGAAGAAAAGAAGGACGAACTCTAAGGACAACCCTGTCCTTGTGAAATACAGTGAAGGGAGGCTTAACTGAAAGTGCCTGTAACTCACTCACTCTGCGAGCGGAAGTAACCGCAACTAAAAACACAGTTTTCAGAGTTAACAGCCTCAAAGGGCAAGAATGTAAAGGCTCAAACGGAGCACCCATAAGAAACTTAAGAACAAGGTTTAAATCCCAACCGGGCACCAGGAAAGGTGACGGAGGGAACACATTAGTGAGCCCTTTCAGAAACTGTGAAATCAAAAGGGATTTTAAAGTAAGAACACTCTTCAGACGAGCGCTTAAAGATGGACAGCGCCGCCAGATAACCTTTAACGGTACCCACTTGCAAGCCCCTGTGGGCCAAAGAAAGTAAAAAGGACAGAACCATGGGGATGTCACATGCAAAAGGATCCACATTCTGAACTCTGCACCAGTCGCAGAACTTACGGCAACGGTACAGAGACTTTGTTGCTGGCCTTCGGGCCGAAAGCAACACCTCATCACGTCCTCAGGGTTCTAATGAGAAGGATTTCAGTCTTACTGGCATTAAAACAGAGAATGTTAGCAGAGCACTAAGCCTGAATAGCAGTCAGTCCGGAATGTGAGAGGAAGAAGAGAAGGCAGAGGAGGGAAGCTTGAAGGAGAGCTATGTGTTGTCTAAATAACACCTTATACCTCAACCTTTCAGAAGCCAAGCGTGAAGGTTGAGGGATCCGACCTCTGGATGGAGAACCAGACCCCCTTCCAGTGAGAGCAGATCGTCTCGGTAGGGAAGACGACGTGGAGGGCAGATGGATAAGTCGAGAAGGTCCGGGTACCACGTCCTCCGAGCCCACGCCGGGGCAATGAGGATCATCCGGGAACCGAACTTCCGTAACCTCCGCAGCACTAGCGGGATGACGGGGACCGGAGGAAACGCGTACAGCAGCGGGAATGACCACTCCACCACGAACGCGTCTCCTAAGGCTCCTTTTGGAGGAAATTCCCGCGAGCAAAACCTTTCGCACTTCCGGTTGACACTGGAGGCGAAGAGATCCACTTGAGGGGTCCCCCAAAGGGCGAAGAACTCCAGGAGAATCTCCTGAGCCACCTCCCACTCGTGAGAGATTGCGCTCTGCCTGCTCAGAGCGTCCGCCGTCACGTTCTCGTCTCCGGCCAGATGAACTGCCAAGATCGAAACTTCCTGCTGGATGGCCCAGAACTCGAGCTGCATCGCCTCCCTGCACAGAGGAAGTTACCCTGCCCCCCCCTTTTTTGTTGAGGTAGTGAATGGCCACTGTATTGTCCGTCAGGATCAGGACACTCTGTCCTCGCACAGTCGGCAGAAAAGCCTTCAGGGCTAGCCTGATGGCCCTCAGCTCCAAAAGATTGATATGGAGTCTGGACTCCGACGGAGACCAACGACCGCTGACTGTCAGCCCGTTGGCATGAGCTCCCCATCCCGTGAGGGATGCATCCGTCACGATCGTCACCTCCGGCCAGGGAAGCCAAAATGGAGCCCCCCTCATCAAGTTGCCTTCGACGGCCCACCACAGAAGATCCCGGGTGAACGAGGGCGGCACCTGAACCGGGTCCGACATCCTGCCAGAGGACTGCGACCATTGCGTCTTGAGTGCCCACTGCAAAGATCTCATCCGCAGGCGAGCCTCTGGCACCAGAAGAATGCAGGATGCCATGAGGCCGAGCAACCTCAAGAACTCGAACGCAGGGAGCGTCTGGGCATGCTGAAACTTGTGCACCATCTGCTGAATGTGAAGAGCCCTCACCTGGGGAGGAAAACACTGCCCCAGGGAAGTGTCGACCACTGCTCCGATGTACTGGAGCCGCTGTGTTGGCGTCAAATGGGACTTCTTTACATTGAGGGAGAAGCCCAGCCTGTGAAGGGAGCGGCAGGTGACGGACAGATGATCCAGGACTTGCTCGGGAGAGCTCCCCCTGATCAACCAATCGTCCAGGTAGGGGTAGACGTGAATCCCCCCTTGCCTGAGATGCGCTGCCACCACCACCATGAGCTTGGTGAAAACCCTCGGGGCGGAGGTCAATCCGAACGGCAGGACCCGAAACTGAAAGTGCGAGTTGCCAACCGCAAACCTCAGGTACTTCTTGTGCTTGGGATGGATCGGCACATGGAAGTAAGCATCCTTGAGGTCGAGTGACACCAACCAGTCCTGAAGCTGAAGGGCCTGGAGGACTTGAGAGAGAGTAACCATCTTGAACTTGTCCTTCCTGAGGAGTTTGTTCAAACCGCGCAAGTCCATAATGGGTCTCAATCCCCCGTCTTTCTTCGAAATCAAAAAATAAGGGGAATACCATCCCTTGTTCCTCTCCGCTACAGGCACCAGTTCTATGGCGCCTTTCTCCAGCAGGGCTTGAATTTCCTGCGCAAGGAGCGGATCCGGACTCTGCAAAGAGAGGTTCCCCGGTGGATTGTCGCGAGGCCTGTGCCGAAAAGGAATGCAGTAGCCGTGGGTTATGATCTCCAGAACCCACACATTTGAAGTAATGGCTTGCCACTCTACAAGATGCTGCGCCAGCCTTCCCCCAACCGGCGAACCATGGGACATGGCCTCACGACTGAGTGGGAGCGGCTGCGGCGTTACCTGAGGGCAAAGAGGCAACTGCCCGAGCGGCCTTGGCACCACGGGTACCCTGTCGTCCACCTCTGGTACCCCTGCGGTGGCCTCTGACTGCCAGCTCCTCTCGCATTACTGAAGGATGAGCAATAGCGAAAGGAACCACCCCTCTACTGCTGTCCCCTAGGACGAAAAGGCAGAGGTTGGCGAACTGCAGCGCCCAACGACTTCGCTGCAGCTTTTGAGGTCTGCAACCTCTCAAGGCTCTCGTCAGCCTTGCTGCCAAAAAGGTGTTCACCGTCAAAGGGCATGTTGAGGAGCCGGGACTGCACATCAGGAGCAAACCCCGACTTCCGCAACCACGCAAACCTGCGTATCACGGTGCTCGCCGCCATGGACCTACTGACGCATTCAGCTAAATCCAAACCCGACTGAACGGATTCACACATGGCATCCTTACCATCCTGGACCATAGCAAGGAAACCATCCCATTCATCCCCTTCAGGAATATGTTCAGCCGCCAACGCAACACAGTTCCACAGAGTGTGTGTGAAACGAGACAAGGCACAAATGGAGTTGGCCGCCTGAAGCGTCATACCACCAGAAGAAAACACTTTCTTCGCCCAGCCATCAAAACGTCTGTCGTCCCTATCAGGAGGGATGGTAGGGTACGACGCCTGCTTTGCCGGGGCCGTGGCCGCCTGCACCACCAAACTCTCCGGAGTGGGGTGCCTGGTCAAGTAGCAGGGGTCGCTACTGGCTGGACGGTATTTTCGTGACAAGGATCTGCCCACCGCCGGGAGACTCTCAGGAGCAGTCCAAGCCCCCGCCACCCTTCTCTGTAAAGCCATATGGAACGGCAGTACCGGGTCAGTTGGGGGACCAACATCAAGGATGTCCGTCAGATCATCCTGCACAAACTCCCCTGGGGGAGCAGACCATCCCAAGTACTCAGAAACCCTAGCCATAAGGCGCCAGTACGAGGAATCGGCATGAGAGCCAGGCTCAGGCCTACAAAACTCCACCTCCGGAGAGGTGTCCAGTCCACTGGCATCATGCAGTGACTGTCTCAATTCGTCAAACTGACTATGGCCTGAGACAATGTCATCTGGAACCTGACTAGGAACCAGGCCATCAGAATCCTCATCCGCCTCTGAAATATAGTCCAGGTGGCGAAAAGAAGGCACCCGAGAGTGCTTGCTCTTAACCAGAGCCTTCCTAGGGGGTACTCCCGTGCCACGGGGTACCTCAGACACGAAAGGCGTCGATGGCGTCGAGCGAATCGGCGCCGGCGTCGAGAGAACCGGCATCGGCGCCGAGAGGATCGGCGCCGAGAGGATCGGCGTCAACGTCAGACGCAGCGCCTCCAGCATCGGCGGCGTCGACACAGCCCTCGAGGCCGGAGCCCCGAGCGCGTCCCTCGCCGACCCGAGCGTCGACGGCCTCGACGACGTCCTCGAAGCCGGAGCCTCGAGAAAGCCTGTCGACGCCCTCGACGCCTCAGACGTCGATGTCTTCCTCTAAGACTTCACAGGTGCAAACGGTCTCGAACGCGTCGAGGACCGGGACCTGGAACGGGTACGGCGAGAACGAGTCTCCTTGTCCGAATGGGACCTCTCCCGTGACTCGTGCCGACCACTCTTGCGAGCGGTGTCTCTCGACCTCACACGACCGACCCCACTCGGGGGCGCGGACGGCGTAGTACCCTGCGACTCAAGAATCGCCAGCATTTTCTTCCCGAAGGAAGCCCATTCCTCCGGCGTCGCACGGCTGGTGGGGTAAGCGACGTGCCGGGCAGAGTCCTCCGAGGAGGACCTGGAAGACGACCGGTGTCGGCGCTTCCGAGAACGCCTCGAAGAGGCTGAGGAGTGGCGAGACCGACTCCTAGAAGGAGACCCACGAGACTTCCGACGATGACGCGGAGAGTCACCCCTCGAATCATCCGTCGAAAGCCCCTCAGACTTCGACTTCCTGGGCTTGGACACCCGACCTACCGACAACAACTTCTTACGTTCGCGTAAGGCTTTGGACGTGAGCGACTGGCAGTCGATACAGTCATCCGTGTCGTGGGCCTCCCCGAGGCACCAGAGGCAGGCGTCGTGCGAGTCCGTCACCGACATCTTGGACCCACACTCCCCGCACTTCTTGAAACCCGGACGCGGGGTCGAAGACGAAGTAGAAGACATCTTCACACGAAGGATTTGCACAAAACGAACAGGTTCGAAGAACCGAGAAGAACAGAACTCCAAAGAGTCGAGGCGTGAACCGAGGATCACGAAGCAACACTTTTGCGGAAAAAACGGAACTGAGGCTACGGGCGTCGTGAGTCCTACTTATCACATCGGATGACGTCGGACGTCGGAGGAGGTTCTCGACGACGGCGCATCGACGTGATCGACGCAGGACGCAGACGCCGAAAAAAGTTTCCGAAGCAGCACAGCTGTGGTGATTACATGTCATAGATATGGAATACGTCGGAGGACCCAATCCCCTCGAATATGATTATTCCAGGTTTCCTTAAACCAATATCAGGAGCAAAAGATTAATGAACGATGTGGAATTTGAGACCAATTAAGGGGAACCACAAGTGTGGGAATTGTAAAATTTGCCCTCAAATGATGAATGGTAAGAGCAATATTGAGTTGCCGAATGGGAAAAAGAAAGAAGGAAGAAGTTACTTACCTGTGACTGTTGTTCTCCAGCATGGGTCTGGCATGGATTCACATGCTCATTAATAAAGAATACATAACAGTAGACACATGCAGCAATCTCTTACCTCCTCACCAGGCTCACCTTCATGTAAACAGGTTGTGCAGCACTGCTTGGCCGACTTTGACTCCTCCCTGGAATCCCTGTCGATGCAATAGAATTTTGTGAAGGTCTGCGTCGACCTTCACGTAGCAGCCCTGCAGATGTCCAGCAGGGGCACACCAGAAAGGAACGCCGTTGTAGCAGCAATCCCTCTGGAGGAATGGGCTCTCATACGGCCAGGCTGCGGTCGGTTGGCCAACGGGTGACAGTGGGTGATACAGCCGGAGAGCCACCTGGAAATGGAAGCCTTGGACAGGGCCTTCCCATGGTTCACAGGACCAAAGTTCACAAAAAGTTGAGAAGTTTTCCGGAAACTGTTTGTGCGGTCCACTTAAAAATTCAGCAATCGAGCCACATCCAGCGAGTGCAAAGTCCTTTCAGCTGGCGACGAAGGCATTGGAAAAAACACAGGTTACACCAAGGGTACGTTGAGGTGGAATTTCCACGGAACGTTGGGCAGGAAGGAAGGGTGCTTCTGCAACACCACCCTCGTCGCGTGAAAAGTCAAGTAAGGCCGCTTGCATGACAGGGCCTTGATCTCACCTACTCGTCTTGCAGAGGTGATGGCCACGAGGAAAGCTGTCTTCCACGCCAGAAAATTGAGCGTAGCTGAATGCACAGGTTCGAATGGGGCCCCCCCATGAGCCTAGTCAGCACCACATTGAGTACCCACGCCGGGGCCTTTACCGGCGGGAACGAGCAGAACAGTCCTTTGATGAACTCTTTAACTAGACAGTGCAACCACAGAGAAGACCGTGCGGAGATCTGTGTAGCAGGAGATAGCCGCCAGATGAACCTTAATGGAGGCATGAGCAAGTCCTGATTTGGCCAACAACAGTAAATATGGAAGTACTTGAGGTGCCGTGATCCGCAGAGGGTCGATCTTCTGATAACGGCACCAAATTGCAAAGCTCTTCCATTTGTGTCTGTAGCATTTCAAAGTAGACAACGCCCTGGCCTTGACGAGAATCGCTTTGCAGTCCGCCGGAAGATCGTAGCCACTAAACTCTAATGCTGCAGGAGCCAGGCCTTCAGGTTCAGGGACCCTGGGTTGGGGGGAAGAATGGCGCCTCCTTCCCTGGCGAGAAGATCCGCAACCACTGCAAGATTGACTGGTGGTGATGCCGACATGCTGAGCAGGTCAGGGTACCAGATCTGTCTCAGCCACGCTGGTGCAACGAGGATCATCCGGCACTGTCCGAGTTGATTGATGTCTCAAAGAAGCAACGGCAACAGAGGGAACTGTTAGGAAAGATTTGTTAATTGTGGGTAATTTTCCTTCCATGTGGCAACCCCTAAACTTTTTGCTGTTGTTTTCACCATGATCTAGACTTTGCCAGAGAAGTGCAGCTTTCTGCCGCACTCCTCTCGGCTTTCGCTCCATTCTTGCGGGGAAACTGACATGCCCTTAAAACAGTCAGTACCAGGAAACGTTGTTTTCCGTCGTTTCTTCATAATGTTGCAGCTTACGCGCAACATGGCACAAGAGGGCACTGTAAGCTAAGTTACTGCTCTCTTGGGTCTCTAGTCTTCTACAGGCCCTAGATACTCTCTTTGGATTGTAAATGAACGGTGCAAGTGAATCACGGACGGGATTGGTGGCAGCGATCGTTTGTGTTTTTGAGCTCCTTTTGGCGTTTTAAGCGCGTTTCTCGCACTTAGCCCAAAATGGGGGCCTGGCTCCCAAAATGGCCAGACCACGAGGCTCTTTGTCCTGTCCGCTGACCGTCTTGCCCCCTTCACCTCCCCCAGGTCGAGCTGACCCGGGGCCTTCCTTATTTGGGCATGTACTTTCCCACAGAACACAGATGCTTTCGCGGGCTTCTACAGGCCTGGTGTGTGCCTCCAGGATGGGGGCTGGGATGTCTGGTCCCAATACACATCCTGGGTGCCAGAGAGTCTAGGGTGGTGTGAATGCCTAGGACCCCCGTGGTCCGTGATGAGGTCCACAGATGGTGTGAGTGTTTTATGAGCGGATCTCCCATTGGGTCCCCTCCGTTTTGGCGCGAAGGGAACCCCGGATAAGAGGGGGCTGGAAACGCCACTACCAGGTCGATCTCCTGAGTTCTCACGAACAAAGGAAGACAGGAGCCAAGTATCCTGCAACCACGAGGCTGAACCGAGGAATCGCTGGTGACCCGCTGAAGGACTGCTCCTCTGCACTGCTGTCGCTTTGTGAAACCCTTTCTACCTCGGATCGAACGAGAAGGCCTGTCCTGGTACTTCGACCCTTGGAATAGTGGGAACAACTATTCTCTGCATCTTCCCCATCTCCTGCACGTAAGCCTTCGGAAGTGTCTCTGGGCCATCCAGCAGACTGACCAGCCTACCCAGGAGTCTTGCTCTGTAACCGCCACCAGGTTGTGTTGTATTACGAGTCCTTGTCACTCTCACACAATTCGTACACTTGGCATTCCCAGGTCTGAAGTGAGTAGTGTACATTTGGCTGAAATACACACGGCTGCTCCGTTGCCCTGCTGTGGTAACAAACTGTGCGGGTTCACTGCGTTTGGGATGCCCTCAACTCAACTTCTGCTGCTGCGGAATCTACACGATGAGACATCCCCTGCTCCTATCTGAACCTGCCAGCACTGAAACGGACGCGGAGAAGCCTGGGTCTGCTTGCATCGGGGACCGGTGAGTAGCATCGCTAGGAACTGGTCGCCCTCCTGCAGGAGCCCATAGCTTTTCCCCGCTGTCTAACAGCACACCTTTCCGTACTCGCGCTCTGCTTCTGCCCACAGTGGAGGCTGCGCTTGAGTCGCAGAGCTCTGTTCATCTTCATTTGTTCACCAAACTAAACTGCCTGATTCCCTCGAAGAGACTCCCCTTTTTGCCAGTCGGCACCAGTGTGTGCAGGTACTTTTGAGCACAAGGCTCCACTCTTCGTAGGGCTTGGACTTCCTTTTAGTTAGGTGCCTCTGAAGGCGGACTGGGTCTAATTATTATTCGCACTGCCTGTTTTCCTCCCCATCTAGGTGGTCTACACATTTCGTGCGTCTAACTTGTTAGACTTGTTTGTATTTGTGTATATATTGTATTGGTTTGGTATGTGTTGGTTTACTGGAGTTTTATTGTGATTTCTCGCTACGGTCAATGTTACAAAGGCCTTGGAATAAATGTGTATATATTTTTAATATAACACCTGTTTGGAGTAATTTGTAAGTGTCCTTGCTTTGTGTGCTCATTGCGGGCTTTCAGTCACCCTCACCCCTCTTGAGACCTAGTCTTGACCGCCGCGATCGCTACCCTGATTGGTCTGGCTTGTCCAGAGGTTACCCTGTTCCAAGAAACTAGGCTGGCCTTCTGAACCTCTGCCCCTCCAGGACAGAGTTCAGAAATCCGTCTTAACAGGAACGCATACAGAAACAAGCCTTCCCAAGGGTATGAGAATGCATCCCCCATGCTCCTCGGCTGGGGGAACCTGCTTTCAAACCTCGGCACTTGGTGTTCGTCGACGTCACAAACAGATCGATTTGGGGATTGGCCCATTTGAGGAAAAGGTAGTCCCCTTGATCCTGTCGAAGCTCCCATTCGTGTCAAGAGCGTAGCTCCCTGCTGAGGGAGTCTGTGACAGTGTTTTTTACTACTGCTAGGTGAAACGGATCGATTAACATCTCCTGGGTGATGGCCCAGTGCCATAAATCCAGCGCCTTCTAGGAGAGCGCTGGGGATCAGGTGCCCCCTCGCCCCCTGCTTCCGGATGTAAGACATCATGGCGGTATTGTCCGTGAAGACCCTCACCACCTTGCCTTTGAGGGATGGCAGAAATGACCTGCGGGCCCAAAATACTGCCCCTAATTCCAGGACGTTGATGGTACCTCCTGTAGCGGGCGCATCCTCAACCTGCAGAGTCGCATGAGGTAAATGCATGACAGCATCATGCAGAGAAGAGACTTGATGGCCCTCACCGTGGCGATCTTGAGTGCCAACAGCCGTTGCACCTTGCCCACGATTGCTGCTATCCTCTTCTCGGACGTTGCCGCCAGGCACAACACCATGTTGAGCCGGGATCCCAGGAACAGAGCGTCCTGCGATGGAGTCAAGCAGGATTTGGCATAATTCACTGAGAACCCAGATCCGTCAGTAGTCAGATGGTCCTCGCCGTGTGGTAGACGGCGATGTCTCTTGATCTGGCTCGGATGAGCCAGTCTCCAAGTAAGGGTAGACGTGGATCCCTTGAAATCGTAGATGGGCCGCCACCAGAGCCAGACACTTGGTCAAAACTCTGTGTGCCGACTTCAGCCCGAAAGGAAGGGCCTAGAATTGGTAATGCTTTCCTTGAACGACGAAGCACAGAAACTTGCTGTGTCCTTTGTGGATGGTGATGTGGAAGTATGCATCCTCCAGGTCCAACGACGACAGAAAGTCTCCCTCTTCCAGTTGTTCGAGCACGTGTTGAAGAGTGACCATCCTGAACTTCTGGGATTTTATGTATTTGTTCAGTCGTCGTAGGTCAAGGATCGGTCTCCAGACCCCGGTCTTTTCATACGAGGAAGTACCTTGAGTAAACTCCAGAGTTCCGGAGCTGCTTTGGAACCAGCTCCATCAACCCTTCCCTTAACCTGGACTGCACCTCCAGCAGCAGCTGAGGGAGGCAATTTTCTTGCCGGGCCACATGTGGAATTCGGGGAGACTTTTGTTGGAATTCTAGTGTGTGTTCATGGGCGAGAGCGTCCAGCACCAAACGGTCGGTGGAGATGGTCTTCCACATGCTGACAAAGTTTGACAGCTGGCCTCCCACCGGGGTGCACGGGTGGGGGCCCGACGTCTTGGTTGGATCAATCCTGTTTGGAGGTCAACGGGCTGCCCAGCGGTCCCGGACGTCGACAGCGGCTGCCCCCGAAGGCCTTGGAGCGGCCCCTTTTGGCTTCCTGGATTCAAGAGCGTGGGGGCTGGTGGTCAGAGGTGGAGCCCCGCCGAACCCCTTGAAGTTCGGCTCGACTTCCCTCCTGAGGAAAGAAAGGACTGCCATCATTGTTGTAGAGTGCCTAGGGCACGTGCAGTCTCTGTGTCCGCCTTGATGGCCTGGAGGGATTGATCCACCGCTTTTCCGAACAGCTTGTCCCTGTCAAAGGGCATGTCCAAATCCCTTGTCTGGACCTCCTGCCTAAAGTTGGTTGCCCTGAGCAAGCCACGACAACAAAGGCAGACGCTGCTCCCCAACTGGTGGAATCCTGCGTCCACAATGTCCATGGCCACCGTGATGGCATGATCCAAAGCCACCTCGCCTTCTTGCAGGAGTTCCAAGGTCTCAACCCACTTGTTGCCGGGGAGGAAGTCCATGAGAGGAGCTAGTTTAAACCACAGCTCCCAGTCGTATCTGGCTACGATGGCAAGCCTTGATCGCGGTGACCGCAGAGTAGATAAACCTTCCTACCCATCGAGTACCATTTCGTCCCCTCGCTGTCTGGAGGGGTGGAAGAAGCTGAAGATGTCGAGCCCAACGATTTCTTCCTGGCGGCCGCTGAGACTACCAAGTCTGGCGACAGTTGAGACCGCAGGCACGTGGGTGCAGAATCTGTCACTGTGTACTTCCCGTCTCCAGCTGGTTTCTCTTTGCTGAGGCAGGATTCTTCATCTGAGCAAGCCCTTCGTCCCAAACATCGTCCAGTAGAGAAACTGAGAGTATGGTCTTCCTCTACGCCTCTCTGCGCTGATACAAGAAACCCTCATGTTCCTTTGATCCTATCTCGTCTGGAGGAGAGGCTCGGGCAGAGGTGACGGGAGGTCCCCCATTTCACTGTCATCATCCGTGCTGGTCGTCGCTGTGTCCGATTCCGTCTCCCTTGGGGGGGGGTGAGGGTGGTGGAGAGGGTGGAGAATGGTGGCATGGAGGCATCGGGTGTCGTCTCCTCTTCTTGGTCGGTGGTTCCCCCAGTGGCGCATTGGCGGGATTGCTGGTATCCTCCTCTGTAACTCGCACACCAGCGAGTTGAGGGCTGAGATGATGTCCAGTGCAAAGTCTCTAGGCAGCCTCTGGGGCATAGGGGAAGGGCCCGGGCCCCCGTTGTCACCTCCATCGACTGTCTCCCCATTAGCATTGCTCTTGTCGTGGGGCGAGTCCCCAGTGCCTCCATCGTCGTCATCGCCCTCCTGAACGGTATGGATGGAAATAACCTCGTCCTCATCTTCAGCTGAAGAAATGTCTGATCCCTGCAGAACTCCCCCACCACTCAACCCCCCTTCTTCGGGTCCAGAGGGGTCGGTCTCGGGCTGAGGTCCAGCATCCTCTTCTCCAGAGTCTTATCGGAGGGCATGTTCGAAGCCTACCTCCTGGGAGGAAGGGAGGGTCACCCTTGCCGTCACCGGGGCCCTCTGCGAGTCCGCCCCAACGGCCTTTCAAAGCGACGCCACCACCACCTCGAGGGACAGTGAACGTTTTGCCTGCTGCACCTGGGCCTTCAGGCCTTGCCCTTCACGGCCGAATCAGAGGTCTTCTCCTTTCTCCTTTGGCCTTCTCTACCACGGGTGGGCCAGACACCGTACCCTGCTTGGCCTTCTTCTCCGGATTCTCCCGTAGCTTACCCGGGTTATCAGACTCTCTCTTGTAGGAGGAACCAGAGCGTTGACTTGAGATCAACATAGATTATCGGCGTGCTATTACGGTTGTGGGACTTGCAGCCGCGCCGACCCTGACGGAAGCGGACCTGCAGTGCTTAGCCTTGTGCTCGGCCCACACAGGTGGGGCGCCCTCAAAGGACTTAGAAGCCCGCTCAATTTTCCCAGATCTGGGAGAGGCATGCCCCTGGGTGCCACCCGGTGCAGCAGCCTTGGCCTGCAACTACGCTTCCAGCCGTTGATGTCGGTCCCTCAACGTGCGCTTCGAGAAGCCATGGCAAAAAGCACAATCTTCCTCATTGTGCATCGGGTGCAAGCAATAGACACTGGAAATGCTTGTCGTCCATGTATACATTCCGCAAACCGCATTCGGAGCACAGCTTGAAGAGGGAAGCGCCGTCCTTCTCGTGCGACATGACCCACGCAGTGTAGGCCTGAAGAATCTTTTGGAAGTCTCCAAGAAGAACACTCAACGAAAAACAGCCCTTGAGGGGTGATGGAAAATCCGAAAAACGGGTCCCCGTTAGTCGGAAGGATGATCGATGGAGCACACGGGATCGATTGACCGAAAAATAGAGTTCAACTCTCAAAAAGCAAAAAAAATTCAGCAAAAGCTCAAAGAGCAAAGCACGAGGACTCCCAGCACTTCAACGTGCGGTACACATCTGAAGATGGCTGCCTGAGAAGGAGCTTAGGTAGAGAGCAGGCATTGGCTGGAGGCAGTATGGCCCAGAGCTCAGTGATTGGTTGTTAGGAGAAAGACAATTCAGAAATTAAACTGATTTTTTCTTTTACCGAGGATTCCCAGCCTGACGGGGAATATTCATGAGCATGTGAATCCATGCCAGACCCCATGCTGGAGAAATAACACACTTCATCAACTGTAATTCAAAGGATGTTATATATGACATACGATGTATCTGCAACAAGTTCTACATTGAAAGCACCATCCGTTCAATGAAACTTAAGATAATTGAACATTTCAGACCGATAACAAATCATGATCTTAAATATCCTATGGCTATTCACTTCTGTACTGAACATTCTGAAACATCAAGAAAAAAAATCAAATTTTAGGGTTGGAAAAAGTAGAGGTTCCACCTAGCGGTTGAAATAGCGATCTTTGGTTCAGACAACAGATTATCATAATGGACACATGTGCCACTGGCCTCAACCAGGACAATGAAATGTACAACTTTCTATAATTTTATTTTTATTTCGATCAAATATTGACCATATAAATGTAAAGAATCTGTTGAAAAATTCAACAAAGAACTAAGTCATATTTTGTTAACTTGGAGCATAGGTAAATGGTAACCACCAGACATATTTTAGGATGGTTTTTGTAATTAACAAAATAATAACTTTAGAAATGTTAAGAATACTTAAATGTGTGAAGCATATTGTGTCAATATGTAATTCAAATAATATATAGGAGAATATAACACCTGTACCACTAGATAAAGGAAACTAATTTCTATGTATGTACTTTATGAAGAACCCATCTTTATACAATATATATATTCTCCTAGAGCTCCTCTTGGGAGACATTCCCTGGAGCAATACTGTTAACACTTCTGGATGAACCCGGTCACGAACATGAGGGGCTCCCCAAAGAGTGAAGATCTCTTGAAGGACTTCCTGAGCTAGTTCCCACTCGTGGGAGACTGCTCTGCCTGCTCAGAGCGTCTGCCGCCGTGTTTTACTCTCTGGCTAAGTGAAATGCTGATAGAGAGATTTGTTCATGCATCGCCAAGAACCAGAGCTTCATTGCCTCTCTGCACAGTGGTAGTGACCCTACACTTCCTCTCTTGTTGAGGTAGAACATGGCCACTGTGTTGTCCATTATCAGGACATTCTTTCCCCGTACAGAGGGCAAGAAGGCATTCAGTGCTAGTCTGATTTCCCTCAGATCCAAAAGGTTGATATGTAGTTTGGACTCTGATGGATGCCAATGGCTGCTGATTGTCAGATAGTTGGTGTGGGCTCCCCACCCGGTGAGTGAGGTGTCTGTCACTACCGTTCTCTCCAGGCACAGTTGCCAAAAAGATTCTCCTTTGAGAATGTTGTCTTTGCAAGCCCACCATAGAAGATCCTGAGCAACTCTGCTCGGTACTTGCAGTTGGTCTGACATCTTGCCTGAGAATTGAGATCACTGATTCCTGAGAGCCCATTGAAGGGGTCTCATTCTCAAGCGGGCCTCTGGCACCAGAAACATGCAGGATGCCATGAGGCCGAGAAAACAAAGAAAATCGAAGGCCGGAAGATGCTGAGCATTCTGGCATTTTGTTACCATCTGCAGAATGTGTTGAGCTCTCACCTCGGGTGGCAAGGCTTTCACCGAGGAAGTATCCAGGACTGCTCCAATAAATTGGAGTCTTTGGGATGGTATCATATGGACCTTCTTGTAATTGAGGGAGAAGCCCAGTCTGCAGAGCGAGTGAAAGGCTATGTTCCCAGGCTCGCTCGGGTGAGCGAGCCCTGATCAGCCAATCGTCCAAGTAGGGGTAGACATGACTCTCCTGAGACTCGCTGCCACCACAGCCATCAGCTTGGTGAAAACCCTTGGGGCAGAGGTCAGCCCAAATGGCAGAACTCGAAAATGAGAACAGCCAACTGCGAACCTCAGTTACTTTCTGTGCTTGAAATGTATGGGCACATGAAAGTAAGCATCCTGAAGTTCCAATGATACCAACCAGTCTTGGAGTTGGAGAGCCCGACGGATCTGAGAAAGGGCAACCATCTTGAACCTGTCCTTCCTGAGGAACGTGTTCAAGTTTCTTAAGTCCACGATGGGTCTCAATCCTCTGTCCTTCTTGGGGATTAGAAAATATGTGGAGTACCAACCCGTTATCCTCTATGCTACATGTTCTATTGCACCTTTCTCTAGCAGGGTCAAGATTTCCTGCACAAGGAGCAGATCCAGAATTTTGACAGAGTTGTTCCCCGGTGGATGATCCTAGGGCCTTTTTTGAAAAGGAAGGAAGTAACCTTGGGCCACAGTTTCCAATGCCCAAGCATCTGAAGTAATGCCCCACCATTCGTTCCGATACTGAGAAAGTCTGCCGCCCACCGGGGTCTTGTGGGTCACGGCCTCAGAGTGGCTTAGAGGCGGCTGAAGGTATGATTGCCGCTGCTGGAGTTGATTTAGCACCCCTTCCTGGTCCACCACGAGGGACTCTTCTCTGGCCCCTCTGTCCTGCTTGTCCTCTTCCAATTGAGGAGTAGAAACGAAAGGACGGACCCCTCCAGGAAGATGAGCCCAAATAGGTTTTTTGAGGTTGTCTAATGGCGGCGCTAAGGGATTTAGCCGCCGGCTTTGAGGTCTGCAGCTTCTCCAAACTCTCATCCCCCTTGCTGCCAAACAACCTTGAGCCGTCAAAGGGCATGTTGAGTAGTCTTGCCTGCACATCTGGAGACAATTCACTCATTGCCTCCTTACCATCCTTAATGATCGCCAGGAAGCCATCTCTTTCTTCGCTTTCCGGGATGTGTTCAGCCGATTTAGCAAAACAGTCCCACAGGGTAAACTTAAATCAAGACAATGTGCAAGTCACATTAGTGGATTTCAAAGCCATAGTACCTGCAGTGAAAACTTTACGTGCCCAGGAATCTACCCTCTTGTCATACCCGTCAGGGGGAATGGAAGGATAAGCTGACTGTCTGGTTCACATAGCCATCTGAACCACCAAACCTTAAGGAGTGGGATGCTTGGTAAGATATTCCGGGTCACTGCGGGAAAGTCTGTACTTCCCTGTGAAATTTTCTATGAACTGTAGCCGCAGTTTCTGGGGTTTCCCGATTAGCAGAGACTGTTTTCTGTAGAGCCATGTGGAATGGTAAAATCGGGTCTCTGAGGGCCCTGGTCCAAGATGTCAGTCATATCTTATTTGAATGATTGAGAATGCCTACTCCCTCCCATGAACTCAATGACCTTGCCCATCAGTTTTCTGTAGGATGGGTCAGCATGCTCAGAGGGGTCAGGCCTGCCAAACTAATTCTGGCGAGGTATTGAAGCCACTAGCTAACTGGACCTTATCATACAAATTTCTTAGTCTGGATTCGTCAGAAATAAGTTCTTCTAGTACATTGGGGTAGACCAAAAGATGGTGAACTGTCATCAGAGGGTTGGTCTTCCTCATATATAGCAATGCGTCCCACTTTCCAGGGGAATTTGATTTCACAGGGCATCTGATTACCTCCATGGAGGAATCGCTCGATGTTGAAGGAGACCTATGGTGTCTCTTCTTTGCCTTCTTAGAGGAAGACTGCCGCAATCAACACCTCGATCAGGACCTTTTTGACTTTGTGCCAGGAAGTGTCTCTCGACTCACTGGTCCCTTTCTCCCTCTTCGAAGGTGACTTCGATGCAAACCTCCCCACCGCCAGTTTACCTCTACACTTCCTGAGAGCCTTCTCGGTCATGGCCTGATAGGACCCATAGTCGGCAGTACGGTGCCCGTAGCACAGACACCACAGGCAGACGTGGTGAGGATCAGTAATGAACCTTTTCAACCCGCAGTCCTGCCATTTTTTAAATGGCAACTTGGGCAGAAGAAGACATTTTCTCACGGAAATCTGTCACTGAAACACGCCATGATTCACTCGACTCGTTAGCTCGGAAAAACGGAATTGAAGCAAATGGGCGCTTCATGCGCCATCAATGCTGATGACGAAGACCGTTGACGGAGGCCGTCGAGGGACATAGACTCGAAGACACTGCATTCAGCGCCCTCTGTCCAAAATTGTTTCCGAAACAGCAAAGCTGGAGAGATATATTATCATAATATGAGGAATATGAGGGAGGACACAATCCATTCGAAATAAATTGTATTCAACTGCTGCCTGGTCGAGATTATGAAAATGATCAAATGTGATCATAAATTACATAGGAGGATTTCTGGGGAGCTATTGGTGAAGTTTATTTGTGTAGTCAAAGGTACTAACCTGAAAATCAAAATGTAGCTGTGTACACCACCATAACAGATTTCCACGGTCTGCTCAACTTATTCTTGGAAAACTGCCTGCTGGAAATGCACTTGGTTCATCTGCTTTGTTGTTTAGCGGATCAACATTCAGTAAAATGTCACATTTCTGTGAATTTGTGGGACTTGTGTTCCTTGCAAAAAGCCAATACTACAAATATCAGAAGAAATTATTGTTCCCCACCATTAGCCAGGAATGGGCACTCAACCCAATATCAATGGACAATGCTCTTGCCGGCAAAAGGTTCAAGCTTGCTGGTGATGGACAGTGCGACAGTCCTGGCTTTTCTGCTAAATGCTGCACTTCACACTTCCAAGACATGGAGGGCAGAATAATTGTGAGTTCAGTCGTCGTGCAAGTGTCTGAATGTACATCTTCTGTTATATATATAATATAATATGTTTTTTTTAAGTCCATTGAACTTCTGCAATCCAGAGGAATACAAATTGACCTGATAGCCACTGACAGGCACTTATGAATAGCCAAGGTCATGCAAGAGCAGTTCCCACATAAAGCATCAATAGGATGTATGGCACGTCACAAAATCCATTTCTAAAATAATTACAGCTGCTAGTAAAAGAGGCTACAGATTTTTTTTTAAATGGGTCACAGTCTATCAGCAGTCATCTTTAGTGGAGCTCAAAAATGTGTGATGCATCTGTAGGACAAAGGGGATTTGGAGGTTTAACATAATATTTGCCTAAAATACAGGCCTAAAAGGTTGCATTTTGGCATAGACGGTATGGAGGACAGAACAAGACTGACAGTTCTTGCAGACAACGAGAACATTGCTAGGGAACAAGCAAAACTGCAGGAACTTTTGGGATGCTTCGTTACAAGGAGTTTACCAAAAGAAGCAAACAGAGGTTGGCAAAATCAATCTTCCAGCAGATGGATTTTGAATAGTTTTAAGATGTGACATTCAATATGCTGGCCATGCAAACACATGGAATTGCTCTAGATTTTGTTTCCAGGGCCTAGTCTATGCCACAAAATGTTGCAAATGAGGTTTGCCCTCCCAAAGCTGAACTTGTTGAAAGGTTGACTTCAAGATTCACATGTTGTGTGGCTCTCTTCACAATGTTTAACAAAGCCAGTTTCAAGCATTTGCACAATGTTTGGAAACTGTTTTGATTGCACAAAAAATATAACAGTATATAACTTGCAATGTAATTGTTCAATAATATATTTTTTATTAATTGCTTGTGGAGTAATTTACTAAATAGGCATTCATAGTTCTATTTTTCTTTGCGTTTTTATTTATTGCAACAAATGTCAGTCTGTTTCAAGTGTGACTTTCTTTCAAAATCACTAAAAATTCTTCTTGGAATAAATTATTAGATACATATGCTTTTTTATTCTCAAACAATTTGTAAATAGTCAGCAAACTGTTACAAGAAATAGAACATCCACGGAAAGTAATGCAATCACATACTTGAATATTTTAAATACAACAGATGCAAGATGTACTATTAAAATTGTTAGAATGGGATGCCACCAGGGGGCACACAGGCAATGGCTGCCTGAGTATACTGCTCCCACCGAAGCCAGACTGAAACAGGGGATTGAGCCCCCCCGAACCTCCTAGGCGGTCCCAGCTGGTCTGATTGGTGTGGTGACCCCCCCCTGAGCCTCCCCCGCTCGAAAGAGCGACACTCGGGGATCCCTGGGAGACCGAGACCCGCGGCCTCCAGAGGAGGAACGGCGTGAGGTCCCAACGGCCGTGGCACCGGGGGAGGAGACGCAGCCCTTCCGAGTCGGGAGGCCGCGCTGGATGAGCCAGCCCCTCTCCCCGACTTGCTCTCTGCACCCGCTGGAGGAGTGCACGGACCAAGGACAGCAGCCTCAATAGAGCCGGGAACCAGTTCCGGAGTGAGATGCGGGCCCCCGCACTCCCGTGCTGGAGTGAATCGTGCCGGAGGCCTGAGCCGGCGGAAAGAGTGGGTACACAGACCTGGGGCCGGCACCCAGGAGACTTCGGCAGAGGCGCCGGAGCCCAACACCCCCGCAGGCCTTGGTCCTGCCCCCGGAGCATGCCCAACGCAGGTCGTATAAGCCGGTGGTAGATCCCCACAGCGCAGTGGGGCCACAACACGACATATCCTCGGGAAGGAACGCGCCCCCCCTCCCACGGGGGGCCCCGGAGAGCAATGGAGCTGCAATCATAAGGTGGACAGGCGGAGGGGCAGAGTCACATCGCACGGGACACAAGCGGGTGAGGGCCCTGGGACCCCCTCCTAGGGCGTGTGCCCGCACGCCATCACCTAGAGTGAGTGACCCCAGGGGCTTGTTCTTCTGACCTCCACTGAACATTCCATCCTCCCCCAGGGGCACGAAGAAGACATCGTCAGTCACGGGGGGGGTCCGGGTGTGAGGCCCCCACCCGGTGCTGGTGGGGCGTGTGCCAGCCCAGAAGTTACCCCCCCACCCCCAGAGTGGAGACCCGGAGCTTGGAGAGCAGGTGGGTGGTGGCCCTTGGACATCCTCACAGGGCGTGTGCCCGCCCCCCAAGGAAAAAATAAAAATAAAAAATAATTAAAATAAAAAAATTAAAAAATCAGCTAAGTTTGGACAAGTGGCATCAGGTGGGGGGCGAGGGTCTCGGCGCTTTGTCCCTCACCCTAAGGGAGAGACCCCACGGGCCCGACCAAGCGGACTCTGCCGGCCAAACCAACCTCCCCCAGGAGGGCAAGAGAAGACCCCGACAGCCATGGGGAAGCTGGACTGGGTGTGAGGCCCCCGCCCGGTGTAGGTGGGGCATGTGCCCCCCCAGCAGCAGCAAAGACAAAGACAAGTGTGGGTGGCCTTGGCCCGGCTCCCCCCCATCCCCAGAGTCCCCTCTGGGTATCCCAGGAAGGCAAACACCGGCCGGTCCGGGAGGGGATCTCTTGATTCCACCGGGGCCGCGGAAGACTCGGCGGCGGGGCCCAGGGGGTGACCAGATGAGCTGGCAGTAGACCCTGCAAGAATATCGCAATCAGGAAGCAGGAAGTAGCAACAACGGTTCGAGCCTCAATAGAGAAATGGCCCAGTCGGAGGCCTCGGCACCTTCCACAGCGGCAATGGAAAGGGACTTTGCCTCAATCTTGCAAGAAATCTGAGACATGCATTCTGACATCGCCCAGAAATTCCAAAAAATTGACCAAAGAGTGGATAAGGTCGAGGACAGGTTGCTATAGGTGGAAACCAACCAATCAATATCAGCGACCTAAGAAGTACAAATAGGCATGAGGCTAGCTGCCCTGGAGATGAGGGACGAGGAACGGGCCAGGCAGATGGACGATTTAGAAAACAGGGAAAGGAGGAACAACCTCAGATTCTTCGGGTCCCCGAATCGGAAGGAGAAACGGAGAGACATTACCCGAATGGTGAGAGACATCATCACCCTCCTGTTTGCAGAAGAGATGACAACGAAACTCAAATTCGACAGGGTGCACAGGGCAGGGGGAAGAGCAGGGAGCCCCGGTCGATTTTGGTCCGGTTCCATTACTATACAGAAAAGACAAAAGTGCTGAAGGAGGCCAGGAAGGCCTGGGAGATCACTTACAAGAATGCCCAGATTTCAATCTATCAGGATCTCTCCACCTATACACTTGCCAGATGTAGAAAGTGCCGCCCCCTAACGCAGCTGCTCAAGGAAAGGGAGTGCGCTACAGATGGGGCTATCCCATCTCTCTGGCCTTCGAATATATGGGTCAAAGGACGACACTGATCACAGAGGACGACATAAGGGGAGCCATCCAGGACTACGTGACAGAGCCAAACCCTCGGAGGGGTCCAACAGGACCGGGGACGGGCAGATCAAGTGGCCTTGGCCCGTCAGGAGACAGAAGGAAAACTGGTGCAAGGAAATTCAGAAAAATGAACACTCCATCACCGGCGAAGGAGGGGGAGCAGAAAGACTCCGAAGGCTGAGGACGGGGGCGACCTGACCAGTTCGGGAATGAGGATTGATGACTCAGAGTTCCTACCACAAGCAGCGTCCCCTTGAACAGCAAGTATAAGGGGGCCATAGAGGGGACAATGCTACAGGGGGGGAGGGGGCTCAAAGTAACGAGCACTATAAAGATCACCTGGCCGAGGAGGGCAGGATGGTGGTCCGGCCAAATGCCAGCGATGGCAGAACTAACTGGCTGGACGCCGGGGAAGGGGAAGGGGGGCATTCGAAAGTTGGGGTTGTTCATTCAGGGGTTGGGGAGGCAGTTGGGGGAACGTTTAAGGCCCACCCTGGGGGGAGGGAATGGGGGAGCACAAAGTAAGACTAAGGGAGCGTGGAGGGAAGGACATTGTGATGACGTTGACGGAGAGAGAAGGAAACCTAGATTATGGCGGAAAGTCTGCCGGCCCTGGGAGTGTGTTCCTCAAGGTACGGGGCCGGAACACCCCCACCAAGAGGTCTCTGGTCTGTAGGGAATTTAGAAGGGCAAAAGGTGACCTTTTCTTGCAAGAGACTCACTGGGCACGGGGGAAGGAACCCAAAATGCGAGGGGGAGGAATTGGGAGAGGTTTTTTGTGTTTCCCACAAGACCAAGAAAATAGGGGTGGCTATCTTACTAGGGAGGAATGTAGGCTTTGACAAAGAGGCCATACTGAAAGACACTGAGGGCCGCTACTTGCTGGTAAGGGGCACGCTGCAGGGCGCCCCACCCACTCTCGCCGTAGTATACGGCCCAAACGAAGGCCAAACTCAATTCTGGGAAGAGGTTCGGGATAGGCTAAAGCTATTTGTCCAAGGCACGGGGGTTGTGGGGGGGACTTCAAAATGGTCCTTGACCCAACCCATGATAGGAAACGCTTATGTCCCCAAATCTCCAGGTCAGCAGACGTGACCATGGCACGAAACTTCCAGAAGGTTAACACGGAATTAGTCCTGGTAGATACGATCCCGACCCCCAGGATGGGTGATCCCTCCTTCACATACTACTCCGCTATCCACACATCATATTCCAGAATAGACTATATCCTAGTGGATGAGACCCTGCGCCCATACGCCACTGGCCACAGGGTCGATCCTGTCCCCTGGTTAGGCCACGACCTGGTCCGAGTCACCATAGCAAGGGGATGGCAAAGTGACCGCAGAGGACGACGGAAATGCAACGACTCCTTGCTGAAAGACGAGGTCCACGCACAGGAGGTGCTAGACGCCATAACGGAATTCTTCGAACTCAATGATAATGGGGAGGTAGGCACGCACACCCTGTGGGACGCCTTTAAGGCAACCCTACGGGGAGTCCTCATCAAAAAGGGAGCCCGGAACAAAAGAGAAAGGGAAGCCCAGGAGAGGTCTCAGAGAAAAAATAGCCCAACTCCAGCCGGGGGGCCCCCCAGTACAACCCCTGGACCGCGAGCAGGTAGCTACCCTGGATGACTATAGGCTCCAGTTAAAAGACCTCCTCCTACATAAAACAGAGAGGAGTCTTCAGCTGGTTAAGCAAAAGTACTATGAAAAGGGGGACAGGGCGGATAGGATCTTAGCCTGGAAACTGCGGGAGGTACAGAGAAGCGGAATGGTGAAAGCGGTGAAGAATGAGCAGGGGTCGATAGGTCATGATACGCTCCACATAGGACAGGCGTTCCGCCGATATTATGAAAAATGATGTTCATCTGAATATGACGGGGGCGAGGCAGAGATTGAAGGGTTCTTGAACTCCATACAAATCCCGGCCCTGACGAGGGAGATGGCGGAGAGGTTGGAGGGCCCGGTGACCGAGGACAAGGTGGAACACGTGATTAGCGGGATGAAGGCGGGTACTTCCCCGGGCGAGGACGGCTTCACAGTGTACTTCTATCAATGGTTCCGCTCGACCCTAGCCCCACACTTAGTGAAGGTGTTTAATGCCGTGCTGGAGGGGGGAACCCTTCCAGAATCCATGATGGGGACCATAATAGTAGTGTTGCCCAAAGACAGCAAGGACCCTACTGAATGCTCCTCCTACCACCCAATATCTCTGTTAAGCATTGATGTAAAGATCCTAGCTAAGGTGGTGGGGAAGCGGATGGAAGAGATAATGCCGAAGTTGGTTCATGGGGACCAGGTGGGTTTCATAAGGGGCAGACAGGGCTCAGACAACATCCGCAAAACCATAGATTCATTCCATTACGCCCAGGAATCGGATCTCGATGCGAGTGTACTCTCCTTGGACTCAGAGAAAGCATTCGACAGGGTTGAGTGGAGATACATGGAACTCCTCCTCCAAAAAATTGGCTTTGGGGCACATATCAGGGACTGGGTGTCCGCACTATACAGAGCCCCAACGGCAAGGGTACAAGTGAATGGTAGGCTTTCTGAACCATTCCCCCTTTCATGGGGAACAAGGCAGGGATGCTCACTTTCTCCCCTGATTTATGTCCTCACAATGGAGCCCCTAGCCATAGCACTTAGAGCACACCCGGATATCAAGGGGGCTAGGACAGGCGAAGTAGAATTTAAGCTCTCCCTGTTCGCGGACGACATCCTGGCTTACCTGGTGGAGCCTAGCTCCTCGCTCCCCCCTCCTGTCCCTGATGTCCACATTTGGGCGTTTCTCAGGGTTAAAGATCAACACAACAAAGTCAGTACTACTCCCCGGACAGGCTCAACAGGATAGTAGTGGGAAAGGTCTCTATCCGATACCTGGGCGTCCTCCTCACCAGGGATCTATCAAAACTTGTCCCCACCAACTACGACCCCGTAATGGCAGGGATTACTTCAGACCTGAGGAGATGGGGTACAATGATTCTGTCCTGGTACGGCCGCATGACGGCAGTAAAGATGAATATACTACCGCGTCTACTGTATCTCTTCACCGCTCTCCCAACCAGCATCCCTGACCAAACCTTTAGAGCACTACAGAATGGAGTGCGAGAGTTCATATGGCAGGGGAGGACCCCAAGGGCTGTCCTGACCTTACCGAGAGAGGAGGGAGGATTCGGGTTGCCAGATTTTCAACTTTATTTCCGTGCCGCCCAGCTGCGCAGCCTCCTGGAACACATGAAAGAGGGGATGGGAACCTATTCGTCCTACTTGGAGGACATGGACGCCCACCCTCAAAGTTCGAGACCTCCTGTGGGCCCCGCGCAAGTTCATCCCGAACAGACTTAAATCTCACCCAACACTGGGAGTTCTCTGTGCAATCTGGAAGGAGGGCCCCCAGACTGCATACCTAACGTCATGGCCATCCCCGATGTCCTCACTCTGGGGACACCCCCTCAAACTGGGTAGTAGGGGGTTCCGGAACACCCAGGCCTGGTCAGACTCGGGAATGGAGTGGGGGGGCAGATGTTCAAGGAAGGGGAAATCCTAACATATGAGGAATTGAGAGACGCTCTCGGACAGGAGTCCCTCTCCATATTTGAATACCTCCACCTGAAGGGTATCCTCTGCGACCAGTCAAGGGGCCAAAATTTGAAGAGAGAGCTGACCCCCTTTGAGAAACTACTTGACACAGCGAAATCGAGGAAGGGGGCGGTGTCCGGGATGTACAAAATTCTGAACACTATCAACCTAGTGGAGAGGAGGGGTTTCCGCTCATACTGGAATGATCTAGCAGGGGAGGTCATCTCGGAGGACGCCTGGTCAAGGATATTTAAAATAGCATTCCATGGGAACTTGTTCACAGCAGATATGGAACATAACTAAGATTCTGCAGGGGTGGCATAGGGACCCAGTGAAGTTGTCAAAGATGTTCTCTGGGGTGTCCCCCGAATGTCCAAGGGGCTGTGACCAGGCTGGAACGAGGGGCCACATGTGGTGGCTTTGCCCAAAAGTTACAGGTGTATTGGGAGAAGGTAAGGGGTTGGATTGCTGAAGTCTCCGAGGAACTACTCCCCCAGAACCCACTGACGATGTTGCTGGGTCTCCCCCGGAGGACACGGAAATACACAGGTACCCTAGAATGTGGGAAACAATGTTGAGGGCGGGTAGGGTGGCCCTGGCGCAGAAATGGAAGAGCCCGGAGACCCCCTCAAAGGAGGACTGGCAGAAAAAAGTAAAGAACATGTTCTTAATGGACAAACTAACAGCAATGATGAACAATGACTCTGGCTCATTCCAAGCAAATTGGTACGGGGTGCAGCAGACCTGGGGATGTGATGTTCATTGATACCTAGTCGGGGCCCAGGCAGGGGCGGGTGGGGACGGGGTCAGGAATGTACTAAAATATATTTAAAAAAAAAAAAAAGCCGGGCGCCCACGGCCCGGGGGATAGCAGACGAAATACAGCCATTGAAGAAGTCAACAATCACTCCTAAACTCCGGACACAATGAGGTTTCATGGAGACTCCCAAGATCTCGGTTCATGTTTGGTTATGTTATTAGGGGGGGGGTCTGTATTGGGGTGGGGGGAGGGGGGAGGAAGGGCAGGGGTTTCAGGGCCAGTCGACTGTATAACCTTTGAATCTGCATCAAGCCCGCCTGTTAAATTAAGAAAATGTTAATAAAAGCAAAGTTAGAATGTATCTTGCAAACAGGACATGGATTAACGGAACAGTAACTATTACTTGTATTCCTCAAGGAGCTGCTTGGCTTGCTAGTCAGAGATAAATATTTTGCAACAGCCACTCAATCCAACCTTCATGATTTATCATTTACCGTGTTGTACATACACAAGACCATATGGTGTTCTTCCTTGATGCCCCTTTATCCTATGATTACTCACAATAAAATATCATACCCAAGTTACCGTTTTTCGCCACCCATTCACTCTTTACCGATTTCCCTTCCCTGGCAAGCAACCCCTTTCATTTGCCCAAATTGCCCCATTTATTTATTGGTTATTTGTGATGCACACTTTACAGCAAACATTGTGTTTCGAGGCACAGCAAGACAAGGGGGGGTTTAGGAAAGAGGAAAAAGGTACGAAAGAAAAACAAAAACATTCTTAAAAGGTCTTGAAACATTTGTAACGTACAAGTACTATAACATGAGAGCAGGTGAGAGAGGGCTGGAGTAGAAGGGAGGGAAACCAACAAAAAACATTGACTAGTAATTACAATTACATTGAGTAATTGCTTGTAAATATCCCCCTTCCATTGCCCTGGTTCACATATACATGCCAGATCACATTTAAGAGCTATGAATGTTATGCAAGACACAAGAAGTTGTAGTCGGGCTGTTGATGGTAATTGTAGCTATAAGGGCCGGCTCATGGACAGCACAGTGAAAGACGATGAGTGGACTTGACTTTTATTTTGCCGACATATTGCACTTTCTTGTAGTTTGCTGCATATTTCAATTCATGAAAGCAAAGGTAACTGCGTGGTGTGTCATCCATGGATATGGTGATGGAGACAGAGTAAGTGTGACCAATAATATGTATTTGTGTTGTGCATGAAGCAGGGCAGCTTTCCTTCCAAGAGACTTCAGATAGAGGTGAAAAGGATGGCATATCAGATGTGGACATTCTCACAGCTTTTCAGAGGAAAAGCTTTAAGCGGATATTATTGTCCATCATGTGCATAAAATATGACCACTATTAAAATATGTAATACCCGACTGTTAAATCCTTCTCGCATGTTTTGGACCTGTGGACAAATGTGAGTACCACAATCTACCATAATTGCATTATTCAAAAGTTATTACTGGGAATGCTAGCAAACATTTGATATGTAATCATGCATCAATGCAGAAATAAGATGATTGCTGGAATAGATCTACACAGAAGCCAGTAACCCTTTTTCAAAACTGAACTTATTCTAGGCATGTTGGTATTTTAGTGATGTAATTTTATTTTTTATTATTGCTCATTTCACATGTGACCCTGGGTGCAACAGTCCAACGAGCCTGGTACGAAATCGCCCCTTTGCCCCCCTGCCCCCCCAACTCGTGGTCAGCCCATGCCCTGTCTATATATATTAACCCACAGCTTTTCATCCATCTATATCATGTATCTGTATTTCATGCTGTAACCATCTCTATATGTCAAGTATGAGTACTGAAATGAGTTTGTGAGTATTTAATCTGCACTGATGGTTGGTAGTGAAAAGCTACTTAGCTAACACCAATACATACTTATCAGATGTAGGGAAATTACAAGTTACTACCATAGTGACTAACATACTCTTAGTCCATAGTCCCCTTTCCTCCATGCTGCATGGGCGTCCCTTCCAAGGGACGGCAGACAGAACCTTTTTCACCAGAAAAAGCATTCCCCTTTAAATTTAGAGGCGCGCAGGGGTTGGGCACAGGGAGCATGCGCTGCCTTGTCTCCGCCCTCCAGAGCCACACCTCAGTCCTCATTGATGCATCGACAATAGATCTAACATTGCCTAATGACACCTGTATTATTAGGGGGGAGGTTGGTGGGACATATGGAGGAAAGGGGACTATGGACTAAGAGTATGTTAGTCACTACGGTGAGTAACTTATAATTACTCTTACGTCCCGTCACTTTTCCTCCATACTGCATGGACGATTACAACTGATTGTGGCCCCAGGGTGGTGAGGAGACCCTCCTTAAGCAAATAGGTTCATGAGAACCGCCTGTCCGCAAGCCGCATCAGATCTAGAGCCGGCATCCAAACAGTAATGCTTGCAGAAAGCCAAGGGAGAGGCCCATGTGGCCGCTCTGCTTATGACTTACCAAGGGACATGGCGCTAGAATGCGATGGTCGTTGCCTTGGCCCTGACTGCGTGGGCATGCAAGTTGGCCAGGTGTGGCTTGTGCTGGGCCGTCATACGCTTCCCTGATGGCAGATACCATCCAGCGGGATATGAGCCTCGTAAAGTAAACAGGGCGTCCGATTTGCAGAAGATTTGCAGAAGCCCTTGGTCCTGTCCAAGTAGAATTTTAGGGCACGGCTGACATCCAGGCAGTGCAGCACTCTCTGTGCTTTGTCCTTGGGATAGGGAAAAAACATAGGAAGTACTATTTCCCAGTTCAAGTGGAAAGCAGACGGAACCTTGGGCAGAAATGCTGGGTGTGTCCGCAGGATTACTTTGTCCTTGTGAAAGGTAGTATATGGTTCTGAGGTGACCAGCGCCTGGATTTCACTAATTCTACGAGCCGAGGTGAGGCCGACTAGTAAGGCCATCTTGATGGTGACCAGCCTGATGTCCACGGACGCCATTGGCGCAAACGGTTTGTGCGTCAGAGCGCCCAAGACTATGTTAAGGTCCCACACAGGGTGCAGTCTCTTGACGGGTGGGTAGAGCCTTGCGAGTCGCGTCAGGTGTTTCTTGATGATAGGATTGGAGGAGAAGATGCCTTTCTCAGAGTTCCTGTAAGCCCCAATGGCTGCGAGGTATGTGCAGCAGGTGTCCACCTGCATGCCGGAGTGGTAGAGGTGCGCTGAGAAGGAGAGCACGTCGTCTAAGGTGCATGCCAGGGGGGTCGATTCCCTTGGAGTCTGCCCAGTGGCAGAATCTGGTCCATTTGCCTTTGTACTGGGCCCTGGTAGCCATGCTCCTGGCGCCCTGTATGATCTCCAGATTGGCCGGTGAGAGGCAGAGGTGCCGCAGCATTACCTGCTCAGGTACCACGCTCTGAGGCCTAGTTTCCCTGGTGCAGGGTGGATGACCCTGCTCAGCCAGAAGATGTGCTGGGACTGTCGGGAGGTGAATCGGGCACACTTCCAAGAGACTGAGCAGCTCCGAAAACCATGGCCTGGCCGGCCACCATGGAGCTATTAGAATGATGAGGAGTTGGCGAGACTCCTTGATTTTGACAATTACTCTTTGAATCAGAGGTGTTGGCGGAAAAGAGTAGGCTTTCATTCCGGTCCACTGGAGCTGAAATGCATCGCCCAGAGAGCCGGGGCCCTGACCTTGCCAGGATGCGATACTTCTTGTTGTGCCAGGTGGCAAAGAGATCCACCTGGGGGTGACCCCACCTGTTGAAGATCTCCTGAGTAACTAGGTTGTTTAGCTGCCACTCATAATTGTCCGCTCCCAGCCTGCTGAGCATGTATGCTTCCAGGTTGGATTTCCCCGGGAGGTGGACTGCCGTGAGGTAAATGTTGTTTTCCAGGCCCCATTCCCACATGCTGATTGCCAGTCTGCACAGAGGAGGGGACCTGGTTCCTCCCCGTTTGTTGATGTAGCACATGCTGGTCGAGTTGTCCATCTAGATGAGGACAGCCTTGCCCCTGAGAAGTGGTAGGAATGCCTTGAGCGCCATCCAGATGGCGTTCAGCTCTAGCCAATTGATGTGGTATCCCTGCTGCTGTCGAGTCCAGGTGCCGTGGACAGAGAGATCGTCCAGGGTGGCTCCCAGCCCCCGAGAGAGGAATCTGTGGTGACGGTGGCCTGCGGAGTGGGCGGTCGAAAGGGCTTGCCCATCCGTAGGTTGCAGCCTCTGGACCCCCAAGTTAGGTCCGGGTGGAGAGATGGAGGAATGTTGATCATCTCAGATTGAGAGCCCCGATCCTGGTTCCATCCTTAGTCTTATGTGCGGGACGGCTAGTAGGACCGCTGCCATTAGACCCAGTAGATGTTGGTACCACCATGCCAAGGTCACTTCTCTGTTGAGGAAGTGGGTGGTGGCTCTCTTGATAGCCAAGATGTTGTCCTCTGAAGGAAATCCCTTCTGGGAGCACGTGTCCCAGATGAGGCCCAAAAATGTCACTCTGCGTGGGTTGCAGCTGCGACTTCTTGAGATTGAGCAAAAAGCCCAGATCGTGCAGTGTGTGCATAAGGGCATGGGAAGAGTGGTGAACCGCCTCCAGAGATGTAGCCCTGACGAGCCAGTCGTCGAGGTATGGGTAGATGTGGAGGCCCTGCGCTCTAAGGAGGGCCGCCACCGCATTCATGGGTCTGGCAAAGACCCTGGGGGCCGAGTTGAGGCCAAAAGGGAGGACCTTGTATTGAAAATGGTAGCCCATGATCCTGAACTGTAGGAAAGAACGATGGGGCTGCCAAATAGGGACGTGTAGGTACGTTTCCTTCAGATCCAGGGAGCACAACCAGTCTCCCCTGTCCAATGTCTCCGCTATTAAAGCTGGCGTAACCATCTTGAATTTTTCTAGGGGTAAGAAGAAGTTGAGGGTGGGAAGGTCCAGCACAACTCTTAGGCCCGCCTCGTTCTTCTTCTGAATGGTGAAAATCCTGGAGTAAAAACCCAAAGCCTCGCTGGGAGGCTGGGACTTCCTCCACTGCCTGGCTGTTTACGAGCGACCGGATATCTGCCAAAAGAGTTGCTCTCCCAACCTGTGGGAGTGGAGGGGAGGAGGGAGGAGAGGCTGGGATAGGAAAGCAGTACCCTGAAGATACGACAGCGAGGATCCAGGGATCCGTGAAATTCTGGTGCCAGAAATGTGCATGGAGTGCAAGCCTGCCCCCCACCGGAGACACGTGGACCCGAAGGGGCGTGTCATGGCTTCTTCCCCTCAGAGGCTGTTGCAAAGGTGGGGGACTGGAAAAAGCCCTTACCCCACCCCCCTTTTTGTTGCTTGTAATGGTTCTGAGACGGCGAGCAGTCCGATTGCCTGGATCTACGTTCCTGTAAGCCTCGGAACCCTCCATACGTATGACCCTCTCGGAGTGCTGCTGAGATTGGGTGTATGCTTTGGGCATGTTCCTTGTAATGATGTTAAAGACTTGGCCGTTTGTAAGCTGTTTTTCTTTTTGTTCTGCTCCTCGTCCGTGCAGGAGTGGAACAGCCCCCCTCCCTCTCGAACGGTAGATCTAGTATGCATTCCTGGACGTCCGGGTTGATTTTTGTTGCCCGGGGCCAGGCTGCTCTTCTCATGTCCGTGGCAATGTAGATGGCACGGCCAGCGGTGTCAATATGGGCCACTGTGGATTCCATGGGATCATGCCCCACCAGCTTAGTCTCGGCTAACCCTGCCTTAAAACGTGATTGGCTCTGGGCATGGAGTTCCGGAAGGAAGTCCGCAATTTCACGCCATAATCTTTAGTTGGCGGCAGCCAGCATGGCATATGCGTTGGCCTGACAAAGATGCAAGGATGCGTTGGAATAGAGTTTCTTGCTGTACGCCTCCAAGATCTTCGCCTCCTTGCCTAGCAGCGCCGCAGAGGAGGAGACTGAGGACGACTGAGGCTTGGAGTACAGTGACGGCACAACAATCACCAAGGAGTGCGGCTGAGGATGGGCCGAGATCAAGAGTGTATCCCCCTCCATCTGCCTGTACTTGGCGTCCAGGTGTCAATTGACCGGCTGGGCCGAGTGGGGTTAGTCTCCCTTCTTGGCCGGGAAGACTAAATCGGTCTGCATAGGAAGCCCCGATTTGGCAGAGGGGCGTTGTGTGAGGACTTCTGCCAGAACCCCTTCTGCCGGCTGCTTGACCTTGGGTTGGGGTAGGCCTAGATACTCCGCCAGACCAGCAAGATGTTTGTGGAAGGCCCTGGCTGAGGATGGCGTGTCCGGATCCTCCTCCTCATCCGTATCCTGCAGATCTGGGGGATCCTGTGGAGGAGGAGTAGTTGACGCCGGAGACTGGGGTACAGGGACTGCGGCCAGAGGCTGCAAAGGTTGAGGAGTCGGCTGGGGAGCCGGAGGAGGCGGCTGCGCCAGGGCCTGAGGCGCGGACGGAGGTGTCTGCCGTGCCGCTAGCATGGCGGGAATGACTTCGCTGATGGAGTCTTTGAGGAGAACACCCATCGAGGCACCTCTCGAAGAAAACCTCCTCATTGACTGAAGTGGTGGCAGGGGGTGCTGATGGGGTAGCGGGAGGCTGCTGTGGCCGCTGCATACCCTGTCCATACGGACGCAAAGGAAAGCTGCCCTGCGTATAAGAGGGGTAGGCTGTAGGCCACGTACCCGGTTGAAGCCAGTCTTGCGTGTGGATCACGAGGCCTACCCTGCTTCTCGTGCCAAGGCCCGGTAGGTGTGACACCCTTGACCGGGGGATCGGTAGGGATGTTTAGGCATCCCCTCAAACGTATTGCTGGTATTAGGGCGTAGCCCCTCGGCCATGGTGCCGGTATAGGGGCGGAGCCCCTCGGGTGAAGACCCGGTAAAAGAACCTTTCGGTCCCTCAACACTGACACCGGGAGGATCCAAGGTCCCTCGGCCCGGGGGGCAGTAGCTTAACAGCCTTGGTGCACATGCTGGTAGAAGGACCTGAGCGGTCCATTCCGCGCAGGAGTGTCCCTGGGAAGAAGTCTCCCTTGTGGGGTGCGATGGAGAATATGGGCCTCTTTCGATGTTTCACAAAGTTCTTGAAGTCCTCTGGAGGCCACCTCTGGAAAAGCTCCCTCCACTTGGCTAGTCTGTTCTTCAGTGCTTTTGAGGACAGTGAGTCACACGCTGAGCAAGATCGCCAACCGTGGTCTGGCCAAGGAAACGTAGGCAGAGGGTGTGGGGGTCTGAGGTAGGGAAGAGCCTGTTACAGGATGGACACCAGTTAAACCCAGTAGAAGTCGACATGCGCCGGGTAGGAGGGTGACGCCCGGGACCGAGTACCTGAATGATAAAAAGACAAAAAAGAAGACTAAGAGAAGACGTATCCGCACATGAAATGACATGGCCGAAGCCAAACCCAGGAGCACTGGTGAATTCGGAACGTTCCAGTCGACGCGGAAAAGGGGACTGAGGTGTCAGGGCAGCGCATGCTCCCTGGCCCGCACCGCCACGTGCATCTAAATTTAAAGGGGAACAATGTTTTTTCTGGTGAAAAAGGTTCCGTCTCCCGTCCCTTGGGAACAGGGGACAGGACGTAAGAGTACTAAGTGCATTGAGTAATGGTGTAATCAGTTGCAGAGTCCCAACAGTGATATTATTTAACCAATGGACAGAATTGCAGAAGTCGTTGTATTGGAGTCAAGGTGCAAAAGCCTGTTTTCATGATGTGTATTTGGATTCTGTTTTTTGAGAGAAAAAGTGTTCCACTTTGACCAAAAAAAACGGGCCTACACTATCATTTTGCTTTTTTCGGGCTTTGGCCGGTGTCATAAAGGGTGGTCTGAGTCAGTCTGCACCTTGGATAGGTGCATCTGTGAAAGAATCTGTGGATGTTGTTGGACCAGGTGCCTTGATACCTTTAAATTGAAAGTAGGTGAGGCCACCAGGGGGCGCAGGCAAGATGGCTGCCTGAGTCTTGCGCTCCGTCCCATCCCTGGGCTGTACGTGGAGATATTGTGCAAATCAGACTTTTACCTGCTTCCAGATTGACACTATGGGTGTCTGAACCTACCGCCATCCAAGGGGTTGTGAAGCGAGGCCCAGAGGCCGCCTGGGCGATACACAAACAGCCAGATGTCGTCCGCCACCCCTCCCCCACTGTCTCACGCTGCAGGGCAGGGGGGGCCGTGAGCCTGCCAGCCCGGAACAACAACAAAAGAGGAGCAGCGGGGACCCCAACTGTGGATGCAGCTCTTCAGGACCAAACAGGCAGGCTTGCGCTGCTGCTGGAGTCCCCCTATACCCAGCGGGTCGAGAGGACAAGGCAGGGAGACCCCCACAAGCGAAGTACACCTCGCCAGGGCCGACGCGTGAGTGCGCCCTTCAAGACTCCGGCAGAGGGATCGTCAGAGGGATCGGGCGGCTGAAGTGAAGCTGGGCTGGCGAGGAGGCAGGAGAGGTGTCGGCCTCCCTGTGCAGGGGGAGAGACTGCAGCAGCGGCCTTACGGTAATGCCGGAGCTCCGTGAAGGAGACCTAGGCCGAGCTGCTAAACCCGCCAAGGACATTACGGTACGGCTGGGGGGGCCAGGGATCTGGGACAGTGGAGCGCTGCCTGCTCCTTGCGGTCCCTGTTGGAACGTGACGTTTGGAGGGAGGAGCAGACTGCTATAGACCCAGGCATATTGAGAGAGCAGGCAGGCTGCTGGGCCCACATCGAAAAACACTCTAGTCCCTACAGGCCAGCCATGGCACCCAGACCCCAGGGACCCAGGGCAGTGTTGGGGCCTGGGCATTTGGATTGCATGGTAACCACGCTGCCCCACAGGTGATTTGGTGCCTCAACCCGCACATTTCGCAGGACCACCATAAGACCCACAATCTAGGGGGGATGTCGGGATGCACGACTGCCCCCCCCTACACTCCCGCCCGGTGAAGGACACAAGGCGACCCTGCAGGGAGGCGCATCAAGCTGGAGGTTTCCCCTTCCGACTAGCCCAGATAGGAGCAGGAACTGCCAAGTGAAGTTAGTGCCCCAGTAGGGGTGCACAAACTGGGCGCCCAACATGAAAACCCCCAGAACAGGGAAGGGCAGCATGGAAAGGGGGGCACAACCGTGAAAGCCACAGTGTAGGCCCGGACGCAGTGCTGTATCCAGAATTGTAAGTTGACCAGTCACGTGGCACACGGAAGGTGGGGGGCATACCAGTCCTCAAGAATAACAGAAGAAGACGCCTGCACATGCACTGACAAAAAAGGAAATATAGAGCCTCAGCTAGGGGGCTAAAGGACAATAGGGGAGTATCGCGGTGGAGGATGAAGTGCGGGTGATAACCCTCTTGAGTTGTGGGACCGTCCGAGCTGCACAGCCGACCCCTACACCACTTGGGACTGAGAGTGACATTGCCAGAGATCCCGAAGTCTGATACCGGGCGGAACACCCACAGACTGGCCAATCACATGGAAGGCTCCAGGAGACTAGAGAAGACTCAGGAAGTGGACGATCCATGAGCTGGAAGGAGGCACTGGTGACATTTCTGTTCCAGGAGGAGGATATAGCGATGGCATCAGAAAGCACTCCCACAGCAGAGTTGGGATCCATAAAATCAGACATTCAGACCATCCCTGAATACATTTGTGGGATGAGAACAGACATGGGGCTCAACTGGCTGACCTTTCAGCCAAAGTGACCACGCTGGAGGACAGGATGGACGGGTTAGAGGCCAACCAGACGTCCACTGGGCTATTGGAGACCCAGATCAAGGCACGCTTCAGGGAAATGGGGTGCAGAAAAGAGGAGTTACGCCTCAAGGTGGATGATATTGAGAACCGTGAGAGGAGAAACAACCTTTGCTTTTTCGGCCTGGCAGAAGTGGAGGGTGAAACCCTGTTCGGCCTGGAGCACAAGGTGCAAGACATAATAAAGATAGTTCTCAGGGCAGATGCTGGGGAGGGGTCATGATCGACAGAGTCCACCGGGCCTGAGGAGGAGCGAGGGGGCCTCGAACAGTTCTAGCACGCATGCACTACTATTGGGACAAGGCGAGGATTCTGGAGAAAGCATAGATCCTAAAGGAAATACAATATGGGGACTCGAAGGTGGCCATTTTCCAGGACCTCTCGGCCCACACATTATTGAGAAGGAAAGAATGCGTGGCCCTGGACCAGGTGGTTGCAGGAGAAGGGGGTCAGGTATCGTTGGGGACACCCGTTTCAGAAGTTGAACATTCCCCCCACCAAACACGACCTGAAGTGAAACAGGGGGTTGGGGGAAGAACTCTGTTTATTCATACTTTATCAATGTCACCTTGGTGAGGCTCAGAAGCCTGAGGGTTCAAAGATGATTATGGGGTTCTGACTGCTGAGTTGACGGACATGGGGATCATGGAGACTCGATGCTGCATTGTTTGAGTGAACTCCCTTGTTTGGTTTTGTATAATGTTTCAAGAGTTGGTTGTGAGAAATTGGGTGGAAGGTAGCGGGAGGAGGGGACCGGGGACTTTAGCTTTATTTTAATGTGGTCCAATTGTCCTGTTCTCATTGGTTTTTAAATGAGAGGGGGAGCGGCACCATCTCGTGGCTGCGGAGGACATACAGATGATTACAGAGGATTTGGTCGGCAGTCAGGCGGGTCCCTCTGCGGAGCGTGCGAGGGGGGGACAAAACTCCTCACAAGGACCCAGTGGTCCGGAATCAGCTTGAGGAAAGCAGAAGGACGAAAGGAGCTAGAAAGTTTCAGAAGTTGAACACTCCCCTCACCACACACGAACGGGGGACACCTGAAGTGAAATAGGGGGTTGGGGGAATAACACTGTTTATTCATACTTTATCAATGTCACCTTGGTGAGGGCCAGATGCCTGAGGATTCAAAGTTAATTATGGGGTTCTCACTGCTGAGTTGACGGCCATGGGGATCATGGGGACTCAATGCCGCATTGTTTGAGTGGACTCCCTTGTTTGGTTTCGTATAATGTTTCAAGAGTTGGTTGTGTGAAATTGGGAGGAAGGTGGTGGGAGGGGGGGACCGGGGACTTTAGCTTTATTTTAATGGGGTCCAATTGTCCCTTTGGAATGACGTTAGGGGGTAAAGCGAAGGATCCAATTCATAGATTGCCCTGGGGCGGGGGGCGAGCCCCTTATGGTTCATTGACCATGCCCAGTCTCACTGGGGGATGGAGACGGACGCCTCAATCTTGGGGGATGGGGAGGAGCAGAGATGGGAGGGGAGGAAAGGGTGGGGGGGAAAGGGAGGGTGGGTATATACTGGGAGGGTCAAGGGTTCTCAATATGTGGAAGGCTGCGAGCCTAGCGGGACACAAGAGGTGTTGTGGGAGATGGGTGAATGGGGATAATGGTTGAGAGACGGGTCGGTACGCTAAACGTCAAGGGTTTCAATTCCAAAAACAAACAATCCATGACCAGCAACAGGTTTCGTAAGCAAAGACTGATGGTCCTATTCCTGCAGGAAACACATTACCGGCAGGTGGCGGAATCGCAGATAAAGGGCAAAGAGATAGGACGGACCTTCTGGGCTTCCCACAAATCCTCAAAAAAGGAAGCGGTGGGCATACTTCTGGGTAGGTTGTTCGGTTTGGAGGAAATTGAGACTAAGCGCAGCTTTGGGGGTAGATTCCTGGGAATAAAGGGGACGTGCGAGGGCAGGAGGATCACACTGGCCACTCTTTATGCACCTAATTGTCAAGCTGATTGGCCCGAGAGGACCGCGTACCTGTAGTCTTGGTGGTTGGTCTCGCAGAGGTCGCCAGTCTGGAGTCCAGGAACCGATGAGATAGCGGCACGAGGAATCAGCCTCTCCTCCACCCAAAAGAGGAACTGGGTGAAGGATGGACCAACCCCCAATGTCACGAAGGCACTCTCCCAGGTAAGCGTGACAAGAGGATGTAGGCTCAGATGGATGGAACCATAGTCCAGGTAGAGCTTGTTGTCAAGACCATGAATCTTCCAAGAACCTCAGTGCAGCGACAGTTGATAGATAGACCAGTGTAGCAGAAAGGTATTCGCAGTAGGCAAAAGGAGCTTGGCTGGTGCAGATGGTTCCAATGGTACACAGGATGAGATTCGGAGTCAGGCAAGACAGGAAAAGAGTGAGGACAGTTGGGACTAGCAGTCTGGCCAATTAGAGAACTGTAGGAACGTGCCCAAGATGGAACAGGGGGAATGAAGGCTAGTGTGGGATAAGTCCCATCTACACAATGATGACTCAGGATAGAACTCCGGAATGGGCTGAGGGAAGACTGACCCAGGGCAGAACCCAGGTAGTAGCTGGAGGCTGGTTGGCCCAGGACCGGACCCCGGTGAGGATTGGAGGCAGGCAGGCCCAGGACAGGACCCGGGTAAGGATTGGAGTCAGGCTGGCCCAGGGCAGGCCACAGGTAGGACTGGAGGCAGGCAGGCCCAGGACAGGCCACAGGTAAGGACTGGAGGCAGGCAGGCCCAGGACAGGCCACAGGTAAGGCTGGAGGCAGGCAGGCCCAGGACAGGCCACAGGTAAGGCTGGAGGCAGGCAGGCCCAGGACAGGCCACAGGTAAGGCTGGGCAGGAACAACGAGGTGAGCAAAGCGAACCGCGTTGAGACGCGGCCCGCTTTGACTCGCGGCCTCTTTTATGGGCCGCCGGCGCCCGAGAGGCCTGGAACGCAAACCGTTCCGTTTCCGGGCGCCGGCGAACCCAGAACGAGGCTTGGGAGGCAAGCCCCCACGGCGCATGCGCGGAACCGAGAGAGAGGACCTCCGCGCATGCGCCGAAGGCCGCCGGCCCCGTAACCCGTCGCTCCCCTCCCGGCGAGTCCCCAGACGCGAATGCGCGGGTAGACTCGCCAGGAGGAAATGGGAGCGGCAGACCCCAGTCTCCCGCGTGACATGACACTAATGAGGGTCAGGTGGGGTTTCTGCATCGGGTGTTCAGGGTGATGGATGAGTGGGCAGAAGGCGCCATGATGTTGGGTGGTCAGCGAAGGGTTCAGGGGTCAGAGAGGCCACAAAGGATAACCTGGCTCTGGTGGACCTCTTACAGGAGCACTTTTGGGCAGATCGTGGCCAGAGCCAGGGGTATACACCTTGTTTTCTCTACCACATCAATCATACACGAGAATTGACCTTTTGCTGACATCTGGGGAGAGGGGAGGGGAGGTTGGAGTCCCGAGGGTGGTAGCCATCACGTGGTCAGACCACAAGCTTGTGGTAGTGGAGTGGCGGGTACCGAAGGAGCTGCGAAACTACAGGTGAAGGTGCAATGATACTCTGTTGAGAGACCCAGTGTTCAGGGGATTCATGAGGAAGGAGATACAGGCCTACTTTGCAGTCAATTACAACGGGGAGACTGGTATGACAACGGTGTGGGAGGCAGCCAAGGCCACCTTTAAGGGCCTGCTCAGTGCAGAGGGGTCCCGTAGGAAGCGCGAAAGAATGTTAATCGAGGGCAAGCTGAGGGAAGAACTGAAGGCTAAGAGATCTAGGCTGAATCAGGGTGGTGTGGGCAGGGAGGTTCTCCTGGGGGAAATGAGTAGACAAGAGGCAGAAACTCCACAGAGTCCCGATTGGGGAAGTTGTCAAGAAGATGAGGTACGCCAGACAAAGGTACTATGAGAGGGGGGATATGGAGGGTCCCCTCCTGGCAAATAGGATGAGGGACACCAGGGCGGATCGGAGGGTAGAAGGGATCAGGGGGATTGATGTGAAAGGGTGGAACGGCCATAGCGGAACGCTTTGCAAGTTTTTATAAGGAGTTATACTCCAGGCAGAAGGAGGAGTCACGGGAGGACATACAGGCATACTTGGCTGAGCAGAATCTCCCCAAGTTCACAAATGCGGACAGAGATCCTGGAGGGGGCGATAACTGGGGAAGAGGTCGTGGAAGCCATTAAGAGGTTGAAGATTGGAAAGGCACCGGGGGCAGATGGCTCTACGGCTGATTTTTACAAGCAATACCAGTCTTTACTGGCAAAGCCTCTGGCCAAGCTGTTTAACCTAATAATTAGGTGGTTGGGGGGACCGGGACACAATACCACCAAAGTTTCTTCAGGCCCTGATCACGGTGATACCGAAGTCAGGGAAAGACCCAGCGGAGTGTGCCTCTTACAGGCCTATCTCTCTCCTGAATGTGGATGCGAAAGTGGCCCAAAAGGGGCAGTCCAGCCCGAACTGCTAGGTCACATCCCTTCTGCACGAGACCACAAGCATCCCCAGACATGTTTCAGCCTTGTTCGGCGTCATCAGTGAGGAGTAGCTCGGGTCTCTATGCCCGGCAGACTCGGGACCCACGTCTGGGCATACCCGTCCCACTCGGGGTGACTTTGGCAAAACAAAGGTGATGGCTGGAAGGTTTTGAATTAATCATAACCACGGGCAAAGCGCTGGGCAACCCTCGAGACCATCGTTTTTCAGCCTAGCAGTTCGGGCTGGACTGCCCCTTTTGGGGTGGGACCATGCCTGATTTGCATATGGTCTTTTCCCTTCGGTAATGGCTTGGCAGGCGAAGAACGATGGTCTGGAGGGTTGCCCAGAGAAATGCCAGTGGTTAAGATTCATTCTAAACTTTACAGCCATCACCTCTTTGTTTTTGCTTTGTCACCCGGAGTGGGACGGGTATGCCCAGACGTGGGTCCCATGCCTGCTGGGCCCAGAGACCAAAGCAAATCCTCACTGATGAGGCCCAACAAGGTCGAAACATGTTTGGGGATGCTTCTGGTCTCGTGCAGAAGGGATGTGACCTAGCAGTTTGGGCTGAATTGCCCCTTTTGTGGTGGGACCAAGCCTGATTTGAATATGGTCTTTCCCCTTCTGTAATGGCTTGGCAGGCGAAGAACAATGGTCTGGAGGGTTGCCCAGAGCAATGCCAGTGGTTAAGATTCATTCTAAACCTTCCAGCCATCACCTCTTTGTTTTTACCCTTCCGCTTCCTGCCATTAAAGGGGACCCTCACCGAAGATAAATGGGGGGAGAATCTCAGGAGGGGCCTGATGGACTGTGAGAAGTTCCTGATTACACAGAAGGGGACCAAGGGTATGGTGGTGAGGTTGTACAGGCTGCTCCTCCTAGCAGCCCTGAGGGACCCCCCCCGGCCAGAGTGAGGTGGGGATATTGAAGACACAATGTGGGCTCGCATGTGCAGACAGGCCCAGAGATCCACCGTATCGCTTTAATACAGACATCAAGCCCTGAAAATGCTCCACAGGTGGCACTACCCCCCGATTCCCCTGGAGAGCATAGCTCGGATGCAGGAGGCATAAGACCCCCATTGCTGAAGATGTCACTATGAGAAAGGGGACTATATACACATGTGGTGTACATGTTCCAAGGTGCAGGCATATTGGTGTGAGGTCCTGTCTTAGATAAAGGGGGTGGATGCATATCGAGGGACCCCACCCCGTGATTGATTCTTTTTGGTGTGAACGTGGAGGGGGACTCTGAGGAGACACAGGGCCACATGGTTCAAATTATGCTGGTGGCTGCAAGGTATTTGGTCCAGCGGAGGAAGAGCCCACAAATGCTGGGGGAGAAGGAATGAGTCTCTCAAACTAGAGCAATAAATGGTATGGAATATTTGACCCACCTCCTGGACGAGTGCAGGTCCAACATTGAGGGAATGTGGCTCCCATTTTTTGAGAAATACGTCTGCCTGGCTAAATGAGGCTGGAAGGCAATGTGATGTGGTAATGCAAAGAGTAAGCACTGGTGTGGAGGGGCCTCTTGGGAGGGACGTGTTGATTCAATCAGGAAGTGGGAAGAGGGGAGGTTTGTGAATCTAACGTTTTAGCGTACACACGAGTACCCAGATTCCGAGAAAAGATGTTAATGTGTGTCCAATTATCTATGGAGTTAAATTGAAAAGATCCACGACGGGAGGGTGGGAGTCAGGGGGTGACACGCTGTTGGGGTTTATTGAGTAGTGCACTAATGTTACCCTGTTTCCGATTCTAAAATGACAGTAAAAATTTGATTTAAAAAAAAATGAAAGTAAATATTTTGCTATGTGGAATACTTGAAATATTTCTTTGTGTTTCACTGCACAGCTTGCCATGAATATTGTAATTTTTTTTGGCATGTGGTCCCTAAAACTAAACTCGTTGTGAACACAGGATAAAGGGAACTCATGGTTATTAGACCTTGAATCAACCGTGCTAACAATCTAAAGGACCCAAAGTGTCGAAAATATGCACAAAGAATTGATAAGATTCACTATATTGAAAGCGGACACAGGAATGTTACGTTTCTATTACTGAGATCTGTCTTTCGAAAGGGTTGGTCATCCGTCACATAGAGAGAATGGAAACTCAAGACATAATGTAAGCAAAGTTTTAAATAATATTTATGCAAGTGAGGATGGCAAGTGTGCTCTATGTTACATGATTAACGATGTGAGCAATGAATGTTTAATTTGACACAAAGAATAGACATTGTACGTGTTAATTGTAACTTAAATTGATAGTCAACAAATGTATGTACTGTGTATATTCTATTACAAACTGTGTACTGAAATATATTTACCCCAAATTTACATAATTCTATTATACTGATGTGCGCCTGCCATGGGTTCAATCTTCCAGTTGACAGCTTATTCAACCGTAATTGGACATTAATCATCAACAACAACACATCTGTGATAACCATTATCTGGGACGATTGCCAGACACCGATCTGTCCTTTCTCAATTGCAATAGTAAGGAGCCTATTGGTTCTGAAAAGGTGTGGATGTCAAACTGTTGCATCAGAAAGTGAAAACACTCCTTTCTTCTCATTAACGGAATGCCATGTGCGTCTATCAAAAATCGGTCATGGAACCAGACAACTTTCTGTGAAGAATGCAAACACTGGAATTAATCGATCGACGGGCCAGCATTTGGAGATCACTGTTCAGTTATACAAAAATCCGGACCATGCGATGCTCGCTAGTTATAACTTCTATTGGAAAAGGTTATCCATGTTTTCGTGGACATAATTTCCTCTTTTCAGCATTATGTCAAAAATAAAAGTACTTGTTGCGCCCCAGACTATTGCCGTTTTCTTAAAAATATACATTTTTTAATCCTTTTTGTTAAAAGAAACAAAGGTTTCGCATTTTGTGTGGCTACGTGCGTTTATGTTCCTGGTTCTGCGTTCGGTAACGTTATTGCGTGGGTGATGTCAGGGTACGTTTGGCTACGCTGCCCAATAGGTGGAGCATATCGTTTAGACTACTGATGTCAGGCTTTAGGGGCGGGTGATATGAATTACTGCTGCAAGAGCACTTGAAGATTAGCACAAGATAGCAGTACCCAACCGTTGTTTGCACATGTGTAAAAGTGAGAAAAACCAAGGTAAGAGGCATTGGAATCTTTTTAAAGATCGATCAATGAATGCTCAATGGGCCAATACAATTTCTGAGCGAACTACTCCCTTTAATAGCAGAAAACTCTACAAGAATTTTCCACGCTTATAAGCGCTAAACATATCCAGAGCCACCAAAAGTCCAGGCATGGAGGCCAGGTTAAGTAGGCAGCAGGTGGGCATTTCACACAAACTACTGCACCTGCTGTATGCACTGAAGATGTTGGAATGTTGAAACGTACTCCAGCGAATCCCCTATAGTATGTCTTTCCCGGATATGAAATGGGAACACTCGAGCACAGGTCACCGTAGTTTGCAACAAGATTCAGTAGAACACACTAGTGTTGCAGCCTTATTTGGCGATAGTATGGTGGGTCATTCTGGTTTATCTGGGGATAAAAAACTCCATTAAGTAAGGACAAGGCCAACATTCGAATCAGCATCTGGGGTAGAACAACAATACATACAAAATCTAATTATTCTCGGTTTCATCAAGTCATCCCCTGATGATTAGAAAAAAAGAAAAGTTATCTCAGCTAATACAGCAAACTATTTCATCAGTATCTGACTGATTCCTGTCCTCTGCATAGGACAGAGACTTTTTAACCTCTATTTTATTCTGTGGGATGCAATGGCAAAAGGATATCTTTTTTGAGAGGAATATTGTCATCTTGATTTCTGCAAATAAAGAAGGTGAAGTAGTAATATTTCTTCTTGACAGGTTTTTGGGATTTCACCTGTCTCTGCCTTCACATTTAAGAGCAGTTTCCTGTGGTGCATAGGATTACGATGTGGAAGATCCTCTGGCCTTTAACTACCATCATGCAGTCCTCTGGTAAGTTTAGGTGCTCATGTACCAGGTGCATAGTTCTACATGGTGCTACGTGGATCAGGTTCGAATGCCACCACGGACGAGGACAGACCGGCACTATGAGGATCACCTTCGACATGGATTGTTCCTGCTTGATGATCACTTTGGCAACAGTGAGTAAAACCTCTGACCAGCTGATCAAAGGGCTTTCCGCCTGGATCCTTTCTTTTGGAATCTGGTGGGAAAGCATGGGCATTTTTCATTTTCTTCTCCAAATTTGAGAAGCACAACTTCCAAAGACAGATTGAACAATAGTGTAGTTTAACAGATGGCTATGCTCTTCTTGAAAGCACTTGCGTAGGGTGTCTAATTGTGCTTTTTGAATCCCTAGAAGGTGAATGGCCGCGAGCGTGAGATTACTCGCTAGAAGCCAGTGCCAGATGTTATACGCTTCCCTTCAGATAGATCTGGACCTTATACCTCCTTGCAGTATTGTTGATCTGGGACAAGGTCAAGGCCACTTTACTGAAGGGATAAATACCCACAGAACGAGTTAGACTCCAGCATGTTTATGTTATATAGTTTCTCTTTCTCTGGCCATGTCCCCTGGATGAGGAGGTGGTTGATTTGAGCTCCCCAACAGTTCACAGAAGCATCTGCCATAATTGTCAGCTGAATTGGTATTTTCTAATAGAGAACCCCTTGATGTTAAATGGTTTGCAATAGCACTGAAGAGAAAATGATGCCGTCTGGAAAACCAGGAGGTGCTCTTTCCAGTTCTATTTCTGGGCCATTGATTTTCCAGGCACTCTAGCAGAGGTCTCATATGCATTTGCGCATGAGGTACAGTTCAGATGCACTAAGCGATCAATGTCAGTACAGAAGAGCTCTTCTAGGATGTAGTGGGGATCAGCTAAGATATAGACTGGAATGTCCCTCTTATAAATGATAATCCCACCACAGAAGGAAAAATATTTCCGAGCACTTTGTCTAGGGTTACCCGCAGAAAGGGAATCTGTTGGACTAGTTCCATCAAGGATTTCTTCTTAGTTACTGTTAGGCCTAGCTGGGGGGAACTTGCGTGCCATCTAGTAGCTCCAAACTGCTTTGTGTGCTAGGTTTGCCATTATGAGCAGGTCTTCTACATAGGATTATTAGGGTATTTACTGAGCGCGGCCCTAGCTTCGGGAAGAGTGGGAGTGCTTTACAATCATAGTGGGAAGAACACAGTGATGGACGCAGAGAACAAAAATGGAGCAGGGATCCAACAGGGGAAGGTGGGCAATTGGCAGCATGCGGGGTTAGACAGCAGGGAGCAGATCGCAGAGTCTCAGGTAGGGTGGGGAGTGCAGGGTCTGTGGACCTAGGTGTTTAAGGAGGAGCCATTCCTTGAAGAGGCGGGTGTTGAGCTCTTCCTGAATTGTAGAAGTGATGGGGCAAGTCTGATGTTGATGGGAAGGAGGTTCCAGAGTCCTGGAGTGTAGACAGAAGGCCTGCCTTCTGGTTCTTTCCTTCCTGCACTGTCGTAATTGAAGTTTGCACATTTCCTTACTTCTGCTGAATCGCAGGTGTGATGAATCTGATGTGTCATATCTGTTTTCCCAGCAGTAACCTCCTCCCATGTGACCAACGGACAGTAGCCGATACCTGATCCTGATTCTGACCCTGGGGGCGGCTGTATGAGGGTGGATCACACTGGGGAAGACTATCTCCAGGGAGATGTCATGGCTTCATCGGATGAGAAGAACAAGTTACTTACCTTATCTGGTAATGTTCTTTCGATGGGATGTTCCTCCGACGTATTTCACATCTATGACAGGTAATGACCACAGCTGTGCTGCTTAAGAACATTTTCGGCAGAGGGCGTCCTGCGTCAATGACGTCAATACGTTGTCTCTCGAGTGCCTCCGTGAAGGGTCGACGTCACCGGATGTTATGTATAGGACACACGGCGCCCGTAGCCTCTTTTTTCCCCAGAACGTGTGGCACCAATCTCCTGCCAGTATGACTGCAGAAAGCCTTGCGGAAACGTAAGCTGCAATCGCATAACAAATTCTGTAGAGGGGCAGGCTGGGAGGGTGCAATGTGGAATACGTTGGAGGAACATCCCATCGAAAGAACGTTACCAGATAAGGTAAGTAATTTGTTCTTTGTGGGGTTTGTGTCCTCTGACGTATTCCACATCTATGACAGACTCCCAAAGCAGTACCAACGTATGGGAGGTGGGAAAAGAATTTACAATTTTAGAAATTAGAATGCCCAATCAAATGGCTGAATAGAGGACTGCCTTACCAAAGGCCAAATCCTGCCCAAGGATGTAATCCAAGGAATAGTGTCTCACGAAAGTATAGAAAGAGGCCAATGTGGCTGCTTCACAAATGTTGTGAATAGGAACAACCCTCTGCAGAGCAGTGGAGGCAGCCACACCCCTAGTAGAGTGAGCCCGTAAGCATACTGGAGGGTCCTTTCCACCCAAACGGTAACACTCGGAGGTTGTCAAAATGATCCATCTGGACAAGGTCTGCTTGGAAACAGCCTGACCCAAGCGGCTTCCAGCATAACCAAAAAAGAGCTGATCGTCCAATCTGACCCGGGAAATCCATGAGAGATAGAAACTCAAAGCTCTCCAAGGATCCAACATATGGAGCCTCTCCTCTTCCTTACCAGGATGTGGAGGAGGATAAAATGCCGGAAGAGTTACCTTCTGGCTCAAATGGAATTCCGACACAACCTTCGGAAGAAAAGAAGGCCGCACCCGCAGGACAACCCCGTCCTTATGGAAAACAGTAAAGGGTGACTTGGCGGAAAGTGCCTGCAACTCACTCACTCTGCGTGCGGAAGTAACCGCAAGCAAAAACACAGTTTTAAAAGACAACAGTCTCAATGGACAAGAATGTAAGGCCTCAAACGGAGCTCCCATTCGGAACTTTTAACACCAAATTCAAATCCCATCCCGGCACCTGGAAGGAACAAGTTACTTACCTGTAACTGTTGTTCTCCAGCATGGGTCTGGCATGGATTCACATGCTCATGAATATTCCCCGTCGTCAGGCTGGGAATCCTCGGTAAAGAAAAATCAGTATCAGTTTCGTTTCTGATCTGTCTTTCGTAGTAGTAACCAATCACTGATCTCTGCGTCATACTGTCCACAGCCAATAACTGCCATCTTCCTAAGCCCCACCTCTGGCAGCCATCTTCAGATTTGGTAGCACGTGAAGTGGCAGTATGACCAAGTGAAGAGCCGCAGAGGGGTAGGCGGGAGGGTTCGCTGGAGAACAACAGTTACAGGTAAGTAACTTGTTCAATCTCCAGCATGGGGGTCTGGCATGGATTCACATGCTCATGAATAAAAGAATACATAGCAGTACACACATGCACAACCACGGGAGGTGGCAACAGGCTCAACATTAAGCAATACCACAACTCAACATTAAGCATCTCTTACCTTCTCACCAGGCTCATGTTAGGCGAACAGGTGGCGCAGCACTGCTTAGCCGACCCTGGACTCCTCCCTGGAATCCCGGTCGACGCAGTAGAATTTCGTGAAGGTGTGCGTCGACCTCCACGTAGCAGCCCTGCAGATGTCCAGCAGGGGCACACCAGATAGGAACGCCGTGGTAGCTGCGATCGCTCTGGTGGAATGGGCTCTCGGACGGCCAGGCAGCGGTCGGTTTGCCAACCGATGACAGTACATGATACAGCCGGAGAGCCATCTGGAAATGGAAGCCTTTGAGAGAGCCTTCCCCTGATTGACAGGTCCAAAGTTCACAAAAAGTTGTGACGTCTTCCGAAAACTCTTCGTGCGGTCCACGTAGAACTTCAACAGAGCCGAGTGCAGAGGCTCGAACGGAGGTCCCATGAGCTTGGTCAGCACCACGTTGAGCTCCCACGCCGGGGCCGGAGCCTTCACCGGCGGGAACGATCTGAACAGTCCCTTCATGAATTCTTTCACCAGACGATGAGACCACAAAGACATCCGTCCCGTGGTTCTGGTGTATCGGGAGATCGCAGCAAGATGAATCTTGATGGAAGCGTGCGCCAGTCCAGCCTTGGCCAGCGTCAGTAGGTACGGCAGTACTTGAGGAGCCGTAATCCGTAAAGGGTTAATCTTCTGTGCGTGGCACCAGACAGAGAACCTCTTCCATTTGTGTCCGTAGCATTTAAGAGTTGAGGACGCCCTGGCCTTTGCAGGAACCTCTCTGCAGTCGGCCGGTATGTCGTAACCTCCAAACTCTAGTGCTGCAGGAGCCAGGCCTGCAAGTTCAGCAACTTCGGGTCGTGATGGAGGATGGCGCCTCCTTCCCTGGAGAGAAGATCCGCGTCCACTGGCAGCTTGATTGACGGGGACGCTGACAAGTCCAGAAGGTCCGGGAACCATATCTGCCTCGGCCACACAGGTGCGACGAGGATCATCCTGCACCGTGACCTCTTGAGCTGGTTGATGAGCCGGGTCAGCAATGGCAATGGAGGGAACACGTATAGGAACAGGCCCTCCCAGGGGAACGAGAAAGAATCGCCCATGCTCCTCGGGTGGGGAAACCTGCTGGCGAACCTCCGGCACTTGGAATTCGTCGCCGTCGCGAGCAGATCGATCTGGGGTGTGCCCCACCGTCGGAAGAGGCGGTCCACTAGATCCTGTCGTAGTTCCCACTCGTGGCACGAGCGCAGCTCTCTGCTGAGCGAGCCGGCGATGGTGTTTTTTATTCCTGCCAGATGAAACGGCACCAGAAACATCCCTTGGGCGACGGTCCAATGCCACAGATCCTGCGCCTCCTTGGACAGGGATGGGGATCTGGTACCGCCCTGCTTCTTGATGTAGAACATGGTGGTGTTGTCGGTGAAGATCCTCACCACCTTGCCCTTGAGGGACGGAAGAAAGGACCTGAGGGCCCAAAACACTGCACAGAGCTACAGGACGTTGATATGGAGGGACTTCTCCGTTGGCAGCCAAAGGCCCTCGCGTGCAGATTTTCGGTGTGCGCTCCCCACCCTTCCAGGGAGGCATCCGTGGTCACTGTCTTCTGGTGGCCCGGGGTCTGGAAGTCCATGCCCGCCGTCAGATGCGCGCGGGTGCCCCACCACCGGATCGCTTGTCGGAAGCTCTCGTCGAGTGTGATCCTGTCCTCGAAGCTGCCCGTCGTCTGGATCCAGCGAGCGTCCAGGAACTCCTATAACGGGCGCATCCGAAGCCTGCACAGGCGGATGAGATAAATGCAAGAAGACAATTCCGAGGAGGGATTTGATGGACCTCACCCTGGCCTCGTCCGCAACCAGCATCCGCTGCACCTTGCCCAAGATGGCCCTCGTCCTTTCCTCCGACGGAGAGGCCAGAAGCGCCACTGTGTCGAGTTTCGCTCCCAGAAACAGTGCGTCTTGCACGGGCACCAGGTGGGACTTGGCGTAGTTTATGGAGAATCCCAGGTCCGTGAGTAGTTGGACGGTCCTCGCCGTGTGCTCCGCGGCGAGCTCCTTTGTCTTTGCTCGGATGAGCCAGTCGTCCAGATAGGGGTAGACGTGGATCCCCTCCAGGCGCAGCCGCGCCGCCACCGGTGCGAGGCACTTGGTGAACACCCTGGGTGCCGACCTCAATCCGAAGGGAAGGGATCTGAACTGGTAGTGACGCCCTTGGACCACGAATCTGAGAAACTTTCGGTGTCCCTTTAGGATGGGGATATGGAAGTAAGCATCCTCCAAATCCAACGACGACAGGAAATCGCCCTCCTAAAGCTGATCCAGGACGTGCTGGAGGGTGACCATCCAGAACTTCTGTGCCTTGATGAATTTGTTCAGTCGTCGTAGGTCCAGGATGGGACGCCATCCTCCTGTCTTCTTCTTCATGAGGAAGTATCTTGAGTAAATTCCGGAGCCCCAAAGCCTCTTTGGGACGAGCTCAATGGCGCCTTTCTTGAGCATCGCCTTTACCTCCAAGAGAAGTTGAGGGACGTGATGTTCCTTCCTGGCCACGGGGGGGGACGCGCCGGCACTTCTTCAAAAACTCGAGCGCGTGACCCGAGGCCAGGGCGTCCAGCACCCAACGGTCGGTGGAGATGGACTCCCACACGCTGACGAAGTTCGCCAGCCGGCCTCCCACCGGGATGCTTCGGTAGGGGCCCGACCCCCCGGCCGGTTCAGTCCTGCTTCGACGAGGCTTTGCCGCCTTGTCCTCCCTGGCGACGATGGCGGGGTCCGCCCGACTTGCCTCGTCCCCTGTAGGCTTCCTGTGACGACGAACGGGCCGCTTGACGGTAGGGGGAATATCCGCCGCCGGAACCTTTGGAGGCACCCTGCTTGCCTCCGGCGCTCCGAAAGGGCGGCCGTCGTTGCTGGAGAACACCAAGAGCCCAGGCCGTCTCTGTGTCCGTCTTGATGGCTTGTAGGGAATCGTCCACTGTTTTCCCAAACAGGTTGCTCCCTTCGAATGGCATGTCCAAAACTCTGGTCTGCACGTCCTGCCGGAAGTCAGTAGCCTTGAGCCATCCACGCCGTCTAAGGCACACGCCGTTGCCCAACTGGCGAAATCCAGAGTCAGCGATGTCCGTTGCTATCGTAATGGCATGGTCCGACGCCACTTCTCCTTCCTGCAAGATCTCTAGGGCCTCCGCCCTCTTGTCGTCCGGTAGGAAGTCCAGCAGGGGGGCGATCTTGCACCACAACTCCCTGTCGTAGCGGGCTACGATAGCTAAGGCGTTGGCAGCCTTAATCGTCGTCGCTGCCGATGAGATGACTCTGCGTCCCATCGTGTCCAATTTCTTACCCTCGCCGTCCGGGGGGGAGGTTGACGTAGAGGCCGAAGCCCCCCCCCGCTTTCTTCCTGGCCGCCACGGAGATGACCGAGTCCGGGGTCGGCTGTGCCCGAAGGCACAAGACGGCCGTGTCCGGGACGCGGTACTTCTTCTCGTACCGATCCTTTCTCGCAGGCGTTGTGGATGGGTTCTTGAGGAGGGCGAGACCCTCATCACAGATAACGTCGAGTAGAGGTACAGCGAGGACCGTCTTCCTCTTGGTCTCGCGCCGTTGATAAAGGAAACCTTCCTTCTTCTCTTCCGGGCAAAGCTGGAAAAGCTCGGATGCCCCGGCGATCATGGCGTGAAACGATCCAATCTCGTCGGGCGGGGAAGCCCGGGGAGGAGGTGACGACGGAAGATCCTCGTTGTGAACCTCGTCGTCTGTACCCGTCGCGGCCATGTCCGTCCCCGTATAATCCCCACGGGTTGTGGACGGGAGGAGGGCTGAGCAGGGCGCGATGGTTGAAAAGCAGGTGGAGGATGAATCCTTCTTCTCTTAGGAGGAGGGCTCCCAGAAGGGCCTGGCTCCGGATCCCCCGTCGGGAGCGGTTCCTCCGTTGGTGGTAACGGCAATCTCGTCCTTATCTCCGAGCATAAGGACTGTATAGCCAACAAAATGGCCGCCGAGTTGTCTTGCGGCACTGGTTGAGGGGATTCTGACGGGCGGTCAGGAGCCTCGTCGGCACCCTCGACGTTCTCGTCGTCTCCTACGTCGGGATCCCTCCCGACGGGCTGGTCTTCTTGCACGCCAATCCCGTGGCTTAAGACTTCTATCAGCTCCTCTTCAGAGGTTGAGGCCGAATCCACGACGACCTCCTGCCCCCCACTTTTCCTTCTCCGTTGGAGGTTTCACGGGGGTCCTGTCGATGGGCTTGAAAGAGGACTCCCTCCGCAGTGGCAGGGAGACTCTGAGTCCCGAAGTCGCCTCCACTGGTGTAGCCTCCACAGGCTGAGCCAGGGCCGCCGCAACTGTCTCGATTGAGGCCTTGGCAGGGTGGATCAAGGCTTTCACCACCTTAGGTGCGCTCACCGCCTTCTCCTTGGGGGGAGGGTCACCGCCTTGCTCCCCCTCGATGGGGCCTTCGAGCTCGACCGGGGTCTCTCCAGGAGCTTCGCCGGGTGCTCGGCCTTCCTCTTACACGAGCCAGAGCGTTGGCTCGTGGTTGATGGCGCCGGGGAGGGTGTGCCCTGCCTGGCAACTGTAAAGCCCGACCGTTCGGTGCTCCCAGTGCCAGCGGACTCGCGGTGCTTGGCCTTTTGTTGGGCCCCCGTCGCCGGGGCGCCCTCAAAGGTCTTAGAAGACCGCTCGGACTTCTTCTTCTTCTTCTCGCCTGACGGGCTCTTCCCTTCCAGCCAGTTGGCAAGGCGCAGATGGCGGTCCTTCATGGTCCGCTCCGACATATTGCCGCAAAACGCACAGTCCTTCTCCACGTGCGTCTTGTCCTCATGCAGGCAGTAGAGGCAAAGGGAGTGTTCGTCCTCCTTAAAGACGTTCTGCAGCTGGCATCCAGGGCAGACCCTGAAAAGCTTTCTGGGCGTCGAGCTTCCCTTCTCCTGGGCCATGTCCGAGATGGGCCTCAGAAACTTCTGGAGTCCTCCAAAAGCGTGGCTCGACGAAATCTTCACCCTTGCGGGGCGTAGAGGAATCCGACATGGGTCCCCGTTGATCGGATAAAGAAACGGTGGAGCTCGAGGCTCTTTTGACCGAAAAAGAGAACATTTTCCTATGAAAAAGCGTGAAAAACGCACTACAGCTCGAGAGCAATAGCACGAGGATCCCAACACATGAACGTGCGGTAAAAATCTGAAGATGGCTGCTAGAGGCGGGGCTTAGGGAGATGGCAGTCATTGGCTGTGGTCAGTATGACGCAGAGATCAGTGATTGGTTACTACTACGAAAGACAGATCAGAAACGAAACTGATACTGATTTTTCTTTACCGAGGATTCCCAGCCTGACGACGGGGAATATTCATGAGCATGTGAATCCATGCCAGACACCATGCTGGAGAAAGGCGACTACGGAAACACATTAGTTAGCCCTTTTAGAAACTGAGAAACCAAAGTAATCTTAAAATAGGAACATTCCTCAGACGAGCGCTTAAATATGGACAGTGCCGCCAGATAACCCTTAATGGTACCCACTTTCAGGCCTTTGTGGGCTAAAGAAAGCAAAAAAGACAAAACCAAAGGAATGGAACATTGGAAAGTATCCACATTCTGTACCCTGCACCAGTCGCAGAACTTTCTCCAACGGCAACGGTACAGGGATTTTATTGCGGGCATTCTGGCCGAAAGCAATACCTCCATCATGTTTTCGGGGAGGTCCCAATCCTTATACCTCAACCTTTCAGATACCAGGCATGAAGGCTGAGACACTTGACCTCTGGATGGAGAACCCGACCCCCCCCCTCCCGTGAGAGCAGATCGTCCGGTAGGGACGACGGCGTGGAGGGCAGATGGACATGTCTAGAAGGTCCGGGTACCACGCTCTCCTGGCCCATGCCGGAGCAATGAGGATCATTCGGGAACCGAACTTCCGTAACCTCCGCAACACTTGCGGAATGACGGGGACTGGAGGAAACGCGTACGGCAGTGGGAAGGACCATTCCGCTACAAACGTGTCCCCTAAGGCTCCTCTTAAAGGAAATTCCCGCGCGCAGAATCTCTTGCACTTCCGGTTGACACTGGTGGCGAAGAGATCCACTTGTGGGGTTCCTCAAAGGGCGAAGATCTCCAAAAGAACTTCCTGAGCCAGCTCTCACTCGCAAGAGACCATGCTCTGCCTGCTCAGAGCGTCCGCCGCCGCGTTTTCGTCTCCGGCCAGATGAACTGCCGAAATCAAAATTTCCTGCTGGATGGCCCAGAACCAGAGCTGCATCGCCTCCCTGCACAACGGAAGTGACCCTGCCCCCCCTTTTTTGTTGAGTTAGTGCATGGCCACTGCATTGTCCATCATAATCAGGACATTCTTCCCCCACACAGACGGAAGAAAAGCCTTCAGGGCTAGCCTGACGACCCTCAGCTCTAACAAATTGATGTGGAGTCTGGACTCCGACGGAGACCAACGACCTCTGGCTGTCAACTCGTTGGCATGAGCTCCCCATCCCGTAAGGGATGCGTCTGTCATGATCGTCAACTCCAGCCATGGTTGCCAAAATGGAGCACCCTTCATCAGATTGCCTTTGACGGCCCACCATAGAAGATCCTGGGCGACCGAAGTCGGAATCTGAACGGGATCTGACATCCTGCCGGAGAACTGCGACCACTGCATCTTGAGAGCCCACTGCAGAGATCTCATCCGCAGCCTGGCCTCTGGCACCAGGAAAATGCAAGATGCCATGAGGCCGAGCAAACTCAAGAACTCGAACGCCGGGAGACTCTGGGCACGTTGAAACTTGTCCACCATCTGCAGAATGTGATCAGCCCTCACCTGGTGAGGTGAACACTGCCCCAGGGATGTGTCGAGCACTACTCCGATGTATTTGAGCCACTGGGTAGGTGTCAAATGTGACCTCTTTAAATTGAGGGAGAAGCCCAGCTTGTGAAGGGAGTGGCAGGTGACTGACAGATGATCCAGGGCTTGCTCAGGAGAGCGCGCCCTGATCAACCAATCGTCCAGGTAGGGGTAGACGTGAATCTCCCCTTTGCTGAGATATGCTGCCACCACCACTATCAGCTTGGTGAAGACCCTCGGGGCGGAAGTCAATCTGAATGGCAGGAAAGAAAACAGAAAATGTGAGCCGCGCAACTGCGAACCTCAGGTACTTCCTGTGCTTAGGATGAATCGGAACATGAAAGTAAGCATACTTGAGGTTGAGAGACACCAACCAATCCTGAAGTTGAAGGGCCTGGAGGACTTGAGAAAGAGTAACCATCTTGAACTTGTCCTTCCTGAGGAGCTTGTTCAACCAACGTAAGTCCATGATGGGTCTCAATCCCCCGTTCCTCTCCGCCACAGGCACCAGTTCTATGGTGTCTTTCTCCAGCAGGGATAGGATTTCCTGCGCAAGGAGCGGATCCGGACGCTTCATAGAGAGCGTTCCCGGTGGATTGTCGTGAGACCTCTGCCGGAAGGGAAGACAGTACCAGTGGGCTATGATCTCCAGACCCACACATCTGAAGTAATTGCTCGTCATTCTCCAAGATGCTGCGCAAGTCTGCCCCCAAACCGGTGAACCATGGGACATGGCCTCATGACTGAGCGGACGACGCTGCGGCAGTGCCTGGGGGCAAAGAGGCAACTGCCCGAGCGGCTTTGGCACCTCGAGTACCTTGCTTTCCACCTCTGGTACTCCTACGGTGGCCCCTTTGACTGGCAGCTCCTCTCGATCTACCAAAGGTAGAGTAGTACCAAAAGGAACCTCCCCTCCATTACGGTCCCCTAGGACGAAAAGGCGGAGGTTGACGTACTGCAGCGCTCAAAGACTTCGCAGCAGCTTTCGAGGTCTGCAACCTCTCAAGGATCTCGTCAGCCTTGCTGCCAAACAGATGAACTCCATCAAAGGGCATGCTCAGAAGCCGAGATTGCACATCAGGAGCAAACCCCGACTTCCGCAACCACGCAAACCTGCGTATCACGGTGCTCGCAGCCATGGACCGGCTGACACAGTCTGCCGTGTCCAAACCCGAATTAAACCATTCGCACATGGCATCTATGCCGTCTTGCACGAGGGATAAAAAACCATCCCGTTCTTCCCCTTCAGAAAATGCGAGGCATAGATGTGCCCGGCACACTTAAATCAGAAGCGCCAGAAACCAAGAAAGGCTGCTGGTGGGAGCAGGATGCTCCCCTGCATACAACCGACTGGCTGGAAGAGGGATGGTGGAGTCAACCGACTCAGGTGCTGAGAAGCAGAAGGCTGCTCGAAGAAGGTTGCACTAGGCGGGAACGCCAGAAGCCAATGCCAGGCTTCTGGGCATTTGCTGGTGACAAGAAGCAGTAAAACACCTACCAGAGACATGTGCTAAGCAGAGAAGCTCAGTTGGAGCCGCTAGATGAAGGAACACGGACAGCCAATGACCGCGAGGAAGAAAACAACCAAAGAGTGCTACCGGAAAGCAGCGAAAAAGAAAAGGAATGTCACGAAGAGCTGGTGAGTGCACGCTGACACCAAGAGAACACTGGGGCATATTGTCGAGCACGCTGCATGAGAATAACAGAACGGAGAGAGCAAAAGAACTGTTTGCTAAACCCGAAAGAGAGAAAAGGGAAAGGGCATTTCCTGAAGAGAGGATTCATATGCACAAATGGTACTCTAGCAAAACAGTATATAACAGAAGGAACAAGTTACTTACCTGTAACTGTATTTCTCCAGCATGGGTCTGGCATGGATTCACATGCTCATGAATATTCCCCGTCGTCAGGCTGGGAATCCTCGGTAAAGAAAAAACCAGTATCAGTTTTGTTTCTGATCTGTCTTTCGTAGTAGTAACCAATCACTGATCTCTGCGTCATACTGACCACAGCCAATGACTGCCCTCTACCTAAGCCCCACCTCTGGCAGCCATCTTCAGATTTGGTAGCACGTGAAGTGGCAGTATGACCAAGTGAAGAGCCGCAGAGGGGTAGGCGGGAGGGTTCGCATGGGAATCCATGCCAGACCCATGCTGGAGAACAGTTACAGGTAAGTAACTTGTTCCTTCTCCAGCATGGGGTCTGGCATGGATTCACATGCTCATGAATAAAGAATACATAGCAGTACACACATGCACAACCACGGGAGGTGGCAAAGGATCAACATTAAGCATTACATCAAACTCAACATTAAGCAAATCTTACCTCCTCACCAGGCTCACCTTAGGCGAACAGGTTGCGCAGCACTGCTTGGCCGACCCTGGACTCCTCCCTGGAATCCCGATCGACGCAGTAGAATTTCGTGAAGGTGTGCGTCGACCTCCACGTAGCAGCCCTGCAGATGTCCAGCAAGGGCACACCAGATAGGAACGCTGTGGTAGCTGCGATCGCTCTGGTGGAATGGGCTCTCGGATGGCCAGGCAGCGGTCGGTTTGCCAACCGATGACAGTACATGATACAGCCGGAGAGCCATCTGGAAATGGAAGCCTTCGAGAGAGCCTTCACCTGATTGACAGGTCCAAAATTCACAAAGAGTTGTGACGTCTTCCGAAAAGACTTTGTGCGGTCCACGTAGAACTTCAGCGCTCTAGCCACATCCAGCGAGTACAAAGTCCTTTCAGCCGGCGACGAAGGCGACAGGAAGAAAACAGGCAACACCAAGGGTTCGTTGAGGTGGAAGTCCGACGGCACCTTGGGCATGAAGGAGGGGTGCGTCCTGAGCACTACCCTCGTGTCGTGAAAAGTCAAGTACGGGGCCTTGCAGGAAAGGGCCTGGATCTCTCCCACCCGTCGTGCGGAGGTGATGGCCACAAGAAACGCTGTTTTCCACGACAAGAACTTCAACGGAGCAGAGTGCAGAGGCTCGAACGGAGGTCCCATGAGCTTGGTCAGCACCACGTTGAGCTCCCATGCCGGGGCCGGAGCCTTCACCGGCGGGAACGATCTGAACAGTCCCTTCACCAGTCCCTTCACCAGACGATGAGACCACAAAGACGTCCGCCCCGTGGTTCTGGTGTATCGGGAGATCGCAGCAAGATGAATCTTGATGGACGCGTGCGCCAGCCCAGCTTTGGCCATCGTCAGTAGGTACGGCAGTACTTGGGGGGCCGTAATCCGTAGAGGGTTAAATCTTCTGTGTGTGGCACCAGACAGAGAACCTCTTCCATTTGTGTCTGTAGCATTTAAGAGTTGAGGACGCCCTGGCCTTTGCAAGAACCTCTCTGCAGTCGGCCGGTATGTCGTATCCTCCAAACTTTAACGCTGCAGGAGCCAGGCCTGCAAGTTCAGCGACTTCGGGTCGTGATGGAGGATGGCGCCTCCTTCCATGGAGAGCAGATCCGCGTCCACTGGCAGCTTGATTGACGTGGACGCTGACAAGTCCAGAAGGTCCGGGAACCATATCTGCCTCGGCCACGCAGGTGCGACGAGGATCATCCTGCACCGTGACCTCTTGAGCTGGTTGATGAGCCGGATCAGCAATGGCAATGGAGGGAACGCGAATAGAAACAGGCTCTCCCAGGGGAACGAGAAAGCATCGCCCATGCTCCTCGGGTGGGGAAACCTGCTGGCGAACCTCCGGCACTTGGAGTTCGTCGCTGTCGCGAACATATCGATCTGGGGTGTGCCCCACCGTCGGAAGAGGCGGTCCACTAGATCCTGTCGTAGTTCCCACTCGTGGCACGAGCGCAGCTCCCTGCTGAGTGAGTCGGCGATGGTGTTTTTTATCACTGCCAGATGAAACGGCACAAGAAACATCCCTTGGGCGACGGCCCAATGACACAGATCCTGCGCCTCCTTGGACAGGGCTGGGGACCTGGTTCCGCCCTGTTTCCTGATGTAGAACATGGTGGTGGTGTTGTCGTTGAAGATCCTCATCACCTTGCCCTTGAGGGACGGAAGGAACGACCTAAGGGCCCAAAGCACTACACGGAGCTCCAGGACGTTGATATGGAGAGACTTCTCAGTCGGGAGCCAAAGGCCTCTCGCGTGCAGATTTTCGGTGTGCGCTCCCCACCCTTCCAGGGAGGCATCCGTGGTCACTGTCTCCTGGTGGCCGGGGGTCTGGAAGTCCATGCCCGCCGTCAGATGCGCGTGGGCGCCCCACCACCGGATCGCTCTTCGGAAACTCTCGTCGAGTGTGATCCTCTCCTCGAAGCTGCCCGTCGTCTGGATCCAGCGCGCGTCCAGGAACTCCTATAACGGGCGCATCTGGAGCCTGCACAGGGGGATGTGGTAAATGCAAGAAGACATCATTCCGAGGAGGGACTTGATGGACCTCACTTTGGCCGCGTCCGCAACCAGCATCCGCTGCACCTTGCCCAGAATGGCCCTCGTCCTTTCCTCCGACGGGGAGGCCAGAAGCGACACTGTGTCGAGCTTCGCTCCCAGAAACAGTGCGTCTTGCGCGGGCACCAGGTGGGACTTGGCGTAGTTTACGGAGAATCCCAGGTCCGTGAGAAGTTGGACGGTCCTTGCCATGTGCTCCACTGCGAGCTCCCTCGTCTTGGCTCGAATGAGCCAGTCGTCCAGGTAGGGGTAGACGTGGATCCCCTCTCGGCGCAGCTGCGCCGCCACCGGTGCGAGGCACTTGGTGAACACCCTGGGTGCCGACCTTAGTCCGAAGGGAAGGGCTCTGAACTGATAGTGACGCCCTTGGACCACGAACCTGAGAAACTTTCGGTGTCCCTTTAGGATGGGAATATGGAAGTAGGCATCCTCCAAATCCAACGACGACAGGAAATCGCCCTCCTCCAGCTGACCCAGGACGTGTTGGAGGGTGACCATCCGGAACTTCTGTGCCTTGATGAATTTGTACAGTCGTCGTAGGTCCAGGATGGGACGCCATCCTCCCGTCTTCTTCTTCACGAGGAAGTATCTTGAGTAAACTCCGGAGCCCCGAAGCCTCTTTGGGACGAGCTCGGTGGCGCCCTTCCTGAGCATCGCCTTTACCTCTAAGAGAAGTTGAGGGACGTGAAGTTCTTTCCTGGCCACAGGGGGGACGCGCGGGCACCTTCTTTGAAACTCGAGCGCGTGACACTGGGCTAGGGCGTCCAGCACCCAACGGTCGGTGGAGATGGACTCCCACACGCTGACGAAGCTCGCCAGCCGGCCTCCCACCGGGGTGCTTCGGTGGGGACCCGACCCCCCGGCCGGTTCAGTCCTGCTTCGACGAGGCTTTGCCACCTTGGCCTCCTTGGCGACGACGGCGGGGTCCGCCTGACTTGCCTCGTCCCCTGTAAGCTTCCTGTGACGACGAACGGGCCGCTTGACGGTAGGTGGAAAATCCGCCGCCGGAACCTTTGGAGGCACCCTTGCCTCCGCCGCTCCGAAAGGGCAGCCGCCGTTGCTAGAGAACCCCAAGAGCCCGGGCCGTCTCTGTGTCTGCTTTGATGGCTTGAAGGGAATGGTCTACTGTTTTCCCAAACAGGTTGTTTCCATCGAACGGCATGTCCAAGACTCTGGTCTGTACGTCTTGACGGAAGTCAGTAGCCTTGAGCCATCCACGCCGCCTAAGGCACACGCCGTTGCCCAACTGGCGAAATCCAGTGTCGGCGATGTCCGTCGCAATCGTAATGGCGTGGTCCGACGCCACCTCACCTTCCTGCAAGATCTCTAGCGCATCCGCCCTCTTGTCGTCTGGTAGGAAGTCCAGCAGGGGGGCCAGTTTGTACCACAGATCCCTGTCGTAGCGGGCTACGATAGCCAAGGCGCTGGCAGCCTTAATCGTCTTCGCTGCAGACGAGATGACCCTGCTTCCCATCGTATCCAATTTCTTTCCCTTGCCGTCCGGCGGGGAAGTCGACGTGGAGGCCGCACCCCCCCGCTTTCTTCCTGGCCGCCGCGGAGACGGCGGAGTCCGGGGTCAGCTGTGCCCGGAGGCACAAGGGGGCCGCGTCCGGGACTCGGCACTTCTTCTCGTACCGATCCCTTCTAGCCGGCGTCATGGATGGGTTCTTGAGGAGGGCGAGGCCCTCATCCCAAATATGGTCCAGTAGAGGCACCGAGAGGACCGTCTTCCTCTTGGCCTCGCGCCGTTGATAAAGGAAACCTTCCTTCTTCTTCTCCTCCGGGCAGAGCTGGAAGAGCTCGGATGCCCTGGCGATCATGGAGTGAAACGATCCAATCTCGTCGGGCGGGGAAGCCCGGGTGGGAGGTGACGACGGCAGATCCTCGTCGTAAACCTCGTCGTCCGTACCCGTCGCGGCCGTGTCAGTCCCCGTATCATCCCCACGAGTCGTGGACGGGGAGGAGGGCTGAACAGGGCACGATGGCTGAAAAGGAGGTGGAGGGTGAATCCTTCTTCTCTTAGGGGGAGGGCTCCCAGAAGGGCCTGGCTCCGGGTCCCCCGTCGGGAGCGGTTCCTCCGCTGCTGGTAACGGCAGTCTCGTCCTTATCTCCGAGCATAAGGACTGTATAGCCAACAAAATGGCCGCCGAGTTGTCTTACGGCGCTGGTTGAGGGGAGTCCGACGGGCGGTCAGGGGCCCCGTCGGCACCCTCGACGATAACATTGTCTCCTACATCGGGATACCTCCCGACGGGCTGGTCTTCTTCCACGCCAACGCCGTGGCTTAAGACCTCGATCAGCTCTTCCTCAAAGGTTGAGGCCGAATCCACGACGACCTCCTGCCCCCCCTTTTTCTTCTCCGTCGGAGGTTTCACGGGGGTCCTGTCGATGGGCATAAAAGAGGACTCCCTCTGCGGTGGCAGGGAGACTCTGAGCCCCGAGGTCGCCACCACTGGTGTAGTCTCCACAGGCTGAGCCAGGGCCGCCGCGACTGTCTCGATAGAGGCCTTAGCCGGATGGATTAAGGCTTTCACCACCTTAGGTGCGCTCACCGCCTTCTCCTTGGGGGGGAGGGGGACACTGCCTCGCTCTCCCTCCGATGGGGCCTTCGAGCTCGACCGGGGCCTCTCCAGGAGCTTCGCCGGGTGCTCGGCCTTCCTCTTACCCGAACCAGAGCGTTGGCTCGTGGTTGATGGTGCCGGGGAGGATGCGCCCTGCCTGGCGCCCGTAGAGCCCGACCATTCAGCGCTCCCGGTGCCAGCGGACTCGCGGTGCTTGGCCTTGTGTTGGACGCCCGTCGCCGGGGCGTCCTCAAAGGTCTTAGAAGACCGCTTGGATTTCTTCCTCTTCTTCTCGCCTGACGGGCTCTTCCCTTCCAGCCAGTTGGCGAGACGTTGATGGCGGTCCTTCATGGTCCGCTCCGACATATTGCCGCAAAATACACAGTCCTTCTCCACGTGCGTCTTGTCCTCATGTAGGCAGTAAAGACAAAAGGAGTGTTCGTCCTCCTTAAAGACATTCTGAAGCTGGCATCCACGGCAGACCCTGAACAGCTTTCCGGGCGTCGAGCTTCCCTTCTCCTGGGCCATGTCCGAGACGGGCCTGAGAAACTTCTGGAGTCCTCCAAAAGCGTAGCTCAACGAAATATTCACCCTTGAGGGGCGTAGACGAATCCGACACGGGTCCCTGTTGATCGGATGAAGAATCTGTGGAGCTTGAGGCTCTTTTTGACCGAAAAAAATCGAAGTTTTGAGAAAAAACGTGAAAAAATAGCACTAACGCTAGAGAGCAATAGCACGAGGATCCAAACACTTGAACGTGCGGTAAAAATCTGAAGATGGCTGCCAGAGGCGGGGCTTAGGTAGAGGGCAGTCATATGCTGTGGTCAGTATGACGCAGAGATCAGTGATTGGTTACTACTACGAAAGACAGATCAGAAACGAAACTGATACTGGTTTTTTCTTTACCGAGGATTCCCAGCCTGACGACAGGAAATATTCATGAGCATGTGAATCCATGCCAGACCCCATGCTGGAGAAATAGTGAGTTAGTCAATAAGGCTAAGGTGGTGAATTACCAAGAATGGAAGTGTGTGCAAAACACTCACAAGGCAATATAAAATGAACAGACTGAATTAGCCAAAAGGGTTAATGTGGTAAATTACCAGTGTGTAAATTATAAAAAGCCCGGCCAGGAGAGTACACCAGGCAACTACAAGTGCGTGAATAGAAGAAGCCCTGGCAGGGGAGTGTACCAGGCAAGTACAAGTGTTAATACAAGAGAACAAGGAAACCCTGGCATGAGAGTACACCAGGTATCCTGACAAAACAAAGTCCAAAGAAAGTTGCATATTATTTTGGTGTTGATCAAGAAAGACAAGATCTGTATTTGGTGTTGATCAAGAGGAAAGATGAGAGCTGTTATTTGTAAGAAGAAGAATCCAGGGGAATGGAGACACCCTCTGGAGCAAGGATCAATATCCTTGAGAGAAGTTCTTTGAAAGCTCCATATTTCTTTCCCCAATTGAAAATGTCCAGACCCTTGAAAGGCCTAAGACATTATCCTTTTCACTTTAAAGTAAATTTCCAAGAATGGGATGGGTCAGAATAGTACTTTGGATATAGGACGGTTTTGTTTTGAACATGCTTACACCAACAGATCCTTAGTTTTGAGTTCAGGTGGGGAAACGCCTCTAGTGCAGGGACAGCGAGGCATTCCCCCCCCCCATCACCTTCATATTTATCAATAAGTCTTCAGCCAAAATCATGTCTAACTTGTGTGTGAGTTTCATGCTCAACTCCTCACACAGGCCTCCAGAGATGCTGAGTTTATCAGTGTGGTAGCTTGGGGACTTCAGGATGACAGCCTTGTAGATGATGCAACAGGATTTGCAGATGATACGGGATTGAAGTGGGAGCCAAAGCAGTTCAATGAGGGTCAGAGCGATGTGGTTTGCAGAGTCCTTTAATGGGTCTCGTTGCAGCATGCAGGACACATTTAAGGGGTGCCAGGGTAGTCGCCTGAAGGCCTTCCAAAAAGGGCATTGCCACCATCCAGGTGGGAAAGGACAAAAACTTGGGCAGCGGATCTGAAGTTGTTTTTTGGGATGAAGGGTTTGATTTTCCACAGGAGAGAAAGTTGGTACCAAGCCGTTTGTGTTTTCCTTGCGATGTGGTGTTTGAATGGGAGGTGTTTGTCGATGTTGAACCCAAGCGACATGACACAGGGGGCCAGCTGGGGTGTGAATCCCTCGAGGCTCACAGCAGAGAGCCAGGTGTGGATGTCAGGGTGTTTGGTGTTGTTCAGAAGTAGGAATTCAGTCTTGGAGGGGTTGAGCTTCAGGTTAGCACTGGACATTCAGGACTCAAGCAATGTGAGGCAGCCCTTGAGCCTGTGAATGTCTTTGATGGAAGATATCTTGGGGTAGATCTGCAGGTCATCTGCATATTGGTGAATGTGGAAGGAGAGCAAGGTCCTGAATGGTTCCATGCAAGGATTGAAGATCGCGGGAGACAGGATGGATCCTGGCATGACTCCACAGGTCATGGGTAGAGTTGGTGATGTAGAGGAATCCATTTGTACGAACTGTTGGTGGTTCGTAAGGTCGGGTTTGAACCAGCTGAGGACAATCTCGATAATCCCCATGCAGCAATGTAGGTGGTCAGTGAGTGTCTGGTGGTCTACTGTGTCAAATGGTGCAGAGAGGTCAAGGATAACTAGGAGGCAAGGATAGTCATCATTGATCACCTTGAGGGTTGCAGTTTCTGTGCTGCATATGGGTCTGAAGCCAGGTTGGTAGGAATTGAGGAAGGTTATTGGCTTCAATGTGTTGGAGGAGTTGTGTGGCCACTGCTTTCTCCAAGATCTTATCTAGAAAGGGAAGATGAGAAATGGGGCAGTAGTTGCTGAGATCATCAGGGTGAAGTGTTGGTTTCTTAAGAAGCAGGAGGATTTGTCCAGTCTTGAAGGTTGAGAGGAAGGTGCCTAGAGTTAGAGACCTGTTGATTGTCTGGTAAGTGAGGAGGGCTTCAGTCAGAAGGGTCTTGAGTAAAGATGCAGGTAGGATGTCATCCACATACGATGTGGCCTTGAAGGATGGGAAGGTGGCAGTGTGGACTTGCATAGTTAGTGTCTTGAATGTTGTCCAGGTTTTGCGAGAAGGGATGTGTAGTGTGCTGTCAGTTGTGGCGTTGGTTTCTATGTGTTGGTGGATCATGTTGATTAGGGCTGTACCGAATATATTAGGGAGAATTCCTATTCTATGGCTAATTTCCCTTACTTCTAGAGTCCCCCAGCAGCTTTGCTGGATTTGAGGGGTTTATTTTTTTACTCTTGCTAAGAGTGAGACTCTTTTTCCCACTCTTAGGCATTTTGCTAGGTGTGATTTAGGCTATTTTTGGGCTTACGATCTATGGGGTTTTTCTCACCTTCATAGGTATCAACTTTTTACATGTGTGTTACACAGCACCCTCAGTGCAGTGACACAGGGGTGTCATAGTGACCCCCAAACATAGACTCCATAGTCTGGGACTGACTACTGTCTCCCAGGGCATGTACAGTCCCCATTGACTTTACTAGTCAATATTTATGAACTAAACCAGTACACCCCATTTTACTATGGAAGTACTGGGAAGGGTTAATTATTTTTCCCTGGTGTTCATTTTCGAGAGGGTACCGTACAGTACCTATCTAAAAAGTTTCTAGCTGGTGGCAGTGGTTACTACCGTAAATATTCAACCGTGAATATTTTCCTATGGGATTTTCCAATTATTCGAGGCTACCACATTTACTGACAGCCTCTAACCTACTGCCGGTTTATTTTTATATTAACTTTACTCTGGCAGGTTTTATTTGCCAGAACTTTAATAATAATTCTTTCTTGTGTCTTTCTCTGATATCCTAACCCAGGTCGGGGATCCTTTGTTCGTCCTTTTGGCAGGCTTCTCCACAGAAGCACTGCTTTCAGGGCCACTGAGTCTGGGGTAGACAGGATGTGTAGGAGGGGGAATAGGCATCCTGGACAGGGTTGCCTAAGCAACCCAAGTTGCACTCGGCCCTGATAAGCTGGAGGGTCTCCCCCCAGGATGACCACTCCACTGTGTGAGTGACAGCTCAGCTAGGCTGTATGAATGGGGGTCTTTTTGCATAAAAGCAGGGTCCTGAGGACTGGAAGAGAAAGACGTCACCACTGGAAATAAGAAGCCGAAGAGGAGAGGAGCCAAAGACATCTGCAACGACTGAACCACCGGTGAAGCCCTGCTGCAGCGTCTCACCACTTTTCTCTACACAACGAGAGATCTTCACCTGCAAGAGCCTTCTTCCCTTGAGCTGGTGGGACCAACCAGTTTGCCAATCGCCTTCCAGGACCTACTTTGGTCGAATCGCCAGTGCCAGACACTCCTCGGAGATCGGACAGCCAGGCACCAGTTCACCACGACCGCGATTTAAAGGAGCGTACCTTTTATGGCACCACCACGGCTGGCTTATTCCCTGGGCAGTGCAGTGACTTGAACCTTCCTCCACGACGAGAGCCTCTCTTCCTCTGCTGGATATCCCGAACTGCAGGAACTGCCAGGAACTACTGCCATTGCAGGAGCCTCTTCCACTTTTCAAGGTACATTGTTCCGCCAGGCCTCCTGTTTCGCAGGGTATTGCTAAAGGTGTTTTAAATCCTTTACTTACCTCTTGGGTTGGCCGCCCCTATCGTCTAACATTATCTTTTACCTTCTGCATCCTCCTTTTTCAACGTTAAACAAAGACTTGACTGCAGCTACTAGAACAGTTTGATGCTAGGCACCTTTGCCTTGCACCACTAACTCTGGCACAGGCCTATTGACTTTGGCTAAATCCGTTACAACTGCCTTCTCTAGATTGCTTCTCACTAAGAAATGTGTTGGTGCACCTAAACTCTTATAGCCACCCTTCCTTCCGTTGTTAATATTGCTGAAGTGCCATTTTGCTCGGTTTTCACCCAAGTATTGCTTATGCTAAAGTACTGACTTGCTTACCTTGTTCACAATCTACTTGGGAAGTGTTGCTGGGGTGTTGAAGAGTCTATTTCTGAATAACCTGTCCTTTCGCTCCCTTTTAAGAAATTGTTAGAGTGCCATTTCTGCTTGGTTTACACTGTGCCGTTTTGCTCAGTTTTCACTCTTGCTCAAACTTGTCTACAATTCAAACAGTGAGTTGTGTATACTTTTCTTGACTGTTTTAACTTGCTTTTACAAAAGTGATTTGTGTGCTGATTTAAGAGTGTGTAAATTAAATTATATATATTCTTTTTGATACAAAGCGGTTACGCTCACCTGGCTCCCACAGAGGCGTCGATCTGGACTGGACTGCTGCGGTCTCCACCAATGTGACGCGTAGGGCCGAGATGACGGACTGGACTGGCCCACCTAGCTTCGTTTGCTTGGCCCGTAGGAATATTCTTCTGCAAATGGAGAAAGGGAATTAACCACCCGTGGAGTTGAGCGTAAATCCCCCCCACCCCGCTGTTCTCCCCACTGATCACCTTGGATGCCCCCTCTTATAGTCTCACCTGATGATTTGAAAAGATGAGCTCTCTATCCTGCATTGAGCGTAGGGGCACGTAGATAACCAGTTGCTTCACTGGCACGAAGGAATTGGTGAGTTCCAGGACAATATTGACTCCGACATTCCCGGCAAGACGCCGTAAGTATGTAGTTCGTAAGAGTTCAAATGCCTGACTTTCACTCGTCTGATTCCTTGCAGGTTGCAGCTTGACCCTACTGAAGAGTTCCTCCTCGTGGCAACCGGTAATGTCCTGGTAAGGATTTGTATTATCCAACACAGTTCGATTAAATAATGTCCATATGTAACCTGTTGCTTTCTCCCTTATTCAGGCGCTGAGAGAAAGTATGACGTCTCGGGGAATAATGTCTCCGGCGGTAAATCAGGAAAGTCTTTTGTGGTGAGGAGGGTTCTCCTTGTTAGTCCCTTGTTTCACCTTGCTGTCCTTTTGTTTCCCCTTAGGGGCCGGGGTTCGGCTAGGATGCAGTGGAAGCTGCGCCGACCCGTGAAGATGAATAGTACCCCCGGTGGTAAAATCAGGTAAGTCTATGGGGGGTATTCCTCTGTGTATTCCCTTGGCTCACCTTGCTGTTCTTGTCTTCTCCCTAGGTGCTGGAGTGTGGTGGGAACATGCAGGAGGATGCAGTGAAATGTGAAGATGCTGCGAAGGCTTGTGAGTTCAGCGCGGCGCTGCAGCAGGCGAGGCGACGCGCGTAAAATAACTTCTTTCTTCCAGCACGAAGGCGCGATGGATTGGGAATTCAGGTAAGGATCAATGGTATTGCTCTTGTTCTAACCTTTTCTCCTTCTTTCTCCCTTTTTCTAGGAGCTCCAAACTCGAGGCGGGCGTGGCAGAAGACTGGATGCTGACTTGCAGGCACGGTGAGCGTTACGCTGCTGGATGCAGACTAACGCGAAGCGTGTGCTGCTCTTCGGATGTGGTTTAAATAGCCTCCAAAGTAGTCCCAGGTAAGTATTCCTCCCAAGCCCCACCAGAGTAAAAAATAGTCCCTACGTAAAATAGTCCCTTCCAAGCCTCGTTTGGCTTGGAGCTCTTGCAGCATGGTCTGCATCAGGTAAGTTTGCAGCATGGTCTGCACCAGGTAAGTTTTAATCTATGAGCCTGGCGCCAGGACTGACTCTCCATATGAGCCTGGCGCCATAGGCGCCAGGACTGCACCCAAATAGCCCCTAGCTGGGGTTGTTGGGCTTGCTTGGGGTAACTTGATGCCTGCTTCCGGGGTTGCTGGACTTGGTCTGGGTCCCCGGGGGTAGGCATCATGACAAAAGCTTTGGTCAGTGTTTCCTTGTTCCATAGTACTGTAGTCCTATTGTCTAAACCCTGAATACTGGTCAGCTCCCTCTTCAGATAAGTCTGACTGCTCAGCCACAGCTACCAACTAAATCTTTGTGGTGCAGACTGATACCAAAGGGGATTTATTGCATATACCTGTAGTCTTAATCTTCTGTAGTGCTCCCTAAGGGAACTGCACAGGATTCTGCCTAACACTGGTGTACAGCGGTGAGGATAAACGTATTGGATTTACATTTTAGAGTGCTGCTAGTGCCCTGGTTCAATTGACCACAAGGTTTAACAATCACTAAAAGTTCATTTTAAAAAATCATGTCAAATATGGAAAGTTATAGCCAGGACACCCTCCTTACTAATATTCCTGATTATTTAAGGGATCTGTGTAGATAGAATTGTCTTCCTGTCAAAGGCAAGAAATCAGAAATGATTGAAAGGCTGTTAGAAAAACACAGTCTGGAGAGTGGGGCTGCAGTGCCTACCTCTCCAGCAAATGTAGCAAACATGGAGGATGATGTTGATGATGATGATGATGTTATTGTTGAAGCAGATGAGGAAGAGGAGGCTGACAATGTAGCCTCCACTGGCCCTCTGCCTGCTTTGAGACCTCAACCTTTAGCTACTGGACCTATGTCAGGTCCCACATTAAGTCCTGAATTTATCTCACTAGATAAAATGAGGCTTGAACTTGAATTCAAAAGACTGAAGGCCCAATCTCAACAAAAACACCAAGAACTAAGGCTCAAAGAAATGGAGCTCAATCATGAGCTAGAGATGAAGAAAGTGTCTTTGGAAAATGCTTCTCTCCCCGAATACTCTAGATCTTCCAGTCCAAAAAGACCCCGGATGCCTAAAGAGATTGTGGGTATGTATGAACCTAAATTGGATGTATTAGATGGGTTAGCTATGTTTGAATACAATCATGGGCTCCAGGAAATCACAGGGAATCAGTTGATCCCCTGGTTATTCTCTAGGCCCCCCCTCCCCCTCCCGTTTCATCTGATGTTCTAATGGAGTTGGGGGAGGTGGATAGGATGGTTTATGAATGTGTGAAGCTAGCTTTGATAGCTATATTTGGGAATACCCCTTCCCAGTACCTTAAGAGGTTTAGGACCCTCAGAAGCATGATGGTACCCCTTGGGCTACCTGGGCGAGTGAGTGTTTGTTGAACTTAGAGGGATGGATTAAGGGTTACAGAGTGAACACTTATGAAGGAATGAAAACTCTTGTAATGTTGGAGTCTATCTATGGTGCCTGCTCTCCTGAGCTCAGACAGCACTTGGCTGATTCAAAGGAAATAGATTCAAAGAAACTAGCTAAGGCTGCTGACTAGTGGGTTGCCAACAGGGCTACTCTCAAGGATTCTGGGGTCATTCAGAAAAAGGATGAAGGAAAGCAGCCTGTTGGGTGTCCTGACCCACGTTTGAGCTATCATGCTGCAACATTTGGTGCTGTGGGCTTAGGAAATCCAAGATGGCCAAAAAGCCCACAAGTGCGCCAGAATCCAGGAAAACCACGCAGTTTGTGCGCACACCCAAAATGGTTACCTAACTTGCCACCCACAAGTGTAAAGAAAGATCTTTGTTAACAAAATCCACTGTTACTGATGTCAAAAAGTTGCTGAAATCGTGACTCATTGGACCACTTTAAAGATTCAACCCTTTTGTGGGGTTCCACATAACCATCTTACTGTAAGGAGCCCCATCAAAACAATGTTAAGCAAGGATTATTTACTACCATGTAAGAACCATTCCTGTTTAGAATGCATTAATCCAAGAAAGATCCCGAAATTGCATGCAGTACCAACAAAATCCTCAAGGCGGCGCTAGCGGTCTAACCTCTGACAGGAGAACTGAGTGCAGTTGCTGACAAAGGGATTTGACTCAGCTGACTTCAAAGGCTGCATTTTAATTAAAAATTAGCCACATGCTGTTCCCAGAGGCCTGAAGCCTGGGAAACCCTCTCACCTCCAGAAATTCACACCAGGAGTTAAAATCTCACATGACCTCTTGATTGATAGAAGGCAGACTGGCTGGGAGCCTCCTGGAGACCACACAATAGGCTCTTGCAATTGAATAGGATATGTTGATTTTGACTGTTTCCTGTCAACAAAGGCCTGCCTGCCAGAAGACACATGTGACTGACCCACCCAAGTCTTGGAGGCGGACTCCAACACTCTGAGAACTGAATTGAAAGCAAAATATATATTTTACAGAAACACTGATAACTCTTTGTAATCAAATGACAGAAATGTATAACTTTGAGAGCCTTAATTTAAAAAATGTACCTTCAATTCAAGCCCACACTCCAATTTGTGTGATGTTCTGGGGGCAAACTAGCAGTTAAGAGGGTATTACTTAAAATGTCTGCATTTTAAAAGTCTGATACTTCATCAATTAATGCCTGCATGCCTTGCACACATTTGGGTAAATTTGAGTAAGAATCTGATATTGGTAACTTGACCAAAAAGTGAAATATGTTGCCATTTCTCAATGCAAGCTCCCAGGAAGAGCAGATTTGGACAGGGTATACCTCCTGTGATATGTGATGGGTGCATGTAATTTTAAACAAATGTGTACCTTTGCAAATATGTCTTTTGGGTCAAAATATAGATTGTGTGTAATTTGACAGGGGTGGGTTCTCTGTACCATAAACAGACCTCATCATGATGACACTTCATTTCATTCCCCCAATCAAGGGGAAGAGGATGAAGTGGCCAATGACAAGTGGAGAGGGGTAGGGCCTAGGAAGCTAGCCTTTCCACCCGCTTTCAAAACACATAAAAGCAGACAGTCAGGACAGATAGGGACATTCAATTCCATTTGCTGCGGAGCATGCTGCCGGACCATACCACATCCAGAGATCCAGACTTCAAATCCATCAATCTCCAGAGAAAGCTGTGCAGAAAGATCCAGAAGGAGAGTTGACCCAGACCACTGTTAGCAGAACCAGAGAGCTGACCCAGATCACTGTGAAGAGACCCAGACCAGACCAGAGTCCAGTCTAAAACCTGACCAGATCCGTGGCGAGGCCCATTCTAATTCAAAAATATATTGCGAGTACCTAGCAGGACTGTGCAGAACCAATCTCTTAGTTAAAATAATATAATTCAATCTATTTTAATCTAAGTAGAACTGCTTAAAAGCTGTCACCTGTCATTTCTAGCTGCTAGCTGTCACTTGTCACTTTGAACTTTAAAATTTCAAATCTGAAAAACGACCTTTACCATATCGCTCATATCTCCGTGACCGTTTGTCTTAGAAACGTGCAGTAACTTTCCTCTGAAAGCTTAGAATCTTGGCTTTTCAACGAACCTAGAACCGCATTCCTACCCCCTACAATTTTGCCGCAATCGCGAAAAACGCACTCGCGAATTTGCCGCGATTTGCAACTTTCTCCACGTGTGAAAACAACAGTTTCCTTGCTTTCCTTGCTAAAAATTTGTTTGCCTCTTAAGAACCATCCCTGAATCATTGCTAGAGTGAGCCTGGACTAATATTAACTAGATACCACTCACCCTGAACCTCTAGAGGGATATAAAAGCATTTTAGCATATTTTTCACTTCATTGCCAGCACATATAAAAGCATTTTAGCACATTTTCCAATATAGTGCTATCACATATAAAGGCATTTTGGGCCTGTGTTTCAAACTTCTGTAGTCTAAGCTTGCTGGGGTGAACTGAATTACGTTTGATTGCATTTCTGAGAACTGTGTGCTTTCCTTCCATTTCCTTGCATTGCATAAAGGGGGGAGTGGATTGCCAGAGAAAAGTGATTACATTGTTTTGTTGAAATCATATTGAGTATTTTCTGTACTGCATTTCATTCATTGAACCTTGCATTTCCTTGAACCCTATAAAGCATTCTCTACCACATTATTCTTCTGTCCCTATTTACCAGTGTTGCTATCTTATCCATCCTATAACCACTCATCATTGATTATAAAGAAGTGTGCTAGTGCCGGACTATCCATTATTGATTACTGCTCAGATTAAGTGTGATATTCAATTATTAATTTATTATAAAGTGTGATATGGGATACATTACTCACCGTAATCGTATTTCTGATGCTTGTATCTGCTTAGATTCACATGCTGTGCATAGGCCGACATCTAGTGGAAGCTGCGGAGTATTACAGTTTGTTTTTCGAAACTCGAAAATGGGCGTCGACACAGGCGTGCCAGTAATACTATCCCTAGTGTGACGTCCACTGTACCCAAGATCCCTCACGCGTCTAGGATCCTCAGATTGTATTTTTTCTGACATGAGGAAGCATGAGGAGTAGCGTGAGTACAGATAATCCAAGCAGATAGACAGAAGGTAAGACTACAAGCAATCATGCGCCTTCTCTCGGAGGGGAGGAAGGGTGGGTCGCATGTGAATCTAAGCAGATACAAGCATCAGAAATACGATTACGGTGAGTAATGTATCCTTTCTGAGGCTTGTGGAATCTGCTTAGATCACATGCTGTGCATAGATTAGTGAGCAGTACCAGAAGAAGGAGGTGGGATGTGAGAAGGGTCATGAGCAAACAGGTGTCTTAGAACCGCTTGTCCCACTTGTGTATCTGTCTTGGAATGAGTGTCAATGCAGTAATGCTGAGTAAAAGTGTGAATAGAGCTCCAAGTAGCTGCTTTGCAAATGGTGTCGAGGGGAACATTTGCAATGAAAGCCAGAGTGGCCCCAATGCCTCTAGTAGAATGGGCCCTTGGCGTAAAAGGCAGAGTTTTTTCAGCAAGAGAGTAACACAGCTGTATACAGTTGATAATCCACTTCGAGATCGCGCCTTTAGAGACGCGATCCCCTTCTCTGCCTGTAGCTACGGAGACAAACAGTTGATCTGTTTTCCTTAGCGGTCTGGTTTTATTTACATAGTAGAGGACCGCACTACGCACATCAAGGGTGTGTAGTTTCACCTCAGCTGAGCTTTGCGGGTTCTGGAAGAAAGCCGGAAGCTCGATGGACTGGTTTACATGGAACTTAGATATAAATTTAGGTGAGAACCTAGGGTGTGTGCGTAAAACCAGTTTGTCTTTGTGGATAGTAAAGAAAGGATCCTGCACTGACAGAGCCTGAATTTCACTGACCCTTCTTATAGAGGTAATGGCTTCTAAGAAGGCCGTTTTATAAGTCAAGTGTTTGAGACTACTTTTATGCATGGGTTCGAAAGGGGGGCCCATGAGCTTAGCTAGCACCACATTGAGGTCCCATCCTGGCGGTGGGTTCGAAATAGGAGGGTGAAGTCTCTTTACTCCTTCCATGAAGGCTTTAACTACTGGTACTTTCCACCACGATACTTTGTTATGGGATGTGGTGTAAGCCGAGAGGGCTGCCAGGTGTACTTTCAGAGAGTTAAAAACCAAACCTGCGTCCAGCAGGTGGAGCATGTATGTTACAACGTTGGAAGGAGTGCAATCAACTGGGTTGATTTGTTTATTCTGGCACCAAATAACAAATCTCTTCCACTTGTCGAAGTAACAGTGCCTTGTGTTTGGTTTCCTGGATTCTTTTAGGATGTCCATACACCTCTGTGGTAAATTGAGATGGCCAAACTCTATGACCTCAGGAGCCATGCTGCCAGGTTCATTGAGTTGGGTTCCTGGTGCACTGTTTGACCTTGTTGCTGGGACAGTAGGTTGTACCAGGCTGGGAGTTTGATGGGCTCGCACACCGCCATCCTGCGTAGGTGTGGAAACCATGGTTGTCTCGCCCACATGGGAGCAACTAGGATGAGCGTCATTGATTCCTTGTTCATCTTGTACACCACCTTCCTGATGAGAGGAGTTGGTGGAAAAGCGTACGCAACATCCCTGACCAGTTCATCCACAGGGCGTTCCCTTGGGAGTCTGGCTGGGGGAACCTGGATGCAAATCCTGGGCATTGTTTGTTTTCGCTTGTGGCGAATAGGTCTATAGTGGGGAAACCCCACCGAGAGAAGAGATCTTCTACGATATCTCTGTGAAGGACCCATTCGTGTTCTTCTGGGAGGGAGTCTCTGCTTAGGGCATCCGCTAGGGAATTGAGCTCCCCTGGAACATGTTGTGATGACAGGAAGATGTTCCGTCTGAGTGCCCATATCCAGATTTTCTGGGCAAGCTTGGACAGATTTGGCGAACAAATCCCTCCTTGTTTGTTCAGGTAGAACATGGCTGTCGTGCTGTCCGTCCGGATCTGCACCGACACGTTTAGCAGATGGGGCTCGAACGTCCGAAGCGCTCGGAATACTGCCAGAAGCTCTAGCAGATTGATGTGGTTCTTGGCTACTGAGTGAGACCAGAGACCCTGAGCTGTGTGGTGGAGATGGTGAGCTCCCCACCCAGTCAGGCATGCATCTGTAGTCACCACTGCCTGTACTTCTGGATCGTAAAAGGGTTTTCCCCTTGCGAGATTCTCTCTTGTCCACCAGTGTAAGCTCTGTACGAGTGTTGGCGAAACGACCACTAGATCGTCCCACTGACCACTTGCCTGAGACCACTGTTTCGCCAACCATTCCTGCATGGGACGCATGCGCAGACGCGCGTGGGGGACCAGGTAAATGCATGACGCCATCATGCCCAGTAACCGCATTGCTTTGCGTACCGTTATTTGTTGACCTGACTGATAATGTGGAATTTGCAGTAGTATATTCCGAATGCTCTCTTCCGAAGGGAAGGTCAACCCTTTTTTAGTATCTAGGATTGCTCCTAGGAACTGTTTGGAGGTGCTTGGCACCAGACTTGACTTCTTCTCGTTGATAGAGAAGCCTAATTCGTGGAGGAGGTCGATAGTCCTCTGAATGTTTGACCTGCAAATTCCTGGGGTTTCCCCCGTTATGAGCCAGTCGTCCAGATAAGGGTACACTGGGATTGCCTCCCTGCGTAGGTGTGCAGCTGCCACCGCCAGTACCTTGGTGAATACCCTTGGTGCTGAAGCTATCCCGAAGGGCAGTACCTTGAATTGGTAGTGGCGACTGTCCACCTTGAAGCGCAAGTATTTTCTGTGCGCTGGGAGCATGGAAATATGAAAATAAGCATCTTTCATATCCAAGGTTGCCATGTTATCCCCCTTTTTTAGGAGGGGGATTACCTCTTGTAGCGTGGTCATACGGAATTTTCGGGGCTTGACATACTTGTTGGCAGGTCGTAAGTCCAATACTGGGCGCATTGTCAAATCTTTCTTTGGCACAAGGAAGTAGGTTGAATAGATACCCTTGTTTACCTGGTGTCCTGGGACGAGTTCTATCGCGTCCTTTTCTAGCAGAATGGCAATCTCCTCGAGAAGGATCTTCTGATGTTCTAAGGAGTGTATTCTTTGTCGTGGAGGGTGGTTCTGGGGACGCTGCAGTAATTCTATACAATATCCTGTGGACACTGTTGACAGCACCCATCTGTCTGAGGTGATCCCTTCCCAAGTCTGGGTGAAGTTGGAAATGCGTCCCCCTACTGGGGTTGCGTGAGAAGGGACCCTGAACTGAGCGTCACTGCTTTGGTGGAGGCGTGCCACCTCCCTTGTTGGGGCTGCCTCTGCCTCTTCCACGACCTCTCTTGTTACCCCTGCCGTAACTTTGGGTAGACTGCTGGTTGTTGTTCCACTGTGTACCCTGTCCTTGGGCATAGTTGCCTCTTTGTGAATTTTGGCCGCGTGGGCGACGAAAATTACTGTTCCCCCTCTGGTTAGGGGGTTTGTTGGTAAAAATCGTCGCTGGCCAAGGGATTTGAGAGTCTCGTATTCGTCCTTGGCATTTTTAAGTGCGTCTTCGACCGCTTTCCCAAACAATAGATCGGGTTCCACCGGCTTGTCTATTAATGAAGCCTGGGTTTCTGTTTTGAACCCCGACTGCCGTAACCACGCATGTCTCTTGATAACAGTACCTTCTGCTTTCAATCTTCCTGCGTTGTCCGCGGCGTCGAAAGTTGCTTTTAATATGCAACCAGACACGGCTCTCCCTTCTGCCGAGATCCGAGCCAACTGGCCCTTTAACGGTTCAGGAGCAGAGGATATGAGCGCCGCAACCTCTTCCCATTGATGGCAGTTGTAACTTGCCAACAGGGTGGTGGAGTTTGCAATCCTTGCTTGGTAGGCGGACGTTGAGGCTACCTTCCTGCCAAACCCGTACAGTTTTTTGCTCTCCTTGTCGGGAGGAGCTTCTGACGACGATAAGGGTGTCCCAGCCCTCTTCCGAGTGTTGGTAACCACTAGGGAGTATGGTTTAAGATGTCCTCTTATATAAAGAGGGTCAGACTGGGCTGCCCGAAAAAGTTTTTCGACTCTGGGGTTGACGGCTCTGGTGAGGTTAGGATTCACCAGGGATGGATCTATTCTACGTTGGATGGATTTAAGGATAGGGATGGTCTGAGCGACCGGCCTCCTCTCTCCCACCAACTCTTCTGCGAAGTCCCTTTCCTCCTGTACACCGTGGGTGTCGATGTGAAAATGTTCTGCTGCGCGAGCGAGAACTTCATTAAGGAGGGGCTGGTTATCAACTGGCGAGTCGGTAACTGGGGCTTCGCTCTCTACCGGGGAATCTACTCTGTAAATTTCCTGCTCATCTTCTACCTCCTCCAGGTCCTCATCATCCGCATAGTATTCAGTCCCGGTTTGTTCCTCCATAATTTCAAACTCCTGGTGTGGAGTAGAGTATGGAGTAGAGTAAGGCTGCACCTCGAAAGGTTCAGGTCTTTCGAACCGGGCCTTTTTACTTAGGGGGATAGGATCAGAGGAGCCTGAGGGTGTGGCCCCTTGAGGGTCATACGAAAGGAAATGTTCTGGGTTTTTGTCATAAAAATCAGCTAAGGAAGACATCCTTGACATGACCCTGTCTATGTCTTCACTGGACCATTCTTTGGAACAGGGTATGACTTTAGTAGGCAACTTAGAGGACTTATCAAGGGTACCCTTGCTGGATGTTGATGTCCCAGTAGATTTGTGTTTGTCTGTCTGCTTAGGGTGGAAGGATGGTCTTACAGGAGTGGAAGGCTGTGCTTTCCGCTGTTTCCCCCCCTCCCCATGCGTGGAAAAATGTTTTCCCTGCCCCTTGGAGGCCCCAGAGACTTTCGACGGCTGGCGTCGAGGGTCTGGGGAGGTATCTGTGTGTTTCGAGCGTGGGGCCTCGCTGGTGTTAACTGCGGCCTCGGTCTCCTGGAGCGCGGCCTGGGGGTGGAAGTCGTCTTCGTCTTCCGAACTTCCGTTAATCTAGGGAGCGAGGCACTCTTGGCAAGAGTGGATGATTGCCTTGCGTCATGAGGCGATCTCGATCGAGAGCGCCCAGAGGACACCGAGTCGGACCGTTCTATCTGTGCCTCTTTCCGAGAAGTCGACGTCGTCGAGGTTCGGTTGGACTTAGTGTGCTTAGTGTGTGTAGGGTGTGTAGCGCTTGCGTCGCCGGGGGTCTTCCCCATAGCCGCCCTGCCGGACAACCTTCCGAGGTCGGGGACCTGCGCTCGGCAGTCTTTCGACGCCGTAATGCCCTCGCCGTCCGAAAGTACGGCGTCGCTGCCATCGCTGAAGGCGCCCTCCGCTGCCATGGCCGCCTGCCTGGCGTGGTGGGCCCAACGCTTTGTCGAACGGTCCTTAAGTGTCTTAGGCTTAAACCTACTACACGCTCTGCAGTTCGCTCCGGGGTGGTCCCTCGGCAAGCAGAGATTGCACGTGGCGTGCCTGTCGACCCAAGGGTATTTGTCGAGGGTCGACGTTGGGGTGGGGAAGGATGTTAATAAATAATTTTAAACTTCAATAATAAGCAAAAGTATGGCTAAGGCCAGGGGACTCCGCAAGATGCTTCCGACCAGTATGGCGGAAAAAAACAATCTGAGGATCCTAGACGCGTGAGGGATCTTGGGTACAGTGGACGTCACACTAGGGATAGTATTACTGGCACGCCTGTGTCGACGCCCATTTTCGAGTTTCGAAAAACAAACTGTAATACTCCGCAGCTTCCACTAGATGTCGGCCTATGCACAGCATGTGATCTAAGCAGATTCCACAAGCCTCAGAAATATATATATTGTTTAAATTATCAAATAAACCTTTAAACTTGCAAAACAGAACTACTTCTTGGCTCAGTGGGGTCAGGGGGATTCCAAGAGAGCGGTGTTATATAGGGGTAGTCATCCAGAACGCATGAACTGGACATAAAGATATATTAATAAGGGTTTCCATTCAGTATCCCAGACTAGGCATTGACTTAGCTGTAGTGTTGAATTGAATCCTCTTACAAATTGGGGGCTCGAGCGGGACGTTTGGGTTAGATCTATCACTTGTGCAGATTAATACAGTGTGCCAGCTGACCAGATACACATATCCGGTCGGATCACCACGCTGTGTTACGCTGTAAAGCACTCCTCAAAGGAACGCTCTAAGGAAAAGGTCTGTTTTGCAAAAATAAAACACAAACTTCTGTAAGTCAGGAAGGAACTCAAATTCCAGAATGACGACCTTAGTAGACATGAACATAGCCAGAGAGCACTTCTTACATAAGTTATTTGTGAGAGGTGAGTGGACTCATCAGGACCAGATGGTCTGGTTGCAGGCAATCGCACCCCAGATCACTGAAACAGGGTCAGATATATGGAGAGATCAGGGTCCCTTACATGTGGCCCTGAGTGAACTATACATGGCTCCTAAAGCTAAGGATGAACAAGACAAGATGGTTAGGATAGCGGCATACCTGTACCTATATATGGGAGACATGCAGGATAAATGTACTGAAAGCCAAGATCTGGCGAATAAGCGACAGATGGCGTTAGGGAAGGTCCAATCTGAGCAAAGGCTGCAGTGGAGCCAGGAGTCAGAAAATGAGAGTAGACAGCACATCATTAAAATAAAGAGGGATATGGACATCCTGCAACAGGAAAAGGCTGACCAGGATACCAGATTTCTGGCCTTGCAGAAGGAGTACCAAGAAGGTTTGGACTCCCTACTGCAGAGCCAGAAAAAGCTGGAGCAACAGTTAGACTTCAATAGGGCATGTGCTGAGCAGGTAGTCACCCTGCAAAGCCACCTAGATAGGGAGAAGGCAGAGAGCAATAAACTGATTTTGAAAGACCTGGATACCCAGGCAGAGTTTAACCAGGAGCGCCAGAAAGCGGGTGCTTTCCAAAGGCAAAGGGACGACCTGGTGGCACAGATGCAGGCTCTTAGTCAGGAAAGGGATACCTTAGGCCAGGAAGTCTGCCACTTAAAAAGGAAAATGGAAGAAAATCACCTGGCCCTCCAGGGACTGGGTGACCTCCAAAAAGAACACCATAACTTGTTAGAGCACACCAGGAAGGTGGGGGATGCTCTGGCAAGAAAGGAGCAGGCCAATAGGGACACAGCTCATGAGGTAACCCTCCTGCAGCAAAGACTGGCCCAGTGCTCCAGGACCAATCAGGAAACGCAGAGAGAGAATGAGGCTCTCTGCCAGCACAATGATAGGCTCCAACAACAGGTAGCGATGCAGGAGAGACTGATAGAGTCTAGTAAGGCCTAAACTGAGGAACTGAAGGCGCAGGCTCTTGCATTGCAACAGGGAGCAGGGGCGGATAGAGACCAGGTTCGCTGGGAAAGGGAAACTCCTGAGCATAACCTCAGGAGCCCTAGTACCAGAGGCCTTTATCTCTCTCAGTCCCTGGATGTGTCCCCTGGCGCACATGAGCACCGGGCCACAGGGATGGCAGATTACTATCCAGCCAGAAGCATGGGGCTCATAGGCCAGTACCTCCCAGGAATGGATGGGCGGGCATCCGGGTATGGGCACCCAAGCACAGTGCAATTTGATGGGGAACCCCAGGAGAGTAGGCCCATTAAGGGCATCCTGAAAACCTCTGCCCAGTTAGGTCAGTGGGGGGGGGGGGTACCCATCAAATCCTGGCAGCAAGTAGGGATCTGAAGACTCCTCTGAGCGGTACAGGACACAGGAGACCAGGTCCCCACATTCTGCCAGCCATTCCCAGGCTCACAGAATCCGGGAAAACCTGGAAGATCAGACAGGAACCTCTGGGAGCAGTGCCTCTGAGTCAGAGGACGAATGGACAAGGGTTACCCGTACCAAAAAGGCCAATAAGGCAAAAAGGGCCTTGATTAAGGACCAATTGAAACAGATTAAGGCAATCAGGAGTGTCATCACGCCTTATCATAAGAACGCCAAGTACTCTGTTTGGGAACACTTGGAGCTCTATGAGCAAATGATGGAGACTTTTCATTTGAAGGACAGCCAAAGCTGTATCCAATATGTAAAGTGGACATTCTCCCGAGAGTACTCCAGTTTCTTTGCAGGGCTGGAGGACCAAAATCATTCCAGGTGGTCCACCTATAGGGCGGCCATATTAAAACATTTTTCTGTTCACAGAAATCCCCAAGAGGCTCGCAAGGCAGCCTACAATTTACAATGTGGGGAGGATCAGGCCCCACAAGAATTTGTGCAGGAGTTAAAGCGTGCTTTTGCACAGACCACAAGAAGGGTGCGCACGGATAGCAGAGAATTTATTAATACGTTTTTCCATGCCTTGCCCAAATACATAATGACCCAGCTCGTGAGGGATTTTCACGAGAAAAGATCTTTAGACTGGGTCATTGAACAGGCGACCCGGATCTATGAGGTGCAGAAGCCAATAGAAAATAAAAATAATGCGCCCAAAACCCCCAAAGCCAACAACACCCCTGCTGCTGCCAAGGTGGCAGAGGTAAAGGTCGCCCCCGTTTTAGATTTGGAGATGGGGGGGCCTAAAAACCTACCAGCACCTAATAATGCTAGGCCCAGAAGGCCCTCGGGCCAGTCACAGACAGGGAGCCAGGAAGGCAGCCCCACAAATGGGGTCCCTCGCTCTCCTGATTATGTAAGCCCCCGTTACAAGGGAAACAGACCCATCCTGGGTTATGCGTGGACTCCTCCAGCCCAAGGGGGGGGATCCAGCCAAGCACCTAACCCAGAGAACTTCCCTCCCAACTTCTCACGGGAGGGCAGAAACTCACCAAACCCTGGGCAGAACTTCTTCCCCAGGTATCCACCCAACTTCCAGCCCCAAAATCCTCCACCCTTCTTTCCCCAATTCCCTGAGCCCAGACAACCAAATCCGGGAGAGGGGAGGCCAAGGGTGGAGGGGTATCCAAATCTTCCCAACCCGGGGTACTACCAAAGAAGGGATAGCTACCCTTCCTGGGATCAGCCCAGGGGAGAAAACAGGGCCCCGTATCAGCCTGAGCGGGTTTCCCAGTTAGAGCGCCAGGTTCAAAACATGGCGCGGGATCTGGGTCACATACTGAGGGCTCAGCAGAACCCTCAGATCGGCATGCCAGCGCAGAACGCACCCAACTCTGGACCTGGTGCTCCAGAACAATGACGGGGGCAGCACCCCGATAACTCACTGGTTCCCAGGGAGGAGGCACAAAGGGAAGGGGGGTGTAAAGCCTGGGAGGAAGCTTCCTTCCTCACTTGTAAACAGCCCCTGGAAACCCAGGAACCGGAAACAAAATCTCTTGCCCCTGAAAGTCTGCCTCCTAAGGAGCAGAGGGGGGGGGTAGGAGAAACAAAAGACCCAAACAGACTCAGTTTGAGGAGGAGGTACAGATCTTCCAATGTGAGGGAGAGGGATCCTCAGAAGATCCTGGGAAAAGGATCTTCTCCTTCAGAGATGGGGGAACTCCTCCCAAAGAAAAATGGGTCCCTAGGGATGCAAATCCAGACTGGGGAGATGTGGAGACTGAGCTACCGCCGCCCACCATCTCATCCCAGAACCAACAGCAAGAAAATCCCCTGGTTCAAACCCATCCTGATGACTGCCTCCAAAAAGGGGTGGGGGGGCGGCCCAGAATCGGAACCAGGGGAACTCACAATGGCTCTGATCTCCAGTTGCCAACTTTTTCTTTCAGATTCCCAAGGCTCTCCACAGAATTCTGCCTAAATTTCTTCTCTTGCAATGTCCAAAACCAGAAAGTTAGCCCACCAGTTGTCCAAAAATGTGCATTATCTGTGCCCCCTTGAGGAGAAGGAGGAAAGATACTATGCCCCGGTACAAGTACAGGGGCAGGGTACAATTTTAGCGCTGGTGGACACGGGATCTCAAGCTACCCTTCTGTCCAGAAGGGCCTTTGATGAACTGAATGCAGGAAGGGGAGGGAATTACCAAATTCTTCTCACCTCACTTCCTGGACAACTCCAGAACTTTGACGGGAAGGAAATTCCCGTCGAGGGGACGGCAGATTTGGACATTAAAATTGGGCGACACAAGTTGAAACACCCAGTCATAGTTGTGACTCCAGAGGGCACCCCTTGTTTACTAGGGAATGACCTCCTGAGAAGGTTGTCACCCCTAATAGATTGCGTAAACAAGGTCCTCTGGACCCAGACTAGCCGACCCATAAAATTAAAACAGAGTGTCAACCAAGTTAGTTTAAACGGCACCTGCCACATGGTTGAACAAAAATCTGACCAAGTAGAATTTCACTTCCAGAACAACCAAATTCCAGACGTGACAGTAATAGCAGTAGGACAACAGACTGGTGATGGGGGGTCCTCTCTATTTCTGAAAATCAACCTTCCTTCCAGCCTAAAGTGGTATTCCACGCTGGAAGGAAATACTCTGAAATTCTATACTAATCCACAATCAGAAACTCCCACTCCTATAGTCCAGAAAGATGTGAAATCAGCTCAGAGCCTGGCTGATATTCAGCAAATTGGAGAGCAGTTGTTCATCCCTGTTCAGCTAAATGATGGGAAGGACTCTGTTCTCGCTCGAGTGTGTGTGAACAATGGTAAGAGCTTCATCAGCGAAGCCATGTTTCGCCAACTCCCAAAAGATCCAGCCATTCCCACCTTCAAACTGATAGACAAATGGGAAATAGACCTGGAAGCACCTAATTCCAAACATCTCCTGCCAAGCAGGTGTATGCTCAAAATCTCCATTGGTAACAAGAGCATAGTCCACAATTGTTGGGTCGTGCGAGACGTCCCTGCCGCCTTTTACTTAGGCAGTGACATTCTCAATCGCTTTGCCATTAGTTTGGACCTAATAAACTTCAAAGCTTGGTCCCGATTAGCGGATAATCCCATGGGCTTTGATGATCCAGAAAAAGCATTTAGGTCAGCTCAACTGCTACCTTATGCAGTTGAAATTCAGATCAAAGAGGAAGTCACCATCCCAGAAAGGACCCGACAATTCTCCCTGGAAGTGAAAGCTAAAAGAGGACAATCTTTGCAAAACCCTGATGCTTACATACATCTAAACGCTTCTCTCCAACAGCAAGGGTTGGGGGTAAACCCAACTCCATTAGTCAACATAGAACATGACACCATTCTAATAGAGGTGGTTAACAGCGACTTGAAGAGTATTACTCTAGCCGCAGGCACCATTATTGGAATGGCGGTTGATGACCGACATTTTTCCATTGATTTAGGTAATGAACTGTTAGGGCCAATCCCCAAGGACTGCTTTGACAGTGACAGTGATGACAATACGACACCAGACAGGATTTTTACCCGGCATGGGGGGAACTTCCTGGTGTACACTTCTTGCCCTTATGGTAAGGAAGATGTGACTTGAGGAGGGATGAGGTGATTTTCCAGGTCCATGAGGGCTGCCTTTCCCACCTGAAGCCTCCGGTCCAAATCAGCACTCTGACCAGGGACTTCTCCACCCAGCTGGAGGAGGCCGCAGAGATAGCCAAACCAGAAGTCTTTCCAGGCTTCAGGCAGATGGTGGAAGAGAGAGTCAACCTAGCTGATGCCTGTGTGACTCTGGAACAAAAGCAAAAGTTGAAACAAGTTTTCTTGGATTTCCAAGATCTCTTTGCGGTAGACTCATATGACTGTGGTCGCACTGACATCCACACAACAACAATCCCCACGGACCCTGGCATGACTCCTGTGTTTGTGAAGCAATATCGCTTGCCTCTCGCATCAATGGAGTCCCTTACTGAAATAATTAAGAACCTTGAGTCCCGGGGAATAATCCGTCCAATCCACAGCACCTTCAATAATCCGGTGCTGGGAATATTGAAGCCAAACGGCCAGTGGAGACTCTGCGCCGACCTCAGGGAGCTCAACAAACGGGTCCATACTTCCCGATGGCCTCTTCCCTACATTGACCAAGGGCTGGCCCAGATTCAGGGGTCACAGGTATTCACTGCAATAGACCTGACCAATGGATACTGGACTGTGCCTGTCAGTAGGGAGGACCAATAGAAGCTGGCTTTTACCTTTGGGGGCCAGCAATACACATGGACCCGGACTCCCTTTGGATACCTCAACTCCGGCAATGAATTCAACATTTTCCTACATAAGGCCATGCCCGACCTGGGTGTGAGGGGTAACCTGGCTTATGTAGATGATGTCTTCATCAAAAGTTCATCTGTGGAGGAACACATAGCGGAGATCCGTTATGTTCTGACCCAGTTGAGGGCCGCCGGAGCAAAACTTTCCTTTCAGAAAGCGCAGTGGTGTAGAACCTGTGTTAATTTCTTGGGGCATGAGATTACTGCTCAGGGCCTCTGTCCCCAGGAAAAGAAAGTGGAAGCACTTCAGAAACTGAAAGACCCCACAACTCTGCGGGAACTAAGGAGCCTCCTTGGACTGACTAATTACAGCAGAAAGTTCATTGAGGGCTACGCAGAGATCACCAGACCCCTGAATCATCTCCTGAAGGGGGGGGTCAAGTGGGAATGGGGTCCAGAACAAGCCGAGGCGGTAAAACAACTCAAAAGAAGCCTCTCACAAGCGCTTTGCCTAGCTTACCCTGTCAGAAACAAGGAGTTCTTCCTGGAGACGGGGTTCTCTAATACGTGCTTGACAGCAGTATTATACCAAAAGCATGACAAGGTCAATAAAGTAATCTCCTATGCGAGCAAAACTTTATCCTCTGTGGAGGAAAAATTCAACGATTGTGAGAAGGCACTCCTGGCAACGGTGTGGGCATTGAAGAATTATCGCCCGTTTATCCAGGGGGAACACATCATAGTGTAGACTCCACACCAGCCTCTGCAATATCTCCAAAGTGATAGAATCCGGGCCGGAAATGTGAGTAATTCCCGAATTACTTCCTGGATTCTGTCAATGCAAAGCTTTCCTGTGGAGGTCAGATATGGCCAAAACAAGAAGAGTCCCCTCGCGCAAGGTCTGGCTGACTTGCATGATTGTGCCAGAGAAAACTGTCTCGAGGACGAAAGTCTAAAAATAAAGGACAACATGGAGGCATACCTTAATTCCCCCCACAAAGTCTTTGAAGAAGACAAGTGTGAGGGAATGCCCACTGTGTATGTGGATGGATGCTCTTACCATGTTGACAACGATGGGGAGAAAGAACTGGTGGCCGGCGTAGGGAATGCATGGGTGAATGAGTCCCCAGAACCCTCCGCTGGATACAAAATTGGTCCCCGAAGTAGTCAGGTGGCAGAATTGATGGCTGTGCATCAAGCCACCCTCACTGCTGTCCAACATCAACTCCACAAACTGGTCATAATCACAGATTCTGATTATGTACGGAACGGGTTCGTGGAGCACCTGGTTAATTGGAAAACCAGAGGCATGTTATGTGCTAACAACAAACCCTTGAAACATGGGAAGTTGATCCAAAACATTGATGATCTGGTCACCTCGAATGAGAAGACCATCTATTGGAAAAAGATCAAGGGTCATTCCAAAGTAGAGGGACCAGACAAAACTGGAAACGACTTAGCTGATCAGCTGGCCAAAACCGGGGCCATCCAAGGGGATCTAATTGAGATTGAGTCCCTGTTGGGGGAAATCCAGGTCACTGCTATCACTAGGTCCCAGACAAATGCTCACAACAACCTTTCAATTGCACAATGGAGTAAGGAGACCCCTGATGCTGATTTGATTACCGCTCAGAAGGGGGATCCAATTATTGGTAAGTTTTACCAGCACCTTGAGGACCCTGAGAACTTTCCCCTGACAGATACCGATTACATTGGGAAAGAGGACCTAAGGGTGTTGATGAAATGTCCAAAAATGTTCCAGATCCAAGACGGTTTGATGGTAAGGAAATCCAAAGCTGGCCACGATCAGTGGGTGGTTCCTACCTCATTCCGAAGCCTGATGTTAAGTCACGCCCATGATGCGGCCACCGCCGGTCATAGGGGGTTTCACACAACCTTGGAAATCTTAAGAGAGGTTGCATACTGGCCACACATGGGGCAGGACCTTGACCAATACTTGAAGGGTTGTCTTGTGTGTGCACAATTTCAGCCAACATCCCTCACACACCAGGCACCCCTCCAAAAGAGGGGGATGACACTGCCATGGTCAGATTTGCAAATCGACTTTGTAGGCCCCGTGATTCGCTCTGCTAGGGGGAATAAGTACATGTTGACTGTGACATGCTTGTTTACCAAGTGGGTGGAATGTCTCCCAGCCCCAAATTGCAAGGCAGAAACTGCAGCTGCCCTGATGATTAACCACATCTTTTCCCGTTTCGGTCTACCTCAAAGGATTGAGTCAGACAGGGGTAGCCACTTCACCAGTGAAGTAATGACAAAGATGTGGGAGATACTGGGAGTCAAAAGGAAGTTGCATATTGCTTGCCGGCCAGCTTCTTCTGGGGCAGTTGAGAGATATAACCGAACCATTGTGAGCATAGTAAAGAAGTTTGTGGCAGATTCTGGGCCAAGTTGGGATATCCGATTACCTCTGGTCCTAATGGCCATCAGATCTACCCCTTCATCTGCAACCAAAATGTCACCATTTGAGTTGATGACTGGACGCAAGATGGTGCTTCCTCAGCATTTGCTCTACAGGACCCAAGAGCAGACACTGATAAATGCCTCCACAACTCATGAGTATGTGGAGAATTTAAGGAAACACCTTCAACATGCTTTTGCTTATGCTCAGCGGAATCTAGAAAGATCAGCTGATAGCATGAAGACCCACTATGACCTGAAGACTTCCAGGAAGGAATATCAGGTGGGGGACCGGGTCTATCTATACAATTTCCAAAGGAACCAGGCCAAACAGCGAAAATGTTTGCCTACATGGAAGGGACCCTTTGAGATTATAGACAAAATCTCCCCTGTGGCCTACAAGATCCGCATCCCCAAAGGCGGTTTGGCAGAGGGGGAAGACAGTGGGTCCACATAAACCAGTTGAAGTGTTGCCATCCCAGGCACACTCTGCAACAACTGGAGGAATCCTCTGGAATCCTAGAGGGTACTGTCTCAGATTAATTCAGTTCTAACTTAAAATATCCTACATATCGCCTATCAAATTCTGAGTTTCTCAATGTGGGTGTTTTTGTTTTTGTCACGAACCGAGGAAGCTGGCGGTTGTGGCCCCGTTGGCGTATGAGCCGCCATTGAGATTACCGCCACGTTCCCATCCACCGTACTGTGACGGTCTAGTTTTTCGGAATACGCCGTCGCAAGCCTATTTCTTTGCGTTCAACCCGGAAGCCGACGCGTTGCAACCCTTCGCGTTTAGGCTTTCGGGTTAACACGCTGTTTTCCTCTAGCTCTCGCTTCCCTTCCCCCTTCCTGCTTTCCGCCTTGCTATTGCTGAACTAGCGCTCCTATCTCTTCTTCTGTCTACTTCCCCATCTTATCTCCGCAATTATTTTACTGTATGCTTCCTACGTACCTGCCACCGCCCAGTGCACGTCCGCTGGAACGACCAAGGAACTCCTCCACCGGAACCCTCAAATTCCTGCGGTACTCCTGTACCATCCATCAAGACAGGGGTTTTTTATGCCGTAAGGCTTTTTCCCCGGACCGGTCTGCTGCGGAAGGAGTGCCCCTCCTGGACCTCCTAATAACGGGTTCAGGGTGGCTTCCTCTCGCGGCCGGCCTTATCTGCACAGCAAAGAAAAAACATTGTGGCGGAAGAGGTTCGGAGCAAAACCGGAATTCAAACCAGGTGAGGAGGAGGATCGGAAGTGGGGGGATCAGGAATTGGAGCCATTACAGCCCGAGCCTGATAGTTTTTGAATGCAAAAAGAAATGTGCATGTCCATATGTTTTGACTATAAATTTAAATGCCACCCCACTATATCAATGGTGGGGGAAAAATGTCTATGAATAGGTATTGCCGCTCTTCCTTTGTCGTCTTAGGAGAAAGAAAACCTGGAGACGGGCCAAGGAGGACGATCCGGAGACCGGGAGCAGAGACGCAAGGGGCCCAGTGTACCGCCCAATACTCCCATCAGGACCGGCGAGGAGAACCGATCGATCAGTACTGGATGGAGGAAAAGATGCCGAACTGTGCCCTTTGCAGTATTGGAAGAAGATTATGCGGACAGACCAGTGCGTGGGTCAAAACCCTTGTGCCCTCGACTCCCGATCGACTCAAATTCAAAGGGCAGTCACGTGGGGGGATCTGTTGGGTGTCCTGACCCACGTTTGATTCTTCATGCTGCAACATTTGGTGCTGTGGGCTTAGAAAATCCAAGATGGCCAAAAAGCCCACAAGTGCGCCAGAATCCAGGAGAACCACGCAGTTTGTGCGCACACCCAAAATGGTTACCTAACTTGCCACCCACAAGTGTAAAGAAAGATCTTTGTTAACAAAATCCACTGTTACTGATGTCAAAAAGTTGCTGAAATCGTGACTCATTGGACCACTTTAAAGATTCAACCCTTTTGTGGGGTTCCACATAACCATCTTACTGTAAGGAGCCCCATCAAAACAATGTTAAGCAAGGATTATTTACTACCAGGTAAGAACCATTCCTGTTTAGAATGCATTAATCCAAGAAAGATCCCAAAATTGCATGCAGTACCAACAAAATCCTCAAGGCGGCGCTAGCGGTCTAAACTCTGACAGGAGAACTGAGTGCAGTTGCTGACAAAGGGATTTGACTCAGCTGACTTCAAAGGCTGCATTTTAATTAAAAATTAGCCACATGCTGTTCCCAGAGGCCTGAAGCCTGGGAAACCCTCTCACCTCCAGAGATTCACACCAGGAGTTAGAATCTCACATGACCTCTTGATTGATAGAAGGCAGACTGGCTGGGAGCCTCCTGGAGACCACACAATAGGCTCTTGCAATTGAATAGGATATGTTGATTTTGACTGTTTCCCGTCAATAAAGGCCTGCCTGCCAGAAGACACATGTGACTGACCCACCCAAGTCTTGGAGGCGGACTCCAACACTCTGAGAACTGAATTGAAAGCAAAATATATATTTTACAGAAACACTGATAACTCTTTGTAATCAAATGACAGAAATGTATAACTTTGAGAGCCTTAATTTAAACATTGTACCTTCAATTCAAGCCCAAACTCCAATTTGTGTGATGTTCTGGGGGCAAACTAGCAGTTAAGAGGGTATTACTTAAAATGTCTGCATGTTAAAAGTCTGATACTTCATCAATTAATGCCTGCATGCCTTGCACACATTTGGGTAAATTTGAGTAAGAATCTGATATTGGTAACTTGACCAAAAAGTGAAATATGTTGCCATTTCTCAATGCAAGCTCCCAGGAAGAGCAGATTTGGACAGGGTATACCTCCTGTGATATGTGATGGGTGCATGTAATTTTAAACAAATGTGTACCTGTGCAAATATGTCTTTTGGGTCAAAATATAGATTGTGTGTAATTTGACAGGGGTGGGTTCTCTGTACCATAAACAGACCTCATCATGATGACACTTCATTTCATTCCCCCAATCAAGGGGAAGAGGATGAAGTGGCCAATGACAAGTGGAGAGGGGTAGGGCCTAGGAAGCTAGCCTTTCCACCCACTTTCAAAACACATAAAAGCAGACAGTCAGGACAGATAGGGACATTCAATTCCATTTGCTGCGGAGCATGCTGCCGGACCATACCACATCCAGAGATCCAGACTTCAAATCCATCAATCTCCAGAGAAAGCTGTGCAGAAAGATCCAGAAGCAGAGCTGACCCAGACCACTGTTAGCAGAACCAGAGAGCTGACCCAGATCACTGTGAAGAGACCCAGACCAGACCAGAGTCCAGTCTAAAACCTGACCAGATCCGTGGCGAGGCCCATTCTAATTCAAAAATATATTGTGAGTACTTAGCAGGACTGTGCAGAACCAATCTATTAGTTAAAATAATATAATTCAATCTATTTTAATCTAGGTCGAACTGCCTAAAAGCTGTCACCTGTCATTTCTAGCTGCTAGCTGTCACTTGTCACTTTGAACTTTAAAATTTCAAATCTGAAAAACGACCTTTACCATATCGCTCATATCTCCGTGACCGTTTGTCTTAGAAACGTGCAGTAACTTTCCTCTGAAAGCTTACAATCTCGGCTTTTCAACGAACCTAGAACCGCATTCCTACCCCCTACAATTTTGCCGCAATCGCGAAAAACGCACTCGCGAATTTGCCGCGATTTGCAAATTTCTCCACGTGTGAAAACAACAGTTTCTTTGCTTTCCTTGCTAAAAATGTGTTTGCCTCTTAAGAACCATCCCTGAATCATTGCTAGAGTGAGCCTGGACTAATATTAACTAGATTCCACTCACCCTGAACCTCTAGAGGGATATAAAAGCATTTTAGCATATTTTTCACTTCATTGCCAGCACATATAAAAGCATTTTAGCACATTTTCCAATATAGTGCTATCACATATAAAAGCATTTTGGGCCTGTGTTTCAAACTTCTGTAGTCTAAGCTTGCTGGGGTGAACTGAATTACGTTTGATTGCATTTCTGAGAACTGTGTGCTTTCCTTCCATTTCCTTGCATTGCATAAAGGGGGGAGTGGATTGCCAGAGAAAAGTGATTACATTGTTTTGTTGAAATCATATTGAGTATTTTCTGTACTGCATTTCATTCATTCAACCTTGCATTTCCTTGAACCCTATAAAGCATTCTCTACCACATTATTCTTCTGTCCCTATTTACCAGTGTTGCTATCTTATCCATCCTATAACCACTCATCATTGATTATAAAGAAGTGTGCTAGTGCCGGACTATCCATTATTGATTACTGCTCAGATTAAGTGTGATATTCAATTATTAATTTATTATAAAGTGTGATATATATATATATATATATTGTTTAAATTATCAAATAAACCTTTAAACTTGCAAAACAGAACTACTTCCTGGCTCAGTGGGGTCAGGGGGATTCCAAGAGAGGGGTGTTATATAGGGGTAGTCATCCAGAACGCATGAACTGGACATAAAGATATATTAATAAGGGTTTCCATTCAGTATCCCAGACTAGGCATTGACTTAGCTGTAGTGTTGAATTGAATCCTCTTACAAGCCTAAGAAAGACAACAAAGAGAATTCCATTAATTCCAATTCCAAAGAGGGCTCCAAACAAAACTCCAAGAGTAAGCCACAAGGGAAATCCGATCAGGCTAGTGTACCTTCTGGTCCCAGACTAGGAGGTGGTCAGAACAAGCCACCATTCATAAAGACATTTGGAAAATGTTATGTGTGTGTCTCTACTGATCATGTGAAAGGGGATTCCAGATGTAAGGTTACACCTTCAGGGGTCCACACTGTCTCCTTAGCCTACGCTCCAGAGGAGGAAGTGCATATAGCCAGTGGAAACTTTCAACTACTAGCTGAAGACCCCATCAGATTCTCAGCTAGTGTATCTTTAGTATCCTTGGGGTTGTGGGAACAACAGAATTTAGAGGTGTATAATTCTATCCTCCTAATACTAAAGAGTATTACAAGGACAGTGTCCTAGTGAATGGTCAGGAGAACCCTGCCATTAGAGACACTGGGGCCAGCATAACTGTGGTGGACAAATATTTTTTCAAGGTGGAGCATGTTGCTAATGCACCCAAACGCCTCACCAAGTTAGCTGGAGGGCCTGTGCAGATGCTTCCCTAGTTACCAGCCCTCATCCAGTGCAATGAAATGACTGTCAGGATACCTGTTAGTGTACAATCTGAAGTACCTGGAAGGGTGCTGTTGGGCAATGATCTGAAAGATCTTGGAGTAGTGTCAAGTACTTCTAGATCTCCTAGTAAGAGATTACAGGAGCTTACCAGACCTGCAAGGGAGAGGACCTTGAGAGGCTCTCCTGAGGAGATGATAGAAAAATAAATCACTCCTACACCACTGGAGTTACTAACTGCAATTTTTAAGCAACGAGAAGCAAAGGAGAAACCCAAGACTTCTAAAAAGAAACCAGCAGAAAGCACTCCTGTGCTTCCAACCAGGAAATCTCCTAGGTTGTCAAAAATCACACCTGTGATTCCTGCTCCAGCTTAGGCTGAGAGTGAGGTACAACCCTGTGTGGTTGAACTAGAGCCTGAGGATTCAGATCTAGTAGAAGGCAAGGATCTTATTGGAGATCTGGACCCTGTGGAACATCCTGAGCTGCAGTCTTTACTGGCAGAAGGTGGCCCCAACAGGGCAGACCTCTGTAGGGGGCACAGAGAATGTTTAACTCTGGAAGGTCTTCGCCACCAGGCAGCTTCTCAGCTTGAAGGGCAAGAGTCTGGGAAGAACAAGTTACTTACCAACTGTAACGTTCTTTCGACTGGATGTTCCTCCCACGTATTCCTCATCTTATGATAAATCGTTATCTCCAGCTTCGCTGCTTCGGAAAAAATAATTCTCGGCAGAGGGCGCTGTGCTCGAAGTCTTGGCGTTGATTTCCCTCGACGGACTCCGTACTCCGTCGACGTGACCGATGGTATAAATAGCTCGAGCCGCGCCCGTTGCTTCAGTTCTGTTTTTTCAATGAACATATAGAAGGAACACCCAGGCGTGCCCCATGACAGATACATTCTTCGTGAGAGGAAAGTGTAAGAAAACGTAAACTGTACTGCGGGGTAGAATGGGAGGGTCGATGAGGAATACGTGGGAGGAACATCCAGTCGAAAGAACGTTACAGTTGGTAAGTAACTTGTTCTTCGAATGGATTGTGTCCTCCCACGTATTCCTCATCTTATGATAGACTCCCATAGCAGTGGCAATTTTGGAGGTGGGAGTACTAATTACAGTTTTCATGGAAAGAATGCAGAACTGCCTTGGCAAATAACCCCTCATTGGAGGAGGCAGTATCCAAGCAGTAATGCTTGATAAAAGTATGCATTGTTTTCCAAGTTGCAGCTGAACTAATATCTGCTGCCGGAACTCCCCTCTTTAGAGCATTCCCCTTGTAGAATGGGCTCGAAGCCCATCTGGTGGGTCTTTTCCCACCAATCTGTAGCATTCAATTATGGCCAAAATGATCCAGCGGGATATGGTCTGTTTTGTTACTGATAAGCCCAGTTTATGACCAGTATAACCCACAAACAGTTGGTCATCTTGTCGTAATTTAGACATCCTTGAGATGTAAAAACTAAGAGCCCTCTTGAGATCTAGTCTATGCAGTCTCTCCTCTTCCTTGCCCAAATGAGGAGGAGGATAAAATGTTGGTAGTATTATTTTTTGTGACAAATGAAAGTCCGAAACTACCTTTGGTGAAAAGGAAGGTTTAACCTTAAGAACTATCTTATAAAAAACAGTATATGGTGGTTTGCAAGAGAGAGCCTGAAGTTCACTAACCCTGCGGGCTGATGATAGGGCCACAAGAAGAACAGTTTTAAGTGTTAGAAGCCTCAATGGACAGGAGTGCAGAGGCTCAAAAGGTATGCAAGTCAAACATTTTAGTACTAAATTTAAATCCCGAGTTGGGCCATGAAAAGGTACTGGAGGGTATACGTTAGTAAGCCCTTTAAGAATTTAATGATTAATGGTATTTTGAAATATGAAACCTCTTCCGAGGTGCGCTTGAAAATGGACAGCGCAGCAAGGTATCCTTTTATTGTTCCTATCTGGAGCCCCAGATTGGCTAGATGTAACAGAAAAGAGAGCACCACTGGAGTGCCACATTGAAAAGGGTCCACATCCTTATCTTTGCACCAGTTACTAAACCTGTTCCAGCGACATCTGTACAAAGATTTTGTTTCTGGCCTTCTGGCCGAAAGCAAGACTTCCATTACGTCATCCAGAAGATCCCAATCCTTGTATCTCAACCTCTCAGAAACCATGCGTGAAGGTGGAGTGTCTTGACCTCTGGATGGAGAACCCGACCTTCCTCTTGCGAGAGAAGATCCTCTCTTTGTGGAAGACGTATTGGAGAGCAGATGGACATGTCTAAAAGGTCCGGGTACCACGTCCTCCTGGCCCAATCCAGAGCAATTAGGATCATGGTTTTCCTGAACTTTCTCAACCTCCTGATTACTTGACGAATCACAGGGACTGGGGGGAACGCATACAGCAGTGGAAACATCCACTCCACTACGAATGCGTCTCCCAGAGCTCCTCTTTGAGGAAATTCCCCTCTCCTGAGACTCGCTGCCACAACTGCCAACAGTTTGGTGAAAACCCTCGGGGCGGAGGTCAACCCGAATGGCAGAACCCGAAACTGAGAGTTGCCAATCGCAAACCTCAGGTACTTTCTGTGCTTTGGATGGATTGTCACATGAAAGTAAGCATCCTGAAGGTCCAATGATACCAACCGATCTTGGAGTTGGAGAGCCTGAAGGATCTGAGAAAGAGTGTCCATCTTGAACTTGTCCTTGCTGAGGAACTTTTTCAAGTTTCTTAAGTCCAAGATGGGTCTCAGTCCTCCGTCCATTTTTGGGATGAGAAAATATGGGGAGTACCAACCCCTGTTCCTCTCCGCTACAGATACCTGTTCTATGGCACCTTTCTCTAGCAGGGTTAAAATTTCCTGCAACAGAAGCGGGTCTGGAGTTTTTACAGAGTTGGCTCTCGGTGGATGATTCTGATGCCTTTTTTGGAAGTGGAGACAGTAACCTTGAGCTACTGTTTCCAGTGCCCAAGCATCTGAGGTAATGCCCCGTCATTCCTGCAGATGCTGAGAGATCCTGCCTTCCACTGATGTTTTGTGCAACAAGGTCTGAGAGGGATTTGGAGGCGGCTGCAGGAGTGGCTGAGGGTACAGATGCCACTCCTGAGGCTGATTTTGCACCTCTTCCTCGTGCTCCACGAAGGAAGTTTCTTTTGCCCCTTTGAGAAGCTGGTCCTCTTCCTCTACCAAATGAGGAGTAGTAACGAAAAGAACGACCCCTCCAGGAAGATGAGCCGAAATAGGGTTTTAGAGGCTGGCGCATGGAGGCACTAAGCTATTTAGCTGCCGCTTTCGAGGTCTGAAGTTTTTCTAGGCTTTCATCAGCCTTACTGCCATACAGCCTCGAGCCATCAAAGGGCATGTTGAGGAGTCTGGCTTGCACGTCTGGTGCAAACCCCGACTTCCTCAACCACGCAAATCTGCATAGCACAATGCTTGCCGCCATGCATCTGCTGATACTATCAGCAGTATCCAGTCCAGACTGGAGACATTCCCCCATTGCCTCCTTCCCGTCTTTGACTATATTCAGGAAGCCTTCCCTTTCCTCGCCTTCCGGAATATGCTCAGCCGCCGTCGAAATACAGTCCAACAGGGTATGGGTAAACCTGGCCAGAGTACAGGTGACATTTGTCGATTTAAGGGCCATACTGCCTGAAGTGAAAACTTTACATGCCCAGGCATCAACTTTTTTATCCTCTCTATCTGGAGGGATAGTGGGATATGCAGTTTGCTTTGATGTGGATTCTGTCTGAATAACTAGACTTTCTGGAGTCGGATGCCTGTTTAAGTATTCAGGATCCGTACCAGCTGGTCTGTATTTCTTGGGGAAATTACTATCTGCAGCATCAATGCTCTCAGGCTTTTCCCAGTTTTTCTCCACCCTCCTCTGAAGAGCCCTGTCAAAGGGGAAACTGGAGCTTTTTGAGGACCTCTGACAATTATATCCGTCATGTCATCTTGTTCAAAAGCGGGTGAACTGTTACCCCAACCCATATACTCGATTACTCTGGTCATAAGACTCCTGTACCCTGAGTCTGCATGTTCTGCAGGATCAGGTCTGGCAAACTCTAATTCTGGGGAGGTGTCAATTCCACTGGCAGAATGTAGAGTGTCACTCAGGTCTCTCATTTTGGACTCTTGATCAATGAGTTCCTCAGGAACTTGTTTTGTGCCATATGAAACTCCAAAAGGAGTGACTTCCTCTTCCTCCGAGCCAGATTCCTCATAAATGGAGGACATGGACTTAAAGTCTGACCTGGGCAACGGAGTAAATCTTCTTTCTTCCTCTACCATACGCGTCGAAGGAATGGAAAAATCCTTCGAAGATGTCGAAGGAATCTTCGATGACTTCGAAGATGACTTCGATACAGGCGTCAAGGTTATTTTTGGTTTCGATGCCGAAACGGTCGACACCGATGGCGTTGATGGAGTCGTTGAAGCCTTCGACGACTTATGTTTTTTATATGGCACCGGAGAGGTGCTCGACTCTCGAAGAGTCCTCGACGACTTGTCGTCGACTCACGTTTTTTGAGTATCCTCGACACTACTGGTTTTTACCAAGGTAGTCTTAGACTTCCCTTTGTCGTCCAATGGAGCGACCTTAGGGGTATGGCTTTTCCGAGGTTTATTCGAGGGGGTCGGGGCCGCACCGATTTTGTTGGACATCGAATTTCTTCGGTCGACTCGGAAGATGATGATGAGGGAGATCTATGTCTCCTCTTCATTTTTTTGGCCGAGGAAGAAGGGTGTCTCGATCTACTCCTAGATCGAGATCTCTTTGAATGCCTATGGCGATCCGATTCCTTCGAATCAGTCGCTTTCTTATGTTTTTTGGGCGAAGCCTTCTAAGAGGCTTCCCTCCCCACCGACAGTTTACCTCTCCTCTCACGAAGAGCTTTCTCGGTCATGGATTGGCAAGAAACACAGTCGTCGGTCCGGTGACTGGAACCGAGACACCAGAGACAAACTCGGTGGGGATCCGTGATTGACATTTTCGATCCACAATCCACACACTTCTTGAACCCAGTCTTGGGAGTCGAAGGAGTCAAAGAAGACAACATTTTCTTCATAGAAAATCTCAAGCGCCTGTTCTCGATAGCAAAGCGATCGGAAAACGGAACTGAAGCAACGGGCGCGGCTCGAGCTATTTATACCATCGGTGACGTCGACAGAGTACGGAGTCCGTCGAGGGACAATTGACGCCACAACCTCGAGCACAGCGCCCTCTGCCGAGAATTTTTTTTTTCCGAAGCAGCGAAGCTGGAGATAACTATTTATCATAAGACGAGGAATATGTGGGAGGACACAATCCATTCGAAGTATAGGTTACACTGGGAAGATGGCTCTTCTACAGTGAATCAACTGAGTCAATCCCTGGAGTGTCATGAACCACCGTACGTGTCCCTTCTGGACTTCGTAGTCCCTGACCCATAGGGGACTGAACTCAGCAGTACTCCCAACATGGCCGCTGTACGTGGAACGCTGTTTGCCAGTCTCCGCGTTGTATGCTCTACGTTCTACAAAGCAGACATGCCCCCGTGGCCCTGCGCGTCTCAACGCTACCGCTTGCAGTAGTCAGACGTGTGCGGCAGGAGTTCGTACAGCGATTACTTCTGATTCCTGGTTCCCGGTCCCCTGAATCTCCTCTTCTTTCATCCTTCCCCTTCCTGGATTGCCAGTGCATTCGTATCTCCGGGTGCACTCCTCGCCATTTCCTGGACTTTTCCCCAGACATCTGAACGCTTCCTGGAGTCGGGTCAAGAACCGCACGCTGGAACCCGAGGATCCACGCACAGGGTTGTACAAAACCCGAACAGTGCGAAAGAAGACATCTTCGAAGATCACGAACAAACAATACAGACAGGGGAGAAGGGGGGAAACCTGTGACAGATTGAGACGCCAACAAACTGATACAGTTACGGAAATGGAGGCTGCAGTTCAAGACCTCATGCGCGGCATGCAGGAGTTAACAGAAGTTCAAAATCTTAAAGCTGAAAATGCGGCATTGAAACAATTGGTCCTGTCACGTGACTCCGCAACCAAGGAAAGTGTGTTGTTGGGCGGAGTGGTGGATAAATATGATGGCTCTTCAAAGACCCTTTGCGGCCTCCTCGATTCATGTTTAGTGCACTTCACCTTTAAGCCCTACTACTTCTCTACCCCTAGGGCAAAGGTGGGCTTTATGATTTCACATCTCTCCGGGAATGCATTAACTTGGGCAACTCCCTTAGTTAATTCGAGTGATGCCCTCCTGGATGAGTATGATGGTTTCGTGCAGGCGCTAAAGACCATGTTTGATCGCCCAGAACAGGTTTACAGTGCCCAAGAACGCTTATTGGACTTCCAACAAGGATCCCAGGATATGCTAACCTATGTGACACGCTTTAAACAACTTGCCAAGGAAGCAGACGGGTCCTCTGAGGCCTGTTTCACCCTCTTTCGAAGAGGTTTGAATGAAGAGATAAAAGACAAGCTAGCCAGGAAAGCTCGCCCAAGTTCCTTCCAGGCTCTCATGGATCTTTCCTTACAAATTGACTTTTGTATCCAGGAAAGAAAAGCGGAAAAGAAGAAGACTAAAATACCCTACCAAAAGGCCTCTACAGAACCTTCCTCTAGACCCGAGCCTGCTTCTTCCCCGACCACGGACCCAGAACCCATGCAACTAGGAGCCCTCCGTGGACCGATAATTCCGCAAGAAAGAATGCGACGGAGTCACATTGGTCTGTGCATGTATTGTGCCTCTGATAAACATCTTGTCAGAGAGTGCCCTATTGCCTCTCCACGGCGTTCGGGAAACGCCAGCTCCCGATCCTAGATAGAGCACATCTTCGGGAGAGAGATGTTTGCTCCACATCTATCCCATCCTTGAACTCTCCTGGACAAAACAATCTTGTGATTTTGCAGGCCTTTCTATCGCCTTCCAAGAAAGAATCTTATCCCATTCTGGCATTAGTGGATTGTGGAGCCATGGGTATATTCATAGATCACGATTGGGTACCTACCCATAACATTCCATATGAAACACGAGACATCATGCAACCTGTAGAAGCTATCGATGGAAGACCTCTCTCTTCAGGACCCATTACCCTTCAAACCAAAGAGAATCCTGGTTTCTATAAACCACCATCAAGAAAGGATCAAATTCGACATCATAAGATCTGCCTATTACCCAATGGTACTGGGCATGCCTTGGTTACAGAAGCACAACCCCTACATCAACTGGGCAGCAGGATCCTTGTTTCTTGGTTCAGAACATTGTATGTCCCACTGTTTATCCCTAGATACCTCGTCAAGATCCTCTGAAGACAGGCAAACTAACCAGCAAGGTCCATTCACTGTCTCGAATATCATCCAGGTTCCCAGGGCCTATCAGGATTATACTGATGTGTTTTCGACCGCCATAGTTCAAGCCCTTCCCCCTCACAGACCTGAAGACTGCGCTATTGATACTGAACCCTCAGCAGTGATTCCTTTTGGAAGGATGTTCATTCTATCAGAACCTGAGAAAAGAGCCCTCCGAGAATACCTGGATACCAACTTGGAAAATGGCACTATGCGACCATCCAAATCCCCGGCGGGAGCTTCGTTGTTTTTTGTCCCCAAGAAAGATACCAAAGAGTTTAGGCCTTGCCTAGATTATCGTGGTCTTAATCAATGCACCCTCAAGGACAGCTACCCATTGCCCATAATCTTGGACATCCTGGAAGCGGTAAGAGGAGCTGTAGTGTTCATGAAATTAGATCTCAGAGGTGCCTACCATCTGATACATATAAAGGAAGGTGAGAAATGGAAAACAGCCTTTAGAACACCATTTGGTCATTTTGAATACTTGGTTATGCCCTTCGGACTTGTTAATGCCCCAGCGGTCTTCCAACGTTTTATGGACCGGGTGTTCTCCGATATGCTGTTCCTCTTCGTCATAGTATACCTGGACGACATACTGATATACTCCAAGGACCATCTGAAGCATGAAGAACATGTTAAAGCAGTTTTACAACGTCTACGTGAACATAAACTCCTGGCCAAACCCAAGAAATGCCTTTTCCATGCGTCTACTGTTCACTATCTCGGATTCGTCCTCAGACTAGAGGGAATTGGAATGGACCGCTCAAAAGTAGACTCCATTCTATCCTGGCCTCTTCCAACTACTGTGAAACAAATTCAATCCTTCCTGGGGCTTGCTAACTTCTACCGGAAATTCATACCTTCTTTTTCGGAGATTGTACATCCGTTCATTACATTGTCGAAGAAGGATACACCCTTTCAATGGGCAGCAGTCCAAGATGAGACGTTTCAACGGTTAAAGTCGGAGTTTACACAAGCCCCCATCCTGGCCCAACCTGACATTGATCGAACCTTCCTAGTGGAAGCAGATGCCTCTAACTACGCTATTGGGTCAGTCCTGAAACAGAAATTTGATGACAAGCTAGAACACCCCATCACCTACCTTTCTCGCACCTTGACCCCTAGCAAAACCCACTATTCTGTTTTGGAAAGGAACTACTAGCCATCCGTCAAGCCTTCACAGACTGGCGTCATCTACTCCTGGGAGTGAAACATCCTGTTCAGGTCCGCACGGACCATCGGAATCTTCAAATCCTGCAATCCCTGGAATGTAGGAACAGTCGTCAAGCCTGTTGGGCCTTCTTCTTTGCCCAGTACCAGTTTCAAATCCATCATGTTCCTGGAACACACAATATAATAGCCGACGCCTTATCCCGACGTCCTGACTACGAAAGTCTTGAAGACCGATGCTTCCGAAAGATGTTTCCCCACACAATATTTGTTGCCCAAGCAATCAGTCTCCTAGAAGACATTGGGATTCAAACTCAGTCCTCTGAAATCTGGAAGGAGTTTAACGGAAATAATCGATGGAACCTCAAGACGAAGGGCGGATATTTATTCGAGGACAATTGCCTGGTCATCCCCACTCAGACTACGACAAAAGATCACAAGCCTACGTAATGATACCCTTCATTCAGGACACCGTGGCATCACCAACACCCTCCGTCTAATACAAAGACAGTTTTGGTGGCCGAAGATGAAGGATGATGTCCAGCTTTACATCCAAATCTGTGCAGTCTGCACTCAAAACAAGCATGACAACAAGAAACTGGCAGGTCTCCTGCTCCAACCAGCGCTGCCAACAAGACCTTGGGAATTCATCACTACAGACTTTATTGTGGAACTACCAACTTCCAGGGGATACACAACTATCATGGTTATCATTGATTTATTCACTCACATGGCTCATTTTACACTTTTATATAAACTACCATCCTCCTCTAAACTTGCAGGAATCTTCCCGGAACACATATTCCGACTTCACGGACTACCTTCCAAGATCATATCTGACAAAGGACCCCAGTACATATCTCAGTTCTGGAAACAATTATGTTGCATACTAGGAATCCAACGTGCCCTATCCTCAGGTTATCATCCGCAAACCAATAGAGCTACTGAACATGTGAACCAAACTCTGGAGCAATATCTTTGCTGTTTCGCCACCAAGGTCCAGGACGATTGGTCACTCTTGATACCTGTGGCTGAATTCGCCTAAAACAACTCGGATCACTCGGCTGTCAAAACCAGTCCCTTCTTCTGTAGCCAAGGATTCCACCCTTCGGTTCTACCATCCATTCTCCCACATCCTACCCCTGTTCCTACAGTTGACTCCTGGATTGAAACCCTCATCAATGTACACAAAGAAGCAAAAGAACACATCGAAAAGGCCCGAACAAACACCAAGCACTATGCTGACTCCTAAAGACGACCAGGGCCTTCATACACAATAGGTGATAAGGTCTGGCTAACCTCGAAACTTCTGCCTCAACACTTACGACCAAACAAATTGGCTCCCCGGTACTATGGTCCTTTCTCCATAAAGGAAATCATTAACCCAGTGGCCTTCCGACTCAGACTACCAGAATTTTGGAAGATAACGATATATCATAAGATGAGGAATACCTGGGAGGACACAATCCAATCGAAGTATAGGTTACACTGGGAAGATGGCTCTTCTACAGTGAATCCACTGAGTCAATCCCTGGAGTGTCATGAACCACCGTACGTGTCCCTTCTGGACTTTGTAGTCCCTGACCCATAGGGGACTGAACTCAGCAGTACTCCCAACATGGCCCCTGAACGCGGAATGCTGTTTTCCAGTCTCCGCGGTATACGCTCTACGTTCTACAAAGCAGACACGCCCCCGCGGCCCTGCGCGTCTCAACGCTAACGCTTGCAGTAGTCAGACGTGTGCGGCCAGCGTTCGTACAGCGATTACTTCTGATTCCTGGTTCCCGGTCCCCTGAATCTCCTCTTCTTTCATCCTTCCCCTTTTTCCTCACCTTGCATTTTCTGGATTGCCAGCGCATTCGTATCTCAGAGTGCGCTCCTCGCCATTTCCTGGACTTTTTCCCCGGATATCTGAATGCTTCCTGGAGTCGGGTCAAGAACCGCACACTGGAACCCGAGGATCCACGCACAGGGTTATACAAAACCTGAACAGTACGAAAGAAGACATCTTCAAAGATCACAAACAAACAATACAGACAGGTGAGAAGGGGGGAAACCTGTGACATGGAGACTACAGGAGACTTGTAGTACCCAAAGAGAACCGACTCAATTCTTGCAACTCGCCCATGAGATACCTTTGGCTGGTCACTTGAGTTTCAAGAAGACCAAGGAAAGGCTCTCTCTCTACTTTTATTGGCCTAAAATGGGGGCTGAGGTAGATAAGTATTGCAAGAGTTGCCACACCTGCAAAACTTCTGGTAAGAGTGGCTCCAAGAACGTGGCACCTTTAGTGCCTCTCCGTGTGGTGGGAGTACCATTTTGAGGGTAGGAATCAACATTGTTGGTCCCCTTGATCCTCCAACCTCTTCAGCTAACAGGTTTATACTTGTTGTAGTAGACCATGCTACTAGGTACCCTGAAGCATTCCTATGAGGACTGTTACAGCTCAGGCTGTGGCTAAGGCCCTCCTTGGTATTTTTACCAGGGTTGGGTTTCCAAAGGAGGTAATATCCGACAGGGTCAAATTTTATGTCCCACTACATGAAGGCCATGTGGAAAAACTGTGGAGTTACCTACAAGTCCTCAACAGCCTACCAACCTCAGACAAATGGGTTGGTAGAAAGGTTTAACAGAACCATGAAGAGCATGATGGGAGCTTTAGAAGACCCCCTCAAAAGAAAATGGGATCTTCTACTGCCATGCCTTCTCTTTGCATATAGAGAAGTCCCTCAGGAGGGAGTGAGTTACAGTCCCTTTGAACTTCTCTATGGCCATCCGGTCAGAGGTCCCTTGGTCCTGATCAAGGAGGGGTTGGAGAGTGCTCCTTCCCTCAAGCCAGTCAGAGTAACTGACTATGTGAAAGGACTGCGGAGGAGAATGTCACATATGATGGCTGAGGCAAGTGATGACTTGAAAGCAGGTCAGGATCTGGTTAAGCATTGGCATGACCAGAAGGCCAACATGGTTGAGTTTGCTCAAGATCAGCTAGTTCTTGCTATTGTGCACACAAGGAAGAGGACCTTCCAGGACAAGTGGATAGGACCCTTCAGGATTGTAGGAAAACTTGGAGAGGTAAACTATCTGGTGGACTTAGGCAATCCTAAGGAGGCTCCAAGAGTCTTTCATACCAACTGTCTAAAAGCTTATGTCTCGAGACCAGAACTGGGAGCTTTGCTTCTAGATTCAGCTCAAGGGGAGTAGGAGAGTGAACCTCTGCCTGACCTTCTCAGAGGCAAACCTTTAGATGAGAAAGTAGAAGGAGTTAATCTCTCTTCTAATCTGACTTCTGAACAACAAGAGGAGTGCAAAGTTTTGTTGAATCAATTTGCCCCTCCTTTTTCTCTAGCACCAGGCTTGACCCCTTGGGGCCAGAGTGATATCAATACTGGTGACTGTTTATCTGTCAAAAGCCGGGGTTACAGGATGTCAGAACATGTAAGAACCCACATGAAAGGAGAGGTCAACAAGATGCTTGATCTCGGGGTAATAGAACCCTCTACTAGTCCATGGTCTAGCCCAGTTGTGTTAGTATCAAAGGCAGGATCCAAAGAGTTGAGATTCTGTGTGGACTATAGAGCTCTAAATGCAGTCACTAAGACTGATGCCATCCTTTGTCAAGAACAGATGAGCTGGTGGATAGACTTGGTTCAGCCAAGTTCCTCAGCACATTTGATCTCACGTCAGGCTATTGGCAAATAGCCCTGACAGACCATGCCAAGGAGAAAACTGCATTCTCCACCCCTGTTGGCTTATAGCAGTTTAAGGTTATAGCCTTTTGGATTAAAGGATGGTTAATTAAGTTCTGAATGGGATGGAGGACTTCTGCATGGCATACTTGGATGACATTGCAGTGTTCAGCCCTACTTGGAAAGAACATGTTGACCACCTAGGATATGTTTTGCAGGCTCTTCAACAGGCCCATCTGACCAAAAAGGCAAGCAAATGTCAAATTGGTCAGATTAAAGTGGACTACCTTGGGCATGAGGTAGGAGGTGGTAAAATAAGGCCCTTGCTCAGCACGATAGAAGCTGTGCAAAATTGGACAACACCTACTACTCAAACCCAGGTGAGAGCCTTCCTAGGCCTCACTGGGTATTACAGGAATTTCATTGAGAACTATGGGACCATAGCTTTTCCACTGAAAGTTATCTCCTTCCCAAAATTCCCTAAGAAGGTCAAGTGGAATGAGGCGTGCAATCAGGCCTTTGAAAGTCTGAAAAGAGCCCTTTGTCAAGCTCCAGTTCTAAGAACTCCTGACTACCACCAACCCTTCATTGTGCAAACAGATGCTTCCAACACAGGTATAGGTGCAGTCCTTAGTCAACTGGATGAGAAAGGTAGGGAGCACCCCATTTGCTTCATCGGTAGGAAACCGAACAAACCTGAGACAAGGTGGGCAACTATTGAGAGAGGATGTTTTGCCATTGTGTGGTCTTTCAAGAAGTTTAGGCCATACTTGTATGGTTCTACTTTCACCATTCAAACAGACCACCAAGCCTTGAGATGGTTGATGCAAATGAAAGGGGAAAACCCAAAACTGCTAAAATGGTCAATCTGCCTCCAATGGTTTGATTTTACCATTGAGCACAGGTCAGGATGTCACCACCAAAATGCTGGTGGTCTCTCTAGGATGTTTTTAACCGACTAGAGGTAAGAGACTCATCCAGGAGTGGATTAGATCCTCCTGTCCCTTAGTCTGGGGGTGTGGGGGGTGAGTGTTAGGGAGAATTCCTATTCTATGGCTAATTTCCCTTACCTATTGAGTCCCCCAGCAGCTTTGCTGGATTTGAGGGGTTTATTTTTTTACTCATGCTAAGAGTGAGACTCTTTTTCCCACTCTTAGGCATTTTGCTAGGTGTGTTTTAGGCTATTTTTGTGCTTATGGTCTATGGGGTTTTTTCTCACCCTCATAGGTATCATCTTTTTACATGTGTGTTACACAGCACCCTCGGTGCAGTGACACAGGGGTGTCATAGTGACCCCCAAACATAAACTCCATACCCTGAAACTGACTACTGTCTCCCAGGGCATGTAAAGTCACCATTGGCTTTACTAGTCCCAAATTATTAACAGAAACCAGTACAAACCATCATATTGTGGACGTACAGGTCGGGGCAATTCGATTGCCCCGGGATCTGTTAGTCGAGGGGGCACGTCTCTGTCCCCCCTGATCGAGTTTTGGCTGGTGGCAGTGGAAACTACTTTTTATATTCGACCGCAAATATTTCCCTATGGCCCCCAAACATAGACTCCATACCCTGGGACTGACTACTGTCTCCCAGGGCATGTAAAGTCTGCATTGACTTTACTAGTCAATATTTATGAACTAAATCAGTACACCCCATCTTACTATGGAAGTACTGGGAAGGGTTAATTATTTTTCCCTGGTGTTCATTTTCGAGAGGCTACCGTACAGTCCCTCTCTCAAAAGTTTCTGGCTGGTGGCAGTGGTTACTTGTCAAGTCTCCCTGTACACACCCTGCCAGGCATTCTACAGTTTCACCAATCAGCCCGCACCTACCTGGCACAGCAGTCACCTTCCATCAGGGCGTTTGGAACTCACGAGGTCGCACACAGAAGCGGCGACATTCCGCCAGACAAAGGAGAACACTGGTTGGCATTCCGGGAGTTTTCCGACCCTCCCTTCATTGGCAGCTGCCATGGAAACTCCCACATATTCTACGCCGCCGCCTGGGTACACGGAGATTCACGCGTCATGTGATGTGACTTTCACAACAGCCTCGTTCATCATCTTGTATCACGTGACTTTCCGCACGCTTCCGCGATGCGCATCACGTGACTGCATCTAGCAGTTAAAGGCATCGGAAGCCACGGAAGCAGTGCTTCACAGCTGCTTCTCGTAAGGACTGTTTGGCATTTTGTTTATCATTGGATTACTAGGTACTACGACCACGGACCACTGCACGGATTGATTCTTCTTCTCCCTGCATCTGTCACCATTGCTTTGGAACTTTGTTGTTGTTTCTACTGGTTTTCGACTTCGGATCTGCTTCCCGGACTGCATATCGGATCATCCTTTGCATGAAACATTTTGGCCCTTGAACTCCACTGGCTTTTGACCTCGTTTTGTACTCTGGACTGCTATGAATTTCTCTTTGCAATTCATCTTGGCCCAGGTGTTAATCTGCTACCCAAGCCTCACTGGATACCTGACTCATGGACTCTGCTGTTAGTCCCCTGCTGTTTATCATCCAATTAAGGCTCTTGTTTACATTACACTTAGGTAAGCCTTGCTAAGACTTGGTCATATATTGCATATTGTTCACATTTCAACTTGTTGAAGTATCACTCATTGCCTTACAGTGGGCAGGGGGTCCTTCCGGCGTTCCTGGTTCCAGATTGACGGCTCACTACACCCGTGGCCTCAAAGATTGCACAGGCAGTGTTTGTTTGTTCTGCCTGTGTGGTACTTGGGGACAGAGGTATTTCTTAATCTGCACGACCATCAAGATCAGAACATTACTACTGTAAATATTCGACCGCAAATATTTTCCTATGGGATTTTCCCATTGTTCGAGGCTACCACATTTACTGACAGCCTCCAACCTACCGCCGGTTTATTTTTATATTAACTTAAGGTAGGTTTTATTTGCCAGAACTTTAATAATAATTCTTTCTCGTGTCTTTCTCTGAGATCCTAACCCAGGTCGGGGATCCTTTGTTCGTCCTTTTGGCGGGCTTCTGCACAGAAGCCCTCCTTCCGGCGCCACCAAGTCTGGGGTAGACAGGATGTGTGGGAGGGGGAAAAGGCATGCAACCCAAGTCGCACTCTGCCCTGATAGGCTGGAGGGTCTCCCGCCAGGATGGCCACTCCACTGTGTGAGTGACAGATAGGCTGTATGAATGGGGGTCTTTTTGCATAAAAGCAGGTTCCCGAGGACTGGAAGAGCAAGACGTTGCTACTGGAACTAAGAAGCCGAAGAGAAGCCAAAGACATCTGCAACGACTGAACAACCGGTGAAGCCCTGCTGCAGCGTCTCACCACTTTTCTCCATACGACAAGAGGAGATCTTCACCTGCAAGAGCCTTCTTCCCTTGAGTTTGTGGGACCAACCAGTTTGCCAATCGCCTTCCAGTGCTGCCTTGGTTGAATCGCCAGTGCCAGACACTCGGAGACCGGATAGCCAGGCACCAGTTCACCGCGATTTAAAGGAGCGTACCTTTTATTCGTTTTTGGCACCACCGCAGCTGGCTTCTTCCCTGGGCAGTGCAGTGACTGGAACCTTCCTCCACGACGAGAGCCTCTCTTCCTCTGCTGGATATCCCGAACTGTAGGAACTCCCAGGAACTACCGCTACCGCAGGAGCCTCTTCCACTTTTCAAGGTACATTGTTCCGCCAGGCCTACCGTTTCACGGGGTACTACTAAAGGTGTTTTAAATCCTTTACTTACCTCTTGGGTTGGCCGCCCCTATCGTCTAACATTATCTTTTACCTTCCACACCCTCCCTTTTCAACGTTAAACAAAGACTTGACTGCAGCTAATAGAACAGTTTGATCCTAGGCACCTTTGCCTTGTACCACTAACTCTGGCACAGGCCTATTGACTTTGGCTAAATCTTTTACAACTGCCTTCTCTAGATTGCTTCTCATTGAGAAATGTGTTGTTGCACCTAAACTCTTATGACCATCCTTCCTTCCCTTGTTAATATTGCTGAAGTGCCAGTTTGCTCGGTTTTCACCTAAGTATTGCTTATGCTAAAGCACTGCCTTGGTTAACTTGTTCACAATCCACTTGTGAAGTGTTGCTGGGGTGTTGAAGAGTCTATTTCTGAATAACTGGTCCTTTCCCTCCCTTTTAAAAATTGTTAGAGTGCCATTTCTGCTTGGTTTACACTGTCATTTAGTTTTCACTCTTGCTCAAACTTGTCTACAATTCAAACAGGGAGTTGTGTATACTTTTCTTGACAGTTTTAACTTGCTTTTACAATAGTGATTTGTGTGCTGATTTAAGAGTGTGTAAATTAAATATATATATTCTTTATGATACAAAGCTTTGGTCAGCGTTTCCTTGTTCCATAGTACTGTAGTCCTAACAAACTTTCATTGAATTGCTAGCAAGATGAGGTATATAAAATCTGATAAAAAATAGATAGTTTCGGGGAGAGGAAAACAAAATAATAAATAAATCAAAAAGAATGGAAAGAGAATTAAAAAAAAAAAAAGACCCCCAGAACCCTTCCCAAAAGTCTGATGAAATCTCCAGTCTTCATCAGTTTTTTCCTCTCATCTCAATAAAGCTCTCCCTTTCGTCTTCTTCCACCGTCAGTCTCTCAAAGATTTTTTGGACGAAGGCCAACAAGGCTAGAATCTCTGTTTCTCCTCCCTTGACACAAGCTAACCCAAAGTGAGTTGGGAGATGTTATTGTTGAATTCTGAAACAAATGTCCCAAGTATGTTGTTCTTAAGTCCTTCAGTGACTCACATTCAGTTGTTAAGTGTTCTAGGTTTTCAAGCGTGCCCTTACAGAGCCGACACGTATAATTTATCATTGAGGCTACTTTGCGTCTCTCGAGAACTTCTTTTGTTGGAAACAGGTTAAAGCGGAACCTCATGAGGTCTTGTCTCAAAGTGGGAGTGGGGAAGTTTGTCAAGTATCTTGGAACTTGGCCTCATTTCCTAGTATCTTTCGTTATCCCTCCACCACTTTTCATGCTCCGAATCCGTTCACCTGTGTCTATCCAGTCCTGGTCGTAAAGTTTCTTCTTGACATGGTCAGGATTTTTCAGTAGAAGCTCTTCACTCAATGCTAGACTTTTTAGTATCTCCACACATGTAGATCTCCATTCAGTTAGAGATTTCTCACTGTTTAAGGAAATATCTTTATGTAGGACTTCGTACCCTCCTTCACCTGGTGATTGTAAACATTTCCTCAACAATGACAGTGATCTCCAGACAATGATGTTGTACAGTGACACCATTCCTATTTCTCTCCTGATCACTTCTACAGGTAGGAAGCATGGCATATTCAGAACACGTCGCCAAAATGCTCCCTCAACCTGCCTCCAAAGGGAGCCTGCAAGTTGTAGCTGAGTTTCAGAGCCATACGTCAAAATGGGAGTCACCTTCAATTTGTAGAAGTTAATAATGGGTAGTAGGGTAAATTTGCCCTATTTACGGTTGATTATTCTAGCCTGTGTTGCTAGGTTCTTAGCTTTGGACTTCGCAGCCATTACCCCATGTGAGTCTACCACCTTGCTAGTGCTAGTGCTAGTATTCACTGTTAACCCCAAGTACTGCATTGATGTAACCTCAGGTATTTTTACCCCTTGGAGACTCCAACTTCTTTTCGTTCTGTGGGTTCTATTTGCTTCTCCTATAACAATGATTTTGGATTTCTTAGGGTTGATGGTTAATGGGTCGTCACACACTTATTTAGACAAGGCATTCAGCTATCTCTGCAGACCCACTTCAGTTTGGTCTATGATTAGGCGGTCATCAGCGTAGAGTAGTCTTCGTACTAGGATACCTGCAATCCTTCAATCCTTGGACAGAAGCACCTTACATCTTCAAAAGCCTCCTCGATGTCGGATATATAGAGGTTAAATATGGCGGTGCCAGTCTGCAGCCCTGTTTTATCCCTGGTGATGTTCCATTTTCGCTCGACAGAGTTCCTGCCCTGTCCAATCGTATTCTTAATGTTGTTCCAGAGTGCAGGAGTTCCAGGGCTTCCCTCAGATCGATCGGACAGCCCCATTTTGACAGTTTTCCCCATAGAATATTCCTGTTTATTGAGTCGAAAGCATGGGCCAAGTCTAAAGGCGCTATATAGGTCTTATTTTGCTTAGTTGCTTTTGCCCTGCATTTCAACAAGTTTATCAGGAAAAGATTTAGGGCAGTTCCCGTCTCTTTTTAACCCTGAATACTGCTCATCTCCCTCTTGAGATAAGTCTGACTGCTCAGCCACAGCTACCAACTAAATCTTTGTGGTATGGACTGATACCAAAGGGGATTTATTGCATATACCTGTAGTCTTAATATTCTGTAGTGCTCCCTAAGGGAACTGCACAGGATTCTGCCCAACAGAATAGCATATTTAGTATTCGGCCGAATATCGAATATGAACCCGAATAGTTGCTTTATTTAATAAATCATGTTCCAAACTTCAAAAAACACACTTATTAAAAAAAAACAAATAAAGCACCTTTTTAAATGCATTCTATACTTTTTTCTCTTCATTGTAACTAATGTAGCATCTTTATTCAAAGTATAAAAGCCAGAAATAAAGCATATTTAACCAAAATTACAGGACCAAATGTACAGAAGATTGTTGCATATTCAGTTTCAGTTACACAAGTAGGGGGCTTCACAAATGCAAAAGGACTGCCTTTGTGAATCAGATGCATTGCAAGGTCAATGCGGTCAAGTTTCGAAACTTCTTTGCAGCTCACATAGAAATGTATTAAATGGTTTGTCGGCTCATGCAGGACACAAGTCAACAGAAAATCTGAAATGCGTGAACTCCATCTCACAACTATTCACCCCACCCAAACAAATGCACTCACTTTTCACTTATCCTAACCACTCTTTCTCGCCAGTACACAAACATTTGCAACTTATAATTCTTGATAAAATATCAGATAATGTTAAACTCAGGACTCAAGTCCTTAAAAAAAGAAAAGGTGGCACTATGACGTACGCAATTGGAAGTAACATGACAGGAACTGAAGGTATCTGTGTGCATTTCTTTCAGTTTGTTTTTTCCAACTGAAAAAAGTGCACATTGCATATAAACATTTGCCAAAAGAAAATATGTTCCTGTATTGTTGCAGGCTAAGTATAAAAGATGAGCACCTTTTTCGTCTAAGAATCTGTACCAAAACATGCCCTAAAGAGCAGATTACAATATAAGATATTTTTCAACTGTGTGATAGCAATTTGTCTGGTCTAATTCTATTCAGTTTTGCAAACTGAAGTCTATATTTGCCTTTCTGAGTTCATGTTGCATTGTATTCAAGTGAGAATTTCAAAGTATTCGGCAAGTGCCGAATAGCAAGAAACTATTCGGCTCGAGCCGGATAGCTTTTTTTCAGCCGGAGTTCAGTCGAATACTTACTCGAAGCCGAAGTTCGGTACACTCCTAATGTTCATGGAGAAATGGGATAGACGAAGATCTTCACCGTCTTCAGGTGAGTGTCAAGAATGCCCAACTGAAAATCTCCCTAAATGGCAACCAGCTAGATGAAGTATCTACATTCAAATACCTAGGGATCAACATAAACCAATCCAAATCTGAAAAAGAATGGACCACGAAACTGGAAGAAAAAACTCAATCATTGGCAAGACAAGGTTGCGTAATACAACGAAAGTACGGAAAATATTCATTCAAGCCAATCACTACATACTACAACCAAAAAGTGATCCCAACCATAGTCTATGGAACAGAAGCAATGATGAATGCGACCAATTATGAAAGGACAAAACTAGAAGCCTGCTTCTGGCGCAAGATCCTACAACTTCCATCCTCTTTTCCTATGCCCAGAATAAGACACGAGGTAGCAGTTCAATCACTCAGCTCAATCGTCCTATGGAAGCATCTCGACCTATACCGCAAGTTGCTGATGGATGAAAAAACACCAGCTATTCAAAATCTAAGATCCCACCCCAATGCAATGAACAACACAACCCTCTGCAAATGGAAAGACAATCTTGAAGAACAGATGATATCCGATGAGATCTCCCATGAAATGCTTAAGCTGCGACCTTAACACGCAAAAACAAAGTTGATGGGAAACGAATGGAGAAAAACACTCAACCAAAAAACAAAATATAGCCTTAACATACAATGTGAAACAGATATAAGATCAATCCACGAACTCCCCGCCTATCTGGTGATCTTCCCGGACAACAAAAGCCGAGCAACATATCTGAGAATACGTATGAACATCAGACCCACCCGCTTCTATCTAGCAAAAACAAGGCAAATTCCCATAACAGAGCAATTCTGCTCAGACACACAGAAACCAGAGACATTATACCATCTCGTCATGGAATGCTTCAACCTCTCAGAACAAAGAACCCGCTTTGGTGCTTTCTACAAGATCGCAGACCAGACAATGGAGACAGAAGAAAGATGGATGACGATCCTAAACGGCAAATCAAACAAACTGATCCTTACAATATGCCAATTTTGGCAAGAAATACTAAAACTGGACAAACATAACGCAGACTGAAAAGACAAAAACCTTGCAAAATCGAGACAAATGAAGTTTATAAATTAAACTATACATTTAAAAAAAAAATAAGAATGCCATAGGAAGTGGGGGTAGTGCAGAGAGAGGAGCCAAGAAGGCCCTAGTTCTAGAAATCTGTACATGTCTCCCAATCAAACGGCCTACATTATTTAAGAGATCCTATTGCAAAAGTATGGCCTGGTAGGCTCGAAACAGTAAGGGACTTTGCATTAAGAATCATTTCTTCCGACTTCTGAATTGACTGAGGAAAACAGAAAGGCATTCACCTGAAGCAGAAGCAGTAGCGGTCGATGATATGAGAATCTACCTGGTCGCCCTAAACCCACCTGAAGAAATACACTTGTGTGGGCATAGGGTTTCCAGGGAAATCCTCTAGGGAAAAAAAACATGTTCTGGATACTGGGGTTGGTGCCTTCTCCTGGTAGCTGGTATTCCGGAGATGAAAGGAGCAGGAGGAGCGTAGTCCTTCTAATGTAGCTGATAAGGTCTCAGTCAGTTTTCCAAGTCTAAAACGAAAGCAGAGGTGGTTTTAGAAAGAGTAAGATTATAAGTGCACCTTCTCGTAAAGGAACTGCGCTCACCAGGCTGTTTAGCATGATCGTGTGCTATTACGTGAAGAGGGAAGCTCCTTCTGCGATGACGGAGGGTCCACAGTAAAGCTACGTGTTTCTGTGGCAAGATAGAGGATCAGATTACAGGAGAGGTGAGGAGAACAGAACTCAGTACAGGTTTGTAGAGTACTACGGAATATTGGACTGGATACCTTCCTGCCGACAGCTTCAGACTGATACCGTAGCTATGTGCATTGTTGCCGGCTCTGCAGACACGAGAGCTGACTTTCGGGTCTGCGTTGCCGTGGATACCGCGACGCGTTGGCTGGTGGCGGCTAAACACGGAAAAGAAATACAGTAACAGCGTTCATATTCGGATATTACGAACAGGTAAGTGATCTATGAGAATGTGCGATAGTTCCTACATACTGGGAACGCAGAAACTGAATGGATCGGAAAGAATGATTCCGAGACGTCGGAACGAGTATAATTGTCGCGGCCAATACCCTGGCTGATCAAGAGGCGTCAAGTCTCCTCTGAACCTATCGGAACCCGCTGATGTCTGCCGTGGGGCACAATGAAAAGTCAACGGCACACTTGGAGGGTAAAGTTGAAAAGATAAACTAATAGGTAGCACAGTTGGAACCCAGAACTGCTACCCTGGACCAGAAGACCACTGAAATTGAAAGTGCTGCCCACAGTGAAGCAGTCGGAAAAGAGATGGCGGCATTAATCAAGGGGAAGAGCAATATGGAAAGTAGGCATCAAAATCTGGAGAATGCAGTCCAGGCAAAAGAAGGAGTATTGCCCTACCCACTATGAAGGAAGGTGATGACTGGATATGCTTTATTTTGACCTGGCTGCCAAATCTCTGAACTGGACCCAGACATTTTGTATGCCTCGGATAGAAATTTAAAAGCAGCAAATGCAATAGAGACCCCGAAATGTCAAAGATTCTACTCTTTCCAGACCCGATGCTGGAAACTGAAATGTGGGAAAGAATGCAAAACATACCGGAAATACATTCCTTCCCCACCCGCAGAGTAAAGGTGGGTTGGTGGTAGCCAGTCAAACTAAGATTTAAGGAAGGATAGCTTAGGGGCAACATGTTTGTCTTGGAAGCAAAACAACGCAGCGATCCCGATCCCGCACTTAGAAACCACTCGCAGGTATTAAGCACATTATAAAAAAAACAATTATTATCGGAAAGAGGAGTATATATTCTGGGACATTGAGAGGGTTTAGAGCTACTGAAGTAGATTCCTGAGACAGTTGCAGTAGAAGAGAAGGGTTGAAGGGAGATGGACCTTGGTATCAATGATCTAAAGGAATCTGTGTTCACTACGCCGCCCGTAACTGCGCCAATGAAATGTTCAACAATTACAGAGCGGCAGTGATCAGATAGATTACCTTTGCCCGCAATCCCCTACCTCACTTACCTTTACCGCGGTGAATTTATGTGTGTGCCCCTGCTATGTCAGTTCCTCCCACTTACGTGGGGCAGTGCTGATGCTGCTTTGACCTTTTTTTCTTTTTCCTTATCCACGTAAAATGGTAAGCGGGCAATACCCCTGCAACCCCTGTTACTGCGACCCAGGAAACTGGGGGACACCCCACAACCCCTGCTCTGCTTGGGTGCAGTAATGGGGGTCGGATTTTTTAAATGTGCAAAGGTGCAGTTTTCCTAATTGGTGACATTGTAAAGTCGCAGAAATTGTATGATTCCATCTAAAGTACAGCATAGGAATGAGAGTGTTTAGTCCCCCTTTTGGCAAGTTTTGTTTACAGGTACGTAGAAGTTGGTTGCCCCATTTAGTGACTGAGGGATTGTGGGTAGCTCTTACACATGTACAATGAGCGGGAGGCTTGAGTACAGTATCCATACAGAGCTGGTGCGTTGTCTGGGCTACATTAGCCCCACAGTTCACCAACGCTATTCAGCCATGCCAAGGGGAGGGATATGAAATGTAGTCTCCTGTTGCAGTGGTTAGCAGGAGGGGTTGTGCACCAGGATTGATGAGACAATTAATGTCTTTCAAACGGATGCACAATAGCCTTTTGAAAGTATCTTGAAACATGCGCTGGTTATGGAACTACCGTTAACAAGAAGAGTAAATTATATTAATTTCTATCAAGCTGTGTGACTGCCAGAACTCCATTCTTTAGTCTCCAGCACCTTAATGATTGATCCGTCTGCTTTAGAGGCTCCACGGCCTAAACTGAGTTGGTATTCTATGGGGAGAATGGAGAGCCTGCCGTGAATGCTCAGACCCAATCACAAAACTAGTGAGCCTGGCACACCATGAACACTCTACCTCGCTGGCCAGAACTCTGGTGAGGTTGTGCTCCCTCCGCCCCCCCACCCTCCCCGCAGCTTCTCCCTCAACCGACTTGCCTGAACAGAAGTGTGACTCATTCCGGGTCCATCACTAGTACCTGCCTGCTTCACACTCCCCATCTATTTGTAATTGCATTTGGTTATTTATAAAGCACTTACTACCCAGAGGTTTCAAAGCACGGACCCGGGGAGCAAACCTGTGTTGCTCTGTGTCATCTTGCTTCCAAGGCGAGCGTAATGCCCCTGAGCTATCCTCCCGAGTCCTATGACCCCTGCAGACTCGCTCTAGGTCCACCGCTGGTGCAGGAGGCTAGGCTGCAATGTTCTAATCGTCAGTCCTGGCACTCTGTGCTGTCCCATTGTTACTGCCTTATGACTCAGTGTGGTTCTAGTAGCCCTCTGTTCACTGAGCATGTGGAATGGGTCCTGAGTGATTGAACCATTTGCTTCCCTTGTTGGCACTGAACTCTTTGTGCTTTAGCTGCGCTCTGCTAGGACATCCACCCTGCTCCTACTCTCCCGGCGTGATTGCTCTGTTGGGGCAACCCAAGTGGGGTCGGAGACCATGTCTAGCCTGCATCATCACAAAGAGGAGTTTGTGTTCGTCCTGTGCTGGGCCTACATGAATTCCTCCTGTGGTTACCATGTGCACCATATTTTCAACCTCGGCTCCTTCCCAATACACTGCAATACCCATGGTTGTTTTTTGCAGATTCTCCCATCACTGACTATTTTTAGACAATTCTCGGCCCTGCATCATCATAGACTTGTTGCATATTGTCCTATAACCTTACCTGCTCATCACCTGTTGGGTGAGTCACTGCTGCTACCAAGGTGTTTTATTGACAGACTGCTTGCTTTGAGCCACAACAGTACTGCCTGTGGGTGCCACTGGGGTTGGTACATCACGATCCTTTGAGTTGGCTGTGTCTTTTCCAATGTGGATGCTGTTCTGGATGTTCGAGTGGATCTCATTTGGTTAAGTGCTCTTCTTTGGGATCCTGCAGGTTTTATAATATAAACCAGTCTTGTGTTTCTTTCTGGGAGGTCTAACAGTTGCAGTGATCTCCTGACCTCGTTTGTTGAGATCAGGGTGCTCTCACTATACATGTCACCTCTCCTCTTAATCCAATCTCTTACCGGTGTCGCACGGTGAAGGAAAGAAAGAAATAGGTCCAGCTGAATTTCTCCAAAAAGACGTCCTCTAAACAATCTCTTCTGCCTCAGGCCAGTGAGATTTTTTTCTGGCTCAGATGATTCTACCCTTGCAACCAACACCATGAAAACTTGGCTTTAAGGACAAGATGCTTCAGGGCAGGATAGACCGACAGTGGGAGTTTCAAAGGTAGAAAACAGGATTGATTCTCTGGAAGATGATGCAATGGTGACCTCCCAAATTCACGAAGACCCAGATTGGGGGATGCTGAAGAGGTTACTGAGGCCTCAGAGAGGGACAGTCATCTAACAGAATCAGAGAAGATGGCCTAGTTATCTCCCAGGCTGAGGGGCAGTCTGCTGAGGACTATCTGACTGAAATCATGGATGGATTTGTACTATTTATTTATTGGGTATTTAGGATGCGCCTATATAGCAAATGGAGTTTCAAGGCGCAACAAGACAGAAAGGAGTGGGGCAAGGGGGAGAGGGGGGCGGGTAACAGGGATGAAGAACAAAAAACGGTCCTACTAGGCCTTGTGTCATTCGGATAGTGAAAGTGCAGTAACAAGAAGTGGGGGTGATGGGGTGAATGCCACTATATCCATTGGAAAGATTAAGCAGATGGTGTTGGAGATGAAGAAGGACCAAGCTCTAGTGAAGCGACGCATAGAAGATTTGGAAGTCAGAGTCTCTAACACAGAAAACCAATTTCAGACTCTGGAAAAGAAAGTGTCACACCTGACTGAACTCTTGGATGCTGCTCATAAGATCTCTGAACAGGAAAATGACTCTAGGCGATCCAAGATCAGGATAACAGGTTTTCCTGAGGGAGTGGAAGACGGTTGCCCTATATATTTTCTACTGAAAGTTCTTCCTAAAATACTGGACCTCTCCCCCAGGGAAACCACTGGAGATTAAGCCCATTGCGCCATGGCCCTTAAGCCTGGAGTTGGCCAGCCTCCCCATGCTTTCCTCATGAAGCTTTTGAGATTCCCAATAAAGGAGTTTGATGAAAACATCTATAGAGACCTGTGTAAACTGAAATGGGGTGATAACTGTAAAATCATGCTCTTCAATGACTACAGCAAATAAATTGTCATCCAGACAAAGCTTTTTATGGAGTCAAAGAGCCTGGCAGGGAAAGGAATATTTCCTATCATGTGGTCGATCCAGCTATTTTTAAATTGGTTGTGGATGGGGTACAAACTCCTTCACGGATCACTTGAGAGCCCACTCCTTTTTGGATGCTTTGAGCACCCAGGGCTACTAAAAGTGCACCCCTCAAAGACCCAAGCATTAGCCTGGGCCTAGGTTATCAGATGTTTTGGTTTGCTTCATTGACTTAATGGTTATACTTTGTTTCTTTTTTTGTACTACTTGGGAGTGCTTTGGAAATGGTGGCGAGCCCTTTGGGTACATGTTTTTCTGCAAAAAAATGTCAGTTCTTGATATTGAATGACAACACATATGTAATGCACACAAAGTCCTTTCCTCTAATCTGCTCGGCTGTTGCACGTTCAGGAAGCTGGTCATGCCACCAGAGTATGTGGGCCAGCTTTGCCCGTAGTGAGGACAGCATGTATTCTCTTTTCCCTCCGCACTCGAGTGATTGTGAGCCCTGGCATTGCCAGAAGGGTGACTCCTGGTTCTTTCTGCTTGCCGATTGCCTACCCGCAATGTGGGCGGGACTGACGTTATCTAATGGATGAGTCAGCATGCACATTTGGGGCATATTGTCTGTCTTTACGGCTGGCCAGTCATCTGCCCCTGCGGCTGAGTGGATGCTGAGCCGTCTTGCTCTGGATCCGCCTTGATCTTCACCTTCCCCCGGGGCCCAGGACTGTATGTGCCTGCATCAGATGGGCATGGATCCTGGTGTTTAGTCGGCTGCCCGATCACATGCATTCTCTATAGTCTTTTGCGGCTTCCTGGTTGTGACAGCGGCATGGGTGCGAGAGATATATGTTCACAAGGTCTCTCTGCACTAGCCAACTGATCCACCCCGGGGTAAATTCGGTCCCCGTGATTCCAGCACTGGCTGATGCAGCGTGTACTAGATGTGAATACAGATGTAGACATTGAGAGTCTGTGCACTAACTGACATGCAACCGGAATGAGGAGACCTCCACTGTCAGAATCTTTCTAGTGCACTAAGAGACAGTGGAAGGTGGCACCGCGACTACCCTACAATCCTCTAGGGGTGGCAGTAGACTGGGTAGATGTTTTGTGAATCAAGAATCCAATTCAGTACAGTTCTACCAAGGGAGACAACCTATATGCCTGTTATCAATAGAAGATACATGTGCATGTGATTTAATTTAGTGACCTGGAGGATTGATTTCCGGCATCAACACCACCCCTGATTCGAGTTGGGTTAGAGAGACATACCACAGAAGAAATCACTCTTCCTGTTATATGAGGAACCCTGATGAGTGGTTCCTAGATCCTGAAGAACGTCGGATAAATAGCGGACCCAGTGGAGTCCAAGATCGACCGAAACATATGTAGATCCAAGAGAAAGGAAATATAACTACTCTGTGAACATCTAAATGTGTATTAAGATACAGAAAAAATAATACTGATACAGGCAGGATTGTCTTAGGTTCCTTTGGGACGACTGAGGGTTCACTGTTTTGTGAAAGAGAAAAGATACTATATATATTTTGTGTATGAGTGAAAGTATGAAAGAAGAGGATGGTGTCAAAGAATTTATGTAATGTAAATATGTTCCGACTAAAGAACTTGAAAATTATATGAGAAAATAAAAATATATTTTTCTATTGCAAGAACGGTTTTGTAATTGTGAAAGTATTGTCGCTAGCCTCATTTATGCCTGGGTCCATTATTTATTTTCTACATATCTTACCTGGAGGACCCACGGTATTTATAGGTACCCTTTTATTTACCCCGACATGGTGAACACAGTTTTGTAAGTCCATGTGTGGTGCACTTTCTGCCCGACACTTACGTTGGTACTCACTCCCTTTCTCATTAGTGTCTAGTCTGTGTACTAATCACGTCATTGTGGGTCACAAGAGCACCTGCATGCCTGCAGAGACTAGGGACCTGGTTCATGAAATGGGCATTTGTCACTCATTCAGGTCAATGATAGTGCTTCTTTTCACGCTGTCCGCTGTCATTAAGGTCATCTCCACTTGTTGTAGTTCTTAAATTTTGTTGTCATTTTAGATCATTCCTTCTTTCGTGATGCATGTAGTGGTGGTTCTGCATGTAAGTTGGGCTGAACTTAAAGCTTTAATGGGGTGATTCAGTTTAAAGTGTGATGAGGTTATGAGACAGGATGATTAGCCTTAGCTTTTCTCTTTGGTTCAATGATCGCGGTAAATGTAGTCGAACCGTGCAGTGGCGTCTGTGGCGTTCACCATTTTGCTATCCCCTCTTCACATATAGAAGTGGTTGTTCCTCTCCTGCCAATTATCCTGTGGCATAGAGCAAGCTGTTCTCGCCTGCTATTCTTATTTCCTGCGCCAGTTTGTGTAGTTGAGTGCGTTTCTTTATTTTCTATTTTTTTTCTTTCTCTCCCATTTCCCCTCCATCTTTCCTCTACCTGACCTCCCCATTATATGTTGATGCGCCAGATACCAGTGCGGACTGCAATGAAAAGTCCTTCAGTTATTGGTATGTGTTGTGTACTCTGGCTTTTTGGATGGTTTATTCATTTATTTAATATTTTTTTATAACGTGTCTAATACCGTACCTGAGTTTGGTTTCTAATCGCAGAGCCGGGATTCAAACCTGAGTTGCTCTGCATGGTCTTGCTTCCAAGACCAGTGCGTTGCCCCTTTGCTATCCTTCGTTCACGGTGAACGCAGTCTGGAAGACGTTGCAATTGGTTTGGGGCTGATATGACAAATTGTTATCACTTTTGGAACTGGAATGTTATGGGAGGGGTCAGAAATGTGAGTTTTTCCAAACGCCTCACTTTCCCTAACCTACTTGTCCAACTAAGACTAAAGGAAAAAACACGAAAAAGGTATCTATCCTGCACACGTATACATGCAACAAATCATACAGACATTTCATGGCCAAAATAACAATTTCATTCAAACATAAACCTTGCAAATATGTATCCTTATAACCATGGCCGGATCACATTCCCCGGGATTGATTAAGGAATTTCAAATCAAAAGTTCAAAATCAAGAAAGTTCCTTTCAATTGCCAAGTTCTGCTCCAAACACAATACTGAGTTCTTTTCACTCCATAAGTCTTTCACTTGGCACTTATTGTTACACAGAATGTCATTCCTCAAAACACTTGTCAAAGTTCCACAGTTCTTGATTGATAACAGAATGACTTTGTCTTTGCACTTTTGGTCAAACTTCAATGTAATTTTGCTTCTTTGAAATGCACAACTACTTCCCCATCTCTTCTTCATGAGCAAAGTTCTGTCAGGATGGTTTTACCATAGTTCTTCAGCATAGTAAATGGTCATTCCACTTTCTTGCCACCACAACCTTTTACCACATTGCAGTGCTTCACTTATCTTCTTATTGGTCCACTTGCCACTGGTGGCAAGTATTTTATGGCTGCATGTTTAGTCTAATGTGAGGGTAGGGCTGACACAGAAAATGATAAAGGACCTATTGGGAAAAAAAGGTGCTGATAAAATTGGATTGCTAGCAAACAAAGAAAAAGTTGGCGATTGTACATGTTAGTTGTATGATCACTAATCCCGTACTATTGGATAATAGTTGCCATTTTTTTAAGGAAGAAATTTGTAGAGTGGGTAAATGATGCCAGAGAAACGGGGGAGTTACTGAAACCAATGAATAAACAATTGATGAGAATCTCGACAAATAAAATCTTGTCTGGTCTAACTTCAAGCCCCAAAGGGCACCTATTACAAAGGTACGCTTTGAGCGTATTGAACTGGGCGAGGTTTTAAGCCGGAGATGAGGCTGGGATTTTGAATCTAAATGCACTATGGGTCAAGCTGGGACATGAAGTACTAGCACACTTTCTTTTTTGTCCAGCTTATTGTCATCTAAGGAAAAAAGTATTTGATACCCTTGTTTGTAGGTAGAGGCTTCATCCAGTACAGACCTGCTCTTTATTATCGGTTGAATACAGACTTGCCAGCTATTGCTTGGAATGTGTCCCCATTTATCAGAAAAGCTTAGCAAACACGAGAAAGGGGACAAACAGAAGGGCATGCAAATGTAGGAAGAAGTGATGAACACTAGATGGGTTTGTTTTATGGTTACTAATGCTACTATTGGTTTTAGAGAATTTTCATGAGTGTTAAATTGTGTTATGTATGTGATTTTGTAAATGAATTGGTGCCCTTGCTTTTGATGCATCTTTTATGTTTTTCTTTAAATATAATCCAAAGTAAAGAAATTACTACTACAACTAGTACTAATAGTCACTTTCCTGGTATACTCACCTTCCAGGATAAAACTCCTACCACTACAAGCACTTTGTGGTGAGACTGCTTTGTATGTTCCACACTTCAATCCTCAATGTGGAAAAATAAACCCCAACAACCGTTTCATGACTAGTTCACAGAACATTAACAATATTTCTCACTCTGTTTCATTTGCCCCCGGAAATGCATATTATTTTTCTCCCCCCCCTTCATAAGAGTCAAAAGGAGGGCTTCTGTTCTGCCATCTTTTATTTTTCTTTATCTACTTCCTTCTTAGCTTTGGCAATACTGTTTTTCCTGAAGTGCCCCTCTTTGGCAATACTGACTTTCCTTAATTGCCCTTCTTTGGCAATATTGGTTTTCTTTCATTTCTCTTCTTTGGCAATACTGACTTTCCTTTGTTCCGCTTCTTTGAACGACAAAATGGATTACAATTTTCTTCTACAAATGTTTTTTTCCCTTCAAATCCAGTCACCATGTTTAAATATTCTTCCCTTTTGGCGTTGGAAAAGGTGATTGCAATATTTGTTATACTCTGATTGAATGTTATCCCCTTTTGGAGTTGACAATTGTGGCTACAATGTTGCTCAACTCAATCTCTCTTACTATACGAGTTGCGCTTAATTGTATTTCATTCAATAGTTCGGTATTCAAAATCTTTATCAGGAGCCAGCGGTCTGTCTTGGAACACCCCGATGTTACCTGACACAGGAAACTCATCTGTCTTTCCATGCGCCTCCAACAGACGCGCTGCTCCTTCCTACATCGGACTCGCACAGGCGACTGACAGCCTCTAATGTTTCACTAGCTCACGCCCCCTGAAGTTGGAGCCTTTGATGCTTGGCTCGCAATCCGGTGAACACCACACACCTGAGGAACTCGCAGGATCAGGAGAGAGCCTCTCTTCCTCGGCACATCACATTATTGTTATTCACATTTATAATGCGCCAGAGCCCACAGGCATCAGGGCGCAAAAGAATGAGCAGATGTAAAACATCGAAGACTGAATATAGGAGAAGAGAGGATTATCCACAGACTATTGTTTTCACTCCCTTCCGAAACTTCAAAAGATTTGTTCCAGCGCGTAAGAGTTTAGGAAGCTTGTTCCACAAGGGAGCAAACTGAGAAATGAAGGACCTATCCAGCCCTCTAACCCGCTTGCTCATTGAAGCTAAGAGGCAAATTCCATCACTTGATCTAGTGAGCCTGATCGGGTTACAGATTTGAACATATTCTTTAAGGTAGCTTGGGGCTTGACCATTTATACATTTGTGCACTATTGTCAGTGCCTTGAAGTGGATACGAACTTCCATGGGGAGCCAGTGAAGGTTCTTCATAGGACAGGATATTGGCTTGTGTCTGGGTATGCTCTTAACGATGCGTACTGCATCCTTTTGCAAGACCTGAAGTCATCAAAGACTATTTTTGCTGGCCCCCAACCTGAGGACGTAACAATAGTCCAACCGGGGCATCACAAGGGCACGTACCAAGGTAGCACAATTTACCTCTGAAACATAGGGCTTGACTAGCCTAAGGAGTGTATGTACTGTGCCTCATTTGCCACGCTCTCAGTATTGGCATTAATGTTCATGGAAGGTTCAAAAATTACTCCTAAAATCCTGACCCTATTCACAGTTTCAGTAGCATGGCTTTCCACAAAGAAAGCAGCATATTGTGGGTCCAGCTTAAATCTTGCCTGAGGTGAGCCGAAGAACATCATCTCGTTTCTTTTGGGGGTTTAAACAAATTCCATCATTAGCCATCCATTGTTGGATGGAAACAAACTCTATTTTTTTAGGTCAAAGTCCTCTGTGTACTTGCAGTTTAGTTCGAACACGAGCTGGGTGTCATCAGCATAGTTAGTCAAATGGACACCCAGCCTGTCCAAGAGGATCACACAATTGGCGGAAGTACACATTAAAGAGGGAGGGAGACATACACGCACCCTGGGGTACGCCCCATTTCAGATGTTCCTCGGGTGAAAGTGCGTTCGCCCAAGCAATTTTTGACATGCAACCCGTCAAGAAGGAATTAATCCAAGCCAAGTCGTTGCCCGATATGCCCCCTGTAATCCTCAACCTATCCAAACTGTTTGTCATGATCAACAAGGTCAAAGGTTGCTGATAAGTCCAACAACATCAGCAGCTCGACCATGCCTTGGTCCATGACCTGGAGCATCTCCGATATCATGTTCAGCAGGGCACTCTCCAAGTGTTTGTACTGCTTCCCACTGCGCGTCCTCTGCACTTTACAGGTTTTCTAAGCTCTGCTGCTTCCACAACACAGCATCCTGCTTCTACTACAGCGCCAGATCTGTCTCGCTCCACCTACCTCTGTTCTTTGCATGCTTCTTCCCCTGCTTCTCCTCAATGGCCCACACCTGAGGGGTTTTTAAAGGTTTAAATGTCCCAATGAGGCATGGGTCATAACCACTAGTCTGCACACCACAGTTCTGTGATTCTGAGTCCCTCTTCCTCGTCCCAGTACAGACAGGTATTATGGGACTTGAAGGCCCTAATGTTCTCATTCATTTCAACATTATTTAATCCCCTCTGATTTAAATATTCATAAAATGTACTTTCAAGAGAAGGTTTTAAAGGAGCTAATCATTGACTCTTGGTTTTAGGATTCAAAGCTAAGGTGGACTTATTGTCATCAGAAGTGGTGGTATTGGTTCCCTGATCCTTACAGTATTGCCATGTTTACCATAAGGGTTTTCAAAGTTGCCAATCTGAGTAATCTTTGGAAGGGAAGCCGTACTATGACAAGCCATTAGGTATTCCGGTATCCGAGAAACCTCACCCTCGGAAGGGGATAAATACTGCGTCTCTCCTAACAGAGTCACCCTATTCCCTTGGTAGCCTTCTACTCCCAGACGATCCTCTGGCTAATACCACCCCCAGGGTTAGGATCAGGTAACGGCTGCCGTCCCCTGGCCACCTGGGAGGAGACTTTTGGCATGGGTTCTGTGAGCACTCTACAGGATTCATCACAGTTAAAGGTATTAATAGCCCTGTTAAAAGGAAGAAAGTCCTCACTTTCCTGAGCAGGAAAGAGCCAGATGTCTTCTTCCAGGAAACCGATTTTAAGTTGGAAAAGGCAGATTATATTATGAACAGATTGTATGTGAACGAGTTTAACACTTTTGCCAATAATTCCAAGGGAGTAGCTATTTTGATTAAGAGAGATTTATGTATCTATTGATCGCTTGTTACGTGCTTATACAGCAAGTACATTTAAAATATACAGTAAACAGAGCAGATGTGGATTTAGGGGGTAGCTATGTTGCTATTAAAAGACTTGTGCAAAACAGCTGCCTGGTACTTTTTAATGTTTATGCGCCAAATGTAGCACAGGCAGATAAAAGAAATTGCAGAAATCCGGAAAAAATGTCCAGAGAGCAAAATTGTGTTGCTTACAAAATGTATCAATTTTTATTAACCATGATACAGAAATTTACAAAGTAGTCAATTAATGACACAATACTTTAAAGACCATATTATTACATAACACAACAGCATGGGTAAACATAACACATTGCTAAAATTAGTCCATCATTAAAAGCATTCATAGTGCAGCATTCAAACCATACAACATTCAAAGTGACATTCATCCAAACAACAATAGGTAAAAATGACACTATTGATTCACAATCGGGAGTGAGTACAATCCACACATCCCGTCTAGTTATTTTAATATTTTAGAAGTTGAAAAACATACAATAGAAATAATTAAAACAATCTATCTTAAGGGTGGATCTAGGAGTGAAAATGTTGTGTAGATCACATCCCTGGAAGAAAAGCTCAACCGGTTTCGACGTAGTATGTTTATTGCACAACGTCTTCATCAGGAGATATGGGACGAAAGACTGCAAGAGAAGAGCATTACTGCATAAATATGCAGCAGTGCCCCATCTCCTAGAACAACCCAACAATTAAAATTGTATTGTGTACCCACCATGTGCCACCTGTTACAAACCATTTAAAGAAAATGTGAAATATTTAGGTGCTGGGGAAATCAAGCAGAATCAGGAACACATCCCAGTAGCAGAGATATATTTAGAAAGACCAGACGCAGAGGAACCTGCCCCATGCGGTGTGCAAAAGAGCAAACATTTGGATGGAGGCACCACAGGGGCACTACAAAGGAGAGAGACTTATGCACCAGACCAGTTAAGGTGACTGAATGACCAAAAAATAATAAAAACCAAGTGAGGGAGTAGGCTAGTTAATGATGAGCCAAACTGACCTCACACGATGAGCCAATCACAGCCACGATGAATGAGAAAGTCTCTATACTGGAATTTGTACCCACAAAGGGCTGCAGCTATTCAAGAACTGGAAAACAGTTATGGCACAAGTGAGACCAAAAAGAGTTGTACACTGCACAGAAAAGACTACTGTGAAAGATAAAATTACTACCTGCCAGTGCAGGAAGACTGTACTTGGTGGTGCCCAACATTATTAAATATGATGAGATACCCTCCTGGGTGTTAGATACAGTGGGAGAGGTTGTGTCAGCAAGGAGTTACCAGGCAAGCTGTGGGGCAAGTGGTAGTATAGGTATTAGCTCAAAGTATATCCACAAAAGTGAAGATGAAGCAGCCAGCATGTTATTGTGACAATTGAAAAATAAAACATGGGGAATGCAAAAGCCTTCCCGGAGTACATGCCAAGTGCCCCTGTTGGGGGCTAAATAACCAAATGTCTATGCACTTGAACAAACAGTGCCGTGACCATCTGAAGGTTCACAGAGGCCGAAAACCTCAGGACCGAACTACAAAAGGCAACAAAGCTAATCAATTACTGTGTCAGGATGCGGACATATGCATAATGGGCGCCCGCCCGTTGTGTAAACAGTTCAGCGGCAAATGACTGTCACACAGACACATACGGACTTACTTGGTACTAATAACGTGGGCTGGAAGAAGGGACAGCTGTGGAGGATTCAAGCACCCCGCTCGCGAAGCACGCCGCAGTAACCGCACTGCGTTGTGAGTAAAAGGTCAATCCACTGAATTGAGCTCAGCAAGTGACATAAATCATGTGAGCAGGACGTGTCAGGTAGCCGTACCCGGTGGCGCGAGAACAAACAGCCCACGCACTTGAGCGTCGGGCCCGCCGATCGCAGAAAAAGAAAGGAGACCAATGCAGAGCTGCAAGTGTCCTAACGGCAAAGACTGGAATATCAAGTGCGGGCGCTCCAAAGCAATGGACAAAAGCAGCCTCAGCACATAAACACAGGGGGATGGAGAACCCCATGGCAAAAAAGATGTAGCCAAGCCTTAATTAATAAAAATGTGCCACCACAGTTTAAACAAAAACCAATAGCATGATTCCAAAGTAAGGAATAGACTAAACAACCATGATGTGCGATGTGGAACAGCAATGAGAGAAACAATGAACCACCAAAGTCGGCACGAGCGGCTCATGTCAGCCCGGTGTATATAGGTGAAAATATAAGCCTGGCAGTGGCGGCCCATACCTGAAGCTGGAGATGTCAGTTGCATGGAATAGCATAGCACCTGGTGTATATCAGCCATGGAGCAAAATAAAGTCCAGCCACAAAATGTTGGGCTGGTGCTAAATGTACCCATGTAGCATCAAATGTTTACCGTGGAGGGGGACTATCTATCCCACATTGAACTCCCATGTTTCCACGGAATTAAGCCCTTTGTGGAGAGTCCTAAGGTTGAAGATCCACATTTGTTCTTTGTCTGCCAATTTGTTAGTAGTTTGCACGTGGCCACTTGCTGAAATTCTTTCAATGCAAAACCATTTTAACAAGTCTGCGTCATGACCCCTCTCTAAAAAATGAGACACCAATGGGGCAGTGAGACAACGCATCCTGAACTTGGAACGATGTTCATTGATACGCACATGTATCTCCCTAGAGGTCTTGCCTATGCAAAGATAAAAGAAATTGAGCATCTTCTGGCTACCATAGCTGATGCAGAGGTGATACTTGGGGCAGATTTTAACTCGGCTTTGGATAAATCCAGTTCTGGTAATTCCACGCGGAGATTAAGGCTAGAAGAGGTCTTGTAAACCTTATGAAAACGTGGGACGTGCATGTTCGGCGTGATCTACACCAAGGGGATAGGCAGTATACTTTTCATTCAGCGCCCCATAGTTAGTAGAGGCCTTTGCGGGGATGTATGCAGCACGGGAATAAGAAATGTTGTGATTTCTGACAACTTTAGTTTAATGCTTGCTATAAGAGCCAGATTTACATAGGCTTGAAGATTAATGTAGCGTTGCTGATACAACTGTTCACCTTCGGCCGCTACTATGTTCTCTATGCTGAATGCTAAGCACTCTCTTGACTGTAAGCTTAATTCAGAGGCGGAGCAAGCTTTGTTCAATACTAGGAAGGCTTTCTGGGAGCAAGGTAAGAAATCTGGTACCCTATTAGCAAGCAGTTTTAAACTTAAGGAAAAGTGGGGCTTTTAAGCATTAGTATGCCCCTTTCTATAGTGATGATGGGCACATCGCTGAATCGGATATATGAAAATGAATGCCTGGGTCGAGTGGAGGTTCCTTGCTTGGATGAACACAGTAAGTTTTGTCTTGACGTGGACATAACCACTCAGGGGTTAGTGGTCTCTTGGCAGCAGGGAGGTGCCCTATCCCGGATGAGTTTCTGCACTGTTTACAGTTATTCCTAAATCAGGGAAAAATCATTCTTATTGTAACAACTTTGGCCCAATATCGTGGTTGAACGCAGATTTTAAGCTTCTGGTGAATATCTATGCTAGAAGACTCAATGGATTGCTGCAGAAGTTGGTCCACAGAAACCAGACTGGATTTGTAAGTGGTAGGAATATTTATTTATTTTATTTGAATTTGTAGAGTGCGCTGCAGCCCAAAGGCATCGAGGCGCTGTAGCATGAGATTGTCTTGGTTACAAAAATAAGAAGGCGTGGTTCAGGGTTGTTGCTCAGGGCTACATAGAGCAGTGAACCTGATAACAGGAATAACTTGGGGTACATAGGCATATGGTTCAGAAGGAAAGAATTTCTGATAGTGATAAGTAAATTTCATCTGGTAATAATGAATAAAGTCAAAATACAGATTTAAAGTATCATACGTTGCTATGTTGCAAAAAGCTGAGTGTGAGTCAATCCTCCTAATGTGAGGTGGTAGAGTGTTCCAATGGGTTGCGGCCATGGTGGGGAAGTTAGTGCCTCCAGCTCCAACTCTCTGGGTTTTAGGGGGTGGCAATTCTATTAGTGTAGGCCGATCTGATGGGTCTGGCTGAGATTGGCTTGGTAATTCTTTGAAAAAGGTAGAGAGGTGCTAGATTATGGACATATTTATGCCTGAAGGCAAGAGTTTTAAAGACGATCCTCTCTTTAATGAGAAGCCAGTCAACCTGTGTCCTCGTCTTAGAGATATGCTACCTTTTGGAAATACCAGTGGCAGCCCTAAGGGCATGGTATTGTACCATTTGGAGCTTGGAGATATTTTTGACAGAGGTCCTTACAAAGAGGACATTGCAATAGTGCAATCGGGATCCAATTATTGCTCTTGCACTGGTGAGACAGTTCTGTTTTGAGAGAAAGGGTCTGGCTGTATTGAGCAGTTTAGAGTGGTATGCTGAAGTAAAAGCAATGGCGTTGACCTGCCTGTTCATAGTAAGGATGGAGTCCAAAAATACACCCAAGGTTTTGATAGCCTGGGATACCTTGATAGGTATGTTATCAATCATGAAGGAACTGTATGGTTTGTCCAGTCTTCCAAGGGTGGCAGGAGATCCAATAAGCAGAAGTTCAGTTTTCTCAGTATTGAGGCAAAGCCAGTTTTCTGCCGTCCAGATTTGGATAGTTGAGTATATGGAATTGAGGGCGTTAATGTCGGACTTATAATCACCAGTGAGGGGGATAAGCACCTGCGTATCATCAGCATAATTGGTGCATGAGATGCCCAGGGATTCCAGTATGTTAAACAGTGGCCTCGTGACTATAGGATAGGCGAGATGCAGGAACTATGTGAGACACCACATTTTATGTCACTTAGGTGTGCACAGGCTGAGTCAGAGAGGACTTTCATAACCCTTTCCTGAAGAAACAAAGTGATCCAAGCACAAGCCTTGGGGGAGAAGCTTGCTGCAGAGGAGAAATGGTGGCAGAATATCTTATGATCCCATCAGGTCAAACACTGCAGATAAATAAAGGAGCAGCAGGAGTGCAGGTTTGCCTGCGTCACGGAAGTCATCCATTTGATTTTTTAGGTCTAACAATGTAATGTCCTCTACGAAAACCAGACTGCCGGAGGCCGAGAAGGTTATTTTCAAGGAACTTTTGGACTTGCAGATGTGCTGCCTTATCCAACATTTTTAATAGGAATGGAACTGTGGTGATAGGTCTATAGTTCCCTGGGACCTTTGGGTCAAGCGAGGGTTTCTTAAGGAGGGTGTACCCAGGCTTCCTTAAGACCAGTTGGGACATGGCCAGACTGGAAGGATGCATTAATGAAGGCTGTAATGAAAGGGGTCAAGGTGGGGGCCGAATCTTTGATAAGCTGAGCAGGGCAGGCGTCCCCTTTACAATAGGACGGTTTAATAGATTTGAGGAGGGCAATGACTTCTAGTTCACTCATTTCCCTGATGTTGAATGGTGGGGTTTCCTCAGATCCAGGTTCAACAGACTTGCTACTAAGTAGGTTAGCAATTTCGTGGCTGAGAGCCTGTTGATGTGCAAAGAATGTGTTTCTTTGTAGAGTATTAAGTTTATCAATCATAGTAGATTGGATATTATTACACCAGTTTTCATCCTTGAGGAGAGTCTGGGGTGGGGTAGTGGGAGTTTCCAACTCCCTAAAAATGGCAAAGATTTCATTGGTCCCTGATATGGCCTTTGCTCTTTGCTATCCTAGTATTATATGATGTGGCTTTGGCTTTAATTATGGCCGCCTTGTATTCTTTGGAGTTGCTTTTAAAAGCCACCTTAGAGGCATCATTGGGTTTAGCTTTCCAGGTGGACAGTGCTGTCCTCTTCTTGGTGCGTAGCTCAAGCAGCTCCTGGGAGAACCATGCATTGGAATGCTTGGACCTTTTAGCTTTTCTTAGGGTGAGTGGTGAAATGGCATGAACCGCTTGGGTGATGACAGATTTGAATGCACTAGCGAGAGTTTCAGGGTCCCTGGAAAAAGAGGGCTGAAGGGCAGGCACCATGAGGTAAAGAGTGGGCTTCTCCTTGGTGAGCTGACGAGAGCTTCTAGTGAATGACGGAGGGAGCTGAATCACTTGCTTAGGGGACCCTTTCGTAATATTCAGGTCAAATTGAATTAAATGGTGGTCAGACCATGGAAAAGGAGAAATGTCTGTAACCAAGACAGAACAGTTATGGTGGGCCACCCAGTCAAGGGTACAACCTTTAATGTGGGTCGGCTCAGAGATAGCTTGAGTGAACCCTAGGTTGGATAGGGCTTTGTTAAGGGCAGCTGCTTGGGAGTCATTGGGGTCATGAAGGCCTAAATTGAGATCACCCAAGAGCATGGATCTGGTCGTTTTGTTTCAGGTTATCTGAGAAAGTATGAATCAGGGCTTCTTGGAAGTCCAAGGCTGACCCTGGTGGTCGATAGACGACGTGGAGTGTAAAGGTACAATTAGGGGAAGGGTTCACTTTGAGAAGAAGATAGTCACAGTTGCAGCCAAGTTCACCTTCAACCCTTCTGATCGAAATTGCCTGCCTCTTTGGCAATGAGAGCTACCCCTTCCCCTCTCTGGAGGGTACAGTCTTGCCTAAAAATGGTGTAGCCCACTGGGATGGCAAGGTCAGGGCCGGATTCTTTGCTCAGCCAGGTTTCACTCAGTATCAATAGGTCAATGTTACCCTTGATGATGAAGTCATGAACGTCCAAGGCATGGGCTGGGAGGGAACGGACATTGATCAGGGCACACTTAAAGGTTGTGAATACAGTTGGTGTTGCTTTCATGGGGTCCAGAGAGTTGACCACACCTGGAACAGTGGAACTATCAGCAACAATATTAGGCAAGGGCAAATCACTGATATCGGACAATGGCACAGGGGAGCCCTCAATCGCGGAGTTAGGCAATTGCAAATCACAGTTAGCGGACACTGGCACAGGGGAGTCCATAACTACAGTATTGGGCAAATGTGGATCAGTTAATGTACACTGGCACAAGGGAGCCCTCAATAGCAGATTTAGGCGATTGCAAATGACAGTTAGCAGACACTGGAAGAGGGGAATCCATAACTACAGTATTGGGCAAATGCAGATCACAATTATCACTAGCAGGTACATGCGCAAAAGATAAGGCAGTGTGTGACATGGGACTAAAATGATTTACCATACACAGTGCGAGATAGTTCATGTTTGGCTTAATGTACACAATATTGGCATTCAGTAGTGCCAATGGGGAATACCATGTGGCATTCAACGGAGATGGGGGCCAATGCGCATCTGTGGCGATGTCGGTCGGAACAGAGTTTATCACGGTGGGGTCGGGCATCAGTGATGTGGAGAGGATCTTGATTGAAGAGGACAGCTGTAAGCTCATTGGTGCAGCGGATGGCGCAGGGACAAACATATCCGGGCTGGATAAGGGGGCGGTGATAGCAAACGCTATGCTAGTGTTGTTAGGAGTAGAGGATGGCTCCGGATGTGTAGAACAAGCGGCAAACAACGGTTTCTGCGCCGAAGGCACATAAGGTTTTAGTGGTGCAGCATTTTTTAAAGGAGCCGGTTTTACGGTCATGAGAATGTAATGATGCTTTCGCAGGGGTGTGAACCTTTTAGTGGGTGATAGGAGGGGCAAGGAGGGTGCGCGCACGAAGGTGCTTCTTTCTCGTAGCTAGCAGTGCCGACATGGATATGTTAGGGTTGGCGTCATGGAAAACGGCAGAGACCACAGAGGCTCCAAGGGGTTGGGATCTGATGGTGCATAAAGTTGCAGCATGATCCTTACCTTGATCTGATGGGCAGGCTCCAGCATCCATCAGCGTCGAGCAGCGTCGAGCTGCAGAGAGGGAGCTTGGCCTGGTCTCCCGGCCTTCGCTCCTCGGCTTGTTCTGCCCACAGTAAGGTCCTGGCGACATGTAGCTGCGCAGCAGTGGCGATCGAAGGATCCAGAAGAGGGCAGCCAGGTAGCAAGACTCATCTCAGCCGGAGTAACGGGACAGGACTACAAGGCTCCAACTGTGGCAGGAGAGGGACGTTATGGACGGGACAAACTCCTAAGTTTGGACTTTGGAGTGACTGTTAGTTCTAACTTTTCAAGTCGAGCAAAATCTTGCGGGCTCGTATCGGCTCCTCCTCATCATCACTGAATAGATAGGATAACCTGAGAGAACTGTTGAATGTGATTCATCCTAGGAAACACTCTCTGCAGGCTTATGTGGCTGTCAGCATTGATGCTGAAAAAGCCTTTGATATGGTGAATCCATTATTCCACCATCACGTTATGCTTAAGGTGAACTGTGGCCTGTGCTTTATGAAGCTTTTTAAAGCTTTGTACAACGATGCAAGAGCAGCAGTGACTGAATGGTTATACATCTGAGTTCTTTGATATTCAGAGGGGCACACATCAAGGGTCCCCGTTTATAACCTTTACTGTTTGATCTGTCCATAGAACAGGCCCTCAGGCCAAGCAACTTCCATCACTGCCACCCACCTTCTTGGTCATCCGACCCATGAAGCGCGTGTCAGCGGAGGCTTTCGCTGCCACCTTCTCATCCCTCCCTCCCCCTTCGGCTGACTCTCATCCTGACACAGCCCTCTCCACGCTCCACTCAGCTATTTCTGATACTCTATATATCCTTGACCCTGTCATGAGAATCCGCCTGAAGCCCAAAGCCAAGTGCAACTCCTGGTACGATTCCGACCTTGTCTCCCTAAAACTCAAGTGTAGGGTGGCCGAGAGGAAATGGTGTGCTTCATGTGCATCCTCTGACAAATTGGCCTGCCGCCTGCTGCAAAGGCAATACCGGCTCTCTGTTCTATACAAGAAGAGAGCGCATATCCAAGCCTGCGTCTCTGCGGCATCTTACAACTCAGTCGAACTCTTTAAAATCTGCAAGGAACTGGCCAATCCTGCCGCGGTCTCTACCTCTCCTGTCCCCTCCCAGGCCCTCTGTACGGCACTGGCTTTACATTTCATCTCTAAAACTCAGAACATCCTGTCCTCTCTCTCCTCCTTTCCACCCCCTCCCCCCATTCCCTGCTTTCCTCTGGATACTCTGCAGCCACCTCTCCTCCCTCCTTCTCTGCCTTTCCCCTTTTCTCTGCAGACAAGGTTGCTATACAAGTCCCATCTATGAAGGTCTTGTCGAAAAAAGTTCACCCCTGTTCCTCCAAAACCATCAAGGACCACATCGACTCCCTAGCTCCTGCCCTGGCTGATTTCTGCAATCACTCCTTCGCCACTTGAGTCTTCCCATCCCCCCTGAAGCACTCCCTTGTGCACCCCCTTCTCAAGAAACCCACTGCCGACCCCTCCTGCCCGGCCAACTATCGCCCAATCGCCATCACTCCCTTCCTGGGCAAGCTCCTGGAGAAACTGGCCATCTCCCAGCTCAACCTCCACACTGAATCTGACGGCTGTCTTCATGACCACCAGTCTGGCTTCAGAGCTGCCAGAAGCACGGAAACTGCTCTCCTGAACATCCGTGAAGACCTGCTCTCCAACCTTGACTCTAACATACCCTGCGTTCTCATCCTGCTTGATCTTTCTTCTGCCTTTGACACAGTCAACCATGCCATCCTGCTCAACCGTCTCCGTGATAACCTGGGTATCACCGGTCAGGCTCTGGCGTGGCTGACTTCTTTCCTCTCCGACCGACCCTCCCAGGTCCAACTTGGGTCCTTCCTCTATGCTATCTTTTTCTCTACCTGTGGTGTACCCCAGGGGTCTAACCTCTCTCCCTGGCTGTTCAACCAATACCTGGCACTTCTGGGCCACCGCATCGCCGCTCTCTGCCCCAATTTTCAGTGTTATGCGGATGAAACCCAGCTCATCTTCAGGCTACCCTCTGCCTCCTCCTCCACTTCCCTCATCTCTGACTGTCTGTCTGCTATCCAGGAGTGGTGTGCAGCCAATGACCTCTGCCTTAATGCCAGTAAGACTGAGATTCTCCTCATCGGCACACCCACTCACTCCTTCCCTTCAGCTGTCTGGCCGGCCTCCCTTGGCCCTCTTCCTGCTCCCAACTGCAAGGCTCAAAACCTTGGGGTCATCTTCGACTCTATACTCTCCTTCTCTCCTCACATCTCTGATGTCTCTAAGAAGTCACACTATCAGCTGCACCTCCTCAGAGGTATACTTCCTTTCCTCTCCTTCCCCCAGAAGCTCACTGTCTACAGAGCCCTGATTCTCTCTAAGCTGAACTATTGCAACAGCCTCTTTCTAAATCTGCCTGCCTCTACTCTCCGCCCTCTGCAACTTATCCAGAACAGGACCGCAAGACTTGTCCTTGGCCTCAAGCCCAGGGATCGTATCTCTCCAGGAGTGAAATCTCTGCACTGGCTCTCAGTGGCTGCGAAGATTAAGTTCAAAACCCTCTGCATCGTCCATAAGGCCGTCTGGGGCCTGTGGCCTCAATACCTTCAACTCTCTCTCCCTACACACCTTCCCTCTCGAGCTCTTCGCTCATCTACCTCAAACTCCCTCAGAGTCAGTCGCTTCTCCAAGCGAAGAGTTGGTGGTAGGTCTCTTTCTTCGGCTGGTGCCTTCCTCTGGAACAGCCTCCCTGCCTCCCTGAAATTTGAGGAGAATCGTCTTCGATTCCGGAAGCACCTCAAAACCTTCCTCTTTGCTTCTGCTTTTTCTCCTCCTCTCCCTTGCTGACTTCCTGGCTGACACTGAATTTGCACTGGTTACCTGATCACCCTCTGATCTCGGGCCCAGGTCCCTTCCCCTGCCAGTCGCACTCCTGCACTGCCTTCCCGGCTTCCCTGGCACCTGGGGACTGGTTCTGTATCCCTACAGTCCCACCACTAGCACTTGACACCTGATGGCTGCACTTCCTTGCACTTGCCACCTCTGGGCTGTACTTTTACGCACTATATATCTTTATTTATTTAGTTTGGTTCTCATCCCATGTACTGCACTGTCCTCTTCCCCCTTCTCCCTCGCACTTCTCCTCCTTCCCCTTCCCATGCACTTGCGCGATCTGAATGACACCTTGCCTAGTAGGATCGTTTTCTGTCCTCCCTTGTTCCCCCTCCCATGCCTCGTTGCGCCTTGAAACACTTGTGTATAGGCGCGTTATAAATGCCATATCATATCATAACCACTGACTGTTGTGCTTAGAGCGCACCCAGATATATAAAAGGTATTTCAGTTGGAAATTGTGTTTCGAAAGGTGCTCCTTTATGTTGACGACATCTTGTAGAGGATCTCGGACACGGTACGCTCTTTTCGGGCGTTAATGTCTTCTTTACATCTGTTTGGCTGCATTTCAGATAAGGCCAATGTTTCTAAGACTCTGATCTTTCCGATTTCGTCTTTGTGCCGCAGAGGCTTATTTGATGTGGAGTGTGACGTGTCGGCTGCTAGTGGTTTTAGATATTTGGTCATTCAGACATCCCGGGATACTGTGGACTGTGTTGGAAATGGGAAAGGTTGAATTTGACACTACACGGAAAGATCAATGCAATCAAAATGGCATTGCTTCCAAAGTTGTTATATGTATTTAGCATGCTGCCCATTTCCGCTTTCAGGTACGCTGGTCGTAGAAATAAGTCGTTTAACAGATTTCTGTTGGGTAAGTCGAGGCTTCCGATGGATGTTCTTCTGAAACCAGTGAATTTGGGGGGGAGCTTTGATTACCCCAGAATAAGGCAATACCATGCAGTCTTTACGCTACGCACATTACATTACAGACTTCTACCGGATCATGGCGACTGCTCAAACTGGGATCTAATTGAGAAGGAGTTTGTCTCCCTGAATACGATTGATTACTTACTTGCTTGCTTTATATTGAAACAAGGCTCCCGGATGGCTGCCGGGTGTGGAGCTATGTACTTTCGATCACATTGGTTCAGGGGAAAAAGACCAAACAGAGGTAGGTATGCTATAAGTTAAAAGCCTCACTTTACATATGAGCAACTGTGGAAAGTCAGAAGCAGGAGACTGATAAGGAGGCATGTATTTTTATTCTTTCGGAAAACACCTACTTTTTCACTAAACAGTGATACTAAATCTAACGCTATAATTTATTTTTATTATTTGTTTATAACGCGCCTAATACCATACCAGAGTTCGGTTTCTAAGTGCATCCGGGATTCAAACCTCTTGCTCTGCGTGGTCTTGGCTCCAAGACCAGCACGTTGTCCCTGTGCTCATCAGCCTGTCAAGATGGTTAAACATAAAATAAGCCTTCTGTCCAGAACCCCTATTCTAACCTACTTCTTCTCCCTATTGCTCATAAAATATACAAAACAACTAGGATATACTGGTGGTCTTGCCCAAGAAAAGGGGATGACTGCTGGCTTCAGTGGCTTCTGATGCCTCCAGTTTGTGTCTTTTGACCCATAAGCCCCCTTGCCGATGTTCACAGTAAAAAAAAATGATTGAGTTAGCGTACGGCTATACTGTCATCCTGCGTGTCCAGCCGGGTTCTCAGTGGTTCTTCTTGAAACTTGTGTCTCAGACCTTCTCCTTTCAGGGAGATTTTTCTATTTCCCCTTCCTGTAGTCTTGAGTTCTTTCATTCTCTTTCTTACTCAGTCTAGGGCTTGCCCTTGCTCAATTCCCCCTTTGGGCTCCTCCTTTCTTTCCCCACTCAGGACCTTCTCTTTATCTCATTCTCCAATCTGGGTCCTTTCACCCACACCGGGATCCTCTGTCACTTTTTCCCCTTTGGGGGTTTCTTGGTTCTTCCCCTACGCTGGTGATTCTGTTTCTTCCCCACACCTGTGCTACTCTGTTTCTCTCCCCCACTCTCAGGCTTCTCTGTTTCTTCTCCACACCAGGGCTTCTCTCAAGTTTCACACCTCAATCTAGGGCTTCCCTGTTTCTTCCCCATACCAGGCTTTTCATTTCGGCCCTTGCAGCCCATCTCCAGCTCCTAAGAAGTCACTGCATACCTGTTATGTGAGCAGTGTACCTTGGGAGGACCATGTCACCGCTTATTTGACTACTCTACTGGACTCAGCGGCAGTGGGCATCTTCTTTTGGCTCCCACTTGCTCAGTGCGGGAGCTTTTGGGCGGGTACTCCTCCGGACGATCTCAGTCCATTGAGACACTCTATTCTCGCTCATTCGGCCATAGACCTTGGCACCCTTTTCTTGTCAGTCGATCGAAGTTGCACACTCCTGGTCTAGGGCTCCAGGTGGAATGCCGTGTCAGGTGTTCTAACTCTGCAAGTGTCTCTCTTCTCAACGTATGCTGCACGCTTTTAAACTCTGTGGGCTGCACAGATACTGCTTCCTGATTTGTTCCTCGTCTGACGTGACTTCAGGAGGCTGGTTTTTCCATCATTCTACTCTGTTCCCTAAAAAGAGTGAAATAAAGGTGGAGCCAGAAACCAAACCAGCCACTGCTAAAGGGTTTTTACAGGCTTTAGTTCCTGCATAGGCCATAAAGACGTTAGCCTCTGGGGTCAGATTTAAGGCTCTCTCTGGGGTTTCCCTGTCCCCTAAGGGGAAGTCACATCCAGAGGGATCCCGTTTACCCTCTCCCCTAGGGAGTGTTAAGTGTAGTGGTTTTACGTCCCTAGTACCAAAAGGGTGGCTCCCCCTTGGGAAGAAGTGGTGAACTCCCTGGATTCTTCACACCATGTATTGCTTTAATATTTAGTATGTACCAGGGATTACCATTCAGAAGGCTGGAAATAATTCATGTCTGCAAATCTATAACAGAAGTGTTATCATACGATAGAGGATCAATTGGCACATAACATGCAAGCAGTAATATCCGGAATGGCTAGTTTAATAGAATTCTATATAAGATTACTCTTTTTAATGTTTGGGGGGCAGGGGTGTGCCGGGAAATATTGATTATGGTACCTAGGCTATTATATGTGCTTGCCTCTGAGTCTATCCCATTGTCAGTGTTTAAAGAGCTAGATAGTCTGCTGAGCCGCCTGATATGGGTTAACCAAAGGAGACACATTGCTTTACAAATTCTCCATAGAAACTATAAAGATAGGGGTATAGGTATACCTAACTTTAAGCATGATTATCTATCAGTCCAACTGCAATTCATACGAAAGTGGTTTGATAGTAGGGAAAGCTCTGAAATGAGATTGCTTGACAAAATTATATCTTATTCTAAGTGGGAGTATCGCATGTCGTAGGATACCTTCTCCTTTGTACTGCCTCTGCACCTAATGGAACTTGGCAGGAAGGTATTTTCTATGGGAGGAGATGTGTTCTCTCCTGGATATTCCTTTAATGACTCGTACAGCATCATTCTGAATGACTTGACATTTTTGAAAACAGGAATTATTTGCACCAATCAGGAGGGCATTGCAGTAGTCCAGCCTCAACAGTATACTTGCTCTAGCTATAATCACGCAATTTGTCTACGAAAGAAAAAGTCAGATGTGTTTTAGTAGGCATAGGTAGTATGCGCAGTTCCTACTGGTGACCTGATTAACGTGGGCTTCTGCACCCAGGCAAGGTTCAAGATAGGTGCATAAAGTTTTAACTTGACCTAGTACTGAGATACTACAGTTCTGGATTTTGAAACTCGGGTTGTCTGAGTTCAATTTGCATCTGGCCTGAGTAGACCCGCCAATCAATAGTTCTGTTTTTCCTCCATTGAGGCACATCCAGTTGTTGGTCATCCATGACATAATTCTACTGTACGTGCGTCGGAGGTTAGCCATATCAAGATCATGGTCTACACTGATCTCCAAGACTAGCGGCGTTTCATCAGCATAGTTTGTATACATGTATTAAATAGTGTATTAATTGCTGGGGGGAACATTACTACTTGTCCATCAAAATATCAATAATCTCCCAAAGATGACCACCTTCACTACAGGAACACTGGCCTGAAAAATTGGCAACTTGATCCCACACCCCTAGGGCAAATACACATGCATATTGCGCATCACCAAGATACTTCCCGACTCACTCGTCATCCCACCTTCCCTCTTCCCCAAATGCACGCTTTGCAAACCCCACCTCCAAACCCCCTAATAACGTGACTTTCACACTCACCAACAATGTGATTATGGCCTCACCCACTACCACACACAGAGCACCTGTATCCTGCCGTATCACTCACCACCTAAACACCAGCCACACATTACACCACACAACTAAACACACAGGCTATCTGGACAAAAATGTAACCTGTGTCACAGAACACACAATGGAACATCCCACATCGAACCACTACCAGCCATCCGACATCTTTGACCCACTTACCACCACCACCCAAACCATCTCCTTGAGAGACATAAGACTTAACGATAGGAAAAAAAACTTCACCTTACCCTAGCAAGTGACACCTGCTTAGAAGGCTCAACTCCCTCCGAGTCACTCCAAAAGTAATCATCTCCAACTCAGTAGACCCCAATGAAGCTACCCAAGCGCTCACACATCCATTCCTACTCCCAATCACCAAACCATCAGCTGAGTCGGGAAAAAAAATCAAAATCCTAGCCTGAGCAAAGCTACCTCTGCCTTCAATAGGGCAGCAAAAGAGACACCCTAATCCACATTAAGGGTGCACTTATCAATGCACAATCCCTCCTAGCTCGCGCTCTGGACATTGCTGACCTCATTACCTCCAAGGACTTAGACTGCACTGCCATTTCTGAAACCTAGCTGCACCTAACCGCTGGCCCTGCCCGATCGCTTGCTATACCTGAAGGATATTCCATCATCAGGAAAGATAGGATGACTTCCAAAGGAGGCAGAGTAGCAATCATCACCAAATCAATCCTTGGCCTGAGAGAAATCACTAGCCAAGCCTTCCCGGGAGGAGAACTGCTATCCACCAAACTAACACCATCAACCATATCCTCCCTCTCCTTGCAACTCATCTACAGGCCTCCAGGACCCGCCTCCTCATTCCAGGAAAACATAGCTGCTCTTCTAGCAACAGACACAAAGCCACGGTCCAAAGTGGTTATCTTCGGGGACTTCAATTTAGGACTTATTGACATCACAGACACTCAAGCTGCATCAGTTGCTTGCACTATTGAATCACACGGCTTCACCTTGCGTATCACCAACCCAACTCACACTAAAGGCAGAACCTTGGACTGGTTCGCTGATTTTTTTTTAAAACATTTTTTTTATAACACACCAAACATTACAAATGATTAGGACTTCCGTGCTTAGGTTAACAACATCAAATTACATAATAAACTCTTCTGTCCCACTCCCTCCCGCCCCATTAACTCGAGCCACTGTATCCGTGTCATCAGCCTGTTCTCCTACAGATGGGTCTATTGTCATAATCTTTTCTGTGTCATCATCACTGTGATCGGTATGGGAGGGGCCCGCCATAGTGGCCGCCAGTTGCCTCCATTCGATTAGGGGTCCCACCTCCTCCTCTCCTCCCCTGCTGACCGCTTCGAACCAATCAGCCGTTTCTGCCTCCGCCCACTTCATGAGGTCAGTCCACCACAACTCTATCCTGGTCCTATGGGCTGCCTTCCAGCACATTGCGATCCTCTGTTTGGCCAGGATGTAGGCCAGGTCTTTCATCTTACTAATGTGTCTCAGATTTCGTGGTCTAGGAAAGCCCCCAAGCATGCATGCCCAGGCCGACTCCACATCCAGCGTAATACCTATTCCTGCCAATCGTATCTTTAGTTCTGACCAAAACCTCCCCACCTCCGGGCAAGCCCAGAACATATGTAACATACCAGCCTCTTCCTCCCCGCACCTAGGGCATCTCTGAGTTGACTGGCCACCAAACCTGGCAATCTTACTTGGGGTCAGGTATGCTCTATGTGTGACATATAGTTGGATCTGTTGGAGCCTAGCGTTCCGGGACACTTTCTTATGATATCGTTGGGCTCTGTCCCATAGTCCATCTGACATGGGTTCTCCCACCTCTTCTTTCCAGACTTGTCTCAGTTGGAGCAATTTCTTCCCCACCTTGGACCCCAGCAGCTCATATATGCGGGATATCTCGTGCCCATATATTGTCTCAAAGGTGGCATCAGGTTGCTCCGCCAGCACTGCCGCTGGCCACTTTTCTCGCACTGCACTCGTTTAACGATTCTGGAGTAGGTAATATGTTGCCCTTTATGCACCCCGGTGTCATCCATTAATTTCTGGAATTCCAGTGCCTCCCCCTCCTGCCATATATCTCCCAGTGTAGCCAGGCCCATCGGTTCCCAGTAGCTACAGACCCCTTTTATCAATTGGGGGTCTTCTCTGCATAGCGCCACCAGCGCCACCTGCATAAAGAACGGAGCCAAGTATCCCACCATCTGCCATGCCCTGTGCCACACCTCCCAGCCAAGCACCAACAGTCTCGCCATCTCTAGTACCCTTGGCTTGGACAACCACACTACCTCTCCAAGGAAGTAGGGAGCAGGTTTTATGCACAACAGCCTGGTTTTGGCCATTTTTTCTTCTGACAGCCACCTAGCCACATATTGCAGTTGTCCCGCCAAGTAACAACTAAAAATTCGGCAGGTTTATACCCCCCCCCCTGTCGCATGAATTCTGTAATTTCCAAAGAGCCACCCTATTCCTGGAGTTGTGCCATATAAAGCCCCTGCACATGCTATGGAGACTAGTGAAGAAGCGCCTAGGGGTCACATACGGGGTATTTACAAAGAAATGTAACAATCTGGCAGGACCACCATCTTAATCAGAGCAGCTCTCCCAATCATGGCCAGGGGTAGTCTGGACCAGAATCCCATGCTATTTTTAATGCTTTCAACTGCCTTTGTCGTGTTGTGTTTGTGTTCTTCTCCTATTGTGTGGTATATATCAATTGCAAGATACCAGAACGTCTTGGTACGGCAGGGTATTGGCAATACCGGTAAGCTCCTTGGTGAGGCACGTCTATATCTCCCCAGGGGGATTATGCATGATTTCTTGGGGTTTACCGCTATGCCAGAGAAAGTAGCATATCGTTCCATCACCTCCAGGATGTACTGTATATTCTCTCCTGTGAAGCGCAGATACAGGAGTACATCGTCCGCATATAGTGAGATGAGATAAATAATGATGCGGCCCACCCGCCGTTACGGATCCCCATCTCCCCATATTGTTGTCTAAGACAGCCAGCCAATGGTTCCAGCACTAGTATATACAACATGGGTGACCATGGGCAGCCCTGTCTAGTGCCCCTGCTAAGTTGCCATTTGTCTGAGATAATGGCACCCGTTTTAACCCTCGCAATTGGGGAGCTGTATAACATTTTGACCCACCTGAGATACCTCAGCCCCATCCCGTAGCCTTTCAAAGTAGCTAATAGCCAGGGCCACCTAACTGAATCGAAAGCCTTAATTGCATCAAGCGAGACGATCGCCAGTTCACCCGGGTCCCCTTCCGTCTGATCAATAATATGGTGCAGTCTTCTATGGTTATCAGTTATGTTCCTGCCAGGAACGCAGCCTGTTTGGTCAGGGTGTATCAGTTTGCCGATGACTCGCTTAAGCATGGTGGCTAGCACTGCCGTAAGGATTTTGCCATCCTGGTTAAGCATCGATAGGGGTCTAAATGACCCGCAGTCTGTGCTAGGCTTACCTGGCTTTAAAAGCGGAATAATCACTGCCTCCCGTAGGGACTCTGGCAACCTACCATGCTCAAACGCCTCATTAAGCATAGCCAGGAATGGGGGAAGCAGTTCTTGTTTGTAACTCTTGTAGAATTCGCTAGGGAGCCCATCTGACCCCGGCGCTTTACAAGTGGGCAGGTGCTGAATCACTATCTCCAGTTCGTCCAATGTGACTGGGGTGTCCAAATCTGCCCGTTCTGAATCGTCTAAGGTGGACAAGCCTATATCTTCTAGCGTTTCCTGGATTTCTTGGTCCCTCTCTTCTCCGGGGTCCTCAGAGATGTTTGTAATATCCAAGGAACGCTTCATTCACTCCCTCTTGGGTATCCAGGATCTGGCCTCCTTCCTCTCTAATTTCCCTGATCACCAGACATGGTAAAACTCGAGAAAGCGTTACAACATGATTGGATTTCTTAACAGGAATTTGAGTACCTGAATGTAAGTAAACCATCCATGCCGAAATTTTATATTTTACCAAAAATTCACAAATCTTTGAAAAACCCTCCGGGTCGCCACATCGTGTCCAGTAAAGGTTCGCTGTTAGAACGGGGCAACTATGTATTCTTACATCAGGACACAACAGAAGTAATTAACTTAATAGAAAATTTGAAGGTAGAACCTGAAACTCAATTCCTTGCATGTCTTGACATAGTCTCATTGTATACATGTATTCCCCAAAAAGCAACATTGGAGGTACTCGAAGAAGTTCTTCTAACTAAAAGGACCACGGGCACTACACCCAATAATTTCATTTTATGGTGCGCAGAAATGGCACTGAGAGAAAATTATTTTTGTTTCAACAAAACATTGTACCACCAAACCCATGGCACTGCTATAGGCTCACCTGTAGCTCCTACAGCTGCCAATTTATATGTAGAAGCATTTGAGATCAAGCACATTTACCAGACTACCAACCCTTTTTTCGATCAAATCGTCTTATGGCGTAGATTCATTGACGATATTTTGATCATCTGGGAAGGCACAGAGGAATCATTTGTTGAATTCACCATCTGGATGAATCAACAAAATCAGTTCCTGAAATTTACATCTACACACAGTAGGAACGAGATCAGTTTTTTAGACATTTCCATCTGGATAGACCAAGAGGAACGAGTCCTGAAGGCTAGACCCTATAACAAACCTACGGATCGGAATGCATTATTGAATTTCAACAGTTGCCATCCTAGACACACTCGTGAGAATTTACCGTTTGGGCAGTTCTTGCGTCTTAAACGCAACAGCACATTGAACCAAACCTTTTGTTCAGAGGCCACAGCGCTTAGTTTTAAACTACAAGACAAAGGTTACCCTAAGAAAATTGTGAAGAGAGCACTGAAAAGAGCCAAAAACAATAACAGAGAAGCGCTACTGGAATATCGGAATAGGAATTATAAGAACACAGAAGAACAAGTTACTTCTTACCTTGTAACGTTCTTTCGATGGGATGTTCCTCCGACGTATTCCTTATCTTTGATAATTCGTCTCCAGCTTGCTGGCCTCGGAAATGTTTTCTATAGAGGGCGCTGCGCGTCGACGTCCGCCGAGTCGATGTCCCTCGACGGCCACTGTATCAGCGCCGACGTCACCATGCCCATAAATAGCCACACGCGGCGTCCATTGCTCAGTTCCGTTTTGTAGCATACGAAAAGTCATGCCTGAATTGGTTATTGACCTTGAAGGAGTGTAAGCTGCAACCACAAGGGAAGTATTACTGCAGGGATGGATGGGAGGGGCGATAAGGAATACGTCGGAGGAACATCCCATCGAAAGAACGTTACAAGGTAAGAAGTAACTTGTTCTTCGAAGGGATTGTGTCCTCCGACGTATTCCTTATCTTTGATAGACTCCCATAGCAGTGGCATGTAATTGGAGGTGGGAGTAAGAATGTCATATACCCCTTTAGGGATGAACTGAATGCAATACGGCTTTGCCAAATCTGGTCTCTTGACTAGTGAAGGAATCCAGGTTGTAAAATTTTGTGAATGTATGTACGGACGACCATGTGGCAGCTGCACATATGTCTCTGACCGGTACCCCTCTTTGGAGGGCCGAAGAGGCTGCGATATCACTGGTTGAATGAGCCCTAAGATTTTGGGGTGGCTCTTTCCCTGCCAGTTTGTAACATTCCAGAATGGGCAAAATAATCCACCTGGAAATGGTTTGTATTATGGGTAATCCCAATTTTATTATGGGTAATCCCAACTTGTGACCGGAGTATCCTACAAACAGTTGGTCTGCTTGCCTGATCCTAGCCATTCTGCTGATGTAAAAGCTTAGAGCTCGCCTTGGGTCCGGCCTATGTAGCCTTTCTTCCTCTTTCCCCGGATGGGGAGGAGGGTAGAACGAAGGTAAGGTAATTTTCTGAGTAATATGAAATTCAGAAACCACCTTTGGGAGGAAATTAGGCTTCACCTGTAGGACAACTTTGTCCTTGTGGAAAATTGTATGTGGGGTTTTACAGGAGAGAGCTTGTAGCTCGCTCACCCTCCTAGCAGATGTTAGTGCTACCAATAGGACAGTTTTAAGCGTGAGAAATCTCAGCGAACAAGAGTGAAGTGGTTCGAATGGAGTGCCCATTAGGAAGTTTAAGACTAAATTTAAGTCCCATAAGAGAACTTGGAATGGTTTTGGAGGATAAACATTAGTTAATCCCTTGAGAAATTGTATCACTAGAGGTAGTTTGAAATACAATGGTTCCTCAGCAGTGCGCTTGACGACTGAAAGCGCTGCGAGATAGCCTTTTATAGTGCCAACTTGAAGGCCTGAGTTTGCCAAGTAGAGTAGAAACGATAACACCGTTGGTGTACCACATGAAAAAGGGTCAATATTCCCTTCTCTACACCAGCTGCAAAATTTGTTCCAACGGCAGCGGTATAAAGACTTTGTTGCTGGCCTTCTGACCGAAAGCAACACCTCCATGACATCATGAGTGAGGTCCCAATCCTTGTACCTCACACTTTCAGAAGCCAAGCGTGAAGGTTGAGGGTTCTGATGTCTGGATGGAGAACCTGACCTCCCTTCTGCGAGAGAAGATTCTCTTTGAGTGGAAGACGGATTGGAGGGCAGATGGACATATCTAGAAGGTCCGGGTAGCACGTTCTCCTGGTCCAGTCCGGGGCAATTAGGATCATGGTTTTCCGGAATCTTCTCAATCTCCTGATCATTTGAGGAAAAACAGGGACTGGTGGAAACGCGTAAAGGAGTGGGAACTCCCAGTCCACTACGAACGCGTCTCCTAGAGCTCCTCTCGGGGGAAATTCCCTTGAACAGAACAGATCGCACTTTCTGTTGGTGCTTGTGGCGAACAGATCCACCTGAGGGGTTCCCCAAAGGGCGAAGATGTCTTGAAGGACTTCCTGAGCTAGCTCCCACTCGTGGGAGACTGTGCTCTGCCTGCTCAGAGCGTCCGCTGTCAAGTTCTTCTCTCCGGCTAGGTGGACTGCTGATAGAGAGATTCCTTCCTGAATTGCCCAAAACCAGAGCTGCATTGCCTCTCTGCACAGTGGCAGTGATCCTACGCCTCCTCTTTTGTTGAGGTAGTGCATGGCCACCGTGTTGTCCGTCATTATCAGGACATTTCTCCCCTGTACTGATGGCAGGAAAGCTTTCAGCGCTGGTCTGATCGCTCTCAGCTCCAATAGGTTGATGTGTAGTCTGGACTCCGATGGAGACCAACGACCACTGATGGTCAAGTCGTTGGCATGGTCTCCCCACCCCGTGAGTGAGGCGTCTGTGACTACTGTTATCTCCAGCCATGGTTGCCAAAACAGTTCTCCTTTCAAGATTTTCTCTAGATAGGCCCACCATTTAAGGTCGCGGGCTACCTTGTCCGGAATCCGGAGGAGAGCTGTCATTCTCCCTGAGAATTGCGACCACTGAGTTCTCAGTGCCCACTGAAGAGATCTCATTCTCAGGCGAGCCTCTGGCACAAGGAAGATGCAGGATGCCATGAGGCCTAGCAACCTCAAAAAGTCGAAGGCTGGGAGACGTTGGGCATTTTGAAACTTGTTGACCATCTGCAGAATATCTTGAGCCCTCACCTCTGGTGGCGAGTGTCATGACTCCGCTATCCAGGTGGTCATGGTAGCGGAGGAATCGGCGGCGATATGCGAGTGTCCGTTGCATCCATTCAGGGGCTTATGTTGCACAAGATCCTCCCAAGATGGCGGGACCTTACGGACCTGTACCGAACCAGCCTCCTACAGTGTCTACTGCGGAGGAGCCTCTGCCCCCGAACGGTCAGGTGACCGTATTTCAGGCAGGAACGCAATCCCAGCATTGCGTCGCTACTTCATATACAGACGCTCTGTAAGTTCGCAACTAAGAACCTCTTCGTGCAGCCTCCTAGCTCTATGTGCTTTCTTTTCTGCCCACTACCTATACCTTGTATCGTTTCAGAAATCTTACCTGCAAACACTTTTACCATCCCCGCTCTTCGTGTGAATCCGTTAACGCGTTCAGCGGTCAGCCGCTGTTTCTTCCTCTCGGCGAATCAACGCGATCCAAGACAGTACTCTGCCACGCAACGGTAGGAAACACTCCGGGGGCTTCGCGGCTATAACCTGCTTTCTACTCAACCCTCTTTCATTCTGCCCTTAGACTTCACCTCCTTCCTCCCGTGGTTTCCATTCTCCAGTTCCACCCTCGGAGATACGGAACGAAATCGTGATCTCCTCTGGGTTCCTATTCAGGTACACTACATTCTCTCCAGAAACCTCCAACCTGCTGCTTACTCCATCTTTCCCATTTCTAACCTGTTTCTTTTACATACATTAGACTCCAGCCTTCACGCCGGTCGTCCGCATTACCAGACTCAACCCAGTAAACCTTCAGGACTCCACGTTTCGAGGAAGACGCTCCACCAGTCTCCTGAAGAGCAGCAACAGGGTTTTCTACCCCAGAGGGCTTCCCTGGGATTCCTGCAGTGCCCAGTTCCTCCCCTTTGGTAGGCTGGGAACGGTAGGGACCTCGAGGGGATTCTCACAATCTTCTTGTACGCCTCTGCTGACCAGGTTAGTGATTCTGTGACAACATTCCTCATTGTGGTATTGGAAGACTCTCATACATTTGACAGCGAGGCTTTTCCCAGGGAAGTGTCCAGGACCGCTCCAATGAACTGGAGTCTCTGTGATGGTATCATCTGTGACTTCTTTAAATTGAGGGAGAAGCCCAGTTTGTGAAGGAAGTGGCTGACATAATCTAGCTGGATCTGAGCTTGTTCCAAACATACATCCCTGATCAGCCAATCGTCCAGGTAGGGGTAGACGTGGATCCCTTCCCTCCTTAGACTTGCAGCCACTACCTACATTAGCTTGGTGAAGACCCTCGGGCGGAGGTCAGCCCAAATGGCAGAACTCGAAATTGATAACGAGAGTCGCCAATTGCGAACCTCAGGTATTTCCTGTGTTTGAGATGGATTGGCACATGGAAATAAGCATCCTGAAGGTCCAGAGATACCAGCCAGTCCTGGAGCTGGAGGGCCTGAAGGATCTGAGAGAGAGTTACCATCTTGAACTTGTCCTTCCTGCGGAACTTGTTCAATTCTCGTAAGTCCAGGATGGGTCTCAGTCCTCCGTCCTTCTTTGGTATGAGAAAGTAGGGGGAGTACCAGCCCTTGTTCCTGACGCTACAGGTACCGGTTCTATGGCACCTTTCTCTAGCAGGTCTATAATTCCCTGCAAGAGGAGCGGATCTGGAACTTTTAGAGAGCTGTGCCCCGGTGGATGACTCTGAGGGATGTGTAGAAAGGGTAGGCAGTAACCCTGGGCAACTGTCTCCAATGCTCAAGCATCTGACGTTATAGCCTGCCATTCCGTCAGATGGTGAGTTAAAATGCCCCCTACAGGTGTTTTGTGTGGAAAGACCTCAGATTGGTTTGGGGGCAGCTGATGCAGATGCCGAGGGTAAAGAGGCACCTGCTGCTGCTGCAGCTTTAGTACTTTTGACCCGTCCACCTCGGGTGGATCTTCTTTGGCCTCTTTGAGCCAGCTGTCCTCTGCCTTTCCCGAATGCGGAATAATAGCGAAAGGACTTTCCTCTTCCAGAGGTTCCTGAGGGGCGAAAAGGATTTTGGCGGATTGCAGCTCCTAATGATGCCGCTGCTTTAGATGTCTGCAACTTTTGCAGACTGTCATCAGCCTTTTTTCCGAATAATGAAGAGCCGTCAAAGGGCATATTCAAAAGTCTGGCCTGTACATCTGGAGCAAAGCCAGACTTTCGCAACCACACATGCCTGCGGATTGTTGTACTTGCCACCATGGCCCTGCTGATACTGTCAGCTGAATCGATGCCAGTTTGAAGTGACTCGCACATGGCATCCTTGCCATCTTTAATAATGTTAAGGAAGGCTTCCTTTTCCTCTCCTTCGGGTACTTAGTCAGCCGCTGATGAAGCACACTCCCACAGTGTGTGACTGAACCTGACTTCAACGCCATACTACAAGCAGAGAAGACTTTCTTTGCCATAGAATAGTACCTCTTGTCATCTCTATCCCCTGGGACAGTAGGGTAAGTGGTCCTGCTGCTTGATTAAGTTGCCGCTTGGACCACCAAGCTCTCTGGAGTCGGGTGTTTTGATAAGTATTCAGGGTCAGCTGCAGCTACCCTATACTTGGCTGACAATCTTTTATTGACAGCAGGGATAACTTCAGGAGTTTCCCAATTAGATGAAATCTTTCTTTGTAAGGCTGCATTGAAGGGGACCACAGGATCCTCCTGTGGACCTTTGTCTAATATGTCTGTCAGGTCATCCTGTTGAAAAACAGGCGAAGGCGCAGACCAACCCATAAATTCAATAATTCTTGCCATCAGGGTTCTATAGGGTGTTTCGGCATGTTCTCCTGGGTCTGGCTTAACAAATTCCACTTCTGGGGAAGTGTCCAGCCCACTTGCTTCATGTAATGACTCCTGTAGGTCTTTCAACCTTCTTTCCTCAGAGGTGAAATCCTCTGAAACAGGTAGTGTGGTCCTCTGCAACCCGAAGGTTTCCTGGTCAGAATCTTCCCCTTCTTCATAAATTGAAGATAATCCAGGGTACTCTGACCTCTGAAATGGTGTAAAACCCATTTCAAGGCAGAAGGAGCCAAACTCGTCATTATTGGGCGAGAAAACGTTGATGTCGTCGACGCCGATGTGGCAGGCTTTGAAGGCGCTGAGAACGGCGTCGAGAAAACTGGAAGAGGCCTCGAAGAACTTGAGAGGATAGGGATCCTACTCGAGGATGTCGACGCCGGTCTTGGCCTCGTGCCGGAGGCTCTTGGAATCACTGTTGGCTGTGGAGTATCCGTGGTCTTCTCTTTCATCGGCGTCGATGTCGGCGTCGACAATGGCGTCGAGTCGATCGACCGATGCGTCGAAGAACCCTTCGACAACGGCGTCGATGGCGCCGATCCATGCGTCAAAGGGATCTTTGACAACGGTGTGGAAGACGGTGCCTTCTTACCCGATGGCCCGTGGCGCTCTCGGGTGGAATGTTTCGCCGGGTGCAGCGACTCGCTGCGTTTTGATTTTTTGTGTTTTTCACCCAGGGTATCACCCTCAGCTGTCTTCGAGGGGGTAAAGGCCGCTTTCTCGAAGACGCTTAACATTTTCTTCCTGAATTCCTCCCACTCAGCCTGAGAGCTGTGTTTTGTGGGCAGGAGACCCTTTCTGGGGAAACAGAAGACGACGAGGAAGGGGATCTTCGACGTCTCTTCTTTGAGTGTCTTGATCTCGACGAATGGTGGGAGCTATTTCGAGATCTAGAATGGGAATGTTTGACGGCGAGGAGACGAATGCCTCGACTCAGCCGAAGAAACTTTCGAGGAGGTTTTGACTGACTTGCCTCTCTCGAGCTTCCCCTTGCGCTCCTTCAAGGCTTTCGCCATCGTGGACATGCAGTCCTCACACTCCGAACAATGGTGCTCGGCTCCCAAGCACCACAAGCAAATCCTGTGTGGATCCATTATCGACATTTTTTAACCGCAGTCTCGACATTTTTTGAAGCCGGATGGTGGCATTTTCGGTTCCGATGAAGATGCCATCCAGAACGAGTTAGTATATTCGAGTAGATGTAGAACGTTTATTCTGACTGAACTGAGCAACGATGTTCCGAGGCCCCACGAAGCGCAGAAAAACAGAACTGAGCAACGGACGCCGCGTGTGGCTATTTATGGGCATGGTGACGTTGGCGCCGATACGGTGGCCGTCGAGGGACATCGACTCGGTGGACGTCGACGTGCAGCACCCTCTACAGAAAAAATTTCCGAGGCCAGCAAGCTGGAGACGAATTATCAAAGATAAGGAATACGTCGGAGGACACAATCCCTTCGAAATTGTGTTTGTAAGTACCTTCAATACCCGGTCAAATGAGATTACCAAAATCATCAAACGACATTGGCACATATTGGAGAAAGGGGACGGCTCACTGACCAAAACATTATGCGGGTTTCGACGCAGTATTAATTTGAAGGAACTGTTGACAAAAAATGATATTGCACTCAAAGGTAGTGTACAAACCAAAATCACTGAACAATGGAGATTACCCAAACTTACTGGACATTCACTGTGTGGTGAATGTGTGAATTGTAGGTACACGAGTCGATCAACAGAAGTGGATTTGGGACTGGAGAAACCATGGCGACAAACAGAATTTACTAATTGTAACTCTACCAATATAGTATACACTATCTGGTGCCCTTGTGCTAAAGTTTATATTGGTATGACAGAACGGAAGGCCAAGCAACGAATCAGTGAACATCAGGGTTGCATTAAAAAGAAGGTTGTTACAGCACCCCTGGTTTCTCATTTTTTGGCGATGGAACACGCAAGTGATACATTAAAATGGACAATCTTGTGGCAACAGAATAGAACTAATGACAAAGTGGGGGATGCGAAGAAATTGTTTTTTAGGGAGCAATGGCTCATATTTCTCACCAAAGCTTCGGAAATAGGCTTACACAAAATGATCACCTGGAACAACTTTCAATAAAATACCTAGAGAGCTGAGCGTTTATTCCGAGAAGTCCATGACAATTGACTAGTAGACCCATTCAGGTCTTACATTAGATGGCAGGTTAGAGGTGGTCGCACCTGTTGCTAAGTCATGGCACTGTTCTTAGTAGCAGGGATATGTTAATTGCAGCCATCCACATAATAATGTTTGTTTCCAGCCGCTGACACTTCGGAACGAGCTTCCACATTCTTGTCAATTAGAACAACTGACAACGAACATTATGTTTTATTTTATCACCATTGGATTAGGCACTGGTTTGTAGCCACATAGACGAGTCCTTGCTTAAACAGCAGAAGTATGAACACTTTGTAGAAACCTGAGCAGTACAATTCGCACAGTGGTAGTGCTAGAGTACTAGTTTAACAGTACAAGCAAATACTTCTACCTATCGTGTTTTCAGTGCGGTCGTAACAATGCATGTGAGTGTTGAGTTCTACATCCCGTTGTTCGGGATGCGTATGGCGAGACGGACGCGCGCCGAGCACCAGTGAGGCCACGCCCACCGTTGCGGGCATCCGTCATCGTGCTGAATGGCGATCACGTGATTACCTACAATGGGTATTTCACTCGTATCGCATTCAGGTCCATGTAGCAGACGGCGAATTTTGGAGTCTACTCTTCCGCACCGACCCAACGAAAATACGGCGGCAGCAGTAAGAAGTGACAACCAGGTCCTGATTGCGCAGCACACTACTTTGCTTAGGTGAGTGAGATTGTTCTTCCAGAGTCGTGAGTGTCGAGAGATAGAATAGCCATTTTGGCACTTCTCTTGAGGACTCACCACACACTCCTGTTTCTCTTACACAGTGGAAGTCTGTTTACGCAAGTCTGCAGCAGCTAAAGGTTATACTTAGCTGAGTCCTAACAGTCGCCAGTACAAATGACATCTGGATTTGAGCATTACACAGGTAAATGGAATTGATTTCCTGTTTCCATACATGCGATAGGAATTTTTCAGGAGGTTTTCAGGATGTTTCAGTAACCCGAGCAACGCTATAGCTAGATGGCTTAGAAGGTCTCTCCCTACCGTGTCGAACACGTCATTTAGAATTACAGTGTATACTGACATGCACTGTGTTAGTAAGACAGCACGAAACAAGCCTTAGATATTTTAATGTAGTTGCGAGATACCATAGTTTAGCCCAAAGAACACTGAGCACTTGAAAAACTAGCTACATCAGGCTGTCCTATGACTTAGTTTAGATGGTTAGTAGAAAACGGCATAATATACCTGACTGACGTATTGCATGTCTTCGTCTTATTGTCTCTATTGTCTCTACTTTTCTCTTTTTCTAATTGCAGAGTAGTCGTCGTTTATTTAGAAGACCCGACACCAAACAGATTCTTGTGCCCAAAGGGAATATTCAGACCTTTGTTGACACGGTAAACCTAGTTGTGAGAATAATTACATACTCCTGGGGTAGCAGGTAGCATTGAACTTAGAATCAATACTAACAGCCTGTTTTTGTTCTCTTTTTTCCTTTTTTGGTGTCCATCATCCCTGGTAGTCCCCCTCAGAGGTTCCACAGAGGGACGCCTTACTACCACACTTCATCTTGCATGAAGACAAAGATTATCAGCTTAGTCTGGAACAGGCTGAAGTTAAAATTCGAGGCTGCTTTTTGTTTTTAGTTGGTTCCCCTGAATAAGTCTACAGACAATTGACAGAATTTGTTGTTGTGAGATAGACGAAACATGTTGGGTTACATACACTGATAAATTAACAGTGTGTATAATTGGCATCAGGTTGAAATTGAGGTCCCCCTTAAGGCAGAATTAGTGAGACTAAAAAGAACAGATTATTCTGGCTAGACATCCTCAAAAAAAGAGGACGTGTCTGTTGCTGCCTAACCAACTTAGTATTGCACTTTATTAGCTAATTTGCACATTTCCCTTGCACTAAGAAATGAATTGGTGATAACACTACACTATTGGTTTTAGTTTTGAATAGGAAGGGTGTTGTTTTATGAATATTTTATGTATGGTTTTACATCAAATCATTTTAGGATGAATTTTAGAATGTGTTATAAGCAAATACAGTATATTTGAGCCTCGTAGAGCGGTGTGTTTTGAATATTTGTATTTTCACAATATATGTGTGTTTCTTGACAAAATAAAATGTATCATGGTTTAAAGAAAATTTACTGATTTAGGACCTATTTGGTACATGGCCCCAGTAAGGCATATGATGGACTAAAGAAGAAAAGAGATAAAGACTGAGTTTCTATGATTGTCCATAGGCAGACAGAGGGCTGAACCTAACGGTCTATAAACTAGCCCGACCCGGTCCTTCATTGTTTGGTGTGCACCAGCCGTGGTACTTCACTTTTATATAGCCGGGCCAGCAATCTGCCCGGTTTGTCTCCCCCCGCATGCTGTCTCTCCACATATTTCTTATATCTTAAATTACATAACCAGTCCCAGTGTTCACCGCTAGCTTGTTGTAACTGTCTCATCCTGACCCCAACCTCCTGAGAAGTGCCACCCCTATGCATGATGTCCTCCAACTCCTTCTCCGCTTCCTGCAGCTCTCGTTCTATGCTCCCCTGGAGCCCGCTGGACTTCGACATTGCTACCCCCCGCACTACTACCTTGAACGCCTCCCACACAGTTCCCATAGTTCGAACACTACCGGTGTTAATCTCAAAGTACTCTGTGATCGCCTCCTTCAGATCCTCCCGGAATCCCGAGTCCTGCAGAGCCTCAGCTCCGAGTTTCCACATCAGAATCGCGCTCTAGGGCTTTGGTGCTGCCACTCTAGGACCAGGGGGGAGTGGTCTGAGCGCACCCTGGCCTTTTATTCCGCGCCTCTCATCTCGCCTATCAGCTCGCCAGCTGCGAACACGTAGTCCAGCCTCGTGTGCAGGTCGTGTGGTGCCGCATAGTGTGAATATTGTCTGTCTTCTAGGTGCAATTGGCTCCAGACATCTACTAAATCAAAATCTCTCAGAAGGGCCAGCAGCACCTTTGCAGCCAGGGTGGGTTTGTCTATTTTATGATCCGATCGGTCCATCTTAGGATTCAGTACACAGTTAAAGTCTCGGGCCCATAGGATCATGCCACCCACTAGGGGGCTAATTTTGCCATACAAAGTCCAAAAGTAAGCTGCTGTATCCTGGTTAGGGGAGTATAGATTTATAATACTGACTTCCCGGTTTGCCAATATCCCTCGTACTACTATCATTCTACCCTCTGGGTCTCACGTAGATTGGAGCAATTGAAATGGTACGTGAGGTGCTACCCATGTGATGATGCCTCTTGCGTAGGCCGAGTATGTGGCTCCCGCAGTGCTCCCCCTCCACTTCCTCTTGATCACCGCTAATTTCTCCCTGGTAAGGTGGGTCTCTTGCAATAATGCTATGTCGATCCTCATCCTTCTCAGGTACATCATTACTTTGTTTCGCTTCAAGTAACTATTGAGACCCCTGACATTCCAGGTAACCACTCTAAGGCACCCCGACACCATTGGTGTAGTATCCCGCCTTATTCCTCCGCCTCCCGTCCTGCCTTATAAAAGTCTCAGTTTGGCTCGTTACCCGCCCCCCCTCCAACAAACTCCCCCTCCCCCCTTGTACCAACAACAAACCCCAACACACAACCCTTTCCCTCCCCCCACCCTTCCCAACCCCAACAAGTGCCCAGCTCCATACCTGGATCTAAGGCGACCCCGCGTTTGGTCCTGCCTTGGAATGTCGAGGGCAGGAGCCCGGCAGGGTGTCACCGGACTACCAGTGCCCTAACTAAGCTACACCTTATGGGGTATGAGGAATAGCTCTGCAGGCTCCCATGCTCGTATCAAGAGTCTGTGTTCACGGATCATATCCACTTGTATCCCTGATCTTACACAACCATAAGCTACATCTTATACAATAATCAAGTCCCAATGTCTTAAGCTGCAACACCCCATAGCGCCACAGACACAGATTACTTATCTCCAGCTTCTCCTTCTCCCGTCTGGATGCCCGACTCTTGGGGGCAGCTCTGCGTGACAAGCCACCCCATTACGTCTTCTGGGGACTCGAAAAACAAGGTTCTGTTTTTGTGGAACACCTTCAGCTTCGCCGGGTAGAGTAGCATGTACTTGTGGCCTGCTTCACGCAATCTTCTCTTCACAGTCCCAAAGTTCATACGACTACTTTGTACCAACAGAGTGCAATCTGGGTATGTGGTTATGTTTGCTGTCCCTCTTTGTATAGTTCCACCCTTCCGGAAGTGTTCAAGGATTCTTTCCCGATCTCGGTAGTTCAGAATCTTGGCAATCACCAGCCTGGGGGGGTTCCTGGCGGCGGCCTCCTCATTAGGGCCCTGTGCGCCCTTTCCACCGCAAACCCCTGGGACAGCACTTCACCGGATATCTCCTGTAGCAGCATAGATCCAATGAACTCTGTAGGGTTGGGTCCCTCGGCTCCCTCTGGCAGGCCAACAATATGGATGTTGTTCCTCCGGGCACGTCCCTCCGCCTCCTCCGCTCTGCTTTCTAGGTTGCCCACCCGTTGCACTAGGACGTGAAGATCTGATTTATGTGTTGCACAGTCCGCTGTGTTCGGAGCTACCTCTTTCTCTAAGTTCTCTGTGCGTTCTGCCAGCGATCTGACATCTTGCCGGAGAAAGTTCACTTCCTCTTGTACTGCCCCAACTTTGAGCTCTAGTGCAGCTTTCAGTTCAGTCATAGCCAGTCCCAGTTTGGTCTCCCAGGCCACTTTCAGGTTAGCAATCGCCGCAAGGACCTCCTGATTAGTGCCCATGGCGATCGCACCCCCAGCGGGGGTTTGGTCTTTCCCCTTAGCTCCTTATGGGCCCGATGGTGTTTTGGCATATTCGTCCAGCGTGGGTTGCTTACCCTTAGTTCTTAGAGGCTTGCTGGACATGGCATCGTGCCAGAATCTTGTAGGCGAGTCTCACCACCTATGGTTACCGGTCCCAGCGGGGTTAAACTGCTATTAGCGCCTGAGCCAGGCAGGCCTCACAAGGAGCGCCCTGGAACTACTTATTTGTTGCTGGAGTGGGTTGTGTCCTCCCACGTAATATTGTGTGACTTCACTCCGATCCTGCCGTCGCTCACCGGTACTGTGAGTCAGCCGATTTAGGTGCAGAGTGTCCCGGCTTGCTGCGGGCCCGAACAGGTCCTCCAGCACTCATCAAGTGTCCTGCTTTCCACACTCGCTCTCCGTGCTTGTGCACGCTGGGTGTTTACGTCTGTTTGGGGTACTTGTCTCCATAGATAGGGCAATGACTTAAGTCTTCTCCGCACCCCTCTCCGTTCAGGACATGCCACCAATTTGGGCCCATCTGCCGGCCATTGTACTCTCACTTTCCCCACAAGGTGTGGGAACGCCAAAGGCACTTTATTCCGTGTGTTCAGGGGCGCAGCGTGACCGGGATGCCTCTTTATGCAGCCACTGGGCTCCCCTCACACTGTTTGTATCCTCCAGAGCACCCCGTGGTATGGTGGGCACTTCTTGGTTCAGCACCGCTGTCTTCGACTCCCCAGGCGATCAGCAATGGGCTGGGATCTGCCTCTCGCCACCTCCAGCCTCGTGGTGTCCGAGGCGCTACATCTGCAGCACCGCCGCTGTACTCCTTTTCGACCTCACACGCCCAGGGATATCCGCCAATATTAAAGTCGAGCAACCCCTCTGTCCATGTCCGTCCCCATTCCTTTGTCTGAGGCAGGATGATGAGCGGATCGGCAGGAGCTTCAGCTGAGACACGTCCACCTAGATGGCTCCTGAGCCGCGCCCCCTGGTTCGTCGATTTTAACTGCAGTACTGACAAATCCAAAAACAATCCCTGCCCATGATCAGACCATAATGTTATACTCTTCACCATCGTGGTAACAAAGAGGAACTCCATATACCCCGGGAACTAAGTGGAGTAGAAAACTAAAGGTAAACAAAGGGGTGTTCCCGTGTAGATTGAGTTGAAAAAATAATTTATAGATAACCAGCATTTACTAGACTGGTTGGTGCAGTGAATGAATCACGTAGTTTCATAAAGATACCTTTCATACTGTAGTAGTGCAGTATGTGGTTATTGGCCCAAATGCAAGAAGGAAAATGTGTCTAGAAAACATTAAAAACTATGTTTTATTATTCCAATGGTTTGAAATCAAAACAGAAACATCTCATCACAGAATTATATTATCTAAAGGAAATGACAGATATTCAAAACCGAAAATTGTCTGGAGCTGATAAATTACACAAAAAAAACATATAGAAATTGTTAGCAAGGTAAAGAAATACAGTTAGAAAAATAGACTAAATTCAACAGGTATAAATCTAGTGAGCACATCTATTCATAGTGCTAGTTCTGGTCCACAAACTGAATTTGACAATAGGGCATCAAACATTAGGTTTGCGAGATATAGCTGACTGTCCCTAGCTGAATTATTACTAATATCAGTCTGTCATAGCAGACAGTCAACCGAAACATTGTCTTGTGGTTTGATGCCATATAAATGCTTATCTCAAAGCTAGTGGAAATGAGGCTGATATACAACACTCGTCACGGGTGTGATGACACCCCCCCGTGCATGCACAGTGGCAAGACTGGCGTTTCGGTAGTAAAGTAGAAAGGATATACCACCTTCATCAGGATGAAAAATTGTTAATTCAGCCCCAAATGTATTGCTGCGTAGCCAAAATGTAAGGCATAAGAGTGCAGTGGTGCCCTTTTGTAAATAATCATGTCACCATGGAATTCCAGAGAAGTACCTTTCGGACTCTATTGAACACATATGTAGTCTACTAGGAGTCCTACGAGCTCACGGTAATAGATGCCATTTGGCTGAAGTGTACCCGAGGGTTGTATAGCGGCTTCAGGTGGCTCGCATCATTGCGAAGGAGTGCTGTGGAAAACAGGCGAAGTGTGTCAAATTGCTTGCATCAGTCGCAGCCGTAACACTTCACCATCAGCACTACCTCTCAGCTTAGCTTATCCACCCCGCTAGCTCCTGTCGCTTTTAGCGGCAACCATCGCAACATAACACCTGACAATGCGCTCCCCCTATTTCTACCCCTGACCACCCACTTGGACCATACTACCAATCCAACATCCTTAGTGGCCCTTTAAAACTAAACAATGGTGGCAGCTATCGATGAAGTGGCACCACTAGGCATTCGCAAAGCCAAATCCTTGCACACACTAACTCCCAGTACACCTCCAGGCTCAAAGACCTACGCAGCAAACGAATTAATGCTGAGAGCCTAGGGAAAAAAAAAAACACCTACCCCCGACAAACAGCAATTCTATATATTAGCCACAGAATGTAAAGAAGCCACCATTCTAGCCAAAAGCGATGCCTACAACACACGAATTGAGTACGCCACCTCAGGCACGAGAGAACTCTTCTCTATTCTATGCGAACTGGAATCATCTTCCTGGACCCCCGACAACTGGACCAAAGACTAGCAATGGTGCATGAACATACAAAAGGTAGTCACTGACAAGATCGCCCTTCTGCAAAATAAAATCAACTCTAAAAAAACTTAAGCTCACCCACAGTGAAGCCTACAGCCACATCGCCACCAACATCATACCCAAGGTTTGAATTCACCCATATTACCACGGATTAAACTATCAAAATAATAAAGGGACTAAAAGCTTTGAGATGCCAAGGGAATGCCTGTCTGGCCACACTCATTAAAGACTGTCGAAAGTCTGCACCATCTATCACAACGATGATAAACTCCTCCTTCGGTGACAAGGAAGTACCTAAAAATCTGAAAGCAGCCTGGTTACTCCCACTAATAAAGAAACCTACATTAGACCCGAATGTGCCGACCAACTACCGGCCTATCACAACAGTACCCTTTCTATTAAAAATAATTGACAGAGTAGCCTACATGGGACTGAAACGGCACTACAGGATTTAAAAATCCAAATGGATCAAATCTGAGACAGAGGCGACTTAGCTAACCTCCTCCTCTTGGATTTGTCGGCAGCATTTGATTTAGTAAACCACAACATTCTGTGCCATCACCTAGATCAGGCCGCCTACTTTTCAAAGAATGCCATAAATTGGATTGAATCATTCCTTTCCAACCTCACCGTGAGAGTCTTCTCTACCACAGCCTCAGCACCTCCTACCCCGTCACTTGTGGTGTCAGACAAGGCTCCTGTGTATCCCCCACCTTTTACAATATATTTACTAAGCCTCTCTTCGATAGCCATGACAATTTGGGTATCTCCTATACAAACTATGCGGATGCCACGCAAATATTGCTGCCAATCACTGGAAACCACGACCTAGACACCAGGTGCCTGAATACCATTTACCTAACCATCCAAGCTTGGATGGTGCAACACAAACTCTGCCTGAATGACGATAAAACGGAGCACCTCATTATGGGAAGCCCAGCCAAGCTAAAGAACCTACCATCAGCCTATAAATTATTTGACATGGACGACAATAACATTATTGTTGCCAAAGAAGTTAAAACTCTAGGTGTATACCTAGATTAGTCACTTTCTCTAACTAGACAAGTGAACGCTATTACTTGAGCATAAGCCTATACTGCCAAACTCATTACCACCTGCAGACCGTTCCTAACCACAGACAACTGCATCACTCTGGCCAGGGCGCTAATTCTCTCCAGGATCGATATTGCAATTCCCTCTTTGCTGGAACCACAGCGAAAAACATTAACAAACTCCAGATAGTAGAGAACAATGCAATCAGAGCTGCCCTAAATATACAGAAAAAAGACCATATCTCGTCAATTAGGAGAAACATCCATTGGCTACCAGTACGAGACTGAATCAAATTTAAAATACTTTCCTTAACACATAAATATCGAACACTGCACCATTTTACGTGACAAAACACATTTCCAAAGTCCAATTTACAAGACCTACCCGTTCCCCACACATTGCAGGTCACTTAGCCACCCAGAGATACAAACAGCAAAAAGCAGGAGGCTCCAGCTTCCCGGTCATCGCAGCCAAATATTGGAATACCATGCCCCTAGAGCTAAGAGAAGATGTTTCTCTCTGGTCTTTCCGCAGAAGCCTCAAAACATGGCTCTTTAGCCAAAACGCCTCTTAACCACCACCTTCTGGGAACACGTAACCGCAAAACCAACACAATGGCCCTCAATACGACCCTTGCGGAAAGGGGTTTACGCCGGCGTAAAGCATGGCGTACCTTTCCGCCTGACTACGAGTTCCCGTAGCGCCATGGTGCTTTTTTCGCCTGCTTTTTCCAGGCGGAAAAATCCATGGCGCTACGGGACTTGTTGTTAATTACGCCACCGTAATTTACGGTGGCGTAATTAACGCCTTCCCCACTCCCATTATACCCTATGGGGCAAAAATGGGAATGGGGAAGGGTAAATGGGGATTGGGGACTTACCGCCCCGCCAAGGTCGGAATGGGGCGGTAAATCCGCCAACCACCATGGCGGAGTTGGCAGCTTAGCGCCATGGACCATGGTGCAAATTGCACCATGGTTCTCCGCCAGGGTCGTAATGAGGGCCAATGTATTGTCTTTCGCTCATCACCACTGATTAACTTATGCATGCAAAGATGGAATTGTGAAAACCCCAATGTAACCCTAGCATTATGACTAAGTACGTAATGCAACCGATCTCTTGAGTATTTATGCACCTCAGTAACCTTTAATTAAGACTGCAATGTAACCAACTTCTTAAGCAATGTGCCTCAGTTCTCTGAGCCCATGTAACAGTTTTCATAAGTTTAAGCGCCTAGATGCCGGAGGGCTTGGTGTGCTTTACAAATGTACTAATAAATATGCCCAATTCCTCAAGAAGGCCACAAAGCAGTCTGATATACAAATGAGAGGGTCAGAGACATACAGGCTCCCTAGGGCATGCCACAGCTGATGGGGGCCTGAGAGGATGAAGCACACCCCGTAACCCCCAACATATTATAGACATAAAATGTGATGGGAAAGACTAGACCCACTCAGTTGTTTCCTTCGCACAGTTACCTAGACCTCCCATGGTATAAATAAGGCGCCCGTGGTCAAGGAGTTTGAACGCTGCCGACAAATCTAAGAGGACCAACAGTCCAGCCTTTCCTTTGTCCAGGATTTCCAGCATATGTTTTTGGAGGTCAAAGAGTGCCGTTTCAGTGCTGTGAGATGGTCTGAAACCAGACTGTCTATGGTGTAAGAGACAATTGGCTTCCACAAAGGTTTGGTGCTGTGATGTTGAAACTTTATCCAAGATTTTCAAAAGGAAATTGGAATTAGTAACTGGTTTTAGACTGTTGGCGTCCTTAGGAGCTAAACCTGCTTTATCTTTATGATCCAGGATCACTTTAGGTGGAAGAGTATTTTCTGGGCAAGACCTGGGACGGATGGTGGTCAGCTTTTTCTCCATCTCATAAATGGCAATAGCATAAATTTAAGTTTCAGCTGCTCTTTGATTGGTGGCTTATTCTCTCGATGTTCAATAGGTATGGTTGCAAAAGCCACCTCTACACATCCATACAATCCTGGGCTGTTGCTAAGAACGATGTAGATTGGGCTTTAGGTTTTTCCATGAGTTTTAAAACCTGTGAAAGCATCATGAAGAAAGACACGGACAACAGACTTGATGTTCAAACAAAAGATATTTATTAACTTAAATGTCAGAATGTTTGAAGGCTTAACTTTCCCTATGCTATGGTGGGAATTCCCTAACTGAACAAAACTAAGGAAAGTCTGAGTCAAAAAGTTCAATTTAATAATCTGTGTGTCCAAAACCTATTCTTGCCTTCACCACTAGAACAAATGTGTAGGGATGTCAAAGTCAAAATAAACAGCGTTCAACTTTCTGAGCGCCTTCCAGCTCACAGCTTCCTCTCAGCTCCCCTTTCCCCAAGCATAAGAAAGTTCCATGAAACAGAGTCTCTAAGTTGACCTTTCTCCAGTTCAAAGAAATATAGTTCAGAGTAACTCATGTGGTGCCCTAGCCCAGGTTTCAAATATCACAATCAAAACAAAAGGGGGTCTTGAGACTCCAATTCCAAGACAACACATATACATTTGTGAAGCCTCTGTGTTCCCTTCACTTGCTTCCCTTTTGAAATGTAGGGTGTGCTCTTTGGTCTCCTCTGGTTTGTCCCTAGCCACCTTGTGACTCTGCCACGTTGTGTGTCACACCTCTTTTCAAATGTTAGCCTTGTCACACTTTATTCACTCGTTAAGGGTCACTGTTTTAGGCTTTCTTCATTGTGCAACAATGAATGTTATTCAATTGAAGTTCAAAGTTCAATGCTGGCTTATGCTACTTAATTATACTCAACTTCAAAAATTGAGGTTGTTCGTTGTGTAACATGCACTCAGTATTCAGCGTTTTACTGATTTGCTTCAATGTTAAATTACCCTTTTAGTTTGGTATTCAATATTCATTCACTTCTGAGTTCATTTGTTGTGCAACATACATTGAACGTTTAACTGGTCTGTTTTAATTAAGGGTGTACCGAATTTCACTTTGAGTAAGTATTTGCCCGAATACCAGCTTAAATCCAGCCTTTTCTGCATTCGGCAGAATACTTACTTGATGGTTACTTGAATGCGAAGTTACACCTAGTTAATTATCACTTTCGAATGAGTTCCCAGACATGGCAATGAGAGTGTGAAGGCAGCACTGGACACCCACGAACCCCTTCGCCACTTACCAGCTGGGGCTTGAGGGACAGGGTCTCGCTACCTGTCCAATCCATTAGATTGTGGATGGACTGGTGTAGGTTCTGGGTCGCACTTATATTGACCCAAAATGACCCATCACTGGGGGTAGAAGGGTACAAAACCACTCATGGTGGGAGAGTGCGAGAGGTCGGCGGGCCCCAGTTACCCCCCCTTCCTCCTTACTGTGCCAGCAGTGCGCAGGGTGTAAACACTTCACTTATGAGAGCCTACAAACCTCCCACAAGTCTAATGTAGACACTGCTCAGTAAGCTGTCTTTTACACACACCCAACAGCTGGAAGGCATCGAACAGCACACGAGCACCGTGACTATTCCTGTCCCAGATACCATCGAACCTGCAGTAGTCGAGGTCTACGATAAAGACGGACACTGCTGCCGATCCTCTCCCAGCTTCCTATGTGCACCCAGAGGTTCCTCCACCGTCCCCCAACTTGAAGTCACTTTAGTTGTTTTGGCCATTGGCCAGCTGACCCATATTTAAAGTTATAAAAAAGTGACACTTTAAAAAGGGATCTTCAAATGCTCTGGATGCTTTATTAACAAGCTGCAGAACGCCACTGCACTCCACAGCTCCTGCGGCTGCAACAGTGTTATCGGAAACTGTGCTTCGAGGCAGACCTGGGGCCTGATAAGCACTACCACTGCACTATTTACAAACAAACATCGGTTTCGTCAAAGCCCCAGTCCTCCTTGTTAGGGGAGCTTTAGGCATTAAAGGGAGGGGTACAATTACTGCTCAATACTGTGATGGATTGATTAGCCCCCCGGGAACCCTCTGGTAAGACCTTGCCCCAGTACCTTAAAGAAGACACAAAGACACAGGACTCTTTGCATCAGGCTCCCGGCGTGCCGTGTCGTGTTGCGGGACCGCCCCCTTTATTTAAACATACGCCCAACGGCAGAACGTTGCTATCGCGCCACGTGACACGATCACATACCTCCTTTTTCATAACAAAAACTAAACAGGGCTTTTCAGCAACAATCATTGTCAAGATGACAGACTTCAACATGGTAATCTACCAAATAGTGTTAGGCCCAAAGTGGGCAATAGTGAGGGACTCTGTCCTTTCAGATCTGGTTGCCCATTGTGTAGTCTCTGAATCGCACTAGGCATTTCCTGCCCTCTCTGCAGGGGCATCTCTCTCTTGCCGGTGCCTCCCCTGGCCTCTCCTTCCATTTCGTCTGGTGTGGGTTCTGCCTCTCCCGCACTCTTCAGGGGTTTGGTCCATGCTGGTGGTTCGGGCTGCGGAAACTTCTACCCGATCTCTCAGCTTCTCTCCCCCTATCAACTTTCGAAAAAACTATAGTTCCTAGTCACAGTTCCTCCCTGGTCAGCGGCAGTCACCATTGAGCATTTAATCTGGACCATTCCCATGGGAGAGGGCTCGTAAGTGAGGGACAGCTTCCCATCGGGATGACTGTTTCGTACCAGGACAGTGTCACCCACCTCAATGTCCAGTGGTTTAAGATGTCGTCCGATGTTTTCTCCCTCATTGTGAGCTCTTCGGTCTTCCACGACTTGTTGTTATTAATGGTGGCTAGCGGCCGACCTTCCGCCTCTAAATGAAGACCCCCTGGGCATCTCCTGAAGAGTGCTTCAGCTGGCAGCACTCCCGTAGATTGGTGAGGGGTGGTTCTGCACACTCTTAGAAACTGGTAAAGAGTTCTCCTCAGCTAGGTTCCCTGGCCTTGGGCTATGCGGAACACTTTATTTAGTGTCCTCATGAAGCGTTCAGACTCTCCATTGGCCAGAGGACATCCTGGTGTCACCCTCCTGTGTGCAATGCCACAGTCCGCCATAAATTACGCAGTTTCCCCCCTGAAACGGTGGTCCATTGTCCAAGCAGATGATTCTGGGGAAGCCGTGTGTAGCAAATATCTTCTACATGACCTGTATGATCTGCTTACATGAGGTGGACTATCAGCTCGACCTCTGGGTACCTGGACCACTGATCTATCATTACGAAGAAATACATCCCTCTTCCTGTGGGCCCAAAGTCAGTGTGGACAACGTCCCATGGTTCGTCACTCCGGAGCATGGTTTCAATTATCGGCTCTCTATTGACTAGTACGGTCGCTTGGAACCAGACACTTGGCAACGTGGTCAGCTACTTCTGCTTCCAATCCCGGGAACCAGACCTTTGGTCGTAGTCTCGCTTTGGTTTTTGCAGTTCCCTGGGGACCGCAGTGTGCCAACTCCAGTACTCTTTCTACCAGTGTGTGCGGAATCACTATCTGGTGGCCCGTAGCAGTAACCCATCGTCTATCGCTGACAGTTCATGTCAGACTTGCCAAAGCTGTTTGTGATTTTGCACTATCTCGCGGTTTCTGCGAGCAGTATTGGATAGTACAGTTCTCCATTCACCACTGACCTTGGCCTCCTGGATTACTTGAAAGCACTCGTCCTCTTTCGAGGCCTCTGCCGCTTCCTCAAGGGTAAGAATCAAGGGCTTTGCTGTTCCCGCCACCAGACGAACTTGCTCTTCAATGTCCACAGCTGTTTCCTCTTGTCCCCACCGCTCCTGGGGTGTCGCGATAAGTAGTCTGCAGGATTGTGGGCTCCCGTTCCGTAGGTCAGCACATCCCCCATACTCAATTAGGGGCAGCGTTGAACGTTTTATCCTGGGGTGACTTAGACGATGACCCTGCCATAATGGGGAGTAGCCTTTTGTGATCAGTTATCACTGCAATAGGATATATACATATACACGAAAATGCTGGCATCCCCATAATACCGCCAGCACCTCCCCCTCGATCTGGGAGTATTGTTGTTCCGTGCTGGTGAATGCCTTGCTGGCATAAGCAATCGGCTTCATCTGTCCTTGGGTATCTGGCTGTGAGAGTACCGCTCCTAGTCCGACCAGACTGTTGTCTACGATAATTTCCGATTCTTTCCTCTGGTCAAAGAAGGCCATTGATTCCTCCCCTGTAAGTGCCTTTTTGATGGTATCGAAGGCTTTTTGTTCGTTGTCGGACCATGCCCAGACCTAGTCTTTTCTCGTCAGCATCCGGAGGGGTTCTAAAAGGGTCACAGGATTGGGTATGAACCTACTAGTAGTTCACCATCCCTAAGAAGCTTCTCACCTCCAACGCGTTCTCTGGTGGTTTCACCTCCTGGATGTCTGACCTTTTGCAGGTCTGGGGAGATTCCTTTTGCGTGAAAGACAAAACCAAAGAACTCAATGCAGTCCTTTAGGAACTCACACTTTTCACAGTTCAGAGTAAGACCAAGTTTCTGAAATCTTTCCAGAGCTTTCTCAAGGCGAACCATGTGTTCAGTTTCTGAAGTGGCGTAGACCACGACCTCGTCGCTTAGGTTTATCACTCCTTCAAGGCCAGCCAAAGCCCCCTGGATGATGTTTTGAAAAACCTCAGCTGCAGAGGAGACTCCGAAGCTTAGGCGTTTGTATTGGTACAACCCGTGTTGGGGCGTGAAGTAACACGAGTCCGGGTGTACCTCCAGCTGATGGTACCCAGACCGCAGGTCTAGTTTTGAAAATACTCTCACCCCTTACAGTTCTCCCACCACGTCATCCAGGGTAGGCGTGATGGTTCTCTCCCGCTTGATTGCAAGGTTGGGCAGCCTCATATCTACACAGATACGGACGGATCCGGGTTGCTTTGGCTTAACAGCCACGACAATGGGGGACACCCATGCAGTGGGGCCCTCCACTCTTTCTATGATGTCCAGGTTTACCAGGTTTTGTAGTTCCTTTTCCACCTGTTGCCTCAAGTGAAACAGTATTTGCTGATGCTTCAGTGCCGTTGGACGTACGGTCTCATCTATGTGCAGTTTAATGGGTTCGCCCTTGAGTTTCCCCGACACCTTGAAATACTGTGGCAAACCGCTCCAGAGTCTCATTGATATCTTCGGCATGTACTGTGAGGGCAAAGTGTAAAATGCCTAGGGCCTCCACTGCTACGCAGCTCAATAGGGAGTGTGTGCTATGTTCGTGACAAAGAATTTTGTTCTGATTTCTTTTCCTTCATGGGCAACTTTGGTCACAAACGCACCTTGGACGGGCAACGGTTGAGTCCCCCCAAACGAGAATATTTTGGCTTGTGCTTTAGCAAGTGTTGGGGGCCCTGATAATGCCTCATAGTGGCTGGTTGCCAGCACGCACACGGATACATAGGTGTCCACAAGCACAGGTGTCATTGTTCCACTTAGGGCCACCGTGCACATAGGTTGTCTCCTCCTCTTTTTGAGAGAGTCAATACTCGTGATAATGAAAACCTATTCCTCCTCTTCCTCCTCTTCTAATGCCAGGTCCAGACCCGGCATCTCTTGTTCCATTATTGCCACCTGTTTCGGTCGCCGCAGCGTGTCACTGTGCGTTCTACTAGGCCCTTTGAGAATGGTGATTGTAGTGGGGCTCTGCACATCCTTGCAAAGTAACCATCTGCTCCACCGCGTCCACACACACTCCCCTTTGCCGAGCATTCCCCTGCGTGTGGGAGATCGTAGCCACATTTGTGGCATGGCTGCGGCTTCTCAGACTTCCTTGGGGGCCACCTCGGTCTCGATGGGCCAGCATTTGGTGGTCGCCCTATCGCACGTGTGCTCCACTTTTAGGGATCTGATCGCAGCATCCATTTTGGTGGCACGGCTGTCCGCCAATTCATATGACCTCCCCATCTCCAGAATACGAGCCAGCGCTAGCCCAGGCACACAGAGGACCTGTTGACGCAGCTTTCCTGAGCTGTACCCCCTGTATCAGCTGGTTTCTTACCATACCGTCCCCATTCTCCCAACTGCATGTGCTTGCCAGGTGACGAAGCCTGCCATAGAACTGGTTGAGGGATTCCTCTTCTCTCTGTTTCTCAATGCACATGACAAACCTCTCAAAGTCCTGGTTTGCCAGTGGCATGAAGTGTTTTTTGAGGCAATCCTTGGTAGCCTGGTATGAGTCATTGGCGGGAGCGAGGGACTTGAATATTCTATGTACTTTCGATCAAGCCAAGTAAATGAAGGTTGCAACTTTGGCTTTGTCGTATGTCTCGCTGGTTGCTTTTAAATACATATCAAGCTTCTCGGCCCAGAGCAGCCACTTCGGCCCCAGCTTCGAAGGATTATCTGAGGTGTCGAACTCTGGCATTGGGGCCAGTGTACCTTGTTGGCGAGGTACCTTTCTAGCTTGCGGGATCCCTGCAGCGGCTTGGTCGGCATCTCCTGCTTCACTCATGGAGGCAGACCGCACAGGCACCTTCTATGTGGGTGAAGGCTGCAATCCGCTTCCTCAGGCGCACTTCTGTGGTGGCAAAACTGCACAGGCACCCTCTTTGTTCTCAAAGGCCACGGTTTGCACCTGTAGGCGCGCTCCTTGGACACGGTGCATCTGTCCCTGTAGAACACCTCAGGATGATGTATGAGGTCTTCAGAGTAGACACAGTCTGCTGTGTGATGGATCAAGAGGGGAAACTTTTTTTTTTGGAAAGGGTCCCTCTGGCCCAGTTGCGGCCCCTATGCTCTTCCTGCTTTGATTTAACCCTTGTTGGCTCCAAAAATTGCCCTCACGGCGCACAAGCACTCCATGTATGGAGCCACTACCGTAGGGACCCAAAATGGCAGTGGTAATATTGCCTGCAAGGGTTAATGCCCCTGACAGGCGTTGGAATTAGCTACCAAAGCAATATATTGCATCTGAGCGTTTTCCGCCTGTATCAGAGAACAAAATTATAAGAGGAAAGGGGGGGGGGTTAAAAGAGGTGCATCAACATGTGCCCCAAGATGAACAGCAATGATACGAGACCACCCTCCTTTGGTACCACATGCCAATCAGATGGAAACTCTGCGACCGCCCTGCCCGCCCTCCCCCTGCCCCATCCTCCCCAAGGGGGCGCATTACCTGTGCAGTGAGCAGGCACCCTATTTATCCTTTGGCATCATCCGGTATCTAAGGTGGCAAAGTGAACAGGTGATAAATATGGACCTTCATTTCAACCGGACCTACCTCCCAACTTTCAAGCATGGGAACCAGGGAATATACACAGAAGCATGTGAAAGCCTCCGGCTTGGACTTAACTATGTACACATGCCGCAGTATTACGTCTGTCTTGCTGGTACTTTCTTCCTTTCACTTCACACTCTCTTCCTTGGCTTAGTTTCTTTCTCCCCTTTCCACTCTTTCCGTTTCGTTCTTTAATGCCTTTCTATATAGTTTTATTTTCCTGCCCTCTACTTCTCCAATGTGCGTGCTTGTGTCCTAATTCGCCTTTACAACCTTCTTTTCTTATGTGCATAGGAACTCCCCGGGAAGTGTCACGATACTCGCCCCCCTGAGAGATTTGAAGTGTCTGAGACAAAGAGTGGTAGACCAGGACACGTCACCCCCATGGTGCCCGGAGCCTTGCTGCCCTGGCCTCAGGAGAGAGTTTCTCTTGAGGCAGGAAAATGGCTTCCCCCGCTGAGCCCTATTCTACCCCAGGTACAGGGTTGAAAGTGTGAAAGAAAGGGATGAGGGAGGCGGGCGGGCAGTAAAGTGTGTATTCTTTCTCCTTCCAGTGCCCCAATACAAGTGTGTGAGGCAGCTGGCCATTCACGCCCAGGTCCGATGATAGATGGACAGCCGCCTGCCAGGGCCGCCCCCCACCGCAAACCATGGGTGGGTCAGGGGACAACAAAATAAACAAAAAGGAGATAGCTGTGTGGAGCTAGGGCTAACAAAACCTGGTGATGGGTGGCGAGGAAGCGAATATCTCAGGCTCCCAAACAAAGAGTGAGATTTAACAATTAGTACCAAATGTTTATGTTCTCATTTATTTATTTATTAATTTATAAAACGCACCTAACCCTGGGGTATCGGGGCACATTACATGAGGTTACACATTGAAATTACATGACAGACAAGTACATGTACAAGAACAATAATGAATGCTGTGTGTGAGACTCCAATGGGAGTCGTGATGTGTTATCCGAAACTGTGCTACAAGGTGTGAGACTCTAATGACACCCACATGATTGAGGCTCCAGGTATCTGCAAAGGAAGCAAAAGGTTATCATTGGCCTTTACCCGTGTCATGTTCTGTAGTGTTTCGAAGCTGCATATTTGATACAGTAGGTGTTACAATATTATTATTAACTGCCGGCTAGCAGAATCCAATTACTCAGTGGCCTGTACTCAGGGACGCTTTCCCCTGGCAACAAGCAACACCCAATGAAAGTGAAGATAAAGGTATATTGTACAATATATTTGGCACTTGTCGAAAAGATTCTGTGAACGCAAGACAGGTAAATTCCGTGCAATTGCAGGGCAAATCTCTAAGGAATCTTTCAAATGTATTTTTTCTCAGCAAATGTTCTTTTTGTTTGATTGGATAGGCGCAGAACTGCTCAGTAGGTCAGACATCACATCCAGCCCAACAAGCGACACCCATCAATGCACAAAAATTCAAACTGGGCTGCTATTGAACCGATTATTTTCTGATAATGTATTCCTTTCATGGTTTACACAAACATCTTCTGTAGACAACAAAAAAGAGGAAATGCAATAAAGAATGGATATGACAATGCATTACTTACCGTAAAAGCATTTCTGATGGTTGTATCTGCTTAGATTCACATGCTGTGCATAGGTCCGACATCCAGTGGTCACTGCGGAGTATTGCATTTTGTTTTTCGTAGTCGAAAAGGGGACGTCGACAAGGCGTGTCTGTAACACTATCCCTATAGTGACGTGTGTTGTACCCACAATCCCTCACGCGTCGAGGTCCCTCTGTTTGTATTTTTCTGCCCTGAGGGAGCCTTCTAGACGTGAGTGAGTACAGAAAAGAGAGAAATATAGAAAGATGTCTATGTTCCTTCCATCCGAGCGGGGAGGAAGGGTGGGCGCATGTGAATCTAAGCAGATACAACCATCAGAAATGCTTTTACGGTAAGTAATGCATTGTCTTCTGATGTTTGTTAATCTGCTTAGAATCACATGCTGTGCATAGACTAGCGAGCAGTACCCGGAGTTGGCGGTGGGTTATGAGAAGGAACAGTAGAGAAAAGATGTCTTAATACTGCCTGTCCCACCTGGGAGTCAGATCTAGAGTGTGCATCTAGACAGTAGTGTTTTGTAAAGGTGTGCACAGAACTCCAGGTAGTCGCTTTGCAGATGGACTCAAGGGGAACATTTGCAATGAATGCTATGGAGGCCCCCGTGCCTCGAGTAGAATGTGCTCTTGGCCTAAAGGGCAGTTCTCTCTTAGCAAGAGTATAGCAGAGAGTGATGCATTGGACAATCCATCTAGAAATAGTGGACTTTGAAACTGCATCCCCTTCTCTTCCTGCTGCCACCGAAACGAAGAACTGATTAGTCTTCCTCAGTGATCTGGTTCTTTCCATGTAGAACATGACCGCTCTGCGCACATCTAGTGTGTGCAGAGTCCTTTCTCCCAAGTTGGAAGGATTTTGAAAGAACGCTGGTAGTTCTATAGACTGGTTTACATGGAATTTTGAGATGAATTTTGGAGCAAACCTTGGGTGAGTGCGTAGAACCACTTTATCTTTGTGAACTGTAACAAAGTGGTCTAGAACAGAAAGAGCCTGTAGTTCACTTACTCTCCTGATGGAGGTGATAGCTATCAGGAAAGCAGTCTTAAGAGTGAGGTCTTTAAGAGTTGCTTTGTGCATGGGTTCAAAAGGTGATCCCATGAGTTTTGTAAGTACCACGTTAAGGTCCCATCCGGGAGCTGGGTCAGCTATCGGGGGGTGTATTCTTTTTACTCCCTCCATGAAGGCCTTTATAACAGGGATCTTCCACCACGACACTTTGAGTTGGGAAGTGGTGTATGCAGAAAGTGCCGCTAGGTGGACTTTAATGGAATTGAACACTAGACCTGAATCTAATAAATGGGTCAGGTATAGAACAATATGTGTGGGAGAGCAGTCAATTGGGTTGATGCTCTTTCCTCTGCACCAGATGAAATATCTCTTCCATTTGCTAGAATAGCAGTGGCGAGTGTTAGGTTTTCTGGCTTCCCTGAGGATGTCCATGCATCTCTGCGGGAGCTGTAGGTGTCCAAATTCTACGACCTCAGGAGCCAGGCTGCTAAGTTCATGTTCTGGGGGCATGGATGCAGCGTCCTGCCCCTGTCTTGTGACAGCATGTTGTACGGGCAGGGGAGTTTCACTGGGGGAGATAGAGACATCTCCATCAAGTGAGCGAACCATGGCTGTCGGGCCCACATTGGGGCCACCAGTATCATGGTTACTTGTTCCTGGTGCATCTTGTGCACCACCTTGTTGAGAAGGGGAGTCGGGGGAAAAGCGTAAACAAATTTCCCTGACCATCGAATCGACAGACCGTTCCCCTTGGATTGGTTTTGGGGGTACCTGGAGGCGTAGCTTTGGCATTGTGAGTTCTCCAGGGTTGCGAACAGGTCTATTTCTGGGAATCCCCATTGCGTGAAGACGTCGAAGACGATGTCTTCGTGCAGTCGCCATTCGTACTCTTCGGGCAGGGGGAAATCTCTGCTGAGTTTGTCTGCCAGCAGATTGAGTTCCCCTGGTACATGTTGTGACAGGAGGAACATATTCTGTTTGAGAGCCCACTTCCATATGTTTTGGGCCAGTTTGGACAGGCCTGGGGAGTGGGTTCCCCCCTGCTTGTTGATGTAATACATGGCTGTGGTGCTGTCTGTAAGGACCATCACTGTCTTGCCTTGTAGGTGTTCCTGGAAGGCTTTTAGCGCCTTGAACACCGCTGTGTTTGGATGCTACGCTCGGAGTCCACTCTCCGTGAGCAGTCTGATGGGATAGGTGAGCCCCCCATCCTGTGAGGGATGCGTCTGTGGTTAGAGTGGCTTCCGCCGCGGGTGTGGCAAAGGGTTTCCCTTTTTTAGGTTTTCTTTTGTCCACCACCGTAGCGAGAGAACTAAGGCCTGCGAGACCACTACTAGATCGTCCCATAGTCCGCTGGCCTGACACCACTGGCTGTTGAGCCACTCTTGCATAGGGCGCATGCGCAGGCGCGCGTGAGGTACCAAATAAATACACGACGCCATCATGCCTAGCAAGCGCATTGCTTTGCGTACCGTCACCTCTCGACCGGACACATATTGAGGGATCTGAAACAACATGTTTTGAACCCTCTCTTTGGAGGGGAAGACAAGGCCGTCCTTTGTTTGAATTAGAGCCCCTAGGAATTGTTTGATTTGGCTGGGGTCTAGGCTGGACTTCTTTTCGTTGATGGAGAAGCCCAACTGGAACAAAAGGTCCAGTCTTTTGGGTATTGGAGAAGCATGTTTCGTAAGAATCCCCTGTTATGAGCCAGTCGTCGAGGTAAGGGTAAACTGGGATGGACAACCTGCGCAGGTGGGCCGCTGCCACTGCCAGTACCTTCGTGAATACCCTCGGTGCTGATGCTATGCCGAAGGGTAGCACTCTGAACTGGTAGTGTTTGCCCTCTATCATGAACCGGAGGTATTTTCTGTGCGCTGGCAACATTAAAATATGAAAGTATGCATCTTTCATGTCCAATGTTGTCATGTAATCTCCCTGTGATAGCAGTGGGATCACTTCCTGTAGGGTCACCATACAAAACTTTTGGGGTTTGATAAACTTGTTCGCTGGGCGCAGATCTAATACAGGGCACATGGTTAGATCCTTTTTGGGTACAAGGAAGTACACTGAATAAATACCTTCCGTTACCTGAGATAGAGGCACGACCTCTATGGCTCCCTTTTCCAGCAGTTGCTGTACTTCTTGTAGAAGGATGGCAAGATGTTCCGGTGACATGCGTCGTCCCCTCGGGGGTTTGTATGTTGGGGAACTGTTGAATTCTATGCAGTATCCGTGGGCTACGGTGGAAAGTACCCAGCGGTCTGACGTTATACCCTCCCATGCTGGAAGAAAGGATGTTATCCGGCCCCCGACCGGTGTTGCATGGGAGGGGACGCGAATCTTCGCGTCACTTGGTGTTGTTAGGGGCTTGGGAACCTCTGGGGGTGGACCCTCGCCCTCTTCCTTTGCCCCGACGCTGTCCTCTTTGACTGTACTGGCCACTACTGGTCTGGAAATTGGTGGCAGGGTACTGTTGCTGCTGGTTTTGTTGTTGGCGTTGGCCACGAAAAAAGCGTTTATTGCCATATCCGCGCCTGGTAGCGGGCTTAGAGATTTGGTCAAGAGTTTTGATTGTATCGAACTCTTTTTTAGCCATCTCCAGAGCCTCATCCACCGCCTTCCCGAAGAGGTTGGAGTCTTAAACAGGTTTATTTATTAAAGACGCCTGTGTCTCCGGTTTGAACCCCGAGTTGCGCAGCCATACATGACGTTTTAGGACTATTCCCTGAACTAGGGAACGTCCCGCAGTTTCTGCCGCATCCAGAGAGCTCTTCACAATACTCTGGTTGACCTGGGTTCCTTCGCCAATAGTTGAAAGCAGGCGTGTACGTAATGGTTCCGTCGCTTCTTCGGCGTCTTTGCGCAGTTTGGCCCACTGCGCGTCCGCATAGCTAGCGAGCAAAGAATTGTTGTTGGCAATTCTTGCCGAAAAGGCGGCCGAGGATGTAATTCTTTTAGCAAGGGCATATAACCGCTTGCCCTCCTTGTCAGGTGGTGCCTCACTGGTGGAAAGTGGTACCCCTGCCCTCTTTCTTGTGTTGGTTACTACCAGGGAATCCGGAATGGAATGTCCCCTGATGTACAGCGGGTCTGAGGGTGAAGGAGTGAAAAGTTTTTCAATTCTAGGATTGACCCCTCTGATTAGTGCGGGTGTGGACAGCGAAGGGATGATTCTTCTCCTCACCGAAGCGAGGAGGGGAATTGTCTGACTGACTGTGGGTTTCTCCTTAATTACCCTTTCTACAAAGTCTAATTCAGGAGAGAGCTCCCCAGTGTCTAGTTCGAAGTGTGCTGCTGCTTTGCGCAACAGGGCATTAAATGTGGGTTGATCGTCAATGGGAGACGTGTTTCTAACCGGTGAAATGTCAGGAGGATTTAGGTTCAGGACATCAGTGTCGGAATATATTGATGGTGATTGCCAGGGGTGAGAAGGTCCTTCTTCTGGATTTTCTCCGAAGCCTTCTCCTACCGAGTCTGGGCTGTCCTCCAGACCTTCCTCCTGGTTCCGTCCGTCTTCCTCGTCCATAAAATCATCCTCTTCCTCAAAATAATGTTCTTCCCCAGTGAGGTCATACACACTGTGGAAGTCTGAGGCTGTGTCCTGGTGGGGATTGACTAATCTTGGAATTTTGGCCCTGGGGTCCTCCTGAGGCCCTTCTCTTATTCTCTTTGGAGTGGGAGGGTTTTGGGCATTCATAAACCTCTCCATCCTTTCCATGCAGAGATGGAGCCTTTCCATGGTTTCATGGGGTACCCCTGAGCGGTCTAGCGGGGGAAAATTAGTGTCTTGTAGCTGAACACGGTTCGACCTCTCCCATAACGTCGAGGAAAGTGTCCCGTCGCCTTCCGAAAAGCCTTCAGGTGTGTCTTTCGACCTTTGCGTAGCGCTCGACGTGTCTTTCGGCGTACGCTTGTGGGCGTCGTCTACCATGATCCTCGCCAAGCTCTCAGCGACTCGTTTGTCAGCGGGGAGCTGTGGTTTCGACGTTATGGGTGTCGAACGCTCTACGGCGGCATGCGCTTTCTGCTGATGCGCTCCGGCCGATGATTTGGGGGCGGCGCCCTTATTTGCCGAAAGCCCAGTCGCTGGTCGCGGCTGCGGTTGCGAGAGGGGCTTCGAACCCGAACGGTCCGAGGAGGCCGCCGGTGAAACCTGCGTCTCCTTGGGCGCTGATGCTCTCTTTGCCTTTGGCAAAGAAGAGCCATGGGTTGTGTGCTTATGTGTGGTCTTGTGTGCGTCAGTGTCGCCGGGGTGTTCATCTCCATAAGCAGGGCGTGAGTCGAGCCCGTCGGGGCCGGGGACAGATGACGAAGCGCGTGTGCGCTCTCTAGGGGGGTTTACGACTTCCGTAGCGGAGGTCGTGGTATCACGTTCCTTGTCACTGTCGGAGGTAGCCACGGTGGGTGGAGCGTCGGCCTTCGACATAGCGTAGGCCGCCCACCTTTTGACCCTACGGTCTTTTAGAGTCTTTGGCTTAAGAAGCCGACAAGCCATGCAACCTTCCTCCTTGTGATCGAGGGGCAAGCAGCGGTTACACCGTGAATGCTTGTCCTTCCAAGTAAACTTGCCCTTGCAAAGCGGGCAAAACCTAAAGGGTGTACTCTCCATAGCTGAGGCAATAAAACGTGATAACCACCCCAAGGGAAAGGAAGGGGAAAAGGAAAGGCATTCTCAGAAAAGAATTAGAGATGTCCCACGACCCCCACTCTCCCTACTGTATTTGGCCTGCGAGGCCAGGCCACGTGTTCGGCAACGCCGAAGGATCTCCTCCACTCGTCCCCTCCGTCGAAGTCTTGCTCGGCGGAGAAGCTTCACAACAGCGTCGAGGGGAGGATCGATATGTTCTATATTAATATAGGAAAACGACCAAAGGTCGAGGAGATGAAATCTGCAATGTCTCTCGAGGAGCTCCGCGTAAAGGCGACCAGTATCTGGGCGGAAAAAAACAATCTGAGGGACCTCGACGCGTGAGGGATTGTGGGTACAACACACGTCACTATAGGGATAGTGTTACAGACACGCCTTGTCGACATCCCCTTTTCGACTACGAAAAACAAAATGCAATACTCCGCAGTGACCACTGGATGTCGGACCTATGCACAGCATGTGATTCTAAGCAGATTAACAAACATCAGAAACATATTTCTTAAGTGTGTTTTTCATTTACGAAGTGTTTTTCTTGTCTACATAACTTTATTTATTTAAAAGGCAACTATTAGCCTCCGGCCGTATACTTGTCCATCTATTTGGTATTCGGCTGATGTTAACATGGATTTCTGAACTCTAACCTAGTGGGCAGAGATTCAGAAGGCCAGGCTAGTTTCTTGGACCAGGGTAACCTTCTGGACAAGCCAGACCAATCAAGGTAGCATTTGCGGCGGTCACATCACTCCCAGTTGGGTGTATATATCAAAAATACATATACATTTATTCAAGGCCTTTGAAATCAAACACAAAGCAAATATCAACAGTATTACTTCAAACCAATACAACACTACTATGAAACATATATTCAGTTACCAAGTGGCCTAAAGGGATAGTGCACAGAATGGACCCACAACCTATGAAGAAAGGGAGCAAACAGTGCACGGGAGTGGAGCCTAGCGCTCAAAAGTACTTTCGAATGTAGATGCACGGGATTGGTGCAGTAGAGCGAAATGAGGTCTCTTGCAGGGGCAGTAGCAACTCAGGAAGGTGGGTGAGGTTATGAAGAATGATTCCCACCATTCCAGTAGGGTCTCCCCAAGAGGGCAGAACAGGTTCCAGGAGTTGGGAATAGGATGGTAGCAAAGACTACCTGTGGAAAGGTGAGGAGGGGCCACCGGAAAAGGTTGCAAATACTCAATGACCCCAGGCACACTGGCAATCGAGTCCACTTCGGTTGCAAGTTCAAATGTGGCGATGGTGCGGCTCTGCGGCTGAGTTATAGCAATTATTATGTGGCAGGACAGTGGCGATATCTCCGCTCCTGATGAAGGGATCAGGCCAGTTTCACTGCAGCAGAATTCAGGGCACAGAGGGGCACAGCAGCAAGGTACCTGCAAAGTTAGTCGCCACAGCTGGGCGACACTGTGACTGCATGCACTCGGGTTCAGGCATACTCTCCTAAATCCAGACCTAGGGCGCCTAGGTGTACGAAACTCGACAGGAGAGTGCCTTGGACCCAGTGCTTTGTAACGCTCACCTGATTCTCGCAGAGGCGCCGGTCTTGACTGGGCGACTACCGTATCTTCAAAGGTGATGTGTAGCACCCGGTTGGCTCCTTGGGCTGGACCTCTGTGCACTGTATGCCTGACGTGTAGAGTAAGATGTCTTAGGTAAGTGAATGCCGAGCTCTCCATCTGCCTTGGGGCAGGGTGCTGTAACCAGTTTCTTCACTGGATAGGTAGCGCAGGCCTCTTGACTTCAGAGGACTGCTGTCCGTCGTTTACTGCACGAACGGTAAGTTTCGAGTCATTCAAATGTCTTTAAAGTCTTTAGTAATGATGTCTCTTGTTTTGCAGGGTTCCGGCGATGGCGGATGATGGGCTGACGTGAGTTGAAGATGGAGCCCGTGTGATGAATAGAAGCGCCTGGAAGCACGTAAGTAAGCGCTTGTTGCCTGCTTCACTATGCGCTTTAACTGTCTTTTTATTTTGCAGGTACGAGTTCGGAGCGGCTGCAGGGTGCCGGAATACCCACTGGATTAGATGTGGAAAGGAGTAATGGCACGTGAGTATTAAAGTTCCCCAATGTCTTTAAACGCACCTTGTTTTGTCTTTCAGATGCGGGATGCAGCGCCGAAGGGTTGGTAAACTTTTGTCTTTCAGATGCCGGAATGCTAACCTGTTCTTTCTTGTCTTTATAGGTGTTGCTGAAGACTGGATTCAGGATGGTAAGCCTTTGCCTTTCAGATGCCGGAATGCTAACCTGTTCTTTCTTGTCTTTATAGGTGTTGCTGAAGACTGGATTCAGGATGGTAAGCCTTTTTCCTTAGGCCCAGGACCGGATGCAGAAGACACGATGAGCGTTCTGCTGCAGAGGTTGCAGAATAACGCAAAGCAAGATTCATCCACCGGGTGTGGTTTAAATAGCCTCCTGTAGTGCTTAGATGTCTCCTTCCACAGCCACGCCTAAGTAAGAAAAGAGTTCCTGGTAAGAAAAGAGTTCCTGCCTTCCAGAAGAGTTCCAGTGTTCTGAATCTAGGGAGTGGCTCCAGCCCCACCCAACAGGAAAAGTAGTTCCAAACAGAAGAGGATCAGAGGCTCAACTGGCAGGCAAGTAAGCAGCATGGTCTGCTGAAGGTAAGTCCACCCAAGCATTATGAGCCCGGCGCTTCCAGCGCTGGGACTGGGCATATTTATGAGCCTGGTGCCACTGGCGCCAGGACTGGGTCCAAAAGGTCCCAATTGGGACTGGTTGGCACTCGGAACCTGGGTTATGGATCTGCTTCCAAGGGAGTTGGGAAAACCCTGACCTTTTGGAAGCAGAGATCATGACATGCTTATAAATCTACCAAGTATAAAGCGTCAGCTCAAAATGGCGGCGGTTTCAGAGCAAAGGTCCTGCGCAAGCTGGTCAGTTCGCTGGTTGGCCCAGGAACACTTCCGAAGAGGCTCGCTTGCAGGTAAAAGGAATAGTGCGCTCAAAAATGTTATTGTCCCGAGCGTTCCGGCATGTGGTTTTAAGCATACGTTGATCGATTGTAAAAACATTTCCTATGCACCGATAGTTTTCCTCACTTTTACACATGCAAAATCAAGCAGCAGGGTGCAGCCATCTTGTGCTATTCTGTCCGTTGCTGCATAGCCCTAAGGAGAACTGCCCTTGCGACACCAAATCATATCCCAGGAGAACTGCCCTTGCGACACTAAATCATATCCCCCCGCCCCTGAAGCTGACATCACTAGACGCGTACGGCCCATTTCACAATGCGAATGCATGTCTTGTGTCAACGTTCTGTGAGCTAGCTAGTGTCTCCAAGAAAACGGCAAGACGCCTCTTTCCTTAATAAGTATAAATAGACCGCTTCTCATCAGACATCAAAGTTACTTTTTAAATCATTTCACTGTCTTTTTTTGAGTATCCTGAGACGCGTTTCTGCTCTGTTCAGCTATTTTAGTTGCTCCTAGTCCGTGTGAACAGATACTAGTACTAGGATTACTATCGATTTTAAATGTGTTGTATAATGGCAACAATACAGCCCTACCAGTACGAGCCAGAGTATTCCGAGTCGGAATTAGTTGAAAGAGAAAGATGCAGAAATGATGGTGCATCGGACGACAGTTGGGAGGACGAATCAACGGATCACGAGCCTGAGCCTAGTCGCATGGAAGACGTTTCCACCTGGTGTACCTGCAATCGGTGCGTTGTCATGCCAAGCGAGGAGAACTGCTGCTGCAGAGAAAACTCTGGATGCTTGGCCTACATATCGGAAGACAAGACATGCCCGCTATGCGTTACCCAGCTGCACGACTTCAAGGCAGCCTGCCTCACAAGGTCCATGTTGTGGATTATGATGGTGCTTATGCATGAACTTGGCACAAAATTTCGCCCTCGCAATCCAAGTAACAAGTAAGTGTACTCTACATGTGATGTCACTTAGGCCAATAACATTTCATGTTTGTCTCCTATAATTTCCATCTATCACTGCCAAATGAATGTAGTCTGGCTATTTAATACATCTCTTGCGATTTAGGGAAATCACAGTGGTCATCTTATGTGTCTTTCACGTACAACCAAGAAACAATACTTATCTGTGCCCCAAACGTTAATGAATGCATGGGTGTTTACTTTTGTAATGTGTCTACACTTTAAAGCCCAAGTTGATTGAACCATGAAGTAACATTTGTACTGGCAACTATGCCATAGGATACAAGATTGCATTGTCAACTATGGTTTGTACACTTATCAGGTTCATTTAAATACAGTTTGTATGTTTCTCTTCTGCAGGTGGTACAGGCTGGTGGCCTACCGTTCGTTTACATGGTGGCTTCATGGGAGGCTTGGATACTGTGTTCAACGAGTTACACCCGCATGTGTAGTTGGTGCCAGTTGAGCTAAATTCCCCAGTGACAGCAGTCAGTACAGGGGATTCTCCCACACTGTGCTGCAACCCGAAATATACAATATGTAGTACATGTGCGCCATCAACATCTAAATAAAAAAAAAATCAACTTTTATGAATAGTTGTTTCAATTTTTCAGTGGATCAAAGACACGCTCACTTGTCCTGGCTGGGTGGGAACAGCCATGGTGCCAAACACCATGTATACGCCAAAAGGTATCTTCCACACAGCGGCCATTGTACACATGGCCTCCCCAGACCCAGTGTCTACTTGCTCCCAGACCGTGCCCCGGCAATCCACATAAGTGTGTCTCCATTCAGCAGTGTTCCTGGCCTTTTATGCATGCCTCTTGCCTCTCCATCCCCCCTGCAGTATCAATGGCAGTTCGCACCTGTGGCCGTGCGCTGCCAAGGGGGCTGGCAGGGATGGGAACATCCAAGGTGTCAAACACCATGTACACTTCAAAGGTATCTTCTGCACAGGGGCCATTGGTCACATGGCCTCACCAGACCCAGTGTCTCCAGGCAGGCCCCCCTGAAGCAGACCACACCAGAAACATGTCACTCATTCACATACACACCCAGGTTTCTTAATCTTTATAAACCCCTTGATATTTATCCTAAGAACATCTGTGAGCACTGCAAGTCAACTTGTGATCGCGTTACCTGTTCTCCTGCAACTAACTACCTTGTTTGCTGAATCTAATTGTTAGTCAAGGTAAGGGCCGGTCACCTAATCATCTCATTCTGATCTCAAAATGTCTATCTATTTCGAATGAATGTACCCATTAGTGCAATGTTCATTCATCTCATTGACTTTACCATTGCCCACTGTTTACCATTTTCTGATCTCAATATATAGCAAATTTCATCAGTGGCAATTGTGATAGGATTGCATCCTTCTTGGGCCATGTCTATAAGCAGGTTTCCTTTTGATGCATGAAAGTACATTCAACGGATGTGTAACACGTTGCGATTTCCGTTGCATAAATCAATTCTGTATGAGAGTTATCCCAGTGTATATTCCACTACGCTACACAGGTTTTGCTTCTGTGACCAAAAGAAACATTGCATAGAAAACTTTGATATAATTCAATCTTTCTGACTCATTCATGTAAAAAAAATGTGCAACTACGTGTACTTTTTTATTTACAGATCTTTTCGGTTGCCGTTCTAAGAGCCATGACAAACCTAAGAGCACAATACTGCATACATTCCTGAGGAAGATGAATTTAATAAGGGAACGGGTTCGATACTGTGGATCTCCCCCGGGAGAGCTTGAAACTATATCCCAGGATATCTTGGGAGACTTCAGGGCCGATCGATTCCGCATCTGCAGCCTGCACTTTGTCCCGGGAATGTACGAACAATCGCAGTACACAAAAAAGCATTGCCTTAGACCATCTCGTAAATTGCTTCCAAATGAAATTCCAACTCTATTGATGTGCACGCTGCATCAGGTGAGTCCTGGATGATGAATTAGCTGTAGGCGGTGTGGTACTGAACAGGCCACTACATGAACAGATTGGTGTTTTGGTGTAAATGTGTCTTACCAAAGTTCACATATTTACCAGATTGTATTACTTTTTAACTATACCACATTTTACTACACATCTGTCCCTGGTTTATGGAGCATAGAAATAGAAAGTAATTATGACCATAGAAAACAATGCTATAGTGCCCTTCAAAAGAAGCATAATCTTTTTGTAATCGGTTGCTTGACATGTCCATTGTTTTAGGAGAGCATACTGACAGAAGCACAGACCTTCGCAAGTAGCGACACCACTGACACGTCCAGTATACCAATGGTGAGCCCTATAGACTTGCAGAAGTTCATAATATCGAAAGTTGCATCTTCCCACATATCTAATGCAAATCTAAATTTCCCTTTTATCACCGTGACAATGCACTGAAAATGAAGGAGCAAGATTCTACATCCATTTCTTTTCCGGAGTCAACAACAACTTTGAGTGCCTATCAGGTAATTATGTTTAACTTTTCAATTACCAGAATTTATTATTTTTGGAATTAAAAATAATAGAAAATTGTTTATGTATCCTGTTCTTTATTTACACTATGTGTTATTCTTTTGGAATCTATTTATATGTACCCTTTTCTTCATTCTATTGTGTCTGGACCAGCTCCAAAGGACGATGTAATTGTAGTCGAAGTACCAGCATCACCCTGGAACACAGTACTTGTTTTAGTATAAATGAGAACAGCGAAATGGAACAGAGCAGGAGGTATGCGTACTGACAGTTCCCTTGAATGAAAGAAAGTAAATCCTACATAGGATACTATTAGACAGTTAGGTAATTGAATCTGTTACTTGCAAAGTTACCAAATGTATGGATCCTATCTATCTTGCCCTCCTTTTAACTGAAAACCAGTAATTGTATTAGACAAGTGGTAGGGCAAGCTTCTTGAACTATCCCCTCACGCTAAATAAGCGGCCCAGCAGAGCTACCTAGGGGTAGAATGAACATGAGGGTTTAGTTTAGCTTGTAGGATGGCAAGATAGATAGGATCCATACATTTGGTAACTTTGCAAGTAACAGATTCAATTACCTGAGATCTAATGTGTGACAATGCTGAATAGGGTAATACTCAGGTGTGATACCCAGTACGGTCCAATATGTGTGTGTTTGGTACTATTAGACAGTGACATTCATATAAATGTGCAGTGTTTCAAACTTTTATCATATCAGTCTAACATTCCAATTTTTACCCCAATGCAGAATAAATTGCAAAATGTTTGAGGGCAACATTACAAACAGTATGTTTTGCACGGTTAACTCTGATCGAGTACATTTGCCGTCAATCAGGTGAAATTCGAAATGTATATTTTGGCTAAATGACGTGCACTGTTTACGAGGGATATGAATGTGAGAGCGGTGGGCCATGAAAGATTTTGATTTCTAATACGTTTGACATTTGTTTTTTTTAATGAATATTCTATTCAAGGAATGCATACAAGGTATGGAATTTGAAGGAGGCACATGGATCAGAGGTGGTGGACCAGCTTGCTGATGCGATCATTAAAGAGAAGACCCCGGTTTCACAGAAAATCAAGAAAACAAGGTTAAATTACAAACCATGTCGTTGTCTACAATTGTTTTGGTCTGGTGTTTTGTTCATGACATGTTTCTGTATTTCAAGTGCTATCTGCTGTATGAGTGCTATACATTGAAACATTTTTTCCTAGAAGCCCAAAAGGAAAAGAAGTATAAAGACACAGACAACAAATGAAACCAAAGATTATGCTTGCCAAACAGATTTCACCATGGAGCAACTATTATTTGAGTTGCAGTGTGGTCCAGTCAATAGGCACACTCGAGATGCTTATGTCCAATGGACAGAAAATGAATTGAATGTGACCGGCGAAGCCAGCAGTGTTGGTGGACGATTGCTACAATGTGAGAACTCGACAAGATGAAGATGAAACTGAATATAATGAAGATGCTTTTGAATTACTCGCTGACCACATTCCACAATCTACACCTGCAAAAAAAGGGCCACCCAATAAACCTATCGACATTGATGGTTTCTCCAATTTGTTTAACAATAACACAAGCTGAAATAACAGTGACTGAAGCCTCAACCCAATTGACCTAGGAGCTTGCCAAAGATCTCGACTACAGTATGTCTAGTTTGGCCGATTTGTCCACCACCACAGCTGAGTCACAAACCACATTCATGCCGGACGATTAGCTAATTATGGAGCAGAAATACATTGTATTCGACAGCTGCCTGCTAGATATTATACTGATGCTGAAATGTGTTTATCCAGTGAGGGGGAAAATATGCAGGGAGCCATTGGAGATTGTGACTCGTTTATTACAAGGCACTAACCTGAAAATCCAAGCCACCTGTGCCCACCTCCATGATACATTTTCCTGGTGCGCTCAACCGATGCTGGGCAAAGTGCCAGCTGGAAATCTACTGTGTTCAGCAGCTCTGCTTTACAGTGGTTCGACTTTTAGTAAGTTGTCCAGTTTCTGTCACTTTGTGGGACTTCAGTTCCTTTCTTAAACGCAGTACTACAAATATCAAAGAGAATTTTTATTCCCCACTATTAGTCAAGCCTGGAAAATTGAAATGTCAATTGAAAGGACATTCTCTGACAAACGGTTCAGGCTAGCTGGCGAAGGACAGTGTGACAGCCCAGGGTTTTCAGCAAAGTACTGCACATAACACTTTCAAGACATGGAAACTAAAAAAATTGTGAGTTTGGAGGTCGTGCAGGTGACCCAATGTAAATCCTCAGTGGCCATGGAGAAACTCGGTTTCTTAAAATCCCTCGAACATCATCAATCGAGGGGAATGCAAATCGACCTCATAGCCACCGACAGACATGTTTCAATTGCCAATGCCATGCGAGAGCAGTTTCCAAACATTCACCATCAATTTGATGTATGGCACGTTGCCAATTCAATCAATAAAAAATCCCAGCTGCTGGTAAAATAAAAAAGGGTTCTGAACTAATTTTACAGTGGCCCCACTCTTCCAGCAACCATCTTTGGTGGAGCGCCAAAACCTGTGATGGGTCTGTAGAAATATTACTAGAAAAATGGCGCTCATTGATGCACCACTGTTCCAACGTCCACTCATGGACAGAGAAGCAACATTTTCACCAATGTACACATGGACCTTTATCAGAGGAACAGGAATGCAAGAAGAAGTGGTTGGTTCCATCTTCACCACCTCACAAAGCACTTGAGAAAATCGTGTTTGATAAAAGTCTTTCAAGAGACATGAAGGGACTCGCAGAGTTCTGTCACACCGGAGATTTGGAGGTGTTCCACAGTACAAGCCCAAGAGGTTACATTTCAGCATAGACGGTATGCAATATCGAACATTACTAGCCGTATTAGCGCATAACGAGAATCTGGCAGAGAACAATCGAGAACTGCAGGAAACTTGGGAATGTTTCGCTACACATTGACCCTTTCAAAACAAAGCAAAAAATTGATTGCCAAGCCGATACACCAGGAAATGCAATTTGATTTTGTGAAAGATCTCACTTTGACTGTGTTGGCCATGCATACACACGTAATAGATCCTCATTTTGTTCCTAGGACACATACATTGCCACAAAACATTGCAAACAATCCCTGTCCACCAAAAGCAGAACTTGTTGAACAGTTGATGTCCCGGTTTAAATGATTAGCAGCAGTGAGTATGTTCCACAATGTATGTACATTGCACATGACCAATGGAAATCTATTTAACTTGAATTTCAACGCTAATTAAGTGAAGTATTAAGTGTCAAAATTGTCTTTTCAAATGTATCCTCTTTGTCAATCTTTATTGGAAGAAGTGCCGGTTGGAGGATGCCATACATTGTAACTCTGTTTTCCCCCTTCCTGCTGTTACGCTCACCTGGTATCCACAGGGACGCCACCCAGCCGGGTTACTCGCTGGTATGCTTCTCAGCTTTGCCCTGATGCGGTCTGCGGGGAAGGTTCTGCCTGAAAATACAGGAGGACTGTGTTCAAGACTGACCAACTGGGGTAAGTATTCACGCTCCACCCCCATATGATTTCAGTCCCTCTGGGGCCCTCTCCTCACCTTGTAGTAGAATTAGGCATGCTCTCCATCCTGCCTTCTTTGCAGGGGCGCGTTGTCTTTCATGGGCGAGTGCGGTCCAGTTACTTCACTGACGCCGGCCCGTTTGATATTGTTCAGGTAGGTCTTATTGCTGTTCTTTAGTTTTGTTCTATGGTGCATGCCTTTCTTTGTTTAAAATGTCTCTTTTTTCTCCTTTAGGTATGCGGAGCTTCAGCGCGGCGAACTGGCTTGGTTGAGCCCCGCTGGTAAATGATGGCGCATTAAGAGCACTATGATGCGGTAGGTAAGCGCTATGCGCAGCGCTGCAAAGTCTTGCCTTTGCTAACCTGTGTTTTCCTTCCTTGTAGGTCGCGGTGTTCTTCAGCGCGAGTGGAATGTCTGGAGTGGTGCCAGCAGAAAGGCGACCAGCCAGGTAAGCTTTTTGAGCAGTTCGTAATTTGTAAATGTCTCTACTGCTTTCTTTAATGTTGCCTCTATCTTCCACTTTCAGGTCGTTCTATCCGAGAGGTGTGCAGATTCGAGGAAGCTGTTCTCAGTAGCTGCGAGTGTTTAAAGATGAAGACTGCAGGTAAAATGCTGCTGCTAAAGATTTTCCTTTTGTCTCCTTGCAGGTTCTGCTTCTCTGAGGTTCGAGGGAATAGCTGGACACAGTGAGCGTCACGCTGCAAGCTGCAAAGTAACGCAAAGCGTGTTGTCTTGCTCGGGTGTGGTTTAAATAGCCCCAACAAAATAGTCCAGGTAAAGTAGTCCCTAGGCTGCCACACCCAAAACACTAGACCGCATAGCTTGGTTCTTAGGAACCAAGCTATGTGGATACCTCCATGTTGGCTGACAATAAAATAAAGTAGTTCCCAAGCACATTGTTTTTCATGGTGTATGAGCCTGGCGCCATACGCGCCAGGACTGGCCCCATGAGGGCTTTTGAAGAGGATGCCAGGCTCTAGAGGCCCGAGACCTGACTCCACCTGGCCAATGGGTTTGCCAGAGGGGGTTTTGGGCGAGGGTCGTGACACCTGCAAGCTCTTGTGGGTCCTTCATTGATCAGGGCACGGGAGGGTCAGATGGATATCAGCCTGAAAGCAACTGCGGGGTGTCTTCATGTGCCTTACCATGCACATGTCCAAATAGACAGAATAAATATGCGTCCCACTAGAGAATGAGACCTAAGCTAAATAACAAACTTGGCATGCAAGAACTAATGACTGTAAGCAAAACATTGCATGAAAAGGGGGCTGTTGGTGTGAAATAGGTGCATTCTGACCTATATTTTTATGGGGGCATGTGTTAAGGGTCGTTGCTTTCGGATGCCTCATCAAAAGGGAAGATCTTTGATTTGTGGCCTTTGTAGTCTTACGATTTCAAACACAGTGAGGATAGGTGTTAGTGTTACTGAACTATATGAACACTCTATATTAGGTATATGGTCGGTTAATTGGAGGTGGTGCGGGGCTAGGGTCTAGTGACCAGATGCGTTCAAAGGGAATAGGAGGCATGATTTTAGGGGAACACAGCCTGGCAGGGAGGGGGTGGAGAGGCCATGAGTTGGTCAGCAGAGATGGATGGGGCACTAAGGTTCGAGCAGGCCTTGGTCTCACATTCTTGGATGAGCACATTTTGTCAGGGCTCGATAATCGCTAAAATGAATAGCTGCATTTCCATGAGAACAGGAGGTGCGCTGAGCTGGCAGAGGAAAGAGGCATTTATTTTTCAGACGAATTTTGAATGCCACATTGGACGGCAGGGCTAATCGCTCCCATGGAGTGAAGGTCACTCACTGCATTTGATGTTGCTTGTGGACTGTTAACACTGAGGCATCCTGTACAGTATGTTTTTCATTTGTAGTTTTCCTTCGATAAAAGGAAACTTAGCATAGGCACTCCGAAGAAGGCTCAATTGTTGTTTGGCGTTGGAAGAAAGGGAGGATTCGCTATGGATGGAAGGACGGGATGTGTATAATACCAGAAAAAATGATAAGGTTCACCATTTCAAAACGGGACAAAGGAACATGTAATTTCATTTCATGAAAACCATTGATCAGAGCGAACACTCTGCCTTACACCAAGAGAATGGATATACCAAATATAATGTAAGTTGTGGCATATTGGTTGGGGCATATTGTGACGACACGCAAACACAACATGTATGTATTTGTCTTTGTCCCGGGCACATGGGCAGTCCTGCATCGAAATGCATGGAGTCATGGATCGGTTCCCCCAGGTTCCACGTATGCCAAGTTTGTTGCTATAATTCCGTTATAATGCTGTCTAATGTGTTGTTCGAATTCTTCCGTTAGCTTCCGTTTCACCATCCCATTGCGAGCTAAACATACACCACAGCACTAACCTCTCAAGCACATCTTAGAATCCAACTTTCCACAATGTTTTCTATGCGCTTCCATCGTTTCTGGTTTGTGTTCCTTATTAGGTTTTATCCAGTGCAGAATTAAAGGATAAATGGATAAATTAGAATAAAGAACAGCTACTGAAATATATTTCTGATCTGTTTTCTACACAGCTACATCTTTACTTTCTGAAAATGTCATTGTTTCCAGATACCAATTGATGGCTTTTTCAACAGGCAGTGGCAGGTAAACTTAAATGGCTGGATTTCAATTACGCTTTTAAGGGATGATTGCCGGGGACCTATATGCCCTTTGGCAGTCCCCGCGACAAGGAGCAACCTTACATCGTTTACTGTGGTCTAGCAAGAAGCCGATGCCAAAGCCTTCTGATTCGAGGTGCCTCCAATGCGCTTCTTCTACCGAAAGCAACATTGTGTGCCTCATGAGAAAGCTTTGATGTCCGAACATGAAGACATAAAGAATGTGGTTGAAAAGGGAATGGATGTTCTCGGAGCGTTTATTGTGAAATAAAAGCACATTATAAATTGCAGAGCATTGGTGTTTCCTTTAAAAATTGTGTTTTCTATTCCGATTTGGGACGGGATATGCTGTGAGAGATGGTGTTAATATTCCGGGTTCTGTGGGTCTGGCATGGATTCACATGCTCATGAATATTCCCCGTCGTCAGGCTGGGAATCCTCGGTAAAGAAAAATCAGTATCAGTTTCGTTTCTGATCTGTCTTTCGTAGTAGTAACCAATCACTGATCTCTGCGTCATACTGACCACAGCCAATGACTGCCATCTCCCTAAGCCCCGCCTCTGGCAGCCATCTTCAGATTTGGTAGCACGTGAAGTGGCAGTATGACCAAGTGAAGAGCCGCAGAGGGGTAGGCGGGAGGGTTTGCATGTGAATCCATGCCAGACCCATGCTGGAGAACAACAGTAACAGGTAAGTAACTTGTTCCTTCTCCAGCATGGGGTCTGGCATGGATTCACATGCTCATGAATAAAAGAATACATAGCAGTACACACATGCACAACCACGGGAGGTGGCAACAGGCTCAACATTAAGCATACAACAACTCAACATTAAGAATCTCTTACCTTCTCACCAGGCTCACCTTAGGCGAACAGGTTGCGCAGCACTGCTTGGCCGACCCTGGACTCCTCCCTGGAATCCCGGTCGACGCAGTAGAATTTCATGAAGGTGTGCGTCGACCTCCACGTAGCAGCCCTGCAGATGTCCAGCAGGGGCACACCAGATAGGAGCTCCGTGGTAGCTGCGATCGCTCTGGTGGAATGGGCTCTCGGACGGCCGGGCAGCGGTCGGTTTGCCAACCGATGACAGTACATGATACAGCCGGAGAGCCATCTGGAAATGGAAGCCTTTGAGAGAGCCTTCCCCTGATTGACAGGTCTAAAGTTCACAAAAAGTTGTGACGTCTTCCGAAAACTCTTTGTGTGGTCCACGTAGAACTTCAGCGCTCTAGCCACATCCAGTGAGTGCAAAGTCCTTTCAGCCGGCGACAAAAAGAAAACAGGCAACACCAAGGGTTCGTTGAGGTGGAAGTCCGACGGCACCTTGGGCATGAAGGAGGGGTGCGTCCGGAGCACTACCCTCGTGTCGTGAAAAGTCAAGTACGGGGGCTTGCAGGAAAAAGGCCTGGATCTCTCCCACCTGTCGTGCGGAGGTGATGGCCACAAGAAACGCTGTTTTCCACGACAAGAACTTCAACGGAGCTGAGTGCAGAGGCTCGAACGGAGGTCCCATGAGCTTGGTCAGCACCACGTTGAGCTCCCACGCCGGGGCCGGAGCCTTCACCGGCGGGAACGATCTAAACAGTCCCTTCATGAATTCTTTCACCAGACGATGAGACCACAAAGACGTCCGTCCCGTGGTTATGGTGTATCGGGAGATCGCAGCAAGATGAATCTTGATGGAAGCGTGCGCCAGTCCAGCCTTGGCCAGCGTCAGTAGGTACGGCAGTACTTGAGGAGCCGTAATCCATAGAGGGTTAATCTTCTGTGCGTGGCACCAGACAGAGAACCTCTTCCATTTGTGTCCGTAGCATTTAAGAGTTGAGGACGCCCTGGCCTTTGCAAGAACCTCTCTGCAGTCGGCCGGTATGTCGTAACCTCCAAACTCTAGTGCTGCAGGAGCCAGGCCTGCAAGTTCAGCGACTTCGGGTCGTGATGGTGGATGGCGCCTCCTTCCCTGGAGAGAAGATCCGCGTCCACTGGCAGCTTGATTGACGGGGACGCTGACAAGTCCAGAAGGTCTGGGAACCATATCTGCCTCGGCCACCCAGGTGCGACGAGGATCATTCTGCACCGTGACCTCTTGAGCTGGTTGATGAGCCGGATCAGCAACGGCAATGGAGGGAACGTGTATAGAAACAGGCCCTCCCAGGGGAACGAGAAAGCATCGCCCATGCTCCTCGGCTGGGGAAACCTGCTGGCGAACCTCCGGCACTTGGAGTTCGTCGCCGTCGCGAACAGATCGATCTGGGGTGTGCCCCACCGTCGGAAGAGGCGGTCCACTAGATCCTGTGGTAGTTCCCATTCGTGGCACGAGCGCAGCGCTCTGCTGAGCGAGTCGGCGATGGTGTTTTTTATTCCTGCCAGATGAAACGGCACCAGAAACATCCCTTGGGCGATGGCCCAATGCCACAGATCCTGCGCCTCCTTGGACAGGGATGGGGATCTGGCACCGCTCTGCTTCCTGATGTAGAACATGGTGGTGGTGTTGTCGGTGAAGATCCTCACCACCTTGCCCTTGAGGGACGGAAGAAAGGACCTGAGGGCCCAAAACACTCCACGGAGCGCCAGGACGTTGATATGGAGGGACTTCTCCGTCGGAAGCCAAAGGTCTCTCGCATGCTGATTTTCGGTGTGCGCTCCCCACCCTTCCAGGGAAGAATCCGTGGTCACTGTCTTCTGGTGGCCCGGGGTCTGGAAGTCCATGCCCGCCGTCAGATGCGCGCAGGTGCCCCACCACCGGATCGCTCGTCGGAAGCTCTTGTCGAGTGTGATCCTGTCCTCGAAGCTGCCCGTCGTCTGGATCCAGCGAGCGTCCAGGAACTCCTGTAACGGGCGCATCCGAAGCCTGCATAGGCGGATGAGATAAATGCAAGAAGACATCATTCTGAGGAGGGATTTGATGGGCCTCACCCTGGCCGCGTCCGCAACCAGCATCCGCTGCACCTTGCCCAAGATGGCCCTCGTCCTTTCCTCTGACGGAGAGGCCAGACGCACCACTGTGTCGAATTTTGCTCCCAGAAACAGTGCGTCTTGCGCAGGCACCAGGTGGGACTTGGCGTAGTTTATGGAGAATCCCAGGTCCATGAGTAGTTGGACGGTCTTCGCCGTGTGCTCCGCGGCGAGCCCCTTTGTCTTTGCTCGGATGAGCCAGTCGTCCAGGTAGGGGTAGACGTGGATCCCCTCCAGGCGCAGCCGCGCCGCCACCGGTGCGAGGCACTTGGTGAACACCCTGGGTGCCGACCTCAATCCGAAGGGAAGGGCTCTGAACTGGTAGTGACGCCCTTGGACCACAAATCTGAGAAACTTTCGGTGTCCCTTTAGGATGGGGATATGGAAGTAAGCATCCTCCAAATCCAACGACGACAGGAAATCGCCCTCCTCCAGCTGACCCAGAATGTGCTGGAGGGTGACCATCCGGAACTTTTGTGCCTTGATGAATTTGTTCAGTCGTCGTAGGTCTAGGATGGGACGCCATCCTCCTGTCTTCTTCTTCACGAGGAAGTATCTGGAGTAAACTCCGGAGCCCCGAAGCCTCTTTGGGACGAGCTCGATGGCGCCTTTCTTGAGCATCGCCTTTACCTCCAAGAGAAGTTGAGGGACGTGATGTTCCTTCCTGGCCAAGGGGGGGACGCGCGGGCACTTCTTTAGAAACTCGAGCGTGTGACGCTGGGCCAGGGCGTCCAGCACCCAACGGTCGGTGGAGATGGACTCCCACACGCTGACGAAGTTCGCCAGCCGGCCTCCCACCAGGATGCTTCGGTGGGCGCCCGACCCCACAGCCGGTTCAGTCCTGCTTCGACGAGGCTTTGCCGCCTTGTCTTCCCTGGCGACGACGGCGGGGTCCGCCCAACTTGCCTCGTCCCCTGTAGGCTTCAACGGGCCGCTTGACGGTAGGTGGAATATCTGCCGCCGGAACCTTTGGAGGCACCCTGCTTGCCTCCGGCGCTCCGAAAGGGCGGCCGTCGTTGCTGGAGAACCACAAGAGCCCGGGCCGTCTCCGTGTCCGTCTTGATGGCTTGTAGGGAATCGTCCACTGTTTTCCCAAACAGGTTGCTCCCGTCGAATGGCATGTCCAAAACTCTGGTCTGCATGTCCTGCCGGTGGTCCGTTGCCTTGAGCCATCCACGCCGTCTAAGGCACACGCCGTTGCCCAAATGGCGAAATCCAGTGTCAGCGATGCCCGTCGCTATCGTAATGGCGTGGTCCGATGCCACTTCTCCTTCCTGCAAGATCTCCAGGGCTTCCGGCCTCTTGTCGTCCGGTAGGAAGTCCAGCAGGGGGGCGATCTTGTACCACAAATCCCTGTCGTAGCGGGCTACGATAGCTAAGGCGTTGGCAGCCTTAATCGTCGTCGCTGCCGATGAGATGACTCTGTGTCCCAACGTGTCCAATTTCTTTCCCTCGCCGTCTGGGGGGGAGGTTGACGTAGAGGCCGAAGCCCCCCCCGCTTTCTTCCTGGCCGCCGCAGAGATGACCGAGTCCAGGGTCGGCTGTGCCCAAAGGCACAAGAGGGCCGCGTCTGGGACCCGGTACTTCTTCTCATACCGATCCCTTCTCGCAGGCGTTGTGGATGGGTTCTTGAGGAGGGCGAGACCCTTACCCAGATATCATCCAGTAGAGGTACAGCGAGGACCGTCTTCCTCTTGGTCTCGCGCCGTTGATAAAGGAAACCTTCCTTCTTCTCTTCCGGGCAGAGCTGGAAAAGCTTGGATGCCCTGGCGATCATGGCATGAAACGATCCAATCTCGTCGGGCGGGGAAGCCCGGGGAGGAGGTGACGACGGAAGATCCTCGTCGTAAACCTCGTCATCTGTACCCGTCGCGGCCGTGTCCGTCCCCGTATCATCCCCACGGGTCGTGGACGGGGAGGAGGGCTGAGCAGGGCGCGATGGTTGAAATGGAGATGGAGGATGAATCCTTCTTCTCTTAGGGGGGCTCCCAGAAGGGCCTGGCGCCGGGTCCCCCGTCGGGAGCGGTTTCTCCGTTGGTGGTAACGGCAATCTCGTCCTCATCTCCGAGCATAAGGACTGTATAGCCAACAAAATGGCCGCCGAGTTCTCTTGCGGCACTGGTTGAGGGGATTCCGACGGGCGGTCAGGAGTCTCGTCGGCACCCTCGACGTTCTCGTCGTCTCCTACGTTGGGATCCCTCCCGACGGGCTGGTCTTCTTCCACGCCAATGCCGTGGCTTAAGACTTCGATCAGCTCCTCTTCAGAGGTTGAGGCCGAATCCACAACGACCTCCTGCCCCCCCTTTTTCTTCTCCGTCGGAGGTTTTACGGGGGTCCTGTCGATGGGCTTGAAAGAGGACTCCCTCCGCGGTGGCAGGGAGACTCTGAGCCGGGAAGTCACCTCCACTGGTGTAGTCTCCACAGGCTGAGCCAGGGCCGCCACGACCATCTCGATAGAGGCCTTGGCAGGGTGGATCAAGGATTTCACCACCTTAGGTGCGCTCACCGCCTTCTGCTTGGGGGGAGGGTCACCGCCTCGCTCCCCCTCCGATGAGGCCTTCGAGCTCGACCGGGGTCTCTCCAGGAGCTTCGCCGGGTGCTCGGCCTTCCTCTTACCTGAGCCAGAGCGTTGGCTCGTGGTTGATGGCGCCGGGGAGGGTGCGCCCTGCCTGGCAACCGTAGAGCCTGACCGTTCGGCGCTCCCGGTGCCAGCGGACTCGCGGTGCTTGGCCTTTTGTTGGGCCCCCGTCACCGGGGCGCCCTCAAAGGTCTCAGAAGACCGCTCGGACTTCTTCTTCTTCTTCTCGCCCGACGGGCTCTTCCCTTCCAGCCATTTGGCAAGGCGCAGATGGCGGTCCTTCATGGTCCGCTCCGACATATTGCCGCAAAATGCACAGTCCTTCTCCACGTACGTCTTGTCCTCATGCAGGCAGTAGAGGCAAAGGGACTGTTCGTCCTCCTTAAAGACATTCTGAAGCTGGCATCCAGGGCAGACCCTGAACAGCTTTCCAGGCGTCGAGCTTCCCTTCTCCTGGGCCATGTCCGAGATGGGCCTGAGAAACTTCTGGAGTCCTCCAAAAGCGTGGCTCGACGAAATCTTCACCCTTGAGGGGCGTAGAGGAATCCGACACGGGTCCCCGTTGATCGGATAAAAAAACAGTGGAGCTTGAGGCTCTTTGACTGAAAAAAGAGAACATTTTCCTATGAAAAAGCGCAAAAAAAAACGCACTACAGCTCGAGAGCAATAGCACAAGGATCCCAACACATGAACATGCGGTAAAAATCTGAAGATGGCTGCCAGAGGCGGGGCTTAGGGAGATGGCAGTCATTGGCTGTGGTCAGTATGACGCAGAGATCAGTGATTGGTTACTACTACGAAAGACAGATCAGAAACAAAACTGATACTGATTTTTCTTTACCGAGGATTCCCAGCCTGACGATGGGGAATATTCATGAGCATGTGAATCCATGCCAGACCCCATGCTGGAGAACAAACGTTAAGACGCACATGATGACTGGGCGCGTTTGGCTATGCTACACACTAACGTCATGAAAATAGGTGGAGAATATCATTAGGAATAGTGATGTCAGCTTCAGGGGCAGAGGATATGATTTAGTGCCGCAAGGGCAGTTTACCTTAGGGCGATGCGGCAACAGATAAGAATAGCACAAGATGGCCACGCCTTGCTGCTTGATTTTGCATGTGTAAAAATGAGGAAAACTAAGGTAAGGTGCATAGGAAATGTTTTTACAATCGATCAACATATGCTTAAAAGCACATGCACTAACGCTCAGGACAATAACATTTTTGAGCGCACTATTCCTTTAAGATGAAGGTGCCATGAATAGTTGTTCCCACTATTCAAATGGGTCGAAGCGCCTTGGCAGAAATAAGTTCGATCAGATGCAGAGTGGTCCTGCGGGACAACAGCAGGCTCAGGGTGCCAAACCTTCCAGTGTGACACCAGTGGTTCCTCTACTCTGCGTCTTAGTTTCAGGATGCTTAGATCCTATCCTAGGTTCAGTGAGAACTCAAGAGATCGACCTGGTATGGGTGTTTGGAGCGTTCTCTTATGCAGAATCTCCTTTGCGCCAAAACAAAGAGGACCCAATGGGAGATCTGCTCACATACAGGCACACCAGACGTGGACCAATCACGGACCACAGTGGTCCCAGTCATTCCCAGCACACCAGACTCTCTGGCACCCAGGATGTGTATTGGAACTAGACAGTCCAGCCCACATCCTGGAGGCACACACACCAGGGACGTCATTTGAGGGTTGCCAGAGGTCGCAACTGCGACCTCTGAGGTCTCCCTTGTGACCTCTGTGGTCACCCTTGCGACCTCTAGAAAGAAAAAGAAAAAAAAGAAAAAAAAAGATTTTCTTTTTGTAATGTAAGCTCATGGGCTGTGGCCAGCACCATATGGCTCTTTAGTTCTGGAGTGGCTGGCTTTCTTGTTAAAGCCCCTTAAAAAAAGTAGAAAAAGAAGAAAAGGAGTGCCACAAGTCGAACACTTTCAGCACTGACCCTAAATAAGAAAGATTAGGAATACCAAATAATGCGTCTTTCTGGAATTCTATACAATAATTGCTAGACTCATTGAATGTTTATTTCAGGCAAACTTCAGGGGGTGAGTCACTGATTTAGTCTGTTCTTAAAAGCCTCAACTCAGCCTTTGATCCTTCTAAGGTGGATAAATGAGTACCAACACAGGTTGGGCGATATTGGGTGTATATTTTTTCTATATAAAGCTCTTAAGCGTAAGTGCTATATAATAACACATCATTATCATTTGGTCATGGACGTCTGCTTGCATTCACAGTAATTTGGTAATATGGGCCTATATACACTGATCTTAACGATACATATGGCGATCCTGTATGAAATGTACATCACATTATAGCGATATTGTAACCATATTTTTTGTAGTGTACAATGCTATGTGATAGCACTTCCTGTTTTGTCAACGGGTGAAGGGTCGCGTTCCATCGCATCCCGCAATATCACTTCGGGGTGGGGTCAAATGACATCACTTCATGTGATGTCACCAGGGGTCAAAGGTCGTGTGATGTCACTTCCGCTACCCAGGCATTTTGGTGAAATGACGTCCCTGACACACACACAACGCATTCAGAAGCCCGCAAAAGCCTGTGCGTTTTGCCGGAGAATGCATGACCAAATAAGGACTGACCCGGGATCTGCTCAACCTGGGGAAGGCAAAGGGTCAAGATGGCCAAAGGACAGGACAAAGAACCTCGTGGCATGGCCATTTTGGAGCCAGGCCACCTTCCTGTACCAATCGCAGTAAATGAGGTTTGCATGGCGAAAAAGGGTTAAAAATATGCAAAAAGCAAAGCTGCCAACAGCCCTGTCCAAGGCACATCTGTAATTCTACCAAAATATCCAAGCGCACTGTAATGTAATATACTTTGTGCACTTGTAACATGTTGCAGAACAGTTGCAACATAGGAAAGGACTAAGGTAAACAAAGTCTCCCAGTACTGACTGCCTTTAAGGGCATGTCAGTTTCCCAATAACAAAGTGAGCGAAAACCCAGCGGAGTGCAGCAGAAAGCTGTGCTCCACTGGCAAAAGTCAGGCTAGGCTTGCCAAACAGAAAAAAGTTGGGGAGGTACACAACTGGTGGGAAAATTACACAAATGGGAAACTTTCCTAACAGCTGAATACTTATACTATTAGGTAGAATCCTAGTTTTAATGTCAAGCTTCCCTTTTAATTCGGTATTCAATGTGCGTTGCTTTTTCAGTACTTTAATTCCTTTGTTGAAGACTTACGAACATGTTGTTTAAGGTTTGTGACTTAGTACAAAAAAAGGATTCATAACGTTCTGTGAATTTAGGAAACATACTTTTTTCTTTAAGAAGGCACGCGACCGCTCCGCTACATTGTCTCGGGCCTCATTGACAATAGCGGTTCACTCCATGAGACTCGCGGTTACAGTAACACCAAGTTTTTTGCTCTGAAAAACTCACCAGCTCACGTCTTCTATATCGCATAGGCCATAAACTTGACAGCTTCCTCCCAGGGGGGGGTTTCTCTGCCCCTCAGACACTCTCGTGCTCTTGCAACACTACAGGAGAACGAGCAGTCCTTTCAATGGAAGGAGGATGACCCCTCATCTTGTCTCTTCTTTCCTTTGCCTCACCTCTACACCACAGAGCTCCTTCTCCCGGACCCTCAGCTGCATTGGTCCTCAGTGTGCTTCTATGGCTGCAGCACGGCTCCCATCAGCATCTTGCCTCTTCTCCTTCCTGCACACACGCCTTTTATACACCAGAGTTGTTTAAAGGGGTTTCAGATGTGAGTACTTTCCATTAATTGCCGGACTATAATTAGGCTTGTTGGAAAGACATGACTGGTCTTTGCAATTGTACTCCTCTGGGGCCCTCTTCCTCGTCTCAGTACTAAAGTGGTGCATGTTGGTGTGCATAACTCCTAGTCGCCTATTCCCAGTACTGTCAAAGGTCATGTGTGGAAAAATGAAGGGGGCTGGCTTATAATAGCCCATGTAGGTCCGGGGAGCGTAAGGTTCGTCTTCAATGGAAAAAGGGGTTACCATGTGTCACCCAAGGGTTGCCCACTCCCAATTCTCAAGGACCCTCCGCCCAGGTGTTCCTCCCCCATTTCTGCGCCACCAGGGTCAGGATCCACGAGTGATGGCGTTTCCCTGGCCACCTGTGCAGAAGATCCAAGGGGAGTAGGACTGAGAACACTGTTGTGTGCCTCACAAATCTCAAATAATTTTCTTGAGATATTATTGGCCTTGTTAATCTGTTTGTTACATAAGTTCTTTTTTGTTTCTGTAATGGCGGATTTATATGTTTGTTACAATATGTTCCAGATTATCTTGTTCGAGTCAAAGGGAAATTTTAGCCACTTGGATTCTGCTTTTCTTTTATCAGGAGATTAAGCTCCAGGGTGAACCAGTTTTGATGTGCAACTTATCTCTGAATAGTTTATTCCTGAGGGGAGCTTTTCTATTTAGCATGGATGTCAGGGCTGAGTTATGGGATGTCACAAAATGCTCAGCAGAGTCTAGGTCGGTTGTAATAAACATCTCATCAAGGCAGCCCTGAAGATTGGAAGGCTGCACCTATGTGAAATTACAGCTCACAACCTTTTTCGTCAAGTTTATGGCTTTGTGAAAGGGTCATGCAATTGAATGTGAAAGTCAATAGCATGGTGATCTGACTATATGCAGGCGGTGGTGCTGATGACATGCACAACTAGGTTTCTTGCTACCACCCAATCCAGCACGTGATTCTTTGCAGTAGCGGGGTCACAATTGAATACATGATAGTCAATGTTATTGAGGGCCAGTTCCAGAGCAATGGCCTCCTTAGCCAACGTATTACTACACCAGCGGTTTAAATCACCTAAAACTAGGGTTGAGCAATTGGGTCCATTTAGTTTACCCAGGCACTGTGTGATTTCATCATTGAAACTGGATATCTCCCTGGGGGGTAAGGTACATCAAAATGAAATTGACACAGCAACAGTGAGATGGAGTCATTTTAGGTGGAGAATTTCACAGTCTTGACATTGGCTCTGGGATTTAGAAAATCTTGGCAAAGACTGCACACCTCCCCTGTTCCTGTTTTTTTTGCAGAAAATGGTATAACCCTCAGGGGTAGCCAAGTCAATCATTGGTCCACTGGTCTCTGTAATCCATGTTTCTGTCAAACCTAATATGTCCGGGACCATATGAATGATGTAGTCATGAATGTCCCGGGTATGTTTGTTAAGGGATCTGGTATTCAGGAGGGAATTCTGAGGATCCGCTTTAAAATGATTTGTGATGGAACTACACCATTTGTTATGCGCTTATGGCCTGCAGTAGCTGTTCCTTTACAGGGGTTTTTAGCCTATAGGTGTATTCCCCGACTAACGATTACACGGTTCGCCATGCGGGCATCGTGGTCCTTGGTGTCTTGAAATTCAGTGAATTATCAGTCCCTTATCCTGTTCTCAAGTGGTCAAAGTAGGGATGATAGTAAGTGGTGCATCAGTGGCTAGAGAATCTCTGCTCTTAGCATTCGGCATGGTTCGGCTTCTTTCATTAGGTGCGGGGCAGGGGGCAAGCTGTGTAGCTTGTTTGATAACAGTTTGCAGGGTTGCTGGTATTAACTAATTCAGGGGAGGAAGCTGGTGAGTTGCTTAATTTTAAGCGGTTCGCCTTCTGGGTTATTAGGAGATTCAGGTTATGAGCATGACCCATAATATTCACGGATGACAAAGTCAAGGTGAGTAAAAGATAGCATAGGAAGAGCTAACAGTGCTCCTTAACAACTTACTATCTCAAAGGAAACAGTGTACTAAGTATTGTAGCTGTCTCCTGCTGACAAAAGCCAGTCACGACCTGCCACAATCCAGGTGCAGTCTGGGAAATATACACACACCAGAAATTCCAAACATAAGTGAAACACTAATGTATACACAAACTTACCCGAGGCTCTGCTAAGTGCAAGAGTTTAACACCGAGATGCCAAGTTCTGGCGAAGACCAGCTAGTTGCTGGTGCGCCTGGTCTCCAGAAAATTACTTCAATAGAGACGCTCAGGGACCTGGGAAATGTAGTTTTCTAGCTCAGACAGTGCTTAGCATAAAGCAGTATTACCAATAGAAATACGAGCCATGGAGGAGAAGGGGGCTCTACCTTTTCTGTGTAGGTAGCCTAAATGACAACACAGGTAACACAAATGCAATTGGGAATTTTACAAAAGTATTTTCAATTTCACTTTCAAACAAATCTGAATCACCGCAAATCTGTCTGTAAGTGTTAATGCTAATCTAATATACTGTGCCTAAGGTTCTATCAGCATGCAAGTCTGCTTCTTTCAATAGCAAGGTTTCTTAGTCTTCACCGCAATCACCTTGCTTAGCGTGTAGTATAGCTCAGTCACAACATGCTTGCCTTGGAAGCAAGACGACGCGGAGCAACACAGGTTCGAACCCGGGTCCATGCTTAGAAACGTCTTAGGTATGAAGCGAGTTATAAGGATGAAGTCGCTTACATGTAACTGTTGTTCTTCAGCAAGGGTCTGGCATGGATTCATATGCTCATGAAAATCCCCCTTTGTCCGGCCTGGAATCCTCAGTAAAAGAAAAAGTTTCACTTTCACTTACAAACTGTATTTCTCTAATAAACCAATCACTGTCCTCTGGGTCATACTGCCCCCAGCCAATGACAGTCCTCTCCCATAGCCCCTCCTCTGGCAGCCATCTTCAGATTTGGTAAGCACGTAAAGTGGCAGTATAACCAAGAAGAGCCGCAGAGGGGTAGGAGGGAGGGTTTGCACATGAATCCATGCCAGACCCATGCTGGAGAACAACAGTTACAGGCAAGTAACTTGTTCGTTCTCCAGCATGGGGTCTGGCATAGATTCAGATGCTCATGAATAAAGAATACATAGCAGTACAACATTACACAACAACGGAAGGTGGCAAGGCTCAACAGAAGCAATACGCTTACCTCTAGAACAGACTCACCTCAAGCAAACAGGTTCTGTAGCACTGCCTGGCCGACTCTGGACTCCTCTCTGGAATCCCGGTCGACGCAGTAGAACATCGTGAAGGTGTGCGTAGACCTCCACCTTGCAGCTCTGCAGATGTCCAGCAGGGGCCCACCAGACCGGAACGCCGTCGTCGTAGTGATCGCTCTGGTGGAGTGGGCTCCCGGACAGCCGGGCAGCAGTCAGTTCACCAACCGATGACAGTGTGTGATGCAGCCGGAGAGCCACCTTCAGATGGAAGCCTTGGACAAGGCCTTCCCATGGTTCATAGGACCGAAGTTCACCAACAGTTGAGACGGCTTCCAAAAACTTTGTGCATGCCACGTAGAACTTCAGGGCATGAGCAATGTCCACCAGTTGCAAAGCCCTTTCAGCCGGTGCAAAGGCTTTGCGAAAAACACAGGTAACAAAGGGCTGTTGAGGAGGGAATTCCAACTGAACCTTTTGCATGAAAGAGGGGTGCGTCCGCAGCACCACCCTCGATTCATGGAAAGTCAGATATGTCGGTTTGCAGGATAGGGCCTGGATCTCACCCACCCTCCTTGCAGAGGTGATGGCCACAAGGAAAGCCGTTTTCCACAAGAGGAACTTGAGAGGGGCCTGATGCATAGGCTCGAAGGCTCTCCCCCCCACATGAGCCTCGTCAGCACCACGTTGAGTTCCCACGCCGGGGCACGAGCCTTCACCGGCGGGAAAGATCAAAACAGTCCTTTCAGGAACTCCTTGACGAGACAGTGAGATCAAAGAGAAGACTGTCCTGGAGACCTGGTGTAGTGAAGATAGCTGCCACATGCACCTTGATGGAGGCCTGCGCCAGTCCGGCCATGGCCAATGATAACAAGTATGGAAGAATATGAGGGCCGTGACCCTCAGAGGGGTATTCTTCTGATACCGGCACCACATAGCGAACCGCTTCCACTTATGACCGTGGCACTTCAAAGTCGACTATGCTCTGGCCTTGGCAAGGACCTCCTTGCAGTCAGCTGGCAACTTGTATCCTCCAAACTCTAGGGCTGCAGGAGCCAAGCCCTCAGGTTGAGCGATCCTGGGTCGTGATACAGGATTGCGCCTCTTTCTCTGGTTAGAAGATCCGGGACCACTGGCAGCTTGTCAGGGGGCGACGCAGAAAAGCTGAGAAGGTCTGGGTACCAAATATGCCTCTGCCATGCCGGGGCGATAAGCATCACTCTGCATCAGCACTGTTTGAGTTGATTGATGACTCGCAGGAGAGACAATGGCAGGAATACGTACAGAAACAGGCCTTCCCACGGGAAGGAGAACACGCCCCCGGCTGGTTAAACCTGCTGGCAAACTTCTGGCATTTGGAGTTTGCCGGTTTTGCAAACAGATCGATCTAGGGCCTGCCCCATTTGATGCGGTCCACTTGGTCCTGCCTAAGTTCCCACTTGTGGCAGGAGCGCAACTCCCTGCTGAGGGAGTCGGCAATGGTGTTCTTGACTCCCGCCAGGTGAAAGAGGACGAGGAACATCTCTTGTCTGACAGCCCAGTGCCATAACTCCTTCGCCTCTTTGGAGAGCGCTGGGGATCGAGTGCCCCCCTGCTTCCTGATGTAGAACATCATGGTGGGGTTGTCCATGAAGATCCTCACCACCTTGCCCTTCAGAGATGGAAGGAATGACTTGAGGGCCCAGAATACTGCCCGCAGCACCAGGATATTGATGTGAAGATGCTTTTCCACCTGCCACAGGCCTCTGGCATGCAGACGTCCGTGTGCGCTCCCCAGCCTTCCAGGGAAGCATCCGTGGTGACCATCTCCTGGTACGGGGGGCTTTGGAACCCTGGGTGACGGAGTGAACACCCCACCATTGTATCGCCCAATGGAACTCCTTGTCGAGTGGGATCTTGTCCACAAAGCTTCTGGACACCTGAACCCAGCGACGGTCCAGGAACTCCTGAAGAGGTAGCATCCGTAACCTGCACAGCTGGATCAGTTAGATGCAAGACTTGCTGAGAAGTGACTTGATGGTCCGCACTGTGGCGGTCTTCAGTGACAACAGTCGTTGCACTTTCCCCAGAATGGCCGCTACCCTCTCCTCCAAGGATGGTGCTAGGTTGGAGATGCGTATTGAGTCAGGCTCCTAGGAACAGCGCATTCTGTGACGGTGTCAAGCATGACTGAGTAATTGATGGAGAATCCCAGATCCGTTAGCAGTTGGACGGTCGTCTCCAGGTGTCCGACAGTCAACTCTCGTGAACTGCCCCGAATGAGCCAGTCGTCCAGGTACAGGTACACGTGTATCCCCCGTAGAAGCAGATGGGTCGCCACCAGTGCCAGGCACTTTGTGTATCTGCAGTAGACTCCCGAGCCCAAGAGTAGTCGTGGAACCAGCTTTATCACCCCCTTTCACCGCATGGCCCGTACCTCCTACAAGAGTTGCTGGATGTGCTGTTCCTGCCGGGTCACCGGAGGGATCCGCATACACCTGTGCTGAAACTCTAGGGTATATCCGTGGGCAAGAGCGTCCAGCACCCATTAGTCGGTCGAGCTCTTCCACTCGCTGACAAATCCCGTCAGCCGGCCTCCCACCAGGGTGCATGGGTGGGGGCCAGACGTCCTGGACTGTTCAGTCCTGCTTCGGCACCGGCGCCCTGTCTTGAGGGCGACAGCAGCGCGGACCACCTCCACCGTAGGCCTTGTAATGGCCTCTGTAAGCCTCCTCGGTTGTGGACCTGGAGGGCTGGCGTTACGAGGAGAAACCTTTCGTCGATCTGCCAGACTTTCCTCCAGAGGAGTGAAAGGAAGAGCAGTGTTGCTGGATCATGCCCAGGGCAGGGGCTGTCTCTGTATTCACCTTGATGGCTTGCAGGAATTCATTGACAACCTTCCCAAAAGGGTGATCTCCGAACGGCATGTCCAGTACCCTTGCCTGGACCTCCTGGTGGAAATTTGTGGCCTTCAGTCAGCCTTGACGACTGAGGCAGACACCGTTCCTCATCTGCCGGAAACCTGTGTCGGCGTTGTCCAGTGCCACTGTCATGGCATGGTCTGAAGCCACCTCTCCGTACTGGAAGAGGGCAATTGCCTCCATCCTCTTGTCGTCGGGGAGGAACTACAGAATCAGGCCCAGCTTGTACCACAGCTCCCTGTCGTACGTTGCCAGGATTGCTAGGGCATTTGCCGCCTTGATGGTTGATGCTGCAGTGTAAATAACCTTCCTTGCCATGGCGTCCAACTTCTTCCCCTCACGGTCCGGCGATGGTTCCAACCGTAGGCACTTGGGTGCGGACTCTGGCACCCGATACTTTTTCTCCAGCCTATCCGCTTGGCCAGGGCCACGAAGGGGTTCTTCAAGTGGGCCAGGCCCTCCTCCGACACGTCGTCCAGAAGGGGTACCACCATAATGGTCTTCCTTTTGGCCTCATGCCTCTGGTACATGAAACCCTCCTTTTTGGGCTCCTCAGGCATTAGTTGGAAAAGCTCGGAAGCATTGGCAACCATGGAATGGACCAACCTCCCCTCATCTGGTGGTGAAGATCCGCCTGGCATGACTATGTCGTCCGACGCGGTGGCTGCAGATCCTCCAGATCCTACTCGTCCGTGGATGAAACTTCAATGGCCTGGGGCACAGCCTGGGACTTACTCACCCCCAACCCCCTTTTTGGACCCTGACGGGTCGGAGTTGGGCTCAGAGATGTCCTTTCTCTGGCATGTCAGCCGGCTTTGCCACCGTCACAGTGGAGGTTTCCTGCCTCGGAGACAGGGACACATTGGGTGCAGTAGGGGTTACCTTCACGGGGTCAGCCCCTTTCACCTTCGTGAGAGCAGTCGCCACCAGCTCAATCGTCGACAAAGACTTCTCCTGCGCCGCCTTGGCCAGGTCCGCTGCCTTTTCCTCAGCCCTTGGCCTCTCAGGCTTCTCCCGCAGCTTAGCTGGGTTGGCCTATTTCATCTTTGAGGAGGAGCTCCATTGCTGGCTGGCGATGGACGCGGATAGTGATGTTGATCACGCCCTGCACATCACGGGACCCGCTTGCAAGGCGACCCCGGTGGAGTTGCGGTTCTTGGCCTTCTTTTGGGCCCCGACGGATGGGGAACCCTTAAAGGAATTAGAAGCCCGCTCCTCGGACTTGCTGGTCTTGGGTGAGTTAGGACCCTGCTCGGGGAAGAGGCCTAGGCGTGCCACCGTGTGAAAGTTGCTCAAGGTGTTGTTGTACATGCAGGTAGGCAATGCAGTCTAGGATCTTAACCAGGAAGGGCACGGGTGTGATGGGACGGTAGTTGGTAGACACGGTAGGGTGTAGTTTTAATTTTGTGTTTAAAAAAAAACATTTTAGGAGAGGTGTGACCCAAGCAGATTTGGTGCTACTGGGCACAGTGCAAGTTTTGAAGTACACATTCACAAAATCTGTGATAGTGGGGATCATGGTGGCAGCGCCATGTTTGACAATGTGCGCACAGCAAGCAACTCCCTTACAGTTGGAGGGTTTGAGTAACTGGGTGGTGTCTGAGACCATGATTTGGGAGATTGGGGAGAAGCAGCGTGGCAGTGAGGTGAGTCGCTATGGATTTATCTACAAGTGCGACCACACTGCAGGATTGGCTGCAATTTGAGATTTGTTTAGATTGATTTTATTGCGCAGCAGATAGATTTTTATTGGCGAGAGCGTCTTGAATAGTACTGCACCACAGTTTGTCAGCCCTGGTGTGGATATTGGTAGGCACTGGTGACTCCAGTTCTCTTAGTATGGTGAATAGTTCCTTTGTGTTGTAGCTTGCAGAGATTTTTGTCATAAGGCTGCTTTGTGCCAGTTGACTGCTTTTTGTATGCTAAAGAGGCATTGGGTAGGTTTAAGGAGTTGCCTGGGGATGGGTGTCTCTTGGAGAGATGTTAAAGTGCTCTCTTGGACCTACGGAGGGCAACAAACTTGTCAGAAAACCAAACGTGAGTGCGTTTGGGCTTTTTGAATTTTAATGCCGCATGAAGGTTGGTGAGTTGGAGGCAGTGGTGGTAAAAATCGATTGTCTTTTGGCTCGTTGGAGCTGAGAGTGGTGTCGGCGAGTGCAGACAGTAGCATGGGTCTGAGCATTTCGTGAGTTATTTTCTTGTTATTTACCATGACCTTATTCTGCGTAGCAGGTTTTCATGTAGGGCATGCGGCGTCACCAGTCTACTGCGTCAATACTTCCATCGTTTTCTTGGAGAAGCTGAGGCAGATCTTGCACTCTCTGTCCTTGTGGTCTGGATGAAGACAGTGGAGGCATTGGGAGGTGCTTTTCCTCTACAAACACGTTCCGCAGCCCACATCTGGGGCAGGGACTGAAAAGGGACCTTCCTTCTATCTTCTCCTCCGTCATGGCCAGAGCTGTGGAGTAGGCCTGATGGCCTTCTGGAAACTTCGACGATCTTCGCCCTTGAAGGGTGCTTGAAATTGACCGACAAACGGATCCCTGCTGTCGGCAGATGAAGAGAAGAGCACACAGGCTCTTTTTTGACAAAAATAGAACTTTTTTCCAATCGAAAAATGAAATAAATTAGAAGTAGCTCAAGGAGCAAAACTCGAGGACTCCCAACCCCGAAACGTGCAGTAAAAATATGAAGATGGCTGCCAGATGTGGGGCTTAGGGAGAGGACTGTCATTGGCTGGGGGCAGTATGACTCAGAGGACAGTGATTGGTTTAGAGGAGAAGAACAAGTTACTTACCAACTGGTAACGTTCTTTCGATTGGATGTTCCTCCAACGTATTCCTCATCTTAGATATGTATTCCATCCAGCTTTGCTGCTCTTCGGAAATTTTTCCGGCAGGGTGCGCCGTGCGTCGATGTCGTCGAGTCGATGGTCCCTCGAAGGCCTCCGTCAAGGGGTGACGTCATCGGGTGTATAAGTAGCACGCATGGCACCCGTTGGCCTCAGTTCTGTTTTTCCCCTTATTATCTTTGATCTTGTACTGTGTAGATTGTGCCGGCACACAGGTATGAGCTTTGCGAGATTTGAGATGGCAATAACCCAGAAATATCTACAGAGGGGTAGGCTGGGAGGGCGATGAGGAATACGTTGGAGGAACATCCAATCGAAAGAACGGTACCAGTTGGTAAGTAACTTGTTCTTTGAGTGGATTCTGTCCTCCAACGTATTCCTCATCTTCGATAGACTCCCAAAGCAGTATGGACAATTCCTCTGGAGGAGGGGGTAGATTTTTCGATAGTCTTAGATGGCTGAGTATAGTACTGCTTTTCCAAAAGTTAGCTCCCTAGACTGGGAAGCATCCAGGTTATAGAATTTTGAGAAGGTGTGTAGCGAAGACCAAGTTGCTGCTTCGCAAATGGATCTTATTGGAGCACCGCTTTGAAGGGCCGTGGAGGAGGCGATGCCTCTGGTGGAATGAGCCCTTACCCCTTCCGGAGGGTCTTTTTGAGCTAGTCTGTAGCATTCTGAAATGCAAAGCACAATCCAGCGTGAAATTGTCTGTTTTGTCACCGATTGACCCAGTTTCCTTCCTGTATAACCTATAAACAGCTGGTTGTCCACTCTAAGTCTGGAAAGTCTAGGGATGTAAAAGCTTAAAGCTCTTTTCGGATCCAACCTGTGTATTCTTTCCTCCTCCTTCGAAGGATGGGGTGGAGGATAGAATGCGGGTAAGACAATTTTCTGACTGAAAATCAGATATTACTTTCGGTAAAAATTATGGTTTTACCCTCAACACAACTCTGTCCTTATGGAACATAGTATAGGGTGGCCCAAAAGACAGTGCCTGTAATTCGCTCACTCTTCTTGCTGATGTTAGAGCAACCAAGAAGGCTGTTTTCCACGTTAGTTATCTTAATGGACACGTGTGCATAGGCTCAAAAGGAGCACACATTAAGAATTTTAGGACTAAATTTAGATCCCAGATCGGTACTTGAAATGGGTGAGGAGGAAACACATTAGTGAGTCCTTTTAAGAATTGTATTATCAAAGGAATTTTGAAGTAGGAGCATTCTTCCGATGAGCGCTTGAAAATGGAAAGCGCAGCAAGGTATATTATTTTTCAATATTCAGACCTCTATGTGCTAGGGTCAGAAGGAAAGATAATTCTTCCGGAATAGAACATAGGAAAGGATCGACATTTCGTTTCTCTGTACCAGTTGTAAAACCTTTTCCAACGGCAACGGTATAGAGACTTTGTTTCTGGCCTTCTTGCTGAAAGCAACACCTCCATAACGTCATCTGCAAGGTTCCAATCCCTGTATCTCAGCCTTTCAGATACCAAGCATGAAGGTTGAGCGTTTTGACCTCTGGATGGAGAACCTGACCCTCCATTTGAGAGAGAAGGTTCTCTCTCTGAGGAAGACGTACTGGAGGACAGATGGACATGTCTAGAAGGTCCTGGTACCACGTTCTCCTGGCCCAAACCGGGGCAATTAGGATCATGCGGCTCCGAAACCTTCTCAGCCTCCTGATGACCTGAGGAATGACGGGAATCGGAGGGAACGCGTACAATAGTGGGAAATTCCACTCCACTACGAACGCGTCCCCCAGGGCTCTTCTTGGGGGAAATTCCCTTGAGCAATACCTTTCGCATTTTCGGTTGATTTTGGTTGCAAACAGGTCTACTTGAGGGGTTCCCCAAAGGGCGAAGATCTCTTGAATGACTTCCTGAGCCAGTTCCCATTCATGGGATACCGTGCTCTGCCTGCTCAGAGCATCTGCAGTCATATTCTTTTCCTCGGCTAGATGAATTGCCATTAAGGAGATTCCTTCCTGAATCGCCCAATACCAGAGCTGCATTACCTCTCTGCACAGGGGTAGTGACCCCACACCTCCTCTTTTGTTTAGGTAGTGCATGGCCACTGTGTTGTCCCTCATTATCAGGACATTCTTTCCCCTGACAGATGGCAGGAAGGCCTTCAGCGCTAGTCTGATTGCCCTCAGCTCTAAAAGTTTGATATGTAGTTTGGACTCCGATGGAGACCAACGACCGATGATTGTCAAATTGTTGGCATGAGCTCCCCACCCCAGGAGTGAGGCGTCTGTCACTACTGTGATCTCCGGCCATGGTTGCCAAAAAGGTTCTCCTTTTAGGATGTTCTCTGTACAGGTCGACCATAGAAGGTCTTGTCTGACCTTGTTCGGAATCTGAAGAAGATCCGTCATTTGACCCGAGAACTGGGACCACTGAGTCTTTAGGGCCCATTGAAGGGATCTCATCCTCAAGCATACCTCTGGCACCAGAAGGATGCAGGATGCCAAGAGGCCGAGCAACCTTAAAAAGTCGTAAGCCTGGAGATGTTGGGCATTTTGGAATTTGGAAACCATCTGAAGATTGTCTTGAGCCTTCGTCTTGGGAGGCGAGCTCTTTACCAAGGACGTGTCTAATACAGCTCCTATGTACTGAATCTGTTGGGAAGGTGTTATCGGTGACTTCTTGAAATTGAGGGAGAAGCCCAGTTTGCGGAGGAAGTGGCAGGTGACTTTCAGATGATCCAGTGCTTGCTCGGCAGAACGCGCTCTGATCAACCAATCGTCCAGGTAGGGGTAGACATGAATCCCCCCTCTCCTGAGGTGCACTGCCACCACTACCATTAACTTGGTGAAGACCCTCGGGGCAGAGGTGAACCCGAAAGGCAGGACTCGAAACTGATAATGTGAGTCGCCAACTACGAACCTCAGGTATTTTCTCTGTTTGAGATGAATCGGCATATGAAAATAAGCATCCTGGAGGTCCAATGACACCAACCAGTCCTGAAGTTGAAGGGCCTGAAGGATCCGAGAAAGGGTAACCATCTTGAACTTGTCCTTTCTGAGGAACTTGTTCAAGTTTCTTAAGTCCAAGATGGGTCTCAGTCCTCCGTCCTTTTTGGGGATCAAAAAATACGGGGAGTACCATCCCTTGTTCCTCTCCGCTGCAGGTACTGGTTCTATAGCACCTTTCTCCAGCAGGGTTAAAACTTCCTACTGTAGGAGCGGGTTTGAAGACTTCAACGGGTGTCTCCCTGGTGGATTGCTTTGAGGTTGCTTTAGAAAAGGAAGGCAGTAACCTTGGGCTATTATTTCTAGAGCCCAAACATCTGAAGTAATGGCTCGCCATTCTTGCAGATGCTGTGATAGCCTGCCCCCTACAGGTGTTTTGTGATGCAAGTCCTCAAAGCGGTTTTGTGGCGGATGTTGCAGCCGCTGATGGCAGAGTGGCTGCAGCTGGAGCTGGTTTAGCACGTTTTCCTCGTCCACCACGAGTGGCCTTTTTCTGGCCCCTTTGACTGGCCATTCCTCTCGCATTTCCATATGAGGTGTAGTAACAATAGGATCGTCCCCTCCATGACTGTCCTTGCGCACGAAAAGGCTGAGGTTGCCTAATAGCAGCTCCTAAGGATTTGGCAGCTGCTTTTGAGGTCTGCAACCTCTCAAGGCTCTCGTCAGCCTTGTTGCCAAAAAGGTGAGACCCGTCAAAAGGCATGTTCAGAAAGCGGTTCTGTACGTCCGGTGCGAAACCCGACTTACGTAACCACGCAAATCTGCGCATTACCGTGCTAGTGCCCATGGACCTGCTTACACTATCTGCAGTGTCCAATCCAGATTGAAGGGATTCCTGCATGGCTTCCTTTCCATCTCTAACAATGGCTAGGAACCCTTCCCTTTCTTCCCCTTCTGGTATGTGCTCCGCCGCCATTGCAATGTACTCCCAAAGAATGTATGAAAATTTTGCCAAGGCACATGTGGAGTTGGCAGATTTTAATGCCATGCTCCCGGCTGAAAATACCTTCCCAACCTGTGCCCAACCATCCACACGCTTATCGTCCCTGTCTGGAGGGATAGACGGGTATGCAAGTTTGTTAGAAGCTGTGGCTTCCTGTATGACCAGACTTTCAGGAGTTGGGTGTTTGGACAGATAGCCGGGGTCGCTACTGGCCGGGCGGTATTTTGAGGTGAGGGATTTATTTACCGGAGGAATAGAATCCAGAGTTTCCCAATTCTTGGCCACCCTATTTTGCAGGGCTACATGAAAGGGTAGTACTGGGTCTTCGGTGGGACCATGGTCCAATATATCTGTTAAATCATCCTGGATGAATTGGGCTGATGGTTTAGTCCATCCCAAGTAATCTAATTTCTTTGTCATTAATTGGCGGTATGATGGACTAGCATGCTCTCCTGGTTCTGGTCTGCCAAAGTCGTTTTCAGGAGATGTGTCAATGCCACTTGCATTGTGTAATGATTCCACCAAGTCCCTCATTCTGCTTTCTTCTGAAATCAAGCATTCTGGGACATTTGGGGTGCCATATTCCAGCCCAAAAGGTACATTCTCCTCATCAGATCTCTCCTGTTCCTCAGAAATTGAGGTCAGGGATTTGAAAAACTTTCTGGGGAGAGGCTTGAAAACCTTCTCTGGAGGAGGAAGAGGTCTAGTACCTGTCTCTGAGGACAATACAGGTTTTGTAACCTTATCCTTCTCTTTTTCTGGCTTCCCAGGCTTGGCTCGAGCCTTTGGCGCTGAGGGTTTCGGCGTCGACGTCGATAACGGCGTCGACGACATTGTGGTCGTTGACAGGGTCTGCTTCGAGGGCGTCGAGGCGACCTTCGAAGATTTTCCCTTCGAGGTATGATGGGTCTCGGACGGCGTTGATGACCTCGAGCGGTCGACTCGACTCGAGCGTTTTTCACTCGGCGTCCTGGAAGGTTCCCTATCCTTCCTTTTCCGATCACCCAGGCTCGAGGGCGCGCAAGTGTCGGAGCAATGACGCTCCCGGCCGGCTTCCGAAGAAGGCGCGGACCGAGGCTTCGCTTTTTCAAACACCTCCATCATTTTGACCCTGAATGCGTCCCACTCTTCGGTAGACGAATGTTTCATGTGGCATTTAATCTTTTTTGGAGACTCGTCTGATGACGAGGTGGAGTTAGACCTGTGGCGTTGTTTCTTCGATCTTTTTGACGAAGACGACGAGCGATGGGAATCGCTACGGGACCTCGATCAATGCCTTTCGTGTCGAGGAGAATTCTCCCCACGGGATCTCGACTCGACGCTAGAGGTTTTTCGATCGGTTTTTCGACCTACCTATAGCTTTCCTCTCCTCTCTCGCAAGGCCTTCCCCGTCATCGCCTGACACTTCGTACATGCCTCCATGTCGTGGCCTTCTCCGAGGCACCACAAACACTTTCGATGCAGGTCCGTGATCGACATTTTTGACCCGCACGATTTGCACTTTTTGAATCCCGATTTCGGGGTCGTGGTCGGCGTCGATGACGAGGACATATTTCGTTATTATATATTCTCACAGAACTCGAGGCGCGCCGAATGTCCGAAGCAACGTATACTGCGGAAAAACAGAACTGAGGCCAATGGGCACCGCGCGTGCTACTTATACACCCGATGACGTCACCCTCGACGTAGGCCTTCGAGGGACCATCGACTCGACGACATCGACGCACGGCGCCCTCTGCCGAAAAAAATTCCTAAGAGCAGCAAAGCTGGATAGAATACATATCTAAGATGAGTAATACGTTGGAGGACACAATCCACTCGAAATACAGTTTGTAAGTGAAAGCAAAACTGGTTTTCTTTAACCGAGGATTCCCGGCCTGACGATGGGGAATATTCATGAGCATGTGAATCCATGCCAGACGCCATGCTGGAGAAATAGACAATTATAAGTAGCTATTCACTATAGTTACACTTCTCTCTCTTACACAAAAGACAGCATCTTTATCCAAAAAAACATACGCCGGCCAATATCGCCAACATACCTCCTTCACTATAGCAAAGAAGGAGTGCATTGGTTTCCACTATGACACTGCTGCTCTTGCTCTCTTCATTACTAGTACTGTATTCTCTAATACAATACCGTCTTTCCCTGACTACAGGAAGATTCCATTCACTACTTTGACTAACCAAGAAAAGCTAGTTGAGGGCTCCGTCCACACAATCAATACAAAATGACGGGTGCCTAGGGTATACATCAGAAAATTATCTACAAGTGGATTTACCAGAAGATGCCACCTCACCTCTAATTGAGGGCTCCGGTCAACAAGTCAAGCAAACCAACAAGGAACACCTTCAAGAATCGCTCCGGTCTGGGCCTGCACTCCTCAGAACACCAGTAGTGGCCCAGCTTTGTTTGGCTCAGAACCTGCATGCTGCAGTGATAAATATACAGCATCTATGATCCCCAATGGAGGCTTGGAAGTGGAGCTCCCTGGAAAGATGGCCACAGCTACCGAAACAAATCTTGAATGCCCCCTATCCAGCAGAGCGCCTCTCCGGCGACGCTCTCAACATGAATGCTGTCTCTATGGTCGTGCAATACCATTGGCCAGTGCCGCCAGCCTCATATACCGTGCTGGAGGCAAGCCGGCAGGCGAAGCTGGCTCACCAACAAGGATCACCTTCAAGGATAGATCCTGTCTGGGCCGGGAGGAAAAGGCACACTTCTGTGCGCCATGCGCCCCAGCTCCCCTCCACCCCCACCCACTTCATCACAGAGTTCCCTTGCAGCAACATCCAACAAGCACCGTTCCAAACCACAGCGGACCCCCTCTGGGTACTTAATGCCACCTCCATGCGACCGCCAATGACAGTACTGGAAATCTCCCCTTACCTTGCACTTCGGATGAAGGTAAGTCTACTTTTGCTCGTACTGTACAGCGCTCGCCTTATGCCACAATTGTTACATTATGCTGCATCACTTATGTCCAACCCATTCCCCTGCCCCGCCCAAGTCCCTTTCTCAGGCAATTATGCCTGGCTATCCAGTATGCAGCACTTTCTGTTCAGCCACATGTCTGAAATACTGCTTGCCTGATGGGCCCGGTCCGCGCATACACCTCCCCGCCTGGGACGACATTGCAATACAACACTATGACAGTCACGCCCACCTCCCAACACACTGCTCCTCACAACAAAGAGGAATGGCTGCCCGAGGCCCCTACATCATAGCCTGTGAACGCTGTGCTCCTCTCATGCTATTGCCCCAAACCGCTATACCAGACAGAGCGCACCCACTACCCTCATCAAGGCCATCAAGATCCCACTCCACTCATCAACAGTATACCTCCTACTTCTTTTTTGCTACCAACATATATATGTCTAGGTACCACCGATTTGGGAACTATATCGTCCTATGCAACGCATCACCATTACTCAGATGCCTGTGCAACCTTTGTGCACCAAGCCTGTCTGCTACACACATCCTAGGCCCACACAACAACTACTGCCAGTAACACGAACCATAGTCCCACTGCCCGCCTCTACTATCCAAGCCCACACTCTTCTTACCATCTGTGCTGGCGGCTTCTAGACTGCGCCATGCCTCATCACCTATGCACAGCCAGCCCCTCTCACTTGAGTTACCGAGCCAGCAGGCCCACAACAAACTGATCACAGCCACAGCCCCCACACTCACCAACCACCTCCGGCAATTAGCATCGGATATCCAGGAATCGGATGCCCTACAGCCTGAGATCATATTCTCTCAGGAATCCCACCACCCGCATCCCTCTACTAGAAACAGTAGCAATAAGACTCAGCAAATTACACTACAGAAGGGAATAGTTTCTTACCTGTAACTCCATTCTTCAGCATTGGTATCTTTCATGGATTCACATGCTTGGAATATTCCCAATCTGTCGACGCTGAATATTCTAAGCATGTGAATCCATGAAAGATCCAATGCTGGAGAACTAGCCCACGCAGCCCTCCCCTGTCAGACACCTCGTACCCCATCACAGAACTTCCAGAAGATGTCTTGCATCCTGCACCTGCCACCCTGATCCACCATCTGTCGCCATGCCCACAACTCCCCCCACCCCACCATGCCTGTGCCCTACCACTCCATGCCGGTTCCCTAAGACATCTCCCTGAAATGTGCACTAAATGTGCGCTCCCTGGGAGAACACGCCATTGAAAACCACAACCTAATCCTTGACCTCATCCTCCTAGCCATTGCAGAATCCTGGCTACACAGCGCCTCTGGACCAATTCTTGCTCTCGCCATTCCACCCTCATACACCATTCTCAGAACTGACCGTACCAATGCAGTGGGAGGAGGCATAGCCCTCATCACCAAATCTTCTTTAGACATCCGTTGCTCCCCCATATCAGCCATTACGGGTCAAGGAACATTACTACTAAAACAGTCCATTAATCCACAGTCCACCTACAAATAACCTATTAACTCCATCGTCAACCTACTGCACCTAACGGGACAGAATCAGACATCCCTTTGCTGGTCACCCCCTACTCCAACCCACACCAAATGCATAATCTTTGGATACATGGACCTGGGTTACAAGGACACAGCAGCACACCACAAAGCCAGGGCACTCACTGAAGCTTTCAGAGACATGAACTTCACTCACAGCCCCCCACACACAAAAGGTCACATCTTAGACTGGTTACTCTCAACCAACGCCAGCATTAACATCACAGCCATCAACCATGTACCCTATTCCGACCACCACATAACAGAATTTCCTCTCCTGCACACCCAATGTCCTACATGAAAACCTGCTACGCAGACTCAGGTCATGGTAAATACCAAGAAAATAACTCACAAAATGCTCAGACCCATGCTACTGTCTGCACTCACCCACATCCCTCTCAGCTCCAACGAGCCAAAAGTCAATCGATTTTTACCACCACTGCCTCCAACTCACCAACCTCATGCTCTATTAAAATTCAAAAAGCCCAAACCCACTAACGTTTGGTTTTCTGACAAGTTTGTTGCCCTCCGCAGGTCCAAGAGAGCACTTTAACATCTCTCCAAGAGACACCCATCCAGAGGCAACTCCTCAAACCTTCCCAATGCCTCTTTAGCATACAAAAAAGCAGTCATCTGGCACAAAGGAGCCTTATGACAAAAATATCTACGAGCTCCAACACAAAGGAACTATTTACCATACTAAGAGAACTGGAGTCACCAGTGCCTACCAATATCCACACCAGGGCTGACACACTGTGGTGCACTACTATTCAAGACGCTCTCGCCAATAAAAGTCTATCTGCTGCGCAATAAAATCAATCCAAACAAATCTCAACTTGCAGCCAACCCTGCAGTGTGGTCGCACTTGTAGATCAATCTATAGCGACTCACCTTACTGCCACGCTGCTTCTCCCCAATCTTCCAAAAAATGGTCTCAGACACCACCCAGTTACTCAAACCCTCCAACTGTAGGGGAGATGCTTGCTGTGCGCACATCGTCAAACATGGTGCTGCCACCATGATCCCCACTATAACAGATTTCGTGATGGTCTACTTCAAAACCTGAACTGTGCCTGTAGCACCACATCTGCTTGGGTCACACCTCTCCTAAATGTTTTTTTAATACAAAATTAAAACTCTACACCCTACCGTGACTACCAACTACCGTCCCATCACCACCGTGCCCTTCCTGCTTAAGATCCTAGACTGCATTGCCTACCTGCACGTACAACAATACCTTGAGCAGTACTCAGTACTCAGAGCTAGACAGTCCGGCTTCCGCCCCAGGCACTGCACCCAAACTGCTCTACTGAACCTTAAAATCCAGCTAGCCAGGATTTGCGATTCTGGCAACATAGCTATACTCCTGCTCCTTGACATCTCGGCTGCTTTCATCTTGGTACATCACGACACACTCGTCCCGCACCTCAGCTCAGACTTCTCCACAGAAGCCACCACCTGAGTGAGATCATTCCTCTGCGACCACACCTCCAGGGTTGCGATCGAAAATGCAGCAGAACATCCCAGCCCCCATTGGTGTTCATCAAGGCTCCTGCCTATCCCCCAAACTGTACAGCACTTATACCAAAACGCTCTTTGATATCCTGGACGCCCTAGGCATCACCTATACAAATTTTGCAGACAATACACACTTCCTCATCCCCTTCACAGGCAACTACCCTTACAATACCATCACCATAAATAAGGTATATAGTGCCATACAAAACCGGATGGCCAAATACAACCTGTGTTGCAATGACGAGAAAACAGAGTTGCACCTTGTAGGCTCGTCCAATCAACTGAAAACCCTGGAAAGCCCATATTCGTCCTTTCACATTGATGGTATCTCCATCCCTGTTCTTAAACAAGTAAAAACCCACTCTGATGTCTGGCGCGGTTGTGATGTACACAGCAGGAAAAGGCACAAACATGTTCTTGTTTGCTTACACTGTGGCGCATAAAGGTACTATGTTGCTATAACGAATGCTGGCGGCCCAAACGCAGACGTCCTCAACTGTTCAGCGGACAGCTTGCTGAGTAGCAGCTGGCTGACTGTGGTAGGTTAGGTGTTTGTAGGCTCCTATAGTGTAGACCAGTGGGAACTTCAGGTTGGGTGAAGTATAGGGAGGGGGGGATAGTTGTGAGCTCCTGTTCAGGAAACAGATGCCTCAGGTTGGTTGAATTATGGGAAGGTGGGTGGGGAAATTATTTATTATGGTTTTTCGTGGGTCCGAGACACACTGCACGCATACTTCTGAAAATTTGCATCACACTTCGAGACAACAATATGAGCATCTCCCCAGAACCTCATGCATACTGTTCAACAGCAGCCCTTTTACCTCAGATGGCAGCGTCGGGCAGTGACGTAAAAACCCTATGACTCCTGACATGGAATGTCAATGGACTAGGTGGTGGGATTAAAAGGAGACTTGTCACCCAACTTTAAAGAGGCACTCACCGGATGTGGTGTTGCTAACTGAGACCCATCTGGCGGACACCACCTGTAACCTATTTAAAAGCAGCAATTACCGCATGGCGCTGCATGCTGGTTTCACCACGGGCTCGAGAAGCGTACTCATACTGGTTCACAAAAGGCTCCCTCTCATACTTTCCAAGGTGTCGCAAGACACAGGGGGTAGATATGTCTACATGACTGGGACGCTGCGGAACGAAACCATAGCAATATTAGCTGTGTACTCACCACCCACATTGATGTCTACATTCATAGAGGATATTACTCCCCTGATAGTCAACGATACCTCATACATACTAATCCTGGGAGGTGATTTCAATAAGGTCATGAACATAGGAATGGACGGCACGCAGCTAAGGGGTAGAAACCCTGACATTCACACGAAACTGTCTACCTTCACCGCGGCATTGGGGCTGAGAGACGTATGGCACGATCTCCACCCCGACGCCTGAGAATGCTCATTCCACTCAAGGGTTCATGCTTCTCTCTCAAGGCTGGATTACTTCATTCTGCCAACAACAGATATACAGAAAGTGGTCAGCGCTACCCTACTCCCGCGCGGAATCTCTGATCACTCGCCCTTGCTAATGGAACTGACAACGACAAGGCCACTTCCTCCGCCCTCCTGGCGCCTTAATAGTTATTATCTTGGCAACCACGAAAACCTACTTCGAACTGAACACAGGGTCAACTGATGACCCAAGGGTGGAATGGGAGGCGTACAAAACAGTGCTGCGGGGAGAGATCCTCTCCTGGACAGCGGCACATAAAAAAGCACACTTAGAAAAGGCGAGAGAAGTGGAAGAACAGGTGGAACAAGCAGAACAATTGCATCTGGCGTTGGACCTGCCTGATACTAACCGCTCACTAGTGCTTGCCCAAAAGAAATTGCAAAACGCAGCCCTAGACAACTCCAAGCAAGCGCAAAGAGCGATGCATGCCAGAATATACGAGACAGGTGACAAAGCAGGTAAAATGCTGGCGTGGCCAGAACGCAGAGATGAGGGGCACAAGCAAGTTAGAATGATTAAACCCGATAATATGGAACTGTTGTTAGTTAACCGATCAAGATATTGCGGAAGGCTTCGCAGTTTATTACGCTGAACTTTACAAGGCTCATGATACCCCCGCGAACACCTCTGTGCTAGAGGAGATTACCCTCCCAAACTTAACTAGTGCACAGAACGACCTGCTTGAAGCAAATATCACAGAAGATGAGCTGGTGCTGGCCATATAGCAGCTCCAGCCTGGGAAAACACCAGGGCCGAATGGCTTCCCAGTGGAGATATGGAAAAGAATAGAATCAAATGAAATAGCCCCACAACTCCTACGCATGTACACACACTCGAGGACACAAGGTCATTTGCCCATCGACCTGCGGAAAGCCACTTTAATTGTGATACCAAAGCCCGATAAACCCCCAGATAAGTGTAGTTTGTATAGGCCAATTTTCCTAACAGTGAAACCAAAATTCTGCCGAACCGACTACAGAATGTTATTATGCCACTGATACACCTGGATCAATGTGGCTTTAGGCCCAAAAGTTCCACGCGTATGAACATACATAGGCTGCACGCGGCACTAGAAAGGTTCCCTACTCTCCAAGGTCCCCTAGCACTCTTGGCGATAGACTTCAAAAAAGCTTTTGACTGGGCCTACTGGGAGGCATTGTGGGAAATAATGTGTCAAATGGGATTTGGGGAATGGTTTATGGGTTGGGTATAGCTACTATACAAATCCCCTGAGGCCGAGACCAGGGTGAATGGGTGGCCATCAAACCCTTTAAATTAGGCAAAGGGACAAGACAGGGCTGCCTCTTATCTGCAATGCTCTTTACACTGGCGATAGAGCCACTAGCTATATTGCTAAGGGACATGCAGACGTAGAACGTATTTCGATGGACAGATGACTGGGAGGACAAGATCTCGCTATACGCAGACGAGCTACTCCTGTACCTGGCCGACCCTGCATCCTCATGTCCAATAGTAACACTCCTGCTGAAAAAATATGAATCCTTCAGCGGTCTGAGGGTAAACTGGTCAAAAATCTGCATTATTTCCGATTAAAGATATAGAGAGTGCTGTTTCGCACAACTGCCCTTTTCGTGTTGAAAGTCGTCATATCTGGGGGTCCAAATTACAATAAATTTGAGCGAATACGTGACAAGGAATCTCCATCCAATCATAGACCGCTTTACTGAAGATGTCAAACACTGGAAAGCCCTACCATTGACCCTATTAGGGAGAGCAGCATTATTTAAGATGATGACCTTGCCGCGATTCTCGTACATCCTCCAAAATGCCCCACTACGCATCCCCACATGTGAATTTCACAGGATTGACAAAACCCTTAGAAAACTCCTATGGAACAATGGACACCCGAGGCTAGCACTCCACACCCTTCAGCGGTCCAGTTGGGAGGGGGGCATTGGGCTGCCACGCCTACAGACATACTATTGGGCAAGCCAAATGGCGGCAATAAATGACATGCTACACGGAGATCCAACACTTCCCCACATTAAACCCGATACCACGAGGGGAGCGACTAGAACCCCACTGGAATCCCTATATCAGAAAACTAACGCTAACACCTCATAACAATGTCCCACCGGACGAAAATCTGGGCGGAGGCACACAAGCACAAACTGGGAATCACCTCAGTGCAACCACTGTGGGCAAACAAACATATTTCTGAGTTGGATAAACTCCCGAAATGGCAGAGCTGGATAGCAGCAGGGATAACAATAGTGAGTGTTGTGATCGCGGAAGGGGAGATTGTGCCCTTTGATCTGGTTGGCAACTTTAACCTCCCTGTTACTGACCAGTACCGACACATGCAACTAAGTCATGCACTACAACGTTATCTCCCTGATTGGAGTAAAATGGCAGAATGAACTCCCATAGAGAGGAACCTAGTCTTAGACCGAATACATGCCAGAATCCCCTCTGTGATGTATAATGCTCTTACCTCCTTTGCTACGCCTGATTCAGAGAGTTTGAAATCAGAATGGGAAATGGATAATTCTAATGTACCCAAGAGAAACGGCCATATCAGCCAGGCTTTGCCTCATCCAGCTCAAAATTCTACATAGAATATACTATCCAAGGGTAGCACTCTATCATTGGGGAAAAATCACGGACCCTAATTGCCTACGCTGTCACCAGGAAGAGGGCACTTTCTTCCACATACTTGTGGACGGTTGGCAAATTAAAGTATAATGGCAACAATGTTGTGATACGTGGTCAGAGGCACTGGGTTGCACTGTGGCTAGAGATCCGAAGCTAATGCTGTTGGGCGCAGAGGATGAGGGAGCAATGTCACGCAATGATAAATTGCTGTTTTCAACCTCCACGGCACTGATTAAACGCAACATTGCTAAACTGTGGGGGTCCAATGTAATTCCAGAACATGTACAATGGCTTAATGATGTAGACGCATGCATAGCAAAGGAGCGACGACTATACGCAGCCAGGGGCTGCCCTGGGAAAGCCGATAAGATCTGGGGGAAATGGGAGAATGCTCATAAGGATGCTGGAAATTTTTTACTGTAGGCTCAATACAACTACCGTGTAATTGTGGATATGTAACATTGCTATTACTGTGTGCTGCCAAACCTTGGACCCGAGAGTTGTTAGAATGTTAAGGTTGATGGACTCCACTGAAGTCAATGTTTTATTTGTATTGTGTAATGAGAAAATCAATAAAAACGTGTGATTAAAAAAAACTCTGGGTGCACCTCGATGCTGAGCTCACCATGACTTAGCATGTCAATGTCCTTGCCTCCTCAATAGCTCATATCCAAGTTCCTCACCACCACCACCAACTGGCTCACCCTTTCGAGGGCCTTAATACTCAGTAAACTTGATTACTGTAACACACTGCTCAAGGAACCTGAGCCTCCAAACTGGCTGAGGTCCAACTCCTCCAAAATAAAGCCCTCAAGCTGCTATGAGGTTCAGCCCCTCGGACCACATCCTGGCAGCACGCCTTGAATCACACTGGTTACCAATCAAAGCACGCATAGACTTTAAGACCCTCTCCATCGCCCACTGCTACATCTATTGGGGAGCCCCCCCCGTCTGCCCAAATGATACCATTGCAAGGAAAAAGAAGCAACTACTTTGGTCCTTGAGAAACATCTCGCTTAACACTCTCCACTTCAAATGTGCCAAAGTGGGCGCATGAGTTTAAGGGTCACCACACCCACCCTTTAATACCCTACCACCCCATACCACATTCAAGAGACTACTAAAAATGTGGTTTTTCGACAAATATGACTAAGCTTATGCATCAAGCTGCACCTCATCGGCACAGCACTTTCAGACTATTAGCCATGTTTGCTAAATGTCTTACCTGTCTCCACACTCCATTCAAACACTGCGATACCTCCGGGTCTGGGCGTTATAAAAATGTTATAAATGAATAAAATAAATGAAACTGAAGGTCATCAGGAGACACTTCCCAATGGACGTGCTGGTGGGGATACCACCTCACACCTAAAATAACAAACTAGGTAAACATATATACAAGGTACTTACATACTCCTTCAAAACATTCACCCTTTCAATTCCTGTAACCTCGTCTAATCTCCAAACACAGACACACTCCAATTCTATCCTTGCTTTACCCGCCAAAAGTAAGCTCACGTGAACCCAAAGTGCTGCAAAGTGGCACTCCTTCAATTTACCCTGAACAGCTGGACCACAGTACCACGCCTCAGGGGAACAGACACCCCTCTAACCGATTTGGCTCCTGCGAAACTCAGTTTATCATGCACAAAAAAATGGTTCCTGCAGATAAGCACTGCAGCAGAGTAGTGCGGACAGGAATCCCCCAAAATCTCAGAACAGCATGGGCTCCTACCTGGCTCGCCAAATGTGTGGATGGGCCTCTAATCCCCGTAACCCAAAATAGGTCTACCACTTAAGAAGTAAGTGCACAGTTGTCCATAAAGCAAGTTTACTGTACAATCAGCCAGGAGGTGCTAGATGACGCTGTAGAGTCAAACTAACACAAGTCTCCATGAACACCAGACAAACACTTCATATTAAATACATTTTGCAACAGTTGAAATCCAATCTTCTCTAATTCCTACCATATCATTGGTCACCTTTATCTAACTGCCAAAATCGGGTCATATTTACAGCATACACCGTTCAAGGATTTCTCTGTGGCAGGTCATGCTATCACATAGTTAGTTACACATTTAAACACAAACCTAATTCATTAATGTTCCAGCTGGCCTAGGACCTTCTAACCCCAGACGTGATTGCACATGGTTTGAAAGGACACTTCAAACAATATGGGAGGGAGAGAATAAACACGTTTCCTTTGAACTGGTGATAACTATCTCACACGCCCAGACTTGCTGAAGTCCTTGGAACACTCTAATCTAAACATCTACCAATTCAACATGCATGACCTCCAGACACAACCTGAGAAAATAATTGAAATCCATAAAGTATCTGTCAACGTTGCCCTCAGTTGTCTCTTCACCTCTGGTTTATTACTGAGCCACAAACAGATGGCCAGAATCCCCTGGACAATAAATATAAAGTGCCCAAAAAGATTGCATCTCCTTTCCGCAATACTGGCAAGTCATGGCTGGAACCGACCATCTGATAATGTTGGCTCTACTCATTGCCTTCCCTCGGCCTCCAACCCTGCAAAACCAGTTCTACCAGTTGCAGAGTTCACCTCACAAACCTGACTGCAGGGCCTGGCCAAACTATGAAAAAGCACACAGCATACAGATTTGTACATTCACCATGTACCCAAACTGTCCCAAAACATATTTCCGTCCAGACCCCCATGCATGAATGGCGGTACTACTGCGTCCACTTCTCAGTGTTTTCTTCATGACAAATCTCCTTTCTCCGATGCGCATTATTAAGCTCCTTGTTGTCCAATTTTCTAGGCGCTTCATGGCACACAATACCTATATTGTATTTATATTTCATCAGCGATTGACATTTATCTTGCTGCGTGCATGCAAATCTAGATGCATCAACTTAAATACAAAGTAACAAATCCCATTCTCACTAATTAAGCTGAACACATGTAAAACTGCAACATCGCGCCATCTTTGCCGTTCTCTCAATCACCAATAGGGTGCGCGCAACGTGAATCCCTCTCTCTCACTGGGACCTTTCCTGACCACCCAAAGACTGTAAACAGCCAAAAGATATGTTCTGAATGTAAAGGTTGGCTGGCATCATGGCAAAACAAAGTTGAGTGGGGTGTTATATGACAGGAAGGGTATGGTTTTTAATGCATTACTTTGCGAATTCAATTAAGAATAATTATCTGTTGATTTGTTTTGGGGGTTGTCAATAATAACCATAAAATCTGTATGTAAAACTTAATAAAGACATTATTTAAAAGAGCAAAGATGAATTAGATCATACAAAACCCTTACTCAGCACTGTGAGCTTGGCCTGTCGTGAGCGGAGTGCTGCCTCAGTGGCCTGGCATTCATATAGTTTGTCATCATCCAGTTCAGCATCTGTAATCTCCAGGTTACACTGCCCAGATTCTGGGTCTCCTATGATCCGATAACGGGGCCAAGCTATGTGTAAGAAGAAATTGAAAATGTCTCAATATAAGGTAAGCACTGGTGTATTAATTACATATAGAGCAGGAATTCAATGACAAAAGCAAACCACCCTTGAAGGGTAATGACTTATAACAAGTTACATCAATGTTCAACTCGGTAGAACAATGCCCAAAGTTGGTTGAAAAACAATTAAAATGATTCCTCAACTCGGACACCAATGTGTTTCATGCACAACGTTTTCTGCTGTGCCTGAATGCCCCACCCAAGTGCCCTGTGTGCCCTGTGTGCCCCAGACCCTTGTATTCAGAAAATCATCACTTCTTCACCCAGATACCCCAGCCCTCCACATCCAACTGCCTGCCTCCCCTGCCACTACTGAGCTTCCTCCAGACGCTGGTCTTTCTTTTTCTTTCATCATCAAACAACTTCTGCCATAAGTGACAAGCTTGGGTTTTAACAGCATCATACCGTCTTACGGCAACTATCTCTTTAGGAGGTTTTAAATAGTCCTATTGTGAAAAAAGGACTACTGCCCTGCCAGAGTACAGGAGGAGTAATTAGTGAATAAATCTCCTACTCCTCCCCACACACTAGATCAGCAGTGATCTGTGATGAATCAAGGGATCCAGCCAATTCTCAGGGGGATGCCTTACCTTGTGAGGCTAGAAGGTGAGTCTGCTATGTGATATTCCCCCTAGAGGTGGCGGTAAGTGGTACCTCACAGGAAGAGACACCCATTCGAAGAAAGAACTCCGTCCGTAACCCTCTATCATATGATTCCCTCACACCATCAATGCCTTAGGAAATCCAACTTGAACACACCACTGTTTGCTATTGTGACACTACTTCGAACACTCAAATGAAAATCAATCGTACCGTGAAGAACAATAGAGGAGTAATGCTGATCACTCTACCATTGAAAATGGACAGTACTGTGAAGAGTAAGACTAGTAGAGTGATGAAGAATACTTCATGGAGAGTGAAAAAGGACTATGATGCTCTGCTGGGGAGGACCCAATTAATCAGCTTAAAAAGAGAAGGACACTTAGAGAGTCAGCGCCGTGAAGGAGAAGCCAGGAATTTTCAAACCTACGTTGCAGGGACAGAAGAACGAAGCAAGGAAGTCCTGTGCCCTGTGAAGGCACCCAGCTCTGGTACAGAGAAGTACAGAGGGAGCTGGAACCAGGAGAACAAAGGGGAAGAAAGCCCTAAGGCAGACCTGCCGCAAGTGGTGGCGTGATCCAAGAAGGGTGGAGAGTGCCGTCCGTGAACAGCGCAGAGAGCCCCGCGATCGGGACTACACGGAACGAGTGTTGAGAGAGCAAGAGGGTCAGAGAAGACTGCAAAGCCAAACTGACCAGAAGAACTCCCGTACTGAGAAGCGGTCCGGTGTCTGCAAACCCCTGGAGAAGAGGTAACGGGGACAGCGGGAAACCCGGGAGGCATATCTGAATTAACAAATGTGTAGATCTTACTCGTATCAGTGAATATGCTGATTGGAATTCAAGAGTAAACCATTGCTGGCACTAAGGCCGAAATTCCAATGGAAAGGAATGAAGAAATATCAACAAAGAGAATAACAAGAATGGTTATCTCTGTACCAGTGAAGGTGGGGGCAATCAAACGAATAATAGAAGAACAAGTAAAGAATAACTAGGGACACATTCTTGTACTGGGACAAGTAGGCTAAGTGAAGAATACTTGGGGACTCTGCATACTCGTCCCAGTAGAAACATTTGTTAAAGAGTGCTTCGGGACTCAGTCTATTTGTCCCTGTATAATGATAGCAAAGAAAGGAAACAAGTGGACAAATAATCCACAGAAAAAAATTGGTTTGGATCAGAACAAGCAAGGCGAATACAGGCAGTGAAAAATAGACACTGGAAGTTGCCAAGAAGAGGAAGGGTCTGAAACCTCATTGGATATATCAAATGACTTTTGTACAGGAAGAAAAGGGGACAACCCAGAGGTGGAAAAGTCCCCTGGAAGAACTAAAAGAACTCCTTCAAGAAATCACGAAAAGCTATTTAAAGATATCTGAGCAAGCCTGTCCAAGAGAAGGGAGTCATTCTCCATTTGGTTGTTTTGTTTAGTCATAGGGTCAGGGCAAATTAGTTTTGGACAGACCGGCTATTGCCTTGGACTACACTAATGATGACGAGCAGCCTAGTTAGTTTTGTGTTTGGTAGGGAAAAACCCTTAGAACAGGGATAGATAGGTATTTTTCTTATTATTTAAATAAAGTTGTACAACTAAAATGTTGTACTACTGAAATGCCACCACTTGGCTTCTCTTGATCTATCACAGATTCCAAAGGTGAAAGGCACAGTCCAACAATTATAGCTCCTTCGCTTCCTAGGGTAGCATAGGTTATAAGCTTCAGGAGGCCTGCACGCTAGCAGACCAAATTACAAAACTACTTGGGTACCAAAATAAAATGCCCAACCATGGTTCTATAAAAATAGGTTGCTGTAAATGAACTAACAATTCAAATACTAATCAAAAACACTAATGACCCGCCCCTGTAAGGTAAAGAGAATGCAGACTTTGGAATAAAGGGGCACTCTGGGTTTCAAGACAGGTGTGCAAAGGGCATGGTTTTTAGCAGCAATGTCAAATTCACTGAATATGTCTTTAAAAAAGTAGAGAGTGAGGGTGTTAATAGTTACTAGGACCTTTTGGGCAGGCCAAGGCGACAGAAACACTCAAAATACCTTTTACTTGTTCTTCGGGCTCACAGTGTCGATTCAGGCACTTTGAATGCGTTGAGTTGGTCTCAAGCCATTTCAAGTCAGTGGGACTAATATCTGGTATTTTATCTACCCCCTCTCTTAGTAACTGGAAGGGAAGATGAATCCCAACTAAGCAATCAAATAACTATGGAGACAAGACCATACATCTACTAGCATACAGCTATACTGCATTGATCAAGAATAAGAAACATTGTAACAACAAGATGATTTATTTTTTGAGAGCTAAATAAGTAAGAATGAACAACAAATGTCACTATATGTAATGAGCCTAAATAGCTACTGATTACTTTCACACATGTATATATATATATATATATATATATATATATATATATATATATATATATATATATATATATATATATGTATATTTCTATTGAATCACAGGAACAAGTATTATTCAAACAGAGTTAAAACCCCTCCCGATGAACCGCCTGACTATATAAGACGGGGAAACACGTGTCAAGGGACTTTGAGATGAGTGAATCAAGAGTGCATATAAAACTCATTAAGACAATCTCAATTACTTTACAAAGAGAAAAGTAATTGTTACAAAAACAAAGAATATGAATCAAATTCAGATTTTGGATTCAAGAATCTGACAAATTAAAAACAATTGGCGCAACACAAACAAACCCGCCTCCTCCTTTGGTATGCTTCCGAGGCACTGGACAGCCTCAGTGCCATAGGGTTTGACATTGCAGCCTGTTGAGCAAAGGTAAGAAATTCAATTTCCAGATATTTATAAACCATTCATTGGATTCGCCAACAGCTGCATTCAGGCTGTTCTAGCATAAGATTTATATTCAGTGGTGTTAGGGAGAATTCTCCAGAATGGCCAATTTCCCTTACCTACTGAGTCCCTGAGCAGCTTTGCTGGATTTCTAGGATTTATTGTTTCACCTGGTAAGAGTGTGAGCCTTTTTTCCCACTCTTACATGTGTTTCTCTGTGTGTGTTCAACATGTTTGTGTTCATAGACTGTGGAGCTTCACCTACTCCATAGGCATCATCTTTTTAATGTGTGTTACACAGCACCTTCAATGCAGTGACACAGGGTGGTCTTTTTCAGATTTCCCCCTTTAAACTCAATTTTCTGGGACTGACTACTGTCTCCCAGAACATGTAAAGTTGCCATTGACTTTATTATTCCTTTTAAATCCACAGACCCAGTACAAACTATCTTACACAGAGTTCTGGAAAGGGTTAATAGTTATCCCTTTTTGTCTGTTTCTCATGGAACATTATTTCGTTCCCTTTTCATTAAGATTTGGCTGGTGGCAGTGGTATCTACCATATTCTTTTTGAAAAAGTATTTCTCGTGTTTTACTCTGCGCGCCAAACCAGGTTTGGTTCCTTTGTTCGCCGACCTTTGGCGGGCTTCTGCACAGAAGCCCTCCTTAGGCACCTGAATGTCTGAGGGGGACAAGATTTGAGGGAGGGGTTTGAGACTCCCTGCACAGGGTCTCCTTGGAGACCCATGTCGCACTCGGTGGGATTGGCTGCTGTGACTTTCCTGCTGGGACAGCCACCCTGCAGTGTGATTGACAGGCAGGCTGTGTGAATGGGGGAAAACTGCATATAAGGCAGGTCTCTGAGACTGAGAAGGCAGAGTGGCCACGGGATCGAGAGAACCGAAGAGAAGCTGACAGAAGAGGACCTCTACCACAACTGAACCTCCCGTTGATGCCCTGCTGCAGGTCAGAATCTTCAAACTTTGACGAAAGGGAAGATCTGCAAGGAATCTTCTCCCCTTGAGCTGGTGGGACCAACCAGTTTGCCAAACTGCAAGCCAGGCCACTCTCCTCTGGTCGAATTTGCTGTGCACAGCTACAGTGAACCGGATGGCCAGGAGGACTGGACCCTTCTTGGGTTTTAAGGAGCACACCTTTTATTTGTTGCTTTGCTGTGCTGCTGGTTTCTTCCCTGGGCAGTGCAGGACCCTCCAGTCTTCCTACTTTGTGTCAGTCCGACAGTCACTCCAGAAACCGTGAGCCTGCAGGACCTGCCAGAAACGTCCACCTCAGGTACAGCCTTCTGCTCCATTTAAGGTACTGTTCAAATCTGATCTGCTTGAAATCTTTTGGCAATCCGAGGGCTTGTCCTTCTTTATTCTTTAAAGTAACTTTTCATCCGACCAACTTCGTTCTGAACTCTTGGCAAAGACTTAACGTGAACTACACTGAACTGTGTGATCCTCTGCAAAGACTCTGGTCCATTGACTTTCCCCCAGGCCTATTGATTTGATTTCCTCACCGTAGTTGCCTTTTCTAGATTGCCCTACTTACTTACTTGTTGGTGCTGCTCAACTTTTGTCTAACTTTGTCTTTCCTTCCCTTTTAAATTGCTGGAGTGCCATTTTGCTCACACTTAATTTTGAGCTTAACTTGTCCAGAATTCATTGGGTGGTGTGTAGTGTATCAAGATTGTGATTTTTCAACTACTTGATAATAGTGAAATGTTTCATAACTTATGTGTAAATAAATGTATATTCTTTTACTCAGAAACCTTGAGTCATTGTTTGTTTGAACCATAGTAATTGCTGTCCTTTGTGTAACTATTGATACTGCTCACTTTACTCTTGAGATAAGTCTGTCTGCTCAGCCATCGCTAGCACTTTACTGTGTAGTACAGGCTTGCACGAAAGATGAATTTGTACTGTCACTTGTAGTCTTAATTGTGTGTGGTGTTCCCAAAGGGTACTGCATATGATTCTGCCTAACAAGTGGATACGGTCCAGGAATGGGGTGCAAGCCTATGGCTGCCATAGGCTCAAAAGATAAGAAACCAGGCAGGCGATATGTTGGTATCGTGTCTCAAGACAGCTTGAAGAGATCCAATGATGCGGTACCGTTCTCCAGTGGCGATGAGCTCAACGACAGCTGTAGCGCAGGAAGACGATGGACTGAGTCAGCAGCACGACAGCAGAATGAAAATCAATGATAAATGCAAAGAGCCTTATGGTCTGTTCAGGTGAAACTCTGTCCGACACAGTGAATACACAGAACGCCCTGGCAGAAAGGTCAATGTAAATGGAGCGGACAAAAAAATGTAATGGTTTGGCCAGTGTAATTAGGGATTCCCAGACACCAACATGTTATAACCAAAGATGGCTTATATTTAGATGCATCTGCGACCAGGTTCTGAGAGCACACAACTACACAGGACTGCTCACGATCCAAGGCAGATCCTGGATGTTGACGCTTTGTGCTCCATCAGTCGATTGGCAGGAATCCACATATGACTTTGTACTGCCATGTTGCCAAACTGCAAGAAAGCTTCAAGGAAGCCGCTGAGAGGTGTCAGTAGACGGGCCCAGCAGAATTAAATGCTTGCTCTATGCATTCTGAAAGAGGGATCTGATTAGAAGAACTCCCTTTCAGAGGAATGTCTACCAGCATCGTTTGAATACTAAAAATCTAAAAAGCTCAGGTTTAATATATGGCATTGTGTCACATCCCTTATTACTTGTTCATACCCTTCACAACCAGGGTTATGTATTTTATTCCACATTTGGAGTCTAGCTTTTGCCCAGTGGAGATTACGCAGTACTTCTTGTTCTTTTACAGAAAAATTATTTAACTCTTGAATCTCCTATTGGCAATACTTGTTGACTATGTCAGGTCAGACTGAGCATCATGAAGATCACCCTGGCAACACATCTGAAATGATGAGGTGTGCAATGGCAATATGGTCCTTATGATATTCAAGTAAAAGTGTAAAACAAAAGAACAATGGATTCCTGCTGACCAATTTTCAACCTCCAAATGTCCCTGTTGGTTTCATAGACCTCTGCATCAGTTTGAAAGTTTCTTGAGTAAGTTTTGAAAGACAGAAAATAAATCCTATATATGCATGCATAGGAGGTCACACAACTTGGGTAACCTGGACAACTGTGCCTGCCTGAGGTGCTTGGTGACAGGGAGCTTTGTTCAACATGTTAAGGGTAATTAACATTTATTTAGACTGGCATAATAACTTCCATTATCATTTTGAACGTTTCAGGAGGCAGTATTTTGATCATGCCGAACTGAATTTAGGACTTTTTTATGGAAGCTTGTATTTTTTTTTTTCTTTTTTTAGGAATTGAGGGGAGGGTTTTGGGAAATAGGATAGGCCATTCATTGAACATTTAATTGAATGCAAGGGCTCAAATACACAAATGGATAGCCTAAAGGCAAGGCATAATGCTTTTATGTCTTCATTTAAATCCCCACTCCATTTTTTATTTACGTTCAAGGCATAGAAGCGGCATGAAGTGGAGTTCAGATGTATGCTGTGCTTTCCTCCTCCACCTTGAAAGTAAATTAGTTTCTGTCTGCATGAGAATTTCATGCAGATGTACACAAATTGTTTCCAAAGAACACCGCCCCCACTTTGCACTTGCTAAAGCATGCAGATTAAATGGGAATGAAATGGTAAATGGCGTATGTAAAGCACAATTTGCAATCAGCACTTACATTTTTGCAAGATCAAGCGTAAAAATTAAAGGCGATTTTGCCAGTTTTGCTCTTTGCTTTTACACTGCGCGTTTCAAAAGCTGAGAATTGCATGCAGGGGACCTAACAGCAAATAAGTGTGAATGTGGGTGGTACCCTGTATGAAATAAACACATACTATAACATGATCCCCAAAGTGTTTGTAGGTTGCAATTGTCTGTCAGTAAAAACAAAAAGGTTACTCAGAATTTGGGGAAGGGGTTAGGGGAAATGCAATTGTGTGTTCGGCTCCAGCATAGTGCATGTTAGGGGAGTTTTTCTTAAGTCCAACTGGTAGTAAGACTTTAGAGTAAGCTATCACAGTGGCATGTAGATCTCCAACTCTTAGTATCAGTCTGTACTAACTCAGGACCTTGGTAGAATGGCAGAGCAGTCAGGCTTATCTTAAGAGGAAGAGGTGAGCTTTAGGTAAGTACTATGAACCTTAGCTAGACTTGCACATCAAAGGAACTCTTACACTTATAATTTATATGAAATTATATATACACCAGAATCACTTTAAATACTTTAGACGATTACACTTGAACACTTTTGCGTTTGTTTGAGGTTACATTTGTAACAATATTAGAAAGGAAAGAGACAATGTTATCGTATTATCCCTTATTACGCGCACCTGCAGTTTTCAACAGTTCATATGGTAATACATTTACTTCGCAAACACATACAGTAAAGTCACTTTACGGAAGGAAAAGGGTTAGTTAGCACAACATTAGCTTGGTTCAAGGCTCTAGAGAGGGTTTCTTTGCACAGCAAGTCTCAAGTCCAAAAATGCAACCCTAGCTAAAGGCAGTTGGGACAGGGCTCAAAATCTTGACAAGCAGTAGAATGTAAAGAGTTCCAGAGGATTTCTACCAGTCTCTAGTGTTATAGAAGAAGCAAGTTAACAACTAACAAGGGAGACCTGTAAAAGGACACAATGAAGGCGCACAAGCAGCAGCTTGAGTCAGCGGTAAGGGAGTAGTTTCTTACTGTTAACTCTATTTCGAAGGGATTGTGTCCTCCGAAGTATTCCTTATCTTGATAGATCACTTCAAGCTTGCTGGCCTCGGAACCTTTTTTCAGTAGAGGGCGCTGCGCGTCAACCTCCCTCGAGTCGGTGTCCCTCGAGAGCCTCCGTATCGGCGCTGACGTCATCATCCGTATAAAAAGACTCGCGCAGCGTCCGTTGCTCAGTTCTGTTTTTCCGCGCTTCGTGGGCCTCAGAATCGTGTTGCTCAGTTAGTCAAAGTATATTACTTATTCCTCGAGTATATATTACTCGTTTTGATGGCTTCCAGATCTGAACCGTCGACACCACGGTCCGGCTTCAAAAAGTGTGGAGATTGTGGAAAGAAAATGTCGTTGACGGATCCTCACAGGATCTGTTTGTGGTGCCTGGAATCGGAGCACCATTGTTCAGAATGCGATGACTGCATGTCCATGACGCCGAAAGCCTTGAAGGAGCTTAAGGGGAAGCTCGAAAGAGGTAAGACTCTTAAAACTTCTACTCCCTCGAAAGTTTCCTCGGCAGAGTCGAGACATTCGTCTCCTCGCCATCACGGTAAACATTCTCATTCGAGGTCTCGAAGCAGTTCCCTCTTCTTCGTCTTCTTCTGTTTCCCCTGAAAGGGTCACCTGCCCCACAAAACATAGCTCTCAAGCCAAGTGGGAGGAATTCCATAAAAAGATGCTTAGCGTCTTCGAGAAAGCGGCCTCGACCCCCTCGAGACGGCTAAAGGTGATACCCTGGGTGAAAGACCCGAAAACTCAAAAGGCCGCGAGTCGTTGCACCCGGCGAAAGAAACTACTCGAGAGCGTCCCAAACCCTCGAGAAAAGGCAGTAAGACTGCGTCATCGACGTCTTCGTTGAAGGCCCCTTCGACTCATAAATCTGTGTCATCGACGCCATTATCGAAGAGCCCATCGACGCATAGATCGGTCGAATCGAAGCTGTCCTCAACGACGATGTCGACACTGATAAAGGAGAAACCTATGACTGTCACATCCTCGCAGTCAATAGTCATACCGAGGGCTCCTATCATGACCTCGAGAATGTCATCGATAACCTCGACGACTCTGAGTAGGATTCTGATCCTCTCGAGTTCTTAGAGGTCGCTTCATACCTTTTCAACCCCCTTTTCTGTTTCTTCGAAGCCTTTGACTTCCGCGTCGACGACGTTGACGTTTTCTCAACCGTTTACCACAAGCTTAGCCCCTTCTGCTTTAGAAATGGTTTTAAAGCCTTTTCCAAGGTCAGATTATTTCAATGGCTTGTCCTCCATTTATGAAGGTGAGGATTCCGATCAGGAAAGACCTTTTGGGTTGCAGAGAACTACAACACCTGTACCAGAGGAATTTTTCTCTGAAGAAAAGAGGTTGAAGGACCTGCAAGATTCCTTGCATGATGCAAGTGGGTTGGATACTTCCCCAGAAGTAGAATTGGCCAAACCAGACCCAGGGGAACATGCTGAGACCCCTTATAGAACTTTAATGGCAAGAATAATAGAATTCATGGGTTGGTCTACACCTTTACCTACTTTTCAACAAGATGATTTTACAGACATCTTGATTAAAGGCCCACAGTAAGATCCTGTGGTTCCATTCCATACTGCATTGGAGAGGAAAATATCGACCAACTGGGAAACTCCTGAGGTTATCCCAGCAGTTAACAAGAAACTATCTGCCAAATATAGGGTATCTGCTTCTGACCCTGAATATTTGTCAAAACATCCAACTCCAGAGAGTCTGGTTGTCCAAGCAGCAACTTCATCGAACAGTAGATCTGCATACCCTACTGTTCCACAAGACAGGGATGATAAGAGATTTGATGCTATGTCAAAAAATGTCTTTTCTGCGTGTAGCATGGCACTTAAATCCATTAATGCTACTTGTACGCTCGCAAGATTCAGCCATACACTTTGGGAGTGTGCTTCATCAGCGGCCGACTGCCTCCCGGAAAGAGAAGAAAGGGAAGCTTTTCTGAACATCATTAAAGATGGTAAAGACGCAATGTGCGAATCCCTTCAAACTGGCATTGATTCTGCTGACAGTATCAGCAGGGCCATGGCGGCAAGTACTACAATTCGCAGATTTGCATGATTGCGTAAGTCTGGGTTTGCTCGAGATCTACAGGCCAGGCTTTTGAATATGCCCTTTGACGGCTCTTCTTTATTTGGTAAAAGGCTGATAACAGTCTAGAGTAGTTACAAACATCTAAGGCAGCAGCAAAATCCCATGGAGCTGCAATCCGTCAAACTCCCTATCGCCCCTCAGGAACCTCTTGGAGAGGTAGGTCCTTTCTTTTCTATTTCGCATTCGGAAGAGGCAGGGGACAGCCGGCTCAAAGAGGCCAAAAGAAATTTACCCGAGGTGGACAGGTTAAAAGTAAAAAAGCCGCAGCAGGTGCTTCCTTACCCTCGGTCTCTGCATCAGCCGCTTCTAAACCACTCCGAGGACTCTCCTCACAAAACACCAGTGGGGGGCAGGATAACTCAACATCTGACGGAATGGCAGGCTATTACTTCAGATGCTTGGGCATTGGAGACAGTTGCCCAAGGTTACTGCCTGCCTTTTCTACGCACCCCTCAGAGTCATCCACCGGGGAACAACTCTTTGAAGATTCCAGACCCGCTCCTTTTGCAGGAGATTCTAGACCTGCTGGAGAAAGGTGCCATAGAACCGGTACCTGTAGTGGAGAGAAACAAGGGTTGGTATTCCCCCTACTTCTTGATACCGAAGAAGGACGGAGGACTGAGAGAATTGAACAAATTCCTCAGGAAGGACAAGTTCAAGATGGTAACTCTCTCTCAGATCCTCCAGGCCCTCCAGCTTCAGGACTGGCTGGTATCTCTAGACCTTCAGGATGCTTATTTCCATGGGCCAATCCATCTAAAACACAGGAAATACCTGAGGTTCGCAATTGGCAACTCTCACTATCAATTTTGAGTACTGCCATTTGTGCCGACCTCCGCCCGATGGTCTCCACCAAGCTAATGTCAGTAGTGGGTGCAAGTCTAAGGAGGGAAGGGATCCACGTCTACCCCTACCTAGATGATTGGTTGATCAGAGCAGTATCTTCGGAACAAGCTCAGATCCAACTAGATTATGCCTGCCACTTCCTTCACAAACTGAGCTTCTCCCTCAATTTAAATAAGTCACAGATGGTACCATCACAGAGACTCCAGTTCATTGGAGCGGTCCTGGACACTTCCCTGGGGAAAGCCTCGCCACCAGAGGTGAGGGCTCAAGATATTCTGCAGATGGTTCCCAAGTTTCAAAATGCCCAACGTCTCCAAGCCTTCGACTTTTTGAGGTTGCTAGGCCTCATGGCATCCTGCATTTTCCTTGTGCCAGAGGCTCGCCTGAGAATGAGATCTCTCCAGTGGGCACTAAGAACTCAGCGGTCGCAATTCTCAGGGAGAATGACAGATCTCCTTCAGGTTCCGGACAAGGTGGCTCGAGACCTTCAGTGGTGGGCCTGTCAGGAGAACGTTCTGAAAGGAGAACTGTTTTGGCAACCATGGCCGGAGATAACAGTAGTCACGGATGCCTCACTCACGGGGTGGGGAGCCCATGCCAACGACTTGACCATCAGCGGTCGTTGGTCTCCATCGGAGTCCAGACTACATATCAACCTGTTAGAACTGAGAGCAATCAGACTAGCGCTGAAGGCTTTTCTGCCATATGTACAGGGGAAAAATGTCCTGATAATGACGTACAACACAGTGGCCATGCACTACCTCAACAAAAGAGGAGGCGTAGGATCACTGCCACTGTGCAGAGAGGCGATGCAGCTCTGGTTATGGCCAATCCAAGAAGGAATCTCTCTATCGGCAGTTCACTTAGCCAGAGAGAAGAACTTGACAGCGGATGCTCTGAGCAGGCAGAGCACAGTCTCTCACGAGTGGGAGATAGCTCAGGAAGTCCTTCAAGAGATCTTCGCCCTTTGGGGAACCCCTCAAGTGGATCTGTTCGCCACCAGTATCAACAGGAAGTGCGATCAGTTTTGTTCAAGGGAATTTCCCCCGAGAGGAGCTCTAGGGGACGCGTTCATAGTGGACTGGGAGTTTCCACTTCAGTATGCGTTTCCTCCAGTCCCTATCATTCTTCAGATGATCAGGAGGTTGAGAAGATTCCAGAAGACTATGATCCTAATTGCCCCAGACTGGGCCAGGAGAACGTGGTACCCGGACCTTCTGGACATGTCCATCTGCCCTCCAATTCGTCTTCCACACAGGGAGGATCTTCTCTCACAAAAGGGAGGTCAGGTTCTCCATCCAGACATCAAAACCCTCAACCTTCACGCTTGGTTTCTGAAAGGTTGAGATACAAGGATTGGGACCTCCCAGATGACATCATGGAGGTGTTGCTTTCAGCCAGAAGGCCAGCAACAAAGACTTTATACCGCTGCCGTTGGAACAAATTCTGCAGCTGGTGTAGAGAAAAGAATATTGACCCCTTTTCATGTGGTACACCAATGGTGCTATCCTTTCTACTCTATTTGGCAAATTCAGGTCTTCAAGTTGGTACAATCAAGGGCTACCTTGCAGCGCTATCGATCTTCAAGCGCACTGCAGAGGAGCCATCATATTTCAAATTACCATTAGTAATACAATTTCTGAAGGGATTAACTAATGTCTATCCCCCGAGACCGTTCCAAGTTCCCTTATGGGACTTAAATTTAGTCTTGAATTTCTTAATGGGTACTCCTTTCGAACCACTCCACTCTTGTTCGTTAAGATTTCTCCCCCTTAAAACTGTCTTATTAGTGGCTTTGACATCTGCCAGGAGGGAGAGCGAATTACAAGCCCTATCTTGCAAACCCCCCTCATACAATTTTTCACAAGGACAAAGTTGTCCTGCAGGTGAAGCCTCATTTCCTCCCAAAGGTGGTTTCTGAATTCCACATCACTCAGAAAATAACCTTACCCTCATTCTATCCTCCTCCCCATCCAGGGAAAGAGGAAGAGAGGCTACATACGCTGGATCCAAGGTGAGCCTTGAGTTTTTATATGATCAGGCAAGCAGACCAACTGTTCATAGGTTACACAGGGCACAAATTAGGATTGCCAATCACAAAACAGACCATCTCCAGATGGATTATCTTAGCCATTCTAGAATGCTCCAAATTGGCTGGGAAAGAGCCCCCTCAAACTCTTAGGGCTCACTCAACCAGGGGTATCACAGCCTCTTCGGCCCTCCAGAGAGCGGTACCGATTCGAGACATATGTGCGGCTGCCACATGGTCGTCCGCACATACCTTTAAAAAATTCTACAATCTGGATTCCTCCTCTAGTCAAGAGACTAGATTTGGCAAAGCTGTGTTACACTCTGTTCACTCTTAAAAGGGAATATGACAATTTTACTCCCACCTCCGTTTACACACCACTGCTATGGGAGTCTATCAAGATAAGGAATACGTCGGAGGACACAATCCCTTCGAAGAACAAGTTACTTCTTACCTGGTAACGTTCTTTCAATGGGATGTTCCTCAGACATATTCCTCATCGCCCCTCCCATCCATCCCCTCAATAAAACTTCCCTTGTGGTTGCAGCTTATGCTCCTTCAAGGTCAATAACCAATTCATGAACAGATAATTCCAAGTTACAAAACGGAACTGAGCAAAGGACGCTGCGCAAATCTTTTTATACGCATGATGACGTCGGCACCGATACGGAGGCTGTCGAGGGACACCGACTCGAGGGACGTTGACGCGCAGCGCCCTCTTCTGAAAAAAATTTCTGAGGCCAGCAAGCTGGAAGTGATCTATCAAGATAAGGAATACGTTTGAGGAACATCCCATCGAAAGAACGTTACCAGGTAAGAAGTAACTTGTTCTTCTCCAGCGTTGGAATCTTTAATGGATCACATGCTGTGAATATTTCCAGTCGTCAGGCAGGGAAAACCTTAGTAACTTTCACATAGCGTTTTCCTATGGAAAACCTCTACACTGAGTGTCCCATCAATGTCTTTTGGGCGCTTTATGATGCACCAATAGGACGTGTAGTATAAATAGGCCCGCCCGTGGCTTCCCTTCAGATTTTAACCTCCCAAAGTAGATGAAACCCGAACCAAGGTTTGCCTGCAGGGGCGGGCGGTGGGCGCATGTGAATCCATTAAAGATACCAACGCTGGAGAAATGCAGTTACAGGTAAGAAACTACTCCCTTCTCCAGCATTGCATCTTTCATGAATTCCCATGCTGTGAATAGATTACATAGCAGTATGAGAACCTGGTGGTGCACGACAGGCAAACAAAAACCCTCTGCCCCGGGACATAGCAATCCACATATTGAAAACCATCCAACAACAGGCACGATAAACAAGCACCAATAGAACAAATCAAACCCCGGAAGCTGCTGGGCCTACCTTATTGGAACAGGTCTTGGAGGACCGCACGTCCCACCAGCACATCTTCTACATGTTGTTGCCCCAGGCAGTAGTGTCTGGTGAAGTTATGGGGCACCACCCAAGATGCAGCTTGGCAAATCGCACTGAGCGGTATACCCACCCACGCCGCCGCTAACTATGCTGTGGACCTTGTAGAATGAGCCTTAGGAGTGGTCCGCAAAGGCTTGCCAGCCTTTCCGTGGCAAAAGGGAATTGTAGAGGAGACCCAACAGGAAATTCCTTGCTTAGAAATCAACTGCCCCTTGTTGGAGTGGCCAAAAGCCACAAACAGCTGCATCGACTTCCTAAAGGCTTGAGTTCAGTCGAGATAAAACTTCAACGCACCCCTCTTGACATCCAAGGAATGCAGTGCTTTTTCCGCAGGAGTGGTAGCCTTAGCAAAAACAAGGCTATTGTAGATTTCCTGTGAAACTCTGGCACTTTAGGGATAAAGTGATGATTAGTAGACAGGAGAACCATGTCCCTCATGAATCACATGAGTCCCAGAGCCTGAAGTTCAGATATACTTCTGGCAGATGTAATAGCCACCAGAAAAGCGACCTAACACGTGAGGAACTTCATCATCACTGTCGACAGGCTCAAACGGCAGCGTCATAAGAGCTGAGAGTACCACACTGAGACATCATAGCGGAGCAAATCTCTTCTCTGGGAGAAGTGTTTGACCAACCTGTCACTGAACAGAGGCGTAGAGTTGCGCTGCCTTGTGAACCGGGAGATGGCAGCCAAATGCACCTTGATAGACGACAATGCCAGCACCCCCTTCACCAGCAGCAGAAGATACGGTAGAAGCCGAGCTGGTGACACCTCCAATGGCTGTACATCTGGTTGCTCCACACAGCAGGCACAGAACCTCATCCACTTATGGCAGAAAGAAACGTTGGTGGATGGCGCCCTCGCCGCAGCCTAGATCCGACAGCAATCCTGCGGGATCCCTAGATGTCCAAATTCGGAGTGGTCAGGAGCCACACTGCAAGACTGAGGGATGCCGGGTTGTGATGCCACATCTTCCCGTTGTCCTGTGAGTGCGGACCCAGCTCCGACAACAGATGAAGCATGTCGTCCACCGCTAGGTGAAGCAGATCTGAGAACCAAGTCTGCCTGGGCCAGAATGGGGCCACCAAGATCACCCTGCACTGGACCTTGTGCACCATCTCTATTGGCCTACGGATCAGAGGAAATGGAGGTAACGCGTATGCCAACAAAACCATCCAAGGGAATGAGAACGCTTCCCCCCTCGAATCTGGATGAGCCACCCTGCTGGCAAAGTGCGGGCACTGCTCGTTTTCCGGGCTGGCAAACAAGTCCAGAGGGGGAGACCCTCATTTCCTGAAAATTCACACCACCTGGGTGTCCTTCAGTTTCTATTTGTGCAACTGACCTGCGTCCCTGCTGAGAGCATCCGCCTGAACATTCTGAACCCCTGGCAACTGCTAAGCGTTGATGTGAATCCTGTGAGCAATGGCCCAATGCCTCTGTCAGAATCTGGACCACTGTACCCTGAATGAGAGGCCGCAAAGACTTCAGAGCCCAGTGTATCGCCTTCAATTTCAGAATGTTGATGTGTAATGATGCCTCTTTGAGAGACCATAAGTCATGAACCTGAAACTGGTTGAGGTGTGCACACCAACCCACCTGGGACGCATCCGTCATGATCGTGTACTGAAATTCCAGCTCCACTAGGGGAATGCCACTCAAAATGTTGTTGGAGCGAGTCCACCACCGCAGGGCCTCTGCCAAAGCTCGGGAGAGGTCAACCTTGTCGGACCAGGAACCCAGGATCTGTGACCACCTGGTGGCGAGAAACTCCTGCACTGGCCTCATAAACAGATGGCAATAAAGATTGCCCACGCTTACAGCTCAGGAAAGTCTTCATTCTATTAAAGACAAGGAGGCGAGCATTATGCTATACTTTCTTTATTACTGCCATAATTAGCTTTTCAAATTAAACTTTTAAAACTACAAATTTTGTAATGTCTTTCTGAACTTTCTTGAAAAAGGTGCAAATTTTGGGTTTAAAAGTTCTGCAATCCAAGTAAAGTCTCAAAATTTAACTCCAAACCACAACTCCCATGACTCTCTGGGGTTTGGTAGTCCTGACCTCTCCTCCTGCACCTATCCGCATGCAGGTCAGCCCTTAAGAACCCTCAACCCTAGGTCCTTTCCTCTTTCTTTTTCTTTTCCGAACTTGTCTATGAACCGCAACAGTCTTAATGCCAACTAGAAAACGATCTTCAAACTATAACTGTGACTTCGAACTGTTGAAGCCTGAACTCCTTGGATGAAGGTGCTTGTGTCCACATTAATCTCCCTGTTCACGATCAGGTCGCTTTTTGATCGTCTCCTATGAGAAATGGAAAACAACACATCAGGGCGGGTATCCAACAAAGTTGAACATTTAATACAAGATGCAAGAACAATCTTTGTCCACAATCTGGGTGGGATATAATGCTCGCCTCCTTGTCTTTAATAGAATGAAGACTTTCCTGAGCTGTAAGCGTGGGCAATCTTTATTCTATGACAAGACAGGAGGCTCGCATTATGCTTGTTCAAAGCTTGCTACCACTCTATTTGGTATGTTTGATACAGGTTTGAAATAAAATGTTTTGAAGGGATACTCCTGCTGAAAACGCTCTAGAAGCCATCGCGCCCCTGGCAGAATGCGCGCCAAACTGAGCTAGGTCTATCCCTGCCCATTGCATTACCTCTCGCACCCATCAAGCAATTGTCGCTGCAGCTACCGCATGATAAGGCTTTCTACGCGCTATTAGCAGTTGAGTTACTCCCTGAGGCCTTAGGTGTACTGTCGCCGTTTCATAATCCTTAATGCACTGAGCTACGCACAGTTTCTTATTGTCTACAAAGTAAGGGTATGAGATAACTCTGGAATCTGACTTTGTTCGCTTAGCTATGGTGAAAGCTACTCCGTCTGGGTAAAAAATCTTTCTATCGATCTCCAGAGCTTTCACGTCTGACACTCTCCGGCACGCTGTGAGACATAACAACATTGCTAGCTTTCCTGAAAGCTGAGAACGAGAAAGATGTTCGTTCTCCGGTCATGCCAGGAAAAGTTGGAAAACTTCTTTGACATCCCATAAAACCGCATATTTCGGCTCGGGGGGCCTTCTGAGTTTCATTCCTCTCAAGAGACGAAGTACCGTGGGGTGCTCGCCAATGGCGGCATTTTCTACTCTGTCATGTCCTGCTGAGATTGCTGATCTAAGCACTCCTATCGTCCTGAAGGCGTTACCTTCTTGAAATTTCTCTGCTAAGAAGTTGAGTATTTGTACTACAGGTGCAGAAACGAGATCCATACCATGCTCCGAGCACCACCAGGTCCAGCTCTTCCATGCTGCGTTATAGCTCCTAATAGTGGAAGGCGCCCAGGAATCTCTGATGCAGTCTGCAGCAAGCTGTGAAATGCCTGGCAATTCCCACTTTCTCCTGAAACCCTGCAGGCCATCAACTGCAAAGTGTTCGCTATTATCAATGGGTGTCTCTGCCCGGACGGGTCGAGCAGAAGGTCTAGATGGTGAGGAACTATCCTCGGAAAATCCGTAGAAAGTTCCATCGCTACTGGAAACCAGGGCTGGGACTTCCAGAAAGGGAGGATTATTACAAGCTCTGCTTTCTTCCTCCGAACTTTCGCTAACGTCCTTGTGATCATGAGGAACGGTGGGAATGCATAGTGGAGCGCTCCGCTCCAGGATTGGAGGAACGCGTCCGTACCAGCTGCACCCGGGTCTATCCTCCAGCTGAAATATTTCTGAGTCTGCGCGTTCAGTCTGGACGCAAACAGATCTATGTGGAGGGGACCCCAGAGTTCTTGTAGCTTCTTGAATATTTGTGGGTGCAGTTTCCAGTCGCTGGAATCCACTAGATATCGTGAATTCCAGTCTGCCACCTCGTTGAGGGTGCCCGGCAGGTATTCCGCCGTGACTGTGATCTGGTTCTGAAGGCAGTAGTGCCAGAAGTCTTTCGCTAGTTCTGCTAGCATTTTGGACCTTGTGCCACCCAATTTGTTGATGTAGCGCACTGCGGAGATATTGTCCATCTTGAGCAGCACGCAGCATTTGATTTTGTCTTTCGTAAATGCGCGAACTGCGAATGACCCTGCTAATAACTCGAGACAGTTGATGTGAAGGTGTAACTCTTGCTCCGACCATTTCCCTCCTGTCTCCATGTGTTCGCACCGTGCTCCCCAGCCAGATCTGCTCGCATCGGACTCTATGATGATGTCTGGGGAATCCCCGAAAACCGCCCGGCCATTCCAGGCTTCCATATTCTGGAGCCACCATTGTAGTTCGGTCACAGCGTCTGGATCCAGAGTCACTACCTGGTGGTAACCTAGCCCTCCTTGTAGGTGTCGTATCTTTAACCTCTGTAACGCTCGATAGTGGAGGGGCCCTGGGAAAATCGCTTGAATGGAGGCTGCAAGCAAGCCCACTACTCTGGCGAGGTTCCGTAGGGAAATCACTTTCCTCGCTATCACTAGCCCGAGTTCCTTCTTTATTGCCTTCACTTTGCGAAGAGGAAGTTCGAGGGTCGCTTTGCGCGTATCTATTTTGAATCCTAGGAATTCTAGAGTCTGGATCGGTACCAACTGGGATTTGTCTAAATTCACTAAAAATCCTAGAGATGTTAAGAGAGAAAATGTCCACTGAACGCTCTTGGTGAGGGTCTCTTTGTCTGGGCCTAGCACGAGAATATCGTCTAGGTAGATAATGATGCGAATCCCTCTCTCTCTTATGGCCCCTGCTACTGGTCTCATTAGTTTGGTGAATGCCCAGGGTGCTGACGCTAGGCCGAACGGGAGACATGTAAAATGCCACGTCTCCCTGTTCCAGCGGAAGCGGAGATATTTCCGAAACTCCTGAGCTATCGGAATCGTAAAGTAAGCGTCCTTGAGATCGAGCCGGGCTAGCCAGTCCCCTGTACGCAGGATATCTCGGAGCAGATGGATACCTTCCATCTTGAAGTGATTGTACACTAGCCATTCTTTTAGACCTTTTAGGTTTATGACTGGTCGGATTTTTTCCCCTCTGTGAACTAGAAATATGTTGCTGAGGAACCCTGGTCCTCCTTGAACATCTCTTTCTATTGCATTCTTTTCTCTTAGCTTGAGCAGTTCGCTGTGCAACAATGCTGCTTCTTCGTCTGCCATGTGAATGGGGTGAGGCTCCGATCTCTGAACGGGGTTCCCTACAAAATCTAACTGCAGGCCTACTACTGCTTGTAAAACCCATGCATCGCGCGATAACGCTTGCCACGCGCTCAGACAATAAAGGGTTCTCCCTCCTACTTTTATGCCTATCGCACTCACCTCCTGAGACATTGGGCTGACGGTAGGTTCCTCTCCCTCTACGACCTCTGGGAAAACTGGATCTGGTCGGAAAGAAGGTATCTTGTTGTTTCCCTTCCCAGTATTGGGCGCGCGGCCCTTGGGGTCTTCGATGGTAGTTGAATCGATCGGACGGGCGACCCCTTTGGCGTCCGGTCCCGTAAAAAACACGATTCGGGAAGATCTTTTTTATTGAGCTTTGCGCTCTCTCCAGAGCGGAATAGGTGCCCACAAACTGTGCCATTTCTTTAGCGAATGCCTCGCCGAATAAGAGTCCTTTGGTGCTCTCGCCTGCTTCGTAGGAGGCGAGATCACTTAGTTTATTATCGATCTTTAGCAGAACTCCTCTTCTTCTCTCGGAGTAGATTGCACAATTCGCATTGCCTAAGAGACACACTGCTCGTTGGGCCCAATTAGCAAGTGCGGAGACGTCCACTTGGGTACCAGTATCTTTTGCCTTTTCTGCCAGGTCCATTATTTTGGCTAATGGTCCCGCCAGGTCGAGGAGCTTGTCTTGGCACCCTCGCCAAGCCCGATCTACTCCCTTCCTTATATCTTTCGCTGATTTAGTCACAAAAGTGACCATCTTGGGGTCTCTATCTGGTGTTTCTGTTAGTTGCCCCGGTAAGTCTGGTCTGGGGCATTCTGATCTCATACGAGATCGTACGTCTCGTTCCAGTGGTTTGCGGATGTGCTGCGCCATATACGCTGCCACTCTAGGTGACGGCACCCACTCCGAAGATTTCGGGTGCCTGATTGTCTCCGGATCAAACATGTCAGTGGTATTATCCACCTCTTGTGGATCGATCTCTTCCTCCACCTGTTGAAAGGTGTCATTCTCACCCTTGTCGTCAGGCATATAGCCTTCGTCGTTGTCCCCTATATTTTCCACCCCTGGGGTAGGGGGTCCATCCTGGCATTTTTTTTTCTTTTCCAGGAAGGCTCTCTTTAGCCTAGCGACAGGGTCGCTCATTTCTTGGGGAGCAGTATCCTCCCTTTCCATATTGCTCGGGGGGGTCAAAGAGTTCTTGCTCTTCCGAGCTGCTTTACGCCCCTCAAGTTCAACCCCAGTGGGGTGTTTGGCTGACGGTCCCTCTCCGGGGCTCTCTGCTCTCCTCTTCCTGGCAAGCCTTGCTTGCTGTTCCGCCAAAATAGCCTCCAGTACTTCTAACCTCTTAGCAATAGGTTGTACTCCCTGCAAGACTGCTTTAGAAAGCGAGTCTCCCAGCACCTGCTTAAAGCTTTGGGAGAGGTCTGTCTCCTGATTGTAAGGACTGTCCTCCCATTCTTCTTCAGACCACTCTGGCGAAGTGGATGGTGTCTGCAGGGCTTCTGCTTTGAGCCATGTTTAATATTGGCAGAGCCAAATCTGTGTGTCAGCCAAGGGGTCTGGATCTGCTGCTACTCTCACTCGAGCTGTATAAAGCCCAGCTTTCTCTGTTTGTTGTATGTTCAATACCAACGTGAGCAGCTGTATATTATAAATATAAATGCCCCTTTTTTTTATGTAAGCTTGGAGGCCGTGTGTATGACGCTTCGCGATCGCACTTCCAACTGTGCGCGCGTGTGTTGGACGCGCAGGGAAAGCCGGGAGATTATTCCTTCTCCCGCTCCCCTGGGTCCTAGTGCTAGTCGCGTCTGCCGGCGCCAGCACGTAACATGGGGGAGCGGGGCTGGTTGCCTGAGGCGAGCGAATTTCACTCGCGGCGTCGGCTCCGCCACTCCCCGACAACCGACAAACTAATTGGCTAACTGTATACACGCGCAATAACGAACGCGATACTCTTGCATACGTGACGAGACGAACACGCTTTAAATAACGGTATTTATCATTATTATTATTCTTTTTTTTTTTTTATAACCGCGCTAAATATGTCGCGCATCCACCATATAAAACGCCTAAGCTGCGCACTAGGACTAGGCAAGATATACGATATTACACGGCTTGTAAAGCCAAACAAAGAATTAGCATAGCAGCTTAGTAAACTGAGGTACTTATCTCTACAAGGCAGCAAAAAAGAAAGAGGAAAGGACCTAGGGTTGAGGGTTCTTAAGGGCTGACCTGCATGCGGATAGGTGCAGGAGGAGAGGTCAGGACTACCAAACCCTGGAGAGTCATGGGAGTCGTGGTTTGGAGTTAAATTTTGATACTTTACTTGGATTGCAGAACTTTTAAACCCAAAATTTGCACCTTTTTCAAGAAAGTTCAGAAAAACATTACAAAATTTGTAGTTTTAAAAGTTTAATTTGAAAAGCTAATTATGGCAGTAATAAAGAAAGTATAGCATAATGCGAGCCTCCTGTCTTGTCATAGAATTTGAGATGAGAGAGATGCAGGTCGCCATAGATCCGAGAAGAGACATGTAAAACCAGACTGTGACTGAGGTTCCTAGCCCCACGAGGCCGCCCTGGAGATCAGCTTGTAAATTCTGTCGACCGACAGCTTCACCAGATTGAGCCGTGTGTGAAACTGGGCCCCTTGTAACACCAAGTCCCTGGATGGCGTCAGACAAGATTTTGCGAAGTAGGCCGCAAAGCCCAGCCGCTGTAACAGGAGCATTGATGAATGGAGAGACTACAACGTCCTTTGAGGAGACGCTCCTCTGACCAACCAGTCGTCCAGGTACAGATAAACATGATGCCCCTCCCTGCAGAGGAAGGCAGCCAAGGGGCCAGGCACTTGGTGAACGTTCTGGGAGACGACTTGAGGCCAAACAGGAGAACCCAAAACTGGTAATGATCGTCGCTGACCACGAAATGCAGGAACTTGCGATGTCCAGGAAGCCTGGGGATGTGGAAATAAGCATCCTCAAGGTCCAACAATGCCAAGAATTCTTCAGGCTGGACCGAGCGTATGACGTCTTGCAACGTCAGCATCTCGAATTTCAGGGGCTGCAGATTCTTGTTCAATGGTCGAAGGTCCAGAATAGGGCGCCACTTTCCATTTGGCTTTTTGATCACAAAATACCGGGAGTACAACCCCCTGTCCTTGTTCTGACACCGGCAACGGTTCTATCGCCCCATTTTCCAACATCAGACGCATCTCCTGCCGCAAGATTGGTAGATGCGGCTGCGACACCTTCACTTGTGGGGTAGGGAATTGCGGGCTCCGAAACTCCGAGTGGCCATATCGTACTGCATCCAGCACCCATCTGTCTGTTGTAATCAAAGGCCACTCGTTGACATGGTGCGCCACTCTGCCCCCTAGTTGACTGCCGATATGGCAGTCATTGCTAAGGCTTGGACTGCCAGCCTCTAGCAGCTGAGGCTGCAGCACCCCTCTTTCGCTGCGCTTGACTGGAAAGAATGTCGGAACCCTTGGGAGGAATAACTGGGGCGACCGTAGCCCTTGTCACTGGTGCATGCAAATCTGCCATTCCCTGAGGCACCTCGAAATGCACAAAAGGGGGGAAAAGAGCATCCACACTGCAGCGTGCCTATGATCTCGCTGTATCAGAGAGTCTTCCTTCATCCCTTTCAACGCCTCGTCAATTTTCGCCCAAACATGGCATGTCCACCACTTTGTGTTGCACCTCACAGGGAAATCAGTGCAGCGCAGCCAGGCCTGCCTCCAGAGAACACCACCATTGTTGATCTGTTTGAACCCGACTCTGCCAGGTCCACCACAATGTTAATGCTGTGGTTGGAGGTTTCCTCCCCCTCTCGAACCAGCAGCATCGCCTCCTTCCTTTGTTGCTCAGGCAGATGATCCTAGAGTAGAGCCAACCGGTGCCACATCTGCCTGTCGTAACGAGCCATAATGGCCAAAGAGTTGGGCGCCTTGACTGGTGTAGCCCCCACAGTAAGCACCTTCTTGGCGAACGTATCCCGCTTACGAGCCTCATTGTCCGGGGGCGTCGCACACTTGTGCAGACTACGTGCCTTACGACCAGCCGCCGCCGACACCACAGACTCCAGAGTGGGTTGCGACGTGAGGCACTGGGGTGAAGACTCTGGCGCTTTAAACTTCTTTTCCAAGCAACCTTTGACCGCAGGCTCTGAGAACAGATGGCGCATTGTGCGCAGACCCTCCTGCCACACGTGGTCCAATATGGGGACAGAGAAGACCACCTTACTTCCTCTTCCACATGTGATCAGATAAAAAACAGTCCTTTCGAAACAGTCCTTTCGCTCCTCTTCTGGAGTAAGGCCAAACTCTTGACAAACCTTTGCCACCATCGCATGAAAAGCGCCAACATCATCCGGCGGAGAGGGCTGAGCCAGGCTGCTCAGGGGATCCACTTCTGGGTCTGTATCCCAGGCATCCGCCCGCCTAGGCGACGATGTCGACAGTGTCACGAGGAACACTGACAGGATCAGAATCCACCAGCTTCCCTTCCTTCAGGATGGCCCTGAGGGGAGGGGGGGGGGGAGAAACCTACCGGAGACTGACAGCCAAACTGTAGGAGATTTCCGCGGGAGACCTGGGTTAGGGGCACCCACTCCCTCTTTCGGCTGTGGCACAACCCACACATCCCGCTCCACAGGATCCACAGGGCTTGGAGGTACTGGGAGCTGTGCATCCAACTGCCCTAAAATGATTCCAGCGTGTTCAGCACCTGCATGGACAGCAACGAGTGTGGATTCACCAATGGATATTGAGACGGGACAGTCCCTAGGCCTCCCGACGTGGACGGCCCTGCTGGCTGCAGATCCAACGCAGACGGATCAAAAAACAGAGGACTCTCCTCTTACGGACTGGAGTCCAGGGTGTATGACGTGGGGTCTTCCTCAAGTATCTCCAACGGAAGCAAAGGCCCAAAGCCAGACCCAGACTGCAACGGCACCTCCGAAGTCAACTGCGCACCTGCCCGCGCAGTCGTCGACGAGGATTCCAGCCCGGTGGACGACGGTGCAGTCGTCACCACGGCCTACGAAGGAATAGAAGGCGGCACCACCCCCATCGACGGAGAGACTTACGTAGATGAATTCCTTGGCGACTGAACCAAGGCCGCCACCGGCCTGGCCTTTTCGAGCAAAGTGGCCCGCTTGGACGTGGAGCTGGATCGATGTTTGGAAGACTCTCAGCCTGAAGAGGAACAGTTCCGGTCCTTCGACGACAAGCGCTTTGTTGACGAGGAGGGCGCTCGAGACGACTTCTCCTTATCAGCCGCTGCTGACTTGTGCGACAGCGCCGCTGACTTCTTGGCACTCCCTTCCCTCGACTTTTCAACCCTGGGTGCCTTGTCCTGAGAGGGGCCTCCCAACCCTCTACTCTGATGCACTGTCCTGGTTCCATGCGACTCATCGCCTTTCCCCACCTCTGCCCTGCCGTGAGCTGCTTCTTAAAGGGGGGTTCTGCCGACCTTGCCCTCTGTTCCTGAAGAGGACATCTTCTCTGCCGCAGTAGAGGACTTGCCCCCGTGGGCTGAACCAACCTCCGAAGCCGGGTAAGTACCCTCATTCAGCCAGCAATTCAACCACTGATTGCGGTCCTATTTTGTCTTCTGGGAGAAACCTTGACAAATCTCACAGTTGTCTGCGGAATGATTGGGATACAGGCAATATATACAGTCTGCATGCCCATCCCCTTCGTAGACCTTCTTGAGGCCGCAGGTCTCACAGAGCCAAAACAACCATTTCTTCGGGCCCAGGATGACATGATGGGCCTGAAAAAGGCACAAAAAGCGAAAGCACTTGTAGAACACGAAGAGCAATTTTCTCAAGAGATAACACAAAGGGATCCCAAAAGTTTGGAAACGGTTGAAATCTGAAGGGAAGCCGCAGGGGCGGGGCTATTCATACTATACGTCCTATTTGTGTAGCCTAAAGCGCCCAAAAAGACATTGATACGACACTCTGTTTTGAAGTTTTCCATGGGAAAATGCTATGTTAAAGTTACCAAGGTTTTAACAGCCTGACGATGGGAAATATTCACAGCACGTGAATCCATGAAAGATTCAATGCTGAAGAAGTCTTAGTTACTTACCTGTAACTGTATTTCTCCAGCATTGGTATCTTTCATAGATTCACATGCTTGAATATTCCCCGTCCTCAGACTGGGAATCCTCGGTGATAAATTTAATAATAATTTTTTTTTTTAAATATACACACATTGCTACCTAGCAGTGCATGTACATAGCCCATTATGGCCTATGAGCCATTTCATTGTGTAGTCCCTCCACCTCACAGCCAATGAGGTGGCAGGGCTTAAGCTCCGCCCCCGGCAGCCATCTTTAGATTTTGAACCGTAGAGATTACAGTATGATGGATGCCGAGCATAGAAGCAGCCTCTCAGGGGAGGCGGGCGCATGTGAATCTATGAAAGATACCAATGCTGGAGAAATACAGTTACAGGTAAGTAACTAAGACCTCTCCAGCATTGGATCTTTCATAGATTCAGATGCTTGAATAGAATACCAAGCAGTTAAAACATGCCACCATTATATATATATATATGCATAAATACAGAAAAAACATATTTCTTATCAAACCTTTACCATGCAGCAACACAACGGTTACATACTTCGGGAAAGGTGGGAAAGGAGGCTGGTCCTACCTTATACAAAGAGATGGCGGAGCACTGCCTATCCAACTGCAGCTTCTTTGTTGGTATCTTCAGTCAGGCAGTAGTGTTTGGCGAAAGTATGCAGAGTGCTCCACGTGGCGGCTCTGCATATGTCCTTCAATGCCACCCCTGCGTGGAATGCTGTTGACGCCGCCCTTCCTCTGGTGGAGTGCGCAGACGGCGGTCTAGTTAAAGGGTTGCCTTTCAACTGATGGCAGTGGGTGATGCAGGACGATAACCAGCGTGCCAGACTTTGTTTAGATATATGCTGACCCTTGGTACGGCCAGAGAAAGAAATGAATAGCCGGTTTGAGGAGCGGAACTCCTTGGTTCTTTGCAAGTAAAACTTCAACACTCTAGCAACGTCTAGAGAATGTAATGTTCTTTCCGCTTCAGAAGCGCGATTCTGGAAAAAAGTTGGTAAAGCAATGCGCTCAGTGAACGACATCTCCGAAAGTACCTTGGGGAGGAACTTCGGGTGAGGCCTTAAGATGACGCGGTCCTTCTGGAACAAAGTAAACGGGGGTTCAGGAGACAAAGCTTGTAACTCACTGATCCTTCTGGCTGATGTGATGGCTATCAGGAAAGATGTCTTCCAGGACAGGAATTTCATTTCGCATCTGTGTATGGGTTCGAAGGGAGGTTGCATGAGGGCTGTTAAGACGGTGTTGAGGCTCCAGTCCGGAACTGGTGTAGGTGTAGGCGGATAAGTACGCATCAGTCCTTTCAGGAAGATTTTAACCGCTGGTAAGGAAAGTAAGGCTTGCGTCTCCGCGGTTACTGTGTAAGCCGCTATGGCTGACAGATGGACCTTGATAGAGGACAGTGAGAGCCCTGACTTAGCCAGGTGCAACAAGTAGGGCAGAATCTGATTAACCGAGGCCGTGAGGGGATCGATTGCAGAGGTCTCGCACCATTTGGAAAACCTGGTCCATTTCCTGGTGTAGGTGACTTGCGTGGACGGGGCTCTAGCGGCCCTGATGATATCCCAGCATTCTGATGGTAACTTTAGGTGCATCAGTTTGCGCTGCTCAGGAACCATGCTTTGAGAGACAGGCTACTCGGGTCGTGGTGGAGGACCTTGCGGTTCTGTTGTGTCAGTAGATATTGATGTGTCTTGAGACGAATCGGGGGTTGACAGGATAGATGCCTCAGCGTTGGGTACCAGACTTGCCGTGCCCAATCCGGTGCAATTAGAATCAAAGAACAATCCTGTTCTTTTACCCTGCGAAGTACCCTCGACATGAGGGGAATGGGTGGGAAGGCATAGAGGAACTTCCCCGACCAATTTACTGAGAACGCGTCTCCCAGTGATTGGTGCTCCGGGTATCTTGAAGCAAATCTCTTGCATTTTTTGTTGTTCCTGGTGGCAAAAAGGTCGATCTGCGGATGGCCCCATAAGGCAAATATCCGTTGGGTTTCTTTTTCGTCCAGCTCCCACTCGTGGGACGCTGTGTATTCTCTGCTTAGCCTGTCCGCTAGGACATTGTCCACTCCTGGAAGATGCTCTGCCCTGATCTGCACCCCCTAGTGCAAGGCCCATGCCCAAAGCTGTTGGGCTTCTTGCGACAGGATCTGTGACCTCGTGCCTCCCTGCTTGTTTGTATAGTGCATGGAGGTTGTGTTGTCTGTCTGGACTGTAAGAACTTGACCAGCTATCACCGGTAGGAAGGCTTTCAGCGCCAACCTTACGGCCCTGAGCTCTAACACGTTGATGTGGAGCTGGGACTCTTGTGTCGACCAAGAGCCCTTGGTTTGGAGGTCCGCAAGATGAGCGCCCCAACCTGATAAGGAAGCGTCCGTCCTCAGCAGAAGGGTCGATGTCGGTGCTTGAAACGGCATCCCCTGCAGAAGATTCCTCGGAACATTCCACCATCGAAGGGCCTTGTGCAACGTCGATGGAATCTGGACAATGTCTTCCCAGCCTCTGAAAGCTTGTTTCCATTGGTGGTCCAGAGCTTCCTGCACAGGTCTCATGCGAAGCCTGCAGTTCGGTATGAGGAATATGCATGATGACATCATGCCCAGTAGGGATTTGTAAGAGCGTACGGATGTTGTCTCTTTCTGTAGGAAGTTCGAAGTTGAGCGTAGAATCGCTGCTATTCTTTCTGCGGATGGCCTCACTCTGGGAATGCTGGTATCGAGTTCGGCTCCCAGGAAGAGAGCTACCTTGCTGGGAACGGGGCAGGACTTTGTCTGGTTTATGGAGAAACCTAACTCTTTAGGAGGTTGACAGTCCTCGACACTGCCGAGCGAGCCTTTGCAGCGGAACTTGCCTTTATCAGCCAATCGTCCAGGTATGGAAAAACGTCCGTTCCTGCCCTCCTGAGACTTGCCGCTACCGGCGCCAAGCATTTTGTGAAAACTCTCGAAGCCGATTTTAGCCCGAACGGGAGCACTTGAAACTGAAAGTGAAGCTCTCCCACCGTGAACCTGAGGAACTGCGTGTGCGCTGGATGGATCGGTATATGGAAGTATGCGTCCTCCAAGTCTAAAGTGGCTAAGAAGTCGTGCTTGTTTAACCAAGGTAGCACCCCTTGTAAAGCTACCATCTTGAATGTTATGCGCTTGATAAATTTGTTGAGTGCCCTCAGGTCCAAGATGGGTCTCCATTGACCGTTTTTCTTTCTGACAAGGAAGAATCGGGAGTAGAAACCTTTTCCCCTCTGAGAATAAGGAACTGGTTCTACTGCTACCTTCTGGAGCAGTTTTTGCACTTCGGACATGACCTGTCTTAGCATATGCACTCTGCGAGATGTTGGAAGCAGGGAAGGAGGTTGGTCCAGAATTTCTAAGGTGTGACCCTTTCGGATCACCTGCAACACCCATTTGTCCGATGTAATTGATTGCCAGCGCTGGAATAACTGGCTCACCCTTCCCCCCACCGGGGTGTGGTGAAGAGGGGAAAAAAAAAATTGGTCGTCAGTTTTGCTTGCCTTGTGACTTCCCTTGGGCGGAGCCACGTCTGCCTCTATGGGCGTATCTGTTGGATGACTGATATTTATTGTCTTGGTACGTGCCGCCTTGTGCTTTTTGACCATACGAGGAACGACCGTATCCTCTGAACTTGGAAGATGAGCCTCTAAAGGGACGAAAAGACCGATGTTCCTTACTTTTGTCCTTTAAAGAACTGATGGCTCTGGCTGTGTCCGTGTCTGTCTTGATTCCCTTCAAATGATCGTCTATCTTCTTTCCAAAGAGATCTTGCCAATCAAACGGCATGTCTAATATCTGCGCCTGGACTTCAGGTCTAAAGTTAGTAGCCTTCATCCAGGCCTGCCTTCTGAGCACTGTGCCGTGCGCCATCTGCCTGAAGCCTGAATCGGCCACATCAACCGCTGCGTCGATCATGTGATCCGATGTTGCTTCACCATCCGCGATTATCGATTTTGCCTCCTCCTGGAGCTCTGGTGGTAATTGTTTCGCCAATTTAGACATGCGGAGCCAAAGCTCGCGATCGAACCTTGCGGTCATGGCCAGCGCATTGCCCGCTCTGATTGTAAGCGATGCAGAAGATGATACTTTCCTGCCCATGGCTTCCAGTTTACGTCCGTCCTTATCCGGTGGTGCCGACAACGGTGAGGAGGGGTTGGCGAGTTTCTTTCTGGCCGCCACTGTGATAACCGAGTCTGGTTTCGTATGACCTCTCAAACAAAGAGGTGCCGAATCCGGAGCTTTATATTTCTTTTCTGGCCTGGACACCAGCGCCGGAGTCGATAAGGGTGTGGATAGGATCTTGGATCCGGAATCCCAGATGGTATCGAGGAGAGGAATTGTGGTCACTGTCCTCCTTCGTTTGTCCCTGTGCTCATAGACCAATGATTTCCTTTCCTCAGAAGAAACCTGAATTTTAAACAATTCTGCCTATAATGGTGTGGAAAGAGACGAGATCATCCGGCGGTGAGGCCTTGCCCGGCGAGTCTCTCCTCCTGGGCTTCTCGACTACGTAGTCATCCCACTCACTGGATGCGTCTGGCTCCTGTGTTATTTCTCCTTCTTCTGGTTCCGAGAATTCTCTAAAAGTATCCTCCTGCCAGTCTGATACCGAGATGGTGGACGGTACCATAGTAGGGTCCACATCCGGAGATCGCGGTCTGTGCGATGACTGTGGCGACGGGACTCTTGTAGGTGAAGCACTGTGGGTGCTGCTCCTTGGTCTTCGAGCAGGTTCCGGTGATCTCATCCGTTTTTGCGGTCTACTCCTGTGAGGAGAACAACCAGATGTGCCTGGAATCGGAGATGACTCTCTAGGAATAATTCCTGATTCTATGGGTTCAATCGGGATTTGCTTCTCCTTTTGCCGCCTGTAAAATTCTTCCACAATCCTCTGCACGGATAACATGAGTATCGGGTCATGAGGGTATTCGGATTCTCCCGTGGACGGTTGCCAAGGAGGGCTGTATTGTTTCGGTAAGGGACCGGTGGACTCTTCCATCACTTCCGCATCAGAGAATTCTTCCTGAAGAATTACATCTGGAAGTTCTGCCATGTGACCCAAAGGTGAAAATTGCTGTACCAGTGGTTCAGTCTCAGTATTCTTCTCAATGACATTGCTTTCAATGACAGGAGTTTCAAATGTGGAAGGCAGCAATTCCTCCGTAACTGCCGAAATTTGTGGTGCCGCTGAAGGTGTTATGGACGATGCTATCTTCGTCGACAAGCATCCCGTATGAGATTTCGTCGACGACTGAGATTTTCCCGTCGACGAGGGCTTCTCCGTCGACGAGGGCTTCGCCGTCGACGAGAGCTTCATTGACGAATGTGGAATGCGTTCCGTGGACGACTGCGTCATGGATGAATGCTTCGTGGATGAGTGGTGTTTCTTGCTCGTCGACGATTGCTTCGCGGTCGACGTGTCCGATGACGATGATCTTATTGTCGACGATGTCTTAAGCGTGGTCGTCGTCGTTGCTGGTTTCGTCGACGGTATGGCCGATGACGGGCCCTTCATTCGTGGGCGGTTTCCCCGCCGACGACTGCCCCCCCCCCGTTTTTTGCAAACTCCTCCTTACCTCTGGAGGCAGATTTTTCTGACTTTTTCTGGCTTGGTAAGTCAACTGGAGGCAGAAAGGGTATCAATTCCAGCTTCCTCTTTTTGGACTTGGGAGAGGAACTCCTTTCCACTGAAGAGGCCCTTCTCTTTGAAGTTTGTCTCTCAGATGGAGTGCTGGATTGGACAGGAGCTGTTCTGACAGACTCTTCGTCCGAAGATTGATCCCTGGATTCCAGGTAAGAAAGGAGTCTTCTATGCCTGTCATGAAGGGTCTTGGTGGAAAAGGTTCTACAAATCTCGCATTTTTTAATGTCATGTGGGTACAGACAATAAATGCAATGCTCGTGGGGGTCTTTGTTGTAAACCAATTTCTTTTTGCACCTCGTGCAGTCCCTGAACAGGGAAGGCTTCCTGACAGCCTGAGGTGCCTCCATTTCTGAAGAGAAGTTCAGTCGACGATTTTGAGAGGAAAACAACAAGTTTTGTCTCCCAGGTTAATTGGAAACAAAGCCCCTGAGAAGGGGAACAAAATGGAATATATTTACCAAATATATTCCACACAAAAGTAGAAAGAATTTGAAAAAGCTCAGAGAGCTTGAGGATTCCCTGTGTCTGTTAGACTGCGGTGAAAAATCTAAAGATGGCTGCCGGGGGCGGAGCTTAAACCCTGCCACCTCATTGGCTGGGGCCATAAAGGACCAAAGTGAGGTGGAGGGACTACACAATGAAATGGCTCATAGGCCATAATGGGCTATGTACATGCACTGCTTGGTAGCAATGTGTGTATATTTTAAAAAAAAAAAAAAAATGTATTATTAAATTTATCACCGAGGATTCCCAGTCTGACGACGGGGAATATTCAAGCATCTGAATCTATGAAAGATCCAATGCTGGAGAAGAAGGGGTGACCTTAGACACCTCTAGGTGCATTCCAAAGCTCTGGAGCGACTTCTTGGAATCAGGTAAGCAATACCCTTTTCCCCACAATACCTTATGTTTGTAGAAAATGTTCGTGCTGGATGCTCCGCGATGTTGCAGCTCTGGACCCGACCTGCAGATTCCTTGGTCTGATCACTGAAGACAGGACAATGGACGGGATCTCAGCAGCAGTCTTGAGGGATGACCTGTGGCACGACTTTCAGCAACTTCTTGGTTCAATCTGTGGTTTTGGGGCCTTTTCAGCAGCACCAACAAAGGACACGGATCGTCCGGTCAATCATCTTCACTTCCTGCAGTATCGCACGCTAGTGAGGGGGTCTAAGTGAGCTGGATCAAATATCTGGAGTGTCCTTACCGTTTCAGCAAAGATTTGGACGGATTCGGCCTTTCCACAACGATGCACTCAAAATGGGCATCAGCTCTCCTGGTACTGGGGCTCCGCAGATCTGAAAACTCCTACGAACTCGGGAGATGGCTTAATTCAAAGTTAGTCTTGGGACTGGTTGTTTCCACCAGCCAAAGGGAAAGAGTCGTCCTCTTCGGAGCTCCTCTGTCTAAGTCCTTAAGAACTTAGTTACTCGAGGATATAGAAAAAGAATCTTAAAGGGACCCCAGCAACACTGCCCATAAGGAGCTTTGTGCTGCAGTAGTAAAACACAGATGCCTTTAAGAGCTATAGAACAGACAGAGTCCATAGTACAGGTAGAATACAAAGAATAGAGTTCCAAAAGACAGAGCCACAGGAAAAAAAAAGGTCCAGACGTCCAGCAAAAAGTGCTGGGGGTCTTACTGGGAGAGGGGATGAAACATGAAAATGATAAATCTCAATAACAGTGCATAATGTGAGAATGGTAGTATTTTTGTTTAAGATAACACATGAGGGGACATGGCCAGCGGCATCTGAAGATATCTGCCTCAAACTACTCCAACCAGTTTGTATTGTTCACGGCCAAGGTTCTCTGTGTAATGCGGCTGCACACTTAAAAACTCATATGTAGAGCTACAAATCATCTGTGACCACATGAGACAAAAATCACTGCTGAAAAAAGTAAAGCAGCAGATTAATAAGGCCCCACTTGTTGCCCGATTGTGTGGTGCAGTGCTTAACAAAACGTTGGCCGTGCGGAGCGCCTAGTATTTGGTCATTTATTTTTCTATTTAGAAAGCGAACTAAACCAGAAGGCATCAAGGCATGGTTACATTAGTTATTCACAAGAAATGTACATGAAGACAGTAGATCAGTCAGAATACAGATGACTGTTTATGCAAACAGCCAAGGTGATCTCCGGAAGATCCAAGATGATCGCTCAGCTCGCAAGGCCGGTGGGAGCAAGTTCCTTTTTTTCTTGGCTGCAATAGTCGGGAAGCTGAAGCCACCCGCTTTTGCCCGTTTAAATTTGGGCTGGGTGAGACAGTGCGCATAAACAGCTTTAGCTAATTGATTTCTGTGAAAGGTAGATGGCAGGCGAATTGGAGAGATCTGTACGTGGTTGACAAGGGGTTTTAAATAAGATCAGTTCATGAACTGGGAGCCAATGGGCCTTTCTTCCTGCAGAGGTGAGCTGTTCAAGTTTGGGGATGTTGAGAGCTGCTTGCACTGAGTTATTCTGGAACACCAGCATCTTTCAGATGTGCTCAGAGGGGCCTGCGAAGAGTGCGTTACAATAGGCGGGTCTGGTATAGCCAACGGTCAGGGGATAAGAACGGTCTGGAAGTATTGATCAGTTTAGTAGAGTTGAGGCAATGGCATTAACTTGGCGTGTGAGCGAAAGAGTAGCATCCAAGTAGACTCCCAATGTCTTCACTGAGGAGGAGAAGGGAATCAGAATGCCATCAATATTGAAAGAGGTATTGTGCATCAAGCTTTTTGATCGCTGCCGTTAGGGCCTACCAGGAGGATCTCTGTCTTTTCATCATTAAGACAGAGGCGGTGAGTGGTCATCCAGGCCTGGATGGTCGTGCAGGCAGTGTTTAAAGTAGATGTCTTTGTGGTAGTTGCCGGAAAGGGGGAGTAGGATTTGGGTATCATAGGCATAATTGGTATAAGATATGCAAATGAAGTCTAGTAAAGATATTCTAGAGTGTCGGAGCTGCACATGACCCTTGTGGCACACCGCAAGAGATGGGTGCCGGATGGGCACTGGCGTTCTCAGCAAATACCATAATGTATCTTTCATCCAGGAAGGAGGCAATCCATGTCGAGGCCTCAGGTGATAAATGTGCTGCAGCAGTTAGGTGGTGGCAGAGGATTCTGTGGTCGATGAGATCGAACGCAGCCGATAGATCAAGGAGTAGAAAAAGGGCAGGCTTACCCTTGTCCCTTATCTCATCAAACTGGTTCTTCAAGTCAAGCAATGCTGATTCTGTTCCCACACACCTTTGCATCTCAATGGTTTCAGGCCCTTTAAGAGGGTTTTGACTTCAGCCTCTAAGACATTGGTAAAGTGGAATTTAGGAAGGTCTTTGTGGGCGGTAGTGAGGACGTGGATGGCCGGTGAAAGCAGCTGCAAGGGTTTCAGGGTATATTGCTTGAGGCCAATTTTAGTGAGCATAGCATTTTGAATATTAATTCAAAATGTCTCATCTTTAGTGATGGTGGCAGGGGATTCATGGGGGCTTCGAAATTCACGTAGCAAGGTGAAAATCTCATGAGCGTTGGAGTTTGCATTGGCAATTCTGGCACTATATGTGGTAGATTTGGCCAGGAGGATAGCTTGTTTATAGTGTGTGTCCTGGAGTAGTGACCAGCAGCTTCACTGTAGGTGATCTTTTCCATTTAGATTCTGCTAGCCGTTTATTCTTTCGTAGTTCTTGGAGGTCAGGAGTTTATGTACACTGAAGGTTTAGATTTGCATGCTACTAACAGGGCAATGGAGTCAATGGCTACTGTCAAAGTCTTAGAACAAAGGTCAGCAAGCACATTATGCTGCATAGAGGGAGAAGATTCAGATTGGAGAGTGCTGAGCAAGGGCGCAATACAATCCTTGGTGAGCTTTCTTGCGCTGTGGGGCCAGTTTAGGGGCAAGGACAGGGTAGCAAGTTTAATAGGCCCGATAGGAGCCATTGTGAAGTGCACTATGTAGTGGCTGGACCAAGAACAGGGGCTGTTGGTGCGGACAGCTACCTGGCAGTTGAGGTCTGCAATCCTTTCAAGGATACGACCTTTGATATGGGTAGGAGTGTTGATGCAGTGCTTTAAGCCTAGTAGCTACAGAGGTGGCAATAAGTCCCCTAGGAGGATTGTTTTGGATGTAAGCTTGGTGTGAAATGAGATATGAGATGGTCAGTTTGACAGATAAGATATCACAGGTGCCATCCCAGTGTGGTACTGAATTCTCTGATGGGTAGAGAGTCCTTTGCTCTCAGCGCCACTCCTCCAACCCTAGCGTTGGATCTGTCGCTCCGGAAGATGGAGAAGCCAAGAGGGACAGCTATAGATAGGACTGGAGGCTGTGTGCAGCCACGTTTCCATGACGGCTAGGATATTGAGTTTAAGAACAGTGATGAGATCATTAATATCAAGTGCATGAGCAGGAACTGACCTGGCATTGGCAAGAGCACAGTTCAGCGGTGGCATAGGCGTTGCTGGATTTATGTAGGCTACGTAATACATTAGTTGGGGCAATCGCTGGTTTGGCATGCAAGGCCAGGACAACTGGTAGGAGGCAGGTCTTGGCTTTTGGAGTGATAAGAGATTTATTACCCTGTTGTGACTGGTACTCATGCTTGCTTGGGGAGGCTGGATCGGGGTGAGGAGATGGTCTCAGTAAGAATGTGGCCACTATGGGAGGAAGGCTGCTTAGCTTTGAGGCTAGATGTGTCACAAGTGCCTAGCCTCTATTGTTTGGGAGAGGGAGAGAAAATACATGCTCACCCAAGGAGAATCCGGGGTGGCAATGCAGCTCCTGTAGTTGGAGGGTAGCTTGGTTTTGTGGCTGGGTCTAGCACCAGTGCGCGCTCTAAGGCAAACGTGTCTGGCCTCCGTGGATGATGAGTGGGAGAGAGACAGGGCAGGCAGGAGGGCCACAAACGGACTTTACTGTATCTTGAGGCGTCAGTTACCGGTAGCACTACATTACATCTGGTAAGCTGCGCTTTATGCTGCTATGTGGGCAAATTCCTATTGCTACGCCGTGGCTTAACCCCCATTAGGGGGCCCGCTGTGTCGAAAAGGCTGAGTATTGCCCAAAACCCCATATGCGCTGATGCAATAGTACCTCCCTGGCACTCCATTAACAGGTGAGGCATGCAGGGCGTTCAGCGGGAGACACCTACAAGCAGGCTGCCCTGCATGTCACTGAGGCTTTAGCTGCAAACCCCATTTGCTTCCTAAAGGGAAGGAAGCACAGCTTCCTGCACAGCAACAAGAACCTCTGGAAGTTCTTTGCAGATTGGGAGCCACCCCACTGAATACAAATTTACGAACTTGACAACTACAAGGCAGGAGGCAAGACTCCTTTCAATGTGAGGGCAGGCTCCAGCAGGAATAGTCGTAGACGGCTTAGCCTCCAGTGGCCCTTAGGCTACAGTAGAACGGCAAACATTAGAAGATATTGAAAGAGTCACTGTTGCCTAAATAGAGCTGCCATCTCCAGCAGTTACTGATGTGCACATAAATGATTTGGGGCACTGTTTTTGGATGGTGAACACGTGTAGATGTCAGGACGACCAACTAAGACAGAGAAAATCAACCAGTGTATATACAGCCGTGAAAAGAACAAACCTTTACAACTTGGGGACATGCACAAAGTCCCATAGAAGCAGCCCACTTTCAGACAGAACACAGATTGACAGTACGGTCCTGCAATATCACCCACAATGATCAAAGGCCTCGCTGAGATTAAAGCTCTTACTCTTCATCATGCTTTCTTCTCCCTGTTCACCTCTCCCAAAGGCTCTCCTTATTCCTGCCTGTTCTGCACTAATAACATATCCAATGTTTCTTATCCCACTCTTTCTGTTTCGCCTCCTTCACGGTATCTATCCTCTATCCTACTCTGCAATGCCCACTCTGTCTGCAATTAATCTTCTATTCTTGACATGTTTCTTATACCTAATCTTCAATTCCATTGTTTTACTGAGATGTGGCTCACTCCCCATAATACTACTATCCCTGCCTTCTTTGGTTTGTCCTCTACTAGGTTTTCTCACATGCCTCGCCTTAGAATGGTAAACAGAGTTGGCATCCTCTACCGTCCTTAATCGTCTCTTTGTCCTCTCTCCCAAATCCCAGTTTCTCTCTTTTGAATACCATTTGTCTTTATTAAAACCTTATTCTTTAGCATTTCTCATTTTTTACTATCCCCCGGGCCCACTCCACTCTTTCTTTTAGGAACTAGGCTCTTTCGTCTCATGTCTAATCCCTGTAAAAGTTCCCTTTTCTTTCTTGGTGACTTCAGTCTTCGCTTAAACTCTCTCCTTTATCTTGACTGACATGGTCTTTACCAGCTCTCTTCCCCTGCTGCACAAGTGTTTGGTTCTCCTTTGACCTTAGATTTTCTTCTTTTGTATCTGATTTGGCAGTCCCTGCTCCCCAATGACCATCCTCTTCTCCATGTCCCCATTATCCTGTGTGCTCTTCTCTCCATTCTTCCTACAATTCCTCTCTTCAAGTGAAGAAGCTATAACTCCAAGATCACTCTTTGCCTCTCTCCCCACCCTCGCCGCCTTTATTAGCTTCTCAAACGTATTTCTCGCCTACTCCTCTTGAACCCCCTTGCTGCTTCCACTCTCTCCTTCTGACTTTGCGAACTACTTCACCTCTAGCGTAGCTTCCTTGCACCACTCCTTTCCAACTCTGTGCTCCACTTTGGCTTTCCCATTCTCCCCACTTTTCTCTTCTTTCTCCCCTTTATCTGACTCAGATGCGGTTAGATTCTTGACTCATGCTCTCTCCACTGCTTTCCCCCTTGACCCTATTCCCTCTACTTTTATCCCACAAATATATCCCTTTCACATTCCTTACTTTCCTGCCCTCACTCTTTCTCTGTCCACCTCATCTTTTCCCTCTCCTTTTGAACATGCAATCATTCTTCTGATTCTTAAAAAAAAAACTATCTCCACCCATCCTTTGCCGTACATTGTTGTTCTCCTCTCTTCCCTTCTTTCTAAAATGGAGCATATTGTTTGTTTATGCTCAAGTATCCTCGACCTTGACTTACACTCCCCACTAACTTCCTTTCAATCAGGTTTTGACACCTCATTCTAAGGAAACTGGCCACCTACATGCTTCTAATGCCTTGCTTTCCACTATACAAGCCAAATTCTCCTCTACATTCATGATTATTGATTTATCGGCCACCTTCAATCACTCAAGCCTGTCCTTTTCTCTCTTTTCATGCAACTAAACATCTCTATCTTGTATAATCTCTCGACTGGAGGATTGCTCTAATCTTTCGGTAGGCCCTGCCATATAGCATCTCACTCTTATTCGCTCGTTCTATAACTCTTCTGTTTGTCATCTCTTCTCTTTCTTGCCAGAAATCCATTACCATTCCATTCAAGCAATCCCTATCCTTCCTTTTGAAGCTAGTCTTCATTTTTCTCTGCATAGTCTCCATCTCTCCTGATCTGCCCCTGAACTCTTCACTCAGGTTTTGCTTCTGCTTTCTGTTCCTAAACCTCCTTGCAGCCAGTCTTGATTGTGATCTATTGCCCTACATGCCCCTAAGTAATGGAAATCACTTTCTAGTCCATCATGTAAGTCTCTTCATATTTTCTGTACTCATTTTAAAGCTTGCTATCTTTCTTTTTTTTTAACGCTTATCATTTTTCCCTTTCTTTGATAATGCACTGATGTGTTCAGGGCTTTGGTGAAAGCACTTTATAAGCCTATATAGATACAAATACAATGCAGCCATTGTCACTCTTTGCAACAAGATCAAGGCTACCCAACAGCAGGTGAACTATGAATGACACCATTCAAGCCCTTCAACAATTGACTGAGGACCTTGCAGCAAGATGTTAAGATTTTGAAATCCATTCAAGATGGGGCTATGTTAGACTTACATTTTAAAAGGAAAGGTATGAAGGGGTTAGTTCTACATCTTACGTTCTTTCATTATTTGCTAAGCGAGGAGCTTGAAGTCAACATGGAGCTAAATAGGGCTCAGGTGGAGAGGCAGAGTACAGCTGCTGATATTCATTTCAAGCCACATTTGAAAACTTATAAAGGAAAGCTTATATGCACAGCCAGACAACATGGTCCCTTGGAATCTCAAAAATCCCACATCCAGATGTTCCAAAACCTTTTGAATCAATAGATTAGATTTGGATGGATTTTTTCAGGCATAAGATTGTATTTAAGGGCAGCCAATATCAGGTTACATCCTTGCAGCAAAGTTGCGCGTACTTTGAAATTTCGTTTCCACGAGAAGTTATGTAATGTTACAAGACGCTTATATTGCGCCAAAGGGAGTGCTTGGGCTTGCCTGCAACTATTCCTATGCCTGGGGTATGCAGAATTATGTCTGCAGAGGAATAATAGTAGGCGGAAGGGGATAGCAAGGGGGTGCAAATGTCAGACGAGGGAAGGGAAGATGAAGGCGAAAATGTGTGATGGCTTGTGTGAGTGCAGATCCATTAAGTTGGATCATAAATTAGAATTGTAGAAAGGAGAACAAGTTACTTTCTTACCTGGTAACGTTCTTTCGATGGGATGGTCCGACGACGTATTCCATATCTATGACGTGTAATCACCACAGCTGTGCTGCTTCGGAAACTTTTTTCGGCGTCTGCGTCGATGCGCCGTCGTCGAGGACCTCCTCCGACGTCCGACGTCATCCGATGTGATAAGTAGGACGCACGACGCCCGTAGCCTCAGTTGTAGTTTTTTCCCCCAGAACGTGTGACATTAGTCAACTGCCAGTCAGACACAAAGCCTTGCGGAACGTAAGCTGCAATCGCAAAAGAAATTCTGCAGCGGGGAAGGCAGGGCGGGAGCGATATGGAACACGTCGTCGGACCATCCCATCGAAAGAACGTTACCAGGTAAGAAAGTAACTTGTTCTTCGAGGGGATTGGGTCCTCCGACGTATTCCATATCTATGACAGACTCCCAAAGCAGTACCAGAGCAAGGAGGAGGGAAAGAATTTAGAATCAAAATTTAGAATAGCCAATCAAATAGCAGAGCAAAGGACCACCTTGCCAAAGGCCAGTTCCTGTCCTCGGATGGAATCGAGGGAATAGTGACGTACAAATGTATCTACTGAAGCCCAGGTGGCTGCATCACAGATGTTGCGAATAGGAACACCCCTCTGCAGGGCAGTAGATGCAGCCATACCCCTGGTAGAATGGGCCCGCAAGCCAGCCGGTGGGTCCTTACCCGCCAAGCGGTAACACTCCGAGATGGCCAAAATAATCCAGCGAGACAAAGTCTGTTTCGTCACAGCTTGCCCCAAACGCTTTCCAGCGTAACCAATAAAGAGTTGATCGTCCACTCTGACCCGGGACATGCATGAAACATAAAAGCTTATAGCTCTCCTAGGATCAAGCCTATGGAGCCTCTCCTCTTCCTTACCAGGATGTGGAGGATAGAATGCCGGAAGAACAACCTTCTGGGCCAAATGAAATTCTGTCACTACCTTCGGAAGAAAAGAAGGACGAACTCTAAGGACAACCCTGTCCTTGTGAAATACAGTGAAGGGTGGCTTAACTCAAAGTGCCTGTAACTCACTCACTCTGCGAGCGGAAGTAACCGCAACTAAAAACACAGTTTTCAGAGTTAACAGCCTCAAAGGGCAAGAATGTAAAGGCTCAAACGGAGCACCCATAAGAAACTTAACAAGGTTTAAATCCCAACCGGGCACCAGGAAAGGTGACGGAGGGAACACATTAGTGAGCCCTTTCAGAAACTGTGAAATTAAAGGGATTTTAAAGTAAGAACACTCTTCAGACGAGTGCTTAAAGATGGACAGCACCGCCAGGTAACCTTTAATGGTACCCACTTGCAAGCCCCTGTGGGCCAAAGAAAGTAAAAAGGACAGAACCATGGGGATGTCACATGCAAAAGGATCCATATTCTGAACTCTGCACCAGTCGCAGAACTTACGCCAACAGCAACAGTACAGAGACTTTGTTGCTGGCCTTCGGGCCGAAAGCAACACCTCCATCACGTCCTCAGGGAGGTCCCAATCCTTATACCTCAACCTTTCAGAAGCCAAGCGTGAAGGTTGAGGGATCTGACCTCTGGATGGAGAACCTGACCCTCCTCCCGTGAGAGCAGATTGTCTCGGTAGGGAAGACGACGTGGAGGGCAGATGGACAAGTCGAGAAGGTCCGGGTACCACGTCCTCCGAGCCCACGCCAGAGCAATGAGGATCATCCGGGAACCGAACTTCCGTAACCTCTGCAGCACTTGTGGGATGACGGGGACTGGAGGAAACGCGTACAGCAGCGGGAATGACCACTCCACCACGAACGCGTCTCCTAAGGCTCCTTTTGGAGGAAATTCCCGCAAGCAAAACTTTTCGCACTTCCGGTTGACACTGGAGGCGAAGAGATCAACTTGAGGGGTCCCCCAAAAGGGCAAAGATCTCCAGGAGAATCTCCTGAGCCAACTCCCACTCGTGAGAGATCGCGCTCTACCTGCTCAAAGCGTCCGCCGTCACGTTTTCGTCTCCGGCCAGATGAACTGCTGAGATCGAAACTTCCTGCTGGATGGCCCAGAACTCGAGCTGCATCGCCTCCCTGCACAGAGGAAGTGACCCTGCCCCCCCCTTTTTGTTGAGGTAGTGCATGGCCACTGTGTTGTCCGTCAGGATCAGGACACTCTTTCCTCGCACAGTCGGCAGAAAAGCCTTCAGGGCTAGCCTGACAGCCCTCAGCTCCAACAGATTGATATGGAGTCTGGACTCCGATGGAGACCAATGACCGCTGACTGTCAGCCCGTTGGCATGAGCTCTCCATCCCGTGAGGGATGCATCCGTCACGATCGTCACCTCCGGCCAGGGAAGCCAAAATGGAGCCCCCTTCATCAAGTTGCCTTCGATGGCCCACCACAGAAGGTCCCGGGCGACCGAGGGCGGCACCGGAACCGGGTCCGACATCCTGCCGGAGGACTGCGACCATTGCGTCTTGAGTGCCCACTGCAAAGATCTCATCCGCAGGCGAGCCTCTGGCACCAGAAGAATGCAGGGTGCCATGAGGCCGAGCAACCTCAAGAACTTGTACGCTGGGAGCGTCTGGGCATGCTGAAACTTGTGCACCATCTGCTGAATGTGAAGAGCCCTCACATGGGGAGGAAAACACTGCCCCAGGGAAGTGTCGAGCACTGCTCCGATGTACTGGAGCCGCTGTGTTGGCGTCAAATGGGACTTCTTTAAATTGAGGGAGAAGCCCAGCCTGTGAAGGGAGTGGCAGGTGACGGACAGATGATCCAGGACTTGCTCGGGAGAGCTCCCCCTGATCAACCAATCGTCCAGGTAGGGGTAGACGTGAATCCCCCCTTGCCTGAGATGCGCTGCCACCACCACCATGAGCTTGGTGAAAACCCTCCGGGCGGCGGTCAATCCAAACGGTAGGACCCGAAACTGAAAGTGCGAGTGGCCAACCGCGAACCTCAGGTACTTCTTGTGCTTGGGATGGATCGGCACATGGAAGTAAGCATCCTTGAGGTCGAGTGACACCAACCAGTCCTGAAGCTGAAGGGCCTGGAGGACTTGAGAGAGAGTAACCATCTTGAACTTGTCCTTCCTGAGGAGTTTGTTCAAACCGTGCAAGTCCATGATGGGTCTCAATCCCCCGTCTTTCTTCGAAATCAAAAAATAAGGGGAATACCAACCCTTGTTCCTCTCCGCTACAGGCACCAGTTCTATGGCGCCTTTCCCCAGCAGGGCTTGAATTTCCTGCGCAAGGAGCGGATCCGGACTCTGCAAAAATAGGTTCCCCCAATGGATTGTCGCAAGGCCTGTGCCGAAAGGGAAGACAGTAGCCGTGGGTTATGATCTCCAGAACCCACACATCTGAAGTAATGGCTTGCCACTCTACAAGATGCTGCGCCAGCCTTCCCCCAACCGGCGAACCATGGGACATGGCCTCATGACTGAGTGGGAGCGGCTGCGGCGTTACCTGAGGGCAAAGAGGCAACTGCCGGAGCGGCCTTGGCACCACGGGTACCCTGTCGTCCACCTCTGGTACCCCTGCGTTGGCCTCTTTGACTGCCAGCTCCTCTCGCTTTACTGAAGGACGAGTAATAGCGAAAGGAACCACCCCTCCACTGCTGTCCCCTAGGACGAAAAGGCGGAGGTTGGCGAACTGCAGAGCCCAACGACTTCACTGCAGCTTTTGAGGTCTGCAACCTCTCAAGGCTCTTGTCAGCCTTGCTGCCAAAAAGGTGTTCACCGTCAAAGGGCATGTTGAGGAGCCGGGACTGCACATCAGGAGCAAACCCCGACTTCTGCAACCACGCAAACCTGCGTATCACGGTGCTCGCGCCATGGACCTACTGACGCATTCAGCTAAGTCCAAACCCGACTGAACGGACTCACACATGGCATCCTTACCATCCTGGACCATAGCAAGGAAACCATCCCGTTCGTCTCCTTCGGGAATATGTTCAGCCGCTAACGCAACACAGTTCCACAGAGTGTGTGTGAAACGAGACAAGGCACAAATGGAGTTGGCCGCCTGAAGCGCCATACCACCAGAAGAAAACACTTTCTTCGCCCAGCCATCAAAACGTTTGTCGTCCCTATCAGGAGGGATGGTAGGGTACGACGCCTGCTTTGCCGGGACTGTGGCCGCCTGCACCACCAAACTCTCCGGAGTGGGGTGCCTGGTCAAGTAGCAGGGGTCGCTACTGGCTGGACGGTATTTTCGCGACAAGGATCTGCCCACCGCCGGGAGACTCTCCAGAGCAGTCCAAGTCGCCGCCACCCTTCTCTGTAAAGCCATATGGAACGGCAGTACTGGGTCAGTTGGGGGACCAACATCAAGAATGTCCGTTAGATCATCCTGCACAAACTCCCGTGGGGGAGCAGACCATCCCAAGTACTCAGAAACCCTAGCCATAAGGCGCCGGTACGAGGAATCGGCATGAGAGCCAGGGTCAGGCCTACAAAACTCCACCTCCGGAGAGGTGTCCAGTCCACTGGCATCATGCAGTGACTGCCTCAAATCGTCAAACTGACTATGGCCCGAGACAATTTCATCTGGAACCTGACTAGGAACCAGGCCATCAGAATCCTCATCCGCCTCTGAAATATATTCCAGGTGGCGAAAAGAAGGCACCCGACAGTGCTTGCTCTTAACCAGAGCCTTCCTAGGGGGTTCCCCCGTGCCACGGGGTACCTCCGACACGAAAGGCGTCGATCGCGTCGAGCGAATCGGCGCCAGCGTCGAGAGAACAGGCATCGGCGCCGAGAGGATCGGCGTCGACGTCGAGGAAATCAGCGTCGACGTCAGATGCAGCGCCGCCAGCATCGGCGGCGTCGACACAGCCCTCGAAGCCGGAGCCCCGAGCGTGTCCTTCGACGACCTGAGCGTCGAGGGCTTCGATGACTTCCTCGGAGCCGGAGCCTCGAGAAAGCCTGTCGACGCCCTTGACGCCTCAGACGTCGATGTCTTCCTCGAAGACCTCACAGGTGCACACGGTCTCGAACACGTCGAGGACCGGGACCTGGAACGGGTACGTCGAGAACGAGTCTCCTTGTCCGAACGGGACCTCTCCCGTGACTCGTGCCGACCACTCTTGCGAGCGGTGTCTCTCGACCTCTCACGACTGACCCCACTCGGGGGCGCGGACGGCTTAGTACCCTGCGACTCGAGAATCGCCAGCATTTTCTTCCCGAAGGAAGCCCATTCCTTCGGCATCGCACGGCTGGTGGGGTAAGCAACGTGCTGGGCAGAGTCCTCCGAAGAGGACCTGGAAGACGACCGCTGTCGGCGCTTCCGAGATTGCCTCGAAGAGGCTGAGGAGTGGCGAGACCGACTCCTAGAAGGAGACCCACGAGACTTCCGACGATGACGCGGAGAGTCACCCCTCGAATCATCCGTCGAAAGCCCCGCAGACTTCGACTTCCGGGGCTTGGACACCCGACCTACCGACAACTTCTTACATTCGCGTAAGGCTTTGGACGTGAGCGACTGGCAGTCGATACAGTCATCCGTGTCGTGGGCCTCCCAGAGGCACCAGAGGCAGGCGTCGTGCGAGTCCGTCACCTACATCTTGGACCCACACTCCCCGCACTTCTTGAAGCCCGGACGCGGATTCGAAGACGAAGTAGAAGACATCTTCACACGAAGACTTTTCACAAAAACGAACAGGTTCGAAGAACCGAGAAGAACAGAACTCCAAAGAGTCGAGGCGTTAACCGAGATTCACGAAGCAACACGTTCGCGGAAAAAACGGAACTGAGGCTACGGGCGTCGTGCGTCCTACTTATCACATCGGATGACGTCGGACGTCGGAGGAGGTCCTCGACGACGGCGCATCGACGTCATCGACGCAGGACGCAGACGCCGAAAAAAGTTTCCGAAGCAGCACAGCTGTGGTGATTACATGTCATAGATATGGAATACGTCGGAGGACCCAATCCCCTCGAAAGATACATAGCATACATTACTCACTGTAATCGTATTTCTGATGCTATGTGCTATAAGTCATTTATAACGCGTCTGTACACAAGTGTTTCTAGGTGCAACAAGACAAGTAAGGGAAGACATAAGGAGGACAAAACAACAATCTTACAGGCCTTGTGTCATTCAGATCGCGCAAGTGCAGGGGTAGTGGGAGGGGGAGAAGTGCCAGGCGGGAGGGGAGGAGTGCAGGGGAACTCGTAAGGGCTGCCGAGAGGTGGCTATAAGTGCAGAGAGTCAGGGGACTGTAGGGTTGCAGATACAATCCCTAAGTGGTTGGGCAGGCTGGAGGCAGGGCATGGGCAACTGGTTGTGCAGGAGCCTGGTCCTGTAAATTCAGAGGGTGGCCAGGCAATCATTATGCGCAGCAGACGGGGTCATCAGTGATGGAGAAAGAAAGCAGAAGCGAAAAGGAAGGTATTGAGTTGCTTCTGGAACCTTGGGTGGTCCTGCTCAAGTTTGAGAGAGGCAGGGAGCTGTTCCAGTGGTAGTGCCCAGCAGAGGACAGATCTACCCGGCCCCCCACTCTCTGCCTGGAAAAGCATCTGACCCTCAGAGAGTTGGAAGTGGATGAGCAGAGGGCTCAAGTAGGAAGATGCTTAGGAAGAGAAATTATAAATTACTCACTGTAGTGACTAACGTTAGTCCCATTTCCTCCATACTGCATGGGCATCCCTTCCTAGGGATGGGAGACAGAACCTTTTTCACCAGAAAACCCTTCTTCCCCTTTAAATTTAGAGGCGCGCGGGGGTGTGCGGCCCTGGGAGCCTGCGCTACCCTGACTCCGCCCACCAGCACCACACCTCAGTCCCCACTGACACGTCGACAATATTTAACATTGCCTAATGACACCAGTATTATTAGGGGGGAGGATGGAGGGACGTATGGAGGTAAGGGAACTAACGTCCCGTCCCCTTTCCACCATACTGCATAGGCGATTACAACTGAATGTAGCTCCAGGGTGGAGAGGAGACACTCCTTAAGCAAATAAATTCCTTAGAACAGCATGTCCGAAGGTCGCGTCTGACTTAGAAACGGCGTCCAAACAGTAATACTTACAGAAAGCCGAAGGGGTGGCCCAGGTGGCCACCCTGCTTATGACTTGCCACAGGACCTGTCGCTGGCATGCGATGGCCGTGGCCTTGGCCCTGATGGCGTGAGCATGCATGTTAGCTTTCAGCAGTTTGTGCTGCTCCTCATAGGCCTCTTTAATGGCTGCCATCCTCCACCGTGCAATAGAAACCTTGGATGCTTGATACCCGGGCATTGACCCCACCCCCCGCAAAGGTGACAAAATGTGCATCCGACTTGCGGAAGCCCTTGGTCCTGTCAAGATAGAATTTCAGAGCGTGTCTGACATCCAGACAGTGCAAGACTCTCTGAGCCTCATCCTTGGGGTCAGTGAAAAAAATGGGTAAGACTATTTCCTCGTTCAGATGGAAAGCGGAGGGTACCTTATGTAGGAACGCCGTGTGAGTCTGCAGGACCACCTTATCCCTATGGAAAGTGGTATAGGGTTCTGAGGCCACCAGAGCCTGGATCTCGATGACTCTGCAAGTGGAGGCGAGTCCCACTAACAAAGCTGTCTTAATGATGACCAGCCGATGTCCGCGGGCACCATTGGCTCGAAGGGTTTGTGTGCCAAGGCGCCCAACACCACATTGAGGTCCCACACGGGGTATGGCTTCCTGATGGGTGGGTAGAGTCTGGACAACCCCGCCAGATGTTTCTTGACAATCAGGTTGGAAGAGGAGAAGACCGACTCCTCTGAATTTCTGTGGGCCCGTGTGGCTGCCAGGTAAGTGCGGCATGTGTCCACCTGCACGCCTGAGTGCGCGGTTGCTGAGAAGGAGAGCACATCATCCAGCGTGCACGTAAGGGGGTCGATCTACTTCGAATTTGGCGAATGACAGAACCTACTCCATTTACTTTTGTATTGGCTCCTGGTAGCCTTGCTCCTGGCGCCCTGAATGATTTCCAGGTTAGCCTGCGATAGGCTCAGGTGCTTGAGGGTGATCTGGGTAGACAGTGGGTCTAATATTTTGAAAGTTAAACCTTTTCATAAACCTACCGACCGCAACTCACTATTAGAATTTAAGAGCTGCCACCCTCGACATACGAGGGAAAATCTTCCTTTCGGCCAATTCCTGCGCCTTAAAAGGAATAGTTCTACACGTGATATTTTCCGTCAAGAAGCTCAAGCCTTAGGGTCCAAATTGAGAGCACGTAGTTATCCTGAAAAGATTATTAAGCGTGCTTACAAGAGGTCCTCGAACAATGACCGAGGCGCACTTCTAGAATATCGGGACAGGTCCACAGAAAGTAAAAACCTAGTGTTTGTTAGTACTTTCAGCCCTTCAGCTAATCAAATTGTGAAGATTATTACGAAAAATTGGCACATCCTTCGTCAAGGCGAGTGCCCGTTGGATCCACCTATGTGTGCATTCAAAAGAGGACCCAACCTTAAAGAACTCCTCACGAAGAATGACATCTCCAAAGGCCAACACCGACAAAAGAGTGTTACTGAAATGTGGGGTCTACCCAAAACGGTGGGCCATGCCCCGTGCGGCCAGTGTACCAACTGTATACTTACCAGCAGAACATTGCAGGTCGACATCGGCCTTAAAAAACTTTGGTTACAGAAAACCTTTACTAACTGCAATTCTAGCAATGTGGTTTATGCAATCTGGTGCCCTTGTGGTAAAATGTACATAGGAATGACCAAACGCAAAGTGAAAGTAAGAATCTCCGAACATAGGAGTTGCATCAAGAATAAAGTGATGACAGCACCTATGGTAGGCCATTTCGTTGTTATGAACCATAAAGCAGATGAACTTAGATGGACCGTGTTATTGCATATTGCTGCTGGCTCGGACGGTGACTCAGTTACGAAACGACTATTGACTAAAGAAACCTGGCTAATTTTTCTGTGCAATACAACAGAGATCGGTTTAAACGAAGCCATTGATTGGAATAACATTTAAAATCCCAGGTCCGTATTTTCTAGTTTTCGCTAGCTTTGCCGTGCAGTACTGAATTGACATATAGTGCAAGTTTTCCACCGCATTTTCCAGACCAGAGCCTACTTCTCTCCAGGACGTTATTTGTGTTTGGGCTCGGCTCCTCGGCGTTCACTAACAGACGTTGCCCCTTTAATGATACAGCCAGCAATACCTTACACAGGTGGTCTTGTTTCACATTCTCCAACGCGGAGCCTTTATAACACGTCACATCCGCTAATACGGCTGACGACGGCCAGAATACGTAACCCGGAAGCAGACACTCGCGAGCTTGACAAACTGACAAGAAGTAAGTGGTGATCGAGTTTAATTACCTTAGAGATCACAGAGGCCAAACAACATCTTGTTGCCACTTTATTTAGTAGTCAATAAGACATTCCTTTAACAGCAACTTTTCTGCTACAATGGCCCTACTCATGGCGCTTCTCCTTCTTTTTATTTAGGAGTTTGCCATTGTATTCAATAGTAAACACAAGTAACGCATGCAACATAGATCCGGCCTTTGAACAGCCTTGCTACGCCGAGTGGTTGTTCCATCTTGTCCTTGTCGCCATCGGGGTTAAGTTTACAATGGGCTAGTATTAGTCCCCACACACTGGAGTTGGCGAGAGTGAACGGATAGGTGCCTAGAATACAAGGTAAATGTTGATACATGCGAAGATGCTGATTACGAGGGCCTTCAAGCTTTGGTCGAACAGATGTTATACGTTTAACCGTCTCAGAATGTTTTCACGTGGACTTCAGAATAGGTGAACTAGGTATTAAATAACCAACTTTAGATTGTGATGAGTTCTAGTTATTTATCTTTTTATCCATTTTTCGGAGTACGCTCCGCCTGTAAGAGACCCTTCATTCATTTTATGATTTATCTGTTTTTTGAATATTTAGGTTAAAATTACAAAAGTTTTTTGTTGCGAATCCCGTGATTGTTTTTTTCCTCAACCGTTGCTGTATTGTCTGTTCTAGATTCACCTGTATCTACTAAGAAGATACCTTTATCCACCCGTCTCTTCATAGCTTATCTGATAACGTGGACGGTAAGCTCACAGTGGCATAATCTATAATTCCTGCTGTTTTTTGAGCTTTGAATAGTATTGATAGCTTTTACTTATAGCTGTTTTTTCCATATTGTTCCCCCTAGGTAAATGAAAATCACCGTGAAGGAAACCTAACTGAATTGTCTGAAGTTTTGAGTTTCAAGACCTATTACGTTTGTTGTTGTTTTGTTGCTCTACCCCTGATGAATTTCTCGCAATTGTATAAATCGTTGTTTGAGAATGAAACATGTAGGGTTTTTGATTATGTTGTATTACTGGCAACATCTTAATACATTAAAGTTATATTTAACTGTTTAGAACCGCCAATCATACTTAAGGCGGATTCACTGAACCAGGTATTTGTTATAGAGAGGTGGTACTCTGTAAAATAGGGACTCCCGCAGAGTTTAGTATCAAAACACAATTTTTTCATGAAATTGGGTCTTTTTTAGTCTGGTCTTACAACTTGTTAATGAAGTCAGTTGTTTGTATCAGAGTTTATCTCCATTTTTTTAAAAAAATGTTTCCCAAGTGTTTTGGGTTCACTGTGCACTTTATTATGAGTGAGAATGTCTTTGAGATTCTTAATGTGATTTTAGGCTTCTAGTGAAAGTCATTGTTTTTTAACAAATATATTTTTTGTAAGAAAATTGAACAGTTTAATATGTCAATTTAATAAAATATTATACCGATTTAGACCACTCAGTGGTGTTTATGGTTTACTGTTTGTAATTTTCGATCTCTGGTGAATTTCAATGCCTAAGAGGGGGTCCTATATGGAAGCTGCGAGATTCTTTATGTTTTGAAACGATCGTAGGCTGTGTCAAGGGGGACGAACCTCGCAGCACTGTCTAGTAGCCCTTTCGTCTTCCTTTTGGTTAATGTTGATCTGCTCAGGAACCACGCCGCAAGGGCTAACTTCTGAGGTACAGGGTGGAAGACCCTGTCCCCCTGCTGGGACAGGAGTGGTCTGTCCAACAGGCTGAGCAGTTTGGAGAACCACAGTCTCGCCCGCCACCAGGGAGCTATCAAAATGATGCTAAGCTGACAAGCTTCCTTTATCTTGTGGATTACCCTGGGGATCAGGAGTGTGGGAGGAAAGGCATAGGCTGTCATGCCCTCCCACTGAATCTGCAATGTGTCTCCCAGGGACCCGGGGCCCAGCCCATGCCAGGACAAAAACTGATGGCACTTCGTCTTCTTCCAGGAGGCAAATAGATCCACTTGAGGGTGGCCCCATGTGTCGAAGACCACCCGCAGCACCTGGTTGTTTAATTGCCATTCATAACTGTCCGCTCCCAGTCTGCTGAGCGTGTCTGCCTCCAAGTTGGCCTCCCCCGGGAGGTGGACGGCCATGAGGTAGATGTTGTTCTCCAGGGCCCATTCCCAAATGCTGACCGCTAGGCTGCACAGCGGAGGAAATCTGTTTGTTGACATAGTGCATGCTGGTGGAGTTGTCGGTCTGGATGAGGACGGTCTTGCCCCCAATGAGCGCAAGGAAAGCTAAGAGAGCTAGCCAGATGGCTCTGAGTTCCGGCCAGTTGATGTGCGACTCCTGCTCCTGCCGGGTCCAGACTCTGGACCTGTGGTTGTCCAAAGTGGCTCCCCAGCCTTCTAGGGAGGAGTCCGTAGTGATGGTGACCTGCAGGGCCGGCTGCCGGAAGGGCTTGCCCCTCTGCAGGTTGCAGTCCCTGGACCACTATGTGAAGTCCGAGTGGAGAGAAGGAGGTATGCTTACTAGCTCCGCTCGAGAGCCCTTCTCCTGATTTCATGAGGCTGAAAAGTGTAGCTGTAACCTCCTCATCCTGAGTCTTGTGTGCGGTACGGCCAGTAGAACTGCTGCCATGTTACCCAATAAGTGCTGGTACCACCAAGCTGAGGTCACTGCTCTGGTAAGGAAGTGAGTAGTGGCCCTCTTGATTGCCGTAATCTTGTCCTCTGAGGGGAAGACCTTCTCGTAACTCGTATCACAGATGAGACCCAGGAGGGTAAGGCTCTGCATGGGCTGCAGCAGAAACCTCTTGAGGTTGATAGTAAACCCCAGGTCGTAAGTGTGTTCATGGCTGCAGAGGATGTGTGGGAGACCTTGCCCTGACGAGTCAGTCGTCCAGGTTCGGGTAGATGTGGTGGCCCTGGACCCTGAGGAGGGCTGCCACCACATTGATGAGTCTGGTAAATACCCTGTTGAGGCCAAAGGGTAGCGCCTTGTACTGGAAGTGACAACCCATGATCATGAGCGTGGGAAGGAGCAATGTGGCTGCCAAATCGGGACCTGTAGGTAGGCGTCCTTTAGATCCAGGGATCACATCCAGTCTCCCTTGTCTAGTATTTCTGTAATGAGTGCTGGCATAAACATCTTGAACTTCTGAAGTGAGAGGGAGAGGTTGACAGTGTATAGGTCCAATAAAACTCTCAGGCCAGTCTGGTTCTTCTTTTGTATGGCAAAAATCCTGGAATAGAAGCCTAATCCTCTCTTGGAGGTTGGGACTTCTTCCACTGCCTGGCTCTCAGAAAGCGACCGGATCTCCACCAACAGATTTGCCGTCCCAATCTGTGGGAGTGGTGGGGAGGAGGAAGGGGAGAGAGAGAGGCATCGGTAGGCGGTACCCCGTAGATACTACAGAGAGGATCCAGGGTCTGCAAAGTTCTGGCGCCAAAAATGCACGCGAGGGGTAAGCTTGCCACCCACCGGAGACACCTTGACCCGAAATGACGCATCATGCTTTCTTTCCTTCTGAGACTGCTGCTGAGGAGGGGGACTGGAAGAAGCCCTTGCTCCCCCCACCTTTTGTTGTTTGCGCCGGTGCTGACTCAGCGAGGGGCAGGCTGTCTCAACCTACGTTCCTGGAAGCCCCGGAACCCACCGAATGACCCCCACCTGTCAGAGCGTTGATACGACTGGGTGTATGCCTTGGGCGTGGCATTCGTTAGGATAAAGACTTTGTAGTCTGCGAGTTGTTCTTTTTATCTAATTCCTCGTTTGTGGTAGAGTGAAAGAGGTCACTACCCTCGAACTGCAGGTCCAATATGCAATCCTGGACTTCAGGGTTAAAATTAGTAGCACAAAGCCAGGCCGTCCTTCTCATGTCCGTGGCGGTGCAGATTGCCCGGCCAGAGGTATCGATATGGGTCACAGTGATGTCCTGCGCTACCAGCTTGGCTTCTCCTAGACCTGCCTTGAAGCGTGCCTGGCTCTGCACTGGAAGTTCTGAAAGGAAGTCTGCTATTTCCTGGCAAAGCCTCTGGTTAGCGGCTGCCAGCATGGCATCAGCATTGGCCTGACACAGGTGCAGCGAGGCGTTGGAGTACAGTTTCTTCCCGTACACCTCCAAGATCTTCTCCTTGCCTAGCAGCGCAGAGGACGAGGTGGCCGAGGACGACAGGCTTAGAGTACAGTGACGCTGCAGCGATCACTGAAGAGTGCGGTTGAGGGTGCGCCGATAACAAGAGTGTATTCCCCTCCATCTGTCTATACTTGACATTGAGGCGCTGATTGACAGGTTGGGCCGAGTGTGGCTCGAGCTACCCCTTTTTGGCCAGAGCAACAACATCCTTCTGCATTGGGATACCCACCTTGGTAGGGGGTCTTAGGGTAAGGACCTCTGCCAAGACCCCCTCCTTGGGCTGCTCTACCCTGGGTTGAGGAAGGCCCAAATATTCCGCCAAGCCTGCCAGCCTGTCATGGAAGGCCTTCGCTGATGACGGCGTGTCAGGGTTCTCCTCCTCATCTGTGTCCACCTGAGTGTCCGGATGGTCTGGAGCGGGTGGAGGATTGCTGGGAGCAGTGGGTTGCAGGGTGGGGACCGGAGCCGGAGGCTGCTGTGGAGGCTGTTGTGGAATCGCCTGAACTGGGGGAGGCAGGGGAGCCGGAATCAAAGCGGCCGGCAGGGGCAGCGGGGACTGCACTGGGGCCAGAGGCGCCGGAGCCATGGGAGGAATGACTATGGGCACCGGTGGGGTGACCGCAAGGAGCAAGTTCCTGACTGCATACCGCAGGATGGCTCCTATCTGGGGGGTTCGCATCAGCAGCAGGAACCTTTCGAAGAACCAGTCTTCGGAGGCTGAAGAGGTGGCAGGAGATACTGACGGAGTGGCTGATGGCTGCTGGTGCCAGAGCGCACTCTGCCTAGGTTGCAGGGGGAACCTGCCCTGCGCCACTGATGGATAAACTGTAGGCCACGTGCCTGGTTGACACCAGTCCCATCTTGAAACACATTCACCCGCCTGCTCTGTTCCTAGGAGTGGCATCGGATGAGCGGCCATGTTGTCTGGCCCGGCGGCCATTTTGTTGAGCTGCATGCCACATGCCAAAGTCGTTGTGCATGGCTCCCTGGGCCCAGCCTCCAAGACTCTTGGTGGTGGAGCAAGCGACCTACCCTGCACCTCAGGTCTAGGCCTGGAAGGCGTATTGCCTTTGGCGGTGTCCCCGGTAGTGCTGTGTGCAGGCACCCCATCGGACATTGAGCCGCTACTAGGGCATTGCCCCTCGGGGGTACACCCAGTAGAAAAACCTTGCGGTCCCTCAGCACTGTGCCTGGAAAGATCTGACAACCCCTTGGCCGTAAGGCGGGTAGCTGGACTAGTCTCGTTGTGTGTGCTGGTACCAGAACACGAGAGGTTCCTCCCGCTCAAGCGTTTCCTCAGGAAGGAGTCGCCCTTACTGGGTATGATGGAAAATAGCGGCCCTCCTTTGGGCCTCGATCTCTGTCTGATGAAGTTCTTCAAGTCCTCTGGAGGCGACCTCTTGAAGACCTCCCTCCACTTAGCTAGCCTGTTCTTCAGTGCGGGTGGAGTCAATGCGTTGCACGCGGTACAACCTTCCAACCGTGGTCGTGGCCAAGGCAGCAGAGGCAAAGAGCGTGAGGGTCAGGCGTAGGGAAGAGCCCCTCGCAAGCTGGACACCTGCTGAAGCCCACTGAAGTCGACATGCGCCAGGGAGGAGCGTGACGCCGGAGGACCAAGTACCTAAATGACAGATAAGACAAAAAGATAGAATATGAATCTGGGGAAGAGCACGTGGTATTACATGGCCCAGCCAAACCCAGCAGCGCTCGTGAATTTGGCCCGTTTCCGTCGACGCGGAAAAGGGGAGTTGTGGCACTGGTGGGCAGAGTCAGGCTAGCGCATGCTCCCAGGGCCGCACCCCCACACGCCTCTAAATTTAAAGGAGAAGAAGGGTTTTTCTGGTGAAAAAAGTTTCCGTCTCCCGTCTCTAGGTAGGAACGGCCATGCATTATGGAGGAAAAGGGACACGCCGTAAGAGTACGTTGGATGTCCCGGGAGGATAGCTCAGCGGCAGCGTGTTCCCCTTGGAAGCAAGACGACACAAAGAAACACAGGTTAGATCCCCGGGTCCGCGCTTAGAAACCTCTGGATATTTAAGCGTGTTATAAATACGCAATGAAGACAAAAAAAAGAAATGACGTAACTAAAAACAAACAATTCCTGTAACAGCGCCTCAATGCCCGCGGGCTGTGTGAGCGCTTTAAAAATGCAAATAAATAAAAATATATAAGTAGTGTGGTCCCCGGTCCCAGAAAGCCTTGTGGACGATGCAGAGGTTCTTGAACTTGATCCTTGCAGCCACTGGGAACCAGTGGAGAGATTTCAGGGCTAGAGAGACACAATCCTTGGGATTGAGGCCAAGGACAAGACTTGCAGTCTTGTTCTGTATTAGTTGTAGAGGGTGAAGAGTAGAGGCGGGCAGACTTCGAAACAGGCCGTTCCAGTAGTCCAGCCTAGAGAGGATCTGGGCTCTGGAGACGGTGAGCTTCTTGGGGGTGGGCGGGGGGGAGTGAGAAAAGGAAGAATACCTCTGAGGAGGTGCAGCGGATAGGGCGACTTCTTAGAGACGTCGGAGATGTGAGGAGAGAAGGAGGGGGTGGAGTCGAAGGGGGTTGAACCAAGGTTCTTAGCCTCACAAGAAGGTGCAGGTAGAGGGCCCAGGGTGGGCAGCCAGAGCGAGAGCGGGAAGGCGGGAGTAGGAGGAGGATCTCAGTCTTACTGGCATTAAGGCAGAGATTGTTGGAGGCACACCATTCCTAAATTGAAAACAGTAAGGTATGAGAGAAGGAGCAGAAGAGGCCGAGGGGAGCCAGAAGGAGAGCTGGGTGTCATCCGCATATTACAAAGTTAGAACAGAAGGTAGAGATGCGGTGGGCCAGTAGGTGCCAAGCCGTGGTTAAAGAGCCAGGGCGAGAGATTAGACCCCTGGGGAACACCACAATTGTGGAGAGAGAAGAGAGGAAAAACCCAAGTTTCACCTGGGAGAGTCGATCTACGAGAAAGGTTGTCAACCAGGCTAGGGCCTAACCACAGATACCTAGGTTGTCACAGAGACTATTGAGCAGGATGGCATGGTTGACCGTGTCGAAAGCAGAGGATAGATCAAGAAGAATGAGGACACAAGGCAGGCTAGAGTCAAGATTGGAGAGCAAGACTTGATGGGTGTTCAGGAGAGCAGTTTCCGTGCTTCTGGCTGCTCTGAAGCCAGACTGGTGGTCAACGAGACAAATAGATTGTGTGTAGATTACGCTGGGAGATGGACAGCTTTTCCAGGAGTTTGCCCAGGAAAGAAGTGATGGAGATCAGGCGATAGTTTGGCGGAGAGGAAGGATCAGCAGAGAGCTTCTTGAGGAGGGGGTGCACAAGTGAGTGCTTAAGGGGGCCGGGGAAGGATCCAGTGCAAAAGAGTAATTGCAGAAATCGGCCAAGGCTGGAGCAAGGGTGTCAAGGTGGTCCTTGATGGTTCTGGAGGAGTGTGGGAGCACCTGCATTGATGAGACTTTCATAGATCGGACTGGTCTAGAAACATTGTCAGGAGTGAACAGGGAGAAGAGGATAAAGGAAGAGGAGACATGGCAGGAGAGGGGTGTGTAACGGTAGAGGGAGAGGAAGAGGAGGTAGAGGAAGAAGAGAGAGTGAACAGGATATTCTGAGTTTTAGTGGCGAAATGAGATGCCAGATCCATGCAAAGGGCTTCGGAGGAAACAGGAGAGCTGGAGACTGCAGCAGGCTTGGCCAGCTCCTTACAGATTTTGAAGAGCTCTGCCGAGTTAGAGGCCACCGAGATGTAGGCTCTCTTCTTAGAAAGGACAGAATCTCAGTATTGCCTTTGGAGCAGGCGGCAGGCCAGTTTGTCAGAAGATAAGCCTGATGCCCTCCACTTCCTCTCAGCCACCCTACACTAGGAGAGAAAGTAGCGGCCTAAGCCTTCACTGACACACACACACTTCATGGGCCGGAGGATCGAGAAGGTGGGTGGCCATGCAAGAGAGCGACAGGTGAGCAGAAGAGAATAAAGTGGTCAGTCCAAGCGAGAGAAGTGATGAGCAGGTTGGAGAGGGGGAGGTCTGACGAGAGCAGAACATACAGGGTGTGCCCTGCAGAGTGAGTCGGGCCAGAGGGAAGAATACAGAGAGAGTTGTAGAGTTTGGCGAAAGAGCCCCGACAAGGGGCTAGCAGCATCCAAAAGGATGTTGAGGTCTCAGAGGAGGAGAAGTTGAGAGGCGGAGGCAAGGAGGGAGAAGGAGAGGTCAGCCCACTTGGAGAGGAAGAGGGCGACCTGGCCAGGCAGCCTGTAGATTGTGGCCACAGTGAGAGAGAGGCCAGGGGAGATAGAGAGCCTGCAGACCAGGCATTCAAAGGAGCAGTAGGCCTGCATACGAATGACAGGAGCAGGGATCCACTCCAGAAAGATCAGGGTACTACCCCTCCGGTACGGCTGGTTCTGGGTTCGGAGAGGATCTTGTAGCTGTCAGGGAGGAGGGTGTCAAAACTCGTGACAGAGTTGGCCATGAACTAAGTCTCTGTGAGACAGAGTACATTCAAATCAAGCTTTGAGGAGACGGCAGATGTCTGAGGAGTGTTTGACAGCGAAGCGAGAATTAAGAGTAGCAACGTATAGCAGATTGCCACCTTTGCAAGACCTCCGTGGAAGGGTACAGGCAAGAGATACGCCCTGCACAAGTGTTAGAGGTGCCCGAGAATGGGCAGAGGAGGAAGGAGGAGGAGATGGCAGGGTAGTCAGAGAGGAAGAAGACGTTGGCGGAGAGGGGAGATGGCAGAGCGGCCAATGAAGAAGTCAAGAGTGCCAGAGAGGTGGCTGCAGAGCAGCTAGAGAAGAAGCAGAAGGTGCCAGAGTGGTGGCAGAGAAATGAGGCTGCAGAGCGGCCAAAAAAGCAGCAGAGGGTGCTACAGAGGTGGTGGCAGAGCAACCGGAGAAGCAGCGGAGGGTGCCAAAGAGGTGGCGGAGGAAGGAGGTGACAGAGGCCCTACGCTATCTGATGTGCCCCAACTTTAGGCCACTGTGCATCATTGCTCTTGAAGCCCACTGTGCTTACTCTCGAACTATGTCACTCTAGTTTACTATGCAGTATTGCCTGATTAGGAGCATTTTTGAAGTCTACTGTGTTCATATTTTAATTCTGCTAGCCTTATCCAATGTGCCCTATAGTGACTGAAAATAGCTCAGCCTATTGTGTACACTTGTATCTGTACGTGTATTCTGCACTTCACTGTGCCTACTCCCGAATTAGCCCACCATCAGCCCTTTGTGCCTTACTTCGACTGCCTACAACCTACTGTCATTATGTACCTTCGGTGTCCCATTAGACTCCTACTAGGTGCGTTATCCAAGACAGTGTGGCTAACGTTACACATTGCCCTTTTTATCATCTTAGTATCACAGACTAGCAACCTGATCACTAACACCCCGACTACTATGTTCACTTTTACGACGACCCTAGACAGTACTTCTACTCGCCCCACCATGTCAGATACATCTTCATATAAGCTTAGCCTACAGCAAGAACCTTCTATCACACAGGCACCATGTAGTACCGCTGATAGAAACTTAAGATTGTGCGCACGCTTATCTAAATCGCACGAGCTACCAGCTTAAAAAGTAGACCAACTAAACCACCTAAAAAAATAAAAAATAAAAAAAAAAAAGACTACCCCACAAAGTAGCTACAGAGCCTAATACAGGTTTGGCCAATTATAAAAGACCTAAACCCAACTCTCCTAGGAATACTATTATAGACAAACCTAGTTCCATTGTACCATATGCATCAGAAATCCATCTATCTAATCTTAAAGGATCTCTAATAAATGCAAGGTCTTTAGTTGCACACGCAACCGAAATATCTGACATCATCCTAACAGATAACCTTGACTTCCTGGCCATCTCAGAATCTTGGTTACATGATGCCGCAGGCCCTGCCCTTTCTCTGGCAGTCCCTGATAACTACACTATCCTGAGAGCGGACAGACATATCTCTCGAGGAGGAGGAATAGCGATTATTGCTAAAATTAACCTCTCCATGAGATTAGTTACCACACCCACTCTGAAATCCTGTGAATGCCTAACTGTCAAAATATCCATTGCCAACTCCAAACACTGAATATTCATCTTATCTATAGCCCACCAGGTCCTATTAGAACCTTCGCTGAAGACATCTCCATGGCCTTGTCCAACAACTTAAATAATACTTCTCAAACCTTAGTGCTAGGTGATTTTAATTTAGGTGACAACGATACCAAGGATATCCAATCTACTGCCATTGCTAATACTTTGAAAGAACTATGCTTTACCCAGAAAGTTAACTTACCCACTCATGACAAAGGACGAACTCTCGATTGGATCGCAGAGTACAACTGCAGCGTCACTATCACGTCCATTGCTCCTCAAATTTGGACTGACCATTATCTTCTGTCATTTACATTGGCAACTAAATCAGCCACAGCTCAGACTACCCCGCTTGCCCCACCAACTCTCACGAGGAACAAAAAAAATATGACAGCTGACAAACTACTTCCTTACATAATACCTAACCTTAACTCCCTACCTGATAACTTGGACCCTAAGTCACTAGTTGAACAATATAACAAAGTTATGAATATCGCCCTAGATGATATTGCACCTCTCAAACTAAGGAAGAGTGAACCTAAAAAACACCTCAACACTTGGTTCACCCCTCACTTAAAGAATCTAAGATTACTCAAAAGAAAATGTGAATCTGCCTGGAGACTCACCCTCAGCAGAAAATGAAATAAACCTTACCAATATCTCAACCCAATACAAGAAAGTTATCCTCCTTGCCAAACAGGAGAAATATAATAACAGAATATCACAGTCTAAATCTAGTACCCAAGAACTGTTCACAATTCTAAAAGAACTAGAAACACCCATCTTACCGCAAGAAATCTGTACCAAAGACAAAATGTGGTGTTCCAGCATCCAGCACGCACTAACCAACAAAGTCTCTAACTTACAATCTAAAATTGCCCATAAGAAAGCCTCACTAGCACCTCAAACTGCTCCTAGCATAGTACCGCTGCCACACCACAAACAAGAAACACGTTTCAGCTTCTCAAAAGTCTCTGTTATTGAGGTGGAGAAGGTTATACTTGGACTCAAACCATCCAATTGTAGGGGTGATCAATGCCCTGCACAACTTATTAAGGACGCTGCTAGAGAAATCGCGCCCTTCACATTTAAACTTATTAATTACTCATTCAAATCTGGTACCGTCCCTAATAATCTGAAAGAATCTTGGGTACTACCACTCCTCAAAAAGCAAACCCTTGACCCAACCATACCCACAAATTACAGACCTATAACGACTGTGCCATTTCTCCTAAAAATTCTAGATAAAGTGGAATACATTAAAATCCAGAACTTCCTGGAATCCAACCTCTTACGAGGATCTCGCCAATCTGGTTTCCGTCCTCAACATGGTACAGAAACAGCTCTAATTGATCTTAAGGCCCAAATAGATGAACTTAGAGACAAGGGCCAATCAGCCCTACTCCTCCTCCTAGACCTCTTGGCTGCATTCGACTTGGTTGACCATAAAGTCCTATGCAGCCACCTATACTCTGCAGCACACTTCTCTAAGGAAGCTATAATATGTATTGAGTAATTCCTGAGCAATAGGACTATGAGAGTATTCTCACCCTCGGCATCAGCAGACCATATCCCTATAACCTGTGGTGTACCCCAGGGATCCTGTGTGTCACAGACTCTCTATAATGTATTCACCAAGACCCTCTTTGACTAAATGGACCATTTGGGTATCGCCTACATGAACTATGCAGACGATACCCAAATCCTCCTACCTCTTACTGGAGATTATTCCTTGGCCCTGGCTCTGGTGAATAGAATTTATGGCATCGTTCAGGCATGGATGGCCACCCATGGACTATACCTGAACGATGATAAAACTGAGCTATCTAAAGTAAGCCCGGACTATGCCCACTTCACCATTGATGGTAATGACATCAAAGTAGCTAAGGAGGTGAAGATCCTAGGTTTCTACCTAGATACCACCCTTAACTTTACTAAACAAGTCAACTCCCTGGCATCTGCTACTGCATATACGTGTAAATTAATCAGAGCAAGCAAACCATTTAATTCCACTAACAGCTATTTAATTCTCTCTAGAGCCCTCATACTCTCTAAATTGGATTATTGTAATGCCCTGTACATTGGTGCGAGTAAACATGTCATCCAAAAAATACAGTTACTCCAGAATAATGCCTTGAGAGCAGCACTCAAGATAAATAGAAAGGAACACATTTCCTCCACCAGGAGAAAATACAAATGGCTATCTACTTTTGACAAAATTCAACTCAGAATTGCCACCCTTACCTATGAATGTCTAAATAATAAAGCACTGCCATATTTAACTGATAGGATTATCAGAAAAACATCCCACAGACCGACCAGATCAGCCAACTCCAACTGCCTCCTAGGACCACGTTTCAAACTATCCACCATTGGGGGACACAGCTTCCCAGTTAAGGCAGCTCAACTGTGGAACTCCCTGCCTCCTTGTCTAAGAGAATATCAATCCTTCGCCAAATTTAGACAAAACATGTCTGACTGGCTGAAAGAAAATGAAAAGTAAACTGCCATGCTACAGCCATACCACAGCTGCCTCTACTACGCAGATGCCAGCCCTAGTATTTTGCTAACTATATACTTGACTGTTAATACTCTTCCTCACTGTACATTCTTCTGTATATTGATTTGTTTACTGTGTTTTAATCCACATTGGACACTTACTCTGTATTTTACCCCTATTACTCTGTATTTAGTCTCTCATGTAAATTACGCTGTCCTTATCCCTGATGTACTTCATGTACCTTTGTAACTAAGCTGAACGTATTCTTATGTCTTGCGCCCTGATGCCCCAGGGTCTGGCGCGCACTATAAATAAATAAAACAAACAAACAAACAAACAAACCAAGAGGAGCCAGAGAGGGGTAGGTAGGAGTAGCAGGAGAAAAAAGGAAGATAAGACGCAGGAAGCGTCTATAGAAAAGGAGGAGATTGGCCTGAAGGCCCTGGACCAAGACAGTGCCAGTTAAATACACATTAATGATGGTCTTGGAGGAGTGGAAGGGGGCCAGGAGGGCCTACCACAGGGTGCCACCATTAATAGGAGAGGAGGAAAATGGAGAGAGAACAGAGGCCATATGGGGATGTGAGGCCACTGGCCTGGAGAGAGAACGACAAAGAGGATGTCGGTGTGCGTGTACCTCCACATAGCAGCCCTGCAGATGTCTAGCAGCAGCACACAAGCCAGGAACCCTGTTGTTGCAGCGATCGCTCTGGTGGAATGGGCTCTCGGGCCAGCCGGTCAAAGGTCGGTTTGCCAACCAATGACAGTGCATGATGCAGACAGAAGCCTTGGACGAAGCCTTTCCATGGTTCACTGGACCAAAGTTCACGAACAGCTGTGAAGTCTTTCGAAAACTTTGTGCGTGCCACATAGAACTTCAGGACACGAGCAACGTCCAGCAAGTGCAAGGCCCTCTTAGTCAGAGATGAAGGTTTCGGGAAAAAACAGGTAACCTCAAATGTTTGTTGAGGTGGAATTCCGACTGAACCTTCGGCATGAAAGAGGGGTGTGTCAGCAGCACCAACCTCGATTTGTGGAAAGTCAGGTATGGCTGTTTACAGGACAGGGCTTGTCTCTCAACCACCCTCCTGGCTGAGGGGATGGCCACGACGAAGGCTGTTTTCCACAAGAGGAACGAGAGGGACCCGATGAATAGGCTTGAAGGGGCCAAGCCCTCAGGTTCAGCGATCCTGGCTCGTAATGCGCCTCCTTCTCTGGTGAGAAGGTCCGGGACTGCCGGTAGCTTGATCGGCAGCGATGCTGACAGGTTGAGAAGGTCCGGGTACCAAATCTGCCTCGGCCACGCCGGGCGATGAGAATCATCCTGCACTGACACAGAGTGTGGTGATGACTCGTAGCAGGAGAGGCAATGGAGTAAACGTGCACAGAAACCTCCCTTCCCAAGGGAAGGAGAACGCGTTCCGCAGGCTCTTTGGCTGATGGAATCTGCTGGCGAACATCTGCATTTGGAGTTCGCCACCGTCGCAAACAGGTCAATCTGCGGCCTGCCCCACTTGGTGGAGATGTGGTCCACAGGGTCCTGCCTAAGATCCCACTCGTGGCAGCAGCGCAACTCCCAGCTGAGGGAGTCCGCAATGGTGTTCTGGATTCCCGCTAGGTGAAGGGGGGGGGAAAAAGGAACATTTCTTGTCCGACGGCCTAGCGCCACAGTTCCTGCACTTCCTTGGAGAGGGCTGGGAAAGCGAGTGCCCCATGTTTTCTGATGTAGAACATTGTGGTGGTGTTGTCCGTGAAGATCCTCACCACTTGCCCTTTAGGAACGGAAGGGATGACTTGAGGGCCCAGAACAATGCCCGCAGCTCCAGGATGTTGATATGGAGTGCCTTCTCCGGAAGCCACAGGCCTCTGGCATCAAGACCTCCGGTGTGGGTTCCCCAGCCTTCTAGGGAAGCGTCTGTCGTGACGTCTCTTGGAATGGAGGATTCTGAAACCCTGTGCCACGAGCGATGTTGGATCGGTCGCCCCACCACCTAATCGCCCGATGGCATTCATCCAGAGTGAGCTTGTCTGCAAAGTTTTTCCAGACACCTGCAAATAGCAAGCGTCTAGCAACTCATGAAGAGGTTGCGTCTGTAACCTGCAGTGCCGGATGAGGTAGATACAGGACATCATGCCGAGCAACGACTTGATGGTCCACACCGTGGCAGTCTTCATCGGCAACAGCCGCTGCACCTTGCCCTGAATTGCCGCTACCCTCTCTTCCTAGAGCGATGCTAGGCAGGACACTATTGAGCCTGGCTCCCAGGAACAGCACGTTCTGTGATGGTGTCAAGCAGGACTTTGGATAATTGATGGAAAATCTGAGATCCGTCAGCATCTGGACAGCCGCCTCTGTGTGTCCGACAACCAACTCCCGCGAGCGCGCCTGGATGAGCGAGTCGTCGAGGTACGGGTATACGTGAATCCCCCGTAGACGCAGATAGGCCTCCACCAGTGCCAGGCACTTCGTGAACACTTTGGGGCTGATTTTAAGACGAAGGGTAGGGCCTTGAACTGGTAGTGCTGTACCTGCATTACGAAGTATAGAAACCTGTGGGGTTTTTTGTGAATGGGGACGTGGAAGTAGGCATCCTCCAGGTCCAGCAAGGTCAAGAAATGTCCTCTTTCCAGTTGGCCGAACACGTGCTGTAACGGGACCAACCTGAATTTTTGAGACGAGATACTTGTTTACACGTCGCAGGTCTAGAATGGGCCTCCAGCCCCCATTCTTCATTCTTACCAAGAAGTATCTGGAGTAGACTTCAGAGCCCCATAGTCCCTGGGGGACCAGCTCTATCGCCCCTTTTCGCAGGGGGGGCCCATACTTCCCCCCCCCAAGAGCCGAGGGACATGTTGCTCCCGACGGGCCACAGCGGGATCCGCAGACACCTGTGCTGACATTCCAGGGTATGTCCTTGGACGAGAGCATCCAGCACCCATCTGTCGGTGGTGATCTTTTCCCACTCCTCTGATCAACCTTGTCAGCCGGCCTCCCACCAGGGTGCACAGGTGGGGGCCCGACCCCTTAGCCGGTTCAGGCTTGCTTCAGCACATTGCGTCCAACTTCTTGCCCTCACTGTCCAGAGGGATGAAAGACGAGACCACCGAATTTGGCGATGGTTGCGACATCAGGCACTTGGGTGCGGATTCCGGTACCCAGTACTTCTCCAGCCTATCTCTCTTAGCCGGAGCCGTGTAAAGGTTCTTCAAGAGGGCCAGGCCCTCGCCCACACGTTGTCCAGAAGGGATACTGCCATAATTGCCTTCCTCCTGGCCTCGCACCTGTGGTACAGGAAACCCTCCTTCCTGGTCTCCTTGCGCACAAGCTGGAACAGCTTGGAGGCTTGGGCGATCATAGAATGGACCAATCCCACCTCGTCCGGTGGGGACTCCCTAGGGTGCAGGGATCCGCTGCCCGCTCCGACGATGTAGTTGTGGCTTTATCCATCCCAGTACTTGTGTCCAGGTATGCTGGGGGAGATGGGACCCGATGCGGGTGTGAAGGCTGAAAAGGGAGCCTCGGATGGCACTTTCTTTTCTTCGTAGGCAGTTGATCAGGGGCATGGGGGACCGTTGAAATAGGCCCTTGTGGCATCCTCTTCTGGATCTCCACCACAAAGGTGTGGAGGGTTGATCAGATGTCCAGAGACACATCCCCCGGCTGAACTGGCGTGATCGGAACACTGAGCCCTGCGCCCTCATCGCCTTTGATGTCGTCCTCTTCCACATCCTCGTGGACCGTGTGCAGGGACTTTATATCCTCGTCCTCTGTGGATTGAGCCTCAGCCTGGGATGCATCCAGGGCCTCCATGTCGCCCTCTTTTTTCCACCCCGAGGGGCTGGAGCAGGGTTCTGAGGGGGGTGTCCACTTTCTGCGGCGTGCCGGTAGACCTTGTCAAAGTCAACCCTACGGATTCTCACCTTGGAGGGAGGGACACCTACAGCGCTGTGGGGGTTACCCTCTCTGGGTCAGCCCCTTCAGCTTTCGAAAGAGCAGCTGCCTATCGTCGACAAAGACTTCTCTTGTGCCGCCTGGGCCTTCTTGCGCAACTCTGCCTTCCTCTCCTCCGTCCGCAGCTTCTCACGCAGCCTACCCGGGTTGGACGACCTCCTCTTCGAGGAGGAGCGCGATTGATGGCTGGCAATGGAGGCGGATGGTGATGTCGATCACGCCCTGCCTGCCGTGGGACCCGCTTCCGCAGCGACCCCGGAGGACCCAGACTTGCGGTGCTTGGCCTCATCTTGGGCCCCCACGGATGAGGCGCCCTCACAGGACTTCAAAGCCTGCTCCTCGGACCGACCGGTCTTGGGTGAGGCATGTCCCTGTTCGGGGCATGGGGCAGAGACCTTGGCGTTTAGCCACGCTGTCAGTCTACTGTGCCTGTCCTTTGTCATTTTCTTGGAGAATCCACAGCAAATCTCGCAATTATCTTCCCTGTGGTCCGGAATCCAATCAGTAGAGGCATTGTAGGTGCTTGTCCTCCACAAACACGTTCCGGAGCCCGCACTTGGTGCAGAGCTTGAGGAGGGATGTTCCTTATTTATTCTGCTCCGACATTGTCGGAGAGCGGGAAGTAGGCCTGATGGCCTTCCAGAAACATTGACGATCTTCGCCCTTGAGGGCAGGCGAGGAAGCTGGAACCCATCACCAAGGCCCACACAAAGGCACATGTCTGTACCTGTGTGGGCATTGGCAGGCTTGGATGGCAGCCTCTTCCTTTTACCCCCACAACACCTCAAAGAACACCCACCAGGCATGCAATAGGTTACCCCACGAACTTGGGCATCTGGAACTTTGTGTACCTCTCAAGAATACTTGTGAGTCATGGCTGCACATTGTTATTGCTTTTTCCACTAACCTAAACAGCTCTTGAACCATGGTGTGCCTTTCTGCCTTCTTAATCCTTCTTTTCATTGCATTTTTGTACCTCTTCTGCAAACTTGAATCCTGGTGTGTTGTTTTAACATCCCGGCACCCCATTTTGCATTGCATTCTGTGCTTCTGGTGTGGTATTTTAACATCTCTGCACCCATTTTCGGTACTAATGTGCTCCCATTGCATCCTCTTCCTGCTTCCCTTGGCTACTAGGCTGCCTGGTGAGTTTATACTCATACTATGCTGTGCAGCCCCTCCTCAATATTCCTCCTATCCTCCGCTGCCCCTATGGCACTCACCATCTCCCCTATCTTTTCTAACTGCTATCACCTATCCTCCCTCTCTCACAAAGTCTGGAAGAAAAAAGCTTAAAAAAGTTATCCTGACCACTAAACCCTGGCCTACCTTTCGCAAAAACCTATGTCAGCGCAACTTCCAGACAGATTTTCTCTGATATCCTCTTTTCTGTACCCTCCCTATATCTATCGACTCCTCATCTTATCTCTACTCTCTCTCCTCTCACATCTTCACCCATTAATGGTTGCACTAGATGGGAAGTACTCTTGGTGGGCTTCTCATCTTCCATATGTATCATTAAAGTCCATCATAATGGCACTATCTTGGCTCAAGGTCCTCAACCCAACCTCCTCCTCCTCGACCAGCGCTTGCCATCCCTCGTTAACTTCCTTCCCACACCTGCCACTGCTCCTTCAACTGGGTTACCACGCCCCTGTACCCTTCAAAGGCATTGACCTCTGGCATCGAGCCACATTTAATGCTCGCTCTGCTATCAAACACTCTGCCAACATCTGCCACCTCCTTGAACACATTGACCTCGATATCCTCGCTCTTACTGAGACGTGTTTCAATGCCAGCTCAGTCACTGCTTTTGATTTGCTTCTCCCCGATGGCTATAAAATAATCTCCATGCCGCGTCCTAACTGCACTGGCGGTGGGATTGCCCTGATCTTCCCTGAGTGGGTCCCTTTTTCCCCACATACCCACCCAGCCTTACTCTTCCTTCGAGAGCGTGGTTTGCAAACTGATCATCTCTCCCACTTCCTCCCTGACCATTGCCACCATCTACAGGCCACCTTGCTCTACAACCCTGTTCCTCTCTGAATGGGCTAATTTCTCCTCCTCTGTCCACTAATTCAATTCTAAACTCCTTTTCCTGGGTGACGTCAATATCCACCTTGACTTCTCAATCACGGCATCCCCTCTCTTCTGTGACCTCTGCAGCTCGCTCTCCCTCTCCATTCTCCCCTTTGGTCCTACCCACTTAGATGGGCACACCCTTGATGCCATCATCCACACTGACCTCTTCCTCTCCGCCCCACTTACCACCCCTCTCCTGGTCAGACCATTCCGTCCTCTCTCACCTGGTCCTCTTTGCCATCGGACTCCCCCTTCCCCAGCCCTGACAAGCTTGTTCACAAACGAGTGTCAGCTGTTGCCTTCGCATCTTCCGCCCCCCCCACTCTCCTCCCACTGCAGACTCTACCTCTGTCTCCACTCTTAGCAACCTCCATCTTGCCATCACTAACACTCTTGACATTCTTACTGCAGTCATGAGGATCCGCATGAAACATGCCTGAGCTGCAGAACAGAAGTCGCAGACCTCAGGCTCACCCTCTGACAAACTGGCATGTCGCCTGCTCCAAAGGGAATACCAACCACATCCAAGCTTGCATCTTTGGTGCATACCACAACACGGCTGAACTCCTCAAAATCTGAAAGGAACTAGGCAACCCTTCCAGTCTCCACCTCACCTCTTCCCCCCAGGCCCTCTGCAATGCACTGGCCACACACTTCACTGCAAAAACTCAGGACATCCTGAGCATCCTCGCTTCTCTTTCCCCTCCCCTTCTCCCACCCTCCTGCCACCTATGGCGTCCCACCCCCCCCCCTCTGCCTTTCTCTCGTTCTCTCCCATCACATCTGACAAGGTCACTAGAGTCGTACGTTCTATGAAGGTCTCCTCCAAACAGGTCTCCCCCTGTTCTTCCAGAACTATTAAAGACAATATTTGCTCTCTTGCTGATTTCAGCAATCACTCTTTTGCTACTGGGTCTTTCCCCTCTTCCCTCAAGTACTCTCTTGTGGGCCCCCGCCAGAAAAAACTTTCTCCAGTCCCTTCCTGTCCAGCTAACTACTGCCCTATCTCTATCAGCCCCTTCCTTGATAAACTCTTGGAGAAGCTGGTCTTCCCCCAACTGACACACCATATTGATCTTGTTAGTTGCCTACACAACCATCAATCTGGATTGCGAGCATCAGGAGACACGGAAACTGCTCTTCTGAATACCTGTGAGGAACTGCTTGCATCTCTTGATTCCAACTCTCCTGCCATTCTCATTCTACTTGATCTCTCCACTGTATTTGACACGGTCAACCACCCTATCCTCATCAAATGGCTCCACAATACCCCCGGTATCTCGGAGAGGGCGCTGGACTGGCTGACCATCTTCCTCAATGATCGGCCCTCCCAGGTTATCCGGGGCTCTTTCTCCTATCCCACCTCTATCTCCACCTGTGGCATCCCCCTGGCCTCCAGCCTTTCTCCCTTGATCTTTAACATCCATCTTGCTCCGCTTGCACACCTTATTTCCACCTACTCCCCTTACTTCCAGTGTTATGCAGATGACACACCACTCTTCTTCAAACTACCCTCTTATCCTCCACTCCTCCATCATTCCCGATGACCTATCTGCCATGCAGTCCGGGTGTGTCTCCAATGATCTCTGCCTCAATGCCAGCAAGACTAAGATCCTTCCCTTTGGGACTCCTGCCCCTTCTTTCTTCCCCTTACTCTGGCCACCCTCTATGGGTTTTCCCCCCTTGTCCTTCATCTGACGCCAAAAAGAACCTGGAGTCATCTTCGACTCCTCTCTTTCCTTCCTCCCTCACATCCAGCACCTTGCCAAGAAGGTCCACTTTTAACTCCACATGCTCAAAGGAATCCTTCCTTTCCTCACCTTTTCCCCAGAAGCTCAATGTCTCTAGAGCTCTGGTACTCTCTAGGCTTGAGTACTGCAATAGCCTCTTCTTTAATCTACCCTCTTCCTCTCCATGTCCCCTCCAGCTAATCCAGAATAGGGCTGTGAGACTTATACGTGGTCTCAAGCCCAGGGACCACATCTCTCCATCCCTACAAATTCTCCACTGGCTCCCGGTTGCTGCAAGGATCAAATTCAAATCCCTCTGCATCATCCTTTAGGATGTCTGGGCCGGGGACCACGCTATCTACAACTGGCTCTCACTAAATACACTCCCTCCAGATCTTTACATTCCACCAGCACCAACTCTTTGCATGTCAAGCTATTCGCTAAACAACAAGCTGGTTCCCTCCTATGGAAGAGACTCCCCTTCCTCTTAGTCTTGAGCCGGATCTCCACAAATTCTGTAAGCTCCTCAAGACATTCCTTTTCACCTCCTTGCCCGGCCTCTCCCTCCCTCTCCCTCCTTTGCAAAAATACACAGGCGCTGAGATTGCTGACCAGGGCCCTTATGTGCCCACATGGGTCCTTGCCTCCCATGCCCAATCGCCTTCAGCCTCCACCCACTTTCAGCACTAGTCTTAGGCACTCACTGGCCTGTGCGATCACAGGCTTGCCCTTATTTAGTGGCAGTTGACCACTCTCACCAAGTGATCTCTGCCAGTCACTTAACAGTTTGCAACTTACTCCCTAGCACTTACCTCTGCGTTGCTCCCAGCACTTACTCCCCCTCCCTCTTCCCTCATCCGTCTCTCTGCCATTGCACGCTCGGAATGCTCACAAGGCCTAGTAGGACCGCCTCTCTTTCATTTTGAAATTTGCCTCTCATTCCCATGTTCCCTCTCTGTTACCCTGTGGGCGCTTTGAAACACGATTTACTTGATGTATAAGCGCCTAACAAATGCAGAATAAATAAACTATACAAAGTGGGCTCGCAAATGCAGCACACACAGAGACATGTCCAACTGCATGCCACCAAACCAGATCCAACATAGAGTGGCCAACAAACCATGGTCGTTGCCCAAGGGTTCACAAGCCTTGTCCCCCCCCCCCAAACATCCAAACACACATATGCCCAACACATATGCCCACACGACTACTGGTTATGTGCACAAAGTGATGACATGAAAAGCAACACATACATGACGCACAGACCGTCCAAGGTGGCGTGCTTGCACCACGAGCAATGTGTACCTGTAACACACTCACATTCATGTGCGCATCAAAGCTGCCCTGTCGTACCGGGCCCTAGCATGTGGGCCACATTCCTGTCAAACCGACCCTCCCAAGTGCAATTGGGCCCTTCTATCTCCACCACCACACTCCACCTGTGGAGTCCCTCAGGGCACTATCCGATCGCCGTGCCTCCTCCACACCTACCATGCCCCTCTGCCCCACTTGTTCTTCACCTTCTCCCCTCACTTCCAGTGCCATGCTGACGAAACACAGCTCACCTTTAAGTTCCCATCCTCCACCTCCTCTCCTTCCTCTCGCATACATGACTGCCTGACGGTTTTTCATACATCGTACTCTGCTAACGATCTCTGCCTTAATGCCAGCAAGATAGAGAGGCCTCTCATTGGGACAGCTGCACCCTGTTTCCCACTCACTCTCTAGCCACCTTGCATGGTCCCCCTGCACTCACCCTCCTGTGAGGCTAAAAACCCTGGGTTCATCTTTGACTCCTCCGTCTCTGCGTACATCATGGACCTTGCCAAGACACTCTCCCTTTCCTCACCTTCCCCCAGAAGCTCAATGTCTCCAGTTCTCTGTAGGCTTGACTACTGCAACTGCCTCTTCCTCAATCTACCATGTTTTCCCTTCACCCCCTCAAACTAATCCAGAATAGGGCTGCATGATTTATATCATGCTTCCAGCCCTGAAATCTCTCCACTGGCTCCCGGTGACTGCAAGGAACACAATCCAGATCCTTTGCGTCATACACAAGGCTGTCTGGGGCCTGGTCCCCCTTGAGTCTTACTGTGGACAGCCCAGTCTCCCCCAGCATCCCTTACCAGCATTTGCCCTCCGGCACCCTTCCCTAGACTAGCCAGATTCTGGTCCACCCCATCCTTTGCACTGTACCCCCCTAACCCTCTTTGCTCCGTGCACCTGCCCTTTGTGCACCTCCCCACCCCTGCACTGTACTCCCTCCCATCCCTGCCCCCATACTCCTCCCTCCCCTGCACTTTTTTGTTCCCAACACTTGCATGGTACGAATGTCACAAGGCCCAGTAGGACCGTTGATTTGAATGTATTCCCCTATGTCCAACCCCAATCGTCTTGTGGCGCCTGGAAACACTTGTGTATAGGCGCAAGATAAATGTCCAATGTATGAACTGAAAAACTCCATGCACACGCATCATGTCACACAATGTATGAACTGCATGTAGCAAGGCCATAGAATGTCATACAGGTGAATAACGGCATGCCCATCTCACCCCCAGAGGCACCTCATCTGACAGTGATCAAGGTGGACCAAGCACCTCACAGCAACCCACAGAGGAGGAGAGTCACGTCCTGCAACACCACTACCAAAGCCACACCAGCACCGGCCATGCAAACCACGGCACATTGAGCATGCAGCATGCTCCTGCAGCAGCACCGGCTACGCCCACGGAGGCACAGCCTGCTGCCCGTGCAGGAACATCAGCTACGCTCATAGAGGCACAGCCTGTTGCCCCTGAGACACAGCAGTGTGTGCCACCAAGACAGACATTCCGACCCATCCCCCCACCCCTCACCAGCCTCCCATGTATGTTGCCACCTTGACGGATGAGGATTATGCCAGGCATGAGGGCGGGGGCACCACAGGGGGGGGGTCGCCAGAACACACGCCACCTACCACCATCCCTCATTCAGCCCCTCTGACCTCCACAGCCCACCTCCATCACCGATCCCCAGCATCTGAGATATGGATGCACGCATACGGTGCATTGAGGCATTGCACGAAACTTGTGTGCCAGATGCTGGAGGAGATCAGGATTATGCCGGAGAGCGTACAGGCCAACGGCCAGCGCTGTGCATGTGCCCTCGGCTGCTCCTCGTGCCCGATGGTCCTGCTTGCACAGAAGATCTGGGAGGGGAACAAGGCAATCTCGGCACTAGCCGAGTCCCTCACCCTTTCCCTGCAGCCGGCCATAGAGCGCAGGGAAATTACATGTTGCAAACCCCTCCACCCCCAATCATCACATCACCTGCCAGCTCACAAAAGAGCAGCCCAAGGTGCTGTTCCCTGTGCCTGTCAGGCTCACCGAAGGAGGACAGGTCCAGTGTAAAGAGGCCACGGAAGTGACCCAGTACAAGACTTTCAGTGACACTGCTGCAACCTAGGGGGTTGTTCTGGGGAGTATGTTTTTGGGATGGGGTGGTGGGGAGGATTAGTCGGGGAGGGGGTGGTGGGCCACGCATTTGTTGATGTTTGTTAATATTTCACATCTTGACATTCAATTTGTAAAGTGTTGTGCTTTATTATTGCACTGCATCACATGCAGTGCGTTACATGGGTTGTGTGCAGTTGCTGGGTGATCAAACGTAGTTCTGGATGAGTTCCTGGCGGGCTGCACAACCATTCCTGTGATGGATTGTTGCATGTCAACAGGTGCATCCCCATAACCATCCATCAGTGTCCGCTGGAGGCATGTCCGGGGGCAGGGGTATGTTACGCCTGATGCACATAATTTGCTACATGGCAGAGGCCAGGACTATCTTCCTCACCTTCACTGGCCTGTACATTAGTGCCCCATCGGAGCAGTGAAGGCACCGAAAACGTGCCTTAAACAGTCTAAATCTCTGCTCAATTGTCGTCCGTGTTCTGATGTGAGCGCAATTGTATGCTATTTCCTGGTGAGTCTGGGGATCCCTCACAGGGGTCATCAGCCACTGTATTAGGGGATAACCAGAATAATCTGCATGGAATGGGACATAGGGAGGGCTATTGAATTTAGGTGACTGGGCAGCGCATACTTATTGGGATGTGAGTGACACATGAATCTGGGTCTGTGGACTTACGAGCACTCTATCGCATTGATGCACCCTGTAACAGGCAATGCTGGTCAGGCCATTTGTAGGGTCTGACTCCCAAGGATGGGTTGGTGGTGGTGGGTGGGGCTGGGTCGGGATGCACTGGGTAATGTGACATGGCAGTGATGAATTCTTGTGCCTGTAGTGTATTGCATGTGCCTGTCCGTCCATGCCCAGATTGTGATGGGGTGTCCATCAGTTGGCACATGTAGTTGATGCCATTCATGGCCACCCACTCTTGCGTGCCGATTGTGTCCCTGCATTGGCATGGTGCATGTGGGCCATGCACCTATGCCACTGAACGCCCCTGGTGCACATGCAAAGAGGTGTGTGTGTTGATGCTTTTACTCACCCAATAGGCTGGTCTGCTATTATGTGGTATGTACCAAGGCAGGGTGCTATTTAGCAGGACCATGGCGTCATGGGTTGATCCCGGGAAGCAGGCGCAGCAGTGGATGATAGTGATGCCTGCATCACACACTACCTGCACATTCATTGAGTGATACAGCTTTCTGTTTCTATACACCTCCTCTGTGGCAAGGGCAGTGTAAGGAAAGCATGGTATTAAAGTAACACAGACACAAGTCACCACAGTTCAAAGGTGTTCATTGAACTTTCAAAGGGGTGTGATAAACACCTATCTAAACCTAAATCCAAGATGGGAGCAAGCTGGGACCATCAAATAATAAAGAATGCAGTCCTAGTGCAGTCTTGTCAAAATAAAAAGGGCCTATACTAATAAATACATAAATAAATAAAACTATTGCCAATCCTGATTGCCAATTTACAAATAATGTGGGGGAATGTTCATGAAAAAGAAAAGACTTATTCACAAAAGGGTAAGTCAGGATGTTTGGGCTGTTGGCCTCGCTTGCCCACATTTTCAGCACAGGGCAAGGCAGTTCACTCAAACCAGGCACACACACTGGCTTCCTTGACATAGGGACACAGTTCCAATTCCAGCAGCAGGGCCTTCTATGCTCAAGTCTCTTTTCCATCAAAGTCTCTTGATTCGGAGGGCCTGATGTACAAAACAAAATTAGAAATTAATTGCTTTCCTTCTTATATTTATAAGATTTGGTGTCTTTCCATGGACCCCCCCCCCCTCAGCCGAGCTAAGATCCCTTTATTTTACCTGGTGTCAAAAGTATTGCTTTTCGGGTGACTCGCGGTTCACCCCGGATCCCCCTCAGCCGAGTCTCAGATACCTTTATCACATTCAATTAGTCTCCCTCAGCCGGGCTCGGACCAATCGCAGTTCAGTTTACACTTATCGAAGACTTTCAAATGTGCACAGGGTTTAGCTTGATCCGTCGCAGGACCACTTCGATTTAAAGTCCCTTTTACAATAAAGTTGCCATTCAGTTTGATATCAAACAGAGACCTTTGAATGGGGACCTATGTGGCGCCGGACCACTCTGTACACGGTATCCTATTTGGCTTTTTCAAAGTACATTCACTCCTGTAGTTTTCACTTCTTTGCACCTCTCTTTACATGCACTTTAAACACTGTCTTTTGTGGATTTCTTCATACAATGTTGCTGCTTGCAACCTTGGTTCAAACACAAGCTAATTTCGTATAGGTTTCTCCGACTGTGCTGATTTTACTGGCGCGGCTTTCTTGCAGGAGCCAAAGACAGTACCCGGAGGCAATCATTCCTTCCGGCATGTATATCAACACAGGAGTGCCCCAGATACCTCTGATGCACAGTTTAGGACAGATCAGCGTCCGTTCCCAGTCTTGGGCTTCCCACTCTCCAAGGCTTGTGAAAGTAACGGTTTCTAGTGGTCAAAGGCACTTCACTCCTTGCAACCCTCTCCGGTATTGCCGCCTTTCACCTTGTGGTAAATCGCCATTGTGGAACTGCGATTCCTCGTGTGCTTTTCCTCACTCAGTGTGCTTTCGCGTGCCTCCTTTTATTCGTGTGGGGAAGTGTGATGGGAGTAGGGTGTGTGTAATGATCAGTAATTGCCTGACCTTGCCTGTTGGAACATGTCGGGTATACGGCTCTGCTGTTAATCCGTTGTCGCTCCCGATGAACGGACTGTGAAAAAATATTTCATGTTGGGAAGGAAGGGGGAGGGGGTTGAGCTTCTAGGTGTCCTACCTGGTAGGATAGGGAAAAGGTGTTACAGGGAAGGGGATAATGCATCTCACTCTTCCGTGTCCCACTTCCACTCCCTGAAGACCTCTCATCCAGGTGATCCTGCCGCACTGGTCCACCCCCAGGAACTGGAGCCTATAGTGATGGCCGTGTCCTGGCCACCTGGATGACAGATCCCCGGGGACTAGCGGGTGAGACACCTTCAGGTTTCCCACAGCAGTCACTAGCTCGTGAGTGCATGCAAGCAGACATTGGTGGCGTTTGCCTGTGTGGTTGATAGGGCGATGTGCTCGGACACATTGCGCAGGAGGGCAGCCAGGACCAGCACAGTTGAAAATGCTGGCTGCAAGATGCCATGCAGCTCACCAACTGTGTGTTTCGGAATGTGCCTGTGGCAAGAAATTGCAGCACTGACACCACCTTCAGCAGGGTTTTATGGCAGTCCGGATGCCTATGATGCTATGGATGTCGTCCTGGGTGAGCTTCACAAGTTCCAGAATGGTCTCCCTGTTCAGGCGGTATAGTGTGTGGCTCTTTCTCAGTCTGGGCCCAGGGTGTGGGCCTTGGCGTGGTTTATGGGTGCACGCCTCCGGGGTGCAACTTGCATGACATTGTTCACCTGCATTCTCCTCCTCATCCTCCTCCACTGCCTGTGGGCCTGTGGCCACTGTTGCAGCTCCCGCTCATAACGCTGCACTCTTGCATGCAGCATCTCTAGGTCCATGACTATTGATACGAGAGGCAGTATGGTTGTGTTGGGAAGAGTGTGTGGGTGTGGTCCTTTTCAGCAGTCCCTGTGCTCATTGTGTGCAGCTGGGTGCATTAGGTGCATCTGTGGCCTGTTCCTCCATACCTTGGCCTGGTTACCACCTGCTCCTCGGTGCCCTTATTTACCACATGGTTTTCCCGGTGGCACCAGCATTTTCAACCCAGTGTTTCTGGGTAAACCGCTGTTGTGATGCCACCTTGTTTCCGGCACTGCTTCCGGCGAGTCCTGCTGTTTCGGTTCACTGTGATACAGACAACGGTAGCACAGTGTCCGATGTTACCAGCATTCCCGCTCGCAGTGCTCTGGTCTGGAAACAGTACCGGTAATCGGAATTACTGGCATGTTGTTCCTGGACCGCCACACTTGTAATGAGGCCCTGTGACTTGATCCTGGTGCATCTTGTGCACTATGTTCTTGAGGAGTGGTGTTGGTGGAAAAGCGTAGACAAATTTCCCTGACCAACTCATCCACAGTGTGTTCCCCTTGCACCCTGGTTGGGGAAACCTGGATGCAAAGTCTGGGCATTGTGCGTTTAGGTTTGTTGCGAACAAATCTAGAGGTGGATGCCCCCGTTGGGTTAAGATATTTAAAATATCTTTGTGAATTTGACACTCATGTTCTGCAGGTAGAAGAGGACTTCTGCTCAGAGTGTCTGCTACAGCACTGAGTTCCCCTGGAATGTGTTGTGAGACTAGGAACATGTTTTTTTAAAAAAGAAATGTATTTTATTATTTTTATGGTACTGAAAAACAGTTATAAATAGCACAAGCATGTTGTCATTATCGCCTATAATCAGTAGTTGTCGGCATGGGTTTTGTCTTTCATTCCTTACCAGTCTCTGGTCAAGTCTCTTCATCCTATTATGTTCCTCTGTTTAGATTTAACAGAACTGTGACACATGAGGTGGGGAGGGGACACTTATAAACCCTCATAAATAATTAGAAAGTGGAACATGAGCTCTAGAGTTGGAAATGACCTTGCTGAGCTCTAGTTTTCATAGTTCATCTGGATGGGGGCCATTTTGGTCGCAAGATCACAGGTTAGTGTTGAGGTATAGCCCAAACCTTGTTTGTTTGGTAGAGAAAGGGTTGTACCTTAATGTGTACCTAAACTCAAAACAAAAAAACCCTTTCACGAATAAACACCAAAAACGCATGAAACAGCGTGTAAAATCAATTTCTTGAAATCAACAAGAGCAAAATATCCATGAAAAAGACCTTTCTCATAAATAATTATAATTGTAGCAAGAGCACAATCCATAACAAGATGAGAGAAGATGATCTCTGGGTTCTAATTCAGTGTCTGGTTGCTTCACTGTCGCATACTAGAGAGCTAGAATGTACTCTCAAGTTGGTAGACGCAGGGCTTCCTCCCCTTATGTTCAGAGCATAGGCTGGCTGGGGTGATCCCTAAACAGGACACGCAAAACCATAGCTTGTTTGGCCCCCAAAAGCCATGGCCTTCGGCCATGGCCACTGTACATGTTGCACCAAAAAGGTTCTTGGGGGGTCCACTAGCCATGACCTTTGGCCGTGGCCACTGTACAGGATAGGCCAATAATCATTTCCCAAAGACACTTCTCCTCTGAACTAGAGTACCAACATGTGTCTGCAGTTGCTGTTGGTACTCTTGTTCAGAGGAGAATTGCCTAGCATTTCGGTACTGGACTGCCCCAGGGCAGGACAAAGACTGATATGTTTGGGATATTTCTTCTCTGTGAAAGATAGTGAGCTAAAGACTCTGGGTAAGTCTCTCGTAACCAGGACTAATGTCTGACAGAGGGACTCCCATAACTGCCCCCTTGTTAATTTGCATGGTTCCCAGTATGGCAACAGTAACTACTGTCAAGGAGGATGTCACCCCTGTCCTTCCCTCAGTACGAAGCCCCTCTGTGTTCAGCCTTTCTAGAAGGAAAACCTTAACTGTCAAACGACAGTTGCTGGCCCAGCCGTCTTTAGGCTCTTTAGATTCCAATATAAGCCGCCCCAAGGCCTGTGATCGCTGTCCAGTTATGATCACGAGTAAAGCTTAGAATTTGATCAAGGAAATTAACTGTTTTTTGGGAAGCACCTCGATTATAACGGGGAGTAATGCAAGCAAGGCAGGCAAGTGACTGTACCAGAAAGGGCAACCCTGATATGCACGGCAATAAGAAAGACCATGCAGCAGTGATATTGAGTGCAGGGAATTGTTGCCTAGCCTCGTCTGCAGCTGGTCCTGCGTTAGGTATTGTACCCTGCCTAGATAAGATGAACCAAGGGGGGGCTCGATTTGGACACGGATCTGCATATGGATCTCCTAGGGGTCCCTGAACTAATAGCCTCTACATCTCTTGTTGTAACTGACCCCTCCCCACCACCCAATTTGTATGTTGCTCCCCTTGATGGGCTACCCTGAAAATAAGACCCTGGTGACACGTAGTAACGACCCTGCCATTGTTGTATCTAGAGTATGCGCAATCTCCACTCCAGAGGTAACCAAGACGTTTTTTCGGAACGCAATACCCAATCTCCCAGAAGCAGGGCCACAGGAGGAGGGCCGTGCTGCCCAGGTCTAGCCCCCTAACATCTTCGAAAGAACCTGCGTACTCTGAAGCCGAAGCACTTGTCATGCTTCATTGGGGAAGGGCACCCCCCTTGTGCCAACATATTCAATGCAATCATCCCCCCTGACATCTCCTCCACTTCTGCACCTCCAGTTCTCCCCACTTCTGAAGAACCAGCAAAGGGCTGTAAATGTTCCCTTGTTCTGATTGAACTGGCAGCTGTGAAGAGACCATTAATGCGAATACTGGAAAACTGTAGAGGCACCGGAGGAAGGTCCTTGGGAGAGACCCACCAAGATAATGAGGTGAAAATATGGAAGCCTGAATTAGCAGTGGAGAAATGCCATGATACCCTTAAATTGGACGCGCCTCAACGCGATATGAATAGTTTCACCGTTCATACAGAAGTGTCATGCAAAAGGGTGTCCTGGAAACAATCTGAACCTGGCACCCGCCCTTTAAACAGTAACTGGCAGAATAATCTAGCACAAATGCCCTGGCAGGGTGTCCATGGGGAGGATGAACATTGGGGCCAAAACAATTTGTGGGCGGTGAGCCGGGTGGTGTGGCTGAAGTAGTGGCTCACAGAGTGGCCCCTGAACTAGCCAATCTGTGTCCCAATACGGCATAATGTAGGATGCCAAGGTATGGGGTGTGGAAACAGGAGGGGGTCACAAAAGGGGGTATAGTATCTTGCATAGGGTCCAGTGATCAGTCTGAAGTTAAAACAAGTGTACATACTGGCTAAGAACGGTCTGTGGGTGCTGCTCCCTAATCAAAAAGGACATTGTGAGCTGTAGAAGATCATGCTATAATGCCGGAAGCCCCTATGACTCAATTCGTATTGAATGGAGGGACCCAAGAATAGCTTATGGCATATACTGGGAACTGGAATGAGAAGTGGACCTTCACCAAGTAGCTCGATTGAACCTCTTTGTAAGAAGGTTAATTCCTTTGGAAACATGTAACCTTCAGGAACTAGGCACCCTGTATCCACCACTCTCTGGAGCCAATATAGTCCCACTGGGGAGAAAACCTGAGTGGGCCACTAATGGATGTAGGATCACTTGATAAGGTCAATTTAGTAGCGAGTATACCCCTTACAGGTTGCTGATATCAGAACTTTTTCTGCGACTGACATTATGGCTGCCCTTGTATTATTACAAGGGGAAATTGGGTGACACTTGTTACCATTATGTATATGAATGATGCGTTATGGTTATAATGTATATGTGTACTTTGATGGCGTCATGACCGAATAAAGTTAAATGACTGAGACTGACTGATAATAATTCATTTGAACCAAGTGACCCATGCCACAACACTACCTAGTAATCATCGCTGGAAGTTCAGCTTCAGTTCAGAGCCACATCAGCAAGGCCTTGTGGGCATGCAAATACAAGGAATTTTCTGGAGCAAAAGACTTTGATTTGGCCTAATTTATACATGACATTGCGCTTGATGAGCTCCTTGATTTGCCTCAGACCTCTCCACTTCACAATGGTTGTATGGTGTTGGTCATGATAGAGCTGCAGTTCTAAGTCTTAATAACAAATGGTGTTTTCTGTCAGGTTTCCTTTACATGACTTCCTACAGTGATCTGTTTGAGGCACGTTTTACTAAAATCATTTGCAGGCGAATGTCTTCAGCTGAGCTTCTAGACCCACTCATGCGCTGGTTTTATTCCTGGGGTTTGACTTGAGGATTCTGTGCAGATTTCCTGGAAAAGGAGCTCGACAGATTTAATATTAGCCTAGCCCACCTGCCCCTCTTTCAGGTTTTTGATCTGAATTTTGTTTCTCCTCAATCTGTTTGAGGTGCTCGCAGTAGAGAGCCAGGTCCTTGGCGATGAAGCCTATGTTTAACAGTGGAGTATCTCTAGAATCATTTACCTTTAGTTTATCTTGAATTTCCTCATTTACATGGACTCTGCAGTCTCTGCAAACCTCTGCAACAGAGGTGTTAATTTCGTCCTGCAATTGTTGAAACTGCTCCTGAAAAGTAGAAATTAACTTTTTCTGGAATAGTCCATGCGTTTCTTCAAATCTTTTGGTGTCTGGGTTCCGTTAACTGAGGGGCCATTTTCACAGTCGAGTTGATCAACTTTGTGCATTCCATCGATTTAGGGACAGACAAGTCTTCACTGCCAGCAAAGCTGAATGTTCGCCTTGTTTTATAGCTTGCACTTCCTCTACATTCAGGCTGCCCCAGCCGGACCTCTTACCTATGGTGTGAAAGAGGGTTGTACTAGCACAACGATATTGACAATGTTTTTAGGAACAGTAGTTCGGTCCAGTATCATTCTCCTTGGAGGATTAGGCTGCAATCTCTAGGGTAATTGGAGTATCTTTTCAGGGTGTGGGGCTGTTGCTTCCTGCCAACTCAGGTTTAAGCATTAGGATGCAGCTACTCAAAACTCATATCTAGCACTCCCTTCTGCAAGGCCACAGCGGCAGTCTAGAAGTGTCTTGGCGCAGTTATGCCCGCCCAATGTCAAGGATGGGTAAGCTCATCACCAACTGCTCTTAGGAAAGAGTCTCACAGTGGTCGGGAAGTACCCCAACCATGCAGCAATTGTCATTCTGGAGCTTATCACTCTGCAGGGCCAGGGGGTAGTGACGCGCATGGCCCTGCAGCCCACTATTATCTCCAGAGTAAAAAGGGCATCTTCAGACTGTCACCAGTTATGCCGGCAATTCACTTTGCAGCTGTACGAACACACGTTTGCAGAGTCCTCAAAGTCCTGTCGTCAATACAAACGGCCATCTTGTGCTTGTCGCTCCAGGGCGGCATCACAGGGCCACAGGAACACTGTTTCTTACCGAGTAAGAATACCACCCTCCCATTCCTAACAAGTGTTCACGGGAGTGCTTGGTGATTGGAACCCACCTCCTGAGAGTAATGAGTACTTAGACAGGGTCTTGGCTGTTGAAGCGCCCGGGGCGAAGACAAGCATCCTAATCCATTGGTGCCATGCTGTGCCGCAGAAAGATATCTTTTCACATGTTTGAAATCAAACAGTTTATGAGAGGCAGTTTGAAAGAGAAATAGGCAATTAATAACACAGTGCATGGTTGTGCGATGGGCATGAGATGTGCACCAGCCAGCAAGTTACATCATAGTGACCTTTTGACGCAGGGTTACCTTAATATTTTTCCAATAGGGCAAAATGTGAAATAGTAAGTCAGGGAACAGCCAAGCATAGAGACCAGGTGAGGCCCAGTTAGGTATAGACATCTGAAAATGCTAATCTAGAACAATGGATCAACACTTCAATTGTAATACTTAAGTTTAATGTTTCCATAATTGTCATGAATAATACATCATCAGTACAAAAAGGGACTAATAAACCAAGCATCAAAGAAAAAAAGTCAAATAATCCTAACTGAAGCTATCTACATGGAACTATCTAGTAAACCAAACCATATATTGACACAATTCCATACAAATGTGCAAGTTTATTGTAGCACAGGAGATAAACACAAATGTAATACTATATGTATCCTAGTAAAAACACAAACGTAACCCATTGGAGACAAAAAAGTAATTCAAGAAGATGGTATTGCCTTCCGGCTACTTCAAAATGCACAGACCGGTTTTAACGTTTATCATATTAGTTAGAAAGTCTTCATCGAGGGGAGAGGGCTAGGGGGGGACGATTTGACAGAAACAGAACATGATCCACACAACTTCCAGGGCTGTTAATTTAGGAGCAAAGGAAACCAACACAAATTATGTGTTCCTGATCTTGCCCGTACCACGTGCCAATAGAATGTGGGCCAGGGTCCACCAAGATTACTCCCCAAAGGGCCAAGGACTCGCTGCGCCAAAAGGAGGAACACCCAAGGATTGAAAACAAAAATCATGGAAGAACCTATGCTAAACCCCCCACCCCCTTCTGCTACCATATTTATCATCATCAGAATATGGAAAAAAGGATATTATCCGTCCCCAACAGGGTCCTATATGTACAGAACCTGATCCCTCGACCAAGTCGGATTCTTATAATGGGTTCAGGTTTAAAGACTCGTCTATGGCAGAGATACTTGATATTCTTAAAACCATGCATCCCACACATTGCCCTAGAGAATTGCTCCCATCCAAGTACATATTAGAGCATAGGGACCTGTTTGTCCCTTTCCTCTGTAGGTATGTTAACTCCCCTTTTCAAGCTTGTCATATTCCACAGTCTATTAAGAGTGTTGCCGTCACCCCTCTGTTAAAAAAGGTGGGTTTAGATCCTAATGAGGCAGTCAACCTCAGGCCCATTACTAACACCTTATTTTTTCTCAAGTTAATGGACAAGGTTGCCACCGTACAGCTTCAATCTTATGTCTTGGGTGCTGGTATCCTACACAGGAAACAGTCTGGCTTTCAGAGCTGAGAACGCATTACTAGATTTACACACTCACATGCTCTGTAAGTTGGAACATAGCAAGTCAGGGCTCCTGATGCTACTGGATTAATCAGCAGCCTTTGACTTGCTGGACCACCAAATCCTTTTGGACCGGATGGCTACAGCAGGGGCTCTCTCTTACCGGGCAATTAGCTGGCTTAGGTCATTTCTTGAGGGTCATATGTTTGTGAGTCTATTGGGGGGACAGTGCATCTGAAGTTGAAATTATTACTTGCAGAGTGCCAAAGGGGGCTTGTCTCTCCACCCTGCTATTTAACATGTACATCCTCCCACTGTGCAAAGACTTGGAGTCGCTGGATTTATTATTTTACAATTACACTGACGACTTCTAACTAGTCTTCGATATCAGTGGGGATTATGAGAAGCACCAATCGATGCTGAACTTAGTGTACCAGACCATCAAATGTTGGATGTCAACAAATTGGCTCTGCTTGAACGCGACCAAGACTGAGCTCATGTTGTTCGGTCCTCGGCAAAACAGAGATAGCCTGTGTCAAGTGTATGCCAGCTTTGAAATTGATGGTAGGCAGATCATGGTAGCGCACAAAGTTAAGACCTTGGGCACTTACTTAGAGGAAAGCCTGGAAAGTGAGGCTCACATAGCAGTCATCACTAAAAGTACCAATTACCATCTAAAGGTGTTACGGCAAGTGGCTCCACTGGTCTCCGTGGAGAATCGCACTAAACTCGTCAGAGCAGTAATCCTCCCCAGGGTAGATTACTGTAATGCTCTGATGGGGGCTGCTCAGAAGGCTGACGTTAAAGTACTAAAGATACAGAACACCGCTATTCGCATCTTATTTCAGATGAAACGATTTCAACCACCGCCCGCAGCACGAAAGACATTCAACTGGCTACCTATCAAAGCGCGGATTCCGTTCAAATTGCTGTCTGTCACAAGTGTGTCTATGGAAGTGCTCCAGACTATCTGAAAGATAGGGTGAGCATTTCTCAATCCACTAGAAATCTGCGATCATCTGATTACTGCATGCTAAAAGAACATTGCGTCAGGTGAGTCCTTGGTCACGGCCTTGTCTCTCATGTGCAGGGAGCACAGGCTTGGAACGCCCTTCCCGTACAGTTGCGTAAAACGGAAAACTACTTGATTTTTTTAAAGCAGCCAAAAACCGCCCTATTTCCGCTTAATGAATACATTCCTTCCATAGCTCTCATCTTCTGTTCATCACTTTCTGCATTTGGTGCCTGGATGCCCTCAGGCTTTGGCGTGGTACAAAAATAATAACATAACAAAAGCACAACCAATGTGCTAGATTAAATGATAAGATGGGGCATCGCTGTGAACCGTTGGTCTTGAACCAATGGCCCCAACAGCAAGTAGTCGGTCCTCCTCATTGCCGAACAGTCACATGTGGTTCCTGTCGATTCGTACCGTAGTCTCGACGCATTGCTCTCCATGATTTGAGCACAGTTAAGAACTGTGCGAATGGTGAATGTAGCTGGCACCCAGAGCTTTAAGTGGGCCGGGGCCAGGTAGTCTCCAGGATGGGCTCCAGAGGCAGGGCCCACCCCAGATTAGCCCCAGCCAGCCGACACCCCAGGAAGCTTGTGTAGGGGCTGGACGGTTACAGAAGCTGCCTGAAGCTGTCAGAACTTCGGTTTAGAAAAAAGAAAAGGCATCGCCTTTTGTATTTTATAAACCTAAGTACGGACACCTGCAAGCAGCAGGTGTAACCATGCAGTGCAGGCTGCCTGATGTCCATGTACTCTAAACAGGAGGAGGGATGGACTGCATGCTGGGTGATGACTAGTTACTCAGAAACAAAAAGTGGACTTTGACCTCCAGCCCTCTTGTTTCATATACAGAGACACCAGCAGCAGGCAGACCTTTAATTCAAGGAGCCTGTGGTTAAAGCCGGCTCCTTGAACGAAATGCCTGCTGCGTGAGAGCTGCGGCACACTGGTGTAGCACTTTTTGGTGCGCCCAGTCCCTTCTTTTGTTTAAAAGGAGGGGCTGGGCGCATCAAAGGTAATAATGCCAGTGCGCCCCTGCTCCACCTCTTTTACCACCTGCTAACCCCCCCCCCACCCTTAATCGAGAGGGCGCTCTCATTAGGGGGTGTGTCCTAACACCACACCCCGTAACTAAAGCACCCCTCGATTTCCAAACCCACTTAAAGCACTGCTGGCACCCATAATTGAGAGGCTTTCATGATATGAACGTGCAATTGTTCCTGCCCTAGTTCTCAGCTCCCATAGCTGCAGCAAGATTATACCCAATGAAGTGCTACATTCCGCCTCCACCAAAACTGTTTATGGAAGGTTAAGTAGATTTCTGTGCATAACCGGGTGGGTGCATGGCAGCAGGAGCTTTTAATGTACTGTAATGCATAATATTAGCATGACTAAACTTTTAAACAGCACAGAAAGAAAATAAATACAAATTATAATGATGTACAGGACAAAGACAGTGCCTCGAAGACCGTACTGGAACCAATATCACAAATAGAACTTGTGCGAGTTAACAGATGTGGCAAAATGGCAAGTCAGAGGGTATTCTCTTGCAATCACCAATGCCACAAAGAAGGGCCAGAAGTCACAAACTATGACTCACCATAAGTCACCCTACAGGTTTGTCCTACCGTCACAATTCACCAAAATGTTTTGCCCCCGTGAGTGTCCATCCCTAACCACACTGGCAGTGTAATGCAGTGTATCTCGTGCAGTCCATGGGCTGCCAGACAGAAGCATGATGCACAAAAAGAGCAATGTACGTAGGTCAAAGCACAAGAGTACGTAGTTGTAGGGCCAGCTGGAGGGCGAAGTGGGTAAGACAGAGCAGGGGACTGGGTAAGAGAGCAGAGGACTGGGCTAAAATGGGGAAGAGCTGGATAGAAGGGGTAGAGTGGCCGGCCATGCATCGCAAACTGTGGGTGCAGGTGGAGGACCCCCCCGAAATTGCAAAGGGGAAGGGTTCAGAGCGACCTTCAATAGGCAGCCCTCCGCAAAAACACTTTTGTGACCAATCTAGAGACGTAGGTCAATGTATCTGTTCCCAAGTGTCTGCCATGACTCCCGGGTCGGAGTGCCCCAAAAGCTACCCTGGAGTCTGTTTCCCCTAGCAGGTCACCCTGCTCAACTCCTTGTGTGTGCTCACTGGCTGGTTGCAGCGTTTTGAAATTTCTTAGAAAGGTATACACTGTTGCAGCCATTTTGTGATGCTAGAATGAATGCTTGTTCCCTGCAGGACCCCGTTAAAATTGTGACTTGGATGTAAAAGTCCAATGAGACTGCACAAGGCCAAGTTTACCTGGTAACTATGGAAACAAGAGCGTGTCACATAACGTCATGACCATCCTGAGACTCCAGATCGAGAGCTCAGAGTAGCCAATTACTAGATCTGGCTGGATCTACAAGTGCAGTTAAGTTGACCAGATTTAATGCAACAAAACCTTTAAAATTCAGCAGATGTGGGAAGTAATGACCAGCTTAACTCTGTTCCATTGTTGTCCCCCATAATGCTATGCCCCTTAATACGAATGTGCGTGTCATTGTGAATCCCTTCTCTTATAATATGTATGTGCTCATGGGATTTGCAACGAGAACGCACCGAGTTAAGCTGGTTGTGACTTTCCACATCCGACGAATGTCAAGGGTTTTGGTGTAGCAGTGTTTTCTTTTTACGGGCCACTAACCATGGCCTTTAGCCGTGGCCACTGTATATGGTCCACCAATATGTTTATTTTACACCCACTAGATGGCCACGGGCAAATGGGCCCAATGGCATTTGGACTTAGCCGCGCCCACTGTATATTTTAAAATACTACCGGGCCACTAGCCATGGCCTTCTACCATGGCCAGTGGACACAGCCATGTCCCCCCAATATGTTTCTTTTGGACCCACTAGGTGGCCGTGACCACTATACACTATTGCTAAGAACGTTTTCATATTTTTGGCGAATTGTTCCCAAAATATCCAGTTTGGTGGAGCCCTTGACAAACACTTGGATTCGAAAAATGTCATCCAAATCCATCCAGCAAGTCAAAAGTCATTAACCACTCTCAGCCTCTCTGCTGCAAACCACCAATGCCGGTTTTAAGGTGCAGACGGCACCCCATTCTCGATCAAATATTTTAAAAACGACTGAATGCAATGACCCCAAATTAGACAAGGGAATTAAGTCAATGCTTTGTGCCCAAATTGTTTCAAATTTGGTCCAAATCTGCCAATCTATTTTCACGCTACGGCTGTTAAAAAAAAACTGTACTTTGTCTCTATGGGAAAATGAATGCGAATAAATAGTTCCCAACATTTCTAGTTTAGATGGGCTCTTCATAAGCTGTTTGGATAATCTCATACAAATCCATCCAGCAAGTTGAAAGTTATGAGCCTCGCTCACCCTCTCAGCTGTAAACGTTAAAGTTACTCACCGTAGTGACTAGAGTACTCCGTCTATAGTTCTCATTCCTCTATCCTTAGATGTCCCCCAACATGGGGAAGGCACCAGAACCTTTGGAAGTGAAAAATTGATTTTCCCCTAGTGCGCGGGGGAGGCCCTGCCCTCCCGCGCCTCACCTCAGTCCCCTTTGCAGACATCTGAAGCTTGGATACCTGGCTACTCCTAGTACATATTAGCCCTTGGCATACTAGCGGGGGAATGTGGGTGGGACATAAGGAGGAAAGGGGAATGGAGTATTCTAGCCACTACGGTGAGTAACTTTAATTACTCATACGTCCCGTCCCCTTTCCTCCATCCTTGTGGGTAATTCCACCAAACAAGAACATAGGGTAGAGCTGCAACAACCTCCTTCATATCTAGGATGAAGCGAAAAGGTTCTTCAGAACCACCAGACTAAACTCTGTGCATTGTGCCTGGAGCTGGTATCCAGCGAGTAGTGCCTACAGAAGGCCAAGTGGCCCAAGTAGTCGCCTTGCTGAAGACATCCCAATAAGCATGTCTCTGAAACGCGACAGTCATGGTCTTCTCTCTGACTGCATGGGCATGATTACCCTCAGGAACAGGTTTCCCCATGGTCGTGTAGGCCTCTGAAATGACCGGAACCTTCCAACGGGGGATGTAAGCCTTGGAAGCCTGAGAGCCAGGGGAAGAGCACCCAAAATACACAATGACTTGGACTTGCTGAAGGATTTCGACCAACAGATAAAACTTGAGGACCATCTTGAGGTACATGGGATGTAGGGCCCTTTCTGCCTCCAACTGCGGATGTGGGAACCCAGCTTGCAGATCTCTTGATTTAGATGAAATGGAGAGACCACCTTGGGCAAGACGTTTGGGTGAGTATGCAAGATGACCTTCTTTGAAATATGATGAAGGGCTTGCACTAAGACAGTGCCTGCAGCTCACTAACTCTGCGCGCACATGTGAGCCACCAACAAAATAGTTTTTAGCGTCACCAAGTGGATGTCCACAGAGGCCATCGACTCGAAAGGCTTGTGTTTCAAAGCTGCAAGAACCACATTGAGAACAGGTGCCCCCCTGTTTGTTCAGGTAAAACATTGTAGTAGAATTGTCTGTCCAGACCAGAACCGACTTGCCCCTGATTAGGGGCAAAAACCTCTTGAGGGCCAGGACCACTGCCCTGAGCTCGAGCAGATTGATATGTAGGAGGGCTTTCGTCCTGACCCATGCATCGCATAGCACGCCAGAGTAGCCCCGCAGCCAAAAGAGAGGAGTCAGTCGTCACCACCAGGGTAGGCTCTGGTCAGGTGAAGTAGGCTCCAATGTTCCCTTGAACTATAAGTGCGGAACTGGTTGCCTTTCGTGCGCACTTTATTTTCTATGTGTGCAACTGACTAACGATGTAAACCACTTTGCGAGCATGCCTTGTTAATGAGTTACCATCTCCGAAGAGGTTGGAAAGGAATTTCCCCTTCCCAACCACTACAATTCTTTACAAATCTGTGAACAAGGTGCATCTTCCAGCTTCTTTTCCCAACACATAAGCTAAAAAAAAAAAAATGGTATATCTGATTATAAAGAGAACTTTATAACCAGTTCAAGATCTGCCACAGTAGCTTGCAAATGTACTCCTGTGTAGAGAAAAATGTGTGCTTTATGCCAGTCGAAAAACACTCAAGCGTATTACAAAAAACAAATATCGCTTTTCATAACTAATGTGGCTGTCAAAAAATCAGACCGGATACAATATTTGCAGATGGATTAATGGCAAACAAAAGGAATGGGACAGTAAATCATGCCAATAGGAGTTCATGTGTCACTTTAATGAAGTAATTCAAGTGTCAGGAGAACATGCCTCTCATAAATTGTGTAAGAATGATAATTGCATCAGAATAACTGCATCACTTAACACGATGATCAAAATTCCCTGGCTTCCGATTACTATCCACATTACGATGTCATGTGAGTTGTGACAACACTTACTCAAAACCAGCCTTACAGTCAAAAGACATACACACTATCAATGTTTACCCCCTAAAAACAGAAAAATGTGCCCAACAAAAACGGGAAACAATTAACACATATTAGCCAACCCCCGGCTTCTGCCCACAAAGCTCCATTGATATATTTTCAAATCAGTGACCAGCATAACAGTGGCATAGGAAGGAACTCTAATAATTTTATTGCCCAATCTCAAGTTGAATTTTAACAGGAAAGAACATTTTTAAAAAGCATAAAGCCGATCCGAGAGCGAATCTCAACGCTATACAAACTATTGCAGACAAACTTGCTCGAAGCAAAAGCAACCTATATGTCACAGTGGGAAATAGAGTTAGGACACCCGATATAAGACCAGTCTTGGGCAGACATTTGGTCACAAACTCACTTGTCCTCCTTCTGTGTTACCAACCGGGAATGTGCGCATAAACTTCTATTAAGGTGGTACTACCCACCGCCTCGGCTACACCACTTCAACCAGTCCCTGGACCCGCTATGCTGGCGCCGCTGCGGCATTACGGGCTCCTACCTACGTATGTGGTGGACATGCCCGATAGTGGCGAAATTCTGGTCCCAATGTATAACCATCATAGCAGACATCACCCAGACCACGCTGCCACTGGAGATAGAACCAATACTCCTGATTTCGGGCATATATCCGAGATCTGGTAAGCAGACGGCCCTCATAACACAGCTGCTCCTGGCTGCTAAAATCACAGTGGCGCGAACCTGGAAATCCCCGGAGGGCCCCCTAATGATTCTGTGGTGGTTAAAACTCGGGGACACCTTCACAGCGGAAAAGATCATGGCGGCAAACAGGGGCCACCTTCACTGCTTCACAAACATTTGGTCGCCCGTGATAGACTACGACCAGCGCTTCCCAGCTCTAACATACAAACCACGCTTGGTGGTGAATGCCCTATGGGCAGAGGACAGGGATCGGGCTCAATCAGCAGTGGAGCAAGGTACGGAAGGCAGCCAGAATTAGAGGGTGGGGGTGGAAGCTTAAGGGAAGATGAAAATGGCTTAAAATGCAACATGTGCCAAATTATTTGTAATGTAATGTTTTCCTGTGTGCTGACCAAAATAAACAAGTTTAAAAAGCATAAAGTATCCTAGTTGGCAAAGCTAATTAGCTTTTTGACTCCCTGAAAAATCATTTCACTCCAAGTAAGAAGCAAATTCTTATTGGAGCCTTGGTTGTTACCCTGACATAGGAAGTAAAATGACAGGGCACATATACTTCCTATAGTTTCGGCCACCCTTCCTCACCACAGCCTAGATGAGGTTTCTTATGCAACTCGGCTGAAGAAAATCACATAAATATGCCTTTTAGGTTAATAGCATCACTGCTCAGCGGTACAACAGCTTGAGCGCCTTCTTCTGTAACTTCTTCTGTAACTAGTGACCCCGCTGTAATTCATTTGTATCAGTTAAATAAGATCCAGGGGGATAATAGAATCAACATGGTGATATTGAAATGTCCTCAGCAGCTGAGCATAGAAATACACTGAAGGTGCAGTTCTAGCAAACAAACACATTTCCTTTACTTTACTGTACTGCCGAAACAACTGACTTGGTTTTCGAAAGTTATTGATTTGCTAATCACCCGCAAGGAGTGTTCTCCTGTGCCTTTCCAATCGTACCACTCTCCGGCTCATGTGGTAGCCTCCAATACTAGTTGACAGGGCACTATAAAAAGTGAGGGATTGCAGCAGTAAAACAATCACTGGGATATTTGCAGACCCATAATACTTTGTAATTAAAACATATTTTGTGCCTCACCACAATATGATATGCATTGTAAGAAAGTGTCATGAACCTGCATGTAAACTATTATTTTGGTTCCATGTAATAATGTTGCCACAAAAATCTCGCCATACAAAAATATCGCCGAAAAATGGCCGTTTTTCTGGCGACATTATTGCATGGAATATTCGGGGGACACCCCAGCAAACCCCATTTTTTTTTTTTTTGCCCCTGTCCCCATATATATGGTCATTTTTTTGCCCCTGTCCCCATATATATGGTCACCCATATAATATCGCCACAACCTTTTCCCGGCGATATTATTTACGGCGACCATATATATGGGGATAATATTACCCAATACCATTATTTTGCAGTGCATACAAGATTGTTTGCAATTTATCCCACCCTTATATAATATAGTTGGGTAGGATTATACCACTGATAAGTGAAACCGTTTTTTGTATAGAAGCGAGTTACAGTATAATTTGTTGAGGTCTATGCCCAACGCAACTTTGAACACTTGGAAATGATGCAGATTGTGTGAAAAGCATTCTACTGTCTGAATATCTGTTAGTAATACCGCGGTTAGTCCATACCCATCCTCCTATAGGGCAAAGTTAGCAGTGCTAAAGTAGGAGATGCTGAACATAACATTTGTCTACTCAAAATCCATAGAGAGAAAATGTATATTTGAGTTTTATAATGAATCAGCTTGCAAGGGGACCCCTTCAAAGCGCTTGCATGACATATGTTCCAAGAATAGAAAGCATAGGATGAGGTTAGACATCCATGTAGCCTGCTTACTTACAGTCAGTAACCGATATTTAAGACAATATTTGGTTACCTGGTGTGGGTGACACTTTCATTATTATTATTATTATTATTATCAGGGTATTTATTGAGCGTGGACTTAGCTTCCGGTAGCAACGGAGAGCTTTACAATCACAGTAAGGGAAGCAGAGAAAAGGGGAATGGGAGCTAACGGGAGGGCAATTTGCAGCAAGGTATCTACAAGCAACCAGGGTAGGAGACAGTGAGCAGCAGATTAGTCTCAGTACGGTGGGAATGCAGGGTGTGTGGATCTACGTGTTACAGAGGAGCCATTCCTTGAAAAGGAAGGGCTTGAGCTCTCTCCTGAATGGTAGCAGCAATGGGGTGAGTCTGATGACTGGCTGTTTCTTTTCTTGCTGTGCCATCAGAGTTCAAGTCTGCACATTTCCTGACTTCTGGTGGATCACAGGCCTCTGGAGATGCATAGTTTCTCAGTGAGGTATCTTTGGGACTTTAGGGTGACAGCCTTGTAGAGGCTTGCAGCAGGAGCCAGTGCAGTTAGAGGAGGGCCAGGGTCGAATTTCCAGAGTCCTTTGATGTGTCGTGCTGCAGCATGCAGAACACATCTCAGGGGTGCCAGTGTAGTCAAAAGGGCACTTTTGATAAGGCACCATAAATAATAGAGGGTCTTTTGATTGAACGTTATTTAAATTACAACAAACATAAAATAAGTGGATGTAGGTACAAGTCTGGTAACCTTTTGCAGAGCCAAGAGAGGAAGAGTCCTGGTTGTCTGGTAATATCTAAATAGGTTCTGGGGTAGAGTTTAGAGGTCTGAGTAAATGCGTGGTAGACTAAAGCATAGGAATCATGAGTGGGGAGGGGACAGTATTCAGTTAATGTGTGCAGGCATATCTTAACATTATTTTTCTGTTCATGTAACCACTTTTTCATATTAGTATTTACCTCTTGTGGCCATATTCGGTTTTTAAGGTCACACTTGCATAGTAGGGTAATGTAAATGAGCTAGACCAGAATATCATGACTAGTAAATTATTTTAAGTGAAAGCAAATGTCAGGTAATTGCTGTGGCTTGTGCCTTATTACATCTTATTGCATAGGTGAGAAATGTTTGTGTGCTGCTAAATATCTTCTGAGCTGCACCCAGAAGGAAGTCGGGCAAGCGCACATGCGCACAGCTTAGAGGGAACATTGGTAGGCTCCCACTGAAATAGTGCCTTCCATCGAAGATCAGGCAGAAGGAGCGGTGGTATTGGGATCCTGTCCGACTGAGACCCCGTCTCCTGATCCCAATTGGCCGCCAGGTGGAGCTGGAGGCGCCTCATCTTGAGGCGAGCGTGCTGTAACCGCCATGCCGAGTTGTAGAGATGGCCAAAAAGTGCCCCACCGCCTTGTGGAGGTACATAAGCCTCTCGGGTGTGGGAAATACCCGCTGAACGGTAGTGTTCCAACGTGACCCTAGGAAGACCAGTTCCTGAGACCGGCATAAATGTGATTTCCTCTGGTTGAGGGAAAAACCAAAGCTAATGAAGGGTATCCGCCAATCTCTGGCAGGAGTGCACCACCCCTTCAGGTGAACCCACCGTCACCAACTAGTTGTCCAGATAAGGATATAGATGATGGCCCTCCAAGCGGAGAAGGCCCACCACTGCATTCATCAATTTTGTGAAGAAACGAGGGGCCGAGTTCAAGCTGAAGGGAAGCACATTGTACTGGAAGTGGTCTGACATAATAGAGAACCGCAGAAACATCCGATGCGGTCGATATATGGGTACATGCAGGTACGCATCCTTGAGATCCAGGGAACACATCCAGTCCCCTTTATACAGAGACTCAAGTAATCATCTTGAAGCGTTCCAGCGGTAAAGACAGGTTTAGAAATAATTGGTCCAGGACTAATCTCAGGCCAGCCTGGTTGTTGTAGGTTACCACACAAATCTTGGAATAGTAACCAAAGCCCCTGTCTACAAGAGGAACCATCGCCTGCATCTTCAAGATCAAAAGGACCTCCCGTAAAAGAGGATGGTAGAGGCAAAGGAAGAGGAAGACTGAAGCCTGTGGAGACTACGAATAGGATCCACGGGCTGCGGAAAAGATGCTTTCAGGTGTCCTGGAACAGGGCCAAACAACCCCCACAGGCAAGCTGTGTTCCCTGACCTTGACGTCATTGCTTCTTGGCATCAGAGGCAGGGGCAGAGGAGGGGGAGCTAAAAAAACCTGTGCAACATCCTCTGCTGCTTCCTTCTGTTTTCTCTGGGTGACCTGTCAGGCCTCCGTGTATGCGGTCTCTGAACCCCTTGAAGGCGCAGGGTTTGAACTCAGTACTACAATGGGATTGAGGGAAAGATTTCTGACCTGGTTTTGTCAGGATTGCCAAGGGCTTGTCAGTTTGAGTGGAGGTTTTCTTCTTCGTTAACTCGTCATCAGTGGACGAATGAAAAAGGTCCACAACCTCAAAGGGCAGATCCAGGATTCGCTCCTGTACACCAGATGAAAATTTAGCGGCGTGCATTCAAGCCGTCCTTCTCATCTCGACCCCAAGGCACAGCCCACTGCTGGTTTTATCATTGTGGGTGACCGAGGATTCCATGATGTCCTGCGCAATGGCCTGGGCATCTGCCAGACCGGCCTTGAAGGAGGCTTGCCTGTCCGAAGAGAGGTCAGGCAAAAATTCCCTGAGCTCCAGCCACGGCTTCTGGTTAGCCACAGCCAACAGGGCATCCGCGTTGGCCTGCCGCAGATTCAGCCCTATGATGGAGTATCAGTGCTCTTGGAGAGGCAACTGGACATGGCTCCAGTGGAGGACAAAGATGATGGTTTAGATTTCAGGGAGGATGCAGCCACCACAGAGGAATGGAGTTGCGGGTGAGAGGTCAGGAGGATTGGCTCCCCGTCCATCAGCCTAAACCTGCTGTCCAACTTCTTATTCATCTGGGTGTCGGCCCAGGGCTTCTCCCAGACCTTCCGAGCCACCTGCAGGACATCCTTCTGTAGGGAAATGCCAGACCAAAACGTGGTGCGTTTTCCCAAGACCGTGGCTAGCACTCTCGACTCCTGGGGGGCTTCCTCAGGCAGAGGGACCCTCAAGAACCCCGCCAGGCCCCGAAGTAGGTCATGAAAGGCCTCGACGGATGCTGAGGGTTGTTCATTCTGGGTGTCATTGCCCCCCTGCCGCCCCCCACCTTTTCACAGGCAGAGGGGAATCCGGGCCCTGGGACACAGGAACCGGCAGAGTTCCCCCCCGCCCCCAGGTTCGGTGCCGTAGACAGGTCCAACGGCTGTTGTCAGAACAACTGGTGGGGCCTTAACCAGACTGGGGCCTGGACCGGGAGTGCAGGAGGAATGGGTGAAGTACCCAGAGGAGGGTGCCGAGGTGGAACCACCTGCGGGATGCCCGTCATAATGTCCTTCAGGAGCCCCTTCATCTGAGGGGAATACATGAGGAGGAGGAAGCGCTCGAGGAAGCGGTCCTCACAAGCAGTCTGATCCATAGGGGCTTGGCCCTCAGAGGCACTGGGCCTCTGCTCCTGGTCAAAACGCTGAAGCGCCTGGTGCGTGTAGCAGTACAGCTGTAGCCCTGAGGGAACCAAAAACCTGCACTGTAGGATCCACTGCCGCTTCCAGAGGGAAGGGGGCTGGGATCATCCTCCAAAGCCCATTCGATGGGCGAAAGCACTGGCGGGCCTTGAGCTGGATCCAAGATGGCCGCCTGCCTGGCAGGTTCAGCCATGTGCCGCTCTGCAATTTTGAAGCCTTGTGCCCAGCCCTGGGTGGGATGGTGCCAAGATAGGCACCCGAAGCAGAAGCGTCAACCTCTGAGATCCCTCCGGTAGGCGCTGAGCCCTCAGCCGACTGGCCGGTTGTCGAAATGACCCGATTCATGACCTCTGAGCGAGCTCCAGTAACCTGGGAGCACTCAGCACCTATGCCGGTAGCGGTGCTGGATCTAGCAGAGGACAGACTCTTGGGGGTGGCACTCAATGATCCCTTCCCCCTGGGGTAGAAGAAGAGGATGAGCCTGATCTTCCTTCCGAGGACAGCCTGGTCAGGGCCCAGAGCTCCTCGGCTTTGGAGCTGGTAGCTTTAGAGGCCTTGGGCCTGCCAGAACCTGAATCCGAGGAACCCTGATCCGTGCGAACCCCGGGGAAAGAGTTGCTGCGCTGTGGAGCCGTGCTGAACAGAGGGCCCACCTTGTCTTGAGAAGAGGTCCTGGGGAGGAAGTCCTTAAGGTGGGGTGGAAGAGAAGTGTGGAAGATCTCCCTCCACCTCGACAAACGATTCTTAAATGCTCTGTTACCGAAAGCGCTGCAGGCCGAACATGAGTCCCAGCGGTGGTCAGGCCCCAAACACTGAAGACTGAGTGCATGTGGGTCCGAGGCTGGGAACGAACGGTCACATGAGGCACACCTCATGAAGCCTCCTGCGGTCGACATGTGCCTGGGAGGCGAGGCACCAAAGGGAAATTAAATAAGAATTGAAAAAAAATAAACTGGTGAACAAGCAGAAAGCTAAAGTATCTGCGCTGGCTGCCATGTCTGACAATGTCCGTGTGGAAAAAGGGACTGAGGTGAGGGTGCGAAGAGGGCAATGCCTCATTGAAACGTTCCCATACCCGAAACCGCGCAACGGCACTATACTAAATTTAAAGGGGAAGCTCAATTTTTTGCTGTCAAAGGTTCCGGTACCGTCCCCATGTTAGGGGATGCACACAAGGATGGAGGAAAGGGGACAGGTTGTATGAGTAAGCACCAAGGCCGATATAAAGGTTTTAAGGAACAGGAGGCACCCCATTCTCTGTGAAATATTCTTTTTTAAACTACTGGATGGATATACCCAAACCAATCAAGAAATTTAAGTCAATGCTTTGTGCCTAGGTTGTTTCTCATGTGGTCCAAATCTGTCCAGCGGTTTTTGTGCTATGGTTGTTCAAAAACTGCACTTTTCCTGGGGAAAATGAATGGGCTGAAACTGTGGTGTTTTGTTTTCCTAATAACTTTTCCATTTTATAACGTTTTGTTGCCAGAATTTGCAGTTTCAGGGGGCTTTATGTTTTGAAAATCTCAATCAAATCCATTCAGCAAGTCAAAAGTTATTAGCAATAACATTTTGGGAGCAAAGGTCTGCTTTTTCATCTTTGAAATGCCTATCAGCATCTCTGCTGCAAAGCACCAAGGGATATATCAGTATACATTTGGGAGAAGGGGCACCGTCAAATATAGAAAACTCATGGACGCAATAAACACCAGCCTGCCTCCCGCCCATATCTCAAGTCAACGCTTCGTGCCCAAGCTGAGCAAAAATGTGAATTTTTCGCCATGGGAAAATGAATGGGGGCTAGGTCGGGCTGCATTTTTTGTTTAATAACTTATATTTTTTTAACACATTTTTCCCAAAATGTCCAGTTTAGGGGGGCCCATGTGTACAATTTTGTCTGCCAAAACCATCGTACAAGTCAAAAGTTATTAGCAAATAATTTTTCAGATGCTTGTATCTGCTTAGATTCACATGCTATGCATAGGCCGAATCTAGTGGTAGTTGCAGAGTATTACATGATTTGTTTTTGAAACTCGAAAAGGGACGTTGACTGGGCTAGTTATCAACTATCCATAGTGTGAAGTCTACTGTAAACAAGGTACTTCACGTGTTGAGGTCCCTCAGATTTTTTTGTTTCTGACATGAGGTTGCATGAAGTGTAGCGCGAGTACAGATATACGTAAGCAGAAAAATAAAGTGTTACTCACCAAAGTGACTAACTTACTCCTTGTCCATTGTCCCCGTTCCTCAATTCCTGTATGGGCGTCCCTCACTAGGGACAGGAACAAAACCTTTTTTTACCAGAAGTATAACACTTTCCTTTAAATGTATACGGATGAGGCCCTGGGAGCATGCGCTGCCCTAACCCCAGCGCCACACCCCAGTCCCCCTTTGACATGTCGGCTATATTGAACTGCTCAACCTCGCTGTTCTTATTTTAGGGGGAAGGATGGTGGGACGTATGGAGGAAAGGAGGCTATGGACTAGGAGTATGTTAGCACTCCGGTGAGTAACAATTACTCCTACGTCCCGTCCCTTTTCCTCCTCCATCCTGTATGGGCGACCACAACTGAAGAAAACACCCTGGGAGGAGAGCTTGATACACTAAGCAAACAGATTATGGGGGATAGCGTGGCCAAATGCTGCATCAGCCCTGGCGCTGGTATCCAGACCGTAGTGTTTGCAGAAGACCGATGGAGTGGCCCATATCGCAGCTCTGCTAGTTACTTGCCACGGTACGTGATGTTGGAAGGCAACAACCGCTGCCTTGGCTCGTAGAGCGTGAGCGTGCATGCCCCTTGGAGACTCCTTGTGCTGAGCCTTCTATGCCTCTTGGATGGCAGCTGTCATCCATCTGGCTACCGATGCCTGAACACTTGTTTCCAGGCCTTGAGCTTCCAAACGTGACAAATTAGATGTCAGAGGAACTATCTCGACAAGACCAAGGCCTCTCACAGTGACAGTGGAGAGCCTTTTCAGCGTCTTCCTTGGGATTTGGAGCACAATCCATCTGTTAATGTGGAAAGAGGAGACCTCTTTTGCTAGGGACCTGGGGTTCGTGCAGAGCATGAACTTGTCCCGATGAAACATAGTGTAGGGCTCGGAAGCCACCAGAGCCTGAATCTCGCTAACTCTGCGAGCTGAAGAAAAACCCACTAGTAGCGCTGTTTGGGGTGTGACCAATTTGATGTCCACTTTTGGCCATGGGCTAGAATGGTTTGTGCGCAAGGTCTCTAAGAACAACATTAAGATCCCAGACTGAGTGCAGGCGTCTGACAGGCGGGTAAAGCCTGGTCAACCCCCGCTAGATGCCTCTTCACCACTGGATCAGCCGAGGAAAAGGTGAACCTGTCCGAGTTCCTGTTTGCAGCAATGGCCGCTAGATATGTTCCGTATGTTCCGCAGGTGTCAACCTGGACCCATGATCTGGATAAGTACGCTGAGAAAGACAACACCTGGTCCAGAGAGCAGGATAGCGGGTCCACTCAGTTTTGCTTGGCTAGAAGCAGAACCTGGTACATTTGCTCTTGTACTGCTTTCGAGTCGTCTGACTCTTGGCTCCCTGGATGATTTCTAGGTTGTCCTGGGACAGCCAGAGATGTTGCATAGTCACCTGCTCAGGTACCAGGCTGCTAGGGCTATCGCCCCACCCCCCGCTGCACCGGGAGAGGGACTTCTGGTTGGGTTGACAGCTGCCCGAGGTCTGAGAAGTAAGGCCTGGCCAGCCACTTCAGCACTATGAGGATGAGACAAAGTCGCCGGGATTGTCTGCAACCCTCTGCATTGTCCACAAGGCCTTCTGGGGCCTGGGACCTCAATACCTTCAACTCTCTCTTCCTAAATATCTTCCTTCTCAAGCTCTTCGCTCATCCACCTCCAACTCCCTCAGGGTTAGTCGCCTTTACAAAAGTTCACTCACACTTGTGGTTAAACTAAGTGATCTGTTAGAGGCAACGCAGGTGTGGGATTCGGTTCAACTAGACACATTTTCAAGTCTTTCAAGAACATTACTAATCCAAACATGACTTTTCGCTCTGAGCCATCAAACAGATTTTCACCAATCATTGGCGAAATAAGTTTGACGCCCCTCAAAGAGTGGTCCAAACAATTTAGTTTGTAGTGGTAGAAACCTTGAACAGAATAAGGTCAGATGTTTAAGAGTCTCTGTAGAGTGTTCACAGAAGCGGCAAGTTAGGTTAGAATTTCCATTCAAATTCCAAGTTCTTGTACAATCTTTAGTGAAATAGAGATACAGAGGCCGATTCATGGAATAATTAGCGCGGCGCAAGTGGCCAAAAACGTGCGATTCACAGTGGAATAGCAAAAATAGCTGCAAGTGCGAAATTCGCACGAAAAGCAGCGCACATCGATTCATGGAAGGCCGTGCGCGAGAAAACCATCGGATGTGCGCTAAAAAAGTGCGCGGCGCACATTGGCGCACAGGCCATCTAACGGCGTGCGCCAGGCCACAGGTAAATCGCACATAGTGCGGTGCACACAACAAAAGTAGGCGGAACACGGGGCGTAACACTCGGAATGGGGAACAACTTGCCAAAATGTGGGCGTCACGGGGGAAGTACAGAGTGCAAGTGCCCGGAACGGCCACACGCTCGCCTACAACACGTATTCATGGAATCGAATAGGGCAAAACAGCGCACGGTCAAACCAGCGCACAGGCACAAACACGACCGCCACAAGAAAGCAGGCGGTAGCGTCCCTGCGCCTGTAATAAATGTGCGCCAAAAGGTGCACCAACAAATAGCACCTATATACAGCTATGATGAATGTCCTATACTGTGGCCCTCCAGGACAAATGACGTGCAAAGGGGTACCCACAAACACGGACACCCGGTGACTGAAAAATAACGTGTGCGTGTATTTCGGAGTGGGCGGGAAGTTTCACACGCGATTTGGCTGGGTACGTGGATTCCAGTGGTGCGCGGGAAGTTTCACACGCGATTTCGTGGATTTCAGGGGTGCGCATGAAGTTTCACACGCGATTTGGCAGGGTACGAGGATTTCAATGGTGCGTGAAGTCCCACATGCGATTGGCCTGGGTAGGTGTACTACGGGGTGCGCGGGAAGCTCCACACGCGATTGGCCTGGGTACGTGTACTACGGGGTGCGCGGGAAGTTCCACACGCGATTGGCCTGGCTAGGTGGGGGTGCGCGGGAAGTTCCACACGCGATTGGCCTGGGTACGTGTATTCCGATGTGCGCGGAAGATTCACACGCAATTTCTGCAGGGTACGTGTATTTCGGTGGTGCCGGGGAATGCTACACGTGATTTGGCCATGTGGGTCCCCCAGGTGTTCCCTCTACACCCTCCACGGCCCCTGCAGGCAGCCCACACCACAGGGTACTACCCTGCACCCCTGCTCATGTCCCACAGGCAACCCATCCACCATGGCCATGCCCACCAGCCAACCCACATGTCACCTTGCACCACTGATTACCAACACATGTCCCCCACCACCCCCACCACCCTGCAGTGCAGGGGTAGCCTCCACCAGGCCCCCACTCAGGTCTCCCACCACCCCCACCCCCCAGCCACCAGGGGCAGCCTCCACCAGGCCCCCACTCAGGTCACCCACCACCTCCACCCCCCAGCAGTGCAGGGGCAGCCTCCACCAGGCCCCCACTCATGTCTCCCACCACCCTCACCCCCCAGCCACCAGGGGCATCCTCCACCAGGCCCCCACTCATGTCTCCCACCACCCCCACCCCCCAGCCACCAGGGGCAGCCTCCACCAGGCCCCCACTCATGTCTCCCACCACCCCCACCCCCCAGCAGTGCAGGGGCAGCCTCCACCAGGCCCCCACTCATGTCTCCCACCACCCCCACCCCCCGCCCACCAGGGGAAGCCTCCACCAGGCCCCCACTCATGTCTCCCACCACCCCCACCCCCCAGCAGTGCAGGGGCAGCCTCCACCAGGCCCCACCCATGTCTACCACCACCCCCACCCCCAGCCACCAGGGGCAGCCTCCAGCAGGCCCCCACTCATGTCCAACTCATGTCTCCCACCACCCTCACCCCCCCAGCCACCAGGGGCAGCCTCCAGTAAGCCCCCACTCATGTCCCCTACTACCCCCACCCCTCCGCAGTGCAGGGGCAGCCTCCACCAGGCCCCCACTCATGTCCCCTATTACCCCCACCCCCCAGCCACCAGGGGCAGCCTCCACCAGGCCCCCACTCATGTCTCCCACCACCCCCACCCCCCAGCCACCAGTGGCAGCCTCCACCAGGCCCCCACTCATGTCCCCTATTACCCCCACCCCATGCAGTGCAGGGGCAGCCTCCACCAGGCCCCCACTCATGTCTCCCACCACCCCCATCCCACAGCCACCAGGGGCAGCCTCCACCAGGCCCCCACCCATGTCTACCACCGCCCCCACCCCCCAGCCACCAGGGGCAGCCTCCACCAGGCCCCCACTCATGTCCAACTCATGTCTCCCACCACCCTCACCCCCCAGCCACCAGTGGCAGCCTCCACCAAGCCCCCACTCATGTCCCCTATTACCCCCACCCCCCCACAGTGCAGGGGCAGCCTCCACCAGGCCCCCACTCATGTCCCCTATTACCACCACCCCCCAGCCACCAGGGGCAGCCTCCACCAGGCCCCCACTCATGTCTCCCACCACCCCCATCCCACGGCCACCAGGGGCAGCCTCCACCAGGCCCCCACTCATGTCCCCTATTACCCCCACCCCCCGCAGTGCAGGGGCAGCCTCCACCAGGCCCCCACTCATGTCTCCCACCACCCGCACCCCCCAGCCACCAGGGGCAGCCTCCACCAGGCCCTCACTCATGTCACCCACCACCCCCACCCCCCAGCAGTGCAGGGGCACCCCCCACCAGGCCCCCACTCATGTCTCCCACCACCCCCCAGCCACCAGGGGCAGCCTCCACCAGGCCCCACTCATGTCTCCCACCACCCCCACCCCCCAGCCACCAGGGGCAGCCCCCACCAGGCCCCCACTCACGTCTCCCACCACCCCCAGCCACCAGGACAGCCTCCACCAGGCCCCCACTCATGTCTCTCACCACCCCCCAGGGGCAGCCTCCACCAGGCCCCCACTCATGTCTCCCACCACCCCCACCTCCCAGCAGTGCAGGAGCACCCTCCACCAGGCCCCCACCCATGTCTCCCACCACCCCCACCCCCCAGCAGTGCAGGGGCAGCCTCCACCAGGCCCCCACTCATGTCTACCAACACCCCCACCCACCAGGGGCAGCCTCGACCAGGCCCCCACTCATGTCCCCTATTACTCCCCCCCCCGCAGTCCAGGGGCAGCCTCCACCAGGCCCCCACTCATGTCCCCTATTACCCCCACCCCCCAGCCACCAGGGGCAGCCTCCACCAGGCCCCCACTCATGTCCCCTATTACCCCCACCCCCCAGCCACCAGGGGCAGCCTCCACCAGGCCCCCACTCATGTCTCCCACCACCCCCATCCCACAGCCACCAGGGGCAGCCTCCACCAGGCCCCCACTCATGTCCCCTATTACCCCCGTCCCCCCGCAGTGCAGGGGCAGCCTCCACCAGGCCCCCACTCATGTCTCCCACCACCCCCACCCACCAGGGGCAGCCTTCACCAGGCCCCCACTCATGTCTCCCACCGCCCCACCCCCCAGGGGCAGCCTCCACCAGGCCCCCACTCATGTCTCCCACCACCCCCACCCCCCAGCAGTGCAGGGGCACCCTCCACCAGGCCCCACTCATGTCTCCCACCACCCCCACCCCCCCGCCACCAGGGGCAGCCTCTACCAGGCCCCCACTCATGTCTCCCACCACCCCCACCCCCCAGGGGCAGCCTCCACCAGGCCCCCACTCATGTCTCCCACCACCCCCACCCCCCAGCCACCAGGGGCAGCCTCCACCAGGCCCCCACTCATGTCTCCCACCACCCCCACCCCCCAGCAGTGCAGGGGCACCCTCCACCAGGCCCCCACTCATGTCTCCCACCACCCCCACCCCCGGCAGTGCATGGGCAGCCTCCACTAGGCCCCCACCCATGTCTCCCACCACTCTCACCCGCCAGCCACCAGGGGCAGCCTCCACCAAGCCCCCACTCATGTCCCCTATTACCCCCACCCCCCCCGCAATGCAGGGGCAGCCTCCACCAGGCCCCCACTCATGTCCCCTATTACCCCCACTCCCCAGCCACCAGGGGCAGCCTCCACCAGGCCCCCACTCATGTCTCCCACCACCCCCATCCCACATCCACCAGGGGCAGCCTCCACCAGGCCGCCACTCATGTCTCCCACCACCCCCACCCCGCAGCCACCAGGGGCAGCCTCCACCAGGCCGCCACTCATGTCTCCCACCACCCCCACCCCCAGCCACCAGGAGCAGCCTCCACCAGGCCCCCACTCATGTCTCCCACCACCCCCACCCCCCAGCAGTGCAGGGGCACCCTCCACCAGGCCCCCACCCATGTCTCCCACCACCCCCACCCCCCAGCCACCAGGGGCAGCCTCCACGAGGCCCTCACTCATGTCCCCTATTACCCCCACCCCCCGCAGTGCAGGGGCAGCCTCCACCAGGCCCCCACTCATGTCCCCTATTACCCCCACCTCCCAGCCACCAGGGGCAGCCTCCACCAGGCCCCCACTCATGTCCCCTATTACCCCCACCCACCCGCAGTGCAGGGGCAGCCTCCACCAGGCCCCCACTCATGTCCCCTATTACCCCCACCCCCCAGGGGCAGCCTCCACCAGGCCCCCACTCATGTCTCCCACCACCACCATCCCACAGCCACCAGGGGCAGCCTCCACCAGGCCCCCACTCATGTCCCCTATTACCCCCACCCCACCGCAGTGCAGGGGCAACCTCCACCAGGCCCCCACTCATGTCTCCCACCACCCCCACCCCCAGCCACCAGGGGCAGCCTTCACCAGGCCCCCACTCATGTCACCCACCACCCCCACCCCCCAGCAGTGCAGGGGCACCCTCCACCAGGCTCCCAATCATGTCTCCCACCACCCCCACCCCCCAGCCACCAGGGGCAGCCTCCACCAGGCCCCCACTCATGTCTCCCACCAGCCCCACCCCCCAGCCACCAGGGGCAGCCTCCACCAGGCCCCCACTCATGTCTCCCACCACCCCCAACCCCCAGCAGTGCAGGGGCAGCCTCCACCAGGCCCCCACCCATGTCTACCACAACCCCCACCCCACCAGCCCCCAGCCACCAGGGGCAGCCTCCACCAGGCCCCCACTCATGTCCCCCTGCACCCCCACCCCCCAGCAGTGCAGGGGCACCCTCCACCAGGCCCCCACCCATGTCTCCCACCACCCCCACCCCCCAGCAGTGCAGGGGCAGCCTCCACCAGGCCCCCACTCATGTCTCCCACCACCCCCACCCCCCAGCCACCAGGGGCAGCCTCCACCAGGCCCCCACTCATGTCCCCTATTACCCCCCACCCCCCGCAGTGCAGGGGCAGCCTCCACCAGGCCCCCACTCATGTCCCCTATTACCCCCACCCCCCCAGCCACCAGGGGCAGCCTCCACCAGGCCCCCACTCATGTCCCCTATTACCCCCCACCCCCCGCAGTGCAGGGGCAGCCTCCACAAGGCCCCCACACATGTCGCCTATTACCCCCACCCCCCAGCTACCAGGGGCAGCCTCCACCAGGCCCCCACTCATGTCTCCCACCACCCCCATCCCACAGCCACCAGGGGCAGCCTCCACCAGACCCCCACTCATGTCTCCAACCACCCCCACCCCCCAGCAGTGCAGGGGGAAGTTCCACACGCGATTGGCCTGGGTACGTGTACTTCGGGGTGCGCGTGAACTTCCACACGCGATTGGGCCTGTGAGAGTGGGTTACATGTATTCCAGGGGTGGGCGGGAATATTTACCCGCGACTGTGCCTGTGAGAGCGTGCCATGTGTATTCCTGGGGTGGGCGGGAAGATTCACACGTTCGCCTACGACGTGCCGAAAAATGGTCCAATCCTGAGACACGTACGCCAGCATGAAGCAGGCGTACGTCGACCCGCGCAGCATAAAAGTGCGCGCAAACAACAAACAAGCTCATATGCCAGGATGAATATACCATTCCTAGCAGCAGTGGCCGTGGGTTACCAAAGGAGGAGGAGGATAGTGAGGGCCCGAATTTTCACTCCCAGAACAAGCCTTTTTGGGATGCCTGATGACCAGGTGTATGGGAGGTACAGGTTTCCCCCACACATAATACTGGACCTGGTCAGTGAGTGGGAGGATGACCTCACATCACCCACCCTGTGCTCCCAAGCACTCAGCCCCCTGGAGATGGTCCTCAATGTACTGCACTTCTTGGCCACAGGATCATTTCAGCGGACAAGTGCCATAGTGGGTGGGGTGTCACAGGCCACGCAGTCACGCTGCCTACACCAGGTCTTGAACATCATCACTGCACGCCCATCAGTCCGTAGGCACATATACCTGCCCAGGACACCTGCAGAAAGGCAGGCTGCCACCCTCGATTTCTACGGTGTGGCACAATTTCCAAAAGTGCTAGGTGCCATTGACTGCACCCATGTAGCACTAAGTCTCCCCAGGGCATCTGAGCACATCTATAGGAACCGCAAGCACTGGCATTCCATCAACGTGCAGGTAGTATGTAATGCTAAGGGAATCATCACCTCAGTATATGCCAACTATCCAGGGTCCACCCACGACAGCTTCATTTACCGAATGTCTACCCTAAGCCGGGACCTAGAAGCTGGCTGGCATGGCGATACATGGCTGCTTGGTGAGTATGAATGCCACTGCACATGCATGCATGTCAGATGCAGTTATGTCACCACCCCACTAATGATACCCATCACCTCCTCACCAGGGGACAGACCCTACCCTCTGAGCACCCACATGACGACGCCAATTCAGAACCCCATCACGCCTCCAGAGGTAAGATACAACACAGCCCATATTGCAACCCGGGGCATAGTGGAGCGCACATTCAGAGTGCTCAAGTCACGCTTTCGCTCCCTTGACCGCTCTGGCGGGCAGCTGTTATATGCGCCCCCAGTAGTGTGCAGGATCATAGTGGCAGCATGTGTCCTGCACAATGTTGCAACACGCCGGGGCCTGGCCGTGGACATGGTGGTGCCCCCACATCCCCAACCACATGCACGCCCGCTGAGCATGGGAGGGGAGAGGGCACGGGGTGAGGCAGCCTGTACGCAGCTGGTGGCTAATTACTTCACATAGAAATCACACCCCAGTGGAGTGCACACAGGCCTGGCACATACCATCTGATAAGCAATGATGACTCGACCTGACAATTAAGACGAACAAAGGGACTGTCAACTGTCAGAACCATAGCAGCCTGAGATTGTTCATGTGGAAGTGTCACAATGTGTGCATCCCTACCTACACAAACACCACCAATGCAGTGTAATGAAAAGACACTGCAATGCTGCAGAAATGAATACCCACTTGCAAAATACTACATGAAAACAGTGCCATGTCACCCACCCCCTCCCCGGCACGGCCACACAACACACCATGGCATGTCATGCAATGTGAGAGGAAAGAAATGAATCCCCACAACATGCCCCAAGTGTCAGCAGCTACAGTGTCCCTAATGGAAACCTGTCCACACATGAAATGCTCACAGTAATGCAGGACCTACAACCCACATTACCAAATACTTACCAAGAATACCAATCACCTACACAACCTCCAACCTACCTTAAACATGACAATACAGACTTAAAAATTAGCTAGCCTCACCACCTGATGATGACAGCCCTCCGAACACTTGCAAGTATACAGTGTTAGCGCCACGCAAGAGTGTAGGTGCACTGCTTACAACATGGACTCCAGTTCCAAGGTGGACCGCATTGTGAAGACATGAGGAATGGACCTGCAAATATGGAGGATGAGATGGATGCAGAGGCACATATCAATACACCACGCAGTGTACAATACAACAACAATATGCACTATGAAAGTATACACAGTATTGACTACAGACTGCCCACACAGCTCATGGGAGTCCAATGTCACCATGTACGTCAATGTCACTTGGGCACACCCTTTGCAAGCCCATGGAAACGGGAAGCAGGAGGGGTGTGTGTGACAAAAACCCAAGCATCTGAACCAAATCCATGACAAGCCTGCATGTGCCCAGCCACAATGCAGGGTATGCCCGTGGGAGCCACACAAGGCAACACACTGTCCCAAAAGAAAAAAAAATCAAAAATGGCCATTAATGGGACCAGGGGGGTTGGGGAGGCCACCCAGGAGGTCCGAGGACAGGGTGCACACCAAAACCCACCTGTGTGGATCTTGCGAAAAAAAAACACCTCCATGGGCTCATGGCCTACACGGCTACCCTATTGTGGGAGTATCACTGCTGTCGCTATTCTCACCCTCTGCAGCTGCATCCGGAGGTGGTGGCACTATGGGAGGCAGCCCACGCAAAGCCCTAGCCTGTTCCTCCATGGCTGCAAGCATGCGGGTGTGGTAGGTCTCGTTCTGGAGGATGAGTGTGCGGAGGTCCCCATGCAACAACTCACGGGATGCCCGGACCTCCGCCCTAGTTGCCTGCATCTCAGCTGAGAGCGTACGGGTGAGACGCTCCAGCTGCTGTTCTGTCCTTTGGTTTGTTGAAGCCTCAAGCTCAACAAGAGTCGTCCTGAGGTGAAGGAGTTCTAGCCTCAGGGCTTCCCTGTGGCCCTGGGACTCTATGGAGATGGCTTCCTGCAGAGTCGCCAGTGCCGCCCGCCGGTCCCTGTCCTCCCTGTGTGACTGGCAGATGGAGTCGGTTGCCTGCTGTAGTCGCTCCATCAGCCTTTCAGGGGGGACAATGGAAGTGGCCACCCTATCCATGGCCTGAGCCATCATCTCTGATGATGCTGCCTGTTGGGTTGCCATACCGTAAATGGATTGCTCCCATGCGGTATTGCCAGGTGGCGTACGGCCACCACATCGGCGGGCACCACACCTATCTGGGGCAAGGCGAACTGCGCCTTGCTGTGCCGGCACTGCCTGAGTCTGCAGGACTGCATTCCCCCTCTGATCTGCTGGCCCAGGAACAGGATCAGATGTCGCGGAGTGTGACCCTGCATCCGTAACCACCAAAGGCGTACCTGCCAACACTGACATCCCCATTGAGGGTTCTAACCCTGGTGCAGGTGGGTCGGACAGAACAGAATCCCTCCCAGGAACACTCACCTGCGACGGCACGTAGGTCTCATCATCCGAATCAACACCTGAGTACAGCTCTGGGGAGGTGCAGCCAGAGACACCCCTTGAGAGCACGACCTGCAGCAGTTGTGGGTTCTCACCCACCACCACACCACGTCCCTCACTGGTGGTCGGTCGGCCCTCAGACCCCTCCTGGGTCTGCACCATCTCCACAACCCCAGCAGTATCAGGTGCGTCTTCCCCTGCAAAGACATAAAAGAAAACAAATGGAAATAGGCATTAGCACTATGGCACACAATGAGGGCTGAGAGGCTACAGAAACAGTACTTGATTGACACATGTCCCACATGACTAAAACACTCCCATGCATGCACCGTCACTGCGTGTGATGGGGAGGCAGATGGCACACATTGATGACACCAAGATGGAAGATGAACACATTTGCTGCATGCTGCCTAGCAGTGGCATCACACATTGGCCAGTGATTGGCAGGTCAAATACCCATGCAATCACACAGATGGTATGTACCCTAGCCATGAAGTGAAGAGGGAGAGGAGGTCACCAATTGTTCATTCAGTCCAGTTTGTTCATATGATTGATTATTTTCATTGTAATGGTTCTAATGTTTAACATGCAGCTGCCAGTCAAAAATGGTCCTATAGCACAGGGACATGTCCAAACTAATCATGTCCACGAAACTGAGCCAGTCCACTGTACCATAGCCATGTCAGACATGTGACAATAGGACTGAGAAATCCCGAGTAAAAGTGGTGGTATGCAAACAATCTGCCTGAATAAACAGAGGTAAATAAGCAACAGTGTAGTGGCAAGATGACACTCCAAGGGCAACTGGCGTGGTGTTGGGCTGGATGTCTAATGTTGGCCGAAGGGATGCTGCTATACCCAAATGCTGTTGCCAAGAATGTTTAGGAAGAGGCACATGGGTGAGCCGAACCACTCAGGCACACACACCCTCCCCTGACACCCAAACAGAAGCCCTCCCACACACAACATGCACATGGATGACACACACATGCATGTGCACTCACCGGACAATGCCTCGTAATCTGCCACATCTCCCACGCCTTGGATCTGTTCCTCCGTGACGTAGGTCCCAGCAACCTGCTCATGTGGAGTGAGTTCTATGTCGTCTGCTGGAGACCCACCTCCAGTCACTAGAATTGCGGCATGACTTGAGGCCAGCTTATTCTTTGCCCTGCGCTTCAGGTCATTCCAGCGCTTGTAGCATTCATTAGCTGTGCGCCTCACGATTCCAAGGGCACTTATGATGTCCGCAATGGTCTGCCAGTGTGCCTGACGTTGTGCAGGTGTGGTCTTGGATCCTGCAACAATCACCATTTCGCGGTCATGTGCGGACACATACTCTACAAGTGCATTCAGTTCGGCCTCATTGAAGCTGGGCTTCCTTGACGGGCCGGACTGTGTAGCCGTGTCTGGGGCATCAGCCTCTACTGGACGAGCACTCTTCCTCTTCCGCTTGGAAGGTGGTGGGCATCCGGAGTGGCCTGCGCCGCTCTGGACACTAGGGGCAGGAGCGTGGGATTGCACACTCAGCATGGGAGTTGGTGCAGGCATTATCTCAAGTGTGATGGTGTCAAGGGGAATGTCAGCATGATGGACTTGGACCGACACTGTCCTGGATGGGTGTGAGAGAGGTGGGGTGGATGGAGCCGCAGCTGCCCCTGCAGCCTCCCCAGCCTGCCTACGCGGGGCAGCAGATGACCTAGCTGCCCCTGATCCACGTGGCCTGATGACACCAACGTTCACCGGCGCACGTGGCCTAGACCTGCTGACCTGGAAGTCAGCCATGGAGTCACGCTGTGCCAGGTCTGGTTCCACAGTGGGCTGGTCCAACAAGGGCTGAGCATGGATGGTGTCAGCCACGGTAACCTCAACCAGGGGGGGGGGGCATGGGTGTCCCTGACTGTTCCTCCACACATGGGGGGCTAGGGGCACCCTGCAAGTCACGGCCACGTCCCCTACCGGATCCACCACGGCCACCACTTGGGGCTCGGCCACCTTTGCCACCCTTACGGCTTGTTCGCCTCCCAGCCATGGCACTGATGTTATTGTGCGTATGGGAGTTGATGTGAACTATTGTCCTAGGCAATTGGGGGTCAAAGGGGTTGGGTACCAGATGGTAATCGTACCCTATTGCTCTAGCAAGGCTGTATGTCACCCCTGGGGAAAGATAACGGGTCACGCAACGCACAGGTACCCCAAAAAAGCGAAGTAAGGTGCACGCAACCCCTCCTAGACCACGTGCATGGAAAAATAAACCTGCACTACGCTGTGGCACCCAGGAACACGAGAATGAACGTATGCGTGTCACACGCAGCCTAGAATGACCTCTGAAGGGGTACGCGACACACAGGGCAAGCACAGATGTTAGATACGTGCGCGCCTCACCGTCCGCCAGGAACAAAAGCGTGAAAAATATGCGCGTGTGCGCATTGGCAACACCCCCGCCAAAAGAAGAATTGTACGCTGTCTGAGGAGACAGGACAACAGTAGTAGGGAAGCTGTTTGAGGAAACAGGCCCAGGAAAAAGAGGAAAAGAGAAAAAGCTGTCAGAGGTAACAGGGAGTACGAACTGGAAACGCTGTGAAGTTAATCGCGTGTGAACCGACAAGAAGTACAGATTTCACCCACGCGCTCTCCACAAAAAGCACGTACAAGGAAATGGCGTTCTACACGTACCTTTTATACACACGTCACAGACGCGCATACGCAATGAGGCCATTTCCACCAATTACGCGCTTTGACACTCGGACGTGTATCTCTTCATTTTTACACGTGCCATTCTCTACGGCCATGCGCGTGACATCACAGCTGCGTATGGTGGCCTTTGGGCCAATGAAATCGCATATGCGAGCACACGTGGTAAAACTGCACGTCCGAGTGTCATCGCGTGTAATCGGAGGGAAGTGAGCGTACACGCGATTGGCCTGGGTACATGTATTACTGGGGTGCGCAGGAAGTTCCACACGCGATTGGTGGAAATCCACGTGTGCTCTGTCATCACGTGTAATGAGGGAAACACCCGCGCGCCTCACGTCACAGACTTGCTCATGCGCTAAGGGCCTTTGGTCCAATGAAATCGCATATGCGTGCTGACGTGCATACGCGCTTAGGGCCTTTCCTCGATTTACACGCAGACGTGCAGGATTTTCACGTGACAAATCACTCCGTATCAAGCTGGCCATGCGTAAGCACACGGAAGACCACGCTCCTGCCCAGAAGGCCGAACTACTGACCCCCAGAGCCCCGAACACGCTCCCACCTGCCATCTGCTGCTGCCTGACTGCCTGCTGCCCACGTGCCCTGCCATTTGCTGCCTGCACATCAGCCAGGAGTGCGGTTGCTGTGACCACCCCTGCTGGAACCGAAGACTCCCGACTGGGATTCCATCGCTCCACAGCCCAGCCCCAGGACCCAGTTGCCCACCCACTCCTGCCTCTGGGGTTGTCATGTCGGGGCAAACACCACCTGAGACCACTGACAACCCCCGGCCAGAGAGGCAGAGGGGCACCAGCTTTAGTGCCACCGAAGTTGGTGTCCTGGTGGAGCAAGTCCTGGGGCAGTATGATGCCCTCTTCGGAAGTTCCCGCGCCGGCAAGGAAGGACGGACTCGGATCTGGACTGACATCGTGACTGCCATCAACGCGGAGGGGGTGGCAGTCCGCGACTTCCAACATGTCAAGAAGCGCTGGGAGGACTTCAGGTCCAGGACCCTGAACAAGGCCCGGCGCCTCTTGAAGGCAGCGGATACCAAGGGGCGCCGGGGCCACTTGTCGGAAGAACAGATGAGGGTCCTGGAACGCATATCCCCAGCGCTCCACGTCCAGGTCCTTGAGAGACTGACCCGTCTGGAGTCGAGCGGTAGGTGTACATGCATCCTGATTGTGAGCTGTGCGTGTGGTGATTTTTCAGTAGTGTGCAGGTTGCACATCTGTTTGTATGGGGTCGAGTATGGGTGGGGGTGTACAGGGCCATGGGGCTAACACATGCGAGGGCTGGAATGTGTGAGACATGGATGGTGCTTGTGTGTGTAGGCTTGCATGCTAAATGCAGTTGTGTGGGCACACATGTTTGGATGAATGTGTATGTAAGTAGACATGTCCGTGATGTCACGCATGTATGTTGTTTTCGGCTACATGTATCAGCACTGTGTACATGTGCATGTGTGTGTATTTGACAAGGGTGCAACAGTGATGCAACATGGATGCATGTGACAGCGGTATGTGGAAGCCTGATGGGCAGATGTGACATGGATGCCCATCTGAACACTGTGACACTTGGCAGAGGTGTACACATGCATGCAAGTGTGGTGGTGTGTGTACATGTGTGGTGCACTTCCTGTGTTGCATGTGATGTTTGGCTCACCTTTGCCTGCTCATGCTGTTGTATGTGTATGGATGGTCCTGGCCGTTGCGATATGGCTTTGGTATGGCTCATGTGTGCGAGTTGAAATGACGTGTGTTGGGGATTGTGATGACATGTCTGAGGTTTGCCAATGCCACTCATGTACAACTGTCATGTGTGTATGTGTCCATTGTACAGTGCCCTGATGCCTGTGTTTTATTTCTCCCTGTCTGCAGCGTCAACTGATGAAGAGGGCGGAGAAGGTGCTGTGGAGCACAGCGGCAGGGATCCCACCGCCAGCCGGAGACGCAAGGCCCGGCTCCCCTCCAATGTTGTCATCTCGTCGGGGAGTGAGGAGTCCGGTGCTGCATCCCAGGCCGCAGCTGCCGGGGGGAGGTCCAAGAGGTGGAGGTTGGAGTTGGACTCCTCGGCAGCAGAAGGGGCAGCTGGGACCCCACAGGGCCCAATGGGGGAAGATGGCACGGAGTCATCCAGGTTGGTGAGGGGTTTGGTGGAGGAGGAGGCCGTGCAAGCAACAGAGATGGGGTCTGGAGGTGGGGATCCCACTGGTGCTAGTGGTGCAGTGCAGGACCAGGGACAGGAGGAAGCACAGGCCGCCGCGGAGGTGCCTGTGTGCAATCCTGTCCCTGATCCTGTCCCTGCATCATCTTGCACCAGCAGGGATACCTACGTCCAGACCCGTTTTCAGGCAGGGGATAAGCTCACGACAACTGGCCTTCCTCTGCCTGCGGACGTGGCTATCCGGGTCCGGGTTGAGCCTGTTCTGAGTGGTGTGGCGTTGCGTCAACGGGCCATGCGAGGTGACCTGCAGTCTTTTCATGAGGCTCATTGACCACGTCAGCCTGCTGGGACAGGTCACCCAGGCCGGATTCCTCCGTATGATGGGGCTTGCTACGACCCCCTCCTTAACTGAAACCCCTACGCGCCAGTCGTCCTCCGTGCCATCTTCCCATCCATCAGTCACCTGGGTGCCCTGTGGAGCTGCCTCTGACGGTGCGGCCAAGCTGGTGGAGGAGGCATCCCTGCCACAGTCGGGAGTCGGATGTCCAGCAGGGGTGGCCACATCAACGACTGCACCCCAGCCGGCGGAGGATGTGCAGGCAGCAGGAGGCAGTGCACGGGCAGAGGCACAGCAGCAGCAGTAGCAACGTGGTGGGAGCCATGAAGGCTCGGGGCCTTCACCATCGGAGGGGCAGGCATCGGCCGGAGGGCAGGAGGACCCAGGACAGAGAGTGTCTTCCGCGTGGCAGCGGTTGGGCCACGCCATAGATGCGGAGCGGCAGCGGGCGGAAGAGGCACGGCTCACAATGGTCAGGGCGGAGAACTCCATGCGGAGGGCCCTGAGGCGGGCCGAGTGCCTCGAGGCAATCCGCAGGGGTTTGGAGGTGGACACGTCAACGGCCCTGCGGACCCTCGGGGCCATGGAGGAGGACCGCCTCCGGGACATTGAGCAGGAGTTCGATGATGCCCTGGCCCGGGACATCCACAAGTGAGCCGTCAAACTAGCCCGCTGCCCTTGTACATAGTTATGTAGGTAGTGTTAGGTTTAATTTGTTTTAGGATTTATTTTGGACCTTTCGGACATTGGCCACATTTTTGTATATAGTTTATTTTATTAGTCAGTGTAGTTAGATAGGTTTCATTTATTTTGTTGGGATAATGGACCCTGGCTTGTTCGTATGTACATAGTTCACTGTTGGATTGTATTTTTCTTTCACATTTTAACTATGGAGCAATGGCTTTCTATTTTATTTCCCATTGGATTTTGTTTTCTGGACAGTGACTTTGGACACCATTACTTTGGATTTTGATTTTGCTTTTTTTCACGGACATGCTTCTTTTCATTTTCGTACATTCCCATTTCTGTTTCTTTATTTTTGATTCGATTTATGTTTCCTTCAATACATATTTTTTTATCAAACTTCAATGTGTAGTATCATCTCATTGGTTTAATGCATATCATGATATGGCTTTTGAGATTCACTGAAACCCATTGGGTGTATGTGAGGGAAATGTGTTTGTTTCGGAACTTGCAATTGGTGTTCTGTCATGTAATTGCCAATTATGAGTGGGTGGATGCAATACTCGGGTGGGTGTTTTGCATTTGGAGGCTGACCATAGGGACCAGTGATCTAGATTGTGATGACATGTTGGCTGGGGAACATGAGTTGGACATGGGTGAGGGCCTGCTGGCAGGTGCCCCACAGTGCTGGGGGGTGGGGGTGCAGAGGGACATGAGTTGGAGATGAGTGGGGGCCTGCTGGCAGGTGCCCCACAGTGCTGGGGGGTGGGGGTGCAGGGGTACATGAGTGTGGGCCTGGTGGAGGCTGCCCCTGCACTGCTGGGGGGTGGGGGTGGTGGGAGACATGAGTGGGGGCCTGGTGGAGGCTGCCCCTGGTGGCTGGGGGGTGGGGGTGGTGGTAGACATGGGTGGGGGCCTGGTGGAGGCTGCCCCTGCACTGCTGGGGGGTGGGGGGGTGGGAGACATGAGTGGGGGCCTGGTGGAGGCTGCCCCTGCACTGCTGAGGGTTGGGGGTGCAGGGGGACATGGGTGGGGGCCTGGTGGAGGCTGTCCCTGCACTGCTGGGGGGTGGGGGTGGTGGGAGACATGAGTGGGGGCCTGGTGGAGGCTGCCCCTGGTGGCTGGGGGGTGGGGGTGGTGGTAGACATGGGTGGGGGCCTGGTGGAGGCTGCCCCTGCACTGCTGGGGGGTGGGGATGGTGGGAGACATGAGTGGGGGCCTGGTGGAGGCTGCCCCTGCACTGCTGGGGGGTGGGGGTGCAGGGGGACATGGGTGGGGGCCTGGTGGAGGCTGCCCCTGCACTGCTGGGGGTGGGGGTGGTGGGAGACATGAGTGGGGGCCTGGTGGAGGCTGCCCCTGGTGGCTGGGGGTGGTGGTAGACATGGGTGGGGGCGTGGTGGAGGCTGCCCCTGCACTGCTGTGGGGTGGGGGTGGTGGGAGACATGAGTGGGGTCCTGGTGGAGGCTGCCCCTGCACTGCTGGGGGGTGGGGGTGCAGGGGGACATGGGTGGGGGCCTGGTGGAGGCTGCCCCTGCCCTGCTGGGGGGTGGGGGTGGTGGGAGGCATGAGTGGGGGCCTGGTGGAGGCTGCCCCTGGTGGCTGGGGGTGGTGGGAGACATGAGTGGGGGCCTGGTGGAGGCTGCCCCTGAACTGCTGGGGGGTGGGGGTGGTGGGAGACATGGGTGGGGGCCTGGTGGAGGGTGCCCCTGCACTGCTGGGGGGTGGGGGTGGTGGGAGACATGAGTGGGGGGCTGGTGGAGACTGCCCCTGGTGGCTGGGGGGTGGGGGTGGTGGTAGACATGGGTGGGGGCCTGGTGGAGGCTGTCCCTGCACTGCGGGGGATGGGGGTAATAGGGGACATGAGTGGGGGCCTGGTGGAGGCTGCCCCTGGTGGCTGGGGGGTGGGGGTGGTGGGAGACATGAGTGGGGGCCTGGTGGAGGCTGCCCCTGCACTGCTGGCGGGTGGGGGCGGTGGGAGACATGAGTGGGGGCCTGGTCGAGGCTGCCCCTGGTGGCTGGGGGGTGGGGTGGTGGGAGACATGAGTGGGGGCCTGGTGGAGGTTGCCCCTGCACTGCTGGGGGGTGGGGGTAATAGGGGACATGAGTGGGGGCCTGGTGGAGGCTGCCCCTGGTGGCTGGGGGGTGGGGGTGGTGGGAGACATGAGTGGGGGCCTGGTGGAGGTGGTGGTAGACATGGGTAGGGGCCTGGTGGAGGCTGCCCCTGCACTGCGGGGGGGTGGGGGTGGTGGGAGACATGGGTGGGGGCCTGGTGGAGGCTGCCCCTGCACTGCTGGGGGGTGGGGGTGGTCGGAGACATGCATTGTTGATCAGTGGTGCAGGGTGACATGTGGGTTGGCTGGGGGGCATGCCCATGGTGGATGGGCTGCCTGCGGGACATGAGCAGGGGTGCAGGGTAGTCCCCCGTGGTGTGGGCTGCCTGCAGGGGCCGTGGAGGTTGTAGAGCGAACACCTGGGAGGACCCACAAGGCCAATTCACGTGTAGTACTCCCCAGAACCCCTGAAATACACGTACCCTGCTGAAATCGCATGTGGAACTTCCCGCGCACCCCTGCAATACACGTACCCTGCTGAAATCGCGTGTGGAACTTCCCGCGCACCCCTGCAATACACATACCCTGCTCGCACGGGGCCAATCGCGTGTGGAACTTCCCGAGCACCCCTGAAATACACGTACCCTGATGGAATCGCGTGTGGAACTTCCCGCGCACCCCTGAAATACACGTACCCTGCTCGCACGGGGCCAATCGCGTGTGGAACTTCCCGCGCACCCCTGAAATACACGTACCCTGATGGAATCGCGTGTGGAACTTCCTGCGCACCCCTGAAATACACGTACCCTGCTGAAATCGCGTGTGGAACTTCCCGCGCACCCCTGAAATACACGTACCCAGCTGAATTTGCATGTGATACTTCCCGCGCACCCCTGATGCACACGTACACAGGACAATCGCGTGTGGAACTTCCCGCGAACCACTGAAATACACGTTCCCCGCTTGGCGTTTGCTGTTTGCCAGCCCTGTGAACTGGTCCAGGGTTAGCGCAGCCCTTTGCGATTATTTGGGGATTTTGAAGGCTTTTCCTTGCGCGAGGGCGTTCTTGGGGGCGTAACTGGCACTGCTGCAGGGTCGCTGCGCCACGCTGCGCCACGGCTGGTTTTGGATGCGAAAATCCATTAATACGCTGTGCGCGGAAATCGATTTTAGCGCACGCGGCTGGCGCAGAGATTCGCACGGGCATGCTGTGCGCCCGTCGCGTGCGCCACTTTTGTGCGAATTTCTATGAATTACCCTGTAAGTCGGAATTGTAAGAATAGCAATCTGGAATTTTGATCTGGTGATTGGATCAAGTAAGACTGTAGTTTGTCGTACTCTCTTGCTTCCGAAGGGGCATCCTTCATAAGACGAGAGCTTACTCAATCTGCGCAAGTTTGATGCCAGTCCATTCTTCATAACTTTAATTTTGCTTTGTCTGGATTTTCTAGCAAAGTTATGATTTTTATATTGTTTGCATCGAGTGCTTTGATACATAGGTTACTCCATTTGGAGAGAACCGTGCGGTCCAAGTAGGAGTCTGGTTTATGTAAAATGTTTAATTTTGGGACTGGATTTGAGAGTAAAGTCTTCCTATAAAGGGTTAGTGCGTTCCAACACACTCTGGCTTGTATAGATATAAGACCTAATTCATATCTTATATTGCTAGTGGGGCAACCCTTAGGAAGGTGCAGCTTCCTGAAGTTATTCTCCAATGTGTTCCACAGATCGTGTGAGCAGCCAAACATGTTTTCTGCACCATAAACAAGTGCCGGAACAGCCTTTTGTCGGTAGAAATCAATCATAGGCTTTATAGAAAATGTATCAAATGTTTTATTTATGATGGCGGCTTGGCAGGCTAGCTGTTGACATTTCCTTTTTGTTGCCTCAACCCATGGACCATCGTTTATGTTGGAGCTTATCAGAGATACCAGGTACTTAATATAGGGCGAGGTTCTAAGGATTGTTTTTTCTAGATGCCAGACGTGTTGTTTAATTCCTCTTTTGTGATTTGACAAGTTACGTAGAATCAGGACTTCACATTTTTGCTTGCTAATGCAAAGCCCAGTTTTGTTGACGTACATTTCAAGGGCGTCCAGCCTAAGTTGAAGTCTGATGGGTGTGGCATCTAGAAGAATTAAGTCATCTGCGTATAAGAGCCAGCCTAGGTGTGATCCGTGAATTCTGGGTGGAAAAGCTGCTACTGCGTTAAATGTGTCTCCATATCAGAGATAAAAAGATTGAAAATAATGGCAGCCAAGGGGCAGCCCTGTTTCACACCTTTGTAAGTTTTGATTAGTGAAGATAGAGTGCCCCCTCGGTCTAGTCTAATTTGGATGGTCGTATTAGAGTGCAGTTCTTTTATTGAAGCAAGTAGACTAGGTGGACACTTCCAGGCTTCGAGTTTGTCCCACAAAATTTGCCGGTCTACACTGTCGAAGGCATGTGAAAAATCAATTGATGCCACGTAGATTGAAGCATTGGTTTTGATTGTTTCCATTTTTAGTAGATTCAGCAGGAGAGTATTAAGGCCACATCCAACACCTTTGACAAAGCCTGCTTGCCGAATGTGGTTGTTTTCAGTTGACCAGGCTAGCAGCATTTGTTGCAGTTGGCTTGCATAGATTTTTCCAAGTACGTCGAGAAGGGCGATTGGTCGATATGATCTGTTGCCTTTATTAAAAATGGGTACAATGATGGCGTTTTTCCACGAATTCGGTGTTGCACGTTTCGTTGTTATCCTTTCGAACAGTGTGATGCAGAGATTTGGCCATGCATCGGGATTTAATTTTAAGGTGTAGTTTGTGAGGCCGTCTGGTCCTGGAGCTCTTGAAGCACTAGAGTTCTTGATTGAACTCAGGATGTCAGCTTTGTCAAACTTCAACTCCCACAGCTCCAGATTTTCAAGATTTTTCTTGATTTCGGCTTTAGGAGTACTGAACATTTTCGTGTAGTGTTTCACTCAAGTTTTTTCGGAAATTGGAGAAACTTGCAGCGTGTCTTGACGGGCAGCAAGATTGTTTATGAGGCTCCAGAATTCAGAGGAGTTTTTGTTCTTGAGTTTTGCCAACATGTCCTCGGAATCGTTCTGAAGCAGAACCGCGTTATGAGTCTTGCTCCAGTTTCTGTATTTCTGCACTGCAAGTTTTTTTCCTGCACAGTAAAGATCTTTGTCTTCACGAGATAGCTTTCTTAACTCTGATACATCCTGCGTTGTTTGAGCCCTTGTTTGTGTTCCGAAAATTGTGACAAAGGATGCTGATATTCTAGCTCATCAGGTGTTAATAACATAGTGGATACAATAGAGTTCACGTCGCTAGTTCTGAGGTTGACTCTTTTCCTTCCAGATCGATAGGTAATGGCATGAGGCCAAGATGTTTGTGACATGTTATTATGAGTGTTAAAAGTCATCTTTAGCAAGTCATGGTCACTATATTCCATCTCTGAAACCTCTAAGTGACTGGCCTTTGGTAAGAAGGATTCGGAAACGAAAAAGTAGTTCAATGTTGAGAACTGCTGATCTCGGCTCCATGTTGGATTAGCTGGAATGTCGCCAAACAAGTTCCCATTCAAGAGTATTAGTTTGCGGGAGTCCATTTATAAGCACCATGTGTGAGCAGCTAATTCATTAGCCTTTTTACTAAATGACTTTGTTGTGGTGTTAGTGTCCGTATTCAGACAGTAGATGTTTAGATCACCAAAGATCATTATTTGAGCGACACATTAATTTTCTAGTATTGTGTCTATGATTGAAGTCACTTGATCAATAAATGGTGGGATTCCGGTTGCAATCTGGTTCCAGTAGAGGTTAATGATGTACAGGAACTTGGGTTCGCAAAGACCGGGTATCATCACTTTGGCGGTTTGAATATAAGGGGTGGCATTCCTTGTCTAAACAATTCTGTGACCAAGGTCTTTTTTCACAGCTATTAGGAGCCCAGCCATTGGTCTACCTTTAAGTGGCTTGAGCGCAGAGTTTACAGCCATCTCAAACAGGGGTGAAATAGGACATTCACTTAACCATGTTTCCTGAAGACATTTCAGATCCAGGTTGCACATCCAGGGTGTATGAAACAGATGGACGAAACCCTGCGTGTTCCACGATCCAAAGGTCATAGGCTGGCTTTCACACTGTTCTTGGCATTACTTGCTCTGTTTGTTGTTGAGGGTAAAGGCCAACCATGCCCAATTTCCGTTATCAGAAGTACGTCCAGTCAAGGCCACATGGGAAGTTATATCAGATTTTATACTTAAACCTTCAATGGTTATTTTAATTTGCTCATCGGCTGTTCGATGAGCTGTTTCCTTGGTTTTGATTGAAGGCTCAGTTTCTGAGGATACTGGAAACTCTCGACCTATAAGGACTTTTTCTTTTGTGTTCGTTTGCACTGCGTTTTCGAAATCTTTGGTACACATACCGTTGAGTGAGATCTCTGGTAATGAAACGTCTTGGGACTGAGAGTATAAATAAGTCAAATCCCAAGGACAACAGTGCTGGTACTGCTTCTAGTAATAAGTCTCGTATCATTCTTGAAGCAAGATGCAAAGCCACCGTGTCATTTCTTCTTTCACAGTGAAATTCCACAATTTTCAGATCGTCTGGGAGAATCGTTCTCAGACTAGGCACAAGATAGAAAAGCCTAGTTATGTACTGACTATTTAAAATCAGATTATCATTAGAGTCTAGTCTTTCCAGAATCAGTTTTTCATATGCTGACACCTTTTTCATAATTTTAGAATGTGTCCTGTTACGTTTAGTGGTGAACTGTCTTGGGTGTAAACACGAAGAGTGGATGAATCTTGAGTCGTTTGCCGCGATTGCAAGTTTAACGTCTCACCAGTTTTTTGGAGGGCATGATTTGTCTTAGAGGGACACGTTTCACAGTCAATCACAGGAACCTTCAAGGCCATTATTTTCGCTCGCTTTTCCTCCATTGTCAAAAAGGGGGAACCTGATTCTGCGTTCTTGTTTGTGGCCAAGATGGCTAATTTCACAAGCATACAGGTTCTTTGTGGATTCAGTAATTTGGGAGCTCTTTCTGACTCAACAATTAAAGGCTTGTTTGAAGTGATGCTGCATAGGTTAGGTTGCACAACTTCAGTTGAAGCAAGTTCCAGACTCTTGATTGAAGGGCAAGCCAGCTCTATTTGGCGGGCTTCTTCTTCATCCTCATATGTCGATAGATTGATCAGATCAGGTTCATCATTCTGAATCCTGTCAGGAGGATTAGGATTGACGTTTGAGCTTAAGGCTTCACACACCAGTTTTGATTTCTGAGAAATATGTTTTTTGCACCAAGTGTTATTGTGGACTGTTAGATTGACAGTTTTTATGTTGCACAGAAATTTTCTAGAACCATTTGCACGCTGCATCTTAGTCACTGGTTGATTTTTGGATTTTTTTTTAGACTTGAGTTTTTCCAAAAGCAAAGGTGGTAATTGGAGTCACTGAACGTTTGGCTCCCTTAAAGATATAAATACGCCAGAGGTCTTAGAGAAACTCAAGTCAACTGCGCCTGGTACGGCTTTGCCGTCTTTTACGCTTTTTCCGGGGATCAAAGAGAAGGTTCTCGATGATGAGGACATTTGAGGATTTAGTAAGGCAGGATTGCTGGGTTGACGATTGCTGGGTTGACGACTATTTTCCAGCGCTTCGTCGAAGGAGGTCAAATCTTGCAGTACCAAGTCCGTGGCAGGATCAATTGGTGCAGCTAGGACGGCACCTGTAGATGACTAGTTGGTGTTTGAGGTTGGCGCCAACTTGGTCGTTAAGCAACACGCTATATCAAGAGCATCCGCCATGCGATCCAAGGTCTTCGTTAGTTCTGGTTGGTGGCACATAAAAAAATCAGTTTATTGGTGTTAAATCATGGGTTACAGAAGGCATTACCGGTAGACTACGGTCAACTGGGATTGGCTGAGTGTTGACTGTGGTAGAAACATACACCAATTCTTTGTCTTTTGAGGCAATGCCTAAAAGGGCTTCCTCCGTGTTAATGATTTGCGTGTGATGCTCAGGTTTTGTCCTAAAGAGTTTCAAGGCTTCTTTGGCTACTTCTACGAGAAGTTTTTTATCCTCGTTATTTTGAATTTGTCCAGAAATAGTCGAAGTCCATTTTGCTGCTTATGGTAGTTAGGTCTTCTTTACAAACAATACCCTTCCTCTCAACATCAGTTAATTTGGTGTTAAGAAGTGCGGTCAATGTTGTGAGGTCTTTAATGTTTTCATTAATATGTTCATAGAGCTTGGTGAAGGGAGCAATGGATATACCGGTAGATGCCATAATGATTGCCTGAAGGTCTTTGGCCAAGGGTAATTCTCGGGGGGTCTTAGAGTTCCAATTGTCTCTTACCTGTTTGTGCCGATAATGTTGTCTACTTCACCTGATTTTAGGGTAGGGGCGCTCCATTATTGAGGAGTCGGACGATAAAGTATCTGATGCAGAGGGGTCTTGGGACCGTTGGTCAGTGGTCTCCATAGATTGAGCTTCAAGTTCAGATGCAGAATGCACTGGTCCATTTTTTGATTTACACAACGCTGCTCTTAAGCCGAGTTTCGGCTTTTTCCACTGAGAACATTGCATGGTGGGTGAACTGCTGACTTGAATCTGCCTGCGTTTAACACCGGTAGTATCTCTAATAGTAGGGTTGGTCATAGCATCAGGGCCGGCAACTTGAGCATCAGGAGTTTCCGTTTGAGGTGTACGTAAGGGGTTTACTTGGGCTGCAATCTCGGCTTGATGATGTTGCCGAGCTTTGATAATCTGAACTAAGTCAGATATCAACTTGTCTGCAATGTCTATAGCGTTCTGGCGATTCTCTGTAATATGTGCAGATAACAGTGCACTCGTGGTTTGAGATGTTCAGAAAAAAGGAAAGTTACAGAGGGCAGGACAGTTGGACTAGCCTGAGCATCAGTGGACAAAGTGACATCGTAAAAAACCTCATTGCTGAAGATACCAATGGCTCTTTCATGAAAAGTGGCTGAAGCACTGAGATATATTGAGCGGCTGGGTTTAGGAGAAACAATGTCCCGAGCCAAGTCTGCCATTGGAGATCGAACACGCTCCTCACCACGTCCTGGCATTATTAAGTTTCCAAGACGTGGTTTTTCCAGACAAGTAGCGGGACAGGATCCCAAAGAGGCAGTGTTGGCTAGTCCAGCTCCGGAATCAATGTAAGATCTTTCGACCACAGAGCAAGCCAGATCCACACTTACATTGTCTAATTGCCCAGCACCCCCTCAACCCCTAATAATAGGTGTAGTTATTGCCAAGGTTGGGTGTTCGAGAAGGGAGCAGTCAGAAAGTGCATTAGAGGTGATGAGCAGGGAGGACTTAACATTTGTCGGAAATGTTTTTCCATTTTCACTTTTGTTGTTAGGAGTTGGTTGCAAACAGGACGCAGAGTTAACGCAGCCTTCAGCATCTGCGTCAAGAGCTGCAGCATCTCAGCCGCAGGAGTGCAAGGGGCTTACTTGGTCCAGAGAAGATCAGCGTTGCTGGGAAGCAGGTAGATTCGTGGAGTCTTGCAAGGCTTCAAAAGGCTTCCTCTTTTTGGTCTGCGCTTGCGTTTTGGATAAAGTCTGAGCTGGAGTCGGAGCAACAAGCACTTCAGAGCAGCGACTCATCACTGGCTATGAACGGAAGCACAAACAAAAAGGGAGACAGGAGCTCCCCTGACTCCGCACACTCCACCAACTCGCCAAACAGCTAAACAGCAATAACTCGCCCTTTCGCCGAGGGCTTAGTCGCTTCTCCAAGCAGCGAGTTGGTGGTAGATCTTTCTTCTGCTGGGGCCTCCCTCTGGAACAGCCTCCCTGACACTGAAACTTGAGGAGAACCATCTCCGGTTCCGGAAGCACCTTAAGACCTTCCTCTTTGCTTCTGCTTTCTCTCCTCCTCTCCCCTGCTGATCTCCTGGCTGAATGTGAAACTGCACTGGTTACCTGGCGACCCTCCGATTTTGGGCCCAGGTCACCCCCCCCACCAGTTGCATACCTTCACTGCCCACCTGGTAACCCTTGCACTCAGAGACTGTTTCTGTATCCCTACAGCCCCTTCTAGCACTTGACACCTGATGTCTGCACTTACCACCAGTTGGCTGCACTTTTATTTGTCTATTTCTTTTACTGTTATCCTATGTACTGCACTCCACCTCCCCTTTCCCCCTGCACTTTTGCCCTTCCCGCCTCCCCTGCACTTGCGCAATCTCAATGTCACCTGCCTAGTAGGATCATTGTCTCTGTCTTCCCTCTGTTTCACCTCCATTGCCTCGTCGTGCCTTGAAACACTTGTGTATAGGTGTGTTATAAATGCCATATCATGTCTTGCAAACAACCTTGTGGATGACCAGGGTACCAGGAAAAGCGTACGCCCACATCCCATACCAGTGGATCTGGAGCGCGTCCCCTAGGGAGCTGTGCCCCCCCCCCAGCCCCAGGAGGTGAACTGCTGGCAAGTGTGGTTGCTCTCCGTCGCGAACAGGTCTCTGATCGGGTGACCTCCACCTGCCGAAAATCTCTTGCAGGACTCTCGTGTTCAGCTGCCACTCGTAATTGTCGGGCCCATCCGACTAGTCTGTCCGACTCGAGGTTAGATTCTGCCGGCAGATGCACCACTGAAATCCAGAAGTCCTGCTCGATCGGCCACTCCCAGATGCTGAGGGCCAGTCTGCATAGTGCATAGGGGGGAGGGATGGATCTAGTGCCTCCCCTGCTTGTTTATGCAATACATGCAGGTAGAATTGTCTGTAAGACTGTGCAATTCGTACTGCTCCAGATTAAAGGCAGGAATGCCTTGAGTGCGAGCCAAAATGGCCATCATTTCCAGCCAATTGATGTGGTTTTGCTGGTCTGTCCTGGACAAGAGATCATGTACTGAAAGAGTCCCCAGAGTAGCACTCACCCCTGGAATGAGGAGTCCGTAGTCATACTATGATCCGTCGGAGGCGGTCTGAATGGTCTGCCCACCATGAGGTTTGCATCCTGCCCCCCCACCACATGAGGTCCTGCTGTAGGATCGCAGGTAAAGTGACCAGGGCTCCCCGATGACCCGACTCCTGGTCCCAGGATGCCAGAAAATGCAGCTGCAGCCTCCTCATTCGCTGCCTGGTGTAAGGGATAGCCAGGAGGCATGCCGCCAGTACCCCTAGCAAGTGCTGGTACCACCAGGCAGTAGTTACTGTTCGGCTGAGGAAGTGAGCAATGGAAGCTTTGATCGCCGCCACCTTCTCCCCCTTGGGGAACATCCGCTGCTGCTGAGTGTCCCACTGCAGCCCCAGAAACAACCAGAGTTTGTGTAGGGTAGAGTGGAGACTTCTGGAAGTTGATTGAGAACCCCCAGTTCGTAGAGTGTAGTCATGAGTCTGGGTGTAGAGTACCTAACCTGCTCTTGGTACTCCCCTCTGACCAGTCGTCGAGGTAAGGATACACATGAAGGCCTTCCAACCAGAGCAGGACCACCACCGCGTTTATCAGTCTTGTGAATATCCTCGGTCCAGAGTTCAAGCCGAACAGCAGCACCTTGTATTGAAAGAGCTACCCTTTGTCCCGGAACATGAGGAAGTATCAATGGTACTGCACAATGGGGACATGCAAATATGCGTCTTTCAGATCCAGGGAGCACGTCCAGTCCCCCCCAGACAGTGTTTATGCCATAAGCGCTGGCATCACCATTTTGATTTCCTGCAGAGGCAGGTATAGATTGAGGAAGGAAACATCTAGGATCACCGCAGGACCACCTGGTTCTTCTTTTGAATGGCAAAGATGCAGGAGTAAAAGCCCTGCCCCTGCTGAGGGAGAGGAACTTCCTCCACCGCCTTGGTCTCCACCAGGGAACAAATCTCTGCCAAGAGTGAAGGAGTCCCAATCTGTGTGGGTGAGGTTGGCAGGTGGGGGAAGGGGGAGGGTTGGGAGAGAAAGAAGCCCAAGTAGACCACCAAAATCCCCCACATATCTGTGAACCATGGGCACCAAGCTCGATGGGGTGCTGTGGACCCGAGAAGAGTCGTCATTGATTTTTTGGGTCTGAGGTAGCTGAAAGGGGGGACGGAAAAAAGCCCTTTTGCGAAGACTTCTGGTGTTTTCGCCTATGTTGAGTGGGTGTCCTGTACGGTTGCCTGGACTGGAGGTCCTGGAAAACCCGGAAACCGCCAAAGGATCAGCCTCGGTCTGATCGAGAGTGGCCCTATGAGAAGGTTTTGGCTGCTGGCTTGATGCGAATGGCCAGGGACTTGGCAGTCTGTGAGCAGCTCTTCTTTGAGTTCCTCGTCCATGGAGGAGTGGAATAAGTCACCACCCTCGAAGTGTAGGTCTAGGATCCTCTCCTAAACATCAGGATTGAATCTGGTTGCCTTCAGCCATGCTGTCCTTCTCATGTCCCTTGCCACACAGATAGCCCTGCTCGCAGTATCTATGTGTACCACCGTGGACTCCATGATGTCCTGTGAAAGAGGCTTGTTTGTCAGCCGGCATATCAGGCAAAAAGTCTCACTCCCCACAACCGTTGGTTAGCCGCTGCCAAGATAGCGCCAGCATTGGCTTGCCTGAGGTGAAGTCCCGCGTTAGAGTAGACCTTCTTCCCATAGGCCTCGGCCATTTTCTCTTCCTTGCTCAGCAAAGCTGAAGTTGCGGTGCTCGTGGTGGAGATCTGGGGCTTGGCATTCATAGATGCCTCGGCAATGACTGAAGACAGTGGCTGGGGGTGCACTGACAAGAGCATATTGTCTCCCTCCACAGCCACCCCTTCTTTGCAAGGGCCTCCACATCCTTCTGTAAGGAGATGCTAGATCTGGATTCTGCTTTGATGGTGAGCACTTCCGCCAGTACCCCTGACTCCGGCAGCTCCCTCTGTGGCTGAGAAATGCCCATGTAATCGGCTAACCCGACAATCCTATTATGGAATGCCCTCGCTGAGGAAGGCATATCCATCTCCTCATCAGTGTCTTGTTGGTCACCTGTGTTAGAAGGGGCCCCAGTGTCCGCAGGTGTTAGTTCTGCCGCTCAAGAAGGCCCAGATGCTGGGGCTGTAGGCGCCGCTACTGGAATTACCGGAGGCATGGGCAACGGAGGTGGAGTAGGTAAAGGCTGCTCAGGCACCGGCTGGGGTGGCGGTGTGGTAGGCAGCATATCCTGGAATATGCCCTTGAGGATGTTCCCCATCTGTGGAGACCACATGAGGGTCATGAATTTGTCAAAAAAACTATCCTCGCAAGCGGCCTGGGTGCAATCCTGCACCGGCACCGGCTGTGGTGGAGTAAAGGCCTGCTGTCTGCTCCCTCCTTGCGAGTACATGACCTTGTGGTACCTTGGCTGACCCGAGAATGTTGGGTATGACGTAGTTCACGTGACTGGAGTCATAGGACCCCAATCTGCCCTGGATGCAGGCTCGCGCCTTTGCGGTTCACCCTGTTTGCAGGCTTCTGTCATGGGCGCCATCTTGTCTGCATGTGCTGCCATTTTGTCTGCATGTGCAGCTGTGGATGATGTGGGCCTGGGCTTGGCCTGCATGCCTGGACGCATAGGCGTTGCCCCACCCTGCACTTCAGGCGTGGGCCTGGTAGGCAATTGGCCTTCGGGCATGAGACCGGTATGCTGTCTGCACTATGTGTAGGCTCCCCTCCAGGCATGTGCCCGTTAGCAGAGCTAAGCCCCTCCGTATGTGTCCCCTAAGCCGGTAGCTACAAGAGCCTCAGTGTCCTTGCTGCCGGTGCAAGGGTCTGACTCACCCCTCCCATCAGTAGACGTCCCTGGGAAGGAGTTGCTCCTGCGGTGTACTTTTGAGAAGGATATGCTTAACTTCTTGGTCTTCCTGCGTACATATTCCTTAATGCTCTTCGGTGGACCTGTAGAACAACTCTGTCCACCGCGCCAGCCTGTCTGAGGGATCAGGGTGTGAGCGTTGCACACTGAGCAGCCTTCCCATCTATGGTCTTCCCCGAGGCACCGGAGGCAAAACGCATGCGGCTCAAATGTGGGGAAGGAACTGTCGCACAACTGGCACCTGCTGAAGCCAGCTGCGGTCGACATGCGACGGGGGCGGACTAGGGCACCGGTGGACAGTGTTCCCAAATACCAGAAAATAAGAAAGCAAAAGATTAGGGAAAGCGCATAGGATTACAGGTGTCACCCAGGAGCGCTGATGAAAGCGGTCCGTTCCCGTCAATGCGTAAAAGAGGACCGAGGTGTGGCGCTGGAGTTAGGGGAGCACATGCTCGCAGGGCCGCACCCTGCATGTGTATATATTTAAAGGGAAAGTTATTTTTCTGGTGAAAATGTTTCCCCTTTCCGTCCCTAGGGAAGGACACCCATACAGGGTCGAGGAAAAAGGACGGGACGTAGGAGTAAGTAGATCGAGAAAACATCTATGCACCTTCGACTCCAGGTGGGGAGGAAGGGTGGGTACATGTGAATCTAAGCAGATACAAGCATCAGAAATATGATTACAGTGAGTAACGTATTCCTTCTGAGGCTTGCGGTTCTGAGTAGATCACATGCTATGTATAGATCATCTAGCAGTACCTGGAGAAGAACAAGTTACTTAACCATGGTAACGTTCTTTTGACTGTATGTTCCTACCACACATTCCTCATCTTTAGATATCTTTCCTTCCAGCTTTAGCTGATTCTGGAAAAATAATTCATCAGAGGGCACTGTGCGTTAATGCGGTCGACTATGTCCCTCGAGGGCCTCAGTCTTGAGGTCGACGTCATCACAGGTATAATGTAACAAGCGCAGTGCCCGTTGGTTTCAGTTCAGTTTTTTTTTGCCTTCTCACAGAATTACCATCATTAGTGTGTCCAAGACCGTCTCAGACAATGAAGGAGCGTAAGGTGTAATGCACAAAAATAATTCTACTGCGGGGTAGGCTGGGAAGAGTGATGAGGAATACATGGGAGCAACATCCAGTCAAAAGAATGTTACCAGTGGTAAGTAACTTGTTCTTCGAATGGATTGTGTCCTCCGATATATTCCTCATCTTTAGATAGACTCCCAAAGCAGAGTAAGGTTTGGAGGAGGGAGTATGATTTTTTAAAAATGTATTCTCAAGTGTTGTCATGAACAGAATGCAAAACCGCCTTTCCAAATCCTCCTTCCTGGTGGCCGCCGCACAAATGCCATTTATCTGCACCACTTTGCCAAGCATAAGATGTAGCTATGCCCCTTGTCGAGTGAGCCCTCAAGCCTTCTGGGGGATCCTTTCCTGCAAGCCTGTACCATTCTGTAATACCTAGTATTATCCATTTGGATAATGTTTGTTTTGTGACCACCAGTCCCAATTTGTGACTGATGTTCCCCACAAAAAGTATTTTGGTCATCTTGCCGTATTTTAGCTATACGTGAAATGTAAAAACAAAGTGCCCTTTTTGGATCTAGCCCGTGTAGCCTTTCGTCCTCCTTGCCACGTCTCTGAGGTGAGAAGGAGCTTGCATTGACTCGCTATAGAAGCCAGAATGGTTTTTCATCTTCTTCTTATTACACAGAAGTGTATGATAGGATCACCGCCTCTATACCTAAGAGAAGTACTGGTGAAAAAAAAAGTATTTGTAACCTAAGATCTAACACCAACCAACCAACTAAGGGTCCCAGCCCATAGGCTGACTCAGGTTAAAAAGGAGTGTTGTTTATGCCATTCCCCCCAGAGATTAGGGAGGATAAATCTACTGCTGTGTTTAAGAAAAGACTCAAAATCTTGCTGTTTAGAAGGCAGGATCAATGTTCTGTTTTTGGACGGTTACATGATACTCGTACCTGTTGCACTCCTGATTAGGCGTCATGTAAGCATGTCTATGATTGTTTTGTCTGTTGGGTGCCCTTAAGCCTTCGGTTCAGTGGTGTGCGTTATGAATTTATTAAAGTTAAAGTAAAGATGTGGAGGCAGATAAAATGTTGGCCAACATTCTTCGAAGAGATGTGAAAATCCGACAGATTTTCAGAAGAAATGTAGGCTTAACCCTTAGAAAACGTTGTCCTTATAGAAGGATGTGAACAGTGGTTTACTAGATAAGACCTGTAACTCATTCACCCTGCGAGCTGATGTTAAAGCGACTAATAAGAATGGTCTTAAAAGTCAGCAATCTCAATGAACATGAGTCAAGCGGCTCAAATGGAGTGCACACATGAAAGTTTAGTACAAGATTCAAATCCCAAACTCGAACTTAAAATGGTGTAGGAGTGAACACATTTGTGAGCCCCTTAAGAAATTGTATAATCAATGGCATTTCGAAATATCAAAGTTCTTCGATGTGCGCTTGAAGATCGAAAGCGCCACCAAGTACCCTGTGATGGTTCCAATCTGGAGCCCCAGATTTGCCAGGTGTAATAAAACAGACAACACCATAGGTGTATCGCACTGAAAAGGGGCCACAATCTTTTCCCTGCAGCAGCTGTAGAACTTGTTCCAGAGGCAGCAGTACAAGAACTTTGTTCCTGGCCTTCTGGCCGAAAGCAAAATCTCCATTGTCATACGGGAGGTCCCAATCCTTGTATCTCAAACACTCAGAAACCATGCATGAAGGCTGAGTGGCTTGACCTCGGGATAAAGAGCCTTTCTCTCCTCTCACAAGAGAAGGTCCTCTCTTTGTGGACGACGCATTAGAGGGCAGATGGACATATCCAGAAAGCCTTGTTACCACGTCCTCCTGGCCCAATCAGGAGCAATTAGGATCATGAATTTCCCAAACTTTCTCAACCTCCTGATGACTTGAGGAATGACAAAGACTGGAGGAAACACGTACAGAAGTGGAAACTCCCAGTTTACTACAAACGCGTCCCCTAGAACTCTTCTTGGGGGAAATTCCCTGGAGCATAACAGTTCGCACTTCCTGTTGACACTGGTCATGAACAGATCCACTTGAGGGGTTCCCCAAAGTGTAAAGAGCTCTTGAAGGACATCCTGAGCTAGTTTCCACTTGTGGGAAACTTCACTCTGCTTGCTCTTGACGTATGCCATTGTGTTCTCCTCTCTGGCCAGATGATTGGCAGATAGAGAGATTCCTTCTTGAATTACCCAGAACCAGAGCTGCATTGCCTCTCTGCACAGTGGTAGTGACCCTTCACCTCTCTTGTTCCGGTAGTACATGGCCACTATGTTGTCGATCATTATCAGGAAATTCTTTCCCCATACAGAGGGCAGAAAGGCCCTCGGTGCAAGTCTGATTGCCCTCAGCTCAAAAATGTTGAGGGGCACTTTGGATTCTGTTGGAGACCAACCACCGCTGACGGTCAGATCGTTGGTGTGGGCTCCCCACCCCGTGAGTGAGGCATCCGTAACTACGGTTATCTCCGACCATGGCTGCCAAAAAGGTTCTCCCTCTCAGAATATTGTCCTTGCAGGCCAGCCACAGGAGATCCTGCGCAACCATGCTCAGAACCTGAAGTAGATCCGACATCTAGCCCAACAATTTAGCTACTGTGTCTCCATAGCCCATTGGAGGGATCTCATTCTCAGGCGAGCCTTTGGCACCAGGAAAATGCAGGATGCCATGAGGCTGAGCAGCCTCAAAAAGTCGAAGGCCGGAAGATGTTGGGCGCTCTGGAATTTGGTGACCATCTGCAGAATGTGTTGAGCCCTCACCTCAGGTGGTGAGGCTTTTCCCAAGGATGCATCCAGGACTGCTCCAATTAACTGGAGTCTTTGAGATGGTATCATGTGGGACCTCTTGTAATTGAGGGAGAAGCCAAGCCTATGGAGAGAGTGGCAGGTTATGCTGAGATGTTCCAGAGCTTGTTCGGGAGAACGGGCCCTGATCAGCCAATCATCCAGGTAGGGGTAGACCTGCATCCTCGCTCTCCCGAGACTTGCTGCCACCACTGCCATCAACTTGGTGAAAACCCTTGGGGCGGAGGTCAGCCCGAATGGCAGAAGTCGAAACTAATAATGAGAACCGCCAACTGTAAACCTCAGGTACTTACTGTGCTTGTGATGGATGGGCACATGAAAATAAGCATCCTGAAGGTCCAATGACACCATGCAATGCTGAAGCTGGAGGGCCTGAAATATCTGAGAAAGGTTGACCATCTTGAACTTGTCCTTCCCGAGGAACTTGTTGAACCATCTCAGGTCCAAGATGGGTCTCAATCCTCCGTCCTTCTTGGGGATAAGGAAATAGGGGGCATGCCACGCTTTGTTCCTCTGGGTCACAGGTATTGGTTCTATGGCAACTTTCTCTAGCAGGCTTGAAATCTCCTGCAAAAAGAACAGATCTGGAATTTTGAACGAGTAGCTCCCTGTGGATGATCCACAGGCCTTCTAAAAAAGGGAAGACAGTAACCGTGAGCTACTGTTTCCAACTCTCATGCATCTGAAGTAATGCCCTGCCATTCTTGCAGATGCTGAGAAAGTCTTCCTCCCACCAGGGTTTTGTGGGTTAAGGCCTCAAGAGAAGGTTTGAGGCGGCTGAAGCAATGGCTTATGGTAAAGTAACCGTTGCTTGGGCAGACTTGGCACCTCTACCCCGTCCACCACAAGGGAACTTTCTTTGGCCCCTTTGGCCGGCCAGTCCTCTCGCTCTATCAAAAGAGGAGTAGTAAGAAAAGGAGGTCTCTTATCCAGAACATCGGTAAGGTCGTCCTATTCAAATGGAGGAGCAGGCCCGACACCATACACAAAAGTCAATCACCCTGGACATTAGCTGCCGGGTCTGGCTTGCCAAATTCCAGCTCTGGTGATGTATCTATGCCACTTGCTAACTGTAGATTTTCAAAAAGTTCCTTCATTCTGGACTCCTCCGAAATGAGGGCCTCAGGAACATTAGGTGTTCCAAATTCTAATCCAAAGGGAGGAGTATCCTGGTTGGATGGCTCATGTTCCTCATATATTTTTTAAAAAATCCTTTCTAGGGAGTGGCTTGTAGGATTTCTCCACTTTTTTGATGGATTTGCAGATTGACGCTGATGGCATTGATGGCTTCAATAGTTTTGTTACAGACTTCAACGCTGTTGGCGTCGATGGAGCCCTCGAAGGGCTCGAGCCCCGATTCGATGGGTGTCTTCAATGGACAAGGACTGGTCCCTGTCATCGAGTCTAGACCTAGACTAGACCTAGATTGTTCGAGGGGTCTCAGGCGTAACTCCCGGGCGCGCATTATTTAGACTTAGTCCTTTCCTTGTCGGCTTTTGACATCGCGACTGGAGCATGGCTTCGCTTTCTACTGAGGGGGCCGGGATCACTTTCTCAAAGATTTGCAGCATTTTTTGTCTGAAAACCTACCATTCGGCAGAAGTTGCAGACTTACTTGGGCAGCCTATTTTCCTCAGGCGAGGAGTCTGATGAAGTGGAAGGAGACCTATGGTGCGTTTTTTTCATCTTTCTCGATTAAGATGAGGAGTGGAGTGAACTGCTCCTGGAACAGAAGCGTTTCTTGGACCTTTTCCTCAGAGCAGAGTCACCTCTCGACTCGTCAGACGAGCACCTTTTCGATAGGTTAGTCGAGGGGGATTTCGTAGGGGGCTGCTAACTTCCCCTTACGCTCCTTCAATGCCTTACCTGTCATGGACTGGCAAGACCCACAGTCCGAGGTCCTGTGCCCGACACTAAGCACCAAACACACCCTATGGGGATCTGTGATAGACATCTCAGCGCCGCAGTCATGGCACGTCTTAAACACGGTCTTCGGCGCAGATGAGTAGGCCATTTCTCCATATGTCGCAGTTTGAGTAAACAGAAGCACGCCATAATTCTCGAAGCGTTAGCTATCCCGGAAAAACCGAACTGAAGCGAACGGGCGCTGCACTTCTTTTATATAACCGTGAGGACGTCTACCTCGAGACAGAGGCCCCCAAGGGACAACGCATCAAACGCACAGCACCCTCTACCGAAAGAAATGTTCAGAAGCAGCTAGAGCTGCAAGGGAAGGTATCTAAGAAGTACGTGGGAGGACACAGTCCATTCGAAGGAGGTGGGTTGTGAGACGGTACAGCAGCAAATAGATGTTTTAGCACTGCTTGTCCCACCTGTGAATCTGCTTTTGAGTGTGTGTCTATGCAGTAATGCATAATAAATGTATGAATACAGCTCTATGTAGCGGCCCTGCAAATTGCGCCTAAGGGAACATTTGCAATAAATGCTAAAGTAGCTCCTGTACTTCGTGTAGAGTGCTGCCTTGCTGTGAAAGGTAAAGTCTTTTTTGATAGCGAGTAGCAAAGCTGTATGCACCTGACTATCCATCTGGAGATGGTGTTTTTAGAAATAGGAGCGCCTTCCCTGCCGGGTGCTATGGAAACAAAGTTGATCTGTTTTCCTTAGAGGTTTAGTTTGGTGTATGTAGTACAAGACAACCTTTCTTACATCTAGGGTATGGAGGCTTCTTTCAGCTGATTTAGTTGTTTTTTTGTTGTAAAAAAAGTAGATAGTTCAATGGACTAGTTAACATGGAACTTGGATATGAATTTAGGAGAGAAACTCGGGTGTGCTCTAAGAACCACCTGGTCTTTGTGGATGATAATGAAAGGGTCTTGTTCTGAAAGTGCCTGTGTTTCGCTGACCTGTCTTATAGAGGTGATAGCTACTAGGAAGGCAGTTTTGTAAGTCAAATGTTTAGGCTGGCTTTGTGCATTGGCTCAAAGGGTGGACCCATGAGCTTTGTGAGGACAACGTTAAGGTCCCAACACAGTGGAGGCTTTGAAATAGGATGGTAGTCTATTTACACCTTCCATGAATGTTTTAATAACTGGTACCTTCCCCCATGACACTTTGTTTTGGGACGTAGTGAGTCGCTGAGTGTACTTTGATGGAATGAAATACTAAACCGGAGTCTAGAAGGTAAAGCATATAGTGAAGAATGTTTGATGGTTAACATTCAATTGGATTTATGTGTTGTGATCTGCACCAAATGACAAATCTTTTCCACTTGTTGAAGTAGCAGTGTCTAGTGCTGGGTGTCCATGCTTCTTTGAGTATATCCATACACGTTGTGGGATGCAGAGTCTGGGCATTGTGCGTTTAGGTTTGTTGCGAACAAATCTAGAGATGGGTGCTCCCATTGGGTGAAGAGATGGTGTAAAATCTCTCTGAATGTGCCACTTATGCTCTTTGGGTAGTAGAGGACTTCTGCTCAGAGTGTCTGCTAGAGCATTGAGTTCCGCTGGAACGTGTTACAACTAGGAACATGTTCCGACTGAGTGCCCACTTTCGAATCTTTTGGGAGATCATGGACAGACTTAGAGAGTGTGTCCCTCCCTGTTTATTTAGATAAAACATGGCAGGGTTGCAGTCTGTGAGAACCTGCACTGTTGGGCCTGCTGGGTGTTGCTGAAACGCTTGAAGTGACTGGAGGACTGCTAGCAGTTCTCGAAGGTTTATGTGGTTTTGGGCCGTTTGCGTCCACATGCCGTGAGCTGTGCAATGAAGGCAATGGGCTCCTCACCCTGATAGTGAGGGGCCTGTTGTCAGAATGGCCTGTATTGGTGGATTGAGAAAAGGGTTCTGTTTTTTAGCAAGTTGTCTTTGGACCACCAGCGTAGAGCTTATACTAAGGTTAGCAAAACAACTTCTAGATCGTCCCACTGACCACTTGACGGAGACCATTGTTTTGCTAACCAATCTTGTACTGGACACATGGGCAGCTGTGCCTGAGGAACCAACCAGATAGAGGCATGAGGCCATCATCCCAAGCAGGCGCATTGCCTTGCACACAGTTATTTGGTGACCGGATAAATATTGAGGTAATTCAAACAGGTTTTGTGTCCTCTCATTTGAGGCAATACCAACTCTTCTTGAGTTTTTATGATTGCTCCCAGAAACGGTTTCACTTGACTGGGGACGAGACTTGATTTTTTTCTTGTTGATGGAAAATCCCAATTGGAAAAAGAGATTGATTGTTCTTTGGGTGTTGAGTTTGCATATTTGTGGTGTCTCTCCCGTTATTAGCCAGTCGTCTAGATAAGGGTAAAACTGGGATTGATTCTCTGCATTGGTGCGTTGCCACTACTGCAAGTACTTTTGTGAACAACCTTGGAGCTGATGCTATGCCGAAGGTGAGTGCCTTGACTTGGTAATGTTCGCCTGCTATTTTAAAGCGCAGATACTTTGTGTGCTGGGAACATTGAAATATGAAAGTATGCATCTTTCATAGCCAATGTTGCCATGAAAGTCCCTTGTTTTAAAAGAGAGATTTCCTCCTGCAGCGTTGTCATGCAAATATTTTGTGGTTTAACAGATGTGTTTGCTGGGCACAAGTCTAGCACAGGGTGAATAGTTAAGTCTTTCTTTGGTACAAGGAAGTACGCTGAATAGATACACTTGTTTACCTGGTTTAGTGGGACTATGTCTATGGCATTTTTTCCAGCAGGGGCGTCACTTCTTGTAGTCGTATACGTTTTTCTCTTTTTCCCAATGTCTTGGTGGATGGTTTAGTAGTTTCTGCAGAAGTTCGATGCAGTGCCCTCCTACCACGGTCGCCAACACCCTTGTCTGATGTGATTTCCCCCTCCCACGCATGGGTGAATTGAGATATGCGACCTCCAACTGGAGTAACATGGGAGGGGACCTGAATCGAGGCGTAATTGTTTATAGGTATCTGAGCCTCTTGTGGAGATTCTAACTCTACTTCTGGATCTTATGTACCCTCTTTGAAAGTTGCCAGACGACTGACCCTGTGAGTTACCCCATGATGGGTATTGGCTTCCCTGGTTATAACCTGTGGGGCATTCTGGACCTTGTCCACGAACGAAAAAAAAGAAAATAATCACCTGGTGTTTTAATGCCCATTGCTGGACAAAAGGCTTATTAGTCAGTTGTCCCAAAGACTTTAGAGTGTCGTGCTCTTGTTTGGCACTCTTTAGAAGCGTTAGGTTCTAGGGGCATGTTTAGGAGTTTGGCTCGAGTCTCAAGCTTGAAGCCTGACTTCCTTAAACAGGCATGCTGTTTGATTAAGGTGCCCTACGTTATAATACGGCTAGCATTATTTGCTTCGGGCCTCATCAGGAGGTTGGCGGTATCCCGGTGGTAATTGCATTGGCATACCAGCAAAGCAAATAGCATTACCGCTACTTGGTCTGGTGCAATTTGCCCCCAATAACGAGTAGAAATACTGCTTCAGCCGGCGCATTTGTGAATGCGTCAATGCAGGGCTAAACTTGTGATTGGGCCAGATCTTAAATGCTGCGGTAATAGCATTACTGCCGCATTTTACGGGCTAAGCTCAACTCGCGATAGAGCCTTTTGTCCTGTTGGACTACTTGAATTTCTATCTTAAAGGGTTGGGCAGCTTTTAGAAGTAGCTTGTTGTATTGCAGCTGGTTATCTATGGGGGAGTCAGCCAAAGGCTGATCCTGGTCATCTGGTGACTATGACTGGTAATATTGGGGTTGTCATAATCCTATAATCATATTGGTCTTAATCTTGATTGTATTGGCCGCCTTGAGACCCTGAATCCAGCAAGTTGGAGGGATCTACAATATATAAGTCCCGAGAGGTTACAGGTGGTTGGGTAGATGCGCTGGTTTCAGAGCTGTCTAGCTTAACACTTTAGAAGATGGTTCCCTACCAGATACCCCTTAACCCTATGCAGAACCCTGGGAGCTTCTAAACTCCTCTGGATGGTGATCCATGAAATCTACAAAGCACGAAATTCTTCTCTTCAGTGGACCTTGGGAAAACAGAAGGGGCAGGTGTTTCCTGAAGGGGGTCTTCTCTTTGTGATGCTGAACCCCTGATAGTAAATCCTCAGAGGGTGGGTAGACAGTTTCCTGGGTAGAAGGTGGCTTAGATGGTGTGTCCATCGACATTCCAGTGGGTTTTGACACCTTCGACTCAAGGAGCGTTTTCAGGATATGTTTGTTAATAAGCTCTTGCATTTTCGATGCGTTTGAAAAGGGCGTCAAAGGCTTCTGTTTTGACACGTATCCTTCGGCGAGCGACAGGAGGGCCTTATTGGCCGCCGTATCCAAAACAGACCTACTTAGCGCCTGTTTAGGAGATCTGTCATTCGGCAAACGCGATGGCCCTGAAGACAGATGATTTGGAGTGGGTCTTCTCCTTGGACGACGCTGTGGTCGGCGTGCGGCCGACAGGGTATTTTTTTAGTGTGTTGTGAAATGTGTTTGCTCTTGCCGCTGCGTGTCTTCTCCTTAACAGGACCACTGGCCTACTTATTGGAGTCGGAGTCTCGCACAAGGGTTTCTACTGAATCTCGATCGCCTTCGACGTCACTAAGATCAACGCTGCCAACGCTGGATTCACCCGCCATGTCTATGGAGGCCTCGGCCTGCATGGAGTGGGCGACCCAACGCTTAGTACAGCAGTCTAAGGTCTTAGGTCTGAAAAGCTTGCAGGATTTGCAGTGCTTTTCGACGCAATCCTGTGGAAGACAATGCGCACCTCCATGGATATTTCTGACCACAAGATGGACGAAATTTAAAAATGTGTATTTTCCTTATTGGAAGGGAAAAGCAGCATGGCGATAAAGAGGGAGGGAAGGTGCCAAAATAGGCACTCTAAAAGTAAGAGTATGTCCTCCCCCCACTCTCCCAACTGTAAACGGCGGAGGCCCAGTGAGGCCTGCATAGGCCGCAGTCACTGTCCGTCGAAGATGTTCTTGAAGGAGGCAGGCGATGGGCAGTTGTAAGGAAATTTAAAGTTAAAACTATAATAATTAAGGCGTTTAGCCCGGAGACCAACTAGACGGCAGAAAAAAAAACTATCCGAGGGACCTCGATGGGTGAAGATAGTATTACTAGATGCCAGCCTATGCATAGCATGTGAGCCAAGCAGATCCACAAGCCTCAAAAATAAATAGCACACAGCTGTAAGATTGACGGAGCACAGAGGCTTTCCAGTTGGGAGTGGCTATTTCACTCTTTTCTGTTACTGGATCTTAATGCCGTCCAGTTGGCTTCTGACTGTTTTGAAGCATTTTCAGTCTATAAAGGACTCTGCCTATTGACATTTGAGCAGAACCTGTTTGAGCTGCTTGGGGAACAATTCTGTTTTTACCCCCCCAAGGCAAATCAGCTCAACACCTAAAGAGCAGGCACCTTATTCTGGATTGGCTATATGATGGCACCATCAATCCCAATGGACATTTAATCCTTTTTTGAAGCAATGTATCCTATTTTTTTTATACTTTGATGAAAAGGTCATGGTGCATCAATAGGTGGCTTTTTCCATTTTTCCTTGAATTGTGGATACTCCCGGGCATTAAGTACTCTCCGCCCCTCTCAACTCTCTGCCTGCTACATTTCGTGAGTATGGCGAGGCCCTTAACCCTTCATTTGATATCACATTGAAAAAGGTATTGATTGAGGCAGATGCCTCTGAGAATGCCCATCCTGATTCGGTGAGGTAGGTGCTAGATTGCGTAGCACGCTTTGTGAGGTTGCTGATCATGACCTGATGAGGCAGGTAGTTGGTTTTTAAGGTACCAACAATTTCTTGATTGATTTGTCTGAGGGCCTCATCACAAGGTTGGTGGTAACCATTAAATGCGGCTGGAACACCGCATTTAAGGGTCTGCCAAATCACAGCCTTGGCGGATTTTCCACCAGTTCTGAGCTAGGGGCAAATCCGCTGCAATTTTGCAGATTTTCGGCGCTAATATCCCCTGCTAATACTACTGAAGCTGCACTGAATCTGCAACTGGGCCATTCACCGTTCTCGGCCCAGCCTCCACGGCAACCCCTGCACTACGGGACTGTGTCTGTATCCATACAGCCCCTCTTCCCAGCACTTGTCTGCACTTACCTCGCACCTGCCACTAGCTGGCCCTTGTTATTTATCCTGTATGCTGTATGCTTATAACCCTGTACTGCACTTTCCCCTCTCCCTTTCCCCCATGCACTTTTCCCTTCCCCTCTACCCTTGCACTTGCGCGATCTGAATGACACCTGGCCTAGTAAGATAGTTGTCTGTCTCCCCTTGCCCCCACCCTGCCTCGTCGCGCCTTGAAACACTTGTGTATAGGCGCGTTACAAATGCCTTATCATATCATATCATATCATATTACCGCCAGCAGGAAAACCGTTGGCGGTAATAGCGCAAAAATTCCCCATTGGCTGCAATGGGGAATTCCCAAATGGCCCCAATGGGGAATAGGAACTTACCGTTCCGCCAAACCCATGATCCGGCGCTAATAGCGCCTGGGGGTTTGGCGGCATAGCTAATAGCTCCGGCTAGCGCCCAACTCGTGATGATGCCCTTAGTCTTGATTTGAGGTAGAAGCAATGACAATGATTTCAACTTTTTCAATAATGTTGCATTTTATGTTGATGTGCATAGATGGTGATGATAATAATGGCAATGTTTCTTTATTACAAATATCTCAATCAAAAGATTTTTTGATTTCTTACATGAGGGTGGAAGAAGCATTAATTGAGTGTTCATTACAGAGTGATACATATTTGAACAAGAACTTAAAGAGTGGGGCCTCTATCTAAATGCTTTGTGTATTGATGTGTTATATAAGGTACATGTCTTTTAATGTACATATGAAGGGTTACTGGATGGTGTGTGCCATGGACTATGAATAAAACTATATGTGACATTGGTAAACCTTTCCTGTGTTGGCAATTGAGAACAGCTGCCTACTGCAGGGGGTGTTGCCTGCTATATTTACTGTTGCACAGTGAAGGGTACATGCTTTTCCCTACTACTACTCCTACCACAGCCGCTGCTGGGAGGGTCATGGACAATCCCCCTGGGGCTGGAGGGAAGTCTCTGGAGATAGCGGTGATCCAAAAATAAAATATCACATCAGGATGCACACAGGAGTGCAGACCAGTGCAGTGGAAGGCCGGAGCAGCCAGGAGAGGCTGCAAGAGGCTTCAAGAGCGAGGCAGGGGGGCCTCAGAGAATCGGCGCAGAGCGTAGCTGAAAGGTCATGTAAGCAACTCTGTCCAAAACGATCCACTGCAAGAATGAGGATCGAGATCCTCGACCCAATGAAGGGATGCCCAGCGGAGAAAATGTTTAAGAGGATCGAAAACCATCAGAGAAGCAGCCGACTCAAGGACTCTCCCACGGAAGACTGCACAGGTCAAACGTGTAGGATGTGGCTCCAGAAGAAAAGGGAGGCAGGAGAAAGAGAGAGAGAAAGTATCACAGAGTAGAGAGAGAGAACAAACACACCAGTATTAGAAGTGCTAATGTGAAGAGCCCAGGAGTGGGGAGTACAAGAAAGAGGAACCACAGAGTGCGAAGAGACTGTAAACACCCCAGTGTATGGAATGAGTTTGAGTGGAGCCCAAGAGTGGGGAAGATACTAAGAGCCTGAAAGAACCTCCAGGGTGGGGAAAAGACAGAGAGAGACCTGGGCTAGAACACCTGGAGAATCTCCTGGCACCCCAAGAACGGTCTTTGCTGAACTGCAACTATTGGCAAAAGGCCTTTATTGATAGGGGGGAGGCAGGGTTTAGGAGCCAGCAGCCAGCTCCTTGAGGTGATAGTTTGGGAAATAGTGACAGTGATAGGATTCTGGACAGGGGACCAATATATATACACACAAGACCTCCTGACTAGCACCGTTTGACTTTCTTTCCCAATATAGGATTTGAGCCAATAGTTTTAGAAAAAGATTTTTTGAACTAGACAGTAAAATAAAGAAACCTGGAAAAAATGCCTTGCTGTCCAAGTCCCGATTCTGACCTCCCACATGCATTTACACAGCACCAGATAAAGAGATGGATGGCTAAACATTCCCAACTAAAAATACATTTTGTACCATTCAAAGTGATGAACCCACAGAGGGCCAATGTCCCATCAAATCAGAGAAAAGGACTCGCTGTTGCTGTTTGTTCGGTGTGGGATCACGTTGGCAAACGCACTAGCAATGCACAGAAACAGTTTTTTTCAATTAATGCTACATGAAGAGCGACTATCTCCATATCCTTCCAGGTGTTGACTTTTCACAGGTATGGAGGAAAGGAGACTGAAGTCTGAAGAAAAATATTTTCCAAGTGCATTAAATCTGAAAATAAGTGACAAACAAAAGGAAGTTTGGATAAGCCCCCAAACCATGGAAGACAGTCTTGGGGAATTGACAGAGGAAACCCTGTACTCCACTTCACATGGACATCACAAATCAACTATAAGACTAAACAAATGAAAATTATCTTTTTTATGTTGGACACTAATGAGCAAACTTCCAATCTTTTGGGTGGAATTAAAGATAGTAGCATTACCTCGCATGCTATACTTATTCCAAGCCCTCTGAAAGCAAACCTACCGTGGTTCCAGAGAAAAGGGACTGGGTTTCTTCAATGTGGTAAATTAGCTGGAACATCCATAAAGGTCCTAACTAAATCCTTGCAATCTCCAGGCCCTCTTAAATAGTGAAACCCTTAAAGCAGATCTACCCAGAACGAAAAATCACTGTTGGGGGTTTGGAGCAAAACATCTTTTAACCAGTATGGAATACTCTTCCGGTCAACTGTGATAATGTTAGTAAAATGTAAGGGGTGAGGGGGAGTGGGGAAGTGCCAAATCACCCACTTACGACAAATGGTCTTCGGCAGTTGATATTTGCATGTTGTACGAAGAAAGATTTATAATTCCAGAGAGAAACAAAAGACGTTCCAGAAAATATGGGATAAATGGAGGGTGACAGGGTAGACTTATCTGCTCCCAGGTTAGGGTTGATTGAAGGGCGAAATGATAATACGCCTTAGGTTTTGCATGTCATATCGAATCTCATGGTGAGATACTGCAAAGTTCTATGTAAAACCAATAAATAGGGTTATAAAAAAAGGGGGACGGGTGGGGTGTGTGGGGGAATATATCCTGGGTCCAGAAAATATATTTTCTGAGGTGGGAGTATCAAATACTTCAGTGCCTTCCTTTAAGATGTTGGGTCCTACACACCCATTACAGGCAAGGATCCGCTAGGAATCACCGGACGTTTAAAAACTAGTAGTCAACAACGTCTTGCCTAATTTTGAGTATCCATAGGATTCTGATATCCTCATTGAGACAACCCGCTTGGGCTTACATGGGCAAAGGGCATGCAGGCATAGGCAGGGTCCTGACGGTTCAAGATTGGGAAAATATATGGGCTTGCGCCAAGAACTAAGACCTAGGGCCTCATTACACAGATGGCGGTGAACCATGGCGCTATTAGCACCATGGTTCATGCCGGTAAAATACCGGCACCGCCTTGGCGGAAAGGGGAATTACCGCCCCATTCCAAGGTTGGCGGGGCGGTAATTCCCCCTTCCACCATTGCCCTTCCCCATTCCCATTTTTGCCCCATAGGGCTCAATGGGAATGGGGATGGCGCTAATTACGGTCCCGCAAATTGCGGTACCGTAATTAGCTCCCTGGGTCCCTTTGCGGGTTGGTTTTTAACGCCTGCAAAAAGCAGGCGTTAAATCCCCCAACCCGCAAAGGGACCTCGTAGTAAGGCGGTAAGGATTTACCGGTACCGTGTAATGAGGACCCTAGTCTAGAAAATTAATGTATAGGTAATTCATGACTCCCCAAAGCTAAGCAAGAATCACTCTGGTAATTTCAGAAAAGTGTCAGAGAAATTGTAGAGGACTGGCAACGCTCCTTCATATATGTGGGTGGGATGCAAAACATTTAAATCTCTTTGGAAGAAACTTATTTGAGTTATTTGAGGATTATTGCTGGGGCCACTGATGAGACACATATGGGATACATTACTCACTGTAATCGTATTTCTGATGCTTGTATCTGCTTAGATTCACATGCTGTGCATAGGCCGACATCTAGTGGAAGCTGCGGAGTATTACAGTTTGTTTTTCGAAACTCGAAAATGGGCGTCGACACAGGGCGTGCCAGTAATACTATCCCTAGTGTGACGTCCACTGTACCCAAGATCCCTCACGCGTCTAGGATCCTCAGATTGTATTTTTTCTGACATGAGGTAGCTTGAGGAGTAGCGTGAGTACAGATAATCCAGGCAGATAGACAGAAAGGTAAGACTACAAGCAATCATGCGCCTTCTCTCAGAGGGGAGGAAGGGTGGGTCGCATGTGCATCTAAGCAGATTCAAGAATCAGAAATACGATTACGGTGAGTAATGTATCCCTTCTGAGGCTTGTGGAATCTGCTTAGATCACATGCTGTGCATAGATTAGCAAGCAGTACCTGAAGAAGGAGGTGGGATGTGAGAAGGGTCATGAGCAAATAAGTGTCTTAGAACCGCTTGTCCCACTTGTGTATCTGCCTTGGAATCGGTGTCAATGCAGTAATGCTGAGTAAAAGTGTGAATAGCGCTCCAAGTAGCTGCTTTGCAAATGGTGTCAAGGGGTACATTTGCAATGAAAGCCAGAGTGGCCCCAATGCCTCTAGTAGAGTGGGCTCTTGGCGTGAAAGGCAGAGTTCTTTCAGAGAGTGAGTAACACAGCTGGATACAGTTAATAATCCACTTCGAGATGGCACCTTTAGAGAAGCGATCCCCCTCTCTGCCTGTAGCTACGGAGACAAACAGTTGATCTGTTTTTCTTAGCGGTCTGGTTTTATTTATGTAGTCGAGGACCGCCCTACGCACATCTAGGGTGTGTAGTTTCACCTCAGCCGAGCTTTGCGGGTCCTGGAAGAAAGCCGGAAGCTCGATGGACTGGTTTACATGGAATTTTGATATAAACTTTAGGTGAGAACCTAGGGTGTGTGCGTAAAACCAGTTTGTCTTTATGGACAGTAAAGAAGGGATCCTGCACTGACAGAGCCTGAATTTCACTGACCCTTCTTATAGAAGTAATAGCTACTAAGAAGGCCGTTTTATAAGTCAGTTGTTTGAGACTGCTTTTATGCATGGGTTCGAAAGGGGGGCCCCATGAGCTTGGCTAGCACCACATTAAGGTCCAACCCTGGTGGTGGGTTTGAAATAGGAGGGTGAAGTCTCTTTACTCCTTCCATGAAGGCTTTAACTACTGGTACTTTCCACCACAAAACCTTGCTATGGGAAGTGGTGTAAGCCGACAGGGCTGCCAGGTGTACTTTCAGTGAGTTAAAAACCAATCCTGCATCTAGCAGGTGGAGCATGTATGTAACAATAGTGGAAGGAGTGCAATCAACCGGGTTGATTTGTCTACTCTGGCACCAGATAACAAACCTCTTCCACTTGTCAAAGCAACAGTGCCTTGTGTTTCGTTTCCTAGATTCCTTTAGGATGTCCATACACCTCTATGGCAAATTGAGATGTCCAAACTCTATGACCTCAGGAGCCATGCTGCCAGGTTCATTGAGTTGGGTTGCTGGTGCACTGTTTGACCTTGGTGCTGGGACAGTAGGTTGTACCAGGCTGGAAGTTTGATGGGCTCGCACACCGCCATCCTGCGTAGGTGTGGGAACCACGGTTGTCTTGCCCACATGGGAGCAACTAGGACGAGCGTCATCGATTCCCTGTTCATCTTGTTCACCACTTTCCTGATGAGAGGAGTTGGTGGAAAAGCGTACGCAAACATCCCTGACCAGTTCATCCACAGGGCGTTCCCCTGGGAGTCTGGTTGGGGGAACCTGGATGCAAATCCTGGGCATTGTCTGTTTTCGCTTGTGGCGAATAAGTCTATAGTGGGGAAACCCCACTGAGAGAAGATGTCTTCTACGACCTCTCTGTGTAGAACCCATTCGTGTTCCTCTGGGAGGGAGTCTCTGCTCAGAGCATCCGCTAGGGAATTGAGCTCCCCTGGAACATGTTGTGATGACAGGAAGATGTTCCGTCTGAGTGCCCATATCCAGATTTTCTGGGCAAGCTTGGACAGATTTGGCGAGCGAGTCCCTCCTTGCTTGTTCAGGTAGAACATGGCTGTTGTGCTGTTCGTCCAGATTTGCACTGACAGGTTTAGTAGGTGGGGCTCGAACGCCTGAAGCGCTCTGAATACTGCCAGAAGCTCTAGCAGGTTGATGTGGTTCTTGGCCACTGAGTGAGACCAGAGACCCTGAGCTGTGTGGTGGAGATGGTGAGCTCCCCACCAAGTACGGCATGCATCTGTAGTGACTACTGCCTGTACTTCGGGATCGTAAAAGGGTTTCCCCTGTGCGAGATTCTCTCTTGTCCACCAGTGAAGGCTTTGTACCAGTGTTGGCGAAACAACCACTAGATCGTCCCAATGACCACTTGCCTGAGACCACTGTTTCGCCAACCATTCCTGCATGGGACGCATGCGCAGGCGCGCGTGGGGGACCAGGTAAATACATGACGCCATCATGCCCAGTAAACGCATTGCTTTGCGTACCGTTATTTGTTGACCGGACTGATAATGCGGAATTTGCAGTAGTATATTCCGAATTCTTTCTTCTGAAGGAAAGATCAACCCCTCTTGGGTATCTAGGATTGCTCCTAGGAATTGTTTTGAGGTGCTTGGCACCAGGCTTGACTTTTTTCTCGTTGTTTGAGAAGCCTAACTCGTGGAGGAGGTCGATAGTCCTTTGAATGTTTGTCCTGCAAATTCCTGGAGTTTCCCCAGTTATAAGCCAGTCGTCCAGATAAGGGTACACTGGGATTGTCTCCCTGCATAGGTGTGCAGCCGCCACCGCCAGTACCTTGGTGAATACCCTTGGTGCTGAAGCTATCCCGAAGGGCAGTACCTTGAATTGGTAGTGTCGACTGTCCACCTTGAAGTGCAAGTACTTTCTGTGCGCTGGGAACATGGAAATATGAAAATAAGCATCTTTCATATCCAAGGTTGCCATGTAATCCCCCTTTTTTGGGAGGGGGATTACCTCTTGTAGCATGGTCATACGAAATTTTTGGGGCTTGACATACTTGTTGGCAGGCCGTAAATCCAATACTGGGCGCATTGTCAGATCTTTCTTTGGCACAAGGAAGTAAGTTGAATAAATACCCTTGTTTACCTGGTGTCCCGGGACGAGTTCTATCGCGTCCTTTTCTAGCAGAATGGCAATCACCTCGAGGAGAATCTTCTGATGTTCTAAGGAGTGTACTCTTTGTTGTGGAGGATGGTTCCGGGGACGCTGCAGTAGCTCTATACAATATCATGTGGCTACTGTTGACAGCACCCATCTGTCTGATGTGATCCCTTCCCAAGCCTGGGTGAAGTTAGAAATGCGTCCCCCTACTGGGGTTGCGTGAGAAGGGACCCTGAACTGAGCATCACTGCTTTGGTGGAGGCGTGCCGCCTCCTTTGCTGGGGCTGCCTCTGCCTTTACCACGACCTCTCCTATTACCCCTGCCGTAACCCTGGGTATACAGTTGGTTGTTGTTCCACTGTGTACCCTGCCCCTGGGAATAGTTGGATACTCTCTGGGAATTTTGGCCGCATGGGCGACGAAAATTACTATTCCCTCTCTGGTTAGGGGGTTTATTGGTTAACTGGCCAAGGGACTTGAGTGTTTCATATTCGTCCTCGGCATTTTTCAGTGAGTCTTCGACCGCCTTACCAAACAACAGATCGGTTTCCACCGGTTTGTCCAACAATGATGCCTGGGTTTCTGCCTTAAAACCAGACTGCCGTAACCACGCATGTCTTTTGATAACAGTGCCCTCCGCTATCAATCTGCCTGCGTTGTCCACGGCGTCGAAGGTCGCTTTCAAAATGCAACCAGACACGGCTCTACCCTCTGCGGAAATTCGAGCTAACTGGCCCTTTAAAGGTTCAGGAGCAGAGGCTATGAGTGCCGCGACTCTTCCCACTGATGGCAGTTGTAGCTGGCCAACAGGGTGGTGGAGTTAGCAATCCTTGCTTGATAGGCGGACGTTGAGGCTACTTTCCTGCCGAAACCGTATAGTTTTTTGCTCTCCTTGTCGGGAGGAGCTTCGGACGATGACAAGGGTGTTCCAGCCCTCTTACGAGTGTTGGTGAACACTAGGGAGTCCGGCTTCAGATGTCCTCTTATATAGAGAGGGTCAGACTGGGCCGCCCTGAAAAGTTTTTCAACCCTGGGATTGACTGCTCTGGTGAGGTTCGGGTTCACCAGGGACGGATCTATTCTCCTCTGAATGGACTTAAGGATAGGGATGGTCTGGGCAACAGGCCTCCTTTCTCCCACTAACTCTTCTGCGAAGTCCCTTTCCTCCTGGACACCGTGGGTGTCAATGTGGAAATGTTCTGCTGCGCGAGCGAGAACTTCATTTAGGAGGGGTTGGTTATCGACCGGGGAGTCGGTAACCGGTGCTTCGTTCTCTACCGGGGAATCTACTCAGTATGTTTCAGGGTCCTCCTCTTCTTCTTCCTGGTCCTCATCATCCCCATAGTAGCCCGTCCCGGTTTGCTCTTCTATCATACCAAATTCTTGGTCCTCACCAAAGGAAGCCTCTCCTTGATACCGTCAGTATGGTCTTGCGTAAGGCTGTACCTCGAAGGGTTCTGACCTCATCGGAGTTTCAAACCGGGGCTTTTTACTCGGGGGGATAGGATCAGTAGAGCCTGAGGGTGTGGCCCCTTGTGGATCATACGAGAGGAAATGTTCTGGATTTTTATCATAAAAATCAGCCAAAGAAGACATTCGTGACATGACCCTATCTATGGCTTTACTGGACCATTTTTTGGAACTGGGAATGACTCTCTCAGCAAGTTATGGGATTTATCTTGAGTAGCTTTGCTGGTTGTAGACCTATCAGCAGACCTGGTTTTGTCTGTCTGTTTAGGGGGAGTGGAGTGTTTCACAGGTGTGGAAGAGTGTACAGGTAGTTTCTTCTGTTGTTTTTCCCCCTCCCCGTGCGTGGAAAAATGTTTTCCCTGTCCTTTAGTGGGTCCGGAGTTTTTCGACGCCTGGCGTCGAGGATCGGGGGTGGTGTCCCTGTCCTTCGAGCGTGGGGCCTCGCTGACTTTAACTGCGGGCTCCGACTCCTGGAGCGTGGCCTGGGGGTGGAAGTCGTCTTCGTCTTCCGACGATCGAACTTCTGTTAGCCTAGGGAGCGAGGCACTCTTGGCAAGAGTGGATGATTGCCTGGAGTCGTGCGGCGATCTTGATCGAGAGCACCCAGAGGACACCGAATCGGACTGTTCTGTTTGTGCCTCTTTCCGAGAACTCGACATCGTCGAGTCTCGGTTGGACTTAGTGTGTTTAGTGTGTGTAGTATGTGAAGCGCTTGTGTCGCCGGGGGTCTTCCCCATAGCCGCCCTGCCGGACGACCTTCCGAGGTCGGGGACCTGCGCTCGGCTGTCTTTCGACGCCGTAATGCCCTCGCCGTCCGAAAGTACGGTGTCGCTGCCATCGCTGAAGGCGCCCTCCGCTGCCATGGCCCCCTGCCTGGCGTGGTGGGCCCAACGCTTCGTCGAACGGTCCTTAAGTGTCTTAGGTTTAAACCTACTACACGCTCTGCAGTTTGCTTCGGAGTGGTCCCTCGGCAAGCAGAGATTGCACGTGGCGTGCCTGTCGACCCAAGGGTATTTGCGATTGCACTTGGGGCAGAATTGAAAAGGCGTACCCTCCATACGCACCTTGAGGCAGCGGGCAGTTAAGTGTAGGAAATGTATAAGGTGTACCTATATACCAAGAGTGTAGAGTATGTACCACCCCCCACTCTCCCTACTTGCAGGGCCGAGGCCAGAGGCCTTCCAAGGCCCGGGCCGAGGCCAGTGGCCTTCCGAGGCCCAAATCCGTCGTGCAGCAGCCGACGGTCGATTTCTTCTCCAGCCGGCATCGAGTGTCGAAGTTCGATGTTGGGGTGGGGAAGGATGTCAATAGATTAATCTTTTAAATTTTTAGCAAAAGTATGGCTAAGGCAAAATGCTTCCGACCAGTATGGCGGAAAAAAACAATCTGAGGATCCTAGACGCGTGAGGGATCTTGGGTACAGTGGATGTCACACTAGGGATAGTATTACTGGCACGCCCTGTGTCGACGCCCATTTTCGAGTTTCGAAAAACAAACTGTAATACTCCGCAGCTTCCACTAGATGTCGCCCTATGCACAGCATGTGATCTAAGCAGATTCCACAAGCCTCAGAAATATATATACACCCTGCATATGTAGCCCTTGGGTCATTGGTGCGCAATATAAATGCACATACAATACAATACACAAACAAGAAAGAGTGCTATCAACTTGCTAATGGCCAGCAAACCTTTGTTTGATGCTATATGGCGGAAAAGCAGCCTTCAAGACATATGGTGGCAGAAACTTTGTTTTATATTAGCAGTGGAGAAAGTGGCAGCAAGCATTAACAAAATGTCTGTTGTACTTGGAAAGAAATGTAGGCCTTTGCTCCTGGTCAAAGGACACAGAGATGGGTATGTATGGTGAATCCGAGAGCTCCCAATATGTTAAACCTTTTAAAAAATGGATACATTTTCTCTTGGGGTTTGGAAGAGTTGAATTAAGGTAACTCGCTGATCCTATTGATGTTGTATGATGCTCTATCCCCCCGTCCCCGCCTGTTTGTATTTCTTTTATTTGTAAAGCGCACCTGGACCTGGGGCAACTTGGCGCATATCTTAGGTTAGGTTACATATACATGAGTAGAGAGTAATCGTACAATACAAGAGAGTGCAAATATAGACAACAAGAGTTTACCGTTATAGTAGGAGGCATATACAGTTCATATACAATCACATTTACAAAGCAGGTATATACAGAAGTGAGCCTTGGAGGTGACCAAGGTGATGCCTCCATAGCAGGTAAGAGGGGTTGTCACAATCATGTAACCACAGTTTAGTTTTACATTTGAAGGCGTGGAAAGAGGGTTCAAGCAATACCCTTTTCTCGGAAAATGGACAGTAATGTGTTATATTATTTTAAATGGCTCTTCCTCTGCATATCTAGTGGGAAGGAAGGGGAGGGGGAAATCGGGGAAACTGTGCCGTTCGGCACTGTGGTTTACATTGCTATAAATGACGTGCAAATGCTGAGAGTGAAATGAGTGTCATGTTTATTCTTCACTTAACACAATTCACACTGCAACGCTCTCGGCCGACAAATTCCCGTCCTGCTATGGTACGAACATGCTTGTTCTCCTCAACTCCTCCCCTTCCCTATGTGTGTTTGAGTATTGTGACAAATCCAAAGACTTCATCACTGCTCCCTCTTTGGGACTAGTGAGGTGAGGATGCTACGCTTAACACCCCTTATGAAACAGGGTAACCAGGATCCCTGTGGAAGGGACTCCTCCATAGCGGTCAGGGAAACCCCAGAGAAAGACTTAAGTCATCATCCCTTTTCCCAAGAGGCAGATGTCTTGGCTATGCAGGAAGTAAAGTCTGTGAAAACCCTTCAACAATGGTTGGCTTGGCTTCTCACTTCAACTTCATTTCATCCGCTTCAGGGAAGACAGCAGAATGACCGAAAAAGCAGTCTCCTAAAGTTACACAAGGTGAGGAACCAATCAGGAAGCTGAATCCACACAACCCAGCGTTTGGGAAGAGAAACGCCGGTGAGATGCTTGCAGAGTGAGACCCTCAGACGTGGTGTTGCGCCTGGAGCCCTGCAGCAGGAGAATGCAACGCAGCCCTGCTCACAAGAAACGGCACGTGGAACTGCCCACAAGCGCCATCGTCGAGCAAGCTGGAACCAGGAGAAGGCCGCAGCCGTGGAGTCAAGTTGAGGAGTTGCGCAAGTGGCACTGCAGCAAGTAGAGGGGTGGGGGGCAAACGACCTACATTGCCCTAGCACCGCTTGTCAAATACAGGTACCAGTGGCTTCAGAGGAAGGGGAGGCAGGTGGCGAGGACAGAAAAGAAAGCCCCAGTGTGGGGAAGAAACAGACGCCGTAGAGTGGAGGGAAAAACCAAGCAAAGCCCCAGAGTGGCCCAGTGTGAGTGAAAGAACCAAAAAGGCACAGAGTGGGGAAATGAGAACGAGAGAAGCCTGGTGTGGGAAAACAACCGAGGAGCAAAGAGTAGGAATTAAGCAAGAGCAAGCCCCAGAGTGGGGAAGGAACAGACTGAAAGAAGACTAAACGATGGGGAAATACAAAAGTCTCGCCAAAGGGAGATGAACTGTGAGACACAAGTTTCAAGGAGAAACATAGAGACCCGGCTGGTACCCTGAGACAACAGCAACAGCCATGTTATGTTATGTTAAAGGTACTTATATAGCGCACCGTCACCAACGGAATTGGTCCCCAGGTGCTCTGCCGGATCTGTAAACGAGAAGGTGGGATGGGTTAGTAAGGTGAAGAGGGAGTAGGATAGTGAGAGGAGTGGTGTACTGTTGGCAGCTTCAACTCGGTAGACACAGGGTGCTGAGCTTTGGTGCGAGTATTGTATCGGTGTCAGTCCGCGTGTGCTGTTGGTGAGGCTTATGTGTTGTTGCAGTGTGGTGAAGTGTGTGCAGCTTGTTGTGCGAGAGATGGTTGTGTAATTATTTTATTTTTTAGAAGACTATGCAGGAAGTTTGAGTTTATATTGGTTAGTGGGTTATATGACATTTAACATGCAAGCATTCACAGTTCTGTCTAAGTGTAGCACTTGCTGACCTACATAATTCTGTCTAAGTGTGGCACTCGCTAACCTTCGAAATCCTATCTAGGTACGGCACAGGCTAATGTTCTCAATTCTAAGTGTGGCACATGCTAACATCCAAGTTCCATCTAGGTGAACTGCACATATAGCTGTGTGAAACACGGTTAGCTGTGTAGTATAAGAGGAACTGCATACAGAGCTGCGAGAAACATGGCGAGCTGTGCAACACATGGGGAACTCCATACAGAGCTGCGCAAAACATGAAGAGCTGTGTAACATAGGGCGAACTGCACATATAGCTGTTGAAACACGGCTAGCTGTGTAGTATAAGAGGAACTGCACACAGAGCTGTGCAAAACATGGCGAGCCATACATTAAGTCTTCTATTTTGAACTGTGAGGCCCAGGTAAAAAAACAAAAAAACAACCAAAAGAAAGGACACAAACGGGAGGGGTCAGACACAATCATACATCCCTTTTCCTTGGGCAAGGGCCAAAGTAAGTCTTGGTTGTTTTGTATATCTTTGGAGCAATAGGGAGAGGAAGTAGGCTAGAATACAATTTTGATACAGAGGGCTTCATTTATGTTTAACCATCTTGACACACCGACAAGAAATCCTTTTGACCTTCATTGTATAGCGTAGGGCTTAGTATCCCGGAATAGGGAAAGAGCAGGTATATTCTGAAAGAATTAAACTTCGGAACATTTCTATTGTCAGGATACTAAATCTTCCCTGGGTTAACAAAATCAATAGAAAAAAAGAAAATAAGATGACACATTAAATTTCCCTTTACAATTACTTATCCACAATGAGACATCTGTGTTTGTCAAAGCTATGGCGAGGCTGGTCTCTCTCGCCAACTTCATCGTCCTAAGAGTGCTCACCTGTGGCATTGGGATACAGATTGTTCTCGCGGTTTCCTTTTCACCACTCATTGGCTCTTGATACTTCTTGAAGTGTGAGCTGTTTTTTTAATCATCTTTCCCTCAGCAGCTGCTGTAATCATGCGCATTTAGCGGCTTTGACGGTTAATGGTGTATCTTCAAAGGTTAGGTCTGATTTTCTGGAGCGGTGCTCCCACACTAACTTCTTTCCCTTATTTGATGGCACGCTTCCAATGATCTGCTTATGTTTTCATTTTTGTTTTTCATGTTGGTTTGCTGGATGTTGAGGATGTTGAGGCAGCCTGCAGTGTGGTTTGTACCCTAGCATGATTTTTGCAGGTCACTTATAGATCATTGAAGGGGTGGATTTTGATACTAGTACAAAGGGATGCACAGTGCTTGTCTTAGTGACATACCGTTTACCTTACTGCGTTAAACTGTTCTCACGAATGATTCTACCATCCCAATGGCCTTTTGCCAAATGGACAGGATCTTTCAATTTAGGATACTCATGTGTTTCATGCAAAGTGCTGATTTTTAAACCGGTGACCGTAGTGTTTGTTTGGTTGTTTATTTATTTATAATGCGCTCCAGACCCATAGGTTACCGGGCGCAGCAGCAAGTATATGCGAGACTTACAATGTTACAATGTTACATGAATAACTTTACAATATTACAATATTACATGAATTTACAATTACCGGTTGCAGTATTTACATGAATGTACAGTTGGCAATATACAGAGTTAGCAGTTATAAACATAGGGTTACACACATCTGAGTACATTAAGTAGGGCTGCACTTGTGAAGGTTCATTACAGGTGTATAGTCGTCGTTAGCGTTAATGTGTTTGATGAAGTTCCTTGTGAAGTGTGGGAAGGGTTGGTCTACTCATAGGTTGGGTGGCAAAGCATTCCACAAGTTGGCAGCTCTCACAGGGAAGCTTGCGCCACCGATTTTAGCAAGTCTAAATCTGGGTGCTACCAGGCAATTGGAATTGGCGAGTCTCATGGGTCTGATAGATGTTTTTATTTTTATTTTGTCCGTCAAGTAACTAGGAGCAGCATTATTTAGGGCCTTATGGGTCAAGGAGATCATTATTAGGTGGATTTTATTGTCCGTGGATAGCCATTTGTGTTGCCGCCTAATAGAGGAGATATGCTCCCTCTTCTTTATGCCTAATGCAGCTCTAAGAGCATTGTTTTGTAGTGTTTGGAGTCTTTGGGTGGTGGCTTTATTGGCACCACTGTATAGGGCATTACAGTAGTTGAGTCGGGAAAGTATTAAGGCTCTAGCCAAGATTAGACAGTTGGTATTGGACAGGAAGGTCTTGCCTGCTCTTATCAATTTACAGGTGTAGGCAGTAGTAGAAGCTAGGGAGTTGACCTGTTTAGTGAAGGACAGGGTAGAATCGAGGTAAAAACAGAGTGTTTTTACTTCCCTCGAGACTTTGATAACATTTCCATCTATGCTGAAAGCGGAGTAGTCCGGGCCCAATTTGTTAATATTGGCTTGTGTACCCAGGATGATCAACTCTGTCTTATCATCATTCAGGCAGAGACCATGAGTAGCCATCCATGCCTGAATGATGAGGTACACTCTATTCACCAACTCCCTCTCCCTACTATGATCCGAGGAGAATCTGTGTATCATCTGCATAGTTAGTGTAGGTGATACCAAGATTGTCCAGATCATCGAACAGAGGTTTGGTGAATATATTGTATAGAGTCGGGGAGACGCAGGATCCCTGAGGGACTCCACAGGTGATGGGTATAGGGTCTGCTGCTGCCGATGGGGAAAAAAACTCTCATAGTTCTCTCACTCAGAAAGGATTCTATCCAAATGATAGCTTGGGTGGAGAAGTTAGCAGTATGAAACCAAGTGTCTGCAGAGGACCTTGTGGTCCACAAGGTCAAACGCAGCTGAGAGATCTAGTAGGAAGAGGAGGGCTGTCTTACCTTGATCTCTCAATTTGTCTATTTGGGTCTTTAGGTCGATAAGAGCTGTTTCCGTTCCATGTAGTGGGCGGAAGCCAGATTGTCTAGATCCTAGAAGTTTATGCAGTTCAAGGTATTTTTGAATCTGTGTATATGCGACTTTGTCCAGGATTTTCAACAGAAATGGAACTGTAGTGATTGGACGGTAGTTGGTAGGGATGAGAGGGTCAAGAGTTTGCTTTTTGAGCAACGGGAGCACCCAGGATTGTTTTAAATTAGCTGGGATGATGCCTGTGGCGAAGGATGCATTGACAAGTTTGGAAATAAACCGTGATAAATCTCTGGCAGCGTCTTTTATTAGCTGTGCTGGGCAGATGTCACCTTTGCAATTCGATGGTTTGAGGGTGAGGATGATTTTTTCTATCTCTAGTGTGGGGGTTTTGGTGAAAGAGAATTTGCTGGACTGGGGCTTGTTGGTGGCCTTGGGTGGTGGCACAGTAGGAAGGTTGAGCAAATCTTTTTTCAGTTGAATTTTATTTTGGAGGGTGTTAATTTTGTTGGTTAGAGCATGTTGAATATCTGTGCACCAGGTCTGATCTTGAGTACAGGTGTCTGGTATGGCAATGGGTGACTCCTTCAGTATGGAGAAGAGTTCCTTCATGCTTGAATTAGAGTTGGCGATACGATCATTGTATGAATTCCTCTTAGCCAGACAAACTGCATTTTTGTATTATCGGGAAATAGAGGTTAGGTTAGCCTTGTTCTCAGCAGTTGGGCATAGTTTCCAGTTAGATTCATATTTTCTCTTGGTGAGGCATAGGGCCTTGAGTTCAGGAGTAAACCATTTATTTAGATGGGCTTTAGGTTTGCTTGTACGCATTTTAAGTGGGGCAATTTTGTACATAGTATCAGTCATGATTTTGTTATACTCATGCACTAATATGCTGGGGTCTAGGTTGTCAGGCAGTGCATTTAATGTTGGAAGAATAGCGGGTATGCCATTGTCTATTGTCATATTCGTTTTATTTCTTGTTGGGCATGAAAGTGCCATGGGGACGACTGTAGAGGATGGTCGGGAGGTTAGGAGGTTGAAGGACACTAGTGAATGGTCAGTCCATGATAATGCCGAGATAGATGAGATAACTGCTGTACAGTTTGAGTCAGCGACCCAGTCTAGTATTCTGCATTTTGTATGGGTAGGGTTGTTGACTTTTTGGGAGAATCCTAGGGAGTTAATAGCGTGGGCAATGGTTGCGGCATGCGCATCTGCTTGGTCATTAAATCCTAGGTTAAAATCCCCTAGTACCAGCAATTGTGAGGTGTTTTGGCATTGAAGGTTAGTAGCTTGTGCAGATCCTCTTCGAAAGTCCCAAGCGGACCTGGAGGTCTATAGATTAGGTGAATGGTTAGGGATTGATTATTGTTTGAGGAATTTCTCAGTGAGGGCTTCACAAGATTGTAGAGTTTGGGCAGGGGCTAGTCTTAGAGAAAGACTCGATTTGGAAATGATGGCAATTCCGCCTCTGCGGGTGCCCTCTCGGTCTTGCCTACATATAGTGTAACCGTCAGGGATGGCTAGCATAAGTGATGGTCCTGCTGCCTTGTGTAGCCAGGTTTCGGTTATTGCAATAAAGTGCAAGTTCGCCTTAGTGATTAGATCAGCTATATCAAGGGCATGTGCAACTAGTGACCTGGCATTGAGAAGCGCTCCTTTGTAGGGGTGATCCTTGGTTTCCTCTTTGGGATGTGTAAGATTAGGAGTACTTTTCGCACTAGATTTTATCTTAGATTCGGATGTTTGTATGTACATTGAAGCTGGGGTGATATTGGAAGCGTTGCATTCCTTACCATTATGACGTTTCATCTCACGTATTGTAGGAGGCAGGAGTCGTCTGGGTGTCTCCTGAAGTTTGTTAAGTCTAGCACGTAGTTTGTTGTTGCTATCGTGCGTGGAACTAGGCCGGGAGGTGTAAGCTAATGGTCCTAGCAGAGCTTGGTGTTTTGAGTCAGTGTAGACATGAGTGTTGGTAACTATATCTGTTGAAATAGGTGAGAAGGGTGTGTTTTGAACACGGCAGGGATTCCTTGTGAGAGCGCTTGATCCAAGGCAATAATCACAATACTGGAAGATGTGGACGATATGGACTTTACTGGATCCCTCAAATACTTTACCACAATATTTTTTATCAGAGTGGTACGTTAAAATATACAGCAAATGCATGCCAAACAAGAGTGATGCCATTCACAATGGTTCCAGAATTTCTTGTTTTCTAGTATACATGGACAGAGATAACGCTTTCCTATGGTAGCTTCTACAATGGTACCGGCCATGGGAAGCCACTGTGTCACAAATGCGCTGCTTTGTCACCACAATTGTCTGTGGGCCTCATGTGAAATGTTCCTGACTTTTTTAGGTAGATTATTGGAGATAATTATGCACATCCACAAAAGGAGGACACCAGTGGCAGACTGATCATTATTGAACCTGTCTGAAGGCTCGTATTTCTTATACATTGATACCGCCTCTGTTGCGACTACACTGTCGCACAGGTCCCAGTCTTTTGGTAGTGATGAACTTGCAAATCTCCTGGACGGAAGGATCTTTACCCATTTCTTTTTTGAATTGTGCCAGTGAGATTGGGCCCGTCAAGTTCAAGCACAAGGAATGGAGTCTTAGCGTGGTTTAGGTATTGGGTAACCTCTATAGGTGAAAGCAAATTAAATCTGCTGAGTTTCATTATTTTCCAGGTTTATGAATGATTTTTAAATCATACTCCAGGAGTCTCAAACCCCACATCTATCCTCGGTGGCATTGTGCTCCACGTGTTGCCATATTTCGCGAAAAAGGCTCAAAGATACATTACTATGGAGAAGAACAAGTTACTTTCTTACCTGGTAACGTTCTTTCGATGGGATGGTCCGACGACGTATTCCATATCTATGACAGGTAATCACCACAGCTGTGCTGCTTCGGAAACTTTTCCGGCGTCTGCGTCCTGCGTCGATGACGTCGATGCGCCGACGTCGAGGACCTCCTCCGACGTCCGACGTCATCCGATGTGATAAGTAGGACGCACGACGCCTGTAGCCTCAGTTGTAGTTTTTTCCCCCAGAACGTGTGATATAAGTCAACTGCCAGTCAGACACAAAGCCTTGCGGAACGTAAGCTGCAATCGCAAAAGAAATTCTGCAGCGGGGAAGGCAGGGCGGGAGCGATATGGAATACGTCGTCGGACCATCCCATCGAAAGAACGTTACCAGGTAAGAAAGTAACTTGTTCTTCGAGGGGATTGGGTCCTCCGACGTATTCCATATCTATGACAGACTCCCAAAGCAGTACCAGAGCAAGGAGGAGGGAAAGAATTTATAAACAAAATTTACAATAGCCAATCAAATAGCAGAGCAAAGGACCGCCTTGCCAAAGGCCAGATCCTGCCCACTGATGGAATCGAGGGAATAATGCCGTACAAATGTATGTACTGAAGCCCAGGTGGCTGCATCACAGATGTTGCGAATAGGAACACCCCTCTGCAGGGCAGTAGACGCAGCCATAACCCTGGTAGAATGGGCCCGCAAGCCAGCCGGTGGGTCCTTACCCGCCAAGCGGTAACACTCCGAGATGGCCAAAATAATCCAGCGGGACAAAGTCTGTTTCGTCAAAGCTTGCCCCAAACGCTTACCAGCGTAACCAATAAAGAGTTGATCGGCCACTCTGACCCGGGACATGCGCGAAACATAAAAGCTTAAAGCTCTCCTAGGATCAAGCCTATGGAGCCTCTCCTCTTCCTTACCAGGATGCGGAGGAGGATAGAATGCCGGAAGAACAATCTTCTGGGCCAAATGAAATTCCGTCACTACCTTCGGAAGAAAAGAAGGACGAACACGAAGGACAACCCTGTCCTTGTGGAAAACAGTGAAGGGTGGCTTAACTGAAAGTGCCTGTAACTCACTCACTCAGCGAGCGGAAGTAACCGCAACCAAAAACACAGTTTTCAGAGTTAACAGCCTCAAAGGGCAAGAATGTAAAGGCTCAAACGGAGCACCCACAAGAAACCTAAGAACAAGGTTTAAATCCCAACCAGGCACCAGGAAAGGTGACGGAGGGAACACATTAGTGAGCCCTTTCAGAAACTGTGAAATTAAAGGGATCTTAAAGTAAGAACACACATCAGACGAGCGCTTAAAGATGGACAGCGCCGCCAGGTAACCTTTAATGGTACCCACTTGCAAGCCCCTGTGGGCCAAAGAAAGCAAAAAGGACAGAACCATGGGGATGTCACATGCAAAAGGATCCACATTCCGAACTCTGCACCAGTCGCAGAACTTACGCCAACGGCAACGGTACAGAGACCTAGTTGCTGGCCTTCGGGCCGAAAGCAACACCTCCATCACGTCTTCAGGGAGGTCCCAATCCCTATACCTCAACCTTTCAGAAGCCAAGCGTGAAGGTTGAGGGATCTGACCTCTGGATGGAGAACCAGACCCCCCTCCCGTGAGAGCAGATCGTCTCGGTAGGGAAGACGACGTGGAGGGCAGATGGACAAGTCGAGAAGGTCCGGGTACCACGTCCTCCGAGCCCACGCCGGAGCAATGAGGATCATCCGGGAACCGAACTTCCGTAACCTCCGCAGCACTTGCGGGATGACGGGGACTGGAGGAAACGCGTACAGCAGCGGGAACGACCAATCCACCACGAACGCGTCCCCTAAGGCTCCTTTTGGAGGAAATTCCTGCAAGCAGAACCTCTCGCACTTCCGGTTGACACTGGAGGCGAAGAGATCCACTTTAGGGGTCCCCCAAAGGGCGAAGATCTCCAGGAGAATCTCCTGAGCCAACTCCCACTCGTGAGAGATCGCGCTCTGCCTGCTCAGAGCGTCCGCCGTCACGTTTTCGACTCCGGCCAGATGAACTGCCGAGACCGAAACTTCCTGCTGGATGGCCCAGAACTCGAGCTGCATCGCCTCCCTGCACAGAGGAAGTGACCCTGCCCCCCCTTTTTTGTTGAGGTAGTGCATGGCCACCGTGTTGTCCGTCAGGATCAGGACATTCCTCCCTCGCACAGTCGGCAGAAAAGCCTTCAGGGCTAGCCTGACGGCCCTCAGCTCCAACAGATTGATATGGAGTCTGGACTCCGACGGAGACCAACGACCGCTGACTGTCAGCCCGCTGGCATGAGCTCCCCATCCCGTGTGGGATGCATCCGTCACGATCGTCACCTCCGGCCAGGGAAGCCAAAACAGAGCCCCCTTCATCAAGTTGCCTTCGACGGCCCACCACAGAAGGTCCTGGGCGACCGAGGGCGGCACCTGAATAGGGTCCGACATCCTGCCGGAGGACTGCGACCATTGCATCTTGAGTGCCCACTGCAAAGATCTCATGCGCAGGCGAGCCTCTGGCACCAGAAGAATGCAGGATGCCATGAGGCCGAGCAACCTCAAGAACTCGAACGCTGGGAGCGTCTGGGCATGCTGAAACTTGTGCACCATCTGCTGAATGTGAAGAGCCCTCACCTGGGGAGGAAAACACTGCCCCAGGGAAGTGTCGAGCACAGCTCCGATGTACTGGAGCCGCTGCGTTGGCGTCAAATGGGACTTCTTTAAATTGAGGGAGAAGCCCAGCCTGTGAAGGGAGCGACAGGCGATCGATAGATGATCCAGGACTTGCTCGGGAGAGCTCCCCCTGATCAACCAATCGTCCAGGTAGGGGTAGACGTGAATCCCCCCTTGCCTGAGATGCGCTGCCACCACCACCATGAGCTTGGTGAAAACCCTCGGGGCGGAGGTCAATCCGAACGGCAGGACCCGAAACTGAAAGTGCGAGTCGCCAACCGCGAACCTCAGGTACCTCTTGTGCTTGGGATGGATCGGCACATGGAAGTAAGCATCCTTGAGGTCGAGTGACACCAACCAGTCCTGAAGCTGAAGGGCCTGGAGGACTTGAGAGAGAGTAACCATCTTGAACTTGTCCTTCCTGAGGAGTTTGTTCAAATCGCGCAAGTCCATGATGGGTCTCAATCCCTCGTCTTTCTTCGAAACCAAAAAATAAGGGGAATACCATCCCTTGTTCCTCTCCGCTACAGGCACCAGTTCTATCGCGCCTTTCTCCAGCAGGGCATGAATTTCCTGCGCAAGGAGCGGATCCGGACTCTGCAAAGAGAGGTTCCCCGGTGGATTGTCGCGAGGCCTGTGCCGAAAAGGAAGACAGTAGCCGTGGGTTATGATCTCCAGAACCCACACATCTGAAGTAATGGCTCGCCACTCTACAAGATGCTGCGCCAGCCTTCCCCCAACCGGCGAACCATGGGACATGGCCTCACGACTGAACGGGAGCGGCTGCGGCGTTACCCGAGGGCAAAGAGGCAACTGCCCGAGCGGCCTTGGCACCACGGGTACCCTGTCGTCCACCTCTGGTACCCCTGCGTTGGCCTCTTTGACTGCCAGCGCCTCTCGCTCTACTGAAGGAAGAGTAATAGCGAAAGGAACCACCCCTCCACTGCTGTCCCCTAGGACGAAAAGGCGGAGGCTGGCGAACTGCAGCGCCCAACGACTTCGCTGCAGCTTTTGAGGTCTGCAACCCTCAAGGCTCTCGTCAGCCTTGCTGCCAAAAAGATGTTCACCATCAAAGGGCATGTTGAGGAGCCGGGACTGCACATCAGGAGCAAACCCCGACTTCCGCAACCACGCAAACCTGCGTATCACGGTGCTCGCCGCCATGGACCTACTGACGCATTCAGCCAAGTCCAGACCCGACTGAACGGACTCACACATGGCATCCTTACCATCCCGGACCATGGCAAGGAAACCATCCCGTTCAACCCCTTCGGGAATATGTTCAGCCGCTAACGCAACACAGTTCCACAGAGGGTGCGTGAAACGTGACAAGGCACAAAGGGAGTTGGCCGCCTGAAGCGCCATACCACCAGAAGAAAACACTTTCTTCGCCCAGCCATCAAAACGTTTGTCGTCCCTATCAGGAGGGATGGTAGGGTACAACGCCTGCTTTGCCGGGGCCGTGGCCGCCTGCACCACCAAACTTTCCGGAGTGGGGTGCCTGGTCAAGTAGCAGGGGTCGCTACTGGCTGGACGGTATTTACGCAACAAGGATCTGCCCACCGCCGGGAGACTCTCCGGAGCAGTCCAAGCCGCCGCCACCCTTCGCTGTAAAGCCATATGGAACGGCAGTACCGGGTCAGTTGGGGGACCAACATCAAGGATGTCCGTCAGATCATCCTGCACAAACTCCCCTGGGGGAGCAGACCATCCCAGATACTCAGACACCCTAGCCATAAGGCGCCGGTACGAGGAATCGGCATGGGAGCCAGGCTCAGGCCTACAAAATTCCACCTCCGGAGAGGTGTCCAGTCCACTGGCATCATGCAGTGACTGTCTCAAATCGCCAAACTGACTATGGCCCGAGACAAATTCATCTGGCACCAGACTAGGAACCAGGCCATCAGAATCCTCATCCGCCTCCGAAATATAATCCAGGTGGCGAAAAGGCACCCGAGAGTGCTTGCTCTTAACCAGAGCCTTCCTAGGGAGTACACCCGTGACACGGGGCACCTCCGACACGAAAGGCGTCGATGGCATCGAGCGAATCGGCGCCGACGCCGAGAAAACCGGCAATGGCGCCGAGAGGATCGGCGTCGACGTCGAGGAAACCGGCGTCGACGTCAGCTGCAGCGCCTCCAGTATCGGAGGCGTCGACACAGCCCTCGAAGCCGGAGCCCCGAGCGTGTCCCTCGACGACCTGAACGTCGACGGCTTCGACGACTTCCTCGGAGCCGGAGCCTCGAGAAAGCCTGTCGACGCCCTCGACGCCACAGGCGTCGATGTCTTCCTCGAAGACATCACAGGTGCACACGGTCTCGATCGCGTCGAGGACCGGGACCTGGAACGGGTACGGCGAGAACGAGCCTCCTTGTCCGAACGGGACCTCTCCCGTGACTCGCGCCGACCACTCTTGCGAGCGGTGGCTCTCGACCTCACACGGCCGACCCCAATCGGGGGCGCGGACGGTTGAGTACCCTGCGACTCAAGAATCGCCAACATCTGCTTCCCGAAGGAAGCCCATTCCTCCGGCGTCGCACGGCTAGAGGGGTAACCGACGGGCCGGGCAGAGTCCTCCGAAGAGGACCTGGAAGGCGACCGGTGTCGGCGCTTCCGAGAATGCCTCGAAGAGGCGGAGGAGTGGCGAGACCGACTCCTAGAAGAAGACCGACGAGACTTCCGACGATGACACGGAGAGTCACCCCTCGAATCATCCGTCGAAACCCCCGCCGACTTCGACTTCCGGGGCTTGGACACCCGACCTACCGACAATTTCTTCATACGCTCGCGCAAGGCCTTGGACGTGAGCGACAGGCAGTCGATACAGTCATCTGTGTCGTGGGCCTCCCCGAGGCACCAGAGGCAGGCGTCGTGCGAGTCAGTCACCGACATCTTGGACCCGCACTCCCCGCACTTCGTAAAGCCCGGACGCGGGGTTGACGACGCAGTGGAAGACATCGTCGAAGAAATACACAAACGAACAGGTTCGAAGAACCAGAAAGAACAGAACTCCAAAGAGTCGAGGCGTAGAACCGAGAAACACGAAGCAACACGTTCGCGGAAAAAACGGAACTGAGGCTACAGGCGTCGTGCGTCCTACTTATCACATCGGATGACGTCGGACGTCGGAGGAGGTCCTCGACGTCGGCGCATCGACGTCATCGACGCAGGACGCAGACGCCGGAAAAGTTTCCGAAGCAGCACAGCTGTGGTGATTACCTGTCATAGATATGGAATACGTCGGAGGACCCAATCCCCTCGAAATGCTTTCTGTATATAAACATGTGATAGTCCTTGCAGACACAGACCACTCCAAGGCTTTCTTTTTCATATTAAGATTATGTCCGCTCAGTGTCAAATAGCTTGTGTCTAGCACATGAGACTATCCTCCTGGCTGGCTCGCGTCATGGTTTGTGTTGAGCATGGGACTTTTTCAGCTGCCATGCTAGTTTTGCTTGCGGCCTGAAACGTTTCCTCACATGCTTTAGACAATATGAGCACTCTAGTCCGATCAGCTCCCCCAATGGTGTGCTTATGGTTGCAAAGTTTTTCACATACCTAGTGCGGTTATTGGCCATACCTATATTGATGTACAATCCTTTACATCAGTTGGCTTAGGCGCAGTGGCAATGGCTCCAACTTTTCCGGGATCACGTACATTGTAAGCAAACATGTCCAAACAATTTCGATTTTTGTTTGTTGAGTTCACTCATGGTTGCATTTAAAAGTCAAACCACTTTTTGTAATACTACAGATACACTCCAGTGCACGGTCATGTTCATCTTGGTTTCTTTCAAACACCAAAATATCACTGTAGTTGAAGTAGTTGTAGGGATTTCATATTACATTCTTTATGGCCACTTGAAATATTTCAACTGCTGAAGCTCTGCCAAAACCGAGGTACTTGTAGCAATTCTAACCCACCTGCATGGAGAAAATGGTGATGTAGAGAGGCTGCTGGTCCAGCTAATGGTAGCTCTTTTTTAAGTCTAGTTTTGCCGTCAAGGTAGACCTATCATGTCATTAGAGTATGGGCTGGGGGACAGACCCTAATTACGGCTATGTTGGCTTGGCACACATCTCTGCATATTCTGATTTTAATATATTTTTAGATTTTGTTGTTAATTTAGAACGCGCTTAATACCAGCGAGTGCTTTCTAAGCGCGGGATTGGGATTCAAACCTGTTTCGCGCTGCGTTGTCTTGCGCCCAAGACAAACGTGTTGCCCCCGAGCTATCCTTGGGTTCTCGTTTGGGAACAGCCTCCAGGTGGTGGTCCTTCTAGTGGTTCAATAATATCCTGGCTTAAAATATTCTTTAATTCCTTCACTACCAGGGGGTGTAAATTGATTGGTACTCTTGTCATGTTATGCTACAGGTTGGTTTTACAGATTTATCACTAGGCAAGTGTACCCAAGCTTTTTCCAACCTACCAAGTCCTTTGAACAGTTTGGGATGGTGTAACACTATTAGATATGCACATGACTTAAAGAAGCTGATGGTGGCTATTTCCTTCTTACTAGCCGTGGTGTGTCCTAACAGGTCCCCCCACTTCACATGAATCTCCCGTTTCCTAGTCATTGTGTTTGATATTTGTGGTTTATTTGCCAGATTTCTGAATGAGACGCGTGGCAGCCAATGTGAATATTTTCAAAGCAGAATGTGTCAAATTAGATTTGGCCCGTATTTTGTCAGTCTGTAACGCTCAGTGTCCTCCAACAGGCAAAGATCATCTTCTTCAGTGTCGTCATGCACCATTATCTAAATCTATTCTTCCAGCAAACACTTATTGGCAGTGCATTAAGTCTAACCTCCATGCTGTGGACAAGATTTCTGGGGTCTGTCTTGCTCTCATCGGTTTCATTTTTATGTTGGGCACTGGCAAACCACACTAGGGGCATGGTTTTCCTTTGGGATTGTGATCGTTCGGGCCCTTGCTCTCAGTGGAGTCAGTCATTGAGCTTTATACGGATAAATAACCCATCAAAGTTCAAGTATATACAATAATACTATAGAACATATCACATCACATATATAAAAAAAACATGTATTTGTTTATTAGCAGGTGTAATCTTAAAAACCTCAAAGACATTACATCAATGTATCCGTCATCAATAAGTACACTGCACTAAAATTGGACATGGCCAAAGTAAAATAAAAATACCTATTAAATAGAATTCATTAGTGTTTTCCTCATATTCAATGCTCGTTTTAAATATGTCAATAGAGACCAAGACACTGGGAGAGAGTCGACCATCCAGAGACAACAAAGGGCATGTCTAAATTGTCGAGAACCAAGACTACTGATCAATGGTAGAATCGTTGATTTCCCGATATTTTAATATATTGAGCAACAGCAAAAAATAAAGCAGTAAATCCTCTGAGAGGGCATTACACAACAGTTGGCAACAGTCAGGCTATTTGTGTCCCATGTACTGGTAACTGTCACCAATGGGAGAAAATCAGATCTTACCCTTGTTAAAGTACCCACTAGTGCTTATGTGGTTCATAGAAGCCAGAAAAGTATGATGCCGGTTGGAATGTGTTACTGATTCTTTTTTTTTCTCTTTCCGTTATTAGATATTCACTTAGATCAGAATAATTGGAGCGAGTTACAGATGTTTGAATGAAGAAACCATTCGCAATGTTTTTAGCCTCCAAAGTCCTTTTTTTATTATTAAAAGGTTGAGTCAGGACCAACTTAATACATTACTGAAAAATAGTGTCCAGTCAATCATGGTCATGTGAAAACATAAATAAAAACCAAAAACTAATATGTCAATAGTCAAATCAGGGTCTTAAACAAAACATAAGTAATCAACCGCTGGACCCTTGGAATCCCTATCATCAATCCGTGAAACCCTCCCTCCCTTACCTTCCCCAACTGTGATGGCATCTTATGTACAAGGATTTAAGCAGTGAAAGTGGACAAAAACAATCAGGGACATTCTGCAAAAGTGACTAAACCTACTTCATGGTCATTTGTAGACTGTACGCCAATCTCACGTCTGGGTTTCTAGAGAATGTTCTGGGTTGGTTTGCTTCTCATGTTGCGGCCCTCCTTGCTCAATCTCAAAACCCTCCTTTCCCTGTTCTTTCAGCGCTATAATATTCTAAGAAAGAGAGCCACTCCATGTTTAAATGCGTAAGAGTTTCCAAAAGTGCTGTTGTAAGGCTTTTCCATTTCATATATTTCACAAAGCGTTGTCTAGCCATTCAGACTTTGAGGGAAATGGCTTCTCTTCCAGTGAATCATGAGGCACACCCTTGCTGCCAAGGGTACATTTCCGGGTATATGCAACAGTAATGTGTGACCCTCGTGTCTACCCCAAACAACAACCTTAGCGGAGCCAGGTCCCTGCGAATCCCATCTATGGAGTGTATCCAGCTAGAATTTCCTTCCAGTAATGTTGCACCAAGGGACAATCCCACCACTGGTGCCAATAATCGCAGACAACAGTACAGCCCCTCCAGTAGTTGGGACAAACCCCTGGGTAATTTTCAACAGTCTATGAGGAGTCAGGTGCCACTGCATCAGTCTGCCATTATGCATTTTGTATTGGACAGCTATTGTCAACGCCCACACCGCTCTATAGATTATTGCTCACTCCTACTCATCTTCCTCCAAACCCAAGTCCCTTCTCCAATATGTTTGTGCGCGTGACGTGGCCAGGTGCCCTCTTCCCAACCGGGAGGTATACAGTTTGGAGATAAGCCAGCTGGATCCCTGGTGGGTGTTCAGTGTGTGCTCGAATGGTGTAAGTAAGCTCTACAGCTACAGCTGCTTATTCCAACATGGGTCTGACAAAACGTCCCTCAATTGCAAGTATATCAATGGTTGTTTAGCATCTCCTTGTAGTGCTTGCGCGAATTCCTCTTTGGTTAAGAAGGTTCCTTCTTTCCACATTTGCCTCGCCCTGACTAAGGCCGTCTCATATTGGGATTGAAGCGATTGGGGTCTCATAAGGTCTTTGATGGGAGGAGCCCAAATACAGCTGAACAGGGATGGCCGTGAGGTAACTGTGTCCATAGCATTAGATCTCTGCCATAGGGTCCATAAAAGGGTGCCATAGTTAGTACTGGGTGCTCACAAATCATGTGTGTAAACCCCTGTAAGGGACCCATAGTCATTCTCCCAGGGTCAAAGGTGTGAAGTGACTATTTTCTAAGAGCACCCATTGCTTCTCTGTGTTACTCAGGTGGTCTAGAAGGATACATAATTGTGATGCTCTAAAATCTTCATAAATATCTGGAAATCCCATACCTCCAATATACTTTTAGGTCTCCGCCCTGCCACAAAAAAGATAGGACCGTATTCGTCACTTCATTGTGAAAGGCCACTGGAATTACTAATGGGACGGTAATCTGGGCAATATGTTCATTTTGTTCGCTGTGAATCTCACTGCCCATAAGAGCATGATCTTTGACCACTTTTTTTTAGATCTGTGATGATTCTCTCCAACAGCAGCGAATAATTGGTTCAGTAAAGGTCTCCCAACTGCCTGGTTATGGTCATCCCCAAGTATTATGATGAATCCTGTGGAGTAATCCCTGATTCTCAGTCAAGGATCTCCTCCGACATGGCCAGGGGACGACAGCCGCTACCAGATACTGACCCTGGGGGTGGTACTATGAGGGAGGATCATGTGGTAGGAGACAAATGTTGGGGAAGGTGGTGACCCCATCAGGAGAGACGCAGTATTCTTCCCTTTTATTTTTTAAACTCATTGGCTTGTCACACTACAAATCACTCCCGTTCTAAAACCTCCAAACCCCTTCCTGCAAAACACTCTAGGAAGAATACCATTCATACCGCATATACACGTAACACACACCTAATATCTCCGGTCTCTGTTTTTGTTCTAAAAAGAATCCTAAACAATATCACTTTATAAGTGCCAGAAATCCTATGGACTCCAACTCCATAAAGCCTCAAGTACTGAGAAGAGGAAGAAGGAGTTCATGCGGATTAAAGAAAACACCAAGCAAGACATGGGGACTAGTTGTTGTAATGAACCATTGTGTGCTGGTCATTTAAAAATAGTGTCCGCATTCAGAGAGCCATAGAAGGCAGCAGAACCGAGGAAGAAGGCAGCAGCACAGGTACAAACCATGCTGGAGAAGGGAGGCACTTTCAAAATGATGCTCACAAGCATTACCTACAGGCATGGCACAAGGCCAAAAGAGACCATCGGAGAACTGTTAGGGAGCCATCAGCAGAGCTACCAGGAGATGCAGTCTTGCCAAGAAGAAGCAGTCTTACCAGCGGGTGAACACATTGCTGGCAGGAGAGCTGGCAGAATGTCTGCATTGCAAGAAACGCTGTCTCAGAGAGGAAACATTACCGCAGCAAAGTGCCCTGGCTCGGGAATGCTATCAGACACTGGTGAGTCTGCCCATAGATATTGGGGACCACAGGGGCGTAATGACAGGCAAGTATGCAATAAAGAAACTGTTTTGAATAATGGGCAAGGAAAATACAAAGACAAAACTTCTCATGTGTGAGATGTCAACATGGGGAAAGTTGGACTAAGCATTACCACAAGCAAATGAATACTAATGAAGTTAAAAGATAGAACTTGAACAAGTCTCCATATGAGTTTTCGATGTGGGGAACGTTTGAACAAGTAATACCTCAAGCTAATGAAGTATAGACACAGTAAAGGAATACAACTATGATATTCTACAAGACAGTGAACTCGGAGAAGAAGCACATCAGTCAGTGAGCTTTCTGGGGTGGAGATACCAGACAGAGAAGGTATTGGGGTTGGAAGCCTGTGGTTGAAATGTTCGCGGGAGAAAAGACCAACAGTTATTTTTCTGAAACGAACTTTGTGTCTTCTCTCCACTGAACATTTCAGCCTTTGCCCTTGCCCCGACCCCCAACCACCTACTTACCTTGCAGCGGCTCACTACGCTGTGTCCCTGCGACACATGTTCCCTTTCACTTCCATGATCGGGAACTGGCGCTGCTTTTTTTTTCCACGGGTCCATCTGCCGGGGACACCCCGCAGCCCCCACTAATAATATAGTGAACAAGGGTGCGCGACACCTCTGCAGCAAACGGCTGAAAATCACCCAAATCTCCCATTCAGTCTTTTTTTTCTGACTTTTTGGACGTTTCTGCCGAGAAGCATACCAATGGATCTGTAAGACCTCAGAAGGATATTCCTGACAGAGAAGTAAACCAGGCAATCCATTCGAAATATACAGAAGATTACGACACTGTGGGAAGATATCTGGCAGGAGAGTATACCAGGGAATCTGATTAACCTACTAAAGGATTCCTGGCAGGGGAGTATACCAGGAAGACCACTAAAGTAATAGAAAGAAACTTATTGACATTTGCAAAGCTCATGGTAAAACAAGTATACAAGAGACTAAGAAAAACAGTAATTGGAAGTCTTGGAACTGAACAAAAACCTTTTTCTGAAGAAATCAAAATACCTGGCATAAGGGTATAAGCAGAGACTTAAGAGAGCTCACAGGAGGATTTCTGATGGACAAGAATACCAGGTGGTCTGCTAAAATATCAAAGAGCACCCTATGTGGAACATCTCATTATGAATGAGACCCCTTTGGTTTGTGAAACCTAGCAAGAGCTAGTTGGTGTGGGACATATTGTTTGCACAGAAACTTCCTGAAACAGCCTTAAGGAACCAACAAAACAGTTGTTTGAAAGAGACGCTTTTGACACCATTGAGAAACGTATTTGGAAAAGACACTTGCCATCCTATCTAAATAATCCAGGGGAAGCGAACCACCCTCTGGATCCAAGGATTTCTCCTTGGAAAATACTCATTGTTGGATTTATCTCCTTGATTTAACTATGAATACTTTTTGACAAACCGAAGTCAGAGACATTTCCTTGCACCCTTAGTTGTTCATTTCTAGTGTGATGGTTAGATTAGTAAGTTTTGGACACAAGGACAGTTTATATAATTTTGACGAGACATAGGGCCTCATTACACGGATGGCGGTAAGGATTTACCGGTACCGGTAAAATACCGGTACCGGTAAATCCTTACCGCCTTACTACGAGGTCCCTTTGCGGGTTGGGGAATTTAACGGCTGCTTTTTGCAGGCGTTAAAATCCAACCCGCAAAGGGACCTCGGAGCTAATTACGGCACCGCAAAATTGCGGTGCCGTAATTAGCGCCTTCCCCATTCCCATATAGCCCTATAGGGCAGAAATGGGAATGGGGAAGGGCAATGGTGGAAGGGGGATTTACCGCCCCTCCAACCTTGGAATGGGGCGGTAAATCCCCTTTCCACCAAGGCGGTGCCGGTATTTTACCGGCATGAGCCATGGCGCTAACAGCGCCATGGCTCACCGCCTACCGTGTAATGAGGCTCATAGACTGATCCTTAATTTTAGTTTCCTAGGGTATTAACATAACCAGCAATCCCACCCCTCCTTCTCACCCATAGTCCCCACATTCACCCTCACCCATCCGCATTCATATGAGGTCTATCGAAGATCAAAGTCTATGCAATGCCCAGAATCCGCAATTTGTGTGGGCATAGTGCAACATTATAGTCATCTTGCGGGCATTGCAGAACCCGTTCCCATTCTTTAATAAAAAAAAGCCTGTTGCGCACCTTGAATAGTGTAAGTCATCCACTCCATAGCAACAAAGTTCCATACCAATCATGAACATGGGGAGGCTTTGTCTTTCCAATGCTGGACAATCACCACTAAGGCCGCCACCCTTAAAATAGTCTGTGCTTTTCATTTGTGTTTATGCCATTTCCTTTCTTCAGAAGTAACAATTCCCAGCAAAATCTCCTTTGTATGAACTTGTACCTGTGTCCCAAATATACTTTGCACTCCCCAGTAGCCAGCCAATTTAGGCCATTCTAACCAAGTATGTAGCCAGTCCTCTTTCCCATTACATTCCCTCCCAAACCTATCAGAGCGGATTAATTTCATTTTTCATAGCCTATGTGGGGTATAGTGCCATTGTAGCATAGCCTTGTAGCATGATTCTCTAATCTGTAGGGAGCATGTTAATTTTGGAATATCCTTCCATAACCCTTGACAATCTTCTGTAGATATCGATATTCCCGGTATTTGTTGCCAGCTTTGAACATAATTCAAACTTCCCACTTGAAACTCCTCTTGTAATAAGAGATAAAGATTAGAAATAAGGTTTTTCTCACCTGGATTTGAGATTTAACAAATTCTCAAATGCTGTTAGCGATCTAAGTGTGCTGCTTTATTCAGGGGCCGGGGGGTCGGCAACAACCAATGTCGAACCTGAAAATATTGATATCTGTCTGATTGCATTAACCCAAACTCCTCCTTACATTGTTCAATCGAAACATTCCATACCCCGAAACATGTCCCATGTTTTATCACAATTCTTGTTTCGTCCCCTTGGGAAAGGATCCCTTTTCCAAACTGGGTTTAAATTGTGGGTTAAATTTAAGACAGAAGGGGGGAGGGGTATGTTGTAATTTCATACAAACTGACTGCTCTGACCAAGATTTTTCCACCAAATTCATAATTTGGCTAGCATGCATGTTTTTGGGACAATTTTGTTTAGGCAGCCAGAGCAGTTCCACTATATGTGGGCCACAAATTGCTTTCTCCATTCTGGCCCCGATTTATTCAGTTGATAGAGAGAATCATTCTCTCAATATCCATAAATGTGCAGCCTGGTAATATTTTACAAAATTGGGAAGGCCAAGGCCCCCCCCTTATTTGTCGGCATCATTAAAGTTTTCATTGCTACACGTGGGGTTTTATTGTTCCAAATAAACTTCGATATTAAGCTTTGTAGCTCCCCGAAAAAAGAATCTTGGTACCAGTATTGGGAGAGACTGTAACAAGTACAGCACCTTGGGTAATATCGATATTTTTGCTTTGTTTATCCGCCCCAACCAGGAGATAGTTAAAGGGCCCCACTGTGTCAATAACCGTCTAAGTTCTAAAAGAAGGGGCAGTTTACTTCATATATTGACTGTAGTGAATTGGTTAGGATCACTCCTAATGATCTAGTTCTATCTTTTGCCTATGCAAATTTAGTGATCATAGACACCTGAGCTACTTAAGAGGGTGTGAGGGATACATTCAGTATTTCCGATTTTGTCATTTTCTTTTTTTTTTAGCTCGGCTACCTTACCAAATTCTGCCAATTCCTGTGTAACCTTAACCAGTGAGTCAACTGGTTCTGTAACCATGGCCAGCATATCATAAGCGTAAGCCATTATTTTATGATGTTCTGACCCAAGTGGTATCCCTATAATTTGTTCTGATTGTCTGATTCTAGCTAAGAAGAGTTCCAGATTTATTGCATCCAGAAGAGGGGAAAGTGGACATCCCTGCTTTGTTCCAAGGTGCAATGTAATCAGCATAGATACCTAACCATTAATTAATAAAATCTTTGGATCCTTCTAATTAACTTGTATCATTTATAAAATTAGATACAAATCCCATAGTTTCGAGGGTTTTAAACAAGAAAGACCATTCGAGGGGATTGGGTCCTCCGACGTATTCCATATCTATGACATGTAATCACCACAGCTGTGCTGCTTCGGAAACTTTTTTCGGCGTCTGCGTCCTGCGTCGATGACGTCGATGCGCCGTCGTCGAGGGCCTCCTCCGACGTCCGACATCATCCGATGTGATAAGTAGGACGCACGACGCCCGTAGCCTCAGTTCCGTTTTTTCCGCGAACGTGTTGCTTCGTGATTCTCGGTTCACGCCTCGACTCTTTGGAGTTCTGTTCTTCTCGGTTCTTGGAACCTGTTCGTTTTGTGCAAATCCTTCGCGTGAAGATGTCTTCTACTTCGTCTTCGACCCCGCGTCCGGGTTTCAAGAAATGCGAGGAGTGTGGGTCCAAGATGTCGGTGACGGACTCGCACGACGCCTGCCTCTGGTGCCTCGGGGAGGCCCACGACACGGATGACTGTATCGACTGCCAGTCGCTCACGTCCAAAGCCTTACGCGAACGTAAGAAGAAGTTGTCGTTAGGTTGGGTGTCCAAGCCCAGGAAGTCGAAGTCTGCGGGGCTTTCGACGGATGATTCGAGGGGTGACTCTCCGCGTCATCGTCGGAAGTCTCGTGGGTCTCCTTCTAGGAGTCGGTCTCGCCACTCCTCAGCCTCTTCGAGGCGTTCTCGGAAGCGCCGACACCGGTCGTCTTCCAGGTCCTCCTCGGAGGACTCTGCCCGGCACGTCGCTTACCCCACCAGCCGTGCGACGCCGGAGGAATGGGCTTCCTTTGGGAAGAAAATGCTGGCGATTCTTGAGTCGCAGGGTACTACGCCGTCCGCGCCCCCGAGTGGGGTCGGTCGTGTGAGGTCGAGAGACACCGCTCGCATGAGTGGTCGGCACGAGTCACGGGAGAGGTCCCGTTCGGACAAGGAGACTCGTTCTCGCCGTACCCGTTCCAGGTCCCGGTCCTCGACGCGTTCGAGACCGTGTGCGCCTCTGAAGTCTTCGAGGAAGACATCGACGTCTGAGGCGTCGAGGGCGTCGACAGGCTTTCTCGAGGCTCCGACTTCGAGGACGTCGTCGAGGCCGTCGACGCTTGGGTCGTCGAGGGACACGCTCGGGGCTCCGGCCTCGAGGGCTGTGTCGACGCCGCCGATGCTGGAGGCGCTGCGTCTGACGTTGATGCCGATTTCCTCGGCGCCGATCCTCTCGGCGCCGATGCCGGTTCTCTCGACGCCGGCGCCGATTCGCTCGACGCCATCGACGCCTTTCGTGTCGGAGGTACCCCGTGGCACGGGAGAACCCCCTAGGAAGGCTCTGGTTAAGAGCAAGCACTCTCGGGTGCCTTCTTTTCGCCACCTGGACTATATTTCAGAGGCGGATGAGGATTCTGATGGCCTGGTTCCTAGTCAGGTTCCAGATGAAATTGTCTCGGGCCATAGTCAGTTTGACGAATTGAGACAGTCACTGCATGATGCCAGTGGACTGGACACCTCTCCGGAGGTGGAGTTTGGTAGGCCTGAGCCTGGCTCTCATTTCGATTCCTCGTACCGGTGCCTTATGGCTAGGGTTTCTGAGTACTTGGGATGGTCTGCTCCCCCAGGGGAGTTTGTGCAGGACCACTCTTGCGAGCGGTGGCTCTCGACCTCACACGGCCGACCCCAATCGGGGGCGCGGACGGTTGAGTACCCTGCGACTCAAGAATCGCCAACATCTGCTTCCCGAAGGAAGCCCATTCCTCCGGCGTCGCACGGCTAGAGGGGTAACCGACGGGCCGGGCAGAGTCCTCCGAAGAGGACCTGGAAGGCGACCGGTGTCGGCGCTTCCGAGAATGCCTCGAAGAGGCGGAGGAGTGGCGAGACCGACTCCTAGAAGAAGACCGACGAGACTTCCGACGATGACACGGAGAGTCACCCCTCGAATCATCCGTCGAAACCCCCGCCGACTTCGACTTCCGGGGCTTGGACACCCGACCTACCGACAATTTCTTCATACGCTCGCGCAAGGCCTTGGACGTGAGCGACAGGCAGTCGATACAGTCATCTGTGTCGTGGGCCTCCCCGAGGCACCAGAGGCAGGCGTCGTGCGAGTCAGTCACCGACATCTTGGACCCGCACTCCCTGCACTTCGTAAAGCCCGGACGCGGGGTTGACGACGCAGTGGAAGACATCGTCGAAGAAATACACAAACGAACAGGTTCGAAGAACCAGAAAGAACAGAACTCCAAAGAGTCGAGGCGTAGAACCGAGAAACACGAAGCAACACGTTCGCGGAAAAAACGGAACTGAGGCTACAGGCGTCGTGCGTCCTACTTATCACATCGGATGACGTCGGACGTCGGAGGAGGTCCTCGACGTCGGCGCATCGACGTCATCGACGCAGGACGCAGACGCCGGAAAAGTTTCCGAAGCAGCACAGCTGTGGTGATTACCTGTCATAGATATGGAATACGTCGGAGGACCCAATCCCCTCGAAATGCTTTCTGTATATAAACATGTGATAGTCCTTGCAGACACAGACCACTCCAAGGCTTTCTTTTTCATATTAAGATTATGTCCGCTCAGTGTCAAATAGCTTGTGTCTAGCACATGAGACTATCCTCCTGGCTGGCTCGCGTCATGGTTTGTGTTGAGCATGGGACTTTTTCAGCTGCCATGCTAGTTTTGCTTGCGGCCTGAAACGTTTCCTCACATGCTTTAGACAATATGAGCACTCTAGTCCGATCAGCTCCCCCAATGGTGTGCTTATGGTTGCAAAGTTTTTCACATACCTAGTGCGGTTATTGGCCATACCTATATTGATGTACAATCCTTTACATCAGTTGGCTTAGGCGCAGTGGCAATGGCTCCAACTTTTCCGGGATCACGTACATTGTAAGCAAACATGTCCAAACAATTTCGATTTTTGTTTGTTGAGTTCACTCATGGTTGCATTTAAAAGTCAAACCACTTTTTGTAATACTACAGATACACTCCAGTGCACGGTCATGTTCATCTTGGTTTCTTTCAAACACCAAAATATCACTGTAGTTGAAGTAGTTGTAGGGATTTCATATTACATTCTTTATGGCCACTTGAAATATTTCAACTGCTGAAGCTCTGCCAAAACCGAGGTACTTGTAGCAATTCTAACCCACCTGCATGGAGAAAATGGTGATGTAGAGAGGCTGCTGGTCCAGCTAATGGTAGCTCTTTTTTAAGTCTAGTTTTGCCGTCAAGGTAGACCTATCATGTCATTAGAGTATGGGCTGGGGGACAGACCCTAATTACGGCTATGTTGGCTTGGCACACATCTCTGCATATTCTGATTTTAATATATTTTTAGATTTTGTTGTTAATTTAGAACGCGCTTAATACCAGCGAGTGCTTTCTAAGCGCGGGATTGGGATTCAAACCTGTTTCGCGCTGCGTTGTCTTGCGCCCAAGACAAACGTGTTGCCCCCGAGCTATCCTTGGGTTCTCGTTTGGGAACAGCCTCCAGGTGGTGGTCCTTCTAGTGGTTCAATAATATCCTGGCTTAAAATATTCTTTAATTCCTTCACTACCAGGGGGTGTAAATTGATTGGTACTCTTGTCATGTTATGCTACAGGTTGGTTTTACAGATTTATCACTAGGCAAGTGTACCCAAGCTTTTTCCAACCTACCAAGTCCTTTGAACAGTTTGGGATGGTGTAACACTATTAGATATGCACATGACTTAAAGAAGCTGATGGTGGCTATTTCCTTCTTACTAGCCGTGGTGTGTCCTAACAGGTCCCCCCACTTCACATGAATCTCCCGTTTCCTAGTCATTGTGTTTGATATTTGTGGTTTATTTGCCAGATTTCTGAATGAGACGCGTGGCAGCCAATGTGAATATTTTCAAAGCAGAATGTGTCAAATTAGATTTGGCCCGTATTTTGTCAGTCTGTAACGCTCAGTGTCCTCCAACAGGCAAAGATCATCTTCTTCAGTGTCGTCATGCACCATTATCTAAATCTATTCTTCCAGCAAACACTTATTGGCAGTGCATTAAGTCTAACCTCCATGCTGTGGACAAGATTTCTGGGGTCTGTCTTGCTCTCATCGGTTTCATTTTTATGTTGGGCACTGGCAAACCACACTAGGGGCATGGTTTTCCTTTGGGATTGTGATCGTTCGGGCCCTTGCTCTCAGTGGAGTCAGTCATTGAGCTTTATACGGATAAATAACCCATCAAAGTTCAAGTATATACAATAATACTATAGAACATATCACATCACATATATAAAAAAAACATGTATTTGTTTATTAGCAGGTGTAATCTTAAAAACCTCAAAGACATTACATCAATGTATCCGTCATCAATAAGTACACTGCACTAAAATTGGACATGGCCAAAGTAAAATAAAAATACCTATTAAATAGAATTCATTAGTGTTTTCCTCATATTCAATGCTCGTTTTAAATATGTCAATAGAGACCAAGACACTGGGAGAGAGTCGACCATCCAGAGACAACAAAGGGCATGTCTAAATTGTCGAGAACCAAGACTACTGATCAATGGTAGAATCGTTGATTTCCCGATATTTTAATATATTGAGCAACAGCAAAAAATAAAGCAGTAAATCCTCTGAGAGGGCATTACACAACAGTTGGCAACAGTCAGGCTATTTGTGTCCCATGTACTGGTAACTGTCACCAATGGGAGAAAATCAGATCTTACCCTTGTTAAAGTACCCACTAGTGCTTATGTGGTTCATAGAAGCCAGAAAAGTATGATGCCGGTTGGAATGTGTTACTGATTCTTTTTTTTTCTCTTTCCGTTATTAGATATTCACTTAGATCAGAATAATTGGAGCGAGTTACAGATGTTTGAATGAAGAAACCATTCGCAATGTTTTTAGCCTCCAAAGTCCTTTTTTTATTATTAAAAGGTTGAGTCAGGACCAACTTAATACATTACTGAAAAATAGTGTCCAGTCAATCATGGTCATGTGAAAACATAAATAAAAACCAAAAACTAATATGTCAATAGTCAAATCAGGGTCTTAAACAAAACATAAGTAATCAACCGCTGGACCCTTGGAATCCCTATCATCAATCCGTGAAACCCTCCCTCCCTTACCTTCCCCAACTGTGATGGCATCTTATGTACAAGGATTTAAGCAGTGAAAGTGGACAAAAACAATCAGGGACATTCTGCAAAAGTGACTAAACCTACTTCATGGTCATTTGTAGACTGTACGCCAATCTCACGTCTGGGTTTCTAGAGAATGTTCTGGGTTGGTTTGCTTCTCATGTTGCGGCCCTCCTTGCTCAATCTCAAAACCCTCCTTTCCCTGTTCTTTCAGCGCTATAATATTCTAAGAAAGAGAGCCACTCCATGTTTAAATGCGTAAGAGTTTCCAAAAGTGCTGTTGTAAGGCTTTTCCATTTCATATATTTCACAAAGCGTTGTCTAGCCATTCAGACTTTGAGGGAAATGGCTTCTCTTCCAGTGAATCATGAGGCACACCCTTGCTGCCAAGGGTACATTTCCGGGTATATGCAACAGTAATGTGTGACCCTCGTGTCTACCCCAAACAACAACCTTAGCGGAGCCAGGTCCCTGCGAATCCCATCTATGGAGTGTATCCAGCTAGAATTTCCTTCCAGTAATGTTGCACCAAGGGACAATCCCACCACTGGTGCCAATAATCGCAGACAACAGTACAGCCCCTCCAGTAGTTGGGACAAACCCCTGGGTAATTTTCAACAGTCTATGAGGAGTCAGGTGCCACTGCATCAGTCTGCCATTATGCATTTTGTATTGGACAGCTATTGTCAACGCCCACACCGCTCTATAGATTATTGCTCACTCCTACTCATCTTCCTCCAAACCCAAGTCCCTTCTCCAATATGTTTGTGCGCGTGACGTGGCCAGGTGCCCTCTTCCCAACCGGGAGGTATACAGTTTGGAGATAAGCCAGCTGGATCCCTGGTGGGTGTTCAGTGTGTGCTCGAATGGTGTAAGTAAGCTCTACAGCTACAGCTGCTTATTCCAACATGGGTCTGACAAAACGTCCCTCAATTGCAAGTATATCAATGGTTGTTTAGCATCTCCTTGTAGTGCTTGCGCGAATTCCTCTTTGGTTAAGAAGGTTCCTTCTTTCCACATTTGCCTCGCCCTGACTAAGGCCGTCTCATATTGGGATTGAAGCGATTGGGGTCTCATAAGGTCTTTGATGGGAGGAGCCCAAATACAGCTGAACAGGGATGGCCGTGAGGTAACTGTGTCCATAGCATTAGATCTCTGCCATAGGGTCCATAAAAGGGTGCCATAGTTAGTACTGGGTGCTCACAAATCATGTGTGTAAACCCCTGTAAGGGACCCATAGTCATTCTCCCAGGGTCAAAGGTGTGAAGTGACTATTTTCTAAGAGCACCCATTGCTTCTCTGTGTTACTCAGGTGGTCTAGAAGGATACATAATTGTGATGCTCTAAAATCTTCATAAATATCTGGAAATCCCATACCTCCAATATACTTTTAGGTCTCCGCCCTGCCACAAAAAAGATAGGACCGTATTCGTCACTTCATTGTGAAAGGCCACTGGAATTACTAATGGGACGGTAATCTGGGCAATATGTTCATTTTGTTCGCTGTGAATCTCACTGCCCATAAGAGCATGATCTTTGACCACTTTTTTTTAGATCTGTGATGATTCTCTCCAACAGCAGCGAATAATTGGTTCAGTAAAGGTCTCCCAACTGCCTGGTTATGGTCATCCCCAAGTATTATGATGAATCCTGTGGAGTAATCCCTGATTCTCAGTCAAGGATCTCCTCCGACATGGCCAGGGGACGACAGCCGCTACCAGATACTGACCCTGGGGGTGGTACTATGAGGGAGGATCATGTGGTAGGAGACAAATGTTGGGGAAGGTGGTGACCCCATCAGGAGAGACGCAGTATTCTTCCCTTTTATTTTTTAAACTCATTGGCTTGTCACACTACAAATCACTCCCGTTCTAAAACCTCCAAACCCCTTCCTGCAAAACACTCTAGGAAGAATACCATTCATACCGCATATACACGTAACACACACCTAATATCTCCGGTCTCTGTTTTTGTTCTAAAAAGAATCCTAAACAATATCACTTTATAAGTGCCAGAAATCCTATGGACTCCAACTCCATAAAGCCTCAAGTACTGAGAAGAGGAAGAAGGAGTTCATGCGGATTAAAGAAAACACCAAGCAAGACATGGGGACTAGTTGTTGTAATGAACCATTGTGTGCTGGTCATTTAAAAATAGTGTCCGCATTCAGAGAGCCATAGAAGGCAGCAGAACCGAGGAAGAAGGCAGCAGCACAGGTACAAACCATGCTGGAGAAGGGAGGCACTTTCAAAATGATGCTCACAAGCATTACCTACAGGCATGGCACAAGGCCAAAAGAGACCATCGGAGAACTGTTAGGGAGCCATCAGCAGAGCTACCAGGAGATGCAGTCTTGCCAAGAAGAAGCAGTCTTACCAGCGGGTGAACACATTGCTGGCAGGAGAGCTGGCAGAATGTCTGCATTGCAAGAAACGCTGTCTCAGAGAGGAAACATTACCGCAGCAAAGTGCCCTGGCTCGGGAATGCTATCAGACACTGGTGAGTCTGCCCATAGATATTGGGGACCACAGGGGCGTAATGACAGGCAAGTATGCAATAAAGAAACTGTTTTGAATAATGGGCAAGGAAAATACAAAGACAAAACTTCTCATGTGTGAGATGTCAACATGGGGAAAGTTGGACTAAGCATTACCACAAGCAAATGAATACTAATGAAGTTAAAAGATAGAACTTGAACAAGTCTCCATATGAGTTTTCGATGTGGGGAACGTTTGAACAAGTAATACCTCAAGCTAATGAAGTATAGACACAGTAAAGGAATACAACTATGATATTCTACAAGACAGTGAACTCGGAGAAGAAGCACATCAGTCAGTGAGCTTTCTGGGGTGGAGATACCAGACAGAGAAGGTATTGGGGTTGGAAGCCTGTGGTTGAAATGTTCGCGGGAGAAAAGACCAACAGTTATTTTTCTGAAACGAACTTTGTGTCTTCTCTCCACTGAACATTTCAGCCTTTGCCCTTGCCCCGACCCCCAACCACCTACTTACCTTGCAGCGGCTCACTACGCTGTGTCCCTGCGACACATGTTCCCTTTCACTTCCATGATCGGGAACTGGCGCTGCTTTTTTTTTCCACGGGTCCATCTGCCGGGGACACCCCGCAGCCCCCACTAATAATATAGTGAACAAGGGTGCGCGACACCTCTGCAGCAAACGGCTGAAAATCACCCAAATCTCCCATTCAGTCTTTTTTTTCTGACTTTTTGGACGTTTCTGCCGAGAAGCATACCAATGGATCTGTAAGACCTCAGAAGGATATTCCTGACAGAGAAGTAAACCAGGCAATCCATTCGAAATATACAGAAGATTACGACACTGTGGGAAGATATCTGGCAGGAGAGTATACCAGGGAATCTGATTAACCTACTAAAGGATTCCTGGCAGGGGAGTATACCAGGAAGACCACTAAAGTAATAGAAAGAAACTTATTGACATTTGCAAAGCTCATGGTAAAACAAGTATACAAGAGACTAAGAAAAACAGTAATTGGAAGTCTTGGAACTGAACAAAAACCTTTTTCTGAAGAAATCAAAATACCTGGCATAAGGGTATAAGCAGAGACTTAAGAGAGCTCACAGGAGGATTTCTGATGGACAAGAATACCAGGTGGTCTGCTAAAATATCAAAGAGCACCCTATGTGGAACATCTCATTATGAATGAGACCCCTTTGGTTTGTGAAACCTAGCAAGAGCTAGTTGGTGTGGGACATATTGTTTGCACAGAAACTTCCTGAAACAGCCTTAAGGAACCAACAAAACAGTTGTTTGAAAGAGACGCTTTTGACACCATTGAGAAACGTATTTGGAAAAGACACTTGCCATCCTATCTAAATAATCCAGGGGAAGCGAACCACCCTCTGGATCCAAGGATTTCTCCTTGGAAAATACTCATTGTTGGATTTATCTCCTTGATTTAACTATGAATACTTTTTGACAAACCGAAGTCAGAGACATTTCCTTGCACCCTTAGTTGTTCATTTCTAGTGTGATGGTTAGATTAGTAAGTTTTGGACACAAGGACAGTTTATATAATTTTGACGAGACATAGGGCCTCATTACACGGATGGCGGTAAGGATTTACCGGTACCGGTAAAATACCGGTACCGGTAAATCCTTACCGCCTTACTACGAGGTCCCTTTGCGGGTTGGGGAATTTAACGGCTGCTTTTTGCAGGCGTTAAAATCCAACCCGCAAAGGGACCTCGGAGCTAATTACGGCACCGCAAAATTGCGGTGCCGTAATTAGCGCCTTCCCCATTCCCATATAGCCCTATAGGGCAGAAATGGGAATGGGGAAGGGCAATGGTGGAAGGGGGATTTACCGCCCCTCCAACCTTGGAATGGGGCGGTAAATCCCCTTTCCACCAAGGCGGTGCCGGTATTTTACCGGCATGAGCCATGGCGCTAACAGCGCCATGGCTCACCGCCTACCGTGTAATGAGGCTCATAGACTGATCCTTAATTTTAGTTTCCTAGGGTATTAACATAACCAGCAATCCCACCCCTCCTTCTCACCCATAGTCCCCACATTCACCCTCACCCATCCGCATTCATATGAGGTCTATCGAAGATCAAAGTCTATGCAATGCCCAGAATCCGCAATTTGTGTGGGCATAGTGCAACATTATAGTCATCTTGCGGGCATTGCAGAACCCGTTCCCATTCTTTAATAAAAAAAAGCCTGTTGCGCACCTTGAATAGTGTAAGTCATCCACTCCATAGCAACAAAGTTCCATACCAATCATGAACATGGGGAGGCTTTGTCTTTCCAATGCTGGACAATCACCACTAAGGCCGCCACCCTTAAAATAGTCTGTGCTTTTCATTTGTGTTTATGCCATTTCCTTTCTTCAGAAGTAACAATTCCCAGCAAAATCTCCTTTGTATGAACTTGTACCTGTGTCCCAAATATACTTTGCACTCCCCAGTAGCCAGCCAATTTAGGCCATTCTAACCAAGTATGTAGCCAGTCCTCTTTCCCATTACATTCCCTCCCAAACCTATCAGAGCGGATTAATTTCATTTTTCATAGCCTATGTGGGGTATAGTGCCATTGTAGCATAGCCTTGTAGCATGATTCTCTAATCTGTAGGGAGCATGTTAATTTTGGAATATCCTTCCATAACCCTTGACAATCTTCTGTAGATATCGATATTCCCGGTATTTGTTGCCAGCTTTGAACATAATTCAAACTTCCCACTTGAAACTCCTCTTGTAATAAGAGATAAAGATTAGAAATAAGGTTTTTCTCACCTGGATTTGAGATTTAACAAATTCTCAAATGCTGTTAGCGATCTAAGTGTGCTGCTTTATTCAGGGGCCGGGGGGTCGGCAACAACCAATGTCGAACCTGAAAATATTGATATCTGTCTGATTGCATTAACCCAAACTCCTCCTTACATTGTTCAATCGAAACATTCCATACCCCGAAACATGTCCCATGTTTTATCACAATTCTTGTTTCGTCCCCTTGGGAAAGGATCCCTTTTCCAAACTGGGTTTAAATTGTGGGTTAAATTTAAGACAGAAGGGGGGAGGGGTATGTTGTAATTTCATACAAACTGACTGCTCTGACCAAGATTTTTCCACCAAATTCATAATTTGGCTAGCATGCATGTTTTTGGGACAATTTTGTTTAGGCAGCCAGAGCAGTTCCACTATATGTGGGCCACAAATTGCTTTCTCCATTCTGGCCCCGATTTATTCAGTTGATAGAGAGAATCATTCTCTCAATATCCATAAATGTGCAGCCTGGTAATATTTTACAAAATTGGGAAGGCCAAGGCCCCCCCCTTATTTGTCGGCATCATTAAAGTTTTCATTGCTACACGTGGGGTTTTATTGTTCCAAATAAACTTCGATATTAAGCTTTGTAGCTCCCCGAAAAAAGAATCTTGGTACCAGTATTGGGAGAGACTGTAACAAGTACAGCACCTTGGGTAATATCGATATTTTTGCTTTGTTTATCCGCCCCAACCAGGAGATAGTTAAAGGGCCCCACTGTGTCAATAACCGTCTAAGTTCTAAAAGAAGGGGCAGTTTACTTCATATATTGACTGTAGTGAATTGGTTAGGATCACTCCTAATGATCTAGTTCTATCTTTTGCCTATGCAAATTTAGTGATCATAGACACCTGAGCTACTTAAGAGGGTGTGAGGGATACATTCAGTATTTCCGATTTTGTCATTTTCTTTTTTTTTTAGCTCGGCTACCTTACCAAATTCTGCCAATTCCTGTGTAACCTTAACCAGTGAGTCAACTGGTTCTGTAACCATGGCCAGCATATCATAAGCGTAAGCCATTATTTTATGATGTTCTGACCCAAGTGGTATCCCTATAATTTGTTCTGATTGTCTGATTCTAGCTAAGAAGAGTTCCAGATTTATTGCATCCAGAAGAGGGGAAAGTGGACATCCCTGCTTTGTTCCAAGGTGCAATGTAATCAGCATAGATACCTAACCATTAATTAATAAAATCTTTGGATCCTTCTAATTAACTTGTATCATTTATAAAATTAGATACAAATCCCATAGTTTCGAGGGTTTTAAACAAGAAAGACCATTCGAGGGGATTGGGTCCTCCGACGTATTCCATATCTATGACATGTAATCACCACAGCTGTGCTGCTTCGGAAACTTTTTTCGGCGTCTGCGTCCTGCGTCGATGACGTCGATGCGCCGTCGTCGAGGGCCTCCTCCGACGTCCGACATCATCCGATGTGATAAGTAGGACGCACGACGCCCGTAGCCTCAGTTCCGTTTTTTCCGCGAACGTGTTGCTTCGTGATTCTCGGTTCACGCCTCGACTCTTTGGAGTTCTGTTCTTCTCGGTTCTTGGAACCTGTTCGTTTTGTGCAAATCCTTCGCGTGAAGATGTCTTCTACTTCGTCTTCGACCCCGCGTCCGGGTTTCAAGAAATGCGAGGAGTGTGGGTCCAAGATGTCGGTGACGGACTCGCACGACGCCTGCCTCTGGTGCCTCGGGGAGGCCCACGACACGGATGACTGTATCGACTGCCAGTCGCTCACGTCCAAAGCCTTACGCGAACGTAAGAAGAAGTTGTCGTTAGGTTGGGTGTCCAAGCCCAGGAAGTCGAAGTCTGCGGGGCTTTCGACGGATGATTCGAGGGGTGACTCTCCGCGTCATCGTCGGAAGTCTCGTGGGTCTCCTTCTAGGAGTCGGTCTCGCCACTCCTCAGCCTCTTCGAGGCGTTCTCGGAAGCGCCGACACCGGTCGTCTTCCAGGTCCTCCTCGGAGGACTCTGCCCGGCACGTCGCTTACCCCACCAGCCGTGCGACGCCGGAGGAATGGGCTTCCTTTGGGAAGAAAATGCTGGCGATTCTTGAGTCGCAGGGTACTACGCCGTCCGCGCCCCCGAGTGGGGTCGGTCGTGTGAGGTCGAGAGACACCGCTCGCATGAGTGGTCGGCACGAGTCACGGGAGAGGTCCCGTTCGGACAAGGAGACTCGTTCTCGCCGTACCCGTTCCAGGTCCCGGTCCTCGACGCGTTCGAGACCGTGTGCGCCTCTGAAGTCTTCGAGGAAGACATCGACGTCTGAGGCGTCGAGGGCGTCGACAGGCTTTCTCGAGGCTCCGACTTCGAGGACGTCGTCGAGGCCGTCGACGCTTGGGTCGTCGAGGGACACGCTCGGGGCTCCGGCCTCGAGGGCTGTGTCGACGCCGCCGATGCTGGAGGCGCTGCGTCTGACGTTGATGCCGATTTCCTCGGCGCCGATCCTCTCGGCGCCGATGCCGGTTCTCTCGACGCCGGCGCCGATTCGCTCGACGCCATCGACGCCTTTCGTGTCGGAGGTACCCCGTGGCACGGGAGAACCCCCTAGGAAGGCTCTGGTTAAGAGCAAGCACTCTCGGGTGCCTTCTTTTCGCCACCTGGACTATATTTCAGAGGCGGATGAGGATTCTGATGGCCTGGTTCCTAGTCAGGTTCCAGATGAAATTGTCTCGGGCCATAGTCAGTTTGACGAATTGAGACAGTCACTGCATGATGCCAGTGGACTGGACACCTCTCCGGAGGTGGAGTTTGGTAGGCCTGAGCCTGGCTCTCATTTCGATTCCTCGTACCGGTGCCTTATGGCTAGGGTTTCTGAGTACTTGGGATGGTCTGCTCCCCCAGGGGAGTTTGTGCAGGATGATCTGACGGACATCCTTGATGTTGGTCCCCCAACTGACCCGGTACTGCCGTTCCATATGGCCTTACAGAGAAAGGTGGTGGCGGCTTGGACTGCTCCTGAGAGTCTTCCGGCGGTGGGCAGATCCTTGTCGCGAAAATACCGTCCAGCCAGTAGCGACCCCAGCTACTTGACCAGGCACCCCACTCCGGAGAGTTTGGTGGTGCAGGCGGCCACGGCCCCGGCAAAGCAGGCGTCGTACCCTACCATCCCTCCTGATAGGGACGACAAACGTTTTGATGGCTGGGCGAAGAAAGTGTTTTCTTCTGGTGGTATGGCGCTTCAGGCGGCCAACTCCATTTGTGCCTTGTCTCGTTTCACACACACTCTGTGGAACTGTGTTGCGTTGGCGGCTGAACATATTCCCGAAGGGGACGAACGGGATGGTTTTCTTGCTATGGTCCAGGATGGTAAGGATGCCATGTGTGAATCCGTTCAGTCGGGTTTGGATTTAGCTGAATGCATCAGTAGGTCCATGGCGGCGAGCACCGTGATACGCAGGTTTGCGTGGTTGCGGAAGTCGGGATTTGCTCCTGATGTGCAGTCCCGGCTCCTCAACATGCCCTTTGACGGTGAACACCTTTTTGGCAGCAAGGCTGACGAGAGCCTTGAGAGGTTGCAGACCTCGAAAGCTGCAGCGAAGTCGTTGGGCGCTGCAGTTCGCCAACCTCTGCCTTTTCGTCCTAGGGGACAGCAGTGGAGGGGTGGTTCCTTTCGCTATTACTCATCCTTCAGTACAGCGAGAGGAGCTGGCAGTCAAAGAGGCCACCGCAGGGGTACCAGAGGTGGACGACAGGGTACCCGTGGTGCCAAGGCCGCTCGGGCAGTTGCCTCTTTGCCCTCAGGTAACGCCGCAGCCGCTCCCACTCAGTCGTGAGGCCATGTCCCATGGTTCGCCGGTTGGGGGAAGGCTGGCGCAGCATCTTGTAGAGTGGCAAGCCATTACTTCAGATGTGTGGGTTCTGGAGATCATAACCCACGGCTACTGTCTTCCCTTTCGGCACAGGCCTCGCGACAATCCACCGGGGAACCTCTCTTTGCAGAGTCCGGATCCGCTCCTTGCGCAGGAAATTCGAGCCCTGCTGGAGAAAGGCGCCATAGAACTGGTGCCTGTAGCGGAGAGGAACAAGGGATGGTATTCCCCTTATTTTTTGATTTCGAAGAAAGACGGGGGATTGAGACCCATTATGGACTTGCGCGGTTTGAACAAACTCCTCAGGAAGGACAAGTTCAAGATGGTTACTCTCTCTCAAGTCCACCAGGCCCTTCAGCTTCAGGACTGGTTGGTGTCACTCGACCTCAAGGATGCTTACTTCCATGTGCCGATCCATCCCAAGCACAAGAAGTACCTGAGGTTTGCGGTTGGCAACTCGCACTTTCAGTTTCGGGTCCTGCCGTTCGGATTGACCTCCGCCCGAGGGTTTTCACCAAGCTCATGGTGGTGGTGGCAGCGCATCTCAGGCAAGGGGGGATTCACGTCTACCCCTACCTGGACGATTGGTTGATCAGGGGGAGCTCTCCCGAGCAAGTCCTGGATCATCTGTCCGTCACCTGCCGCTCCCTTCACAGGCTGGGCTTCTCCCTCAATTTAAAGAAGTCCCATTTGAGGCCAACACAGCGGCTCCAGTACATCGGAGCAGTGCTCGACACTTCCCTGGGGCAGTGTTTTCCTCCCCAGGCGAGGGCTCTTCACATTCAGCAGATGGTGCACAAGTTTCAGCATGCCCAGACGCTCCCTGCGTTCGAGTTCTTGAGGTTGCTCGGCCTCATGGCATCCTGCATTCTTCTGGTGCCAGAGGCTCGCCTGCGGATGAGATCTTTGCAGTGGGCACTCAAGACGCAATGGTCGCAGTCCTCCGGCAGGATGTCGGACCCGGTTCAGGTGCCGCCCTCGGTCGCCCGGGATCTTCTGTGGTGGGCCGTCGACGGCAACTTGATGAGGGGGGCTCCATTTTGGCTTCCCTGGCCGGAGGTGACGATCGTGACGGATGCATCCCTCACGGGATGGGGAGCTCATGCCAACGGGCTGACAGTCAGCGGTCGTTGGTCTCCGTCGGAGTCCAGACTCCATATCAATCTTTTGGAGCTGAGGGCCATCAGGCTAGCCCTGAAGGCTTTTCTGCCGACTGTGCGAGGACAGAGTGTCCTGATCCTGACGGACAATACAGTGGCCATGCACTACCTCAACAAAAAAGGGGGGGCAGGGTCACTTCCTCTGTGCAGGGAGGCGATGCAGCTCGAGTTCTGGGCCATCCAGCAGGAAGTTTCGATCTCGGCAGTTCATCTGGCCGGGGTCGAGAACGTGACGGCGGACGCTCTGAGCAGGCAGAGCGCAATCTCTCACGAGTGGGAGGTGGCTCAGGAGATTCTCCTGGAGATCTTCGCCCTTTGGGGGACCCCTCAAGTGGCTCTCTTCGCCTCCAGTGTCAGCCGGAAGTGCGAAAGGTTTTGCTCGCAGGAATTTCCTCCAAAAGGAGCCTTAGGAGACGCGTTCGTGGTGGAGTGGTCATTCCCGCTGCTGTGCGCGTTTCCTCCAGTCCCCGTCATCCCGCAAGTGCTGCGGAGGTTACGGAAGTTCGGTTCCCGGATGATCCTCATTGCCCCGGCGTGGGCTCGGAGGACGTGGTACCCGGACCTTCTCGACTTATCCATCTGCCCTCCACGTCGTCTTCCCTACCGAGACGATCTGCTCTCACGGGAAGGGGGTCTGGTTCTCCATCCAGAGGTCGGATCCCTCAACCTTCACGCTTGGCTTCTGAAAGGTTGAGGTGTAAGGATTGGGACCTCCCTGAGGACGTGATGGAGGTGTTGCTTTCGGCCCGAAGGCCAGCAACGAAGTCTCTGTACCGTTGCCGTTGGCGTAAGTTCTGCGACTGGTGCAGAGTTCAGAATGTGGATCCTTTTGCATGTGACATCCCCATGGTTCTGTCCTTTTTACTTTATTTGGCCCACAGGGGCTTGCAAGTGGGTACCGCTAAAGGTTATCTGGCGGCGCTGTCCATCTTTAAGCGCTCGTCTGAAGAGTGTTCTTACTTTAAAATCCCTTTGATTTCACAGTTTCTGAAAGGGCTCACTAATGTGTTCCCTCCGTCACCTTTCCTGGTGCCCGGTTGGGATTTGAACCTTGTTCTTAAGTTTCTTATGGGTGCTCCGTTTGAGCCTTTACATTCTTGCCCTTTGAGGCTGTTAACTCTGAAAACTGTGTTTTTAGTTGCGGTTACTTCCGCTCGCAGAGTGAGTGAGTTACAGGCACTTTCAGTTAAGCCTCCCTTCACTGTATTTCACAAGGACAGGGTTGTCCTTAGAGTTCGCCCTTCTTTTCTTCCGAAGGTAGTGACGGAATTTCATTTGGCCCAGAAGGTTGTTCTTCCGGCATTCTATCCTCCTCCGCATCCTGGTAAGGAAGAGGAGAGGCTCCATAGGCTTGATCCTAGGAGAGCTTTAAGCTTTTATGTTTCACGCATGTCCCGGGTCAGAGTGGACGATCAACTCTTTATTGGTTACGCTGGAAAGCGTTTGGGGCAAGCTGTGACGAAACAGACTTTGTCTCGCTGGATTATTTTGGCCGTCTCGGAGTGTTACCGCTTGGCGGGTAGGACCCACCGGCTGGCTTGCGGGCCCATTCTACCAGGGGTATGGCTGCGTCTACTGCCCTGCAGAGGGGTGTTCCTATTCGCAACATCTGTTATGCAGCCACCTGGGCTTCAGTACATACATTTGTACGTCACTATTCCCTCGATTCCATCCGAGCACAGGATCTGGCCTTTGGCAAGGCGGTCCTTTGCTCTGCTATTTGATTGGCTATTCTAAATCTTGATTCTAAATTCTTTCCCTCCTCCTTGCTCTGGTACTGCTTTGGGAGTCTGTCATAGATATGGAATACGTCGGAGGACCCAATCCCCTCGAAGAACAAGTTACTTTCTTACCTGGTAACGTTCTTTCGATGGGATGGTCCGACGACGTATTCCATATCGCTCCCGCCCTGCCTTCCCCGCTGCAGAATTTCTTTTGCGATTGCAGCTTACGTTCCGCAAGGCTTTCTGTCTGACTGGCAGTTGACTAGTGTCACACGTTCTGGGGGAAAAAACTACAACTGAGGCTACGGGCGTCGTGCGTCCTACTTATCACATCCGATGACGTCGGACGTCGGAGGAGGCCCTCGACGACGGCGCATCGACGTCATCGACGCAGGACGCAGACGCCGAAAAAAGTTTCCGAAGCAGCACAGCTGTGGTGATTACATGTCATAGATATGGAATACGTCGTCGGACCATCCCATCGAAAGAACGTTACCAGGTAAGAAAGTAACTTGTTCTTCCACCCTATCAAACTTTCTCAGCGTCTAATGATAAGAACAGCGCCAGTTATCGCTTCTTGCTTGTTTTCTCGATCAGATGACAAGCCATTCTGATGTTATCATGGGTTTGTCGATGTTTAATAAACCCTGATTGCTCCAAATGGATCAATGATGGTAGACTATCTACTAATCCGTTGGCAAGAATATTCGTATATATTTTTGCATCAAGGTTGATCAGGGCAATAGATCTTTATGACCCGCATAATGTTAGATCTTTATCCGGTTTTGGAAATTGAATCATTTTTACTTCCTCCATAGAGGGAATTATATATGCAGTTTCTTTTAATGAGGTAAATAACTTGGGGCCAATATCGATTGATAAGTTTTGTAGAACAAGGCAGAGTATCCGTCCGGACTTGGGGCCTTATTCAAAGGGAGATTTTTAATTATTTGGGCTATTTCTTCAATAGTTATTTCTTGTTCCAGACATTCACGTACCTGGAATGTAATCTTTGGCAGCTTAACTGAACGTAAATATGTACATTGAGCTGTATTGTTAGGATCATCTAACTGATATAATGTGGAGTAAAACTCCACAAATTGTGTGAGTATCTGTGGGGTAGTTGTAACCAGATCCCCGTGAATATCTTTCACACCTAAAATTGTACGCAATGCTTGATTTTGCTGCAGCTGTCTAGCCAGCAAATAGTCAGCTTTATTCGCTTTTATATAGTATCTGTGTTTTACATATAAAAGACCTTTTTCCACTTTCGATTTTTGCATAAACTGAAGTCTCCCCCTTACATTTCTATATTCTTTTTTAACTGCCAGCCCACCATCCGATTCCATTTTCTTGATTATAATCTTCAAGTCATTCTCCAGTTCCCGACTCAATGGCCATACATTGTTTATGTCTATGGGCCCCTTCTGAGATAAGTATCCCTCGGAAAGTCACCTTAAATGCATCCCATAGTGTATTCATTGCTATCTCGCCTGAATCATTTAACTAAAATAAAATCTACGATCTTGCCACCTAATTATTCCTTCAATACAGTCTCTCAAAAAGAGAGCTGATGGGCACAGCCACGACCATAACCCTGGGGCTAGCCTGGAGAGAAAAAACTCCAGTTCTAAGGGCACATGATCCGACAACGCAATCGGATGAATCTATTTTTGTGATGCTGCCCAGCAAATTGACAAATGCCCATATATAATCAATGCTCAAGAATGATTTGTAATCATGGTAATAGTATGTATATCCTGTCTCTGTTCCTCGCATTGTAACCATAAATCAAGGCAGGTTGACAATAAAATACCATAAACAATAACAGACATGTTGACCCCCAAACATTCCCCTCAAGTCCCGTCCCCCCTTCCCTCCATTCCCAGGCCGGGGCTTCCACCCTCCGGGCCGTCCGCTCTGTGGTCCCATTGTCTATATGTCCCCTCCAGGGTCTTCCTGGTCCCTCAGAGTCCACCGGGCATTGGTGGGTTTGTAGGTCAGGGCAGGGAATCGATGGTCATATTCCAGTATCGGGGCCCAAATGTTCTGGAATCGATGGAGGACCCCGGCTTTTGCTGCTGTCACCTTCTCCGCTATCAATATGTCCCATAGTTTTGTCCACCACTGGACCATGAGAGGGCCGTCCGGGGATTTCCAATAGCGGGCCAGCACCGTTTTCCCAGCTAGAAGGCATTGGATCAGCAATTTTGCCTTATTCCCGGATCGTGGATAGATCGCAGGGATCGGTACCCCCCAGCAAGACGGGCCCCGGCTCCAGCGGGATTGCTGTCCCGGTGATTTGTGCAATGGTTCCCAGACAGTTTCCAGAATTGCTGGATTTTCGGGCATGTCCACCACATGTGGAGAAGGAGCTTGGATGGCCGCATCCCCTCCAGCAAGAATGGTCCACCTGGGGGTTCATATGATGAAGCCTAAGAGGGGGGTAGTACCACTGCAGCATGATTTTATATGCGCATTCTCTGTAGGTGACGCACGTGGATGAAGAGTGTGCTCGGGTCGAGATGTCCACCCATGTCTGGACCTCCATTGGGTGTCCCAAATCAGCCTCCCACTGGGCCATGCAGCGGATTCTTTCTGCCAGGAAGCCGCCCAGAAAGTGCCTATATAAGATGGATATCCTGCCTCGGGTCGGGTGGTCCTTGAGTGTTAGTTCAAGGGGGGTGAGAACGCGCGTTGCTGCCTGTAGGGTTTGGGGGTGCGAACACCAGTGCCGCAGTTGTATGTATGTAAATCTGTCTTTTTCCTGAAGTTGGAACGTTTCCTTGCACTGTTCAAATGTGTGGGGTATATTTCCTGTGTACAGCTGCTCTAGGGTCTCAAGGCCACCATTTATCCAGTTTTGAAAGTTACAGCCGTTCGACCCGGGTGAGAACTCTGGATTATGGAAAATCGGCGATTGTGGGTTCAGGCCCCTCAGGACCCCCTTTCGTTTTAGTGCTCAGTTCCAGGTCTTCAGGGTGTGTTTGGTTGCCAGAAGGAGACCTTGCCAGCTCATTCTGAGGGGGGGGTGGGATGTGCGTCAAGAATCGTAGGGGTAGGGGCAGTTGCGATTGTTTGCCATGCGCGGACATGTGCCAGTTGGGCCGCCACTCTGTAAGCCTGTAGGTCCGGGATCCACAACCCCCCCATTTTGGAGCCACCCAATAGTGTCTTGTGAGGGATTCTCACCTTCTTACCTCTCCAGATAAACTTCAGCATTTTTCTCTGTCGGTCTCAAAGGGTTGGTGCGGGGATTGCCACTCGGAGGGAGGAGCAGGCGTAGAGAAACCTTGGAAGAAGGTTCATTTTGCACACTGTTATGCGTCTCATTAGCGAGATCTCCTGGGTCGTCCAGCGTTTCAGGTCTCCCTCTAGTTCTTTGAACAGCCGGTATGTCTCTTTTGGGTCAGCCGGAATGTAGACCCCCAGGTAGGGGATGTCCCTTTTTTTTCCACCTAATTGGGCACATCTTGGCCAGTGTTTCCCGTTCCTCCGGAGAGAGGCCAATGCCCAAAGCCATCGATTTGGTGAAGTTGACTGAAAAGCCGGACACCTCTCCGTAGCTGGTCATTTCGGCTAGGGCGTACTTCAAGGAGGAGCGAGCCTCCGAGATCATGAGCAGGACATCATCGGCGTATAAAGCGATTTTGTGTTGCAATGGGCCGACCTGTGGGCCTTTAATCTGGTTGTTTTTGTCTAATTCTCTGGGCAAAGGGCTCCATGGTAAGTGAGAAGAGCAGAGGCGATAGCGGGTAGCCCTGTCTGGTTCCACAGGACAGAGATTGGGGCCAATATCGATTCATTAGTCCTCAGGAATGTTTTTGTTTTTTTGTAGTTGGCCAGAACCATTGTCTGGAATGCTGTTCCGAAGCCAAAGGCCCCCAGAGTGCGTTTCATGAACGACCAGTCAACCCTGTCAAATGCCTTGATAGCGTCCAAGGCCATCAGTACTAGTTTCTGGGAGCTTCGAGCGGTGAGGTCCACCAAATTTAAGGTCCTCCGGATATTGTCTCCTGCTGACCGGTTCAAGATGAAGCCTGCCTGGTCCGGCTGAATTATCTCCGGTAGGATTCGACCCAGACGGTTTGCAAGAATTTTGGAATACAGTTTTGCGTCTATGTTCAGTAGTGCTATCGGCCTGTATGAGGCCAGGTCTCTCGGGTCCTTCCCTGGCTTGGGCAGGAGGATGGTGGTCGATTCCTGCATTGAGGGGGTCACCGACCCTGTTTCCCTGAAAGAGTTGAAGAGTGTCACCAAGGGGGGAACCAGTTGGGGTCTGAATAGTTTGTAATACCTGGCCGAGAATCCGTCTGGACCTGGGGCCCGTGTTTTGAGAGACTTAATGGCTTCATCGACCTCCTCCTCCGTGATAGATGCCTCCAGACTCTCTCTTGCTGAGTCAGAGAGTTGGGGCAGCCGTGCACTTTGCAGGTATTCCTCTTGTTTGAGCTGATCTCGTGTGGTAGCTGTCATGACCTGCGTCAGGTGGTCCACCGCCAGTTGCTGTTTTTTAAGCTCCGAGTATTGGATGACTCCCTGAGAGTCACGCAAGCCGAAAATAGTGTTAGTTTGTTTTCTTTTGGCCAATTTGGCTACCCGGATTTTGTTTGCCTCGTTGTTCTTTGCGTAATAAGATTGTTTGGTCTTGGCCATTAGTTGCACGGTCCGTTCCGCATAGTGGGCTTCTAGTTTCTTCCTGGCTATGCGTAGGGCTCGCTGCGTTTTGGGGGACCAACCTTTTTTCTTGTGGGCTTCCTCCGCAGCTCCCAGTTCTTCTTCTAAGGCCATCCGGATCTGCCGCCTCTTCCTGTGCAATCAGGACGCCTCTAATCACTGCCTTCATTGCCTCCCAGTTATTCGCCGGGGAGGTATCGAAGGCTGCATTTTCTTCAAGGAAGTTCTTGATTGCAGTTGCGATTTTGTCACTTGTCAACATGTCATTAAGGATTGGGTCATACAGCGGCCATTTACGTGGGGCGTTGGCTTTGACGTTCTGTGCCCAGATCTCCATGATCACTGGGGCATGGTCAGATAGGATTCTTGAGCCAATGGAGACTTCTTTGATGAAGGCGAGCGTATGTGGGGATGTTAGGAGGAGGTCGATACTTGAGAAGGTTCGGTGAACATAAGAGTAAAAGGAGTAGTCTATTTCGGTGGGGTGAAGGACCCGCCATGAGTCCACCACCTCCAGGGATCTGAATAAGTGTAGGAGGCTCAGCGCCTGGGTGAAGTCGTTTGGAGTCGGGGGGGTGTGATTTATCCCTTATCGGGTCTGGTACTCCGTTAAAGTCCCCTCCCATTATCGCTTGGCCTTCTACGAAGCGTGAGAGTGAAGAACTTCATGAGTCATGATTGCCCAGAGTTGGGGGCATACACAGAGATGAAGGTGTACAGGTCTCCCAGCAGGAGGCATTTGACTGCTATGGAGCGGCCTTCTGGGCATGTTTTTGTGTCCAGGATCTGGGGGGTTAGGGCCTTCCAGAAGAGGACTGCGGTACCTCCTTTTTTCGTTTCTCCTAAGGCAAAAAATTGGAGCGGGTACAGCCGGGAGCGGTGCGGCCCGACATCTGCCCGTAGCAGGTGAGTCTCCTGGAGCATAGCTACTGCGGCCTCCTCATCCTGCAGTTTTTGCAAAATTGTTTTCCGTTTGGCGGGAGCGTTCAGCCCATTGACGTTAAGGGAGAGGAGTTTTAGGTTTTGGCGTTCCAGGGCTAGGCTCTCCTCCGCCATCCGGTTTGGGGGCGTGGGAGGGGTCGATGGAGAGCGGGTCAACCGCCATCTCTGGTGAAAGCTAAGAGTGTGTCATCCTGCACTTGGAGTTTTAACACGAGCCCCCAAGGGGAGGCCGTAACTTTAACCAGCGGGTGGGCCAACATTGTGTGTGCGGTCGCACCCTTGGCCAACAGGGCCAACAAATAGAACGAAGTACTGTGTACTGTAGGTTTCCAAGGACTCAGATTTGGAATGTCTCTTGGAATGGGCACGAGCCGTGGATATAGCCCGCCGCCATGGTTACAGGCGCTCGTTCTGTAGACCGAAGATGACCGAAGATGATGGTTCCCTGTGGGGCAGGGCCAGATGGTCGATGAGTATGTGTAGTGCGGGTTTACAGGTGCGGGTTTACAGGGCTCACACCCACTCCCGGTTATCTCCTCCTATTGCTCCGCTGCACCTTTGACCGTGACGGCCGCCTAGGCTTCGGGGAAGGGGTTGGCTCCGGGCCCCAGTCACCTCTGGCTCTGGTGAGGCGAGTTCTCCGGGTGAGGTTGGGTGCATGATTTTGCTAGCGTCCTCCAGGTGACTGATTCGTCGCACAGTGCCTTTGTATGAAAACTGTAGGGCCGCTGGGAATAACCATCTGTTGGTCATGGAGAAAGAGTGCCATGGGCTGGAGTGCTCTTCTTTTCTGGAGGGTTAGCATTGAAAGTTCTTGGTAAATCTAGAGCGGTGAGCCCTGAAAAGAGAGTTTGTCTCCAGTACGGCTAATATCTGCGATAGCCTCTTTAGTAGTAAAGAAGTGGACCCTGGTAATAACATCTGGGGGGAGGTCCGAGTTTACTCCCCGGCGTGGGTGTAATCTGTGGGTGCGGTCCAACAAAAGCTAGGATTTATCCAGCTGCGGGAGCAAACACTGAAAAAAGTCCCTTACGTATTCCGCCAGGTTTTAACAGGTATAGAGGACGGGATCCGGAGGTTGTTGCGGCGGGCCCTATTTTCGAGGTCCTCTTGCTTAAACTCTAAGATCTTGCACTTGTCTTGTAGGGCTCTGATTGAGCGCTGGACTTCCCCCAGTGTGGCTGTGTGTTCTTGTGAGCGATCTTCGATCTCTCCTAGTCTTTGCTCCACCTCAGTCACCCTTTGGTCAGTCTGTTCAACTTTGGTGGTGAGTTCTGACAAGCATGAGCGGAATTCAGTCTTGATGTCAGCCATAAAAGTCACCAAGTCCCCTTTGGTAGCGAGAGCATCTTTTTCTTCTTGGGGTTCTGCGGGGTCAGTCTAGGAGGGTCCTGCTTCTTACCCTTGTCTGATGTCGAGAACATAGTGGCTGTGTCTGAGTTTATGCTGGCCTTTGCTTGTTTAGACATGACGATTGTGTAGGCAGGTGCGCCAAGAAGCGCCGAAGTTTCCCAAGGGGGCTCTGGAATCGTGGAGAAGATCTTGCAGGCAGCGGTCTCTGTGTTATTCTTGGGGTGTGAGCTCCGTGGGATCGAGGCGAGCTCAGTCTGTGTTATTTGACCGGTAGGTTGCGTCCTTTCGATTGGGCTAAGTGGAGCGGGATGTCCGGGTTCCTTCGATAAGTTGGGGAGAACCAGAGGCTCGATCTGTTGCCCTACGAAGGGCGGTTTTGCTGAGTGGGGATGTGTGCCGGGGCGCCCCAGGAAGCGTATGGGGAGTGAGACTTAGAGGGGGTTCCTGCAGGGGCCGTCTTGTAGTTTAAGCAGTTGTGTTATGCAGCAAGGGATCCCAATGGGTGTGATCCGTCGCCTGCCTCGCTAGCCAGCGTGGGCGTGATTTTGTTGTGAATGCGATTTGTCCCTCTGATGGGGGGGAATCCAGCTAGGGGGCCTCTTGACCCCATGTTCTTAGCCCGGGTCTCAACCATGCGGGGCGTCAGGGTATGCTCCTGGTATTTCAGCCCGGAAGGGCGTGGGTCCGCAACGGGGGGCAGGAACTGCCAGAGACGGTGAGCAAAACAAGAGGGGTCCTCCGTAGCAGAGCAATATGGTGTTCCGGAGGTGCAAGTCAATGAAGGAGCACTTGTAATGCCGGTGTACTGTGGCGCCAGAGGTGTTCATCTGCTTCTTTGGGAGTTTCTGGGGTGCCACGCCGTCCATGGCCGAGGAGAGCAGCCCTCTGCTGGCAGTGATCTGGAAAGGGTCCTCTAGTATCACCCTGATGGGGCTACCTCTGCCGCCCGTGGCACTTGGGGTTAGGGCCCACTTTTGGGTTCTTGTGGGGGTGGGCGTTGGGCTGTTCTCCAGTGCCGTTTGCCCTGGCTATTGCTCCGGCTATATGGGGGACATCAGTCACTGCCCCGGTGCGGCCTCCTCGCCCGGCAGGTGTTACCTACGCCCGTCACCTTCTGAAGATGGGGCCCGCTTTTGGGCCCCCGGGGGAGCGGGCAGCGGGCTCTCCTTCAGCGCCACCCATCTCGGCCCCCGCTCCAGCTGCAAGGGAGCACCCACCAGGGTCTCTGCGCGGCCGTCCCCGCCACTCCTTCTCCCCTGAGATTAGGCTCCATACGCCTGCACCTCGCAGAAGGGGGGGTGGACTCCCTCTCCGCTCCACCCGCTCCAGCTGATGCTCTGACAGCGGAGGGCCCACAGGCTCAGTCCCGCCGCAGTCTTCACTGCCGCGTGTCACGTCCAGGGGCCGGGGTTGGCTTTCCCAGCTGGTTCTCCACTGGCCTCCCCTCTGCTCTGGTGCCCCCGATGGCGAGTCTGTGCCGCCTCCTGCGGACGAGGGGTCTCAGTCTGCTCCTCTCGTCCGGGCCCTCATTATCTCCAGCCCGCGAGTCATTGCGAGGTCCGCCTCCATTTACAAGCCGTATGCGCGCTCATACACGCGCCCGCCATCTTGCTTTTCTCGGGTGGCGCTGGGTGCTGAGCTTCGGCCGGTGATTTTGGGCACAAAGCTCCTGCTCTAGCCCTTCATCTTCGGAAACGGTTGTGCCCTGCCAGTTCCGATCACTGTTTCTGGTCACAGAGGTCCGTTTAATTTATGGGAACTGCATGCTTTTTGCAGCGGCAGCAGGCAATCTACGGACGGCTTCAAAGGAGCGACCACATCAATGGCGTTCCAAGCCACACCCTCATTCTTGACTCTTAATGAAAAGGGAGCAGCCTTCCCCTATCTGCCTTAATTCTGACTATTTTAAATTGTACCCCCTTCCTAATTGCAATTAAGACCTCAGCCGACTTCTTTAATGCATTAGCTTTTGTTTCTTGTGGGATACTGCGGTAAATGGAGTCTGCCTTTCTCCTGCTGCCTTATATGAGTTTCCTGTAAAGCGGGTATATCTGGCTGATGTCCTGATAGAAATCCCTCTAGTTTCTTGCGTTTTACTGGGGTATTTAACCCGTGAACATTAGGAGATAAGCATTTGAATGTCTTGGGTTTTTAATTTCAAATATATAAACTTAGCCGAACTTCTGTTTCCTCAAACATGTGCGGTTCATCCTCTCCCAACTCCCCCAAATCAAAGTCCCCCTCCCCCAACTTTAACAACTTTCAGCCCCATCCACCCTTCCCTTGCTCTACCCCTACCCTGGTGCGACCCCTTGTTCCTACAGTACCTTTGGCCACCACTTCACCTTGGATCACTACTTCTTCCAGGGGACCTCATAGGGTATCCTAAAACCGTCTTCACCTCCACTCCACCGATTCCAAATTGGAGTAATTCATCTAGAGCCCATTACATTGCAAACTTCCCAGCACATCACTCAAATAGTTCCTTTCTAGATTCCGGATTGTTATCACTTTTTAGATGAATATTGCGGGCCTCTAAGACGAGGATTCCAGCTGCCCCATTTTAATCCTTTGGTATATACACTGCTTGTATCCCGGTCCAGTACTTCCAGCGATTTCACAGATGTAGGGCGAGCCGATTGCAAGTGACGACTCTGAGGAGTATCTCCATCATCATCTTCAATTTCTAACAGTTCCATGCCTTCTTCACGGGTGGGAACTCAGTGTTTTCTCCCGTCTGGTGTGAATAACACACCGAATGGGAATGTCCATATGTATTTTATCTTTCTAGCTTGGAGCGATTTAAACACTATTTGCATTTCTCTGTTTCTGAAATGCGAGTGGTGATCTCAAAATAGTTGGATATTTGAACTGTTATATGTAATAGGTTCTGCTCATCTAGCTGCCTTCAATATTTGCTCTTTTTGAGGGTAATCCCCACATGCTACCAACACATCCCTGGGGCGCATTCCTGGATCAGATCTCTTTGGGCCAGCTCTATGAACCTGATCCAACAGTATCTTCTCTTCATCTTCCGCACCCAATAGTTCCTTAAAGATTATCGCTTCTTTTAAGTCTGGGTCGCCACTGATTCCGGGAGATTTCTGACTCGGATGTTTGACCTGCGAGACCTATTCTCTAAATCTTCACATTGGAACTCTAAGTTATGGGTTGATCTCTGAAGGTGTTCCAGCAATTCCTATGATTGTTTGTTATCCGGAGTCACTTCTTGTATGGCACGTTCGTTTGCATCTGTGGGTTCCTCCAGGTCCATTAGATCTTTCTTAAAATCATTAAGCATTTGCTTTATCTCTGATGTAAAAGCAGTAAACTGTGTTTGAAATTTCACCGTAAATGTTCTTTGAAAGTCCTGAAAACTCTTCCCAAAATCTTCTTTGACTCCTGCCATGTCTGCTGAAACAGTTCTAGTGTGCGTATGAGTGTCTGCTTGCTGGGGCCTAGAGGTTATGGCCCAAACATCCTGTAATGGACTTTCTTTAGTTTCTTGCGGTGCTGATCAGCCCGACAAAACCACTTTCTTCCTTGTCCCCACCATAGAATGCTTGCCGTTAGTGGTACCCCCCTCGTCGGTCTGAAAACTTGTGGCAACAGCTATACAGATGGACAGCCAGACCAGACGCCCTTTGGTGCACTAGCTGCCATATATATAGTAAAAAGTCTTAATCCTCGCTTTGTAGTTATCTTGTTCCTTAATCCATCGGTACTATTCTGTCCTCAAAGATACTGCTAGCACATACTTTATGAGATTAAGTTGGGTTATGTTAGTATAAATGAAGATTAAGCAGTCCGGTTCTTAACATACTTTTGTAGCAGGGCACTGCGTTAAACTGTGGTCTTCGTTAAACCGACAGTGAAGGCTTACAGATTAGACTTTTAATTCATACTGCTTTGTAAATTGAGCTGCCAACACTCTTTAGTAATGATTTTAGAGGATCCAGAGACTTACTTACAGGCCGGGGACTGTTATCCTTAATGCATTTAACAGTTAACTGACAGCCAAAGAGCCTTATTTTCTATTTCTCGCTCTCCATTTGCAGGCCGCCCCCTTGCTGCATGTTATTAGATGTCTATGCCGGTAGGTGTCACCCAAGTGCTAATAAATTCAGAAGCCAGGTGAGGAGATACTCCCTTCGCCCCGAGTACCATCCCTTGTCGCTTTATTCTAATACTGTGTTTCTGTTTATGGGGGTTGCGTTTTATAAATCGTGTGTATTGCAGTTATTCACCTTAGTTGGCTCTGAAGTCCCCCGATTACTTAGTTGAGGTAGCCGCTCACAGCATCCATGGACCGTATGCACCATAGCTGCACCGAAGAGTCCAGCTCCAATTATCGGAAAAACCGCAGTAGGCCCTTATCTAAGCTGCATCGTGATGTTAAATATTCCAGCGCCACAAAGCCAGCTCCACAAGTGTAAACTCGCTCCCAATAGCAACGTTTATCCTCTGGTATTACATCCTGGCTTCACCGCCTATATCGCAGGGCCCTGAGCACTGGTTATTTCATCGCGCGCCTGGTATGCTCCACTTAAGTTTTGTGTATTCTAACAGATATGGTCCATCAATATTGTTTCAGTATGCAGTTTCTGGCAAGGTTTATTCTCTGGATCGTCCGAACAGTAGCATTAGTTTCCCCTGCCCAGCGTTCCAGGTTAGGTTATGCCTGTTGTCCATGCAGGGCTTGGAGAGGGGAGGGGGCTTTTGTCGATCGAGCCCTCCAAGTAGTCTGCTTCAGCTGTCTTGCATAGTTTGTAGCCATAGAGGAGCCTTTCCCTGTCTCAGCCGAGTTTGCTGCTGGTATCCACCTTTTAGTGCTGCTCGGGCGTGGCCAGCCTGCATGGCTTCTTTGTCTTCGGCAGAGTTCCGATCTAATTCACTGAATCCTGTCGGAAGGGACAAACTCCAAAGAGACTTCTTTCTGATTTGATCGACGAGGGAACCGCCAGTAAAATAGCTGTGTGATGTGCTGATTGATTTATTTTCTGGACAAGCTCTGCCTGCACACGCCCTTGGTGCAAAGCAGCCATTTTGGAATCCAACCTTTTAATTTTAATAAAGATGTCTGACAATGAAAACATTACAAGTTTGTGTTTGCCTCTCATTTCTGACCACTCACAGTTTCTGTAGAGGTTTAATTTCCCCAGTCATTTCGAAGACACGAGGAGAGTGTGGAGATCTCTAACAGTGGGAGAGTCATAGTCGTGTTCAAATTAATGTGGAAACCTGAAAACACTCCATAATTTGCTATAGCTGTTAGGAGAGCCAGTACAGATGTTCCTAGCTGGGTGTTCTAAGCCACAATATCATCGGTGAACAATGCAAGTTTATATTCTCTCCCAAATTTTAGCAGGCCGGGTATTTCTTTTCATTTAAGTGCATGGCCTGGGCTAGTGGTTCTAAAAGCAGGGCAAAAAGCACGGGTGTAAGTGGGCAGGCTTGTCTGGTTCCTCAGCTTAGGGAAAAAGCTGATGCTACGCCATTTACTATAACCCTTGCTTTTGCATTGCGTTACAGTGCTTGGATGCCCACTATCCAATTTGGACCAATGCCTACTTTTCGCATGACAACTTGCATAAAGGGCCACTCAACCCTGTTGAAATGCCTTTTCTGTGTCCATCGAGATCAGGGTGGGTTTTTCGTCCTGACCATCTATGCGCGTTATCAGGTCTAAGGTTTTATGAATATTATCTGTGCTTGACGACCCCTAATGTAGCCAACCTGGTCATTATGGACGAGCTTGGGCAGGACCTTACTGAGTATCTGCTAGGATGTTTACATAGATTTTAGAGTCCACATTGATGAGGGATATGGGGCGATAGGAGCTACATTCTGTTCTGCCGCTACCTTCCTTTGCGAGGACCATCAGTCTTGACTGTGTGAAAGTTTACGGTAGCCTTGCTTGTATCCAATATCGGGTTGAAGAGCTTTGCCAAGAAAGGGGCTAGGATTCCAATATACCCCTTGTCAAAAGCAGGTGTGAAACTGTCCTGCCCTGGTGCCAAACCGGCCGAGAGTTTTGATCCTGCTCCAAGCACCTCTTTGATATCTATAGGGGTATTGGGCAGTTCCCCATCTTCTGTGGTCAAAGTTTTGGAGAGCAGCCCCACCAGGCAGGTGTCGATGCTACCGTCTATATCCCCACTTTCAGTTGTATGTTGTGATGCGTAGAATTGGGCAAATCGTTGCGTAATCTCCAATGGGTTGACCAATACTTCACCTGCACTGTTTTTAACCTTGTACATCATCCTATCAGCCCTGAGGCCTTGTAACCATGTTGTGGGCTTTGTTGCTCCTACAATTTCTTTTTCAGATGATGGAATTGAGCTAAGGCTTTCCCCCTCCAAATCCCATTTAGCTCCACTCAGAGCCCTCCAATTTCTGCCAGAACCCCCCTCACGGGAGTCTTTATTGGCCAACAGACTTGCCTCTTTTATTCCAATGTCTTTTTTTAGGGATACTTCTCGAAGCAGTCTGGTCCTTTTTAGAAGTCGCCTCCGCAATCACAATTCCACAAACGGTATCTTTGGCGGCCTCCCAACTGCATTAAGGGAAAGATCTCCCATATTGTTTTGTTCAAAGAAATCTTTTATCTCTCTGTGAAGCATCTCTTTGAAGAGCACTTCTTTATATAGCGTATCATTGCAGACCCACCTCCTGTCAATAGAGTAAGACAATCAATGCAAAGTATGTTTGTAGGGTGCGGGGGGGGATAAAAAGTGAATGCTTTTGCTTTTGGATGTGTGACCCTCCAGGTGTCTAGCAGGTAAGAGTCTTGCAAAAGGGAGAATAGATTATCCTTGTCTGGCATCAGAAGAGGAATTGCACCCCCCCCCCGACCCCTCAATGAATCTCAGTACAAGGTTGGGTATACTATCGTATTGAGATCACCCACACAAGTTAAACTGCCTGTTTTCCATGATCCCAGAAAAGTGAAGAGTCTTTTGCCAAAGGGAAGTTGCCGCTGGTTGGGCGCGTACGCGGAGCACAGTGTGATCGCGATTGGTCCTATGGACCCATTAACTGCGATGTATCGGCCTCCTGCGTTCCTATATGTCTCTGATCGCTAGGCCCAGTACTCCCACCTTTTTAACAGGTCCAGATGCCCTTTAAAAGGCATATTCCTCCCCTTTCTTCAACTTGGATTCCTGAATAAACAATATGTCTAATTTTGACAGCTTGAATTCTCTCAGGAGCACTGAGCCCTTTTGCAGTGAGTTTTGCCCCTTAACGTTTAGAGGCCCAAAACTAATCACGCTGTCTACCATGACTGCTATGCATGTAGAATCGCACAAGCGCTGCAACCATTTGAGAGACTAAGCACTTGGCTCTGGAACGTCCCATTATCTGACCTTCTGATCCGGCTGCTTGTGTGTCCCTTGTCCCTGATGCGCTCCGCCCTGCTTGTTCTGCTGGCTTGTCCATCACCAATGTTTGGTCCCAATCGGTCTTTCCACTAAACTGGTCTTCATTCCCAGTGTCGGGCACTTGTCATAGTTGGTTGGTAGAACTTGGCAAGGTAGGCTCCTGCCCGCTGCTCTCACTGGAACTCCCCTGTGAGGCCTCCCGTTATCAAAGGATTTGCTATGGGCGCTGTGTTCCAACTACTATTCTCATGTCAGAGTGCTTGAAATCTGGCACCCGGTTGTTTATGTTGGCCTCTCTGCACGTGCATGGGTGCTTTGCATTCCCTGGACTGGTCGCAGTCAGGCTCTTGCATTTATGGACAGCGACACAGGTTTTACTCGTGTTCGCACTTTTGCACTGTGCTAATCCGTCATGCACACATTTGGGCACTTTCTGCTGGTTGTAATAGGATTGCGGGAGCAGGCCCCCAGTACTTGCTGCTTTCTTAAATGTCCTGGGCATCAGCTATCTGGTACCAGCCATTGCTGTTGCATTGGCCCTTCCTTTCTCCTCGCAGTGGGGCAATTGCTTCATGGGAAAACAGTACAGTGGAGAGTCAATGTGGCAAGAGCTAACTTTCAGTCTCTACTCCATGCACCTCAATCAGTGCACAGCCTGGGGAATCTGTTGTTGGTTCCCCGCGCTTTAACTGCGCCCTGCCGTGTGTTCATGGTCTTAATCTTACGGTGATCTAGTGTGGAGCGGGCTTTGCGAGCCTGTCGGGTGGATGCTGGAAATGGCTTTCTATTTGGGGAACCTGCCGTGCTCAGCGCAGACTAGCTCACCTTGCAAAATGCTTTGCGTTTTCCGCGCCACTGAATCTCTGCATCGGGTGCATAATGTTGTAGCCCAGATCTCGGAGCAGACTGTGGTCCCTCCTCGGAATGCTGTGTGCAATCTGCCTTTCTGTATTTCGGGGCATTCTGTTGGCTTCCCAGACACTATTCAGAGCGGGGCTACAGGCAACTCCTGTACACTGGTCTCCTCGCTTGCTACCTGCTGTTAGGGTAGCGCCCCTGCAGGATGAAATTCCACACTACCAGTGAATCCCCAATGTTGTGCCTCAGTGAAATCATGCCAGGCCACTTCCGACACCATTTGGAGTCTTCAAAGATGACAGCGAACGATATTATGGATAACACTCCACCATTCTTTTGTTCAAGGCGAGGGAGACAAAGGCTAAAATGGCCATTACGTCTGTGCTCCATGGTGGTCCATCCACATTTCTTTTTTTTTTTATCAATAGCACCCATCAAATTGACAAGCAATTTGCTTCAGATGATAGCATGTGCTTTAAAATCTGTGGGAAGGAGTAGCATTCTCATTGGAGAAAATTCTAAGCCAAAGTTTGACAAGTTCCAATCATAGCTCAATCTGAAGGTGAGGCATACCAATTTCAAAACGCTTGTTTGCAGTAAATATCAAATTAAAGTTTCAAACATCCCAGAATGTCATTGTACTCGCCAGCAAGGTCAAGTACCATGCAAATGGTACTCAGCGTTCCTAAAGACTACACAACAATAGGAGTGATCAAGCAGATGTTGCGAGAATAGAGTGCTTGCTCATTTGTGCCAAACCCTTCTCGGAATCCCAGTTGGATGCTTGCAAGATTTGCTCATTATCTACCCACGCCTGCTATCTAGCAAGTACTGCTCTCCCAAAGATCTTGAATTGCAAGCCTAACTAAGAAATCGGCCTGTAGGTCATGGGCGACTGACATTTTTTAAATATTGCCTCGATTGTGGCACATTGCCAAGACTCGGGATGTTGTCCAGCATTTAGAATAGAATTAAAAGCATTTTTTGTTAGTGGGGCCCAAAACTCTCAGACTTCAAAACGGTTCTGCAGGAATTCAGTCAGGGCTTGGTCCTTTACTAAGTGGACAATCAAAGTATGTGGGTTCAATCAGATTTCTGCGTGCTAATTACCACTCCCGATTAGCAAACTCCAAAAAATATATATAGTTCAAAGGGTTTGGAGTCAGTGACCACACAGTTCCCACAAACCACCCACAAGGCTTGAAAATTGAGACAAATTGAATAATGATTCAAGGAAGGTGACTCGAACTCCAACCACTTAATGAATATAGATTTAAATGAGATTGTTGATAGATTTCAATATGACAAAGAAAACAGAATTTAATTTAAGTCGTTGTACAGCCGACACGTGTTTCGACCACCTGGTCGCTTTCAACGCTGAATATAATTTCCAACAAAGCATCACCTCATGTTAAACAAACATAACATCCCAATATAAGTAAACGCATGAAACAATAGGTGAAATAAATAAATTGACGCATAAAAGGTCAAAACCAAAAGCCATAATCAATAACAAAAATGAATAAGATGTGAAACATACCAAACAGGCCACATTTCAGGTCACAGATGGAGGTTGAATTCAGAAGGGGTACAAATATAAAGAACAGCTATTTTAATCAGAATACAAGGCCATCCACAGTCATTGATTATTACCAATCTTGATTACTGATTCATATCACAGTCATTGTGCTCAGGTGTGCTACCTCATACCTCAGATTCTTGAGGATCAGTGGAAGCTGTCTGGCATGAAGCCAAACTGCTCAACCATTAACAATGAAGCAAAAAGTCTCCTAGTATAGAAATAGCAAGTGTCATTACATCAAACTCCAAACGTGAATTAGATGAGACCATTATCTTAAGGCAGACCGTTAGTAGCAGTGATGCGTGAGTAAAAATTAAGTTGCCAATGAAATGGGAATGTTCACCAAACGTGGATAAGACAAGAGCCCCTTATCTGCAAATGAAACATAATATCAAAAGATTTTTTTTTTACAATTTCAAAAATTCCTGAAGTTTCAAAAGAAAGACTGAAACTCCTAGATGAGACAACAATGATATCTGTAATAAGCCATACCTTAAATTGATTAGGGATTTGTTAACGTGGTAAATCCGTCTCAAATTCAATAATGTTGTCTAAGTAGACTGTTCCAAGGAACTGACATTGTCCACTGTAATGTAATAGTGAAATATAGTCACCCACTGATTGGAAAAGGAACATGGGCCAAAGGCCTTGGATGTGTTATATAAGCTCCTACCTGATGTCTGAGTCACTACTATGATCCTAAAGAGTGTTCAATAATCATATCACAATAATATCCAAAAATGGTCTGAATTGAAATATTGAGCGTATCCACAGTATCAAGTAAAACCTGAAAAGATAAATTTGTCTGCATTAAATATGATGCCAGGCTGGCATATCATATTGGGTAAATAAAAATACTAGGTCAAGTTCAATCAGACCGGCATGTCCCCTAATAAATAGCATTCGCTCCATTTCAGTTTAAGGTAATCCATTGTAATCAGTACTCTAGGCACCTAACAACCACTGAATATTGTGGTATAAACATCTTGCAACACGGGTCTGGTATAAGAATAAAACATCTGCTCACCAACACTTAGATAATGTAGATTCCTGGGGTAGAAATCCCTCGGGACAAAATCACATGGCAAGTGCCCGGACAGAATCGTCCTATCGAAGAGTGACAATGCGCATCCCTTCGTGGGTATACTTCCGCGAAGATGCTTAAGCGTAACAACATCATGCGTCAACGGGGTCAAAAGTAAACAAAGAAGCGCGTGTTGTATGAAAGGAAAGATGTAAGAACTGGAAGGCTTTATGAGTGTGGAAAAAATGATCAAATAAAATGTTTTTGTTTGATCCTTTAACAGCATTATGCAGAATACTATACCTAAATAATTATCACTGCCTGTCCTATAATGTGACCACTCACTAATATGTAAATAATATACTGAAAAGCCATAATGCCTAAAGTTGGATTAGCGCAAATGTGCTAATGCTCCTCTGACGTCAACGGAATAAATAGAAGTATAACCTGCACATACTATACAGGTACAATACCTGAGAAACCTGATCCATTGGGATGCCTACTGAATGTAATGCGACAGAGGTTTGACTGCCTTGGTATTTCAATAAGTAGAATGAGAGAGCATTCAAAAATGTATAACAAGTAACATAATATGCTATAGGCCTGAAAATGAATAAATCTAAAGTCCTCCAATAAGCCATGAACCTGGTAATGGGGTACTAGCTCACCTGATTGGATCATTATATATCCCATTAAAATCACGTAAGGTCAATGAGGTAAATAGGGCCAGAAAGAGAAAAACAGGATGTCCTCACACCTAAACAGCAACCTCCTGCACAATTTATACAAATACATGGATCTCATGATCACAATTTAGACCATTTGTGGTACATCTGAGAAAACATATTAGTTTACTTTCTAATTGCCTCAATTTCAGCCTAATGTCTCCTTTTCCCTCTCTTTGCTTTACTCAGTCCTACAAATCGTAGGTCCTCCTTATTGCCCCACTGATGTTTTTCCTGCCAGTGCGTCGCTAATGGTGATTTAGGATCGGCACTTCTCAGACTAGCCAGGTGTTCCTTTATGCAAACTCTCAGCTGTCTGATAGTGCTGCTACATACAACTTGCCACAGATAGATATAATCTCATAGACCACATAACAAGTTTTACAGTTGATGAAATCATTAATCCTTATGTTGGTACCATGGATATCAGAGAAAACTTTACAACTGTCATATGCATATTTACAAAAAATGCAATGGCCGCATTTAAAAAAAACATTAGTTTGATTGAGCCAATCCCTATTGGTATTCTGTTCAGTGCTGTTAAAAAATGAAGGACTCCATTTTTGCTTGATGGTACGTGCTCTAGCGAAAGTAAATTTAGGTTTGTCTGTCAAAAAGGGGGATAGGTCCTTGTCAAATCTTAGAATGAGCCAGTGTTTGGAAGTCATTTTATATAGGGTAGAGGAATCCTCTGAACATTGTGTGATAATAGCAATGTGTTGCTGTTCTGATTTAGTCTTACTTTTTTCCACTAAAAGTTCAGCTTGTTTCGTATAGATGTATGTACTTGTTTGAGGCATTCCTAATAGTGTCAAGGTGATAACCTCTATTCAAAAACCTTTGTGTCAGAAGATCAGATTCCTCAACATAATCAATGTCACGACTATAGTTCCTCCTCGCCCAGTAGAATTCGCCCCCCCGGTATGTTATTGATCGTTGATGACTACTTTGAGCACAAAGCACAGAGTTAACTTCTGTCGGTTTGCAATAAGTTTTAGACTGCAAAGAGCCATCCTCAATGAAAATATATTGATCCAAAAAAATCAATACATATAGGACTAGTATGGCTGGTGAACCGAATGCCACAATTGCTGTTAATATGCACAACAAAATGGTCAAATGTTTCTTGTGAACCTTTCCATATTATTAGGATATCATCTATAAAACAATCCCATATAATAATGTTGTGACTGAACAATTCTTAATTTGACACATGTGTATCTTCAAACTGTGACATAAAAAGATCTGCCAGGGACGGGGCAAATTTTGCGCCCATAGTACTGGTCATTGAATATACAAAATGAATCTCAAAAAGCTTTTGAGCATGTCAACATGGTGAAGATAGGAAGCGGTAGCATTGCGAAATGTATAGTCAATTATTTGTATTGCCAATTCTTGGTTGATACTAGTATATAATGATGAAACATCAAGAGTAACTAGTAAGTAGTTAGGTTCCCATTCCAGAGTCTTGAGGAACTGTAGCACATGAGTACTATGTCTTATGTAGGATTTCATAAGAACAACATGAGGTTTGAGGGCTTCATCTAGATATTGCGATACACTCTGCGTCACCCACCCAATGCCACTCATGATAGGTCTTACTTCCGGCAATTTATCAAATGCCTTATGTATTTTAGGTAGGAAATATAACGTAGGCATTGTAGGTTCAGTATTGGTTAAGAATTCTTTCTCGTCATCCGTTAGAAAACCTTTGCTATGCAATGAATGTATCAACTCCACATGTTCTGTGACAACCCTCTTAGTTGGATTGGATCTAAGGAGTATATAACAATTTGGTGTATTAAGGTGGGACATGCCCATTGTAATATAGTCAGTCATATTGAGTACCACTATATTACCCCCTTTGTCTGCTTCCTTGATAGTGATTGATTTGTCTTTGGCTAGGTCTTCTAAAGCCTTGGATTCTTCTCTACTTAAATTAGATCTGTATTTCTTATTTCTGTGATAGTATTTATCCAAGTAAGCATGAATGTCATTAGTGGTGGCCTTATGAAAAGTTTCAATCACATTGTCCATGCCTTGTTGGGGTGTGAATTTTGATTTTGCTTTTAGTTCCTTAATATCCACATGCCTAGTGTTGACATCCAAGTTTTGATAGATAGTTTATCTGGTAGTAGTCACAATAAGGTTTCAGTGTTATGTTAAAGGATATTTATACTGCGCACTATCACCACTGGAGTGGTCCCCTGGCGCTCTGGCGGTTCTGAAAAAAAGGAGGGTTGGGGGGGAAGTTAGTGGGGATCAGCTGGAGAAGTGCAAGAGAGCAGTGATGTGCTGTTGGCGGCCTCAGCCTGGAATTCTGTTGGCTGGGTTTGGGGTGTTATACTGTCAGAAGACATTGTGTGCTGTTGTGCCGGTATGTGTGTGCTTTGTTTTGTTGTTGCAGTGTAGTGAAGACTGTGCGGATTGTTGTGTTGTAAGTTTGTGGTTGTGTTTGGTTAAAATTTGAGGTGTATGGAGAGGGTGAAGTTGTTAGTGGGTTGGTTAGTTAGCTTTCCTGTCTTGAAATGAGGCGCTGAATTTCCGTATTTCTAATCAGGTGCAGTGTGTGGGCGTCTCTGTGTCTATGTCCAGCTCTGGGGTTGTACGACACTTCTGGTCCCTTTGCAATATGGGATCTGTTCATATGCATAACCTTGCCCTGGTTGGGCAACCGGCTGCCTACTTGGCCCATGTTTGTATGCGGGGCGGGCAGGATTTGTGCGTCCCTTGCAGTTTGGCCCAGAAAGGTTTCCTAAACTAGTAGGAGGGCGGCATCGGTAAGCTCAGGTTTACTAACTCCATGTGTTGAGTCCTGCTCGGCGTTCATCATCTTATTCGGTTGCTCACTCATGTTACCGCTCCTACCCCTATGGTATGTCGCAATGCTAGTGCTTGCACTTATGTCCAGGGGCGGCGTCTGCTTTCATTCACGACTCTTTGGTTCATGCCTCTGCCATTATCCACAGCTTAATTGGTGTGGCAAGTGCTAATGTTCCCCAACTTTATACAGGTATGATCTATAGTAGCATTTATTGAGCGGGTAATGGTTGTTCACTGGGAGTTGGCTAGGGATGTTGGATTCTGTCCTTGTGGGTGTCGCCTCTCTTGTTGTGATGAGAGTTTCTTTATTCAGTTCTAGATGTCAATGTCGTCCTAAAATTGTTCGCTGGGAGTTGGCTAGGGATATTGGGTTCTTTCCTTATGGGTGTTGCTTGTGTCCTAGAAATAGTGTCGTCTCTCTTGTTGTAGTAAGAGTTTCTTTATTTGGTTCTAGATGTTGTCATTGTCGTCCTAGATTTGTCATGCATTTCATTGTGTTTCTCGTTTGGTGGTTTTGGTTTTTCAGTTTGCATCTGTGATGTTGAAGAGCCAGGTTTTTAATAATTTCCTGAATTGTAGGTGGTCTTTTGGTGTATCTTATTTCTTTTGGGATGTTGTTCCAGGTTTTTGCGGCTAAGTAGGAGAAGGAGGAGCACCCAAGTTTTTTCTTAAGGTATGGTTATTCTTCCAGACGGATTTTGTTGCTTAATCTGAGGAGTCTTGTTGGCTTGTAGATTGTTAGTTTCTTTTGCAGGAACTCGGCTCCTTGTCCGCTGATCACCCTGTGTGTTATGCACATTGTTTTGAAGGTGATTCAGTGTTTGACTGGGAGACAGTGCAGTGTTTTTAGGGCCAGATGATGTGGTCTCTTCTGGATAGTTTGAGGTGGAGTCTGTGTTGGCAATGTCTGCTATGGTGTATGGTACTGAGATGGTCCAGTGTGGGTTTAGGCAGTGTTTGTGTTGCAAAAAAATGTTTTAATTTCAATTTTCTCAAGAATGTATACAAGTCAATCTGAAAATTCATAAAATCAGTGCCCGTACTGGGCGCAAATGATAACCCTTTGTTAATCACAGAGCTCTCATTACAAGTTAATTGTCTGTTAGACAAATTAGTGACCAGATCAGACTTAATAATTTCCCCAAACGTTTCTTGGTGTTCGACCGGGTTAAAATCCCTGGACGACCTCGTCGGAACTGCCACTTCCGCTTCCGCTCCCCCCCCCCCTCCTGTCCCTGGGGTGGTGTTTGGTTTTGGAGTAGATACGAGGGGTGGAATTGTGAATCAAACCCGTTTTGTATTGATGAATCTCTGGTTGCCCGTCTTGTACCTGCGTATCTGACCTAAAAAACTTAAACCTCCCATGTTGGTTGATTCCAAAACATCTGTATTGGTATTATCAACTGCGCTGCTATCTTCTTTCGAATCAGGGTCTGAGCTGGCTGGAGTGTTGTTAGATGAGCTGGGTCTCGGTTTAGAACATATGTTGTCATATTTTGGTTGAAATGTATAAACTCTATCCTGTCTATAATCCCTATCATCTCTAAAATATTCTAAAATTCCTCATTTTAATTTCGTCCTGGTATTCACGTAGAAGCTCATGTCTTTCTTCAAAGTTGTTCTCTTTGCTAGCCTGCGCATTAGACATGTTCCTAATTTCTTCTTTCACAGTATTAATTTGAGAGATCACCCTCTTGTGTTCCTGAGTGGCATGTAAAAAGTAGTTCCAACATATTCTTGGAACTTTGGTTAAGATTGCTCACCCACAGATTAGCGTCCTCGTCATTATCAAAATTAGGAAAAATAAGGACATGTAAACCTCTAGGTATAATGTCATTCTCTAAGTAATTGGTTAGGGATGCTTGCTCCCAGTATTTATTCATCTCTCTTTTAGATAGCCTTTTTAATTTCATACATTTCTGTTTGAGAGTTTCTACTGTGTTATAACTGCTTCTAAAGGGGTTTCTAAAAGGGCTTTAGGAAGTGCTTGCATTCAAACAGCTACCTAGATCTTGAAAATTGTGAAAGTGATCAAAATAACTATATAATTTAATGAAGTGTGCAAACAGTCAGGATTCTGAACATTCGTTTCAATCTGATTACAAAATTTATAAGTAGGGCAAAATTTACCAATTTGGACAAGTGCCTCAAGTTTGTTTTGTTGGCCGCGTCACTAAGTTCCTCACAAACCTAGACATCTAATTTAGAATAAAAGTATAGCTAATGCTTTCTCGTAACTCACCTGTGCACTAACAATCTTAAGACGATTAGTAATACGTCTTTGGCAATTCTGCAATTATCGTCAAAACCAGATTGGTTTCTGTGTATAGGTGGACCTCTTATCTATTTTAAAAAATGGAAACAGACAATCAATTTATCGAAGTTAGATAGTACTACCTATGGGTTACAATCTGTTTCAAATAGCATATTTAAGAGAGCAACATTAGTAGTGATCAGATGATTTTGTGATCAGATGATGGTGCATCCTCTAATTTGCCTGTGGCAGGATGACAGGGAAGCGTTGATGACAGGATTTGGATTCTCTCTGCTGAAGCAGATTTTCAATTTACTTTTAATGAGATTGCATAATGATCACTATATAGCTCAGATAGAACTAAAGTCAATAATCAACAGCCATCCATCAAATCGAGACACAAAAATAATCAATTGCAGAACTACTGTGGTGTCACTTAAAAGTGTAGCACCCCGATCCAACTGTTATGAATCTAACATTCATGGAGGGAGGAACCCACTATTAACTAGGTTTGCACCTTGAAACCCTTAACATTCATCCTGGGATTTAGCATTTCAGGAGGGGAAATGTCAGAGACCATCTTCAGAGATGTCAAACATAAAAGGACCAGTACCAATACCGATCGTAATGTTAAAATTGCCCCGTACTACAGTCCAGAAAATGTATGTGCAATTATTACTAAACAGATTACCAATAGTACCTTTAAGAACGATTTAAGAGAAATTGCTACAGTACTTCCCCCTTCATTCAGCTATAATAAAAATTAACAAGAAATAAAGAATCACCCGATTTATTCCCGAGGGATGAAACAATATGTGGTGTATTATTCGCAGCGAGAGTTATTTCCAAACAGAGAGGAATATACAAAGATGGTGAGATTGGATGTGTTCAAGCGGGTTGGTTCTTAACCATGATAAAACCAAACCTATGATCTTGGGCACTAGGCCCTACACTGAATAAGTTGCATGGAGATTACAAAAGCTTCTGAATTGCAGATCATGATATTCCCACAAAAGACAAGATAAAAACACTGGTAGTCTTATTCGATCAGACCCTCTGCATGAAAGCTCAAGTGAATAGTGATATGATACGATATGATCGTTTATTTATATAGCGCCTATACACAATGTGTTTCAAAGCGGTTCAAGGCAAGGGAGGGAACAAGGGAAAATACAACCACATTCCTTCAGGCCATGAACAGTAAGGATGTGAAATTAACTATCGTACTCGGCCTGACGACATTTCAGATAATGCAAGAGCTAAGGCATAGATAAGGATGGGAGGGGGAGAGTGGGAAGGAAATGGAAACAGACAGGTGACTACCGTACTAGGCCTGACAACATTTCTGGCAGAGCCGGAGAAAAACAAAAGGTGAGGGAGAGGGGTGCAGAAAGGGTGGGGAGGAACAAAACAAGCGACTATCATACTAGGCCTGGTGACATTTCAGATAGTGCTGGAGGGGTGGTGGGGAGGAAAAAAACAGTAATGGGAGGGTGGAGTAAACAGACGAGATTGCTATCATATTAGGTCCAGGGACAATTCTGATAGAGTAAGTGCAAAGAAGAAAGTAAGGGGTGAAGATAGGAAAAGGGAGAAGGGAAAGGAGGAGAGAAAAGAGAGTAAGCAGTCAAAAAGAGTGGAGTAGCAAGAGTGGAGAGCTAATACAATTGCAGAAGTCAGTAGTAGCACATAATGTTGCAAGCCAGGATACAAGATGAAGATGGGAACAGCATGATTCAGGGCCACCATGAGTACAAGATGCAAAGGAAGTCCAGTATGAGAGTTGAGAAAGAGCGACGCACCGTGAATGAATGAAGTCCATAAAAGTCAAATCCAGCATGGGCCACAAGACAGCGATGGTGAAGGAAGGCACCAGGTGGGTGGGGCTTGCTAAGTGGTGAAAAAGAGCAGCAGGTAGGAAGGTACCAGGTGGGCGGGGCTAAGGCCATGTGACCTAGATCCACTTGCACCTGCTCCCCATCTGCAAAGGAAAAGAAGCTGGAGGGCTCCTTAAGTAGGGAAACAGAGCTGCAAGCAGGAAGGCACCAGGTGGGCATGTCTTGCTAAGTGGTGAAAAAGAGCAGGAAGCAGGAAGCCACCAGGTGGGCGGGGCTTGCTAAGTGGGGAAAAAGAGCGGCAGGCAGGAAGGCACCAGGTGGACGGGGCTTAGGCCAGGTGACCTAGATCCACTTGCACCTGCTCCCCATCTGCGAAGGAAAAGAAGCTGGAGGGCTCCTTTAGTTGGGAAACAGAGCGGCAGGGAGGAAGGCACCAGGTGGGCGTGGCTTGCTAAGTGGTGAAAAAGAGCAGGAAGCAGGAAGGCACCAGGTGGGCGGGGCTTGCTAAGTGGTGAAAAAGAGCGGCAAGCAGGAAGGCACCAGTTGGGCGGGGCTTGCTAAGTGGTGAAAAAGAGCGGCAGGCAGGAAGGCACCAGGTGGGTGGGGTTTATGCCAGGTGACCTAGATCCACTTGCACCTTCCCCATCCCCATAGTTTTATCTTGTCTTCAGCATACTACATCGGACTGCTTGCACACATCCGCCCATTTCTGTCCCAAAAGAGTGGGGAGACAGTAGCCCGAGCTATCATTGCATCCAAAATGGACTACTGTAGCAGCCTGCTAATGGGCATCATAAAAGGAGAAATGGCAAAATTACAGGTAGTTCAAAACAATACAATCAGAGCGGTTATGGGGATGAAGCTATGCAAACATTTATCCAACTTTGGAAGACTCCTCCACTTGCTCCCCATAGAGGCTAAAAACGATCTATTTAAAGTATCCTTTTGGGGTTTTCCATCCTTTCCTCCCTCCATCTGTCTTCAACCCTTTAAGGACCGCTTCTCTGACGCCCGTATGCCTCCGGGCCACTTTAGTAGCGCCTTATAAATAAAGTGAGCCCAAATGCAAATCTTGCTGGTGTTTCTTTGGAGGTTAATGTTTGATATGTTCAAAAACCACCTAGATGCAAATCATAGTCGGCCCAAGCTTCCTATAGTAGGAATAACGTTTCCTATAATAGGAGTATGCCAGAGGTGTTCAGAATAGATCTAACTTCTAAGTTTTCTAACTTTCCACTACAACCAGCAATGTTCCAAGATATACACACCGCTTTCATGGATACGTATCTAAAAGGACTGGATAGCAGACTCAACTATGATAGCATGAAGGTGACTGCGGTGTTGTCCTCTGTTCTTTTGTTTTTCTTACTGCATACTTAAGTGCATAATAGGAAGCCTCCTATTATTCCAGAGAATGATTGTGTAGAACTGACAGAATACAAAAAAAGGATAGCTATGAAGGAGATTAAATAAATAAGGATGGAAGAATAGTAAGGATAATAGGATTGATGGAACAATAGGATTGACAGAAATACGCGTGTGTCTGTATGTATATAAAAGTTGGAGGTGGCAGATGGGAAATATTGAATCATTTGACTCCCTTTTCTATTTTTATAGAAGCAGCAGAGAAGAGGTGGCTGGTAAATGGCAAATTTGGAATTTTTCCAATTTTTCCAATTTGTGGGCAGGGGCATGCAGTGAATTTGGGAGGCGGGGGGTTCGGGAGTAGCCAAAAGCCTGATTCAGGGGCATGTTATGACCATTGGATTCAGCACACATGTCGGACAACGTGACTGGCTGTTCACTAGAAACTTGCTGTTACTGAATGGATGGATAAGCAGGAACAATGGAGAAGGATTTGTGCCCACCTTACTTCATCTAATTAACTTAATCTGATCATCTTCTCTTTTCATTTTTCTTCTTTCATCTATTCTGGTGGTTTCCTTTCCCTCACCACCTTCCTTCATTTCTTCTTCTCATCTCATTTCTTGCTCCCAGACTTGGACCTGATGAGACTGCTAGGAATGGAGTTCAAAAGGGCCACCCCCACCCCTTCGACTTGAGGGGAATTTAAAAAGTACTACTTAGGACAACATTTTACTTTGCAAACTGGCATATATTTGGACAAGTGTATACCTTTTGTAAGGCTTGTGTCAACAACTGCAGCCCTTTTCTAATTCACTACTCCTACAAAAGTGCTATGAGGAAACTGCTAGAGCTCAAGAAGACTAATTGATAGTAATTAAAGAAATAAAAAAATAAGGCATCTGGACATTTTTATTTGGGCTATTCTCTTCTAGTTGCTTGGCAATGTATTTAGACTAGTAACAAGAAAACCCTGTATGTTGTTTCTCTCTTTCAAAAGGTAAAGGTCCCATGCAGGGTATGAAATCTCCTTTTCAGCATCCTTTCTTCATTGCTTCACTCATTAGCACTCTTTTTCTTGATCTCAGGAAACCTGCAATAGCCTACAACATGACTGGACAATTATTTTTACACATTTTCAACAATTTCCTCCTACAGTTCCACGACCGGCTATCCCTACTGTCAATGAGAACACCCACAGAATATGAAAAGTGGTGAATATAACATTACCATGGGCCTCATTGTGAGTATGGCGATAAGGCAACAACAGCGCCGGTATCGCTACCGGCACTGTTGTTACCGTACCACCATACAGCGAGTTCTGCTCGCGGGTGCCCTAGCAGCCACCTGGTCAAACCAGGTCGGTGTACCGGCACCCGCAAGCAGAACATGATGATAGCAACGCTACTGTTATGAACGGTACCGCTGCGATCATCCTCCCCATTCCCATTGAGCCCTATGGGGGCTCAAATGGGAATGGGAACGTACCGGCTCAGGCACCCGCGCAAGGGGAATAACCGGGTCAGCCGAGGACAGAATGGCCCGGTGATTAACTTTTTGCAGGTGCCAGAGCCGAGTTTGGGGGTAGCCATGCCAGTAAAACTGGCATGGCTACTTCCAACCTCGTAATGAGGCCCCTTGTGTCCAAATAAACACTGGGAAGGTAAAATGAATGACATGGGTAATAGCATTTTCTTTTCCTTGCCATGCTATGACACTTTCTGTTGTATGATACCTCTGATGCCGGTTGCCAGATTGATTATTTTTATTTAAATCTCAGCTGACATGGATTGAGGGCATTTCCCTGACCCTTTGTGCCTATGCCAATGTTTTCTTTAAGAATTGATATAAAGACATGCACAGTCAAGAACGTGTGAGGAAGGCATGGTATCGAGCAGCAGACACAGACACAATGGATACAAGTTTTGAAAACCTTTATTTACACTTTTGATTGGGGTGGTACAATTCCTAACTGGCCATAACTGTAAAATGGGAGTAATCTCGACCATTAAACAATAACAAATACATCCAACTTAGTCAAGTCCAAAAAAAAGGCTTATAAAAAGAAAACATAACCTTGCCCTCCTTCTTAGAATAACAAATGTGTTAAGGGAATACAAAAATGAAAACAGTGTCGAAAGGAAATGTCAGAATGGCTTGAGTAGCAACTCCGTTCCTCAGGTGCAACCCCACGGGGTCTAGAGAGTCTCTAAAAAAACAAACAAAGGATGGGTGGATGGCACAGTTCTGTCAGTCTTGCCCACTTTAGCTTACTGGTACAATTCAATAGTTCAAACTTAGGTTTTCACGTTCTGGTAGTTCAATCACTTCCTTAGGCTTCGCCCGCCTTGCGATCAATACTCAGTTCATATATTCTCAATTTCTCACAAAGCCTCTGCACAGGCTTGCCTCTCCCGCACTCAAGTTTGTCTCTCCTTCATGGGGGTTCCCTTCCCCAGATTTGATCTCATATCTTTTCACTGTCGAAGACTTTCGAGACTGCAAAGAATTTACATAGACCTCTGACCACTTCGACCTCTCTTTCAACAATTCTTCAATTCACAATTAATAACATCTTGTGGCACCAATACTTCTTGGTACTTAAGATTCTCACTCTCTTTAGTCTGCCTCTTGGCCTTTTCAAAAGTTCATGTCATGATCCCAACCAATGAGCACAGTGTAAATTAAGGTATCCCAGATAACCAAGGAACATTACCTCAGTCAGTGGGTCTAAAGTGGGTGTTAACCTGGCATACATGGCATTTGCACCATTCCCAGCATCAGTTTTCATAGACTCTCATAGTGTTAACATTGGTCTTATACTCCAAACATGGCTTCCGCAAGATCCAATTCATATCGGACAGCGCGTTCCACTGATATTGCAGAAGGAGCTATTTAAAGCCGGCCTCCGCAGAAACGCTCGCTTCGTGTCATCTCCGCTGACAGCGGGTAATGCTACCGATGCTTTCTCTTCACAGAACCTGTCAAAAGGAGAGAAATATTAAACATTAGTTTTACAAAAAAGACAACAGAATCTCAGTTTATAGAAAAAACTTACTGAACCGTAGTTTTCTTTGAAGCAGTTTCTTCAGTCGGCAGTGGTTGTTTATTACCGCAGCAGCTCCTGTCAGAAGTTCCTCTCACAACCACAGCATCTCCGACCACAGTTTTCTCCGAAACTGCAGCATTTCCAGTCCGAAGTTTTTTTCGCCGCCTCTGCATCATCCGAAAAGATTTTTCTCAGCTTACCGAAATTCTGCAGATAAAACAGAGGTATTTAATTAACCAAAGAACTGAATAGAAAAATACAAAAGAAAGTTAAATAAGCTTACGTACCTGAAGTATTGCAAGTTTCTCTCAGCACAGTTTGTTCTGTGTTTTTCCTGAAGACTAGAGTTATTCCGCATAGTTGAACTTACGTTATTATAAGTTTCCTCAGCCTAAGTAACTTCGTAGTCTTTAGCAGCCATAAACTTTTCTGAATTCTGGAATATGCAAAAGAAAGGTTAATTGTTAGAAAGAGAGATCTCTCCAATGTAGGGATAATTACAAGATACGAAGAGTACAGCGTTTTTACCAAGATACTTACCCAAAGACATTTTCTGGAAAAGTAAAGCCATTTTCAAGGCAAACAACGATTCAGTCCTCAGGGCGTGGCTAACAGGCCATGGAATAGGACGTGCCTGAGAGAGCTGCTCCGGGGATCCAACATTGATTCGTGAGAACATGCACTAAATATGGACAGGCGGCTTCAGGAATGGAGATACGGGTGTGTGAATGGGTCCCCTGCCACAACTACAAAAACCAAGTAAATCGTGCTAAGTAACAGAAGTGAAATTGACTTCGAAGCATTCGGCTGCTCCGATACAAAGTATCCAAAATGGCGGACAACAAAGGAGGTGCAGCCACGGCAGTGCGTACAGCTTTATAGACCCGAGCACGAAGCGGATAAGGGGACACTGTCCCTTGGAGGTCGTGTGGATCTTTGCGCCCGGAACGGTGAGCGGGGACCACCAGCGAGGACGCGGAGCTATCGTGTGGAGCTCGGTGTGACGGGCGGACCCAGGTCGTGAGTGCGGTGACCGCATGTGCGGAAGGGTGGGGACCGGCATCTGGAGCCCGCGCGGCCCCCCAGCTATACAACATTGTTGAGCCTGCGGCTCCCTGCCGCCCGCGGTTGAGTGTGCTTCGAGGTACAGGGGCTGCATGTGAGGAGCTGCGGTGTGCAGATGACCCGTGCGGAGAGCAGTTACTGGGCGCAGGACCAACAGGGAACAGAGGTTCCATGATCGCGCATCAAGCACTCTATGAATATATAAAGGCACCCGTGCGTGCGGGACCGGTCTACAGAGGCTTGCTGACTCGAATATTCACTGGCAGTCAGACCGAACTGAAAGAGGGATCGGCGCGGCTTGCCGGGCACTTCTCCTGCACGGTATGCGAGATCGGCTGGAACAATAACTGGAACGAAGCGCTGCCAGCATACAAGTGGGTGCACAACGGCACGGGCCTCATAACAAGGCACCCCTTGCTCCGCGCACCCAATACTGAATATTGAACTGACCATGGCGGAGAGGCTCTCATAGCGAATAACATCTGGGTGCAGGAGCTGCTAAACCACGGTGAAGCCCTGAAGGAATATCGCAAGTACCTCGAGCCCGCGGCTGCAACCGCCCACAGAGCACTGCCAGGCGGACCACGGCCGATGTGTACAAGTGACGTATGGCAAGTCGTGCGGTGCGGGATCCAAGGGAGCTGCACAGTGTAGTTTCAGAAATTCCAGCAAACACGAGTGGCACGCCTAAGCGGAAAACAAAAGAAGGAAATATTGTGATTCTGCAGAGTAAAAGCAACATAGGAGCTGCGCTGTAACGCTTACCTTAAACTCTGCGAGGACACCACTCCACTTAACTACTTTTTTCTCAGGGCGCGTTGCTTCTCTCTCTCTAACTAGACTTATCACCAAGCCCACGAAGAGTCTAAGAAAAAATGCAAGGAGTCAATTCCCAGGAGGTTCACTACATAGCTGAGAGGAATTTTAATTCTCTCAAAATCCTCTTTCTAAAATCTAGATAACTCCCAATTCCCTTACCTTATGTTATGGCATGGTGGGCTATCCATCCTGCTTCTATGCAGGGGCGCATGTTCTGTAGATGGGGAATTCAGAGCACAAAGGAGAGAAAGGTTCCTCGCTAACGGGGGGAAATGGAGGTTGCGGAGGGTGTTAGAGTCAGGAAAGGGAAACTCCTAGTGCAATTGTGATGCTGCAAGGAAGAATCACTGAGGAGAGAACACCTTTTAAAAGTAAGCGGGTGTACTGCTAACACTGTTCTGAACTGAGGAAGCCCTTCCTATAAATCTCGAAATGATGATCGAATAAGGGATAACACAAGGTGCTTATTTATGTAACTAACTTCAGACTTGTACACTCTGGGAGGGACTGGAGAGAAATAATCCTAAACCAAGAAAATGCTATCACCACACGGAAATTCTCCTGTAACTGCAGAGCCAATTGGAATACTACCTGGCTACTGGAAGTGGGAAGCTGATGCGTTCACCTACTACAAACTTGCAGATGAAAAAACTATGTGGCAAACAAAACCAGTGTATGCAGAATCAATGATCTCGGGTACATTCGTGAGGCGCCAAGACTCGTGACTGAACACGCAGGTCATGAGGAAAAGTTTGTCATAAAAACAAGTGAATGTACACAGTAAACACAACGCGCAACACAAGCGCTTCTGGCACCCATAAAAGCTTTCAAAACACCAAGGTACTTGCGGTTATGCTGAGGTACGAGAGAAAAACACACTGAGCTGATTTTCTATCAGAACACCTCACTAACACCAAATGCTGAGGACAGACAGGATGGGCAGGAGACTGGGCACCGAGGCAAATGAAACGGAATTAAATAACAGAAACAGTGGATAAACTACGGCGGAGACTAAGGACAGGATCAGGGAATTCTTCTGACTGAAAATCCGGACCGCGGTAAGCGTCACTGCGAAGGCAAAGACGCGAAGCATGGAACGAACAGGGGGAGGGGCTTAAATACTATGGAAGCGGCTGCAACTAGACCGCTGTCTCATATTAAGGTGCATGCTCAGACAGCCATGTTACAAGATGAGGAAGTGTTTTTTAATTCAGCTAACCCACTATATTCTGTCTACCCTTGGACCAGGAATTGTAGGCAACTAACCAGGAAACCTTGGAGATCTTTTTAAGAGGGAAACCCGTGGTCATGACAAGCGCTAAGGGAGAAGAGTTAGCGCTGCCCACTGGAGATACCTTCACAAATTGAGCACCTCTTAAAAACAGAACTATACCACTGTGCTTACTAAATAAAAGTGCCAAATGCCAAGGGAAAGAAAAGGCCTTCCCGCTCTGTCTGAGACATATGCCTGAGTGGCTTCTCCGTCACACGAACCCGGAGGCGTCAAGTAAAGGCAAATGGCCCCGAAGAGTGCAATGGCTGTACATTGAGTGCCGACATTGAAGAGCGCGAGGTATAAGGCTGAGCTGGTTGGCAGATGGCATGGGAATGGCCCCAGTGGTCACAGATAGGAGGCGTAGAATATAAGGAGCCCAAGAGACTGATGATCCAACTGGGACCAGTAGCAATCTACAGGAAGCAGTAAGGCCAATTGGAAACGTGGGAGAACATAACCCACCCGAAGACATAGCTCAGCGCACACAAATCCACACGGGGCACTCCAAAGAGGACAGCCCAGGCCTGGAGTGACTCACTGGCGTCACGGCGAAACAGAGTAATAGAATTGCTACACCACGGACAAAGTGGCCTTGCACACTTGATCCAGATCACAAGATGGTGGGGAGAGTGGTTAAGGGCAAAAGCAAACAACCCACAATGGATGCGTTTGCTAAAACACAGCAGTCTCCAGCGGAGTCGACGCACACTGGCGCAAATGTACCCACGGAAAGTTCCCTGGGGACTGAAAACCACCAGATACTAACAGCCATAACAGAGCTAAGAGACTCGTGGGGGATAGCAATGGCAGATCTGTGATCCTCTTTGGAGGCTAAAATAGACGCAGTGGGGATAGAAGTCAACCTGCTGCGACAAGATGTCAGGGCACTGGCAGTCAAGACGAGCGGCTTGGAGAGTGCGGTCAAAACTAACATGGACACCAGCACTGATAATGCAAAGGAGGTCCACATACTAAAGCAACAAGTGGCTAACCTGGAGAACCGTGCAGAGGAAGCCGAAGGAAGAACAAGACGGAATAACATCCGTGTGGTTGGCCTGCCGGAGGGAGAAGAAGGCCAGGACCCTACGGATTATGTGGAGAATATGATCCTGTGTAACGCTTACCTTTGGCTCCGCTGGAACACCTCTACTACTTTTCTCGGGGTGCGTGGTTCTCTCACTACTTCCCTGTTTAGTGTTCTATGAGCTGAGAATCTCTTTTTATGTTTTGATGGGCTATCCATCCTGCATCTGTGCAGGGGCGCAAGTTCTGAAGATGGGATTGAATGAGAGCGGAAAAGAACAAACTCGAACGGAAGGATAAGGGAGTTCTAATGCCTCAGGAGGTAAGTTGTATGCTAGAAAAGGTTCAATGACTGAGAGACGCTAGGTGCCAAGACCATGAGGAGAAAATCACTCCTAATCTGAAGGAAATGTCACTGAAACCATTTACTCCTCCACTATTATGTAATGTATGGTACGAGAGTGCGTTGCACATACACACAATTATAACAAGACACCTCTATCAGGCAATACACTAAGCATATTGCTTCCCTCACATAATACCAGAGGAACTTAGGGAACCAGCAAGACGGGACACTAAATATACTGAAAATTCCTGCGTGTGTGTGAGCAAACCATGTAAAACAAATGAGCTGCTGTGACTAGACTGCCTAACAACGGAACAAACAATTAACGTGCAATACCACAGCCTCAGAAAATTCCTAGTGATGCGCGCGACTAAAAATGCCCACGTACTAAACTACAAAGGCTGAAGTGAAAACTAAATGCCAAAATAATGCTTCACAGGAAATTGTACTTGCGGTGAGATTGAAACAACACGGACAGCTTCTCCTGTTAATTCCTCACAGAAGAACGCTCCTCCTCACTGGACACTCGGAAACTGAACTGACGGGAATTCAAGCTGGAACTAGGAATCTACGAAAAATGTGAACTGAGAGTGACACAGGCACAGGAATTTTCAGTGACTAAAGGGAAAACTAAGGGCAAGAAATTCCTGTCGGGAACGAGCCGAGGTAAGCGTCTGCTAACAGCAAGAGGATGCGAAGCGCAGCTCCACCAATGGGAGGGGCTTAAATACTCGCGGAGCCTGCACCACTGGAATACTCTGCAGGATTCAGGGACGGCCGCCTGGCGGCCATGTTGAGTAAAGCAGGATAGTCGGAATTACAATTGGCCACTGGGTTTTCTCTGCTCATAGCCCAGGAATGATACACAGCAGCCCAAGACCTTTTGGGGGAAGTTCTATGGAACGGTCCTGTGATCATGACATCCTGCAGGAAATAGGGGCAGATAAACTCTCGCAAGGATTCACAGTGGAGTGAGCGCATAGAGCACTCATGAGAAAACCAAAGCCTGGAGCCCCTCCCCACGCCATAATTGCCAAGATACTGAACTATAAAGATCGCAAGAAGATTTTGGAGTACTTTCAAAAAGGGGGAACGATCGAAAGAGCTTCGGCAACTATTACAGCGTACCCCGATTATACAATGCTGGTCCAGAGGCAGAGGTATAGCTATGTGAAAGTGAAGAGGAAGCTGCGCATGGCCGGCATCAAATATATGCTTCTGTACCCTGCAACATTGAAAGTGTTGCACAAAAGTAGAATGTTATTTTTAGACACCCCAGAGGAAGCAGCTACATGGCTGGACCTACAAGGTTGCCCGGAAAGAGATGCGGAACGGCCCCAGGAAGAGCAAGATAAGTGACCGGGACGTTCTATGCATACGGGTATATCACATTGCGGGGTATCCCAGTAGAGACTTGATAAAGACACTGATAGACATGTATGGATGGGTAGTGTTGAAGCCAGGTTATGCTATCCTGATTTTGCTGATACGTAACAGACTGGAATTTAGAGTATTGAATATATCAGTAAATTGAATAGTAGTGTGTGGTTGAATTGAAGCAAATAGGAGTGGCAGAACACAGGCACCTTAACCCCCAAGTAATAGTAGCAGAATAGCCATTAGGGCGACCTCACCCTGCTGAGCTTCGAGTACAGGCTATCGCCAGAAAGAGCTAGATGCGGGGGTGCCTGAGATCCAGTGATGGAGCTGGGCAACAGCTTCCCCAACTTTACCAACAGGGTAAAGTTGGGGAAGGGAAGGGAGGTGGGAGGGAAAGGGGAAGGGGTGTTTGTAGTTAAGAGAAGTTCGAAATGGGGAACAAGCCTATATAGACTGAGGTGGAAGTTGGATCTGGACTGCACTGGTGGGGGGGAACTCTAATAGGCCATGGGGGACCTTCAAATAATTACGTGGAATGTCAGGGGGCTTAATAGTTATCTAAAGAGGAACAAGGTCATGTTATACCTGCGTAGACAAAAGATAGACATTGCACTGTTGCAGGAGACTCACCCGACACGGAAAAAGATGGAGATGGTTGTTAAGAAATGGAAAGGGGTTGTGGCGGGCTCGTCATTCTGTTTATGTTAGGGGAGTGCTCATTTGGGTGGCGCCGCATGTCCCATGTCAACTGTTGCAGGAAATGGCGGAGACGGATGGGAGGATGGTCATAATGAGGGGATTAGTGGAGAATAGGGAGATAAGCATTGTAAATACATACGCCCCCAATCAAAATACGGCGGCATATTTCAGAACCTTGTGTACTAACCTTAGCAGGTGTATGGGGAGTGCGGTGATCTGGGGTGGGGAGTTTAACTGCGTATTAAACCCTAGGGGGGGATAGATCAGATGGGAAGATTGATAGACCCGCCCCACCTGCTAAAGCGTTGCAGACATTACTAGATGACTTTGGTCTGGAAGATGTGTGGAGGACGAGACATCGCTAAGAAAGGCAATACTCGCACTATTCCGCCCCGCAGCAGTTACATACGAGGCGGGACTATGTCTTTGCTACGTCAGAGGTAATAACAGATTACACGGGCGGAATATAAAGCGAGGATCCTTTCGGACCACTTGCCCCTGGTCCTCGGATGGCAATATTGCCCCCCCCTCCCCCGAGAGCAAGGATTCCGACATGGCGCCTCCGGGTGGAGGCACTTAGGGATCCCTTTTTTAGGGAGGATATGAGGGAGGAGATTATAAACTATTTTGAGATGAATACTGGTAGCGTGGACTCAGAGGGCACATTATGGGAAGTCTTTAAGGTTGTGATGAGGCATAGCCATTGCAAAATCTAAAGGCCTGCAAGGTGGGATCTTGGCTGACCTACAAGAAACAGAAAGGGAACTGGAAAAGGCATTGAGAGGAGGAAGTAACACAAAGGAAGACATGGAGCTGATACTTAAGCTGCAGCAGAAATGCACGGGGCCTGGAAAAGACTGTGTAACCTCAACTATAAAAAATATAGAGAGAGACAGCATGCGGGAGGGGATAAAAAAGGAGGGCTTTTGGCATGGTTATACAAGAGCGAAACCCCCAGACCCACGATTAGAACAATAACGAGAGAAGATGGTAGTGTAGCTGACACCCAAGAGGAAGTCAATCAGGAGTTTGCAGATTATTACAGGTTACTATATGGGGATGAGGGGGAAGTAGTCACGTGACGATAACAGAAACACTGGAGGATATAGGACTGCCCAAGATAAGCACTGAGGAAAGAGAAGAGCTGGATGCAACGATTACTTTGGAGGAGTTAGAAGAGGTGGTGAGGCAGCTGCCCACTAGTAAGACTCCGGGGGCTGACGGGTTCCCAAGTGAATTTGATAAAGTATATAAAGAAGAAGTGCTCCCCCCAAGGTTAGAAATGCTGAATGAAGCGTTTGAGGTGGGACGGCTGCCAGAGTCACTTAGAGAAGCGATTATAATACCGCTTCTCAAACCCAATAGGCCTGGGCATAGCTGTGGCTCCTACAGACCTTTGTCGATGTTGAACGGCTGTCTTGGCAAACAGACTGCGGTGAGTTATTGGCAAACTAATACACCCCGACCAGAAGGGCTATGTCCCGAATAGGAATATAACTAATAATCATAGACGACTCCAACGGGTTGGTGAATTGGGGACCGGGAACGCAGGCGAAATGGCAATTGTGTCCTTGGACGCAGTAAAGGCATTCGATTCGGTCAAGTGGCCATGGCTACCGGCGGCCCTGGCGGGCTATGGAATGGGGCCTGGATATATACAGTGGGCGAAGATGCTATATAGTGAACCGCTGGCCAGAGTTAGAACAGGAACAGTGATATCGGAAAGATGGCAACTCCGTAGAGGCACCAGACAGGGATGTCCATGGTCCCCAATGTTCCATATATGAGCCCTGGAACCCCTAGCAATATACCTTAGACAACAATACGATACGATAGGCATCGCGGTGGGAGAGGAACGACATTTGATCTCCTTATATGCGGACGATTTGCGGCTCTACTTGCGGCACCCGGAGGAAAATCTCCAATACATCTTGGAAGTGATGGAGAGATATGCGGGGTTGTCCGGTATAGCGGTGAATCCTCAGAAATCTAGCATTTTCCCGTTAGGCGGTTATAAGGGGATTCCTGTGGGACGGCTACCGGTGTTACCGATACCATGGGCGGTTAGTACTTTCCGTTATCTTGGGATAGACGTGTACCACACAGTGGAAGAGGAGCACAGGCACAACATGGAGGTAGCCATTAAGAAAATTGAGAATTGTATGAGATTCTGGGTGAAGTTGCCCCTAGCAATGATGGGACGTGGGGCAATGCTAAAGATGGTGGTCCTACCTAGGCTCCTGCACTATTTTGGGAATATACCATACCGGATACCCAAGAGGTTGTTCACTAAACTCAACAGTATGTGTAGGCATTTCCTGTTGCATGGCATGCGAAACAGAGTGGCACTATGGAAGCTGTACAACTTTTATGAGAAAGGGGCGATAAAACTGCCTAATTATAAGGTCTATTATGTAGAGAGCCAACTGCAGTATATTGCCAAATGGCTCTCAGATGAAATGACCCCCGAATCCAGGTTGTTTGGACATGATTGAACTCCATTTTACTTAAAGAGATGATTTGGCTGCCCAAGACAGAAATGGAAGGGCGCCCCAAGATGATGATGCTTGGGTGGACGATGTGGCGCCGGGCAAGCCGGATGATGGAGAACCCATTCCCATGCTCCCCGCAGTTACCACTAGTTGCACTGGCAGGGGGAGATAAGCAGCTAAGGGTGATAATCAGGAACCACTGGGAAACGGTTGGGTAAGTAACAATGGGGGATATCTGGCGGGAGGGGACCATCGTAGACTTTGAAGCGCTGGGGGAAGAAATGGGGTTACATACGGGCCAATATATTGCGGATCACAGAATGGTGCAGAGAATTAGGAAAACGTGGCCCGAAAAGGTACTGGAAGAACCACCAGATGCTACCATAGATACAATATATGACATAACGGAAGGGGGGCATGAGATCTCTAGACTGTACGAGATGATGATGTTTAAGGTTGGGAAGGAATTAACACAATTGAGACTAGACTGGGAAACAGAAGTAGGAGCCCCTATAGAGGACGGGATGTGGGAACGTGCCCTGTGGTAGCATAAGAAGGTGTCGAGGAATGCGAGATTAAAACAAATACAACTATATATTACGCACAGGGCATATATGACACCCCAGAGGATATGTAGGTTTGAAAATGCAGGACAAGCATGTCCCAAATGCGACGAAGAAAAGGCTGGCATGGTACACATGTTTTGGTCATGCCCGGTTATTGAGCGTTTCTGGGGTGAAATAGCACAGAAACTAGCGTAGAAGGGGGTCATGATTACTATAGATACAGTCTGGGCCTGTTTGCTGGGGGGTTTCCCCAGATCACAGAAACTAAAGAATGTTAGTAAATTGAAAGATCTTGCATATGTGCTCGCAAAAAGGAGAATTGCCATGGGATGGAAGACATGTCATAGACCACGGGTGGAGGTGTGGTGGAAAGAGTTGCAGAAATGGGCGGAGGCAGAAACCATGGTATGGCAAGAGGCAAGCAATGTAGGGGGAGAGGAGGAGGCGGGACCCCTGATGGCCTGGAAATCATTAATAGCGGAATTGTTTGGATCTGACAGAACCCACGGAAAGGGAGACCCTACCACGTGATGCAGAAACGGAGTGTGGGAAGAAATAGGCTCGTAAAGGGGGGTGGGATAAGGGGAGTAGTGACCAAAATTAAGCAATGTACAACTGAGCTGTTGATATATGCACTGCATGTTTGGTTTGTATTTTTTTTGTTTGAATAAATCAATGAAAATGGTTTTAAAAAAAACTATTGAGTCCTCAGCATTCCAAGACTCCATTGTATTCCATTTCAACGCGCCCCCTGTAGAAAGCAGGATGGAGAGCTCCACACATAATAAACACAAGTGAGAATTACCGAAGTGTATGTGTGTGTGTGTATATATATATATATATATGTCAACAAAAAGAGGAAAATGAACCACACTCTCCGCAGTCAATTAGAACAGTGAATGCCCAATTTCCAAACAGAAAAAGCACAGCGCACAACACTAGAAAGGTCATAAAAAATTATTTAATGTTGCACAAAGAAATTGTTTAAAATAAACAATAAAAATACAAAGTATGGCTGGAACAGCAGCAAAAACAGAGGCAGGACGCCTGTCAGAACGGCCCGCACACAACGCGTTTCACACTCAACTGAGTACTTGGTCACGTGAAAAAACAAGGGACTAAAGCATCTTAATAGTTGTTACCAGTATAGTCCTTTAACTATGTCTATGGAACTCAGAAATGTGCCTAGGCAGATGGAGAGAGCAGCGGCCATGATGGAATGAAATGCCATAATGAAACACCAGAAGTCGAACAGCACATAAACAAATGAAAGCGCTGCATGCAGGGTCATAGAAACAGCAAAATAATGGAGCTCTAATGTGCACATTCCATGACAGGCAACACTGCAATTCCAATGTCAGTAGTAATAGTCAAGCAGTGTACATAGAGACACATAATTTCGAGTGGAAGCACAATGTATTAAATAGCCACATGAGAGGATGAATGGCATAAATCTTGATCCTCCTTAAAAAGGGTATAAAATTCTAATTCCATGTAACTGGAGATAAAGGGCATATGCAAGATGTTATAGCAGCAAAATAAAGGTGCAAACAATGCAAAGTGCATACACAGGCAATAATAGCAGCAAGGTAATGTGCAAATTGGATTGCAGTTATAGCAGCAAAATAGAGATGCAAACAATGCAAAGTGCATACACAGGCAATAATAGCAGCAAGGTAATGTGCAAATTAGAGTGCAAATAATGCAAAATGCAAACACACACAATAATAGCAGCAAGGTAAGGTGCAAAAGTGCAGAGCCACGGTCACAGTAAAACTGTATATACAGAAAGAAATTTTCAACATTCTGGCTGATGGAATAAAATGCAATTGCATACATTTGTAGCAGCATGATGAAGCACAAATGCAATGGTTGAAAGATAAAAATCTATAAAAGTGCGTGATATAGTAATCTGGCCCCATTAGAAGATGAAATAAAGTGAAAGTGCATAACAGCATAATACTGTGCAAATATGCCGGGCCTAAGTGCCGGAATCAATGGTAGCAAAAAATACAAAATGTCAGCATCATAAAAAATATCAGCCTCAATACTATGCAATTATACGGGAGCCAGTGTGACAACAATAAATACACATAAAATGACAAAGTCCATGGCTGACCAATTAAGAGGAAAAGATGTAAAAACATTATTTTTGCCTAAAGATCAGGAATCTAACATGGGCTATAAGGATAAGGATTAACTACTATTAGCCAATATCAAAAATAGTAGTTAATACTAGTGCAGAACTCAAAAGCCATAATCCACTGCAGGACTACAGACACAAGGAAGGCCGAGTTACATAGACAAGAAAAAGAAAATTAAAGAAGAATAAACAAGGACAATAAAGAGCTCAAGTCCCTAAGGGTCGTGCTACAGCAAAAAATAAAATAGTTGAACATAGACAATCTGAACACTAAAACACCGATGAAATAAGGTGTAAAATAGAACAGACAGGCCAAGGATGTAATATATTAGGAGAAAGAGTTACCAACTAAGAAAGCCTATGCCAAAAAACAACTGCAAAAGGAGAGATGACAAAGACATAAACCATAACTTCCAAATTTAAGTCCCCAAAAATGTATAAAGCTCCTCATCAAGGTTATGTCCATGGGGAAACTTGGTATCAAGATCCAAGATAAAGCGTGTTTCCAGTTGTCTCAATTTTAGGACGCGGTCTCCACCCCTAGGATGGATAGGAATATGTGCAACCGCAAAGAATGTAAGCAAATTAACATCATTCTCATGCTCCTGCTGAAAATGTTTGGCCATGGGGTACGCGGGATCCAAGTTTTTGATGGCCCTAAGATGCTGGAGAATTCTGAGCTTGAGCTTGCAGGTAGTGCTCCCCACGTACCATTTCTTACATGGACACGAAAGGACATAAACAACAAAAGTGGTGTCACGGTTAATGGAGTGATTAATAATTTGATTGCATTTAGTGATTGGATGCAAGAAGGATTTACAAGGGATGGCATGTGCACATGCTTTACATTTGGCACATTTGGTAAAACCAATGGGGGACACCGCCAGCCAATTTGAAAAGGGAGGACTAGAGACACTAGGAGACAAAAAACTGGAGACAAGCTTGTCTTTGAGCGAAGGTACTCTTTTGTACGTAATGGTAGGGCATTTAGAAAGTAAAGGGCATAAATCTTTATCTAGGATCAACACGCGCCAGTGTCGTTCAATGATCCTGCGGACACTGTGAGAAGCATTGTCAATGGAGACAATGAGTCTGGGTTCATCATCTGCTAAGGTCTTATTAATTTTGGTGCCATACAATAGTTTGTCCCTAGACAGTCCTCGGGCTTTAATATAGGCCATTTCAATGATGCGTTTGCTATAGCCTTGTTGCAGAAAATCAATGGCCATGAGAGCACAATGGTGGTCAAAGGATGCCAAATCCGTACAATTCCTACGGTAACGGATAAATTCACCGTACGGAATACTTCTTTTACATGGTACTGGGTGGCAGCTAGTAGCATGCAGTGGTAAACCAGTATTTGAGGGTTTCTTGTGTAAGACAGTGTGGAAGCCAGATTTATCTAAAGTGACTACCACATCAAGGTAAATCACCTCGGTGGTGCTGTGACATTCTGTAAAGCATAAATTGGTTACATTGGTGTTAATACTTCTCACAAACAACTGCCAATCAGTTTCGCTGCCCTTCCAAATAACAAAGATGTCGTCAATGTAACGCCACCATGCCACAATTTGAGTAGAGAAGCTGGATGCAAGCAAATCGCATAGAAATGTAGCCTCCCACCAACCTATTGTTAAATTCACATATGATAGGGCAAAGGTACTACCCATAGCAGTTCCCCTAACTTGTCGGTAATAGGCACCATCGAACAAAAAAACATTGTTAGTGAGGCAAAAAAGCAACATCTCCAGAATCATCAAACTATGTCCATGATGATTCAATGAACGTGTCTCCATAAAAAATTGACAGGCGTGTATTCCTACTTGATGGTCAATAGATGTATAGAAAGAAACAACATCAAGGGTAGCCAAAAGAAGACCCTCTTCCCAGGGGGTGTCATTAATATGTTGTAGAAAATCCCTTGTATCCTGCAAATAAGAAGGTAGAACAGAAACAAAAGAAAACAAGGTCTCGTCAATAAATTGGGCCAGATGTTCAAGAAGGGAACCACATAAGGTAACAATGGGTCTCCCGGGAGGGTGGATGAGAGATTTATGTGTTTTAGATAAGAAATAAATGGTGGGAACAGTATAGCAAGAGGGAACAAGAAATTTGACAAAGTCCTCTTCCAAGAGTCCAATAGCAACCCACTTGGTACAAAGAGCATTAAGTTCCAATTGAATATCAGGGAAAGGATTCTTGGCTAGTTTGGTATAACATAGCCGATCCCTTAGGTGACGGTTGGCTTCGGTGACATAATGGACTCGATCTTGGATCACAATGATCGACCCCTTATCAGCTTGCTTGATAACAATATTGGGCAGTTGTTGAAGTTCGCCTATAGCTTTGAGTTGTGAAGCAGTGAGATTATATTTGCCTTTGTCCGTGCTCGTACATACTTTTCTGAGGTCACTAACACAGAGATCATAAAAAGCTTCCAAGCAGCCACCCAAGGGGAACTGGGGATTGAATTTAGATTTATTCTTAAGTCTTGTACGTACATCCCAGCTAGGGTCGATGTCAAAACCTGTGAAGTCAGCATTGGTAGAATCAAACTGTGAATCTTCAAGGCTAGCCAGATTCATAAGTACTGGAATATCCGAGATCTGGAGGTCAGTACAGCCAGTCCGAGGGGCAGGAGGCTTACGGACCTTGGGATTGATACTAAAGAATTTCTTCAGTTTTATCTTGCGGAAGAATTTGTCAAGGTCCAGACGAGCTTGAACATAATCGAAGGCCTTAGTAGGACAAAAGTTAAGACCAAGTGAAAGGACAGAAGTTTGAGATTTAGTAAGTACATGAGAAGACAGATTGATGATTTGACATAGCTTCATGGTATCAGTAGTTATTTTTTGGCTCCAGAGCGCGTTGATCTGCTCTCCTGATTTGCGCCTGAGCCGTTTCCCACGCTGGCCTCGGCGAGTCCTTTTCGGTATTTCTGTCCCTTGCCTCTGCCTCTTGGTTTGCTTTGACCTCTGCCACGTTTTTGATTTTTCCCGGGCTGACAAAATAACCGCATCTCGTCTAAAAAATTTAACTCAGCCACTGGCTCGTCAGTTTCAGAAGCTGACACATCCGATTCGGATGAGATGGTGCCAAGATCACCGGATGCGGTAAGAACAGGTTTGATGGCGGGATTTTTCCGTAAAGAATCAAAACGTTTGGCAAAAGTAAATATCCTTCCGGTCTCATAATCAATTTTGTCCCTTATAAACTTGCAGTGTTTGCGCTGTTTAATATCCTCTTCATATATGATCAGGGCCTCATCAATTTTTGTATGCAGCTGTTTGCCCTCCTCTGTACTGGGAACTAGCTTAAGTTCAGTTTCCCTTTTAGCCAATTCTTTGAGAGCCATTGCTCGATCAGATTTAGCATATTTAACCAGAATAGTGAGAAAATGGGCAGAACAGTCCTTACTCGCATCCCCCCATTCTTGAAGCATGAGAGGATCTTGATCCTCGAAGGAGGGCATTGTCATAATACGGAGTCCTCGAGCTACACGCCCTATGTCCAAGTAATTCTGAAGTGAATGCTCCTCCCACCATTTAGAAATTTCCTTTTTGCACAGCTTCTCGATGTCTTTGAGTAAAGCGATTTCAATACTATAATTGGGATTAATCTTTTTTGCCCCCCTGGTAGGCAGACCAAGGGGCATCTCCTGCTGCTCACAGAACAGATCCTTGGCCTGAATGAGACGAGCTGCTGCCCAGGCGTCCTGCATGTTGAGCCACTGTATCCCAGCTATTACAAAAATGGTGCAAAAATAAGAACTAAAGACCTACAATGTGTGAGCTAACATGTGCTGAATTGAGGGCAAAAAATCAGGACTGCGGCATGCCAAATCATTACCCATAGGCAATATGGAATGGCAGCAAAAGAAGCCGGTGTAGGACAGAAGACCATACAATCCCATTCGTGGTGAAAGACAAGGGAGTAAAGCAAGCACATGAGGGGAAGCACCTACCTTGGGGCCGAGATCCACGCGTCCTCCGGCACGATTCACCCTTACCAATGGACAGGGCTCCTTGGGCTCGCCTCCATTGCGGGTATGGCTACGATCCAGTCAGCAGAGTAATCTGACACCAGCGGCAATGAATCTGAGCAAAAAAACGCCCCTGAACAGAAGCGGGCCACAATTGCAAGAAGCGGTGCTGGTTCAACACGGTGCGCGCCGTGCAAAAATATATGTCAACAAAAAGAGGAAAATGAACCGCACTCTCCGCAGTCAATTAGAACAGTGAATGCCCAATTTCTAAACGGAAAAAGCACAGCGCACAACACTAGAAAGGTCATTAAAAAATTATTTAATGTTGCACAAAGAAATTGTTTAAAATAAACAAAAAAAATACAAAGTATGACTGGAACAGCAGCAAAAACAGAGGCATATATATTATTAGCAATGGAAAAACTTTTTTAAAGGGACGTTATGGTTAAAAGTAAAACCGGTGGGGCGCTGTTGCGCCGAAGTAAGATGGCCGCCTATCTGCGGAGCTCCAAGCTGGGAGAGCGTACAAATCCTGAAAAAGGACCATATTGTTGCGGCTATCCTCCTGTGTACAGGCGGTGCTTCTTCCTGAACACATCCGCTGCACTCCTGCGGATTCCTGGCCCCCGCGGCGCCCTGGGGACCGTACTGCTGCCCTCCGACTCCGGGACTGAGTGGGCCTGGCAGCTCCGCTCCGCGGCTCCACCGGCTGCGGCTCTCCCTCCTACTTCAGGGCGCGGCGCTGCGGGCCGCTGTGGGGGAGGGGCGCCGGAGCCCTCCTCGTTGGCCCGGGCTGGCCGGCTCCCGTGGGGGCCCCGCGCTCCATCGACGGTCTCATCACCCTTCCTGCAGACCCCACGCACCCTGCCTGGGACTGTGACCGCCTGCATCTTCAGGCTCCCGCGGCGCTCGTGACGCCGCACTGTCGGGCTCCCCTGTCTCGTGCCGCAGGGAGCAGAGACATCACCGCGGACCCCTGCTTCTCCGCACCACCTGCCTTCGGCGCCCCCCCTCCAGCGAGACGTAGCCCCCTGATCCACGACAAGGTAGAGGAGTGCGGGGGGAGGGGGCCGCTTGGTTTTCTCCCGTCTCCTACGATCCTGGGCTGCAGTTGAGCCTGTGTGCTGGGCTAGCCACCGTGCTACTTCTCCCTGGCTGCTGTCCCTTGTTCGCTCCAGCGGACCCTGCCTGCATTGACTTTGGACCCTGAGCCCCAGCGGACACTTGTTCTTGGGCACCGCAGCTTTCTCCGGCTCCATCTCGCCTGCCCCCCCCTACCGATCCACCCCACGCCTGTGGCGCGGCGCCACATCAGATCGGAGGGCGTGTGGGGGTGCGGCTGTGTCCTGCCTCGGAGGTCCGTGCGGCCACCCCATCCACTTGCTGCGGGTTTGGCTGACCACCACTTGTTTCCCTGCCGCCCCGGCGGCTGACACGGCTGAGGGGCCTCGCTCCGGCGCTACTTCTCTCCCCTGGTGGTCCGCGCCTGCCCTCACTGTACCATCGTCCTTCTCTGCCCCCCCCCTTCTTCGGCTACTGGTTGCTGCCTGCAATTACAACTCTGGATCCGGACCCCTCACTGGGCAACCTTCGTGTAATACCCCTCTCAGCTCCACTTCTAGCCCACGGACAATTGGCTTCCCTCACCTGTCACCAGCCAACCCACTGCTTACCAACTGTGTGGGCTCTCCAGTGCTCCCAGGCCCTTGCTAGCAGTCCGTCAATAAAACCGGAGCGCTGCTTGTGGAAGGGCCCTCGGCTACCCACTGGCAACCCCACTTCTGGCCTACCCCTCTGGTCCTTGTGCCCGGCGGTCTCGCTCTGTGTGCTCTGGTGGGGACCCCTGGTGTCTCCCCCAGCCTCGTTAGCTGCTCTCCACGCCTTCCCTCGTTCCCCCCTGGGCGTCCTGCGGGCCGTCGATCGGAAGGCCTCCTGCCATACCTGCACCGGATCCTGGACGCCGGACGTGTTCTATCACCATGACCAAAGGAGCCGGTTCTAACAAGAAGCAGGCCTCGCTAAATATGTTTGCTAAAACTCCCTCCAAGCCGCTGACTGACCCCCCAGAGGAGTCGCCAGTCACTGCAACTCCCTCTACCTCCGACGACGCGCAGAAAATGATGGAATACATGCGAGAGGGTTTCACCACGCTCCGCACTAAGCTGGATGATATGAATGGGACTATCTCATCCATAAAGGCCCATATCGAAAGAACAGACAGCAGGATCGCTGAGATCGAGACAAGGGTTGGCACCGCAGAGGACGACCTGGTCTCCCTTCGCACAGCTGTGACCACCCTGACCAGCCGGGTCTCTATGGTCGAAAAGAAAAATGACGACCTCGAATCCCGCTCCAGGCGGAATAACCTCCGCATTGTGGGTATTCCGGAGGACATCGGGGAGCCCATGGAGGACTATGTAGAGCGCACCCTTTTGACCCTCCTGGATAGCCCCAAGCTTTCGGCACAATTTGCAGTGGAGCGAGCTCACCGCTCTTTGACCGCTAGACCCAGGCCGGGTGCCCCACCCCGCCCTATCATTGCCAGAATCCTCAATTTCCGTGACCGCGACGCCCTGCTCCGTGCGGCCAGGGCCAAGGGTGAGCTTCATCTTGGGGCGGCAAGGATACACTTGTACCTGGATTACTCTGTGGCTGTGCAGCAGGAGCGTAAGACCTTCCTTGCAGTGAAAAAGAGACTCCGGGACCTAGGGGTCAAGTACTCCATGCTCTTTCCCGCCAAACTGAGGATTGAACACTCTAATCAAACACACTTTTTCACTATCCCCGAAGAAGCCTCGAAATTTATAGATGATCACTTTCCTGGTTGATGTAAACAATGTTGACATAGGTTGTATGGTTTCTCAATGATTGCTGTGGTACCTGGGCCGCGGGTCGGGCCGCCATGGCGCTCCCCCACCGCGATTGCCACTATTCATCGTACTTTATTGTAGTTCATGTTGCTGATGTTGCTTCATTTCCTATCTGTGTGGGTGTGTTCACGCACCCTGCTGTTGCACCGCTGACTGTAATGACCATTTCTCTTGGGTCCCTTCTCTGAATCACCCGACATTTCATCCCAGTTACTTTGGTCGATTTGACCGTGGGACCCAGGCCCCTTCTAGCTAAATACGCACCCAACTATGTTGCTACCGCGTCTTGTCACACGGCTGCACCACAATCACCGTTGGGCCATCTCGCTCATAGATTTGGTCCCGAGGTAACTCACATGCACTCTAAATGCCCTGCCTAATCCTACTACGTAGCACAACTCTCCTTACGCTCTCCCAGTCCGGCGCGCCACTGCCCGGCTGCAAGCAGACCTCCAGGCGTTGATGCCTAAAAGTTTACGTTTGTTGTGGTTGTGTTTGGGTTTCGTCCCTCTGATTGGGGGAGGGATGTGGGTGGGGGCTAAGTTGGGAATGTTATGGTTTGTAAAAGTCTTGACAGCCTTCAGAGGCGCCGCAGGCACCGCGTTCAATCAATTCACACATATGGTCGGTAGGCCGCATACTCCCAGGGTACACGCCGTTCACCTTACTGGAATCCACTTTTATCTATTCCACCATCACCCCTTCAAATATGGTTGATACAACTTTGACCTTTATGAGCTGGAACGTCAGGGGATTGGGCAACTATAAAAAGATGAGACAGATTCAGCTTCACGCCGAACGCCACGGAGTGAAGATCCTATGTCTACAGGAAACCCATGCTCGCTCGGAGCACTGTGAGCGTTTCGCCAAGCAATGGGGCCCCCAGAGGTATTATACTAATTATTCCACTCAGAGCCGTGGCACCCTCACCCTAATACATAAAAGCCTGAAGTTTACGTGTCAGCAGTCCCACATAGACCCGCTCGGTAGGTTTGTGCTCATCACCGGTATATTACAGCAACAGGAGATAGCCATCCTGAACATATATGGTCCCAACGTCGACGACCCTGACTTCTACCTTCATCTGGCCACTCTGCTCGAGAGCTACCCCCTAATTCCTATTCTATGGGTCGGTGACTTCAACACGATACTAGATGTCACCCTGGATAGATCGGGTTCTCGTCCCCGCCAACTTTCTAGGGCAGCATACTCTATCCTTACCTCGCTCCCCCGCTTGGCATTGGTGGACGCCTGGCGCCTGATGTATCCTGATGACCGTACATACTCCTTCTACTTCTCAGTGCATGATTCCCACTCCAGGATAGATAGGTGGCTCGTCACAGATATACTCGTTAGATGCATTACCCACTTTGCCAGTCTTCCCAGGACGCTATCAGACCATTCACCTGTACTCATCTCTTTAAACTGGGGATTAGATGCCAATAAAACAAGACAGTGGAGGCTGAGCCCCCACGCGCTCCTTGACCAGGTTTTCGTATCTGAGCTTGAGACCTCTATCGAGGAATACTTCGAGATTAACTTACATTCTGTCTCAACACATGCGGTGCTCTGGGAAGCCTTTAAAGCACACACTAGAGGGGTTGCCATCTCCAAGTGCAGTGGTATACTTAGGGACATCCGTGCCGATATCGCTGCCAGCGAATCGGCCCTGTCCGTCTATGAATCCCAATATGCGGAGGACCATTCCCCGGCTACGCTAGCGCTGCTGGGCTCTGAGTTGGACAGGTTCCGTGGCCTTGCTGAGCGCGAGGTTAGGTTCCTGGATTCCCCTCAATCAGCGAGGAAATATGGCGAGGGTGAACGGCCTGGCAGAATGCTAGCTAGACTGCTGCGCCGCGAGTTTGGTGCCCCCCATATCCCAGCCATTTCTAGACCAGATGGCACACTTGCCACCTCGCCGCAGGACATCAATTCTGAGTTCCTCGCATTCTACACGTCCCTGTACTCGGAGGTAGACAGTTCCCAGGTTTCCGACATCAACTCCTATTTAGAGAGTCTTCCTCTATCAGTCTTGTCGAACAACGCTAGCGCCTCCCTCGAGAGGCCTTTCGCCCTAGAGGAAATTGTGGAGGCCATTGAGTCACTGGCATCCGGTAAAGCCCCTGGCCCCGATGGACTTCTATAAACTATTCAAGGCCCAATTGGCACCGCACCTACTGATGCTTTGGGAAGAATCATGCGACAGGGGCATACTTCCACCGTCCCTCCGGGAGGCATTGATTACAGTGCTCCTTAAATCAGGTAAAAACCCTACGCAGTGCAGCTCATACCGTCCCCTTTCTCTGATCAATAGTGACATTAAAATATTTGCCAAACTACTTGCTAATCGCTTAGCCCCGTACATGTCCCACATTATCCATCCGGATCATGCCGGCTTCGTCCCCGGCAGGTCCACTTCCCTGAATTTGAGGAGACTTTTCAATGTAATCAGCAGGATCGACCCTGCCACTCAGGCAGTGGCGGCTGCATTGGACATGCAAAAAGCATTTGACTCAGTCTCATGGAGATACCTGTGGTGTGTTCTTGAGAAATGTAACTTCGGTCCTAATTTCTGCACCTGGATAAAGCTCCTTTACACCGCCCCGTCCGCCAAAGTCCGCACAGAAGATAGGTGCTCTTCCCCCTTTCAGATTTTTAGAGGAACACGCCAGGGATGCCCCTTCTCCCCGCTTATCTTTGCTATTGCCATGGAGCCCTTTGCTGACATGATTAGACAATCGCACTCGCACAGGGGGTTGCGCACATCTGACCAGACCGACATAATCTCCCTCTACGCTGACGATACCCTGCTGTTAGTTCGATCCCCTTTAGTCAACCTTTTGCCTATACTGACGGATGTGGCTCGTTTTGGTGACATATCCGGTCTGAGGATTAACTGTTCTAAATCTGTATTGTTTCCACTCACAGACTCCACACAGGCTCCCCCCGAGCTACATGGGTTCAACTGGTGTCCTAATAGCTTCACCTACTTAGGGGTGGTGGTCTCCCGGCACACACCTCAGTTGCGCGATGATAACTTCCATACTTATCTAACTACCCTGGAGGCTAAGGCCGCCAGCTGGACTAAACTTCCCCTCTCGCTTGCAGGCAGGATTGGAATACTCAAAATGATTGTATTACCTCTATTACTGTACCGATTTACTAATCTGCCTTTATGGCCAGGAGACAATTTTTTTCGAACGCTTCGCAGCATATGTAACACCTTCCTGTGGCACTCCGGGGCTGTCCGCCTCAAATTTTCCACACTATCCGCCCCTAAGGCGTTGGGCGGTTTTAGCGCACCCGATTTTGTCAGATACTGGGTGGTGGCCCAATCACAGTTTGCTGCATTTTGGTTCAATACTGTTGACCCCCCCACACTTTCGCCTCGAGAAGCTGTCTGTCTGTGACCGTGTGATCGGCTCCCTGATCCTCCAACCGATCCCCCCTGATTTGAACTCTGCGAATCCAGTGGCCAGCACATCCCTGGCCTTGTCCAAATTCTGGTCCATGGTTGACACTCCCTGTCCGTTCCACGGGGATCTCCCACTGTGGAACTTCCTGCCCGATGTTCCGCACGTTCCACTTTCAGTGGTCACTCGCTGGGCTACTGCGGGCTTCTTGACTCTGCGTGATGCCTTTGAGCAGGGGAACTTTATAGAATGGTCTGACCTTCCCCCCTCACTTAGGCGCCGACCCTCGGTGTGGCTACAGTACTCGTCACTCCGCGGACATCTTTAGGCCAGATACTCAGACTTCCCTGCCTTGCCCCCTGATGAACCGATAGTGGAGGAGCTCTGCTCCTATCTTTCCTTCAGAGGCAAAGTGTTGAGGCTTTACTCCTTACTACAGTCCAGAGCGGCCCCCCACTTCACCGAGCTGCGACGCAAATGGGAGAGGGATCTTGGCTCAGAGATCACTGATGAGAGGTGGGCTCGGATGTGCGCCCATACCCACGAGGTCTCCTACAATACTAAATTTAAACTCATCCAGTTCAAAATACTGCACAGGTATCATTATACACCTATGAGACTTCATCGTATGTCCGATGCTAACCCCCCCTCTTGTCCCAGGTGTGGCACAGACCAAGCTTCCTACATGCTCATGTTGTGGCTCTGTCCCCGGTTATCCCAATTTTGGCTAGACATTTGCTCTACATTGTCTGACATTCTGGAACACCCGATAACCCCCACCCCACTGCATTGCTTTTTCCATGACTTCCCTCAGTTGCCCCGAGATTCTAAGAAACTGGCAGGTCTCTGCATGCTGCTGGCAGTTCGCTGTATATTATTATGTTGGCTCCGCCCTAGAGCACCTACCTATACACAATGGCTTAGATCGGTCACATGGGCTCACGACACCAGCAGTCCTGGAGTGCGATGCAGTGTTCCCGCTCCAGGCCGAGGGATGTCTGGCCGAGATTTTGAGACTATGGGCCTCATTACACGGTAGGCGGTGAGACATGGCGCTATTAGCGCCATGGCTCATGCCGGTAAAATACCGGCACCGCCTTGGCGGAAAGGGGATTTACCGCCCCATTCCAAGGTTGGAGGGGCGGTAAATCCCCTTTCCGCCATTGCCCTTCCCCATTCCCATTTCTGCCCCATAGGGCTCTATGGAAATGGGGAAGGCGCTAATTACGGCACCGCAATTTTGCGGTGCCGTAATTAGCTCCGAGGTCCCTTAGCGGGTTGGATTTTAACGCCTGCAAGAAGCAGGCGTTAAATCCTCCAACCCGCAAAGGGACCTCGTAGTACGGCGGTAAGGGTTAACGGTCACCGTTGCCATTAACGGTGACCGTTAACCCTTACCGCCGTCCGTGTAATGAGGCCCAATATCTCTGCCCTGGCCTCACCATCAACTTCCGCCTCTGCTTCCCCAGGCGGTCCCCCATAGTGGATGTCCTGTTAAAATGTATGTATTAATAACTTGTACTCTCCATTCTTCCAAAACGTCATATTTTGGTACATTTTGTATTGCCTAAAATTCTCATTGCGTGCTTTCTGCACTGGTGCCATGTGGCTCCCTCTGTTTTCTTTGTTGGGCTGTCAAGTTAATAAAAAGAAGTTTAAAAAAAAAAAAAGCAAAACCGAAAACCCCCTGAAATTTGCCAGTTATGGTAAGCTAAGCAACCATAACTCACGCCACCACCGTGCACTTCTAAAACTAACACTAACACCCAGGACATCAAAGATGACATCAAAATCCTAGTTGGCCTGAGGAGAAGAGAGCATCCCTCTTATTGAGGATTACGAGGGGAACTCAAAGACATATTAGCTCAAGTAGTGAATCCTCCTACAGGTTGCGCTGAATTTATAGACTCAACTATACAGTTAGATCACCGACTGCAGAACCGGCATTCTGATAGGGCCAGATCGGAACCTAAGTCTTTCTATGTTCGTTCAAAAGATTGTAGAACACGTCCAGCGACTAAAGGTCACTCTGAACCAATGCAGTTAGGAGGTGTCCCATTTCTAAGGAAGAAAGAGACAAAAGAACACAGAATCTATGCCTCTATTGTGGATCAGCATGTCACCATTTGCGAAATTGTCCAGTGAAACCACCACCGAAACCAGTGGGAGCAGTAGACCAGGCAGATAGAAATATCAAAGAAAACAAGCCCACGGAAAACTCCAACGCCTGACAAGTGGAGAGGTCGACTTGTCGAGCCTGAAGAAGGAAATTCAGCTCTCTCATTTCGTTGTTCCAGTTATCATAAGCAGTGACCTTCAACCTTCCCAGACATATGCTCTAGAAGCATATGTCGACAGTGGGGCGATAGGGACTACATGGATTAAGAGCTAGCAAGCAGGATGAAGGCTGTGGTAGAAAAGGTCACCGCAGTAGATGGGACTCAACTGATATCCGTACCAGTGACAAAGTGTACTGAAGTTTGCACCTTGCTTTGCCAGGAGGGAAATCGAGAAAAGATCTTGTTTGACCTAATTAGTGCTCCACAATTTAAAGTGATTCTAGGGAACCCATGGTTAGAGAAACATAAACCACAGATTGATTGGCGTGCCAAGACCTTAGTATTTACAGAAGATTGCAGACATTCGTGCTATGTTCAAGACGGAACCTTTGAAAGGGAAGTTCAAGTGATATCAAGTGAAGAATCCACCGTAGGATTAATAGGAACTTCCACCAGAGTACAGGGATTTCCAAGCAGTATTTAAGAACAGGCTAACGTGCTACCCCCTCATCGGCCTTATTATTGTCAAGTTGATTTGATCCCTGGTTTGAAGACACCATGCTTTAACTGAACAGGAAAATATTCATTTGAAGACCTATTAGGAAAACTATCATGCTAATGGTTTAATTTGACGCTCCAAGTCCCCGATGGCATCTCTTTTGTTCTTTGTACCCAAGATGGAAGGGGACCTTCGTACTTGCATAGACTATTGTGCCCTAAACCAGATCACAGTAAAGAACCAGTTTCCCTTCTACTCATTCCTGTGCTAATGGATGAAGTTAAGGATGCCAACATTTTCACTAAACTAGATCTTCAAGGAGCTTACCACTTAGTGAGAATAAAGGAAGGAGACAAATGGAAAACTGCCTTTCGCACAAAATACGGTTGATACGAATACAAAGTCATGCCCTTTGGCCTCTGCAACGCCCCCAAAACTTTCCAGAATTTCATGAATGATATTTTATGTGAATTACTCGATGTCTGTACCGTAGTGTACCTTGATATCCTAATTTAATCAAGCTCGGTTCAAGAACACACCACCCATGCAAGAGCAGTGCTTACGAAATTACGGCGACACAAACTATTTGTCAAGCTTGAGAAATGTTCATGCGACCTCAGTGGAGTTTCTGAGATTCATACTGTCACCAAAGGGAATTCAAATGGACAACCGAAAGGTTGACACCGTCCTGAATTGGCCTTCCCCTACGTCAGTTAAAAGGCGTCCAAAGTCTTTTGGGATTTGCAAACTTCTACAGATGCTTCGTAGAAGGATTTCCCCCACATCACATTTCCATACATCCAATAACTTAATTATTGCAAAAACACAAGACATTCTCCTGGACCAAGGAAGCTGAAGAGGCTTTTCAGACCTTAAAAGAAAATTTGACCACTGCTCCCATTTTGAGACACCCACAACCTGAGCTACCATTTATCGTACAAACGGATGCCTCCAGTGCTGCAATGGGAGCTTGTTAAGACGGATTTCTGAACTCTGTCCTGGAGGCGCAGAGGTTCAGAAGGCCAGCCCAGTTTATTGGAACAGGGTAACCTCTGGACAAGCCAGACCAATCAGGGTAGCGATCACGGCGGTCAAGACTAGGTCTCAAGAGGGGTGAGGGTGACTGAAAGCCCGCAATGAGCACACAAAGCAAGGACACTTACAAATTACTCCAAGCAGGTGTTATACTAAAAATATATACACATTTATTACAAGGCCTTTGTAACATTGACCGTAGCGAGAAATCACAATAAAACTCAAGTAAACCAACACATACCAAACCAATACAATATATATACAAATACAAACGAGTCTAACGAGTTAGACGCACGAAATTTGTAGACCACCTAGATGGGGAGGAAAACAAGGCAGTGCGACTAATAATTAGACCCAGTCTGCCTTCAGAGGCACCTAACTAAAAGGAAGTCCAAGCCCTACGAAGAGTGGAGCCTTGTGCTCAAAAGTACCTGCACACGCTGGTGCCAACGGGCGAAAAGGGGAGACTCTTCGAGGGAATCAGGCAGTTTAGTTCGGTGAACAAATGAAGATGAACAGAGCTCTGCGACTCAAGCGCAGCCTCCACTGTGGGCAGAAACAGAGCGCGAGTACGGAAAGGCGTGCTGTTAGACACAGCGGGGAAAAGCTATGGGCTCCTGCAGGAGGGCAACCAGTTCCTAGCGATGCTACTCACCGGTCCCCGATGCAAGCAGACCCAGGCTTCTCCGCGTCAGTTTCAGTGCTGGCAGGTTCAGATAGGAGCAGGGGACGTCTCGTCGTCGTGTAGATTCCGCAGCAGCAGAAGTTGAGTTGAGGGCGTCCCAAACGCAGTGAACCCGCACAGTTTGTTACCACAGCCGAAAAACGGAGCGGCCGTGTGTATTTCTGCCCAATGTACACTACTCACTTCAGACCTGGGAACGCCAAGTGTACGAATCGTGAGAGTGACAAGGACTCGTAATACAACACCACCTGACGGTGGTTACAGAGCAAGGCTCCTGGGTAGGCTGGTCAGTCTGCTGGATGGCCCAGAGACACTTCCGAAGGCTTATGTGCAGGAGATGGTGAAGATGCCGAGAATAGTTGTTCCCACTATTCCAAGGGTCGAAGTACCAGTACAGGCCTTCTCGTTCGATTAGAGGTAGAAAGGGTTTCACAAAGCGACAGCAGTGCAGAGGAGCAGCCCTTCAGCGGGTCACCAGCGATTCCTCGGTTCAGCCTCGTGGTTGCAGGATACTTGGCTCCTGTATTCCTTTGTTCGTGAGAACTCAGGAGATCGACCTGGTAGTGGCGTTTCCAGCCCCCTCTTATCCACGGTTCCCTTCGTGCCAAAACGGAGGGGACCCAATGGGAGATCCGCTCATAAAACACTCACACCATCTGTGGACCTCATCACGGACCACGGGGGTCCCAGGCATTCACACCACCCTAGACTCTCTGGCGCCCAGGATGTGTATTGGGACCAGACATCCCAGCCCCCATCCTTGAGGCACACACCAGGCCTGTAGAAGCCCGCGAAAGCATCTGTGTTTCGCGGGAAAGTACATGCCCAAATAAGGAAGGCCCTGGGTCGGCACGAGCTGGGGGAGGTGAAGGGGGCAAGACGGTCAGCGGACAGGACAAAGAGCCTCGTGGTCTGGCCATTTTGGGAGCCAGGCCACCATTTTGGGCTAAGCGCGAGAAATGCTCTTAAAACACCAAAAGGAGCTCAAAAACACAAGAAACGATCGCTGCCACCAATCCCGTCCGTGATTCACTTGCACCGTTCATTTACAATCCAAAGAGAGTATCTGGGGCCTGTAGAAGACTAGAGACCCAAGAGAGCAGTAACTTAGCTTACAGTGCCCTCTTGTCCCATGTTGCACGAAAGCTGCAACATGATAAAGAAACTATGGAAAACAACGTTTCCCGGTACTGACTGTCTTAAGGGCATGTCAGTTTCCCCGTAAGAATGGAGCGAAAGCCCAGAGGAGTGGGCAGAAGGCTGCACTTCTCTGACAAAGTCTTGATCATGGTGAAAACAGCAAAAAGTTTAGGGGTTGCCACATGGAAGGAAAATTACCCACAATTATGAAATCTTTCCTAACAGAGCTGTATTATCCCAGAAAGATACTAAAACCGGACAGCTGCATCCAGTGGCCTTTTGGTCAAAGACACGTTCAACTGCAGAATTAAACTAAAGCATTATAAATGAGGAATTACTAGCCATAAAGAAAGCTTTTAAAGAATGGAGACACGGTCTGTTAGGGGCCCGGCCTACTGTCACAGTTTTACCAGACCACCGTCACATGCAATAATTACACAACGTAAAGGCTCAATCATCTCGACAACTACGTTGGGCATTGTTCTTTGTAGAATACGATTTCATTATCACTTAATGCCCAGGAGTACGTAATGGTAAAGCAGATGCCTTGTCACGGATAGGAGAGAAAGAAGAAATCAAAAGTACCTCAGACTAGTTAAATAAAATTCCGGAAGAAAAAATGATAGGAGTTACAGGATCTTCGGAAGAAGACTTAAAGGCACACATTCTCCTCAGTATGACTACTTCAGAGTTAGAGGCCTGGAAATCCAGAGGACCCAAGTTTGATGTTCAAGAAGGTTCACCTTATTTCCAGAAATCAGCTCTACCTACCAAATCAGGAACTACAAAAGGAAAGTTATGGTAGATTACCATAGAGCCGTATTTGGACGGCCACCCTGGAATCGCTAAGACTACGGCCAAAGTCCAAAGACACTTCTGGTGGCGCAAGGACATCATAGATTTTGTTTGAACTTGTGGTATTCGTGCTCAAAACAAAAGCTCTAAGCAGAGACCCGCAGGACTACTGCAACCGTTACCTGTCCCACCAGCCCCATTGCATACCATCTCTATGGACTTTATTACTGAATTGCCCCCTTGCTCTGGCTTTAATACGATCCTTGTAGTGGTTGACTTGTTTTCCAAAATGGCGCATTTCATTGTCCTCAAGGGGCTTCCTACTTCATCAGTCCTAGCAAAGGTATTCTTGGAACAAATAGTACATCTCCATGGATTTCTGTCTGCAGTGATCTCTGATATGGGAAGTCGATTTGTCTCCCAATTCTGGAGGAAGTGCTGTGAGTTGGCTAAAGTCAAAGTACTTTTATCTACAAGTTACCACCCACAAACTGACGGCCAAATGGAAAGAACCAATCAGACTCTAGAACAATACCTGCAATGTCTTCTCCACCAGATATATTATTCTTGGGTGGCTGTCCTCTGGATTGCCGAGTATGCGTATAATTACTCCGGAAACACTTCCACAGGTTATACTCCTTTCTACATACTTAATGGTTCACATCCTCGGACCTCTACCTTCGACCCAGTAGAAGCCTTAGAGATGCCTGCAGTACAGAACCTTCATGAGAATATTACCCACGTACATAAAGAGGTCCTGAAACATTTGACCACAGCAAAGGAAAGCCAAAAGAAATTTGCAGATAACCTTCGAAGAGAAGTCGGCGACAAGGTTCGGTTGTCTTCTAAACAAATTGCACATTCAGCCTAGATTTCGGGGCCCTTTTCCTGTAGAAACCATCGTTAATCCCGTAGCCGTAAAATTCAACCTGCCATCTCACATGCAAATTCATCCTGTATTCCATGTCTCTTTGCTAAAACCAGTGAACCCAGGGACCAGACTACAACCATCATAACAACCAATCATCATAGAAGGAGAACCAAAATTCGTAGTGAAAGAAATCTTAGATTCCAAGATTGTAAGAAAGAAATTATTCTACCTGATAGATTGGAAAGGGTTTGGTCCAAAGGACAGAACTTGGGAACTCAGTTCACACATTCATGCCCCCAAATTACTCCAAAGGTTCCATCAGAATCACCATACTAAGCCACGACCGGAGGGTCTATCCATGGGAGGGATCTTGGGGGAGTTAGCGGGGGACTGTCATGATCCCAACCAATGAGCACAGTGTACAATCTGGTCTCCCAGATAAACCAGGAACATTACCTCAGTCAGTGGGTCTAAAGTGAGTGTTAGTCTGGCATTCATGGCATTTACACCACTCCCAGCATCAGTTTTCATAGACTCTTAGTGTTAACATTGGTTTTATGCACCAAACATGGCTTCCGCAAGATCCAATTCATATCTGTCAGCGTGTTCCATTGATATTACAGAGGGAGCTACTTTAGCCCTGCCTCCGCGGAAAAGCTCGTTTTGCGTCTTCTCTGCTGACAGCAGGTAACGCTACGAAAGCTGTCTCCTCACAGAACCTGTCAAAAGGAGATAAATATTAAACATTAGTTTTACAAAAAAGACAACAGAATCTAACTTTATAGAAAAAAATGTACCGAACCGTTTTCTTAGAAGCAGTTCTTCAGTCAGCAGTGGTCGTTTATTACAGCAGCAGCCCCAGTCAGAAGTTCCTTTCACAGCCACAGCATCTCCGACCGCAGTTTTCTCCGAAACTGCAGCATTTTCAGTCAGAAGTTTTTTTCGCCGCCTCTGCATCATCCGAAAGGATTTTCCTCAGTTTACCGAAATTCTGCAGATAAAACAGAGGTATTTAATTAACCAAAGAACTGACTAGAAAAACACAAAAGAAAGTTAAATAATCTTATGTACCTGAACTATTGCAAGTTTCTCTCAGCACAGTTTGTTCTGTGTTTTTTCCTGAAGACTGCAGTTATTCCGTACAGTTGAACTTGCGTTATTAAAATTTTCCTCACCTTAAGTAACTTTGTAGTCTTCCGCAGCCATAAACTTTTCTGAATTCTGGAATCTGCAAAAGAAAGGTTAATTATTAGAAAGAGAGATCTCTCCAACATAGGGATAATTACAAGATATAAAGAATAGATATTTACCCAAAGACATTTTCTGGAAACGTATAGGCATTTTAAAGGCAAACAACATATTGAGTCGTCAGCATTCCAAGACTCCATTGTATTCCATTTCAACGCGTCCCCTGTAGAAACCAGGAAGGAGAGCTCCACACATAATAAGAACAGGTGAGAGGGGAGAATTACCAAAGTATATATGGGATACATTACTCACCGTACTCTTATTTCTGATGCTTGTATCGTCTTAGATTCACATGCTGTGCATAGGCCGACATCTAGTGGAAGCTGCAGAGTATTACAGTTTGTTTTTCGAAACTCAAAAAGGGATGTTGAATAGGGCATGCCAGTAATACTATCCCTAGTGTGACGTCCCCTGTACCCATGATCCCGCACGCGTGTAGGACCCTCAGATGGTATTTTTTCTGACATGAGGTAGCCTGAGTACAGAGTATCCAAGCAGATAAGATGGATAAGACCACAAGCATCAATGCGCCTTCTCTCAGAGGGGAGGAAGGGTGGGCGCATGTGAATCTAAGAAGATACAAGCATCAGAAATACGATTACGGTGAGTAATGTATCCCTTCTGATGTTTGTGAAATCTGCTTAGATCACATGCTGTGCATAGATTAGCGAGCAGTGTTAGAAGAAGGAGGTGGGATATGAGAAGGGTCATGAGTGAACAAATGTCAGAACCGCTTCTCCCACCTGTGTATCTGTCTTGGATTGAGTGTCAATGCAGTAGTGCTGAGTAAAGGTGTGAACAGAGCTCTATGTAGCTGCTTTGCAAATACTTTCTAGCGAGACATTTGCAAGGAACGCCAAAGTGGCTCCTGTGCCTCTTGTAGAGTGAGCCCTGGGAGTAAAAGGCAAAGTTTGGTCTGATAAAGAATAGCACAGTTGGATACAACTGACTATCCACCTAGAGATAGCAATCTTGGAAATGAGGTCGCCTTCTTTGCCTGGAGCGATGGAGACAAATAACTGACCAGTTTTCCTTAGCAGTCTGGTCTTGTCTAGGTAGTAGAGGACCGCTCTCCTCACATCTAGTGTGTGGAGTTTTATCTCAGCTGAGCTTTTGGGTTCCTGGAAGAAAGCCGGTAGCTCGATAGGCTGGTTCACATGAAATTTAGAAATGAATTTAGGGGAGAACCTAGGGTGGGTTCGCAAAACCTGTTTATCCTCATGAATAGAAAAGAAAGAATCCTGCACTGACAGAGCTTGAATTTCACTTACTCTTCTTATAGAAGTGATAGCCACTAAGAAGGCAGTTTTATAAGTCAGGTGTTTTAGACCAGAAGTGTGCATCGGCTGAAAGGGGGGTCCCCATGAGCTTAGCAAGTACCACATTAAGATTCCAACCTGGCGGCGGATTAGAAATTGGGGGGTGAAGTCTCTTTACTCCCTCCATGAAGGTTTTAATAACGGTATCTTCCACCAAGAGAGTTTACTCTTTGAGGTGGTGTAAGCTGACAAGGCCACCAGCTGGACCTTTAGGGAGGTAAATACCAACCCTGCGTCTAACAAATGGAGCATATAGGTTAGAATGTGAGATGGAGTACATTCGAAGGGGTTGATATTCCTTGACTGGCACCAGATAACAAAAAGATTCCATTTGTGAAAGTAACAGTGTCTGGTGTTGGGCTTTCTAGCTTCTTTCAAGATGTCCATGCATCTTTGTGGAAGGTTGAGGTGGCCAAACTCTGACTTCAGAAACCATGCTGCCAAGTTCATCGAGTTGGGCTGAGGATGCACTGTTAGCCCCTCGTGCTGGGAGAGAAGGTTGTACCGGCACAGCAGTTTGATGGGGGTCGCACACCACCAGTTTGCGCAGGTGTGGATACCATGGTTGTCTTGCCCATATAGGAGCAACTAGGATGAGCGTCATCGGTTCCCTGTGGATCTTGTTCACCACTTTCCTCATCAGAGGGGTTGGTGGAAAAGCGTGGGCAAATATCCCTGACCAATTCATCCAAAGGGCGTTCCCCTTGGAGCCTGGCTGAGGAAAGCTGAATGCAAAGTTTGGGGATTGCCTGTTTGCTTGTTGCAAATAGGTCTATAGTGGGGAAACCCCACTGAGAGAAGAGGTCTCCTACTACCTCTTTGTGTAGTCGCCACTCATGTTCCTCTGGGAGGGGATTTCTGCTCAGAGCTTCTGCTAGCGAGTTGAGCTCCCCCGGATCATGCTGGGATGACAGGTAAATCGTCTGTTTGAGTGCCCATTTCCAAATTTGCTGGGCAAGGACAGATTTTGAGAACGAGTGCCCCCCTGTTTAAGTAAAACATTGCAGTTGTGCTGTCTGTTAGGATCTGCACTGGCTGGTTGGATAGGAGGGGTTTGTATGCCCGAAGCGCTTTGAAGACTACCAAAGGTTCTAGCAGATTGATGTGGTTCTGAGCCACTGTGTGAGACCAGAGACCCTGAGCTGTGTGGTAAAGGTAGTGAGCTCCCCACCCTGCCAGGGAGGCGTCTGTTGTGACAACGGCCTGTATCTTTGGATCGTAGAAGGGTTTTCCCTTCGTAAGATTCTCTCTTGTCCACCATGGAAGACTCTGTACGAAACCAACACTAGATCGTCCCACTGACCACTTGCCTCAGACCACTGTTTCGCCAACCATTCCTGCATTGGTCGCATGCGCAGGCGCGCGTGGGGAACCAGGTAAATGCAAGACACCATCATGCCTAGCAAATGCATAGCTTTGCGCACCCTTATTTGGTGACCGGCCTGATATTGAGCAATTTGCAGTAACAAATTTCGAATTCTTTCCTCTGATGGAAAGGCCAACCCCTCTTGAGTATTTAGGACAGCTCTTAGGAACTGTTTTGAGGTCCTTGGCACCAGGCTTGACTTTTTCTCGTTGGTTGAGAAGCCCAATTGGAAGAGGATGTCGATGGTTCTTTGGATGTTTAGTCTGCAAATTAGGGGGGACTCCCCTGTAATGAGCCAGTCGTCAAGGTAAGGGTACACTGGGATTGGCTCCCTGCGTAGGTGCGCAGCCACTACCGCCAGAACCTTGGTGAATACCCTTGGAGCCAAGGCTATTCCAAAGGGCAGGACCTTGAATTGGTAGTGCTGGTTGGCTATCTTTAAATGCAAGAATCTTATGTGCGCTGGGAACATTGAAATATGAAAATAGGCATCTTTCATATCCAATGTTGCCATGTAATCCCCCCTTTTAGTAGAGGGATTACCTCTTGTAGTGTAGTCATACAAAAATGTTGTGGCTTGACATTCTAATGTTGTTGTTACCATTTTTACAGAAAAGAAATACAAAAAGTGCCCAATTACAGGTTCACAGGCTGAGAAGGCATTACGCTCCTGAGGAGTCCAGGTAAACGTTAAAGTTCATTTGTAACACCAATACCTCTTGGTATTTCTTCCCCCCTCCCCCCTAATTCCTCCTAGTACTTTTCCAAAGTTCTTATATTTTCTTATTGCCCTCTTGGCATATTTCACAGTTCACAAATGTCACTTTCCTCTTATTCAACGTTCTTTCCTTATCACGGTTTCCTTTGTACTCTGCTTCTAATATCTTTAGAAATTCATAACATTTCACAGAGACTTACAAATGTGCGACTTCACCTCGCTACTTTGTATCCTTGGCCCTCATTACAACTGAGGTGCTAAGTGCACCAACTTTACCACCATGGTGTAAACTACGTTTACACCATGGTGGATGGCGGATTTACCGCCCCATTACAAGGTGAGTGGGGCGGTAAATCCCCATTTCCCATTTTACCTTCCCCATTCCCATTTTTGCCCCATAGGGCATAATGGGAGTGGGGAAGGCGCTAATTACGGCACCGTAAATTACGGTGCCGTAATTAGCACCAAGGTGCCTTAGCACCATGGAACTTAACGCCTGCAAAAAGCAGGCGTTAAGGTGGGAATCAGGCGTTAAGGGTTAACGGTGGCGTTAACCCTTAACGCCTGAGTTGTAATGAGGGCCCTTGTCTTTTAACAATTGTTCTCTTCATTCACGTTTTATCGGCACACACACACACACAACCTTCAAATTACAGTCACTTTCCCTTTAACATCCACCAGACTTTTGTTTCCCTCGATAACTCACCGGCTATGTTAATTGGATTTCTTTAATCTCTTTCCTACAGCTCAAGGCCGATACCAACGCCTCTTCTGCTCCTTCCCAACTCCGCCGTTCACCAGGAAAGGTTGCAGGCCACTTCCTGGCAATTTGAAGGTTTCTGTCCTCTGCTCACTTTGTTTGCTCTTCGAATGCTCACGACCTCCCGAAAGCATGGAAATCTTGCCTGGCTTTCTCTGGATCCTCTCAACTGTCGTTCAGCCCGTTGGCCTTCCACTGCCTGGTTCGCATCAGCCTTGGTAGCGCTGGTCCTTCTCGTACCCAGCCTTGCTCAAAGTGTGCCTGTGTGCGCCACCTTTTATCTTCACAAAGAGTGTTAATAAGTGGGAGGTGTACATGGTTAGAGCTACTTGCCGGTCTCTGCCTGGCATCATTTCAGGGACAGGGCCAATGCAAGTCAGGGGAGGTAATCCTTCTGACCTCAATCCTCATCTACCTTTGTGCAGTACTTTTGTTAAGGTAAAGTGGGGATGTTATATGGGAGTTGTAGTTTCCCATAAAATAAGCAGGGATAGGGGTTGTGTTGTGGAAAAAGGGGGATACCATGTCTCACCATAGGGTGCTTCTCCCCCACTCCTCGAGGAACCCGTAGAGCAATGGACTTTCCCTGGCCACCTTAGGGGATCATCCGTGGAAAAGGTTGTGAAAGACCTTCTGGTTATTCACATAAGCAAGGCACAGCACTTTAGGTGGGATTAGGGGCACTGGGTGAAAGCCACCCAGTCACTTTCTTTGGATTGTCTACTTACAACCAGATCGAACAATGGAGCCTTTACTAACGTGGACACGCATCAGTGGGCAGCAGACCGACACCCCTCACTTGAGGGGGATGGAACCTGAAGTTGCCAGCCACACAATGAGATGGACATGTGATGATTGAAGGGTACTAAAAATTGATGACGGACGAGGACAAACTATTGTCTCATAAGCGAGAGGGAAAAACCAACTGGAAGTTGCGTCGGGTCACATGAGGTATAGAGAACTCAGAGGGGAGGTGAGGTAGCAGGATGGGACCATATTCTGTCAGTGTCTTGGAATAAAAGATTTTGCTTGTTCATCCTTTGAAGGCCAATTGGTGATATTTCTGTGTCCATTGACACAACTCTCTGCACCTCCATTCTACCCATTGTACTGTGGTCTATTGTTGTGCAATTCCACACAAGCAGGCACACCCATTGATTTACTCACTGTTTAAATAATTTGAAAAACTCATCTCTTTTCAATACCTAATAATTCACAACTATTACATGCCTCTTATTTAGCCAGCATGGTGACCTCGCCTATCACCGGTTACCAACCCACACACACAAAAGTGTGTGTGTAAAAATGTATCCCATCATTTACTACGACTCAAATCTGACTGCAATGTACAATTTGGGGGTTTTACTTGAAACTGTAATACATTTAATGTGAATATGCTGTGTGTCCCCAGTTCAAAATATGCAATAAAGAGTACCAATGAATGAAAGGTGTTAAACTTGGACAGTTCAACACAATCATACCAGAAAGACATTGGGCAGTATGAGATAAAGCGCAGGTAACTTGAACTGAGGGGTAAATAAAGGGTGGGTAGCTGACTGATTCTGGATGCCAAAGAGGCCAAATGATTTAGTGCAATGGCAGCAACAGGACAATTTCTTATAAAAAACATTGTATAATTTCTTTGCTGTAACCAGCATTACAATTAATAAAATAATGACTTTAACGAAAATGATATGCAAGCAATTCAATTTGCCTTTTAAGATGAAGTACATTTGCTCAATGTCTCAGAAGTTAAAATGACACCCTCAGACTAAAGAAGTATAGACATAGAAGAAGGCCGATCACCACAAGATGATTCCGTTTATAGCCCTAAAAAGAAACAGTCCCATAAACTACACCAAACCACCTCAGGTGTTTCAGAGGAATTCCAATCCATAAGTACAAAGGCCTTATCAACCTTATATTTGCCACCAAAATGATAATTTAGCATATTAGGTACTGAAACATTTCAATATGAGTTTGATGAAGTGGGCATTAAAAAGCTATAATTCAGCTCAATGATATTATACCTTTTAAACCCTGTCCAATTCCCAGGGCTAGCCCATCTCTGGTCCACTGGACAATGCCAGAATAGTTCAGTACCACGCAGGACAAGACCACTTTTTGTCCTGCCACCACAGTCTGATCTTCTGGTTCCTGTGTGAACCTTGAGCAAACAGCTGTGGAGAGAAAAGAAAATGCAACTGTTACATTGTAGAGAAGAAAGTGATAAAGCACTCACATTGATAGTTGAATTATGGACAAGACTTTGCAGTAAATGTCGTCTACTTTGGCATATGTACTGTTCTGAGCTAGTCTATATAGTTCATACTGGTACATTTTCCACATCCAACTGACGTCACCCTGATCTGCACGATCCTTTGTTATTTAATCACTGTTATACAAGTAAGTTTGAACCTTTCATAAACTGGTGAAATGAGCACTGTTCAACATGGTATTAAATAAAACATTAATATAAGTACACGTTATTCACCGATTATATTTTTTGTACTGCTAGTCTACAGTCCCCTTTGCTCGATAATTATGAGATATCCATGGGATTAACTGGTACTGGCTAAGCTCTTTCTTTTAGGAGGGGGTGGGTGGGGCGGCAGCAGACTGTGTGAAAGGGAACTATGCCAGTGACGATGAATGGAGCAGAGCAAAATGGAGGAGGCACCCGATAACCCGGGCAGTGTCCTCCTCCTGTCCTCCCCCTTCTGGGAAAAAGGGGTGGCGCCGGCCAAAAGCGTGGCGGAATAAGGGGAAAGCCAGCGAAAAAAGGAAAGCGCTGCAAAGCACGAGGAAAGCCCGCGAAGGGCGAACAAAAGAAAGGGGAAAGGCTACACCCTTTATAACGGGCAGGCTCCTTACGGCAGCCAGCATCCAGCCGGCCGCAGCAGAAGGACGCCCGCCCGCCTACATGGAGAGGAGGATTTCGTTTTCATTTTGTTGCCGCTCCTCGTTCATGTGACTTGCTTGGGATGATCTCGTCCGTTCGTGGAGAAGCTGCATGACTGCCGGTTCCAGTGAAGGAGGGGGTCCCATTGCAGCAACGACGACACGGAACCTGAATATGGTAGTATGGGAAAGGCGAGCGGGGCACAGGCGGGAACAGAGATGATGCAATGCGGTTTATGAGTTTTATAGCTTACCCTGCTAGCGGCGGGAGGCGGCTGCAGCTTGGTGTGGGGGATTATTGGCGGGTCTTGCTGAATGTTTACACGGGCTGAGAGGGAGAAGGGGCCTCGTGTTAGAGCTGCGCTTAAATTGCCAGGGGCTGGCAAATGGTTGGATACTGGGTTCCTGGGTTCACGTTAGCATTGGTAATTATAGCCACGCTATGAGCGCCAGGGTTGTGTACATTGTTGAATACGGGGTCATTCGGTTCCTGTTATTTGGTTACATCAGGCCAGTGGCTTTCGGGGGAACTAGCATGTTACCGTTGTTTAGTAGAGCCGCGCTAAGAGTGCCAGGAGCTTGCGAATGGTTGGATGCAGAGGTTTGCACGTTAACAGCTAGGCCGCCGAGGGAATGTTAAGAAAAATGTCCGAGTGGAGCAGCTAGCAGTGGCTAAAAGTGGGTTATAATCATGGCGCGGGACAAAAGAGGTCACAAAGCGAAGGCGACATACAGCCGGAGGCTGGGCTGGGCTCAGCACGGCAAAGCGCTTGGTTACAAAACGGGACTGTACACGGCCGTGTGAGGTGATGGAGCACTGTTATTTAAATGAAGACGTAATTTATTGCAAGCGTGGTAAGGCGCCGCGCAGCACCTAGTTGTCTGGGTGCAAGGTAGATAATACGCAGCTTAGGTTGCAATTACATGCCTCTAAGGGCAAGTGTAATAATCTCATACAGGGCAGTCGGACGTCGAGCTTGCTGGTTTGATGCAGCTTATGTTGAGACGTGATATTATGTGACAATTTCAATGTTTTCTGGTCGGCTGCTAGAATGATAAGAGCTAGGTTGCAAACTCATCGTTTAATTTCTACTGCGATCTGCGGGGAGGCTAAAGCCAGACGGCATGCTATTGCCTAGGGGGGTACTATTTGAGAAAGAGCACAATGTGAGGCGCTATACAGCATGGCCCGTTTTCTCAAAAATGGTTGTTAGTACCACAGGTACACGAGGGGAGGGCGCATGGGCGCCGTTCAGCATAGGTGGCTAAAGACAAGTAAGGGCAATACGCTTATTGCGCCCCAGCAGTCAACGGGGCTGGGTAAAAAATATGGGTGAGCAATGTTAAACTGTTCGGTGGTTACCTCGTGGTTTACATCGAGACATGAGATGAGAGAGGTATTGGTAGTAGGGGCAGGAGTGGTGGTTGCGGTGGTATGGCCCGGCCGGGATTGGGCCTAACATGCAGGTTCGCCAGGATGGTCCTTTAGGCACACAGCGGCGCACAGCTCCAACCATAAGAGGCCACAGAAAGAATGGGCAGCATCAGCCGCGAGTAAGGTGGTTTTAATATCATACACGTTGCTGAAAAGTTAGCTGCAGACAAATCCCGGGGGGGGGGTGGTTTTGGGCAATTGGTGTACATAAAGCAGTGTCCGGGGCCTTTTACGAAGGATGGCGAGGTATTGCACTGGGTTGCGAGGCAGCGGACGAAAGCCAAATGGCCACCATGAGCATGCAGGGTACGGTTGGTTTAGCATCAAACCTTTTTCAGTCAACTTAGAAACGGGAATTGACAATGTTAAGGATAAGGGTTAAAGTTTTGGGCGGAGATAAGGATCACCGCGAGGCAAAGGACACCTTTACACCTGTTTGAAAGCGTCTTTGCAGAGTGGTGCAGAGGTAGGGTCGCGAATCAAGGGGTACCCGCGGGTGCACGGGCCAATGTGTTGCTTTACTTGGTTTTTCTGGTGATTGCAAGGAAGGGAGTTATGCACACAACAACAATGTTATACAATATTTGAAGATGCAGGAGTCAGCGTGAACGCCTCAAAATGGGGGTGTAGGAGTGATGTTAGGCTGAGAGTGGCATCTGGGGTGCGGCGTGCGTGCAGGTTGTGGCTAAGGTGTGGGGTATGGCGTACGATCGACATTTATGCCGAAGGCCTATTCTCTCCCATGCTATAGATGTTTTACAGAAGGAAACACAGGGACCGGGTACTGGCGGGGATATGTTTTCTGGGCTAATATGTTACGAGGTATGTACGAAATGCTCTTAGAGGGCAATGGGGCTATGGTATACGGTACGGCGCACGTATCAGTTAGCACTCTTTCAGGCAGCTCTCCGATGTTTGGCAACCGTTGGCGGTTGGATTATGGCACACAGTGCATGGGCGTAATTTTAGGGGGGGCGGGGGCGTTTGTCACCCCCAACTTTCATGACACACCATTTTGTCCCCATTCATTTGGCTGGGGCACCTTTCCTTCGGATGTCATGTCCCCCCCAACATTTTCAGCAAAGTTACTCCACTGACAAAGTGCATGGTAAAGGAGGAACAAGGGGCTCCGATCGGCAGGCACAGAGCATTTAACACCCTGGTAGATCTATCTACTGACACGTTTGTAACGGCAACATTCATACAAATGCAGCAGCTGCGTTTGTCGGAGGTGAGGGCGTCCTTGTAAGACGGTGAGAACACAGGGGCAACGTGAAGGTCTTGGAAGCAAGACCACGCAAAGCAACAGGGGCGCGAATCCGCCTTAAAAAACACAAACGTGTGTTAAAGCAAAAACAAACAAGGTACAATTGGGTTGCTCACGGGAGTATGGTTACAAGGGGCAGTGTGCTCCTGTTATTGGCGAGGCCAGCGTGCATGTAAGTGGTGTGCAAAGGCGGCGGCCAGTGGCTTTTGGGGCAAGGACAATGCAAGGTAGAGATAGCGCACTCGGTCATCTAAGGAGTGGAGACATGGCGCCAAAGCAACGAGTTGCTCTGGGTACAATTAAGTGTGTTCAGGGCTGGCTGTGGGGATTCTGGGGTAGTGCCAATGCAACAAAAATAGGCGCACTATGGAGCACCACAGGATAGAAAGGGATGCCAGACGCTACAATTGAGGTAGCAGTTTCAGTGGTGGGGTCAGGGGAATAGTGCAAAGAAAGCAGCCCCCACAGTAAGGGACGTGTTAAGCCCACTTCGAGGGCCGGCACGCTACGCAGGGCAGTTAAACGAGGTTGGGGGCAGCAGCATACAGACACTGTGGTATGGTGGCATACATGCAATAAGGAAGTGATATAGAGGGAGGCCCGAGGTAAGCAGCCCGGGGGAGGTGTTCTAGGATGGAAGGGTTTGTACGGCAAGGTACAAGCAATGACAGCGTTAGGTTTGGATATTGAGGGTCGTTAGTGGATTGTGGCTCGGGTGCAGGACCAAGGGTACATTCATGTCTCATGTCGGATACGTAGGGGGGTGAATTAAATTACCCATTTGATACACGGGGGAGATTATATCGGAATACTTTGTCAAAAGTTGCAAAAGGACCACAGAGGGTACCGGACGTGGGGGGTTTATCGTTTGAAGGTGAGACTGCTTTTAGATTCCCCGGGGAAATGGGGTTCACGGCTAGGTGGGGACAAGCTTGGCCAGTCATCTCACACGCTGGGGGTGTTAACGAGGTACGAAACAGAGGTTGAGGATATTAATATTGTATAAAAGCCTCAGGGAATATGGTGTAGGTGGGGTGTACATCGGGTATAGTAAGCATAATCTCAGTATAAGTACAGATTTGTACGACAAGGGTAGCACGCAAAAAAAAAAAAAAAAATTATATATATATATATATATATGGGATACATTACTCACCGTAATCGTATTTCTGATGCTTGTATCTGCTTAGATTCACATGCTGTGCATAGGCCGACATCTAGTGGAAGCTGCGGAGTATTACAGTTTGTTTTTCGGAACTCGAAAATGGGCGTCGACACAGGCGTGCCAGTAATACTATCCCTAGTGTGACGTCCACTGTACCCAAGATCCCTCACGCGTCTAGGATCCTCAGATTGTATTTTTTCTGACATGAGGAAGCATGAGGAGTAGCGTGAGTACAGATAATCCAAGCAGATAGACAGAAGGTAAGACTACAAGCAATCATGCGCCTTCTCTCAGAGGGGAGGAAGGGTGGGTCGCATGTGAATCTAAGCAGATACAAGCATCAGAAATACGATTACGGTGAGTAATGTATCCCTTCTGAGGCTTGTGGAATCTGCTTAGATCACATGCTGTGCATAGATTAGCGAGCAGTACCAGAAGAAGGAGGTGGGATGTGAGAAGGGTCATGAGCAAACAGGTGTCTTAGAACCGCTTGTCCCACTTGTGTATCTGTCTTGGAATGAGTGTCAATGCAGTAATGCTGAGTAAAAGTGTGAATAGAGCTCCAAGTAGCTGCTTTGCAAATGGTGTCGAGGGGAACATTTGCAATGAAAGCCAGAGTGGCCCCAATGCCTCTAGTAGAATGGGCCCTTGGCGTAAAAGGCAGAGTTTTTTCAGAAAGAGAGTAACACAGCTGTATACAGTTGATAATCCACTTCGAGATCGCGCCTTTAGAGACGCGATCCCCTTCTCTGCCTGTAGCTACGGAGACAAACAGTTGATCTGTTTTCCTTAGCGGTCTGGTTTTATTTACATAGTAGAGGACCGCCCTACGCACATCAAGGGTGTGTAGTTTCACCTCAGCTGAGCTTTGCGGGTTCTGGAAGAAAGCCGGAAGCTCGATGGACTGGTTTACATGGAACTTAGATATAAATTTAGGTGACAACCTAGGGTGTGTGCGTAAAACCAGTTTGTCTTTGTGGATAATAAAGAAAGGATCCTGCACTGACAGAGCCTGAATTTCACTGACCCTTCTTATAGAGGTAATGACTACTAAGAAGGCCGTTTTATAAGTCAGGTGTTTGAGACTACGTTTATGCATGGGTTGGAAAGGGGGGCCCATGAGCTTAGCTAGCACCACATTGAGGTCCCATCCTGGCGGTGGGTTCGAAATAGGAGGGTGAAGTCTCTTTACTCCTTCCATGAAGGCTTTAACTACTGGTACTTTCCACCACGATACTTTGTTATGGGATGTGGTGTAAGCCGAGAGGGCTGCCAGGTGTACTTTCAGAGAGTTAAAAACCAAACCTGCGTCCAGCAGGTGGAGCATGTATGTTACAACGTTGGAAGGAGTGCAATCAGCTGGGTTGATTTGTTTATTCTGGCACCAAATAACGAATCTCTTCCACTTGTCGAAGTAACAGTGCCTTGTGTTTGGTTTCCTGGATTCTTTTAGGATGTCCATACACCTCTGTGGTAAATTGAGATGGCCAAGCTCTATGACCTCAGGAGCCATGCTGCCAGGTTCATTGAGTTGGGTTCCTGGTGCACTGTTTGACCTTGTTGCTGGGACAGTAGGTTGTACCAGGTTGGGAGTTTGATGGGCTCGCACACCGCCATCCTGCGTAGGTGTGGAAACCATGGTTGTCTCGCCCACATGGGAGCAACTAGGATGAGCGTCATCGATTCCTTGTTCATCTTGTACACCACCTTCCTGATGAGAGGAGTTGGTGGAAAAGCGTACGCAAACATCCCTGACCAGTTCATCCACAGGGCGTTCCCTTGGGAGTCTGGCTGGGGGAACCTGGATGCAAATCCTGGGCATTGTTTGTTTTCGCTTGTGGCGAATAGGTCTATAGTGGGGAAACCCCACCGAGAGAAGATATCTTCTACGATATCTCTGTGAAGGACCCATTCGTGTTCTTCTGGGAGGGAGTCTCTGCTTAGGGCATCCGCTAGGGAATTGAGCTCCCCTGGAACATGTTGTGATGACAGGAAGATGTTCCGTCTGAGTGCCCATATCCAGATTTTCTGGGCAAGCTTGGACAGATTTGGCGAACGAGTCCCTCCTTGTTTGTTCAGATAGAACATGGCTGTTGTGCTGTCCGTCTGGATCTGCACCGACAAGTTTAGCAGATGGGGCTCGAACGCCCGAAGCGCTCGGAATACTGCCAGAAGCTCTAGCAGATTGATGTGGTTCTTGGCTACTGAGTGAGACCAGAGACCCTGAGCTGTGTGGTGGAGATGGTGAGCTCCCCACCCAGTCAGGCATGCATCTGTAGTCACCACTGCCTGTACCTCTGGATCGTAAAAGGGTTTTCCCCTTGCGAGATTCTCTCTTGTCCACCAGTGTAAGCTCTGTACGAGTGTTGGCGAAACGACCACTAGATCGTCCCACTGACCACTTGCCTGAGACCACTGTTTCGCCAACCATTCCTGCATGGGACGCATGCGCAGACGCGCGTGGGGGACCAGGTAAATGCATGACGCCATCATGCCCAGTAACCGCATTGCTTTGCATACCGTTATTTGTTGACCTGACTGATAAAGCGGAATTTGCAGCAGTATATTCCGAATTCTTTCTTCCGAAGGGAAGGTCAACCCTTTCTGAGTATCTATGATTGCTCCTAGGAACTGTTTGGAGGTGCTTGGCACCAGACTTGACTTCTTCTCGTTGATAGAGAAGCCTAATTCGTGGAGGAGGTCGATAGTCCTCTGAATGTTTGACCTGCAAATTCCTGGGGTTTCCCCCGTTATGAGCCAGTCGTCCAGATAAGGGTACACTGGGATTGCCTCCCTGCGTAGGTGTGCAGCTGCCACCGCCAGTACCTTGGTGAATACCCTTGGTGCTGAAGCTATCCCGAAGGGCAGTACCTTGAATTGGTAGTGGCGACTGTCCACCTTGAAGCGCAAGTATTTTCTGTGCGCTGGGAGCATGGAAATATGAAAATAAGCATCTTTCATATCCAAGGTTGCCATGTAATCCCCCTTTTTTAGGAGGGGGATTACCTCTTGTAACGTGGTCATACGGAATTTTTGGGGCTTGACATACTTGTTGGCAGGCCGTAAGTCCAATACTGGGCGCATTGTCAAATCTTTCTTTGCACAAGGAAGTAGGTTGAATAGATACCCTTGTTTACCTGGTGTCCTGGGACGAGTTCTATCGCGTCCTTTTCTAGCAGAATGGCGATCTCCTCGAGAAGGATCTTCTGATGTTCTAAGGAGTGTATTCTTTGTCGTGGAGGGTGGTTCCGGGGACGCTGTAGTAATTCTATACAATATCCTGTGGACACTGTTGACAGCACCCATCTGTCTGAGGTGATCCCTTCCCAAGCCTGGGTGAAGTTGGAAATGCGTCCCCCTACTGGGGTTGCGTGAGAAGGGACCCTGAACTGAGCGTCACTGCTTTGGTGGAGGCGTGCCACCTCCCTTGTTGGGACTGCCTCTGCCTCTTCCACGACCTCTCTTGTTACCCCTGCCGTAACTTTGGGTAGACTGCTGGTTGTTGTTCCATTGTGTACCCTGTCCTTGGGCATAGTTGCCTCTTTGTGAATTTTGGCCGCGTGGGCGACGAAAATTACTGTTCCCCCTCTGGTTAGGGGGTTTATTGGTAAGCTGGCCAAGGGATTTGAGAGTCTCGTATTCGTCCTTGGCATTCTTAAGTGCGTCTTCGACCGCTTTCCCAAACAATAGATCGGGTTCCACCGGCTTGTCTATTAATGAAGCCTGGGTTTCTGTTTTGAACCCCGACTGCCGTAACTACGCATGTCTCTTGATAACAGTACCTTCTGCTATCAATCTTCCTGCGTTGTCCGCGGCGTCGAAAGTTGCTTTTAATATGCAACCAGACACGGCTCTTCCTTCTGCCGAGATCCGAGCCAACTGGCCCTTTAACGGTTCAGGAGCAGAGGCTATGAGCGCCGCAACCTCTTCCCATTGATGGCAGTTGTAACTTGCCAACAGGGTGGTGGAGTTTGCAATCCTTGCCTGGTAGGCGGACGTTGAGGCTACCTTCCTGCCAAACCCGTACAGTTTTTTGCTCTCCTTGTCGGGAGGAGCTTCTGACGACGATAAGGGTGTCCCAGCCCTCTTCCGAGTGTTGGTAACCACTAGGGAGTCTGGTTTAAGATGTCCTCTTATATAAAGAGGGTCAGACTGGGCTGCCCGAAAAAGTTTTTCGACTCTGGGGTTGACGGCTCTGGTGAGGTTAGGATTCACCAGGGATGGATCTATTCTACGTTGGATGGATTTAAGGATCGGGATGGTCTGAGCGACCGGCCTCCTCTCTCCCACCAACTCTTCTGCGAAGTCCCTTTCCTCCTGTACACCGTGGGTGTCGATGTGAAAATGTTCTGCTGCGCGAGCGAGAACTTCATTAAGGAGGGGCTGGTTATCAACTGGCGAGTCGGTAACTGGGGCTTCGCTCTCTACCGGGGAATCTACTCTGTAAATTTCCTGCTCATCTTCTACCTCCTCCAGGTCCTCATCATCCGCATAGTATTCAGTCCCGGCCTGTTCCTCCATAATTTCAAACTCCTGGAGTGGAGTAGAGTATGGAGTAGAGTAAGGCTGCACCTCGAAGGGTTTAGGTCTTTCGAACCGGGCCTTTTTACTTAGGGGGATAGGATCAGAGGAGCCTGAGGGTGTGGCCCCTTGAGGGTCATACGAAAGGAAATGTTCTGGGTTTTTGTCATAAAAATCAGCTAAGGAAGACATCCTTGACATGACCCTGTCTATGTCTTCACTGGACCATTCTTTGGAACAGGGTATGACTTTAGTAGGCAACTTATTAAGGGTACCCTTGGTGGATGTTGATGTCCCAGTAGATTTGTGTTTGTCTGTCTGCTTAGGGTGGAAGGATGGTCTTATAGGAGTGGAAGGCTGTGCTTTCCGCTGTTTCCCCCCCTCCCCATGCGTGGAAAAATGTTTTCCCTGCCCCTTGGAGGCCCCAGAGACTTTCGACGGCTGGCGTCGATGGTCTGGGGAGGTATCTGTGTGTTTCGAGCGTGGGGCCTGGCTGGTGTTAACTGCGGCCTCGGTCTCCTGGAGCGCGGCCTGGGGTTGGAAGTCGTCTTCGTCTTCCGACGATCGAACTTCTGTTAATCTAGGGAGCGAGGCACTCTTGGCAAGAGTGGATGATTGCCTTGCATCATGAGGCGATCTCGATCGAGAGCGCCCAGAGGACACCGAGTCGGACCGTTCTATCTGTGCCTCTTTCCGAGAAGTCGACGTCGTCGAGGTTCGGTTGGACTTAGTGTGCTTAGTGTGTGTAGGGTGTGTAGCGCTTGCGTCGCCGGGGGTCTTCCCCATAGCCGCCCTGCTGGACAACCTTCCGAGGTCGGGGACCAGCGCTCAGCAGTCTTTCGACGCCGTAATGCCCTCGCCGTCCGAAAGTACGGCATCGCTGCCATCGCTGAAGGCGCCCTCCGCTGCCATGGCCGCCTGCCTGGCGTGGTGGGCAAAACGCTTTGTCGAACGGTCCTTAAGTGTCTTAGGCTTAAACCTACTACACGCTCTGCAGTTCGCTTCGGGGTGGTCCCTCGGCAAGCAGAGATTGCACGTGGCGTGCCTGTCGACCCAAGGGTATTTGCGATTGCACTTGGGGCAGAATTGGAAAGGGGTACCCTCCATACGCACCTTGAGGCAGCGGGCTGGTAAGTGTAGTAAATATATAAGGTGTACCTATAGGGTGTACCTATATACCAAGAGTGAAGAGTATGTGCCACCCCCCACTCTCCCTACTTGCAGGGCCGAGGCCAGCGGCCTACTAGGCCCGGGCCGAGGCCAGCGGCCTTCCGAGGCCCAGATCCGTCGTGCAGCAGCCGACGGTCGATGTCTTCTCCAGCCGTCGTCGAGTGTCGAGGGTCGACGTTGGGGTGGGGAAGGATGTTAATAAATAATTTTAAACTTAAATAATAAGCAAAAGTATGGCTAAGGCCAGGGGACTCCGCAAGATGCTTCCGACCAGTATGGCGGAAAAAAACAATCTGAGGATCCTAGACGCGTGAGGGATCTTGGGTACAGTGGACGTCACACTAGGGATAGTATTACTGGCACGCCTGTGTCGACGCCCATTTTCGAGTTTCGAAAAACAAACTGTAATACTCCGCAGCTTCCACTAGATGTCGGCCTATGCACAGCATGTGATCTAAGCAGATTCCACAAGCCTCAGAAATATATGATACATTACTCACCGTAATCGTATTTCTGATGCTTGTATCTGCTTAGATTCACATGCTGTGCATAGGCCGACATCTAGTGGAAGCTGCGGAGTATTACAGTTTGTTTTTCGGAACTCGAAAATGGGCGTCGACACAGGGCGTGCCAGTAATACTATCCCTAGTGTGACGTCCACTGTACCCAAAATCCCTCACGCATCTAAGATCCTCAGATTGTATTTTTTCTGACATGAGGTAGCATGAGGAGTAGCGCGAGTACAGATAATCCAAGCAGATATATAGAAAGGTAAGACTACAAGCAACCATGCGCCTTCTCTCAGAGGGGAGGAAGGGTGGGTCGCATGTGAATCTAAGCCGATACAAGCATCAGAAATACGATTACGGTGAGTAATGTATCCCTTCTGAGGCTTGTGGAATCTGCTTAGATCACATGCTGTGCATAGATTAGCGAGCAGTACCTGAAGAAGGAGGTGGGATGTGAGAAGGGTCATGAGCAAATAAGTGTCTTAGAACCGCTTGTCCCACTTGTGTATCTGCCCTGGAATGGGTGTCAAAGCAGTAATGCTGAGTAAAAGTGTGAATAGAGCTCCAAGTAGCTGCTTTGCAAATGGTGTCAAGGGATACATTTGCAATGAAAGCCAGAGTGGCCCCAATGCCTCTAGTAGAGTGGGCTCTTGGCGTGAAAGGGAGAGTTCTTTCAGGGAGTGAGTAACACAGCTGGGTACAGTTAATAATCCACTTCGAGATGGCACCTTTAGAGACGCGATTCCCCTCTCTGCCTGTAGCTACAGACACAAACAGTTGATCTGTTTTCCTTAGCGGTCTGGTTTTATTTACATAGTAGAGGACCACCCTACGGACATCTATGGTGTGTAGTTTCACCTCAGCCGAGCTTTGAGGGTACTGGAAGAAAGCCGGAAGCTAGATGGACTGGTTTACGTGGAATTTAGATATAAACTTAGGTGAGAACCTAGGGTGTGTGCGTAAAACCAGTTTGTCTTTATGGACAGTAAAGAAGGGATCCTGCACTGACAGAGCCTGAATTTCACTGACCCTTCTTATAGAAGTAATAGCTACTAAGAAGGCCATTTTATAAGTCAGGTGTTTGAGACTGCTTTAATGCATGGGCTCGAAAGGGGGGCCCATGAGCTTAGAGATCACCACATTAAGGTCCCACCCTGGTGGTGGGTTTGAAATAGGAGGGTGAAGTCTCTTTACTCCTTCCATGAAGGCTTTAACTACTGGTACTTTCCACCACGAGACCTTGTTATGGGAAGTGGTGTATGCCGACAGGGCTGCCAGGTGTACTTTCAGTGAGTTAAAAACCAATAGTGCATCTAGCAGGTGGAGCATGTATGTAACAATAGTGGAAGGAGTGCAATCAAATGGGTTGATTTGTCTACTCTGGCACCAGATAACAAATCTCTTCCACTTGTCAAAGTAGCAGTGCCTTGTGTTTGGTTTCCTAGATTCCTTTAGGATGTCCATACACCTCTGTGGTAAATTGAGATGTCCAAACTATGACCTCAGGAGCCATGCTGCCAGGTTCATTGAGTTGGGTTGCTGATGCACTGTTTGACCTTGGTGCTGGAACAGTAGGTTGTACCAGGCCGGATGTTTGATGGGCTCGCACACCGCCATCCTGCGTAGCTGTGGGAACCACGGTTGTCTTGCCCACATGGGAGCAACTAGGACGAGCGTCATCGACTCTCTGTTCATCTTGTCGACCACCTTCCTGATGAGAGGAGTTGGTGGAAAAGCGTACAAAAACATCCCTGACCAGTTCATCCACAGAGCGTTCCCCTGGGAGTCTGGTTGGGTGAACCTGGATGCAAATCCTGGGCATTGTCTGTTTTCGCTTGTGGCGAATAAGTCTATAGTGGGGAAACCCCATTGAGAGAAGATATCTTCTACGACCTCTCTGTGTAGAACCCATTCGTGTTTCTCTGGGAGGGAGTCTCTGCTCAGAGCATCCGCTAGGGAATTGAGCTCCCCTGGAACATGTTGTGATGACAGGAAGATGTTCCGTCTGAGTGCCCATATCCAGATTTTCTGGGCAAGCTTGGACAGATTTGGCGAACTAGTCCCTCCTTGCTTGTTCAGGTAGAACATGGCTGTCGTGCTGTCCGTCCGGATTTGCACTGACAGGTTTAGTAGGTAGGGCTTGAACGCTTGAAGCGCTCTGAATACTGCCAGAAGCTCTAGCAGGTTGATGTGGTTCTTGGCCACTGAGGGAGACCAGAGACCCTGAGCTGTGTGGTGGAGATAGTGAGCTCCCCACCCCGTCAGACATGCATCGCTAGTGACTACTGCCTGTACTTCGGGATCGTAAAAGGGTTTCCCCTGTGCAAGATTCTCTCTTGTCCACCAATGAAGGCTTTGCACTAGTGTTGGCGAAACGACCACTAGATCGTCCCACTGACCACTTGCCTGAGACCACTGTTTCGCCAACCATTCCTGCATGGGACGCATGCGCAGGCGCGCGTGGGGGACCAGGTAAATACATGACGCCATCATGCCCAGCAAACGCATTGCTTTGCGTACCGTTATTTGGTGACCGGACTGATATTGCGGAATTTGCAGTAGTATATTCCGAATTCTTTCCTCTGAAGGAAATGTCAACCCCTCTTGAGTATCTAGGATTGCTCCTAGGAACTGTTTGGAGGTGCTTGTCACCAGGCTTGACTTTTTATCGTTGATTGAGAAGCCTAATTCGTGGAGGAGGTCGATAGTCCTTTGAATGTTTGTTCTGCAAATTACTGGGGTTTCCACCGTTATGAGCCAGTCGTCCAGATAAGGGTACACCGGGATTGCCTCCCTGCGTAGGTGTGCAGCCGCCACCGCCAGTACCTTGGTGAATACCCTTGGTGCCGAAGCTATCCCGAAGGGCAGTACCTTGAACTGGTAGTGCCGACTGTCCACCTTGAAGCGCAAGTGCCTTCTGTGCGCTGGGAACATGGAAATATGAAAATAGGCATCTTTCATATGCAAGGTTGCCATGTAATCCCCCTTTTTTAGGAGGGGGATTACCTCTTGTAGCGTAGTCATTCGAAACTTTTGGGGCTTGACATACTTGTTGGCAGGCCATAAATCCAATACTGGGCGGATTGTCAAATCTTTTTTTGGCACAAGGAAGTAAGTTGAATAAATACCCTTATTTACCTGGTGTCCCGGGACGAGTTCTATCGCATCCTTTGCTAGCAGATTGGCGATCTCCTCGAGGAGAATCTTCTGATGTTCTAAAGAGTGTACTCTTTGTCGTGGAGGATGGTTCCGGGGACGCTGCAGTAGTTCTATACAGTACCCTGCGGATACTGTTGACAGCACCCATCTGTCTGATGTGATCCCTTCCCAAGCCTGGGTGAAGTTGGAAATGCGTCCCCCTACTGGGGTTGCGTGAGAAGGGACCCTGAACTGAGCATCACTGCTTTGGTGGAGGCCTGCCGCCTCCTCTACTGGGGCTGCCTCTGCCTTTACCACGTCCTCTCCTATTACCCCTGCCGTAACCCTGGGTAGACTGTTGGCTGTTGCTGTTCCACTGTGTACCCTGCCCCTGGGAATAGTTTGATCCTATCTAGTTTGATCCTATCTGGGAATTCGGGCCGTGTGGGCGACGAAAATTTCCATTCCCTCTCTCGTTAGGGGGTTTATTGGTTAACTGGCCAAGGGACTTGAGTGTCTCATATTCGTCCTTGGCATTCTTCAGCGCGTCCTCGACCGCCTTACCAAACAACAGATCGGCTTCCACCGGTTTGTCCAACAATGATGCCTGGGTTTCTGCCTTAAAACCAGACTGCCGTAACCACGCATGTCTCTTGATAACAGTACCTTCTGCTATCAACCTGCCTGCGTTGTCCGCAGCGTCAAAAGTTGCTTTTAAAATGCAACCAGACACAGCTCTACCCTCTGCGGAAATTCGTGCTAACTGGCCCTTTAAGGGTTCTGGTGCAGAGGCTATGAGTGCCGCGACTTCTTCCCACTGATGGCAGTTGCAGCTGGCCAACAAGGTGGTGGAGTTTGCACTCCTTGTCTGATAGGTGGAAGTTTAGGCTGCTTTCCTGCCGAAACCATATAGTTTTTTGCTTTCCTTGTCTGGAGGAGCTTCGGACGATGACAAGGGTGTTCCAGCCCTCTTACGAGTGTTAGTGACAACCAGGGAGTCTGGCTTCAGATCTCCTCTTATATAGAGAGGGTCAGACTGGGCTGCCCTGAAAAGTTTTTCGACTCTGGGATTGACTGCTCTGGTGAGGTTCGGGTACACCAGGGACGGGTCTATTCTTCGCTGAATAGACTTAAGGATAGGGATGTCAGGGCAACAGGCCTCCTTTCTCCCACTAACTCCTCGGCGAAGTCCCTCTCTTCCTGGACACCGTGGGTGTCAATATGGATATGTTCTGCTGCTCGTGCGAGAACCTCGTTCAGGAGGGGTTGGTTATCGACAGGGGAGTCGGTAACCGGGGCTTCCTTCTCTACCGGGGAATCTACTCTGTAGGTTTCAGGGTCTTCCTCTTCCTCTTCTTGGTCCTTATCATCCCCATAGTAGCCCGTCCCGGTTTGCTCTTCTACCATGCCAAATTCTTGGTCCTCACCAAAGGAAGTCTCTCCTTGATACTGTGAGTATGGCCGTGAGTATGGTTGTACATCGAAGGGGTCCGCAGACCTCATAGGTGTCTCAAACCGGGGCTTCTTACTCGGGGGGGATAGGATCATTAGAGCCTGAGGGTTTAGCCCCTTGTGGATTATATAAAAGGAAATGGTCTGGATTTTTATCATAAAAGTCTGCCAAAGAAGACATCCTTGACATGACCCTATCTATGTCATCACTCGACCATTCTTTGGAACTGGGAATGACTCTCTCAGAAAGTCTAGGAGACTTATCCTGAGTAGATTTGCTGGTTTTAGAAATAGCAGCAGACTTGGGCTTGTCTGTCTGTTTAGGAGGAGTGGAGTGTTTCACAGGTGTGGAAGAGTGCAGTGGCTGCTTCTTCTGCTGTTTTCCCCCCTTCCCGTGAGTGGAAAAGTGTTTTCCCTGTCCCTTTGTGGTTCCAGAGGTTTTCGACGCCTGGCGTCGAGGATCGGGGGTAGAGTCCCTGTCCTTCGAACGTGGGGCCGCGCTGATCTTGTCTGCGGGCTCCGACTCCCGGAGAGCGGCCTGGGGGTGGAAGTCGTCTTCGTCCTCCGACGATGGAACTTCTGTTAGCTTAGGGAGCGAGGCACTCTTGGCAAGATTGGATGATTGCCTGGAGTCATGCGGCGATCTCGATCGAGAACGCCCAGAGGACACCGATTCGGACCGTTCTCTATGTGCCTCTTTCCGAGAACTCGACGTCGTCGAGTCTCGGTTGGACTTCGTGTGTTTTGTGTGAGTGGTGTGTGAAGCGCTTGTGTCGCCGGGGGTCTTCCCCATAGCCGCCCTGTCGGACGACCTTCCGAGGTCAGGGACCTGCGCTCGGCTGTCTTTCGATGCCGTAATGCCCTCGCTGTCCGAAAGCACGGCGTCGCTGCCATCGCTGAAGGCGCCCTCCGCTGCCATGGCCGCCTGCCTGGCGTGGTGAGCCCAACGCTTCGTGGAACGGTCCTTAAGTGTCTTAGGTTTAAACCTACTACACGCTCTGCAGTTCGCCTCAGGGTGGTCCCCCGGCAAGCAGAGATTGCACGTGGCGTGCCTGTCGACCCAAGGGTATTTGCGATTGCACTTGGGGCAGAATTGAAAAGGGGTACCCTCCATACGCACCTTGAGGCAGCGGGCTGGTAAGTGTAGGAAATGTATAAGGTGTACCTATATACCAAGAGTGTAGAGTATGTCCAACCCCCCACTCTCCCTACTTGCAGGGCCGAGACCAGAGGCCTTCCGAGGCCCAGGCCCAGGCCAGAGGCCTTCCGAGGCCCAAATCCGTCGTGCAGCAGCGGACGGCCGAATTCTTCTCCAAGCCGGCGTCGAGTGTTGAAGTTCAACGTTGGGATGGGGAAAGGATGTAAATTAATCAATATTTTATCAAAAGTATGGCTAAGGCCAGGGGATTCCGCAAAATGCTTCCGACCAGTATGGCGGAAAAAAACAATCTGTGGATCCTAGACACGTGAGGGATCTTGGGTACAGTGGACGTCACACTAGGGATAGTATTACTGGCACGCCCTGTGTCGATGCCCATTTTTGAAAAACAAACTGTAATACTCCGCAGCTTCCACTAGATGTCGGCCTATGCACAGCATGTGATCTAAGCAGATTCCACAAGCCTCAGAAATATATATGGGATACATTACTCACCGTAATCGTATTTCTGATGCTTGTATCTGCTTAGATTCACATGCTGTGCATAGGCCGACATCTAGTGGAAGTTGCAGAGTATTACAGTTTGTTTTTCGAAACTCAAAAATGGGCGTCGACACAAGGCGTGCCAGTAATACTATCCCTAGTGTGACGTCCACTGTACCCATGATCCCTCACGCGTCTAGGATCCTCAAATTGTATTTTTCCTGACATGAGGTAGCATGAGGAGTAGCGTGAGTACAGAGGATCCAAGCAGATAGAAGATAGATAAGATAAGACTACAAGCATCCATGCGCCTTCTCTCAGAGGGGAGGAAGGGTGGGTCGCATGTGAATCTAAGCAGATACAAGCATCAGAAATACGATTACGGTGAGTAATGTATCCCTTCTGAGGCTTGTGGAATCTGCTTAGATCACATGCTACGCATAGATTAGCGAGCAGTGTTAGAAGGAGGTGGGATTTGAGAAGGGTCATGAGCAAATAAATGTTTTAGAACCGCTTGTCCCACTTGAGTATCTGTCTTGGAATGGGTGTCAATGCAGTAGTGCTGAGTAAAAGTGTGAATAGAGCTCCAAGTAGCTGCTTTGCAAATGGTGTCAAGGGGAACATTTGCAATGAAAGCCAGAGTGGCCCCAATGCCTCTTGTCTAGTGGGCTCTGGGCGTAAAAGGCAAAGTTTTGTCAGAAAGAGAGTAACACAACTGGATACAGTTGACAATCCACTTGGAGATGGCACCCTTAGAGACGCGATCTCCCTCTTTGCCTGTGGCTATCGAGACAAACAGTTTTGTGGGTTTTGGAAGAAAGCCGGAAGCTCGATGGACTGGTTTACATGGAATTTAGAAATAAACTTAGGTGAGAACCTAGGGTGTGTCCGTAAAACCAGCTTATCCTTATGAATAGTAAAGAAAGGATCCTGCACTGACAGAGCCTGAATTTCACTGACCCTTCTTATGGATGTAATGGCTACTAAGAACGCAGTCTTATAGGTCAGGTGTTTGAGACTTGTCTTATGCATGGGCTCGAATGGGGGGCCCATGAGTTTAGATAGCACCACGTTCAGGTCCCATCCTGGTGGTGGGTTAGATATAGGGGGATGAAGTCTCTTTACTCCCTCCATGAAGACTTTAACCACGGGTACCTTCCACCACAACACCTTGCTATGTGAGGTGGTGTACGCTGACAGTGCTGCCAGGTGTACCTTTAGTGAGTTGAAAACCAAACCTGCATCCAGCAGGTGGAGCATGTATGTCACGATTGTGGAAGGAGTGCAATCAACTGGGTTGATTTGTTTATTCTGGCACCAGATAACAAATCTCTTCCATTTGTCGAAGTAGCAATGCCTCGTGTTCGGTTTCCTAGACTCCTTTAGGATGTCCATACATCTCTGTGGTAAATTGAGATGTCCAAACTCTATGACCTCAGGAGCCATGCTGCTAAGTTCATGGAGTTGGGTAGAGGATGCAACTTCTGACCTTGGTGCTGGGACAAAAGATTATACCAGCCCGGGGGTTTGATGGGATCGCACACCGAAAGTCTGCGCAGGTGTGGAAACCACGGTTGTCTCGCCCACATGGGAGCAACTAGGACGAGCGTCATCGACTCTCTGTTCATCTTGTTCACCACCTTCCTGATGAGAGGAGTTGGTGGAAAAGCATACGCAAACATCCCTGACCAGTTCATCCACAGGGCGTTCCCCAGGGATTCTGGTTGGGAAACCCCACTGAGAGAAGAGATCTTCTATGATTTCTCTGTGTAGACACCATTCGTGTTCCTCCGGAAGGGGATCTCTGCTCAAAGCGTCCGCTAGAGAATTGAGATCCCCTGGAACATGTTGAGATGACAGAAAGATGTTCCGTCTGAGTGCCCATATCCAAATTTTCTGGGTAAGTCTGGACAGATTTGGCGAACAAGTCCCTCCTTGCTTGTTCAGGTAGAACATGGCTGTCGTGCTGTCGGTCCGGATCTGTGCCGACAGGTTCCGTAGGTGGGGCTCGAATGCTTGAAGTGCTCTGAAAACTGCCAGAAGCTCTAGCAGGTTGATATGATTCTTGGCCACTGTGTGAGACCAGAGACCCTGAGCTGTGTGGTGGAGATGGTGAGCTCCCCATCCTGTCAGGCATGCGTCCGTCGTGACTACCGCCTGTATCTCGGGATCGTAAAAGGGTTTCCCCTTGGATAGATTGTCTCTTGTCCACCAGTGGAGGCTTTGTACAAGTGCTGGCGAAACGACCACTGGATCGTCCCACTGACCACTTGCCTGAGACCACAGTTTCGCCAACCATTCCTGCATGGGACGCATGCGCAGGCACGCGTGGGGGACCAGGTAAATACATGACGCCATCATGCCCAGCAAACGCATTGCTTTGCGTACTGTTATCTGGCGACCGGTTTGATATTGCAGAATTTGCAGTAGTATATTCCGAATTCTTTCTTCTGAAGGAAAAGCCAACCAGTCTTGAGTATTTAGAACAGCTCCTAGGAACTGCTTGCAGGTGCTGGGCACCAGACTTGATTTTTTCTCGTTTATGGAGAAGCCCAATTCGAAGAGGAGGTCGATAGTTCTTTGAATGTTTGTCCTGCAAATTACTGGGGTCTCCCCCGTGATGAGCCAGTCGTCCAGATAAGGGTACACTGGGATTGCCTCCCTGCGTAGATGTGCCGCCACCACCGCCAGTACCTTGGTGAATACCCTTGGAGCCGAGGCTATCCCAAAGGGCAGTACCTTGAACTGGTAGTGCTGACTGTCCACCTTGAAGCGCAGATATTTTCTGTGCGCTGGGAACGTGGAAATATGAAAATAGGCATCTTTCATATCCAATGTTGCCATGTAATCCCCCTTTTTTAGGAGGGGAATTAGCTCTTGGAGCGTAGTCATGCGAAATTTTTGGGGCTTGACATACTTGTTTGCAGGCCGTAAGTCCAATACTGGGCGCATTGTCAAATCTTTTTTTGGCACAAGGAAGTAAGTTGAATAAATACCCTTGTTTACCTGGTGTCCCGGTACGAGTTCTATCACGTCCTTTGCGAGAAGATTTTCGATCTCTTCGAGTAGGATCTTCTGGTGGTCTAAGGAGTGTATTCTTTGTCGTGGAGGGTGGTTTCGTCAAGGCCCTAGGAGTTCTATGCAGTATCCTGCGGACACTGTGGACAGCACCCATCTGCCTGATGTGATCCCTTCCCAAGCTTGGGTGAAGATGGAAATGCGTCCTCCTACTGGAGATGCGTGAGAAGAGACCGTGAACGGAGCGTCACTGTTTTGGTGGAGGCGTGCCCCCTCCTTTATTGGGACTGCCTCTACCCCTACCACGACCTCTTTTGTTACCCCTGCCATAACTCTTGGTAGACTGCTGGTTAGTGTTCCATGTAGTACCCTGGCCTTGGGAATAGTTTGAGCCTCTTTGGGAGTTTTGTCCGCGAGGCCGACGAAAATTGCCATTCCCTCTCTGGTTAGGGGGCTTGTTGGTTAGTTGCCCTAGGGACTGGAGTGTCTCGTACTCGTCCTTGGCATTCTTCAGCGCGTCCTCAACCGCCTTTCCAAACAATAGATCCGGCTCCACCAGCTTATCCATCAATGATGCTTGGGTCTCGGCCTTGAAACCAGACTGCCCTAGCCAATCATGTCTCTTGATGACCGTGCTTTAAGCAATTAATCTGCCGGCGTTATCTGCGGCATTAAAGATTGATTTTAAAATGCAACCTGACACGGCTCTCCCCTCTGCCGAAACTCGTGCCAATTGGCTTTTTAAGGGTTCTGGGGCGGAGTCTATGAGAGCTGCGACTTCTTCCCACTGGTGGCAGTTGTAACTAGCCAGCAGGGTGGTGGAGTTGGCAATCCTTGCCTGGTAGGCGGAAGTGGAGGCTACTTTCCTGCCCAAGCCATAAATCTTCTTGCTCTCCTTGTCGGGGGGAGCTTCGGACGATGACAAGGGTGTTCCCGCCCTCTTACGGGTGTTTGTAACAACCAGGGAGTCCGGTTTGAGATGTCCCCTTATGTACAGTGGGTCAGAATGGGCTGCCCTGAAAAGCTTTTCAATTCTGGGGTTTACTGCCCTAGTGAGATTGGGGTTAACAAGGGAAGGATCTATCCTCCTTTGTATTGACTTAAGGATAGGGATGGCCTGAGCAACAGGTCTCTTTTCTCCCACCAATTCCTCTGCAAAGTACCTGTCTTCCTGAGCCCCTTGGGTGTCAATGTGGAAGTGCTGTGCCGCTCTGGACAGGACCTCATTCAGGAGAGGCTGGTTGTCGACAGGGGAGTCAGTAACCGCAGGCTCTTTCTCTACCGGGGAATCTACCCTGTATGTATCTGGGTCGTCCTCCTCCTCCTCCTCCTCCTCTTGGTCCTCATCATCCCCATAATAGCCTGTCCCAGTTTGTTCTTCGAACATGCCCACGTCTGGATCCTCACAAAAGGATGGATCTTCCTGATATTGAGGATAGGGCTGTATATAGAAGGGGTCTGAAGACTGAGTTGGTGCTTCATCCCGGGACTTCTTACTTGGGGGTATTGGATCCTTAGAGCCTGAGGGAGTTGACCCTTCTGGGGTATAAGAGAGAAAGTGTTCCGGGTTTTTGGCGTAGAATTCTGCCAATGATGACATCCTTGACATTATTCTGTCTATGTCATCACTGGACCATTCCCTTGAACTGGGAATAACTCTTACCTGGAGTGCTTTCCCTGTTTTATCCTGACTAGACCTACTGGTTTGAACAGGGGTCTTAGGGACAACAGACTGAGAATTGTCCTGACTAGACCTTCTGGCCTGAACAGGGGCCTTAGGGACAAGAGACGGAGACTTGCCCATCTGTTTAGGTGGAGAAGAATGTAGTTTAGGAGTGGAAGTAGACTGGGACTGCTTACTTCATTGTTTTTCCCCCCTCCCCGCATGTGGAAGAGTGTTTCCCCGATTTTTGGGCCCTATCAGACCTTTTCGGTGCCTGGCGCCGAAATTCGGGGGTAGAGTCCCTGTCTCTAGAGAGTGTAAGGGATTCGGTAGCATCCTTCGCGCTGCCTGCAGACACCGATTCCTTGAGTGCGGCCTGGGGGTAGAGGTCGGCGTCGTCCTCCGATGACCGAACCTCAGTCACTAAGGGGAGCGAGGCACGCTTAGCAACAGTGGAGGGTTGCCTGGGGTCATGCGGCGATCTCAAACGCGAACGCCCAGAGGACACGGACTCGGTGGACCGGTCTCTTCGTGCCTCTTTCCGACAACTCGACGTGCGCGTCGAGTCTCGGTTGGACCTTTGTTTGCTGGAAGTGGTGTGGGTAGCGCTTGTGTCGCCTGGGGTCTTCCCCATAGCTGCCCTGCCGGACAAACTTCCGAGGTCGGGGACTTGCGCTTGGCTGTCCATCGATGCCACATTGCCCTCGCCGTCCGAAAGTATGGCGTCGCTGCCATCGCTGAAGGCACCCTCTGCGGCCATGGCCTCTTGTCGCCTGGCGTGGTGGGCCCAACGCTTTGTCGAACGCTCCTTAAGGGTCTTCGGTTTAAACCGACTGCACGCTCTGCAATTCGCCTCGGGGTGATCCCTCGGCAAGCAGAGGTTACACGTGGCGTGTCTTTCAACCCAAGGATACTTGCGATTGCACTTGGGGCAAAATTGAAAAGGGGTAGCCTCCATACGCACCCTGTGGCAGCGGGGTGGGAGTGTAGGAATATAAGTAATCTACCTATATTAATCAGAGTGTAGGATATGTGCCACCCCTCACTCTCCCTACTTGCAGGGCCGAGTCCAGAGGACTTCCGAGGCCTGGGCCGAGGCCAGAGGCCTTCCGAGGCCCAAATCCGTCGCTGTAGTCCGACGGTTGAATTTTCTCTGATCCGGCGTCGAGTGTCGATGTTCGGAGACTCGACGTATAGGTGGAATAAACGAGGAAATATATAACAATATTTGCAAAATCTGACTAAGTCAGGGAACTCCGCTCAGTGCTTCCGACCAGCATGGCGGAAAAAAACAATCTGAGGGTCCTAGACGCGTGAGGGATCATGGGTACAGTGGACGTCACACTAGGGATAGTATTACTGGCACGCCCTGTGTCGACGCCCATTTTCGAGTTTCGAAAAACAAACTGTAATACTCTGCAGCTTCCACTAGATGTCGGCCTATGCACAGCATGTGATCTAAGCAGATTCCACAAGCCTCAGAATATATATATATATATATATATATATATATATATATATATATATATATATATATATATATATATATATATATATATATATATTTGGCATGGGATGACTCTCACAGTGGCCAGAGTGAGTTGGTATGGAATCAAATCAAATTGCTATGGGCTGGGCGCAAGGACTGCTTTAGACGGAACATCATAATGCCAAAAACAAGATTCCTTCGGCGTGGCGCCTGACGCAAGGGACAGCAAGATTGAGAAGTTATGACTTGGGGCCATCTGGCGGGCGTTACAGGCTGCAAGGAGCAATAGGAGAGGCTCCATGTGTTAAAATATGGTTTTAAGCAGGAGACTGGGGTACAGGGTTGCCTTTGGAAGCGGGGTTTCATGAAATGATCAGCAAGACCAACCCAATCTCCGTCCTTTAGGGGTCATCGAATAAGTAACCCGGGGATGATGCAGTGGATAGGTAACAGAGGTTTAGTAAGATGTTAATTAAAGTGCCAGATAGAGGGCAGTTGGTGGCCTGAAGGGAAAAGAGGCATAGCTCGGGTGGTCGGGTCTGCTGACTCTTGGGAGCACGGCTGGACAGCTTAGTCTTACTGGAAGGACAGAAGAGGGAAAGGAGGCCGAGGTAAGAGGAGAATGGCCTGGCCCTTTTCGGTCATGATTAGAGATTGGTGAATTACTAACAGGGCAGGCAATCGGCAAGAGAGTAGAGTGAGGTGAAAGGTGAGTGGTTTTGAAATGATAAAGTATGCAGCTCAACTCCACCCGGTAGAAGCGGCACTCTCCCAACATGGTAAGTCATGCAAGGGCAGGCAGGGCAAGGATAAGTGGATCGGGGGGCTGCAGCCATAGGCATGGGGGCTGTGGAAATCAGGCAGTTTCGGAGATGAAGGTCCGGGTGTTTTAAGAGGTACATCAGACCAGAAAAGCTATAAGAGTTACATACCGCTTGTCATCCCATTTGCACCAGCCCTGAGGAGAAGGAAATTGGTAGGGTTGGTAGGACACTCTTTTTGTGTCTAGGGCTGGGGTAAGCGGGACTGCAGAACAGGAGGAGCTTACGGCCAGCAAAGTCAAGATTGGGTGGCATGGGGTGCCGGGAATAAAATGGGTGCAAAAGCGGAGGCAGGTGCGCAAGTTGCTGGAGGAAACAGCAAAAACCGGGCAATTTTGTCATACACTGTGGGAGGTAATGACCTGACAAGCATGGGAAGGGGGGCTCTAATGCGGGAAATGATTTCTCATTCTCATTACAGGAGCTGGCAGGTAACTGTGTGAAACAGAAATCGTACGGTCCGAGGTAATCCCGAGACCGGAACGGAGAGGTGCGGATCATCACGCAGCTGTGGAGAGGTCTAGGCGGAAGCTAAATTGTGCAATGGTGAAGTTCTGCTGGGGCAGAGGCTTGGGGGAGATCAGGCACGGCCTGATTAACGTGAAAGCTACGGAATATTTTCTCTTGGATGGAGTGCACTTAGCACCACTGGGAATGGATCTGTTTTACAAGAAGCTAGGCGCAAAAATCCTGGAAATGTAAGGAGAGGAGCAAAGGGGGAGCCACGGTGGGCGGTAACCCACCCGTGGCGTGGCGGTGTTTGGCAGAACAAACACAAGAGACAGACTCCGGTTGAGCCAGGAGAAAGCCGGAAGGGTCTTCGCTCTTCTCAGACCCAGCGCCCCTTGGGAGCCTAAGCGGCAGGGGTGTCTGGGGGGAACAACAAGGGCTTAGCTTCCCCCCGCCAAGGACACGGCACTCTCCCCGCCCAGGAGCGCTTGCAGGGGAAAGAGAGGCTCGGACGCAAAGGTTGCGAGAGTTGGGCCTATTCTGGACTCTTGGGGAAGGAAAGGGGGAAGCAGGTTATTTGAACACGGAGCAGTCGCCGCATCTTCTGAGTGTTTTCCACTAATGTGTGCAGTATGGTTTTATGATATTGTGGAAAAAAATCTGCGGCCTTTTATGCCAAAAAACAAAGCAAGACTCATTCTACACTTTTTCTGGGGGGAAGAAAGGGAATGAGCAATTGTTATGTGTTGGGCCCAAGATGGACGGATGCCAGGGTTATGTGTTGTAACCTAACCCCCACCTCCCCACCTCCCCCCTCCCCATCCCCCCGCAGGCTCATGCAGTGTCACATGTTTGGACACACCATGTGATGCTTGAAATAAAAGGCGTGCACGGCTTTCCATGCGCCAGTTTTACACCAAACCAACAGACTCCTGTGTGCGTGCCGAGCCATTATGCCGGCCACCATAACAACTGGAGACAAGGTCTGAAGGAACTTGCGTGCTTTCTGGCCTTACCAGTACACATAGGGGGAGTGTATGCCACGTCGAGCTCACACCATCCATATCGGATCTTGTCTGGCAACTGTCCGCATCCTAGCATGAATCGTGCACACCAGAGAACCTGTGGTGTGCGATAGCAGCAGGGAAGAACTCCCGCCAGGGGAGAGGGACAACTCGAACCGCCGCTGGAGCCGTGATGTAGAGCTTCTGCCGGGGGGAGCAGCATCTGCTGCCGGAAGGAAAAGGGTATGATCCCTACACGCCAGGGAGAAGAGCCGGCCGGCGGAGCAGCAGCCTTAGCCTGCATGAAATAAACTACTTCCACCTGGAGAGCTGCCGCTGCACAGCTGAGCGAGGCATGCTGCCACGGAAAAGTAACACCTGCCTGGGCGAATGAAGAGCGACTTTCACCACCAAACCCAATTGTAACGGAGGGAAGAAGCGGCATCACACACTGCTGCCTTTGCGAGTGTCATGCAGCTCGACACTCTGCCACTGTGAAGAGACAGCCAGATGCTGCCGCAACGACGAAGAGAAACACCCCTGGTCAACGGAGATGGAGCAGCCACCGCACCAAGAGAGGCCGTTTTCAGCTATCCCAGCCGACGCCAGGCTGGCGTCCTTTGTCACGAACAGTCAAAGTACCAGAGCAGCAATGTCACCGTCAACACCAATGAACTGTAGCCAATGTGGCCCCCAGGTTCCCTGGGTGCGGCTTTTCCAGTTGCCAGAAGTGCAGGGTACTCTCTCAGGCGTTGAACTATAAAATAATAGTTATCCATGTGCGTAGCACAGTGTCGGCGATGTAATGTTTGAAGCTGGGATCCCGCATGTGCCATATGATTAGAATGGGTGCAGAAATAAGTTGAGGCCCGCATGTTCACATGCTGAAAGAGGACCCAGCAAAAGCTGCGTTTCCGTCCGTTCCAGAATTCTTAATATGTACCCAGTAGAAGCGCATGCCGTTCTCCACCCCACCTGGACTAGTAGTGTGTAATACCCAGTGCCCCACTGGCTGGGTTTTTAAAAGGTAAGTGTTTTGTGTTTGACATCCTGTGACAACTGCCTGATCATAACAGGCTATCTGTTGTAAGTAATGGAAGGCTTGGCCATGCCAGTGCTCAATTAACTGTACCGAGTGTCAGGTCGTGTTGTTGGAACATTTACCCTTGGTATGGGATGTTTTAAGCTAAGCCGCTCGTGGGCTCGTGCAGGGTCACGTATTTGGCACACATGGCACACACTATGTGATGCTTGAAAGAAAGGGGGCGCACGGCTTCCCAGAACCCTCTGATCAGAAGATTCACTGCCACCACTGCAAACCCTTTTTACCGCTACCTGCGGCCCATCACGGCAAAAACCCTTTAAAACCAGCCTTACTGTGACAAGTCCACACAGACCATGAAGAAATCCAACCCACGACTACACACTTAACCCAAGAAGATGGCGTAATGAGGCTCAAGCCTCGGTATCCAAAAATCACAGCTGATGGATACAATCTGTCAGCAAGAAGAAAAGAGAAGCCATGTGCCAGTTTCACACCAAACCAACAGACTCCTGTGTGTGCATGCAGAGTCCATAGAATACGTCGTTGGACCATCCCATCAAAAGAACGTTACCAGGTAAGAGAGTAACTTGTTCTTGGAGGGGATTGGGTCCTCCGATGTATTCCATATCTATGAGAGACTCCCAAAGCAGTACCAACGTAAGGAGGTGGGAAAAGAATTTAGAATATACAAATTTAGAATGCCCAATAAAATTGCAGAGTAAAGGACCGCCTTGCCAAAGGCCAGATCCTGCCCACGGATACAATCGAGGGAGTAGTGACGTACAAAAGTATGGACCGAAGCCCAGGTAGCTGCATCACAGATGTTACAAATAGAAACACCCCTCTGCAGGGCAGTAGAGGCAGCCATACCCCTGGTAGAATGGGCCCGCAAGCCTATCGGAGGGTCCTTACCCGCCAAGCGGTAACATTCGGCAATTGCCAAGATGATCCATCGAGACAAAGTCTGCTTAGTAACAACTTGCCCCAAACGCATTCCAGCGTAACCAATAAAGAGTTGATCGTCTACTCTGACCCGGGAAATGTAGAAGCTTAAAGCTCTCCTATGATCCAGCCTATGGAGCCTCTCCTCTTCCTTACCAGGATGGCTTAAATGGAATTCCGACACCACCTTCGGAAGAAAGGAAGGACGAACTCGAAGGACAACCCTGTCCTTCTGAAACGCAGTGAAGGGTGGCTAAATTGAAAGTGCCTGTAACTCACTCACTCTGCGAGCGGAAGTGACCGCAACCAAAAACAGTTTTAAGGGTTAGCAGTCTCAAAGGACAAGAATGCAAAGGCTCAAAGGGAGCACCCTTTAGAAACTTGAGAACAAGGTTCAGATCCCATCCGGACACCTGGAAAGGTGACGGAGGAAACACATTAGTGAGCCCTTTAAGAAACTGAGAAATTAAAGGGATTTTAAAATAAGAACACTCCTCAGACAAGCGCTTAAATATAGACAGCGCCGCCAGGTAACCTTTAACGGTACCCACTTGCAGGCCCTTGTGGGCCAAAGAAAGCAAAAAAGACAGAATGACAGGAATGTCATGTGAAAAAGGATCCACATTCTGAACCCTGCACCAGTCACAGAAATTTCTCCAACGGCAACGGTTCAGGGACTTTGTTGCCGGCCGTCTGGCCGAAAGCAACACCTCCATCACGTCTTCAGGGAGGTCCCAATCCTTATACCTCAACGTTTCAGAAGCCAAGCGTGAAGGTTGAGGGATCTGACCTCTGGATGGAGAACCTGACCCCCCTCCCGTGAGAGCAGATCATCTCGGTAGTGAAGATGACGTGGAGGGCAGATGGACAAGTCGAGAAGGTGCGGGTACCACGTCCTCCTGGCCCATGCCGGAGCAATGAGGATCATCTGGGAACCGAACCTCCGTAACCTCCGCAGCACTTGCGGGATGACAGGGACTGGAGGAAACGCGTACAGCAGTGGGAATGACCACTCCACCATGAACGCGTCTCCTAAGGCTCCTCTTGGAGGAAATTCCCACAAGTAGAACCTTCCGCACTTCCGGATGACACTGGAGGCAAAGAGATCCACTTGAGGGGTCCCCCAAAGGGCGAAGATCTCCAGGAGAATCTCCTGAGCCTGCTCCCACTCGTGCGAGATCGTGCTCGGCCTGCTCCGAGTGTCCACAGTCTCGTTTTCGTCTCCGGCCAGATGAACTGCTGAGATCGAAATTTCCTGCTGGAACCAGAGCTGCATCGCCTCCCTGCACAGAGGAAGTGACCCCCCCCCCTTTTTGTTGAGGTAGTGCATGGCCACCATGTTGTCCGTCAAAATCAGGACATTCTTTCCTTGCACCGTCGGCAGAAACGCCTTCAGGGCAAGCCTGACGGCCCTCAGCTCCAACAGATTGATATGGAGTCTGGACTTCGACGGGGACCAATGACCGCTGACTGTCAACTCATTGGCATGCACTGCCCCTCCCATGAGGGATGCATCCATCACGATCGTCACCTCCGGCCAGGGTAGCCAAAATGGAGCCCCCCTCATCAGATTGCCTTTGTCAGCCCACCACAGAAGATCCTGGGCGACCGAGGGCAGCACCTGAACAGGGTACGACATCTTGCCGGAGGACTGAGACCACTGGAGCTTGAGAGCCCATTGTAGAGATCTCATCCGCAACCTGGCCTCTGGCACCAGAAGAATGACGGATGCCATGAGGCCGAGCAACCTCAAGAACTCGAACGCTGGGAGACTCTGGGCATGTTGAAACTTGTGCACCATCTGCTGAATGTGGTGAGCCCTCACCTGGGGAGGAAAACACTGCCCCAAGGACGTGTCGAGCACTGCTCCGATGTACTGGAGCCGCTGAGTTGGCATCAAGTGGGACTTCTTTAAGTTGAGGGAGAAGCCCAGCTTGTGAAGGGAGTGCCAGGTGACGGACAGATGATCCAGGACTTGCTCGGGAGAGCGTGCCCTGATCAACCAATCGTCCAGGTAGGGGTAGACGTGAATCCCGCCTTTCCCGAGATACGCTGCCACCACCACCATGAGCTTGGTAAAAACCGTTGGGGCGGCGGTCAATCCGAACGGCAGGACCCGAAACTGAAAGTGCGAGTCGCCAACCGCGAACCTTAGGTACTTCTTGTGCTTGGGATGGATCAGCACATGAAAATAAGCGTCCTTGAGATCGAGAGACACCAACCAGTCCTGAAGTTGAAGGGCCTGGAGGACTTGAGAGAAAGTAACCATCTTGAACTTGTCCTTCCTGAGGAGTTTGTTCAAACCCCCGTCTTTCTTCGAAATCAAAAAATAAGGGGAATACCATCCCTTGTTCCTCTCCGCTACAGGCACCAGCTCTATGGCGCCTTTCTCCAGCAGGGATTGAATTTCCTGTGCAAGGAGCGGATCCGGACTCTTCAAAGAGAGATTCCCTGGTGGATTGTCGTGATGCCTCTGCTGGAAAGGAAGACAGTAGCCGTGGGCTATGATCTCCAGAACCCACACATCTGAAGTAATGGCACGCCATTCTACAAGATGCTGCGCCAGCCTTCCCCCCCAACCGGCGAAGCATGGGCCACATGACTGAACAGAAGCGGCTGCGGCGTTGCCAGAGGGCAAAGAGGCAACTGCTCGCGCAGAATTGGCACCTCGAGTACCTTGTTTTCCACCTCTGGCACTCCTACGGTTGCCCCTTTGACTTGCAGCTCCTCTCGCTTTACTAAAGGATGAGTAATAACGAAAGGAACCTCCCCTCCATTGCTGTCCCCTAGGACGAAAAGGCAGAGGTTGGCGGAATGCAGCGCCCCACGACTTTGCTGCAGCTTTGGAGGTCTGCAACCTCTCAAGGCTCTTGTCAGCCTTGCTTCCAAAAAGATGTTCACCATCAAAGGGCATGCTGAGGAGCCTGGCTTGCACATCAGGAGACAACCCAGACTTCCTCTACCACGCAAACCTGCGTATTACGGTGCTCGCCGCCATGGACCGGCTGACACAGTCTGCCATGTCCAAACCCGACTGAACGGACTCACTCATGGCATCCTTGCCATCCTGAATAAGAGCAAGAAAACCATCCCGTTCGTCCCCTTCGGGAATATGTTCAGCCGCTAAGGAAATACATTTCCACAGAGTGTGCGTGAAACGTGACAAGGCACATACCGAGTTGGCTGCCTGAAGAGCCATACCCCCTGAAGAAAACAGCCATCAAACGCTTGTCGTCCCTATCAGGAGGGATGGTAGGATACGACGCCTGCTTTGCTGGGGCCGTAGCTGCCTGCACCACCAAACTCTCCGGAGTGGGGTGCGTGATCAAATAGCAGGGGGTCACTACTGGCTGGGCGGTATTTTCGTGGCAAAGACTTGCCCACTGCCGGGAGACTCTCCCGAGCAGTCCAAGCCGCTGCCACCCTTCTTTGCAGAGCCATATGGAATGGCAGTACCGGGTCAGTAGGTGGACCTTGGTAGAGGATATCCGTCAGGTCATCCTGCACAAAATCAACTGGGGGTGCCGACCACCCCAAGTAGTCCTTGACCCTCGACATAAGGCACCGGTACGATGACTCGGCATGGGTGCCAGGCTCAGGCCTACAGAACTCCACCTCCGGAGAGGTGTCTAGACCACTGGCATCATGCAGTGACTGTCGCAGGTCCTCAATCTGGCTATGACCAGAAAGAATCTCATCTGGTACCGTGTCAGGAACCAACCCATCTTCAGAACCCTCTTCCACCTCGGAAATATACTCCATAGGCTGGAAAATGGGCATTGAATAAGGGAGAAAGACATGTTTTGCCTTGACCAGAGCCTTTCTATGGGGTTGCACCGTGCCACGGGGTACCTCCGACACCACAGCCTCGAAAGGTGTTGAGGGCGTCGACGGAATCGGCGTCGAGCGCGGTGCCGACAGCATCGACGGCGTCGACACAGGCCTCGAGGGCGGAGCCCCGACCGTGTCCTTCGACAGCCTGGGCGCGGACGACTTCCTTGGAGGTGGAACCTCGAGAGAGTCCATCGACGACCTCGGCGCCACCGGCGTCGACGTCTTCTTTGAAGACGTCACAGGTGCACACGGTCTCGAGGGCGTCGAGGACCGGGACCTGGAACGGGCATGACTAGAACGATTCCCCTTGTCTGAGCAGGACCTCTCCCGCGAATCGTGCCGACCAACCGAGCCCGAAGGCGCACGAGCAGTGTCTCTAGTACGGTTGCGGCCGACCCCTCTCGGAGGCGCAGACGGACCGGAGCCCTGCGATTCAAGAATCGCCAACATTTTCTTCCCAAAGGAAGCCCATTCCTCCGGAGAGGAACGCTTGGTGGGATAAGAAAACCGCCGACGGCCAGAGTCCTCGGAAGAGGACGGGGAAGGCGACCAATGACGGCACTTCCGGGAGTGCCTCGAAGAGGCAGAGGAGTGTCAGGACCCACTCCAGGACCAAGACCCCCTAGACTTACGACTACGATGCGGAGTGTCGCCCCTCGAATCGTCCGTCGAAAGCCCAGTGGACCTCGTCTTCCGGGGCTTGGACACCTTACCAACCGACAGCTTCTTCTTACGTTCCCGCAAGGCCTTGGACGTAAGCGACTGGCAGTCGACACAATCATTCGTGTCGTGGGCCTCCCCGAGGCACCAGAGGCAGGCAGGCATCATTTGAGTCCGTCACCGACATCTTGGACCCGTAGTCCCCACACTTCTTGAAGCCCGGACGCGGGGTGGAAGAAGAGGAAGACATCCTGATAGCTTACTTCACAAAATGAACAGGTTCGAAGAACCGAAAGAACAGAAACTCCAAAGAGTCGAGGCGCGCTGAGATCTCCAAAGCGAACACGTTCGCGGAAAAAACAGAACTGAGGCTACGGGCGTCTTGCGTCCTACTTATAACATCTGGTGACGTCGGCCGTCGGAGGAGGTCCTCGAGAACGGCGTATCGATGTCATCGACGCTGGACGCAGACGCCGAAAGATTTTCCGAAGCAGCACAGCTGTGGTGATTACTGTCATAGATATGGAATACGTCGGAGGACCCAATCCCCTCGAAAAGTAAGTATACCACTAAGGTGTGCAGCTGGTAGTGGGACTTTTAGAGATGTCTGAGATGTGAGAGGAGAACAAGAGAGTGGAGTCGAAGATGACCCCCATATTTTTTGCCTCACTAGTGGGTGAGGCAGCAGGGCCAAGGGAGGTGAGAGTGGGAAAGTGGGAGCAGGAGTTCCAATGAGGATGATCTCTGTCTTGCTGGCATTAAGACAGAGATCGTTCGCAACACACCAAGAATGAATTGCGTACAGACAGTCTGCAATGAGCAAGGAGGGAGGAGGCTGAAGGTAGCCTGAAAGAGAGCTGTGTGTCATCCGCATAACACTGAAAGTTGGGGAGGGAGGCAGAGATCCTGCGAGCGAGAGGTGCCACCTAAGCATTGAAGAACAAGGGGAGAGGTTAGAACCCTGGGGGACACCCCACATAGAGAGAGTGATAGAGAGGAAAGATCCCAAGTTCCACCTGGGAAGGACGGTCAGCGAGAAAGGAGGCAAGCCACGCCAGGGCCTGATCTGTGATGCCCAGGGTATCACAGAGAGGGGAGATCAGGATGTTGAGGTTTACCGTATCGAAGGCAGAAGAGCGGCAAAGAAGAATGAAGACAGAGGAAGTGTTGGAGAAAAGATTTGAGAGCAGGTCTTCACTGGTGTTCAGAAGAGCATTTCCGTGCCTCTGGATGCTCTAAAGACAGAATGATGGTCATGGAGACAACCAACAGATTCAATGTGGAGGGTAAGCTGAGAGCCAATTTCTGCAGGAGTTTTCCCAGAAAAGGAGTGATAGAGATCGGGCAATAGTTTGACAGAATAGAAGGGTCGGCGGAAGGTTTTTTGAGCCGAGAGTGCGCAAGAGAGTGCTTGAGTGAAGTAGGGAAATGCCAGTGGCGAAGGAGAGGTTACAAAGGTCTGCCAGGACTGGGGCTAGATTGTTCATGTTTAAAGCGGTTCTTCAACACAGTTTGGTGCACCGGAGTATCAGATCTGTCCACCAAGTAGTGCTTGCAGAACACTCATCGACCTCCAGGTCGCGGCTTTGTAGATGTTGCTCTACAGGGTGTACAAGGAATGCCCTCATCATAGCTTACATCCTGGTAGAATGTAAAGTCACTCTGGCTGGCAAATGCTTCTCTGCTTTATACTACCATTTCATACATTGCTCTATCCATCTAGTAATGGTTGCTTTTCGTACACCATCCTTTTGCCTCCAACCCCCACCCCCATATACATTTGGAGTTTTTTCAATGCATTTTTGACGGCAAAACATCCTTTTAAAGCCAGCCCGTCTGTCCTCTTGTCGGACCTTGTCCTCAGTGACCATCTTGAAGGCAAAAGGGGGGGGTGGCGAGGGGGGTGGGCAGGTAGATTGATGGTGACAGTGGCAATTTGTTTTTGCAGTATGTTACAGTTCAGTGTGGCTATTTTCCCTAGCAGGGCATTTCCGATTTCAATCCACAAGGACTCATCTTAGGTGAGGCTGGGAGCAGTGAGGGTTCAACGCTCGCATAGGATGATGAGAATCTCTTTAGGTTTGGAGCGGGCATTGGCGATTCTGGAGTTGTATGTGATGGCTTTGGCTTGAAGGATTTCTTGCTTGTAGGGTTTCGTGGCGGTGGCACATTTGGCTTTGAGGGTGGGTGAGGGTATCTTTCTCCAAGGGGCCTCAGCAGACCATTTAGTGGCGCAAAGAGCCAGAAGATCCAGAGTAAACTATGTGTTCCGGTGCAAGGAAGGTTTCGTTTTGCAGGGGGCTAGAGCCGCAATGGTGTCAACTGCTAGATGTAGTGTTTTGGCGTAGAGGTTGGCTAGAGAGTCTGGGTCAGTGTGCAGGGGGCATTTTGCCTGTAGAGGGATGTGCAAAGGCATGATATGTTTTCTGGTGAGCTTGCGCGATCTGTGTGCAAGGGTGGGAGGGAAAAGGGGGCTGGAGAGGGGTGTTGACCTGCTGCAAGAGATTGAGAAGGTGATGAAGTGATGGTTCGTTCAAGGGCAGGGTAGGTTGGAGAGAATTGAGACTTGGCAGTTTAGGTTGAATAGCTAGGCCAGAGTGCGGTCCTTGGAGTGAGTGGGAGATGTGATGCGTTGGTGAAAGCCTGGGGTGTTGAAGCAGTCTGCAATAGAGGTTGCATTGGTGTCATTAGGATCATGTAAATCTAGGTTGGGGTCTCTTAGCAGGATGATTCTGGAGGAGGGTTTGGTGTTAGAGGATAACAGGTGTGTGATGTCTTCTTTGAAAGAGAGAAGTGGGCCAGGGGGGCGATAATTGAGGTGCAGGGTGTTGGTGTGGGAGATTTGGAGTTTGGCTGATAGGATGCAATTGTTTTGTGGTTGTGCCGACTTGAGTCGCCTGATGGTAAGGGTGCCTCTGGTTATCAATGTGACTCCTCTGCCTCTTGCGTCTCGTCTGTCACAGCGTTCAATAGAGTAGTCTGAGGGGACGGCGATTGAGAGGGAGGGTCCCGATGTAGCTTTGAACCAGGTTTTTGTAACTGCTAGTAGGTCTAGGTTGTTGGACGAGTTGAGGTTGTGGATGTCCAGGGGGTGGGCCTGGATTGAGAAGGCATTAATTAGCGCACAGCAAACTTTAGGCGTTGAGGGATTGATGGCTGGGGTGCTGCTGATGGCAGTGGGCAGGGCCAGGCAGCGCAGCAGAGAGGCTGCTGGGTCAGGTGGTGGGCAGGACAGTGCAACAGAGGGGCTGCTGCGTGATGTGGTTGGGCAAGGCAGCACAGCAGAGGGGGTGCTAAGTGAGGTGGTAATACAGGGCATTGTAACATTGAACCACCTGACCAACCTGAGTGTTGTGTCTTGTTTTTCCCTGCACCTTGCCCTGTATGCATGGAACACTTAGTGACGGACATGGAATGCTGTGTGTGAGAATGTTATGTCCTGAATGGGTTCTGTGGATGTCAGTTGAGATGGTGGGTTTACAGTGGATGCCGGTGGATGTCTGTCCTAGTGACTTACCTGATGTGGCCTAAATGTCTACCCGTACCCTGTATCTGGGACTTAATGGAGAAGTTTCCTGTTCCTACTGCACTGTCAATGGCTTCCTTGGAAGGGGCCAACTTTAACACTGAGCATCTTAATAAATAATCTAATTTTCCACTTGTAAAATTAAAAACCCTTGAACACTTGGAGAGTCTGCACATTCTTAAAGACTTCTGTGACATGCATATTCAGTAGTTCTCCTCTCCATGGAGCGATCTCATCCAAAAGTTGAGGCACACACTATTTAAACATGTATCCTAATGTACCCAATCGATGTCCCCTTCAGGGGTACTCCTCCCTCACTCTTGGGCGAGCGGGTTTCACTGTTACACCTTATGCTAATGACTCGGGCGTGTCCAATTTAAAGACAAATGCCACAGTGAAGGAAGATTATGGATCACTAGTCGGACAAGAGTGTTCCAATACAATTCATACAGGTAAAACACTGGTGGTAAAAGACTCCTCAGACAGTGACTGGTCATGGTTGGCCAGCACGCTTAATAAACCAGCTAACACCAGAGAGGAGGGAAAACTGTCTCTAGCGAATGATTCGTTGAAAAATGTATTTTGGAATTATAGAGGGCACACTCAACTATTCAATAATTTAGATCTGTTGTCCACTCTACAGTAATACGATATCGTGTCTCGCCAAGAAACATGGCTTATCAATAAACCTGAATGGGATGGGTACATTGTGTGTTGCCAGCACGCCAAAAAACATCATATGGGTAGGCCAATGAGAGGCCTCATTTTACTGCGAAAGAATGAACGCAATTTCCACAATGTGAAAGCAACTAATGTTAGAGAAGGCCTTTTAACAGTAGTTTTCTTGTTGGACTGGCCAGACTGACCAAAATATTTTGCTTTGAAATGTTCTCTGCCATGCTGGAGTTTCTGATGTATACCTCTTTTTGAATGCTTTGACTGATTATTGGGGCAAAATGGGGGAAGCGCTGGGGGTTATTGGACTTAGCAAATTGAATGGATCAGTTTCCATAGATAGGGAGGGCGGTATAACCTGGCACAATGTGTTTTCCTCCGCCACACTTGATTATGTGTTTGTGCACAGGGCCTAATTCATAAAATGTGATTCTTTTAAAATACTGAGGAAAGTAAATTTTAAATTGAATACCAGCGATGTAAAGAGAGGTTACTTCCCAAATTAAACCTGAAATAAGGATCAAAGAGGATTACCTGGAGTAATCAGAATTTAGAAGACGTAAATTGTAGGATGGTAAGAGTCTGCTCTACATCCTAGTTTGAGTGGAAATGAAATACATTTACCTATATGACAACTTTGATCTGTTATTTGAGGACGTAATTAATCATACAGTTAAAGGGAAGAGAGCTCAAAGGGTGTTCTGGGGTAATTAATTAAAAATGACATAAGTACAACCAGGATCTTGTTGATCGGAAAAGATTGATGAGGTCAACCATTAGGCATATAACAAATTCTCATCTTCAAAGTATGGAACAAAATGAAAAATCGGTAAAACAAAATTACAATTAAAAAACTGGGTCAAAAACCACAAACCTAAACTTCAGGCAGACGCCGGAGAAATGTTGAACTGTCTAGGGGCAAATAATGTGAAATCCTTTTTGGTCTCTGGTTAATGTGTTAACAAGGGGTCAGACAGATTAAACACTGTTGCAGAGCCACAATGGGTCTCACATATAACCAATCTCTACTCGACTGACCCGGATCAGAGCTTTAAACGTGCAAGCCCTCTAGACTCAAAACACAGGTGGAAAGAGTTATTGAATTTTCAACCTGAATACATATATCTGTGTATTATGTCAGCCAGCAGTTCTAGAGACCCTGGACCAAAGAATCTGTCGAACCGTTTATTTAAGGGGAACCCCAACTTGTGGGCAGTTATTTTGAAGTTACTGTGTCACTCAATTTTACAAACAAGTCATCTATCAACTACATGGCGCACGTCTTGCATTATTCCAGTATTTAAGAAAGGGCTCAGATCGGATCCTAAAAACTATTGCCCCATCACCATAGTGGATGTAGATAGCAAAATGCTTGCGTCTATGCCACTTTGGACAAAGCTATGGACGTGGGCGTGCACAGAGCCTGGACGGAGCTGTGAATGATGGCAGATGCCACGCCCAGACATAGCTACGAGTGTTGGCATGTACCTCGCTTTGATGACAGGGTTGTGAGCAATAGCCTGCGTGAGCAACAGGGTAGGATTGTGAATGCCGACCATTGCCACATCTGGATAGAGTAGCGGTTGTTTAGCAAAGCCATGTCCGGACTGTGTTGGGTATGCTACCAAGGCCAGTTTAGGAGGGAATCGCAAATACCAGCTAGCCGCACAGAGACAGGTCCCAATGGTGCACAGGGGCCGAATTTAGGCACACTTGTTAACATTGGCGAGCGTCATTTATGGAAGGGATAATGAACATTGGCTGGTGCCGGAGCAAGGTAGACATGCAGTCATGTTCGCACGCCACACCTAGAAAAAACGTGGAAATTCAGCACATCGCTTATAGATAACGATGCCAATAACCAATCCACTAACAATTTCACCCCTCCATCTACACCTCTCAAACTCTAACCAGACACAACCATAACCCTACACCACAGCAAACCGTACAAACTTCACTACACTGCAACAACAAAACAAACCTCACAGACTCGCACAACAGCACACGACGTCTACCCACCGGAAAACACCCCAAGCCCAGCGAACGGTGTTAACCGTGTTGAGGCTTCCAACAGCACATCACTGCTCTCTTGCACTTTTCCCACTAACCCACCCCCCTTCCCGTTTCAGAGCTGCCAGAGCGCCAGGGGACCACGCTGGTGGTGATATTGTGCTGTACAAATATCCTTTAACATTAAAGCAGCTTAAGGTATGGGCGATGGAGACTGATAAAGTCAAGAAAAATCAAACAGGATTTCGAAGACCCCATGGAACTACCTTAAATGGGTTGATCATCGGGTACCTCCAAGGTTTGGTTTATACAGGAACTTACGAACGCATTCATTCTGCAGCAATCGATTTAACATCAGCATTCGACTTGGTTAGCTGCAATAGACTCTGGCAAAAATAACACTCGTGGGGAATCCCAGATGTACTTCTCTGGTTGCATTTGGACACAAATGTACACGTATGCTTACACGTAAGAAAGAGCGCTCTCTCAGAAAATCAACACAGCAAATGGCTTAAGACAGGGATGCATTTTTGCCCCCTGTCTTTTTAATGTATATGTCTCAGACATAAGTGAGAGCCTCAAAGCGGTATCCTCTGTGTCCCCAAAAATTGGTGGTCTTGCCAGTACTTGGTAGAATGCACGCGAGTAGGCTTACAGAGGCTACTCTTTGCGTTTGCTAGATATGCAGATGAAAATTATTTAAATATTAATTACTGTAAACCCTCACATTCTCAAAGGGCGGGAAACAGTTAAGAGGGTGGTACTGAAAGATGCCCCCTCTCAAGAGGATGAACTCACTAATGTATCTGGGTTTTCAGGTTACAAATCACTTTAATAAACTTGTAAAAAAAGGTTTTTCTAAGAGAAAAGGCAGAAAAACATATTGCACAAATGTTATACATAAAGACATGATACTGTACATTTTCTTGCCTTCGACTGTTAAGGTATTACTCCGGGAAAGCGGTCCCAAAACCTGTATACAGAGCTGAACTACTGGGAGAATGGGCACCAGAATACTTGGAACAGCTTGAGGGTTATATATGGCATCCAGTTTTGAGTGTTCCAACGGTAGCCATTACATTTGAGCTATGAATTACATCCCTTAAAGCCAAGGGTGCTTGGCGGGTTCTAGCACTATTCCGTAGATTCTTAATCCCCATAGAAAACACCCTTTACCAGGACATACAAAATCAGATGAAGAAAGTGCATTTTCTGGTATTTTTTTCATAAACAACGGTGTGAGGCAATTCTAAAAGCTTGTGGCCTCCCCTCAGTCTGTTTTAGTGGAAAACCCTGAGCTTTTTAAACAATCATTGAATGAAAATGACTAGTGTAATACTACGAATTTACTACACAACTTATCCAGTACAAAACACTTGTTAATGAGCATAAGCAACTGGGTACGATAGCCGGTCATTTAAAGATCTTCCCCTGTCCAAAAGTAAGAAAGGACTTCCAAAGATTGAGATGGAATTTATACTCCACAAGAAAGACCTAGCATAGATGGAAGAAACTCTCAGGAGAATTTAGACTTTGTAATGGGAAAGGCAGCATGGAAACCTTTGAACATCTTGTGGTACACTGTCCAAGTTTGAGAAGCATGAGGACAATTCATTTAATAAAAACATGCATTTATACTATGGAGTAATGGAGTTTGATAACTTTTGGACTGCTTGTTTGCTAGGATACCCTACCTTTATTGCAATAGCGGTGGTCAGTGTTCGGAATATGTTGGACCTTGATGAAATCAATCAAGTCTTGTGATGCTAAAACCTTTCATGATTTTATTTATCTTTTTTCCCTTTTCATTCTTCATTATGTCCTTTTCTTTGTTTTGTTAAGGTTGTCTTTTTTTTTTAACCAATAAACAAATAAAAAGATAGACTTCTGTGACTTGCATATTCAGTAGTTATCCTCTCTATGGAGCGATCTCGCGCACACTCTATTTAAACATATATCCTAATGTACCAATCGACGTCCCCTTCAGGAGTATTTCTCCCTCCACCTCTTTAAACTTCTGACATTTGTCCTGCTCTACTCTCTGCCCAACCCTTCCAATGACCCCCTTCCGTTATCCATCAGCATCACTATCCATGCACTTCCCCAGTCCAATCCAGCTTAGCATTAGAGTCTCATTATGCTTGCATTTTATTATTCTAACAGTCTTGCTGTAGCGTTTTATGGACTATGGGTTTAGGGAGAGCCGAGGAGAAACGCATGAAGTGCAAACAAAGAAAACTGTTCTACAGAGAATAACATGCACTTGCAAGAAGCCCCAAAGAATTTGTTTTTGTCTCATTGTTTCACAGAACACTTCAAGCAGGAGGACTGCTCGGCTCAGGCAGTTGTTTGTAGGATTCAGAACTTGGGACAATTTTCTTTCAACTTGAGCATGAGTTGATGTTGGGTGGGCTGTGGCTGTTGATGGCATTGCTCTCTTCTGCCTTAATTTAGTGTCTGGCTGGCACTAACTCTCTCTCTGACTTATAGCCTACCACTGTGGTAGGACAGCAGCATGCATCTCTGTGCCAGCAGACAGTGCTAGACAAATATGCCCAGCTCTCAATCATTTGTATCAATTTTGCCAGAGTGATGCTATGGTAGGCTTCTCTGCTGCATGTTGTATGTAGAGTGTGTAAACTAACAGTCAGCAGAGCAGCTGAGGCCTCAGTAGTAGGATGCCTCTGCATGAACAGACCAGGGAAAGAAATGCATAGGCCTCAGCATGAACAGACTGGGAAACGAAATGCACATCAACTCCTTACTAGTAACATTAGAGGCAACCAAATATATGATACATTACTCACTGTAATCGTATTTCTGATGCTTGTATCTGCTTAGATTCACATTCTATGCATAGGCCGACATCTAGTGGAAGCTGCAGCGTATTACAGTTGTTTTCGAAAGTCGAAAAGCACAGACCCGGGGATCGCCCTGTGTTGATGCGTCTTGCCTCCAAGGCCAGCGCGTTAAACCTGAGCTATCCCCCCGAGACAAATCTACCATACCTGCTGATGGACCAACAACCACATTCAGAACTGGATTAGTTAGATGTTGGACTGTACTGGCCAAAAAAAAATCTCTCAGAAAAAAAAGAAACAAGCTGAATGGTTTACCCCCAGACCAAATCAATTAAAAAAGGAAAATAAAAAAACTGGTGAAAATCTGGAGAAAAAACAATCCACATACTACCAAATCTGCCTACAATCAACAGTTACGCCTTTACAGTACTCAAAGCAAAGAGCACACTACTCCAAACACATTTATTCGGCATATCACAGCAAAAGGGTCATGCATAGACCAGATGGCTGCATACTTCAACCAAAAGATCCTAGACATCCAGGATCACATTGACAAAGGATGCTCCTACCCACACACTACCAACGAGATCCCACCAACACCTCCCACTAACTGCTCTCTATTGTCTTTCTGTCATTCTATCTGCAGAGGACCTACAAGCTACGATTCACTCATGCAACCCATCAAACTCCTGAGGATCCATGTCCCCCTACAACTCAATTATGAAATCTCCAGACTTGGCGCCTATCTTCCTTTCTCTCTTCAATGACTCCATCCGCGCCGGAAGAGTCCTTACTCAAGTAAAATGTGCATACAGCATACCTTTGCTCAAAAGGTCCAAAGCAGGACTATATGATCCAGCCAGCTTTTGCCTCATCTCAAAGACAACTTTCACTGGGAAACCTCTGGAAACATTCATATACTGTCAATTCTGGGACTTTCTAAAAAAAAAAAAAAAAAAAAAGAAACTCTTGAACGAGGCACAGCACGGACACAAAACTGGCTATGTGCGACATCTGAGATGCACCTAAAAATAAGGCGGATGAAAACCGCAGTCATCCTGTAGACATCTCAGCCACATTTGACACCATCACTAACAAGATCCTCCTAAAAAGACTGGAAGATATTGGTATTAAAGAATCAGCTCTACACTGGATCATCTCCTTCCTCACGGGTAGAATGTAAACCACAATCTTGAGCCCCCTACAATTCCCAGCCTCGCCCACTTATTGGGGAGTAACCAAAGGATCCACACTCACCTTTACTCTTCAACAACTATAGGACACCCCTACTAGACATCAATAATCTTGAATCTGCTGCTATAACTATGTGGATGACACAAATCTACACATTTGTGAACCACCCATCACCAAACAAACTGCCTTGCACAGGTCAATGCATGGATGACAGCAACAGACACAGTAAAAACAGAGATGATATCCTGTAATCTGCGACAAATATGGTCAATTTGTCCCTTTTCCCCCCACAGGGGAGCCACCCCCTGTGAGGCTGAGAGGTGAGCCCACTCCAAATGACCCTCCCTAGGGGTCTGGACAAGTGGGACTTTACTGGGAGTGAGTGTACTCTTGCAGACACTGACCCCCCCACTCAGAGAGGGACCTACGAGACCGGACTACCTTGTCCGCCTATATGGGACTAGAAGAGACTGACTTTGTAAAGAAGTAATCAGCTGTTTCTGCAAAATATTCAAAATGCATTGCAGCATTTTCTGCAAATGTAGCAAGCATTTCCCCAGTAGGTGTTGCCCACTTGAACCCTTTCAAAAACAAACAATCACCACAAAAAGGCTCTTTTCAGAGCCACCTCATCCTTCCGGAAACGAATGCAATGTTTTTGACAGAGCCACCCCTCTCTTTATTTTAGATGTCCATGGACTACCGTGCTGCCCGAAGAGCTTGCAGGCTGTGCTGTGGACTGCATCACTTCATTGCGAAATCTATTTTTGAACTGTGAAAAGTGGCTCTGAAAAGAGCCTTGTTTTATTTGTTCTTTTTACACACGAGACAGAAGGAAAGGAAGGGAGGGGAGGGTAGGGAAGAGGCACCAGCCACAGGGATAAGAAAGGGCAAGTTGACAGAGGAAGGTTTTTGGGTGGCTGTTACATCCTGGTACCACCGATGGTCGCTATGGCACCGTAGCAGATATCGTCATTAGCTATTCCTTGCTTCCCCTAAAATGGCTGTGGGATTCTCCTATTGTACTTTGGTAAGAGGTGCAGTTTTGCACGTACGGTTACGGCCCCAGAGAGAATTCACGTGACAGCATATAGCGGTCACGTAGCAGCAGCTCAACGCGTCGGCATTCCTCAGAAAGACGCTCCGCGAGTTTGATTACTAGGGATATATCCTTCTTCAAACCCTGATTTCTAACATCTATTTTCTTGATTTAGACCTGAAGAACTCCAAATCTCATTGCTCTCCAAATATCGCCCGGAATCTGTCAGCAGCGTTCCCGCTAACTTCCTCTCCGACCGAAACCAAGCGTTTCCCCTTGTCCTTCTCGGACAAGTCTTTTCCTCACGATTCCAGAAACATAGCTTTCCGAATGCACTAGCATTTCATTGGTAGGAAACTCTTATTTTATTGCTTCAGTTAGCCTGAAAATTCCCTTTCAAGACTTCTTACTAATCTGCCTTACTTTTCTGCAGTACTTTGGCCTCTTCAGTCGCCATTCCTCAGATGAGACAGATCGCTTACTTGCCACAACCCTATTCGAGTCGCTCAAGTAGGTGTCATTTCGGCTCTTCTCCATCACTGAGCTTTCATTGTTTCCCTCTTTTACCAGTTTCTTTTCTCCTTTATACAGAAAGAGGACTTCCTCATTCTCATAGACTCTGTTCATACTCTCAAAGCTGCTGAAGCCTTCCAACTCCTTATAGGTAGGGGTTCCCAGGCATAGTTTCATGCCTTCTATCTTAATCTGGGTGCTACTTACCCAACCCTTTTTCTTTCTCACTTGCATATAGTCGGTGGTGCTTTCCATCAACGAACCTCCAATCCTTCCGGAACATAGAGTTTCGACATAACACAGAGTTCAACTCCAAGTCCCGAAGATCCTCAAACCACAAAAGCCCCATCCACGATCCTGCTTAGGGTTTTCTACCCCAGAGGGTTTCCCTGGGAGTACTCCCCCCACCCCCTCTCCTCCTGGTTTCCTACGGAGGGAGGGTGGTAGGATTTTCAAGGGAATCCTCATTATACTCAGTCAAGGCCGTCAAATCAGGTTAGTGGGCTCCAGCCTTTTTTTGGTTTCACTATCTACTGTATAACTAATTAGAACAGTGGCCCTCACTTAGGTAAGGGGCAGTCCTTCTCATGCTCCCGGACCGAAGCCTCAAAAGCATTTCAAAGTTTCTCCCCCCTGCAGAGTACCGCGTTGCAGTACATGCACAATACAGTGACCTTTGAAAGGTTAGGGTCTGCTGTGGTGCGTATGGCCTGCAAGGCTGGTTTAGGGATCCGCTGCCCCACAGGTGTGTCCCTAGTGGTGGCAGGAGCAGATGTGAAGGCTGCTGCAGAGGAACTCAACATACTGCCTTGTTGGAAGGGGACACCCCTCCAAACTGCAGCCTTGTGGTTCGATTTCAGGTGTCTCTGCATGGAGTTCGTGCTGTAGCTGTACAAGCCTGGTTTGCCACAAACGAGTACTATGTCGCACTCCGTGCAGCTCACCTGGTCAGCACGAGCTTTAGGTACATCTCCTACGGTGGTAAATAGTTTCCATACCCAGGACTCAGGCTGGCTGCACGCAATGGGGAATTTGATGTACAACGCTTTGGCGTAAGGCGCTTTATAAATAAAATACAATACAAATTCTCGTTCTCTTCTTGATCCCTATCTACATTAGAACACCTGTTCCTTTCTCTAGGCCTTTGGGAAGGTGGTGAGGGTGTGGGTGCTGCCGAGGAAGAGGCAGTACCAGCAGCCAAAGTTGCCATTAGCTCTAAAGGTAATATAGCACAGCACAATTGATCACAATGTAATTCCGGCAAAGAGTAATCTGGACTGCTGCTGTGTTATGCACTGCCAAAAACAGAATGAAGAGCAGCACTGGGGCGTGGCCTTTTATAGGGCTGCTGGGGAGGACATGGAACCCGCAAGCGGGCCTAAACCGTACCCAAACATGATCAAATCAACAGGGGCAAAGTGTGGGACCTCTGTAAGGGTGTTTCACAGAAGCATTCCTTGCATTGCCGAAAAGAGTACTTTTTTGATGTCCCAGGGCCCGGATCGTGTCCACAAAGTAAGGGCCTACGCTCTGCGTGGGTGCGGTCACATGAGACGTCGCGATTGTTCTCGAATGGGACAGCTATCTGCAGGACGCGTATTGCGTAAAATACTTTGTACGCATGTGCATAGGTGTCCTGAACTGTTTTGAAAGTACTTGGCACTAGGCTTGACTTTTTCTTGTTGATGGAGAAGCCCAATTGAAAGAGGAGGTTGATTGTTCTTTGAATGTTTTGTCTGCAAAATAGGGGGGACTCCCCTGTAATGAGCCAGTCATCCAGATAAGGGTACACTGGGATTGCCTCCCTTCGTAGGTGCGCTGCCAACACCGCCAGTACCTTTGTGAATACCCTTGGAGCAGAAGCTATTCCGAAGGGCAGCACTTTGAACTGGTTGTACTGGTTCGCTATCTTGAAACGCAAGTATCTTCTGTGCGCTGGGAACATTGAAATATGAAAATAGGCATCCTTCATATCCAGTGTTGCCATGTAATCCTCCCTTTTTTAGTACAGGGATTACCTCTTGTAGCGTAGTCATGCAGAACTTTTGTGGCTTGACATAGGTGTTTGCAGGGCGTAGGTCTAACACTGGGCGCATTGTTAGATCTTTCTTTGGCACAAGGAAGTAAGTTGAATAAATACCCCCGTTTACCTGGTTGGCCAGGACGACTTTGATGGCGTCCTTTATTAGCAGAGTGGCTATCTCCTTGAGGAGGATATGCTGGTGTACTCTTGAGTGGATCTTCTGTCGTGGGGGTGGTCGTGGGGACGTTGGAGGAGCTCTATACAGTATCCGCCTGCTACTGTGGACAGCATCCATCTGTCTGGGGTGATACTCTCCCATGCGTGGTTAAAGCTGGAAAAATGCGCCCTCCTACTGGAAAGGCATGGGAGGGCACCTGAAGCGGAATGTCACTGCTTCTGAGGTGCGGTGCCACCTCGAGAGGTGTTGCCCCTTCCACGACCTCTGCACTGTCCTCTAGGATAGCCCTGGGAGGACTGACTGATTATTACCTCAGGAGGAGCTGTGGTTTTGACTGTAATTGGCCCCCGTTGAGAACCTTGGCTGCAAAAATTGCCATTACGCCTTTGGCCGGGTGGCTTGTTGGTGAGTTAGCCCAACAATTTAAGTGTGTCATACACGTCTTTGGCTGTCATAAGGGTGTCCTCGACGGCCTTGCCGAAGAGCACATTGGGTTCAATAGGCATGTTAATTAGTGTGGCCTGCGTTTCTGGTCTGAAACCGGATTGCCGCAGCCACACACAACGCTTAATAACAGAGTACCCTGTGCAATGATTCTTCCGGCATTGTCCGTCGCATCAAGGTTGGTCTTAAGTAAGCAGCTTGAAACTGCCCTCCCTTCTGGGGCCACCTGGGCTAGCTGGGATTTCAGTGGTTCTGGGGCAGACTATAGTAGAGCCGACACTTCCTCCCATTTGTGGCAGTTATAACTGGCCAAAAGGGTAGCATTGTTCGCAATTCTGGTCTGGTAAGCCGCGGAGGAGGCGACCTTCCTACCCATGGCGTAAGTCATTTTGCTTTCCTTGTCAGGTGGGGCCTCAGAGGAAGCAAGGGGAGTGCCCACTCCTTTCCTAGTTGTAGTTACAACTAATGAGTCTGGCTTCAGCTGCCCTCTAATATACAGGGGGTCTGAAGGTGCGGGTTCAAAAAGCTTTTCTACACGTGGGTTTACAGCCTCTGTGAGGTTAGGGGCTTCTAATCACGGTTGTATCCTGCGCTGTATTGACTTGAGTAGAGGAATAAACTGCACCATTGTTTTCTTGTCCCATAGGATTTGTTCTACAAATGTCATTATCCTCCTGTACCTCCTGGGTGTCAATTTGAAAGTGCTCTGCCGCTCTGGCTAGCACTTCATTAAGAAGGGGTTGGTTGTCAATAAGAGAATCAACGATTGGAGGAGTCCTGAACAATAGGTGAGTATCGGATACATATTGTCCTCTAGGTCAGCCTCTTGGTCCTCATTGTCCCCATAATATTGGTCTGCTTCCTCCTCATCGTACTGAGGGTCCTGTCGTGCGCCGATCTCGAGCGAGGATGCCCAGAGGACAGGGACTCAACGGACCTTTCCCTCAGTGTTGTGCTCTGTCGATCGCTGAACCCATGTGTCGAGTCTCAACTTGAGGTTATGTGTTCAGTGGTGGGTGGTTTTGATGCGCTTTTGCCGCCGGGTGTAGTCCCAACAATATGGCCGCCGGCCTGTCCTCCGGGGTCGGGGACCTACGCTTTCGGTAGCCAGAGATACCCAGTCGCCCTCGCCATCCAAAACGGTGGCGTTGCTGCCATCACTGAAAGGGACTTCTACCTCCATGGCCTTGAGTTGCCTGGCGTAGTGGGCCCAGAGTTTTGTTGAGCGGTCCTTTAAAGTCTTGGGCTTGAAGAGCCTACACGCTCGACAAGACGCCTTGACATGGTTTCTTGGGAGAAACAAATTACAGACTAAATGCTTATCGACCCACGGGAATTTACAATTGCACTTGGGGCAGAATTAAAATAGGGTCCTATCTATAACTACAAACTAAGGCAGCCGGGCAAAAGTAGTGAAGAAGGGGGGGCATATACATCCTAAAATGACCTCCCGCTCTCTCCCTACTGTCTGGGCCGAGGCCCGGGACAGCCTTCCAAGGCCGAACGGTCTGTCGTGGTAGACTTTCGACGGGCAGTCTCTTTGTCTTCACCCGCGTGATGTTTGATGGTCGGGGAAGTAAAGGATAGAAAGAAATGAACTATCGGTAATTGAAATAAGTAAATGGATTTACGCCGAAAGAGGAACTCCGCTAACGCGTCCGTCTAGAATGGCGGAAAAAAACAATCTGAGGGACCTCGATGCATGAGGGATCATGGGTACAGTGGACGTCAGCCTATGGATAGTGTTATTGGCATGCCTGGTATATATATATTAAACGGCCCGCGGCTAAGCAACCATACTATGCGCTACTACAGTGCACTGCAAAGACTAACATCCAAGATGACATCATAAATGTCATTGATGACATGACTGATGACATCACGTGTAGCTCGCTCTTTTTTTGTTCAGTGACATATGTACACCGGGTGCTTTTCTTCACTGGGATTTAGAAACAAAAAATTGAAAAGGTACTATAGTTGTTGACCTTACCTTTTACACATGTTCTTACACTACTTTCCTTAGGGGGCAGTCACATCATATGATACATATACATGGGGAAGAAGGCAGCCTGAAACACAGCAATCAATTCTGCACATGAACATAATCAGTTAGGTCATGAACATTTTCTTTCAGTACTGCTACTTTCTTGCTTACTTTACTTTCCCTGTATATTCCCATATTTGTATGCGTTGTGGTCTCTTTGTGTTTTGTGTAGATTAGTACAATTATGTAGTAAGTGAGGCATTCTTAGCTACTTATTACATGTTTCACAGTACACAAAACTGTGAAACTAAAGCATGCATCATTTAACTATCCAACATGGGAAGATTTTGAATATTGCACTTCTATGATGCATGCTGCAGACAATGCCTACTTTTCTACATGATTTGGTTCATGTACTAGAAAGAATTGTGTAATGCAATGGTGTTTATAGCAATGCATTGGTTAATTAATTATTTATGTCATGATAGGTCTTTCAATGATGTTTAATAGTTTTTTACCAACATTACAATGACAATCCCCTGTGGAGGCTTTTCATGAAAACTAAATGCACATGTGATGTCATGATGTATATTTCTTTTGGGTGAAAGTGCGTTTGTATGTTCGGGGTTGGCCCATTCGCCCTGTGCTATCAGTATAGGTGATTTCGCGGGAGATTGACAACTTTGGCAATTTTCAAGACTAGGAAGTTATGACACAATAAAACATACACAAGGCTATAGCAGACCCCCCCTCTCCCCCCAACAACCCACTTCCCCCCCCATGTGCATACCCGAGCAACGCCAGGTGGTACTGCTAGAGTGTGTGTGTACATGGGATCCATTACTCACCGTAATCTTATTTCTAATGCTTGTACCTGCTTAGATTCACATGCTGTGCATAGGCCGACATCTAGTGGAAGCTGCAGAGTATTACAGTTGGTTTTTCGAAACTCGAAAAGGGGCGTCGAACTAGGACGTGCCAGTAATACTATCCCTAGTGTTATGTCCACTGTACCCATGATCCCTAATGCGTGCACGACCTTCAGATTGTATTTTTTCTGACATGAGGTAGCATGAGGACTAGCGCGAGTACAGAGTATCCAAGCAGATAAGATAGATAAGACTACAAGCATCCATGTGCCTTCTCTCAGAAGGAAGGAAGGGCGGGTGCATGTGAATCTAAGCAGATACAAACACCTACGTACACCTTCTTGTAACCAGCGCCTCAATGCCTGCGGGCTGCAGTGCGCTGTATAAATGTAAAAAATAAATAAAAATAAAGCATCAGAAATACGATTACGGTGAGTAATGTATCCCTTCTGAGGCTTGTGGAATCTGCTTCGATCACATGCTGTGCATAGATTAGCGAGCAGTGTTAGAAGAAAGAGGTGGTATGTGAGAAGGGTCATGAGCGAACAAATGTCTTAGAACCGCTTGCCCCACTTGTGTATCTGTCTTGGAATGAGTGTCAATGCAGTAGTGCTGCGTAAAGGTGTGAATAGAGCTCCATGTAGTTGCCCTGCAAATGGTGTCAAGGGGTACATTTGCAATGAAAGCCAGAGTGGCCCCAGTACCTCTTGTAGAGTGGGCCCTTGGCATAAAAGGCAGTGTTTTATCTGAAAGGGAGTAGCACAGTTGGATATATCCGACTATCCATTTAGAGATCGCGCCCCTCTCCTTCTCTGCCTAGAGCTACGGAGACGAACAGTTGATCCGTCTTTCTTAGCGGTCTGGTCTTGTAGTAGAGGACCGCTCTCCTCACATCTAGTGTGTGGCGTTTCACCTCAGCAGAGCTTTTGGGTTCTTGGAAGAAGACCGGCAGCTCAATGGACTTGTTAACATGGAATTTAGAAATGAACTTAGGTGAAAACCTAGGGTGAGTGCGTAAAACCAGTTTATCCTTATGAACAGTAAAGAAAGGATCCTGCACTGACAGAGCCCGAATTTCACTGACCCTTCTTATGGATGCAATGGCTACTAAAGAGGCTGTTTTATAAGTCAGGTGTTTGAGACTAGCTTTATGCATGGGTTCGAATGGAGGGCCCATGAGTTTAGCAAGCACCACATTAAGGTCCCAAACTGGTGGTGGGTTAGAAATTGGAGGGTGGAGTCTCTTTACCCCTTCCATAAAGGCCTTGACCGCTGGTACTTTCCACCATGACACCTTGTTATAGGAGGTGGTGTAGGCTGACAGCGCCGCCAGGTGTACCTTGAGTGAATTAAATACTAACCCTGCATCCAGTAGGTGGAGCATATAGGTGACAATATTGGAAGGAGTGCAATCAATTGGGTTGATTTGTTTATTCTGGCACCAAATAACAAATCTTTTCCACTTATCAAAGTAACAGTGCCTTGTGTTAGGTTTTCTAGACTCTTTCAATATGTCCATGCATCTCTGGGGTAAATTGAGATGGCCGAACTCTAGGACTTCAGGAGCCAGGCTGCCAAGTTCATCGAGTTGGGTTGAGGATGCACCGTTTGTCCTCTGTGCTGTGAGAGTAGATTGTACCAGCATGAGAGCTTGATGGGGTCGCACACCGCCAGTCTGCATAGGTGTGGAAACCATGGTTGTCTCGCACACATAGGAGCAACTAGGATGAGCGTCATCGATTCCCCGTTTATCTTGGTGACCACCTTCCTCATCAGAGGGGTTGGTGGAAAAGCATAGGCAAACATCCCTGACCAATTCATCCATAGAGCGTTCCCCTTGGAGCCTGGCCGGGGAAACCTGGATGCGAAAACTGGGCATTGTCTGTTTTCGCCTGTGGCGAATAGGTATATAGTGGGGAAACCCCACCGAGAGAAGAGATCTTCTACGACTTCTTCGTGTAGTCGCCACTCGTGTTCCTCTGGGAGGTGATCTCTGCTCAGAGCATCCGCTAGTGAATTGGGATCCCCTGGAACATGTTGGGATGACAGGTAAATGTTCCGTCTGAGTACCCATTTCCAACTTTTCTAAGCAAGCTTGGACACATTGGCGAACGAGTGCCCCCCTGATTGCTTAAATAAAACATTGCCATCGTGCTGTCTGTTAGGATCTGCACTGACAGGTTGGTTAGGAGGGGTTCGAATGCCCGATGCGCTCTGAAGACTGCCAGAAGTTCTAGCAGATTGATGTGATTCTGAGCCACTGTGTGAGACCAGAGACCCTGAGCTGTGTGGTGAAGGTGGTGAGCTCCCCACCCTGTCAGGGATGCGTCTGTTGTGACGATGGCTTGTATTTCTGGATCGTAAAAGAGTTTCCCCTTTGTAAGTTTCTCTCTTGTCCACCAGCGAAGGCTTTGTACTAGTGTTGGCGAAACAACCACTAGATCGTCCCACTGACCACTTGCCTGAGACCATTGTTTCGCCAACCATTCCTGCATGGGTCGCATGCGCAGGCGCACGTGGGGAAACGATGGTAATTGCAAGATGCCATCATGCCTAGCAAACACATCGCGTTGCGCACCCTTATCTGGCGACCGGACTGATAGAGGAATTTGCAGCAACAGATTTTGAATTCTTTCCTCCGATGGAAAGGCCAAGCCCTCTTGTGTGTCTAGGACTGTTTTGAGGTGCTTGGCACCAGGCTTGATTTTTTCTCATTGATTGAGAAGCCCAATTGGAAGAGGAGGTCGATTGTTCTTTGAATGTTGGATCTGCAAATTACGGGGGTTTCCCCTGTGATGAACCAGTCGTTCAGGTAAGGGTACATCGGGATTGCCTCCCTGCGTAGGTGCGCCGCCACCACCGCCAGTACCTTGGTGAATACCCTTGGGGCTGAGGCTATTCCGAAGGACAGCACCTTGAACTGGTAATGCTGGCTGTCCAGCTTGAAGCGCAAGAATCTTCTGTGTGCTGGGAACATGCAAATATGAAAATAGGCATCTTTCATATCCAATGGTGCCATGTAATCCCCTCTTTTTAGTAGGGGGATTACTTCCTGGAGAGTAGTCATGCGGAATCTTTGTAGCCTGACATACTTGTTTGCAGGGTGCAAGTCTAATACTGGGCACATTGTTAGATCTTTTTTTGGCACAAGGAAGTAGGTTGAATAGATACCCTTGTTTACCTGGTTGTCCGGGACGAGTTCTATTGAGTCCTTTGCAAGAAGAACGATGGATCTCCTCGAGGAGGATTCTTTGGTGCTCCAAAGAGTGTATCTTCTGTCTTGCAGGATGGTTGCGGGGGCATTCTTGTAGCTCTATACAGTATCCTGCGGACAATGTGGACGGCACCCATCTGTCCGAAGTGATCGCTTCCCATGCGCGGGTGAAGATGGAAATGTGCCCCCCTACTGGGGATGCATGGGAAGGGACCCGGAGCGGAAGGTCACTGCTGTTTATTGGGTGGCGTAGTGGCTCTACCTGGGCTGCCTCTCCCCCTACCGCGGCCCCTTTTTTGACCTCTGGTGAAACCTTGGGTAGCCTGTTGATTGCCGCCCCATGAGGTTCCTTGACTCCAATGGTAATTGGACCCTCTTTGGGAGTTTTGGCCACAAAAGCGACGAAAATGATTGTTATTTTCCCTTTGACCTGAGGGCTTATTTGTTAGTTGGCCGAGGGACTGTAAGGTTTCGTATTCGTCCTAAGCCGTCTTCAGTGCTTCCTCCACTGCTTTCCCAAATAGGAAGTTTGGTTCTACCAGCATGTCTATGAGGGTGGCTTGGGTCTCAGGCTTAAACCCTGATTGTTTTAGCAAAGCATGGCGTTTAATAACTGTGCCTCCTGCTATTAGTCTCCCTGCATTATCTGCTGCATTGAAGTTTGCTTTAAGAATACATCCAGACACTGGATGTATACAATTTGGGCCAACTGGCTCTTTAGAGGTTCGGGTGCAGAGACAATGAGGGCAGCTACCTGTTCTCATTGGTGGCAGTTGTAGCTTGCTAACAGAGTGTTGGTGTTGGCAATGCGTGATTGGTATGCTGACGTGGATGCCACCTTCCTCCACAGAGCATATCTTCTCTTGCTCTCTTTGTCCGGGGGTGCTTCAGAAGAAGCTAATGGTGTTCCCGCCCTCTTTCTGGTGGTTGTAACCACTAATGAGTCAGGTTTTAACTGACCCCTTATGTATAGTGGATCGGAGGGAACGGCCCTAAATAATTTGTCTACTCGTGGATTAACCGACCGAGTAAGATTAGGGGTTACCAGAGAAGGATCGATTCTGCGTTGAATTGATTTTAAAATGGGGCTAGTTTGGGGAATGGATTTCCTGTCCCCTAGAACTTCTTCTGCAAAATCTCTCTCTTCTTGGACACCCTGTGTATCAATTTGAAAATGGGCTGCAGCTTTAGCTAATACCTCATTAAGTAAGGGCTGATTATCAACCGGTGAGTCATTCACAGGGGGATCTTTGGGAATAGGGGAGTCAAGACTATAGGCCTCCGCCTCGTCTTCTTCTTCCTCTTCCTGGTCCTCATCGTCCCCATAGTAATCAACCCCTGCCTGGTCCTCCAGCATTTGTACTTCTGGCTCCTACCCATATGGTTGGTAGGCTGACTTCTAGAAGGGTCAGAAATCAGATCTTGAACTGGAGTCTCAGAACGGAGCCTCTTAGTAGGAGGTCGAGGGTCTTTGGATCCCGAAGGAGCAGAGGTAGCTGGTGTATTATGATAGCTGTGAAAGTAATTAGGGTCCTTTCCGTAGAAGTCTACAAAACAGGACATCCTCCTCATTACTCTATCAATGTCCTCTGAATTCCATTGCTTGGAACTGGGGATAACCCTCTCCTTCTGAGGTTCTTCACTTATGTCTATCTCCTGAGTAGTGGGAGGAACCAACTTTCCCTTGGTGACAGGGCCAAGGACCTTGGACTTTTCTTTGTGTTTTTCCTTCTGAACCTGATGTTCTGAGGCTTTCTTATGTTGTTTTCCCCTTTCCCATGACTGGAGGAATGTTTTCCTGAACCTTTAGGGTTCTCTGAACGTTTTGACGCTTGGCATCGAGATTCGGAGGTGGTGTCACGAGATTCGGGAGTCTTGAAAGAGGGATGTTGAATCTCAGAAGCAGACGTCGAACGTGCTAGAGAAGTAGATGTCGGATTCGTCTTCTGACGACCGGACCTCAATGACTTTAGGTAATGTGGCACCCTTAGCAACCGTGGATGGTTGCTGTGTGTCTTGAGGCGACCGGGACCTGGAACGCCCAGAGGACACCGCTTCGGCGGACCGCTCTCTTGATGCCTTCTTTTGCTGATCGCTCAACATAGGTGTCGAATCTCGGCTGGGGTTAGTGTGCCTGGTGGAAGAGTTGTGTGTTGCGCTCTTGCCGCCGGGTGTTGTCCCCATAACTGAACCGCCAGTCAGTCCTCTGAGGTCGGGGGCTTGAAGACACCCCTGTGCCCTTGCCGTCCGATAAGGTGGCGTCGCTGCCATCGCTGAAGGAACCCACTGCGTCCATGACCTCTAGCTGCCTGGCGTAGTGGGCCCAGCGCTTCGTCGAGCGGTCCTTGAGTGTCTTGGCCTTGAAGAGCTTACAAGCTCTACAATTAGCCTCGGGATGGAGAACGGGGAATTTTTGTATTTATAAGATAAATGGCTAAAGCCAAGGGAACTCGGCCATAAGCTACCGACAAGTATGGCATAAAAAAAAAAATCTGGGGGTCCTACACGCGTGAGGTTCATGGGTACAGTGGATGTCACACTAGGGATAGTATTACTGGCACGCCCTAGTTCGATGCCCCTTTTCGAGTTTCGAAAAACAAACTGTAATACTCTGCAGCTTCCACTAGATGTCGGCCTATGCACAGCATGTGATCTAAGTAGATTCCACAAGTCTCAGAAACTAAAATATATTGACCATAAAGGTTCTCACTCCTAACAATTTGGGCAATTTTGGGAAGGGAAACTTTACTGTGATAACAAGCCATTAGGTATTTCAGAAATATCACCCTCTGAAGAGGATGAATACTGCAACTCTCCTAACTGAGTGATCCTATTCCCTTGATGGCCTTCTCCCTGGTGATCCACCCGGCTAATACCACCCCCAGGGTTAGGATCAGGTGGCTGCTGCCTTTCGCTGGCCACCTGGGAGGGGACTTTAGGCAAGGATTTTGTGAGGACTCTGCAGGATTCATCACACCCCCTTTTCTAATTTATGCCCATGATCTGCCTAGGAAGCATAATCTTAATTTTGTCCACTACCTCACAATACGACTGCACTAGAACACACTCCATGCCATATGCCAAAAACCAGCATTGTTCTCACCACAAATCAGACAATTATGAGGCAACTTCTCATTCAAAATATGTAATTTTTCCAGGATCATATACACTCTATGTAAAAAAATTGTATTCGACCCATTTGAAACAAGCGTTTGACACGACCTTCACATGTTCCCAGATCCCTAACCAATCCTTGTCTGTTATAAAACATCCCATCTCTCTTTCCTATTTGTATTTTACTTTAACACAGGATGTCTTCCAGTTGCCAGTGTTCCATAAATGCAAGAAACCAATCCCTTTCCACCCCCTATAAGAAGAGCTTGTAACATGGCATTTGTTTTCTGCTCCTCCGGGTTATATTGAATCAATGTGATCACTGCGCAGCTCGTAACTGCGCCGACGAAAGCTGACGCTAATTACGGCACGGCAGATATATCACTTTTGCCCACATGCACCGCAATACTCCAACACGCTTACCCGTACTGCGGCGCACTTCTGTGTGTGCCGCCGACTGTCCTGTACCCAGGTGGTGTCAGTTCCTTCCACTTAATTGGTGCGGTGCCGACACCACTGGGTCCTTTTTTTTCAAGAAATTAAAAATTCTTTTCTATCCCCGCTTACAGTAATTGTGAGCGGGGGACACCCCCACAACTCCCAACTCCCATTACTGCGACCAAGGAGAGCGGGGGCCACCCCCGTAGCGGTGTTACACCTGGGCGCAGTAATGGGAGTCAGCAGTTTTTAAAATGCCGACAGCGTGGTAAAAACGCAGCCAGTATTTTAGAGATGCATTGATGGGTCGGTTCTGATACCTACCCATATATTCGCCATTCTCCAAACAACCCAGGCATATGATAGAAAGGGGCCTGTGACAATTAACTAAACCCAAAAAATACATAAAATTAAAAAAAGAATATTCAACATTTTTTTTTGGGATATTTTTCTTTTCGGGAAAAATGCATTCAAAATTGTTCATTCGAAATTTTAACTGGATACCTCCTTAAGCATATTCAGTATGTCTATCAAAACTGAATGGCAAATCCAGACTAGAACTGCCTGCCATACTCTTCCATAACAAATGCAAAATTGTGACTAAGCACATTCCCTCTTCCCGCCCATTGGGTCTCACATCACTTCCACACTTTTGTCTTAATCTCTGTATACCTCAGATTCATGTGCATAGCTCCCCATCCGGCAACGTATTCCAGGAAGTTCTAGCCCCCTTCATGATATAGTCTACGCCTGTTACGCACACCTGGCTCCCACAGGGGCGTCGATCTGAACTGGACAGCTGCGGTCTCCACCAATGTGACGCGTAGTGCCGAGATGACAGACTGGCCCACCTAGCTTTGTTTGCTTGGCCCGTAGGAGTATTCTTCTGCAAATGGAGAAAGGGAATTAACCACCCGTGGAGTTGAGTGTTAACCCCCACCCCGCTGTTCTCCCCACTGATCACCTTTAATGACCCCTCTTATAGTCTCACCTGATGGTTTGGAAAGATGAGCTCTCCAACCTGCATTGAGCGCAGGGGCGCTTAGATAACCAGTTGCTTCACTGGTTCGAAGGAATTGGTGAGCTCCAGAACAATATTGACTCTGAAATTTCCGGCGAGACGCCATAAGTATATAGTTCGTAAGAGTTCAAATGTCTGACTTTCATCCTTGTCCGATTCCTTGCAGGTTGCAGCTTGACCCTAGCGAAGAGTTCCTCGTGGCAACCGGTAACATTCAGGTAAGGATTTGTATTATCCAACACAGTTCGATAAAATAATATCAGTATGTAACCTGTTGCTTTCTCCCTTATTTAGGTGCTGAGAGAAATTATGAAGTCTCGGGGAATAATACCTCCGGCGGTAAAATTAGGTAAGTCTATTGTGGTGAGAAGGATTCCCCTTGTTTGTCCCTTTGTTTCACCTTGCTGTCCTTTTGTTCCCCTTAGGGGCCGGGGTGCGGCGAAGATGCGGTGGAGGCTGCACCGACCCGTGAAGAGGAATAGTACCCCCGGCGGTAAAATCAGATAAGTCTGTGGGGGGTAACTAATATTGTCTCCGTTTATTCCCTTGGCTCACCTTGCTGTTCTTGTGTTCCCCTTAGGTGCCGGAGTGCGGCGGGAACATGCAGAAGGATGCAGTGGATAGTGAAGAGGCTGCGAAGTCCGGCGAGTTCAGCGAGGCGCTGCAGCAGCAAGGCGACGCGCATAAAATAACTTCTTTCTTCCAGCTCGAAGGCGCAGTGGATCGGGAATTCAGGTAAGGATTAAAGGTATTGCTCTTGTTCTAACCTTTTCTCCTTCTTTCTCCCTCTTTCTAGGAGCTCCAGACTCGAGGCGGGCATGGCAGAAGACTGGATGCAGACTTGCAGGCACGGTGAGCGTTACGCTGCTGGATGCAGAATAACGCGAAGCATGTGCTGCTCTTTGGGCGTGGTTTAAAATAGCCGCCAAAGTAGTCCCAGGTAAGTATTCCTCCTCGACCCCACCCAAGTAAAAAATAGTCCCTAGGTAAAGTAGTCCCTTCCAAGGCTCTTTTGGCTTGGAGTTCTTGCAGCATGGTCTGCATCGGGTAGGTTTGCAGCATGGTCTGCATCAGGCAAGTTTTAATCTATGAGCCTGGTGCCTATGGCGCCAGGACTGACTCTCCATATGAGCCTGGTGCCATAGACGCCAGGGCTGCACCCAAATAGCCCCTAGCAGGGGTTGTTGGGCTTGCTTGGAATAACTTGATGCCTGCTTCCGGGGTTGCTGGACTTGATCTGGATCTCCGGGGGTAGGCATCATGACAACGCCACGTTCCTAGAGCCACCTGACATCTACCCGACCCCTTAAGTAATTTTACTATTTTAGTATCCAGCATATTGAAAAAAATTGCCTTGATTAAATATGGGATATTGGTGAAAAAATATAATAATCTAGGCAGAATAACCATTTTACATAACACAATTCTCCCCACCAATGACAAAGGTAAGGACTTCGAAAAAACACTCTCTCATTATCAATGCCAGTCACAGCCCTGCCTGTATTGTAGACAAACGTATCTTCTACATCATGAAATATTTGAATACCCAAGTATTTAAAGGATTCCAATTCCCAACTTCTGTCACAATCTGTAGAGCTTCCCTGTCCATCTCTCTGTTTCGCCATTGGAAAGTGCATTGACTTGGTCCTATTGACTAGAAAACCAGACAATTTCTGAAAATGATCTAATACTTACAGTATAATCTGAACATTATCAAAAGGATTACATATATACAGCAGGACATCATCCGTGAATTTGTTATGTTATATGGCATTTGTATAGCGCCTAACCCCATTGGTATGACTTTAAAGGGCTTCAGTGAACGCCTTTGGAGGACCGAGTTATGAGAATTAAGACCGATTTAGAATGCATGTGCGCATTTTAGCCAGCATGAAGGTAGGTAGGGGCGACTAAGTCCTGGCAAGCGACCCATGGGGATCTGGCTCGTGAATGGGTGCTGTAATAGGCTATTAGAAGAGTAGGCGAGTCAAGGAGACTACATTTCTGCCCAGCTGGACCAAATTTGTTTTCAAGGGTCTCAGCTGCATACTAATGGCAGAGTTCATGTGCGTAATGAAGTACAGTGGTGAATTGTTGCAGATGTATATGGGTGAGTGGCTGCACCCCGGGCGTGCTACAGATATGTTCCATTGAGATGGAGTGCTATAACGTACCCGAGAGTCAAGGCTGGTACCTAGTTGCGACGAGGGTATGCATATCATACATATTGTGGTCTTGGGAGGCAGGCCAAAATAGGGAGCGATGTGTGGGAGAATGCAGGCTGAGCCACAGTTTGACCTTCGGAGGGTGTGTTGTGTTTGCAGGTGAACAGGGTCTCCCCCTCTGGGACTAACAGGCAGGCTACACTGAAGAGTGCGAATGACAACAAATGCACCAAAGTCTGTTCAGGTCAGAAATCAGGAACAGATTTAATACTGGCAGAGAAGTAACCTTATTGCTGGCAAAGTACGTCTGGCACACTGGACACGGATGATTGTCTGTACTGGGCTGCGAGCACAAGGCAGAGCATCAATGGCAGGCACACAGGCTAGGCACACCCATGTTCATGGGCCTGTGGAGTACCCTTGGATGCAAGAGAGAAGAGACACCAATGGAAGAGTTGTAGAGGGACAGGCTGAGTGGCAAGGGAGGGAGAGCAAGAGAGACATGTTGAGCAGGTTGTGGAAAAGGGGGAGAAGGGTACCTGCTAAAGGGCCTCTGCTGCTTCTCTGCCCCCACCCACACATTCAGCACACCACTGCCAGTAACCAAAAAGAACCACAAGGTCCTCTCTCCAAACACGCTTTTCGGGCTGTCTGTTAAGACGGATTTCTGAACTCTGTCCTGGCGGCACAGAAGTTTAGAAGGCCAACCTAATTACTTGGAACAGGGCAACCTCTGGACAAGCCAGACCAATCAGGGTAGCGATCGCGGCGGTCAAGACTAGGTCTCAAGAGGAGTGAGGGTGACTGAAAGCCCGCAATGAGCACACAAAGCAAGGACACTTACAAACTACCCCAAACAGGTGTTATATTAAAAATATATACACATTTATTCCAAGGCCTTTAAAACAATGACCGTAGCGAGAAATCACAATACAACTCTAGTAAACCAACACATACCAAATCAATACAATATATATACAAATACAAGCGAGCCTAAAGCGTTAGATGCACGAAATGTGTAGTCCACCTAGAAGGGAAGGAAAACAGGCAGTGCGAAATAATGCTTAGGCCCAGTCCGCCTTCAGAGGCACCTAACTAAAAGGAAGTCCGAGCCCTACGAAAAGTGGAGCCTTGTGCTCAGAAGTACCTGCACACGCTGGTGCCAACAGGCAAAAAGGGAAGTCTATTCGAGGGAATCAGGCAGTTCAGTTTAGTGCACAAATGAAGAAGAACAGAGTTCCGCGACTCAAGCGCAGCCTCACTGTGGGCAGAAGCAGAGCGCGAGTACGGAAAGGCGTGCTGTTTTGACACAGCGGGGAAAAGCTATGGGCTCCTGCAGGAGGGCGACCAGTTCCTAGCTATGCTACTCACCGGTCCCCGATGCAAGCACACCCAGGCTTCTCCGCGTCAGTTTCAGTGCTGGCAGGTTCAGGAGAGCAGGGGACGTCTCGTCGTCGTGTAGATTCTGCAGCAGAAGAGTTGAGTTAAAGATGTCCCAAACGAAGTGAACCCGCACAGTTTGTTACCACAGCAGGGCAACGGAGCGGCCGTGTGTATCTCAGCCAAATGTACACTACTCACTTCAGACCTGGGAACGCCAAGTGTACGAATCGTGTGAGAGTGACAAGGACTAGAAATACAACACAACCTGGCGGCGGTTACAGAGCAAGACTCCTGTGTAGGCTGGTCAGTCTGCTGGATGGCCCAGAGACACTTCCGAAGGCATACGTGCAGGAGATGGTGAAGATGCCGAGAATAGCTGTTCCCGCTATTCCAAGGGTCGAAGTACCAGTAAGGCCTTCTGGTTCGATCAGAGGTAAAAAGGGTTTCACAAGGCGACAGCAGTGCAGAGGAGTAGTCCTTCAGCGGGTCACCAGCGATTCCTCGGTTCAGCCTCGTGGTTGCAGGATACTTGGCTCCTGTATTCCTTCGTTCTTGAGAACTCAGGAGATCGACATGGTAGTGGCGTTTCCAGCCCCCTCTTATCCACGGTTCCCTTCGCGCCAAAATGGAGGGGACCCAATGGGAGATCCGCTCATCAACACTCGCACCATACGTGGACCTATCACGGACCACGGTGGTCCCACGCATTCACACCACCCTAGACTCTCTGGCACCCAGGATGTGTATTGGGACCAGACATCCCAGCCCACATCCTGGAGGCACACACAAGGCCTGTAGAAGCCCGCGAAAGCATCTGTGTTTCGCGGGAAAGTACATGCCCAAATAAGGAAGGCCCCGGGTCGGCTCGACCTGGGGAAGGTGAAGGGAGCAAGACGGTCAGCGGACAGGACAAAGGAGCCTCGTGGTCTGGCCATTTTGGGAGCCAGGCCACCATTTTGGGCTAAGCGCGAGAAACGCGCTTAAAACGCCAAAAGGAGCTCAAAACACAAGAAACGATTGCTGCCACCATTCCCGTCCGTGATTCACTTGCACCGATCAGTTACAATCCAAAAAGAGTATCTAGGGCCTGTAGAAGGCTAGAGACCCAAGAGAGCAGTAACTTAGCTTACAGTGCCCTCTTGTGTCATGTTGGACGAAAGCTGCAACATGATAAAGAAACTACGGAAAACAGCGTTTCCCGGTACTGACTGTCTTAAGGGCATGTCAGTTTCCCCATAAGAATGGAGTGAAAGCCCAGAGGAGTGCGGCAGAAGGGTGCACTTCTCTGGCAGAGTCTAGATCATGGTGAAAAACAACAGCAAAAAGTTTAGGGGTTGCCACATGGAAGGAAAATTACCCACAATTACGAAATCTTTCCTAACACTGTTGCTCCTCCTCCCCCCTCCAGAGACTGCCCATACCCTCCCCCATTATGAACACAAAAGGGGAATTCCAAGGCCCCAAGCAGGCTTGGTGACAGGAAGAGGGGGGGTGGTATTACAGGGTATAGGACAAGCAGGCAAATATAAGCTGGGACAATAGATGATGTTACTGGGGAGAGGAGGAAGTTCTCGGGAAGAGATAAAAAGGGCCAACACAAGGCTGCAGAATACTCTGGCTGTAAAACTGGCAGCTGTTCTCTAGGCTGGGAGCAGGTTTAGTTAATCAGGCGAGTTAGCTGGGTTCTGGAGGGAATGGAGTCCCTTTGTCTAGGCAGGAGCATGGCTGGAGTTCCACACCTCCCCACACATAACATACTTACGTACATGGATACACACAGCGCAGGGGCACAGAGTGGAAGAACATAAGCCTAAATATAAGAGCAAAATCTCAACGCGGATACACAAAGTAAGGCAGGGTCACACATCCACACACACACTAAAGACACAATGTCTGATAGCCATACAGTGCAGGAAAACAGGGGACAAGGAGGGTGATGTCTAGTGTCAGGAGACCAGTAGCTACAGAGATGAAAGTTCAAAATGCAGTGAGGAGGCAATTTTGAAACCAAGTACAGTGAAGCATCAATGCAGTAACCAAATACAGATTCCAGCGTGAACCAGACAAAATACAAACACAGGAGAACATGCAAGCACTTGGCAGAAATAAACCACAAGCACAAGGAAATGCAGTCAGGGCTTTTCATAAACAGAAATAAATTGCAGGGAAACATTCAGTTGAAAAGGTCCCCTTCCAATTCGAGCCAAGAAAATAGCAACAGTGTTCATACTGGATCACTTCTTTCCAAGGTTATTTGCCACATTTCAAAGAATAGGCTTAAGGCTTAACCTACAACTAAACAACAAGTTTGGGACTTCTTCAGTACATTGTGTATATTTGTCAGGATGCTTCTCTTTGGGTGGTTGCTTTCTGTTTAACCACCACCCTTCTACTGTTGTTAGTATGAGAACAGTCGCCTTTTTCACAAAGTATGCCACTTCTTCGTAGCACTTCACTGTGACATCCACTGACAACTTTATACACCCCCACAGTTCAGGTATGTCTACTTCTGCTTTGTACTCAAGAATTATTGGGCATGTAGTGACAAGACACTTCGACCTCTACAGGTACGCAAGGCACTCATCCTTTCTATGAGTTCCAAGAAAAGGGGAGACCATTTGCCTCTTCCGTCTGTCTCACTGCCACAAGTATAATCTGCCTCTACCCACAAGAGTGACTTCCTCTCAGCTTCCTCTCAGCTTCCGCAGTTTTCAGCATTACAGGTAATTTCCTTAATATTCTTTGTAAGCACCAAGGTCCCCTTCCCCAGCTTTACTTGCACCTTGTCTGCTCAAGTTATTATCCAGAAGCTGTAGTGCAACACTTTCAGCTTCAGGTAACAATGCTACACTTATATCAGAGGCCACTGGACCGTTGACAACTTCACATATTAGGTGGGTGAGTTTAAACAGCTGGTCACTATGGAAAGGGTTTGCCTCTTGGCTTGGTTTATGCTTGTTCTCCTTGTCAGTATAACATATTCTTTAAATAAAGAATGACGGTTCAGGATACTACAAGGGTCAGTCTTCAAAAGGGAAGACCTAATTATGCACACACAACCATTCTTTAAGGTAGATCTTGAACCTAAATGGGTTTCAAGTAATTGTATTCCCGTATAGTATCAGGGAGATGATTTCAGACTTCTCGTGGGAAACACAATTGGCCAAGCAAAACCAAAACTGTGCGTCACCGTACAGTAACCCCCAGGATGCACTCTAAAGGGTTTCTCCGAACCCACAGCTAGTAATGATGTATGTGTTGGGGACTAAGTATGGTTTCTCAGTCCACCATTCATTCAACTTCATTAAGTCATTAATACACAGAGATTCATTCAATCGCCTAAGTATGTAAAGCAAAATATCTGATTTAATCAACACAAAGTAAATTATTAAATTTTATTTAAAATAAAATAACACCCATTCAACAAAACAGTGAACATTGAAAACCTTTTCTTCAGGTATGCTTTCCAAAATTCTATATTACAACCAACAAATCAATCTGTTAATGTCATAACATCCTTCTGCAAATACAATCATAAATTTGAATACAAAGTCCAAAATACAGGCTCATTGCTCATAGCCTGAGTTACAACTTATCCACAGTGTAACATAAATCCTCAATCCCACATGATGATATCCCATCCGAAGGTATCGGGAATTATGAGGTGTGAGGGGTAAAGGTCAAATTTCTTCTTTTTGTACAAGAGTCCAAGTAGGCTTCCATATGCGTTGTTACAAAGCCGACGCATTTCGGATTGATAGACAATCCATCTTCAGGGCCACAAAAGCCTAATTGTTCCAACTATAACTCGACCAATGCGGGTAACCTACGAAGGCACAGATAATCGCACATCAGGATACTCCCTTATATGTAAATCAATCATCAGGTAATAATCAACCATCACCATATATCAATCCCCACATATAGGGAAAAAGAATAGAATCTCATGCGAGCATCCTGATCGAAAATAATCACCAGAATCCCAAGTGACCCATACATCCACTAGGTAATCCCGAAAATCTCTGTCTCTTATTCAAACTACAAGTGAATTCCTACCATGCACGTATCCAAAGAGTGGAGTCCCTGCACCACTTGGTGAACCAGATTCTAATCTCTAACGCCACTACCTAGCCAGGTGTACATAATTCAATTGAAGGTGAATAGAATCCCAAATGAGACCCAACAACACCATCGTGTTTCATCACATAATATACTCACCCCCACCAGGGGATTACAAACCTCACCAAAATTCAAAGAGGGGGCTGGATGGATACCAGAGCGTCAAGCTCCTCCAAAGTATTCCAAAAGGTCTCAAAGAGTTGCCGTGCACCTGCAGCGATTCCAAATAGCCTACAGACGACAAGCAAAACGATCTTAAAGCCAGGGCACACATAAAGCCAATATCAAGTTGGTCAAAGTGATTAAAACATCTCACATGGCTCTGCTCTCCGGCATCTCCTTAAGTTTTAAAGTGCTTACCTGAAATGCCACTAACTTCCGTGCACTCAAAGCAAAGTGTCCCGGCACCGTCCTTCCATACAGTTACTCCGCCGGTGAATGCGTACGCATGCGCACACTGGTAAATAACATCATGTACGTCGTGGAATCATTCTACATCTTTAAGTGCGCACGTTTAAACCGCCATTTTAAGACGGTAAAGGAATATACTAGCCCCACACGCTCGATTCAACAGGTTCAATCATCTCTGCAACAAATATTCAGATCACAACGGTCGTAATCGGAGTATTACCAACAGGCCTCTAAAAACCCGAAAAACAAGATTTAACTTGTTTAAAACTCCTCCTCCATCATTCGAAGCCCAAAACCTCCATATACCAATAGTTGCCACCCAGCATCAAAGGTGAAAGCATATCCCAAACCTAGTTCTAGACCAACTGGACATAGGAATAGAACAATAAGTGTGAATTAAACCCCCCGTAAAGAGCCAGTAATTTAGCTTAGTGTGCCCATGGGACTCCCACTAGGTCTACCGCATCCGGTACACCAGGGCACATGTCCCAATAGGCCAAAGACAGTACTTTTTAGAAAAATAAAGTGATCATCCGATCTGGTGAGAAAGTCTGTGTCCGCATCGGCATCCGCTGCACAATATTTCAACATACATAAAACACCTGTAAATTCCTCAAAACATGAAATCATTTTCAAACATGTAGGTTTTCAGAAAGACACCAAACTTAAAACAAACTTTTCTTTTAAAGACATAACTACCAGTTCACAATATATAGGACGATCCCATCGGTAACCCCAAATCATTCCTTTTAAAGCACATATTCCTGACCTAATAACATGTCAAAAAACCTTCATTGATTATTACATATGAAAAAACAGCTACCCATACAAAACTTCAAATGTAGCACATTAGGTCAAATTCCACATTCATGCCTCTTGGGCGCAAAGAGGCCAACAAATCAATCCACATAATCTCCTTCTGAAGGAGTTTTCTCTGTATATCACCCCCTTGTGAGCCTGTTTTTACTTGCTCAAGAATAACACACTTAAGCTGAGCTATAGTGCGTCGAGCTGATAGAAAATGACGGGCTACTGGAGATTTCTGATTATTCATGCGTATATTGGATTTGTGCTCAGACCAGCGTATTTGTGCCTTCCTCGTTGTGATCCCTACATAATATAGGCCACATGGGCACTTTAATCCATACACAACATTTGTGGCATCGCAGGTACAGGAATGTCTTAACCAAATTGGTTTTCCAGAGTGTGGATGTGCGATGCTATTACCTCTGATCAGATTGGCACAATGTGGACAATTCTGGCATGGAATGGTCCCCTTGTATATGATCTTAGTCTCTGATCTCTGTATTTCAGCTTTTATCAGGCTCGGTCTTAGGGCTCTATTGTTCCTGTAGGCAAATCTCGGGACTTGGGGGGAATAGCTGTTGTAAGTGGGGATCCATTTGTAGCATCTGCCAATGGTTTTGGATAATCCTCCTGATCCTTGCACTCTGAGTTCAATAAGTGGTCACATAGACCAGAGAGTCTCCAGTTTGAATGGGTTTAGGAGATAGAAGAGTCTCCCTAGCTATTGATTTAGTTTTTTCAGCAATCTCCTGGATTGACGTCATGGCATATCCCCTTGCTACAAATTTGCGCCCAATACTGTTGATTGTCTTTGGTATTCCGTTGATTCGGATATATTCCATCTGTATCTCAGGAATTGACTCATTGGAACACTCAATGGTTCTCCGGGGGTGGAAACTTGTGGCTAATAGCAAGCTATTGCGATCTGTAGCCTTGGTGAATATACTAGTAGCCAAACCCTGTGCCAGGGTATAGACTTCAACGTCCAAAAAATGAATCAATGACTGACTCGTTTCAACTGTAAATCGAATCCTTGGGTGCATCTTGTTCATCATATCAAAAAATTCATCCAACTCAGCTTCAGAACCCGACCATATCCCAAATATGTCATCTATATATCTCACAGAGTGATAGATGCTGTTGCCACCTAGGTGATGACGATACGTGTTAGTGTTCCAAATAATACATAAAGATGTTGGCATAGCATGGGGCCATCGCGGCCCCCATGCTGGTGCCTGAAGTCTGAAGACAAAACCTGTCACCAAACTTGAAAAAGTTGTTATTCAAGACCAATTTTAAAAGTGTAAGGACCAAAAGACTATCACCCATGCAATTATCAGATCTTAGGGGAATCCATTCCACGGCTTCTAACCCTGCTTCATGGACTATATTAGTGTAGAGGGAAGTGACATCCATCGTAAACAGGATGTCACGTCCAACCACAAATTGGACCTCATTCAATTTTTGTAAAAACTGCATGGTATCCCTTAGGTACGTAGTTGTATTCTGTATCAGGGGCTGTAAAATCCTGTCCAGATATACAATTGGCCACACACGACCTTCCTTTGATGCTGTATACCCTTGTATCTCTTGTAAGAAGTCAATGTTAAGTTTTCGGAATAGTTTCAGCAAGTGTTGCCTTTTCAATGAAGGACACGCAACCACTCCAGTAATAGAAAACGTGTTCAACAATGGAAGTAAAGTTCTTTACTTCTAACGCGAACACTACGGTTTTGACAATTAGTGCATGTGCTACATTTCCATTGTTAATTGGTTTCAGAACAACAAACAACTTTTACTTGCTTTTAAGTATACACAAGTTACTTTAGAGATAGTTTACCGTTACCGGTAAGGCTTGCTGAGTGAACCTGAACACTGCGCTTCACTCACCGCCTCCAGGAACACTGTGGTTGCAGTTTGCTACATTGCCAGACTTTCGCGACCTCCGCTACTACGTTGGGCTCACTTGTGACCCAAGCCCTTCTCTAGCACGGGTGTCTCCCGTCCAGCCACGTAAATTGGGAGACGCCTTCACTCCACAATCCCTCGGCTTGCCTTGGGCACTAGCATGGTCAAGGCTCTGTAATCACAGCAACTTGGTGCACATGGGGAATCCTTTACTCCAAGCACCTCTTCCTCCGCACAGCCACGGCAATATAGGGTTTTGAGAACACAGGACCCTCTCAAAACCTGCCGTCTCCTTGTTCTGGCGTCCCTTCTGTGCTCCTACTTCCTTGTGAATTGCCAGCCTTGTGCTTCTTCTCTGCCACTACTACTGCCAGCCTTCCAACTCATGCTCTAGCTCCTTCCTCGTCTCCTTTCCTGCTGGGGCCTTGTATGCCTCAAAGGTTTGGCAATTGGCTTCAGGTGTAAGCCATTAGTTTCAATTGCTTGACTCTTGCAATGGCCGTTAGGCCCAATTGCCGGACTACTACATACATCTACATTCCTCTTCAGCCCTCTTCCTCGTCTCAGTCCCTCTAGGATTCTGGGACACGTAGTTTGTTTCATTAAAGTTCTACTTGATTACTTGTAATGGTAGATTTAATTCCTTTAGTAATTTTAACAGAGGGGCTGCAGGTTTTAACTTGTATAGAGGACATTTCCACAATCCTCTCTATTATACCCTTGGAATTGAAGAGGGTATTTAATTTTAGAAACCAAAAAGAGTCTCTTTTGGTATAGTATGCTTTGTTGTTACAACCTTAGGGTTCGCCACCTTAGGTTTAATAGGAGGTTGAGAGACATTAAAATGACAGTAAGCTATAACCTCTTGGCACAGTGTTAACAGTCTCCCTATCTGAGGAGAAATACAGTGTCTCATCCCACACACATAATCTCATCACTACCCTGGTCCTGTCTCCACACAGGTGATTCCCCCGCAGTACACCACCCCCAGGGTTGGGATCAGGAAGAAGCATGAAATGAACAGTTAGAAGCTATATTGCCCCTATCCCAGACTGTAAAACGCTTAAAAAGGAACATATGGCCGTGGTTAGGTCTATAGTACACTCAAATCTTAGTAAATATCAAGAACATCAAAAGGCCAACTATGACCAAAATACCATCGCCCGTTGCTTTTCTGTCAGTCGCAAAGTGTTGGTAATCCTTCCAACCTGGGAATCAATTTATTAAAGAAGTGGAGGGATGATCCAGTTGAAACCCCTTCTGTAATAATGGCCAGTCTCCTCGCAGAGGAAGCAGCTGGGATCAACCCCATTCTATCGCCCAATAAGTAACAGGACATTCGCTGGAAACAGATTGAGGAGGCGTGGTGCCTGGTCCCTCTTGCTACCCTGCCACACTTGGGAATTAACTATTTAGGTGTGCGGGAGGACCCCTATTTTCCACAAGGAACACTATTCACAGCTGGAGGAGGGCACTTCTTTGATGGGCTGTTAATGGGTCATTGGACCCCCCTGACCCTGTTCTGGAACAACCCGGAGTTCTCCCCGGGACTGAACCCACTAAGGTTTGCTAGTTGAAAAGAGGGTAGATTATTGCAGATAAAAGATTTCTTTAGCAATGGTAGCCCCCTGACTTTCGAAGAATGCAAAACAAAATTCCATATCGTGGAAGGGGAGAGATTTAGGAATGCACAGCGGAGGCACTGATGTCCCAATCTGAAACCAAAGCATGAGGGGGAAGAGAACTTGACGCATTGGAACAGATGCTGGCCTCTGCAGTTTTCAGGGGCAGGGTGGCGCTTCTTGCTTCTTGACAAGTCAGACCCGTCCGTGAAGGAGAAATATATGCTCAAGTGGGAAAGAGACTTTGGAAGGGAAATAGATATAAGGATTGGTACCGCATCTGGATCCACACACACAAGCTCTAGATGCACTAGGAACAGGGAGGGAACAATCAAGGTGTGCTACCAATGGTACCTCACCCGGAAATGCTAAACAAAATTAATCCAACCATCTCGCCACACTGCTGGCGGTGCCAATAGTCCTAGTACCAAAACTATATTAATCGTAGAGATTTGTAATGACTTTAGAAAGATAAACGATTTTCTCTGTTTGACAACTCTCCCATGCCCAGGATCGACTACGTTATTGATCAGCTGGGATCTGCAGTTTTCCTTTCCATGATTGACCTAAGGGCTATTGGCAAGTACCAATGAATCGAACGGACTGGGAGAATACGGCTTTCTCTACTTCCCATCGGGCTATTTAAGTTTCTACCATTTGGTCTCCATGGGGCACCCACAACCTTTCAGAGATTATACCAAGCTGGTTTGAATATTGGGAGTCTGGGACCTCCACCAAAATGAGAAGTTCATGAAAGGATAACTGCTTGGGAGGAGCGTGAACAAATTAGATATAAATATTGCGAATCTGGGACTCGCACCCAAAAGAGGGACAGTCCGAGAGGACAATTACCAGTTCAGTTCTATCAGTTCATAAGCTTTATTCGACAAACAAGTCCTAAAAGCACACATACATTCACATATCATCAAAACATACATAAAATGAAATAAAGCATGTGATGAAAATAATCCACCTATAAAAATAATATACAGGCAAAAGTGTGAAAATTGATTGATATCATAGACCTTGAAGTTTGCTCATACGTATCCTCCAGACACACTTCAGATATTAGTTCGTGGTATGCACTGCAGGAATATCAGCTGCATTTAGGCAGATTGCCATTGCCCCTTCTGTTCATCTACTTCCGTGCCACTGAAAAAAGTGGTTTTCGGAGGTGCCTCCCCAAGGGTAATGCCACGGAACACAGCAGAATCCTATGCTTCAGATCCTCCATGCCACCCCTGCATAGGATACAGATGTATGAAGTGTCAGCATCCCATCTATGCATCAACTCTGCTGTAGGCAGGATCCCAAATCGAAATTTCAAATACAGGGACCTTTCCAGTTTAGGGCTGATAAGATCCAGGTATGGCTCAAACTCCTCCGCCGTCTTGATAGTACGATAGCGTGCTAGGGATTCGGAAGCTGTAGCTTTAACCAGAGTATCCCCACGTATGAGGGCAAAGCTGCGGCTTTAACTCTAGCTTTACAGAGTGTGGTGAGGGCCTGCTGGTCACTCCAATAGCCCCCCAGACCCAAATCCATCAAACTCCTTCTTACATGGACTGCACACTTCAGGTGCATGCCCCATTGCTGGGATACCACATCCTGCAGCTCTACTCTATTTTTTGTACGACCACAGCCGGACCCAGTAAAGAGCTGGGCACAACTGGCTGGCAGACCCTAGACCATACATGCCCGTTTCAAGACACACTGGCAGATTCAGGCAGCAGATGGGCACTCTGCAGATGGGCCAGTAACTTCTTTAGATACTGACAACTGCCATGGTATGCATGTTAGTCTTCCCCGACAGCTTTGCTCCATACATTGTGGCTTGCCATACCTGAGCAGTATATGCTTTAAGGGAAACACGCACAGACCTATTTCCGTGCTCTATGGTAAACCCGGCAAGCGCCCTGCTATACCTCACTAGTGTCAGTTTGGCGTTCTCAAGCTGCCTCAGCCAGCCACATGTCGCCATTACCCTTATCCCGAGATGATCATATGTGGCAACCCCTTCACCCAGGCCCAGATTCAATCTCTTTTGCTTCTTCTTGCTGTTAGTATTAAAAATCTTGGCTTTTGCCTTTGTGACGCTCAAAACCAAACCATTCCTTTTACAGAATGCAATGAATATATCCAGCTGCCCTTGGGTGTCAAAGATATCAGAACCGCATCATCAGCAAACATCAGGGCCGGAATCCTTTCCCCCGCCAATGTTGGGGCATCTGTCTGAACTGCCAATAATTCCTTTATCATACCATTGATAAACACGTAGAAGAGCTTGGGAGCCAGTACACATCCCTGGTGGAAACCCTTGGTTATTCAGATGTTATCAGAGATTCTCCCATCAATACACCATCTGACCACTGCAGTATTGCCTGCGTATAGTCTCAGTATTGCAGTCAACAAGGGACCCGGGATGCCCGGCTTCTCAATATCTCTCAGAGACGCTCCCTAGGGACAGTGCCAATAACAGTGCGCAGATCCACAAAGAATGCATACATACTAACTTTTCTCAGGACTGTAAATTTTTCGCACACCAACCTTAGTCAAAGACTTTGGTCAATTGTGCTAGTCCTTCTGAGAACACTGCCTCACGTTGATTAATTATTGACCAGCTGCTTGCCCAGGAGTCTGTGTGCTAACAGTGTCCTGGCAAATCCCCCCACCCTTGCATTGAGGAGTGAAATGGGCCTATAGTCAGGGGGTCATCTCTGGGGCCTTTTTTATATAGGACTCTGTTACTGCATTTATGCTCAGCACAACATTAAACAGCCTGGTTAAATATGGCACCCAGACTGCATTCTCATTCCTGTAAATCTATGGGTACCCTATCTGAGCCTGTTGCTTTGCCCGGCTTCTGGCACATTAATGCTTTCCTCACCTCCTCAATTGTGAGCCTCAGTGGGAGGTAATTAGTGTAAACTCTGCACTTGGTGCACAGCGCACTAGGGCTACTCATACCAGACACGTGCCTCTTTGCCCCATAGAGACTATTGTAGTGTTCAACCCACGTTTGCTCTGTAATCTGGTTTTGCAGCATGTTGGGTCACTTTCCATTCCCCGCCCCGATTAAGTGCCAAAACCCCTTCATCTATCGCATACAGCAACTCCGTCCAGATATTCTCGTGCCAAGCCCTCTCCCCCACCCCCATCAGAACCCTATGATAATCTGCTCTGACCAACCTCAACCCATCGCCAGGTACTCAATGTCCCACTTCCTCAATCAGCCTGCCCTTAGCCAGCCTGCAATCTTTATCATAGCAGGGGTTTGAAACCTTCACAGATTTATGAGTTGCTTTAGAAATTTTAGAAAAGTGTGTCCCCAGCTTCGCTATCAGGTTCTCTTGTATAGCCGCTATAGAAACCCCATCCATGGTGTCATTTGTGGCAAGATCGACCAGGAGTGGCACAACATCTTGATAGACCAATGGCAGGGTTATTTTCAAGGTCAAGCTTACACCACCTAATATTACACATGGCATAATCTGAGTGCTCCTCTGTGGCAAGCTTGACTGTGCCACTGGCCTCTTGTTAGGAAAGATTTCGTAATTGTGGGTAATTTTCCTTCCATGTGGCAACCCCTAAACTTTTTGCTGTTGTTTTCACCATGATCTAGATTTTGCCAGAGAAGTGCAGCCTTCTGCTGCACTCCTCTGGGCTTTCACTCCATTCTTACGGGGAAACTGACATGCCCTTAAGACAGTCAGTACCGGGAAACGCTGTTTTCCGTAGTTTCTTTATCATGTTGCGGCTTTCGTGCAACATGACACAAGAGGGCACTGTAAGCTAAGTTACTGCTCTCTTGGGTCCCTAGCCTTCTACACGCCCTAGATACTCTTTTTGGATTGTAACTGATCGGTGCAAGTGAATCACGGATGGGACTGGTGGCAGCGATCGTTTCTTGTGTTTTGAGCTCCTTTTGGCGTTTTAAGCGCGTTTCTCGCGCTTAGCCCAAAATGGTGGCCTGGCTCCCAAAATGGCCAGACCACGAGGCTCCTTTGTCCTGTCCGTTGACCGTCTTGCTCCCTTCACCTTCCCCAGGTCGAGTCGACCCAGGGCCTTCCTTATTTGGGCATGAACTTTCCCGCGAAACACAGATGCTTTTGCGGGCTTCTACAGGCCTTGTGTGTGCCTCCAGGATGTGGGCTGGGATGTCTGGTCCCAACACACATCCTGGGTGCCAGAGAGTCTAGGGTGGTGTGAATGCCTGGGACCACCGTGGTCCGTGATAGGTCCACGTATGGTGTGTTGATGAGCGGATCTCCCATTGGGTCCCCTCCGTTTTGGCGCGAAGGGAACCGTAGATAAGAGGGGGCTGGAAACGCCACTACCATGTCGATCTCCTGAGTTCTCACGAGCGAAGGAATACAGGAGCCAAGTATCCTGCAACCACGTGGCTGAACAGAGGAATCGCTGGTGACCCGCTGAAGGACTGCTCCTCTGCACTGCTGTCGCCTTGTGAAACTCTTTTTACCTCTGATCGAACCAGAAGGCCTGTACTGGTACTTCGACCATTGGAATAGCGGGAACAGCTATTCTCGGCATCTTCACCATCTCCTGCATATAAGCCTTCGGAAGTATCTCTGGGCCATCCAGCAGACTGACCAGCCTACCCAGGAGTCTTGCTCTGTAACCGCCGCCAGTTTGTGTAGTATTTCTAGTCCTTGTCACTCTCACACGATTCGTACACTTGGCGTTCCCAGGTCTGAAGTGAGTAGTGTACATTTGGCTGAGATACACACGGCCGCTCCATTGCCCTGCTGTGATAACAAACTGTGCGGGTTCACTTTGTTTGGGACATCTTTAACTCAACTCTGCTGCAGCAGAATCTACACGACGACGAGATGTCCCCTGCTCTCCTGAACCTGCCAGCACTGAAACTGACGCGGAGAAGCCTGGGTCTGCTTGCATCGGGGACCGGTGAGTTGCATAGCTAGGAACTGGTCGCCCTCCTGCAGGAGCCCATAGCTTTTCCCCGCTGTGTCAAACAGCACGCCTTTCCGTACTCGCGCTCTGCTTCAGCCCACAGTGGAGGCTGCGCTTGAGTCGCGGAACTCTGTTCTTCTTCATTTGTGCACTAAACTGAACTGCCTGATTCCCTCGAAGAGACTCCCCTTTTTGCCCGTGGGCACCAGCGTGTGCAGGTACTTTTGAGCACAAGGCTCCACTCTTCGTAGGGCTCGGACTTCCTTTCAGTTAGGTGCCTCTGAAGGCGGACTGGGTCTAAGCATTATTTTGCACTGCCTGTTTTCCTTCCCTTCTAGGTGGACTACACATTTCGTGCATCTAACGCTTTAGACTCGTTTGTATTTGTATATATATTGTATTGGTTTGGTATGTGTTGGTTTACTAGAGTTGTATTGCGATTTCTCGCTACGGTCATTATTGCAAAGGCCTTGGAATAAATGTGTATATATTTTTTCTATAACACCTGTTTGGAGTAGTTTGTAAGTGTCCTTGCTTTGTGTGCTCATTGCGGGCTTTCAGTCACCCTCACCCCTCTTGAGACCTAGTCTTGACCGCCGCGATCGCTACCCTGATTGGTCTGGCTTGTCCAGAGGTTACCCTGTTCCAAGTAATTAGGTTGGCCTTCTGAACTTCTGTGCCGCCAGGACAGAGTTCAGAAATCCGTCTTAACACCTCTCTCTCGGCTGCTGTTGCCCAAAAAACCTCACTCACTTCCACAAACAGGGGATGATGGTCATTCGAACCTATTGGAAATACAAAATGAATTTATGGAACCCCTGGCCAGAATGTTCATCAAGATGTAATCAATGTTGCTGTTGGACAGGTTGTTATCAAACGTTGGGGCAGCTGGGATATCCCCTGGAAATCGGCCATGACAAGCCCTTCGGTTAGCCGACAAAGGCAATAGCAACCTCTCCTGCAAGCCTATGTTGCCTGGTTGGAAAACTTGCAACTGTCACCCTCCTCCAGGGTATCAACCATACTATGCAGAGGTTCGTAATGAAGGTTCAGATCTCCCACCACCAAGGTCTTCTCTAGCCCCCGCAATTTCGACCTCCATGCCAGTATGGTTTCAATTATGGTCCCTACAAGCTCTGTGCCCTTTCCTGGGATGATCCGGCAATAAAGGTTTAACAACAGGATCTCCAAATTATCTCAAAGCTTGATATGCAATTCCAGAAGATCTGGAGAACCATTATCTATTTGCTGAATGGATTTACTCAGGGTGATATTCACCCATACTAACAGGCCTCCACTGGGACTGCCCTTCTCACCCTTACGTGCCGTTATAGCAAAGGTTGCATAACCTTGGATATTAGGTGGCGCCAGAGCCCAGGTTTCTTGTAAACAAATCACCCCCAAATTCTTGAACGAAAGAGAACCAGTCATTATCAAGCATATGCTTGTTCATCCCAGCGATCTTCCATGATAAGACCCTCACCCCGGGCTCGAGCTGGATTGGAAATACACTTTGACGGTAATTTGGCATATCCAATCCCATGCTCAACAACTGTTCAGACTCCAAAGGAGCATAACTATGTCCCTGCCCAGGGTACCCAATCCGTCAACTCATTGGGGCCATACCTTAGCTCAACTGGACCAATCACTTTTGGATCTCAGTCCGGCAATTACAAGCATTCAGGGACCCCCCACCATGCTGCCCACCATTCGAGGACATACTGCCAGTTCTTATTGGTTATGAGCTTGCGGTCCCAAACTAACCGATTTCACACTTCCCAAAAATATATCCATGGGGCCCAGATTGCCCCCCCCCCCCCCGCTCCCCGGACATTAGAAACGTCCTATACAGGCAGAAGCATCTTTATCCCAATAACCAAGTTGCTTCAGGGCAATGACCTTTGTTCCATTTCCAGTACCCACCGAACCAAGAGGGGGTCTTTGAGCTGGACCCTTAGAGAATCCCCCCGTGAGGGCCAATTAGCTTCTTACAGGAAACAATATCAATCCGAATCACAGAAAGGCAGTCTCTCTTGGCTCTCAGCCAATGAGTAACTTTCTTAATAAGACTCTCCCCCGCTCATATTTACTGTCTTGGGGATTGGGCATTTTCATAAAAAGTTTTTTTTTTAAAAGGATCCATCCTATGAGGGTTATCATGCTTAATACCTGGGGAAATGGTTTTTGTCACAGGCACTGCTGCCAAAGGGCTGCTTCCCACCCCCCTATTGGTGTCTATCAGTGTGCAATTTTTCAGATGTGCATTTTCCGAACAACTAGTCCCCTAGATACCACACAGCCTAGTAGCTGAAAAATGTCCAAAGTCTTATGTTCCTGGGGCCGGTTCCCCTGCGCCATTCACTACCAATATGGGTGCAGGGACCTGCAACATCAAACCCTCAACTATTTTAGCTAGAATGCTCAAATCGTTTTAAGCCCATGATTTCCAGAGCACACCTGCAGCCCTCATATCCACTTGGCCTATTCTGTAAAGGCTCTGATACCGTAAGGGGTGGGGGTGTGACGTCAGTGGTAGACTGATATTTATTACTAAGAGTAACCGCAGTGGCATATGTAATGACGGGTTCAGCCGCTATCACAGGTGGATTATTGTTTCCCCCACCCGCTCCAGTGCTATCATTTTCCTTGGGTTTTACTCCTGCTAAACACAGGTTAACCTCCACCGGAACATTATATAGAGCCCCTTTATTACCAACTTTTTGATTTGGAATTTGGTAACCTGGAAGGATTTTACCCACATTCACTAGCATTGCCAGGCTTAATTTATGGGAGCCTAAGCTTCCCTTGGCTAATATTTGCATCTCATCAATGCTGCGCTCTTAGGAACTGTTCCAACTATTAATCCTGGCTACCCCCTCCTTCTCAGCTACCTCAATGATGTCATCACTGGCCAACACACTGCAATTATAGGTCAACCTATAAGCACAGGCCCCCACTCTGCCCCTCCACTGGGTGGGTCAATATCTTTTAGGAACCAAGCTATCGCCTCAATCATGGCATTAGCTTCCGCAATGCGCTCTACACATTTTGTGGTATGCTTTCTGGCAGAACCATTATGGTAGAGAACTCAACGCCTTTATTTTACTCATACTGCCGGTAGTTGAGTAAATATACAATAGTCAGCAAAAGGAGCAGTCGCTGTAGAAGTGCCTGCATACAACAGTCACATGGTGAAAAAGAAAAGAGTACAAGCCTAAATCATATTATGGCCCCAGGGTGTACAGTCGGACAATAAAACAGGTCTAAAAAGATAGCTGCCACCTACAGTCAATTCCGGCTCCCTAGTGAGAGAGAAGTTTTAAAACAGTCTTCCTAGACCAGGACGTTAAAACATGAATAAAAATAATTTAGTCTATTAAAATATTATACAGTAAGAATAGTGTACAGTTATTATTTATTTATATTTACATTTGGAAAGCGCCTTAGCCCTGGGGCATGTGCAAGTAAAACTATCTAACAAATAATCCAATGATCCATAAGTCCCAGGGCAAGGACTATGGGTAAGTAAAATACAGTAACGTTCAATAGTTGCCAGAAAAATGATCAAATCAACCCAACATCGATGTCAGTAGCTACTGAAGTAAGCCAGCGGAAGCTAGTTTGCCAGAGTCAACAGGCCCAATGGGAAATGTTGTGGTTGAGAGCAGGGAGAGAGCAAGAACGTAAAAGGTCAGTCACCTGAACAGCGTGGGGACTAAGCAGCTGCAATAAAATCAATGAGTCATCAAGTCAAGCAGGCCACAATTTTTCCGACCTTCTGTTTTAACAGTCAGTGTGATTGCAGAGCAAGGCACGCCCAACGGCTTGGGAGCTGCCATAGTCTGTCTCCTCCCCCTTGTTGCCGCACCCAGTTCTTCCTTAACTGCAGGGGGCGTGGCCAAGCGCAACGTTCATCTTCCTCCTTCCCAATGCTCCTGTGCCCTTGTTTCCCACGGGGTTCTGCACTGCGTGTGCTGGAGTTCTTCCTTAACTAAAGGGGGTGTGGCCAAAAGCAACGGTCAGCTTCTTCCTTCCCAATGCTCCCGTGCCCTTGTTTTCCACAGGCTTTTGCCCTGCAGGTGCTGGAGTGCTTCCTTAAGGGCAGGGGGCGTGGCCAAGCGCAAGATTCAGCTTCCTCCTTCCCAATGCTCCCACGCCCTTGTTCCTGCAGGCTTCTTACTTGGCAGGGGAGTAAACCAAGCCATCCTGAATACTCCGGGTCTGGGACCCACACCCCAAATAAGTAAACAATATATAGTAAAACAAATCCCGCACTTGGTTGTATGCCAGGTTGGTTGTATAAACGGTAGAAATGCAAGGGGCATATTCTTGTGAACGGTCTACTGACCATTGTATAAGTAAATACAGCCCAGAGAGGCCCCAGAAGGAGAGGAACACTACAAGAAGCCATCGAGGGGAAAGGATTATGAACCTAACCTTGGAGTCCAACAGTTTTGAACATTTCTTTATTTGTATCACTTCTGATTACCTGAGAGACTGGGAACCTTTCTGTTGGTTGGATCGACAAAGAACACTTTACTTTGGAACGAGATCATCCTTGCACAGTTTAAGTTATTAGTGTCCGGGAAAGAACTAGGCTTTTTGATTGAACATTCAGACAGTTTTCTTAGAGGCAGGAAACCCCTCTTAGTTTTAGCGACAGGGCTTTTTCCAACCCTTTTCCATATAAAGATTTCTGCCCAAAAACATGCCACCATTGTGCCTGAGCCTTACTTCTGCACCCTCACAATAAAAAAAAAAACATTCATACATTCCTATCCCTTTGATTTTGCAGTTTGTTAAACAAATTAAATACAAAAAGCCTGGTAAAGATTAATTCCTATTATGTGAAGTTCCTTCTGGGAAGACGTTACAAATCTTCAAATGATTTAATCTTCTGGATCAATGCGCAATTTGGGCCTTGTGTTTGCCCTGATGTTCCCCAGAGAAGCTCTCATCTAAACATGTTTTGTTCCCTGAGTGCACCGAAGGAACTACCAGGAGGCGAAGGGCATGAATGAAGGGAAAGGGAGAGGGCGCTAGTGAGCCACCCAAGATGGCAGCTCACTAAAGAGCTCTGTGCTGGAATCCCTAAAGAAATCCTGAAACATCTGTGCTCTCCACACCGTACTGGTCTGAACTGGTGAGGAGGGTATACGAAGCCCTCCAGGCACCATGGCATCAAGGCAAGGTTGATAGCGTGCTCACCGGCTCCGCCGGGCGTACTGGGGTGGTGGCCTCGGCGGGAACAGCGGAGGAAACTTGAAGGCGTGCCAGGGCGGAGGCAAAGGAAGGCGTGACGGCCCGCTCCTGTGGTCGCCGCTGCTGCGGCTCGGCCGGATAGCACCTGTATCGGGAGCGGGAAGACAGACCGGAGGTCAGGCGTGCAGCCGCTGAGCTGCGGCGACATGGAGGGGCCCCTGCGCTGTCAACAGCATAATCGAGCTGGGGCGCAGCGTCGGCCTGCGGCTGCCGGGGCGGGGGCGCAAGGCGGAGGCAGTTGGCAGCCTGCCCGTGCCTCTGGGAGTGTCAGCCCCCTGGCCAAGAACGAGCGGCTCCGCTGGAAGCACCGTCAGACCCAGGGCGAGTCATGGATATACGCTCCTGAAGAAGCACACGGCCGCGCCGCCCGACGACCGGTTGGGAGAGCCGCACATAGACGAGGACTGCAGCCGGGACGGCCTACCAGGTGAGAGAAAACCCGCGCTCCCCGGTGCCGACTCCCGTCACCACGAGGCCCCCGGACTGAGGAGCCATAAGCACGGCGGGTGGGCCAAGACCCTCCCGGTGGCAGAACCCTACATTGCAGCTCATGGGGGTGGCCACCGAGGAACATACTACGCTCCCCTGAAGCCTCTGGAACTCCAGATCAGCAATACTGAAACGAGCACAGAGGGTGTCTAGCAGTGTGCCTCCCGCAAGCTCACAGTCCCTCATCTGCCTTATGGAAATAATCCTAAACACAAACTCCCACTCCAAGCAGCACCCTGCTACAGTTCGCCTTTTTCACGCAGGAAAAGGCCACAGCAGCTGTAGCCGTAACTCATTACCAGCCGGCGAGGTGGTGCCCTCAGGGCAGAATCCAGCGCTCGCTGCAGAGCCCACTCCAGCTTTCCGCCGGCTCCTCCCTCTACAGCGCGTAGGGTCCTAATCCTCTCCCCCGAGCTCGAGGTGGGAGGCCACTGAATCTGCCCCCCCAACCCACAGCAACGGCGGTTGGCCTTGCCGGCCTCGAGCAGGCCCAGAGCCTGTGGAAACCTACCGCCTTCCAGCACCCAGAAAAAGTTCCGCATACCAACAACTCCCATATCACTCCCTTTGGATTGAGCCACAGCGTATCCATCTACTTAACCAAAGCCTCCAGCGGGTGCAGCCCTCACGGTTCCTCGGGCCCTGTGCACCTGGCACTGCCATAGTGCTTTTTTGGAGGGCTTGCAAATTCCCAAACAGCAGTCGAGGAAGGAAGCCTCCGGCCCCACTTGGCTAAAAGATACTCACCCTGTACAGAAGTCTACCCCGGTGACCTGCTCTCCACACGGCAGTGCAATCGCACCTGCTTCGCCAAAGCCCAAAATGGGCAAAACAGACAAATCGCAACGTAGACAGACTTTTGAAACTGCCACCGTTGTTAAAAATCCAAAACAACAGCACCAAACAACGACTCAACCCTCGGACATGGAGCAAGTTGATGAGTCCACGCAACCACCAGCGTTTGACATCAGGGAAATACTTCTCAAGCTTAAGGCCGGCATGGGTAACCTTGATTCCAAAATGGATACTCTATTGTCTAAAGTGGACCTTCTACAACACCGCATGGACAAGCAGGGAGAAAGGCTCGACACAGTGGAACAGAGGGTCTCAGACCTCAACGACAACACCTCATCCCTAATGTCCAGAGTCACAACAATGGAGAAGCAAATGAAAGGGGTTGTCGATAAAAAAAAAATGAAGACCTAGAAGGGCGTGCTGCCGTAACAACATTAGGTTGGTGGGCATAAGAGAACAACGAACCCCGGCGCGGATCAAGGACTTCGTAGAGACGCTGTGTAAGGATATCTTTGGGGAGGCGGTGTTCTCGCAGCTGTTCGTGGTGGAGCGGGCGCACAGGGTCCCTTCCAACCACCCGGTCCCAGAGGCGCCACCGCCGTGCCCCATCATAGCAAAGCTCTTGAATTTCAGAGATCGCAATACCATTCTCAAACTAGCCAGAGAAAAAGGCGAGCTGCAATAGGACAGGGACAAAATCCAGATCTTTCCAGACTTCTCAACAGCAGTGCAGTCCTCACGGAGAGCTTTCGTAGGGATGAAACGTCGTCTGTGTGTAAGCCAGATTCAATACTCTATGCTATTTCCTGCTAAACTGCGGGTCCTTCACGCAGAAAAGACCCAGTTCTTCACCTCTCCGGAGGAAGCCAACTCCTTCCTTGACAGCATCGGCTGCTGCCCCCTACGTGACAATCCCAGACCACAGAGGTGGGACAGAGGGGGAGGGGAAGCCCATGACGCTGTACTTCCTTGGGTGCGGCATGACCGAAGATAACTCAAATATGTTATGAGAGAACGCAGTTTTTAATCCTCAACAGGGGCAACAGTTCTTGGAGTGCACTAGCACACCACGCAGTTAATGTCCGTTTTGTTTAATAGGTTAAGGGTAACATTGGGCAAGTTGGGGGTTGCCCAGCAGGGAGGGAAGTTGGGAAGTTGGGAAACAAGTTCTGAAGGTTGCAGCGGCCCTGGGCCCGGCCGCCACTGTAAACCCACCCTCAAAATTTCCATGGCAGTCACTCAGAAACCGGCCTCCTCACCAATATCCACCACCGGACCAGCAAGATCTCAGTAAAATATCTTGCATCGTCATCCCATTCAGGATAATCACCTGGAACATCAGAGAAGCTAATGTTCCTGCAAAAACCAAGAAGATCTTCCTCTACCTGAGGCGACACAAAGTAGACATTGCCCTCATCCAGGAGGCCCACTTAACTTGCTCGTCAGAAAACCAGTGGGCCCCAATAAGCGGGTGTCATCGCTATTTCTCCTCTTATTCATCATACGCAAGAGGAGTCACTATCCTTATTAGCAAGAACATCTCCTTCAAACTGATCAAAGTCTCCCGGGACACGGATGGAAGGGCCCTGCTGGTACATGGGATTCTAGCTGGGACCAACATATTCATGGTTAACTCCTACGGCCCTAATGTGGGCGGCATCAATTCCTTTGACTGGGTGATGCAGCACCTCACAGACCCAGGACACGCCACAATCGTATGGGGAGGAGACCTCAATACTGTACTTGACCCTGTACTCGACAAGTCCAACGCAAACAATGGACAACAGATTAAAGCCGCCTCTCAAATTAAAGAAATTTGTGACACCTACGACCTGGTAGATACCTGGAGGCAATCGCACCAAACCATCCAAGTGGCAGGGACAGATTAGATTAGTGTGGGACAGTGGATGATTCTTTCTTTTGGACTCACCGTTTAGCATCCTAGTTAGTTTGTTAGGTAGGGAGAGCCCAGAGCTTAGGGAACAATTAGGAGTTTTCCATTTTCTTTTAATGAAGTATATTCCAAAATGGAAGTCTCCTTGTCCTTTTTATGACCCGCCACAGTACATAGCTGGATGTGGAGGGTACAGTGCATGCAGTCTATTGTATTCTAGGGTGCAAGGAACGTCAGCGTTGACTTGGTTTCCATCAAGGTTCACTAAGAATACACCAGTAAGTGTACGAAGACGTGAACGTACAATGTAACTCATACCTGCTTTGAAAACTATGCTGCCAATGTCTACAGTTGCATGGTGAAAGGTTAGACTTTGTGAATGCTAACAGCATATACAAGAGACAGAGAATTGTTCTCTCTGTACATACATACCTCTAAAAAGAAGGAAACGTGCTGTGGTGCTAGGAACCATTTTAGTTTGATTGCTAAATACGGGCTCCTGATGAGGAACCTATTCTGCCCAGGAAGGCTACTTATGAGACAAGGATACACTTGAATAGGTCAACAAAGTTCACTTTTGCACTCTCCTTTTGTCCTGTAGTCAAAAACAATTATACACAACACTCAATTTACGGTACCCAGAGGGTGTAACTTCTTGATTTTTATATAGCTCAACAAGCTGCATTGGTCAATAAAACACAGATTTTTCCTAAACAATCATACAGGGTGAAAAAACACAGAAGCATAAACAATAGTTCGTTCAATTGCTCGTGTATCAAAACAGGAAATTAATCCTTCACTGTCATGATCTGGTGGACAGTGTTGTAGAGGGAACAAACAAGCATTTCTAACAGGGACAACAATACAAATAACAAAATGTTCTTCCAGTAAGCAGTGACAATGCACTGTAGTTAAAAAGGTGCGTCTACACCGGGGTGTTTCAGCCGTCTGTGTGGGCTAAGTGAGCCTCGTGTCAGATATGGCCTTCATCAGGACGGGGGGCTGAACGAGATGGAAGTATGTTGAGTGCTATGGGCATGATTAGACACAGGCACTTTTATGGGCAACCGTCTCGTGTTGTGGAGGTCTCAAACTGCTCCTCTAAGTAGGGGCTGCGGTCAGTGATCTGGATTGGCCTCGCGGCAAAAATAGTCCTAGTGATTTCAATCTCACGCGGCGCTTGCGGGCTGCGTATGGTAGACGAGGTGCTGCAGAACTCTGCACGGATTGCTGAGTCACTCCGTGGGCTTAGAGACCGGGACGCACAGTGCGCCCTGGTCTCTAAGCCCACGGAATGACTCTGTGCAGAGCTCTGGATAGTGCACAGTATCTGGACCGTTTCTCATCTTCAAATGTAATCTCCGTGTCTGCCTCCCATGAACCCTTTACCGTGTTAAGTGGAGGTGTATTACCGTATACAGTTTAGACACACTGTGTCCAGACTGAGAGGACAATGATATAAAACATTAATGCGTCAAAGGTTCATCTGGAAACAGTGGCCACCTCCCTTTGAAAGCCATCTTCATACAGTGGTATTGCAGAAATCTGAGCTGTCCTCCCCCCTACAGCGGAGACAAATTCTTCCCGAGTGACACATTTCCCATTGGGGAACATATCCCGCATTTTTATTTCCCCGTTAGGGTCCCATATTTTCTGCATGTCTGTATTGAATGATGGCAGGATGCCGGGAAAATTCCAAAGAGATGCATCCGAATTGTAGGGTATCTCAAGTTTTAGTCTTTTATAAACCTTGGACCAGGCGAGGACTGTTACGCTAACTGGGTCAAATTTACATTCATCCTTATGTTGTGTTTTAAACAAAATAGAGCGTAAATCTGTTGGGAGTGCAGCATTTCGCTCTATAGGGATATTTGGTGCAGTGTCCATGGGGTCATACCAGTTTTTGGCATACTAGGCTTGTGCTGCCAGATAGCATAACTCAAAATCTGACGCCGCTATACCTCCTTTATTATACGGTTCGACCAGCTTCTCCCACTTCATTCTGGCCGTACCCCCATTCCAGATGAATTCTACAGCTGCGGATCGTAGGCTATCAAAAAACTGTCTGCCCGGCCAGATCGGGACAATACTGAATACATACAATAGTTTGGGCAGGACCACCATTTTTAGGATTGCGGCCTATAAGCGATAAGGGGAGTTGGCCCACAACTGGAGTTTGGTTGTTCTAGAATGTAATAGTTTTTCGTAATTATCTGAATACAGAGAGGCTTTTTCTTCCGACACAAGAATCCCCAGGTATCGTATTTTATCGGGTGACCATTTTAGCCCATGTTTTTTGGATGGGCATATGGTGGCGGGAGTCAGGGTAAACATTTCAGATTTGGAACTATTAATGTTATAACCGGAGTACTCTGCAAACTCATGCATAGTGTTCATGGCAGGGCCGAGGTTAGTTTCGGGTTTTCGGATGTACATTAGCGTATCGTCCACATATAATGATATCGACTGTGTCGGTCCCGCCATCTTGATTCCTCTCTGTCCCTGACTCTGTCTAATACTGGCTGCCACCGGCTCTATTGTAAGAGCAAACAGTATAGGGGAGAACGGGCATCCCTGTCTGGTACCTCTACCCAATTCAAATAAATGTGAGATGGTACGGTTAGTCAGCACCCTAGCACCAGGTCCAGGGTACAGCAGCTTGATGCATTTTAGGAAATAAGGGCCTATTCAAAACTTCTCTAGTACTGTGAATAGATACGCCCACAACACCGAGTCAAAGGCCTTTTCGGCATCTAATGAGACAACCACAGCTTGCGCCTTGAACTTAATTTGAGCCATGAACCCGAATAGTCTGCGTAGGTTTAATTCTGTCGACCTCGTTGGGATGAAGCCACATTGATCCGGGTAGACCAGTTCAGGCATGTTAGGGAGAAGCCTCGTGGCCACGACCTTTACGAAAATGTTTGCATCGCAATTGAATAGCTCTGCGCCCAGGCCCTCAGCTCTCGGTGCTTTCCCAGAGGACAAAGACTTGATCGCTTCTGTGATTTCTTCCAGTGTCATCGGGCTCTCAAGGACCAATCTGTTTTCTAACTGGAGTTTTGGGAATGTTATTGTGTTCAGGTATTTCTCCAATTCCTGAGCCGGTTTTAGGTCATGGTTGGAGTATAATTCTGTATAAAATTCAGTGAATTCCCTGTTGATACCGTCCTCACTCGTTATCAAGGAGCCATCTTTCGCAACTATGCTGGAGATAGGTGCATGATAACCTTCAGCTTTCCGCAAGTTTGCGAGAGAATGACCTGCTTTATTCCCTTCACCATAGCGTCTCACCCTAAGGGGGGCAGCCATGTATAGCAGCTCCCTAGTTGCCAGTTTATTGAATTCCTGTAGGAGACTATTGATGTCAGCTAGGGTCTTCTTTTCATGCTTGTCACTATATTGTAATTTCAGCTCGCCCAGTCGTCTCTCAACCTCTGCTAATTCCGCCCAGATCGTTTTCAGTAGTCCAGTGGACTTAGAGAATAGGATCCCCCTTACTCAGACCTTGAAGGTTTCCCAGAATGTTGCACTCCTGTCTACCGATCCCTTGTTAATGTAAAAAAAACTCCTCAATTTCAGTATGGAGGGCTTCTGTGACAGTTGGGTCCTTCAGAACATCGGCTGGCATGCTCCATATTCTAGCCGGGCGCTTAACATTTTTCGAGCAGTATTTCTAAATATATTGGGGAATGGTCTGATAACGTGCGTGGGTGTATTGCATACTAGGCCAGGTGTCATTCAGATCGCGCAAGTGCATGGGATGGGGGAAGGGGGAAAGTGTGGGGGGTGGTAAAGGGACAGTGCAGTACATGGGAATAGAACAATAATAATAAGTAAAAGTAACGGCCAGCAGAAGGCAATTGCAGAGGTAAGTGCAGACGTCAGGTGTCAAGTGCTGGTAGTGGGACTGAAGGGATACAGAAACAGTCCCCAACTGCAGGGGATGGCAGGCAGGCAGTGCAGGTGTGTGACTGGTGGGGGAGGGACCTGGGCCCGGGATCAGAGGGTGGCCAGGTAACCAGTTCAGATTCCGTTTCAGCTAGGAGGTCAGCAGGGGAGAGGAGGAGAAAAGGCAGAAGCAAAGAGAAAGGTTTTGAGGTGCTTCCCGAACCAGAGATGGTTCTCCTCAAGTTTCAGGGGGGCCGGGAGGATGTTCCAGAGGGAAGCCCCGGCCGAAGAAAGAGATCTACCACCAACTCGTTGCTTGGAGAAGCGACTGACCCTGAGGGAGTTGGAGGCGGATGAGCGAAGAGCTCGAGAAGGAAGATATTTAGTAAGAGAGAGTTGAAGGTATTTAGGACCCAGGCCCCAGAAGGCCTTGTGGACAATGCAGAGGGTTTTGCACTTGATCCTCACAGCCACTGGGAGCCAGTGCAGAGATTTCAGTCCGGGAAAGATACGATCCCTGGGCTTAAGGCCAAGGACAAGTCTTGCATGAGGGCGGGGCCTGCTGCTGCATGTAGCCATGATTCTGTAATGGTTCGAAAGTCATAGTTTTCAGCCTGGATTAAGTCTGCTATCTCAATGGCGTGGACCACTAAAGATCTAGCGTTTATTAAGGCTCCCTTGAGATCAGGAATGAGGTTACCGGTCTGTTGATTGGGTGGAGTACAATTGCATGTTTCTCCGTCCCGTATCACAGCGAGGCGTTTGTTCTGCTGATGTTTTTTGAGGGTGGGACCATCAGTCTTAGGTGTGGGTAGCGTAATCGGTCTGTTATTTTTGGTTGTGATATTTTGTATGTTAAGTGGGCGTTCCCTCCTAATGTCTATATTAGTTGTCAAGGATCTGGTGGGTGGTTTGTGAAGTTTAGCAAGTCTGCAACATAGTCTACTGTTTCTTGAAGATATATATTGCAGGGTTTATTAGGTTTGGGTAAATCCTGAGTGAAGTTGAGTTTGGATTGTGGACGTAGTTGGTCAAGGTTACTAATGTAATGATCATCAGGAGGCGATAACTCCTCTATCCTAGTCCCTATAAAATTTCTAAATGAGGTATTAAGGTTGTGATTCAGGTTGAACTTGACTATCGGTGGAATTAATATAACCCATTATAACTAATATTACTTGTCGTGATGGGAGCAAGTAGAGTAGGATGATTATTAATGTTATTCAATAGACCTGATGCCAGTGTAGTGCACAATAAAAATGTATAAAAGGACTGTAGCATACATAGTGCACTTAGGGTCCATTTGTATCTGGTAATTTCACTGGGCTAATCTTATTCGAACGATGAGGAGATGTAGAGTATGTGGTCTAAGTATAATATAGCAGGATAAACCAATTCAATTAATTGGGACCAAGTGCAGGTGCACAGTCAGACAGGATAGGCTAGTTAAGGATATTAGCAATGGGGCAAAATGCATATGACATGATAGGCTAGTTCAGTAAACTAACAAACAGTAAGGCAAGATACATATGACATGAAAAGTTTAGGCGATTACCAATAAGGCAGGGTGCACAAGGCATGATGGTCTAATTCAGTCTACTAGCAATGAGGTAAGCGCAGAGTAATCTAGTTCAGAATGCTAGCAATGGGTCAAAATACACATGGTATGATGGGCTGGTTCTTGAGGCTAGCAATAGGCAGAGATAGGCTAGTTCAAGATGCTATCAATGAGGCTGGATGCATCTGACAAGATAGGCTAGTTCAAGAGTCTAACAATAGGCAAGATACACCTGATCTAAGGTCTAATTCAGTATACTGGTGATAAGGCAGAGTGCACACGACATGATAGGTTAGTTCAAACTATTGGCAGTTTAGCTAAATGCATCTGACATAATAGGCTGCTATAGTATACTAGCAGTGTGACAGAATGTACATGCCAAGATTGGCCAGTTCATTGACAAAGCAAACTGTTAAGAGTGGACTAGTTTAGGTTAAGCAAGGTGGGTGTAATCATACACATGTGCTGTTTCAGATGAAGTGTAATATGGGACAGTATCTTGAGACATTTACAGGATCGAGAGAACCTGCACTTTTTATGGCTATTCCTTCTTTATTTTGGTTTAAAGTGTGTAGGAAGTCATGACATGCATTTTCTGCACAACTCACAGTAAAACTGTATGGGGGTGCCTAGATTCCTTAACATGCAGGGCACATCAGCACAACGTTAGAACCAGAATTCTTTCATACAACGCCTATTTGCCAAGAGATGTGTAATACTTGAATCTAACACCTAATCTTTGTCTTTTATCTTTAGAAGGAGTTAAGCAACGGACATCTTTAGAAAGTGGGGGCCTGTTTTTGTTGTGTGTGGAACTCTGTAACAGAGTTGCTAGTTCTCTTTCAAACAAGAGATGCAAAAAGTTGCTTTTGCCAGTATCTTGGATTCTCAGAATACATTTGCATAGAATGATATTCTGATGCACTGATTTGTATGGGCCTTAGATCATGTCTTCCTACTTTTGCTGTGGGGAAGAGTAGTATAAAACAACGTGCTTCTAAACCTTTTTTCCATATACTCATCGTAGAACCTTTGGCTTGACACATTTAATATGTTTCTAATTCATCTTCCATGTTGTCTCTGGAATATAGTGAGTGAATTGTATACTAGTCAAGAATGTTGTCTGTAGTGATATGATCAACACGTTCAAATTGACCCATTTTTGGTGAATAATAATAATAATAATAATAATAATAATAATAATAATAATAATTTGGCATTTATATAGCGCTACGAACCCTCAGGTATCTGAGCGCTGCTTATTATTACCCACGGTGTGTGGTGCTCATTTATCGACCTCGGAAGGATGAATAGCTGAGTTTGGCCCCGCCGGGATTCGAACCTGCGTTAGCAAACTCTGCATGAATGTCAAAGCGAGCGCTCTACTCGCTGTGCCACTTGACCACTTGAATGGTCATATATTTGAGTTTTTTCTTTTACGTTTCTTCTAAGCTTATATCTTTGTACTAGTCATTGTTTTGTTTGTTACTCTAAGGCTTCTTTAACTTTGTTAAAGTCAACTATTTGTTGCCAAATTTTTTCATTTTGGTAACACCATTAACTAGTACAGTCAAAGATTGCTGTACTGGTCGTCCTACTCCTTGTGTTTCCACATTTTCATTAAGGTCTAATGGTAACTTTACTACCTTGCCACGAATGCTCGGGAGTAATTTTCATGGCGGCAATTTGGCAGTCTCAGGCTGCAGACCTACTATAGCTTGGAATGGGTGTACTGTTTGAATTATGATACTCTCATACTGATTAAGTTGTTCGGGAACATTTGGGAGTGGCACTATTTCTAAGTTGTTATTGATAGATAAGACTGAAGTTGAAGCGGCTGTTTTTTCACAGCGTCCTGGCAAGGCTCTGGACCCGATTTCATTGAGGTCAATCTTTTCAAGAGCAATTTGGGCACATGAGTCCCCTGTTTATCTAAATTCTTCAATGAAGTTAATAGTATACTTGTCATCCCTCATAACAGGAAGGGACAATAAGAATTCCAATTCACAAAAAAGAGACATGCACCACGCATCAAATTACAGATCCATATCCTTAATTGACTCACTTGCTAAGATCTACGCAAAAGTCCTACTTCACTCTCTTGAAAGTTGGGTGGAAGAAAAGAACATCTTGTCCCATGCTCAGGCAGGTTTGATAAAAGGAGTTTTGACTATCAACCAGGCGTATAGGCGTAAGACAGGGCGGTGTCCTGGCTTCCCTTTTATTTCTGCTGTATATCAATAGCCTTGTTGCTGTTTGTCAATGCTAGCATTGAATGCCCCAAATTGGGAGCAGCGAAATTGAGTTTTCTGATATTTGCAGAGGATGAAGTACTTCTCTCCAGGAGCCCCAAGGGTTTGCAACAGCTGACCTTTGGGTTGCTGTGCTCGGCCAAAGGTTTGACCTTAAATGCATCTAAAATAAAGACCACAGTGTGCTGTCCCACATCTGGCCTATTTCGTCCCAAACTAAAATTTCACCCGAATAACTCTCCGCTTATTTTGGTTGAGAGTTTCGAATGGGACAAACAATTTGAAAAAAGCTATTTTATAGCGGCCAGACAAACAGGCGTGGTGGCCAGCTTTCTAGCACAATTTGGGGGAGGTCTGTGTCCTTAGAAATGGTGGTATAAAAGGACCCAGAATGTCCCAACAATCATCTACGGTGCAGAATTGTGGGGCCACAGACCAACTCCTTCCCTTCACACAAGGAAAAACAAATTCTTGAAGTGTCTTTTGGGTCTTCCAGCTGGTGCCCAGTCTGCCGTATTGGCCTTAGAGCTTAGCCATGTAGAAATTGAATAGGAAATAATGCCGAAACCTCTGTTGTACTGGATTAGGATCTAGAGCACTGCCGAACTTCTGCCAATACTAGAGGGCAGATTCGAGACCTTTTCAATGGATCGTTTCAATGGAAGATGCAACACTTCAATCATTGTTCTACCATGATTAAAACATGTCAAGCAGCTTCTTACCATCTTAGAAGATCATGCCACAGGGAATCAAGATCCAAGTATACATTTCCAATGAAAAAATGTGTTAAAGATGGAATTTCACGATTGGGTACTAGGGACAAGACTTGTTATGATAAGATATCTTATTTGTATCGCGCTCATATGCATGTGTTTCAGAGCGTGATGAGGCAAGGGGGGGGCTAGGGTGGGCAAAACACCGATCTTACTAGGCCCAGTGGCATTGAGAACACCCAAGTGCAGGGAAGAAGGAAGAGGAAAAGTGCAAGGGGGCTTGGGGGAGGTGGAAAGTGCTGAGCAAGGGATAAAAACAACTGGTAGTGCAGCCAGCAGGGTGGCAAGTGCGAGGTTTAAAGGGCAGACAAGGGGTGTCTGGTAAGTGCAGGTAAGGGGACAGTAGGGGTACAGCTACAGACCTAAGTGCATGGGTTGCCAGGAGGCAGTGCGATAGCTGCTATAAGGGCAGATTGTCTGCCATTTATATGGTGATTAAACATGACCTGGCCATGGAGTGCTATCTTGCTTATACAGCAGGGGAAAAAGAAGAAATGCTTGCTCGCAAAACTTTAACTGGCTATCCTGCCGCTTGCGAAAATCACGAGATATTGGGAAAAGGGACCGTCTCCCTATTGGTCAGTAGGTCCCACCCTAATCGAATATGAAGCGCATTTCATCTTTTGCCTATTGTGCAAACATCTCACAGCTAGATGGTTGACGCCATTACTCATCTCTCAGGTGACCAATTCCATCAAAGAGGTTTTCATGGTCATGAAATTATGCTGGTCTGTTAATATTTTGACTGCAGTACTGATGTTCCTATTTGCCGCCCTAAAAAAAAGGGGGATGTTTATCCTCAAAAATTGCGCTAGAGATTAGGCGAAAATATGCCATAGTATTAGAAATGTTAATCTATGACGCATCTCAATCTTGAACTGTGATGAGCTAAAGTGTTAATGATATAATGAACAGTTGAGGCTTGCTCTTATTCTTTATGTAAAATCTTATAAAAAGTGATTTTACTATTTTTATGTATGTATGTTTGATCTGCTTTTATGCTGCATAGCCGAAATAAAGCGAATATTGATCGATAGCTTGAGAAGGCATTTGCTTATCATCAAGCTTACTATTACAATATATGCAAACAGTTAAGGGATCAGTAATGTTGGTATTTTCTTCTGCTGTTAGATACAAGACAAATTGTAACATTTGTGGTTCCTCATTGTTTTCTCTCTTGTAGGACATAGCTACAATTTTTTGTACTAAAAAAAATTATATATATATATAATTTTTTTTGTTGTAGATATGTCCTACAAGAGAGAAAACAATGAGGAACCACAAATGTTACAATTTGTCTTGTATCTAACAGCAGAAAAGAATATATATATGGGAAAACATTTGTCAGCCCCTAGACTGCGCTCTGCCTCATTATTGAGCTGGTGCTGTTGGGCTAGAGCGGGCTGGGCTCTAAATATTACAAAAAGGTGTCAGGAAAAAGGTGCAGGTAGACAGATGAACAACACCTCCAACTTTAGCCAAAACTTGCCCAAGCACTCACAACCATATACTAAGTTAAAAATTATATTCCTTTATTGTATCAAAAAGTTGTGCAAAACATCATAAAACAGCATGACATTTGTGATGTCATCTTTGATGTCCTGGGTGTTAGTCTTAGCAATGCACGTTTGTGGGGCGAGTTATGGTTGCTTAGCTCACCATAACTAGCGAATTTCAGGGGGTTTTCAGTTTTACTTTGAACCAGAACGTCACTTTAACAAAGTTTTTTTAATGAATTTCATAGGTTTTCATTAGCGCAACCTAACCATAACCTCCCTTTATCCAATTTTATTTTACTGAATATACCTATTCATAGTGTGAATTTGATAGATATTTACTAGGATTCCCTTCCTTTATATACATGTAAAATAGAACATACTGAACCCCCAGCTAGTGATTTTGATGTCCGCGGACTGTGCGTGTGTCCGCAGACGGATGCGGCCAACATCAACACTACCCAAAAACTCAGGGGGTTTCTTAAATTGTTCTATCATGCCATATAAACACTGCACAAGTTCAAAAAGCAGCATATAAACACATTAAATGTAATAATAAATAAGCAGTGGAACCTATATATGTAACAAATCAACCATCCATTTAAATACTAAAATGGAATATACCAAAACAAAAAAGATATGCTTCCAACATAATTACCTAACAAAAACTGCACAACTAGGAGCAACAGCAGACCTACAGAACAGTAAGAACACAACTTACCAGAAACTAGTAAGTAAACTTCATTTTTCTTATATACTTGTAAACTTTCTGTATTAGGTACACTAAAAGTAATGTATATTTTTTTTTTTACACAGAAATGTCCAGTACTTTGGAATAAATTGAGGAAAATTTCCCATGTGAGGAAATGTCTGAAGATAGTGATACTAATGGTAGATCCTTCTCTATATAAGCAAATTAATAATCATTACTTTATGAGCACTTAACATATATATTTCTTTTTAACAGACCATACAAAAATTGAAAATAACACACCAAAAGGCACATTAGAAAATACTCTGCAGCGCATGGAACAAAACATGGACATGCTCATGGAAAATTTCAATCTTTTGAAACATTTTGTGGAGGACCACATAAAAGTAACAATTAAATATCATTGTCCCACATGTACCTGTTCCCCCTCTCCATGTCCCAGTCAACTATCCCCAAACCCTCAACACCAAGAAAAACATTATGATGAGACTTCCATCCCTTCATCTCCTCCCATCCATCCTCTCCAAACCCCTATTCCCCTGTGTTTGTGTCAGTTTCTGCTTCCCCCTCTCTTTCCTAAATTATATATCTGTATATAATAAAAACAAATATTATGTGTGTTTTAATTCAGTCTACCGTGTCTTATTCTTTTTAAAAAGGCAGTTAAGATGTCTGCGGACAGCACAGGTGTCCGGGATGTCCGTAATGAACCAAAATGGGGGTGTCCTAAGGACACTATGCCTCTCCGTACTATACGCAAGCAAAATGGAACTGTTCTTAGAACACGCGCGGTATCCGGGATATCCGTAATTAACAGAAATTGTGGTGTCCTAAGGACACTATACCTGCGGACACCCGTTCCCTTTGCGGACATGTTTGCAACGTCATTATGTGACTGCACCCACGCTGAGCATGTGTCCTGAATTGCGGACACTGTCCGGGTCCCCGAACATTTTTAAAGTACTTTTTCAGACAATACAAAGTATTTTACAGTAAAATTTCACCATTGTCCATGTCCTAGACAATGACCCTGACTTTCTACATACTTCTTGGAACTTTTTGAGCCTTTTTGGGGCGTTCGATCTGTCCGCGGCACAGCGCGGCTTTCTGCGGCGCGTGCACCAGCACCCCTATAAAAGGCCACACCCCAGAGCCCATCCTCATTGTGCTTCTGGCTATCTGACAGAGCAATATCTATTTTGGCAGCTCATCTTCCTGATTTTGCTGCTCTTGCTGCTTCCCATCAGACCTGATGGCATCTATGCTTGCTGCTCCAGCTGGCACTACTAGTGCCTCAGCACCACCCCCTCCACCGCCTCCCCAAGGGCCTGTAGAGGGGAACAGGCGTGAGGATGTAGAGGAGGATGAAGAGGATGAGGTAGTGGAAGTCCCCACTACCAGCACTCGCCGCGAGTCTTGGGTGTGGTGCTTATTTACCATTCAAGGTGACGTGCGAACATGGTCACCTGCAACCAGTTCAAAATGGTGCTGAGTCGTAGGCCTGGTTCGTACAGCTTTGGTACGACATCTATAAAGCGACACCTAAGGTCGTTCCATGGTGGGGCCATTCGCAAGGTTGTACCTTGTGATCAACGTAGTAGGTTGAGTTCCTCTACCACATCCTCCGTTTCCGCTCCTCTCACCACAAGAGACACTCTGGTGGGAGAGCGCATCCCTCCAGCTGCCTCACAGACCATTCACGATGCTGCTGACCCTTACCTTTCGAGGGTCACAATATTGTGTATGTACTGCATCGCAGTACTCTGCAAGGGGAAGAGTCTTCGAAGTGCTTTCGAGACTGTGGTCACGGAGCACCAGAAGACCTGCTACCTACCTAAGTAAGGCCCACCCTACATCTTCCTCTCTCCACCTGCCCTTTCTTATCCCTGTGGTTAGTGTCCCTTCCTTACCCTCCTTTCCCCTCCTCTCCTAGTGTGTAAAAAACAAAAGAAATATATAAAACAAAAATCCACCAGAAAAAGGCTCTTTTCAGAGCCGCCTTTCACAGTTTAAAAATAGAAGTGGCAAATAAATGGTGCACGGCCCTGTGCTTTTTTTTAGAAGTCCGGACAGTCCGGGGACATCTAAAATTTTGGGGTGCTGCCCTATCAAAACCATTGCACTTTTCTCTGGGGGGGAAGTGGTGGCTCTGAAAAGAGCCTTTTGGTGGTGTTTTTTTGTGTTTGAAAAACTTGAAATGGTCAACACCTACTGCAAAATGGGTGGCTGTAATTCCAAAAAAGGTTGCAATGCATTTTGTACATTTCTCAGAAAAATCTGATTGCCAGCATAAGTAAGATGGACTCCATCTCTGCGAAAAATGTATGTGCTACGAAACATAATATTTTCATTGTGAAAAGGAGGACATGCCAACATCTCTTAGAAAGGCACAAACAGCCTTATTGACATTATGCCTCGCTTTCTCCATTTGTGGACCAAATGAAGAAGAACGCAGCCACATTTGTCTCTGCGCAATACGATAGAAAAGTACTGGGAATTTTGAAACATGTCCTTAACCTTCCCAAGTCCTTCTTTCATTGCAAATTGCAAAGAAATTCCAGACACATATCCAAAACTGTTCCCTCCACAATTAATTATAATTATGTCTGGATGATGCTCTGTCTCCAAACTAGCACAGAGAGGTACCAAGTCCAGCCACTTCATTCCAACGCACTCCATGCCAGTGAACTTCCACATGAGGGAATCAAAGATCTGCAGCTACTCCACAGTGTTCTGCATGCATCTCCAACTAATGTATCCATGAGTCTCCCAAAATCCAGATAAACTGTTTTCTGAAACACACAGCCATAGCTATCTGTTCTTCTCTCAGGAAAAAGACTTTCTGACAAACTCTCTCCTTACACAACACACCCAGTAAACTTTATTGACCAATACTTGCTCATCTCATTCTCATTTGCATGCCTCTCCACCCCAAAATCCCCATATGTAATACGCGATGTCCGCGGACTACCGCCATGTCCACGGACATGAGCGTGGTGAATGTAAATTTAAATAGTGTGCCCCATTTCCCCTTTGAGGTTGGCTCTGAAAAGAGCTGTTATTTTGCAGATGCTTGACAAACACCTCTTATTTTGTTTTTTTTTTGTTTTTTGTTTTCTTCTTACTTTACTCCTAAAATCTTCACATAACCTTCTCCAAAGCAACCCTTACATTCCAAAAGAGCATGGCATTTCCCAAAAAAGATAAGGAGATGCCATCTTCTTTAGAATAAACAGCATTACTGGAATCAATATTCTCATTATTACAGAAGAACATACCAGCTCTAAGCATGAAAGCACACATGCCTCGGTTGATTGCACACATAGCAATGTTTTGCTGAGGACAAAAAACAGAACTATTGTCCCATATTGCCCTAGATACTAATCCAGAAAAAATGACTTGCCATTTGAAAGGATATTCATTACTGCTTGAACCAAGTGTTCCAAATCTGCCAACAAAGTAGGGGCACTGACATATCCCAAATGGAAAGCACCATAATGCAAAACTACCATATGGGGACTGTTCATCCTGCCCATATCTTCACAAACGTGTACAATTCCCTGTACATTGCAATCAGACACAGTGCTCCACACCACCACCACTCCTTTAACATCAAAATTGTTTGCCACATGCCTGCATTGAGCATACTGCTGTAAACCATGCACAAACATATCTCGAAGCACCAACTGACTTTCTCCACCTCTGCCATCTTCACTACACTCAGTCTCTTTCAACACAAATTCACAACCTCAACATCCGATTGGCTGATCCCTACAGTCCCCTTTCCATGCTGGATTTGCTGGAAAACCCCGGATGTGGCACGCCCTGTCTGCGGATAGCCGCGGTGTCCGCGGACCGCGTAACTCCTTGACAGCCCTTCTACCCTTTCCACTTCACTCTCTCTGCCATTCCCTCATTGGATACAGCTAAGCAGTCACACAACCATCCACCAATCACATCCAAGACCTCTACATCCAACTCCATCATCGGAGTTCAGCACTTCAAATGTACTGTTGATCACCGAGTACAAGTCTCATATCATTGGAAAGTACCTACTACAACAACTACTGTACAAGTCTCCAAGACTTCTACTTACAGCTGCATGCATATCCACATGCATGAATACAAACTACAGGTATGCATATTTTATTCAGAGTACATGTACAACTCTTGTGAATGCATATAAACAGAGTAATGTGACTTAACCTGTACAACCTATAAAATGAACTTACTGTACTTTTTCCCATCCGCTATAATCAACTGTCACTTCCAAACCTGTCTGCTATCTACTTTTTTTTTTTTTTTTACACACACACATAAAAATTATAATATTAGAATATGGGAGAAATAACAGTATAATTGTGGAAAAACACTTAGTAGTGTACTATAAAATAACACACAGCCAGGAAAAGGTCATGCATCTTCATACACTCACACACATAGACACTATCATTGAAAAGCTCCACCTGCAATAACACCACTGCCTGTAAATCACATCCTTCTGCTTTATTACCCACACCTTCACAAATGCATACATTCCATGCTGTTCTATACAGTTTCTGCCATTTACCTTATAACAATTGCAAAATAAATATATTATTTCTTCTTTCTCCTAATATTCTATAACACAGCTTTAAAAAACCAAGTGAGTTTCATACACTTAATATTCTACTCATTTGCAAAGCATGTTGAACTAACATATTGTAAACAAAATATAAAGGCTGCACATAGTCAAATGAAAATGCATGCATACACTATGTTCAGATATCAAACAAGTATACTACTACAAAAATATAAAAAAAAATCAACGTCTAAATTAACATCAGTGTTATAAACACACAAAATGACTAACTTCTTTCTTTTACAATTGCAGTGAAGACCACTCTCCTGAAAAGCAGCATCTGAACTACAAACAACAACTCAGATGAAACCTGCTCATTCCACAAAAAAAGAGTAAGTACAATTCTACCTTAATATTCTTACTGTTACTGAAACACACTGTGCAGGTGATTCATGTAATTTGTGCACCAAAAAAACAGAGATTTGTGCACCATTCTGCCCACAAATCCCCATTTATTAAACAGGGATTAGCAGCCAGAATAGCACACAAATCTCAGTTTTTCAGAACACAAATAACATAACTCAGCCCCTAGAATGTTAGTATTACAAAACAAAGAACTGTTTTAATTTTATACCATTATATTTACTATTAGTGCTTCTCCTCACCACTAGCTCACTTTCTATTGTCATCTGAACCGCAGTATAGTAACACACAAATAGAAGAATAGCCTTCCCAACTAATTGTAGCTGCCCAATGCACAATCACACACCACCACATACATCTTTAGCATCATACTCACACTCATGCACACAGCACACATACATTGCAGAACAGCCCAACCCATACCTTCTTTTTTTTTAACAGACCCCAAAGAATGCCTACCACAAAGCAAGTCCGTAGAAAGCAACGCAGAAATAGAGCAAATGAAAATACAAGTGTCCAAAATAAGCATCCATCTCGAGCAGCATTTGTACAAAAAAGGTCAAACAAAACAGCTAATACAGTCATTTAGCGAAACAAAACAAGCTTCCAGTACAGAAACGTTGCCTCCTCTATCAAAATGTAAAACGAAACAGAAAGTGATTAACAAGAATTCAGCTACCACTGCTGCTAACACTGCTCCTATAAATCTTGATATAGTGGCAAGTAACCATACCAAAAAAAGTATTTTAGCAAATATGTTCCGGCACAGTCCTTCAGAATCTTATAAAAACAGGAGACAAATCATGCACAACCCTTAAAACCTACCATAGAAAATTAATCTTACAAGCTTTGATACAAAGTGCAATCCTTCTCAAAGGAAGTTATTTTAGTGTTAAACAGAATGAAACCACTGAGAAAACCAACTACTAAACTACAGAAAAGACTTCTCAATAAACGGAATGTAAACAAAAATAACTTCTTAAATATCTACGGAGGTGAATGGAGTCACACCACGAGCACAGAACCATATTTCAAAAAAGAAAAATACAAACAAAAGCTAACAAACACAGTTGCCATGCATAGCAGTGGACGAGGTTATGAAAAAACTTAATACCATAATGCAAAAAGAAATACTGCTTACAAAAATATCCCCAGAAAACTCAGTATCACCTCTCCATTCGACTAAACCAGAACGTCCAGTATACAAATGGCCATGCACGTCAATGTGTAACATTGCCAAAAAATCTTTCACATCTTTACGCCAGTTCTTCAATCAGTATGTGAAAGGCAAATACAAAATCAAAATGAAACTGCTACAAAATATGGATACCTGTCCAATGCGCAAATACACAGGACTACAAGGACATTCATTAGCCTGCATTTCAGGACCTATTTGCAAAAGCACCTTCCACCATATCAAAATGTTATCAACACATCATTCAACTATAAGAAATCTAGTCTATAAACTGTACTATGCTAAAAGTCCTGCTTTACCACTAGCCAATTTAAAAAACAATCTTCTACATGGTACAGCCAAAGACCTACTCGAAGAAATAGAGCATATCCAGAAAAAATATTTTGGAAGTGAAAGCCACTTACAAAATGCAATAGCTTTACAACAGACTGGCAACAATTGTACAGATGGCAATCTTCTACTACGCACATACAAACAAGAAATACTAAAATTTAAAAGTGCATCCGCTGAAGTACCAAACCATGTGTGTGGTGTGTGTGTTGCCGCAGAACTTTTTATAAAAGTAACACAAAAACTATAGACGGAAAACAATGAAGATTCCAAATGGTTTGAATTAGCTCTCTACCTTATAGCAGAAAACAAATACGAAATAACTGACCCTTAATGCTTTGCAGTTACTGCACTACAAAACCTGACAACAACCAAACTCCTTTACGTGCTATCACAAATAACTTTATTCTCACTAACAAAACCCCTGAAACAACTCAATTTATATAAGAGCATCATAATTCAAACAGTGCACCCATTTCAAGCAGTAATATGCCTTCAACCAAAAACAGCAAAATTACCTCCCTCTGAATTAGCGAAAGGCATTTGTGGCAAAGTAGTTCATTTACCATTAGATCTAAAAGAAAATGTGCACACTCTGGGAGTGCAACGTCCAATAGAGCAATCATTAATTGTCTTAGTAAATGGTGTACCTACAAAAGACAAAAGAATTTGGCAACAACTCGTAGACTTACATGAAGTTAGACAAGCCTTGCAATATCTAAAAGACAATTTGTTTGGCAGCAAGGCTAACTAGAGCCTTGAGAGGTTGCAGACCTCCAAAGCAGCTGCAAAATCTTTGGGCGCAGCTGTGCATCAACCTCTGCCTTTTTGTCCTAGGGGACAGCAGTGGAGGGGTTCCTTTCGTTACCACTCCTGTTTTGATAGAGCGAGAGGAGCGGCCAGTCAAAGGGGACACAGTAAAGGTATTCGCGGTGGACGGGGACGTGGTGCCAAAGCCGCTCAAGCAGCTGCCACTTTGCCCTCAGGTGCTGCCACAGCTTCCAGGTCTCATTGTTCGCCGGTTGGGGGCAGACTGTCTCTGCATCTCCAAGAGTGGCGAGCCATTACTTCAGATGCGTGGGTTCTGGAAACAATAGCCCACGGCTACTGCCTACGCTTCCTAAAATCGGCCTCACGACAATCCACCGGGGAAACTCTGAAGATTCCGGATCCGCTCCTTGTGCAGGAAATCTTGACCCTGCTGGAGAAAGGCGCTATATAACAAATGCCTGTGGCGGAGAGGAACAAGGGCCGGTATTCCCCATATTTTTGGATTCCCAAGAAAGACGGAGGACTGAGACCCATCTTGGACTTGCGTAGCTTGAACAAGTTCCTCAGGAAGGACAAGTTCAAGATGGTCACTCTTTCTCAGGTCCTTCAGGCCCTTCGACTTCAGGATTGGTTGGTGTCATTGGACCTATAAGATGCTTATTTTCATGTGCTGATCCATCCAAAGCACAGAAAATACTGGAGGTTCGCCATTGGCAGCTCGCACTTTCAGTTTCGGGTCCTGCCATTCAGGTTGACCTCCTCCCGAGGGTCTTCACCAAGCTCATGGTGGTGGTGGCAGCGTATCTTAGGAGAGGGGGTGGGAGGGTTCACATCAACCCCTACTTGGATGACTGGCTGATCCGAGCGCGTTCTCCCGAACAGGCCTTGGATCATTTTAGCATCACAAGCCACTGCCTTCACAAGCTGGGCTTCTCCCTCAATTTGAATAAGTTGCATATGACACCTTCCCAACATCTCCAGTACATCGGAGCTGTGTTGGACACATCTTTGGGGGGAGGGGAGGGGGGTGGGGGGATGGGAGGGGGGTGAGTGCTTGCCACCCAAGGTGAGGGCTCATCACATTGGGCCTCATTACGACCCGGGCGGTAAGGGAATATCGGTACCGGTAAAGGGCACTGGTGCCGGTAATCCCTTATCGCCCTATTCCGAGGTCCTTTGCAGCAATTAGCGGTACAGTTATTAGCGCCTTCCCCATTGACCCTATGGGGGCTCAAATGGGAATGGGGAAGGGCCATGGTGAATTACCGCCCCGCCAACCTTGGAATGGGGCGGTAATTTCTCATTCACAATGGCGGAATCAGTAAGGTTTTGGAGGCGTTACCGCCTGGGTCGTAATGCGGCCCATTGTCTAGATGGTGGACAAATTTCAACACGACCAGAGTCTCCCGGCTTGTGAATTCTTAAGGTTGCTCAGCCTCATGGCATTCTGCATTTTCCTGGCGCCAGAGGCAAGACTGCGGATGAGATCCCTTCAATGGGCTCTCAGGACGCAGTGGTCCCAATTCTGGGTCAAGATGTTGGATCTCCTTCAGATTCCGCTCAAGGTCTCACGGGATCTTCTGTGGTGGGCCAGCGAAGGGAATCTGATGAAGGGAGAGCCGTTTTGGCAACCGTGGCTGGAGGGGACGGATGCTTCCCTTACAGGGTGGGGAGCTCACGCTAACGAGTTGACCACCAGCAGTCAGTCTCAGTCGGAGTCCAGACTACACATCAATCTTTTGGAGCTGAGGGCTATCAGGCTAGCCCTGAAGGCTTTGCTGCCGTTCGTACGCGGGAAGAGTGTCCTGATCATGATGGACAACACAGTGGCCATGCATTACCTCAACAAGAAGGGGGTGTATGGTCGCTCCTGCTGTGCACAGAAGCAATGCAGCTCTGGTTCTGGGCAATACATCAGGGAATCTCACTCTCGGCAGTTTATCTGGCCGCACAGGAGAATGCGGCAGCGGACGCTCTGAGCAGGCAGAGCGCGGTCTCCCACGAGTGGGAGTTGGCTCAGGAAGTCCTTCAGGAGATCTTCGCCCTTTGGGGCGCCCATCAAGTGGATCTGTTTGCGACCGCTGCCACCCAGAAGTGTGAGAGATATTGCTCAAGGGAATTTCCTCCGAGAGGAGCCTTGGGGGACACGTTCGTTGTGGATTGGTCATTCCCACTTCTGTACGCATTTCCTCCAGTCCCCGTCATTCCTCAGGTTCTAAGGAGGTTGCAGAGGTTTGGGTCCACATGATCCTAATTGCTCCGGATTGGGCCAGGAGAGCGTGGTACGCGGACCTTCCAGAAAAGTCCATCTTACCTCCCCGATGACATGATGGAGGTGTTGCTTTCGGCCAGACGTCCAGCAACCAAATCCCTGTACCATTGCCATTGGCGTAAGTTTTGCGAATGGTGCAGAGGTAACAATGTTGATCCTTTTCAGTGTTCCATTCCCATGGTTCTTTCTTTCTTTGTCCCACAAGGGTCTTCAAGTGGGTTCCATTAAAGGTTACCTGGCAGCGCTGTCTATTTTCAAGCACTTGTCTGAAGAATGTTCTTATTTTAAAATTTCTCTGATAACCCAGTTTCTAAAAGGGCTCACAAATGTGTTCCCACCGTCCCCTTTTCAGGTGCCGATTTGGGATCTGAATTTAGTCCTGAAATTCTTGATGGGTGCTCCATTTGAACTTTTGCACTCTTGTCCTTTGAGACTGTTGAGCTTCAAGACTGTTTTCTTGATTGCAGTTACATATACTCGCAGAGTGAGCGAGTTGCATGCACTTTCGTCTAAGCCACCCTTTACTGTATTCCACAGGGATATGGTTGTACTGAGGGTACGTCCTTCCTTTCTACTGAAGGTAGTGTCTGAGTTTCATTTGAGCCAGAAGGTGGTACTTCCTGCTTTCTATCCTCCTCCTCATCCTGGTAAGGAAGAGGAGAGACTTCATAGGTTGGACCCTAGGAGAGCTTTGAGATTTTACGTTTCTAGGATGTCCAGGATCAGAGTGGATGACCAGCTTTTTGTGGGGTATACTGGACACTGATTGGGCCAGGCTGTTACCAAACAGACCTTGTCAGGCGGATTAGCCTCACCATTGCTGAATGCTACAGATTGGCTGGCAAGGACCCTCCTGCGGGTTTGCGGGCTCACTCCATCAGGGGCGTGGCTACATCCACAGCCCTACATCACGGAGTTCCAGTTAAAAACATTTGTGATGCTGCTATGTGGTCTTCCATCCACACTTTTGTCAAGCATTACTCCCTGGATACTTTCCACGGTCTAGATATGGCCTTTGGTAAAGCAGTGCTCTATTCTGCCATCTGATTGGGTATATGCTAACCCGTCTCCCTCCTCCGTTCACTGTTACTGCTTTGGGTGTCTGTCAAAGATGTGGAATAAGTTGGAGGACACAATCCATTCGAAGAACAAGTTACTTACCAACTGGTAACGTTCTTTCAACTGGATGTTCCTCCAACGTATTCCACATCACCCTCCCAGCCTGCCCCTCTGCAGAATTTCCTATGCTATTGCATCTTGCTTTCCAACAAGGCTATGTGCAGTCATGAACGCTTGGTGTTGCGGTTATGGCACAGGTTCGTGGAGGGAAAAAACATGAACTGAGGCTACGGGCGCTGTGCGTCCTACTTATAACATCCTATAACATCACCCTCGACGGAGGCCTTTGAGGGACATCGACCCGACGCCATCGACGCAGGACGCCCTCTGCCGACAAATTTCGAAAGCAGCACAGCTGTGGACATTATATGTCATAGATGTGTAATACGTTGGAGGAACATCCAATCGAAAGAACGTTACCAGTTGGTAAGTAACTTGTTCTTCTGCCCCAAAGTCTCATTTGAGCACTGTTTCAGGGTCAAATGTCAGTGCAACTATCATGCAAAAAGTTAGTATTGCCCCACCTTCTAATTTGAGCACGGCCACATTGCCAAATATCAACACAGCATATTTTACTGACGGCGGTATTGTGCCAAAAGCCAACAACCTGAGCCGTGGTTGCCCTGATAACATCTCCACACTAGCGCAGAGTCCACCTTCCACTCGTGCTCATGGTCTTAATATAGCCCTCATCAACGCCTGTTCTCTGACTGCACATGAACTAGACATCCACAACCTCTTAATCATGTGCAATCTAGATGCCCTTGCCATCACTGAAACCTGGCTACAAGCAGCTTCAGGCCCTATACTATCGCTCGCCCTCATCACAGGTTATAACATTTATAGAAGTGGCAGACAATTCAAGAGGAGGTGGTGTGGCCTTTATTGCCAAAGACGACCAAATCATCACACAAGTACCCTCGGCTCTTAATAGCTACTGCAACATCCTCTCTCTCTCAAATGGACCACCTCCCCCACTAACACAATCTCTATTCACCTTGTCTATCGCCCCCCAGGTCCTACCCTTACCTTCGAAGAAGACTTACTCCTCCTTCTAAGCCACAACCTCAAGCCTACATCAAAAGTATTTCTAGGGGACATCAACCTGGGCCTCAACGACCCTTTTGACTTACCATCTACCTCACTAGCCACTGCCCTTGCCTCTCTTGGCTTGGACCAATGTGTTTGCAGCCCCGCTCACAACAAAGGACACATACCGGACTGGCTGGCTGGCACAAAAACAGTTACATCGCCATTAAAACTAATTCACTGTGCCCTTGGTCTGACCATCATATCACCACTGTCTCACTCCCAGCAGGCCCACCTGCCAAACACTCCATCTGCCCCACCCCCTCCACCTTTGCCCGCAACTCACGAAAACTCACCAAGGAAACCCTCACCCGTACCTTAAAGCCCTCAATCCAGACAGCCTAGAGATCACTGACCCAGTGTTCCTAGCGCAACACTACTCCACTATCCTCACCAACGCCATCAACACCATTGTGCCCTTAGTTGCTAAAAAAGCCACACCAATGATCCCCACTAACGCATGGTACACCCAAGAACTCGCCACCCTCAGAGTTGAAAAAAGACTTGCCGAGTCAAGCTGTAAAAACTCTACCTCTGAATCAGCCAAATGTGCTTTCTCTTTCCTCACAAATAAATACAAAAACACCACTATACTGGCCAAGACCTCCTCCCTCAACACAAGGATTGCCAATGCCAACTCCAAGGAATTATTCACCATCCTTAAAGAACTGTAAACTCCGGTCCCCCAAGTCTCCATGAGCCACAAGGACTCTGCCTGGTGCAACACCATCCAGAATGCCCTTCTGACCAAAACTGACACACTAAAAGAAAGAAATCCAGGCCAAAACAAAACATGCATCATGCAACAATCCCTGCCCACCCACACGTCACTAGCCCACTCCCTTGATGTCCCATTGTTCAGCTTCAATAAGGTCACCATTCAGCAAACCTCTCGTATCCTACAAAGGATAAAGCCCTCAAGATGTAAAGGGGATATCTGCCCAGCTTCGCTTATTAAATATCATGCCCTCGAATTAGCCCCTTTCATCACAGCCTTCATCAACACCTCCTTCAACACGGTTGTAGTAGCCTCATGCCTCAAAGAAGCCTGGGTCCTCCCCCTACTAAAGAAACCCACGCTCGACCCCACCACTGCCAACAACTATCGGCCCATTGCCACCGTCCCGTTCCTCCTCAAAATCCTAGACAGAGCAGCCTACTTACAAATTCAATGCCATCTAGAAACCAACCAAATTCTAGGCACCCACCAATCGGGCTTCGCCCCCAACCACAGCACCGAGTCTGCTCTCCTGGACCTGAAAATCCAAATAGACACCATCAGAGACAAAAGAAAGCTGACCATGCTTCTCCTCGATTTGTCGACGGCCTTCGATCTAGTCGATCACAACATCCTATGTCACCATCTCATCTCCTCCACAGCCTTCTCCCAGGAAGCTGCTGCTTGGATAGCATCCTTCCTCGAAGGGAGAGTAATGAAAGTCTTTGCTGAGAATGCCTGTGCCACCCTATCCCCAATCATCTGTGGGGTCCCGCAAGGATCCTGTGTCTCGCCCACGGTCTATACCATTTTCACAAAGCCCCTTCTTTGAACTCCTGGACTTGCTTGGCATTGCCTACACTAACTATGCTGACGACATGCAGATTCTTCTCCTGCTCTCAGCGTCCTACCACAAAGACTCCCCCCACCCTCAGCTCTACCTATGCCACTGTCCAAGATTGGATGGGGACCCACATGGGCTCCGTCTCAACGAAGTGAAGACCGAACTTCTCATTGGTCCGGTAGCTGCCCTGAAAACCCTGGACTCTCAATACTCCACCTTCAACATTGACGGATCGGGGATCTCCGTCTCTACCTCAGTGGCATTGAGATGGTGTCATGATCACCGCCAAAACTCCCAATTGCTATTCCAAGAAAACCTGGTCTAGGGCATATCATTCCTGGATTAAGGGCAGATTCAATAATGATTAAGCAAGCGAGGAGTCACTTCCTAACATGGCTGCCTCTTAATTCCCAGAGGTTACAGTGCAGGTCTAGTCATCTCCACTCTTTCCCTACTTAAGCCCCGCCCCTCGTGTGCTCCGCGCTTCGTGTCTTTTCTGCCTCGGCAGTTAACGCTTATCGCGGTCCGCTCTGTCAGGAGATTAGCAGCTATATTTTTTCCACAGTTTCACAGTATCCAAGTCCTTGTGTTTTTTCCCGTTTTTGTTTGTTAATTTCAGGCGTCTTAGGGAGAATTTCAGTTCCCAGTTTTTTGTTGGTCAGGGGTTCTGTCAGTCAGCTGTTTCCTATCATCGTTACCACGGCATTGCTCCAGGTGGTCTGTGAAGTGCGTAGCAGCATGCAGAGATAATTTCAGTCACGGCACTTATTTCACAGCAAGTATATTCGTACATTTGGCAGCAAAAAACGTTTTACGTTCTGAGGTGGTTATGTAATAGTATGGTGGAATGTTAGTACGAGAGCGCAAACATTGCAGAGTAGTTTTTTTAGCTCCGTTGTTGAATTCTGTTACATGCATTAAGCTCTCGCAACCAGATTCCTGAAACTTCTCTCCGAAGAAATTGTAGCACACCTCCGCATTATTCTCCGTATTAGAATTCATTCAGGTACATTGGGTAGAGAGAAATAAGGTTCTGCTTTCTAACCTCTTTTCATATTGTTAAGTGGCATTTACCTAAAATTGGGCATTTACTTCAGGGTATTGTTTGTGACCTGTGTAGTTCTAGGTGGCTCTCCATCATTGTTGGGTCATTATTTTCCGTGCCCTAAGGGTAGATTATCATCCAATCATACTAAAGTTTTTTCCCTCCACTCTCTCCACAGTAGTTTCTGTATTCCTTGTGCCCGTTCCTCATTCTCCCTCACTGCCACACACAAACCCTTAGTTTCTTCATTGCCCATTCTTCAGAACAAGCGCCCCTGCACAGATGCAGGATGGAGAGCTCACCATAAAAAAGCAGAAGGTAAATAGGAAGAACGTATATCATATATTCTCACATTGAGTTAGTGCCCATTGTTTCCCCTGAAAAAATTTGAATCCTTGTTCTAAGAGGAGCCTTCTGTGTTTTGACAGGAATTCCGTTGCAGTAGGGAGGCCTCTAATTAGAAGCAACTTCGCTCTCTAAGAAGAGTCCTTGTGGGGTTCCAGCAGAGTTCAGGTAAGCGTTACAGATGGACTTCCAGTGTTTTTACTGTCTCCCTAAATCGGCAAGTACATGCCATCTCCTCTGCAGCAGCCTACTCAATGAAACTGCTTAATGTCGCCAGGCCATTCCTGTCCAGAGACAACTGTCTATCGATCACCCGGCCAGTGATCAGTGCCAGGTTAGACTACTGCAATGTCCTTTTTGCTGGCACATCCACACGTAACATAAAAGAACTCAAAACTATCCAGAATAATGCCTTACGCACCGCTCTCAATATCCCACGATCCGAGCACATCGCGGCCGCCCGCAGAGCTGTTCACTGGCTACCCATTAATGAAAGAATCCTATTCCAGATGCTATCCATCACCCACAAGTGCATCTCCAATGCAGCCCCACCTTACCTAGTTCAGCACATTGCCAAGGTCCAATCCAGCAGGCCCACTAGAGTCCCGTACTGCCACAGGCTGGTCCAACCAAGTGCAACGAACCAAAGCTGGAGGGTCAATTTTCCCAGTCCTTGGGGCCAAATAATGGAACTCTCTCCCACCTGCCCTTCGAGCGGAAGAATCCTACTGGATCTTCAGCAAAGCCTTCAAAACCTGGCTGTTCGCCCAACACGACCTTCTTACCCCTATGAACCATGAATGCTGTATGCCCAGAATTACACTTGTATATGTGTTGCCATACCTGCAATAGTGTACCTGTACTATGCCTACGACCAATCCTGGCCCCATGTAACTGGTAAAAGTACCCTGATGACCACGGGTTTGTGCGCGCTCTACAAATGAAGAAAAATAAACTACTGCGTTTTTTCTCCAATCCTTCTCCTGACATTTAGGCAGTGTAGAACACACTCTACATCCGAAGAACACTGCCATTCTAATTGTAAATGGCAAGAGCGTTCAGGAATTCCTTTCTTGTGTAAACTTTGGGACTGTCGAAAGGGTGCTTAAGGCCTAAAGGCCACAGTCTCCAGATGGGTTATGTCCGGTCCTGAAGCCACACCATGCAGAGGCTGCTGCAACCGGAGGTACTTCATACACATCTGATAAGTGCCATGGCAGCTTCAGTCACCTTTCAGAAACATATCCTCTAGGAGTACATTGCCAGGGCAGCTACATGGGCAACGCTATTAGCCTTTTGCAGAAATTACCGTTTGGACCCAAGCTCCAGGGCAAATGCTCAGTTCGGCCATGTGGTTAGGAAAAAAACGTTTTATATAGACTGTAAATGGGACCATCCCATCCCATCCCATCGTATCATATCCCATCCCATCGTATCGTATCGTATCCCATCTCATCCCATCCCATCCCATCCTGTCTCCCAAAAGTATGGTGAAAAGGGGATGGGACGTAGTGGTAAGTACAAGTATCTCACCATAGTGACTAAGGTAGTCCAAGTCCAAAGTCCCCTTTCCTCCATAAACCCTCCTGCCTTCCCCTTAAAAAAACGCTCTTCGTGCAGGGACCAACGTTGGAGGTTGGAAAACGTCTGAAGGGTGAGGCTCTGAGCAGGGCATAGATAGGTGGGGGGCGAAGACATGCATCTGTCTGCCTTTGGGTAAAAAAATAAATAAAGATATCAAAAAAGGGCTAGATGTTCAGTTCCTGTGCCATAGGACTGAATGTGTCCCAAGAGCACATTAGTCACCACAGTTGGTTTTACTTTTTCCAGAAACTGAAAAATATACTGCCCAATTCGCTAGACGAAATTGTGAAAACGTTCTTTCTTACTGAGCCTTTTTTTTACCAAAACAAACTGCACTCTGAAGTAATCATAGATTTATCAAATTTGCTTTAGTGTTTCAATGCCGTTGAGCACTTAAAGTCAGTGGAGTAACTTTGCTGAAAATGTTAGGGGGAGGGGACATGCCATCTGATTAAAAGGTGCCCCAGCCAAACGAATGGGGACAAAATGGTGTGCCATGAAAGTTGGGGGGGACAAACACCCCTGCACCCCCTAAAATTACGCCCATGCTTAAAGTTCAGACCGGCTTGGTAAAGGCAGCATGATGAGAGAGGAGAGGGAAATGTGCCTGTGCCTCGGTATCCCAGCAAGGCACCGTCCTAAACATTTTGTCTTGGTGGAAATATTTTTACATTGTAATCCATATTTGTTTTTAGTTTGCCTGTTTCAGGAGCACATTCAAGCAGCTGGTTGTGGAGTGTGCTTAACATGTTTTAACAAATCAAAATTCTTACTGAGGCCTGGTCAGGGTGGCTCTGCTTCCTCAATGTTTTGAAAGCTCTGTACTATCTGAAGCATCCGTTATGTTCTCCTTCCCGACCGATACGTCGGCGGGAAGAAGAGAGGGCAGGGCCGCGTGAGGGAAGGCCCCGCTACGCAACACGAGCTGAAAAGAGACACGGACACCCGTGTGTGTTGCGCTGTGCCCGGAACTGCCCTCGCGGAGCGGGGGCGCGGCTTTTATTAGAAGCGCCTTACGTCACTGCGTAGCGGCGTACATAACAGCATCTACAGTGGGACTAGGACACAGGATCCAGGCAGGAGGCAGTAAGTACAAAACAGGAAATTTACTTTATTCTTCAGTTCCAGATTAAGGCTTAGATCAGAGCACAGGGAGCATGCATCTTCTCAGCTCACTCTCCCATGCTGAAGTTCAGACCAACAGTCACTCCCGGAATCTCCAGCAACACCCATTCCACATTCGAGCCAACATTCTCACAGCAGCATCAAGCCCACTTTTATGCACAATACCACACTATAATTATTATCTCTTGAACCCCACCCCTCATATCTCAATAGACCAGACACTTTGTTCTGAAAAGGGACTCTTGCCAACTGCCAGTACCCATATAGGTTTTACCGAAACAGAAATTAGCCAGACCCACCAGTTTACAGTGATTTTACTGATACGGTAAAAGCTGAATTAGCTGCTGTGTCCATCCCTCCCCCAAATATTTCTGTTCCCTGGCAAAGGGAAAGTTAAAAGGTTGTATTTGGCTTTACTTTCTTTTGTTTTTTTCAATTTTATGAGTCATAGCAGCCCTTTAAACCTCGGAACAATCATTGCTTTACGTTTCTAAGTGACAACAGCAACCAGAGACTCTGGAGAAAGGGTTTTTTCAGGCTACTAGTGAAAAGATTGATTATGTAAAGCCTGTAAGAAGTCTGAATTAAACATATATTTTCTTTCAAACTCCTATGTTCATATTTCATAAATGGAACGATGAATTCACCTTTTGTAGGGAAATATTTGTAGACATTTTTGGTATTTGCCCATTCGGTCCAACATCGGATTACTTGTTTGCATGACCAATGAGATGAGTGAGACTTGACGAGAGGAAGGCCTGGTTTATGTTGTTAATTTGGGGAAGGGGGTGGGAAAGAGAAGGGTGGCGAGAAATGAAAGGAACCAGTGTTTTGTTTGGTTACTGCATCTAGATTAACAATGCAGAAACTCAACAGCCCCAGACCTGGGTTGCTGTGGTCTTTCCCAAGTTCAGGGTTGGCTTACAGACCTCTGAGATCTTGAGATTCTCCCTTAACTGCGACACCCACAAGTAACTCCACATCACCTCAGTGAGTTACAAGTCTCTACTGCCATGTCCAGGTTCGGTTTACATTCTGGGCTTGCACTGTGTCCACAACTAGGCATTCAATGCTGCAACTGATATTTAGTAACTGTTGCAGCTGGCTGACTCGATGGCATGTCTGGAGATGTGTGGCATACCTCTCAAAGCACTTCCTTCCTTCCTTAAGTGCGTTGCTTCCCGAAACTAGGTCCACGCTCAACAAATACATAATAATAAACGTGCCATGCCTTGTGTGGATTAAAGTAGGGTTACCCCCACAGCAGGCTCAGTCAAACATGTTTTTCTTTTCGATTGACCTGAGGACTTCAGACACAAAAAACGGACTTTGCCCCTGCCAGAGACACCCAAGGGTTGAGTTATGGGTGGCAGCTTCAAGTATAGGTGTCTCTTTGAAGGGGACGGGGATGTGTGCTGGGTAACTGGTATGGTTGAGTGTTTGCTGGAGAGACAGGAAGCCAGGTGTTGGTGCGCATACCTCTCAACCGGTTCAATTGCCAAGGAGGTTGAAGTCACATGTTTTTGGAGATAATCCCTTTGAAGTAGATTAAGAATGTTTTTGGGCTTTTTCTGGAGGGTTAATGGCCCTAGGAGGATGAACCCACTGATGTCTGTGGGAGTTACAGGGCCTGCTAGGAGGTTGAAAATAATACCAAAGCAGGTGACCTTCTCCGTTCCAATGGTATTAGCTAGGAAAGCAGAACCCAATGTGAGTGTTTGGTGTCCTACTGAGCCCCTGTAGCTTTCAGATTCTACAGAGCTGGAGACATGGGGTGGGAGGAGGGCAAGGTGTATACATTCCAAGTTTAATTTACACATAACTTTTTCAATATGCTGTTCACTTTACCGAAAAAGTTTACTGATTTTAGACTGAACATTTTAAATACGTGCCCAGCGTTTCAGTTCTTATCCCGCAAAAAGTTCAACTGCATGTCGCGATATCATGGCGGAGGGGAAGGTACGGAATATGCCTTTCATAGACCTCCAAGTTAAGTAAATGGGGGAAACCCGCATTTGTCTGGAGATCTTCGGAGTAGGTATGACAACGTTTCGAAATAGCTTTCCAACTTTAAAATGCAGAGAGAAATGTAGAGTAAGAAATCCATACAGTTCTAGTACATAGGAGTCTGCAATATGCAGCTCTTCAGGTGTTTCGAATCCTTGCTCTCCCACCCACATGCCCCGATGGAACCCGCTCTTGGCATACATCAAGTTTCAAATATGAATAGCCCATCTCTCCCTTCTCCTTCACTCAAATCTCCAGCCTCGATCATTTTCTCTTCCCTTTTTATTTCCATTTAGTTCATAATCCTTCTGTTGCTATAGTAGCAATAGCAGGTCATTCTGCACTGAAAGCCTTTTTTCAGATTTTTATGTCCTAACCAGTGATGCGTCTTTCTTAAAGGCACGAAAGAACACACATCATTTCAGTGGTCAAGAGAACGGAAGTGAAGACGAAGGAGCAAATCCTCACCTCAAGGAGGCACAAGTTTAACCAGTGCCATGGCCCAGCAAGATGTTTGGAGGGCCGCTGAACTGGGCCTCAAGCCTGCGAAAATCTAGTGGGGCGGGAAAATAATGTGGGACTGCTGGAAGGTGGCGGGGCTAGTCAGCCTTGGTGCTTTGTCTCCCAGGGGCATAAAAATGGCTCACGGGTCTGGGATCAGCAGACACCTCCCCTTTTTGCGGCTGACCTGCAAGACTGCTGCCATGCTGAGGAAGGTGGGATATCACGGAAGCAATCCCCAGCAGCTGGCGCAGGGAGGTCTTATGCTGCAAGGCGGCTGGCAACACCAAAAGGGCCATTCTCTGCAAATGATACGTGGTCCTTCCGATTGTAGACCGCAGGAAACATCGAGAAAGGCAGGTGATCAACGGAAGGGCCCTTTATAAGCAAACAGGAGATCGACGGGGCAAGAAAGGCACAAAGATTAAGCACATGCATGGAGGAATGCATTAAAGAACTAGCTGAAAGGAACGGCAGTGAGGGGTATAAATTGCACCAGACAATTGTGCTTACATCTAGTAGGTACTGGAACAATTTAAAGACATGGCAGTTGGAAATTATTCATGCAAATCACACACACCAGACCCGAAGAGCAAATGGCAGTGCAGATGGGTGTTGGGGTAGGGTAGCAAAAGCCTGTTGGTGATACAGAAGCAGAAGGAGGATGGATGCACAGAAGGCATAGGCAATCCTGCCCACAGGGAGAGCGAGCTGGAGCAATTTATCCAGCTGGCAAGGGCAGCAACATCCAGGCATGGCCCAACTGGTTTCAGGAGGATGACAGCAGAGCTTGATGGTGGCCCAGCAGAATCATCTGGGAGTGGCTCGCAATCCCCACTCCTTTTTTCAGCATCAATGGAAGAGCAGGTACTTAAGGAACTTATTTCTCTTTGGGAAGAAGAGCCAGTATGCCAAAAGAAGGAAGACTGACAGCAGAGGCCATGGCGATGAGGCAACAGACAGAAGCAGTGAAAAGAAAGAGGCTGGGAAGAAAGCAAAAGGACAGAAATGTAGAGGAGGAAAGCAGGGGCTTGCAGCCACCAAGACGGCGCCAGAAAGGGAAGGCCCAAGGGAGAGCAGTAGTGAGCCCATCACGGCAGCGGAGGGAATAGAGGGACATGCATCTTTGGAGCAAATGAAAATGTATTGTAATGCAGTGCTTGCAAGCATCGGCCGGGGGTAGCAGGGGGCCACTGATGTGTGGCATTGTTAATGCTTTTTTTCCCATTTCGGTGAAAACAATGTCAGTTAACCATCAGGGGTAGGCATCATTAGGGGTGGAAAAGAATAGTGCTGGCCTGGGGGCAGCGCCACTACATCAAGCCAGCAGGCAAGTGCACTGGCACAGGGGGAGGTGCCACTCCTACAGTCTTTTCATACAACGCCAGGCAGCAGACGTCAGGGGGTCGGCGCCAACAGCGGCACAGTTTATGGGAGGGATATGCCAGGGTTTGCACCCCAACGGGCAAAAAGTAATGCATTCGTGTGGCAAATCCAGATTCACATTAAGGAAAGGATTGACATTTTCATCCTCCATGCGCTAGAGCAACAGGCTTAGATATAAGGCAGCTGTCAGAGAAGGATAAGGGAAAAAAGGAGAGAGACCGGGTAAAGAAGGGGGGAACCATACATAACCCGCTTGCAGGTTTCAGGATGCTGGCATCCATAATGGTGCAAAAATACCCTGGGGACACTGGAGCACTATGGGTTTATGAGCAATATATACATGATGCTTCTTTAACTTACAGGGGTGATGCATTGCTCAAGTACGACAGAGGGTTCAGGTTAAAAATGCAGATTTGGCCCGCAATGGCCTGGGACGAGGTGGACATCACAGGATTTATAGAAAAAAAATGGTGGCCGGTAAGGAGTTTGAGAAGAGAACACAGTCTGAGGTGCCCCATTATAAGAAGGAGAAATGGGCATTTGGGGATAGAAGAAGGGGGTCCATTAGTGGGTGCTTCTCCTGGTCCCGCTATCAGCAAGGGGAGCAAGCTACATGCTGGGAATTCGAGAAAGGGTATTGCACTTTTGGCAAGATGTGTAGATTTAAACATGCGTGTGCCAAGTGTTCAGGTGCACACAGCACAGACTCTTGTATAGCAGGAAAGAAGACCTCTGGCACAAAGCAAAAGGGGTCACTCAAGCGCAATTAAAATCAGACCGCGTTGGGAAACACCAAAGCACTGCCCTCACCGATAAAACAGAACAGGATACTCTTGCTGCTAAGTTTTTACCACAACCTCAAGAGGTTTTAATATTCCTTACTCAGGGACCAGTGGAGCCAGCGAGACCCAAAATCTTGAATCCGCAAAAGCACAACCAGAGGCGGCGAGACAAAAAATTGAGAAGGAATAGTTACTATGCAGAGTAGCTGGTGCATTTTCCATCCCTCCCATAAATAACTTGAAGGTTTCTCCGCTGGGCCTAGTGCCAAAGGAGAAAGGACATTTTCACCTCATCCTCTACCTCTCTTTCCCAGCTGGAGAGTCGGAAATAGCCTGGAAGAGGAGTTTTGCAGGGTGACGTAAGCGCCATTTGACGATGCAGTCGAAATGGTCAGGGCCAGGGGGCTCTCTTAGGAACAGTTAGACATTGAGTCAGCCTTCAGACTCTTGCCGATCAGCCAAGAGGATTACAATCTCCTGGTTTTCAAATTTGAGGGGATGCATTATTATGCAAAATGCCTGCCAATGGGATGTTCATTGTCATGTGCGCTGTTTGAAAATTGTAGCACCTTGCTCTGAAGCAAAGGACAAAAGGTGGGAAGAGTTATGCAGTACCTGGATGAATTTCTATTCATCAGTAAAAAGGGGACAGAAGAGCATAAGACTCTTCACGGACGCATCTGGCAAGCAAACTTTTGGGCCAGTGTTGTGGATTGAGTAGTTTGCGCATCCGTGGCCTGACGAATGGCATAAGGAAGGTCTCACAGTAGACATCACACTATTGAAACTGTTCCCCATCGTAGTAGCCTTTCAACTCTGTTGAGGACCAGCTCAGAAACAAAAGGGTGATTTTATGGTCAGACAAACTAGCAGTGGTTCAGGTGATTAACAAGGGGTGTACAAGCAGTGGTCGGGTGCTACGTTTAACTGACAGCAAGCCTACTCAGTTACACAAAGGTTTGGGCGAGACACATCCATGGGGTGAAGAACATAGCGGCTGACACTCTCTCTCATTTACAATTCGGAATATTCAGAGAGACAAGGCCAGACACAAGCAAGAGAATGACCCCATTCAGAAAACGGGTGTGGGATACAATTGGGAAGATCTGACCACCCTCGTCGGTGCAGCTCTTGCTCCAAGTACGGCAAAGAGGTACAAGGCCTGTTGGCACACATTTATGAATTTCAGGGAAGGACTGCAAGGGGAGCAGGGAAGGACACCAGAGCAATCCTCGGGTGGGCGTGGCGCAATCGCAAGAGCAGATCATGGATTGCATACCATTTGACAGCGATAGCCATTACCATAACTTAGAGGGAAGAACTGATCCCACAAATGAGCATTATATGTTAGGATGGCAATGAAGGGATGGGCCAGACAGACAAGGAAGAAAGTAGACACAAGGCGCCCCCATACACATTGGAAACCTGTGGGACATGCTGAAAGGGCTGGGGGGAATATGCAGACGGCTTTAAAACATTCATGTTTGGTGCAGCATTTTCCCTAGCATTCTTCGGGGCACTCGGGATAAGCGAGTTGGTAACATGCAACAAAGAAGGGGGAGGAATAGGCTTCCTGAGGATGGATGACGTAACAATAGAATACGAAACAGCAGAGCTGCGCCTACGAAGGCAAAAAAGTGACCAGCTGGGAAAAGGGAGGGCAATAGTGCTACACTGCATTAAGGACAGCTCTTTCTGCCCAGTGTGCTGCCTCACATCATATCTAACACGGAGACCCCACAGAGGAGATGGGGCCCAGCTATTATTACACGCAGGTGGCTCAGCAGGAAGTAGGTTTCAATTTAAAGGGGTGATTGATTTGGATTGGAAAACACATTAAGGGCAACCAAAGGGATCTTCGGCCCCCACTTTTAGGACCGCAGCCGCATTGGCAGCAGGGGCAGGCATACCCCCAGAAGCGATTAAGAAAATAGGGGGTTGGAAATCAAACTGTTTTTTAAGAAGTACGCAAGGTTGGAAAAAGTGCGACAGGACAAGGTTCATTTTATATCCTCCCTTTCCCCAATACAGAGCATAAAGAAGGAGCAGAAGAACAGTGTGGTTAGTGGGCCACTCGTTTGTGACGAGGGCAAGGCAAGTTGGACAACACAAAGGGAGCTATTGACTTTAAGACACTTCAAGGTCAAATGGTGGGGAATTCCAGCTATGAAATGGGCACAGCTGGAAGAGCATGCTGAGAGGCTATTACAGAGGTACCCCAAGCCTGAGGCCTTGCTTGTACACCTGGGTGGTAACGATCTTGCAAACCTTGGGATAGGAATGTTGCTAAGAGAAATTTTGAGAAACTTACAAGGTTTGGGTGCCCTCTTGGGGGACACAGAAATGATGTGGTTGATGACTATACCAGAAGAATTTGGAGAGGGGCAGAGTCACATCAGGCAATCCAGAAGTCTCGTAGGAAGTTGAACGGAGCAACAGCAAAGTTTTGAGAGGGCATGGGATTCACGCAGATCCGCCACAGGCTGATCAATTTAAAGTCACCAGAATATTATGAAGGCGATGGGGTGCATCTGTCAAAGAGTGGCATTGATCTTTCTTTTGGAACATAAGCACAACATTGATGGAACTATGCTGTCACAATTGAAGGGAGTCAAAGATGGGCGTTAACCCTTCTGTGGCGGGATGTAAGCGACCGGTCGGACTGTAAAGACTATAAAGTGAGCTTGTTAGGAATCAGGAGGGGTTGTCTTGATTGCCTAGAATTGGGCGTGACAATGAGCCTCTTGTCTTCACCTCATGTGAGGCTGTGACAACAAACCCTTGGTCATTCATGTCAGAATTTGCCCTAGGCTGTGTCTCAGCGCTACAAGACAGCCATGCCTAGGTTCATTTGCTTATCAAAATGATTAAACATATACAGCCAGGAATTGTAAAGTTCTTGCACGCAAAGAGATACCACTCTGATGCATTACTCTGAATCATACACTTCACACAGGAGTTATCATGTTAATGCATTTAATATGACCCCTATCTTCTGAGGGTTCTTATTTTCATTAAATAAGATAAAGCAAAAGCAGATATAACATAACATCACACCTATGAACAAGTTTGCCATGTGGGCAAGGAGCATGTTTGACTGTGTAAATAATAGAAAAAAGGTAGCAGGCGCCGCTCTCTCGAAAGAACATGGCATGATAACCTGTTCAGTGGTTTTTAACCATTTTGAGAGTTCGCAGCCATCTGCTTTTTGCTCACTGTACCTTTCACAAATGGGAAATATTAATTTGCATATCAGTCTTTGTCCCGCCCACATGGGCAGTCCAGCACCGAAATGCTATGACAATTCCCTTCTGAACAAGAGTACCAACAGCAACCCCATATGCGTGTTTCAGCCTTGATAGGCCTCATCAGTGAGGTGAAGCTGTGCCTCTCTGAGCACAGTGAGCAGGGAGTCCACGTCTGGTTGCCCCCAGGGGTTGCTGTTGATACTCTTGTTCAGAGGAGAATTGCCTAGCATTTTGGTGCTGGACTGCCCCTGGGCAGGACAAAGACTGATATGCGGGAAATGTCTTCTCTGTGAAAGGAACAGTGAGCTAAATACTTGGTAGAGTCTCTCCCAGGGGTTATTAACCCAAGAACAGGTCATTGGGCTGCGTTTGTTCTGGTAGAGAGATTCCCAGACCCCCCTTTGTTTTGTGTAAATAATAGAACAAGTGGTGGTTTTAGTTGAACAGCATGTTTAACCTTTCTCCCTCATTAAGCTATGCTACACTATACTATATGCCATCAGTCTCCATGCACACAGCAAGCCCTCACCCATCGCTCACGTTTAGAGCGGAGTGTACTTCAAATGAAACAACTCCTTCTTGGGCTGATGAGCTCTGCTTAGCTGGGCCTGGTTGTCTCACTCCTATGCTACTGCTGCTCTGCACTCCTCCACTGCCCCTCTGGCTTGAATTGACTGGCAAGTCTGCCGGGCTTCCTCTCTCCCTCTCCTTTTTGTGCTGGGCCTTATATGTATCACGTAATATGGTTCCCCTGCACGTGTGCGTTCGTCATATCCGCTATATGTAACAGTGAGGGCTAAAGTTAGTGCGTCGGTGGGTTCTTGCAGCTCACAGTGAGATCCCTGCACCCATTCAGTAAATACCTTCACTGTACTCTATGGTACTCGTGAAGCTCTGCAGCATTACGCATGGTATACTTCAGAGGCTACTATATTAGTCGGCTATCTGTTATCAAGAGACATCTCTCTCACTTGTCACTCAGTACTTTGTATGGCACCCTACGGGCACTAACTGTGCGAATGTGCACAATGTTTCTGTTCGCGAATCCTTATCAGATGTGACACTCGTGTGAGGTTAAATGGCTGCTCTCAGATAGCACCCAATTTATTTTGTGTAATATCGTTAACAGAAGAAACTTTACACACATAGATACAACAATGATTTTAAACAGGAGAAAACAATGCAATTCCAATTAATAAAACATACATAGACAATATAAAAACAATATACACATAATACATACTGGTCCCTAAAACATGTTCTCAAAAAACCCATTCTTAAAACAGGGACATTTCAAACCCAGTCTCGGCCAATTTTAAGAGTTCTTTCACATTTATTAACAATCTATCAATAGGAGTCACAAAAATGTGCCACCAGAGAGTCTCCCAATTTAACAAAGGATGTGTATAAAAATAATGTTGCAAAGTTTTGTCACGCTAGCCAGAAAAAAACGGACATTCCACAACAAGACGTTTTAGGGATTCACACTCGGCATTGCAGCATTGACACATTCGATCAAACGCGGGAACCGAAGCCCACGCACCCAATACATTGTGAGTACGTTTAATTTTAGGAAAATTACTGCTGGCTTTCGATGCATGTTTTGTCAAGTATTTGGGGGGACAATTAAATGGTTTGAGGTCCATAGAGAAATGATCAAAGGGTTTATAAGTGACCAATTTTTCCCTATTCATATTCAAGTCATTTACGAAGAGTGATTTCTTGATTTTGCCTGGAATGTATTCCAGTTCATCCAAAAAGGTTGTCTGGTTTGAAGCTGCAGTCGCTACATTGTTCACCCAATCCCTTAGCACAGCGCATTTATTCTGAATGTATGCTGCATTCAAATGGATAAATAAGGCTGACACCGGGGGATGTGGGGGGGGGGTGGGGGAAATAGATCTTAACAAAATAATTCTCTTCTAAAATATCCTGGCAGCCAATTAAGTAATTCCCAACATATGTCTAACCGGTGGGAAGGGGATGCCAAATGGGATACACAAAATGATTTCCAAATATTCACCTCAATCTTGTCCCACTCTAGGTCCTCATCCTGTACCTCTGCCCCATAGGATAGTTTCGGGACCAAAACTTGATTGTATATTTTAATCGCTGGGAGGAGAGAAAATCGACCATACTTTCTGTCAAGCATACGTAATTGAGTCAAAACAGAAACTGCTTCCAGCTTCAGTCCTAGATTAGCAAGCTCAACTGAACGATTTGATTTAATTAGTACCCAGAGGTACCTAAAGTCTGTAACCACTTCCAGCTAATGTACCAACCAAAATGGGTTCTTCCTGATCAGATCTTTCTCTGGTTAATGGCCAAAAGCAAAGGTTTTGGTACATTGATCTTTAGTCCAATATCCTCAAAGAAAGTCTGCGTTCTGTTAAGCGATTTCTGTAGGCCCATCAGAGTGTAATTGATCAATACAAGATTGTCGGCATACAAGATATTGGATTTTCGCAAACCCAAACCTCGGGGGATTAATACCAAAACCCCCCAGGGTTGCCCCAATACCAGAAATATAACGTTTGAACAGGAAGGATGCTAATACACAGCCTTGACTAGCACTCTGTCCACCTTAATCCATCCTGTGCAGGTCCAATTCCTGTCCAACATAATTTTAATTCTTAAATCCCTATGCATCAGTTCAAGTAACTGAACCAAAGTCTCAGGGCAACCCCAGAGCCTAAGCATTTCCCAGAGCTTGCTACGATCCACACAATCAACTGCCTTGTTTATATCCAAGAAGGACAGATATAATGTAGGCTTTGCTTTAAAGGCCTCGCTCTTTAAGAGCTGTAAAACGAAGCCGTTCAAAACTGTACTAGTTGCTTTACGAAATCATGATTGATGAGCGGCCATCTTTCTAAGGCTCTGAGCACAAAGGTAGAGAAAATCTTGTAAGGGGTGTCAAAAAGGGAGATAATTCACCCTATCTCCCTTTTAAAGATAAGCACAACAATGGCCTCTTTCCAGGTTGCAGGAAACCTAACCTGATCAACTACATTTGAAAACACCTGTAGCAGGACATCCACCCATAGCTCTGGAGCAGACTTCAAAGTCATAGCAGAGAGCCCGCCGTCTGGTCCTGGGGCACTCGAAGACCTAGCCCTCCATATAGCAACCCCTACACCCTGCCCACCAATATGAAACAGAGGCCAGGCCTCCCTAACAATACATGGGCCCGGTTTCACAGGATTAAGAGCAGTGTCAAAGTCAGGCACTGCATAAAGGTTCAGAAAATGATGTTATTGTCACACAAAGAGGTAGGGGCACAGCTAATATCTTGCACACGAGCAACACGCCCCACATTAGGTACAACCTAAAAAAAACAACAACAAGTGCTGGTGCTCAGAACTCTAATCCAGGGGGTCGGGGGGTTTGAAATTAACATGTGTTCTCTCTAACACGGAGTCGAACCCGACGGTGGACCACTATGCAGCTTGGTGCTGAGTGGTAACCATCAGTCATATTTGGAGTATTCAACCAAATACTGGACTACTCAAAATAATAGAAAAATAGTCAATTTATTTATAAACATCACTTAAAATGAAATGACACAAACAATGGGTATTAATATACACAATGTATGTTCTGTAACAGAAAATTATGTTCCCAGACCTTACCCGCAATAGGTTGGCGTTGCAAAATGGCTTGAACATCCGCACCACGTATCAATGTCCAGAAATTCGAGGTGTTGCGAGATACCAATGTAGTTAACATGGCCTCTGCATCTTTTTGCAACAAGAGGGCACAATGTCCCTTAGCCCAGTTTCTATACCTTTACTTAATAACTTCCTTAATGTCCCCCCTCAAACTTGACTTCATGACATGAACATCAAATTCATGACTTATCTTTACACAACTGTCACCCACTTTGGTTTTTAAATAGGGGGTCAAGGACAACAACGTTGTCTTCGGGTAAGAAGGGAATGAAGAGGGGCACATATCTATGAAGAGTCCCCCCAGCAAATCTTCATCAATCTTTTCGTTGCATTTTAGCACATGTTTGGAATGCCAGATTATTGCCTTATTACGCAGGTTAATCTCTATAGAGTCTCGGACTAACTCAGTAACCTCTGCCATTGAGTGTCACCAAAAGAAGCCCTAAGGAGTGAGTGATCACTGGAAGCGTTTGGTAGAACTCTAAAGTTCCGATTGGCAGCATATGGGTGGAGACAAACATATAGTTGAATGTGGATCTGTGGACATTTTCAGTCCAGGTATAGCTAGGCAGTGTATCACTCTCAGTGTTCCCGTTAATCAAAGAGAGATCTAGGCTCTCAAAGCAAGATCGAAGGGCTGCCCCTAAATCATGGGCAGCGGGGGAAAGCGCCTACCAATCTCAGGATGATACCACCGGAAATCCAAAAACTCAGAATTAAAATCGCCCATTATAACAAACCCCACATTCTTCAATAGAGAGTTAGAATCAAATACATTAGTAATGTGTGGCATAAGATTGTTCATAATGGTCGAGACTGGGTTAAAATTAATATTTAGAACAATTAAAATACGTAAAAGTTAATTACACTGACCATACCAAGATATTTTACATCCCAATGTGTCAAGGTCGCCCAGACCCACATTTTGAAATGGTAGAGCTGACAGATATATGCCAGGCGCAGAGCAGGCCACCGTACAGCCTGGCCTGCCTTTCAGACCTTTCCTTGCTGGCTCAAAAATCACAGAAAAATCATTCACCACAGGAGTTCCAATAATAAAAGATTCCTGAATACAAATTAGGTCAGCTTTGTTCCAAAGATCGGCATTCAGGCATATATGGCCAAATCCTTGTGAATTCCAGGGCACCATTCCAACTGGTGCAATTCATTCAGGACCCCTTTGTAAGGAGTTGTGGTGGTGTAGGGAATATATGATATGCAAGCAATTGTAGGAGACATGGCGAGAAATAGATGCATTTTCTGCAACCAAAGGCACATGCTTTGTTAAAGGTTCACGAGAATTATACAATTGTCCGCCATCTCCACCCCAAGTGGGTCCCTCTGTCCAATCATCAGGCACTGCATATCCCAAATTAAGCAAGCATTCGGACTCGGCAACAACTAAGTTGTAAGCCAGTTTGGAATAAAAGCAGATTTTGACCGAATCAACCTGCCTAAAATCCATAAAGGCAATTCTGGCAAGGTCTTTCGAGCAAAGTAGTTTTAGACTACCTATTTGTCCAAACAAAGCCAAAATATACTGCTGGTTCAAGGGGAAGTACACTTTGACCTTGAAGTTACGGTTCAAACATAAATAACTCAAGTGTTCTCCCTCGGCTGGCAGGTCCTTCGTCCCAGGAGCATGAGTATCCTCAAGAACTTCACCCTTCTTAGGTAACCTGAAATTGGAACCTCCCATTGGTCCTCTTGGGAACCTGTTTAAGTCTCCCACCCGAGTGGGACGTAAACCAGATTTCCTCTTTTCCTCAATAGTTAAGAAGCCTGGGGAAACCATGGTTACCTGTTGAGCAAATTTAGCTAGTGGTTCAAAAGATTTACTAGAGGCCTGCAGGGTCTAAGGTGCCAACTCACTAGGCAAGTGTGGCTATAGGGATCCTTGATTGCCACCCGTCAAAGACACATTTTGAATCAAAGCCCCCCCCCCCCCACCCCCCCCTCAACAGGCACTTCCATAGCAGGAGCTTCCTCGTTGGATTCAATAGAGTAAGTGGTCAAGGAAGAGACATTCAACCCCTCATCCCCTGGGTCTGTGGCTTTAGGTTTGAGGTAAGCAGTGATCAGGGATTTTTTTTATTTACTTCCCACTGAGTTGTAATCAACTGGACAGTAGTATCAACCCGCTTCTCAATATGGGTGTTGATCTTCCTACTTTTACCAAGTGCTTTAGTCAATTCAGCCTGAGAGCGAGAAGCTAAACGCCCATCTGTATAGTTTGAATCATCATTATAAATCTCAGTTTGGGCCCTAAATGAGCGTAAAAGTTTCAAGGAGCCCTTCATGTTTATTGGTAGCAAAGGAAGATTTTTTACTGTTTTAGCTCTCTTTTTCTTCTTACGACTAGCTGCCATCCAAACAGCTGGCTCAGCTTCAACAGACAGTTTCGGGGACAGTAGTAAGTCGCCACCCGCTTCCACAGGTACATTAGATAAAAAATTAGACGACACTGCTAATGCCCATGAGTCGTTGGCCTTTTGTAGACCACTCAGCATATCCCCAACCACCATCCCTTCTGAAGTACTATGATCGGGCCTCTTAGCCTGCTGCATGTCCCTACCCAACACCCATTCCGGAGTACTATGATCGGGACACTTAGCCAGGTACACACTGCAAGCAGCCCGAGGTGTTTGAGCTGCCACGGAAACTAAGTTAGTGGCTGCAGGCATCCCCATATTTAAAGGGTTTTTACACGTGACCCCTGTGGTGCTCAAGGCGAGAATAAAACCTTCAATAAAGATAATTTTTGCAAGAAGGTCCTTTAGCGTCAATCGTACCTCTCTCAGCTCATACATGTTCAAGTCATTTCCTTGGTCCATAGTGTCTAGTATTCTGGATAGTACAGGAAAAGCCTCTTCCTGTATCCGATCATCAAGTCTGGGCGTCATTGACATTTTAGGGTCAGAAGACGGTGAAGAGCAGTGAGCCGACATAGGACCAGGCTGATTAAAGAAATGTTGTGTTTCTGTTAGCATAGGTGAGCCATGGCAAGTTGTATGAGGGTAATCAGTCTCCACATTGCGGTTCTCCCGCTGCGGATAAGAAGTTTTTAAAAGTCTCACATTCTCTATGCCCCTCCCTCGAAGGGGTGTGCCCAGGAGCGATTGTGATAATTGGCCCCCCCTGCTCCCACACCCTCCCAATCCCCCAGGATAAAAGCACCGTCTTGGTCAGTTCTGAGGAAACCACTGGGGCCAGAATCGAGACATCCGACACAAAGTTTGACCCCACTTGATCCAGGTCTTCAGGATCCACATATGTCAGGGAAACTGACTCATCAGCGTTTCTCACCGTGTTAGTTTTCCACATTAGTAGAGGGAGTCATACAATCCTCTATACCTGCCACACAATACTCCCTGTACATTTTCCACTGCGCAGACCCGGCATGGTCAAAGGTCAGCGCAATCACAGAATTATTCAAAGCTTACAAGTTCACTGTGCCTATGTTTATTAGGTTTTGCCGCTTTAAATAAATGCCATTTGGAGTGCACGAATAGAAGGTACGCGGCGTGCAATTCAAAGGCAGACCCCAGTAAAGGCACAAATGATGGTGACTTCAGTAGAATTCATAAGTCAACAGGGAGCTCAAGGATCGAACCTGCAGTCACTCCCCCGTCGACTAGCTTAGTGCACACTGCGAGTTTTATTTATTTATTTTTTACATTTGTACAGCGCACAGGCAGCTTGTGGGCATCACAGCGCTGTTACTTGTGAAGAGCTTAGTTACAAGGAATGGTTGCATGGTATTCATGAGAAGACAGCGAGGTTACATATAATGCAGAAACAGTAAAGAGGGTATGCATAGCAGCTACATATCATACAATATTCATATTGGTACATGATTCCCAGGTTATGAGAGCGCTTTGTGAAGAACAAAGGAGTATGTTGAGGTGATCAGGTGAAGATCAACGTTTTTAGAACTTTTCTGAATGCTAGGTGAGAGTTTTCAGCTTGCACAAGTGGTGGAAGGGTGTTTCAGTGTTGGGCAGCTAGGTAGGGGAATCTCACCCCTCCTGCTCGGGCTTGTTTATTTTTGGGTAGTGTGAACATGTTTGTGCAGGGCGTTCTGGTCGGTTTTGTGGATGTGGAGAGGTGTATTCTTGCGAATAGGTATGGAGGTGCAATGAGGTGGATGCATTAGTGGGTCAATGCTAAGGCTTTGAAGAGTACCCGCTCTCTGATTGGGAGCCAGTGTGCTTGCTTTCTGGCGGCAGTGACGTGTTCCCTTTTGGGTATGCCGATGGCTGCGCGCAGGGAGTTATTTTGGATAACTTGTAGTTTATCCATGTTTTTTTGGGATGTGCCTAGGAAGAGGGCATTGCAGTAATCTAGTCTTGATCCTGTAATGGCTTTGGCAATGGTGATGCAGTTGTCCTTGGAGAGGAATGGTCTGACTGAGTTTAAAATGTTGGCATGGTAAGCTGCAGATGAGGCGATGGCGTTGACATGCCTAGTCATTGATAAATTGGAATCAAGGTAGACTCCTAGAGTTTTTACCGAGTCAGCAACTGGGATTTTGATTCCATCAATGTTAAAATGACTGAATTGGGAGTCGAGGTTTTGGAGTATTTTGGTAGATCCTATCAGAAGTATCTCGTTTTTGTCCGAGTTTAGACATAGTCCGATTGTCGCCATCCATGCGTGGATATTGGAATATATTTCATTGAGGATCCAAGAGTCAGTGTCATAGTCGCCAGTCAGTGTGAGAAGGATTTGTGTGCAGTGCCGGTGCCATCACTAGGCAAGGTTAGGCGATTGCCTATATGGAAAAAATGTTAGAGCGGCAAAATGCTACTTTTACTCACAATATGTTTAATGTGCTGTCTTGCCTTGCCTGTGATAGCACAGGCCCTGTCCCCTGTGCACTGTCTGCAGGCTGGCGCTGGCAGGAGCAGAGTCAGACACCAGGCAGAGCCATGACGGTTGGGGTCAGGTCAGGCCTGGGTCACAAGTGGCACTGGCATCATGGTCGTGGCAGCGCTGGCTGGCACCTGAGCATTACGAATGGAGTACTGCATGTGCCCCTCTGCTCTGTCTTCTGCGCGTTGTTAGAAGTAAGTACCAGGCATCCCACGATTTTCAAAGGAACGTCATGAAGAAAGCAGTGCAGGCAGTTGCTGAACAAGAAGAGTTTCCTGCTAGCACCTTAGCAGAAGGAGCAGATCAGTTGAGATAGCCTGCTCCTTCCCCAGTTCTGTGTCATACCATTGTCCCTGTTGCTGTTGATATCCCGCTGGCCTGGCTCCTCTGATATGATCGTATTTTAGGTCTTTTGTGTGTAGCGGACCAATGCTGCATGGAGTCCGGGGCCCATGTGCTCATGACGCACCTCAAAAATGTCTTTAGAAACACCAGCGCTGATCCATAACCAGATCAATTCCAAATTCTCTGCAGAGCAGGGATCAAAGTCCATCATATCTGTGACCATAGGCAAAGCACCACCAGCAGCGTTGCTAGTCCGGCTAGCAAAGTAAACATCACACATTTTACATACATGAGAAGGTAAGAGTCTGGTTGACAATGCAGATGAGTATGGATGTTTGACTTTGAAGGATAAATGCCTATTCACAAGGTTTGTTGGTGGGCTGTTCAGGGATGCTGGTCTCCGGCAATTAAGAAGTACCCGCCTTGCATTGCCCACAGTGAGTAAGTATACACAGAACACAGGAACTGGCAAGACCACCCGCAGGTGAAGAAATCACTGCAAGTCAGGCTAAAGTCATAGAGCTCACACTTTTCCACTCCCTCATTCTGTATTAGGGGACAGCCACAGCTGCCCAGCAGCACCTCCAGGGGCTTTTATTTGAGATTGTTTGCATTTGTGGCCTTGAAGTGGTGTGCACTTGCCTATGGAGCATCACAACTCAAAATAAACTTATAAATATCTTCCGGGAGTCGCTCGAGCCTTCCATAAATGCAGCGTCGGGAAGTGCAAGGCTCTGTGATTTACAGAGTGGGCAGTGATCACAAGTCCTCGATTACCTGGTGACTTGTTTGGTAGTAATTCCTAAATGAGTTTGTGAGTAGTGCCTTTGGTAAATGGAAAGTGTCTACTCTTCCAAAAAAGCAACTACAACTGCTGAACAATCATTGGCAATGCCAAAGGTTTTAACTTTTGTGTAGGATAGTGATAGGTATTTGCCAGGTACTTCTGTAATGGCACTAACTGGCAATTATTGACAGCTGCCGTAAATTATGGGAGTCCCTAGGCATATAAAAGTAGTGCCTGGCAAATGATTATTTAATATCTATAAGCAGGCCAAACCTGTTGGCTTTGGCAATGCTTCTTTTTGACAGAACTTCAGTGAAGATCATGCACACTGCATATAAATCAAGTGGCTGAAGGCACACTTGGTTAAGACATTTTTATTACACCAGTAGTGTATGTAAAGATCCAATGAAGCTATTAATTCACAGATGACTCAATTGAAATAACTCAGGCATTTCAACCAATGGTTAATGCTACTTCTTAATAAAGCTAGCTCAAAGGGATCCCAAGAGAATGTGCTTATAGCGACTAGAGGCAGAAAGCGGGTGGAATGGCCATGGGCAGTCAATGGGTGGATAAATAACCAATCAGCACCTATACAATTTGTGTCCCTCAACACATCCCATCACCCTCCTAGCTGTACTCCAATAGAATAATGTCAGCATATAGATGGTGCTTAGGATAACCTACTAGGAAACATTAAAAATGTCAATGCCTTCTCTATTCGCACCCCAATAAGCGAACCCTGTAGCCTAAATAAGATCAATTTAAACTAACTTGACAGTTTTTGCACTTTTGTGCATTGGTGCAGATGGTCTTCTAGGGAGAATGTCACTCCATGTTCCAGTCCTCTCGATCTGCCACTGCTTGCAAGCACAAGATCCAGACCACCGCCCACATCTGTCCATGCCTAGACTTGAGGTGTGTGCCACATAATTACAGTTTTCACTGTGGGGCTTATTCAGCTGTTTCCATAAACTACATTATAAATGCAATCCTGATTTTTCCACTGTCAGTTTCCCAGTGTAATGGCAGAAGCAGGGATGACTCTTGATCACACATACCTTTAATACATTTATGCTGCCCCTATGCAAAATATGGAGGCCCATTAAAGACCAGCAGGCTGGTGCCTCAGAATGGACGCACCATGTCTGGGAAATGACTGGCCAAGGGTGGCTCCCTCCATAATCAACGTGGTACCAGGTCGGACTGCCACTGTTGTGATGAGGTGCTGGTTGCTAGAGTGTTAAGTGTGTTATATTTGGATCTTTCCTGTATCTTTTATTAAATATTGTGCCCCTTTGTGGTAGTTGACTTTATCTTTCCGGGCGTGCCCGAGGGATGGAATAGAGGGTATTGGCGGTTGTATGTGGTTGGAAGAGTGGTACTGTGGTACCCTGTGCTGGGAAAGACTTCAGTCCTCACATGTCACTCTGGAGGGTCGTGATTTGTTGGTCTGATTTTGGCACCCATTGCCTGACTTGTTTACCAGGCCACTATGAATCCATTGGCTGTCCCATAGCCAGGCACGAGGCTTTGGCCCTCACCGTAGCGCTTGGGAATCAGGGGTTTTATGGCAGGGCTGTTCAGTGTGGTCATGCCTCTCATGTGGGAATATTTCCCACGGAATTGCCTTGGGAGATTTTGGCTTGTAGGTGGCTATCCCATCAGATGCTGTGGCAACAGCTGTAATTCACAGTGTGGGTATTATGCCAGTCTCTTGATAGTCCTGACTTATACCAGAGGCACTGCATGCTAGTCAAAGGAGGTGGTGGGTCTCAGGTTAACTCTATCTGACATGAGAGAGTTATGGAGCTGACTTGGTTCTACTGAGCACAGACATCAACACATTATTCCTCCTTTACCTTGAAAGACAGACTCCATGACAACAGAGCAATGTGTGATCTTGTGCTTTGTGCTGGCGTCACCTTTACAGGCCACCTCTGGAAACTTTGCCTCCAGGGGATTCCGACAGTTCCCTGGTCACTTTTTAGGTGTTTTAACAGTAATGAGACTTATTGCAAATGATTGTTGAATTTATATATAGCATAGTAAGTATTGGGACATGTTTAGTATTGTGTACCAGGTAGTGCTGCGTATGTGCTTACATGTGTCTAGAATGCATTACCAACATCGTTTTCCTACTGTCTGTATTGCCTATATACAATTTACAGAAAGGATTAGATCCACAGCATTACATTTGTTGTTGCTATAGTATCATTGACTGTTTAATACACCTGTATTTATGAAACACACAGGCTTTAATTTGACTTCTGAAACCTAACGCTCTGAGTACATGTGAGGGTAAGAAAAGTGCAATGGGATCCATACAATACACAGCAGAAGACGTGAGCAATTGGGTTTGCAACAATCGGTAACAAAATGAGCACAGTTGGTTGAGAACAGTTAGGATCTGTTGTGGAGTGGGCGGGCGCCAATCTGACAGTTTGCCTAGGGTGTCAAAATTCCTTGCACCGACCCTATTGATAGGTGGGGTAAACAATAAAATACCAAGAAGGCTCACAGCAGAGCGTCCTCCCTATGTCCAAAGGCACCAGCCAAGATGAGAGCATTTGGAGCAAGGTGTTCTAAACTTACACGTTTTGCTTTATTCCCCAGGCGACAGGAACATTTAATGCTTATGGGTCGGCCCTTTGATGTTGCCCAGGTGAGAGGCTGCCGATGCACACCAATAGGCGGCCCTCTACTCCGCCTTGAGCCAAGAAAACTAATCCTTAGAGCACTGCTGAAATCTTTGTTTTAGCCCTTCACATCATACACTGTTACTAGGAGGTAAGAGTGCACAGTTTACTACAGTCAGGGAAGGACGATCAACTGCGGCATCTTCAAGTAAAGTATTATGCAACCATCCCCTTGCCCGGGTTGGGGAGAGAGTGGAAATCACTAGTGCACGCGGTATCTCTCCTCACGAACTCTCAGGTAACTGTTCTCCATTGAACAGTCACACAGCACAATACACCCATCCAAGCACGCATGCAAACACAGCTACGCTCACCTTTATAGCGCGATTAACCCCTTGAGTGCCAAGGACGAGCGGTCCTAGAAGCATGGGGAATACCATTAGGGACATTTTACCTGGCAGTTAGCACGAGCTCGATATTTATAATTAGAAATAAGAGGGGGCGAGTAATTAAATACGAGGTAACTGGTTATAGGTGGACTAGTGCCCACTGCAGGACATCCGCTGTCATTCACCCCATCTCTACTCAATCGACCTTCACTATTTCAGTATATACATCTTACTTTCAGCTCCCGTCAATCGCTGTTCTCGCTGCAAAGGAAACACCCTGCCAACTGTCATTCTCTATACCCGGTAGACCAGATCTTGCACCATTATCAACATGCTTTCCCAGAGAGCCCAAATCACATACTTGCAGAGCCCCTTTGCGAAGAGCACTGTACCGGTCTTACCAGGCCGCAGGTAAAAGAAAAGAACGTTTCTCCCGCATAACGATTTCGCTACGGAAAAGATTTCCTTCTACCATATTTTCCCAAGAGTTTCTCTTTTTTGCAATCCGTAAAATGACCGTGTCCATACGGAGCACACAGATGTGTCATTAAGGTAAAAATACCATCAGGGAGGGATATAAACAAAATGCTCTACGGCGATCTTTTCTTCCTTTCACGCTTAAGTCTGCCACCAGGTAGCAACACATCGAATCATAGACCTGGGGCACATCTAGTAAACTTCTTTCCAGTTTCTGTACACAGGACAATAGAGCACATCCACTCAATTCTGAAAAATCAACTTATTTGTCCATTCTGCCAAAGGATGGCGGCATTCATGTTGCAAATCGGGCAGAAAAAAACAAGTCAACGAAAAGGAATATAACTTTCACCCCTACCTTGAGAAAGATTGCCAGAGAGTGTCAAAATCCAGATCACCCAGGTAAGCATGCTCCCTGCCTTGTGGTGAGCAAGGGGGGGGGGAGGTGAGGGGGTCTTGCTGCGTATAGTTCTTGTTCCTTCTCTCACTGCTTCAGCAGATAAATCATTCCCCAGCAAAAGAGTGAACCGCCCACTCTTTCCTCTCTCACACACAAAAGTCTTGGAATGAGCGAGGGATAGATTCAGATGGGAATGAACCATTTCACTGGCTGGGGGGGGGGGTGGCCTTACTTTAGCAGAGGTTCGCCAAAAAGAACGGAAATGCCCGTGTTGCTAGAGGTTTGGATAGGGCGATCACACCCGAACTGTACAGAGGTATTTCACACTAAACAGATGAATCGCCGTCTTCTTGTTTAGTGATTAATTTTTCTTTTTGAAACCTAGTTTGTTCTCCCCTCTTTTTTTTTCAGAGAGATGAAAATTATAACCCCCCCTCTTTTCAGCCTCGAGGTTTCCCCACCTCCTGCGCTCTGTGAGGGGGATGGACACATTCCATACACTTCTTTTTCTTGGAGCTATGGCATACGGCAACGTTTTCTTGAGAGCCAAATTATTTTATTGGGTTTTTGACCACGAGCCACCGAGCCCTCTCCCTCCATTGTCCCGCGGAAAAGAATGACCTCGTCAATTTTAATGACGGTCTTTACTTAAAGTGATGTCAGTCAGCAACTTCTGAAAAATCATGAACGGATATAAAAAAAACTTTTACTTTATACGTGGTCGTGAGAATTATTATTAACCCTCCCACCACCATACATGCGAAATGCCCATGTCAATCAAGAGTTTCTCATCAAGCGCTGTTTTTTGTTTGCATTTTCGAGCTTTTAGTTTTGCTTTGCCCATTATAAATTAGGAAATAAATAGACTCAATGAAAAAAGTATTGGACGAGCATCTCCCCAATAACACTGAGGGGCATGTTGCCCACCCCCCAAAGGGTGTGTTACGGGGCGCGGAAATAGAACACAACAACAAACACACAGGCAAAACAGAGGCCCAGCTAGTCGTGATCAACTGGCGCAAGGCCTGACTTCTTTCTCTCTGCCAGAGATATGCTTGCAGTGTGTTTTTCTGATACCGAGGATTTCGCCTTATTATTACAGTGTAGCTGGTTGAAGTTTTAAGTTCCGTTTAGGAATACATCTTGTTCTGCGTTACATCACTATGCTTTGGGGAAGCAGTAGTTCACAAGTTCAATGCTGCAGTTGCCCGTGGGTAGCGGTCAAATGGTTTTGTGGTGATACCAGCAAGAACTTACGGGAAGAAGTGCAGCCATTTTATTATCGCTTTTCCATACATGCCAAAATTCTGCAACCAAAAATCTGTAGGAATCTTAAAGTTTCAAAAATAGTCTGGCGAGGAGGTAATGATAGGAATAGGGCACGTCAGCAGCCCACTGTCATTGAATGAGCCTGCCGCCGCGGGTGCTTACCAAACACAAATGTGGCGCCTGCCACGCCTTCTGCCACCACGCCAGCTCGGGGGAGCCCTTGATAGACTCCCCCAAGCTAGCGTGGTAGGGGGTTAATGGCGCTTTTTGTCAAATGCACCCGTGGCAGAGGGGCGCATTTAGCCCGCCGCCGTGGGCACCTTTTACATCAAAAGCCTGTCTGCTGCACCTTCTCCCGCTACGCCAGCTCGGGGGAGCCCTTGAAAGACTCCCCAGAGCTGGCGTGGCAGGGGCTTATGAGGCCCTGTGGGGCGTGGCACCCCGGGCGATCCCCCGGCTCGCCCCCCTAAGGCCGGCTCTGCACCAGAGGATGCTGATGATGCTGTGCCAGGCCCCAGGCAGCCAGGCAAAAAAAATAAAATGGTTTTCTTTTTCAAAAAACGGTATTTGTTGCCACTAAATTGGTAGGCGGAAGGACTGCTTAAAAAGCGGTATCCTCTCCAGGCGCATAGGGCAGCAGCGCAGCTAGCACACATCTACGCCTGGCAGATAAGCACAGCCCGCCCTACATGGGTGGAATTGGAACAAGCTCAACTCCCGCTCCCCCTGCGGTTCCTCCCACATATCCAATACCCCCTCAGAGAACGCTGGAGGAACATTTTGCGGACAACCAAACACACTTTAAGCTCTTGGGACTGGGCCCTGAAAGGGAAGGGAATCCCGAGAGGCCAAAGTCCTCTCTCACCGATTTTTCACAACCCAAACCTCTCGCCGGGAGCCCATCCCTGTAATTTTCAAAATTGGATAGATGCGGGCCTCGAAATCCTGGAACAGCTATACTTTGGGAACAAACCCCGAACGTTTGAACAATGCAAAGAGGTGTTTCGACTCCAGGAGGGAGATAGATTTACTTATTGCCAACTCCGCCACTGGTGCTGCCACCCCCAGACCCTCCAGGCAGCCACCCGCCCCCTGACACCCCTCGAGCTAACACTTAAAGATTTACCAACCAGAGGTAGAACCTCAACCCTATACAGACGCTTCCTGGGGGACTTTCTAGTGGCAAAAACTCGATGCATGGCCCAATGGGAGGCGGACCTGGGTCACTCGATTGACGATCAAACATGGGTGGACATCTGGACACGCACCCACACCTCATCCTCCTGTGTCACCAACAAGGAATGCGCATACAAGCTCCTGTTGCGATGGTATTACCCCCTGCTCAGATTACATCATATGAACCCACAAGTGGACCCCTCCTGCTAGAGGGGCTGCGCCCAGCCTGGCTCCTTCCTTCACATGTGGTGGACCTGCCCCAAGATTCAGCAGTTTTGGGCTAGGTGCCTGTCGACCATCGAACAGATTACCGGGACCGCCCTCCCATCGGATCCTGAAACCATCCTATTGGGAGTCCCGACCCCTGGGATCTACCTCCGCTCCGGAAATAGAGCAAAACTATTGACACAATGCCTTCTAGCGGGCAAAACTGTGCTGGCCCGGTTCTGGAAGTCCCTGGACGGTCCCTGCATGGCTCATTGTTGGGGAAAACTCTGGGACATCCTGATCGCAGAAAAGGTCACCGCAGCGAGAGCGGGGGTCCTGCACCGCTTTCAGAACATCTGGGCCCCAGTATTGGACTATGACCAGCGATTCCCTGCCTTGACATTCAAACCGATCAACACCCGATGGGCCCTGAGAGACCAGGAGGCCACTGAACAGACGGGGGCGGTGGGCCAAGGGGCGACTTGGGAGAATTGGAGAAGGGGGGCTGGAGTCCAGGGTTGGGGGGGCCAAGGAAAGGGGGGAAGCAGGGGTAAGAATACAGACTCAGTGGAATTGTTAATAACATGCAAAGTTGCCATATAATGTTACCTGTAACCTGTCCTGCCTTGCTTTAAAATAAATTGTTTAAAAAAAAAAGCGGTATCCTACCGCCTAAATCGGTAGAGTTGGCAAGTATGCTTTTCATGTGGTGTGTGTCACGTGTTACCCACATGTGACACAGCATGAGCTCAGGGGGGGCTCAGGTTACAACATCCCATGCCAAGGGTAACAAAAGCAACAACAACAAACCTGTAACCCCGCCCAGACAGACCTGTTAACATTCTAGTCCATGGGTGGCTAGCCTTCCTCTCTCGCCCTCTTTGCTTTCCTCGAGACCCTCTCGCCCTTCTTTTTCCAGCCGCTCTTCCAGTCTCCTCCTAGCCTGCCTCGGGCTGGTCCTGCCCCCATCCTCCCAGAAAGAAGACCTCTTCTGTGTGATAGTCCCATGGATTTACATCGGTGAAACCCTACTTGTCCTCACATTCCTCTCTGGCTGCTTATTCAGTGAGTGCAGCTATCTTCACAGCAGCACAGTCACTCCTCTTTCCCTAGCAGAAAAATGCCCCATATGGTGGCACCTCCCACAGTGCCTATCCGAGGCTGGACATCCCCCTGGGTGTGGTAACATCCTTCCTCACTGGTCATACTGATGGCTGGGCCCTTCCTTCTTTACCGACCTTTGCAGTGTACTGCCTAACTCTTTTTTCCCCTCTGGCCTTCTGCTCTGTGTGTGTATGGCCTGCACCTCTATTTGAAGTCCTTGTAGCCCCTTCATGGTCCCCTCCACGTGCGCAGACTTACTTCCGAAAGCTTATGAGCCCTTCCCAGCTCCAAGATCTTTATAAGCAGGATCCCGGGCTCATTTAGAATGTGCGTGCGCAGCTTGCTCGACCGACACCTCTGTATCGCCAGGACCCGCAGCTCACCTTCCTCATCAGGGAAAGCACACGTGACTGCCTGCTGCCGCAGCCATGTGACAAACTTGTCAATGCTTTCGTCCGGCCCCTGGGCCGCCTGCCGCAGTTGAAATATTTCATAGTCAATATTCACCATTGGGGTGAAATACTCCATGAGCTCTCTCCCAGCATGTTGATTGGACCCATCCCCTGGGGGCAGGGTGTCATACAGTTTGTGGACCCAGCTCCCTGAATAGAATAGCATCAAGGTCTTCTTTTTCTGGTCATCCGTCACCTCAGCTGCCTCGAAAAAACATTTAGAGCCTCTAGCCAGTGGGCCCAGACGGGGCCTAGCGATGTCAGTGTTCCGTCAATGGCGAACTCGAGGGCTGGTTTGCTATGAAACCGTGAGGCCCCCAGCAGATCGCGGCGTGGTGTTTGGGTGGTGCCTGACCCTGGCATGGTGACACCCTGTTTCCATTGAACCTGGGGTCCTGATACATCTTCGAGCAATTGGGGCTGCCCTGGGGTCGTTCCTGGCCTGATCGCATGTGCACTCTCAGCGGCGAGAACCGCGATCAGGGGCCTGCCAGGTATGGTGTTGCAGGGCCAGTGCCCATGTTCTCTCCCCCAGGCAGGAGTGTAACTGTGAAGTGGACCCAGTAGGGCTACAGTGCAAGACCCTTTCTCCCCGAGGTCGGAGGTAGCTCTGTGATAGGACACCGGTGGACGCTGCACCACTTCTTCCCCAGGCAGGAGTTGTGCTCTTAATAAGCCTGCGGAAGGGCCACGCCACTTCTCCCCGAGGCAGGAGCTGATGATTTAATTAGGCTGTGGCAGGGGCCACGTCACTTCTGCTCTCCCCCAGGCAGGAGTCACACCACGTACTTTCACCACTGGCTTGCGGGGGTCAGACAGCGGCAGATGCCGCACTGCCTCACACACTCTCCAGAAGGGGGCACGGGGCGGCGAACAGCATCCCCATCTTCAGTCTCCCCAGCGACAGGACCACACCAGGTGAGCGCAACTGGCTGGCAGCAGCGCAGAAGTCTGTTGCTACCGTTTCCGGCATGCCGGGATGCACATGCACGCTGACTCGGAATCTACCGTAGATTCCGGCAGCCGATGAGGCCCTATGTATTTTTGATATATACACCTGACTGAGACTCATTTGTGGTGTTGTTTACTGTGTGTGCTCATTGTGGGCTTTCAATCACCCTCACCCCTCCTGAGACCTAGTCTTGACCGCCGCCAATGCTACCTTGATTGGTCTGGCTTGTCCAGAAGGTTACCCTGTTCCAAGAAACTAGGCTGGCCTTCTGAACATCTGCCCACCAGGTCAGAGTTCAGAAATTCATCTTAACAGCGCTTTATATAGAACAAATATACATACAATATCACCCAACCTGTGTTGGTACTCATTTATCAACCTCGGAGGATGAAAGGCTGAGTTGGCCTTGCTGGGATTCGAACTTACAACCTGAAGATCACACACACATCGCAGCAGCGAGTGCTCAACCCATTGAGCTATCTTACCGGCTATAGCTATCTTACCGGCTATTGTAAAATGAGCAATTACATGTCTGAATGTTCTCAAAGTCAGAAAGCAAATTACACTCTTAGATGCATACCATTAAATTGGCAACTGAGATTTAACAGCAGGCCAGTTCATCTGTAGGTCTGGTGCAAAGTTGGCTACATGTCAAGCCTGCGTGGATCTACTTTTCAGGCTTCAGCGGTTGGCAGAATACATACCATTGGGCGGGTTCATAACTGTGTATTACAGAATTTAGAGTAGCGCAGGAAAAGCAGAGCACTCACACGTCATCCCGTACTCTAGGCACTCGTTACCTCATACATGCAAACAAACATCCTGAACAGCATGCCATGGAGATAGGAAAGATAGCCACATTAGAACCAAGCATTAATTGTGGCAAAATGAAATGAAGGGCCACTTTATGTGCTATGGTCAAACATATCTACACTGTACACAAGCTTTTAGGCACAAGGATTGTGATGATTGTTACAGAGACAACGGCAGAAAAAAATATGCTATAACTGCAACTTGCGAAAAGCAAAATACATTGGGCCTCATTACGACCCTGGCGGTAAGGGGTTTACGCCAGCGTTAGCTGCGCCGACCCCTTACCGCCAATTACGAGGTCCCTTAGCGCCATGGCGCTTTTAACACCTGCTTTTAGCAGGTGTTAAAATCCATGGCGCTAAGGGACCATGGAGTTAATTACGCCACCGTAATTTACGGTGGCGTAATTAACGCCTTCCCCACTCCCATTATGCCCTATGGGGCAAAAATGGGAATGGGGAAGGGTAAATGGGGATTGGGGACTTACCGCCCCGCCGACCTCGGAATGGGGCGGTAAGTCCGCCAACCACCATGGCGTAAACGTAGTTTACGCCATGGTGGTAAAGTCATGGCCCAGGCGGTAACTTACCGCCTGGGTCGTAATGAGGCCCATTATCCTAAATGGATGCTTATTCTACTTTGTGAATTTGAGATGTTTAAGAATAGACTAAATCAGTGACTCACCCCCTGAAGTGTGCCTGAAATTAACCTTTAATTAGTCTAGCAATTAATGTATAGACAGACCCTCCAGCTTATAGCAACTTTGCGATCCTGCAAAATGCTGCGAAAACAGCCATCTTTAAAAAAAAATGCTTTTAAAAAAAGTAATCTGCAAAAATTACTGTTTACAAAAAAAAATACTCAGGGTGCCAGGTTCTCAACGTTTTTTTTTTGACGCAAGAAATGAAATAAATGCGCCAACACATCTCATCACTTGCGCCCAAAAGAAGAGCAGCCCAATCCACAAGGGACACATGAATGGGCCGTTTTATATGCGCACCCATTCAGATGGCCTTTTTCACCTCCTTGATCAAATAAAGTGGCGTTTCTGCCAATTTAAAATCACATTTATCATTTCCAAGCAAGATGCACTTTTAAATGTGCAGAAATTGTAGGCAACCCTACGCGCACAGGATATGGGGGTGCTACTGCATGACATGGACTTTCCTGACCCTATCATGCATTTCTTTTAAGGTATGAACCGCTGCAGAGTTGCTTGCATTTCTGTTCCTCAAACAGGATAAAAATGCATTTTTTGGGTCGAATTTTACAGTGGCAGGCCCCTGAAGGGCCTGTCCCTGTGAAAGGCGCTGGGAGCTTGCAGAACACTGTCGGAGAGCGATTCTATTCAAGGGACTACCCATTTTGATGACAAAAAATCGATCGAATGGTACAATTTGACCTATTTCGTCCAGTACTATTCGATCGATTTTTATAAATGCCGAACATGTGTTGCGGGGGTGTCACCCGCTTCCCAAGTTCAGTATTTTTGAGTTGGGGGGATTGCAGGGGTGTTCCCCACTTCCTCAAAATTGGAGGCAGGGACAGAAAAAAAAAGAAAATAACAAAAAAGGGACCCTGCGGAGTCGGATCCGACTCACATTAGAGGGACGGATCTGACAAAGCAGGGTTGCAGGGAAAATGGCAGCAACCAAGCAGTTAAGTAGGGGAGGGGGGAGTGGTGAAAGGTACATTTTGGGTTGTTTGGCAGAAGTGCAAATCAATTCGCGGCGAAATGGACTACGGTCAATTCTTGCGCAAATTATTACACTTCGTTCAAACAACCCAGAACACCATTCAAGGCAGCTGGCCAGCGCACAATTTGCACTACAGCTCAAGCCTGTGGAAATGCGCCGGTCACCTTTGAGAATAAGGTGACCTGCTCATTTCCAAAAATGGGTTGTCTAAAAATAGCATATCCTCGGATCTATTTTTAAATGCCCCATTTTTTGAGGATCTGGGTCAAAAGCTACATTTAAAAAAAATAAAAAAATGGTTACACTATGAGAGGGAAAGGAGAGAGAGGGAGAGTGATGAGTGAGATGTGAAGTGATAGACAAGAAAGCAGAGGGAGAGCAGTGGGTCAGAGGAGGAAGCGGTGCACAAGAGAGCATAGGAAGCAGTGATGCGGTGGGCCTTAAAGTAGAGGGAGCGTGTGGTCAGTGAGCCAGAAAGCAGAGAGGAAGCGGTTGTCCGGAAAGAGGCAGTGAGCTGCAGATTATAAAAAAGGATGAGGGAAGAGTGCGATAGAATGGGAGAAAGGATGCAAGATTCAGAAGCAGCACAAAAGAGTAAAGTACTGTATATTGCGGGAGGAATTGAGTGTAAGGTGAGAGTTGGGAGTATGATTTGGAGTTTGGCAGGGGCTGGGCAGTGCAAATTGTGACTTGACAGTGTGACATAGCACATCAGTATTTGTATGACAGAGTGAGAGATTCAGGAATGCAAGTTGAGATGTGTGTTGGTGAGAGAGGTGTGTGGGTGTTTGGGGGATTGGAGAACATAGAAGGGGAATATTTTCAGCATTACAACTGATAATGATCAATTTAGTTAATACTATTAAATAGGCATGCACATTAAACCAAAAATGTAGCCAAATCCAACACTGTTCTGCCAAGCCATAGACATCTGGGACTCCTCCTATTAAATTAATACAAAAGATACATAATAATGATACCCTAGCTCTCTTGTAGCCTTGCACTCTGCCTATTTCCTGCAATGTGGCAATCTTACACCCTCCAGTTAATACAAAATGTCCTGCAAAAATGCCGCAATAAATAAAGGTTTGTGCCACAAAATTTGCCATTTCATGCCGCAAAAGTTGCCATTTTATGCCGCAAAACCCTGGATGGTCTGTATAAATTCCAGAAAGACAAATTATTTGTTATTACTACTCTTTCTTATTAAGGGTCACTGCACAAAGTGTTACACTTGTGGAGCCCTCCCTATTTTTTAAGAGTCCTGAACAAGAAATCCAGCCACTCCATAAACAAAGAGCCACATGGCACTGGCCACAGCCCAGGAGCTTCCATTTAAAAACAAATACATTTTTTAGGATTATTAAGGGAGACCACAGGGGCAGCAATGAAGACTTCAGGAGTCGCAGGAGCGACCGCTGGTGATCCCCAAATGACATCCCCACCCCACCCCAGAGGCAGCCCGCACAGGCCTAGTCATTAGTATATCAACACTAATCCAAACCAGGACCAAATTCCCCTCTTTAGCCCTATTCCACTCTCAAACATCAGCAGATAACTAGAACAAAGCGCTGTAGCCCATCAGATCTTAGGTTCTTCCCTATGGACAACATACGTCCAGGTTTCTCCACCAGACCCATAAAAAGCTGACTCTCAGGTACCAGGTCCTTGCATCTGCCTCTCCCACTGTCCCACTAATGACCCCTGCCATCCCCTTTTACAGAGCCACGCAAAGTGAGGCCACGAATAGTGACAGAAGAGTACTATACAAGACTACTTACATTATGTTCCATTACATAAAAGCTACTGAACAGTGCTATGTTTTTCAAACGTTGGTCACCCTATCTAAATGTACTACCTGAGACTGGCTGCTCTGCTTCAAACAGAAACCTGGTAACGGTTATACATTTATCATGAGCATGCAGCTGCATGACAACATGTAGGGCCTTCAGGAAGGGTCTGCAGAAAGCTTGGAATTTGTTTGTACTCTGAAAATAAGTAGAAGAACAAGAGATACCACCTTAAAATGAAGTTCTTAGATTGGAATTCTGCACTGCGCTTCTATGTTTGTATGCACCAAGAAGGGTACATAAACTGTAACCAGGTAAGGGACTTGACCCTGGAAAGGGACCTCTCTCAACCTGGGGTAGGAAGCCGACTAGGATCTTTAACAGAGCCGCCCTGCCCCAGAGGTAGGTTGTGGGAGCTGGGAGGGCCCCAGTGATTGTGCCTTCCTCGCTAGTTTCTTTTTGTTTCTCCCGCCGCACTACAACAGCCTAAAGGCATGGTGGTGGAGAGAGCAAGCAACCCAACTGGGAGATAGCCAGCAAAGCACCGCAGAACCGCAGTGCGGACCACACAGCAAATCTGAAATCCAGATGCTTTTCACGACCCTAACATGTACTGGGGAATTAATCCAACATTAAGAAGAACCAGGGAGTGGCCCACACCTCAGACCTGCATTCCAGATGCTCTGCAGGGTCATGATGTGAATGCTGAAGTGCACTGGAGAACTGCCCATTTGACCAGCCACCGGTACTAGACACAGACAGATATTTGAATTCTGAAATTGTCTATATTTTCAGCGGGCTGCCATTACCAAACACTGGTTTACTCACCTATGAAAATGGGTCAGGATGTAAAGCTTGTTATATGAGTTTTAATGCCTATGACCTGGCCACTGGGGGAAAGGAAGCCAGCAGTTGGTGTGGGGAACCAGCTGAAGGCGGGGGGGACCAATGGTAGAAGAAGAGGGAGTATAAAGAGGGGCAGCAGCTTCATGGCAATGTGGGTTGTTCGGGTGAGGTCAAGGGAGGGGACAAAAGACCAAAAGACCAAGCAGAGGAAGGAAGGTCTAGAAGAGCGTGGAGATGGATTGCTGAAAGATGTGGGGGTTTATGGTAGAAAGTGGTACTTTGCTGTGAGATTGCATGTAAAGTGTGTTGGTGAGATAACTGATGGAGAGTATGAGGTGAATGAGATAGAATGGGAAGGTGACTGAGAGGGGTAACTGAGGGTGACTATGGGAGAAGGTGTAGGATTGTTAAATACGAACTGTAATTGGTCCGAGCCTGGCTGAGGGAGACTAATTGTGAAAAAGGGATCTGAGCCTGACTGAGGGGGTTCCGGGGTGAACCGCGAGTCACCAGAGAAAAGATATTGCATAGGCATTGGAGAAGAGGATCTGAGCCCAGAAGAAAGGGATCCAAACTAAAGATTGTGATAGAAAAAGGGGGGATCCAGGGTGAAGAGTGAATCGCCCTACTTGAATACTTGGAAGGGAACTTTTTTCGTTTGTTGGATTACTCAGGCCCTCTGGATCAAGAGACATTTGATACCTTTGAAGACTTGGGCATAGAAGGCCCTGATATGTGTAATAGAACTATGTCCTTGTGCCGAAGAAGCCCAGGAATGTGCTATGCTCGAGTGAACCGCCTTGTCAACATGCTGAAAATGAGGTGAAGGGAGGCCAACGACCTGAACATCCTGACTTATCATTTTGCAAACACTTCTTTCATTTTCATGAACATTACCCCACACTATTTGTAACTTAGCATTAAGGATTGGCAATAGTTTTTTGTAGTATAGGCCCTTTTATTTTGACAAGACTCCATCAGGACTGCATTATTATTATTTTGATGGTCGTAGCTGGTTTCCATCTTAGATTTGGTTTTAGATAGGTGTTTATCACCCCTTTGATAACACGTGTCTGAGGTTGCTGTTGGTACTCTTGTTCAGAGGAGAATTGCCTAGCATTTCGGTGCTGGACTGCCCCATGGCAGGACAAAGACTGATATGTTTAGGATATTTCTCCTCTGTGAAAGATAGTGAGCTAAAGACTCTGGGTAAGGCTCTTGTAACCAGGACTCATGTCTGTCAGAGTCTCCCAGGACCCCCCTTGTTATTTGCATATTTCAAGTAACTTTGGGTATCACCCTAAGTAACTAGGGAAAACCAGACGTGGACCCCTTGCTCACTATTCTTAGAGAGGCACAGCTACACCCTACTGATGAGGTTCAACCAGACCGAAACACGTGTCTGGGGTTGCTGTTGGTACTCTTGTTCAGAGGAGAATTGCCTAGCATTTCGGTGCTGGACTGCCCCAGGGCAGGACAAAGACTGATATGTTTAGGATATTTCTCCTCTGTGAAAGATAGTGAGCTAAAGACTCTGGGTAAGGCTCTTATAACCAGGACTCATGTCTGGTAGAGATTCTCCCAGGACCCCCCTTGTTATTTGCATATTTCAAGTAACTTTGGGTATCACCCTAAGTAACTAGGGAAAACCAGACGTGGACCCCTTGCTCACTATTCTTAGAGAGGCACAGCTATACCCTACTGATGAGGTTCAACCAGACTGAAACACATGTCTGGGGTTGCTGTTGGTACTTTTGTTCAGAGGAGAATTGCCTAGCATTTTGGTGCTGGACTGCCCCACGGCAGGACAAAGACTGATATGTTTAGGATATTTCTCCTCTGTGAAAAATAGTGAGCTAAAGACTCTGGGTAAGGCTCTTGTAAACAGGACTCATGTCTAGCAGAGAGTCTCCCAGGACCCCCCTTGTTATTTGCATCTTGGGCTGCCGCCTGCAGTTGTAGTGCCTGTTGTAGCGCCTGCCGGTCAGTCTGGGCTTGGTGTGACTGTACCTGCATCAATTGTTGCAGTTGTTGCTGTCCATTAGTCAGGTCTTTTATTATTGCTTCCATGGCGTTCTCGATCCCACCGCTGCCACCAAATTTGTAATGGAGTACTCGGAATGGGCTTTGTTGGTTAACAAAGGATAGTCTATTGACTTAAATAGGGAAGCAAAAAAAATAAATAAACTCAGCCAGGATTCAATTCTCCTTCTTCAGTCCAGAGTCAGCTAGGAGACCTTCCTTAAAGTATAGGGCAGGAAGCGTAGCTTAGTCTTCGTATGCCCAGTGAAACGGAGCTGCTTCTTCCTCTCCTCCGACTTTCCTCTGAAACAATCAGGAAAAGTATCTGTTAGTCCTTTCTCCCTTTCTGGCTTACATAGGGGCTGGGAGATAACAGACCAATCAGGGCCCTTCCCTTGGTGTAGGCTTGATAAGCCCCTCTAAGCCCTGCCCCCTGTGTTTGAGGATGCCGGCAACCATAATGGAACTAGAATTTGTGCCTCGTGGAGGACGCTGGTTTTTATTCCGTCTGGCCACAGAGCGTATGGTAAGTTCAGGCCTAACTTACTTGACTCTTGAGCTCTGATGCATTTTTCTGGCTCGACTTTGTTTGCGCTATGGCCCTCATTCCGAGTTAGGACTACACCATGGAGTAAATAGCTCCACGGTTGGCAACCATGGAGCTATTTACTCCATGGAATACCGGCATGGTGAATGGAGTAATTACCGGTCCATTCCAAGGTTGGATGGACCGGTAATTCCCCATTCACTATAGCCCTTCCCCATCCCCATTTCTGCCCCCATAGGGCTCAGTGGGAATGGGGAAGGAGGTAATTACGGCACTGTAAATTACGGTGCCGTAATTTACTCCAAGGTCACTTTTCGGGTCCCGTAATTTACTCCTGCTAAAAGCAGGAGGTAAAGAGGGACCCGCAAAGGGAACTCGGAATACGGAGGTAAGGGATTACCGCCATCGGTGCCCTTACAGGCGCCGGTAATCCCTTACTTCCAACTTCGGAATGACCCCCTATGTCTTTTATGCAGACACTCGAAAGGTGTCATTCCCTTGATTTTAGTGCTTGCCAGGGTTCGGTGTTCCCCTTTATTACGGCCAGAAATACTTATAGGGTGACAGGTAATGTGTTGTTGCTCTGCCACTGACTCTGCAACGAGGTATTCTGCCATACATGGTAGTCTTCGTTTGTCTGTGTGTGTATATTTCCCTATTCCCGCAATGAGGACTGTGGCCGTACAGTGTACTCCTTGTTTGTTTGAGCGTTTACTGTACTACCGCTGACTGTTATGGCTTGCAGTGAAAGCGCACGTTACTTCCTTCTGACTTTGTTTTGTTGGTGTGACAGAGTCTCTGCCCCACCACGTTTCTTTTGGATTTTCTCCAACCTGTTCGGCCTCAACCAGGTCCCGTTCCCCTTTAAGCAAGTCGTTACAGGGGCTCGAATGGGAATGGGGAGGATTTTTTTTCCAGTGCCCAGGAATGGGCAATTACCGGGTTCGGCAAGGCCGTAATAACCCAGTAATTGGCCATTTCTGGGCGCCGGAAAAAAATGAATACCGGTGGCAGCCGTGCCTGTATTACAGGCATGGCTACCGCCAGCCTCGTAATGAGGCCCAATATGTTGAAGGGAATGTGTATCATCTGTATTTCTCACAGAATCATATGATACCAGGAAAGGACACATTAATAGTGTATTTGTTATTAGATGTAGAATTTGCCATTTATATCTCTGCCAATATTATACCGGAACAAGGACCCAGATTTAAGATCTATCCCCTTAGCTCTGGTGGAAAAGAATTGAAACTTTATGGTTTCAACCACTACCCATGAAATCCATCGAGGAGATAGATTTGGCAGATTAATGTATGATGTAGCTTGGGAGTTATGGCAGTAGGAGAGAAATTCACCTGCAAATGATGGTAATGACCATAGAAATGCATTTTCTACCTGAACTTTATGACACTGTTTCCAGTAAGACCAAACAGGAAGATCACCAGAGTACCATGCTATATTGTATGATGGAAGAGAGTTGTTGCCCTAACCTTGAACCCTTGTATAAAACGAAAAGGGAGAATTCTCAGGCTACCATGTTTTACTGTTTTGAGAAAGACAATAGTTGCTCGGAACTCGAACCTCTATTCCAACATCAAGCAAGTGCTACTTGGAGTGTGGAAGGAGAACACAACTCTCATTCTTTTGAGGAAACCATCATATTTAGTGATAGAAGATCACATGGGTGTCCTTCTTTGTTTCTAACTAAAAAATCTTTCCACATTTGAAAAGGGAGACAAAACCTCACCTCGAGGTTTTTGCTAAATCCCAACATTCTAATTCTAGAGGTTCACACAGAAAAGACTTCTGTCTTTAGAGATCTAGGTTTTTCTGAGAGGACTGTATCTCCTGAGTCAAGGTATTTGTGTGTGATGTGGGAGTCTTGACCAGTATGGATGTAAAAGTCTGCTCCCCTATTGAGTCTTACAAGATGAGTGGGAAGAGGAAAACCAAGCAATTTCTAAAGACAGTATGTAATCTTTAAATTCGGCTAAGTACAAACAATGAGATCAGGCAGGTAACATGTTGTGCACTCGGAAAGAAAACTCTTATAGAATACCTGTGATCTTTCATGGTAAGACTATTTGGGCCGAGTAAGATACTGGAAGTAAAAACTCTGCCATATAAGCTAGTCTTCTTCCAGCTAGTTGGAAAACAATGGGCTATAAAGAAGTACATTATGGACCTCATTACACGGTAGGCGGTGAGCCATGGCGCTATTAGCGCCATGGCTCATGCCGGTAAAATACCGGCACCGCCTTGGCGGAAAGGGGATTTACCGCCCCATTCCAAGGTTGGAGGGGCGGTAAATCCCCCTTCCGCTATTGCCCTTCCCCATTCCCATTTCTGCCCCATAGGGCTCTATGGGAATGGGGAAGGCGTTAATTACGGCACCGCAATTTTGCGGTGCCGTAATTAGCTCCGGGGCCCCTTAGTGGGTTGGATTTTAACACCTGCAAAAAGCAGGCGTTAAATCCCCCAACCCGCAAAGGGACCTCGTAGTAAGGCGGTAGGGATTTACCGGTACCGGTATTTTACTGGTACCGGTAAATCCCTACCGCCATCCGGGTAATGAGGCCCTATGTTTATGGGCAAATGGAAAAACATCCCTTAACCATTCTTGATGTTACAATTCTGGGGAAGAATGATTTAATATTCATGACTGTAATATCTGATCTTCCCACATCTTTGGTTTTGGTTAGTGATGTCCCATATTTTGATGAGTGAATTCATCATGTGGCGCAAAAGAAACTGAGGACTGTGGTAATTAATCAACTGGGAGAACAATCTATTCTCCCTTTGATGCATGGCTCTGTGGAGACTTCTTTGACAGTGATCCAGTATGGAACTGGAAAACTGGTGGGACATACTAGAAATGCAGGGGAGACAGAAGTAGGAGAGGAAAAGTAACCTGGACAGGAAGGTTAGATCTTTAGGGGAAGGGTATGTGATAAATCCTGCAGATCCTTCACTGAAACCCTACCTAAAGACTCCTCCCAGGGGGGCAGGGGAAGGCAGACATTTCCTGATCCCAACCCTGGGGTTGGTGTGCTGTAGGAGGATCACCTGGGTGGCGACAGGACCCAGGATAGTGGGGAGAATCTGTGAGATGAGACACAGTATTTTGCCTCTGACAGGGGGACTCTTACCACTGTGCCAAAAGAGGCTAAGGCTTATTGCCATCATTTCAATGTCTTTCAACCTCCTGTTAAATCTAAGGGGGTGAAACCTAAGGTTGTAACATCACAAAACACTATACTCAAAGAGAGACACCTCTTGTTATCTAAAATTAAATGCCCTCCTCAATTCCAAGGGTACACTAAAAAGGATTGTGGAAATGTTGTCTTCTCTAAACCATCTTCCTCTGGACAAGTTAAAAAACCACAGCCCCTCTGTTAAAATTACTAAGGGAATTAAATCTACCCTTAAAAGTAATCAAGAGGGGGCGTGGCTTGGAGCACCATCGATGTGGCTGCTCCCTTGTTGGCCTCCGTTTCAAGCCCGCAGAATAAACGCATAAAATGCAGTTCCTGCACTAACTTTGAAGGAAGATCGACATTTTACGGGGCCGGAATATCTGGGCTATAGTTGGCTGCGTGGGGAGCCTCTGAGGTTGGCCCCAGCCCAAGATCGGAGTGGATTGCCGTGGCTCCCATCACCGAGCCAAACTAAGATGGCAGGCGGACCAGAAAGACGAAGCCGTGCCCACTTTAGATCCGGCTGACAGCAACCGGGAGGTCTATGGCAGACCACGAACCCAGAAGCACCATCCTTCTGGTCTGCACCCTTGGCGCCCCCCTTCTGAGGGTCTGCACAGCCCTGCTGGCCTGCTTCGTCTCTGGTGCCCGCCTGGAAGAGGAGGCTCCATGGGGCGGCAGGTGACAGGGTTGGTGCCGGCTTGCCGAAAACAGCTCAGGCCTGGGATTTGCATCGCCGCAACATGTCGGGTGCCTGCGCTCTGCTCCCCCGCTCGCTTTGCCTGTCAAGAGTCCCGGGCTAGCTGTGTGAGAGGTGGAAGCAAGCACCTCTGACAGACGGATCAGACGGCTGAATGGCCCTAACCCTGCAGACAGCCCCTACAACACCAACAAGGAGCCAAGCTACAATAAGGCTCCCTCTCGCAAGCTGGCCTCTGAAGCAACTCCAAGGCTACCGTGGACTTGCCCTACCATCCACTTCGCAATGAAAGTGGCAGCCGGATCCTAATAAATAAAGGAGCATTTTGGCCCAACTTCCTCTTAGCCTCTTGGACTTAACGGCCTATTTGGGCTCCGAACTTCCCCATGGTCCAGTCACTGCTGCCCTCTTACGCAGCCCCAGCACCGTATCACACCTGGCACCCACGATAAGGCCAGATTCCCCTGCTTAGGCACTGGTCCAGGAGGGGAGCCCCCAAGATGCTACAATCCTTTGTGGGGCTACCCCCACACCCTGTCCAGCTCACCAGCGGGTAACACCTCAACCTTTTGCTCCATGACCGCTTAGTAATCGTGACCAAGCCTGACCTACGGCTACCTCCTGGGGCACCGCGTCCCACGGCTCTTCACGCTCCCAATACTACAGACCCTACGGATCGCAGTGGTGCTTATCAAGGGGGGCTGGCTGGCTTCCCCTGGATGGGATCTCCCAACATACGACCTCACTGACCACAGTGATTGACTGGCAGAGGTAAACCTGTGCCGCACTTTACACTTGATATTGATATTTAATTTCTATCACGCTCGTACACAAGTGTTTCAGAGCGCGACAAGGCAAGTGAGGGGGACAGTGGAGAACAAAAAAACGATCTTACTAGGCCCAGTGACATTGAGAACGTGAAAGTGCATGGGAGAGGGGGAACATCGCTGGATCCCCTTTGCCTCAACTCTCCAATCCGGAAAACACAAGGGGAATCCCCGACGTGGTCCCAGGGTAATCTGAAACCCACCAAAAATTCTGACGTCGCCGCAAGGGCAGCGGACTGCCGCAAACCAAAAAGGATATCCTAGGGCTTCATGGCGGATATGAAGGCAGAATTTAGATCATGCATGGCGGAGCTCTCCACCAAGTTGGAGCGGACAGACCAGAGGGTCACAGACGCGGAAACAGAGACTTGGGGAGGTTGAGGATTTGACTCAAGAGCACACTACTACTCTCACAGAAGTACAACGATCGATCCAGGAGTTGCTTAACAGAAGTGAGATTCTTGAATTCAAACAGGAGGACCTCAAAAACAGGGCCTGACGCAACAACCTGCGGATACGGGGGGTTCCCTCTTCGGTCCCAGGCAGAGACCTGGCTGAATATGTCGGGGACTTCTTCCAGTCATTACTCCCAACTCTGGACAAAACGCAACTCATGTTGGACCGCACTCACAGGCTGCGCCCACGTATGGGTGTGGAATCGGATCCCCCCCACCCCCGATGTGATAACTAGGGTACACTTCTACACAACTAAAGAAGCTATATCAGCAATAGGGTAATGTGCCCAATTCCAAGGTGCATGTCCCCGAAACCTCCTTGGAATGGAATCCTGATTTAGTTGACTGTTTTAGCCCTGTTGGCTGGATGGACAGGTTTGGCCCCGTTGGCTATGGGACATGCCGGACCAAAAGAATCGGCTTCCCAAACTGTCATAGGTTCAGCCTCCCGTTGGAGGTCGATGTTAAAATGCCAGCCACGAGGTGGCAGCATGGTAACAAAAACCCCTGAAGATGACTGACCCACGCTCGCCCCAGTCGCCTCGCCCGGGACCCGCAGATTTCTCGACCTCTCCCCCTCCTCATCTGACACTGAAGTTTGTTTCGCTTAACGTTAGGGGCTTGAACTCCCCCGCTAAGCACAAATCTGCTCTGCAGAGACTACATGATGGGGAAAACGCAGTGGCCTTTATACAGGAGACACATCTTTTGCCAGAAGATGTCATACGTCTCCGCAATAGGCACTTTCTGCTCTAATTTCTGGCCTCCAGCGGCACAAAAAAAGGGGGCACAGCGATCTTCTTCGCAAAAGGACTGAACCCACACATTCTGGAGACCCGGCAATGCCCGGACGGCCACTATGTGGCGGTTAAATGCCTCATGCTCGGGCAGCTATATTCTCTTACCTCGGTGTAGGCCCTGAACGACAGACAAGACCCCTTCTATGAGGCACTGGGCAAGGCCCTCCATCCATTTGCAGAGGCCCAAATCATCATTGGAGGAGACTTTAATGGGGACCCTAACCATACAAGAGACAGGTCAAACCCCCCATCCCCTAAGAATTTCAACTGGCCATCAGCCTTCTTCACTTCTGCCAGACTCTGGATGTACTGGACACCAGGAGAGTGCTGCACCCTGCCGAAAAAGATGTCTCCTTTTGCTCCCATGCGTATGTGTAAAAAAATTAAAAAAAAATACTCCCATGTGCGGAACCCATTCTCAATGATATGCCACTGAGAGACGCAGTTGCCAAAACAATTACAACCTTCTTTAAGGAGAACCCACTTGAGGATACTTCCCCAGCCAACACTTGGGACGCCATGAAGGCGGTGGTGCGGGGGGAATTGATAGCACATGGGGCGGCATTCCACAAATGCAAACGACAGGCCAGACTGATTCTCGAGGAGGAGGTCCAAAAAGCAGAAGCAAATCATAAACTTAAAGGCTGGGCTCCAAACACCCAACGGGCCATACAAGCGGCCCGGAAAAGACTGGAAGCACACTACGCGGAGAACACAGCGCATCTGTTAGCCAAATCCAGGCAAAGTTACTATGCCAGAAACAACAAGGCGAATAAATGGCTGGTGGAGAAGTTGGCCAAGATAAAGAGCAAAAACACGATCATAGGGCTTTGCGACCAACAAGGCAAGGTGCAATATGCGGAACAGGAAAAACGTCAGCTGGCGGTGGCCCATCTGTCTGAGGTAATGACTGCATTGCCGCAAGATCAGGAGGAGCAGTTGGAGTATCTGCAGAAGGCAGCACTTCCACAGCTTAAAGACTCTGTCTGGGAGAGCCTTGACGCCCCAATTTCAGATGAGGAGATTGACGCTGCTATTAAGTCCCTCAAGCCTATAGTCCCAGGCCCTGATGGATACTCAACAAAATTCTATAAAACCTTCTTCCTCCAATTGATCTCCCCTCTGGTCACCCTCTTTAACTCATTTGGCGAAGCGGGAGCTGTTACCCCCTCCGTGCAGGAATCTTTCACTATCCTCCTACTCAAACCAGGCAAAGACCCCAAGGACAATAGCTTTTACAGACCCATCTCCCTCCTTAACATAGACGCTAACATCTACTCAAAATTTCTGGCTAACCGCCTAGCGGACGTCTTGCCTGACATAATTAACCCAGACCAGACAGGCTTCATTAAAAACAGGCAACAGGGGATAACATCCGCAGAGCCCTAAACCGAATTGATATCGCGACACAAGACTCGCGGAAGCTAGCACTCTTGGCCCTGGACGTACCAAAGCATTTGATGAAGTTGACTGGGCCTTTATGCGTCTTACCCTGGAAAGGTTTTGCTTCGGGCTGACCATCCAAAAACTTATTTTGGCCAACTACCAATCCCTGAAGACCCTTCTTAGGGTCAATGGCTCCCTCTCAAACCCAATATCCTTAACCTGTACAACCAGACAAGGATGCCCCCTATCCCCATGTCATGCGCCCCTTCTATGTGAGGGTATGGGACCGATGGCGACGCAGCCGCCATAGAATTGCTCCACCACGTTCTGCCGCAGTGTGTTCAGTGGTCTAGTCTTTCCTTCTGTCATGGCCCCCGCCGCCGGCTTTTCTGCAGTTCCCTCCCGGCGGCGGTCGCGTTGCAACTGTTGCTTTTCTCCTTTGTTGCCAGCGTTCCCGTGAGTTTTCCTCTTGGCTTAGTTAGCCCCCCTTCTGGCTTTCCTTCTCTATCCCCTTGTTACGGGGGCTTTTCGTCATACCTTGTCTTCTCTCTGCTGTGCTCGTGCTCTCTTGCTCTTTGGTCTGGCTGTTCCCCAGCCCTTACTTACTTACCTGGATTTACTTCCCTCCTCTCTCACGTTCCATTCCACATTTACGGAGTGGAGCAGTTTGGTTCGTGGATTTATTGCTTACCTGTGTGTCCGGAAGAACTTCATCGACATACCAGAGCTCTTCAGGGTTTTTTGCCTTCACAGCTTTTTCCCCTTCTGGCGGCTGCGGATCCGGGGCCTCTGGTTTCCGGATATTCTTCCAGTAACCATTCTGACGTCGTTCCGCGGTCGGCTATACCTGCATAAAAAGAAATCATCAGTGAGAGAAAAGAAGAAGGAAGCTTCCCCAACACCCTCTTCAGGTGAGGAGAGAGTGAGACAAATTATTCAGAGATCGAAGTTGATTTACCTGACAGCTTGCAACGCCCGAAAGATCCCGTAATGGCAACCGCCAAACAGGTCCAAGAGCTGGTAGCGGCTGTGCAGACCTTGAATATGGAAGTGTGAAATTAAAATCAGATGTTACAGACCATCAAGGCTGAAAACAACGTACTCCGAGAGTTAGTGGCGACTCGTGAATCCCGCAATACGGATCTTCCTCCTATGCCACTGTCATCCGGAAAGTATGATGGTTCTTCTAAGAAACTTAAGGAATTCATTGAGGCATGTAACATACAATTTGCCTTTCGGCCTACTACTTTTTCTACCGATCTAAGTAAGGTCGGGTTTTTGGTTTCTAATCTGTCAGGTAACGCTTTGGCCTGGGCTAGTCCTTTGGTTACAGCAGATGATCCGATTTTGAGGGACTGGAGTGCCTTCCTTGAAAAGTTTAAACAGACCTTTGAAAGACCAGAAGTCATGTATATGGCTTGTGAAGAATTGTTGGAGGTCCATCAAGGGCAAATGGATCTATTATCGTACATCACTAAGTTTAAACAACTTGCCACTGAAGCTAATTGGCAGGAACAAGCTCAATTTACCATCTTCAGGAGAGGACTAAAGGAGGAATTGAAGGACGAACTTGCGAGAATTCCTCGTCCGGCATCTTTCGCGGAACTGTTGTCAGTCACTCTACAGATTGAGCATCGCATCAACGAAAGGAAGCAAGAAAAGAAGAAGGCCAGAGGGGCCTTCAGTCTTCCCAGTTATTCAGGATCTCCTAATGTTCCCCAAGGTTCCTCTAAAGAGGAACCCCTGCAGATCGGCACTATGAGAGCGCGGCTCACTCCAGATGAAAGAAAGAGACGCCGTGAAACTGGCCTCTGCATGTATTGCGCATCTGCCTCTCATCTGCTTCGTGATTGTCCCGATGTCCCACCAAGAAGGTCGGGAAACGTGGTGCCTCGAACCTAAATGGGGCCACGGTTCGAGGAGTTGATAAGGGTCCCTATGTAACCTTGTCTATCGCCCCCTCCCGCCAGAATGAAGACGCTTGCTTAATGGTGGTTTCGCTGCATCTGTCTTGGGGGCAAAATTCGGTTGACACGCTGGCTCTCTTAGATTGTGGTGCAGCGGGAAGCTTTATGGGCAAAGTATGGGCCAGCAAGATGGGTATCCAACCAGTCCAGAATAAAGAGGATCTCAAGGTAGAAGGAGTGGATGGCACTCCTCTCTGTTCTGGCCCTATCACCCACTCCACTGAAGCCATTCAGGTGGCTATTCAGGATCACAGGGAAGAGATGTGGTTTGATATCATAAGGGCAGCTCGCTTCCCCATAATTTTGGCCATTTCTTGGCTCTGTCGTCACAATCCAACAATCGATTGGGCCACCAATACCCTCAGGTTTCTCTCCTCCTACTCCAGTCAGTTGTGTTTGGCTTCTCAGAGATATCAGACTGCGGTTTTGCAGAACATAGAGTCTCCCATTCGAACCATACACTCAGTTCCTCCTCAATTTTTGGAATAGTCCCAAGTGTTTGTCGAGAAGGTAGAGCATGATCTCCCCCCCCACCGCCCGGAGGGCTGTTCTATTGACCTTATTCCTGAGGCTTTAGTACCTTTTAGTAGGATGTTTTCCTTTTCCCTCAAAGAGAAATCTGTTCTTCAACAGTATCTGGATGCCAATCTCAAGAACGGCTTAATTCAACACTCCAAATCACCAGCTGGGGCCTCACTATTCTTTATCTCGAAGAAAGATTCGGAGGAGCTTCAGCCTTGCATTGACTATCGCGGACTCAACAAGGTCACCATCAGAGACAGATATCCCGTGCCCCTAATATCAGACATACTTGAGGCAGTCAAAGGGGCAGTGATTTTTACCAAGCTAGACCTGAGGAACGCATATCATCTCCTCCGCATCCGTGCTGGAGATGAATGGAAGACCACGTTTAGAACCCCGTACGGGCTCTACGAATATAGGGTAATGCCCTTTGGCTTGGTCAATGCACCTGCGGTCTTTCAACGGTTTATGGACCGGACCTTTTCAGACTTACTATTCCATTCGGTCCTCATTTAATTGGATAATATTCTAGTTTTTTCCAAATCAGTCCAAGAACATTCTACTCATCTACATGAAGTACTCAGGTGCCTCCAAAATAATCATCTATTGGTCAAACCTAGTAAATGTCTTTTTCAAGTATCCTCGGTTCCTTATTTGGGGTTTATACTTTCCAGCGACGGCGTTCAGATGGATCCCAAGAAGGTTTCTGCAATCACTGACTGGCCTTCTCCTTCTTCTATAAAGGAGGTTCAGAGATTCTTGGGATTCGCCAATTTCTATCGTAAATTCATCAAGGACATTTCCTCTACAGTGGTTCCCATCACCTCTCTTCTCAAGAAAGACCAATTACCTTTTAGATGGTCTGTGGAAGCGGAAGAGGCTTTCAGATGTTTAAAAGGAAAAGTTTGTTCAGCCCCCATAATGAAGCAACCTGATCAAACCAAGAGATTCATAGTGGAAGCTGATGCTTCTGCCGATGCAGTGGGAGTAGTCCTACTGCAAGAGCATGAAGGAGTGGAACACCCTGTGGCATATCTCTCCAAGACTCTAAACCCCAGTCAGAAGAATTATTCTGTGATCAAGCGAGAGCTTCTAGCCATCAAATTGGCGTGTGAGGACTGGAGGCATCTTCTTCAAGGAGGAGTAGGTCCTTTCATCATACGCACGGACCATAAGAATTTGAAATCTTTAAAGAACATGGAATGTACCAATGCCCGTCAGGCACGATGGGCTCACTTTTTTGCTCAGTACGACTTTGAAATTACCTATGTCCCGGGAGTTCAGAATGTGGTTGCAGACTCTCTTTCCCTTCGATGGAACACAGAAGGACCCTCGTCTCCGGTAAAGGAGAAGCTCTTCCCAGAACAAGTATTTATCGGAGCCACAGTGGCCTTTCTCTCCCAAGTCAAGGCTGCCAATGAACGATCACCGCTCCCGGAGTTTATAACCTCCAAGTATAAGGTTGTAAAGAAGGATGGGTTGGTATTTGTCGACAAGAAATTATACATTCTGTTACCGGATCTGCGCCGTCAAATTTTATCATGGTGTCATGACCATAAGACCGCGGGACACCGAGGCATAAAAAACTCTGAAGATCTAGTCAGAAGATCATTCTTTTGGCCTGAAATCTCTGCCGATGTCAGAAGACATGTACAGTCCTGTGTCTCATGCGCTCGCAGTAAACATCAATACCAGAAACCCATAGGTCTTCTTGAGCAGATTCTGTTACCTTCAAGACCCTGGGAGCAGATATCCACGGATTTCATTGTAGAACTGCCAGCATCTCGAGGACACACCTGCATAATGGTTACTGTGGATTCCCTCACTAAGCTAGCACACTTCTCCCCTCTTCCTGGTCTACCTTCCGCATCAGAAATGGCAGAAGTATTTATCCGAGATATTTTTCGTCTACACGGACTACCTACTAAAATCATTTCGGATAGGGGGAGTCAATTCACCACTAAATTCTGGAGAGCCTTATGTCATCAGTTAGGGATAGCACGGGCTCTCTCATCAGGCTTCCACCCACAAACGAATGGACAGACCGAGAGACTCAATGGCACTCTAGAACAATATTTAAGGTGTTACGTCAACAATGCCCAAGATGACTGGTATGATTTACTGTCAACTGCCGAATTTGCCTATAACAATTCTAAACACTCAGCTCTTGGTCTCAGTCCTTTCTTTTGCACATATGGGCAGCACTCCAAGGGCATTCTTCCAGTCTTATCCTCCAATTCTGTGTGCCCTTCCATTGAGACTCGTCTATCGCAAATCCAGGAGGCTCACAAAATCGTTGAAAGAGCATTGGTCGAAGCTCATTCAAGCTACAAGAAGTTGTCAGATCGGAAAAGAACAGAGGTTCCATCCTTTGGACCTGGCTCCAGAGTTTGGTTATCCACCAAATACCTACCTAGATGGGTACGTCATTCCAAGTTATCTCCTAGGTTTATAGGTCCTTTCACTGTGGAATCTCGCATTAATTTGGTAGCCTTTCGCCTCCACCTACCCAAGAACATGAGTAAGATGCATCCTGTTTTTCACTCCTCCTTATTGCGTCCAGCCTCTGAAGACATCCCCACTGTTCCAGTACCCCGGCACAAAGGAGATGACACCATAACCAAAGAAGAATATGAAGTGGAAGAGATCAAAGATTCACGTTACCACAGAGGGAGATTGGAATTTCTTATTTCCTGGAAAGGCTATCCCTCTTCTGAAGACTCTTGGGAACCCAGTTCACATGTCCGAGCTCCACGTTTGCTGCGGAGGTTCTACCGAGCCCATCCGGGTAAACTGGGGTTCGCCCGCACTGGGGGGGCATACTGTCATGCGCCCCTTCTATGTGAGGGTATGGGACCGATGGCGACGCAACCGCCATAGAATTGCTCCACCACGTTCTGCTGCAGTGTGTTCAGCGGTCTAGTCTTTCCTTCTGTCATGGCCACCGCCACCGGCTTTTCTGCAGTTCCCTCCCGGCGGCGGTCGCGTTGCAACTGTTGCTTTTCTCCTTCGTTGCCAGCGGTCCTGTGAGTTTTCCACTTGGCTTAGTTAGCCCCCCTTCTGGCTTTCTCGCCTTTTCCCCTTTTCTTGCCTTCCCTTCTCTATCCCCGTGTTACGGGGCTTTTCGACATACCTTGTCTTCTCTCTGCTGTGCTCGCGCTCTCTTGCTCTTTGGTCTGGCTCTTCCCCAGCCCTTACTTACTTACCTGGATTTACTTCCCTCCTCTCTCACGTTCCATTTCACATTTACGGAGTGGAGCAGTTTGGTTCGTGGATTTATTGCTTACCTGTGTGTCCGGAATAACTTCATCGACATACCAGAGCTCTTCTGGGTTTTTTGCCTTCCCGGCTTTTTCCCCTTCTGGCGGCTGCGGATCCGGGGCCTCTGGTTTCCGGATATTTTTCCGGTAACCATCCTGGCGTCGTTCCGCGGTCGGCCATACCTGCATAAAAAGAAATCATCAGTGAGAGAAAAGAAGAAGTAGGAAGCTTTCCCAACACCCTCTTCACGTGAGGAAGAGAGTGAGACAAATTATTCAGAGATCGAAGTCGATTTACCTGATGCCCCACTCTTATTTGCTTTGGTTATGGAGCCCTTTGCCCAAAGAATTCGGCTAGACCCAAAGATCAAGGGCCTCCAGGTCGGGACCTCCCAGCACAAAATAGCTCTTTATGCAGATGATGTGCTGCTATCCATCATAAATTTTAGCTCCTCGTTAAGGCCTGCTCTCACTGAGATCGATAGATTTGGGAAAGTTGCGGGCTTAGCCATTAATTTTGGTAAATCCGTTACTCTGGGGATAGGCTTAGAGTCGGGAGAACGGGAATCTCTTGAAACCCTTTGTCCAGTCCAATGGAGCGAAAAAGTAATTCCCTATCTGGGAGTTCAAATTCCTGCTAGTCCGGGTGAGGCATATCGGGCGAACTTCCCCCCGCTCTTTAAAGAGCTTGAGAGGGACCTGGACAGATGGCGGTCACAAGAAATCTCACTTATCGGGCGCACTACCGCTTGTAAAATGAACCTCCTTCCAAGGTTCCTGTATGCCTGCTCCTCCCTGCCCACCACGATCCCGTTGCCCCCTCTCCGCTGCTTGCAGAGGAAAATGCTCCGGTTCATCTGGAAGGGTAGAAAGGCAAGGATTTCCCAAAAAACAATGATGGGTAGAACCAAAATGTGCAGGCTAGGGGTTCCTGACCTGCGTAAATACCAGGTGGCAGCACAGCTGGCACGCACACAGGAATGGCTCATGTGCTCTGAGCGCCCAAGGTGGGTGGAGGCGGAACAATCCCACCTGTCGCTTCCTTTGCGCTTTCTCCCGTGCATTCTGCCCCCACTGCGCCAGCACTGGGGGAAGATGCTGTCTTCTACTACACATACCCTGAAAACATGGGACTGGGCCTTGAGGCGTAGGGGCATTCCGAGGGGCTGGGTCCCTCCTCCCCAATATTCCATAACCCGGCTTTCTCCCCAGGATTCCATCCAAAGAACTTTAAGAATTGGATTGCGGGTGGCTTGGAAACCCTGAGTCATCTTTTCGAGGTGAACCAGGCTCACTCATTTTGGCAATGCAAAGTGGCATTCCGGCTAACCGAATCGGATAGGTTCCCCTATATTCAACTGCGGCATTGGTGTTCCCATCCCCTAACCCGTCAAGCTGTGGCACGCACCCCCAATTCCCTCGAGCTCCCTCTAAAAGATCTCCCGCAACATGGTAAAACTTCCACCCTGTATAAACATTTGCAGGAAGACATTCTCTCCACAAGGGCCCCATATATGTTGCAATGGGAGATGGACTTGGTACACCCCCTGGAAGACCAGACTTGGGTGGACACTTGGGCACAGACATACTCTTCATCCTTTTGCATCACCAACGGAGAATGCGCCCACTCCAATGCACTCCTACGTTGGTACTACCCCTCCCCCCTCTGGCTACACCGTATCAACCAGGCCTGAGAACCCGGCTGCTGGAGCCTATGTGGACAGCCGGGATAATACTTCCACATGTGGTGGTCCTGCCCAATTGTGAATGCCTTCTGGACACGATGCATCACCACTATAAAAGGCATCACCCAGGTGGCGATTCCACTACAGCTGGAGCCCATCCTATTAGGAGTCCCGGTCCGAGGGGCTTACCCAAGATCCAGAATGCGAGCCAAGCTACTGACCCAATTTCTTTTGGCTGGGAAAATCACAGTTGCCCACACCTGGAAGACTGCTGAGGTGCCGTTTATGTCTCTTTGGTGGACACAAATGTGGGACATATTGATTGCAGAAAAAGTGTCAGCAGCCAAAGCAGGCCTCCTACATCGCTTCTCGAACATCTGGGCACCTTTTCTAGACTATGATCAAAACATTCGGCGCTAACCTACAAACCTCCGCAAACCAGGAATGTCCCTGGCGTGGAAGGAGAAGGTCCAGTGGTGGGGTCCCCTGGGCTGAGTCAGGGGGAGGGCGGACTGGGGGATTGAGGGGGGGTGGGGTGGGGGCAGAGGCAGATGGGACTTTTGCTTGCTCCTTGTTGATAACTGGATGGGGAATTTAGGGCATGTTTTCCATTTACCTGTATTGTTGTCATCTGTGTGCTGGTTTAAAATAAATATATTAAAATAATTTAAAAAAGTAATAAAGAAATGGAAAAACCTAACTTTGGTGAAACAAACTACATGTCCGAGAATCCTAGAGGAACTGAGACGAGGAAGAGGACTGAAGAAGCATGTACATGTACTAGTCACACAATTACACCTAATGGCCATTTCAGAAGCTAGGCAATTGAGGCTAATGGCTCACACCTGAAGCCAATTGTCATTCCCGTGGGGCATAAAAGACGGCAGCAGGAGAGAGGATAAAAGGAAGGAGCTGGAGCAGGAGTTTGAAGGCTGGCATTAGTAGTAGTAGAGAAGCAGCACAAGACTGGCAATTCAGGAGGAAGTGGCAGCACAGAAGGGACACCGGAACATGGAGACAGCAGATTTCACCTGCAAGTTCTGAGAGGGTGCTGTGTTCTCAAAACCTGTATTGCAAAGGCTGTGCAGAGGAAGACGTGCTGGAAGTGAGTATTCCCCATGTGAGGTGAGTGTCTGTGATTGCAGAGCTGTGACTATCCAAGAACCTAACGCCAGAGGCAAAAGGTAAGGAGAAGGGTGTGGGTCCCAAGTGAGGGCAAAGAAGTAGCAGAGGTTGAGGAAGTCGGGAGGGCAAAGAAACCTGCAACTGCAGTATCCCTGAGGCCGGTCAGAGATGTTCGGTGCTCAGAAACACTTAATAAGCCTTGTTGTTATTTTTAACCAGCTCCAAAGCAACTCGCGTAGAGCTAACAGTAAGAAGAAGTTGTTCATCACTTTCAAGTACCATGTTAACAATGAAAATGTAACACGTGTGTCTATTCTAAAAGCCACAGTTTTTACAGGTGGAAAGTAAAGACATTTCCATTCATTGCTAAACACTTTTCTTTATTATTGGAGTGGTTGTGTGCCTTTAATTGTGGAAAAGCAACACTGTTCTCCTTTCGGAATATCCAGTGATACTGGGCCACATTATGAAGGGGCCGGTCCGGAAACAACGGTGCCGGTAAGCCTACCGGCAGCGTTGTTTCCAGACCGGCACAGTATGACTTTGCGGGCGGGTGCCATCCCGCCGACCTGGGTCATAACTGGCAGGCAGAACAGCACCTGCCTGCAGGGTTTCACAGAAGCACCAGCACCGTTATTAATGGTGCCAGTGCTTCCGTGGTCCCCATTCCCATGGAGTCCTATTGGACTCCATGGGAATGGGGACCTATTGGACTCCATGGGAATGGGGACTTACAAAATTACTGGCGCCTGACTTCCCGGCAGCCGGGGTTGTAATACCAGACCCGTAATGAGGCCCACTGTCTTGCAAGAATTGCTATTGAAATAAGCACAAAGGAAGGTCATGTGTGACCAATTATATTTCCCAAACAAAGTCAGAATTTGGCTCTTTAATCTTACATGGGAATACCATTCCATTCAAGTCTTTAAATTTGAAAATCTATCTTAAAGAGTGGTCACATGTGCCTAATTATGGTTTCACTTTGAAGATTAAACCTTGTAACATCCTGAACTGCCATTCTTCATTTCATGAAGTGGCTATACTGAAGAAAACTAACAAGCAGTACCCATGCCAAGAGGCGACCCCTTTTTCCATTGAAGCAAGTACTGTTTAAACCCCTCCTCATAAAATGTGAAATAATCAACACTCCAGTGGCCTAAGTGTACATGTGGCATTGTTACCTGAAGATGAAAGAGTGGAACTACGGCTTCTGGGTAATAACCTGGACAGAAAAGGTGTGAATAAGTTTGGGGAAGGGAAACTGGGTTCTTGGAAGAAACGTTGGGGGAAATAACCTGTAATGCTGAAGACTGTTAAAGCTGAGAGGAAGTCAGTCTTCTGGGCAGAGGCAAGTTACCCTTGGTGGCAGTCAGACGTTCAGAAGAGGCAGAGAGGCTGCCCCCTTTTTGGAAGTCATTGAAAGGAAGAGTGCCTTACCTACCTGTAGAGGTTGAAGTGTCTTGTCATTACTTGCCTGGTAATACTGAAATATAAAACTGAAGCAGAAGTACCTGCACTGTGGCGGTTTATAAACCATCAGTGGGTGTCACATTGAAGATATTTGGAGAAGTGCCACACTCTGGGAGAAAGGTGACTGCTCTCATGGTAACAACAGTAGAATGGCGTTTATTAAGAAGGAATCAGCAACCCAAAGAGAAGCATCCTGATAATAATACCAATGTAATGCAGAGGTCATAACTAATTGTAAAGTTTTAGATAAAGACATTGTATTCTTTGAACTATGGCAACTGGTATTGAAGAGAAGATATCAAGGTTTACCATTGTTGCTATTTTCTCAGCTGGATTTGATCTTTTCAACCAAATGCAGATAATTGTTACCAGCTGATTTTTGTTTGATGAACTTTTGTTTTGACTTGGAACTGACAAGAATTGGTTCAAGATTTTCTTTCCTTTTGAACATTTTGTTTAACCTGACTTTATAACCCTGGGGAAGGGATTTTCCCAGGACAGGTGAAGGTCATCCAGATATTGTTCAATGTGTGATATCTAATGTTGATGAATGGCCCTTACAATTTACTAAACGCGACATTGTGAGAATTATTAGCAAACTTAAAAACTCGAGAGCTCCTGGTCCTAATGGACTTACTTCCATGGTAATTAAATATGATCCCTTAAGGTGATCTGAGATTTTGTTTATTCTGTGCAAAAAAGTTTGTATGGAAAGACAGATCCCATCCTCTTGGTCCACCTCTATTCCTATTCCTGTATTCAAAGCTGGCTCTAGAACTTTGCATGGTAATTATCAAATATTATCTCTGTTAGATACCACCAGCAAAGTATTTACGGCTATTGTACTAGACCATCTACAGAGATGGTCTGATGCCAATAATCTACTTCATCCATTCCAATCAGGTTTTCGTATTGGCTCCAGTACAACGCATAACATATGCCTACTTGATGCTATTACCATACGAGCAAAACAACATTTAAATCCCTCTTTCTATGACACATTTGTAGACTTCAGCTCTTAAAAAAACACTTATCTATAGGCGCGTTACAAATGTCATATCATAACATATCATATCATAGCTCTGCTTTTGACAGGGTTGATAGTGAGTGACTGTGGGGCATTCTGTCAGAGCTGAAGTGTCCACCTTGGTTAATAGAGATTGTGGTTAAACTACATAACAACACCACAGCACAAATACGTCTAGACAGTGAAGGGCGGCTATCCAACACGATTAAAATTTGTAAAGGAGACAAACAGGGATGTTTGCTCACTGCTTTTCTTTTTAATCTTTACAAGATTAATAAAACGCCTGGAAAATAATGCTAATTGCCCAGTTGGATTTATAAAGACTAAGATCAAAGCATTATTATATGCAGATCTTCTAGTCATAGTAGATCATACGTATAATGGCATGAAATCATTATTAGAAGAACTAGGACGTTTTGCTAGTGAACATAACATGAATATTAACTTTAAAAAAACGAAGATCATGTTGTTTGCAGCAAAAAAAGTGAATAGACCTGTGATGGGTCTCAGCTGGGGCACCATTGAATATACTTCCACCTATAAATACCTGGGTGTAGAAATGGATAGGAAAGAGGGATATAGTCCCCTAATAGCTAGAAAAACACAACGTACAAAACAGATAACTATGCTTGTGCGTAGCTTTGTGTCACACTATGCTGGCTATTCTCTGAAAGGCATAATGATGCTTTACACACAGTGGCTTGTACCAGTCGTTTCCTACGGATTAGAGGCTGTAACAATTAAAAACCTTGCTTAGCTCGATTAAATAGAAGGCTATTTTTGGTGAACTACCTTAGGTCTGCCATCTACTTGCCCTATTCAATACATCCGCATAGAACTTGGTCTGGTATCTCTTAAAGCGATCATTTACAACAAAGATGTCCTTTTGTGCTGAAAGCCTTGTGACATCCTATTATTCAGCTACATAATACTAAAACCTCTAATATATATGACACTTTGTGTGTCGACCTATTCACTAATTTAAATTGGTTGATTGATCGCTCCCGTTGTGCTTGTTTTAAAAGCATCAAAATAGCCTTCAAGAAGAAGCTCCAGAGAAACGATTGGGTAAATAATTTTGATTATATGAGCAGTCTACATAATTTCCATCAGCTTGATGGTATTGTGTATACATATCTTAAACCTCAGGGATACTTAATACGATGCCCTAGTCCTGCAGTATGTACATTTCGACTTTTGATGAGGACGAACCAATTACCAGTAAGAGCAACTCACGGCACTCAATGGCTACTTGCTGCTAATCAATGGCATTGTCGGTTATGTAATATACAGGAGAACCTTGAGACAGTTCGATACATCTTAACCGAGTGCCCTAAACTCGAATCGCTCGAATATGCACATCATTACACTACCATAACTACTGTATATTTCTGGCAATATTGTTTAAATTCTCCATCAGAATCAATGCATATGGCCCTATATGTATATGTATGGTCTGTGGCTGAATCGATTTGGCACACTTCAATGGACCACAGATGATGTGAGTATTCATGCACGTTTGCACTTTATTCAATTTGTCGCCCTTACCTGCCCCATGTCTTCGAATAAGAGAATTGTAGAAAGATGGGTCTATAGATGGAAATGTAATCAATTTTAGACTAAATTAATTCCTTAGAATGAGTGTATGTTAATCTTATTAGGAACTTAGTAATGCATTTTGGATTGACGATGTAACGGTGATGAGCTTAGAATCAAGAATAGCACAAGTATTAGATTATTGATGTATATATTGCATATTGTTTGAATATCTGTAATGTTAAATTATGAATCTATATGAAATGTGAAGGTCATGTAAAACATATATGTAAAGTATATATGTAATTATTATTAAGTTATTTTAGGCAGTTATACAGTTGTTGTTAAACTTCTGTGAACTATACACAACTATAAAAATAAATAAATAAATATTGTTCAATTCTTGTTTATTGTCTAATGTTGTTTTATTATTGTTCTTTGAATGTTTTGCTGTTTAAAGTGAGGACCGGTTTAGCTATGTTAGGAGTTGTTCCTGTAGCCTTTATACTAGGTATTGAATTCCCTGATAGATTAGGACAAGCAAGGCTTTATGTGCACATTTTTCTTTAATAAAATGTTTAGTCTTGAGAAAACAACAAGCAGTTGTCCGCCTCGTATTACTGACCCCTCACAATAGGTGAGAGTAGTAGTATGGAGAGAGGGGAATAGTGGTGACAAGAGAACAGAATAGTAGGGACAAAGAGGAGAGAAGAAGTGTAGAGAGGGGAGAGTGGTGTGCAGCAGAGGAGAGTAGGAATAAGGAAGAGAACATCAAAGGGAGAGACAAAGGAGAGTGGGAGTAAGTAAAGGGGGGAAGTTGATGGAAGGGGGAGGAATTATAGAACATCAAGGTGAGTAGTAAAAGAAAAACTGGGTAACTGAAAGGCACCTCTTCATGTAACAGTTATTGTGGGACCTAGCTTAGGATTCCACTAGATTGTTAAGAGACAGAGTGACAGAGAGAGAAAGAGAGAGATAGAAAGGGCGTTCACCCGTAGGACATCATGACCAGCCAGTAAGTTAGACAGTAAGGGTTACTGCGATCACTAGTGACCAACTTGGGGTGTAGAAATGGCTGGACTAGGGGCAGAATCACCCAGCATAAGAGAGAGAGAGAAAGAGAGAGAGCAAGAGAGAGAGGATGACAGGGAGAGGGTGTTCCGTAGATAAACAAGTGACTCTTGTGCTTTGGCACTGATCTAGCATGACATGGCATCACCCGAGCCCTGACAAATACTAGAGAGAGAGAGGGAGATCTGTGCTCACGATTTACATGAAACCCTCCTCGAGGATTTCATTTCAACTGGGACCACTGCTTACCATGCTTGCATGCTAAGTAGTGTTTCCAATTGAAATAAAACACTCCCCAACATGCAAGCATGCCGGGGAGGGTTTAATTGCAATTGTACATGCTCCCTGCCATGGGAATTGGACTTGCCATTGACTCCCTGCCTGGATCAATGTGACTCATCACACTGGAACCCGGTTCAACCCACAAGAACAGTCCTTAGATACTGATTTCGACAATGGTCGAAACACCAAGAACAGATTAAGGTACTTTCGAGAGTCTCAAATCCCCTGGTTCACTCATGGAACCACAGTGATTGATAAGCCACACTTTTGCACCTTTTTCTAAAGACATATCCTTTTTCAAAGTGAAAATGTTGCAATTTCGAGTGAAAATTTTGCAAATCTTGTCTCTTCACCAATGCTACAGTACCCAAAGTGCTATCACATATATGTTCTGCGTTTTTTGTATTTCATCTACAGAAGTGGGTTTTTGTTAGTGTTTTTCAAGATAGGTATTTGCCTATTGGCTTCTTTAGTTAAAGTTATGCATTTTTATATTTTATAGAACCTTGATTCAATATTATTTTATTTTGGAGCCTTTGATGCTTGGGTTGCAACTGTTATCACAGTCACAACCTTCTTAAGCGTATAGCCTACTCTTGGCTGACATAAGCACAAAAGGAAAAGGATGTTTGTCTCTTCACTATGCCTGTTTCACCTTTATGATTGGTATCACTGTTGGTTGGAGTAGTGTGTGTGTGAGAGAGAGAGAGAGGAGGGAGGGACATTATTTGGGGAGCCTCTTCCTAATCGTTTTAATTTAAAAACAAATCTTCAAATGTCTTCAAGATGTCCCGAAGGATCTGCAGACGAATGCCTCAGCGATGATCCCTTGGCCCAACACAAATGGCAAGATGCTTGTCTTAGAGGGGAAATCTCTGAGGGGAGCGCTCGTAGACTGGGAGGCTTGCCTGTCAACTAAATAGTCATAAAGGTTGTTTCGGTAAATGGTTTTAACTTCGTAGTTGTCTGTCTGTCTAATTTATTGTGTTTGTCTCTGGCAACTGGTAATCTTTACTAAAAGAAAAGAGCTGTCATGACCACCACCACACAGGGCCTATCCACACACAAAATATACACAGATGAGGGAATGGAGATCAGCGGCCCATATTGTCCGCAGGGAGAATGCTGATTCAGGGTCCATTCATTCCTGCAAAAGATTGCTGTAGCACACCTTGAGCAAGAGGGGAGCATCGGAACACGTGAATCGGTGAAATCTCACGGGACCCAGAAACTCTGAAGTTTTCAATGATTTGCGACATTCCCACTAAGCAGGGCAGAGCCAGCCTATCTATGTCCCTGATCTAAAAGATCCTGTGCCAGTTATTTGTATTTGCTTTCCTGGATATTTCCTGGCTTAGCAATTCTTAATCCCACACCTGCAAGTAAGAAGAAACAAGGATTATGATTGAAGAACAACTCAGCCCCACTCTTACCAACGACACCACTTACTTGGAACACTCTGGAGTCCTTTCCTCATCTTGGTGTCACCTTTCAGAGGTTGACTGACAGTAGAGACTGCGTCATCTGAAGGAAGGAAAGAACATACAATTTAACAGTCTAGTTTGTGAATATCACTGAGCAGAATTTTGGAAATAACAGTTAATACAAACTCAAACAATTCTTGAAAACTTGCATAAAGACTCAATGTCGATTCACACAGAACTGAGGAGCTTACGTGAATTTAGCAGCAGATGTATGCTCATTTTGGACACAGTTAAACTCATGTAGGAACCTTGACTTAGAGAATGCACCCGCCAATAAACATGCCCTAATAAACCTGCAACAAGAACAGGTAACCAACCCAAAACAATCCCAGTCCATGCATGCAGGCCCTGCAGCTGGACACACTAAACAAGAGAACCAACCCTAACTCCATCTCTCATACCAAACCCACACATCACAGACCTCAACCTTCTCCTCATCACACTACCAACCAAGAGCAGTGCACTGCGAGAACAGTCACTTCTTCCGCAACAACAGTCACAAAATATAGCCAAAATACCAACTCCATAACTTCCAAAACCACACGGCAATGGAAACCTATAACAAAGTACCAATGTTACCCAAGACTGCCCCCCAAAGGGTACCGAATGTCTCAAACAGCATAACCAAAGGCACAAACAGATAATCCTCCCAGTTAAACCTCCAAGTGTCCAACACCCCAAAAATAAAAAACAGGAACGGGTCCTAGACCCCTTCCGGGCACCCCGCTATCAGGTCAGCCATGCTTGCAGACACTGCACTACCAACTCATAACCATGAGGTCAGGCCCACACGCAGACACTTCACTGGCCAACACATACACACACACAAAGGGTTTGGCCACCCTAAACCCAGCAAGTGGTTCGCTACGTCACAGGCAGGGTTTTACAAACACAGCACAGACAACAAATAACCTCACCACACAAATCATGGTAAACAAGAATACTGAGGCAATGGTAAAGGAGATACCTTTGCTCTTTTACAATCCAAGCCCTACACCACCAAGTCCAAAAAGATAGTGCACCTGTCAAGGCCGAATTGTGTTATACAAACACAACAACAACATTAAATGTGCATTACCTAGATAGACAGAGTCCACTTCATGCAAACTAGAGATTCATATAGCAGAATCTTCTCAACACCTCATAATGAAAACTTCCTGCATCCAGATTTGCTCCAGTTTATAATCCTCACATTAAGGAGAAAACAGATTGCTACCAAGGCTGATTTGAAAAGCAACAATCCCCAAGCTGCAACAGAATACACATTCTAAACAAATATTGAACCAAAAGATGGCAATGCCTCGTGCACAACAGTCAAGTAGATCCTAAATCTTTCCCATCATAGATGCGATCCGATGTGCAACAACAGAAGTGTTCTAAAAAACATAACAGCATCTTCCTGATATGATATGGCATGTCATTTATTTCTAGGCGCGACAAGACAAGGAGGGGGGACAGGAGGAGGACAAAACCACGATCTTACTAAGTCTTGTGTCAATCAGATCGCAAGAGTGTGGGTGGGATACCACCAGGGGGGGTGCAAGTAACTCGTAAGAGCTCCAGTTGGTGACTCATAAGTGCAGAGAGTCAGTGGTCTTAAGGTTTGCAGATACAGTCCGTGAGGTGGTTGGGAGGCCCGGAGGCAGTGCAAGGGCAACTGGTCATGCAGGAGCCTGGTGCCGTAAATTCAGTGGTAGGCCAGGTACACAGGGTGCGCAGCAGACAGGGACATCAGCAAGGGAGAGGGCGAGAGAAAGCGGAAGCGGAAAGGAAGGTCTTGAGTTGCTTCCAGAACCTCAGATGGTCCTCCTCAAGTTTGAGACGGGCAGGGAGGCTGTTCCAGAGGGAGGCCCCAGCCGAGGAGAGAGATCTACCCCCACTCTCTGCCTGGAGAAGCGTCTGACCCTCAGAGAGTTGGAGGTAGATGAGTGGAAGGCTCGAGAAGGAAGATGTTTAGGTAGAGAAAGTTGGATGTAGTGTGGTCCCCGACCCCAAAAAGTCTTGTTGACAATGCAGAGGGTCTTGAACTTGATCCTTGCAGCAACAGGGAGCTAGTGGAGAGATTTCAGGGCTAGGGCTAGAGAGATACGATCCCTTGGCTTGAGGCCAAGGACAAGTCTCGCAGTCCTGTTCTGGATACGTTATAAAGGGCAAAGAGTAGAGGCAGGCAGATTTAGAAAGAGGATGTTGCAGTAGTTCAGCCTATAGAGGACCAGGGCTCTGGAGACAGTGAGCTTCTGGGGGAAAGTGAGAAAAGGAAAAATACCTCTGAGGAGGTGCAGCTGATAGTGTGACTTCTTACAGATGTCCGAGATGTGAGGAGAGAAGGGGAGGGTGGAGTTGAAGATGACCCGAAGGTTCATAGCCTCACAAGAAGGTACTGCAGACCACCTCTTTTTGACTGCTTACTCTCTGTTCTCTCCTCCTATCCCTTCTCCCTTTTCCTATCTCCTCCCCTTACTTTCTTTTATGCACTTACTCTATCAAAATTGTCCCTAAACCTAGTATGATAGCAACCTCGTCTGTCTCCTCCCACCTCCCCTTACTGCCCCCCCAGCACTATCTGAAATGTTTTCCGCCCTAGTACGATAGTCGCTTGTTTTGTTCCTCCCCTCACTTTCTGCACCCCTCTCCCTCACCTTTTGTTTTTCTCCGGCTCTACCAGAAATGTCATCAGGCCTAGTACGGTAGTCACCTGTCTGTTTCCATTTCCTTCCCACTCTCCCTTCCTTATCTATGTCTTAGCTCTTGCACTATCTGAAATGTCGTCAGGCCGAGTACGATAGTTAGTTTCACATCCTTACTGTTCATGGCCTGTAAGAATGTAATTGTATTTTCCATTGTTCCCTCCCTTGCCTTGAAGCGGTTTGAAACACATTGTGTATAGGCGCTATATAAATAAACTATCATATCATATCATATCATAGGTGAACATACAATAATCAATGTTTCAGTACCTCGTAACATGTCCAGCATCGCTGCGTCAAACCGTTACTTTTCCCCAAATCAAATGTATCTTCTTGTGACTCTCTATGATGCTCTGACGTGAATGTAACACACAAAATCATCCCTGCAGCCACGGTCACCAGCTGCAATGCTGTCATTCGGAGTTAACCACTCCCTCGCAGGCAAAATTGCTGAACTTCCTAAAGCAGAACTCTGAATTGAGATGAATCGTGAAACCTCAGTGGACCCACGGAGCAGGGCTCTTTCCTCACTGTAACACTCCACTTCCTTAATGACACGCTGTGCATAACGCTGCCAATGTTCTTCGATGTCATCAGTATCAAGGGATCTGCATGGAGTAAATAGCCCCTAAACTGCTCCCGACAGACTTCAACTCTGAGTCTGCTCCACTGTGCCCACTCCCAAACCTTTCAGCACCCCAGGCTTTAGGGCAACTGTGCTCAAGGCAACTCTGTCCCTCTCTCCTGCGCTGCACGTCAAAGGTGCCTCTCCCATAAGTGGCACACACTTTTAGATCTGGACAAACTCTGGCTGAGCAGCTCCTTGAGTTCATATCCCACTTATTCTGTGGTACACTGAGGAACAGGATGCTGCCAGTGTCCGTTCTTGTTTGCAGCAGCCAGCCAGCTGCTTGCCCCATGCAGTAATTTCCAGGCCAAGAAAACCTCAACTGCACATACGTTTCCTTCAACCTACTCCAACGTCTCTCCTAGGCTCCTAACGCTGCCTCACTGGGGCCCTGCTCATTAAGGACAACCAGGCTTCCCCAGCACTATACAGGTCTCTCTCAGGCCAACTCAGCCACCTTTGGTGGCCTGCCCAAAATCAACGGCCCAAATTTGCTTAAATGGGTTATCTTGCTGCCCATAGCAGCCAAGTTGCGCCCCCTGCTTTCCCCAGCCAACCAGTATTGCAATAGCCAGGGGTCAGCTTACCTTCAGGGGTGGGCGGGGTGCTGGTGGATGTTCCCCAGATGCTCCTTAAGGTCCAGCACTGTTTCATCTGCTGTCCTTTTCTCTGCCCTTAATCCTTATCTTGTTTCCTTCTCTTCCGGCCTGTCCATGGGTGATTTGAGTCTCCTCGTTGACAATGTTGAGAGGCAGCCTTCCAGAAAAGAAGAGCCCAGAGCCACAGGTGGGGTTAAGCTCTTTCTTAGGTTCAGGATACATGTATATGGGCCAGAGCTTAGTAGGAACACAATTGGGTAAAGTAGATGGGAGAAACATATATCAGCCCCCTCATTAGATGCCCAGTCTCTCACCAACTGACAACCTCAGAATCCCCAGCACACAAAACTCCAGCACTCACCACATTCTAAGGTATTCTACTGACAGAGGGAGGACACACCAATTCATCACACAGCAGACTAGGACACAACAATCACATTACTGCAACAAAAGTATTAGATGAAGCAGTTGTAAAAATTAGCAAAGCTCAAGGAGCTTTGGACTTTTTGGATCTATCTGATCTATCAGATCCACTCGGCCTGGAGGGGGTGTAGCCCTGATCTTTCCTGAGTGCGTTCCTGGCACTATCATTCCCACTCAGATCTACTCCTCTTTCGAAGGCCTTGTCTGCAGGCTCTCAATCTCTCCTAGTCACTCTATTACTGTTGCCACTCTGTACCGGCCCCCTGGTCAAATCACCTCTTTTCTCTCTGAGTGGGCTGTCCTCTCCTCCTCCCTCCTGGCCTCAACCACTAAACTCCTCCTCCTTGGTGACCTAAACTTCCACCTCGATTCTCCCTGTCCCTCATCCCTGCTCTTTCGCGACCTCTGCGATTCCCTTTCCCTCTCTATTCTTCCCTCTGGCCCGACGCACTGTGCAGGACACACACTTGATGTCTTGATTTGTATTTGTATTTGTTTTATTTATATAGCGCAGCCTGCCCGAAGGCAACCGGGCGCATATCTTCAACAGTAAATTACAAGAATGACATATATTCAGACGAGTGGTTACAATCATGGCAGAATTACAGTTAACATTGCAAACTATTTATATACAATGGAGCAGTATCATGAAAAAGCAGTAAGTAGTCCCCACGGTCATCGTGACCGTCAAACTTTACCCATTGGTTCATGTGTGGTGGCTAGCCAGAGCTTCGCTTTGTGTTTGAATAAGTTAAATGATGGTAGATTTCTGATGGCGCGTGGCAAGGTGTTCCAGAGTTTGGCCGCCTCGACTGGGAAGCTAACACCTCCGGCTGTTTGCAGCTTAAATCTGGGGATCGTGAGACCTTGAGTTTGGGCAGATCTAAGAGACCGCATTGGAATCTACTGGATGAAGCAGGAAGCTAGATAAATAGGGGCCTGGTTATTTACGCATTTGTAGGTGAGGGCCAATGCTTTCAGGGAAATCCTTTGGGAGACTGAAAGCCTGTGAAGGTTCTTCCTAGTTTCTGAGATGTGGGCTGATCTGGGGATGTTGAGGGCTGCTCTGATGGCACTGTTTTGGGTGATCTGGAGTTTGTTGAGGTTCTGTTGATTGGTGCCTTGGTATATAGCATTGCAATAGTCCAATTTGGACATAACCAGTGTCCTGGCCAAGGTGATGCAATTTTGTGTGGTGAGGAATGGTCGGCAGGCTGTGATCAGCTTTCAGGTGTAGGCCGAGGCGGCTACAACTGCATTGGTTTGTCGGGCAAGGGAAAGTGTGGAATCGAGGTAGATTTCTAAGGTTTTAGTATCTTTAGATACTTTGATGGAGTTGCCGTCAATATTGAAAGAGCTGAACAAAGGGTTCAGTTTGTTTAGTCTCTGTTGTGTACCCAAGATGAGGAGCTCTGTCTTATCATCATTGAGACACAACTCGTGTTGGGCCATCTAAGCTTGGATGACTTAGTAAATGTAATTCAGAGCTTTGGAGTCAACAATGTAGTCACCTGTAATGGGAATGAGTATCTGGGTGTCATCCGCATAATTAGTGTAGGTGACGCCCAGATAGTCAAGCACATCAAACAATGGTTTGGTAAATACATTGTAACGTGTGGGGGAGACACAAGACCCCTGAGGGATTCTGCAGGGGACTGAAGCAGGATCTGCAGAGGAGGTAGGTGAAAAGACTCTCATATGCCTATTGTCTAGGAATGACCTAATCCAATTAGTGGCATTGTCCGAGAAATGGGCAGCAGATTTCAGGTGCTGACAGAGAATTTGGTGATTGACCAGATCGAAGGCTACGGATAAGTCCAATAAGAGTAGGAGGGCTAGTTTGCCATTGTCTTTCAGATCCTCAATTAGAGTTTTAAGGTCTAAAAGATCTCCTCTGGCCTCCCTCTCTCTATCCCTCTGACCACTCCTCTCTCCTGGAGTGACCATTGCCTTCTCTCCTCCCATCTCTCATGCTCTTCCCACCTAGCCAAGCCCACCCCAACACTTCCACCTACCTTCTCGGACATCCAACCTATGAAGAGTGTGTCAGTTGAGGCTTTCGCTGACACCTTCTCTCACCCCCTCCTCCTCTGGCTGACTCACACCCTGACATAGCCCTGTCCCTACTCTACTCTTCTATTTCTGATACTCTTGATGCTCTTGCCCCTGTCATGAGGATCTGCTTGAAGTTCAAAGCCAAGTGCAATTCCTGGTATGACTCGGACCTAGCTACACTTAAACGTAAGTGTAGGGTGGCTGAGGGGAAATCGAGGGCTTCTTGCTCATCCTCTGACAAACTGACCTGTTGCCTGCTCCAAAGGCCATACCGACTCTCTGCCCGCACCAAGAAGAGAGTCCACATTCAAGCCTGTGTCTCTGCGGCATCTAACAACTGGCCTCTCACTTTATCTCAAAAACCCAGGACATCTTGTCCACCCTCTCCTCCCCTCCCCCTCCCTCTTCTATTCCCTCTGAGTCTGTGCTAGCTGACCCGCCCTTCACCACCCCTCCAACCTCCTTCTCGTCCTTTCCTCTTTTCTCCCCTGATGAGGTTGCTAGACAAGTCCGATCTATGAAAGCCTCGTCAAAACACGTTCATCCATGTTCCTCTAAAACCATCAAGGATCACATTGACACCCTCACTCCGGCCCTTGCCGATTTTTGCAACCAATCCTTTGCCTCAGGATCCTTCCACTCCCCTCTGAAGCACTCCCTTGTGCATCCTCTTCTCAAGAAACCCACAGCTGATCCTTCCTGTCCTGCTAACTATTGCCCAATTTAAATTACTCCCTTTCTGGGCAAACTCCTGGAAAAGCTGGCCATCTCTCAGCTTAACCTTCATTCCGATTCTGTTGGCTGTTTCCGTGACCATCAATCTGGCTTCAGAGCTGTCAGAAGCACAGAAACTGCTCGCCTGAACATCCGTGAAGATCTGCTCTCCATCCTTGACTCCTACGTTCCCTCTGTCCTCATCCTACTTGATCTCTCTTCTGCCTTCGACACAGTCAACCATACCATCCTGCTCAACCGTCTCCGTGATAACCTGGGTATCACTGATCAGGCTCTGGCCTGGCTAACCTCTTTCCTCTCTGATCGACCCTCCCAGGTCCAACTTGGGTCCTTTCTATCATCTATCTTCCTCTCTACCTGTCGTGTTCTCCAGGGGTCTAACCTCTCATCCTGGCTTTTTAACCAATAACTGGCAACTCTCGACCTCTGCATTGCCATTTTCTGCTCAAAGTTCCAGTGCTATGCTGATGACACTCAACTCATTTTCCGGCTGCCCTCGGTCACCTCCTCTCCCTCTCTCATCTCTGATTGCCTTACTGCCATTAAAGATTGGTGTGCCGCCAATGATCTTTGTCTTTGTCTGAATGCCAGAGATCCTTCTCATCAGCATAGCTTCACCATCCTTTCCCCTCACTCTCTGGCCAGCGTCCCTTGGCCCTCCTCCTACCCCCACCTGCGAGGCTAAGAACCTCAGGGTCATCTTTGACTCCACACTTTCCTTCGCTGCCCACATCTCTGAGGTTTCTAAAAAGTCAAACGAAAGTGGAGTGAAGTGGTCCTTGGTGGTCACACTACGTGCTGGCAGTCTGTTTTCTATTGCAAGCCAGGAGGCAGAGCTTTGACACAGGAACCTGCGCCTGCCTATAACTAGTTGGAAACAGCGCGGAGCGCGCGTGGACGAAAGTGGAGTGAAGTGGTCCTTGGTGGTCACTCTACGTGCTGGCAATCTGTTTTCTATTGCAAGCCAGGAGACGGAGCTTTGACACTGGAACCTGCGCCTGCCTATAACAAGTCGGAAACAGCGCAGAGCGCGCACGGACGAAAGTGGAGTGAAGTGGTCCTTGGTGGTCACTGGTGGGACAGGGTGGGCTGGTGCCCCGCTGTCCGCGAGGAAAAAGAGACACACCTGCTGGATCAAAACACCTCGCCACTGACTACTGGGAAGTCGCGGTAAGGAGAATTAGGTCTTTATCTTTTTCTTTGTGCATGTACGTCGTGAGCCCTGTGATCGCTGTTGTAGTCGCTTGATAAACACAAACACAAACAACATAAGACGTAAAATCAAACTAAGGCTCGAACTCCCATTGCGTACTAGCCTGCACATAGCCGCTACCAGCTTCCAACATGAGGACCGGATCATTGACTAAAACCCGCGCACAAGTAAAATGCGGGCTCGCACAAGCAGCGTTAGAAGAAATACAACCGTCAACAAGTCCAACAACGCTAGCTGAGCAAGCAAGCGAAATGCACGATAATGCCGCCCTGAAGGAAACAATTACACCTCATCGCGGTATCCTCACCACGGCAGTGCAAGACACGCTAACCCCCTCCCACACACACCAGGTCTCTAGGAGTCTGAAAATTGGCACCAGTGACACATTGTATGGCGAACAGACTATAAGTATACTGTCAGATGAAGAAGCCGATGATGACAGGGAAGAGACCTTTGCAAGTGAGAGTGAAACGGAAGGGTTGCAGGAGGCAGATTGTGCGGAAACCCATAAACACAGCAATGTAACCAATCTACAGAGATGCGAGCCAAGTGAGTCAGAAACAACGCGAGAAGCCGCAAAGACGGCGGAAGCGCAGAAAAGAGAGGCAGACTCAAAGGTTAATCAGAGAGGTCCAACAAAGCTTAATGAGACGCCCTGCCTAGCAATGATACATTGCTCACAAATACATGAAAGCCCACTACAGGTGACAAAATCTAGCAAAGCTACAAATAGGACAGAGGGATCTACCCCTCCTGCCAAGAACTCATTACACCTGGTATTAGCTTTTTGCAAAACACATGTGGATGCAGGACTTCAAACTACGAAAACTAAGGAGATCCCCCAATACCATCATAAAGAGAGGCACGTCTAACGGGAAAAACTGACGCGGAAAGTCAAGAACCCTAATACCCTAAACAAGAAGCAGAGCGGGAACAGCCTTCTTGAAAGCAATAAGTATACACCAGAGACGGCGACGAAGGAAAACTCCACTAGTAAAAACGTCTTTTCAGAGGGGGAAGCTACCTGTCTCTCACAAAAATTTGGGAAATTGCCACATCCTGGCTCATCTTTAAAGCTGTTGGCTTGGCTAAAAGTTGCAGAGATGCACAAACCAACTCTGGGAACCCATAGCGAACCGAAGACAAGAAAAGATGTACAGCTCTCTAAAGAGAGACCAGCGTATGATGACAGCATGGATAGACGGTCACCAAGTGCCTCCCTAATAGCTACCTCAACGAATGAGGATTTGGATGAAATCTGGGCCCATACAGAGGCGTGGAAAACGAGAATGGAGCCTCAAAATTGCATACAGATGCCTCAGCGGAGAGACTCTCTTGGGATCGCTGATCAAGTACTAAAGGACCTCGCTGAGTTAAACTCGAAACTGGCCCAATCAAAGCGAGCCACTACATCAAACACATGTGGGAGAATGACCCCATTCTCAGACTGGACCCAACAAAAGGACAAGTACATCAGTGAAATATTGTCCCTAGAAATAAACACCCCATCCTTTGAGGCATGAAATGGCGAGATCATATCATCACAAAAGAGATCTCGAGGTGCGGAAAGCACGGAAAGAGAAGCGTGTGGGCTAAACAAACGCTTTAAAAGTGGAAATAAAACAAACACAAATGAAAGCTTGCTGGACGCAGAGGTCCACCCTCCTAAAAGACCACAAGAAGTAACGGCCGGTAGCACTTCATTGGATGTAGACAACAGCGACTTTTCTCCTGAGAAAATAAATAGATCTGCTCAAGGTTCAAACAATCGTCGATGGAGAAAACCAAGCTCTGCCCAAGCTATGCCAGCGCTAGTGGAGACCATAATCGCAAAACTAAGTCCAACTCTGATGTCGGCAACTACCATAGCTGTAGCACCATTACTAAAACTTTATGAAAATTAAAACGATAATGTTCGAGATCAAGTGACTTTGGTTGCCCTTCTTAATTCGAAAATTGTAAAACTAGAAGCCGACCTATTGGAAATGACAGCACAGATCACCATGACGAGACGAGGCAATAAAATCTCGCTAACAACATTAAAGGAATCCTTAAGAAATAACCCGGAAGACAAGATACTCCTTGCGGAAGTAGAGAAACAAGCACTCCTTTTGTTACAAAAAGAACGAGAACCTATGAAGAATCCTGACCCAAACTTAAGAAGTTCTGAACTCAGTGCATTAAATGCGATTGCGGTGATCCCTGGCACAAGTGGTCAGTCTCTCAACAAAAAAAAAGAAAATCCACAAATAGCAGAAACGACGGGGCCACCTATGAAAGCCTTACTTCAGAACTGCTCCTATGATAAAGAACTGACAATCAGTACAGATGATAAAACCACCTTGGAAAAAGAGAGTGCAAAAACCGTGGTGCCCCCGATACCGACCTTAAATGAGTACTGTCACCCGACCCAATCAACAGTAATGGAGGAGTCAACAGATGACCCAATGGTAATAGAAAAAAGGTCTGAAAACCAACACCTTTTAAAAGAAGTGCCTTCTGAACAAAAAACCAAAATCAGAAGAGCAAAGAAACTGAGTCGTTCGATATATTTGAAAAACCGAAAAACCATGTGGACCAAGCAATAATAATCAAAGAGCCCGCTGAAGACAAAAAAAACAAGGCAAATGTAAAAAAAAGTCCAAAAACCTTCAGTCACTCAAAAACAAAACTTCAAGAAATACTGCAAACTTTTTTAGAAATATCAAAGCTCTGAACATTACGGTAAACAACACGGAGCAAATGGGAAAGAACAACAGGGAAGGTACAACAGGTCTGGCGCAGCGGACCAAAACGATTTAACTATAAACCAAAACAATGGGCCTAAGGAGAATAGTGACCCAATAATGGTTGATGACGATGATACTGACCCTGAAGAACTACTAAATTTATCAACTGCGTGGGGGCTTAATAGTCGGCATGGAAGTGCCACCCTGCGGCCCCCGGGGCAGCTGTTGCGCTGTTCCCGGCCTCGGTTCCATGGCGTCCGTGGGCTGCTCTTGGTCAAGTCCAAAACGGGGTGGCACCCTGAGCGGGGTCCCCCTTCCCTCCACGGGTCTATAGCCGCTCATAGGGTCCAGCCTTGAGTGCCATGGCGTTCGTGGGTTGCTCCCGGTCCTCGGCCCAGTGCCTCCCGTGTGCGGTCAAGTCCAGAACGGGGTGCATGTGTCAAGGGGCGCTCGTAGTGGCCGGGCCCGAGTTCCACAGCGTTTGTGGGTCAGTCCCGGGGGGCAAGGCTCTAACGTGGAGGGAGAAGCTCTAAGGGGGCCCGGCCGGAGCTACGGGGTGGCCGGGGCTGCTTCCAGCCACCCCCCCTGCCTCTGTCTCAAAGGTCCCCGGGCCCAGCGCTGGTCGCGGGGAGCCCCGGTGGGAAAAGCTCTAAAGAGGCCCCGCCGAACCCCCGGGGCGGCTGGAGGGGCTGGCCCCTGGCCTTGCGTGCCTGCCTCGTGAGTGGGTTAACCGGCCCCCCGCCCCCCCAAGCCCGGCGGCGGTGCCGGGGAGCCCCGGCGGCTTCCCCGTCCCTCGCCGGAGGGAGAAGCTCTAATGCGGAGTGGGGGAGGCTCCAAGGCGGCCCGGGCCAGGGGCTCCAGGCTGCTGCAACAACCCTGGCCTTGGGCACCGCATTGATCCCGTCCCCCGGGCCCGGCGGCAGTTCCCGGGGAGCCCCGGCGGCATCCCCGTCCCTCCCCGGAGGGAGACGCTCTAATGTGGAGTGTGGAAGGCTCTTAAGGTGGCCCGGGCTGGGGCTCCAGGCTGCGGCAACAACCCCGTCCTTGGGTGCCGTGTCGATCCCGTTCCCCGGGCCCAGCGGTGGTTCCCAGGGAGCCCCGGCAGCGTCCTGTCCCTCGCCGGAGGGAGAAGCTCTAATGCGGAGTGCGGGAGGCTCCAAGGCGGCACGGGCCAGAGCTCCAGGCTGCTGCAACAACCCCGGCCTTGGGCGCTGCGTCGATTCCGTCCCCCGGGCCCGGCGGCGGTTCACGGGGAGCCCCGGCGGCATCCCCGTCCCTCCCCAGAGGGAGAAGCTCTAATGCGGAGTTGGGGAGGCTCTAAGGCAGCCCGTGCCGGGGCTCCAGGCTGCAGCAACCACTCCGGCCTTGGGCGCCGTGTCGACCGACCCCTGGACCTGCCCGGCAGGCCCCTGGGGACCCCCGGAAGGGTCCCCGTCCCTCCCCGGAGGGAGAAGCTCTAATGTGCAGTGGGGAGGCTCTAAGGCAGCCCGGGCCAGAGCTCCAGGCAGGCGCCCAAAGCCGGGCTGCTGCCACCCAGCCCTGTGCGCCTGTCCCTCACCGGGCCCAGCGGCAGCGGCGGCGGTCCCCGTGCCTCCCCGGTGGGAGAAGCTCCAATGCGGAGGGGGAGCTCTATGGCGGCCTGGGCCAGAGCTCCAGGGAGGTGGCCGGGCGGCTGCTGCAACCTGGCCTTGGGTCCTACAAAGGTCCCCACGCCCGGCGGGGTCCCCGTCCCTCCCCGCAGGGAAAAGCTCTAATGTGGCAGGAGAAAAGCTCTGAGGCGGCCCGGCCGGAGCTCGAGGAGGCCCTGCCGGTGCTGGCCGATGCCTGCCCTTGGGCACCTGCCGGCCCTCGGTTCTTTGCCAGGCAGGTCCGGGGCCCACAGAGCACTTCCCGTCCAGGCCCATTGGAATGCATGGCCCTACCAGATGGCCGCTCTCCGAGGCCGGCCATCTGGTGGTGGGCCATAGGAATGACTGCAAGGACCAGATGGCCGGGCCGCTCTGGAAGTCCGGATGGGCGTCAATCTGAAATTTGTCTCCAGTTGGGTCTATAAGGAGCCAGGGCGGTTTCGCCGAGAGGTCCCCCTCTGTCGTTCCGGGCGCGCGCTTTAGAAGAAAGCTCAGTCACCTTCCTGCGGATTACTATAGACAGGGGGGAGAGGGACCTGTCTGCGCGTCCTCCAGGGTATTTTTCGCCGCTGGCTGCCCGGCCCGGGCTCCGGGGCGAAACCACCGCACCTCCCCGGGCCCGGCCGGCCGGGGGGCCGTGCCCCGCGCAGCGCCCCAGCAGATACTGGCCTGCTGGGGGCGCTCTTTCCCGAGCACTGCATGCGATTGATTTGGTGCACTTGGTCCATCTAGGGTTGGACTGCTTGGCCAGCCTCGGCTGTTGTTTCAAGCAATTTGCTTCTACCCGCCTTGGGACCGTGTCGAAGGTATGCCCCCGTCTTTGGGGAGGACCCCCGCGTGGGTGGCTCTCCCCTCCGAGCAGAGCGAAGGCCGATCAGCCCGGCAGCTTCCCCAGTGGTCCGATCAGAGTGGATGGGGTCAGGTGGCGCTAGCTAGCCCCAGCGCGGGTGTGCCTACCGCAAGCCACGACGCGGCCCCTGCTCCACCGAGCACGTTTCTCCAGCAGCTCGGGACGCACGTTCCGTGTGGTGCCCACCCCCTGCGTCGGCGCTCCGGTGGCGGCGTTGCGGGCGAACCCCCTACCGCTCCAAGTTGTGCCTGGGCCTGGCCTCTCCCTCCCACCCACCCTGCATGGCGGAGCAGGCCGGGCTGCCGTCGCCCGCGTGACCGACCAGTCCGCCCCAGGGCCCGATGCTCGGGTCCTCCACCGACCCCCCAGCAGGGCCCAAAGGTCGGCTCCGAGGCGGGCACGCGGCTCCCCCGTTGCCACCCTCCAGCAGGTGCGGCTACATGGTTGATCCTGCCAGTAGCATATGCTTGTCTCAAAGATTAAGTCATGCACGTGTAAGTACACACGGCCGGTACAGTGAAACCTGCGAATGGCTCATTAAATCAGTTATGGTTCCTTTGATCGCTCCATCTGTTACTTGGATAACTGTGGTAATTCTAGAGCTAATACATGCCGACGAGCGCTGACCTCCCGGGATGCGTGCATTTATCAGACCAAGACCAATCCGGGCTCGCCCGGCCACTTTGGTGACTCTAGATAACCTTGGGCCGATCGCACGTCCCTGTGACGGCGACGATGCATTCGGATGTCTGCCCTACCAACTTTCGATGGTACTTTCTGTGCCTATCATGGTGACCACGGGTAACGGGGAATCAGGGTTCGATTCCGGAGAGGGAGTATCTCCTCACCGAGCCGGCCCCTGAGCCGCCGCGCGGAAGTGTCCAGATGACAAGGACTCATCACAATGTCACCCACAAAAAAGCGCGATTGAAAAAGACGCTATTAGCTCTGAAAAAAGAGTCATTTCTTGGCCGCTTTCGCCACCAAAAGTGCAGCCTAAAAAGAAGGGAAAAAATGTGACCGGATCAGAAACAACAAGATTTCTAACCCTAGAGGAAAAACCGATGAAAGATGCTCAACAACTAGAATACAAGCTGAGCTCTAACATCGGATCTCACACAAGTCCAGCTCTAAATAGATCCACCCAAGAAGAAAGAGCTCAAACTGTTCTAAACGAAGTAGGAAGCACGATCAAGGCAAATGCTGGTAAGTTAAAAAAGTCTGACAACGGGGAGCGCCAAACCCCCCCCCCCCTAAATCAAGAAGCCCCAATCCAGCTTCAATCCTATCGAATTCTAGTTGAAAAAATGGAACATAGGAAAAAAGACATTCCCCTCAACAGATATTCGATACTGCAGCTCTTTCAAACGATTCCGGTTCTGAGAATGCTCAAAAGTGCGCAGATCGATCGAGTAGAAATCATTGCCGATATGAATCAAAAGTTTGTGCTATTGCACATCAAAGAAAAGAAAGATGCTCAAACGATAATGACGTGCGAACGCCAGCTGCTGGAGGCTGGTTTCCAGGTATACGAGGTACATAACACCTTGGAAAATGAGGAAAACCCTACAAATAAGGAACAAAACCCTCTAATAAAAAAGATTAACGTCATCAAACCTAATATAGTTGGACCGAACGAAAATCGCCAAGATGCACAAGACACCCACAACCCTCCACTAAAGGAGTCAGAATCTATCCGACTACTCTCAATAGAAGAAATAAAACAAAAAAAATTAAGATTACAGTGGAGAATGGGGTAACGAAAGAGAATATTGCAGTCGCGGACGATGAACTCAGAAAAATGAAAGAGACGACAAATGATTGGTCCTGGATCGCAAAATCACTGAATAAACCGAGTTCAAGTTAATGCCAAAAACAAAAATCCAATATTGTGTTCGCTTCATGGAACACAAGAGGTTACTCACATTTACTGAGGTCTATCCCCGAAGCTCTAACGACAACGGACGTGATATGTTTACAAGAAACTTGGCTAACCAAAATGCCATGTGTAGAAGGCTATAAAGTCTCTGTAAACCCAGCATCACAAGGAAACAAGGGCCGTCCGACATCAGGCCAAATGATCCTCGTAAAAAGAAATTGTGGGCTAAGAATTAAATCAGCTGAAATAACCACCATTCACTTAATGAACATATACTGGAACACACCTGTAGGAACCCATCAGAAATTTGCAGATGAAATACTGGAGACATTGGACAACTTGCTTACATCTGTCCAGAACGCGTGCATTATAATATGTGGTCTGTATCTCCCAGACTTCCACCGCCCCAAAGTTTTCACCTTATCCTCCGTGAAACCCAACCTCTTTCCCTCCGATGCTGCGCCCATCCTGAATGAATGTGTACCAAAATCCTCGCCCTTTTCTCCTAACACCCGCAGAGCCTTCCGCAATACCCCCAAAACTTGTGCCCCTGAAACCGATGACCCATCCTCATGCTTGAACACCAAGCCTGTCTTCCGCCCACACCGCTCCTTCCACAACCTAGCTACCAGCAATGGGCATAAATCCTTGCTCCCCCGCCCCAACAAAACCCAGGAACCCTTTCCCTTCTGGTCCGTTTTAGACTTATTAATCCTTATGTCCAAACCCAATTCTGTAATGTGCACATCCTCCCACTGCAGACCCCCAGACCCCCCTTTTCCCCCCACCAACTCCGAAACCCGAAAGGCCCCGAAAAATAACCAGGTAAAACATGTCGCAAACAGCTCCCCCTCCCATACCGACCAGCAAACTCCCCCTACTGTCTTAACCAACCTCTGCAGCAATTCCGCCGATATTGGGCTCCTCCTGTCCTAGTCCCTCTTACTTTCCATTGCCCATCCTTCCAACATCCTACTCGCCATTTCCCCCCCACTCGGCTGAAAACCCCACAACCACTTCCCGTAAAAAGCAATTCCTGCTAACTTCCCCGCTATAGTCTCTCTTGACCAGCCCCTGTCCATACACCTCAGGAGGAAATTCACAACATCATCCCTCCTCCTCTCTTCCGCATCCCATCTGCCCTTCCAACTACGCGCTCCCCCCCCAATAAAATCCTCCCAGGCCCTCCTGTATGCCTCCTTAGACGCCCCGGCCAATGAACCCTCCACCAAAGCCAGCGCTCTCATCTTCCTATCTTCCACAGCTCTTCGGGAATCTGCTGCCCCTCCTGATCTGCCTCTGGAGCCAATCCATGGAATCTCTGCCATTGAAAACGAGATAATGCATCAGCGATGCCATTATCCTTCCCTGGCACATGTGTTGCCTTAAACACCACATTCAGTTCCATGCATCTCAGCACAAACTCCCTCATGAGTCTTGCCACCCTCTGATCCCTTGCTGACTGCCTGTTTACCACGTGGACCACGCATTCATTGTCCACATTGAAATTCACTTTCCTATCCCGCAAATCCTTCCCCCACAGCTCCAATGCCACCAGTAGTGGGAAAAACTCAATGAATGCTATACTCCTTCCCTCCTTCAACCACAGTTCAGGCCATTTCTCCACACACCATTTTCCCCCCCAAAACACTCCGAAACCCCCTGCTCCTGCTGCGTCCGAAAATATCTGTACCTCCCATGTCACCGGGTCCCCCTGCAACCACATTGACACCCCATTAAACTTCTCCAAAAAACGCAGCCAAATTCTGCAGTCCTCCCGCACTGATCCCGATACTCTTATCCGGTGATGTGTGCACTTTGCTCCCGCCATAGCCCTCGCCATGTTTCTACAAAACGTCCTTCCTGGGGCTACCACCTTAGATGCAAAATTCAGATGCCCTACCAATCTCTGCATGTCAACCAGCGTCATTTTCTTGGCCCCCACCGCCTTTTCCAGCAACACCACCAGTTTGCTCACCTTGTCGTGCGGCAAGCGTGAGGTCATAGCCACTGAGTCCAGTTCAATTCCCAAAAATGTCAATACCACTGCAGGCCCTTCTGTTTTGTCTTCCGCTAACGGCACACCCAACTCCTCCATTAGCTCCTGAAACAACTTTAGCATCCCTCTGCACTCACCCTCTCTATCTGCCCCGCTAATGAACAGAAAATCGTCCAGATAGTGCAGCACATTCTCCCAACCCGAGTTAAATGAAAAAACCCACTGTAGGAATGAGCTGAATTGTTCAAACAGCGCACACGAAATTGCGCACCCCATTGGCAAGGCTTTGTCTATGTATATGCAATCCTCAAACTGCAAACCCAGCAACCAAAAATCCTCCGGGTGCACCGGCAGTAACCTGAACGCCGCTTTGATGTCACACTTGGCCATGAAGGCCCCCCGCCCTTCTTTCCTTACCAGCTCCACTGCCTGGTCAACACTTGCATATACAACCCCACATTCTTCCGGGGCAATGAAATCATTCACTGACATGCCCTCCGGCCAAGACAAATGGTGTATTAATCGAAACTCCCCCGGAGCTTTCTTGGGCACCACCCCCAATGGGGATATGACTAGGTCACCCGGCAGGTCATCAAATGGCCCCACGATCCTTCCCGCCGCTATTTCTTTGCTCAATTTTTGCCTTACCACTTCAACATTTTCTTTGGCTGACTTCAGATTTTCAGCCCACCGGCGCACCCTTGGGCCCTGATACCCCAATCTGAAACCTTGACTGAACCCCTCACTCAAAATCTTCGCCCCATCCCTGTCCGGATAAAATTGTAACCATTTTTGCAGAACCCCCACCTTAATTGGCGTAAAAGCTTTTCCCCACAACCCCTCTGCCCGAACCTCTCCCCCTCCCCCTGTCTCCCTGTTGGAAGCACTGCGTAAGCGGGTGTTTTCCACCACACTTGCTACACTCATGCCTGAACCTACACAGGGTCCTTGTGCAGCCGTCCTTGTTGAATGCCCAACATGCTGCTGAGGACTGCCCTCTGCCCCCTCCCCCCGCCCCTTCATGGGCGGGGCGACCAAGAAAGGGCTGGAAGGGCACCGGCAGCCCACTTGCTGTGTGCAATGTCGGGGCAGGCCGCGTTGGAGCCATCCAATGCAGCCAAAGATCCATATCTATCTCCCCCCAGACCGCTTGACTGTCCTCCGCCATTCTCGCTCTGAATTCCTCGTCATACCTCACCCATGCAAAACCCCCAAAACTCGTGAAAGACTTCCGAATTACGTCCATATATTTAAGTAGGGCCACACAACGCTCAGGAAATTTTTCACAATAAACACTGGCATAAATGATAAATGCCGACGTCCAATTCTCAATGGTCACCGGTAACCTTGGTCGCGCAGCCAGTTCCCTCTCCTCTTTTTTAGACCCCTCCTTAGCTCTCACTTCCCTATGGAGCAATTTAAAAACGTCTACAAATTCCCCCGCCTGAATCTTCTCCCTGGTCGCCGCCATCAAGTGCGCCCCCAACGGTTTTGTTATCCCCATGTATGGCAATCTTTTCTCCTTTCCTTTCACTTCAACCTCCTTTTCTTTTCCCCCTTTCACCTCGAGCCCCAATGGCTCCACCACCTTGTCCGTTTGAATCTCCACTGAGCAAATGCTCTTCTCAACCCCCAAGGCTCCAATGGCCTGTACAACAACTTCTTTCCTTAGCCCTTGCAAACGCGACCCTTCATTTCCCGTCCCCCCTCCTGGGACCCCAGATGACCATTCCCTTTCCCGCTCACCTCTTTCTGCACCCGCCGTCTGCTGCCTTGCGTCCACACCAATGCTCCTCATCTCCTTCCTTATCGGGCTCCTACTGCGGGGACAAAACATGTCAGCAGACTCACCCAGCCAACCTTTCCCCTGCCCTCTTGCCCCCTGACCCCCCTGCGCCTGTCTTTCCATATCCCAAGCCCAACTTCTTCTCTCCTCCCCCCTTTCCCCCGCCGTCCTATAACCATCCACCTCCCACTGCCCCACATAATCCTCAAAACCCATTTCATCACCCATCAAATACCATTGTGGCTGCGAGCTCGTGCCCCAGTCGAGTTGCTCTTCTTCTTGCGAGCCCGGGGTGTCCACCCCGCCACTCCTTTGACGTCTTCTCGGCGGGGCCGTGGAAACCCCTGCCTGGTCCTCTTCTCTCGGGCGAGGCGCTCTGACCTCCACCCTGGGGTCTTCATTGCTAGGGGCCGTACTGCACCCTCTAGGCTCTCTGTACGCTGACCCAGTAGGGGCCACTCTCAAACCCTCTACTTCCATTTGACCAGCGAGGGCTGCGCAGTGCCCTCCGCCCTCACTCACCCTACCCGGGGGGGCAGTTCCGCACCCTGCCCTATCCACCTCAATTGATGGGGACCTCCCTCTCCTTCTCCCACCCGCACTCTTCCGTAGGTATTTCCCCCCTCTTCCCCGCCGCCCTTGCACCCCCTTCTGCACCTCAACCATAGCCCCACCGTGGTTCCTTTGAGCCACCTCCATTTGCGCACTCGCTGCTCCCTTAGTGCTATCCCTCATTTCCTCCCCACGTGGCTGCCCACCCGAAATCCTTTCTTCCCCGGACGCCCTCCTGTCTATCTCCCTCCTCATCTTCCTGCCCCTGGATTCCCAAACCTCCCCTCTCCCCGCTGCGGAGGTGCAATCCACCACCGCTGCAAGAGCCCCATCAGCTGCCGCTCTCCGCTGCGGCCTACCCCCACTTGTCTCCCCTTCACCCGTGACCTCCCCCACCACCCCCTCCAGCTGGGCCTTAGTTGCCCTGCTAATTATGGCCAGGGCCTCCCTCAGCACCCTCGCATCCACCAACCCCTCCCTGCTTGCACCTTGTCCCACCATCGTGCACCAACACTTACTGGCGCACTAACTATGCCCCTTGTCGCTCCCTGCTACCTAAGCCCCCGAGCCGGGACCTACCCGTGGCCAGAAAAGCCCCTAGTAGAGGAGAAACCCCCACAGAAATTGCTCTAACCACTAAATACAAAAGGAGTTAAATAACCCCCGCTCCAAAAACAACCTTATTATCTCAATAAATGTTTTTTATTTTTTTTATTTTTTTGGGGAAATCCCCACACCTCGCCAACACCCCCAGTCCTAGATAGAACCCCTCCTACTAGCTCTCTTGCTGAGCTACTAATAAACCCACACAGGGCCCCCCCCCACCCACCACTGATGCTGGGAACCCCTGGAAAAAACCCTTTCCTTTCTCTCCTGTTGTGTTTTCTTTTTTTTTTTTTTTTATAACTGGCCCCCCCCATGCAATTCACTCCTCAACAGCCCGCCCCCTGGTGGCCCACCCGACGCACCGCAGTGCCTTGCAGCCACTTACAAGAAAAGGAGCGGTCCCTTTAAGAGGACCGCTCTGCCCCCTTAAGCCCGAAGGTCGACACCGCACGCGAGGACCTGGGAAGCCCGGAACACACGGGCTCTGACAACGGCCCCCCCAGCCGCCCCACTGCACTTGCACGCCCCGAGCGAAGCGGGCCGGAACCGGGTGCCTAAAACCCTCTGGGGCCCCCCCCTACAACCGCCCAATGAGGGATGTACCTCTTCCCCCCGCTCCCCGCGGCGCTCCGGCTCCCTCCCAGGCAACCCGAAACCCGGGAAACGAAAACCGCGTCCCCAGCTGGCACAACCCGCCCGCCCGGATAAACAACCCGCAGACGACGGCTCCGGTAAGAGGGGGGAGGAGGGGGGTAACTTATCTACGATACCCCCAAATATGCGGAGTCCGCAGACACACCTTTTTTTTTTTTATAATAACGTCGCCGTCACACCTCCTCCCTACCCTGCTATACCTGACCACCCGCCACTAAACCCTGGCTAGCCTCTACCTAAACTCCTCACTCGACCCTAGGCCCAGCTACAGGGAAGGCTCGGGAGCAGGCGACAGGACTTCACAATCGCCAAGTCCAACCGTCGCCTGCCTCCCGAACCTTCCCTGCCCCCTTAAATACCCCAGAGGGGCGCTCTGCCCCCACTGCCACTCGCTGGCCGTGTCCAGCGCCAAAAACTTCCCCGGGGGGAACGCTTCGCGTTACCCCCGGGGACCTCCTTCTGACAACACCGGTAAGCACAGACGTCCTCCCCCATTAAAGGTCTGTTTCTTTCCTTCAAAGGATGCCAACCCATCCACTGCCTTTTTATCCGTTTTCGCTCTGTGCAGCTTCTTCTGAACAACACTTGTCTGGCAGGACACAAGACTCCCTGAAGAAGGGCTTTAGTTTGGAGCACTTTCAGGTTATTGCTCATTTCTTTTTATTATGAAAACTATTAATCTTTTACTCCTTACCTTTCATTTTTTCTATAGTGAGCCGGCAGGCAGGGAGCTTTAGTGTTATGTTATTCGAAATCTGAATTTCTATGAATCAGGTACATCTGATATTATTGGCACTCTAGGTGTGGTGGTGGTCATGCATACTTTTTCTTGAGACTATTTATTTTGACTTCTTTAGGATTCTACTGACAGAGTTTGGATTACTTGTGGCTTTCTTTCCCTCTATAAACAGTGAACCTATTGCACATAGGATTCTGTAACTCTGTCACCAGATAACTATAGTATAACACACAAGGGTGACATAAGTTAGCAAGTCATTTTAATGCTTGGATTAAATCGGATCAATAGCTAAACTGTCTCTAGCCCTCATCGAAGGACTACGCTATCCCTAACAGGGATAGATAAAGAGGGAAATAAAACCTTCACTAAACTCAACTAATTTGATCATACAAAATTGAAAAGGAGTTTGGTAGCCCCTCTACTGGGAACAAACATAGGTCAAATACGCTGTTCTATGGAATTTCTTCCACACAGGAGGGTCTACAACCACGTTTTAGCTCGCTGCAGCCTTTACAGAGGAGAAATATCTATTTGCATATCAGTCTTTGTCCCACCCACAAGGGCAGTCCAGCACCGTAATGCTAGCCAAATCTCCTCTGACCAAGAGTACCATCAGCAACCCTAGACATGTGTTTCGGCCGTGATTGACCTCCTCAATGAGGTGAAGCAGAGCCTCTTTAATGTACAGTGAGCAAGGGGTCTACGTCTGGATTAAATTTGGTTACTTAGGGTGAAGCCCCAGGTTTCACAAAATTGAAAAGGAGTGTGGGATAATTTGGACATATAAGTATCCTTAATGCATGGTAACCACTGAGATGTTGCTGTTATTTCACCTCTCTGCTCATCTCCGATAACGCAGACTATATTATAGGTAAGAAACTCCCATGGTCTGTTGACTAGGTGCTCAAAAGAGGGTGGACAGGATGTCATTTAAAAAACAGACACAATATCAAAACACACCTAAAAAGGTAATTGTCGCTGGGCAAATCTGTCTGCATTTAAGGGTGGACTTTAGAATGTATGAGGGTACCTTACTCCTACTCTTCATGGATGCTCTCCTCAGGTGGCCAGGCAAAGGCCATTGCTCTTGGATCCTGAACCTGAGAGCAGAGAAGCGAGGGAGGATCACCTGTGTGGAGGGTCCTTAGGGATTGGAAGTGGGGTGCTCACAGGTGAGATGTGGTATTCCCCTTTTCCTATTAAAGACTAACCTAGCTCTCCCCCGGCCTTTATAGGCTATTGTAAAATCTCTCCCCTTTTTTCTCCACCTTTTACCTCTGACAGTACTGGAACGAGTAAGAGGCAACTAGGAGTAATGAAAACTAAAACCTCCTTTCACCACTCTAGTACTGGGACGAAGAAGATGCTTGTAGAGTGCTTTAAAGGTCAGTCATGTCCCTTTAATTAAGGTCAGGCAAGCGCAATTGAAGATCCACACCTGCAACCTGTTGAGAAGTTGCAGGTGTTTAAACAGGGATCCAAAGAGCAGCAACAGGCGCAATAGGGAGGCCTGGGTGGCAGAGACCAGCAAGGAACCCATGTTGTAAGGAGGCAGCTGTCGTGGCACCTGCGAGGAAGCCAGGATGCCAGCCGATGTCCCAGAGACCTGTGGAGGCCAGGGCAATCTGGGCTGTTAAGCTGCCACAGGCGTGGGAGCCTCCGCGTTGGAGATAGAGCGGCGGGAGCTGCAAGGGAGGAAGGAAGAAGTAAGGGCGTCATCCAGGTGTGGGCCGAAGCAGCAGAGCCATCCGAAATGCAAGCGGGGCTTGCAGAGGCCAGTCCGTTCACCTGAGAGGCAGGTGAGAAGAACTGGAGCCACCGAGGAGGAACGCCGAGGACCAGTGAGTGTCTAAGGCAAGTCACACAACACCGGGGTGCTCTTAGAAGGCTATGCATAGGCAATCAAGTGCTGTATGCGTTTATTGAATATCGCACTGAAAGAAACTTTGAAAAAAAACTGAACTATGTTTATTGAATACCGAACTGAATGAAACATTGAAACAGAGCCGAATAACACATATTGAATATCAAATTGAATGAGAACTTGAAACTGAGCTAAAGTGAGCTTATTGAGTAGAGAATTGAATAAAACATTTATGGGCAAAGCTAATAGCGGATGAAAGCCAAAAAGGGAAAGTGCCCATTTGAAAACATTTTACGGAAGAGAGCGCAAGTGTGAAAGAATGCATCCCTACACATTGTTTAGCTTTAGTTGTGAGGGCAAGGATAGGTTTTGGACATGGACAGACTTTTAAGTTGAACTCTTTGACTCAGACTTTCCTTAGGTTCGTTCAGGTAAGGAAATCCCACCTTAGCACACGGCATGTGAGGCCTTCTTCCATCCTGACATTTGATTTAATAAACCATTTTCTTTTGAACTGTGAATCTGTTGTCTGTGTCTTGCTTCATGATGCCTTGACAATCCCCACTGTGCATCAGTGTAATATCAGTCCAAATTAGGGGGCGTGGCCTGAGCTCATGTGGTGAGGTTGGAATTTCCTGATGCTCCTGCTGTGATCCTGTATCGATCCTGGTTGCGGCAACATTAACAGCTTATTTTTTGCAGCTGCTTTCACCTACCGGTGGGGGAACGTGGTGCCTACTGTAGCGACGTTTGTCTGACACAAATCGGACCTGGAATAGAGAACTTTGACCTGCAACCCAAGACCTGAGTTCTCCAAGATGGCGGCTGCCGCAAACCCTTGAAGATCTGGCTCTATTTCGCTCACCAGTTGGCCTCATTGCTGGTTCCCATGAGGGCGACTATCCCTCACTGCCTTCCCAGCGGTGTGGACATACCCTGCTGCGGGTGCGCCCGGTCCAATGGGCAGGATGACTGCTGCGTCCCTACACACAGCACTACCAGGTGAGCGGGCTGGGGAGATTGCCCTCCCCACTGGGAATAATTAGGACAGCAAAGAAACATCCACAACGCCAGCTGAGCGGCGGCTCCTCTTGGCTTCAGCTCCATCCCTTTCACGCACATACGGAGCAGGGCTGCTTTCAAAACTGTGCACACCAAGACAGATCCACTCAGCCACCACCTGAACTGTCATAATATCATTGTGAACTTTTGCGTCATTGTGCTGCATCCATCAGAGCGGACCTCCCACACCATCATCGGTGGGCATTGCTTGGTCGCCCTATTATTGTGGACCTCTCCAGCCACGCTCTCACGCTGACACTTGCTGCCTAACTGGTTTCTTGATAGCACAAGTCACGGGTTTACAATCCGTTGCGTGCACCCCAAAACTGCTGGAAACCGTCTCCTCACCCAACCAGGCCCTGCAAACTTGGTGGACACATGCAAACTTGGTTGACACACGCTTGCTTCATTCTCCCCGTGTACCTGCTAGTTCACTTGTATTCCTATGCCTGCTACACCTAACATTATTGACCTGGAGACCCAGTTCTGAGGTATAGGCAACATTGATCGGGAAACCTCCCAGGCTTGCGGAGACCGACCCTGCACAGATGCAGGAACAAAGGATCTAACCCACCACGAGTGGCCAAGGCCCACTAGCACATACTACCTTTGCCCATAGACACTTGGACTGTGCAGTGTTTGTCCCTGCCTCTGCGCCCTGGAAGGTCACCTACAAAAAATAAGTGCAAGCCATTGATCATGGACTCCTTCGTCGGCCAAAGGAAACACTGCAAGGCCAGCCAAACTGAAGAGAGTGCACAAACTGGGCCACTCACCCCAATACAGAACCCCCAGGAAGACCACGTTCTCACCGCAATTGCTGCTGTGAGGTCATCACTCGAAACTAGAATTGACGAGGTAAAAGTCGACGTCCAACTCCTTCTTCTGGATGCGAGATAACTGGAGGAGAGGGTCACAACTGCCGAACTAGGGCTGAAGGAGACTGTAGATACCGCCAAAGATCTTATGGCATGAGTCAAGGAGTTGGAAATGAGGAACAATGCATTGGAATCATGAGCAGAAGATGTAGAGGGGAGATCCTGCTGGAACAACATTGACGTTTGGGCCTTCTAGAGGGAGCAGAGGGGCCAGACCCCACGACGTACATCGAGAACATGCTGCTGCAAGAAATTGGGTCTAGCAACCTCTCACAGGGCTTTGCATGAAATGTGCTCATCGGTCACTCCAAAAACGACCCCCTCCCGGATCCCACCCAAGGTCAGTCATAGCCAGGATCTTGAATTTCTGTGACAGAGAAGTAATTCTGAAACACTCCAGAGAAGGCAGTGACATAGAGAGGGATAGCTTCAAAATCGCAATATACCCATACTACACGCCCATGGTCCAGAGAGCCAGGGACACCTTTGTGCCAATAAAGGCGAGACTTCAACAACTGGGTCTTAAATATATGCTTATGTACCCTGGCAGTCTGAAGATCCTCTACAACAACAAATCATACTTTCAAGACAGTCCTGCGGCGGCCACCATGTGGATGGAACACAACAATCTGGCTAATGAAAATGGCATTGACACCTGAACGAATGCCCTTTCCTGACAGCTCTCACTATGCCCGGCGTTAATTAGATGCCCGAATAATGCCTTGCTGTTGTAGTGAGGTTTGAGATGACACTATGACATACACCAAGCATGGGCACCACACAACCTATATGCCCATAATACTGTCTGCTATATTTATAACTGAAGCCTCCACAACAGTATCTTTTTGTTCAGTGTGAGCGGGAGGCCCGGTCACCCACCGCTGGTCTTATTTTCTCACCCTAAACTGTCACTGGGAGCCAGCCTGTTACTGGCACCCCTACCTAGTACTAAATGGCCGACTCTGGCCTTGGTAGTACAGGCATGACTGAGCAATATATCTTTGCTGCGCAATGTTATACAGTTTTGTTAATAATGTTATTTCTTTTTTGTTTACTCCACGCATTATGGCTCTTAAGGTGTTGTCGTTGTGAGGGTATGGGGGCAGGGAGTGGGTGCCCATGGTTTGTCTGCTCTCATGCTGTGTATACGGTCAACGGCATTAGCGACCACACACTACTAGTGTTATTGTTGTACAGGACAGGCATGACATCCTGGGATGTGGACGATGAATATGTAGGAACACTGAGAGCACTGAGCGCAGGGGTCACAAATAAATAGTGGTAGGGGGTTCATGTAGAAAATACAAACAACATGAATGGCCGGTGCACATTAAAAATGAAATTGCACACATTCTGGCAATGGCACATATTTTTAAATGGTCGACTTCAGGGTAACAGATCATCTGTCCGGTTTGCACTATGTACATAAATACTAAAATGAGCTAATCAATAAACAAACCCTTCCCAATAACTTGTAACCTGTCATTAACGAATTAGTGCAAAATGGGCTTAGGTGAGATGAACTGAAAATGAGTGCTTTTCTGCAAGGGAATTAAAATGTGCAGTTAGATCAGAATAACAGCAGTGTGTGTGGCAAGCTGCGGAATATGAAATATGCACTGCTAAAAGGTCATTGTTTTCGAAGGAAGCAGAAAGTGAGGTGATACATTTAAAGTTTAGTGGGCGTTTGGAAAAGTACTGTGCAGCTCGTGTGATGTGAGCACGTGATGAAGAATGGCAGGTCCTGTTGTGTGACAGGGATAGCCTTTAAAAGTAAGAGGGAGAGTGGGTGTAGAGAGACTGGCAGAACAGAGATTCAGAAACTTCTTGGCAGATGGCAGGCTGAGTTCCAGGATGCAGGCAGTAGACTAGGGAGCAGAGATCATGGCATACAAGTTGTGGCTTTCTTTTTGGCTGCCTGGGAGTGCTGAGGTCACGATACTTCTTGTTGCTGCCAAGCCAACAAAAAGGGGTTTTGCAGAGATAGCAGCGCAGGAATCTCGCCAGTGTCCAAGGTGAATATAAACCAGTCATAAGTGAGGTAGATGCCTGAATATATGCATTTTCATAGTTAGTCAAGGCCGGCACGTTTTTTTCATATGTAATGTTCTTTGATGTAAAAATTTACACAACTTGAAAATTCAGAAAAAGGGTTTTGTTTTGCTGTCATGTTTTTCCCTTTTCTTTCTCAGACTGTGTTTGCTGCCAAGTGCATTGAAATACAAGGTTGGTAGCATGATGCAAACTGTATCACATGATATTATGTCGATGTTCTCTTCTTGTACCCAAGTTTATACCACATGACATGTTTTCTGAATAGATACAAATAACTGTGTATATTAAAGTCGTTTTTACAACTAAAACAATTTGGGTTGAGTTTTCTGTGCATAAATGTGCTCAGGGAAGAGCCCAATATACTGCAGGTGGTAAGGCATTTTACCAGACGTGGTAAAACCTGAAGTCAAATTTGGTGTTCATAGTAAGTACGTTTAAAAGTGTGTGATGCATGTGTATCTCATGACTTGCGATTTGGCTGCTAATGCATAGTTCGGCATTGTAGATAAATTGCTGAGATAAAACAGTGACACTGTCAAATATAAGTGTAAAAGTGTGGTAACTTTTATTTTGGGAGGCGCAGAGATGAAATACAGGCGTCAGGGTATATTCTGAGGGGCGCATTACCACTCCAAATAGTGAAGACACCAATCAGTTACCAAAATAAAATATACCACTATTTTACCACAATACCAAAATACCACAAGATTAGGTGTATCTCCTCCAGAAAATATCTCTAACACTGAGCAATACATCTTTGCTGCGCAATGTTATACAGTTTTGTTAATGTTATTTCTCTTTTGTTTACTCCACGCATTATGGCTCTTAAGGTGTTGTTGCTGTGAGGGTAGGGGTGCAGGGAGTGGGTGGTGCCCATGGTTTGTCTGCTCTCATGCTGTGAATATGGTCAACGACATTAGCGACCACACACTACTAGTGTTATTGTTGTACAGGACAGGCATGACATCCTGGGGTGTGGAGGATGGAATTTTTGCTGGCAAAGTTTCACATGTTCTTTACCTATGGCCCCAATCAGAAAAATAACCTCAAATGTGCATCGGTTGGGATCCTATCTTCGAAGAAACAGATTGAAATCCTACCTGAAACGCAAGAGAATATCCATAGCATTGATTCAAGAGACCCACCTGCTGGCAGATGAACAGGAAGCAATCTTGAATCGCTGGGGCGAGACAGGGTATGGGCCCACATACTCCAGGTTCGCTAGGGGGGCACTCACGTGGATAGATGGTTCGCTTCCATTCCAACTATAAGAGGTTGAGAGGGACAGGAAGTGATAGTATGTAATTTTGCACGGCTACCTGAAGCACAGGGAAATCTGCATTGTGAATTCATATTTTCCAAAGCATAATATCCCATCTCATGTGCGTGCAATAAGCAGCCATGCTGTGTCAAGACGCGAGGGCTTCTTCCTATGGGGTGGAGATTTTAACTGTGTTAGAGACACTGCAATTGACAGATCCCGCCACCCCACCGGAGCACAAACCCTGCCACTATCGTCTTAACCGCAGCACTAGATGACCTAGACTTGGTGGACGTCTGGAGAGAATTACAGCCTGGTACTAGAGGCTATTCTTATTACTCATCTCCCCACAAACTGCACACCAGAATAGATTATTTTTTCACTGGGTTGGGACAGATGGCCAACCTATGTAATGCTGAATATTTGGGCCACTCTATATCTGACCCCCTTTGGTGATTGAGTGGAACGCCACATGCCCCAAGTCTCCCATCCCGACTTGGCGTATGCCGGTGGGAGCCTTAACTGACCTGGTCTTTAAGAAGGCACGTGTCGAGGAATGGGGACCTATCCGGGAACACATGAAGCTGGTGACTAGAGGCAAGGTGATCGCCAGTGCTGGCGGCATACACCGGAAACTGAGGGAGGACATTGAAGCTATGGAAGAAGAAATTCGGACACAGGAGGCCCGGCATATAGGCCTGCGGTCTGCTGAGGAAAAATGAGCAGAGACCCGAACCAGGTCTCTTGAGGCATGGGAAAGGCTCTCCACTACATCACGAGAACAGCCCGATCGCATGTGGAGGGGGACAAGCCTGTAAGATTATTAGCGTGGCTCTGCAGAAGAGAACACGCCAGGCCCCGGACTACATTACTCTATGATGAATGTGGGAACCCTTGGAGATTCCAACACGAAATAAATGATATCTTCAATATATATTATACTCGGTTATACAGTCACGTTAGACAGGTGCCCCAGAGTAATATAATTGAGGCACTTTCGCTAGCCTCGCTCCCAAGGCTCACACATGCACAGTGGGCCCTTTTGGACCAGACCATCTCTCTGGAAGAAGTCTCTGACGCAATAGCTTCCCTCTCTCCCAGCAAAACCCCTTGGAGCGACGGACTCCCCCCGGAATTTTACAAGGCCTACCGCTCTACCTTGGCTCCTCTACTGCTTAAGGTTTTTGTGGAAGCCTACGATAAAGGCACGCTTCCAGCTAGTATGAGGGAGATCCTGGTCGTGCCTATTCCCAAACCTGGCAACCTATGGATAAGTGTGACTCGTACCGTCCCTTGGCCATGTTAAATTATGACGTTAAAATACTTACGACAGTGCTATCAATGCGTCTCCACAAGGTCATTGCTTCCCTGATACACATAGACCAAACTGGGTTTGTACCGGGATGCAGCACTGCCCTGAACCTCTGTAGGCTACAACACATCATAGACCAGACCGATCCCTGCGTCAAGAGCTATGCAGTGGCGTCCTTGGACACAATCAAAGCTTTTGATTTGGTCTATTGGGAATGGCTCCTTGCCTCACTGCAGAGCTTTGGGATGGGGAACACTTTATTTGCTGGGTGACGCTGTTATGCACCTCTCCAACTGCAAGGGTGAAATCGGGTAGACAGATTTCTAAAGTGTGGGACATACATCTTGGGACTCATCAGGGTTGCCCATTGTCACCCATGCTATATATACTAGCCCTGGAACAGCTCACAGCATATTTGTGCCAGGAATACTTGGGTGCAGGCATTCTGATTGGGGGACCCTGACATTTGACCTCACTATATACTGATGACGTCTTACTTTATATATGTGAGCCACAACATAACCTACCCATGGTGCTGGATGTATTGGATAGCTTTGAGAGCTGTCTGGGATTGTCTTTAATAGGCGGAAATCATGCCTCTTCCCCTTGGCTGGTCTCCGCAGGGTGAGTGAGGACTCGTTACCAGACTTGGGTCTCCCGTGGGAGGTGTGCTCCTTCAAATACGTGGGAATTCACATCACACACACACTGGAGGACATGCATACACTTAACACCCTCAAGGCCATGAAAGGCCTTAAGAAGTCCATGTCCTTTTGGCCCAGTTTACGACTGTCACTCATGGGTAGAATTGCAATCGTGAAGATGATTGTTCTCCCTAGATTCCTGTAGTTTCACAAATGTGTATTACTATATTGGGGCCCAGTTCTTTAATTTTCTTGACATGCAAATTAGAGACTTTCTCTGGGGCCCAAACCATCACATACTCTACCTAAGGGTGCTGTCCCTGCCATATAGTGAAGGCAGTGCACAACTACCTTGGTTGGAACTTTATTATCTGGCCGCCAAACTAAGCTCTGTCTCACAATGGTTGTCCGATGACCCCACCTCTGAGTCAATACTGCTTCAGCACTTGTTCTCCCCTGCTCACCCCAAAGAAATCCTATTGCTTCTGACTAGCTACATGAACGCCCTACCACTACTCGTGGTCATAGGCAGAAAAATCTGGTCCCGTGCATTAAAGCTGCTCCATGTGCATCATCCTAATACTACCATAGTGGCAGATGCATGTAAAACCAGGGAAGATCTGGCAGCTATCCGGCCATGGGAGGTATGGGACATCTCCACATGGGGCGACGTGTTTGTGGGCGGGACATTCAGGGACTTAGATAATTTAACTCAACATACGGGGCTGCCTAAGGGACAATTCCTGGGATACATGAAAGTAAAAGAAGTTGCAAATGGAAGATGGCAGGGGTGGCCGGCTGAGCCTGAGGAGACAGAGCTTCTGGCCTTAATGTACATGCTCGAAGACGGCTGGAGACCTGTAACCAGACTGTTCAGTTGCTTACTAGTGGGTCAAATACCAAAAACCAAAACCTGAAGACACTATGGGAATCCGACATAGGTGCTACGATTGCTGATCACGAGTGGGAACTTGTACTTCATTTCCCTAAGAATGTCTCTCAAAATGCCAGAATTAGGCTGCTCCATATTAATGTACTCCATCGCACATACATGACCCCCAGCAGAGTGGCCAAGTTTAACAAAAAAAAAGGGTTTGTCCTGACCATGGTGTCACCTTGATGATGCAAACCTAATTCACATGTTCTGGAAATGTTCCAAAGTACAAGCTTTCTGGTCCTGTGTGGAACACGTCTGCAGGTTGTCTGTTATCGCTAGATATAACTGGAGCCCATTGGAGTGCTTGCTTGGGGCATTTTCTAGGAAGAAGGATCTCAGACATATCACCAGGTTCAAGGATCTAGCTTCTATCCTTGCTAAACGCTGCATTGTCCTGGAGCCAAACGAGGGGCCCACAATACAAACTGTGGTATCTTGAACTTGAGACTTGGTGCGATGCAGAGGCAAAGGCATGGGCTGGGTCATTACAAGGCCTGGACGAACCCCAGGCAGGAATATATGAGTCTTGGAAAGCACTTGTTTTGGCATGTTCCACCTCTCCGATGATAAACCCCCATGAAACCCCACTATATGTCATTCTACTCTTAACTGGCAAGAATATGAACTACCTCCACCCCCTCCCGAAACCCTAATTGCACTATTGAGTTTGACCCCTTGATCATCCACCCATGTGTGCCCACACCGCTAACCCGCAACCACAAGGCCGATGTCCCCATAGCACCCTGTATAAGAGCCTAGTTGTTAAGCCCGGAGAGTTTTGTTTTTGTTTGGTTTTGTTTTTTCTTGTTTATCTCCTTGGTACACTACACACTAACTGGTTGCTTAGCAGTCTCTGCTTCATATGTACATTGCTCCTGTCATTTGCTTATGTGACCTAATAATGCTTTTTTAATTTAACGCTAAATCCCAATAAACAAATAAATCAGTCCAAATGAATTGTTCATTACTACAAGGCAATGAGCAACAACGCTTCTAAAAACTTAATGTGGTATCCCTATAGTTTCCATCAAAAAAGGATATCTCGGTCGGCCACGGGGGGAGGTTCAGTCAGTTCCGATGGGGTTTTGGAGAGTGGGTGCAAGATATTCACTTTCCTGCCCCTACTGAATTTCAGGGAAAGACAGTCAGTGTGACCCATTCTCTGTGATGGTGTTCGGGACATGTATATGAAATGTGCCATAGCACAAGGTAAAGAAGACTTGACTGGCCTGTGCTCATTTGAGTTGTTTCCATTTAATTGGCACATCATATCCCTGGGTTTTATGATAGTGCACCATATCCCTGGGTTCCATGATAGCGGAAGGGGTGAGCTGGGCACCATATCCCTGGGTTCCATGATTGGGGAAGGGGTGAACCGGGCACCATATCCCTGGGTTCTATGATAGTGAAAGGGATGAGCAGGGCACCATATCCCTGGGTTCTATGATAGTGAAAGGGTTGAGGAGGGCACCATATCCCTAGGTTCTATGATGGTGAAAGGGGTGAGAAGGGCACCATATCTCTGGGATCTGAGATAGCAGTAGGGGTGTGCAGGACACCCTATCCCTGGGTTTCATGATGGCAGAAGGGGTGAACAGGGCACCATATCCCTGGGATCTGTGATAGCAGAAGGGGTGAGCAGGGCACCATATCCCTGGGTTTCATTATAGCGGAAGGGATGAGCAGGGCACCATATCCATGGGTTTCATTATAGCGGAAGGCGTGAGCAGGGCACCATATCTCTGGGATATGAGATAGCAGAAGGGGTGAGCAGGGCACCATATCCCTGGGATCTATGATAGCAGAAGGGATGAGCAGGGCACCATATCCCTGGGTTTCATTATAGCGGAAGGCATGAATAGGGCACCATATCCCTGGGTTCTATGATAGCGACGGGGGTGAGCAGGGTAACATATCCCTTGGATCTGAGGTAGCAGAAGGGGTGAGCAGGGCACCATATCCCTGGGTTTCATGATAGCAGAAGGGGTGAACAGGGCAGCATATCCCTGGAATCTATGATAGCAGAATGGGTGAGCAGGGCACCATATCCCTGGGTTCCATGATAATGGACAGGGTGAGCAGGGGACCATATCCCTGCGTTCCATGATAGCGGAAGGGGTGAACAGGACACCATATCGCTGGGATCTATGATAGCAGAAGGGGTGAGCAGGGCACCATATCCCTGGGTTTCATGATGGCAGAAGGGGTGAACAGGGCACCATATCCATGGGATCTATGATAGCAGAAGGGGTGAGCAGGGCACCATATCCCTGGGTTTCATTATAGCGGAAGGGGTGAGCAGGGCACCATATCCCTGGGTTTCATTATAGCGGAAGGCGTGAGCAGGGCATCATATCTCTGGGATCTGAGATAGCAGAACGGGAGAGCAGGGCACCATATCCCTGGGATCTATGATAGCAGAAGGGATGAGCATGGCACCATATACCTGGGTTTCATTATAACGGAAGGGGTGAGCAGGGCACCATATCCCTCCGTTTCATTATAGTGGAAGGCGTGAGCAGGGCACCATATCTCTGGGATCTGAGATAGCAGAACGGGAGAGCAGGGCACCATATCCCTGGGATCTATGATAGCAGAAGGGATGAGCATGGCACCATATCCCTCCGTTTCATTATAGCGGAAGGGGTGAGCAGGGCACCATATCCCTCCGTTTCATTATAGCGGAAGGCGTGAGCAGGGCACCATGTCTCTGGGTTCTGAGATAGCAGAAGGGGTGAGCAGGGCACCATATCCCTGGATTTCATGATAGCGGAAGGGGTGAACAGGGCACCATATCCCTGGGATCTATGATAGCAGAATGGGTGAGCAGGGCACCATATCCCTGGGTTCCATGATAATGGAATGGGTGAGCAGCGGACCATATCCCTGGGTTTCATTATACCGGAAGGCGTGAGCAGGGCACCATATCTCTGGGATCTGAGATAGCAGAAGGGGTGAGCAGGGCACCATATCCCTGGGATCTATGATAGCAGAAGGGATGAGCAGGGCACCATATCCCTGGGTTTCATTCTAGCGGAAGGTGTGAGCAGGGAACCATATCTCTGGGATCTGAGATAGCAGATGGGGTGAGCAGGGCACCATATCCCTGGGATCTATGATAGCAGAAGGGATGAGCAGGGCACCATATCCCTGGGTTTCGTTATAGCGGAAGGCGTGAACAGGGCACCATATCCCTGGGTTCTATGATAGCGATGGGGGTGAGCAGGGCAACATATCCCTGTGATCTGAGATAGCAGAAGGGGTGAGCAGGGCACGATATCCCTGGGTTCCATGAAAATGGACAGGTTGAGCAGGGGACCATATTGCTGCATTCTATGATAGCGGAAGGGGTGAACAGGACACCATATCGCTGGGATCTATGATAGCGGAAGGGGTGAGCAGGGCACCATATCCCTTGGTTTCATGATGGCAGAAGGGGTGAACAGGGCACCATATCCCTGGGATCTATGATAGCAGAAGGGGTGAGCAGGGCACCATATCCCTGGGTTTCATTATAGCAGAAGGGGTGAGCAGGGCACCATATCCCTGGGTTTCATTATAGCGGAAGGCATGAGAAGGGCACCATATCTCTGGGATATGAGATAGCAGAAGGAGTGAGCAGGGCACCATATCCCTGGGAACTATGATAGCAGAATGGATGAGCAGGGCACCATATTCCTGGGTTTCATTATAGCGGAAGGCGTGAACAGGGCACCATATCCCTGGGTTCTATGATAGCGATGGGGGTGAGCAGGGCAACATATCCCTGGGATCTGAGATAGCAGAAGGGGTGAGCAGGGCACCATATCCCTAGGTTTCATGATAGCGGAAGAGGTGAACAGGGCACCATATCCCTGGGATCTATAATAGCAGAATGGATGATCATGGCACCATATCTCTGGGTTCCATGATAATGGACAGGGTGAGCACGGTACCATATCCCTGCGTTCCATGATAGCAGAAGGGGTGAACAGGGCACCATATCGCTGGGATCTATGATAGCGTAAGGGGTGAGCAGGGCACCATATCCCTGGATTCTATGATAGTGCACCATATCCCTAGGTTCTATGATTGCAGAAGGGGTGAGCAGGGCACTATATCCCTGGGTTCTATTATAGTGGAAGGGGTGAGCAGGGTACCATATCCCTGGGTTTCATGATAGCGGAAGGGGTGAACAGGGCACCATATCCCTGGGATCTACGATAGCGTAAAGGGTGAGCAGGGCATCATATCCCTGGGTCCTATGATAGCGAAAGGGGTGAGCAGGGCACCATATCCCTGAGATCCATATGGGAAGGGATGAGCAGGGCACCATATCCCTGGGTTTAATTATAGCGGAAGGGGTAAGCAGGGCACCATATCCCTGGGTTTCATTATAGCAGAAGGCGTGAGCAGGGCACCATATCTCTGGGATCTGAGATAGCAGAAGGGGTGAGCAGGGCACGATATCCCTGGGATCTATGATAGCAGAAGGGATGAGCAGGGCACCATATCCCTGGGTTTCATTATAGCGGAAGGCATGAACAGGGCACCATATCCCTGGGTTCTATGATAGCGACAGGGGTGAGCAGGGCAACATATCCCTGGGATCCGAGATAGCAGAAGGGGTGAGCAGGGCACCATATCCCTGGGTTTCATGATAGCAGAAGGGGTGAACAGGGCACCATATCCCTGGGATCTATGATAGCAGAATGGGTGAGCAGGGCACCATATCCCTGGGTTCCATGATAATGGACAGGGTGAGCAGGGGACCATATCCCTGCGTTCCATGATAGCGGAAGGGGTGAACAGGGCACCATATCGCTGGGATCTATGATAGCGGAAGGGGTGAGCAGGGCACCATATCCCTGGGTTCTATGATAGTGCACCATATCCATAGGTTCTATGATTGCAGAAGGGGTGAGCAGGGCACTATATCCCTGGGTTCTATTATAGTGGAAGGAGTGAGCAGGGTACCATATCCCTGGGTTTCATGATAGCGGAAGGGGTGAACAGGGCACCATATCCATGGGATCTACGATAGTGGAAAGGGTGAGCAGGGCATCATATCCCTGGGTCCTATGATAGCGAAAGGGGTGAGCAGGACACCATATCCCTGAGATCTATGATATTGGAAGGGGTAATCATAGCACCATATCGCTGGGATCTATGATAGAGGAAGGGGTGAGCCCGGCACTATATCCCTGGGTTCCATGATAGCGGAAGGGGTGAGCTGGGCACCATATCCCTGGGTTCAATGATTGGGGAAGGGGTGAACCGGCACCATATCCCTGGGTTCTATGATAGTGAAAGGGGTGAGCAGGGCACCATATCGATGGGATCTGTGATAGTGAAAGGAGTAAGCAGGGTACCATATCACTGGGATCTATGATGGCGGAAGGGGTGATCAGGGCACTATATCCCTGGGTTTCATGATAACAGAAGGGGTGAGCTGGGCACCACATCCCTGGGTTCCATGATTGGGGAAGGGGTGAACCGGGCACCATGTCCCTGGGTTCTACGATAGTGAAAGGGGTGAGCAGAGCACCATATCGCTGGGATCTATGATAGTGAAAGGGGTGAGCGGGGCACCATATCCCTAGGTTCTATGATGGCAGAAGGGGTGAGCAGGGCACCATATCCCTGGGTTCTAATATAGTGGAAGGGGTGAGCAGGGCACCATGTCCCTGGAATCTATGATAGCTGAAAGGGGTGACTCAGTTGCATGATAGCGAAGGTGGTGAGCAGGGCACCATATCCCTGGGTTCTATGATAGCAAAGGGGGTGAGCAGAGCACCATATCCCTCAGATCTATGATAGCAGAAGGGGTACGCAGGGCACCATATCTGTGGGTTCCATGATAGCGGAAGGGTTGAACAGGGCACATGTCCCTGGTTTCCATGATAGCGGAAGGGGTGTGCAGGACACCATATCCGTGGGTTCAATGATATCAGAAGGGGTGAGCAGGGCACCATATCCCTGGAATCTATGATAGTGGAGGGGTGAGCAGGGCACCATATCCCTGGGTTCTATGATAGTGAAAGAAGTAAGCAGGGCACCATATCCCTAGGTTCTATGATGGCAGAAGGGGTGAGCAGGGCACTATATCCCTGGGTTCTATTATAGTGGAAGGGGTTAGTAGGGCACCATATCCCTGGGTTTCATGATAGCGGAAGGGGTGAACAGGGCACCATATCCCTGGGATCTACGATAGTGAAGGGGGTGAGAAGGGCACCATAACCCTGGGTTCTATGATAGCAACAGGGTGAGCCGGGCACCATATCCCTGGGTTTCATGATAGTGGAAGGGGTCAACAGTGCACCATATCCCTGGGATCTACGATAGCGGAAAGGGTGAGCAGGGCATCATATCCCTGGGTCCTATGATAGCGAAGGGGTGAGCAGGGCACCATATCCCTGAAATCTATGAGATCGGAAGGGGTGAGAATGGCACCATATCTCTGGGATCTATGATAGCGGAAGGGGTGAGCACGGCACTATATCCCTGGGTTCCATGATAGCGGAAGGGGTGAGCTGGGCACCATATCACTGGTATCTATGATGGTGGAAGGGGTGAGCAGGGAACTATATCCCTGGGTGTCATGATAGCGGAAGGGGTGAGCTGGGCACCATATCCCTGTGTTCCATGATGGTGGAAGGGGTGAGCAGGGCACTATATCCCTGGGTTCTATTATAGTGGAAGGGGTTAGTAGGGCACCATATCCCTGGGTTTCATGATAGCGGAAGGGGTGAACAGGGCACCATATCCCTGGGATCTACGATAGTGAAGGGGGTGAGCAGGGCACCATAACCCTGGGTTCTATGATAGCAACAGGGTGAGCCGGGCACCATATCCCTGGGTTTCATGATAGTGGAAGGGGTCAACAGTGCACCATATCCCTGGGATCTACGATAGCGGAAAGGGTGAGCAGGGCATCATATCCCTGGGTCCTATGATAGCGAAGGGGTGAGCAGGGCACTATATCCCTGGGTTCCATGATAGCGGAAGGGGTGAACAGGGCACCATATCCATGGGATCTACGATAGTGGAAAGGGGGAGCAGGGCATCATATCCCTGGGTCCTATGATAGCGAAAGGGGTGAGCAGGACACCATATCCCTGAGATCTATGATATTGGAAGGGGTAATCATAGCACCATATCGCTGGGATCTATGATAGAGGAAGGGGTGAGCCCGGCACTATATCCCTGGGTTCCATGATAGCGGAAGGGGTGAGCTGGGCACCATATCCCTGGGTTCAATGATTGGGGAAGGGGTGAACCGGCACCATATCCCTGGGTTCTATGATAGTGAAAGGGGTGAGCAGGGCACCATATCTATGGGATCTGTGATAGTGAAAGGAGTAAGCAGGGTACCATATCACTGGGATCTATGATGGCGGAAGGGGTGATCAGGGCACTATATCCCTGGGTTTCATGATAACAGAAGGGGTGAGCTGGGCACCACATCCCTGGGTTCCATGATTGGGGAAGGGGTGAACCGGGCACCATGTCCCTGGGTTCTACGATAGTGAAAGGGGTGAGCAGAGCACCATATCGCTGGGATCTATGATAGTGAAAGGGGTGAGCGGGGCACCATATCCCTAGGTTCTATGATGGCAGAAGGGGTGAGCAGGGCACCATATCCCTGGGTTCTAATATAGTGGAAGGGGTGAGCAGGGCACCATGTCCCTGGAATCTATGATAGCTGAAAGGGGTGACTCAGTTGCATGATAGCGAAGGTGGTGAGCAGGGCACCATATCCCTGGGTTCTATGATAGCAAAGGGGGTGAGCAGAGCACCATATCCCTCAGATCTATGATAGCAGAAGGGGTACGCAGGGCACCATATCTGTGGGTTCCATGATAGCGGAAGGGTTGAACAGGGCACATGTCCCTGGTTTCCATGATAGCGGAAGGGGTGTGCAGGACACCATATCCGTGGGTTCAATGATATCAGAAGGGGTGAGCAGGGCACCATATCCCTGGAATCTATGATAGTGGAGGGGTGAGCAGGGCACCATATCCCTGGGTTCTATGATAGTGAAAGAAGTAAGCAGGGCACCATATCCCTAGGTTCTATGATGGCAGAAGGGGTGAGCAGGGCACTATATCCCTGGGTTCTATTATAGTGGAAGGGGTTAGTAGGGCACCATATCCCTGGGTTTCATGATAGCGGAAGGGGTGAACAGGGCACCATATCCCTGGGATCTACGATAGTGAAGGGGGTGAGAAGGGCACCATAACCCTGGGTTCTATGATAGCAACAGGGTGAGCCGGGCACCATATCCCTGGGTTTCATGATAGTGGAAGGGGTCAACAGTGCACCATATCCCTGGGATCTACGATAGCGGAAAGGGTGAGCAGGGCATCATATCCCTGGGTCCTATGATAGCGAAGGGGTGAGCAGGGCACCATATCCCTGAAATCTATGAGATCGGAAGGGGTGAGAATGGCACCATATCTCTGGGATCTATGATAGCGGAAGGGGTGAGCACGGCACTATATCCCTGGGTTCCATGATAGCGGAAGGGGTGAGCTGGGCACCATATCACTGGTATCTATGATGGTGGAAGGGGTGAGCAGGGAACTATATCCCTGGGTGTCATGATAGCGGAAGGGGTGAGCTGGGCACCATATCCCTGTGTTCCATGATGGTGGAAGGGGTGAGCAGGGCACTATATCCCTGGGTTCTATTATAGTGGAAGGGGTTAGTAGGGCACCATATCCCTGGGTTTCATGATAGCGGAAGGGGTGAACAGGGCACCATACCCTGGGATCTACGATAGTGAAGGGGGTGAGCAGGGCACCATAACCCTGGGTTCTATGATAGCAACAGGGTGAGCCGGGCACCATATCCCTGGGTTTCATGATAGTGGAAGGGGTCAACAGTGCACCATATCCCTGGGATCTACGATAGCGGAAAGGGTGAGCAGGGCATCATATCCCTGGGTCCTATGATAGCGAAGGGGTGAGCAGGGCACTATATCCCTGGGTTCCATGATAGCAGAAGGGGTGAACAGGGCACCATATCCATGGGATCTACGATAGTGGAAAGGGGGAGCAGGGCATCATATCCCTGGGTCCTATGATAGCGAAAGGGGTGAGCAGGACACCATATCCCTGAGATCTATGATATTGGAAGGGGTAATCATAGCACCATATCGCTGGGATCTATGATAGAGGAAGGGGTGAGCCCGGCACTATATCCCTGGGTTCCATGATAGCGGAAGGGGTGAGCTGGGCACCATATCCCTGGGTTCAATGATTGGGGAAGGGGTGAACCGGCACCATATCCCTGGGTTCTATGATAGTGAAAGGGGTGAGCAGGGCACCATATCGATGGGATCTGTGATAGTGAAAGGAGTAAGCAGGGTACCATATCACTGGGATCTATGATGGCGGAAGGGGTGATCATGGCACTATATCCCTGGGTTTCATGATAACAGAAGGGGTGAGCTGGGCACCACATCCCTGGGTTCCATGATTGGGGAAGGGGTGAACCGGGCACCATGTCCCTGGGTTCTACGATAGTGAAAGGGGTGAGCAGAGCACCATATCGCTGGGATCTATGATAGTGAAAGGGGTGAGCGGGGCACCATATCCCTAGGTTCTATGATGGCAGAAGGGGTGAGCAGGGCACCATATCCCTGGGTTCTAATATAGTGGAAGGGGTGAGCAGGGCACCATGTCCCTGGAATCTATGATAGCTGAAAGGGGTGACTCAGTTGCATGATAGCGAAGGTGCTGAGCAGGGCACCATATCCCTGGGTTCTATGATAGCAAAGGGGGTGAGCAGAGCACCATATCCCTCAGATCTATGATAGCAGAAGGGGTACGCAGGGCACCATATCTGTGGGTTCCATGATAGCTGAAGGGTTGAACAGGGCACATGTCCCTGGTTTCCATGATAGCGGAAGGGGTGTGCAGGACACCATATCCGTGGGTTCAATGATATCAGAAGGGGTGAGCAGGGCACCATATCCCTGGAATCTATGATAGTGGAGGGGTGAGCAGGGCACCATATCCCTGGGTTCTATGATAGTGAAAGAAGTAAGCAGGGCACCATATCCCTAGGTTCTATGATGGCAGAAGGGGTGAGCAGGGCACTATATCCCTGGGTTCTATTATAGTGGAAGGGGTTAGTAGGGCACCATATCCCTGGGTTTCATGATAGCGGAAGGGGTGAACAGGGCACCATATCCCTGGGATCTACGATAGTGAAGTGGGTGAGAAGGGCACCATAACCCTGGGTTCTATGATAGCAACAGGGTGAGCCGGGCACCATATCCCTGGGTTTCATGATAGTGGAAGGGGTCAACAGTGCACCATATCCCTGGGATCTACGATAGCGGAAAGGGTGAGCAGGGCATCATATCCCTGGAATCTATGATAGTGGAGGGGTGAGCAGGGCACCATATCCCTGGGTTCTATGATAGTGAAAGAAGTAAGCAGGGCACCATATCCCTAGGTTCTATGATGGCAGAAGGCGTGAGCAGGGCACTATATCCCTGGGTTCTATTATAGTGGAAGGGGTTAGTAGGGCACCATATCCCTGGGTTTCATGATAGCGGAAGGGGTGAACAGGGCACCATATCCCTGGGATCTACGATAGTGAAGGGGGTGAGCAGGGCACCATAACCCTGGGTTCTATGATAGCAACAGGGTGAGCCGGGCACCATATCCCTGGGTTTCATGATAGTGGAAGGGGTCAACAGTGCACCATATCCCTGGGATCTACGATAGCGGAAAGGGTGAGCAGGGCATCATATCCCTGGGTCCTATGATTGCGAAGGGGTGAGCAGGGCACCATATCCCTGAGATCTATGAGATCGGAAGGGGTGAGAATGGCACCATATCGCTGGGATCTATGATAGTGAAAGGGGTGAGCGGGGCACCATATCCCTAGGTTCTATGATGGCAGAAGGGGTGAGCAGGGCACCATATCCCTGGGTTCTAATATAGTGGAAGGGGTGAGCAGGGCACCATGTCCCTGGAATCTATGATAGCTGAAAGGGGTGACTCAGTTGCATGATAGGGAAGGTGGTGAGCAGGGCACCATATCCCTGGGTTCTATGATAGCAAAGGGGGTGAGCAGAGCACCATATCCCTCAGATCTATGATAGCAGAAGGGGTACGCAGGGCACCATATCTGTGGGTTCCATGATAGCGGAAGGGTTGAACAGGGCACATGTCCCTGGTTTCCATGATAGCGGAAGGGGTGTGCAGGACACCATATCCGTGGGTTCAATGATATCAGAAGGGGTGAGCAGGGCACCATATCCCTGGAATCTATGATAGTGGAGGGGTGAGCAGGGCACCATATCCCTGGGTTCTATGATAGTGAAAGAAGTAAGCAGGGCACCATATCCCTAGGTTCTATGATGGCAGAAGGGGTGAGCAGGGCACTATATCCCTGGGTTCTATTATAGTGGAAGGGGTTAGTAGGGCACCATATCCCTGGGTTTCATGATAGCGGAAGGGGTGAACAGGGCACCATATCCCTGGGATCTACGATAGTGAAGGGGGTGAGAAGGGCACCATAACCCTGGGTTCTATGATAGCAACAGGGTGAGCCGGGCACCATATCCCTGGGTTTCATGATAGTGGAAGGGGTCAACAGTGCACCATATCCCTGGGATCTACGATAGCGGAAAGGGTGAGCAGGGCATCATATCCCTGGGTCCTATGATAGCGAAGGGGTGAGCAGGGCACCATATCCCTGAAATCTATGAGATCGGAAGGGGTGAGAATGGCACCATATCTCTGGGATCTATGATAGCGGAAGGGGTGAGCACGGCACTATATCCCTGGGTTCCATGATAGCGGAAGGGGTGAGCTGGGCACCATATCACTGGTATCTATGATGGTGGAAGGGGTGAGCAGGGAACTATATCCCTGGGTGTCATGATAGCGGAAGGGGTGAGCTGGGCACCATATCCCTGTGTTCCATGATGGTGGAAGGGGTGAGCAGGGCACTATATCCCTGGGTTCTATTATAGTGGAAGGGGTTAGTAGGGCACCATATCCCTGGGTTTCATGATAGCGGAAGGGGTGAACAGGGCACCATATCCCTGGGATCTACGATAGTGAAGGGGGTGAGCAGGGCACCATAACCCTGGGTTCTATGATAGCAACAGGGTGAGCCGGGCACCATATCCCTGGGTTTCATGATAGTGGAAGGGGTCAACAGTGCACCATATCCCTGGGATCTACGATAGCGGAAAGGGTGAGCAGGGCATCATATCCCTGGGTCCTATGATAGCGAAGGGGTGAGCAGGGCACCATATCCCTGAGATCTATGAGATCGGAAGGGGTGAGAATGGCACCATATCTCTGGGATCTATGATAGCGGAAGGGGTGAGCAGGGCACTATATCCCTGGGTTCCATGATAGCGGAAGGGGTGAGCTGGGCACCATATCACTGGTATCTATGATGGTGGAAGGGGTGAGCAGGGCACTATATCCCTGGGTGTCATGATAGCGGAAGGGGTGAGCTGGGCACCATATCCCTGGGTTCCATGATGGTGGAAGGGGTGAACAGGGCACCATATCCCTGGGTTCTATGATAGTGAAAGGGGTGAGCAGGGCACCATATCCCTGTGTTCCATGATAGCGGATGGGGTGAGTTGGTCACCATATCCCTGGGTTCCATGATGGGGGAAGGGGTGAACAAGGCACCATAACCCTGGGTTCTATGATAGTGAAAGGGGTGAGCAGGGCACCATATCCCTGGGTGCATTGATAGAGAAAGGGGTTGGGAGGGCACCATATCCCTAGGTTCTATTATAGTGAAAGGGGTGAGCAGGGCACCACATCACTGGGTTCTATGATAGTGAAAAGGGTGAGCAGGGCACCATATCCCTGGGATCTGTGATAGTGGAAGGGGTGAGCAGGGCACCATATCCCTGGGTTCTATGATAATGAAAGGGGTGATCGGGGCACCATATCCCTAGGTTCTATGATGGCAGAAGGGGTGAGCAGGACACCATATCCCTGGGTTCTATTATAGTGGAAGGGGTGAATAGGGCACCATATCCCTGGGATTCAAGATAGCGGAAGGGGGAACAGGGCATCATATCCCTGGGTCCTATGATAGCGAAGAGGGTGAGCAGGGCACCATATCCTTGAGATCTATGATAGCGAAGGGGGTGAGCAGGGCACCATATTCCTGGGTTCCATGATACGGGAAGGGGGAGCAGGGCAGCGTATCCCTGGGTTCTATTATACTGAAGGGTGTGAGCAGGGCACCATATCCCTGGGTTCTATGATAGCGAAGGTGGTGAGCAATTAACCATATCCCTCAGATCTATCATAACGGAAGGGGTAAGCAGGGCCCCATATCTGTGGGTTCCATGATAGCGGAAGGGTTGAACAGGGCACATATCCCTGGTTTCCATGATAGCGGAAGGGGTGAGCAGGGCACCATAACCGTGGGTTCAATGATATCAGAAGAGGTGAGCAGGGCACCATATCCCTAGGTTCTATGATGGCAGAAGGGGTGAGCAGGGCACCATATCCCTGGGTTCTATGATAGTGAAAGGAGTGAGCAGGGCACCATATCCCAAGGTTCTATGATGGAAGAAGGGGTGAGCAGGGTACTATATCTCTGAGTTCTATTATAGTGGAAGGGGTAAACAGGGCACCATATCCCTGGGTTCTATGATAGCGAAGGGGGTAAGCAGAGCACCATATCCCTCAGATCTATCATAGCGGAAGGGGTAAACAGGACACCATATCTGTGGGTTCCATGATAGCAGAAGGGTTGAACAGGGCACCATATCCCTGGTTTCCATGATAGCGGAAGGGGTGAGCAGGGCACCATATCCCTAGGTTCTATGATGGCAGAAGGGGTGAGCAGAGCACTATATCCCTGAGTTCTATTATAGTGAAAGGGGTAAGCAGGGCACCATATCCCTGGGTTCTATGATAGCGAAGGGGGTGAGAAGAGCACCATATCCCTCAGATCTATCATAGCGGAAGGGATAAGCAGGGCACCATATCTGTGGGATCCATGATAGCGCAAGAGTTGAACAGGGCACATATCCCTGGTTTCCATGATAGCGGAAGGGGTGAGCAGGGCACCATATCTGTGGGTTCAATGATATCAGAAGGGGTGAGCAGGGCAGGCACCATATCCCTGGGATCTATGCTAGCGGAAGGGGTGAGCAGGGCACCATATCCCTGGGTTCTATGATAGTGAACGGAGTGAGCAGGGCACCATATCCCTAGGTTCTATGATGGAAGAAGGGGTGAGCAGGGCACTATATCCCTGGGTTCTATTATAGTGGAAGGGGTAAGCAGGGCACCATATGCCTGGGTTTCATGATAGCAGAAGGGGTGAACAGGGCACCATATCCCTGGGATCTACGATAGCGAAGGGGGTGAGCAGTGCAGCATAACCCTGGGTTCTATGATAGCGACAGGGTGAGCCCGGCCCCATATCTCTGGGATCTATTATACCAAAGGGGGTAAACAGGGCACATATCCCTTGGTTCCATGATAGGGCATGGGCTGAACAGGGCACCATATCCCTGAGTACCATGATAGCGGAAGGGGGTAGCAGAGCACCACATCCCTGGGCTCCATGATAGTGGACAGAGTGAGCAGGGCACCATATCCCTGGGTTCCATGTTAATAGTGCAAGATGAAGGAGACATTGTGAATCTGCAACAAGTGACTCTTGTGGTAACAGTACTTTAGGAGTACCAGAGGCATGGGGTATTAGAGAGCACACAACAGCTCTCATTAGTTGTCTGCTTTGCAGTAGAGCTCATGTCTGTGTATCATTTATTGGACTGACGTGGGTGCTGTGGATCTTCTATTGTATCTAATCCCAGCCCGTGGTATTCATCATACTTTTCTCTGTCTCGCCCCCTTTTCTGTCTTTTACTGTCCCCTGTGTGCCCCTGAGCTTTCTTTCAGCCTGCTACATTAAGGATACTCCACCTGCCCCCCCCTTTTCCCACTCGTTATATAGGGCCATGAACCTCTCGGCAGTTTATTCATCATCATCCACCACGCGCTTGGGCACTTCGTATTGTTCAGTTGTGTTAGGTGCAAGTTAACCAGGGTAATTCAAAGGGGTCTGGGTCGTTCATCTCGTACACATTAAACTCAGAGTAATTATATGGGGCAGTGGGGTGTACTGATATAATAGTGCTGTGCTATTTGCATGTTGTATGCCATTTCTCTGCATCCCGTGTTCCCAGATCAGTTTTACCCTGTCCCAGATAAAATGTGTCCCCTTCTTATCTAACCTTCTCTCATTCCCCCCTCATTTAGATCTATAGATATAAATGCTCTAGCCCAGTACACTACCAAATCAAATAACAATGAAAAGAATATTACTGCGCAACAAAACAGTTCACACTCGTAGCTGTATCTTCTTAAGTTAAACCTGACATTTTCATATTCATCATCGTGGTGAGATCTGGGGTTGGTGCGCCGGAGTGTGATTCGGATTTGGATTCCTCCTGGATGGATGATGCGTTTCCCGCCTCAGACCTTGGTGCCGCCTTTGTGAACCTATCCATAGCCCCACCTTGTTAGCTCCTCGGATCAATTAGACATTTCTGGTGCAGTTCGGGGTGCAGTGGTGCCCATGTGGGTGATGCTCGAGGTGATGTGAAGGCAGAGGTACAGGTCAGCTTAGTGGTGCACAGCCGGTGTAATTAGTGGCAGTGGGGTACAGAGTGAGGGCACCAGGGGGTAACAGCAGCAGGGTCCCAGAGCGAGGTGTTGATAGGGGCTACAAGGAAGCCATGGAGGGGCAAGCAGCCGCCTCGAGTATCCAACGTTGACTTTATCGGGGTAGCGATGCGGTGCACCACCCCACACAGAGGTAATAAGTGCGGTAATAGCCGAGGTGGAGTGAGCACGTGTCCAGCAGCTCCCGGCCGTCGAAGAGGGAGGTTGGGGGCTCCCAGTTGAGCGAGGGCCAAGACAGAGGGGGCTCCCAGACCGTGCCAGAGCAGAAGTATGTCAATGTTTGTATGGGCTCAGGAGGTCCAGGTAGGGAAGCCCCATTCATGGGCTAGTTCAAGCAAGAGGGGCCAAATATTGCTGAATGGGCAAGTGGGGGCTCATATAGCCTGAACTCAGTCCAACGATGTATTTAGGTACAGTGTTGTGATTATATTGGAGAGGGCGTAGTGTAGGGCGAGGGCCCAGCAGGGGACGGAGGCACAGGCAGCAGTGATGCTCAAAGATGGACCCCCCAGCTCCTCACCTGACCCGCGAGCCTGTCGGTCTGGGCTTGCGGGGATCAGCACCAGAGATCCACAGGCGCTTGCTATAAGGAGCGCGGATGCCCCCAGGCAGTGCGGGGCCTGACGGTGATCCCCCAGGGGTATAGGGAGCGCGGCTCATGGGGACGGTCTCCAACAAGGTCCCCGCTCTGTGTTAGACCAGGTGAGCTCCACAGGCCTCCAGTGTGGCGGCGCCAGACCGCATCCCCAGCGAGGGCGCTGATAGCGAGACCGTCAGCACTGGCCCAAGGCACCGCTATGCCCCCGGGCCGCCACGCGGCACACCGGCCAAGTCGCCGCAGTCCCAGTGATGGCCACAGCGGCCTCTCTGGCTATGATGTAGGGCCCAGAAGGGCAGGCCCCCAGCTCACCGCCGGCAGTGATCGCAGCCCTCCGCCTCCGTAGGGGTAGAACGTAAGAGGCTGAGCGTATGGTGGCGCCGGGAGCCACACACGCGGGCGGGCCGCAAGCCGCTTTCAGTCGTTGTTGGTCTTCTAGAGTCCGATTATGTGCGAAACTGATGCCATGCATCCAGCAATGGTTTAGCTGCAAGCTGAGGAAGTATTAAGCGATGGCAATGAAGCGGACTGCTGATGTAGGTGGATTCTTGTCAGATCCACCCAGAGCTCCAGTGCTAGGCAGCCATTTTTGGGCTGCTCAACAGCGCCCCCCACTTTGTGTCCTCTCTTCTGACCTGTCTGTCTGTACATCTGGTGTTACACTATAATATGCTTTTCGTACGTTGGACCAATGTATCTAATACTTCAGCTCTTTTACTTTCACAGTGGTGGGTGTGCAGTACACCACTTCATATGGGCCATGAAATCTTGGTGTATTTCACTGACGTACGAAACTCCTCACATATATCATCTCTCCTGGCATGAGCTGATCTGTAGGGCTATCAGTGGCTGGTGTTACAGTGTCATTTGCTGCTTCTTGTGTGAATGGGAGTGCAAGCTGTTTTGCAATCGTTTGCGCAGCTTTTGTGAGTTTTGTCAAATACTCATGAAATTCTTTTTCTAGTATTGTTGCACTCCTGTGTGCATCAGATTATCTTCGTAGTGGGGAGTGTGCTGTGTGCATGCGTCTGCCTGTCACTATCTCGTGAGAGGATAAATGGTGGCCCTTGCTGGGTTGGTTTCTTAGCTCAAATAGGGCCAGGGGCAAACAGTATACCCAATTATTTTTCATTGTGTAACATAATTTTGAGAGTCTACGTTTTAAGAGTCTGTTCATTTTCTCAACAACACCATTTGATTGCAGGTGATAAATCGTGCATCATTGTATGGGTTATTTCTAACATTGCTGTCACTTCTTTGAACAGATTGTTGACGAAATGTGTTTTGTTGTCGGAGCTTATTACGCCACATTTCTCAGCGTGGAAATACTTCCCACACCAGGAACTTGGCTGCACACTTTGCATCTGGGTGGGCGCAAGGGCCCGCCTCTATCCACCTTGAAAAGGGACACACTATCACTATCATGTATCGGGATCCATTGCATCTTTCATCAATGGCAGCGTAATCTATGTGTAGCTCTCGATATGGTCCTATTGGCTTAGCCAGTGTTTCTCGTAGTGTTCTTAGTGTCATCTCTGAATTGCATATTTGGCATGTAGTACATTCCATTGCCAATTTGGATATTTGCTCTTGCAATTCTGGAACGAACCAGTTTTTCTGAATTTCTACTCTTATGTTGTTTGGCATTATGGGCTGGGAAATGAAGCTGTTGGAACAGTATTTCTAGTAGTTTCTGGGTCATTACTACCTTACCTGTGTTGTTTTGTCACCAGAGAAGATCAGTGGATGACTGGCTGCATCTTCTTTTTTTCATATCTCTTTTTTCTCCGCTGGCGATTCTTGCTGTAACTCTAATATTTGAGAAATTGGCATGGAGTTGTATCTCTCTCTGTTCTTTTTCTACACGCTTTTGTAGGATGTAATCGCCTGTTGTTTCTTCAATTAGATATGAAGCTTTTTTGGCGGCAGCGTCCGCTGCCACATTATCTAATGAGATGACGTCTATGTTATTTGTATTGGCCTGGCATTTCACCAATGCCACAACTGTCGGCTCTTTTAGTGCTTCTATTAGCTCTACCAACAATTCGGCGTGCTGTACTGGTGATTCATCTGTTCTCCGAAATCTCCTTCTTCTCCAACGTGCCAATTCTCCATGTACTGTTGTGGTCATGTATGCAGAGTCAGTGTATATTGTTACTGCACATCTCTTTGCTCTGTGTAATGCTTCAATTAGTGCCACTAATTCTGCTGCCTGTGCTGAGAAATGGGCGGGCAACCTTTTCTGTACTATCACTTCATACTCACCTTCTTCTAGGCGTATCATTGACACTTCCACATGCTTTTCTTCTGTTTCAGAATTAATTGATGCTGACCCATCTATGAAGTATACTCCTTCTTCAGTCAATGAATCCTCACTAGCCGTGGGTGTATCATCATCTTCTCCTCTGTATGTGGCACAATCGTGTGTTTGCATGTCTTCCACTGTGCATGCCTCTGTGAGGAATGTGGCCGGGTTCACTGTTTACACTTCACTATGTGTATGTTTGCACTTCATAATATCTCATACGCTGTTGCTCACTGTGTGGTCAGTGTGTTCTTGGACCTTTCTAATATTGCGAAAAAAGTGAATGCCTCATATACAATGTCACGGAGCATCTCATTACAATTGTTACACTTTTTTCAATTATGAACGCCACGGCTGCAAGAGCTTTTTCACAAGCAAAGTGTCCTTGCATCTCTGAATCTAGTGTACCACTGTAGTACGCCAGAGGCTTGTGATCCAATGATGTTTTTTTGTGTCAATACTGCTGTCATTGGTGTCCCATCACAATGTGAAAATAAATACAATTGGCGCTCATAGTCTGGGTTTGCTAGGACAGGTGCTGTTGATATCAGTTGTTTCAATGTATTGAAGGCAGTGTGCATTTCTTGTGTCCACTGTATTTCTACGCTCTCTCTCTGTGCTTTCTTTAAGGCCCTGTAGGAGTGGTTTTGTGTACTCTTCGTATTCTGAGATCCATGCATGGCAGTAATTGCATATACCGAGAAATTTCTGCATCTCCTTAACTGTCCTGGGTTCATTCATGGCTTGCACTGCAGCTACTCTGTCGGGGATTATTCTTTTGCCATACTTAGATATCAGCTGACCTAAATATAACACCTCTGTTAGACAGTATTGTAATCTTTCTTTGTCCACTTTGTAGCCTTTGTGTGCCAGAGGTGTTAATAGTGTCACAGAATCTTTTCTGCACTCGTCCTCATTCTTCCCACAAATCAAGAGATTGTTTACGTACTGAATGATTGTGCTCTTTGTATTAATGTTTTCAAGATCTTCACGTAAGATTCTGTTGAATATGCTTGGGCTCGCACAGTATCCCTGGGGCAATCTGCAATGCTCGTATCTTTTTCCACCCAGGGTAAATGCTGTCAAATATTGTGATTCAGGGTCCAGTGGCACTTTGAAGATTGCGTTCTTCAGATCCACCACTGTGAAACATGATGCATCTTTGGATAGGCTGCACAAAATTGACACTGGATTTGGGACAAGTGGGAATTCTTTTTGTATGACGTCATTGAGGGGGCATAGGTTCTGTATCATCCTCCATGCCCCTCCCTTTGCTTTTTGAATGGGATAGATACAAGTGTTACGTGGTGAATTTGAGGGCACTATAATCCCTTGTTGTAATAATGCAGATATAGTTTATTTTATCCCTTTTTCTGCTTCCCGTGACAGGGGGTACTGTTTCACCCGGGGCAGCAATGCCCTTGGTTTGAGTTTTCTTTTCACTGGTGTCACTTCACGCAACAACCCCACATCATGTGGGCCTGTTGTCCACAATTTCTTTGGCACATCATTGAAAAATTTAGGTGGTGCGCCCATCACCGCCATAAGTTGTACGGGCACTTGTCTTGTCTGAATACTTATGTCACAGGGAATTGCTATCTCCATTACTATTTCTCCATCACTGTCTGAGTCAGTGAAGAGTTCATCGTCAGATAAATCTTGCAGGGGTATTTTGGCATTGATACACAACACTGTTCGCCATTCACATCCATGTATGTCTATTTCTATTATTGCTATTCTTTGTGCGGACACCTGCATCCTGTGCAAATCTAGGGACATCACTGTTCCTGGCATTATCGCAGGGCGTGCTATAGGGCGAAAAACAAATTCTGTTGGCACTCTACATTCTTGGCGTTTTAGTTCAGGTACAACCCTTGCTAGTGTCTTTAGCCCTTGAATGAACATGTCTGGGTCAACCGGTATCTCACGTATCTCCGGTGCTGTGGCTCGTGTGTGTATTACTAGCATTGCTCGCATTGGACAAATCTCTGGGGTAGAGCACACTATCTCTCTTTCTGTAAACGAAATGGTCATATTGAGCTTATTAAGGCGGTTCCTCTCTAGCAGATTTACTGGTGATTCTTCATAATACAATAGAGGTGCTCGCACTGTTTTGCCTCTAACTGTTACATCTAATTCTTCTGTGTATGGAATCTTGACCACCGGCCCAGAGAACCTCTGCGTCTCCATTTTGAGATTAGATAACGGAAACCTGCCTTCTCGTAGGCATTATTTTTCTGCTCCCGAATCTACCATACAAATTAACTGTTTGTTTTCTATCTCCACCCCCACCAGTGGTTCTTCTGCTGCATTGAGGGTCGTTGATATTATTGGACACGCAAGTGCTCTCTGTAGGCTGTCCTATGCTGAATACCTTGTGTTTCTCTCATTATCAAAAACATTTTCTGACACCACTGCCACTCCTCCAAAGGGTGCGGGAGCACCATTTGCCGTTGTGACGAAGGGGTTGCCTCGAACGGGGGCCATATGTTCTCGTCACTGTGGGTGTTGCACATTCTGTGGGTGTGCTCGCCGATCGTCTGTGTACCGCTGATCAGGCTGCTCCTTCCTCCTTCCACCACCAATGGGCAGACCATGTGGGCTTCCTGGGTGGGGTTGGCCATACTGCTGTTCATTTTGGCAATTGTTCATGGGGCAGCTTCGACACTCCCTTGAAAAATGCACCCACCTCCCACAGTTTCAGCAATTGCCGGGTCCTTCTCTAAGTCTCTGATCTCTATACTCTCAGTATCCATATTCACCTTCTCTAGATCCTCTGTACCCACCTCTTCCTCCGCGGGCGTTCCTTCCTTGCCATTGTGGCCCTTCATATTGTTCTTCACCATTCCACTGCTCTTGTCTGTTTTCTGCTCAATGTGTCACCATTCTAGCTTGTATTGCAATTGATCCTTCCTCCTCCTCTCGTTCTCTGTCTGTGGGGAGGGCTGCTACTTCTGCTGTGACCTTCACTAGTTTTGGCTGAATTAATTTAGCCTTGTCTGCCAGCCTCTTCTGTACTATCTCCCTTTCTCTTTCTTTGATTCTTTTGCAGTGATGTACTATTATGCATTGAATTACTGGCCAGTCTTTGGCTTCTATCCCAGCTATTTTTTCAAGCGTCTTCTGAATTTCTTTGGGGAGGCCTCTTTTGATTATGAAGTAGAACAGGGAAGTCGATTGGTCGCAAGCTGTGCCCGTCTTTACCCTTCACATCTCCTGCACCCGTAAAATGAAGGCCATCGCATCCTCATCCTCACCCATTGTGCACTGCATTACAGACTGTAAATCTGGTGTGTCAGGGAAGGTGTGTCTTAGTGCATCTCATACTCTCGCTCTTACTGTGTTAAAGGGTGCTCCATCATAGCGATCACAGTCTAGTCTAGTGTTATTTCAGGAAAACCCACCTTTGCCCAAACCCTGTCTGCTTGGTCACCTACTGCAGACACTAATAAGCTTTTGTCATCCCCTATTGCTAAGGGAACCCCGGCAGTGTTTTCCTCAAATGCGTATATCCATTTACTTGCCCCTCCTGAAAGCGGGGGCAACAATTTTAGTAAATTTGCCTTATCCATTTGGGCCCAGGGTATGTAATTAGGTCTTTCTCTCCCCCTGTGTATCCGTGGCAATTGCAGCTTGCTTTTGGCCATCTTTTCGGTACTTACCTTCGTTTTCTTTTTCCCTAATATTGCCATTCGTCCCATTCTGTTTCTCAACCTCTCGTTCCACTTTTTTTCCATTGCCCTTCCCAAGGGTGTCTGTCCTACTCCTGCTGGTGCCTCACCTGCTGCGATCTCCAGCCTTCTTTCTTTTTGTTCTTGCACTTCTATGTCGCACTAAAATTCCTCCTCTCTGTCTGATGCAATGCCCCCCTCCTTCTGCCTCCCCGTCATTTGCTTCCTGGCCTATCTCTATTATTCTCGTTGGTGTGTCATTTATCCGGAATAGTATTTCCCCCTTTTTTACCCTTCTTCCGTGGACCTGTCAAGTGACTGTGACATCTCTGTCTGTTCTGTTCTGGAAGTGCCTGACCCCCCCTTGTTCGCATATATCTCTCAATCGGGATAGTTCAGTTTGGGCCATTGTTAATCATGAGTCTAGATCTTGTGTGAATTTCTCGATCTATGGCTGGGGTACTCGCCTGTCCACCTGCTCTTGGAAACTCGTATGTGGGATGTGCTGTTGGTGAGTTGCGGCCGGGGGCGTAGGTTTTGACACATATACTGGTCACTGTATCCTTCAGCTGGTACTGGTTTTGGCAGGAGGGGATATAGTCATGCAATCTCTATTTGACCTTCCTCCTCTTCCCCCTCCTTCTCACTGTTCCCTACTGCCAGGGGAGATGAGATCTGTTCTTTGGTTGGTTCGTTTCCCTTAATTGGAGGTACTTCCTCCAAGAGCCTCCATAGATCTAATATCTCTCTTCTATTGTGGTACCGTTTGCCTTTATATTTCATATATAAACATGTGGCTTTCATGTCTAATACATTTTTATCGAATGATCTTTCTTTGGGCCATACCTGGGGTAGCCCTTCCCCTTTTAACTCTGTGATCCACTGATCATGGTACTTGGTAATTCTTTAATCGTAACCTGGCAAATTCTGACAAATGTGAGCTAACAGTGTTTCTGCACCCATTCTGTCCCCAAAACTCCTTCCTTCACCTTAGGAGTCTTGTATTAGCAAAACTGCAATTTTACAATACTATAGTGCTTTATGTCTTTGTATGCCAGTTCTGTGTCACAATATTCAAATGTTTATCTCCATTTGGTCACACTATGACAAAATATGCAAAACAGTAATGCAGTACTTTCTCTGCCACAGCTTGTCTGTGTACACTATGCGCAACAAACACAATAGGACAATCACATGACATTAAACAAAAAACATATCCCATATAACATTTAACATAAATCATCTCTTTTTTTTTATAAACGTTATTTTTCTTGCACACAGGTAACATTACTGCTTACATATATTGCACATTGCTTCAATACAGTTTACAACATCAGTCAGTTTCGGACCTTGAGTCATCTCGCTCTGCCTTATCCAACAGGTATTGTTTGTATCTGTCCCATATGTTCCTTGGTCTGGATTGGGGCAGTACCGAGTCCATGTAGAGTTCTTCTGTATCATTAGTCCACACCATGTCATTGTCCCAATCTGCCTTTGTTGGGGGGTGTGCACTCTTCCATTTCATCAAAATTGCCCTTTTGGCTATTAGCAGGCTCAAATTTAACAGTCTACGCCAAGTCGGGTTCATTTTCCCAACTGCTCCTAGTAAGAATATCTTGGTTGACCATTCCAGTGGTTGGCCAGCCATCTCATCCAAGGCAGCACAGATCTCTTCCCAGTAACCCCTTAGCTTTGTACATGACCATAGCATATGATAAATATTTGCATCCTCTGTCTGACATCTAGGGCAGGTCCCCGACATGTTGGGATATAGTTGTTTAAGTTTTGCTGGGGTGTAATGTGTTCTCTGCACTATTTTGTAGTGAATTACCTTGTATCTGGAATTACACGATATTTGCTTGGTGAGCGAACAGATCTGTGCCCATTCCTGATCATCAAACTGCTGTCACAGGTCTTGTTCCCATTGACTCTTAGTTGCGGTGTTCTCTACTGGGAGTGTTTGAAGTAGTAGCTTATACAACGCCGCCACCGAGATTTTTTGTGTCCCCCCTGTGAATATGTAGCCGAGACCTATATTTATCGCTCGTTCGCTGGGGAATGTGGGGCATGTTTCTTGTATGGCCGATCGCACTTGGGTGCACTGCTGTTTATGTCTACCTGTGTTTCCCACAACCTCTCTGATGTCCGCCCACTGGATGAAATTCTGGTCAGGGAAGAGTTGTCCCCACTGGGTGATCCCTTTGGATGCCCAATGCATCGCGATTTGACTGTTTGCACTGAAGGGTGTTTGTGGGTCTCCCCAGAGTGGCATACTCGGGTGGTATAATCTGTTGGTTTCGAACATATCGGCTATTTTGGCCCATGCAGTGGTCGTCACCTTCGCTGGTTCTATAGTGTTATAGTGCTTGGGGTAGATCTGCTCATTTTGTGGAGTGCTGTTATCGCTTTGCGCTCTATTGAACCGGACATCGAGGTCACAGGGTTGAGGAATTGCGTCGCCCAATGGGAGGCGTGGTGTGCCTGTGCAGCCAGGTAATACAACTCCAAGTCAGGCGCCATCAACCCTCCTCTAGAGTATGTATCGGATAGCTTTTTCAAGCTCACTTTGGGATGTCCTCCCCACACAAACGAGGTGCACGCGCCAGTCAGTGTGGCAAATAAAGAGCGGCCTGGCCAGACAGGTATAGTGCTGAACAAATAAAAAAGCTTAGGTAATATAATCATTTTAATCAGTGCTATCCTGCCCATCAATGACATGGGGAGGGCGCTCCAGCGTGTTATCTTCACGCATAAGGTCTCAGTTAGCACGCCATAGTTCAATGTGCGGGAGAGCTGTGCTGTTCTGGCAATATGTGCGCCCAAGTAAAGTATATGAGTAGGGCTCCAGACCAGGCCATATAAGTCGTGTGGTTGCAGTGTATTTTCTGTGATTGGGAATATCTCTGATTTGCTAGGATTAAGACGTAGACCCGAATGTTCCCCAAACCGTTTGACCACAGCCAGTACCTTGCCCAAGGTTCGATCCGGATTTTTTAGATATAGCAGAATGTTATCTGCATATAGAGTTATAATGTGTAATTCCCAGTCTAGCCTGAGTCCTGCTGAGCTGTAGCGTGCCCTGAGGATATCCGCCAAAGGTTCAATTATTAATGCGAATAATAATGGCGACAATGGGCATCCTTGTCGCGTTCCCCCCTTCAGTTCTAGTTTGTTTGTTAAAACCCCATTGATTCTTATTTTTGCATGTGGCCGTGTGTACAGTATTTTTATCCATTTCAGAAAATTGGGGCCAAACCCATAGTTGCGCAGAACCCCGAAGAGAAAGGGCCATGAAACCGTGTCGAAGGCCTTATGCATATCTAAGGAAACAGCCACGGCCTGGACCTCAGGGGATATAGTGGCTAAGATTTTATGGCACCTTCTGACATTGGTTGCAGTGGATCTACCCTAACAAAGCCTGCCTGGTCTTCGTGAACCATATACGGCATCAAAGGTGTTAGTCTAGTTGCCAGTATTTTTGCCAGAATCTTTGCATCAGTGTTTATTAATGATAATGGTCTATATGACCCACACTCCTCAGGGGGTTTCCCCGGCTTGAGGAAGAGTGTAATTACTGCTTCCCTAGTGGTTTCGGGGAGTTCTCCTTTATGTAGGGCTTCACTCCATACTGCAACATAAATCATCTCTAACTGTCCCCTCTTACGCCTGCTGTCTGCCCCTTGATAGTTTATGTTCTTTTCTGTTTCTGTCCCCCTTTACTTTTCCCCTCTACCCAAAAAAGAAAGAATAAAGCGTTTCTAAATTGCACTACTGCGAGCCTCCCTTTATATGAGACTCCTACTGATTTCACTTATTTTCTCTTTTTACTCCCAGCACTAGTCGAGATAGCACTATGCGGCGCCGCCTTCCACCCCCTCGCGCAGCTAGGTTCCTGTATTCCTCTTTCACCTCGTAATCTCCTTACCCTGTCCTAATGGCCATATGCTGAAAGAATAAAAAGAATAGATTAGACCATGGGTGCACAACATACGGCCCGCGGGCCAGTTGCGGCCCGCCATGCCCTTTTGACCGGCCGGTGAAAACACTGGCCCTCATTGGCTAGCACACACACGCATCACGTCGCTCCTACGAGCCACGTAATGCGTGTGTGCTGCACCAATGGAGGGCCAGCAGCACTACGGCTGGCGTGGCCCATAAGGCTTGATGCCGGAAGGCATTTCAGCCTTGGACCATGCCAGCCGTAGTGCGATTCCAGCTTACCTGCCTGCCTTCCAGCACGTCTCCGGTAAGTGGTCTGTTTGTGTTTGTGTGTCGGGTTTGTTTTGCTTTATGTTTGTGTGTATGAATGTTTGTGTTTTAATGTATTTTGAGTGTATGTTGAGATGCGGGGGTGGGGGGTGTGTCGGATGTGTTTGAATGTTTGTGTTTTAATGTATTTTGAGTGTATGTTGAGATGCGGGGGTGGGGGGTGTGTCGGATGTGTTTGAATGTTTGTGTTTTAATGTATTTTGAGTGTATGTTGAGATGCGGGGGTGGGGGGGTGTGTCGGATGTGTTTGAATGTTTGTGTTTTAATGTATTTTGAGTGCATGTTGAGATGCGGGGGTGCGGGGGTGGGGGGGTGTGTCGGATGTGTTTGAATGTTTGTGTTTTAATGTATTTTGAGTGTATGTTGAGATGCGGGGGTGGGGGGGGTGTGTCGGATGTGTTTGAATGTTTGTGTTTTAATGTATTTTGAGTGTATGTTGAGATGCGGGGGTGGGGGGGTGTGTCGGATGTGTTTGAATGTTTGTGTTTTAATGTATTTTGAGTGCATGTTGAGATGCGGGGGTGGGGGGGGGTGTCGGATGTTTGTGGGGGTTCGGGTCTGTATGGGTGCATGTTTGTGTGTGTGCTGAGTTGGGGGGTGGGGGATTTGGGTCTGTATGGGTGCATGTTTGTGTGTGTGCTGATTTGGGGGGTGGGGGGTTTGGGTCTGTATGGGTGCATGTTTGTGTGTGTGCTGGTTTGGGGTGGTGGGGGGGTTCGGGTCTGTATGGGTGCATGTTTGTATGTGTGTTGATTTGGGGGGTGGGGGGTTTGGGTCTGTATGGGTGCATGTTTGTGTGTGTGCTGATTTGGGGGGTGGGGGGTTCGGGTCTGTATGGGTGCATGTTTGTGTGTGTGCTGATTTGGGGTGGTGGGGGGTTCGGGTCTGTATGGGTGCATGTTTGTATGTGTGTTGATTTGGGGGGTGGGGGGTTTGGGTCTGTATGGGTGCATGTTTGTGTGTGTGCTGATTTGGGGGGTGGGGGGTTTGGGTCTGTATGGGTGCATGTTTGTGTGTGTGCTGATTTGGGGGGTGGGGGGTTTGGGTCTGTATGGGTGCATGTTTGTGTGTGTGCTGATTTGGGGGGTGGGGGGTTCGGGTCTGTATGGGTGCATGTTTGTGTGTGTGCTGATTTGGGGTGGTGGGGGGTTCGGGTCTGTATGGGTGCATGTTTGTGTGTGTGCTGATTTGGGGGGTGGGGGGTTCAGGTCTGTATGGGTGCATGCTTGAGTGTGTTTGGGGCATAGTGTTTGGTTGGGGATGAGCGGGCCATGGGGCATAGTGTTTGGTTGGGGTGGGAGCCATGGGGCATAGTGTTTGGTTGGGGGTGAGGGGCCCATGGGGCATAGTGTTTGGTTGGGGTGAGGGGCCCATGGGGCATAGTGTTTGGTGGGGGCCATGGGGCATAGTGTTTGGTTGGGGTGGGAGCCATGGGGCATAGTGTTTGGTTGGGGGTGAGGGGCCCATGGGGCATAGTGTTTGGTTGGGGGTGAGGGGCCCATGGGGCATAGTGTTTGGTGGGGGCCATGGGGCATAGTGTTTGGTTGGGGTGGGAGCCATGGGGCATAGTGTTTGGTTGGGGGTGAGGGGCCCATGGGGCATAGTGTTTGGTTGGGGGTGAGGGGCCCATGGGGCATAGTGTTTGGTGGGGGCCATGGGGCATAGTGTTTGGTTGGGGTGGGAGCCATGGGGCATAGTGTTTGGTTGGGGGTGAGGGGCCCATGGGGCATAGTGTTTGGTTGGGGGTGAGGGGCCCATGGGGCATAGTGTTTGGTGGGGGCCATGGGGCATAGTGTTTGGTTGGGGTGGGAGCCATGGGGCATAGTGTTTGGTTGGGGGTGAGGGGCCCATGGGGCATAGTGTTTGGTTGGGGGTGAGGGGCCCATGGGGCATAGTGTTTGGTTGGGGGTAGGGGGCCATGGGGCATAGTGTTTGGTTGAGGGTGAGGGGGCCATGGGGCATAGTGTTTGGTTGGGGGTGAGGGGGCCATGGGGCATAGTGTTTGGTTGGGGATGGGAGCCATGGGGCATAGTGTTGCACTCCAAGAGTGAACTCAATAATAAAGCTAAAACAGGCACAGTTAGGAGATGTACATCCTTTGCTTTTTTGAGGAAACCTGACTCAACGAAGGCCATACTCCTCTTGGGTAACCCAAACAGCAAACTATAGCAGTCCAAAATAACGGAATGTCCAATCAAGGGTCAATAAAATATATATAATTTAATTAAACAGACGATATACAATAACTAAATCGAAATAAATGATAGCAATGGAAAATGTGTAGTACAAAATGTAAGTTTGCAATGCAATAAAAATCGTTACCCCTCAAAAACATATCTTTTTCAATGTGTTTAATACAAATTGGGGGTTGAAAAAGCCTCCTGACATGTCCCGCCTACCGCCCCGCCCACTTTTACTTTTCGGCCCACTATAGCCCTCATGTAAGGTACTTTCGGCCCTCTGTCAAAATCAGTTGTGCACCCCTGGATTAGACCCACAAAACCCCCTTTAGCTGTGTTTCCCTTTACTCTCCTTTAGTCCCCCTTCACTTCATCTGACTCCGTAGGCTATATCTATATCCCTCTTCTAGCTTCCTTTAACGTCGCTCGCACTTGATACTCACGTGTCCGTCTTGCTCCAAGACCCTCCGGACCCGGTCTGTCCAGGCGCTGCACAGCACTCAGTGCTCACCCCCGGCTCCGGCAAGTGGTATGGTGGGTTTTGCAAAGTGGGACCCGTACCCTCTCACCCTACTGCGTGCGCACGTCTAAGTGTACCGGTTGCCATAGGCGGGCAGCTATCTTGAGGGGGCGCGCCCTGGGTCTCCGCTGTAGCCGGGGACGTCTTGTGCCAAAAGGAACAAATGGGCCAAATTAATGTCGGGGCCACCACTTGAAAGTGAGCGTCTCCACAAATGCAACTCCCCAATGAGAGTCAATAATAGACACACCCCAGGAGGAAATGAGACCAGGATCAAGTGCGGGTGAAGATAAAAAGTAAAGTTTATCCAAAACCAAATAGGGCAAGCAGAGAACTCTGCAAACTCAGAGCGCTCTGCCAGACAATAGAAAGTCATTCATATTTATTACAAAATAACGTCATCAATGAGGTAAGATTTAGGGGGCACATAAGTCGTTGAGGTTGGGTGGCATAAACTAGACACTATACAATGTTTAAGGACGCTGCTCCAGGATTGGTGGAAGTCCATGTGGTGCCAGTGCGGGGTGCACGGATCAGCTGGGCTCTTCGGGGCGGAGCTCAGGGTCAGGTGATGTCTTGAGCTGTTGCAATGTACCCTACCTGACATTTGCCCTTGCGGCCATACATACTTCGACCGTCATCTATCTAGTTTAACACATAAGAGATATCTCACTAGCCATTTGATCTGAACAATAAAAGTGAGAACACATCGGTCTAGGTGGCAAACTTATTCATGAGATTATGTTGTCACACTCATCAACCATTATCTTACATCTTCTGAGACAATTATTTATTGTTTGTTATCATGAGAAAAATATATTGCCACACAGGGGGACATGGGTCTGGGGTGAGCTGGGGTGGTACGCGGCTGTGATGTTACTTCAAAAGGCATTGAGGTGAGAAGCTTGTTGCCCATATTTCTTTAACTAGAGTCTGGGGTGCGCGGCAAGTTCATAGTGGCATCACGAGTCAGGAGGCTGAGGGGAGGGTGGGTGCTTGGTGCTGGCTCAGCGGAAGGGTGAGAGGTTACATTTGTAGCATCAGAAACATCAGTGAGAACAAGGGCCTTTAGCCATTAGCCCAGCATGAGGGGGGAGGATGGTGGGGGATGAGCGTGCGGCGCTGCAGGATAGGAGAGGGAAGGCTCTAGGCCAGTGTGTTGCAGATACATCGAATAATATGCAAGCTCTGAGTATAATACAGGTTACACGTTTACGTTTATCATGATCATCATGTTACAAAATAAATTCTAGCTACAATAGCCTTGTGGCTTTACCGTTTTGCATTATACACATTTAGAATCGTATGGTAGTTGAACATGTTTATGAACATACATATATTGGAAAACCAGTGAGCATCTGGATTGTGTACCTGATTCTCCCGAAAGTATGGGGCCTAGACATATAACATATAGCTTTATGCGCAGTAAAATATGTAAAGATCTTCTTGTTTCATTTCATAGAATCAGCCCCTTAATACACAACTACAGAAGGGGATTTATAACTGTTAAATAGCACCATCTTCAGACTTCTCGGTTCACATTTCACACACTATGAGGAAACAGTAAAAGGATACACGGGGCTGCTTGCGATGGTCCAATGTTATCTCCTAAACGTCCAACTTTAGAGTCATCAAACTTCCAACTACAAAGGATACAGATACGCATATACTGGGTGCATCACAAGGCTGTACTTAACTTCCGTACAACAACGAAACCTTCCTTCGGTACGGAGACTTCCTTCCATGAAAGACCTAGCACCGATCCTCCACTTCCTTTCCCTACGGCATCCGACACTGACTCTCCACTCCCCCTTGGGGTCGGCGGCGCCTCTCGCTGTGGCAGCGCTGCATATCTTCACCTAGAGGTCGCCGGAGCGATTCGATTTCGCCTTGCACAACCTCTTCACCTCACTTCTCACTATTCTTGATGACCGCAAGCCAGTTTGCCACAGGCTGACACGACCTCCTTCCACGCAGCTGCAAACGTCATTGCATTATCTACAACGCCTTCACAGGTCCTTTACTCTGTCCCTCATCTCAATGCTCAGAAATCTCGCTACGAACAGAGTATCCTCAAAGATACGAAGGGAACAATTCAGACAGAACAAAGGTGCGTCGTTTGCCTTCCTTGACAAAACTGATCACACTATGACGCTACAACATTCCTTGCTCCGCCAAATCCTGCGGGCACTTCACTGGGAACTTTAGCATCCCTTCGGCGAATCTTGGCGCCTACTTCTTCTTAGGGGCTTCACTCCAATCCTGGGGCTTCACTGCTTTCCCCAATTCTCTACACCCCTTCAACTCCACTTCACGCTTCAAGTCAGGGGTTAGGTTTCCATACTGGGGCTTCACAGCTTTCCCAAATTCTTACCTCTTCAGACCCACTTCTTGCTTGTGAAACCTGTGCTTTGCCTTTGGGGTTTATTTATCTTGGGGCTTATTTTCTTTACTTCTTTATATCCCCCTTATCTTATCTTCCTGACCTCCTGCACGCAGTGCCCCTGTGTGATGGGACTTACTTCTGGATGGCTGGGGGCAGTGGTCTCTCTCTTTCTTCTGCTGCTCCCCTCCACAGCTTTTTTCAACTTTGCATGGGTTCTCATCCCATCGTCGTCGCCAATGTTAAATAGCACCATCTTCAGACTTCTTGGGCTTATTTAGACATACTTTATTGTAAGTTACATGAGCTGTTAAGCACAGAGAAACCACCGGGTCCCATCACCCAGGCTCAACTGGCATTGTTGGAACTCTGTAGCTGGACTCATAGCTAAACATTCCAAGGGCTCTCCCAGCATTCCATGCCAGCTCATAACTATGCATCAAGTACATTACAACACAAACTTTACAGAGAGATTAACAGTGTGGGTGAAAATGAGTGGCACACAGGCGTGGGGTATGTATCTATTACTTCAAAAGGAGAGCAAGGTTGGGGGGTTATCCACAGCATAGAGTGGATGAATCAGGTAGTGTGGATGGAACAGGTAGAGTGAATGAAACAAATGCAGGCGATGAAATGAATGGAGGCGATGAAACGAATGGAGTGGATGGAACGGATGGAGTGGATGGTACAGATGGAGTGCCCGACCTCAAACACATAACTGATAACTGCCATATCACAATATCACACCACCATGCTTACTCTCTCCTACACACCAACACTCATCTAGAACACAGCGATACTATGACACATTCGGTATAGCTGTTCTCATACTAACACCCGCCGCATACTCCCCATCATCCTGGCTAATCATCAGCTGAGCCCACCGCTAGCTTAAGCTTCTCCTCAGGCCACAAATCAGTCTGGGTGTCATCCCCCCAGAATGAACACATATGCCTGACCTCCCAACCGCTACACCTACCGCTAAGAAGCAGCTAACACGCAACTGCCACGTCGGCTGAACACATAGCCTGTCCACTCACGCACCTTATGACCCTTTCCCTCTCTACTGACTTCCGAGGGCGTTCAACCTACCAGCACTTTGAGATCATACAAATGATACATAAGGCGCTATATAAATGCCAAGTAACATAACATAATATAACATCACTTACTAAGCCATTAGCCAAACATTACAATCTCTGTTTCACCAATGATAGACTACTGCAATGTTTGCTGGCTAGGTGGGGAACTTTTCATGGTACCTACTGAGTACTGTTTTGTTTCTGAATCCATATTTATCAATACACTGAAAATGTAAAATAATGGTGTGTTGTTTAATTTAAGGAGACAGTATAGAAGATGCCTCCAAGGAATCTGTCAGGAGCTCAGAGTCGGAAGCGACGTGCTCAATTTAAATCTGATTTGCAGAAATCTGTAAAATTGATGACATTTTTTTTGGCTCAGTCAGAGGTCAAAACAGAGCAAATAGTGAGCAGTGGCGGAGTCTGACGTAGTCTTTATCGCCTTTATGGCAGAGGATACAGAAGCCATGAGCTATGCTGCAGTCTCTCTTCACTAGCAGTTACTGGAGCGGACGCGCAGTCTGACGGAGAGCCTTTCAGCCTGATTCATGGAATTATTTGCATGAAAAATGCAGATTTGCGCACCTTTCTGCCCGAAAATCCCTGTTTGAAGTATGGGGATTTTCGGGCAGAAAGGCGCGCAAATCTGCGTTTTTCACGCAAATAATTCCATGAATCAGGCTATTTGTGTCTTCGTGGCTGCAGGGGCTCAGGGCTTGCCCTTGATTGATGTGATTGTCCACCTGCCCAATTTCATATTCTAACTTTCAAGTGCCTTATTGGAGACTGGTGGCTAAACAAATAGCAATGCAGGAGGCGGGACCGCTAACGCGCCAGAAGCTCCTTCTCCAGCAGCGACAGCGTGGTCTTGCGAATGTCAGTATCAACATCATTAACGATATCGATATCGACATCGCCATGTGTGACCAAGGTGATTGCGAGGCCGGGAATTTGTGACCACGCGTGTCGAGCCCCAGCAAGCACCTTCCCTTCCCTTACCCATTCTTCCCTCTATCAGCGCTGCCGGGTTTTCCTCGTCACAGGAGGAGTCCTCTTCGTCTAATAATGAAGTGCCAGTAGACACATTGAGCCAAAATAATTTTTTGGCTTACTGCACAAAACCCAGACTCATTTGAAAGTGGAAAAGGTCGCTTTAATGTGACAGGCCAAAGCTTACAATCAAAAACGCTTAACTGGCTCCATGGCCTAACAAGCTAAAGAGATGTTTGAACAATCAATTAAATAACTTAAACATTTTCATTTTCATTTTCCCCCCAACAATTAAATAATTAAATAACCAATTTCCTCCCTAATGATCCCTTGGATCCTACCGTCTCCTTGCCCCTTTTCCAGGCGTCCCGCTTTCTCCCAGGGGCCATGCCCCTCCAGGCTCAATACCTGTTCCCCCGGGGTGACCTGCTTGTGCAAACAGCGCCACCCCCTCCTTTCCCGTGTCATTCCCCCATTGTGCTTCCCTCCCCCCACATCAAAAGGGGCCATGCCCCCGGCGCCCTGACCCACTTCAACCCCTTTTAAACTCCCCTCTACACGAAACTCCCCCTTCCTATGACCTGCAGCCAGCCTGACCTGCCACATCAGCAACATATATTACACACAAACTTTCACAATGCCCTGACCTGTCACACGAAACTACCAACCCTGCCCTCATAACAGGCCCCGAAGAATCATAAAAAACTCCCCCTGACATCTAGAACCCCCCCTAATCCCATGAACAATGCACCCCCACCTATACCATAACTGACATTACCCTAAGCCAAAAATGAAGGGGTGGGAGGGCGGGACAATTACCAAGTCCTAACCGTCGCCTGCCTCCCAAACCTTCCCTGAGCCCTTAAATACCCCTAGGGAGGCGCTCTGCCCCCCCACGGCCACTCGCTGGCCGTGTGCAGCGCCAAAAAACTCCCCGGGGGGAAACGCTTCGCGTTCCCCCCGGAACCCCCCTTTTGGCTTACTGCACAAAAACCCAGACTCATTTAAAAGTGGAAAAGGTCGCTTTAATGTGACAGGCCAAGGCTTACAATCAAAAACGCTTAACTGGCTCCATGGCCTAACAAGCTAAAGAGATGTTTGAACAATCAATTAAATAACTTAAACATTTTCATTTTCATTTTCCCCCCAACAATTAAATAATTAAATAACCAATTTCCTCCCTAATGATCCCTTGGATCCTACCGTCTCCTTGCCCCTTTTCCAGGTGTCCCGCTTTCTCCCAGGGGCCATGCCCCTCCAGGCTCAATACCTGTTCCCCCGGGGTGACCTGCTTGTGCAAACAGCGCCACCCCCTCCTTTCCCGTGTCATTCCCCCATTGTGCTTCCCTCCCCCCACATCAAAAGGGGCCATGCCCCGGCACCAGAAAAACCCTCCCCCGAGGAGTTCTTTCTGCCCCAACCCCCCCCCCAACTTTCCTACCTCAAACTCTTTACCCAGCCTCCCAGCCAAGAACCCAAGTCCACCAGGTAGTGATTATTCCCATACACGGACAAGTGTACCCCATCCTCCCTAAAGATAAGAAAACCCTCATATGTTATTTCCTTATGGTCCATGACCCTCACCGCCACTGAGGCACAACATTTTTCCATTTCCCTGTTTATCCCCTTCCTGGCCTGCTCTATTGCTCCCTCACTTTTTGCTCCCCTCCACACTCTTTGCGACAACAACTTAGTCCACACCACCACCGCTTGAGGCCACATATCCCTAATCCACACTAAGTGCCTCTTCATTTTCCTTAGCAGAGCCACCCCCATATCTCTCACCAGGTCATTCTCCCCAGCATGCAGCATCACCACCCGTGGAACTCCATAGCGTTCCCTCATCCCTGCCAATATGGGCAGCAGCTGATCCCACCGCAAGCCCCCCAAACCGTGCCACCTCACCACCACTTCCTTGTAACTGCACCCCAACTGCCTTCCAAACACCCTTTTCTCCGCCTCTTTACCAGCCCACTTCACAATTGAATGGCCAACAATCCAAACTTGCGCCAACTCCCCTTTGTTTTGCGCAGCATCTGAAACAGAAATCACAAAATTACTGACAAGTCAAATTATTACAACAACAACATCCTGCCCACAAAGTCCTCCACCATCTTTCTTCAACAATCCCCTTTCCCAAAATCCCTGACGTAACCCTTGTATTTCCCCGACCTCCAACGCCCCAAACTTTTCACTTTATCTTCCGAAAAACCCAGTCTGTTACCCTCAGATGCTGCGCCCATCCTAAAAGAATGAGTCCCGAACTCCTCAGCCTTTTCTCCCACCGTGGCCAGCGCCTTCCGCAATACCCCTAGCACCTGTGCCGCTGAAACCGGCGATCCGTCCGCATGCTGGAAAACCAAACCTGACTTACCCCCACAGCGCTCCTTCCACACATTACCTGCCTGAACTGGGCATAAAACCTCGCTCCCTCGACCCAGCAGGACCCAAGCGCCCCATCCCTTCTGATCCGTCTTGGACCTTTTAATCTTGATGTCTAAACCTTCTTCTGTGATTCGCACATCTTCCCATTGCAGTCCCCCTACCCCCTCTTTTCCCCCGGCCAACTCAGAAACCCTGAAGGCCCCAAAAAATAACCATGTAAAACAGGCCGCAAACAGTTCCCCCTCCCATATCGACCAGCAAACTCCCCCCACCACCTCAATCAACCTCTGCAACAATTCAGCTGATATCGGCCTCCTCTTATCCTTGTCCCTCTTACTCTCCCTTGCCCATCCTTCCAACATCCTACTTGCCATCTCCCCCCCACTTGGTTGAAAACCCCAAAACCATTTCCCGTAAAAGGCAATCCCTGCTAGCTTTCCTGCTATCGTTGCCCTTGACCAGCCCCTGTCCATGCATCTCAGAAGGAAATCCGTGACATCCCTCCTCCGCTCTTCCGCATCCCATCTACCCTTCCAACTACAAGCTCCTCCTCTAATAAAATCCTCCCAGGCCCTCCTGTATGACTTCTTAGATGCCACGGCCAATGAACCCTCCACCAGAGCAAGCGCTCTCAGCTTTCTATCTTCCACAGCTCCTCCGGAATCTGCTGCCCCTCCTGATCTGCATCTGGAGCCAATCCACGGAATCTCTGCCATTGAAAACGAGATAATGCATCAGCAATGCCATTATCCTTCCCTGGTACATGTGTTGCCTTAAAAACCACATTCCATTCCATACAACGCAGGACAAATTCTCTCATCAGCCTTGCCACCCTCTGATCCCTAGCTGACTGTCTGTTTACCACATGGACCACGCATTTGTTGTCGACATTGAAGTTCACCTTCTTGTTTTGCAACTCCTTCCCCCACAACTCCAATGCTACGAGTAATGGAAAAAATTCAAGAAATGCTATACTCCTTCCTTCCTTCAACCATCTCTCTGGCCACTTTTCCACACACCATTTCCCCCCCCAAAACACCCCAAAACCACCGGCCCCCGCTGCATCCGAGAGTATCTGAACTTCCCATGTCACCGGGTCTCCCTGCAACCACATTGACATTCCATTGAAACTCTCCAAGAAGCGCAGCCAAATTCTGCAATCCTCCCTCACTGCCCCTGATACTCTTATCCGATGATGTGGGCACTTTGCTCCCGCCATGGCCCTTGCCATGTTCCTGCAAAACGTCCGCCCTGGGGCCACCACCTTACATGCAAAATTCAGATGCCCAACCAATCTCTGCATCTCCACCAGCATCATTTTTTTGGCCCCCACCGGTTTCTCCAACAGTACCACCAATTTGCTCACCTTGTCGTGTGGCAAGCGTGAGGTCATGGCCACTGAATCCAGTTCAATTCCTAGAAATGTTAACACCACTGCCGGCCCTTCTGTTTTGTCTTCGGCTAATGGTACACCTAGCTCCTCCATCAATTCCTGAAACAACTTTAGCATTTCTCTGCAATCCTCCTCTCTTTTTGCCCCGCTAATGAACAGAAAATCATCCAGATAGTGCAGCACACTCTCCCACCCCGAGCTGAATGAGAAAACCCACTGTAGAAAAGAGCTGAACCGTTCAAACAAAGCACAGGAAATTGCGCACCCCATTGGCAATGCTTTGTCTATGTATATGCGGTCCTCAAACTGCAAACCTAACAACCAAAAGTCCTCCGGGTGCACCGGCAATAACCTAAACGCCGCCTTGATATCGCACTTGGCCATGAAGGCACCTCGACCTTCCTTCGTTATCAGCTCAACCGCTTGGTCAACACTTGCATGCACAACCCCACATTCTTCCGGGGCAATGAAATCATTAACTGACATACCCTCCGGCTATGACAAATGATGAATCAGTCTGAACTCCCCCAGAGCTTTCTTGGGCACCACCCCCAATGGGGATATCACTAAGTCACCCGGTACGTCATCAAATGGGCCCACTATCCTTCCTGCCGCTATTTCCTTGCTCAATTTTTGTCTTACCACCTCAACATTTTCTCTTGCCGACTTCAAATTTTCCGCCCACCGCCGCACCCTTGGACCCTGGTAACCTAACCTGAACCCCTGACAAAACCCCTCACTCAAAATCTTAGCCCCTTCCCTATCCGGATAAAATTGCAACCATTTTTCCAACACACCCACTTTAATTGGAGTAAAAGCTTTTCCCCCAACCCCTTTTCCTGCACCTCTCCCCCTCCCCCTGTCTCCTTGTTGGAAACACTGCGTGAGAGGGTGTTTTCCACCGCACTTGCTACACTCGTGCCTGAACCTACGCAGGGTCCTTGCGCAGCTATCCTTATTGTACCCCCAGCACGCTGCTGAGGACTGGCCCCTGCCTCCTCCCCCCACCCCCTCATGGGCGGAGCGACTAAGAAAGGGCCGGAAAGGCACAGGCAGCCCACTCGCTGTATGTAATGTCGGGGCCGGCCTCGTTGGGGCCATCCATTGCAGCCAGAGATCCATATCTATCTCCCCCCAGACCGCCTGACTGTCCTCTGCCATTCTCGCTCTAGATTCCTCATCATACCTTACCCAGGCAAAGCCCCCAAAGCTCGTAAAAGCCTTCCTTATTACATCCATTTATTTCAGCAGGGCCACGCAACGCTCCGGGAATTTTTCGCAATACACACTGGCGTAAATGATAAACGCCGACGTCCAATTCTCAATGTTCACCGGGACCCTCGGGCGTGAAGCCAGTTCCCTCTCTTCCTCCTTAGACCCCTCCTTCGCTCTCACTTCCCTATGGAGCAATTTGAAGACATCCACAAATTCCCCTGCTTGGATCTTCTCCCTGGTCGCTGCCATCAAGTGCGCCCCCAATGGTTTTGTTATCCCCATGTATGGCAATTGTTTCTCCTTTCCTTTCACTTCCACCTCTTTATCTTTACCAGCTTGCACTTCGAGCCCCAATGGCTCCACCACTTTGTCCGTTTGGACCTCCACTGAGCAAATGCTCTTTTCAAACCCCTCGGCTCCAATGGCCTGCACACCAACTTCCTTCGTTACACCTTGAAAACCCACCCGTTCATCCCCTATCCACCTATTTGTAACCCCTCTCTGCCATGCAGATGACCATTCCCTTTCCCGCTCACCTCTTTCCACACCTGCCACCTGCGGCCTGGCGTCCACACCGGTGCTCCTCCTCTCCATTCTTAGAGGGCTCCTACTGCGGGGACAAAACATGTCAGCACACTCACCCAGCCAATAGTTCCCTTGACCCCTTTCACCCCGTCCACCCTGCACTTCCCTTTCCCTATCCCACCTTGAACTTCTTCTCTCCTCCACCCTTTCCCTTTCCGCCCTGTAATCTTCCAATTCCCATTGCCCCACATATTCCTCCCAACCAACTTCATCACCCCTTAAATACCATTGGGGATGCAAGCTCATGCCCGAGATGAGTTGATGATCTTCTTGCGAGCCCGGGGCGTCTGCCCCGCCACTCTTTTGACGTCTTCTCGGCGGGGTTGTGGAAACCCCTGCCTGGTCCTCTTCTCTTGGGCGAGGCGTTCCGACCTCCACCCTGGAATCCTCATTGCTAGGGGCTGTGCTCTCCTTGCGTTGACCGAGGAGGGGCCGTACTGAAACCCTCAACCTCCACCTGAACAGCGGGGGCTGCGCAGCGCCCTCCGCCCTCACTCCTCCTACCCGGGGGGCTGTTCCACGCCCCACCCTACCCTCCTCCATTGAAGGGGACCTCTCCCTCCTTCTCCCACCTGCACTCTTCTGAAGGTATTTACCCCCTCTTCCCCTCTGCCCTGACACCCCCTTCTGTGCCCCATCCCTGCCCCCACTGTTGTTCCCTCGAGCCCCACCCTCTTGAGCATTCCCATCTTCCCTAAGGCTATCATTCCCTCCCTCCCTCCCTGGCTGCCCCCCGACATCCTTACTCCCTCATCCGCCCTCCTGTCTATCTCCCTCCTCATTTTCCTGCCCCTGGATTCCCAAACCTCCCCCCTCCCCGCCGTAGAGGTGCAAGCCAACACTGCCACAAGCGCCCCATCAGCTGCCGCTCTACGCTGCGGTCTACCGCCCCTTATCTCCCCCTCACCCGTGACCTCCCCCACCGCCCCCTCCAACTGGGCCTGCGATGCCCTGCTGATGATTTCCAGGGCCTCCCTAAGAGCCCTAGCATCAACCAGCCCCTTCTTGCTAACCCCTTGGCCCACCATTGTGCACTACTAATCTGAGAGCGCACTAAACCTCGCCCTGACGCTCACTAGCTAAATATGCCCCCGAGCCGGTACCTACCTGTGGAAAATTACTCCTAGCCGAGGGAAAAACCAGCAGAAATTGCGCTATAACCCTAATAACGCAAAAGGGTTAAATAACCCCAAAATAGCACTTCTCTTTTTCTTTTTTATTCAAGATTTTTTTTTTTTTTTATTTATCTGCCCCCCCACCTAAAAAATAACCCTCCCCCAAAGAAAGAACCCCCTCTCCTACCTATACTTCTACCCCTGCTAACTGCACACCACCCAGGAGCCCCCTACTACTGCTGCTGATGATCACCCCTAATTCCCTTGAACTTATTCCCCTCCTTTTTTTTTTGAAAAACCCTCTCAATCCGGTAACAGTCCACTATAGAACCGCCTGCCCTGCCCCCTGGTGGCCCACGAGCTGCACCGCACTACTAGCAGCTCAGTAAAACGGCGCGGCCCCTTTAAGGCGCCTGCCCTGCCCCCTCTGACAGGAGGCTGTCACCGCGCCTGTACAACTCCCAACAAGACAGGGCCGCCTGGGCTCTGCTGATCCACACCCCCGCGAACCAGAGGAAACGGGCAGGGAAGGCCCGGCGCCGTGGGGAGAGAGAAAAGGAAGTGTCCGGGGCTCCCGAACGGAAACCTAATGTGCAACCCAACCCGGCCTGCACTCCCTCCCCCTCCCGCTCGACGGAGGAAGAAGCCCAAGATGGGCCCGATGAGGAGAAAAATCCCTCTCCCTCGCAACGACCCCTTTCCCCAGAGGCCCGAAGACTGCGCAAAGAAAAAACCCGCCCCCACGATCCCGCCACCCCACCGCGTAAAGAACGCCAACGGCAGCTCAGGTAAGGAGAAGGGGGAGGGGTGTAGCTTATTTACGCTACTCCTGCTGGGCAAAATACCGCCGACCGAAAGTTGTTTTTTTTTTAAAAAAAAATTATTTTAACTTCCAAATAACTCCTAACTGCCTGCACCAGCCCCAATATACTAACTAAACCTCCTTGCCTACTCTACACCGAAGAACCACAGGCCCAGCTAGCTTCAGGGAAGGCTTGGGAGCGGGTGACAGGACTGATACAATTACCAAGTCCTAACCGTCCCCTGCCTCCCGAACCTTCCCTGAGCCCTTAAATACCCCTAGGGAGGCGCTCTGCCCCCCCACGGCCACTCGCTGGCCGTGTGCAGCGTCAAAAAACTCCCCGGGGGGGAAACGCTTCGCGTTCCCCCCGGCTCCCCTTGTCCCCCCGATTGTAAATACACATGCGGTCACAAATGTAGTGGACGCCGAATCGCATCCACACTGGAACTTACTACACCCCTTTGTCCAGTTAAACAGACTGAAGCTTTTCCGACTTTGCAGGAGACACAGCCTGCCGTCATCGGCAATGCAGTCTCTGATATAGAACTGCTCGAAGTAAGCAAAGATATTGATGTGGTGGCGTCCCAAAAAAATGTTTTGAATGAATGTGCCAGGCAACCGCATCCTCCCATTGAGAAAATTCCATTCGACGTCGCCCAACCTTAAAAATATATCGGGCCCTTGCCCCTCCAATCGAGAGAAGAAGTTAGATGGAACTAATGCCGGCATTAGCAGTGAGGATGCAAATCGGTCACGGCACAGGAAGCGTGTGCACGACACATTACCACAAAGTCTCCAATATTGAACGTTGAAGACGACTTAGGCATAACTAACACAATTCTAAGTCTGGCTCTGTCCTCAGCCATAAAGAAATTGGTAAATGACATGTCCTCTCAACCCAGGAATTGCAGTGTGAGCACAGACCACTCCTGTAACACTGACTCCATTTCCATGAATTTGACTCAGGCTAGGAGTGATGAAAAGAAGTTGAGATTCCACTTTGCTGATGCAGTGGCAAGAGAGGCTCGCCTGGCCGAATGTCTGAAAGACTTTATGCAAATTAAGGAATCCATAATGAGCCCTAGTGCTCTTGCTTCCCAGTGTAAGGAGCATGAAAATTTGGCGATGACAGGTCACAGCTCCTTCCTGAAAATCCCTGCAATCGAAAATCGCAGGAACTGCGACTCGCCTTTGATTGGAAGTGGTCTCCACTCCATTGACTTAACAAGCACCCCGATGAATGTTAAAATGACAGGACCATCCAAAACAACCTGGAAACAACTTCAATAACTTCAACATTCTTTCTCTGCTGGAACTGCATTGTCCACAAATTGTCTGCAGGGCCCAAATAAAGTTCAGACAGAAAATCCAAATACACATTGTTAGGGAGAATTCTCTGTATAGGCTAATTTCTCAAACCTAGTGAGTCCCCCAGCAGCTTTGCTGGATTTTTGGGGTTTATTTTTTTCTCCTGCTAAGAGTGAGACTCTTTTTCTCCCACTCTTAGGCATGATTTGAGAATGTCCTTTGACTTTGTAATGTGTTTTATGGGCTATGGGGTCTTTTACTCCATAGGGCTTCATATGTTTTTGGTAAGTGTGTTACACAGCACCCTCAATGCAGTAACACAGGGGTGTCATAGTGACCCCCAAACATAGACTCCATACCCTGGGACTGACTACTGTCTCCCAGGGCATGTAAAGTCACCATTGACTTTACTAGTCTTAAATTGTGAACAGAACCGTACAAACCATCATAATGTGGAAGTACTGGTAGGGGTAATTAGATTGCCCCAGGGTCTGTTTTTCGAGGGGGCACTGTGCAGTCCCCCCTCGTCGAGTTTCTGGCTGGTGGCAGTGGTTACCACACGAAATATTCCACTGCAATATTTCCTATGGGATTTTCCCATTCATTTTAAACGCACCACTTTTTTGGTGCAATGTTAAAGATACCGCCGGGTTATTTATTTAATATTTATTCCCCGGTTGGGTCTTTTTGCCAGGACTCGGTTTTAAAATGGCGTTTCTGTTCGCCTTTGTAACTCCAACCCAACTCGAGCCCTTTGTTCCACTTTTGGCGGGCTTCTACACAGAAGCCTCCAAAAGTGGTGCCACTCTGTCTGGGTCTACAGGATGTGTGGGAGGGGGAAATAGGCACCCTGGACTGAGTTGCCTCGGCAACTCAAGTCGCACTCTTGTGTGATTGGCCCAGTGGTGAGCCGCCCGGCTCACCACTTAGCATGTTTGAGTGACAGCTAGGACTGATGAATGGGGGTTTTCTGCATAAAAGCAGGGCTTTGGGGACTGGAACTTCAGAAGTCGCCACAGGACCTAAAGAATCTGAAGAGGGAGAAGCTGAGCCGACATGCAACGACGACACCACCGGTGGAGCCCTGCTGAACCGACTCACCACTTCCCAACGACAGAGAAGATCTTCTTCCTGGAGAGTCTTCTTCCTTTGAGCTGGTGGGGTTAACCAGTTCGCCCTCTTTTCACCTTCCTGGATCGTCTCGTGGTTGAATTGCCCATGCCAAGCACCCCGGCGGCCGGATAGCCACGCTTCACCACTACCGCGAATAAAAGGGTAGTACCTTTTAACTGGGAAACTCTGCGGCTGGTTTCTTCCCTGGCAGTGCAACGACCTCCAGCTTTCCTCCACGTCGAGATCTTCTCTTCCCCTGGACGAAGCACCAACTTGCACCCGCTGCCAGGAACAACTGCCCCCGCTGGAGCTTTCTTACCATTTCAGGTACTGTGTCCCGCCTGGTCTCCCTTGCAACAGACTGTTCAAGGTGTCCCGTAAATCCTTGACTCTCTATCCTGGGGTGACCTGGGACCTGTTAACTAACTTTTCTGAACTGATCCAACTCCTTTTTGAACTATCTGCAAAGACTTTTAAAGTGTACTTCAACTGTGTGATCTTGGGCACATTCCGCCTTGCTCTCTCCAAGAGTGGGCCTGGCCTATGAACTTTTTGCTCTACAGTAGACTCTGCCTTTCTTGACTTGCTGTGGTTCTGTTAAAAGTGTTGGTATTGTGTGCTTTCCTATTTCTGCCTTTTCTCTCCATTTTTAAATAATTATTGGAGTGCCATCTTGGTTAAGCGCTCACCTCTGTGTTGATAATAAGTGGTGTTCTTTTCCTAAGACTTGTCGAATAATTAATCAGGGAGGTGTATATATTTCTAGTGACTGTGTTTGAACTTGCTTGACATATTAGTGCCAGTGTATTTTTACAAGTGTGTTTTTAAATAAATAATTATATACTTTTATACCAATGCTCTGGTCAGTGTTTGCTTGTGCTACTGTATTTTTGTACCTAATGTGTATGCTCTATAAACTGCCTAACTCTTCTTGAGAGAAGTCTGACTGCTCAGCCACAGCTACCAGGTAAATCTGGGTGGTACAGACTGCTACCAATTGGGTTTACTGCCAACACCTGTAGTGCAGTGGTCCCTAGCGAGCAAACATCACCTCTCTGTTGCGGCCGGGTTGCAAATCTACAACAATGTCATGGCCGCAACCTCGACTGCATTGATACTGTTCATGAAACTATATGAAACCCTGCATGAAGACCTGAATAATCAGAACGCTCTACTAGCAGTGGTAAATGCAAAGATATCAACCCTTGAATCACTCGCTGACCAGACATCGAGAAGATTAGATGACGAAGCTGAGAAGTCATCTAGATGGCAAAATAGGCTGAGTGATCTGGCTCAGAATGAACTATGTCAGAACACTGAACTTATCAATGCTCTATTAGAATGCGGAAAATGGATGCGTTTAAACTCTCAACAAAGATTCCCCAATGAAGAGTTGGGTGGTTGTGCCTGTGACCCTAATTCCATACTGAGGCACCCTCCTAGAAATCACACAAGTAAGACCTCAACAGATCTGAGAACCTGCGAGAATATTTCTAACGCACAACAATTGAATGCTCAACCAACAGGGTCCTCGAAAGACGATCTTGCTAAGCAATTTCCGTGCGCCACAGCACGACTGAATGCTGCAAAAATGGCTTCAAAAGTGCAGATACCTGCTTCGAATGTTCCGTCCACCCGCATCACAAGTCAGGTGCCCGACTCCTTTATACAACCAGGAAATGTTCTGGTGACATTAGCTCCTCAAAAGGAAGTCAAAGCGACAGGAGGGCCTTCCCTCCGGTCGACCTCATCAGCTGGGCCAAAGGTGGTTTCCTTTGAAATGTTTGAAGACGCGAAAAATGCTATCCCAGGGAAACAAAGCAGCAGCAACCTTAAGCCCAAACCAAGTGCAAAAAAAGATACTCAAGCCAAGAAATCTGGTTGCTGACCAAAATCTAACTCGTCAAAGAAATTCATCAGGAACCTATCCACTCATCCTCCGATTTTAATGTTTAAATGACCAGAGAAACAAAAACCCATGGCTAATAAGTCTGAGAACGAACGCCAAATGCACGAGAACGCTGTGGTCACCAAGCGTCCTGAATGCAAGCGGCCTTGTCTTGACTCAGAGCGCACAAATGAACCCGAGTCGTTTACATCTGAAGATCTCGCCAACCTTTCTGTCTATTCGGTAGGTGAAGATTCCACAGATAACATCAATGCGGGATCATCTGAAGAGGAGTTAGGAAATGACGACTGTGAAGAGATAACTGATAATAATAACCTAGGAGGCACGACAATACCAAAAGTCAAAAGGAAGATGGATGCGATTGAACACCAGCGACACACTCGTTTGCCAGCACTTAAGATTCCAGAAATAAAAGTGAGTTCCCATAAACGTTCACCACTTCGCCTGAAGTTAAATCCTAAATGCACATCCTCTCAAGCAGAAAAATCAGTAAAAGATAAGCGGTTGCACGACGAGTGGCAGGATAATAAATCTGCAGAAGGAAAAAAATTGGAAATCGAATATATTTTAAAAGATATTAATTCGGTTAACCTGAACAGACGAAATATCATGAAACTGGTAAACTGCATTCCAGACCTAAAGCCTAATAGAATCTGACGATATTCAAATAGTTGAATATAAATACGAACATCGTTCAGATTGGGTTATACTTCATGTGCATCCCTGCCTGGTGGCGAACACCTTGATAGCAGCCAAGGATGAGCTCTTAGCATTTGGATATCCACTAAGTAATCCCATAAGCTCCAGGAATCAATTAAAAGTTGAGGCTGTATCTACACCATCCTTCAGCCCACCCCACTCTTCACGGCATGAGAACAGAAGACAAACCCTCCAGAAACACTTTGGACGAGGCAGACCTGAAATAGTTCTAAGGTCGTTCAGGGATGACCGGAACTCCCACTCATATGCTGCAGGTGGTTCCTCCTCAAAACATCATTAGCTCCCTGGCCATAGTGATCTTCAAATCTGTTAACTGATTTTGTGGAATACCAGGGACTTTTTACATTTATTTCAGGACAATGAACTGGCCAGTGGGACAGCAAACTGATCTGTCTGCAGGAGACTTGGATGAGAACGAAACCCATTTGCGAAGGTTATTCTGTGATACTGAACCGGGCTCAGAAAAATGTTACTGGTCGCCCCTTTTCAGGCCTTTTAACACTGGTGAAAAATCATCCTAGGTGGCGAGTATGCAGATCAATTCATCCAAACATCTTTGTACAGGGTACCATTATACAAATCACAGATGACGAGGGTTGGTCAGTCGGATTTCTCCTCTTATTAAATGTATATTGGAACCCAGCAAAAATAGGTGTTTGAACTTTTATTTCATCAGTCACACGGATGATAGACATATTCATGTTGGATTTCCAAAAATACTCTGTCATCGTATGTGGAGATCTGAACCACTCCTGGATCAATTCTGATGGGCAAGTGATGAAGATCCATGAGAAATCACACACCACACGTAGTACCATTTGGTGGACTCAATTGTTAGAAAGGAATTGTGTGATGTTGAATGGGCAAACCAGTGGGGACATTCCTGCGAGGACAACTTGGCATGGGAATCAAATTCACAAAACAATTGACTATATCGGGACTTCCTTTGAATTTACTGTTAAGATCAAGTCCTTGGAGATCCTCAGAATGCGCAACAGCGATCATGACACAGTTAATCTCCAGTGGCTAATGAAGAAAATCCCTCCAACTAAAACCTACTTGTCTGCCGCCTACAGACAAGACCCTCAGAGATCGCAAAGCTCACATACTCATTGGGATTGGGTCTTGCCCATGGAGCCCACCACGTTGAGTATGCACCTCTCTTAACACAATTAATTGAAGTCAAAACTGGATGTCGCCATGACAAGCTTAAACACAAATATCCGTTCAGCAAAATAATGCTAGAGAAGAAAAGAAAATTACGAGAGGATCTGAAAAAGCTTAAAAATTCCCACGTGAGCACCTACATAAAAAAGCAGTAAGACTCAAGCGCCAAACATATTGCAACTGGGTCTGCTCGTTCAAATGGATTCACAAGCAGGAACAGGCAGAGATAATGCTAAAACTGATCTGTCAACGAAAGAGCCGCGAAACGTGGGCCATAATAAATGACGGAACTCGTAACCAGATGGGCAGCTTGACAGTGGGAGTAAGTCATGCAGACTGGATAAATCATTTTTCAACTGTTTTCATGTTTTCTCACAAATATGTGGAGAAACAATGGATCAACCCTCAGATTAAATGGGTGTTTGAACCAAGTAAAGATGATATTGAAGTCGCAATTGGGAAACTTAAAAACTCTGGTGCTGCAGGCCCAGATGGCTTGTCCAATCTAACTCTGAAAAAACACAAAAAGCAATGGGCAAGTTTTATTGAAACACTATTCATGACAATAGCGAAGACACGGAAGATCCCATCCTCATGGCAATCGGTGGTAGTTGTGCCTATTTTTAAGAAGGGTGACCGTTCTAACCCGGCCAACTACCGTCTGATTGCCCTGTTGGACGTGATTGGAAAAATCTTTGCCTCTTTTTTGCAACAAAGACTGGCAAAATGGGCATCTGAATCCAACCTCATTGACAAAAGGCAAACCGGCTTTACAAAGGGGGGTGGTGTCGAACTGAATCTTACCATCCTCAATCTCCTCAAGCTGGAAGCCTTGAGAAGTCATAAAGCAATCTTCTTTTCCATTGACAGGGTGGATCGAGATCTTCTCTGGAACAAACTTTCAAGAGCACATTGTCCACCCAACCTGTTACAGATGTTAATACAGCTGCATACCAAAATGTAATTTTGAGTCCACCTGAATGCTAACAGTGATCTCTCTGATGAGATTAAGACGGAGAGGGGAGTTAAGCAAGGCTGCCCGTTGGCTGCTTTGATTTTGAAATTATATTTAGCCGACATGCCAGAAGCTCTGAAAGCCGCCAAAGTCTTTCCTCCTAGAATTAATGGGCATCTGATTAGTTGGCCTACATACACAGATGATGTAGTGCTGATTGATTCCACTGTCATTGGTCTTCAGAGACTCTTAACAAATTTAAGTATGTACCTATCTTCAGTTGGCATGAAAATAAGCACAGATAAGTCCAAGATCGTTGCCCTGGTACCCCAACAAGGCACCAAAAACAAACATTTCAGATGGACAGTTGATCAGAAAATTCTTACCAGAACTGATAACATCAGGTATCTTGGTATTGTTTTCAACAAATCCATTAGAGAGTGGAATTGGACTGAAGACCTAAAAGTAAGAATGAACACATTTGCACTACAAGGAGCGAAACTACATAGAGAATTCGGCAAATTCACCATGATGCCCGTTATTCTGTTCTATCGACAAAAAAGTGGTTGCAGCAATCACTTTTTGCGGCGAGACCGGCTTTAATGTCGAATCTGGAATTTGGGACAAGCTGGAAGCCCGATTCTGGCAAAAGGTGATAAGACTCGCAAGATTTGTTTCTATTGCTGCAATTCAGTTTGAACTCGGTCTTCAATCCCTGAGTGCTTCGATCCTTTGGAAATCTTTCTCACTCTTTAGGAAGACAATACTGCCTGGATTGATAGCACCTTACAACATTCTGAAAGAAATTTCGACTAGACCCTACAACGGCTTACTTAAAATTTGGTCCAAAGCAGTGTTAACAAACCTTGACCATGTAGGTGCCTCAACAGACCTCTTGTGCAATAACCCTTGTGCAGTCAAAAAAAAAGTCAGTAACTGTGATTGGAGCAAGACCATCGATAAACGTGGGATGTTGAATTCAAGTCTAATCCAAAATCATGACTTGCGTGCAGCAATTCAGGTTCCGAAGTATCCTCAATTTTTTCCGTCTAAGTAGCATCAAGATAAGTATCTTCGGATGAGACTTAACATGCTGCCGACCAAAGAAATGTTGTTTCTAAGACATGATAACAACACTTTAAATAACATATGTCGGTTTTGTGACAAATGTGTAGAATCACTCTGTCATTTGGTTATCGAATGCCCGGAACTAACTATAGAACGAACAGTTGCGCTGGGGAACTTTGCACCATATAACATCGACATCGAAAAGTAGGGGTCTTCATCAATAGCTGGGCGCAATTAAATGCTGATGTGTGCAACCATTAATTATTTAGACAAACTCATAGGAACAGAAAGTGAGAGTTGAGACTGTTTTATGACGAGGCTGAAATTATTATTGGAAATCTAACTGCCTTGCAAGATGTGATGTGTATTTATGATACAGATGCGATGTGTGGAAGTGCTTCTTTTTGTAAAAAGGTTTCATGTGAAACAAAGATCAAATAAAAAATTTAAAAAAAGATAGTGAGCAGTGCTCAGCCTGGAAATGATGCAGAATCATCACATTTACCATGCAGCTTGAGTGAGAATAATGAGACCCATACAGAGAAAATAGTGAGCAGTGCTCAGACTGGAAATGTATTTATTTATTTCACTTATAAAGCATGCAGCAGCCCGAAGGCATCGAGGCGCTGTTACAACCAGTTACTCAAGAATCTATAACAACATCAATGTTAGGACGGTGCAGTGGTTACAGTATTTGCAGAAGAAATTATTCAAACAACAGCATTTTCAAGGCTTTGCGGAACAGCCAATAGGACGGTTCGTCTCTTAAGGCAGGAGGCAGTGCATTCCAATGTTTTGCTGCAATGTAAGGGAAATTGGAACCACCTGCTCTCATGAGTCTGAATTTAGGATGGGCATGCAGTGTGCATAGGCAGTTCCCGTCGGTCTGGCGAATGGGCTCTGGAAATGTTCTGGGAAAGGTAGGGGGGTGCAGAGTTGGAAAGGCATTTGTGTGTGATAGACATGCTTTAAAGATGATTTGCTTCTTGTTCGGTAGCCAGTTGTACCGCTCTCCTTGCAGCAGAGATATGGTCTCTCTTAGGGATGCTAAGTGCTGCTCGAAGCGTGTTATTTTGAATGACTTGGAACTTTTTGATGTTTTTTGCAGAGGTGCTTATGAAAAGGGCGTTGCAATAGTCCAACTTTGAACCAATGACTGACTGGGTAATGGTGAGGCAATTCTCTGTAGTGAAGAAAGGTTTGGCAGCGTTTAGTAATTTATTAAAAACAAGAATACTATGGCGTTTACTTGACATGACATCAAGAGCGTGGAGTCTAGATAGACTCCAAGCGCCTTGACCGATGTTGAGACTGGGATTTCAATGTCGTCAATGAGGAAGGCAGAGTTTTGGTCACTGAGTAACTCGAGCACCATTGGGTCGCCGACCAGAAGGATTTCAGTTTTATCCCCATTTAGGAACAGATGGTTAGTCGCCATCCAGCCTGGATGGTTGCGTTTGTGGATTTGAGCGTGCTGGAAGTAAATGTCGTTGGCATCAAGGATCTCAAACAAAGGTTTAGTGAATATGTTGTATAAAGTGGGGGATGTGCAGGAACCTTGAGGGACTCCACAGCAGCACTAGCAAACTCAGCAAATACTTTCATGACTCTACCCTGTAAGAAGGAGGCAATCCAAGTTATGGCTTTAGGGTAGAAGTTGGCTGTGATCCTTAGATGGTGGCACAGGATTTTGTGGTCTACCAGGTTGAAGGCTGCTGACAAGTCTAGTAGGAGGAGGAGGGCAGGCCTGCCGGTCTCCCTGATCTCATCCAGTTATTTTTTTAGGTCCAATAGTTCAGATTCAGTACTGTGGCCGGGACGGAAGCCTAATTGCCTCATTCCCAGTTTATGGTTGGTTTTGAGGAAATATTGGACTTGCTGGTATGCAGCTCTGTCCTGTATTTTCAGAAGGAAAGGCACAGTGGTGACGGGCCTGTAATTGTTGGGGTTGGTGGGGTCCAGAGTCGTTTTTTTTGTAGCAGCAGCATCCATGTTTCCTGGAGGCTAGTGGGTACTAGACCTGATGAGAAGGAGGCATTTATAAATGCAGAAATGATAGGGGAGAGGGCTTCAGCACATTCTCTGATGATGGTGGCTGGACAGCTATCCCCTTTGTACCTAGATGGTTTTAGACTGCTGAGGATAGCTTGGACTTCTGTTACTGTAGTCATTTTGAAGTGAAACTGTGGGAACACTTTCAACTAGGGGTCCCGCATGGTGTCTGGGTTATAGTCAGTAGGTTGCTGGTGCGGGCAACCTCTGTGGGTCTGCGTTCTATTGTTTAGCAGATTCATTTTGTTCAGCATAGCTGCCTGAATGTTAGGGTATCAGCATTCATTCTTGGTGACTAGAAGTGGAGGGGAAGAGGGACTTTCCAGTTCCCTAAAGATAGTAAACAGTTCTTTGGCGTTGCATTGGGCCTTCGTGATTCTAGAGTTATAGGACAATGATTTATCTGCCATTATGGCTAGTTTATATGATTTGGACATTTTATGGAACCCCGCTCTAGCGTTGTTAGAGGGGTTCTTCCGCCATGTTACTTCAGCATGGCATTTACTGTTCCTAAATTGTAGCAAGTCTGGGGTAAACCACGCGTTAGAATGTCTAACAGGTTTAGCTCTACGGTCTGTAAGCCGGGCAATGGTATCCACAATTGTAGTTAAGGTCTTGGTATATAGGTTGGCATGTGTGGTAGGGTCATTGGAGAAAGGCGGTTTGAGGTACGGCATGCCCAACAGTGGTAAAATGTTCCCCCTATTGAGCATTTTTAGGTTACAGGTAAATGCTGGTGTCAGGGGCAGAGACAGGATTTTGTTTCCAAATAAACATATTGAATTGACAGGATTTTTTATTTTGTGTGATGTGCAATGGAGCAAAGTATGATATGGTGATCCGACCAGGGGCAAAGTGAGTAGGCGATGACCGTGATCCTGTAATTAAGGTCAGCAATCCAATCGTTTTGAGTGGGTATGGTTGCTCAGGCTCAGGCACTGATTGAAACTTATGGTTTCAAGGGCTTTTGATAGGGATGTGGCATGTAGGTACCCTGGATAATTGAGGCCTAGATTCACATCCCCTAGAAGGATTATTTTTTTAAAGGTTTTAATGTTGTTTTCTGAGATGTGAAGGAGTTCTGCATTGCAGTTATGGTTCGGGCCTGGGGGGTGGTGGACGATATGAAATGTGATGGTGAAGGTGGCAGAGTGGCACAACTTCAGGGATAAGATTTCTGCGTTACCTGGTAGCGAGGTAATCACTTGTCTAAATGGGAAGTCAGTTTTGGTTATCAATGCCACACCACCACCTCTAGTGTTTGGCCTATCTTTCCGATATATTGTGTAGCCTGTGGGGAGGGCAGGGCCAGAGGCTTCTTGAAGCCATGTTTCAGATCTAGCTAAGGCGTCAAGGTTCTGAGATGTGAGGATGTCAGATATGTCCAATGCATGAGCAGGTAGAGAGCAGGCATTAATGAGGGCACAGTTTAGATAAGGCTCTGATACTGAGCAGGGGGTTTGCGAGACATTACCAACATTGTCAGTCGCAGGTGAAGGGGGAACATTAGGGCAGCTACGGTTGGCAGCAATAGGTACATGGCACACATAGTTATTCACAGGCGTAGATAGGGGAGTTTCCAGGCAATTAGGTATTGCAGTAGTAGGTACATTTCAAAGATTTATATTCTGGCAGCAGTGGGTACAGTGCACACATTGTTGTTCACAGGTGTAGATAGGGGAGCATTATGACAGCTAGGTTTGGCTGCAGTAGATACATTGCAAACATTGATATTGATATTGGCAACAGCGGGTACATTGCATACATTGACAATCATGGGTGTAGTGTTGGCTTTATAAACTGGCAAAAGTACATTAAGGCAGCCAGATTTTGCAGTTTTGGGACTGTAAGCCGCATAGGCCCGACATGGTGTGTTAAGGAGGTGTGGATGAGGCAGTTTGGGTCGGGCCATTAAGAAGGTGCGCACTTTAACGTGGGTAGTTCCTAACTAGCGTTAGGATAGGGAAGTCCAGTAGCAACGATGGGCTGGTTCGTGATCTCAGGTTGAAGTTGTGGGATTGCGTTCTGGTTGGATCGGCTAGACCATTAGCAGTGGACTGTTCTGTGAGTTGTTTAGGGATTTGGAGAATGCGAAGGGTGATCAGGCCATTCGCTTTAGGAGGCTGCCATGATAATCTCAGCTGGTGTGTGTTCGTACAGGCTTTCTGTAGAGAAGGTTTTTGATGATGTTGTGTTTGTTTGTGGACTGTGTGGTCTCAGGTCTGGGCCCATGTGGATGGACTTTGCATTGCTTGGGGCCTCTGTTTCTCCCAGGGCCAGATTGCTTGACAGGAGGTGGTCACAAGTCGATGTTCTTGAGTGACCAATTTTTGAAAACGGTGCGAGGGCCTTAGCGCCAGTCTGAGGAACTTGGATGGTGGCAGTAGGGCAATGACAAGAGCGCAAGCAAGATTAATTACTCCCAGTTTAGAGGGGACCCCTTTAGTGATGGCATCAAGGGCAGGGAGTTTACTCACAGTTTGATGGACTGGTGCAGACGTTGTGCCAGGCTTGCTTGAGGCATCAACAGGAAGTGGCGTCTTGCGGCCTCGCTGACAGAGACCAGCAGAGGCCACTAGCAAATGGCTGGCCCTGCTGGATGGCCGGTTTTGCCTCTTGGCTCTGGGAGAGGGGCTGGGTAGGTGCGGGATTCCTCCAACCAGGAGGCGGCAATGAGGATGAAGCAGGCTGGGAGCTCAACAGAGCTCTGTGTACTGTGGTGGCCATCTTGGAATGTACTTCATTGTAGGAGACTCCTGGCTCTCTCATGCTTTGGGGGTGATTACTGCTGGGCTCCCTATGTTACAGAATCATCAAATTTACCATGCAGCATGAGTGGGAATAATGAGGACAATAAAGAGAAAATAGTGAGAAGTGCTCAGCCTAGAAATGATGCAGAATCATCAAATTTACCATGCAGCTTGAGTGAGAATAATGAGGACAATACAGAGCAAATAGTGACCAGTGCTTCGCCTGGAAATGATGCAGAATCATCAAATTTACCATGCAGCTTGAGTGAGAATAATGAGGACAATACAGAGCGAAAGGTGAGCAGTGTTCAGCCTGGAAATGATGCAGAATCATCAAATTTACCATGCAGTTTGTGTGGAAATTATGAGGAATGTCGCTCACCTGAAAGGAAGGATAATGCAGAAGAATCTATTCCATATGAAAATGAAAGGGACTCTGAAAAGGAGCCCAACTCACCCGGAGAAGGAACCAACAGAAAAGCAAATTATACATCAAGCTTTGATACATCAGATCCTGCTTTGTGGCCAGAGGTCTTATGTTCTGCTGATATAGACCGGATAATTTTGAATGGACCACGTAAAATCAAAGCCATGAGATTCACAGTGAATAGACAGAAGTGACACTTCTCAATATCACACTGTCAAAGAGTGCATAAGAGTGGTGAGATAATACATAAACCTTGCCTCGTAATTATCAGTTAGTAAAGTATTCTGCTTTTGTTGTAAAATATTTGATAGGGCTGCAAAATCAATGCTTGCACTTTCTGGTTACAACTGTTGGCATAACATTGCTGATGCTCTAAAGCAAGGTTGTCCAACATACGGCCCGCGGGCCACAATGCGGCCCTCCAAGCCATTTCATGTGGCCCGCGAGGCTGTACAGACAACATTGAACAAATAAAGAAATACACCGGGCCGTGGTGGAGGACTGTTACCGCCTCTGGTGCCCCCTAAAAGGGGGGGGGCACCAGAGGCAGTAACAGGCCACGGCCCGGTTTATTTATTTATTTGTTCAATGTTTGTCGGGTCCATGGACCCGATTAATTTATTTATTTCTGCAAATAAATAAATTAATCGGGTCCACGGACCCGACAAACATTGAACAAATAAATAAATTAACCGGGCCGTGGTCTGTAACTGCCTCTGGTGCCCCCAGCACCAGAGGCAGTTACAGGCCATGGCCCAGTTTCAGGGGCGCAGAGTATGCGGGTGCTCCGGCCCCCCAGGCAGGAGAGAAGAGACGCAGTATGGATGGTCCTTTGTTCCATCCATACTGTGTCTCTCTCTGGCGGCCCGGGTAAAAGCCGGGTAAAAAACAATGTTTAAAAATTGTGGGACGGATGCAAAGCAAGATGCTCTTGTTTTGCATCTGTCCCTCAATTTCTAAAAATCGTTTTGGTTCGGGTATACTTCTACATCTGTGTGCACGGATGTAGAAGTACACCCAACCCAAAACGATTTTTAGAAATGGAGTCACAGATGCAAAGCAAGTCTGTCCCTCAATTTCTAAAAATCGTTTTGGGTTGGATGTATTTGTACATCTGTGCACCCCGCTTGGCAAGAGGGGTGCACGGATGTAGAAGTACACCCAACCCAAAACGATTTTTAGAAATGGAGGCACAGATGCAAAGCAAGTCTGTCCCCCAATTTCTAAAAAATCGTTTTGGGTTGGGTGTATTTGTACATCTGTGCACCCCTCTTGGCAAGAGGGGTGCACGGATGTAGAGGTACACCCAACCCAAAACGATTTTTAGAAATGGAGGCACAGATGCAAAGCAAGTCTGTCCCTCAATTTCTAAAAATCGTTTTGGGTTGGATGTATTTGTACATCTGTGCACCCGGCTTGGCAAGAGGGGTGCACAGATGTAGAAGTAACCCAACCCAAAACGATTTTTAGAAATGGGGGCACAGATGCAAAGCAAGTCTGTCCCCCAATTTCTAAAAAATCGTTTTGGGTTGGGTGTAGTTGTACATCTGTGCACCCCTCTTGGCAAGAGGGGTGCACGGATGTAGAGGTACACCTAACCCAAAACGATTTTTAGAAATGGAGGCACAGATGCAAAGCAAGTCTGTCCCCCAATTTCTAAAAAATCGTTTTGGGTTGGGTGTATTTGTACATCTGTGCCCCCCGCTTGGCAAGAGGGGTGCACAGATGTAGAAGTACACCCAACCCAAAACGATTTTTAGAAATGGAGGCACAGATGCAAAGCAAGTCTGTCCCCCAATTTCTAAAAAATCGTTTTGGGTTGGGTGTATTTGTACATCTGTGCACCCCTCTTGGTAAGAGGGGTGCACCGATGTAGAGGTATAATGTACCCAGCGGGATCAAACCTGTGTTGCTCCTGAGCTATCCTCCTGAGACTCTGAAGATCTGAAGTACATTTAATGATACAGAACCAGAACTATTGAGCAAGTCTAACATCATCTTCATCATCATCAGAATAAATCAACACTGTTGTGGTTATACAAGAGCTAATATATTTAAAGGGATGGAATTACTCCGAATGTAGCAGCACTATTCAATAACCCAAAGTGCTTAAGCATAGTTAATGTGAAAATATGACACTTCTCACCATTCGGACAGTACTGCCTTGGACAGAGTTTCACAGTGAAGAAGTGAGCAAGTGATCCGGGGTCTGCAGCCCACACACACGCATGGCATTCCCATGCACCCACTTGCGCGATTGCACCAAATTAGTGAGATTGTGCTCCAAGGCACACGCACAGTCTTTGCTCTGAGGTTTGACACACTCACAGGATGGGATGGCATTTCGTTCTCCTATCCTAGTTGTGTTGCTCTGCCTTTTGAGGGCTACTACCACCTGGATGATTATAGAGGGGTGGAGTAGGGGCAGTATTGGCCTATTGGGATGCAACTGGAAGGCTTAAACCTCCTTCTTACTTGCCTTTAGTATATGCAATACATGCTAGCCAATGTTTCCACTGTTCTGCACCCCCCCGTCCCCCTCGCACCAAGTTGGCGACTATGTGCAAATGCGGTCATATAAGTGCTGGTTATGTCACTTCCTATATTTGGGCACCACCCGGGAAATTCATAAGTCGGCTCCCCTGCCCGATTTATTTATTCAATGTTTGTCGGGTCCGTGGACACGATTAATTAATTGATTTCTCCAATGTTGGGTCCGACCAATAAACCGGGCCGTGGCGGAGGACTTTTACTGCCTCAGGTGCCCCCTGGAATTGGATTATGCTTCTTTCATTACCACAGAAGTAATGAATGTGTTTTACAGAGATAAGCTGGCATATGTATTGGGCACACTGCACATGCTCAGGCAGCATCAATCATGCTGTGTAGAGGACAATGCTGGCCTAAATTGGTAACAGCCAGCACAGACATGTTGCTACAGAGGCATATTTTGGGCACAACCAGCATGTCAATGTGTAACATCAGTGACAGTGCTGTCTTACACTGTGGACACATTGATCATTAAAATGTGTTGTGTTCTACAATGTTCTTGTCTGCTGTTAGTGACATGAAATGTACATGTTCCCCTTTAGAACTGATTGTAAACGTATGGCTTTTTGGTCACTTTTCCTGCTGTAAAATGCACAATTTCAGCCCCATATTTGGAAAAAAAATCTTGGGGGGGACCCCCCCAAACCCTCCTTATATTGTTATAGCTCCCTCGCTACGCTCGGTCGCCCCCACTATTTCCGAGAAATATCAACACATACACACTGGAAGAAATCACAAGAAACTAACCTTTCATCACTGCCCCCGACACCAAAAGCTATCTTTGGGACTGCATGGCTATGCCTTTGATGCTATTGTGTGAAAGGTCACACACCATCGCTTTTGAATATACTGTTTTGGGTCAGGGTGTTCACTTTTGGCTCGCCGGCCCTCCGGGTGACAAAAAGTGAATGCTTCGGCCCCACATTCAAAAAGGTTGGACAAGCCTGCTCTAAAGAATCACGAAGTGTCAGGCGCTCATTTTATCGCTTACTCAAAATAGACAGAAGCAGGGTCTAGACTCAGACAGAACAAATGTATACATTAAGAAAACCAGTGGAAAATTAATTCTGAAATTGCTCATTGGCGAAATGTGCTTCAACATTTAATCTCTGTTACTCTCTTTCTCGCAAAGAATAACCTAGCTTTCTGGGGCTCATCAGCTAAGTTGTTCACTGATCATAATGGCAATTTCCTAGGTTTGGTAGAGGTCCTTGGGAAATATGATGATGTCATGCATAAGCATTGAAAACAAGTAGTTCGTAAAGAAGATCATTACTGCAGCAAAATAATTCAAAATGTATTGCTCACCATTATGGCAAGTATGGTGCTTGAGAACATATTGATGTGACTCTGCAAAGCAAAATTCTACTCGGTTTTCATGGATTGCATTTCCGACATTAGTCACATTGAACGCTTGTCAATGACGGTGAGATTTGTTAATGACATTTATGGAGAAATTAAAGTAAACTAACACTTTGGGCCTGTCATGCATGCTGGACGTGGTCCTACCTCTTACGCTCATAGAACAGCTAGACCGTTCTATTCCAAATGGCGGTTGTTCGATACGTTGCCGGGAAAACGACGTTTGCACTTTTCACGTCGCTAACTTCACGTGTATTCTGCTTCGTCACGTGAACTACGGCATTACGTATATAAGCAGCATGGAAACTTCACTCGCTGCTTCTGATTGAATCATTTGGCGTTGTGCATCTTAAACCTCCGATCTGCATCCTTGCAGGTTTCTTCAGCTGCTTTTCGGGCCTTCTATAGCGTGTTTTCCGCCACACGCTGATTCCTGGAGCTGTTTGTTCGTGTGTCCTTCCACACGCGCACGTTGTCTTCACACGCGGCTGTCCTGGGCTGCATGAATCCCGTTCGCGTGCAAATCCACAAGCGCACGCTATCTTCAAGCGCGGCTGGCCTGGACTGCATGAATCCTGTTCGCGTGTAAATCCACACGCGCACGTTGTCTTCAAACGCGGCTCGCCTGGACTGCGTGAATCCTGTTCACGTGTAAATCCACACGCGCACGTTGTCTTCAAACGCGGCTGGCCTGGGCTGCGTGAATCCTGTTCGCGTGCAAATCCACAAGCGCACGCTATCTTCAAGCGCGGCTGGCCTGGACTGCATGAATCCTGTTCAGCGTGTAAATCCACACGCGCACTTTGTCTTCAAACGCGGCTGACCTGGGCTGCGTGAATCCTGTTCGCGTGCAAATCCACACGCACACGTTGTCTTCAAGCGCTGCTGGCCTGGACTGCGTGAATCCTGTTCGCGTGTAAATCCACACGCACACGTTGTCTTCAAGCGCTGCTGGCCTGGGCTGCGGGAATCCTGTTCGCGTGCAAATCCACAAGCGCACGCTATCTTCAAGCACGGCTGGCCTGGACTGCCTGAATCCTATTCGCGTGTATTTCCGCACGCGCACGCTATTTTCTTCGCGGCTGTTCAGAACCGCGTGTACTTTGTTAATACCATAAAAAGGGCGCTATTTCCAACTCCTGCACCTGTGATATTAACAGGGGGATTGATTCATTTCTATACTTTTCTCTACGTGGGAAGGAAGCTTTTCAAGGATTTTTGGAAGGTGACAGTGAACAGTACTTTGGACGCTATCCTGTGGTGCATCAACCCGGTATCTAGCGTGAGCCTCGTTCCGTTCGTGTTAAGTCTCCCTTACTAATCTTCCCTTCCTTGTCGTTTGTTCTACTTCTGGATTTTCCTCAAGAGACTTCTGCTGGATTCTTCTGCCCTAGACTTAAGGTCAGTGTGTGCATTAATGTCAATTTCTGTTCTATCATAGTCAATTTGGGGCAGTTTTCTTATGATACTTTATTTTGTTCTAGGCTGACTTCCTATACCTTACCCACGCCCTTTCCAGTGATCCATCTCTCTGCCTGTTTTGTCAGTCAGAGAGTTGTATCATTTGGAAGGTCTAAACTTGACTTCACAACTATCAAAACGTGAACAGGGATCCGGAAGACCCTACCATCTGTATCCTTTTGAGTACCGTATCCTTTTCAGTCAATACTTTGGTGCTTTCTGACAGGGCCTCATTATAAGGCTGGTGCTCCCGGAATGAAGGGGGCTGGTACGGGACTGGCCCCCTTCATTCCGGGAGTGCCGATTACGAGCTTCCCATCGCGGGACCCAGATCGCACGCCTGGTAAAACCAGGCATGCTTTCCGGGTCCCGCGAGGGGAAGAGGGAGGCAATAACGGAACAGATGTAATCTGCCCGTTATTATCTCCTTCCCCATTCCCATTGAGCCCTATGGGGGCTCAAATGGGAATGGGGATGGGTTCCTGCAAGGAGGAATTACCGGGTTCTCCTATGTCTGAGTAACCCAGTAATTCCCCATTGCAGGAACCCGGTAATGGAGCCCGGAACGGAGGAAGTCATTGAGCTAATAGCTCCATGGTTACCTTCATTCTCGTAATGAGGCCCTTTGTCTGCTTTAAGCCTGTGGACGACTCTACTGGAAAAGGCTTAATTGAACTGTTTATTAATATCCTGAATGAAAATAAAATAATGCTTCAACACTGCCGTGGTCAAGGATATGACAATGGCGCAAACATGAAAGGTAAACACACTGGGGTTCAGGCTAGGATTCTTGCTCCTAATCCAAGAGCATATTTTGTGCCTTGTGGCTGCCATTCCCTCAATCCGGTTGTATCCAATGAAGGATTGTCAGCTTTGGATTCAGTAATTCTCTTTGGATTTCTACAAAGAATTACTACAAAGAATATACACTCTTTTTTAGCATCTACTATTAGGAGGAAAGCCCTCACAAAGAATGTGAGGAATCTCACTGTAAAGCCGCTAAGCGACACCCGTCGGGAGAGTCGCATTGACAGCGTGAAAGCAGTAAGGTTCCAAGTGACTGACGTCTATGAATTAGCACTCATGGAATTAGCATAGTTAAGCAAAGCTGATGCTGGAGTCAGACATGAGGCCCAAAGTCTGGCTAACCAGATAACTGACTTCAAATGTCTGGTTTCACTTGTAGTTTGGCACAATATCTTATTTCAGATTAGCATTGGGAGGAAAACATTACAAAATTAATCAGTGAACATTGTGACTGCTACTTCTTTGATGAAAGGATGCCTTCAGTTCTTTGTAGCCTACAGAGACAATGGATTTGAAAATGCCATCATTTCTGACAAAGAAATGGCAGCTGACCTAGGAGTTGAGCCTGCCTTCAAGGAGATCCATATTCATCAAAGAAAGAGGCAGTTTGATTATGAGGGTAGAGATGATGTAACACAGACCCAAAGTCTAGAAGAAAAGATCAAGAGGGAGTTTTTTGTGTGATTGTTGACACAGCTCATGGTTCAATTCAAGAAAGGTTTGGACAAATTAAGGACCAATAAAGATACTCAGGCTTTCTGTATGACCTTAGCAAGCTTTCTTTCTGTGGACATAAAAACACTATTGGAGCCTGTACAAACCTTCACCAGATGCTAAAACATGGTGAATCTTCTGACATCAATGGCAAGGACCTTCATGTTGAATTGGAAAATATACGCTACAAGTTACCAAGAGGAACAGTTATATCACTACCAGTGTTCCAGTATGTTCATTATGCTAACCTGAAGAACATTTTCCCAAATTTCTGGATATCATTGAAGATTCCTCCCTCTGCCCATCACAGTTGCAAGTGGTGCGTGGTGCTTCTCCAAACTTAAGCTCAGTAAAACGTACCTTCGATCAACAATGGCCAATGAAAGACTGACATTGCTTGCTATTTTATCAATCGAAAATGACATTGGCCAATTCGTGGATCTATCCGACGCTGTGCTTCAATTTGCACGGGCAAAGTAAAGAAAGGTTACTTTTTGAGCATTTTCTATTGCATTTGTATTTCCATCTAGTTCTTTATCAAGTGGCCTATTTACAACATTTGTAACACACAATTTTTTTGGTTTTCATTTTCGGTTGTCATTTTTTGGGGTGGGGCACCAGCGATGCTTCCCACCTGGGGTGTAATCAGGTGTAAGACCAGTCCTGCTGGTACAGCCAATGTTCTATTCCAACACGCTGTATGACTATTACTAGTTGCCTGCCTTTTGCCCTGCATATTCACACTCCCAATATGTGGCGGCGGGAGCCTGTGTGGTTATCTACACATAACGGCTGCCCCCGCCAAAATACACTCTGGAGCAAAAAGAGCTCCTCTGTGTTTGCCTGTCATTTATCCCATTTGGCCTCATGAGACCCCCCAGGGAGAGACATTGTCTCTTAAATTGTTGCCTGGAAAGTCTGGCTCAATGTGCGCTTGGAGTGTTTTTGGGGCAGCCATAGCTTCTGAAGATCTTTATGACCTCCTTACAATCAGCTTTCCTCTGAGGGATGATCCAGGTGAGTCTTGTAAAGGAGTCCACTGCAATGAACACGTACTTGCATGTGTTAACTGCTGTCAAGGAACCCACGTGATCCATGTACCTACATTTCAATGTTGCTTCTGCCCTTTTTATTGACTTACTTGTGTGAAACGCCATTGTCGGCAAACATGTAAAGCAATTAACTATATACTTTCTTACATCCCTTGTCAGCCCTGGCCACCAATAGGTGCCCGGCAAAAGCTGAGATGTTGCAAATATCCCAAAGTGGGCAGCTAAACGTGCATGTGCAGCAGATAGCATTTTAGATCTGTCCTTATTTTAAGTACCCTTTGGACAGGGTCTATGACCTTTGTGGGTATTGCTTCAGTTCAGACTTGTATGTCAACATCAGAGTGTATGTAGCAGAGCGCATTAACACTGCCACCACATATGCTGTAGGCTGCTTTCTAGCCAACAAGTCTAGTAATGCACTACGAGAACTGTGCACGGAATCTGCTCTATGCACCTTCGTGGGCTCACCCCATTCAAGAGGATTTACCACTTGGATGTTTCCAATCTCTTCCCAAAGCTGTTTAGATGCTAATGCCTTGATCTCCTGCCATCGGCTGTTGTCAGGGTGAGGTGGACAAGCCACAATATTTCAGCTTCCTCAGCCCTTTGTGAATGTGACGCGGCATTATGGGTGGATAGAGCTCACTTCCTGTCTTTTTACAGATAGTACTTATGAATCGCTGGCTAACCTCACCGACCCCCCTCACCCCTACAACCCCCCCTTTGGGAAACTCTCCGTTTAGGTGTTATAGAGAGGCAGAGAAGTGCCTATTAACCGTCAAATCCCAAGTACAATTACATAAATTAGCCATGTACATCTATCTGACATGGAACACTAGACAAAATGGTGGATTAGCTTACTTGATTTTAAACATAGATTCCCCGTTCGTACGCTGGCTCGGTTAGTGTAAATGTACCAATGAAGCTCAACGCCACAAAATGATTGACTTTTATTGTAATGTTTAATCATAATATGAACACTCCATTGCAAAACTGTAAACACAAAATAAGTAACATGTTAATAATTAATTATTAAAAAAGTAATTTGAACAACATGTGTTCCATGTGGATAATTTACACAAATTCATTTATCTTTTTTGAGAGTTTAAAATGTAATGACGCCCCGTGAAAAAAATGCTTGAAGCGTTTCGGCCCTGGGCCCATCTCCAGAAGCCTGGAAGGGTAAAGAAGGAAAACAAATCAAGAATTTAATGTAAAGGTTCAATTTGCGAAATATCAACACCCCAACTTAAGTTATACTTGAAGTACACCTGTCCTCTGCCATTTTAAGATTGGCGAGAGGCTTGGAGGAGAGGTGCCGTGGACACTAATGAATATTGCTGTAAAATGCTCGCAGAAGGTATGTGCAGAACACATCCACCGTCAAATCCCACATTACCAAAAATGTCACCGGGCCGCCTGATCCTCGGTGACACTCTCGGTTAAGTAGAAATGTAACGCCCACATCAGGAGGAAGCACAGTTTGTTAGACCCAGGCCCTAGTATTCATATACATTACATTAAGGTTAATTCGATCAGTGTTTAACGGCGCATACCTTTATTCTGTGCTTTCTGGCAGTTTTAGGAATTCGCTGTAATTATTGTGACAGTTTGTAAAAATATGCAAGTGTTGCATGTGCTTCAGCAAAGCTCACTTTGCCATCTTGTGGCCAAATCCTGAATTGCTTTAGAAGAAAGGAAAGTGGAACAACATCTGCCTTATACACTTCAGAAAGAAGCCGCCTGTTTCTTCCACTGCCGACACCCCCCAAGGAGCCGGTTATTAACGCCTTTTTATGGCAGTGCTAGGAGGGTGTACATGCAGAAGAACACCCTTGCATCCACTGCCTTGCACATATAATGGTTGGCATGGGGCTGTCAAGAGGTAAAGTACGGCAATAACACGTTGCCTAAAAGTGGCGCATTATAATCCAATCCGCCGTTTTCGGATTTCAATTGAATGAAGTGCAATTTAGAAAAACTTCACTCCTCTAAGCAAAGACCCTTTTCCAATTTTGCATGGACCCAATCAGGCCCTAAATCTTTTTCTGGGTCAGATGTACTTACTACTTTAATCACTTTCAGACCCGATTCTCAACGAGGTGTTAATTACCGAAAAAGCCCTATACAGAATTTCTGACATTTTCGGTAATTAACACCTATTCTGAAGAATGCGCATTGTCCCGAGGTTGCCCAGAAAGAGTCACTTTTGGAACGTGTGCTTAGGTTGCGAGGGGGACTGGTTGGAAACCAACCTAGCAACCAGCATTTTCGTAAAATGTTTCTTTGCATGGCTATTTTGGTGGTGATAGGCTGAAACTGCCGTAGATACACGGTACCTCTTTGGTGCCAGTCTGTATCACTGTTGTGGAGGAGTGACACCAGAATAGAGGAAGTGCTCAGAAGGACAGCGGGAACACACAAATAAAGTGTCTCATCAGCCATGCAGTGCACAATAGTGAGCTGTTCCTAGTGATGGGGATTCTGTCCTGAGAGGAAAGATAATCAATGAGGCAATATTCTAATCCGCAGAAAGACGTTTCATGACCTTGCTGGGGAATCATAAAAAATGAATCATCTCAGCCCTCACAGTGCGGGAGATTAGCGTGTTTTACACCCCGTCAAGTCCAATTAATGACCACCACGTACATTAGAAGGCAACAGGAGTTGTTCTCGGCAGCACTTTCGTTAAATTGCGATTATTATGCAATTTAACGAAAATGCTACAGAGATTGCAATGTAATCACAGAAAAGAAGTGGATTGCAGACAGTGCACTCTCGTGCACTGTGCTGACACCCAGGCCCATTTCAGAATAGGCGTGGTGCTTGGGCATCAGGAAAAGGCGCAGTGAAACATGTTGTTTAATATGCTCACGGCGCCAAGATCAGAACCGGGCCACCAACGTCAGATTTTTTTTCAGTCCTTTGTTTCTGTGTACTGAAGCCAGAGTGTTACGCCAAAAATGTCCTGCCATGTACACACTATTTCTTTATTTATTTTATTTTTTACATTTGTAGAGCGCACTACAGCCCGTGGGCATCGAGGCGCTGTAAATGGAGCGTAAGAAAGCTTATTTAAGGGTGATAAAAAAGCCGCCCAACAGAAAGTAGTCTTAGAAATACAGGTTACATATACATCGGTACATCAGTTAGCAAAGAAAACATACAGGTTACTTGGGATGCAAAGGGAGAACCTGCAGGTTTACACGAAAAGCCTGGTTTTGATGGCCATGAGAAAGGCACCATGATATTCAATAAGCCTAAGGTACAGTGAGAGGGCGTTTCAGTGGGTGGCAGCCATGGTGGGGAAGCTGGTACCTCCAGCACGAGCTTTGTTCGTTTTGGGAACAGTAATCATGTTTGTATATGCTGTTCTGGCTGGCCTGACGGCACAGGGTTTAGAGATCCTTTGGACAGGGTAAGGAGGGGCCAGGTCGTGAAGGCACTTGTGTGCCAAGGCAAGAGTTTTGAAGATGATTCTTTCCTTGACTGGAAGCCAGTGGACTTGTCTTCTGAGACCAGAGATATGGTCTCTGCCTGATAGGCCGGTGGCAGCCTTAAGGGCATTATTTTGAACTAGTTGCAGTATAGCAAGGTTTTTGCCTGAGGTTCCTGTGAGTAGGGCATTGCAGTAATCAAGCCTCAAACTAATTATTGCCTTGGCGATGGTGAGGCAATTCTGTTGGGAGAGGTATGGTCTCACAGCATTAAGAAGGTTTGAGTGATAGGCTGAGGAGGATTCTATGACATTGACCTGCCTATCCATGGTCAGGTTGGGATCCAAGTAGACACCGAGGGTCTTGACTGAGATACAGAGATGGGCATGTTGTCAACGGTGAAGGAGCTGCATTGCTTGTCCAGCCTGCCCAAGGTGGACGGGGATCCAATCAACAGAAGTTCGGTTTTCTCAGTGTTGAGGCATAACCAGTTTTCTGCCATCCAGGATTGGATCGTAGAGTATATGGAGTTGAGGGTGTTAAGGTCAGACATATAATCACCCGAGAGGGGGATGAGCACCTGGGTGTCATCAGCATAGTTGGTGTACGAGATGCTCAGGGCATCCAGTATTTTGAAAAGGGGCCTCGTGAAGAGATTGTAGAGGGTGGGGGCAATGCGGGACGCCGCACTGGGTGAGGCTTGGATTGGCAGAGGCTGAGTCGGAAAAAACCTTCATTGCTCTTTCCTGCAGGAATGAGGTTATCCATTTACAGGCACTGGGGGAGAAGTTAGCTGCAATGGCGAGATGGTGGCAAAGGGTCTTATGGTCTACCATATTAAAGGCAGCATATAGGTCCAGAAGGAGAAGTAGTGCAGGTTTTCCTGCATCTTTCAGGTTGTCCATCTGGTTTTTGAGGTCAAGGAAGGCCGTTTCGGTACCATGTCGAGGCCGGAAGCCTGATTGCCGAAGTCCAAGAAGGTGGTTGTCCTCCAGGAATTTTTGCACTTGCAGGTATGCTGCTTTGTCCAGGATTTTAATAAAAAGGGGACATTGGTGATGTTTCTGTAATTCCCAGGGACCGATGGGTCTAGGGCGGGTTTTTTAAGGAGCGGACAAACCCACGCTTCCTTAAGTCCAGCTGGGGCATGGCCAGACTGGAAAGAGGCATTAATGAAGGCAGTGATAAAGGGGGCAAGGGAGGGTGCACAGTCCTTGATGACCTGTGCTGGGCAGGCATCCCCTTTGCAGTTAGACAGCTTGATTGACCTAAGGAGGGCAATCACTTCAGATTCAGTCATGTCCTTAAATTCAAATAAGGGGGGGTTGTTTGGTGTCAATAGCCGGTGAGGGTGAGCTGTGGCTCTTGGCTATGATATTGGGAAGAGCCTTTTGGTGGGCAAGGATCTTGGTGTGCAAAGTGTCCAATTTATCGAATATGGCTGATTGAATTTTGTTGCACCAAGCCTTGTCTTTAACAAAAGTGGGAGGAGGGGAGTTAGGGGTTTCAGCTATCTGAAAATGGCGAAGATTTCTTTGGTGGCAGTTTTGGCGTTAGCTATCCTTGTGTTAAAGGAAAAGGCTTTGGCCTTGATGATGGCGGTCTTATATTCAGTGGACAAGTCCTTGAAAGCAGCTTTAGAGGTGTCTTTAGGGTTGTTCTTCCAGGTGGTAAGTGCAACTCTTTTTTTGGAGCGTAACTGTGGGAGCTCCTGGGTGAACCAAGCATTGGCATATTTCACTTTCTTTGCTTTTTTGTGGGTGAGTGGAGCTTCAATGTCGATGGCTTGAGTAATGCTCGTTTTAAAGTCATTAGCAAGTACTGTTGGGTCATTGGAGAAGGGGGGAGAGCAGTGCAGGCACCAGAAGGTGTTGAGTGAGGTCCTCCTTGGTGAACATTTTGGAGCTTCTTGAGAGTGCAGAAGGAAGAGGAACACCCAACATGGGGGGTCCTTTGGAGGTGATGATGTCAAATGTAATGCTGTGATGGTCAGACCAGGGAATGGGAGCGATTTCTTTGACATTTAGTGAGCGGTTGTGGTGGGAGACCCAGTCTAGTGTGCGGCCTTTAGAGTGGGTGGGGGGTCGCGATAGCTTGGGAGAACCCAATTGTGGAGAGAGCCTTGTGTAAGGCAGTGGCGTTGGGGTCACTAGGATCATTAAGCCCGTGGTTGAGATCTCTCAGGAGAATTACTTTAGATGTACTCTTTAGGTTGTGCGAAAGTGAATGGATTAGGGCTTCTTGGAAGTCTGAGCTAGGCCCCGTAGGGCAGTAGACAACGTGGAAGGCAACGGTGCAGTTGGGTGAGAGATTGAGCTTGAGCAGAAGGTAGTCAGAACTCGGACCTAGGTCCCCTTGGACTCTCCTGACCGAGACTGTCTCCCTAGCGATGGCAGCAACCCTGCCACCTCTGTGAGAGGCACGGTCCTGTCTGTCTATAGATGGTGTCACTACATCATTCTTGTGGTCTAGGGGATCTCTGCGGAATTTCATGGATCTTCCTTTGTTCCAGATCTTTTTTATATCTCGATAACGTATGGTTGATGTCTTCTGAGATCTTAGAAATGTCTGCACTTGGAGCACATTGCGAAAGCATATTTTTCAAATCCTCAGTACGTTTTAGAGGTATCCTCAAACCTCTCAGTATACGTTTCGCTTTATATTATTTACCAAGTGTAGAAGCATGGAGTTTCTGATTAACTTCTCTTCTAATTAGAAACTAATTGAATGACTATTTCAACCCTGTTACAAGTCGTTGCTAACGTGCGTTCAGTGTCTTTAATCAAACTGCCTTACTGACCCTACCCTATCCAGACGTTAGTTCTCTGCAGGGATTTGGTTATTGCACCTGACAGACACTGCGTTGGATTCACTCCGCTTTCTACCATGCTCACTCTCACCTCTTACTCACCTACTCTCCCTTCTACTCCCCTTCATCGACTCTACGCACTTCTGCCTCCTTTCACCAATCTTTGATCCCTCAGACGTCTCTCACTCGTCTAGGCATCACCTCCAACCTTTGATGTTGCTTCTCTCTTCTTCCTCCACCTACCACTCCCACCTCTGCACTACTACTCTCCCCTCCTCCCTCCAAATACTACTCCCTTCTCAACACTTCTACTATCCCCTCCTCCCTTCAACTACTGTTACTCCCTCTTACACATCACTACTACTTCCTCCTCCATCTAATTACTAAGCTCTCTTTCAGGCTATGACTCCCTCCTTCCACTAACTATGACTACTCCCACCTCCACACTACTACAACTTCCTTCAGACTACCAACATTACTCCCTCCTACATCCAACTCCTACTTAGCCACCTTCCGTTCAACCAGTACCATATGCTTTGCACTAACTCCCTACATCGGTTCACCTTGCCAACCAAGCACGCACTTTAACACTGCAGTACCACTTCTCACTAGCCAATACCTCAGTTCCCCAGAAGAAAATGCCTCCACACTTCACTGCTCCTTCCTTCCTCCTGCTGGTCTCTTGCTTCTCCACCTCTGACCTCATCTGAATAACACACACTGCCTGCCTCATGTTGCCTCCTTATAACCCTCACCTCTCTCTCCTGGCATTGGCTCTCTGTCCCTGGACATTCTGGCTGTGTTGTCAATACTTGGACCATGTTGAAGAAACCAAAAGTCACAATTAGCGGGCTAAGCCACACCACAATTACCACGCAGGTTTGCCTCAAAACAACAATGGTAGCCCAAGAAGACAACGGTTTTGTAGCATTGCGCATGGTCACCTGACCCCGTGACATGCGGCTGCGCATCAGGTCTGGTCACATGATCAATGTTCACATAAGCGCGTGAAGCGCGCCAATGAAAAAGTTCACGTTTGATAAGCTCCAAGTGCGGCCGTGTCCTCTGTTCGCTGGCGCGCAGGTGCGCATGCCCTGGTCCACGGTGGGGATCTGACAGGTTTGTGTTTGTTTTCTGGGGACCGGTTTAAGCGAACCCTAAGGTAAGTTTAATTCGGGAGGCATTGGGAGTACCCCACCTTACTGCCTGTTGCTTTAGAGAGTTTGCTTGCCATCGCGATTGCTCTCACTTGTCCTTGGTAACACCGTCCAGTTCTTCTGCCTGCCCTGCAGATGCCTCATCTTTTCTCTGCTGGTCTCTTTTTCTCCGCTGTGGATCAGTGAACCCTGTTGCATAGGTTTGAATGGGTATTGCAGCTTCCCCTTCCCATGCAGGGCAGTGCTAGCACTAGGCAAGGTTAGGCGCTTGCCTAAAATGTGAAAATGTTGGAGCAGCAAATGCTGCCGACGGCAAAAAGCACTTGTACATTTTTTTGCGTACAGTATTTACTCTCTCTCTCCCTCTCCCTCTCCCTCTCCCTCCCTCGACTACAAGGCACACTCTCTCAGCACTGCAGGCAGCAGGTACCGCGAGGTTCGGGTTGGGTGTGGGCATGGCAGCGCAGGGCTGTATGCCGCACCTGCGCATAGCTTTTGCCCTTGTTCAAATATTCTTTTTCTTCTGTGGACCATCTATGACCCGCCCTGCACTGTCTGCAGCCGCCATGGAGGGCGACCTGCCTGAGAGAGACTCTATCAGACACATGCACAGGCAGGTGAGGTGCCCCTATTGTTTTGTAATTGTCCTCTCTGGTCAGGGCTAGCAATAGCCGAACTGGGATAAAAAGAGAAAGCAGGTGGAAGTTTGTGGATTGCAGGCTGACAGTGCTCCAGGTCTGGCAGTTGGGGTTGCCCCACTTTCCCAGGGTTAAAAATGTGTCCCTCTAAAATGACCTTACCAGTCTCGATTGACACTTGACGGGTCAGTGAAGGGTGGGCCAAACACACAAGACACATTGGGGCTTATAGGGCTGCACAGGTGGGTTCTTCAGGGGACAGGGCAAGTAGAGCTCCTTCTAGAAACTCAATTGTTGGTGAAACTGAGCCTGCATCAACCCGTGTTCATAGTTACTTGTTGTTTCTAGTCAGAAATCCTGCAAAATGTGTTATCAATCACACCTTTCCTCAATGCTAGGACTACCTGGCTTCATACCGAGGGTACGGCCATTTGCCGCGTGCATAGCTTAAAATCGCTTGCAATAATAATAGACGTACCATGAAGTATGAGGAGAGATGTGACCTGTCTGAAAGTGCGGCACATTGCCTGTGAGGAATCACCCAGGTGCTGTACTCCTACACAGGATTTCATGGCTTCCTTCTCTCCTGAATCATTCCTTGCAGTCAGGGATGGACTAGGGCATAACATTGTCTCGGGCACTAATGAAAAAGTGGCCCACAGTTGCAAATAGCAATTTATTCTTTAGTGACAGACCGAGTAGTACTCAAGGAGGAGGTTTTTGATCAAATGTGATGCAAATCGTGATTTTTACTGAATATTCATTCAGTAACCCTGGTCAAAACTACTAGCCACATGGTGAAGAAATGTATCAAACTGGCCCACAAGGGCCCAAAATGTGGCCCACTTTGACCCAAAAAACTGGCCCACACTAGCATTTCGTTTTTTTGGTTCGGGCATTGTCCTGTTGCCCTATAGGTCAGTCCTAGCATGCCTGTGGTAACGCTTGGTGTGTACGCTCTGAGGGCTTAATGTATGTTGATGTGTGTATGACATTGCTCTTGTCAGTTGAGGTTATAATTCACCCCGCTGCACCTTTTTAACACCACGTAAGCGCGTGTCCATGTCTCCTGGTGATGGCTGCCATGGATGTGTGGTCTTTATGAAGCATATACACTTTCATGTTCTCTTTGTTTCACAGTTAGCTATACAGCATATGGCGTCGCCCTTTTCAGTGGGTTTTAGATGGCAGTGGCTATATTTCAAAGTCTACCTCTGATATTAAAGAGGTACAATCATGTAAAGTCTGCATATGATCCAGGTGCCACTGTGAAGTGCCCGAACGTGGGTAAATAAAGGATCACGAAAGGGGAAATATATAATGGCTTTAATTGGTTTATTATATATTGAAAAGTATATATCTATGTATGGAGGAGGGAGAAGATGTATCCATCCGTCGCTGTGGCTGTTGTTTCTCAACTCGGCTTCGACATTCCGTTTCGTCACTTCTTCCCTGCATCTCGCTGTAGCACGCTCTCGGCTGGCTGCTGCATTCCAAAGAATGTTTTCTCCTGTGGACAGCGCAGATGCTACACATCTCCCTTCCTTTATGTGTAAACAAAAGAACTCAACTAACAACTCAAAATAAAGCCTATGTACACTAACACACAAAGTCTTCCATCCTTCTTGGCCTGCGATGAACTCTCCCGTATCTAGAACTACGAGACATCTCGCTGATGTGACTTGGCAAGGAAATCACTTCCGATTTGTTGGACCTTACATCCCGCACATCTTTCATTCTACATACAGCACCCTGATCTTTCCAACTACTTACATCACCTTGGCCTTTCTTTTTCTCATTCTCATGTCTCACCATCGCTCTATCTCTGTTGTCATCAGAAAGTTTTCTATCACCACATATCCATATTCTTTCAACATTCCAGATTCTACCATCTTCCGTTCTGACCGAATGTTTAAAAGCCTCCAGTACTCTGATGGGTTTGGACCACTTGCAGGGACCTTCCCTGAGAACCGGCGGTAAATTAACTCTTACCATCTTTCCCACTACAGTTTCTTTATCGAATCTGCCTATGGGTCTCTTTTCATCATATACAGATTTGTTTTTTAACTGCGTACTCCTGATATTGTCACACACCACGCCGAAGTCCTTGTTGACTCCATTGTTCTTATTGTTTAGCCACATAGGCGCCAATTTAGTGCATGCTTTCCTACCCCTGCTCAACTCAAACGGGGAAAGTCCTGTAGTGGAATGAGGTGTGAAGCGATGCGCAATAATTCTTTCCTTAACGGCTGTTTCCCAATCTATGCCGTTGGACCATGCCAATCTAATGGTCTGTTTCAACACTTTGTTGAAGCGTTCCACAGTGCCATTAGTTTGAGGGTGGTAAATGGCACTTTTTTTTGTGTAATATGGAATATTTTTTACAAAATTCTCTCATTTCTTTGGATCTAAATTGAGTGCCATTGTCTGTCAAAATACTATTAGGATAGCCTTCTCTCTCACATATGTTAGATAAGAAGTTTATTACAATGTTTCCAGTGATATTAGGTGCTATAAGTACCTCAACCCATCTAGTGAGTAGGTCAATCACTACCAGACAATACTTTTGTATCCCAGCACTGCACACTGGGCCCAACACATCCATTCCCAAATCTTTCCATGCTTTATCAGGAATTTCAGTCACCACCATGGTTTGTTTCACTCCCACACAGCTCTTTTCATTATTGTTGCAAAGGATACAATCCCTGATATGTCGCTCTATCTGCAGGTCGCATCCCGGCCACCAGTAATCATTTCTTATGCGTTGCTTGGTTTTCACCATCCCTTGGTGACCTTCATGACCTAATTCGATGACTCTCGTCGCAAACTACTAGGTGGAATGATCTTGTCTCCTCTCATTACTATATCATTCTGAATATGCAATTCATCAGCAATAAGCCAATATTCCGAAAGATTAGCTTTCTCAAACATGGCCTTGTTCCATGAATCTTGATTGCAGATGAGTTCCTTAAGACTGTTCATAGTATTGTCATCTTTTACAGCATCACTCCATTCCATCCTTGAAATAGATGTGGACTCAATATTAAGAACATTTTCTGCATTATCATCTTCATCTACAATTTCTGAAACGTTGGTCAACCGTGACAAACAATCTGCTGTAATGTTTTTTTTCCTGGTACATATCGCACATTACAATTAAATTCCTGAAGAAGTATCACCCATCTTCTGATTCGGTTGGACACCTTGTCCAACCCTTTGGACATTATAACATGAACCAATGGTTTGTGGTCTGTACGGAACTCTACTTCATGCCCCCAAATAAAACTCCTGAATTTTTCTGCTGACTACTTTATTGCCAAGGCTTCTTTCTCTATGGCTGCATAAGATTTTTCGGCCCGTTTCAGAAGTCTTGAAGCGAATGCAATCACCATCTCTTGCCCATTATGTTCCTGCGTGACGACAGCTCCTAACCCAACATTGCTGGCATCTGTGGTGATTATGACTTTCTTATCACTACTGAAATTCTTCAAAGCAGGAGCCCTATCAATTGCATATTTAATGAATTCAAACTCCTCCTCACATTCGTTATTCCATGTAAAATTATTCTTCTTATTGATTTCACGAAGAGGAATGGTATGTACAGCAAAATCACGTACAAATTTTGAATAATATTCTGCCATGCCTAAAAACGTACGTACTTCTTCTTTAGTTCTTGGTCTGGGCATCTTCTTTATGGCATTAACTAATTGTTCTTTTGGAGATATTCCTTCAGCCGAAATCTTATGTCATAGATATTCAATTTCAGAGCAGTCAATTTTGCATTTTTCTTTGCTTAATGTCATTCCTGCTCCCCAGAGTTTTCTACACACATTTTTTAACCTTTCATCATGAAGTTTCTTACTATCAGCATGAATCAATATGTCATCCTGGAAACATATCACTCCTGGAACTCCTTCAAAAAGTTTATGCATAATCTTCTGAAAGACAGATGCTGCCGACACAAGACCAAATGGCATCCTCTTAAACTGATATAATCCATCTGGTGTAATAAATGCCGTAAGATGTTTTGACTTCTCGTGCAACTTGACTTGGTGGTAAGCTGATGTAAGATCTAGGGTGGAGAAATGACTCGAAGGCCCAATGGAAGATATTAACTCTTGAATATTGGGCAGAGGATGTCTGTCCGGTATAACACATTTATTGAGTTCTCTCATATCAATACATATTCACAGCTTTCCAGACTTTTTCCTGAGAACTACCAATGGCGACACCCATTCACTAGCGTCAATGCTTTCTATTATGCCTTGACTTTCCATGAGTTTGATTTCCCTCTTTTGACTTCATCTCTCATGGATATCGGAACATTCCTTAATTTCTGAACTACAGGCGTGTGATTGGCTCTCAGCTTTATTTCATGCACATATCCACGCAGACATCCAATCCCATCACAAAACACCTCTGCCATGACATCTTCAGGGGTGTGATTCTTCACTTCGGAATCATTCTTCTGTTTATTTGGTTTATTTTGAACAGCAAACACAGATTCCTTAGCAATTGAATCTATTTTAACTTGTAGTTTGCTTTGATGAGTCCAGCTTAATAGGGGAGTTTGACCTGAGTTCGTGATGTAGATTTTCCCATTGGCTTTCCTTCCTTTGAATTTCAAACTGCCCCAAAACCACCCTATGGTATTTATTCTCACACCACCATATGCTCTAGGTTTTATATCTGTCTCATGTAGATATTCATGTCTTTTCTTATCCCAAAGTTGTTGTGGTACCAATGTATATTTTGCTCCTGTATCAATCATCATGTCTATTTCAACACCATCAATGTAGACTTTGGCCTTGGGACTATCTAGTACTTCTTCGTCTTCATCATTCATGACCATGAATACACATTCTTCACCATCATCTTGATCACTATGATCACTACTTGAATTTCCACCTATCCAGTTGGTGGACATGCTGCGTACTCTGCAACACTTGGAATAGTGTCCCTTTCCTTTACATTTACTACATATGATTTTCAATGCTGGGCATTCGGGATCGTCTGCCCAATGATTTACACTGTCGCATATGTAACATCTGCTTTGACGTTTTTTTCTTGAATTGGGAATGAAACCTTCTTTCTTGCAGTAATTACCTGGATTGTTTTTCTGATTGAACTTATATTTCCCTCTGTCAGGTTGTGGTTGATGTGACTTATTGGGCATTTTCTTTTTTATATTGGTGTTAGTTACCATAGCGATGGATTCTCTTTCATCAGTATTGTCACATGTCAATCTAGCAAGTTTTACGTTATTTGACTCTAATTGGACAGATTTCATCTTGTTCTCTAATTCTTTCACACACTCCTCGGTGTGCTCCACATCTTTTGACACTCTAAGCACAATATCTAATGAAGGATCATTCTCAGACCATAGTTTCTCCCTTACTTTCGCACTTCTGCATTCCAACATGAATTGGTCCCTTATCCTTTCGTCTAATTGCTCATTAAAATTACAGGTTTTGGCAAGTTTTCGTAAAGCAGTTACATATTTTTCAACACTTTCTCCCTCCTCTTGTGTCCTCTTGCCAAACTTGTATCTCTCCAGAATGATACTCACTTTCTTTTCATAATGTTTGTTTATTTTCTTTACAGTGCGTTCATATTCATTAATGTCCGTGTCCTCATCAGTTGGAAGTTCAGGTAAGGATTCATATTTTTCTTGACCTGCAGGCCCCAAGCAATGTAATAACAATGACTTCCTCTTCTCTGCACTGCAATTCGGGCCACAGACTACTCCTGCATAATGTTCAAAAGATCGTATCCACCTCTTCCAAGGAATGGCAGGTTCATCTGCATCAGGCATAAATAATGCAGGAGGAGGTACACTGCTGAATGCCATCGCCACAGGAATGTAACAATTTATGTCAATGTCCAGATGACAATAATTTTCTTATACAGTGCACAATGGTAAATGTAAGAATAAGCAAACTTGCAAATGCTTTATGTGAGTTCCACAGAAGCTGCTGTAATTTCTGTGTATGCTGGCAATTTTAGAAATATATTTTACTCATGAGTGTCACTCCGAGAAAAATTTTACTGAAATGCAGCCACTGTAAACATAACGCTGATATAATGTAATTATGTGTGCACTTAAAGGAGTCACTTTCCCTAATAAACACAGAGCGTGTGTGTCACTTTAAATGATCTCATGCAGGAATCTCCTCCTATATGCTTTCTTTAGGCATATCTGTGACACGCATGCGTGCGGATGAATGGAAAGGGTTGCGGCACGATATGAAATCCGGAAAAGAGAGAGGTAATAAATCTCTGTGCCAAAATTGAGGTCATAAAATCATTACCGTATGAAGAATCGGGCCGCTGCAACACCCGGGCATGGGTGGAGCGGCCTCGTAACTGTCAGACTGTTTACACTGACAGTTACACAGCTCCTCGTCGCCAAATGAAGTGCCCGAACGTGGGTAAATAAAGGATCACGAAAGGGGAAATATATAATGGCTTTAATTGGTTTATTATATATTGAAAAGTATATATCTATGTATGGAGGAGGGAGAAGATGTATCCATCCGTCGCTGTGGCTGTTGTTTCTCAACTCGGCTTCGACATTCCGTTTCGTCACTTCTTCCCTGCATCTCGCTGTAGCACGCTCTCGGCTGGCTGCTGCATTCCAAAGAATGTTTTCTCCTGTGGACAGCGCAGATGCTACACACTGTTATACAATGCAAATCACTACCCATCAATGAACAGGCATGTGCCCTAAGGGGTGTGCCTCAAGTTTCAAGTGCTTGCAGGTGCACAAGTTCACAGGCTACACATACATGTCATGTTGCTTGGAGAGGAGACTGGGGAAGCCATAGATGGCCTGATTTACAAAAGCGTTTTTGATACTTTTTATGCTGGTTACTAATGTTGGCGATTGCTACAGTTATTGCTACTGCGCCTTCAAATGACAGGGAAGCATGATGCGCTGTACCAGTGATCCCTATCGTGTAGTTTAGGAGCAACATGTTGCTCACATCACCCAAAAATGTTGCTTGCCAGTTGCTCTGGGTTATTTTATTTACTTATTCTGCGCCGGAGCCCTAAGGCTTCAGGGCGCAAAAGATAGAAAAGGAATTTCACAAGAAGACTAGATCATACTTATTTAAACAGTAGGGTCTTTAAACATTTTCAAAATGTAAGAAGGTTCCTCTCCAAGTGCAAATCCATAGCGAGCTTGTTCCAAGCCAAGGTGCCTTTACCAGAAAAGAGCAGCCATTACCTTTGACACGCTTACTCCAAGGACATAATAGGAGCATAGAATTGCTAGACCGAGTAGCTCTTGCAGATTGTTGCATGCTCATACAATCTTTTAGATACGATAGTGCTTGTCCATACAAGCATTTGTGCGTAATGGTGCTCACCTTGAAACAGATTCTGGCCTCGATAGAAAGCCAGTTTAAGTCCCTTCTGTGCACAGAAACAGGATTAGATCTGGGTATATTTTTCACAATTTGTACTGTAAGGGTGTCCCTAATAACGCTCACACCGGAATGAATACAGCCCTCTAGGGAAACAAGGCCAAGGGCGATCTTGTAAGGATAACAAGTTTAATCTTAGAAATTAGGATTGTAGCAAAGGACTCTGCTGCCTGAACGGTCTTCTCCTGTCCCTCTTCCCATTCCTTCCTGACAAAGTGGTTTCAAGCAGGGGTTTATATAGGTCCAACTTGCCATAGTGATGTCACTGGAGTTGGATCATGACTCCAGCCCAATCCCTCCTTTTTCAATAATAGGGATGTTCCAAAGCCTTCTTTCTTTGTTGTCAGCAGTTTTGGCAGGGCATGCTGTTTTACATTTTGCTAGCGATACAAAAACACACTATAGCTAATGCTTTTCCTCCATTTTGCTAACTATGCAAAACACACTGCAGCTCTGGAGACTTTTACAAACCTTGAGGCTGAGTTCAAACAAAAACGAAACATTCTTATCCATTGTTATTTGTCTTCTGCATGTGTTCCATTATACATATGTCCAAACACAGAGTTTGTCACGTGGCCATGGCACCAGATGACCTAAGAGTCAAAGGTAGCTCCTTGTAGCTGTTAGTTCAAGCCATCCTGGCTCTAGTAGGCTATAACCAGGAGCTAAATACCTCCCAGCAATTTTGAACCCTGCGCTACAGCTGGGATGCAGGATTCAGTCTCTGTATCCACTGCGCCAGAATCCTGCAACTGGTTGAAATGTGTGTAAGAGTAGCTATGCCTTGAGCTTATGTTGACGTGATGCTATTTCATAGGATTGATCTACTCCTACAAATCTGGCCCATGCAAAAGTAGATTCTGTTGTGGCAATGAGCAAGTAGTGGATTAATATAGCAGAAAATCAATAGAGGGGCCTATATGCTTAACTGTGATTTTAATAATCTACTATATTTAGATTTCTCTACAGTTAGGAATAGAAAGGGCATCCATTTGCTCAACTTGCTGTGTTGCAGAATTTTCCTGTGGACTTGTAATTGTCCTGAAACCTGATCAGATTACTGACAGTTCACATCACTAAATAAAGGTGCCATACAATAATTAATTGACTGACAACAGAATGAGACTAATTTGCCTAACACCCTGGACTTTTTGGTCTCAAGTTTCATTTGGGAAAAGTAGTCATTTGCTCTTTCTGAAACTTGTCAAATTATGGATAAAAAGGCAGATTATCTTCAAAGCAGTGATACAAATTAAAATGTACAATCTACTAGCCAAGTCGTAGTCCTGGCCCCAAACCTCAGACCATCCGTCTCTGCTAGAGCTTGTTATAGATGAAATGTGACTGGAATCATTATGGTGCCCCGATGCTTGCTAACGATCTAACCTTGGGAATGTTTTTCTCTGACCCACTTCTCCAGGCTACCAATACAGACATTTATTCTAAACCTTCCATCCATCGCCTCTTTGGTTTTGCTATGTCACCCCAGGTAGGACTGGTATGCCCTGACGTTGGTCCTGTGCCTGCTGGGCCTATAAACCCAAGCTGCTGCTCATGGATGCCGAAACATGCCTGGGAATGCTTGGGGTCTCGAGCAGAAGGGATGTGACCAAGAAGTTCAGGCTGGACTGCCCCTTTGGTGGTGGGACCAAGCGTGATTTGCAGATGGTCTTGCCCCTTTTGTAATGGCTTGGCAGGTGAAGAATGGTCCGGGGGGTTGCCCAAAGCAATGCCAAAGGTTAGATCTATTATAAACCTTCCATCACCTCTTTTGTTTTGCTATTACCAATACAGACTTGTCTCTCCTGGTCTGTGGAACAAGCGCGGGTGACCCTCAAGTTTCCGATCTGTGGTCCTCCCAAGAGAGAAAACCATGCATCAATATGTTAGAACTAACTGCAATTTCAAAACAAGCGAGTTTATGCAGACAATTCAGTCAGTGTTCTACACTTCTTCACCAAACCATCATGTACCACCACCCTTCTCACCCCTCACAATCACTCTGCGACTCACTCTCTCTATACTTTTACACCACAGCTCTCGAAAGAACAAACTCTCTAACCAATAAACTAGCCCCTTACACCCACCAGGCAATCCACCCACTCAACCTGCCATCCCACCACCCGCAAGCGCTACCCAACCGACCTTCGACTCCTTCATTCCAATATCAACGGACCAATTTCTCAAACTTCTCTCTGCCCGCAAACCATCTGTCTCCCCGCTGGACCCCTGCCCAGCCACAACCCTCAAAGAAATGTTCACATTTACCTGCGCAGAAGAACATGTAAGAACCATCATAAACGACTCCCTCTCCTCAGGAATTTTTCCTGACGCGTTCAAAACTGTTCATGTCAAGCCTCTTCTAAAAAAACCTTCCCTCAACCCTCTCGAGCCCAAAAACTACCGCCCCATCTCAAACACCAGGTTCCTTGCCAAACTCATTGACCGAACCGCCTACTCTCAACTAAATGTCTTTGTTAAAGTCAACGATCTCCTAGACCCTGCGCAATCAGGTTTTAGAACCTGAGACGGAACCAAAACCACCCTAACCTCAATCTGGGATGACCTTAAAAACACTGCTGATTACATGGGATGCGCCGCACTAATCCTTCTTGACCTATCCGCCACCTTCAACACAATCAACCACTCAATCCTCCTTGACCGCCTCCACTCCCTGGGAATCAGAGGAAACACTCTCAAATGGATAGCATCCTTCCTCGACAATAGGAACAAAATAACCCTACTCTCCACCTATGCCTCCCACGCCTGACCAGTCAACACTGAAGTTCCACAAGGAGCTTGCCTATCAGCCCTCCTTTCTAACCTCTATATGTCCACCCTCCTTCGAATAATCCGCTCGCACAATATCCTGTGTTACAACTATGCCGATGACACACAACTATTCCTAAAACTCCTGAATTCAAAATCACACTGCCAACCCGACCTCGCTTCCTGCCACCTTAACATAGATCACTGGATGACCATAAACCACCTCTTGCTAAACCCCTCCAAAACTTTAATCATGGTATGTGGCAACACCAAACATCTTCCTTACCCGCTACCCTGGCCATCTGCCATGGGCAACTCCCCGACACCCTCAAATTCAGTAAAAAACCTTGGAAGCACCCTGGACTCAGACCTAACCCTCTCGCTCCAAATCAACAATTTCTCCAAGCCCTGCCACTACCACCTTAAAACTCTTAGGCGCATTTTTCCATACCTCTCCTTTCCCAACAGACTCTCCGCGGTCCAATCAATTGTTATGTCAAGACTGGACTATGCTAACTCCCTCTACCTCGGAGTCCAGGCGTACCAACTGACTAAACTACAAAGAGCACAAAACACCGCTGCCAAGCTGCTACTAGCACTTGGTTCAAGAGATCACATCTCCCCAGGCCTCAAAACTCGGCACAGGCTTCCGGTTGCTCGAAGGATGTCCTTCAAAACCTTATGCATCTCTCACCGAGCAGTGTATAAAACAGGACCTCAATATCTTTAAGACAAACAAAAACCCTACCATCCTCCACGCACTCTAAAATCAAGCTCTGCCGGCCTACTAGTCATTCCAAAAACCAACTCAGTCAGGTTAGGTGGATCATCATTCTCAGCCCTGGCCCCAACTCTGTGGAACACACTTCCACTCCACATCCGACTCACTGAGGACCGCATGTCTTTCCACAAATTACTGAAAACATGGCTCTTCCCCTAAAATCGACTCTTAACTCAAACTCGATATCAGCAATCAATGACCTTAGCCCACAGCTGCTTTATCATAAATAACAATCCAGCAGCATGATCCGAGCGAGAAATCGAAAATGAATAACCATTAATGTCAATTAAAACGGATAAACTGAATAGAACGAGTGAAGTGGATGAAAGTAGTGAAATGGATGAAAGGAATAAACTGGATGAAAGCAGTGAAGTGGATGAAATTAAGGAAATGGATGAAATAAATGAAATGGATGAGAAGAACATAGTGGACGAGTGGAATAAAGTGGACGAGAGTGAAATGGATGAAAGGAATAAACTGGATGAAAGCAGTGAAGTGGATGAAATTAAGGAAATGGATGAAATAAATGAAATGGACGAGAAGAACATAGTGGACGATTAGAATAAAGGGGAGAGGATGGAAAGGAGGAATACATGATACAGATGGAGTGCACGGAATAGATAGAGTGTATAGAATGAATAGATGGCCTGAAATGACAAAGTGCATGGAATGAAAGGAACGAATGGAATAGATGATACAAGCGCATGACATGGATGGCGTGCATGACATGGATGGCGTGCATGGGATGGATGGAGTGCATGGAACGGAAGAAGTGGGTGGAACGGAAGAAGTGGGTGTGGAGCGGATGAAGAGTGTGTGGAGCGGATGAAGAGTGTGTGGAGCGGATGAAGAGTGTGTGGAGCGGATGAAGAGTGTGTGGAGCGGATGGAGCATGAAGGCGCTCGATCTCGAGCACCTACTGAAAACCACCATATCACATCACCACGCTTACTCTCTTCTATACACCACCACTCAACTAGAACACAGCGATACTATGACACATTCGGTATAGCTGTTCTCATACCAACTCCTGCCACATACTCCCCATCATCCTAACTAAACACAGCTGGTTGCACACCGGCCAGCCTAGGCGTTCTCCTCAGGCCTAACGCAGCCAGAATCAGTCTAGTATCAGCCTACCAGAATGAACACATACTCCGATCTCCCAACCACCACACCTACCGCTAAAAAGGAGCTATCATACGAGTGCCACACCTGCTGCACACATATTCGGTGTACACACGCACCTTATGACTCTCTCTCTCCCTCTACTGACTTAAACTACGGTTCCCGAGGGCATTCAACCTACCAGCGTCTTGAGATCATACCAATGGCACATAAGGCGTTATATAAATGCAAAGTAACATAACATAACATGCATAAACATTTTTCATTCATTCTATCCACATTTCACTCATCCTGCTCACGTTATCTGGGTCCTGTAGTTTCCTCCACAATTTAGACTTATAATTTAAATTCTCTTTTTTTGAATTTTTTCAACAAACCTAACAATCCCCATAATTCCCGCTCCCCTCCCCCCTCCCTCGGTGCTGCCTCGGTTTTTCAGTTGTTCCGTGTCAGCTCGTAGTGTCTCTTCGGGGTAATTCCAGTTCCAGAATTTTTAGGCGTTGCGGGCGCCATCCGATCCTGAAATCGTCTCTGAGAAAGGTGATAACCTCACCCCCCTCGCCTGCAAAGTTCTGAATTGCATTGTTCATTGTGTATGTGGCCCATTCCATTGCAACCAACTCCCACACTTTGCACAACCAATCCTGGAACGTCGTTATGTTTGAACTCTTCCATCTCTGGGCAATAATTGTCATTCCAGCTAAGGTGAGCATCACCCGCGCTCTTTCCCTACCCTTCACCTATCGTTTCTTTTGGCTGCAAGCCCAGTAAGGACCATTCCGGGGGCATGCTTCCCCTTGACCCAAACACTTGTTCAAGCGCTTGACTGATGTCCTTCCAGAATGGGACTATTTTTGGGCACCTCCACCAAATATGTTCCGCTGTGCCCTCCTGCCTGCAGCCCCTCCAGCAGATTCCCGTTGTCTCAGGGTAAATCCTGCACAGGCGAGCAGGAGTGTAGTGCCACCCATACAGTATTTTATACCAGGCTTCCCGAGTGTGTGAGGCTCTCGCTAGTTTAGGGATTTTTCTCCATAGTTTCTCCCATTCCCTCTTCTCTATCTCCCTGCCCAAAATCCGTTCCCATCTTTCCATATATGCCCACTGTGGCCTCAGAGTAGCTTCGTCCAGGATCCTGTAAAGCTGGGAGCTTGGGCCTTTGGAGCCATCATTAGTCATTAAGAATTTCTCGAAGGGGGTCGAAGATCTAGTGTCCGCCTCCCTGTTCATGGGGTATAGGAACCAGTGGCGTAACTGGGAATATCTCAATCTCTTACCCTCCCCTACTGCGAAGTCCCTTTTGCAGTCTACAAAGGTGTTGATTTGGCCCCTTATGAACATATCTTGCATCCTCCGGCAGCCCCCTTCTCGCCAGTTCCTGAATGCCCCCCTCTCAAGCCCGGGGGTGAACTCTTTATTATTGAATATCGGTGTAAAGGGGGATGGCTAGGTTGTGATTCCCTTATGTTTGATGAGCATGTCCCAGTTGTCCGCAACTAATTTGGTGATGGAGCTCTCGTACATATGCCCCTTTTGCCGATGTTGTTTAGGTAGCCACAGAACCTCCACCAATTCATGCTTTGTTACCGCTCTATCCATTTTAACCCAATGTTTTTCTTCCCCCTCCCGAAGCCATTCCCTGATTACCCTCAGCTGGGTCGCCTCATATTATTGACGGAAATTGGGTAGGGCTAATCCCCCTTCATTCCTCAGGGCCATGAGTTGCTGCCTACTTACCTTTGCTCTTTTCCCCTCCCATATGAATTTGTTTGTAATAGCTTGGAGCGCCCTAAAGAAACTAGCCGGAACAGCTTGGGGGATAGCCTGAAATAAGTAGAGTAACCTCGGCAAAGTAACCATTTTTATTGCCGCCAGCCTCCCGAGCCAGGACACTTGTAGATTCCTCCATTTAAGATCCTTTTTAATTTTTCTCATGAGTGGGGGGTAGTTAGCCGTATACCACCCTGAAAGAACCGGGGTCATTCTAACCCCCAAGTATGTAATCCCCCCCGGACGCCATGCAAAGGCTGTTGACCTTTTTAGCTCCTCCCCTCCCTCTTTCCCCAGTGAAAGGTCCATCAATTCAGACTTGTTCATATTTATGCGTAGCCCTGACGCGTTTCCAAATTCCTCTAGTAATAGCCTACATTGCCTGCTAGACTCTAAGGGGTTGGTCAGGGCAAGCAACATGTCGTCCGTGAAGGTTGCCACTTTATGCTGTCTACCCCCAAATGGGATTCCCTGTATTCCTTCCGATTCCCGGATAGCTTGTAGAAGGGGTTCTAGGTAGAACGCATATAGCAGGGGCGATAAGGGACACCCCTGTTTTGTGCCTCTCTGAAGCTGGAACGATCTCGAGGTTGTACCATTAACCACCACCCGTGCCCGGGACCCTCGTAGTTTGCCTTAACCATCTGTAGGTAAGTGCCCCCTAGCCCCATCTTTTCCATAGTTTTAAAAAGAAAGGACCACTCCACCTGGTCGAACGCTTTTTCAGCGTCTAGCGATAGAAGTGCTGCCGGGGTGTGAGATTTTTCCTCCTTTTCCACTAGGTATGCCACCCTCCTTATATTATCTGCTGTCTGCCTTCCCTTTATGAATCCTGCCTGGTCCTGGTGTATCAGGTCTGGGAGAAGCCCCTCAAGCCTATTGGCTAGTATTTTGGTGTAAATCTTAGCTTCCACGTTAATAAGCGCTATTGGCCTATACGAGGATCTTTCGAGGGGGTCCTTTCCTGGTTTCCGGATGAGGGAGATCTTGGCCTCTTTCATGGATGAAGCTATTCGCCCACTGTCTTTAAAGGAGTTGAAAAGGTAGGTCAATTGTGGCACCAGCACCCCGGCAAAGGTCTTGTAAAAAGATGCTGAGTACCCATCTGGGCCGGGGGCTTTGCCTGCGGGCAAGTTCCTAATAGCCCCTCTCACTTCCTCCTCCGTTATCTCTTGATGTAGACCCATCTGGGCATCTCCATCAATAGTATGTAAGCTTATCTTTTCCAGGAAGTCCTCCTGGGCCTGGGCGTGAGGGTTCTGGGATATGTATAGTGTCTCATAAAATGTGTCCATGGTTTCTTGGATGTCTTCTGTTCATGTAAGCCTGTCGCCTGAGTCTGAGTTTAGAGCCGTGATTGCGTTTCTCGAGGTCGCTCCTCGGAGCAGGCGCACCAGTAGAGTGTCTGCTTTGTTCCCTTTGGCGTAGAATTTTTGCCTTACAAAGAGTAGAGCCCCCTCCGCTTTTTTTGTGCGTAAGATCCCCAGTTGGCCTACTGCCCGCCTGTATTCCCTCTGGTTTTGCCTGTTGGGGTTCTCAGCTACCTTGTTTCTTGCCCCCTCGACCTCTGCCTCTAGCAGGATCTCCAGGGTCTGCAGCTGTTTATGCCTTTGTGCTTTGGCTGCTATCAGTTCCTCCTTCATTGTGGCTTTAAACATGGCCCACCTCGTGTCTTTTCCCGTGTCCCCCCTTTTATTATTGTCAAAGAACTCTCTCATCTTGCCCTCCAACTCCTCCCTTTTAATGGGATCCCTCAGCAAGTGCTCCAGGTATTTCTATCCCCATATCCCCCTTCTCTTCTCCCCCAATTCCAGCTGCATTGATAGTATTTTGTGGTCTATTCCCATGGGGCCAACCTCTATCTCCTTGACTTTTCTCACCAGAGCAGCTGAGACCCAGATATAATCAATTCTGGACTGTGTCCCGTGAACTTCGGAGAGAAAGGTGTAGCCCTCCGCATTCCCTTTCAGTTCCCTCCAGACGTCCCTCAGGCCCATGCCCGCCATTCTATCCCTTAACCCCGGCGAGGTCACCGCCCCCCACCCAAGCTCCTGGTCCCTCCTGATCTATCTTTGGCCTTATCCCAAGCTATGTTTAGATCACCCATTATGATTATCTGGCCCCTTGCCCACTCTCCTATTTTCCCTAAAATGTCACGGAGAAAGGAATCTTGCCCTGAATTAAGTGCATAGATGACCCCTATTGTATATGTCTCCTCTGCGATTTTACCCCTCGCCATTATAAATCTGCCCTCTTTGTCCCTAAGAGTATCCTCCACTCGGAAGTTGACCGTGTTCCTCACGGCCAGCGCCACCCCTCCCGCCTTTGTGAGGCGTGACGCCAGGAACATTTGGTCGAACCCCCTCAGCTTAAGTCGGCTCTGATCTTTACGGAGCAAATGTGTTTCTTGTATCCCCAGAAAGTCTGGTTTTCCCCGTTTCATGAATTGCTCTAGCTTTTTTCTTTTCAGCGGGGAGTTGAGGCCCCTGACGTTATGAGTTACCCATTTGAACTGTGGTACATCTCCTGCTCTTGCTGTGTGTGTCCCCCTAGCTCTTTACCTCAATATGTTCTCACCAATCCGAATCTCTGGGAGCGTTTGCAGTATCTGTTTCGCCCCTTGGGCAGCACCTGAAGGATCCCCTCCCCCTTAACCAATCTCCCCCTACCCCCCTCCCTTTCCCTGAAGGCCTTAACACTAAGTCTTCCCGTCTCCCTCCTCCCCTCCTCAGGCTTTCTCGTCCTTACCGATCCCATGATGTTTGCCCGATGCTCCTCCTCTCCTCCTCGGAACCACAAAACAACCTGTTTGTCCACCACCCCTTATAATTGTCCACACCTCGGGTCAGTTCTCCTCAATCCCAGCTCTCCCCTCCACTGTTGGTTCCGTTTCCCCTCCCTTCCCGGAAGGCCTCCGTAACGCGGATTTCCTCCTTTTCCCCTCACCCATAACTGACAATTCCCACGGTCTGGGTCTCATCCCCCTCCCGTCTTGGGTGATCTACCTGGACCTGCCGCCCCCCAATCTGGATCCGGCTCCTGATCCAATTCAATTTACAGTAAGTCTGCCCCTTCTTGCATCGTAGTTATCCGCTTCTGTGAGCCGGCCCACTCGAACAAGAGCCAGAAAGGGAAGGTCCACTTGTACTTGATTCCTTTTTCCTTGAGTTTTGAGGTTAGTGGGCTCCATTGTCGCCGTTTAAGTAGGGTACTGGCGGCAAGGTCCTGATATAATTCTATACGTTGACCATTAAATGAAAGTGGCTCTTTTTGTCTGGCCGCCCTGAGAGCTGCCTCTTTCTGGGCGTATCTTGTGAATGCGGCCAGCACATCTTGCGGCCTGGCTTTTGGGTTCTTATTGAGGTATCCCACTCTGTGGACCCTGTCTAGCTCTATCTTGTCGGGGGAAGATTCCCCCAGTAGCTCTGCGTAGATTCCTTGGGCAGTCTCCTTCTGGTCCCCGTCCTGTACCGTCTCCGGCAAAAGCTTCAGTCTAATATTGATCCTTCGAGACCTGTTTTCCATGTTTTCCATTGTGATCTCCAGGTTTCGCGTCGCCGTGTCCAGCCTCTCATTTGCCTCACTATTCTCCATCATTTCCCTGCCCACCTCCTGTATGCCTTTTTCGACTATATCCGTTCTCTCGCCCAGCTGACCTACTTCCTGCTTGGTTTCTGCCATTGCTTGGTTGATATCTGATCTCATTAATTGGAATTGGTCCTGGAATGTTCTTCCCAATGATGTCTGAAGGGAGGGCATCTCACCGCGCAGGTCTTGGCGTGATATTTGTGCAGCTAAATCTGAGCTCTCGGGTGGTGCTCCTGTCCCGAGGGTCGCCCCTGCGTGGCCCTGCGCTCATCTACCGTGTCTTTGTTCGCCCACATAGAGACAAGGGGACCTGATGTGTCCGCCTGTGGCACACCACTTTTGTTTGCCTTGCTTTTGTTCTTGGCCGCCATAATTATGGGATGTAGACCAGTATGAATGGCCACTGGGCTCTGCCTTGGCCGTCAGGGAGCCCTTCTGACCCTGTCAGTGCTTCCCCTTAAGCTGTTCCTTCAGTCTGAGCCTGGATAGAATGCTCTTGGTGACACCAGTGCAGCCTTAGAGGCTAATTAGGTTAGTGCCGCCCCTTGAGTTTTTTCATCAGTCTTAGCTTGGGTGCGATGCCCTTAATGTCTTAAGTGCTGCTGTGGGAGCTAGATGGGCATTATCCCTGGGGTAGAAGAGACTGGGCAGGTCAGGGCCAATCTAGATGCTTGTTGCCTGCCCTGAGTCAGTTTGCTGTATTTTGCTGGGCTCTGAATGCGACCAGGGAGGGCAGCTGATGTTCCTGCACGCACTGACCGCGTGCCCCGCTCCAGGCCTGCTCTTATTAGGGGGGGCTGGTGCCAATATCACTGCTGGATCTAGCAGCGGGAGCGAGGGCTGCCAGACATACAGAAGGGTTGCGGGGGGGGGGTGGTCCGCTCGAGATGCTCCTAAGGGCTGAGGCCATCGGGACACCACCTCCCGCCACTCCCCGTGTTCCCTCTCCGCTAGACTCTACTCCTCACCTCAGGCCCCCCCCCGGGCCGATGCCTCCGCAGCTCTGGCCGGGAGCCTGCTGCCGCACCAGATCGCTTCCTCTCTTCGGGAGCCCATCAACCCCCGACTCGACCAGAGCCCGGATCACTGCCCACTCCGTGAGCAGCGGCAGCTGCTGCAGGCCCCTCAAGGCCGGGCCCCGGTCCGCTGTGCGTCTTTTCGAGCGCTGGATCTCCGATGCTGTGTACGCCCCGAACTTTGGGGCCTTGTCCCAGCCAAAGCAGTAGGGAGGGCTGCCTCCCCGTGACGCTGGAGGCCAGAGGACCTTCCGTTGAGGCAGCCCATCGATCCTCCTTCCTCTCCCAGCCGGTGCCGCCCGGGTAAGCGCCGCTGGAATCTGGTCCAGACGTGAGGCGGGGGAGGGAGCCAGGCACCCAGCTGGACCCGCGGTCGTTCTCAAGAGGCTGACCTTCTCCTATTGCTCGGGGGGTGGACCAAAGCAGAGTCGCGATCCAGTCTTGCCTCGGCAAGCCATGTCTGACAAGACAGATGGCAGTCGGCCCGTCTCGTCTCCTCTCCCCACGGGTGTCCAGTGTTTGCTGGACTTCGTGCCTCCGTTCCTTTTCTCCCGCTGGACACCAGCACAGCCATGATTGCCCACTGGAGCTGTGGAAAGCAGCTCTTTACTTTCGTGTGCTTTTCTGCCTGTAAGGGGTGGTGAACCACTTAAATCCGGAGCGCTGCCGACACACGGCCATCTGGTGTCGGCGGCCATCTTGGCTATATTAGACTTATCATTTTGATCTCTAAATGGACTTTGCTGAATAAAACATGTGAGTCCTAATTGTAACCCGCATGGACCCTTGACGGACAGTGGACACCTCGTGAGTCCGTTTGTGCTGGCCATAGGGAAGAACACTCCACACATAAGCGCCTGTGGTCTATTTAGATCCCACAGGCTGCATTCCTTCTGGGGAGGAGGGGGAGTTTGACTCATCTACAGCACTAACTATGTAGACAATAACTATTTCCTTCAGTGCTCTCCTATGTCTATGTGTATGTGAATGTGCTTGCATGAGAGAGGCTTCCCATTGCCCCCCAGTCCATTATAGTGCCTTAAAGATGTCTTGCCTAACTCTAAAGCACCTGGGGGTTCGGGAGGACCCTGGTTCCTTCCCAACATTCCCCCCTTTTGTTGTACTCATCCCCATCCGACATATCTATAACCCCAAAAGTATCAGTTTGAGTTTTGCTGCTTATTATGTAGCAAGGTGTATTAGAATCCCCAATTGATATCATCATCTTTGCATTACTAGGTACTACATTGATACAGTATCGGAGACCCAATTGGCACGTGCAGAAGAGAACCAAGAAGAACACAATAACAGGCACCAACATTTTTAATGCTGCCCCCAGCCATGACGGGACCCAATCAAAGGCAAATGAAAGCCAATCCATGTTCTGAACTCCACCCTCTTTCTTCATTTGAACATCTAGATAGTGCACCGCCTCGATGATGTGGGATAGTGACCCAATCTCGACAACCTCTGGAGGTACAAAAGTGCAGCAGCTGATTGTACCCCAGGAGCCAAAAAAGATGAAAAGAATCTCTGCTGAGCTAAAAAGTCGATACTTGTCAGGTATCCCTCTGAGCAGTGCAGAAGAGTCTTTTGAGGTATAGTTCGATCTCTTCTTTCTTTTCAGCTGTTGAAATAGTTCTGTTTCTGGCAGTATACAATATTATTGTGTGATCTGCAAGTCTCTTTCTGCTTCTTTAGGTGCTGGAGTGATTGTGGCACCTTGACAGGCAGTTTGTTTCCCTTCAGGTGTTCTTCTGGGATTACTAGTAGTACTGAGTGCAGGGTGGCCAGTGAACACTTGCCCCTCCAGGATGATGGGAGGTGCAAGTAGGCTTGTCAGCCACAAACCCAGTAGTAATCCATCCCCGCACCTTTCGTCATATCAGGGATCACAAGAGTGTGGTTGCGCTGTGTGTTTTTGCCAACAGGAACTGTTCCTTCATTGCTAAAACAAAGCTCATAGTCCATGTCTCTATGTATTCGCACTGGAATCTCCATTGTCACAATCCATGTCAGCCTTGTGATGTGTTGGGACCATATCAGCACACACATAGGACCTCATTACGGGTCTGGCGGTAAGGCTTCCCGTAATACCGGCAGCTTGCCGCCAGACCTGAAAACAATGACTGGTGCCTGACTTCCTGGTAACACTGGGGTATTACGACCCCGGCGGCCGGGAAGTCAGGCGCCAGTAATTCTGTAAGTCCCCATTCTCATGGAGTCCAATAGGACTCCAAGGGAATGGGGACCACAGATGCACCAGCACCATTAATAACGGTGCCAGTGGTTCTGTGAAAATCTGCGGGCGGGTGCCTTTCCGCCTGCCAGGTCTGACCCTGGTGGGCGGGACAGCACCCGCCCGCAGAGTTGTACTGTGCTGGTCCGGAAACACTGGTGCCGGTAGGCTTACTGGCATAGTTATAATGAAGCCCATCTTTGTGGTATTTGATTAGTCCATCTGCCGGGCAGGTTACTGTTGTACCCTGCCATTTGTTGTTGACATGTGAGTGACCTCCCATGGAAAAATATGGTGCTTGTAGACACTTGCTGTATTTTGTACTGCCATTGCATAGTGCTGGGTCTAGATTGATGCTCTTCAACTGCACACTGTGTGCCTGGAATGTGTCCTTTATCCTACATAGTGCAAGATGTACCAGGCATTGTGCCTCTATAATTGGGACTGGTTGTGGAGCGAAACCCTTAGGAGCACCTGATGCATGCAGAATTAGTGCACACACATAACAGCTTTCATTCATCACATTCCTTCCCACAGTACGCATATCGAAGTACCAGCTATTAGATGAATCCATATGCTGAATGTCAGCAATGGCGTGAAAGCCCAACCCTTTATATAAATCATACGTCATTTGAACTTCCTGTCTTATTCATCTAAGACAATCTGTGTGGGTGGCTGGCAAAAAGTGAGACATTGTTTGATTATTATTTATCATACATATTCATACCATTGTTCATAAATCTATTAAAATTATTTTCCTTTAGATGTAACTGTCCATCCCGCCTTTATATGGCCACCCAATTTAACAGACATACCTTCATACACTCCGACAACCACAACTAGTATCACAAATAACAATATAATCATCGGTCTACCAAGAAAGTACAATGCAGAATTCCTAGAAAAAATTATATTCAGTTTATCATTATCCTTACATAACAGGGAGGTTTGGTACACGTCGGTCAGGCATCCTTGCTTATCCCTGGAGAGGAGAAAAAAGGTCACCAAGAAAGAGACAAAGAGGGCGAGAGAGAGGGGGAGGGGAAAGAGAGTGAGAAAGAGAGAAAAATAGTGAGAGAAAGAAAAAAGAGTGTGAGATAGAAAAAAGAGCGAGGGAGAAGACAGAGGGAGAGAAAGATACCCTTTTCCCACCAGTGCCGACTAGGTTCTAGACCTTCAGAAATGGAAAAATTATAACATTGAAAAAAGATAAAAAAATAAAAGAACAATACAAAATTAAAAAAGGAAAAAATAAAAGAGAAAAGGAAAATCAGGGATATGCCTCTGCACACCACCCTGGCCTGGATCTTTTACCAAACGTCTTCTTCATCAGTTATGTCCTTGATCCGTCAAAAGACCTTTGTAATGCACTTGTCTCAGGTGCTCTTCGGACATCCGACAGATGCACCCAGTATCGTAACTCCTTCACGTAGACGGAGAGAGGCGTACAGAACACCAACTCATATGGACCTTGAAACCTGGGACTGTTCTATCGACGAACAACATTTTTCACGTAGATCAGCTCCCCAGGTAATAATGGTCCAGTTGTGGCAGATATGTTTGCAGTTGCTGTCCCTTCTGGTGATTCCTGTCCTTCGCTCCTGGGTGGCGCAATCTTGTCGGGAGATATATTTGATAGCACGTGTTAGTGCCATTAAATATTCCGTAAATTCCTCTCCCAGTACTGTTGTTGCTTGATGTGCATCTGACGCTTTCCTCACAGGGGATATAGGAGTTTGCATTTGCCTGCCTGTGACTATTTTGTGTGGTGTCAAATGATGGTCCTTAGTGGGCTGTGTGCGTAAACTGAAGAGGGCCAAGGGCAAACAGTGGACCCAGTTTTTCTTCAACGTGGAACACAATTTTGGCAGTTTACTTTTCAAAAGCCCATTGATCCTCTCCACAGTGCCATTAACCTGAGGGTGGTAAATTGAGCACATTTGATGATTTATGCCCAATAGCACTGCGACATGCTGAAATAGAGCATTAATGAAATATGTGCCATTATCCGATCTCAATACTTCACACACGTCCCATCATGGAAACATCTCTCTGACCAGGTACCGTGCGACACACTTCGCATCTGGGTGTGCACATGGTCCTGCTTCCACCCACCTTGAAAAGGGGCAAACCACCACAATAAGGTACCTATATCCATTGCACCTTTCCCCCATATCTGGATAATATATATGCAATTCACGGAACAACCCAATAGGGTGAGGCAATGTACTTCTTAATGTCCGTATCGCCATCCCTGTGCTGAAACTTTTGCATGTTAGACAGTGTATTACTTTTTTCAAAATGCTTTCCTGGATTTTTGGCACAAACCAGTCCTCCTGGATATCTGCTACAATGGGCCTCATTACGAGTCCGGCGGTAACCGCAGTGGTAAAACTGCCTGGTTACCACCGGACTCGTATTACCATTCCGCCTCCGTGATTCCCGGAATTACTGGGGCATTACAACCCCGGTTTCTTGGGAATCACGGAGGCGGAATGGTGTTAATCCCCATTCCCATTATGGGAATGGGGATCATGGAAACACCGGCAGCATCTCGTAATGCTGCCGGTGTTTCCTCGTCCGCCTGCAGGCGGGTGGTGTTAAACCCACTAGGTCAGACCTGGCGGGAACATCACCTCCCGCCTGCAGGAGTTGTGATTGCCCGGCATGGAAACAACGGTGGCGGCGGGTTTACCGCCACCATTGTTTCCATACCGGGCGATTTGTAATGAGGCCCAATATGTTGTTTGGAGTTGTGGGATGGGAAAAGTAGTTGCTCAAATGCCACAGAGAATAATTCTTAGGGCATCACCACATTCCCAGAACTCTCCTGCCTCCACAATAAATCAGTAGGACACTGTTTGCATCCCCTCGCAACCATAGCTCCTTTTTCTCCTCAGGCGCTTTCCCTTGCAACTCTATGATCTGTGATATGGGCAATGTTGTGTACGGAACTGTGGTCTCGCTTTCTACATGGGTGATCACTATACACTTTGTTAACATTTTATCTGGGAGATAGGTTGCCAACTTGGCTGCCTGGTCCACAACAACGTTGCCCTTAGAGATTTCATCCGTAGCATTAGTATGGACGGCAAATTTGATGATTGCCACAGCAAAGGGCCATGATAAGGTTTCAATCAGTTCTTCCAACAGCCTTGCATGCTGCACTGGAGAGCCATCTGCCCTCCGAAACCCTCTCCTCTTCCACCGAGACAGACCTGCATGCACTGCTGTCGTGACATATGCTGAGTCTGAGTAGATGGTGACACACCGCCTTTGAGATACTCTGAAATGCCTCGATGAGAGCGACAAGTTCTGATGCCTGAGCTGAATAGTGCATAGGTAATCTTTTCATGATCAGAAGTTCATGCTCCACCCTTTACTGTGCACCACTGCCGCCCCTGTGTGCCTCTGTCCCGTCTCCTTCTCAATTGTTGATGACCCATCAACATATAGCATATCTCTTCCTTTAAAGCACTGTCTCTAGGTTTAGATTTACCCTCCTCTTCACCCTCGTATGTAGCACGGTCATGCGTTTTCAGGTCATCGTCAGTGAATGCCTCTGTGAAAAGTGTGGCAGGATTCACCGTCCTACACCTTACTATATGAATATGAGGTTTGGAAATTATAATCTCATATGCAGAGGATCTCTGAGTGGTCAAGGTCAATTTAGAGCTTTGCAAAATAGCAAATAGCGAATGTTCCACAAACAAGGTAACAGAGCACCCCATGACAATCGTGGATCTTGTCCCTATCGCAAATGCAGCCGCTGCGAGTGCTTGATCGCACGCAAACTGTCCCTGCATGACTGAATCGAGTGTCCCACTATATAAGCCAATGGCCTGAGGCCCATTGTGCTCTTTTGAGTTAAGTCTGCAGTCATGAGCCATCTATCAGTGTGGGAAAATAAATAAAACTCCTGTGAATAATCCAGAAGTTGCTAAAACAGGGGCCGTGAAAATAGTTTCTTTCAAGTTCTCAAATTGTCTATTAATTTCTTCAGTCCATTCCAATATACAGTTTTTTGTGTTCTGCCTTTCTCTGAGACTTTGTAAGAGTGGCCTTGTGTAGGCTGCGTAGTCTAGGATCCATGCCCTACAATAATTACATAAGCCTAAAAACCGCTGCATTTCCTTGAAAGCACTGAGCCTAGGGGTGGTGCGTACTGCCGCCACCCTATCTGGCAGTATTTTCTTCCCACTTGCAGAGATAAGTTGCCCCAAATATAGTGCCTCCTGTTGGCAGTATTGTAGCTTCTTTTATCTGCCTTATACCATTTATGAGCCAGCAATTGCAATAATGCAATAGAATCCCTCCTTCAATGCTGTTTATTTTGACTACATACCAGCAGATCATACTGGACGATCGTGCTAGGCATCTGAATATTTCCCAAGTCAGCTTGCAGCACTCTATTGAAAACACTCAGACTTTCACAGTACCCTTGCGACAATCTCGTGTGCTCGAAGCTCCATTGACCATGCGCAAACGCAGTGAGATACCATGAATCAGGGTGATATGATATGATGATATGATATGGCATTTATAACGCGCCTATACACAAGTGTTTCAAGGCGCGACGAGGCAAGGGAGGGGAACAGAGGGAAGACCAAGACAACGATCTTACTAGGCCAGGTGACATTGAGATTGTGCAATTGCAGGGGAGGGGGGAAGGGGAAGAGTGCGAGGGGCAGGGGAAGTGCAGTACATTGGATAAACAGTAAATAAATAAAAACAATAAATAAGAACAGTAAATAAGAAGTGCATCCAGCTGGTGGCAGGTGCAAGGTAAGTGCAGACATCAGGTGTTGAGTGCTGGTAGGGGGCTGTAGGGATACAGAAACAGCCCCAGAGTGCAAAGGTTGCCAGGGGGGCAGTACAGGTGTGCAACTTACGGGGAGGGGACCTGGGCCCTAGAACAGAGGGTAGCCAGGTGACCAGTGCAGTTTCAGCCAGGAGTTCAGCAGGGGAGAGGAGGAGAGAAAGCAGAAGCAAAAAGGAAGGTCTTGAGGTGCTTCCGGAACCGGAGATGGTTCTCCTCACTTTTCAGAGAGGCAGGGAGGCTGTTCCAGAGGGAGGCTCCGTCCAAAGAAAGAGATCTACCACCAACACATTGCTTGGAGAAGCGACTGACCCTGAGGGAGGTGGAGGCGGATGACCGAAGAGCTTGAGAAGGAACTTATTTAGGAAGAGAGAGTTGAAGGCACTGAGGCCCCAGGCCCTAGAAGGCCTTGTGGAGATTGCACAGGGTTTTGAACTTAATCATCGTTGCCACTGGGAGCCAGTGCAGAGATTTCAGTCCCAGATAGATACGATCCCTGGGATTAAGGCCAAGGACAGGTCTCGCAGTTCTGTTTTGGATGTGTTCCAGAGGGCAGAGAGTAGAAGCAGGCAGATTTAGAAAGAGGCTGTTGCAGTAGTTCAGCCTAGAGAGAACCAGAGCTCTGGAGACAGTGAGCACTACTACTAGTCCTTGCAAATCTAATGAAAATATTGTCCCCGCCACCACCTCGGATGGCACCATGGGTCAGAAAATAAAATCTGTGGGCATTCGCAAACATTTTGTCGCAATTTGAGGCACTGTTTTTGCTTGTACCTTCATGCCATAGACAAATATATCCGGGCCCACAGGAACTCCACGGACCACTGACTCACTCGCCATTGCATTGACTATTACCATTGCTCGAGCTACACCCATCCCTGGGGTGGAACGCACTACCCCTTGATCTTTGAATGATATAGTTACATTTAGTTTACTGAGCAGATTCCTACGCAACATGTTAACAGGGAAACTCTCTGAATATAACAAGGGGGCTCGTACTACCTTTCCTCCCACTTTTATATCCAGCTCCTCAGAGAATCCCTGCATGTCAAGAGTTTTACCTGATAATGGAAAGTTCCCATCCATAATGCATGATTTAGTTGCACCTGAATCTACCATAAATATAAATTGCTTGTTTCCTATTTTTGCCTCCACCAAGGGCTCCTCTTCAAGGTTTGTGGTTGTCAATAGGATTGGACACGCAAGTGCTCTCCGTGGGCTGTTCTAATCAGAATATGAATTTGTCTCGGGGAACGGAAAAGGGCCGCACTGCCATCGTAACTCCTTGGAACGGGGCACCTGTTCCCCCTGCCATCCTGTTAAACTGCGTTCCCTCACCCTGCTACGGTTGTTTCCCACATTGCCCTTGCCAGTCAGCCCCATAAGGGAGCTGATTTTGACCCCCTCGCCCAAATTGCGGGTGTCCCATTCCTTGAGACCCTTGGAATCCCTGCCCTGGAGGTGATGGTCCATAATTAAATCCCATCCCGGACCTGTTCCTACATTCCCTTGCGAAATGACCCCATCTCCAGCAATAATAGCACTGTGATGTTCCCATTCTTCCTTCCCAGGGCCCTATCCCCTCAAACCCTGCTGCCCTTGCTCCTCAAAATCCCCCTCTTCCCTTTGGTGCTCCTCGATACTGCTGCTGTGGTTTGGGGTACTGCTCCCCTTATCCCATTGTCACTGTCCTTCTTTGGCCCATAATGATGCAGTTGTGGCATTCACAATCTGTTGAGTATCTCCTGTCCTCTCCCCCTAGAGCCGGTGTCGTCACTGGTGCTTGGATGACAACCTTATTTAGTTTCTTTTCCACTAGCTTTGTCTCATCCATTTGTCGCTTCTGTGCAGTCTCCCTGTCCTGCTCCTTAATTCTCTTACAATGGTGGACTATTATACTTTGTATCTCCGCCCACCCTTTTGCTTCAACTCCCACAATTTTATCTAGTGCCTTCTGGACCTCTTTTGGTAATCCCCTCTTTACAATAAAGTAGACAAATGGTACTGAATGGTCCCATTGCCCTCCTGTCTCAACTCTTCCCATTTCCTTTAACTGAAGAATAAACCAAACTGGGTCCTCATCATCACCTATTGTGCACTGCATTAAAGAATGAAAGTCAGCGGTGTCTTTCATAGGGCATCACATACCCGTGCCCTTACTTCCTTAAAGGCTGCTCCATCATGTTTTTTATTTGCAAGAATTATCTCAGGGTACCCAGCCTTTACCCATATGTCCACAGCCTGGTCTCCAACTATGGCGACCAGTAAACTCTTAAGGCCTCCTAGTGCTAAGACTACCCCTGCTATTTGTTTCTCAAATTCATGGATCTATTTACTGGCCACAGCTGTAAGCGGGGGGAGAGCTTTAATCAAATAACTTTTGTCCATTTGAGGCCATGGCACATACTGCGTTATCTCTACTCCAATATGTATAAGAGGCATCTGCATGTCTATTTTGTTTTCAACCCCATTTCTAGTATTTTTCTGATCTTGTACTACCACCATTAAATCTGGTTGATTTCTCTGTCTATCCCTTCCTTCTGCCTCGGGGATGGGTTTTGCGCCACCTCCTCTCCTCGATCTCCTTTTCCCCCTGCCTCTTCCTTATTTCTGCCATCTTGATCTTCCCATTCATTTTACTCCGCTGGTTCGAATACTTGTCCCAGAACCGTCCATACCCTCTCCCCATCATCTTTTTCAACACAAACATTTCTTATTGCCCCAGGGTTGAATCTAACCAAAATAATCTCCTGATTTCCAATCCCTTATTTTCTGCACCAGTACCCTTATTTCTGATGGTACTTCTCCATGTGCTTTTAACCTGACCAACCTTTCTCGCAATGCTCTTAACTCATTTATATCTGCTTGTGAACTTCCTGTGTACCCTGATGCTACGGGCATGTCTGCGCTTGTGGATGAGTTATATGGAGGTGGAGGTTCAGAAGCTCTTGAGTCCCCCACCCCTGTTGCTGATCCTGGCGATACTATTGTCGACAGTTTCTGTATCAGTGGAGGCTTATAGACTGGATTTGTATACCCTACTGCAGGTTTGGGCGTTCCAGGGTATATCCCCTTATATTGGATCTCTTTTTTTTAATCTTCCTGATCTTCCATATCCTTGAATAACCGTCAGAGATCTAAAATCTCTTTTTTTTAATTTCTTTCCCTTATATTTTGCTGGTAAAAAGATGGTCATTCTTTTCTAGCGTGTTTCTGTTATGGGAGCCCTGCTCTGGCCAGGCGCAATGACATCCTCCCTTCCTTTGTTTCCAACACTCATTCTCTATATTTTTCTATCCTGTTACAGTACTGTGGCAGGGCCCTATGCATGTGTCTTATTGATGTTTCTTGCCCCATACTAATATTGCGCCCGTCCCTTATGCTTTACTTAGATTTTACTGCTATGCTGCGCACGCTGCTGCTTGTTACACAGAAATACAGATCAACCCACTTCTTTCCCCCACCCCTTTTTCCTCACTTTGTTTTTTACACACACACCGCGACTCATCCACCTTCCTTCTTTTTTACCACAAAAGACAGGCAAGAGAAAATATACTAAAATAATTGATTAAAATCCAGCCACTACTTATTTTTTCCTTATATACTCATAGTACCACCTTCTCTGCTTTTTTGACATGAGGATCCCATTGCTTTTATCATAAAAGAATTCCGCGTGGCACTACCTTTGCAACCTATTATGGCTGAGGATCCCTTACCTGCCAGTCTTTATACGCTGAGGCTCCCTTTCGTCCCAGTCTTTACACGCTGAGCCTCCCTTTTTCCATTATAAAAAGTACAAAAACAGAAATATGCTACAATTTCAATACATAACCCAACTCCTATCCAATCTATAACTTGCCACATCAGCGAAATCATATCGACTCTGCCATTAACCTCGTATTCCATCCATTCACATCTCATATACAGTCATACACACATATCCCCTTCTTGTGTTCACCCGAGTTTCTCCGTTATGTGGTCCAATATCGGCCTGTCCTTCTCTCTGGAGCCACACCCCGCTTCAGAGAGCAGAGATGATTTCTATTAAAATGGCTCCTTCCAAAACCGCTCAGGAAACACATGGGTTTTGATTTGGGGGATCGGTCGCTGTAGGTTGGTGGACCTCTTTTCTGGAGAAGTGGCCTGGAACCTCTGCAAGGTACGGGGAAAGCTGGGATCACGTCGGGATAGTCACCACTTGTAAGGGTGTCCCTAATAACACTCACACCAGAATTAATACACCCCTCTAGGGAAATAAGGCTAAAGGCGACCTTTTAAGCATAACAAGTTTAATCTTACAAATGAGGATGTAGCAAAGGACTCTGTTGCCTGAACGGTCTTCTCCTGTCCCTCTTCCTGTTCCTTCCTACCAAAGTGGTTTCTAGCAGGGGTATATATAGGTCCAACTTGCCAGGGTGATGTCACTGGAGCTGGATTATGACTTCGGCCTAATCTGCGCTTTTTCCATAATAGGGATGCTCCAAAGCCTTCTTTCTTCGTTGTCAGCGGTTTTGTAAGGGCATACTGTTCTACATTTTGCTAGCTATGCAAAAACATACTGTAGCTCATGCTTTCCTCCATTTTGCTAACTATGCAAAAACACTCTGCAGCTCTGTAGACTTTTACAAACCGTGAGGCTTAGCCCAAAGAAAAACAAAACATTGTTATCCATGTACAAACATTTTTCATTCATTCTATCCATATATCACTCCTCCTGCTCACGTTATCTGGATCCTGTAGTTTCCTCCACAATTTAGACTTATAATTTTGATCTCTAAAACATGTGAGTCCTATTTTTTAACCCGCATGGACCCTTGACGGACAGTGGACACCTGGTGAGTCAGTTTGTGCTGGCCATAGTGAAGAACACTAGAAGAACAGGTGTCCAGTCACACTTTTGTGGAACACTCCTGTACCCTGCACACTTAATTGTGTTGTATACCAACCAATATGTATTGTGTAATAAATATTACAATGAACACGTTTTCAAAATAACTTCAGTTTTGACAACAGTTTTGACAAAACCTGGACGTGCGTTATTAAAACATCTGGGAGTTTCCAATCATTATCTTGTCTAACAGGAATCTTCCTATACATATGAAAGTGAAATAAAAAAGTCAGTTCAATTCTACCCATTAACTGTATTGTTGCCTAACTCATTCAATGGCGCAGGCAATATTGTTAGTAAAAAAAAGGGGGGTTCCTTATTAGTACCTGTTATATTGCTTTCAAGGCTCTCCCACTGTTGCTACCACCGAAATCCCTTGTGGCACGACGTGTTTAAGTTTTTTTATATATATATTAGTAGCCCTTAATATAGTCAAACATCCTAATAGTAATCCTGCAGACAAAATAAAAATACTGAGTGAAATGATCAAAGAGAGTGATAGAAATATATATATATATTTCTTCTTATAGATGAAATTATCAATTAATTAAGTAGAAAAGGAAGGAAATTGAATGACCAGCTCCTGATGAAGGGAAGACATATTCCCGAAATGCGTTGAGCAAATTTTTGATAAATGAAAAAATCTGTTTCCATATATATTGGGAATATTTTTGTTCAAAAGACTGAATTGTTTTTTTTTTCAATATATTTTTATTTTATTTTTTAAGGTCAAACAAACACACTACAACTGTTTCAAAACATAGAAAGCATCATATTTCAACACATTTTCAAACTAAAGACTGAATTGTTCAATGTTATTTTGGGTATTCGAAATATTATAGTGACATTTTTCAAAACTGTTGTCAAAACTGAAGTTTATTTGGAAAACTGTACATTGAAATCTTTCTTACACATTATACTATATATAATTTTAAGAAAAAACAAACACCCTACTACATCTCTTAAATTAATAAGAATTGGAATCCAAACCTGGGTGTGCTTCTAGACAAACATAAATAGGGAAGAACACTGCACACTTAAGCGCCTGTAGTCTATTTACATCCCACAGGCCACATTCCTTCTGGGGAGGAGGGGGAGTTTGACTCCTATACAGCACTAACTAAGATTTTACCATGCCTGGGATCTGACATTACAAATCTATCCAACTAATAGTTAATTGCTCCTTATATATAGACAATAACTACCTTCTTCAGTGCTCGCCTATGTCTATGTGTATGTGAATATGCTTGCATGAGAGAGCCTTCCCAGTGCCCCTCCTCCCCCCTAGTCCATTATAGTGCCTTTAAGATGTCTTTCCTAACTCTAAAGTCCTTGGGGGTTCGGGAGGACCCTGGTTCCTTCCCAACAGTACGGAATTATTCTGTAGAAGCTGTAGCTGTAGTTCAGCATGATCAAAGATGATTTTAGACAGAATACCATCTCCAGAGCATGTGATAGGTCACATTTTCTTGAGTACTTTTGCCGTTACATATTCAGAAATGGCCTTAAAAGAAAAGAACGGCTTATTAAAATGTAAGAATTTTTCAGTAACTATCGGGGTAGCAGTTTTCGCAATTTTAGTCACATTAGTAGCAATTCACAAATGTTCAAATCTAATTTTATCAGCAAAAGCTTTTTGGACTGCCTGGCAATCTTCTTTAGTAGGACAAAACAGATTTAGTTGAGCCGGAGGCCTCTCCTAATTCCTAAGAATCTCAGAGTATTATTTTTGGGTTTATGATTTGAGCGTTTCGTTTTTCATTGTATATCTCATTTCTATATCATTTTTCCTAAGGACTTCCAAGTATCCTTATTTTCTTGTGTCTTTGTTTTTTCCCAGATTTGTTCTGCTCTTCTTTTTTTCTTGCTTAAGAGCAGGTGGGTGCCATTTCTGACTATTAGCTCTTTCTCTAATAGTCGTAGACTTCAGAGGTGTCACATGGTTCAACAACTTGGTTAGAGAATTCTCATATTCAATTGCCAGAGTGTGTGGTGGATCGCAATCTGAGGTGGAGTCCATAAGCCTAGTTAGCCAACATTCCAAACCACTTGTTTGGATGTTAAGATTTCTACTGATAACTTATTTTAGGGCATTCTTTTTCTGGACAAGCTTACTAGGGAGTGTAATTTCAAAAGTCATAAAATAGTGGTTGGATCAGACACATGGTCTGATATCCAAAGTGCTAAGAGAAAGGTTCCTGGCTACAACCCAATCTAGCATATTGCCCATATTGTGGGTCGGCTCTTTACTATGAACAACAAAATCATTAATATTCAAATGTTGCTCGAGGTTTATAGCCACAGAATCATGAGGATTACCAAGCCATCTGTTAAAATCTACCAATATGATAGTTCAGCTGTGAGGTTTATTCAGAGATGCTAAAATACCTGACATTTCCTCATAAAAAGACAGAATTTCGTTAGGCGGACAATATACTAGAATAACAGTTATTAGGCGTAGGCATAATTTTTAACAGCATAATTTCACAGCCCTCACAATTGGTAGGTGATTGAAAAAATCTTGCCTAGCCATGATTGCCACCCCTCCCCTATTGTGCTCTGTTTTGTAAAAATAAATGTATAGCCGTCCGGGATGGCCAAATCTATGTTAGGGCCGATTGAGTCTTTTAACCAAGTCTGTGATGCACATAATATCAATTTGATGATCAGAAATGTAATCCTGAATGTCTAAGGTGTGCTTGTGTAAAGATCGAGTGTAAAGATCGAGTGTTAAGTAACAAAATCTTAATGATTTGGCTGAAGAGATGTTGACTGTTTTGAATGTGGGCAGAGCAGTATCATGTGAGATGTTAGTCAACAAATTGTCGAGCAGAGAGCAATTTTGGAGGGTCGTTTGTCTGCGTACCTGATATGTTAGTGCATTTATAAGCGTGTTCTTCATTCCCCATCACTTTGTTAACTTGTCCCTGAGAGCAAGTATCGTTATTAGTATTCAGGTCTAGGCCGTATGCAATATTGGCTGGCAATGTTAACATCACAGTATTGGTGTTTAATATACTATATTTGTTTATAATTGTCTACCTCCACAGTTTTTGAGCTGCTAATAGCGCATCAACCCAGGGATCCATAATCGACAAGTCCAAATAGAACTTTAGCGCACAATACTTCTAAGGTACTTAAAGATTGAAGCCTTATCCAGCAAGCCTCACTCCGCAGTCAGGGTCAGCACGTCCTGACCAGTAATTAACATTACAGCGGCACTATAACACTAAAGGGAGTTGTATTTCTGATGGTGAACAAATACAATACGGTGCAAACATCTTTCCAGGTCCCACAGTTTCAATAGATATGCAGTCAATAAGCCTGGAACAATAAAATGGGGAAAAGGCTAATCGCTGCAATTTAAAACGGGTAATTATATTCGACTGTTAAAAGATAAAGCAAATTCCGCTAGTCTAAAGTGACAAGTGCTAGCCTCTAGTAGTATCTCTAATAATACTCTATGGAGGCCAAGAAGGAGGTGCTACAGTAATGCGAGAAGAATGGCAGTTTAGGATGAACTAGGAAAGCAAGTGAAAGCTATCAGAAGATGACATATTACATGTTGTGGGGGCACCATCACGATAGGATGATGGGAAGGAGATGGGTGGCACATGGATTTGCGTAGCACACAGAGCATGGTAGGAAATGTGAGTGTTGAAGGTGTAGTTTAGGATGGCTGCATGAAGATCTAACTACTAATTTAAAGCCATAAACATCTCCTGCTGCACCCACACTGCCCGGCCATTTGGGTGTGCAGTTTGCATTGACCTAATGAGGTGGTTATTCAGGAGAACCTCAGGGATAAACCTATGCCAACCTGGCAAAATGGGGATGAAGAATGCCACTGCTGCCGTAATCATCAGTATAACCATCCATTTAACCCCCATTTACAAGGGCTGCCTATCTTGGCAGCAACTCTTCACCATCGCTACATCACTTGGAACAGGAACGAACACTGGCTGGAGAAGGTACTTTGTTTGTCCAAGAAGCACTGTAAACAACTGGGCCTCTCCTTTCTGTACCAAGTTATGGTGAAGTATGGATGCTAACAGAAGCTGGGCAGGTGCTTAATGGCCAATTGAGTGAAAATTACACAAGATCCAATCGTCATTTTTGTATATGCAGATTTTGGTTTTGTGCGGATCATTCACATAATTTGATAGAAATATTCCATAGTTCAATTAAATGGTCTGGTGGTTGTATGATTCCTGTTTTTTATACAGTCAGTGTCCACTTTGCAAAGGCATTTTAGCACTGTAAAAAACCCTCAAAACCAGATACATGTACCAATTTAATTACTATAGAAACTGAAGTGTTTAGATATTATGACAAAACTCTGGTCTCAGATATGTGATTAGGTAGATGCTTCCACCGCTTGGCTGGGTGTACTGAAAAGGAGTGGCCACCCCATTGTATGTACCTGGCCCTTGGTACAGTCGGCAAACCTTATGCTACAGAAAAGTGCTCTGGTTGGGATCTGGATTGGCAAAATGAATGACACACATGTCCATGTTTGTTGCCTGGTGAGTAATTGTCTTTTTCTGTTCCTATGAATAGTTACAATGTAGATTATGTATTAATACGTGGCATGCATGACCAATTTCCATCCTTGAATCATTTGCATATGCCTAATCTGCACAGGCAAGATTTACGTTTGATGCAATCACGCATATTCATCAAAAATATTCCAAATTTCTTGGCAGTGTCGGCTCCTCATTATGGGTTTGGGGTGATGACCCCTTTCTTGACTGGCTGGTAGCACAGTCCGCCAGTGCACTGTAGTTGTACTGGGGACTGTGCAGCCTGCTTCTGAACAGGGGTGTTTCCCCAGCTACATATTTATTTTGTTTGTAATGCAGATGGGCTCTACAACAAAAGTGGCTTGCAATAATGAAAGGCGGGTAAGTTGTTGGAACTCTGGCCATGCCGCCTCTCATTATTGCACTGCAAACACATACTGACTGACAGAGTCCTCTCCTGTCAGTCAGTGTGTACACACTACAGAGAAGAGAGGCATGCCATGTCCTCCATCCCGTCACCTGCTGTCTGTACTTATGTTGAAGTGCTTGTTTTTATGTATGCGTGCATGCAAGGAGTTGTTTGAATGATGTATGAACGTGCGGGTGAAGGAGAGTATATGTTGTATAAATGTGTGTGCATGAGAGCATGTGTGTCTGCATGTGTGAAGGGGGAGCACCACCAAAATTTCGTTTGGGGCTGCTTGGAGCAGGGAATTGTGTTTTGCTTTATCCGTGATGCACAGTAACAATTCTTAAGGGTGCATCAAGGGTAAAGCAAACATGATGCGTGTTATTACATGTCTAGTCTGGCATACATTGGTGGTGCCAGTCTACATACACTATTATTGTGGCATGGCATTTTTTTACTAGGCATCAAGGGTAACAGCAAATGCTTCTCATGCCTAGAAACACTTGTGTACAGGCACGTTATAAATGCCACATCATATCAAATCATATATCATACTAAGTTTTATTAGGTAGCTAGACTGCCCTACATTTTCTTGTGTGGTAAGGAGCTTTTGTACTGGGCATCAAAGATAAAAGCAAACATTTGTCATTACATGGCTAGACTGGCCTACATTGTTACAGCCAGTCTGGATATATCTCTTTCTGTGGCACAGACATTCTTTCCTAGCTGGGAGTTCTGATATAATAACACTGGCATATATTGGGGTAGCCTGCATGGACATGTATGGTGAGGGCAGCATGAAAAGGATTCTTATACTGACATTATGTTGTCAGCAAAGGCATCATGAAAACACGATGGAAAATTCTCCTGTACACTGTTTGGGACTTGCATCTATTGGGCTTTTTCACGTACTTCCGTACAAAACCGAGTGTAAACTGTTGCTTTTTGCCCAATTTCGAACAGAAAGTGTGCTGTAAAATGCACTATTTTAATACATTATTTAAACATGTTTCTCAGGGACAAACCACCCTAACCACCTGTTGGTTGGGTCAGACTCCCTCGCTCTGCTCGGTGACACCCACATATTTGGAGCAAATATTTACGCCCCTCCCATTCAAAAACTCACCAGCCGCCAATACTCATTGCAGTGCTCCTGCGAAAAAATGTTGTCATCTGATACTTTGCGAATCTGGCATTTGGATAATACACATGTAAGCAAGGGGCTTACCGAATTATTCATGATTGAATACATTGCATATGTACATTCATTTCTTGTTGATAATTTCTAGTTAAAATGCCAATACAATTCTCCAAATAACAAAGGTAAAAACTGCCAGACTACTCTGTACAGCGATATTTGAATGCTGCACCATTTGACCAAAATGACTGGCCTAACATGATTACAAATGCATCATTTGCCAAATATTTCTTGGACAATAACCGTAAAGCCCCAGTTAAGTACACTATGGCTATGTTTATTAATTAATCATGGCAATACCCCCTATCAATCTACCAGGGTAATTTCTTACACACCCTGTCAGTAGATTTGCAGTAGATATTTTTCTCCTGCACAGTACCTTGTTCATTAGGCCTAAACCATTTTTAATTGTTTTTGCTAAAGATGGTTCATCTTTTGTGATTTGTGTATACTTTTTGAATACTTTGTCTTGTTTCATTCTCTTCTATTTTATTCTTCTTTTTCAATACATGTAGCAAATCTATGTACGAATACGGTTGATGAATTTAAAAATGTACATTTTGTTGTATTTAATCAAATTTGTATTAAATTGAGCTTTGCACTTTAAGGACTTTCCTTCCTTTTGGTTTTTATGTGAGTCTTTTGGGCACTTTCCTTCTACTATTAAAAATAATTAGAATTCAATGACTAGAATAATGACTGTCAAAGACGTGAGGCTCCCTATGTTTGTTTAAAACTATATTTTGCCCCATGTCACGTCTGCACAGAGGGGCTACTCTATTGTATGTAAAATCAGAACGTTTTTGCTCTCAGCAGGGTGTCCTCCAACCATCATGTTGAAATGGGCCCTCACACATCTTCAGTCGGGCCTCAGTGGGGGCTGTGGAGAATGGGACAGACTGTCCCAGGCCAGGTTAAAAAAATATGTAAACAAATGACAAGCGTAAAAAAAAAGGAAAGAAAAGTAAAGGATGGGAGGGAGGAAGGGAGAGGGAGGAAGGAGGGTCTGGGGCAATGTTCCCTCTAAGCTGTGCGTATTTGCGCTTGCCCAGCTTCCTTCTGGGTGTCGCTCAGAAGATATTTAGCAGCACACACGGACATTTCTCACCTATGTAATCAGATGTAATAAGGCACAAGCCACAGCAATTACCAGACATTTGCTTTCACTTAAAATAATTTACTAGTCATGATATTGTGGTCTAGCTCATTCACATTACCCTACTATGCAAGTGTGACCTTAAAAACCGAATACGGCCACAAAAGGTAAAAACTAATATGAAAAAGTGGTTCCATGAACAGAAAAATCATGTTAAGATATGCCTGCACACATTAACTAAATACTGTCCCCTCCCCACTCATGACTCCTAGGCTTTAGTCTACCACGCATTTACTCAGACCTCTAAACTCTACCCCAGAACCTATTTAGATATTACCAGACAACCAGTACTCTTCCTCTCTTGGCTCTGAAAAAGGTTACCAGACGTGTACCTACATCCACTTATTTTATGTTTGTTGTAATTTAAATAACGTTCAAGCAAAAGTCCTTCTATTATTTATGGTGCCTTATCAAAAGTGCCCTTTTGACTACACTGGCACCCCTGAGATGTGTTCTGCATGCTGCAGCACGACACGTCAAAGGACTCTGGAAATTCGACCCTGGCCCTCCTCTAACTGCACTGGCTCCTGCTGCAAGCCTCTACAAGGCTGTCACCCTAAAGTCCCAAAGATACCTCACTGAGAAACTCTGCATCTCCAGAGGCCTGTGATCCACCAGAAGTCAGGAAATGTGCAGACTTGAACTCCGATGGCACAGTAAGAAAAGAACGAGCCGGTCATCAGACTCACCGCATTGCTGCTACCATTCAGGAAAGAGCTCAAGCCCTTCCTTTTCACGGAATGGCTCCTCTGTAACACATAGGTCCACACACCATGCATTCCCACCGTACTGAGACTGTGATCTGCTGCTCACTGTCTCCTACCCTGGTTGTTTGTAGATACCTTGCTGCAAATTGCCCTCCCGTTAGCTCCCATTCCCTTTTTCTCTGCTTACCTTACTGTGATTGTAAAGCTCTCCGTTGCTACCCGAAGCCAAGTCAGCGCTCAATAAATACCCTAATAATAATAATAATGAAAGTGTCACCCACACCATGTAACCAAATATCTTAAATATCGGAAACTGACTGTAAGTAAGCAGGCTACATGGATGTCTAACCTCATCCTATGCTTTCTATTCTTGGAACATATGTCACGCAAGCGCTTTGAAGGGGTCCCCTTGCAAGCTGATGCATTATAAAACTCAAATATACATTTTCTTTCTATGGATTTTGAGTAGACAAATGTTATGCTCAGCATCTCCTACTTTAGCACTGCTAACATTACCCTATAGGAGGAGAGTAAAATTGCAATATTTACTTGGCCTGCAAGGGATAATGGGTATGGACATACCCCGGTATTATTAACAGCTATTCAGACAGTAGAATGCTTTTCACACAATCTGCATCATTTCCAAGTGTTCAGAGTTGCGTTTGGCATAGACCTCAACAAATTATACTGTCACTCGCTTCTATACAAAAATGGTTTCACTTATCAGTGGTATAATCCTACCCAACTATATAAGGGTGGGATCAGTTGCAAGCAATCTTATATGCACTGCAAAATAATAGTGTACATGCAGATTCATGACACTTTCTTAAAATGCATATCATATCATGGTGAGGCATGAAATATGTTTTAATTACAAAGTTTTATGGGTCTACAAATATCCCATTGACTGTTTTACTGCTGCAATCCCTCCATTTTAATTGTGCCTTATCAACTAGTATTGGCGTCTACCACAGGACCAGGAGAGTGGTACGACTGGAAAGCCATAGGAGAACACATCTTGCAGGTGATTAGCAAATCAGTAACTTTCGAAAACCAAGTCAGTTGTTTCAGCAGTAAAGTAAAGGAAATGTGTTAGTTTGCTAAAGGATAGGAAAGTATAGTAACAGTATATAGAACTGCACGTTCAGTGTATTTCTATGCTCAGCTGCTGAGGACATTTCATTATAAATATGTTGACTCTAGTGTCCCCCTGGATCTTATTTAACTAATACAAATGAATGACAGCGGGGTCCCTAGTTACAGAAGAAGGCGCTCAAGCTTTTGTAAAGCTGAGCATTGATGCTATTAACGTAAAAGGCATATATATATATATATATGATTTTCTTCAGCCGAGCTGCATAACAAACCTCAGTAAGGCTCTTTTTCAATTTTTATCTAGGCTGTGGTGAGGAAGGGTGGCCGAAACTATAGGAAGTAATATGTGCCCTGTCATTTTACTTTCTATGTCAGGGTAACAAGCAAGGCTCCAACAAGAATTTGCTTCCTACTTGGAGTGAAATGATTTTTCAGGGAGTCAAAACGTAATTAGCTTTGCCAACTAGGATACTTTATGCTTTTTAAAAATGTTCTTTCTCGTTAAAATTCATCTTGAGATTGGGCAATAATATTATTAGAGTTCCTTCCTATGCCACTCCTATGCTGATCACTGATTTGAAAAGATATCAGTGGAGCTTTGTGGGCAGAAGCCGGGAGTTGGCTAATATGTGTTCATTGTTTCCCGTTTTTTTGTTGGGCACATTTTTCTGTTTTTAGGTAGTAAACATTGATAGTGTACATGTCTCTTGACTGTAAGGCTTGTTTTGAGTAAGTGTTGTCACAACTCACATGACAACGTAATGTGGATAGTAATCTGAAGCCAGGGAATTTTGATCAACATGTTAAGTGATGCAGTTATTCTGATGCAATTATCATTCTTACACAATTTATGAGAGGCATGTTCTCCTGGCCCTTGAATTGCTTCATTAAAGTGGCACATGAACTCCTATTGGCATTTTTATTGTCCCATTCCTTTTGTTTGCCATTATTCCATCTGCAAATATTGTATCCGGTCTGATTTTTTGACAGCCACATTAGTTATGAAAAGCGATATTTGTTTTTTGTAATACACATGAGTGTTTTTCGACTGGCATAAAGCACACATTTTTCTCTACACAGGAGTACATTTCCAAGCTACTGTGGCAGATCTTGAGATCTTGAACTGGTTATAAAGTTCTCTTTATAATCACATATACCATTTTTTTTTAGCTTATGTGTTTGGAAAAAGAGCTGTAAGATGCACATTGTACACAGATTTGTAAAGAATTGTAGTGGTTGGGAAGGGGACATTCCTTTCCAAACTCTTCGGAGATGGTAACTCATTAACAAGGCATGCTCCCATTGTGGTTTACCTTGTTAGTCAGTTGCACACATGGAAAATAAAGTGCGCACAAAAGGCAACCAGTTCCGCACTTGTAGAAAAATAATTAGAGGGAACATTGGTCTGGGGTATATGTTACTGAATCATTAAACGGTATTAGTAAAATACTAAAATTGTCCTAAGAAAATTATAGTTTCAGAAAGGACGACCGCCTTGCCGAGGTTTGTGTGGAAATCAGCAGGAGCTGTGTGCACAGTGCTCAGCAGATGCACCAGCCCACACAGGGGGCGCTTGAGGGGCAGCTGGTATTGCGGGCCGGCCCTCTGGCCACACCCTCCGTGGAATCACCTCCCCTCACCGAGGGGACGGATGTGCGTGCCCCTATGGTCTGGCCAGAATCGGCCTGGCATTGGGGGCACTTAAATAGACTGGGCTGAGGGGGGCAGGTCTCTCTTCCAGCCCAGGCAGCAGCTTGCTAAAGGCTTTTGGCAACTCGCTCGGGTGCTGTGAGGCAGGATGACTGGAAGGTCAGTTTCCACAGTAGCAGGTAATTTTCATCCGTTAGGGTGGGGTAATATGGCAAGATTGGCCAGGAATTGGTGGGAAAGGATTACTGTGTTTAACGGTACCAAGTTATTAATTGTGGCATTACTTTGTTGCTTCCTCGAGTTGAACTGCATAGGGTCCTCTCAAGTGGTTTAGAACTGAATACATGGATGTTCTTTCAGCATACCAGGTTGTCAATAAGGGTTTACGGTTCACACGTGGCTGCAGTGGGTATGCAATACAATTTTGAAAATCGGGATAGGCCGTGTAAGTGATAAGGGGATTTAATTTTAACAAGGAATGTGTGCAATGGTAGAGCAATTGTTTGTACTTTGCATAGCTGTTTAGACCCACCCGCTTCACGGTTGCCCAGGTTGCGTCCACAGGATGAGGATTCGCCCTCAAGTAACTGCAAACATGAGCGTGCATGTTTCAGAAGTGAAGGGAGACGGGAGCTGTTCACTTCGCAACGGCAACCGGGGCCACTGTTGGCTCCCCACACTGACTAGGGTCAAACATAACATTAGGAAATAGCTATGCAGCATTTGAAGGTTGAAGGGTAATACATGGTGGACACGTGGATGGGTTTGCATCTTATGTGAAAGCTGGTCGTACAGAACGCTATGTAGTAAGCGCCAAGTTCCCTGGTGGTCTCTCCGGGTCACTGCAGGGCTTGTACGTGAAATCAGACTAGTGTAAGGAATAGCACACTGACAGTGGTGCCTATTTTATATGAGGGATGCATGGGATGGCAGCAGGGTTGGAAAGGGTGCAGAAGATAATTGCACTCTGCACTATGCAAGGATCTGCACAATAGCAACATAGTAAAAGGGTGAGGGGTTAGAAATGGTGAGGTAAAACACACAGTTTGTGAGGGGACCTCCTGGAGAGGCGATCTGTAGTGTCGTTGAGAAAGGCGAGCAGTTGAGGGGTGCTTGGACCGCAAGCAGACACGAGTGCCAGGAGCGGGTCCAGGTGGCAGCGGAGATACATAATAAAGGCAAATGGCTGTTAGCAACCAGCAATGGGCTGCTGGTGCAGATGAGCGATTAGGGCAAATGGATACCCGGGATGCCCAGGGAAGGATGTGGGTCACCCGGAAGTAAGTACAAGAGAATATTTAAGTAAGGGTAGACCGCTCATCAAAGGGTAAAATGTCCGGGGCTAGGCTCAACACAGGGTTTGAGAGTTACTTCCCGAAAATATCAATGGGCCACCCAGCAGGTGGAAGGACAGGATCAACATGTCCCTGGTGGGGGGATGGAGAGGTGGACGTGCTTGGAGTGTTGGTTTGCTTCAGGAATAGGAGATTGGGCAATGAAGATCCATTAGATCTAGCTAAGGTTGGCGTCACAACAGTATGACGAGGACAACTAGGGGTTTCTGAGGGGTATGTTCGCACCACTGAGAAGGCATGAAGGTGCTGGATGCCTGAGAATAGGGCAACAGGTTGCTACTTAGTGGGGTCTTTGTTAGTTGTGCGGCCCCCCCTCCCAAAGTGTGACAGTTACAAGGGTGGTCCCAGAGAAGGAGACACGCTGCAGTCTTTTCGCAAGCTATAACCACTGGCTGCTTCAGCCAGGATGGGGGATACAGGCACTGATACCACTAGGGACGGTTGGGACTCCTCAACAACTGATGCAGGGGCCTTGTTCGCTCCATTGTCTAAATGGGAATAACTGAACTGGCAGTCGGATACCAGGGTGGGCCGTACTCGCAAGAGCGGAAACCAAAGTGAGAAGGCTCACCGGTTTGGAAATTGGACGTGGTGAAACAGGATTTTGGCAAAGTCGCCTGGGAAAGGACTATGTTTTTTTGGGACAGGCATTCTGATGGCCGGAGCAGGGCTGGTGCCGCCCGATAGGATGACTCTAAGAAAACGACCATGTGTTTCCAATAAAATGTATTATGTTTTCAAATTCCCAGAAGGTCTCTGACTCATCTCATTATGTGTGGACAACGCATATGTGATATTACGCAGTATGGGGCCATAGTAGGGGTTAGCCTTCTATGTGCCCCCTGTATGAGAAGTGCACCCTGAGGGTGAGGTACAGTAACCACGCTCCACAGACCCATGGTGTGCACTGCACATCCCTGCAAAGCTCCTGAAGGCCGTAGTGAAATCTTGCCGGACATGTGAACGACACCCAAGCTCAGGCAAGAAAGAAGCCCAGACAGAACGAGGGCGGCGAGGATCAGCACTAGGACCCGGAGTGAGGGGCACCTATCTAACAGTTTGCCCAGGAAAAATGCCTTGCACTAGCCCTGTTCCCCTGCCTGAAATGTCCTCTGCCATTTTAAAGGAGAGGTGGCGTGGAAACACCATTGAATATTGCCCAAAAATATTCTCAGAAGGCACGTGCAGGACACATCCACCGTCAAATTCCACATAAAACATATTTGACATTACCAAAAGCGTCACACGGCTGTCTGATCCTCGGTGACAGCTTCGAAAGAAATGTAACGCCCCATCAGGAGTGAGCACAGTTTCTTAGACCGTGGCCCTAGTATTCAACTACTTAACATGAAAGTTAAATTCAATCAGTGTTTAACGGCACATACCTGTATATTCTGCTGTGCTTTCTAGCAGTTTTAGGAATTATCTGTAATTATTGTGACATTTTGCAAAAATATGCTAGCGGAGCAGGACTTTTTGGCGCGGCCATTTCGGCGCCGGCCGATGTGGCACGGCCGATTGGCAGCAGAGCCCGTTTTGGCGCGGCCAGTTCGCCGCGGGGATGTTCGGGCGCCAGGATGGCGCGTGTATTGGCATGGGAGGAGAGCTCTCCCCACAGTATCCCCTGCTCTCCCCACAGTATCCCCTGAGAATGCACTCCCCCAGCTCACCATCTACAGTGCCCAGGGGTACGTTCTGCACAGGGGCAGCAAAGGCAGTGACTCCAGGGGCGGGGGGTGGCGCTGCCATGCATATATGGTTCTAAATGCAAGAAGACCCCATGACAGCCCCAATAATCCCAAAAAAAGCCTGATTGCTCACACTTTGGTCAGGCTTGCTATAACTGGGGTGCAGCGGGGTGGCGATGTCGACAGTCTCCTTTGCTGGTGTTTGGGGGTGGGGAGCTCTTGGGTGGGTTTGCCGGGTTCATCTTCCCAGCCTGTGTGGGATGCTAATGGACATTATTCGTGCACAAGACCTGCATCTGCGATATCGATAAACACCACCTAGAAGCGAAAAGATGACTTTCCAGTACGTGCTACAGGACCCCCACCAAGCCTCTCCTAGGAAGGCAGCAAGCAGCTAGGCATCTTCGGGGGCTAGGGGTAACCCCAGAAGCGCCCACATGCCATTTGATACCTGAGTACCCCCCCTCACTAATTAAAAGCGTGCATATGCTTCCATCACGCTGCAACCAGTGCAGTCAAACTGCTCAGGCGACACCTGCGGGGAACCCATGTGCGGCCCCATTAGTCTGCACACGTCCAGGTGTTAGGCAGAAACCTGTGCAGTTCCCTTAGGGACCACTGCAAAAGATTTAAGACTACAGGTGTTTGGCAGTAAACCCACTTGGTAGCAGTCCCTACCACACAGATTCACTTGGTAGCTGTGGCTGAGCAGTCAGACTTCCCTCAAGAAGAGTTAGGCAGCATATAAAGTATACAAAATAGGTACAGAGATACAGTAGCACAAGCAAACACTGACCAGAGCTTTGGTGTAAAAGTATAAAATTATTTATTTAAAGCCACACTTGTAAATTGGCTAGCAACAAAGAGGTAAGTAAATTCAGCACACCGTCACTATTATATATATACAACCCTAATTACTTATTAGACAAGTCTTAATGAGAAACACCACTTATTTTCAGACAGAGGTGAGCGCTTAACATAAGATGGCACTCTAATAAGTTATTAAAAAGGGAGGGAAAAGGCAGAGTTATGGAAGCACACAAATTTCAATACTTTTTAAAAGAACCACAGTAAGGCAGGATAGGCAGAGTTCTACTGGAGAGCAAGGAAGTCAATTGCAAAGCCCACTCTTGGAGAGAGCAAGCAGAAGGGGTCCAGGTTCACACAGTGGGGTTATGCCCAAAGAGTCTTGTAGATAGTTCGCACACAAAGAATGAAATTAAAGTCAGGAAAAGTTAGCTGGGTTGTCCCAGGCCAGCCCAGGTTCGATGCTTTACTGTCACCCTGAACTATCTGTCGCAAGGGAAGCCAGGCGGGACACAGTACCTTAAGCGTGAAGGAGGCTCCAGCGGGGGCAGTTGTTCCTGGCAGCGGGTGCAAGTTGATGTTTCGTCCAGAGGAAGAGGAGGTCTCGCCGTGGAGGAAAGATGAAGGTCGTTGCACTGCCAGGGAAGAAACCAGCTGCGGAGTTCTTCGGTTAAAAGGTACTACCCTTCTCTTCGCGGTAGTGGTAAGCCGTGGTATTCCGGTTGCCGGGGTGCTTGGCACGGGCAAGGCGGCCACGAGATGCTCCAGGAAGGTGAAAAGAAGGCAAAACTGGTTATCCCCACCAGTCAAAGGAAGAAGACTCTCCGCACTAGAGATCTCCTCTGTCGTCGGGAAAAGTGGTGAGATGGTTCAGCAGGGCTCCACCGGTGGTGTCGTCATTGCAGGTCGGCTCAGCTTCTCCCTCCTCAGATTCTTAGGTCCTGTGGTGACTTCTGAAGTTCCAGTCCCCAAAGCCCTGCTTTTATGCAGCACACCCCCATTCACTCAGCCTAGCTGTCAATCAAACATGCTAAGTGGTAAGCCGGCCGGCTCACCACTTGGGCCAATCACACAAGAGTGCGACTTGAGTTGCCAAGGTAACTCAGTCCAGGGTGCCTAAACCCCCTCCCACACCCCCTGTGGTACCCAGACAGATTGGTACCACTTTTGGAGGCTTCTGTGGAGAAGCCCGCCAAAAAGTGGAACAAATGGCTCGACTTGGGTTGGAGACACAGAAGAGAACACAAACGCCATTTTAGAATCGAGTTCTGGCAAACAATACCAACCGGTGAATTAATATTAAATAAATAAACCGGCGTTATGTTCGAGGCTATAGGAATGAAATAATTAAAGTTGGTAGCCTCGAACAATGGGAAAATCCCATAGAGATATATTTGCGGTCGAATATAAAAAGTAGTATCCACTGCCACCAGCCAAAACTCGATCAGGGGGGACGGAGACGTGCCCCGTCGAACAAAAGACCCCGGGGCAATCGAATTGCCCCGACCAGTACGTCTACAATATGATGGTTTGTACTGGTTTCTGTTCATAATTTGGGACTAGTAAAGCCAATGGTGACTTTACATGCCCTGGGGGACAGTAGTCAATCCCAGGGTATGGAGTCTATGTTTGGGGGTCGCTACGACACCCCTGGGTTACGCACGGAGGGTGCTGTGTAACCCACAGCAAAAACACATGAGACCCTATGGAGTAAAAGACCCCATAGCCCATAAAACACATGGAAAGACAAAGGAACACCTCAAATCATGTCTAAGAGTGGGAGTAAAAGAGTCTCACTCTTAGTAGGAGAAAAAAATAAACCCCACAAATCCAGCAAAGCTGCTGGGGACTCACTAGGTTTGGGAAATTAGCCTTTACAGAGAATTCTCCCTAACACCAGGGATGCAGCGCTGTTTGCTTTGGTGCATGTGGTTAATGTTTACCAGGGAGCCCCTAGGTGTGGAGGGCGGGGACTGGCCCATCTGGTGAGATGTCCACACAGTGATGGGCATAATAGTAACGGAGTTAAGGAAGGCGTTGGGGCTCGCCATGGTGCGCTGCACGAGTACGCCCCACCCTCGAGCATCCGCCCTGAAGGCACGTCCGTGTGGTTTCTTACTCCTTGGCTGGCCGTGGACCCACTGTCCGTGATCTTACAGAATGCACAGGGCAGGTGTATAATGGCAAGTGGGTACCACTGCTCACCTGTTGTGGGGCAAGCTGGCGAAGACACGTGCTAAGGGCACAGGTAATGTGCAGACAGTGCAGCAGTGTCCTGCTCTGCCTGGCACAGGTAGCAGTGCAGCACTGCATCGTTACAAGTTATGTAGAGTGCCCTCTTCCTGCAACTTCCGCGTCCCTGCTGCCTTCGATCAGGTCAACGTGTGTGGCACTGGGGGCAGGTATGGGTGGGCTCTGGGCGGGATACAGCTGCCATCCACCAATAGTAGGCATGAGTGGGGGCTGGGTATTTTGTCCTTACCGTGGGTATGGTGCTGCCACGGCCACGCGAGGGCTAGTCAGCAGTGCTCTTGGTATTTAGAGTCCTCCCATGCAGGGAAGTGTGGACCGAGCAACCACTCCCCCAACTGTGCTCACTCTGTGTCACAAGCTGTGTGATCCTGGTGCACTTCCCGCTGTGCCCCAAGCAGCGCACTGCCCGGGCAGGGTGGTGGGCTGGCGTGCTGGCTCTCGCAGTAGTTGCTCTCGGTCCCGCAACCGCAATTCTTTTCAAATGCAACACGTTAACATCATCTGCCAACTTGCTGCATTTGAAAATAATTATTCTTTTGAATTTGGCTTGAGGGAGTTTAGAAGTGGCTGCAATGTCAGCCACGTCCAAACGTCCTTGCGCCAAATCGACGGCGCCAGAAAGGCTTTTGCGCCAAAATGGGCGCGGCGAACTGGCCGCCGCGCCAAAGCGGTCGCGGCAAACCGGCCGCCGAAACAGCGGAGCCGAAACGGGGTGTACCGATATGCTAGTGTTGTATCTGCTTCAGCAACGCTCACTTTGCCATCTTGTGGCCAAATCCCGAATTGCTTTTGAAGCAAGGAAAGTGTAAACCATGTTTAAAAATCTGCTTTATACACTTCAGAAAGAAACCGCCTGTTTTTTCCACTGCGACACCTCCCAAGGAGCCTGTTATTAACGCCTTTTTATGGCAGTGCTAGGAGGGTGTAAAGGCAGGAGAAGATCCTTGCATCCACTGCCTTGCACATTTGATGGTTGGCATGGAGTAAAGAACGGCAATCACACGTTGCCTGAAAGTGGCGGATTATAATCCAATCCGCCATTTTCGGATTTCAATTGAATGAAGTGCAATTTAGAAAAGTGTCGCTCCTCTAAGCAAAGAACCTTTCCCAATTTAGAATGGACCCAATCAGGCCCTAAATCTTTTTCTGGGTCAGATGTACATACTACTGCTATTACTTTCAGAATCAGATGTTTTGTCAGTCCTATGTCTCTTGTACTGAACCCGGAAGTGTTTACGCCAAAAACGTCCTGCCAGGTACCACTACACCATTCTTGTGGTCAAATGGGGTCTCTGCAGAATTTACGGATCTTTCTTTGTTCCAGATCTTTTTTTATATCCAGATAATGTGTGATTGATGTCTTCTAAGAGTTTAGAAAGTTCTGCACGTGGAGCACGTTGTGAAAGTATATTTTCCAAATCCTCAGTACGTATTGGAGGTATCCTCAAACCTCTTGGTATACGTTTCGCTTTATATTATTCCCCAAATGTAAAAACATGGAGTTTCTGATTAACTTCTCTTCTAATTAGAAACTCTAATTGAATGATATTTCAACCCTGTTACCAGTCGTTGCTAACGTGCGTTCAGTGTCTTTAATCAAACTTCCTAACTGACACTACTCTATCCAGGCGTTAGTTCTCTGCAGGGATTTGGTTATTGCGCCTGACAGACACTGCGTTGGATTCACTCTGCTTTCTACCATGCTCACTCCCATCTCTTGGTCACCTACTCTCCCTTCTACTCCCCTTCCTCGACTCTACATACTTCTGCCTCCTATCACCAATCTTTCGTTTAGTTTGTTTATTTATAAAGCGCATCCGAACCCTCAGGTAACCGGGCGCATAGTCATGTGTACAGCAAGGTTACATATCGTTGCACAAGCATCGTATAACAACAGACAGAGCGTACATTAGTCCAAGCTCTGGGTGCTTACATACAAGAGTAGAATATACCAAGAAAAGAGAGGTATGTACAAAGAATATAGGATGAGGAATAATAGTTACAGTGGCTAATGCGGACCAGGTTACAGGTTGGTCCTGAGTATGCTGTAGGTAGAGTAAGCATTGCTACAGGTGTAGAGCGGCGGCTAGCAGGTCATGATGGTGTTAATCTGGGTGTTTAGGCTAATAGCCAAGATTTTACCATCTTTGATCCCACAGACGTCTCGCACTCGTATAGGCATCACCTCCAACCTTTGATGTTGCTTCTCTCTCCTTCCTCCACCTATTACTCCCGCCTCTGCAGTACTACTCCCCCCTCCTCCCTCCAAACACTACTCCCTTCTCAACACTTCTACTATCCCCTCCTCCCTTCAACTACTGCTACTCCCTCTTACGCACCTCTACTACTTCCTCCTCCATCCAACTACTAATCTCTCCTACAGGCTATTACTCCCTCCTCAACACTACTACACCTTCCTCCAAACTACCAATATTACTCCCTCCTACCTCCAACTCCTTATTTATTTATTTTGCATTTTTAAAGTGCTCACACAGCCCGGGGGCATCGAGGCGCTGTTACAGAATTTTTTTGTTTTTTGTTGTTGTCTTAGTTGCATATTTATAACGCGCTTAAATACCCAGAGGTTTCTAAGCGCGGACCTGGGTATCAAACCTGTGTTGCTTTGTGTCGTCTTGCTTCCAAGGCGAGCACATTGCCACTGAGCTATCCTCCCGGGACAAAAAAAAACCTCCTTCCACCCAGTGCAATATGCTTTGCACTAACTCTGTACACACTAACGTAGGTGGGCATGCCACATGCACTGCTCTGTGAATGGTTAGGGGAAGAGCGTCTTTGGCTATTGCCTAGGACCTGACTGCTCGTGCACCGAGTAGTAACGGGGAAGGGCACAGAGCCTGCGCTTGGGTTTCTAACACACAGCTACCAAGGGATGAAGGAAAAGCTCTTGGAGCAGAGCTGTATGAGAGCTGGACATGCCAATGGGTTGGGACTATGAGGGAGGGATGTGTTCAAGCTGTCTGATATTGAAGCTTGAGATACCAAAGGGATCAGGCAGATCTTGGGTTGAAATGCAGAAGCCAAGGCCCGATCGTATCTGATGGCAACTGGACACGAGATGAACCTGGAAGGGAACTTCAAGAGTCATACATTCAGAAGGAGGTGGTATGGATCAAGTGGAATTGATCTATTTGAAATGTTGGGTAGGGACTTGGAAAGGGTGAGGCTTAAGGAATAAGGAGACAACAAGGACACTTTCAGGACAATGCAAACTTATACAGGCACTGATTCAACTATGGTCATGTAATGTCCAGGGTCTGAATGCCACAAACACGAGATTAGGTATCATAAGAGAATTGCAGAAACATAAGCAAGAAGTGGTATGCTTACAGGAGACACATCTGAGGAAGCATGTGCAGTGATACACAAAATTGCAAATTTGCCAATCAGGGCTTTAGATGACAGCATTAGCCGCTGAAAGCCAATAGTTTATTCAAAGTATGTGCCAAAAATGCTGACAGTAGTCTGTTGTAGCACTTCCATTATGCAGTAGTGAGCTACAAGGAATATGCAGGCCTAGTAGGGGTGGTAGGTCACATTATGCATCGTAGATAAACAGGCAGGGCGAAGGCCCCAGCTCTGTAGCTAATTGACATTATTGGAGTGTTTGGAACATTATGGCACCTATATAGCGCTTAGATAGCCAATCTTAAGCGCTATGAACACTAAGCTATGAGTGCATGCCTTTTAGAGCTTGCTCACATGGGGTTAATTCATCTCGGCTTCTCTTAGAATATTCTGCCTTTCTAACTGTAGGCCTGCATGGCTTCGTAAACTAATCTTCCTTTCTCTGGAAAGGCACTGATAAGACATTCCTGAGCTTTCGCGCAGATGGGCTCCAAGCAGGGAGGGGCACAGAAAAGGAGCACAGTGGAAATTCACAGAGTTGGGTTTTTCCATGAGCAAGCCTATATTTTGCACAGGGAAAGTTCTGGAACTGTGCGTCATGGACTGGCAGCACGAGATTATAAAAATGCATGGCCACATGACTCAGGTGGGAGATCGATCTGTGGACTTGGTTCGAGCAAGATGAAGTGTCCGGAATTTGTGGCTCTGTCAGCACCCTGCAGCGCTGTCCTCTGAGCGGGGCTTGTTACAGCTAGCTTATGAGGGCCAGGGTCTCCCAGTGCTGATTGAAGGGGCGTAAGACTGTGTTTCTCTATGTTTCTCTAAGTTCTGTGTTTCTCTATATTTTGCATTTCTCTAAGTTTTGTGCTTTGTAATCTTCTCTAACTTGAATCCCAAGATGTTGCTGAAATTCACTGTTTAGAATACATACTAAAACTTTTTGAAGGTGTCATTTGTCACTAGCATGAGTTCACTGGTCGGCACAATAGAACCTGTATTTTGTGCTGAATTGGGTAATTTTTGCTCCCAAGGGCTGGTCCCGAGGAAGATTTGCCCAATATCAAGACATTTGGTGGCAGCTTGGGGATTTGTGCAGAGCAGTGCCTTGCTGTGAAGTGACAAATTGTGTGAGAGAACACAGTACAGAGTGATGAGCAGGCGGTCGCATTTCTTTGGTGGTCTCACTGCAGCTCTGAGACACAAAAGACAGCAACGTTGTGTCGGCTTGCCGTGGCCGATAGCTTGTGTGGTTAAGACTCCCTTCAGTGAATCAGTCGTGACTGACTTATTGCTTGGGAATGGAGCCAGGGAGCACATGGCGATAAACAAGCAGGAAATGGCTTTGTTTAAAGCGCTCCGATGAATGGTCAAGAAAGATTTATGTTCAATTAGGAAAGAATTTTATCATGCGGTTTCCCCAGTTTAAAGTTGTAATTTGAAATGCAAAGTGAGACGGAGTTCTCAACTCTATTCTGTCATGAGGGCAGGAAAATAGTTGCGAGGATTTGATATGCAAATTGTGAACAGTAATTCTAAGCATTGACTCAGCCCCAGTGTGCTAGCTAGTGGGGGGGCTGTAATGTAAGGAGGCGAAGGTTCGCTTTTTTTTTAAATGTATGCTTTTGAAGTGCTCACATTCCTGAAGATAACGTGGGAATGAGCCGTGTTTAGGAGAAAGCGTAACATCTGTGTTGAGAGCCTAAAGGGTTTGGTTTTCTTTTGGCAACTGTAAATTCCATGTGCTGGTGGTGCATTCTGTTTAAAGGAAACACACTAAAATGGCTACATTGCATTTTAGCTGTGCCATGCTTACAATGGGTGAGAGACTCACTTAAGAAAGTGAGTGAATGGTATTTGGATTTCCGATTTTTGTGTATTGATTTGGAATTGCAGAATCAGTTTGCAATGGTTTGGGGGGAAAAGTCAATTTATATTTTTCTAAATTGCCCCTAAATTGCCCCTGGAGTATTTTTAACTGTTCCCACGCTATGCCATGGATTTGTACTGTTGCGTTATAAGTGATGTATATTTTGGAAATAGTGACCTGTTGACTGTGATACATGGTGAAAAATGTTGTTGGCACATTAACAGCCCACAAGCCATATAGAGTGTGGGTTGCTCTTGCAGGAAAAAAAAAACGTGCAGGGAGCTGCACTACACATGGCGTGTTTTAAATGCACTGAAATAAGTGGTTATATTCTGGCAATGGTACAACAGAATGAAAAATCTGTGTGTGATAAGACAGCACAAAGATTTAGTGGGTTGCGGGTTCTTTTGAAAGATCGCACATTGCATTGGAGTGAGTTTGTGAAGCCAAACTACAAGGTTACGAGGAAAAAAAAATGTATGCCTTTAAATGGGACATTGATCAGGTTCAAAACAGGCTAAAAGACGCTTTGACATTTTGCTAAATTACATGGAGTAGAATCTGATGACAAGAAAAAGTGCCTCTTTTGAAAATAAGAGTCTTGCTGTGTAGAGCTTGTGCCTTGAAGATAACTTTCACTGTCTTGGGCGAGGTGCGCGAGAAAAAAAAACTGTTGGAGGAAGGCAGAAAAGCAGAATACTGCGCTCCTGTTCAGTGAAATGGTGTTTACAGAAGCTAGCAGATATGGGAGCTTTTCTGAGTTGCTGGAAGCAGTGCAGGAAATAGTTAATCTGGGTGAACTGTCTGAAACGAGTGCCTCCCATTGAAGCCGCCCAAGTTTATGAGTTATAGGCAAAGAGATAAGTTTGCTGCGTGCTCATGGCGCTGCCATGTGCACATGAAAGATAAACAATGACATTCCTGCATTCCATCCCCTGTGAGAGACACCGTCAGTGTGAGCAAAAACTGAGGAGGGGGGTGCAAAGACAGAATGCTGAAACAGAACTGAAGGCAATAATTGCTGTGAGTGAGAAAATGAAAAAGAGCGCAATCTACCTTACACATGATGATGTACGCATGCTGACACCGGCATGCAATAACAGAGCTGATCAGAAGTAAATAATTAGCCCAGTATCAACACTGGAAGGAAAACAAATGCTGCATGCAGAATGGGCACATCGCATCTGAACATTTGGGGAACCTGTGCATCTCTGAATGGGCTAAGAAAAGACAGCTGCCCATTTCAAGAGACATTGCCGTGCAAGCTGCATCCCCATGCGCCATGTGATGTGATATGAAGTAAAGCGACATTGCCGTGCAAGCTGCATTCCAGTGCTCCATGTGATGTGAATTGAAGTAAAGTGCTGTGCACTGGAGAAGAAACCTCTAGGCGCTTTGAGAAGTGAAAATACACAGCTGGCAAAAATGCAAGCTACATTGCCAGGGCTGGAGTAACTGACAAAGACATTATGGTGTTCCAGATGTAAGCAAACTGACAAAGGTAGCCGTTTTGCAAGAGACAACATGCAGAGCGGGGCTTTGGAGTATAACATGAACACTGCACATTAGCCATGATCCAGAAGCCTCACGGCTTAGTGCAAGAATGAATGATTTGTTGAAGCAAATAAAGAAACTGACTTAGACTATCTCGCTCAAAGGGGTGGCCCAAGAAATCAGCAGACACCCTTTGGGAAAATGACAAGTGGAAAACCAGAGGCTTGAAAGACACTAGCTGTATGGAGAAAAATAAACAAAGCTGCTTGTGCAACTGCAGGCGGTATTGGACTGAAGGACTTTACCTTTGAAATATGGAGTGATGCCAGCAGGGCAACCTAAATCAAGATCATGAAACACTGGAAGTAAGTTGGCGCCTGGCATTCGTGATCGCTCTGGTGATAAAGGAAAGCATTGATCAATTGAGAAGTGCTACCTGGGTACTTATTATATGGCTTTTGTAAAAGCACAGATCAGTCTGAGGTACCATCGACCAACTAGGATCGCATTGCACAAATGAGTTGGTGATTAGGCAGTTACACCCCGTATGGTTGAGTGCAAATAAGCCCCCAATAACATGCAGAAGGGTGACAAATAATTGTGGTAGCAATGATAAAGTGTGTAGTTACCTGATGAGACTTCTGAAGGTTGGGGTGGTGTTAAGGGAAGGGGTGGATAACGCTGATATTGTAGTTCTGATGACATCCTAACGTGAAGAATAATGACATTGTACTTTTGATGAAATCCTAACATTTCTGTTTGTATTTTGCCTAGGCAAAAAACCAAGAGAGTTGCGTGCCATGATTGGGGTAGATGTGTGCAATTTGCGGGTGACACTGATCAGTCAAGCAGACGCATTCTCAGAGAAAGCGAGTCACTGCGAGATGATATGTGAACTTTGAACCTGTCCTGCACCGCACTCAATGCTGCTAACATGCATGACGCATGAGGACATTTGTTCTGCAACCTGCGAAAGGTGTCCAACAGAGTAATAACTTTTGCTGAACTGGCACGGTGCAGACTTGGCTAGTTATCAAATATTTGATGCTGCACATTCAAATGATTCAGTTGCTGGAAATAACCTGGTTGATATGTTTTGCCTTTCTTGTTTAAAGGACTGTGGACAATGGGTTGTGGACTGTGACATCATGCACCACAAACAGCTGTGTGACACAGCACTTGAATGCTAACACATTAAAAAATTGTTTTTAAATGCATTTTTGAGATGAATCTGAAAAAACGAAATGTTTTGCTCTTCCAACTGAATTGCTTTAACCAGAGATGTTTTGCCTTTTCTAAAACTTCTACGTTGCACGTAGGCAGGAAAATGATTTATGAATTGTTGGGGCAGCAGGATTATGCAAGCAGGAGCGTAATTTATTTTGAGATAAAATGAGTGCGTACACCAAAGTCAGCTGTGCGTTGGTTAAGGTCCTTAATTTGAAGTAATGCTGCCAAGTGTGTGAGCTCTAATTTGAGATGGTAACCTTTGAAACACTGGATACTTTTACAGCCAGCCTTAAGGCGGGTAAATGAAACCATGACTGACTTGATATTTGATTTTATGACAGTGTGTGACACGGTTTTTGTTAAACCAACCAGTTTCATGTTTTTTGTGGGGACAGCTGTCTCCAGCACACTAATGCAAAGAGTCACCTTTTGATTGTAGACATTTAGAATAATTCTTTGGAAAAGCGCTACAAATTAGTATCCACATGGAATTGCTAGCGTACTGGCCTGGCACATTGTCGGGCATCTTTTGTCACTGACTCATATGACTGGTGCGTATGAAATCTTAGGCCCAAATGTTTCAGTGAATGGATCCAACGATTTGTTTTTCTGACCAAGAACTGCAGCAAGTGTTCTCGCCAATATTTTATGGACTATAATTTGACTAAATGCATTTCACACAATGGTGTGATGAAACAGCCACTGCCGGATGGTAGTATGGTGTTTGTATCTAAAACTAATATTGTATATGATAGGCATCCCACTTGGAGAAGGGTATTCTCCAAGTCACACAAGGTAGACACTGTGAACATGTTAGATTTTCCAGTAGTAAGGCAACATTTAAATTGTAGGCTGGTAATGCACACCTCTATTATTACAGTGATACACTTAGACATAGATTTATCACGAGGCAATGTTTCCTTAGTACTACCAAGCTGCTACAAATGGAGTCCATTTCTATGGCCCATCACAAGGTGCGCGTAGCTAGGGAGCTAGATTCATTAATTGCGGGAGCAGCGGGGAGTAACAGGAGCTTTATACGCTTTTGACATAGAAACTGTGCACAATAAGCTAGCCACTATGGATTCTGATGCCAGCTCTGCTATAAAACCTCTGGCCTAGTGGGGCCCATTGATACGCCCAACACTGCTACAAGTATTGGCAACCACTGGAGATGGCAGAATTTTAGGTATGAAGACATTTTTTCTGCCATAGGCCAGGTCAACAAGACTGCTAAATACACACAATGCATTTTATGGCAAACATTGTTAAATCAGCAGGTGTTGGCTTTTCACTCTGAGTGGGGGCGACCATCCTCAACACACTGGCACACAGAGCTACAGTTACCAGCAAACATATGGATCAAACCGCTTGCTTTTGATTGCATGAATAACACATGCCATGCTGTAATGCAAATTAGTAGAATTGTTTTTATTTTGATAACCTGGTGCCCATGGGTTCACCTTGCTCATGAAAATTAGATGGTTTCTGGTTGGGTTCCACATACATGGGGGAAGTGTCTAATCACACAGCCCATAGTCACGTTTAAATGCCCTGGCATCAGGGGGAGGGTAGGCCCTTAGAGTGAAAGGCTGCCAGGTTTTAGAATTGGTAACCATACATAAATGCAATAGTGCATTGTAGATTCGACTACACCGGATTGCCTTGACATTCTAACTGCATGCTGCTTTTTAACTGACAATCAGTTATACAATAATTATTTAGGTATTTTTGTGTAGGCCAGGTTTTGGCTAGAGTAAATGTCCATGTTCACTTTGTGTAGGTATTTTTTGTGTAGGCCAGGTTTTGGCAAGGGTATATGTCACTGTTCACTTTGTGTACATTTTTGTTTAGGTAGTGTTTTTACTAACCTTGCATGCCACGCTGACTAACCGCTAGAAGATAGTTTGCTTAAACCTCTTGCAAAGCCCCAAGGTCTTTATCACTGCACTACATACTATGTTGATGGGTATTAGTCAGCATTGTCGCACACACTTTGAATAGGGGTGGAGTGTAGTGATACACAAAATTGCAAATTTGCCAATCAGGGCTTTAGATGACAGCATTAGCCGCTGAAAGCCAATAGTTTATTCAAAGTATGTGCCAAAAATGCTGACAGTAGTCTGTTGCAGCACTTCCATTATGCATTAGTGAGCTACAAGGAATATGCAGGCCTAGTAGGGGTGGTAGGTCACATTATGCATTGTAGATAAACAGGCAGGGCGAAGGCCCCAGCTCTGTAGCTAATAGACATTATTGGAGTGTTTGGAACATTATGGCACCTATATAGCACTTAGATAGCCAATCTTAAGCGCTATGAACACTAAGCTATGAGTGCATGCCTTTTAGAGCTTGCTCACATGGGGTTAATTCATCTCAGCTTCTCTTAGAATATTCTGCCTTTCTAACTGTAGCCCTGCATGGCTTCGTAAACTAATCTTCCTTTCTCTGGGAAGGCACTGATAAGACATTCCTGAGCTTTCACGCAGATGGGCTCCAAGCAGGGAGGGGCACAGAAAAGGAGCACAGTGGAAATTCACAGAGTTGGGTTTTTCCATGAGCAAGCCTATATTTTGCACAGGGAAAGTTCTGGAACTGTGCGTCATGGACTGACAGCACGAGATTATAAAAATGCATGCCCACATGACTCAGGTGGGAGATCGATCTGTGGACTTGGTTCGAGCAAGATCAAGTGTCCGGAATTTGTGGCTCTGGCGGGACCCTGCAGCGCTGTCCTCTGAGCGGGGCTTGTTACAGCTAGTTTATGAGGGGCAGGGTCTCCCAGTGCTGATTGAAGGGGCGTAAGACTGTGTTTCTCTATGTTTCTCTAAGTTCTATGTTTCTCTATATTTTGCATTTCTCTAAGTTTTGTGCTTTGTAATCTTCTCTAACTTGAATCCCAAGATGTTGCTGAAATTCACTGTTTAGAATAAATACTAAAACTTTTTGAAGGTGTCATTTGTCACTAGCATGAGTTCACTGCTCGGCACAAAAGAACCTGTATTTTGGGCTGAATTGGGTAATTTTTGCTCCCAAGGGCTGGTCCCGAGGAAGATTTGCCCAATATCAAGACAGCATGATATAGTTCGACTGGCTAGCAGAGACATCCCATACACTACCACACTAGTCTAGAGGTCAAAGGGGCAGGATTGACAATAATAATGCATCCCTCACTGTGGTTCAGTGTAGTGAGAGTGAGGATAGATCTGGGAGGGCCTTTCATCTTTGTTGAAGGAATGATAAAGAATCAAATGTGGGCTCCTGGATAGAGTCATCCAAGTATTGGAAGAGTTTTGAGAGGGGAGTGGAACGTGGCTGGGGTTATACATCTTATAGGTGACCCAACAAGTGAAAGGTCAGGGGGATTTGGGACTCCAAAATATGATGCTTTGACCAAGCATGTGACCTCTAGATTAATTGGGCTGGGACTGACCAATGTGTGGAGGTATCTCATCTGTCTGAAATAAATGACACATTTTATTCCCAGGTGCGAAAGTCCTATTCGCACTTTGATCACATTTTCACATCTCAGGATGGTAGAGGGATTGCAGGATGCTAATATCGGGATTATCTTAATATCTGACCTTCCTCCTGTTAGATCATTGTGGGATAGAACGGGCCGGCATTTGGAGAAGTATGTGGTGCTGTATAAGGGGTTTTTAGGTATAAGAAAATAGAACTTAAAAGTACAGGTCAGGGGTAAAGCATTTAACAATCAATATTTTTAATTATTTAAGACCTTCATAAAACAAGTATTAAATCATAAGACATCAATTCAAAACATGGGTCATCAAAAGGAATTTTTGTCACATATAGCCATTAAAGGGCTACCCTTTAGTTAGTTGGAGCATAGAAAAAGGGCAAGAAAGGGATAAATCATTGTTTACAATCATTAGTATTTTGGCACACAGGGCATCAGCTAGGGCATCATAATTCAGTGTGTGGGACAATTGCGCTGTCCTAGCCACATTCCCCCCAGATATTTGATGTGTAACGGACCTCATATAAGGCCATGAAGGTTGGTTGGTTCAACTGTCGCCTCCTTCAGTGGGAATATTTCAGATTTTTTAGCGTTGAGTTTTAGGCCGGAGTACTTGCCAAAGGTTTTGACCGCTGATAGGACCTTCCCAAGCGTGCGTTCTGGGTTCTTTAAATATAATAGAATGTCATCGGCATACAATGTAATAATTTCCAGTTTGCCCTCCAGCCACAATCCGTGTGTGCCGTATTGGGCCCTAAGTATGTCCGCAAGGGGTTCTATCACTAGTGCAAATAGGAGGGGGGACCGTGGGCAGCCTTGACGGGTGCCCCCTAATAACTCCAGTAATTTAGATAAGGTGCCATTGATACTTATCCTAGCGTAGGGGCATGTATAAAGAATTTTGACCCATTTAAGGAAGTTAGGGATGAACCTATAGTTTCGTAGGACCCTGAATAGGAATGGCCAGTATACAGTATCGAATGCTTTTTGCATGTCCAATGCGACCGCCACCCCTTGTGTTTCCTCTGGTATTGCCGTTAGAATCTTGTAGCAGCGCCTGATATTTGTTGTGGTGGATCTTCCCATTATGAATCCTGCTTGGTTCTTATGGACCATTAATGGGGTTAGCCAAGTGGCCAGGATTTTCGTGAAGATCTTGGCATCAGTATTTATTAATGACAGTGGTCTGTAAGAACCACAGTCTTCTGGTGGTTTCCCTGGCTTGAGCAGCAGAGTAATGACCACTTCTCTAGTAGGTTCGGGTAGTTCACCTTTTTCTAAGCCTTCTGTCCATACAGCATATAGCTTGTGTACAAGGAGCTGGGTGAATTCGTTGTAGAACTCAGCCCTGAGGCCATCGGTGCCTGGTGCTTTCCCATTGGGTAGCGCTTTTATGGCTTCAGATATCTCCGCCTCAGTGATCAAGGTTTTCGAAGGTCTCCCTAGTGGTGCCTGCTAACAGTGTCGTTGGTATTTGGGATGGATATTGATCTATTTCAGCATCAGTGGTGTTGCTTTGTGGGGAGTATAGGCGTTAATAGAAGTTGTAAAATGCCCCTGCAACCTCTTGACTATCCGTGGTCACAGTGGCATTGTTTCGCGTTATGCATGGAATGCTCGTCGGCCTGCTTTCCCTTCGTACCATCCTGGCCAGCAGTCTCCCAGGGCGCTCACGCTGCCCATATCGCTGTTCTGCTGCAGGACTGTCAAAGTAGCAGATCTCGTGATCTGCTGCCTCTTTGAATTCGTGCTTGGACTTGATGTCCAGCCTCAATTGTGCAGACAGCGTTTGTGCATACCGGTTCTGTTTGTTGGCAATATCTGTTCCACGGCGCTCTAGGTCCCTCCGGATATCCTTCAGGACACCGAATTAAGTGGACATCACTGTGCCTCTGATGCATACTTTGAATGCTTGCCATAATACCGCTTGGGTAGTCACTGAACCTTCATTGATGTCGAAGTATTCCCGAATGTGTTAAGCCAGCGCTGTCTTATAGTCCAGGTCTTGTAACGCTGCTGGTTTAAACCTCCAAGGAGGTCTGTTTATTATGATCTCAGGGACACGTAATAACAGTATAGGTGAGTGGTCAGAGTATGTCCTAGGATACATATGTGTATCAGTAATCCAGCTTAATGCCTCGTGGGATAACAGCCACACATCTATTCTGGAGTGCATATCAAGCACCAAGGAGTAGAATGTGTACGTCCGTTTGGTGGTGTTTAAGGAGCGCCATGCGTCCCTGAGGCGCAAGTCAGCCATGTGGGTGTGTATCATTTGGGCCACTTTGGTCAATGTCCTCGGCTGATCCCATGTGCGGTCCAGATGTATGTCAAGGATGGTGTTTATATCGCTGCTGCATACCAGGTGAGCCGTGGGGAATTTCGCGAATTTCCCCGAATAATGTGGAGTAGAAGCCGGGGTTATCTATATTTGGGCCGTATATATTGAGTAGTACCACCTCCCTGTTGTGGAGGGCGCCATGCATAACATATCTGCTCTCGGGGTCACATTCTGTGTCGAGACATGTAAATGGTATAGTTTTGTGTATAGGGGTTACCACCCCTATAGCGCAGCTAGAGTATGATGTGTAGTATTGATGTGGTCCCCAATTAGGGGCAAGCTTTCCGTCTTGGTGTGGTAGTAGGTGGGTTTCCTGCAGAAATACTATTCTTGGGCCCAGTCTAGCGATATATACCATAATTTTCCTTCTCTTTATCTGGGATCCCAGCCCTCGGACATTCCAGCTCAACATAGTGATATCCTCTTCCCTTGTTTTAGCCATCTCTCGCTTGTTTATATGGTTACGCTTAGTACTTTCTGTCTTTGCCATGATTATGTCTGTGTCAGATCTGTAGGGTATTTTGTGTAGATTTAGGGCCTAGCAGTATTTTCTTACCACCAAAAATAAAAGTACTTTTAGCAATAATCACTCCTTGTATTTAGATTGGGTTTGGTATTATGGTGGTATAGTGGCTATGCATTATTTCAGTACACAGATACATTTGGTTGGTATACATTTCGTTGTGGTATAGTGATGAGCATGATATTCTGTTCTACTGGTGGTCCCCAATATACAAAACCCTCTTTTTCTTGCTTGGTCTGTTCGTGTGATCACTAGAGAGACCTTGGGCCTACATTTTATGGATACCACAATTTTCACATATAGCATTCACCAACCCCTGTGGTATTATCACTAATTTATTTACATTAATGAAATTATGTTTCCATGGAGTATTCACAATAAGGTGCTAATATCATTAATTTATTTACATTAGTGCGACTATGTTTCCATGGAGTATTCTCAATAACATGTGGTATTATCACTAATTTATTTACATTAGTGAGACTTTGTTTCCATAGGCATCTCTCTGCTGATTCATATACGCTCAGCAGACTGTTGCATTATATTCCACTCAGAAGCCACACATACATACCCTGAGTGGAATCATGCACACAGCTATTTATAATTGCTTATAACATTACTTCATCTGCATAGGAAGTTTGGCACATATATTACCTAATAACCTCCCCTTTCATTATGTGATATGGGCTAAATGCACCAGAGAAAGACAGAAGCAAAAAAAAAAAACCTTTACACAGGCTGTGATTTATAACAGTTTCATTTCAAAATAATACATTACCAGCTTTGCGAGGCAGTCTTTTCTAGAATAAACAGAAGTGAAACAAGTGCAAAAATATAAGGCATTTCATTTTACCTTTGCAACAATAAAAAGAACAGTTATTTAGATGGCAACATTATAAAGTGGCATTTAAACACAGGAGAATTCCCTATCGCTACACTGCCTGTCTAATAATAGATCATTCGTCTGGCAGTCACAGCAATCTCACTCCATTTGTATATTTACCAGCGATTTGTAGCTTTTCGGCACGCAAAGTCTCCTGCCTTGTCGTCTTTGAGCAGTGACCCAGGGCTCTTTTTTTTTTCTTTCTTTAAAGCACCCAGCGAGAACCTGCAGTTCTCAAGCCGGTGCCAAGTGACTAGGAAACCCCAGTCTCTGAAGGTCAGTGGTCCAGCTCCTCACAGCAGCAGAACAAAGGCGACCTCACTGCAACTCCGCAAAATGTCTTCTCCCTCTCCTTCTCCCCGAGCTGCTTCAAGAAACATCTGTTACAGCCCCTAAGGTGACATGTCACCAATCAAAATACACAATAGTCTACCCTCCTTCCTCAACAATGGCTCACTTTTACAGTAAGCAACTGTATCTAACTGATTTCCTGCTATTTGAATTTTGCTTCCTGCAAAGACCGTGAACAGAGCAAAGAGAGAGGATAAAAAAAAACCTGAACACACGTTTAAAATGATTCTCAGCCTGCCTCATTTTGCATATGGAGAACACATTATAATGTTAAGGAGTTAAAATCGTGTTAGTATTTGTTAATCAAGTTAATTAAGTATCTAATGTTTCTCCTGTAATTGAGGCATTTCAAGTATTGAGAAAAATGGTGTGCTTTAATATAAATATCCTGTCTTCATATACCTGTCCATATGTTACCCTGGCAACACATGGCTTGCTGTACCACCTTACAGCAATAATGTGGTCCCATGCAGTGGCGCTGCACTCCAAAACACGCTAAATTATACTACAGATCCCGGTACCCGTGTGCTTTTTATTATAACTCCCTATTTCCCCAATGTATAACCAAACAAACGTGTCCTGTTTACCCCCCCCTCATAATTACCCGAACTTTAACTATGCCCTTGACCCCTCCCCTTACCCTCCCATAACTTGATGTGCACCTGCTACAGTGGGTACTGCGGCGACATTCCAGGCCGCGATTAATATTCTTTTCACTCCTGGCCAGTTCTGCTTGTTGTTGCTCGAACCCATTATGAACAGTGGAAGTGCGCTCATCACTAATATCTTATTTTAAAAAAAAAAAAATATTGGTTTGTTAAACAATATAACAATAAAGAACATAGCTCACCCCGTGTAACCTTCAACTCGCCCCCCCTCCCGCCCCTCCTCCCAACATTCCAAGACCACTTGCACTTAATTCTGTGCAGACTTCAATAAGGGATCTGTCCGAGCCGCCTGTGTCTCCGCTGGAGATAACTTCTTCTCTCCGATGGAATAATGTCACCGTGAGCGCCACCCATTGCTGCAGGTCTTCGCTGCTGTCTATTCTCTGCCTGCTTAGTGCAGTCTCCCAGGCCCCTGTTTCTGCAGCTGCCCATTTTCGGAGGTCTTCCCACCATAACGCCGCACTGGGGCTTTGTGGGCTTTTCCACCGCATGGCGATGCACCTTTTTGCTAGAATGTACATCAAGTCCTTCAGTTTGTTCAGTGGCTTGTTCTTTTTTTGTTTCTTGTATCTGCCTGGGATGCACGCCTTCGGAGACTGTACGTCCAATGTGATATCCGTCTCAGCTACCTTAGCACCAATTTGCGCCCAGAAGGATTGTCGTGTTCGACATCCTCAGAACATGTGGGTCATCCCTGCGCAAGGCTCGTTACACTTGGGGCAAGTTTTGGCGCTAGCACCCTTGAATTTAGAGATGACTGCGGGGGTGAGGTAAGCCCTGTTGATAATGTAAAACTGTATAAGCTGCAATCAAGCGTTTCTGGACACTTTCTTATGGTATTGCGTTATGGCGTCCCATTCTTTGTCTTCGAATTGCAGCCTTAGCTCCTGTTCCCATCTCGCTTTGTACTTGAGGTCCTGCCTAGTCGTGCAGTCCAGCATTGATTCATAGAGCCTCGAGGTTTCATGACCTCCTTCTGCCGCGCCTAGCATGTTCTCAATGGCCTCTGTTCTTGTTTCGTGGTTCTCCACCTATGCCCATCGTTTAGTGAGTTTCGTGACAACAGCTCCGTGCAGAAGAAACTGCCCCTCTGGCATCCCAGAGATCTTGTGCAGCTCGGTGAACGTTAAGATGCCCTGGTCGCTTACCATGTCGCCTAGCGTGGCAATCCTATAGGGTTCCCATATGGTTCTTATTGCTGCCAGGCCCCTGGGTCTGGTTGCCATAGTAGCTGCGATCGGGATCTGAGGGGAGTATGGGTCGTTTATCCTAATGGCTTTGCAAGTTCGTTTCCAGATCTGTATCCCCAGCTTTATTAGGTAAGGGTAGTATAGTTTGGTCTTTGGCATGGTCCAGAGTAGGTCCCTGAGAAGTTCTCGGGGGGTAGCTGGTTGCATGAGACGAGTGTCTGTGGTGATTTCATCTGCCATCCATTGGATCACGTGCTTCAGTTTGCCCGCTAAGTAACACAGTTCAAAGTTGGAGAATTTCAGTCCTCCCCAGTCGTAGGGTCTCTGTAGCACTTCCAGCGACACTCTGTGTCTCCCGCCCTGCCACAGGAATCTTCTGCAGATTTTATTGTGTTCCCTGAAGAACTGTTGGGGGATGTTGTAGGGGATGTTGGTGAATAAGTGTAGGAGTCGGGGTAGTGCCACCATTTTGAGTAGACTCGCCCCCCCTGTCACTGAGAACAGTAATTTGCCCCAGAAGTCCATTGCTTTCTCCAAGCTATCTTTTGCTTTAACTGTGTTGAGGGTGTGTTCGGTTTTTGGGTCTCGATGAATGGCAATGCCTAGGTATCTGAAGTAGGTGGGTTCCCATTTGAATGCCAGTTTGGGGAGATTTCCTACACTTGCTTTACTTAGGGCTGCCAGGGGGAAAAGACATGATTTATCATGGTTGATTTGGATCCCTGTGCATCTCTGGAACCCTTCCAGGGTTTCGAGTATGTATGGCAGTATGTGTTCGGGATCACTTAAGTAAGGAGCGTGTCGTCTGCATACATTGAGACCAGGTGGGTTACTCCATCTATTTCTATGCCCCCGTCCGAGTATTCTTGCCTCAGGTACGCCACCACCGGTTCAGCAGCTATGATATATTGCATAGGGGAGAGGGGACATCCCTGCCTTGCGCCTCGGTGAAGGCGGCCCTATTCCCAATTTATTCATAGTGGCATGTAGCCAGTTGCATCGTACTGAATCAAATGCCTTGGTGGCATCCAAGGATGCCACTGCGCTTTTACCCGGCCTACCTTTGGTGCTGTGTATGACATGGGGCAGATGGCGTAGGTTTTCCATGATGGTACGCCCAGGTACATACCCTGTCTGGTCGTGATGGATCAGTTGCAGGATCACTCTCCGCAGCCTCCTGGCAAACAGTGCCGTCAAGATCTTGTTGTCTGGGTTTAGCATGGACAGGGGCCTGTACGAGCCGCAGTCATTCCCATCCTTCCCGGGTTTCAGGAGTGATATGATAACTGCCTCTCTCATAGTGTCTGGGAGTATGCCTTTCTCATACACTTCGCTATACACCTGGGTCAGTAGAGGGGCTAGTATGTCTTCATAGGTTTTATAAAACTCTCCTGGGAGCCCGTCGGTCTCCGGTACCTTCCCGGATGGGAGTGACCTGATGGTGACCGTGACCTCTTCTGGGGTGATGGGCTCGTCTAGAGCCTCGGCGGTCTGCTCGTCTAGCGTGGGCAACCTGATGATGTCCAGGACATCGTCAATCTCGGTGTCATGGGTGAGGGGGGGTTGGTATAGAGGGTTTGGTAGAACCCAGTAAATACCGTGTTTATCTCTGCCTGCGTGTGTGCCACCGTGCCATCGGGTCTATGGACCTGACAAACGGGCTTTCTAGGGGCTTCTCGTTTATAGAGCCATGCTAGTAGCCTACCTGGCTTGTCGCTTAGGGCATGACTTCTCTTTGTGTGCTTAGCGTAGCTGAGTTTCCCCAATTTTTCCCAATGCGTAAGGCAGGCTTGTTTGAGCTCCACTACTTTTTTAAGGTGGGCCGGGTCTGAGGAAGCCACGGCTTTCAGTTCCCTCAATTCATCTTCAGTATGGGTCAACATGGTTGTTACGAACCTCTGGGCTCCCCCTATGTTGGCAATCATTTCCCCCCTCATTACCACTTTGTATGCCTCCCATGCTGTGCTGATGTGTTGCACGCTGTTTTCGTTTATTTGCCAATAGTCTACTGTGCTTTTTCGGATATGTTCGCTGAAGGCACTGTCTAGCAGGGCTTCGCTTCTTAGCCTCCACGTGGGTACTGGGGGTCTGGGACCGAGTATCGTCCAGGTGGTTATAAGTGGGGAGTGGTCAGACAGAACTCCAGCTTGGTATTGTGTCCTCAAACGAGTCTTGGTGCTCCTCGCTCACGAATATGTGGTCTATTCTGGTGTGTACGGCGTGTGGGGGTGAGTAGAAGGAGTATACTCTTGCCTCGGGGTGCTTCTCCGTCCATAGGTCTCTAAGTGCGAATTGTTGTACAAGCGCTTTTAGTATTTTGGCCGGGGGGAGGGGCGTGTGTGCTTACTGCCAGACCTGTCTTTGCTGGGGTCCAGTGTGCAATTGTGATCTCCTCTCCATATTAAGATGCTATCTCTGTACGGGCCGAATCTGGTGTATGGTGAGCGAAAGAAGGCCATGGCGTTATGGTTGGGGGCGTAGGTGTTAATCAGGCTTACCTCTCTCCCCTCAATAGTGCCGTGTATCAAGGCCATCCTGCCCTCATCTGTTTTTGTGTGGACCAATTTTATGGGGATGGTGGTCACGATCCAGACGAGGACTCCCCTGGCATATGTAGAGTATGTGGTGCCTATCAATGTTCCTCTCCAAAGTTTGTGCGCATTCAAGTGAGTCTCTTGTAGGAAGGCAATGCCTACCTTGTTGCGCTTCAAGAAGGCCTTGATGTGGTGTTGCTTGACATAGCTATTCATGCCCCTGACATTCCATGTCATAATCCTGATTTTATCCGCCATGGGTTTTGCGTGTTTGGGTATCCTTGGGTGGTGCTCGGGATGTGTCCCTTTGTAGGTCCGGCAGCTTGGGGCGCTTTGGGTGGTCTTGGTTCATGTGCTCATTAATCCCTAACTGGGGTCCCTGGATCCAGGTTCCCCTTCCCAAAAAACATGAACTCCCCTGTAACAAAACAAGTCTAGCGAGGTTCCCCCCGTTCTGACTATCCCGTTTCCGCTCCATTTGACCTTTAGGTCTCTTGGTGCCCTACCGGCGGGTTCAATGTACCCTAACTTCTTCTGGGGGTGGAAGTGGGTCCGCTTCTGTTACTGTTGGTGTGTGACAGTCCGATTCCAGTGTAGCTCCTGGGAGGATCAGTATTGCTGCATTGTGTCGTGTTTCAGAGACTGTGTGCACCCTTCCTTGGTGCCGGGTTGCTAATGTCACTTTGCTGCTGGGTTCTGCGGTTTGCGCTCTCTTGTCTCAAGGTCGGGAAGCTGCTCTCTATCCATCCACTCGTTAACTTCTACTGGTGTGTCGAACAGGTGCACCTTGTTGTTATGTAGCATTTTTAACCTAGCCAGGTAGAGGAGCATGTAGTGCAGGCCTGCATTTTTTAATCTGGCTTTAGTGTGGATGAATTGGGCTCTCTTCATCTGGACTTGGAAGGTGTAGTCTGGATATATCGTTACTTTCACAGTGTCTCTTTTAATGAGGCCGCCTGATCGCGAAAAGGCTAGGATCACCTCTCTATCTCTGTAGTTAAGCACTTTTGCTATTATGGGTCTGGGTGGGGTCCCCGGACGCGGCTGTTTGGTGAGGGATCGGTGGGCTCTCAATGGTAAAGCCTTGTGACAGTTTCTCGGCCCCTATTTCTTGTAGTAGGAGATTTTTTATGTAGTTGGTGGGGTCGTTCCCTTCGATTCCCTCTGGGAGGCCTAGGAGTCTGACGTTATTTCGGCGGGCGTGCCCTTCTGCCTTGTCAACTCTATCTTCCAGGTTTTTCACCTTCTGCTCTAGCGTGTCCACACCCCTTAGGATCTGGGATTTGGCCTCTGAGTTCTCACCGGCTTGGGTTTCTAGCGCTTCTGCCCTGCTTGCTAGGGGGTGAACGTCTTGCCGTAGAAGGTTGAGGTCAATTGCTACTGCATCGATTTTGCTTTCCATTGTTCTCTGGAGGGTTTTTATGGCTTCCATAAGTTGCGAGTTCGCTGGTTCCTGTGCGTCCGTCAGCGGTGTGTCGGGGCCGGTAGAGTGGGCATTGGGCTTAGCCAGGCCTCCCGCCGTGTAGGTCTCCATGGTGGTCTGTTTCTGTTTGCTTCTGGTGCCTTTGGTTGTCATTACTCCGAGGGTGGGCAGGTCCGGCAGGCCCCTAGCCACCTCTGTGCTGCTGGCCGTGGTGCGATACTCCGGGATGGCACAGCTGCTGTGTGCGCTCTGTGGTTTCCAAGTGCTGATTATGTCTTCCCTGCTCCCTGGGCGTCTTACGATGAATTCCTGGGCTGCCTGCGGCGTTGCTGGCCTAATGTTCACTGTTGGTCGCTCCGTGGGCGCGGGACTGTGCCACGGGTCTCTGCTTGCCAGGCGTCCTGGTCCCAGTTATGGCTACTTGTGTGCTGCACTGAGGGGGATGTCCCAGAAGGTCCCGGGCACTTTGTCCAGGGGGGGCACTCTGCGGGTGCTCCTGATTTTATTTGCAGCTCTTTGGGTGCTTTAGTGAGCTGCAGTGGTTCCCCGTGTGCAGCCCGCTGTTTGTGGTCTATTGTGCCCCACGGGCTGCGTGCTGCGCTTGGATGCTGCTCTTGCGTGTTATTTATATGGCTCCAAAAGGATTGTCTCTAGCCATCCCCTGTCGGCCACGGGGTGGAGGCAGGGGGGTTCTGCCCTCCCCGATGTGGGTCGGTACCGCTTGCAACTGGGCCCCCTCTCCCTCCGGCCCCTCACCTTCTGTCTCTGTTGCATCTCCGCGCTCTTCCTCGCTCCGACCTCAGGCTCCTGCCGTGCTTCTTCTTCGGCCGGGCTCGCTGCTCACCACCTGGTTTCTTCCTCTCGACTGCTGCGGGCGGTCGCATTCAGGCTGCCTTCTCGCTTCCTCCTTGGATGTACTGGCGCTGCGCTCTCGGTGCCAACTTCCCCGCGGGACCGGGGGGTGCTGGGCTGCGAGCCCCCTCAACGCAGGGCCGCGGTCTGTTGGTGCAGGAGCCTCTTGCTTGCTCCTGTTCCTCCCGTTGGCTCTCACCAATGCCCTCTGGTTCTTCCGGGCGTCCTCTGTTCCGGCTCGGAGGACAGGGCACTACGCGGCGCGCCGTTCATTTGGCAGGCGTCATTTTCAGCTCATGTCCGCCTCCGCTCCACTCGGTGTCTCTCCGTCTCAGAAGGTCACATCTGTCCTAACATTCCTATGTAGATGCCCCAGGTGTTCAGCCGTAGTTAAGGCAAATTTCTGCTGCTTGGGCAGCTCAGAACCGCAGTTCTACAGCCGTATCATGGACACATCCAGCGGAGCTGTCTGGAAAAGCGTCCCACTCACATGGCGGTTAGCCACGCCCCATCACTAATATCAATAGTTCAACTCTGAAACATTAATCCTTATGGAGCACCCAAGCGGGGGAGCCCTAGCCTCCTCAGCATTGTTCCTTCATCTTGATTTTTCTGTCGTGTACGATTGACACTTTAGGAGTCCTCATTTGTTGGCTGATGAGTTGGTAAGGGGATATTAGCTTTTACGAAGTTCGCTGCCTCCTCGGGCAATGTAAAGAAGTAGGTTTTATTCTGATATTGTAGCCTTAACCTGGCCGGGTATAACATTGCATAGGGAATGTGTCGTTCCTGCAGTAGCTGCTTGACCCCGGTAAATAAACGTCATTCCTGCTGTACTGCCATCGTGTAGATGGGGAAAATGCGGATAGTATTGGCCTCCCATCTCAGGTCTTGCTTTTCCCTAGCTACTTTCAATACCAAGTCTCTGTCTCTATAGTTCATCATGTGTGCTATGATGGGCCTCGGGAAGACTCTGGGCTTGGGTCGTGGTGCCAATGATCAGTGTGCACGCTCCACAATGAACATAGGTGACCATCCAGGGTCCCCAGGAGGTCTCGTAATAGGTTTTCAACCACCTGCTCCATGGGTCCCTTCAAGGCTTCTTCCTGCATACTTATTATGCAAATGTTATTCCGTTGGAATCTGGCCTCCAAGTCTTCACACTTATTTTCAACCGTTCCCAGTTCCTTCACCATTGTTGTCACAGTGTGTTTTACTGCTTCCAGTGTGTCCTCCATATTGGTGATACGGGTCTCGGCTTCTGTGATGCGATTCGTGGTCTTCTCCAGTTGAGTTTTAATAGAAGCAACGTTAGCTGTTATCCCATCCGGTTTCTCATTGAGAGAGGTGAATCCTTGTTGCATAACCGTGAAGACTGCTTGCGGGTCCATTGCAGGTGCAGTTGTGGCTGGTTGTGTTTGCAGTATTGATTCTGTAGACATTGTGGCCCTTCTTTGTCGCTGTTGTGTATGTTTCTAAAGCACCTTTCCCCTTCTTTGGACCGAGGCCCTTGGGCATCGCCTTTTGGTTGTCCTGGGCTTGTCCTTGCGAGTGTTTCTTTCTGGTGTGGTCCGTTGCACTACCCCAGGGTCTTGTAACCCACGACGTGTTTGATGAAATGGGGTGTTGGGGTTGAGAGGGGTGTTAATCCGGTCAACACAGTGTAACTTTGTGTTTAACGTTCCACCCGCCATGCTTGTATTGCCTGCTCTTTCTTGTCGACCGTTGTCAATCTCCTTTACACTATGAACGATTATGATATATTGTGGTTGAGACCAATGCACTGTGGGTCTTGGCTGAGTCTCGGTGAGTCCTTTCTTAGACCCGGAAATTATCTGTTGTCCGCCCTGGTGGTAGCGTGGGTGTATCAGGGCCCGGTGGTATTAGGAGGTGATTCACTGCACCTTGAAGTTGTCACCCTCCCCGCGTTCGTGATCTGTCCTGAGAATGTAACTAACAGTTGCCGAAGGGGTGGGCGTTTCTGGTTGCCCCAGTCCGAGGAGGCCACTATGCTCTTTGGCCACTGCTGTTGCTGCGTTGACGCTATAGAGGTCTGTCCCTGGTGCGAGGCTGTCCCTATGGAATGTCCTGTATGTCCTGTATGTAAGGCGCAGGTTTATATGTGGGGGGGGCCTCAATGTTGTTATCGTAAGACTCCTCTTTTAGCCTTATGTTACTCCGGGTGGTAGACTTTGCAGGTATGCTTGAAGCCTCAGCGGTACTGGATACGAGGGCCAACCGCAGCGGGTTCAGCTTGGGGAGGGGTGCCTTTATTGTCTGTGATAGTGAAGTGCAAAGACATTTATTTTGTCCATGCCCTTTCAACAATTGTTTTCCCTGGGATCTGGGATCGTTCACCCCGCACGGGTAGAGGGCAAGGGGGGATGTCGGCTACACTCCTGTTACTGCTGCCAACGCCTGATGCTAGTGTGACCCGGCCTTCGGCTTTGGCTGTATTATGGTGTGGGTGGTGCCACGGGCAGAACCACATTCTTCTGCCAGTGGCTGACCTTCCGCGGACACCCCCTGATCCTGAAGAGTTTATTTGGGCTGATGGAGTGGTGGGGTGGGCGGCCAGCAGAACACCACGGGTTGTGGAGGGGCCCTGGGTCAGGACTCCCACTGCCCACACCCCCTCACCCTACCGTTCTATCGGTCACTCGTAAAGGGATCTCCGCTGTGGACTGTGCCCCGTCTCGCCTCCTTATAGCAGAAGGGTTGGATCTGCAGGCGCTCGACGGTGTTCGGAGCGCTCGCGACCTTTCAGTGTGCTGAAGCAGGTCCCAGTGCTCAGGCGTCCCATCCTCGAGTCTGCTCGTGGCCGGGCTCCTCCCCTGGCGGCTCAGTGAGGAAGGGCTGGCCTCCCACGTTGCTCACGAGAGTGTGCACACACAATGTAACTCTCGCCGTGAGCCACGGTTTCAAGCCAAAGTTTGCATAAATGTTCTTGAGTACTTGCTGTTTATCTCCACCAATTTACAGGCAGAACCGGCTCGTTTTAACGGTGAAGCTTACATTACGGCCCGGAATGTCTCAGGAGCTCACACGGGAGCGGCCATCTCACTGTGTGCGCAATAGCGCCTCCTGGAGAGACTCACACTCTTGAGTTGAAGTTCAAACCCACGCTAACATGTGCATGCCACAATGCAGAGTCCAAATGTTAAAATTCAGAGTGCATACTCCTGGACTCTGTCCTTTTTTCCTGCTAGGATATAACCCAAAATCACTGTAGGAAAAAAGCACACATGTTCTAAAACACATGTGCTTCTCTCAATTGGATCTTCTTGTATCAGTCGAAAAATAAATAACACGCAAATGGCAAGATTCATACATGAGAAACATTATGTATACATTTCTATTCTTGAGCAAAATAATTGAGTCTTGAGCAAAAAGAAAAACTAAATATTATTTTTTAAAATATTTTTTTAGAATATCTCTTTTTTTATCTTGGTCACCTTTATCTTTTTTTTAAAAAAAATGTTTTTAATTGATCTGTTCTTTTTTTCTTGATTTTCGTTTTTTAAAATGTGTTAAGAACACTTTTTACTTTAAAAACATCTTTTTATCTCTTGATCACCTTTCTCTTTTTATCCTTTTTTGTTCTCAATTCGCGATCCATTATTGATTTTTTAAAAAAAAACATATATCCACCAAAAACAGACACATTGGCTTCAATCAAATGTGAACACCAGTAATCAGTTTGTGATGAGATTCAATTTGTGATGAGATTCAATTTGTGATAAAATAGTCTGTGATAAAAATGGTTTTTGGTAAAAAATAAAAATCACACAGAAAAACATTCTTGGTGGAACTCCTCCATTCTGGGACTTCATGGGTCTTCTTTCGGGGTAATCATATCCACATCTATTGAGGTTATCATCTTTACATCTTTTGGGGTCATCATCTTCACCCCCTTCTTCGGTCCAGGGGGCTTTCCAGGGGACTCCAATCCAGTGGTATCCTCCAGGGATCCGGCGCTCCAAGGATCTGGCGCTGACGGAGAAAACAATTATTTTTCTAGAGTAAAAAAGAAAAGACAACTTAAGTATCAAGCAAATCAAACTTTACTTTTGCTTTCTCACTAGACCATCTGAAACCAAATTTAGTTATGCACACAAATGCAAATTATAGAAATAACATGCCATGCAGCCTAGCCTTTTTCTGAATTACTTCTGAAAACAACATGAAGTAATCACACTAACATCACATGGTATTTTTCAGATAACAGCCCCAAATACAACACTCCTTTCTCTTGTTTATCTATTTGTATTTTTGTTCACTAACTTGATATATTTATTTTCTTTTTACCACTTTCAATCTCCTTTTGATATCTTCAAACTATTCACACCTAACCACTTGCTATGGCAAAATCTCTAATTTTATTTTGTTTTTTTACTCCCTGCTAGTTTCAAGCTAGTTTCAACTCGCTCTAGTCTTTTCACTTCATGTTTTGGGTGAAAGGGCTTAATTTAATTAACATGGACAAACTGTTCCACTGTTAATTCTCCCTCCTTTTTAGCAATTGTGCAGACCACAGGTGAAACCTTATCTACAATTCTATATGGCCCTTGCCATGCTGCAAGAAATGTAAGTTTTTATATTTCCCCTTCCCAAAATTAAACTTGTAAACCTGGTCTCCTATTTCATATTCTCACAGATGCCTTCCTATCATAATATGTCCTTGCACCGTCGGCAGCCTTTCCACATTTTGCTGCACAAATGCAAACGCATATTGCAAGTGCTATCTCAATTCCTCCACATATTCATGATTTGTGGACGCATTTACAAGCACCTGTTCATTTGGTGTTGTGGCAGAACCATTTTTATTCCCGTCAATATTTCATGGGGACTGAGTTTCGTTGATTTAGAGGGCGTCCACCTGATAGCCATTAGTACGAATGTACGCCACAAAACCCAACTAGATCCTGCTTCAGCTACAGACATTTTCAACATATCAACATATCAACTATCGATTTGTTGCATCGTTCGACTCCTCCTGAAGAGGAGGGCCAGTAAGAAATGTGTAGCTTTCTCTTCACACCTAAGATTTACCATATTTTTGTCATCGATGCACCAGAGAAATGACTTCCACAGTCTGACTCTATTCTATGAGGTAAACCAAATCTTGAATGTGCTTCACCAATTTGGATATTAGACAAGTGATTGTCAGCATGTACTTGTTTCCCCATGCTGATCTTCTTATGGGCCCGACATAGTCGACTTGTAAATCAGACCATGGGCGTGTCAAGCACATTTTCATCAACAGTGCTCTATGAGCCGGTGATCTGGTCTGAAACTGTGCGCACACTAAACACCCTCTGGTGCAGAGCTCAACATCTTGGGACATGTGTGGACAATAGGAGTAATCTTTTAAAATTCAAATGTTTTTGGTTAACCTCTGTGTCCTGCATCATGGGCATGATGTAACATCAATCCCTGAAATGACAAAGGCACTACCCATTGGATTTGGCCCGTCTCAGATTCTCTAATCATCAGTAACCTAATTCTCTTTTTGTTTTTGAATAGCACTCTCAATTCCTCTTTCCCTTTGCAGTCCTCTTCAGTCAGAGGATTTTGTTCTGCGTCTAGCAAATGGTTACAAAATAGTCCTAGAATTAGATCTTTCTTTTGTGCTTTGATCACGTCTTGATCTGGAGTATCAAAACTCCATTGTGCCACTGGCAGTTCAACTGCTTATGGAGTTTTGGAGCATGTTATCGCATCTACTTGTATTTCACCAAGCAGGTGTTCAATAAGAAAATAACTCCCCCATTACAGCTCCAATTTTGGCTAATTGATCTGCCTTATAATTTCCCTCCTTATCCTCACCTGGTGTTTCCAAATGAACACGTATTTTCCCTCCAATGTAATATCACATCATTTCCTGACAGAAGCTTGTCTATAGCCTGAATCATCTTGCCATGTTTAAGTGGTTTCTTGTTATAGGTAAGCATGCCTTTCACTTTCCAGCCAGGTAAATACTATTTTGCGCATAATCAGAATCGGTTACTAGAACTATTTCTTTGAATTTATTTTCTACCGCTGTAGATATTGCCTTATAAATAGGGGGCAGTTCTGCCACCTGACTGCTTCCTGGGCCTTTCCTCATGCTTACTCTTGGAATGTTGTTGTATTTACACCATATGTTTCCTATTCCTGCTACAAGCTCTTTTTCGGTATCATTCTCTACATGGTATGCACATCCATCTACATTCACAGTTGATAAATCCTTACATGTTTCTTCATTGAATGCGTTGTATGGAGATTGCTCAAATTCGCTCAAACTAACCTCCAGCTCTGTCATCAGGTGCACAGACAGCTGCACAATCATGCAATTCTGCTAGTCCTTGAGCAACTGGGCTCTTTTTATTTTGTCCATACTTCACTTCTACAGGAAATCCCTGAAGTGCTTATGTCCAGGTAGTCATTCTTGACCGGGCCAAATTCCCTGATCTGATTCTCTTACTTTGCACAAATTGTAGAGGTGGTTGATTTGTTTCAATAATCACCCGCTCCCCTTGAATTATGGGGCGGAAATGTTGTAACACCCAAACAGTGGTCAGAAGCGCTTTTTCGCATTCACTAAATTTGATCTCTACCTGTGACAATGCTTTGCTAGCACATGCAATGGTTTTGTTATTTACATCATGTTTTTGATATAACACTGCAACATGCATTGGCTACTGTCTCACTTTCTTCCTTTTAACATGTCCAGGGTACGCCCTGTTTCAGTAATCTCGTTAAAGGTTGTGTAATCACTGCATAATTCTCAATACATTGCCTGTTGTAACTTGCCATTCCTAAAAAGCTCTTTAAACATTTTCAAATTAGTGGGATCTTTTAGTTTATGATTCGTCTCCACTTTTTTCTTTTGTGGGTTTAACCCATGCTCTGTCACTTCAGGACCTAGGAAGTGTACCTTTTTCCTACACCGCTGTGCTTTCTGTATATATACTTTTGCACCAGACTTCTGTAGCTGACCAAGCAAATGTCTAATCTCATTATAGTGGCTTTTCAGATCTTCATTTTTGATTAGCACATCATCCACACACACTATTGTCCCCCTTTCAGCTGCATCCGGGAGAGTCTTGCTCAGGAATATTCCAAACTAACTCCCACTATTGATATACCCAAAAGGTATCCGGGACCACGCATATAGTGATTTGTCAAAAGAAAATGCAAACACATTTTGAATATCCTCAGCTGGTGGAATACACCAGTATTCAGCTGTAGGTCTAATGTGGTAAATACCTTTGACCCGTGAACCTGTGCAAGACCCTGATAAATAAATGGATGGGGGCACCTTGAAACAGGTACCTTTTTGTTTAATTCTTGTAAATCTGCACACAAGCCCCATCGGCCATTATGTTTTCGCACACCTATTATAGGGGTATTTGTGCCCTGAATAGGCCTAATGATTCCTCTAGATTCTAAATCTTTGTTTATTTCACAAATACTGGTTCCCTGCCATATCCTTCTGGTAGAGTGGCAACATACAAATCGGTCAACCCACAATCATATGCATCTTTGGCAAAAACCTGTTTGAATTCCCTACATATTTTTGTCAATTGGTATTTTCTTTTTCACTTGTGAAAGCATCTGCAGCTTGAATTTGCTCCTCTACCATTTTAGAAAACTCTGGGAAGTCCTGCAAAGGAGGATGCTCTGTACTTTCCTCTAATCGTGTGGCAGTGTCTCTTTGAAAGGTGGCTACAATAAAATATTTTGGAATATGGACCTCCATTTCAATATTCTGCTTTTCCCTTTTAGATCCACTTAATCAAATAGGATACAATCATCTTGGTGACAGCACACTATTTCACTTGGCTCATAAGGGTACACAGAATGAACTTTAAATATTGTGCACTCACATAGCTTTCAGGAATGTTCCCAGTCACTGGGTTACACCATATAGAGACCTCATAGCACATAGAAGTGAATGTCTAGCACTAGAAATGCCCACACTCCAAGACGCCATTTTGTAATAGGCCTCAAACGAGGCAGTTCACAGACCCATGCTGCTTGTGTTCCCCATTCACAGAGCCCAATTTCTACACTGCTTTTGAGCTCCGCTTGAGCCTTGTTCCCACAGAAGTCCATTTCCCGCTTGTCCTCAGTATAGCCTTCAGGAATGTGCACAACACAGAGCGTGAGACAGTACCAGGCTGTGGCACGTCTATTCATCTCCACTAAACTGCCATTGAGACTCTAACCCCCACCCAGCCAGTACGGTGCTGACCGCACATTACTAACTCAACCCCCACACCCCTCGCTCTCTGATAAGCATCCGACCCCCAGGTCCTGACCTCCATAAAGTACCCACCAATGATCTAAAGCCCACATGACTGTATCTTTCCCTAGCAGCAATACACGTCTCAAGTAACATGAGATACCAAGAAGGGTAAATCACAGATCAATCCCCAGAGGGCTGACATCAGGTGCGGGGACTGCAGTGTCAATGGAGCCCTGAGTGTATGGGTCAGCATGACTGTATCGTATCCTCCACTCTCCCTGGCACCCCTTTCCTGTGCCGCCCAGGTGCCTGCCATAAGGAATGAATAGCATGTTTCAGTTGTTTAGTCTAGCTAGGAAACAGTGCATTTCATGCTTGCCCGGACCTTACACACAAGGATGAGCCCAGCTGACCCACGTGAAGACAGATCGACAGAGAAGAACCAGCCAATTACTGCTTGGCATCCCCTATGGAGGTATGGCCCCACCCCCTCCATAGGCTGCAACCCCCACAGTATCCAACCACACAGGTGTAAGCGCTAGAGACCTCAAAGTGGCATTATCCACTACACACACAGAATTAGCTAGATTACGTGCAGCTTGTGAGCAAGCAAGGGTAGCAGAAGTTCCGATGCTGCCCCCAGATACCCCTCCCATACCTCCTGGGGAGGAGTGGAAATCTGGGGACTTTTTGTTTAGGATTGACAGCGCACCTATAAGAGCAGTACATGTAGAAAGAGAAGGGGAGACAGATAGACTGGGGTACGAGAATGTAGGGTCGGCAAGTGGGCATGAGGAATATTGGAGCGATTTCGATGACACAGAGGAAAGGGCAGTGGGAGGGGCTGAGAGACCACTCCACCACACCAAGGGTAGAAAGCTTGTGGGAAAAGGAAGATTGAGGGAACAGTTTGGGAGAATAGCGTTAGTAAAGAAGAAGGGAAGTGGTCTGAAAACAGGGAAACTTAAAACGAAGTTGAACATGCCCCTAATTCACAAAGGTGCAGGCCGCCCCCATTATGTCCCATGGGCACAAATGGGAAAGAACAATCTTTTTAAGTCCCTCCCCCCACTGACTGCGGGGGCGGGGAAATTGATTTATGCATTTGAAAAACACACACCTGGGGTGCCCCTTGCAATAGGGGACATCAACAGTCTGTTGTTATCAGCAGTGGTTGACCAAGCAGAATCTGGTGTGGGTGAAGGCAAGGTACCCGGGAGTGACACTGAGTAACAATTCTCATGATGCGGCATCATTCAATAATATCAGAGCACGACCCTGGGATGCACTGCAGAGGACCTTCCCAGACACCCCGAATTTACAATCAATAATGCAATGCACAATGGGGGATGAGGAAGATACTGCGCAGTACATTCTTTGGGTTCAGGAGCTGTGGAGGGCAGAGACGGGCAGTGCTTGGGATCAATCAACATCCTTGTTTTACTTTATTGTGAAACGTGGGCTCCCAAAGGAAGTGCAGAAGGCCCTTGATAAGATAGCAGGGGTGGTAGCAAAGGGCCGGCCTGAGATTCAAAGCGTCATAGTACACCATTGTAGGAGGATCAAAGAACGTAAAAAAGAAACTGTTCAAAGACGACAGGCCGAAGAAGTGAAACTAGTTCAGAATAAACTGGTGAAAGTAGCTGCGGTATCAGTAGCGCTGCCCTCTGAACAGACAGGAAAAGAGGGGTGTGCCACTATCACCACACAGGCAAGGATGGCAGTGGTGTGGACAGACAATGGACAAGGACAGTGCGGAGGAAATTAACGATACGCAGGTCCCAAATGGCAAGGAGGGCTATCAAGAGGACGAGGTAGGTTCTGAGGGCAAAGAGGAGGGGGTTTCGAGGACAAGGACAGAGAGGGGTGGCAAGGACAGTGCTGGTCATGCAGTAGGTGGGGTCACTTTGCCAGTGAATGTCGTAGTAGACCGGGAGGGAACTACAGCTATAATCAACCACCCTACAGAGGGCCCCACCATGGGAGCCCACAGGGACCTATCCCAGGGTCAACAATGATTCAATACGAAATACACCAAGCATACACTCAGTTACCTCCCTAGGTCCCAGGCCCATATCACCATCCACCACAACAACAGGCCATGCAACAACCCCAGGGGCCGTCCCAACGCACAGGACGAGGGAAGACGGCACCCTTTCGCCACTGCACCCAACGGTGCCGCTGCCCCCTACCAAGGTGCGACAGTTGTGGGAGGGAATCCATTTTCGTTCCCAGGTACAGACACCTATCCTGACTAGGACAGTCCACAGGGAGAACTTGCGTGTCCAGTACTATCAATGACCTTGCATCCAGAAGAGGAACCATTGGTGGGGGCACAGATAGGAAATAACCAATTCATCTTCATGGTAGACTCGGGGCTTCGAAAGTCATGCATAAACGAAGGTGACTTCCCGTTATCAGAAAAGACTCTCGACACGCAGGGATTCTCTGGGGCTGTAGTGAGGGCTACATATACAGAAGATTTAGATGTCAAAATTGTAGGGAAAATTGTTAGACTACCAATCCTCTACTACAACACCTCCCCTGTCAATTTACTGGGTCAGGATTTGCTCACCAAACTAAACATGACAATATCATTCACGGAAAGAGGAATTGTCTGTGCAACTCCGGGCATGTGCTCCCTCTGGGCCATGCTAGAGATACACACAGTGGCCAATGATATGGTAGTGAGCGGGATACCTGTGAACCCAGATATGTTCATTTATGGTATTAGTGTGCTTGACAGATCAGTACCCCAGATTACCAGGAAAGAGTGGAGGGTACCTGTAGATTTGGTTTTCCGACCTGTAGCACTCCCTGAGGTGTTTGCTGGCACTATCTTGTCCGTATAGTTGGAGGGGTTACTGGTGTCTGGAAAAAGAATTGTGGTACTGGGAACCGATATCCATGGGTGCCAATGGCGCAGTGTTATGTATTGATCCCAACATACCATTGAGAGAACTCACAGATGAGGATCTCTTTGAGGATGGAAACAACGATGGAGAAATACTATTGGAGATTTGTATGCCAGGTGAAATTATGGTGCAATATCGGAAGGTACAGAGCCCCCTCATGGCAATTGTTGGGGGTCCTCCCCTTTCTGTGAAATTGATCTAGCACAGATTCTCCCAAACTTATGGACCACAAACCCACATGATGTAGGGATGCTAAAAGAAGTGACCCCAGTAAGAATAGCACTGAAACCAGGCGGAGTGTTACCCAGGGTAAAACAGTATCCCCTGTCAAGAGATGCAGAAGAAGGGATTCCGGAAACGTTACAGGCCCTGTTACATCAAGGGATTATCGGGCCTTCCACATCACCATGCAATACTGCTATCTATCCATTCAGGAAAGCCAGAGGGGGTAGTTGGAGGATGATCCAGGACCTGTGCCCTCTTAATGATATTGTACACAAGGAGTTTCCTCTCGTTCCCACCCCTGGGTGGGAAGTGATATGAACACCGTTGCTTGCCCCAGGGGTAGTGTGAAAGCCCCAGCATCTTTAACAGAATTTTACACGGCCATTCAGGTGCCCAGCATGTCCATACAATATGGAGACGACCTACTGATCTTCAGGGACAGTGAGCAGAGCTGTTGCAGGGACTCCATTGCTTTACTCCAATTAGTAGCCCAGAAAGGATACAAGGTAGATAAAAACAAACTCCAGTACTGTTTACCCAAAGTGCTCTACCTAGGGCAACTCATCTCCAAAGATGGCAAGAGAATAAGACCGGATAGAACTGCCGCAGTGTGTGCAACTCCCAAACCAACAACAGTGAAAGAAATGCACACATTCCTATGTATATGCAATTATTGCAGAGCATGGATTTTTCACTATGCAGTGTACACCAAGCCAATCCTGCAAGGCATCAAGGAGGTGCAAAAAGAAGGAACGAGTATTCAATGGACAGCAGAAATGGTGACTGCTTTCATTGACCTAAAAATGTAATTTCAACAGCCCCGATTCTAGAGACCCCAGATTATACCCAAGAATTCTATTTGTTTTCACATTCAAGTGTCACCCTCATGACTGCAGTACTGACACGAAAAAGCTCCATGGGACACAAACATATGGCCTATTACAGCAGCACACTTGATTCTGTCATACAGGGACAGTTCGCCTGCAAACTAGCACTCGTTGCAGCAGCCTTCGCCACTGAAAAAAGTTCCACTATCGTAATGGGATGCTCAATAACATTGTACGTTGAGCACTCCCTGTTTGCAATACTGCAACGATCCAAATCAACTTTGACTACACAGAGAGCATCTGCATATGAATACATTTTGTCAAGCCCAAATATTCATGTGGTGTGATGTAGAACAGTAAACCCAGCCACATTTCTGACAGAACCTTGCACAGCAGAAGACATGCAACAGCATGATTGCGCAACGTAGCAAGGGGAAGGGGATGATATTCCCAAAGTGAAAGACAGTGCCCTAGAAGAGGGGGAAATACTTTTTGTCGATGGGTCAGCGTCAAATGATCAGGAAACAGGTGAGAAACATGTTGGGGCAGCTATAGTTAGATTAGAGGAGGGTGAGTACGAAACGCTCATCATGAAACGATTACCAAGACATTTCTCTGCACAAGCAGCAGAACTTGTGGTGCTGATCGAGGTGCTCAGAGCAGCAAAGGGATGTTGCGTTACAATTTATTCAGACTCTGCAAACGTCACCACCACAGTGCACACAGGTCTCTCTCGGTGGAGAAGAAGAGGGTTCCGGAGGTCAGATGGGTCCCCAGTGCACCAGGCAGAGTTACTGAATGCATTGATCATAGCACTCGCAGAAGCATCAGTGGCAGCCATATTTAGGTGCTTAGCTCACACTCAAAACACAGACGAAATATCTTTGGGGAACGCTGCAGCAGACCCGGCAGTGAAAAAAGCAGCATACCTTCCAATACAGAATACATCCTAATGAGTACAACAACACCACCCATCTCAGATGCATACATAACGCTCCCCATAGCGAAGATCACTGAGTTGAAATGTCGAGCACCCAAAGAAGAGCAGGAACTGTGGCTCAAACGTGGGTGTATTCAATCACCCACAGACCTCTTCTGGCGATAACAGGCAACAGGAAAAGTTGTGATACCTGCCAGCTACTATACACTGCATTTGAGCCGCTGCATTCCCCAACCCACTGTTCCCAACAACACATTGCTGCTGATCTATAGGAAGATTGGTTCATTCCGAATTTACAGGAGCACCTGACACGTGTTCAGCACAGGGATGACATTGAGAACATTACAGGGCACACTGCCCCACCCTGTGGGCCCTTTCTGAGAGCCGCACATTGACTATGCAGACATGGGAGAAAGGTGCAATGGAGCACGATATTTGATCTTGGTGGTGTGCCCTTTTTCACGGTGGGTGGAATCAGGCCCATGTGCCCACCCTGATGCAAAATGTGCTGCAAAATTCCTTGTTAGGCAGGTTTTCCCATGATGGGGAGTGTGTGATGTCCTGCGATCAGATAATGGGACTCATTTTTTCAATTAGCTGTTCAAAGAGGTGACAGATGATGTGTTCAATTTACCACTCACAAGCAAATGGAGTGGTAGAAAAAATGAACAGCCTCCTCAAAAAGTAGATTGTCTAAACTGTGCAACACCCTCAAGAAAAACTGGGTGTACTTCTTACCCCTGGCATTATTCCAATTGCACACCCAGCCCAGCAAAGACCACCACCTGTGCCCCCACAAGATAGTGACTGGTCGATGCATGCAAACACCGCTGTCACCATTACGAAAAGTATCGGACACCCACAGAACTGCCACCATTTTAGGAGAAGAATTTAAACAATACCTCACACAACTTACACGCACAATTATATATATTTCAAAACAAATTGCACCCCTTCACAGAAACACGAGAAACTACAACCACTCCTACCGACACTTCCCCGATCCAACCCTTGTTACCAGGGAAATGGATCTATGTCAGCAGCTTCATCAGGAAGTGGAACACACCTCAATTCCACAGACCCTATGAGGTTGTATTTTCCACCCCGCTTGCAGTAAAAGTAAAGGGGCTTAGACATTGGATACACCTGTTTGTTTGTTTGTTTCATTATTTATATTGCGCACCAGACCCAGAGGTATTCTGCATAAGAGCGTTGTTAAGCTTAGGTTACACAGTGTACAGAAATAGATACAGCTAGGGTTACAATGCTGTCCCTCTCAGATGTATGCAAAACACCAGACAACACCACGCAGAATGCACCGACTGAGACCGACCATAATACCTCAGCATAAGTAGCACTATACCAGCCTTATCTGTGCATGTGAAAGGTGGTAAGAAACATGCATTGCTGCTAGAGCACAGGCTACAAGAAACTAAAATCTCTCTCTTGCTCTCTCTCTCTCTCTCTCTTTTATTTTTCCTTCTCACCCCTCCCTCTCAAAACCACCCCGTTGTTTCCCTCTCCACAGGTGCAACAAACATGGAGATGACACTACTGTGGAACACATCAAATGTAGATAGCAGTAGGAGTAGAATGAACGTTTTGAGAATGTATAGCTAAATTTGTGGATTGCAGTATGTAGCAATTTTGTTTACTATATTAATGATCACATTAGGCATTTACTGGGGAGCATCTTTTATCTGGGGGGACCATACAAAAGAAGGGGGAAGCAAATGGACATGGGATGGATACAAGTGGACCTGGAATGGAAATGTACCTATGAACCTCACAGGTTTCCACTGAAATACGAAAAGGAAGGTCCAAGGTGTTATTGTGTCAACCGAGAATGTAACTGATAGGTCACGAGATGTCCCAAATGTCACATCTATACCATCTTTAATACTTCCCCCAATCATCTACCTCAGTATTTAACATGTTGTCTACCCTAGCCCCTAATATGCTTACAGGTTTTCCCCGCTTCTTGACCCTGAGTGAAAGAATAGGTGAAAGCGCCCATGTAATGAAAATTGAACTAGCTGTTAGACCAACAAGCTAAACACTGTATAATACCATAAACACCACATGTAGCAACTCCCAATCCATGCCCTACAATAATTCACTGTTCATTCCTCACAGAGCATTGTTGGGGGTAGAAGGTTCCCCTTGTGCAGTGACAGAAGAAAACAACAAACACACCCACATAAGTACGATGCCTATAACAGGTTAGGGTTAGATGCAGTGGAAGACCTTCGCCATCCCGAACAGTCAAACCGTTGGTATTCTGATATGAGTGTGATGGGAAGACGAACAACTAATGGGAGTTGCTATGTTTGTTCTCTAATGCACCATGCATCTGGGGCACCCAAAGTATTAATGCCACGAGATGTACCGTTAAATGAAACACAATGATTCATCTTGCACTATGTAGGATAAAAGGCAGTTTTCAGGCACGCAGTGTTCACCTAGAACTCCTTGAGCCAGATACTCACAAATGCAACACCAGCTCCACCAGCCCTAAGTGTTTCAAGGAAGCATTCCTCACTATGCAAGGGACAAAGTATATCGACAATAAGTGGCAAGAAGCAACATTCATGTGCAAAGTAGAAGGACTTGTCGGTTATTCAGAAAAGACATGTGCCCTTATCGAGGAAGCGTGTGCACAACTATGGACACATGTTGCAAAACTGACATGGGTCACAGCAATTGAAAAACCTGTGAAAGTGTATCAAGAAGAAAGCTATGAACTTTGTTTCTACAATGAAGGAACTGTTTTGGTAGGATCCAACAAACGGTGTAATCGAACGCTACTCAGCTCAGATCTCAGGAAAGGAACAGGGGCACTACTACTAGGGTATGCGGCCAGAAAGCACTCTTGCACCTCCAGTCATCATGGAGAGGCTATTGTTCGCACGCCACGCTGCATTCGGCCCTCTTTGTAGTACACGAAGGACACCTGAAGGGGGGACCCTTTGAAGATGAAGAACAAGCCCTGCCTGAAACCACAGCAATAGCATCCACCATTTTGCCTCCCGACTTCCGTATCTTTCAAGGAAAGGAACACCATGACAGACTGCAAAGGAAGAAGCAGTCCTCTAACTACTTATCCCAAGAATCCTCTGATCTACTCGTACAAATACCTGATGAATATAGACTGTACATTTCCGCCAAGACATTGTTTGCATCTCTTGTGCCGAGCGTCCAGAATAGAGCCAACACTAAATGGCTCCAGTTCATCAGGTGGGAGCTGATCCAGCTGGCAAATGATACTGAAGAGGGGTTCAACGTCATCAAGGTGGAACTGAGAGCTCTCAGACTAATGACAATGCAGAACCGCTAAGTCCTCGACCTCCTGACAGCCATGTAGGGCAGGGTTTGCAAAAAGATCGGGAGTTCATGTTGCACACTTGTACCTTCTGCAGATGCTGAGAATGGGACACTTTCACATGTGATTGCAGCGGTGTATGAACTTGGGGTAAAAATTAAAAAGGAGGCAGGGATCCAGGAAGACGACTGGGTGAACATGGCATTTGGCTGGTTACCATCCTGACTTGGAACAACAGTACAGATGCTGGACCCTACCGTTGTGTTTATTTTGGTGATGTTCTGCACGTGCCAATTGGCTCTACGTTGTTGTGCCAATGCAGTACCTAATAGCGCAATGATGATGGTGACTATTGGGAAAACTCATAATAAAATCCCTCGTGATACACAGGAAGTAGAAATCCAAACAGAAGACAACAATGACCCTAATTATCGTATGTGTGGTAGACACTCTATATCACACAACTATTGCACCCCCACCAGACCTCGAAAATTACAAGGAAGTTTGGGTGGACTTAGCAGGGGATAGGGGATGTAAATATATATGATATGATATGATATGATAATTTATTTATATAGCGCCTATACACAATGTGTTTCCAAGCGCTTCAAGGCAAGGGAGGGAACAAGGGAAAATACAACCACATTCTTACAGGCCATGAACAGTAAGGATGTGAAATTAACTATCGTACTCGGCCTGACGACATTTCAGATAGTGCAAGAGCTAAGACATAGATAAGGAAGGGAGGGGGAGAGTGGGAAGGAAATGGAAACAGACAGGCGACTACCGTACTAGGCCTGACGACATTTCTGGTAGAGCCGGAGAAAAACAAAAGGTGAGGGAGAGGGGTGGAGAAAGGGGGGAGGAACAAAACAAGCGACTATCATACTAGGCCTGACGACATTTCAGATAGTGCTGGAGGGATGGTGGGGAGGAAAAAAACAGTAATGGGAGGGTGGAGGAAACAGACGAGGTTGCTATCATATTAGGTCCAGGGACAATTCTGATAGAGTAAGTGCATAGAAGAAAGTAAGGTGAGGAGATAGGAAAAGGGAGAAGGGAAAGGAGGAGAGAAAAGAGAGTAAGCAGTTAAATAGAGTGGAGAAGCAAGAATGGAGAGCGAATACAATTGCAGAAGTCAGTAGTAACACATAATGTTGCAAGCCAGGATACAAGATGAAGATGGGAACAGCATGGTTCAGGGCCACCAGGAGTACAAGATGCAAAGGAAGTCCAGCATGAGAGTTGAGAAAGAGTGACACACCATGAATGAATGAAGCCCATAAAAGTCAAATCCAGCATTGGCCACAAGACAGTGATGGTGAAGGAAGGCACCAAGTGGGCGGGGATTGCTAAGTGCTGAAAAAGAGCAACAGGCAGGAAGGTACAGGTATGACCTGCACACCTGAACAAAAGGCGCAGAGTCGAGAGAGCCTAGGACATGTTTGTAGAGTATGGATGCCCATAAAAGGGACATCGGCATGGAACGAAGCTGAAAGATGGGCAAATGAACAGAAATATGCGGGTGTGAATTTATTACTGTAGAAGTAACGAAAGGGGGGAATGTTGGGATGGAAATGAGCCTATCCCACCCCCCTATAAGCTTCCACATAAGGCGAAACCCATATGAGATAATCTAACTTACAAGGGGGAACAGTCTACATCCCCGGGCACCATATAGAGAACTCATAGCGCATAGAAGTGAATGCCTAGCACTAGAAATGCCCACACTCTGCAATGCCATTTTGTAATAGTCCTCAAATCAGGCAAGCCACAGACCCATGCTGATCGCGTTCCCTATTCACAGAGCCTACTTTCCTCACTGCTCGCTAGCTCTGCTTGAGCCTTGTTCCCACAGAAGTCAATTTCCCTCTTCTCCTTGCAGTGTTGCAAATCCTCAGTATCGCCTTTAGGAATGTGCCCAACACAGAGCGACAGACAGTACCGGGCCCTGGGACGTGTCTATTCATCTCCACTAAACTGCCATCGAGCCACTGACCCCCACCCAGCCAGTCTGGTGCTGGCTGCACATCACTAACCCAACCCCACTTCCCAGGCTCTCTGATAAGCACCCGACCCCCAGGTCCTTATCTCCATAAAGTACCCACCAAAGATCTAAAGCCCACATGACTGTATTTTTCCCTAGCAGCAACACATGTCTCAAGTAATATGAGATACTAAGAAGGGTAAATCACAGATCAATCACCAGAGGGGAGCCATCAGGTGCAGGCGCTGTGGTGTCGATGGAGCCCTGAGTGTATGGGTCAGCATGAATGTATCATATCCTCCCCTCTCCTTGGCACCCCTTTCCTGTGCCGCCCATGTGCCTGCCATAATGAATGAATAGCATGCCTCAGTTGTTTAGTTTAGCTAGGAAACAGTGTATTTCAGGCTTGCCCTGGCCTTCACCACAGAGATGAGCCCAGCTGACCCACATGGAGCCAGATCGACGGAGAAGAACCAGTCAATTACTGCTTGGCATCCCCTATTGTGCAAGCCCATGTGTAGGGTGCCTCCAATCAGGAGCATCACAATGTCCCATATAGTGATGCCGCTTTTTGTGCTTATAACCCCTTGTCTGATGATGTAAAGTCAGAGCGCTCCTAGACAGCAGAGTCCTTTGCTGGCATTTGTATTTTTTAGAAGTAAACCTTGTTATCCTTTCAAAATCTATCTCTTGGCCTCTTTCCCTAGTGGGTTGTATTTACTCTGGTGTGTGCGTATCAAGGTCTGTGTCTTCATCTGCCATTCCTATTGCTGAATTATTTTCCAAATGAATGTCTTGACACCCTTTATTGTCCACCAGAATTTGAATGGGCCCATCCCCAATCTCTATCAGTGGTGTATGTTTGCATTCTATCCCTTGCTGCCTGATGGATTCATTTAGGCATACAAATGCATCAGAACCCTTTATCTGTTGTCCCTTTCTGTATTTTAATGCTAGTTTAAATTGTCCGATGAATGCAGGAATGGTAACATCCCTTTTCACCTGCAGTTCAACTACATATTGTGTCACCTGGGCACAATGGTAAACCTGTCTTTTGTCTTCAAATTCAGGTGCTGCTTCACCCAACCTGGACCAAACCTTTTGATTTAGAAAGTCTAATACCATACACATCCTATGCATGATGTCATTCCCCAAATAGAATTTATTTTGTGTCCCACTCACGATCCACACATTCTGATGAATACTCTTAGGACCAATTGTAATCTATAACATGCATCTTCCTACAATCCTTTGTCCCAACTCATGGTCATCTAGTGTCATGATCTCTGCTTCCAAAAGATCAGGACTTGCCCAACTCCCTTGGAATCAGAACCATAACCCCGGTTCCGAGTGCCAGCCAGTCCCAATTGGGACCTTTTGGACCCTGTCCTGGCGCCAGTGGCACCAGGCTCATAAAGATGCCCAGTCCCAGCGCTGGAAGCGCCAGGCTCATAAAGCTTGGGTGGACTTACCTGCAGCAGACCATGCTGCTTACTTACCTGCCAGTTGAACCCCTGATCCTCTTCTGTTTGGGACTACTTTTCCTGTTGGGTGGGGCAGGAGCCACTCCCTAGGTTCAGAACACTGGAACTCTTCTGGAAAGCAGGAACTCTTTTCTTACCTAGGCGTGGCTGTGGAAGGAGACACCTAAGCACTACAGGAGGCTATTTAAACCACACCCGATGGATGAATCTTGCTTTGTGTTATTCTGCATTCTCTGCAGCAGAACGCTCATCGTGTCTTCTGCTTCTGATCCTGGGCCTAAGGGAACAAAGGCTTACCATTCTGGAATCCAGTCTTCAGCAGCACCTGTAAAGACAAAGAAAGAACAGGTTAGCACTACGGTCTTCAGTGGCAGCGCATCCCTTACCTGGTCCATCGGCTGTCACCAACGCCTCGCGCTGCATTCCGGCATCTGAAAGACAAAAGCTTACCAGCTCTTTGCACGCTCCGGAGGCCTTCGGCGCTGCATCCCGCATCTGAAAGACAAAAGCTTACCAGCTCTTCGCACGCTCCGGAGGCCTTCGGCACTGCATCCCGCATCTGAAAGACAAAAGAAGGTGCGTTTAAAGACATTGGGCAACTTTATTACTCACGTGCCATTACTCCTTCCCACGCCGAATCCAGTGGGTATTCCAGCACCCTTCAGCTTCTCTAAAGCTCCGAACTTGTACCTGCAAGATAAAAGGGACAGTTAGTGCGCATCGTGAAGCAGGCTCCAAGCGCTTACTTACGTGCTTCCAGGCGCTTCTATTCCTCACGCGGGTTCGATCCTCAACTCTCATCAGCCCGCCATCCGCCATCACCGGAACCCTGCAAAACAAGAGATATCATTACAAAAGACTTTTAAGACATTTGAAGTGCCCAGAACTTACCGTTCGTGCAGTTAACGACGGACAGCAGTCCTCTGAGGTCAAGAGGCCTGCACCCTTATCCAGTGAAGAAACTGGTTACGACACCCTGCCCCGAGGCAGATGGAGAGCTCGGCGTTCACTTACCTAAAACATCTTACTCTTCGAGTCAGACATACAGTGCACAGAGGTCCAGCCCAAAGAGCCAACCATGTGTTACACATCACCTTTGAAGATACGGCATTCACCCAGTCAAGACCGGCGCCTCTGCGGGAATCAGGTGAGTGTTACATCTAGGCTAAAAATGTGTTGATTCTTTATTCTGAATTTTGGGATCTCCTCCCTGTCATTTATTTGCTGGAGTACCTTTTCACTAATGAAACTCCTTTCATGTTCAAGTGCTAAAGTGGCTTCAATAATTTCAGGATGCCCATTCACATGGATAGGAATCCATGGCTGCCCATCTCCCATGTGTATTTCTGAGATACTTGAAACATGTTTTTCTTTATTTACCTTTGCAGTGACATTTGGTTTGCGTGTTTTTTCATTCAGATGAAAACGCAATGTGCTTTCATCTATTTGTGTTTGCCATTTTTTCTTGGGGTCCAAATAAATCTCCAAAGAATGCTTCTCTTTTTCTCCTCACATTTCATCCTGACACATGAGAATGACAGTGACACTGGGCACACAGCCATTGTGAAGATATACTTCCACTGCACTTTCTGATTTAGCAACAGTGTGGCATTCTTTTACACTGTTGTTTTGTGTCATTATTTTCTTGGGTCTCAATGGCTTTTTAGCTAAGGGCCACAATACTCCATTAACCCCATCAATGAGGGCCGACAACCTCTTCAGGCATTGCGTCCCTTTGCGAAAGGGTATTTAATTAATGGATGTGATCAACACTTCCTGTCTCATCCGATGCTTCCCTATCTTTATATCAACCTCAGTGACACCATCGATAGGCATTTCTTCCCCATTGAAATTGTGCACAGGGTCTTCGTTTTGCTTCACCTTTATATGATTTTGTGGGGATCTCCCTTCATTGATACTTTGCACTAATTCCTTTGACATTATTGTTGCTTGGGCACCTATATCAATCATTGCAAATGAATTACATTTTTCCTCAATAGTAGTAGGGGCATAGTACCTATCTTCAACCTCTTGTAGCACGCACACAGTGTGAATTGTTTTATGATTTCAGGACTTACTTTCACTAGCTCTTTTCTACTCTTTGCTAGGCAAACCAGCATATGAAATTACCTCTTACCCTCCTTTTTGCCCACTTCATTTTGAATGTATTTGTCTATTCTCTTGGTCTCAGAACCTATTTGGAGTGTAGCCACTGACTGCCCCTCTGACCTGGGACCACTAGTGTCCACACTCCAATTTCTTACTGTGCTTTTCCCATTGTCTGGGTTCTATCCAGGTATTTATATACTGCAACCTTTTGACTGGGTATTTTCAATAGTATCATGTGACAGTCTGTCAACATCTGGCGCATGACACTTGTGTTTTGCATGGAGCCTGTCATTTCTGTCCCTTGGAATATCCATGCACCCTCCTTTTCAGCTGCTGTTTCCTCTGTATGGGTATCAACAGTATTCTGACTATAAGTGAGGATAATATATCTGTTGATCCTAACTCTTTGACTTGGGTTTTATTTTCACATTGGATACTCTTTTTAAATCTGTTTCTCTGTTCTTTGGGTTTTTCTTGCTCATGTTCCTCCCTCTGTTCTTCATTTCCACGTGCCCCAATAGTCTGGTTCAACTCTGAATTGAACCTCACTCCTTTGTTGTGTGTGCTGAAATTCTCTGACCCACTTTCATTCGTTTGTTTTCTTATTTTTAAATCATTAAACAATTCAGAACCATTATTCAAAGGTGATGCATAAGTATTTGGGCCTCATTACAACTCAGGCGTTAAGGGTTAACGCTGTCGTTAACCCTTAACGCCTGATTCCAATTTTAACGGCTGCTTTTAGCAGGCGTTAAAATCCATGGTGCTAAACCGCCTTGGTGCTAATTACGGCACCGTAATTTATGGTGCCGTAATTAGCGCCTTCCCCACTCCCATTATGCCCTATGGGGCAAAAATGGGAATGGGGAAGGGTAAATGGGAAATGGGGATTTACTGCCCCACTCACCTTGGAATGGGGCGGTAAATCCGCCATCCACCATGGTGTAAACGTAGTTTACACCATGGTGGTAAAGTTGGTGTACCTACCGCCTGGGTCGTAATGACCCCATTTGTGTTTCCATCAGTGTACAGATTATTAATTTGTCACTTATTGTCTGAACGCACAAGATCACTCCTATGACATTCTGCACCTTCACTTGGCTGTTGTTTTTGAACTGCACATAATTTCCTATCTGTTCAGACAACATTTTGACTTGGGCCTCTAAGCATTGAAACCCGTCCATGTATCTGAATTCATCTCTTTGTGGCATGGGCCGGTAATGGTTAAACTCACACTGATTAGGCCTGTTCTGTTAGCTCTCAGGAGATTGATTTCTATTTGTGGTACCACTGAATTCATGTGACAGAGGCGGTGGAGAACGCAGAGTTACCATCCTTTGACCATGGTCGACTGGTGGTGGTGATTGGTTATATTGGCGAGGGACATAATTAATGTTTTGTCTTTCATTTGTTGGGAATTGTCCCGTATGCTGGTTTCCATTTTCCTTTTTCTTTCAAACTTTATTTAACCTTTCACAGATGAGTTACAGAAAAACCAACACAATAATCATGTATATCATCTTAATTTCTCAAAAAATGTTTCCCTTCGACTTTCACGTCAGTAGTTATTATGATGCCAACTCTATATTGTAGTGTCATTGAAATAGTTCCGGAGCGGCTCCCAAATGTCGTTTGGTCTGCTCGTTGTGGCCACAGTTCTGACATAACATTCCTCCCTTTCATTTACATATGTTAGTTCTTCAAGCCATTCGCGTACAGTCGTTGCTGAATAGGATTTCCATTGAACAGAATGCATTTCTTAGCTATTACACAGCCCATGTTGAATAATTGGTGCATTCTGATGTTTGCTTTACCAATGTCACCAAATAAATATTTGAGAGGGAGAAGTGTGGGGGGGTATGTTGGTTATTGTATGTAACTGTTCAGCTACTTCTTACCATAATTTCACCACTTCCGGACAGGTCCAGAACATGTGTATGGTGTTTGCCCCCTTTTGTGTACATTTTGGGCATTTGTCAGTTGTGTTAGGGGAGACTCAAGCTACTTTTGCCATTGTGTAATGTAGTCTGTTCAGTACTTTGAACTGTATAAGTCAAAGTCGTGCACTGAGCAAACCCTCTTTTGTGAGTGAACAGTACCTCCACCATTTGGTCTCATCTATTGTTGACCCTGTGTCCTCTTCCCATTTTAATCCGATTGTGCTTGGTTATTCCCTCCCGCCCTGTGCTTTCCTATACAGTTTGGACAACATCCCTCTCTGGGCTTCCCCCCTAACCACCATTTCTATTCAGGTGCAGGACACCGGCTCTTGGGGTAAGAATGGCTAGTTCCTTCTTACCGCTGCTCGCATACGATAATATTGCAATGTCCAAACAGGGTTGTTCTGTAGCTGTAGTGCAAATTCTCCCAAGGTGACAAATCTACCCTCTGGATATAAATCACTTAGCTTTCTGCTTTTCTCTGGGTCCCACACCCTCTGTATATCAACGTCAAATGTTGGGGGGGGGGAGTACTGGGCAGTTCCACTGCGGGATGCCACCACAGTAGTTTTCTTGTATGCCTAATCAATTATGTAAACGCTTCCAAGCATTCACCATTGTACGCACTGGATCAAATATACATGAATCAACGTAGTGATTGTTGAGTATGGCTGACCTAAGATCAGCTGGAGACGCCCCATACCGCTCTAGTGCCAGAAGCAGCGGGTTAAGGTCCTGTCTGTACCAGAATTCTTCGTAGTGCACCTGTGATGCTATGGTCAAGTGGCACAGCAAGTAGAGCGCTCGCTTTGACATCCATGCAGAGCAAGCTAACGCAGGTTCGAATCCCGGTAGGGCCAAACTCAGCCTTTCATCCTTCCGAGGTCGACAAATGAGCACCACACACCATGGGTAGTAATAATCAGCGCTCAGGTACCTGAGGGTTCGTAGCGCTATATAAAAAAAGCCAAATGTAATATAATGAAAATCAGGGGCTGCCAGGCCTCCTCTTTCGTAGGGCTCTCTCATGCCTTCCCAATCCAGTCGAGCCGTTTTACCTCCACATATAAAACGCAACGCTAATGCCGCAGCTTGTTGAAGAATTAGCGCACTGGCCAAATTGGGATAGTATTGAAATAATAAAGTGATTTGGGTACGACTATCATCTTTAAGAAGACGATTCTACCGTATTGCAAAATGTGGTATTTAATCCATAGGTTAAATTTCACTTCAAGTGCATTTAAATTTATCTCGTGGTTCTTCTCATATAGCAATTGTCTCATACGAGTTACTTTCACCCTTAGGTATTTAACTGTAGTTTGGGCAGGGGCGTAGGAGACACAAAAAATCTGGGGGGGACAGGGGACACCTTGGGGACTTTGCTTTTTTAATCTATTTATTGTGTTTTAGGCAAAGAACTCGACTTTTTACAACATTAAAATTAAAATAGCAGTATGTATTAAATCACAAATATCACTGTATAAAACAAGAGAAAAGAAGAAAAAAAACAGAACAAAATTAAAGGATGCAGCAGCAAAGAACATGTCTTTATAGGTTGCATTTCTGGATTTGTCATCTGACTATGAGCTCATAGTAAGAAAGGAAATAATAATTACTTCCAGTGGGCCACAGCTAGGACGCCAGCTCGTTAAGAGACAGATCACCTGTAAGTGGACTCCTGCCAAATAAAGGAGTTGCAGCCTTTTCTACCAACTGCAAGTTGCTACTTTTTTTGTGTGGGGCAAGGAGACGTGTGTGTCTCTCTTGGAATGGAAGGATGGGGGTTTCAAAGAAAGAGGAAATCTTGCTTGTACCTCTGAGTAAGCCCTGTTATTGGAGTAGAGGGACAAGGTGTGTGATGTTGATGCTTTGACTGTCCTCCGGAGGAAGGGGGGGTACAGCAAACAAGGAGGATGAGCGATCGCAAGCCCACCCCCTAACAAGCACTCCCCAGGTCCGCGGCTGGATGCATCGGACCCGGGGGATGCCTAGTAGGTGGGGTGTATGTGGACCCAGGGGCTTGGCCAGAGGGGTAGCCCGCTATGTGGGCTGCCCCTCTAGCGCTCCTGGGAGGTCCAGGCCAGCCTCTCACGATGAGTCTAGTCCCTCTTATTCCATCTCATGCTGGCTTTAGAGCCTAGCCTTTCTTTGCCTTTGTTATTCTGAATGCAGAGCTGGACTCTGTTCCTTTTTCGTTTAACATTTGCTGCAATGCGTGATCTATTTGCTTCTCTCATATGTTACTAGGACGGCGGAGCATGGGTCCTCTGCCCTGTTACACTATTCAAAGAGCCCCTCTGGCCTTTCTTTGCCTCTCCCTTGCCCCACTGCTTGCTTGCTTAATACATACCTCCTTGCTTGAACACTCAACATATTCTCTCTAACACAGCAATGGCAGCTGCACTCTGTCTTAACTGCTATTTGTTCCGTGTCTTGAATTGGCCTCTTATTTCCGCTTTACTGTCTGCCAGGGAAAGACATTTGCCAGTCACTGCTATAACGGTTCTACCTGGCCATGAGAGGGACCAATATTGGAAGAACATGAGCATATTATGCCAGAGGCTGGCAACTGCCTTCCTAATGCCTACACAAGAGACACAACTCTTGCCTTTGTTTCTAACAGTATTTCAGTGGATGAAGAAACGTGAGAATACACAGATTGCTTATAAATGAAGGGGATGATGTCACACTTGGTTAAGACATTTTGATCACGCCAGGAGCTAATTTCCAGCTGCTATTAAGCGATTCATTTTTAGATTTCTTGTTTTAAATAATGTTAGTATCACCTGGAAAGCACAGAGGTTGCTCAATAGGTTCCTGGAGCACGAGGGGTACCCTATGCGTGGGCATGGATGATTGGAGGGCATTCTTGCCCTGGTTTGGGGCCTGGCCCTTACAGCCATGATGGGGGAGGGGCCTATTTCTTTTGGTCGTTTGTACCCTTTTAGGGTGGGCAGACATTACCTCCTGCTTTAGCCCACTAACATCTCTGCTTTGCAACGTTATCACACATACCTGTCAGGTGGCATGTAACTCAATGCTACTAATGTTATCAGCCTCAGAAGTCTGGAATCCTTTGCCACATCAACTAGGGTACAGGCTTGCCACCTGAGACTTACCCATGTCTGAGTCGGCATCTGTCGCCCTGTGGGGAAGACACACCCAGAAAGAGCAGAGCACGGTGCCCTTGTGGGTTTTTCACACTTCTTCCTCGGGGTGGGCACAATTCACTCTGCAGAGAAAGTGGCACATTCTGGGCAACATTCTCCCACTTTGTGAATGTCACCCAAAGAGCTAAATTGTCCATTTGAAATACCTCTGTCGACTTATTATTGAGCAATCCACACTGATGGGTTTAAGCACCTGTTTAATGTGAGATGGCAATTAAGGGCATTTGCCAACGCACTCAAGAAGCACACAACACCCTCTTACCAGCAACATGCCATGCTCACTCATTCTGATCATGAATTGCCATTTATCTGGGGTCATGTTAAATGTATTTATTTATTTATTACATGTGTAGCATCACGCAAAACCCCCCAAGCATCAAGACGCAGAGTAAACTGCATGGAGTGGACCACTTCCATTGGCGCAATCTTTTACTTTTCCACCACAAAATGGAAGATTTTAGCGTAAAAGGCAGGTGAAATCACATTGCTTTTCCACTCTGGAAGAGTGTAAATACCTTGCGCAATTAGCGATTGCTGGCGGAATTGACAATGGCTTCCTCTGGACTCCATCCGCTTTTACCAGGTTTAATTTACAAGGAGATGCCAGAGGAATCCCTTTCCTTATTTCCAGCATGAGAATCCATGCTGGCAGTAAGGCCGTATTTGTCTGGTGGAGCGAGAAATATAGGGGGTCCTGGTGTGTCCACTCGGCTCCCGAACTCCACCCAGAAAATGCATGAAAATCCGGCCAATTAGAAAAAGCGACCGTAATAGTGTTTTCCACCACTTTTTCTGAACCAATTGACCTGGAAAATGCTGTGTTGCATCGGAAGCTGAATGCATTCACTCCACATATTATCCCACCGGAAGATTAAGCTAGGTGCTGAACACAGGTGTTACATATTCTTGAGCACAATCTGCATTTGGAGCATTAACTCACTGAGCTACCTTACAAATTATGGGCCTCATTACGAGGCTGGCGGGAAGGGGTTAGCGGCGCCAGTAAGGATGCAGGCGCTGTTAACCCCTTACCACTGCATTACGAGGTCCCTTAGCGGGTCCCACTAAGGCCGGCTGGTAAAACCAGCCGTCCCTAGCAGGATCCGCTAAGGGACCAGGGAGCTAATAACGGGCCCGTTATTAACGGGCCCGTTATTAGCTCCCTGCCCATTCCCATTGAGCTCTATGGGGGCTCGATTGGGGATGGGTATTTTGAATGGGGACTTACCGGGTCCTCCAAGGTTGGAATGACCCGGTAAGTCCCCATTCAAGGAACCCGGACCCGGACGCGAGTTTGGAGGCAGCTATGGCGCTAATAGCACCATGGCTACCTCCAAACTCGTAATGACCCCCAATATCTCTTCTGGGGCTTTACCGTCTTAACCCCTTAACTGCCATGGGTATTTCTGACAAGGCCTTTTTTGGTGATTTCGGTATGTCGCCATTCAATCCCTTGTAATGTTTTTGTTACATAAGATATCTCGGCCAAATTTGGCCCGTTTTTTTCCCCAAATGTGGGTGGTCTTAACATTTCAGACTTTGACGGGGATTGTGGGTAATAAATTCTGGGGGGGATTCGTGCAAGGCAGACCTCTGTGGATTCCCACGGGTGTCCTCTTTTCGGAAATGCATGGGGTTCCCTGTTTTCCTTGGTGGCTTCCACACAATAGGCCCAAATCTGTATGTTGTCCACATGAGCAAAATGTGCTCTGCCGAAAGGCTTGGCGTTACTAGTGGGTTACCCTTTTCTCTTTGTGCGCAAGTAGGTGCACCCACACATGTGAGGTACTGTTTTCGTTGGGGCCCCTGTAGGAACGCAGGATGGTAGGACATGTGTTGTTGGCAGCGTGTTCCAGTGGGTGTCCAGAGTGAAATGTCTAAAAATTATGTTTTTTTCCACCAAATTTCAGAGACATTTCCCTCTGCCCACCCACCAAAACACGCCGCCAACAACAGATGTACTACCTTCCCGTGTTCCCACAGGTGTCTCAACAAAAACGGTACCTCATATGTGTGGATGCACCTACCTGGGCGCAAAGGGATAAGGCTAACCCACTGATAACCCCAATCTAGCAATCTGCCCCCAGGAAGGGCTACATGAGATGCCTCCCATCCATTTGGGGTGGGGGGTGGATAGGGCCATCCCCTTTCCACTAATAACATTCATGGTGGTTCAGTGGCCCCCCACACCCACCCAAAACAAGTTATAATTTGTTTTATTTTTGTTTTGCCCCTTTCCTAGGAGCAGATAGGCACATGTGTGTGGCCATCTGCCTCCGGGGGGGGGGGGCAAAACGTACTGGGGCTGGATCTGCCAATATTTGCAGTGGCCTCCCCCCCACCCCAAATGGATGAAGGGGGGGCATCTCATGTACCCCTTCCTAGGGGCAGAAATCTGCCCCCAGGGAGGGCTACATAGGTGCCCCCATCCACTCAGGGTGGGGTAGAGGGCCACCCCCCTTTCAAACACAAAAAATCCTGGTGGTCTAGTGGGTCCCCCCAGTCCCCTCACCCAAAACAAGTCATAATATATTTTTTGTTTTGCCCCTTCCCTAGGGGCAGATGGGCACATGTGTGTGGCCATCTGCCCCCAGGGCGGGGGGGCAAAACGTACTGCCCCAGGATTGGGGGAGTGGCTCTGCCAATATTTGCAGTGGCCTCTCCCCCCCACCGCAAATGGATGGATCATCTCATGTACCCCTTCCTAGGGGCATAGGTCTGCCCCCATGGAGGGCTACATAAGTGCCCCCATCCACATAGATTGGGGGGAGAGGGCCCCTTTCAAACACAAAATAATCCTGGTGGTTTAGTGGGCCCCACCGGGCCCCCACCCAAAATAAGATAATGTGTTTTTTTTTGTTTTTCCCCTTCTCTAGGGGCAAATGGGCACATGTGTGTGGCCATCTGCCCCCTGGGGGGGTAAAAACGTACTGCCCCAATCTTGGGGTGGTGGTTCTGCCAATATTTACAGTGGCCTCTCCCCCACCCCAATTGGATGGCGGGCATCACATGTACCCCTTCCTAGGGGCAGAAATCTGCCCCCAGGGAGGGCTACATAAGGTGCCCCCATCCACTTAAGGTGGAGGGGTTGAGGGCCACCCCCTTGCAAGAATCCCTGGTGGCTAGTGGCCCCGCCCGCACCCACCCTCACTCAAAACTACGTTAAAAACAATATTTATTTTTTTCTTTGCCCCCTTCCCTGGGGGCAGATGATCACCCATCTGCCCCCAGGGTATTGCCACCATTACTATGTAAGCAGCCCCTCCCCCCACTTCAAAAACAGATCCCTGCACGACACACCAAACATATTCTGGGGGGGGATAAATGACATTACATCCCCCCCACTTACAATTGTGGGGGGGATTTGTCCCCCCTGTGCCCCTCATGTCCTACGCCCATGAGTTTGGGCCCACCGAAAACCATGAAGGCTCTCTGGTTCCCCAGTGTTTTCGATGAGTGGGAATAACTCGGACTTGGTAGTATTTTATATTCTGAACAGTTTGTAAACTTCGACACTTCTACTATTACTGGCTCGATATTTATGCTGGATTTCATAGATACAATAGAGTATCATCTGCATATAATGATATTATCTGTGGGGGTCCTGCTATATTCATCCCTCTATGTCCGGGGTGGTCTCATATCCATCGCGCAAGTGGTTCTATTGTAAGAGGAAATAGGAGGGGGGAAAAGGGGCAACCCTATTGACTGCCCCTAGCTAGTGGGAATGTGGTTGATAAAATCCTGTTCATGTACACCTTCGCTGATGGGTTCATATATGGTGACTTCAAATACTGTATAAATCGTTCACCCATGCTGAAGCGTCTAAGAACTCTGAATAAGAAGTTCAATGAGACTGAATCAAAAGCCTTCTCAGCGTCTAGGGAGGCGGCAACTGCGGAGGCCCCGGGATCGATCTGTGATATAATCCTGAATAGACGTTGCAAATTTAGAGCCGTTGATCTACCCGGTATGAAACCCGACTGATCAGGATGCCGCAGGTCGGACATATATGGGAGCAGTCTATTGCTAATGTTTAGCAAACATCTTTGTGTCTGAGTTTATTAACGACAATGGGCGGTAGGAGGAGACGTCTATGGGGGGGGCCTTACGATTCAGATAGCAATGGCGGAAGGATGCCGCTCAAGCACAACTCCTCCCAGACACTCAGCAGGCGAGGTGACAGGATACCTTTGTATGTCTTATAGAGCTCTATTCCCAGCCCGCCCATCCAGGCCCAGGGCTTTATCCGAGGCCAGGGCGGAAATTACCTAGGCCAATTCCTCCACTGTGATAGGACTGTCCAATATTTCTTTGGCATCCTCACCCAGATTGGGTAGGGATATTTCCCTTAATAAGCAATCCACTGCTTCCATGGTGCAGTTGTCTGCATTTGCGTATAGTTTTTTGATAGTATGCTAGAAATACTGCATTCATCTCTTCAGTATTGGTTATACGGAGTCCCTCTGGTCTGTTCAAGCTTGTTATATATTGCGTCTCTCTCTCACCTCTGACCACCACGCCCAAAAGGCGCCCGGGTCTATCCTCCTCTCCGTATCTGCAAGCCTGAACTTGCTTTACCATAAAGTGTACCTCTAGGTCCGCCAATTCACAGACTTTTGATAGGTCACCGCCAATTAGTCCCAAGAGTGCTTTATCCCCAGATAGCCCAAATACATTCTCAAGTTTCCATAGCGTCTTTCCTAACTCACCGCGGCCCTAACTTAAGCTTCTTAGCTTACCAGATGGAGACGATATCATCATGCCTCACAACCACATTTTGAATGTCTCCCATATCGTGCCATAATTTGTCACTGACCCTTCATTTATCATGAACATTTTTCCTATTTCATCATTTAAGGTGGATGCTATTCTCCATAACGGGTGGGGTTTAGCCTTGGTTGTCAGTGCTAATGTTATCTGCACCGGTGAGTGGTCCGAGAGGGTGCGCAGCAAAATCTTGCTTCCACGGATCCTTTCCGACCACCCCCTTGATACCAACCAAAGGTCTATGCGGGATAATGCATTGTGCACAGTGGAATAATATGTGTATTCTCTGGTATTAGTATGTTCCTCTCTTCGTACATCTATGAGTGCATGTTCCGCCATAATTTGTAGCACCGTCTGGGCAGCAGATGTGACCCCCCCGATGTCTGGTGCTGGATCTATCCTTAGTGAGATCGAGGATCGTGTTGAAGTTCTGCCCCCCCCCCCCCACAAGACAGGGGTATTAACTGTTCTAAGGAGGTTGGATATGTGGGCAAAAAAGCTAGGACCATCAATGTTTGAACCATATGTGTTCACAAGTGTGATGTTCACCCATTTATAGATCCAGAGACAACAACATACCTGTTTGACCCAGGCCAAACTGTTTTGTGGGCGATCGTCGCTTGTTGTGTACCCCACACACCACTGTACATATGTTCGGAGTTTCAGTGATGGGAAGCCACTGTTTGGGTAAGGCCAATGTGATCACTGTCGTGTCTGCTCTGTTACACAAGCTTAAATAAGGTTGCTCATTCACACAGCGAATAAAGGTCGCCCCCTTCAAGGTCTATTAGGACATCACTAGGGTAGAATCTCAATGATTATGTATAAGGGTGATCAGACCTTTAGCCTGAGATGAATATGAAGTGTAGTACCTTTGTCTCCCTGTTTTGGCACCAGTTTTTGTTGCACTGTTTCAAGGGCATGCATTTCTTGTAACATCACAATATTAGGCATGTGTCGTTCAATGTAGGACCACACCTTCCCGGCTTTTATGGGGTTGTTTAAACCTTGTACCTTCCATGATATTAATGTCAGAGTTACATCTATGAGGAACTGATTCGGGAAGATCAATTTCCATGTTTTTTAAAACCTCTAAAGTGTGTTTCATGGTGTTGTGTTAGTTCGTACGCCCATCTGTGAATTTTGTTCTTTAGACCCACTTCCGATCGGTGCCAACTCCTTAGCCTTCACGCTACTCCCCTTCTCCCCCTTTCCCAACTTGTTTAACCCTTGTCCGCCACCCCCACCCGCACCATCTTCCCCAACTTGATGATGCATTGCCAAATTAACTTTGGAGTTTCCCCAGGGTGCTTTGCTGGCGACCATGGCTCTTGGTCCACCCTGATATTGCTCTGGCCTAGAACTATAACAATTTATCTGGCGTCCCTGCCAACAAGAATTTAAGATACCATAGTCTTCAGTGCATAAATCACAGATCAGCCAATCAATGTCTTCTATCTCGTTCCCTGCCACTGGGGCTCGATTTCATGTCCTAGTCTGGGACTGGCGCTAGTTCAGGTCTTGTCGCTTCCACATATGCCATTTCTTCAGCAGGGGATCCAAAAAAGTGTGCTCTTCCGCAATATTGGATTCGCATTTTTCCTGGGAATATAAGAGCGAAGGCACATGACATGCTCTCAGCAGACGCTTCACCTGGTCGTAGGTTTGTCTCTGCGCCTGGCTTCCAGCCGCAAAGTCTGGATAAATGTGGATGTTATTTGATTCGTACAACAGTGTACCCATTTCCCTTGACAGTTTCAGGATAGCGTCTCTGTCTCTATAGTTCAATATTCTTTCGATGGTGGGGTCGCAGCCTTGGGCTGAGAGTACAATGTGCCCTTTCGACACGGGATTGTGTTGAAAAGGCTGTTGAGCTGAATAGGGTCTGTAGAAGTGCTTCAACTAAGGGTTCCATTGGGCCTTTACGTGCCGACTCAGGTACTCCTATTATTCGAACATTATTACGGCTTGAGCGCGATTCTAGGTCATCGCATTTGGCCTTAATTTTGACACGTTCTGTTTTGAAGGTCACTATGTCATGGCCATGCTGGCCTACTGTGTCTTACGTAGCACTGATTCTCGTCTCTGCTTCGGTAATGCACCCACTTTCTTTTTCCAGTTTTGACTTAACGGATCCTATTGTTGTCACTATGTCGTCAAGTTTTACATTGATTTCCATGATTCTGCTTTGCATAGCATTTAGTAAGTGATCATCCCGTGTATTTGCTTCCGGTGGTTCTCCTCGCTCCATGCTAGTTGTGGGTGCCGACTCCGCACCGAGGGCTGAGGGCCAACAGAGTCCATTGGCCCTTTCTATAAGGCCAAAGGGATCACTATTGGGTCCGCTCTGTTCCACAAGCTTAAATAAGGTTGCCCGTTCACACGGCCAATCGCACAATGAAGGAGGGTGGAGCTATTCTGAATGGACCATTGTGGCTGCCATCTATATGGCCTTTCCCCAAAGCGGGGTTATCCGATTGCTGATTCTTGTTTCTCGTTCATGCAGGTGGTTCGGGAATTGCTAGTGGCTCAGGATGTCTGATCCCTGCTCGGGTGCATGTTCCGTCAAAGCTGAGTTTGCAAAATATCATGGTGGATACTGGGAGATGGCTTCACCAACCGCTTTCGTACGGGTTAGGCGGTGACTATCTGAGGGGGTATAGGCCCAGCCAACATGCGGGATGTATGGTAGTATCATTCACAACGTGCTAGGGTCCTTGGCTTATGGAAGGTTAGATCTTTCTGTTTCCCGTTGTGTTGCAGGATTGCTCATTCCAAATGCACAATGCTTCAGAGGAGGTCAGTGGCGACGCCTCGGTTGGGCCTTATGGGCATGTGAGGTTGCTGCCCGTGAGCACAGCGCCCATGGGCACGTATGAGTCTGAATCCTTACACTCTCCCCCGTTGGGTCCCATGTGGCCTGCACCCCCAAATGCCGCTGTACAATGATGTTGTGATTGGCTCTGCCCCCCTGGGGTGAGCAATAAGGCCAACTGCACTCCCCCTGCCTGGGTAGAGGTGGAAGAGTTCTGGACTGCCCAGCCACGGCACGGCGGGATGCCCCACCGTATTGGGACATTTTCATGTAGATGCAGTCCCCGTGAACATGTGAGGGCTGTTAATGCCATCTCTGGAGCGTTAATTGTATCACGCCTGATCCAGGAACCGGATACAGTCGTGTGACTCACCCACCGTTCAGCCGCTGGGCCATCCGCCGCATCCACTCCAAGGATTAAGGTAGGATGGCCAGCACCAGCGGCAGGCGGTCCCGCCCCGCAGCCCAGCGGCGGGTGTCCACAGGCAGGTGCATCTGTAGAGAGACAGGTCGCTCCAGTGAAATGCCAGATTTGTTGTATGTAGCCGGTACTCATGCCCCGCAGGGTCGAGGTCCAGACTGTGCAGGGCTCTTCAGCTGTAATCTGTGCTCCCTGGCTCATTGGAAAAGGCTCATCCAGCCACCATGGAAGCTAGGATCGGCCGCACTAGCACACAGCAGTGCAGAAAATTGGAGTAGCCGTCGCAGGGCGCAGATGTGCTCAAGGAGTTGCAGACTCAGCCAACTGGTGCACAGCTCCGTTATCTTCCTCACGAGCCGTTGCTGAAATGTTCGCAGACACGCCAAAGGATGTCTGGCCACAGGATTTTTGTTGGAGCCAGAGGTTCGTTATTAGGCGGCCATTTTCTGGCTTCTCAACAGTGCTCCCCTGGTTTCCATTTTCAATGAATCTATCCACATATCTTTCTTGGGGCCATATACCATTGTATTTGGGTCAAATGTACTCTGTGCCCCTAGTGTCTGGTATGGGCCATTGTACATTTCATTTTGATTGTTGTTTAGGCCTGACATATAGTGGCGAAATCCCACTCTGGGAGAATTACCCAAATATCTAGGGCTAATGTAAGAATCGCTATTACTGGGATCAATCGATTGAAACATAGGAGTTTGGGGTGATGTCCTCAGTGGAGGCATGCCCCTTTGACGAGGTGTCATGTTGTTTCTTGCCTGAGTTTGGGTTGATTCTAGCGGCATATTTACAGATTTTACCTCCAAAATCGCTGGCGTGAGTTCTTTGGTTTTGACTAATTATTCTTAGGTCCTTCTTCTCTCTGACCAAACATCACCTCATATAGTTTGGTCCCTTGTTCTATTATCCATTCTAGTGGGTTTCCCTGTCAAATTCACAAATTCACTGGGATACAATTTCTTTTTGGAGTCCATAAAAGTATGCAGTCTTACATTCTACAGAGTTAGGGTTAAAGGCCACATCAAAGTGTGAAAATGCTCTTTTCAAATTTTGGAGGTATTGGCAAGGGGACATATCTGGCTTCGCCATCATATATAAGCTGCTATTTTGACATCCTGTAAAGACTGATAAGGTGAGAATTGATGTCTAACCTCTTTCTCAAAGTCCGCCCATGACAAATGTTCCTATTCATTGAGACCACGAATTACACTAGCAGCTGCTGAATCTAGGATTAGGTGAAAGTATTGTCTATGTTGTTCCCTAGGTATCTGGAGGGCTTTAAATATATCATGAACGGTTTATAAATAGTCTTGCATGCAGCAATCACCTCCCTTTTGCATGGTTTAATCAAAGTCTTGATAGACTTCATAATGTGTACAGGACTACATGATGAATTCTGATGTGTGTCATTTTGTCACTCATTTCTGTTCTCTTGTGGGCAGGAATGCGTGTGAATTTTTTCCCGGTGATCCAGACCTCACCATTGGGTTATAACCAGGCCTGGTCACAGGCAGAACTGTTGGTACATTGTTTCCTTGGCCATAACTGCGATTGAGTTTGGTTCCATTGAATGTAGTACCTTGTCGCCTTTCCTGGGACTTAAGACTAAATATTTGCTGTTCTAAGTTCTTACACTGTCTATGAAGCTCTTTTGCCTCATAACAGAGATCAGAATTCTCATCCCTGACCTTATTGATTATTGCTTGCAATTCATTGATTTGTGTCTGATACTGATTAAGTGCATTGTCCTTTTTGTCATTTTCTTCCAGTAATTTAAATATCTCCTGTTCCATAGCATGGAATTCTCTATCTCCCGATTATCTTCTCTAAGGTTTGTATTTCCGAAATAGCAACGTCTTTGTCTTGTGTTATTTCATCTAAAATTGCTTTTAAGTGGGTTCATTCTTGCTCACTCTCATTAAATTGTTTATCTCTTTGAGCCAATTGAGTAGCCATATTGCTGCATTTATCTTGAAATTCCATGTTTATGTTTATTGAATTTATATAGCGCTTTAAGTCAAAGCGCTTTACAATATAACAGGTAAAAAGATGAGAGAAACCTATATACAAGCATGAACAGGTAATTAGAACAATAAGTAGAACTATTTACAAGGGGGGCAGGGGGATAGGGTAGAGGAGGGGGTAGGAGAAGGGAGTAATGGTGTAGGATTTGAGGTAGGGGGAGGGAGAGGGGAGTGGAAGGGGAAGCATATATACAAGCATGAACAGGTCATTAGAACAATAAGTAGAACTATTTACAAGGGGGAAAGGGAGGGTGGGGATAGGATAGAGGAGGGGGTAGGAGAAGGGAGTTACGGTGCAGGATTTGAGGTATGGGGCGATAGACGGGGGAGGGGAAGGGAAGGGAGAGTGATCTGGTGTCCTCGTTGCCTTTTTTAAAAAATAACTTTATTTATTGAGGGGAACAATTCACAGCAACAGTTCTCATAAACAGTACAGTATAGCATATGTATAATATCGACAATGGCATATATCTGTGGCAATAAGACAGGTATCGTCACCTAAGGCGACGGGGTAGGTGTTACATCGGCATCGGACCTCAAATCACATAAATACAAACGTAGTAGCGACCATATATCTTTAGGACGACAGCGTGTCAGGACTGATAAAACAGAGTTCCTCGTCATTGTTCACCATACACAAGTCTTTCAGGAAATTGGATCGGGTAGGCCCTGCAGTGGATTTCCAACATTTAAGGATACAGCATTTGGCAATAATACATGAGATGTTAAATAGTCTCCTCATAGTCTCCTTCACCTTCCCAATGTCACCAAGCAGGTATTTTAGGGGGGACAGGGCGGCTGGGATCGCGGTTATCTCCTCAAGGAGCTCAGCCACTTCTCGCCAAAAGTTCGCGATAACAGGGCACGACCAGTACATATGATATGCCCCAGCATCAGGAGCGCCACATTTCAAACATGTCCCTGTGCAACCCTCCACAAACTTAGCCAGTCTGGCCGGGGAGTAATGTAGCTGGTTCAGTATTTTAAATTGGATCAGTCGGAGTCCAGAGTTCATGGAGACCGATTTGGTGAGTTGACAATATCGGGCCCATCTCAGGTCATCGATCTGAGTACCCACATCCCGCTCCCAGGTTTCTCTGATAGTGTTTCGTGAGGGGGAGTGTGATTGCACCAGGGTGTATAGCGACGGGATTCCCTTATCATGGTCGCCGTCGTCACCATAGCTCTGATACACTCATGTGCCTGGGGTTCTACCAGGAAGGAAGGCCATTTGGCAGCAAAAGCGGTTCTCATACGGTAGTATTGAAGGCGTTTAAGCTGACCCCCTCCCACCGCCCCCGTGAAATCTGCAAGTTCACAAAACGTGCCATCAGGGAACATAACTCGTAACCTGAAGAGTTTATTCAGGTCCCAGGTTCGCTGAAGGGTCTTGTCGAAGGTCGGGGAAACACTGGAAAAATTCCACAGGGGTATATCTGGGTCATAGGGAACCTCCAGGCCAATCCTTTTATAGATCCTGGACCACGCCCATGTAGTGACGTATACCGGGTCGAAAGGGCAGTTGTTACTATAGGTGGGGTTCAAAAGAACCTAGCGTATATCATTAGGGCGGACTGCGTGCTTTTCGAGAGGAATGTGTGGGGCTGTGTCCTCGGGGTCAAACCAATGTTTTACGAATTGTGCCTGTGCTGCTATACAATACAATTCAAAATCAGGGGCCGCAATACCACCCTGTGAGTATGGCTCCACCACTTTATCCCACCCCAACCTAGCAGTTTTACCGTTCCAAATAAAGGAAGATGCCAGTGACCTAAGTTTGACAAAAAAGGGTTTACCGGGCCAGATCGGGATGTTATTGAAGAGATACAGGAGTTTGGGTAATACTACCATTTTAAGTAGGGCCACTCGGCCGTACAGGGACAGAGGGAGATTAGCCCAAAGGTGGAGCTTGGTCGAAAGGGTGAGAAGTAGTTTGCCATGATTGTGTGAGTGCAGCAGCTGTCTATCTCTAGCCATCATTATTCCCAGGTATCTCACCAGCGTGGGGGCAGGATTAAACCCTGTGATGCAAGATAGCTCACCCGTATTAGGGGTCAAAGGAAAGATTTCAGATTTGGGGACATTGATTTTATATCCCGAGTATTCCGAGAACTTGTGTATGTCAGCCATAATGTGTTGCACATTCTCAGGTGGGTCCCGGACATACAACAGTGTATCGTCCGCATACAGAGATATGATCTGGGGAGGGCCAGTCATCCTGAGTCCTCTATGCGAGTGGTGTTGAAGAATATATTCCACCATTGGTTCAATAGTGAGGGCAAATAGGATGGGGGAAAATGGGCAGGCTGCCTGGTCCCCCTGTGCAGATGGAAAGAAGGGGACAGGGTGTTATTGGTTAGGACCTTGGCGGATGGTTGAGAATATAGCAGCCGAACGCATTTAATAAAATACGGTCCAAGTCCAAACCTCTCGAGTACAAGGAAGAGGTATGTCCAGGAGACAGAATCAAAGGCCTTTTTGGCATCGAGGGCCACTACGGCCGCCCTTGTCTCCGGGTCTATTTGCGCCAGCACATTGAACAGTCGTCGAAGGTTTAAAGCCGTGGATCTAGTTGGTATGAAGCCAGCTTGATCAGGGTGGACCAGGATTGGCATGTACGGAAGGAGCCTGGTGGCCAGTACTTTAGCAAAGATTTTCGCATCGGTATTGATTAGGGAGAAGGGCCTGTAGGATGCCATATCTTGTGCTGGTCTACGTGGCTTCAGAAGGACCGTAATAACTGCCTCACGCATCGAGTCTAGAAGGACACCACAATTCATGGCCTCCTCCCATACTTTAAATAACAGCGGGGCCAATACGCCTTGAAATTGCTTGTACAGTTCGGCAGTCAGGCCATCCAAGCCAGGGGCGCGGCCACCAGATAAAGATTTAATGTCCTCGTTTAGTTCTTCAATAGTCACGGGTTGATCTAAAATGTTTTGCGTCGTTTCAATGAGTGTTAGGAGATCAAGGGAGTCTAGATACCCGAACGTGTCTTCCCTGGTTTTAACATTGTGATCAGAGTATAAAGCGGAGTAAAAATCCGCAAAAGTAGTGTTGATATCACATTCTATATTGACCGTGACCCCAGCTGGGTTCTGGATACTAGCATTTAGATTAAGGTGCATATCTGTTTTAAGCAAGTTGGCCAGAAATTTCCCCGCCCTATTGCTCTCCCCGTATCTGCGGGCCTTAGCCGGGGCAGCCATGTACAAAACTTCCCTATTGGCTAGTTCATTAAATTCCTTGAGGGAAGCGTGTATCTTAGACAGGGTTTCCTTGTTCAATGTGGCACTATATTCCGTCTGGAGTGTATCTATTGCGGCTTCAGCCACACCCAGGTCCCTCCTCACCACTCTCAGCATACCTGTAGATTTACCCAGTATAGTACCCCGGACCCAAACCCTGAATGCCTCCCACAGGATAGCATAGGTGCTCACCGAACCCTCGTTCAACTCCAAAAACTCCTCGATTTCAGTATGTAATGCTTCACAGATATTGGGGTCCCTAAGAATTGCAGAGGGCATCCTCCACCTCTTAGTCGGAGGCGGGGAGTCACCCAGGCTGATGTCCAGCGTTATTGGTGAGTGGTCTGAGAGCGTGCGGGGGTGTATTGCACCGTCATTGATCTCAGCGGAGAGGGACGAGCTAATAAGCCAATAATCTATATGGGAGTGGGAGTCGTGAACAGATGAGTAGAAAGTGAATTTCTTCTCAAGTGGACACAACGTGCGCCATGCGTCAATTATGTTAATCTTTTCCATCATCTGTTTAACGGCTAGAGCCGCTTTGGACTGGGCCCTGGGGGACGTAGATGAGCGGTCCAAGGAGTGATCGAGGATCATATTGAAATCTCCGCCCCATATTATTTGCGCCTCTATCGATGTGGACATCATGTCAAGGATTGCGCGATAAAATAGCGGGTCATCAATATTAGGACCATATGTATTAATTAACAGGATTTGCCGTCCCACCACCTCCCCCATACCAACATGTATCTACCCAAAGGGTCTATCTTACTAGCAAGATACCTGAAGCACAGCTTGGAGTGTATAAGCGTCAGGACTCCCCTGGATTGTGTTGAATATTCTGTGAAGTACCTATGGGGGCCCCAACGTGGAAGGAATTTATTGTTGATACTCCCCATCGCATGTGTCTCCTGTATCAGAAGGATATGGGGATAATAGCCTGTAATGTATGCAGCAATTTTCCTTGCCTTGACTGGGTTGTTGAGACCCCGAATGTTCCAAGAAAGTAGTCAAATGTTCAACCCACCCTTAGCCTGAGCCATAGCTGCCTATCATTTGCCAAGCATGGCGCCACTGTCTCAAGTTTTGGAAGAGTCTCGCTGAAGAACAGTCCCCTGATTTTAACTTTATAACATCCCCAACCATGCCTGGCAGAGTACCAGGACACACTCTTACCCGCTTCCCCTTCCAAACCCCACCCTCATCATCAACCCCAACCCGATGATGTATCCCATCAACTTGGGAAGTCTCCTGGGGGTGTGAGCTGTACTCACGTGACCGAACACCATGTGGGGGGGCTCACGGCCCTACAACAATATATGGTGGACAAGGCCATCTCGCCGTCGACGGGTTATCAAACTTATGGTAAGGCAGTGTAGAGCAAGTCCCTTCAGCCAGCATGGTCGTCCTGTTCTGGCACCCGCAGGGGCGGCAGGTTATGGTTAGCTTCCCGGTTCCCCGGGGGAAGGAGGATTGAGGCCACGACATACATCACGTAGGATTGTCGAAAAAGTGTGCGCGGCCTCCGTGTTGGATGCGCATTTTAGTGGGGAAGACAAGCGCATATGGGATCTGGCGTAGTCTCAGCTGTCTCTTGACCGGTTCGTAGGATCTTCTCAGTGTCTGCACATTGGTCGAAAAGTCCGGATATATGTGTATCCTGTTTTCTTTGTAATACAGGGATCCTTTTTCTCTGGAAAGCCTCAGGATAGCATCTCTATCTCTATAATTCAGAAGTCGGGCAATGATCGTGCGGGGCGGCGCTTCAGGCTTAGGAGGGGAGGCCAGGGTGCAATGGGCCCGCTCCACGAGGAAATGATCGGAGAAAGCATCGGGCCCAGGAGGGATTTCAGGAGGTTTTCCACATGGCGCTCTATGGAGCCCTTACCAAAGGATTCGGCTACTCCGACCAGGCGGATATTGTTTCTCCTGGAGCGAGATTCCAAGTCCTCGCACTTGTTCAGGGTTTTCTGCAGGACTCCCTTCAACTGGGTGATATCACGGCTATGTTGTGCTATCGAGTCCTCATTAACTCCAATCCTGTTCTCCGCCTCCGTAGTGCGAGCACTTTCCTTATCAACCCTAGCCTTCAAAGAGCTGATCGTGGCCTCTATGTCGTCCAGTTTGCTGTTCACCGCCAGGAATCCACTTTGGACCATTGTTAGTAGTTTTTCCACTCTCATGTCCTTTGGAGATTCCAACTGGCTGCCCGAGGACTCAGTGGGTGTCTCGGCAGGCCCATGCGGCTGGGAGCTGGCAAAGGAGTTCATCGGACCAGTTTTCTTGGAGCCCATAATTTATTTCTTGCTGCGGCCCATGTGTCAACTCTGTTGGGTTGTGTTGCGTCTGCCCACGTTCTGGCGCCCAGTGATAGGTAGTTGTTGACGATCTTTGGCACTCAGTATGGCGTACACCGCTTATGAATATATAAGAGAAAGGCACCAGGGCACCCACCTTATGGTGTTATCGGCAGGCCCCAGCAAGTGAATGCAACCGGTCCGCTGCCGTCGACAGGCCCGACCCGGCAGACAGTCAAGGATCAATCCGCGGGGCAGTAGCGGCACAGGGAACGGGATGACAATCCCGACGAAAAGAGCAATGTTCCGTCCGGAACAGGCGTGCGGTGTATACCCAGGAGAAGGATCAAGGGCCAACGGGATATGTCCACCGGCAACTCAGAAAGGTGCGGAGCGCAGCCCCTCCCCCTTCCGGCCTGCACACGAGCCAGCACCCCCGGCCGTCGCGTGATTTCTCCTGGAGCCGTGGGCCGGATACGCCTCCGCTGCATTCACGGTATAAGTTTGCAGTCCGATTTCTCAGGATTGAGCAGGCGTTTCTACATGAAAATCGGTGGAGTGATGCCGCAGGCTCTCCACCGCCGAATGCAGGTGTTTATTGGCGTGTAGGCGGTCCTGAACAGGATTAATTTATAATAGGATATATTACAGGCCGGAGCTCTCCCCTCAGGCGGCCATTTCCGTTGTGCGCAACAGCGCCCCCCTCGTCCTCATTGCCTTTAAGTAGTATGTGTTAATAATTTAAGGTCAGAGGGGAAGGAGAGAGGATGGGGGAAAGGAGGGGGGCAAGGGAAGGGGAGGAGGGGAAGGGAAGGGAAGCTGTTACAAAAGCTTAAATAAGGTTGCTCATTCACACAGCGAATAAAGGTCGCCCCCCTCTAGGGCTATTAGGACATCACTAGGGTAGAATCTCAATGATTATATATAAGCGTGATCACACCTTTAGCCTGAGATGAATATGAAGTGTAGTATCTTTGTCGGCCCTGTTTTGGCACCAGTTTTTGTTGCACTGTTTCAAGGGCATGCATTTCTTGTAACATCACGATATTAGGCGTGTGTCGTTCAATGTAGGACCACACCTTCCCGGCTTTTATGGGGTTGTTTAAACCTTGAACCTTCCATGATATTAATGTCAGAGTTACATCTATGAGGAACTGATTCGGGAAGATCAATTTCCCTGTTTTTCAAAACCTCTAAAGTGTGTTTCATGGTGTTGTGTTAGTTTGTACGCCCATCTGTGAATTTTGTTCTTTAGACCCACTTCCGAGCGGTGCCAACTCCTTAGCCTTCCCGCTACTCCCCTTCTCCCCCCTTTCCCAACTGGTTTAACCCTTGTCCGCCACCCCACCCGCACCATCTTCCCCAACTTGATGATGCCTTCCCAACTTAACTTTGGAGTTTCCCCAGGGCGCTTTGCTGGCGACCATAGCTCTTGGTCCACCCCGATATTGCTCCGGCCCAGAACTATAACAATTTATCTGGTATATAACTAAGATACCATAGTCCTCAGTGCATCAATCACAGATCAGCCAATCAATGTCTTCTATCTCGTTCCCTGCCACTGGGGCTCGATTTCATGTCCTCGTCTGGGACTGGCGCTAGTTCAGGGCTTGTCGCTTCCACATATGCCATTTCTTCAGCAGGGGATCCAAAAAAGTGTGCTCTTCCGCAATATTGGATTCGCATTTTTGCTGGGAATATAAGAGCAAAGGCACATGACATGCTCTCAGCAGACGTTTCACCGGGTCGTAGGTTTGTCTCTGCGCCTGGACTCCAGCCGCAAAGTCTGGATAAATGTGGATGTTAGTTGATTTGTACCACAGTGTACCCATTTCCCTTGACAGTTTCAGGATAGCGTCTCTGTCTCTATAGTTCAATATTCTTGCTATGGTGGGGTTGCAGCCTTGGGCTGAGAGTGCGATGTGCCCTTTCGACACGGGATTGTGTTGAAAAGGCGGTTTAGGTGAATAGGGTCTGTAGGAGTCCTTCAACTAAGGGTTCCATTGGGCCTTTACATGTCGACTCGGGTACTCCTATTATTTGAACATTATTACGGCTTGAGCGCGATTCTAGGTCGTCGCATTTGGCCTTAATTTTGACAAGTTCTATTTTGAAGGTCACTATGTCGTGGCCATGCTGGCCTACTGTGTCTTACGTAGCACGGATTCTCGTCTCTGCTTCGGTAATGCACCCCCTTTCTTTTTCCAGTTTTGACTTAAGGGATCCTATTGTCACTATGTCGTCAAGTTTTACGTTGATTGCCATGAATCTGCTTTGCATAGCATTTAGTAGGTGATCATCCTGTGTATTTGCTTCCGGTGGTTCTCCTCGCTCCATGCTAGTTGTGGGCGCCGACTCCGTGCCGAGGGCTGGGGGTCCACAGAGTTCGTTGGCCCATTCTATAAGGCCAAAGTGATCACTATCGGGTCCGCTCTGTTCCACAAGCTTAAATAAGGTTGCCCGTTCACACGGCGAATCGCACAATGACGGAGGGTGGAGCTATTCTGAATGGACCATTGTGGCTGCCATCTATATGGCCTTTCCCCAAAGCGGGGTTATCCGATTGCTGATTCTTATTTATCGTTCATGCAGGTGGTTCGGGAATTGCTAGTGGCTCAGGATGTCTGATCCCTGCTCGGGTGCATGTTCCGTCAAAGCTGAGTTTGCAAAATATCATGGTGGATACTGGGAGCTGGCTTCGCCAAACGCTTTCGTACGGGTTAGGCGGTGACTATCTGAGTAGGTATAGGCCCAGCCAACATGCGGGATGTATGGTAGTATCATTCACCACGTGCTAGGGTCCATGGCTTATGGGAGGTTAGATCTTTCTGTTTCCCGTTGTGTTGCAGGATTGCTCAGTCCAAATGCACAATGCTTCAGAGGAGGTCAGTGGCGACGCCTCGGTTGGGCCTTATGGACATGTGAGGTTGCTGCCCGTGAGCACAGCCCCCATGGGCACGTATGAGTCTGAATCCTTACACTCTTCCCCGTTGGGTCCCATGTGGCCTGCACCCCCTGGATGCTGCTGTACAATGATGTTGTGATTGGCTCTGCCCCCCCTGGGGTGAGCAATAAGGCCAGCTGCACTCCCCCTGCCTGGGTAGAGGTGGAAGAGTTCTGGACTGCCCAGCCACGGCACGGAGGGATGCCCCACCGTATTGGGACATTTTCATGTAGATGCAGTCCCCGTGAACATGTGAGGGCTGTTAATGCTATCTCTGGAGCGTTAATTGTATCACCCCTGATCCAAGAGCCGAATAGAGTGGTGTGACTCACCCACCGTTCAGCCGCTGGGCCATCCGCCGCATCCAGTCCAAGGATTAAGGTAGGATGGCCAGTGCCAGCCGCAGGCCGTCCCGCCCCGCAGCCGAGGGGCGGGTGTCCACAGGCAGGTGCATCTGTAGAGACACAGGTCGCTCCAGTGAAATGTCAGATTTGTTGTATGTAGCCGGTACTCAAGCCCCGCAGGTTCGGGGTCTGGACTGTGCAGGTCTCTTCAGCTGTAATCCGTGCTCCCCGGCTCGTCGGAACAGGCTCATCCAGCCACCATGGAAGCTAGGATCGGCGCACTAGCACACAGCAGTGCAGCAAATTGGAGTGGCCGTTGCAGGGCGCAGATGTGCTCAAAGAGTTTCAGACTCAGCCAGCTGGTGCACAGCTCCTTTATCTTCCTCACGAGCCATTGCTGAAATGTTCGGCAGGCACACCAAAGGATCTCTGTCCACAGGATTTTTGTTGGAGCCAGAGGTTCGTTATTAGGCGGCCATTTTCTGGCTTCTCAACAGCACTCCCCTGGTTTCCATTTTCAATGAATCTATCAACATATCTTTCTTGGTGGCCATATACCATTATATTAGGGTCAAATGTACTCTGTGTCCCTAGTCTCTGGTATGGGCCATTGTACATTTGATTGATTGTTATTTAGGCCTGACATATAGTGGCGAAATCCGACTCTGGGAGAATTACCCAAATATCTAGGGTAATGTAAGAATCCCTATTGTTGGAATCAATGGATTGAAACATAGGAGTTTGGAGTGATGTCCTCAGTGGAGGCATGCACCTTTGATGAGGTGTCATGTTGTTTCTTGCCTGAGTTTGGGTTGATTCTAGCAGCATCTTTACAGATTTTACCTCCAAAATCGCTGCCGTGGGTTCTTTGGTTTTGACTCCTTATTCTTAGGTCCTTCCTGTCTCTGACCAAACATCACTTCATATCGTTTGGTCCCCTATTCTATTATCCATTCTAGTGGGTTTTCCCTGTCAAATTCGCAAATTCACTGGGATACAATTTCTTTTTGGAGTCCATAAAAGTATACAGTCTTAAATTCTACAGAGTTAGGGTTAAAGGCCACATCAAAGTGCGAAAATGCTCTTTTCAAATTTTGGAGGTATTGGCAAGGGGACATATCTACACGACTACATGAGGAATTCTGATGTGTGTCATTTTGTCACTCATTTCTGTTCTCTTGTGGGCAGGAATGCGTGTGAATATTTGCCGGTGATCCAGACCTCACCATTGGGTTATAACCAGGTGTGGCCACAGGCAGAGCTGTTGGTACATTGTTTCCTTGGCCATAACTGCGATTGAGTTTGGTTCCATTGAATGTAGTACCTTGTCGCCTTTCCTGGGACTTAAGACTAAATATTTGCTGTTCTAAGTTCTTACGCTGTCTATGAAGCTCTTTTGCCTCATGACAGAGATGAGAATTCTCATCCCTGACCTTATTGATTATTGCTTGCAATTCATTGATTTGTGTCTGATACTGATTAAGTGCATTGTCCTTTTTGTCATTATCTTCCAGTAATTTAAATATCTCCTGTTCCATAGCATGGAATTCTCTATCTCCCGATTATCTTCTGTAAGGTTTGTATTTCCGAAATAGCAACGTCTTTGTCTTGTGTTATTTCATCTAAAATTGCTTTTAAGTGGGTTCATTCTTACTCACTCTCATTAAATTGTTTATCTCTCAGAGCCAATTGAGTAGCCATATTGCTGCATTTAGCTTGAAATTCCATGTTTATGTTTATTGAATTTATATAGCGCTTTAAGCCAAAGCGCTTTACAATATAACAGGTATAAAAGTGAGAGAAACATATATACAAGCGTGAACAGGTAATTAGAACAATAAGTAGAACTATTTACAAGGGGGGAGGGGAATAGGGTAGAGGAGGGGGTAGGAGAAGAGAGTAATGCTGTAGGATCTGAGGTGGGGGGGAGGGACAGGGGAGGGGAAGGAGAAGCATATATACAAGCATGAACAGGTAATTAGAACAATAAGTAGAACTATTTACAAGGGGGAAAGGGAGGGTGGGGATAGGGTAGAGGAGGGGGTAGGAGAAGGGAATTTACGGTGTAGGATTTGAGGTATGGGGCGATGGACGGGGGAGGTGAAGGGAACGGAGAGTGATCTGGTGTCATTGCCTTTAAGTAGTGTGTGTTACTAATTTAAGGTCAGAGGGGAAGGAGAGAAGATGGGGGAAAGGAGGGGGCAAGGGAAGGGGAGGAGGGATAGGGAAGGGAACTCAGGGGGGAGTGTAGAAGATGAGCTTTCAAGGAGTGGTAGAAGGATGAGTAGGTAGGGGTGGAGCGGATGGAGAGCGGGAGGGAGTTCCAGTGTAGGGGGGCCAAGAGTTGGAAGGAGCGGAAGCATGAGGAGGCACATGGGGCTGGGTCTAGCTCCCTCTGTTTTAATTCTGCTTTTAACTACTGCACCTGATTACATAAATTGTCCAAACTACATTGTAACTTGCTAATAACTTGCTAATAACTTCACTGTCATTCCCTTGCATCTTTATGGACTTGTGCAGCGGGAACCACAATTTTGCGCATAATCTGATGATGCAGTCTTTCTCATCCTTGCGTTCTGGACCACACCTGCACAATGCTTCCTTCATCAAAAATGTTTTCAATTGCCTCCCGTTCTACCTCTGTGGTAATTTTTTCTTTCCATATTGTTGCATTTTCTGAGGGCCAAACTGCGTGAGCATAAAGCTTTGCCTCAAGATAGTTTGCGAATTCAGAAAACTCAGCCTGGATTTGGGACATGGGGACACTATTACCAATGGCACTATAATGAGAATCAGATTAGCACAAAATACTGCGCTACCTCACAGCACTAATTCAATTAATGAGTGCACAATATGTTTATGCTTTAGAATGCAAAGCCACACCCAGTAACTGTTTTAAAGTTTCCCATTGGGCACGCGCTAAATATGTTGGATATATATTTTAGGGTTATATCTATTACTTTGTGGTATTTTTTATTATGGTGGTATTTGCTGATATTTTATAATACTTGGCAATATATTGCGGTAACTTGTTGGAGTATTCTTATGGTGGTGAGACTTATTTCCGAATACTGCTTAATTATTTTTACCAGGGTCACTAACAACAAACAAAATACTGGACTTGTTTCACTATGCATAGATGGCTCATGCCCTCCTGTGGTACCTTATGTACAAAACCACAATACGCCTTTTTGTGTAAAGCATGCAATTGAAATACTGCACATTCATTAAATGTCTAGATAAAGAGCTCATGGTGGCTTCTTTACTTTGAGATATTTCTTACTGCCCATATGTCTCCCTAGACATGTCAAATGAAATGGACTGAATGGGGAATAAATGTAATGAGACTAAGTTACTTTTGAATCTGTCTCTTTTTGTTATAAAATAAAAATATGCAAGTTACACAGAATGACACTTATGCCCACATTGCATTTCATATCTTCTGGCAATAGCTTTGAGCGCTTTATCTGTGCAGAGTCTTTGACCTTGTTAAATTTCGCAAGAGAATATACTTTTAAAAAAAACATAGTACGACTTTGAGAAATATAAACACAGGATTACAAGCACCTTAAAAATAGACAGCACCTAAAATGAAGTGAACTACTTAACCTACACTACTTGGTCTAATTCATAACAGCAGCCTCTCACTTAACTTCATATTTACCTAGATTTGTTAGCTGTATTTCTGATTAATTTTGGCATGGACATTTTCCCCAATATTTCCGCCTGCCTCGCACAGGGCCAATCCAGATAAGAACAGCTTCAACATCAGACAGCTTGCCAGCACTGAATTCTGTCTGATGAGCCATCCCTCCACTCCTTCGTCTCCCAGTGCCCGAAGATGAATGAATGATGGTCTGTCTCAAAATCCTTTTTGACAAACCCCTTTGTCAATCAAGGAAAACACCACCCCTTGAGCAAATCATTCCACTGAAATGGCAAGTGATTTCATTGCTGGAGAGCAAAAGATACATCTTTCTTGCGCTTCCTGCCCTAATACAATGCCCTGTTTTCAGTAGAACGGATCTTCACTTTTTTTTGTTGATCACGCAGTGCAGATTGAGCCTGCACGTTTAAATTTCCATTTCCAGAGCATCATGCATTTTCCCAATCAGCATTCAGCTTACTTTATCATGGACTAATTTTCACTAAATGTTATTGCGGGATTTAGTTACATGTTAACTGGGGTTGGGTTAATTAGTATGTTAATTTATGTTATTATATTTAGTGCAGCTCATTTCATTGAGACATTACCCTGAAGCAAAGTGCAACTTCAATCATGTGCTCTGTGCGTTGGCATCTATTTAATTCTGCCTGAGACTCACACTCTTGAGTCCAGTAATGAGTTTCACACCCTGGGCTCCAGTTGAAGTTCAAACTCACACTAACATGTGCATGACACAATGCTGATTTCAAATGTTAAATTTCGGAGCCCATACGCTTACAGCCTTATATGCAAATAGCTATTCCTCCTTTGTGAAAAGTACTGTGAGCTAAAAGTGATGGCTTCGGACTCCCACTGTGGGTAAAAACCACAGAACAGATTATCATGCTGCGTTCTTTCGAGAGAAGGGCGCCTGCTACCTTTTTTTTCATTTTTGTAAGGAACTTGGGGTTGGTCACCCTAAATTACCTGGGGGAACCCAGACGTGGACCCCTTGTTCACTGTGCTCAGAAAGGCACAGCTCCACCTCACTGATGAGGCCCAACAAGACTGAAACACGTGCATGGGGTTGCTGTTGGTACTCTTGTTCAAAGGAGGTTTGCTTGACATTTCGGTGCTGACTGCCTTTGTTGGCAGGACAAAGACTTATATACAAATGGATATTCCGCCTTTGTGAAAAGTACAGTGATCTAAAAGCGATGGCTGTGGGCTCTCACTGTGGGTAAAAACCACAGAACAGGTTATCATGCCACGTTCTTTTGAGAGAGGGGCACCTGCTATCTTTTTTGCATACTCCTAGACTCCCTAATATAAAAACCATCACACTACAAATTTGAATCTAACTCGCCTTCACTACTACTACACAACACTTGCTTTAAATCAGGCCACTTATTAGTTTGTTGATTCTTTCGTAATAAACAATATATGGTATACATATATTGACTACCCCTCTATATATCCTTCCCTGCTTATAGAGCTAGGACCCCATGCAAATTGACCCTCCGTCTCCTGTTTGTTTTTATTGACCCACTTCATGTTCCTTTCTACCCCCACCCGCCCCCCAAATGTCAATTGGTCAATGTTTATCTTGTTATCTTATTTAAAGTATCCACTGGTTAGACTGCTCCGATCTTTGTTATGTTTTCCTATGCACATGATTCTGGGCGAAACACCATGTCTCTTCATTAAATAATAATACAAATCCTAAAAAATGAAGAGCAACAGGAAATACATTAGTTTGTGAGACTACTGTTTTAAATTTGCCCAGTAGATGGCAATATTGTATCATTTTTTTAGCCCGATTATTGAGATCAATTATCAAGGAGAGGTTTGAAAGCGGTGTAATGTTAAGAACCTAAAAACTATCATTTTACTGTATTAATTGGTGCAGTGGAGAGAGGATTGTAGACTTAAATTAATATCCTACTACATATAAATCATACTTTCGGTGTTCCTAGACAGTTCATTTTAGCACCGACTGAGGGAAAGTAATTATTTGCATAGATATAAGGGTATTTATGGTAACACGACATTTACACAGCATTTTCTCAGCTACCTTTCGACGGGGAGATTTTCACATGGATCCCAGTAATGTTCTGTCACAAGCCCAACTGGCCTTCGTGAAATCAATATAACTATGATAGATCAAATTGAGCTTAACAATGCTTATACATTGAACTATGTTTTCCTGAAAATTCTTCCTCTGTTTGTGCCTTCATTTATTTACAAATGCCTTTTGAATCAGTGCAAAAAACCCAACGTGGGTTCTCCTAGCAGACTAAACAATCCCTAGGTGGCGAATGGGTGTAATACATGTAAATGGTATAACCAGCTGGAGCTTATTTCAAGTGATCAATTGATACTTAGCACGTTCTACTTTGGGGGAGAGCAGAACTGGTACAGCCAATGTTCTATGCCAACACGCTGTATGACTATTACTAGTTGCCTGCCTTTTGCCCTGCATATTCACACTCCCAATATGTGGCGGCGGGAGCCTGTGTGGTTGCCCCCGCCAAAATACACTCTGGAGCAAAAAGAGCTCCTCTGTGTTTGCCTGTCATTTATCCCATTTGGCCTCATGAGACCCCCCAGGGAGAGACATTGTCTCTTAAATTGTTGCCTGGAAAGTCTGGCTCAATGTGCGCTTGGAGTGTTTTTGGGGCAGCCATAGCTTCTGAAGATCTTTATGACCTCCTTACAATCAGCTTTCCTCTGAGGGGGGATCCAGGTGAGTCTTCTAAAGGAGTCCACTGCAATGAACACGTACTTGCATGTGTTAACTGCTGTCAAGGGACCCACGTGATCCATGTACCTACATTTCAATGTTGCTTCTGCCCTTTTTATTGACTTACTTGTGTGAAACGCCATTGTCGGCAAAAATGTAAAGCAATTAACTACATACTTTCTTACATCCCTTGTCAGCCCTGGCCACCAATATGTGCCCGGCAAAAGCTGAGATGTTGCAAATATGCCAAAGTGGGCAGCTAAACGTGCATGTGCAGCAGATAGCATTTTAGATCTGTCCTTATTTTAAGTACCCTTTGGACAGGGTCTATGACCTTTGTGGGTATTGCTTCAGTTCAGACTTGTATGTCAACATCAGAGTGTATGTAGCAGAGCGCATTAACACTGCCACCACATATGCTGTAGGCTGCTTTCTAGCCAACAAGTCTAGTAATGCACTACGAGAACTGTGCACGGAATCTGCTCTATGCACCTTCGTGGGCTCACCCCATTCAAGAGGATTTACCACTTGGATGTTTCCAATCTCTTCCCAAAGCTGTTTACATGCTAATGCCTTGATCTCCTGCCATCGGCTGTTGTCAGGGTGAGGTGGACAAGCCACAATATTTCAGCTTCCTCAGCCCTTTGTGAATGTGACGCGGCATTATGGGTGGATAGAGCTCACTTCCTGTCTTTTTACAGATAGTACTTAGGAATCTCTGGCTAACCTCACCGACCCCCCTCACCCCTACAAACCCCCTTTAAGAAACTCTCCGTTTAGGTGTTATAGAGAGGCAGAGAAGTGCCTATTAACCGTCAAATCCCAAGTACAATTACATAAATTAGCCATCTGACATGGAACACTAGACAAAATGGTGGATTAGCTTACTTGATTTTAAACATAGATTCCCCGTTCGTACGCTGGCTCGGTTAGTGTAAATGTACCAATGAAGCTCAACGCCACAAAATGATTGACTTTTATTGTAATGTTTAATCATAATATGAACACTCCATTGCAAAACTGTAAAAACAAAATAAGTAACATGTTAATAATTAATTATTAAAAAAGTAATTTGAACAACATGTGTTCCATGTGGATAATTTACACAAATTCATTTATCTTTTTTGAGAGTTTAAAATGTAATGAAGCCCCATGAAAAAATGCTTGAAGCGTTTCGGCCCTGGGCCCATCTCCAGAAGCCTGGAAGGGTAAAGAAGGAAAACGAATCAAGATTTTAATGTAAAGGTTCACTTTGCGAAATATCAACACCCCAACTTAAGTTATACTTGAAGTACACCTGTCCTCTGCCATTTTAAGATTGGCGAGAGGCTTGGAGGAGAGGTGCCGTGGACACTAATGAATATTGCTGTAAAATGCTCGCAGAAGGTATGTGCAGAACACATCCACCGTCAAATCCCACATTACCAAAAATGTCACCGGGCCGCCTGATCCTCGGTGACACTCTCGGTTAAGTAGAAATGTAACGCCCACATCAGGAGGAAGCACACTTTGTTAGACCCAGGCCCTAGTATTCATATACATTACATTAAGGTTAATTCGATCAGTGTTTAACGGCGCATACCTTTATTCTGTGCTTTCTGGCAGTTTTAGGAATTCGCTGTAATTATTGTGACAGTTTGTAAAAATATGCAAGTGTTGCATGTGCTTCAGCAAAGCTCACTTTGCCATCTTATGGCCAAATCCTGAATTGCTTTAGAAGAAAGGAAAGTGGAACAACATCTGCCTTATACACTTCAGAAAGAAGCCGCCTGTTTCTTCCACTGCCGACACCCCCCAAGGAGCCGGTTATTAACGCCTTTTTATGGCAGTGCTAGGAGGGTGTACAGGCAGAAGAACACCCTTGCATCCACTGCCTTGCACATATAATGGTTGGCATGGGGCTGTCAAGAGCAGAGGCGGATCTAACGGTCGCCAGGCAGACAAATGGCGACGGGGCCCCTGCCCCAGGCCCCACCCCTTCCACACAGCAAAAGGCCCTTTCTGTTGTGATGTCACTCCAGTTCGAGTTGAGTCGTGTGTGCGTTTGTTCTGCCCTTCTTTCACAGTGTCAAAGGTTTAGCCTAAAATTGTGAAAGAAGAGCAGAACTGTTCAGGGTGTGCATTTGTTATTTTGGGAATGGGGAGGCAGGCCACCAGGTATGAGTTACATGTTGGCTGTGTTGGAGGCAGGGAACCAAGTAGGGGCCAAGTGTCTTGTCTTATTCGCTAGCGCCGCGGTTTCCTTCCCTAGGTGCTACACTACAGTCCAAAGCCGTGAAGGGGACAACATTCTTGGTGGGCTTTTCTTGTGAAAAGCACCCTGAGCTGGGGACAGTCATGAATGAGAAAGCCTCCCACTCCCCCATCACGACCTGCACCAGTGAAGGGAAATGCCTGCCTTTGGCTGGATGGAGTGAACACAGGCTGCGGCCCGAACAGTGCCATCTGCACTGATGTGCGCCCTGAAGTTGGAGGCTGCCCCAAAGGAATCCCCAGGAGAGGGACCATCCCTGGCCCGGTAAGTCAGAGACTCCGGGCCCGGCTCAGAGGACCGCAGCACTGCATATAGCAGCTGCACGGCTCCCCTGCAGCACACAGGCTGCCCTCAGGGGCCCACCTCGTTACCTCTGTGGCTCTCTAACTGAGTGTGTTTCTCTATCTTTCTTGTCCTGCCCGCCTTATTCTCCCTTCCCCTCCATCGCCCTATCTCGTTTTTCATCTGTTTCTCTAGCATTCTCTGACCTGTGTTCTTCTCTAACTCCATCGCCCTCCCCCCACGACTTCCTCTTCCATCCTATGTTCCATCTTTCTTTCTCTTTACTTACTTTATACATACTACCTCTCCCTGTCTTTACTTATATTTCTTTCTCCTTCGTTCTCATCCCTTCATCTCACTTCTCCCTTGCCCCTCTCTGTCTCCCTCGCCCCTCTTTCCCATCGTCCTGCTCTTGTGACCACACTTAACTCCGCCCACCCAAAGCTCCACCTCCATGACCCGCCCACCTAGGGCCCACACCAGGTGCTCCCCACGGGGCCCTTTGCCTTAAATCTGCCACTGGTCAAGAGGTAAAGTACGGCAATAACACGTTGCCTAAAAGTGGCGCATTATAATCCAATCCGCCGTTTTCGGATTTCAATTGAATGAAGTGCAATGAAGTGCAATTTAGAAAAACTTCACTCCTCTAAGCAAAGACCCTTTTCCAATTTTGCATGGACCCAATCAGGCCCTAAATCTTAATCACTTTCAGACCCGATTCTCAACGAGGTGTTAATTACCGAAAAAGCCCTATACAGACTTTCTGACATTTTCGGTAATTAACACCTATTCTGAAGAATGCGCATTGTCCCGAGGTTGCACAGAAAGAGTCACTTTTGGAACGTGTGCTTAGGTTGCGAGGAGGACTGGTTGGAAACCCTCCTAGCAACCAGCATTTTCGTAAAATGTTTCTTTGCATGGCTATTTTGGTGGTGATAGGCTGAGTGACACCAGAATAGAGGAAGGGCTCAGAAGGACAGCGGGAACACACAAATAAAGTGTCTCATCAGCCATGCAGTGCACAATAGTGAGCTGTTCCTAGTGATGGGGATTCTGTCCTGAGAGGAAAGATAATCAATGAGGCAATATTCTAATCCAGAAAGGCGTTTCATGACCTTGCTGGGGAATCATAAAAAATGAATCATCTCAGCCCTCACAGTGCGGGAGGTTAGCGTGTTTTACACCCCGTCAAGTCCAATTTAGGACAACCACGTACATTAGAAGCCAACAGGAGTTGTTCTCGGCAGCACTTTGGATAAATTGCGATTATTATGAAATTTAACGAAAATGCTACAGAGACTGCAATCCGCCTGTTATCACAGAAAAGAGGTGGATTGCAGACAGTGCACTCTCGTACACTGTGCTGACGCCCAGGCCCACTTCAGAATAGGCGTGGTGCTTCGGCATCAGGAAAAGGCGCAGTGAAACGTACTGCATGCTCACGGCACCAAGATCAGAACCGGGCCACCAATGTCAGATTTATTTTCAGTCCTATATTTCTGTGTACTGAACCCAGAAGTGTTTACGCCAAAAACGTCCTGCCATGTGCACACTATTTATTTATTTTATTTTTTACATTTGTAGAGCACACTTCAGCCTGTGGGCATCGAGGCGCTGTAAACAGAGCGTAAGAAGGCTTATTTAAAGGTTGCAAAAAAGCCACCCAACAGAAAGTAGTCTTAGAAATACAGGTTACATATACATTGGTACATCAGTTAGCGAAGAAAACATACAGGTTACTTGGGATGCAAACGGAGAACCTGCAGGTTTACATGAAAAGCCTGGTTTTGATGGCCTTGCGAAAGGCACCATGAGATTCAGTTCACCTAAGGTGCAGTGGGAAGGTGTTCCAGTGGGTAGCAGCCATGGTGGGGAAGCTGGTACCTCGAGCACAAGCTTTGTTCGTTTTGGGAACAGTAATCATGTTTGTGTATGCTGTTCTGGCTGGCCTGACGGCACAGAGTTTATAGATCCTTTGGACAAGGTAAGGAGGGGCCAGGTCGTGAAGGCACTAGTGCGCCAAGGCAAGAGTTTTGAAGATGATTCTTTCCTTGACTGTAAGCCAGTGGACTTGTCTTCTGAGACCAGAGATATGGTCCCTGCGTGATAGTCCGGTGGCAGCCCTAAGGGCATTATTTTGAACTAGTTGGAGTATAGCAAGGTTTTTGCCTGAGGTTCCTATGCGTAGAGCATTGCAGTAATCAAGCCTCAAACCAATTATTGCCTTGGCGATGGTGAGGCAATACTGTTGGGAGCGGTATGGTCTCACAGCATTAAGAAGTTTCGAGTGATAGGCTAAGGAGGATGCTATGGCATTGACCTACCTATCCATGGTCAGGTTGGCATCCAAGTAGACACTGAGGGTCTTGACTGTTTGAGATACTGTTATGCTTGAGCTAAAACATGACGCTGGTGCGCAGTGCATTCTGGGGGCACTCAGAGCCATAATGGACATTTATTCCATGCCTCAGTGAAAAGCTGTATTTACTTTGCTGAGAGCTGAATTTGCTTTGCTGAAAAAACATGCTTTCCAAACCTGGTATGCAGCCAGTCAAGGACATTCTGCTGGGAAAGCTGGTTTTGTTATGTCTTGCTATGAGTTATGGAACTGTTTTCAGTGGCGTTTGTTCTTAGGAGAGGAGGAAAGCGCTTTGCTCTTTGAGGTTACTGTCGGTTGACCCAGCTGGCAACCAACAGTCACTTATCAATGCGCAAGCGCATTGCTAGAAGGTTCGAGAAATTGCCACCCATGTTTGAGGAGTGCATATATGCGGAACCCCTCAGCGGTCAGATGAGATAAGCACAAAGACCTCAGTCGGAAGGGAGACGCCTTTGTCCGACATACCTTTGGGATGTTGTGCTCTCGGCCTGGCTGTTACCGGGGTCTTCCAGCCGCTTCTGGCGAGATGAGGGATTCAGTTACGCCCACGGTGATGTATTTTCTTTTGAATTCTCTGTCTTTTCTGTGATTTATTTCTGTGTTATCACTTGTTGCTTCCAAGCTATGAATAAATAGCCGTATAAGTGCTAAATATTTTCTAAGCGTGCGTGTGGTGATAAGTCATTGCGTCGTCTACCTGCATTCAGAGTATTGGCTGTGCAACTGCGCTGGTGATTAATGACTGTCCCTGCACTCTGGGCGAGCAATACAGATACAGAGATGGGCATGTTGTCAATGGTGAAGGAGCTGCATGGCTTGTCCAGCCTGCCCAATGTGGACAGGTATCCAATCAACAGAAGTTCAGGTTTCTCAGTGTTGAGGCATAACCAGTTTTCTGCCATCCAGGATTGGATCGTAGAGTATATGGAGTTGAGGGTGTTAAGGTCAGACATATAATCTCCCGAGAGGGGGATGAGCACCTGGGTGTCATCAGCATATTTGGTGTATGAGATGCCCAGGGGGTCCAGGATTTTGAAAAGGGGCCTCGTTAAGAGATTGTAGAGGGTGGGGGCAATGCAGGACCCCTGCGGGACACCGCACTGGATGAGGTTTGGATTGGCAGAGGCTGAGTTGGAAAAAACTTTCATTGCTCTTTCCTGCAGGAATGAGGTTATCCATTTACAGGCACTGGAGGAGAAGTTAGCTGTGGTGGCAAGATGGTGGCAAAGGGTCTTATGGTCTACCAAATCAAAGGCATCAGATAGGTCCAGAAGGAGAAGTAGTGCAGGTTTTCCTGCATCTCTCAGGTTGTCCATCTGGTTTTTGAGGTCAAGGAAGGCCGTTTCGGTACCATGTCGAGGCCGGAAGCCTGATTGCCGAAGACCAAGAAGGTGGTTGTCTTCCAGGAATTTTTGCACTTGCAGGTATGCTGCTTTGACCAGGATTTTTAGTAAACAGGGGACAGTGGTGATGGGTCTGTAATTCCAAGGGACCGATGGGTCAAGGGTGGGTTTTTTAAGGAGCGGACAAACCCATGCTTCCTTAAGTCCAGCTGGGACATGGCCAGACTGGAAAGAGGCGTTAATGAAGGCAGTGATAAAGGGGACAAGGGAGGGTGCACAGTCCTTGATGACCTGTGCTGGGCAGGCATCCCCTTTGCAGTTAGACGGCTTGATTGACCTAAGGAGGGCAATGACTTCAGATTTAGTCATATCCTTAAATTGAAATAAGGGGGGTTGGTTGGTGTCAATAGCCGGTGAGGGTGAACTGTGGCTCTTGGCTATGATATTGGTAAGAGCCTTTTGGTGGGCAAGGATCTTGGTGTGCAAAGTGTCCAATTTATCGAGTATGGCCGATTGAATTTTGTTGCACTAAGCCTCGTCTTTAACAAGAGTGGGAGGAAAGGATGTAGGGGTCTCCAGCTCTCTGAAATTGGCAAATATTTCTTTGGTGCCAGATTTGGCATTAGCTATCCTTGTGTTAAAGGACAAGGCTTTGGCCTTGATGATGGTGGTCTTATATTCAGTGGACAAGGCCTTGAGAGTAGCTTTAGAGGTGTCTTTATGGTTGTTCTTCCAGGTGGTAAGTGCAGCTCTTTTTTTGGAGCGTAATTGCAGGAGCTCCTGGGTGAACCAAACATTGGCATATTTCACTTTCTTTGCTTTTTTGAGGGTGAGTGGAGCTACAATGTCGATGGCTTGAGTAATGCTCTTTTTAAAGTCACTAGCAAGTACTGTTGGGTCATTGGAGAAGGGGGGGAGCAGTGCAGGCACCAGAAGGTGTTGAGTGAGGTTCTCCTTGGTGAGAATTTTGGAGCGTCTTGAGAGTGCAGCAGGAAGAGGAACCCCCAACATGGGGGGTCCTTTGGAGGTGATGATGTCAAATGTAATGCTGTGGTGGTCAGACCAGGGAATGGGAGCGATTTCTTTGACATTTAGTGAGCAGTTGTGGTCGGAGACCCAATCTAGCGTGCAGCTTTTAGAGTGGGTGGGGGTCACGATAGCTTGGGAGAACCCAGTTGTGGAGAGAATCTTGTGTAAGGTAGTGGCGTTGGGGTCACTTGGATCATTAAGCCTGAGGTTGTGATCTCCAATGAGAATGACTTTAGATGTACTCTTTAGGTTGTGCGAAAGTGAGTGGATTAGGGCTTCTTGGAAGTCTGAGCTAGGCCCCGTAGGGCGGTAGACAACGTGGAAGGCAATGGTGCCGTTGGGTGAGAGATTGAGTTTGAGCAGAAGGTAGTCCGAACTCGGACCCAGGTTCCCTTGGAATCTCCTGACCAAGAGTGTCTCCCTAGCGATGGCAGCAACCCCGCCACCTCTGTGAAATGCATGGCCTTGTCTATAGATGGTGTCACTACATCATTTTTGTGGTCTAGGGGGTCTCTGCGGAATTTCACACATCTTCCTTTGTTCCAGATCATTTTTATATCCCGATAACGTATGGTTGATGTCTTCTGAGATTTTAGAAATGTCTGCACTTGGAGCACGTTATGAAAGCATATTTTCCAAATCCTCAGTACGTTTTAGAGGTATCCTCAAACCTCTCGGTATATGTTTCGCTTTATATTATTTGCCAAGTTTAGAAGTATGGAGTTTCTGATTAACTACTCTTCTAATGAGAAACAAATTGAATGATATTTCAACCCTGTTACCAGTCGTTGCTAACGTGCGTTCAGTGTCTTTAATCAAACTTCCTTACTGACCCTTCTCTATCCAGGCGTTAGTTCTCTGCAGGGATTTGGTTATTGCACCTGACAGACACTGCGTTGGATTCACTCCGCTTTCTACCATGCTCACTCTCACCTCTTACTCACCTACTCTCCCTTCTACTCCCCTCCATCGACTCTACGCACTTCTGCCTCCTTTCACCAATCTTTGAACCCTCAGACGTCTCTCACTCGTCTAGGCATCACCTCCAACCTTTGATGTTGCTTCTCTCTTCTTCCTCCACCTACCACTCCCACCTCTGCACTACTACTCCCCCCTCCTCCCTCCAAATACTACTCCCTTCTCAACACTTCTACTATCCCCTCCTCCCTTCAACTACTGTTACTCCCTCTTACACATCACTACTACTTCCTCCTCCATCTAATTACTAAGCTCTCTTTCAGGCTATGACTCCCTCCTTCCACTAACTATGACTACTCCCACCTCCACACTACTACAACTTCCTTCAGACTACCAACATTACTCCCTCCTACATCCAACTCCTACTTAGCCAACTTCCGTTCAACCAGTACCATATGCTTTGCACTAACTCCCTACATCGGTTCACCTTGCCAACCAAGCACGCACTTTAGCACTGAAGTACCACTTCTCACTAGCCAATACCTCAGTTCCCCAGAAGAAAATGCCTCCACACTTCACTGCTCCTTCCTTCCTCCTGCTGGTCTCTTGCTTCTCCACCTCTGACCTCATCTGAATAACACACACTGCCTGCCTCATGTTGCCTCCTTATAACCCTCACCTCTCTCTCCTGGCATTGGCTCTCTGTCCCTGGACATTCTGGCTGTGTTGTCAATACTTGGACCATGTTGAAGAAACCAAAAGTCACAATTAGCGGGCTAAGCCACACCACAATTACCACGCAGGTTTGCCTCAAAACAACAATGGTAGCCCAAGAAGACAACGGTTTTGTAGCATTGCGCATGGTCACCTGACCCCGTGACATGCGGCTGCGCATCAGGTCTGGTCACATGATCAATGTTCACATAAGCGCGTGAAGCGCGCCAATGAAAAAGTTCACGTTTGATAAGCTCCAAGTGCGGCCGTGTCCTCTGTTCGCTGGCGCGCAGGTGCGCATGCCCTGGTCCACGGTGGGGATCTGACAGGTTTGTGTTTGTTTTCTGGGGACCGGTTTAAGCGAACCCTAAGGTAAGTTTCATTCGGGAGGCATTGGGAGTACCCCACCTTACTGCCTGTTGCTTTAGAGAGTTTGCTTGCCATCGCGATTGCTCTCACTTGTCCTTGGTAACACCGTCCAGTTCTTCTGCCTGCCCTGCAGATGCCTCATCTTTTCTCTGCTGGTCTCTTTTTCTCTGCTGTGGATCAGTGAACCCTTTTGCATAGGTTTGAATGGGTATTGCAGCTTCCCCTTCCCATGCAGGGCAGTGCTAGCACTAGGCAAGGTTAGGCGCTTGCCTAAAATGTGAAAATGTTGGAGCAGCAAATGCTGCCGACGGCAAAAAGCACTTGTACATTTTTTTGCGTACAGTATTTACTCTCTCTCTCCCTCTCCCTCTCCCTCTCCCTCCCTCGACTACAAGGCACACTCTCTCAGCACTGCAGGCAGCAGGTACCGCGAGGTTCGGGTTGGGTGTGGGCATGGCAGCGCAGGGCTGTATGCCGCACCTGCGCATAGCTTTTGCCCTTGTTCAAATATTCTTTTTCTTCTGTGGACCATCTATGACCCGCCCTGCACTGTCTGCAGCCGCCATGGAGGGCGACCTGCCTGAGAGAGACTCTATCAGACACATGCACAGGCAGGTGAGGTGCCCCTATTGTTTTGTAATTGTCCTCTCTGGTCAGGGCTAGCAATAGCCGAACTGGGATAAAAAGAGAAAGCAGGTGGAAGTTTGTGGATTGCAGGCTGACAGTGCTCCAGGTCTGGCAGTTGGGGTTGCCCCACTTTCCCAGGGTTAAAAATGTGTCCCTCTAAAATGACCTTACCAGTCTCGATTGACACTTGTTGGGTCAGTGAAGGGTGGGCCAAACACACAAGACACATTGGGGCTTATAGGGCTGCACAGGTGGGTTCTTCAGGGGACAGGGCAAGTAGAGCTCCTTCTAGAAACTCAATTGTTGGTGAAACTGAGCCTGCATCAACCCGTGTTCATAGTTACTTGTTGTTTCTAGTCAGAAATCCTGCAAAATGTGTTATCTATCACACCTTTCCTCAATGCTAGGACTACCTGGCTTCATACCGAGGGTACGGCCATTTGCCGCGTGCATAGCTTAAAATCGCTTGCAATAATAATAGACGTACCATGAAGTATGAGGAGAGATGTGACCTGTCTGAAAGTGCGGCACATTGCCTGTGAGGAATCACCCAGGTGCTGTACTCCTACACAGGATTTCATGGCTTCCTTCTCTCCTGAATCATTCCTTGCAGTCAGGGATGGACTAGGGCATAACATTGTCTCGGGCACTAATGAAAAAGTGGCCCACAGTTGCAAATAGCAATTTATTCTTTAGTGACAGACCGAGTAGTACTCAAGGAGGAGGTTTTTGATCAAATGTGATGCAAATCGTGATTTTTACTGAATATTCATTCAGTAACCCTGGTCAAAACTACTAGCCACATGGTGAAGAAATGTATCAAACTGGCCCACAAGGGCCCAAAATGTGGCCCACTTTGACCCAAAAAACTGGCCCACACTAGCATTTCGTTTTTTTGGTTCGGGCATTGTCCTGTTGCCCTATAGGTCAGTCCTAGCATGCCTGTGGTAACGCTTGGTGTGTACGCTCTGAGGGCTTAATGTATGTTGATGTGTGTATGACATTGCTCTTGTCAGTTGAGGTTATAATTCACCCCGCTGCACCTTTTTAACACCACGTAAGCGCGTGTCCATGTCTCCTGGTGATGGCTGCCATGGATGTGTGGTCTTTATGAAGCATATACACTTTCATGTTCTCTTTGTTTCACAGTTAGCTATACAGCATATGGCGTCGCCCTTTTCAGTGGGTTTTAGATGGCAGTGGCTATATTTCAAAGTCTACCTCTGATATTAAAGAGGTACAATCATGTAAAGTCTGCATATGATCCAGGTGCCACTGTGAAGTGCCCGAACGTGGGTAAATAAAGGATCACGAAAGGGGAAATATATAATGGCTTTAATTGGTTTATTATATATTGAAAAGTATATATCTATGTATGGAGGAGGGAGAAGATGTATCCATCCGTCGCTGTGGCTGTTGTTTCTCAACTCGGCTTCGACATTCCGTTTCGTCACTTCTTCCCTGCATCTCGCTGTAGCACGCTCTCGGCTGGCTGCTGCATTCCAAAGAATGTTTTCTCCTGTGGACAGCGCAGATGCTACACATCTCCCTTCCTTTATGTGTAAACAAAAGAACTCAACTAACAACTCAAAATAAAGCCTATGTACACTAACACACAAAGTCTTCCATCCTTCTTGGCCTGCGATGAACTCTCCCGTATCTAGAACTACGAGACATCTCGCTGATGTGACTTGGCAAGGAAATCACTTCCGATTTGTTGGACCTTACATCCCGCACATCTTTCATTCTACATACAGCACCCTGATCTTTCCAACTACTTACATCACCTTGGCCTTTCTTTTTCTCATTCTCATGTCTCACCATCGCTCTATCTCTGTTGTCATCAGAAAGTTTTCTATCACCACATATCCATATTCTTTCAACATTCCAGATTCTACCATCTTCCGTTCTGACCGAATGTTTAAAAGCCTCCAGTACTCTGATGGGTTTGGACCACTTGCAGGGACCTTCCCTGAGAACCGGCGGTAAATTAACTCTTACCATCTTTCCCACTACAGTTTCTTTATCGAATCTGCCTATGGGTCTCTTTTCATCATATACAGATTGGTTTTTTAACTGCGTACTCCTGATATTGTCACACACCACCCCGAAGTCCTTGTTGACTCCATTGTTCTTATTGTTTAGCCACATAGGCGCCAATTTAGTGCATGCTTTCCTACCCCTGCTCAACTCAAACGGGGAAAGTCCCGTAGTGGAATGAGGTGTGAAGCGATGCGCAATAATTCTTTCCTTAACGGCTGTTTCCCAATCTATGCCGTTGGACCATGCCAATCTAATGGTCTGTTTCAACACTTTGTTGAAGCGTTCCACAGTGCCATTAGTTTGAGGGTGGTAAATGGCACTTTTTTTTGTGTAATATGGAATATTTTTTACAAAATTCTCTCATTTCTTTGGATCTAAATTGAGTGCCATTGTCTGTCAAAATACTATTAGGATAGCCTTCTCTCTCACATATGTTAGATAAGAAGTTTATTACAATGTTTCCAGTGATATTAGGTGCTATAAGTACCTCAACCCATCTAGTGAGTAGGTCAATCACTACCAGACAATACTTTTGTATCCCAGCACTGCACACTGGGCCCAACACATCCATTCCCAAATCTTTCCATGCTTTATCAGGAATTTCAGTCACCACCATGGTTTGTTTCACTCCCACACAGCTCTTGTCATTATTGTTGCAAAGGATACAATCCCTGATATGTCGCTCTATCTGCAGGTCGCATCCCGGCCACCAGTAATCATTTCTTATGCGTTGCTTGGTTTTCACCATCCCTTGGTGACCTTCATGACCTAATTCGATGACTCTTCGTCGCAAACTACTAGGTGGAATGATCTTGTCTCCTCTCATTACTATATCATTCTGAATATGCAATTCATCAGCAATAAGCCAATATTCCGAAAGATTAGCTTTCTCAAACATGGCCTTGTTCCATGAATCTTGATTGCAGATGAGTTCCTTAAGACTGTTCATAGTATTGTCATCTTTTACAGCATCACTCCATTCCATCCTTGAAATAGATGTGGACTCAATATTAAGAACATTTTCTGCATTATCATCTTCATCTACAATTTCTGAAACGTTGGTCAACCGTGACAAACAATCTGCTGTAATGTTTTTTTTCCTGGTACATATCGCACATTACAATTAAATTCCTGAAGAAGTATCACCCATCTTCTGATTCGGTTGGACACCTTGTCCAACCCTTTGGACATTATAACATGAACCAATGGTTTGTGGTCTGTACGGAACTCTACTTCATGCCCCCAAATAAAACTCCTGAATTTTTCTGCTGACTACTTTATTGCCAAGGCTTCTTTCTCTATGGCTGCATAAGATTTTTCGGCCCGTTTCAGAAGTCTTGAAGCAAATGCGATCACCATCTCTTGCCCATTATGTTCCTGCGTGACGACAGCTCCTAACCCAACATTGCTGGCATCTGTGGTGATTATGACTTTCTTATCACTACTGAAATTCTTCAAAGCAGGAGCCCTATCAATTGCATATTTAATGAATTCAAACTCCTCCTCACATTCGTTATTCCATGTAAAATTATTCTTCTTATTGATTTCACGAAGAGGAATGGTATGTACAGCAAAATCACGTACAAATTTTGAATAATATTCTGCCATGCCTAAAAACGTACGTACTTCTTCTTTAGTTCTTGGTCTGGGCATCTTCTTTATGGCATTAACTAATTGTTCTTTTGGAGATATTCCTTCAGCCGAAATCTTATGTCATAGATATTCAATTTCAGAGCAGTCAATTTTGCATTTTTCTTTGCTTAATGTCATTCCTGCTCCCCAGAGTTTTCTACACACATTTTTTAACCTTTCATCATGAAGTTTCTTACTATCAGCATGAATCAATATGTCATCCTGGAAACATATCACTCCTGGAACTCCTTCAAAAAGTTTATGCATAATCGTCTGAAAGACAGATGCTGCCGACACAAGACCAAATGGCATCCTCTTAAACTGATATAATCCATCTGGTGTAATAAATGCCGTAAGATGTTTTGACTTCTCGTGCAACTTGACTTGGTGGTAAGCTGATGTAAGATCTAGGGTGGAGAAATGACTCGAAGGCCCAATGGTAGATATTAACTCTTGAATATTGGGCAGAGGATGTCTGTCCGGTATAACACATTTATTGAGTTCTCTCATATCAATACATATTCACAGCTTTCCAGACTTTTTCCTGAGAACTACCAATGGCGACACCCATTCACTAGCGTCAATGCTTTCTATTTTGCCTTGACTTTCCATGAGTTTGATTTCCCTCTTGACTTCATCTCTCATGGATATCGGAACATTCCTTAATTTCTGAACTACAGGCGTGTGATTGGCTCTCAGCTTTATTTCATGCACATATCCACGCAGACATCCAATCCCATCACAAAACACCTCTGCCATGACATCTTCAGGGGTGTGATTCTTCACTTCGGAATCATTCTTCTGTTTATTTGGTTTATTTTGAACAGCAAACACAGATTCCTTAGCAATTGAATCTATTTTAACTTGTAGTTTGCTTTGATGAGTCCAGCTTAATAGGGGAGTTTGACCTGAGTTCGTGATGTAGATTTTCCCATTGGCTTTCCTTCCTTTGAATTTCAAACTGCCCCAAAACCACCCTATGGTATTTATTCTCACACCACCATATGCTCTAGGTTTTATATCTGTCTCATGTAGATATTCATGTCTTTTCTTATCCCAAAGTTGTTGTGGTACCAATGTATATTTTGCTCCTGTATCAATCATCATGTCTATTTCAACACCATCAATGTAGACTTTGGCCTTGGGACTATCTAGTACTTCTTCGTCTTCATCATTCATGACCATGAATACACATTCTTCACCATCATCTTGATCACTATGATCACTACTTGAATTTCCACCTATCCAGTTGGTGGACATGCTGTGTACTCTGCAACACTTGGAATAGTGTCCCTTTCCTTTACATTTACTACATATGATTTTCAATGCTGGGCATTCGGGATCGTCTGCCCAATGATTTACACTGTCGCATATGTAACATCTGCTTTGACGTTTTTTTCTTGAATTGGGAATGAAACCTTCTTTCTTGCAGTAATTACCTGGATTGTTTTTCTGATTGAACTTATATTTCCCTCTGTCAGGTTGTGGTTGATGTGACTTATTGGGCATTTTCTTTTTTATATTGGTGTTAGTTACCATAGCGATGGATTCTCTTTCATCAGTATTGTCACATGTCAATCTAGCAAGTTTTACGTTATTTGACTCTAATTGGACAGATTTCATCTTGTTCTCTAATTCTTTCACACACTCCTCGGTGTGCTCCACATCTTTTGACACTCTAAGCACAATATCTAATGAAAGATCATTCTCAGACCATAGTTTCTCCCTTACTTTCGCACTTCTGCATTCCAACATGAATTGGTCCCTTATCCTTTCGTCTAATTGCTCATTAAAATTACAGGTTTTGGCAAGTTTTCGTAAAGCAGTTACATATTTTTCAACACTTTCTCCCTCCTCTTGTGTCCTCTTGCCAAACTTGTATCTCTCCAGAATGATACTCACTTTCTTTTCATAATGTTTGTTTATTTTCTTTACAGTGCGTTCATATTCATTAATGTCCATGTCCTCATCAGTTGGAAGTTCAGGTAAGGATTCATATTTTTCTTGACCTGCAGGCCCCAAGCAATGTAATAACAATGACTTCCTCTTCTCTGCACTGCAATTCGGGCCACAGACTACTCCTGCATAATGTTCAAAAGATCGTATCCACCTCTTCCAAGGAATGGCAGGTTCATCTGCATCAGGCATAAATAATGCAGGAGGAGGTACACTGCTGAATGCCATCGCCACAGGAATGTAACAATTTATGTCAATGTCCAGATGACAATAATTTTCTTATACAGTGCACAATGGTAAATGTAAGAATAAGCAAACTTGCAAATGCTTTATGTGAGTTCCACAGAAGCTGCTGTAATTTCTGTGTATGCTGGCAATTTTAGAAATATATTTTACTCATGAGTGTCACTCCGAGAAAAATTTTACTGAAATGCAGCCACTGTAAACATAACGCTGATATAATGTAATTATGTGTGCACTTAAAGGAGTCACTTTCCCTAATAAACACAGAGCGTGTGTGTCACTTTAAATGATCTCATGCAGGAATCTCCTCCTATATGCTTTCTTTAGGCATATCTGTGACACGCATGCGTGCGGATGAATGGAAAGGGTTGCGGCACGATATGAAATCCGGAAAAGAGAGAGGTAATAAATCTCTGTGCCAAAATTGAGGTCATAAAATCATTACCGTATGAAGAATCGGGCCGCTGCAACACCCGGGCATGGGTGGAGCGGCCTCGTAACTGTCAGACTGTTTACACTGACAGTTACACAGCTCCTCGTCGCCAAATGAAGTGCCCGAACGTGGGTAAATAAAGGATCACGAAAGGGGAAATATATAATGGCTTTAATTGGTTTATTATATATTGAAAAGTATATATCTATGTATGGAGGAGGGAGAAGATGTATCCATCCGTCGCTGTGGCTGTTGTTTCTCAACTCGGCTTCGACATTCCGTTTCGTCACTTCTTCCCTGCATCTCGCTGTAGCACGCTCTCGGCTGGCTGCTGCATTCCAAAGAATGTTTTCTCCTGTGGACAGCGCAGATGCTACACACTGTTATACAATGCAAATCACTACCCATCAATGAACAGGCATGTGCCCTAAGGGGTGTGCCTCAAGTTTCAAGTGCTTGCAGGTGCACAAGTTCACAGGCTACACATACATGTCATGTTGCTTGGAGAGGAGACTGGGGAAGCCATAGAGGGCCTGATTTACAAAAGCGTTTTTGATACTTTTTATGCTGGTTACTAATGTTGGCGATTGCTACAGTTATTGCTACTGCGCCTTCAAATGACAGGGAAGCATGATGCGCTGTACCAGTGATCCTTATCGTGTAGTTTAGGAGCAACATGTTGCTCACATCACCCAAAAATGTTGCTTGCCAGTTGCTCTGGGTTATTTTATTTACTTATTCTGCGCCGGAGCCCTAAGGCTTCAGGGCGCAAAAGATAGAAAAGGAATTTCACAAGAAGACTAGATCATACTTATTTAAACAGTAGGGTCTTTAAACATTTTCAAAATGTAAGAAGGTTCCTCTCCAAGTGCAAATCCATAGCGAGCTTGTTCCAAGCCAAGGTGCCTTTACCAGAAAAGAGCAGCCATTACCTTCGACACGCTTACTCCAAGGACATAATAGGAGCATAGAATTGCTAGACCGAGTAGCTCTTGCAGATTGTTGCATGCTCATACAATCTTTTAGATACGATAGTGCTTGTCCATACAAGCATTTGTGCGTAATGGTGCTCACCTTGAAACAGATTCTGGCCTCGATAGAAAGCCAGTTTAAGTCCCTTCTGTGCACAGAAACAGGATTAGATCTGGGTATATTTTTCACAATTTGTACTGTAAGGGTGTCCCTAATAACGCTCACACCGGAATGAATACAGCCCTCTAGGGAAACAAGGCCAAGGGCGATCTTGTAAGGATAACAAGTTTAATCTTAGAAATTAGGATTGTAGCAAAGGACTCTGCTGCCTGAACGGTCTTCTCCTGTCCCTCTTCCCATTCCTTCCTGACAAAGTGGTTTCAAGCAGGGGTTTATATAGGTCCAACTTGCCATAGTGATGTCACTGGAGTTGGATCATGACTCCAGCCCAATCCCTCCTTTTTCAATAATAGGGATGTTCCAAAGCCTTCTTTCTTTGTTGTCAGCAGTTTTGGCAGGGCATGCTGTTCTACATTTTGCTAGCGATACAAAAACACACTATAGCTAATGCTTTTCCTCCATTTTGCTAACTATGCAAAACACACTGCAGCTCTGGAGACTTTTACAAACCTTGAGGCTGAGTTCAAACAAAAACGAAACATTCTTATCCATTGTTATTTGTCTTCTGCATGTGTTCCATTATACATATGTCCAAACACAGAGTTTGTCACGTGGCCATGGCACCAGATGACCTAGGAGTCAAAGGTAGCTCCTTGTAGCTGTTAGTTCAAGCCATCCTGGCTCTAGTAGGCTATAACCAGGAGCTAAATACCTCCCAGCAATTTTGAACCCTGCGCTACAGCTGGGATGCAGGATTCAGTCTCTGTATCCACTGCGCCAGAATCCTGCAACTGGTTGAAATGTGTGTAAGAGTAGCTATGCCTTGAGCTTATGTTGACGTGATGCTATTTCATAGGATTGCTCTACTCCTACAAATCTGGCCCATGCAAAAGTAGATTCTGTTGTGGCAATGAGCAAGTAGTGGATTAATATAGCAGAAAATCAATAGAGGGGCCTATATGCTTAACTGTGATTTTAATAATCTACTATATTTAGATTTCTCTACAGTTAGGAATAGAAGGGGCATCCATTTGCTCAACTTGCTGTGTTGCAGAATTTTCCTGTGGACTTGTAATTGTCCTGAAACCTGATCAGATTACTGACAGTTCACATCACTAAATAAAGGTGCCATACAATAATTAATTGACTGACAACAGAATGAGACTAATTTGCCTAACACCCTGGACTTTTTGGTCTCAAGTTTCATTTGGGAAAAGTAGTCATTTGCTCTTTCTGAAACTTGTCAAATTATGGATAAAAAGGCCGATTATCTTCAAAGCAGGGATACAAATTAAAATGTACAATCTACTAGCCAAGTCGTAGTCCTGGCCCCAAACCTCAGACCATCCGTCTCTGCTAGAGCTTGTTATAGATGAAATGTGACTGGAATCATTATGGTGCCCCGATGCTTGCTAACGATCTAACCTTGGGAATGTTTTTCTCTGACCCACTTCTCCAGGCTACCAATACAGACATTTATTCTAAACCTTCCATCCATCGCCTCTTTGGTTTTGCTATGTCACCCCAGGTAGGACTGGTATGCCCTGACGTTGGTCCTGTGCCTGCTGGGCCTATAAACCCAAGCTGCTGCTCATGGATGCCGAAACATGCCTGGGAAGGCTTGGGGTCTCGAGCAGAAGGGATGTGACCAAGCAGTTCAGGCTGGACTGCCCCTTTGGTGGTGGGACCAAGCGTGATTTGCAGATGGTCTTGCCCCTTTTGTAATGGCTTGGCAGGCGAAGAATGGTCCGGGGGGTTGCCCAAAGCAATGCCAAAGGTTAGATCTATTATAAACCTTCCATCACCTCTTTTGTTTTGCTATTACCAATACAGACTTGTCTCTCCTGGTCTGTGGAACAAGCGCGGGTGACCCTCAAGTTTCCGATCTGTGGTCCTCCCAAGAGAGAAAACCATGCATCAATATGTTAGAACTAACTGCAATTTCAAAACAAGCGAGTTTATGCAGACAATTCAGTCAGTGTTCTACACTTCTTCACCAAACCATCATGTACCACCACCCTTCTCACCCCTCACAATCACTCTGCGACTCACTCTCTCTATACTTTTACACCACAGCTCTCGAAAGAACAAACTCTCTAACCAATAAACTAGCCCCTTACACCCACCAGGCAATCCACCCACTCAACCTGCCATCCCACCACCCGCAACCGCTACCCAACCGACCTTCGACTCCTTCATTCCAATATCAACGGACCAATTTCTCAAACTTCTCTCTGCCCGCAAACCATCTGTCTCCCCGCTGGACCCCTGCCCAGCCACAACCCTCAAAGAAATGTTCACATTTACCTGCGCAGAAGAACACGTAAGAACCATCATAAACGACTCCCTCTCCTCAGGAATTTTTCCTGACGCGTTCAAAACTGTTCATGTCAAGCCTCTTCTAAAAAAACCTTCCCTCAACCCTCTCGAGCCCAAAAACTACCGCCCCATCTCAAACACCAGGTTCCTTGCCAAACTCATTGACCGAACCGCCTACTCTCAACTAAATGTCTTTGTTAAAGTCAACGATCTCCTAGACCCTGCGCAATCAGGTTTCAGAACCTGAGACGGAACCAAAACCACCCTAACCTCAATCTGGGATGACCTTAAAAACACTGCTGATTACATGGGATGCGCCGCACTAATCCTTCTTGACCTATCCGCCACCTTCAACACAATCAACCACTCAATCCTCCTTGACCGCCTCCACTCCCTGGGAATCAGAGGAAACACTCTCAAATGGATAGCATCCTTCCTCGACAATAGGAACAAAATAACCCTACTCTCCACCTATGCCTCCCACGCCTGACCAGTCAACACTGAAGTTCCACAAGGAGCTTGCCTATCAGCCCTCCTTTCTAACCTCTATATGTCCACCCTCCTTCGAATAATCCGCTCGCACAATATCCTGTGTTACAACTACGCCGATGACACACAACTATTCCTAAAACTCCCGAATTCAAAATCACACTGCCAACCCGACCTCGCTTCCTGCCACCTTAACATAGATCACTGGATGACCATAAACCACCTCTTGCTAAACCCCTCCAAAACTTTAATCATGGTATGTGGCAACACCAAACATCTTCCTTACCCGCTACCCTGGCCTTCTGCCATGGGCAACTCCCCGACACCCTCAAATTCAGTAAAAAACCTTGGAAGCACCCTGGACTCAGACCTAACCCTCTCGCTCCAAATCAACAATTTCTCCAAGCCCTGCCACTACCACCTTAAAACTCTTAGGCGCATTTTTCCATACCTCTCCTTTCCCAACAGACTCTCCGCGGTCCAATCAATTGTTATGTCAAGACTGGACTATGCTAACCCCCTCTACCTCGGAGTCCAGGCGTACCAACTGACTAAACTACAAAGAGCACAAAACACCGCTGCCAAGCTGCTACTAGCACTTGGTTCAAGAGATCACATCTCCCCAGGCCTCAAAACTCGGCACAGGCTTCCGGTTGCTCGAAGGATGTCCTTCAAAACCTTATGCATCTCTCACCGAGCAGTGTATAAAACAGGACCTCAATATCTTTAAGACAAACAAAAACCCTACCATCCTCCACGCACTCTAAAATCAAGCTCTGCCGGCCTACTAGTCATTCCAAAAACCAACTCAGTCAGGTTAGGTGGATCATCATTCTCAGCCCTGGCCCCAACTCTGTGGAACACACTTCCACTCCACATCCGACTCACTGAGGACCTCATGTCTTTCCACAAATTACTGAAAACATGGCTCTTCCCCTAAAATCGACTCTTAACTCAAACTCGATATCAGCAATCAATGACCTTAGCCCACAGCTGCTTTATCATAAATAACAATCCAGCAGCATGATCCGAGCGAGAAATCGAAAATGAATAACCATTAATGTCAATTAAAACGGATAAACTGAATAGAACGAGTGAAGTGGATGAAAGTAGTGAAATGGATGAAAGGAATAAACTGGATGAAAGCAGTGAAGTGGATGAAATTAAGGAAATGGATGAAATAAATGAAATGGATGAGAAGAACATAGTGGACGAGTGGAATAAAGTGGACGAGAGTGAAATGGATGAAAGGAATAAACTGGATGAAAGCAGTGAAGTGGATGAAATTAAGGAAATGGATGAAATAAATGAAATGGACGAGAAGAACATAGTGGACGATTAGAATAAAGGGGAGAGGATGGAAAGGAGGAATACATGATACGGATGGAGTGCACGGAATAGATAGAGTGTATAGAATGAATAGATGGCCTGAAATGACAAAGTGCATGGAATGAAAGGAACGAATGGAATAGATGATACAAGCGCATGACATGGATGGCGTGCATGACATGGATGGCGTGCATGGGATGGATGGAGTGCATGGAACGGAAGAAGTGGGTGGAACGGAAGAAGTGGGTGTGGAGCGGATGAAGAGTGTGTGGAGCGGATGAAGAGTGTGTGGAGCGGATGAAGAGTGTGTGGAGCGGATGAAGAGTGTGTGGAGCGGATGGAGCATGAAGGCGCTCGATCTCGAGCACCTACTGAAAACCACCATATCACATCACCACGCTTACTCTCTTCTATACACCACCACTCAACTAGAACACAGCGATACTATGACACATTCGGTATAGCTGTTCTCATACCAACTCCTGCCACATACTCCCCATCATCCTAACTAAACACAGCTGGTTGCACACCGGCCAGCCTAGGCGTTCTCCTCAGGCCTAACGCAGCCAGAATCAGTCTAGTATCAGCCTACCAGAATGAACACATACTCCGATCTCCCAACCACCACACCTACCGCTAAAAAGGAGCTATCATACGAGTGCCACACCTGCTGCACACATATTCGGTGTACACACGCACCTTATGACTCTCTCTCTCCCTCTACTGACTTAAACTACGGTTCCCGAGGGCATTCAACCTACCAGCGTCTTGAGATCATACCAATGCCACATAAGGCGTTATATAAATGCAAAGTAACATAACATAACATGCATAAACATTTTTCATTCATTCTATCCACATTTCACTCATCCTGCTCACGTTATCTGGGTCCTGTAGTTTCCTCCACAATTTAGACTTATAATTTAAATTCTCTTTTTTTGAATTTTTTCAACAAACCTAACAATCCCCATAATTCCCGCTCCCCTCCCCCCTCCCTCGGTGCTGCCTCGGTTTTTCAGTTGTTCCGTGTCAGCTCGTAGTGTCTCTTCGGGGTAATTCCAGTTCCAGTATTTTTAGGCGTTGCGGGCGCCATCCGATCCTGAAATCGTCTCTGAGAAAGGTGATAACCTCACCCCCCTCGCCTGCAAAGTTCTGAATTGCATTGTTCATTGTGTATGTGGCCCATTCCATTGCAACCAACTCCCACACTTTGCACAACCAATCCTGGAACGTCGTTATGTTTGAACTCTTCCATCTCTGGGCAATAATTGTCATTCCAGCTAAGGTGAGCATCACCCGCGCTCTTTCCCTACCCTTCACCTATCGTTTCTTTTGGCTGCAAGCCCAGTAAGGACCATTCCGGGGGCATGCTTCCCCTTGACCCAAACACTTGTTCAAGCGCTTGACTGATGTCCTTCCAGAATGGGCCTATTTTTGGGCACCTCCACCAAATATGTTCCGCTGTGCCCTCCTGCCTGCAGCCCCTCCAGCAGATTCCCGTTGTCTCAGGGTAAATCCTGCACAGGCGAGCAGGAGTGTAGTGCCACCCATACAGTATTTTATACCAGGCTTCCCGAGTGTGTGAGGCTCTCGCTAGTTTAGGGATTTTTCTCCATAGTTTCTCCCATTCCCTCTTCTCTATCTCCCTGCCCAAAATCCGTTCCCATCTTTCCATATATGCCCACTGTGGCCTCAGAGTAGCTTCGTCCAGGATCCTGTAAAGCTGGGAGCTTGGGCCTTTGGAGCCATCATTAGTCATTAAGAATTTCTCGAAGGGGGTCGAAGATCTAGTGTCCGCCTCCCTGTTCATGGGGTATAGGAACCAGTGGCGTAACTGGGAATATCTCAATCTCTTACCCTCCCCTACTGCGAAGTCCCTTTTGCAGTCTACAAAGGTGTTGATTTGGCCCCTTATGAACATATCTTGCATCCTCCGGCAGCCCCCTTCTCGCCAGTTCCTGAATGCCCCCCTCTCAAGCCCGGGGGTGAACTCTTTATTATTGAATATCGGTGTAAAGGGGGATGGCTAGGTTGTGATTCCCTTATGTTTGATGAGCATGTCCCAGTTGTCCGCAACTAATTTGGTGATGGAGCTCTCGTACATATGCCCCTTTTGCCGATGTTGTTTAGGTAGCCACAGAACCTCCCCCAATTCATGCTTTGTTACCGCTCTATCCATTTTAACCCAATGTTTTTCTTCCCCCTCCCGAAGCCATTCCCTGATTACCCTCAGCTGGGTCGCCTCATATTATTGACAGAAATTGGGTAGGGCTAATCCCCCTTCATTCCTCAGGGCCATGAGTTGCTGCCTACTTACCTTTGCTCTTTTCCCCTCCCATATGAATTTGTTTGTAATAGCTTGGAGCGCCCTAAAGAAACTAGCCGGAACAGCTTGGGGGATAGCCTGAAATAAGTAGAGTAACCTCGGCAAAGTAACCATTTTTATTGCCGCCAGCCTCCCGAGCCAGGACACTTGTAGATTCCTCCATTTAAGATCCTTTTTAATTTTTCTCATGAGTGGGGGGTAGTTAGCCGTATACCACCCTGAAAGAACCGGGGTCATTCTAACCCCCAAGTATGTAATCCCCCCCGGACGCCATGCAAAGGCTGTTGACCTTTTTAGCTCCTCCCCTCCCTCTTTCCCCAGTGAAAGGTCCATCAATTCAGACTTGTTCATATTTATGCGTAGCCCTGACGCGTTTCCAAATTCCTCTAGTAATAGCCTACATTGCCTGCTAGACTCTAAGGGGTTGGTCAGGGCAAGCAACATGTCGTCCGTGAAGGTTGCCACTTTATGCTGTCTACCCCCAAATGGGATTCCCTGTATTCCTTCCGATTCCCGGATAGCTTGTAGAAGGGGTTCTAGGTAGAACGCATATAGCAGGGGCGATAAGGGACACCCCTGTTTTGTGCCTCTCTGAAGCTGGAACAATCTCGAGGTTGTACCATTAACCACCACCCGTGCCCGGGACCCTCGTAGTTTGCCTTAACCATCTGTAGGTAAGTGCCCCCTAGCCCCATCTTTTCCATAGTTTTAAAAAGAAAGGACCACTCCACCTGGTCGAACGCTTTTTCAGCGTCTAGCGATAGAAGTGCTGCCGGGGTGTGAGTTTTTTCCTCCTTTTCCACTAGGTATGCCACCCTCCTTATATTATCTGCTGTCTGCCTTCCCTTTATGAATCCTGCCTGGTCCTGGTGTATCAGGTCTGGGAGAAGCCCCTCAAGCCTATTGGCTAGTATTTTGGTGTAAATCTTAGCTTCCACGTTAATAAGCGCTATTGGCCTATACGAGGATCTTTCGAGGGGGTCCTTTCCTGGTTTCCGGATGAGGGAGATCTTGGCCTCTTTCATGGATGAAGCTATTCGCCCACTGTCTTTAAAGGAGTTGAAAAGGTAGGTCAATTGTGGCACCAGCACCCCGGCAAAGGTCTTGTAAAAAGATGCTGAGTACCCATCTGGGCCGGGGGCTTTGCCTGCGGGCAAGTTCCTAATAGCCCCTCTCACTTCCTCCTCCGTTATCTCTTGATGTAGACCCATCTGGGCATCTCCATCAATAGTATGTAAGCTTATCTTTTCCAGGAAGTCCTCCTGGGCCTGGGCGTGAGGGTTCTGGGATATGTATAGTGTCTCATAAAATGTGTCCATGGTTTCTTGGATGTCTTCTGTTCATGTAAGCCTGTCGCCTGAGTCTGAGTTTAGAGCCGTGATTGCGTTTCTCGAGGTCGCTCCTCGGAGCAGGCGCACCAGTAGAGTGTCTGCTTTGTTCCCTTTGGCGTAGAATTTTTGCCTTACAAAGAGTAGAGCCCCCTCCGCTTTTTTTGTGCGTAAGATCCCCAGTTGGCCTACTGCCCGCCTGTATTCCCTCTGGTTTTGCCTGTTGGGGTTCTCAGCTACCTTGTTTCTTGCCCCCTCGACCTCTGCCTCTAGCAGGATCTCCAGGGTCTGCAGCTGTTTATGCCTTTGTGCTTTGGCTGCTATCAGTTCCTCCTTCATTGTGGCTTTAAACATGGCCCACCTCGTGTCTTTTCCCGTGTCCCCCCTTTTATTATTGTCAAAGAACTCTCTCATCTTGCCCTCCAACTCCTCCCTTTTAATGGGATCCCTCAGCAAGTGCTCCAGGTATTTCTATCCCCATATCCCCCTTCTCTTCTCCCCCAATTCCAGCTGCATTGATAGTATTTTGTGGTCTATTCCCATGGGGCCAACCTCTATCTCCTTGACTTTTCTCACCAGAGCAGCTGAGACCCAGATATAATCAATTCTGGACTGTGTCCCATGAACTTCGGAGAGAAAGGTGTAGCCCTCCGCATTCCCTTTCAGTTCCCTCCAGACGTCCCTCAGGCCCATGCCCGCCATTCTATCCCTTAACCCCGGCGAGGTCACCGCCCCCCACCCAAGCTCCTGGTCCCTCCTGATCTATCTTTGGCCTTATCCCAAGCTATGTTTAGATCACCCATTATGATTATCTGGCCCCTTGCCCACTCTCCTATTTTCCCTAAAATGTCACGGAGAAAGGAATCTTGCCCTGAATTAAGTGCATAGATGACCCCTATTGTATATGTCTCCTCTGCGATTTTACCCCTCGCCATTATAAATCTGCCCTCTTTGTCCCTAAGAGTATCCTCCACTCGGAAGTTGACCGTGTTCCTCACGGCCAGCGCCACCCCTCCCGCCTTTGTGAGGCGTGACGCCAGGAACATTTGGTCGAACCCCCTCAGCTTAAGTCGGCTCTGATCTTTACGGAGCAAATGTGTTTCTTGTATCCCCAGAAAGTCTGGTTTTCCCCGTTTCATGAATTGCTCCAGCTTTTTTCTTTTCAGCGGGGAGTTGAGGCCCCTGACGTTATGAGTTACCCATTTGAACTGTGGTACATCTCCTGCTCTTGCTGTGTGTGTCCCCCTAGCTCTTTACCTCAATATGTTCTCACCAATCCGAATCTCTGGGAGCGTTTGCAGTATCTGTTTCGCCCCTTGGGCAGCACCTGAAGGATCCCCTCCCCCTTAACCAATCTCCCCCTACCCCCCTCCCTTTCCCTGAAGGCCTTAACACTAAGTCTTCCGTCTCCCTCCTCCCCTCCTCAGGCTTTCTCGTCCTTACCGATCCCATGATGTTTGCCCGATGCTCCTCCTCTCCTCCTCGGAACCACAAAACAACCTTTTTGTCCACCACCCCTTATAATTGTCCACACCTCGGGTCAGTTCTCCTCAATCCCAGCTCTCCCCTCCACTGTTGGTTCCGTTTCCCCTCCCTTCCCGGAAGGCCTCCGTAACGCGGATTTCCTCCTTTTCCCCTCACCCATAACTGACAATTCCCACGGTCTGGGTCTCATCCCCCTCCCGTCTTGGGTGATCTACCTGGACCTGCCGCCCCCCAATCTGGATCCGGCTCCTGATCCAATTCAATTTACAGTAAGTCTGCCCCTTCTTGCATCGTAGTTATCCGCTTCTGTGAGCCGGCCCACTCGAACAAGAGCCAGAAAGGGAAGGTCCACTTGTACTTGATTCCTTTCTCCTTGAGTTTTGAGGTTAGTGGGCTCCATTGTCGCCGTTTAAGTAGGGTACTGGCGGCAAGGTCCTGATATAATTCTATACGTTGACCATTAAATGAAAGTGGCTCTTTTTGTCTGGCCGCCCTGAGAGCTGCCTCTTTCTGGGCGTATCTTGTGAATGCGGCCAGCACATCTTGCGGCCTGGCTTTTGGGTTCTTATTGAGGTATCCCACTCTGTGGACCCTGTCTAGCTCTATCTTGTCGGGGGAAGATTCCCCCAATAGCTCTGCGTAGATTCCTTGGGCAGTCTCCTTCTGGTCCCCGTCCTGTACCGTCTCCGGCAAAAGCTTCAGTCTAATATTGATCCTTCGAGACCTGTTTTCCATGTTTTCCATTGTGATCTCCAGGTTTCGCGTCGCCGTGTCCAGCCTCTCATTTGCCTCACTATTCTCCATCATTTCCCTGCCCACCTCCTGTATGCCTTTTTCGACTATATCCGTTCTCTCGCCCAGCTGACCTACTTCCTGCTTGGTTTCTGCCATTGCTTGGTTGATATCTGATCTCATTAATTGGAATTGGTCCTGGAATGTTCTTCCCAATGAGGTCTGAAGGGAGGGCATCTCACCGCGCAGGTCTTGGCGTGATATTTGTGCAGCTAAATCTGAGCTCTCGGGTGGTGCTCCTGTCCCGAGGGTCCCCCCTGCGTGGCCCTGCGCTCATCTACCGTGTCTTTGTTCGCCCACATAGAGACAAGGGGACCTGATGTGTCCGCCTGTGGCACACCACTTTTGTTTGCCTTGCTTTTGTTCTTGGCCGCCATAATTATGGGATGTAGACCAGTATGAATGGCCACTGGGCTCTGCCTTGGCCGTCAGGGAGCCCTTCTGACCCTGTCAGTGCTTCCCCTTAAGCTGTTCCTTCAGTCTGAGCCTGGATAGAATGCTCTTGGTGACACCAGTGCAGCCTTAGAGGCTAATTAGGTTAGTGCCGCCCCTTGAGTTTTTTCATCAGTCTTAGCTTGGGTGCGATGCCCTTAATGTCTTAAGTGCTGCTGTGGGAGCTAGATGGGCGTTATCCCTGGGGTAGAAGAGACTGGGCAGGTCAGGGCCAATCTAGATGCTTGTTGCCTGCCATGAGTCAGTTTGCTGTATTTTGCTGGGCTCTGAATGCGACCAGGGAGGGCAGCTGATGTTCCTGCACGCACTGACCGCGTGCCCCGCTCCAGGCCTGCTCTTATTAGGGGGGGCTGGTGCCAATATCACTGCTGGATCTAGCAGCGGGAGCGAGGGCTGCCAGACATACAGAAGGGTTGCGGGGGGGGTGGTCCGCTCGAGATGCTCCTAAGGGCTGAGGCCATCGGGACACCACCTCCCGCCACTCCCCGTGTTCCCTCTCCGCTAGACTCTACTCCTCACCTCAGGCCCCCCGCGGGCCGATGCCTCCGCAGCTCTGGCCGGGAGCCTGCTGCCGCACCAGATCGCTTCCTCTCTTCGGGAGCCCATCAACCCCCGACTCGACCAGAGCCCGGATCACTGCCCACTCCGTGAGCAGCGGCAGCTGCTGCAGGCCCCTCAAGGCCGGGCCCCGGTCCGCTGTGCGTCTTTTCGAGCGTTGGATCTCCGATGCTGTGTACGCCCCGAACTTTGGGGCCTTGTCCCAGCCAAAGCAGTAGGGAGGGCTGCCTCCCCGTGACGCTGGAGGCCAGAGGACCTTCCGTTGAGGCAGCCCATCGATCCTCCTTCCTCTCCCAGCCGGTGCCGCCCGGGTAAGCGCCGCTGGAATCCGGTCCAGACGTGAGGCGGGGGAGGGAGCCAGGCACCCAGCTGGACCCGCGGTCGTTCTCAAGAGGCTGACCTTCTCCTATTGCTCGGGGGGTGGACCAAAGCGGAGTCGCGATCCAGTCTTGACTCAGCAAGCCATGTCTGACAAGACAGATGGCAGTCGGCCCGTCTCGTCTCCTCTCCCCACGGGTGTCCGGTGTTTGCTGGACTTCGTGCCTCCGTTCCTTTTCTCCCGCTGGACACCAGCACAGCCATGATTGCCCACTGGAGCTGTGGAAAGCAGCTCTTTACTTTCGTGTGCTTTTCTGCCTGTAAGGGGTGGTGAACCACTTAAATCCGGAGCGCTGCCGACACACGGCCATCTGGTGTCGGCGGCCATCTTGGCTATATTAGACTTATCATTTTGATCTCTAAATGGACTTTGCTGAATAAAACATGTGAGTCCTAATTGTAACCCGCATGGACCCTTGACGGACAGTGGACACCTCGTGAGTCCGTTTGTGCTGGCCATAGGGAAGAACACTCCACACATAAGCGCCTGTGGTCTATTTAGATCCCACAGGCTGCATTCCTTCTGGGGAGGAGGGGGAGTTTGACTCATCTACAGCACTAACTATGTAGACAATAACTATTTCCTTCAGTGCTCTCCTATGTCTATGTGTATGTGAATGTGCTTGCATGAGAGAGGCTTCCCATTGCCCCCCAGTCCATTATAGTGCCTTAAAGATGTCTTGCCTAACTCTAAAGCACCTGGGGGTTCGGGAGGACCCTGGTTCCTTCCCAACATTCCCCCCTTTTGTTGTACTCATCCCCATCCGACATATCTATAACCCCAAAAGTATCAGTTTGAGTTTTGCTGCTTATTATGTAGCAAGGTGTATTAGAATCCCCAATTGATATCATCATCTTTGCATTACTAGGTACTACATTGATACAGTATCGGAGACCCAATTGGCACGTGCAGAAGAGAACCAAGAAGAACACAATAACAGGCACCAACATTTTTAATGCTGCCCCCAGCCATGACGGGACCCAATCAAAGGCAAATGAAAGCCAATCCATGTTCTGAACTCCACCCTCTTTCTTCATTTGAACATCTAGATAGTGCACCGCCTCGATGATGTGGGATAGTGACCCAATCTCGACAACCTCTGGAGGTACAAAAGTGCAGCAGCTGATTGTACCCCAGGAGCCAAAAAAGATGAAAAGAATCTCTGCTGAGCTAAAAAGTCGATACTTGTCAGGTATCCCTCTGAGCAGTGCAGAAGAGTCTTTTGAGGTATAGTTCGATCTCTTCTTTCTTTTCAGCTGTTGAAATAGTTCTGTTTCTGGCAGTATACAATATTATTGTGTGATCTGCAAGTCTCTTTCTGCTTCTTTAGGTGCTGGAGTGATTGTGGCACCTTGACAGGCAGTTTGTTTCCCTTCAGGTGTTCTTCTGGGATTACTAGTAGTACTGAGTGCAGGGTGGCCAGTGAACACTTGCCCCTCCAGGATGATGGGAGGTGCAAGTAGGCTTGTCAGCCACAAACCCAGTAGTAATCCATCCCCGCACCTTTCGTCATATCAGGGATCACAAGAGTGTGGTTGCGCTGTGTGTTTTTGCCAACAGGAACTGTTCCTTCATTGCTAAAACAAAGCTCATAGTCCATGTTTCTATGTATTCGCACTGGAATCTCCATTGTCACAATCCATGTCAGCCTTGTGATGTGTTGGGACCATATCAGCACACACATAGGACCTCATTACGGGTCTGGCAGTAAGGCTTCCCGTAATACCGGCAGCTTGCCGCCAGACCTGAAAACAATGACTGGTGCCTGACTTCCTGGTAACACTGGGGTATTACGACCCCGGCGGCCGGGAAGTCAGGCGCCAGTAATTCTGTAAGTCCCCATTCTCATGGAGTCCAATAGGACTCCAAGGGAATGGGGACCACAGATGCACCAGCACCATTAATAACGGTGCCAGTGGTTCTGTGAAAATCTGCGGGCGGGTGCCTTTCCGCCTGCCAGGTCTGACCCTGGTGGGCGGGACAGCACCCGCCCGCAGAGTTGTACTGTGCTGGTCCGGAAACACTGGTGCCGGTAGGCTTACTGGCATAGTTATAATGAAGCCCATCTTTGTGGTATTTGATTAGTCCATCTGCCGGGCAGGTTACTGTTGTACCCTGCCATTTGTTGTTGACATGTGAGTGACCTCCCATGGAAAAATATGGTGCTTGTAGACACTTGCTGTATTTTGTACTGCCATTGCATAGTGCTGGGTCTAGATTGATGCTCTTCAACTGCACACTGTGTGCCTGGAATGTGTCCTTTATCCTACATAGTGCAAGATGTACCAGGCATTGTGCCTCTATAATTGGGACTGGTTGTGGAGCGAAACCCTTAGGAGCACCTGATGCATGCAGAATTAGTGCACACACATAACAGCTTTCATTCATCACATTCCTTCCCACAGTACGCATATCGAAGTACCAGCTATTAGATGAATCCATATGCTGAATGTCAGCAATGGCGTGAAAGCCCAACCCCTTATATAAATCATACGTCATTTGAACTTCCTGTCTTATTCATCTAAGACAATCTGTGTGGGTGGCTGGCAAAAAGTGAGACATTGTTTGATTATTATTTATCATACATATTCATACCATTGTTCATAAATCTATTAAAATTATTTTCCTTTAGATGTAACTGTCCATCCCGCCTTTATATGGCCACCCAATTTAACAGACATACCTTCATACACTCCGACAACCACAACTAGTATCACAAATAACAATATAATCATCGGTCTACCAAGAAAGTACAATGCAGAATTCCTAGAAAAAATTATATTCAGTTTATCATTATCCTTACATAACAGGGAGGTTTGGTACACGTCGGTCAGGCATCCTTGCTTATCCCTGGAGAGGAGAAAAAAGGTCACCAAGAAAGAGACAAAGAGGGCGAGAGAGAGGGGGAGGGGAAAGAGAGTGAGAAAGAGAGAAAAATAGTGAGAGAAAGAAAAAAGAGTGTGAGATAGAAAAAAGAGCGAGGGAGAAGACAGAGGGAGAGAAAGATACCCTTTTCCCACCAGTGCCGACTAGGTTCTAGACCTTCAGAAATGGAAAAATTATAACATTGAAAAAAGATAAAAAAATAAAAGAACAATACAAAATTAAAAAAGGAAAAAATAAAAGAGAAAAGGAAAATCAGGGATATGCCTCTGCACACCACCCTGGCCTGGATCTTTTACCAAACGTCTTCTTCATCAGTTATGTCCTTGATCCGTCAAAGGACCTTTGTAATGCACTTGTCTCAGGTGCTCTTCGGACATCCGACAGATGCACCCAGTATCGTAACTCCTTCACGTAGACGGAGAGAGGCGTACAGAACACCAACTCATATGGACCTTGAAACCTGGGACTGTTCTATCGACGAACAACATTTTTCACGTAGATCAGCTCCCCAGGTAATAATGGTCCAGTTGTGGCAGATATGTTTGCAGTTGCTGTCCCTTCTGGTGATTCCTGTCCTTCGCTCCTGGGTGGCGCAATCTTGTCGGGAGATATATTTGATAGCACGTGTTAGTGCCATTAAATATTCCGTAAATTCCTCTCCCAGTACTGTTGTTGCTTGATGTGCATCTGACGCTTTCCTCACAGGGGATATAGGAGTTTGCATTTGCCTGCCTGTGACTATTTTGTGTGGTGTCAAATGATGGTCCTTAGTGGGCTTTGTGCGTAAACTGAAGAGGGCCAAGGGCAAACAGTGGACCCAGTTTTTCTTCAACGTGGAACACAATTTTGACAGTTTACTTTTCAAAAGCCCATTGATCCTCTCCACAGTGCCATTAACCTGAGGGTGGTAAATTGAGCACATTTGATGATTTATGCCCAATAGCACTGCGACATGCTGAAATAGAGCATTAATGAAATATGTGCCATTATCCGATCTCAATACTTCACACACGTCCCATCATGGAAACATCTCTCTGACCAGGTCCCGTGCCACACACTTCGCATCTGGGTGTGCACATGGTCCTGCTTCCACCCACCTTGAAAAGGGGCAAACCACCACAATAAGGTACCTATATCCATTGCACCTTTCCCCCATATCTGGATAATATATATGCAATTCACGGAACAACCCAATAGGGTGAGGCAATGTACTTCTTAATGTCCGTATCGCCATCCCTGTGCTGAAACTTTTGCATGTTAGACAGTGTATTACTTTTTTCAAAATGCTTTCCTGGATTTTTGGCACAAACCAGTCCTCCTGGATATCTGCTACAATGGGCCTCATTACGAGTCCGGCGGTAACCGCAGTGGTAAAACTGCCTGGTTACCACCGGACTCGTATTACCATTCCGCCTCCGTGATTCCCGGAATTACCGGGGCATTACAACCCTGGTTTCTTGGGAATCACGGAGGCGGAATGGTGTTAATCCCCATTCCCATTGAGTCCTATGGGACTCAATGGGAATGGGGATCATGGAAACACCGGCAGCATCTCGTAATGCTGCCAGTGTTTCCTCGTCCGCCTGCAGGCGGGTGGTGTTAAACCCACTAGGTCAGACCTGGCGGGAACATCACCTCCCGCCTGCAGGAGTTGTGATTGCCCGGCATGGAAACAACGGTGGCGGCGGGTTTACCGCCACCATTGTTTCCATACCGGGCGATTTGTAATGAGGCCCAATATGTTGTTTGGAGTTGTGGGATGGGAAAAGTAGTTGCTCAAATGCCACAGAGAATAATTCTTAGGGCATCACCACATTCCCAGAACTCTCCTGCCTCCACAATAAATCAGTAGGACACTGTTTGCATCCCCTCGCAACCATAGCTCCTTTTTCTCCTCAGGCGCTTTCCCTTGCAACTCTATGATCTGTGATATGGGCAATGTTGTGTACGGAACTGTGGTCTCGCTTTCTACATGGGTGATCACTATACACTTTGTTAACATTTTATCTGGGAGATAGGTTGCCAACTTGGCTGCCTGGTCCACAACAACGTTGCCCTTAGAGATTTCATCCGTAGCATTAGTATGGACGGCAAATTTGACGATTGCCACAGCAAAGGGCCATGATAAGGTTTCAATCAGTTCTTCCAACAGCCTTGCATGCTGCACTGGAGAGCCATCTGCCCTCCGAAACCCTCTCCTCTTCCACCGAGACAGACCTGCATGCACTGCTGTCGTGACATATGCTGAGTCTGAGTAGATGGTGACACACCGCCTTTGAGATACTCTGAAATGCCTCGATGAGAGCGACAAGTTCTGATGCCTGAGCTGAATAGTGCATAGGTAATCTTTTCATGATCAGAAGTTCATGCTCCACCCTTTACTGTGCACCACTGCCGCCCCTGTGTGCCTCTGTCCCGTCTCCTTCTCAATTGTTGATGACCCATCAACATATAGCATATCTCTTCCTTTAAAGCACTGTCTCTAGGTTTAGATTTACCCTCCTCTTCACCCTCGTATGTAGCACGGTCATGCGTTTTCAGGTCATCGTCAGTGAATGCCTCTGTGAAAAGTGTGGCAGGATTCACCGTCCTACACCTTACTATATGAATATGAGGTTTGGAAATTATAATCTCATATGCAGAGGATCTCTGAGTGGTCAAGGTCAATTTAGAGCTTTGCAAAATAGCAAATAGCGAATGTTCCACAAACAAGGTAACAGAGCACCCCATGACAATCGTGGATCTTGTCCCTATCGCAAATGCAGCCGCTGCGAGTGCTTGATCGCATGCAAACTGTCCCTGCATGACTGAATCGAGTGTCCCACTATATAAGCCAATGGCCTGAGGCCCATTGTGCTCTTTTGAGTTAAGTCTGCAGTCATGAGCCATCTATCAGTGTGGGAAAATAAATAAAACTCCTGTGAATAATCCAGAAGTTGCTAAAACAGGGGCCGTGAAAATAGTTTCTTTCAAGTTCTCAAATTGTCTATTAATTTCTTCAGTCCATTCCAATATACAGTTTTTTGTGTTCTGCCTTTCTCTGAGACTTTGTAAGAGTGGCCTTGTGTAGGCTGCGTAGTCTAGGATCCATGCCCTACAATAATTACATAAGCCTAAAAACCGCTGCATTTCCTTGAAAGCACTGAGCCTAGGGGTGGTGCGTACTGCCGCCACCCTATCTGGCAGTATTTTCTTCCCACTTGCAGAGATAAGTTGCCCCAAATATAGTGCCTCCTGTTGGCAGTATTGTAGCTTCTTTTATCTGCCTTATACCATTTATGAGCCAGCAATTGCAATAATGCAATAGAATCCCTCCTTCAATGCTGTTTATTTTGACTACATACCAGCAGATCATACTGGACGATCGTGCTAGGCATCTGAATATTTCCCAAGTCAGCTTGCAGCACTCTATTGAAAACACTCAGACTTTCACAGTACCCTTGCGACAATCTCGTGTGCTCGAAGCTCCATTGACCATGCGCAAACGCAGTGAGATACCATGAATCAGGGTGATATGATATGATGATATGATATGGCATTTATAACGCGCCTATACACAAGTGTTTCAAGGCGCGACGAGGCAAGGGAGGGGAACAGAGGGAAGACCAAGACAACGATCTTACTAGGCCAGGTGACATTGAGATTGTGCAATTGCAGGGGAGGGGGGAAGGGGAAGAGTGCGAGGGGCAGGGGAAGTGCAGTACATTGGATAAACAGTAAATAAATAAAAACAATAAATAAGAACAGTAAATAAGAAGTGCATCCAGCTGGTGGCAGGTGCAAGGTAAGTGCAGACATCAGGTGTTGAGTGCTGGTAGGGGGCTGTAGGGATACAGAAACAGCCCCAGAGTGCAAAGGTTGCCAGGGGGGCAGTACAGGTGTGCAACTTACGGGGAGGGGACCTGGGCCCTAGAACAGAGGGTAGCCAGGTGACCAGTGCAGTTTCAGCCAGGAGTTCAGCAGGGGAGAGGAGGAGAGAAAGCAGAAGCAAAAAGGAAGGTCTTAAGGTGCTTCCGGAACCGGAGATGGTTCTCCTCACTTTTCAGAGAGGCAGGGAGGCTGTTCCAGAGGGAGGCTCCGTCCAAAGAAAGAGATCTACCACCAACACATTGCTTGGAGAAGCGACTGACCCTGAGGGAGGTGGAGGCGGATGACCGAAGAGCTTGAGAAGGAACTTATTTAGGAAGAGAGAGTTGAAGGCACTGAGGCCCCAGGCCCTAGAAGGCCTTGTGGAGATTGCACAGGGTTTTGAACTTAATCATCGTTGCCACTGGGAGCCAGTGCAGAGATTTCAGTCCCAGATAGATACGATCCCTGGGATTAAGGCCAAGGACAGGTCTCGCAGTTCTGTTTTGGATGTGTTCCAGAGGGCAGAGAGTAGAAGCAGGCAGATTTAGAAAGAGGCTGTTGCAGTAGTTCAGCCTAGAGAGAACCAGAGCTCCGGAGACATTGAGCACTACTACTAGTCCTTGCAAATCTAATGAAAATATTGTCCCCGCCACCACCTCGGATGGCACCATGGGTCAGAAAATAAAATCTGTGGGCATTCTCAAACATTTTGTCGCAATTTGAGGCACTGTTTTTGCTTGTACCTTCATGCCATAGACAAATATATCCGGGCCCACAGGAACTCCACGGACCACTGACTCACTCGCCATTGCATTGACTATTACCATTGCTCGAGCTACACCCATCCCTGGGGTGGAACGCACTACCCCTTGATCTTTGAATGATATAGTTACATTTAGTTTACTGAGCAGATTCCTACGCAACATGTTAACAGGGAAACTCTCTGAATATAACAAGGGGGCTCGTACTACCTTTCCTCCCACTTTTATATCCAGCTCCTCAGAGAATCCCTGCATGTCAAGAGTTTTACCTGATAATGGAAAGTTCCCATCCATAATGCATGATTTAGTTGCACCTGAATCTACCATAAATATAAATTGCTTGTTTCCTATTTTTGCCTCCACCAAGGGCTCCTCTTCAAGGTTTGTGGTTGTCAATAGGATTGGACACGCAAGTGCTCTCCGTGGGCTGTTCTAATCAGAATATGAATTTGTCTCGGGGAACGGAAAAGGGCCGCACTGCCATCGTAACTCCTTGGAACGGGGCACCTGTTCCCCCTGCCATCCTGTTAAACTGCGTTCCCTCACCCTGCTACGGTTGTTTCCCACATTGCCCTTGCCAGTCAGCCCCATAAGGGAGCTGATTTTGACCCCCTCGCCCAAATTGCGGGTGTCCCATTCCTTGAGACCCTTGGAATCCCTGCCCTGGAGGTGATGGTCCATAATTAAATCCCATCCCGGACCTGTTCCTACATTCCCTTGCGAAATGACCCCATCTCCAGCAATAATAGCACTGTGATGTTCCCATTCTTCCTTCCCAGGGCCCTATCCCCTCAAACCCTGCTGCCCTTGCTCCTCAAAATCCCCCTCTTCCCTTTGGTGCTCCTCGATACTGCTGCTGTGGTTTGGGGTACTGCTCCCCTTATCCCATTGTCACTGTCCTTCTTTGGCCCATAATGATGCAGTTGTGGCATTCACAATCTGTTGAGTATCTCCTGTCCTCTCCCCCTAGAGCCGGTGTCGTCACTGGTGCTTGGATGACAACCTTATTTAGTTTCTTTTCCACTAGCTTTGTCTCATCCATTTGTCGCTTCTGTGCAGTCTCCCTGTCCTGCTCCTTAATTCTCTTACAATGGTGGACTATTATACTTTGTATCTCCGCCCACCCTTTTGCTTCAACTCCCACAATTTTATCTAGTGCCTTCTGGACCTCTTTTGGTAATCCCCTCTTTACAATAAAGTAGACAAATGGTACTGAATGGTCCCATTGCCCTCCTGTCTCAACTCTTCCCATTTCCTTTAACTGAAGAATAAACCTAACTGGGTCCTCATCATCACCTATTGTGCACTGCATTAAAGAATGAAAGTCAGCGGTGTCTTTCATAGGGCATCACATACCCGTGCCCTTACTTACTTAAAGGCTGCTCCATCATGTTTTTTATTTGCAAGAATTATCTCAGGGTACCCAGCCTTTACCCATATGTCCACAGCCTGGTCTCCAACTATGGCGACCAGTAAACTCTTAAGGCCTCCTAGTGCTAAGACTACCCCTGCTATTTGTTTCTCAAATTCATGGATCTATTTACTGGCCACAGCTGTAAGCGGGGGGAGAGCTTTAATCAAATAACTTTTGTCCATTTGAGGCCATGGCACATACTGCGTTATCTCTACTCCAATATGTATAAGAGGCATCTGCATGTCTATTTTGTTTTCAACCCCATTTCTAGTATTTTTCTGATCTTGTACTACCACCATTAAATCTGGTTGATTTCTCTGTCTATCCCTTCCTTCTGCCTCGGGGATGGGTTTTGCGCCACCTCCTCTCCTCGATCTCCTTTTCCCCCTGCCTCTTCCTTATTTCTGCCATCTTGATCTTCCCATTCATTTTACTCCGCTGGTTCGAATACTTGTCCCAGAACCGTCCATACCCTCTCCCCATCATCTTTTTCAACACAAACATTTCTTATTGCCCCAGGGTTGAATCTAACCAAAATAATCTCCTGATTTCCAATCCCTTATTTTCTGCACCAGTACCCTTATTTCTGATGGTACTTCTCCATGTGCTTTTAACCTGACCAACCTTTCTCGCAATGCTCTTAACTCATTTATATCTGCTTGTGAACTTCCTGTGTACCCTGATGCTACGGGCATGTCTGCGCTTGTGGATGAGTTATATGGAGGTGGAGGTTCAGAAGCTCTTGAGTCCCCCACCCCTGTTGCTGATCCTGGCGATACTATTGTCGACAGTTTCTGTATCAGTGGAGGCTTATAGACTGGATTTGTATACCCTACTGCAGGTTTAGGCGTTCCAGGGTATATCCCCTTATATTGGATCTCTTTTTTTTAATCTTCCTGATCTTCCATATCCTTGAATAACCGTCAGAGATCTAAAATCTCTTTTTTTTAATTTCTTTCCCTTATATTTTGCTGGTAAAAAGATGGTCATTCTTTTCTAGCGTGTTTCTGTTATGGGAGCCCTGCTCTGGCCAGGCGCAATGACATCCTCCCTTCCTTTGTTTCCAACACTCATTCTCTATATTTTTCTATCCTGTTACAGTACTGTGGCAGGGCCCTATGCATGTGTCTTATTGATGTTTCTTGCCCCATACTAATATTGCGCCCGTCCCTTATGCTTTACTTAGATTTTACTGCTATGCTGCGCACGCTGCTGCTTGTTACACAGAAATACAGATCAACCCACTTCTTTCCCCCACCCCTTTTTCCTCACTTTGTTTTTTACACACACACCGCGACTCATCCACCTTCCTTCTTTTTTACCACAAAAGACAGGCAAGAGAAAATATACTAAAATAATTGATTAAAATCCAGCCACTACTTATTTTTTCCTTATATACTCATAGTACCACCTTCTCTGCTTTTTTGACATGAGGATCCCATTGCTTTTATCATAAAAGAATTCCGCGTGGCACTACCTTTGCAACCTATTATGGCTGAGGATCCCTTACCTGCCAGTCTTTATACGCTGAGGCTCCCTTTCATCCCAGTCTTTACACGCTGAGCCTCCCTTTTTCCATTATAAAAAGTACAAAAACAGAAATATGCTACAATTTCAATACATAACCCAACTCCTATCCAATCTATAACTTGCCACATCAGCGAAATCATATCGACTCTGCCATTAACCTCGTATTCCATCCATTCACATCTCATATACAGTCATACACACATATCCCCTTCTTGTGTTCACCCGAGTTTCTCCGTTATGTGGTCCAATATCGGCCTGTCCTTCTCTCTGGAGCCACACCCCGCTTCAGAGAGCAGAGATGATTTCTATTAAAATGGCTCCTTCCAAAACCGCTCAGGAAACACATGGGTTTTGATTTGGGGGATCGGTCGCTGTAGGTTGGTGGACCTCTTTTCTGGAGAAGTGGCCTGGAACCTCTGCAAGGTACGGGGAAAGCTGGGATCACGTCGGGATAGTCACCACTTGTAAGGGTGTCCCTAATAACACTCACACCAGAATTAATACACCCCTCTAGGGAAATAAGGCTAAAGGCGACCTTTTAAGCATAACAAGTTTAATCTTACAAATGAGGATGTAGCAAAGGACTCTGTTGCCTGAACGGTCTTCTCCTGTCCCTCTTCCTGTTCCTTCCTACCAAAGTGGTTTCTAGCAGGGGTATATATAGGTCCAACTTGCCAGGGTGATGTCACTGGAGCTGGATTATGACTTCGGCCTAATCTGCGCTTTTTCCATAATAGGGATGCTCCAAAGCCTTCTTTCTTCGTTGTCAGCGGTTTTGAAAGGGCATACTGTTCTACATTTTGCTAGCTATGCAAAAACACACTGTAGCTCATGCTTTCCTCCATTTTGCTAACTATGCAAAAACACTCTGCAGCTCTGCAGACTTTTACAAACCGTGAGGCTTAGCCCAAAGAAAAACAAAACATTGTTATCCATGTACAAACATTTTTCATTCATTCTATCCATATATCACTCCTCCTGCTCACGTTATCTGGATCCTGTAGTTTCCTCCACAATTTAGACTTATAATTTTGATCTCTAAAACATGTGAGTCCTATTTTTAACCCGCATGGACCCTTGACGGACAGTGGACACCTGGTGAGTCAGTTTGTGCTGGCCATAGTGAAGAACACTAGAAGAACAGGTGTCCAGTCACACTCTTGTGGAACACTCATGTACCCTGCACACTTAATTGTGTTGTATACCAACCAATATGTATTGTGTAATAAATATTACAATGAACACGTTTTCAAAATAACTTCAGTTTTGACAACAGTTTTGACAAAACCTGGACGTGCGTTATTAAAACATCTGGGAGTTTCCAATCATTATCTTGTCTAACAGGAATCTTCCTATACATATGAAAGTGAAATAAAAAAATGTCAGTTCAATTCTACCCATTAACTGTATTGTTGCCTAACTCATTCAATGGCACAGGCAATATTGTTAGTAAAAAAAAGGGGGGTTCCTTATTAGTACCTGTTATATTGCTTTCAAGGCTCTCCCACTGTTGCTACCACCGAAATCCCTTGTGGCACGACGTGTTTAAGTTTTTTTTATATATATATTAGTAGCCCTTAATATAGTCAAACATCCTAATAGTAATCCTGCAGACAAAATAAAAATACTGAGTGAAATGATCAAAGAGAGTGATAGAAATATATATATATATTTCTTCTTATAGATGAAATTATCAATTAATTAAGTAGAAAAGGAAGGAAATTGAATGACCAGCTCCTGATGAAGGGAAGACATATTCCCGAAATGCGTTGAGCAAATTTTTGATAAATGAAAAAATCTGTTTCCATATATATTGGGAATATTTTTGTTCAAAAGACTGAATTGTTTTTTTTTTCAATATATTTTTATTTTATTTTTTAAGGTCAAACAAACACACTACAACTGTTTCAAAACATAGAAAGCATCATATTTCAACACATTTTCAAACTAAAGACTGAATTGTTCAATGTTATTTTGGGTATTCGAAATATTATAGTGACATTTTTCAAAACTGTTGTCAAAACTGAAGTTTATTTGGAAAACTGTACATTGAAATCTTTCTTACACATTATACTATATATAATTTTAAGAAAAAACAAAATCTTAAACATATTTTTTATTGAACAAAAATTAATAAACACAATACATATTGGTTGGCATACAACACAATTAGGTGTGCAGGGGACGGGAGTGTTCCACAAGAGTGTGGACAACTGCTGTTCTTCTAGTTTATGACACAACCCAGTGTCGGGGATTGTTTTCTCCCCTGCACCCTACTACATCTCTTAAATTAATAAGAATTGGAATCCAAACCTGGGTGTGCTTCTAGACAAACATAAATAGATAGGGAAGAACACTGCACACTTAAGCGCCTGTAGTCTATTTACATCCCACAGGCCACATTCTTTCTGGGGAGGAGGGGGAGTTTGACTCCTCTACAGCACTAACTAAGATTTTACCATGCCTGGGATCTGACATTACAAATCTATCCAACTAATAGTTAATTGCTCCTTATATATAGACAATAACTACCTTCTTCAGTGCTCGCCTATGTCTATGTGTATGTGAATATGCTTGCATGAGAGAGCCTTCCCAGTGCCCCTCCTCCCCCCTAGTCCATTATAGTGCCTTTAAGATGTCTTTCCTAACTCTAAAGTCCTTGGGGGTTCGGGAGGACCCTGGTTCCTTCCCAACAGTACGGAATTATTCTGTAGAAGCTGTAGCTGTAGTTCAGCATGATCAAAGATGATTTTAGACAGAATAACATCTCCAGAGCATGTGATAGGTCACATTTTCTTGAGTACTTTTGCCGTTACATATTCAGAAATGGCCTTAAAAGAAAAGAACGGCTTATTAAAATGTAAGAATTTTTCAGTAACTATCGGGGTAGCAGTTTTCGCAATTTTAGTCACATTAGTAGCAATTCACAAATGTGCAAATCTAATTTTATCAGCAAAAGCTTTTTGGACTGCCTGGCAATCTTCTTTAGTAGGACAAAACAGATTTAGTTGAGCCGGAGGCCTCTCCTAATTCCTAAGAATCTCAGAGTATTATTTTTGGGTTTATGATTTGAGCGTTTCGTTTTTCATTGTATATCTCATTTCTATATCATTTTTCCTAAGGACTTCCAAGTATCCTTATTTTCTTGTGTCTTTGTTTTTTCCCAGATTTGTTCTGCTCTTCTTTTTTTCTTGCTTAAGAGCAGGTGGGTGCCATTTCTGACTATTAGCTCTTTCTCTAATAGTCTTAGACTTCAGAGGTGTCACATGGTTCAACAACTTGGTTAGAGAATTCTCATATTCAATTGCCAGAGTGTGTGGTGGATCGCAATCTGAGGTGGAGTCCATAAGCCTAGTTAGCCAACATTCCAAACCACTTGTTTGGATGTTAAGATTTCTACTGATAACTTATTTTAGGGCATTCTTTTTCTGGACAAGCTTACTAGGGAGTGTAATTTCAAAAGTCATAAAATAGTGGTTGGATCAGACACATGGTCTGATATCCAAAGTGCTAAGAGAAAGGTTCCTGGCTACAACCCAATCTAGCATATTGCCCATATTGTGGGTCGGCTCTTTACTATGAACAACAAAATCATTAATATTCAAATGTTGCTCGAGGTTTATAGCCACAGAATCATGAGGATTACCAAGCCATCTGTTAAAATCTACCAATATAATAGTTCAGCTGTGAGGTTTATTCAGAGATGCTAAAATACCTGACATTTCCTCATAAAAAGACAGAATTTCGTTAGGCGGACAATATACTAGAATAACAGTTATTAGGCGTAGGCATAATTTTTAACAGCATAATTTCACAGCCCTCACAATTGGTAGGTGATTGAAAAAATCTTGCCTAGCCATGATTGCCACCCCTCCCCTATTGTGCTCTGTTTTGTAAAAATAAATGTATAGCCGTCCGGGATGGCCAAATCTATGTTAGGGCTGATTGAGTCTTTTAACCAAGTCTGTGATGCACATAATATCAATTTGATGATCAGAAATGTAATCCTGAATGTCTAAGGTGTGCTTGTGTAAAGATCGAGTGTAAAGATCGAGTGTTAAGTAACAAAATCTTAATGATTTGGCTGAAGAGATGTTGACTGTTTTGAATGTGGGCAGAGCAGTATCATGTGAGATGTTAGTCAACAAATTGTCGAGCAGAGAGCAATTTTGGAGGGTCGTTTGTCTGCGTACCTGATATGTTAGTGCATTTATAAGCGTGTTCTTCATTCCCCATCACTTTGTTAACTTGTCCCTGAGAGCAAGTATCGTTATTAGTATTCAGGTCTAGGCCGTATGCAATATTGGCTGGCAATGTTAACATCACAGTATTGGTGTTTAATATACTATATTTGTTTATAATTGTCTACCTCCACAGTTTTTGAGCTGCTAATAGCGCATCAACCCAGGGATCCATAATCGACAAGTCCAAATAGAACTTTAGCGCACAATACTTCTAAGGTACTTAAAGATTGAAGCCTTATCCAGCAAGCCTCACTCCGCAGTCAGGGTCAGCACGTCCTGACCAGTAATTAACATTACAGCGGCACTATAACACTAAAGGGAGTTGTATTTCTGATGGTGAACAAATACAATACGGTGCAAACAGCTTTCCAGGTCCCACAGTTTCAATAGATATGCAGTCAATAAGCCTGGAACAATAAAATGGGGAAAAGGCTAATCGCTGCAATTTAAAACGGGTAATTATATTCGACTGTTAAAAGATAAAGCAAATTCCGCTAGTCTAAAGTGACAAGTGCTAGCCTCTAGTAGTATCTCTAATAATACTCTATGCAGGCCAAGAAGGAGGTGCTACAGTAATGCGAGAAGAATGGCAGTTTAGGATGAACTAGGAAAGCAAGTGAAAGCTATCAGAAGATGACATATTACATGTTGTGGGGGCACCATCACGATAGGATGATGGGCAGGAGATGGGTGGCACATGGATTTGCGTAGCACACAGAGCATGGTAGGAAATGTGAGTGTTGAAGGTGTAGTTTAGGATGGCTGCATGAAGATCTAACTACTAATTTAAAGCCATAAACATCTCCTGCTGCACCCACACTGCCCGGCCATTTGGGTGTGCAGTTTGCATTGACCTAATGAGGTGGTTATTCAGGAGAACCTCAGGGATAAACCTATGCCAACCTGGCAAAATGGGGATGAAGAATGCCACTGCTGCTGTAATCATCAGTATAACCATCCATTTAACCCCCATTTACAAGGGCTGCCTATCTTGGCAGCAACTCTTCACCATCGCTACATCACTTGGAACAGGAACGAACACTGGCTGGAGAAGGTACTTTGTTTGTCCAAGAAGCACTGTAAACAACTGGGCCTCTCCTTTCTGTACCAAGTTATGGTGAAGTATGGATGCTAACAGAAGCTGGGCAGGTGCTTAATGGCCAATTGAGTGAAAATTACACAAGATCCAATCGTCATTTTTGTATATGCAGATTTTGGTTTTGTGCGGATCATTCACATAATTTGATAGAAATATTCCATAGTTCAATTAAATGGTCTGGTGGTTGTATGATTCCTGTTTTTTATACAGTCAGTGTCCACTTTGCAAAGGCATTTTAGCACTGTAAAAAACCCTCAAAACCAGATACATGTACCAATTTAATTACTGTAGAAATTGAAGTGTTTAGATATTATGACAAAACTCTGGTCTGAGATATGTGATTAGGTAGATGCTTCCACCGCTTGGCTGGGTGTACTGAAAAGGAGTGGCCACCCCATTGTATGTACCTGGCCCTTGGTACAGTCGGCAAACCTTATGCTACAGAAAAGTGCTCTGGTTGGGATCTGGATTGGCAAAATGAATGACACACATGTCCATGTTTGTTGCCTGGTGAGTAATTGTCTTTTTCTGTTCCTATGAATAGTTACAATGTAGATTATGTATTAATACGTGGCATGCATGACCAATTTCCATCCTTGAATCATTTGCATATGCCTAATCTGCACAGGCAAGATTTACGTTTGATGCAATCACGCATATTCATCAAAAATATTCCAAATTTCTTGGCAGTGTCGGCTCCTCATTATGGGTTTGGGGTGATGACCCCTTTCTTGACTGGCTGGTAGCACAGTCCGCCAGTGCACTGTAGTTGTACTGGGGACTGTGCAGCCTGCTTCTGAACAGGGGTGTTTCCCCAGCTACATATTTATTTTGTTTGTAATGCAGATGGGCTCTACAACAAAAGTGGCTTGCAATAATGAAAGGCGGGTAAGTTGTTGGAACTCTGGCCATGCCGCCTCTCATTATTGCACCGCAAACACATACTGACTGACAGAGTCCTCTCCTGTCAGTCAGTGTGTACACACTACAGAGAAGAGAGGCATGCCATGTCCTCCATCCCGTCACCTGCTGTCTGTACTTATGTTGAAGTGCTTGTTTTTATGTATGCGTGCATGCAAGGAGTTGTTTGAATGATGTATGAACGTGCGGGTGAAGGAGAGTATATGTTGTATAAATGTGTGTGCATGAGAGCATGTGTGTCTGCATGTGTGAAGGGGGAGCACCACCAAAATTTCGTTTGGGGCTGCTTGGAGCAGGGAATTGTGTTTTGCTTTATCCGTGATGCACAGTAACAATTCTTAAGGGTGCATCAAGGGTAAAGCAAACATGATGCGTGTTATTACATGTCTAGTCTGGCATACATTGGTGGTGCCAGTCTACATACACTATTATTGTGGCATGGCATTTTTTTTACTAGGCATTAAGGGTAACAGCAAATGCTTCTCATGCCTAGAAACACTTGTGTACAGGCACGTTATAAATGCCACATCATATCAAATCATATATCATACTAAGTTTTATTAGGTAGCTAGACTGCCCTACATTTTCTTGTGTGGTAAGGAGCTTTTGTACTGGGCATCAAAGATAAAAGCAAACATTTGTCATTACATGGCTAGACTGGCCTACATTGTTACAGCCAGTCTGGATATATCTCTTTCTGTGGCACAGACATTCTTTCCTAGCTGGGAGTTCTGATATAATAACACTGGCATATATTGGGGTAGCCTGCATGGACATGTATGGTGAGGGCAGCATGAAAAGGATTCTTATACTGACATTATGTTGTCAGCAAAGGCATCATGAAAACACGATGGAAAATTCTCCTGTACACTGTTTGGGACTTGCATCTATTGGGCTTTTTCACGTACTTCCGTACAAAACCGAGTGTAAACTGTTGCTTTTTGCCCAATTTCGAACAGAAAGTGTGCTGTAAAATGCACTATTTTAATACATTATTTAAACATGTTTCTCAGGGACAAACCACCCTAACCACCTGTTGGTTGGGTCAGACTCCCTCGCTCTGCTCGGTGACACCCACATATTTGGAGCAAATATTTACGCCCCTCCCATTCAAAAACTCACCAGCCGCCACTACTCATTGCAGTGCTCCTGCGAAAAAATGTTGTCATCTGATACTTTGCGAATCTGGCATTTGGATAATACACATGTAAGCAAGGGGCTTACCGAATTATTCATGATTGAATACATTGCATATGTACATTCATTTCTTGTTGATAATTTCTAGTTAAAATGCCAATACAATTCTCCAAATAACAAAGGTAAAAACTGCCAGACTACTCTGTACAGCGATATTTGAATGCTGCACCATTTGACCAAAATGACTGGCCTAACATGATTACAAATGCATCATTTGCCAAATATTTCTTGGACAATAACCGTAAAGCCCCAGTTAAGTACACTATGGCTATGTTTATTAATTAATCATGGCAATACCCCCTATCAATCTACCAGGGTAATTTCTTACACACCCTGTCAGTAGATTTGCAGTAGATATTTTTCTCCTGCACAGTACCTTGTTCATTAGGCCTAAACCATGTTTAATTGTTTTTGCTAAAGATGGTTCATCTTTTGTGATTTGTGTATACTTTTTGAATACTTTGTCTTGTTTCATTCTCTTCTATTTTATTCTTCTTTTTCAATACATGTATCAAATCTATGTACGAATACGGTTGATGAATTTAAAAATGTACATTTTGTTGTATTTAATCAAATTTGTATTAAATTGAGCTTTGCACTTTAAGGACTTTCCTTCCTTTTGGTTTTTATGTGAGTCTTTTGGGCACTTTCCTTCTACTATTAAAAATAATTAGAATTCAATGACTAGAATAATGACTGTCAAAGACGTGAGGCTCCCTATGTTTGTTTAAAACTATATTTTGCCCCATGTCACGTCTGCACAGAGGGGCTACTCTATTGTATGTAAAATCAGAACGTTTTTGCTCTCAGCAGGGTGTCCTCCAACCATCATGTTGAAATGGGCCCTCACACATCTTCAGTCGGGCCTCAGTGGGGGCTGTGGAGAATGGGACAGACTGTCCCAGGCCAGGTTAAAAAAATATGTAAACAAATGACAAGCGTAAAAAAAAAAGGAAAGAAAAGTAAAGGATGGGAGGGAGGAAGGGAGAGGGAGGAAGGAGGGTCTGGGGCAATGTTCCCTCTAAGCTGTGCGTATTTGCGCTTGCCCAGCTTCCTTCTGGGTGTCGCTCAGAAGATATTTAGCAGCACACACGGACATTTCTCACCTATGTAATCAGATGTAATAAGGCACAAGCCACAGCAATTACCAGACATTTGCTTTCACTTAAAATAATTTACTAGTCATGATATTGTGGTCTAGCTCATTCACATTACCCTACTATGCAAGTGTGACCTTAAAAACCGAATACGGCCACAAAAGGTAAAAACTAATATGAAAAAGTGGTTCCATGAACAGAAAAATCATGTTAAGATATGCCTGCACACATTAACTAAATACTGTCCCCTCCCCACTCATGACTCCTAGGCTTTAGTCTACCACGCATTTACTCAGACCTCTAAACTCTACCCCAGAACCTATTTAGATATTACCAGACAACCAGGACTCTTCCTCTCTTGGCTCTGAAAAAGGTTACCAGACGTGTACCTACATCCACTTATTTTATGTTTGTTGTAATTTAAATAACGTTCAAGCAAAAGTCCTTCTATTATTTATGGTGCCTTATCAAAAGTGCCCTTTTGACTACACTGGCACCCCTGAGATGTGTTCTGCATGCTGCAGCACGACACGTCAAAGGACTCTGGAAATTCGACCCTGGCCCTCCTCTAACTGCACTGGCTCCTGCTGCAAGCCTCTACAAGGCTGTCACCCTAAAGTCCCAAAGATACCTCACTGAGAAACTCTGCATCTCCAGAGGCCTGTGATCCACCAGAAGTCAGGAAATGTGCAGACTTGAACTCCGATGGCACAGTAAGAAAAGAACGAGCCGGTCATCAGACTCACCCCATTGCTGCTACCATTCAGGAAAGAGCTCAAGCCCTTCCTTTTCAAGGAATGGCTCCTTTTAACACATAGGTCCACACACCATGCATTCCCACCGTACTGAGACTGTGATCTGCTGCTCACTGTCTCCTACCCTGGTTGTTTGTAGATACCTTGCTGCAAATTGCCCTCCCGTTAGCTCCCATTCCCTTTTTCTCTGCTTACCTTACTGTGATTGTAAAGCTCTCCGTTGCTACCCGAAGCCAAGTCAGCGCTCAATAAATACCCTAATAATAATAATAATGAAAGTGTCACCCACACCATGTAACCAAATATCTTAAATATCGGAAACTGACTGTAAGTAAGCAGGCTACATGGATGTCTAACCTCATCCTATGCTTTCTATTCTTGGAACATATGTCACGCAAGCGCTTTGAAGGGGTCCCCTTGCAAGCTGATGCATTATAAAACTCAAATATACATTTTCTTTCTATGGATTTTGAGTAGACAAATGTTATGCTCAGCATCTCCTACTTTAGCACTGCTAACATTACCCTATAGGAGGAGAGTAAAATTGCAATATTTACTTGGCCTGCAAGGGATAATGGGTATGGACATACCCCGGTATTATTAACAGCTATTCAGACAGTAGAATGCTTTTCACACAATCTGCATCATTTCCAAGTGTTCAGAGTTGCGTTTGGCATAGACCTCAACAAATTATACTGTCACTCGCTTCTATACAAAAATGGTTTCACTTATCAGTGGTATAATCCTACCCAACTATATAAGGGTGGGATCAGTTGCAAGCAATCTTATATGCACTGCAAAATAATAGTGTACATGCAGATTCATGACACTTTCTTAAAATGCATATCATATCATGGTGAGGCATGAAATATGTTTTAATTACAAAGTTTTATGGGTCTACAAATATCCCATTGACTGTTTTACTGCTGCAATCCCTCCATTTTAATTGTGCCTTATCAACTAGTATTGGCGTCTACCACAGGACCAGGAGAGTGGTACGACTGGAAAGCCATAGGAGAACACATCTTGCAGGTGATTAGCAAATCAGTAACTTTCGAAAACCAAGTCAGTTGTTTCAGCAGTAAAGTAAAGGAAATGTGTTAGTTTGCTAAAGGATAGGAAAGTATAGTAACAGTATATAGAACTGCACGTTCAGTGTATTTCTATGCTCAGCTGCTGAGGACATTTCATTATAAATATGTTGACTCTAGTGTCCCCCTGGATCTTATTTAACTAATACAAATGAATGACAGCGGGGTCCCTAGTTACAGAAGAAGGCGCTCAAGCTTTTGTAAAGCTGAGCATTGATGCTATTAACGTAAAAGGCATATATATATATATATGATTTTCTTCAGCCGAGCTGCATAACAAACCTCAGTAAGGCTCTTTTTCAATTTTTATCTAGGCTGTGGTGAGGAAGGGTGGCCGAAACTATAGGAAGTAATATGTGCCCTGTCATTTTACTTTCTATGTCAGGGTAACAAGCAAGGCTCCAACAAGAATTTGCTTCCTACTTGGAGTGAAATGATTTTTCAGGGAGTCAAAACGTAATTAGCTTTGCCAACTAGGATACTTTATGCTTTTTAAAAATGTTCTTTCTCGTTAAAATTCATCTTGAGATTGGGCAATAATATTATTAGAGTTCCTTCCTATGCCACTCCTATGCTGATCACTGATTTGAAAAGATATCAGTGGAGCTTTGTGGGCAGAAGCCGGGAGTTGGCTAATATGTGTTCATTGTTTCCCGTTTTTTTGTTGGGCACATTTTTCTGTTTTTAGGTAGTAAACATTGATAGTGTACATGTCTCTTGACTGTAAGGCTTGTTTTGAGTAAGTGTTGTCACAACTCACATGACAACGTAATGTGGATAGTAATCTGAAGCCAGGGAATTTTGATCAACATGTTAAGTGATGCAGTTATTCTGATGCAATTATCATTCTTACACAATTTATGAGAGGCATGTTCTCCTGGCCCTTGAATTGCTTCATTAAAGTGGCACATGAACTCCTATTGGCATTTTTATTGTCCCATTCCTTTTGTTTGCCATTATTCCATCTGCAAATATTGTATCCGGTCTGATTTTTTGACAGCCACATTAGTTATGAAAAGCGATATTTGTTTTTTGTAATACACATGAGTGTTTTTCGACTGGCATAAAGCACACATTTTTCTCTACACAGGAGTACATTTCCAAGCTACTGTGGCAGATCTTGAGATCTTGAACTGGTTATAAAGTTCTCTTTATAATCACATATACCATTTTTTTTAGCTTATGTGTTTGGAAAAAGAGCTGTAAGATGCACATTGTACACAGATTTGTAAAGAATTGTAGTGGTTGGGAAGGGGACATTCCTTTCCAAACTCTTCGGAGATGGTAACTCATTAACAAGGCATGCTCCCATTGTGGTTTACCTTGTTAGTCAGTTGCACACATGGAAAATAAAGTGCGCACAAAAGGCAACCAGTTCCGCACTTGTAGAAAAATAATTAGAGGGAACATTGGTCTGGGGTATATGTTACTGAATCATTAAACGGTATTAGTAAAATACTAAAATTGTCCTAAGAAAATTATAGTTTCAGAAAGGACGACCGCCTTGCAGAGGTTTGTGTGGAAATCAGCAGGAGCTGTGTGCACAGTGCTCAGCAGATGCACCAGCCCACACAGGGGGCGCTTGAGGGGCAGCTGGTATTGCGGGCCGGCCCTCTGGCCACACCCTCCGTGGAATCGCCTCCCCTCACCGAGGGGACGGATGTGCGTGCCCCTATGGTCTGGCCAGAATCGGCCTGGCATTGGGGGCACTTAAATAGACTGGGCTGAGGGGGGCAGGTCTCTCTTCCAGCCCAGGCAGCAGCTTGCTAAAGGCTTTTGGCAACTCGCTCGGGTGCTGTGAGGCAGGATGACTGGAAGGTCAGTTTCCACAGTAGCAGGTAATTTTCATCCGTTAGGGTGGGGTAATATGGCAAGATTGGCCAGGAATTGGTGGGAAAGGATTACTGTGTTTAACGGTACCAAGTTATTAATTGTGGCATTACTTTGTTGCTTCCTCGAGTTGAACTGCATAGGGTCCTCTCAAGTGGTTTAGAACTGAATACATGGATGTTCTTTCAGCATACCAGGTTGTCAATAAGGGTTTACGGTTCACACGTGGCTGCAGTGGGTATGCAATACAATTTTGAAAATCGGGATAGGCCGTGTAAGTGATAAGGGGATTTAATTTTAACAAGGAATGTGTGCAATGGTAGAGCAATTGTTTGTACTTTGCATAGCTGTTTAGACCCACCCGCTTCACGGTTGCCCAGGTTGCGTCCACAGGATGAGGATTCGCCCTCAAGTAACTGCAAACATGAGCGTGCATGTTTCAGAAGTGAAGGGAGACGGGAGCTGTTCACTTCGCAACGGCAACCGGGGCCACTGTTGGCTCCCCACACTGACTAGGGTCAAACATAACATTAGGAAATAGCTATGCAGCATTTGAAGGTTGAAGGGTAATACATGGTGGACACGTGGATGGGTTTGCATCTTATGTGAAAGCTGGTCGTACAGAACGCTATGTAGTAAGCGCCAAGTTCCCTGGTGGTCTCTCCGGGTCACTGCAGGGCTTGTACGTGAAATCAGACTAGTGTAAGGAATAGCACACTGACAGTGGTGCCTATTTTATATGAGGGATGCATGGGATGGCAGCAGGGTTGGAAAGGGTGCAGAAGATAATTGCACTCTGCACTATGCAAGGATCTGCACAATAGCAACATAGTAAAAGGGTGAGGGGTTAGAAATGGTGAGGTAAAACACACAGTTTGTGAGGGGACCTCCTGGAGAGGCGATCTGTAGTGTCGTTGAGAAAGGCGAGCAGTTGAGGGGTGCTTGGACCGCAAGCAGACACGAGTGCCAGGAGCGGGTCCAGGTGGCAGCGGAGATACATAATAAAGGCAAATGGCTGTTAGCAACCAGCAATGGGCTGCTGGTGCAGATGAGCGATTAGGGCAAATGGATACCCGGGATGCCCAGGGAAGGATGTGGGTCACCCGGAAGTAAGTACAAGAGAATATTTAAGTAAGGGTAGACCGCTCATCAAAGGGTAAAATGTCCAGGGCTAGGCTCAACACAGGGTTTGAGAGTTACTTCCCGAAAATATCAATGGGCCACCCAGCAGGTGGAAGGACAGGATCAACATGTCCCTGGTGGGGGGATGGAGAGGTGGACGTGCTTGGAGTGTTGGTTTGCTTCAGGAATAGGAGATTGGGCAATGAAGATCCATTAGATCTAGCTAAGGTTGGCGTCACAACAGTATGACGAGGACAACTAGGGGTTTCTGAGGGGTATGTTCGCAGCACTGAGAAGGCATGAAGGTGCTGGATGCCTGAGAATAGGGCAACAGGTTGCTACTTAGTGGGGTCTTTGTTAGTTGTGGGGCCCCCCCTCCCAAAGTGTGACAGTTACAAGGGTGGTCCCAGAGAAGGAGACACGCTGCAGTCTTTTCGCAAGCTATAACCACTGGCTGCTTCAGCCAGGATGGGGGATACAGGCACTGATACCACTAGGGACGGTTGGGACTCCTCAACAACTGATGCAGGGGCCTTGTTCGCTCCATTGTCTAAATGGGAATGACTGAACTGGCAGTCGGATACCAGGGTGGGCCGTACTCGCAAGAGCGGAAACCAAAGTGAGAAGGCTCACCGGTTTGGAAATTGGACGTGGTGAAACAGGATTTTGGCAAAGTCGCCCGGGAAAGGACTATGTTTTTTTGGGACAGGCATTCTGATGGCCGGAGCAGGGCTGGTGCCGCCCGATAGGATGACTCTAAGAAAACGACCATGTGTTTCCAATAAAATGTATTATGTTTTCAAATTCCCAGAAGGTCTCTGACTCATCTCATTATGTGTGGACAACGCATATGTGATATTACGCAGTATGGGGCCATAGTAGGGGTTAGCCTTCTATGTGCCCCCTGTATGAGAAGTGCACCCTGAGGGTGAGGTACAGTAACCACGCTCCACAGACCCATGGTGTGCACTGCACATCCCTGCAAAGCTCCTGAAGGCCGTAGTGAAATCTTGCCGGACATGTGAACGACACCCAAGCTCAGGCAAGAAAGAAGCCCAGACAGAACGAGGGCGGCGAGGATCAGCACTAGGACCCGGAGTGAGGGGCACCTATCTAACAGTTTGCCCAGGAAAAATGCCTTGCACTAGCCCTGTTCCCCTGCCTGAAATGTCCTCTGCCATTTTAAAGGAGAGGTGGCGTGGAAACACCATTGAATATTGCCCAAAAATATTCTCAGAAGGCACGTGCAGGACACATCCACCGTCAAATTCCACATCAAACATATTTGACATTACCAAAAGCGTCACACGGCCGTCTGATCCTCGGTGACAGCTTCGAAAGAAATGTAACGCCCCATCAGGAGTGAGCACAGTTTCTTAGACCGTGGCCCTAGTATTCAACTACTTAACATGAAAGTTAAATTCAATCAGTGTTTAACGGCACATACCTGTATATTCTGCTGTGCTTTCTAGCAGTTTTAGGAATTATCTGTAATTATTGTGACATTTTGCAAAAATATGCTAGCGGAGCAGGACTTTTTGGCGCGCCCATTTCGGCGCCGGCCGATGTGGCACGGCCGATTGGCAGCAGAGCCCGTTTTGGCGCGGCCAGTTCGCCGCGGGGATGTTCGGGCGCCAGGATGGCGCGTGTATTGGCATGGGAGGAGAGCTCTCCCCACAGTATCCCCTGCTCTCCCCACAGTATCCCCTGAGAATGCACTCCCCCAGCTCACCATCTACAGTGCCCAGGGGTACGTTCTGCACAGGGGCAGCGAAGGCAGTGACTCCAGGGGCGGGGGGTGGCGCTGCCATGCATATATGGTTCTAAATGCAAGAAGACCCCATGACAGCCCCAATAATCCCAAAAAAAGCCTGATTGCTCACACTTTGGTCAGGCTTGCTATAACTGGGGTGCAGCGGGGTGGCGATGTCGACAGTCTCCTTTGCTGGTGTTTGGGGGTGGGGAGCTCTTGGGTGGGTTTGCCGGGTTCATCTTCCCAGCCTGTGTGGGATGCTAATGGACATTATTCGTGCACAAGACCTGCATCTGCGATATCGATAAACACCACCTAGAAGCGAAAAGATGACTTTCCAGTACGTGCTACAGGACCCCCACCAAGCCTCTCCTAGGAAGGCAGCAAGCAGCTAGGCATCTTCGGGGGCTAGGGGTAACCCCAGAAGCGCCCACATGCCATTTGATACCTGAGTACCCCCCCTCACTAATTAAAAGCGTGCATATGCTTCCATCACGCTGCAACCAGTGCAGTCAAACTGCTCAGGCGACACCTGCGGGGAACCCATGTGCGGCCCCATTAGTCTGCACACGTCCAGGTGTTAGGCAGAAACCTGTGCAGTTCCCTTAGGGACCACTGCAAAAGATTTAAGACTACAGGTGTTTGGCAGTAAACCCACTTGGTAGCAGTCCCTACCACACAGATTCACTTGGTAGCTGTGGCTGAGCAGTCAGACTTCCCTCAAGAAGAGTTAGGCAGCATATAAAGTATACAAAATAGGTACAGAGATACAGTAGCACAAGCAAACACTGACCAGAGCTTTGGTGTAAAAGTATAAAATTATTTATTTAAAGCCACACTTGTAAATTGGCTAGCAACAAAGAGGTAAGTAAATTCAGCACACGGTCACTATTATATATATACAACCCTAATTACTTATTAGACAAGTCTTAATGAGAAACACCACTTATTTTCAGACAGAGGTGAGCGCTTAACATAAGATGGCACTCTAATAAGTTATTAAAAAGGGAGGGAAAAGGCAGAGTTATGGAAGCACACAAATTTCAATACTTTTTAAAAGAACCACGGTAAGGCAGGATAGGCAGAGTTCTACTGGAGAGCAAGGAAGTCAATTGCAAAGCCCACTCTTGGAGAGAGCAAGCAGAAGGGGTCCAGGTTCACACAGTGGGGTTATGCCCAAAGAGTCTTGTAGATAGTTCGCACACAAAGAATGAAATTAAAGTCAGGAAAAGTTAGCTGGGTTGTCCCAGGCCAGCCCAGGTTCGATGCTTTACTGTCACCCTGAACTATCTGTCGCAAGGGAAGCCAGGCGGGACACGGTACCTTAAGCGTGAAGGAGGCTCCAGCGGGGGCAGTTGTTCCTGGCAGCGGGTGCAAGTTGATGTTTCGTCCAGAGGAAGAGGAGGTCTCGCCGTGGAGGAAAGATGAAGGTCGTTGCACTGCCAGGGAAGAAACCAGCTGCGGAGTTCTTCGGTTAAAAGGTACTACCCTTCTCTTCGCGGTAGTGGTAAGCCGTGGTATTCCGGTTGCCGGGGTGCTTGGCACGGGCAAGGCGGCCACGAGATGCTCCAGGAAGGTGAAAAGAAGGCAAAACTGGTTATCCCCACCAGTCAAAGGAAGAAGACTCTCCGCACTAGAGATCTCCTCTGTCGTTGGGAAAAGTGGTGAGATGGTTCAGCAGGGCTCCACCGGTGGTGTCGTCATTGCAGGTCGGCTCAGCTTCTCCCTCCTCGGATTCTTAGGTCCTGTGGTGACTTCTGAAGTTCCAGTCCCCAAAGCCCTACTTTTATGCAGCACACCCCCATTCACTCAGCCTAGCTGTCAATCAAACATGCTAAGTGGTAAGCCGGCCGGCTCACCACTTGGGCCAATCACACAAGAGTGCGACTTGAGTTGCCAAGGTAACTCAGTCCAGGGTGCCTAAACCCCCTCCCACACCCCCTGTGGTACCCAGACAGATTGGTACCACTTTTGGAGGCTTCTGTGGAGAAGCCCGCCAAAAAGTGGAACAAATGGCTCGACTTGGGTTGGAGACACAGAAGAGAACACAAACGCCATTTTAGAATCGAGTTCTGGCAAAAAATACCAACCGGTGAATTAATATTAAATAAATAAACCGGCGGTATGTTCGAGGCTATAGGAATGAAATAATTAAAGTTGGTAGCCTCGAACAATGGGAAAATCCCATAGAGATATATTTGCGGTCGAATATAAAAAGTAGTATCCACTGCCACCAGCCAAAACTCGATCAGGGGGGACGGAGACGTGCCCCCTCGAACAAAAGACCCCGGGGCAATCGAATTGCCCCGACCAGTACGTCCACAATATGATGGTTTGTACTGGTTTCTGTTCATAATTTGGGACTAGTAAAGCCAATGGTGACTTTACATGCCCTGGGGGACAGTAGTCAATCCCAGGGTATGGAGTCTATGTTTGGGGGTCGCTACGACACCCCTGGGTTACGCACGGAGGGTGCTGTGTAACCCACAGCAAAAACACATGAGACCCTATGGAGTAAAAGACCCCATAGCCCATAAAACACATGGAAAGACAAAGGAACACCTCAAATCATGTCTAAGAGTGGGAGTAAAAGAGTCTCACTCTTAGTAGGAGAAAAAAATAAACCCCACAAATCCAGCAAAGCTGCTGGGGACTCACTAGGTTTGGGAAATTAGCCTTTACAGAGAATTCTCCCTAACACCAGGGATGCAGCGCTGTTTGCTTTGGTGCATGTGGTTAATGTTTACCAGGGAGCCCCTAGGTGTGGAGGGCGGGGACTGGCCCATCTGGTGAGATGTCCACACAGTGATGGGCATAATAGTAACGGAGTTAAGGAAGGCGTTGGGGCTCGCCATGGTGCGCTGCACGAGTACGCCCCCACCCTCGAGCATCCGCCCTGAAGGCACGTCCGTGTGGTTTCTTACTCCTTGGCTGGCCGTGGACCCACTGTCCGTGATCTTACAGAATGCACAGGACAGGTGTATAATGGCAAGTGGGTACCACTGCTCACCTGTTGTGGGGCAAGCTGGCGAAGACGCGTGCTAAGGGCACAGGTAATGTGCAGACAGTGCAGCAGTGTCCTGCTCTGCCTGGCACAGGTAGCAGTGCAGCACAAGTTATGTAGAGTGCCCTCTTCCTGCAACTTCCGCGTCCCTGCTGCCTTCGATCAGGTCAGCGTGTGTGGCACTGGGGGCAGGTATGGGTGGGCTCTGGGCGGGATACAGCTGCCATCCACCAATAGTAGGCATGAGTGGGGGCTGGGTATTTTGTCCTTACCGTGGGTATGGTGCTGCCACGGCCACGCGAGGGCTAGTCAGCAGTGCTCTTGGTATTTAGAGTCCTCCCATGCAGGGAAGTGTGGACCGAGCAACCACTCCCCCAACTGTGCTCACTCTGTGTCACAAGCTGTGTGATCCTGGTACACTTCCCGCTGTGCCCCAAGCAGCGCACTGCCCGGGCAGGGTGGTGGGCTGGCGTGCTGGCTCTCGCAGTAGTTGCTCTCGGTCCCGCAACCGCAATTCTTTTCAAATGCAACACGTTAACATCATCTGCCAACTTGCTGCATTTGAAAATAATTATTCTTTTGAATTTGGCGTGAGGGAGTTTAGAAGTGGCTGCAATGTCAGCCACGTCCAAACGTCCCTCGCGCCAAATCGACGGCGCCAGAAAGGCTTTTGCGCCAAAATGGGCGCGGCGAACTGGCCGCCGCGCCAAAGCGGTCGCGGCAAACCGGCCGCCGAAACAGCAGAGCCGAAACGGGGTGTACCGATATGCTAGTGTTGTATCTGCTTCAGCAACGCTCACTTTGCCATCTTGTGGCCAAATCCCGAATTGCTTTTGAAGCAAGGAAAGTGTAAACCATGTTTAAAAATCTGCTTTATACACTTCAGAAAGAAACCGCCTGTTTTTTCCACTGCGACACCTCCCAAGGAGCCTGTTATTAACGCCTTTTTATGGCAGTGCTAGGAGGGTGTAAAGGCAGGAGAAGATCCTTGCATCCACTGCCTTGCACATTTGATGGTTGGCATGGAGTAAACTATGGCAATCACACGTTGCCTGAAAGTGGCGGATTATAATCCAATCCGCCATTTTCGGATTTCAATTGAATGAAGTGCAATTTAGAAAAGTGTCGCTCCTCTAAGCAAAGAACCTTTCCCAATTTAGTATGGACCCAATCAGGCCCTAAATCTTTTTCTGGGTCAGATGTACATACTACTGCTATTACTTTCAGAATCAGATGTTTTGTCAGTCCTATGTCTCTTGTACTGAACCCGGAAGTGTTTACGCCAAAAACGTCCTGCCAGGTACCACTACACCATTCTTGTGGTCAAATGGGGTCTCTGCAGAATTTACGGATCTTTCTTTGTTCCAGATCTTTTTTATATCCAGATAATGTGTGATTGATGTCTTCTAAGAGTTTAGAAAGTTCTGCACGTGGAGCACGTTGTGAAAGTATATTTTCCAAATCCTCAGTACGTATTGGAGGTATCCTCAAACCTCTTGGTATACGTTTCGCTTTATATTATTCCCCAAATGTAAAAACATGGAGTTTCTGATTAACTTCTCTTCTAATTAGAAACTCTAATTGAATGATATTTCAACCCTGTTACCAGTCGTTGCTAACGTGCGTTCAGTGTCTTTAATCAAACTTCCTAACTGACACTACTCTATCCAGGCGTTAGTTCTCTGCAGGGATTTGGTTATTGCGCCTGACAGACACTGCGTTGGATTCACTCTGCTTTCTACCATGCTCACTCCCATCTCTTGGTCACCTACTCTCCCTTCTACTCCCCTTCCTCGACTCTACATACTTCTGCCTCCTATCACCAATCTTTCGTTTAGTTTGTTTATTTATAAAGCGCATCCGAACCCTCAGGTAACCGGGCGCATAGTCATGTGTACAGCAAGGTTACATATCGTTGCACAAGCATCGTATAACAACAGACAGAGCGTACATTAGTCCAAGCTCTGGGTGCTTACATACAAGAGTAGAATATACCAAGAAAAGAGAGGTATGTACAAAGAATATAGGATGAGGAATAATAGTTACAGTGGCTAATGCGGACCAGGTTACAGGTTGGTCCTGAGTATGCTGTAGGTAGAGTAAGCATTGCTACAGGTGTAGAGCGGCGGCTAGCAGGTCATGATGGTGTTAATCTGGGTGTTTAGGCTAATAGCCAAGATTTTACCATCTTTGATCCCACAGACGTCTCACACTCGTATAGGCATCACCTCCAACCTTTGATGTTGCTTCTCTCTCCTTCCTCCACCTATTACTCCCGCCTCTGCAGTACTACTCCCCCCTCCTCCCTCCAAACACTACTCCCTTCTCAACACTTCTACTATCCCCTCCTCCCTTCAACTACTGCTACTCCCTCTTACGCACCTCTACTACTTCCTCCTCCATCCAACTACTAATCTCTCCTACAGGCTATTACTCCCTCCTCAACACTACTACACCTTCCTCCAAACTACCAATATTACTCCCTCCTACCTCCAACTCCTTATTTATTTATTTTGCATTTTTAAAGTGCTCACACAGCCCGGGGGCATCGAGGCGCTGTTACAGAATTTTTTTGTTTTTTGTTGTTGTCTTAGTTGCATATTTATAACGCGCTTAAATACCCAGAGGTTTCTAAGCGCGGACCTGGGTATCAAACCTGTGTTGCTTTGTGTCGTCTTGCTTCCAAGACGAGCACATTGCCACTGAGCTATCCTCCCGGGACAAAAAAAACCTCCTTCCACCCAGTGCAATATGCTTTGCACTAACTCTGTACACACTAACGTAGGTGGGCATGCCGCATGCACTGCTCTGTGAATGGTTAGGGGAAGAGCGTCTTTGGCTATTGCCTAGGACCTGACTGCTCGTGCACCGAGTAGTAACGGGGAAGGGCACAGAGCCTGCGCTTGGGTTTCTAACACACAGCTACCAAGGGATGAAGGAAAAGCTCTTGGAGCAGAGCTGTATGAGAGCTGGACATGCCAATGGGTTGGGACTATGAGGGAGGGATGTGTTCAAGCTGTCTGATATTGAAGCTTGAGATACCAAAGGGATCAGGCAGATCTTGGGTTGAAATGCAGAAGCCAAGGCCCGATCGTATCTGATGGCAACTGGACACGAGATGAACCTGGAAGGGAACTTCAAGAGTCATACATTCAGAAGGAGGTGGTATGGATCAAGTGGAATTGATCTATTTGAAATGTTGGGTAGGGACTTGGAAAGGGTGAGGCTTAAGGAATAAGGAGACAACAAGGACACTTTCAGGACAATGCAAACTTATACAGGCACTGATTCAACTATGGTCATGTAATGTCCAGGGTCTGAATGCCACAAACACGAGATTAGGTATCATAAGAGAATTGCAGAAACATAAGCAAGAAGTGGTATGCTTACAGGAGACACATCTGAGGAAGCATGTGCAGTGATACACAAAATTGCAAATTTGCCAATCAGGGCTTTAGATGACAGCATTAGCCGCTGAAAGCCAATAGTTTATTCAAAGTATGTGCCAAAAATGCTGACAGTAGTCTGTTGTAGCACTTCCATTATGCAGTAGTGAGCTACAAGGAATATGCAGGCCTAGTAGGGGTTGTAGGTCACATTATGCATCGTAGATAAACAGGCAGGGCGAAGGCCCCAGCTCTGTAGCTAATTGACATTATTGGAGTGTTTGGAACATTATGGCACCTATATAGCGCTTAAATAGCCAATCTTAAGCGCTATGAACACTAAGCTATGAGTGCATGCCTTTTAGAGCTTGCTCACATGGGGTTAATTCATCTCGGCTTCTCTTAGAATATTCTGCCTTTCTAACTGTAAGCCTGCATGGCTTCGTAAACTAATCTTCCTTTCTCTGGAAAGGCACTGATAAGACATTCCTGAGCTTTCGCGCAGATGGGCTCCAAGCAGGGAGGGGCACAGAAAAGGAGCACAGTGGAAATTCACAGAGTTGGGTTTTTCCATGAGCAAGCCTATATTTTGCACAGGGAAAGTTCTGGAACTGTGCGTCATGGACTGGCAGCACGAGATTATAAAAATGCATGCCCACATGACTCAGGTGGGAGATCGATCTGTGGACTTGGTTCGAGCAAGATGAAGTGTCCGGAATTTGTGGCTCTGTCGGCACCCTGCAGCGCTGTCCTCTGAGCGGGGCTTGTTACAGCTAGCTTATGAGGGCCAGGGTCTCCCAGTGCTGATTGAAGGGGCGTAAGACTGTGTTTCTCTATGTTTCTCTAAGTTCTGTGTTTCTCTATATTTTGCATTTCTCTAAGTTTTGTGCTTTGTAATCTTCTCTAACTTGAATCCCAAGATGTTGCTGAAATTCACTGTTTAGAATACATACTAAAACTTTTTGAAGGTGTCATTTGTCACTAGCATGAGTTCACTGGTCGGCACAATAGAACCTGTATTTTGTGCTGAATTGGGTAATTTTTGCTCCCAAGGGCTGGTCCCGAGGAAGATTTGCCCAATATCAAGACATTTGGTGGCAGCTTGGGGATTTGTGCAGAGCAGTGCCTTGCTGTGAAGTGACAAATTGTGTGAGAGAACACAGTACAGAGTGATGAGCAGGCGGTCGCATTTCCTTGGTGGTCTCACTGCAGCTCTGAGACACAAAAGACAGCAACGTTGTGTCGGCTTGCCGTGGCCGATAGCTTGTGTGGTTAAGACTCCCTTCAGTGAATCAGTCGTGACTGACTTATTGCTTGGGAATGGAGCCAGGGAGCACATGGCGATAAACAAGCGGGAAATGGCTTTGTTTAAAGCGCTCCGATGAATGGTCAAGAAAGATTTATGTTCAATTAGGAAAGAATTTTATCATGCGGTTTCCCCAGTTTAAAGTTGTAATTTGAAATGCAAAGTGAGACGGAGTTCTCAACTCTATTCTGTCATGAGGGCAGGAAAATAGTTGCGAGGATTTGATATGCAAATTGTGAACAGTAATTCTAAGCATTGACTCAGCCCCAGTGTGCTAGCTAGTGGGGGGCTGTAATGTAAGGAGGCGAAGGTTCGCTTTTTTTTTAAATGTATGCTTTTGAAGTGCTCACATTCCTGAAGATAACGTGGGAATGAGCCGTGTTTAGGAGAAAGCGTAACATCTGTGTTGAGAGCCTAAAGGGTTTGGTTTTCTTTTGGCAACTGTAAATTCCATGTGCTGGTGGTGCATTCTGTTTAAAGGAAACACACTAAAATGGCTACATTGCATTTTAGCTGTGCCATGCTTACAATGGGTGAGAGACTCACTTAAGAAAGTGAGTGAATGGTATTTGGATTTCCGATTTTTGTGTATTGATTTGGAATTGCAGAATCAGTTTGCAATGGTTTGGGGGGAAAAGTCAATTTATATTTTTCTAAATTGCCCCTGGAGTATTTTTAACTGTTCCCACGCTATGCCATGGATTTGTACTGTTGCGTTATAAGTGATGTATATTTTGGAAATAGTGACCTGTTGACTGTGATACATGGTGAAAAATGTTGTTGGCACATTAACAGCCCACAAGCCATATAGAGTGTGGGTTGCTCTTGCAGGAAAAAAAAAACGTGCAGGGAGCTGCACTACACATGGCGTGTTTTAAATGCACTGAAATAAGTGGTTATATTCTGGCAATGGTACAACAGAATGAAAAATCTGTGTGTGATAAGACAGCACAAAGATTTAGTGGGTTGCGGGTTCTTTTGAAAGATCGCACATTGCATTGGAGTGAGTTTGTGAAGCCAAACTACAAGGTTACGAGGAAAAAAAAATGTATGCCTTTAAATGGGACATTGATCAGGTTCAAAACAGGCTAAAAGACGCTTTGACATTTTGCTAAATTACATGGAGTAGAATCTGATGACAAGAAAAAGTGCCTCTTTTGAAAATAAGAGTCTTGCTGTGTAGAGCTTGTGCCTTGAAGATAACTTTCACTGTCTTGGGCGAGGTGCGCGAGAAAAAAAAACTGTTGGAGGAAGGCAGAAAAGCAGAATACTGCGCTCCTGTTCAGTGAAATGGTGTTTACAGAAGCTGGCAGATATGGGAGCTTTTCTGAGTTGCTGGAAGCAGTGCAGGAAATAGTTAATCTGGGTGAACTGTCTGAAACGAGTGCCTCCCATTGAAGCCGCCCAAGTTTATGAGTTATAGGCAAAGAGATAAGTTTGCTGCGTGCTCATGGCGCTGCCATGTGCACATGAAAGATAAACAATGACATTCCTGCATTCCATCCCCTGTGAGAGACACCGTCAGTGTGAGCAAAAACTGAGGAGGGGGGTGCAAAGACAGAATGCTGAAACAGAACTGAAGGCAATAATTGCTGTGAGTGAGAAAATGAAAAAGAGCGCAATCTACCTTACACATGATGATGTACGCATGCTGACACCGGCATGCAATAACAGAGCTGATCAGAAGTAAATAATTAGCCCAGTATCAACACTGGAAGGAAAACAAATGCTGCATGCAGAATGGGCACATCGCATCTGAACATTTGGGGAACCTGTGCATCTCTGAATGGGCTAAGAAAAGACAGCTGCCCATTTCAAGAGACATTGCCGTGCAAGCTGCATCCCCATGCGCCATGTGATGTGATGTGAAGTAAAGCGACATTGCCGTGCAAGCTGCATTCCAGTGCTCCATGTGATGTGAATTGAAGTAAAGTGCTGTGCACTGGAGAAGAAACCTCTAGGCGCTTTGAGAAGTGAAAATACACAGCTGGCAAAAATGCAAGCTACATTGCCAGAGCTGGAGTAACTGACAAAGACATTATGGTGTTCCAGATGTAAGCAAACTGACAAAGGTAGCCGTTTTGCAAGAGACAACATGCAGAGCGGGGCTTTGGAGTATAACATGAACACTGCACATTAGCCATGATCCAGAAGCCTCACGGCTTAGTGCAAGAATGAATGATTTGTTGAAGCAAATAAAGAAACTGACTTAGACTATCTCGCTCAAAGGGGTGGCCCAAGAAATCAGCAGACACCCTTTGGGAAAATGACAAGTGGAAAACCAGAGGCTTGAAAGACACTAGCTGTATGGAGAAAAATAAACAAAGCTGCTTGTGCAACTGCAGGCGGTATTGGACTGAAGGACTTTACCTTTGAAATATGGAGTGATGCCAGCAGGGCAACCTAAATCAAGATCATGAAACACTGGAAGTAAGTTGGCGCCTGGCATTCGTGATCGCTCTGGTGATAAAGGAAAGCATTGATCAATTGAGAAGTGCGACCTGGGTACTTATTATATGGCTTTTGTAAAAGCACAGATCAGTCTGAGGTACCATCGACCAACTAGGATCGCATTGCACAAATGAGTTGGTGATTAGGCAGTTACACCCCGTATGGTTGAGTGCAAATAAGCCCCCAATAACATGCAGAAGGGTGACAAATAATTGTGGTAGCAATGATAAAGTGTGTAGTTACCTGATGAGACTTCTGAAGGTTGGGGTGGTGTTAAGGGAAGGGGTGGATAACGCTGATATTGTAGTTCTGATGACTTCCTAACGTGAAGAATAATGACATTGTACTTTTGATGAAATCCTAACATTTCTGTTTGTATTTTGCCTAGGCAAAAAACCAAGACAGTTGCGTGCCATGATTGGGGTAGATGTGTGCAATTTGCGGGTGACACTGATCAGTCAAGCAGACGCATTCTCAGAGAAAGCGAGTCACTGTGAGATGATATGTGAACTTTGAACCTGTCCTGCACCGCACTCAATGCTGCTAACATGCATGACGCATGAGGACATTTGTTCTGCAACCTGCGAAAGGTGTCCAACAGAGTAATAACTTTTGCTGAACTGGCACGGTGCAGACTTGGCTAGTTATCAAATATTTGATGCTGCACATTCAAATGATTCAGTTGCTGGAAATAACCTGGTTGATATGTTTTGCCTTTCTTGTTTAAAGGACTGTGGACAATGGGTTGTGGACTGTGACATCATGCACCACAAACAGCTGTGTGACACAGCACTTGAATGCTAACACATTAAAAAATTGTTTTTAAATGCATTTTTGAGATGAATCTGAAAAAACGAAATGTTTTGCTCTTCCAACTGAATTGCTTTAACCAGAGATGTTTTGCCTTTTCTAAAACTTCTACGTTGCACGTAGGCAGGAAAATGATTTATGAATTGTTGGGGCAGCAGGATTATGCAAGCAGGAGCGTAATTTATTTTGAGATAAAATGAGTGCGTACACCAAAGTCAGCTGTGCGTTGGTTAAGGTCCTTAATTTGAAGTAATGCTGCCAAGTGTGTGAGCTCTAATTTGAGATGGTAACCTTTGAAACACTGGATACTTTTACAGCCAGCCTTAAGGCGGGTAAATGAAACCATGACTGACTTGATATTTGATTTTATGACAGTGTGTGACACGGTTTTTGTTAAACCAACCAGTTTCATGTTTTTTGTGGGGACAGCTGTCTCCAGCACACTAATGCAAAGAGTCACCTTTTGATTGTAGACATTTAGAATAATTCTTTGGAAAAGCGCTACAAATTAGTATCCACATGGAATTGCTAGCGTACTGGCCTGGCACATTGTCGGGCATCTTTTGTCACTGACTCATATGACTGGTGCGTATGAAATCTTAGGCCCAAATGTTTCAGTGAATGGATCCAACGATTTGTTTTTCTGACCAAGAACTGCAGCAAGTGTTCTCGCCAATATTTTATGGACAATAATTTGACTAAATGTATTTCACACAATGGTGTGATGAAACAGCCACTGCCGGATGGTAGTATGGTGTTTGTATCTAAAACTAATATTGTATATGATAGGCATCCCACTTGGAGAAGGGTATTCTCCAAGTCACACAAGGTAGACACTGTGAACATGTTAGATTTTCCAGTAGTAAGGCAACATTTAAATTGTAGGCTGGTAATGCACACCTCTATTATTACAGTGATACACTTAGACATAGATTTATCACGAGGCAATGTTTCCTTAGTACTACCAAGCTGCTACAAATGGAGTCCATTTCTATGGCCCATCACAAGGTGCGCGTAGCTAGGGAGCTAGATTCATTAATTGCGGGAGCAGCGGGGAGTAACAGGAGCTTTATACGCTTTTGACATAGAAACTGTGCACAATAAGCTAGCCACTATGGATTCTGATGCCAGCTCTGCTATAAAACCTCTGGCCTAGTGGGGCCCATTGATACGCCCAACACTGCTACAAGTATTGGCAACCACTGGAGATGGCAGAATTTTAGTTATGAAGACATTTTTTCTGCCATAGGGCAGGTCAACAAGACTGCTAAATACACACAATGCATTTTATGGCAAACATTGTTAAATCAGCAGGTGTTGGCTTTTCACTCTGAGTGGGGGCGACCATCCTCAACACACTGGCACACAGAGCTACAGTTACCAGCAAACATATGGATCAAACCGCTTGCTTTTGATTGCATGAATAACACATGCCATGCTGTAATGCAAATTAGTAGAATTGTTTTTATTTTGATAACCTGGTGCCCATGGGTTCACCTTGCTCATGAAAATTAGATGGTTTCTGGTTGGGTTCCACATACATGGGGGAAGTGTCTAATCACACAGCCCATAGTCACGTTTAAATGCCCTGGCATCAGGGGGAGGGTAGGCCCTTAGAGTGAAAGGCTGCCAGGTTTTAGAATTGGTAACCATACATAAATGCAATAGTGCATTGTAGATTCGACTACACCGGATTGCCTTGACATTCTAACTGCATGCTGCTTTTTAACTGACAATCAGTTATACAATAATTATTTAGGTATTTTTGTGTAGGCCAGGTTTCGGCTAGAGTAAATGTCCATGTTCACTTTGTGTAGGTATTTTTTGTGTAGGCCAGGTTTTGGCAAGGGTATATGTCACTGTTCACTTTGTGTACATTTTTGTTTAGGTAGTGTTTTTACTAACCTTGCATGCCACGCTGACTAACCGCTAGAAGATAGTTTGCTTAAACCTCTTGCAAAGCCCCAAGGTCTTTATCACTGCACTACATACTATGTTGATGGGTATTAGTCAGCATTGTCGCACACACTTTGAATAGGGGTGGAGTGTAGTGATACACAAAATTGCAAATTTGCCAATCAGGGCTTTAGATGACAGCATTAGCCGCTGAAAGCCAATAGTTTATTCAAAGTATGTGCCAAAAATGCTGACAGTAGTCTGTTGTAGCACTTCCATTATGCATTAGTGAGCTACAAGGAATATGCAGGCCTAGTAGGGGTGGTAGGTCACATTATGCATTGTAGATAAACAGGCAGGGCGAAGGCCCCAGCTCTGTAGCTAATAGACATTATTGGAGTGTTTGGAACATTATGGCACCTATATAGCACTTAGATAGCCAATCTTAAGCGCTATGAACACTAAGCTATGAGTGCATGCCTTTTAGAGCTTGCTCACATGGGGTTAATTCATCTCAGCTTCTCTTAGAATATTCTGCCTTTCTAACTGTAGCCCTGCATGGCTTCGTAAACTAATCTTCCTTTCTCTGGGAAGGCACTGATAAGACATTCCTGAGCTTTCACGCAGATGGGCTCCAAGCAGGGAGGGGCACAGAAAAGGAGCACAGTGGAAATTCACAGAGTTGGGTTTTTCCATGAGCAAGCCTATATTTTGCACAGGGAAAGTTCTGGAACTGTGCGTCATGGACTGACAGCACGAGATTATAAAAATGCATGCCCACATGACTCAGGTGGGAGATCGATCTGTGGACTTGGTTCGAGCAAGATCAAGTGTCCGGAATTTGTGGCTCTGTCGGCACCCTGCAGCGCTGTCCTCTGAGCGGGGCTTGTTACAGCTAGTTTATGAAGGGACAGGGTCTCCCAGTGCTGATTGAAGGGGCGTAAGACTGTGTTTCTCTATGTTTCTCTAAGTTCTGTGTTTCTCTATATTTTGCATTTCTCTAAGTTTTGTGCTTTGTAATCTTCTCTAACTTGAATCCCAAGATGTTGCTGAAATTCACTGTTTAGAATACATACTAAAACTTTTTGAAGGTGTCATTTGTCACTAGCATGAGTTCACTGGTCGGCACAATAGAACCTGTATTTTGTGCTGAATTGGGTAATTTTTGCTCCCAAGGGCTGGTCCCGAGGAAGATTTGCCCAATATCAAGACATTTGGTGGCAGCTTGGGGATTTGTGCAGAGCAGTGCCTTGCTGTGAAGTGACAAATTGTGTGAGAGAACACAGTACAGAGTGATGAGCAGGCGGTCGCATTTCCTTGGTGGTCTCACTGCAGCTCTGAGACACAAAAGACAGCAACGTTGTGTCGGCTTGCCGTGGCCGATAGCTTGTGTGGTTAAGACTCCCTTCAGTGAATCAGTCGTGACTGACTTATTGCTTGGGAATGGAGCCAGGGAGCACATGGCGATAAACAAGCGGGAAATGGCTTTGTTTAAAGCGCTCCGATGAATGGTCAAGAAAGATTTATGTTCAATTAGGAAAGAATTTTATCATGCGGTTTCCCCAGTTTAAAGTTGTAATTTGAAATGCAAAGTGAGACGGAGTTCTCAACTCTATTCTGTCATGAGGGCAGGAAATTAGTTGCGAGGATTTGATATGCAAATTGTGAACAGTAATTCTAAGCATTGACTCAGCCCCAGTGTGCTAGCTAGTGGGGGGCTGTAATGTAAGGAGGCGAAGGTTCGCTTTTTTTTTAAATGTATGCTTTTGAAGTGCTCACATTCCTGAAGATAACGTGGGAATGAGCCGTGTTTAGGAGAAAGCGTAACATCTGTGTTGAGAGCCTAAAGGGTTTGGTTTTCTTTTGGCAACTGTAAATTCCATGTGCTGGTGGTGCATTCTGTTTAAAGGAAACACACTAAAATGGCTACATTGGATTTTAGCTGTGCCATGCTTACAATGGGTGAGAGACTCACTTAAGAAAGTGAGTGAATGGTATTTGGATTTCCGATTTTTGTGTATTGATTTGGAATTGCAGAATCAGTTTGCAATGGTTTGGGGGGAAAAGTCAATTTATATTTTTCTAAATTGCCCCTGGAGTATTTTTAACTGTTCCCACGCTATGCCATGGATTTGTACTGTTGCGTTATAAGTGATGTATATTTTGGAAATAGTGACCTGTTGACTGTGATACATGGTGAAAAATGTTGTTGGCACATTAACAGCCCACAAGCCATATAGAGTGTGGGTTGCTCTTGCAGGAAAAAAAAAACGTGCAGGGAGCTGCACTACACATGGCGTGTTTTAAATGCACTGAAATAAGTGGTTATATTCTGGCAATGGTACAACAGAATGAAAAATCTGTGTGTGATAAGACAGCACAAAGATTTAGTGGGTTGCGGGTTCTTTTGAAAGATCGCACATTGCATTGGAGTGAGTTTGTGAAGCCAAACTACAAGGTTACGAGGAAAAAAAAATGTATGCCTTTAAATGGGACATTGATCAGGTTCAAAACAGGCTAAAAGACGCTTTGACATTTTGCTAAATTACATGGAGTAGAATCTGATGACAAGAAAAAGTGCCTCTTTTGAAAATAAGAGTCTTGCTGTGTAGAGCTTGTGCCTTGAAGATAACTTTCACTGTCTTGGGCGAGGTGCGCGAGAAAAAAAAACTGTTGGAGGAAGGCAGAAAAGCAGAATACTGCGCTCCTGTTCAGTGAAATGGTGTTTACAGAAGCTGGCAGATATGGGAGCTTTTCTGAGTTGCTGGAAGCAGTGCAGGAAATAGTTAATCTGGGTGAACTGTCTGAAACGAGTGCCTCCCATTGAAGCCGCCCAAGTTTATGAGTTATAGGCAAAGAGATAAGTTTGCTGCGTGCTCATGGCGCTGCCATGTGCACATGAAAGATAAACAATGACATTCCTGCATTCCATCCCCTGTGAGAGACACCGTCAGTGTGAGCAAAAACTGAGGAGGGGGGTGCAAAGACAGAATGCTGAAACAGAACTGAAGGCAATAATTGCTGTGAGTGAGAAAATGAAAAAGAGCGCAATCTACCTTACACATGATGATGTACGCATGCTGACACCGGCATGCAATAACAGAGCTGATCAGAAGTAAATAATTAGCCCAGTATCAACACTGGAAGGAAAACAAATGCTGCATGCGGAATGGGCACATCGCATCTGAACATTTGGGGAACCTGTGCATCTCTGAATGGGCTAAGAAAAGACAGCTGCCCATTTCAAGAGACATTGCCGTGCAAGCTGCATCCCCATGCGCCATGTGATGTGATGTGAAGTAAAGCGACATTGCCGTGCAAGCTGCATTCCAGTGCTCCATGTGATGTGAATTGAAGTAAAGTGCTGTGCACTGGAGAAGAAACCTCTAGGCGCTTTGAGAAGTGAAAATACACAGCTGGCAAAAATGCAAGCTACATTGCCAGGGCTGGAGTAACTGACAAAGACATTATGGTGTTCCAGATGTAAGCAAACTGACAAAGGTAGCCGTTTTGCAAGAGACAACATGCAGAGCGGGGCTTTGGAGTATAACATGAACACTGCACATTAGCCATGATCCAGAAGCCTCACGGCTTAGTGCAAGAATGAATGATTTGTTGAAGCAAATAAAGAAACTGACTTAGACTATCTCGCTCAAAGGGGTGGCCCAAGAAATCAGCAGACACCCTTTGGGAAAATGACAAGTGGAAAACCAGAGGCTTGAAAGACACTAGCTGTATGGAGAAAAATAAACAAAGCTGCTTGTGCAACTGCAGGCGGTATTGGACTGAAGGACTTTACCTTTGAAATATGGAGTGATGCCAGCAGGGCAACCTAAATCAAGATCATGAAACACTGGAAGTAAGTTGGCGCCTGGCATTCGTGATCACTCTGGTGATAAAGGAAAGCATTGATCAATTGAGAAGTGCGACCTGGGTACTTATTATATGGCTTTTGTAAAAGCACAGATCAGTCTGAGGTACCATCGACCAACTAGGATCGCATTGCACAAATGAGTTGGTGATTAGGCAGTTACACCCCGTATGGTTGAGTGCAAATAAGCCCCCAATAACATGCAGAAGGGTGACAAATAATTGTGGTAGCAATGATAAAGTGTGTAGTTACCTGATGAGACTTCTGAAGGTTGGGGTGGTGTTAAGGGAAGGGGTGGATAACGCTGATATTGTAGTTCTGATGACATCCTAACGTGAAGAATAATGACATTGTACTTTTGATGAAATCCTAACATTTCTGTTTGTATTTTGCCTAGGCAAAAAACCAAGACAGTTGCGTGCCATGATTGGGGTAGATGTGTGCAATTTGCGGGTGACACTGATCAGTCAAGCAGACGCATTCTCAGAGAAAGCGAGTCACTGCGAGATGATATGTGAACTTTGAACCTGTCCTGCACCGCACTCAATGCTGCTAACATGCATGACGCATGAGGACATTTGTTCTGCAACCTGCGAAAGGTGTCCAACAGAGTAATAACTTTTGCTGAACTGGCACGGTGCAGACTTGGCTAGTTATCAAATATTTGATGCTGCACATTCAAATGATTCAGTTGCTGGAAATAACCTGGTTGATATGTTTTGCCTTTCTTGTTTAAAGGACTGTGGACAATGGGTTGTGGACTGTGACATCATGCACCACAAACAGCTGTGTGACACAGCACTTGAATGCTAACACATTAAAAAATTGTTTTTAAATGCATTTTTGAGATGAATCTGAAAAAACGAAATGTGTTGCTCTTCCAACTGAATTGCTTTAACCAGAGATGTTTTGCCTTTTCTAAAACTTCTACGTTGCACGTAGGCAGGAAAATGATTTATGAATTGTTGGGGCAGCAGGATTATGCAAGCAGGAGCGTAATTTATTTTGAGATAAAATGAGTGCGTACACCAAAGTCAGCTGTGCGTTGGTTAAGGTCCTTAATTTGAAGTAATGCTGCCAAGTGTGTGAGCTCTAATTTGAGATGGTAACCTTTGAAACACTGGATACTTTTACAGCCAGCCTTAAGGCGGGTAAATGAAACCATGACTGACTTGATATTTGATTTTATGACAGTGTGTGACACGGTTTTTGTTAAACCAACCAGTTTCATGTTTTTTGTGGGGACAGCTGTCTCCAGCACACTAATGCAAAGAGTCACCTTTTGATTGTAGACATTTAGAATAATTCTTTGGAAAAGCGCTACAAATTAGTATCCACATGGAATTGCTAGCGTACTGGCCTGGCACATTGTCGGGCATCTTTTGTCACTGACTCATATGACTGGTGCGTATGAAATCTTAGGCCCAAATGTTTCAGTGAATGGATCCAACGATTTGTTTTTCTGACCAAGAACTGCAGCAAGTGTTCTCGCCAATATTTTATGGACTATAATTTGACTAAATGCATTTCACACAATGGTGTGATGAAACAGCCACTGCCGGATGGTAGTATGGTGTTTGTATCTAAAACTAATATTGTATATGATAGGCATCCCACTTGGAGAAGGGTATTCTCCAAGTCACACAAGGTAGACACTGTGAACATGTTAGATTTTCCAGTAGTAAGGCAACATTTAAATTGTAGGCTGGTAATGCACACCTCTATTATTACAGTGATACACTTAGACATAGATTTATCACGAGGCAATGTTTCCTTAGTACTACCAAGCTGCTACAAATGGAGTCCATTTCTATGGCCCATCACAAGGTGCGCGTAGCTAGGGAGCTAGATTCATTAATTGCGGGAGCAGCGGGGAGTAACAGGAGCTTTATACGCTTTTGACATAGAAACTGTGCACAATAAGCTAGCCACTATGGATTCTGATGCCAGCTCTGCTATAAAACCTCTGGCCTAGTGGGGCCCATTGATACGCCCAACACTGCTACAAGTATTGGCAACCACTGGAGATGGCAGAATTTTAGGTATGAAGACATTTTTTCTGCCATAGGGCAGGTCAACAAGACTGCTAAATACACACAATGCATTTTATGGCAAACATTGTTAAATCAGCAGGTGTTGGCTTTTCACTCTGAGTGGGGGCGACCATCCTCAACACACTGGCACACAGAGCTACAGTTACCAGCAAACATATGGATCAAACCGCTTGCTTTTGATTGCATGAATAACACATGCCATGCTGTAATGCAAATTAGTAGAATTGTTTTTATTTTGATAACCTGGTGCCCATGGGTTCACCTTGCTCATGAAAATTAGATGGTTTCTGGTTGGGTTCCACATACATGGGGGAAGTGTCTAATCACACAGCCCATAGTCACGTTTAAATGCCCTGGCATCAGGGGGAGGGTAGGCCCTTAGAGTGAAAGGCTGCCAGGTTTTAGAATTGGTAACCATACATAAATGCAATAGTGCATTGTAGATTCGACTACACCGGATTGCCTTGACATTCTAACTGCATGCTGCTTTTTAACTGACAATCAGTTATACAATAATTATTTAGGTATTTTTGTGTAGGCCAGGTTTCGGCTAGAGTAAATGTCCATGTTCACTTTGTGTAGGTATTTTTTGTGTAGGCCAGGTTTTGGCAAGGGTATATGTCACTGTTCACTTTGTGTACATTTTTGTTTAGGTAGTGTTTTTACTAACCTTGCATGCCACGCTGACTAACCGCTAGAAGATAGTTTGCTTAAACCTCTTGCAAAGCCCCAAGGTCTTTATCACTGCACTACATACTATGTTGATGGGTATTAGTCAGCATTGTCGCACACACTTTGAATAGGGGTGGAGTGTAGTGATACACAAAATTGCAAATTTGCCAATCAGGGCTTTAGATGACAGCATTAGCCGCTGAAAGCCAATAGTTTATTCAAAGTATGTGCCAAAAATGCTGACAGTAGTCTGTTGTAGCACTTCCATTATGCATTAGTGAGCTACAAGGAATATGCAGGCCTAGTAGGGGTGGTAGGTCACATTATGCATTGTAGATAAACAGGCAGGGCGAAGGCCCCAGCTCTGTAGCTAATAGACATTATTGGAGTGTTTGGAACATTATGGCACCTATATAGCACTTAGATAGCCAATCTTAAGCGCTATGAACACTAAGCTATGAGTGCATGCCTTTTAGAGCTTGCTCACATGGGGTTAATTCATCTCAGCTTCTCTTAGAATATTCTGCCTTTCTAACTGTAGCCCTGCATGGCTTCGTAAACTAATCTTCCTTTCTCTGGGAAGGCACTGATAAGACATTCCTGAGCTTTCACGCAGATGGGCTCCAAGCAGGGAGGGGCACAGAAAAGGAGCACAGTGGAAATTCACAGAGTTGGGTTTTTCCATGAGCAAGCCTATATTTTGCACAGGGAAAGTTCTGGAACTGTGCGTCATGGACTGACAGCACGAGATTATAAAAATGCATGCCCACATGACTCAGGTGGGAGATCGATCTGTGGACTTGGTTCGAGCAAGATCAAGTGTCCGGAATTTGTGGCTCTGTCGGCACCCTGCAGCGCTGTCCTCTGAGCGGGGCTTGTTACAGCTAGTTTATGAGGGACAGGGTCTCCCAGTGCTGATTGAAGGGGCGTAAGACTGTGTTTCTCTATGTTTCTCTAAGTTCTATGTTTCTCTATATTTTGCATTTCTCTAAGTTTTGTGCTTTGTAATCTTCTCTAACTTGAATCCCAAGATGTTGCTGAAATTCACTGTTTAGAATAAATACTAAAACTTTTTGAAGGTGTCATTTGTCACTAGCATGAGTTCACTGCTCGGCACAAAAGAACCTGTATTTTGGGCTGAATTGGGTAATTTTTGCTCCCAAGGGCTGGTCCCGAGGAAGATTTGCCCAATATCAAGACATTTGGTGGCAGCTTGGGGATTTGTGCAGAGAGACTGGCTAGCAGAGACATCCCATACACTACCACACTAGTCTAGAGGTCAAAAGGGCAGGATTGACAATAATAATGCATCCCTCACTGTGGTTCAGTGTAGTGAGAGTGAGGATAGATCTGGGAGGGCCTTTCATCTTTGTTGAAGGAATGATAAAGAATCAAATGTGGGCTCCTGGATAGAGTCCTCCAAGTATTGGAAGAGTTTTGAGAGGGGAGTGGAACGTGGCTGGGGTTATACATCTTATAGGTGACCCAACAAGTGAAAGGTCAGGGGGATTTGGGACTCCAAAATATGATGCTTTGACCAAGCATGTGACCTCTAGATTAATTGGGCTGGGACTGACCAATGTGTGGAGGTATCTCATCTGTCTGAAATAAATGACACATTTTATTCCCAGGTGCGAAAGTCCTATTCACACTTTGATCACATTTTCACATCTCAGGATGGTAGAGGGATTGCAGGATGCTAATATCGGGATTATCTTAATATCTGACCTTCCTCCTGTTAGATCATTGTGGGATAGAACGGGCCGGCATTTGGAGAAGTATGTGGTGCTGTATAAGGGGTTTTTAGGTATAAGAAAATAGAACTTAAAAGTACAGGTCAGGGGTAAAGCATTTAACAATCAATATTTTTAATTATTTAAGACCTTCATAAAACAAGTATTAAATCATAAGACATCAATTCAAAACATGGGTCATCAAAAGGAATTTTTGTCACATATAGCCATTAAAGGGCTACCCTTTAGTTAGTTGGAGCATAGAAAAAGGGCAAGAAAGGGATAAATCATTGTTTACAATCATTAGTATTTTGGCACACAGGGCATCAGCTAGGGCATCATAATTCAGTGTGTGGGACAATTGCGCTGTCCTAGCCACATTCCCCCCAGATATTTGATATGTAACGGACCTCATATAAGGCCATGAAGGTTGGTTGGTTCAACTGTCGCCTCCTTCAGTGGGAATATTTCAGATTTTTTAGCGTTGAGTTTTAGGCCGGAGTACTTGCCAAAGGTTTTGACCGCTGATAGGACCTTCCCAAGCGTGCGTTCTGGGTTCTTTAAATATAATAGAATGTCATCGGCATACAATGTAATAATTTCCAGTTTGCCCTCCAGCCACAATCCGTGTGTGCCGTATTGGGCCCTAAGTATGTCCGCAAGGGGTTCTATCACTAGTGCAAATAGGAGGGGGGACCGTGGGCAGCCTTGACGGGTGCCCCCTAATAACTCCAGTAATTTAGATAAGGTGCCATTGATACTTATCCTAGCGTAGGGGCGTGTATAAAGAATTTTGACCCATTTAAGGAAGTTAGGGATGAACCTATAGTTTCGTAGGACCCTGAATAGGAATGGCCAGTATACAGTATCGAATGCTTTTTGCATGTCCAATGCGACCGCCACCCCTTGTGTTTCCTCTGGTATTGCCGTTAGAATCTTGTAGCAGCGCCTGATATTTGTTGTGGTGGATCTTCCCATTATGAATCCTGCTTGGTTCTTATGGACCATTAATGGGGTTAGCCAAGTGGCCAGGATTTTCGTGAAGATCTTGGCATCAGTATTTATTAATGACAGTGGTCTGTAAGAATCACAGTCTTCTGGTGGTTTCCCTGGCTTGAGCAGCAGAGTAATGACCACTTCTCTAGTAGGTTCGGGTAGTTCACCTTTTTCTAAGCCTTCTGTCCATACAGCATATAGCTTGTGTACAAGGAGCTGGGTGAATTCGTTGTAGAACTCAGCCCTGAGGCCATCGGTGCCTGGTGCTTTCCCATTGGGTAGCGCTTTTATGGCTTCAGATATCTCCGCCTCAGTGATCAAGGTTTTCGAAGGTCTCCCTAGTGGTGCCTGCTAACAGTGTCGTTGGTATTTGGGATGGATATTGATCTATTTCAGCATCAGTGGTGTTGCTTTGTGGGGAGTATAGGCGTTAATAGAAGTTGTAAAATGCCCCTGCAACCTCTTGACTATCCGTGGTCACAGTGGCATTGTTTCGCGTTATGCATGGAATGCTCGTCGGCCTGCTTTCCCTTCGTACCATCCTGGCCAGCAGTCTCCCAGGGCGCTCACGCTGCCCATATCGCTGTTCTGCTGCAGGACTGTCAAAGTAGCAGATCTCGTGATCTGCTGCCTCTTTGAATTCGAGCTTGGACTTGATGTCCAGCCTCAATTGTGCAGACAGCGTTTGTGCATACCGGTTCTGTTTGTTGGCAATATCTGTTCCACGGCGCTCTAGGTCCCTCCGGATATCCTTCAGGACACCGAATTAAGTGGACAACACTGTGCCTCTGATGCATACTTTGAATGCTTGCCATAATACCGCTTGGGTAGTCACTGAACCTTCATTGATGTCGAAGTATTCCCGAATGTGTTAAGCCAGCGCTGTCTTATAGACCAGGTCTTGTAACGCTGCTGGTTTAAACCTCCAAGGAGGTCTGTTTATTATGATCTCAGGGACACGTAATAACAGTATAGGTGAGTGGTCAGAGTATGTCCTAGGATACATATGTGTATCAGTAATCCAGTTTAATGCCTCGTGGGATAACAGCCACACATCTATTCTGGAGTGCATATCAAGCACCAAGGAGTAGAACGTGTACGTCCGTTTGGTGGTGTTTAAGGAGCGCCATGCGTCCCTGAGGCGCAAGTCAGCCATGTGGGTGTGTATCATTTGGGCCACTTTGGTCAATGTCCTCGGCTGATCCCATGTGCGGTCCAGATGTATGTCAAGGATGGTGTTTATATCGCTGCTGCATACCAGGTGAGCCGTGGGGAATTTCGCGAGTTTCCCCGAATAATGTGGAGTAGAAGCCGGGGTTATCTATATTTGGGCCGTATATATTGAGTAGTACCACCTCCCTGTTGTGGAGGGCGCCATGCATAACATATCTGCTCTCGGGGTCACATTCTGTGTCGAGACATGTAAATGGTATAGTTTTGTGTATAGGGGTTACCACCCCTATAGCGCAGCTAGAGTATGATGTGTAGTATTGATGTGGTCCCCAATTAGGGGCAAGCTTTCCGTCTTGGTGTGGTAGTAGGTGGGTTTCCTGCAGAAATACTATTCTTGGGCCCAGTCTAGCGATATATACCATAATTTTCCTTCTCTTTATCTGGGATCCCAGCCCTCGGACATTCCAGCTCAACATAGTGATATCCTCTTCCCTTGTTTTAGCCATCTCTCGCTTGTTTATATGGTTACGCTTAGTACTTTCTGTCTTTGCCATGATTATGTCTGTGTCAGATCTGTAGGGTATTTTGTGTAGATTTAGGGCCTAGCAGTATTTTCTTACCACCAAAAATAAAAGTACTTTTAGCAATAATCACTCCTTGTATTTAGATTGGGTTTGGTATTATGGTGGTATAGTGGCTATGCATTATTTCAGTACACAGATACATTTGGTTGGTATACATTTCGTTGTGGTATAGTGATGAGCATGATATTCTGTTCTACTGGTGGTCCCCAATATACAAAACCCTCTTTTTCTTGCTTGGTCTGTTCGTGTGATCACTAGAGAGACCTTGGGCCTACATTTTATGGATACCACAATTTTCACATATAGCATTCACCAACCCCTGTGGTATTATCACTAATTTATTTACATTAATGAAATTATGTTTCCATGGAGTATTCACAATAAGGTGGTAATATCATTCATTTATTTACATTAGTGCGACTATGTTTCCATGGAGTATTCTCAATAACATGTGGTATTATCACTAATTTATTTACATTAGTGAGACTTTGTTTCCATAGGCATCTCTCTGCTGATTCATATACGCTCAGCAGACTGTTGCATTATATTCCACTCAGAAGCCACACATACATACCCTGAGTGGAATCATGCACACAGCTATTTATAATTGCTTATAACATTACTTCATCTGCATAGGAAGTTTGGCACATATATTACCTAATAACCTCCCCTTTCATTATGTGATATGGGCTAAATGCACCAGAGAAAGACAGAAGCAAAAAAAAAAAACCTTTACACAGGCTGTGATTTATAACAGTTTCATTTCAAAATAATACATTACCAGCTTTGCGAGGCAGTCTTTTCTAGAATAAACAGAAGTGAAACAAGTGCAAAAATATAAGGCATTTCATTTTACCTTTGCAACAATAAAAAGAACAGTTATTTAGATGGCAACATTATAAAGTGGCATTTAAACACAGGAGAATTCCCTATCGCTACACTGCCTGTCTAATAATAGATCATTCGTCTGGCAGTCACAGCAATCTCACTCCATTTGTATATTTACCAGCGATTTGTAGCTTTTCGGCACGCAAAGTCTCCTGCCTTGTCGTCTTTGAGCAGTGACCCAGGGCTCTTTTTTTTTTCTTTCTTTAAAGCACCCAGCGAGAACCTGCAGTTCTCAAGCCGGTGCCAAGTGACTAGGAAACCCCAGTCTCTGAAGGTCAGTGGTCCAGCTCCTCACAGCAGCAGAACAAAGGCGACCTCACTGCAACTCCGCAAAATGTCTTCTCCCTCTCCTTCTCCCCGAGCTGCTTCAAGAAACATCTGTTACAGCCCCTAAGGTGACATGTCACCAATCAAAATACACAATAGTCTACCCTCCTTCCTCAACAATGGCTCACTTTTACAGTAAGCAACTGTATCTAACTGATTTCCTGCTATTTGAATTTTGCTTCCTGCAAAGACCGTGAACAGAGCAAAGAGAGAGGATAAAAAAAAACCTGAACACACGTTTAAAATGATTCTCAGCCTGCCTCATTTTGCATATGGAGAACACATTATAATGTTAAGGAGTTAAAATCGTGTTAGTATTTGTTAATCAAGTTAATTAAGTATCTAATGTTTCTCCTGTAATTGAGGCATTTCAAGTATTGAGAAAAATGGTGTGCTTTAATATAAATATCCTGTCTTCATATACCTGTCCATATGTTACCCTGGCAACACATGGCTTGCTGTACCACCTTACAGCAATAATGTGGTCCCATGCAGTGGCGCTGCACTCCAAAACACGCTAAATTATACTACAGATCCCGGTACCCGTGTGCTTTTTATTATAACTCCCTATTTCCCCAATGTATAACCAAACAAACGTGTCCTGTTTACCCCCCCTCATAATTACCCGAACTTTAACTATGCCCTTGACCCCTCCCCTTACCCTCCCATAACTTGATGTGCACCTGCTACAGTGGGTACTGCGGCGACATTCCAGGCCGCGATTAATATTCTTTTCACTCCTGGCCAGTCCTGCTTGTTGTTGCTCGAACCCATTATGAACAGTGGAAGTGCGCTCATCACTAATATCTTATTTAAAAAAAAAAAAAATATTGGTTTGTTAAACAATATAACAATAAAGAACATAGCTCACCCCGCGTAACCTTCAACTCGCCCCCCCCCTCCCGCCCCTCCTCCCAACATTCCAAGACCACTTGCACTTAATTCTGTGCAGACTTCAATAAGGGATCTGTCCGAGCCGCCTGTGTCTCCGCTGGAGATAACTTCTTCTCTCGGATGGAATAATGTCACCGTGAGCGCCACCCATTGCTGCAGGTCTTCGCTGCTGTCTATTCTCTGCCTGCTTAGTGCAGTCTCCCAGGCCCCTGTTTCTGCAGCTGCCCATTTTCGGAGGTCTTCCCACCATAACGCCGCACTGCGGCTTTGTGGGCTTTTCCACCGCATGGCGATGCACCTTTTTGCTAGAATGTACATCAAGTCCTTCAGTTTGTTCAGTGGCTTGTTCTTTTTTTGTTTCTTGTATCTGCCTGGGATGCACGCCTTCGGAGACTGTACGTCCAATGTGATATCCGTCTCAGCTACCTTAGCACCAATTTGCGCCCAGAAGGATTGTCGTGTTCGACATCCTCAGAACATGTGGGTCATCCCTGCGCAAGGCTCGTTACACTTGGGGCAAGTTTTGGCGCTAGCACCCTTGAATTTAGAGATGACTGCGGGGGTGAGGTAAGCCCTGTTGATAATGTAAAACTGTATAAGCTGCAATCAAGCGTTTCTGGACACTTTCTTATGGTATTGCGTTATGGCGTCCCATTCTTTGTCTTCGATTTGCAGCCTTAGCTCCTGTTCCCATCTCGCTTTGCACTTGAGGTCCTGCCTAGTCGTGCAGTCCAGCATTGATTCATAGAGCCTCGAGGTTTCATGACCTCCTTCTGCCGCGCCTAGCATGTTCTCAATGGCCTCTGTTCTTGTTTCGTGGTTCTCCACCTATGCCCATCGTTTAGTGAGTTTCGTGACAACAGCTCCGTGCAGAAGAAACTGCCCCTCTGGCATCCCAGAGATCTTGTGCAGCTCGGTGAACGTTAAGATGCCCTGGTCGCTTACCATGTCGCCTAGCGTGGCAATCCTATAGGGTTCCCATATGGTTCTTATTGCTGCCAGGCCCCTGGGTCTGGTTGCCATAGTAGCTGCGATCGGGATCTGAGGGGAGTATGGGTCGTTTATCCTAATGGCTTTGCAAGTTCGTTTCCAGATCTGTATCCCCAGCTTTATTAGGTAAGGGTAGTATAGTTTGGTCTTTGGCATGGTCCAGAGTAGGTCCCTGAGAAGTTCTCGGGGGGTAGCTGGTTGCATGAGACGAGTGTCTGTGGTGATTTCATCTGCCATCCATTGGATCACGTGCTTCAGTTTGCCCGCTAAGTAACACAGTTCAAAGTTGGAGAATTTCAGTCCTCCCCAGTCGTAGGGTCTCTGTAGCACTTCCAGCGACACTCTGTGTCTCCCGCCCTGCCACAGGAATCTTCTGCAGATTTTATTGTGTTCCCTGAAGAACTGTTGGGGGATGTTGTAGGGGATGTTGGTGAATAAGTGTAGGAGTCGGGGTAGTGCCACCATTTTGAGTAGACTCGCCCCCCCTGTCACTGAGAACAGTAATTTGCCCCAGAAGTCCATTGCTTTCTCCAAGCTATCTTTTGCTTTAACTGTGTTGAGGGTGTGTTCGGTTTTTGGGTCTCGATGAATGGCAATGCCTAGGTATCTGAAGTAGGTGGGTTCCCATTTGAATGCCAGTTTGGGGAGATTTCCTACACTTGCTTTACTTAGGGCCGCCAGGGGGAAAAGACATGATTTATCATGGTTGATTTGGATCCCTGTGCATCTCTGGAACCCTTCCAGGGTTTCGAGTATGTATGGCAGTATGTGTTCGGGATCACTTAAGTAAGGAGCGTGTCGTCTGCATACATTGAGACCAGGTGGGTTACTCCATCTATTTCTATGCCCCCGTCCGAGTATTCTTGCCTCAGGTACGCCACCACCGGTTCAGCAGCTATGATATATTGCATAGGGGAGAGGGGACATCCCTGCCTTGCGCCTCGGTGAAGGCGGCCCTATTCCCATTTTATTCATAGTGGCATGTAGCCAGTTGCATCGTACTGAATCAAATGCCTTGGTGGCATCCAAGGATGCCACTGCGCTTTTACCCGGCCTACCTTTGGTGCTGTGTATGACATGGGGCAGTTTGCGTAGGTTTTCCATGATGGTACGCCCAGGTACATACCCTGTCTGGTCGTGATGGATCAGTTGCAGGATCACTCTCCGCAGCCTCCTGGCCAACAGTGCCGTCAAGATCTTGTTGTCTGGGTTTAGCATGGACAGGGGCCTGTACGAGCCGCAGTCATTCCCATCCTTCCCGGGTTTCAGGAGTGATATGATAACTGCCTCTCTCATAGTGTCTGGGAGTATGCCTTTCTCATACACTTCGCTATACACCTGGGTCAGTAGAGGGGCTAGTATGTCTTCATAGGTTTTATAAAACTCTCCTGGGAGCCCGTCGGTCTCCGGTACCTTCCCGGATGGGAGTGACCTGATGGTGACCGTGACCTCTTCTGGGGTGATGGGCTCGTCTAGAGCCTCGGCGGTCTGCTCGTCTAGCGTGGGCAACCTGATGATGTCCAGGACATCGTCAATCTCGGTGTCATGGGTGAGGGGGGGTTGGTATAGAGGGTTTGGTAGAACCCAGTAAATACCGTGTTTATCTCTGCCTGCGTGTGTGCCACCGTGCCATCGGGTCTATGGACCTGACAAACGGGCTTTCTAGGGGCTTCTCGTTTATAGAGCCATGCTAGTAGCCTACCTGGCTTGTCGCTTAGGGCATGACGTCTCTTTGTGTGCTTAGCGTAGCTGAGTTTCCCCAATTTTTCCCAATGCGTAAGGCAGGCTTGTTTGAACTCCACTACTTTTTTAAGGTGGGCCGGGTCTGAGGAAGCCACGGCTTTCAGTTCCCTCAATTCATCTTCAGTATGGGTCAACATGGTTGTTACGAACCTCTGGGCTCCCCCTATGTTGGCAATCATTTCCCCCCTCATTACCACTTTGTATGCCTCCCAAGCTGTGCTGATGTGTTGCACGCTGTTTTCGTTTATTTGCCAATAGTCTACTGTGCTTTTTCGGATATGTTCGCTGAAGGCACTGTCTAGCAGGGCTTCGCTTCTTAGCCTCCACGTGGGTACTGGGGGTCTGGGACCGAGTATCGTCCAGGTGGTTATAAGTGGGGAGTGGTCAGACAGAACTCTAGCTTGGTATTGTGTCCTCAAACGAGTCTTGGTGCTCCTCGCTCACGAATATGTGGTCTATTCTGGTGTGTACGGCGTGTGGGGGTGAGTAGAAGGAGTATACTCTTGCCTCGGGGTGCTTCTCCGTCCATAGGTCTCTAAGTGCGAATTGTTGTACAAGCGCTTTTAGTATTTTGGCCGGGGGGAGGGGCGTGTGTGCTTACTGCCAGACCTGTCTTTGCTGGGGTCCAGTGTGCAATTGTGATCTCCTCTCCATATTAAGATGCTATCTCTGTACGGGCCGAATCTGGTGTATGGTGAGCGAAAGAAGGCCATGGCGTTATGGTTGGGGGCGTAGGTGTTAATCAGGCTTACCTCTCTCCCCTCAATAGTGCCGTGTATCAAGGCCATCCTGCCCTCATCTGTTTTTGTGTGGACCAATTTTATGGGGATGGTGGTCACGATCCAGACGAGGACTCCCCTGGCATATGTAGAGTATGTGGTGCCTATCAATGTTCCTCTCCAAAGTTTGTGCGCATTCAAGTGAGTCTCTTGTAGGAAGGCAATGCCTACCTTGTTGCGCTTCAAGAAGGCCTTGATGTGGTGTTGCTTGACATAGCTATTCATGCCCCTGACATTCCATGTCATAATCCTGATTTTATCCGCCATGGGTTTTGCGTGTTTGGGTATCCTTGGGTGGTGCTCGGGATGTGTCCCTTTGTAGGTCCGGCAGCTTGGGGCGCTTTGGGTGGTCTTGGTTCATGTGCTCATTAATCCCTAACTGGGGTCCCTGGATCCAGGTTCCCCTTCCCAAAAAACATGAACTCCTCTGTAACAAAACAAGTCTAGCGAGGTTCCCCCCGTTCTGACTATCCCGTTTCCGCTCCATTTGACCTTTAGGTCTCTTGGTGCCCTACCGGCGGGTTCAATGTACCCTAACTTCTTCTGGGGGTGGAAGTGGGTCCGCTTCTGTTACTGTTGGTGTGTGACAGTCCGATTCCAGTGTAGCTCCTGGGAGGATCAGTATTGCTGCATTGTGTCGTGTTTCAGAGACTGTGTGCACCCTTCCTTGGTGCCGGGTTGCTAATGTCACTTTGCTGCTGGGTTCTGCGGTTTGCGCTCTCTTGTCTCAAGGTCGGGAAGCTGCTCTCTATCCATCCACTCGTTAACTTCTACTGGTGTGTCGAACAGGTGCACCTTGTTGTTATGTAGCATTTTTAACCTAGCCAGGTAGAGGAGCAGGTAGTGCAGGCCTGCATTTTTTAATCTGGCTTTAGTGTGGATGAATTGGGCTCTCTTCATCTGGACTTGGAAGGTGTAGTCTGGATATATCGTTACTTTCACAGTGTCTCTTTTAATGAGGCCGCCTGATCGCGAAAAGGCTAGGATCACCTCTCTATCTCTGTAGTTAAGCACTTTTGCTATTATGGGTCTGGGTGGGGTCCCCGGACGCGGCTGTTTGGTGAGGGATCGGTGGGCTCTCAATGGTAAAGCCTTGTGAGAGTTTCTCGGCCCCTATTTCTTGTAGTAGGAGATTTTTTATGTAGTTGGTGGGGTCGTTCCCTTCGATTCCCTCTGGGAGGCCTAGGAGTCTGACGTTATTTCGGCGGGCGTGCCCTTCTGCCTTGTCAACTCTATCTTCCAGGTTTTTCACCTTCTGCTCTAGCGTGTCCACACCCCTTAGGATATGGGATTTGGCCTCTGAGTTCTCACCGGCTTGGGTTTCTAGTGCTTCTGTCCTGCTTGCTAGGGGGTGAACGTCTTGCCGTAGAAGGTTGAGGTCAATTGCTACTGCATCGATTTTGCTTTCCATTGTTCTCTGGAGGGTTTTTATGGCTTCCATAAGTTGCGAGTTCGCTGGTTCCTGTGCGTCCGTCAGCGGTGTGTCGGGGCCGGTAGAGTGGGCATTGGGCTTAGCCAGGCCTCCCGCCGTGTAGGTCTCCATGGTGGTCTGTTTCTGTTTGCTTCTGGTGCCTTTGGTTGTCATTACTCCGAGGGTAGGCAGGTCCGGCAGGCCCCTAGCCACCTCTGTGCTGCTGGCCGTGGTGCGATACTCCGGGATGGCACAGCTGCTGTGTGCGCTCTGTGGTTTCCAAGTGCTGATTATGTCTTCCCTGCTCCCTGGGCGTCTTACGATGAATTCCCGGGCTGCCTGCGGTGTTGCTGGCCTAATGTTCACTGTTGGTCGCTCCGTGGGCGCGGGACTGTGCCACGGGTCTCTGCTTGCCAGGCGTCCTGGTCCCAGTTATGGCTACTTGTGTGCTGCACTGAGGGGGATGTCCCAGAAGGTCCCGGGCACTTTGTCCAGGGGGGGCACTCTGCGGGTGCTCCTGATTTTATTTGCAGCTCTTTGGGTGCTTTAGTGAGCTGCAGTGGTTCCCCGTGTGCAGCCCGCTGTTTGTGGTCTATTGTGCCCCACGGGCTGCGTGCTGCGCTTGGATGCTGCTCTTGCGTGTTATTTATGTGGCTCCAAAAGGATTGTCTCTAGCCATCCCCTGTCGGCCACGGGGTGGAGGCAGGGGGGTTCTGCCCTCCCCGATGTGGGTCGGTACCGCTTGCAACTGGGCCCCCTCTCCCTCCGGCCCCTCACCTTCTGTCTCTGTTGCATCTCCGCGCTCTTCCTCGCTCCGACCTCAGGCTCCTGCCGTGCTTCTTCTTCGGCCGGGCTCGCTGCTCACCACCTGGTTTCTTCCTCTCGACTGCTGCGGGCGGTCGCGTTCAGGCTGCCTTCTCGCTTCCTCCTTGGATGTACTGGCGCTGCGCTCTCGGTGCCAACTTCCCCGCGGGACCGGGGGGTGCTGGGCTGCGAGCCCCCTCAACGCAGGGCCGCGGTCTGTTGGTGCAGGAGCCTCTCGCTTGCTCCTGTTCCTCCCGTTGGCTCTCACCAATGCCCTCTGGTTCTTCCGGGCGTCCTCTGTTCCGGCTCGGAGGACAGTGCACTACGCGGCGCGCCGTTCATTTGGCAGGCGCCATTTTCAGCTCATGTCCGCCTCCGCTCCACTCGGTGTCTCTCCGTCTCAGAAGGTCACATCTGTCCTAACATTCCTATGTAGATGCCCCAGGTGTTCAGCCATAGTTAAGGCAAATTTCTGCTGCTTGGGCAGCTCAGAACCGCAGTTCTACAGCCGTATCATGGACACATCCAGCGGAGCTGTCTGGAAAAGCGTCCCACTCACATGGCGGTTAGCCACGCCCCATCACTAATATCAATAGTTCAACTCTGAAACATTAATCCTTATGGAGCACCCAAGCGGGGGAGCCCTAGCCTCCTCAGCATTGTTCCTTCATCTTGATTTTTCTGTCGTGTACGATTGACACTTTAGGAGTCCTCATTTGTTGGCTGATGAGTTGGTAAGGGGATATTAGCTTTTACGAAGTTCGCTGCCTCCTCGGGCAATGTAAAGAAGTAGGTTTTATTCTGATATTGTAGCCTTAACCTGGCCGGGTATAACATTGCATAGGGAATGTGTCGTTCCTGCAGTAGCTGCTTGACCCCGGTAAATAAACGTCATTCCTGCTGTACTGCCATCGTGTAGATGGGGAAAATGCGGATAGTATTGGCCTCCCATCTCAGATCTTGCTTTTCCCTAGCTACTTTCAATACCAAGTCTCTGTCTCTATAGTTCATCATGTGTGCTATGATGGGCCTCGGGAAGACTCTGGGCTTGGGTCGTGGTGCCAATGATCAGTGTGCACGCTCCACAATGAACATAGGTGACCATCCAGGGTCCCCAGGAGGTCTCGTAATAGGTTTTCAACCACCTGCTCCATGGGTCCCTTCAAGGCTTCTTCCGGCATACTTATTATGCAAATGTTATTCCGTTGGAATCTGGCCTCCAAGTCTTCACACTTATTTTCAACCGTTCCCAGTTCCTTCACCATTGTTGTCACAGTGTGTTTTACTGCTTCCAGTGTGTCCTCCATATTGGTGATACGGGTCTCGGCTTCTGTGATGCGATTCGTGGTCTTCTCCAGTTGAGTTTTAATAGAAGCAACGTTAGCTGTTATCCCATCCGGTTTCTCATTGAGAGAGGTGAATCCTTGTTGCATAACCGTGAAGACTGCTTGCGGGTCCATTGCAGGTGCAGTTGTGGCTGGTTGTGTTTGCAGTATTGATTCTGTAGACATTGTGGCCCTTCTTTGTCGCTGTTGTGTATGTTTCTAAAGCACCTTTCCCCTTCTTTGGACCGAGGCCCTTGGGCATCGCCTTTTGGTTGTCCTGGGCTTGTCCTTGCGAGTGTTTCTTTCTGGTGTGGTCCGTTGCACTACCCCAGGGTCTTGTAACCCACGACGTGTTTGATGAAATGGGGTGTTGGGGTTGAGAGGGGTGTTAATCCGGTCAACACAGTGTAACTTTGTGTTTAACGTTCCACCCGCCATGCTTGTATTGCCTGCTCTTTCTTGTCGACCGTTGTCAATCTCCTTTACACTATGAACGATTATGATATATTGTGGTTGAGACCAATGCACTGTGGGTCTTGGCTGAGTCTCGGTGAGTCCTTTCTTAGACCCGGAAATGATCTGTTGTCCGCCCTGGTGGTAGCGTGGGTGTATCAGGGCCCGGTGGTATTAGGAGGTGATTCACTGCACCTTGAAGTTGTCACCCTCCCCGCGTTCGTGATCTGTCCTGAGAATGTAACTAACAGTTGCCGAAGGGGTGGGCGTTTCTGGTTGCCCCAGTCCGAGGAGGCCACTATGCTCTTTGGCCACTGCTGTTGCTGCGTTGACGCTATAGAGGTCTGTCCCCGGTGCGAGGCTGTCCCTATGGAATGTCCTGTATGTCCTGTATGTGAGGCGCAGGTTTATATGTGGGGGGGCCTCAATGTTGTTATCGTAAAACTCCTCTTTTAGCCTTATGTTACTCCGGGTGGTAGACTTTGCAGGTATGCTTGAAGCCTCAGCGGTACTGGATACGAGGGCCAACCGCAGCGGGTTCAGCTTGGGGAGGGGTGCCTTTATTGTCTGTGATAGTGAAGTGCAAAGACATTTATTTTGTCCATGCCCTTTCAACAATTGTTTTCCCTGGGATCTGGGATCGTTCACCCCGCACGGGTAGAGGGCAAGGGGGGATGTCGGCTACACTCCTGTTACTGCTGCCAACGCCTGATGCTAGTGTGACCCGGCCTTCGGCTTTGGCCGTATTATGGTGTGGGTGGTGCCACGGGCAGAACCACATTCTTCTGCCAGTGGCTGACCTTCCGCGGACACCCCCCGATCCTGAAGAGTTTATTTGGGCTGATGGAGTGGTGGGGTGGGCGGCCAGCAGAACACCACGGGTTGTGGAGGGGCCCTGGGTCAGGACTCCCACTGCCCACACCCCCTCACCCTACCGTTCTATCGGTCACTCGTAAAGGGATCTCCGCTGTGGACTGTGCCCCGTCTCGCCTCCTTATAGCAGAAGGGTTGGATCTGCAGGCGCTCGACGGTGTTCGGAGCGCTCGCGACCTTTCAGTGTGCTGAAGCAGGTCCCAGTGCTCAGGCGTCCCATCCTCGAGTCTGCTCGTGGCCGGGCTCCTCCCCTGGCGGCTCAGTGAGGAAGGGCTGGCCTCCCACGTTGCTCACGAGAGTGTGCACATACAATGTAACTCTCGCCGTGAGCCACGGTTTCAAGCCAAAGTTTGCATAAATGTTCTTGAGTACTTGCTGTTTATCTCCACCAATTTACGGGCAGAACCGGCTCGTTTTAACGGTGAAGCTTACATTATGGCCCGGAATGTCTCAGGAGCTCACACGGGAGCGGCCATCTCACTGTGTGCGCAATAGCGCCTCCTGGAGAGACTCACACTCTTGAGTTGAAGTTCAAACCCACGCTAACATGTGCATGCCACAATGCAGAGTCCAAATGTTAAAATTCAGAGTGCATACTCCTGGACTCTGTCCTTTTTTCCTGCTAGGATATAACCCAAAATCACTGTAGGAAAAAAGCACACATGTTCTAAAACACATGTGCTTCTCTCAATTGGATCTTCTTGTATCAGTCGAAAAATAAATAACACGCAAATGGCAAGATTCATACATGAGAAACATTATGTATACATTTCTATTCTTGAGCAAAATAATTATGAGTCTTGAGCAAAAAGAAAAACTAAATATTATTTTTTTAAATATTTTTTTAGAATATCTCTTTTTTTATCTTGGTCACCTTTATCTTTTTTTAAAAAAAATGTTTTTAATTGATCTGTTCTTTTTTTCTTGATTTTCGTTTTTTAAAATGTGTTAAGAACACTTTTTACTTTAAAAACATCTTTTTATCTCTTGATCACCTTTCTCTTTTTATCCTTTTTTGTTCTCAATTCGCGATCCATTATTGATTTTTTTAAAAAAAACATATATCCACCAAAAACAGACACATTGGCTTCAATCAAATGTGAACACCAGTAATCAGTTTGTGATGAGATTCAATTTGTGATGAGATTCAATTTGTGATAAAATAGTCTGTGATAAAAATGGTTTTTGGTAAAAAATAAAAATCACACAGAAAAACATTCTTGGTGGAACTCCTCCATTCTGGGACTTCATGGGTCTTCTTTCGGGGTAATCATATCCACATCTATTGAGGTTATCATCTTTACATCTTTTGGGGTCATCATCTTCACCCCCTTCTTCGGTCCAGGGGGCTTTCCAGGGGACTCCAATCCAGTGGTATCCTCCAGGGATCCGGCGCTCCAAGGATCTGGCGCTGACGGAGAAAACAATTATTTTTCTAGAGTAAAAAAGAAAAGACAACTTAAGTATCAAGCAAATCAAACTTTACTTTTGCTTTCTCACTAGACCATCTGAAACCAAATTTAGTTATGCACACAAATGCAAATTATAGAAATAACATGCCATGCAGCCTAGCCTTTTTCTGAATTACTTCTGAAAACAACATGAAGTAATCACACTAACATCACATGGTATTTTTCAGATAACAGCCCCAAATACAACACTCCTTTCTCTTGTTTATCTATTTGTATTTTTGTTCACTAACTTGATATATTTATTTTCTTTTTACCACTTTCAATCTCCTTTTGATATCTTCAAACTATTCACACCTAACCACTTGCTATGGCAAAATCTCTAATTTTTTACTCCCTGCTAGTTTCAAGCTAGTTTCAACTCGCTCTAGTCTTTTCACTTCATGTTTTGGGTGAAAGGGCTTAATTTAATTAACATGGACAAACTGTTCCACTGTTAATTCTCCCTCCTTTTTAGCAATTGTGCAGACCACAGGTGAAACCTTATCTACAATTCTATATGGCCCTTGCCATGCTGCAAGAAATGTAAGTTTTTATATTTCCCCTTCCCAAAATTAAACTTGTAAACCTGGTCTCCTATTTCATATTCTCACAGATGCCTTCCTATCATAATATGTCCTTGCACCGTCGGCAGCCTTTCCACATTTTGCTGCACAAATGCAAACGCATATTGCAAGTGCTATCTCAATTCCTCCACATATTCATGATTTGTGGACGCATTTACAAGCACCTGTTCATTTGGTGTTGTGGCAGAACCATTTTTATTCCCGTCAATATTTCATGGGGACTGAGTTTCGTTGATTTAGAGGGCGTCCACCTGATAGCCATTAGTACGAATGTACGCCACAAAACCCAACTATATCCTGCTTCAGCTACAAACATTTTCAACATATCAACATATCAACTATCGATTTGTTGCATCGTTCGACTCCTCCTGAAGAGGAGGGCCAGTAAGAAATGTGTAGCTTTCTCTTCACACCCAAGATTTACCATATTTTTGTCATCGATGCACCAGAGAAATGACTTCCACAGTCTGACTCTATTCTATGAGGTAAACCAAATCTTGAAAAAAAAAGTAAAGTGGCCGCCGTTTGCATACCGCAGTCTGGAGCTAGAATGTGCTTCACCAATTTGGATATTAGACAAGTGATTGTCAGCATGTACTTGTTTCCCCATGCTGATCTTCTTATGGGCCCGACATAGTCGACTTGTAAATCAGACCATGGGCGTGTCAAGCACATTTTCATCAACAGTGCTCTATGAGCCGGTGATCTGGTCTGAAACTGTGCGCACACTAAACACCCTCTGGTGCAGAGCTCAACATCTTGGGACATGTGTGGACAATAGGAGTAATCTTTTAAAATTCAAATGTTTTTGGTTAACCTCTGTGTCCTGCATCATGGGCATGATGTAACATCAATCCCTGAAATGACAAAGGCACTACCCATTGGATTTGGCCCGTCTCAGATTCTCTAATCATCAGTAACCTAATTCTCTTTTTGTTTTTGAATAGCACTCTCAATTCCTCTTTCCCTTTGCAGTCCTCTTCAGTCAGAGGATTTTGTTCTGCGTCTAGCAAATGGTTACAAAATAGTCCTAGAATTAGATCTTTCTTTTGTGCTTTGATCACGTCTTGATCTGGAGTATCAAAACTCCATTGTGCCACTGGCAGTTCAACTGCTTATGGAGTTTTGGAGCATGTTATCGCATCTACTTGTATTTCACCAAGCAGGTGTTCAATAAGAAAATAACTCCCCCATTACAGCTCCGATTTTGGCTAATTGATCTGCCTTATAATTTCCCTCCTTATCCTCACCTGGTGTTTCCAAATGAACACGTTTTTTCCTCCAATGTAATATCACATCATTTCCTGACAGAAGCTTGTCTATAGCCTGAATCATCTTGCCATGTTTAAGTGGTTTCTTGTTATAGGTAAGCATGCCTTTCACTTTCCAGCCAGGTAAATACTATTTTGCGCATAATCAGAATCGGTTACTAGAACTATTTCTTTGAATTTATTTTCTACCGCTGTAGATATTGCCTTATAAATAGGGGGCAGTTCTGCCACCTGACTGCTTCCTGGGCCTTTCCTCATGCTTACTCTTGGAATGTTGTTGTATTTACACCATATGTTTCCTATTCCTGCTACAAGCTCTTTTTCGGTATCATTCTCTACATGGTATGCACATCCATCTACATTCACAGTTGATAAATCCTTACATGGTTCTTCATTGAATGCGTTGTATGGAGATTGCTCAAATTCGCTCAAACTAACCTCCAGCTCTGTCATCAGGCGCACAGACAGCTGCACAATCATGCAATTCTGCTAGTCCTTGAGCAACTGGGCTCTTTTTATTTTGTCCATACTTCACTTCTACAGGAAATCCCTGAAGTGCTTATGTCCAGGTAGTCATTCTTGACCGGGCCAAATTCCCTGATCTGATTCTCTTACTTTGCACAAATTGTAGAGGTGGTTGATTTGTTTCAATAATCACCCGCTCCCCTTGAATTATGGGGCGGAAATGTTGTAACACCCAAACAGTGGTCAGAAGCGCTTTTTCGCATTCACTAAATTTGATCTCTACCTGTGACAATGCTTTGCTAGCACATGCAATGGTTTTGTTATTTACATCATGTTTTTGATAGAACACTGCAACATGCATTGGCTACTGTCTCACTTACTTCCTTTTAACATGTCCAGGGTACGCGCTGTTTCAGTAATCTCGTTAAAGGTTGTGTAATCACTGCATAATTCTCAATACATTGCCTGTTGTAACTTGCCATTCCTAAAAAGCTCTTTAAACATTTTCAAATTAGTGGGATCTTTTAGTTTATGATTCGTCTCCACTTTTTTCTTTTGTGGGTTTAACCCATGCTCTGTCACTTCAGGACCTAGGAAGTGTACCTTTTTCCTACACCGCTGTGCTTTCTGTATATATACTTTTGCACCAGACTTCTGTAGCTGACCAAGCAAATGTCTAATCTCATTATAGTGGCTTTTCAGATCTTCATTTTTGATTAGCACATCATCCACACACACTATTGTCCCCCTTTCAGCTGCATCCGGGAGAGTCTTGCTCAGGAATATTCCAAACTAACTCCCACTATTGATATACCCAAAAGGTATCCGGGACCACGCATATAGTGATTTGTCAAAAGAAAATGCAAACACATTTTGAATATCCTCAGCTAGTGGAATACACCAGTATTCAGCTGTAGGTCTAATGTGGTAAATACCTTTGACCCGTGAACCTGTGCAAGACCCTGATAAATAAATGGATGGGGGCACCTTGAAACAGGTACCTTTTTGTTTAATTCTTGTAAATCTGCACACAAGCCCCATCGGCCATTATGTTTTCGCACACCTATTATAGGGGTATTTGTGCCCTGAATAGGCCTAATGATTCCTCTAGATTCTAAATCTTTGTTTATTTCACAAATACTGGTTCCCTGCCATATCCTTCTGGTAGAGTGGCAACATACAAATCGGTCAACCCACAATCATATGCATCTTTGGCAAAAACCTGTTTGAATTCCCTACATATTTTTGTCAATTGGTATTTTCTTTTTCACTTGTGAAAGCATCTGCAGCTTGAATTTGCTCCTCTACCATTTTAGAAAACTCTGGGAAGTCCTGCAAAGGAGGATGCTCTGTACTTTCCTCTAATCGTGTGGCAGTGTCTCTTTGAAAGGTGGCTACAATAAAATATTTTGGAATATGGACCTCCATTTCAATATTCTGCTTTTCCCTTTTAGATCCACTTAATCAAATAGGATACAATCATCTTGGTGACAGCACACTATTTCACTTGGCTCATAAGGGTACACAGAATGAACTTTAAATATTCCTTTAGGTTTAGACTCTAATAATTCTGGCAACTCACCCTGTGCACTCACATAGCTTTCAGGAATGTTCCCAGTCACTGGGTTACACCATATAGAGACCTCATAGCACATAGAAGTGAATGTCTAGCACTAGAAATGCCCACACTCCAAGACGCCATTTTGTAATAGGCCTCAAACGAGGCAGTTCACAGACCCATGCTGCTTGTGTTCCCCATTCACAGAGCCCAATTTCTACACTGCTTTTGAGCTCCGCTTGAGCCTTGTTCCCACAGAAGTCCATTTCCCGCTTGTCCTCAGTATAGCCTTCAGGAATGTGCACAACACAGAGCGTGAGACAGTACCAGGCTTTGGCACGTCTATTCATCTCCACTAAACTGCCATTGAGACTCTAACCCCCACCCAGCCAGTACGGTGCTGACCGCACATTACTAACTCAACCCCCACACCCCTCGCTCTCTGATAAGCATCCGACCCCCAGGTCCTGACCTCCATAAAGTACCCACCAATGATCTAAAGCCCACATGACTGTATCTTTCCCTAGCAGCAATACACGTCTCAAGTAACATGAGATACCAAGAAGGGTAAATCACAGATCAATCCCCAGAGGGCTGACATCAGGTGCGGGGACTGCAGTGTCAATGGAGCCCTGAGTGTATGGGTCAGCATGACTGTATCGTATCCTCCACTCTCCCTGGCACCCCTTTCCTGTGCCGCCCAGGTGCCTGCCATAAGGAATGAATAGCATGTTTCAGTTGTTTAGTCTAGCTAGGAAACAGTGCATTTCATGCTTGCCCGGACCTTACACACAAGGATGAGCCCAGCTGACCCACGTGAAGACAGATCGACAGAGAAGAACCAGCCAATTACTGCTTGGCATCCCCTATGGAGGTATGGCCCCACCCCCTCCATAGGCTGCAACCCCCACAGTATCCAACCACACAGGTGTAAGCGCTAGAGACCTCAAAGTGGCATTATCCACTACACACACAGAATTAGCTAGATTACGTGCAGCTTGTGAGCAAGCAAGGGTAGCAGAAGTTCCGATGCTGCCCCCAGATACCCCTCCCATACCTCCTGGGGAGGAGTGGAAATCTGGGGACTTTTTGTTTAGGATTGACAGCGCACCTATAAGAGCAGTACATGTAGAAAGAGAAGGGGAGACAGATAGACTGGGGTACGAGAATGTAGGGTCGGCAAGTGGGCATGAGGAATATTGGAGCGATTTCGATGACACAGAGGAAAGGGCAGTGGGAGGGGCTGAGAGACCACTCCACCACACCAAGGGTAGAAAGCTTGTGGGAAAAGGAAGATTGAGGGAACAGTTTGGGAGAATAGCGTTAGTAAAGAAGAAGGGAAGTGGTCTGAAAACAGGGAAACTTAAAACGAAGTTGAACATGCCCCTAATTCACAAAGGTGCAGGCCGCCCCCATTATGTCCCATGGGCACAAATGGGAAAGAACAATCTTTTTAAGTCCCTCCCCCCACTGACTGCGGGGGCGGGGAAATTGATTTATGCATTTGAAAAACACACACCTGGGGTGCCCCTTGCAATAGGGGACATCAACAGTCTGTTGTTATCAGCAGTGGTTGACCAAGCAGAATCTGGTGTGGGTGAAGGCAAGGTACCCGGGAGTGACACTGAGTAACAATTCTCATGATGCGGCATCATTCAATAATATCAGAGCACGACCCTGGGATGCACTGCAGAGGACCTTCCCAGACACCCCGAATTTACAATCAATAATGCAATGCACAATGGGGGATGAGGAAGATACTGCGCAGTACATTCTTTGGGTTCAGGAGCTGTGGAGGGCAGAGACGGGAAGTGCTTGGGATCAATCAACATCCTTGTTTTACTTTATTGTGAAACGTGGGCTCCCAAAGGAAGTGCAGAAGGCCCTTGATAAAATAGCAGGGGTGGTAGCAAAGGGCCGGCCTGAGATTCAAAGCGTCATAGTACACCATTGTAGGAGGATCAAAGAACGTAAAAAAGAAACTGTTCAAAGACGACAGGCCGAAGAAGTGAAACTAGTTCAGAATAAACTGGTGAAAGTAGCTGCGGTATCAGTAGCGCTGCCCTCTGAACAGACAGGAAAAGAGGGGTGTGCCACTATCACCACACAGGCAAGGATGGCAGTGGTGTGGACAGACAATGGACAAGGACAGTGCGGAGGAAATTAACCATACGCAGGTCCCAAATGGCAAGGAGGGCTATCAAGAGGACGAGGTAGGTTCTGAGGGCAAAGAGGAGGGGGTTTCGAGGACAAGGACAGAGAGGGGTGGCAAGGACAGTGCTGGTCATGCAGTAGGTGGGGTCACTTTGCCAGTGAATGTCGTAGTAGACCGGGAGGGAACTACAGCTATAATCAACCACCCTACAGAGGGCCCCACCATGGGAGCCCACAGGGACCTATCCCAGGGTCAACAATTATTCAATAGGAAATACACCAAGCATACACTCAGTTACCTCCCTAGGTCCCAGGCCCATATCACCATCCACCACAACAACAGGCCATGCAACAACCCCAGGGGCCGTCCCAACGCACAGGACGAGGGAAGACGGCACCCTTTCGCCACTGCACCCAACGGTGCCGCTGCCCCCTACCAAGGTGCGACAGTTGTGGGAGGGAATCCATTTTCGTTCCCAGGTACAGACACCTATCCTGACTAGGACAGTCCACAGGGAGAACTTGCGTGTCCAGTACTATCAATGACCTTGCATCCAGAAGAGGAACCATTGGTGGGGGCACAGATAGGAAATAACCAATTCATCTTCATGGTAGACTCGGGGCTTCGAAAGTCATGCATAAACGAAGGTGACTTCCCGTTATCAGAAAAGACTCTCGACACGCAGGGATTCTCTGGGGCTGTAGTGAGGGCTACATATACAGAAGATTTAGATGTCAAAATTGTAGGGAAAATTGTTAGACTACCAATCCTCTACTACAACACCTCCCCTGTCAATTTACTGGGTCAGGATTTGCTCACCAAACTAAACATGACAATATCATTCACGGAAAGAGGAATTGTCTGTGCAACTCCGGGCATGTGATCCCTCTGGGCCATGCTAGAGATACACACAGTGGCCAATGATATGGTAGTGAGCGGGATACCTGTGAACCCAGATATGTTCATTTATGGTATTAGTGTGCTTGACAGATCAGTACCCCAGATTACCAGGAAAGAGTGGAGGGTACCTGTAGATTTGGTTTTCCGACCTGTAGCACTCCCTGAGGTGTTTGCTGGCACTATCTTGTCCGTATAGTTGGAGGGGTTACTGGTGTCTGGAAAAAGAATTGTGGTACTGGGAACCGATATCCATGGGTGCCAATGGCGCAGTGTTATGTATTGATCCCAACATACCATTGAGAGAACTCACAGATGAGGATCTCTTTGAGGATGGAAACAACGATGGAGAAATACTATTGGAGATTTGTATGCCAGGTGAAATTATGGTGCAATATCGGAAGGTACAGAGCCCCCTCCTGGCAATTGTTGGGGGTCCTCCCCTTTCTGTGAAATTGATCTAGCACAGATTCTCCCAAACTTATGGACCACAAACCCACATGATGTAGGGATGCTAAAAGAAGTGACCCCAGTAAGAATATCACTGAAACCAGGCGGAGTGTTACCCAGGGTAAAACAGTATCCCCTGTCAAGAGATGCAGAAGAAGGGATTCCGGAAACGTTACAGGCCCTGTTACATCAAGGGATTATCGGGCCTTCCACATCACCATGCAATACTGCTATCTATCCATTCAGGAAAGCCAGAGGGGGTAGTTGGAGGATGATCCAGGACCTGTGCCCTCTTAATGATATTGTACACAAGGAGTTTCCTCTTGTTCCCACCCCTGGGTGGGAAGTGATATGAACACCGTTGCTTGCCCCAGGGGTAGTGTGAAAGCCCCAGCATCTTTAACAGAATTTTACACGGCCATTCAGGTGCCCAGCATGTCCATACAATATGGAGACGACCTACTGATCTTCAGGGACAGTGAGCAGAGCTGTTGCAGGGACTCCATTGCTTTACTCCAATTAGTAGCCCAGAAAGGATACAAGGTAGATAAAAACAAACTCCAGTACTGTTTACCCAAAGTGCTCTACCTAGGGCAACTCATCTCCAAAGATGGCAAGAGAATAAGACCGGATAGAACTGCCGCAGTGTGTGCAACTCCCAAACCAACAACAGTGAAAGAAATGCACACATTCTTATGTATATGCAATTATTGCAGAGCATGGATTTTTCACTATGCAGCGTACACCAAGCCAATCCTGCAAGGCATCAAGGAGGTGCAAAAAGAAGGAACGAGTATTCAATGGACAGCAGAAATGGTGACTGCTTTCATTGACCTAAAAATGTAATTTCAACAGCCCCGATTCTAGAGACCCCAGATTATACCCAAGAATTCTATTTGTTTTCACATTCAAGTGTCACCCTCATGACTGCAGTACTGACACGAAAAAGCTCCATGGGACACAAACATATGGCCTATTACAGCAGCACACTTGATTCTGTCATACAGGGACAGTTCGCCTGCAAACTAGCACTCGTTGCAGCAGCCTTCGCCACTGAAAAAAGTTCCACTATCGTAATGGGATGCTCAATAACATTGTACGTTGAGCACTCCCTGTTTGCAATACTGCAACGATCCAAATCAACTTTGACTACACAGAGAGCATCTGCATATGAATACATTTTGTCAAGCCCAAATATTCATGTGGTGTGATGTAGAACAGTAAACCCAGCCACATTTCTGACAGAACCTTGCACAGCAGAAGACATGCAACAGCATGATTGCGCAACGTAGCAAGGGGAAGGGGATGATATTCCCAAAGTGAAAGACAGTGCCCTAGAAGAGGGGGAAATACTTTTTGTCGATGGGTCAGCGTCAAATGATCAGGAAACAGGTGAGAAACATGTTGGGGCAGCTATAGTTAGATTAGAGGAGGGTGAGTACGAAACGCTCATCATGAAACGATTACCAAGACATTTCTCTGCACAAGCAGCAGAACTTGTGGTGCTGATCGAGGTGCTCAGAGCAGCAAAGGGATGTTGCGTTACAATTTATTCAGACTCTGCAAACGTCACCACCACAGTGCACACAGGTCTCTCTCGGTGGAGAAGAAGAGGGTTCCGGAGGTCAGATGGGTCCCCAGTGCACCAGGCAGAGTTACTGAATGCATTGATCATAGCACTCGCAGAAGCATCAGTGGCAGCCATATTTAGGTGCTTAGCTCACACTCAAAACACAGACGAAATATCTTTGGGGAACGCTGCAGCAGACCCGGCAGTGAAAAAAGCAGCATACCTTCCAATACAGAATACATCCTAATGAGTACAACAACACCACCCATCTCAGATGCATACATAACGCTCCCCATAGCGAAGATCACTGAGTTGAAATGTCGAGCACCCAAAGAAGAGCAGGAACTGTGGCTCAAACGTGGGTGTATTCAATCACCCACAGACCTCTTCTGGCGATAACAGGCAACAGGAAAAGTTGTGATACCTGCCAGCTACTATACACTGCATTTGAGCCGCTGCATTCCCCAACCCACTGTTCCCAACAACACATTGCTGCTGATCTATAGGAAGATTGGTTCATTCCGAATTTACAGGAGCACCTGACACGTGTTCAGCACAGGGATGACATTGAGAACATTACAGGGCACACTGCCCCACCCTGTGGGCCCTTTCTGAGAGCCGCACATTGACTATGCAGACATGGGAGAAAGGTGCAATGGAGCACGATATTTGATCTTGGTGGTGTGCCCTTTTTCACGGTGGGTGGAATCAGGCCCATGTGCCCACCCTGATGCAAAATGTGCTGCAAAATTCCTTGTTAGGCAGGTTTTCCCATGATGGGGAGTGTGTGATGTCCTGCGATCAGATAATGGGACTCATTTTTTCAATTAGCTGTTCAAAGAGGTGACAGATGATGTGTTCAATTTACCACTCACAAGCAAATGGAGTGGTAGAAAAAATGAACAGCCTCCTCAAAAGTAGATTGTCTAAACTGTGCAACACCCTCAAGAAAAACTGGGTGTACTTCTTACCCCTGGCATTATTCCAATTGCACACACAGCCCAGCAAAGACCACCACCTGTGCCCCCACAAGATAGTGACTGGTCGATGCATGCAAACACCGCTGTCACCATTACGAAAAGTATCGGACACCCACAGAACTGCCACCATTTTAGGAGAAGAATTTAAACAATACCTCACACAACTTACACGCACAATTATATATATTTCAAAACAAATTGCACCCCTTCACAGAAACACGAGAAACTACAACCACTCCTACCGACACTTCCCCGATCCAACCCTTGTTACCAGGGAAATGGATCTATGTCAGCAGCTTCATCAGGAAGTGGAACACACCTCAATTCCACAGACCCTATGAGGTTGTATTTTCCACCCCGCTTGCAGTAAAAGTAAAGGGGCTTAGACATTGGATACACCTGTTTGTTTGTTTGTTTCATTATTTATATTGCGCACCAGACCCAGAGGTATTCTGCATAAGAGCGTTGTTAAGCTTAGGTTACACAGTGTACAGAAATAGATACAGCTAGGGTTACAATGCTGTCCCTCTCAGATGTATGCAAAACACCAGACAACACCGCGCAGAATGCACCGACTGAGACCGACCATAATACCTCAGCATAAGTAGCACTATACCAGCCTTATCTGTGCATGTGAAAGGTGGTAAGAAACATGCATTGCTGCTAGAGCACAGGCTACAAGAAACTAAAATCTCTCTCTTGCTCTCTCTCTCTCTCTCTCTCTTTTATTTTTCCTTCTCACCCCTCCCTCTCAAAACCACCCCGTTGTTTCCCTCTCCACAGGTGCAACAAACATGGAGATGACACTACTGTGGAACACATCAAATGTAGATAGCAGTAGGAGTAGAATGAACGTTTTGAGAATGTATAGCTAAATTTGTGGATTGCAGTATGTAGCAATTTTGTTTACTATATTAATGATCACATTAGGCATTTACTGGGGAGCATCTTTTATCTGGGGGGACCATACAAAAGAAGGGGGAAGCAAATGGACATGGGATGGATACAAGTAGACCTGGAATGGAAATGTACCTATGAACCTCACAGGTTTCCACTGAAATACGAAAAGGAAGGTCCAAGGTGTTATTGTGTCAACCGAGAATGTAACTGATAGGTCACGAGATGTCCCAAATGTCACATCTATACCATCTTTAATACTTCCCCCAATCATCTACCTCAGTATTTAACATGTTGTCTACCCTAGCCCCTAATATGCTTACAGGTTTTCCCCGCTTCTTGACCCTGAGTGAAAGAATAGGTGAAAGCGCCCATGTAATGAAAATTGAACTAGCTGTTAGACCAACAAGCTAAACACTGTATAATACCATAAACACCACATGTAGCAACTCCCAATCCATGCCCTACAATAATTCACTGTTCATTCCTCACAGAGCATTGTTGGGGGTAGAAGGTTCCCCTTGTGCAGTGACAGAAGAAAACAACAAACACACCCACATAGGTACGATGCCTATAACAGGTTAGGGTTAGATGCAGTGGAAGACCTTCGCCATCCCGAACAGTCAAACCGTTGGTATTCTGATATGAGTGTGATGGGAAGGCGAACAACAAATGGGAGTTGCTATGTTTGTTCTCTAATGCACCATGCATCTGGGGCACCCAAAGTATTAATGCCACGAGATGTACCGTTAAATGAAACACAATGATTCATCTTGCACTATGTAGGATAAAAGGCAGTTTTCAGGCACGCAGTGTTCACCTAGAACTCCTTGAGCCAGATACTCACAAATGCAACACCAGCTCCACCAGCCCTAAGTGTTTCAAGGAAGCATTCCTCACTATGCAAGGGACAAAGTATATCGACAATAAGTGGCAAGAAGCAACATTCATGTGCAAAGTAGAAGGACTTGTCGGTTATTCAGAAAAGACATGTGCCCTTATCGAGGAAGCGTGTGCACAACTATGGACACATGTTGCAAAACTGACATGGGTCACAGCAATTGCAAAACCTGTGAAAGTGTATCAAGAAGAAAGCTATGAACTTTGTTTCTACAATGAAGGAACTGTTTTGGTAGGATCCAACAAACGGTGTAATCGAACGCTACTCAGCTCAGATCTCAGGAAAGGAACAGGGGCACTACTACTAGGGTATGTGGCCAGAAAGCACTCTTGCACCTCCAGTCATCATGGAGAGGCTATTGTTCGCACGCCATGCTGCATTCGGCCCTCTTTGTAGTACACGAAGGACACCTGAAGGGGGGACCCTTTGAAGATGAAGAACAAGCCCTGCCTGAAACCACAGCAATAGCATCCACCATTTTGCCTCCCGACTTCCGTATCTTTCAAGGAAAGGAACACCATGACAGACTGCAAAGGAAGAAGCAGTCCTCTAACTACTTATCCCAAGAATCCTCTGATCTACTCGCACAAATACCTGATGAATATAGACTGTACATTTCCGCCAAGACATTGTTTGCATCTCTTGTGCCCAGCGTCCAGAATAGAGCCAACACTAAATGGCTCCAGTTCATCAGGTGGGAGCTGATCCAGCTGGCAAATGATACTGAAGAGGGGTTCAACGTCATCAAGGTGGAACTGAGAGCTCTCAGACTAATGACAATGCAGAACCGCTAAGTCCTCGACCTCCTGACAGCCATGTAGGGCAGGGTTTGCAAAAAGATCGGGAGTTCATGTTGCACACTTGTACCTTCTGCAGATGCTGAGAATGGGACACTTTCACATGTGATTGCAGCGGTGTATGAACTTGGGGTAAAAATTAAAAAGGAGGCAGGGATCCAGGAAGACGACTGGGTGAACATGGCATTTGGCTGGTTACCATCCTGACTTGGAACAACAGTACAGATGCTGGACCCTACCGTTGTGTTTATTTTGGTGATGTTCTGCATGTGCCAATTGGCTCTACGTTGTTTTGCCAAAGCAGTACCTAATAGCGCAATGATGATGGTGACTATTGGGAAAACTCATAATAAAATCCCTCGTGATACACAGGAAGTAGAAATCCAAACAGAAGACAACAATGACCCTAATTATCGTATGTGTGGTAGACACTCTATATCACACAACTATTGCACCCCCACCAGACCTCGAAAATTACAAGGAAGTTTGGGTGGACTTAGCAAGGGATAGGGGATGTAAATATATATGATATGATATGATATGATAGTTTATTTATATAGCGCCTATACACAATGTGTTTCCAAGCGCTTCAAGGCAAGGGAGGGAACAAGGGAAAATACAACCACATTCTTACAGGCCATGAACAGTAAGGATGTGAAATTAACTATCGTACTCGGCCTGACGACATTTCAGATAGTGCAAGAGCTAAGACATAGATAAGGAAGGGAGGGGGAGAGTGGGAAGGAAATGGAAACAGACAGGCGACTACCGTACTAGGCCTGACGACATTTCTGGTAGAGCCGGAGAAAAACAAAAGGTGAGGGAGAGGGGTGGAGAAAGGGGGGAGGAACAAAACAAGCGACTATCATACTAGGCCTGACGACATTTCAGATAGTGCTGGAGGGATGGTGGGGAGGAAAAAAACAGTAATGGGAGGGTGGAGGAAACAGACGAGGTTGCTATCATATTAGGTCCAGGGACAATTCTGATAGAGTAAGTGCATAGAAGAAAGTAAGGTGAGGAGATAGGAAAAGGGAGAAGGGAAAGGAGGAGAGAAAAGAGAGTAAGCAGTTAAATAGAGTGGAGAAGCAAGAATGGAGAGCGAATACAATTGCAGAAGTCAGTAGTAACACATAATGTTGCAAGCCAGGATACAAGATGAAGATGGGAACAGCATGGTTCAGGGCCACCAGGAGTACAAGATGCAAAGGAAGTCCAGCATGAGAGTTGAGAAAGAGTGACACACCATGAATGAATGAAGCCCATAAAAGTCAAATCCAGCATTGGCCACAAGACAGTGATGGTGAAGGAAGGCACCAAGTGGGCGGGGATTGCTAAGTGCTGAAAAAGAGCAACAGGCAGGAAGGTACAGGTATGACCTGCACACCTGAACAAAAGGCGCAGAGTCGAGAGAGCCTAGGACATGTTTGTAGAGTATGGATGCCCATAAAAGGGACATCGGCATGGAACGAAGCTGAAAGATGGGCAAATGAACAGAAATATGCGGGTGTGAATTTATTACTGTAGAAGTAACGAAAGGGGGGAATGTTGGGATGGAAATGAGCCTATCCCACCCCCCTATAAGCTTCCACATAAGGCGAAACCCATATGAGATAATCTAACTTACAAGGGGGAACAGTCTACATCCCCGGGCACCATATAGAGAACTCATAGCGCATAGAAGTGAATGCCTAGCACTAGAAATGCCCACACTCTGCAATGCCATTTTGTAATAGTCCTCAAATCAGGCAAGCCACAGACCCATGCTGATCGCGTTCCCTATTCACAGAGCCTACTTTCCTCACTGCTCGCTAGCTCTGCTTGAGCCTTGTTCCCACAGAAGTCAATTTCCCTCTTCTCCTTGCAGTGTTGCAAATCCTCAGTATCGCCTTTAGGAATGTGCCCAACACAGAGCGACAGACAGTACCGGGCCCTGGGACGTGTCTATTCATCTCCACTAAACTGCCATCGAGCCACTGACCCCCACCCAGCCAGTCTGGTGCTGGCTGCACATCACTAACCCAACCCCACTTCCCAGGCTCTCTGATAAGCACCCGACCCCCAGGTCCTTATCTCCATAAAGTACCCACCAAAGATCTAAAGCCCACATGACTGTATTTTTCCCTAGCAGCAACACATGTCTCAAGTAATATGAGATACTAAGAAGGGTAAATCACAGATCAATCACCAGAGGGGAGCCATCAGGTGCAGGCGCTGTGGTGTCGATGGAGCCCTGAGTGTATGGGTCAGCATGAATGTATCATATCCTCCCCTCTCCTTGGCACCCCTTTCCTGTGCCGCCCATGTGCCTGCCATAATGAATGAATAGCATGCCTCAGTTGTTTAGTTTAGCTAGGAAACAGTGTATTTCAGGCTTGCCCTGGCCTTCACCACAGAGATGAGCCCAGCTGACCCACATGGAGCCAGATCGACGGAGAAGAACCAGTCAATTACTGCTTGGCATCCCCTATTGTGCAAGCCCATGTCTAGGGTGCCTCCAATCAGGAGCATCACAATGTCCCATATAGTGATGCCGCTTTTTGTGCTTATAACCCCTTGTCTGATGATGTAAAGTCAGAGCGCTCCTAGACAGCAGAGTCCTTTGCTGGCATTTGTATTTTTTAGAAGTAAACCTTGTTATCCTTTCAAAATCTATCTCTTGGCCTCTTTCCCTAGTGGGTTGTATTTACTCTGGTGTGTGCGTATCAAGGTCTGTGTCTTCATCTGCCATTCCTATTGCTGAATTATTTTCCAAATGAATGTCTTGACACCCTTTACTGTCCACCAGAATTTGAATGGGCCCATCCCCAATCTCTATCAGTGGTGTATGTTTGCATTCTATCCTTTGCTGCCTGATGGATTCATTTAGGCATACAAATGCATCAGAACCCTTTATCTGTTGTCCCTTTCTGTATTTTAATGCTAGTTTAAATTGTCCGATGAATGCAGGAATGGTAACATCCCTTTTCACCTGCAGTTCAACTACATATTGTGTCACCTGGGCACAATGGTAAACCTGTCTTTTGTCTTCAAATTCAGGTGCTGCTTCACCCAACCTGGACCAAACCTTTTGATTTAGAAAGTCTAATACCATACACATCCTATGCATGATGTCATTCCCCAAATAGAATTTATTTTGTGTCCCACTCACGATCCACACATTCTGATGAATACTCTTAGGACCAATTGTAATCTATAACATGCATCTTCCTACAATCCTTTGTCCCAACTCATGGTCATCTAGTGTCATGATCTCTGCTTCCAAAAGATCAGGACTTGCCCAACTCCCTTGGAATCAGAACCATAACCCCGGTTCCGAGTGCCAGCCAGTCCCAATTGGGACCTTTTGGACCCTGTCCTGGCGCCAGTGGCACCAGGCTCATAAAGATGCCCAGTCCCAGCGCTGGAAGCGCCAGGCTCATAATGCTTGGGTGGACTTACCTGCAGCAGACCATGCTGCTTACTTACCTGCCAGTTGAACCCCTGATCCTCTTCTGTTTGGGACTACTTTTCCTGTTGGGTGGGGCAGGAGCCACTCCCTAGGTTCAGAACACTGGAACTCTTCTGGAAAGCAGGAACTCTTTTCTTACCTAGGCGTGGCTGTGGAAGGAGACACCTAAGCACTACAGGAGGCTATTTAAACCACACCCGATGGATGAATCTTGCTTTGTGTTATCCTGCATTCTCTGCAGCAGAACGCTCATCGTGTCTTCTGCTTCTGATCCTGGGCCTAAGGGAACAAAGGCTTACCATCCTGGAATCCAGTCTTCAGCAGCACCTGTAAAGACAAAGAAAGAACAGGTTAGCACTACGGTCTTCAGTGGCAGCGCATCTCTTACCTGGTCCATCGGCTGTCACCAACGCCTCGCGCTGCATTCCGGCATCTGAAAGACAAAAGCTTACCAGCTCTTTGCACGCTCCGGAGGCCTTCGGCGCTGCATCCCGCATCTGAAAGACAAAAGCTTACCAGCTCTTCGCACGCTCCGGAGGCCTTCGGCACTGCATCCCGCATCTGAAAGACAAAAGAAGGTGCGTTTAAAGACATTGGGCAACTTTATTACTCACGTGCCATTACTCCTTCCCACGCCGAATCCAGTGGGTATTCCAGCACCCTTCAGCTTCTCTAAAGCTCCGAACTTGTACCTGCAAGATAAAAGGGACAGTTAGTGCGCATCGTGAAGCAGGCTCCAAGCGCTTACTTACGTGCTTCCAGGCGCTTCTATTCCTCACGCGGGTTCGATCCTCAACTCTCATCAGCCCGCCATCCGCCATCACCGGAACCCTGCAAAACAAGAGATATCATTACAAAAGACTTTTAAGACATTTGAAGTGCCCAGAACTTACCGTTCGTGCAGTTAACGACGGACAGCAGTCCTCTGAGGTCAAGAGGCCTGCACCCTTATCCAGTGAAGAAACTGGTTACGACACCCTGCCCCGAGGCAGATGGAGAGCTCGGCGTTCACTTACCTAAGACATCTTACTCTTCCAGTCAGACATACAGTGCACAGAGGTCCAGCCCAAAGAGCCAACCATGTGTTACACATCACCTTTGAAGATACGGCATTCACCCAGTCAAGACCGGCGCCTCTGCGGGAATCAGGTGAGCGTTACATCTAGGCTAAAAATGTGTTGATTCTTTATTCTGAATTTTGGGATCTCCTCCCTGTCATTTATTTGCTGGAGTACCTTTTCACTAATGAAACTCCTTTCATGTTCAAGTGCTAAAGTGGCTTCAATAATTTCAGGATGCCCATTCACATGGATAGGAATCCATGGCTGCCCATCTCCCATGTGTATTTCTGAGATACTTGAAACATGTTTTTCTTTATTTACCTTTGCAGTGACATTTGGTTTGCGTGTTTTTTCATTCAGATGAAAACGCAATGTGCTTTCATCTATTTGTGTTTGCCATTTTTTCTTGGGGTCCAAATAAATCTCCAAAGAATGCTTCTCTTTTTCTCCTCACATTTCATCCTGACACATGAGAATGACAGTGACACTGGGCACACAGCCATTGTGAAGCTATACTTCCACTGCACTTTCTGATTTAGCAACAGTGTGGCATTCTTTTACACTGTTGTTTTGTGTCATTATTTTCTTGGGTCTCAATGGCTTTTTAGCTAAGGGCCACAATACTCCATTAACCCCATCAATGAGGGCCGACAACCTCTTCAGGCATTGCGTCCCTTTGCGAAAGGGTATTTAATTAATGGATGTGATCAACACTTCCTGTCTCATCCGATGCTTCCCTATCTTTATATCAACCTCAGTGACACCATCGATAGGCATTTCTTCCCCATTGAAATTGTGCACAGGGTCTTCGTTTTGCCTCACCTTTATATGATTTTGTGGGGATCTCCCTTCATTGATACTTTGCACTAATTCCTTTGACATTATTGTTGCTTGGGCACCTATATCAATCATTGCAAATGAATTACATTTTTCCTCAATAGTAGTAGGGGCATAGTACCTATCTTCAACCTCTTGTAGCACGCACACAGTGTGAATTGTTTTATGATTTCAGGACTTACTTTCACTAGCTCTTTTCTACTCTTTGCTAGGCAAACCAGCATATGAAATTACCTCTTACCCTCCTTTTTGCCCACTTCATTTTGAATGTATTTGTCTATTCTCTTGGTCTCAGAACCTATTTGGAGTGTAGCCACTGACTGCCCCTCTGACCTGGGACCACTAGTGTCCACACTCCAATTTCTTACTGTGCTTTTCCCATTGTCTGGGTTCTATCCAGTTATTTATACACTGCAACCTTTTGACTGGGTATTTTCAATAGTATCATGTGACAGTCTGTCAACATCTGGCGCATGACACTTGTGTTTTGCATGGAGCCTGTCATTTCTGTCCCTTGGAATATCCATGCACCCTCCTTTTCAGCTGCTGTTTCCTCTGTATGGGTATCAACAGTATTCTGACTATAAGTGAGGATAATATATCTGTTGATCCTAACTCTTTGACTTGGGTTTTATTTTCACATTGGATACTCTTTTTAAATCTGTTTCTCTGTTCTTTGGGTTTTTCTTGCTCATGATCCTCCCTCTGTTCTTCATTTCCACGTGCCCCAATAGTCTGGTTCAACTCTGAATTGAACCTCACTCCTTTGTTGTGTGTGCTGAAATTCTCTGACCCACTTTCATTCGTTTGTTTTCTTATTTTTAAATCATTAAACAATTCAGAACCATTATTCAAAGGTGATGCATAAGTATTTGGGCCTCATTACAACTCAGGCGTTAAGGGTTAACGCTGTCGTTAACCCTTAACGCCTGATTCCAATTTTAACGGCTGCTTTTAGCAGGCGTTAAAATCCATGGTGCTAAACCGCCTTGGTGCTAATTACGGCACCGTAATTTATGGTGCCGTAATTAGCGCCTTCCCCACTCCCATTATGCCCTATGGGGCAAAAATGGGAATGGGGAAGGGTAAATGGGAAATGGGGATTTACTGCCCCACTCACCTTGGAATGGGGCGGTAAATCCGCCATCCACCATGGTGTAAACGTAGTTTACACCATGGTGGTAAAGTTGGTGTACTTACCGCCTGGGTCGTAATGACCCCATTTGTGTTTCCATCAGTGTACAGATTATTAATTTGTCACTTATTGTCTGAACGCACAAGATCACTCCTATGACATTCTGCACCTTCACTTGGCTGTTGTTTTTGAACTGCACATAATTTCCTATCTGTTCAGACAACATTTTGACTTGGGCCTCTAAGCATTGAAACCCGTCCATGTATCTGAATTCATCTCTTTGTGGCATGGGCCGGTAATGGTTAAACTCACACTGATTAGGCCTGTTCTGTTAGCTCTCAGGAGATTGATTTCTATTTGTGGTACCACTGAATTCATGTGACAGAGGCGGTGGAGAACGCAGAGTTACCATCCTTTGACCATGGTCGACTGGTGGTGGTGATTGGTTATATTGGCGAGGGACATAATTAATGTTTTGTCTTTCATTTGTTGGGAATTGTCCCGTATGCTGGTTTCCATTTTCCTTTTTATTTCAAACTTTATTTAACCTTTCACAGATGAGTTACAGAAAAACCAACACAATAATCATGTATATCATCTTAATTTCTCAAAAAATGTTTCCCTTCGACTTTCACGTCAGTAGTTATTATGATGCCAACTCTATATCGTAGTGTCATTGAAATAGTTCCGGAGCGGCTCCCAAATGTCGTTTGGTCTGCTCGTTGTGGCCACAGTTCTGACATAACATTCCTCCCTTTCATTTACATATGTTAGTTCTTCAAGCCATTCGCGTACAGTCGTTGCTGAATAGGATTTCCATTGAACAGAATGCATTTCTTAGCTATTACACAGCCCATGTTGAATAATTGGTGCATTCTGATGTTTGCTTTACCAATGTCACCAAATAAATATTTGAGAGGGAGAAGTGTGGGGGGGTATGTTGGTTATTGTATGTAACTGTTCAGCTACTTCTTACCATAATTTCACCACTTCCGGACAGGTCCAGAACATGTGTATGGTGTTTGCCCCCTTTTGTGTACATTTTGGGCATTTGTCAGTTGTGTTAGGGGAGACTCAAGCTACTTTTGCCATTGTGTAATGTAGTCTGTTCAGTACTTTGAACTGTATAAGTCAAAGTCGTGCACTGAGCAAACCCTCTTTTGTGAGTGAACAGTACCTCCACCATTTGGTCTCATCTATTGTTGACCCTGTGTCCTCTTCCCATTTTAATCCGATTGTGCTTGGTTATTCCCTCCCGCCCTGTGCTTTCCTATACAGTTTGGACAACATCCCTCTCTGGGCTTCCCCCCTAACCACCATTTCTATTCAGGTGCAGGACACCGGCTCTTGGGGTAAGAATGGCTAGTTCCTTCTTACCGCTGCTCGCATACGATAATATTGCAATGTCCAAACAGGGTTGTTCTGTAGCTGTAGTGCAAATTCTCCCAAGGTGACAAATCTACCCTCTGGATATAAATCACTTAGCTTTCTGCTTTTCTCTGGGTCCCACACCCTCTGTATATCAACGTCAAATGTTGGGGGGGGGGGAGTACTGGGCAGTTCCACTGCGGGATGCCACCACAGTAGTTTTCTTGTATGCCTAATCAATTATGTAAACGCTTCCAAGCATTCACCATTGTACGCACTGGATCAAATATACATGAATCAACGTAGTGATTGTTGAGTATGGCTGACCTAAGATCAGCTGGAGACGCCCCATACCGCTCTAGTGCCAGAAGCAGCGGGTTAAGGTCCTGTCTGTACCAGAATTCTTCGTAGTGCACCTGTGATGCTATGGTCAAGTGGCACAGCAAGTAGAGCGCTCGCTTTGACATCCATGCAGAGCAAGCTAACGCAGGTTCGAATCCCGGTAGGGCCAAACTCAGCCTTTCATCCTTCCGAGGTCGACAAATGAGCACCACACACCATGGGTAGTAATAATCAGCGCTCAGGTACCTTAGGGTTCGTAGCGCTATATAAAAAAAGCCAAATGTAATATAATGAAAATCAGGGGCTGCCAGGCCTCCTCTTTCGTAGGGCTCTGTCATGCCTTCCCAATCCAGTCGAGCCGTTTTACCTCCACATATAAAACGCAACGCTAATGCCGCAGCTTGTTGAAGAATTAGCGCACTGGCCAAATTGGGATAGCATTGAAATAATAAAGTGATTTGGGTACGACTATCATCTTTAAGAAGACGATTCTACCGTATTGCAAAATGTGGTATTTAATCCATAGGTTAAATTTCACTTCAAGTGCATTTAAATTTATCTCGTGGTTCTTCTCATATAGCAATTGTCTCATACGAGTTACTTTCACCCTTAGGTATTTAACTGTAGTTTGGGCAGGGGCGTAGGAGACACAAAAAATCTGGGGGGGACAGGGGACACCTTGGGGACTTTGCTTTTTTAATCTATTTATTGTGTTTTAGGCAAAGAACTCGACTTTTTACAACATTAAAATTAAAATAGCAGTATGTATTAAATCACAAATATCACTGTATAAAACAAGAGAAAAGAAGAAAAAAAACAGAACAAAATTAAAGGATGCAGCAGCAAAGAACATGTCTTTATAGGTTGCATTTCTGGATTTGTCATCTGACTATGAGCTCATAGTAAGAAAGGAAATAATAATTACTTCCAGTGGGCCACAGCTAGGACGCCAGCTCGTTAAGAGACAGATCACCTGTAAGTGGACTCCTGCCAAATAAAGGAGTTGCAGCCTTTTCTACCAACTGCAAGTTGCTACTTTTTTTGTGTGGGGCAAGGAGACGTGTGTGTCTCTCTTGGAATGGAAGGATGGGGGTTTCAAAGAAAGAGGAAATCTTGCTTGTACCTCTGAGTAAGCCCTGTTATTGGAGTAGAGGGACAAGGTGTGTGATGTTGATGCTTTGACTGTCCTCCGGAGGAAGGGGGGGTACAGCAAACAAGGAGGATGAGCGATCGCAAGCCCACCCCCTAACAAGCACTCCCCAGGTCCGCGGCTGGATGCATCGGACCCGGGGGATGCCTAGTAGGTGGGGTGTATGTGGACCCAGGGGCTTGGCCAGAGGGGTAGCCCGCTATGTGGGCTGCCCCTCTAGCGCTCCTGGGAGGTCCAGGCCAGCCTCTCACGATGAGTCTAGTCCCTCTTATTCCATCTCATGCTGGCTTTAGAGCCTAGCCTTTCTTTGCCTTTGTTATTCTGAATGCAGAGCTGGACTCTGTTCCTTTTTCGTTTAACATTTGCTGCAATGCGTGATCTATTTGCTTCTCTCATATGTTACTAGGACGGCGGAGCATGGGTCCTCTGCCCTGTTACACTATTCAAAGAGCCCCTCTGGCCTTTCTTTGCCTCTCCCTTGCCCCACTGCTTGCTTGCTTAATACATACCTCCTTGCTTGAACACTCAACATATTCTCTCTAACACAGCAATGGCAGCTGCACTCTGTCTTAACTGCTATTTGTTCCGTGTCTTGAATTGGCCTCTTATTTCCGCTTTACTGTCTGCCAGGGAAAGACATTTGCCAGTCACTGCTATAACGGTTCTACCTGGCCATGAGAGGGACCAATATTGGAAGAACATGAGCATATTATGCCAGAGGCTGGCAACTGCCTTCCTAATGCCTACACAAGAGACACAACTCTTGCCTTTGTTTCTAACAGTATTTCAGTGGATGAAGAAACGTGAGAATACACAGATTGCTTATAAATGAAGGGGATGATGTCACACTTGGTTAAGACATTTTGATCACGCCAGGAGCTAATTTCCAGCTGCTATTAAGCGATTCATTTTTAGATTTCTTGTTTTAAATAATGTTAGTATCACCTGGAAAGCACAGAGGTTGCTCAATAGGTTCCTGGAGCACGAGGGGTACCCTATGCGTGGGCATGGATGATTGGAGGGCATTCTTGCCCTGGTTTGGGGCCTGGCCCTTACAGCCATGATGGGGGAGGGGCCTATTTCTTTTGGTCGTTTGTACCCTTTTAGGGTGGGCAGACATTACCTCCTGCTTTAGCCCACTAACATCTCTGCTTTGCAACGTTATCACACATACCTGTCAGGTGGCATGTAACTCAATGCTACTAATGTTATCAGCCTCAGAAGTCTGGAATCCTTTGCCACATCAACTAGGGTACAGGCTTGCCACCTGAGACTTACCCATGTCTGAGTCGGCATCTGTCGCCCTGTGGGGAAGACACACCCAGAAAGAGCAGAGCACGGTGCCCTTGTGGGTTTTTCACACTTCTTCCTCGGGGTGGGCACAATTCACTCTGCAGAGAAAGTGGCACATTCTGGGCAACATTCTCCCACTTTGTGAATGTCACCCAAAGAGCTAAATTGTCCATTTGAAATACCTCTGTCGACTTATTATTGAGCAATCCACACTGATGGGTTTAAGCACCTGTTTAATGTGAGATGGCAATTAAGGGCATTTGCCAACGCACTCAAGAAGCACACAACACTCTCTTACCAGCAACATGCCATGCTCACTCATTCTGATCATGAATTGCCATTTATCTGGGGTCATGTTAAATGTATTTATTTATTTATTACATGTGTAGCATCACGCAAAACCCCCCAAGCATCAAGACGCAGAGTAAACTGCATGGAGTGGACCACTTCCATTGGCGCAATCTTTTACTTTTCCACCACAAAATGGAAGATTTTAGCGTAAAAGGCAGGTGAAATCACATTGCTTTTCCACTCTGGAAGAGTGTAAATACCTTGCGCAATTAGCGATTGCTGGCGGAATTGACAATGGCTTCCTCTGGACTCCATCCGCTTTTACCAGGTTTAATTTACAAGGAGATGCCAGAGGAATCCCTTTCCTTATTTCCAGCATGAGAATCCATGCTGGCAGTAAGGCCGTATTTGTCTGGTGGAGCGAGAAATATAGGGGGTCCTGGTGTGTCCACTCGGCTCCCGAACTCCACCCAGAAAATGCATGAAAATCCGGCCAATTAGAAAAAGCGACCGTAATAGTGTTTTCCACCACTTTTTCTGAACCAATTGACCTGGAAAATGCTGTGTTGCATCGGAAGCTGAATGCATTCACTCCACATATTATCCCACCGGAAGATTAAGCTAGGTGCTGAACACAGGTGTTACATATTCTTGAGCACAATCTGCATTTGGAGCATTAACTCACTGAGCTACCTTACAAATTATGGGCCTCATTACGAGGCTGGCGGGAAGGGGTTAGCGGCGCCAGTAAGGATGCAGGCGCTGTTAACCCCTTACCACTGCATTACGAGGTCCCTTAGCGGGTCCCACTAAGGCCGGCTGGTAAAACCAGCCGTCCCTAGCAGGATCCGCTAAGGGACCAGGGAGCTAATAACGGGCCCGTTATTAACGGGCCCGTTATTAGCTCCCTGCCCATTCCCATTGAGCTCTATGGGGGCTCGATTGGGGATGGGTATTTTGAATGGGGACTTACCGGGTCCTCCAAGGTTGGAATGACCCGGTAAATCCCCATTCAAGGAACCCGGACCCGGACGCGAGTTTGGAGGCAGCTATGGCGCTAATAGCACCATGGCTACCTCCAAACTCGTAATGACCCCCAATATCTCTTCTGGGGCTTTACCGTCTTAACCCCTTAACTGCCATGGGTATTTCTGACAAGGCCTTTTTTGGTGATTTCGGTATGTCGCCATTCAATCCCTTGTAATGTTTTTGTTACATAAGATATCTCGGCCAAATTTGGCCCGTTTTTTTCCCCAAATGTGGGTGGTCTTAACATTTCAGACTTTGACGGGATTGTGGGTAATAAATTCTGGGGCGATTCGTGCAAGGCAGACCTCTGTGGATTCCCACGGGTGTCCTCTTTTCGGAAATGCATGGGGTTCCCTGTTTTCCTTGGTGGCTTCCACACAACAGGCCCAAATCTGTATGTTGTCCACATGAGCAAAATGTGCTCTGCCGAAAGGCTTGGCGTTACTAGTGGGTTACCCTTTTCTCTTTGTGCGCAAGTAGGTGCACCCACACATGTGAGGTACTGTTTTCGTTGGGGCCCCTGTAGGAACGCAGGATGGTAGGACATGTGTTGTTGGCAGCGTGTTCCAGTGGGTGTCCAGAGTGAAATGTCTAAAAATTATGTTTTTTTCCACCAAATTTCAGAGACATTTCCCTCTGCCCACCCACCAAAACACGCCGCCAACAACAGATGTACTACCTTCCCGTGTTCCCACAGGTGTCTCAACAAAAACGGTACCTCATATGTGTGGATGCACCTACCTGGGCGCAAAGGGATAAGGCTAACCCACTGATAACCCCAATCTAGCAATCTGCCCCCAGGAAGGGCTACATGAGATGCCTCCCATCCATTTGGGGTGGGGGGTGGATAGGGCCATCCCCTTTCCACTAATAACATTCATGGTGGTTCAGTGGCCCCCCACACCCACCCAAAACAAGTTATAATTTGTTTTATTTTTGTTTTGCCCCTTTCCTAGGAGCAGATAGGCACATGTGTGTGGCCATCTGCCTCCGGGGGGGGGGGGGCAAAACGTACTGGGGCTGGATCTGCCAATATTTGCAGTGGCCTCCCCCCCACCCCAAATGGATGAAGGGGGGGCATCTCATGTACCCCTTCCTAGGGGCAGAAATCTGCCCCCAGGGAGGGCTACATAGGTGCCCCATCCACTCAGGGTGGGGTAGAGGGCCACCCCCCTTTCAAACACAAAAAATCCTGGTGGTCTAGTGGGTCCCCCCAGTCCCCTCACCCAAAACAAGTCATAATATATTTTTTGTTTTGCCCCTTCCCTAGGGGCAGATGGGCACATGTGTGTGGCCATCTGCCCCCAGGGTGGGGGGGCAAAACGTACTGCCCCAGGATTGGGGGAGTGGCTCTGCCAATATTTGCAGTGGCCTCTCCCCCCCACCGCAAATGGATGGGTCATCTCATGTACCCCTTCCTAGGGGCATAGGTCTGCCCCCAGGGAGGGCTACATAAGTGCCCCCATCCACATAGATTGGGGGGAGAGGGCCCCTTTCAAACACAAAATAATCCTGGTGGTTTAGTGGGCCCCACCGGGCCCCCACCCAAAATAAGATAATGTGTTTTTTTTTGTTTTTCCCCTTCTCTAGGGGCAAATGGGCACATGTGTGTGGCCATCTGCCCCCTGGGGGGGTAAAAACGTACTGCCCCAATCTTGGGGTGGTGGTTCTGCCAATATTTACAGTGGCCTCTCCCCCACCCCAATTGGATGGCGGGCATCACATGTACCCCTTCCTAGGGGCAGAAATCTGCCCCCAGGGAGGGCTACATAAGGTGCCCCCATCCACTTAAGGTGGAGGGGTTGAGGGCCACCCCCTTGCAAGAATCCCTGGTGGCTAGTGGCCCCACCCGCACCCACCCTCACTCAAAACTACGTTAAAAACAATATTTATTTTTTTCTTTGCCCCCTTCCCTGGGGGCAGATGAACACCCATCTGCCCCCAGGGTATTGCCACCATTACTATGTAAGCAGCCCCTCCCCCCACTTCAAAAACAGATCCCTGCACGACACACCAAACATATTCTGGGGGGGATAAATGACATTACATCCCCCCCACTTACAATTGTGGGGGGGATTTGTCCCCCCTGTGCCCCTCATGTCCTACGCCCATGAGTTTGGGCCCACCGAAAACCATGAAGGCTCTCTGGTTCCCCAGTGTTTTCGATGAGTGGGAATAACTCGGACTTGGTAGTATTTTATATTCTGAACAGTTTGTAAACTTCGACACTTCTACTATTACTGGCTCGATATTTATGCTGGATTTCATAGATACAATAGAGTATCATCTGCATATAATGATATTATCTGTGGGGGTCCTGCTATATGTATCCCTCTATGTCCGGGGTGGTCTCATATCCATCGCGCAAGTGGTTCTATTGTAAGAGGAAATAGGAGGGGGGAAAAGGGGCAACCCTATTGACTGCCCCTAGCTAGTGGGAATGTGGTTGATAAAATCCTGTTCATGTACACCTTCGCTGATGGGTTCATATATGGTGACTTCAAATACTGTATAAATCGTTCACCCATGCTGAAGCGTCTAAGAACTCTGAATAAGAAGTTCAATGAGACTGAATCAAAAGCCTTCTCAGCGTCTAGGGAGGCGGCAACTGCGGAGGCCCCGGGATCGATCTGTGATATAATCCTGAATAGACGTTGCAAATTTAGAGCCGTTGATCTACCCGGTATGAAACCCGACTGATCAGGATGCCGCAGGTCGGACATATATGGGAGCAGTCTATTGCTAATGTTTAGCAAACATCTTTGTGTCTGAGTTTATTAACGACAATGGGCGGTAGGAGGAGACGTCTATGGGGGGGGGCCTTACGATTCAGATAGCAATGGCGGAAGGATGCCGCTCAAGCACAACTCCTCCCAGACACTCAGCAGCCGAGGTGACAGGATACCTTTGTATGTCTTATAGAGCTCTATTCCCAGCCCGCCCATCCAGGCCCAGGGCTTTATCCGAGGCCAGGGCGGAAATTACCTAGGCCAATTCCTCCACTGTGATAGGACTGTCCAATATTTCTTTGGCATCCTCACCCAGATTGGGTAGGGATATTTCCCTTAATAAGCAATCCACTGCTTCCATGGTGCAGTTGTCTGCATTTGCGTATAGTTTTTTGATAGTATGCTAGAAATACTGCATTCATCTCTTCAGTATTGGTTATACGGAGTCCCTCTGGTCTGTTCAAGCTTGTTATATATTGCGTCTCTCTCTCACCTCTGACCACCACGCCCAAAAGGCGCCCGGGTCTATCCTCCTCTCCGTATCTGCAAGCCTGAACTTGCTTTACCATAAAGTGTACCTCTAGGTCCGCCAATTCACAGAATTTTGATAGGTCACCGCCAATTAGTCCCAAGAGTGCTTTATCCCCAGATAGCCCAAATACATTCTCAAGTTTCCATAGCGTCTTTCCTAACTCACCGCGGCCCTAACTTAAGCTTCTTAGCTTACCAGATGGAGACGATATCATCATGCCTCACAACCACATTTTGAATGTCTCCCATATCGTGCCATAATTTGTCACTGACCCTTCATTTATCATGAACATTTTTCCTATTTCATCATTTAAGGTGGATGCTATTCTCCATAACGGGTGGGGTTTAGCCTTGGTTGTCAGTGCTAATGTTATCTGCACCGGTGAGTGGTCCGAGAGGGTGCGCAGCAAAATCTTGCTTCCACGGATCCTTTCCGACCACCCCCTTGATACCAACCAAAGGTCTATGCGGGATAATGCATTGTGCACAGTGGAATAATATGTGTATTCTCTGGTATTAGTATGTTCCTCTCTTCGTACATCTATGAGTGCATGTTCCGCCATAATTTGTAGCACCGTCTGGGCAGCAGATGTGACCCCCCCGATGTCTGGTGCTGGATCTATCCTTAGTGAGATCGAGGATCGTGTTGAAGTTCTGCCCCCCCCCCCCACAAGACAGGGGTATTAACTGTTCTAAGGAGGTTGGATATGTGGGCAAAAAAGCTAGGACCATCAATGTTTGAACCATATGTGTTCACAAGTGTGATGTTCACCCATGTATAGATCCAGAGACAACAACATACCTGTTTGACCCAGGCCAAACTGTTTTGTGGGCGATCGTCGCTTGTTGTGTACCCCACACACCACTGTACATATGTTCGGAGTTTCAGTGATGGGAAGCCACTGTTTGGGTAAGGCCAATGTGATCACTGTCGTGTCTGCTCTGTTACACAAGCTTAAATAAGGTTGCTCATTCACACAGCGAATAAAGGTCGCCCCCTTCAAGGTCTATTAGGACATCACTAGGGTAGAATCTCAATGATTATGTATAAGGGTGATCAGACCTTTAGCCTGAGATGAATATGAAGTGTAGTACCTTTGTCTCCCTGTTTTGGCACCAGTTTTTGTTGCACTGTTTCAAGGGCATGCATTTCTTGTAACATCACAATATTAGGCATGTGTCGTTCAATGTAGAACCACACCTTCCCGGCTTTTATGGGGTTGTTTAAACCTTGTACCTTCCATGATATTAATGTCAGAGTTACATCTATGAGGAAATGATTCGGGAAGATCAATTTCCATGTTTTTTAAAACCTCTAAAGTGTGTTTCATGGTGTTGTGTTAGTTCGTACGCCCATCTGTGAATTTTGTTCTTTAGACCCACTTCCGATCGGTGCCAACTCCTTAGCCTTCACGCTACTCCCCTTCTCCCCCTTTCCCAACTTGTTTAACCCTTGTCCGCCACCCCCACCCGCACCATCTTCCCCAACTTGATGATGCATTGCCAAATTAACTTTGGAGTTTCCCCAGGGTGCTTTGCTGGCGACCATGGCTCTTGGTCCACCCTGATATTGCTCTGGCCTAGAACTATAACAATTTATCTGGCGTCCCTGCCAACAAGAATTTAAGATACCATAGTCTTCAGTGCATAAATCACAGATCAGCCAATCAATGTCTTCTATCTCGTTCCCTGCCACTGGGGCTCGATTTCATGTCCTAGTCTGGGACTGGCGCTAGTTCAGGTCTTGTCGCTTCCACATATGCCATTTCTTCAGCAGGGGATCCAAAAAAGTGTGCTCTTCCGCAATATTGGATTCGCATTTTTCCTGGGAATATAAGAGCGAAGGCACATGACATGTTCTCAGCAGACGCTTCACCTGGTCGTAGGTTTGTCTCTGCGCCTGGACTCCAGCCGCAAAGTCTGGATAAATGTGGATGTTATTTGATTCGTACAACAGTGTACCCATTTCCCTTGACAGTTTCAGGATAGCGTCTCTGTCTCTATAGTTCAATATTCTTTCGATGGTGGGGTCGCAGCCTTGGGCTGAGAGTACAATGTGCCCTTTCGACACGGGATTGTGTTGAAAAGGCTGTTGAGCTGAATAGGGTCTGTAGAAGTGCTTCAACTAAGGGTTCCATTGGGCCTTTACGTGCCGACTCAGGTACTCCTATTATTCGAACATTATTATGGCTTGAGCGCGATTCTAGGTCATCGCATTTGGCCTTAATTTTGACAAGTTCTGTTTTGAAGGTCACTATGTCATGGCCATGCTGGCCTACTGTGTCTTACGTAGCACTGATTCTCGTCTCTGCTTCGGTAATGCACCCACTTTCTTTTTCCAGTTTTGACTTAACGGATCCTATTGTTGTCACTATGTCGTCAAGTTTTACATTGATTTCCATGATTCTGCTTTGCATAGCATTTAGTAAGTGATCATCCCGTGTATTTGCTTCCGGTGGTTCTCCTCGCTCCATGCTAGTTGTGGGTGCCGACTCCGCACCGAGGGCTGAGGGCCCACAGAGTCCATTGGCCCTTTCTATAAGGCCAAAGGGATCACTATTGGGTCCGCTCTGTTCCACAAGCTTAAATAAGGTTGCCCGTTCACACGGCCAATCGCACAATGAAGGAGGGTGGAGCTATTCTGAATGGACCATTGTGGCTGCCATCTATATGGCCTTTCCCCAAAGCGGGGTTATCCGATTGCTGATTCTTGTTTCTCGTTCATGCAGGTGGTTCGGGAATTGCTAGTGGCTCAGGATGTCTGATCCCTGCTCGGGTGCATGTTCCGTCAAAGCTGAGTTTGCAAAATATCATGGTGGATACTGGGAGATGGCTTCACCAACCGCTTTCGTACGGGTTAGGCGGTGACTATCTGAGGGGGTATAGGCCCAGCCAACATGCGGGATGTATGGTAGTATCATTCACAACGTGCTAGGGTCCATGGCTTATGGAAGGTTAGATCTTTCTGTTTCCCGTTGTGTTGCAGGATTGCTCATTCCAAATGCACAATGCTTCAGAGGAGGTCAGTGGCGACGCCTCGGTTGGGCCTTATGGGCATGTGAGGTTGCTGCCCGTGAGCACAGCGCCCATGGGCACGTATGAGTCTGAATCCTTACACTCTCCCCCGTTGGGTCCCATGTGGCCTGCACCCCCAAATGCCGCTGTACAATGATGTTGTGATTGGCTCTGCCCCCCTGGGGTGAGCAATAAGGCCAACTGCACTCCCCCTGCCTGGGTAGAGGTGGAAGAGTTCTGGACTGCCCAGCCACGGCACGGCGGGATGCCCCACCGTATTGGGACATTTTCATGTAGATGCAGTCCCCGTGAACATGTGAGGGCTGTTAATGCCATCTCTGGAGCGTTAATTGTATCACGCCTGATCCAGGAACCGGATACAGTCGTGTGACTCACCCACCGTTCAGCCGCTGGGCCATCCGCCGCATCCACTCCAAGGATTAAGGTAGGATGGCCAGCACCAGCGGCAGGCGGTCCCGCCCCGCAGCCCAGCGGCGGGTGTCCACAGGCAGGTGCATCTGTAGAGACACAGGTCGCTCCAGTGAAATGCCAGATTTGTTGTATGTAGCCGGTACTCATGCCCCGCAGGGTCGAGGTCCAGACTGTGCAGGGCTCTTCAGCTGTAATCTGTGCTCCCTGGCTCATTGGAAAAGGCTCATCCAGCCACCATGGAAGCTAGGATCGGCCGCACTAGCACACAGCAGTGCAGAAAATTGGAGTAGCCGTCGCAGGGCGCAGATGTGCTCAAGGAGTTGCAGAATCAGCCAACTGGTGCACAGCTCCGTTATCTTCCTCACGAGCCGTTGCTGAAATGTTCGCAGACACGCCAAAGGATGTCTGGCCACAGGATTTTTGTTGGAGCCAGAGGTTCGTTATTAGGCGGCCATTTTCTGGCTTCTCAACAGTGCTCCCCTGGTTTCCATTTTCAATGAATCTATCCACATATCTTTCTTGGGGCCATATACCATTGTATTTGGGTCAAATGTACTCTGTGCCCCTAGTGTCTGGTATGGGCCATTGTACATTTCATTTTGATTGTTGTTTAGGCCTGACATATAGTGGCGAAATCCCACTCTGGGAGAATTACCCAAATATCTAGGGCTAATGTAAGAATCGCTATTACTGGGATCAATCGATTGAAACATAGGAGTTTGGGGTGATGTCCTCAGTGGAGGCATGCCCCTTTGACGAGGTGTCATGTTGTTTCTTGCCTGAGTTTGGGTTGATTCTAGCGGCATATTTACAGATTTTACCTCCAAAATCGCTGGCGTGAGTTCTTTGGTTTTGACTAATTATTCTTAGGTCCTTCTTCTCTCTGACCAAACATCACCTCATATAGTTTGGTCCCTTGTTCTATTATCCATTCTAGTGGGTTTCCCTGTCAAATTCACAAATTAACTGGGATACAATTTCTTTTTGGAGTCCATAAAAGTATGCAGTCTTACATTCTACAGAGTTAGGGTTAAAGGCCACATCAAAGTGTGAAAATGCGCTTTTCAAATTTTGGAGGTATTGGCAAGGGGACATATCTGGCTTCGCCATCATATATAAGCTGCTATTTTGACATCCTGTAAAGACTGATAAGGTGAGAATTGATGTCTAACCTCTTTCTCAAAGTCCGCCCATGACAAATGTTCCTATTCATTGAGACCACGAATTACACTAGCAGCTGCTGAATCTAGGATTAGGTGAAAGTATTGTCTATGTTGTTCCCTAGGTATCTGGAGGGCTTTAAATATATCATGAACGGTTTATAAATAGTCTTGCATGCAGCAATCACCTCCCTTTTGCATGGTTTAATCAAAGTCTTGATAGACTTCATAATGTGTACAGGACTACATGATGAATTCTGATGTGTGTCATTTTGTCACTCATTTCTGTTCTCTTGTGGGCAGGAATGCGTGTGAATTTTTTCCCGGTGATCCAGACCTCACCATTGGGTTATAACCAGGCCTGGTCACAGGCAGAACTGTTGGTACATTGTTTCCTTGGCCATAACTGCGATTGAGTTTGGTTCCATTGAATGTATTACCTTGTCGCCTTTCCTGGGACTTAAGACTAAATATTTGCTGTTCTAAGTTCTTACACTGTCTATGAAGCTCTTTTGCCTCATAACAGAGATCAGAATTCTCATCCCTGACCTTATTGATTATTGCTTGCAATTCATTGATTTGTGTCTGATACTGATTAAGTGCATTGTCCTTTTTGTCATTTTCTTCCAGTAATTTAAATATCTCCTGTTCCATAGCATGGAATTCTCTATCTCCCGATTATCTTCTCTAAGGTTTGTATTTCCGAAATAGCAACGTCTTTGTCTTGTGTTATTTCATCTAAAATTGCTTTTAAGTGGGTTCATTCTTGCTCACTCTCATTAAATTGTTTATCTCTTTGAGCCAATTGAGTAGCCATATTGCTGCATTTATCTTGAAATTCCATGTTTATGTTTATTGAATTTATATAGCGCTTTAAGTCAAAGCGCTTTACAATATAACAGGTAAAAAGATGAGAGAAACCTATATACAAGCATGAACAGGTAATTAGAACAATAAGTAGAACTATTTACAAGGGGGGCAGGGGGACAGGGTAGAGGAGGGGGTAGGAGAAGGGAGTAATGGTGTAGGATTTGAGGTAGGGGGGAGGGAGAGGGGAGTGGAAGGGGAAGCATATATACAAGCATGAACAGGTCATTAGAACAATAAGTAGAACTATTTACAAGGGGGAAAGGGAGGGTGGGGATAGGATAGAGGAGGGGGTAGGAGAAGGGAGTTACGGTGCAGGATTTGAGGTATGGGGCGATAGACGGGGGAGGGGAAGGGAAGGGAGAGTGATCTGGTGTCCTCGTTGCCTTTTTTAAAAAATAACTTTATTTATTGAGGGGAACAATTCACAGCAACAGTTCTCATAAACAGTACAGTATAGCATATGTATGATATCGACAATGGCATATATCTGTGGCAATAAGACAGGTATCGTCACCTAAGGCGACGGGGTAGGTGTTACATCGGCATCGGACCTCAAATCACATAAATACAAACGTAGTAGCGACCATATATCTTTAGGACGACAGCGTGTCAGGACTGATAAAACAGAGTTCCTCGTCATTGTTCACCATACACAAGTCTTTCAGGAAATTGGATCGGGTAGGCCCTGCAGTGGATTTCCAACATTTAAGGATACAGCATTTGGCAATAATACATGAGATGTTAAATAGTCTCCTCATAGTCTCCTTCACCTTCCCAATGTCACCAAGCAGGTATTTTAGGGGGGACAGGGCGGCTGGGATCGCCGTTATCTCCTCAAGGAGCTCAGCCACTTCTCGCCAAAAGTTCGCGATAACAGGGCACGACCAGTACATATGATATGCCCCAGCATCAGGAGCGCCACATTTCAAACATGTCCCTGTGCAACCCTCCACAAACTTAGCCAGTCTGGCCGGGGAGTAATGTAGCTGGTTCAGTATTTTAAATTGGATCAGTCGGAGTCCAGAGTTCATGGAGACCGATTTGGTGAGTTGACAATATCGGGCCCATCTCAGGTCATCGATCTGAGTACCCACATCCCGCTCCCAGGTTTCTCTGATAGTGTTTCGTGAGGGGGAGTGTGATTGCACCAGGGTGTATAGCGACGGGATTCCCTTATCATGGTCGCCGTCGTCACCATAGCTCTGATACACTCATGTGCCTGGGGTTCTACCAGGAAGGAAGGCCATTTGGCAGCAAAAGCGGTTCTCATACGGTAGTATTGAAGGCGTTTAAGCTGACCCCCTCCCACCGCCCCCGTGAAATCTGCAAGTTCACAAAACGTGCCATCAGGGAACATAACTCGTAACCTGCAGAGTTTATTCAGGTCCCAGGTTCGCTGAAGGGTCTTGTCGAAGGTCGGGGAAACACTGGAGAAATTCCACAGGGGTATATCTGGGTCATAGGGAACCTCCAGGCCAATCCTTTTATAGATCCTGGACCACGCCCATGTAGTGACGTATACCGGGTCGAAAGGGCAGTTGTTACTATAGGTGGGGTTCAAAAGAACCTAGCGTATATCATTAGGGCGGACTGCGTGCTTTTCGAGAGGAATGTGTGGGGCTGTGTCCTCGGGGTCAAACCAATGTTTTACGAATCGTGCCTGTGCTGCTATACAATACAATTCAAAATCAGGGGCCGCAATACCACCCTGTGAGTATGGCTCCACCACTTTATCCCACCCCAACCTAGCAGTTTTATCGTTCCAAATAAAGGAAGATGCCAGTGACCTAAGTTTGACAAAAAAGGGTTTACCGGGCCAGATCGGGATGTTATTGAAGAGATACAGGAGTTTGGGTAATACTACCATTTTAAGTAGGGCCACTCGGCCGTACAGGGACAGAGGGAGATTAGCCCAAAGGTGGAGCTTGGTCGAAAGGGTGAGAAGTAGTTTGCCATGATTGTGTGAGTGCAGCAGCTGTCTATCTCTAGCCATCATTATTCCCAGGTATCTCACCAGCGTGGGGGCAGGATTAAACCCTGTGATGCAAGATAGCTCACCCGTATTAGGGGTCAAAGGAAAGATTTCAGATTTGGGGACATTGATTTTATATCCCGAGTATTCCGAGAACTTGTGTATGTCAGCCATAATGTGTTGCACATTCTCAGGTGGGTCCCGGACATACAACAGTGTATCGTCCGCATACAGAGATATGATCTGGGGAGGGCCAGTCATCCTGAGTCCTCTATGCGAGTGGTGTTGAAGAATATATTCCACCATTGGTTCAATAGTGAGGGCAAATAGGATGGGGGAAAATGGGCAGGCTGCCTGGTCCCCCTGTGCAGATGGAAAGAAGGGGACAGGGTGTTATTGGTTAGGACCTTGGCGGATGGTTGAGAATATAGCAGCCGAACGCATTTAATAAAATACGGTCCAAGTCCAAACCTCTCGAGTACAAGGAAGAGGTATGTCCAGGAAACAGAATCAAAGGCCTTTTTGGCATCGAGGGCCACTACGGCCGCCCTTGTCTCCGGGTCTATTTGCGCCAGCACATTGAACAGTCGTCGAAGGTTTAAAGCCGTGGATCTAGTTGGTATGAAGCCAGCTTGATCAGGGTGGACCAGGATTGGCATGTACGGAAGGAGCCTGGTGGCCAGTACTTTAGCGAAGATTTTCGCATCGGTAGTGATTAGGGAGAAGGGCCTGTAGGATGCCATATCTTGTGCTGGTCTACGTGGCTTCAGAAGGACCGTAATAACTGCCTCACGCATCGAGTCTAGAAGGACACCACAATTCATGGCCTCCTCCCATACTTTAAATAACAGCGGGGCCAATACGCCTTGAAATTGCTTGTACAGTTCGGCAGTCAGGCCATCCAAGCCAGGGGCGCGGCCACCAGATAAAGATTTAATGTCCTCGTTTAGTTCTTCAATAGTCACGGGTTGATCTAAAATGTTTTGCGTCGTTTCAATGAGTGTTAGGAGATCAAGGGAGTCTAGATACCCGAACGTGTCTTCCCTGGTTTTAACATTGTGATCAGAGTATAAAGCGGAGTAAAAATCCGCAAAAGTAGTGTTGATATCACATTCTATATTGACCGTGACCCCAGCTGGGTTCTGGATACTAGCATTTAGATTAAGGTGCATATCTGTTTTAAGCAAGTTGGCCAGAAATTTCCCCGCCCTATTGCTCTCCCCGTATCTGCGGGCCTTAGCCGGGGCAGCCATGTACAAAACTTCCCTATTGGCTAGTTCATTAAATTCCTTGAGGGAAGCGTGTATCTTAGACAGGGTTTCCTTGTTCAATGTGGCACTATATTCCGTCTGGAGTGTATCTATTGCGGCTTCAGCCACACCCAGGTCCCTCCTCACCGCTCTCAGCATACCTGTAGATTTACCCAGTATAGTACCCCGGACCCAAACCCTGAAGGCCTCCCACAGGATAGCATAGGTGCTCACCGAACCCTCGTTCAACTCCAAAAACTCCTCGATTTCAGTATGTAATGCTTCACAGATATTGGGGTCCCTAAGAATTGCAGAGGGCATCCTCCACCTCTTAGTCGGAGGCGGGGAGTCACCCAGGCTGATGTCCAGCGTTATTGGTGAGTGGTCTGAGAGCGTGCGGGGGTGTATTGCACCGTCATTGATCTCAGCGGAGAGGGACGAGCTAATAAGCCAATAATCTATATGGGAGTGGGAGTCGTGAACAGATGAGTAGAAAGTGAATTTCTTCTCAAGTGGACACAACGTGCGCCATGCGTCAATTATGTTAATCTTTTCCATCATCTGTTTAACGGCTAGAGCCGCTTTGGACTGGGCCCTGGGGGACGTAGATGAGCGGTCCAAGGAGTGATCGAGGATCATATTGAAATCTCCGCCCCATATTATTTGCGCCTCTATCGATGTGGACATCATGTCAAGGATTGCGCGATAAAATAGCGGGTCATCAATATTAGGACCATATGTATTAATTAACAGGATTTGCCGTCCCACCACCTCCCCCATACCAACATGTATCTACCCAAAGGGTCTATCTTACTAGCAAGATACCTGAAGCACAGCTTGGAGTGCATAAGCATCAGGACTCCCCTGGATTGTGTTGAATATTCTGTGAAGTACCTATGGGGGCCCCAACGTGGAAGGAATTTATTGTTGATACTCCCCATCGCATGTGTCTCCTGTATCAGAAGGATATGGGGATAATAGCCTGTAATGTATGCAGCAATTTTCCTTGCCTTGACTGGGTTGTTGAGACCCCGAATGTTCCAAGAAAGTAGTCAAATGTTCAACCCACCCTTAGCCTGAGCCATAGCTGCCTATCATTTGCCAAGCATGGCGCCACTGTCTCAAGTTTTGGAAGAGTCTCGCTGAAGAACAGTCCCCTGATTTTAACTTTATAACATCCCCAACCATGCCTGGCAGAGTACCAGGACACACTCTTACCCGCTTCCCCTTCCAAACCCCACCCTCATCATCAACCCCAACCCGATGATGTATCCCATCAACTTGGGAAGTCTCCTGGGGGTGTGAGCTGTACTCACGTGACCGAACACCATGTGGGGGGGCTCACGGCCCTACAACAATATATGGTGGACAAGGCCATCTCGCCGTCGACGGGTTATCAAACTTATGGTAAGGCAGTGTAGAGCAAGTCCCTTCAGCCAGCATGGTCGTCCTGTTCTGGCACCCGCAGGGGCGGCAGGTTATGGTTAGCTTCCCGGTTCCCCGGGGGAAGGAGGATTGAGGCCACGACATACATCACGTAGGATTGTCGAAAAAGTGTGCGCGGCCTCCGTGTTGGATGCGCATTTTAGTGGGGAAGACAAGCGCATATGGGATCTGGCGTAGTCTCAGCTGTCTCTTGACCGGTTCGTAGGATCTTCTCAGTGTCTGCACATTGGTCGAAAAGTCCGGATATATGTGTATCCTGTTTTCTTTGTAATACAGGGATCCTTTTTCTCTGGAAAGCCTCAGGATAGCATCTCTATCTCTATAATTCAGAAGTCGGGCAATGATCGTGCGGGGCGGCGCTTCAGGCTTAGGAGGGGAGGCCAGGGTGCAATGGGCCCGCTCCACGAGGAAATGATCGGAGAAAGCATCGGGCCCAGGAGGGATTTCAGGAGGTTTTCCACATGGCGCTCTATGGAGCCCTTACCAAAGGATTCGGCTACTCCGACCAGGCGGATATTGTTTCTCCTGGAGCGAGATTCCAAGTCCTCGCACTTGTTCAGGGTTTTCTGCAGGACTCCCTTCAACTGGGTGATATCACGGCTATGTTGTGCTATCGAGTCCTCATTAACTCCAATCCTGTTCTCCGCCTCCGTAGTGCGAGCACTTTCCTTATCAACCCTAGCCTTCAAAGAGCTGATCGTGGCCTCTATGTCGTCCAGTTTGCTGTTCACCGCCAGGAATCCACTTTGGACCATTGTTAGTAGTTTTTCCACTCTCATGTCCTTTGGAGATTCCAACTGGCTGCCCGAGGACTCAGTGGGTGTCTCGGCAGGCCCATGCGGCTGGGAGCTGGCAAAGGAGTTCATCGGACCAGTTTTCTTGGAGCCCATAATTTATTTCTTGCTGCGGCCCATGTGTCAACTCTGTTGGGTTGTGTTGCGTCTGCCCACGCTCTGGCGCCCAGTGATAGGTAGTTGTTGACGATCTTTGGCACTCAGTATGGCGTACACCGCTTATGAATATATAAGAGAAAGGCACCAGGGCACCCACCTTATGGTGTTATCGGCAGGCCCCAGCAAGTGAATGCAACCGGTCCGCTGCCGTCGACAGGCCCGACCCGGCAGACAGTCAAGGATCAATCCGCGGGGCAGTAGCGGCACAGGGAACGGGATGACAATCCCGACGAAAAGAGCAATGTTCCGTCCGGAACAGGCGTGCGGTGTATACCCAGGAGAAGGATCAAGGGCCAACGGGATATGTCCACCGGCAACTCAGAAAGGTGCGGAGCGCAGCCCCTCCCCCTTCCGGCCTGCACACGAGCCAGCACCCCCGGCCGTCGCGTGATTTCTCCTGGAGCCGTGGGCCGGATACGCCTCCGCTGCATTCACGGTATAAGTTTTCAGTCCGATTTCTCAGGATTGAGCAGGCGTTTCTACATGAAAATCGGTGGAGTGATGCCGCAGGCTCTCCACCGCCGAATGCAGGTGTTTATTGGCGTGTAGGCGGTCCTGAACAGGATTAATTTATAATAGGATATATTACAGGCCGGAGCTCTCCCCTCAGGCGGCCATTTCCGTTGTGCGCAACAGCGCCCCCCTCGTCCTCATTGCCTTTAAGTAGTATGTGTTAATAATTTAAGGTCAGAGGGGAAGGAGAGAGGATGGGGGAAAGGAGGGGGGCAAGGGAAGGGGAGGAGGGGAAGGGAAGGGAAGCTGTTACACAAGCTTAAATAAGGTTGCTCATTCACACAGCGAATAAAGGTCGCCCCCCTCTAGGGCTATTAGGACATCACTAGGGTAGAATCTCAATGATTATATATAAGCGTGATCACACCTTTAGCCTGAGATGAATATGAAGTGTAGTATCCTTGTCGGCCCTGTTTTGGCACCAGTTTTTGTTGCACTGTTTCAAGGGCATGCATTTCTTGTAACATCACGATATTAGGCGTGTGTCGTTCAATGTAGGACCACACCTTCCCGGCTTTTATGGGGTTGTTTAAACCTTGAACCTTCCATGATATTAATGTCAGAGTTACATCTATGAGGAACTGATTCGGGAAGATCAATTTCCCTGTTTTTCAAAACCTCTAAAGTGTGTTTCATGGTGTTGTGTTAGTTCGTACGCCCATCTGTGAATTTTGTTCTTTAGACCCACTTCCGAGCGGTGCCAACTCCTTAGCCTTCCCGCTACTCCCCTTCTCCCCCCTTTCCCAACTGGTTTAACCCTTGTCCGCCACCCCACCCGCACCATCTTCCCCAACTTGATGATGCCTTCCCAACTTAACTTTGGAGTTTCCCCAGGGCGCTTTGCTGGCGACCATAGCTCTTGGTCCACCCCGATATTGCTCCGGCCCAGAACTATAACAATTTATCTGGCGTCCCTGCCAACAACAATTTAAGATACCATAGTCCTCAGTGCATCAATCACAGATCAGCCAATCAATGTCTTCTATCTCGTTCCCTGCCACTGGGGCTCGATTTCATGTCCTCGTCTGGGACTGGCGCTAGTTCAGGGCTTGTCGCTTCCACATATGCCATTTCTTCAGCAGGGGATCCAAAAAAGTGTGCTCTTCCGCAATATTGGATTCGCATTTTTGCTGGGAATATAAGAGCAAAGGCACATGACATGCTCTCAGCAGACGTTTCACCGGGTCGTAGGTTTGTCTCTGCGCCTGGACTCCAGCCGCAAAGTCTGGATAAATGTGGATGTTAGTTGATTTGTACCACAGTGTACCCATTTCCCTTGACAGTTTCAGGATAGCGTCTCTGTCTCTATAGTTCAATATTCTTGCGATGGTGGGGTTGCAGCCTTGGGCTGAGAGTGCGATGTGCCCTTTCGACAAGGGATTGTGTTGAAAAGGCGGTTTAGCTGAATAGGGTCTGTAGGAGTCCTTCAACTAAGGGTTCCATTGGGCCTTTGCATGTTGACTCGGGTACTCCTATTATTTGAACATTATTACGGCTTGAGCGCGATTCTAGGTCGTCGCATTTGGCCTTAATTTTGACAAGTTCTATTTTGAAGGTCACTATGTCGTGGCCATGCTGGCCTACTGTGTCTTACGTAGCACGGATTCTCGTCTCTGCTTCGGTAATGCACCCACTTTCTTTTTCCAGTTTTGACTTAAGGGATCCTATTGTCACTATGTCGTCAAGTTTTACGTTGATTGCCATGAATCTGCTTTGCATAGCATTTAGTAGGTGATCATCCTGTGTATTTGCTTCCGGTGGTTCTCCTCGCTCCATGCTAGTTGTGGGCGCCGACTCCGTGCCGAGGGCTGGGGGTCCACAGAGTTCGTTGGCCCATTCTATAAGGCCAAAGTGATCACTATCGGGTCCGCTCTGTTCCACAAGCTTAAATAAGGTTGCCCGTTCACACGGCGAATCGCACAATGACGGAGGGTGGAGCTATTCTGAATGGACCATTGTGGCTGCCATCTATATGGCCTTTCCCCAAAGCGGGGTTATCCGATTGCTGATTCTTATTTCTCGTTCATGCAGGTGGTTCGGGAATTGCTAGTGGCTCAGGATGTCTGATCCCTGCTCGGGTGCATGTTCCGTCAAAGCTGAGTTTGCAAAATATCATGGTGGATACTGGGAGCTGGCTTCGCCAAACGCTTTCGTACGGGTTAGGCGGTGACTATCTGAGTAGGTATAGGCCCAGCCAACATGCGGGATGTATGGTAGTATCATTCACCACGTGCTAGGGTCCATGGCTTATGGGAGGTTAGATCTTTCTGTTTCCCGTTGTGTTGCAGGATTGCTCAGTCCAAATGCACAATGCTTCAGAGGAGGTCAGTGGCGACGCCTCGGTTGGGCCTTATGGACATGTGAGGTTGCTGCCCGTGAGCACAGCCCCCATGGGCACGTATGAGTCTGAATCCTTACACTCTTCCCCGTTGGGTCCCATGTGGCCTGCACCCCCTGGATGCTGCTGTACAATGATGTTGTGATTGGCTCTGCCCCCCCTGGGGTGAGCAATAAGGCCAGCTGCACTCCCCCTGCCTGGGTAGAGGTGGAAGAGTTCTGGACTGCCCAGCCACGGCACGGAGGCATGCCCCACCGTATTGGGACATTTTCATGTAGATGCAGTCCCCGTGAACATGTGAGGGCTGTTAATGCTATCTCTGGAGCATTAATTGTATCACCCCTGATCCAAGAGCCGAATAGAGTGGTGTGACTCACCCACCGTTCAGTCGCTGGGCCATCCGCCGCATCCAGTCCAAGGATTAAGGTAGGATGGCCAGTGCCAGCCGCAGGCCGTCCCGCCCCGCAGCCGAGGGGCGGGTGTCCACAGGCAGGTGCATCTGTAGAGACACAGGTCGCTCCAGTGAAATGCCAGATTTGTTGTATGTAGCCGGTACTCAAGCCCCGCAGGTTCGGGGTCTGGACTGTGAAGGTCTCTTCAGCTGTAATCCGTGCTCCCCGGCTCGTCGGAACAGGCTCATCCAGCCACCATGGAAGCTAGAATCGGCGCACTAGCACACAGCAGTGCAGCAAATTGGAGTGGCCGTTGCAGGGCGCAGATGTGCTCAAAGAGTTTCAGACTCAGCCAACTGGTGCACAGCTCCTTTATCTTCCTCATGAGCCATTGCTGATATGTTCGGCAGGCACACCAAAGGATCTCTGTCCACAGGATTTTTGTTGGAGCCAGAGGTTCGTTATTAGGCGGCCATTTTCTGGCTTCTCAACAGCACTCCCCTGGTTTCCATTTTCAATGAATCTATCAACATATCTTTCTTGGTGGCCATATACCATTATATTAGGGTCAAATGTACTCTGTGTCCCTAGTCTCTGGTATGGGCCATTGTACATTTGATTGATTGTTATTTAGGCCTGACATATAGTGGCGAAATCCGACTCTGGGAGAATTACCCAAATATCTAGGGTAATGTAAGAATCCCTATTGTTGGAATCAATGGATTGAAACATAGGAGTTTGGAGTGATGTCCTCAGTGGAGGCATGCACCTTTGATGAGGTGTCATGTTGTTTCTTGCCTGAGTTTGGGTTGATTCTAGCAGCATCTTTACAGATTTTACCTCCAAAATCGCTGCCGTGGGTTCTTTGGTTTTGACTCCTTATTCTTAGGTCCTTCCTCTCTCTGACCAAACATCACTTCATATAGTTTGGTCTCCTGTTCTATAACCCATTCTAGTGGGTTTTCCCTGTCAAATTCGCAAATTCACTGGGATACAATTTCTTTTTGGAGTCCATAAAAGTATACAGTCTTACATTCTACAGAGTTAGGGTTAAAGGCCACATCAAAGTGCGAAAATGCTCTTTTCAAATTTTGGAGGTATTGGCAAGGGGACATATCTACACGACTACATGAGGAATTCTGATGTGTGTCATTTTGTCACTCATTTCTGTTCTCTTGTGGGCAGAAATGCGTGTGAATATTTGCCGGTGATCCAGACCTCACCATTGGGTTATAACCAGGTGTGGCCCCAGGCAGAGCTGTTGGTACATTGTTTCCTTGGCCATAACTGCGATTGAGTTTGGTTCCATTGAATGTAGTACCTTGTCGCCTTTCCTGGGACTTAAGACTAAATATTTGCTGTTCTAAGTTCTTACGCTGTCTATGAAGCTCTTTTGCCTCATGACAGAGATGAGAATTCTCAGCCCTGACCTTATTGATTATTGCTTGCAATTCATTGATTTGTGTCTGATACTGATTAAGTGCATTGTCCTTTTTGTCATTATCTTCCAGTAATTTAAATATCTCCTGTTCCATAGCATGGAATTCTCTATCTCCCGATTATCTTCTGTAAGGTTTGTATTTCCGAAATAGCAACGTCTTTGTCTTGTGTTATTTCATCTAAAATTGCTTTTAAGTGGGTTCATTCTTACTCACTCTCATTAAATTGTTTATCTCTCAGAGCCAATTGAGTAGCCATATTGCTGCATTTAGCTTGAAATTCCATGTTTATGTTTATTGAATTTATATAGCGCTTTAAGCCAAAGCGCTTTACAATATAACAGGTATAAAAGTGAGAGAAACATATATACAAGCGTGAACAGGTAATTAGAACAATAAGTAGAACTAAATACAAGGGGGGAGGGGAATAGGGTAGAGGAGGGGGTAGGAGAAGAGAGTAATGCTGTAGGATCTGAGGTGGGGGGGAGGGACAGGGGAGGGGAAGGAGAAGCATATATACAAGCATGAACAGGTAATTAGAACAATAAGTAGAACTATTTACAAGGGGGAAAGGGAGGGTGGGGATAGGGTAGAGGAGGGGGTAGGAGAAGGGAATTTACGGTGTAGGATTTGAGGTATGGGGCGATGGACGGGGGAGGTGAAGGGCACGGAGAGTGATCTGGTGTCATTGCCTTTAAGTAGTGTGTGTTACTAATTTAAGGTCAGAGGGGAAGGAGAGAAGATGGGGAAAGGAGGGGGCAAAGGAAGGGGAGGAGGGATAGGGAAGGGAACTCAGGGGGGAGTGTAGAAGATGAGCTTTCAAGGAGTGGTAGAAGGATGAGTAGGTAGGGGTGGAGCGGATGGAGAGCGGGAGGGAGTTCCAGTGTAGGGGGGCCAAGAGTTGGAAGGAGCGGAAGCATGAGGAGGCACATGGGGCTGGGTCTAGCTCCCTCTGTTTTAATTCTGCTTTTAACTACTGCACCTGATTACATTAATTGTCCAAACTACATTGTAACTTGCTAATAACTTGCTAATAACTTCACTGTCATTCCCTTGCATCTTTATGGACTTGTGCAGCGGGAACCACAATTTTGCGCATAATCTGATGATGCAGTCTTTCTCATCCTTGCGTTCTGGACCACACCTGCACAATGCTTCCTTCATCAAAAATGTTTTCAATTGCCTCCCGTTCTACCTCTGTGGTAATTTTTTCTTTCCATATTGTTGCATTTTCTGAGGGCCAAACTGTGTGAGCATAAAGCTTTGCCTCAAGATAGTTTGCGAATTCAGAAAACTCAGCCTGGATTTGGGACATGGGGACACTATTACCAATGGCACTATAATGAGAATCAGATTAGCACAAAATACTGCGCTACCTCACAGCACTAATTCAATTAATGAGTGCACAATATGTTTATGCTTTAGAATGCAAAGCCACACCCAGTAACTGTTTTAAAGTTTCCCATTGGGCACGCGCTAAATATGTTGGATATATATTTTAGGGTTATATCTATTACTTTGTGGTATTTTTTATTATGGTGGTATTTGCTGATATTTTATAATACTTGGCAATATATTGCGGTAACTTGTTGGAGTATTCTTATGGTGGTGAGACTTATTTCCGAATACTGCTTAATTATTTTTACCAGGGTCACTAACAACAAACAAAATACTGGACTTGTTTCACTATGCATAGATGGCTCATGCCCTCCTGTGGTACCTTATGTACAAAACCACAATACGCCTTTTTGTGTAAAGCATGCAATTAAAATACTGCACATTCATTAAATGTCTAGATAAAGAGCTCATGGTGGCTTCTTTACTTTGAGATATTTCTTACTGCCCATATGTCTCCCTAGACATGTCAAATGAAATGGACTGAATGGGGAATAAATGTAATGAGACTAAGTTACTTTTGAATCTGTCTCTTTTTGTTATAAAATAAAAATATGCAAGTTACACAGAATGACACTTATGCCCACATTGCATTTCATATCTTCTGGCAATAGCTTTGAGCGCTTTATCTGTGCAGAGTCTTTGACCTTGTTAAATTTGGCAAGAGAATATACTTTTAAAAAAAACATAGTACGACTTTGAGAAATATAAACACAGGATTACAAGCACCTTAAAAATAGACAGCACCTAAAATGAAGTGAACTACTTAACCTACACTACTTGGTCTAATTCATAACAGCAGCCTCTCACTTAACTTCATATTTACCTAGATTTGTTAGCTGTATTTCTGATTAATTTTGGCATGGACATTTTCCCCAATATTTCCGCCTGCCTCGCACAGGGCCAATCCAGATAAGAACAGCTTCAACATCAGACAGCTTGCCAGCACTGAATTCTGTCTGATGAGCCATCCCTCCACTCCTTCGTCTCCCAGTGCCCGAAGATGAATGAATGATGGTCTGTCTCAAAATCCTTTTTGACAAACCCCTTTGTCAATCAAGGAAAACACCACCCCTTGAGCAAATCATTCCACTGAAATGGCAAGTGATTTCATTGCTGGAGAGCAAAAGATACATCTTTCTTGCGCTTCCTGCCCTAATACAATGCCCTGTTTTCAGTAGAACGGATCTTCACTTTTTTTTATTGATCACGCAGTGCAGATTGAGCCTGCACGTTTAAATTTCCATTTCCAGAGCATCATGCATTTTCCCAATCAGCATTCAGCTTACTTTATCATGGACTAATTTTCACTAAATGTTATTGCGGGATTTAGTTACATGTTAACTGGGGTTGGGTTAATTAGTATGTTAATTTATGTTATTATATTTAGTGCAGCTCATTTCATTGAGACATTACCCTGAAGCAAAGTGCAACTTCAATCATGTGCTCTGTGCGTTGGCATCTATTTAATTCTGCCTGAGACTCACACTCTTGAGTCCAGTAATGAGTTTCACACCCTGGGCTCCAGTTGAAGTTCAAACTCACACTAACATGTGCATGACACAATGCTGATTTCAAATGTTAAATTTCGGAGCCCATACGCTTACAGCCTTATATGCAAATAGCTATTCCTCCTTTGTGAAAAGTACTGTGAGCTAAAAGTGATGGCTTCGGACTCTCACTGTGGGTAAAAACCACAGAACAGATTATCATGCTGCGTTCTTTCGAGAGAAGGGCGCCTGCTACCTTTTTTTTTCATTTTTGTAAGGAACTTGGGGTTGGTCACCCTAAATTACCTGGGGGAACCCAGACGTGGACCCCTTGTTCACTGTGCTCAGAAAGGCACAGCTCCACCTCACTGATGAGGCCCAACAAGACTGAAACACGTGCATGGGGTTGCTGTTGGTACTCTTGTTCAAAGGAGGTTTGCTTGACATTTTGGTGCTGACTGCCTTTGTTGGCAGGACAAAGACTTATATACAAATGGATATTCCGCCTTTGTGAAAAGTACAGTGATCTAAAAGCGATGGCTGTGGGCTCTCACTGTGGGTAAAAACCACAGAACAGGTTATCATGCCACGTTCTTTTGAGAGAGGGGCACCTGCTATCTTTTTTGCATACTCCTAGACTCCCTAATATAAAAACCATCACACTACAAATTTGAATCTAACTCGCCTTCACTACTACTACACAACACTTGCTTTAAATCAGGCCACTTATTAGTTTGTTGATTCTTTCGTAATAAACAATATATGGTATACATATATTGACTACCCCTCTATATATCCTTCCCTGCTTATAGAGCTAGGACCCCATGCAAATTGACCCTCTGTCTCCTGTTTGTTTTTATTGACCCACTTCATGTTCCTTTCTACCCCCACCCGCCCCCCAAATGTCAATTGGTCAATGTTTATCTTGTTATCTTATTTAAAGTATCCACTGGTTAGACTGCTCCGATCTTTGTTATGTTTTCCTATGCACATGATTCTGGGCGAAACACCATGTCTCTTCATTAAATAATAATACAAATCCTAAAAAATGAAGAGCAACAGGAAATACATTAGTTTGTGAGACTACTGTTTTAAATTTGCCCAGTAGATGGCAATATTGTATCATTTTTTTAGCCCGATTATTGAGATCAATTATCAAGGAGAGGTTTGAAAGCGGTGTAATGTTAAGAACCTAAAAACTATCATTTTACTGTATTAATTGGTGCAGTGGAGAGAGGATTGTAGACTTAAATTAATATCCTACTACATATAAATCATACTTTCGGTGTTCCTAGACAGTTCATTTTAGCACCGACTGAGGGAAAGTAATTATTTGCATAGATATAAGGGTATTTATGGTAACACGACATTTACACAGCATTTTCTCAGCTACCTTTTGACATGGCGACTTTATGTCCGGGGAGATTTTCACATGGATCCCAGTAATGTTCTGTCACTAGCCCAACTGGCCTTCGTGAAATCAATATAACTATGATAGATCAAATTGAGCTTAACAATGCTTATACATTGAACTATGTTTTCCTGAAAATTCTTCCTCTGTTTGTGCCTTCATTTATTTACAAATGCCTTTTGAATCAGTGCAAAAAACCCAACGTGGGTTCTCCTAGCAGACTAAACAATCCCTAGGTGGCGAATGGGTGTAATACATGTAAATGGTATAACCAGCTGGAGCTTATTTCAAGTGATCAATTGATACTTAGCACGTTCTACTTTGGGGGAGAGCAGAACTGGTACAGCCAATGTTCTATGCCAACACGCTGTATGACTATTACTAGTTGCCTGCCTTTTGCCCTGCATATTCACACACCCAATATGTGGCGGCGGGAGCCTGTGTGGTTATCTACACATAACGGCTGCCCCCGCCAAAATACACTCTGGAGCAAAAAGAGCTCCTCTGTGTTTGCCTGTCATTTATCCCATTTGGCCTCATGAGACCCCCCAGGGAGAGACATTGTCTCTTAAATTGTTGCCTGGAAAGTCTGGCTCAATGTGCGCTTGGAGTGTTTTTGGGGCAGCCATAGCTTCTGAAGATCTTTATGACCTCCTTACAATCAGCTTTCCTCTGAGGGGGGATCCAGGTGAGTCTTCTAAAGGAGTCCACTGCAATGAACACGTACTTGCATGTGTTAACTGCTGTCAAGGGACCCACGTGATCCATGTCCCTACATTTCAATGTTGCTTCTGCCCTTTTTATTGACTTACTTGTGTGAAACGCCATTGTCGGCAAAAATGTAAAGCAATTAACTACATACTTTCTTACATCCCTTGTCAGCCCTGGCCACCAATATGTGCCCGGCAAAAGCTGAGATGTTGCAAATATGCCAAAGTGGGCAGCTAAACGTGCATGTGCAGCAGATAGCATTTTAGATCTGTCCTTATTTTAAGTACCCTTTGGACAGGGTCTATGACCTTTGTGGGTATTGCTTCAGTTCAGACTTGTATGTCAACATCAGAGTGTATGTAGCAGAGCGCATTAACACTGCCACCACATATGCTGTAGGCTGCTTTCTAGCCAACAAGTCTAGTAATGCACTACGAGAACTGTGCACGGAATCTGCTCTATGCACCTTCGTGGGCTCACCCCATTCAAGAGGATTTACCACTTGGATGTTTCCAATCTCTTCCCAAAGCTGTTTACATGCTAATGCCTTGATCTCCTGCCATCGGCTGTTGTCAGGGTGAGGTGGACAAGCCACAATATTTCAGCTTCCTCAGCCCTTTGTGAATGTGACGCGGCATTATGGGTGGATAGAGCTCACTTCCTGTCTTTTTACAGATAGTACTTAGGAATCTCTGGCTAACCTCACCGACCCCCCTCACCCCTACAACCCCCCCTTTGAGAAACTCTCCGTTTAGGTGTTATAGAGAGGCAGAGAAGTGCCTATTAACCGTCAAATCCCAAGTACAATTACATAAATTAGCCATCTGACATGGAACACTAGACAAAATGGTGGATTAGCTTACTTGATTTTAAACATAGATTCCCCGTTCGTACGCTGGCTCGGTTAGTGTAAATGTACCAATGAAGCTCAACGCCACAAAATGATTGACTTTTATTGTAATGTTTAATCATAATATGAACACTCCATTGCAAAACTGTAAAAACAAAATAAGTAACATGTTAATAATTAATTATTAAAAAAGTAATTTGAACAACATGTGTTCCATGTGGATAATTTACACAAATTCATTTATCTTTTTTGAGAGTTTAAAATGTAATGAAGCCCCATGAAAAAATGCTTGAAGCGTTTCGGCCCTGGGCCCATCTCCAGAAGCCTGGAAGGGTAAAGAAGGAAAACGAATCAAGATTTTAATGTAAAGGTTCACTTTGCGAAATATCAACACCCCAACTTAAGTTATACTTGAAGTACACCTGTCCTCTGCCATTTTAAGATTGGCGAGAGGCTTGGAGGAGAGGTGCCGTGGACACTAATGAATATTGCTGTAAAATGCTTGCAGAAGGTATGTGCAGAACACATCCACCGTCAAATCCCACATTACCAAAAATGTCACCGGGCCGCCTGATCCTCGGTGACACTCTCGGTTAAGTAGAAATGTAACGCCCACATCAGGAGGAAGCACACTTTGTTAGACCCAGGCCCTAGTATTCATATACATTACATTAAGGTTAATTCGATCAGTGTTTAACGGCGCATACCTTTATTCTGTGCTTTCTGGCAGTTTTAGGAATTCGCTGTAATTATTGTGACAGTTTGTAAAAATATGCAAGTGTTGCATGTGCTTCAGCAAAGCTCACTTTGCCATCTTATGGCCAAATCCTGAATTGCTTTAGAAGAAAGGAAAGTGGAACAACATCTGCCTTATACACTTCAGAAAGAAGCCGCCTGTTTCTTCCACTGCCGACACCCCCCAAGGAGCCGGTTATTAACGCCTTTTTATGGCAGTGCTAGGAGGGTGTACAGGCAGAAGAACACCCTTGCATCCACTGCCTTGCACATATAATGGTTGGCATGGGGCTGTCAAGAGGTAAAGTACGGCAATAACACGTTGCCTAAAAGTGGCGCATTATAATCCAATCCGCCGTTTTCGGATTTCAATTGAATGAAGTGCAATTTAGAAAAACTTCACTCCTCTAAGCAAAGACCCTTTTCCAATTTTGCATGGACCCAATCAGGCCCTAAATCTTAATCACTTTCAGACCCGATTCTCAACGAGGTGTTAATTACCGAAAAAGCCCTATACAGACTTTCTGACATTTTCGGTAATTAACACCTATTCTGAAGAATGCGTATTGTCCCGAGGTTGCACAGAAAGAGTCACTTTTGGAACGTGTGCTTAGGTTGCGAGGAGGACTGGTTGGAAACCCTCCTAGCAACCAGCATTTTCGTAAAATGTTTCTTTGCATGGCTATTTTGGTGGTGATAGGCTGAGTGACACCAGAATAGAGGAAGGGCTCAGAAGGACAGCGGGAACACACAAATAAAGTGTCTCATCAGCCATGCAGTGCACAATAGTGAGCTGTTCCTAGTGATGGGGATTCTGTCCTGAGAGGAAAGATAATCAATGAGGCAATATTCTAATCCAGAAAGGCGTTTCATGACCTTGCTGGGGAATCATAAAAAATGAATCATCTCAGCCCTCACAGTGCGGGAGGTTAGCGTGTTTTACACCCCGTCAAGTCCAATTTAGGACAACCACGTACATTAGAAGCCAACAGGAGTTGTTCTCGGCAGCACTTTGGATAAATTGCGATTATTATGCAATTTAACGAAAATGCTACAGAGACTGCAATCCGCCTGTTATCACAGAAAAGAGGTGGATTGCAGACAGTGCACTCTCGTACACTGTGCTGACGCCCAGGCCCACTTCAGAATAGGCGTGGTGCTTCGGCATCAGGAAAAGGCGCAGTGAAACGTACTGTTTAGCATGCTCACGGCACCAAGATCAGAACCGGGCCACCAATGTCAGATTTATTTTCAGTCCTATATTTCTGTGTACTGAACCCAGAAGTGTTTACGCCAAAAACGTCCTGCCATGTGCACACTATTTATTTATTTTATTTTTTACATTTGTAGAGCACACTTCAGCCTGTGGGCATCGAGGCGCTGTAAACAGAGCGTAAGAAGGCTTATTTAAAGGTTGCAAAAAAGCCACCCAACAGAAAGTAGTCTTAGAAATACAGGTTACATATACATTGGTACATCAGTTAGCGAAGAAAACATACAGGTTACTTGGGATGCAAACGGAGAACCTGCAGGTTTACATGAAAAGCCTGGTTTTGATGGCCTTCCGAAAGGCACCATGAGATTCAGTTCACCTAAGGTGCAGTGGGAAGGTGTTCCAGTGGGTAGCAGCCATGGTGGGGAAGCTGGTACCTCGAGCACAAGCTTTGTTCGTTTTGGGAACAGTAATCATGTTTGTGTATGCTGTTCTGGCTGGCCTGACGGCACAGAGTTTATAGATCCTTTGGACAAGGTAAGGAGGGGCCAGGTCGTGAAGGCACTAGTGCGCCAAGGCAAGAGTTTTGAAGATGATTCTTTCCTTGACTGTAAGCCAGTGGACTTGTCTTCTGAGACCAGAGATATGGTCCCTGCATGATAGTCCGGTGGCAGCCCTAAGGGCATTATTTTGAACTAGTTGGAGTATAGCAAGGTTTTTGCCTGAGGTTCCTATGCGTAGAGCATTGCAGTAATCAAGCCTCAAACCAATTATTGCCTTGGCGATGGTGAGGCAATACTGTTGGGAGCGGTATGGTCTCACAGCATTAAGAAGTTTCGAGTGATAGGCTAAGGAGGATGCTATGGCATTGACCTACCTATCCATGGTCAGGTTGGCATCCAAGTAGACACTGAGGGTCTTGACTGTTTGAGATACTGTTATGCTTGAGCTAAAACATGACGCTGGTGCGCAGTGCATTCTGGGGGCACTCAGAGCCATAATGGACATTTATTCCATGCCTCAGTGAAAAGCTGTATTTACTTTGCTGAGAGCTGAATTTGCTTTGCTGAAAAAACATGCTTTCCAAACCTGGTATGCAGCCAGTCAAGGACATTCTGCTGGGAAAGCTGGTTTTGTTATGTCTTGCTATGAGTTATGGAACTGTTTTCAGTGGTGTTTGTTCTTAGGAGAGGAGGAAAGCGCTTTGCTCTTTGAGGTTACTGTCGGTTGACCCAGCTGGCAACCAACAGTCACTTATCAATGCGCAAGCGCATTGCTAGAAGGTTCGAGAAATTGCCACCCATGTTTGAGGAGTGCATATATGCGGAACCCCTCAGCGGTCAGATGAGATAAGCACAAAGACCTCAGTCGGAAGGGAGACGCCTTTGTCCGACATACCTTTGGGATGTTGTGCTCTCGGCCTGGCTGTTACCGGGGTCTTCCAGCCGCTTCTGGCGAGATGAGGGATTCAGTTACGCCCACGGTGATGTATTTTCTTTTGAATTCTCTGTCTTTTCTGTGATTTATTTCTGTGTTATCACTTGTTGCTTCCAAGCTATGAATAAATAGCCGTATAAGTGCTAATTATTTTCTAAGCGTGCGTGTGGTGATAAGTCATTGCGTCGTCTACCTGCATTCAGAGTATTGGCTGTGCAACTGCGCTGGTGATTAATGACTGTCCCTGCACTCTGGGCGAGCAATACAGATAAAGAGATGGGCATGTTGTCAATGGTGAAGGAGCTGCATGGCTTGTCCAGCCTGCCCAATGTGGACAGGTATCCAATCAACAGAAGTTCGGTTTTCTCAGTGTTGAGGCATAACCAGTTTTCTGCCATCCAGGATTGGATCGTAGAGTATATGGAGTTGAGGGTGTTAAGGTCAGACATATAATCTCCCGAGAGGGGGATGAGCACCTGGGTGTCATCAGCATATTTGGTGTATGAGATGCCCAGGGGGTCCAGGATTTTGAAAAGGGGCCTCGTTAAGAGATTGTAGAGGGTGGGGGCAATGCAGGACCCCTGCGGGACACCGCACTGGATGAGGTTTGGATTGGCAGAGGCTGAGTTGGAAAAAACTTTCATTGCTCTTTCCTGCAGGAATGAGGTTATCCATTTACAGGCACTGGGGGAGAAGTTAGCTGTGGTGGCAAGATGGTGGCAAAGGGTCTTATGGTCTACCAAATCAAAGGCATCAGATAGGTCCAGAAGGAGAAGTAGTGCAGGTTTTCCTGCATCTCTCAGGTTGTCCATCTGGTTTTTGAGGTCAAGGAAGGCCGTTTCGGTACCATGTCGAGGCCGGAAGCCTGATTGCCGAAGACCAAGAAGGTGGTTGTCTTCCAGGAATTTTTGCACTTGCAGGTATGCTGCTTTGACCAGGATTTTTAGTAAACAGGGGACAGTGGTGATGGGTCTGTAATTCCAAGGGACCGATGGGTCAAGGGTGGGTTTTTTAAGGAGCGGACAAACCCATGCTTCCTTAAGTCCAGCTGGGACATGGCCAGACTGGAAAGAGGCGTTAATGAAGGCAGTGATAAAGGGGACAAGGGAGGGTGCACAGTCCTTGATGACCTGTGCTGGGCAGGCATCCCCTTTGCAGTTAGACGGCTTGATTGACCTAAGGAGGGCAATGACTTCAGATTTAGTCATATCCTTAAATTGAAATAAGGAGGGTTGGTTGGTGTCAATAGCCGGTGAGGGTGAACTGTGGCTCTTGGCTATGATATTGGTAAGAGCCTTTTGGTGGGCAAGGATCTTGGTGTGCAAAGTGTCCAATTTATCGAGTATGGCCGATTGAATTTTGTTGCACTAAGCCTCGTCTTTAACAAGAGTGGGAGGAAAGGATGTAGGGGTCTCCAGCTCTCTGAAAATGGCAAAGATTTCTTTGGTGCCAGATTTGGCATTAGCTATCCTTGTGTTAAAGGACAAGGCTTTGGCCTTGATGATGGTGGTCTTATATTCAGTGGACAAGGCCTTGAGAGCAGCTTTAGAGGTGTCTTTATGGTTGTTCTTCCAGGTGGTAAGTGCAGCTCTTTTTTTGGAGCGTAATTGCAGGAGCTCCTGGGTGAACCAAACATTGGCATATTTCACTTTCTTTGCTTTTTTGAGGGTGAGTGGAGCTACAATGTCGATGGCTTGAGTAATGCTCTTTTTAAAGTCACTAGCAAGTACTGTTGGGTCATTGGAGAAGGGGGGGAGCAGTGCAGGCACCAGAAGGTGTTGAGTGAGGTTCTCCTTGGTGAGAATTTTGGAGCGTCTTGAGAGTGCAGCAGGAAGAGGAACCCCCAACATGGGGGGTCCTTTGGAGGTGATGATGTCAAATGTAATGCTGTGGTGGTCAGACCAGGGAATGGGAGCGATTTCTTTGACATTTAGTGAGCAGTTGTGGTCGGAGACCCAATCTAGCGTGCAGCTTTTAGAGTGGGTGGGGGTCACGATAGCTTGGGAGAACCCAGTTGTGGAGAGAATCTTGTGTAAGGTAGTGGCGTTGGGGTCACTTGGATCATTAAGCCTGAGGTTGTGATCTCCAATGAGAATGACTTTAGATGTACTCTTTAGGTTGTGCGAAAGTGAGTGGATTAGGGCTTCTTGGAAGTCTGAGCTAGGCCCCGTAGGGCGGTAGACAACGTGGAAGGCAATGGTGCCGTTGGGTGAGAGATTGAGTTTGAGCAGAAGGTAGTCCGAACTCGGACCCAGGTTCCCTTGGAATCTCCTGACCAAGAGTGTCTCCCTAGCGATGGCAGCAACCCCGCCACCTCTGTGAAATGCATGGCCCTGTCTATAGATGGTGTCACTACATCATTTTTGTGGTCTAGGGGGTCTCTGCGGAATTTCACACATCTTCCTTTGTTCCAGATCATTTTTATATCCCGATAACGTATGGTTGATGTCTTCTGAGATTTTAGAAATGTCTGCACTTGGAGCACGTTATGAAAGCATATTTTCCAAATCCTCAGTACGTTTTAGAGGTATCCTCAAACCTCTCGGTATATGTTTCGCTTTATATTATTTGCCAAGTTTAGAAGTATGGAGTTTCTGATTAACTACTCTTCTAATGAGAAACAAATTGAATGATATTTCAACCCTGTTACCAGTCGTTGCTAACGTGCGTTCAGTGTCTTTAATCAAACTTCCTTACTGACCCTTCTCTATCCAGGCGTTAGTTCTCTGCAGGGATTTGGTTATTGCACCTGACAGACACTGCGTTGGATTCACTCCGCTTTCTACCATGCTCACTCTCACCTCTTACTCACCTACTCTCCCTTCTACTCCCCTTCATCGACTCTACGCACTTCTGCCTCCTTTCACCAATCTTTGAACCCTCAGACGTCTCTCACTCGTCTAGGCATCACCTCCAACCTTTGATGTTGCTTCTCTCTTCTTCCTCCACCTACCACTCCCACCTCTGCACTACTACTCCCCCCTCCTCCCTCCAAATACTACTCCCTTCTCAACACTTCTACTATCCCCTCCTCCCTTCAACTACTGTTACTCCCTCTTACACATCACTACTACTTCCTCCTCCATCTAATTACTAAGCTCTCTTTCAGGCTATGACTCCCTCCTTCCACTAACTATGACTACTCCCACCTCCACACTACTACAACTTCCTTCAGACTACCAACATTACTCCCTCCTACATCCAACTCCTACTTAGCCACCTTCCGTTCAACCAGTACCATATGCTTTGCACTAACTCCCTACATCGGTTCACCTTGCCAACCAAGCACGCACTTTAGCACTGCAGTACCACTTCTCACTAGCCAATACCTCAGTTCCCCAGAAGAAAATGCCTCCACACTTCACTGCTCCTTCCTTCCTCCTGCTGGTCTCTTGCTTCTCCACCTCTGACCTCATCTGAATAACACACACTGCCTGCCTCATGTTGCCTCCTTATAACCCTCACCTCTCTCTCCTGGCATTGGCTCTCTGTCCCTGGACATTCTGGCTGTGTTGTCAATACTTGGACCATGTTGAAGAAACCAAAAGTCACAATTAGCGGGCTAAGCCACACCACAATTACCACGCAGGTTTGCCTCAAAACAACAATGGTAGCCCAAGAAGACAACGGTTTTGTAGCATTGCGCATGGTCACCTGACCCCGTGACATGCGGCTGCACATCAGGTCTGGTCACATGATCAATGTTCACATAAGCGCGTGAAGCGCGCCAATGAAAAAGTTCACGTTTGATAAGCTCCAAGTGCGGCCGTGTCCTCTGTTCGCTGGCGCGCAGGTGCGCATGCCCTGGTCCACGGTGGGGATCTGACAGGTTTGTGTTTGTTTTCTGGGGACCGGTTTAAGCGAACCCTAAGGTAAGTTTCATTCGGGAGGCATTGGGAGTACCCCACCTTACTGCCTGTTGCTTTAGAGAGTTTGCTTGCCATCGCGATTGCTCTCACTTGTCCTTGGTAACACCGTCCAGTTCTTCTGCCTGCCCTGCAGATGCCTCATCTTTTCTCTGCTGGTCTCTTTTTCTCCGCTGTGGATCAGTGAACCCTGTTGCATAGGTTTGAATGGGTATTGCAGCTTCCCCTTCCCATGCAGGGCAGTGCTAGCACTAGGCAAGGTTAGGCGCTTGCCTAAAATGTGAAAATGTTGGAGCAGCAAATGCTGCCGACGGCAAAAAGCACTTGTACATTTTTTTGCGTACAGTATTTACTCTCTCTCTCCCTCTCCCTCTCCCTCTCCCTCCCTCGACTACAAGGCACACTCTCTCAGCACTGCAGGCAGCAGGTACCGCGAGGTTCGGGTTGGGTGTGGGCATGGCAGCGCAGGGCTGTATGCCGCACCTGCGCATAGCTTTTGCCCTTGTTCAAATATTCTTTTTCTTCTGTGGACCATCTATGACCCGCCCTGCACTGTCTGCAGCCGCCATGGAGGGCGACCTGCCTGAGAGAGACTCTATCAGACACATGCACAGGCAGGTGAGGTGCCCCTATTGTTTTGTAATTGTCCTCTCTGGTCAGGGCTAGCAATAGCCGAACTGGGATAAAAAGAGAAAGCAGGTGGAAGTTTGTGGATTGCAGGCTGACAGTGCTCCAGGTCTGGCAGTTGGGGTTGCCCCACTTTCCCAGGGTTAAAAATGTGTCCCTCTAAAATGACCTTACCAGTCTCGATTGATACTTGTTGGGTCAGTGAAGGGTGGGCCAAACACACAAGACACATTGGGGCTTATAGGGCTGCACAGGTGGGTTCTTCAGGGGACAGGGCAAGTAGAGCTCCTTCTAGAAACTCAATTGTTGGTGAAACTGAGCCTGCATCAACCCGTGTTCATAGTTACTTGTTGTTTCTAGTCAGAAATCCTGCAAAATGTGTTATCAATCACACCTTTCCTCAATGCTAGGACTACCTGGCTTCATACCGAGGGTACGGCCATTTGCCGCGTGCATAGCTTAAAATCGCTTGCAATAATAATAGACGTACCATGAAGTATGAGGAGAGATGTGACCTGTCTGAAAGTGCGGCACATTGCCTGTGAGGAATCACCCAGGTGCTGTACTCCTACACAGGATTTCATGGCTTCCTTCTCTCCTGAATCATTCCTTGCAGTCAGGGATGGACTAGGGCATAACATTGTCTCGGGCACTAATGAAAAAGTGGCCCACAGTTGCAAATAGCAATTTATTCTTTAGTGACAGACCGAGTAGTACTCAAGGAGGAGGTTTTTGATCAAATGTGATGCAAATCGTGATTTTTACTGAATATTCATTCAGTAACCCTGGTCAAAACTACTAGCCACATGGTGAAGAAATGTATCAAACTGGCCCACAAGGGCCCAAAATGTGGCCCACTTTGACCCAAAAAACTGGCCCACACTAGCATTTCGTTTTTTTGGTTCGGGCATTGTCCTGTTGCCCTATAGGTCAGTCCTAGCATGCCTGTGGTAACGCTTGGTGTGTACGCTCTGAGGGCTTAATGTATGTTGATGTGTGTATGACATTGCTCTTGTCAGTTGAGGTTATAATTCACCCCGCTGCACCTTTTTAACACCACGTAAGCGCGTGTCCATGTCTCCTGGTGATGGCTGCCATGGATGTGTGGTCTTTATGAAGCATATACACTTTCATGTTCTCTTTGTTTCACAGTTAGCTATACAGCATATGGCGTCGCCCTTTTCAGTGGGTTTTAGATGGCAGTGGCTATATTTCAAAGTCTACCTCTGATATTAAAGAGGTACAATCATGTAAAGTCTGCATATGATCCAGGTGCCACTGTGAAGTGCCCGAACGTGGGTAAATAAAGGATCACGAAAGGGGAAATATATAATGGCTTTAATTGGTTTATTATATATTGAAAAGTATATATCTATGTATGGAGGAGGGAGAAGATGTATCCATCCGTCGCTGTGGCTGTTGTTTCTCAACTCGGCTTCGACATTCCGTTTCGTCACTTCTTCCCTGCATCTCGCCGTAGCACGCTCTCGGCTGGCTGCTGCATTCCAAAGAATGTTTTCTCCTGTGGACAGCGCAGATGCTACACATCTCCCTTCCTTTATGTGTAAACAAAAGAACTCAACTAACAACTCAAAATAAAGCCTATGTACACTAACACACAAAGTCTTCCATCCTTCTTGGCCTGCGATGAACTCTCCCGTATCTAGAACTACGAGACATCTCGCTGATGTGACTTGGCAAGGAAATCACTTCCGATTTGTTGGACCTTACATCCCGCACATCTTTCATTCTACATACAGCACCCTGATCTTTCCAACTACTTACATCACCTTGGCCTTTCTTTTTCTCATTCTCATGTCTCACCATCGCTCTATCTCTGTTGTCATCAGAAAGTTTTCTATCACCACATATCCATATTCTTTCAACATTCCAGATTCTACCATCTTCCGTTCTGACCGAATGTTTAAAAGCCTCCAGTACTCTGATGGGTTTGGACCACTTGCAGGGACCTTCCCTGAGAACCGGCGGTAAATTAACTCTTACCATCTTTCCCACTACAGTTTCTTTATCGAATCTGCCTATGGGTCTCTTTTCATCATATACAGATTTGTTTTTTAACTGCGTACTCCTGATATTGTCACACACCACCCCGAAGTCCTTGTTGACTCCATTGTTCTTATTGTTTAGCCACATAGGCGCCAATTTAGTGCATGCTTTCCTACCCCTGCTCAACTCAAACGGGGAAAGTCCCGTAGTGGAATGAGGTGTGAAGCGATGCGCAATAATTCTTTCCTTAACGGCTGTTTCCCAATCTATGCCGTTGGACCATGCCAATCTAATGGTCTGTTTCAACACTTTGTTGAAGCGTTCCACAGTGCCATTAGTTTGAGGGTGGTAAATGGCACTTTTTTTTGTGTAATATGGAATATTTTTTACAAAATTCTCTCATTTCTTTGGATCTAAATTGAGTGCCATTGTCTGTCAAAATACTATTAGGATAGCCTTCTCTCTCACATATGTTAGATAAGAAGTTTATTACAATGTTTCCAGTGATATTAGGTGCTATAAGTACCTCAACCCATCTAGTGAGTAGGTCAATCACTACCAGACAATACTTTTGTATCCCAGCACTGCACACTGGGCCCAACACATCCATTCCCAAATCTTTCCATGCTTTATCAGGAATTTCAGTCACCACCATGGTTTGTTTCACTCCCACACAGCTCTTGTCATTATTGTTGCAAAGGATACAATCCCTGATATGTCGCTCTATCTGCAGGTCGCATCCCGGCCACCAGTAATCATTTCTTATGCGTTGCTTGGTTTTCACCATCCCTTGGTGACCTTCATGACCTAATTCGATGACTCTTCGTCGCAAACTACTAGGTGGAATGATCTTGTCTCCTCTCATTACTATATCATTCTGAATATGCAATTCATCAGCAATAAGCCAATATTCCAAAAGATTAGCTTTCTCAAACATGGCCTTGTTCCATGAATCTTGATTGCAGATGAGTTCCTTAAGACTGTTCATAGTATTGTCATCTTTTACAGCATCACTCCATTCCATCCTTGAAATAGATGTGGACTCAATATTAAGAACATTTTCTGCATTATCATCTTCATCTACAATTTCTGAAACGTTGGTCATCCGTGACAAACAATCTGCTGTAATGTTTTTTTTCATGGTACATATCGCACATTACAATTAAATTCCTGAAGAAGTATCACCCATCTTCTGATTCGGTTGGACACCTTGTCCAACCCTTTGGACATTATAACATGAACCAATGGTTTGTGGTCTGTACGGAACTCTACTTCATGCCCCCAAATAAAACTCCTGAATTTTTCTGCTGACTACTTTATTGCCAAGGCTTCTTTCTCTATGGCTGCATAAGATTTTTCGGCCCGTTTCAGAAGTCTTGAAGCGAATGCGATCACCATCTCTTGCCCATTATGTTCCTGCGTGACGACAGCTCCTAACCCAACATTGCTGGCATCTGTGGTGATTATGACTTTCTTATCACTACTGAAATTCTTCAAAGCAGGAGCCCTATCAATTGCATATTTAATGAATTCAAACTCCTCCTCACATTGGTTATTCCATGTAAAATTATTCTTCTTATTGATTTCACGAAGAGGAATGGTATGTACAGCAAAATCACGTACAAATTTTGAATAATATTCTGCCATGCCTAAAAACGTACGTACTTCTTCTTTAGTTCTTGGTCTGGGCATCTTCTTTATGGCATTAACTAATTGTTCTTTTGGAGATATTCCTTCAGCCGAAATCTTATGTCATAGATATTCAATTTCAGAGCAGTCAATTTTGCATTTTTCTTTGCTTAATGTCATTCCTGCTCCCCAGAGTTTTCTACACACATTTTTTAACCTTTCATCATGAAGTTTCTTACTATCAGCATGAATCAATATGTCATCCTGGAAACATATCACTCCTGGAACTCCTTCAAAAAGTTTATGCATAATCTTCTGAAAGACAGATGCTGCCGACACAAGACCAAATGGCATCCTCTTAAACTGATATAATCCATCTGGTGTAATAAATGCCGTAAGATGTTTTGACTTCTCGTGCAACTTGACTTGGTGGTAAGCTGATGTAAGATCTAGGGTGGAGAAATGACTCGAAGGCCCAATGGTAGATATTAACTCTTGAATATTGGGCAGAGGATGTCTGTCCGGTATAACACATTTATTGAGTTCTCTCATATCAATACATATTCACAGCTTTCCAGACTTTTCCCTGAGAACTACCAATGGCGACACCCATTCACTAGCGTCAATGCTTTCTATTATGCCTTGACTTTCCATGAGTTTGATTTCCCTCTTGACTTCATCTCTCATGGATATCGGAACATTCCTTAATTTCTGAACTACAGGCGTGTGATTGGCTCTCAGCTTTATTTCATGCACATATCCACGCAGACATCCAATCCCATCACAAAACACCTCTGCCATGACATCTTCAGGGGTGTGATTCTTCACTTCGGAATCATTCTTCTGTTTATTTGGTTTATTTTGAACAGCAAACACAGATTCCTTAGCAATTGAATCTATTTTAACTTGTAGTTTGCTTTGATGAGTCCAGCTTAATAGGGGAGTTTGACCTGAGTTCGTGATGTAGATTTTCCCATTGGCTTTCCTTCCTTTGAATTTCAAACTGCCCCAAAACCACCCTATGGTATTTATTCTCACACCACCATATGCTCTAGGTTTTATATCTGTCTCATGTAGATATTCATGTCTTTTCTTATCCCAAAGTTGTTGTGGTACCAATGTATATTTTGCTCCTGTATCAATCATCATGTCTATTTCAACACCATCAATGTAGACTTTGGCCTTGGGACTATCTAGTACTTCTTCGTCTTCATCATTCATGACCATGAATACACATTCTTCACCATCATCTTGATCACTATGATCACTACTTGAATTTCCACCTATCCAGTTGGTGGACATGCTGCGTACTCTGCAACACTTGGAATAGTGTCCCTTTCCTTTACATTTACTACATATGATTTTCAATGCTGGGCATTCGGGATCGTCTGCCCAATGATTTACACTGTCGCATATGTAACATCTGCTTTGACGTTTTTTTCTTGAATTGGGAATGAAACCTTCTTTCTTGCAGTAATTACCTGGATTGTTTTTCTGATTGAACTTATATTTCCCTCTGTCAGGTTGTGGTTGATGTGACTTATTGGGCATTTTCTTTTTTATATTGGTGTTAGTTACCATAGCGATGGATTCTCTTTCATCAGTATTGTCACATGTCAATCTAGCAAGTTTTACGTTATTTGACTCTAATTGGACAGATTTCATCTTGTTCTCTAATTCTTTCACACACTCCTCGGTGTGCTCCACATCTTTTGACACTCTAAGCACAATATCTAATGAAGGATCATTCTCAGACCATAGTTTCTCCCTTACTTTCGCACTTCTGCATTCCAACATGAATTGGTCCCTTATCCTTTCGTCTAATTGCTCATTAAAATTACAGGTTTTGGCAAGTTTTCGTAAAGCAGTTACATATTTTTCAACACTTTCTCCCTCCTCTTGTGTCCTCTTGCCAAACTTGTATCTCTCCAGAATGATACTCACTTTCTTTTCATAATGTTTGTTTATTTTCTTTACAGTGCGTTCATATTCATTAATGTCCGTGTCCTCATCAGTTGGAAGTTCAGGTAAGGATTCATATTTTTCTTGACCTGCAGGCCCCAAGCAATGTAATAACAATGACTTCCTCTTCTCTGCACTGCAATTCGGGCCACAGACTACTCCTGCATAATGTTCAAAAGATCGTATCCACCTCTTCCAAGGAATGGCAGGTTCATCTGCATCAGGCATAAATAATGCAGGAGGAGGTACACTGCTGAATGCCATCGCCACAGGAATGTAACAATTTATGTCAATGTCCAGATGACAATAATTTTCTTATACAGTGCACAATGGTAAATGTAAGAATAAGCAAACTTGCAAATGCTTTATGTGAGTTCCACAGAAGCTGCTGTAATTTCTGTGTATGCTGGCAATTTTAGAAATATATTTTACTCATGAGTGTCACTCCGAGAAAAATTTTACTGAAATGCAGCCACTGTAAACATAACGCTGATATAATGTAATTATGTGTGCACTTAAAGGAGTCACTTTCCCTAATAAACACAGAGCGTGTGTGTCACTTTAAATGATCTCATGCAGGAATCTCCTCCTATATGCTTTCTTTAGGCATATCTGTGACACGCATGCGTGCGGATGAATGGAAAGGGTTGCGGCACGATATGAAATCCGGAAAAGAGAGAGGTAATAAATCTCTGTGCCAAAATTGAGGTCATAAAATCATTACCGTATGAAGAATCGGGCCGCTGCAACACCCGGGCATGGGTGGAGCGGCCTCGTAACTGTCAGACTGTTTACACTGACAGTTACACAGCTCCTCGTCGCCAAATGAAGTGCCCGAACGTGGGTAAATAAAGGATCACGAAAGGGGAAATATATAATGGCTTTAATTGGTTTATTATATATTGAAAAGTATATATCTATGTATGGAGGAGGCAGAAGATGTATCCATCCGTCGCTGTGGCTGTTGTTTCTCAACTCGGCTTCGACATTCCGTTTCGTCACTTCTTCCCTGCATCTCGCTGTAGCACGCTCTCGGCTGGCTGCTGCATTCCAAAGAATGTTTTCTCCTGTGGACAGCGCAGATGCTACACACTGTTATACAATGCAAATCACTACCCATCAATGAACAGGCATGTGCCCTAAGGGGTGTGCCTCAAGTTTCAAGTGCTTGCAGGTGCACAAGTTCACAGGCTACACATGTCATGTTGCTTGGAGAGGAGACTGGGGAAGCCATAGAGGGCCTGATTTACAAAAGCGTTTTTGATACTTTTTATGCTGGTTACTAATGTTGGCGATTGCTACAGTTATTGCTACTGCGCCTTCAAATGACAGGGAAGCATGATGCGCTGTACCAGTGATCCCTATCGTGTAGTTTAGGAGCAACATGTTGCTCACATCACCCAAAAATGTTGCTTGCCAGTTGCTCTGGGTTATTTTATTTACTTATTCTGCGCCAGAGCCCTAAGGCTTCAGGGCACAAAAGATAGAAAAGGAATTTCACAAGAAGACTAGATCATACTTATTTAAACAGTAGGGTCTTTAAACATTTTCAAAATGTAAGAAGGTTCCTCTCCAAGTGCAAATCCATAGCGAGCTTGTTCCAAGCCAAGGTGCCTTTACCAGAAAAGAGCAGCCATTACCTTTGACACACTTACTCCAAGGACATAATAGGAGCATAGAATTGCTAGACCGAGTAGCTCTTGCAGATTGTTGCATGCTCATACAATCTTTTAGATACGATAGTGCTTGTCCATACAAGCATTTGTGCGTAATGGTGCTCACCTTGAAACAGATTCTGGCCTCGATAGAAAGCCAGTTTAAGTCCCTTCTGTGCACAGAAACAGGATTAGATCTGGGTATATTTTTCACAATTTGTACTGTAAGGGTGTCCCTAATAACGCTCACACCGGAATGAATACAGCCCTCTAGGGAAACAAGGCCAAGGGCGATCTTGTAAGGATAACAAGTTTAATCTTAGAAATTAGGATTGTAGCAAAGGACTCTGCTGCCTGAACGGTCTTCTCCTGTCCCTCTTCCCATTCCTTCCTGACAAAGTGGTTTCAAGCAGGGGTTTATATAGGTCCAACTTGCCATAGTGATGTCACTGGAGTTGGATCATGACTCCAGCCCAATCCCTCCTTTTTCAATAATAGGGATGTTCCAAAGCCTTCTTTCTTTGTTGTCAGCAGTTTTGGCAGGGCATGCTGTTCTACATTTTGCTAGCGATACAAAAACACACTATAGCTAATGCTTTTCCTCCATTTTGCTAACTATGCAAAACACACTGCAGCTCTGGAGACTTTTACAAACCTTGAGGCTGAGTTCAAACAAAAACGAAACATTCTTATCCATTGTTATTTGTCTTCTGCATGTGTTCCATTATACATATGTCCAAACACAGAGTTTGTCACGTGGCCATGGCACCAGATGACCTAGGAGTCAAAGGTAGCTCCTTGTAGCTGTTAGTTCAAGCCATCCTGGCTCTAGTAGGCTATAACCAGGAGCTAAATACCTCCCAGCAATTTTGAACCCTGCGCTACAGCTGGGATGCAGGATTCAGTCTCTGTATCCACTGCGCCAGAATCCTGCAACTGGTTGAAATGTGTGTAAGAGTAGCTATGCCTTGAGCTTATGTTGACGTGATGCTATTTCATAGGATTGCTCTACTCCTACAATTCTGGCCCATGCAAAAGTAGATTCTGTTGTGGCAATGAGCAAGTAGTGGATTAATATAGCAGAAAATCAATAGAGGGGCCTATATGCTTAACTGTGATTTTAATAATCTACTATATTTAGATTTCTCTACAGTTAGGAATAGAAAGGGCATCCATTTGCTCAACTTGCCGTGTTGCAGAATTTTCCTGTGGACTTGTAATTGTCCTGAAACCTGATCAGATTACTGACAGTTCACATCACTAAATAAAGGTGCCATACAATAATTAATTGACTGACAACAGAATGAGACTAATTTGCCTAACACCCTGGACTTTTTGGTCTCAAGTTTCATTTGGGAAAAGTAGTCATTTGCTCTTTCTGAAACTTGTCAAATTATGGATAAAAAGGCAGATTATCTTCAAAGCAGGGATACAAATTAAAATGTACAATCTACTAGCCAAGTCGTAGTCCTGGCCCCAAACCTCAGACCATCCGTCTCTGCTAGAGCTTGTTATAGATGAAATGTGACTGGAATCATTATGGTGCCCCGATGCTTGCTAACGATCTAACCTTGGGAATGTTTTTCTCTGACCCACTTCTCCAGGCTACCAATACAGACATTTATTCTAAACCTTCCATCCATCGCCTCTTTGGTTTTGCTATGTCACCCCAGGTAGGACTGGTATGCCCTGACGTTGGTCCTGTGCCTGCTGGGCCTATAAACCCAAGCTGCTGCTCATGGATGCCGAAACATGCCTGGGAATGCTTGGGGTCTCGAGCAGAAGGGATGTGACCAAGCAGTTCAGGCTGGACTGCCCCTTTGGTGGTGGGACTAAGCGTGATTTGCAGATGGTCTTGCCCCTTTTGTAATGGCCTGGCAGGCGAAGAATGGTCCGGGGGGTTGCCCAAAGCAATGCCAAAGGTTAGATCTATTATAAACCTTCCATCACCTCTTTTGTTTTGCTATTACCAATACAGACTTGTCTCTCCTGGTCTGTGGAACAAGCGCGGGTGACCCTCAAGTTTCCGATCTGTGGTCCTCCCAAGAGAGAAAACCATGCATCAATATGTTAGAACTAACTGCAATTTCAAAACAAGCGAGTTTATGCAGACAATTCAGTCAGTGTTCTACACTTCTTCACCAAACCATCATGTACCACCACCCTTCTCACCCCTCACAATCACTCTGCGACTCACTCTCTCTATACTTTTACACCACAGCTCTCGAAAGAACAAACTCTCTAACCAATAAACTAGCCCCTTACACCCACCAGGCAATCCACCCACTCAACCTGCCATCCCACCACCCGCAACCGCTACCCAACCGACCTTCGACTCCTTCATTCCAATATCAACGGACCAATTTCTCAAACTTCTCTCTGCCCGCAAACCATCTGTCTCCCCGCTGGACCCCTGCCCAGACACACCCCTCAAAGAAATGTTCACATTTACCTGCGCAGAAGAACACGTAAGAACCATCATAAACGACTCCCTCTCCTCAGGAATTTTTCCTGACGCGTTCAAAACTGTTCATGTCAAGCCTCTTCTAAAAAAACCTTCCCTCAACCCTCTCGAGCCCAAAAACTACCGCCCCATCTCAAACACCAGGTTCCTTGCCAAACTCATTGACCGAACCGCCTACTCTCAACTAAATGTCTTTGTTAAAGTCAACGATCTCCTAGACCCTGCGCAATCAGGTTTCAGAACCTGAGACGGAACCAAAACCACCCTAACCTCAATCTGGGATGACCTTAAAAACACTGCTGATTACATGGGATGCGCCGCACTAATCCTTCTTGACCTATCCGCCACCTTCAACACAATCAACCACTCAATCCTCCTTGACCGCCTCCACTCCCTGGGAATCAGAGGAAACACTCTCAAATGGATAGCATCCTTCCTCGACAATAGGAACAAAATAACCCTACTCTCCACCTATGCCTCCCACGCCTGACCAGTCAACACTGAAGTTCCACAAGGAGCTTGCCTATCAGCCCTCCTTTCTAACCTCTATATGTCCACCCTCCTTCGAATAATCCGCTCGCACAATATCCTGTGTTACAACTACGCCGATGACACACAACTATTCCTAAAACTCCTGAATTCAAAATCACACTGCCAACCCGACCTCGCTTCCTGCCACCTTAACATAGATCACTGGATGACCATAAACCACCTCTTGCTAAACCCCTCCAAAACTTTAATCATGGTATGTGGCAACACCAAACATCTTCCTTACCCGCTACCCTGGCCATCTGCCATGGGCAACTCCCCGACACCCTCAAATTCAGTAAAAAACCTTGGAAGCACCCTGGACTCAGACCTAACCCTCTCGCTCCAAATCAACAATTTCTCCAAGCCCTGCCACTACCACCTTAAAACTCTTAGGCGCATTTTTCCATACCTCTCCTTTCCCAACAGACTCTCCGCGGTCCAATCAATTGTTATGTCAAGACTGGACTATGCTAACCCCCTCTACCTCGGAGTCCAGGCGTACCAACTGACTAAACTACAAAGAGCACAAAACACCGCTGCCAAGCTGCTACTAGCACTTGGTTCAAGAGATCACATCTCCCCAGGCCTCAAAACTCGGCACAGGCTTCCGGTTGCTCGAAGGATGTCCTTCAAAACCTTATGCATCTCTCACCGAGCAGTGTATAAAACAGGACCTCAATATCTTTAAGACAAACAAAAACCCTACCATCCTCCACGCACTCTAAAATCAAGCTCTGCCGGCCTACTAGTCATTCCAAAAACCAACTCAGTCAGGTTAGGTGGATCATCATTCTCAGCCCTGGCCCCAACTCTGTGGAACACACTTCCACTCCACATCCGACTCACTGAGGACCTCATGTCTTTCCACAAATTACTGAAAACATGGATCTTCCCCTAAAATCGACTCTTAACTCAAACTCGATATCAGCAATCAATGACCTTAGCCCACAGCTGCTTTATCATAAATAACAATCCAGCAGCATGATCCGAGCGAGAAATCGAAAATGAATAACCATTAATGTCAATTAAAACGGATAAACTGAATAGAACGAGTGAAGTGGATGAAAGTAGTGAAATGGATGAAAGGAATAAACTGGATGAAAGCAGTGAAGTGGATGAAATTAAGGAAATGGATGAAATAAATGAAATGGATGAGGAGAACATAGTGGACGAGTGGAATAAAGTGGACGAGAGTGAAATGGATGAAAGGAATAAACTGGATGAAAGCAGTGAAGTGGATGAAATTAAGGAAATGGATGAAATAAATGAAATGGACGAGAAGAACATAGTGGACGATTAGAATAAAGGGGAGAGGATGGAAAGGAGGAATACATGATACGGATGGAGTGCACGGAATAGATAGCGTGTATAGAATGAATAGATGGCCTGAAATGACAAAGTGCATGGAATGAAAGGAACGAATGGAATAGATGATACAAGCGCATGACATGGATGGCGTGCATGACATGGATGGCGTGCATGGGATGGATGGAGTGCATGGAACGGAAGAAGTGGGTGGAACGGAAGAAGTGGGTGTGGAGCGGATGAAGAGTGTGTGGAGCGGATGAAGAGTGTGTGGAGCGGATGAAGAGTGTGTGGAGCGGATGAAGAGTGTGTGGAGCGGATGGAGCATGAAGGCGCTCGATCTCGAGCACCTACTGAAAACCACCATATCACATCACCACGCTTACTCTCTTCTATACACCACCACTCAACTAGAACACAGCGATACTATGACACATTCGGTATAGCTGTTCTCATACCAACTCCTGCCACATACTCCCCATCATCCTAATTAAACACAGCTGGTTGCACACCGGCCAGCCTAGGCGTTCTCCTCAGGCCTAACGCAGCCAGAATCAGTCTAGTATCAGCCTACCAGAATGAACACATACTCCGATCTCCCAACCACCACACCTACCGCTAAAAAGGAGCTATCATACGAGTGCCACACCTGCTGCACACATATTCGGTGTACACACGCACCTTATGACTCTCTCTCTCCCTCTACTGACTTAAACTACGGTTCCCGAGGGCATTCAACCTACCAGCGTCTTGAGATCATACCAATGGCACATAAGGCGTTATATAAATGCAAAGTAACATAACATAACATGCATAAACATTTTTCATTCATTCTATCCACATTTCACTCATCCTGCTCACGTTATCTGGGTCCTGTAGTTTCCTCCACAATTTAGACTTATAATTTAAATTCTCTTTTTTTGAATTTTTTCAACAAACCTAACAATCCCCATAATTCCCGCTCCCCTCCCCCCTCCCTCGGTGCTGCCTCGGTTTTTCAGTTGTTCCGTGTCAGCTCGTAGTGTCTCTTCGGGGTAATTCCAGTTCCAGAATTTTTAGGCGTTGCGGGCGCCATCCGATACTGAAATCGTCTCTGAGAAAGGTGATAACCTCACCCCCCTCGCCTGCAAAGTTCTGAATTGCATTGTTCATTGTGTATGTGGCCCATTCCATTGCAACCAACTCCCACACTTTGCACAACCAATCCTGGAACGTCGTTATGTTTGAACTCTTCCATCTCTGGGCAATAATTGTCATTCCAGCTAAGGTGAGCATCACCCGCGCTCTTTCCCTACCCTTCACCTATCGTTTCTTTTGGCTGCAAGCCCAGTAAGGACCATTCCGGGGGCATGCTTCCCCTTGACCCAAACACTTGTTCAAGCGCTTGACTGATGTCCTTCCAGAATGGGACTATTTTTGGGCACCTCCACCAAATATGTTCCGCTGTGCCCTCCTGCCTGCAGCCCCTCCAGCAGATTCCCGTTGTCTCAGGGTAAATCCTGCACAGGCGAGCAGGAGTGTAGTGCCACCCATACAGTATTTTATACCAGGCTTCCCGAGTGTGTGAGGCTCTCGCTAGTTTAGGGATTTTTCTCCATAGTTTCTCCCATTCCCTCTTCTCTATCTCCCTGCCCAAAATCCGTTCCCATCTTTCCATATATGCCCACTGTGGCCTCAGAGTAGCTTCGTCCAGGATCCTGTAAAGCTGGGAGCTTGGGCCTTTGGAGCCATCATTAGTCATTAAGAATTTATCGAAGGGGGTCGAAGATCTAGTGTCCGCCTCCCTGTTCATGGGGTATAGGAACCAGTGGCGTAACTGGGAATATCTCAATCTCTTACCCTCCCCTACTGCGAAGTCCCTTTTGCAGTCTACAAAGGTGTTGATTTGGCCCCTTATGAACATATCTTGCATCCTCCGGCAGCCCCCTTCTCGCCAGTTCCTGAATGCCCCCCTCTCAAGCCCGGGGTGAACTCTTTATTATTGAATATCGGTGTAAAGGGGGATGGCTAGGTTGTGATTCCCTTATGTTTGATGAGCATGTCCCAGTTGTCCGCAACTAATTTGGTGATGGAGCTCTCGTACATATGCCCCTTTTGCCGATGTTGTTTAGGTAGCCACAGAACCTCCCCCAATTCATGCTTTGTTACCGCTCTATCCATTTTAACCCAATGTTTTTCTTCCCCCTCCCGAAGCCATTCCCTGATTACCCTCAGCTGGGTCGCCTCATATTATTGACGGAAATTGGGTAGGGCTAATCCCCCTTCATTCCTCAGGGCCATGAATTGCTGCCTACTTACCTTTGCTCTTTTCCCCTCCCATATGAATTTGTTTGTAATAGCTTGGAGCGCCCTAAAGAAACTAGCCGGAACAGCTTGGGGGATAGCCTGAAATAAGTAGCGTAACCTCGGCAAAGTAACCATTTTTATTGCCGCCAGCCTCCCGAGCCAGGACACTTGTAGATTCCTCCATTTAAGATCCTTTTTAATTTTTCTCATGAGTGGGGGGTAGTTAGCCGTATACCACCCTGAAAGAACCGGGGTCATTCTAACCCCCAAGTATGTAATCCCCCCCGGACGCCATGCAAAGGCTGTTGACCTTTTTAGCTCCTCCCCTCCCTCTTTCCCCAGTGAAAGGTCCATCAATTCAGACTTGTTCATATTTATGCGTAGCCCTGACGCGTTTCCAAATTCCTCTAGTAATAGCCTACATTGCCTGCTAGACTCTAAGGGGTTGGTCAGGGCAAGCAACATGTCGTCCGTGAAGGCTGCCACTTTATGCTGTCTACCCCCAAATGGGATTCCCTGTATTCCTTCCGATTCCCGGATAGCTTGTAGAAGGGGTTCTAGGTAGAACGCATATAGCAGGGGCGATAAGGGACACCCCTGTTTTGTGCCTCTCTGAAGCTGGAACAATCTCGAGGTTGTACCATTAACCACCACCCGTGCCCGGGACCCTCGTAGTTTGCCTTAACCATCTGTAGGTAAGTGCCCCCTAGCCCCATCTTTTCCATAGTTTTAAAAAGAAAGGACCACTCCACCTGGTCGAACGCTTTTTCAGCGTCTAGCGATAGAAGTGCTGCCGGGGTGTGAGTTTTTTCCTCCTTTTCCACTAGGTATGCCACCCTCCTTATATTATCTGCTGTCTGCCTTCCCTTTATGAATCCTGCCTGGTCCTGGTGTATCAGGTCTGGGAGAAGCCCCTCAAGCCTATTGGCTAGTATTTTGGTGTAAATCTTAGCTTCCACGTTAATAAGCGCTATTGGCCTATACGAGGATCTTTCGAGGGGGTCCTTTCCTGGTTTCCGGATGAGGGAGATCTTGGCCTCTTTCATGGATGAAGCTATTCGCCCACTGTCTTTAAAGGAGTTGAAAAGGTAGGTCAATTGTGGCACCAGCACCCCGGCAAAGGTCTTGTAAAAAGATGCTGAGTACCCATCTGGGCCGGGGGCTTTGCCTGCGGGCAAGTTCCTAATAGCCCCTCTCACTTCCTCCTCCGTTATCTCTTGATGTAGACCCATCTGGGCATCTCCATCAATAGTATGTAAGCTTATCTTTTCCAGGAAGTCCTCCTGGGCCTGGGCGTGAGGGTTCTGGGATATGTATAGTGTCTCATAAAATGTGTCCATGGTTTCTTGGATGTCTTCTGTTCATGTAAGCCTGTCGCCTGAGTCTGAGTTTAGAGCCGTGATTGCGTTTCTCGAGGTCGCTCCTCGGAGCAGGCGCACCAGTAGAGTGTCTGCTTTGTTCCCTTTGGCGTAGAATTTTTGCCTTACAAAGAGTAGAGCCCCCTCCGCTTTTTTTGTGCGTAAGATCCCCAGTTGGCCTACTGCCCGCCTGTATTCCCTCTGGTTTTGCCTGTTGGGGTTCTCAGCTACCTTGTTTCTTGCCCCCTCGACCTCTGCCTCTAGCAGGATCTCCAGGGTCTGCAGCTGTTTATGCCTTTGTGCTTTGGCTGCTATCAGTTCCTCCTTCATTGTGGCTTTAAACATGGCCCACCTCGTGTCTTTTCCCGTGTCCCCCCTTTTATTATTGTCAAAGAACTCTCTCATCTTGCCCTCCAACTCCTCCCTTTTAATGGGATCCCTCAGCAAGTGCTCCAGGTATTTCTATCCCCATATCCCCCTTCTCTTCTCCCCCAATTCCAGCTGCATTGATAGTATTTTGTGGTCTATTCCCATGGGGCCAACCTCTATCTCCTTGACTTTTCTCACCAGAGCAGCTGAGACCCAGATATAATCAATTCTGGACTGTGTCCCGTGAACTTCGGAGAGAAAGGTGTAGCCCTCCGCATTCCCTTTCAGTTCCCTCCAGACGTCCCTCAGGCCCATGCCCGCCATTCTATCCCTTAACCCCGGCGAGGTCACCGCCCCCCACCCAAGCTCCTGGTCCCTCCTGATCTATCTTTGGCCTTATCCCAAGCTATGTTTAGATCACCCATTATGATTATCTGGCCCCTTGCCCACTCTCCTATTTTCCCTAAAATGTCACGGAGAAAGGAATCTTGCCCTGAATTAAGTGCATAGATGACCCCTATTGTATATGTCTCCTCTGCGATTTTACCCCTCGCCATTATAAATCTGCCCTCTTTGTCCCTAGGAGTATCCTCCACTCGGAAGTTGACCGTGTTCCTCACGGCCAGCGCCACCCCTCCCGCCTTTGTGAGGCGTGACGCCAGGAACATTTGGTCGAACCCCCTCAGCTTAAGTCGGCTCTGATCTTTACGGAGCAAATGTGTTTCTTGTATCCCCAGAAAGTCTGGTTTTCCCTGTTTCATGAATTGCTCCAGCTTTTTTCTTTTCAGCGGGGAGTTGAGGCCCCTGACGTTATGAGTTACCCATTTGAACTGTGGTACATCTCCTGCTCTTGCTGTGTGTGTCCCCCTAGCTCTTTACCTCAATATGTTCTCACCAATCCGAATCTCTGGGAGCGTTTGCAGTATCTGTTTCGCCCCTTGGGCAGCACCTGAAGGATCCCCTCCCCCTTAACCAATCTCCCCCTACCCCCCTCCCTTTCCCTGAAGGCCTTAACACTAAGTCTTCCCGTCTCCCTCCTCCCCTCCTCAGGCTTTCTCGTCCTTACCGATCCCATGATGTTTGCCCGATGCTCCTCCTCTCCTCCTCGGAACCACAAAACAACCTTTTTGTCCACCACCCCTTATAATTGTCCACACCTCGGGTCAGTTCTCCTCAATCCCAGCTCTCCCCTCCACTGTTGGTTCCGTTTCCCCTCCCTTCCCGGAAGGCCTCCGTAACGCGGATTTCCTCCTTTTCCCCTCACCCATAACTGACAATTCCCACGGTCTGGGTCTCATCCCCCTCCCGTCTTGGGTGATCTACCTGGACCTGCCGCCCCCCAATCTGGATCCGGCTCCTGATCCAATTCAATTTACAGTAAGTCTGCCCCTTCTTGCATCGTAGTTATCCGCTTCTGTGAGCCGGCCCACTCGAACAAGAGCCAGAAAGGGAAGGTCCACTTGTACTTGATTCCTTTTTCCTTGAGTTTTGAGGTTAGTGGGCTCCATTGTCGCCGTTTAAGTAGGGTACTGGCGGCAAGGTCCTGATATAATTCTATACGTTGACCATTAAATGAAAGTGGCTCTTTTTGTCTGGCCGCCCTGAGAGCTGCCTCTTTCTGGGCGTATCTTGTGAATGCGGCCAGCACATCTTGCGGCCTGGCTTTTGGGTTCTTATTGAGGTATCCCACTCTGTGGACCCTGTCTAGCTCTATCTTGTCGGGGGAAGATTCCCCCAGTAGCTCTGCGTAGATTCCTTGGGCAGTCTCCTTCTGGTCCCCGTCCTGTACCGTCTCCGGCAAAAGCTTCAGTCTAATATTGATCCTTCGAGACCTGTTTTCCATGTTTTCCATTGTGATCTCCAGGTTTCGCGTCGCCGTGTCCAGCCTCTCATTTGCCTCACTATTCTCCATCATTTCCCTGCCCACCTCCTGTATGCCTTTTTCGACTATATCCGTTCTCTCGCCCAGCTGACCTACTTCCTGCTTGGTTTCTGCCATTGCTTGGTTGATATCTGATCTCATTAATTGGAATTGGTCCTGGAATGTTCTTCCCAATGAGGTCTGAAGGGAGGGCATCTCACCGCGCAGGTCTTGGCGTGATATTTGTGCAGCTAAATCTGAGCTCTCGGGTGGTGCTCCTGTCCCGAGGGTCCCCCCTGCGTGGCCCTGCGCTCATCTACCGTGTCTTTGTTCGCCCACATAGAGACAAGGGGACCTGATGTGTCCGCCTGTGCCACACCACTTTTGTTTGCCTTGCTTTTGTTCTTGGCCGCCATAATTATGGGATGTAGACCAGTATGAATGGCCACTGGGCTCTGCCTTGGCCGTCAGGGAGCCCTTCTGACCCTGTCAGTGCTTCCCCTTAAGCTGTTCCTTCAGTCTGAGCCTGGATAGAATGCTCTTGGTGACACCAGTGCAGCCTTAGAGGCTAATTAGGTTAGTGCCGCCCCTTGAGTTTTTTCATCAGTCTTAGCTTGGGTGCGATGCCCTTAATGTCTTAAGTGCTGCTGTGGGAGCTAGATGGGCGTTATCCCTGGGGTAGAAGAGACTGGGCAGGTCAGGGCCAATCTAGATGCTTGTTGCCTGCCCTGAGTCAGTTTGCTGTATTTTGCTGGGCTCTGAATGCGACCAGGGAGGGCAGCTGATGTTCCTGCACGCACTGACCGCGTGCCCCGCTCCAGGCCTGCTCTTATTAGGGGGGGCTGGTGCCAATATCACTGCTGGATCTAGCAGCGGGAGCGAGGGCTGCCAGACATACAGAAGGGTTGCGGGGGGGGGTGGTCCGCTCGAGATGCTCCTAAGGGCTGAGGCCATCGGGACACCACCTCCCGCCACTCCCCGTGTTCCCTGTCCGCTAGACTCTACTCCTCACCTCAGGCCCCCCGCGGGCCGATGCCTCCGCAGCTCTGGCCGGGAGCCTGCTGCCGCACCAGATCGCTTCCTCTCTTCGGGAGCCCATCAACCCCCGACTCGACCAGAGCCCGGATCACTGCCCACTCCGTGAGCAGCGGCAGATGCTGCAGGCCCCTCAAGGCCGGGCCCCGGTCCGCTGTGCGTCTTTTCGAGCGCTGGATCTCCGATGCTGTGTACGCCCCGAACTTTGGGGCCTTGTCTCAGCCAAAGCAGTAGGGAGGGCTGCCTCCCCGTGACGCTGGAGGCCAGAGGACCTTCCGTTGAGGCAGCCCATCGATCCTCCTTCCTCTCCCAGCCGGTGCCGCCCGGGTAAGCGCCGCTGGAATCCGGTCCAGACGTGAGGCGGGGGAGGGAGCCAGGCACCCAGCTGGACCCGCGGTCGTTCTCAAGAGGCTGACCTTCTCCTATTGCTCGGGGGGTGGACCAAAGCGGAGTCGCGATCCAGTCTTGCCTCAGCAAGCCATGTCTGACAAGACAGATGGCAGTCGGCCCGTCTCGTCTCCTCTCCCCACGGGTGTCCGGTGTTTGCTGGACTTCGTGCCTCCGTTCCTTTTCTCCCGCTGGACACCAGCACAGCCATGATTGCCCACTGGAGCTGTGGAAAGCAGCTCTTTACTTTCGTGTGCTTTTCTGCCTGTAAGGGGTGGTGAACCACTTAAATCCGGAGCGCTGCCGACACACGGCCATCTGGTGTCGGCGGCCATCTTGGCTATATTAGACTTATCATTTTGATCTCTAAATGGACTTTGCTGAATAAAACATGTGAGTCCTAATTGTAACCCGCATGGACCCTTGACGGACAGTGGACACCTCGTGAGTCCGTTTGTGCTGGCCATAGGGAAGAACACTCCACACATAAGCGCCTGTGGTCTATTTAGATCCCACAGGCTGCATTCCTTCTGGGGAGGAGGGGGAGTTTGACTCATCTACAGCACTAACTATGTAGACAATAACTATTTCCTTCAGTGCTCTCCTATGTCTATGTGTATGTGAATGTGCTTGCATGAGAGAGGCTTCCCATTGCCCCCCAGTCCATTATAGTGCCTTAAAGATGTCTTGCCTAACTCTAAAGCACCTGGGGGTTCGGGAGGACCCTGGTTCCTTCCCAACATTCCCCCCTTTTGTTGTACTCATCCCCATCCGACATATCTATAACCCCAAAAGTATCAGTTTGAGTTTTGCTGCTTATTATGTAGCAAGGTGTATTAGAATCCCCAATTGATATCATCATCTTTGCATTACTAGGTACTACATTGATACAGTATCGGAGACCCAATTGGCACGTGCAGAAGAGAACCAAGAAGAACACAATAACAGGCACCAACATTTTTAATGCTGCCCCCAGCCATGACGGGACCCAATCAAAGGCAAATGAAAGCCAATCCATGTTCTGAACTCCACCCTCTTTCTTCATTTGAACATCTAGATAGTGCACCGCCTCGATGATGTGGGATAGTGACCCAATCTCGACAACCTCTGGAGGTACAAAAGTGCAGCAGCTGAATGTACCCCAGGAGCCAAAAAAGATGAAAAGAATCTCTGCTGAGCTAAAAAGTCGATACTTGTCAGGTATCCCTCTGAGCAGTGCAGAAGAGTCTTTTGAGGTATAGTTCGATCTCTTCTTTCTTTTCAGCTGTTGAAATAGTTCTGTTTCTGGCAGTATACAATATTATTGTGTGATCTGCAAGTCTCTTTCTGCTTCTTTAGGTGCTGGAGTGATTGTGGCACCTTGACAGGCAGTTTGTTTCCGTTCAGGTGTTCTTCTGGGATTACTAGTAGTACTGAGTGCAGGGTGGCCAGTGAACACTTGCCCCTGCAGGATGATGGGAGGTGCAAGTAGGCTTGTCAGCCACAAACCCAGTAGTAAACCATCCCCGCACCTTTCGTCATATCAGGGATCACAAGAGTGTGGTTGCGCTGTGTGTTTTTGCCAACAGGAACTGTTCCTTCATTGCTAAAACAAAGCTCATAGTCCATGTCTCTATGTATTCGCACTGGAATCTCCATTGTCACAATCCATGTCAGCCTTGTGATGTGTTGGGACCATATCAGCACACACATAGGACCTCATTACGGGTCTGGCGGTAAGGCTTCCCGTAATACCGGCAGCTTGCCGCCAGACCTGAAAACAATGACTGGTGCCTGACTTCCTGGTAACACTGGGGTATTACGACCCCGGCGGCCGGGAAGTCAGGCGCCAGTAATTCTGTAAGTCCCCATTCTCATGGAGTCCAATAGGACTCCAAGGGAATGGGGACCACAGATGCACCAGCACCATTAATAACGGTGCCAGTGGTTCTGTGAAAATCTGCGGGCGGGTGCCTTTCCGCCTGCCAGGTCTGACCCTGGTGGGCGGGACAGCACCCACCCGCAGAGTTGTACTGTGCTGGTCCGGAAACACTGGTGCCGGTAGGCTTACTGGCATAGTTATAATGAAGCCCATCTTTGTGGTATTTGATTAGTCCATCTGCCGGGCAGGTTACTGTTGTACCCTGCCATTTGTTGTTGACATGTGAGTGACCTCCCATGGAAAAATATGGTGCTTGTAGACACTTGCTGTATTTTGTACTGCCATTGCATAGTGCTGGGTCTAGATTGATGCTCTTCAACTGCACACTGTGTGCCTGGAATGTGTCCTTTATCCTACATAGTGCAAGATGTACCAGGCATTGTGCCTCTATAATTGGGACTGGTTGTGGAGCGAAACCCTTAGGAGCACCTGATGCATGCAGAATTAGTGCACACACATAACAGCTTTCATTCATCACATTCCTTCCCACAGTACGCATATCGAAGTACCAGCTATTAGATGAATCCATATGCTGAATGTCAGCAATGGCGTGAAAGCCCAACCCCTTATATAAATAATACGTCATTTGAACTTCCTGTCTTATTCATCTAAGACAATCTGTGTGGGTGGCTGGCAAAAAGTGAGACATTGTTTGATTATTATTTATCATACATATTCATACCATTGTTCATAAATCTATTAAAATTATTTTCCTTTAGATGTAACTGTCCATCCCGCCTTTATATGGCCACCCAATTTAACAGACATACCTTCATACACTCCGACAACCACAACTAGTATCACAAATAACAATATAATCATCGGTCTACCAAGAAAGTACAATGCAGAATTCCTAGAAAAAATTATATTCAGTTTATCATTATCCTTACATAACAGGGAGGTTTGGTACACGTCGGTCAGGCATCCTTGCTTATCCCTGGAGAGGAGAAAAAAGGTCACCAAGAAAGAGACAAAGAGGGCGAGAGAGAGGGGGAGGGGAAAGAGAGTGAGAAAGAGAGAAAAATAGTGAGAGAAAGAAAAAAGAGTGTGAGATAGAAAAAAGAGCGAGGGAGAAGACAGAGGGAGAGAAAGATACCCTTTTCCCACCAGGGCCGACTAGGTTCTAGACCTTCAGAAATGGAAAAATTATAACATTGAAAAAAGATAAAAAAATAAAAGAACAATACAAAATTAAAAAAGGAAAAAATAAAAGAGAAAAGGAAAATCAGGGATATGCCTCTGCACACCACCCTGGCCTGGATCTTTTACCAAACGTCTTCTTCATCAGTTATGTCCTTGATCCGTCAAAGGACCTTTGTAATGCACTTGTCTCAGGTGCTCTTTGGACATCCGACAGATGCACCCAGTATCGTAACTCCTTCACGTAGACGGAGAGAGGCGTACAGAACACCAACTCATATGGACCTTGAAACCTGGGACTGTTCTATCGACGAACAACATTTTTCACGTAGATCAGCTCCCCAGGTAATAATGGTCCAGTTGTGGCAGATATGTTTGCAGTTGCTGTCCCTTCTGGTGATTCCTGTCCTTCGCTCCTGGGTGGCGCAATCTTGTCGGGAGATATATTTGATAGCACGTGTTAGTGCCATTAAATATTCCGTAAATTCCTCTCCCAGTACTGTTGTTGCTTGATGTGCATCTGACGCTTTCCTCACAGGGGATATAGGAGTTTGCATTTGCCTGCCTGTGACTATTTTGTGTGGTGTCAAATGATGGTCCTTAGTGGGCTGTGTGCGTAAACTGAAGAGGGCCAAGGGCAAACAGTGGACCCAGTTTTTCTTCAACGTGGAACACAATTTTGACAGTTTACTTTTCAAAAGCCCATTGATCCTCTCCACAGTGCCATTAACCTGAGGGTGGTAAATTGAGCACATTTGATGATTTATGCCCAATAGCACTGCGACATGCTGAAATAGAGCATTAATGAAATATGTGCCATTATCCGATCTCAATACTTCACACACGTCCCATCATGGAAGCATCTCTCTGACCAAGTACCGTGCCACACACTTCGCATCTGGGTGTGCACATGGTCCTGCTTCCACCCACCTTGAAAAGGGGCAAACCACCACAATAAGGTACCTATATCCATTGCACCTTTCCCCCATATCTGGATAATATATATGCAATTCACGGAACAACCCAATAGGGTGAGGCAATGTACTTCTTAATGTCCGTATCGCCATCCCTGTGCTGAAACTTTTGCATGTTAGACAGTGTATTACTTTTTTCAAAATGCTTTCCTGGATTTTTGGCACAAACCAGTCCTCCTGGATATCTGCTACAATGGGGCTCATTACGAGTCCGGCGGTAACCGCAGTGGTAAAACTGCCTGGTTACCACCGGACTCGTATTACCATTCCGCCTCCGTGATTCCCGGAATTACTGGGGCATTACAACCCCGGTTTCTTGGGAATCACGGAGGCGGAATGGTGTTAATCCCCATTCCCATTGAGTCCTATGGGACTCAATGGGAATGGGGATCATGGAAACACCGGCAGCATCTCGTAATGCTGCCGGTGTTTCCTCGTCCGCCTGCAGGCGGGTGGTGTTAAACCCACTAGGTCAGACCTGGCGGGAACATCACCTCCCGCCTGCAGGAGTTGTGATTGCCCGGCATGGAAACAACGGTGGCGGCGGGTTTACCGCCACCATTGTTTCCATACCGGGCGATTTGTAATGAGGCCCAATATGTTGTTTGGAGTTGTGGGATGGGAAAAGTAGTTGCTCAAATGCCACAGAGAATAATTCTTAGGGCATCACCACATTCCCAGAACTCTCCTGCCTCCACAATAAATCAGTAGGACACTGTTTGCATCCCCTCGCAACCATAGCTCCTTTTTCTCCTCAGGCGCTTTCCCTTGCAACTCTATGATCTGTGATATGGGCAATGTTGTGTACGGAACTGTGGTCTCGCTTTCTACATGGGTGATCACTATACACTTTGTTAACATTTTATCTGGGAGATAGGTTGCCAACTTGGCTGCCTGGTCCACAACAACGTTGCCCTTAGAGATTTCATCCGTAGCATTAGTATGGACGGCAAATTTGACGATTGCCACAGCAAAGGGCCATGATAAGGTTTCAATCAGTTCTTCCAACAGCCTTGCATGCTGCACTGGAGAGCCATCTGCCCTCCGAAACCCTCTCCTCTTCCACCGAGACAGACCTGCATGCACTGCTGTCGTGACATATGCTGAGTCTGAGTAGATGGTGACACACCGCCTTTGAGATACTCTGAAATGCCTCGATGAGAGCGACAAGTTCTGATGCCTGAGCTGAATAGTGCATAGGTAATCTTTTCATGATCAGAAGTTCATGCTCCACCCTTTACTGTGCACCACTGCCGCCCCTGTGTGCCTCTGTCCCATCTCCTTCTCAATTGTTGATGACCCATCAACATATAGCATATCTCTTCCTTTAAAGCACTGTCTCTAGGTTTAGATTTACCCTCCTCTTCACCCTCGTATGTAGCACGGTCATGCGTTTTCAGGTCATCGTCAGTGAATGCCTCTGTGAAAAGTGTGGCAGGATTCACCGTCCTACACCTTACTATATGAATATGAGGTTTGGAAATTATAATCTCATATGCAGAGGATCTCTGAGTGGTCAAGGTCAATTTAGAGCTTTGCAAAATAGCAAATAGCGAATGTTCCACAAACAAGGTAACAGAGCACCCCATGACAATCGTGGATCTTGTCCCTATCGCAAATGCAGCCGCTGCGAGTGCTTGATCGCACGCAAACTGTCCCTGCATGACTGAATCGAGTGTCCCACTATATAAGCCAATGGCCTGAGGCCCATTGTGCTCTTTTGAGTTAAGTCTTTAGTCATGAGCCATCTATCAGTGTGGGAAAATAAATAAAACTCCTGTGAATAATCCAGAAGTTGCTAAAACAGGGGCCGTGAAAATAGTTTCTTTCAAGTTCTCAAATTGTCTATTAATTTCTTAAGTCCATTCCAATATACAGTTTTTTGTGTTCTGCCTTTCTCTGAGACTTTGTAAGAGTGGCCTTGTGTAGGCTGCGTAGTCTAGGATCCATGCCCTACAATAATTACATAAGCCTAAAAACCACTGCATTTCCTTGAAAGCACTGAGCCTAGGGGTGGTGCGTACTGCCGCCACCCTATCTGGCAGTATTTTCTTCCCACTTGCAGAGATAAGTTGCCCCAAATATAGTGCCTCCTGTTGGCAGTATTGTAGCTTCTTTTATCTGCCTTATACCATTTATGAGCCAGCAATTGCAATAATGCAATAGAATCCCTCCTTCAATGCTGTTTATTTTGACTACATACCAGCAGATCATACTGGACGATCGTGCTAGGCATCTGAATATTTCCCAAGTCAGCTTGCAGCACTCTATTGAAAACACTCAGACTTTCACAGTACCCTTGCGACAATCTCGTGTGCTCGAAGCTCCATTGACCATGCGCAAACGCAGTGAGATACCATGAATCAGGGTGATATGATATGATGATATGATATGGCATTTATAACGCGCCTATACACAAGTGTTTCAAGGCGCGACGAGGCAAGGGAGGGGAACAGAGGGAAGACCAAGACAACGATCCTACTAGGCCAGGTGACATTGAGATTGTGCAATTGCAGGGGAGGGGGGAAGGGGAAGAGTGCGAGGGGCAGGGGAAGTGCAGTACATTGGATAAACAGTAAATAAATAAAAACAATAAATAAGAACAGTAAATAAGAAGTGCATCCAGCTGGTGGCAGGTGCAAGGTAAGTGCAGACATCAGGTGTTGAGTGCTGGTAGGGGGCTGTAGGGATACAGAAACAGCCCCAGAGTGCAAAGGTTGCCAGGGGGGCAGTACAGGTGTGCAACTTACGGGGAGGGGACCTGGGCCCTAGAACAGAGGGTAGCCAGGTGACCAGTGCAGTTTCAGCCAGGAGTTCAGCAGGGGAGAGGAGGAGAGAAAGCAGAAGCAAAAAGGAAGGTCTTGAGGTGCTTCCGGAACCGGAGATGGTTCTCCTCACTTTTCAGAGAGGCAGGGAGGCTGTTCCAGAGGGAGGCTCCGTCCAAAGAAAGAGATCTACCACCAACACATTGCTTGGAGAAGCGACTGACCCTGAGGGAGGTGGAGGCGGATGACCGAAGAGCTTGAGAAGGAACTTATTTAGGAAGAGAGAGTTGAAGGCACTGAGGCCCCAGGCCCTAGAAGGCCTTGTGGAGATTGCACAGGGTTTTGAACTTAATCATCGTTGCCACTGGGAGCCAGTGCAGAGATTTCAGTCCCAGATAGATACGATCCCTGGGATTAAGGCCAAGGACAGGTCTCGCAGTTCTGTTTTGGATGTGTTCCAGAGGGCAGAGAGTAGAAGCAGGCAGATTTAGAAAGAAGCTGTTGCAGTAGTTCAGCCTAGAGAGAACCAGAGCTCTGGAGACAGTGAGCACTACTACTAGTCCTTGCAAATCTAATGAAAATATTGTCCCCGCCACCACCTCGGATGGCACCATGGGTCAGAAAATAAAATCTGTGGGCATTCGCAAACATTTTGTCGCAATTTGAGGCACTGTTTTTGCTTGTACCTTCATGCCATAGACAAATATATCCGGGCCCACAGGAACTCCACGGACCACTGACTCACTCGCCATTGCATTGACTATTACCATTGCTCGAGCTACACCCATCCCTGGGGTGGAACGCACTACCCCTTGATCTTTGAATGATATAGTTACATTTAGTTTACTGAGCAGATTCCTACGCAACAAGTTAACAGGGAAACTCTCTGAATATAACAAGGGGGCTCGTACTACCTTTCCTCCCACTTTTATATCCAGCTCCTCAGAGAATCCCTGCATGTCAAGAGTTTTACCTGATAATGGAAAGTTCCCATCCATAATGCATGATTTAGTTGCACCTGAATCTACCATAAATATAAATTGCTTGTTTCCTATTTTTGCCTCCACCAAGGGCTCCTCTTCAAGGTTTGTGGTTGTCAATAGGATTGGACACGCAAGTGCTCTCCGTGGGCTGTTCTAATCAGAATATGAATTTGTCTCGGGGAACGGAAAAGGGCCGCACTGCCATCGTAACTCCTTGGAACGGGGCACCTGTTCCCCCTGTCATCCTGTTAAACTGCGTTCCCTCACCCTGCTACGGTTGTTTCCCACATTGCCCTTGCCAGTCAGCCCCATAAGGGAGCTGATTTTGACCCCCTCGCCCAAATTGCGGGTGTCCCATTCCTTGAGACCCTTGGAATCCCTGCCCTGGAGGTGATGGTCCATAATTAAATCCCATCCCGGACCTGTTCCTACATTCCCTTGCGAAATGACCCCATCTCCAGCAATAATAGCACTGTGATGTTCCCATTCTTCCTTCCCAGGGCCCTATCCCCTCAAACCCTGCTGCCCTTGCTCCTCAAAATCCCCCTCTTCCCTTTGGTGCTCCTCGATACTGCTGCTGTGGTTTGGGGTACTGCTCCCCTTATCCCATTGTCACTGTCCTTCTTTGGCCCATAATGATGCAGTTGTGGCATTCACAATCTGTTGAGTATCTCCTGTCCTCTCCCCCTAGAGCCGGTGTCGTCACTGGTGCTTGGATGACAACCTTATTTAGTTTCTTTTCCACTAGCTTTGTCTCATCCATTTGTCGCTTCTGTGCAGTCTCCCTGTCCTGCTCCTTAATTCTCTTACAATGGTGGACTATTATACTTTGTATCTCCGCCCACCCTTTTGCTTCAACTCCCACAATTTTATCTAGTGCCTTCTGGACCTCTTTTGGTAATCCCCTCTTTACGATAAAGTAGACAAATGGTACTGAATGGTCCCATTGCCCTCCTGTCTCAACTCTTCCCATTTCCTTTAACTGAAGAATAAACCTAACTGGGTCCTCATCATCACCTATTGTGCACTGCATTAAAGAATGAAAGTCAGGGGTGTCTTTCATAGGGCATCACATACCCGTGCCCTTACTTCCTTAAAGGCTGCTCCATCATGTTTTTTATTTGCAAGAATTATCTCAGGGTACCCAGCCTTTACCCATATGTCCACAGCCTGGTCTCCAACTATGGCGACCAGTAAACTCTTAAGGCCTCCTAGTGCTAAGACTACCCCTGCTATTTGTTTCTCAAATTCATGGATCTATTTACTGGCCACAGCTGTAACCGGGGGGAGAGCTTTAATCAAATAACTTTTGTCCATTTGAGGCCATGGCACATACTGCGTTATCTCTACTCCAATATGTATAAGAGGCATCTGCATGTCTATTTTGTTTTCAACCCCATTTCTAGTATTTTTCTGATCTTGTACTACCACCATTAAATCTGGTTGATTTCTCTGTCTATCCCTTCCTTCTGCCTCGGGGATGGGTTTTGCGCCACCTCCTCTCCTCGATCTCCTTTTCCCCCTGCCTCTTCCTTATTTCTGCCATCTTGATCTTCCCATTCATTTTACTCCGCTGGTTCGAATACTTGTCCCAGAACCGTCCATACCCTCTCCCCATCATCTTTTTCAACACAAACATTTCTTATTGCCCCAGGGTTGAATCTAACCAAAATAATCTCCTGATTTCCAATCCCTTATTTTCTGCACCAGTACCCTTATTTCTGATGGTACTTCTCCATGTGCTTTTAACCTGACCAACCTTTCTCGCAATGCTCTTAACTCATTTATATCTGCTTGTGAACTTCCTGTGTACCCTGATGCTACGGGCATGTCTGCGCTTGTGGATGAGTTATATGGAGGTGGAGGTTCAGAAGCTCTTGAGTCCCCCACCCCTGTTGCTGATCCTGGCGATACTATTGTCGACAGTTTCTGTATCAGTGGAGGCTTATAGACTGGATTTGTATACCCTACTGCAGGTTTAGGCGTTCCAGGGTATATCCCCTTATATTGGATCTCTTTTTTTTAATCTTCCTGATCTTCCATATCCTTGAATAACCGTCAGAGATCTAAAATCTCTTTTTTTTTATTTCTTTCCCTTATATTTTGCTGGTAAAAAGATGGTCATTCTTTTCTAGCGTGTTTCTGTTATGGGAGCCCTGCTCTGGCCAGGCGCAATGACATCCTCCCTTCCTTTGTTTCCAACACTCATTCTCTATATTTTTCTATCCTGTTACAGTACTGTGGCAGGGCCCTATGCATGTGTCTTATTGATGTTTCTTGCCCCATACTAATATTGCGCCCGTCCCTTATGCTTTACTTAGATTTTACTGCTATGCTGCGCACGCTGCTGCTTGTTACACAGAAATACAGATCAACCCACTTCTTTCCCCCACCCCTTTTTCCTCACTTTGTTTTTTACACACACACCGTGACTCATCCACCTTCCTTCTTTTTTACCACAAAAGACAGGCAAGAGAAAATATACTAAAATAATTGATTAAAATCCAGCCACTACTTATTTTTTCCTTATATACTCATAGTACCACCTTCTCTGCTTTTTTGACATGAGGATCCCATTGCTTTTATCATAAAAGAATTCCGCGTGGCACTACCTTTGCAACCTATTATGGCTGAGGATCCCTTACCTGCCAGTCTTTATACGCTGAGGCTCCCTTTCGTCCCAGTCTTTACACGCTGAGCCTCCCTTTTTCCATTATAAAAAGTACAAAAACAGAAATATGCTACAATTTCAATACATAACCCAACTCCTATCCAATCTATAACTTGCCACATCAGCGAAATCATATCGACTCTGCCATTAACCTCGTATTCCATCCATTCACATCTCATATACAGTCATACACACATATCCCCTTCTTGTGTTCACCCGAGTTTCTCCGTTATGTGGTCCAATATCGGCCTGTCCTTCTCTCTGGAGCCACACCCCGCTTCAGAGAGCAGAGATGATTTCTATTAAAATGGCTCCTTCCAAAACCGCTCAGGAAACACATGGGTTTTGATTTGGGGGATCGGTCGCTGTAGGTTGGTGGACCTCTTTTCTGGAGAAGTGGCCTGGAACCTCTGCAAGGTACGGGGAAAGCTGGGATCACGTCGGGATAGTCACCACTTGTAAGGGTGTCCCTAATAACACTCACACCAGAATTAATACACCCCTCTAGGGAAATAAGGCTAAAGGCGACCTTTTAAGCATAACAAGTTTAATCTTACAAATGAGGATGTAGCAAAGGACTCTGTTGCCTGAACGGTCTTCTCCTGTCCCTCTTCCTGTTCCTTCCTACCAAAGTGGTTTCTAGCAGGGGTATATATAGGTCCAACTTGCCAGGGTGATGTCACTGGAGCTGGATTATGACTTCGGCCTAATCTGCGCTTTTTCCATAATAGGGATGCTCCAAAGCCTTCTTTCTTCGTTGTCAGCGGTTTTGTAAGGGCATACTGTTCTACATTTTGCTAGCTATGCAAAAACACACTGTAGCTCATGCTTTCCTCCATTTTGCTAACTATGCAAAAACACTCTGCAGCTCTGCAGACTTTTACAAACCGTGAGGCTTAGCCCAAAGAAAAACAAAACATTGTTATCCATGTACAAACATTTTTCATTCATTCTATCCATATATCACTCCTCCTGCTCACGTTATCTGGATCCTGTAGTTTCCTCCACAATTTAGACTTATAATTTTGATCTCTAAAACATATGAGTCCTATTTTTAACCCGCATGGACCCTTGACGGACAGTGGACACCTGGTGAGTCAGTTTGTGCTGGCCATAGTGAAGAACACTAGAAGAACAGGTGTCCAGTCACACTCTTGTGGAACACTCCTGTACCCTGCACACTTAATTGTGTTGTATACCAACCAATATGTATTGTGTAATAAATATTACAATGAACACGTTTTCAAAATAACTTCAGTTTTGACAACAGTTTTGACAAAACCTGGACGTGCGTTATTAAAACATCTGGGAGTTTCCAATCATTATCTTGTCTAACAGGAATCTTCCTATACATATGAAAGTGAAATAAAAAAATGTCAGTTCAATTCTACCCATTAACTGTATTGTTGCCTAACTCATTCAATGGCGCAGGCAATATTGTTAGTAAAAAAAAGGGGGGTTCCTTATTAGTACCTGTTATATTGCTTTCAAGGCTCTCCCACTGTTGCTACCACCGAAATCCCTTGTGGCACGACGTGTTTAAGTTTTTTTATATATATATTAGTAGCCCTTAATATAGTCAAACATCCTAATAGTAATCCTGCAGACAAAATAAAAATACTGAGTGAAATGATCAAAGAGAGTGATAGAAATATATATATATATTTCTTCTTATAGATGAAATTATCAATTAATTAAGTAGAAAAGGAAGGAAATTGAATGACCAGCTCCTGATGAAGGGAAGACATATTCCCGAAATGCGTTGAGCAAATTTTTGATAAATGAAAAAATCTGTTTCCATATATATTGGGAATATTTTTGTTCAAAAGACTGAATTGTTTTTTTTTTCAATATATTTTTATTTTATTTTTTAAGGTCAAACAAACACACTACAACTGTTTCAAAACATAGAAAGCATCATATTTCAACACATTTTCAAACTAAAGACTGAATTGTTCAATGTTATTTTGGGTATTCGAAATATTATAGTGACATTTTTCAAAACTGTTGTCAAAACTGAAGTTTATTTGGAAAACTGTACATTGAAATCTTTCTTACACATTATACTATATATAATTTTAAGAAAAAACAAAATCTTAAACATATTTTTTATTGAACAAAAATTAATAAACACAATACATATTGGTTGGCATACAACACAATTAGGTGTGCAGGGGACGGGAGTGTTCCACAAGAGTGTGGACAACTGCTGTTCTTCTAGTTTATGACACAACCCAGTGTCGGGGATTGTTTTCTCCCCTGCACCCTACTACATCTCTTAAATTAATAAGAATTGGAATCCAAACCTGGGTGTGCTTCTAGACAAACATAAATAGATAGGGAAGAACACTGCACACTTAAGCGCCTGTAGTCTATTTACATCCCACAGGCCACATTCCTTCTGGGGAGGAGGGGGAGTTTGACTCCTCTACAGCACTAACTAAGATTTTACCATGCCTGGGATCTGACATTACAAATCTATCCAACTAATAGTTAATTGCTCCTTATATATAGACAATAACTACCTTCTTCAGTGCTCGCCTATGTCTATGTGTATGTGAATATGCTTGCATGAGAGAGCCTTCCCAGTGCCCCTCCTCCCCCCTAGTCCATTATAGTGCCTTTAAGATGTCTTTCCTAACTCTAAAGTCCTTGGGGGTTCGGGAGGACCCTGGTTCCTTCCCAACAGTACGGAATTATTCTGTAGAAGCTGTAGCTGTAGTTCAGCATGATCAAAGATGATTTTAGACAGAATAACATCTCCAGAGCATGTGATAGGTCACATTTTCTTGAGTACTTTTGCCGTTACATATTCAGAAATGGCCTTAAAAGAAAAGAACGGCTTATTAAAATGTAAGAATTTTTCAGTAACTATCGGGGTAGCAGTTTTCGCAATTTTAGTCACATTAGTAGCAATTCACAAATGTGCAAATCTAATTTTATCAGCAAAAGCTTTTTGGACTGCCTGGCAATCTTCTTTAGTAGGACAAAACAGATTTAGTTGAGCCGGAGGCCTCTCCTAATTCCTAAGAATCTCAGAGTATTATTTTTGGGTTTATGATTTGAGCGTTTCGTTTTTCATTGTATATCTCATTTCTATATCATTTTTCCTAAGGACTTCCAAGTATCCTTATTTTCTTGTGTCTTTGTTTTTTCCCAGATTTGTTCTGCTCTTCTTTTTTTCTTGCTTAAGAGCAGGTGGGTGCCATTTCTGACTATTAGCTCTTTCTCTAATAGTCTTAGACTTCAGAGGTGTCACATGGTTCAACAACTTGGTTAGAGAATTCTCATATTCAATTGCCAGAGTGTGTGGTGGATCGCAATCTGAGGTGGAGTCCATAAGCCTAGTTAGCCAACATTCCAAACCACTTGTTTGGATGTTAAGATTTCTACTGATAACTTATTTTAGGGCATTCTTTTTCTGGACAAGCTTACTAGGGAGTGTAATTTCAAAAGTCATAAAATAGTGGTTGGATCAGACACATGGTCTGATATCCAAAGTGCTAAGAGAAAGGTTCCTGGCTACAACCCAATCTAGCATATTGCCCATATTGTGGGTCGGCTCTTTACTATGAACAACAAAATCATTAATATTCAAATGTTGCTCGAGGTTTATAGCCACAGAATCATGAGGATTACCAAGCCATCTGTTAAAATCTACCAATATGATAGTTCAGCTGTGAGGTTTATTCAGAGATGCTAAAATACCTGACATTTCCTCATAAAAAGACAGAATTTCGTTAGGCGGACAATATACTAGAATAACAGTTATTAGGCGTAGGCATAATTTTTAACAGCATAATTTCACAGCCCTCACAATTGGTAGGTGATTGAAAAAATCTTGCCTAGCCATGATTGCCACCCCTCCCCTATTGTGCTCTGTTTTGTAAAAATAAATGTATAGCCGTCCGGGATGGCCAAATCTATGTTAGGGCCGATTGAGTCTTTTAACCAAGTCTGTGATGCACATAATATCAATTTGATGATCAGAAATGTAATCCTGAATGTCTAAGGTGTGCTTGTGTAAAGATCGAGTGTAAAGATCGAGTGTTAAGTAACAAAATCTTAATGATTTGGCTGAAGAGATGTTGACTGTTTTGAATGTGGGCAGAGCAGTATCATGTGAGATGTTAGTCAACAAATTGTCGAGCAGAGAGCAATTTTGGAGGGTCGTTTGTCTGCGTACCTGATATGTTAGTGCATTTATAAGCGTGTTCTTCATTCCCCATCACTTTGTTAACTTGTCCCTGAGAGCAAGTATCGTTATTAGTATTCAGGTCTAGGCCGTATGCAATATTGGCTGGCAATGTTAACATCACAGTATTGGTGTTTAATATACTATATTTGTTTATAATTGTCTACCTCCACAGTTTTTGAGCTGCTAATAGCGCATCAACCCAGGGATCCATAATCGACAAGTCCAAATAGAACTTTAGCGCACAATACTTCTAAGGTACTTAAAGATTGAAGCCTTATCCAGCAAGCCTCACTCCGCAGTCAGGGTCAGCACGTCCTGACCAGTAATTAACATTACAGCGGCACTATAACACTAAAGGGAGTTGTATTTCTGATGGTGAACAAATACAATACGGTGCAAACAGCTTTCCAGGTCCCACAGTTTCAATAGATATGCAGTCAATAAGCCTGGAACAATAAAATGGGGAAAAGGCTAATCGCTGCAATTTAAAACGGGTAATTATATTCGACTGTTAAAAGATAAAGCAAATTCCGCTAGTCTAAAGTGACAAGTGCTAGCCTCTAGTAGTATCTCTAATAATACTCTATGGAGGCCAAGAAGGAGGTGCTACAGTAATGCGAGAAGAATGGCAGTTTAGGATGAACTAGGAAAGCAAGTGAAAGCTATCAGAAGATGACATATTACATGTTGTGGGGGCACCATCACGATAGGATGATGGGCAGGAGATGGGTGGCACATGGATTTGCGTAGCACACAGAGCATGGTAGGAAATGTGAGTGTTGAAGGTGTAGTTTAGGATGGCTGCATGAAGATCTAACTACTAATTTAAAGCCATAAACATCTCCTGCTGCACCCACACTGCCCGGCCATTTGGGTGTGCAGTTTGCATTGACCTAATGAGGTGGTTATTCAGGAGAACCTCAGGGATAAACCTATGCCAACCTGGCAAAATGGGGATGAAGAATGCCACTGCTGCTGTAATCATCAGTATAACCATCCATTTAACCCCCATTTACAAGGGCTGCCTATCTTGGCAGCAACTCTTCACCATCGCTACATCACTTGGAACAGGAACGAACACTGGCTGGAGAAGGTACTTTGTTTGTCCAAGAAGCACTGTAAACAACTGGGCCTCTCCTTTCTGTACCAAGTTATGGTGAAGTATGGATGCTAACAGAAGCTGGGCAGGTGCTTAATGGCCAATTGAGTGAAAATTACACAAGATCCAATCGTCATTTTTGTATATGCAGATTTTGGTTTTGTGCGGATCATTCACATAATTTGATAGAAATATTCCATAGTTCAATTAAATGGTCTGGTGGTTGTATGATTCCTGTTTTTTATACAGTCAGTGTCCACTTTGCAAAGGCATTTTAGAACTGTAAAAAACCCTCAAAACCAGATACATGTATCAATTTAATTACTGTAGAAATTGAAGTGTTTAGATATTATGACAAAACTCTGGTCTGAGATATGTGATTAGGTAGATGCTTCCACCGCTTGGCTGGGTGTACTGAAAAGGAGTGGCCACCCCATTCTATGTACCTGGCCCTTGGTACAGTCGGCAAACCTTATGCTACAGAAAAGTGCTCTGGTTGGGATCTGGATTGGCAAAATGAATGACACACATGTCCATGTTTGTTGCCTGGTGAGTAATTGTCTTTTTCTGTTCCTATAAATAGTTACAATGTAGATTATGTATTAATACGTGGCATGCATGACCAATTTCCATCCTTGAATCATTTGCATATGCCTAATCTGCACAGGCAAGATTTACGTTTGATGCAATCACGCATATTCATCAAAAATATTCCAAATTTCTTGGCAGTGTCGGCTCCTCATTATGGGTTTGGGGTGATGACCCCTTTCTTGACTGGCTGGTAGCACAGTCCGCCAGTGCACTGTAGTTGTACTGGGGACTGTGCAGCCTGCTTCTGAACAGGGGTGTTTCCCCAGCTACATATTTATTTTGTTTGTAATGCAGATGGGCTCTACAACAAAAGTGGCTTGCAATAATGAAAGGCGGGTAAGTTGTTGGAACTCTGGCCATGCCGCCTCTCATTATTGCACCGCAAACACATACTGACTGACAGAGTCCTCTCCTGTCAGTCAGTGTGTACACACTACAGAGAAGAGAGGCATGCCATGTCCTCCATCCCGTCACCTGCTGTCTGTACTTATGTTGAAGTGCTTGTTTTTATGTATGCGTGCATGCAAGGAGTTGTTTGAATGATGTATGAACGTGCGGGTGAAGGAGAGTGTTGTATAAATGTGTGTGCATGAGAGCATGTGTGTCTGCATGTGTGAAGGGGGAGCACCACCAAAATTTCGTTTGGGGCTACTTGGAGCAGGGAATTGTGTTTTGCTTTATCCGTGATGCACAGTAACAATTCTTAAGGGTGCATCAAGGGTAAAGCAAACATGATGCGTGTTATTACATGTCTAGTCTGGCATACATTGGTGGTGCCAGTCTACATACACTATTATTGTGGCATGGCATTTTTTTTTACTAGGCATCAAGGGTAACAGCAAATGCTTCTCATGCCTAGAAACACTTGTGTACAGGCACGTTATAAATGCCACATCATATCAAATCATATATCATACTAAGTTTTATTAGGTAGCTAGACTGCCCTACATTTTCTTGTGTGGTAAGGAGCTTTTGTACTGGGCATCAAAGATAAAAGCAAACATTTGTCATTACATGGCTAGACTGGCCTACATTGTTACAGCCAGTCTGGATATATCTCTTTCTGTGGCACAGACATTCTTTCCTAGCTGGGAGTTCTGATATAATAACACTGGCATATATTGGGGTAGCCTGCATGGACATGTATGGTGAGGGCAGCATGAAAAGGATTCTTATACTGACATTATGTTGTCAGCAAAGGCATCATGAAAACACGATGGAAAATTCTCCTGTACACTGTTTGGGACTTGCATCTATTGGGCTTTTTCACGTACTTCCGTACAAAACCGAGTGTAAACTGTTGCTTTTTGCCCAATTTCGAACAGAAAGTGTGCTGTAAAATGCACTATTTTAATACATTATTTAAACATGTTTCTCAGGGACAAACCACCCTAACCACCTGTTGGTTGGGTCAGACTCCCTCGCTCTGCTCGGTGACACCCACATATTTGGAGCAAATATTTACGCCCCTCCCATTCAAAAACTCACCAGCCGCCACTACTCATTGCAGTGCTCCTGCGAAAAAATGTTGTCATCTGATACTTTGCGAATCTGGCATTTGGATAATACACATGTAAGCAAGGGGCTTACCGAATTATTCATGATTGAATACATTGCATATGTACATTCATTTCTTGTTGATAATTTCTAGTTAAAATGCCAATACAATTCTCCAAATAACAAAGGTAAAAACTGCCAGACTACTCTGTACAGCGATATTTGAATGCTGCACCATTTGACCAAAATGACTGGCCTAACATGATTACAAATGCATCATTTGCCAACTATTTCTTGGACAATAACCGTAAAGCCCCAGTTAAGTACACTATGGCTATGTTTATTAATTAATCATGGCAATACCCCCTATCAATCTACCAGGGTAATTTCTTACACACCCTGTCAGTAGATTTGCAGTAGATATTTTTCTCCTGCACAGTACCTTGTTCATTAGGCCTAAACCATTTTTAATTGTTTTTGCTAAAGATGGTTCATCTTTTGTGATTTGTGTATACTTTTTGAATACTTTGTCTTGTTTCATTCTCTTCTATTTTATTCTTCTTTTTCAATACATGTATCAAATCTATGTACGAATACGGTTGATGAATTTAAAAATGTACATTTTGTTGTATTTAATCAAATTTGTATTAAATTGAGCTTTGCACTTTAAGGACTTTCCTTCCTTTTGGTTTTTATGTGAGTCTTTTGGGCACTTTCCTTCTACTATTAAAAATAATTAGAATTCAATGACTAGAATAATGACTGTCAAAGACGTGAGGCTCCCTATGTTTGTTTAAAACTATATTTTGCCCCATGTCACGTCTGCACAGAAGGGCTACTCTATTGTATGTAAAATCAGAACGTTTTTGCTCTCAGCAGGGTGTCCTCCAACCATCATGTTGAAATGGGCCCTCACACATCTTCAGTCGGGCCTCAGTGGGGGCTGTGGAGAATGGGACAGACTGTCCCAGGCCAGGTTAAAAAAATATGTAAACAAATGACAAGCGTAAAAAAAAAGGAAAGAAAAGTAAAGGATGGGAGGGAGGAAGGGAGAGGGAGGAAGGAGGGTCTGGGGCAATGTTCCCTCTAAGCTGTGCGTATTTGCGCTTGCCCAGCTTCCTTCTGGGTGTCGCTCAGAAGATATTTAGCAGCACACACGGACATTTCTCACCTATGTAATCAGATGTAATAAGGCACAAGCCACAGCAATTACCAGACATTTGCTTTCACTTAAAATAATTTACTAGTCATGATATTGTGGTCTAGCTCATTCACATTACCCTACTATGCAAGTGTGACCTTAAAAACCGAATACGGCCACAAAAGGTAAAAACTAATATGAAAAAGTGGTTCCATGAACAGAAAAATCATGTTAAGATATGCCTGCACACATTAAATAAATACTGTCCCCTCCCCACTCATGACTCCTAGGCTTTAGTCTACCACGCATTTACTCAGACCTCTAAACTCTACCCCAGAACCTATTTAGATATTACCAGACAACCAGGACTCTTCCTCTCTTGGCTCTGAAAAAGGTTACCAGACGTGTACCTACATCCACTTATTTTATGTTTGTTGTAATTTAAATAACGTTCAAGCAAAAGTCCTTCTATTATTTATGGTGCCTTATCAAAAGTGCCCTTTTGACTACACTGGCACTCCTGAGATGTGTTCTGCATGCTGCAGCACGACACGTCAAAGGACTCTGGAAATTCGACCCTGGCCCTCCTCTAACTGCACTGGCTCCTGCTGCAAGCCTCTACAAGGCTGTCACCCTAAAGTCCCAAAGATACCTCACTGAGAAACTCTGCATCTCCAGAGGCCTGTGATCCACCAGAAGTCAGGAAATGTGCAGACTTGAACTCCGATGGCACAGTAAGAAAAGAACGAGCCGGTCATCAGACTCACCCCATTGCTGCTACCATTCAGGAAAGAGCTCAAGCCCTTCCTTTTCAAGGAATGGCTCCTCTGTAACACATAGGTCCACACACCATGCATTCCCACCGTACTGAGACTGTGATCTGCTGCTCACTGTCTCCTACCCTGGTTGTTTGTAGATACCTTGCTGCAAATTGCCCTCCCGTTAGCTCCCATTCCCTTTTTCTCTGCTTACCTTACTGTGATTGTAAAGCTCTCCGTTGCTACCCGAAGCCAAGTCAGCGCTCAATAAATACCCTAATAATAATAATAATGAAAGTGTCACCCACACCATGTAACCAAATATCTTAAATATCGGAAACTGACTGTAAGTAAGCAGGCTACATGGATGTCTAACCTCATCCTATGCTTTCTATTCTTGGAACATATGTCACGCAAGCGCTTTGAAGGGGTCCCCTTGCAAGCTGATGCATTATAAAACTCAAATATACATTTTCTTTCTATGGATTTTGAGTAGACAAATGTTATGCTCAGCATCTCCTACTTTAGCACTGCTAACATTACCCTATAGGAGGAGAGTAAAATTGCAATATTTACTTGGCCTGCAAGGGATAATGGGTATGGACATACCCCGGTATTATTAACAGCTATTCAGACAGTAGAATGCTTTTCACACAATCTGCATCATTTCCAAGTGTTCAGAGTTGCGTTTGGCATAGACCTCAACAAATTATACTGTCACTCGCTTCTATACAAAAATGGTTTCACTTATCAGTGGTATAATCCTACCCAACTATATAAGGGTGGGATCAGTTGCAAGCAATCTTATATGCACTGCAAAATAATAGTGTACATGCAGATTCATGACACTTTCTTAAAATGCATATCATATCATGGTGAGGCATGAAATATGTTTTAATTACAAAGTTTTATGGGTCTACAAATATCCCATTGACTGTTTTACTGCTGCAATCCCTCCATTTTAATTGTGCCTTATCAACTAGTATTGGCGTCTACCACAGGACCAGGAGAGTGGTACGACTGGAAAGCCATAGGAGAACACATCTTGCAGGTGATTAGCAAATCAGTAACTTTCGAAAACCAAGTCAGTTGTTTCAGCAGTAAAGTAAAGGAAATGTGTTAGTTTGCTAAAGGATAGGAAAGTATAGTAACAGTATATAGAACTGCACGTTCAGTGTATTTCTATGCTCAGCTGCTGAGGACATTTCATTATAAATATGTTGACTCTAGTGTCCCCCTGGATCTTATTTAACTAATACAAATGAATGACAGCGGGGTCCCTAGTTACAGAAGAAGGCGCTCAAGCTTTTGTAAAGCTGAGCATTGATGCTATTAACGTAAAAGGCATATATATATATATATATGATTTTCTTCAGCCGAGCTGCATAACAAACCTCAGTAAGGCTCTTTTTCAATTTTTATCTAGGCTGTGGTGAGGAAGGGTGGCCGAAACTATAGGAAGTAATATGTGCCCTGTCATTTTACTTTCTATGTCAGGGTAACAAGCAAGGCTCCAACAAGAATTTGCTTCCTACTTGGAGTGAAATGATTTTTCAGGGAGTCAAAACGTAATTAGCTTTGCCAACTAGGATACTTTATGCTTTTTAAAAATGTTCTTTCTCGTTAAAATTCATCTTGAGATTGGGCAATAATATTATTAGAGTTCCTTCCTATGCCACTCCTATGCTGATCACTGATTTGAAAAGATATCAGTGGAGCTTTGTGGGCAGAAGCCGGGAGTTGGCTAATATGTGTTCATTGTTTCCCGTTTTTTTGTTGGGCACATTTTTCTGTTTTTAGGTAGTAAACATTGATAGTGTACATGTCTCTTGACTGTAAGGCTTGTTTTGAGTAAGTGTTGTCACAACTCACATGACAACGTAATGTGGATAGTAATCTGAAGCCAGGGAATTTTGATCAACATGTTAAGTGATGCAGTTATTCTGATGCAATTATCATTCTTACACAATTTATGAGAGGCATGTTCTCCTGGCCCTTGAATTGCTTCATTAAAGTGGCACATGAACTCCTATTGGCATTTTTATTGTCCCATTCCTTTTGTTTGCCATTATTCCATCTGCAAATATTGTATCCGGTCTGATTTTTTGACAGCCACATTAGTTATGAAAAGCGATATTTGTTTTTTGTAATACACATGAGTGTTTTTCGACTGGCATAAAGCACACATTTTTCTCTACACAGGAGTACATTTCCAAGCTACTGTGGCAGATCTTGAGATCTTGAACTGGTTATAAAGTTCTCTTTATAATCACATATACCATTTTTTTTTAGCTTATGTGTTTGGAAAAAGAGCTGTAAGATGCACATTGTACACAGATTTGTAAAGAATTGTAGTGGTTGGGAAGGGGACATTCCTTTCCAAACTCTTCGGAGATGGTAACTCATTAACAAGGCATGCTCCCATTGTGGTTTACCTTGTTAGTCAGTTGCACACATGGAAAATAAAGTGCGCACAAAAGGCAACCAGTTCCGCACTTGTAGAAAAATAATTAGAGGGAACATTGGTCTGGGGTATATGTTACTGAATCATTAAACGGTATTAGTAAAATACTAAAATTGTCCTAAGAAAATTATAGTTTCAGAAAGGACGACCGCCTTGCCGAGGTTTGTGTGGAAATCAGCAGGAGCTGTGTGCACAGTGCTCAGCAGATGCACCAGCCCACACAGGGGGCGCTTGAGGGGCAGCTGGTATTGCGGGCCGGCCCTCTGGCCACACCCTCCGTGGAATCGCCTCCCCTCACCGAGGGGACGGATGTGCGTGCCCCCTATGGTCTGGCCAGAATCGGCCTGGCATTGGGGGCACTTAAATAGACTGGGCTGAGGGGGGCAGGTCTCTCTTCCAGCCCAGGCAGCAGCTTGCTAAAGGCTTTTGGCAACTCGCTCGGGTGCTGTGAGGCAGGATGACTGGAAGGTCAGTTTCCACAGTAGCAGGTAATTTTCATCCGTTAGGGTGGGGTAATATGGCAAGATTGGCCAGGAATTGGTGGGAAAGGATTACTGTGTTTAACGGTACCAAGTTATTAATTGTGGCATTACTTTGTTGCTTCCTCGAGTTGAACTGCATAGGGTCCTCTCAAGTGGTTTAGAACTGAATACATGGATGTTCTTTCAGCATACCAGGTTGTCAATAAGGGTTTACGGTTCACACGTGGCTGCAGTGGGTATGCAATACAATTTTGAAAATCGGGATAGGCCGTGTAAGTGATAAGGGGATTTAATTTTAACAAGGAATGTGTGCAATGGTAGAGCAATTGTTTGTACTTTGCATAGCTGTTTAGACCCACCCGCTTCACGGTTGCCGAGGTTGCGTCCACAGGATGAGGATTCGCCCTCAAGTAACTGCAAACATGAGCGTGCATGTTTCAGAAGTGAAGGGAGACGGGAGCTGTTCACTTCGCAACGGCAACCGGGGCCACTGTTGGCTCCCCACACTGACTAGGGTCAAACATAACATTAGGAAATAGCTATGCAGCATTTGAAGGTTGAAGGGTAATACATGGTGGACACGTGGATGGGTTTGCATCTTATGTGAAAGCTGGTCGTACAGAACGCTATGTAGTAAGCGCCAAGTTCCCTGGTGGTCTCTCCGGGTCACTGCAGGGCTTGTACGTGAAATCAGACTAGTGTAAGGAATAGCACACTGACAGTGGTGCCTATTTTATATGAGGGATGCATGGGATGGCAGCAGGGTTGGAAAGGGTGCAGAAGATAATTGCACTCTGCACTATGCAAGGATCTGCACAATAGCAACATAGTAAAAGGGTGAGGGGTTAGAAATGGTGAGGTAAAACACACAGTTTGTGAGGGGACCTCCTGGAGAGGCGATCTGTAGTGTCGTTGAGAAAGGCGAGCAGTTGAGGGGTGCTTGGACCGCAAGCAGACACGAGTGCCAGGAGCGGGTCCAGGTGGCAGCGGAGATACATAATAAAGGCAAATGGCTGTTAGCAACCAGCAATGGGCTGCTGGTGCAGATGAGTGATTAGGGCAAATGGATACCCGGGATGCCCAGGGAAGGATGTGGGTCACCCGGAAGTAAGTACAAGAGAATATTTAAGTAAGGGTAGACCGCTCATCAAAGGGTAAAATGTCCGGGGCTAGGCTCAACACAGGGTTTGAGAGTTACTTCCCGAAAATATCAATGGGCCACCCAGCAGGTGGAAGGACAGGATCAACATGTCCCTGGTGGGGGGATGGAGAGGTGGACGTGCTTGGAGTGTTGGTTTGCTTCAGGAATAGGAGATTGGGCAATGAAGATCCATTAGATCTAGCTAAGGTTGGCGTCACAACAGTATGACGAGGACAACTAGGGGTTTCTGAGGGGTATGTTCGCAGCACTGAGAAGGCATGAAGGTGCTGGATGCCTGAGAATAGGGCAACAGGTTGCTACTTAGTGGGGTCTTTGTTAGTTGTGGGGCCCCCCCTCCCAAAGTGTGACAGTTACAAGGGTGGTCCCAGAGAAGGAGACACACTGCAGTCTTTTCGCAAGCTATAACCACTGGCTGCTTCAGCCAGGATGGGGGATACAGGCACTGATACCACTAGGGACGGTTGGGACTCCTCAACAACTGATGCAGGGGCCTTGTTCGCTCCATTGTCTAAATGGGAATGACTGAACTGGCAGTCGGATACCAGGGTGGGCCGTACTCGCAAGAGCGGAAACCAAAGTGAGAAGGCTCACCGGTTTGGAAATTGGACGTGGTGAAACAGGATTTTGGCAAAGTCGCCCGGGAAAGGACTATGTTTTTTTGGGACAGGCATTCTGATGGCCGGAGCAGGGCTGGTGCCGCCCGATAGGATGACTCTAAGAAAGCGACCATGTGTTTCCAATAAAATGTATTATGTTTTCAAATTCCCAGAAGGTCTCTGACTCATCTCATTATGTGTGGACAACGCATATGTGATATTACGCAGTATGGGGCCATAGTAGGGGTTAGCCTTCTATGTGCCCCCTGTATGAGAAGTGCACCCTGAGGGTGAGGTACAGTAACCACGCTCCACAGACCCATGGTGTGCACTGCACATCCCTGCAAAGCTCCTGAAGGCCGTAGTGAAATCTTGCCGGACATGTGAACGACACCCAAGCTCAGGCAAGAAAGAAGCCCAGACAGAACGAGGGCGGCGAGGATCAGCACTAGGACCCGGAGTGAGGGGCACCTATCTAACAGTTTGCCCAGGAAAAATGCCTTGCACTAGCCCTGTTCCCCTGCCTAAAATGTCCTCTGCCATTTTAAAGGAGAGGTGGCGTGGAAACACCATTGAATATTGCCCAAAAATATTCTCAGAAGGCACGTGCAGGACACATCCACCGTCAAATTCCACATAAAACATATTTGACATTACCAAAAGCGTCACACGGCTGTCTGATCCTCGGTGACAGCTTCGAAAGAAATGTAACGCCCCATCAGGAGTGAGCACAGTTTCTTAGACCGTGGCCCTAGTATTCAACTACTTAACATGAAAGTTAAATTCAATCAGTGTTTAACGGCACATACCTGTATATTCTGCTGTGCTTTCTAGCAGTTTTAGGAATTATCTGTAATTATTGTGACATTTTGCAAAAATATGCTAGCGGAGCAGGACTTTTTGGCGCGGCCATTTCGGCGCCGGCCGATGTGGCACGGCCGATTGGCAGCAGAGCCCGTTTTGGCGCGGCCAGTTCGCCGCGGGGATGTTCGGGCGCCAGGATGGCGCGTGTATTGGCATGGGAGGAGAGCTCTCCCCACAGTATCCCCTGCTCTCCCCACAGTATCCCCTGAGAATGCACTCCCCCAGCTCACCATCTACAGTGCCCAGGGGTACGTTCTGCACAGGGGCAGCGAAGGCAGTGACTCCAGGGGCGGGGGGTGGCGCTGCCATGCATATATGGTTCTAAATGCAAGAAGACCCCATGACAGCCCCAATAATCCCAAAAAAAGCCTGATTGCTCACACTTTGGTCAGGCTTGCTATAACTGGGGTGCAGCGGGGTGGCGATGTCGACAGTCTCCTTTGCTGGTGTTTGGGGGTGGGGAGCTCTTGGGTGGGTTTGCCGGGTTCATCTTCCCAGCCTGTGTGGGATGCTAATGGACATTATTCGTGCACAAGACCTGCATCTGCGATATCGATAAACACCACCTAGAAGCGAAAAGATGACTTTCCAGTACGTGCTACAGGACCCCCACCAAGCCTCTCCTAGGAAGGCAGCAAGCAGCTAGGCATCTTCGGGGGCTAGGGGTAACCCCAGAAGCGCCCACATGCCATTTGATACCTGAGTACCCCCCCTCACTAATTAAAAGCGTGCATATGCTTCCATCACGCTGCAACCAGTGCAGTCAAACTGCTCAGGCGACACCTGCGGGGAACCCATGTGCGGCCCCATTAGTCTGCACACGTCCAGGTGTTAGGCAGAAACCTGTGCAGTTCCCTTAGGGACCACTGCAAAAGATTTAAGACTACAGGTGTTTGGCAGTAAACCCACTTGGTAGCAGTCCCTACCACACAGATTCACTTGGTAGCTGTGGCTGAGCAGTCAGACTTCCCTCAAGAAGAGTTAGGCAGCATATAAAGTATACAAAATAGGTACAGAGATACAGTAGCACAAGCAAACACTGACCAGAGCTTTGGTGTAAAAGTATAAAATTATTTATTTAAAGCCACACTTGTAAATTGGCTAGCAATAAAGAGGTAAGTAAATTCAGCACACCGTCACTATTATATATATACAACCCTAATTACTTATTAGACAAGTCTTAATGAGAAACACCACTTATTTTCAGACAGAGGTGAGCGCTTAACATAAGATGGCACTCTAATAAGTTATTAAAAAGGGAGGGAAAAGGCAGAGTTATGGAAGCACACAAATTTCAATACTTTTTAAAAGAACCACAGTAAGGCAGGATAGGCAGAGTTCTACTGGAGAGCAAGGAAGTCAATTGCAAAGCCCACTCTTGGAGAGAGCAAGCAGAAGGGGTCCAGGTTCACACAGTGGGGTTATGCCCAAAGAGTCTTGTAGATAGTTCGCACACAAAGAATGAAATTAAAGTCAGGAAAAGTTAGCTGGGTTGTCCCAGGCCAGCCCAGGTTCGATGCTTTACTGTCACCCTGAACTATCTGTCGCAAGGGAAGCCAGGCGGGACACAGTACCTTAAGCGTGAAGGAGGCTCCAGCGGGGGCAGTTGTTCCTGGCAGCGGGTGCAAGTTGATGTTTCGTCCAGAGGAAGAGGAGGTCTCGCCGTGGAGGAAAGATGAAGGTCGTTGCACTGCCAGGGAAGAAACCAGCTGCGGAGTTCTTCGGTTAAAAGGTACTACCCTTCTCTTCGCGGTAGTGGTAAGCCGTGGTATTCCGGTTGCCGGGGTGCTTGGCACGGGCAAGGCGGCCACGAGATGCTCCAGGAAGGTGAAAAGAAGGCAAAACTGGTTATCCCCACCAGTCAAAGGAAGAAGACTCTCCGCACTAGAGATCTCCTCTGTCGTCGGGAAAAGTGGTGAGATGGTTCAGCAGGGCTCCACCGGTGGTGTCGTCATTGCAGGTCGGCTCAGCTTCTCCCTCCTCGGATTCTTAGGTCCTGTGGTGACTTCTGAAGTTCCAGTCCCCAAAGCCCTGCTTTTATGCAGCACACCCCCATTCACTCAGCCTAGCTGTCAATCGAACATGCTAAGTGGTAAGCCGGCCGGCTCACCACTTGGGCCAATCACACAAGAGTGCGACTTGAGTTGCCAAGGTAACTCAGTCCAGGGTGCCTAAACCCCCTCCCACAGCCCCTGTGGTACCCAGACAGATTGGTACCACTTTTGGAGGCTTCTGTGGAGAAGCCCGCCAAAAAGTGGAACAAATGGCTCGACTTGGGTTGGAGACACAGAAGAGAACACAAACGCCATTTTAGAATCGAGTTCTGGCAAAAAATACCAACCGGTGAATTAATATTAAATAAATAAACCGGCGGTATGTTCGAGGCTATAGGAATGAAATAATTAAAGTTGGTAGCCTCGAACAATGGGAAAATCCCATAGAGATATATTTGCGGTCGAATATAAAAAGTAGTATCCACTGCCACCAGCCAAAACTCGATCAGGGGGGACGGAGACGTGCCCCCTCGAACAAAAGACCCCGGGGCAATCGAATTGCCCCGACCAGTACGTCCACAATATGATGGTTTGTACTGGTTTCTGTTCATAATTTGGGACTAGTAAAGCCAATGGTGACTTTACATGCCCTGGGGGACAGTAGTCAATCCCAGGGTATGGAGTCTATGTTTGGGGGTCGCTACGACACCCCTGGGTTACGCACGGAGGGTGCTGTGTAACCCACAGCAAAAACACATGAGACCCTATGGAGTAAAAGACCCCATAGCCCATAAAACACATGGAAAGACAAAGGAACACCTCAAATCATGTCTAAGAGTGGGAGTAAAAGAGTCTCACTCTTAGTAGGAGAAAAAAATAAACCCCACAAATCCAGCAAAGCTGCTGGGGACTCACTAGGTTTGGGAAATTAGCCTTTACAGAGAATTCTCCCTAACACCAGGGATGCAGCGCTGTTTGCTTTGGTGCATGTGGTTAATGTTTACCAGGGAGCCCCTAGGTGTGGAGGGTGGGGACTGGCCCATCTGGTGAGATGTCCACACAGTGATGGGCATAATAGTAACGGAGTTAAGGAAGGCGTTGGGGCTCGCCATGGTGCGCTGCACGAGTACGCCCCCACCCTCGAGCATCCGCCCTGAAGGCACGTCCGTGTGGTTTCTTACTCCTTGGCTGGCCGTGGACCCACTGTCCGTGATCTTACAGAATGCACAGGACAGGTGTATAATGGCAAGTGGGTACCACTGCTCACCTGTTGTGGGGCAAGCTGGCGAAGACGCGTGCTAAGGGCACAGGTAATGTGCAGACAGTGCAGCAGTGTCCTGCTCTGCCTGGCACAGGTAGCAGTGCAGCACTGCATCGTTACAAGTTATGTAGAGTGCCCTCTTCCTGCAACTTCCGCGTCCCTGCTGCCTTCGATCAGGTCAGCGTGTGTGGCACTGGGGGCAGGTATGGGTGGGCTCTGGGCGGGATACAGCTGCCATCCACCAATAGTAGGCATGAGTGGGGGCTGGGTATTTTGTCCTTACCGTGGGTATGGTGCTGCCACGGCCACGCGAGGGCTAGTCAGCAGTGCTCTTGGTATTTAGAGTCCTCCCATGCAGGGAAGTGTGGACCGAGCAACCACTCCCCCAACTGTGCTCACTCTGTGTCACAAGCTGTGTGATCCTGGTGCATTTCCCGCTGTGCCCCAAGCAGCGCACTGCCCGGGCAGGGTGGTGGGCTGGCGTGCTGGCTCTCGCAGTAGTTGCTCTCGGTCCCGCAACCGCAATTCTTTTCAAATGCAACACGTTAACATCATCTGCCAACTTGCTGCATTTGAAAATAATTATTCTTTTGAATTTGGCGTGAGGGAGTTTAGAAGTGGCTGCAATGTCAGCCACGTCCAAACGTCCCTCGCGCCAAATCGACGGCGCCAGAAAGGCTTTTGCGCCAAAGCGGTCGCGGCAAACCGGCCGCCGAAACAGCGGAGCCGAAACGGGGTGTACCGATATGCTAGTGTTGTATCTGCTTCAGCAACGCTCACTTTGCCATCTTGTGGCCAAATCCCGAATTGCTTTTGAAGCAAGGAAAGTGTAAACCATGTTTAAAAATCTGCTTTATACACTTCAGAAAGAAACCGCCTGTTTTTTCCACTGCGACACCTCCCAAGGAGCCTGTTATTAACGCCTTTTTATGGCAGTGCTAGGAGGGTGTAAAGGCAGGAGAAGATCCTTGCATCCACTGCCTTGCACATTTGATGGTTGGCATGGAGTAAAGTACGGCAATCACACGTTGCCTGAAAGTGGCGGATTATAATCCAATCCGCCATTTTCGGATTTCAATTGAATGAAGTGCAATTTAGAAAAGTGTCGCTCCTCTAAGCAAAGAACCTTTCCCAATTTAGTATGGACCCAATCAGGCCCTAAATCTTTTTCTGGGTCAGATGTACATACTACTGCTATTACTTTCAGAATCAGATGTTTTGTCAGTCCTATGTCTCTTGTACTGAACCCGGAAGTGTTTACGCCAAAAACGTCCTGCCAGGTACCACTACACCATTCTTGTGGTCAAATGGGGTCTCTGCAGAATTTACGGATCTTTCTTTGTTCCAGATCTTTTTTTATATCCAGATAATGTGTGATTGATGTCTTCTAAGAGTTTAGAAAGTTCTGCACGTGGAGCACGTTGTGAAAGTATATTTTCCAAATCCTCAATACGTATTGGAGGTATCCTCAAACCTCTTGGTATACGTTTCGCTTTATATTATTCCCCAAATGTAAAAACATGGAGTTTCTGATTAACTTCTCTTCTAATTAGAAACTCTAATTGAATGATATTTCAACCCTGTTACCAGTCGTTGCTAACGTGCGTTCAGTGTCTTTAATCAAACTTCCTAACTGACACTACTCTATCCAGGCGTTAGTTCTCTGCAGGGATTTGGTTATTGCGCCTGACAGACACTGCGTTGGATTCACTCTGCTTTCTACCATGCTCACTCCCATCTCTTGGTCACCTACTCTCCCTTCTACTCCCCTTCCTCGACTCTACATACTTCTGCCTCCTATCACCAATCTTTCGTTTAGTTTGTTTATTTATAAAGCGCATCCGAACCCTCAGGTAACCGGGCGCATAGTCATGTGTACAGCAAGGTTACATATCGTTGCACAAGCATCGTATAACAACAGACAGAGCGTACATTAGTCCAAGCTCTGGGTGCTTACATACAAGAGTAGAATATACCAAGAAAAGAGAGGTATGTACAAAGAATATAGGATGAGGAATAATAGTTACAGTGGCTAATGCGGACCAGGTTACAGGTTGGTCCTGAGTATGCTGTAGGTAGAGTAAGCATTGCAACAGGTGTAGAGCGGCGGCTAGCAGGTCATGATGGTGTTAATCTGGGTGTTTAGGCTAATAGCCAAGATTTTACCATCTTTGATCCCACAGACGTCTCGCACTCGTATAGGCATCACCTCCAACCTTTGATGTTGCTTCTCTCTCCTTCCTCCACCTATTACTCCCGCCTCTGCAGTACTACTCCCCCCTCCTCCCTCCAAACACTACTCCCTTCTCAACACTTCTACTATCCCCTCCTCCCTTCAACTACTGCTACTCCCTCTTACGCACCTCTACTACTTCCTCCTCCATCCAACTACTAATCTCTCCTACAGGCTATTACTCCCTCCTCAACACTACTACACCTTCCTCCAAACTACCAATATTACTCCCTCCTACCTCCAACTCCTTATTTATTTATTTTGCATTTTTAAAGTGCTCACACAGCCCGGTGTTACAGAATTTTTTTGTTTTTTGTTGTTGTCTTAGTTGCATATTTATAACGCGCTTAAATACCCAGAGGTTTCTAAGCGCGGACCTGGGTATCAAACCTGTGTTGCTTTGTGTCGTCTTGCTTCCAAGGCGAGCACATTGCCACTGAGCTATCCTCCCGGGACAAAAAAAAACCTCCTTCCACCCAGTGCAATATGCTTTGCACTAACTCTGTACACACTAACGTAGGTGGGCATGCCACATGCACTGCTCTGTGAATGGTTAGGGGAAGAGCCTCTTTGGCTATTGCCTAGGACCTGACTGCTCGTGCACCGAGTAGTAACGGGGAAGGGCACAGAGCCTGCGCTTGGGTTTCTAACACAAAGCTACCAAGGGATGAAGGAAAAGCTCTTGGAGCAGAGCTGTATGAGAGCTGGACATGCCAATGGGTTGGGACTATGAGGGAGGGATGTGTTCAAGCTGTCTGATATTGAAGCTTGAGATACCAAAGGGATCAGGCAGATCTTGGGTTGAAATGCAGAAGCCAAGGCCCGATCGTATCTGATGGCAACTGGACACGAGATGAACCTGGAAGGGAACTTCAAGAGTCATACATTCAGAAGGAGGTGGTATGGATCAAGTGGAATTGATCTATTTGAAATGTTGGGTAGGGACTTGGAAAGGGTGAGGCTTAAGGAATAAGGAGACAACAAGGACACTTTCAGGACAATGCAAACTTATACGGGCACTGATTCAACTATGGTCATGTAATGTCCAGGGTCTGAATGCCACAAACACGAGATTAGGTATCATAAGAGAATTGCAGAAACATAAGCAAGAAGTGGTATGCTTACAGGAGACACATCTGAGGAAGCATGTGCAGTGATACACAAAATTGCAAATTTGCCAATCAGGGCTTTAGATGACAGCATTAGCCGCTGAAAGCCAATAGTTTATTCAAAGTATGTGCCAAAAATGCTGACAGTAGTCTGTTGTAGCACTTCCATTATGCAGTAGTGAGCTACAAGGAATATGCAGGCCTAGTAGGGGTGGTAGGTCACATTATGCATCGTAGATAAACAGGCAGGGCGAAGGCCCCAGCTCTGTAGCTAATTGACATTATTGGAGTGTTTGGAACATCATGGCACCTATATAGCGCTTAGATAGCCAATTTTAAGCGCTATGAACACTAAGCTATGAGTGCATGCCTTTTAGAGCTTGCTCACATGGGGTTAATTCATCTCGGCTTCTCTTAGAATATTCTGCCTTTCTAACTGTAGGCCTGCATGGCTTCGTAAAACTAATCTTCCTTTCTCTGGAAAGGCACTGATAAGACATTCCTGAGCTTTCGCGCAGATGGGCTCCAAGCAGGGAGGGGCACAGAAAAGGAGCACAGTGGAAATTCACAGAGTTGGGTTTTTCCATGAGCAAGCCTATATTTTGCACAGGGAAAGTTCTGGAACTGTGCGTCATGGACTGGCAGCACGAGATTATAAAAATGCATGCCCACATGACTCAGGTGGGAGATCGATCTGTGGACTTGGTTCGAGCAAGATGAAGTGTCCGGAATTTGTGGCTCTGTCGGCACCCTGCAGCGCTGTCCTCTGAGCGGGGCTTGTTACAGCTAGCTTATGAGGGCCAGGGTCTCCCAGTGCTGATTGAAGGGGCGTAAGACTGTGTTTCTCTATGTTTCTCTAAGTTCTGTGTTTCTCTATATTTTGCATTTCTCTAAGTTTTGTGCTTTGTAATCTTCTCTAACTTGAATCCCAAGATGTTGCTGAAATTCACTGTTTAGAATACATACTAAAACTTTTTGAAGGTGTCATTTGTCACTAGCATGAGTTCACTGGTCGGCACAATAGAACCTGTATTTTGTGCTGAATTGGGTAATTTTTGCTCCCAAGGGCTGGTCCCGAGGAAGATTTGCCCAATATCAAGACATTTGGTGGCAGCTTGTGGATTTGTGCAGAGCAGTGCCTTGCTGTGAAGTGACAAATTGTGTGAGAGAACACAGTACAGAGTGATGAGCAGGCGGTCGCATTTCCTTGGTGGTCTCACTGCAGCTCTGAGACACAAAAGACAGCAACGTTGTGTCGGCTTGCCGTGGCCGATAGCTTGTGTGGTTAAGACTCCCTTCAGTGAATCAGTCGTGACTGACTTATTGCTTGGGAATGGAGCCAGGGAGCACATGGCGATAAACAAGCGGGAAATGGCTTTGTTTAAAGCGCTCCGATGAATGGTCAAGAAAGATTTATGTTCAATTAGGAAAGAATTTTATCATGCGGTTTCCCCAGTTTAAAGTTGTAATTTGAAATGCAAAGTGAGACGGAGTTCTCAACTCTATTCTGTCATGAGGGCAGGAAAATAGTTGCGAGGATTTGATATGCAAATTGTGAACAGTAATTCTAAGCATTGACTCAGCCCCAGTGTGCTAGCTAGTGGGGGGCTGTAATGTAAGGAGGCGAAGGTTCGCTTTTTTTTTAAATGTATGCTTTTGAAGTGCTCACATTCCTGAAGATAACGTGGGAATGAGCCGTGTTTAGGAGAAAGCGTAACATCTGTGTTGAGAGCCTAAAGGGTTTGGTTTTCTTTTGGCAACTGTAAATTCCATGTGCTGGTGGTGCATTCTGTTTAAAGGAAACACACTAAAATGGCTACATTGCATTTTAGCTGTGCCATGCTTACAATGGGTGAGAGACTCACTTAAGAAAGTGAGTGAATGGTATTTGGATTTCCGATTTTTGTGTATTGATTTGGAATTGCAGAATCAGTTTGCAATGGTTTGGGGGGAAAAGTCAATTTATATTTTTCTAAATTGCCCCTAAATTGCCCCTGGAGTATTTTTAACTGTTCCCACGCTATACCATGGATTTGTACTGTTGCGTTATAAGTGATGTATATTTTGGAAATAGTGACCTGTTGACTGTGATACATGGTGAAAAATGTTGTTGGCACATTAACAGCCCACAAGCCATATAGAGTGTGGGTTGCTCTTGCAGGAAAAAAAAAACGTGCAGGGAGCTGCACTACACATGGCGTGTTTTAAATGCACTGAAATAAGTGGTTATATTCTGGCAATGGTACAACAGAATGAAAAATCTGTGTGTGATAAGACAGCACAAAGATTTAGTGGGTTGCGGGTTCTTTTGAAAGATCGCACATTGCATTGGAGTGAGTTTGTGAAGCCAAACTACAAGGTTACGAGGAAAAAAAAATGTATGCCTTTAAATGGGACATTGATCAGGTTCAAAACAGGCTAAAAGACGCTTTGACATTTTGCTAAATTACATGGAGTAGAATCTGATGACAAGAAAAAGTGCCTCTTTTGAAAATAAGAGTCTTGCTGTGTAGAGCTTGTGCCTTGAAGATAACTTTCACTGTCTTGGGCGAGGTGCGCGAGAAAACAAAACTGTTGGAGGAAGGCAGAAAAGCAGAATACTGCGCTCCTGTTCAGTGAAATGGTGTTTACAGAAGCTGGCAGATATGGGAGCTTTTCTGAGTTGCTGGAAGCAGTGCAGGAAATAGTTAATCTGGGTGAACTGTCTGAAACGAGTGCCTCCCATTGAAGCCGCCCAAGTTTATGAGTTATAGGCAAAGAGATAAGTTTGCTGCGTGCTCATGGCGCTGCCATGTGCACATGAAAGATAAACAATGACATTCCTGCATTCCATCCCCTGTGAGAGACACCGTCAGTGTGAGCAAAAACTGAGGAGGGGGGTGCAAAGACAGAATGCTGAAACAGAACTGAAGGCAATAATTGCTGTGAGTGAGAAAATGAAAAAGAGCGCAATCTACCTTACACATGATGATGTACGCATGCTGACACCGGCATGCAATAACAGAGCTGATCAGAAGTAAATAATTAGCCCAGTATCAACACTGGAAGGAAAACAAATGCTGCATGCAGAATGGGCACATCGCATCTGAACATTTGGGGAACCTGTGCATCTCTGAATGGGCTAAGAAAAGACAGCTGCCCATTTCAAGAGACATTGCCGTGCAAGCTGCATCCCCATGCGCCATGTGATGTGATGTGAAGTAAAGCGACATTGCCGTGCAAGCTGCATTCCAGTGCTCCATGTGATGTGAATTGAAGTAAAGTGCTGTGCACTGGAGAAGAAACCTCTAGGCGCTTTGAGAAGTGAAAATACACAGCTGGCAAAAATGCAAGCTACATTGCCAGGGCTGGAGTAACTGACAAAGACATTATGGTGTTCCAGATGTAAGCAAACTGACAAAGGTAGCCGTTTTGCAAGAGACAACATGCAGAGCGGGGCTTTGGAGTATAACATGAACACTGCACATTAGCCATGATCCAGAAGCCTCACGGCTTAGTGCAGAAATGAATAATTTGTTGAAGCAAATAAAGAAACTGACTTAGACTATCTCGCTCAAAGGGGTGGCCCAAGAAATCAGCAGACACCCTTTGGGAAAATGACAAGTGGAAAACCAGAGGCTTGAAAGACACTAGCTGTATGGAGAAAAATAAACAAAGCTGCTTGTGCAACTGCAGGCGGTATTGGACTGAAGGACTTTACCTTTGAAATATGGAGTGATGCCAGCAGGGCAACCTAAATCAAGATCATGAAACACTGGAAGTAAGTTGGCGCCTGGCATTCGTGATCGCTCTGGTGATAAAGGAAAGCATTGATCAATTGAGAAGTGCGACCTGGGTACTTATTATATGGCTTTTGTAAAAGCACAGATCAGTCTGAGGTACCATCGACCAACTAGGATCGCATTGCACAAATGAGTTGGTGATTAGGCAGTTACACCCCGTATGGTTGAGTGCAAATAAGCCCCCAATAACATGCAGAAGGGTGACAAATAATTGTGGTAGCAATGATAAAGTGTGTAGTTACCTGATGAGACTTCTGAAGGTTGGGGTGGTGTTAAGGGAAGGGGTGGATAACGCTGATATTGTAGTTCTGATGACATCCTAACGTGAAGAATAATGACATTGTACTTTTGATGAAATCCTAACATTTCTGTTTGTATTTTGCCTAGGCAAAAAACCAAGACAGTTGCGTGCCATGATTGGGGTAGATGTGTGCAATTTGCGGGTGACACTGATCAGTCAAGCAGACGCATTCTCAGAGAAAGCGAGTCACTGCGAGATGATATGTGAACTTTGAACCTGTCCTGCACCGCACTCAATGCTGCTAACATGCATGACGCATGAGGACATTTGTTCTGCAACCTGCGAAAGGTGTCCAACAGAGTAATAACTTTTGCTGAACTGGCACGGTGCAGACTTGGCTAGTTATCAAATATTTGATGCTGCACATTCAAATGATTCAGTTGCTGGAAATAACCTGGTTGATATGTTTTGCCTTTCTTGTTTAAAGGACTGTGGACAATGGGTTGTGGACTGTGACATCATGCACCACAAACAGCTGTGTGACACAGCACTTGAATGCTAACACATTAAAAAATTGTTTTTAAATGCATTTTTGAGATGAATCTGAAAAAACGAAATGTTTTGCTCTTCCAACTGAATTGCTTTAACCAGAGATGTTTTGCCTTTTCTAAAACTTCTACGTTGCACGTAGGCAGGAAAATGATTTATGAATTGTTGGGGCAGCAGGATTATGCAAGCAGGAGCGTAATTTATTTTGAGATAAAATGAGTGCGTACACCAAAGTCAGCTGTGCGTTGGTTAAGGTCCTTAATTTGAAGTAATGCTGCCAAGTGTGTGAGCTCTAATTTGAGATGGTAACCTTTGAAACACTGGATACTTTTACAGCCAGCCTTAAGGCGGGTAAATGAAACCATGACTGACTTGATATTTGATTTTATGACAGTGTGTGACACGGTTTTTGTTAAACCAACCAGTTTCATGTTTTTTGTGGGGACAGCTGTCTCCAGCACACTAATGCAAAGAGTCACCTTTTGATTGTAGACATTTAGAATAATTCTTTGGAAAAGCGCTACAAATTAGTATCCACATGGAATTGCTAGCGTACTGGCCTGGCACATTGTCGGGCATCTTTTGTCACTGACTCATATGACTGGTGCGTATGAAATCTTAGGCCCAAATGTTTCAGTGAATGGATCCAACGATTTGTTTTTCTGACCAAGAACTGCAGCAAGTGTTCTCGCCAATATTTTATGGACTATAATTTGACTAAATGCATTTCACACAATGGTGTGATGAAACAGCCACTGCCGGATGGTAGTATGGTGTTTGTATCTAAAACTAATATTGTATATGATAGGCATCCCACTTGGAGAAGGGTATTCTCCAAGTCACACAAGGTAGACACTGTGAACATGTTAGATTTTCCAGTAGTAAGGCAACATTTAAATTGTAGGCTGGTAATGCACACCTCTATTATTACAGTGATACACTTAGACATAGATTTATCACGAGGCAATGTTTCCTTAGTACTACCAAGCTGCTACAAATGGAGTCCATTTCTATGGCCCATCACAAGGTGCGCGTAGCTAGGGAGCTAGATTCATTAATTGCGGGAGCAGCGGGGAGTAACAGGAGCTTTATACGCTTTTGACATAGAAACTGTGCACAATAAGCTAGCCACTATGGATTCTGATGCCAGCTCTGCTATAAAACCTCTGGCCTAGTGGGGCCCATTGATACGCCCAACACTGCTACAAGTATTGGCAACCACTGGAGATGGCAGAATTTTAGGTATGAAGACATTTTTTCTGCCATAGGGCAGGTCAACAAGACTGCTAAATACACACAATGCATTTTATGGCAAACATTGTTAAATCAGCAGGTGTTGGCTTTTCACTCTGAGTGGGGGCGACCATCCTCAACACACTGGCACACAGAGCTACAGTTACCAGCAAACATATGGATCAAACCGCTTGCTTTTGATTGCATGAATAACACATGCCATGCTGTAATGCAAATTAGTAGAATTGTTTTTATTTTGATAACCTGGTGCCCATGGGTTCACCTTGCTCATGAAAATTAGATGGTTTCTGGTTGGGTTCCACATACATGGGGGAAGTGTCTAATCACACAGCCCATAGTCACGTTTAAATGCCCTGGCATCAGGGGGAGGGTAGGCCCTTAGAGTGAAAGGCTGCCAGGTTTTAGAATTGGTAACCATACATAAATGCAATAGTGCATTGTAGATTCGACTACACCGGATTGCCTTGACATTCTAACTGCATGCTGCTTTTTAACTGACAATCAGTTATACAATAATTATTTAGGTATTTTTGTGTAGGCCAGGTTTCGGCTAGAGTAAATGTCCATGTTCACTTTGTGTAGGTATTTTTTGTGTAGGCCAGGTTTTGGCAAGGGTATATGTCACTGTTCACTTTGTGTACATTTTTGTTTAGGTAGTATTTTTACTAACCTTTCATGCCACGCTGACTAACCGCTAGAAGATAGTTTGCTTAAACCTCTTGCAAAGCCCCAAGGTCTTTATCACTGCACTACATACTATGTTGATGGGTATTAGTCAGCATTGTCGCACACACTTTGAATAGGGGTGGAGTGTAGTGATACACAAAATTGCAAATTTGCCAATCAGGGCTTTAGATGACAGCATTAGCCGCTGAAAGCCAATAGTTTATTCAAAGTATGTGCCAAAAATGCTGACAGTAGTCTGTTGTAGCACTTCCATTATGCATTAGTGAGCTACAAGGAATATGCAGGCCTAGTAGGGGTGGTAGGTCACATTATGCATTGTAGATAAACAGGCAGGGCGAAGGCCCCAGCTCTGTAGCTAATAGACATTATTGGAGTGTTTGGAACATTATGGCACCTATATAGCACTTAGATAGCCAATCTTAAGCGCTATGAACACTAAGCTATGAGTGCATGCCTTTTAGAGCTTGCTCACATGGGGTTAATTCATCTCAGCTTCTCTTAGAATATTCTGCCTTTCTAACTGTAGCCCTGCATGGCTTCGTAAACTAATCTTCCTTTCTCTGGGAAGGCACTGATAAGACATTCCTGAGCTTTCACGCAGATGGGCTCCAAGCAGGGAGGGGCACAGAAAAGGAGCACAGTGGAAATTCACAGAGTTGGGTTTTTCCATGAGCAAGCCTATATTTTGCACAGGGAAAGTTCTGGAACTGTGCGTCATGGACTGACAGCACGAGATTATAAAAATGCATGCCCACATGACTCAGGTGGGAGATCGATCTGTGGACTTGGTTCGAGCAAGATCAAGTGTCCGGAATTTGTGGCTCTGTCGGCACCCTGCAGCGCTGTCCTCTGAGCGGGGCTTGTTACAGCTAGTTTATGAGGGACAGGGTCTCCCAGTGCTGATTGAAGGGGCGTAAGACTGTGTTTCTCTATGTTTCTCTAAGTTCTATGTTTCTCTATATTTTGCATTTCTCTAAGTTTTGTGCTTTGTAATCTTCTCTAACTTGAATCCCAAGATGTTGCTGAAATTCACTGTTTAGAATAAATACTAAAACTTTTTGAAGGTGTCATTTGTCACTAGCATGAGTTCACTGCTCGGCACAAAAGAACCTGTATTTTGGGCTGAATTGGGTAATTTTTGCTCCCAAGGGCTGGTCCCGAGGAAGATTTGCCCAATATCAAGACAGCATGACATAGTTCGACTGGCTAGCAGAGACATCCCATACACTACCACACTAGTCTAGAGGTCAAAGGGGCAGGATTGACAATAATAATGCATCCCTCACTGTGGTTCAGTGTAGTGAGAGTGAGGATAGATCTGGGAGGGCCTTTCATCTTTGTTGAAGGAATGATAAAGAATCAAATGTGGGCTCCTGGATAGAGTCCTCCAAGTATTGGAAGAGTTTTGAGAGGGGAGTGGAACGTGGCTGGGGTTATACATCTTATAGGTGACCCAACAAGAGAAAGGTCAGGGGGATTTGGGACTCCAAAATATGATGCTTTGACCAAGCATGTGACCTCTAGATTAATTGGGCTGGGACTGACCAATGTGTGGAGGTATCTCATCTGTCTGAAATAAATGACACATTTTATTCCCAGGTGCGAAAGTCCTATTCACACTTTGATCACATTTTCACATCTCAGGATGGTAGAGGGATTGCAGGATGCTAATATCGGGATTATCTTAATATCTGACCTTCCTCCTGTTAGATCATTGTGGGATAGAACGGGCCGGCATTTGGAGAAGTATGTGGTGCTGTATAAGGGGTTTTTAGGTATAAGAAAATAGAACTTAAAAGTACAGGTCAGGGGTAAAGCATTTAACAATCAATATTTTTAATTATTTAAGACCTTCATAAAACAAGTATTAAATCATAAGACATCAATTCAAAACATGGGTCATCAAAAGGAATTTTTGTCACATATAGCCATTAAAGGGCTACCCTTTAGTTAGTTGGAGCATAGAAAAAGGGCAAGAAAGGGATAAATCATTGTTTACAATCATTAGTATTTTGGCACACAGGGCATCAGCTAGGGCAACATAATTCAGTGTGTGGGACAATTGCGCTGTCCTAGCCACATTCCCCCCAGATATTTGATGTGTAACGGACCTCATATAAGGCCATGAAGGTTGGTTGGTTCAACTGTCGCCTCCTTCAGTGGGAATATTTCAGATTTTTTAGCGTTGAGTTTTAGGCCGGAGTACTTGCCAAAGGTTTTGACCGCTGATAGGACCTTCCCAAGCGTGCGTTCTGGGTTCTTTAAATATAATAGAATGTCATCGGCATACAATGTAATAATTTCCAGTTTGCCCTCCAGCCACAATCCGTGTGTGCCGTATTGGGCCCTAAGTATGTCCGCAAGGGGTTCTATCACTAGTGCAAATAGGAGGGGGGACCGTGGGCAGCCTTGACGGGTGCCCCCTAATAACTCCAGTAATTTAGATAAGGTGCCATTGATACTTATCCTAGCGTAGGGGCGTGTATAAAGAATTTTGACCCATTTAAGGAAGTTAGGGATGAACCTATAGTTTCGTAGGACCCTGAATAGGAATGGCCAGTATACAGTATCGAATGCTTTTTGCATGTCCAATGCGACCGCCACCCCTTGTGTTTCCTCTGGTATTGCCGTTAGAATCTTGTAGCAGCGCCTGATATTTGTTGTGGTGGATCTTCCCATTATGAATCCTGCTTGGTTCTTATGGACCATTAATGGGGTTAGCCAAGTGGCCAGGATTTTCGTGAAGATCTTGGCATCAGTATTTATTAATGACAGTGGTCTGTAAGAACCACAGTCTTCTGGTGGTTTCCCTGGCTTGAGCAGCAGAGTAATGACCACTTCTCTAGTAGGTTCGGGTAGTTCACCTTTTTCTAAGCCTTCTGTCCATACAGCATATAGCTTGTGTACAAGGAGCTGGGTGAATTCGTTGTAGAACTCAGCCCTGAGGCCATCGGTGCCTGGTGCTTTCCCATTGGGTAGCGCTTTTATGGCTTCAGATATCTCCGCCTCAGTGATCAAGGTTTTCGAAGGTCTCCCTAGTGGTGCCTGCTAACAGTGTCGTTGGTATTTGGGATGGATATTGATCTATTTCAGCATCAGTGGTGTTGCTTTGTGGGGAGTATAGGCGTTAATAGAAGTTGTAAAATGCCCCTGCAACCTCTTGACTATCCGTGGTCACAGTGGCATTGTTTCGCGTTATGCATGGAATGCTCGTCGGCCTGCTTTCCCTTCGTACCATCCTGGCCAGCAGTCTCCCAGGGCGCTCACGCTGCCCATATCGCTGTTCTGCTGCAGGAGTGTCAAAGTAGCAGATCTCGTGATCTGCTGCCTCTTTGAATTCGAGCTTGGACTTGATGTCCAGCCTCAATTGTGCAGACAGCGTTTGTGCATACCGGTTCTGTTTGTTGGCAATATCTGTTCCACGGCGCTCTAGGTCCCTCCGGATATCCTTCAGGACACCGAATTAAGTGGACATCACTGTGCCTCTGATGCATACTTTGAATGCTTGCCATAATACCGCTTGGGTAGTCACTGAACCTTCATTGATGTCGAAGTATTCCCAAATGTGTTAAGCCAGCGCTGTCTTATAGACCAGGTCTTGTAACGCTGCTGGTTTAAACCTCCAAGGAGGTCTGTTTATAATGATCTCAGGGACACGTAATAACAGTATAGGTGAGTGGTCAGAGTATGTCCTAGGATACATATGTGTATCAGTAATCCAGCTTAATGCCTCGTGGGATAACAGCCACACATCTATTCTGGAGTGCATATCAAGCACCAAGGAGTAGAACGTGTACGTCCGTTTGGTGGTGTTTAAGGAGCGCCATGCGTCCCTGAGGCGCAAGTCAGCCATGTGGGTGTGTATCATTTGGGCCACTTTGGTCAATGTCCTCGGCTGATCCCATGTGCGGTCCAGATGTATGTCAAGGATGGTGTTTATATCGCTGCTGCATACCAGGTGAGCCGTGGGGAATTTCGCGAGTTTCCCCGAATAATGTGGAGTAGAAGCCGGGGTTATCTATATCTGGGCCGTATATATTGAGTAGTACCACCTCCCTGTTGTGGAGGGCGCCATGCATAACATATCTGCTCTCGGGGTCACATTCTGTGTCGAGACATGTAAATGGTATAGTTTTGTGTATAGGGGTTACCACCCCTATAGCGCAGCTAGAGTATGATGTGTAGTATTGATGTGGTCCCCAATTAGGGGCAAGCTTTCCGTCTTGGTGTGGTAGTAGGTGGGTTTCCTGCAGAAATACTATTCTTGGGCCCAGTCTAGCGATATATACCATCATTTTCCTTCTCTTTATCTGGGATCCCAGCCCTCGGACATTCCAGCTCAACATAGTGATATCCTCTTCCCTTGTTTTAGCCATCTCTCGCTTGTTTATATGGTTACGCTTAGTACTTTCTGTCTTTGCCATGATTATGTCTGTGTCAGATCTGTAGGGTATTTTGTGTAGATTTAGGGCCTAGCAGTATTTTCTTACCACCAAAAATAAAAGTACTTTTAGCAATAATCACTCCTTGTATTTAGATTGGGTTTGGTATTATGGTGGTATAGTGGCTATGCATTATTTCAGTACACAGATACATTTGGTTGGTATACATTTCGTTGTGGTATAGTGATGAGCATGATATTCTGTTCTACTGGTGGTCCCCAATATACAAAACCCTCTTTTTCTTGCTTGGTCTGTTCGTGTGATCACTAGAGAGACCTTGGGCCTACATTTTATGGATACCACAATTTTCACATATAGCATTCACCAACCCCTGTGGTATTATCACTAATTTATTTACATTAATGAAATTATGTTTCCATGGAGTATTCACAATAAGGTGGTAATATCATTAATTTATTAACATTAGTGCGACTATGTTTCCATGGAGTATTCTCAATAACATGTGGTATTATCACTAATTTATTTACATTAGGGAGACTTTGTTTCCATAGGCATCTCTCTGCTGATTCATATACGCTCAGCAGACTGTTGCATTATATTCCACTCAGAAGCCACACATACATACCCTGAGTGGAATCATGCACACAGCTATTTATAATTGCTTATAACATTACTTCATCTGCATAGGAAGTTTGGCACATATATCACCTAATAACCTCCCCTTTCATTATGTGATATGGGCTAAATGCACCAGAGAAAGACAGAAGCAAAAAAAAAAACCTTTACACAGGCTGTGATTTATAACAGTTTCATTTCAAAATAATACATTACCAGCTTTGCGAGGCAGTCTTTTCTAGAATAAACAGAAGTGAAACAAGTGCAAAAATATAAGGCATTTCATTTTACCTTTGCAACAATAAAAAGAACAGTTATTTAGATGGCAACATTATAAAGTGGCATTTAAACACAGGAGAATTCCCTATCGCTACACTGCCTGTCTAATAATAGATCATTCGTCTGGCAGTCACAGCAATCTCACTCCATTTGTATATTTACCAGCAATTTGTAGCTTTTCGGCACGCAAAGTCTCCTGCCTTGTCGTCTTTGAGCAGTGACCCAGGGCTCTTTTTTTTTTCTTTCTTTAAAGCACCCAGTGAGGACCTGCAGTTCTCAAGCCGGTGCCAAGTGACTAGGAAACTCAGTCTCTGAAGGTCAGTGGTCCAGCTCCTCACAGCAGCAGAACGAAGGCGACCTCACTGCAACTCCGCAAAATGTCTTCTCCCTCTCCTTCTCCCCGAGCTGCTTCAAGAAACATCTGTTACAGCCCCTAAGGTGACATGTCACCAATCAAAATACACAATAGTCTACCCTCCTTCCTCAACAATGGCTCACTTTTACAGTAAGCAACTGTATCTAACTGATTTCCTGCTATTTGAATTTTGCTTCCTGCAAAGACCGTGAACAGAGCAAAGAGAGAGGATAAAAAAAAAACCTGAACACACGTTTAAAATGATTCTCAGCCTGCCTCATTTTGCATATGGAGAACACATTATAATGTTAAGGAGTTAAAATCGTGTTAGTATTTGTTAATCAAGTTAATTAAGTATCTAATGTTTCTCCTGTAATTGAGGCATTTCAAGTATTGAGAAAAATGGTGTGCTTTAATATAAATATCCTGTCTTCATATACCTGTCCATATGTTACCCTGGCAACACATGGCTTGCTGTACCACCTTACAGCAATAATGTGGTCCCATGCAGTGGCGCTGCACTCCAAAACACGCTAAATTATACTACAGATCCCGGTACCCGTGTGCTTTTTATTATAACTCCCTATTTCCCCAATGTATAACCAAACAAACGTGTCCTGTTTACCCCCCCCTCATAATTACCCGAACTTTAACTATGCCCTTGACCCCTCCCCTTACCCTCCCATAACTTGATGTGCACCTGCTACAGTGGGTACTGCGGCGACATTCCAGGCCGCGATTAATATTCTTTTCACTCCTGGCCAGTTCTGCTTGTTGTTGCTCGAACCCATTATGAACAGTGGAAGTGCGCTCATCACTAATATCTTATTTTAAAAAAAAAAAAATATTGGTTTGTTAAACAATATAACAATAAAGAACATAGCTCACCCCGCGTAACCTTCAACTCGCCCCCCCTCCCGCCCCTCCTCCCAACATTCCAAGACCACTTGCACTTAATTCTGTGCAGACTTCAATAAGGGATCTGTCCGAGCCGCCTGTGTCTCCGCTGGAGATAACTTCTTCTCTCGGATGGAATAATGTCACCGTGAGCGCCACCCATTGCTGCAGGTCTTCGCTGCTGTCTATTCTCTGCCTGCTTAGTGCAGTCTCCCAGGCCCCTGTTTCTGCAGCTGCCCATTTTCGGAGGTCTTCCCACCATAACGCCGCACTGGGGCTTTGTGGGCTTTTCCACCGCATGGCGATGCACCTTTTTGCTAGAATGTACATCAAGTCCTTCAGTTTGTTCAGTGGCTTGTTCTTTTTTTGTTTCTTGTATCTGCCTGGGATGCACGCCTTCGGAGACTGTACGTCCAATGTGATATCCGTCTCAGCTACCTTAGCACCAATTTGCGCCCAGAAGGATTGTGGTGTTCGACATCCTCAGAACATGTGGGTCATCCCTGCGCAAGGCTCGTTACACTTGGGGCAAGTTTTGGCGCTAGCACCCTTGAATTTAGAGATGACTGCGGGGGTGAGGTAAGCCCTGTTGATAATGTAAAACTGTATAAGCTGCAATCAAGCGTTTCTGGACACTTTCTTATGGTATTGCGTTATGGCGTCCCATTCTTTGTCTTCGAATTGCAGCCTTAGCTCCTGTTCCCATCTCGCTTTGCACTTGAGGTCCTGCCTAGTCGTGCAGTCCAGCATTGATTCATAGAGCCTCGAGGTTTCATGACCTCCTTCTGCCGCGCCTAGCATGTTCTCAATGGCCTCTGTTCTTGTTTCGTGGTTCTCCACCTATGCCCATCGTTTAGTGAGTTTCGTGACAACAGCTCCGTGCAGAAGAAACTGCCCCTCTGGCATCCCAGAGATCTTGTGCAGCTCGGTGAACGTTAAGATGCCCTGGTCGCTTACCATGTCGCCTAGCGTGGCAATCCTATAGGGTTCCCATATGGTTCTTATTGCTGCCAGGCCCCTGGGTCTGGTTGCCATAGTAGCTGCGATCGGGATCTGAGGGGAGTATGGGTCGTTTATCCTAATGGCTTTGCAAGTTCGTTTCCAGATCTGTATCCCCAGCTTTATTAGGTAAGGGTAGTATAGTTTGGTCTTTGGCATGGTCCAGAGTAGGTCCCTGAGAAGTTCTCGGGGGGTAGCTGGTTGCATGAGACGAGTGTCTGTGGTGATTTCATCTGCCATCCATTGGATCACATGCTTCAGTTTGCCCGCTAAGTAACACAGTTCAAAGTTGGAGAATTTCAGTCCTCCCCAGTCGTAGGGTCTCTGTAGCACTTCCAGCGACACTCTGTGTCTCCCGCCCTGCCACAGGAATCTTCTGCAGATTTTATTGTGTTCCCTGAAGAACTGTTGGGGGATGTTGTAGGGGATGTTGGTGAATAAGTGTAGGAGTCGGGGTAGTGCCACCATTTTGAGTAGACTCGCCCCCCCTGTCACTGAGAACAGTAATTTGCCCCAGAAGTCCATTGCTTTCTCCAAGCTATCTTTTGCTTTAACTGTGTTGAGGGTGTGTTCGGTTTTTGGGTCTCGATGAATGGCAATGCCTAGGTATCTGAAGTAGGTGGGTTCCCATTTGAATGCCAGTTTGGGGAGATTTCCTACACTTGCTTTACTTAGGGCCGCCAGGGGGAAAAGACATGATTTATCATGGTTGATTTGGATCCCTGTGCATCTCTGGAACCCTTCCAGGGTTTCGAGTATGTATGGCAGTATGTGTTCGGGATCACTTAAGTAAGGAGCGTGTCGTCTGCATACATTGAGACCAGGTGGGTTACTCCACCTATTTCTATGCCCCCGTCCCAGTATTCTTGCCTCAGGTACGCCACCACCGGTTCAGCAGCTATGATATATTGCATAGGGGAGAGGGGACATCCCTGCCTTGCGCCTCGGTGAAGGCGGCCCTATTCCCATTTTATTCATAGTGGCATGTAGCCAGTTGCATCGTACTGAATCAAATGCCTTGGTGGCATCCAAGGATGCCACTGCGCTTTTACCCGGCCTACCTTTGGTGCTGTGTATGACATGGGGCAGTTTGCGTAGGTTTTCCATGATGGTACGCCCAGGTACATACCCTGTCTGGTCGTGATGGATCCGTTGCAGGATCACTCTCCGCAGCCTCCTGGCCAACAGTGCCGTCAAGATCTTGTTGTCTGGGTTTAGCATGGACAGGGGCCTGTACGAGCCGCAGTCATTCCCATCCTTCCCGGGTTTCAGGAGTGATATGATAACTGCCTCTCTCATAGTGTCTGGGAGTATGCCTTTCTCATACACTTCGCTATACACCTGGGTCAGTAGAGGGGCTAGTATGTCTTCATAGGTTTTATAAAACTCTCCTGGGAGCCCGTCGGTCTCCGGTACCTTCCCGGATGGGAGTGACCTGATGGTGACCGTGACCTCTTCTGGGGTGATGGGCTCGTCTAGAGCCTCGGCGATCTGCTCGTCTAGCGTGGGCAACCTGATGATGTCCAGGACATCGTCAATCTCGGTGTCATGGGTGAGGGGGGGTTGGTATAGAGGGTTTGGTAGAACCCAGTAAATACCGTGTTTATCTCTGCCTGCGTGTGTGCCACCGTGCCATCGGGTCTATGGACCTGACAAACGGGCTTTCTAGGGGCTTCTCGTTTATAGAGCCATGCTAGTAGCCTACCTGGCTTGTCGCTTAGGGCATGACTTCTCTTTGTGTGCTTAGCGTAGCTGAGTTTCCCCAATTTTTCCCAATGCGTAAGGCAGGCTTGTTTGAGCTCCACTACTTTTTTAAGGTGGGCCGGGTCTGAGGAAGCCACGGCTTTCAGTTCCCTCAATTCATCTTCAGTATGGGTCAACATGGTTGTTACGAACCTCTGGGCTCCCCCTATGTTGGCAATCATTTCCCCCCTCATTACCACTTTGTATGCCTCCCATGCTGTGCTGATGTGTTGCACGCTGTTTTCGTTTATTTGCCAATAGTCTACTGTGCTTTTTCGGATATGTTCGCTGAAGGCACTGTCTAGCAGGGCTTCGCTTTTTAGCCTCCACGTGGGTACTGGGGGTCTGGGACCGAGTATCGTCCAGGTGGTTATAAGTGGGGAGTGGTCAGACAGAACTCTAGCTTGGGATTGTGTCCTCAAACGAGTCTTGGTGCTCCTCGCTCACGAATATGTGGTCTATTCTGGTGTGTACGGCGTGTGGGGGTGAGTAGAAGGAGTATACTCTTGCCTCGGGGTGCTTCTCCGTCCATAGGTATCTAAGTGCGAATTGTTGTACAAGCGCTTTTAGTATTTTGGCCGGGGGGAGGGGCGTGTGTGCTTACTGCCAGACCTGTCTTTGCTGGGGTCCAGTGTGCAATTGTGATCTCCTCTCCATATTAAGATGCTATCTCTGTACGGGCCGAATCTGGTGTATGGTGAGCGAAAGAAGGCCATGGCGTTATGGTTGGGGGCGTAGGTGTTAATCAGGCTTACCTCTCTCCCCTCAATAGTGCCGTGTATCAAGGCCATCCTGCCCTCATCTGTTTTTGTGTGGACCAATTTTATGGGGATGGTGGTCACGATCCAGACGAGGACTCCCCTGGCATATGTAGAGTATGTGGTGCCTATCAATGTTCCTCTCCAAAGTTTGTGCGCATTCAAGTGAGTCTCTTGTAGGAAGGCAATGCCTACCTTGTTGCGCTTCAAGAAGGCCTTGATGTGGTGTTGCTTGACATAGCTATTCATGCCCCTGACATTCCATGTCATAATCCTGATTTTATCCGCCATGGGTTTTGCGTGTTTGGGTATCCTTGGGTGGTGCTCGGGATGTGTCCCTTTGTAGGTCCGGCAGCTTGGGGCGCTTTGGGTGGTCTTGGTTCATGTGCTCATTAATCCCTAACTGGGGTCCCTGGATCCAGGTTCCCCTTCCCAAAAAACATGAACTCCCCTGTAACAAAACAAGTCTAGCGAGGTTCCCCCCGTTCTGACTATCCCGTTTCCGCTCCATTTGACCTTTAGGTCTCTTGGTGCCCTACCGGCAGGTTCAATGTACCCTAACTTCTTCTGGGGGTGGAAGTGGGTCCGCTTCTGTTACTGTTGGTGTGTGACAGTCCGATTCCAGTGTAGCTCCTGGGAGGATCAGTATTGCTGCATTGTGTCGTGTTTCAGAGACTGTGTGCACCCTTCCTTGGTGCCGGGTTGCTAATGTCACTTTGCTGCTGGGTTCTGCGGTTTGCCTCTCTTGTCTCAAGGTCGGGAAGCTGCTCTCTATCCATCCACTCGTTAACTTCTACTGGTGTGTCGAACAGGTGCACCTTGTTGTTATGTAGCATTTTTAACCTAGCCAGGTAGAGGAGCATGTAGTGCAGGCCTGCATTTTTTAATCTGGCTTTAGTGTGGATGAATTGGGCTCTCTTCATCTGGACTTGGAAGGTGTAGTCTGGATATATCGTTACTTTCACAGTGTCTCTTTTAATGAGGCCGCCTGATCGCGAAAAGGCTAGGATCACCTCTCTATCTCTGTAGTTAAGCACTTTTGCTATTATGGGTCTGGGTGGGGTCCCCGGACGCGGCTGTTTGGTGAGGGATCGGTGGGCTCTCAATGGTAAAGCCTTGTGACAGTTTCTCGGCCCCTATTTCTTGTAGTAGGAGATTTTTTATGTAGTTGGTGGGGTCGTTCCCTTCGATTCCCTCTGGGAGGCCTAGGAGTCTGACGTTATTTCGGCGGGCGTGCCCTTCTGCCTTGTCAACTCTATCTTCCAGGTTTTTCACCTTCTGCTCTAGCGTGTCCACACCCCTTAGGATCTGGGATTTGGCCTCTGAGTTCTCACCGGCTTGGGTTTCTAGCGCTTCTGTCCTGCTTGCTAGGGGGTGAACGTCTTGCCGTAGAAGGTTGAGGTCAATTGCTACTGCATCGATTTTGCTTTCCATTGTTCTCTGGAGGGTTTTTATGGCTTTCATAAGTTGCGAGTTCGCTGGTTCCTGTGCGTCCGTCAGCGGTGTGTCGGGGCCGGTAGAGTGGGCATTGGGCTTAGCCAGGCCTCCCGCCGTGTAGGTCTCCATGGTGGTCTGTTTCTGTTTGCTTCTGGTGCCTTTGGTTGTCATTACTCCGAGGGTGGGCAGGTCCGGCAGGCCCCTAGCCACCTCTGTGCTGCTGGCCGTGGTGCGATACTCCGGGATGGCACAGCTGCTGTGTGCGCTCTGTGGTTTCCAAGTGCTGATTATGTCTTCCCTGCTCCCTGGGCGTCTTACGATGAATTCCCGGGCTGCCTGCGGCGTTGCTGGCCTAATGTTCACTGTTGGTCGCTCCGTGGGCGCGGGACTGTGCCACGGGTCTCTGCTTGCCAGGCGTCCTGGTCCCAGTTATGGCTACTTGTGTGCTGCACTGAGGGGGATGTCCCAGAAGGTCCCGGGCACTTTGTCCAGGGGGGGCACTCTGCGGGTGCTCCTGATTTTATTTGCAGCTCTTTGGGTGCTTTAGTGAGCTGCAGTGGTTCCCCGTGTGCAGCCCGCTGTTTGTGGTCTATTGTGCCCCACGGGCTGCGTGCTGCGCTTGGATGCTGCTCTTGCGTGTTATTTATGTGGCTCCAAAAGGATTGTCTCTAGCCATCCCCTGTCGGCCACGGGGTGGAGGCAGGGGGGTTCTGCCCTCCCCGATGTGGGTCGGTACCGCTTGCAACTGGGCCCCCTCTCCCTCCGGCCCCTCACCTTCTGTCTCTGTTGCATCTCCGCGCTCTTCCTCGCTCCGACCTCAGGCTCCTGCCGTGCTTCTTCTTCGGCCGGGCTCGCTGCTCACCACCTGGTTTCTTCCTCTCGACTGCTGCGGGCGGTCGCGTTCAGGCTGCCTTCTCGCTTCCTCCTTGGATGTACTGGCGCTGCGCTCTCGGTGCCAACTTCCCCGCGGGACCGGGGGGTGCTGGGCTGCGAGCCCCCTCAATGCAGGGCCGCGGTCTGTTGGTGCAGGAGCCTCTCGCTTGCTCCTGTTCCTCCCGTTGGCTCTCACCAATGCCCTCTGGTTCTTCCGGGCGTCCTCTGTTCCGGCTCGGAGGACAGGGCACTACGCGGCGCGCCGTTCATTTGGCAGGCGCCATTTTCAGCTCATGTCCGCCTCCGCTCCACTCGGTGTCTCTCCGTCTCAGAAGGTCACATCTGTCCTAACATTCCTATGTAGATGCCCCAGGTGTTCAGCCGTAGTTAAGGCAAATTTCTGCTGCTTGGGCAGCTCAGAACCGCAGTTCTACAGCCGTATCATGGACACATCCAGCGGAGCTGTCTGGAAAAGCGTCCCACTCACATGGCGGTTAGCCACGCCCCATCACTAATATCAATAGTTCAACTCTGAAACATTAATCCTTATGGAGCACCCAAGCGGGGGAGCCCTAGCCTCCTCAGCATTGTTCCTTCATCTTGATTTTTCTGTCGTGTACGATTGACACTTTAGGAGTCCTCATTTGTTGGCTGATGAGTTGGTAAGGGGATATTAGCTTTTACGAAGTTCGCTGCCTCCTCGGGCAATGTAAAGAAGTAGGTTTTATTCTGATATTGTAGCCTTAACCTGGCCGGGTATAACATTGCATAGGGAATGTGTCGTTCCTGCAGTAGCTGCTTGACCCCGGTAAATAAACGTCATTCCTGCTGTACTGCCATCGTGTAGATGGGGAAAATGCGGATAGTATTGGCCTCCCATCTCAGATCTTGCTTTTCCCTAGCTACTTTCAATACCAAGTCTCTGTCTCTATAGTTCATCATGTGTGCTATGATGGGCCTCGGGAAGACTCTGGGCTTGGGTCGTGGTGCCAATGATCAGTGTGCACGCTCCACAATGAACATAGGTGACCATCCAGGGTCCCCAGGAGGTCTCGTAATAGGTTTTCAACCACCTGCTCCATGGGTCCCTTCAAGGCTTCTTCCGGCATACTTATTATGCAAATGTTATTCCGTTGGAATCTGGCCTCCAAGTCTTCACACTTATTTTCAACCGTTCCCAGTTCCTTCACCATTGTTGTCACAGTGTGTTTTACTGCTTCCAGTGTGTCCTCCATATTGGTGATACGGGTCTCGGCTTCTGTGATGCGATTCGTGGTCTTCTCCAGTTGAGTTTTAATAGAAGCAACGTTAGCTATTATCCCATCCGGTTTCTCATTGAGAGAGGTGAATCCTTGTTGCATAACCGTGAAGACTGCTTGCGGGTCCATTGCAGGTGCAGTTGTGGCTGGTTGTGTTTGCAGTATTGATTCTGTAGACATTGTGGCCCTTCTTTGTCGCTGTTGTGTATGTTTCTAAAGCACCTTTCCCCTTCTTTGGACCGAGGCCCTTGGGCATCGCCTTTTGGTTGTCCTGGGCTTGTCCTTGCGAGTGTTTCTTTCTGGTGTGGTCCGTTGCACTACCCCAGGGTCTTGTAACCCACAACGTGTTTGATGAAATGGGGTGTTGGGGTTGAGAGGGGTGTTAATCCGGTCAACACAGTGTAACTTTGTGTTTAACGTTCCACCCGCCATGCTTGTATTGCCTGCTCTTTCTTGTCGACCGTTGTCAATCTCCTTTACACTATGAACGATTATGATATATTGTGGTTGAGACCAATGCACTGTGGGTCTTGGCTGAGTCTCGGTGAGTCCTTTCTTAGACCCGGAAATTATCTGTTGTCCGCCCTGGTGGTAGCGTGGGTGTATCAGGGCCCGGTGGTATTAGGAGGTGATTCACTGCACCTTGAAGTTGTCACCCTCCCCGCGTTCGTGATCTGTCCTGAGAATGTAACTAACAGTTGCCGAAGGGGTGGGCGTTTCTGGTTGCCCCAGTCCGAGGAGGCCACTATGCTCTTTGGCCACTGCTGTTGCTGCGTTGACGCTATAGAGGTCTGTCCCCGGTGCGAGGCTGTCCCTATGGAATGTCCTGTATGTCCTGTATGTGAGGCGCAGGTTTATATGTGGGGGGGGCCTCAATGTTGTTATCGTAAGACTCCTCTTTTAGCCTTATGTTACTCCGGGTGGTAGACTTTGCAGGTATGCTTGAAGCCTCAGCGGTACTGGATACGAGGGCCAACCGCAGCGGGTTCAGCTTGGGGAGGGGTGCCTTTATTGTCTGTGATAGTGAAGTGCAAAGACATTTATTTTGTCCATGCCCTTTCAACAATTGTTTTCCCTGGGATCTGGGATCGTTCACCCCGCACGGGTAGAGGGCAAGGGGGGATGTCGGCTACACTCCTGTTACTGCTGCCAACGCCTGATGCTAGTGTGACCCGGCCTTCGGCTTTGGCCGTATTATGGTGTGGGTGGTGCCACGGGCAGAACCACATTCTTCTGCCAGTGGCTGACCTTCCGCGGACACCCCCCGATCCTGAAGAGTTTATTTGGGCTGATGGAGTGGTGGGGTGGGCGGCCAGCAGAACACCACGGGTTGTGGAGGGGCCCTGGGTCAGGACTCCCACTGCCCACACCCCCTCACCCTACCGTTCTATTGGTCACTCGTAAAGGGATCTCCGCTGTGGACTGTGCCCCGTCTCGCCTCCTTATAGTAGAAGGGTTGGATCTGCAGGCGCTCGACGGTGTTCGGAGCGCTCGCGACCTTTCAGTGTGCTGAAGCAGGTCCCAGTGCTCAGGCGTCCCATCCTCGAGTCTGCTCGTGGCCGGGCTCCTCCCCTGGCGGCTCAGTGAGGAAGGGCTGGCCTCCCACGTTGCTCACGAGAGTGTGCACACACAATGTAACTCTCGCCGTGAGCCACGGTTTCAAGCCAAAGTTTGCATAAATGTTCTTGAGTACTTGCTGTTTATCTCCACCAATTTACGGGCAGAACCGGCTCGTTTTAACGGTGAAGCTTACATTACGGCCCGGAATGTCTCAGGAGCTCACACGGGAGCGGCCATCTCACTGTGTGCGCAATAGCGCCTCCTGGAGAGACTCACACTCTTGAGTTGAAGTTCAAACCCACGCTAACATGTGCATGCCACAATGCAGAGTCCAAATGTTAAAATTCAGAGTGCATACTCCTGGACTCTGTCCTTTTTTCCTGCTAGGATATAACCCAAAATCACTGTAGGAAAAAAGCACACATGTTCTAAAACACATGTGCTTCTCTCAATTGGATCTTCTTGTATCAGTCGAAAAATAAATAACACGCAAATGGCAAGATTCATACATGAGAAACATTATGTATACATTTCTATTCTTGAGCAAAATAATTATGAGTCTTGAGCAAAAAGAAAAACTAAATATTATTTTTTAAAATATTTTTTTAGAATATCTCTTTTTTTATCTTGGTCACCTTTATCTTTTTTTAAAAAAATGTTTTTAATTGATCTGTTCTTTTTTTCTTGATTTTCGTTTTTTAAAATGTGTTAAGAACACTTTTTACTTTAAAAACATCTTTTTATCTCTTGATCACCTTTCTCTTTTTATCCTTTTTTGTTCTCAATTCGCGATCCATTATTGATTTTTTAAAAAAAAACATATATCCACCAAAAACAGACACATTGGCTTCAATCAAATGTGAACACCAGTAATCAGTTTGTGATGAGATTCAATTTGTGATGAGATTCAATTTGTGATAAAATAGTCTGTGATAAAAATGGTTTTTGGTAAAAAATAAAAATCACACAGAAAAACATTCTTGGTGGAACTCCTCCATTCTGGGACTTCATGGGTCTTCTTTCGGGGTAATCATATCCACATCTATTGAGGTTATCATCTTTACATCTTTTGGGGTCATCATCTTCACCCCCTTCTTCGGTCCAGGGGGCTTTCCAGGGGACTCCAATCCAGTGGTATCCTCCAGGGATCCGGCGCTCCAAGGATCTGGCGCTGACGGAGAAAACAATTATTTTTCTAGAGTAAAAAAGAAAAGACAACTTAAGTATCAAGCAAATCAAACTTTACTTTTGCTTTCTCACTAGACCATCTGAAACCAAATTTAGTTATGCACACAAATGCAAATTATAGAAATAACATGCCATGCAGCCTAGCCTTTTTCTGAATTACTTCTGAAAACAACATGAAGTAATCACACTAACATCACATGGTATTTTTCAGATAACAGCCCCAAATACAACACTCCTTTCTCTTGTTTATCTATTTGTATTTTTGTTCACTAACTTGATATATTTATTTTCTTTTTACCACTTTCAATCTCCTTTTGATATCTTCAAACTATTCACACCTAACCACTTGCTATGGCAAAATCTCTAATTTTATTTTGTTTTTTTACTCCCTGCTAGTTTCAAGCTAGTTTCAACTCGCTCTAGTCTTTTCACTTCATGTTTTGGGTGAAAGGGCTTAATTTAATTAACATGGACAAACTGTTCCACTGTTAATTCTCCCTCCTTTTTAGCAATTGTGCAGACCACAGGTGAAACCTTATCTACAATTCTATATGGCCCTTGCCATGCTGCAAGAAATGTAAGTTTTTATATTTCCCCTTCCCAAAATTAAACTTGTAAACCTGGTCTCCTATTTCATATTCTCACAGATGCCTTCCTATCATAATATGTCCTTGCACCGTCGGCAGCCTTTCCACATTTTGCTGCACAAATGCAAACGCATATTGCAAGTGCTATCTCAATTCCTCCACATATTCATGATTTGTGGACGCATTTACAAGCACCTGTTCATTTGGTGTTGTGGCAGAACCATTTTTATTCCCGTCAATATTTCATGGGGACTGAGTTTCGTTGATTTAGAGGGCGTCCACTTGATAGCCATTAGTACGAATGTACGCCACAAAACCCAACTAGATCCTGCTTCAGCTACAAACATTTTCAACATATCAACATATCAACTATCGATTTGTTGCATCGTTCGACTCCTCCTGAAGAGGAGGGCCAGTAAGAAATGTGTAGCTTTCTCTTCACACCCAAGATTTACCATATTTTTGTCATCGATGCACCAGAGAAATGACTTCCACAGTCTGACTCTATTCTATGAGGTAAACCAAATCTTGAAAAAAAAAGTAAAGTGGCCGCCGTTTGCATACCGCAGTCTGGAGCTAGAATGTGCTTCACCAATTTGGATATTAGACAAGTGATTGTCAGCATGTACTTGTTTCCCCATGCTGATCTTCTTATGGGCCCGACATAGTCGACTTGTAAATCAGACCATGGGCGTGTCAAGCACATTTTCATCAACAGTGCTCTATGAGCCGGTGATCTGGTCTGAAACTGTGCGCACACTAAACACCCTCTGGTGCAGAGCTCAACATCTTGGGACATGTGTGGACAATAGGAGTAATTTTCCTATGTTTTTGGTTAACCTCTGTGTCCTGCATCATGGGCATGATGTAACATCAATCCCTGAAATGACAAAGGCACTACCCATTGGATTTGGCCCGTCTCAGATTCTCTAATCATCAGTAACCTAATTCTCTTTTTGTTTTTGAATAGCACTCTCAATTCCTCTTTCCCTTTGCAGTCCTCTTCAGTCAGAGGATTTTGTTCTGCGTCTAGCAAATGGTTACAAAATAGTCCTAGAATTAGATCTTTCTTTTGTGCTTTGATCACGTCTTGATCTGGAGTATCAAAACTCCATTGTGCCACTGGCAGTTCAACTGCTTATGGAGTTTTGGAGCATGTTATCGCATCTACTTGTATTTCACCAAGCAGGTGTTCAATAAGAAAATAACTCCCCCATTACAGCTCCAATTTTGGCTAATTGATCTGCCTTATAATTTCCCTCCTTATCCTCACCTGGTGTTTCCAAATGAACACGTATTTTCCTCCAATGTAATATCACATCATTTCCTGACAGAAGCTTGTCTATAGCCTGAATCATCTTGCCATGTTTAAGTGGTTTCTTGTTATAGGTAAGCATGCCTTTCACTTTCCAGCCAGGTAAATACTATTTTGCGCATAATCAGAATCGGTTACTAGAACTATTTCTTTGAATTTATTTTCTACCGCTGTAGATATTGCCTTATAAATAGGGGGCAGTTCTGCCACCTGACTGCTTCCTGGGCCTTTCCTCATGCTTACTCTTGGAATGTTGTTGTATTTACACCATATGTTTCCTATTCCTGCTACAAGCTCTTTTTCGGTATCATTCTCTACATGGTATGCACATCCATCTACATTCACAGTTGATAAATCCTTACATGTTTCTTCATTGAATGCGTTGTATGGAGATTGCTCAAATTCGCTCAAACTAACCTCCAGCTCTGTCATCAGGCGCACAGACAGCTGCACAATCATGCAATTCTGCTAGTCCTTGAGCAACTGGGCTCTTTTTATTTTGTCCATACTTCACTTCTACAGGAAATCCCTGAAGTGCTTATGTCCAGGTAGTCATTCTTGACCGGGCCAAATTCCCTGATCTGATTCTCTTACTTTGCACAAATTGTAGAGGTGGTTGATTTGTTTCAATAATCACCCGCTCCCCTTGAATTATGGGGCGGAAATGTTGTAACACCCAAACAGTGGTCAGAAGCGCTTTTTCGCATTCACTAAATTTGATCTCTACCTGTGACAATGCTTTGCTAGCACATGCAATGGTTTTGTTATTTACATCATGTTTTTGATATAACACTGCAACATGCATTGGCTACTGTCTCACTTTCTTCCTTTTAACATGTCCAGGGTACGCCCTGTTTCAGTAATCTCGTTAAAGGTTGTGTAATCACTGCATAATTCTCAATACATTGCCTGTTCTAACTTGCCATTCCTAAAAAGCTCTTTAAACATTTTCAAATTAGTGGGATCTTTTAGTTTATGATTCGTCTCCACTTTTTTCTTTTGTGGGTTTAACCCATGCTCTGTCACTTCAGGACCTAGGAAGTGTACCTTTTTCCTACACCGCTGTGCTTTCTGTATATATACTTTTGCACCAGACTTCTGTAGCTGACCAAGCAAATGTCTAATCTCATTATAGTGGCTTTTCAGATCTTCATTTTTGATTAGCACATCATCCACACACACTATTGTCCCCCTTTCAGCTGCATCCGAGAGAGTCTTGCTCAGGAATATTCCAAACTAACTCCCACTATTGATATACCCAAAAGGTATCCGGGACCACGCATATAGTGATTTGTCAAAAGAAAATGCAAACACATTTTGAATATCCTCAGCTAGTGGAATACACCAGTATTCAGCTGTAGGTCTAATGTGGTAAATACCTTTGACCCGTGAACCTGTGCAAGACCCTGATAAATAAATGGATGGGGGCACCTTGAAACAGGTACCTTTTTGTTTAATTCTTGTAAATCTGCACACAAGCCCCATCGGCCATTATGTTTTCGCACACCTATTATAGGGGTATTTGTGCCCTGAATAGGCCTAATGATTCCTCTAGATTCTAAATCTTTGTTTATTTCACAAATACTGGTTCCCTGCCATATCCTTCTGGTAGAGTGGCAACATACAAATCGGTCAACCCACAATCATATGCATCTTTGGCAAAAACCTGTTTGAATTCCCTACATATTTTTGTCAATTGGTATTTTCTTTTTCACTTGTGAAAGCATCTGCAGCTTGAATTTGCTCCTCTACCATTTTAGAAAACTCTGGGAAGTCCTGCAAAGGAGGATGCTCTGTACTTTCCTCTAATCGTGTGGCAGTGTCTCTTTGAAAGGTGGCTACAATAAAATATTTTGGAATATGGACCTCCATTTCAATATTCTGCTTTTCCCTTTTAGATCCACTTAATCAAATAGGATACAATCATCTTGGTGACAGCACACTATTTCACTTGGCTCATAAGGGTACACAGAATGAACTTTAAATATTCCTTTAGGTTTAGACTCTAATAATTCTGGCAACTCACCCTGTGCACTCACATAGCTTTCAGGAATGTTCCCAGTCACTGGGTTACACCATATAGAGACCTCATAGCACATAGAAGTGAATGTCTAGCACTAGAAATGCCCACACTCCAAGACGCCATTTTGTAATAGGCCTCAAACGAGGCAGTTCACAGACCCATGCTGCTTGTGTTCCCCATTCACAGAGCCCAATTTCTACACTGCTTTTGAGCTCCGCTTGAGCCTTGTTCCCACAGAAGTCCATTTCCCGCTTGTCCTCAGTATAGCCTTCAGGAATGTGCACAACACAGAGCGTGAGACAGTACCAGGCTGTGGCACGTCTATTCATCTCCACTAAACTGCCATTGAGACTCTAACCCCCACCCAGCCAGTACGGTGCTGACCGCACATTACTAACTCAACCCCCACACCCCTCGCTCTCTGATAAGCATCCGACCCCCAGGTCCTGACCTCCATAAAGTACCCACCAATGATCTAAAGCCCACATGACTGTATCTTTCCCTAGCAGCAATACACGTCTCAAGTAACATGAGATACCAAGAAGGGTAAATCACAGATCAATCCCCAGAGGGCTGACATCAGGTGCGGGGACTGCAGTGTCAATGGAGCCCTGAGTGTATGGGTCAGCATGACTGTATCGTATCCTCCACTCTCCCTGGCACCCCTTTCCTGTGCCGCCCAGGTGCCTGCCATAAGGAATGAATAGCATGTTTCAGTTGTTTAGTCTAGCTAGGAAACAGTGCATTTCATGCTTGCCCGGACCTTACACACAAGGATGAGCCCAGCTGACCCACGTGAAGACAGATCGACAGAGAAGAACCAGCCAATTACTGCTTGGCATCCCCTATGGAGGTATGGCCCCACCCCCTCCATAGGCTGCAACCCCCACAGTATCCAACCACACAGGTGTAAGCGCTAGAGACCTCAAAGTGGCATTATCCACTACACACACAGAATTAGCTAGATTACGTGCAGCTTGTGAGCAAGCAAGGGTAGCAGAAGTTCCGATGCTGCCCCCAGATACCCCTCCCATACCTCCTGGGGAGGAGTGGAAATCTGGGGACTTTTTGTTTAGGATTGACAGCGCACCTATAAGAGCAGTACATGTAGAAAGAGAAGGGGAGACAGATAGACTGGGGTACGAGAATGTAGGGTCGGCAAGTGGGCATGAGGAATATTGGAGCGATTTCGATGACACAGAGGAAAGGGCTGTGGGAGGGGCTGAGAGACCACTCCACCACACCAAGGGTAGAAAGCTTGTGGGAAAAGGAAGATTGAGGGAACAGTTTGGGAGAATAGCGTTAGTAAAGAAGAAGGGAAGTGGTCTGAAAACAGGGAAACTTAAAACGAAGTTGAACATGCCCCTAATTCACAAAGGTGCAGGCCGCCCCCATTATGTCCCATGGGCACAAATGGGAAAGAACAATCTTTTTAAGTCCCTCCCCCCACTGACTGCGGGGGCGGGGAAATTGATTTATGCATTTGAAAAACACACACCTGGGGTGCCCCTTGCAATAGGGGACATAAACAGTCTGTTGTTATCAGCAGTGGTTGACCAAGCAGAATCTGGTGTGGGTGAAGGCAAGGTACCCGGGAGTGACACTGAGTAACAATTCTCATGATGCGGCATCATTCAATAATATCAGAGCACGACCCTGGGATGCACTGCAGAGGACCTTCCCAGACACCCCGAATTTACAATCAATAATGCAATGCACAATGGGGGATGAGGAAGATACTGCGCAGTACATTCTTTGGGTTCAGGAGCTGTGGAGGGCAGAGACGGGCAGTGCTTGGGATCAATCAACATCCTTGTTTTACTTTATTGTGAAACGTGGGCTCCCAAAGGAAGTGCAGAAGGCCCTTGATAAGATAGCAGGGGTGGTAGCAAAGGGCCGGCCTGAGATTCAAAGCGTCATAGTACACCATTGTAGGAGGATCAAAGAACGTAAAAAAGAAACTGTTCAAAGACGACAGGCCGAAGAAGTGAAACTAGTTCAGAATAAACTGGTGAAAGTAGCTGCGGTATCAGTAGCGCTGCCCTCTGAACAGACAGGAAAAGAGGGGTGTGCCACTATCACCACACAGGCAAGGATGGCAGTGGTGTGGACAGACAATGGACAAGGACAGTGCGGAGGAAATTAACGATACGCAGGTCCCAAATGGCAAGGAGGGCTATCAAGAGGACGAGGTAGGTTCTGAGGGCAAAGAGGAGGGGGTTTCGAGGACAAGGACAGAGAGGGGTGGCAAGGACAGTGCTGGTCATGCAGTAGGTGGGGTCACTTTGCCAGTGAATGTCGTAGTAGACCGGGAGGGAACTACAGCTATAATCAACCACCCTACAGAGGGCCCCACCATGGGAGCCCACAGGGACCTATCCCAGGGTCAACAATGATTCAATACGAAATACACCAAGCATACACTCAGTTACCTCCCTAGGTCCCAGGCCCATATCACCATCCACCACAACAACAGGCCATGCAACAACCCCAGGGGCCGTCCCAACGCACAGGACGAGGGAAGACGGCACCCTTTCGCCACTGCACCCAACGGTGCCGCTGCCCCCTACCAAGGTGCGACAGTTGTGGGAGGGAATCCATTTTCGTTCCCAGGTACAGACACCTATCCTGACTAGGACAGTCCACAGGGAGAACTTGCGTGTCCAGTACTATCAATGACCTTGCATCCAGAAGAGGAACCATTGGTGGGGGCACAGATAGGAAATAACTAATTCATCTTCATGGTAGACTCGGGGCTTCGAAAGTCATGCATAAACGAAGGTGACTTCCCGTTATCAGAAAAGACTCTCGACACACAGGGATTCTCTGGGGCTGTAGTGAGGGCTACATATACAGAAGATTTAGATGTCAAAATTGTAGGGAAAATTGTTAGACTACCAATCCTCTACTACAACACCTCCCCTGTCAATTTACTGGGTCAGGATTTGCTCACCAAACTAAACATGACAATATCATTCACGGAAAGAGGAATTGTCTGTGCAACTCCGGGCATGTGCTCCCTCTGGGCCATGCTAGAGATACACACAGTGGCCAATGATATGGTAGTGAGCGGGATACCTGTGAACCCAGATATGTTCATTTATGGTATTAGTGTGCTTGACAGATCAGTACCCCAGATTACCAGGAAAGAGTGGAGGGTACCTGTAGATTTGGTTTTCCGACCTGTAGCACTCCCTGAGGTGTTTGCTGGCACTATCTTGTCCGTATAGTTGGAGGGGTTACTGGTGTCTGGAAAAAGAATTGTGGTACTGGGAACCGATATCCATGGGTGCCAATGGCGCAGTGTTATGTATTGATCCCAACATACCATTGAGAGAACTCACAGATGAGGATCTCTTTGAGGATGGAAACAACGATGGAGAAATACTATTGGAGATTTGTATGCCAGGTGAAATTATGGTGCAATATCGAAAGGTACAGAGCCCCCTCATGGCAATTGTTGGGGGTCCCCCCCTTTCTGTGAAATTGATCTAGCACAGATTCTCCCAAACTTATGGACCACAAACCCACATGATGTAGGGATGCTAAAAGAAGTGACCCCAGTAAGAATAGCACTGAAACCAGGCGGAGTGTTACCCAGGGTAAAACAGTATCCCCTGCCAAGAGATGCAGAAGAAGGGATTCCGGAAACGTTACAGGCCCTGTTACATCAAGGGATTATCGGGCCTTCCACATCACCATGCAATACTGCTATCTATCCATTCAGGAAAGCCAGAGGGGGTAGTTGGAGGATGATCCAGGACCTGTGCCCTCTTAATGATATTGTACACAAGGAGTTTCCTCTCGTTCCCACCCCTGGGTGGGAAGTGATATGAACACCGTTGCTTGCCCCAGGGGTAGTGTGAAAGCCCCAGCATCTTTAACAGAATTTTACACGGCCATTCAGGTGCCCAGCATGTCCATACAATATGGAGACGACCTACTGATCTTCAGGGACAGTGAGCAGAGCTGTTGAAGGGACTCCATTGCTTTACTCCAATTAGTAGCCCAGAAAGGATACAAGGTAGATAAAAACAAACTCCAGTACTGTTTACCCAAAGTGCTCTACCTAGGGCAACTCATCTCCAAAGATGGCAAGAGAATAAGACCGGATAGGACTGCCGCAGTGTGTGCAACTCCCAAACCAACAACAGTGAAAGAAATGCACACATTCTTATGTATATGCAATTATTGCAGAGCATGGATTTTTCACTATGCAGCGTACACCAAGCCAATCCTGCAAGGCATCAAGGAGGTGCAAAAAGAAGGAACGAGTATTCAATGGACAGCAGAAATGGTGACTGCTTTCATTGACCTAAAAATGTAATTTCAACAGCCCCGATTCTAGAGACCCCAGATTATACCCAAGAATTCTATTTGTTTTCACATTCAAGTGTCACCCTCATGACTGCAGTACTGACACGAAAAAGCTCCATGGGACACAAACATATGGCCTATTACAGCAGCACACTTGATTCTGTCATACAGGGACAGTTCGCCTGCAAACTAGCACTCGTTGCAGCAGCCTTCGCCACTGAAAGAAGTTCCACTATCGTAATGGGATGCTCAATAACATTGTACGTTGAGCACTCCCTGTTTGCAATACTGCAACGATCCAAATCAACTTTGACTACACAGAGAGCATCTGCATATGAATACATTTTGTCAAGCCCAAATATTCATGTGGTGTGATGTAGAACAGTAAACCCAGCCACATTTCTGACAGAACCTTGCACAGCAGAAGACATGCAACAGCATGATTGCGCAACGTAGCAAGGGGAAGGGGATGATATTCCCAAAGTGAAAGACAGTGCCCTAGAAGAGGGGGAAATACTTTTTGTCGATGGGTCAGCGTCAAATGATCAGGAAACAGGTGAGAAACATGTTGGGGCAGCTATAGTTAGATTAGAGGAGGGTGAGTACGAAACGCTCATCATGAAACGATTACCAAGACATTTCTCTGCACAAGCAGCAGAACTTGTGGTGCTGATCGAGGTGCTCAGAGCAGCAAAGGGATGTTGCGTTACAATTTATTCAGACTCTGCAAACGTCACCACCACAGTGCACACAGGTCTCTCTCGGTGGAGAAGAAGAGGGTTCCGGAGGTCAGATGGGTCCCCAGTGCACCAGGCAGAGTTACTGAATGCATTGATCATAGCACTCGCAGAAGCATCAGTGGCAGCCATATTTAGGTGCTTAGCTCACACTCAAAACACAGACGAAATATCTTTGGGGAACGCTGCAGCAGACCCGGCAGTGAAAAAAGCAGCATACCTTCCAATACAGAATACATCCTAATGAGTACAACAACACCACCCATCTCAGATGCATACATAACGCTCCCCATAGCGAAGATCACTGAGTTGAAATGTCGAGCACCCAAAGAAGAGCAGGAACTGTGGCTCAAACGTGGGTGTATTCAATCACCCACAGACCTCTTCTGGCGATAACAGGCAACAGGAAAAGTTGTGATACCTGCCAGCTACTATACACTGCATTTGAGCCGCTGCATTCCCCAACCCACTGTTCCCAACAACACATTGCTGCTGATCTATAGGAAGATTGGTTCATTCCGAATTTACAGGAGCACCTGACACGTGTTCAGCACAGGGATGACATTGAGAACATTACAGGGCACACTGCCCCACCCTGTGGGCCCTTTCTGAGAGCCGCACATTGACTATGCAGACATGGGAGAAAGGTGCAATGGAGCACGATATTTGATCTTGGTGGTGTGCCCTTTTTCACGGTGGGTGGAATCAGGCCCATGTGCCCACCCTGATGCAAAATGTGCTGCAAAATTCCTAGTTAGGCAGGTTTTCCCATGATGGGGAGTGTGTGATGTCCTGCGATCAGATAATGGGACTCATTTTTTCAATTAGCTGTTCAAAGAGGTGACAAATGATGTGTTCAATTTACCACTCACAAGCAAATGGAGTGGTAGAAAAAATGAACAGCCTCCTCAAAAGTAGATTGTCTAAACTGTGCAACACCCTCAAGAAAAACTGGGTGTACTTCTTACCCCTGGCATTATTCCAATTGCACACACAGCCCAGCAAAGACCACCACCTGTGCCCCCACAAGATAGTGACTGGTCGATGCATGCAAACACCGCTGTCACCATTACGAAAAGTATCGGACACCCACAGAACTGCCACCATTTTAGGAGAAGAATTTAAACAATACCTCACACAACTTACACGCACAATTATATATATTTCAAAACAAATTGCACCCCTTCACAGAAACACGAGAAACTACAACCACTCCTACCGACACTTCCCCGATCCAACCCTTGTTACCAGGGAAATGGATCTATGTCAGCAGCTTCATCAGGAAGTGGAACACACCTCAATTCCACAGACCCTATGAGGTTGTATTTTCCACCCCGCTTGCAGTAAAAGTAAAGGGGCTTAGACATTGGATACACCTGTTTGTTTGTTTGTTTCATTATTTATATTGCGCACCAGACCCAGAGGTATTCTGCATAAGAGCGTTGTTAAGCTTAGGTTACACAGTGTACAGAAATAGATACAGCTAGGGTTACAATGCTGTCCCTCTCAGATGTATGCAAAACACCAGACAACACCACGCAGAATGCACCGACTGAGACCGACCATAATACCTCAGCATAAGTAGCACTATACCAGCCTTATCTGTGCATGTGAAAGGTGGTAAGAAACATGCATTGCTGCTAGAGCACAGGCTACAAGAAACTAAAATCTCTCTCTTGCTCTCTCTCTCTCTCTTTTATTTTTCCTTCTCACCCCTCCCTCTCAAAACCACCCCGTTGTTTCCCTCTCCACAGGTGCAACAAACATGGAGATGACACTACTGTGGAACACATCAAATGTAGATAGTAGTAGGAGTAGAATGAACGTTTTGAGAATGTATAGCTAAATTTGTGGATTGCAGTATGTAGCAATTTTGTTTACTATATTAATGATCACATTAGGCATTTACTGGGGAGCATCTTTTATCTGGGGGGACCATACAAAAGAAGGGGGAAGCAAATGGACATGGGATGGATACAAGTGGACCTGGAATGGAAATGTACCTATGAACCTCACAGGTTTCCACTGAAATACGAAAAGGAAGGTCCAAGGTGTTATTGTGTCAACCGAGAATGTAACTGATAGGTCACGAGATGTCCCAAATGTCACATCTATACCATCTTTAATACTTCCCCCAATCATCTACCTCAGTATTTAACATGTTGTCTACCCTAGCCCCTAATATGCTTACAGGTTTTCCCCGCTTCTTGACCCTGAGTGAAAGAATAGGTGAAAGCGCCCATGTAATGAAAATTGAACTAGCTGTTAGACCAACAAGCTAAACACTGTATAATACCATAAACACCACATGTAGCAACTCCCAATCCATGCCCTACAATAATTCACTGTTCATTCCTCACAGAGCATTGTTGGGGGTAGAAGGTTCCCCTTGTGCAGTGACAGAAGAAAACAACAAACACACCCACATAAGTACGATGCCTATAACAGGTTAGGGTTAGATGCAGTGGAAGACCTTCGCCATCCCGAACAGTCAAACCGTTGGTATTCTGATATGAGTGTGATGGGAAGGCGAACAACTAATGGGAGTTGCTATGTTTGTTCTCTAATGCACCATGCATCTGGGGCACCCAAAGTATTAATGCCACGAGATGTACCGTTAAATGAAACACAATGATTCATCTTGCACTATGTAGGATAAAAGGCAGTTTTCAGGCACGCAGTGTTCACCTAGAACTCCTTGAGCCAGATACTCACAAATGCAACACCAGCTCCACCAGCCCTAAGTGTTTCAAGGAAGCATTCCTCACTATGCAAGGGACAAAGTATATCGACAATAAGTGGCAAGAAGCAACATTCATGTGCAAAGTAGAAGGACTTGTCGGTTATTCAGAAAAGACATGTGCCCTTATCGAGGAAGCGTGTGCACAACTATGGACACATGTTGCAAAACTGACATGGGTCACAGCAATTGAAAAACCTGTGAAAGTGTATCAAGAAGAAAGCTATGAACTTTGTTTCTACAATGAAGGAACTGTTTTGGTAGGATCCAACAAACGGTGTAATCGAACGCTACTCAGCTCAGATCTCAGGAAAGGAACAGGGGCACTACTACTAGGGTATGTGGCCAGAAAGCACTCTTGCACCTCCAGTCATCATGGAGAGGCTATTGTTCGCACGCCACGCTGCATTCGGCCCTCTTTGTAGTACACGAAGGACACCTGAAGGGGGGACCCTTTGAAGATGAAGAACAAGCCCTGCCTGAAACCACAGCAATAGCATCCACCATTTTGCCTCCCGACTTCCGTATCTTTCAAGGAAAGGAACACCATGACAGACTGCAAAGGAAGAAGCAGTCCTCTAACTACTTATCCCAAGAATCCTCTGATCTACTCGCACAAATACCTGATGAATATAGACTGTACATTTCCGCCAAGACATTGTTTGCATCTCTTGTGCCCAGCGTCCAGAATAGAGCCAACACTAAATGGCTCCAGTTCATCAGGTGGGAGCTGATCCAGCTGGCAAATGATACTGAAGAGGGGTTCAACGTCATCAAGGTGCAACTGAGAGCTCTCAGACTAATGACAATGCAGAACCGCTAAGTCCTCGACCTCCTGACAGCCATGCAGGGCAGGGTTTGCAAAAAGATCGGGAGTTCATGTTGCACACTTGTACCTTCTGCAGATGCTGAGAATGGGACACTTTCACATGTGATTGCAGCGGTGTATGAACTTGGGGTAAAAATTAAAAAGGAGGCAGGGATCCAGGAAGACGACTGGGTGAACATGGCATTTGGCTGGTTACCATCCTGACTTGGAACAACAGTACAGATGCTGGACCCTACCGTTGTGTTTATTTTGGTGATGTTCTGCACGTGCCAATTGGCTCTACGTTGTTGTGCCAAAGCAGTACCTAATAGCGCAATGATGATGGTGACTATTGGGAAAACTCATAATAAAATCCCTCGTGATACACAGGAAGTAGAAATCCAAACAGAAGACAACAATGACCCTAATTATCGTATGTGTGGTAGACACTCTATATCACACAACTATTGCACCCCCACCAGACCTCGAAAATTACAAGGAAGTTTGGGTGGACTTAGCAGGGGATAGGGGATGTAAATATATATGATATGATATGATATGATAGTTTATTTATATAGCGCCTATAAACAATGTGTTTCCAAGCGCTTCAAGGCAAGGGAGGGAACAAGGGAAAATACAACCACATTCTTACAGGCCATGAACAGTAAGGATGTGAAATTAACTATCGTACTCGGCCTGACGACATTTCAGATAGTGCAAGAGCTAAGACATAGATAAGGAAGGGAGGGGGAGAGTGGGAAGGAAATGGAAACAGACAGGCGACTACCGTACTAGGCCTGACGACATTTCTGGTAGAGCCGGAGAAAAACAAAAGGTGAGGGAGAGGGGTGGAGAAAGGGGGGAGGAACAAAACAAGCGACTATCATACTAGGCCTGACGACATTTCAGATAGTGCTGGAGGGATGGTGGGGAGGAAAAAAACAGTAATGGGAGGGTGGAGGAAACAGACGAGGTTGCTATCATATTAGGTCCAGGGACAATTCTGATAGAGTAAGTGCATAGAAGAAAGTAAGGTGAGGAGATAGGAAAAGGGAGAAGGGAAAGGAGGAGAGAAAAGAGAGTAAGCAGTTAAATAGAGTGGAGAAGCAAGAATGGAGAGCGAATACAATTGCAGAAGTCAGTAGTAACACATAATGTTGCAAGCCAGGATACAAGATGAAGATGGGAACAGCATGGTTCAGGGCCACCAGGAGTACAAGATGCAAAGGAAGTCCAGCATGAGAGTTGAGAAAGAGTGACACACCATGAATGAATGAAGCCCATAAAAGTCAAATCCAGCATTGGCCACAAGACAGTGATGGTGAAGGAAGGCACCAAGTGGGCGGGGATTGCTAAGTGCTGAAAAAGAGCAACAGGCAGGAAGGTACAGGTATGACCTGCACACCTGAACAAAAGGCGCAGAGTCGAGAGAGCCTAGGACATGTTTGTAGAGTATGGATGCCCATAAAAGGGACATCGGCATGGAACGAAGCTGAAAGATGGGCAAATGAACAGAAATATGCGGGTGTGAATTTATTACTGTAGAAGTAACGAAAGGGGGGAATGTTGGGATGGAAATGAGCCTATCCCACCCCCCTATAAGCTTCCACATAAGGCGAAACCCATATGAGATAATCTAACTTACAAGGGGGAACAGTCTACATCCCCGGGCACCATATAGAGAACTCATAGCGCATAGAAGTGAATGCCTAGCACTAGAAATGCCCACACTCTGCAATGCCATTTTGTAATAGTCCTCAAATCAGGCAAGCCACAGACCCATGCTGATCGCGTTCCCTATTCACAGAGCCTACTTTCCTCACTGCTCGCTAGCTCTGCTTGAGCCTTGTTCCCACAGAAGTCAATTTCCCTCTTCTCCTTGCAGTGTTGCAAATCCTCAGTATCGCCTTTAGGAATGTGCCCAACACAGAGCGACAGACAGTACCGGGCCCTGGGACGTGTCTATTCATCTCCACTAAACTGCCATCGAGCCACTGACCCCCACCCAGCCAGTCTGGTGCTGGCTGCACATCACTAACCCAACCCCACTTCCCAGGCTCTCTGATAAGCACCCGACCCCCAGGTCCTTATCTCCATAAAGTACCCACCAAAGATCTAAAGCCCACATGACTGTATTTTTCCCTAGCAGCAACACATGTCTCAAGTAATATGAGATACTAAGAAGGGTAAATCACAGATCAATCACCAGAGGGGAGCCATCAGGTGCAGGCGCTGTGGTGTCGATGGAGCCCTGAGTGTATGGGTCAGCATGAATGTATCATATCCTCCCCTCTCCTTGGCACCCCTTTCCTGTGCCGCCCATGTGCCTGCCATAATGAATGAATAGCATGCCTCAGTTGTTTAGTTTAGCTAGGAAACAGTGTATTTCAGGCTTGCCCTGGCCTTCACCACAGAGATGAGCCCAGCTGACCCACATGGAGCCAGATCGACGGAGAAGAACCAGTCAATTACTGCTTGGCATCCCCTATTGTGCAAGCCCATGTGTAGGGTGCCTCCAATCAGGAGCATCACAATGTCCCATATAGTGATGCCGCTTTTTGTGCTTATAACCCCTTGTCTGATGATATAAAGTCAGAGCGCTCCTAGACAGCAGAGTCCTTTGCTGGCATTTGTATTTTTTAGAAGTAAACCTTGTTATCCTTTCAAAATCTATCTCTTGGCCTCTTTCCCTAGTGGGTTGTATTTACTCTGGTGTGTGCGTATCAAGGTCTGTGTCTTCATCTGCCATTCCTATTGCTGAATTATTTTCCAAATGAATGTCTTGACACCCTTTATTGTCCACCAGAATTTGAATGGGCCCATCCCCAATCTCTATCAGTGGTGTATGTTTGCATTCTATCCCTTGCTGCCTGATGGATTCATTTAGGCATACAAATGCATCAGAACCCTTTATCTGTTGTCCCTTTCTGTATTTTAATGCTAGTTTAAATTGTCCGATGAATGCAGGAATGGTAACATCCCTTTTCACCTGCAGTTCAACTACATATTGTGTCACCTGGGCACAATGGTAAACCTGTCTTTTGTCTTCAAATTCAGGTGCTGCTTCACCCAACCTGGACCAAACCTTTTGATTTAGAAAGTCTAATACCATACACATCCTATGCATGATGTCATTCCCCAAATAGAATTTATTTTGTGTCCCACTCACGATCCACACATTCTGATGAATACTCTTAGGACCAATTGTAATCTATAACATGCATCTTCCTACAATCCTTTGTCCCAACTCATGGTCATCTAGTGTCATGATCTCTGCTTCCAAAAGATCAGGACTTGCCCAACTCCCTTGGAATCAGAACCATAACCCCGGTTACGAGTGCCAGCCAGTCCCAATTGGGACCTTTTGGACCCTGTCCTGGCGCCAGTGGCACCAGGCTCATAAAGATGCCCAGTCCCAGCGCTGGAAGCGCCAGGCTCATAATGCTTGGGTGGACTTACCTGCAGCAGACCATGCTGCTTACTTACCTGCCAGTTGAACCCCTGATCCTCTTCTGTTTGGGACTACTTTTCCTGTTGGGTGGGGCAGGAGCCACTCCCTAGGTTCAGAACACTGGAACTCTTCTGGAAAGCAGGAACTCTTTTCTTACCTAGGCGTGGCTGTGGAAGGAGACACCTAAGCACTACAGGAGGCTATTTAAACCACACCCGATGGATGAATCTTGCTTTGTGTTATTCTGCATTCTCTGCAGCAGAACACTCATCGTGTCTTCTGCTTCTGATCCTGGGCCTAAGGGAACAAAGGCTTACCATCCTGGAATCCAGTCTTCAGCAGCACCTGTAAAGACAAAGAAAGAACAGGTTAGCACTACGGTCTTCAGTGGCAGCGCATCTCTTACCTGGTCCATCGGCTGTCACCAACGCCTCGCGCTGCATTCCGGCATCTGAAAGACAAAAGCTTACCAGCTCTTTGCACGCTCCGGAGGCCTTCGGCGCTGCATCCCGCATCTGAAAGACAAAAGCTTACCAGCTCTTCGCACGCTCCGGAGGCCTTCGGCACTGCATCCCGCATCTGAAAGACAAAAGAAGGTGCGTTTAAAGACATTGGGCAACTTTATTACTCACGTGCCATTACTCCTTCCCACGCCGAATCCAGTGGGTATTCCAGCACCCTTCAGCTTCTCTAAAGCTCCGAACTTGTACCTGCAAGATAAAAGGGACAGTTAGTGCGCATCGTGAAGCAGGCTCCAAGCGCTTACTTACGTGCTTCCAGGCGCTTCTATTCCTCACGCGGGTTCGATCCTCAACTCTCATCAGCCCGCCATCCGCCATCACCGGAACCCTGCAAAACAAGAGATATCATTACAAAAGACTTTTAAGACATTTGAAGTGCCCAGAACTTACCGTTCGTGCAGTTAACGACGGACAGCAGTCCTCTGAGGTCAAGAGGCCTGCACCCTTATCCAGTGAAGAAACTGGTTACGACACCCTGCCCCGAGGCAGATGGAGAGCTCGGCGTTCACTTACCTAAGACATCTTACTCTTCGAGTCAGACATACAGTGCACAGAGGTCCAGCCCAAAGAGCCAACCATGTGTTACACATCACCTTTGAAGATACGGCATTCACCCAGTCAAGACCGGCGCCTCTGCGGGAATCAGGTGAGCGTTACATCTAGGCTAAAAATGTGTTGATTCTTTATTCTGAATTTTGGGATCTCCTCCCTGTCATTTATTTGCTGGAGTACCTTTTCACTAATGAAACTCCTTTCATGTTCAAGTGCTAAAGTGGCTTCAATAATTTCAGGATGCCCATTCACATGGATAGGAATCCATGGCTGCCCATCTCCCATGTGTATTTCTGAGATACTTGAAACATGTTTTTCTTTATTTACCTTTGCAGTGACATTTGGTTTGCGTGTTTTTTCATTCAGATGAAAACGCAATGTGCTTTCATCTATTTGTGTTTGCCATTTTTTCTTGGGGTCCAAATAAATCTCCAAAGAATGCTTCTCTTTTTCTCCTCACATTTCATCCTGACACATGAGAATGACAGTGACACTGGGCACACAGCCATTGTGAAGATATACTTCCACTGCACTTTCTGATTTAGCAACAGTGTGGCATTCTTTTACACTGTTGTTTTGTGTCATTATTTTCTTGGGTCTCAATGGCTTTTTAGCTAAGGGCCACAATACTCCATTAACCCCATCAATGAGGGCCGACAACCTCTTCAGGCATTGCGTCCCTTTGCGAAAGGGTATTTAATTAATGGATGTGATCAACACTTCCTGTCTCATCCGATGCTTCCCTATCTTTATATCAACCTCAGTGACACCATCGATAGGCATTTCTTCCCCATTGAAATTGTGCACAGGGTCTTCGTTTTGCCTCACCTTTATATGATTTTGTGGGGATCTCCCTTCATTGATACTTTGCACTAATTCCTTTGACATTATTGTTGCTTGGGCACCTATATCAATCATTGCAAATGAATTACATTTTTCCTCAATAGTAGTAGGGGCATAGTACCTATCTTCAACCTCTTGTAGCACGCACACAGTGTGAATTGTTTTATGATTTCAGGACTTACTTTCACTAGCTCTTTTCTACTCTTTGCTAGGCAAACCAGCATATGAAATTACCTCTTACCCTCCTTTTTGCCCACTTCATTTTGAATGTATTTGTCTATTCTCTTGGTCTCAGAACCTATTTGGAGTGTAGCCACTGACTGCCCCTCTGACCTGGGACCACTAGTGTCCACACTCCAATTTCTTACTGTGCTTTTCCCATTGTCTGGGTTCTATCCAGTTATTTATACACTGCAACCTTTTGACTGGGTATTTTCAATAGTATCATGTGACAGTCTGTCAACATCTGGCGCATGACACTTGTGTTTTGCATGGAGCCTGTCATTTCTGTCCCTTGGAATATCCATGCACCCTCCTTTTCAGCTGCTGTTTCCTCTGTATGGGTATCAACAGTATTCTGACTATAAGTGAGGATAATATATCTGTTGATCCTAACTCTTTGACTTGGGTTTTATTTTCACATTGGATACTCTTTTTAAATCTGTTTCTCTGTTCTTTGGGTTTTTCTTGCTCATGATCCTCCCTCTGTTCTTCATTTCCACGTGCCCCAATAGTCTGGTTCAACTCTGAATTGAACCTCACTCCTTTGTTGTGTGTGCTGAAATTCTCTGACCCACTTTCATTCGTTTGTTTTCTTATTTTTAAATCATTAAACAATTCAGAACCATTATTCAAAGGTGATGCATAAGTATTTGGGCCTCATTACAACTCAGGCGTTAAGGGTTAACGCTGTCGTTAACCCTTAACGCCTGATTCCAATTTTAACGGCTGCTTTTAGCAGGCGTTAAAATCCATGGTGCTAAACCGCCTTGGTGCTAATTACGGCACCGTAATTTATGGTGCCGTAATTAGCGCCTTCCCCACTCCCATTATGCCCTATGGGGCAAAAATGGGAATGGGGAAGGATAAATGGGAAATGGGGATTTACTGCCCCACTCACCTTGGAATGGGGCGGTAAATCCGCCATCCACCATGGTGTAAACGTAGTTTACACCATGGTGGTAAAGTTGGTGTACTTACCGCCTGGGTCGTAATGACCCCATTTGTGTTTCCATCAGTGTACAGATTATTAATTTGTCACTTATTGTCTGAACGCACAAGATCACTCCTATGACATTCTGCACCTTCACTTGGCTGTTGTTTTTGAACTGCACATAATTTCCTATCTGTTCAGACAACATTTTGACTTGGGCCTCTAAGCATTGAAACCCGTCCATGTATCTGAATTCATCTCTTTGTGGCATGGGCCGGTAATGGTTAAACTCACACTGATTAGGCCTGTTCTGTTAGCTCTCAGGAGATTGATTTCTATTTGTGGTACCACTGAATTCATGTGACAGAGGCGGTGGAGATCGCAGAGTTACCATCCTTTGACCATGGTCGACTGGTGGTGGTGATTGGTTATATTGGCGAGGGACATAATTAATGTTTTGTCTTTCATTTGTTGGGAATTGTCCCGTATGCTGGTTTCCATTTTCCTTTTTCTTTCAAACTTTATTTAACCTTTCACAGATGAGTTACAGAAAAACCAACACAATAATCATGTATATCATCTTAATTTCTCAAAAAATGTTTCCCTTCGACTTTCACGTCAGTAGTTATTATGATGCCAACTCTATATCGTAGTGTCATTGAAATAGTTCCGGAGCGGCTCCCAAATGTCGTTTGGTCTGCTCGTTGTGGCCACAGTTCTGACATAACATTCCTCCCTTTCATTTACATATGTTAGTTCTTCAAGCCATTCGCGTACAGTCGTTGCTGAATAGGATTTCCATTGAACAGAATGTATTTCTTAGCTATTACACAGCCCATGTTGAATAATTGGTGCATTCTGATGTTTGCTTTACCAATGTCACCAAATAAATATTTGAGAGGGAGAAGTGTGGGGGGGTATGTTGGTTATTGTATGTAACTGTTCAGCTACTTCTTACCATAATTTCACCACTTCCGGACAGGTCCAGAACATGTGTATGGTGTTTGCCCCCTTTTGTGTACATTTTGGGCATTTGTCAGTTGTGTTAGGGGAGACTCAAGCTACTTTTGCCATTGTGTAATGTAGTCTGTTCAGTACTTTGAACTGTATAAGTCAAAGTCGTGCACTGAGCAAACCCTCTTTTGTGAGTGAACAGTACCTCCACCATTTGGTCTCATCTATTGTTGACCCTGTGTCCTCTTCCCATTTTAATCCGATTGTGCTTGGTTATTCCCTCCCGCCCTGTGCTTTCCTATACAGTTTGGACAACATCCCTCTCTGGGCTTCCCCCCTAACCACCATTTCTATTCAGGTGCAGGACACCGGCTCTTGGGGTAAGAATGGCTAGTTCCTTCTTACCGCTGCTCGCATACGATAATATTGCAATGTCCAAACAGGGTTGTTCTGTAGCTGTAGTGCAAATTCTCCCAAGGTGACAAATCTACCCTCTGGATATAAATCACTTAGCTTTCTGCTTTTCTCTGGGTCCCACACCCTCTGTATATCAACGTCAAATGTTGGGGGGGGGGAGTACTGGGCAGTTCCACTGCGGGATGCCACCACAGTAGTTTTCTTGTATGCCTAATCAATTATGTAAACGCTTCCAAGCATTCACCATTGTACGCACTGGATCAAATATACATGAATCAACGTAGTGATTGTTGAGTATGGCTGACCTAAGATCAGCTGGAGACGCCCCATACCGCTCTAGTGCCAGAAGCAGCGGGTTAAGGTCCTGTCTGTACCAGAATTCTTCGTAGTGAACCTGTGATGCTATGGTCAAGTGGCACAGCAAGTAGAGCGCTCGCTTTGACATCCATGCAGAGCAAGCTAACGCAGGTTCGAATCCCGGTAGGGCCAAACTCAGCCTTTCATCCTTCCGAGGTCGACAAATGAGCACCACACACCATGGGTAGTAATAATCAGCGCTCAGGTACCTTAGGGTTCGTAGCGCTATATAAAAAAAGCCAAATGTAATATAATGAAAATCAGGGGCTGCCAGGCCTCCTCTTTCGTAGGGCTCTGTCATGCCTTCCCAATCCAGTCGAGCCGTTTTACCTCCACATATAAAACGCAACGCTAATGCCGCAGCTTGTTGAAGAATTAGCGCACTGGCCAAATTGGGATAGCATTGAAATAATAAAGTGATTTGGGTACGACTATCATCTTTAAGAAGACGATTCTACCGTATTGCAAAATGTGGTATTTAATCCATAGGTTAAATTTCACTTCAAGTGCATTTAAATTTATCTCGTGGTTCTTCTCATATAGCAATTGTCTCATACGAGTTACTTTCACCCTTAGGTATTTAACTGTAGTTTGGGCAGGGGCGTAGGAGACACAAAAAATCTGGGGGGGACAGGGGACACCTTGGGGACTTTGCTTTTTTAATCTATTTATTGTGTTTTAGGCAAAGAACTCGACTTTTTACAACATTAAAATTAAAATAGCAGTATGTATTAAATCACAAATATCACTGTATAAAACAAGAGAAAAGAAGAAAAAAAACAGAACAAAATTAAAGGATGCAGCAGCAAAGAACATGTCTTTATAGGTTGCATTTCTGGATTTGTCATCTGACTATGAGCTCATAGTAAGAAAGGAAATAATAATTACTTCCAGTGGGCCACAGCTAGGACGCCAGCTCGTTAAGAGACAGATCACCTGTAAGTGGACTCCTGCCAAATAAAGGAGTTGCAGCCTTTTCTACCAACTGCAAGTTGCTACTTTTTTTGTGTGGGGCAAGGAGACGTGTGTGTCTCTCTTGGAATGGAAGGATGGGGGTTTCAAAGAAAGAGGAAATCTTGCTTGTACCTCTGAGTAAGCCCTGTTATTGGAGTAGAGGGACAAGGTGTGTGATGTTGATGCTTTGACTGTCCTCCGGAGGAAGGGGGGGTACAGCAAACAAGGAGGATGAGCGATCGCAAGCCCACCCCCTAACAAGCACTCCCCAGGTCCGCGGCTGGATGCATCGGACCCGGGGGATGCCTAGTAGGTGGGGTGTATGTGGACCCAGGGGCTTGGCCAGAGGGGTAGCCCGCTATGTGGGCTGCCCCTCTAGCGCTCCTGGGAGGTCCAGGCCAGCCTCTCACGATGAGTCTAGTCCCTCTTATTCCATCTCATGCTGGCTTTAGAGCCTAGCCTTTCTTTGCCTTTGTTATTCTGAATGCAGAGCTGGACTCTGTTCCTTTTTCGTTTAACATTTGCTGCAATGCGTGATCTATTTGCTTCTCTCATATGTTACTAGGACGGCGGAGCATGGGTCCTCTGCCCTGTTACACTATTCAAAGAGCCCCTCTGGCCTTTCTTTGCCTCTCCCTTGCCCCACTGCTTGCTTGCTTAATACATACCTCCTTGCTTGAACACTCAACATATTCTCTCTAACACAGCAATGGCAGCTGCACTCTGTCTTAACTGCTATTTGTTCCGTGTCTTGAATTGGCCTCTTATTTCCGCTTTACTGTCTGCCAGGGAAAGACATTTGCCAGTCACTGCTATAACGGTTCTACCTGGCCATGAGAGGGACCAATATTGGAAGAACATGAGCATATTATGCCAGAGGCTGGCAACTGCCTTCCTAATGCCTACACAAGAGACACAACTCTTGCCTTTGTTTCTAACAGTATTTCAGTGGATGAAGAAACGTGAGAATACACAGATTGCTTATAAATGAAGGGGATGATGTCACACTTGGTTAAGACATTTTGATCACGCCAGGAGCTAATTTCCAGCTGCTATTAAGCGATTCATTTTTAGATTTCTTGTTTTAAATAATGTTAGTATCACCTGGAAAGCACAGAGGTTGCTCAATAGGTTCCTGGAGCACGAGGGGTACCCTATGCGTGGGCATGGATGATTGGAGGGCATTCTTGCCCTGGTTTGGGGCCTGGCCCTTACAGCCATGATGGGGGAGGGGCCTATTTCTTTTGGTCGTTTGTACCCTTTTAGGGTGGGCAGACATTACCTCCTGCTTTAGCCCACTAACATCTCTGCTTTGCAACGTTATCACACATACCTGTCAGGTGGCATGTAACTCAATGCTACTAATGTTATCAGCCTCAGAAGTCTGGAATCCTTTGCCACATCAACTAGGGTACAGGCTTGCCACCTGAGACTTACCCATGTCTGAGTCGGCATCTGTCGCCCTGTGGGGAAGACACACCCAGAAAGAGCAGAGCACGGTGCCCTTGTGGGTTTTTCACACTTCTTCCTCGGGGTGGGCACAATTCACTCTGCAGAGAAAGTGGCACATTCTGGGCAACATTCTCCCACTTTGTGAATGTCACCCAAAGAGCTAAATTGTCCATTTGAAATACCTCTGTCGACTTATTATTGAGCAATCCACACTGATGGGTTTAAGCACCTGTTTAATGTGAGATGGCAATTAAGGGCATTTGCCAACGCACTCAAGAAGCACACAACACCCTCTTACCAGCAACATGCCATGCTCACTCATTCTGATCATGAATTGCCATTTATCTGGGGTCATGTTAAATGTATTTATTTATTTATTACATGTGTAGCATCACGCAAAACCCCCCAAGCATCAAGACGCAGAGTAAACTGCATGGAGTGGACCACTTCCATTGGCGCAATCTTTTACTTTTCCACCACAAAATGGAAGATTTTAGCGTAAAAGGCAGGTGAAATCACATTGCTTTTCCACTCTGGAAGAGTGTAAATACCTTGCGCAATTAGCGATTGCTGGCGGAATTGACAATGGCTTCCTCTGGACTCCATCCGCTTTTACCAGGTTTAATTTACAAGGAGATGCCAGAGGAATCCCTTTCCTTATTTCCAGCATGAGAATCCATGCTGGCAGTAAGGCCGTATTTGTCTGGTGGAGCGAGAAATATAGGGGGTCCTGGTGTGTCCACTCGGCTCCCGAACTCCACCCAGAAAATGCATGAAAATCCGGCCAATTAGAAAAAGCGACCGTAATAGTGTTTTCCACCACTTTTTCTGAACCAATTGACCTGGAAAATGCTGTGTTGCATCGGAAGCTGAATGCATTCACTCCACATATTATCCCACCGGAAGATTAAGCTAGGTGCTGAACACAGGTGTTACATATTCTTGAGCACAATCTGCATTTGGAGCATTAACTCACTGAACTACCTTACAAATTATGGGCCTCATTACGAGGCTGGCGGGAAGGGGTTAGCGGCGCCAGTAAGGATGCAGGCGCTGTTAACCCCTTACCACTGCATTACGAGGTCCCTTAGCGGGTCCCACTAAGGCCGGCTGGTAAAACCAGCCGTCCCTAGCAGGATCCGCTAAGGGACCAGGGAGCTAATAACGGGCCCGTTATTAACGGGCCTGTTATTAGCTCCCTGCGCATTCCCATTGAGCTCTATGGGGGCTCGATTGGGGATGGGTATTTTGAATGGGGACTTACCGGGTCCTCCAAGGTTGGAATGACCCGGTAAGTCCCCATTCAAGGAACCCGGACCCGGACGCGAGTTTGGAGGCAGCTATGGCGCTAATAGCACCATGGCTACCTCCAAACTCGTAATGACCCCCAATATCTCTTCTGGGGCTTTACCGTCTTAACCCCTTAACTGCCATGGGTATTTCTGACAAGGCCTTTTTTGGTGATTTCGGTATGTCGCCATTCAATCCCTTGTAATGTTTTTGTTACATAAGATATCTCGGCCAAATTTGGCCCGTTTTTTTCCCCAAATGTGGGTGGTCTTAACATTTCAGACTTTGACGGGGATTGTGGGTAATAAATTCTGGGGCGATTCGTGCAAGGCAGACCTCTGTGGATTCCCACGGGTGTCCTCTTTTCGGAAATGCATGGGGTTCCCTGTTTTCCTTGGTGGCTTCCACACAATAGGCCCAAATCTGTATGTTGTCCACATGAGCAAAATGTGCTCTGCCGAAAGGCTTGGCGTTACTAGTGGGTTACCCTTTTCTCTTTGTGCGCAAGTAGGTGCACCCACACATGTGAGGTACTGTTTTCGTTGGGGCCCCTGTAGGAACGCAGGATGGTAGGACATGTGTTGTTGGCAGCGTGTTCCAGTGGGTGTCCAGAGTGAAATGTCTAAAAATTATGTTTTCTTCCACCAAATTTCAGAGACATTTCCCTCTGCCCACCCACCAAAACACGCCACCAACAACAGATGTACTACCTTCCCGTGTTCCCACAGGTGTCTCAACAAAAACGGTACCTCATATGTGTGGATGCACCTACCTGGGCGCAAAGGGATAAGGCTAACCCACTGATAACCCCAATCTAGCAATCTGCCCCCAGGAAGGGCTACATGAGATGCCTCCCATCCATTTGGGGTGGGGGGTGGATAGGGCCATCCCCTTTCCACTAATAACATTCATGGTGGTTCAGTGGCCCCCCACACCCACCCAAAACAAGTTATAATTTGTTTTATTTTTGTTTTGCCCCTTTCCTAGGAGCAGATAGGCACATGTGTGTGGCCATCTGCCTCCGGGGGGGGGGGGGCAAAACGTACTGGGGCTGGATCTGCCAATATTTGCAGTGGCCTCCCCCCCACCCCAAATGGATGAAGGGGGGGCATCTCATGTACCCCTTCCTAGGGGCAGAAATCTGCCCCCAGGGAGGGCTACATAGGTGCCCCCATCCACTCAGGGTGGGGTAGAGGGCCACCCCCCTTTCAAACACAAAAAATCCTGGTGGTCTAGTGGGTCCCCCCAGTCCCCTCACCCAAAACAAGTCATAATATATTTTTTGTTTTGCCCCTTCCCTAGGGGCAGATGGGCACATGTGTGTGGCCATCTGCCCCCAGGGCGGGGGGGCAAAACGTACTGCCCCAGGATTGGGGGAGTGGCTCTGCCAATATTTGCAGTGGCCTCTCCCCCCCACCGCAAATGGATGGGTCATCTCATGTACCCCTTCCTAGGGGCATAGGTCTGCCCCCAGGGAGGGCTACATAAGTGCCCCCTACCACATAGATTGGGGGGAGAGGGCCCCTTTCAAACACAAAATAATCCTGGTGGTTTAGTGGGCCCCACCGGGCCCCCACCCAAAATAAGATAATGTGTTTTTTTTTCCCCTTCTCTAGGGGCAAATGGGCACATGTGTGTGGCCATCTGCCCCCTGGGGGGGTAAAAACGTACTGCCCCAATCTTGGGGTGGTGGTTCTGCCAATATTTACAGTGGCCTCTCCCCCACCCCAATTGGATGGCGGGCATCACATGTACCCCTTCCTAGGGGCAGAAATCTGCCCCCAGGGAGGGCTACATAAGGTGCCCCCATCCACTTAAGGTGGAGGGGTTGAGGGCCACCCCCTTGCAAGAATCCCTGGTGGCTAGTGGCCCCACCCGCACCCACCCTCACTCAAAACTACGTTAAAAACAATATTTATTTTTTTCTTTGCCCCCTTCCCTGGGGGCAGATGATCACCCATCTGCCCACAGGGTATTGCCACCATTACTATGTAAGCAGCCCCTCCCCCCACTTCAAAAACAGATCCCTGCACGACACACCAAACATATTCTGGGGGGGATAAATGACATTACATCCCCCCACTTACAATTGTGGGGGGGATTTGTCCCCCCTGTGCCCCTCATGTCCTACGCCCATGAGTTTGGGCCCACCGAAAACCATGAAGGCTCTCTGGTTCCCCAGTGTTTTCGATGAGTGGGAATAACTCGGACTTGGTAGTATTTTATATTCTGAACAGTTTGTAAACTTCGACACTTCTACTATTACTGGCTCGATATTTATGCTGGATTTCATAGATACAATAGAGTATCATCTGCATATAATGATATTATCTGTGGGGGTCCTGCTATATGTATCCCTCTATGTCCGGGGTGGTCTCATATCCATCGCGCAAGTGGTTCTATTGTAAGAGGAAATAGGAGGGGGGAAAAGGGGCAACCCTATTGACTGCCCCTAGCTAGTGGGAATGTGGTTGATAAAATCCTGTTCATGTACACCTTCGCTGATGGGTTCATATATGGTGACTTCAAATACTGTATAAATCGTTCACCCATGCTGAAGCGTCTAAGAACTCTGAATAAGAAGTTCAATGAGACTGAATCAAAAGCCTTCTCAGCGTCTAGGGAGGCGGCAACTGCGGAGGCCCCGGGATCGATCTGTGATATAATCCTGAATAGACGTTGCAAATTTAGAGCCGTTGATCTACCCGGTATGAAACCCGACTGATCAGGATGCCGCAGGTCGGACATATATGGGAGCAGTCTATTGCTAATGTTTAGCAAACATCTTTGTGTCTGAGTTTATTAACGACAATGGGCGGTAGGAGGAGACGTCTATGGGGGGGGGCCTTACGATTCAGATAGCAATGGCGGAAGGATGCCGCTCAAGCACAACTCCTCCCAGACACTCAGCAGGCGAGGTGACAGGATACCTTTGTATGTCTTATAGAGCTCTATTCCCAGCCCGCCCATCCAGGCCCAGGGCTTTATCCGAGGCCAGGGCGGAAATTACCTAGGCCAATTCCTCCACTGTGATAGGACTGTCCAATATTTCTTTGGCATCCTCACCCAGATTGGGTAGGGATATTTCCCTTAATAAGCAATCCACTGCTTCCATGGTGCAGTTGTCTGCATTTGCGTATAGTTTTTTGATAGTATGCTAGAAATACTGCATTCATCTCTTCAGTATTGGTTATACGGAGTCCCTCTGGTCTGTTCAAGCTTGTTATATATTGCGTCTCTCTCTCACCTCTGACCACCACGCCCAAAAGGCGCCCGGGTCTATCCTCCTCTCCGTATCTGCAAGCCTGAACTTGCTTTACCATAAAGTGTACCTCTAGGTCCGCCAATTCACAGAATTTTGATAGGTCACCGCCAATTAGTCCCAAGAGTGCTTTATCCCCAGATAGCCCAAATACATTCTCAAGTTTCCATAGCGTCTTTCCTAACTCACCGCGGCCCTAACTTAAGCTTCTTAGCTTACCAGATGGAGACGATATCATCATGCCTCACAACCACATTTTGAATGTCTCCCATATCGTGCCATAATTTGTCACTGACCCTTCATTTATCATGAACATTTTTCCTATTTCATCATTTAAGGTGGATGCTATTCTCCATAACGGGTGGGGTTTAGCCTTGGTTGTCAGTGCTAATGTTATCTGCACCGGTGAGTGGTCCGAGAGGGTGCGCAGCAAAATCTTGCTTCCACGGATCCTTTCCGACCACCCCCTTGATACCAACCAAAGGTCTATGCGGGATAATGCATTGTGCACAGTGGAATAATATGTGTATTCTCTGGTATTAGTATGTTCCTCTCTTCGTACATCTATGAGTGCATGTTCCGCCATAATTTGTAGCACCGTCTGGGCAGCAGATGTGACCCCCCCGATGTCTGGTGCTGGATCTATCCTTAGTGAGATCGAGGATCGTGTTGAAGTTCTGCCCCCCCCCCCACAAGACAGGGGTATTAACTGTTCTAAGGAGGTTGGATATGTGGGCAAAAAAGCTAGGACCATCAATGTTTGAACCATATGTGTTCACAAGTGTGATGTTCACCCATTTATAGATCCAGAGACAACAACATACCTGTTTGACCCAGGCCAAACTGTTTTGTGGGCGATCGTCGCTTGTTGTGTACCCCACACACCACTGTACATATGTTCGGAGTTTCAGTGATGGGAAGCCACTGTTTGGGTAAGGCCAATGTGATCACTGTCGTGTCTGCTCTGTTACACAAGCTTAAATAAGGTTGCTCATTCACACAGCGAATAAAGGTCGCCCCATTCAAGGTCTATTAGGACATCACTAGGGTAGAATCTCAATGATTATATATAAGGGTGATCAGACCTTTAGCCTGAGATGAATATGAAGTGTAGTACCTTTGTCTCCCTGTTTTGGCACCAGTTTTTGTTGCACTGTTTCAAGGGCATGCATTTCTTGTAACATCACAATATTAGGCATGTGTCGTTCAATGTAGGACCACACCTTCCCGGCTTTTATGGGGTTGTTTAAACCTTGTACCTTCCATGATATTAATGTCAGAGTTACATCTATGAGGAACTGATTCGGGAAGATCAATTTCCATGTTTTTTAAAACCTCTAAAGTGTGTTTCATGGTGTTGTGTTAGTTCGTACGCCCATCTGTGAATTTTGTTCTTTAGACCCACTTCCGATCGGTGCCAACTCCTTAGCCTTCACGCTACTCCCCTTCTCCCCCTTTCCCAACTTGTTTAACCCTTGTCCGCCACCCCCACCCGCACCATCTTCCCCAACTTGATGATGCATTGCCAAATTAACTTTGGAGTTTCCCCAGGGTGCTTTGCTGGCGACCATGGCTCTTGGTCCACCCTGATATTGCTCTGGCCTAGAACTATAACAATTTATCTGGCGTCCCTGCCAACAAGAATTTAAGATACCATAGTCTTCAGTGCATAAATCACAGATCAGCCAATCAATGTCTTCTATCTCGTTCCCTGCCACTGGGGCTCGATTTCATGTCCTAGTCTGGGACTGGCGCTAGTTCAGGTCTTGTCGCTTCCACATATGCCATTTCTTCAGCAGGGGATCCAAAAAAGTGTGCTCTTCCGCAATATTGGATTCGCATTTTTCCTGGGAATATAAGAGCGAAGGCACATGACATGCTCTCAGCAGACGCTTCACCTGGTCGTAGGTTTGTCTCTGCGCCTGGACTCCAGCCGCAAAGTCTGGATAAATGTGGATGTTATTTGATTCGTACAACAGTGTACCCATTTCCCTTGACAGTTTCAGGATAGCGTCTCTGTCTCTATAGTTCAATATTCTTTCGATGGTGGGGTCGCAGCCTTGGGCTGAGAGTACAATGTGCCCTTTCGACACGGGATTGTGTTGAAAAGGCTGTTGAGCTGAATAGGGTCTGTAGAAGTGCTTCAACTAAGGGTTCCATTGGGCCTTTACGTGCCGACTCAGGTACTCCTATTATTCGAACATTATTACGGCTTGAGCGCGATTCTAGGTCATCGCATTTGGCCTTAATTTTGACAAGTTCTGTTTTGAAGGTCACTATGTCATGGCCATGCTGGCCTACTGTGTCTTACGTAGCACTGATTCTCGTCTCTGCTTCGGTAATGCACCCACTTTCTTTTTCCAGTTTTGACTTAACGGATCCTATTGTTGTCACTATGTCGTCAAGTTTTACATTGATTTCCATGATTCTGCTTTGCATAGCATTTAGTAAGTGATCATCCCGTGTATTTGCTTCCGGTGGTTCTCCTCGCTCCATGCTAGTTGTGGGTGCCGACTCCGCACCGAGGGCTGAGGGCCCACAGAGTCCATTGGCCCTTTCTATAAGGCCAAAGGGATCACTATTGGGTCCGCTCTGTTCCACAAGCTTAAATAAGGTTGCCCGTTCACACAGCCAATCGCACAATGAAGGAGGGTGGAGCTATTCTGAATGGACCATTGTGGCTGCCATCTATATGGCCTTTCCCCAAAGCGGGGTTATCCGATTGCTGATTCTTGTTTCTCGTTCATGCAGGTGGTTCGGGAATTGCTAGTGGCTCAGGATGTCTGATCCCTGCTCGGGTGCATGTTCCGTCAAAGCTGAGTTTGCAAAATATCATGGTGGATACTGGGAGATGGCTTCACCAACCGCTTTCGTACGGGTTAGGCGGTGACTATCTGAGGGGGTATAGGCCCAGCCAACATGCGGGATGTATGGTAGTATCATTCACAACGTGCTAGGGTCCATGGCTTATGGAAGGTTAGATCTTTCTGTTTCCCGTTGTGTTGCAGGATTGCTCATTCCAAATGCACAATACTTCAGAGGAGGTCAGTGGCGACGCCTCGGTTGGGCCTTATGGGCATGTGAGGTTGCTGCCCGTGAGCACAGCGCCCATGGGCACGTATGAGTCTGAATCCTTACACTCTCCCCCGTTGGGTCCCATGTGGCCTGCACCCCCAAATGCCGCTGTACAATGATGTTGTGATTGGCTCTGCCCCCCTGGGGTGAGCAATAAGGCCAACTGCACTCCCCCTGCCTGGGTAGAGGTAGAAGAGTTCTGGACTGCCCAGCCACGGCACGGCGGGATGCCCCACCGTATTGGGACATTTTCATGTAGATGCAGTCCCCGTGAACATGTGAGGGCTGTTAATGCCATCTCTGGAGCGTTAATTGTATCACGCCTGATCCAGGAACCGGATACAGTCGTGTGACTCACCCACCGTTCAGCCGCTGGGCCATCCGCCGCATCCACTCCAAGGATTAAGGTAGGATGGCCAGCACCAGCGGCAGGCGGTCCCGCCCCGCAGCCCAGCGGCGGGTGTCCACAGGCAGGTGCATCTGTAGAGACACAGGTCGCTCCAGTGAAATGCCAGATTTGTTGTATGTAGCCGGTACTCATGCCCCGCAGGGTCGAGGTCCAGACTGTGCAGGGCTCTTCAGCTGTAATCTGTGCTCCCTGGCTCATTGGAAAAGGCTCATCCAGCCACCATGGAAGCTAGGATCGGCCGCACTAGCACACAGCAGTGCAGAAAATTGGAGTAGCCGTCGCAGGGCGCAGATGTGCTCAAGGAGTTGCAGACTCAGCCAACTGGTGCACAGCTCCGTTATCTTCCTCACGAGCCGTTGCTGAAATGTTCGCAGACACGCCAAAGGATGTCTGGCCACAGGATTTTTGTTGGAGCCAGAGGTTCGTTATTAGGCGGCCATTTTCTGGCTTCTCAACAGTGCTCCCCTGGTTTCCATTTTCAATGAATCTATCCACATATCTTTCTTGGGGCCATATACCATTGTATTTGGGTCAAATGTACTCTGTGCCCCTAGTGTCTGGTATGGGCCATTGTACATTTCATTTTGATTGTTGTTTAGGCCTGACATATAGTGGCGAAATCCCACTCTGGGAGAATTACCCAAATATCTAGGGCTAATGTAAGAATCGCTATTACTGGGATCAATCGATTGAAACATAGGAGTTTGGGGTGATGTCCTCAGTGGAGGCATGCCCCTTTGACGAGGTGTCATGTTCTTTCTTGCCTGAGTTTGGGTTGATTCTAGCGGCATATTTACAGATTTTACCTCCAAAATCGCTGGCGTGAGTTCTTTGGTTTTGACTAATTATTCTTAGGTCCTTCTTCTCTCTGACCAAACATCACCTCATATAGTTTGGTCCCTTGTTCTATTATCCATTCTAGTGGGTTTCCCTGTCAAATTTACAAATTAACCTGGATACAATTTCTTTTTGGAGTCCATAAAAGTATGCAGTCTTAAATTCTACAGAGTTAGGGTTAAAGGCCATATCAAAGTGTGAAAATGCTCTTTTCAAATTTTGGAGGTATTGGCAAGGGGACATATCTGGCTTCGCCATCATATATAAGCTGCTATTTTGACATCCTGTAAAGACTGATAAGGTGAGAATTGATGTCTAACCTCTTTCTCAAAGTCCGCCCATGACAAATGTTCCTATTCATTGAGACCACGAATGACACTAGCAGCTGCTGAATCTAGGATTAGGTGAAAGTATTGTCTATGTTGTTCCCTAGGTATCTGGAGGGCTTTAAATATATCATGAACGGTTTATAAATAGTCTTGCATGCAGCAATCACCTCCCTTTTGCATGGTTTAATCAAAGTCTTGATAGACTTCATAATGTGTACAGGACTACATGATGAATTCTGATGTGTGTCATTTTGTCACTCATTTCTGTTCTCTTGTGGGCAGGAATGCGTGTGAATTTTTTCCCGGTGATCCAGACCTCACCATTGGGTTATAACCAGGCCTGGTCACAGGCAGAACTGTTGGTACATTGTTTCCTTGGCCATAACTGCGATTGAGTTTGGTTCCATTGAATGTAGTACCTTGTCGCCTTTCCTGGGACTTAAGACTAAATATTTGCTGTTCTAAGTTCTTACACTGTCTATGAAGCTCTTTTGCCTCATAACAGAGATCAGAATTCTCATCCCTGACCTTATTGATTATTGCTTGCAATTCATTGATTTGTGTCTGATACTGATTAAGTGCATTGTCCTTTTTGTCATTTTCTTCCAGTAATTTAAATATCTCCTGTTCCATAGCATGGAATTCTCTATCTCCCGATTATCTTCTCTAAGGTTTGTATTTCCGAAATAGCAACGTCTTTGTCTTGTGTTATTTCATCTAAAATTGCTTTTAAGTGGGTTCATTCTTGCTCACTCTCATTAAATTGTTTATCTCTTTGAGCCAATTGAGTAGCCATATTGCTGCATTTATCTTGAAATTCCATGTTTATGTTTATTGAATTTATATAGCGCTTTAAGTCAAAGCGCTTTACAATATAACAGGTAAAAAGATGAGAGAAACCTATATACAAGCATGAACAGGTAATTAGAACAATAAGTAGAACTATTTACAAGGGGGGCAGGGGGATAGGGTAGAGGAGGGGGTAGGAGAAGGGAGTAATGGTGTAGGATTTGAGGTAGGGGGGAGGGAGAGGGGAGTGGAAGGGGAAGCATATATACAAGCATGAACAGGTCATTAGAACAATAAGTAGAACTATTTACAAGGGGGAAAGGGAGGGTGGGGATAGGATAGAGGAGGGGGTAGGAGAAGGGAGTTACGGTGCAGGATTTGAGGTATGGGGCGATAGACGGGGGAGGGGAAGGGAAGGGAGAGTGATCTGGTGTCCTCGTTGCCTTTTTTAAAAAATAACTTTATTTATTGAGGGGAACAATTCACAGCAACAGTTCTCATAAACAGTACAGTATAGCATATGTATAATATCGACAATGGCATATATCTGTGGCAATAAGACAGGTATCGTCACCTAAGGCGACGGGGTAGGTGTTACATCGGCATCGGACCTCAAATCACATAAATACAAACGTAGTAGCGACCATATATCTTTAGGACGACAGCGTGTCAGGACTGATAAAACAGAGTTCCTCGTCATTGTTCACCATACACAAGTCTTTCAGGAAATTGGATCGGGTAGGCCCTGCAGTGGATTTCCAACATTTAAGGATACAGCATTTGGCAATAATACATGAGATGTTAAATAGTCTCCTCATAGTCTCCTTCACCTTCCCAATGTCACCAAGCAGGTATTTTAGGGGGGACAGGGCGGCTGGGATCGCCGTTATCTCCTCAAGGAGCTCAGCCACTTCTCGCCAAAAGTTCGCGATAACAGGGCACGACCAGTACATATGATATGCCCCAGCATCAGGAGCGCCACATTTCAAACATGTCCCTGTGCAACCCTCCACAAACTTAGCCAGTCTGGCCGGGGAGTAATGTAGCTGGTTCAGTATTTTAAATTGGATCAGTCGGAGTCCAGAGTTCATGGAGACCGATTTGGTGAGTTGACAATATCGGGCCCATCTCAGGTCATCGATCTGAGTACCCACATCCCGCTCCCAGGTTTCTCTGATAGTGTTTCGTGAGGGGGAGTGTGATTGCACCAGGGTGTATAGCGACGGGATTCCCTTATCATGGTCGCCGTCGTCACCATAGCTCTGATACACTCATGTGCCTGGGGTTCTACCAGGAAGGAAGGCCATTTGGCAGCAAAAGCGGTTCTCATACGGTAGTATTGAAGGCGTTTAAGCTGACCCCCTCCCACCGCCCCCGTGAAATCTGCAAGTTCACAAAACGTGCCATCAGGGAACATAACTCGTAACCTGAAGAGTTTATTCAGGTCCCAGGTTCGCTGAAGGGTCTTGTCGAAGGTCGGGGAAACACTGGAGAAATTCCACAGGGGTATATCTGGGTCATAGGGAACCTCCAGGCCAATCCTTTTATAGATCCTGGACCACGCCCATGTAGTGACGTATACCGGGTCGAAAGGGCAGTTGTTACTATAGGTGGGGTTCAAAAGAACCTAGCGTATATCATTAGGGCGGACTGCGTGCTTTTCGAGAGGAATGTGTGGGGCTGTGTCCTCGGGGTCAAACCAATGTTTTACGAATTGTGCCTGTGCTGCTATACAATACAATTCAAAATCAGGGGCCGCAATACCACCCTGTGAGTATGGCTCCACCACTTTATCCCACCCCAACCTAGCAGTTTTACCGTTCCAAATAAAGGAAGATGCCAGTGACCTAAGTTTGACAAAAAAGGGTTTACCGGGCCAGATCGGGATGTTATTGAAGAGATACAGGAGTTTGGGTAATACTACCATTTTAAGTAGGGCCACTCGGCCGTACAGGGACAGAGGGAGATTAGCCCAAAGGTGGAGCTTGGTCGAAAGGGTGAGAAGTAGTTCGCCATGATTGTGTGAGTGCAGCAGCTGTCTATCTCTAGCCATCATTATTCCCAGGTATCTCACCAGCGTGGGGGCAGGATTAAACCCTGTGATGCAAGATAGCTCACCCGTATTAGGGGTCAAAGGAAAGATTTCAGATTTGGGGACATTGATTTTATATCCCGAGTATTCCGAGAACTTGTGTATGTCAGCCATAATGTGTTGCACATTCTCAGGTGGGTCCCGGACATACAACAGTGTATCGTCCGCATACAGAGATATGATCTGGGGAGGGCCAGTCATCCTGAGTCCTCTATGCGAGTGGTGTTGAAGAATATATTCCACCATTGGTTCAATAGTGAGGGCAAATAGGATGGGGGAAAATGGGCAGGCTGCCTGGTCCCCCTGTGCAGATGGAAAGAAGGGGACAGGGTGTTATTGGTTAGGACCTTGGCGGATGGTTGAGAATATAGCAGCCGAACGCATTTAATAAAATACGGTCCAAGTCCAAACCTCTCGAGTACAAGGAAGAGGTATGTCCAGGAGACAGAATCAAAGGCCTTTTTGGCATCGAGGGCCACTACGGCCGCCCTTGTCTCCGGGTCTATTTGCGCCAGCACATTGAACAGTCGTCGAAGGTTTAAAGCCGTGGATCTAGTTGGTATGAAGCCAGCTTGATCAGGGTGGACCAGGATTGGCATGTACGGAAGGAGCCTGGTGGCCAGTACTTTAGCGAAGATTTTCGCATCGGTATTGATTAGGGAGAAGGGCCTGTAGGATGCCATATCTTGTGCTGGTCTACGTGGCTTCAGAAGGACCGTAATAACTGCCTCACGCATCGAGTCTAGAAGGACACCACAATTCATGGCCTCCTCCCATACTTTAAATAACAGCGGGGCCAATACGCCTTGAAATTGCTTGTACAGTTCGGCCGTCAGGCCATCCAAGCCAGGGGCGCGGCCACCAGATAAAGATTTAATGTCCTCGTTTAGTTCTTCAATAGTCACGGGTTGATCTAAAATGTTTTGCGTCGTTTCAATGAGTGTTAGGAGATCAAGGGAGTCTAGATACCCGAACGTGTCTTCCCTGGTTTTAACATTGTGATCAGAGTATAAAGCGGAGTAAAAATCCGCAAAAGTAGTGTTGATATCACATTCTATATTGACCGTGACTCCAGCTGGGTTCTGGATACTAGCATTTAGATTAAGGTGCATATCTGTTTTAAGCAAGTTGGCCAGAAATTTCCCCGCCCTATTGCTCTCCCCGTATCTGCGGGCCTTAGCCGGGGCAGCCATGTACAAAACTTCCCTATTGGCTAGTTCATTAAATTCCTTGAGGGATGCGTGTATCTTAGACAGGGTTTCCTTGTTCAATGTGGCACTATATTCCGTCTGGAGTGTATCTATTGCGGCTTCAGCCACACCCAGGTCCCTCCTCACCGCTCTCAGCATACCTGTAGATTTACCCAGTATAGTACCCCGGACCCAAACCCTGAATGCCTCCCACAGGATAGCATAGGTGCTCACCGAACCCTCGTTCAACTCCAAAAACTCCTCGATTTCAGTATGTAATGCTTCACAGATATTGGGGTCCCTAAGAATTGCAGAGGGCATCCTCCACCTCTTAGTCGGAGGCGGGGAGTCACCCAGGCTGATGTCCAGCGTTATTGGTGAGTGGTCTGAGAGCGTGCGGGGGTGTATTGCACCGTCATTGATCTCAGCGGAGAGGGACGAGCTAATAAGCCAATAATCTATATGGGAGTGGGAGTCGTGAACAGATGAGTAGAAAGTGAATTTCTTCTCAAGTGGACACAACGTGCGCCATGCGTCAATTATGTTAATCTTTTCCATCATCTGTTTAACGGCTAGAGCCGCTTTGGACTGGGCCCTGGGGGACGTAGATGAGCGGTCCAAGGAGTTATCGAGGATCATATTGAAATCTCCGCCCCATATTATTTGCGCCTCTATCGATGTGGACATCATGTCAAGGATTGCGCGATAAAATAGCGGGTCATCAATATTAGGACCATATGTATTAATTAACAGGATTTGCCGTCCCACCACCTCCCCCATACCAACATGTATCTACCCAAAGGGTCTATCTTACTAGCAAGATACCTGAAGCACAGCTTGGAGTGTATAAGCGTCAGGACTCCCCTGGATTGTGTTGAATATTCTGTGAAGTACCTATGGGGGCCCCAACGTGGAAGGAATTTATTGTTGATACTCCCCATCGCATGTGTCTCCTGTATCAGAAGGATATGGGGATAATAGCCTGTAATGTATGCAGCAATTTTCCTTGCCTTGACTGGGTTGTTGAGACCCCGAATGTTCCAAGAAAGTAGTCAAATGTTCAACCCACCCTTAGCCTGAGCCATAGCTGCCTATCATTTGCCAAGCATGGCGCCACTGTCTCAAGTTTTGGAAGAGTCTCGCTGAAGAACAGTCCCCTGATTTTAACTTTATAACATCCCCAACCATGCCTGGCAGAGCACCAGGACACACTCTTACCCGCTTCCCCTTCCAACCCCCACCCTCATCATCAACCCCAACCCGATGATGTATCCCATCAACTTGGGAAGTCTCCTGGGGGTGTGAGCTGTACTCACGTGACCGAACACCATGTGGGGGGGCTCACGGCCCTACAACAATATATGGTGGACAGGGCCATCTCGCCGTCGACGGGTTATCAAACTTATGGTAAGGCAGTGTAGAGCAAGTCCCTTCAGCCAGCATGGTCGTCCTGTTCTGGCACCCGCAGGGGCGGCAGGTTATGGTTAGCTTCCCGGTTCCCCGGGGGAAGGAGGATTGAGGCCACGACATACATCACGTAGGATTGTCGAAAAAGTGTGCGCGGCCTCCGTGTTGGATGCGCATTTTAGTGGGGAAGACAAGCGCATATGGGATCTGGCGTAGTCTCAGCTGTCTCTTGACCGGTTCGTAGGATCTTCTCAGTGTCTGCACATTGGTCGAAAAGTCCGGATATATGTGTATCCTGTTTTCTTTGTAATACAGGGATCCTTTTTCTCTGGAAAGCCTCAGGATAGCATCTCTATCTCTATAATTCAGAAGTCGGGCAATGATCGTGCGGGGCGGCGCTTCAGGCTTAGGAGGGGAGGCCAGGGTGCAATGGGCCCGCTCCACGAGGAAATGATCGGAGAAAGCATCGGGCCCAGGAGGGATTTCAGGAGGTTTTCCACATGGCGCTCTATGGAGCCCTTACCAAAGGATTCGGCTACTCCGACCAGGCGGATATTGTTTCTCCTGGAGCGAGATTCCAAGTCCTCGCACTTGTTCAGGGTTTTCTGCAGGACTCCCTTCAACTGGGTGATATCACGGCTATGTTGTGCTATCGAGTCCTCATTAACTCCAATCCTGTTCTCCGCCTCCGTAGTGCGAGCACTTTCCTTATCAACCCTAGCCTTCAAAGAGCTGATCGTGGCCTCTATGTCGTCCAGTTTGCTGTTCACCGCCAGGAATCCACTTTGGACCATTGTTAGTAGTTTTTCCACTCTCATGTCCTTTGGAGATTCCAACTGGCTGCCCGAGGACTCAGTGGGTGTCTTGGCAGGCCCATGCGGCTGGGAGCTGGCAAAGGAGTTCATCGGACCAGTTTTCTTGGAGCCCATAATTTATTTCTTGCTGCGGCCCATGTGTCAACTCTGTTGGGTTGTGTTGCGTCTGCCCACGCTCTGGCGCCCAGTGATAGGTAGTTGTTGACGATCGTTGGCACTCAGTATGGCGTACACCGCTTATGAATATATAAGAGAAAGGCACCAGGGCACCCACCTTATGGTGTTATCGGCAGGCCCCAGCAAGTGAATGCAACCGGTCCGCTGCCGTCGACAGGCCCGACCCGGCAGACAGTCAAGGATCAATCCGCGGGGCAGTAGCGGCACAGGGAACGGGATGACAATCCCGACGAAAAGAGCAATGTTCCGTCCGGAACAGGCGTGCGGTGTATACCCAGGAGAAGGATCAAGGGCCAACGGGATATGTCCACCGGCAACTCAGAAAGGTGCGGAGCGCAGCCCCTCCCCCTTCCGGCCTGCACACGAGCCAGCACCCCCGGCCGTCGCGTGATTTCTCCTGGAGCCGTGGGCCGGATACGCCTCCGCTGCATTCACGGTATAAGTTTGCAGTCCGATTTCTCAGGATTGAGCAGGCGTTTCTACATGAAAATCGGTGGAGTGATGCCGCAGGCTCTCCACCGCCGAATGCAGGTGTTTATTGGCGTGTAGGCGGTCCTGAACAGGATTAATTTATAATAGGATATATTACAGGCCGGAGCTCTCCCCTTAGGCGGCCATTTCCGTTGTGCGCAACAGCGCCCCCCTCGTCCTCATTGCCTTTAAGTAGTATGTGTTAATAATTTAAGGTCAGAGGGGAAGGAGAGAGGATGGGGGAAAGGAGGGGGGCAAGGGAAGGGGAGGAGGGGAAGGGAAGGGAAGCTGTTACACAAGCTTAAATAAGGTTGCTCATTCACACAGCGAATAAAGGTCGCCCCCCTCTAGGGCTATTAGGACATCACTAGGGTAGAATCTCAATGATTATATATAAGCGTGATCACACCTTTAGCCTGAGATGAATATGAAGTGTAGTATCCTTGTCGGCCCTGTTTTGGCACCAGTTTTTGTTGCACTGTTTCAAGGGCATGCATTTCTTGTAACATCACGATATTAGGCGTGTGTCGTTCAATGTAGGACCACACCTTCCCGGCTTTTATGGGGTTGTTTAAACCTTGAACCTTCCATGATATTAATGTCAGAGTTACATCTATGAGGAACTGATTCGGGAAGATCAATTTCCCTGTTTTTCAAAACCTCTAAAGTGTGTTTCATGGTGTTGTGTTAGTTCGTACGCCCATCTGTGAATTTTGTTCTTTAGACCCACTTCCGAGCGGTGCCAACTCCTTAGCCTTCCCGCTACTCCCCTTCTCCCCCCTTTCCCAACTGGTTTAACCCTTGTCCGCCACCCCACCCGCACCATCTTCCCCAACTTGATGATGCCTTCCCAACTTAACTTTGGAGTTTCCCCAGGGCGCTTTGCTGGCGACCATAGCTCTTGGTCCACCCCGATATTGCTCCGGCCCAGAACTATAACAATTTATCTGGCGTCCCTGCCAACAACAATTTAAGATACCATAGTCCTCAGTGCATCAATCACAGATCAGCCAATCAATGTCTTCTATCTCGTTCCCTGCCACTGGGGCTCGATTTCATGTCCTCGTCTGGGACTGGCGCTAGTTCAGGGCTTGTCGCTTCCACATATGCCATTTCTTCAGCAGGGGATCCAAAAAAGTGTGCTCTTCCGCAATATTGGATTCGCATTTTTGCTGGGAATATAAGAGCAAAGGCACATGACATGCTCTCAGCAGACGTTTCACCGGGTCGTAGGTTTGTCTCTGCGCCTGGACTCCAGCCGCAAAGTCTGGATAAATGTGGATGTTAGTTGATTTGTACCACAGTGTACCCATTTCCCTTGACAGTTTCAGGATAGCGTCTCTGTCTCTATAGTTCAATATTCTTGCGATGGTGGGGTTGCAGCCTTGGGCTGAGAGTGCGATGTGCCCTTTCGACACGGGATTGTGTTGAAAAGGCGGTTTAGCTGAATAGGGTCTGTAGGAGTCCTTCAACTAAGGGTTCCATTGGGCCTTTACATGTCGACTCGGGTACTCCTATTATTTGAACATTATTACGGCTTGAGCGCGATTCTAGGTCGTCGCATTTGGCCTTAATTTTGACAAGTTCTATTTTGAAGGTCACTATGTCGTGGCCATGCTGGCCTACTGTGTCTTACGTAGCACGGATTCTCGTCTCTGCTTCAGTAATGCACCCACTTTCTTTTTCCAGTTTTGACTTAAGGGATCCTATTGTCACTATGTCGTCAAGTTTTACGTTGATTGCCATGAATCTGCTTTGCATAGCATTTAGTAGGTGATCATCCTGTGTATTTGCTTCCGGTGGTTCTCCTCACTCCATGCTAGTTGTGGGCGCCGACTCCGTGCCGAGGGCTGGGGGTCCACAGAGTTCGTTGGCCCATTCTATAAGGCCAAAGTGATCACTATCGGGTCCGCTCTGTTCCACAAGCTTAAATAAGGTTGCCCGTTCACACGGCGAATCGCACAATGACGGAGGGTGGAGCTATTCTGAATGGACCATTGTGGCTGCCATCTATATGGCCTTTCCCCAAAGCGGGGTTATCCAATTGCTGATTCTTATTTCTCATTCATGCAGGTGGTTCGGGAATTGCTAGTGGCTCAGGATGTCTGATCCCTGCTCGGGTGCATGTTCCGTCAAAGCTGAGTTTGCAAAATATCATGGTGGATACTGGGAGCTGGCTTCGCCAAACGCTTTCGTACGGGTTAGGCGGTGACTATCTGAGTAGGTATAGGCCCAGCCAACATGCGGGATGTATGGTAGTATCATTCACCACGTGCTAGGGTCCATGGCTTATGGGAGGTTAGATCTTTCTGTTTCCCATTGTGTTGCAGGATTGCTCAGTCCAAATGCACAATGCTTCAGAGGAGGTCAGTGGCGACGCCTCGGTTGGGCCTTATGGACATGTGAGGTTGATGCCCGTGAGCACAGCCCCCATGGGCACGTATGAGTCTGAATCCTTACACTCTTCCCCGTTGGGTCCCATGTGGCCTGCACCCCCTGGATGCTGCTGTACAATGATGTTGTGATTGGCTCTGCCCCCCCTGGGGTGAGCAATAAGGCCAGCTGCACTCCCCCTGCCTGGGTAGAGGTGGAAGAGTTCTGGACTGCCCAGCCACGGCACGGAGGGATGCCCCACCGTATTGGGACATTTTCATGTAGATGCAGTCCCCGTGAACATGTGAGGGCTGTTAATGCTATCTCTGGAGCGTTAATTGTATCACCCCTGATCCAACAGCCGAATAGAGTGGTGTGACTCACCCACCGTTCAGCCGCTGGGCCATCCGCCGCATCCAGTCCAAGGATTAAGGTAGGATGGCCAGTGCCAGCCGCAGGCCGTCCCGCCCCGCAGCCGAGGGGCGGGTGTCCACAGGCAGGTGCATCTGTAGAGACACAGGTCGCTCCAGTGAAATGTCAGATTTGTTGTATGTAGCCGGTACTCAAGCCCCGCAGGTTCGGGGTCTGGACTGTGCAGGTCTCTTCAGCTGTAATCCGTGCTCCCCGGCTCGTCGGAACAGGCTCATCCAGCCACCATGGAAGCTAGGATCGGCGCACTAGCACACAGCAGTGCAGCAAATTGGAGTGGCCGTTGCAGGGCGCAGATGTGCTCAAAGAGTTTCAGACTCAGCCAACTGGTGCACAGCTCCTTTATCTTCCTCATGAGCCATTGCTGATATGTTCGGCAGGCACACCAAAGGATCTCTGTCCACAGGATTTTTGTTGGAGCCAGAGGTTCGTTATTAGGCGGCCATTTTCTGGCTTCTCAACAGCACTCCCCTGGTTTCCATTTTCAATGAATCTATCAACATATCTTTCTTGGTGGCCATATACCATTATATTAGGGTCAAATGTACTCTGTGTCCCTAGTCTCTGGTATGGGCCATTGTACATTTGATTGATTGTTATTTAGGCCTGACATATAGTGGCGAAATCCGACTCTGGGAGAATTACCCAAATATCTAGGGTAATGTAAGAATCCCTATTGTTGGAATCAATGGATTGAAACATAGGAGTTTGGAGTGATGTCCTCAGTGGAGGCATGCACCTTTGATGAGGTGTCATGTTGTTTCTTGCCTGAGTTTGGGTTGATTCTAGCAGCATCTTTACAGATTTTACCTCCAAAATCGCTGCCGTGGGTTCTTTGGTTTTGACTCCTTATTCTTAGGTCCTTCCTCTCTCTGACCAAACATCACTTCATATAGTTTGGTCTCCTGTTCTATAACCCATTCTAGTGGGTTTTCCCTGTCAAATTCGCAAATTCACTGGGATACAATTTCTTTTTGGAGTCCATAAAAGTATGCAGTCTTAAATTCTACAGAGTTAGGGTTAAAGGCCACATCAAAGTGCGAAAATGCTCTTTTCAAATTTTGGAGGTATTGGCAAGGGGACATATCTACACGACTACATGAGGAATTCTGATGTGTGTCATTTTGTCACTCATTTCTGTTCTCTTGTGGGCAGGAATGCGTGTGAATATTTGCCGGTGATCCAGACCTCACCATTGGGTTATAACCAGGCCTGGTCACAGGCAGAGCTGTTGGTACATTGTTTCCTTGGCCATAACTGCGATTGAGTTTGGTTCCATTGAATGTAGTACCTTGTCGCCTTTCCTGGGACTTAAGACTAAATATTTGCTGTTCTAAGTTCTTACGCTGTCTATGAAGCTCTTTTGCCTCATGACAGAGATGAGAATTCTCATCCCTGACCTTATTGATTATTGCTTGCAATTCATTGATTTGTGTCTGATACTGATTAAGTGCATTGTCCTTTTTGTCATTATCTTCCAGTAATTTAAATATCTCCTGTTCCATAGCATGGAATTCTCTATCTCCCGATTATCTTCTGTAAGGTTTGTATTTCCGAAATAGCAACGTCTTTGTCTTGTGTTATTTCATCTAAAATTGCTTTTAAGTGGGTTCATTCTTACTCACTCTCATTAAATTGTTTATCTCTCAGAGCCAATTGAGTAGCCATATTGCTGCATTTAGCTTGAAATCCCATGTTTATGTTTACTGAATTTATATAGCGCTTTAAGCCAAAGCGCTTTACAATATAACAGGTATAAAAGTGAGAGAAACATATATACAAGCGTGAACAGGTAATTAGAACAATAAGTAGAACTATTTACAAGGGGGGAGGGGAATAGGGTAGAGGAGGGGGTAGGAGAAGAGAGTAATGCTGTAGGATCTGAGGTGGGGGGGAGGGACAGGGGAGGGGAAGGAGAAGCATATATACAAGCATGAACAGGTAATTAGAACAATAAGTAGAACTATTTACAAGGGGGAAAGGGAGGGTGGGGATAGGGTAGAGGAGGGGGTAGGAGAAGGGAATTTACGGTGTAGGATTTGAGGTATGGGGCGATGGACGGGGGAGGTGAAGGGAACGGAGAGTGATCTGGTGTCATTGCCTTTAAGTAGTGTGTGTTACTAATTTAAGGTCAGAGGGGAAGGAGAGAAGATGGGGGAAAGGAGGGGGCAAGGGAAGGGGAGGAGGGATAGGGAAGGGAACTCAGGGGGGAGTGTAGAAGATGAGCTTTCAAGGAGTGGTAGAAGGATGAGTAGGTAGGGGTGGAGCGGATGGAGAGCGGGAGGGAGTTCCAGTGTAGGGGGGCCAAGAGTTGGAAGGAGCCGAAGCATGAGGAGGCACATGGGGCTGGGTCTAGCTCCCTCTGTTTTAATTCTGCTTTTAACTACTGCACCTGATTACATTAATTGTCCAAACTACATTGTAACTTGCTAATAACTTGCTAATAACTTCACTGTCATTCCCTTGCATCTTTATGGACTTGTGCAGCGGGAACCACAATTTTGCGCATAATCTGATGATGCAGTCTTTCTCATCCTTGCGTTCTGGACCACACCTGCACAATGCTTCCTTCATCAAAAATGTTTTCAATTGCCTCCCGTTCTACCTCTGTGGTAATTTTTTCTTTCCATATTGTTGCATTTTCTGAGGGCCAAACTGCGTGAGCATAAAGCTTTGCCTCAAGATAGTTTGCGAATTCAGAAAACTCAGCCTGGATTTGGGACATGGGGACACTATTACCAATGGCACTATAATGAGAATCAGATTAGCACAAAATACTGCGCTACCTCACAGCACTAATTCAATTAATGAGTGCACAATATGTTTATGCTTTAGAATGCAAAGCCACACCCAGTAACTGTTTTAAAGTTTCCCATTGGGCACGCGCTAAATATGTTGGATATATATTTTAGGGTTATATCTATTACTTTGTGGTATTTTTTATTATGGTGGTATTTGCTGATATTTTATAATACTTGGCAATATATTGCGGTAACTTGTTGGAGTATTCTTATGGTGGTGAGACTTATTTCCGAATACTGCTTAATTATTTTTACCAGGGTCACTAACAACAAACAAAATACTGGACTTGTTTCACTATGCATAGATGGCTCATGCCCTCCTGTGGTACCTTATGTACAAAACCACAATACGCCTTTTTGTGTAAAGCATGCAATTGAAATACTGCACATTCATTAAATGTCTAGATCTTAGTTGGCTACAAGTCATCGAGGGGAAATTCTGGCGTCGTATACTGGGCCTGGGTCCGGGAGTTCCGATGGCAATTATTCGATTGGAACTGGGACTTCCCTCTATGAAGGCTATTGTCTGGAAAAGGAGACTGGGGCACTTCTTGAAAATGCGTAGTGTAACAGCTAACCCTCTTCTGACCACTATCCTCCAAGAATTATGCAAGAAACAAAATTCTCCGTCTCCATATACGATGATGCTAAAACATCTTGCCACTATTGGCTGGACCTGGCGAGAAGGGCCATACTCTAAACAAGCTCAAAATGCACTTGACAAGCGGGTGGAAATGTGGGATTGGCTGGAGAATTTTGCTCACCTTAGCTCGCTGAAAAGTTATGCATTTGTACAATATAGATTGTATTCATTTATGCAACCACAAGGGTACCTCAATCTCTGCCCCTCCAAAAAACTGCGGCGATTTATTCTACTATTAAGGTTGGACCAACTTCCTATCCTATTGGTTACGGGTAGAAGACTACAGTTACCAGTGGAACAACGCACCTGTCGGTTGTGTAAAGGATACAATGTTCTAGAGTCAGCAAGACATGTACTGACTGAATGTGGTACTATGATCCATGTAATCCAATATTACTTGGGGAAGTTCGCCCACAATCTGGCATCAATTGGAACATTATTATTCTGGCATCACTGCATGAACTCTGAGAGTATGCGAGTGATGTTAGCTCTCTTCAATATATGGTCCAGGATAGAAGAAATATTGGAGATACAGATTTGAACCCAGTACTCACACTCTAAATATTCACTGTGCTCACCACTAGTTGTTAGAAATGGTTTAAGCCCTGCTTTCTCCTTTGAATTGCTGTCCGTATATTAGTGTGGGGTATACGGGACATTGTGTACTGCTTCGTTTCTTCTTGCCTATATGCTACTTGAGCTCTTAGATTGGTTTCTTTTGTAAATGGTTTGTTCTTATTATATTGATATATCATTTTTATCTTGTTTGTCAAATATTTGTTATCTATGTATTTAGCAATCATATGTGTAAAGTTTATTAAATAGACTGTATCACATTAACTAAATAAATAAATAAATAAATAAAATAAATGTCTAGATAAAGAGCTCATGGTGGCTTCTTTACTTTGAGATATTTCTTACTGCCCATATGTCTCCCTAGACATGTCAAATGAAATGGACTGAATGGGGAATAAATGTAATGAGACTAAGTTACTTTTGAATCTGTCTCTTTTTGTTATAAAATAAAAATATGCAAGTTACACAGAATGACACTTATGCCCACATTGCATTTCATATCTTCTGGCAATAGCTTTGAGCGCTTTATCTGTGCAGAGTCTTTGACCTTGTTAAATTTGGCAAGAGAATATACTTTTAAAAAAAACATAGTACGACTTTGAGAAATATAAACACAGGATTACAAGCACCTTAAAAATAGACAGCACCTAAAATGAAGTGAACTACTTAACCTACACTACTTGGTCTAATTCATAACAGCAGCCTCTCACTTAACTTCATATTTACCTAGATTTGTTAGCTGTATTTCTGATTAATTTTGGCATGGACATTTTCCCCAATATTTCCGCCTGCCTCGTACAGGGCCAATCCAGATAAGAACAGCTTCAACATCAGACAGCTTGCCAGCACTGAATTCTGTCTGATGAGCCATCCCTCCACTCCTTCGTCTCCCAGTGCCCGAAGATGAATGAATGATGGTCTGTCTCAAAATCCTTTTTGACAAACCCCTTTGTCAATCAAGGAAAACACCACCCCTTGAGCAAATCATTCCACTGAAATGGCAAGTGATTTCATTGCTGGAGAGCAAAAGATACATCTTTCTTGCGCTTCCTGCCCTAATACAATGCCCTGTTTTCAGTAGAACGGATCTTCACTTTTTTTTGTTGATCACGCAGTGCAGATTGAGCCTGCACGTTTAAATTTCCATTTCCAGAGCATCATGCATTTTCCCAATCAGCATTCAGCTTACTTTATCATGGACTAATTTTCACTAAATGTTATTGCGGGATTTAGTTACATGTTAACTGGGGTTGGGTTAATTAGTATGTTAATTTATGTTATTATATTTAGTGCAGCTCATTTCATTGAGACATTACCCTGAAGCAAAGTGCAACTTCAATCATGTGCTCTGTGCGTTGGCATCTATTTAATTCTGCCTGAGACTCACACTCTTGAGTCCAGTAATGAGTTTCACACCCTGGGCTCCAGTTGAAGTTCAAACTCACACTAACATGTGCATGACACAATGCTGATTTCAAATGTTAAATTTCGGAGCCCATACGCTTACAGCCTTATATGCAAATGGCTATTCCTCCTTTGTGAAAAGTACTGTGAGCTAAAAGTGATGGCTTCGGACTCTCACTGTGGGTAAAAACCACAGAACAGATTATCATGCTGCGTTCTTTCGAGAGAAGGGCGCCTGCTACCTTTTTTTTCATTTTTGTAAGGAACTTGGGGTTGGTCACCCTAAATTACCTGGGGGAACCCAGACGTGGACCCCTTGTTCACTGTGCTCAGAAAGGCACAGCTCCACCTCACTGATGAGGCCCAACAAGACTGAAACACGTGCATGGGGTTGCTGTTGGTACTCTTGTTCAAAGGAGGTTTGCTTGACATTTCAGTGCTGACTGCCTTTGTTGGCAGGACAAAGACTTATATACAAATGGATATTCTGCCTTTGTGAAAAGTACAGTGATCTAAAAGCGATGGCTGTGGGCTCTCACTGTGGGTAAAAACCACAGAACAGGTTATCATGCCACGTTCTTTTGAGAGAGGGGCACCTGCTATCTTTTTTGCATACTCCTAGACTCCCTAATATAAAAACCATCACACTACAAATTTGAATCTAACTCGCCTTCACTACTACTACACAACACTTGCTTTAAATCAGGCCACTTATTAGTTTGTTGATTCTTTCGTAATAAACAATATATGGTATACATATATTGACTACCCCTCTATATATCCTTCCCTGCTTATAGAGCTAGGACCCCATGCAAATTGACCCTCTGTCTCCTGTTTGTTTTTATTGACCCACTTCATGTTCCTTTCTACCCCCACCCGCCCCCCAAATGTCAATTGGTCAATGTTTATCTTGTTATCTTATTTAAAGTATCCACTGGTTAGACTGCTCCGATCTTTGTTATGTTTTCCTATGCACATGATTCTGGGCGAAACACCATGTCTCTTCATTAAATAATAATACAAATCCTAAAAAATGAAGAGCAACAGGAAATACATTAGTTTGTGAGACTACTGTTTTAAATTTGCCCAGTAGATGGCAATATTGTATCATTTTTTTAGCCCGATTATTGAGATCAATTATCAAGGAGAGGTTTGAAAGCGGTGTAATGTTAAGAACCTAAAAACTATCATTTTACTGTATTAATTGGTGCAGTGGAGAGAGGATTGTAGACTTAAATTAATATCCTACTACATATAAATCATACTTTCGGTGTTCCTAGACAGTTCATTTTAGCACCGACTGAGGGAAAGTAATTATTTGCATAGATATAAGGGTATTTATGGTAACACGACATTTACACAGCATTTTCTCAGCTACCTTTCGACGGGGAGATTTTCACATGGATCCCAGTAATGTTCTGTCACAAGCCCAACTGGCCTTCGTGAAATCAATATAACTATGATAGATCAAATTGAGCTTAACAATGCTTATACATTGAACTATGTTTTCCTGAAAATTCTTCCTCTGTTTGTGCCTTCATTTATTTACAAATGCCTTTTGAATCAGTGCAAAAAACCCAACGTGGGTTCTCCTAGCAGACTAAACAATCCCTAGGTGGCGAATGGGTGTAATACATGTAAATGGTATAACCAGCTGGAGCTTATTTCAAGTGATCAATTGATACTTAGCACGTTCTACTTTGGGGGAGAGCAGAACTGGTACAGCCAATGTTCTATGCCAACACGCTGTATGACTATTACTAGTTGCCTGCCTTTTGCCCTGCATATTCACACTCCCAATATGTGGCGGCGGGAGCCTGTGTGGTTGCCCCCGCCAAAATACACTCTGGAGCAAAAAGAGCTCCTCTGTGTTTGCCTGTCATTTATCCCATTTGGCCTCATGAGACCCCCCAGGGAGAGACATTGTCTCTTAAATTGTTGCCTGGAAAGTCTGGCTCAATGTGCGCTTGGAGTGTTTTTGGGGCAGCCATAGCTTCTGAAGATCTTTATGACCTCCTTACAATCAGCTTTCCTCTGAGGGGGGATCCAGGTGAGTCTTCTAAAGGAGTCCACTGCAATGAACACGTACTTGCATGTGTTAACTGCTGTCAAGGGACCCACGTGATCCATGTACCTACATTTCAATGTTGCTTCTGCCCTTTTTATTGACTTACTTGTGTGAAACGCCATTGTCGGCAAAAATGTAAAGCAATTAACTACATACTTTCTTACATCCCTTGTCAGCCCTGGCCACCAATATGTGCCCGGCAAAAGCTGAGATGTTGCAAATATGCCAAAGTGGGCAGCTAAACGTGCATGTGCAGCAGATAGCATTTTAGATCTGTCCTTATTTTAAGTACCCTTTGGACAGGGTCTATGACCTTTGTGGGTATTGCTTCAGTTCAGACTTGTATGTCAACATCAGAGTGTATGTAGCAGAGCGCATTAACACTGCCACCACATATGCTGTAGGCTGCTTTCTAGCTGCTTTCTAGCCAACAAGTCTAGTAATGCACTACGAGAACTGTGCACGGAATCTGCTCTATGCACCTTCGTGGGCTCACCCCATTCAAGAGGATTTACCACTTGGATGTTTCCAATCTCTTCCCAAAGCTGTTTACATGCTAATGCCTTGATCTCCTGCCATCGGCTGTTGTCAGGGTGAGGTGGACAAGCCACAATATTTCAGCTTCCTCAGCCCTTTGTGAATGTGACGCGGCATTATGGGTGGATAGAGCTCACTTCCTGTCTTTTTACAGATAGTACTTAGGAATCTCTGGCTAACCTCACCGACCCCCCTCACCCCTACAAACCCCCTTTGAGAAACTCTCCGTTTAGGTGTTATAGAGAGGCAGAGAAGTGCCTATTAACCGTCAAATCCCAAGTACAATTACATAAATTAGCCATCTGACATGGAACACTAGACAAAATGGTGGATTAGCTTACTTGATTTTAAACATAGATTCCCCGTTCGTACGCTGGCTCGGTTAGTGTAAATGTACCAATGAAGCTCAACGCCACAAAATGATTGACTTTTATTGTAATGTTTAATCATAATATGAACACTCCATTGCAAAACTGTAAAAACAAAATAAGTAACATGTTAATAATTAATTATTAAAAAAGTAATTTGAACAACATGTGTTCCATGTGGATAATTTACACAAATTCATTTATCTTTTTTGAGAGTTTAAAATGTAATGAAGCCCCATGAAAAAATGCTTGAAGCGTTTCGGCCCTGGGCCCATCTCCAGAAGCCTGGAAGGGTAAAGAAGGAAAACGAATCAAGAATTTAATGTAAAGGTTCAATTTGCGAAATATCAACACCCCAACTTAAGTTATACTTGAAGTACACCTGTCCTCTGCCATTTTAAGATTGGCGAGAGGCTTGGAGGAGAGGTCCGTGGACACTAATGAATATTGCTGTAAAATGCTCGCAGAAGGTATGTGCAGAACACATCCACCGTCAAATCCCACATTACCAAAAATGTCACCGGGCCGCCTGATCCTCGGTGACACTCTCGGTTAAGTAGAAATGTAACGCCCACATCAGGAGGAAGCACACTTTGTTAGACCCAGGCCCTAGTATTCATATACATTACATTAAGGTTAATTCGATCAGTGTTTAACGGCGCATACCTTTATTCTGTGCTTTCTGGCAGTTTTAGGAATTCGCTGTAATTATTGTGACAGTTTGTAAAAATATGCAAGTGTTGCATGTGCTTCAGCAAAGCTCACTTTGCCATCTTATGGCCAAATCCTGAATTGCTTTAGAAGAAAGGAAAGTGGAACAACATCTGCCTTATACACTTCAGAAAGAAGCCGCCTGTTTCTTCCACTGCCGACACCCCCCAAGGAGCCGGTTATTAACGCCTTTTTATGGCAGTGCTAGGAGGGTGTACAGGCAGAAGAACACCCTTGCATCCACTGCCTTGCACATATAATGGTTGGCATGGGGCTGTCAAGAGGTAAAGTACGGCAATAACACGTTGCCTAAAAGTGGCGCATTATAATCCAATCCGCCGTTTTCGGATTTCAATTGAATGAAGTGCAATTTAGAAAAACTTCACTCCTCTAAGCAAAGACCCTTTTCCAATTTTGCATGGACCCAATCAGGCCCTAAATCTTAATCACTTTCAGACCCGATTCTCAACGAGGTGTTAATTACCGAAAAAGCCCTATACAGACTTTCTGACATTTTCGGTAATTAACACCTATTCTGAAGAATGCGCATTGTCCCGAGGTTGCACAGAAAGAGTCACTTTTGGAACGTGTGCTTAGGTTGCGAGGAGGACTGGTTGGAAACCCTCCTAGCAACCAGCATTTTCGTAAAATGTTTCTTTGCATGGCTATTTTGGTGGTGATAGGCTGAGTGACACCAGAATAGAGGAAGGGCTCAGAAGGACAGCGGGAACACACAAATAAAGTCTCATCAGCCATGCAGTGCACAATAGTGAGCTGTTCCTAGTGATGGGGATTCTGTCCTGAGAGGAAAGATAATCAATGAGGCAATATTCTAATCCAGAAAGGCGTTTCATGACCTTGCTGGGGAATCATAAAAAATGAATCATCTCAGCCCTCACAGTGCGGGAGGTTAGCGTGTTTTACACCCCGTCAAGTCCAATTTAGGACAACCACGTACATTAGAAGCCAACAGGAGTTGTTCTCGGCAGCACTTTGGATAAATTGCGATTATTATGAAATTTAACGAAAATGCTACAGAGACTGCAATCCGCCTGTTATCACAGAAAAGAGGTGGATTGCAGACAGTGCACTCTCGTACACTGTGCTGACGCCCAGGCCCACTTCAGAATAGGCGTGGTGCTTCGGCATCAGGAAAAGGCGCAGTGAAACGTACTGTTTAGCATGCTCACGGCACCAAGATCAGAACCGGGCCACCAATGTCAGATTTATTTTCAGTCCTATATTTCTGTGTACTGAACCCAGAAGTGTTTACGCCAAAAACGTCCTGCCATGTGCACACTATTTATTTATTTTATTTTTTACATTTGTAGAGCACACTTCAGCCTGTGGGCATCGAGGCGCTGTAAACAGAGCGTAAGAAGGCTTATTTAAAGGTTGCAAAAAAGCCACCCAACAGAAAGTAGTCTTAGAAATACAGGTTACATATACATTGGTACATCAGTTAGCGAAGAAAACATACAGGTTACTTGGGATGCAAACGGAGAACCTGCAGGTTTACATGAAAAGCCTGGTTTTGATGGCCTTGCGAAAGGCACCATGAGATTCAGTTCACCTAAGGTGCAGTGGGAAGGTGTTCCAGTGGGTAGCAGCCATGGTGGGGAAGCTGGTACCTCGAGCACAAGCTTTGTTCGTTTTGGGAACAGTAATCATGTTTGTGTATGCTGTTCTGGCTGGCCTGACGGCACAGAGTTTATAGATCCTTTGGACAAGGTAAGGAGGGGCCAGGTCGTGAAGGCACTAGTGCGCCAAGGCAAGAGTTTTGAAGATGATTCTTTCCTTGACTGTAAGCCAGTGGACTTGTCTTCTGAGACCAGAGATATGGTCCCTGCGTGATAGTCCGGTGGCAGCCCTAAGGGCATTATTTTGAACTAGTTGGAGTATAGCAAGGTTTTTGCCTGAGGTTCCTATGCGTAGAGCATTGCAGTAATCAAGCCTCAAACCAATTATTGCCTTGGCGATGGTGAGGCAATACTGTTGGGAGCGGTATGGTCTCACAGCATTAAGAAGTTTCGAGTGATAGGCTAAGGAGGATGCTATGGCATTGACCTACCTATCCATGGTCAGGTTGGCATCCAAGTAGACACTGAGGGTCTTGACTGTTTGAGATACTGTTATGCTTGAGCTAAAACATGACGCTGGTGCGCAGTGCATTCTGGGGGCACTCAGAGCCATAATGGACATTTATTCCATGCCTCAGTGAAAAGCTGTATTTACTTTGCTGAGAGCTGAATTTGCTTTGCTGAAAAAACATGCTTTCCAAACCTGGTATGCAGCCAGTCAAGGACATTCTGCTGGTAAAGCTGGTTTTGTTATGTCTTGCTATGAGTTATGGAACTGTTTTCAGTGGCGTTTGTTCTTAGGAGAGGAGGAAAGCGCTTTGCTCTTTGAGGTTACTGTCGGTTGACCCAGCTGGCAACCAACAGTCACTTATCAATGCGCAAGCGCATTGCTAGAAGGTTCGAGAAATTGCCACCCATGTTTGAGGAGTGCATATATGCGGAACCCCTCAGCGGTCAGATGAGATAAGCACAAAGACCTCAGTCGGAAGGGAGACGCCTTTGTCCGACATACCTTTGGGATGTTGTGCTCTCGGCCTGGCTGTTACCGGGGTCTTCCAGCCGCTTCTGGCGAGATGAGGGATTCAGTTACGCCCACGGTGATGTATTTTCTTTTGAATTCTCTGTCTTTTCTGTGATTTATTTCTGTGTTATCACTTGTTGCTTCCAAGCTATGAATAAATAGCCGTATAAGTGCTAATTATTTTCTAAGCGTGCGTGTGGTGATAAGTCATTGCGTCGTCTACCTGCATTCAGAGTATTGGCTGTGCAACTGCGCTGGTGATTAATGACTGTCCCTCTGGGCGAGCAATACAGATACAGAGATGGGCATGTTGTCAATGGTGAAGGAGCTGCATGGCTTGTCCAGCCTGCCCAATGTGGACAGGTATCCAATCAACAGAAGTTCGGTTTTCTCAGTGTTGAGGCATAACCAGTTTTCTGCCATCCAGGATTGGATCGTAGAGTATATGGAGTTGAGGGTGTTAAGGTCAGACATATAATCTCCCGAGAGGGGGATGAGCACCTGGGTGTCATCAGCATATTTGGTGTATGAGATGCCCAGGGGGTCCAGGATTTTGAAAAGGGGCCTCGTTAAGAGATTGTAGAGGGTGGGGGCAATGCAGGACCCCTGCGGGACACCGCACTGGATGAGGTTTGGATTGGCAGAGGCTGAGTTGGAAAAAACTTTCATTGCTCTTTCCTGCAGGAATGAGGTTATCCATTTACAGGCACTGGGGGAGAAGTTAGCTGTGGTGGCAAGATGGTGGCAAAGGGTCTTATGGTCTACCAAATCAAAGGCATCAGATAGGTCCAGAAGGAGAAGTAGTGCAGGTTTTCCTGCATCTCTCAGGTTGTCCATCTGGTTTTTGAGGTCAAGGAAGGCCGTTTCGGTACCATGTCGAGGCCGGAAGCCTGATTGCCGAAGACCAAGAAGGTGGTTGTCTTCCAGGAATTTTTGCACTTGCAGGTATGCTGCTTTGACCAGGATTTTTAGTAAACAGGGGACAGTGGTGATGGGTCTGTAATTCCAAGGGACCGATGGGTCAAGGGTGGGTTTTTTAAGGAGCGGACAAACCCATGCTTCCTTAAGTCCAGCTGGGACATGGCCAGACTGGAAAGAGGCGTTAATGAAGGCAGTGATAAAGGGGACAAGGGAGGGTGCACAGTCCTTGATGACCTGTGCTGGGCAGGCATCCCCTTTGCAGTTAGACGGCTTGATTGACCTAAGGAGGGCAATGACTTCAGATTTAGTCATATCCTTAAATTGAAATAAGGGGGGTTGGTTGGTGTCAATAGCCGGTGAGGGTGAACTGTGGCTCTTGGCTATGATATTGGTAAGAGCCTTTTGGTGGGCAAGGATCTTGGTGTGCAAAGTGTCCAATTTATCGAGTATGGCCGATTGAATTTTGTTGCACTAAGCCTCGTCTTTAACAAGAGTGGGAGGAAAGGATGTAGGGGTCTCCAGCTCTCTGAAAATGGCAAAGATTTCTTTGGTGCCAGATTTGGCATTAGCTATCCTTGTGTTAAAGGACAAGGCTTTGGCCTTGATGATGGTGGTCTTATATTCAGTGGACAAGACCTTGAGAGCAGCTTTAGAGGTGTCTTTATGGTTGTTCTTCCAGGTGGTAAGTGCAGCTCTTTTTTTGGAGCGTAATTGCAGGAGCTCCTGGGTGAACCAAACATTGGCATATTTCACTTTCTTTGCTTTTTTGAGGGTGAGTGGAGCTACAATGTCGATGGCTTGAGTAATGCTCTTTTTAAAGTCACTAGCAAGTACTGTTGGGTCATTGGAGAAGGGGGGGAGCAGTGCAGGCACCAGAAGGTGTTGAGTGAGGTTCTCCTTGGTGAGAATTTTGGAGCGTCTTGAGAGTGCAGCAGGAAGAGGAGCCCCCAACATGGGGGGTCCTTTGGAGGTGATGATGTCAAATGTAATGCTGTGGTGGTCAGACCAGGGAATGGGAGCGATTTCTTTGACATTTAGTGAGCAGTTGTGGTCGGAGACCCAATCTAGCGTGCAGCTTTTAGAGTGGGTGGGGGTCACGATAGCTTGGGAGAACCCAGTTGTGGAGAGAATCTTGTGTAAGGTAGTGGCGTTGGGGTCACTTGGATCATTAAGCCTGAGGTTGTGATCTCCAATGAGAATGACTTTAGATGTACTCTTTAGGTTGTGCGAAAGTGAGTGGATTAGGGCTTCTTGGAAGTCTGAGCTAGGCCCCGTAGGGCGGTAGACAACGTGGAAGGCAATGGTGCCGTTGGGTGAGACATTGAGTTTGAGCAGAAGGTAGTCCGAACTCGGACCCAGGTTCCCTTGGAATCTCCTGACCAAGAGTGTCTCCCTAGCGATGGCAGCAACCCCGCCACCTCTGTGAAATGCATGGCCCTGTCTATAGATGGTGTCACTACATCATTTTTGTGGTCTAGAGGGTCTCTGCGGAATTTCACACATCTTCCTTTGTTCCAGATCATTTTTATATCCCGATAACGTATGGTTGATGTCTTCTGAGATTTTAGAAATGTCTGCACTTGGAGCACGTTATGAAAGCATATTTTCCAAATCCTCAGTACGTTTTAGAGGTATCCTCAAACCTCTCGGTATATGTTTCGCTTTATATTATTTGCCAAGTTTAGAAGTATGGAGTTTCTGATTAACTACTCTTCTAATGAGAAACAAATTGAATGATATTTCAACCCTGTTACCAGTCGTTGCTAACGTGCGTTCAGTGTCTTTAATCAAACTTCCTTACTGACCCTTCTCTATCCAGGCGTTAGTTCTCTGCAGGGATTTGGTTATTGCACCTGACAGACACTGCGTTGGATTCACTCCGCTTTCTACCATGCTCACTCTCACCTCTTACTCACCTACTCTCCCTTCTACTCCCCTTCATCGACTCTACGCACTTCTGCCTCCTTTCACCAATCTTTGAACCCTCAGACGTCTCTCACTCGTCTAGGCATCACCTCCAACCTTTGATGTTGCTTCTCTCTTCTTCCTCCACCTACCACTCCCACCTCTGCACTACTACTCCCCCCTCCTCCCTCCAAATACTACTCCCTTCTCAACACTTCTACTATCCCCTCCTCCCTTCAACTACTGTTACTCCCTCTTACACATCACTACTACTTCCTCCTCCATCTAATTACTAAGCTCTCTTTCAGGCTATGACTCCCTCCTTCCACTAACTATGACTACTCCCACCTCCACACTACTACAACTTCCTTCAGACTACCAACATTACTCCCTCCTACATCCAACTCCTACTTAGCCACCTTCCGTTCAACCAGTACCATATGCTTTGCACTAACTCCCTACATCGGTTCACCTTGCCAACCAAGCACGCACTTTAGCACTGCAGTACCACTTCTCACTAGCCAATACCTCAGTTCCCCAGAAGAAAATGCCTCCACACTTCACTGCTCCTTCCTTCCTCCTGCTGGTCTCTTGCTTCTCCACCTCTGACCTCATCTGAATAACACACACTGCCTGCCTCATGTTGCCTCCTTATAACCCTCACCTCTCTCTCCTGGCATTGGCTCTCTGTCCCTGGACATTCTGGCTGTGTTGTCAATACTTGGACCATGTTGAAGAAACCAAAAGTCACAATTAGCGGGCTAAGCCACACCACAATTACCACGCAGGTTTGCCTCAAAACAACAATGGTAGCCCAAGAAGACAACGGTTTTGTAGCATTGCGCATGGTCACCTGACCCCGTGACATGCGGCTGCGCATCAGGTCTGGTCACATGATCAATGTTCACATAAGCGCGTGAAGCGCGCCAATGAAAAAGTTCACGTTTGATAAGCTCCAAGTGCGGCCGTGTCCTCTGTTCGCTGGCGCGCAGGTGCGCATGCCCGGTGGGGATCTGACAGGTTTGTGTTTGTTTTCTGGGGACCGGTTTAAGCGAACCCTAAGGTAAGTTTCATTCGGGAGGCATTGGGAGTACCCCACCTTACTGCCTGTTGCTTTAGAGAGTTTGCTTGCCATCGCGATTGCTCTCACTTGTCCTTGGTAACACCGTCCAGTTCTTCTGCCTGCCCTGCAGATGCCTCATCTTTTCTCTGCTGGTCTCTTTTTCTCCGCTGTGGATCAGTGAACCCTGTTGCATAGGTTTGAATGGGTATTGCAGCTTCCCCTTCCCATGCAGGGCAGTGCTAGCACTAGGCAAGGTTAGGCGCTTGCCTAAAATGTGAAAATGTTGGAGCAGCAAATGCTGCCGACGGCAAAAAGCACTTGTACATTTTTTTGCGTACAGTATTTACTCTCTCTCTCCCTCTCCCTCTCCCTCTCCCTCCCTCGACTACTAGGCACACTCTCTCAGCACTGCAGGCAGCAGGTACCGCGAGGTTCGGGTTGGGTGTGGGCATGGCAGCGCAGGGCTGTATGCCGCACCTGCGCATAGCTTTTGCCCTTGTTCAAATATTCTTTTTCTTCTGTGGACCATCTATGACCCGCCCTGCACTGTCTGCAGCCGCCATGGAGGGCGACCTGCCTGAGAGAGACTCTATCAGACACATGCACAGGCAGGTGAGGTGCCCCTATTGTTTTGTAATTGTCCTCTCTGGTCAGGGCTAGCAATAGCCGAACTGGGATAAAAAGAGAAAGCAGGTGGAAGTTTGTGGATTGCAGGCTGACAGTGCTCCAGGTCTGGCAGTTGGGGTTGCCCCACTTTCCCAGGGTTAAAAATGTGTCCCTCTAAAATGACCTTACCAGTCTCGATTGACACTTGTTGGGTCAGTGAAGGGTGGGCCAAACACACAAGACACATTGGGGCTTATAGGGCTGCACAGGTGGGTTCTTCAGGGGACAGGGCAAGTAGAGCTCCTTCTAGAAACTCAATTGTTGGTGAAACTGAGCCTGCATCAACCCGTGTTCATAGTTACTTGTTGTTTCTAGTCAGAAATCCTGCAAAATGTGTTATCAATCACACCTTTCCTCAATGCTAGGACTACCTGGCTTCATACCGAGGGTACGGCCATTTGCCGCGTGCATAGCTTAAAATCGCTTGCAATAATAATAGACGTACCATGAAGTATGAGGAGAGATGTGACCTGTCTGAAAGTGCGGCACATTGCCTGTGAGGAATCACCCAGGTGCTGTACTCCTACACAGGATTTCATGGCTTCCTTCTCTCCTGAATCATTCCCTGCAGTCAGGGATGGACTAGGGCATAACATTGTCTCGGGCACTAATGAAAAAGTGGCCCACAGTTGCAAATAGCAATTTATTCTTTAGTGACAGACCGAGTAGTACTCAAGGAGGAGGTTTTTGATCAAATGTGATGCAAATCGTGATTTTTACTGAATATTCATTCAGTAACCCTGGTCAAAACTACTAGCCACATGGTGAAGAAATGTATCAAACTGGCCCACAAGGGCCCAAAATGTGGCCCACTTTGACCCAAAAAACTGGCCCACACTAGCATTTCGTTTTTTTGGTTCGGGCATTGTCCTGTTGCCCTATAGGTCAGTCCTAGCATGCCTGTGGTAACGCTTGGTGTGTACGCTCTGAGGGCTTAATGTATGTTGATGTGTGTATGACATTGCTCTTGTCAGTTGAGGTTATAATTCACCCCGCTGCACCTTTTTAACACCACGTAAGCGCGTGTCCATGTCTCCTGGTGATGGCTGCCATGGATGTGTGGTCTTTATGAAGCATATACACTTTCATGTTCTCTTTGTTTCACAGTTAGCTATACAGCATATGGCGTCGCCCTTTTCAGTGGGTTTTAGATGGCAGTGGCTATATTTCAAAGTCTACCTCTGATATTAAAGAGGTGCAATCATGTAAAGTCTGCATATGAACCAGGTACCACTGTTATACAATGCAAATCACTACCCATCAATGAACAGGCGTGTGTCCTAAGGGGTGTGCCTCAAGTTTCAAGTGCTTGCAGGTGCACAAGTTCACAGACTACACATACATGTCATGTTTGGAGAGGAGACTGGGGAAGCCATAGAGGGCCTGATTTACAAAAGCGTTTTTGATACTTTTTTATGCTGGTTACTAATGTTGGCGATTGCTACTGTTATTGCTACTGCGCCTTCAAATGACAGGGAAGCATGATGCGCTGTACCAGTGATCCCTATGGTGTAGTTTAGGAGCAACATGTTGCTCGCATCACCCAAAAATGTTGCTTGCCAGTTGCTCCGGGATATTTTATTTATTTATTCTGCGCCGGAGCCCACAGGCATCAGGGTGTGAAGGATAGAAAAGGAATTTCACAAGAAGACCAGATCATAATTATTTAAACAGTAGGGTCTTTAAACATTTTTGAAATGTAAGAAGGTTCCTCTCCAAGTGCAAATCCATAGCGAGCTTGTTCCAAGCCAAGGTGCCTTTACCAGAAAAGAGCAGCCATTACCTTTGACACGCTTACTCCAAGGACATAATAGGAGCATAGAATTGCTAGACCGAGTAGTTCTTGCAGATTGTTGCATGCTTATACAATCTTTTAGATCCAATAGTGCTTGTCCATACAAGCATTTGTGCGTAATGGTGCTCACCTTGAAACAGATTCTGGCCTCCATAGGAAGCCAGTGTAAGTCCCTTCTGTGCACAGAAACAGGATTGCATATGGGTACATTTTTCACAATTTGTACTGTAAGGGTGTCCCTAATAATGGTCAAACCGGAATGAATACAGCCCTCTAGGGAAAAAGCCCAAAGGCGATCTTGTAAGGATAACAAGTTTAATCTTAGAAGTTAGGATTGTAGCAAAGGACTCTGCTGCCTGAACGGTCTTCTCCTGTCCCTCTTCCCATTCCTTCCTGACAAAGTGGTTTCAAGCAGGGGTTTATATAGGTCCAACTTGCCATGGTGATGTCACTGGAGTTGGATCATGACTTCAGCCCAATCCGTCCTTTTTCCATAAAAGGGATGTTCCAAAGCCTGCTTTCTTTATTGTCAGCAGTTTTGTCAGGGCATGCTGTTCTACATTTTGCTAGCGATACAAAAACACACTATAGCTAATGCTTTTCCTACATTTTGCTACCTATGCAAAACACACTGCGGCTCTGCAGACTTTTACAAACCTTGAGGCTGAGCTCAAAGAAAAACTAAACATTGTTATCCATGTGTAAACATTTTTCATTCATTCTATCCACATTTCACTCATCCTGCTCACGTTATCTGGGTCCTGTATTTTCCTCCACAATTTCGACTTATAATTTTGATCTCTAAATGGACTTTGCTGAACAAAACATGTGAGTCCTATTTTTAAACCGCATGGACCCTTGACGGACAGTGGACACCTGGTGAGTCAGTTTGTGCTGGCCATAGGGAAGAACACTGCACACACAAGCTCCCGTGGTCCATTTAGATCCCACAGGCCGCATTCCTTCTGGGGAGGAGGGGGAGTTTGACTCCTTTACAGCACTAACTAAGATTTTACCATGTCTGGGATCTGAGATTACAAATCTATTCAACTAATTGTTAATTGCGTTTTATATATAGACAATAACTATGTCCTTCAGTGCTCTCCTATGTCTATCTGTATGTGAATATGCTTGCATGAGAGAAGCTTCCCACTGCCCCCAGTCCATTATAGTGCCTTAAAGATGTCTTGCCCAACTCTAAAGCACCTCGGGGTTCGGGAGGACCCTGGTTCCTTCCCAACATTCCCCTTTTGTTACTTCTACAGTAATGTACTCATCCGACATATCTATAACCCCAAAAGTATCAGTTTGAGTTTTGCTGTTTATTATGCGGCACGGTGCATTAGAATCCCCAATTGATACCATCATCTTTGCACTACTAGGTACTACATTGATACAGCATCGGAGACCCAAATGGCACGTGCAGAAGAGAACCAAGAAGAACACAATAACAGGCACCAGCATTTTTAATGCTGCCCCCAGCCATGACAGGACCCAATCAAAGGCAAATGAAAGCTAATCCATGTTCTGAACTCCACCCTCTTTCTTCATTTGAACATCTAGATAGTGCACCACCTCGATGATGTTGGATAGTGACCCAATCTCGGCATCCTGCGGGGGTACAAAGTGCAGCAGCTGCTTGTACCCCAGGAGCCAAAAAAGATGAAAAGAATGTCTCTGCTGAGCTAAAAAGGCAATACTTGTCAGGTATCCCTCCAAGCAGTGCGGAAGAGTCTTTTGAGATATAGTTCAATCTCTTTGTTCTTTTCAGCTGTTGAAATGGTTCTGTTTCTGGCAGTATACACAATTATTGTGTGATCTACAAGTCCCTTTCTGCTACTTTAGGTGCTTGACTGATTGTTGGCACCTGAACAGGCAGTTTGTTTCCCTTCAGGTGTTCTTCTGGGATTACTAGTAGTACTGAGTGCAGGGTGGCCAGTGAACACTTGCCCCTCCAGGATGATGGGAGGTGCAAGTAGGCTTGTCGGCCACAAACCCAGTAGTAATTCATCACCACACCTTTCGTCATATCAGGGATCACAAGAGTGTGGTTGCACTGTGTGTTTATACCAACATGAACTGTTCCTTCATTGCTAAAACAAAGCTCAGAGTCCATGTCTCTATGTAGACTGGCTTCTCCATTGTCGCAATCCATGTTAGCCTTGTGATGTATTGGGATCATATTTGCACACACATAGGGCCTCATTACGGGTCTGCCAGTAAGGCTGTCCGTGATACCGGCGGCTTGCCGCCAGACTCAAAAGAAATTACTGGCGCCTGACTTCCCGCTAACACTGGGGTATTACAACCCCGGCGGCCAGGAAGTCAGGCGCCGGTAATTCTGTAAGTCCTCAATTTCATGGAGTCCCATAGGACTCCAAGGGAATGGGGACCACAGATGCACCGGCACCATTAATAACGGTGGCAGTGGTTCTGTGAAAATCTGCGGGCGGGTGCCTTTGCGCCTGCCAGGTCTGACCCTGGTGGGCGGGACAGCACCCGCCTGCAGAGTTGTACTTTGCTGGTCCAGAAACACTGGTGCTGGGAGGCTTACCGGCATAGTTATAATGAGGCCCATCTTTGCGGTATTTGATTAATCCATCTGCCGGGCAGGTTATTGTGGTACCCTGCCATTTGTTGTTGACATGTGAGTGACCTCCCACGGAAAAATATGGTGCTTGTAGACACTTGCGGTATGTTGTACTGCCATTGCATAGTGCTGGGTCTAGATTGATGCTCTTGAACTGCACATTGTGTGCCTGGAATGTGTCCTTTATCCTACATAGTTCAGTACAGAGTTGTACTGTGCTGGTCCAGAAACACTTGTGCCGGGAGGCTTACCGGCATAGTTATAATGTGGCCGATCTTTGCGGTATTTGATTAGTCCATCTGCCGGGCAGGTTATTGTGGTACCCTGCCATTTGTTGTTGACATGTGAGTGACCTCCCATGGAAAAACATGGTGCTTGTAGACACTTGCTGTATTTTGTACTGCCATTGCATAGTGCTGGGTCTATATTGATGCTCTTTAAATGCACATTGTATGCCTGGAATGTGTCCTTTATCCTACATAGTTCAAGATGTACCAGGCATTGTGCTTCTATAATTGGGACTGGTTGTGGAGCGAAACACTTAGGAGCACCTGATGCATGCAGAATTAGTGCACACACATAACAGCTTTCATTCATCACATTCCTTCCCACAGTATGCATATCGGAGTACCAGCTATTAGATGAATCCATATGCTGAATGTCAGAAATGGCACCAAAGCCCAACCCCTTATATAAATCATACGTCATTTGTACTTCCCGTCTTATTCGTCTAAGAAAATCTGTGTGGGTGGCTGGCAAAAAGTGAGACATTGTTTGATTCTTATTTATCATAGACATATTCATACCATTGTTCATGAATCTATTAACATTATTTTCCTTTATATGTAACGGTCCATCCCGCCTTTATATGTCCACCCAATTTAACAGACATACCTTCATACACTACGACAACCATGACCAGTATCACAAAAAACAATATAATCATCGGTCTACCAAGAAAGTACAATGCAGAATTCCTAGCAAGAATTACATTCAGTTAATCATTATCCCTACATAACAGGGAGGTTTGGTACACGTCGGTCAGGCATCCTTGCTTATCCCTGAAGAGGAGGAAAAAAGGTTACTGAGATAGAGGGAGAGAGAGAGGGGAGGGGAAAGAGAGCGAGAGAGAGAGTAAAATAGTGAGAGAGAGAAAAAAGAGTGTGAGATAGAAAAAAGAGTGAGGGAGAAGACAAAGAGTGAGAAAGAGACCCTTTTCCTACCAGGGCCGACCAGGTTCTAGACCTTCAGAAATGAAAAATCATAACATTGAAAAAAGATAAAAAATAAAAGAACAATAAAAAAGGAAAACAGGAAAAAATAAAAGAGAAAAGGAAAATCAGAGGTGTGCCTCTGCACACCACCTTGGCATGGATCTTTTACCAAACGTCTTCTTCATCAGTTATGTCCTTGATCCGTCAAGGACCTTTGTAATGCACTTGTCTCAGATGCTCTTCGGACATCGAGAGATGCACCCAATATTGTAACTCCTTCACACGGAGAGAGGCATACAGAACACCACATCATATGGACCTTGAAACCTGGGACTCTTGTATCGACGAACAACATTTTTCACGTAGATCAGCTCCCCAGGTAATAATGGTCCAGTTGTGGCAGATATGTTTGCAGTTGCTGTCCCTTCTGGTGATTCCTGTCCTTCGCTCCTAGGTGGCGCAATCTTGTCGGGAGATATATTTGATAGCACGTGTTTTGATAGCATGTGTTAGTGCCAATAAATATTCCCTGAATTCCTCTCCTAATACTGTTGCTGCTTGATGTGCATCTGACACTTTCCTCACAGGGGATATGGGGGTTTGCATTTGCCTGCCTGTGACTATTTTGTGTGGTGTCAAATGGTGGTCCTTAGTAGGCTGTGTGTGTAAACTGAAGAGGGCCAAGGGCAAACAGTGGACCCAGTTTTTCTTCAACGTGGAACACACTTTTGACAGCTTATCTTTCAAAAGCCCATTGATCCTCTCCCCAATGGCATTAACCTGAGGATGGTAAATTGAGCACATTCGATGATTTATGCCCAATAGCGCTGCGACATGCTGAAATAGGGCATTAATGATATGTGTGCCATTATCCGATCTCAATACTTCACACACGTCCCATCATGGAATCACCTCTCTGACCAGGTAACATGCCACACACTTCGCATCTGGGTGTGCACATAGTCCTGCTTCCAACTCACCTTGAAAAGGGGCAAACCACCACAAAGGTACCTATATCCATTGCACCTTTCCCCCATATCTGCATAATATATATGCAATTCACGGAACAGCCGTGGCAATGTAATTAGGGCAAGGCAATGTACTTCTTAATGTCTGTATCGCCATCCCTGTGCTGAAACTTTTGCATGTTAGATAGTGTATTACTTTTTTCAAAATGCTTTCCTGGATATTTGGCACACACCAGTCCTCATGGATATCTGCCACAATATGTTGTTTGGAGCCATGGGAGGGGAAAAGTAGTTGCTCAAATGCCACAGAGAATAATTCTTGGGGCATCACCACATTCCCAGAACTCTCCTGCTTTCACAATAAATCAGTGGGAGACGGTTTGCATCCCCTCGCAACCATAGCTCCTTTTTCTCCTCAGGCGCTTTCCCTTGCAGCTCTATGATCTGTGATATGGGCAATGTTGTGTACAGAACTGTGGTCTCGCTTTTTACATGGGTGACCACTATACACTTGGTTAACATTTTTTCTGGGAGATAGGTTGCCAACTTGTCTGCCTGGTCCACAGCAACGTTGCCCTTAGAGATTTCATCCGTAGCATTAGTATGGGCAGCACATTTGATGATTAACACAGCAAAGGGCCATGATAAAACTTCAAACAGTACTTCCAACAGCCTTGCATGCTGCACTGGAGAGCCATCTGCCCTCCGAAACCCACTCCTCTTCCACCGAGACAGACCCGCATGCACTGTTGTCATGCCATATGCTGAGTCTGAGTAGATGGTGACACACAGCCTTTGAGATGCTCTCAATGCCTCGATGAGAGCGACAAGTTCCGCTGCCTAAGCTGAAAAGTGCATAGGTCATCTTTTCATGATCAGAAGTGCACGCCCCCCCCTTTACTGCGCACCATTGCCGCCCCTGTGTGCCTCTGTCCGGTCTCCTTCTCAATTGTTGATGACCCATCAACATATAGCATATCTCTTCCTTCAATAAGCTTTAGATTTACCCTCCTCTTCACCCTCGTATGTAGCACAGTCATGCGTTTTCATGTCATCATCAGTGGATGCCTCTGTCAAAAATGTGGCAGGATTCACCGTCCTACACCTTACTATATGAATGAGGTTTGGATATTATAATCTCATATGCAGAGGATCTCTGAGTGGTCAAGGTCAATTTAGACCTTTGCAAAATAGCAAATAGCGAATGTTCCGCAAACAAGGTAACATAGCCCCCCCATGACAATCGTGGATCTTGTCCCTATCGCAAATGCAGCTGCTGCGAGTGCTTGATCGCACGCAAACTGTCCCTGCATGACTGAATCAAGTGTCCCACTATAATAAGCCAATGGCTTGTGGCCCATTGTGCTCTTTTGAGTTAATACTGAAGTCATGAGCCATCTATCAGTGTGAGAAAATAAATAAAACTCCTGTGAATAATCCAGAAGTTGCTAAAACAGGGGCCGTGCAAATAGCTTCTTTCAAGTCCTCAAATTGTCTATTCATGTCTTCAGTCCATTCCAATGTACAGTTTTTTGTGTTCTGCCTTTCTCTGAGACTTTGTAACAGTGGCCTTGTGTAGGCTGCGTAGTCTAGGATCCATGCCCTACAATAATTACATAAGCCCAAAAACTGCTGCATTTCCTTGACAGTACTCAGCCTAGGGGTGGTGTGGTGGTGCGTACTGCCACTACCCTATCTGGCAGTATTTTCTTCCCACTTGCAGAGATAAATTGACCCAAATATAGTGCCTCCTGTTGGCAGTATTGTAGCTTCTTTTTATCTGCCTTATACCATTTGTGAGCCAGCAATTGCAATAATGCAATAGAACCCCTCCTGCAATGCTGTTTATTTTGACTACATACCAGCAGATCATCCACATACTGGACAATCGTGCTAGGCACCTGAATATTTGCCAAGTCGGCTTGCAGCAATCTCTTGAAAACACTCAGACTTTCACAGTACCCTTGAGGCAATCTCCTGTTCTCGAAGCGCCATTGACCATGCGTAAACGCAGTGAGATACCATGAATCAGGGTGATATGATGATATGATATGACATTTATAACGCGCCTATAAACAAGTGTTTCAAGTCGCGATGAGGCAAGGGAGGGGAACAGAGGGAAGACAGAGACAACGATCTTACTAGGCCAGGTGACATTGAGATCGTGCAAGTACAGTGGAGGGGGGAAGAGGAAGAGTGCGAGGGGAAGGGGGAGTGCAATACATAGGATAAACAGTAAATAAATAAAAAACATAAATAAGAACAGTAAATAAGATGTGCTTCCAGCTGGTGGCAGGTGCAAGGTAAGTGCAGACATCAGGTGTCGAGTGCTGTTAGGGGGCTGTAGGGATACAGAAACAGCCCCAGAGTGCAAAGGTTGCCAGGGGGGGCAGTACAGGTGTGCAACTTGCGGGGAGGGGACCTGGGCCCTAGAACAGAGGGTAGCCAGGTGACCAGTGCAGTTTCAACCAGGAGTTCAGCAGGGGAGAGGAGGAGAGGAGGAGAGATAGCAGAAGCAAAGAGGAAGGTCTTGAGGTGCTTCCGGAATGGGAGATGGTTCTCCTAAATTTTCAGAGAGGCAGGGAGGCCCCGGACAAAGAAAGAAATCTACCACCAACTCATTGCTTGGAGAAGCGACTGACCCTGAGGGAAGTGGAGGCAGATGACCGAAGAGCTTGAGAAGGAAGATATTTAGGAAGAGAGAGTTGAAGGTACTGAGGCCCCAGGCCCCAGAAGGCCTTGTGGAGATTGCAGAGGGTTTTGAACTTAATCATCGCTGCCACTGGGAACCAGTGCAGAGATTTCAGTCCTGGAGAGATACGATCCCTGGGCTTGAGGCCAAGGACAAGACTCCCTGTTTTGGATGAGTTCCAGAGGGCAGAGAGTAGAAGCAGGCAGATTTAGAAAGTGGCTGTTGCAGTAGTTCAGCCTAGAGAGAACCAGAGCTCCGGAGACAGTGAGCACTACCAATAATCCTTGCAAATCTAATGACAATATTGTCACCGCCACCACCACGGGTGGCACCATGTGTCAGAAAATAAAATCTGTGGCCTTTCTCCAACATTTTGTCGCAGTTTGAGGCACTGTTTTTGCTAGTACTTTGATGCCATAGACAAATCTATCTGGGACCACAGGAACTCCACGGACCACTGACTCACTCGCCATTGCATTGACTATTACCATTGTTCGAGCTACACCCATCCCTGGGGTGGAACACACTACCCCTTGATCTGTGAATGATATAGTTACATTTAGTTTACTGAGCAGATCCCTACGCAACAAGTTAACAGGGCAATTCTCTGGATATAACAAGGGGACTCATACTACCTTTCCTCCCACTTTTATATCCAGCTCCTCAGAGAATCCCTGCATGTCAAGATTTTTACCTGATAATGGAAAGTTCCCATCCATAATGCATGATTTGGTTGCACCTGAAACTCCCATAAATATAAATTGCTTGTTTCCTATTTCCGCCTCCACCAAGGACTCCTCTTCAAGGTTTGTGGTTGTCAATAGGATTGGACACGCGAGTGCTCTCTGTGGGCTGTCCTAAACAGAATATGAATTTATCTCTAGGAACGGAAAAGGGCCGCCCTGCCATCGTAACTCCTTGGAACGGGGCGCCCGTTCCCCCTGCCATCCTGTTAAACTGCGTTCCCTCACCCTGCTGCGGTTGTTGCCCACATTGCCCTTGCCTGTCAACCCCATAAGGGAACTGATTTTGACCTCCTTGCCCAAATTGCAGGTGTCCCATTCCTTGAGACCCTTGGAATCCCTGCCCTGGAGGTGATGGTCCATAATTAAATCCCATCCCGGACCTGTTCCTACATTCCCTATCTCCAGCAATACCAGTACTGTGATGTTCCCAATCTTCCTTCCCGGGGCCCTATCCTCCCAAAGCCTGCTGCCCTTGCTCCTCAAAATCCCCCTCTTCCCTTTGGTGCTCCTCGATACTGCCACTATGCTCTGGGGTACTGCTCCCCTTACCCCATTGTCACTGTCCTTGTTTGGCCCATAATGCCGCAGTTGTGGCATTCACAATCTGTTGAGTATCTCCTGTCCTCTCCCCCTAGAGCCGGTGTCGTCACTGGTGCTTGGATGACAACCTTATTTAGTTTCTTTTCCACTAGCTTTGTCTCATCCGTTTGCCGCTTCTGGGCGTTCTCCCTGTCCTGCTCCTTGATTCTCTTACAATGGTGAACTATTATACTTTGTATCTCCACCCACCCTTTGGCTTCAACTCCCACAATTTTATCTAGTGCCTTCTGGGCCTCTTTTGGTAATCCCCTCTTTACGATAAAGTAGAAAATGGTACTGAATGGTCCCATTGTCCTCCTGTCTCAACTCTTCACATTTCCTTTAACTTACGAATAAACCTAACTGGGTCCTCCATCACCTATTGTGCACTGCATTAAAGAATGAAAGTAAGGGGTGTCTTTCATAGGGCATCCCATACCCATGCCCTTACTTCCTTAAAGGCTGCTCCATCATGTTTTTTATTTGCAAGAATTATCCCAGGGTACCCAGCCTTTACCCATATGTCCACAGCCTGGTCTCCAACTATGGCGACCAGTAAACTCTTAAGGCCTCCTAATGCTAAGACTACCCCTGCTGTTTGTTTCTCAAATTCATGGCTCTATTTGCTGGCTACGGCTGTAAGCTGGGGGAGAGCTTTAATCAAATAATTGTCCATTTGAGGCCATGGCACATACTGCGTTATCTCTACTGCTTTATGTAGAAGATGCATCTGCATGTCTATTTTGTTTTCAACCCCTTTTCTAGTATTTTTCTGATCTTGTACTACCACCATTAAATCTGGTCGATTTCTCTGTCTATGCCTTCCCTCTGCCTTGGGGATGGGTTTTGCGCCGCCTCCTCTCCTCGATCTCCTTTTTCCCCTGCCTCTTCATTATTTCTGCCATCTTGATCTTCCCATTCATTTACTCCGCTGGTTTCGAATACTTGTCCCAGAACCATCCATACCCTCTCCCCATCATCTTTTTCAACATAAACATTTCTTATTGACCCATGGTTGAATCCAACCAAAAAAATCTCCTGATTTCCAATCCCCTATTTTCTGCTCCAGTACCCTTATTTCTGATTGTACTTCTCCATGTGCTTTTAACCTGACCAACCTTTCCCGCAATGCTCTTAACTCGTTCACATCTGCTTGTGAACCCCCTGTGCACACTGATGCTATGGGTATGTCAGCGCTTGTGGAAAAGTTATATGGAGGTGCAGGTGCAGAAGCTCTTGAGTCCCCCCCCCTGTTGCAAATCCGGACGATACTATTGCCGACAATTTCTCTACCACTGGAGGCTTATAGACTGGATTTGTATACCCTGCTGCAGGTTTAGCCTTTACAGGGTATATCCCCTTATATTGGAACTCTTTTTTTTATCTTCCTGATCTTCCATATCCTCGAATAATATCCAGAGATCTAAAATCTCTATTCTTTTTTCTAACTTCTTTCTCTTGTATTTTGCTGGTAAAAAGATGGTCATTTTTTTCTAGTGTGTTTCTTCTTATGGGAGCCCTGCACTGGCCCGGGAGCAGGACATCCTCCCTTCCTTTGTTTCCAACACCCATTGTCTATGATATTTTTCTATCCTGTCACAATACAGTGGCATGGCCCTATGCATGTGTCTTATTGATGTTTCTTGGCCCATGCTAATATTGCGCCCGTCCCTTATGCTTTACTTAGATTTTACTGCTATGCTTTGTGCTGCTGCTTGTTACACAGAAATACAGATCAACCCACTTCTTTCCCCCACCCCTTTTCCCCACTTTGTTTTCACACACACACCACGACTCATCCACCTTCTGTCTTTTTTATCACAAAAGACAGCAAGAAAAAATATACTAAAATAATTGACTAAAATCCAGCCACTACTTATAGAAATGTATATTTATTTCTTCTTATAGATGAAATTATCAATTAATGAAGTAGAAAAGGAAGGAACTTGAATAACCAGCTACTTATGAAGGGAAGAAATATTCCCGAAACGTGTTGAGTAAATGTTTGATAAAGGAAAAAATCTGTTTCCATATATATTGGGAATATTTTTGTTCAAAAGACTGAATTGTTCAGTGTTATTTTGGGTATTGGAAATATCATAGTGAAATTTGTCAAAACTGAAGGTTATTTGCAAAAACTGTACACTGAAATCTTTATTACACATTAATATATAATTTTAAGAAAAAAATAAATCTTAGTAACATATTTTTCTTGAACAAAAATTAATAAACACAATACATATTGGTTGCCATATAACACAATTAGGTGTGTGTGGAATGGGAGTGTTCCACAAGAGTGTGGGCACCTGCTGTTCTTCTAGTTTATGACACAACCCATTGTCAGGGATTGTTTTCTCCCCTGCACCCTACTACATCTCTTAAGATTAATAGGAATTGGAATCCAAACCTGGGTGTGCTTCTAGACAAACCTAAATAGATAGGGAAGAACACTGCACACTTAAGCGCCTGTGGTCTATTTAGATCCCACAGGCCGCATTCCTTCTGGGGAGGTTGGGGAGTTTGACTCCTCTACAGCACTAACTAAGATTTTACCATGCCTGGGATATGACATTACAAATCTATCCAACTAATAGTTAATTGCGCCTTATATATAGACAATAACTACCTTCTTCAGTGCTCCCCTATGTCTATGTGTATGTGAATATGCTTGCATGAGAGAGCCTTCCCAGTGCCCCTCCTCCCCCCTAGTCCATTATAGTGCCTTTAAGATGTATTTTCTAACTCTAAAGTCCTTGGGGGTTCGGGATGACCCTGGTTCCTTCCCAACAGTACTGCATTATTCTGCTGCTGTATCTGTAGTTCAGCATGATCAAAGATGATTTTAGACAGAATAACATCTCCTGAGCATGTTGTAGGTCGCATTTTCTTAAGTACTTTCACCATTACATATTCAGAAATGGCCTTAAAAGAAAAGAACGGCTTATAAAAATGTAAGAGTTTTTCAGTAACTATGGGGTAGCAGTTTTTGCAATTTTAGTCAGATTAGTAGCAATTCACAAGTGTGCAAATCTAATTTTATCGGCAAAAGCTTTTTAGACTACCTGGCAATCTTCGTTAGCAGCACAAAACAGATTTAGTTGAGCCCGAGGCCTCTCCTCATTCCTAAGAATCTCAAAGAGTATTATTTTTCGGGTTTATGATTTGAGCATTAAAATAGTTTTGTTTTGCCATGTATATCTCATTTCTATATCATTTTCCTAAGGACTTCCAAGTATCCTTATTTTCTTGTGTCTTTGTTTTTTCCCAGATTTGTTCTGCTCTTCTTTTTTTCTTGCTTAAGATCAGGTGGGTGCCATTTCTGACTATTAGCTCTTTCTCTAATAGTCTTAGACTTCAGAGGTGTCACATGGTTCAACAACTTGGTTAGAGAATTCTCATATTCAATTGCCAGAGTGTGTGGGGGATCACAATCTGAGGTGGAGTCCATAAGCCTAGTTAGGCAACATTCCAAACCACTTGTTTTGATTTTAAGATTTCTACTGATAACTTATTTTAGGGCATTCCTTTTCTGGACGAGCTTACTAGGGAGTGTAATTTCAAAAGTCACAAAATAGTGGTTGGATCAGACACATGGTCTGATATCCAAAGGGCTAAGAGAAAGGTTCCTGGCTACAACCCAATCTAGCATATTGCCCATATTGTGGGCCGGCTCTTTACTATGAACAACAAAATCATTAATATTAAAATGTTGCTCGAGGTTTATAGCTTCAGAATCTTAAGGATTACCAAGCCATCTGTTAAAATCTGCCAATATGATAGTTTTGCTGTGAGGTTTATTCAGAGATGCTAAAATACCTGACATTTCCTCATAAAAAGACGGCATTTCGTTAGGCGGACGATATACTAGAATAATATTCACAGTTATTAGGAGTAGGTGTGATTTTTAACAGCATAATTTCACAGGTGATAGAAAAAATCTTGCCTAGCCATGATTGCCACCCCTCCCCTATTGTGCTCTCGGTTTTGTAAAAATAAATGTATAGCCGTCCTGGATGGGAAAATCTGTGTTAGGGCCGATTGAGTCTTTTAACCAAGTCTGTGATGCACATAATATCAATTTGATGATCAAAAATGTAATCCTGAATGTCTAAGGCGTGCTTGTGTAAAGATCGGGTGTTAAGTAACAAAATCCTAATGATTTGGCTGAAGAGATGTTGACTGTTTTGAATGTGGGCAGAGCAGTATCATGTGAGATGTTAATCGACAAATTGTCGAGCAGAGAGCAATTTTGGAGGGTCGTTTGTCTGCGTACCTGATGTGTTGGTGCATTCATAAACGCGTTCTTCATTCCCCATCACTTTGTTAACTTGTCCCTCAGAGCAAGTATCATTATTAGGATTCAAGTCTAGGCCATGTGCAATATTGGCTGGCAATGTTAACATCACAGTATTGGTGTTTAATACACTATATTTATTTATAATAGTCTGCCTCCACAGTTTTTGAGCTGCTGATAGCGCATCAACTCAGGGATCCATAATCGACAAGTCCAAACAGAACATTAGCGCACAATACTTCTAAGGTACTTAGAGATGAAGCCTTATCCAACACTCCTCACTCCGCAGTCAGCGTCGGCGCATGACGCACGCACTTGCACAGATTGGCTAAGCCTAGAGATGCCTGACTGGTAATTAATATTACAGCGGCACTACAACTCTAAAGCGAGTTGTAGTTCTGACGGTGAACAAATACAATACGGTGCAAACAGCTTTCCAAGTCCCACAGTTTCAATAGATATGCAGTCAATAAGCCTGAAACAATAAAATGGTGAAAAGGTTAATCGCTACAATTTAAAACGGGTAATTATATTCCACTTTTAAAAGCTAGAGCAAATTCCGCTAGTCTAAAGTGACGAGTGCTAGCCTCTAATAATATCTTTAATAATACTCTATGGAGGCCAAGAAGGAGGTGCTACAGTAATGCGGGAAGAATGGCAGTTTAGGATGAACTAGGAAAGCAAGTGAAAGCTATCAGATAGAAGATGACATATTACATGTTGTGGAGGCACCATCACGATAAACTGAAGGGCAGGAGATGGGTGGCACATGGGTTTGCATAGCATAGAGAGCATGGTAGGAAATGTGAGTGTTGAAGGTGTAGATTAGGATGGCTGCATGAAGATCTAACTACTAATCTAAAGCCATAAACATCTCCTGCTGCACCCACACTGCCCGGGCCATTTGGGTGTGCAGTTTACATTGACCCAATGAGGTGGTTATTCAGGAGAACCTCAGGGCTAAACCTATGCCAACCCGGCAAGACAGGGATGAGCAATGCCACTGCTGCTGTAATCATCAGTAAAACCATCCATTTAACCCCCATTTACAAGGGCTGCCTATATTGGCAGCAACTCTTCACCATCACTACATCACTTGGAACAGGAACACTGGCCGGAGAAGGTACTTTGTTTGTCCAAGAAGCACTGTAAACAACTGGGCCTCTCCTTTCTGTACCAAGTTATGGTGAAGTATGGATGCTAACAGAAGCTGGGCAGGTGCTTAATGGACAATTGAGTGAAAAATGCACAAGTTCCAATCGTCATTTTTGTATATGCAGATTTTGGTTTTGTGCGGATCATTCACATAATTTGATAGAAATATTCCATAGTTCAATGAAATGGTCTGGTGGTTGTATGATTACTGTTTTTTATACAGTGTCCACTTTGCAAAGGAATTTTAGCACTGTAAAAAACCCTCAAAACCAGATAGATGTACCAATGTAATTACTGTAGAAATTGAAGTGTTTAGATATTATGACAAAACTCTGGTCTAAGATATGACAGATGTGATTAGGTAGATGCTTCCACCGCTTGGCTGGGTGTACTGAAAAGGAGTGGCCACCCCATTCTATGTACCTGGCCTTTGGTACAGTCAGCAAACCTTCTGCTACAGAAAAGTGCTCTGGTTGTGATCTGGTTTGGCAAAATGAATGACACACATGTCCATGTTTTTGCCCTGGTGAGTAATTGTCTTTTTCTGTTCCTATAGATAGTTAAAATGTAGATTATGTATCAATATGTGGCATGCATGACCAATTTCCATCCTTGAATCATTTGCATATGCCTAATCTGCACAGGCAAGATTTACGTTTGATGCAATCACGCATATTCGTCAAAAATATTCCAAACTCCTTGGAGGTGTCGGCTCCTCATCATGGGTTTGGGGTGATGACCCCTTTCTTGACTGGCTGGTAGCACAGTCCGCCAGTGCACTGTAGTTGTACTGGGGACTGTGCAGCCTGCTTCTGAGCAGGGGTGTTTCCCCAGCTACATATTTATTTTGTTTGTAATGCAGATGGGCTCTACAACAAAAGTGGCTTGCAATAATGAAAGGCGGGTGGCTTGTTGGAAGTCTGGCACTGCCGCCTCTCATTATTGCACAGCAGACACATACTGACTGAGTCCTCTCCAGTCAGTCAGTGTGCACACACTACAGAGAAAAGAGGCATGCCATGTCCTCCATGCCAGCACATCCTGTCTGTAGGTATGTTGAAGTTTTTGTTTTTTTATGTATGCGTGCATGCAAGGAGTTGTTTGAATGATGTATGAATGTGCGGGTGAAGGAGAGAGTGTATGTTGTATAAATGTGTGTGCATGAGAGCATGTGTGTCTGCATGTGTGAAGGGGGAGCACCACCAAAATTTCGTTTGGGGGTGCTTGGAGCAGGGAATAGTTTTTTTGCTTTACCCGTGATGCATAGTAACAATTCTTAAGGGTGCATCAAGGGTAAAGCAAACATGATGCGTGTTATTACATGTCTAGTCTGGCATAAATTGGTGGTGCCAGTCTACATACACTATTATTGTGTCATGGCATTTTTTTTACTAGGCATCAAGGGTAAAAGCAAATGTTTCTCATGCTTAGAAACACTTGTGTACAGGCGCGTTATAAATACCAAATCATATCAAATCATATCATATCATACTAAGTGTTATTAGGTAGCTAGACTGCCCTACAATTTCTTGTGTGATAGGTTGTTTTTGTACTGGGCATCACGGATAAAAGCAAACATTTGTCATTACATGGCTAGACTGGCCTACATTGTTACAGCCAGTCTGGATATATTGCTTTGTGTGGAATGGGCATTCTTTCCTAGCTGGGAGTTCTGATATAATAACACTGGCATATATTGGGGCAGCCTGCATGGACATGTATGGTGAGGGCAGCATGAAAAGGATTCTTATACTGACATTATGTTGTCAGCAAAGGCATCATGAAAACACGTTGGAAAATTCTCCTGTACACTGTTGGGGACTTACATCTATTGGGCTTTTTCACGTACTTCCATACAAAACCGAGTATAAACTGTTGCTTTTTGCCCAATTTCGAACAGAAAGTGTGCTGTAAAATGCACCATTTTAACCCATTATTTAAACATGTTTCTCAGGGTGGACAAACCACCCTAACCACCTGTTGGTTGGGTCAGGCTCCCTCGCTATGCTCCGTGACACCCACATATTTGGAGCAAATATTTACGCCCCTCCAATTAAAGAACGCACCAGCCGCCACTACTCATTACAGTGCTCCTGCGAAAATATTGTCATCTGATACTTTGCGAAACTGGCATTTGGATAATACACATGTAAGCAAAGGGCTCACTGAATTGTTCATGATTGAAAACATTGCGTATGTACATTCATTTCGTGTTGATAATTTCTAGCTAAAATGCCAATACGTTTCTTCAAATAACAAAGGTAAAAACTGCCAGACGACTCTGTACAGCGATATTTGAATGCTGCACCATTTGACCAAAATGACTGGCCTAACATGATTACAAATGCATCATTTGCCAAATATTTCTCGGACAATAACCCTAAAGCCCCAGTAAAGTACACTTTATATCCTATATGTTTTGACCAGTATTAATGGTCTTTTGTGATTACAAATGCTCCATTTTGGCTTACTGCACAAAAACCCAGACTCATTTAAAAGTGGAAAAGGTCGCTTTAATGTGACAGGCCAAAGCTTACAATTAAACGCTTACCTGGCTCCATAGCCTTACAAACTAAAGAAATATTTTAAACAACCAATTAAATAATTAAACATTTTCATTTTCCCCCAACAATTAAATAATTAAATAAAGTCATTTCCTCCCTAACTATCCCTTGGACCCTACCGTCTCCTTACCCCTTTTCCAGGCGTCCCGCTTTCTCCCCGGGGCCATGCCCCTCCAGGCTCAATACCTGTTCCCCCGGAGTGGCCCGCTTGTGCAAACATCGCCACCCCATCCTTTCCCATGTCATTCCCCCATTGTGCTTCCCTCCCCCCACATCAAATGGGGCCATGGCCCCGGCACCAGAAAAACCCTCCACCGAGGTGTTCTTTCTGCCCCACCCCCCCACCAATTTTCCTACCTCCAACCCCTCAACCAATCTCCCAGCCAAGAGCTCAAGTCCGCCAGATAATGATTGTTCCCCAAAACCGGAAAGCTTACCCATCCTCTCTAAATCCCATCAATCCTTCCTAAACCATCTCCAAAACCTGTACTGCCACCGATGTAAAAATTCTCCCATCTCTCTGTTTATCCCCTTGCTTGTCCGCTCTATCGGACCCTCATTTCTCGCTCCCCTCCCACTCTCTGTGGCAAACGCTTAGTCCCCACCACAGTTGCTTGAGGCCACACTTGTCGGACCCATAACAAAACCCCCTTTTTTTTTATAGTTGCACCCCAGATGCCTGCCAACAACCCTTTTCTCAGCTTCTTTTCCCGCCCACTTAACCCTAGAATGTCCCAAAAACCAGATTTTTGACATCTGACCGGACCTGCTAGCAGCATCTGAAAAAGAAATGACAAAATCACTTACAATTCAACAACATCCTAATAAATGCAACACTCCCGCTACCTACTGAAAAAATTCTATAAAGACATCCCGTTTGCCCCGGTCCCTGACATACCCTTTGTATCTCCCTTACTCCCAGCGTCCCAACCTTTTCACCTACTCCTCTTAATAGCCCAGCCTGCTACCTTTAGATGCTGCACCCCTCCTAAATGAATGAGTTCCAACCTCCTAACCTTTCCCACCACTAGTAACACCTCCTCAGTACCCTATCCTTTCTGGCCATCTCCTTAACCCTCTCGGGAAACACCCCAGGTCCTCTCCTACCTGTCCCCCTATATTTCGCCCCTTTCACCTAACCTTCAACAATACACCTAAACCCACTTAGCCTCCCTTTTTCCTCTAAACTATTACCCTCCTGCTCACCCTTGCCCCCCCACCTTCCATCACCTTATTAATTTGGCCCTGCATTGCCCCCCCCTGCACCGGGGGCCCACGTGCACCCCCGTCCATGCAGGCCCTTTACTTTATTACTCCTCTCGCCACTGCACCAGGGGCCAAACCTGCACCCCTGCCCATGCAGTCCCTTCCATATAACTAATCTTCAAGCTCCTTGCCTCCATTACCACCTGTTTCCCACTTGCACCAGGGGCCCTAGTGCACCCCCGTCCATGCAGGCCCTTTTTCTGCCTTACTCCTCTCCACCGCTGCACCAGGGGCCAAACCTGCGCCCCCGTCCATGCATTCCATTCCACATAAATTCCGCTTCCAGCACCTTGCTTCGTTGCTCCACTTTTTTTTTTTTCCCCAGCTGCACCAGGGGCCCTAGTGCACCCCCGTCCATGCAGACCCATCTCATCACTTCCCCTTGCTGCACCAGAGGCGCACCCGCACCTCTGTCCATGCAGCCTGAAGCTTACTCACCTTGTCGTGCGGCAAGCGTGAGGGCTTCGCTAGGTCGTCTATGCCCTCCAAACGATGGCCACCACCCCTTAACAATTTCCACAGTTACATCCCCCCTGCGGCCCTCCCCTACCTACGTGTCTTCCTCCTCACCCTTCTTTTACGATAAACTCAGCCCAACCTACCAGCACACCCCAATTTGCCTGGCATGCAGTCCTTCCCCCCCACCTCCTTGCCCCGCTCCTCGCCCTGACCCACTGTCCCCTGCCTGAAAACAATCTGTAACCGGATGCCGACCCGCACACCTGCTGCACTCGTGTTTAAATTTGCACATCCACCTCGTGCAGCCTTCTTTATTGAACGCCCAACATGCTGTCGAGGGCTGTCCTCTGCCTCCTCCCCCTGCCCCCTCATGGGCGGGGCGACCAAGAAAGGGCCGGTAAGGCACAGGCAGCCCACTTGCTGTGCAATGTCAGGCAGGCCTCGTTGGAGCCATCCATTGCAGCCAAAGATCCATGTCTATCTCCCCCCAGACCGCCTGACTGTCCTCCGCCATTCTCGCTCTGAATTCCTCATACCTTACCCAGGCAAAGCCCCCAAAACTCGTGAAAGCCTTCCTAATTACGTCCATATATTTAAGCAACGCAACGCTCCGGGAATTTTTCACAATAAGCACTGGCATAAATAATAAATGCCGACGTCCAATTCTCAATAGTCACCGGTACCCTTGGGCGCGAAGCCAATTCCCTCTCTTCTTCTTTAGACCCCTCCTTTGCTCTCACTTCCCTATGGAGCAATTTAAAAACATCTACAAATTCCCCCGCCTGAATCTTCTCCCTGGTCGCTGCCATCAAGTGCGCCCCCAACGGTTTTGTTATTCCCATGTATGGCAATTTTTTTTCCTTTTTTTTCAGCTTGCACCTCGAGCACCAATGGCTCCACCACCTTGTCCGTTTGAACCTCCACTGAGCAAATGCTCTTCTCAACCCCTGAGGCTCCAATGGCCTGTACACCAGCTTCTTTCCTTACCCTTGCAATCCAGACCCTTCATTTCCCATCCCCCTCCATGTGACCCCTCTCTGCTATGCAGATGACCATTCCCTTTCCCGCTCACCTCTTTCCACGCCGGCCATCTGCGGTCTGGCATCCACACCGATGCTCCTCATCTCTTTTCTTAGAGGGCTCCTACTGCGGGGACAAAACATGTCAGCAGACTCACCTAGCCAATAGTTCCCCCGACCTCTTACCCCCCGACTACCCTGCACCTGCCTTTCCAGATCCCACCTCCAACTTCTTCTCTCCTCCCCCCTTTCCCCTTACCGCCCTATGACCTTCTACCTCCCATTGCCCCACATACTCCTCCAATCCACCTTCATCACCCCTTAAATACCATTGAGGATGCAAGCTCATGCCCGAGTTGAGTTGATCTTCCTCTTGCGAGCCTGGGGCATCCGCCCTGCCACTCCTTTCATGTCTTCTCTGCGGGGCCGCGGAAACCCCTGCCTGGTCCTCTTCTCTCGGGCGAGGCGTTCCGTCCTCCACCCTGGAATCCTCCTCGCTAGGGGCCGTGCTGCACCCTCTAGGCTCTCCATGCGCTGACCGAGGAGGGGCCGTTCTAAAACCCTCTACCTCCACCTGACCAGCGGGGGCTGTGCAGCGCCATCCGCCCTCACTCCTCCTACCCGGGGGGGCCGTTCTGCAGGTATTTACCCTCTCTTCCCCTCTGCCCTGTCACCCCCTTCTGCACTCCCTCACTGGCCCCACTCTGGTTCGATCGAGCCCCCTCCTTTTGAGCACTCCCATCTTCCCTCGGGTTATCATTCACTCCCTCCCTCAATGGCTGCCCACCCGAAATCACTTCTCCTCCGGACGCCCTCCTGTCTATCTCCCTCCTCATCTTCCTGCCCCTCCATTCCCAGACCTCCCCTCTCCCCGCCGCGGGGGTACAAGCCACCACCGCCGCGAGAGCCCCATCTGCCGCTGCTCTACGCTGCGGCCTACCACCACTTATTTCCCCCTCCCCCGTGACCTCTCCACCAGTAACCTCCCCCACTGCCCCCTCCAACTGGGCCCTAGTTGCCCTACTAATTATTTCCAAGGCCTCCCTCAGAGCCTTAGCGTCAACCAGACCCTTTTTGCTAGCTCCCTGGCCCACCATCGTGCACTACTAATCTGGTTGTGCCCTCCAATATATTTACCCCTTGCTATTAACCTAGCAAACCTAAGCCCCCGAGCCAAAAAACTACCCGTGGACCTGTCCCTAAATTGCCCAACTACTAACTTAGAAACTAGTTAAATACGCACTTAAAAACCCCTCAAACGTTAATCAAATACCCAGCAGCTCTCCTCAAAAAATTCCTATAATTTTTTTTATTTTTTTTATTTTTTATTTTTTTATTCCTAAAATTACCCCCTAAATAATGCCCTAACCCCTAAAACCCCCCAGCCCAGGAGCTAACGTGCCCAGAGAAAAAGAAAGCCCCAAAAAGCCAGCAACCCAGCTAAACTGGGGCCGAGATGCACCTGTTTACACTGCCCCCTGGCGGCGTATATGCCCCACCGCACCTAAATAGCCAAAATTATAACGCGGCCCCTTTAAGAAAACCCACACCGCCCCCTCTGACACGCAACGGCTACCACGTATAGAAAATCACTTCACCCCACTGCACACTACAAGGGACCCGAAGCTCCACGTGTACAGTACCCGCCCTCCAAACTAACGGACGCTCAGACAAGAAACCAGCTGACTAAAATCCGCCTTCTCCCCCGCCCTAAATCACTCCCAGATGTCTCGACACAAATGCCGTGACCGACAGAGAAACTCTACACCGACCCCGTATACGCAGGGAGCGACACCTGAAAACAGTAAGGGGGGGTACCTTATCTACGGTACCCCCGGCTATGCAAATAAACAAATCACACTTACAATGTATTAACTACCTACTAATAACCTCCCCCAAAACCTAACTCTATCCCTCACACCTAACGCTATCCTGCAAAAACGAAGGCCCAGCTAACTCAGAGAAGACTCGGGAGCGGGCGACAGGACTGATCCACAAACATGAAGTCCAACCGTCGCCTGCCTCCCGAACCTTCCCTGAACCCTTAAATACCCTCGGGAGGCGCTCTGCCCCCCACGGCCACTCGCTGGCCGTGTGCAGCGCCAGAAACTTCCCCGGGGGGAAACGCTTCGCGTTCCCCCCGGGTCCCCGCTTTGCCACTTACACTCCTTGAAAATATCAACTTGATCTCAAATTCAGTTAATAGCTATTGCAAAATCGCTTGGCCTGGATTTGGACCTCGACTTATTATTACATTGCTGCACATTAACACGTTCTATTCGTAAACTTCCATTAACTATTATTATAATTTGTGTTGTAATAATTTTGCCACCATCTGAAAGACAAAATCTTCTGTTGCAGTACGGCTGTGCTCACCATTTCATTTGATAAGCAAATATTGCCCACAAAAGATTGGGGAATCCTGTGCTATACAAAAACCTGATGCTATTAAATGTTATGCTTTCGCGAAGACAGGGGAACAAACAGATGAAGAAACCATGAACTAGCTCAATAGGATCAATGGCGTGCTTTCAATAAATAAAATAAAAACCCCAAGTAAACCTCTGCACTAACAGGTGCATCCACTCTGGTATAGGAGCAATTATCCGTAAGGCACCTAAAAGGTTGCTCACAAATGTCACTTTTTATTGGTTGTGCAATTTGTGACAGAACATATCGGGACATTGGGAAGAGAATACCTGTCTTCACTTCCAACTGCAATGCTCTATGTGAGAGGACATTGGTTGGCAAACTGAACGTTTACGGCCATACACCTTTAGGTACCCTCTAATGTACCAAAGAACGAGAACTCAACAACCCTGAGGAGGAATATGTTGAATACAACCACTACATTTCATTACATTTGCACACACTGCATAGTCACATAAAGTCCTGGCACCAGAATAATGTTTCATCTCAGATGGACCCGGCTATGCCACATCATGATAAACAATGCATGGCACAACTGGAGAAGCCATGGATCGGGAACAGCGCTGAGCTCTCGCGGAGTAACGCAGCCATATTGTGAGCACAGACTCACCAAAGCAGGTGCAACACTGGGCACTGGTAGACAACCCAGAATATGATACATTGTGCAGATCACCTGCGGTACAACACTGCAGCATTAGTAGTACCCCACTTCAAGGCCGGCCAGAAGGACTAATGTGCTTTATTTCCACTGCTCGCAAAACTCTTTGTGAACATTATTAATTCTTGCTAACTGCAAAAGCACAACACACAAGTAAACCAATATGATTTCTTTTGTGGATGCATCTATGAGGAAACCTGTGGAAAAGCCATTAAAGAAAGGATCTCACCGAAAAACTAAAAAAGATCCTCCCCTATTAGACCTTCTGTGGATTATGTTGAAAGATGTTTTACTTTACACAGCTGATATAGCCCGTCCGTGTTTATAATAATAAGTGCAGTGCAGGAACAGCTCAGGGCCTTTCAACCTTTTCAAATGAAAGGGGCCTCGAGCCTCAGTGGTCCCACAGCAATTGCCCATATGTTGCCAGTCAGCAGACTTGTAACACAGCAAAATATTCATGTTTCTACTTTCATTCTGGGGCTTAAAATGTGCACTTTGCAGTGTTCGCATTACAAGCTGTGTTTTCTGTTTCCACGGGATATACAGATGCTTTATCACCTCATTGCCTTCTAACACTAGTTCCTCCACATCAGCCCCTTGCTGACAAAGAAGAGTTTAGAGCTCTACAGTGGGCATTTAGTGTTTAAGCTCCCTGCTGGAAGTCTCATGATAATCAGCGACTATTAAGCTTATCTTTGTTGCCATTGTAATGTATGCACCTCACAGGTGCCTCAGAACGTTTTTGCTCTGCACATATATTGGCAAGCCGAATCGTGTTTTCATGCTTGGTTTATTGACCCAGAGAACAGCATTGATAACTGTTTTTGATTCTACTTACACGTAGGCAGACAACAAGGCTATGTTTATTAATTAATCATGCCAATACCCCTTATCAATCTACCAGGGTAATTTTTTACACACCCTGTCAGTAGATTTGCAGTAGATATTTATCTCCTGCACAGTACCTTGTTCATTAGGCCTAAACTATTTTTAATTGTTTTTGCTAAAGATGGTTTATCTTTTGTGATTTGTGTATACTTTTTAAATACTTTTGTCTTGTTTCATTCTCTTCTATTTTCTTCTTTTTCAATACATGTATCAAATCTATGTATGAAAACGGTTGATGAATTTAACAATGTATATTTTGTTGTATTTAATCAAGTTTGTATTAAATTAAGCTTTGCGCTTTAAGGACTTTCTTTCCTTTTGGTTTTTATGTGACTCTTTTGAGCACTTTCCTTCTACTATTAGAAATCATTAGAATTCAATGACAAGAATAATGACTGTCAAAGACGTGAGGCTCCCTATGTTTGTTTAAAACTATATTTTGCCCCATGTCACGTCTGCACAGAAGGGCTACCCTAGAGTCTGTAAAATCAGAACGTTTTGCCCTCAGCAGGGTGTCCCCCAACCATCATGTTGAAATGGGCCCTCACACATCTTCAGTCAGGCCTGAGTGGGGGCTGTGGAGAATGGGACAGACTGTCCCAGGCCAGATTAAAAAAAGATGTAAACAAATGACAAGCATGAAAAAAGGAAAGAAAAGTAAAGGATGGAAGGGAGGGAGGAAGGGAGAGGGAGGAAGGAGGGTCTGGGGTATATGTTACTGAATCATTAAACGGTGTTAGTAAAATACTAAAATTGTCCTAAGAAAATTATAGTTTCAGAAAGGACGACCGCCTTGCCAAGGTTTGTGTGGAAATCAGCAGGAACTGTGTGCACAGTGCTCAGCAGATGCACCTGCCCACAAAGGGGGCGCTAGAGGGGCAGCTGGCATAGCGGGCCGGCCCTCTGGCCACACCCTCCGTGGACTCGCCTCCCCTCACCGAGGGGACGGATGTGCATGCCCCTATGGCCTGGCCAGAATCGGCCTGGCATTGGGGGCACTTAAATAGGTATCGGAAGCGGCTGCGTGTCTCTGTGTCTCTGAGACACTCTTCAGTGCGGCTTGATACTCGATTCCGTTTTTTTCCGTAGGTCCTTTCCTTTAGTGAATCTGGTGAGTCGGCACCCTCGGAGGTGTGATAGAGTGGAGGAGCATTTGGAGCTCCTGGACTCTCCCGTGACGGCGTTCGGCCCTGGGAGACGGGGGATAGTCCACCCTGTGCTCTCCTGCCTGCTTTGGCGCTGTTCTGGGGCTGAGTGGCACAATATGGATTGCGTCCTGGGGGTCGCCCTGACATAGGTGACTTCTGTGGTGAGTTGAGTGCTCGGGGCTCGTCCCAGTGCTGCTAGTGCTGCTAGTGCAGAGGGACCTGTTGTGGTGCTGTGGGGCCGGGGTGCGCGTATGCATAGGTGATTTACACCCTGAGGGGGGCCAGAAGTGACACTGCTCTTGTGGAGCTCTTGTGGAGCGGACTCTGGCACAGTTTTGTCGGGCACCTTGGACACCAGTTATTGACCCCTCCATCCCCCGACCATCCCTCGACCAGTTTTCTCTCTGTTGTTGGATCGGGTGTCCCCACAGAGAGTTCTGCGCCTGTTAGCGTGAGAAGGGCGTGAGAGGGGCCGGTCTGTAGGAGTAAGGCCGGTCCTCGCTGACTAATAGTTTCTATATACAGGTCCCTGGGCATACACTGACCTCTGACAGAGAAAGTATCTGTCTATTAAACACGTGAATTTTGAAAAACTGGCCTACCGGTGACACGGGAAAGGAAAGGAAGGAAGGAGGAGAAAAAAAAAATATATAAATAATAATCTGTTCTGTGAAAAATTAAAGCTGTCTGAGTTCGTGCTGCTGGGTCATTTTGATCTAACACAGTAGTGAACGTGATTGAAGATAGAAGATTGGACACTGTGGCAGAGCAAGCCAGGTTCATATGTCAGCAGGAGACTGCAGAGTAGTGTCTCTTTGATCCTGTTGACCAGGCCTTGCTTTTTTTGTATGGCGGCATGCTGAGTGTTTAAACATAGCAGGAGACTGTGGAGCGGAGACTTTTTGATCCTGCCGACGAGATCTTGTCCTCTCGTAGGGCGGTGTACTGAATGCCTAATCACAGTGGGAGACTGTGGAGATTTCGCTCTTTGATCCCTCTGTGAATTCCTGCCTTTTCAAACTTATGAGCAGTTGTGTGCCGTGTAATTCATATAGTGGGAGACTGCAGAGCCTTGTCTCTTTGATCCCGCTGCTTAAGCTCTCCTTGCTCGAACTTTCAATTATCTAACTGTGAACGTCAGTACTCCGTGCCGTTGAATCCAACGGTATCAAAAAGAACTGCGTTTTTCTACTAGCTGGTGAACGGACTCATTTTTGCTTTTGTTAATCTCACTTTGCTTTCTGAGATTGATTGTGCTGATTCTCTGATTCTGTGTTGTAAGTATAAAAAAAACATTTTTTTTAAAAAAAAGAGGAAATATATCCTTGCCAAGCTGTCAGCTATAAGGCAGCAGTCAAAACCCAGAGTTGTGATCGTAGACCGGGGGCTGTCAATTGTGCGAGGAGCAGCTTGGGGCCATTCCTCTTAAGTGTTTTTTCTTCCTTCTTTTAAGGTAACTCCGCCCCTTTTCCCACAATCTTTCAGGTACGCACTCTAAATAGCGCTGTTTGCTGTTAGTTGTTAGCTGGCAGCTGGTGGCCCCCTCGTTCTACATTAATAACATCAGGTAAAAGAGAGCAAACAACCAACGCCTTTTTGACTACACTTAGTCATTTCTTCGCCTTATTTTGTCACTTATCTACTAGCTTTCAACACTCCTAGCACATACATTGATGTAAATGTTACTAATACTTACAACCTGCTAAAGCGAACCGCATTAAGCTTTTTGTGACATACCATTTACCCGGCTTCCCTGACCAACGTTATCATGGCGAATGGCTTAAGAAGTCTTAAGGGCAACTTGATTACCCCTTTCCCGATGTCCGCTAGCAAAATTGACTCCTTGTCTGTCCCGGAAAATCTGCATATATTGAACCATCCCCAGGTGAGAGCTCAATCCAACATTCCCCAGGTTAATTTCCGGTTATCATACGGATCCTTGACCTCCTTGACAAGGGCCACGACTTGACTCATCTTGAATTAAAGGAGATCAAATCAATGCTTCTACTCATGTCCTCTAAGATGGATCGCATTGAAGGATTTATCATGGCCGCTGAAACGATTAAAAATCTCAAATCAGACCCAATTCTCAATCATGTTAGCGTGTCCAATCCAGTAATGAAAAATAAACATACTCAATGCTGTTCCGTACAAACACCTATACCCTCTCCACCTCTTCCTGAAGCTTTGTCAATTCATTCCACATGTACCTGTCAAAATGCTCCTTCTGAGCTAAAATCAGCAATAGAAAAAATGAATACTATCATAGCGCTATATACTTCAAATCCTACGCCACATCAAAACGGTCCAGGTAGCCCAACAGAATTGCTTGATGCACTTGAACAAATGCATCCAGACCCTCTGGAACAGCCATTAACCAAGCACCTATCGGTTTTATGTCACGAAGAGCTAAAAAACTTTACCAAAGGGCTGTTAAAAGGTATGCCAAAAGAAGAAAAGAGGTGCTGTTCAAAGGCTCTGCACTTCAAACTGATCCACTTGAACAAGCACCATGCATTGCAACTGATATAATCACAGATGATGACCATATTGACCTCCACCAACTTTCCAAAGAAAGCCAAGAAGCCCTGATACCACCCATAAAAGCTCATCTGAAAGTATGTAATAATGTAACTAATACCTCAAAAACTCCGTACTTATTGGTAAACCCAAACTCTTTGAATGAAACTAATCTTATGAACTCTGTTAACAATGAACCATCAACACTTTCTAGTGATAGTATTGAAGTACCAACAACATCCAAACGAAACAATAAAGTCAAGATGACACCTAATCACCCACCAGCAGTTGTGGCACTATTAAATGAGCAAGTAACGGCATAATTGTCTGGTTCCAAATCCAAATCGAACCTAGCCAACTATTTCCCAATATCTGGCAGAATTTGCACTACTCGCCATGATGATACTGGGCCATTAGGACTTTCTGCTACTACAATAACTACAATAACTAAAACTTACAGCGAAGCCTGCGCACATGTTCCTAATTCAATTTCAACCTTGTCGGGTATCACTGATCCCCCAAATATGACCCGCCCAATACCTCCAATAAATGGATGTACAAATCTCGGCTCAATACCTGTATTATCAGTAGTACAGCAGCCATTTATACAGCCGAATAATGCTAATTCGACTACTTCTAATGTTTTACCACATATTGTTCCTGATGGTCTAAATGCACCTGCTACTAACACTTCTAAAACAGACCAGCCCCTGCCAGCTCGACCAGAAATAATTGTCAATGGGCAAGGCAAAGTTACATCTCTCACAATTTTATCCTCTACTAAATCACTGTCCTTGTCAACAATAAATCAGGACCACCAAAGTATACCATCCTCCATTGAGCGCAACTGCACAAAGATGCATGGTCATCCTCAATATAGATCTGCCTTGGAAGTATCACCCTCCACTACTTTGACGCAATATGACATTTTAAATATTCTCAGGAAAGAACTTTTTGATCGTTCTATGGGATCTTCCTTGGATAATGAATCAACAAACCCAAATACGACCAGTCAGCATAAACTTCCCCCCTTTTCTAACAGCTCCCCGGACCATCCTGTTAAAATGTTAGAACTACCCAGTGATAAGATCCAACAGACTATTGCGGAAAAGCACCATCTTTTGGGTTTTGAAGGAAAATGCGATCTACATTTTACTTACAATATCTACACCATTAAAAATCATCTCAAACTCCTATGGTGACCACGCTCAAATCTTTGGCACTTTAAAGATTAATTTCTCCATTCTTGCAGTTGATTCTTCTAAAACGCTATGTGAAATTGATCGTCCCCACCTCTCTCTTAGATGGAGCCAAGCTCTCTGTAAACAATTTATTCAATACGTAACGTTGGCTATTTCCAATCGTCATATCTCTTGCAATTTCTCTATTAATACCACAGAGATAAATTATCCAGAAATCATTGAGGCTGCCATATCTCATTTCAGCAAATATAGAAAAACTGTTACTACCCATCGCCATTCATTTCATCCCCTCTGTAAAATGCAGAAGCGTGAAAAAAAACAAGCTCTCCGAGCTCTGGAAAAAAATAAGACTATTTCTTATGATACATATCAAATACAGCGCAACCGTATCACAGCATCTTACAAACAAAAACTCAAACATTTAAGAATTCTAAGACACAATGAAATCAATTGCAATCTTATTAGAGCAATTATAGCTCATGATACGCGCACCATCTGGCGAACCATCAAAAATAATCAGACTCAAGTTCCGTTATTATCATTACACGCCATTTCTGAAGCAACTTGGCGCACCTATATCACGCACAAATTTCAGATGCCCGATCAATTCCAGAACACCATCATCAGTAAGTTAAGATACCAAGACCTTCCGCGCTTAAGTTGGTCTACTGCTGATATTACATGGGCTATTTCTAAATTGAACCACTCCAAATCTGCTGGTCCTGATGGTTTTCCCCCCTGCCTATATAAAGCAGATCCAGATTTATGGGCCCAAATTTTAAAAAGTAAATTTGAGACCATTCACAAATCAGGACTTGTACCTATCTCCTGGCTATCGGCTAATATCATACCGATATTTAAAAAAAGAGATCCCTCTTTACCACAAAATTATCGGCCCATTGCTTTTATAGATACAGAGGCTAAACTGTTCGCAATCTTACTTTTTTACGATCTAGAAAAATACATCGAAACTCATCAGTCATATTCCAAATATCAAACTGGATTCAGGAAGGGGATGAGCACCTCGCTCAACGCCTTGATATTGGCATTTACCATCGCCGGAGCGAAGCCAAAATCTGCTAACCCTGTTTATATTGCACTGATTGATATGACTTCAGCCTTTGACACGGTCATTCGGAACGTACTATGGTCCAAACTAATAAAAATGGGAGTACCCCTAGTGCTAATATACTGGTTCATTGCTCTTCATACTACCACTTCTTATAGAATCAAACTTACCACAGAGGGCTGCATAACCAAACCAATCAATACTGAAATAGGCCTAAAACCGGGATGCAACTTAGCCGCAACCTTTTTCAATTTATACTTAGCAGACCTTGACAAAGGCTGGGATGAGCAAAATCTATTCTCTGTGAAAATTGGGCTCATTCACCTGAAATGGCTCGATTTCGCAGATGACATCATCCTTTTTGATCCAACTCCTGGTGGCCTTCAAACCAAAATACGATTATTTGAACAATGTGCCATAACTCATAACTTAGCACCTAACTCAGCAAAAACAGCAGTGATGAAATTCAGTGTCCAGAAGAGAACTGGAAAAACTCAATGGCATATTATGCATACTGTCATCCCTTTAAATACTGATACCATCTACCTAGGTTACTATTTAGCTGAGAAAAACTCCATCAAAATATGGACCGATCTATTGAACACCAAGATCCGACCACTGACATCACAGCTAAAAATAATACATGCAAAGTATTGCAAGTTCTCATTAATGCCTCATCGAATTTTTCACACTGAAAATTGAAAGTGTCATTCTCTGCTCATTAGATATCTGTCTGAGTGAAATGGGCGTGATTTTAGATCAATTGCAAGGGACATCTTTGAAGCGAGCGATGTCTCTTCCAATGTCACTGCCCAATGCAGTCCTAAGACACGAACTAGGCCTCATAGCGCTATCCACACGCTGGAAATGGCGACTTCTCACTAATTTCGCAAAAATAACATATCCTAAACCAAACTCTCTATGCATAGACATGAAGGAATCAATTAACTCAAGACCAACGATTTCCATGGTCCAATATTTGACAAGAATTAATGCCATTCTGAAGGAAGTTAATGTCACAGTGGAGGATGTTTACTACAGACCTGCATATGCCAAAAAAACGCTATTTGAGTTTGATTGGTGCAAAATTATTGACCAGATAGGTTCATACAAACTTTATAATGAATACTATCTTTTTACCAAAAAGCGGGCACCAAGATACGATCATATTACTCTATTTCCCTGCAATCATACCCGCAATACTTTCTTACGATTTAAATTTAATCTGTCGTATACCAAAGAAAGAACTGCAAACTGGATTGGTAGTACGACGAATAGCGAAAATAAGCAGTGTATATTTCCGATGTGCACTGAAACCATAGAATCATTAAAACATCTGATTTTATATTGTCCTCATTTTAAATATGCAAGAACTGTCTTATTTATGGATTTTGTAAACATTAATTATATTGATTGTTTACCATTTTTATGGGCCTGTATGATGCAAGGCAATCACAAACCTCTTATTTTTGTCCTTACGAGATTTTGTAAAGTGATAGAGAGAGAGAGCTAGATAAACATGCGGACATGAATGCTTGAAAACCATATATGTAAATCTTGGTATTCTAAAGATCGACCTATACGAATGATGCTGAATTTTCTTCATCTTCGTTATACCTAAAAATGTCTGTATTTGCACTCTCTCAAATTCAAATTCAATAACTGCCTTGCTCTTTGCACATGTGCTATGTCCTTTTATGAATTTATACGGAATAATGTTTTTACATGTTTTATGAATTATACTGTAACAATTATTGTGTTTTAAATTTTGTAAAGGTTCTGTCATTTTTTGATAGAACCACATGCAAATAAAAAAAATAAAAAAATAGACTGGGCTGAGGGGGGTAGGTCTCTCTTCCAGCCCAGGCAGCAGCTTGCTAAAGGCTTGTGGCAACTCGCTCGGGTGCTGTGAGGCAGGATGACTGGAAGGTCAGTTTCCATAGTAGCAGGTAATTTTCATCCGTTAGGGTGGGGTAATATGGCAAGATTGGCCAGGAATTGGTGGGAAAGGATTACTGTGTTTAACGGTACCAAGTTATTAATTGTGGCATTACTTTGTTGCTTCCTCGAGTTGAACTGCATAGGGTCCTCTCAAGTGGTTTAGAACTAAATACATGGATGTTCTTTCAGCATACCAGGTTGTCAATAAGGGTTTACGGTTCACACGCGGTTTCAGTGGGTATGCAATACAATTTTGAAAATCGGGATAGGCCGTGTAAGTGATAAGGGGATTTAATTTTAACAAGGAATGTGTGTAATGGTAGAACAATTGTTTGTACTTTGCATGGGCTGTTTAGACCCACCCGCTTCAGGGTTGCCCAGATTGCGGCCACGGGATGAGGATTCGCCCTCAAGTAACTTCAAACATGAGCGGGCATGTTTCAGAAGTGAAGGGAGATGGGAGCTGTTCACTTCGCAACGGCAACCGGGGGCCACTGTTGGCTCCCCACACTGACTAGGGTCAAACATAACATTAGGAAATAGCTATGCAGCATTCGAAGGTTGAAGGGTAATACATGGTGGACACGTGGATGGGTTTGCATCTTATGTGAAAGCTGGTGGTACAGAACGCTATGTAGTAAGCGCCAAGTGCCCTGGTGGTCTCTCCGGGTCACTGCAGGGCTTGTACGTGAAATCAGACTAGTGTAAGGAATAGCACAGTGACATTGGTGCCTATTTTATATGAGGGATACATGGGATGCCAGCAGGGTTGGAAAGGGTGCAGAAGATAATTGCAGTATACACTATGCAAGGATCTGCACAATAGCACATTAGTAAAAGGGGGAGGGGTTAGAAATGGTGAGGTAAGACACAGTTTGTGAGGGGACCCCCTGGAGAGGCGATCTGTAGTGTCGTTGAGAAAGGCCTGCCGTCGAGGGGTGCCTGGACCAGATGCTCTGGGTCTACCGCAAGCAGACACGAGTGCCAGGAGCGTGTCCAGGTGGCAGTGGAGATGCATGATAAAGACAAATGGCTTTTAGCAATCAGCAATGGGCTGCTGGTGCAGATGAGCGATTAGGGCAAATGGATACCCGGGATACCCAGGGAAGGCTGTGGGTCACCCGGAAGTAAGTACAGGAGAATATTTAAGTAACGGCGGACCGCTCATCAAAGGGTAAGACATCTGGGGCTAGGCTCAATGCAGGGTTTGAGAGTTACTTCCCGAAAATATCAATGGGCCACCCAGCAGGTGGAAGGACGGGATCAACATGTCCCTGGTGGGGGGATGGAGAGGTGGACGTGCTTGGAATGTTGGTTTGCTTAAGGAATAGGAGATTGGGCAATGAAGATCCATTAGATCTTGCTAAGGTTGGCGTCACAACAGTATGACGAGGACAACTAGGGGTTTCTGAGGGGTATGTTCGCAGCACTGAGAAGGCATGAAGGTGCTGGACGCCTAAGAGAATAGGGCAACAGGTTGCTACTTAGTGGGGTCTTTGTTAGTTGGGGGGGCCACCCCCAAAGGGTGGCAGAGATACAAGGGCGGTCCCAGAGAAGGAGACACGCTGCGGTCATTCCGCAAGCTATAACCACTGGCTGCTTCAGCCAGAATGGGGGATACGGGCACTGATACCACTAGGGACGGTTGGGACTCCTCAACAACTGATGCAGGGGCCTTGTTCGCTCCATTGTCTAAATGGGAATGACTGAACTGGCAGTCGGAAACCAGGGTGGGCCGGTCTCGCAAGAGCGGAAACCGAAGTGAGAAGGCTCACCGGTTTGGAAATTGGACTTGGTAAAACGGGATTGGCAGAGTCACCCGGGAAAGGACTGTTTTTTTGGGCCAGGCATTCTTATTGACTGAGCAGGGCTGGTGCTGCCCGATAGGATGACCCTAAGAAAGCGACCATGTGTTTCCAATAAAATGTATTATGTTTTCAAATTCCCAGAAGGTCTCTGTCTCATCTCATTATGTGTGGACAACGCATATGTGATATTACGCAGTATGGGGCCATAGTAGGGGTTAGCCCCGCTATGTACCCCCTGTATGAGAAGTGCACCCTGGGGGGCGGTACAGTAACCACGCTCCACAGACCCATGGTGTGCACTGCACATCCCTGCAAAGCTCCTGAAGGCCGTAGTGAAATCTTACCGGCACGCCTGCCGCGCATTGAATGACACCCAAGCTCAGACAAGAAAGAAGCCCAGAGAGAACGAGGGCGGCGAGGATCAGCACTAGGACCCGGAGTGAGGGGCACCTATCTAACAGTTTGCTCAGGCGGGAAAATGCCTTGCACTGGCCCTGTTCCCCTGCCTAAAATGTCCTCTGCCATTTTAAAGGAGAGGTGGTGTGGAAACACCATGGCATATTGCCCAAGAATATTCTCAGAAGGCACGTGCAGGACACATCCACCGTCAAATCCCACATCAAACATATTTGACATTGCCAAAAGCGTCACGCGGCCGTCTGATCCTCGGTGACAGCTTCTTAGACCGTGGCCCTAGTAATCAAATACTTAACATGAAAGTTCATTCAATCAGTGTTTAACGGCACATATCTGTATATTCTGCTGTGCTTTCTAGCAGTTTTAGGAATTATGTGAAATTATTGTGACATTTTGTAATAATATGCTAGTGTTGTATCTGCTTCAGCAACGCTCACTTTGCCATCTTGTGGCCAGATCCAGAATTGCTTTTGAAGCAAGGAAAGTGGAAACCATGTTTAAAAATCTGCTTTATACACTTCAGAAAGAAGCCGCCTGTTTCTTCCACTGCCGACACCCCCCAAGGAGCCGGTTATTAACGCCTTTTTATGGCAGTGCTAGGAGGGTGTAAAGTCAGAAGAAGACCCTTGCATCCACTGCCTTGCACATATGATGGTTGGCATCGAGTAAAGTACGGCAATCACACACGTTGCCTGAAAGTGGCGGATTATAATCCAATCCGCCATTTTCGGATTTCAATTGAATGAAGTGCAGTTTAGAAAAGTGTCGCTCCTCTAAGCAAAGACCGTTTTCCAATTTTGCATGTACCCAATCAGGACCTAAATCTTTTTCTGGTTCAGATGTACATACTACTGCTATTACTTTCAGCGTCTGATGTTTTTTCAGTCCTATGTTTCTGTGTACTGAACCCAGAAGTGTTTACGCCAAAAACGTCCTGCCAGGTACCACTACACCATTCTTGTGGTCAAAGGGGGTCTCTGCGGAATTTACGGATCTTCCTTTGTTCTGGATCTTTTTTTATATCCAGATAATGTGTGATTGATGTCTTCTAAGAGTTTAGAAAGTTCTGCACGTAGAGCACGTTGTGAAAGTATATTTTCCAAATCCTCAGTACGTATTGGAGGTATCCTCAAACCTCTCGGTATACGTTTCGCTTTATATTATTCGCCGAGTGTAAAAACATGGAGTTTCTGATTAACTTCTCTTCTAATTAGAAACTCTAATTGAATGATATTTCAACCCTGTTACCAGTCGTTGCTAACGTGCGTTCAGTGCCTTTAATCAAACTTCCTAACTGACCCTATTCTATCCAGGCGTTAGTTCTCTGCAGGGATTTGGTTATTGCGCCTGACAGACACTGCGTTGGATTCACTCTGCTTTCTACCATGCTCACTCCCATCTCTTGGTCACCCACTCTCCCTTCTACTCCTCTTCCTCGACTCTACATACTTCTGCCTCCTATCACCAATCTTTGATCCCTCAGACGTCTCGCACTCGTCTAGGCATCACCTCCAACCTTTGATGTTGCTTCTCTCTCCTTCCTCCACCTACTACTCCCGCCTCTGCAGTACTACTCCCCCCTCCTCCCTCCAAATACTACTCCCTTCTCAACACTTCTACTATCCCCTCCTCCCTTCAACTACTGCTACTCCCTCTTACACATCTCTACTGCTTCCTCCTACATCCAACTACTACTCTCTCCTCCCGGCTATTGCTCCCTCCTCAACACTACTAGACCTTCCTCCAAACTACCAATATTACTCCCTCCTACCTCCAACTCCTTATTTATTTATTTATTTTGCATTTTTAAAGTGGTCACACAGCCCAGGGGCATCGAGGCGCTGTTACAGAATTCTTTTGTTTTTTTGTTGTTGTCTTAGTTGCATATTTATAACGTGCTTAAATACCCAGAGGTTTCTAAGCGCGGACCCAGGGATCGAACCTGTGTTGCTTTGTGCCGTCTTACTTCCAAAGCGAGCACGTTGCCACTGAGCTATCCTCCCGGGACAAAAAAAACTCCTTTCACCCAGTGCCATATGCTTTGCACTAACTCTGTACACACTAACGTAGGTGGGCATGCCGCATGCACTGCTCTGTGAATGGTTAGGGGAAGAGCGTCTTTGGCTATTGCCTAGGACCTGACTGCTCGTGCACCGAGTAGTAACGGGGAAGGGCACAGAGCCTGCGCTTGGGTTTCTAACACACAGCTACCAAGGGATGAAGGAGAAGCTCTTGGAGCAGAGCTGTATGAGAGCTGGACATGCCAATGGATTGGGACTATGACGGAGGGATGTGTTCAAGCTGTCTGATATTGAAGCTTGAGATACCAAAGGGATCAGGCAGATCTTGGGTTGAAATGCAGAAGCCGAGGTCCGATTATATCTGATGGCAACTGGACACGAGGTGAACCTGAAAGGGAACCTCAAGAGTAATACATTCAGAAGGAGGTGGTATGGGCCAAGTGGAATTGATCTATTTGAAATGTTGGGCAGGGACTGGGAAAGGGTGAGGCTTAAAGAATAAGGAGGCAACAAGGACACTTTCAGGACCATGCAAACTTATCCAGGCACTGATTCAACTATGGTCATGTAATGTCCAGGGTCTGAATGCCACAAACAAGAGATTAAGTATCATAAAAGAATTGCAGAAACATAAGCAAGAAGTGGTATGCTTACAGGAGACACATCTGAGGAAGAAGGATATAGTTCGACTGGCTAGCAGAGACATCCCATACACTACCACGCTAGTCTAGAGGTCAAAGGGGCAGGATTGGCAATAATAATGCACCCCTTCCTGTGGTTCAGTGTAGTGAGAGTGAGGATAGATCTGGGAGGGCCTTTCATCTTTGTTGAAGGAATGATAAAGAATCAAATGTGGGCTCATGGATAGGGTCCTCCAAGGATTGGAAGAGTTTTGAGAGGGGAGTGGAACGTGGCTGGGGTTATACATCTTATAGGTGACCCAACAATTGACAGGTCAGGTGGATTTGGGACTCCAAAATATGATGCTTTGTCCAAGCATGTGACCTCTAGATTAATTGGGCTGGGACTGACCAATGTGTGGAGGTATCTCATCTGTCTGAAATAAATGCCCTATTCACACATTGATCACATTTTCACATCTCAGGATGGTAGAGGGATTGCAGGATGCTAATATCGGGATTATCTTAATATCTGACCTTCCTCCTGTTAGATCATTGTGGGATGGAGAAAGAGGGTCCCACAGGAGGGGGCCGGCATTTGGAGAAATATGTGGTGCTGTATAAGGGTTTTTTTAGTTATAAGAACATAGAACTTAAAAGGACAGGCCAGGGGTAAAGCATTTAACAATCAATATTTTTAATTAAGACCTTCATAAAACAAGTATTAAATCATAAGACATCAATTCAAAACAAGGGTCATCAAAAGGAATTTTTGTGACATATAGCCATTAAAGGGCTACCCTTCAGTTGGAGCATAGAAAAAAAGGCAAGAAAGGGATAAATCATTGTTTACAATCATTAGTATTTTGGCACACAGGGCATCGGCTAGGGCATCGTAATTCAGCGTGTGGGACAATTGCGCTGTCCTAGCCATATTCACCGCCAGATATTTGATGTGTATCATACTTCATATAAGGCCATGAAGGTCGGTCGGTCGGTTTAACCGTCGTCTCCTTAAGTGGGAATATTTCAGATTTTTTTTGCGTTGAGTTTTAGGCCGGAGTACTCGCCAAAGGTTTTGACCACTGATAGGACCTTCCCAAGCGTGCGCTCTGGGTTCTTTAAATATAATAGAATGTCATCGGCATACAATGTAATAATTTCCAGTTTGCCCTCCAGCCACAATCCGTGTGTGCCGTATTGGGCCCTAAGTATGTCTGCAAGGGGTTCTATCACTAGTGCAAATAGGAGGGGAGACAGTGGGCAGCATTGACGGGTGCCCCCTAATAACTCCAGTAATTCAGATAAGGTGCCATTGATACTTATCCTAGCGTAGGGGCGTATATAAAGAATTTGGACCCATTTAAGGAAGTTGGGGTCAAACCCATAGTTTCGTAGGACCCTGAATAGGAATGGCCAGTATACCGTATCTAATGCTTTTTGCATGCCTAATGCGACCGCCACCCCTTGTGTTTCCTCTGGTACTGCAGTTAGAATCTTGTGGCAGCACCTGATATTTGTTGCGGTTGATCTGCCCATTATGAATCCCGATTGGTCCTTATGGACCATATAAGGCATTAATGGGGTTAGCCAAGTGGCCAGGATTTTCGCAAAGATCTTGGCATCACTATTTATTAACGACAGTGGTCTGTAAGAATCAGTCTTCTTGTGGTTTCCCTGGCTTGAGCAGCAGAGTAATGTCCGCTTCTCTAGTGGTTTCGGGTAGTTCCCCTTTTTCTATGGCTTCTGTCCATTCTTGTACCCATAGCTTGGGGGAAGGGGATATTAGTTTCTACGAAGTTCGCTGCCTCTCGGGGAATGTAAAGAAGTAGGTTTGATTCTGATATTGTAGCCTTAGCCTGGCCGGGTATAACATTGCATAGGGAATGTGTCGTTCCTGCAGTAGATTCTTGACCCCGGTAAATAAACGTCATTCCTGCTGTACTGCCATCGTGTAGTCGGGGAAAATGCGGATAGTATTGGCCTCCCATCTCAGATCTTGCTTTTCCCTAGCTGCTTTCAATACCAAGTCTCTGTCTCTATAGTTCATCATGCGGGCTATCATGGGCCTCGGGAAGGCTCCGGGCTTGGATCGTGCTGCCAATGATCTTTGTGCACGCTCCACAATGAACATAGGTGACCATCCACGGTCCCCCAGGAGGTCTCGTAGTAGTTTTTCCACCACCTGCTCCATGGGTCCCTTCAAGGCTTCTTCCACATCCCTATTATGCAAATGTTATTCTGTCGGGATCTGGCCTCCAAGTCGTCACACTTTATTTTGACCGTTCCCAGTTCCTTCACCATTGTTGTCACAGTGTTTTTTAACACTTCCAGTGTGTCCTCCGTATTGCTGATACGGGTCTCGGCTTCCGTGATGCGGTTCGTGGTCTTCTCCAGTTGAGTTTTAATAGAAGCAACGTTAGCTGTTATCCCATCCGGTTTCCCATTGAGAGAGGTGAATCCTTGTTGCATAGCTGTGAAGACTGCTTGCGGGTCCATTGCTGGCGCAGTTGTGGCTGGTTGTGTTTGCGGTATTGATTCTGTAGACCTTGTGGCCTTTCTTTGTCATTGTTGTGTACTTTTCTATAGCACATTTCCCCTTCTTTGGTCTGAGGCCCTTGGACATCGTCTTTTGGTTGTCCTGGGCTTGTCCTTGCGGGTGTTTCTTTCCGGTGTGGTCCGTTGCACTACCCCAGGGTCTCGCTGACTGTCTCGTAACCTGCAACATGTTTGATGAAATGGGGTGTTGGGGTTGAGGAGGGTGTTAATCCGGTCAATACGGTGTAACTTTGTGTTTAACGTTCCCCCGCCGCGCTTGTATTGCCTGCTCTTTCTCATCGACTGCAGTCAACCTCCTTTACACTATGAGCGATTATGATGCATTGTGGGTGAGACCAATGCACCATGGGTCTTGGCTGAGTCTCGGTGAGGCCCTTCTTAGACCCCGCGAATTGTCCGTCGTCTGCCTGGTAGTAGTGTGGGTGTATCAGGGCCCGGTGGTATAAGGAGGTGATCATATTCTCTCACAGATGCCTTCCTATCATATGTCCTTGCACCGTCGGCTGCCTTTCCACATTTTGCTGCACAAATGCAAATGCATATTGCAAGTGCTATCTCAATTCCTCCACCTATTCATGATTTGTGGACACATTTACAAGCACCTGTTCATTTGGTGTTGTAGCAGAACCCTATTAATTCATGTCAATATTTCATGGGGAATGAGTTTTGTTGATTTAGAGGGCGTCAGCGTGATAGCCATTAGTACCAATGTACGCCACAAAACCCAACTAGATCCTGCTTCAGCTACAAACTTTTTCAACATATCAACTATCGATCTGTTGCACCATTCCACTCCCTCTGAAGAGGAGGGCAAGAAAGAAATGTGTAGCTTTCTCTTCACACCCAAGATTTGCCTTATAATTGTCATGAATGCACTAGTGAGATGACTTCCACGGTCTAACTCTATTTTATGAGGTAAACCAAATCTTGAAAAAATATGATTTACAAGTAAAGTGGCAGCCGTTTGCATACCGCAGTATAGAGCTGGAATGCTCTTAACCCATTTGGATATTAGACAAGTGATTGTCAGCATGTACTTGTTTCCCTGTGCTGATCTTCTTACGGGCCCAACATAGTCGACTTCTAAATCAGACAATGGGAGTGTCAAGCCTCTTTTCATCAACAGTGCTCTATAAGCCGGTGATCCGGGCTGAAACTGTGTGCACACTAAACACCCTCTGGTGCAGAGCTCAACATCTTGGGACATGTGTGGACAAAAGGCTTAATCTTTTAAAATTCAAATGTTTTTGGTGAGACTCTGTGTCCTGCAGTTTTGGCATCATGTGCATGATGTAACATCAATCCTTGAAATGACAAAGGCACTACCCATTGGATTTGGCCCGTTACAGATTCTCTAATCATCAGTCCATCTTGTAACCTAATTCTCTTTTTGTTTTTGAATAACACTCTCAATTCCTCTTTCCCTTTGCAGTTCTCTTCAGTCAGAGGATTTTGTTCTGCGTCTAGCAAATGGTTATAAAATAGGCCTCGAATTAGATCTTCCTTTTGCGCTTTGATCAAGTCTTGATCTGGAGTATCAAAATTCTATTGTGCCACTGGCTGTTCAACTGCTTATGGAGTTTGGAGCATTGTATCGCATCTACTTGTATTTCACCAAGCAGGTGTTCAATAAGAAAATAAATCCCCCATTACTGCTCCAATTTTGGCTCATTGATCTGCCTTATAATTTCCCTCCTTATCCTCACCTGGTGTTTTCAAATGAACACATATTTTCCTCCAATGGATAATCACATCATTTCCTGACAGAAGTTTGTCTGTAGCCTGAATCATCTTGCCATGTTTAAGTCGTTTCTTGTTATAGGTAAGCATGCCTTTCACTTTCCAGCCAGGTCAATACTATTTAGTGCATAATCAGAATCAGTTACTAGAACTATTTCTTTGAGTTTATTTTCTACCGCTGTAGATATTGCCTTATAAATAGTGGCCAGTTCTGCCACCTAACTGCTTCTGGGGCCTATCCTCATGCTTACTCTTGGAATGTTGTATTTACACCATATGTTTCCTATTCCTGCTACGAGCTCTTTTTCTATATCATTCTCTACACGGTATGCACATCCATCTACATTCACAGTTGCTAAATCCTTACATGTTTCTTCATTGAATGCGTTGTATGGAGATTGCTCAAATTCATTTAAACTTGCCTCCAGCTCTGTCATCAGGCGCACAGACAGCTGCACAATCATGCAATTCTGCTAGTCCTTGAGCAACTGGGCTCTTTTTATTTTGTCCATACTTCACTTCTACAGGAAATCCCTGAAGTGCTTATGTCCAGGTAGTCATTCTTGACCGGGCCAAATTCCCTGATCTGATTCCCTAACTTTGCAAAAATTGTAGAGGCAGTTGATTTGTTTCAATAATCACCCGCTCCCCTTGAATTATGGGACGGAAATGTTGTAACACCCAGACAGTGGTCAGAAGCGCTTTTTCGCATTCACTAAATTTGGCCTCTACCTGTGACAATGCTTTGCTAGCACATGCAATGGTTTTGTTATTCACATCATGTATTTGATATAACACTGCTGACATGCATTGGCTACTGTCTCATTTCCTTCCTTTTACCATGTTCAGGGTATGCCCTTTTTCAGTAATCTCGTTAAAGGTTTTGTAATCTCTGCATAATTCTCAATACATTTCCTGTTGTAACTTTTCATTCCTAAAAAGCTCTTTAAACTTTTCAAATTAGAGGGATCTTTTAGTTTATGAATCGCCTCCACTTTTTTCTTTTGTGGGTTTAACCCATGCTCTGTCACTTCATGACCTAGGAAGTTTACCTTTTTCTTACACCACTGTGCTTTCTGTATATATACCTTTGCACCAGAATTCTGCAGCTGACTAAGCACATGTCTAATCTCATTGTAGTGGCTTTTCAGATCTTCATTTTTGATTAGCACATCATCCACACACAATATTGTCCCCCTTTCAGATGAATACGGGAGTGCCTTGCTCAGGAATTTTCCAAACTAACTCCCACTATTGATATACCCAAAAGGTGTCAGGACCACGCATATAGTGATTTGTCAAAAGAAAATGCAAACACATTTTGAATATCCTCAGCTAGTGGAATACACCAGTATCCAGCTGTAAGGTCTAATGTGGTGAACACCTTTGACCCCTGAACCTGTGCAAGACCCTGATCAGTAAATGGATGGGGGAACCTTGAAACAGGTACCTTTTTGTTTAATTCTCGTAAATCTGCACACAAGCCCCATTGGCCATTATGTTTTAGCACACCTATTATAGGGTATTTGATGTGCTATGAATAGGCCTAATGATTACTCTAGATTCTAAGGGCCTCAATCCGAGATTGGAGGTAGCCATGGCGATATTTGCGCCATGCCTGCCTCCAATACCGGGTCCGGCACCGGTCTGGTTCAATGGAGGCTTACCGGTGCATTCCGACCCTGAAGGGACCGGTAAGTCCCCATTGAACCAACCATTCCCCCTTCCCATTTGGGCCCCCATAGGGCTCAATGGGAATGGGGAAGGCGCTAATTACGGGCCTGCTCATGGCAGGCCCATTATTAGCGCCCTGGTCCCTTAGCGGGACCCATAAAGGACGTGTGGTCTGACCACACGTCCCTTACGGTTCCTGTTAAAGGACCTCGGAATAAGGTGGTAGGGGATTACCAGCACCGGTCTCCTTACCGGTGCTGGTAATCCCTTTACTGCCCAACTCATAATGACCCCCTAAATCTTTGTTTATTTCATCTAGTGATTCCAAACATACCAGGGGTAACCTATATTGTCACACAAATACTGTTTCCCTGCCATATCCTTCTGGAAGAGTGGTAACATGCAAATCGGTCAACCCACAATCATATGCATCTTAGGCAAAAACCTGTTTGAATTCCATAAATACTTTTGTCAATTGGTGTTTTCTTTTTCACTTGTGCAAGCATCTGCAGCTTGAATTTGCTCCTCTACCATTTTAGAAAACTCTGGAAGTCCTCCAAAGGAGGAAGCTCTGTACTTTCCTCTAATCGTGTGGCAGTGTCTCTTTGAAGGGTGGCTACAATAAAATATTTTGGAATATGGACCTCCATTTCAATATTCTGCTTTTCCCTTTTAGATCCACTTAATTCGAATAGGATACAATCATCTTGGTGACAGCACACTATTTCATTTGGCTCATAAGGGTATACATACTGAACTTTAAATATTCCTTTAGGTTTAGACTCCAATCATTCTGGCAACTCACCCTGTGCAGTCACATAGCTTTCAGGAATGTTCCCAGTAACTGAGTTACACCTAGGGACCTCGTAGTGTATAGAAGTGAATGGCTAGCACTAGAAATGTCCACACTCTGTGACACCATTTTGTAATAGGCCTCAAACGAGGCAGGTCACAGACCCATGCTGCTTGAGTTCCCCATTCACAGAGCCCAATTTCTACACTGCTTGTGAGCTCCGCTTGAACCCTGTTCCCACAGATGTCCATTTCCCGTTTGTCCTCAGTATCGCCTTTAGGAATGTGCCAAACACAGAGCGTGAGACAGTATCTGGCCCTGGAACATGTATATTCATCTCCACTAAACTGCCATTGAGCCTCTAATCCCCACCCAGCCAGTACGGTGCTGGCCGCACATTACTAACTCTACCCCCACCCCTCGCTCTCTGATAAGCACTCGATCCCCAGGTCCTGACCTCCATAAAGTACCCACCAATGATCTAAAGCCCACATGACTGTATCTTTCCCTAGCAGCAACACACGTCCCAAGTAACATGAGATACCAAGAAGGGAAAATCACAGATCAATCCCCAGAGGGTAAACATCAGGTGCGGGGACTGCAGTGTCAATGGAGACCTGAGTGTATGGGCCAGCATGACTGTATCGTATCCTCCCCTCTCCCTGACACCCCTTTTCTGTGCCGCCCAGGTGCCTGCCATAATGAATGAATAGTATGTTTCAGTTGTTTCGTTTAGCTAGGAAACAGTGTATTTCATGCTTGTCCTGACCTTCAACACAAGGATGAGCCTACGTGGAGACAGATCGACAGAGAAGAACCAGCCAATTACTGCTTGGCATCCCCTATGGAGCAAGCCCATGTGTAGGGTGCCTCCAATCAGGAGCACCATAATGTCCCATATAGTGATGATGCTTTTTGTGCTTATAACCCCTTGTTTGATGATGTAAAACCAGAGCACTCTCGGACAGCAGAGTCCTTTGCTGGCATTTGTATTTTGTCCAAGTAAACCTTGTTATTCTTGCAAAAGCTATCTCTTGGCCTCTTTCCCTAGTGGGTTGTATTTACTCTAGTGTGTGCGTATGTGTGCCTTCATTTTGTGACCCTAAGAAATGATTCCTCAGCCCCGTACTTGCAACGATATCCAGGTGGCCTCTCCGAAAGGGCCGTGCCTACTAACAGTGAACAGCCCCCCAAAACGCATATGCAGCAGAAGTGGTCCTTGCGGGTGCCAGCTTTGCAGAAACCTGCCTGCTCGTTGGAGCCCAGTAAGGCCCAGGGAGAGGCCCAGACCTGTTGTGGATTACCAGCGAACAGAAGCTGTCAGAAGAACGTGGACATGTGAGTATAGATTGCAAGGAGTAACAATGTCTGGGAAGGGTATGGGGCGGTATGGCAAAGGGGAACACAGTATGAGCGAAAATGGATGGATAACATGGACTTTTGAATGTTGACGTTTTCTATATTTTTGGCCATTTATTATTCATTTGCTAGTTTTTAAGTTATACAGAGGATATACAAGAGGAAGGAAAGGGAGCCTCTCCATCTGAAGAGAGAATGTGGCAGCCCGAGTGCACTGCCCAACCAATGCAGGAAAATAAGAATAAGGAGAAACTTAGGAGCACTGTATAAGTAGAGGGCTCGGGAAAAAGTAGTGGTTTTTGTTTTATCTTGTTATTTTGGTTTGTTATTTTCAGTGTCATTTTTCATATGTATGGAGGAGGCCCAGGAGGGGTGGGTATGGTGTGACTGAGAATTGGGGAGAAAAAGTGTGTAGGGTGTGAATGGGAATGATCTAAGGGGAAGAAAAACGTCAGAAATATATGTTTGTCGATATAAAAACAATTTTGACAATATTGCTTAAAAGTACAGAGAAAATTGTAACGTGCATGTAATATGGGGTATTGATTGACACTACATGACTTGATAGTGTGGGCTGACGGGGAGAACACTGCAAATATTTTGGTGACACACACTGTACACAGACAACGACTTTGGGGACAGACACACCACTAACCCATTTATGTAAGGCCTTACAACTATACAGTGACAAAATCAAAAAATATCATGGGCAATGGGTGACGGAAACTAAGGGGAGGGAATGACCAACTCCTGGCCAGAGGAGGCATCCTTCGATAAGTGTGCCTTAGACCATATGTCAACATACTAGACCACCAAATACAAGGAGAGGCCATTACTGAACCGATGAGAGATATTGGACTTGTGGGGGATTTTTGAGGAGACAGAGGGCCTAGAGGTGGGAGGAGGGACGCCAGACAAGGAGACAGGGACCAACAAGGGGGGGGGCAAGAAGGGGGGAGAACCACCAAAGAAACTTTATCCATTACTAACTGAACCGGCGTAGGGATACACAAACCTAACCTAAGTCTCTAAGGGAATGATGCTAGCAGACACAGGTATGACCCCGCCCCCTCCATATGCTGCACCCCCCACAGTATCCAACCACACAGGTGTAAGTGCTAGAGACCTCAAAGTGACATTATCTACTACACACACAGAATTAGATAGATTACGTGCAGCTTGTGAGCAAGCAAGGGCAGCAGAAGTTCCGATGCTGGCCCCAGGTACCCCTCCCATACCTCCCAGGGAGGAGTGGAAATCTGGTGATTTTTGTTTAGGATTGACAGCGTGCCTATAAGAGCAGTACATGTAGAAAGAGAAGGGGAGACAGATAGACTGGGGTACGAGAATGTAGGGTCGGCAAGGGGGCATGAGGAATATTGGAGCGATTTCGATGACACAGAGGAAAGGGCAGTGGAAGGGGCTGAGGGACCACCCCCACCACACCAAGGGTAGAAAGCTTGTGGGAAGGAAGATTGAGGGAACAGTTTGGGTGACTAGCATTAGCAAAGAAGAAGGGAAGTGGTCTGAAAACAGGGAAACTTAAAACAAAGTTGTACATGCCCCTAATTCACAAAGGTGCAGGCCGCCCCCATTATGTCCCCTGGGCACAAATGGTCAAGAACAATCTTTTTAAGTCCCTCCCCCCACTGACTGCGGGGCAGGGAAATGGAGTTATGCATTTGAGAAACACACACCTGTGGTGCCCCTTGCAATAGGGGACATCAAAAGTCTGTTGGTATCAGCAGTGGTTGACCAAGCAGAATCCGGTGTGGGTGAAGGCGAGGTACCCGGGAGTGACACTGAGTAACGATTCTCACGATGCAACATCGTTCAATAATATCAGAGCACAGGCCTGGGATGCACTCAGAGGACCTTCCCAGACACCCCGAATTTACAATCAATTATGCAATGCACAATGGGGGATGAGGAAGATGCTGCGCAGTACATTCTTTGAGTTCATGAGCTGTGGTGGGCAGAGACGTGCAGCGCTTGGGATCAATCAACATCCTTGTTTTACTTTATTGTGAAACGTGGGCTCCCAAAGGAAGTGCAGAAGGCCCTGGATAAGATAGCAGGGGTGATAGCAAAGGGTCGGCCTGAGATTCAAAGAGTCATAGTACACCACTGTAGGAGGATCAAAGAACGTAAAAAAGAAACTGTTCAAAGACGATAGGCAGAAGAAGTGAAACTAGTTCAGAATAAACTAGTGAAAGTAGCTGCGGTATCAGTAGCGCTTCCCTCCGAACAGATGGGAGAAGAGGGGTGTGCCACTATCACAACACAGGCAAGGATGGCAGTGGCGTGGGCAAATAATGGACAAGGACAGTGGGGAGGAAATTAACAATATGCAGGACCCCAATGGCAAGGAGGGCAATCAAGAGGATGAGGTGGGTTCCGAGGGCAAAGAGGAGGGGGTTTTGGAGGACAAGGATAGAGAGGGGCAGCAAGGACAGTGCTGGCTATCCAGAAGGTGGGATCACTTTGCCAGTGACTGCCGTAGTAGACCGGGAGGGAACGACAGCTATTATCAACAACCCTACAGAGGGCCCCACCACGGGAGCCCCCAGGGACCTATTCAGGGGTCAGCAATGATTCAATACGAAATACACCAAGTATACACTCAGTTACCTCCCCAGGTCCCAGGCCCATATCGCCATCCACCACAACAACAGGTCATGCAACAACCCCAGTGCCGTCCCAATGCACAGGCCGAGGGAAGCCGACACCCTTTCGCCACTGCACCCAACAGTGCCGCTGCCCCCTACCAAGGTGTGACAGTTGTGGGAGTAAATCCATTTTCGTTCCCAGGTACAGACACCTATACTGACTAGGACAGTCCACAGGGAGAACGGGTGTGTCCAGTACTATCAATGACCTTGCATCCAGAAGAGGAACCTCTGGTGGGGGCACAGATAGGAAATAACCAATTTATCTTCATGGTGGACTCAGGGCTGGGAAAGTCATGCATAAACAAAGGTGACTTCCCGTTATCAGAAAAGACTCTCGACACGCAGGGATTCTCTGGGGCTGTAGTGAGGGTTACATATACAGAATATTTAGATGTCAAAATGATAGGGAAAATTGTTAAAGCACCACTCCTCTACTACAACACCTCCCCAGTCAATTTACTGGGACAAGATTTGCTCAGCAAACTAAACATGACAATATCATTCACGGAAAGAGGAATTGTCTGTGCAACTCCGGGCATGTGCTCCCTCTGGGCCATGCTAGTGATACACGCAGTGTCCAATGATATGGTAGTGAGAGAGATACCTGTGAACCCAGATATGTTCATTTATGGTATTAGTGTGCTTGCCAGATTAGTACCCCAGATTACCAGGAAAGAGTGGAGGATACCTGTTGATTTGGTTTTCCGACCTGTAGCACTCCCTGAGGTAGTTGCTGGCACTATCTTGTCCTTAGATTTGGAGGGGTTACTGGTGTTTGTAAAAATAATTGTGGTATTGGGAACCGATACCCATGGGTGCTAATGGCGCACAGTGTTATGTATTGATCCCAACATACCGTTGAGTGAACTCACAGATGAGGATCTCTTTGATGATTGAAACAACGATGGAGAAATAATATTGGAGATTTGTATACCATGTGAAATTATGGTGCAATATCGGAAGGCACAGAGCACCCTCATGGCAATTGTTCAGGGTCCTCCCCTTTCTGTGAAATTCATCTACCACAGATTCTCCCACACTTATGGGCCACAAACCCACATGATGTAGGGATGCTAAAAGAAGTGACCCCAGTAAGAATAACACTGAAACCAAGCGCAGTGTTACCCAGGGTAAAACAGTATCCCCTGTCCAGAGACGCAGAAGAACGGATTCCGGAAACGTTACAGGCCCTGTTAAATCAAGGGATTATTAGGCCTTCCATATTACCATGCAATATTGCTATCTTTCCAATCAGGAAAGCTAAAGGGGGTAGTTGGATGATGATCCAGGACCTGCGCCCTCTTAATGATATTGTACAAAAGGAGTTTCCTCTCGTTCCCTACCCAGCCTCTATACTGTGTAGCATCCCGAAACACGCCACCCATTTTACAGTAGTGGACCTGAAAAATGCATTTTTCTCAGTGCCAATTGCCTGAGGATCCAAGTTTCTGACAGCCTTTAACCTGGGTGGGAAGTGATATGAACACTGTTGCTTGCCCCAGGGGTACTGTAAAAGCCCCAGCATCTTTAACAGAATTTCACACAAACATTCAGGTTCACAGTATGTTCATACAATATGTAGACGACCTAGTGGTCTGCAGTGACAGTGATCAGAGCTGTTGCAGGGACTCCATTGCCTTACTCCAATGACTAGCCCAGAAAGGATACAAGGTAGATAAAAACAAACTCCAGTACTGTTTACCCAAAGTGCTCTACCTAGGGCAACTCATCTCCAAAGATGGCAAGAGAATAAGACCGGATAGAACTGCCACAGTGCATGCACTCCCAAACCAACAACAGTGAAAGAAATGCACACATTCTTAGGTATATGCAATTATGGCAGAGCATGGATTTTTGAGTATGCAGCATACACCAAGCCACTCCTGCAAGGCATCAAGGAGGTGCAAAAGGAAGGAACAAGTATTGAATGGACAGCAGAAATGGTGACTGCTTTCAATGACCTAAAAATGTAATTTCAACAGCCCCATTTCTAGACACCCCAGATTATACCCAAGAATTCTATTTGTTTTCGCACTCAAATGGCACCCTCATGACTGCAGTACTGACACAAACGTATGGCCTATTACAGTAGCACACTTGATTCTGTCATGCAGAGACAGTTCACCTGCGAACTAGCACTCGCTGCAGCAGCCTTCGCCATTGAAAAAAGTTCCACTACCGTAATGGGATGCTCAATAACATTGTACATTGAGCACTCACTGTTTGCAATACTGCAACACTCCACATCCACTTTGACTACACAGAGAGCATCTGCATATGAATTAATTTTGTCAATCCCCAAATATTCACGTGGTTTGATGTAGAACGGTAAACCCAGCCACATTCCTGACAGAACCTTGCACTGCAGAAGACATGCAACAGCATGATTGCGCAACGTACCAAGGGGAAGGAGATGATATTCCCAAAATGAAAGACAGTGCCCTAGAAGAGGGGGAAATGCTTTTTGTCGATGGGTCAGCGTCAAATGATCAGGAAACAGGTGAGAAACATGTTGGAGCAGCTGTAGTTAGATTGGAGGAGGGGGAGTACGAAACGCTCATCGTGAAACGATTACCAAGACATTTCTCTGCACAAGCAGCTGAACTCGTGGTGCTGATCGAGGCACTCAGAGCAGCAAAGGGATGTTGCGTTACAATTCATTCAGACTCTGCAAATGTCACCACCACGGTGCACGCAGGTCTCTCCCGGTGGAGAAGAGGGTTCCGGAGGGAGGATGGGTCCACAGTGCAACATGCAGAGATACTGACGGCATTGATTATAGCACTCGCAGAACCATCAGTGGCAGCCATATTCAGGTGCTTAGCTCACACTCAAAACACAGACGACATATCTTTGGGGAATGCCGCAGCAGACGCAGAAGTGAAAAAAGCAGCGTACCTTCTAGTACAGATGAGTACAGACTAAATCCTAATGAGTACAACAACACCGCCCACCTCAGATGCATACATAACGCTCCCCATAGCGCAGATTACAGAGTTGAAGTGTCAAGACCCCAAAGAAGAGCAGGAACTGTAGCTCAAACGTGGGTGTATTCAATCACCCACAGACCTCTTCTGGTGATAACAGGCAACAGGAAAAGTTGTGTTGCCTGCCAGCTACTGTACACTGCATTTGAGCAGCTTAATTTCCCATCCCACTGTTCCCAACAACACATTGCTGCTGATCTACAGGAAGATTGGTTCATTCCGAATTTACAGGAGCACCTGACACTAATGGTGGTCCAATGTACCACGTGCCAAGTGTTCAGCACAGGGATGACATTGAGAACGTTATGGTGCACACTGCCCCACCCTGTGGGCCCTTTCTGAGAGTTGCACATTGATTATGCAGACATGGGAGAAAGGTGCAATGGAGCATGATATTTGATAGTGGTGGTGTGTCCTATTTCACGGAGGGTGGAATCAGACCCATGTGCCCACCCTGATGCAAAATGTGCCACAAAATTACTTGTTAGGGAAGTTTTCCCCTGATGGGGAGTATTTCATGTCCTGCAATCAGATAATGGGACTCATTTTTTCAATTAGCCGTTCAAAGGGGTGACAGCATTATTGGGGATCAAACACAAGATGTGTTGAATTTACCACCCACAAGCAAATGAGTGGGTAGAAAATATGAACGGCCTCTTCAAAAGTAGATTGTCTAAACTTTGCAACACCCTCAAGAAAAATTGGGTGTACTTCTTACCCCTGGCATTATTCCAATTGGGCACACAGCCCAGCAAAGACCAGCACCTGTCCCCCCATGAGATAGTGACTGGTTGACGCATGCAAACGCCACTGTCACCATTATGAAGAGCATCAGACACCCACAGAGCTGCCACCATTTAAGGAGAAGAATTTAAACAAACCTCACACAACTTACACGCACAATAACATGTATTTCAAAACAAATTGCACCCCTTCACAGAAACACAAGAAACTACAACCACTCCTACTGACACTACCCCGACCCAACCCTTGTTACCAGGGTAATGGATCTATGTCAGGAGGTTCATCAGGAAGTGGAACACACCCCAATTCCACAGACCCTATAAGGCGGTATTTTCCACCCCTCTTGCAGTAAAAGTAAAGGGGCTTAGACATTGGATATACCTCTCAGATGTAAGCAAAACACAGACAACACCACGCAGAATGCACCGACTGAGACCGACCATACTACCTCAGCATAAGTAGCACTATGCCAGCCTTATCTGTGCATGTGAAAGTTGGTAAGAAACATGCATTGCTGCTAGAGCATAGGCTACAAGAAACTAAAATCTCTCTCTTGCTCTCTCTCTCTCTCTCTCTCTTTTTATTCCTTTTCCCCTCTCACCCCTCCCTCTCAAACTCACTCCGTTCTTTCCCTCTCCAGAGGTGCAACGATCATGGAGGGAGATGACACTACTATGGAACACATCAAATGTAGATAGCAGTAGGAGTAGAATATATGTTTTGAGAATGTATAGCTAAAATTGTGGATTGCGGTATGTAGCAATTAAGTTTACTATATTAATGATCGCATTAGGCATTTACTGGGGAGCATCTTTTATCTGGGGGACCATACAAAAGAAGGGGGAGCAAATAGACATGGGATGGATACAAGTGGACTTATAATGGAAATGTGCCTATGAACCTCACAGGTTTCCACTGAAATACGACAAGGAAGGTCCAAGGTGTTATTGTGTCAACCGAGAATTTAACTGATGGGTCACGAGATGTCCCAAATGTCACATCTACACCGTCTTTAATACTTTCCCCAATCATCTACCTCAGTATTTAACATGTTGTCTACCCAAGCCCCTAATATGGTTACAGGTTTTCCCCGTGTCTTGACCCTGAGTGAAAGAATAGGTGAAAGCGCCCATGCAATGAAAATTGAACCAGCTGTTAGACCAACAAGATAAACACTGTATAATACCATAAATACCACATGTAGTAACTCCCAATCCATGCCCTGCAATAATTCACTGTTCACTCCTCACAGAGCATTGTTGGGGGGAAGAAGGTTCCCCTTGTGTAATGACCGAAGAAAACAACAAACACGCCCACATAAGTATGATGCCTATCACGGGTTAGGGTTAGATGCAGTGGAAGGCATTCACCATCCAGAACAGTCAAACTGTTGGTATTCCTATATGAGTGTGATGTAAAGGCGAACAACTAATGGAAGTTGCTATGTTTGTTCTCTAATACCCCATGCTTTTGGGGCACCAAAAGTATTAATGCCGCGAGATGTACCGTTAAATGAAACACAATGTCTGATTCATCTTGCACTATGTAGGATAAAAGGCACTTTTCAGGCATGCAGTGTTCACCTACAACTCCTTGAGCCAGGTACTCGCAAATGCAACACCAGTCCACCAGCCCTACGTGTTTCAAGGAAGCCTTCCTCACTATACAAGGGACAAAGTATATGGACAATAAGTGGCAAGAAGCAACATTCATGTGCAAAGCCGAAGGACTTGTCGGTTATTCAGAAAAGACACGTGCCCTTGTCGAGCAAGCGTGTGCACAAATATGGACACAACATGTTACAAAACTGACATGGGTGAAAGCAGTTGAAAAACCTGTTAACGTGCATCAAGAAGAAAGCTATGAACTTTGTTTTTACAATGAAGGAACTGTTTTGGTAGGATCCAACAAACAGTGTAATCAAACGCTACTCAGCTCAGATCTCAGAAAAGGAACTGGGTCACTACTACTAGGGTATGTGGCCAGAAAGCGATCTTGCACCTCCAGTCATCATGGAGGGGCTACTGTTCACCTGCCACGGTGCATTAGTCCCTCTTTGTAGTACCCGAAGGACACCTAAAGGGGGGACCCTTTGAAGATGAAGAACAAGCCCTGCCTGAAACCACAGCAATTAAATCCACCATTTCGCCTCCCGACTTCCGTATCTTTCCAGGAAAGGAACACCATGACCGACTGCAAAGGAAGAAGCAATCCTCTAACTACTTGTCCCAAGAATCCTCTGATCTACTCGCACAAATACCTGATGAATATAGATTGTACATTTCCGCCAAGACATTGTTTGCATCTCTTGTGCCCAGCGTCCAGACTAGAGGCAACACTAAATGGCTCCAGTTCATCAGGTGGGAGCTGATCCAGCTGGCAAATGATACTGAACAGGGGTTCAACATCATCAAGGTGGATCTGAGAGCTCTCAGACTAATGACAATGCAGAACGGCTACGTCCTCAACCTCCTGACAGCCATGGAGGGCGGGGTTTGCAAAAAGATCAGGAGTTCATGTTGCACGCTCGTACCTTCTGCAGATGCTGAGAATGGGACACTTTCACATGTGATTGCAGCGGTGTATGAACTTGGGGGACAAATGAAGGAGGCAGGGATCCAGGAAGACAACTGGGTGAACATGGCATTTGGCTGGGTACAATCCTGACTTGGAACAACAGTAAAGATGCTGGACCCTATCCTTGTGTTTATTTTGGTGATGTTCTGCACGTGCCAATTGGCTCTACGTTGTTGTGCCAAAGCAGGACCTAATAGTGCAATGATGATGGTGACTATTGGGAAAACTCATATTAAAATCCCTCATGATACACAGGAAGTAGAAATCCAAACAGAAGACAACAATGACCTTAATTATCATATGTTTGCCGTTCATCAAGGGCATGAGGATGAGGTAGACCCTCTATAATCACACAACTATTGCACCCCCACCAGACCCTGAAAATTACAAGGAAGTTTGGGTGGATTTAGCAGGGGATAGCGGATGTATATATATGACCTGCACACTTGAACAAAAGGCACAGAGTGGAGAGAGCCTAAGACATGTTTGTAGAGCATGGATGCCCATAAAAGGGACATCGGCATGGAACAAAGTAGAAAGACAGGCAAATGAATGGAAATATCGGGGGGTGAATTTGTTACTGTAGAAGTAACGAAAAGGGGGGATTGTTGGGATGGAAATGAGCTTATCGGACCCCCCTAGAAGCTTCCACATAAGGCAAAACCCATATGAGACAATCTACCTTACAAGGGGGGAACAGTCTACATCCCCGGACAACATATAGAGACCTCGTAGTGCATAGAAGTGAATGCCTAGCACTAAAAATGGCCACACTCTGCAACACCATTTTGCAATAGGCCTCAAATGAGGCAGGCCACAGACCAATGCTGATCGCGTTCCCCATTCACAGAGCCCACTTTCTACACTGCTCGCTAGCTCTGCTTGAGCCTTGCTCCCACAGAAGTACATTTCCCTCTTCTCCTTGCAGTGTTACAAATCCTCAATATCACCTTCAGGAATGTGCCCAACACAGAGCGACAGACAGTACCAGGCCCTGGGACGTGTCTATTCATCTCCACTAAACTGCCATCGAGCCACTGACCCCCACTGCCGCACATCACTAACCCAACCCCCACTTCCCTGGCTCTCGGATAAGCACCCGACCCCCAGGTCCTTATTTCCATAAAGTACCCACCAAAGATCTAAAGCCCACATGACTGTATTTTTCCCTAGCAGCAACACACGTCTCAAGTAACATGAGATACCAAGAAGGGTAAATCACAGATCAATCCCCAGAGGGGAGCTTTCAGGTGCATGGACTGTGGTGTCAATGGAACCCTGAGTGTATGGGTCAGCATGAATGTATTGTATCCTCCCCTCTGCCTGGCACCCCTTTCCCGTGCCGCCCAGGTGCCTGCCATAATGAATGAATGGCATCCCTCAGTTGTTTAGTTTATCTAGGAAACAGTGTATTTCATGCTTGCCCTGGCCTTCACCACGGGGATGAGCCAAGCTGACCCACGTGGAGCCAGATCGATAGAGAAGAACCAGCCAATTACTGCTTGGCATCCCCTATGGTGCAAGCCCATGTGTAGGGTACCTCCAATCAGGAGCACCACAATGTCCCATATAGTGATGACGCTTTTTGTGCTTATAACCCCTTGTTTGATGATGTAAAGCCAGAGCACTCCCAGACAGCAGAGTCCTTTGCTGGCATTTCTATTTATTTATTTTTTTAACTTTGTTTATTTTAAATCAAGGCAGGTTGACAAATACATAGCATAATAAGCAAAAACATAGGCGTGTTGTACCCCAGACATTTTCTTACAAGTCTCTTCCCCCCCACCTCCCATTCCCCCGGCCAAGTCCCTCCTTGCCAGGCCGTCTGCCTTGTGTGCCATTGTCTGTCAGGTTCAGGGTTTTCCAGGTCCTTCAGAGTCCACCAAGCTTTAATGGGTTTGTAGGTCAGGGCGGGGAAACGCAGGTCATACTCTAAAACTGGGGCCCAGATGTTCTGCAATCGGTGGAGGACTCCTGCTCTTGCTGCCGTCATCTTTTCTGCAATCAGGATGTCCCAGAGCTTTGTCCATCGCTGGGCCATAAGGGGTCCTTCTGGGGACTTCCAAGAGTGGGCCAGCACCGTTCTCCCGGCCAGCAAGCATTGAGTCAGTAACTTTGCCCTCTTTCCAGCGTGTGGGTAGATCCCGGGGACCGGCACTCCCAAAAGGACTGACTCTGGTTCCAGCGGAATCGCTGTTCCAGTGATTTCTGCAATGGTTCCCAGGCATAGTTTCCAGAACTGCTGGATCTTCGGACATGTCCACCACATGTGGAAGAATGAGCCTGGGTGACCGCATCCTCTCCAGCAAGAGTGGTCCAATTGGGGGTTCATGTGATGGTGTCTAGGGGGGGGTAGTACCACCGTAGCATAATTTTGTATGCACATTCCCTGTTAGTGATCCAGGTGGATGAGGTATGTGTTCAGGTCCAGATGTCCCCCCAGGTCTGGTCTTCTATCGGGTGTCCCAGATCCGCCTCCCACTGGGCCATGCAGCGAGTCCTCGTGCTTAGAAAGTCGGCCAGGAAGCGCCTGTATAGGGTGGACACTCTCCCCGAGCCAGAAGGTCCTTGAGTGTCAGTTCCAGGACGGTGGGGGGGCACGTTGCTGCCTGCAAGGTTTGGGGGTGTGAGAACCAGTGGCGCAATTGCATATAGGTAAATCTGTCCCTTTCCTGGAGTTGGAACTTTATTTTACATTGCTCAAATGTGAGGGGTACCTCTCCCTCATATAGCTGGTCTATAGTCTCCACGCCGCCCCTTATCCAGTTTTGGAAATTGCGGGGGTTCGCTCCAGGTGAGAAGGCCGGGTTGTGGAAGATCTGGGATTGAGGGCTTAGACCTCTCGGCACTCCCTTTCGTTTCAGGGCCCAGACCCAGGAGCTTAGAGTATGTTTAGTTGCCAGGAGGAGGTCTCCCCAGTGCGTTCTGAGAGGGGGTGGGATGTGTTGCAGGAATCGTAGGGGTAAAGGCACTAGTTCCTTCTCCATTTCTACCCATCTAGGGCGGTTTGTGACCGTTTGCCATGTGTGGATCTGTGCTAGTTGGGCCGCCACTCTGTAGGCCTGTAGGTCTGGGACCCCTAGCCCTCCCAATTTGGAGCTCCACAGAAGTGTCTTGAGGGGGATTCGCACCTTCTTACCTCTCCAGATAAATTTCAGCATCTTCCTCTGTAGGTCTCGAAGGGTTGGGGAGGGGATTGCCACTGGGAGGGAGGCACAGGCGTAGAGGAACCTCGGGAGGAGCTTCATCTTACAAGCTGTTGTGCATCCCAGTAACGAAATCTCTTTGGTCGCCCAACATTTTAAGTCAACTTCCAGTTCTTTAAACAACCGGGGAAAGTTAGCTTTTTATGAGTTTTTTGGGTCTGCCGGGATGTAGACCCCCAGGTATGCGATCGCCTTCTTTTCCCACTTGATTGGTCACATTTTGGCTAGAGGTTCCTGTTCTCCCGGAGTGAGGCCGATGCTTAAGGCCGTTGATTTAGTGAAGTTTACTGAGAAGCCGGACACCTCACCGTAGCTCGCTATTTCTCCCAGTGCATGCTTCAGGGACGAGCGAGCCTCCGAGATCATGAGCAGAACATCATTGGCGTATAGGGCAATTTTGTGTTGTGAAGGGCTGCCTTGCGGGCCTTTGATCTGCTCGTTTCACTTAATTCTCTGGGCGAAGGGCTCCATGGTGAGTGCGAAGAGAAGAGGTGACAATGGGCAGCCCTACCTAGTTCCACATGACAGGGGGATCAAAGCCGAGCTGTATCCGTTGATCCTTAGGAGGGTCTTCGGTCCCTTATAATTGGCCAGGACCATTGTTTGGAATGCTGTTCTGAAACCAAAGGCCCCCATAGTATGTTTCATGAAAGCCCAGTCCACCCTGTCAAATGCCTTGGCCGCGTCCAGGGCCATTAGAACCAGTTTCTGGGAGTTCCGGGAGGCGAGGTCCACCAAGTTTAGGGTTCTCCGGATGTTATCACCTGCTGCCCGGTGTAGGATGAAGCCTGCCTGATCTGGGTGATTGATCTCCGGTAGGACGTGGCCCAGATGATTTGCCAAGATTTTTGAGTATAGGTTTGCGTCTATGTTTAGTAGTGCGATTGGTCTATATGAGGCCAGGTCTCTTTGATCTTTCCCTGGCTTGGGCAGGAGGATGTAGTTGATTCCTGCATAGAGGGGGTTACCGAGCCTGTCTCCCTGAAGGAGTTGAAGAGTGTTACCAGGGGAGGAGTCAGCTGGGGTCTGAATAGTTTATAGAACCTGGCCGATAAACCGTCCGGGCCCGGAGCCCGTGTCTTGAGTGACTTAATGGCATCTTCTATCTCTTCCCCTGTAATGGGCGCCTCCAATTTTTCCACGTGCTATGTCAGGGAGTTGGGGCAGCACTGCCTTTTGCAAGTAATCCATTTGCTGCGGTAAGTTCCGTGGGGTAGCTGTCATGACCTGGGTGAGTGGTCCACTGCTAGTTGTTGTTTTTTGAGTTCTGAGTATTGAATGACCCCGTTGGGGTCACGCAGGCCAGCGATCGTGTTAGTTTGCCGCAGTTTGGCCAGTTTGGCCACCAGGATTTTATTTGCCTTGTTGTTCTTTGCATAGTATGATTGTTTGGCCTTGGCCAGGAGCAGTGCTGTTTGTTCCGCATAGTGAGCTTCCAACTTCTTTCTGGCTGTGCGTATGGCTCGCTGTGTCCTGGGGCACCAGCCCTTTTTCTTTTGGACCTCCTCCGCCGCCCTAAGCTCCTCTTCTAAGGTTATCCGGTTCTTCTGCCTTTTCCGGTGATGGACAATCAAGGTGCCTCTGATCACTGCCTTCATAGCGTCCCAATTGTGCGCTACCGAGGTGTCTGAAGCTTGATTTTCTTCGAAGAAATCTGATTGCCCTTGCGATCTTGTCCCTGGTTGCCATGTCATTGAGAATTGGGTCATATAAAGTCCATCTACGTAGGTTTCTGGGTTTAGGGTCCTGTGCCCGAATCTCCAGGACTACCGGGGCATGGTCGGAGAGGGCTCTTGTGCCAATGGACACCTCTTTGACGAAGGCCAGGGTTTGAGGGGAGGTCAGGAGGAGGTCAATCCTCAAACGTTCGGTGGACGTATGAATAAAAGGAATAGTCTGTTTCGGTTGGGTTGAGTGCCCGCCAGGCGTCTACCACCTCCATGGATCTGAACAGCTGGAGGAGGCTTAGCGCCTGGGTGAAGTCGCTCGGGGTCGGGGGGTGAGATTTGTCTCTTGGGGGGTCTGGCACCCCATTAAAGTCTCCTCCGATTATCGTTTGGCCTTCCACGAAGCATGACAGGGAGGAGCCCATTTATAGAAATCTGATTGGCCAGAGTTGGGAGCGTATACCGAGACGAAGGTGTACAGATCTCCCAGTAGGAGGCATTTGACTGCTACGAATCGGCCTTCTGGGCATGTTTTCGTTTCTAGTATGTGTGGGTTAAGATCCTTCCTGAAGAGGATCGCTGTGCCTCCTTTCTTGGTTCCTCCTGAGGCAAAGAATTGGAGTCGGAATAAGCGAGAGCGGAGTCAGCTAGCGTCCGCCGGTAACAGGTGGGTCTCCTGGAGAATGGCTACCGCAGCTTCCTCATCTTGGACTTTAAATAGGACCGCCTTTCGTTTATTGGGAGAGTTCAGCCAATTGACATTTAGAGAGAGGAGTCTTAGGGTTTGGTAGTCCGGTGCCAGGTCACTCCCCGTCATTTGCATTGGGGGGGGTCGAAAGAGGGTGGGTCAACCGCCATTTCCGGTGTGAGCTAGGGGTCTGTCATCCTGCACCTGAGGTTTTAACACGCACCTCCAACGGGAGGTCGTAACTTTAACTAGAGAGTGGGCTGACGTGTGTGCGGACGCACCCTTGGCCAACTGGGCCAACTAGTAACTCGAAGATTGTGTACTGTATGTTTCCAAGGACCTCGGGGTGAAACTGTCCTTGGCATGGGTATGAGCCATGGGCATGGCCCGCCGCCACCGTCGTTGTGCTTCGTTTATTTAGCGATGAGCCGGTAGTTCCTTATTTGGGGGAAGTTGGAGGGTCCGAGGCCACTGTAGAGTAATTTTGTGAGATGTAGGTCCACCTCTGGTTACCTTCTCCTATTGTTCCGCTGTATCTTGGACCATAAGGAGCACCTGGGCTTCGGGGAGGGGGGAGGCTCGTAGTCTCCAGCCGCCTCTGGATTCGGTCAGGAGGCCTCCCTGGGTGGGGTTGGGTGCATAATTTTATTTGCATCTTCCATGTGACTAATTCGTCGTATAGTGCCTTTGAATGAGAATTGCAGCGCCATTGGGAATAGCCACCTATATCGCACTTGTTGATCCTGAAGGAAGAGTGCCAGGGGTCGTAGAGCTCTTCTTTTCCGAAGGGTGAGTAAGGAGAGATCTTGATAAATCTGAAGCGGTGTGCCCTGAAAGGAGAGCTCGTCTCTTGTACGGTTAATCGCTGAGATGGCCTCTTTGGTCGTAAAGAAATGGACCCTGGTAATGACATCGGGGGGGAGGTCTGAGTCCATGCCCTGGCGTGGGCGCAGTCTGTGGGTTCGGTCTAATAAGAGCTGGGATTTGTCTAGATCTGGGAGCAAAGCTTGGAAGAAGTTCCCTATGTATTCCGGTAGTTTTTTATCGGGGATGGAGGACGGAACGCCTCGGATCAGGAGGTTGTTACGACGCGCCCTGTTTTCCAGGTCCTCTTTTTTAAACTCTAAGATCTCATGTTTGTCTTGTAGGGCATGAATGGAACGCCGGATTTCCCCTAGGGCGGTCGTGTGATCTTGTGAATATTCCTCAATCTCCCCTAGCTTCTGCTCCACCTCCATTACTCTCTGGTCTGTCTGTTCTACCTTGGTAGTGAGTTCCGATAGTCAGGATCGAAATTCTGATTTAATGTCCGCCATGAATGCCACTAGGTCCCCTCTGGTGGCTAGGGCATCTTTTTCCTCTTGCTGTTTTTGTGGAGTGAGTTTAGGGGGGTCTTGCTTCTTGCTTTTGTCTGATGCGGTGAACATAGTGGCTATGTTCGAGCCTTTGCTGGCTTTTGTTTGTCTGGACATGGTGGCCATGCAGGGGGCCAGATCCGGGGGGGTCGAGGGGTTTTCCAGGGAGCACTTGGGTTGTGGAGTTTGATCCGGCGGGGTCTTAGCTATTGCTGGGCCGGTTGGTGATGCACCTCCAAGGATAGGTATCTTGTGGCCTTTTCGCCCGTAGGGAAGAGCTGAGGGTCAGCTCTGTTGCACCCAGCCAGAACGGCCTGCTGAGTGGGTGTGTGGGCCGGTGCGCCCCAGGAAGCTCGCGGGGCGAGGGGGACGTGTTCGGTTGGGCCTCAGCTGGTAGAGCTGGCTGTGTGGCACATTGGGCCGGATGAGCATGGGTTCGTTGTGGTTTGTTATGGGCATGTGCTGGCAATCTTCTGTGGACTTCTGCAATGGGGAAGGATCCTGCGGTTATGCTGATGGTCTGTACCAGCAGGGCCGGTTCCTGCAATATTAATGGTAGTCTTCAAAGGCGGGGGGGTCCGTAAGTGTTGCTGGTGGCCCTCGGCAATGGGAGCAGTATGGGTCTCCAGCGGGGGCACCCGGCAGATTGGGGGGAGCTGGGGCTGTTGTAGGTGTTGGTAGCCCCCGCCCAAGATGCAGGCTAGGTCCAGCCCACTGCGCCTGGTTATTTTAGTGGGGTTGCCCATGCCTCACGAGGCTCTTGAGGCCATGGGCGGGCTGTGGGCCGGGAGCGAGCGGGGAGGTTTCCTTCAAGGCCTCTCACCCCCGATGCTGCAATGCTTGCTCCCCTGCTGGGGGACTCCGGAGTCAAGCGCCGGGAGTAGCGCCCATGCTTTTCCGTGGGGCGGGTTGAAAAAAGGTGGGGTGGGGAACACCCACCTTGTTGGTGCTGTTCCGAAGGAATGTGGGCACCCACGCCAGGGCCTCTGCCGAGACGGGCTCACAGTGCCAATGAAGTCCAGTGAGCTTGGGGATGAAGGGGGGGGGGAAGAGGCCAGCCGCTTCGTATGGTTCGCTCCTGCCGGTGTCTAGATCCTGTGCGTGGCCTGGCCGGGCCTCCCGCAGTTGTAGGCGTTATGCAGCCCGAGCGGGAGCTGAGGCTGGATTCTCCGCGAGGGCCCCTCCCCCACTCCGGGTCGTTAAGCGCTGCTTGGCTGTCTGGTCCGGGGACGCCTAATGGCCGTCTGCTCCTCTGCGCTCCAGCGCGCTCCCCTCAAAGGGCTTCAGGTCAGTTCGGGGAAAGAGGTGGGAGGGAGGGAGCCATCCGCCCCGTGTCTTCCATACACGCTGGGGTACGGAACCTGAGCGGAGCCCGATGGGAGCCCCCACCGTGGCTATAGCTGGTGTGTGTGCCGGGCGGGGACCGAAGTGGGGCCGCTTGATGCCGACAGGTCCGGAGGTGTTGAGGCGGCGGTGGCAGTCCGCTCCTCCTCCTCGGCCCCCTCAGCGCTCGCACTCCCGGGCTCCTATACGGCCGCCATCTTGCTTCTCCCGGCTGACGCTGCTGATTTCGGGCCCAACGCTCCTGCGTTAGACAGTCATCTTCGAGCTAGACATGCTCTAGCAGTTCCGATTGCCTTGGATGGGATCGGTGGTCCGTTGGGCTCAAAGGAACCGCCTAATTTTAACAGCGGCGGCGGGTATCCCACAGGCGGCTTCAAGGGAGCGACCACATAGATGGCGCGCCAAGCCATGGCCCTCTGGCATTTCTATTTTCTACAAGTAAACCTTGTTCTCCTTGCAAAATCTATCTCTTGGCCTCTTTCCCTAGTGGGTTCTATTTACTCTGGGGTGTGCGTATCAAGTTCTGTGCCTTCAATTGCCATTCTTATCGCTGAATTATTTTCCAAATGAATGTCTTGACACCCTTTATTGTTCACCAGAATTTGAATGGGCCCATCCCCAATCTCTATCAGTGGTGTATGTTCGCATTCTAACCCTTGCTGCCTGATGGATTAATTTAGGCATACAAATGCATCAGAACCCTTTATCTGTTGTCCCTTTCTGTATTTTAATCCTACTCTAAATTGCCTGGTGAATGCAGGAATGGTAACATCCCTTTTCACCTGCAGTTCAACTACATATGGTGTCACCTGGGCACAATGGTAAGCCTGTCTTTCGTCTTCAAATTCAGGCGCTGCGCCACCCAACCTGGACCAAACCTTTTGATTTAGAAAGTCTAATACCATACACATCCGTGCATGATGTCATTCTCCAAATAGAATTTATTTTGAGTCCCATTCACGATCCACACATTCTGATCCTACAATCCTTTGTCCCAACTCATGGTCATCTAGGCTAAAAATGTGTTGATTCTTTATTCTGAATTTTGGGATCTCCTCCCTGTCAATTATTTGCTGCAGTACCTTTTCATTAATGAAACTCCTTTCATGTTCAAGCGCTAAAGTGGCTTCAACAATTTCAGGATGCCCATTCACATGGATAGGAATCCATGGCTGCCCATCTCCCATGTGTATTTCTGAGATACTTGAAACATGCTTTTCTTTATTTACCTTTGGAGTGGCATTTAGTTTGCGTGTTTTTTCATTCAGATGAAAACGCAATCTATTTCTGTTTGCCATTTTTTCTTGGGGTCCAAATAAATCTCCAAAGAATGCTTCTCTTTTTCTCCTCACATTTCATCCTGACACATGAGAATGACAGTGATACTGGGCACACAGCCATTGTGTCCCTATGAGAAAGGGTATTTAATTAATGGATGTGATCAACACTTCTTGTCTCATCCAATCCTTCCCCATCTTTATGTCAACCTCAGTGACACCGTCGATAGGTATTTCTTCCCCATTGAAATTGTGCACAGGATCTTCGTTTTGCCTCACCTTTATATGATTTTGTGGGGATCTCCCTTCATTTATACTTTGCACTAATTCCTTTGACATTATTGTTGCTTGGGCACCTGTATCAATCATTGCAAATGCATTACATTTTTCTTTAATAGTAATAGGAGCATAGTACCTATCTTCTAGCACGCATACAGTGTGAATTTTTTTTATGATTTCAGGACTTACTTTCCTTAGCTCGTTTCTACTCTTTGCTAGGCAAACAGGCATATGAAATGACCTCTTACCTTCCTTTTTGCCTACTTCATTTTGAATGTATTTGTCTATTCTCTTGGGCTCAGAACCCATTTGGAGTGTAACCACTGACTGCCCCTCTGACTTGGGACCACTAGTGTTCACAATCCAATTTCCTACTGTACTTTTCTCATTGTCTGGGTTCTAGCCAGTTATTTCTACACTGCAACCTTTTGACTGGGTATTTTCAAAAGTATCACGTGACAGTCTGTCAACATCTGGCATGGAGCCTGTCATTTCTGTCCCTTTGGATATCCATGCACCCTCCTTTTCAGCTGCTGTTTCCTCTGTATGGGTATCAACAGTATTCTGACTATAAGTGAGAATAATATATCTGTTGATCCTAACTCTTTGACTTGGGTTTTATTTTCACATTGGATACTGTTTTTAAATCTGTTTCTCCAGATGGGGTCTGGCATGGATTCACATGCTCATGAATATTCCCCGTCGTCAGGCTGGGAATCCTCGGTAAAGAAAAAATCAGTATCAGTTTCGTTTCTGATCTGTCTTTCGTAGTAGTAACCAATCACTGATCTCTGCGTCATACTGACCACAGCCAATGACTGCCCTCTACCTAAGCCCCGCCTCTGGCAGCCATCTTCAGATTTTTACCGCACGTTCAAGTGTTGGGAGTCCTCGTGCTTAGCTCTCGAGCTTTTACTGCGTGTTTCGTGCTTTTTCAGGTGAATTTTCACATTTTTACGGTTAATCGAGCCTCAAGCTCCACCGTTTCTACTCCCGTTAACGGCTACCCGTTGCGGGATTTTCCTACGCCCCTCAAGGGTGAAGATTTAGTCGAATCAACTTCTTGGAGGATTCCAGAAGATTCGCGGCCTACTTCGAGATGGCCCAGGATGCGAGTTCGTCGCCCGGACCCAAACTGTTTCGCAGCTGCCCTGGATGCGGGCTGCAGAATGTGTTTAAGGAAGACGAACATTTGCGATGCCTCTACTGTCTTCATGGGGACAAGACTCATGTAGAGAAGGACTGCCAGTTCTGCAAGAACTTGTCGGAGCGGACCATGAGGGGCCGTCGATCCCGTCTCGCCAGCTGGTTGGAGAAGGGCTCAACGGGTGAGAAAAAGAAGAAAGGGTCCGAGCGGGCTTCTAAGTCCTGTGCGGGCGCCCCGGCGACGGGGGCCCAACACCGGGCCAAGCGCCGCCAGTCCGCTGGCTCCGGGAGCGCCGAAAGGTCGGGCTCTTCGGTCACCAGGCAGAGCGCACCTTCCCCGGCACCGTCAACCACGAGCCAGCGCTTTCCGGTTCGGGGAAGAGGAAGTCTGAGACCCCGGGTAAGCTTCGGTAGAAGCCCCGTCCGATCTCAGAAGAGGGGGAGCGAGGCGTCGCCCCTCCCCCGAAGGAGAAGGCCCGGGACGCACCTAAGGTGGTGAAGGCCCCTACCCAGCAGGCAAAGGCCTCTATCGAGGCAATCGCGGCGACTCTGGCTAAGCCGGCAGAGACCCCGCCAGCGGAGACTGCCTCCGGGACTAGAGTTTCCCTGCCGCCAAGGAGGGTATCCTCTTTTCAGCCCATCGTCGTGGCCGCCATGGTGGAAGAAGCGAGGGGGGGCACGGTAGCCTCCTCGAGCTCGGAGTCAGCCTCGGAGGAGGAACTGCCCGAGGCCGTGAGGAACCTCGAAGTTCAATTCGAGAAGGTTTGATCCCGTAAGGAAGATCCGCGGGAGATAACCGAGGAAGACAACGATGGCGAGGAAGAGCAGCCTTCCCTTCTGGTGTGGCCGGAACCTAGGCCTCAGGATGGCTCGGTGGCCATTTTGTCTGCGATCCAGTCCTTATGCTCTGAGATAAGAACGAGATTCCCACGGCCCAGGCCGGAGGACCCGCAACCTGGCCCGTCGGGAAGTCCTCAGAACAAACGACGGAGGACCCAACCCTCTCCTCCGCTCGCCCCCGTAAGGCCTACAGTTCCCTCCTCATCCTTACACGAGTCGGGAGATGACGGTGCGTTGGGCTCGACGATGGGTTCTGAGGGCGACGACGACGGAACGGGTCTCCCGTCGCACGGGCCTCGCCGCCCGATGAGATTTTCTCATTCCACGCCATGATCGCCAGGGCGTCCGAATTGTTCCAGCTCTGCCCGGAGGAGCAGAAAAAGGAAGGTTTCCTCTATCAGCGCCGGGAGGCCAAGAGGAAGACTGTCATCGCGGTGCCTCTAATCGATGACATCTGGGAGGAGGGCCTATCGGTTCTCAAAAACCCCTCCACGGCACCAGCCAAACGGGACCGGTACGAGAAGAAGTACCGGGTCCCCGAAACTGCTCCCCTGTGCCTCAGGGCCCAGCCAACGCCAGACTCGGTCGTCTCGGCGGCGGCAAAGAAGAAAGCGGCGGGGTCAGGAGCCTCGACGTTGAATTCCCCGCTGGACGGCGAGGGAAAGAAGTTGGATGCCATGGGGCGGCGGGTTCTATCGTCGGCGGCGATGACGATCAAAGCGGCCAACGCCCTGGCGATCGTGGCCCGTTACGACAGGGAGCTCTGGTTTAAGCTGGCCCTCATATTGGACTTCCTGGCGGACGACAGGAGGTCCGAGGCCCTGGAAATACTGCAAGAGGGCGAGGTGGCGTCGGACCACGCCATAACGGTGGCAACCGATATTGCCGATACGGGGTTCCGCCAGCTGGGCAACGGTGTTTGCCTACGACGACGGGGTTGGCTCCGGGCGACCGACTTCCGTCAGGACGTCCAGACCAGGGTGTTGGACATGCCGTTCGACGGCAGCAACTTGTTCGGGAAGGCGGTGGACGAATCCCTCCAAGCCATAAAAACGGACACGGAGACGGCCCGCGTCCTAGGAGCCCTTCAGCAACGATGGCCCTTTCGGAGCTCCGGAGGCAGACAGGGTGCCTCCAAGGGATCCAGCGGTGGCTTGTCGTCCTACCGCCAGGCGGCACGCTCCTCGTCTTAGGAGGCCTACAGGGGTCGCGGCAAGCAGGGAGCACCTCGCCGCCGTCGGCAAGGTGGCCAGGGCGGCAAGGCCACCACCTCCAAGCAGGACTGACCCGGCCATGGTCTCGGGCCCCCACCGAAGCACCCCGGTGGGAAGCCGGCTGACGAATTACGTCGGCGTGTGGAAGTCCATCTCCACCGACCATTGGGTGCTGGATACTCTGGCAAGAGGACACTCTATCGAATTCCTGAAGAAGCGCCCTCACGTTCCACCTGTGGCCAGGAAGGAAAATCACATCCCGCAACTGCTGTTGGAAGTACGGGCGATGCTCAGGAAAGGCGCCATCGAGCTTGTCCCGAAGAGGCTCCGGGGCTCCGGGGTGTACTCAAGGTACTTACTCGTCAGGAAGAAGACTGGCGGCTGGCGCCCCATCCTGAACCTTCGTCATTTGAACGAACACATCAGATCACAAAAGTTCAGGATGGTCACCCTTCAGCACGTACTGGGACAGCTGGAGGAAGGCGACTTTCTATCGTCGTTGGACCTGGAGGATGCATACTTCCACGTTCCCATCCTCAAAAGTCACCGAAGGTTCCTCAGGTTCGTGTTCCAGGGATGCCACTACCAATTCAGAGCACTGCCGTTTGGATTGAAGTCGGCCCCCAGGGTCTTTACCAAGTGCCTAGCACCAGTGGCGGTGCGGCTGCGCCTGCAGGGGATTCACGTCTACCCCTACCTGGACGACTGGCTCATCCGCTCAAGGACGAGGGAACTCGCCGTCGAACACACTGCGAGGACCGTCCAGCTACTCACAGACCTGGGATTCGCCATAAACTACCCAAAGTCCCACCTGGTGCCGTCGCAGGTGGCCCTGTTTCTGGGAGCGAAGCTCGATACAGTGAGGCAGAAGAACGGACGAAGACCATTCTAGGCAAAGTGCAGCGCCTGCTAGCCACGGACGTGGCCAGGGTGAGGTCCATCAAGTCCCTCCTGGGGATGATGTCTTCTTGCATCTACCTGGTGCGCCTCTGCAGACTACGGATGCGCCCTCTTCAAGAATTTCTCAACGCCCGTTGGATGCAGGCGACGGGCACCTTCGAAGACAGGGTCCCACTCAACGAGGTGTTCCGGCGGGCGATTCAGTGGTGGGGCGTTCGAGCGCACCTCACGGCGGGCAAGGACTTTCAGACGCCGGCGTACCAGGAGACGGTGACGACGGACGCCTGCCTGGAAGGTTGGGGCGCCCACACCAGAGATCTCCACGCAAGAGGCCTCTGGCTCCCGGAGGAGAGGCTCCTGCACATCAACGTCCTGGAACTCCGAGCCGTGTTCTGGGCTCTCAAATCGTTCCTCCCGTCACTCAAGGGCAAGGTGGTGCGGATCTTCACGGACAACACCACAACAATGTTTTACATACGGAAGCAGGGAGGCACCAGATCCCCAGCCCTATCCAAGGAGGCACAGGATCTGTGGCACTGGGCGGTCGCCCAGGGGATGTTCCTGGTTCCCTTCCATCTGGCAGGAGAAAGCAACACCATCGCCGACTCGCTCAGCAGGGAGCTGCGCACGTGTCATGAGTGGGAACTGCGCCAGGATCAGGTGGATCAACTCTTCCAACGATGAGGCAAACCCCAAATCGACCTGTTCGCAACAGCGACAAACTCGAAGTGCAAGAGGCTCGCCAGCAGGTTTCCCCAGCCGAGAAGCATGGGCGATGCATTCTCGTTCCCCTGGGACGGCCTATACCTGTATGCGTTCTCTCCGTTGTCGTTACTGCTTCGACTCATCAGCCAACTCAAGAGGTCCCGGTGCAGGATGATCCTCGTCGCACCGTCGTGGCCGAGGCAGATCTGGTTCCCGGACCTTCTGGACTTGTCAACGTCCCCTCCCATCAAGCTGTCGGCGGACGCGGACCTTCTCTCCAGAGAAGGAGGCGCCATCTTCCACCACGACCCGGCGTCGCTGAACCTGCAGGCTTGGCTCCTGCAGCGCTAGAGTTTGGAGGCTACGATATACCGGCCGATTGCAGAGAGGTTCTTGCAAAGGCCAGGGCGTCCTCGACTCTCAAATTCTACGGTCATAAGTGAAAGAGGTTCTCTATCTGGTGCCGAGCACAGAAGATCAACCCCCTACCGATTACGGCCCCTCAAGTACTGCCGTACCTGCTATCGCTGGCAAAGGCTGGGCTAGCCCATGCCTCCATTAAGATTCATCTGGCGGCGATCTCCAGATATACCAGAACCACAGGACGGACGTCCCTGTGGTCCCATCGACTGGTAAAAGAGTTTATGAAAGGACTGTTCTGGTCGTTCCCGCCGGTGAAGGCCCTGGCCCCGGCGTGGGAACTTAACGTGGTGCTGACCAGGCTCATGGGGCCCCCATTCGAGCCGATGCACTCCGCACCGATGAAGTTTGTGTCGTGGAAGACTGCATTCCTGGTGGCCATTACCTCCGCACGACGAGTGGGAGAGATCCAGGCCCTATCCTGCAAAGCACCGTACTTGACTTTCCATGCCTCGAGGGTGGTGCTTAGGACGCACCCCTCCTTTATGCCCAAGGTGCCGTCGGACTTCCATCTTAACGAGCCCTTGGTGTTACCTGTTTTCTTCCCGTCTCCTTCGTCGCCGGCCGAGAGGACTTTGCACTCACTGGATGTGGCTAGAGCGCTGAAGTTCTATGTGGACCGCACGAAGAGTTTCTGGAGGACATCACAGCTGTTTGTGAACTTTGGACCTGTGAATCAAGGGAAGGCTCTCTCGAAGTCTTCTATTTCCAGATGGCTCTCCGGCTGCATCATGCACTGCCACCGGTTGGCTAACCGACCGCTGCCAGGCCGTCCGAGAGCCCATTCGACCAGAGCGATCGCTGCTACTACGGTGTTCTTATCTGGTGTGCCCCTGCTGGACATCTGCAGGGCTGATACGTGGAGGTCGACGCACACCTTCACGAGATTCTACTGCGTCGATCGGGATTCCAGGGAGGAGTCCAGGGTCGGCCAAGCAGTGCTGCGCAACATGTTCGCTTAAGGTGAGCCTGGTGAGGAGGTAAGAGATGCTTAATGTTGAGTTTTTTGTATTGCTTAATGTTGAGCCTTTTGCCACCCCCCGTGGTTGTGCATGTGTGTACTGCTATTTATTATTATATTCATGAGCATGTGAATCCATGCCAGACTCCATGCTGGAGAAGGAACAAGTTACTTACCTGTGACTGTTGTTCTCCAGCATGGGTCTGGCATGGATTCACATGCGAACCCTCCCGCCTACCCCTCTGCGGCTCTTCACTTGGTCATACTGCCTCTTCACGTGCTACCAAATCTGAAGATGGCTGCCAGAGGCGGGGCTTAGGTAGAGGGCAGTCATTGGCTGTGGTCAGTATGACGCAGAGATCAGTGATTGGTTACTACTACGAAAAACAGATCAGAAACGAAACTGATACTGATTTTTTCTTTACCGAGGATTCCCAGCCTGACGACGGGGAATATTCATGAGCATGTGAATCCATGCCAGACCCCTGCTGGAGAACAACAGTTACAGGTAAGTAACTTGTTCCTTCTCTGCTCTTTGGGTTTTTGTTGTTCATGTTCCTCCCTTTGTTCTTCATTTCCACGTGCCCCAATAGTCTGGTTCAACTCTGAATTGAACCTCACTCCTTTATTGTGTGTGCTGAAATTCTCTGACCCACTTTCATTCTTTTGTTTTCTTATTTTTAAATCATTAAACAATTCAGAACCGTTATTCAAAGGTGATTCATAAGTATTTGTGTTTCCATCAGTGTAGAGATTATTAATTAGTCACTTATTGTCTGAACGCACCAGATCACTCCTATGACATTCTGCACCTTCACTTGGCTGTTGTTTTTGAACTGCACATAATTTCCTATCTGTTCAGACAAAATTTTGACTTAGGCCTCTAAGCATTGAAACCTGCCCATGTATCTGAATCCATCTCTTTGTGGCATGGGCCAGTAATGGTTAAACTCACACTGATTAGGCCTGTTCTGTTAGCTCTCAGGAGATTGATTTCTATTTGTGTTACTACTTAATTCATGTGACACAGGAGGTTGAGAACGCAGAGTTACCATCCTTTGACCATGGTCGACTGGTGGTGGTGATTGGTTATATTGGCAAGGGACATAATTAATGTTTTGTCTTTCATTTGTTGGGAATTGTCCCGTATGCTGGTTTCCATTTTCCTTTTTCTTTCAAACTTTATTTAACCTTTCACAGATGAGTTACAGAAAAACCAACACAATAATCATGTATATCATCTTAATTTCTCAAAAAACATTGCCCTTCCACTTTCACGTCAATAGTTATTATGATGCCAACTCTATATGGTAGTGTCATTGAAATAGTTCCGGAGCGGCTCTCAAATGTCCTTTTGGTCTGCTCGTTGTGGCCACAGTTCTGACATAACATTCCTCCCTTTCATTTACATATGTTAGTTCTTTAAGCCATTCGCGTCCAGTTGTTGCTGAATTGGATTTTCGTTTTAACGGAATGCATTTCTTAGCTATTTCACAGCCCATGTTGAATAAACGGTGCATTCTGGTGTTTGCTTTACCAATGTCACCAAATAAATATTTTAGAGGGAGAAGTGTGGGGGGTATGTTAGTCATTGTATGTAACTGTTCAGCTACTTCTTACCATATTTTCACCACTTCCGGACAGGTCCAGAACATGTGTATGGTGTTTGCCCCCGCTTGTGTACATTTCGGGCATTTGTCAGTTGTGTTAGGGGAGACTCAAGCTACTTTTGCCATTGTGTAATGTAGTCTGTTCAGTACTTTGAACTGTATAAGTCAAAGTCGTGCACTGAGCAAACCCTCTTTTGTGAGTGAACAGTACCTCCACCATTTGGTCTCATCTATTGTTGACCCTGTGTCCTCTTCCTATTTTAATTCGATTGTGCTTGGTTGTTCCCTCCCATGTTGTGCTTTCCTATACAGTTTGGACAACACCCCTCTCTGGGCTTCCTCCTTAACCACCATTTCTATTCAGGTGCAGGACACCGGCTCTTGGGGTAAGAATGGCTAGTTTGTTCTAACCGCTGCTCGCACACGATAATATTGCAATGTCCGAACAGGGTTGTTCTGTAGCTGTTTTGCGAATTCTCCCAAGGTGACAAATGTACCCTTTGGATATAAATCACTTAGCTTCATGTTTTTCTCTGGGTCCCGCGCTCTCTGTATATCAGCGTCAAATGTGGGGGGGAGTACTGGGCAGTTCCACTGCGGGAAGCCACCACAGTAGTTTTCTTTTATGCATAATCAATTATGTAAACGCTTCCAAACATTCACCATTGTACACATGGGATCAAATATACATGAATCAACGTAGTGATTGTTGAGTATGGCTGACCTAAGATCAGCTGGAGACGCCCCATACCGCTCTAGTGCCAGATGCAGCGGGTTAAGGTCCTGACTGTACCAGAATTCTTCGTAGTGCGCCTGTGATGCTATGTAATACAATCAAAATCAGGGGTCGCAAGGCCTCCTCTTTCGTAGGGCTCTGTCATGTCTTCCCAATCCAGTCGAGCTGTTTTACCTCCCTATATAAACCGCAACGCTAATGACCACAGCTTGTTGAAGAATTACCGCCCTGGCCAAATTGGGATAGTATTGAAATAATAAAGTAATTTGGGTACATCTATCACCTTTAAGAAGACGATTCTACTGTATTGCGAAATGGGGTATTTAATCCATAGGTTCAATTTCACTTCAAGTGCATTTAAATGTATCGTGTGGTTCTTCTCATATAGCAATTGTCTCATACGAGTTACTTTCACCCTTAAGTATTCAATTGTAGTTTGGGTCCACCGAAAACCATGAAGGTTCTCTGGTTCCCTAGTGTTTTCGGTGAGTGGGAATAACTCGGACTTGGTAGTATTCATTTTATATCCTGAACAGTTTGTAAACTTCGCCACTTCTACCATTACTGGCTCGATATTTATGCTGGATTTCATAGATAACAATAGAGTATCATCTGCATATAATGATATTATCTGGGAGGGCCCTGCTATATGTATCCATCTATGTCTGGGGTGGTCTCTTATCCGTCGCGCAAGTGGTTCTATTGTAAGAGCAAATAGGAGGGGGGAAAAGGGGCAACCCTGTCGACTGCCCCTAGCTAGTGGGAATGTGGTTGATAAAATCCTGTTCATGTACACCTTCGCTGATGGGTTCGTATATGGTAACTTCAAATATTGTCTAAATCGTTCACCCCTGCCGAAGCGTATAAGAACTCCGAATAAGAAGTTCCATGAGACTGAATCGAAAGCCTTCTCGGCATCGAGGGAGGCGGCAACTGCGGAGGCCCTGGGATCGATCTGATATATAATCCTGAATAGACATTGCAAATTTAGAGCCGTTGATCTACCCGGTATGAAACACGACTGATCAGGATGCCGCAGGTCGGACATATATGGGAGCAGTCTATTTGCTAAATGTTTAGCAAACATCTTTGTGTTTATTAACGACTACGGGTGGTAGGAGTGGATGTCTTTGGGGGGCCTACCTGGCTTCGGAAGGAATGTTATTACCGCTTCAGATAGCAATGGCGGAAGGATGCCACTCAACCACAACTCCTCCCAGACCCTCAGCAGGCGAGGTTACAGGATATCTTTGTATGTCTTTTAGAGCTCTATTCCCAGCTCACCCAGCCGCGGGGCTTTACCCCAGGCCAGGGCGGAAGTTACCTAGGCCAATTCCTCCACTGTGATAGGACTGTCCAATATTTCTTTGGCATCCTCACCCAGATTGGGTAGGGCTATTTCCCTTAAGTAGCAATCCACTGCCTCCATGGTGCAGTTGTCTGCATTTGAACTTGCTTTACCCTAAAGTGTACCTCTTGGTCCGCCAATTCACAGAATTTTGATAGGTTACCCCCAATTAGTCCCAGGAGCGCTTTATCCCCAGATAGCCCATACTCACTCTCAAATTTCCATAGCGTCTTTCCTAACTCACCCAGGCCCTACCTTATGCTTCTTAGCTTACCAGGTGTAGAAGATATCATCATGCCTCGCAAACACACTTTGAATGTCTCCCATATCGTGGCATAATTTGTCACTGACCCTTCATTTATCATGAAAATTGTTCCTATTTCATCATTTAAGGTGGATACCAAATCAGAATCTAATAGAGTGGTCGATGCTATTCTTCATAATGGGTGGGGTCTAGCCTTGGTTGTCAGTGCTAATGTTATCTGCACAGGTGAGTGGTCCGAGAGGGTATGCAGCAAAATCTTGCTTCCATGTATCCTTTCCGACCACCCCGTTGATACCAACCAAAGGTCCATGCGGGATAATGCATTGTGCACAGTGGAATAATGTGTATTCTCTGGTATTAGGATGTTCCTCTCTTCGTGCATCTATGAGTGTGTGTTCTGCCATAATTTGTAGCACCGTCTGGGCAGCAGATCTGACCCCCCTCCCGATATATGGTGTTGGATCTATCCTTAGTGGGATCGAGGATCGTGTTGAAGTCCCGTCCCCTACAACAGGACAGGGTTATTAACTGTTCTCCCAAGGAGGTTGGATATGTGGGCAAAAAGGCTAGGACTGCCAATGTTTGGACCATATGTGTTCACAAGTGTGATGTTCTCCCATTTATAGATCTGCAGACAACAACATACCTGTTTGACCCAGGCCAAACCGTTTTGTGGGCGATCGTCGCTCGTTGTGTACCCCACACACCACTGTACATATTTTCGGAGTTTCAGTGATGGGAAGCCACTGTTTGGGTAAGGCCAATGTGATCACTATCGTGTCTGCTCTGTTCCACAAACTTAAATAAGGTAGCTCGTTTACACAGCGAATCAAGCTCGCCCCCCCTCAAGGTCTATTAGGACATCACTAGGATGGAATCTCAATGATTATGTATAAGGGTGATCACACCTCTAGCCTCAGATGAATATGAAGTGTAGTATCTTTGTTTCCCCTGTTTTGGCACCAGTTTTTGTTGCACTGTTTCAAGGGCATGCATTTCTTGTAACACTGCAATATTAAGCGTGTGTCGTTCAATGTAGGACCACACCTTACTGGCTTTTATGGGGTTGTTTAAATCTTGTACCTTCCATGATATTAATGTAAGAGTTACATCCATGAGGAACTGATTCGGGAAGATCAATTTCCATGTTTTTTAAAACCTCTAAAGTCTGTTTCATGGTGTTGTGTTACGCCCATCTGTGAATTTTGTTCTATAGACCCACTTCCGAGCGGTGCCAACTCCTTAGGCTTCCTGCTACTCCCCTCCTCCCCCCTTTCCCAACTTGTTTAACCCTTGTCTGCCGCCCCCACCCATACCATCTTCCCCAACTTGATGATGTATTCCCAAATTAACTTTGGAGTTTTCCCAGGGCGCTTTGCTGGCGACCATGGCTCTCGGTCCACCCTGATATTGCTCCGGCCCAGAACTATAACAATTTATCTTGCATCCCTGCCAACAACAATTTAAGATACCATAGTGCTCAGTGCATCAATCACAGATCAGCCAATCAATGTCTTCTATCTCGTTCCCTGCCACTGGGGCTCGATTTCATGTCCTTGTCCGGGACTGACGCTAGTTCAGGGCTTGTCGCTTCCACATATGTTATTTCTTCATTAGGGGATCCAAAAAAGTGTGCTCTTCCGCAATATTGGATTTGCATTTTTGCTGGGAATATAAGAGCGTAGGGCACATGACAGGCTCTCAGCAGATGTTTCACCGGGTCGTAGGTTCGTCTCTGCGCCTGGACTCCAGCCGCAACGTCTGGATAAATGTGGATGTTATTTGATTTGTACCACAGTGTACCCATTTCCCTGGACAGTTTCAGGATAGCGTCTCTGTCTCTATAGTAATATTCTTGCGATGGTGGGGGTCACAGCCTTGGGCTGAGAGTACGATGTGCCCTTTCGACACGGGATTGTGTTGAAAAGGCTGTTGAGCTGAATAGGGTCTGTAGGAGTGCTTCAACGAAGGGTTCCATTGGACCTTTATATGCCGACTCAGGTACTCCTATTATTCGAACATTATTACGGCTTGAGCGCGATTCAAGGTCGTCGCATTTGGCCTTAATTTTGACAAGTTCTCTTTTGAGGGTCACTATGTCGTGGCCATGCTGGCCTACTGTGTTTTACGTAGCACTGATTCTTGTCTCTGTTTCGGTAATGCACCCACTTTCTTTTTACAGTTTTGACTTAACGGATCCTATTGTTGTCACAATGTCATCGAGTTTTACGTTGATTGTCATGAATCTGCTTTGCATAGCATTTAGTAGGTGATCATCCTGTGTATTTGCTTCTGGTGGTTCTCCTCTCTCCATGCTAGTTGTGGGTGCCGACTCGGCGCCGAGGGATGGGGGCCCACGGAGTCGATTGGCCCCTTCTATAAGGCCAAAGTGATCACTATTGTGTCCGCTCTGTTCCACAAGCTTAAATAAGGTTGCCTGTTCACACAGCGAATCGCACAATGAAGGAGGGTGGAGCTATTCTGAATGGACCATTGTGGCCGCCATCTATATGGCCTTTCCCCAAAGCGGGGTTATCCGATTGCTGATTCTTGTTTCTCGTTCATGCACGGGGTTCGGGAATTGCTAGTGGCTCAGGATGTCTGATCCCTGCTCAGGTGCATGCTCCGTCAAAGCTAAGTTTGCAAAATATCATGGTGGATACTGGGGGCTGGCTTCACCAAACGCTTTTGTACGGGTTAGACGGTGACTATCTGAGGGGGTATAGGCCCAGCCAATATGCGGGATGTATGGTAGTATCATTCACCACGTGCTAAGGTCCGTGGCCTATGGGAGGTTAGTTCTTTCTATTTCCCATTGTGTTGCAGGATTGCTCAGTCCAAATGCACAATGCTTCAGATGAGGTCAGTGGTGACGCCTCGCTTGGGCCTTATGGGCATGTGAGGTTGCTGCCCATGAGCACAGCCTCCATGGGCACGTATGAGTCTCAATCCTTACACTCTCCCCCGTTGGGTCCCATGCGGCCTGCACCCCCCCGGATGCCGCTGTACAATGATGTTGTGATTGGCTCTGCCTGCCTGGGGTGAGCAATAAGGCCAGCTACACTCCCCCTACCTGGGTGGAGGTGGAAGAGTTCTGGACTGGCCAGCCACGGCACGGCGGGATCCCCCACCGCATTGGGATGTTTTCATGTGGATGCAGTCCCTGTGAGCATGTGAGGGCTGTTAATGCTATCTCTGGAGCGTTAATTGTATCACGCCTGACTCAGGAGCCGGATACAGTCGTGTGACTCACCCACCGTTCAGCTGCTGGGCCTTCCGCCACATCCCCTTCAAGGATTAAGGTAGGATCGCCAGTGCCAGCCGCCGGCCATCCCACCCCGCAGCTCAGCGGCGGGTGTCCACAGGCAGGCGCATCCGTAGGGACACAGGTCGCTCCAGTGAAATGCCGGATTTGTTGTATGTAGCCGGTACTCAAGCCCCGTAAGGTTGGGGTCCGGACTGTGCAGAGCTCTTCAGCTGTAATCCATGCTCCCCGGCTCGTCGGAACAGACTCATCCCGCCACCATGGAAGCTAGGATTGGCCGCAGTAGCAAACAGCAGTGCAGCAAAATGGAGTAGCTCAAGGAGTTGCAGACTCAGTCAGCTGGTGCACAGCTCCTTTATCTTCCTCATGAGCCATTGCTGAAATGTTCGGCAGGCATGCCGAAGGATCTCGGTCCACAGGATTTTTGTTGGAGCCAGAGGTTCCTTATTAGGTGGCCATTTTCTGGCTGCTCAACAGCACTCCACTGGTTTCCATTTTCAATGAATCTATCCACATATCTTTCTTGGTGGCCATATAGCATTGTATTAGGGTCAAATGTACTCTGTGCCCCTAGTGTCTGGTATGGGCCATTGTACATTTGATTTTGATTGTTATTTAGGACTGACATATAGTGGAGAAATCCCACACTGGGAGAATTACCCAAATATCTAGTGCTAATGTAAGAATCCCTATTGCTGGGATCAACTGATTGAAACATAGGAGTTTGGGGTGATGTCCTCAGTGGAGGCATGCCCCTTTGACGAGGTGTCATGTTGTTTCTTGCCTGAGTTTGGGTTGATTCTAGCGGCATCTTTACAGATTGTACCTCCTAAATCGCTGTGTGGGTTCTTTGGTTTTGACTCCTTATTCTTAGGTCCTTCCTCTCTCTGACCAAACATCACTTCAAGTAGTTTGGTCTCCTGTTCTATAACCCATTCTAGTGGGTTTTCCCTGTCAAATTTACAAATTAACCTGGATACAATTTCTTTTTGGAGTCCATAAAAGTATGCAGTCTTACATTCTACAGAGTTAGGGTTAAAGGCCACATCAAAGTGTGAAAATGCTCTTTTCAAATTTTGGAGGTATTGGCAAGGGGACATATCTGGCTTCGCCATCATATATAAGCTGCTATTTTGACATCCTGTAAAGACTGATAAGGTGAGAATTGATGTCTAACATCTTTCTCAAAGTCCGCCCATGACAAATGTTCCTGTTCATTGAGACCACGAATGACACTAGCAGCTGCTGAATCCAGGGTTAGGCGAAAGTACTGTCTATATTGTTCCCTAGGTATCTGGAGGGCTTTAAATATATTGTGAATGGTTTATAAATAGTCTTGCATGCAGCAATCGCCTCCCTTTTGAATGGTTTAATCAAAGTCTTGATAGACTTCATAATTTGTACAGGATTACATGGTGAATTCTGGTGTGTGTCATTTTGTCACTCATTTCTGTTCTCTTTTGTGCAGGAATGCGTGTGAATATTTTCCGGTGATCCAGACTTCACCATTGGGTTCTAACCAGGTCTGGCCACAGGAACAGCTGTTGGTACATTGTTTCCTTGGCCATAACTGTGATTGAGTTCGATTCCATTGAATGTAGTACTTTGTTGCCTTTCCTGAGACTTGAGACTAAATATTTGCTGTTCTAAGTTCTTACATTGTCTATGAAGTTGTTTTACCTCATGACAGAGATCAGAATTCTCATCCCTGACCTTATTGATTATTGCTTGCAATTCATTGATTTGTGTCTGATACTGATTAAGTGCATTGTCCTTTTTGTCATTTTCTTCCAGTAATTTAAATATCTCCTGTTCCATAGCATGGAATTCTCTATCCCCCTATTATCTTTTCTAAGGTTTTATTTCTGAAATAGCAACGTCTTTGTCTTGTGTTATTTCATCTAAAATTGCTTTTAAGTGTGTTCATTCTTGTTCACTCTCATTAAATTGTTTCTCTCTGAGCCAATTGAGTAGCCATATTGCTGCATTTAGCTTGACATTCCATGTCTAGCTCCCTCTGTTTTAATTCTGCTTTTAACTACTGCACCTGATCACATTCATTGTCCAAACTACATTGTAACTTGCTAATAACTTGTTAATAACTTCACGGTCATTCCCTTGCATCTTTATGGACTTGTGCAGCAGGAACCACAATTTTGCGCATAATCTGATGATGCAGTTTTTCTCATCCTTGCGTTCTGGACCACACCTGCACAATGCTTCCTTCATCAAAAATGTTTCAAATGTCTCCCGTTCTACCTCTGTGGTAATTTTGTCTTTCCATATTGTTGCATTTTCTGAGGACGAAACTGCATGAGCATAAAGCTTTGCCTCAAGATAGTTTGCGAATTCAGAAAACTCAGCCTGGATTTGGGACATGGGGACACTATTACCAATGGCACTATAAGGAGAGTCAGATTAGCACAAACTACTGCGCTACCTCACAGCACTAATTCAATTAATGAGTGCACAATATGTTTATGCTTTAGAATGCAAAGCCACGCCCAGTAACTGTTTTAAAGTTTCCCGATGGCAACGCACCAAATATGTTGGATATATATTTTGGAGTTATATCTATTACTTTGTGGTATTTTTTTATTATGGTGGTATTTGCTGATATTTTATAATACTTGGCAATATATTGCGGTAACTTTTTTGAGTATTCTTATAGTGGTGAGACTTATTTCCGAATATTGCCTAATGATTTTTACTAGGGTCACTAACAACAAACAAAATACTGGACTTGTTTCACTATGCATAGATGGCTCATGCCCTCCTGTGGTACCTTATGTACAATACCACACTACGCCCTTTTGTTTCAACAATTATAAAGCATGCAATTGAAATACTGCACATTCATTAAATCTCTCTAGATAAACAGCTCATGGTGGCTTCTTTACTTTGAGATATTTCTTACTTATTTGTCTCCCTAAACATGTAAGATGAAATGGACTGAATGCAGAATAAATTTAATGAGACTAAGTTACTTTTGAATCTGTCTCTTTTTGTCATAAAATAAAAATATGCAAGTTACACAGAATGGCACTTATGCCCACATTGTATTTTATATCTTCTGACAATAGCTTTCAGCGCTTTATCTGTACAGAGTCTTTGGCCTTCTTAAATTTGGCAAGAGAATGCACTTTTTTAAAAAACACAGTACGACTTTGAGAAATATAAACACAGGATTACAAGCACCAAAAAATAGACAGCACCTAAAATTAAGTGAACTACTTGACTTACACTACTTGATCTCATTCATAACAGCAGCCTCTCACTTAACTTCATATTTACCTAGATTTGTTAGCTGTATTTCTGATTCATTTTGGCATGGAAATGTCCCCAATCTTTCCGCCTGCCTCGCACAGGGTCAATCCAAATGGGAACAGCTTCAACCATCAGACAGCTTGCCAGCACTAAATTCCATCTGATGAGCCATCCCTCCGCTCCTTCGTCTCCCAGTGCCCGAAGATGAATGAATGATGGTCTGTCTCAAAACCCTTTTTGACAAACCCCTTTATTAATCAAGGAAAACACCTCCCCTTGAGCAGATCATTCCACTGAAATGGCACGTGATTTTATTGCAGGAGAGCAAAAGATACATCTTTCTTGCGCTTCCTGCCCTAATGCAATGCCCTGTTTTCAGTAGAACGGATCTTCACTTTTTTCTGTTGATCACCCAGTGCAGATTGAGCTTGCACGTTTACATTTCCATTTCCAGAGCATCATGCATTTTCCCAATCAGCATTCCGCTTATTTCATCATGGACTAATTTTCACTAAATGTTATTAAGGGATTCAGTTACATGTTAACTGGGGTTGGGTTAATTAGTATGATACTTTATGTTAGTATTATATTTAGTTCATTGAGACATCATCCTGAAGCAAAGTGCAACTTCAATCATGTGCTCTGTGCGTTGGCATCTGTTTAATTCTGCCTGAGACTCACACTCTTGAGTCCAGTAACGAGTTTCACACCCTGGGCCTGTAGGGTATTTTGTGTAAATTTGGGGCCTAGCAGTATTTACTTACCGCCAAAAACAAAGGTAATTTAGAAATAACTACTCCTTGCATTTAGATTGGGTTTGGCTTTATGTTGGTATAGTGATGATGCATTATTTCAGTACACAAATACATTTTGTTGGTATGCATTTTGTTGTGGTAAAGTGATGAGCATAGCTTTCTTTTTTATTTGTGGCCCTAATATACAAAACCCCCTTCTTCTTGTTTGGTCTGTTTGTGTGATCACTAGAGAGGCCTTGGGCCTACATTATTCAGAAACACCACATTTTCATATAGATTGCCACCTACAGCTGTTATCACTGATTTATCTACACCAGTGAGCTATGTTTCCATAAATTATTCACAATAACATGTGGTATTATCACTAATTTATTTACATTAGTGAGACTGTTTCCATAGAGTATTCACAGTAACATGTGGTATTATCACTAATTTATTTACATTAGTGAGACTATGTTTCCATAGGCCTCTCTCTGCTGAGTGATATACGCTCAGCAGACTATTGCATTATATTCCACTCAGAAGCCACACACACATACCCTCAGTGGAATCACACACACAACTATTTATAATGGCTTATGACATTGCTTCATCTGTATAGAAAGCTTGGCACATTAAACATCATTCCCTCCCCTACACAGTATTTTCTTATTCCTTTATTTTTAGAGGCACCAAATGAAGAACAGAAGCAAGAACACTCTTAGGCAGACTGTGTGTTATCACAATTTCATTTCAAAATGATACATTACCATTCTGGTGAGACAATCCTTTTATGAAATAAACATAAGAGAAACAAATGCAATAATACCACAAATTTCATTTTACATTTTCAACAAGAACAAGAAAGATTACATCATTTGTCTTGCAACATTATAACGTGGCAGTTAAACACAGGAGAATTCCCTATTGCTACACTGCCTGCCTAATAGTAGATAATTTGTCCGGCAGTCACAGCAATCTCACTCCACTTGTATATTTACCAGCTATTTGTCGCTCTCCCACACGCGATCTCCCTTGGCTAGCCGCCTTCGATGAATGAGCCCAGGGTTTTCTTTGTGTTTGAAGTTTGAAGTTTGAAGTGCACAGCGAGAACACAGAATTCTCAAGCTGGTGCCAAGTGACTAGGAAACCCCAATCTCTGAAGGTCAACAATGCAACTGGGACGACCCCTCCCAGCAGCCCAGCCAGGCGATCTCACAGCAGTTCAGCCAAGTGACTTCACTGTAGCTCCGCAAAATGTCTTCTCCCTGTAATTCTGTCAGAGCTATTCCAAAAAACCTCTGTTACCTCCCCTAAGTTTACGTAGCACCAATCAAAATTCATAGTATCGCCTCCTCCTTCCTCAACAATAGCTCACTTTTACAGAAAGCAACTGTATCTAACTGATTTCCTGGTATTCGAATTTTGCTTCCTGCAAAGACAGTGAACAGGGCAAAGAAAAATTGCACGTTTAAAATGAATCTCAGCCTGCCTCATTTTGCACATGGAGAACACATTATAATGTTAAGGAGTTAGAATCGTGTTAGTATTTGTTAGTTAAGTTAATTAATCAAGTATCTAATGTGTCTCCTGTAAGTGAGGCATTTCAAGTGAAAAAAATGGTGTGCTTTTAAATAGGTATTAAGCAAAAAAATGGTGTGCTTTTAAAATAGATAGCACATGCAGTGGCGCTGCACTCCAAAACACGCTAAATTATACTACATACCCCCTCCTTTTTCTGAGAATTTGGCCATGGTCCAAGCCATAATTGGAAGAAACCCAACTTGCTCCCTTTCTTCTTTTAAAATGTATCAATCCAACAAAATGAATATTCATATGTGAAAAATGAAATTTGAAAAATCACTTCAATCATCATAATATCAAAATTAATCTCTGAGTCCATCAGTTCTTATAAAATATTTTACATATTTCTTCCCAATGGAAGTGTCCATAGTCCACTGTCTTACTTTTATACTTGAAGTCAATCACAAAACAATAAAATAAAAACATAGTTAAAATAAATAATTAACATAACCGATTAAAATAATTAATTAAAATAATAAATATGTGGAACTCCATACTCCAGGAGACTTGTCTGCCTCTGATATGTCCCGACCAGCGATGTCATATCATTTGGTTCATTTGGGTACTCTTTCATCCTGGCACTCTTGGATCCTTTTTCCATAGGAGTCATTTCTTTTTGGCATTCCGGTTACTTTGTCTTCACCCCCACCCGGAGGCAGGCATCATTTGATCTTCATCCAGGGAACTCTAGGACTCCATCATCTTCCGTGTCCTCCAGCCCTGGAACCTACAACTAAATGTATGTTAATATTCTAAATCAAATAGAAAATAAACAAATTAAGTACATAGCACAATACTAACTTCACCCTTTTGGCAAAAATAAAGTTATATATATCCATGCACTCCATAAATCATTTTGCCCTCTTCCTCTCGCTTTCTGAAATTAAGCACATGTTAAAGAGAAAACAAACATACATAAAATACCATTCAACATTTAATACATTTTCATTTTGCAAACCAACTAATTTCAGCTTCCATTTTTTTTTTGTTTTTGTTATTTTATTTTGTTTTTATATATACATATGTAATAATCAATCACCTCTACTTTTACTTTTCTGTCATTGTTCTATGAATAGACTCATGTATCTCTTTTGATGTATTTAAGGTGCTCTATCTCTTTCTACACACTCAAGCCTTTTAATTTCGTGTCTGGGGTGCCAGGGTTTAATTTGGTTTACATGAACAAACTGTTCTGTTGCTGTTCCACCTTCAGTTTTCAAAATTTTATAAACCATAGGAGAGACCTTATCTATAATTCGAAATGGCCCCTGCCAGGCTGCTAGAAATTTGGAATTTTTCTGTTTACCTTTTCCAAAATTAAATTTATAAACCTCATCGCCTACACAATACTCTTTCACTGATGTCTTTTTATCATAATATGACTTTGCACTGTCAGCAGCTCTTTTTATATTTCGCTGCACAAAAGCAAATGCATGTTGTAAATGCTTCCTCAGTTCATCAATGTATTCATGAACTGTTGATGCGCTCACAAGTGTCTGCTCATGTGTTCTGTATAGCAGGTGTTGTGGTAATACCATTTTCCTACCTGTCAAAACCTCATGTGGGCTAACACCTGTTGCTTTGGCAGGACTAGATCTGATTGCCATTAGAACCAAAGGTAAATGTAAATCCCAGCTGGAACCTGCTTCTGCCACAAACTTCTTTAATATGTCCACAACAGACCCATTACAGTGTTCAACTCCCCCAGAAGAAGCAGCTTGATATGCAATGTGTAATTTTCTTTTTACTCCCAGTATTTGCCATACCTTACTCATTAGAGCGCTTGTGAAATGACTTCCTCTGTCTGATTCTATTCTTTGTGGTAATCCAAACCTTGAAAATATATGATTCGCTGCTGTTTGCACACTACAATCTGGTGCAGGGATACACTCAATCCATTTTGACATCAAACACACCACATTCAAAATATAACGGTTTCCCTGGCTCGACCTCTTTACAGGCCCTACATAGTCTATTTGCAAATCTGACCACAGAAGAGTTAATCCTCTTTTCATTAATGGGGCGGGCTCTATGCATTGGTGAAGCAGGTTTAAATTGGGCACATACTAGACATCCTCTAGTATATAATTCCACATCTTGGGACATATGTGGCCAGTAAGCATAATCTTTTAGTATTTCCAATGTTTTTTGTGAACCTCTGTGGCCTGCAGTTATTGCATCATGTGCATGGTTTAGCATTAACCCTCTGAATGAAAGGGTTACCACCCACTGTATCTGTCCTGTTTTGGACTCTCTAATCATGAGTCCATCCTGTAGTCTAATTTGTTTTTTATTCTTCAATAGCACCCTCAACTCTTCTTTTCCCATACAATCATTTTCTGTTAAAGGGTTTTGTTCAGGATCTATCAAATGATTATAATAGATTCCCAAAATGTGATCATCTTTTTGTGCCCCAATCAGCTCTTGGTCTGGTGTATCATAACTCCATTGTGCCACTGGTTGATCTACCTCCTTTGGTGCTTTAGAACGTGTTACTGCATCAATTTGTATTTCACCAAGTAAATGTTCAATAGGTAGCAATTCTCCCATCACTGCCCCAATTTTAGCCTGGTGATCTGCCTTATCATTTCCCTCCTTATCCTCTCCAGGAGTTTTTAAATGCCCACGAATTTTCCTCCAGTATATTGGTAAATCATTCTCTGACACCAATTTGTCTATGGCTTGTATCATTTTTCCATGTTTAAGTGGCTTTTTGTTGTATGTAATCATGCCTCTCGCTTTCCAGCCAGGTAAATATTCCACAAAGCTATTTCGTGCATAGTCAGAATCAGTCACCAGGACAATTTCACTAAATTTATTATCAACTGCAGTAGCAATTGCTTTATAAATGGCGCCAATTCTGCTACTTGACTGCTCCCAGTTCCAATTCTCATCCCTATACTGGGGACGCCTTCACATTTCAACCAGACATTTCCTATTCCTGACACCAAATGTTTATTACTGCCATTTTCAATGTGAAAAGCACAACCATCAACATGTACAGTTGGCAAATCCTTGCATGTCTTCATCAAAAGCTTTGTGTGGTGATTGCCTAAAATCCTGTAAACTAGATTCCACTTCTACTTCGTTTGATACATGTTCAGCTGCACAGTCATGTAGATCTGCTAAACCTTGAGCAACTGGGCTTTTTTTATTTTGGCCATATCTCACTTCTACAGGAAAACCTTGTAATGCTAGTGTCCATGAAGTGATTCTGGACTGTGCTAGGTTACCTGACCTGATTCTTTTACTCTCTGAAAACTGCAATGGTTGATGATTGGTCTCAATAATTACCTTTTCTCCCTGAACAATGGGGCGGAAATGCTGTAGCGCCCACACAGTGGTCAAAAGGGCCTTTTCACATTCACTGAATTTAATTTCAATTTGGGAAAACGCCTTACTTGCATAGGCAATGGTTTTGTGATTCAAATCATGTTTTTGTGATGGCACTGCTGACATACACTGTTCAGAGAAACCTATTTCTATAAAGAAATCCCTATCCTTTATGGGGTATGCTAAACATGGTGCCTTTACAAGACATTCCTTTAATTTAGCCACTGCCTCAGACTGCTATTTTTCCCATTTCCAGGGTGTATTCAGCTTTAACAGCTTACTTAATGGTTGAGTAATTTCAGCATAATTTTCAATGATCTTCCTGTTATAGCCCGTCATTCCTAATAAACTTTTTACCCCTTTCACATTTTTAGGGTCTTTTAGTTTTTGTATAGCCTCCACTTTCTTCTTTTGTGGGTTTAATCCATGTTCAGTCTCTTCATGGCCTAGAAAATTCACCTTTTTCTTGCACCATTGTGCCTTTTGTAAAGATACTTTGGCGCCTGATTTCTGCAATTGGCCAAGAACATGTCTTATTTCATCAAAATGGTTTTTCAAGCTTTACTTTTTTTATCAGTACATCATCCACATAAACTATGGTGCCTCTTTCCGCTGCATCAGGCATGGCCTTTCTCAAAAATATTCCAAATTCACTCCCACTATTGACATACCCAAATGGAACTCTAACCCATGCATATTGCATCTTATCAAATGAAAATGAAAATAAATTCTGAATCTCCTCTGCCAATGGCACGCACCAATATCCAGAGGTGAGATCTAACATGGTAAACACTTTTGAACTATGTACCTGAGCACGGCCCTGATCAATGATTGGCAGTGGCCATCTGGATACTGGCACTCTTTTATTTAACTCTCTCAAATCTGCACATAGTCGCCATTGACCATTTGGCTTCAACACACGTTCAATAGGTGCGTTGGATGTGCTATGAATGGGCCTGATGATTCCCTGAGACTCCAAATTTTTAATATTCTCTGCCAATGACTCTAAACATGCCAGTGGTAATCTATACTGACGCACAAATACTGGGCTTGTGCTACACCCTTCCGGTAGCGTGGCCACATGTAAATCAGTTAGACCGCAATCATAAGCATCTTTTGCATATACATCTTTAAACTCCATAAATATCTTCCGCAGTTAATTTCTATCCTCATCGCTGTCACATGCATCCCGCTGATAAAATCTGCTCCTCTACCATTTTGGAAAATTCTGGAAACTGTTCTGGAAGGGGAATCTCGGCGCTTTCCTCTAACTGTGTGGCTATGTCTCTCTGTAAAGCTGCCACTTTTAAATGTTTTGGCGTATCAGCTTCCACTTGAATGGGCTGTTTCATTTTCATGTAAGTTAAATGTTATGCAATCCTCTTGATGACAGCACACTGTCTCATTTGAATCATAAGGGTACACAGAATGAATTTCAAATATTCCTTTGGGCTGAGAATTCAGGTGTTCTGGCAACTCACCCTTGGCATCTACATACTTTTCAGGTATATTTCCAATCACCATGTTATTCAGATCTGCAGTATAATGTGATTTTTGAATGGCCATTCCTAATTAGGAGTTTTCCTCTAAATGAATATCGTGACAACCTTTATTATTCACCATGATTTTTACAGACCTTTCACCAATATCTACCAATGGAATGTATTCATAATCCAGGCCTTACTGTTTTATGGATTCATTCAGACACACAAATGCATCAGAATCTTTCATCTGCTGTCCATTTTTGCATTTCAGTGTTATTGCAACCTGTTTGGTGAATGCAGGGATAATAGTATCCTTCCTCAGCTGTAATTCAATTGCATATGGGACCAGTTGTGCGCAATGATAAACCCTTCTTTTGTCTTCAAATTCAGGTGCAGGCCCACCTAGGCGTGACCATATTTTTTTTATTAAGGACATCTAACACCATACACATTCTGTGCATGATATCATTGCCCATGTAAAAGTCATTTTGTGTTCCACTCACTATCCATACATTATGGTAAATTGTTTTCTGCCCAATGCTAATTTTAAGCATGCATCTTCCTGCAATTCGGTTTTCAAAGTCTGGACTGTCCAAACCAGAGACAAATTGGTTTTTAATTCTAAATTTCGGGATCTCCTCCCTCTCCATTATTTTTTGCAATAATTTCTCATTAATTAAGCTCCTTTCCTGTTCAAGCACTAAAGTGGCTTTTATTGTTTTAGAATAGTCATTTATACCAATGTGAACCCATGGTTGCTCATCTTCCATGTGTATTTCAGCAAGAGTGGTGAGGTGTTTTTCTGCATCTGTTTTAGGAACAGTATTCTGTTTGCATGTTTTCTCTTTTAAATAAAAGCGTAATGTGTGCTCATCTATGGCAGTTTGCCATCTTTTCCTTGGGTCCAAGTATATCTGTACAGATTGTTTCTCATCTTCACTCTGCATTTTATCTTGGCACATCAAAATGACAGTGACGCTAGGTATACAGCTATTCTGGAGATATACCTCTACTGCATCATTTGTTTTGGCAACGGTGTGACATTCATTTATATTGCTGTTTTGTGATTGTATTTTCTTAGGTCTCAATGGTTTTTTGGTTAAGGACCACAGTACTCCATTCACCCCATCTATGAGAGGAGACTATCTTTTCAGGCAATCTGTTCCCATCAGAAATGGAATATCACAAATGGATGTGACCAATACCTCCTGTTTCATTCTGTGTTTACCTATCTTTATGTCAACCTCGGTGACGCCTATAATAGGCACCTCCTCCCCGTTAAAATTATGCACTGGGCCTTGATTTTCCTTCACTGTGATCTGATTCTGTGGGGATCTCCCTTCATTGATACTATTTACCAATTCTTTAGACATAATTGGGGCCTGTGCGCCAGTGTCAATCATTGCAAATGTATTGCATTTTTCTTCTACAGTGATGGGAGCATAATACCTGTCTTCAACTTCCTCTAACACACATAAGAAGTGCAAATTCTTACTGATTTCAGGGCTCACCTTTCTCAGGCCTTTTTCACTTTTGGCTAAGCACATTGGTAAATGGAAAGACATTTTTCCCTCCTTTTTGCCCATTTCTGTGTGAGAGACTTTATTCATTTCCCCATGTTCAGAGGTTTTTTGGAGTGTGGCCACCGTTCGCCCATCCATCCAGGTATCACCAGAGACCACATTACAACCCTCCAACTGAACATGTGTAACATCACTTGGCAATTTGTCATAGTCTAATTCTGTGCATTTGTGATCATTTAGTGTAATACCAACCCTTTTAACCTCCTCAAAAATGTCGCTCAAAGAATTCTTCATGTGATTGACATGTACCCTCCTTTTGAGTATTTATTTTTACTGCCTGTGTTTGGTTATTGTTCTGATTGCCCAGGGAAGGAGTTATAGCATCACCACTTACTCCCTGTTCACTGGTATTCCCCATGCATGAGTAATTTTTCTTAAATCTGTATCTTTGTTCTTTTGGAATTTCAGGTTTTCCATTTCCATTTGTACAAATCTCCAATGTCTGATTTAGCTCTAGGTTAAACCGAACTTCTTTCATAAGGGTCTTTGCACTTTCTGTCACATGTTCATTTACTGGTATCCTTATTTTTTAATCTTTATAAATCTCAGTGTCATTATGGAAAATCACATCAGAACAATGTGTTTTCTTGACACTGCAGGCATCATAAGTACTTAGTCACTTTTCAGAAACCCCCCGGTCATTGCTAGGGCCTTCTGCCCCCTCCTTGGATGACTGTTTGAGTGCTGTACAGAGCTTTCCTATTTGCTCTGCTAACATTTTCACTTGGGCCTCGAGACACTGGAACCTTTCCATCTCTCTAGAATCCTCTCTCTGTGGCTTAGATCGATATTGGTTGTTTTCCCCCTGATTGGATCTATTCTGGTACCTCTCAGGAGGATGATTTCTATTGGGATGGTTCCTGAACTCTTGATTCATTTGTGGAGGGGAGCAGGGTGCACCCATCCTTTGGTTGTAGTCCCCTGGTGGGGAATCATTGTACTGACATGGAGTGTAGTTCATGTTCTGCCTCATGTCCTGTCTCTCAGGTTGTGGGTTCTGGCCCCTATGTTGATTCCCGTTATCAGCAAATCGATCCACATATCGGGGTCTATCCTGATTACCATATATCATGGCATTGGGATCAAATCTGCTCTGTGGCCCCAATGTCTGGTAGGGACCATCATTTCTTTGATCCGGATTTTGGCTCTGGTTATTGTTCATACCTGACATATCAGGCCGATAGCCTGCCCGGGGCCTATCTCCTAAGTACCTGGGGCTGATGTAGCTCTCCCTATTACTAGGATCATGTGATTGAAACATGGTGCAGGGTGTGATGACCTTTGTTGATTACCCCTTTGTTCAGGTGCCAAATTATTTTTTCTTGGTCTTTGAGCAGACAAGGGACCTTTTGGCTGACCTGATTTCCATCACTGTTGCTGAAGGTTCTTTAGATTTTGGTCTGGGGTCTTTTATTTTATCACTTTCTCTACCCTGACAATAAAGTACTTCATATAGTTTTGTGCTTTGGTGTACAATCCATTCAAGGGACTTGTCACGGTCAAATTCACGGACCAGTTGTGATATACAGGGTAATTCATAGAAATTCGCACAAAAGTGGCACACGCGGCTGGCGCACAGCGTCCCCGTGCGATACACTGCGCCAGCCGCGTGCGAAAATCCTTTTCATCGCACAGCGTATTCATAGATTTTAGCCTCCAAAACCAGCCGTGGCGCAGAGTGGCAAAGCGACCCTGCAGCAGCGCCAGTTACGCCCCCAAGAACGCCCTTGCACAAGGAAAAGCCTTGAAAATTCCAAAATCATCGCAAAGGGCTGCGCTAACCCTGGACCAGTTCACAGGGCTGCCAAACAGCAAACGCCAAGTGGAGAAGGTGTATTTCAGTGGTTCTCGGGAAGTTTCACACGCGATTGTCCTAGGTACGTGTACATCAGGGGTGCGTGGGAAGTAACGCACGCGATTCCATCAGGGCACGTGTATTCCAAGGGTGCGCGGGAAGTATCACATGCAAAAACAGCAGGGTACATGCATTTCAGGGGTGCGCGGGAAGTATCACACGCGATTCCATCACGGTACGTGTATTCCAGGGATGCGCGGGAAGTATCACACGCAAAAGCAGCAGGGTATGTGCATTTCAGGGGTGCGCGGGAAGTATCACACGCGATTCACAGGCCCTAGATACTCTTTTAGGATTGTAACTGATCGGTGCAAGTGATTCACGGACGGGAATGGTGGCAGCGATCGTTTCTTGTGTTTTGAGCTCCTTTTTGGCGTTTTAAGCACGTTTCTCACGCTTAGCCCAAAATGGTGGCCTGGCTCCCAAAATGGCCAGACCACGAGGCTCCTTTGTCCTGTCTGCTGACCGTCTTGCTCCCTTCACCTTCCCCAGGTCGAGCCGACCTGGGGCCTTCCTTATTTGGGCATGTACTTTCCCACGAAAAACACGGATGCTTTCACGGGCTTCTACATGCCTGGTGTGTGCCTCCAGGATGTGGGCTGGGATGTCTGGTCCCAATACACATCCTGGGTGCCAGAGAGTCTAGGGTGGTGTGAATGCCTGGGACCACCGTGGTCCGTGTTAGGTCCACGTATGGTGTGAGTGTTGATGAGCGGATCTCCCATTGGGTCCCGTCCGTTTTGGTGCGAAGGGAACCATGGATAAGAGGGGGCTGGAAACACCACTACCATGTCGATCTCCTGAGTTCTCACGAACGAAGGAATACAGGAGCCAAGTATCCTGCAACCAAGAGGCTGAACCGAGGAATCGCTGGTGACCCGCTGAAGGACTGCTCCTCTGCACTGCTGTCGCCTTGTGAAACCCTTTTTACCTTTGATCGAACCAGAAGGCCTGTACTGGTACTTCGACCCTTGGAATAGCGGGAACAGCTATTCTCGGCATCTTCACCATCTCCTGCTCGTAAGCCTTCGGAAGCGTCTCTGGGCCATCCAGCAGACTGACCAGCCTACACAGGAGTCTTGTTCTGTAACCGCCGCCAGGTTGTGTAGTATTTCGAGTCCTTGTCACTCTCACACGATTCGTACACTTGGCGTTCCCAGGTCTGAAGTGAGTAGTGAACATTTGGCTCAGATACACACGGCCGCTCCGTTGCCCTGCTGTGGTAACAAACTGTGCGGGTCCACCTCGTTTGGGACGTCTTTTACTCAACTCTGCTGCTGCAGACTCAACACGACGACGAGACGTCCCCTGCTCTCCTGAACCTGCCAGCGACTGAAACTGACGCGGAGAAGCCTGGGTCTGCTTCCATCGGGGACCGGTAAGTAGCATAGCTAGGAACTGGTCACCCTCCTGCAGAAGCCCATAGCTTTTCCCCGCTGTCAAAACAGCACGCCTTTCCCTACTCGCGCTCTGCTTCTGCCCACAGTGGAGGCTGCGCTTGAGTCGCGGAACTCTGTTGTTCTTCATTCGTGCACTAAACTGAACTGCCTGATTTCCCTCGAAGAGACTCCCCTTTTGCCAGTTGGCACCAGCGTGTGCAGGTACTTTTGAGCACAAGGCTCTACTCTTAGTTACTTTAGTTAGGTGCCTCTGAAGGCGGACTGGGTCTAAGCATTATTTCGCACTGCCTGTTTTCCTTCCCTTTTAGGTGGACTACACATTTCGTGCATCTAACGATTGAGACTTGTTTGTATTTGTATATATATTGTATTGGTATGGTATGTGTTGGTTTACTAGAGTTGTATTGTGATTTCTCGCTACGGTCATTGTTTTAAAGGCCTTGGAATAAATGTGTATATATTGGAGTAGTTTGTAAGTGTCCTTGCTTTGTGTGCTCATTGCGGGCTTTCAGTCACCCTCACCCCTCTTGAGACCTAGTCTTGACCGCCGCGATCGCTACCCTGATTAGTCTGGCTTGTCCAGAGGTTATCCTGTTCCAAGTAATTCGGTTGGCCTTCTGAACCTCTGCGCCACCAGGACAGAGTTCAGAAATCCGTCTTAACACCCCTGCACCCACACCCCCCAGCAGTCAGGGGCACCCTCCACCAGGCCCCCACTCATGTCCAACTCATGTCTCCCAGCACCCCCACCACCCAGCACTGCAGGGCACCCCCCACCAGGCCCCTACTCATGTCCAACTCATGTCTCCCAGCACCCCCACCCCCCAGAAGTGCAGGGCACCCTCCACCAGGCCCCCACTCATGTCCCCCTGCACTCCCACCCCCCAGCAGTGCAGGGCACCCTCCACCAGGCCCCCACTCATGTCCCCCTGCACCCACACCCCCCCAGCAGTCAGGGGCACCCTCCACCAGGCTCCTACTCATGTCCCCCTGCACCCCCACCCCCCAGCATCCAGTGGTACCCTCCACCAGGCCCCCACTCATGTCCCCCTGCACCCACACCCCCCAGCAGTGCAGGGCACCCTCTACCAGGCCCCCACTCATGTCCCCCTGCACCCACACCCCCCAGCAGTCAGGGGCACCCTCCACCAGGCCCCTACTCATGTCCCCCTGCACCCCCACCCCCCAGCATCCAGGGGCACCCTCCACCAGGCCCCCACTCATGTCCCCCTGCAATCCGCCCCCAGCATTACAGGGCACCCTCCACCAGGCCCCCACTCATGTCCCCCAGCACCCCCACCCCCCAGCAGTGCAGGACACCCTCCACCAGGCCCCCACTCATGCCCCCATGCACCCACACCCCCCAGCAGTCAGGGGCACCCTCCACCAGGCCCCCACTCATGTCCCCCTGCACCCCCACCCCGGAGCACTGTAGGGCATCCTCCACCAGGCCCCCACTCATGTCCAACTCATGGCTCACAGCACCCGCAACCCCCAGCAGTGCAGGGCACCCTCCACCAGGCCCCCACTCATGTCCAACTCATGTCTCCCAGCACCCCCACCCCCCCAGCAGTGCAGAGCACCCTCCACCAGGCCCCCACTCATGTCCCCCTGCACCCCCACCCCCCAGCATCCAGGGGCACCCTCCACCAGGCCCCCACTCATGTCCCCCTGCACCCCCACCCCCCAGCATCCAGGGGCACCCTCCACCAGGCCCCCACTCATGTCCCCCTGCACCCCCACCCCCCAGCATCCAGGGGCACCCTCCACCAGGCCCCCACTCATGTCCCCCTGCCCCCACACCCCCCAGCAGTCAGGGGCACCCTCCACCAGGCCCCCACTCATTTCCAACTCATGTCTCCCAGCACCCCCACCCCCCTGCAGTGCAGGGCACACTCCACCAGGCCCCCACTCATGTCCCCCTGCACCCCCACCCCCCAGCAGCCAGGGGCACCCCCCACCAGGCCCCCACTCATGTTCCCCCTGGAATCCCAACCCCCAGCAGTGTAGGGCACCCTTCACCAGGCCCCCACTCATGTCCCCCTGCACCCCCACCCCCCAGCACTGTAGGGCACCCTCCACCAGGCCCCCACTCATGTCCAACTCATGGCTCCCAGCACCCCCACCCCCCAGCAGTGCAGGGCACCCTCCACCAGGCCCCCACTCATGTCCAACTCATGTCTCCCAGCACCCCCACCCCCCAGCAGTGCAGGGCACCCTCCACCAGGCCCCCACTCATGTCCCCGTGCACCCACACCCCCCAGCAGTCAGGGGGACCCTCCACCAGGCCCCCACTCATGTCGAACTCATGTCTCCCTGCACCCCCACCCCCCAGCAATGCGGGGCACCTGCCAGCAGGCCCCACACATGTCCCCCAGCCAACACGTCATCACAATCCAGATCCCAGGCTCCTATGCCCACCCAAATCACACCCCACGCCACCTCAGTCCAAACACCCAACCAAGCTTTACATCCATTCAAAATTGAAATACCCATTACATGATAGATAACAAATAAGCAGTATGCGCATGAGTACAAGTCCGTCAGACCCACACAATGGCAACACATGACTGTGAAACCCACATTGTGGCAGGCATGAAACCAATGAGAGAAGTCCACACATTGAAGTAAGAAACAAAAATGTATTACAGTGTAAATGAAGTGAATGAAATCAAAAGAAACAATAATGGCAACAAATATCAAAATGCAGCATGTACACCAAAATAATAAATAATGAAAATGGGAATCCAAAATAACCGTAATGAAATTGTGTCCAAAGTCACCGTCCAACAAAGCAAATCCAAAGGGAAAGTAAATTGAAAATCCATTGCTCCATGGTGAAAAAATAATAAAAGATGAACGCCACAAATCCACTGTCAAACTATGTACAAAGAGCAAATCCATGGTCCATGATCCCAACGATGTAAATGAAACCTACAATAAAACCCACCTAACTAATAACTATATACAAAAAAGTGGGGCATAGTCCAAGCGCCCCAAATTAAAAAAAAGAAATAAAACCTAACACTAATTAACTAGATACAATGGCAGCGGGCTAGTTCAACGGCTCACTTCTGGATGTTGCGGGCCAGGGCATCATCGAACTCCTGCTCAATGTCCCGGAGGCGGTCCTGTTCCATGGCCCAGAGGGTCCGCAGGGACGACGACATGTTCTCCAACTCCCTGCGGATTGCCTCAAGGCACTCGGCCAGCCTCAGGGCCCTCCGCATGGAGTTCTCCGCCCTGACCATCGTGAGCCATGCCTCTTCTGCCCGCTGCCGCTCTGCATCTATGGCGTGGCCCAACCGCTGCCACACGGAAGACACTTCCCGTCCTGGGTCCTCCTGCCCTCCGGCCGATGCCTGCCCCTCCGATGTCAAAGGCCCCGAGCCATTGTGGCTCCCACCTACAGCCTCCTGCTGCTGCTGCTGTCCATGTGCCCTGTCCGATGGTGCCTGCACATCCTCCTCCAGCTGGGGTGCAGTTGTTGATGTGGCCACCCCTGCTGGACGTCCGACTCCCGACTGTGGCAGGGATCTGTTGTCCACCAGCCTGGCCGCACGGTCAGAGGCAGCTCCACAGGGCACCCCGGTGATACATGGGTGGGAAGATGGCATGGAGGACGACTGGGGCATAGGGGGATCCGTTGAGGAGGGGGTCGGAACAAGGTCCAGGAAACGAAGGAATCCGGCCATGGTGAGCTGTCCCAGTGGGTCAACGCGGTCAACGAGCCATGCGAGAAGACGTGCAGTCTCATCATGGAAAGACTGCAGGTCAGCTCGCATGGCCCGTTGACGCAACGCCACCCCACCCTGGACAGGCTCAACCTATTGCAGGATAGCCACATCCGCAGGGAGAGGAAGGCCAGTTGGTGTAAGCCAATCCCCTCCCTGAGAGGTCTGGAGGTAGGCATCCCTGCTGGTGCAAGATGATGCAGTGACAGGAGCAGGGACAGGATTGCACAGAGGCAACTCCGCGGCGGCCTGTGCTGCCACCTGTCCCTGGTCCTGCACTGCACCACTAGCACCAGTGGAATCTCCACCTCCAGACCCCGCCTCTGTTGCTTGCACGGCCTCCTCCTCCACCAAACCCCCCACCAACCTGGATGACTCAGTGCCATCTTCCTCCGTTGTGCCCTGTGGGGTCCCAGCTGCCCCTTCTGCTGCCGAGGAGTCCAACTCCAACCTCCGCCTCCTGGACCTCCCCCCGGCAGCTGTGGCCTCGGACGCGGCACCGGACTCCTCACTCCCCGATGAGATCACAACCTGGGAGGGGAGCTGGGCCTTGCGTCTCCGGCTGGTGGTGCGACCCCTGCCGCGGTGCTCCACAGCACCTTCTCCACCCTCTTCATCAGTTGACGCTGCAGATAGGGAGAAATCAAACACAGGCATCAGGGCACTGTATAATGGACTCATAAACACATGACAGTTGTACATGAGTGGCATTGGCAAACCTCAGACATGGCATCACAATCCCCAACACACATGTCATTTCAACTTGCACACATGAGCTATACCACAGCCATATCGCAACAGCCAGCACCATCCATACACATACAACAGCATGAGCAGGCAAAGGTGAGCCAGACATCACATGCGACACAGGCAGTGCACTACACATGCACACACACCACCACACTTGCATGCATGTGTACACCTCTGCCAACTGTCGCAGTGTTCAGATCGGCATCCATGTCACACCTGCCAATCATTCTTCCACATCCTTTGCCATGCAAGCCTACACACACAAGCACCATCCATGTGTCACACATGAGAGCCCTCGCATGTGTCAGCCTCACGGCCCTGTACCCCCCTCCATACTTGGCCACATAAAACCACATGTGCAACCTGCACACTCCTGCCACACCACCACACGCACAGCTTACAATCAGTATGCAGGTACACTTACTGCTCGACTCCAGACGGGCCTGCCTCTCAAGGACCTGGACCTGGAGCACTGGGGATATGCGTTCCAGGACCCTCATCTGATCTTCCAACAAGTGGCCCCGGCGCCCCTTAGCATCCGCTGCTTTCTTGAGGGTCCTGGACCTGAAGTCCTCCCAGCGCTTCTTCACATGATGGAATAGTCAGACTGCCACCCCCTCCGCGTTGTTGGCAGTCACGATGTCCGTCCAGATCCGAGTCCATCCTTCCTTGTCTTCGCGCAACCTTCCAAAGAGGGCATCATACTGCCCCAGGACATGCTCCACCAGAAAACCAACTTCAGTGGCAGTGAAGCTAGTGCCCCTCTGCCTCTCTGGCCGGGGGTTGCCACTGGTGCCAGATGTTGCAGTGCCCGACATGGCAACCCCAGAGGCAGGAGTGGGTGGGCAACTGGGTCCTGGGGCTGGGCTGTGGAGCGATGGTATCCCAATCGCGAGTCTTCGGTTCCAGCAGGGGTGGTCACAGCAACAGCACCCCTGGCTGATGTGCAGGCAGCAAATGGCAGGACACGTGGGCAGCAGGCAGTCGGGCAGCAGCAGATGGCAGGTGGGAGCGTGCTCGGGGCTCTGGGGGGCAGTAATTCGGCCTTCTGGGCCGGAGCGTGGTCTTCCGTGTGCCTACGCGGGGCAAGCTTGTTACGGAGTGATTTGGCACGTGAAAATCCAGCACATCTGCGTGTAATTCGAGGAAAGGCCCTTAGCGCGTAAGCGCGTCAGCACACGTATGTTAATTCATTGGCCCAAAGGCCCCCAGGCGCGTCTATGACATCACGCGCATGGCCGTTGAGAATGGCGCGTGTTAAAAAAAAATACACGTCTGAGTGTCAAAGCATGTAATTGGTGGAAATGGCCTCAGCGCGTATGCGCGTCTGTGACGTGTGTATAAAAGGTATGTGTAGAACACCATTTCCTTGTACATGCTTTTTGTGGAGAGCGAGTGGGTGAAATCTGTACTTCTTGTCGGTTCACACGCGATTTACTTCAGGGCGTTTCAAGTTCGTACTCCCTGTTACCTCTGACAGCTTTTTCTCTTTTCCTCTTTTTCCTGGGCCTGTTTCCTCAAACAGCGTTCCCTTCTACTGTTGTCCTGTCTCCTCAGACAGCGTACAATTCTTCTTTTGGCGGGGTTGTGTTGCCAACGAGCACAACCGTGTCTTTTTCACGCTTTTTTTCCTGGCAGACGGTGAGTCGCGCACGTATTTAACATCTGTGCTTGCCCCGTGTGTCGCGTACCCCTTCAGAGGTCATTCTAGGCTGTGTGTGACACGCATACGTTCATTCTTGTGTTTCTGGGTGCCACAGCGTAGTGCAGGTTTATTTTTCCACACTCGTGGTCTAGGAGGGGTTGCGTGCACCTTACTTCCCTTTTTTGGGGTGCCTGTGCGTTGCGTGACCGTCATCTTTCCCCAGGAGTGACATACAGCCTTGCTAGAGCACTAGGGTACGATTACCATCTGGTACCCAACCCCTTTGACCCCCAATTGCCCAGGACAATAGTTCACAGCGACTGCCATACGCACAATAACATCAGTGCCATGGCTGGGAGGCGAACAAGCCGTAAGGGTGGCAAAGGTGGCCGAGCTCCAAGTGGTGGCTGTGGTGGATCCAGTAGGGGACGTGGGCGTGACTTGCAGGGTGCCCCTAACCCCCATGTGTGGAGGACCAGTCAGGGACACCCATGCCCCCCCCAGTTGAGGGTAACGTGGCTGACACCATCCATGCTCTGCCCTTGTTGGACCAGTCCATTGTGGCACCAGACCTGGCACAGGGTGACTCCATGGCTGACTTCCAGGTCAGCAGGTCTAGGCCACGTGCGCCGGTGCACGTTGGTGCCATCAGGCCACGTGGATCAGGGCCAGCTAGGTCATCTGCTGCCCCAAGTAGGCAGGGTGGGGAGGCTACAGGGGCAGCTGCGGCTCCATCCACCCCACCTCTCACACACCCAACCAGGACAGTGTCGGTCCAAGTCCATCCTGCTGACATTCCCCTTGACACCATCACACTTGAGCTAATGCCTGCACCAACTCCCATGCTGAGTCGGCATTCTCACACTCCTAGTACAGAGTCCACCGGGGCTCCTGCCCCTAGTGTCCAGAGCGGCGTAGGACACTCAGGATCCCCACCACCTTCCAAGCGGAAGAGGAAGAGTGCTCGTCCAGTAGAGGCTGATGCCCCAGACACGGCTACACTGTCCGGCCCGTCAAGGAAGCCCAGCTTCAATGAGGCCGAACTGAATGCACTTGTAGAGTATGTGTCCGCACATGACCGCGAAATGGTGATTGTTGCAGGATCCAAAACCACACCTGCACAACATCTGGCACACTGGCAGACCATCTCAGACATCATAAGTGCCCTTGGAATCATGAGGCGCACAGCTACTGAATGCTACAAGCGCTGGAATGACCTGAAGCGCAGGGTAAAGAATAAGCTGGCCTCAAGTCATGCCGCTACTCTAGTGACTGGAGGTGGGTCTCCAGCAGAGGACTTAGAACTCACTCCACATGAGCATGTTGCTGGGACCTACGTCACGGAGGAACAGATCCAAGGCGTGGGAGAACTGGCAGATTACGAGGCATTGTCCAGTGAGTGCACATGCATGTGTGTGTCATCCATGTGCATGGTGTGTGTGTGAGGGCTTCTGTTTGGGTGCCAGGTGAGGGTGTGTGTGCCTTTTTGGTTTGGGTCACCCATGTGCCTCATCCAATATATTCTGCGCACCAGCATTTGGGTATAGCAGTATCCCTTCTGCCAACAGTAGACATCCAGCCTAACACCACGCCAGTTGCCCTTGAAGTGTCATCTTGCCACAACATTGTTGCTTATTTTTCTCTGTTTATTCAGGCAGATTGTTTGCATTCCATCACTTTTACCAGGAATTTCTCAGTCCTATTGTCACATGTCTGACATGACTATGGTACAGTGGACTGACTTTGTTTCCTGGATATCATTTGTTTAGACATGTCCCTGTGCTATAGGACCATTTTGGACTGGCAGCTCCAGGTTAAACATTTGAACCATTTCAATTAAAAAAGCAATTTCATGAGCAAACTAGACTGAATGAACAATTGGTGCCCTCCTCTCCCTCTTCACTTTATGGCTAGGGTACATGCCATCTGTGTGATGGATGTGTATTTGACCTGCCAATCACAGGCCAATGTGTGATGCCACTGCTAGGCAGCATGCAGCAAATTTGTTCATCTTCCATCTTGGTGTCATCAATGTGTGCCATCTGCCTCCCCTTCATACGCAGTGACGGTGCATGCATGGGAGGGTTTTAGTCATGTGGGACATGTGTCAATCAAGTACTGGTTCTGTAGCTTCTCAGCCCTAATTGTGTGCCATAGTGCTACTGCCTGTTTCCATTTCTTTTATTTTATGTCTTTGCAGGGGATGACGCACTTGATACTGCTTGGGTTGTGGAGATGGTGCAGACCCAGGAGGGTTCTCAGTGCCGACCGACCACCAGTGAGGGAAGTGGTGTGGAGGTGGGTGAGAACCCACAACTGCTGCAGGTAGTGCTCTCAAAGGGTGTCTCTGGGTGCACCTCCACCGAGCTGTACTCGGGTGTCGATTCGGATGATGAGACCTATGTGCCGTCGCAGGTGAGTGTTCCTGGGAGGGATTCTGTTCTGTCCGACCCACCTGCACCAGGGGTAGAACCCTCAATGGAGATGTCAGTGTTGGCAGGTACGCCTTTGGTGGTTACGGATGCAGGGTCACACTCCGCAACATCTGATCCTGTTCCTGGGCCAGCAGATCAGAGGGGGAATGCAGTCCTGCAGCCTCAGGCAGTGCCGGCACAGCAAAGCGCATTTCGCCTTGCCCCAGACAGGTGTGGTGCCCGCCGACGTGGTGGCCATACGCCACCTGGCAATACCGCATGGGAGCAATCCATATACGGTATGGCAACCCAACAGGTAGCATCATCAGAGATGATGGCTCAGGCCATGGATAGGGTGGCCACTTCCATTGTCCCCCCAGAAAGGCCTATGGAGCGACTACAGCAGGCAACAGACTCCATCTGCCAGTCACACAGGGAGGACATGTTGGCGTCCAACAGGGACAGGCGGGCGGTACTGGAGACTCTGCGGGAAGCCATTTCTATTGAGTCCCAGGGCCACAGGGAAGCCCTGAGGGTGAAACTCACTCAGCTCAGGGCAACTCTGGTTGAGCTTGAGGCTTCAGCTAACACGAGGACAGAACAGCAGCTGGAGCGGCTCACACATACGCTCTCAGCTGAGATGTAGGCAACTAGGGCGGAGGTCCAGGCATCCCGTGAGTTGTTGCATGGGGACCTACGCACAATTATCCTCCAGAACCAGACCTTCCACACCTGCATGCTTGCTGCAATGGAGGACCAGACTAGGGCTTTGGTGGGCTGCCTCCCATAGTGCCACCACCTCCTGATGCAGCTGCAGAGGGTGAGGAGAGCGACAGCAGCGATTCTCCCACAATAGGGTAGCCGTGCAGGCCATGAGCATTTTTACGCAAGATCCACACAGGTGGGTTTTGGTGTGCACCCTGTCCTTGGACCTCCTGGGTGGCCTCCCGCACCCCCCCCCCCCCCGGGCCCTTTAATGACCATTTTTGATTTTTTTTAATTTTTGATTTTTTTATAGTGTGTTGCCTTGTGTGGCGCCCGTGGGCATACGCTGTATTGTGGCTGGGCACATGCAGGCTTGTCATGAATTTGGGTCAGATGCTTGGGTTTGTGTGACACACACCCCTCCTGCTTCCCGTTTCCATGGGCTTGCAAAGGGTGTGCCCAAGTGACATTGACATACATGGGGACGTTGGACTCCCATTTGATGTGTGGGCATTCTGTAGTCAATACTGTGTATACATTCCTAGTGCATATTGTTGTTGTATTGTACACTGCATTGATATGTGCCTCTGCATCCATCTCATCCTCCTAATTTGCAGGTCCATTTCTCATGTCTTCACAAGGCGGTCTACTTTGGAACTGGAGTCCATGTTGTAAGCAGTGCACCTACACTCTTGCGTGGCGCTAACACTGTATACTTGGAAGTGTTTGAAGTGCTGGCATTATCAGGTAGTGAGGCTACCAATTTTTTAAGTCTGTACTGTCATGTTTAAGGTAGGTTGGAGGTTGTGTAGGTGATTGGTATTCTTGGTAAGTATTTGGTAATGTGTGTTGTATGTCCTGCATTACTGTGAACATTTCATGTGTGACCAGTTTCCATTAGGGACACTGTAGTTGGTGACACTTGGGGCATGTTGTGGGGATTAATTTGTTTGCTCTCACATTGCATGACATGCCATGGTGTGTTGTGTGGCCGTGCCGGGGAGGGGTTGGGTGACATGGCACTGTTCTCATGTAGTATTTTGCAAGTGGGTATTCATTTCTGCTGCATGGAAGTGTCTTTTGATGACACTGCATTGGTGGTGTTTGTGTAGGTAGGGATGCACACATTGTGACACTTCCACATGAACAATCTCAGGCTGCTATGGTTCTGACAGTTGACTGTCCCTTTGTTAGTCATCATTGTCAGGTCGAGTCATCATTGCTTATCAGATAAATGCAAATTCAAATTGCTCAACTTCAATAATCTCAGAGGCTGCTTTGACCCCAACTGGCACGAATCAAATGGAGACTTCCAAAGTCTCTAACACTTCAAAATCTACAGAAGATCTTCTGATGGAAGAAGTTCTCGAAAACTTGAATCAATCTTGCGAACCTCCTTCCCTAGAACTTATAGAGACATCAATGGAAAAGGGGACAAAAGGAGTCCACAAAGCCGAAGCCCGATCGGAGCAAGGATCAAAAGAAGTACGAGGTAAACATCTATCTCTACCATCGAAGGATCATTGTAAGAAGATTACTCGCTCTGTTACCCGGAGTCCTGTCAAACAGGACGAGAAGGGGTGCAAAACCCCGAGTCAAGGTCCGCAAAAACTACACTCTACAAAAGCTAGTGATCTAGAAAATTGGCGGGGAGAGAAATACCTCCCATCCACATCTGGAAATGAGGCTCAGCACCAAGACAGACACAAGAACCATCTTTGGCGAGAAGATCGGACAGCAAATAGAAATGGAAAAAGACAAGAAAGAGAAGATAAAGGACGATGGGTACCACTTAAAATGCGATCTAGAGATCCGCCTGCTTTCAAAATTGAACAAATCGGCCTCTGCCACAACTATGTAATCCTGAATAGAAGAACTGTGATGGAGTTGCTACATAGCATACCGAAACTAAGACCAGTAGAATCGAGAGATTTGCAAATAGTGGAGCCTATTCATGAAGGCCATCGTGCAACTGCCTATCTATTTATCTCCTCAAAATCTGTCAAACAGAGGCTGCGCGACTCCTTGAAAGACTTCCTAAAAATGGGCTATGACATAAGTGAATTTGGTGACGAGAGAAGAGCTAAATGGGATGATCCAACTTACCCCAGCCCAAATAACTGTTCAACGAGGAAAGGGTATAACTCCTTAAACGATAGATCCCCTGAGGCTAGGAAACAAAAACACCTTCAAGAGAATCGTAATACGGAATATCAAGAAGCATGGGCGAACAAATCGACGAGAAACTCGCCAAAGCGAAGACTTCATAAAGAAAATACCAGAAAACTTGACTCACGGGGTAAACCTTCAAAGAATAACAAAGAAAGTAATGAGGTGGAAGTGACAAAATATGACAGAAAACCAGCTGGGCCATCATTGCCTAAAAGAACGAGTACACAGAAGGTGCAACCGGAACAAAAAGGCAACGAAGACAAGGAAAAATCAAATCCTTTGCAAAAGATGTGGGCATGGCTCCCGAAAGTTCTTGGCCCCCAAGAAAAATAGCAATCCATCGCCAACAAGAACTCTGGCGACGACGACTCGAAAAGAGGCCCAACTACAAATCTAGCTAAACTCTGCTCATGGAATACTCGGGGATTTATGCACCTTACAGTACGGGGTGACGTGAACTTTTCCTCTTTTGATATCATGTGTTTTCAAGAGACATGGCTTACCACAAAACCCATCTTAGATGGTTTCGAAATAGCCTTTGCAACAGCTAAAAAGGGACCAAAAGGCCAACCCTCCTCGGGCTTGATAACTGCAGTTAGAATGGGCAATGAAATGAAAATGATTAGAATCCTGACACTTTCCTTCCTGATGATTTCAGTACAAGTAAAATGGAACTATTGGGACACACTATATAACAAATCTGTCTCGACAACAGCAATAATCATAAACTTGTACTGGAACCCAGAAGCGATCTCAAACAAGGATTTTCTAGATATGGTCGAACAAGAAATCGACAAAGCATACATTGTACACTCTGAAGTCCATTTATATGTTTGCGGCAACCTGAACGCAGTATGCGGAAAGAAACCGACGAGAACCAAAGCTGAAGCAAGGGGTGCAGCTTGGTCAGTACTGATGAAATCTAAAGATCTGTTCAATGTGGCCGCCACTTTCGGGAATTCAGCTCAGTATTCAACATGGGAAGGTCATGGTTCGGAGGCAACAATAGATTACATCTACGCCTCATCGGCTCTACTGTCTATCATTTCATCTTTCGACGTGGTTAAAACCAAGGCGAGCGACCATAATCTTCTATGCCTGTCCTGACCAACCATTTCAACTGAAAAAATAGCCTCAGCCCCAAAGCTTGTAACAAATGCAAATGGAACTCGACTTGCATTGAGCCTAAACAGTGTCATCTCTCTGACAAATAACTACTCCAAGTTAGAGCTTCAAGAGCACGTCTCTATCCTTCCCGACTACAGTGATCTTCTGAACGTCTTCAAGAAACCGAGTTTGAAGAACAGAACATCTACGAACAAATCAATCCATACTTACGGCCAAATCTTGGTTGAGAAAAGACGTCAACTCAGGAAGGCTAAGAGAAGTTTTGTGAAAATTAGATCTGACTCTAACAAACAACTTTGGATCAACGAGCTAAAAGCCTACAAGTCATGGCTGCAAGACCATCGTCTCGCCATGTATCAAAAAGATTCGGAAGACATGTTGCGAAGTGTGTCAACCAAAAACCTGTGAGTATTCTGGGCCCTGATAAACGCAACGGAACGGATCAATTCAGACGTCTTAATTAATGGCATCGCAGAGGCTAAATGGACAGAGTTCTTCGCAAACCTTTTCTTCGATCCTAAGGTTGGCACCGAAACTGCACAGGTCCAAAGCACAGAACCCTGGGTGGAGCTTCACGACCTTGAAGATATAACGTACATTCTGAAAAAATTGAAAAATTCCAGGGCCCCTGGGCCCGACGGTCTGACAAATAGGCACCTGAAAGAACATCCTGAGGCATGGGCTAACTTCATATGTGCGGTCCTCCGAAGATTGACAGCTGCAAGGGCTCTACCGAAATCTTGGACCACTGCAGTTGTGGTACCTATTTACAAGAGAGGGGCGAGAGAAGACCCTAAAAATTTTCGGCCTATTGCCCTGTTGAACGTAATTGGCAAGGTGTACGGTTCTTTACTTCTACAACACTTCCAAAGGTGGGCTAAAGACGCACCCTGTGAAGACCCCCTTCAATTTGGCTTCAAAAAGAATGTGGGAACAACAATTAACATTCTAACGGTCAACATCTTAAAATACAAAAGCCTGGCGGGTGGCACCCGTACCTACATGGCTTTTATTGACCTAAGACAAGCCTTTGACCAAGTTAACAGAGCGAGGCTATGGGCAAAGTTAAGGTCTCGGAATTGCCCGCATCTATTCTACATCCGATTATAGCACTACACACGGACACAAGGATCCAAGTGAGGCTTGACAACCAAGTTAAGCAGGGCTGCCCGTTGGCCCCGGCTTTATTTCTGAGCTTCATGGCGACTACAAAGAATCAGAAGCAAAGGTCAGATCATTCCCTCTGCATATTGGCCAAATGAAAATCTCGAGAATTATGTATGCGGATGGCATCACCATCACAGACCAAACAGCAATAGGCCTGCAGAGACAACTTAACAACTTCGCTGAATACATCAAGGCAAATGGTCTTGAAATAAACAAGCCCAAGACCAAAATCATGTTCTTTGGGAAAGGCAAAAGCGACTCATATGCATGGTTTTTGGAAGGTGAACACATCGGCACAGTCACAGAATTTAAATATCTGGGCATTGTGGTGGACAACTCGACAAGGGAGATTGCAATGCAAAAACATCTGCTGTCAAAAATAAAGAACTTAATATCGCAGGCTAAAGCGATAGATAGAAAATACGGTCGATTCTCCCTCATACCAATTGTGGACTTCTACAAGGCCAAGGTAGTTCCCACACTGATCTACGGAGCTGAAGCAATGCTTTCGTCCACACACCATCTGGACGAAACTTGAAAGCCAATACTGGAGAGAGGTCCTAAATCTACCAAACTCAACTCCATTGGTTTTGATCAGACGTGAAATGAGCCAACTCTCGCTTGCCTCGATAGTGGAAAGAAACAGCTTGATGTTGTTTAGGAAATTATTGCTGGAAAATCGCCCTGAGCTTTTGGAAGCTATAAATACAGAGGCAGAAGGTGGGTGCCTGTCTGTCCTGAACAGATGGTACAGAGACCAAGAAGAAAAGTTAGACTCTATTCAATGTTCCAAAAGGAGTTGACGGACAATCTGATGAAAATCCAAAATAAATTAAACGAGCTTCACTGGATACTTACTTTGGACCAGGCCGCTTCGTACAAGTTAACCTCGCACCTGCCACAGACGTTCCACAAACTACACGAATTACAAGCGTACGTGAAAAGATATCCAAACCGCAAGCTGAGGAATACTTTTATAAGAGCCCGCCTCAACTTACTCCATACGAACAAAATCTTGATGATACGAGGCCTGGCGAGCACAAACGTTTGCAGATTTTGCAATGACCCGGCTATGGTGGAAACGACCAAACACCTATTGTTAAGATGCCCAGAAGTAGAGGCTATAAGAGGTCCTTACTTGAAGGAGATATTATCTGCAGCCCACACTTTCGATGTAGAGACTTGGTGGGCGAGGCTAATTGGAGGTGGACGAACTACTTGGGTCACTGCCACAGCAAAAATTTTGGATACAATTCTGTCAACTATAGAAAAACGACCATAGGTAAACAATATTCAAATGGAAAGGATCCAACGCAAACGCAAAAACTTTTAAAAACCCTTTGGGTTAAACAAAGTATAAAAAAAAAAAAAAATATTCCTTTAGGTTTAGACTCCAATAATTCTGGCAACTCACCCTGTGCAGCCAAAAAGCTTTCAGGAATGTTCCCAGTCACTGTGTTACACCATATAGAGACCTCGTAGCACATAGAAGTGAATGCCTAGCACTAGAAATGTCCTTACTCCTTAACACCATTTTGTAATAGGCCTCAAACGAGGCAGGTCACAGACCCATGCTACTTGTGTTCCCCATTCACAGAGCCCAATTTCTACACTGCTTGTGAGCTCTGCTTGAGCCTTGTTCCCACAGATGTCCATTTCCCGTTTGTCCTCAGTATCGCCTTCAGGAATGTGCCCAACACAGAGCATGAGACAGTATCAGGCCCTGGCACGTGTATATTCATCTCCACTAAACTGCCATTGAGCCTCTAATCCCCACCCAGCCAGTACGGTGCTGGCCGCACATTACTAACTCGACCCCCACTCCCCTCGCTCTCTGATAAGCACCCGACCCCCAGGTCCTGACCTCCATAAAGTACCCACCAATGATCTAACGCCCACATGACTGTATCTTTCCCTAGCAGCAACACACGTCCCAAATAACATGAGATACCAAGAAGGGAAAATCACAGATCAATCCCCAGAGGGTAGACATCAGGTGCGTGGACTGCAGTGTCAATGGAGACCTGAGTGTATGGGTCAGCATGACTGTATCATATTCTCCCCTCTCCCTGGCACCCCTTTTCTGTGCCGCCCAGGTGCCTGCCATAATGAATGAATAGCATGTTTAGTTGTTTAGTTTAGCTAGGGAACAGTGTTTTTCATGCTTGCCCTGACCTTCAACACAAGGATGAGCCCAGCTGACCCACGTGGAGACAGATCGACAGAGAAGAACCAGCCAATTACTGCTTGGCATCCCCTATGGAGCAAGCCCATGTGTAGGGTGCCTCCAATCAGGAGCACCACAATGTCCCATATAGTGATGATGCTTTTTGTGCTTATAACCCCTTGTTTGATGATGTAAAACCAGAGCACTCTCGGACAGCAGAGTCCTTTGCTGGCATTTGTATTTTGTCCAAGTAAACCTTGTTATTCTTGCAAAAGCTATCTCTTGGCCTCTTTCCCTAGTGTGTTGTATTTACACTGGTGTGTGCGTATCGAGGTCTGTGCCTTCATTTGGTGACCCGAAGACATGATTCCTCAGCCCCCGTACTTGTGACGATATCCAGGTGGCCTCTGCAGAAGGGCCGTGCCTACTAACAGTGACCAGACCCTCAAAACGCATACGCAGCAGAAGTGGTCCTTGCGGGTGCCAGCTTTGCAGAAACCTGCCTGCTCGTTGGAGCCGAGTAAGGCCCCAGGGAGAGGCCCAGACCTGTTGTGGATTACCAGCGAACAGAAGCTTTCAGAAGAACATGGACACGTGAGTATAGATTGCAAGGAGTAACAATGTCTGGGAAGGGTATGGAGCGGTATGGTAGAGGGGGTCACACTATGAGCAAAAGTGGATGGATAACATGGACTTTTGAATGTTGACGTTTTCTATATTTTTGGCCGTTTTTTATTCATTTGCTAGTTTTTAAGTTATACAGAGGATATAAAGGAGGAAGGAAAGGGAGCCTCTCCGTCTGAAGAGAGAATGTGGCAGCCACAGTGCACTGCCCAACCAATGCAGGAAAATAAGGATAAGGAGAAACTTAGGAGCACTGTATAAGTAGAGGGCTCGGGAAAAAGTAGTGTTTTTTGTTTTATCTTGTTATTTTGGTTTGTTATTTTCAGTGTCATTTTTCATATGTATGGAGGAGGCCCAGGAGGGGCGGGTATGGTGTGACTGAGAAGTGGGGAGAAAGTGTGTAGGGTGTGAATGGGAATGATCTAAGGGGAAGAAAAACGTCAAAAATATGTTTGCCGATATAAAAACAATTTTGACAATATTGCTTAAAAGTACAGAGAAAATTGTAACGTGCATGTAATATGGGGTATTGATTGACACTACATGACTTGATAGTGTCGGCTGACGGGGAGAACACTGTGCAAATATTTTGGTGACACACACTGTAGCCAGACAATGACTATGGGGACAGACACACCACTAACCCACTTATGTAAGGCCTTACACCTGTACAGTGACAAAATCAAAAAATATCATGGGCAATGGGTGACGGAAACTAAAGGGGAGGGAATGCCCAACTCCTGGCCAGACGAGGGATCCTTCGATAAGTGTGCCTTAGACCATATGTCAACATACTAGATCACCAAATACAAGGAGAGGCCATTACTGAATCGATGAGAGATATTGGATTTGTGGAGGATATTTGAGGAGACAGAGGGCCCAGAGGTGGGAGGAGGGACGCCAGACAAGGAGACAGGGACCGACAAGGGGGAGGGCAAGAAGGGGGGAGAACCACCGAAGAAACGTTATCCATTACTAACTGAACTGGCGTATGGATACACAAACCTAACCTAAGTCTCTAAGGGAATGATGTTAGCAGACACAGGTATGACCCCGCCCCCTCCATATGCTGCACCCCCCACAGTATCCAACCACACAGGGGTAAGTGCTAGATACCTCAAAGTGGCATTATACACTACACACACACAGAATTAGCTAGATTATGTGCAGCTTGTAAACAAGCAAGGCCAGCAGAAGTTCTGATGCTGCCCCCAGGTACCCGTCCCATACCTCCCAGGGAGGAGTGGAAATCTGGGGATTTTTGTTTAGGATTGACAGCGCGCCTATAAGAGCAGTACATGTAGAAAGAGAAGGGGAGACAGATAGACTGGGGTACGAGAATGTAGGGTCGGCAAGGGGGCATGAGGAATATTGGAGCGATTTCGATGACACAGAGGAAAGGGCAGTGGAAGGGGATGAGGGACCACCCGCACCACACCAAGGGTAGAAAGCTTGTGGGAAGGAAGATTGAGGGAACAGTTTGGGTGAATAGCGTTAGCAAAGAAGAAGGGAAGTGGTCTGAAAACAGGGAAACTTAAAACAAAGTTGCACATGCCCCTAATTCAGAAAGGTGCAGGCCGCCCCCATTATGTCCTGTGGGCACAAATGGTCAAAAACAATCTTTTTAAGTCCCTCCCCCCACTGACTGCGGGGCAGGGAAATGGATTTATGCATTTGAGAAACACAAACCTGTGGTGCCCCTTGCACTAGGGGACAACAAAAGTCTGTTGGTATCAGCAGTGGTTGACCAAGCAGAATCCGGTGTGGGTGAAGGCGAGGTACCCGGGATTGACACTGAGTAACGATTCTCACGATGCAGCATCGTTCAATAATATCAGAGCACAGGCCTGGGATGCACTGCAGACGACCTTCCCAGACACCCCCGAATTTACAATCAATAATGCAATGCACAGTGGGGGATGAGGAAGATGCTGCGCAGTACATTCTTTGGGTTCATGAGCTGTGGAGGGCAGAGACGGGCAGCGCTTGGGATCAATCAACATTCTTGTGTTACTTTATTGTGAAACGTGGGCTCCCAGAGGAAGTGCAGAAGGCCCTGGATAAGATAGCAGGGGTGGTAGCAAAGGGCCGGCCTGAGATTCAAAGAGTCATAGTACACCACTGTAGGAGGATCAAAGAACGTAAAAAAGAAACTGTTCAAAACGACAGGCAGAAGAAGTGAAACTAGTTCAAAATAAACCAGTGAAAGTAGCTGCGGTATCAGTAGCACTTCCCTCCGAACAGACGGGAGAAGAGGGGTGTGCCACTATCACCACACAGGCAAGGATGGCAGTGGTGTGGGCAGATAATGGACAAGGACAGTGGGGAGGAAATTAACAATATGCAGGACCCCAATGGCAAGGAGGGCAATCAAGAGGACGAGGTGGGTTCTGAGGGCAAAGAGGAGGGGGTTTCGGAGGACAAGGATAGAGAGGGGCGGCAAGGACAGTGCTGGTCATGCAGAAGGTGGGGTCACTTTGCAGTGAATGCCATAGTAGACCGGGAGGGAACTACAGCTATAATCAACAACCCTACAGAGGGCCCCACCGCGGGAGCCCACAGGGACCTATCCAGGGGTCAACAATGATTTAATACGAAATACACCAAGCAAACACTCAGTTAACTCCCCAGGTCCCAGGCCCATATCTCCATCCACCAGAACAACAGGCCATGCAACAACCCCAGTGCCGTCCCAATGCACAGGCCGAGGGAAGCCGGCACCCTTTCGCCACTGCACCCAACGATGCTGCTGCCCCCTACCAAGGTGCGACACTTGTGGGAGGGAATCCATTTTTGTTCTCAGGTACAGACACCTATCCTGACTAGGACAGTCCACAGGGAGAACTTGCGTGTCCAGTACTATCAATGACCTTGCATCCAGAAGAGGAACCTCTGGTGGGGGCACAGATAGGAAATAACCAATTCATCTTCATGGTGGACTCGGGGCTGGGAAAGTCATGCATATTTAGATGTCGAAATTGTAGGGAAAATTGTTAAAGCACCACTCCTCTACTACAACACCTCCCCAGTCAATTTACTGGGTTCAAGATTTGCTCAGCAAACTAAACATGACAATATCATTCACAGAAAGAAGAATTGTCTGTGCAACTCTGGGCATGTGCTCCCTCTGGGCCATGCTAGTGATACACGCAGTGGCCAATGATATGGTAGTGAGAGGGATATCTGTGAACCCAGATATGTTCATTTATGGTATTAGTGTGCTTGCCAGATTAGTACCCCAGATTACCAGAAAGAGTTGAGGGTACCTGTTGATTTGGTTTTCCGACCTGTAGCACTCCCTGAGGTAGTTGCTGGCACTATCTTGTCCTTAGATTTGGAGGGGTTACTGGTGTCTGTAAAAAGAATTGTGGTATTGGGAACTGATCTCCATGGGTGCTAATGGTGCACAGTGTTATGTATTGATCCCAACATACCGTTGAGTGAACTCACAGATGAGGATCTCTATGATGATGGAAACAACGATGCAGAAATAATATTGGAGATTTGTATACCATGTGAAATTATGGTGCAATATCGGAAGGTACAGAGCACCCTCATGGCAATTGTTGGGGGTCCTCCCCTTTCTGTGAAATTGATCTACCACAGATTCTCCCACACTTATTGACCACAAACCCACATGATGTAGGGATGCTAAAAGACGTGACCCCAGTAAGAATAACACTGAAACCAGGCGCAGTGTTACCCAGGATAAAACAGTATCCCCTGTCCAGAGAAGCAGAAGAAGGGATTCCGGAAATGTTACAGGCCATGTTACATCAAGGGATTATTGGGCCTTCCATATCACCATGCAATACTGCTATATCTCCAACCAGGAAAGCCAAAGGGGGTAGTTGGAGGATGATCCAGGGCCTGCACCCTCTTAATGATATTGTACAAAAGGAGTTTTCTCTCGTTCCCAACCCGGTCTCTATCCTGTGTAGCATCCCGAAACAGGCCACCCATTTTACAGTAGTGGACCTGAAAAATGCATTTTTCTCATTGCCACTTGCCTGAGGATCAAAGTATCTGACAGCCTTTAACCTGGGTGGGAAGTGATATGAACACCGTCGCTTGCCCCAGGGGTACTGTGAAAGCCCCAGCATCTTTAACAGAATTTTAAACGAACATTCAGGTTCCCAGCATGTTCATACAATATGTACACGACCTACTGGTCTGCAGTGACAGTGAGCAGAGCTGTTGCAGGGACTCCATTGCCTTACTCCAATGACTAGCCCAGAAAGGATACAAGGTAGATAAAAAACAAACTCCAGTACTGTTTACCCAAAGTGCTCTACCTAGGGCAACTCATCTCCAAAGATAGCAAGAGAATAAGACCGGATAGAACTGCCACAGTGCATGCAGAGGTCAGTGGTGACGCCTCGCTTGGGCCTTATGGGCATGTGAGGTTGCTGCCCATGAGCACAGCCTCCATGGGCACGTATGAGTCTCAATCCTTACACTCTCCCCCGTTGGGTCCCATGCGGCCTGCACCCCCCGGATGCCGCTGTACAATGATGTTGTGATTGGCTCTGCCTGCCTGGGGTGAGCAATAAGGCCAGCTACACTCCCCCTACCTGGGTGGAGGTGGAAGAGTTCTGGACTGGCCAGCCACGGCACGGCGGGATCCCCCACCGCATTGGGATGTTTTCATGTGGATGCAGTCCCTGTGAGCATGTGAGGGCTGTTAATGCTATCTCTGGAGCGTTAATTGTATCACGCCTGACTCAGGAGCCGGATACAGTCGTGTGACTCACCCACCGTTCAGCTGCTGGGCCTTCCGCTGCATCCCCTTCAAGGATTAAGGTAGGATCGCCAGTGCCAGCCGCCGGCCATCCCACCCCGCAGCTCAGCGGCGGGTGTCCACAGGCAGGCGCATCCGTAGGGACACAGGTCGCTCCAGTGAAATGCCGGATTTGTTGTATGTAGCCGGTACTCAAGCCCCGTAAGGTTGGGGTCCGGACTGTGCAGAGCTCTTCAGCTGTAATCCGTGCTCCCCGGCTCGTCGGAACAGACTCATCCCGCCACCATGGAAGCTAGGATTGGCCGCAGTAGCAAACAGCAGTGCAGCAAAATGGAGTAGCTCAAGGAGTTGCAGACTCAGTCAGCTGGTGCACAGCTCCTTTATCTTCCTCATGAGCCATTGCTGAAATGTTCGGCAGGCATGCCGAAGGATCTCGGTCCACAGGATTTTTGTTGGAGCCAGAGGTTCCTTATTAGGTGGCCATTTTCTGGCTGCTCAACAGCACTCCACTGGTTTCCATTTTCAATGAATCTATCCACATATCTTTCTTGGTGGCCATATAGCATTGTATTAGGGTCAAATGTACTCTGTGCCCCTAGTGTCTGGTATGGGCCATTGTACATTTGATTTTGATTGTTATTTAGGACTGACATATAGTGGAGAAATCCCACACTGGGAGAATTACCCAAATATCTAGTGCTAATGTAAGAATCCCTATTGCTGGGATCAACTGATTGAAACATAGGAGTTTGGGGTGATGTCCTCAGTGGAGGCATGCCCCTTTGACGAGGTGTCATGTTGTTTCTTGCCTGAGTTTGGGTTGATTCTAGCGGCATCTTTACAGATTGTACCTCCTAAACCGCTGTGTGGGTTCTTTGGTTTTGACTCCTTATTCTTAGGTCCTTCCTCTCTCTGACCAAACATCACTTCAAGTAGTTTGGTCTCCTGTTCTATAACCCATTCTAGTGGGTTTTCCCTGTCAAATTTACAAATTAACCTGGATACAATTTCTTTTTGGAGTCCATAAAAGTATGCAGTCTTACATTCTACAGAGTTAGGGTTAAAGGCCACATCAAAGTGTGAAAATGCTCTTTTCAAATTTTGGAGGTATTGGCAAGGGGACATATCTGGCTTCGCCATCATATATAAGCTGCTATTTTGACATCCTGTAAAGACTGATAAGGTGAGAATTGATGTCTAACATCTTTCTCAAAGTCCGCCCATGACAAATGTTCCTGTTCATTGAGACCACGAATGACACTAGCAGCTGCTGAATCCAGGGTTAGGCGAAAATACTGTCTATATTGTTCCCTAGGTATCTGGAGGGCTTTAAATATATTGTGAATGGTTTATAAATAGTCTTGCATGCAGCAATCGCCTCCCTTTTGAATGGTTTAATCAAAGTCTTGATAGACTTCATAATTTGTACAGGATTACATGGTGAATTCTGGTGTGTGTCATTTTGTCACTCATTTCTGTTCTCTTTTGTGCAGGAATGCGTGTGAATATTTTCCGGTGATCCAGACTTCACCATTGGGTTCTAACCAGGTCTGGCCACAGGAACAGCTGTTGGTACATTGTTTCCTTGGCCATAACTGTGATTGAGTTCGATTCCATTGAATGTAGTACTTTGTTGCCTTTCCTGAGACTTGAGACTAAATATTTGCTGTTCTAAGTTCTTACATTGTCTATGAAGTTGTTTTACCTCATGACAGAGATCAGAATTCTCATCCCTGACCTTATTGATTATTGCTTGCAATTCATTGATTTGTGTCTGATACTGATTAAGTGCATTGTCCTTTTTGTCATTTTCTTCCAGTAATTTAAATATCTCCTGTTCCATAGCATGGAATTCTCTATCCCCCTATTATCTTTTCTAAGGTTTTATTTCTGAAATAGCAACGTCTTTGTCTTGTGTTATTTCATCTAAAATTGCTTTTAAGTGTGTTCATTCTTGTTCACTCTCATTAAATTGTTTCTCTCTGAGCCAATTGAGTAGCCATATTGCTGCATTTAGCTTGACATTCCATGTCTAGCTCCCTCTGTTTTAATTCTGCTTTTAACTACTGCACCTGATCACATTCATTGTCCAAACTACATTGTAACTTGCTAATAACTTGTTAATAACTTCACAGTCATTCCCTTGCATCTTTATGGACTTGTGCAGCAGGAACCACAATTTTGCGCATAATCTGATGATGCAGTTTTTCTCATCCTTGCGTTCTGGACCACACCTGCACAATGCTTCCTTCATCAAAAATGTTTCAAATGTCTCCCGTTCTACCTCTGTGGTAATTTTGTCTTTCCATATTGTTGCATTTTCTGAGGACGAAACTGCATGAGCATAAAGCTTTGCCTCAAGATAGTTTGCGAATTCAGAAAACTCAGCCTGGATTTGGGACATGGGGACACTATTACCAATGGCACTATAAGGAGAGTCAGATTAGCACAAACTACTGCGCTACCTCACAGCACTAATTCAATTAATGAGTGCACAATATGTTTATGCTTTAGAATGCAAAGCCACGCCCAGTAACTGTTTTAAAGTTTCCCGATGGCAACGCACCAAATATGTTGGATATATATTTTGGAGTTATATCTATTACTTTGTGGTATTTTTTTATTATGGTGGTATTTGCTGATATTTTATAATACTTGGCAATATATTGCGGTAACTTTTTTGAGTATTCTTATAGTGGTGAGACTTATTTCCGAATATTGCCTAATGATTTTTACTAGGGTCACTAACAACAAACAAAATACTGGACTTGTTTCACTATGCATAGATGGCTCATGCCCTCCTGTGGTACCTTATGTACAATACCACACTACGCCCTTTTGTTTCAACAATTATAAAGCATGCAATTGAAATACTGCACATTCATTAAATCTCTCTAGATAAACAGCTCATGGTGGCTTCTTTACTTTGAGATATTTCTTACTTATTTGTCTCCCTAAACATGTAAGATGAAATGGACTGAATGCAGAATAAATTTAATGAGACTAAGTTACTTTTGAATCTGTCTCTTTTTGTCATAAAATAAAAATATGCAAGTTACACAGAATGGCACTTATGCCCACATTGTATTTTATATCTTCTGACAATAGCTTTCAGCGCTTTATCTGTACAGAGTCTTTGGCCTTCTTAAATTTGGCAAGAGAATGCACTTTTTTAAAAAACACAGTACGACTTTGAGAAATATAAACACAGGATTACAAGCACCAAAAAATAGACAGCACCTAAAATTAAGTGAACTACTTGACTTACACTACTTGATCTCATTCATAACAGCAGCCTCTCACTTAACTTCATATTTACCTAGATTTGTTAGCTGTATTTCTGATTCATTTTGGCATGGAAATGTCCCCAATCTTTCCGCCTGCCTCGCACAGGGTCAATCCAAATGGGAACAGCTTCAACCATCAGACAGCTTGCCAGCACTAAATTCCATCTGATGAGCCATCCCTCCGCTCCTTCGTCTCCCAGTGCCCGAAGATGAATGAATGATGGTCTGTCTCAAAACCCTTTTTGACAAACCCCTTTATTAATCAAGGAAAACACCTCCCCTTGAGCAGATCATTCCACTGAAATGGCACGTGATTTTATTGCAGGAGAGCAAAAGATACATCTTTCTTGCGCTTCCTGCCCTAATGCAATGCCCTGTTTTCAGTAGAACGGATCTTCACTTTTTTCTGTTGATCACCCAGTGCAGATTGAGCTTGCACGTTTACATTTCCATTTCCAGAGCATCATGCATTTTCCCAATCAGCATTCCGCTTATTTCATCATGGACTAATTTTCACTAAATGTTATTAAGGGATTCAGTTACATGTTAGCTGGGGTTGGGTTAATTAGTATGATACTTTATATTAGTATTATATTTAGTTCATTGAGACATCATCCTGAAGCAAAGTGCAACTTCAATCATGTGCTCTGTGCGTTGGCATCTGTTTAATTCTGCCTGAGACTCACACTCTTGAGTCCAGTAACGAGTTTCACACCCTGGGCCTGTAGGGTATTTTGTGTAAATTTGGGGCCTAGCGGTATTTACTTACCGCCAAAAACAAAGGTAATTTAGAAATAACTACTCCTTGCATTTAGATTGGGTTTGGCTTTATGTTGGTATAGTGATGATGCATTATTTCAGTACACAAATACATTTTGTTGGTATGCATTTTGTTGTGGTATAGTGATGAGCATAGCTTTCTTTTTTATTTGTGGCCCTAATATACAAAACCCCCTTCTTCTTGTTTGGTCTGTTTGTGTGATCACTAGAGAGGCCTTGGGCCTACATTATTCAGAAACACCACATTTTCATATAGATTGCCACCTACAGCTGTTATCACTGATTTATCTACACCAGTGAGCTATGTTTCCATAAATTATTCACAATAACATGTGGTATTATCACTAATTTATTTACATTAGTGAGACTGTTTCCATAGAGTATTCACAGTAACATGTGGTATTATCACTAATTTATTTACATTAGTGAGACTATGTTTCCATAGGCCTCTCTCTGCTGAGTCATATACGCTCAGCAGACTATTGCATTATATTCCACTCAGAAGCCACACACACATACCCTCAGTGGAATCACACACACAACTATTTATAATGGCTTATGACATTGCTTCATCTGTATAGAAAGCTTGGCACATTAAACATCATTCCCTCCCCTACACAGTATTTTCTTATTCCTTTATTTTTAGAGGCACCAAATGAAGAACAGAAGCAAGAACACTCTTAGGCAGACTGTGTGTTATCACAATTTCATTTCAAAATGATACATTACCATTCTGGTGAGACAATCCTTTTATGAAATAAACATAAGAGAAACAAATGCAATAATACCACAAATTTCATTTTACATTTTCAACAAGAACAAGAAAGATTACATCATTTGTCTTGCAACATTATAACGTGGCAGTTAAACACAGGAGAATTCCCTATTGCTACACTGCCTGCCTAATAGTAGATAATTTGTCTGGCAGTCACAGCAATCTCACTCCACTTGTATATTTACCAGCTATTTGTCGCTCTCCCACACGCGATCTCCCTTGGCTAGCCGCCTTCGATGAATGAGCCCAGGGTTTTCTTTGTGTTTGAAGTTTGAAGTTTGAAGTGCACAGCGAGAACACAGAATTCTCAAGCTGGTGCCAAGTGACTAGGAAACCCCAGTCTCTGAAGGTCAACAATGCAACTGGGACGACCCCTCCCAGCAGCCCAGCCAGGCGATCTCACAGCAGTTCAGCCAAGTGACTTCACTGTAGCTCCGCAAAATGTCTTCTCCCTGTAATTCTGTCAGAGCTATTCCAAAAAACCTCTGTTACCTCCCCTAAGTTTACGTAGCACCAATCAAAATTCATAGTATCGCCTCCTCCTTCCTCAACAATAGCTCACTTTTACAGAAAGCAACTGTATCTAACTGATTTCCTGGTATTCGAATTTTGCTTCCTGCAAAGACAGTGAACAGGGCAAAGAAAAATTGCACGTTTAAAATGAATCTCAGCCTGCCTCATTTTGCACATGGAGAACACATTATAATGTTAAGGAGTTAGAATCGTGTTAGTATTTGTTAGTTAAGTTAATTAATCAAGTATCTAATGTGTCTCCTGTAAGTGAGGCATTTCAAGTGAAAAAAATGGTGTGCTTTTAAATAGGTATTAAGCAAAAAAAATGGTGTGCTTTTAAAATAGATAGCACATGCAGTGGCTCTGCACTCCAAAACACGCTAAATTATACTACATACCCCCTCCTTTTTCTGAGAATTTGGCCATGGTCCAAGCCATAATTGGAAGAAACCCAACTTGCTCCCTTTCTTCTTTTAAAATGTATCAATCCAACAAAATGAATATTCATATGTGAAAAATGAAATTTGAAAAATCACTTCAATCATCATAATATCAAAATTAATCTCTGAGTCCATCAGTTCTTATAAAATATTTTACATATTTCTTCCCAATGGAAGTGTCCATAGTCCACTGTCTTACTTTTATACTTGAAGTCAATCACCAAACAATAAAATAAAAACATAGTTAAAATAAATAATTAACATAACCGATTAAAATAATTAATTAAAATAATAAATATGTGGAACTCCATACTCCAGGAGACTTGTCTGCCTCTGATATGTCCCGACCAGCGATGTCATATCATTTGGTTCATTTGGGTACTCTTTCATCCTGGCACTCTTGGATCCTTTTTCCATAGGAGTCATTTCTTTTTGGCATTCCGGTTACTTTGTCTTCACCCCCACCCGGAGGCAGACATCATTTGATCTTCATCCAGGGAACTCTAGGACTCCATCATCTTCCGTGTCCTCCAGCCCTGGAACCTACAACTAAATGTATGTTAATATTCTAAATCAAATAGAAAATAAACAAATTAAGTACATAGCACAATACTAACTTCACCCTTTTGGCAAAAATAAAGTTATATATATCCATGCACTCCATAAATCATTTTGCCCTCTTCCTCTCGCTTTCTGAAATTAAGCACATGTTAAAGAGAAAACAAACATACATAAAATACCATTCAACATTTAATACATTTTCATTTTGCAAACCAACTAATTTCAGCTTCCATTTTTTTTTGTTTTTGTTATTTTATTTTGTTTTTATATATACATATGTAATAATCAATCACCTCTACTTTTACTTTTCTGTCATTGTTCTATGAATAGACTCATGTATCTCTTTTGATGTATTTAAGGTGCTCTATCTCTTTCTACACACTCAAGCCTTTTAATTTCGTGTCTGGGGTGCCAGGGTTTAATTTGGTTTACATGAACAAACTGTTCTGTTGCTGTTCCACCTTCAGTTTTCAAAATTCTATAAACCACAGGAGAGACCTAATCTATAATTCGAAATGGCCCCTGCCAGGCTGCTAGAAATTTGGAATTTTTCTGTTTACCTTTTCCAAAATTAAATTTATAAACCTCATCGCCTACACAATACTCTTTCACTGATGTCTTTTTATCATAATATGACTTTGCACTGTCAGCAGCTCTTTTTATATTTTGCTGCACAAAAGCAAATGCATGTTGTAAATGCTTCCTCAGTTCATCAATGTATTCATGAACTGTTGATGCGCTCACAAGTGTCTGCTCATGTGTTCTGTATAGCAGGTGTTGTGGTAATACCATTTTCCTACCTGTCAAAACCTCATGTGGGCTAACACCTGTTGCTTTGGCAGGACTAGATCTGATTGCCATTAGAACCAAAGGTAAATGTAAATCCCAGCTGGAACCTGCTTCTGCCACAAACTTCTTTAATATGTCCACAACAGACCTATTACAGTGTTCAACTCCCCCAGAAGAAGCAGCTTGATATGCAATGTGTAATTTTCTTTTTACTCCCAGTATTTGCCATACCTTACTCATTAGAGCGCTTGTGAAATGACTTCCTCTGTCTGATTCTATTCTTTGTGGTAATCCAAACCTTGAAAATATATGATTCGCTGCTGTTTGCACACTACAATCTGGTGCAGGGACACACACAATCCATTTTGACATCAAACACACCACATTCAAAATATAACGGTTTCCCTGGCTCGACCTCTTTACAGGCCCTACATAGTCTATTTGCAAATCTGACCACAGAAGAGTTAATCCTCTTTTCATTAATGGGGCGGGCTCTATGCATTGGTGAAGCAGGTTTAAATTGGGCACATACTAGACATCCTCTAGTATATAATTCCACATCTTGGGACATATGTGGCCAGTAAGCATAATCTTTTAGTATTTCCAATGTTTTTTGTGAACCTCTGTGGCCTGCAGTTATTGCATCATGTGCATGGTTTAGCATTAACCCTCTGAATGAAAGGGTTACCACCCACTGTATCTGTCCTGTTTTGGACTCTCTAATCATGAGTCCATCCTGTAGTCTAATTTGTTTTTTATTCTTTAATAGCACCCTCAACTCTTCTTTTCCCATACAATCATTTTCTGTTAAAGGGTTTTGTTCAGGATCTATCAAATGATTATAATAGATTCCCAAAATGTGATCATCTTTTTGTGCCCCAATCAGCTCTTGGTCTGGTGTATCATAACTCCATTGTGCCACTGGTTGATCTACCTCCTTTGGTGCTTTAGAACGTGTTACTGCATCAATTTGTATTTCACCAAGTAAATGTTCAATAGGTAGCAATTCTCCCATCACTGCCCCAATTTTAGCCTGGTGATCTTCCTTATCATTTCCCTCCTTATCCTCTCCAGGAGTTTTTAAATGCCCACGAATTTTCCTCCAGTATATTGGTAAATCATTCTCTGACACCAATTTGTCTATGGCTTGTATCATTTTTCCATGTTTAAGTGGCTTTTTGTTGTATGTAATCATGCCTCTCGCTTTCCAGCCAGGTAAATATTCCACAAAGCTATTTCGTGCATAGTCAGAATCAGTCACCAGGACAATTTCACTAAATTTATTATCAACTGCAGTAGCAATTGCTTTATAAATGGCGCCAATTCTGCTACTTGACTGCTCCCAGTTCCAATTCTCATCCCTATACTGGGGACGCCTTCACATTTCAACCAGACATTTCCTATTCCTGACACCAAATGTTTATTACTGCCATTTTCAATGTGAAAAGCACAACCATCAACATGTACAGTTGGCAAATCCTTGCATGTCTTCATCAAAAGCTTTGTGTGGTGATTGCCTAAAATCCTGTAAACTAGATTCCACTTCTACTTCGTTTGATACATGTTCAGCTGCACAGTCATGTAGATCTGCTAAACCTTGAGCAACTGGGCTTTTTTTATTTTGGCCATATCTCACTTCTACAGGAAAACCTTGTAATGCTAGTGTCCATGAAGTGATTCTGGACTGTGCTAGGTTACCTGACCTGATTCTTTTACTCTCTGAAAACTGCAATGGTTGATGATTGGTCTCAATAATTACCTTTTCTCCCTGAACAATGGGGCGGAAATGCTGTAGCGCCCACACAGTGGTCAAAAGGGCCTTTTCACATTCACTGAATTTAATTTCAATTTGGGAAAACGCCTTACTTGCATAGGCAATGGTTTTGTGATTCAAATCATGTTTTTGTGATGGCACTGCTGACATACACTGTTCAGAGAAACCTATTTCTATAAAGAAATCCCTATCCTTTATGGGGTATACTAAACATGGTGCCTTTACAAGACATTCCTTTAATTTAGCCACTGCCTCAGACTGCTATTTTTCCCATTTCCAGGGTGTATTCAGCTTTAACAGCTTACTTAATGGTTGAGTAATTTCAGCATAATTTTCAATGATCTTCCTGTTATAGCCCGTCATTCCTAATAAACTTTTTACCCCTTTCACATTTTTAGGGTCTTTTAGTTTTTGTATAGCCTCCACTTTCTTCTTTTGTGGGTTTAATCCATGTTCAGTCTCTTCATGGCCTAGAAAATTCACCTTTTTCTTGCACCATTGTGCCTTTTGTAAAGATACTTTGGCGCCTGATTTCTGCAATTGGCCAAGAACATGTCTTATTTCATCAAAATGGTTTTTCAAGCTTTACTTTTTTTATCAGTACATCATCCACATAAACTATGGTGCCTCTTTCCGCTGCATCAGGCATGGCCTTTCTCAAAAATATTCCAAATTCACTCCCACTATTGACATACCCAAATGGAACTCTAACCCATGCATATTGCATCTTATCAAATGAAAATGAAAATAAATTCTGAATCTCCTCTGCCAATGGCACGCACCAATATCCAGAGGTGAGATCTAACATGGTAAACACTTTTGAACTATGTACCTGAGCACGGCCCTGATCAATGATTGGCAGTGGCCATCTGGATACTGGCACTCTTTTATTTAACTCTCTCAAATCTGCACATAGTCGCCATTGACCATTTGGCTTCAACACACGTGCAATAGGTGCGTTGGATGTGCTATGAATGGGCCTGATGATTCCCTGAGACTCCAAATTTTTAATATTCTCTGCCAATGACTCTAAACATGCCAGTGGTAATCTATACTGACGCACAAATACTGGGCTTGTGCTACACCCTTCCGGTAGCGTGGCCACATGTAAATCAGTTAGACCGCAATCATAAGCATCTTTTGCATATACATCTTTAAACTCCATAAATATCTTCCGCAGTTAATTTCTATCCTCATCGCTGTCACATGCATCCCGCTGATAAAATCTGCTCCTCTACCATTTTGGAAAATTCTGGAAACTGTTCTGGAAGGGGAATCTCGGCGCTTTCCTCTAACTGTGTGGCTATGTCTCTCTGTAAAGCTGCCACTTTTAAATGTTTTGGCGTATCAGCTTCCACTTGAATGGGCTGTTTCATTTTCATGTAAGTTAAATGTTATGCAATCCTCTTGATGACAGCACACTGTCTCATTTGAATCATAAGGGTACACAGAATGAATTTCAAATATTCCTTTGGGCTGAGAATTCAGGTGTTCTGGCAACTCACCCTTGGCATCTACATACTTTTCAGGTATATTTCCAATCACCATGTTATTCAGATCTGCAGTATAATGTGATTTTTGAATGGCCATTCCTAATTAGGAGTTTTCCTCTAAATGAATATCGTGACAACCTTTATTATTCACCATGATTTTTACAGACCCTTCACCAATATCTACCAATGGAATGTATTCATAATCCAGGCCTTACTGTTTTATGGATTCATTCAGACACACAAATGCATCAGAATCTTTCATCTGCTGTCCATTTTTGCATTTCAGTGTTATTGCAACCTGTTTGGTGAATGCAGGGATAATAGTATCCTCCCTCAGCTGTAATTCAATTGCATATGGGACCAGTTGTGCGCAATGATAAACCCTTCTTTTGTCTTCAAATTCAGGTGCAGGCCCACCTAGGCGTGACCATATTTTTTTTATTAAGGACATCTAACACCATACACATTCTGTGCATGATATCATTGCCCATGTAAAAGTCATTTTGTGTTCCACTCACTATCCATACATTATGGTAAATTGTTTTCTGCCCAATGCTAATTTTAAGCATGCATCTTCCTGCAATTCGGTTTTCAAAGTCTGGACTGTCCAAACCAGAGACAAATTGGTTTTTAATTCTAAATTTCGGGATCTCCTCCCTCTCCATTATTTTTTGCAATAATTTCTCATTAATTAAGCTCCTTTCCTGTTCAAGCACTAAAGTGGATTTTATTGTTTTAGAATAGTCATTTATACCAATGTGAACCCATGGTTGCTCATCTTCCATGTGTATTTCAGCAAGAGTGGTGAGGTGTTTTTCTGCATCTGTTTTAGGAACAGTATTCTGTTTGCATGTTTTCTCTTTTAAATAAAAGCGTAATGTGTGCTCATCTATGGCAGTTTGCCATCTTTTCCTTGGGTCCAAGTATATCTGTACAGATTGTTTCTCATCTTCACTCTGCATTTTATCTTGGCACATCAAAATGACAGTGACGCTAGGTATACAGCTATTCTGGAGATATACCTCTACTGCATCATTTGTTTTGGCAACGGTGTGACATTCATTTATATTGCTGTTTTTTTGATTTTATTTTCTTAGGTCTCAATGGTTTTTTGGTTAAGGACCACAGTACTCCATTCACCCCATCTATGAGAGGAGACTATCTTTTCAGGCAATCTGTTCCCATCAGAAATGGAATATCACAAATGGATGTGACCAATACCTCCTGTTTCATTCTGTGTTTACCTATCTTTATGTCAACCTCGGTGACGCCTATAATAGGCACCTCCTCCCCGTTAAAATTATGCACTGGGCCTTGATTTTCCTTCACTGTGATCTGATTCTGTGGGGATCTCCCTTCATTGATACTATTTACCAATTCTTTAGACATAATTGGGGCCTGTGCGCCAGTGTCAATCATTGCAAATGTATTGCATTTTTCTTCTACAGTGATGGGAGCATAATACCTGTCTTCAACTTCCTCTAACACACATAAGAAGTGCAAATTCTTACTGATTTCAGGGCTCACCTTTCTCAGGCCTTTTTCACTTTTGGCTAAGCACATTGGTAAATGGAAAGACATTTTTCCCTCCTTTTTGCCCATTTCTGTGTGAGAGACTTTATTCATTTCCCCATGTTCAGAGGTTTTTTGGAGTGTGGCCACCGTTCGCCCATCCATCCAGGTATCACCAGAGACCACATTACAACCCTCCAACTGAACATGTGTAACATCACTTGGCAATTTGTCATAGTCTAATTCTGTGCATTTGTGATCATTTAGTGTAGTACCAGCCCTTTTAACCTCCTCAAAAATGTCGCTCAAAGAATTCTTCATGTGATTGACATGTACCCTCCTTTTGAGTATTTATTTTTACTGCCTGTGTTTGGTTATTGTTCTGATTGCCCAGGGAAGGAGTTATAGCATCACCACTTACTCCCTGTTCACTGGTATTCCCCATGCATGAGTAATTTTTCTTAAATCTGTATCTTTGTTCTTTTGGAATTTCAGGTTTCCATTTCCATTTGTACAAATCTCCAATGTCTGATTTAGCTCTAGGTTAAACCGAACTTCTTTCATAAGGGTCTTTGCACTTTCTGTCACATTTACTGGTATCCTTATTTTTTAATCTTTATAAATCTCAGTGTCATTATGGAAAATCACATCAGAACAATGTGTTTTATTGACACTGCAGGCATCATAAGTACTTAGTCACTTTTCAGAAACCCCCCGGTCATTGCTAGGGCCTTCTGCCCCCTCCTTGGATGACTGTTTGAGTGCTGTACAGAGCTTTCCTATTTGCTCAGCTAACATTTTCACTTGGGCCTCGAGACACTGGAACCTTTCCATCTCTCTAGAATCCTCTCTCTGTGGCTTAGATCGATATTGGTTGTTTTCCCCCTGATTGGATCTATTCTGGTACCTCTCAGGAGGATGATTTCTATTGGGATGGTTCCTGAACTCTTGATTCATTTGTGGAGGGGAGCAGGGTGCACCCATCCTTTGGTTGTAGTCCCCTGGTGGGGAATCATTGTACTGACATGGAGTGTAGTTCATGTTCTGCCTCATGTCCTGTCTCTCAGGTTGTGGGTTCTGGCCCCTATGTTGATTCCCGTTATCAGCAAATCGATCCACATATCGGGGTCTATCCTGATTACCATATATCATGGCATTGGGATCAAATCTGCTCTGTGGCCCCAATGTCTGGTAGGGACCATCATTTCTTTGATCCGGATTTTGGCTCTGGTTATTGTTCATACCTGACATATCAGGCCGATAGCCTGCCCGGGGCCTATCTCCTAAGTACCTGGGGCTGATGTAGCTCTCCCTATTACTAGGATCATGTGATTGAAACATGGTGCAGGGTGTGATGACCTTTGTTGATTACCCCTTTGTTCAGGTGCCAAATTATTTTTTCTTGGACTTTGAGCAGACAAGGGACCTTTTGGCTGACCTGATTTCCATCACTGTTGCTGAAGGTTCTTTAGATTTTGGTCTGGGGTCTTTTATTTTATCACTTTCTCTACCCTGACAATAAAGTACTTCATATAGTTTTGTGCTTTGGTGTACAATCCATTCAAGGGACTTGTCACGGTCAAATTCACGGACCAGTTGTGATATACAGGGTAATTCATAGAAATTCGCACAAAAGTGGCACACGCGGCTGGCGCACAGCGTCCCCGTGCGATACACTGCGCCAGCCGCGTGCGAAAATCCTTTTCATCGCACAGCGTATTCATGGATTTTAGCCTCCAAAACCAGCCGTGGCGCAGAGTGGCACAGCGACCCTGCAGCAGCGCCAGTTACGCCCCCAAGAACGCCCTTGCACAAGGAAAAGCCTTGAAAATTCCAAAATCATTGCAAAGGGCTGCGCTAACCCTGGACCAGTTCACAGGGCTGCCAAACAGCAAACGCCAAGTGGAGAAGGTGTATTTCAGTGGTTCTCGGGAAGTTTCACACGCGATTGTCCTAGGTACGTGTACATCAGGGGTGCGTGGGAAGTAACGCACGCGATTCCATCAGGGCACGTGTATTCCAAGGGTGCGCGGGAAGTATCACACGCAAAAACAGCAGGGTACATGCATTTCAGGGGTGCGCGGGAAGTATCACACGCGATTCCATCACGGTACGTGTATTCCAGGGGTGCGCAGGAAGTATCACACGCAAAAGCAGCAGGGTATGTGCATTTCAGGGGTGCGCAGGAAGTATCTCACGCGATTCACAGGCCCTAGATACTCTTTTAGGATTGTAACTGATCGGTGCAAGTGATTCACGGACGGGAATGGTGGCAGCGATCGTTTCTTGTGTTTTGAGCTCCTTTTTGGCGTTTTAAGCGCGTTTCTCACGCTTAGCCCAAAATGGTGGCCTGGCTCCCAAAATGGCCAGACCACGAGGCTCCTTTGTCCTGTCTGCTGACCGTCTTGCTCCCTTCACCTTCCCCAGGTCGAGCCGACCTGGGGCCTACCTTATTTGGGCATGTACTTTCCCGCGAAAAACACGGATGCTTTCACGGGCTTCTACATGCCTGGTGTGTGCCTCCAGGATGTGGGCTGGGATGTCTGGTCCCAATACACATCCTGGGTGCCAGAGAGTCTAGGGTGGTGTGAATGCCTGGGACCACCGTGGTCCGTGTTAGGTCCACGTATGGTGTGAGTGTTGATGAGCGGATCTCCCATTGGGTCCCCTCCGTTTTGGTGCGAAGGGAACCGTGGATAAGAGGGGGCTGGAAACACCACTACCATGTCGATCTCCTGAGTTCTCACGAACGAAGGAATACAGGAGCCAAGTATCCTGCAACCAAGAGGCTGAACCGAGGAATCGCTGGTGACCCGCTGAAGGACTGCTCCTCTGCACTGCTGTCGCCTTGTGAAACCCTTTTTACCTTTGATCGAACCAGAAGGCCTGTACTGGTACTTCGACCCTTGGAATAGCGGGAACAGCTATTCTCGGCATCTTCACCATCTCCTGCTCGTAAGCCTTCGGAAGCGTCTCTGGGCCATCCAGCAGACTGACCAGCCTACACAGGAGTCTTGTTCTGTAACCGCCGCCAGGTTGTGTAGTATTTCGAGTCCTTGTCACTCTCACACGATTCGTACACTTGGCGTTCCCAGGTCTGAAGTGAGTAGTGAACATTTGGCTCAGATACACACGGCCGCTCCGTTGCCCTGCTGTGGTAACAAACTGTGCGGGTCCACCTCGTTTGGGACGTCTTTTACTCAACTCTGCTGCTGCAGACTCAACACGACGACGAGACGTCCCCTGCTCTCCTGAACCTGCCAGCGACTGAAACTGACGCGGAGAAGCCTGGGTCTGCTTCCATCGGGGACCGGTAAGTAGCATAGCTAGGAACTGGTCACCCTCCTGCAGGAGCCCATAGCTTTTCCCCGCTGTGTCAAAACAGCACGCCTTTCCCTACTCGCGCTCTGCTTCTGCCCACAGTGGAGGCTGCGCTTGAGTCGCGGAACTCTGTTGTTCTTCATTCGTGCACTAAACTGAACTGCCTGATTTCCCTCGAAGAGACTCCCCTTTTGCCAGTTGGCACCAGCGTGTGCAGGTACTTTTGAGCACAAGGCTCTACTCTTAGTTACTTTAGTTAGGTGCCTCTGAAGGCGGACTGGGTCTAAGCATTATTTCGCACTGCCTGTTTTCCTTCCCTTTTAGGTGGACTACACATTTCGTGCATCTAACGATTGAGACTTGTTTGTATTTGTATATATATTGTATTGGTATGGTATGTGTTGGTTTACTAGAGTTGTATTGTGATTTCTCGCTACGGTCATCATTTTAAAGGCCTTGGAATAAATGTGTATATATTGGAGTAGTTTGTAAGTGTCCTTGCTTTGTGTGCTCATTGCGGGCTTTCAGTCACCCTCACCCCTCTTGAGACCTAGTCTTGACCGCCGCGATCGCTACCCTGATTGGTCTGGCTTGTCCAGAGGTTATCCTGTTCCAAGTAATTAGGTTGGCCTTCTGAACTTCTGCGCCACCAGGACAGAGTTCAGAAATCCGTCTTAACACCCCTGCACCCACACCCCCCAGCAGTCAGGGGCACCCTCCACCAGGCCCCCACTCATGTCCAACTCATGTCTCCCAGCACCCCCACCACCCAGCACTGCAGGACACCCCCCACCAGGCCCCTACTCATGTCCAACTCATGTCTCCCAGCACCCCCACCCCCCAGAAGTGCAGGGCACCCTCCACCAGGCCCCCACTCATGTCCCCCTGCACTCCCACCCCCCAGCAGTGCAGGGCACCCTCCACCAGGCCCCCACTCATGTCCCCCTGCACCCACACCCCCCCAGCAGTCAGGGGCACCCTCCACCAGGCCCCCACTCATGTCCCCCTGCACCCCCACCCCCCAGCATCCAGGGGCACCCTCCACCAGGCCCCCACTCATGTCCCCCTGCACCCACACCCCCCAGCAGTGCAGGGCACCCTCTACCAGGCCCCCACTCATGTCCCCCTGCACCCACACCCCCCAGCAGTCAGGGGCACCCTCCACCAGGCCCCCACTCATGTCCCCCTGCAATCCGCCCCCAGCAGTACAGGGCACCCTCCACCAGGCCCCCACTCATGTCCCCCAGCACCCCCACCCCCCAGCAGTGCAGGGCACCCTCCACCAGGCCCCCACTCATGTCCCCGTGCACCCACACCCCCCAGCAGTCAGGGGGACCCTCCACCAGGCCCCCACTCATGTCGAACTCATGTCTCCCTGCACCCCCACCCCCCAGCAATGCGGGGCACCTGCCAGCAGGCCCCACACATGTCCCCCAGCCAACACGTCATCACAATCCAGATCCCAGGCTCCTATGCCCACCCAAATCACACCCCACGCCACCTCAGTCCAAACACCCAACCAAGCTTTACATCCATTCAAAATTGAAATACCCATTACATGATAGATAACAAATAAGCAGTATGCGCATGAGTACAAGTCCGTCAGACCCACACAATGGCAACACATGACTGTGAAACCCACATTGTGGCAGGCATGAAACCAATGAGAGAAGTCCACACATTGAAGTAAGAAACAAAAATGTATTACAGTGTAAATGAAGTGAATGAAATCAAAAGAAACAATAATGGCAACAAATATCAAAATGCAGCATGTACACCAAAATAATAAATAATGAAAATGGGAATCCAAAATAACCGTAATGAAATTGTGTCCAAAGTCACCGTCCAACAAAGCAAATCCAAAGGGAAAGTAAATTGAAAATCCATTGCTCCATGGTGAAAAAATAATAAAAGATGAACGCCACAAATCCACTGTCAAACTATGTACAAAGAGCAAATCCATGGTCCATGATCCCAATGATGTAAATGAAGCCTACAATAAAACCCACCTAACTAATAACTATATACAAAAAAGTGGGGCATAGTCCAAGCGCCCCAAATTAAAAAAAAGAAATAAAACCTAACACTAATTAACTAGATACAATGGCAGCGGGCTAGTTCAACGGCTGACTCCTGCTCAATGTCCCGGAGGCGGTCCTGTTCCATGGCCCAGAGGGTCCGCAGGGACGACGACATGTTCTCCAACTCCCTGCGGATTGCCTCAAGGCACTCGGCCAGCCTCAGGGCCCTCCGCATGGAGTTCTCCGCCCTGACCATCGTGAGCCATGCCTCTTCTGCCCGCTGCCGCTCTGCATCTATGGCGTGGCCCAACCGCTGCCACACGGAAGACACTTCCCGTCCTGGGTCCTCCTGCCCTCCGGCCGATGCCTGCCCCTCCGATGTCAAAGGCCCCGAGCCATTGTGGCTCCCACCTACAGCCTCCTGCTGCTGCTGCTGTCCATGTGCCCTGTCCGATGGTGCCTGCACATCCTCCTCCAGCTGGGGTGCAGTTGTTGATGTGGCCACCCCTGCTGGACGTCCGACTCCCGACTGTGGCAGGGATCTGTTGTCCACCAGCCTGGCCGCACGGTCAGAGGCAGCTCCACAGGGCACCCCGGTGATACATGGGTGGGAAGATGGCATGGAGGACGACTGGGGCATAGGGGGATCCGTTGAGGAGGGGGTCGGAACAAGGTCCAGGAAACGAAGGAATCCGGCCATGGTGAGCTGTCCCAGTGGGTCAACGCGGTCAACGAGCCATGCGAGAAGACATGCAGTCTCATCATGGAAAGACTGCAGGTCAGCTCGCATGGCCCGTTGACGCAACGCCACCCCACCCTGGACAGGCTCAACCTATTGCAGGATAGCCACATCCGCAGGGAGAGGAAGGCCAGTTGGTGTAAGCCAATCCCCTCCCTGAGAGGTCTGGAGGTAGGCATTCCTGCTGGTGCAAGATGATGCAGTGACAGGAGCAGGGACAGGATTGCACAGAGGCAACTCCGCGGCGGCCTGTGCTGCCACCTGTCCCTGGTCCTGCACTGCACCACTAGCACCAGTGGAATCTCCACCTCCAGACCCCGCCTCTGTTGCTTGCACGGCCTCCTCCTCCACCAAACCCCCCACCAACCTGGATGACTCAGTGCCATCTTCCTCCGTTGTGCCCTGTGGGGTCCCAGCTGCCCCTTCTGCTGCCGAGGAGTCCAACTCCAACCTCCGCCTCCTGGACCTCCCCCCGGCAGCTGTGGCCTCGGACGCGGCACCGGACTCCTCACTCCCCGACGAGATCACAACCTGGGAGGGGAGCTGGGCCTTGCGTCTCCGGCTGGTGGTGCGACCCCTGCCGCGGTGCTCCACAGCACCTTCTCCACCCTCTTCATCAGTTGACGCTGCAGATAGGGAGAAATCAAACACAGGCATCAGGGCACTGTATAATGGACTCATAAACACATGACAGTTGTACATGAGTGGCATTGGCAAACCTCAGACATGGCATCACAATCCCCAACACACATGTCATTTCAACTTGCACACATGAGCTATACCACAGCCATATCGCAACAGCCAGCACCATCCATACACATACAACAGCATGAGCAGGCAAAGGTGAGCCAGACATCACATGCGACACAGGCAGTGCACTACACATGCACACACACCACCACACTTGCATGCATGTGTACACCTCTGCCAACTGTCGCAGTGTTCAGATCGGCATCCATGTCACACCTGCCAATCATTCTTCCACATCCTTTGCCATGCAAGCCTACACACACAAGCACCATCCATGTGTCACACATGAGAGCCCTCGCATGTGTCAGCCTCACGGCCCTGTACCCCCCTCCATACTTGGCCACATAAAACCACATGTGCAACCTGCACACTCCTGCCACACCACCACACGCACAGCTTACAATCAGTATGCAGGTACACTTACCGCTCGACTCCAGACGGGCCTGCCTCTCAAGGACCTGGACCTGGAGCACTGGGGATATGCGTTCCAGGAACCTCATCTGATCTTCCAACAAGTGGCCCCGGCGCCCCTTAGCATCCGCTGCTTTCTTGAGGGTCCTGGACCTGAAGTCCTCCCAGCGCTTCTTCACATGATGGAATAGTCAGACTGCCACCCCCTCCGCGTTGTTGGCAGTCACGATGTCCGTCCAGATCCGAGTCCATCCTTCCTTGTCTTCGCGCAACCTTCCAAAGAGGGCATCATACTGCCCCAGGACATGCTCCACCAGAAAACCAACTTCAGTGGCAGTGAAGCTAGTGCCCCTCTGCCTCTCTGGCCGGGGGTTGCCACTGGTGCCAGATGTTGCAGTGCCCGACATGGCAACCCCAGAGGCAGGAGTGGGTGGGCAACTGGGTCCTGGGGCTGGGCTGTGGAGCGATGGTATCCCAATCGCGAGTCTTCGGTTCCAGCAGGGGTGGTCACAGCAACAGCACCCCTGGCTGATGTGCAGGCAGCAAATGGCAGGACACGTGGGCAGCAGGCAGTCGGGCAGCAGCAGATGGCAGGTGGGAGCGTGCTCGGGGCTCTGGGGGGCAGTAATTCGGCCTTCTGGGCCGGAGCGTGGTCTTCCGTGTGCCTACGCGGGGCAAGCTTGTTACGGAGTGATTTGGCACGTGAAAATCCAGCACATCTGCGTGTAATTCGAGGAAAGGCCCTTAGCGCGTAAGCGCGTCAGCACACGTATGTTAATTCATTGGCCCAAAGGCCCCCAGGGGCGTCTATGACGTCACGCGCATGGCCGTTGAGAATGGCGCGTGTTAAAAAAAAATACACGTCTGAGTGTCAAAGCGTGTAATTGGTGGAAATGGCCTCAGCGCGTATGCGCGTCTGTGACGTGTGTATAAAAGGTATGTGTAGAACACCATTTCCTTGTACATGCTTTTTGTGGAGAGCGAGTGGGTGAAATCTGTACTTCTTGTCGGTTCACACGCGATTTACTTCAGGGCGTTTCAAGTTCGTACTCCCTGTTACCTCTGACAGCTTTTTCTCTTTTCCTCTTTTTCCTGGGCCTGTTTCCTCAAACAGCGTTCCCTTCTACTGTTGTCCTGTCTCCTCAGACAGCGTACAATTCTTCTTTTGGCGGGGTTGTGTTGCCAACGAGCACAACCGTGTCTTTTTCACGCTTTTTTTCCTGGCAGACGGTGAGTCGCGCACGTATTTAACATCTGTGCTTGCCCCGTGTGTCGCGTACCCCTTCAGAGGTCATTCTAGGCTGTGTGTGACACGCATACGTTCATTCTTGTGTTTCTGGGTGCCACAGCGTAGTGCAGGTTTATTTTTCCACACACGTGGTCTAGGAGGGGTTGCGTGCACCTTACTTCCCTTTTTTGGGGTGCCTGTGCGTTGCGTGACCGTCATCTTTCCCCAGGAGTGACATACAGCCTTGCTAGAGCACTAGGGTACGATTACCATCTGGTACCCAACCCCTTTGACCCCCAATTGCCCAGGACAATAGTTCACAGCGACTCCCATACGCACAATAACATCAGTGCCATGGCTGGGAGGCGAACAAGCCGTAAGGGTGGCAAAGGTGGCCGAGCTCCAAGTGGTGGCTGTGGTGGATCCAGTAGGGGACGTGGGCGTGACTTGCAGGGTGCCCCTAACCCCCATGTGTGGAGGACCAGTCAGGGACACCCATGCCCCCCCCAGTTGAGGGTAACGTGGCTGACACCAACCATGCTCCGCCCTTGTTGGACCAGTCCATTGTGGCACAAGACCTGGCACAGGGTGACTCCATGGCTGACTTCCAGGTCAGCAGGTCTAGGCCACGTGCGCCGGTGCACGTTGGTGCCATCAGGCCACGTGGATCAGGGCCAGCTAGGTCATCTGCTGCCCCAAGTAGGCAGGGTGGGGAGGCTGCAGGGGCAGCTGCGGCTCCATCCACCCCACCTCTCACACACCCAACCAGGACAGTGTCGGTCCAAGTCCATCCTGCTGACATTCCCCTTGACACCATCACACTTGAGCTAATGCCTGCACCAACTCCCATGCTGAGTCGGCATTCTCACACTCCTAGTACAGAGTCCACCGGGGCTCCTGCCCCTAGTGTCCAGAGCGGCGTAGGACACTCAGGATCCCCACCACCTTCCAAGCGGAAGAGGAAGAGTGCTCGTCCAGTAGAGGCTGATGCCCCAGACACGGCTACACTGTCCGGCCCGTCAAGGAAGCCCAGCTTCAATGAGGCCGAACTGAATGCACTTGTAGAGTATGTGTCCGCACATGACCGCGAAATGGTGATTGTTGCAGGATCCAAAACCACACCTGCACAACGTCTGGCACACTGGCAGACCATCTCAGTCATCATAAGTGCCCTTGGAATCATGAGGCGCACAGCTACTGAATGCTACAAGCGCTGGAATGACCTGAAGCGCAGGGTAAAGAATAAGCTGGCCTCAAGTCATGCCGCTACTCTAGTGACTGGAGGTGGGTCTCCAGCAGAGGACTTAGAACTCACTCCACATGAGCATGTTGCTGGGACCTACGTCACGGAGGAACAGATCCAAGGCGTGGGAGAACTGGCAGATTACGAGGCATTGTCCAGTGAGTGCACATGCATGTGTGTGTCATCCATGTGCATGGTGTGTGTGTGAGGGCTTCTGTTTGGGTGCCAGGTGAGGGTGTGTGTGCCTTTTTGGTTTGGGTCACCCATGTGCCTCATCCAATATATTCTGCGCACCAGCATTTGGGTATAGCAGTATCCCTTCTGCCAACAGTAGACATCCAGCCTAACACCACGCCAGTTGCCCTTGAAGTGTCATCTTGCCACAACATTGTTGCTTATTTTTCTCTGTTTATTCAGGCAGATTGTTTGCATTCCATCACTTTTACCAGGAATTTCTCAGTCCTATTGTCACATGTCTGACATGACTATGGTACAGTGGACTGACTTTGTTTCCTGGATATCATTTGTTTAGACATGTCCCTGTGCTATAGGACCATTTTGGACTGGCAGCTCCAGGTTAAACATTTGAAGCATTTCAATTAAAAAAGCAATTTCATGAGCAAACTAGACTGAATGAACAATTGGTGCCCTCCTCTCCCTCTTCACTTTATGGCTAGGGTACATGCCATCTGTGTGATGGATGTGTATTTGACCTGCCAATCACAGGCCAATGTGTGATGCCACTGCTAGGCAGCATGCAGCAAATGTGTTCATCTTCCATCTTGGTGTCATCAATGTGTGCCATCTGCCTCCCCTTCATACGCAGTGACGGTGCATGCATGGGAGGGTTTTAGTCATGTGGGACATGTGTCAATCAAGTACTGGTTCTGTAGCTTCTCAGCCCTAATTGTGTGCCATAGTGCTACTGCCTGTTTCCATTTCTTTTCTTTTATGTCTTTGCAGGGGTTGACGCACTTGATACTGCTTGGGTTGTGGAGATGGTGCAGACCCAGGAGGGTTCTCAGTGCCGACCGACCACCAGTGAGGGAAGTGGTGTGGAGGTGGGTGAGAACCCACAACTGCTGCAGGTAGTGCTCTCAAAGGGTGTCTCTGGGTGCACCTCCACCGAGCTGTACTCGGGTGTCGATTCGGATGATGAGACCTATGTGCCGTCGCAGGTGAGTGTTCCTGGGAGGGATTCTGTTCTGTCCGACCCACCTGCACCAGGGGTAGAACCCTCAATGGAGATGTCAGTGTTGGCAGGTACGCCTTTGGTGGTTACGGATGCAGGGTCACACTCCGCAACATCTGATCCTGTTCCTGGGCCAGCAGATCAGAGGGGGAATGCAGTCCTGCAACCTCAGGCAGTGCCGGCACAGCAAAGCGCATTTCGCCTTGCCCCAGACAGGTGTGGTGCCCGCCGTCGTGGTGGCCATACGCCACCTGGCAATACCGCATGGGAGCAATCCATATACGGTATGGCAACCCAACAGGTAGCATCATCAGAGATGATGGCTCAGGCCATGGATAGGGTGGCCACTTCCATTGTCCCCCCAGAAAGGCCTATGGAGCGACTACAGCAGGCAACAGACTCCATCTGCCAGTCACACAGGGAGGACATGTTGGCGTCCAACAGGGACAGGCGGGCGGCACTGGAGACTCTGCGGGAAGCCATTTCTATTGAGTCCCAGGGCCACAGGGAAGCCCTGAGGGTGAAACTCACTCAGCTCAGGGCAACTCTGGTTGAGCTTGAGGCTTCAGCTAACACGAGGACAGAACAGCAGCTGGAGCGGCTCACACATACGCTCTCAGCTGAGATGTAGGCAACTAGGGCGGAGGTCCAGGCATCCCGTGAGTTGTTGCATGGGGACCTACGCACAATTATCCTCCAGAACCAGACCTTCCACACCTGCATGCTTGCTGCAATGGAGGACCAGACTAGGGCTTTGGTGGGCTGCCTCCCATAGTGCCACCACCTCCTGATGCAGCTGCAGAGGGTGAGGAGAGCGACAGCAGCGATTCTCCCACAATAGGGTAGCCGTGCAGGCCATGAGCATTTTTACGCAAGATCCACACAGGTGGGTTTTGGTGTGCACCCTGTCCTTGGACCTCCTGGGTGGCCTCCCGCACCCCCCCCCCCGGGCCCTTTAATGACCATTTTTGATTTTTTTTAATTTTTGATTTTTTTATAGTGTGTTGCCTTGTGTGGCGCCCGTGGGCATACGCTGTATTGTGGCTGGGCACATGCAGGCTTGTCATGAATTTGGGTCAGATGCTTGGGTTTGTGTGACACACACCCCTCCTGCTTCCCGTTTCCATGGGCTTGCAAAGGGTGTGCCCAAGTGACATTGACATACATGGGGACGTTGGACTCCCATTTGATGTGTGGGCATTCTGTAGTCAATACTGTGTATACATTCCTAGTGCATATTGTTGTTGTATTGTACACTGCATTGATATGTGCCTCTGCATCCATCTCATCCTCCTAATTTGCAGGTCCATTTCTCATGTCTTCACAAGGCGGTCTACTTTGGAACTGGAGTCCATGTTGTAAGCAGTGCACCTACACTCTTGCGTGGCGCTAACACTGTATACTTGGAAGTGTTCGAAGTGCTGGCATTATCAGGTAGTGAGGCTACCAATTTTTTAAGTCTGTACTGTCATGTTTAAGGTAGGTTGGAGGTTGTGTAGGTGATTGGTATTCTTGGTAAGTATTTGGTAATGTGTGTTGTATGTCCTGATTTACTGTGAACATTTCATGTGTGACCAGTTTCCATTAGGGACACTGTAGTTGGTGACACTTGGGGCATGTTGTGGGGATTAATTTGTTTGCTCTCACATTGCATGACATGCCATGGTGTGTTGTGTGGCCGTGCCGGGGAGGGGTTGGGTGACATGGCACTGTTCTCATGTAGTATTTTGCAAGTGGGTATTCATTTCTGCTGCATGGAAGTGTCTTTTGATGACACTGCATTGGTGGTGTTTGTGTAGGTAGGGATGCACACATTGTGACACTTCCACATGAACAATCTCAGGCTGCTATGGTTCTGACAGTTGACTGTCCCTTTGTTAGTCATAATTGTCAGGTCGAGTCATCATTGCTTATCAGATAAATGCAAATTCAAATTGCTCAACTTCAATAATCTCAGAGGCTGCTTTGACCCCAACTGGCACGAATCAAATGGAGACTTCCAAAGTCTCTAACACTTCAAAATCTACAGAAGATCTTCTGATGGAAGAAGTTCTCGAAAACTTGAATCAATCTTGCGAACCTCCTTCCCTAGAACCTATAGAGACATCAATGGAAAAGGGGACAAAAGGAGTCCACAAAGCCGAAGCCCGATCGGAGCAAGGATCAAAAGAAGTACGAGGTAAACATCTATCTCTACCATCGAAGGATCATTGTAAGAAGATTACTCGCTCTGTTACCCGGAGTCCTGTCAAACAGGACGAGAAGGGGTGCAAAACCCCGAGTCTAGGTCCGCAAAAACTACACTCTACAAAAGCTAGTGATCTAGAAAATTGGCGGGGAGAGAAATACCTCCCATCCACATCTGGAAATGAGGCTCAGCACCAAGACAGACACAAGAACCATCTTTGGCGAGAAGATCGGACAGCAAATAGAAATGGAAAAAGACAAGAAAGAGAAGATAAAGGACGATGGGTACCACTTAAAATGCGATCTAGAGATCCGCCTGCTTTCAAAATTGAACAAATCGGCCTCTGCCACAACTATGTAATCCTGAATAGAAGAACTGTGATGGAGTTGCTACATAGCATACCGAAACTAAGACCAGTAGAATCGAGAGATTTGCAAATAGTGGAGCCTATTCATGAAGGCCATCGTGCAACTGCCTATCTATTTATCTCCTCAAAATCTGTCAAACAGAGGCTGCGCGACTCCTTGAAAGACTTCCTAAAAATGGGCTATGACATAAGTGAATTTGGTGACGAGAGAAGAGCTAAATGGGATGATCCAACTTACCCCAGCCCAAATAACTGTTCAACGAGGAAAGGGTATAACTCCTTAAACGATAGATCCCCTGAGGCTAGGAGACAAAAACACCTTCAAGAGAATCGTAATACGGAATATCAAGGAGCATGGGCGAACAAATCGACGAGAAACTCGCCAAAGCGAAGACTTCATAAAGAAAATACCAGAAAACTTGACTCACGGGGTAAACCTTCAAAGAATAACAAAGAAAGTAATGAGGTGGAAGTGACAAAATATGACAGAAAACCAGCTGGGCCATCATTGCCTAAAAGAACGAGTACACAGAAGGTGCAACCGGAACAAAAAGGCAACAAAGACAAGGAAAAATCAAATCCTTTGCAAAAGATGTGGGCATGGCTCCCGAAAGTTCTTGGCCCCCAAGAAAAATAGCAATCCATCGCCAACAAGAACTCTGGCGACGACGACTCGAAAAGAGGCCCAACTACAAATCTAGCTAAACTCTGCTCATGGAATACTCGGGGATTTATGCACCTTACAGTACGGGGTGACGTGAACTTTTCCTCTTTTGATATCATGTGTTTTCAAGAGACATGGCTTACCACAAAACCCATCTTAGATGGTTTCGAAATAGCCTTTGCAACAGCTAAAAAGGGACCAAAAGGCCAACCCTCCTCGGGCTTGATAACTGCAGTTAGAATGAGCAATGAAATGAAAATGATTAGAATCCTGACACTTTCCTTCCTGATGATTTCAGTACAAGTAAAATGGAACTATTGGGACACACTATATAACAAATCTGTCTCGACAACAGCAATAATCATAAACTTGTACTGGAACCCAGAAGCGATCTCAAACAAGGATTTTCTAGATATGGTCGAACAAGAAATCGACAAAGCATACATTGTACACTCTGAAGTCCATTTATATGTTTGCGGCAACCTGAACGCAGTATGCGGAAAGAAACCGACGAGAACCAAAGCTGAAGCAAGGGGTGCAGCTTGGTCAGTACTGATGAAATCTAAAGATCTGTTCAATGTGGCCGCCACTTTCGGGAATTCAGCTCAGTATTCAACATGGGAAGGTCATGGTTCGGAGGCAACAATAGATTACATCTACGCCTCATCGGCTCTACTTCTCTATCATTTCATCTTTCGACTTGGTTAAAACCAAGGCGAGCGACCATAATCTTCTATGCCTGTCCTGACCAACCATTTCAACTGAAAAAATAGCCTCAGCCCCAAAGCTTGTAACAAATGCAAATGGAACTCGACTTGCATTGAGCCTAAACAGTGTCATCTCTCTGACAAATAACTACTCCAAGTTAGAGCTTCAAGAGCACGTCTCTATCCTTCCCGACTACAGTGATCTTCTGAACGTCTTCAAGAAACCGAGTTTGAAGAACAGAACATCTACGAACAAATCAATCCATACTTACGGCCAAATCTTGGTTGAGAAAAGACATCAACTCAGGAAGGCTAAGAGAAGTTTTGTGAAAATTAGATCTGACTCTAACAAACAACTTTGGATCAACGAGCTAAAAGCCTACAAGTCATGGCTGCAAGACCATCGTCTCGCCATGTATCAAAAAGATTCGGAAGACATGTTGCGAAGTGTGTCAACCAAAAACCTGTGAGTATTCTGGGCCCTGATAAACGCAACGGAACGGATCAATTCAGACGTCTTAATTAATGGCATCGCAGAGGCTAAATGGACAGAGTTCTTCGCAAACCTTTTCTTCGATCCTAAGGTTGGCACCGAAACTGCACAGGTCCAAAGCACAGAACCCTGGGTGGAGCTTCATGACCTTGAAGATATAACGTACATTCTGAAAAAATTGAAAAATTCCAGGGCCCCTGGGCCCGACGGTCTGACAAATAGGCACCTGAAAGAACATCCTGAGGCATGGGCTAACTTCATATGTGCGGTCCTCCGAAGATTGACAGCTGCAAGGGCTCTACCGAAATCTTGGACCACTGCAGTTGTGGTACCTATTTACAAGAGAGGGGCGAGAGAAGACCCTAAAAATTTTCGGCCTATTGCCCTGTTGAACGTAATTGGCAAGGTGTACGGTTCTTTACTTCTACAACACTTCCAAAGGTGGGCTAAAGACGCACCCTGTGAAGACCCCCTTCAATTTGGCTTCAAAAAGAATGTGGGAACAACAATTAACATTCTAACGGTCAACATCTTAAAATACAAAAGCCTGGCGGGTGGCACCCGTACCTACATGGCTTTTATTGACCTAAGACAAGCCTTTGACCAAGTTAACAGAGCGAGGCTATGGGCAAAGTTAAGGTCTCGGAATTGCCCGCATCTATTCTACATCCGATTATAGCACTACACACGGACACAAGGATCCAAGTGAGGCTTGACAACCAAGGTGCACTTTCGAAGGAGATCCCAACCAATCAGGGAGTTAAGCAGGGATGCCTGTTGGCCCCGGCTTTATTTCTGAGCTTCATTGGCGACTACAAAGAATCAGAAGCAAAGGTCAGATCATTCCCTCTGCATATTGGCCAAATGAAAATCTCGAGAATTATGTATGCGGATGGCATCACCATCACAGACCAAACAGCAATAGGCCTGCAGAGACAACTTAACAACTTCGCTGAATACATCAAGGCAAATGGTCTTGAAATAAACAAGCCCAAGACCAAAATCATGTTCTTTGGGAAAGGCAAAAGCGACTCATATGCATGGTTTTTGGAAGGTGAACACATCGGCACAGTCACAGAATTTAAATATCTGGGCATTGTGGTGGACAACTCGACAAGGGAGATTGCAATGCAAAAACATCTGCTGTCAAAAATAAAGAACTTAATATCGCAGGCTAAAGCGATAGATAGAAAATACGGTCGATTCTCCCTCATACCAATTGTGGACTTCTACAAGGCCAAGGTAGTTCCCACACTGATCTACGGAGCTGAAGCAATGCTTTCGTCCACACACCATCTGGACGAAACTTGAAAGCCAATACTGGAGAGAGGTCCTAAATCTACCAAACTCAACTCCATTGGTTTTGATCAGACGTGAAATGAGCCAACTCTCGCTTGCCTCGATAGTGGAAAGAAACAGCTTGATGTTGTTTAGGAAATTATTGCTGGAAAATCGCCCTGAGCTTTTGGAAGCTATAAATACAGAGGCAGAAGGTGGGTGCCTGTCTGTCCTGAACAGATGGTACAGAGACCAAGAAGAAAAGTTAGACTCTATTCAATGTTCCAAAAGGAGTTGACGGACAATCCGATGAAAATCCAAAATAAATTAAACGAGCTTGACTGGATACTTACTTTGGACCAGGCCGCTTCGTACAAGTTAACTTCGCACCTGCCACAGACGTTCCACAAACTACACGAATTACAAGCGTACGTGAAAAGATATCCAAACCGCAAGCTGAGGAATACTTTTATAAGAGCCCGCCTCAACTTACTCCATACGAACAAAATCTTGATGATACGAGGCCTGGCGAGCACAAACGTTTGCAGATTTTGCAATGACCCGGCTATGGTGGAAACGACCAAACACCTATTGTTAAGATGCCCAGAAGTAGAGGCTATAAGAGGTCCTTACTTGAAGGAGATATTATCTGCAGCCCACACTTTCGATGTAGAGACTTGGTGGGCGAGGCTAATTGGAGGTGGACGAACTACTTGGGTCACTGCCACAGCAAAAATTTTGGATACAATTCTGTCAACTATAGAAAAACGACCATAGGTAAACAATATTCAAATGGAAAGGATCCAACGCAAACGCAAAAACTTTTAAAAACCCTTTGGGTTAAACAAAGTATAAAAAAAAAATATATATATTCCTTTAGGTTTAGACTCCAATAATTCTGGCAACTCACCCTGTGCAGCCAAAAAGCTTTCAGGAATGTTCCCAGTCACTGTGTTACACCATATAGAGACCTCGTAGCACATAGAAGTGAATGCCTAGCACTAGAAATGTCCTTACTCCTTAACACCATTTTGTAATAGGCCTCAAACGAGGCAGGTCACAGACCCATGCTACTTGTGTTCCCCATTCACAGAGCCCAATTTCTACACTGCTTGTGAGCTCTGCTTGAGCCTTGTTCCCACAGATGTCCATTTCCCGTTTGTCCTCAGTATCGCTTTCAGGAATGTGCCCAACACAGAGCGTGAGACAGTATCAGGCCCTGGCACGTGTATATTCATCTCCACTAAACTGCCATTGAGCCTCTAATCCCCACCCAGCCAGTACGGTGCTGGCCGCACATTACTAACTCGACCCCCACTCCCCTCGCTCTCTGATAAGCACCCGACCCCCAGGTCCTGACCTCCATAAAGTACCCACCAATGATCTAACGCCCACATGACTGTATCTTTCCCTAGCAGCAACACAAGTCCCAAATAACATGAGATACCAAGAAGGGAAAATCACAGATCAATCCCCAGAGGCTAGACATCAGGTGCGTGGACTGCAGTGTCAATGGAGACCTGAGTGTATGGGTCAGCATGACTGTATCATATTCTCCCCTCTCCCTGGCACCCCTTTTCTGTGCCGCCCAGGTGCCTGCCATAATGAATGAATAGCATGTTTCAGTTGTTTAGTTTAGCTAGGGAACAGTGTTTTTCATGCTTGCCCTGACCTTCAACACAAGGATGAGCCCAGCTGACCCACGTGGAGACAGATCGACAGAGAAGAACCAGCCAATTACTGCTTGGCATCCCCTATGGAGCAAGCCCATGTGTAGGGTGCCTCCAATCAGGAGCACCACAATGTCCCATATAGTGATGATGCTTTTTGTGCTTATAACCCCTTGTTTGATGATGTAAAACCAGAGCACTCTCGGACAGCAGAGTCCTTTGCTGGCATTTGTATTTTGTCCAAGTAAACCTTGTTATTCTTGCAAAAGCTATCTCTTGGCCTCTTTCCCTAGTGTGTTGTATTTACACTGGTGTGTGCGTATCGAGGTCTGTGCCTTCATTTGGTGACCCGAAGACATGATTCCTCAGCCCCCGTACTTGTGACGATATCCAGGTGGCCTCTGTAGAAGGGCCGTGCCTACTAACAGTGACCAGACCCCCAAAACGCATACGCAGCAGAAGTGGTCCTTGCGGGTGCCAGCTTTGCAGAAACCTGCCTGCTCGTTGGAGCCGAGTAAGGCCCAAGGGAGAGGCCCAGACCTGTTGTGGATTACCAGCGAACAGAAGCTTTCAGAAGAACATGGACACGTGAGTATTGATTGCAAGGAGTAACAATGTCTGGGAAGGGTAAGGAGCGGTATGGTAGAGGGGGTCACACTATGAGCAAAAGTGGATGGATAACATGGACTTTTGAGTGTTGACGTTTTCTATATTTTTGGCCGTTTTTTATTCATTTGCTAGTTTTTAAGTTATACAGAGGATATAAAGGAGGAAGGAAAGGGAGCCTCTCCGTCTGAAGAGAGAATGTGGCAGCCACAGTGCACTGCCCAACCAATGCAGGAAAATAAGGATAAGGAGAAACTTAGGAGCACTGTATAAGTAGAGGGCTCGGGAAAAAGTAGTGTTTTTTGTTTTATCTTGTTATTTTGGTTTGTTATTTTCAGTGTCATTTTTCATATGTATGGAGGAGGCCCAGGAGGGGCGGGTATGGTGTGACTGAGAAGTGGGGAGAAAGTGTGTAGGGTGTGAATGGGAATGATCTAAGGGGAAGAAAAACGTCAAAAATATGTTTGCCGATATAAAAACAATTTTGACAATATTGCTTAAAAGTACAGAGAAAATTGTAACGTGCATGTAATATGGGGTATTGATTGACACTACATGACTTGATAGTGTCGGCTGACGGGGAGAACACTGTGCAAATATTTTGGTGACACACACTGTAGCCAGACAATGACTATGGGGACAGACACACCACTAACCCACTTATGTAAGGCCTTACACCTGTACAGTGACAAAATCAAAAAATATCATGGGCAATGGGTGACGGAAACTAAAGGGGAGGGAATGCCCAACTCCTGGCCAGACGAGGGATCCTTCGATAAGTGTGCCTTAGACCATATGTCAACATGCTAGATCACCAAATACAAGGAGAGGCCATTACTGAATCGATGAGAGATATTGGATTTGTGGAGGATATTTGAGGAGACAGAGGGCCCAGAGGTGGGAGGAGGGACGCCAGACAAGGAGACAGGGACCGACAAGGGGGAGGGCAAGAAGGGGGGAGAACCACCGAAGAAACGTTATCCATTACTAACTGAACTGGCGTATGGATACACAAACCTAACCTAAGTCTCTAAGGGAATGATGTTAGCAGACACAGGTATGACCCCGCCCCCTCCATATGCTGCACCCCCCACAGTATCCAACCACACAGGGGTAAGTGCTAGATACCTCAAAGTGGCATTATACACTACACACACACAGAATTAGCTAGATTATGTGCAGCTTGTAAACAAGCAAGGCCAGCAGAAGTTCTGATGCTGCCCCCAGGTACCCGTCCCATACCTCCCAGGGAGGAGTGGAAATCTGGGGATTTTTGTTTAGGATTGACAGCGCGCCTATAAGAGCAGTACATGTAGAAAGAGAAGGGGAGACAGATAGACTGGGGTACGAGAATGTAGGGTCGGCAAGGGGGCATGAGGAATATTGGAGCGATTTTGATGACACAGAGGAAAGGGCAGTGGAAGGGGATGAGGGACCACCCGCACCACACCAAGGGTAGAAAGCTTGTGGGAAGGAAGATTGAGGGAACAGTTTGGGTGAATAGCGTTAGCAAAGAAGAAGGGAAGTGGTCTGAAAACAGGGAAACTTAAAACAAAGTTGCACATGCCCCTAATTCAGAAAGGTGCAGGCCGCCCCCATTATGTCCTGTGGGCACAAATGGTCAAAAACAATCTTTTTAAGTCCCTCCCCCCACTGACTGCGGGGCAGGGAAATGGATTTATGCATTTGAGAAACACACACCTGTGGTGCCCCTTGCACTAGGGGACATCAAAAGTCTGTTGGTATCAGCAGTGGTTGACCAAGCAGAATCCGGTGTGGGTGAAGGCGAGGTACCCGGGATTGACACTGAGTAACGATTCTCACGATGCAGCATTGTTCAATAATATCAGAGCACAGGCCTGGGATGCACTGCAGACGACCTTCCCAGACACCCCCCGAATTTACAATCAATAATGCAATGCACAGTGGGGGATGAGGAAGATGCTGCGCAGTACATTCTTTGGGTTCATGAGCTGTGGAGGGCAGAGACGGGCAGCGCTTGGGATCAATCAACATTCTTGTGTTACTTTATTGTGAAACGTGGGCTCCCAGAGGAAGTGCAGAAGGCCCTGGATAAGATAGCAGGGGTGGTAGCAAAGGGCCGGCCTGAGATTCAAAGAGTCATAGTACACCACTGTAGGAGGATCAAAGAACGTAAAAAAGAAACTGTTCAAAACGACAGGCAGAAGAAGTGAAACTAGTTCAAAATAAACCAGTGAAAGTAGCTGCGGTATCAGTAGCACTTCCCTCCGAACAGACGGGAGAAGAGGGGTGTGCCACTATCACCACACAGGCAAGGATGGCAGTGGTGTGGGCAGATAATGGACAAGGACAGTGGGGAGGAAATTAACAATATGCAGGACCCCAATGGCAAGGAGGGCAATCAAGAGGACGAGGTGGGTTCCGAGGGCAAAGAGGAGGGGGTTTCAGAGGACAAGGATAGAGAGGGGCGGCAAGGACAGTGCTGGTCATGCAGAAGGTGGGGTCACTTTGCAGTGAATGCCATAGTAGTCCGGGAGGGAACTACAGCTATAATCAACAACCCTACAGAGGGCCCCACCGCGGGAGCCCACAGGGACCTATCCAGGGGTCAACAATGATTTAATACGAAATACACCAAGCAAACACTCAGTTAACTCCCCAGGTCCCAGGCCCATATCTCCATTCACCAGAACAACAGGCCATGCAACAACCCCAGTGCCGTCCCAATGCACAGGCCGAGGGAAGCCGGCACCCTTTCGCCACTGCACCCAACGATGCTGCTGCCCCCTACCAAGGTGCGACACTTGTGGGAGGGAATCCATTTTTGTTCTCAGGTACAGACACCTATCCTGACTAGGACAGTCCACAGGGAGAACTTGCGTGTCCAGTACTATCAATGACCTTGCATCCAGAAGAGGAACCTCTGGTGGGGGCACAGATAGGAAATAACCAATTCATCTTCATGGTGGACTCGGGGCTGGGAAAGTCATGCATAAACGAAGGTGACTTCCCGTTATCAGAAAAGACTCTCGACACGCAGGGATTCTCTGGGGCTGTAGTGAGGGTTACATATACAGAATATTTAGATGTCGAAATTATAGGGAAAATTGTTAAAGCACCACTCCTCTACTACAACACCTCCCCAGTCAATTTACTGGGTTCAAGATTTGCTCAGCAAACTAAACATGACAATATCATTCACAGAAAGAAGAATTGTCTGTGCAACTCTGGGCATGTGCTCCCTCTGGGCCATGCTAGTGATACACGCAGTGGCCAATGATATGGTAGTGAGAGGGATATCTGTGAACCCAGATATGTTCATTTATGGTATTAGTGTGCTTGCCAGATTAGTACCCCAGATTACCAGAAAGAGTTGAGGGTACCTGTTGATTTGGTTTTCCGACCTGTAGCACTCCCTGAGGTAGTTGCTGGCACTATCTTGTCCTTAGATTTGGAGGGGTTACTGGTGTCTGTAAAAAGAATTGTGGTATTGGGAACTGATCTCCATGGGTGCTAATGGTGCACAGTGTTATGTATTGATCCCAACATACCGTTGAGTGAACTCACAGATGAGGATCTCTATGATGATGGAAACAACGATGCAGAAATAATATTGGAGATTTGTATACCATGTGAAATTATGGTGCAATATCGGAAGGTACAGAGCACCCTCATGGCAATTGTTGGGGGTCCTCCCCTTTCTGTGAAATTGATCTACCACAGATTCTCCCACACTTATTGACCACAAACCCACATGATGTAGGGATGCTAAAAGACGTGACCCCAGTAAGAATAACACTGAAACCAGGCGCAGTGTTACCCAGGATAAAACAGTATCCCCTGTCCAGAGAAGCAGAAGAAGGGATTCCGGAAATGTTACAGGCCATGTTACATCAAGGGATTATTGGGCCTTCCATATCACCATGCAATACTGCTATATCTCCAACCAGGAAAGCCAAAGGGGGTAGTTGGAGGATGATCCAGGGCCTGCACCCTCTTAATGATATTGTACAAAAGGAGTTTTCTCTCGTTCCCAACCCGGTCTCTATCCTGTGTAGCATCCCGAAACAGGCCACCCATTTTACAGTAGTGGACCTGAAAAATGCATTTTTCTCATTGCCACTTGCATGAGGATCAAAGTATCTGACAGCCTTTAACCTGGGTGGGAAGTGATATGAACACCGTCGCTTGCCCCAGGGGTACTGTGAAAGCCCCAGCATCTTTAACAGAATTTTAAACGAACATTCAGGTTCCCAGCATGTTCATACAATATGTAGACGACCTACTGGTCTGCAGTGACAGTGAGCAGAGCTGTTGCAGGGACTCCATTGCCTTACTCCAATGACTAGCCCAGAAAGGATACAAGGTAGATAAAAACAAACTCCAGTACTGTTTACCCAAAGTGCTCTACCTAGGGCAACTCATCTCCAAAGATAGCAAGAGAATAAGACCGGATAGAACTGCCACAGTGCATGCAACTCCCAAACCAACAACAGTGAAAGAAATGCACACATTCTTAGGTATATGCAATTATGGCAGAGCATGGATTTTTGACTATGCAGCGTACACCAAGCCACTCCCGCAAGGCATCAAGGAGGTGCAAAAGGAAGGAACAAGTATTGAATGGACAGTAGAAATGGTGACTGCTTTCAATTACCTAAAAATGTAATTTCAACAGCCCCATTTCTAGAGACCCCAGATTATACCCAAGAATTCTATTTGTTTTGACAATCAAATGGCACCCTCATGACTGCAGTACTGACATGAAAAAGCTCCATGGGACACAAATGTATGGCCTATTACAGCAGCACACTTGATTCTGTCATGCAGAGACAGTTCGCCTGTGAACTAGCACTCACTATCGTAATGGGATGCTCAATAACATTGTACGTTGAGCACTCAATGTTTGCTATACTGCAACGCTCCAAATCCACTTTGACTAGACAGAGAGCATCTGCATATGAATACATTTGTCAAGCCCAAATATTCATGTGGTGTGATGTAGAATGGTAAACCCAGCCACATTCCTGACAGAACCTTGCACTGCAGAAGACATGCAACAGCATGATTGCGCAACGTAGCAAGGGGAAGAGGATGATATTCCCAAAGTGAAAGACAGTGTCCTAGGAGAGGGGGAAATACTTTTTGTCGATGGGTCAGCTTCAAATGATCAGGAAACAGGTGAGAAACAAGTTGGGGCAGCTGTAGTTAGATTGGAGTAGGGGGAGTACGAAACGCTCATCATGAAACGATTGGCAAGACATTTCTCTGCACAAGCAGCAGAACTTGTGGTCGAGGTGCTCAGAGCAGCAAAGGGATGTTGCGTTACATTTTATTCAGACTCTGCAAACGTCACCACCACGGTGCATGTCTCTCTCGGTGGAGAAGAGGAGGATTCCGGAGGGCAGATCGGTCTCCAGTGCAACATGCAGAGTTACTGAATGCATTGATCATAGCACTCACAGAACCATCAGTGGCAGCCATATCTAGGTGCTTACCTCACACTCAAAACACAGATGAAATATCTTTGGGGAATGCCGCAGCAGACCCGGCAGTGAAAAAAGCAGTGTACCTTCCAGTACAGAATAAATCCTAATGAGTAGAACAACATCGCCCACCTCAGATGCATACATAACGCTCCCCATATTGCAGATCACCAAGTTGAAGTGTCGAGCCCCCAAAGAAGAGCAGGAACTGTGGCTCAAACGTGGGTGTATTCAATCACCCACAGACCTCTTCTGGCGATAACAGGCAACAGGAAAAGGTGTGATACCTGCCAGCTACTATACACTGCATTTGAGCAGCTGCATTTCCCATCCCACTGTTCCCAACAACACATTGCTGCTGATCTACAGGAAGATTGGTTCATTCCAAATTTACAGGAACATCTGACACAAATGGTGGTCCAATGTAGCACGTGCCAAGTTTTGAGCACAGGGATGACATTGAGAATGTTACGGGGCACACTGCCCCACCCTGTGGGCCCTTTCTGAGAGCTGCACATTGACTATGCAGACATGGGGGAAAGGTGCAATGGAGCACGATATTTGATCGTGGTGGTGTGTCCTTTTTCACGGAGGGTGGAATCAGGCCCATGTGCCCACCTTGATGCAAAATGTGCCGCAAAATTCCTTGTTAGGGAAGTTTTCCCCTTATGGTGAGTGTGTCATGTCCTGCAATCAGAGAATGGGACTAATTTTTTCAATTAGCCATTCAAAGAGGTGACAGCATAATTGAGGATCAAACACAAGATTTGTTCAATTTACCACCCACAAGCAAATCAGTTGGTAGAAAAAATGAACGGCCTCTTCAAAAGTAGATTGTCTAAACTTTGCAACACCTTCAAGAAAAATTGGGTGTACTTCTTACCCCTGGCATTATTCCAATTGCGCACACAGCCCAGCAAGGACCACCACCTGTCCCCCCCCACGAGATAGTGACTGGTTGACACATGCAAACGCCATTGTCACCATTACGAAGAGCATCAGACACCCACAGAGCTGTCACCATTTTAGGAGAAGAATTTAAACAGTACCTCACACAACTTACACGCACAATAACATGTATTTCAAAACAAATTGCACCACTTCACAGAAACATGAGAAACTACAACCACTCCTACTGACACTACCCCAACCCAACCCTTGTTACCAGGGTAATGGATCTATGTCAGGAGCTTCATCAGGAAGTGGAACACACCCCAATTCCACAGACCCTATGAGGTGGTATTTTCCACCACGCTTGCAGTAAAAGTAAAGGGGCTTAGACATTGGATCCACCTCTCAGATGTATGCAAAACACAGACAACACCACGCAGAATGCACCGACTGAGACCGCCCATATTACCTCAGCATAAGTAGCACTATGCCAGCCTTATCTGTGCATGTGAAAGGTGGTAAAAAAACATGCATTGCTGCTAGAGCATAGGCTACAAGAAACTAAAACCTCTCACTCTTGCTCTCTCTCTCTCTTTTTATTCTTTTTCCCTCTCACCCCTACCTCTCAAACCCACCCCGTTCTTTCCCTCTACGGAGGTGCAACGATCATGGAGATGACACTACTATGGAACACATCAAATGTAGATAGCAGTAGGAGTAGAATGCATGTTTTGAGAATGTTTAGCTAAAATTGTGGATTGCAGTATGTAGCAATTTAGTTTACTATATTAATGATCGCATTAGGCATTTAATGGGGAGCATCTTTTATCTGGGGGGACCATACAAAAGAAGGGGGGAGCAAATGGACATGGGATGGATACAAGTGGACTTGGAATGGAAATGTGCCTATGAATCTCACAGGTTTCCACTGAAATACAAGGAAGGTCCAAGGTGTTATTGTGTCAACCGAGAATGTAACTGATAGGCCACGAGATGTCCTAAATGTCACATCTATACCATCTTTAATACTTCCCCCAATCATCTACCTCAGTATTTAACATGTTGTCTACCCTAGCCCCTAATATGGTTACAGGTTTACCCCGCTTCTTGACCCTGAGTGAAAGAATAGGTGAAGGCGACCATGCAATGAAAATTGAACCAGGAGTTAGACCAACAAGATAAACACTGTATAACGCCATAAATACCACATGTAGCAACTCCCAATCCATGCCCTGCAATAATTCACTGTTCACTCCTCGCAGAGCATTGTTGGGGGGAAGAAGGTTGCTCTTGTGTAATGACAGAAGAAAACAACAAACATGCCCACATAAGTATGATGCCTATCACGGGTTAGGGTTAGATGCAGTGGAAGACCTTTGCCACCCCGAACAGTCAAACTGTTGGTATTCTGATATGAGTGTGATATGAAGGCGAACAACTAATGGGAGTTGCTATGTTTGTTCTCTAATACCCCATGCATCTGGGGCACCCACGGTATTAATGCCATGAGATGTACCGTTAAATGAAACACAATGTCTGATTCATCGTGCACTATGTAGGATAAAAGGCACTTTTCAGGCACGCAGTGTTCACCTACAACTCCTTGAGCCAGGTACTCGCAAATGCAACACCAGTCCACCAGCCCTACGTGTTTTAAGGAAGCATTCCTCACTATACAAGGGACAAAGTATATGGACAATAAGTGGCAAGAAGCAACATTCATGTGCAAAGCCGAGGACTTGTCGGTTATTCAGAAAAGACACGTGCCCTTGTCGAGCAAGCGTGTGCTCAAATATGGACACAACATGTTGCAAAACTGACATGGGTCACAGCAGTTGAAAAACCTGTTAAAGTGCATCAAGAAGAAAGCTATGAAATTTGTTTTTACAATGAAGAAACTGTTTTGGTAGGATCCAACAAACAGTGTAATCAAACACTACTCAGCTCAGATCTCAGAAAAGGAACGGGGTCACTACTACTAGGGTATCTGGCCAGAAAGCGCTCTTGCACCTCCAGTCATCATGGAGGGGCTACTGTTCGCCTGCCATGCTGCATTAGTCCCTCTTTGTATTACCCGAAGGACACCTGAAGGGGGGACTGTCATGTACAGGCGTGCAAGCAGTGCTAAAAACGGCTGCATAGCCCTTTAAGGACGCTGCAACCAGGTGCCTGGAAGTTGGCATGGCAACGCTGGCGTCCTCTCAGCGTTTCCTACGGCCGACGCCAGAATCCGCGGAACGCTGTCATGCGACCTTTCCTTTTTAGGCACCGCCTTCACTTCGTATCGGTGCTTCTGATTGAGAATTGGTGGCGCTTCATACCTTGTGCATTGTATCCTGTTCCCTTGAACCCCTGTTTCAGTACCCTTACTCCTCCCCATTCCCTCCTGTGTTCCTGATTGCCTCGTTTCCTCGACCCGGACCGTTACCTGGCTCTGATTCTGGACTGCCTTGTTCTTGTATGCTGCCTGTATCGTGCTTCGACCTCGGACTGCTCACAAACCTCTTTGCCTTCGCCCATTTGTTTTGGTTGCTCTTCGTTTGTCTTCTGGATCCTCACTCACCTGCATTGCGTCTGGGTAATTTTTGGGATTGTTGAACTTTGGAACTTTTCAAACTTTTGGATTGTTGAAACTTTGGAACCTTTCGAACTTTTTGGATTGTTCAAACTTGAAACTTAGATTTCCTTGCTACGTACACTAACTCAAAACTGCCAAGTGTGTATTAGGCATCCTCGTGCCGGCGGGATAGGTGGTTGGGCTTTTCTTGGATTCTGGATTGTGGATTTCGGATTTGGATTTGCTTCCCTGCCTTTTTCCACCTGACTCTCCCCAGCGTTGATCAGGACAAAACACGGTAAGCCATAGTCTTGCATAGGAAGGGGGTTGTTATTGGAATTTGACAAACACGTATTGCATTCTTAATCTGTTGTGTTCGGGTCTGGTCAGAAGGGCGGTTGGTTATATATTCTGTGTTGTGTTAACCCCTCACTTACAGATCCAACGCCTGTCCTCGGCCACTCGTACCACCCTGGCTTCATCGATAACAACTCCTGCGGCACGTGTCTTCATCTGGGTCGTCTGGGTCTCATCTGGCATCCTTTCTTTCCTCTGATTGATTGCTCTGGCTGTCTATTCCTGGAGCCAGAGGGTTCCATCAGGAGGAAGAACTCATCGGCTACACGACGTGGGCAACTTGCATCTGACATAATCAGAAGCCATAATATGGATGCCAATGAGACGTTGATCAATATTTTACAATTGGTGGCCGACTTACGCAATGACATGGCTGCGGCTCATTCAGCCATGCAGCGACGCATTGATGAGTTGCAAGCAGGGTTTCAACCCCTTGGGGCAGTTGCGCCTCCTTTGGCTAGTGTCTCTGGGGCAGGTGCTGGTCCTCCCCAACAGGGTTCTGGACCAGTTTATATGACTGCCCAGTTCCCTTTGGCTCCGCCGGAACGGTTCAATGGAGACCCCAAGACCTATAGGACCCTTTTGAACCAATGTAGACTGCATTTTCTGTGCCGTCCTGCCTCTTTTCCGGATTCCACTACCAAGGCGGCGTTTCTGTTATCCCATTTAGTGGGTACCGCGGCTGCTTGGGCCAATCCGTTGTTGGAAGATGGCAGCCATCTTCTTTACAATTCTGATGCCCTAATTGAGGCCATGAGTCGTGTGTTCGACACACGTTACGCCACACAAGCTACTGATTTGGAACTGCTCGGTCTCCAACAAGGCAGTTCGCCTCTCTTGTCTTATCTAGCCAAGTTCAATCAGCTGGTGGCGGAAACCGGTTGGCCCGAAGAAAAGAAGGCCTCTCTCTTCTCTAAGGGGCTTTCCGACTCCCTAAAAGATACACTGGCCACCGTCCCGGTAATCCCTACAGCTTTTTCGGAATTATTGGATTTGGTTCTCCAAATCGATTTCCGACAAGCAGCACGGAGGGGTGAAAAGAGAACGGCTCCTCCTGTTTCTCTCTCCGTTCCCTTACCTGCCGCTGGGTCCACGGAACCCATGCAGATCGGGGCACTTAGAACTCCTTTGTCGGCAGAAGTTAGGGAACACCGGAAGAAGAACGGCTTATGTTTCTACTGCGGAGGATCAGACCACTTACTCCGAGAATGTACCAAAAAACCCACTAAGAAACAGGGAAACGCCAAAACCCAGTGACTGAAGGGGTCCAGATGCTGGGTGGTTCTTCGATAGATCCCACAGTTTACAGCCCTTATTGTCTGTCTGTTTCCCTGTCGTTCCCCGGTTCTGAGAAATGGGCCGTGATGATGGTCTTGGACTCAGGAGCCACGGGGAACTACGTGGATGCCGCTTATGCCCGGGATTTGGGTCTGCCGGTTGTGCATAAGACATGTCCTGCAGTGGTGAATTCAGTGGATGGCTCTTCCTTGGTCTCTGGGTTAGTGACGGAGCGGACCACTGATCTCACCATGATCACAGACTGCGGTCATCAAGAGAGCATATATTTTGACCTCATTGCGGCACCGCAGTTCAAATTCATTCTTGGCTTACCATGGTTAAAATTGCATAATGCCTCTGTGGATTGGCATTCTGGGGAGGTATGTTTTCTCTCGGAATACTGTGAAAATAAGTGCCTAACTATCAGTTCAGAGACCACCAGTCCAAGTCATGCTGTCGCTGAAACTACCCGTACTGTGTGTGCAGTAGTCAACACTGTCCTTCCTATGGTGTACAGGGAATATCAGGACGTATTCGACGCACGTGGGGCAGAGGTACTTCCGCCACACAGGCCCTATGACTGCCCCATTGAATTGATTCCTGGAGCCAAGATCCCGTCTGGGCGTATATATTCACTGACCCCTAAGGAGGACGTGATTTTGAAGGAATATATTGAGAAATCCTTGAGTACTGGCTTTATTCGTCCTTCCCGTTCACCTGCTGCCTCCCCCATGTTCTTTGTCCCTAAGAAGGAGGGGGACCTGCGTCCCTGCATCGATTACCGTGCATTGAATGCTGTCACGATCAGGAATCAATATCCGATACCTCTGATTTCAGTTTTATTGGACCAATTGGATGCAGCTAAGGTGTTCACTAAACTGGATTTGAGGGGGGGCCTACAATCTCGTACGGATTCGCGAAGGCGACGAGTGGAAGACTGCCTTCAAAACCAAATATGGCCTCTTCAAATACTGTGTTATGCCCTTTGGCCTGTGTAACGCTCCAGCGACCTTCCAATACTTTATCAGCAACGTATTTCATGACATGCTAGACCAATATGTAGTCGTTTATCTAGACAACATCTTGATCTACTCTCCTTCAGTTGACAGTCGCGTCGTCCATGTCTCTAACATTTTGCAACTTTTAAGGGAGAACCACTTGTATGCCAAGTTGGACAAATGCAGGTTCCATGAAACTGAGGTGGAGTTCCTAGGCTATGATATTACTAGCCGGGGAGTGCAGATGAGCCAGTCTAAGGTTACCGCGATATTGGAGTGGCCTTGTCCCAGTACCTTGAAGGCCCTGCAATCCTTTCTAGGCTTTGAAAATTTCTATCGGCGGTTTATCCAAGAATTCTCGGCCATTGCCTCTCCACTTACCAAATTAACCAGCACCAAATGCTTGTTTAAATGGAATGAGGACGCTCAATGGGCTTTTGAGACCTTAAAGTCTGCTTTTACCACTGCTCCCGTCCTTCAACATCCGGATCCGTCTTTGCCTTTCATTGTAGAAGCAGATGCATCAGATGTTGCACTGGGAGCCATCTTGTCCCAACATTGCCCAGAGTCCACTGGATTACATCCTGTTGCGTATCACTCCAGAAAACTCACCTCTTATGAGAGGAACTATACGATCACAGAACGGGAATTGTTAGCAGTGAGGGACGCCTTTATGGTATGGAGACATCATCTTTTGGGGTCCTCCGAACCGGTTCAAGTGTTCACTGATCACCGAAATCTCTTGGCGCTGCAATCAGTGAAGTGCACCACGGCACGCCATGCCAGGTGGCATGAATTTATTGCCATGTTCAACTTCGCCATTACCTATCGCCCTGGGTCTCTGAACTCGAAGGCGGATGCTCTCTCCCATATCCATGGGGTTCCTGAACCATCTGAGCTCAAGGGCGCACTTCTATTATCTAATCAAGTGGTGTGTGGGTGTACCTTGCGCCCATCTCTGAAGACAAGGATCCAAGAGTGGGTGAGAACCACTCCCTCTGAGATTGCTAGCCTGGGATTGGAGATCATCCATTTATTGCCTTATAAAAAGGGTAAAATATATGTACCTGACTCCGACACAAGACACATAGCCATACAGTGGTGTCACGATTCAACAGTAGCTGCACATCCAGGTACTGGGAAAACTATCGACCTTTTGAGAAGGTGGTGCTAGTGGCCCTCCATGTCACAAGACGTTAGGGAATACATAGTCTCTTGTGCCACTTGTGCGCAGTGCAAACATCAACCGGGCAAAACTGTGGGCCTACTACAACCCATGCCTATACCAGATAGACCTTGGCTTATGGTTTCTATGGACTTCGTAGTGGAGCTTCCAGTAATCGACGGCTACGACACTATATGGGTGGTCGTGGACTACTTCACAAAATCAGCCTTGTTTGTACCCTGCCAGGGGATTCCTTCTGCTCCTGTTTTGGCAGAGTTGTTCTTGAAGAACGTCTACCGAAGATTTGGTCTGCCCTCCATTCTCGTTACTGACCGGGGACCACAGTTCACTTCTCGCTTTTGGAGAGCGTTGACAACGACGCTGGGTACAGACGGCAGGTACTCAAGTGCATACCATCCACAAACTGATGGGCAAACTGAGAGGCTGAATGCCACTATGGAGCAGTATCTACAATGTCTTACCCTCCAACGCCAAGATACGTGGGTTTCCGTCCTACCACTGGCGGAGTTTGCCTACAATAACTCTCTGCACACGGCGACAGGTGTATCTCCATTCTTTGCCTTGTATGGCCAACACCCCCGTTCTTTGCCCAGTATTGCTGATTGGCCGTTACACAATCCGGCTGCCTCTGGTTGTCTTAGGAATCTATCAGATACCCACGCTATGGTCAAGAACCAGTTACTACAGGCCCAGACACGTACTAAGTCTTCTGCAGATGCACATCGCTCCCCGGCTCCTAGCTACCGACCGGGGATGAAGGTCTGGCTGTCCACAAAGAACCTACACTTGCCTGGTCAACGAGCCTTGTTACCTCGGTTTGTGGGTCCCTACAGCATTCTGCAGGTAATTAACCCTGCTGCCGTCCGATTGGCCCTTCCTATTAAATGGAAGGTACATCCGGTATTCCATGTCTCTCTAGTGAAACCATGCCACCAGGCTACCTCCTCGTCCTCTGCTGATTAAGGTGCACGGGTTTGATGAATTCGAGGTGGCTGCGATCTTGGATACCAAAGTTCAAAGGGGCAGGCGTCTCTATCTGGTCGATTGGAAGGGCTATCAACCCGAAGACCGTACGTGGGAACCTGCGGTGAACGTCCATGCTCCGGTCCTTTTGTCTCGTTTCTGGTCTGCTCGGGGGGTGAGACCCCCTTTGAGGGAGGATACTGTCATGTACAGGCATGCAAGCAGTGCTAAGAAACGGCTGCATAGCCCTTTAAGGACGCTGCAACCAGGTGCCTGGAAGTTGGCATGGCAACGCTGGCGTCCTCTCAGCGTTTCCTACGGCCGACGCCAGAATCCGCGGAATGCTGTCATGTGACCTTTCCTTTTTAGGCACCGCCTTCACTTCGTATCGGTGCTTCTGATTGAGAATTGGTGGCGCTTCGTGCCTTGTGCTTTGTATCCTGTTCCCTTGAACCCCTGTTTCAGTACCCTTCCTCCTCCCCATTCCTTCCTGTGTTCCTGATTGCCTCGTTTCCTCGACCCGGACCGTTACCTGGCTCTGATTCTGGACTGCCTTGTTCTTGTATGCTGCCTGTATCGTGCTTCGACCTCGGACTGCTCACGGACCTCTTTGCCTTCGCCCATTTGTTTTGGTTGCTCTTCGTTTGTCTTCTGGATCCTCACTCACCTGGATTGCGTCTGGGTAATTTTTGGGATTGTTGAACTTTGGAACTTTTCGAACTTTTGGATTGTTGAAACTTTGGAACCTTTTGAACTTTTTGGATTGTTCAAACTTGAAACTTGGATTTCCTTGCTACGTACATTAACTCAAAACTGCCAAGTGTGTATTAGGCGTCCTCGTGCCGGCGGGATAGGTGGTTGGGCTTTTCTTGGATTCTGGATTGTGGATTTCGGATTTGGATTTGCTTCCCTGCCTTTTTACACCTGACTCTCCCCGGCGTTGATCAGGACAAAACACGGTAAGCCATAGTCTTGCATGGGAAGGGGGTTGTTATTGGAATTTGACAAACACGTATTGCATTCTTAATCTGTTGTGTTCGGGTCTGGTCAGAAGGGCGGTTGGTTATATATTCTGTGTTGTGTTAACCCCTCACTTACAGATCCAACGCCTGTCCCCGGCCACTCGTACCACCCTGGCTTCATCGATAACAACTCCTGCGGCACATGTCTACATCTGGGTCTTCTGGGTCTCATCTGGCATCCTTTCTTTCCTCTGATTGATCGCTCTGGCAGTCTATTCCTGGAGCCAGAGGGTTCCATCAGGAGGAAGAACTCATCGGCTACACGACGTGGGCAACTTGCATCTGACAGGGACCCTTTGAAGATGAAGAACAAGCCCTGCCTGAAACCACAGCAATAGCATCCACCATTTCGCCTTCCGACTTCCGTATCTTTCCAGGAAAGGAACACCATGACAGACTGCAAAGGAAGAAGCAATCCTTTAACTACTTGTCCCAAGAATCCTCTGATCTACTCGCACAAATACCTGATGAATATAGACTGTACATTTCCGCCAAGACATTGTTTGCATCTCTGGTGCCCAGCGTCCAGACTAGAGCCAGCACTAAATGGCTCCAGTTCATCAGGTGGGAGCTGATCCAGCTGGCAAATGATACTGAAGAGGGGTTCAACGTCATCAAGGTGGATCTGAGTGCTCTCAGACTAATGACAATGCAGAACGGCTACGTCCTCAACCTCCTGACAGCCATAGAGGGCAGGGTTTCTAAAAAGATCGGGAGTTCATGTTGCACGCTCATACCTTCTGCAGATGCTGAGAATGGGACACTTTCACATGTGATTGCAGCGGTGTATGAACTTGGGGTAAAAACGAAGGAGGAGGCAGGGATCCAGGAAGACAATTGGGTGAACATGGCATTTGGCTGGCTACAATCCTGACTTGGAACAACAGTAAAGATTCTGGACCCTATCCTTTTGTTTATTTTGGTGATGTTCTGCACGTGCCAATTGGCTCTACGTTGTTGTGCCAAAGCAGTACCTAATAGTGCAATGATGATGGTGACTATTGTGAAAACTCATATAAAAATCCCTCGTGATACACAGGAAGTAGAAATCCAAACAGAAGACAACAATGACCTTAATTATCATATGTTTGACGTTTATCAAGGGCATGGGGATGAGGTAGACACTCTATATCACACAACTATTGTACCTCCACCAGACCCTGAAAATTACAAGGAAGTTTGAGTGGATTTAGCAGGGGATAGGGGATGTATAGATATGACCTGCACACTTGAACAAAAGGCACAGAGTGGAGAGAGCCTAAGACATGTTTGTAGAGTATGGATGCCCATAAAAGGGACATTGGCATGGAACAAAGTAGAAAGACAGGCAAATGAATGGAAATATAGGGGTGTGAATTTGTTACTGTAGAAGTAACGAAAGGGGGGAATGTTGGGATGGAAATGAGCTCATTGGACCCCCCTAGAAGCTTCCACATAAGGCGAAACCCATATGAGACAATCTAACTTACAAGGGGGGAACAGTCTATATCCCCGGGCACCATATAGAGACTTCGTAGTGCATAGAAGTGAATGCCTGGCACTAGAAATGCCCACACTCTGCAACACCATTTTGTAATAGGCCTCAAATGAGGCAGGCCACAGACCAATGCTGATCGTGTTCCCCATTCACAGAGCCCACTTTCTACACTGCTTGCTAGCTCTGCTTGAGCCTTGCTCCTACAGAAGTACATTTCCCTCTTCTGCTTGCAGTGTTACAAATCCTCAATATCACCTTCAGGAATGTGCCCAACATAGAGCGTCAGACAGTACCAGGCCCTGGGACGTGTCTATTCATCTCCACTAAACTGCCATCGAGCCACTGACCCCCACTGCCGCACATCACTAACCCAACCCCCACTTCCCTGGCTCTCTGATAAGCACCCGACCCCCAGGTCCTTATTTCCATAAAGTACCCACCAAAGATCTAAAGCCCACATGACTGTATTTTTCCCTAGCAGAAACACACGTCTCAAGTGACATTAGATACCAAGAAGGGTAAATCACAGATCAATCCCCAGAGGGGAGCTTTCAGATGCAGGGACTGTGGTGTCAATGGAGCCCTGAGTGTATGGGTCAGCATGAATGTATCATATCCTCCCCTCTCCCTGGCACCCCTTTCCTGTGCCGCCCAGGTGCATGCCATAATGAATAAATAGCATGCCTCAGTTGTTTAGTTTATCTAGGAAACAGTGTATTTCAGGCTTGCCCTAGCCTTCACCACGGGGATGAGCCAAGCTGACCCACGTGGAGCCAGATCGATAGAGAAGAACCAGCCAATTACTGCTTGGCATCCCCTATGGTGCAAGCCCATGTGTAGGATGCCTCCAATAAGGAGCACCACAATGTCCCATATAGTGATGACACTTTTTGTGCTTATAACCCCTTGTTTGATGATGTAAAGCCAGAGCGCTCCCAGACAGCAGAGTCCTTTGCTGGCATTTCTATTTTTTTTTTAAACTTTGTTTATTTTAAATCAAGGCAGGTTGACAAATACATAGCATATTAAGCAAAAACATAGGCGTGTTGTACCCCAGACATTTTCTTACAAGTCTCTTCCCCCCCACCTCCCATTCCCCCGGCCGAGTCCCTCCTTCCCAGGCCGTCTGCCTTGTTTGCCATTGTCTGTCAGGTTGAGGGTTTTCCAGGTCCTTCAGAGTCCACCAAGCTTTAATGGGTTTGTAGGTCAGGGCGGGGAAATGCAGGTCATACTCTAAAACTGGGGCCCAGATGTTCTGCAATCGGTGGAGGACTCCTGCTCTTGCTGCCGTCACCTTTTCTGCAATCAGGATGTCCCAGAGCTTTGTCCATCGCTGGGCCATAAGGGGTCCTTCTGGGGACTTCCAAGAGCGGGCCAGCACCGTTCTCCCGGCCAGCAAGCATTGGGTCAGTAACTTTGCCCTCTTTCCAGCGTGTGGGTAGATCCCGGGGACCGGCACTCCCAAAAGGACTGGCTCTGGTTCCAGCGGAATCGCTGTTCCAGTGATTTCTGCAATGGTTCCCAGGCATAGTTTCCAGAACTGCTGGATCTTCGGACATGTCCACCACATGTGGAAGAATGAGCCTGGGTGACCGCATCCTCTCCAGCAAGAGTGGTCCAATTGGGGGTTCATGTGATGGAGTCTAAGGGGGGGTAGTACCACCGTAGCATAATTTTGTATGCACATTCCCTGTTAGTGATGCAGGTGGATGAGGTATGTGTTCAGGTCCAGATGTCCCCCCAGGTCCGGTCTTCTATCGGGTGTCCCAGGTCTGCCTCCCACTGGGCCATGCAGCGAGTCCTCGTGCTTAGAAAGTCGCCCAGGAAGCGCCTCTATAGGGTGGACACTCTCCCCGAGCCAGAAGGTCCTTGAGTGTCAGTTCCAGGACGGTGGGGGGGCACGTTGCTGCCTGCAAGGTTTGGGGGTGTGAGCACCAGTGGCGCAATTGCATATAGGTAAATCTGTCCCTTTCCTGGAGTTGGAACTTTATTTTACATTGCTCAAATGTGAGGGGTACCTCTCCCTCATATAGCTGGTCTATAGTCTCCACGCCGCCCCTTATCCAGTTTTGGAAATTGCGGGGGTTCGCTCCAGGTGAGAAGGCTGGGTTGTGGAAGATCGGGGATTGAGGGCTTAGACCTCTAGAGTATGTTTAGTTGCCAGGAGGAGGTCTCCCCAGTGCGTTCTGAGAGGGGGTGGGATATGTTGCAGGAATCGTAGGGGTAAAGGCACTAGTGCCTTCTCCATTTCTACCCATCTAGGGCGGTTTATGAACGTTTGCCATGTGTGGATCTGTGCTAGTTGGGCCGCCACTCTGTAGGCCTGTAGGTCTGGGACCCCTAGCCCTCCCAATTTGGAGCTCCCCAGAAGTGTCTTGAGGGGGATTCGCGCCTTCTTACCTCTCCAGATAAATTTCAGCATCTTCCTCTGTAGGTCTCGAAGGGTTGGGGCGGGGATTGCCACTGGAAGGGAGGCACAGGCGTAGAGGAACCTTGGGAGGAGGTTCATCTTACAAGCTGTTGTGCATCCCAGTAACGAAATCTCTTGGGTCGCCCAACATTTTAAGTCACCTTCCAGTTCTTTAAACAACCGGGGAAAGTTAGCTTTTTATGAGTTTTTTGGGTCTGCCGGGATGTAGACCCCCAGGTATGCGATTGCTTTCTTTTCCCACTTGATTGGTCACATTTTGGCTAGAGGTTCCTGTTCTCCCGGAGTGAGGCCGATGCTTAAGGCCGTGGATTTAGTGAAGTTTACTGAGAAGTCGGACACCTCACCGTAGCTCGCTATTTCTCCCAGTGCATGTTTCAGGGACGACCGAGCCTCCGAGATCATGAGCAGAACATCATCGGCATATAGGGCAATTTTGTGTTGTGAAGGGCTGCCTTGCGGGCCTTTGATCTGCTCGTTTCACTTAATTCTCTGGATTCCTGCATAGAGGGGGTTACCGAGCCTGTCTCCCTGAAGGAGTTGAAGAGTGTTACCAGGGGAGGAGTCAGCTGGGGTCTGAATAGTTTATAGAACCTGGCCGAGAAACCGTCCGGGCCCGGAGCCCGTGTCTTGAGTGACTTAATGGCATCTTCTATCTCTTCCCCTGTAATGGGCGCCTCCAATTTTTCCACGTGCTATGTCAGGGAGTTGGGGCAGCACTGCCTTTTGCAAGTAATCCATTTGCTGCGGTAAGTTCCGTGGGGTAGCTGTCATGACCTGGGTGAGTGGTCCACTGCTAGTTGTTGTTTTTTGAGTTCTGAGTATTGAATGACCCCGTTGGGGTCGCGCAGGCCAGCGATCGTGTTAGTTTGCCGCAGTTTGACCAGTTTGGCCACCAGGATTTTATTTGCCTTGTTGTTCTTTGCATAGTATGATTGTTTGGCCTTGGCCAGGAGCAGTGCTGTTTGTTCCGCATAGTGAGCTTCCAACTTCTTTCTGGCTGTGCGTATGGCTCGCTGTGTCCTGGGGCACCAGCCCTTTTTCTTTTGGACCTCCTCCGCCGCCCTAAGCTCCTCTTCTAAGGCTATCTGGTTCTTCTGCCTGTTCCGGTGATGGGAAATCAAGGTGCCTCTGATCACTGCCTTCATAGCATCCCAATTGTTCGCTACCGAGTTGTCTGAAGCTTGATTTTCTTCGAAGAAATCTGATTGCCCTTGCGATCTTGTCCCTGGTTGCCATGTCATTGAGAATTGGGTCATATAAAGTCCATCTACGTAGGTTGCTGGGTTTAGGGTCCTGTGCCCGAATCTCCAGGACTACCGGGGCATGGTCGGAGAGGGCTCTTGTGCCAATGGACACCTCCTTGACGAAGGCCAGGGTTTGAGGGGAGGTCAGGAGGAGGTCAATCCTCAAACGTTCGGTGGACGTATGAATAAAAGGAATAGTCTGTTTCGGTTGGGTTGAGTGCCCGCCAGGCGTCTACCACCTCCATGGATCTGAACAGCTGGAGGAGGCTTAGCTCCTGGGTGAAGTCGCTCGGGGTCGGGGGGTGAGATTTGTCTCTTGTGGGGTCTGGCACCCCATTAAAATCTCCTCCGATTATCGTTTGGCCTTCCACGAAGCACGACAGGGAGGAGCCCATTTATAGAAATCCGATTGGCCAGAGTTGGGAGCGTATGCCGAGACGAAGGTGTACAGATCTCCCAGGAGGAGGCATTTGACTGCTACGAATCGGCCTTCTGGGCATGTTTTCGTTTCTAGTATTTGTGGGTTAAGATCCTTCCTGAAGAGGATCGCTGTGCCTCCTTTCTTGGTTCCTCCTGAGGCAAATAATTGGAGTCGGAATAAGCGAGAGCGGAGTCGGCTAGCGTCCGCCGGTAACAGGTGGGTCTCCTGGAGAATGGCTACCGCAGCTTCCTCATCTTGGACTTTAAATAGGACCGCCTTTCGTTTATTGGGAGAGTTCAGCCAATTGACATTTAGAGAGAGGAGTCTTAGGGTTTGGTAGTCCGGTGCCAGGTCACTCCCCGTCATTTGCATTGGGGGGGTCGAAAGAGGGTGGGTCAACCGCCATTTCCGGTGTGAGCTAGGGGTCTGTCATCCTGCACCTGAGGTTTTAACACGCACCTCCAACGGGAGGTCGTAACTTTAACTAGAGAGTGGGCTGACGTGTGTGCGGATGCACCCTTGGCCAACTGGGCCAACTAGTAACTCGAAGGTTGTGTTGTAAACCTTGTTATCCTTGCAAAATCTATCTCTTGGCCTCTTCCCTAGTGGGTTCTATTTACTCTGGTGTGTGCGTATCAAGTTCGGTGCCTTCAATTGCCATTCCTATTGCTGAATTCTTTTCCAAATTAATGTCTTGACACCCTTTATTGTCCACCAGAATTTGAATGGGCCCATCCCCAATCTCTATCAGTGGTGTATGTTCGCATTCTAACCCTTGCTGCCTGATGGATTCATTTAGGCATACAAATGCATCAGAACCCTTTATCGGTTGTCCCTTTTCTGTATTTTAATGCTACTTTAAATTGCCTGGTGAATGCAGGAATGGTAACATCCCTTTTCACCTGCAGTTCAACTACATATGGTGTCACCTGGGCACAATGGTAAGCCTGTCTTTCGTCTTCAAATTCAGACGCTGCTCCACCCAACCTGGACCAAACCTTTTGATTTAGAAAGTCTAATAGTATACACATCCTATGCATGATGTCATTCCCCAAATAGAATTTATTTTGTGTCCCACTTACGATCCACGCATTCTGATGAATACTCTTAGGACCAATTGTAATCTTTAACATGCATCTTCCTACAATCCTTTGTCCCAACTCATGGTCATCTAGGCTAAAAATGTGTTGATTCTTTATTCCGAATTTTGGGATCTCCTCCCTGTCAATTATTTGCTGCAGTACCTTTTCATTAATGAAACAACTTTCATGTTCAAGCGCTAAAGTGGCTTCAATAATTTCAGGATGCCCATTCACATGGATAGGAATCCATGGCTGCCCATCTCCCATGTGTATTTCTGATATACTTGAAACATGCTTTTCTTTATTTACCTTTGGAGTGACATTTGGTTTGCATGCTTTTTCATTCAGATGAAAACGCAATGGCCCTCATTACGACCCTGGCGGAAAGTGACTGACCGGAACGCCACAGCGTAAATAGCGTTTCCGCCATTGCACGATGGAGCAAAGTCCGGCCCATTCCGACCCATCGGGCACGAGCACCACGCCATGGCGGAAGTGCAAAGTCCGCGATGGCGGAAACGACCCCAAAACGGCCCACAACGCCGCCGTACGGCGCCCTAGGTGCAATACCGCCACCCCTCTTAGCGGACACCGCAGTGAGCGCCAACCGGAAAGTACGGTGACCGTAAATATACGGAAACGGAAGTAAAAACATGGGCCCGGAACGGGAAACATCCCGCCGTACACCTATAAAACCACTAAAACCACACAACCACTAAAAACACTACCCTGAGACACACCCCAACCCGTCATCCACCCTAGCGAAACCAAGAAAAATGGGAAAAGCAGCGAAGAAAGCGTGCGACCGCAAGCGGCAGGTCCACTTCTCCCGTGAGGAACTCACCGTGCTAACAGAGACCCTCCAGGAGAATGCTGCCGTCGTCTTCTCCACGCAAATGACCAGGACGGCACTTGCGAACAAGAAGGCCATATGGGCTCTGGTGGCACAGCGTGTAAGTGCGGTGGGGACCGCACCCCGCAACCCACAGCAATGCAGAAAGCGATGGGACGACCTGCGGATACGCGTCCGCAGCATACTATCTGCCAACCGCAACATTGCCACAGCCACCGGGGGAGGTCCTGAATCACCCATCAAGTTGACCCCCTGGGAAGAAATCTGTGCCTCCACCATCGGAATGGAGAGCATCGAGGGAGTCGGAGGGATGGAGAAAGGAGTGCAGACATCCGAAGAATCAGGTAGGTGTCCCAAATAAAACAATGCTAAAACCACAATGTCCAATCATCTGAAGTACCATGTGTCCACATAGTGCAACAGAAACACATGTCCAGGAGACCGTCCACACACATCGGCCTGATAGCGCACTTTAAAACCACAATAAATACATAAATAATTAAAAACCCCTAAAACACCCACTACACGTGCAGCAGGCACACCCTAACTGCAGGCTGCCAAACAACTGCACCCTCACTCCACACACAAATGAAACCACCTCCAAGGCCCCGACCCAAATCACCCTCAGGTACCACCCCAATGCATGTGATACAATGCCATTCCAATACCCACAGACCCATCAATAACCTCGCCCTCCTTTACTCCACCACAGGGTCCGATCCAAACGACGAGCTCCAGGACACCCCTACCAGCACACCTGCAAAGAGGGCCAAGACCAACGGCCAAAGACCCTCCACCTCAGGTGCACGGATCAAGACACGGCAGCAGCACAAATCAGGTGGCAGCACAGAGGAGGGAACATCAACAGGCACCCCAGCAGCCAGCATGGCCACACCACCACCACCACAGGTCCCCCCAACGGATGCCACAGAAGGCACTGCCTCTGGTGGCAGCAGCACCATAGGTGACACCCCATTGATGGCAGCATGCTCCGACACAGAAAACGGGGATGTCGAAGTCAGATCCATCCATGACCTGTCCCAATCCCCCTGTCTGTCCCATCCCATACAACATGAGGATACCACGCAGGGGCACCCACAAGACGACGACTGGCCATCCCCCCAAGCCCTGTGGCAAGGCAACATGAGGACAACAGCCCCTCTGTGACACCCCCGCAAATGGCCATGGCCCAGCAGAGGCAACAGTCCCTCGACCAGTTAATCGTGCAACAGCAGCAACTGGCCACGCTCCTCAAGGACCATGCCGATGAGTGTGGGGGCACTAAGGCAGACATAGAAACATCAACCGAGACACTTAGGGCAGAAATGGAGAGAAGCACCGAGACACTAAGGGCACAAATGGAGAGTAGCACCGAGAGCCTGAGAGTCCAAATGGAGAGAAGCACCGAGAGCCTGAGGGGGGAACTGCATGCGACGTCCAAAGACGTATGTTCCGAACTTGCCGCTGTGCGCCGTGTGCTCACTGAGCTCTCACAAACACTCAGGGACATGCATGGACGTGAGCAGGCAGAGACGTCATCCGTCGCAAGTTCCGTCCAGGGAGGCCCCCAACGTAGATCTGGGAGGAACCTGCGCTCCACAGCCAGGGGTGCCCCTGATACCCGGAGAGGGGGCTTGTAATTGCGACAGCCCACTGACAATGAGCATCTTTGGACACTGGTGTTCGGGGGGGAGGCAGGAAGGTGGAGGGGGTGTGTTGGGCTCACTTGGGTGGCGGGTCGATAGGGTGTTCAATATGATATCACACATGCCATAAACAGTACACGAACAACCAATGAGATGTGTGGACAATGATCTTTGTGTACTAGGCCATCATAGGCGTACAGTCCATATTGTGCATGTCCCAGACGCACACAGTGCCACGAGTACCGTGTCCATGTATCAGCCACCAGGCGTGAGTGCTAGAAGCATGCATCTATGATATGCTGACGAATGTCACGGCCCTCCTGTGCCTCGGGGACTCCTTGAGGTGCTGCCACATCCCCACCCTCATCATGACCATCTTCAGGTGCTTGCAGTTCTGCGTCAGGGGGCATGGGCACATTTCTACGTATGCACATGTTGTGGAGCATGACACATGCCATGACCATCTTTGCAACCTTCTCATGTCGGTACAGGAGTGCCCCGCCAGACCTGCTGAGGCAGCGGAAACGACCCTTCAGTAGGCCGAATGCCTGTTCAATGACTACACGGGTACGTGAGTGGGCATGGTTGTAGTCCTCCTCGTGCTGGTCCCGTGGGTTCCGGACTGGTGTGAGGAGCCATCTCTTCAGTGGATATCCAGCATCACCTGTATGTGGACGATAAACGGATTATGTGGAATGCCATTGCTACGTACGCACCCCCCCTCCCCTTCCTGCCAGGTCATTGCCGAATCACATACCCCACATTATCATGCATGAAATGAGACTCACCGAGTAGCCAGGATCTGTTCCCTGCGTGTCGCTCCATGTAGCGTGGTATTGTAGAGTTCCTCAAGACCATAGAATCATGGGTTGATCCAGGGAATCGGGCACAACAATGTGTAATGATCCTGTTGGAGTCACACACCATTTGTACATTCAGGGAATGAAATTGTTTTCGGTTGCGGTACTGGGCCTCCATGGCATGTGGGACGACCAATTCCACATGGGTGCAGTCGATGGCACCAATGCAACCCGGTATGCCGGCAAGTGCATGGAATCCCACTTTTGTGTTGGTAATTTCCTGCTCCGAGCGTGGTAGGGAGATGTAGTCGTCTGCGTGCTGCAGGAGGGCATCGAGCACTTGCAATAGTGTCCGTGAGAACAGTGGCTGTGAAATGCCATGCAACTGTCCGACTGTGTGCTGGTAGGTGCCTGTGGCCAGGAAGTGTAGTACAGACACCACCTTCAGTAGGGGTGGGATGGCGGTTGGGCTATCTATCATGCTGACAAGGTCAGCCTGTGTCATGTCCACAATGGCGGTTATGGTGTCCCGGTCCAAACGGTAGAGGGTGTGGATCTGCTCAGCAGTGAGGTCGAATGGATGTGCTCGGAGGCGTGGGATTGCGGGCTGCCTGCGTGGTGGTAGTGGCTGTGCTGGCGGCCCTTGCTGGCCCTGCCTTGGCCTCCTCCTCCTCCTGCGTCCCCTCCGTGCGGCCGGTTGTAGTTGGTGTTCGTCCTCTTCTTGGAGTCGGAGTACTTGCAGTGCTATCAGGTCCCCCATGGCCAACATCGCGAGTCCTGCCGGTAGCATTTCGGAGTGGGTGTGGTTGTGGGAGGTGACTGGGTGTGCAATTTATGTGTTTCCAGGCTGTATGGCCTCCACCTGTGGTGAATCATTCCACCTGTGCAAGCTGCTCTCCCCTTTGGCCGAGCACGTCCCGCACACAACGCTGCAATTCGAGTAATGGCATGTATTTGTACCCGATGGCCGTGTAACATTTGTTGATATGTACATTCGGCTATGGTCCCATTGCTTCACATACAATCTTTGCAGTCGCGAACAGACTTGTGAAGGGTCAGTGGAACGTAGTACTCGAGTAACGGTGGGCCCTCATGCATCACTGTACCGAGTTGCACCGACGGGCGGGGCGTCCCATTTGTGGGTGAAGGCAGTTGCCATTTTCACACACAGCCGCACTGGATGGATTAATTTGTGATTTCAAACGGCCACAGATGCCTTTCCGACGTGATGTTGCAAATGAGGAATTCGAAGGGCGGCGCTTTCGGTTGTCAGCTAGCGGCGAGGAGATGCCCACAGGTCTGACTGCAAATATAACGTTCTATTGTTCAATGTCCTTGAGACAGGGGCCATGGCGAGGATGCAATGATTGATATGAATAGTTTGGGATGCACAATAGCGACGTGGGCGATGAGGCCGGTCGTTCCCAAATACATGTTACTTCACAACACTGGAATTACGGGCTGGGGCACTGTGGATTTAGCAGGCTGCATAACGCACAGACTCAATGGATATTTCTAATGTCATGTGAGTAAATATTCAGGCGTTTTTATACCGGGATGAGGGAATGATGAATGGATGCATGGGCAGATGATTTGATACAGAGTTTGCCATGTACAGGGCTTCTTGGAATCTATCCGCCTCCCCTGCGCTATGTGATGCAGGGCTGCCATAGTGGGACCATCGTCTCTCTGGCCTTGTTGAGCCCTCCCTTTCTCGACGCGCCTTGAAACACTTGTGTCCATGCACGTTAACATTCCCATCTGATGCATTCTGTTTTGACAGACGCATGCACAGGTACACTCGTTTGTGATGGTGTTTACACCTCGATATGGATGGTTATGAGTCGCAAGTGGTTTTGGGGTGGTGATGATCCTTTGGAGTGGGCTAGCATGCATATGGCTGTGGATTTAGTGTGATCATTGAAGTGAGTTGTTCGAATGTAGTTCTGATGGCCATTCTGTTCTTTTTCTTTTCTTTTGGTTGACAGGTATCTCCTCCCCTTTTGCCACTGCCATCTGTATGCCACTCCTGCAGATGGCTTTTACTCCCGACACCTGCTGCTTCGTGTTAATCAGTGGAGCAGCATCACGATCTTATGGGACGATCGCCAATGGGCCACATGCCCTTACGCAGTACTAGTGGCTCGGAGCAACATTTCGGCCTTTCAGCTGGACTAGTGCCTCCCCATTGGGACGGCCCTGCGGTTCTGTGCGCTTCCATGTTGCCTTTTCGTACGTGAATGTGGCTCTGTGTACCATGATGAAACAGGGCGTCACACAAGTAGTAGCTGGTCATTTCTTGCGGATGCAGCCCACAATGGTGTAATGTGTTTTGGAGTTCATGGCCTAATGGCTGTATGGGCTTGGTGATTTTGTTGTGCATTAAATTTCTATTCTGATATGGGCCGTGTTGCGTTCTTCTTTGAGAGTGATGTGGCATATTCCTGTTTGGGGAGCGATGTATTGTGAGGAAATCTGCATTGGGTTCCAGATTCGGAGTTTAGTTGCGTGGTACTGTGCTGGGCGCGTTTGCCTGCGAAGACCAGTGAGGTCAGGGATGGGGGGCTGCCAATATGACAGTTTGAATGTTGTCATGCTCAGGGGCGGGGGTTTGGGTTTTGTGTGACAGATGCCGGTCAGCCAGGTGGACTGGTGGACTGATGCGATTTTCGGAATATTGCTGGTCACAGGTGCCTGTGTTTGCGTGCGTTTCGGGGGGGGGACTGTGGTCATGTCCATTGGAATGGCTTCTGTATTCGTGCCATCTGTGCCCTGCAGCTCCCATTGGCCCCTCTTGTGAATCTTTTGTTCGTTGGCATGCATGGGTGACTTGTACATTTCACTGGTTGCATTTGTGACTTCATTGCACCTACGGGGAGTTGTACTTTGTGGGCAGGGAGCGGTGTACAGGCACTCAGTGGGGCCGTTTACGGTTGATTCGCGATGCCGTACTTCTCACCATGGCGGATTGGTACTTTCCGCCGTGCTTGATGGCGTTAGGTACATGTCCGCTAGGGTCGGAATTCGCGTACCCTTGCGCCATGGTGGTATTTACGGTTTGGCATGGCGCGCGCGCGCGTACTTGGTGCAGTTAGCGTTGGCGTTCACTGCGGTGTCGCTAATGGCATCGTACTTTGCGGTGACGGGTCGTAGTCGCACCGAGCGCTATTCGATGGCGGTATTGCATTTCCGCCATCGTTTTTCGATTTCCGCCAGGGTCGTAATGAGTGCCAATGTGTTTTAATCTATTTCTGTTTGCCATTTTTTCTTGGGGTCCAAATAAATCTCCAAAGAATGCTTCTCTTTTTCTCCTCACATTTCATCCTGACACATGAGAATGACAGTGACACTGGGCACACAGCCATTGTGAAGATATACTTCTACTGCACTTTCTGATTTAGCAACAGTGTGGCATTCTTTTACACTGTTGTTTTGTGTCATTATTTTCTTGGGTCTCAATGGCTTTTTAGCTAAGGGCCACAATACTCCATTTACCCCATCAATGAGGGCCGACAACCTCTTCAGGCATTCCGTCCCTATGAGAAAGGGTATTTAATTAATGGATGTGATCAACACTTCTTGTCTCATCCAATGCTTCCCTATCTTTATGTCAACCTCAGTGACATCGTCAATAGGTATTTCTTCCCCATTTAAATTGTGCACAGGGTCTTCGTTTTGCCTCACCTTTATATGATTTTGTGGGGATCTCCCTTCATTGATACTTTGCACTAATTCCTTTGACATTATTGTTGCTTGGGCACCTGTATCAATCATTGCAAATGCATTACATTTTTCTTTAATACTAATAGGAGCATAGTACCTATCTTCATCCTCTTCTAGCATGCATGCAGTGTGAATTCTTTTATGATTTCAGGACTTACCTTCCTTGGCTCTTTTCTACTCTTTGCTAGGCAAACCGGCATATGAAATAACCTCTTACCCTCCTTTTTGCCCACTTGATTTTGAATTTATTTGTCCATTCTCTTGCGCTCAGAACCCATTTGGAGTCTAGCCACTGACTGCTCCTCTGACTTGGGACCACTAGTGTTCACACTCCAATTTCTTACTGTACTTTTCTCATTGGGTTCTAGTCAGTTATTTCTACACTGCAACCTTTTGACTGGGTATTTTCAAAAGTATCACGTGACAGTCTGTCAACATCTGGCTCATGACACTTGTGTTTTGCATGGAGCCTGTCATTTCTGTCCCTTGGAATATCCATGCACCCTCCTTTTCAGCTGCTGTTTCCTCTGTATGGGTATCAACAGTATTCTGACTATAAGTGAGGATAATATATCTGTTGATCCTAACTCTTTGACTTGGGTTTTATTTTCACATTGGATACTCTTTTTAAATCTGTTTCTCTGTTCTTTGGGTTTTTCTTGTTCATGTTCCTCCCTCTGTTCTTCATTTCCACGTGCCCCAATAGTCTGGTTCAACTCTGAATTGAACCTCACTCTTTTGTTGTGTGGTTGTGTGTGCTGAAATTCTCTGACCCACTTTCATTCTTTTGTTTTCTTATTTTTAAATCATTAAACAATTCAGAACCGTTATTCAATGGTGATTCATAAGTATTTGTGTTTCCATCAGTGTAGAGATTATTAATTAGTCACTTATTGCCTGAACGCACATGATCACTCCTATGACATTCTGCACCTTCACTTGGCTGTTGTTTTTGAACTGCACATAACTTTCCTATCTGTTCAGACAAAATTTTGACTTAGGCCCCTAAGCATTGAAACCTGTCCATGTATCTGAATTCATCTCTTTGTGGCATGGGCCAGTAATGGTTAAACTTCTCTTTGTGGCATGGGCCAGTAATGGTTAAACTCACACTGATTAGGCCTGTTCTGTTAGCTCTCAGGAGATTGATTTCTATTTGTTCATGAGACACAGGAGGTTGAGAACGCAGAGTTACCATCCTTTGACCATGGTCGACTAGTGGTGGTGATTGGTTATATTGGCGAGGGACATAATTCATGTTTTGTCTTTCATTTGTTGGGAATTTTCCCATATGCTGGTTTCCATTTTCCTTTTTCTTTCAAACTTTATTTAACCTTTCACAGATGAGTTACAGAAAAACCAACACAATATTCATGTATATCATCTTAATTTCTCAAAAAACATTGCCCTTCGACTTTCACGTCAATAGTTATTATGATGCCAACTCTATATGGTAGTGTCATTGAAATTGTTCCGGAGCGGCTCCCAAATGTCCTTTGGTCTGCTCGTTGTGGCCACAGTTCTGACATAACATACCTCCCTTCCATTTACATATGTTAGTTCTTTAAGCCATTCACGTACAGGTTGCTGAATTGGATTTTCGTTTTAACAGAATGCATTTCTTAGCTATTACACAGCCCATGTTGAATAAACAGTGCATTCTGGTGTTTGATTTACCAATGTCACCAAATAAATATTTGAGAGGGAGAAGTGTGGGGGGTATGTTGGTCATTGTATGTAACTGTTCAGCTACCTCTTACCATAATTTCACCACTTCCGGACAGGTCCAGAACATGTGTATGGTGTTTGCCCCCGCTTGTGTACATTTCGGGCATTTGTCAGTTGTGCTGGGGAGACTCAAGCTACTTTTGCCAGTGTGTAATGTAGTCTTTTCAGTACGTTGAACTGTATAAGTCAAAGTCGTGCACTGAGCAAACCCTCTTTTGTGAGTGAACAGTACCTCTGCCATTTGGTCTCATCTATTGTTGACCCTGTGTCCTCTTCCCATTTTAATCCGATTGTGCTTGGTTGTTCCCTCCCGTCTTGTGCTTTCCTATACAGTTTGGACAACATCCCTCTCTGGGCTTCCCCCTTAACCACCATTTCTATTCAGGTGCAGGACACCGGCTCTTGGGGTAAGAATGACTAGTTTGTTCTAACCGCTGCTCACATACGATAATATTGCAATTTCCGAACAGGGTTGTTCTGTAGCTGTAGTGCAAATTCTCCCAAAGTGACAAATTTACCCTCTGGATATAAATCACTTAGCTTCATGTTTTTCTCTGGGTCCCACGCTCTGTGTATATCAATGTCAAATGTGGGGGGGAATACTGGGCAATTCCACTGCAGGATGCCATCACAGTAGTTTTCTTTAATGCCTAATCAATTATGTAAATGCTTCCAAGCATTCACCATTGTACATACAGGATCAAATATACATGAATCAACGTAGTGATTGTTGAATATGGCTGACCCAAGATTGGCTGGAGACGCCTCATACCGCTCTAGTGCCAGATGCAGCGGGTTGAGGTCCTGTCTGTACCAGAATTCTTCGTAGTGCGCCTGTGATGCTATGCAATATAAACAAAATCTGGGGCCGCCAGGCCTCCTCTTTCGTAGGGCTCTGTCATGTCTTCCCAATCCAGTCGAGCTGTTTTACCTCCCTATATAAACCGCAACGCTAATGACCACAGCTTGTTGAAGAATTACCGCCCTGGCCAAATTGGGATAGTATTGAAATAATAAAGTAATTTGGGTACAACTATCATCTTTAAGAAGACAAGTCTACTGTATTGCAAACGGGGTATTTAATCCATAGGTTCAATTTCACTTCAAGTGCATTTAAATTTATCTTGTGGTTCTTCTCATATAGAAATTGTCTCATATGAGTTACTTTCACCCTTAAGTATTTAATTGTAGTTTGGGCCCACCGAAAACCATGAAGGTTCTCTGGTTCCCTAGTGTTTTCGGTGAGTGGGAATAACTCGGACTTGGTAGCATTAATTTCATATCCTGAACAGTTTGTAAACTTCGTCACTTCTATCATTACTGGCTCGATATTTATGCTGGATTTCATAGATACAATAGAGTATCATCTGCATATAATTATATTATCTGTGAGGGCCCTGCTATATGTATCCATCTATGTCCGGTGTGGTCTCTTATCCGTCGCACAAGTGGTTCTATTGTAATAGCAAATAGGAGGGGGTAAAAGGGACAACCCTGTTGACTGCCCCTAGCTAGTGGGAATGTGGTTGATAAAATCCTGTTCATGTACACCTTCGCTGATGGGTTCGTATATGGTAACTTCAAATACTGTATAAATCGTTCACCCATGCCGAAGTGTTTAAGAACTCTGAATAAGAAGTTCCATGAGACTGAATCGAAAGCCTTCTCGACGTCTAGGGAGGCGTCAACTGCGGAGGCCCTGGAATCGATCTGATATATAATCCTGAATAGACGTTGCAAATTTAGAGCGGTTGATCTACCCGGTATGAAACACGACTGATCAGGATGCCGCAGGTTGGACATATATGGGAGCAGTATATTTGCTAAATGTTTAGCAAACATCTTTGTGTTAGAGTTTATTGACGACTATGGGTGGTAGGAGTGGACGTCTTTAGGAGGCCTATCTGGCTTCGGAAGGAATGTTATTACCGCTTCAGATAGCAATGGCGGAAGGATGCCACTCAAGCACAACTCCTCCCAGACCCTCAGCAGGCGAGGTGACAGGATATCTTTGTATGTCTTATAGAGCTCTATTCCCAGCTCACCCAGGCGCGGGGATTTACCTGAGGCCAGGGCGGAAATTACCTAGGCCAATTCCTCCACTGTGATAGGACTGTCCAATATTTATTTGGCATCCTCACCCAGATTGGGCAGGGCTATTTCCCTTAAGTAGCAATCCACTGCCTCCATGGTGCAGGTGTCTGCATTTGCGTGTAGTTTTTTGATAGTATGCTAAGAGTACTGCATTCATCTCTTCGGTATTGGTTATACGTGTCCCTCTGGTCTGTTCAAGCTTATTATATATTGCATCTCTCTCTCACCTCTGGCCACCACACCCAAAAGGTGCCTGGGTCTATCCTTCTCTCCATATCTGCAAGCCTGAACTTGCTTTACCCTAAAGTGTACCTCTTGGTCCGCCAATTCACAGAATTTTGATAGGTTACCCCCAATTAGTCACAGGAGCGCTTTATCCCCAGATAGCCCATACTTATTCTCAAATTTCCATAGCGTCTTTCCTAACTCACCCAGGCCCTACCTTATGCTTCTTAGCTTACCAGATGTAGAAGATATCATCATGCCTCGCAACCACACTTTGAATGATTCCCATATCGTGGCATAATTTGTCAATGACCCTTCATTTATCATGAAAATTGTTCATATTTCATCATTTAAGGTGGATACCAAATCAGAATCTAATAGAGTGGTCGATGCTATTCTTCATAACGGGTGGTGTTTAGCCTTGGTTGTCAGTGCTAATGTTATCTGCACCGGTGAGTGGTCCGAGAGGGTATGCAGCAAAATCTTGCTTCCACGGATCCTTTCCGACCACCCCGTTTATACCAACCAAAGGTCTATGCGGGATAATGCATTGTGCACAGTGGAATAATATGTGTATTCTCTGGTATTAGGATGTTCCTCTCTTCGTACATCTATGAGTGCTTGTTCTGCCATAATTTGTAGCACCGTCTGGGCAGCAGATGTGACCCCCCCAATGTCTGGTGCTGGATCTATCCTTAGTGAGATCGAGGATTGTGTTGTAGTCCCGTCCCCCACAACAGGACAGGGTTATTAACTGTTCTCCCAAGGAGGTTGGATATGTGGGCAAAAAAGCTAGGACTGTCAATGTTTGGACCATATGTGTTCACAAGTGTGATGTTCTCCCATTTATAGATCCGAATACAACAACATATCTGTTTGACCCAAGCCAAACCATTTTGTGGGTTATCGTCGCTCGTTGTGTACCCCACACACCACTGTACATATGTTCAGAGTTTCAGTGATGGGAAGCCACTGTTTGGGTAAGGCCAATGTGATCACTATCATGTCTGCTCTGTTCCACAAGCTTAATTAAGGTTGCTCGTTCACACGGCGAATCAAGGTCGTCGTCCCTCAAGGTCTATTAGGACATCACTAGGATGGAATCTCAATGATTATGTATAAGGGTGATCACACCTCTAGCCTCGGATGAATATGAAGTGTAGTATATTTTTTCCCCTGTTTTGGCACCAGTTTTTGTTGCATGTTTCAAGGGCATGTATTTCTTGTAACATCACGATATTAAGCATGTGTCGTTCATGTAGGACCACACCTTACTGGCTTTCATGGGGTGGTTTAAACCTTGTACCTTCCATGATATTAATGTCAGAGTTACATCCATGAGGAACTGATTCGGGAAGATCAATTTCCATGTTTTTTAAAACCTCTAAAATGTGTTTCATGGTGTTGTTAGCTCCTACACCCATCTGTGAATTTTGTTCTATAGACCCACTTCCGAGCGGTGCCAACTCCTTAGGCTTCCCTCTACTCCCCTCCTCCCCCCTTTCCCAACTTGTTTAACCCTTGTCTGCCGCCCCCACCCGTACCATCTTCCCCAACTTGATGATGTATTCCCAAATTAACTTTGGAGTTTCCCCAGGGCGCTTTGTTGGCGACCATGGCTCTTGGTCCACCCCGATATTGCTCCGGCCCAGAACTATAACAATTTATCTGGCGTCCCTGCCAACAACAATTTAAGATACCATAGTCTTCAGTGCATCAATCACAGATCAGCCAATCAATGTCTTCTATCTCGTTCCCTGCCACTGGGGCTCGATTTCATGTCCTCGTCCGGGACTGACGCTAGTTCAGGGCTTGTCGCTTCCACATATGTTATTTCTTCATCAGGGGATCCAAAAAAGTGTGCTCTTCCGCAATATTGGATAAGCATTTTTCCTGGGAATATGAGTGTAGGGCACATGACATGCTCTCAGCAGATGTTTCACCGGGTTGTAGGTTTGTCTCTGTGCCTCGACTCCAGCCGCAAAGTCTGGATAAATGTGCATGTTATTTGATTCGTACCACAGTGTACCCATTTCCCTGGACAGTTTCAGGATAGCGTCTCTGTCTCTATAGTAATATTCTTGCGATGGTAGGGTCACTGCCTTGGGCTGAGAGTACGATGTGCCCTTTCGACACAGGATTGTGTTGTTGAGCTGTTGAGCTGAATAGGGTTTGTAGGAGTGCTTCAACGAAGGGTTCCATTGGGCCTTTACATGTCTACTCGGGTACTCCTATTATTCGAACATTATTACGGCTTGAGTGCGATTCACGGTCGTCGCATTTGGCCTTAATTTTGACAAGTTCTGTTTTGAGGGTCACTATGTCGTGGCCATGCTGGCCTACTGTGTTTTACGTAGCACTGAATCTTGTCTCTGCTTCGGTAATGCACCCACTTTCTTTTTCCAGTTTTGACTTAATGGATCCTATTGTTGTCACAATGTCGTCGAGTTTTACGTTGATTGTCATGAATCTGCTTTGCATAGCATTTAGTAGGTGATCATCCTGTGTATTTGCTTCTGGTGGTTCTCCTCGCTCCATGCTAGTTGTGGGTGCCGACTCCCCGCCGAGGGATGGGGGCCCACGGAGTCAATTGGCCCCTTCTATAAGGCCAAAGTGATCATAATTGTGTCCGCTCTGTTCCACAAGCTTAAATAAGGTTGCCTGTTCACACAGCGAATCGCACAATGAAGGAGGGTGGAGCTATTCTGAATGGACCATTGTGGCCGCCATCTATATGGCCTTTCCCCAAAGCGGGGTTATCCGATTGCTGATTCTTGTTTCTCGTTCATGCATGGGGGTCGGGAATTGCTAGTGGCTCAGGATGTCTGATCCCTGCTCGGGTGCATGCTCCGTCAAAGCTGAGTTTGCAAAATATCATGGTGGATACTGGGGGCTGGCTTCACCAAACGCTTTCGTATGGGTTAGACGGTGACTATCTGAGGGGGTATAGGCCCAGCCAATATGCGGGATGTATGGTAGTATCATTCACCACGTGCTAGGGTCTGTGGTTTATGGGAGGTTAGTTCTTTCTATTTCCCATTGTGTTGCAGGATCGCTCTGTCCAAATGCACAATGCTTCAGATGAGGTCAGTGGTGACGCCTCGCTTGCGCCTTATGGGCATGTGAGTTTGCTGCCCGTGAGCACAGCCTTCATGGGCACGTCTGAGTCTCAATCCTTACACTCTCCCCCGTTGGGTCCCATGTGGCCTGCACCCCCCGGATGCCACTGTACAATGATGTTGTGATTGGCTCTGCCCACCTGGGGTGAGCAATAAGGCCAGCTGCACTCCCCCTACCTGGGTGGAGGTGGAAGATTTCTGGACTGCCCAGCCGTTGCACGGCGGGATCCCCCACTGCATTGGGACATTTTCATGTGGATGCAGTCTCCGTGTGCATGTGAGGGCTGTTAATGCTATTTCTGGAGCGTTCATTGTATCACGCCTGATCCAGGAGCTGGATACAGTCATGTGACTCACCCACCGTTCAGCTGCTGGGCCTTCCGCCGCATCCCCTCCAAGGATTAAGGTAGGATCAAGGTAGGATCGCCAGCACCAGCCGGAGGCCGTCCCGCCCCACAGCCCAGCGGCGGGTGTCCACAGGCAGGCGCATCCGTAGGGACACAGGTCGCTTCAGTGAAATGCCAGATTTGTATGTAGCCGGTACTCAAGCCCCTGCAGGGTCAGGGTCCGGACTGTGCAGAGCTCTTCAGCTGTAATCTGTGCTCCCTGGCTCATCGGAACAGACTCATCCCGCCACCATGGAAGCTAGGATTGGCCGTATTAGCAAACAGCAGTGCAGCAAATTGGAGTAGCTCAAGGAGTTGCAGACTCAGCCAGCTGGTGCACAGCTCCTTTATCTTCCTCACGAGCCATTGCTGAAATGTTCGGCAGGCACGCCAAAGGATCTCTGTCCACAGGATTTTTGTAGGAGCCAGAGGTTCCTTATTAGGTGGCCATTTTCTGGCTCCTCAACAGCGCTCCCCTGGTTTCAATTTTCAATGAATCTATCCAGATATCTTTCTTGGTGGCCATATAGCATTGTATTAGGGTCAAATGTACTCTGTGCCCCTAGTTTCTGGTATGGGCCATTGTACATTTGATTTTGATTGTTATTTAGGACTGACATATAGTGGCGAAATCCCACTCTGGGCGGATTACCCAAATAACTAGGGCTAATGTAAGAATCCCTATTGCTGGGATCAATGGATTTAAACATAGGAGTTTGGGGTGATGTCCTCAGTGGATGCATGCCCCTTAGATGAGGTGTCATGTTGTTTCTCGCCTGAGTTTGGGTTGATTCTAGCGGCATCTTTACAGATTTTACCTCCTAAATCGCTGGCGTGGGTTCTTTGGTTTTGACTCCCTATTCTTAGGTCCTTCCTCTCTCTGACCAAACATCACTTCATATAGTTTGGTCCCTTGTTCTATTATCCATTCTAGTGGGTTTCCCTGTCAAATTCACGAATTTACTGGGATACAATTTCTTTTTGGAGTCCATAAAAGTATACAGTCTTACATTCTACAGAGTTAGGGTTAAAGGCCACATCAAAGTGTGAAAATGCTCTTTTCAAATTTTGGAGGTATTGGCAAGGGGACATATCTGGCTTCGCCATCATAGATAAGCTGCTATTTTGACATCCTGTAAAGACTGATAAGGTGAGAATTGATGTCTAACCTCTTTCTCAAAGACCGCCCATGACAAATGTTCCTGTTCATTGAGACCACGAATGACACTAGCAGCTTCTGAATCTAGGGTTAGGTGAAAGTACTGTCTATATTGTTCCCTAGGTATCTGGAGGGCTTTAAATGTATCGTGAACGGTTTCTAAATAGTCGTGCATGCAGCAATCACCTCCCTTTTGAATGGTTCTCTTGTGGGCAGGAATGCGTGTGAGTATTTGCCGGTGATCCAGACTTCACCATTGGGTTATAACCAGGTCTGGCCACAGGAACAGCTATTGGTACATTGTTTCCTTGGCCATAACTGTGATTGAGTTCGGTTCGATTGAATGTAGTACCTTGTTTGTTTGTTTGTTTATTTGTTATAGCGCGGACCAAACCCGCAAGGGTAGCTGGGCGCAGAAGCAGTACAAGGTTACTTGAGGACTTAGTTACAGGAAGCATACAATTTATACAGTACACAATTAGAGCAAAGGTTGTTGCCTTTCCTGAGACTTGAGATTAAATATTTGCTGTTCTAAGTTCTTACATTGTCTATGAAGTTGTTTTGCCTCATGACAGAGATGAGAATTCTCATCCCTGACCTTATTGATTATTGCTTGCAATTCATTGATTTGTGTCTGATACTGATTAAGTGCATTGTCCTTTTTGTCATTTTCTTCCAGTAATTTAAATATCTCCTGTTCCATAGCATGGAATTCTCTATCTCCCTATTATCTTCTCTAACGTTTTATTTCTGAAATAGCAACGTCTTTGTCTTGTGTTATTTCATCTAAAATTGCTTTTAAATGTGTTCATTCTTGTTCACTCTCATTAAATTGTTTATCTCTCTGAGCCAAGTGAGTAGCCATATTGCTGCATTTAGCTTGACATTCCATGTCTAGCTCCCTCTGTTTTAATTGTGCTTTTAACTACTGCACCTGATCACATTCATTGTCCAATCTACATTGTAACTTGCTAATAACTTGCTAATAACTTCATGGTCATTCCCTTGCATCTTTATGGACTTGTGCAGCGGGAACCACAATTTTGCGCATAATCTGATGATGCAGTTTTTCTCATTCTTGCGTTCTGGACCACACCTGCACAATGCTTCCTCATCAAAAATGTTTTCAAATGCCTCCCGTTCTACCTCTGTGGTAATTTTGTCTTTCCATAATGTTGCATTTTCTGAGGACCAAACATCATGAGCATAAAGCTTTGCCTCAAGATAGTTTGCAAATTCAGAAAACTCAGCCTGGATTTGGGATATGGGGACACTATTACCAATGGCACTATAATGAGAGTCAGATTAGCACAAAATACTGCGCTACCTCACAGCACTAATTCAATTAATGAGTGCACAATATGTTTATGCTTTAGAATGCAAAGCCACGCCCAGTAACTGTTTTAAAGTTTCCCGTTGGGAACGCGCCAAATATGTTGGATATATATTTTGGAGTTATATCTATTACCTTGTGGTATTTTTTTGTTATGGTGGTATTTGCTCATATTTTATAATACTTGGCAACTTGTTGTAGTATTCTTATAGTGGTGAGACTTATTTCCGAATACTGCCTAATAATCTTTGCCAGGGTCACTAACAACAAACAAAATACTGGACTTGTTTCACTATGCATAGATGGCTCATGCCCTCCTGTGGTACTTTATGTACAATACCACACTACGCCCTTTTGTTTCAACAATTGTAAAGCATGCAATTGAAATACTGCACATTCATTAAATCTCTCTAGATAAACAGCTCATGGTGGCTTCTTTACTTTGAGATATTTCTTACTGCACATCTGTCTCCCTAAACATGTCAAATGAAATGGACTGAATGCGGAATAAATTTAATGAGACTAAGTTACTTTTGAATCTGTCTCTTTTTGTCATAAAATAAAAATATGCAAGTTACACAGAATGACACTTATGCCCACATTGTATTTCCTATCTTCTGGCAATAGCTTTCAGCGCTTTATCTGTGCAGAGTATTTGGCCTTGTTAAATTTGGCAAGAGAATAAACTTTTTTTTAAAACACAGTACGACTTTGAGAAATATAAACACAGGATTACAAGCACCTTAAAAATAGACAGCACCTAAAATGAAGTGAACTACTTGACCTACACTACTTGATCTCATTCATAACAGCAGCCTCTCACTTAACTTCATATTTACCTAGATTTGTTAGCTGTATTTCTGATTAATTTCGCCATGGACATTTTCCCCCTATCTTTCCGCCTGCCTCGCATAGGGTCAATCCAGATAGGAACATCTTCAACCATCAGACAGCTTGCCAGCACTAAATTCCATCTGATGAGCCATCCCTCTGCTCCTTCGTCTCCCATGGCCCGAAGATGAATGAATGATGGTCTGTCTCAAAAACCTTTTTGACAAACCCCTTTGTTAATCACGGAAAACACCTCCCCTTGAGCAGATCATTCCACTGAAATGACAGGTGATTTCATTGCTGGAGAGCAAAAGATACATCTTTCTTGCACTTCCTGCCCTAATACAATGCCCTGTTTTCAGTACAACAGATCTTCACTTTTTTTGTTGATCACCCAGTGCAGATTGAGCCTGCACGTTAAAATTTCCATTTCCAGAGCATCATGCATTTTCCCAATCAGCATTCCGCTTATTTCATCATGGACTCATTTTCACTAAATTTTATTAAGGGATTCAGTTACATGTTAACTGGGGTTGGGTTAATTAGTCTGATACTTTGTTAGTATTATATTTAGTGCAGATCATTTCATTGAGGCATCATCCTGAAGCAAAGTGCAACTTCAATCATGTGCTCGGTGCGTTGGCATCTATTTAATTCTGCCTGAGACTCACACTCTTGAGTCCAGTAACGAGTTTCACACCCTGGGCCCCAGTTGAAGTTCAAACTCACGCTAAAATGTGCATGCCACAATGCTGATTTAAAATGTTAAAATTCGGAGCTCATACGCCTACAGTCTTATATGCAAATGGCTATTCCTCCTTTGTGAAAAGCACGGTGAGCTAAAAGCGATGGCTTCGGACTCTCACTGTGGGTAAAAACCACAGAACAGGTTATCATACCGCATTCTTTCGAGAGAGGGGCGCCTGCTGCCTTCTTTGCATTTTTGTAAGGAACTTGGGGTTGGTCACCCTAAGTTACATGGGGGAACCCAGACGTGGACCCCTTGCTCACTGTGCTCAGAGAGGCACAGCTTCACCTCACTGATGAGGCCCAACAAGACTGAAACACGTGTATGGGGTTGCTGTTGGTACTCTGGTTCAAAGGAGGTTTGCTTGACATTTCGGTGCTGGACTGCCCTTGTCAGCGGGACAAAGACTTATATGCAAATGGATATTCCGCCTTTGTGAAAAGTACAGTGAGCTAAAAGCGTTGGCTGTGGACTCCCACTGTGGGTAAAAACCACAGAACAGGTTATCTTGCCGCGTTCTTTCGAGAGAGGGGCGCCTGCTATCCTTTTTGCATACTCCTACACTCCCTAATATAAAAACCATCACACTACAAATTTGAACCTAACTCGTTTTCACTACTACTACTACTACACAACACCTGCTTTAAACCAGGCCACTTATTACTTTTGTTGATTCTTTCATAATAAACAATAACATGTGGTATACATATATTGACTACCCCTCTATATATCCTTCCCTGCATATAGAGCGAGTACCCCATGCAAATTGACCCTCGGTTTCCTGTTTGTTTTTATTGACCCCACTTCATGTTCCTTTCTACCCCCACCCGCCCCCCAATCTCAATTGGTCAATTTTCATATTGTTATCTTATTTAAAGTACCTTATTTAGTTTCTTTTCCACTAGCTTTGTCTCATTCGTTTGCCGCTTCTGGGCGTTCTCCCTTTCCTGCTCCTTGATTCTCTTACAATGGTGTACTATTATACTTTGTATCTCTGCCCACCTTTTAGCTTCAACTCAACAATTTTATCTAGTGCCTTCTGGCGCTCTTTTGGAGAGACTGCTCTGATCTTTCTTAGATTTTCTTATGCACATGATTCTGGGCGAAAGACCATGGGCCTCATTAGGACCCTGGCGGACTTCGCGGTGCTAAATGCACCGCGAAGCATGGCGGAAAGCCGCCGATAGCGCCATGGGGGTTGGCGGATTTACCGCCCCATTCCGACCTCGGCGGAGCGGTAAATCCCCAATCCCCATTCTGCCCTTCCCCATTCCCATTTTTGCCCCATAGGGTATAATGGGAGTGGGGAAGGAGTTAATTACGCCACCGTAAAATACGGTGGCGTAATTAACAACGAGGTCCCGTAGCGCCATGGTTTTCTCCGGCTGGTAAAACCAGGCGGAGAAAACCTCCATGGCGCTACGGGAACTCGTAGTATGGCGGAGAGGTACGCCATGCACTACGCTGGCGTAACACCCTCTCCGCCAGGGTCCTAATGAGGCCCCATGTCTCTGCATTAAATAATACAAATCCTAAAAAATGAAGAGCAACAGGAAATACATTATTTTGCGAGAATACTGTTTTAAATTTGTCCAGTAGATGGCAAGATTGTATCACTTTTTGGGCCCGACGAGTGAGATCAATTATCAAGCGAGAGGTTTGAAAGCGGTGTAATGTTAAGAACCTAAAAACTATAATTTTACTGTATTAATCGATGCAGTGGAGAGAGGATTGTAGACTTAAATTAATATCCTACTACATATAAATCATACTTTCAGTGTTCCTAAACAGTTAATTTTAGCACCGACTGAGGGAAAGTAATTATTTGCATAGATATAAGGGTATTTATGGTAACACAACATTTACACAGCATTTTCTCAGCTACCTTTTGACATGGCGACTTTATGTCCGGGGAGATTTTCACATGGATCCCAGTAATGTTCTGTCACTAGCCCAACTGGATTTCATGAAATCAATATAACTATGATAGATCAAATTGAGTTTAACAATGCTTATACACTGAACTATGTTTTCCTGAAAACTCTTCCTCTGTTTGTGCCTTCATTTATTTACAAATGCCTTTTGATTCAGTCCAAATAACCCAACGTGGGTTCTCCTAGCAGACTAAACAATCCCTAGGTGGCGAATGGGTGTAATACATGTAAGTGGTATAACCAGCTGGAGCTTATTTCAAGTGATCAATTGATACTTAGCACGTTCTACTTTGGGGGAGAGCAGAGCTGGTACAGCCAATGTTCTATTCCAACACGCTGTATGACTATTACTAGTTGCCTGCCTTTTGCCCTGCATATTCACACACCCAATATGCGGCGGCGGGAGCCTGTGTGGTTATCTACACATAACGGCCGCCCCCGCCAAAATCCACTCTGGAGCAAAATGAGCTCCTCTGTGTTTGTCTGTCATTTATCCCATTTGGCCTCATGACACCCCCCCGGGGAGAGACATCTTCTCTTAAATTGTTGCCTGGAAAGTCTGGCTCAATGTGCGCTTGGAGTGTTTTTGGGGCAGCTATAGCGTCTGAAGATCTTTATGACTTCCTTATAATCAGCTTTCCTCTGAGGGGTGATCCAGGTGAGTCTTGTTAACCATAAATTACTTGTTTCCTATTTCCGCCTCCACCAACGGCTCCTCTTCAAGGTTTGTGGTTGTTAATAGGATTGGACACGCGAGTGCTCTCTGTGGGCTGTCCTAATCAGAATATGAATTTGTCTCGAGGAACGGAAAAGGGCCGCCCTGACATTGTAACTTCTTGGAATGGCGCACGCGTTCCCCCTGCCATCCTGTTAAACTGCATTCCCTCACTCTGCTGTGGTTGTTGCCCACATTGCCCTTGCCTGTCAGCCCCATAAGGGAACTGATTTTTACCCCTTCGCCCAAATTGCGGGTGTGCCATTCCTTGAGACCCTTGGAATCCCTGGTGTTGGTCCATAATTAAATCCCATCCCAGACCTGTTCCTACATTCCTTTGCGAAATGTCTCCATCTCCAGCAATACCAGCACTGTGATGTTCCCAATCTTCTCTCCCGGGGCCCTATCCCCCCAAAGCCTCCTGCCCTTGCTCCTCAAAATCCCCCTCTTCCCTTTGGTGCTCCTCAATACTGTCACTGTGGTCTTGGGTACTGCTCCCCTTACCCCATTGTCACTGTCCTTGTTTGGCCCATAATGCCGCAGTTGTGGCATTCACAATCTGTTGAGTATCTCCTGTCCTCTCCCCTAGAGCCGGTGTCGTCACTGGTGCTTGGATGACAACCTTATTTAGTTTCTTTTCCACTAGCTTTGTCTCATCCGTTTGCCGCTTCTGGGCGTTCTCCCTGTCCTGATCCTTGATTCTCTTACAATGGTGTACTATTATACTTTGTATCTATGCCCACCTTTTGGCTTCAACTCCCACAATTTTATCTAGTGCCTTCTGGACCTCTTTTGGTAATCCCCTCTTTACGATAAAGTAGAAAAATGGTACTGAATGGTCCCATTGCCCTCCTGTCTCAACACTTCACATTTCCTTTAACTTAAGAATAAACCTAACTGGGTCCTCATCATCACCTATTGTGCACTGCATTAAAGAATGAAAGTCAGGGGTGTCTTTCATAGGGCATCCCATACCCGTGCCCTTACTTCCTTAAAGGCTGCTCCATCATGTTTGTTATTTGCAAGAATTATCCCAGGGTGCCTACCCAGCCTTTACCCATATGTCCCCAGCCTGGTCTCCATCTATGGCGACCAGTAAACTCTTAAGGTCTCCTAGAGCTAAGGCTACCCCTGCTGTTTGTTTCTCAAATTCATGGCTCTATTTGCTGGCTATGGATGTAAGCTGGGGGAGAGCTTTAATCAAGTCATTTTTGTCCATTTGAGGCCATGGCACATACTGCGTTATCTCTACTCTTTTATGTATAAGATGCATCTGCATGTCTATTTTGTTTTCACCCCCTTTTCTAGTGTTTTTCTGATCTTGTACTACCACCATTAAAGGCATGGTCTAGTAAAAATGTTTATTGTCCCTACGGGTCGGCCATGTTTTTTTAAGCCTAAGTGGCTCGATTTTAGAAAACTTTCCTATGGACCTTACCCGAGTTTTCGTCCATTAAACGCATGCGAAAACAAGCACCAGGGAGCCGCCATTTTCTGATAATCCTATCTTTTCCCCGATCGCCCTGGCTGACCTGCTTTTGCGGCACTAAATCAATTCCCCCGCACCTGAGCCTGACATTATCAAAACATTCACATTCCCCACCTCTCCCCGTGACGTTACTGTGCTGCGTAGGAGAATTCAAAGATGACACCCAGCTTGTTCGCCACCCATGATGGTGGTGAAGGTAGGGGTTAGGTTTACAGGTACACTGTACAATAACACTTATTTACAAAAAGACAATCGTATTGCAATTATTTAAACCGGGATTTGTACTTCACAATCAGCTGTGCTTCGGGTGGGCATGGCACAGTCGCAATGTTTGTTTGCAATGGATCACTGCTCTGCACAGAAACGTCCAAAATTCCATATCTGTGCTTCTCTGACACAGCAACAATAAGGCCTTTCACAAAGTCAAACTGCATTTCATCATAGACTGGTTTGATCACCCATTGCTTACTTCGTTTTGAAAACACCTTAGTGTAGCGAGGCATCCTTACTTTACCCCTAGTCCTAGATTGTTCACGTCCGACATTGCTGTTATGGGCCAAGACCGCTAGTAGAGTGCGATGTTTCATGCCCCGAAAGCTAAAATGGAAGCGCTTTGGCCTGTACTTTAGGCACATATTGTGGAACACCTCCAAATCTCCTGTGTGACAGAATTCTGTCAGACCTCTCAAATCTCTTGATAGAGTTTTGTCGAAAACAATCTTCTCAATGGCTTTGTGTGTCGGTGAAGATGGAATCAACCACTTCTTCCGTGCCTCCTCTGGGGACAAAGGGCCATGTTCACATTGGTGGAAATGTTCATTTGCTGTCCGGCGGTGAAAGTTGGTACAGTGGTGCATCAGTGACCGCCATTTTTCAAGTAGTATTTCCACTGACCCCTCACAGGTTTTTGAGCTCCACCAAAGATGGTTGGTGATAGAATGTGACCACTGCAAAATACTTTCAAAACCTTTTTTTTTCCCCTGCAACCGAGATTTTCTTATTGATTGATTTAGCAAGATGCCATACGTCAAATTGATGTTTAATATGTGGGAACTGCTCTCTCATTGTCTTGGCAATTGAAACGTGTCTATCCGCGGCTATGAGGTCGATGTGCATTCCCCTCGATTGTAGATATTCCACTGATTTTATAAAACCTAGTTTCTCCATGTACATTGTGTTACCTGCACGACCACCGAACTCACAATTTTCTTACTATCCACGTCCTGAAAGTGGTAGGTGCAGTACTTGGCAGAAAATCCAGGGCTGTCGCACTGTCCATCGCCGGCTAGCCTGAATCGTTTGCCTTCGAATGTACTTGCTAGAGACAATTGTTCAATTTTCCAAGCATCACTAATGGCCAGAAACAGATAATCACGTTGGTATGTGTAGTACAGCGCTTTAGAAATGAAATGGAGTCCCACAAACTGAAAGAAAGCCTCTAACTTTCTAAGACTGGAGCCACTAAAAAGAGATGCAGCTGCACACAGTAGATTGCCTGCTGGCAGTTTCCCCAGCATCGGTTGTGCAGACCATGAGAACCTATGATTTAATCTACAGGCGGCATTTATTTTGACGTTACTGCCTTTTATTTGACGAATCACATTAATCAATGGCTTCCCACATACTTTCCCTCTAATGGAATGCACACATTTCAGCATACTTATAATTTCCATCAAACAACTGTCGAATACAATGTATTTGCTCTCTTTCATTAGACTGTCATCCTGCGTCAACGTTGTTTAGGCCTTTGACGTTGTGGAGATTTCAACACATTGGAAAGTAATATCGCTGATATCAAGTTCTGATGCGTCTATGGATGCTGCGGCTGGTTCATTCTCTGTCATTTCAACATCTATTACTTCAACATTGATGGGAGAACACAACAATGTCGACAGGTTTTTTGGTGGCAAATTTTTGGCGGGTGTAGATTGTGTAAATTGATCTGCAACTACTTCAGAGCTATCTTCAATACATTCAATAACATCTTCTTGTGGTGGTGCGGTCGCACTGTAGCTATGGTCCAATGCAACTTTGCTGTAGTCTCCAAACACAGGTAATTCATGTTCTGGCCATTGGACATGAGCATCTTGAGCCTGAACACGCCTCGCCTCAATTAATAGTTCCTCCATAGTGTACACGGTCTGGCAAGACATCTCTCATTCGCTTCACTGTCTGTGTGTGTATAGTTCTGACATTTTTTTAAAGTTATGAACTGTTTGTAACTAACCTTTTATTGTTGTTTTTTCTTTGCAACTTCTTTGACTCGACCATCAACATCTGCACGCTGTAGCTCTGATTCGTTTCCGCATGTCCTCCCTTCTTCTTGCGCTGCAACGACTATATTTTCTGTATCCGCATAGACAGCACGGAATGAGGCTCCATCGTCTTCCTGAAACATAGTACTTTCATTACTATGTATCAAAATATTGTTAGCATAAAACACACGTGAGGACGAACACACAGGTACATCTCAATAGCCAAACACGATTTAAACATTGTGTGCAACAATCAAACGACAAGTATTCGACCAGTGATGATCTATTTCAATGGAACTGTCAGTATCCATACCTCTGGCTCTGCATGGACTGCCATGAATGGTTGTATTGGAGAGGAGGCATCCGCATCTCCCTGAAACACAGTACTTTCATTAGTATGCTTTTCAATATTGGAAACACAACACACACTTGGGGTCGACGGCACAGGTACATATAAAGAGATAACCGCAAATGATGCATTGTCCAAAAGAATCAAGGGAAATCCAAATATGATCACATTTCATCGACTTATTTCAACGATTCCTTTACATCTGCATCATCTAAATGAGATGTTGTGATTGTGGTGGAAGCTCCGTCGTCTCCCTGAAACACAGTACTTGGATTAGTATGGTTTTCAATATTGGAAACATAACACACACTTGGGGTCGAACGCACAGGTAAATATAATGAGATAACCGTGAAAGATGCATTGTCCAAAAGAATCAAGGAAAATCCAAATATGATCACATTTCATCGACTTATTTCAACGATTCCTTTACATCTGCATCATCTAAATGAGATGTTGTGATTGTGTTGGAAGCTTCGTCGTCTCCCTGAAACACAGCACTTGCGTTAATAGGGAAGAAAGTATAGCAAATGGAATCACGTTATATGATCACGCATGATGGAGCTGTCATTATCCATACCTCGTGCTGCTGAAGAATATCTATGGATGTTGCAAATGTAGTGCACACTTCCGAAAGCTGTTGCGCTGATTCGTATACTTGAATGTCAGGCTCTGCATCAAGTGCAGGGGTTGACGCTCCGTCAACTGCCTGAAACATAGTACTTGCATTAGTGAGGATTACAATTGTGAAAACATAACACACACCTGGGGTCGACAGCACAGGTACATATCGACGGCTAACCACGAATAAAACATTGTGTAGAACAATCAAACGACAAGAATTCCAGCTCTGATGATGATGCTCGATGGAGCTGTCAGTATCCATACCTCCTGATGTTGAAAAACATCTAGAAATGTTGTAGATGTGGCGGACGCTTCAGCATCTCCCTGAAAGACAGTACTTGCATTAGTATGGATAACACTAATTATAACTGAAAACAAACACCAGTGGACGATAACTAAGGTGTATATCAATTGCAAAGCAGTAACCAAACATTCGGTAAAATAATTACACGATAGAATAAAACTATTACTTGACATGCATAAAACAAGTATGTAGCGATTAGCCTAGTAAGATTACCTGATACGCGCTAGAAGTAGTTGATAACTGCGACCACGTCAAGGATGAAGAATGTTCTTGCTTCAGATTCAAGGGATAGTCAAGAAGTTGTAAAGGTCAATTAATGATTGATAATGAAATGCCAATATTAAAAATAGCCATGTAAGCCGACAGAATACTTGTAAAATGCTCAATACAGCACAGTTCCCTGTCCCCATATATATATATACATTGCGTTTGTGGGTTATGAAATCGAAAAAGAATATATTGATAAATGTCATTATTCAAAAAACTATACACTCATATCAATATCGAAATTATTGCAAGGAATAGAACACCTACAATATCAATTAATCCATTCGGCTACACACTACCGCAAGGCCGAAAGCTAAATCCGGACACTTGACTCACCGGTGGCGGAATGTGGACGAATAGAGTGGGAATAGCGTTTTTTGCGCAATTTCCGTGTCGTTCGCCGTTTATTCTTCTTTGTTACCCAAGAAGTTGTGTACATGTCCAAGGAAAAGTGCCGGCTGCAGATACGGTATCGATCCAGTGGATATCCGCAATGTCTGACCCATTCTCTTATTCGATCAACAGTTTTCGGGAATACATGCATTGTAGTTCCTTCAGATTTTGCATGGGTCTTCGAAGGGCAACCGCTAATCGAACAGGCAGGCATTGTTGATAAATCTGAAAAGTAAATATCGACATTATTATACAATCTTCAAGAGTAAAGATTTGATACAAAAGTAAATGAATCATACAATGATCAATGCAAGGTTTGTTTTGGTCGCAGGAACTATACCAGTTCATTATGTGCTGCTTAGTATTTGCATAAGTTGTAGAAATGTATAATTGATGTGACTGAAATCTGAACATGTGACTCGTCCCTTGGATGTTCTGTCTTGCACGAGAAGGAAACATGCTTACATTATAGACTGGACCCCCGAAGGATGCAATTCAATGACAATAGACACAGATGAAAATAAATAGATCTATTGATAGCATAGCAATGGAAACTCAAGTCAATAGCAATGAGACCAATGAACATAGCACTATTGTGTACTCTACTCGAAAATAGATTATGACCAGGATACATGGCCTTACCTTGACCAACCAACAGTTGGATTCAGCAAGCAGAGCAGTATGTTGCGGGAGAATAGGTGGATGGCCACAGGTAGCGCACTGATGGGTATGCTCGAAGCGGTCACAGAAGTTCACGGATAGCACGACGACAAGCAGATTAGCATAGATTTCAGTGGTTCCCAGGTAGCACGTTCAGGAGTTGACTTGCAAAGCACAAAGATGTTCTCATGAGACATATCGAGTGGTTTTTAAAGTATTAGAAACTGGGGTGTGTTTGTGAATGAATGGCGTATGTATGTCGTGGTATTAGGGGGGCGGCCTGCTTGAAGGGGAGGCCTGCCTGGAGACACGGGGCCTGAGGAGGCCATGTGACCGATGGCCCCTTGGCGTGGGACACCTTTTGAAGTGTACATGTAGTTTGGCACCTTGGCCGATTGCGCCCGTCACAGCACCCCATGCCAGCGGGCATCCCCGGGTGTGAACCGCCTTTGATAGAGAGGGGTGGGATGGATGGGCCTGGGGTGTGCAGATAAGGCACAGGAAGACTGCTGAATGGAGACACACTTATGTTTATTGCAGGGGGGCGGCCTGCCTCAGCGGAGGCCTGCCTGGAGACACGGGGTCTGAGGAGACCATGTGAACAATGGCCCCTTGGCGTGGTCTACCTTTTGAAGTGTACATGCAGTTTGGCACCTTGGCCTTTTGCGCCCCTGATAGCCCCCCATGCCAGCGCTCATCCCCGGGTGTGAACCGCCTTTGATAGAGGGGGTGGGATGGATGGGCCTGGGGCGTGCAGATAAGGCACAGGAAGACTGCTGAATGGAGACACACTTATGTGTATTGCAGGGGGGCGGCCTGCCTCAGCGGAGGCCTGCCTGGAGACACGGGGTCTGAGGAGACCATGTGAACAATGGCCCCTTGGCGTGGTCTACCTTTTGAAGTGTACATGCAGTTTGGCACCTTGGCCTTTCGCGCCCCTGACAGCCCCCCATGCCAGCGCTCATCCAAGGGTGTGAACCGCCTTTGATAGAGGGGGGTGGGATGGATGGGCCTGGGGCGTGCAGATAAGGCACAGGAAGACTGCTGAATGGAGACACACTTATGTGTATTGCAGGGGGGCGGCCTGCCTCAGCGGAGGCCTGCCTGGAGACACGGGGTCTGAGGAGACCATGTGAACAATGGCCCCTTGGCGTGGTCTACCTTTTGAAGTGTACATGGAGTTTGGCACCTTGGCCTTTTGCGCCCCTGACAGCCCCCCATGCCAGCGCGCATCCACCGGCGCGAACCGCCTTTATATCAATATACAGTATATCGCCTTTATATCAATGATAGTATATCGTTGCTTATCAATAACAAATGCCACATACCGGAGATTCTTGTGAGCACAGACCCACACTTCAACCGGTGTATTATAGTGGTCAAGACTGTATAATCCAATGGTAAATGTTAGTATAGATATATGTGTGACTTTTATAGAGACATAACCTACTGAAAGTGTGTTTTAGTGCATGCATTATCGAGAATGTTATGTTAGCTTAGATAGATAGTGACCACCCTGCTTCACAGCAACCAGACCTTCACCCATTCGGAGCACAGATGTCTGACGTCCATTCTTGAATGGAGACACACTTGATTCATTTAAAAAATCGAGACAACCGTTGTTAAAATATAAGTGGTGTTTTATTTTGTATCTTATTTTCATGACACAAAAATACAAGACTTTAAAGATTATACAGGTCAGGTTTCAGCACAGCGAGAGAAAATCCCCTGTACTGACCGCTGTCACTCGGGAACGTTTCTCTAATGGCACGAACGGCACAGGCGGGTATCACTCTTCGAACGCGGTGTCCAAGCCTCCCGTGAAGCCACCATGTAAAGGAACGATAGGCCACCAGCCTGTACCACCTGTGAAAAGGAATGAAACAAACTGTTTTTAAATGACCAAGATAAGTTTAATAAACGTTTGTTGTCAATGACAATTCTTGTAACTAATGGCATTTTACACAGACAAATGCTATCTAGACAATGCACACTATTCAACGACTTACATGCGTTACAATGATATGTAGATGTAATTTTGGATATAGTAGAAGACCATGAAATAGGAGTGGCATGACAAGCAGAGTATACTTACTCGTTACTCGGATTACGAGGACAAACAGTTGCTCGAAGTTCGTGCATAAGCACCATCATTATTCTCAACACGCATTGCGGTCGTGGCTCGCCTTCCGAAATGTAGGCCAGGCATCCGGAGTTTTCTTGGCAGCAGCAGTTCTCGTCCTCAGTTGGCATTAGCTCGCACCGATTGCATGTGCACCAGTTGGAGACGCCGTCCATGCGACTAGGCCCAGGCTCTTCATCTTTTGATTCGTCCTGCCAACTGCCGTCCGAATCCCCATCGTTTTCGCGTGCTTCCCTTTCCAGTAGTTCCTCCTCGGTATACTCGGGCTCGTACATGTAGGGCATTACTGTAGCCATTGTGTGTTAAACAAACTAAAATAATTTATAGCGGTGGTACTGGTATCTGTTCGCATGGACTACAAGCGGCGAAGGTAGCTGACCAGAGCACTGAAACGAGTCACAGAATACTCAAAGTAACACAGAGAGAGGAATGGAATCGAAAATCGGCTGCTGTGTGTTGTGAAATGGTCTGTTTATACTTATTGAGGAGAGAGGCGTCCTGCCATTTCCATGGCGACACGTCATTAGCTGAAGCGCAGCGAATGTTGACACGAGACGTGCTTTGGCGCTGTGAAATGGGCGGTACGAGTCTGCTGATGACAGGCTCAGGGGCGGGGGAATTGATTTAGTGCCGCAAAAGCAGGTCAGCCAGGGCGATTGGGGAAAAGATAGGATTATCAGAAAATGGCGGCTCCCTGGTGCTTGTTTTCGCGTGCGTTTAATGGACGAAAACTCGGGTAAGGTCCATAGGAAAGTTTTCTAAAATCGAGCCACTTAGGCTTAAAAAAACATGGCCGACCCGTAGAGACAATAACATTTTTTACTAGACCATGACTTTAAATATGGTCAATTTCTCAGTCTATCCCTTCCCTCTGCCTCGGGGATGGGCTTTGCGCCGCCTCCTCTCCTCATTCTCCTTTTTCGCATGCCTCTTCATTATTCCTGCCATCTTGATCTTCCTATTCAATTTACTCCGCTGGTTTGAATACTTGTCCCAGAACCATCCATACCCTCTCCCCATCATCTTTTTCAACAGAAACATTTCTTATTGCCCCAGGGTTGAATCCAACCAAAAAAATCTCCTGACTTCCAATCCCCTATTTTCTGCACCAGTACCCTTATTTCTGATGGTACTTCTCCATGTGCTTTTAACCTGACCAACCTTTCCCGCAATGCTCTTAACTCGGTCATATCTGCTTGTGAACCCCCTGTGTACACTGATGCTACGGGTATGTCAGCGCTTGTGGATAAGTAATATGGAGGTAGAGGTGCAGAAGCTCTTGAGTCCCCCCCCCTGTTGCTGATCCTGACGATACCCTACTGCAGGTTTAGGCGTTACAGGGTATATCCCCTTATATTGGATCTCTTTTTTATCTTCCTGATCTTCCATATCCTCCAATAACGGGCAGAGATCTAAAATCTCTGTTCTTTTTTTTAACTTCTTTCCCTTATATTTTGCTGGTAAAAAGATGGTCATTCTGTCATGGGAGCCCTGCTCTGGCCAGGAGAAGGACATCCTCCCTTCCTTTGTTTCCAACACCCACTGTCTATGATATTTTTCTATCCTGTCACAGTACAGTGGCAGGGCCCTATGCATGTGTCTTATTGATGTTTCTTGCCCCATACCAATATTGCGCCCGTGCCTTATGCTTTACTTTGATTTTACTGCTATGCTTCGCGCGCTGCTGCTTGTTACACAGAAATACAGATCAACCCACTTCTTTCCCCTACCCCTTCTTCCCCACTTTGTTTTCACACACACACACAGCAACTCATCCACCTTCCTTCTTTTTTACCACAAAAGACAGCAAGAGAAAATATACTCAAATAATTGACTAAAATCCAGCCACTACTTATTTTTTCCTTATATCCTCATAGTACCACCTTCTCTGCTTTTTAGACATGAGGATCCCATTGCTTTTATCATCAAAAAAAAATTCTGCGTGTTACTACCTTTGCAACCTATTATGGCTGAGCATCCCTTACCTGCCAGTCTTTATACGCTGAGGCTCCCTTTCTTCCCGGTCTTTACACGCTGAGCCTCCCTTTTTCCATTATAAAAAGAAGAAAAACAGAAATATGCTAAAATTTCAATACATAACCCAACTCCTATTCAATCTATACCTTACCACATCACCGAAATCATATCCACTCAGTCATTAACCTCATACTCCATCCATTCACACCTCACATACAGTCAAACACACATATCCCCTTCTTGTGTTCACCCGAGTTTCTCCATTATGTGGTCTAATATTGGCCTGTTCTTCTCTCTGGAGCCACGCCCCGCTTCACAGAGCAGAGATGATTTTTATTAAAATGGCTCCTTCCAAAACCGCTCAGGAAACACGCGTGTTTTGATTTGGGGGTCCGGTCGCTATAGGTGGGCGCACCTCTTTTCTGGAGAAGTGGCCTGGAACCTCTGCAAGGTACAGGGAAAGCTGGGATCACGTCGGGATAGTCACCACTTGTAAGGGTGTCCCTAATAACACCCACACCAGAATGAACGCACCCCACTAGGGAAATAAGGCCAAAGGCGATCTTGTAAGCATAACAAGTTTAATCTTACAAATGAGGATGTAGCAAAGGACTCTGCTGCCTGAACTGTCTTCTCCTGTCCCTCTTCCTGTTCCTTCCTGCCAAAGTGGTTTCAAGCAGGGGTTTATATAGGTCCAACTTGCCAGGGTGATGTCGCTGGAGCTGGATTATGACTTTTTCCATAATAGGGATGCTGCAAGCCTTCTTTCTTCGTTGTCAGCAGTTTTGTCAGGGCATGCTGTTCTACATTTTGCTAGCTATGCAACAACACGCTTTAGCTAATGCTTTCCTCCATTTTGCTAACTATGCAAAACACACTGCAGCTCTGCAGACTTTTACAAACCTTGAGGCCTAGCCCAAAGAATAAAATTGTTATCCATGTACAAACATTTTTCATTCATTCTATTCATACATCACTCATCCTGCTCACGTTATATGGGTCCTGTAGTTTCCTCCACAATTTAGACTTATAATTTTGATCTCTAAAACATCTGAGTCCTAATTTTAACCCTCGTGGACCCTTGACGGACAGTGGACACCTGGTGGACACCTGGTGAGTCAGTTTGTGCTGGCCATAGTGAAGAACACCAGAAGAACAGCTGTCCACACTCTTGTGCAACATTCCTGTACCATGCACACCTAATTGTGTTGTATGCCAACCAATATGTATTGTGTAATAAAGATTTCAATGGACAGTTTTCCAAATAACTTCAGTTTTTGACAACAGTTTTGACAAATTTCACTGATATTTCCAAAATCCAAAATAACGTCGAACAATTCAGTCTTTTGAACCAAAATATTCCCAATATATATGGAAACAGTTTTTTCATTTATCAAAAATGTGCTCAACACATTTCGGGAATGCGTCTTCCTTTCATCAGGAGCTTCCTTCCTTTTCTACTTCATTAATTGATCATTTCATCTATAAGAAGAAAAATATATATATTAATATCATTCGCTTTGATCATTTCACTCAGTATTTCTGGCATGATGTATCTATTGATAATCACCTGGATGTGCTTAATTAAAACTTCTGGGAGTTTCCAATCATTATTTTGTCTAACAGGAATCTTCCTATACATAAGAAAAATGAAATAAAAAATGTCAGTTCAATTCTACCCATTAACTTTATTGTTTGTTTGTTTGTTTTATTATTTATAATGCGCACATAACCACAAGGATAACAAGGCGCGAACATAGTAAGAGGGTTGTATAGCTTAGTTACATACAGCAAATTAAATAACGTCCGTGGAGTTACAATAGGGATACAGTGGTAACATGGGTAAACAGATATCAAAGACATTTTATCTAGTGCAGTTAATATAGTAGCAGGAGGTAGCGGGGGTACACTGAACAATAATACAATTGGTGATGGCACTGATAGTGGCATGAGGAGCCACCAGGGAGTATTATTTGTCATGGACCTTCATCCATTGTATAATGTATGTCCTGAACTGAAAGTAAGGGATGTCTTTCCTTAGAGGTGGCGGTAGTGAGTTCCAGTGAGTAGCTGCTTTAACAGGGAAGCTGTTCCCTCCAGTCAGGGACCGTTTGAATCTTGGGACTAGTAGTAGATTGGCGTTGGCACTTCTGGAGGGGCTGTATGAAACCTGTCTAGAGAATCTTGTTATCAGATATTTCGGGGCCATGTCATGAAGGCATTTGTGTGTCAGTGAGACAGACTTAAGGAAAATGTTGTCTTTCGTGGAAAGCCAGTTAACAGATCTTCTGGTATCTGAGATGTGGGCTTTCTTGGGGATACTTAGAGCTGCTCTTAGAGCATTATTTTGAAGGATTTGGATCTTGTTTATGATATGTTTGTTACTGCCTACGTAAAGGGCATTACAGTAATCCAGCTTAGATAGGATCAATGCTCTGGCCAAGGAAGTGCAGTTATTAGGTGTTAGGAGTGGTTTGGCAGCTCGGATGAGTTTACAAGTATAAGCAGTGGCGGAGGCCATTGCGTTTACCTGTTTGTTAAATGATAGTGAGGAGTCTAGGTAAAAACCTAAAGTTTTTACCTCCTTGGCCACAGTGATGGTGTTGTTATCAATTACGAATGATGAGTAAATTTGGCCGAGTTTGTTGATATTGGCTGAGGTACCAAGAATGAGGAGTTCTGTTTTGTCATCATTCTGGCATAGTCCGTGTGAGGCCATCCATGCCTGAATGATGAGGTACACTCTGTTTACAAAGGCCAAATCCTTGTCATAGTCCCCCGATAACGGGATGAGGATCTGAGTATCATCTGCATAGTTTGTGTAGGTGATACCCAGACCGTCGAGATCATCGAAAGGGGCTTTGTAAAGATGTTGTACAATGTAGGTGAGACGCAGGAGCCCTGAGGCACGCCACAGGCGATGGGCATGGGGTCAGCAGCCGCTAATGGTGAGATGACGCGCATTGTTCTATCACTGAGGAAGGACTGAATCCAGCCTATAGCCTCATGGGAGAAGTGTGCGGCCGACTCAAGATGTTTGCACAGAATCTCGTGGTCGACTAAATCGAAAGCTGCTGAGAGGTCAAGGAGCAGCAGCAGTGTGGTTTTGCCCTGGTCTCTCAACTCGTCAATTTGTATCTTAAGGTCAACCAAAGCGGTTTCGGTTCCGTGTTGGGGTCTGAAACCAGATTGTCGGATTCCTAGAAGGTGGTTATATTCTAGGTGTTGTTGGATTTGTAAATATGCCAATTTGTCGATGATTTTAAGCAAGAATGGTACTGTGGTGGTAGGACGATAGTTCGTGGGTATGGCGGGGTCTAAGTTTTGTTTTTTGAGGAGTGGGAGGACCCATGATTGTTTCAGGTTATTGGGTATTATGCCTGAGTTGAAGGATGCATTTATTAGTTTAGTGATGAAAGGTGATAATTCACGAGCTGCATCTTTTATAAGTTGTGCTGGGCATAAGTCCCCGTGGCAGTTCGATGGTTTAAGAGTGAGGATGACATTCTCAACCTCTTTGATGGATACTTTGTGGAAGTTGAAGTGGGGGGTGGTATCAAGTGAGGGGGTCAGGATGGAAGGTGTCACTGTCACATCGTTAATATTGGATTTCGTAATGGCGAGAAGGGTAGCCTTTTTATGGTGGATCTTCGTTTGCAAGGTGGTGATTTTATTAGACAGGGCATTTTGAATGTTTGTACACCAGTTTTTATCCTTAATACAGGAGTCTGGGGTTTGGATAGGAGATTCTACCTCCTTCAGAATTGTAAAGAGCTCTTTAGTATTGGACTTAGCTTGGGTAATTCGGAGGTTGTAGGAAAATTGTTTGGCGGAAATTATTTCTTTTTTGTAGAGGGCTGATTGCTTACTTAGGTTGCGCTTATTGGTCTCTGAAGGATCAAGTCTCCATATTTTCTCACAACGACGTTTCTCACGTCTGAGTTTTTTTAGTTGTGGGGAGAACCAGGAGTTCACATGTTTACGTTGTTTGCTTTTTCTAATCTTTAAGGGAGCTATGGCATCAAGGGATGATAGCATCACTTTATTGTACACGTCTACCATGGTAAATGGGTCAGTGTTGTCTGGTATAGAATTGAGGGTGGGTATGATCAGCGGGATGAGGTTTTCTGGCGTGATGTTTCTTTTATTTCTAGTGGGGACTGCTGGGGCTACATTATCAATGAGTAGCGCAGGTGGGGCCTCTAAGGCGAATGTGATCAGATAGTGGTCTGACCAAAACTGAGGTAGTGTGGATAGTACCGAGATGGGGCAATTGTGCACAGCAATCCAATCAAGGGTTCTGCCTTTAGTATGAGTAGGGCATGTAATCTTTTGGGTGAAACCTAGTTCCTCTAGGGAGTTATTGATTAGTGTGGCTTTCGAGTCTCGGGGTCATGGAGTCCTAGGTTGAAATCTCCTAGTACGAGTTTCTGGGAGGTACTTTTCAGATTATTATATAGGATATTATTGAGATATTCTTCGAAGAGTCCTATAGGGCCAGGTGGGCGGTAGATAAGGTGGATAGTTACAAAATGTGAGTTAGTTATGGATAGCTTGGCTGTGAGGACTTCACAAGAGTTTGTACTAAGAGGTGGATCGAGTTTCAGTGTGAGATTCGTTTTATGTATGATGGCAAGACCTCCACCTCGCGATGTGGTACGGTCTAGTCTGAGGAAGGTGTAGTCATCTGGGATGGCTAACATAATTGCTGGGCCAGCTGCGGGGTGGAGCCAGGATTCTGTGATGGCTAGAAAATCCAAGTTTCCATTATGTAGTATGTCTGCAATCTCCGTTGCGTGGGCGACCATAGAGCGTGCATTTATGTACGCCCCTTTTATCGTTGGTTGAGCTGGTGGGGGCAGTACCTTGGGAATGGCCTTGGGAGGTGTAACAGTCTCTCTGAAGAGTCTGCTGTAGAGTTGCAGGTGATGTCGATTAGATTTACTAGGGCCAGTAGTGGTGTTAGATACTGTTTTAGGTAAGTAGTCATGCAATCTTGGGAGTCTTGTACGTAGTTTAAGATTCCTTTGTATTAGAGTGCATGGTCTGGTGAGGTGCTTGGCCGAGTAATGTACAGGAGCCAATGGTAGGGTATGATGAGGCATGGTGAGGTCTTGTAGCGTGATTATGTAAAGGAGGGCTCTTAGGAGTGTTGTGTAGAGTGGTGGTAGGTACATGTTGTACGATTACGAGTATGTGCAATGGACCTGGAAGCACAGTTTCAGTATTCAGGACTGGGGTGGCGAGCACAAAGTAAGCTAGGTGAGAGGAGCAAAGCTTCAGTCTATCGGGTGGCTTAGTGAGGTGCAGTAGGGCTGGAAGCTAGGCGATTACAAGGCAGAGGTGATAAGGGCAGTAATCAGTGGCAACAGGCTGTAGAGCACATACGTAATAGCTTCAGTCTAGTAAGACACAGTAATTAGATAGAGTTGATTGCCGAGCTATAGAGACTGGTGACTGAGTGTTCATATACGTTACGTTTAACAAGGTCATCATCTGTGGCAGCATTATCTATCAGATGCATACATTATTAGTTCACATGCTTCGTACACTTTGCCTACTGTCCACATACTGTGGTTGGTGGCCACCATAAGGCACAACACAGTAGTCAATGTGGTCAATAGGCGACCAAAAGGCACAACACAATAGTCAGTGTGGTTGGTAGGCGACCATAAGGCACAACACAATAGTCAGTGTGGTTGGTAGGCGACCATAAGGCACAACACAATAGTCAATGTGGTCAATAGGCGACCATAAGGCACAACACAATAGTCAATGTGGTCAATAGGCGACCATAAGGCACAACACAATAGTCTGTGTGGTTGGTAGGCGACCATAAGGCACAGTATAATCATTAGTGTGCCTCTACATAAAGAGACCATGCAAAAGTTGAAGTACAAAGGCACAACGTGCAAAGTTTGCAATGGCACGAAAGCTTGTTGCCTAACTCATTCAATGGTGCAGGTAATATTGTTAGTAAAAAAAAGGGGAGTTCCTTATTAGTACCCGTTATATTGCTTTGAAGGCTCTCACACTGTTGCTGCCACCGAAATCCCTTGTGGCACCACATGTTCAAGTTTTTATATATATAGAAAAGGAAGGAAATTGAATAACCAGCTCCTGATGAACGGAAGGCATATTCCCAAAACGTGTTGAGCACATTTATGATAAAGGAAAAAATCTGTTTCCATATATATTGGGAATATTTTTGTTCAAAAGACTAAATTGTTCAGTGTTATTTTGGGTATTGGAAATATCATAGTGAAATCTGTCAAAACCGTTGTCAAAACTGAAGTTTATTTGCAAAACTGTACACTGAAATCTTTATTACACATTATGTGATATATAATTTTAAGAAAAAACAAAATCTTAGTAACATATTTTTTCTTGAACAAAAATGAATAAACACAATACATATTGGTTGGTATACAACAGAATTAGGTGTGCGGGGAAGGGGAGTGTTCCACAAGAGTGGAAGACACATGCTGTTCTTCTAGTTTATGACACAACCCAGTGTCAGGGATTGTTTTCTCCCCTGCACCCTACTACATCTCTTAAGTTAATAGGAATTGGAATCCAAACCTTGGTGTGCTTCTATACAAACCTAAATAGATAGGGAAGAACACTGCACACTTAAGCGCCTGTGGTCTATTTAGATCCCACAGGCCGCATTCATTCTGGGGAGGAGGGGGAGTTTGACTCCTCTACAGCACTAACTAACTCATGTCCCCCAGCACCCCCACCCCCCAGCAGTCAGGGGCATCTGCCAGCAGGCCCCCACTCATGTCCCCAGGCACCCCCACCCCCCAGCAGTCAGGGGCACCTGCCAGCAGGCCCCCACTCCTGTCCCACACATGTCCCCCAGCACCCCCAACACCCAATAGTCAGGGGCACCTGCCAGCAGGCCCCCACTCATGTCCCCCAGCACCCCCACCCCCAGCAGTCAGAGGCACCTGCCAGCAGGCCCTCACTCATGTCTCCCAGCACCCCCACCCCCACAGCAGTCAGGGGCATCTGCCAGCAGGCCCCAGGCCCCCACTCATGTCCCCCAGCACCCCCACCCCCAGCAGTCAGGGGCACCTGCCAGCAGGCCCCCACTCATGTCCCCCAGCACCCCCACCCCCCAGCAGTCAGGGGCACATGCCAGCAGGCCCCCACTCATGTCCCCCAGCACCCCACCCCCCAGCAGTCAGGGGCATCTGCCAGCAGGCCCCCACTCATGTCCCCAGGCACCCCCACCCCCCAGCAGTCAGGGGCACCTGCCAGCAGGCCCCCACTCCTGTCCCACACATGTCCCCCAGCACCCCCAACACCCAATAGTCAGGGGCACCTGCCAGCAGGCCCCCACTCATGTCCCCCAGCACCCCCACCCCCCAGCAGTCAGAGGCACCTGCCAGCAGGCCCTCACTCATGTCCCCCAGCACTCCCACCCCCAGCAGTCAGGGGCACCTGCCAGCAGGCCCCCACTCATGTCCCACACATGTCCCCCAGCACCCCCACCCCCAGCAGTCAGGGGCACCTGCCAGCAGGCCCCCACACATGTCCCCCCGCACCTCCAACTCCCAGCAGTCAGGGGCACCTGCCAGCAGGCCCCCACTCATGTCCCCCAGCACCCCACCCCCCCGCAGTCAGGGGCACCTGCCAGCAGGCCCCCACAAATGTCCCCAGAACCCCCACCCCCCAGCAGTCAGGGGCACCTGCCAGCAGGCCCCCACTCATGTCCCACACATGTCCCCCAGCACCCCCACCCCCCAGCAGTTGGGGGCACCTGCCAGCAGGCCCCCACAAATGTCCCCCAGCACCCCCACTCCCCAGCAGTCAGGGGCACCTGCCAGCAGGCCCCCACACATGTCCCCCAGCACCCCCACCCCCCAGCAGTCAGGGGCACCTGCCAGCAGGCCCCCACTCATGTCCCACTCATGTCCCCCAGCACCCATGTCATGACGATCTTCAATCATGGGCCTCATGGCCACCCACACCACACCCCACTCCACCCCAGCCCAAAGACCCCACCAAGTATTGCATCCACCCACAGAGAAATGGCCATTACATGATACAACCCGAATGGCAAGTATGTATATGAACACATGTCCGTCACACACACAATGGGTGCAAGTGAATGTGAAAACCCATATCATGACTAGCATGAAACCAATGAGAGAATAGCACACATCGAAGTATGAAAGAAAAATGTATTGAACACAACATGAATGAAATGGAAATAAATAATGGGAATAAGAAATAAAATGCAGCTGTCTGGAAAAAAGTAAAAAATATGAAATCAGAATCCAAAGAAATCCAAAGGAAAATGTGTCCAAACTCTCAGTCCAACAAAGCAAATCCAAGGGAAAAAAAATATATGAAATCCATTGCACCATGGTGAAATTAAAATAAAAACAATAGCGAGTGGGTGAATTCTGTACTTCTTGTCGGTTCACACGCGATTACTTCACAGCGTTTCAAGTTCGTACTCCCCGTTACCTCTGACAGCGTTCTTTATTTTTTTTTTGGGCCTGTTTCCTCAACCTGCGTTCACTTCTTCTTTTGTCCTGTCTCCTCAGAGAGCGTACAGTTCTTCTTTTGGCGGGGGTGTTGCCTTTTTTTCACGCTCTTTTTCCAGGCAGACGGTGAGTCGCGCACACATTTGCCAACTGTGCTTGCCCCTTGTGTCTCGTACCCTTTCAGAGGTCATTGTAGGCTGCGTGTAACACGCGTACGCTTGTTTTTGTGTTTCTGGGTGCCACAGCATAGTATGGGTTCATTTTTCCACGCACGTGGTCTACGAGGGGTTGCCTGCACGTTACTTTTTGTTTTTGGGGTGCATGTGTGCTGCGTGACCCGTCATCTTCCCCCAGGGGTCACAGACAGCCTTGCTAGAGCACTAGGGTACGAATTCCATCTAGTACCCTACCCCTTTCACCCCCAATTGCCCAGGACAATTGTTTACTGCAACTCCCATATGCACAACAACATCAGTGCCATGGTTGGGAGGCGACCTAGCGCTATGAGAGGCAAAGGTGGCCGACCTCCAAAAGGTGGGCGTGGTGGGCGCGGTAGGGGACATGGCCAGGATTTGCAGGGTGCCCCTAGACCCCCATGTGTGGAGGACCAATCAGGGACTCCCATGCCCCCCCATGGTTGAGGGAAACGTGGCTGACACCATCCCAGCTCAGCCCTTGTTGGACCAGCCCATTGTGGCTCCTGAGCTGGCACAGGATGAATTCCAGGCTGACTTCCAGGTCAGCAAGTCTAAGCCACGTGTGTCGGTGCAAGTTGGTGTCACCAGGCCACGTGGATCTGGGGCAGCGATGTCATCTGCTGGGGAGGCTGCAGGTGCAGCTGCAGCTCTATCCACCCCAGCTCTGAGTCTCCCAGCTGGGACAGTGTCGGTCCTGGTCCATCAAACTGACGTTGTCCCTGCCAATATCACACTTCAGCCAATGCCTGCACCAAGACCTATGGTCATTGTGCCTGCACACTCCCAGTACCCAGTCCACCTGCGCTTCTGCCCCTACTGACCAGAGCGGTGTAAGCCACTCAGGCTCTGCTCCACCTTTGAAGAAGAGGAAGAAGGGTGCTCTGGCACTACAGGCTGAGACCCCAGACACGGCTACACAGTCTGGCACATCAAGGAAGCCTAGCTTTAATGACCCCGAACTTGATGCACTTGTGAGCTATGTGTCGGCACATAGCCGCGAAATGTTGGTGACTGCAGGGTGCAAGACCACACCTGGTCAACGTAGGGCATACTGGCAGACCATCGCGGACCGCATAAGTGCCCTTGGATTTGTGAGGCGCACAGCTGATGATTGCTACAAGCGGTGGAATGACCTGAAACGCAGAGCAAAGAACAAGCTGGCCTCAAATCATGCCGCTACTCTGGTGACTGGCGGTGGGTCTCCACAAGAGGACAACGAACTCACTGAACATGAGTCTGTTGCTGGGACCCTCGTCACAGAGGAACAGATCCAAGGTGTGGGAGATCTACCTGATTACGAGGCATTGTCCGGTGAGGGCCCATGCGTGTGTGTGTAATCCATGTGTATGTTGTTTGTGGGACGGGTTCTGATTGTGTGCCAGGTGAGGGTGTGTACTCCTGAGTGTTATGGGTCACCCGTTTGCTTCCTCCAATACATTCACGTGCCTTGGATTTGGGTATGACTGAATCCCTTCTGCCCACAGTTGCCAATTAGGCCCACATTAGTGCATTTTACCTTGAACTGTCATCTTGCAACTACATTATTCAGATTTTGTAAGTGTTCATTCAGGCTGATTGTTTCCACTCTCCCATTTTTGCTATGCATTATTCTGCCCTATTGCAACATATGTGATATGCTTCGGTCATTGTTTACAGCCCACACTGGGCCACTATGTTTACCTGGTTGTGTTAATGATTACACCATTCAGTCCGATGGAGTATTGCGCTGCAGACATTTTTTATTAGGGCCTGTTTGCATGTGGAAGATGACAGATGTTTCCTGTAATGTTAAAGTGACCAACCATTGATCAGCCCACAATGACTGTGCTATTGGACACTGAATGTGTTTCAGTTGTGGCACATGCATATTTTGCAACACTATTCAACATCAATCTTCGCATCATGTCGATGTGACATGGATGTGTGACAGTACTCATTCACTGACATATTGCTGTAGTTTTGTAATTTACCGTGGATATGCTACATGACATCTGTGTGGTGGTATGTGTCATGTATGTGTATTGGACATGCCACTCACAGCCTGATGTGTGATGCCAGTGCTACCCAACATGCTGCAAATGTGTTGCTTTCCCATTTTGCTCTCCCCAGTGTCTGCCTTTTTGACTCCACTTCCAACTCTTTGACAGTGCATGCATGGCAGGGTTATAGTCATGTGGGACATGTGTAAATCATGTACTGGATCTCTGGCTTGTCACGGCCTATGTGTGTGCTATGGTGCTCATGCCTGTTTCCATTTGTTGTCTTTCATGTTTTTGCAGGTGATGACGCACTTGGTGCTGTTGAGGTTGAGGAGATGGTGCAGACCCAGGAGGCATCTCAGACACAACTGGGCACCAGTGGGGGACGTGGTGTGGTGGTGGGTGAAAACGCAATGTTACTGCAGACCATACTGTCCAGGGGTGTCTCTGGGTGCACCTCCCCAGACCTCTATTAAGGTGCTGAGTCGGATGATGAGACTTATGTGCCATCGCAGGTAAGTGTTTCTGGCAGGGATTCTGTTCTGTCCAATCCACCTGGACCAGGGGTAGAACCCTCTATGGGGATGTCAGTGTTGGTAGGTCCGCCTTTGGCGGTTACGGATGCAGGGTCACACTTCACAGAATCTGATCCTGTTGCTGGGCCAGCAGATCAGAGGGGGAATGCAGTCCTGCAGCCTCAGGCAGTGCCAGCACAGCAAGGTGCAGATCGCCTTGCCCCAAACAGGTGTGGTGCCCGTCGAGGCGGTGGCCGTGCGCCACCAGGCAATACTGTATGGGAAAACTCCATGTACGGTATGGCAACCCAGCAGGCAGCATCAGTAGAAATGATGGCTCAGGCAATGGAGAGGGTTGCCACTTCCATTATCCCCCCTAAAAGGCAGATAGAGCAACAACAGCAGGCAACAGACTCCATTTGCCAATCACACAGGGAAGACATGTTGGCGTTCAACAGGGACAGACGGGCGGCACTGGAGGCTCTGCGCGAATCCATATCAATAGAGTCCCAGGGCCAGAGGGAATCCCTGAGGGTAGAACTACATAACCTCAGGCAGACTATGGTTGAACTTGAGGCTTCCAGTAATTTAAGGGCAGAACAGCAGCTGGAGCAGCTCACACGTTCACTCTCAGTTGAGCTGCATGCAACACGTGAGGAGATCCAGGCATCACGCAAGGCCATGCGTGCAGAAATGCAGGCAACCTGTGATGTGCTGCATGGGGATCTCCGCACTTTAATCCTCCAGAATCAGACCTTCCAGACCCGCATGCTTGCTGCCATGGAGGACCATACCAGGGCTTTGCGTTGGCTGCCTCCCATAGTGCCACCGCCTCCTGATGCAGCAGAGCGACAGCAGTTCTCCCACAATGGCATAGCCGTGCAGGCCATGAGCCCAAGGAGGTTTTTTTTTTCTCGCAACATGCACGTGTAAATCCCTGGATGTGCGCCTTGTGTGGCTCCCGTGGGCATCCACTGTATTCTGGCTGGGCACATGCAGGCTTGTCCTGAGTTTGGGTTAGATGCTTGGGTTCGTGAGACACACACCCCTCCTGCTTCCCGTTTCCATGGGCCTGCAAAGGGTGTGACCAAGTGACAGTGAATTACACCGTATATTTGGGCTCCCATGAGCTGTGTGGGCAGTCTGTAGTCAATACTGTGTAGACATCCCTAGTGGATATTGTTGTTGTATTGTACACTGCATGGTGTATTGATATGTGCTTGTGCATCCATGTCTTCCTCCTAATCTGCAGGTTCCTTCCTCATGTCTTCACAAGGCTGTCTACTTTGCAGATGCAGTTCATGTTGTATGCAGTACACTGAGACATTTGCGTGGCAGCAACACTCTACAGTTGTAAGTGGTCGATGTGCTGGTGTGTTCAGGTTGTAAGACTACCACTACTTGACCTTACTACTGTCATGTTTTTGCATTTTTCCATGGTGTGTTGCAGCATTGTGTTGGTGTTAAGTATTTGGTAATATGTGCTGTTAGTTATACATTACTGGGAGCATATTGTGTGTGGGCAGGTTCCATTAGGGACAGTGTACTTTGTGACACCTGTGTCAGGTCTTGTGCATTGCTTTGTTTGCTTTCACATTGTATGACATGCCATGATGTGTTTGGTGGTGGAGCTGGGGAGGGGTTGGGTGACATGGCGCAGTTCTCATGTTGTATTTAGCAAGGGGGTAATGAATTTAGCAGCATAGATGTATGTCTTTTGATTACACAGCATTGGTGGTGTTTGGGTAGGTAGGGATGCACACAATGTAACAGTGTAATGTAAGGTGACCAATCTCAGGCTAGTATGGTTGTGACAGATGAGTGTCATCATCATTGATTGTCAGCTGGTATGTGCTAGGGCTGTGTGCACTCCACAGGGGTGTGATTTTATGTGAAGTAATTAGCCACCAGCTACGTACGGGCTGCCTCATCACGTGCCCTTTCCCCTCCCATGCGCAACGGGCGTGCATGTGGTTGGGGATGTGGGGGCACCACCATGTTCACCGGCAGGCCCCAGCGTGTTGCAACGTTGTGCAGGACACATGCTGCCACTATGATCCTGCACACTACTGGCGGAGCATATAACAGCTGCCCACCAGAGTGGTCAAGGGAGCGAAAGCGTGAATTGAGCACTCCGAATGTGCGCTACACTATGCCCCGGGTTGCAATATGGGCTGTGTTGTATTTTACCTCGGGTGGCGTGGTGGGGTTCCGAATTGGCGTCATCATTTGGGTGCTCAGAGGGTAGGCACTGTCCCCTGGGGAGGTGGTGATGGGTATCATTAGTGGGGTTGTGACATTACTCAGTATCTGACATGCATGCATATGCAGTGGCATTTATACTCACCAAGCAGCCATGTATCGCCATGCCGCCCAGCTTCTAGGTCCCGGTTTAGGGTTGACATTCTGTAAATGAAACTGTCATGGGTGGACCCTGGATAGTTGGCATATACTGAGGTGATGATTCCCTTGGCATCACATACTACCTGCACGTTGATGGAATGCCAGTGCTTGTGGTTTCTATAGATGTGCTCAGATGCCCTGGGGGGACGTAGAGCCACATGGGTGCAATCAATGGCACCTAGCACTTTGGGGAATTGTGCCACCCCATAGAAATCCTGGACGGCAGCCTGCCTTTCTGCAGGTGTTCTGGGCAGGTATATGTGCCTTCGGACTGATGGGCGTGCAGTCATGATGTACACCTGGTGTAGGCAGCGTGACTGCGTGGCCTGTGACCCCCCCCCCCACTATAGCACTTGTCTGCTGAAATGATCCAGTGGCCAAGAAGTGCAGTACATTGATGAGCTTCTCCAGGGGGCTGAGTGCTTGGGAGCACAGGGTGGGTGATGTGAGGTCATCCTCTCTCTCACTCACCAGGTCGAGTATTATGTGAGGTGGAAACCTGTACCTCCCATACACCTGGTCATCAGGTATCCCAAACAGGCTGGTTCTGGCTGTAAAAATTCTGGGCCTGACTATCCTCCTCCTCCTCCTGCGGTATCCCACGACCACTGCTGCTAGGAACGGTATATTCATCTTGGCGTCTGAGCTTGTTTGTTGTTTGCGCACACTTTTATGCTGCGCGGGTCAAGTTACGCCTGCTTCCTGCTGGCGTACATGTTTTTGGATTAGCGCGTCTTTTTTGGCACACGCATTAGACCCGTTCGATTCCATGAATACGTGTTCTAGACGCACGTGTGGGCGTTCCGCGCATTTGCCTCCTGTACTTCCCCCGTGATGCCCACATTTTCACATGTTCCCCATTCCGCGTGTTACGCCCCCTGTTCCGCCTACTTTTGTTGTGTGCTTAGCGCTATGTGCGCTTTCGCTGTGTGCTTAGCGCACGCTGTACGGAGACGTGTGCGCCAGCGTGCGCCACGCAGAATTTTAGCGCACATCCAGGGATTTACACGTGCATGGACTTCCTTGAATCGCTGTGCGTGGGTTTTGCTGCGATTTTCGCACTTGCACTGCGATTCGCACGCTTCCGCACGCTTGCACCGAAAATTTCAGCGCACATTAATTCCATGAATCGGCCTTCATATGTATAGCCGTCCGGAATGGCCAAATCTATGTTAGGGCCGATTGAGTCTTTTAACCAAGTCTGTGATGCACATAATATCAATTTGCTGATCAAAAATGTAATCCTGAATGTCTAAGGTGTGCTTGTGTAAAGATCGAGTGTTAAGTAACAAAATCTTAATGATTTCGCTGAAGAGATGTTGACTGTTTTGAATGTGGTCAGAGCAGTATCATGTGAGATGTTAATCGACAAATTGTCGAGCAGAGAGCAATTTTGGAGGGTCGTTTGTCTTCGTACCTGATGTGTTGGTGCATTCATAAACGCGTTCTTCATTCCCCATCACTTTGTTAACTTGTCCCTAAGAGCAAGTATCATTATTAGTATTCAAGTCTAGGCCATGTGCAATATTGGCTGGCAATGTTAATATCACAGTATTGGTGTTTAATACACTATATTTATTTATAATAGTCTGCCTCCACAGTTTTTTAGCTGCTAATAGCGCATCAAACCAGGGATCCATAATCGACAAGTCCAAACAGAACTTTAGCTCACAATACTTCTAAGGTACTTACAGATGAAGCTTTATCCAGCACTCCTCACTCCGCAGTCAGCGTCGGCGCATCACGCACGCACTTGCACAGATTGGCTAAACCTCGAGACGCTTGACCAGTAATTAATATTACAGCGGCACTACAACACTAAAGGGAGTTGTAGTTCTGACGGTGAACAAATACAATACGGTATAAACAGCTTTCCAAGTTCCACAGTTTCAATAGATAGTCAGTCAATAAGCCTGAAACAATAAAATGGTGAAAAGGCTAATCGCTACAATTTAAAACGGGTAATTATATTCCACTGTTAAAAGATAAAGTAAATTCCACTATTCTAAAGTGACGAGTGGTAGCCACTAATAGTATCTTTAATAATACTTTATGGAGGCCAAGAAGGAGGTGCTACAGTAATGTGGGAAGAATGGCAGTTTAGGATGAACTAGGAAAGCAAGTGAAAGCTATCAGATAGAAGATGACATATTACATGTTGTGGAGGCACCATCACGATAAGCTGAAGGGCAGGAGATGGGTGGCACATGGGTTTGCATAGCATAGAGAGCATGGTAGGAAATGTGAGTGTTGAAGGTGTAGATTAGGATGGCTGCATGAAGAAGATCTAACTACTAATCTAAAGCCATAAGCATCTCCTGCTGCACCCACGCTGCCCGGGCCATTTGGGTGTGCAGTTTGAATTGACCCAATGAGGTGGTTATTCAGAAGAACCTCAGGGCTAAACCTATGCAAACCCGGCAAGACAGGGATGAACAATGCCACCGCTGCTGTAATCATCAGTAAAACCATCCATTTAACCCCCACTTACAAGGGCTGCCTATCTTGGCAGCAACTCTTCACCATCGCTACATCACTTGGAACAGGAACACTGGCTGGAAAAGGTACTTCATTTGTCCAGGAAGCACTGTAAACAACTGGGCCTCTCCTTTCTGTACCAAGTTATGGTGAAGTATGGATGCTAACAGAAGCTGGGCAGGTGCTTAATGGACAATTGAGTGAAAATTACACAAGTTCCAATTGCCATTTTTATATATGAAGATTTTGTTTTTGTGCAGATCATTCACATAATTTGATAGAAATATTCCATAGTTCAATGAAATGGTCTGGTGGTTGTATGATTACTGTTTTTTATACAGTCCGTCCACTTTGAAAAGGAATTTTAGCACTGTAAAAAACCCTCAAAACCAGATAGATGTACCAATGTAATTACTGTAGAAATTGAAGTGTTTAGATATTATGACAAAACTCTGGTCTAAGATATGACAGATGTGATTAGGTAGATGCTTCCACCGCTTGGCTGGGTGTACTGAAAAGGAGTGGCCACCCCATTCTATGTACCTGGCCTTTGGTACAGTCAGCAAACCTTCTGCTACCGAAAAGTGCTCTGGTTGTGATCTGGTTTGGCAAAATAAATGACACACATGTCCATGTTTGTGCCCTGGTAAGTAATTGTCTTTTTCTGTTCCTATGAATAGTTAAAATGTAGATTATGTAGCAATATGTGGCATGCATGACCAATTTCCATCCTTGAATCATTTGCATATGCCTAATCTGCACAAGCAAGATTTATGTTTGAAGCCATCATGCATATTCGTCAAAAATATTCCAAACTCCTTGGCAGTGTCGGCTCCTCATTATGAGTTTGGGGTGATGACCCCTTTCTTGACTGGCAGGTAGCACAGTCCACCAGTGCACTGTAGTTGTTCTGGGGACTGTGCAGCCTGCTTCTGAGCAGGGGTGTTTCCCCAGCTACATATTTATTTTGTTTGTAATGTAAATGGGCTCTACAACAAAAGTGGCTTGCAATAATGAAAAGCGGGTGGGTTGTTGGAAGTCTGGCCTTGCCGCCTCTCATTATTGCACAGCAGACACATACTAACTGACAGAGTCCTCTCCTGTCAGTCAGTTTGTACACACTACAGAGAAGAGAGACATGCCATGTCCTCCATGCTGGCACATCACATGCTGTCTGTACCTATGTTGAAGTGCTTGTTTTTATGTATGCGTGCATGTAAGGAGTTGTTTGAATGATGTATGAATGTGCGGGTGAAGGAGAGAGTGTATGTTGTATAAATGTGTGTGCATGAGAGCATGTGTGTCTGCCTGTGTGAAGGAGGAGCACCGCCAAAATTTCGCTTGGGGCTGCTTGGAGCGGAGAATAGTTTTTTGCTTTACCCGTGATGTACAGTAACAATTCTTAAAGGTGCATCAAGGGTAAAGCAAACATGATGCGTGTCATTACATGTCTAGTATGGCATAAATTGGTGGTGCCAGTCTACATACACTATTATTGTGGCATGGCATTTTTTTACTAGGCATCAAGGGTAAAAGCAAATGTTTCTCATGCCTAGAAACACTTGTGTACAGGCGCGTTATAAATGCCACATCATATCAAATCACATCATATCATACTAAGTGTTATTAGGTAGCTAGACTGCCCTACATTTTCTTGTGTGATAGGGAGTTTTTGCACTGGGCATCAAGGATAAAAGCAAACATTAGTCATTACATGGCTAGACTGGCCTACATTGTTACAGCCAGTCTGGATATATCTCTTTCTGTGGCATGGACATTCTTTCCTAGCTGGGAGTTCTGATATAATAACACTGGCATATATTGGGGCACCCTGCATGGACATGTATGGTGAGGGCAGTATGGAAAGGATTCTTATACTGACATTATGTTGTCAGCAAAGGCATCATGAAAACACGTTGGAAAATTCTCCTGGACATCTATTGGGCTTTTTCACATACTTCCATACAAAACCGAGTGTAAACTGTTGCTTTTTGCCCAATTTCGAACAGAAATCGTGCTGTAAAATGCACCATTTAACCCATTATTTAAACATGTTTCTCAGGGTGGATAAACCACTCTAACCACCTGTTGGTTGGGTCAGGCTCCCTCGCTATGCTCGGTGACACCCACATATTTGGAGCAAATATTTACACCCCTCCAATGAAAAAACTCATCAGCCACCACTACTCATTGCAGTGCTTCTGCGAATAAATAAATTGTCATCTGATACTTTGAGAATCTGGCATTTGGATAATACACATGTAAGCAAGGGGCATACCGAAGTGTTCATGATTGAATACATTGCATATGTACATTCATTTCTTGTTGATAATTTCTAGTTAAAATGCCAATACGTTTCTCCAAATAACAAAGGTAAAAACTGCCAGACTAAGCTGTACAGCGATATTTGAATGCTGCACCATTTGACCAAAATGACTGGCCTAACATGATTACAAATGCATCATTTGCCAAATATTTCTCGGACAATAACCCTAAAGCCCTAGTAAAGTACACTTTAAATCCTATATGTTTTGACCAGTATTAATGGTCTTTTGTGATTACAAATGCTCCATTTGCCACTTACACTACTTGAAAACATCAACTTGATCTCAAATTCAGTTAATAACTATTGCAAAATCGCTTGGCCTGGATTTGGACCTCGACTTATTATTAAATTGCTGCACATTAACACGTTCCATTTGTAAAATTCCTTTAACTATTATTATAATTTGGGTTGTAATAATTTTGCCACCATCTGAAAGACAAAATGTTCTGTTGCAGTACGGCTGTGCTCACCATTTCATCTGATAAGCAAATATTGCTCATTGCCCACAAAAGATTGGGGACTCCTGCGCTATACAAAAACCTGATATCATTAAATGTTGTGATTTCGCGAATACAGGGGAACAAACAGATGAAGAAACCATGAACTAGCTCAATAGGATTAAGGGCGTGCTTTCAGTAAATAAAATAAAAACACCAAGTAAACCTCTGCACTAACAGGTGCACCTGCTTTGGTATAGGAGCAATTATCCGTAAGGCACCTAAAAGGTTGCTCACAAATGTCCCTTTTTATTGGTTGTGCAATTTGTGACAGAACATATCAGGATATTGGGAAGAGAATACCTGGCTTCACTTCCAACTGCGATGCTCTATGTGAGAGGACATTGGTTGGCAACCTGAACGTTTACGGCCATACACCTTTAGGTACCCCCTATGTACCAAACAACGAGAACTCAACAACCCTGAGGAGGAATATGTTGAATACAACCACTACATTTCATTACATATGCACACACTGCATAGTCACATAAAGTCCTGGCATCAAAATAATGTTTCATCTCAGGTGGACCCAGCTATGCCACATCATGATAAACAATGCATGGCACAACTGGAGAAGCCATGGATCGGGAACAGCGCAGAGCTCTTGCGGAGTAACGCAGCCATATTGTGAGCACAGACTCACCAAAGCAGGTGCAACACCGGGCACCGGTAGACAACCCAGAATATGATACATTGTGCAGATCACCTGCGGTACAACACTGCAGCATTAGTAGTACCCCACTTCAATGCCGGCCAGAAGGACTAATGTGCTTCATTTCCACTGCTCGCAACACTCTTTGTGCACATTATTAATTCTTGCTAACTGCAAAAGCACAACACACAAGTAAACCGATGTTGTGATTTCTTTTGTGAATGCAGCTATGAGGAAACCTGTGGAAAGGCCATCAAAGAATGGATCCAACCTAAAAACTAAAAAAAATCCTCCCCTGCTAGACCTTCTGTGGATTATGTTGAAAGATGTTTTACACAGCTGATATAGCCCGTCCGTGTTTATAATAATAAGTGCAGTGCAGGAACAGCTCAGGGCCTTTAAACCCACAGCAATTGCCCATATGTTGCCAGTCAGCAGACTTGTAACACAGCAAAATATTCATGTTTCTACTTTCATTCTGGGCCTTAAAATGTGCGCTTTGCAGTGTTCGCATTACAAGCTGTGTTTTCTGTTTCCACGGGATATACAGATGCTTTATCACCTCATTGCCTTCTAACACTAGTTCCTCCACATCAGCCCCTTGCTGACAAAGAAGAGTTTAGAGCTCTACAGTGGGCATTTAGTGTTTAAGCTCCCTGCTGGCAGTCTCATGATAATCAGCGACTATTAAGCTTATCTTTGTTGCCATTGTAATGTATGCACCTCACAGGTGCCTCAGAACGTTTTTGCTCTGCACATATATTGGCAAGCCGAATCGTGTTTTCATGCTTGGTTTATTGACCCAGAGAACAGCATTGATAACTGTTTTTGATTATACTTACACGTAGGCAGACAACAAGGCTATGTTTATTAATTAATCATGCCAATACCCCTTATCAATCTACCAGGGTAATTTTTTACACACCCTGTCAGTAGATTTGCAGTAGATATTTATCTCCTGCACAGTACCTTGTTCATTAGGCCTAAACCATTTTAAATTGTTTTTGCTAAAGATGGTTTATCTTTTGTGTTTTGTGTATACTTTTTGAATACTTTTGTCTTGTTTCATTCTCTTCTATTTTCTTGTTCTTTTTCAATACATAAATCAAATCTATGTATGAAAATGGTTGATGAATTTAAAAATGCATATTTCGTTGTATTTAATCAAGTTTGTATTAAATTAAGCTTTGCACTTTAAGGACTTTCCTTCCTTTTGGTTTTTATGTGACTTTTTTGAGCACTTACCTTCTACTATTAGAAATAATTAGAATTCAATGACAAGAATAATGACTGTCAAAGACGTGAGGCTCCCTATGTTTGTGGGTGTCCTCCAACCATCATGTTGAAATGGGCCCTCACACATCTTCAGTCGGGCCTTAGTGGTGGCTGTGGAGAATGGGACAGACTGTCCCAGGCCAGATTAAAAAAAGATGTAAACAAATGACAAGCGTAAAAAAAAGGAAAGGAAAAGGGAGGAAGGGAGAGGGAGGAAGGAGGGTCTGGGGTATATGTTACTGAATCATTAAACAGCATTAGTAAAATACTATAATTGTCCTAAGAAAATTATAGTTTCAGAAAGGACGACCGCCTAGCCGAGGTTTGTGTGGAAATCAGTTGGAGCTGTGTGCACAGTGCTCAGCAGATGCACCAGGCCACACAGGGGGCGCAAGAGGGGCAGCTGGCATAGCGGGCCGGCCCTCTGGCCACACCCTCCATGGACTCGCCTCCACTCCCGAGGGGACAGATGTGCGTGCCCCCTATGGTCTAGCCAGAATCGGCCTGGCATTGGGGGCACTTAAATAGACTGTGCTGAGAGGGGCAGGTCTCTCTTCCAGCTCAGGCAGCAGCTTGCTAAAGGCTTGTGGCAACTCGCTCGGGTGCTGTGAGGCAGGATGACTGGAAGGTCAGCTCCCATAGTAGCACTTAATTTCCATCCGTTAAGGGTGGGGTAATATGGCAAGATTGGCCAGGAATTGGTGGGAAATGATTACTGTGTTTAACGGTACCAAGTTGTTAATTGTGGCATTACTTTGTTGCTTCCTCGAGTTGAACTGCATAGGGTCCTCTCAAGTGGTTTAGAACTAAATACATGGATGTTATTTCAGCATACCAGGTTGTCAATAAGGGTTTACGGTTCACACGCGGCTGCAGTGGGTATGCAATACAATTTTGAAAATCGGGATAGGCCGTGTAAGTGATAAGGGGATTTAATTTTAACAAGGAATGTGTGCAATGGTAGAACAATTGTTTGTACTTTGCATGGCTGTTTAGACCCACCCGCTTCACGGTTGCCCAGGTTGCGGCCACGGGATGAGGATTCGCCCTCAAGTAACTGCAAACATGAGCGTGCATGTTTCAGAAGTGCAGGGAGACGGGAGCTGTTCACTTCGCAATGGCAACCGGGGGCCACTGTTGGCTCCCCACACTGACTAGGGTCAAACTTGACATTAGGAAATAGCTATGCAGCATTCGAAGGTTGAAGGGTAATACATGGTGGACACGTGGATGGGTTTGCATCTTATGAGAAAGCTGGTCGTACAGAACGCTATGTAGTAAGCGCCAAGTTCCCTGGTGGTCTCTCCGGGTCACTGCAGGGCTTGTACGTGAAATCAGACTAGTGTAAGGAATAGCACACTGACATTGGTGCCTATTTTATATGAGGGATACATGGGATGCCAGCAGGGTTGGAAAGGGTGCAGAAGATAATTGCAGTCTACACTATGCAAGGATCTGCACAATAGCAAAATAGTAAAAGGGGGAGGGGTTAGAAATGGTGAGGTAAGACGCACGGTTTTTGAGGGGACCTCCTGGAGAGGCGATCTGTAGTGTCGTTGAGAAAGGCCTGCAGTTGAGAGGTGCCTGGACCAGACGCTCTGGGTCTACCGCAAGCAGACACGAGTGCCAGGAGCGTGTCCAGGTGGCAGCAGAGATACATGATAAAGGCAAATGGCTGTTAGCAACCAGCAATGGGCTGCTGGTGCAGATGAGCGATTAGGGCAAATGGATACCCGGGATGCCCAGGGAAGGCTGTGGGTCACCCGGAAGTAAGTACAAGAGAATATTTAAGTTACGGCGGACCGCTCATCAAAGGGTAAGACATCTGGGTCTAGGCTCAATGCAGGGTTTGAGAGTTACTTCCCGAAAATATCAATGGGCCACCCAGTACCTGGAAGGATGGCATCAACATGGTCCTGGTGGGGGGATGGAGAGGTGGACGTGCTTGGAGAGTTGGTTTTCTTCAGGAATAGGAGATTGGCCAATGAAGATCCATTAGTTCTCGCTAAGGTTGGCGTCACAAGAGTATGACAAGGACAACTAGGGGTTTCTGAGGGGTATGTACGCAGCACTGAGAAGGCATGAAGGTGCTGGACGCCTAAGGGAATAGGGCGACAGGTTGCTTCTTAGTGGGGTCTTTGTTAGTTGCGGCGGGCCACCCCCAAAGTGTGGCAGGGCTACAAGAGTGAGACACGCTCTGGTCTTTCCGCAAGCTATAACCACTGGCTGCTTCAGCCAGGATGGGGGTTAGGGGCACTGATACCACTAGGGACGGTTGGGACTCCTCAACAACTGATGCAGTGGTCTTGTTCGCTCCATTATCTAAATGGGAATGACTGAACTGGCAGTCGGATACCAGGGTGGGCCGTTCTCGCAAGAGTGGAAACCGAAGTGAGAAGGCACACCGGTTTGGAAATTGGTCTTGGTAAAACGGGATTGGCAGAATCACCCGGGAAAGGACTATGGGCCTCATTACGACCCAGGCAGTAATCTGCCGACATTACCGCCATGGCGTAATGAGCGTTTACGCCGTGGGCCGATGGCGTAAAGAGCGCCACATTACGACCCATTGCGCACAAGCATTACGCCATGGCGGTAATGTAAATAACGCCATGGCGGAAAAGGCCCCTACCGGAATCGTAGGGCGAGCAAGGTGCACTTCCGCCACCGTAAGTAGCGGCCACCGTAATTAGCAGCCACCGTAAGTAGCGGTGGCCGCAATTAGCGATCACCGTAAAAAGCAGAACCGGAAATAGCGTCATCGCGGCGGAACGGGAAACAGCACGTCGGCCATCTTTAAAAACACAATCCATTGCCATCCTTCCGAACAACACCAGATCCAACCCTGACACCTGTCCCAACCCATCACCCACCCATCCAACCACCCAAAAAATGCCTAAAGTTGTTAAGAAGGCATGTGACCGCCAGCGCCAGGAAAGATTTAGCCAGGAGGAACTCTGCATGCTTGCGGAGACCCTGCAAGACAATGCAGCTGTCGTTTTCTCGCCGGAAATGACCAGGCCAGCGATAGAAAAAAAGAAGGCCATATGGGCCCTGGTGGCCGAGCACGTCAGCGCGGTGGGGACCGTACCCCGCACCCCACAGCAGTGCAGGAAGCGCTGGGATGACCTTCGCATACGGGTCAGTCATCTCATCTCTGCGAACCGCAACCTTGCCCTGGGTACCGGTGGAGGTTCGGAATCCCCACTGAAACTCCAACCGTGGGAGGAGATTTGTGCAACCCCGATTGGCATGGAAGGCATTGAAGGCGTCGGAGGGATGGAAAGGGGAGTTCCGACATCAGGCGATGAAGGTAGGTGCCTCAAACAAGACATGCCATAGTCACTGCAGTCCATTCATGTGTAGCACAATGTTGCCCTAGAGTATAAATGCAACACATTAGCTCGACAATGCCCATAGCCACATGCGAGCTCCACCCTGTATACACTGCTGGCACCCACATACCTGCATCCACATACCACACAAAAAGGAGACAACCTGCATGGCCCTGCCTGAAATCTGCCTCATCTACTGACCAGATTCATGTAAATCATTGTCATTCCAAAGTCCGCAGACCCATCAATAACGCCCTCCCTCCTTTGCTCCACCACAGGCACAGATTCACACCCCGAGGACCATGACACCCCTGCGATGAAGAGAGCCAAGAAGGCCAATAATACCATCCCCGCACCCTCAACCTCAGCTGCAGTGAGGCAGACCCCACAACAAGCAGAATCCACTGCAAGCAAACCGGACGGCCCACTGGCAAGTACCCCAGTAGGCAGCAGGCCAGCAGCAGCAGCTCCACCTGTACCAACATTGCCTGCCACAGAAGGCACCGGGTCTGCAGCCAGCAGCAACATGGGTGAAACAGCTGCAATTGCTGCATGTTCAGACTCTGACATTGAGGAGCACGAAGTCAGAAGCCCCACTTACCTTCTACATTCCCCCTGTTTGTCAAATGCCAGCCCCCATGAGGATCACACACAGGGGCACACAGACGAAGAGGAGTGGCCTTCTACCCCATGCCCAGTCCTCAGTCCACAGGAGGGGAGCAGCCCCTCCATCACACCACCAGCACTGGGCATGGCCCAGCAGGGGCAGCAGTCCCTCGAGGACATCATAGAACGGCAGCAACATCTGTCCACGATGCTGACTGAGCATGCTGCAGAATGTGTGGAGGCTAGGGCAACCATTGAACAGGCCACATAGACCCTAAGGGCCGAAATAGCGCAGAGCACTGCCACCCTCAGGGATGCTATGCAGGCCATGCCTAGGGACATTTGTGGTGAACTTGCCGGGTTGCGTCGTGCGCTCACTGAACTCACCCACACCCTACAGGACGTGCATGCACCGGGGCAGGCAGGGACATCCTCCGCTGCCAGTTCTGCACAGAGCAGCCCCGTCCGACGTTCCGGACGGAACCTGCGCTCCACAGCCAGGGGTGCCCCGGGGGCCGGGAGAGGGGGCTTGTAACAGCCTGTGGCCACTGTCACAGGAATCTGTTCACACTTACATGGGGTGTGCCGGGGGGAGGGTGTAGGTGGGAGGGGGTGTGTTGGGGTGTGCAGGGGGAGGGGGAGGTGGGAGGGGGTGTGATGGGGTGTGCAGGGGGGAGGGGGGAGGGGGGAGGTGGGAGAGGGTGTGTTGGGGTGTGCAGGGGGAGGTGGGATGGGGTGTGTCACGACGTTTTATGATTGAAATACACTTTTTGCTTTTCCGAAATGAAATGTGTGGACATTTTCATTGCATATGTGTGCTTTATTGGTGTACAGTCCACAGTGTGCATGTCCCAGAGACACACAGTGCCCCAAGTGCAGTCTCCATGTGATACACACCAGCCGTGTGTGCTAGAAGCAGTGGTCGATGATATTTTGGCGCATTGCACGCCCCTCCTGTGCATCGCCTCCTCCATGGGGTGCCGCCCCATCTGCACCCTCCTCATCCTCATTGTCAGGTGGTTGCAGTTCTGCGTCAGGGGGCAGGGGCACATTCCGTCTGACGCACATATTGTGTAGCATGACACATGCCATGACGATCTTTGCCACCTTCTCATGGCGGTACAGGAGTGCCCCACCAGACCTGCTGAGGCATCGGAACCGTGCCTTCAATAGGCCGAATGTCTGCTCTATGACCACACGGGTACGTGTATGTGCACGTTTGAAGTCCTCCTCGTGCTGGTTCTGCGGGTTCCGGACTGGTGTAAGGAGCCACCTCTTCAGGGGATAGCCTGCATCACCTGTATGTAGGCGAGAATGTATGTGTCAGTCATGACGTCTGATCAAGAACATGATGTGCCACCATGGCTTGCATCCAACTGTTACTTCTGCTCACTTCTACATGCATTAATTGATTCACACAATGCAACCAGTATATGCTCATGGCTCCCATGGCCTGTTTTGCATGCCATCACCCAATGTATGCAGAGGGGTGGAGTGCATTGTGAGTGCCCATCCACTGTGTCCGTTCATGCCGTTTGGTTAGTTGGCCTGGCACATATCCTGTGATGGCAATGCGCACATCATTGCAACATTGCTGTGGGCCTCATCATGACCCCAGTGAGCAATGCTGATGTAGACAGGGACATTTTGGGGGCCCTGCTGTCTGTGTAATGGTGTGTTGATGTTTCTGTCCGTCATGTGCCTCCTTCGTGGGCAGTTATGGGAGACAGGCCTATCGGTTGATGGTGTTTGGTGACGTGCATGTAGGTGCTTTTCATTGTTGACAATGTGGTCTGAATTGGTAGAATGCACTTGCAGATGGTTGTGTCATGGTTGGGACACAACCTCATTCACATGGTAGGGCTGCATACATTGGGTATTGGCTTTACTGGTGTTGGGTGGAGTTTGGGTTGCTTTAGGGTATCATCTGTCTCCGTTCTCTCTGCTACTCACAGCCAATTGGAGTATGCATCATTCCCCCCCCTTTCAGCCAGGTGGAGTATGCATCATTCCCCCCCTTTCAGCCAGGTGGAGTATGCATCATTCCCCCTCCCACCCCCTTTCAGCCAGGTGGAGTATGCATCATTCCCCCCCCCCTTTCAGCCAGGTGGAGTATGCATCATTCCCCTCCCCCCTTTCAGCCAGGTGGAGTATGCATCATTCCCCCCCCTTTCAGCCAGGTGGAGTATGCATCATCCCCCCCCTTTCAGCCAGGTGGAGAACGCATCATTCCCCCCCCTTTCAGCCAGGTGGAGTATGCATCGGTACATCATTCACCTACCCACTTCACATTTCCATGGTCATGACATTGGACTCACCGAGTAGCCAGGATCTTGGGCCTGTATGTCGCTCCATGTAGCTTGGTATTGTGGAGTTCCTCAGGACCATAGAATCATGGGTTGATCAGGGGAATCGGGCACAACAATGTGTGATGATCTTGTTGGAGTCACAGACCATTTGCACGTTGATTGAGTGGAACTGTTTCCGGTTGCGGTACGGTACCTCCATGGCACGTGGAACCACCAATTCCACATGGGTGCAGTCGATGGCACCAATGCAACCAGGTATGCCGGCTAGTGCATGGAAACCCACTTTGTTGTTTGCAATCTCCTGGGCAGTCCGTGGTAATGAGATGTGGTCGTCTGTGTGCTTGAGGAGGGCATCAAGCACTTGGATGAGTGTTCGTGAGAATAATGGTTGTGAGATGCCATGCAAGTGCCCCACTGTGTGCTGGTAGGTGCCTGTGGCCAGGAAGTGGAGTACAGACACTACCTTCAGTCGGGGTGGGATGGCGGTTGGAGTTTCTATCATGCTCACGATGTTGTTGTGTGTCATGTCTACGATGGCGGTGATGGTGTCCCGGTCCAAACGGTACAGGGTGTGGATCTGCTCAGCAGTGAGGTTGAATGGATTGGCTCTTATGCGTGGGATTGGGGGCTGCCTGCGTGGTGGCACTGGCTGTGCTGGTGGGGCTTGCTGGGCCTGCCTTGCCCTCCTTCTCCTCCTGCGTCTCCTCTGTGCTGCCTGTTGTTGTTGTTGCTGTTGTAGCACTTGCATTGCTATCAGGTCCTCCAGCCCCAACATTGCTAGTCGTATTGGTATCTGTTAGGAAAGATTTCGTTATTGTAGGGAACTTTCCTTCCATGTGGCAACCCCTAAACTTTTTGCTATTGTTTTCAACCTGTTTTCTTGACTTTGCCAGAGAAGTGCAGCCTTCTGCCGTACTCCTCTGGGCTTTCGCTCCTTTCTTACGGGGAAACTGACATGCCCTTAAGACAGTCAGTACCGGGGAACGCTGTTTCCCGTAGTTTCTTTTATCGTGTCGCCATTTTAGTGCAACACGACACAAGAGGGCACTGTAAGCTAAGTTACAGCTCTCTTGGGTCTCTAGCCTTCTACAGACCCTAGACACTCTTGTAGGATGGTTTTTGGATCGGTGCAAGTCATTCAGGGACTGGGCTGGTGGCAGCGATCATTTGGTTTATTTTGAGCTCCTTTTGCCGTTCTGAGCACCTTTTTGCCGCGAACACAAAAGGGTGGCCCGGCTACCCAAAATGGCCGGACCACGAGGCTCCTTTGTCTCGTCCACTGTCCGTCTTGCTCCCTTTACCTTCCCCCAGGTCAGGCGACCCGGGGCCTTCCTTATTTGGGCATGTAGTTTCCCGCGAAACACGGTTGCTTTCGCGGGCTTCTACATGTCGTTTGAGTGCCCCCAGGATGTGGGCTGGGCTGTCTGGTCCCAATACACATCCTGGGTGCCAGAGAGTCTAGGGTGGTGTGAATGCCTGGGACCACTGTGGTCCGTGATTGGTCCACGTATGGTATGTGTGTTGATGAGCGGATCTCCCATTGGCTCCCCTCCGTTTTGGCGCGAAGGGAACCGTGGATAAGAGGGAGCTGGAAACACCACTACCATGTCGATCTCCTGAGTTCTTACGAACCCAGGGATACAGGAGCCAAGTATCCTGCGACCACGAGGCTGGACCGAGGAATCGCTGGTGACCCCCCTGAAGAACTTCTGCTCCTCATTGCTGTCGTCCGGTGAAGCCCTTTCCACCCAAGATCGAACAAGAAGGCCTGTACTGGCGCTTCGACCTATTGGAATAGCAGGACCAGCTATTCCCGGCACCTTCATCAACTCCTGCCGTAAGCCTTCGGAAGTGTCTCTGGGCCATCCAGTTGACTGACCAGCTTACTAAGGAGTCCTGCTCTGTAATCGCCGACAGGTTGGGTGGTATTCTGAGTCCGGGGCACGCTCACACGCTTCGTTTGCTTATCAACCCTAAGCTAGAGGTGAACGGTGCTCGTTTGGCTTGAATACACCCGGCCGTTCCGTTGCCCTGCAGTGGCGACAAAACTGTGCAGGATTCTTCGATCGGGACGTCTTTTTACTCTGCACGACGACGAGACGTTCCCTGCTCTTCAGAACCTGCCAGAAGCTGCATCTATCGAGGAGAAGCTCGGGCCTGCTTGCTTCGGGGACCGGTGAGTAGATTAGCTAGGATCTGGTCGCCCTCCTGCAGTGCCCCTTGCTTTTCCCCGCTGTAAATACAGCTCCCCTTGTCCGTACTCGCGCCCTACTTCTGCCTCACAGTGAAGGCTGCGCTAGAGTCGCGGACCGTGTTCTCCTTCATTAGGGCACCCTACAGAGCTGTCCAACGTCCTCCGAAGAGCTTCACCTTCTGCCCATTGGCACCGGCGTGTGCAGGTACTTTTGAGCGCTAGGCTCCACTCTTCGTAGGGATTGGACTACCATCTAGTTAGGGGCCTCAGAAGGCGGACATATCACACGCATTGGTTCGCACTGCCTGTTTTCCTTCCCCTGCAGGTGGATAACATATTTCGTGCTGCTAATGCTGTGAAACTGTGTATTCTGTATATATATTGGGTGGATAGTGTATGTGTTGGTTTAATATCGTTGTATATTGCTGCTTTTACTGTGGTTATTAGTTTCAAGGCCTTATAATAAATGTGTATCTATTTTTGATATAAACAACTGTTTGGAGTAGTTTGTACACGCTCTTGCTTTGTGTGCTCATTGCGGGCTTTCAGTCACCCTCACCCCTCTTGAGACCTAGTCTTGACCGCCGCGATCGCTACCTTGATTGGTCTGGCTTGTCCAGAGGTTACCCTGTTCCAAGTAATTAGGTTGGCCTTCTGAACTTCTGCGCCACCAGGACAGAGTTCAGAAATCCGTCTTAACAAATTGGTGTACAGCGGTGGGATACGACTGAAGGTATCCAGTGTTGCGCACGAGCTAAGGCGTTTTCAGGTTATTCCAACCAGGACACGCAGTAAAGTATTGAATATAACGTTAAAAAGGCCATAGTCCTATCAACAGTATGGAAACGAATACTTTATTAACCTTAAATGCTTCGAAATCTGAAACATTGAAGAAGATGTGTGCGGAGAGAGGGGTTTCCTCTCAAGGCACTAAATTGGAAATGATCCAGAGAATCGTGGCGTGGCAAGAAGCGCAGCTTGACGCTATAACTTCCGAGGACAGTGCAGAAGGTGGTGGGGCTGCTCTCACTGGCAGAACCGACGGTTCTGCCGCTGCACTGATCCATCACGACCACGAGGACAGGGAGGATGTAATGTCTAACGTTTCCTCTGCCAGTGTTGATGGGGAGGCTATGCTTGAATTCAAGAAGCAAGAGCTGCGGTTTAGGCAGCAGGAGCTTGAATTCAGCATAGCCAAACTGAAAATCGACCAGGCAGAAAAACAAAAAGACAGGGATCACCAGTTGGAACTGGCCAAGCTTCAGTTCGCAAATGGGTCCAAGGGTCCTGGACATGGTTCTGGGGCTTCCTCTCATCCACGGTTTCCAAAAGATCTGCTCAGTGTGTATGAGGAACGAAATGACATTATGGACTGGTTAAATGCGTTTGAGTATGCATGCGAGGTTCAAGAGGTTGATAATGCGGATAAGATTGCATGGTTACTCAGCAGACTGCCCCATTCTGGTTGCAGTGCCATTATGGAAATGTCGAAGGCTGAGCGCGCTGATTTTGCAATGTTGAAGCAGACTCTCATTTTAAAGTTTGGGAAGACTCCGACCCAATACTTGAAAAGGTTTAGAGAGTATAAGAAAAAGGAAGGTGGTACTTGGGTGTCGTATGTAGCGGAGTCCCTGAAAAACTTAACTGGCTGGGTTGAAGGTTATAAGGTTTCTACCTTCGAAGGCATGATCAATCTGGTCATGCTGGAACACATTTTTGCTTCTTCTTCCCCGGAGCTTAAGCAGCATTTGGCCGATTCGAAGGAGATAGATCCTAAGAAGCTGGCCATTGCAGCAGACTTATGGGTGTCACATCGAGTGTCCCATAAGGACAAAACTCATCCTGGTAAGCAGGAGGAAGGGAAAAAGTCCAAAGATATGGAGGGTGGGGAATCTGCTAAATCTTCTTCCCATAAGGGCCACAAAAAGAAAAATAAGGGTAAGCCATACGAGAACTCACAGGGTAGTGGAGGTTCGCCTCCGAAACAGAACTCTGGTTATAATAAGCCTCCCTACGTAAACAGACCCAATGGGGCTTGTTTTTCTTGTGGAGCAACTGACCATGTGAAGGGGGATCCCCGTTGTAAGGTTAGACCTTTGGGGGTCCACTCCGCTAATCTGGCCTTCTCCTCCTACGAGGAAGAAGAGATTACAGGAGCATCCTTCTCCTCAGACTCATTTCCCAGCGGAATAGAGGCTGAGGTAGTTTTAGTGTCCCTGGGTTCCTGGGAGCCTAAAGTCGCAGAGGCGTATGCTAGGATTCCGGATAATACCAAGCACTACTTTAAAGACAGTGTGCTGATCAATGGAGTGGATACTCCAGCTCTTAGGGATAGTGGGTGCAGTCGAACTGTAGTGGATTCTACCTTGGTAGACTCAGAGGAAGTTGCCAGAGCTCCTCTGATGCCCACTAAGTTGGCTGACGGCCCCCTCCGTATGTTTCCCGTGATCCCTGTTAATCTAACTTTAAATGGTACAGCAGTTAGGATTCCAGTGAGCATTCAGAGAAACGTCCCGGGAAAGGTCTTGTTGGGCAATGATCTCAGAGCTCTAGGGCTCGTAGGAGACACTGCCGAAAGACCCTACACACGGTCTCAAGCACGGGCAGCATTGGCCAAGTCCAATACGCCGCCCCAGCCGAAGGGGAAACCCAAGGCGAAAGGAGTCAACAAGTCCCGACGGGGGAAAGAGAATATTCCCCCGAGCTCGCCTACCACTGCGGTGGAGGGAGTTGGTCAATCGCCCGAGCCTGACGAGGAGGTGGCGATGCCTGAAGTGTTCGACCCCAACGACCATCCTGAACTAAAAGACTTGTTAGTTGAAGGAGGTCCTGATAGGGACGACTTCAGTAAGGGCCAACGTGAGTGCCCATCTCTGGAAGGCCTAAGGAGACAGGCCTGCTCCCAGCTTGAGGGGGAACCTCCTGGGAAGCATCGGATTTATTGGGAAGGTGGACTCCTGTACAGTGAGCCCACAGAGTCTACAGAAGGAGACCATAGGAGGTTGGTGGTTCCCCTTTCTGTTAGACCCTTCCTCCTGCAGTTGGCGCATGAAGTTCCCCTTGCTGGTCACCTTGGCATGAAGAGGACCAAGCAAAGGTTATCTATGCACTTCTACTGGCCCAAGATGGGGGTGCAAGTAGAAAGTCACTGCAGGAGTTGTGCCTCCTGCCAGTTGTCTGGTAAGGTTGGCGCGACAATCCAAGCTCCGTTGGTACCGCTCCCAGTTGTGGGGGTACCATTTGAAAGGGTAGGGATCGACATCGTTGGTCCCCTTGACCCGCAAACATCCTCAGGCAATAGGTTTATCCTGGTGCTGGTCGACCATGCAACCAGGTATCCTGAGGCCATCCCATTAAAGACTGTAACTGCCAAGTCAGTTGCAAAAGCTTTACTCGGCATATTTACTAGGGTTGGCTTCCCTAAAGAAGTTGTGTCAGATCGTGGCAGCAACTTTATGTCGAAGTATATGCAGGCTATGTGGAAAGAATGTGGGGTCACCTACAAGTTCTCTTCTGCATACCACCCCCAGACCAATGGTCTGGTGGAGCGTTTCAACAGAACGCTAAAGAGCATGATTGGGGCTCTGGAGGAGCCCCAGAGAAGAAAATGGGATCTTCTTTTACCATGCCTACTGTTTGCCTACCGAGAGGTACCACAGGAGGGTGTTGGCTTCAGCCCCTTCGAACTTCTGTTCGGTCATCCCGTACGGGGACCCTTAGCCATCGTCAAAGAGGGATGGGAGATGCCCACTCCCCCTGTTACTACCAATGTAGTTGACTATGTGCTAGGGCTCAGAAAACGGATGGTACTCCTGATGGGCTTGGCTAGTGAAAAGTTGAAGGCAGGACAAGCGCTGGTGAAACATTGGTACGACCAGAAAGCTTCCTTAATTCACTTTACCCCTGGTCAGCAAGTCCTGATCATGAACCCTATAAGGCCTCGCGCTTTACAGGACAAATGGTCAGGCCCTTACACAGTGGTGGAGCCCCTGGGTGAGGTGAACTATTTAGTGGACCTTGGAAGGCCTGGACAGGCTCCAAAAGTGTTCCACGTAAATAGGCTGAAGGCTTTCGTCCCAAGAGTCGAAATCGCAGCACTGCTACTGGCGTCAGACGTTGAGGAAGAGGAGTCAGAACCTCTTCCCGACCTGTTCCAAAGCGGTCCTTCAGATAGCTCCGTTGAGGGTGTCCGAGTGGCCCCTCACCTGACTTCTGATGAGCAGGCTGAGGTGAAAAGTTTGCTTAGGCAGTTTTCCCCCCTGTTTTCACAGTCGCCTGGTTTGACACCTTGGTGCAAACATAACATTGACACAGGAGACAGTGTACCTACCAAAAGTAGGGGATACAGGATGTCGGATAAAGTACGGTCTTATATTAAGACCGAGGTCAACAAGATGTTAGACCTTGGGGTGATTGAACCCTCTAGTAGTCCTTGGTCCAGTCCTGTGGTATTGGTTCCAAAGGCAGGCACTTCTGAATTGAGGTTCTGCGTGGATTACAGGGCTCTGAATGCTGTCACCAAGACAGACGCTCACCCCTTGCCTCGAACTGACGAGCTGGTGGATACCTTGGGTGCCTCCAAGTACCTCAGCACGTTTGACCTGACTGCGGGCTATTGGCAAATAGCTTTAGCAGAACATGCCAAGGAGAAGACAGCATTTTCAACTCCCGACGGGCTTTACCAATTCCGGGTAATGCCGTTCGGATTGAAGAATGCACCTGCCACTTTCCAGAGGCTTGTGAATCATGTGTTGAATGGGTTGGACGAATTCTGTCTTGCATATCTGGACGATATAGCAGTTTTCAGTGCCACCTGGGAAGACCATGTGAAACACCTCGGGATTGTGCTCCAGGCTCTTCAGAAAGCCCACTTGACCATAAAGGCGAGTAAATGCCAGATTGGACAAGGCTCAGTGGTTTACCTTGGGCATGAAGTAGGTGGAGGAAGGATACAGCCTCTCCCCAGTAAAGTACAAGCAGTACAAGACTGGCCTACCCCCACTACACAAACCCAAGTGAGAGCCTTCTTAGGACTCACGGGTTATTACCGCAATTTTATGGCAGACTATGGCACCATAGCTGCTCCTCTGACTGCCCTCACAACTCCGAAGAAACCCAAGAAGGTAACTTGGACCGACGAGTGTGAGAAGGCCTTCAATGGCTTAAAAGACTCCTTGTGCCAGGCCCCTGTGCTCAGGGCCCCTGATTATCAAAGACCTTTTATCGTGCAGACGGATGCCTCTGACACTGGGATAGGAGCTGTACTATCACAAGTAGATGAGAAGGGTAAGGAACACCCTATCGGTTTTATTAGTCGCCAGCTTAAGGACAGAGAGCTCAGATGGTCCACGGTAGAGAAAGAATGTTTCTCTGTTGTGTGGGCCCTAAGGAAGCTGCGGCCCTACCTCTATGGGACCCACTTCACTGTGCAGACTGACCATAAGCCGTTAAAGTGGCTAATGAACATGAAGGGGGAGAATCCAAAGTTGCTTAGGTGGTCCATAAGTCTACAAGGCTTCGACTTCACTATTGAGCATAGGCCAGGTGTCCAACATAGCAATGCTGATGGGTTGTCCAGAATGTTTTACCGACCTGAACAAGAGACTCATCCAGGGGTGGATTAGTTCCCCCTGTCCATAGTCTGGGAGGGGCGAGTGTTAGGAAAGATTTCGTTATTGTAGGGAACTTTCCTTCCATGTGGCAACCCCTAAACTTTTTGCTATTGTTTTCAACCTGTTTTCTTGACTTTGCCAGAGAAGTGCAGCCTTCTGCCGTACTCCTCTGGGCTTTCGCTCCTTTCTTACGGGGAAACTGACATGCCCTTAAGACAGTCAGTACCGGGGAACGCTGTTTCCCGTAGTTTCTTTTATCGTGTCGCCATTTTAGTGCAACACGACACAAGAGGGCACTGTAAGCTAAGTTACAGCTCTCTTGGGTCTCTAGCCTTCTACAGACCCTAGACACTCTTGTAGGATGGTTTTTGGATCGGTGCAAGTCATTCAGGGACTGGGCTGGTGGCAGCGATCATTTGGTTTATTTTGAGCTCCTTTTGCCGTTCTGAGCACCTTTTTGCCGCGAACACAAAAGGGTGGCCCGGCTACCCAAAATGGCCGGACCACGAGGCTCCTTTGTCTCGTCCACTGTCCGTCTTGCTCCCTTTACCTTCCCCCAGGTCAGGCGACCCGGGGCCTTCCTTATTTGGGCATGTAGTTTCCCGCGAAACACGGTTGCTTTCGCGGGCTTCTACATGTCGTTTGAGTGCCCCCAGGATGTGGGCTGGGCTGTCTGGTCCCAATACACATCCTGGGTGCCAGAGAGTCTAGGGTGGTGTGAATGCCTGGGACCACTGTGGTCCGTGATTGGTCCACGTATGGTATGTGTGTTGATGAGCGGATCTCCCATTGGCTCCCCTCCGTTTTGGCGCGAAGGGAACCGTGGATAAGAGGGAGCTGGAAACACCACTACCATGTCGATCTCCTGAGTTCTTACGAACCCAGGGATACAGGAGCCAAGTATCCTGCGAACACGAGGCTGGACCGAGGAATCGCTGGTGACCCCCCTGAAGAACTTCTGCTCCTCATTGCTGTCGTCCGGTGAAGCCCTTTCCACCCAAGATCGAACAAGAAGGCCTGTACTGGCGCTTCGACCTATTGGAATAGCAGGACCAGCTATTCCCGGCACCTTCATCAACTCCTGCCGTAAGCCTTCGGAAGTGTCTCTGGGCCATCCAGTTGACTGACCAGCTTACTAAGGAGTCCTGCTCTGTAATCGCCGACAGGTTGGGTGGTATTCTGAGTCCGGGGCACGCTCACACGCTTCGTTTGCTTATCAACCCTAAGCTAGAGGTGAACGGTGCTCGTTTGGCTTGAATACACCCGGCCGTTCCGTTGCCCTGCAGTGGCGACAAAACTGTGCAGGATTCTTCGATCGGGACGTCTTTTTACTCTGCACGACGACGAGACGTTCCCTGCTCTTCAGAACCTGCCAGAAGCTGCATCTATCGAGGAGAAGCTCGGGCCTGCTTGCTTCGGGGACCGGTGAGTAGATTAGCTAGGATCTGGTCGCCCTCCTGCAGTGCCCCTTGCTTTTCCCCGCTGTAAATACAGCTCCCCTTGTCCGTACTCGCGCCCTACTTCTGCCTCACAGTGAAGGCTGCGCTAGAGTCGCGGACCGTGTTCTCCTTCATTAGGGCACCCTACAGAGCTGTCCAACGTCCTCCGAAGAGCTTCACCTTCTGCCCATTGGCACCGGCGTGTGCAGGTACTTTTGAGCGCTAGGCTCCACTCTTCGTAGGGATTGGACTACCATCTAGTTAGGGGCCTCAGAAGGCGGACATATCACACGCATTGGTTCGCACTGCCTGTTTTCCTTCCCCTGCAGGTGGATAACATATTTCGTGCTGCTAATGCTGTGAAACTGTGTATTCTGTATATATATTGGGTGGATAGTGTATGTGTTGGTTTAATATCGTTGTATATTGCTGCTTTTACTGTGGTTATTAGTTTCAAGGCCTTATAATAAATGTGTATCTATTTTTGATATAAACAACTGTTTGGAGTAGTTTGTACGCGCTCTTGCTTTGTGTGCTCATTGCGGGCTTTCAGTCACCCTCACCCCTCTTGAGACCTAGTCTTGACCGCCGCGATCGCTACCTTGATTGGTCTGGCTTGTCCAGAGGTTACCCTGTTCCAAGTAATTAGGTTGGCCTTCTGAACTTCTGCGCCACCAGGACAGAGTTCAGAAATCCGTCTTAACAGTATCATTGTGGAGTGTGACTGGGTGTGGGAAGGGGTGGGGTGTGCTCTTTTTGTATTTCCTGAGTCTGTATTGCCTTCACCTGTGCTGTTTCTGTGCACCTGTGGCAGCTGCATTCACTTTCCATGGCCATTTACGGTTGGTTCACGATGGAGTAATTAGCACCATGGAGGTAAGGTACTTAACGGGCTGGGTGATGGCGTTAGGTGCATGTCCGCTTGGGTTGGCATTCGCGTACCTTTCCGCCATGGCGCTAAGTACGGTGTGGGAGGTCGCGTGCGTGCGCCCTTGGCGCAGTTAGCAGCAGCGTTAACTACGATGCCGCTAATGGCATCGTAGTTAATGGTCACGGGTCATGATCGGACCTAGCGGAAAACGATGGCGGTAACATTTAGAGGCCCTATGTTTCTTTGGGCCAGGCATTCTTATGGCCTGAGCAGGGCTGGGGCAGCCCGATAAAATGACTCTAAGAAAGCGACCATGTGTTTCCAATAAAATGTATTATGTTTTCAAATTTTCAGAAGGTCTCTGTCTCATATCATTATGTGTGGACAACGCATATGTGATATTACGCTTTATGGGGCCATAGTAGGGGTTAGCCCCGCAATGTGCCCCCTGTATGAGAAGCGCGCCCTGGGGGGACGGTACAGTGACCACGCTCCACAGACCCATGGTGTGCACTGCACATCCCTGCAAAGCTCCTGAAGGCCGTAGTGAATTCTCGCTGGCACGCCTGCCGCGCATTGAATGACACCCAAGCCCAGACAAGAAAGAAACCCAGACAGAACGAGGGCGGCGAGGATCAGCACTAGGACCCGGAGTGAGGGGCACCTATCTAACAGTTTGCCCAGGCAGGAAAATGCCTGGCACTGGCCCTGTTCTGCCTAAAATGTCCTCTGCCATTTCAAAATTGGCAAGAGGAGTGGAGGAGAGGTAGCGTGGAAACACCATTGAATATTGCTCAAAAATATTCTCAGAAGGCACGTGCAGGACACATCCACCGTCAAAACCCACATCAAACATATTTGACATTACCAAAAGCGTCACGCGGCCGTCTGATCCTCGGTGACACCTTCGAAAGAAATGTAACGCCCGCATCAAGAGGGAGCACAGTTTCTTAGACTGTGGCCCTAGTATTCAACTACTTAACATGAAAGTTAATTCAATCAGTGGTTAACGGCCCATACCTGTATATTCTGCTGTGCTTTCTTGCAGTTTTAGGAATTATCTGTAATTGTGGCATTTTGTAAAAATATGCTAGTGTTGTATCTGCTTCAGCAATGCTCACTTTGCCATCTTGTGGCCAAACACTGAATTGCTTTTGAAGCAAGGAAAGTGGAAACCATGTTTAAAAATCTGCCTTATAACTTCAGAAAGAAGCCGCTTGTTTCTTCCACTGCCGACACCTCCCAAGGAGCTGGTTATTAACGCCTTTTTATGCCGCTGATGACGGAAAGAGCAACAAAGAAAAATGGAGGAGGCAGCACGGTAACTGCTGCAGTGTCCTCCCGTAACCTGGTTCCCTCCCCCTGGGAAAGGGGAGGGTGCTGGGGGCAGAACGGCGCCAAAAGACCCCGAAGCCCGCGAAGGGCAAACAAAAGAAAGGGGCGGGGTTAGCCCCTTTATAACAAGCAGGGTCCTACAGCAGGGACATCCAGCTCCTGCAGGGACCCTGTAGACCCGCCGTGCCGTGACGAAGGATTTCGTTTTGGGATTTCGTTGCCAATATCCAGCGCGTTGCAGATCGGCAGGAAGAAAATCGCTCATCTAGGGGTACCGGAGGAGCGAGACGCTTACAAACAGCAGCGGCTCGAGCGGAACGAGAAAGGTCCAGGAAGTGCGTTGCCGAGAGGAAGAAGGCAGGGCGGGAGCTTGGACCGCGACGCCAGCAAAAGGAGCCGCAATATCTGCGACGACGATTTGAACGAAAGGAAGCACCAACAGAGGCCGGCGCTCTGTGAAGAGGCTCGCACTAAAGGTAAGGAGCCGCGTGGGCTGCGGAAGCAGCGCCCCTTATCTAGACTACTGGGCCGTCCGAGGGTGAAACAAGGACAGCGAGCAGTTACCGGAAGCCCCAGCTGCGGGGGGACAAGCGGAGGCATGCCAGTCAGACACCCAGGAGCGCCGCGCCCGGCCTCACAAGCCTCCTGCCGCTGCTCACCCAGCTTCCACAGAGGCGGCAGATTGGAACTCGGGTGCTGAGCAGGGCAAGCACCTGGAAGCACCCCGCAAAAGCCTCTCTACCAACCAAACCTTTTCGCGGCCGGCACGGCTCAATAAGGGAAGGGGAGCGGATCGAGCGGACTCGTGGGAGGACTACCTATGGTCCTCAGAGGGGGAGAGTGTTAAGACGGATTTCTGAACTCTGTCCTGGAGGGGCAGAGGTTCAGAAGGCCAGCCTAGTTTCTTGGAACAGGGTAACATCTGGACAAGCCAGACCAATCAGGGTAGCGATTGCGGCGGTCAAGACTAGGTCTCAAGAGGGGTGAGGGTGACTGAAAGCCCGCAATGAGCACACCAAGCAAGGACACTCACAAATTACTCCAAACAGGTGTTATATTAAAAATATATACACATTTATTACAAGGCCTTTGTAACATTGACCGTAGCGAGAAATCACAATAAAACTCCCGTAAACCAACACATACTAAACCAATACAATATATATACAAATACAAACGAGTCTAACGAGTTAGACGCACGAAATGTGTAGACCACCTAGATGGGGAGGAAAACAGGCAGTGCGAATAATAATTATACCCAGTCCGCCTTCAGAGGCACCTAACTAAAAGGAAGTCCAAGCCCTACGAAGAGTGGAGCCTTGTGCTCAAAAGTACCTGCACACGCTAGTGCCAATGGGCAAGAAGGGGAGTCTCTTCGAGGGAAACAGGCAGTTTAGTTCGGTGAACAAATGAAGATGAACAGAGCTCCGCGACTCAAGCGCAGCCTCCACTGTGGGCAGAAGCAGAGCGCGAGTATGGAAAGGTGTGCTGTTAGACACAGCGGGGAAAAGCTATGGGCTACTGCAGGAGGGCGACCAGTTCCTAGTGTTGCTACTCACCGGTCCCCAATGCAAGCAGACCCAGGCTTCTCCGCGTCAGTTTCAGTGCTGGCAGGTTCAGATAGGAGCAGGGGACGTCTCGTCATCGTGTAGATTCCGCCGCAGCAGAAGTTGAGTTGAGGACGTCTCAAACGCAGTGAACCCGCACAGTTTGTTACCACAGCAGGGCAACGGAGCGGCCGTGTGTATTTCAGCTAAATGTACACTAGGCACTTCAGACCTGGGAATGCAAAGTGTACAAATCGTGTGAGAGTGACAAGGACTCGTAATACAACACAACCTGACGGCGGTTACAGAGCAAGACTCCTGGGTAGGCTGGTCAGTCTGCTGGATGGCCCAGAGACACTTCCGAAGGCTTACGTGCAGGAGATGGTGAAGATGCCAAGAATAGTTGTTCCCACTATTCCAAGGGTCGAAGTACCAGTACAGGCCGTCTCGTTCGATCAGAGGTAGAAAGGGTTTCACAAAGCGACAGCAGTGCAGAGGAGCAGTCCTTCAGCGGGTCACCAGCGATTCCTAGGTTCAGCCTCGTGGTTGCAGGATACTTGGCTCCTGTATTCCTTTGTTCGTGAGAACTCAGGAGATCGACATGGTAGTGGTGTTTCCAGCCCCCTCTTATCCACGGTTCCCTTCGCGCAAAAACGGAGGGGACCCAATGGGAGATCTGCTCACAAAACACTCACACCATACGTGGACCTATCACGGACCACAGAGGTCCCAGGCATTCACACCACCCTAGACTCTCTGGCACCCAGGATGTGTATTGGGACCAGACATCCCATCCACATCCTGGAGGCACACACAAGGCCTGTAGAAGCCCGCGAAAGCATCTGTGTTTCGCGGGAAAGTACATGCCTAAATAAGGAACGCCCCGGGTCGGCTCGACCTGGGGAAGGTGAAGGGGGCAAGACGGTCAGCCGACAGGACAACTAGCCTCGTGGTCTGGCCATTTTGGGAGCCAGGCCACCTATTTTGGGCTAAGCGCGAGAAACGTGCTAAAATGCCAAAAGGAGCTCAAAAACACAAAGAAACGATCGCTGCCACCAGTCCCGTCCGTGATTCACTTGCACCGTTCGTTATCAATCCAAAGAGAGTATCTAGGGCCTGTAGAAGACTAGAGACCCAAGAGAGCAGTAACTTAGCTTACGGTGCCCTCTTGTGTCATGTTGCGCGAAAGCTGCAACATGATAAAGAAACTACGGAAAACAACGTTTCCCGGTGCTGACTGTCTTAAGGGCATGTCAGTTTCCCCGTAAGAATGGAGCGAAAGCCCAGAGGAGTGCGGCAGAAGGCTGCACTTCTCTGGCAAAGTCTAGATCCTGGTGAAAACAACAGCAAAAAGTTTAGGGGTTGCCACATGGAAGGAAAATTACCCACAATTAAGAAATCTTTCCTAACAGAGAGGCATGCTCCAACAGCAAGGGGCGCTGAGGTGCAGGAAGGGAAGGAGACACGTGGAGTGCGACGGTGCAGTAAAGAACTGAACATTTGGGAGGCATAATTAACAGCCAAGTGAAGGCTATTCGAGTATGGAGTTGGAGGCCTGTTTGGAGATGGCCAGGCTAGGGCCATGGGCCCCATTGGATGGCTATAATGGTGGCTTAGACCGGGCAGGAGTTGCCAGGGCCCAGTCAGGTGGTGAACATCCCACCTCTCATGTTTCAAGACAGCCACGGTGAGGGGACGCTCGTGGAGGTAGAAATTCACGGCGTTGAGTGTGAGGAAGAAGAAGAAGAGGTCCAGGAGAAGAAAAGAAAGAGGACAATGATGGCGAGGGCCAAGGCACACAAGGAGCAGACCAGTGCCAACAAGAAACCTCGAGGTAAAGGGAGGGCGCAGGAGGATGCAGCCTTACCGGCTCCTACACCTGCTGAGGCTCCAGCGGTTGTGGGGGCCCACCCAGCACTCCTGCAACCAGATCGGTGGATGTAGCTGTGGGAGGAACCAGATCCCTTGAGATGGTCAAAGGTATGTTCTTGGAATGCATGCAGGCATGGGGGAAAAGTGGGCAAATGCCAAATGTTTCTGCTGATGCCAGTATATTGGATGTTGGGGGGTGTAATAATGTTGCAGTATCACAACAAGGGGTGAGTCAGGGCTCTGTGGGGACTACGGGGGGAATGTTTCAGGCCTGGCCCCCAATGGGGGGGCTGGGTCAACTGCCTCGAAAGGGCGGGATTCCACCAGGGGTTTTTTTGTCGGTCGGTTTACCTTGCACAGGCCCAACGGGGGGGGGGGGTCAATCAGTTGTCTCAAGTGGTGTCTCCAGCGGGGACACAGATCGGGCAAGCATGGTGGGGACAAGGATCAGGGGCTCTCAGTATCAGTGGAGAGACTCAGCAGCCTGCACCAAGGGCCACAGCGGGGGCACAGTTGGGCCAAGGTTGGTGGGAACAGGGTCCTGGGGCTCTCAAAGTGGGGGGAGAGAACCAGGCTCAGCCTTCAGCAATAGGTCCAAACAACCTGGGGGCATCGGGAGATTGGGGACAGGTGACTCAATATGGGAGGCCAATGCCGGGGTTCGCACCAGTGAGGGCGGCGGTCAATTCTTTAGTGTGGCACATTCCATGGGCCACCAAGGAGAGATTATGGAGAAAGGAGTTTGTGGACATCTTTGACTTGTTGGGGATTGTGCCACTAGGAGGAGGCTTAAAAGAACTGTTAGAAAAAGAGAAAGAGAAAAGGGACAGGGATTGTCCGAAAGTAGAACACACAATTTTTAACTGGCTCAAAGCTTTTAGAATGTACATGTCAGTGATGTTGGAAAAACTCCCACAAGATAACCTGTCAATGATAGCTTATGAGTAGTATATTCAGGACCTATACCTGAAATATGGGGGTGATGGGTGGCTAGATTATGATCAGTGTTTTAGACTAAAGATGCAGGTGTGGCCGGCAGTGTCTTGGGACGAGGTTGATGTTGGGGGGTACATTGACAAAATGATGCCCGCCAGGCAGCACAAGGTCAAACAGAAGTGGGAGAAGTCCCGGGCCTGGAGAGGCAGAGGGGGTTACGCGCAGCGAGGTAGGGGGTCCTTTTGTGGGCCCTCCTCCTGGGTGTATCAGGCAGCAACCCACCAGGGGGAGCGAGAAGATTGCTGGAGATTTGCTGTAGGGGAGTGTTTCTATGGCAAAGCTTGGAAGTTCAGACACCCAATTGGAGGGAGCTCAGGGTCTTGCAGCTCCGCATCAGGGGAGGCTAAGCATAAAAATAGCAGTGGTAAAACCAAAGAGAAAGAAACAAGAGATTGAGGTACAAGCAGGGAGAGACAATGTTAACAAACCCATGGTAAAGCTGAGAGAGGTTGAAGTACCAACAAGGAGAGACATTGTTAACAAACCTGTGAATGACAATATTGTGATTACAGGGAGTTTGCCCACGCCGGTTAATCTCATCGCCATGACTCCCTTTCTTAATGCATATCTTAATGCAAGGTAGATGCAAGGTTGTTGTGGCACGGTTTCAGGTGCTGTTTTCAGATCCCAGGCGCAAGAGGTCAAGGTTTGAAGGAGGTGACCAACTTGTGGTCAGCCCTGGAGAGGCTGGAGGTGGTGGAGCAGAAAGTGGAGAAAGAAATAGGTTTAGGTAGGGTGGCAGAAGATTGGAGCCTTGTGCTCAAAAGTACCTGCACACGCTAGTGCCAATGGGCAAGAAGGGGAGTCTCTTCGAGGGAAACAGGCAGTTTAGTTCGGTGAACAAATGAAGATGAACAGAGCTCCGCGACTCAAGCGCAGCCTCCACTGTGGGCAGAAGCAGAGCGCGAGTATGGAAAGGTGTGCTGTTAGACACAGCGGGGAAAAGCTATGGGCTACTGCAGGAGAGCGACCAGTTCCTAGCGATGCTACTCACCGGTCCCCGATGCAAGCAGACCCAGGCTTCTCCGCGTCAGTTTCAGTGCTGGCAGGTTCAGATAGGAGCAGGGGACGTCTCGTCATCGTGTAGATTCCGCCGCAGCAGAAGTTGAGTTGAGGACGTCTCAAACGCAGTGAACCCGCACAGTTTGTTACCACAGCAGGGCAACGGAGCGGCCGTGTGTATTTCAGCTAAATGTACACTACTCACTTCAGACCTGGGAATGCAAAGTGTACGAATCGTGTGAGAGTGACAAGGACTCGTAATACAACACAACCTGACGGCGGTTACAGAGCAAGACTCCTGGGTAGGCTGGTCAGTCTGCTGGATGGCCCAGAGACACTTCCGAAGGCTTACGTGCAGGAGATGGTGAAGATGCCGAGAATAGTTGTTCCCACTATTCCAAGGGTCGAAGTATGGACTTCCCCTCCTATGGACAATTTAGTGGTGTCACCTCTAGGGTTGGTGCCCAAAAAGGAAGAGGGCCAGTTTCGCTTGATCCACCATGTCTCCTTCCCAGAGGGGCATTTTGTGAATGACTGCATATCAGAGGAATTGTGTAGGGTACAGTATGCCTCTTTGGAAGATGCAGTGCAAACGGTAAAAGCAGCAGGGAGAAGACAGACATAGAGTCAGCTTCTAGACTGCTGTCCATCCATAAGGACAGCCATAATCTGCTGGGTTTCAAGGTGGGAGAAAAATATTTTTATGACAAGTGTCTGCCAATGGGCTGTGCCATTTCATGCGCTTATTTTGAGACATTCAGTACCTTCTTGGAATTCACTGTGCGAGGTAAAATGAAGGGGGGGCGGAATGCTGCATTATCTGGATGATTTTCTCTTCATTGGGAAGAAAGACACCGATGAGAGCGGGGCGCTCATGGAGGTATTTCAGAAATTGATGGGTCAATTCGGGGTCCCACTGGCACTGGGGAAAACGGCTGGTCCAGCCACCACTGTGACATTTTTGGGGGTTGAGATCGATTCAGTAAAGGGTGAATGCAGGCTCCCGCAGGACAATGTGCAAAAGCTGAGGGTCATGATACAAAGCTTGTTGGGAAAACACAAAGCAACCTTGAGGGAGCTGCAGTCTCTTGCAGGTCACTTCAATTTCGCAGGGAAAGTCATACCAGCAGGGAAAGTGTTTGCCAGGAGTGTTGAGCTTAAAACAGTGGGACTGCTGCATGCCGCCCAGCACGTACGGTTGGGATCTGAGGTAAATGAAGATCTCCAGATGTGGGAAACATGTTTGTCAGAGTCGAATAGAGTGGCAATCTTGAGGGAGGACTGGGCAAGCAGCGAGAGGCTTAAGCTATTTACGGATTCATCAGGGTCGCTTGGTTTCGGGGCAATCTGGGGAGCAGGTGGTGTGGCAAAGCATGGCCAGTAGAGTGGCATGAGAAAGGAATCACGAAGGACATCACACTGTTGGAATTGTTCTCCATTGTGGTTGCATTTAAATTGTGGAGAGAAATCCTCGAGAACAGAAGTCTCCTTATGGTCAGACAATTTGGAAGTGGTGCAGCTTATTAACGTGGGGTCATCAAGCAATTTGAGAGTGCTGGAGTTGCTCAGGGAACTCACCAAATGCCTGCTAGACTTGAACATCGAGGTCAGGGCTCGGCACATTCCTGGTATTAAAAATATGGCTGCTGATTCTCTGTCTCGTTTGCAGTGGGAGAAGTTCTGAGAAAGCTGTCCAGATGCAAGGAAGGTGATGGCTCCATTCAAGGAACAATGGTGGGGTATGATTGGGGTGATCTGAGCTAATTGGTAGAGACAGCCTTAGCACCAGGTACGCCAAAGAGGTACAGGGCATGTTGGAAGCTTCTTACAGAATTCCAGAAAGAGGTGCTGCCAGAGGGTCAGGGAGAGAATGTGGTACGGGCCTTTGTGGGTTGGTGCTGGAAGACATGGAAAACCTGAGCATGGGTGACGTATCATCTGGCGGCCATAGCACATTATGCCAAGCTTAGGGGGGAAAAGGACCTCACCAAAGAGCATTACGTCACACTGGCCATGAGAGGCTGGGCTAAGCAAACGGCACCAAAACCCGGCGAGAGGCGGCCCATCGATATTATAAAACTGCCTGGGTTGATCAAATGTCTTGACACAGTGTGTAACAGTGAAGAGGAGAGGGTGTTATTCACAGCAACCTTATCTGTAGCATTCTTTGGGGCGTTCAGGGTCAGCGAGCTGGTGCCAGAGAATAAAGTGGGCAAAGCGAACGTTTTTTTACGGTTGATGGATGTACAAGTAAGCAGCGCGCAGGTGGTAATTTAAGTGCGGAGGTCGAATTCCGATCAAAAGGGGAAGGGGGTGGCATTGACGCTTCAAGCCATTCAAAAAAGTTGAGTATGCCCGGTGACAGCAGTGGACAATTTTCTCCAGCAGTGGCAGCCGTCAGAGGCAGGGGCACTGTTGCTCTTGCATAGGGATGGTTCCGCATTAAGCCGCTTCCAGTTCAAAAAGGTGATGGAGCTGGCTCTGGCAAAAATGGGTTTAACAGAAGGATGGTTCGGGACCCATTCGTTCCGGATTGGGGCCACCACCTCCGCAGCAGCTGGGGGTTTGGGATCGGAAGACATCATGAAATTGGGGAGATGGTCTTCTGGGTGTTTCAAAAGATATATCAGGCCAGATAAAATGTGATTTAACATGCCGTTTCCTCTATTTCTCAGTACCAGCTTTGCAAAAGAGGAGGAAGCGCACTGTGTGGGTAGTGGGGCACTCGTTTATTTCAAGGGCCAAGGTGAGCTGGACCCCGCAGCAGGAGGAGCTGACGGCCGGTGAGTTCCGAATTGAGTGGCATGGGGTGCCAGGGATGAAATGGGCTCAGCTACAGGGGCTGCTGAAAAAAAATTGCTGGGTAAGCAGCATAAGCCAGCGGTGCTGGTTATCCACTTGGGCGCAAATGATTTGACCAACCTGGATAAGGGGGGTCTTGTTGAGGGACATTATGCTCTCATTACAGGAGATCTCAGCACAGCTGGGTGAAACAGAGATTGTGTGGTCGTAGGAGATTCCCAGGGCTGAATGGAGGGGGGACGCGAACCTCTCGGCGGTCGAAAAATCGAGGAAAAAACTGAATGGGGCCATGGCTAAGTTCTGCAAGGGCAGAGGCTTCCAACAAATCAGGCATGGTCTGATCAATTTAAAAACCCCTGAGTACTTTTTAAAGGATGGCGTGCATCTGTCAGCAAGGGGAATGGAGCTCTTCTAATGGAACATATGTGCTAAATTGTTGGAGCTGTAAAAAGGAGACAGGAAAGAGGGGGAGCCACGGTGGGCAGTAACCCACCTAGTGGCATGGCGGTGTTTGGGCAACCAAGCACAAATGACAGACTCTGGATGAGCCAGAAGGAAACCGGAATGGGTCTTCGCCCTTCCGGACGAGCGCCTCTTGGGAGCCTAGCGGCAGGGGCATCTGGTGGTAACAACTAAGGCTCAGCTTCCCCCAAAAAAGAAACGGCGCTCTCCCCACCCACGGACACCTGCATGGGCAGGATAGGCTCAGGCACAAATGGTTGGGAGAGTTGGGCCTACTATGGAAACTATACAAAGGTATAGAGGGAAGCAGGTGAGGTCGGACACTGAACAAGCGCCACACTTACAGACTGGAGATCACAAAATGTGTGTAATGATTCTTGTGTTGTGGAAATAAAACTGCGGCCAAGATTGCCATTTGAAACTACTGTCTCATGCCAATTCATTGCTTGTAAAAAAACAAGGTGCAGCGAAGGAATGAGCAAAGGGTGGCTAATTGGCGATGAGTGCAAATGGGCAAATGCAGGGGTTATGGCAGTGCTAGGAGGGTGTAAAGGCAGGAGAAGACCCTTGCATCCACTGTCTTGCACATATGATGGTTGGCATGGATTAAAGTACGGCAATCAGACGTTGCCTGAAAGTGGCGTATTATAATCCAATCCGCCATTTTCGGATTTCATTTGAATGAAGTGCAATTTAGAAAAGTGCCGCTCCTCTAAGTAAAGAACCTTTCCCAATTTTGCATGGACCCTCGATCAGGCCCTAAATCTTTTTCTGGGTCAGATGTACATATTACTGCTATTACTTTCAGCGTCTGATGTTTTAAGTATTTACGCCAAAAACGTCCTGCCAGGTACCACTACACCATTCTTGTGGTCAAGGGGGTCTCTGCAGAATTTACAGATCTTCCTTTGTTCCAGATTTTATTTATATCCAGACAATGTGTGATTTATGTCTTCTAAGAGTTCAGAAAGTTCTGCACGTGGAGCACATTGTGAAAGTATATTTTCCAAATCCTCAGTACGTTTTAGAGGTATCCTCAAACCTCTCGGTATATGTTTCCTTTATATTATTCGCCAAGTGTAAAAACATGGAGTTTCTGATTAACTTCTCTTCTAATTAGAAACTCTAATTGAATGACTATTTCAACCCTGTTACCAGTCGTTGCTAACGTGCGTTCAGTGTCTTTAATCAAACTTCCTAACTGACCCTATTCTATCCAGGCGTTAGTTCTCTGCAGGGATTTGGTTATTGCGCCTGACGGACACTGCGTTGGATTCACTCTGCTTTCTACCATGCTCACTCCCACCTCTTGCTCACCTACTCTCCCATCTACTCCCCTTCCTCGACTCTACATACTTCTGCCTCCTATCACCAATCTTTGATTCCTCAGACGTCTCTCACTCGTCTAGGCATCACCTCCAACCTTTGATGTACTTCTTTCTCCTTCCTCCACCTACTACTCCCGCATCTGCACTACTACTCCCCCCTCCTCCCTCCAAGTACTACTCCCTTCTCAACACTTATCCCATTCTCCCTTCAACTACTGCTACTCCCTCTTGTACATCAATACTACTTCCTCCTCCATCCAACTACTACTCTCTCCTCCAGGCTATTACTCCCTCCTCAACACTACTACACCTTTCTCCAAACTACCAATATTACTCACTCCTACCTCCAACTCCTTATTTATTTATTTATTTTGCATTTTTAAAGTGCTCACACAGCCCAGGGGCATCGAGGCGCTTTTACAGAATTTTTTTGTTTTTTGTTGTTGTCTTAGTTGCATATTTATAACGCGCTTATATACCCAGAGGTTTCTAAGCGCGGACCCGCGGATCGAACCTGTGTTGCTTTGTGTCGTCTTGCTTCCAAGGCGAGCACGTTGCCACTGAGCTATCTTCCCGGGACAAAAAAATAAACTCCTTTCACCCAGTGCCATATGCTTTGCACTAACTGTACACACTAACGTAGGTGGGCATGCCACATGCACTGCTCTGTGAACGGTTAGGGGAAGAGCATCTTTGGCTATTGCCTAGGACCTGACTGCTCGTTGTTAGGAAAGATTTCGTAATTGTAGGTAATTTTCCTTCCATGTGGCAACCCCTAAACCTTTTGCTGTTGTTTTTCACCTTGTTCTCGACTTTGCCAGAGAAGTGCAGCCTTCTGCCGCACTCCTCTGGGCTTTCGCTCCTTTCTTACGGGGAAACTGACATGCCCTTAAAACAGTCAGTACCGGGAAACGCTGTTTTCCGTAGTTTCTTTTATCATGTTGCGGCTTTCGTGCAACATGACACAAGAGGGCACTGTAAGCTAAGTTACTGCTCTCTTGGGTCTCTAGCCTTCTACAGGCCCTAGATACTCTTTTAGGATTGTAACTGATCGGTGCAAGTGATTCACGGACGGGAATGGTGGCAGCGATCGTTTCTTGTGTTTTGAGCTCCTTTTGGCGTTTTAAGCGCGTTTCTCGCGCTTAGCCCAAAATGGTGGCCTGGCTCCCAAAATGGCCAGACCACGAGGCTCCTTTGTCCTGTCCGTTGACCGTCTTGCTCCCTTCACCTTCCCCAGGTCGAGCCGACCCGGGGCCTTCCTTATTTGGGCATGTACTTTCCCGCAAAACACGGATGCTTTTGCGGGCTTCTACAGGCCTTGTGTGTGCCTCCAGGATGTGGGCTGGGATGTCTGGTCCCAATACACATCCTGGGTGCCAGAGAGTCTAGGGTGGTTTGAATGCCTGGGACCACCATGGTCCGTGATAGGTCCACGTATGGTGTGAGTGTTGATGAGCGGATCTCCCATTGGGTCCCCTCCGTTTTGGCGTGAAGGGAACCGGGGATAAGAGGGGGCTGGAAACACCACTACCATGTCGATCTCCTGAGTTCTCACGAACGAAGGAATACAGGAGCCAAGTATCCTGCAACCAAGAGGCTGAACCGAGGAATCGCTGGTGACCCGCTGAAGGACTGCTCCTTTGCACTGCTGTCGCCTTGTGAAACCCTTTTCACCTTTGATCGAACCAGAAGGCCTGTACTGGTACTTCGACCCTTGGAATAGAAGGAACAGCTATTCTCGGCATCTTCACCATCTCCTGCTAGTAAGCCTTCGGAAGCGTCTCTGGGCCATCCAGCAGACTGACCAGCCTACACAGGAGTCTTGCTCTGTAACCGCCGCCAGGTTGTGTAGTATTTCGAGTCCTTGTCACTCTCACACGCTTCGTACACTTGGCGTTCCCAGGTCTGAAGTGAGTAGTGTACATTTGGCTCAGATACACACGGCCGCTCCGTTGCCCTGCTGTGGTAACAAACTGTGCGGGTTCCTTCGTTTGGGACGTCTTTTACTCAACTCTGCTGCTGCAGACTCAACACGACGACGAGACGTCCCCTGCTCTTCTGAACCTGCCAGCGACCGAAACTGACGCGGAGAAGCCTGGGTCTGCTTGCATCGAGGACCGGTGAGTAGCATAGCTAGGAACTGGTCGCCCTCCTGCAGGAGCCCATAGCTTTTCCCCGCTGTGTCAAAACAGCACGCCTTTCCGTACTTGCGCTCTGCTTCTGCCCACAGTTGAGGCTGCGCTTGAGTCGCGGAACACTGTTCTTCTTCATTTGTGCACTAAACTGAACTGCCTGATGTCCCTCGAAGAGACTCCCCTTTTGCCCGTTGGCACCAGCGTGTGCAGGTACTTTTGAGCACAAGGCTCCACTCTTCGTAGGGCTCGGACTTCCTTTTAGTTAGGTGTCTCTGAAGGCGGACTGGGTCTAAGCATTATTTCGCACTGCCTGTTTTCCTTCCCTTTTAGGTGGACTACACATTTCATGCATCTAACGCTTGAGACTTGTGTGTATTTGTATATATATTGTATTGGTATGGTATGTGTTGGTTTACTAGAGTTGTATTGTGATTTCTCGCTACGGTCATTGTTCTAAAGGCCTTGGAATAAACATGTATATATTTTTAATATAACACCTGTTTGGAGTAGTTTGTAAGTATCCTTGCTTTGTGTGCTCATTGCGGGCTTTCAGTCACCCTCACCCCTCTTGAGACCTAGTCTTGACCGCCGCGATTGCTACCCTGATTGGTCTGGCTTGTCCAGAGGTTACCCTGTACCAAGTAATTAGGTTGGCCTTCTGAACTTCTGCGCCACCAGGACAGAGTTCAGAAATCTGTCTTAACACTCGTGCACCGAGTAGTAACTGGTAAGGGCACGGAGCCTGCGCTTGGGTTTCTAACACACAGCTACCATGGGATGAAGGAGAAGCTCTTGGAGAAGAGCTGTATGAGAACTTGACATGCCAATGGATTGGGACTATGAGGGAGGGATGTGTTCAAGCTGTCTGATATTGAAGCTTGAGATACCAAAGGGATCCGGCAGATCTTGGGTTGAAATGCAGAAGCCGAGGTCCGATTGTATCTGATGGCAACTGGACACGAGTTGAACCTGGAAGTGAACTTCAAGAGTCATACATTCAGAAGGAAGTGGTATGGGTTAAGTGGAATTGATCTATTTGAAATGTTGGGCAGGGACTGCGAAAGGGTGAGGCTTAAAGAATAAGGAGACAACAAGGACACTTTCAGTCCAATGCAATTTATACAGGTACTGAGTCAACTATGGTCATGTAATGTCCAGGGTCTAAATGCCACAAACAAGAGATTAGGTATCATAAGAGAATTGCAGATACATAAGCAAGAGGTGGTATGCTTACAGGAGACACATCTGAGGAAGCAGGATATAGTTCGACTGGCTAGCAGAGACATCCCATACACTACCACGCTAGTCTAGAGGTCAAAGGGGCAGGATTGGCAATAATAATGCACCCCTCACTGTGGTTCAGTGTAGTGAGAGGATAGATCTGGGAGGGCCTTTCATCTTTGTTGAAGGAATGATAAAGAATCAAATGTGGGCTCCTGGATAGAGTCCTCCAAGTATTGGAAGAGTTTTGAGAGGGGAGTGGAACGTGGCTGGGGTTATACATCTTACAGGTGACCCAACAAGTGAAAGGTCAGAGGGATTTGGGACTCCAAAATATGATGCTTTGACCAAGCATGTGACCTCTAGATTAATTGGGCTGGGACTGACCAATGTGTGGAGGTATCTCATCTGTCTGAAAGAAATGACACATTGTATTCCTAGGTGCACAAGTCCTATTCACACATTGATCACATTTTCACATCTCAGGATGGTAGAGGAATTGCAGAATGCTAAAATCGATATTATCTTAATATCTGACCTTCCTCCTGTTAGATCATTGTGGGATAGAGCGAGCCAGCATTTGGAGAAGTATGTGGTGCTATATAAGGGGTTTTTAGGTATAGGAAAATTGAAAATAGAAAATAGAACTTAAAAGGACAGGTCAGGGGTAAAGCATTTATCAATCAATATTTTTAATTATTTAAGACCTTCATAAAACAAGTATTAAATCATAAGACATCAATTCAAAACAAGGGTCATCAAAAGGAATTTTTTTGACATATAGCCATTAAAGGGCTACCCTTCAGTTGGAGCATAGAAAAAAGGCAAGAAAGGGATAAATCATTGTTTACAATCATTAGTATTTTGGCACACAAGGCATCGGCTAAGGTGTTGTAATTCAGCGTGCAGGACAATTGCGCTGTCCTAGCCACATTCACCCCATGATATTTGATGTGTACCGTACTTCATATAAGGCCATGAAGGTCGGTTCAACTGTCGCCTCCTTAAGTGGGAATATTTCTGATTTTTTAGCGTTAAGTTTTAGGCCGGAGTACTTGCCAAAGGTTTTGACCACTGATAGGACCTTCCCAAGCGTGCGCTCTGGGTTCTTTAAATATGATAGAATGTCATCAGCATACAATGTAATAATTTCCAGTTTGCCCTCCGGCCACAATCCGTGTGTGCCGTATTGGGCCCTAAGTATGTCCGCAAGGCGTTCTATCACTAGTGCAAATAGAAGGGGGGACAGTGGGCAGCCTTGACGGGTGCCCCCTAATAACTCCAGTAATTCAGATAAGGTGCCATTGATACTTATCCTAGCATAGGAGCGTGTATAAAGAATTTTGACCCATTTAAGGAAGTTAGGGCTGAACCCATAGTTTCGTAGGACCCTGAATAGGAATGGCCAGTATACCGTATCGAATGCTTTTTGCATGTCTAATGCGACCTCCATCCCCTGTGTTTCCTCTGGTATTGCCATTAGAATCTTGTGGCACCGCCTGATATTTGTTGTGGTGGATCTGCCCATTGGTCCTTATGAACCATACACGGCATTAATGGGGTTAGCCAAGTGGCCAGGATTTTCGCGAAGATCTTGGCATCAGTATTTATTAATGACAGTGGTCTGTAAGAATCACAGTCTTCTGGTGGTTTCCCTGGCTTGAGCAGCAGAGTAATGACCGCTTCTCTAGTGGTTTCGGGTAGTTCCCCTTTTTCTAAGGCTTCTGCTCATACAACGTATAGCTTGGGTAAAAGGAGCTGGGTGAATTCTTTGTAGAACTCAGCCCCGAGGCCATCAGTGCCTGGTGCTTTCCTGTTGGGTAGTGCTTTTATGGCTTCAGATATCTCTGCCTCCGTGATCAGGGTTTCAAAGGTCTCCCTAGTGGCATCTGCTAACAGTGTCGTTGGTATTTGGGATAGATATTGATCTATTTCCGCATCAGTGGCGTTGCTTTGTGGGGAGTATAGGCGTTAATAGAAGTCGTAAAATGCCCCTGCAACCTCTTGACTGTCCGTGGTCACAGTGCCATCGTTTCGCGTTATGCATGGAATGCTCGTCGGCCCGCGTTCCCCTCGTACTATCCTGGCCAGCAGTCTCACAGGGCGCTCACGCTCCCCATATCGCTATTCTGCTGAGGGCCTGTCTTTGAATTCGTCGAGCTTGGTCTTGGTGTCCAGCCCCAATTGTGCAGACAGTGTTTGTGCATACAGGTTCTGTTTATTGGCAATATCTGTTTCACAGCACTCTAGGTGCCTGCGGATATCCTTCAGGACACCAAATTCATTGGACATCGTGGTGCCTCTGATGCATACTTTGAATGCTTGCCATAATACCGCTTGGCTAGTCACTGAACCTTCATTGATGTCGAAGTATTCCCGAATGTGTTGGGCCAGCGCTGTCTCATAGACCAGGTCTTGTAGCGCTGCTGGATTAAACCTCCAAGGAGGTCTGTTTATTATGATCGTAATGATAACTGTATAGGTGAGTGGTCAGAGAATGTCCTACGATAAATATGTGTATCAGTAATCCAGCTTAATGCCTCGTGGGATAACAGCCACACGTCTATTCTGGAGTGTATATCATGCACCTATGAGTAGAACGTGTACGCCTGTTTGGTGGTGTTTAAGGAGCGCCATGCGTCCCTGAGGCGCAAGTCAGCCATTTGGGTATGTATCATTTGGGCCGCTTTGGTCAATGCCCTCGGCTGATCCGATGTGTGGTCCAGATGTATGGCAAGGATGGTGTTTATATCGCCGCTGCATACCAGGTGAGCTGTGGGGAATTTTGAAAGTTTCCCCAATAATGTGGAGTAGAAGCCGGGGTCATCTATATTTGGGCCGTATATATTGAGTAGTACCACCTAGCTGTTGTGGAGGGTGCCATGCACCATAACATATCAGCCCTCGGGTCACATTCTGTGTCAAGACATGTAAATGGTATAGTTTTGTGTGTTAGGGTTACCACCCCTATAGCGCAGCTAGAGTATGATGTGTAGTATTGATGTGGTGCCCAATTAGGGGCAAGCTTTCCGGCTTGGTATTGTAGTAGGTGGGTTTCCTGTAGAAATACTATTTTTGGGCCCAGTCTAGTGATGTATGCCATCATTTTCCTTCTCTTTATCTGGGATCCCAGCCCTCGGACATTCCAGCTGAACATAGTGATATCATCTTCCCTTGTTTTAGCCATCCTCTCACTTGTTTATATGGTTACGCTTAGTACGTTCTGTCTTTGCCATGAGTATGTCTGTGTCAGATCTCTTTGCCCGTGTGCTTTTCATTATAACTCCCTCTTTCCCCAATGTATAACCCAACACACTTGTCCTGTTTACCTTCCCCTCCCTCACAGTTACCCGAACTTTAACTATGCCCCTTGACCCCTCCCCTTTCCCTCCCATAACTTGATGTGCACCTGCCACAGGGGGTACTGCATCGACATTACGGGCCGCGATTGTAAATATTCTTTTCACTCCTGTCCAGTTCTGCTTGCTGTTGCTCAAACCCATTATGAACAGTGGAAGTGCGCTCATCACTAATATCAATAGTTCAACTCTGAAACATTAATCCTTATGGAGCACCCAAGCGGGGGAGCCCTTGCCTCCTCGGCATTGTTCCTTCATCTTGATTTTTCTGTCGTTGTATACAATTGACACTTTAGGAGTCCTCCTCATTTGTTGGCTGATGAGTTAGTAAGGGGATATTAGCTTCTAAGAAGTTCACTGCTTCCTCGGGGTATGTAAAGAAGTAAGTTTTATTCTGATATTGTAGCCTTAGCCTGGACGGGTACACCATTATATAGGGAATGTGTCGTTCCCGCAGTAGCTTCTTGACCCCGATAAATAAACGTCGTTCCTGCTGTACTGCCATTGTGTAGTTGGGGAAAATGCGGATAGTATTGGCCTCCCATCTCTAGATCTTGCTTTTCCCTAGCTGCTTTCAATACCAAGTCTCTGTCTCTATAGTTCATCATGTGTGCTATGATGGGCCTCGGGAAGGCTCCGGGCTTGGGTCGTGGTGCCAATGATCTGTGTGCACGCTCCACAATGAACATAGGTGACAATCCAGAGTCCCCCAGGAGGTCTCGTAGTAGTTTTTCCACCGCCTGCTCCATGGGTCCCTTCAAGGCTTCTTCCGGCATACCTATTATGCAAAGTTTATTCCGTCGGGATCTGGCCTGCAAGTCTTCACACTTTATTTTGACCGTTCCCAGTTCCTTCGCCATTGTTGTCACAGTGTTTTTTAACGCTTCCAGGGTGTCCTCCGTATTGCTGATACGGGTCTCGGCTTCCGTGATGCGGTTCGTGGTCTTCTCCAGTTGAGTTTTAATAGAAGCAACGTTAGCTGTTATCCCATCCGGTTTCTCATTGAGAGAGGTGAATCCTTGTTGCATAGCCGTGAAGACTGCTTGCAGGTCCATTGCGGGTGCAGTTGTGGCTGGTTGTGTTTGTGGTATTGATTTTGTAGACATTGTGGCCCTTCTTTGTCGCTGTTGTGTATTTTTCTATTGCACCTTTCCCCTTCTTTAAACCGAGGCCCATGGGCATCGTCTTTTGGTTGTCCTGGGCTTGTCCTTGCAGGTGTTTCTTTCTGGTGTGGCCCGTTGACCTACCCCCAGGGTCTCGCTGACTGTCTCGTAACCCGCAACATGTTTGATGAAATGGGGTATTGGGGTTGAGGGGGCTGTTAATCCGGTCAATATGGTGTAACTTTGTGTTTAACGTTCCCCCCGCCGTGCTTGTATTGTCTGCTCTTTCTCGTCGACCGCTGTCAACCTCCTTTACACTATGAGCGATTATGATATATTGTGGGTGAGACCAAAGCACTATGGGGGTATTTCATAGAATTCGGCGCACAAGTGGTGCATGCACCAAAACCCATTTCAGCGCACAGCGTATTCATGGATTCCAACATCCATAACCAGCCGTGGCGCAGAGTGGCGCAGCGACCCTGCAGCAGTGCCAGTTACGCCCCCAACCCCGCCCCGTGCGCCATGAACAGCGCACAAATCCAGTACATGGCGCAAAGGCCAGTGGACCAGCACACAGCCCCTCCAACCACGAAAACGCATGTAAAACGCTGCGCGCACGCCCAGAACACACGTACCCCTCTCGCGCTAGGTAATAGCGTGTAAAATTCCCCATGCACGCCCCAGAACACACGTACCCCGCTCCACTAGGCCAATAGCGTGTAAAACTACCCGCGCACGCCCCAGAACACACGTACCCTGCTCGCGCTAGGCCAATAGCATGTAAAACTCCCCACGCGCGCCCCAGAACACACGCACCCCTCTCGCGCTAGGCCAATAGCGTGTAAAACTACCCGCACACGCCCCACAATACACGTACCCCGCTCGCGCCAGCGAAATCACATATAAAATGTGGGAAAAGTCCCCCCTGTGGAGTGGACAGCCTGCGGGGCATGCCCAGTGTGGATGGGCTGCCTGTGTGGCATGCCCACGGGTGAAGGGCTGCTTGCGGGGTATGGGGAGGGTGGATGTGCAGCCTGCGGGGCATGCCCAGGGGTGGATGGTCTGCCTGCGGGGCATGGGGAGGGTGGATGGGCTGCCTGCGGGATATGCCCAGGGGTGAAGGGCTGCCTGCGGGCTATGGGGAGGGTGGATGGGCTGCCTGCGGGGCATGCCAAGGGTGGATGGTCTGCCTTCGGGGTATGGAGAGGGTGGATGGGCTGCCTGCGGGGCATGCCCAGGGGTGAAGGGCTGCCTGCAGGGTATGGGGAGGGTGGATGTGCAGCCTGCGGGGCATGCCCAGGGGTGAAGGGTGGCCTGCGGGGCATGGGGAGGGTGGATGGGCTGCCTGCGGGGCATGCCCAGGGGTGAAGGGCTGCCTGCGGGGTATGGGGAGGGTGGATGTGCAGCCTGCGGGGCATGCTCAGGGGTGAAGGGCTGCCTGCGGGGTATGGGGAGGGTGGCTGGGCTGGCTGCACATATTCTGGGGGTGCGCGGGGAGTTTCACACGCGATAGGCCTTGGCCGAGCGGGGTACGTGTATTACTGGGCTGCGTGGGGAGTTTCAGACGCGATAGGCCTTGGCCGAGCGGGGTACGTGTATTCTGGGGGTGCGCGGGGAGTTTCACACGCGATAGGCCTTGGCCAAGCAGGGTATGTGTATTACTGTGGTGCGCAGGGAGTTTCACACGCGATAGGCCTTGTACGAGCGGGGTACGTGTATTCTGGGGGTGCGTGGGAAGTTTCACACGCGATAGGCCTTGGCCGAGCGGGTTACGTGTGTTACTGGGGTACGCAGGGAGTTTCACACGCGATAGGCCTTGGCTGAGCGGGGTACGTGTATTCTGGGGGTACGCGGGGAGTGTCACACACGATAGGCCTTGGCCGAACGGGGTACGTGTATTACTGGGGTGCGCAGGGAGTTTCACACTCGATAGGCCTTGGCTGAGTGGGGTATGTGTATTCCGAGGGGTGCATGGGGAGAATCACACGGGATAGGTCTTGTGGAGCGGGATACGTGTATTTTGGGGGTGCGCTTGGAGGTTTACACGTGTTTTCGCTGCCACGGAAGGGGTACGTGTATTCCTGGTGTACGCCAATGCGAATTGGCAGTGTGTGTCCTCCCAGGTGTGCCCTCTCACCCCTCCCCAGGCCCTGCAGGCAGCCCACAATACAGGGGACTACCCTGCCCCCCTGGACATGCCCCACAGGCAGCCCATCCACCCTGGTCATGCCCCCCAGCCACCCCACATGTCACCATGCACAAGTGAGCATGGACACATGTCCCCCTGCACCCCCACCAACCCAGCAGTGACAGGCACCTGCCAGCAGGCCCTGACTCATGTCCCCCTGCACCCCCACCCACCCCCAGTGACAGGCACCTGCCAGCAGGCCCGACTCATGTCCCCCCAACCACTCACCCACCCAGCAGTGACAGGCACCTGCCAGCAGGCCCCGACTCATGTCCCCCCAACACCTCATGACGATCCACAATCATGGGCCTTATGGCCACCCAAATCACACCCCACGCACCCCAGTCCAAACACACAACCAGGTATGACATCCACCCCACAATGAAATCCCCATCACATGATACATCCCAAATGTCAAGTATGCACATCAACATATTTCCGTCACACCCACACAATGGATGCATGTGATTGAGAAAACACACAATGTCACATGTATGAAACCAAAGAGAGAATACCACACATTGAAGTAGGAAATAAAAATGTATTAAGCACAAAAACAACGGAATGAAATGAAACACAAAAAAATGAAAAAAAATAATGAAAAGCTGCATGTCCAAAATATAAACCAAGAATGCATGATAGCAAAATCCAAAGCAATCCAAAAGCACGTGTCCAAAGTGTCAGTCCGGCAAAACAAATCCAAAGTGCAAAAACAATAAAAAACCATTGATCAATGGAAAAAAAATAATAAGAAGCCAAATCCATTGTCGAACTATTTACAAAGTACAAATCCATGGTCCATGTGCCCAATCATTGAAATGAAACCTATATAAAAAAAAAACCTACCTAATGAAGAACAGTATACAAAAACGTGGGGCATTGTCCAAGCGCCCTAAAATAAATAAAAACAGAAAGGAAACCTAACACTAACTATATACAATGGCGGCGGGCAAGTCCTACGGCTCACTCTGTGATGTCCCGGCCCAGGGCATCATCGAACTCCATGTCAATGTCCCGGAGGCAGGCCTCTGCCCTGACCCCGAGGTCTCGCAAGGATGCAGTCATGGCCTGTTCCAACTCCCTGCGAGTTGCCTCAAGGCACTCAGCCCGCCTCAACGCCCGGCGCATGGAGAACTCTGCCCTGACCATGGTGAGCCGCGCCTCTTCTGCCCGCCGCTGCTCCGCATCTATCCGCTGGTCCAACCGCTGCCACACGGAAGACACTCCCATTCCAGGGTCCTCCTGCCCTCTGGCCTATGCCTGCCCCTCTGATGTTGATGGCCCCAAGCCATCATCGCTCCCATCTTGAGCATGCTGCTGCTGCTGTCCATGTGCCCTGTCTGATGATGCCTGCACATCCTCCTGCTGGTCTCCAGTTGGTGGGGTGTCCACCCCTGCTGGACCTCCGACTCCCGACTGTGGCAGGGATGGGATCGCCACCAAGCTGGCTGTGTTGGTCGGGCCAGGTCCACAGGGGGCCCTGGTGGAATATGGGCCGGAAGACGGCAGGGAGAACGACTGGCGCATAGTCTCCACAGAGGAGGGGAGGGCCGCCAGAGTGCTCGACACATGTAGGAACACTCCGACCATGGCCCCTCCCAACTGTGCCACGTTGCCACGCAGCTCTTCGTGATGGCGTGCGTGGTCCCTCTGAAGCTGATTGTATGCCATCCAGTCATTGAGCTCATCCATACACAGATTAATTTTCTCAAACGCTTCCTCGATGTTCTTTATCTCAATGTAAATCTGTGTACCGTTGGCATAGGAATGGAACCGCAGACCATGCCACTTGAATATGTTAAATACTGGACAGAGGTGATACTGTTTGGCCCAAAGGGCAACATTTTATTAGAGAGACAGAGGTTACTACCTCTGATATTGGGTGAACAACACCAATATGCCAAAAAAAATAAAAAATGTGGGATGCATATGGCATGAGAACCTTGGCAGTGAAGCTTAGGTGGGGGCTAAGGTAAAGACAGTATTTCATGCATTGCGGGTGCTGAGGAATGTGCTTCCTTTTATCCCGGCGGAAGATTATGCAGTGGTGGTGGGGGCAATGACTAACTCCCACCTGGACTACTGTAATAGTCTGTTGGCAGGGATTCCAGCTAAACAAAACACCAGACTGCAGAGGGCTCAGAACGCAGCAAACAGGTTGATCGGACACCTTAGGAAAAGGGACCGCGTATCGATTTACAGAGATCCCTTCACTGGTTTATGGTAGAGGACAGAATCAAATTTAAAGTGGCATGTCTGATTTATAAATGTTTGAGTGGGCTTGCCCCTGAATACCTTGTGGATAAGATCGTCCGGTACTGCCCACTGCTCTCTGCTCTGGAGACAAACTCCTTATTTGTGTGCGTAGCTCTAACTTGGTTTCCAGGGGAGACAGGAGATCTGGAGAGTTTGGACTGAAATTATGGAACCGACTGCCTTTTGAGATCAGAGCATTTAAATCTTTGACACTGTTCAGAAAGAGGCTGAAAACCTTTCTATTCAGATAGATTGCCCCCTCCACAGAATACATAATTAACTCATACACTGCAAATGTCATTTTAATAGTTGTCATCTGCGCCCAAATATAGTTCAGTCTGTCTGGTGCGCGTTAGAAATGTTCAAAATCAATCCTCCACAATAGCGAGAGGCTGAAACTGCAACAGATACACGGTACTTTTTTGGTGCCAGTCTGTATCACTGTTGTGGAGGAGTGACACCAGAATAGAGGAAGGGCCAGAAGGACAGCGGGAACACACAAATAAAGTGTCTCATCAGCCATGCAGTGCACAATAGTGAGCTGTTCCTAGTGATGGGGATTCCGTCCTGAGAGGAAAGATGATCAATGAGGCAATATTCTAATCCAGAAAGGCGTTTCATGACCTTGCTGGGGAATCATAAAAAATGAATCATCTCAGCCCTGGAGGTTAGCCTGTTTTACACCCCGTCAAGTCCAATTAAGGACAACCACGTACATTAGAAGGCAACAGGAGTTGTTCTCGGCAGCATTTTAGTTAAATTACGATTATTATGCAATTTAACGAAAATGCTGCCGAGACTGCAATCTGCCTGTTATCAGAGAAAAAAGGTGGATTGCAGACAGTGCACTGTCGTGCACTGCGCTGACGGCCACATGCTGTTTCGCATGCTCACTGCGGCAAGGTAAGAATTGAACCCTCCGAGTCAGATGTTTTTCCAGTCCTATGTCTCTGTGTACTGAACCCAGAAGTGTTTACGCCAAAAACGTCCTGCTAGGTACACACTACATCATTCTTGTGGTCGGGCCTCTGCAGAATTTAAAGGATCTTCCTTTGTTCCAGATCTTTTCATATCCAGATAATGTATGACTGATGTCTTCTAAGTTTTAGAAAGTTCTGCGCTTGAAGCACGTTGTGAAAGCATATTTTCCAAAAACTAAGTGCAAACGTACTGAGTTTTTAAAACTAGAGGTATCCTCAAATCTCTCGTTATACGTTTCGCTTTATATTATTCGCCAAGTGTAGAAGCATGGAGTTTCAGATTAACTTCTCTTCTAATTAGAAACTAATTGAATGACTATTTGAACCCTGTTACCAGTCGTTGCTAACGTGCATTCAGTGTCTTTAATCAAACTTCCTTACTGACCCTACGCTATCCAGGTGTTAGATCTCTGCAGGGATTTGGTTATTGTGCTTTACAGACACTCGGTTGAATTCAATCCACTTTCTATCATGCTCATTCTCACCTCTTACTCACCTACTCTCCCTTCTACTCCCCTTCCTCGACTACACACTTCTGCCTCCTACTACCAATCTTCGATGCCTCAGACGTCTCTCACTCGTCTAGGCATCACCCCCAACCTTTGATGTTGCTTCTCTCTCCTTCCTCCACTTACTACTTACTCCCACCTCTGCACTACTACTCCGCCTCCCTCCTCCAAATACTACTCCCTTCTCAACACTTCTACTACAGCCTCCTCCCTTCAACTACTGCTACCCCCTCTTACACTTCACTACTACTTCATCCAACTAATACTCTCTCCTCCAGGCTATGACTCCCTCATCCACACTAATAAACCTTCCTCTAGGCCACCAATATTGCTCCATGCTATTTAGCTACTCTCCGTTCGACCAGTACCATATGCTTTGCACTAACTCCCTACATTGGTTCACCTCGCCAACCTAGCACACACTTTAACACTGCCGTACCACTTCTACTCACTAGCCCATACCTCCCTTCTCCAGAAAAGGCCTCCACACTTCACTGCTCCTTCCTTCCTCCTGCTGGTCTCTTGCTTCTCCACCTCTGACCCGAATAACACACACTGCCTGCCTCCTGCTGCCTCCTTATAAATCCCACCTCCCTCTCCTGGTATTGGCTCTCTATCCCTGGACATTCTGGCTGTGTCTTTTCTACCTGGAACATATTGAGGAAACCAAAAGTCACAATTAGCGGGCTAAGCCACACCCACAATTTCCACACGGGTTTGCCTCAAAACAACAATGGTGGATCCGACAGGTTTGTGTTTGTTTTCTGGGGACCGGTTTAAGGGAATCCTAAGGTAAGTTCCATTTGGGAGGCATTGAGGGTTCCCCACCTTACCGCTGTTGTATGCTATCCTGCATCCCCATGGTAGCTTTTGGGATGCAGTGTTTGGCAATCTCTGGAGCCACACCCACTTGGATATCCCGCCCACCCACAGATGGCTACAGTCATACAAACAGCGTAAAAATAAGAATATGGAAATCCAGCCTGATAGCCCGCCCTCTAACAGCTCTGTTCCTGGGATTGGCTAGTGATGTCTTTGTAGCTCCGCCCCTCATTTGTGGGGGATGCAGAATATCATGGAAGTCAGGAGCGCAACACAGACTCGGGGCTTCCGTGCCCCTGAACTCCTTAGCAGTTCAAAGGAACATGCTTCTTGGCGCATTTTATTTCTTCCAGGCAATTCTACTATATGCTTGGCTCGTCACAGCCCCGCTGGTACATACAGAGTGCAATGAAATTGACAACTCGTTTCCTTTGTCATCAGCAACGTAGCCTTTCCAGTCAGCAACACAATAAAGCACCCATTAAAAATGTGTATTGATGTCCTTAGTTGAATGTTCTAAAAAACACAAATAACACATCTCAAAACCTAAGGGAGTTTTTTACACCTCTTTTGTTGTGTGCCTTAAAGTGATGAAAAGAGTTGCCACATTGATATTTTGCCTTTTGCATTTTATATTTTTCCATTCAGAATGTGGAAAAAATAAAAGGTACACTGATATTATTTTGGCCCAACATGCTGCTGCTATAAATAGTTACATGTTGTTATGATGTGATGCAACTTGTGGGAGGCAGTGTTCGGCAATCTTCGGAGCCACGCTCACCGGGTAGTCTGCCCTCAAAGCTACCAGGTCGGCGTGATCTACCAGGTGGGCGTTGTTTCAGGGCCTTCACTCTGTCATGGGAAGCTGAATATCATACTGTATGGTTGTTAGGCAGAATTATATGCAGTACCGTTTGGGCACACTACACACAATTAAGACTACAAGTGACAGTAAAATTTCACCTTTGGTACAAGTCTGTACTACACAGTTATAGTGGTAGCAGTAGCGGAGCAGCCAGACTTATCACAAGAGTAAGTGAGCAGTACAAGTGGTTACACAAGGGACAGCAATTACTATGGTTCAGGCAAACACTGACTCAAGGTTTCTAAGTAAAAGAATATATATATATATTTACTCAACAGTTGTATAACATTTCACTATTATAAGCAAATTAAGAATCACAATCAAAAATACATCACACCACTTCCCTTAAATTCCAGAAAAGTTAAGCTCACAAAATGAAGTGGGAGCAAAATGGCACTCCAGCAATTTAAAAGAGAGGGAAAGACAAAGTTATTAGAAATTAGGCAAACCAACAGGTAAGCAGGGCAACTGAACAAGAGAGACTACAAGGTTAAAATCAGATAGAAAAGGCTTATGGCCAAAGTCAATGGTTGAAAAGTCTTTTGCTTAAGAATATAGGTTCAATGTAGTTTGCAGTAAAGTTTGTGGCACAGATTCTGGACGAGGTTGGTCATTAAAAAAGTTCATTCAAAGAGAAGAGAAGGGCAAGCCCTCGACTCAGTGATAGCCACGGCAGGCAGAAACACAACACGGTTGTGTTAGGAAAGATTTCATGTTGTAGGTAATTTTCCTTCCATGTGGCAACCCCCAAACGTTTTGCTGTTGTTTTACACCCTGATCTAGACTTTGCCAGAGAAGCGCAGCCTTCCGCTGCACTCCTCTGGGCTTTCTCTCCATTCTTATGGGGAAACTGACATGCCCTTAAAACAGTCAGTACCGGGAAACGTTGCTTTACGTAGTTCTTTTCTCATGTTACAGCTTTCGCGCAACATGGCACAAGAGGGCACTGTAAGCTAAGTTACTGCACTCTTGGGTCTCTAGTCATTCTACCGGCCCTATAAACTCTCGATGGATTTATAACGAACTGTGCAAGTATGTCACGGACCGGACTGGTGGCAGTGATCGTTTCTTTGTGTTTTGAACTCCCTTTTGTCCTGTTAACCGCACTTCTCGCGTTTGGCAAAAAATGGGTGGCCTGACTTCCAAAATGGCCAGACCATGAGGTTCTTTGTCCTGTCCGCTGACCGTCTTGCCCCTTTACCTTCCCCAGGTCGAGCCGACCCGGGGCCATCCTTATTTGGGCATGTACTTTCCCGCGAAACACAGATGCTTTCGCGGGCTTCTACAGGCCTGTTGTGAGCCCCCAGGATGTGGGCTGGGATGTCTGGTCCCAATACACATCCTGGGTGCCAGAGAGTCTAGTGTGTCTTGAATGCCTGGGACCACCGTGGTCCGTGATAGGTCCACGTATGGTGTGAGTGTTTTGTGAGCAGATCTCCCATTGGGCCCTCTCCGTTTTGGCGCGAAGGGAACCCTGGATAAGAGGAGGCTGGAAACACCACTACCATGTCGATCTCCTGAGTTCTCACGAACAAAGGATAAAGGAGCCAAGTATCCTGCAACTAAGAAGCTGAGTCGAGGAATCGTTGGTGACCCGCTGAAGGTTTGGCACCCTGCACTGCTGTCGTCCTGTGAGACCCCTCTGCCTCTGATCGAACGAGAAGGCCTGTACTGGCACTTCAACCCTTTAGAATAGTGGGAACAACTATTCTCGGCATCTTCACCAACTCCTGTGCGTAAGCCTTTGGAAGCATCCCTGGGCCATCCAGCGGACTGACCAGCCTACACAGGAACCTTGCTCTGTTACCGCCGTCTGGCTGCTGCTGAAATCCGAGCCCTCGCCACTCTCACACGCTTCGTACACTTGGCGTTCCCAGGTCTGAAGTGAGAAGTGTACATTGAGCCTGGAATACAAGCGGCTGCCGAGTTGCCCTGCTGAGGTAACCATCTGTGCGTGTTCGCTGCGTTTGAGACCCCCTCGACCCTGACTTCTGCTTCCGCAGAACCTACACGGCGCCGAGACGTCCCTCTGATCGCATCTGAACCTGCCAGCGAAAAAACTAACTCAGAGAAGCCTGGGTCTGCCTGCATCGGGGACCGGTGAGTAGTCAATACCCTGAACCGGTCTCCCTCCTGCAGAAGCCTGTGGCTTTCCCCCGCTGTTGAAAAGCAGGATCCCTTTCTCCATACTCGCGCCCTGCTTCTGCCCACAAGTGGAGGCTGCGTTTGAGTAGCGGAGGTCTGTTCGCCATCGTTTGTTCACCTCTCTGAACTGCCTGATTTCCCCGAAGAGACACTCCTTGGCCCATTGGCACCCGCGTGTGAAGGTACTTTTGAGCACAAGGCTCCACTCTTTGTAGGGCTCGGACTTCCTTCTAGTTAGGTGGTCCCTGATGTCGAACTGGGCCTAACGATTACTTGCACTGCCTGTTTCCCTCCCCATCTAGGTGGTCTGCATATTTTGTGCTCCTAACTCGTTAGACCCCTTGGTCTTGTATATATATTGTATTGATTATGATGTGTTGGTTTACTTGAGTTTTATCGTGATTCTTTACTATGGTCGATGTTACAAAGGCCTTGTAATAAATGTGTCTATATTTTTAGTATAACACCTGCCTGGAGTAATTTGTAAGCATCCTTGCATTGTGTGCTCATTGCGGGCTTTCAGTCACCCTCACCCCTCTTGAGACCTAGTCTTGACCGCCACCATCGCTACCCTGATTGGTCTGGCTTGTCCAGAAGTTACCCTGTTCCAAGAAACTAGGCTGGCCTTCTGAACCTCTGCCCCTCCAGGACAGAGTTCAGAAATCCATCTTAACAGGGTGTATTAAAAAATGCTGCAGTTTTTCTTTCTAAGTTTCTCGGGCTCCTCCGGGCTCCAAGCTGAAGCTACCGCAAACATAAATACAACGTTTTAAAAGCGGCGGTTTTCTTTCTAAGTTTTCCCGGCTCCTCCAGCCCGGAAAACCTAGAAGAAAACCTGCAGCTAATGCTTATTTAAAAAAAGAAATAAGCACTTACCCAGATGCCGCTTTCCTACCTGCAGTGTCTGGTCTCCGTCCTCCGGCACCAATGAAGCAAAAGCCACCCAGTGGTAGCTTTTGTTTATTACAGCTGGCTGGCTTTTGCTTCATTAGTGCCGCAAGGGCAAGCACAGAAGGCATCCATTTCACAAAATGGATGCCCCCTAGAGCTTCACATTTTTAAGTTTAAGCTTCATTTGCTCAATACTTTACATAGGGACTTTAAAAAATATATTTTTTAGATATATTTTTGATTATTGGCCATCTTTTTAGCCAATAATATTTTGAGTGCACTATTCCTTTAAACAGTACCCCAACTGCCTAAATTCTTGTTCTTATGCTAACAACTTTTTTTTATTTTATTTTTTATTTTATTTTGGTTCTCTGATGCATCAACCTTTCAAAATTTACAAAATTTACAAACAAAGAAGCATTTTACACATTACAACATTAATCAACTAATTATACATTTTAAATTAGTCAGTACAGGCAACATAAAAAGGAGAAAACACAGATACCAACACGGTTTCCCCTGGTTTCCCAAGCGAGGCAAGGCCTCCCCTTCATCTCCCCATAATCATCTGGTGTTCACTTCAAAAAGCAACCAGTGGGCAGTTCGATTAACTACGAGTGATTGTCCCCTTTAATGCCCCACAATCGTTTTTCACATCTACAGAGCAGATCAGAAGGCAAACACTGAGCAACTCAAATTAGCTGGAATTACAGCATTGACAAATTGTACCAAAGCAATCTGTATAGCAGTCTGTGTATTGGTTATTAGGTATATCCATATTTCCTCGCTAGAGCGTAGCGATAAGAACTGACAACACCTATAAAACAATTTATTCCGAATTAATGACAGACCAGGACAGTCAACGACCAAATGGCACAGCGTTTCAGGTTGGAATTGATCCTTACAGTATCTGCAATATGTGTCATCTTTGGGAATGAGGCGTCTCCTGCCTAAGATCTGCCTCGTCAGGCAAAGATTTAGTCGAATCCTTAGCATCTGGGATTTTACAAAAATAGGCGGGCATTTAACTAAATAAGGTTCCGGAGTACGTAATCTTTTCTAGGAAAGCATTATTGTTCCACCATCCACGTATTCCGAGCATTGAGTGCGTTTGTGTATCCAGTCATTTCGATGAATTTTAAATTTCGCTTTGGTGGGATTCAATAAAAGAAGTTCAAGTGTGATATCAGCGTTAGTTAATACTTCTAGCACACAATCAGTCCATTTTTTGGGTAAATCAAGACGAGCTGTAAGCAAATGTTTTGCAAGAATGCCTAAAACATTTGGAGAGGTTGCACCCACTAGGCACTTTCTATACAGAGTGCAAAATGTCCACATCACTTGGCTGTACATAGAAATGGTTCCTATTTCGTACCGAAGTAATGGTAATGCAGTGCATTTGGGGAGGCTTAATACAGCTTTCCAAAAGGAAGTTGCATGGTGGTCCCAAAACGATCTTGGTTTCGGTGGTCCTGTTTCTGTGCCATAAATGATCATTGGAACCACTTTCTGTGGATAAAAATTTATTATGTGTATTAGCGTAAATTTGCCATATCTGTACAGCAGGATTCTGGCTTGAGATGTTAGTGATAGAATTTTGGCATTCAAAGTTGCTGTGCAGATGTGGTCGTTTTGCAACTCTGTAAATGGAAGCCCCAAATATTTATATTGAGGGACTCTGGCTACCACCTGATTTTGTACAGACCATTTGTAAAATGCTGTTTTTTTGTGTGCGGTCGGGTGACAGGTTTTGTTTTGTCCAGATTGGTAATGAGATTGTTCTCATTAACAAACTCTTGAAGTTCGTTCAACAAATTTTGAAGGCCACACGGAGAGCAAGAGAGTAATGCAGGCTCACTGACTCCCTCGTGGACTTCCTAACCCTCCCTAATCTCACCACTTGTTCGTTTTCAAATGGAAGAGGGAACAGTGCCTTCAGTTGCTCTGCAGGAATAATCTATTCCACCCACCCCCTCTCACCTTTCTCTTCTTCTCTATCTGCTTATTCTCCCTGCTCTCATCCCCACCAATTTACTTTCCCTCTAAGGTTTCACTTCTCTCATGTACTGCTTAAACTTGCTGATCTTATCTATTTCATTCCCTCCTCTCTTTACAATTAGGAATGCCACTCCTTCCACATCAATACTCCTCTACTAGTCTCTTCCCAGCCACTACTACTGCCCTCCAACAAATACTACTCCACTCCAGCCACTTTCTCTCCTCTAACCACTACTACTTTCCTCCAACCACTACTACTTAAGCACTCTCTATTCACCCAACACCTGCCTTCTAAAAGTCACTCACTACACATTTGTCCCTCACACTCACACTGCAGAACCACTAGCACTCCTAAAGCAATAACTCACCTTTTCTGACAATCTCTTCCATGATCTGTTGCTCCCTCCTTCCTCCTTCTGGTCTCTTGGTCGTCCTCCACCATCACTACTGACCTCACCCAGTACACCCACATCATCCTGTTTCCATTCTCTGTTTAATCTTTCGAGAGGGTTTAATTCCTACCTACTGGTTCTGCAAGCACTCTGTGTAATTTCGGGATATTGAGTTTCTGGTAATTGTATTCTAGACGAGCAGATCCCCAATGCTATTGATAAGTCTCTGTTTTTGCTCCAGTGATTTAGCAGTGTAATGTGGGAGTCCCTGCCAGTGTATCCAACTGGGACCACACAATCTCTGATAGCTGCAAACATTTGCAGCTGCTCCTTGCATCTCTCTCTCTCTTTTTCCACACTGGTCAATCGTCGTAAGAGCCACTTGGCAGACCTCCAAGTTCTCTTTAGCAGTGAGTGATATTACTGCTCACCAGTCAGTCTGATAGTCAGCCATTGAGGTGGACCTACAATAAGAGGAGAAATACTGGGCAGTCACTGAGTTACAAGGCATGATAGGAGACAAGAGGCTGCATACATACATTCGGCACAAGGGGAGAAAAACAGAAACTTGGGCCATCCCGACTGTTACTAGAAGTAAAACTGGTACTGAGTCACCATCCCACCATTCTGACAAGGTCAGATCCTCAAATGTAAATAATATACCTCTATAATATATGTATGTAATGCACAGAACATGTTAGTCTTTGTTATCATTAGTCCATGTTCCCAGGGCACCATCCCTTCCACCATCTGGATCACAACCTGCGGATTGTTGTCCTCATGTACTGCATGTCTGATCAAGGCGCTCACCAATGCTTTCCTGCTTAATAAATCCAAATACAAACATACCTATTTGATAGCTTGTATTCATATCCACGTAGGGACAACTAGCCTCTTCATCCTTCAGAAACAAATTAAATGTGTATGTGTCCTCCGAAAGTAGCATGCACGGTACCCACTACAGCTCATTTTGAATGAGCCTGTAATTTGGCTGCGGGGAGCCATCATATTAACACCTGAACGTAAACGGGTCTTCACTGCCAAAGTTTCATCATTTGCACGGCAGAGGGGCCCTGCACTTTTGCACTCCCCCTGCAAATGTAGTTAAGTCTGATTGCTATGCACGCATGGCAGGTGACATTTACAATGCATCCCAACGGAGCACACATGTTTTTTGCAAGTGCGAAAAGCTGGCGGGCTCCATAGGGAACCCTAGCGTTTGCCCCCACATGAAAATGAAATGCATGCGAGTGCGAACGCTGAAGTATTTGTATGGCGTAGAGGAAGGGAGTGATGGAAACGCAAGTTGTGGCCTGTCCCAACTCTCCGCCATTCAAATGAATGAAAATGTGGCTTGGTGTGAATGAAAGGTGTAAATGCCTTACGCAAGACTTTTACACTTTTACGCATTTCATTCATGTTACGCCACAGAGCAAAATGAGCTCCATTGTACATTATTGTGAGCTTTATTTGCTTGTGGAAAAGGAGTTAACTTGTTCTCTTAGCTGATTGCTTTGCAAACACTGAGATAGATACTTCCATGCCTATTAATTGCATCAAGTCATGACCCCCAGAAAGCCTGGCTCCACACTACCAGGGTCTTGTTGGGTCCAATCTCAGGTTCTCAGGAACATAGGTATACTTTCTGATTGTCACTTATATGTAGTATTCTCCAACAAAAGTCTTTGGATGATATGGGCAGATTTAGAAATATGATTTAGAATGTTTCATGGATTCTAAGACAGAAAAGGGAGGAGTCCATTATGGCATTGATTTATATTATATTCACTGAAAAAACGTTGTTAAAGGGATGTTATGGTTAAGTTGCACTAATAAAAACCTATGAAATTCAATTAAAAACTTAGTTAAAGGGACATTATGGGTACAAATGAAACCGAAAAACCTCAGAAATTCGCCAGTTATGGTAAGCTAAGCAACCAATAATTAATAGTTTGAGCAAAAGGTTTTCCTCTTTTTTTTTGGGGCAAGGGTGTGTGAGGAGGGAACTGTCAAAAGGAGCAAAAAACATCACTTGCTACCCAACTTCCCTACACATTGTCAGAAGAGTGGTTACTCCTATAAGTGATTCTTATTATCACTTAGCTGCATTGATCACATACACGTGGGTTTAAAAACAAAACCCAATTTTAATTCATATTCAAATCGTTAAAACGACCATCTCAAGGCCAAATAAATCAATGGTCTGGCTAAAAAAACAAGACAGCAAATACAATCATATGTCAGCGTGGTCTCAAGGTGCTTCAGAGTCTCGGTCATGACATCAACTTTAAACATTTCGCAATGGTATATTAGCAATGGTATATTAGCCGAAGATCTGCTGACATTAGAAAAAAAGATACAGGAGGAATCTGCTATCCCCGAAACTAAAATCTTATTGGAAAAAATAGAGGAGGAAATGAAAAGGTTTAAGACTTTTACATTGGAAAAAAAGATCTGGAAATTAAAAAAAGATATCTCCAACTATAAAGAAGAAGTAACATATCCCTACTTAGTACAATGGTTTTTTCAACAACAAAATGCTAACCCTAACTATTCCAGAGGTCCCCAGAATAACAGACCCCGGAACAACAAATGTGTGACATTTTCCAATTCCTCGAATAGCAGTGACTCGGATTCCACAACAGGCCAACCATCTACCAATGGAGGAGTCACTGCATCCGGGGGCCAACCACCATTCCCTTTTTTTGGGGGGCAGGGGAGACGAGGGAGGGCCAAACAGCGGGGCAACCACAACAAGCGGAACCCGCCAGTGGCAACTTCTACAGATGAGTTGATAATCCCAATTTTCAATTTAAGTTCACATGCATTTAGCCCCACAGAAATTAGTGTATTAAGTAAAGGCCTTTCATTTGTCCCCACTAAGATTGCAAATCAATTCACTACTGAAATTGAACTCAAGAACTTTTGCAGAACATTAAGATTGAAATATTTCTTTCAAAATGCCAAGAGTGGGAACACAGAGAAACAAAATATCACAGGCCTTAAATTACCCTCACAATTTGTACCTTCCACCATGATGGTATCACCAGAAATACTGACCTTTGAAAACAAGATCCAGCGGGACATTCAAAGTTTATTTAAAACAAAAAATCAGCAGAGGGACAATTGTCTAGAATTGAACGAATTGCCTTGAAACAACTCGAAGATAATCCCTCTTTCAAGATTAAACCCGCGGATAAAGGTGGAGGTATTATGCTGTGGGACTCGGTAGCATATGATCAGGAAGTCAATACAGAACTGTGATATTTGAAATCCCATAGAAAGCTCCCTGGGAATCCTACTGTATCATTACCGGAGGAAATAGCCAGTCTTATGAATCATGCATTTGATCATGAATGGATTTGCAAAGACAAACTAGCATTCCTGACAAAACCTAACCCTATGACTCATGCCTTTTATGTACTTCCAAAAGTGCATAAAAATGCACTCGCCCCTCCTGGTAGACCTATAGGGTCAGCAATAGGGTCTCTGTTAGAACCACTCTCAATTAACGCTGACTCCTTCCTTAGACCATTTATAACATTGATGCAATCCTATATCCAGGATACCACCACTATGATACGCATTATTGACCAAACCCCAATTGGGACGGATGACATCTTAGTAACACTTGATGTCGAAGCACTTTACACTAACATCCCACAGAGTAAATGTCTAGAAGTTATGCATCTATAACTTGAAAAAAGAGAAGATCGCACGGTACCCTCTGATTTTATCACCGAATGTATCAGATTGGCCCTGACGAAGAATTTCTTCTTATTTGAAAAAACATATTACCAACAAATACAGGGCACCAGTATGGGGGCAACTTTTGCCCCCGACTTGGCCAATCTGTACATGGATCACTATGAGGAATCCATCGTCTACGTTGCCACTAACCCGTACCGGGACAAGATCGTTACCTGGTACCATTATATAGACGACATTTTCATGGTATGGAAAGGACAAGTTGACGAACTGGCTAATTTCCTGAATTGGCTTAACCAACAAGCCCCCACCATCAAATTCACCATGTCGTCTAATGAGGAAAAAATACCATTCTTAGACCTCATTATCTTCAAAAGATCCAACAATACCCTTGGGTACACACTCTATAAAAAGCCTACAGATAAATGCACGCTTTTACTGTATAGTAGCTTCCATCCGTTAAGTATGGGAGAAAATCTACCATATGGCCAGTTCCTCTGGATTCGGTGCAATTCTAGTGATATAGACGACTTTAAATTTAACAGCAGTGAATTAAGTAAAAAACTTAAAAGCCGCAAATATCCCTCAAGAACTATAAGACAATCAATGAAGCGAGCACTCAACACTAACAGAGACAGATGTTTGACAAAACAAATCAAATGTATAGATGACAGAATGACATGTATTTCTACATTTTCTCCATTGAGCAATGACTTTAGGAAAATCATCCTCAAGAATTGGAAAATCATACAATCGGATGATTTTAAACCAGCTCCACCTAGATTTGCATTTAAACGTATGCCCAATCTACGTGACAAACTGGTACATACATACCCCGTTGATAGAAATCCAACCTAGGACCAGAATCAGCTTTGGCATTTACCACCGGTAGTTGGTCACTTCAAATGTGGCCACTGCTCGGTGTGTCACTTGACAAGCAATCTGAAACAACTTGATCTCAACGGACGGATTTTGAAACTTAACATTTTTTCAAACTGCCTGATGAAATGGGTTATTTATGGCATCAAATTCCCTTGCAGTATTCTGTACATCGGGAAGACCAAAAGAACAGTTAATACGCGCATGTGCGAACACAGATCGGCTGTAAGGAACCATACCGCGGACAAACCTTTGGTAACACTATGAGACAGCTAAACATTCACACGACGAGATGCACTGTTTCGTGATCCAAACAATACAAGCACATCCACGTGGAGGTGATAGGGATTTGACCCTTAGGAAAACAGAACAGAAGTGGATTTATAATTTGGACACGGTAAAAACCGGTTTAAATTTAGCCGTGCAATGGAACCTGTTTTATCACTAAGCTGTGATCTATATGACCAACTATCTGTCTATCCAGCTAAAATTGTGCGAGATCCTCTCCCAAAGTGCGGATGTTCAAATCAGCATTAATCGCTTTTGTGCTCATTTGCACAAGTGTCATCCTTGAGGCTAACACTTGGACAGCTAGAACCAGGGATGTATGCCCATATGCCCGCAAGATAGGCTGAGAAGTAGCTTTGTACATTTGTCAATAGTCTCGTGATAATTTTCCATCTCATTGGTCATTACCATAGTGCACATGGTATGTTCCTAAATAGTCCCTTGGATCTCCTTGTAGACTGGCCATGCAATATAAGCAGTGCACTACTACAATTGACATAATATGCATTTAATAGGTCATGCACACACACAGTGCACACTAATGGAGGTGACATGGCAGGGCACACGGATCTCTAGAAAAACCAAGACCTACACCAAAAAAGACGAATACCGATCTTTAACCGCCACTTCTGTAAGGCGCGTGCTCATTGCCACTAGGAGGATATTTTTTATATGTGACTATTTTGAGTCAAAATATCCGTATATTGTAGACTATTACAATTATTGGTGAATACACCTGTTCAATCAAACACCACACAGTGTTAACATGGCTCAACATGGCCCCAGTCCAACATGGCGGCACCGCTTACACACACGTACACGCGTCCCCTGAGAGTAGGTAAATAAGACCTCCATCCAAGATGGCTGCCGGACGAAAAGAGCGACAACCCGATTGCAGTAGTAACACGACTGCGGAGAGAGACGGAGCTTCATTAACTAGAAGTAAGTGGATGGAACATAGACTGCGATATGGATTATTAACATCACAAGTTTGCTATCACGTGGTTACTGATATTTATACTGTTTTGACCATCAGACAGTGCCCAACGTCGAGTCAGTACTACACGTGCAGTGATAACGAAATATCCAACCACAGACTGCGACTCCCCTAACGAAATAAACGTAGGGAATGTGAAGTCGTTACAGCTCACAACAGGCACCCCACGAGTAAGTGTGAATAGAGGGATTAATGTACAGATTACACTAGAGTTCTCTGATTAAATCCCTTCCCCTTTCTTTTCATCCCCCCACCCTCTCCCCCTGCATTTGTCTCAGCAGCAGTACAGTTGAAGGCGCTGTTGGAGACAATACGGAGGTGACTCCCTCTCGCCTATATCTAACAAGGTGACAGTGCACCAGGAAGAATCTTACGCTCCCAACCATTAAACGGTAGTTATCACAAACTCATGCTTCTATGTGATACGAAATAAAGTATTGAAGAGAGCAAAGGGGACAGAGTTGATATAACCTCTCCCTGTTTGTTTGTCTTGCAGTCAGGAGTAACTCCATAGGCAGAAATATGATGCTAAATAATGAATGTCGACTCCCACACGGAAAAGAAGCTACGCAAGTAGCAGGTCAGTAGGGTGCGAACTCCCTGTGCTGCCTTGTACAATAATTATGGTCACAATCACGATAGGTTTTTAATGGAGTGTTTATTTGTTTTTGTCTATAGGCAGTATATGCTGAACATATGCCGCACTGCTTTACTGTTTATATATTGGAAAAGTGCCAACGTCCTGAAGAAGGGGGCAGACTGCACACTTGGTATCAAGATCTTTTCAGTTGTGTTGTATGTCTATCCCCTGAAACACAAGTGGGTGTAGACGTGCTATGACTAAAGCCAGGATGTCATACTTATTCAAAGTCACTCTGGTACTAACATCACAGTTGCTAAAATAGATGCTATGATAGATCTGTGTGTCTAAAAAACAACAATTTGTCATCAGTATATAATTGCGAAATGTTTAAAGTTGATGTCATGACCGAGACTCTGAAGTACCTTGAGACCACGCTGACATATGATTGTATCTGCTGTCTTGTTTTTTAGCCAGACCATTGATTTATTTGGCCTTGAGATCGTCATTTTAACGATTTGAATATGAATTAAAATTGTGTTGTTTTTTTTTATACCCACGTGTATGTGATCAATGCAGGTAAGTGATAAAAACAATTGCTTATAGGAGTAACCACTCTTCTGACATTGTGTAGGGAAGTTGGGTAGCAAGTGGTGTTTTTTGCTCCTTTAGAAAGCTAAGCAACCATAACTCACGCCTCCACCGTGCACTGCTAAGACTAACACCCAGGACAGGAAAGATGACATCACAGATGAAATCAAATATCTGGATCACTTGTTTTCGTTTACTGACATGATTAGGCTAGTTTTTTGTTTTTACTGACAAAAAGAATATCCAAAATGTAAATATATCTACACATTAACGTTTTTATATGTTCTAAAATAATGCACAGCAATGGGGCAATATGTATGCCTCAAACACACAATTCATTGGTGCACATGATGATTAACTGTTACTGTAATTTTTGGGTGCTGTTGTTTCTTTCTTCCTTACTTTAGTTTCCCTGTTTGTGCCTCTAATTTGTATGCATTGTGCATTTATATATATATATATATATATATATATATATATATATATATATATATATATATATATATATATATTATTTCTATTAGCACAAGTGTGTGGTAAGTTTTGAATTGTTACCTATTTATTCCATGTCTAACATTACTCAAAACTCCCATAAGGTAGCATTTATTATCTTACTATCGGAAATTACCAGATTAAATATATTGCCTATATGTATGTATGTTTGATTAGGTTACTCTACTAACAACAACACTAGAATATAGTGATTTGTTTACATGAGTACATTCTTTAATACAATAACTAGTGGTCTAGACGTGGGACCCAGTGCTACATTTTAGCGACTGAGCCCATGCTAGACCTCTCACTGCAACAAGTTTTGAAATGTATCTGCCTCATAGTCCATACTTCAACAGCACCCTTCTTGTCGTTGCCTTCTACAGTGTGAACAAGCGGCATTGGAAATAAGACCTGACAAGCACAGCCTGATACTGAACCCCCCACAATTGACGTTTTTCTGTGAAACTGCAGGTTAGTCTCAACTCTTCACTGTTCGTGAAATACTCTTTAGATATAAATCTCTATTTACACATTATTCTTATATTTATATTCAGTTGAGGGAAACAGATATCCCCTACCTGATGAAGGGCGAGTATGCCCGAAACGCTTCGACCGCACACAAGAAGACCTATTAGGACACACCAACTTGTCCCAAAGAAATAATCTTCTTGACAGTGATATCTGCCTTCATTAAGGAATTTACCTTGTCACGATATATTTATCATAATCGCGCATATTTCCAAAGAATGTCTATGGAATTATGATGTACATGTTTTTGTAGAGTTCTGTTAACTATTATGTTTATCAATGAAATTGGTTGATAATGTGTATATTGCCTAATTGATGACTATGCTTTGGAGTTAACCCACGATTGTCAAACTGTTTTATTTTTGATTGAATGTCATCAGGCAAGCTTTGCCATATGTGTGCCCTGGTCTTGTTCCTCACGTTTTGAGAGACCCTTTTTCGTTTACTATGCCCACTTTAACCCCATTGCTGGTTCTTTATGGCAAAGGCCAGTAGCCAGATTTTCCAGGTCATTGCCTTACGGCATGACCATGACAATCTGGCCAAAGCCCATGGCCACAGGCTGTACCCCAGTCACCAAAGGTATATCACTATTTTTTATACCTATACCTACATTATGACACTTTTCAAAAAATAAAACAGACACATTTGCAAAACCATGTTTTCAGGTCCTTGCCAATGATCCTTACACAAGTTTGCTGCAAATCCGCCATGTTTTATTTTTTGAAAAGTGTCAAAATGTACATATATAAAATAGCCATATAACTTATCACCGACTTGACAAAATCTATTCAGACTTTGCCCAAACATGCAAGGTTGGGTCTATAATCTTTCTGATAACCTTTATCCACATTCGTCAAACGGCAACAAAGTTGTAAGCCATCTAAAAATGTTGAGTCCCTCCCTGTAATTTTGCCCCCTCTTGACAAAATCCCACCAAACTTTGCAGAACGATTCATATCTAGGTCTGAAATCTGTTTGCAAACGTTTGTGCAGATTAGTCAAATGGCACCACATTTATAAGGCCTTTAAAATATGTTGGTACCCGTCCCTCTAACTGTGTTCCCTCTTGACAAAACAGCACCAGACTTTGCAGAACCATTCAGAGTCAGGTCTAGAATGAAAATGTCATGCAGTTTCATTGAGTGGCGCCAAAGTTATAAACCATCCTAGAAATGCTTTTCACCCACCCTGTAATGTAGAAATAGGCATAGATGTCCCTGAACATCTCAGATGTTCGCGAACATCACAGGAAATCCGGACTATTCGCGGACATCAGAGTTGAAAAAACACCTGTTTTTATTGGCTTTTTAAGGCCATATACCATCCCAACCTCATCACCCCTCACCTCTCCAGAGATTGTTTCATTAGTTTAGCAAGTGCAATGTTGTGTTTTTTTATGATTTTACCGCAATGTTCGCAGACATAAGCTGATTTTCTGTGAATCCAACATGGCGGGCATTTCCAAAAATCTGACGCACCTCATGCTTTTCACCATCCAATCAGTGGGCGCATCCAATGTCTGTAGTCCTCACGCCACCCTCTGGACCAATCAGAGGCCCATCCCAGGTCCGAACAGGGAAGTGAGTCCGCGGACGGGCCGATATATCACCAATTCTTTTTACCTAAATTATGGCTGTTTTAAAAACATTGGACGGATATACACTAAATTTACAAAAGCATGCTTTGGGGACCAAACCGCCACTCTGGGTGCAAATTTGGTGAAAATCCGTCCACCGGTATGGGCTGTAGGAAGTGAGCAACATTTTTTTTCTATTGCGTAAAATGGGAAAAAAACGACACATTTTGGAACCCTGCATATAACTTTGCCCCCACCATCCCAGCACGAAATCTCACCAAACTTCGCAGGATCAATCCGACAGAGCCATATACATTTTTTTTTTTACAAAGTTTCGTGAGGATTTGTCCAGGAGGGGCAAAGTTATAAGCTGCCCAAAAAGTGCTCTTCCTATGGGTTGAGCAACTTAACCATAACTACACGTCCTCTACGGCAGTCCGTGTAATATATATACATATATATTTCCACTGTCTTGTACTGTGTTAGCCAAGGGTTGACTAGAATGTTGATCCAGAAGAAAACGACTCAATACCTTAATTAGGCTAACAAAGTCATTTATTTTGCATATTTCTTGGCTTTCGTGGAATATCTCCACTTTCTCAGGCAAAGATTAAATGAAGCATTTGGAAAACACAGCATTAAAGCTTACATATTATTGAAAACAACGAACCCGGTGCTCTGCCTGCAACCGCTGCCGTCAGCCCCCAACACAACTGCTCTCTCACTCAGCCCGTTCCACGCAAACCTCGCTAGCCTTTTCAATCCAAACATTCTGAGCATGCCGATGCAGGCAGCACTGCTTATATAAACAATACAATATAGTAATCAAACACATGGAAGTGAAAGTGACATCATAATACACGTTGCGAATAAGATACTACAATATCCCTCCCCCCAGAAACAACCAAATGAACAGAAAGAGAGAGAGAATACAAAAGGAAACAACCCAAGAGAATATACAAATTTGAACGTATTTTCAAAAATACAACTGTGACTATGATTCCGTTGAAAATGTAATGATCCCTTAATCCATCACGTAGTCTTTGGACCACACTGGAGGTTTTCTGCCTCTTGCACCCTGCAAAACTCTCTCGCCACCACCTTCACAAACGTCACTTCCTCGGTGCATATTAACATCACCCACCTCCTCTCTACGGTTTCCATCCATTCCGATGGGATTTCTATGTGGGCCATCCTCAAATAACTCAATCGCACTTCTATTTTCTTTCCTTCTTACTTGTTCACTTACATCACCGCCACTCATCCAATTCCATTTACTGATCCTATTCATATTCCACACCGAGCCACCACGAATTCTAACAGCCCGCTTAAACACTTCTATTACTTTCAAAGGGTCAGAGTTTTTGGATTCACCTTTTCTCACCATGAGCCCCTTTTTTATTCTAACAAAATCACCTGGGCGATTCTTAAATTGCTCTCCTTCTGTTCAACAATCTTCTTGTCACACTTACTCTCACTTCTATTGTTGACCCAAACAGGATAGTGTTGGGCACACTCCCGTTCATCATTTCAAACGGAGATTTACCTGTGTCCCTTCTGACAGAAACCCTACTGCTCCACAGACTCTACAGGCATATTATTCCTTACAGCTTGCTCAATCGTCTCCACCAAAACCCTACTGCATATTTCTACTAAACCATTGGTCTGGGGATGATAATATGCTGAGAACCTCCACTCAATCCCTAGGTGCCTGACAAACTCTTTCATTTCTTTACTTTTGAATTGCTGCACTCCATTGTCGCTTATAATAATTTTAGGATAACCCTCTCTCCTAAATATCTGCAATAGAAATGTTATTATCTCACTGGTGTCAATTCTATTTACTAATTTGAGCTCTATCCATCCAGAATAGTAATCTACCAACACAATCATAAATCTGTTCCCAGGCATTAGATCCCCATGTGGCCCTACAATGTCAGTCCCTACTCTATCCCATGGTGATTCGACCTTGGGCATGGTGATGGGTTCCATTTTCGAACTCTTGTCACAATTCTGACAAGGCCAACAATTTCTAACAAATCTTTCAACCATTGTGTCAATACCTGGCCACCAATACTTGCCTCTTACATTGTTCTTTGTGCCGGACATACCTGGGTGCCCTTGATGAGCTTTCTCAATCAGATCCATTCGCAACACTTGCGGGGGAATTAACTTGTCCCCTCTAAGTAATAGATCATTCTCCACAGAGCATTCATCTTTGATTTCCCAGAATTTAGTGCACTCATCATCCAACAATTTCTTATCCGGCCACCCTAATCTGGTAAAATTCATAACCTTGAATAAAGTTTGGTCTTCAGTGAGTTTGTCTAACCACTCTTCTCTAGACGTTACTTCAAACACCGTCGCCACCACTTCGATGTCCTCACTAGACTCTGTATTGCAGTCAGCTAAAGGTAGCCGTGACAAAAAATCTGCTAATAGATTCTTTTTCCCCGGAAGATATCTCACCTTAAAATGATAATCTTATAGTCTGGCTAATCTGGGAGTAGCTTTGCACATAACACGTACTGTAAGTACCTCAGGCAGATGGGGAGCAGGTGCAAGTGGATCTAGGTCACCTGGCCTAAGCCCCGCCCACCTGTTGCCTTCCTACCTGCCGCTCTTTTTCACCACTTAGCAAGCCCCGCCCAATTGGTACCTTCCTGCTTGCAGCTCTTTTTCACCACTTAGCAAGCCCCACCCACCTGGTGCCTTCCTGCTTCCCGCTCTTTTTTACCACTTAGCAAGCCAGGCCCACCTGGTGCCTTCCGGCTTGCCACTCTGTTTCCCTACTTAAGGAGCCCTCCAGCTTCTTTTCCTTTGCAGATGGGGAGCAGATGCAAGTGGATCTAGGTCACCTGGCCTAATGCCCGGCTGCCTTCCTGCCTGCTGCTCTTTTTCACCACTTAGCAAGCCCCGCCCACCTGGTGCCTTCCTTCACCATCACTGTCTTGTGGCCAATGCTGGATTTGACTTTCATGGACTTCATTAATTCACGGTGCGTCACTCTTTCTCAACTCTCATGCTGGACTTCCTTTGCATCTTGTACTCATGGTGGCCCTGAATCATGCTGTTCCCATCTTCATCTTGTTTCCTGGCTTGCAACATTATGTGTTACTACTGACTTCTGCAATTTTATGCGCTCTCCACTCTTGCTTCGCCACTCTTTTTGACTGCTTACTCTCTTTTCTCTCCTCCTTTCCCTTCTCCCTTTTCCTATCTCCTCCCCTTACTTTCTTCTATGCACTTACTCTATCAGAATTGTCCCTGGACCTAATATGATAGCAACATCGTCTGTTTCATCCACCCTCCCATTACTGTTTTTTTTTCCTCCCCACCACCCCTCCAGCACTATCTGAAATGTCGTCAGGCCTAGTATGATAGTCGCTTGTTTTGTTCCTCCCCTCCCTTTCTGCACCCCTCTCCCTCACCTTTTGTTTTTCTCCAGCTCTACCAGAAATGTCGTCAGGCCTAGTACGGTAGTCGCCTGTCTGTTTCCATTTCCTTCCCACTCTCCCTCTCCCTTCCTTATCTATGTCTTAGCTCTTGCACTATCTGAAATGTCATACGGCCGAGTACGATAGTTAATTTCACATCCTTACTGTTCATGGCCTGTAAGAATGTGGTTGTATTTTCCCTTGTTCCCTCCCTTGCCTTGAAGCGCTTTGAAACACATTGTGTACAGGCGCTATATAAACAAACGATCATATGAATTTGGAAATGTGCCCAATAACTTCTCTGAGAAAGCTGAATTTAGAAGCGTGCCCAATAGCTTATATGTGAAAGTTGAATCTAGAAGTGCATCAAGAAGTTGAATTTAGAAGTGCGCCCAATAGCCTCTCTGGGAAAGTTGAATTTAGAAGCGTGCCCAATTGCTTATATGTGAAAGTTGAATCTAGAAGTGCATCAAGAAGTTGATTTTAGAAATGTGCCCAATATCCGATTAGGCTAATAGCGTGCCCGGCTGAACCGACCAATCTCCCTAATAACCGCTCTGTGCAAAGTTGATTTTAGAATTAGGCCTAATACCCTCCCTGTATAAAGTTGAATTGAGAAAGTGCCTAGCGCGTCGTATATAGTATGGTTTGGACTGCAGGGAACGTTTGAAAGAACATATAACCCATCATACACTTACCCTCTTCTTTACAACACCACTCAACTAGAACACAGAGATACTATGACACCATTCGGTATAACTGTTCTCATACTAACATCTGCCGCACATTCCACATCATTCTAAGTAAACACTGCTGGTTACACACCCCCCAGCCAGGCGTTCTCCTCAGGCCTAACGCTGCCACATTCGGTCTGGATGAATCCTGCCAGAACGAACACATACTTCTGATCTCTCAACCACCACACCTACCGCTAAGAAGCAGCTATTACATGAATACCACACCAGCTGCACACATATCCGGTGCTCACACGCACCTTTGACTCTCTACTCTCTCTAATGATCCGAACTTCGGTTCCCATGGGCGTTCAACCTACCAGCGCCTTCAGACCATACCAATGGTATATAAGGCGCTATATAAATGCAACATAACATAGCCCCTTCTGCAGATACCCAGTTATCTATGCCTGTCTGTACCAGATTAGTAATGTTGCTCACAAAGGCATGTACTGGATGTTCAACTCCCCCACACATTGCAATCTTCAAGGTCTAAATGGTACACTGTGTTAAGTGGGGCAGGTGTCAGTATATCAAGCCAGTCCCCTTTACAAGATCAGTGTTGGCACAATCATCAACATATCAAGCTTGTATATATAGAAGTCTGAAAGAGGCATATAATGCCAGTTTATATGTATCGTAGATTTGTGTCAAATACCATATTGGGATTGTGTTACATCACAATCAAGAGGAAACAGTGGGGTTTGACTAGGGACAAGGGCCCTGACTAGTTTCTGGGAAGCTTTTCAGCTGGGGCATTTTGAGGACAGATGGGGCTGAATTGGAGAGAGTCTGGCAACAATTCATTGCCTTAGAGAGGCTGGTGGGGCTTGTGCAGTGCCAGTGCAATGTCTGTAAAAGGCTTTGGAAAACGTCATCTTTTGGTTCTGCAAGGCACAGTTCCATAATCTGTGCTATGTGTATTGTTTGCTTCTGACCATCATTCCCTTCGGAATTAAGAAAGGCCTTTCTGAAGGAGCGAGAGAGGCACCATTCCCAAATGATGTCATTTGTTGGAAAAGTTTGCCGCTTGCTTGCTATCATGATGAAAACAAAAATGCCTCTGAAAAAAGCAAAATACTAATGCGCGCATGCCTAAGAACATTTTTTAACAGTGTAAAAATGTGCAACCATTTCCAAGGCCTGTGTACTGCATTTAGGAAATAGCTAAACAGGGCTGAAGAAAAGGCCCAGAACTTTGGAATGCATCTACTTTCCAAAAGAACCTAGCAGAGTCAGAATATTTATGGCAGAGCATGACACAAACATCAATGTTTAGGGTTTCATAACCAATGCTGTTACTGTATTCCCAGTATACATGGAAACCCCACTTGTATGTTACAAACATGTCATGTGTTGTAAATGATTGTTTTTGAATATGCTTAATTTTAACTAAAATAATTTAAAGAATCCTACCGAAAAAGGGATAGAGAGTTTTTGCCACAGTAGATTTCATCAAGGTAGAAATCACTGTATTTTTTACAATGGATTGTGCCACAAATATATGTGCGTGGTGCTGGATTTTGGTGAATTATTAATGTTGGGGAGTTAGAGGGTGCAGGAGGGTCTACCTCATTATAAATTTGTGGTAAAATCTTCCAGTAAAAGAAATCAATGACTTCTATGTTGATTAATAAAATGTGAAAAAATCACATAGAACCCCGAAAAACTCTTCTTCTATGTATGTATTTGACTTTGGACCACATTGCGTATTTAAAACTTGAAATAGCCTTGTTCAAACAAATTACTGGATGATACTTGGGGGCAACTTGAAACTTGAGTCCTATGGGACTCCATGGAATGCAGTGCAGAGAGGTTGCCTCGCTCATAGAGCATAAGCAGAAAGTGCAGTAATGCTGAACATAGTACAGTGGCCCGGAGGCAAGTGCAAAGACTGGCGTGGTGGGCTGGGACCTGTAAGGCTCTGGAGGTGAACCAGGCAACCAGTCAGCAAAAACTGAGCAGAGTTAGGGAGGAGAAGGAAAAGGAGAAGAAGAAAAAGAACAAAAGTTAGCAGGGAGTGGGAGAGAGAAGGAGGAAGAGAAAAGGAAGGTCTTGAGGAGTTTCCAGAACTTAAGGTGCTCCGGCTCAAGTTGGATAGACAATGAGGCACCTGTAGAGGATAAAGATCTACCCCCAAATCTCTGTTTGTGAAAGCGGCTCATCCGCAGAGAGTTGGAGGACGAGCGCAGGACGATAGAGGGAGAATATTTAGGAAGAGCGTGTTGTAGATAGTGTTGGCCCCAGAAAGCCTTGTGGATTATGCAAAAGGGTCTTGAACTTGATCCTTGCAGCCACAGTGAGCCAGTGGAGGGATTTATAGTTGCGCTATATAAAAACTACTTAGTTAATTTCAGTGCCGGAGAGATGCGGTACCTGTGCTTGAGGCCAAGGATAAGTCTTGCGGTTCTGTTCTGGATAAGTTGTAGAGGACAGAAAGTAGGAAGATTGAGAAAGAAGCTGTTGCAATAGTCCAGTCTAGAGAGAACTTCTGTTTCGTGGTTTCCTGCTGGATTTACCAGTGTGATACTGCCACACATGGGATGACACCCAAATCTTCTTCTGTTTCACCTTAGTTTTTAATCTTCTTACATTCCTGGATACACACTTTATCTCATGACACAGCATTCCAGGGTTCGGAATAACTTACTTGAACGTGGCAAACAACTGTACAATTCCCCTTCTATGCATAGCTTACCACTGCCAGCCACATGAACAGTATGCACTCTCCCATGCTCATGCCACTCCCACCCACATCTGAAACCCCAAACTCTTGTTGCCCACAACCTAATTCGCAAATATTGTCAAAACACTTACACTTGTGATACACACTTGAGCCGGTGATGGCTCTGATCTTCCTTCACCCTACTATTCTACTAATGGTGAGCCAATGCAGGTGACTCGTACTTCCTCCACCACATTCTGTGTCTGATTCCATCATCTGCCCACTGCATGGCCCAACACAGCATATGTAAAACTGGCAGGCTTAACGAGCACAAATTAGGAGTGCTGGAAATATACGAGACTTAAACAAATGATGTGCGTTGTAGTCAGCAGTCCACTTCTTAATTCGCTGATGCTGTTCTGTCACCACCTGCATGCGGGCCATGTGCTGGCAAAGTTAGTGTGCCATTGACCCACCAAGGTGGACCAATGACCTTTACAGGTCCCCTGGAAAGGAAGGACGGAAGGAACACCAGTGCCCAGCAATATAGTTATTGACAGGTCAAGTGTCACAATTAATTCGAACATAAGGTGCCATTCTCATGTTCGACGGTTGCATTCAACATCAGCCCTGCTGGCCACATGCTAAGAACCAGTAGGAGTGGGAAAGAATAGTTTAATAGTAATCATATTCCCTCAGACATCAATTGAGGGTGGAGGTGCCTGCGTTACTTCCAGAATCTTTTCTGAGCTGTCTGCACCTCCAGAGGAAAATCTTGGTAAAAGCTTATCCGACGGCTCTCCCTCTATATGGAACCTTTCTCCCAGGCACACTGCAGTACTGAATCCCTGTCCCAATAATTTCTAATGCATGCCTCAAAAGGATGGGAGACCAGACCCTGATAGAGTGCTTCAGACCCAAAGGATGATGCTCCCTATCTCGAATTAACACAGAGAAAGCCATGCAACCCCCATGCAACACCCAGAATACGGACCCTTCAATTCTACTATAGCCTTCTGGGAATGTTCATCATTGATAGTGATCATGTCCTCCAGCAATGCAAAGTGGCTCACAGCTTACCTGACCCAGGCCATGAAGGAATCTATCCTGGACATTGTCCACTTTAGCTTCCAGAGAATCTCCCTCCAATTGTGCCCAACTGGCACAGGGGGCAATGCCAGTGCGGTTCATTGGGCCGCACTGTGGGCACCATCTGCGATCCTATGTCATCATGTGCCTCACTGATTTCCTCTTATTGCGCAGGAAAAGAGCTGTGCACATTTATTGAAACACACAGTGGGAATGCTGCGAGAATGAGTGGGAGCGTGTCCTAACTTGAAGGGTATGAACAACAGAGTTGGCGGAAGCCAGTGAGGCACATTATGACATAGCCTGAGGATGTCATAGATTTCAGCTTGTTGAGTAGTGTGGACACAGGACATAGGTTGTCCACTACCTATATGGTTATATGACCCACAGAAGCAATTCTAATAGATCCTGGTCCTGACAAAGGTGCCCAAATATCAAAGCACTGAAACCGTTCGACCATACACAAGCATATCCTTTTCTAGGTTGTTGTGGGATACCTAGACTAAGAGATTGTTGTTGTAATTGTGACACAGGTGGTTTGCGAGTATTGTGAATGAGGGCTGGAGAATATTTGCTGCACGCTCCCGTGAGGGAATCTAGTATCGAGGCTTAGGAAGTAGATGCTACGCAGGATTGATAAAAGAAAGGATTTATTATAATTATTAAGGTTCAACGGATTTAAGTATATATAATAAGGAAAGAGGAGGGAGGCCGCCCAACCCTGCCACTGCTGGGAGACGTTGTTGTTCAACTAGTGTTCTGGTTCCAGACCTTGAGCTAGGAACTCATGCCTGCTCCGCCGGCACGGGAGTCCGGCGCAGGGAACCATGATGTAGTCAGGCAGGTCTCTTCGGTCAGGCAGGTTTCCTCTCGTGTAGCACAGATGCTACACATCTCCCTTCCTTTATAATGTACAGGAAACAACAAAAAAATAAAAGCACAAAAGTCTTGGGAAAACAAGCAAAGTCACACATAGTCCAGCAAAGTCACACATAGTCCTCCATTCGTTTTGGTATGCGATATGTCCTTCCCCATCTGGACTTGCAAGCAGCGTCTCTGGAAGAAACTGGCAAGGAAGCAACCTCAAATTTGTTTGGACACACTTTTAGAACATCTTTCGGTATAACCTTTGGCCTAGGCATACTTCTCATACTTTTCACTCCAACATCATTTCCATGACCATTGAATCCTTCACCCGAATCTTTCACCCCCAAACTAATATTCTCACCACCACCGCTGTCATATTTGTTGTCACCACATACCCATATCCTTTCGACATTCCAAACACTTCCATCTTCCGTCGTGACAGCATGTTGAAATGGCTCTATGACTCTGATTGGCCTAGACCACTTACACAGGCCCACTCTGAGAGCAGGAGGAAGGTGAACCCTGACCAACTTCCCCATCACAGAGGCCTTATCATACTTATCAGTATCTCCTCTCTTATCATGGATGATTTTGTTCTTCCTTTGTACCTCTCTGATCTTATCACATACAGTGCCAAATCCTTCTCCACCCCATTACCTTTGTCATCTAGCCACAATGGTGCTAACCTTGTGTTGGCCTTCCTTCCTCTACTTAGTTCAAAAGGAGAGAGACCTGTGGTGAAATGTGGTGTAAAATGATGAGCAATCACCCTTTCTTTGAGTGCTTCCTCCCAGTTCATACCATTGGACCAAGCCATTCTGATGGTCTCTTTCAATATCTTGTTAAAACGCTCTACCGTTCCATTTGTCTGGGGGTGGTATATAAAGCTTCTTTTATGTTCAATGTAATATTTATTACAAAAATCTGCCATCTCTTTGAATTTGAATTATGTACCATTATCGAAAAGAATGCTCCCTGTGTACCCTTCCCTCTCACAAACAGCAGACAAAAATTCAAACACAGTTTTCTCAGTAATGCTAGGTGCAATCAATACTTCCACCCACCTGGTGAGGAGATCAATAACAACCAAACAAAATGTTCGCACTCCATTGCTACTTACAGGTCCTAGAATATCTATGCCCACATCCTTCCTTACTTTACTTGGAATCTCAGTAATCACTATAGATTGTTTCACACCCACACAGCTCTTTTCACTAATACTGCAAAGGATACAGTCTCTGGTGTAGCGTTCTATCTGCAAATCACATCCGGGCCACCAGAAATCATTTCTTATCCTTTGTTTGGTTTTTATAATGCCCTGGTGGCCTTCATGTCCAAGTTCGATCACTCTCTGGCGTAAACTTGAATGAGGAATTATTTTATCCCCCCTCATAATGAATTTATCATGCACATGTAATTCGTCCACAACAGACCAATACGCCATCAGGTTCAATTCTTCGAATTTCGTTTTGTTCCATGGGCCCTGATCGTTAAGTAGTTCCTTCAAGCATTTAAACGTTTCATCTTCTCGTTCAGCATTATCCCATTCCATCTTCGAAATCGAAGCTGCCTCTATGCTCAGTACAACTTCCTTGTCATCTTCCCCATCCGTGATTTCAGAAACATTTGTAAGACGGGACAGACAATCAGCTGTAACATTCTTGGCACCAGGCACGTAACGTACTGTGCAATTGTACTCTTGAAGAAGCATCAACCACCTCCTGATTATATTGGAGACTTTGTCCAAACCTTTCGACATAATTATGTGGATCAAAGGTTTATGGTCTGTGCAAAATTCCACCTCATTGCCCCATATAAAATTCCTAAATTTTTCAGCTGCCCATTTTATCGCCAACGCCTCTTTCTCAATTGCAGCATATGATCTTTCAGCTCCTCTCAGCAACCTTGACGCAAATGCAATCAAGATTTTGCGTCCCTTATCTTCTTGTGTGACAACAGCTCCGAGGCCTATATTACTAGCATCAGTAGTAGTTATCGTTTTCTTGTCACTGCAGAAGTTCTTTAACGCTGGGGCTGTATCTATTGCAGTTTTTATGAAACTGAACTCTTCCTCACATTCGTCGTTCCAATCAAAGCTTTTCTTTTTGAGTAATTCTCGTAAAAGGATAGTGTGAATCGCAAAACCACGAACAAACTTTGAGTAATATTCCGACATCCCAATACATGTGCGAACCTCTTCTTTGTTGCACAGTCTGGGCATCTTTTTGATGGTATTCACTAATTGAGGTTTGGGTGAAATTCCATCGGCAGAGATCTTAAGTCCTAGATATTCTATCTCCGAGCAATTGATTTTACACTTATCCTTGCTCAAGGTCATCCCTGCCTTGTATAACTTCTCACATACATATCTAAGTCTCTCATCATGTAATTTTTGATTGTCAGCATATATTAAGCTGTCCTCTTGGAAACAAATTACACCAGGTACTCCTTCGAACAAATTGTGCATTATCTTCTGAAACACTGATGCAGCGGACACCAATCCGAATGGCATCCTCTTGAATTGATAAAGGCCATCCGACGTAATGAAGGCAGTGAGGTGTCTGGATCGCTTATGTAATCTAACCTGGTGGTACGTGGAGGTCAAATCCAAAGTTGAAATGAACTTTGACGGCCCAATTGTGGAGATTAATTCTTGTAAGTTGGAGAGAGGATGTCGGTCAGGGACAACACACTTGTTTAATTCCCGCATATCTACACAAATTCAGAGTTTTCCCGACTTTTTTCTTATGACCACAAGTGGCGAAACCCATTCGCTGGCATCAATATCTTCAATGATTCCTTGTTCTTCCATCCCTTTTATCTCCTTTCTGACTTCATCACGCATGGACAAAGGAACGTTTCTCAATTTCTGAGCAACTGGATTATGATTTGGTCTCAACTGTATTTCGTGCACGTAACCCTGAAGGCATCCCATGCCGTCATGAAAAACAGCTTGCATAACATCTATGGTGTTCCCTTTAGCTGCATCACGATTATTCTCCTGTTTACTCACATCATTGTTGATGGCAAAGACGGATTCTTCGACAGTTGAATCTACCTTGACTTGCAGTTTACTCTGATGAGTCCAACTCAATAGCGGCGTCCTGCCTACACTAGTGATGTAAACTTTGCCTTTGGCTTTCCTATCTTTAAATTTCAATTTCCCCCAGAACCAGCCTATGGTATCAATTCTTACCCCACCATAAGCTCTGGGGTTGATATCGGCCCCCTTGGCATCGTCTTCTTGAGTTTGTGGATTGTTTATCAGGACTGTCCTTCCTGGTGTGGTCATTAGAAGATCCTTTCTGATTAAACCTATACTTCCCCTTGTCAGACTATGATGGCTTGTACTGTCTAGTTGACATCTTCTGTTTGACAGAGGCATTATTGATCATAGATATGGATTCAGTTTCTTCAGCAATATTGCAGGACACTTTGGCAGATTTCATATTATTGGTCTCAATTTGCATATGTTTTACCTTATTTTCTAATTCTTCCACACACTCCTCAGTATGTTCTACTTCCTTCGCTACATGAAGCACGGTATCTAGGGATGGATCATTTTCTGGCCAAAGTTTCTCTCTCACTTTAGCACTCAGGCATTCCAGCATAAACTGGTCCCTTAGTCTTTCATCGAGTGTTCTTTTTTTTGTTGATAAAAGAAAGGATTTATTATAATTATTAAGGTTCAATAGATTTAAGTATATATAATAAGGAAAGAGGAGGGAGGCTGCCCAACCCTGCCGCGGCAGGGAGACATTGTTGTTCAACTAGCGTTCTGGTTCCAGACCTCAAGCTAGGAACTCGTGCCTGCTCCGCCAGCACGGGAGTCCAGCGCAGGGAACCATGATGTAGTCAGGCAGGTCTCTTCGGTCAGGCAGATTTCCTCTCATGTAGCACGGATGCTACCGGGAACAATAGAATATTAAAAGAAACACTTGAATGCAGCGGGATATCCTGCATTGATAGCCCTATTTTATTGTTGATTTTATGCCTTGAATCTGTGGCTCACTTCAGATTGGGTCCCTTTTGGAGACAGAGCTTTGTTTGATTGTTTTGATTTTTAAGCCATTTGCCTTTTTTCTGGATAATAGGTTTAGTTTTGTGGAGGGTTGTTATTCTCCGCTATCAGTGTTAGGTAGGCAGCACAGCACCGTCTCCTAGTGAGAGGCGTTTTCAAGGGACAGTGGAGTTATTCCTCGAGGGACAGTTTTGAGTTTAGTTAGAGAGCTGGTCTATTCCTCAAATTGGTACATTAATACATGCCGATATTGATGAATGACTCATGCAGTGAAAAGGAGAGCATACATAATAATCTTTGCCAGAAGAAGGTCACAACATAAAAAGGTGGCATGGGAGAACTTTGCCAAGTCAGCCGCCCGCAAGATACATTTCCATTTTGGAAAATCTAACCACCCCTAAGACTATGAATGTAAATATAATTTCTATTCAGTTGATTGATTACTATATCAATTTATATAATGGGACATAAATAAATAAAATGGAATGGTGCTTCAATTTAGTGAATCTTATTCTACCAGTGTTTGAGGATGGGTTTACAACTTAACTGAGATGTTGTATTTTATGAGTTGGCCAATATGATAGGTACTCAAACTCTAAATTGGAACAGGGGACAGTATGCTTAATATCTGGAATTATTTTAGAGATAACGAAAGTGTCGGAGTACTTTGGATGTTATTTATATTATACAATATTTGTGAAAAGAAAGCTGCTGGGGAACTGGTAAAAGCCATGTTTGTTACAATTTTTTAAATATTGACAAAGTTTGCAAATGTAGAGGATAAGACTATTTTTCCCACTGGAACCTTTACTAACACAAATATTACCCTCTATACTTGCAAAGCCAGACCTATTGGCTTTGCCAATACTTGTTATAATGGTGGTTATTGTAGATTGGGAGCATTATCAAGGTTTACATATCATGCTTTGTCCCCATCACGGCTGTATGCGTCAAGCATGCAAGCAGTGACATCCATATACATTATTTATAATATTCATTACATGGACGCAGTAGTGTCCATGTAGTTATGGTTAAGTTGGTGTTTCCATAGGAAGAGCATTTTTTGGGTGGCTTATAACTTCGCTCCCTCTGGACGAATCCGCACCAGACTTTGCAAAAAAGTATATGGCCCACTCTGAATTTTTTTGCAAAGTTTGGTGAGGATTCGTCCGGGGGGGGGGGAAGTTATAGGGGGGGTCCCAAAACTTGTGTTTTTTCCTATAGACATAATGGGAAAAAACTTTGCGCACGGCCACAGGCCAAACCGCTGGACGGATTTACACCAAATTTGCGGCAGGATTGGGGGCTTGGTCCCGAAAGCGTGCTTTTGCAAATTTGGTGTAAATACGTCCAGTAGTTTTTTTATAAAATGACCAAAACGTAAGGCAAAAAAATTTGTGATATCTGTGTTCGCTTCGCGGACGGACTTCCCTGTTCGCTCCGCGGACAGCACCCCGATTGGCCCATGGCCTTGCGTCATGTCCGCGGACATGCGACGTGTTCGCTGATTGGACGGCGAGGGGCGTGGAGCGCGTCAGATTTTCTGTGGCGCCCGCCATCTTGTATTCGCCGTCGACTGCGTACAGCGCAGTGAAACGTGGATAAAAAATTGCATTTAGTGCCATGTGTTGGTGTGTAAGAGTGTTTGGGGAGGGTGGGGGAGTATGAGATAGGTTCAATGTTTTGTTTTTTTATGTGCTAAACGTTTTTGTTGCGTTCGATTTGTCCGTGGAGAACACGGCTGTTCTGACATTTTGTAAATAAACTAAATGGTGGGGTGTTTAGAGGACGGAGTATGTGTCATTTTTGTTCGCAAGGAAGGTAAAAATGAGCTATGAACACTCGGGGCGTACTTAATTGTTCGTAAATACACAAACTGGGGGTGTCCTCAGGACGCTGTCCGTATTGCAATCTGTCTAGTTGAATGTGTTCTAAGAACACTTGCAGTGTCCCGAAATGGTTGCAATTACACAAAATGGGGGTGTTCTGAGAATGTTGTTTGTATTGTTTGTCGTCAGGGTGAAAGTGTTTTAAGACCACTCCTTTTGGACGCTAATAGTACAATTTCCTATGGGCGTCAACCGACTTTTTGTCCACTAAAGAAACGATAAATCCGGGTGATGTGCGCCGACTTATGTGATAATCCTATGACTGGCGCTATTGACCTGGCTGACTTGCTTTTGCTAAATCATATCTCCCGCCCCTAAACCTGATATTATCAAAGCATTCATATTCCCCGCTTCTCTCCGTGACGTTACAGGGTGCGTCATCAAACGCGCCCAGTCCTCTGCAGTCCTAAGTAACTTTACACAGAACCCGGAAGACAACACATATTATGTCACAACACAGCGCGCCACAATTCGGAATATGAAACAGTGATTTAAAATCAAACAGCAAGATTGTAAATTTTGTAAAGTACATTTATTTGACATCAAATGTTTAGAGAATATTCAGCAATTTGCATTTGTCTTTGTTGTCGATCCGCAAAAGTTCATGTTGAGGCACGCAATGTTCCTTTGCGGTACAGAGGGTGTTAGATCAGCTTACAACTCAGTGCGCCACAATTCGGAATATGAAACTGTGGTTTAAAAGTAAACAGCAGGATTGTACATTTTGTAAAGTACATTTATTTCACATGAAATGTTTAGTGAATATTCAGCGATTTGCTATTGTCTCTGCTGTCGATCAGCAAAAGTTTATTTTGAGCCACGCGTTGTTCCTTTGCAGTAGATAGGCTGTTGGTTTATGATAAAAGCAGTAAATAGTCGCTCTGATAATCGGAAGGTTGCTCCAACAACGAGCCATTAGACCACCCTTTTGGTTGGTATGTTGTTTGTAGCCTCTAGTACTGCGTAAGGGCATATTGGTCCTTGGCGATTGACCCATAAAATGGTGAGGGTCATGAAGTTGCATATTTGGACCTGCACCTGGCAGTTGAAGACCCCATCCGCTGGAGTCTGTAAATCGTGACATAGGCAAAATGGGGCCACATACGTGTTTTAAAAAACATAAATTAGTCTCACCAGCCGATCTTCATTAAAAATCATCATTTTATTTATTAGGGCGTGAAACTATTTGCTATCGAAGATAGTGCAACGGAGTATGTTAATAATAAAATAATATTTTCCTATTCATATAGCGCTAAGAACCGTGAGGTATCTAAGTGGTGCTTATTATTACCCACGGTGTGTGGTGCTCATTTATCGACCACGGAAGGATGAAAGGCTGAGTTTGGCCTTGCCGGGATTCAAACTTGCGTTAGCAAGGTGTGCACGAATGTCAAAGCGAGCGTTGTACTCACTGTGCCACTTGACAGGCTACAGTGAAGTGGCACAGCGAGTAGAGCGCTTGACCGCCTATAGACCGGTGAAATTATTTCTATTAACCCACCCTGTGTCGTCTGCCTTTTTCAAAGCCCTCTAAACGACAGGGGATCAATTCGGCGGTGATAGTGCGCGGTAGAAAACATTATGCCACTTTCAACGAACAAGTTCAACTTGAGCGGTCTTTAATGCTACGCTATTGTAATTATATTTGGTATAAAATAATCTAAAGGGTTACTTACAGTACAATTGCAATTTCCATTGTCTACGAGTAGTGCAGTCCCAAAATACGACTCCGCGTGTGCGAACGATCTTTCGCATAGTGATTTAATATATAAAAGTGGTTTAGTTTCAGAAAATTCATCCTTATCTTCTCTTACGTTTTAGCAACACTCCTTCAAGAGAAGTCTTTCATCACAATCTCTGTCTGTCAAGGTCAAAACACAATACAACTTTATAGTCCGCTTCGTGAGCCTCTCCGGGGCCCGAGAAAAAAAAAAAAGCAGTTGACCTTCACTGTGAACGAGCATAAATTCTTACTTTGCAACATTCTGTGTAAAGCCATCTGTGAGAAGTTGGTTTTTGCACGCCATGTTTGTATATTGTTTGCGTGATATTAAAAAAAGTTTTTTTAAGGGACGTTATGGTTCTAAGTACAGCCGAAAGACCCCTGAAAATTGCAAGTTATGGTAAGCTATGAAAAATAACTCGCGCCACCACCGTGCACTGCTAAGACTAACACCCAGGACATCAAAGATGACATTGCAAATGTCATTGATGAAATCACTGATGACATCACATGTGTATGTACTTTTCATGGAATTTGTGTACTAGGGATTTTTATTATAATGTTGCGAAAAAAGTGTCAAGGATATTGCAATAAATATCATACCGTTATTAGTGCTTTGAACGATGCATTGATATAAATAGCATTGTATTATGGGATTCTATCTAGTATACTGAGCTACTAATGGAGAAACATAGCATTGTGTGCAGAGTACAAGATGAAAGTATAATATTTGTAATGTTAATATGTTGAATAATGAAATAATTGTCCTGAAATGTTTGAAAATTCACAAAATGGGGGTGTTCTGAGGACGTTATTTGTATTGTGTGATTGCTTAGCTGTATGCAATGAGGGAATGGCACAGAGAGTAAAGTGGACACCGTCCGCGGACACCGCGGCTGTTCGTGGACAGGGTGTGCTACATCCGGGTTTTTCCAGGAAATCCAACATGGAAAGAAGACTGTACGGATCAGCCAATCAGATGTCGAGGTTGTGGATTTGTGTTGAAAGAGACTGTGTGTAGTGAAGATGGCAGAAGTGGAGAAAGTCAGGGTGTTGGTGCTCGGAGATATGTTTGTGCATGGTTTACAACAGTACGCTCAATGCAGGCATGTTGCAAAGAACTTTGATGTGAAAGGAGTGGAGGTGGTGTGGAGCACTGTGCCTGATTGCAATGTACAGGGAATTGTACAAGTTTGTGAGGATATGGCCACGATGAACAGTCCTCATGTGGTAGTTTTGCACTATGGTGCTTTCCATTTGGGCAACGTCAGTGCCCCTACTTTGTTGGCTGATTTGGAATGCTTGGTTCAAGCCGTAATGAAGATCCTTCCAAATGCGAAAGTAATTTTTTCTGGCTTACTACCTAGGGCAATATGGGACAATAGTTCAGTTTTTTGTCCTCAGCAAAACATTGCTAGGTGTGTCATCAACCGAGGCATGTGTGCCTTCATGCTTAGAGCTGGTATGTTCTTCTGTAATAATGAGAATATTGATGCCAGTAAAGCTGTTAATTTTAAAGAAGATGGCATTTATCTTTTACGGGAAATGCCTTTCTATTTTGGAATGTAAGGGTTGCTTTGGAGAAGGTTATGTGAAGATTTTAGGAGTAAAGTAAGAAAAAAAACAAGAAAAAAAAATACAAAATAACAGGTGTCTGTCAAGCATCTGTAAAAAAAAAACGGCTCTTTTCAGAGCCAACTTCAAAAGGGAAATGGGGCACACTATTTAAATTTACATTCACCATGCTCAGATTTTCGATATGTCCGCAGACATGGCGGTAGTCCGCAGACATGAAAATCACTACGAGGGGGTTAGTATGTTCTATGTTACATGTATATGAAGTCAGGGATATTATGGTTAAGTTGCGCTACTAAAAACCTATGAAATTCAGTAAAAAAACGTTGTTAAAGGGACGTTATGGTTAAGTTGCGCTACTAAAAACCTATGAAATTCAGTGAAAAACTTTGTTAAAGGGACGTTATGGTTCAAAGTAAAACTGAAAAACCCCTGAAATTCAGCAGTTATGGTAACATAAGCAACCATAACTCGCGCCACCGTGCACTGCTAACACTAACACCCAGGACATCAAAGATGACATCACAAATGTCATTGATGACATCACTGATGACATCACATGGCTGGCTCTCCCTTTTTATCCTTTACTGACATATCAAAGCCACATAGCTTTCTTCAGTAACAGCAGGACGTAAAAATTGAAAAGGTACTATATTTATAGACTTAGGGTCAAGTCACATCATATGAAACATACATAGCGGAAGACACAGGCTTGAAAGAGAGCAATCCTTTCTGTGCATGAAGATAATCATTGGGGTTATCAGCACTTTCTTATAGTTTTATTTTTATTACTCTACCTTCCCTGTATATGCTCATATTTGTATACATTATACTCACTCTCCTTTCCTTTGGGTGCAGTCACATCATGTGATACACATACATATGGTAAGTAGCAGCTTTGAAACAGAGCAATAGTTTCTCTGCATAAAGACAATCAGTTAGATTATGAACTCATTCTGCTACTATTTCTGCTTTTTTGTTTACTTCACTGTCCCTGTATATACTCATATTTGTATGTGTTGTTGTCTCTTTGTGTTTTGTCTGTAATAATTATGTATCAAGTGGGTTTTATTATCTACTTATTACATGTTTCATAGTATGCAAAACTCTAATAAGAAAGCAGTTATCATTTCAGTATTCAACATGGCAAGATTATGAATGGCACATTCATCATGTATGCTGCACACACTGCCTATGTTTCTGCATGAGTAGCTTAGTATACTGGATAGAACTTCATAATAGAATGCTATTTATATCAATGCATTGCTTAATGCACTAATTAGCTCATGATATGTATCCCAATGATCCTTGACAGTTTTTGGTCAGCATTATAAGAATCCCTTGTACAGAGTTTTTATGAAAAGTAAATGCACATGTGATGTCATCAGTGATGTCATCAATGACATTTGTGATGTCATCTTTGATGTCCTGGGTGTTAGTGTTAGCAGTGCACGGTGGCGCGAGTTATGGTTGCTTATGTTACCATAACTGCCGAATTTCAGGGGTTTTTCTGTTTTACTTTGAACCATAACGTCCCTTTAACAAAGTTTTTTCACTGAATTTCATAGGTTTTTAGTAGCGCAACTTAAACATAACGTCCCTTTAACAAAGTTTTTTTTACTGAATATTAATAATAATAATCACAACAGAAATAAGAAACATATTGTAATGCAGCACAAAAGTGAAAAACACATCAATGTACCAAGCACCATGTATATAAAAGAAGCTCTTCAAAGCAACATTTAACATCCCTGTTCCCAATTTAAATAGTTGCACGTGCTTTCCCCAAGATCCCTCTCTAATATGTATCTTCAGTAATTCCAGAAGAGAGCTACAGCTTTTCTGTAGCCAGACCTCAATAGGAGATTGTTCTTCCCCTCATGGCAATCATTCCAGTTTACTCATTGATGCCTCAGCATAAGTATTACCCAAATTGAAAGACATTTTTGATTTAGATTGGTTGGCTTTTTCCCTGTTCCATGTTTGATGTTCAATAAAGGTGTTGAGGTGACCTGGGTGCTATGAAACCTACCCTTTAACTCCATTTGATTATTTCTAAATACAGACATTGGTCCATGGTCAAGGTCCACGTGGTCTTCAAGTATTTGAAGTTGGCTTTTGACTGTGTTAGGAAATGGCATCTTTCTGTGGTAACATGTTGAAATAAATACACACAAATAAAACTTGGCACCACATATACAAATGCCATATCAACAAACATCTACTTATAACATATGCTAAACACTACGCCAACCTACCCTCCCATTTCTCCCACGTCCACCCTCTAAACACCCTCCCCCTTGCCTTCATCTCATTTACATTATAAGCACATCACATTCCAAACAAGTAGAAAATACATAAGCTATTTCTGAAATCAATTCGCCTCTGCATCTACCGTATCCGTCTTGCAAACAAGGTGTGTAATAAACCCTCCCATTCGCCAATTCCTCCCAGGGCATACGACTGATCTCGTTGAACCTCCCTCTTCCAGGCCGCAGTCTCTGCTACTCCCCATCTATACAGATCCCTCTGGCATTCCTCTTTTTCCAGGGCCTCTAAACGATTTCCATGCTATGGCTATCCTGCCTTTAGCCAAAATGCACGCTAAATCCTTCAGTTTACTAACATGTGTCCTGCTCTTGTGGCGCGTGAAGCAGCACAGCAGACATGCACCGGGAGAGCACATCCAATTCTACCCCTGCCTTCTATAGTCTATTCACCACCAACTGCCAGAATAACCCCTCCACTGGGCATGCCCAGAACATGTGAAGCATTCGCGCATCCATCGCATTACACCTGGGGCAACCCTTTGCCATTGCCCCCGGAAACCTAGAGATTCGCAGAGGTGTCAAATAAGCCCTATGCGTCACCATCAACTGTATGAGCTGCAGTCTCGCATTACGGGACACTTTCTTGTGGTAGCCTAGTATCCTCACCTAATGCGCCTCTGCAATAGTCCCCTCTAAATCCTCTTCCTATTTCTTTTTATCTCCAGAGGGGAGGCAAACCCATTGGTCAGTAGGAGGTTGTATATTCGCAATATGGTGTGCCCACCCTCAGCTACATCATTTAGAATGTCAACTATTGAATGTTTCTCCATCAACTCACCATATGCAGGCCACCTACTTGTAATCTCTCTCCTAATAGTGCTATGTGAAATATATTGTCCTCTGTGCACGCCTGTCTGCTGTGTGAACTCTAAGAAGGGTATGAAAACGGTATCTTGCAACAAATCCCGGAAGGTGGCCACCCTGCTGGCCTCCCAGTACATGCAGATATTTATTCTCACCTGGGGCAAGGACGCGACTTTCGATACCAGAGGAAGCTGTTCTGACAACGGGTCTGTCAACCCCATTACAGCAATGGCTCTGTCTCATTCATTCAACCCTAGGGACATCAATTGCGACCACCAGCCAGCACGAGGTTTCCTGAACCACAATAACTCCTTTAATTAATAGCGCTTATCGATGGCTTGTAACATCAGTGTGTCCGGATTAGGGTCTTCAGCAGGCCAATCTACCACAAATTGCAGCTGTCCCACTATGTTTATGTTTGTTTCCTGAATAGAAGGGTATGAACAACAGAGTTGGAGGAAGCCAGTGAGGCACATCTAGTACAATTTGAAGTTTGGGACCCGAATCCACCCTCTGCATGCGGTCTATACAGTCTTGATAGTGCAATCCTATTCCTCCCATTTTGCCACAGGAAACTTCTGCAGATGCTTTCTAAGGTCTTAAGAAAGGACCTTGTGATATAGAACGGGACATTCACAAAGAAGTGTAATAGTCTGGGCAACAATACCATCATCAACAAAGCCGGCGTCCCTGTTAATCAAGATTGTATGCAGTACGCTTTGGGTGCACTATAACAACCCTGACCTCCATGCAATAGGAACCCAACCTTTGGTATAAGCTTGTACTACACAGGTTGGTAGCGTGTTGAGCAGCCAGGCTTATCTCAAGAGGGGTCAATGTGAGCTGTAGGGGAGTTACACAGAGATTCACAGTGACAAGCATTCAAATAAACACTTACACACAAGGTTTCTTGAATAAACTATTATGAATTTATCTATCAGTCAGTTAGAATAAGCCTTCTTCAGAAGGGAGCAATATAAAAGCAACACACAAATACACTCCAAAATGACACACTCTTAGTTTATAAATCAGTAAAGACCCTTTTGGGATGGCTGTTAAAATGGATTTCTGAACTGTGTCCTGGAGGGGCAGAGGTTCAGAAGGCCAGCCTAGTTTCTTGGAATAGGGTAACCTCTGGACAAGCCAGACCAATCAGGGTAGCGATGGCGGCGGTCAAGACTAGGTCTCAAGAGGGGTGAGGGTGACTGAAAGCCCGCAATGAGCACACAAAGCAAGGACACTTACAAATCACTCCAAGCAGGTGTTATATTAAAAATATAGACACATTTATTACAAGGCCTCTGTAACATTGACCATAGTAAAAGAATCACGGTAAAACTCAAGTAAACCAACACATCACAATCAAATACAATATATATACAATTACCGAAGGGTCTAAAGAGTTAGAAGCACGAAATATGCAGACCACCTAGATGGGGAGGAAAACAGGCAGTGCGAGTAATTGTTAGACCCAGTTTGCCTTCAGAGGCCACCTAACTAGAAGGAAGTCTGAGCCCTACGAAGAGTGGAGCCTTGTGCTCAAAAGTACCTGCACACGCTGGTGCCAACGGGCCATGGGGAGTCTCTTCAAGGAAATCAGGCAGTTCAGAGCAGTGAACAAATGAGGACGAACAGATCTCTGCTACTTAAGCGCTGCCTCCACTTGTGGGCAGAAGCAGAGCGCAAGTGCAAAAAAGGCGTGCTGTTTAACACAGCGAGGAAAAGCTACAGGCTACTGCAGGAGGGCGACCGGTTCCTAGCGTTGCCACTCACCGGTCCCCGATGCAGGCAGACCCAGGCTTCTCCGCGTCAGTTTCAGTGCTGGCAGGTTCAGATACGAGCAGGGGACGTCTCTAGATTAGTTGAGGATGTGCCAAACGCAGCGAACCCGCACAGATTGTTACCACAGCTGGGCAACGGAGCGGCCGTGTGTATTTCAGCCCAATGCACACTTCTCACTTCAGACCTGGGAATGCCAAGTGTACGAATCGTGTGAGAGTGCCAAGGACTAGGAATACAGCAGCAACCTGACAGCGGTGACAGAGCAAGGCTCCTGGGTAGGCTGGTCAGTCCACTGGATGGCCCAGGGACGCTTCTGAAGGCTTACGTGCAGGAGATGATGAAGATGCCGAGAATAGTTGTTCCCACTATTCCAAAGGGTCGAAGTACCAGTACAGGCCTTCTCGTTCGATCAGAGGCAGAATGGTCTCACAGGGCGACAGCAGTGCAGAGGAGCAGCCCTTCAGCGGGTCACCAGCGATTCCCCGGTTCAGCCTCTTAGTTGCAGGGTACTTGGCTCCTGTATCCGTCGTCCGTGAGAACTCAGGAGATCGACATGGTAGTGGTGTTTCAAGCCTCCTCTTATCCAGAGTTCCCTTCGTGCCAAAACGGAGAGGACCCAATGGGAGATCTTCTCACAAATCACTCACACCATACGTGGACCTATCACGGACCACGGTGGTCCCAGGCATTCAAGACACACTAGACTCTCTGGCACCCAGGATGTGTATTGGGACCAGACATCCCAGCCCACATCCTGGAGGCACACACAAGGCCTGTAGAAGCCCGCAAAAGCATCTGTGTTTCGCTGGAAAGTACATGCCCAAATAAGGAAGGCCCCGGGTTGGCTCGACCTGGGGAAGGTGAAGGGGGCAAGACGGTCAGCGGGCAGGACAAAGAGCCTCGTGGCCTGGCCATTTTGGAAGCAAGGCCACCATTTTGGGCTAAGCGCAAGAAACACGCTTAAACAGCCACAAGGAGCTCAAAACACAAAGAAACGATCGCTGCCACCAGTCCCGTCCATGATTCACTTGCACCGGTAGTTAACAATCCAATGAAAGTTTCTAGGGCCTGTAGAGTGACTAGAGACCCAAGAGAGCAGTAACTTAGCTTACAGTGCCCTCTTGTGCCATGTTGCGCGAAAGCTGCAACATGAGAAAAGAACTATGGAAAACAACGTTTCCCGGTACTGACTGTCTTAAGGGCATGTCAGTTTCCCCGTAAGAATGGAGCGAAAGCCCAGAGGAGTGCGGCGGAAGGCTGCGCTTCTCTGGCGAAGTCTAGATCAGGGTGAAAATAACAGCAAAAAAGTTTAGGGGTTGCCACATGGAAGGAAAATTACCTACCATTTGGAAATCTTTCCTAACAATGGCCCACAGTCACAACATACACCTTCAGGTGATTTCAATAGGTAGGATACTGGGGACATTACAATGTTACTGTTTCATTTAGAACTTTCTTTGGCATTGATTCCCTAAGCAGAGTCATTCAGTATAATAGATTAAGCCAAAGTCAATAGGCAAAAGTGTATATGAGCTGAAGCACTTCTGGTAGGTTAGTAAGAAAAGGTCTTTGCACAATGTTTTAGAAGTCTTTGAAGAAAAGAAGAATCAATGTAGGGCCACAAGCTGTTTAGGCTTGTGAGTAGTAGAAGATGCAAGCAACTCTCCAATAAGAGGTACATTTTCTCAGACTTTACAGTACCTTTGGATTGAAGAAAAAGTGCAGCAGATGAATTCTGTTCCTGTGCAGCTCTGCAGATCTCCCTGTTCCTGGTCCTCAGTCATAGGGACAAGAGGGAGGACATCTGGGGACTCCTGCACTGCAATGGGACGGTCACCTCTCGCAACCGGCAATCTTCAAACAAGTGGCAATTTGGTGTTTCAGGTCCCTGCGACTACCGCAAATAGCAACACTGTGGTTTCTGGCTGTCGAGATGGACTTTCCTTGCTTCTGGGATCCCGCACTGTGTTGAAGGGGCTCAGGCTCAGTCAGTCCTGCTTCCTGGGAGTTCAGAGGATCTTCCTGGAGCTCTTGGCCAACTTAAAAGCAACGCCCACAATCTGGTGTTCCTCTCCCTGGCTATTCGGTTTACAGCAGAAACTCTGTGGAAGTTCAACCAGCTCCGAGAAGATGTCCAGGTGGCTTACTTTGGAGTTGATTGGTTCCACCAACTCAAAGGGAGAAGTCGTCCTTGCAGGGGCTTCTCTGTCGATATGAATTTGGAGTTTCAGCACAGCAGCAGGGCTTCACTGGGCAAACCAACGGTCCAGGAGTTGCAGCAGGCGTCCTCTTAAAGTTCTTCCATTCCTTCCTCCAGTGGTCGACTCTGCCTTCCAAGCCAAAATCCTTGCCTTTTATTCAGGTTTCTCCCATTCATTCCAGCCGAGCTGTCAGTCACCCAGCAGGGTGGCTGTCCTTGCCGGACAGTCAGTCGGCCAATCACCACAGAGTGCATTTGGGTCTCCTAGGAGACTAAGCACACGGAGTTTCGGACACCGCCCTTACTTCCTGCCCCGCCAGACACCCTGGAGCCAGAGGCAGACTTCACTTGTGAATCCCGCTAAAGGCAAAGCGAACAAAGGGACCAAACCTGGTTTGGCGCGCAGAGTAGATCTCAAGAAGGAGCTTTCCACAAAGAAATGGGCAAAAAAGGCAACCAGGGCCATTTCGACAAAAATGGCACCCTTGGGTGCTTTACTGCAGTTGCGAACACAGCCCACAGTAAAGGCACACCCTGATAGTCAAAAGTAAACCACTGCCACCAGCCACCCAGTGAGGAAAGGGTAACATAAAAATGTTACATGAGAAGCTAGACAGAGGAGATACTAAGTAACCCCTCCAGCACCCTATTGTAAAATAGTGTGTGCTGGGTCTAGAAAGTTACAAATGTAAGTAAAGTTAATTTTCACTTTACTGCTCTGTGAAACAGTAGTTTTTCCCAGAGAAGGTAGTTAAACCTTTGAGAAATCTGGAGGACATCCCTGAGCCACTGCACTGAAGGTGCTTTGTGACACAAAGTAAAAGATGATGCCTATGGAGTTTCAGGCTCCATAACCAAAAGAAACACAAAGTTCAAAAATCACATTAAAATACATGAAAGAGTGGGAAAAAGGGTCTCACTCTCTCCAGGTTAAAAAAAATCAAGCCCTCAGAATCCAGCAAAGTTGCTAGGGGTCTCTAAGGTGGAGGGAATTAACACATTTCTGAGAATTCTCCCTAACAGTCCCCATCATAGAGAGGGGTAATTTAGTCCAGAACCTCATGGAGCCCCTAATGCCCTCTAGGGCGTGTAGCGTTTTGTGTCTGTGTTCAACCACTGGGTCATGATACACATTGACTCCTAAATATCTGAACGTACATTCCTTCCACTGCAAGGCCAGCACAGGCAGCGCTCCTCGCTCCACCCTGCGTGGACCCGCTATTGGGAATAATGCTGATTTATCTATGCTAATGGTGATCCCCGACAGCTTTGCCAAAAGTGCCAAGACCTCCAGTAGCAGCTCCAAGTTATCCTCCGGGTTCTGGATGTGTATCGTCCACATAAAAGGATATCAAGTGTCCGGCCCCATCCTTTTCTATACCCGCCTCCCGATATTCCACCCTGAGGTATTGGGCAATTGGTTCCATGGCAAGCACATACAGCAATAGTGACAATGGACAGCCTTGCCTTGTAACTTTTTCTAGTTCCCATGCTCCCGATAGGATCTAAGTGATCCGACCGCGGCTGATTTTGCCACGGCCGGAAAGTTTGCATGAAAAAAGGTGCGAACCACCAAAAGTTTGCACCTTTCTCATGCGAACACACGTACATACCCACAACCCCACCCACACCACACCCATGACACACCCCCACCCACACCCTCAACACACCCCCACCCCCAACATAAACAAACCCCACTTACCTTTTTCTTAACGCTGTGTCTCTGCGGCGTGAGTTTCCTTTCACTTCCGTGTTCGGGAACCAGCGCCGCAGGGTCCTTTTTCGTTTTCTTTTTTTACGGGGGCTGGAGAGCTTTCCCCCGCAACCCCCTGCACACTATACTGTAAAGTATAGTGAGCAGGGTGTTGCGGGGGACACCGCCACAGCCCCCGCAGTGTTTTTTTTTTATATTACCTGCAATGCTTCCACCAAAGTTTTGAACTTTTGGTGTTCGAACCTTTGGTGGTAGCATTTTTAGAACTTTTTGTTCATACGACCGTTTAGATAGTCATTTTGTACAATACCTCCCGATATACATCTGCCTGTCTTAACACGAGCCACTGGCCTAGTGTACACCAGTTGAACCCACTTGATACATGCCTGCCCCAAGCCAAACCTGCAAAGCCTAGCATACAGCCAGTCCCACTTCACTGAGTCAAATACTTTCACTGCATCCAGCGTAGCTATGGTACACAGCGCATCCCAGAATTCAGTCCTAGCTATCACATGATGCAGCCTCCTCAAGTTCCAGGACATGCTGTGTCCTGGAATATCCCCTATCGGATCTGTCTGCACTAACTTTCAAATCACGCTTTCATGCTTGTTTCTAATATGGACATCAAAATCTTATCATCCTGATTCAGCATTGAGAGAGGCCTGTAGGAGCTATATTCCATCTGAGTTTTGTGGGGCTTGGGTAGAGGTATGATTATGGACTCTCTCAGGCTGAGGGGGAGAACCCCCGCTGCATAGGTGTCATAGAAAGTACTAAGCAATTGGGGGGCCAATGCTTGTGCATATTCTTTATAAAATTCACTTGGCAGCCTGTCTGAACCTGGCGTCTTCCCCGTCAGCAAGCCCACAATTGTATTATGTATGTCTTCCACTGTAATGGGTTCCCCCCCTTTCCTCCTGGGACAATCTTGGGAGATCAATCTCATCTAACCATTCCACCAATGAGGTACTTGGTGCTGGGGGTCCTTCCTTGTGTAGTTGTTTGTAAAATTAGCAGAACACCTCGTTAACCCCCTTTTTGAGTATGACATATTTCCCCCTGTCCAGTGTTGATCGCGTGTATGGGACTTTGTTACACCTCCTTCTTGTACAACCATGCTAATAAGCGACCGGTCTTGTCCCCTTCTGTGTGCTATCTCTCTGTATATTTGGCAAAGCTATGCTTTCCTAACCTTCTCCCAGCAATCCATGCATTTTTGTGGTAGTTCCCCTAATGCTCTCATCTTTATCCTGGGATTTCTCTCGTGACTGCTGCAAGGTCCTCAATCGTTCCTCCACTGAGGTCAGTTCCCTATTGATATTTACTTGGACACCACTGGACCCTGCTATAGCAGCCCCTCTAACCACCACCTTCAGTGCCTGCCAGAATGTTCCAGCACTAGGTACACTACCCAGCTTGTGCGACACATATTCAGAGATGCATTACTTAATGCAGCCACAGAACGGGGGGTCTCGGAGCGCTTCACCTCTAAGCCTACATGTGGGTATCGGGGCCCTGGTGGGCACATATTGCCACTGGTTTATAGTCAAAATACCGAAAACATAATCTCGAACTGCCAAAATCTCGAAAAAAAAATATCGAAAATTAAAATATCGAAAATATATACATCTCATTAAAAGGGTCAATATCTCGAATACTTATATGTCGAAAAAAAAAACCGAACATGCATAAATAGAAATAAAGAAAAAACAAAATTAGCATTTTATTATGGGGGGGGTTCCCACCCCCTTACCCGGCACCCCGCTACCCCCACACGCCCCCCCCACACCGTACTGTCAACATACATATTAGAATCAAAAGTTTAGAAGGGGTTAAAATGATAGGTGAAAAGCAAGAGTAAAGAACCTTGTTCAGGAACCAAGATTGGAATAACGATATTGCCAAACCATCATTACCTGACAGGACGACATTTGATGCTGTACTGCAGGAAATCGCTTGAGTTTACTTCGCAAAACACCAGGTAATATTTATAAAAGATTGAAGTGGAATAACAGTAAAAAAAAAATGTACTTAGAGATATATGACAGGAAACGTTTCTTCCGTTTTTTTTAGAATACGAAATGGAATTTGTGACAAACCAAAAGGGAGGAAAACAGCTGGCATTAAATGGATACGTTTACCATAAGGAATATGAGAAGAATGAGCGTGTATACTGGAAATGCGCGAATATAAAAGAAATAAATGGACGGCTCGCGCTATAACTGAGGGAACAAATGTGCACAGTAAAAACGAACATAATCATCTACCGGACCAATCTAATATAATAATAAAAAAAACCCTCTCAGAGCTGAAAAGAAAGGCTGAAGAAAGTCTCGGGGAACCAAGTGGCTCAGTTGTGTCAAAAGTATGTGACCATTTACCTATACATATCGCTGCACAGTTACCAGGTGAGAGGTTAATGCAACGGACAGTAAACAGAGCTAGAAAACAAAAAGAAAATATGCCACCTGTACCAAGGCTTTTTGAAGACATTACAATCCCTGATGTATTTAAAACAACAAAAAATGGAGACATTTTTCACCAAGCAACAATTGATTTAAACCGCGAAAAAATATTAATATTCGCCACTGCAAGTAATTTCCACCATCTGACTAACAGTGAAAAATGGCAGAGTGACGCAACTTTTAAAATATGCCCACAGCCATTCCTCCAGTTTTATACTATTCATGGCACAATAAACGGCAAGACAATTCCACTTGTGTATACATTAATGCCGAAAAAGACTGAAGAGGCGTACAAAATCGTTTTTGATAAAATAAAACAAACTATCCCTGAGGCAAACCCAACTACAATAATCATGGATTACGAGACAGCACAAATCAACGGTTTTAAAACAATTTTCGAAAATACACGAATTCAAGGATGTTTTTTCCACTTCACACAGAGTATATGGCGCAAAATGCAGAAATTAGGTCTAAACACAAAATACACGGAGGACAGTTGCTACCAGTTTAATATTAAAAAACTTTTTGCATTAGCTTTTGTACAAATAGATTATGTAACTGAATTTTATGAACATTTAATTGACAGTACTTTTTACAAAAATCATGAGGAAGAATTTAGTGATCTTTTAGACTATTTTGAAAAATCATGGATTGGACAATTAACAAGAAGTGGCACAAGAAGAAGGCCAAAATACCCATTAAATTATTGGAATTGTTATCAGGCAACCCTAGAAAAAACACCTAGAACGAATAACGCCCTGGAGGGATGGCACAGCAGGTTAAACAAACAATTTAACATCAATAACCCCACGTTGTGGCATTTTTTACGCGACTTGCAAGATGAAGAACAACACCAACAGTTTAAATTGGCACAAACCGTTTCCTTAACTAACCAGACACAAACGAGAAAAATATACAGAGACTATGAAGGAAAACTGATACAATTAATAGAAGCTTTTGACCCCCAAAATAAAGAAACCTTCTTAGACTCTATAGCTTTCAACTTGAAATGTTAAAAAATATCACTCACGTTTCAGATAAAGGTGCAGTCCATTGTGCCATGGCGATAGTGATTGCGAATAAAACATCCTGGTGATGCAAAATAAAGGAACTGGAACGGCAATCCATTGGAAATAAACCCAAAAAAAACATCAAAAAAATCAAAATACACATCCAGGAAAAAATAACCAAGAAAATCCGTGAGAAAAAACAAGAAAAGTCCTCATGCAAACAAAAAAGCCGATGCAAATCCAGAAAAAAAACACGTTGTAGCCATAATCCATAATCCAGCGAGTGCAAGTAAATCCACTGTAAATCCATAATTCAACAAATCCGGGAAATCCTGTAGAAATCCACAGTCCATGTAATCCGAGTAAATCCAGTGAAAAAAAGACAATCCAAGTTAAAAAAAAAATAAAAATCCACGAAAATCCAGGAATAGCTTGCAGGAGATGCGACCGCAGCAAAAACCGATTGAATATGAACTTTAAAAATGGCGCTTACGTTTTACGTAGGACTACGTAACGTGGATTTAAATAAGTAAACAAACACAAAGTTACAATATATACAACTGTTATTATTGATGCAATACCACCATCAAGAGGAAAAAAGATGTATTACATGTTGAAATTATTACTCAGTTTGACATAAACTATCTGTAAGCTTATATTAATAACTATATATAAAAATATATTAAATAATGTTATATTACAATATTTTTCATATAGTGTATATTAAAAAAGTTAAAGTTATTAATAAAATAAACAGAATAATAAGTATGGTTTTTACTTTTGTTAAAAATATGATTTTTACTTACCTTTGAAATTGACATAAATTCGAGATTGCTTGAAAAATTTCGAGATTTTGACTTTTGAGATTTTTTATTTTCGGTATTATAAATTCGAGATTATATTTTTCGATATTTAGAATTCCAAATTTTGACTGACCACCATTGCCACTACAGGCTTAGCGTGGCATGATCTGACAAAACCCTTCCCTCATATTGGGTGCATGTAACTTGGTAAACAAACTCCTTACCCACAAAAAAATAGTCTATCCTCATATGTACTGCATGTGGTGCTGAAAAATTCGAATAGTGTCTGATGTCCGGATGAAACACTCTCCATTCTCTAGAGCAAAGGATTCTAGGAGCATCTGTAACGTCCTGGTGGGTGGAGCTCGTGTAGTATATTTAGCATTTGACTTGTCTAGACATGGGTTCAACATGCAATTGATTTCTCCCCCTATAACATATAACTAACCGTGGATATACAGTTTGAAAAAACTTAGCAGCACTATGGTTGGGGGCATACGTGTTTACCAGACATATGTCCACTTGCTCAAGGAGGCCCTGTATAAGCACCATTCTGCCCTCATTATCTGTTTTCACATCAGTAACCTTAAGGGGAACAGAAGCCGGGATCCATATCAAGACACCCCATAGGCAGATTACGGAGAGCTAAAGAGCTGCCCCCTCCATTTCCCGGCTAACAACGCCTGCTTGTCTGCCGTGAGATGTGTTTCTTGCAGCATGGCCACATCCACTCTCCTGTTAGGTTTTACAAACCCATTCAACCCACTCTCATTCCAGGTAAGTACTGTTAAAGGTCCCACCATTTTTGTCTGCCTTGCCTCACCAGACCAACTGCCCCCAATCTCACCCCCAGCTTCCTCTCTCCCTTGCAATGCTACAATTCAGAATATGATACCACTTGTCCCATTCGACATACTTGCAGGCAACCCCTCCCCCTTCCAAACACCCCAACTTTCCCCAACTAGACTCAACTGCCCAGCATTGTTACCATTGCTCAGGTATGCCTACTTCCCACATTCGCCCCGTGCAGTCCTGCATGAGGCTGGTGCACAGCGGGTGGGCACAAAAACAAGTGCCCTCAAAGAACAAAACATGAGGGACGTGGTAGACGCAGCCATGGGCCTGATCTGCTCCTCCTTATCACGCACCATTAACCAATAATGACCAATAATGTTTCCTGTCTTTTATACAGTAAGACAGTTGCTAACAACTAGGGCCTGTTCCAAACATTTAAAAAGCCCATTGGCTCCGGTCTATTTGTGAATTTGCTGTTCCTTTGGCGTGCACAGCCATACATTACTTGAGGTCTTCCTTTGTGGGCCCTTCGGCTATCCTCCCGTTCTCGCTCGCCCATACCAAACTTCTCCCTGTCCATCCATGCCTGCGCTTCCTCCGGGAGATCAAAGAACCAGGTCTTGTTTTTGTGTATAATCTTGAGTCATGCAGGGTAGATCAACATATATTTCAGGCCAGCCGCTCTGAGCCTAGCCTTTGTAGCTGAAAATTGCGCTCTGCTCTTCTGCCCTCGAAACGTATTGTCCGGGTAGACCGCCAGATTCACTGAGGACCTCTTCAGTTCTCCCCCTTGCCTTGAATATGCCAGAATCTTTTCCCTGTCTTTATAGTTCAGGTCTTTGGCGATGATTGGTCTTGTGGGCACCCCTGGAGGGGGCCACCTAGTTAGTGCCCTTTGTGCTCTTTCAATTGTGAAACCCTGTGTACGGTTCCCGAGCCCAATTTCCTGGAGCAGCATATTCTCTATATACATTGTCGGGTCTGTCCCTTCTTCCCCTTCTGGCAGGCCAACAATGCGTATATTATTTCGCTGTGCCCGTCCTTCTGCTTCTTCAACTCTATTTTCCAGCAGGCCAACCTTCTGCTGTAAGACAGACATCAGGTTGCGTTTCCTAGAGGGTGCCAGAATTCTCTTTCACTTGTGTCTCCAGAGTTGTGGTGCATTCTGCCAAGCTCCTCACATCCTGGCGCAGGAGCCCCACGTCTTTTTTCACTGCTTCGAATTTGTGTCCCCAATTATGCCTTCAAATCTGCTATTGCTAGCATCACATGTTTATGCAACTCCTTGGCACCCTCCCCCTTCTCTGGCTCCGGTTCCATAGCCTTCTCAAGTGCTTGCTTCTTAGATTTGGCGAAGCTGTCCAAGGTTGGTTGGTTAGCTTTAATTTTGGCCGACTTGGGCGGCATTCAGCCAGCTTCCTTTCACACATGTGGTCCACAAGCTCTCTACAGCCAGCCACTCGCTTCTACAGGAGACCTGAACTTGACTGCTGCTGTATGGGCCGCCTTGGTGAGCCCAAACAATGTCCTGCGTAACCCAAGCACCACTGCCCCTCTGAGTGGGCCCTGCTCGGGTGATGTCTTGGAGGATGGGGCCATCTCTATACTTCTAGCTCCTGTGGCTACTCTGTATACTATACTTTGAGCCCCTGGGCTATAACCTCCTCACACACCTGTCCACCGCTGGTGCCTGGCTCTTCGTTACACTCACCGCCCTCAGATGTGAGCGATAACGATGTTGTTATTGTGTCCGTTTCACCTGCCCCCAATCAGCAGTTCTACCATGTCCTGGCTTTGGTGGCTGCAACAAGAGCGCAACCAAGTACTTTTCACAAGGTTCCCACCCTAAATCAAGTTTGTTCTGACCACTCCTGTGATTCTGACCCCCAGGCCACCGGCTGTCTCTTGTCTTGATGCCTATGAGGCCTACCTCATCAATAGCTGAGTCTGCCAAAGCGCCCCGGCTCTGGATCAAATGTTCCTTCCCCTGGCGCTTCTTGCACCACATTCTGCGCCGGCCTAATGTAACACAGGCCTTGCCCCCAGGGTCACTGCATGGCCCAGGATCCTATTTGCACTTGACTAATAGCCTTACACTTTCAAAGGCTCTCAGTACTACACTTCAGCCCCTGCTTTGCCAGGGCCGTCTGCCTATTTTCACCCGCGAGCCCAGTTTATCTTTTCCGACCCTCAGGCCACTTCCCCTCTTATCTGCAGCCCAAGTCCCAACGCAAATGGACATCACTTATCCAAGCTCTCATACCTGTCCGTCAGGACTCCTTACATGTTCCTCTGCATCAGATAGGTCCGGACAGCAGTTCACTGCACAGCTATCTGCTCCAGCTGCTGGCTTATCGGATGATTCAGGGGCCCTCAGCGTTGACACATCACCCGGCACAGGTTCACTTGTCCACCGTCCTCATACACCGCACCAGTACTCAGAAATCCGCGTGTCCCCAGGCCTCCTGTCGCAGGGCTACACCAGCCCATTTATACTCCCAAAGGCTGGTTCTGCACTATGCTTCTCCCGTGTTGGTCAGACGGGCCGGTGCACTGCTCACCCGGTCTCCAGGAGGGATCCGACTTTCTCCAAGGTGCACACGCTGCACGGATCACTATGCCCAAGTCTGGATAACAGCAGTCTTCCTCTCTGCTCGTAGTTGGCCAATCAGGTCTCCCGCATCCATTTCTATCTCCTTTTGTTTTCCTTTTATTTTTTTTTTGGTGTTTCGTTTTGCTAGTCCCCTTGGCCCCCACTGATGGCACATCTCCCGGCTACTCCTCGCTGCGTCCTTCAAGTCAGCTGGCACCATTAATCCCACAAGTGCTCGTCCTTTGTTTGTGTCATCTTGCGCCCTCTTTCTTTCAGTCTGTGCCAAAGGGCACCCGGATTCGCACACTGTCTTTCTCGCCTTCGTTCCGCCTCTCTCTCCACTCTGCCCACGCACTCTCAAGAGGTTCACACAGTCCACAAGCACTTGCTAACTTCGTTACCTCATGTATGCTTGTCTTCTCCTTCGGATCCGGTAGGACTAGGCAGGTGCGGTCACGGGAGCAGACCTACTCCATCGGCCACAAGCCACTCACCCTGTTGAAAGAAATGTAGTTACCTACCGAACCACAGCAACCTGATTCGGCGGCGCTGAAGGTGAACTAACATCTCGCATCCCTACTTATCTTATATAATGACAGCCTCATGGATAGGTTTCTATCAACACCTGTTGCCTAGGGACTGCGCATGCGTGAGCCGCGCATGAAGACCTAGAAACATCGGCTCCCGGCGGGCGCAGCCAATATCCTGTGATTTTCTGGCCTACAGGCATCTATCCAGCCCAAAACCGAGTCATTACCGAGGCGGTACTGACTGAGCACCCCCCGCTGCAATCCTGCGGGGAATCGGAGCCTGGGAAGTGCCTAACGGACCAAAGCCGTCGGCAGAGTGTCAGCCGTCATCTTGGCCGGCGCATAGTGGCAAGCTGCTTGCCCGCCCTCAAGCCACCACAACCGCAGAGCGTGCTGCTGCGGACCGATCAGCTGTCTGAAGCGGATACATCCTGACTACGCCCGCGACAGCTGCTGGCGCCACCTGTGATCCCCTCCTCCTGGCCGACCCCCACGAAGGACAAGACAACAGCCAAGAGGTCCGGCTCCATATGAGCACACAAAGCATGTGAATCACCCTGCAACGGCGGTGGAGCGGGGCATCCCCCCCCCTACGGAGGACACCTGCACTGATCGCTGGCCATAGCGAACACAGCCAGAGGCACCCCTCCCCCGGAATAAACCCACCCATCAACTGCACCTCAGACACCTCCTCTGAGACTCTGGTCATACTGCTGTGACCACCACCCTCATGCAGGTATAACAGTGGTCATCCTCGGACACTGTGCACAGCACCCACATTGCACACAATGCCCAACTCTGCATAGCTGGTAGACTGAGGGAGAGTGACCTACCCTTGTGCAGCCAGGGGAAACCTTACTGGCACCTGAGCGACTACAGGAGCTGGTGGTCCCAACACCCACAGCAGATGTCGGCATCATAGAAGCTGGACACATGCATAGTTCTCGACAACAGGCTTCACCAAGAAACTGAAACGACTTATCTAGACCCAGCGCCTCATTGAGATCGCTTAGCGGCTCCATGGGTAAGGACAAGGTCAAAAGACAAACCCTACAGAGAAAAATTGACCTTCACAGTAGGGGCCCCTCCCCGACCTGTGACACAAACCCTGGAAGGTGGAGAACCTAGGGAGGAAACCCAAGACTCTCCTATCTCACTAACCGACCTTATAAGAGTGAATGGTGATTCGAGGACGTCTCTGGAACTGAAAATTGGAGGACTATCTGCGGAAGTGTCCCTCCTCTGCCAAGACCTACACAATCTGTTGTCCAGAGTCGGGGAATCTGAACAAAGGATATCAGACATGGAAGACCCAGTTTGCCAACTAGAGCAGCAACTGGCAGCTATCTCCAAGAAAGTTGACCAACTCGAATACTGCACGGAGGACAGCGAAGGAAGGGCGCTTTGCAACAATCTGAGGATTCTTGGGATTCCAGAAAAGGAGGAGGGCACCAGCGCTGAACTCTTCCTAGAAGACTGGCTGGCTCATATTTTTGCCCCCAAAAACTGTCTAAATTCTTCTCCATCGAGCAAGCGCATAGAGTTCCCACTGGGCGACCCACCACCGGAGCACCGCCAAGAACGATTATTGCACGCCTTTTAAACTTCCGGGACGCAATCCTCCAGATGTCCCGAGCCTCTGGCCCAATCACATACAACAGATACCGGGTTGGGTTCCATCCAGACTACACCAAGGAGGTTCAAAAGGCCCGCCAATCTTTTGACTCCGTGAAGAAGAAACTCCAATCTTTGTCAATCAAATATGCTCTTTTCTTCCCTGCATTACTTAGAGTCTATCACAAGGGCGCCACCCACATGTTCTACAACCCTGAAGAGGCATGGGAAGGGCTCGAAACACAAATCCTCAATGGGCCCGGCACCCGACGTTCGCCTACTAGACCACCTGGACAGAAACCCAGGTCCAAACAGCCCTCACCCTCCTTAAACCCTGCGGGCCCAAAGCCGAAATGGCACTGCACCCCGACGAGAACACCACAGAGAACGGATGAAGCCTCCACACCACAACGACCGGGCTGCAACATAACGCCACAGGAGGTCTGAATCCACGGCCGCCGCTCTCCATGTGGTAAATCTACCACCTCAGTCCGGATTATCCTGAAGAAGTTTTATAGTTTAAGGTTTAATGTTTGGGCAACAGGTGCTTCCAGTTGGGGGGGAGTACAGGGTGGGGAGAGTTCTATGGGTGTTGGCAACCAGAACCACAGAACAAGAAGGCAAGACATCCATCCCTCCCGGTGCAGGAAGCACAAACACTCCACCCGCTGGGACTGAGATACTCACAACACCCTGATTCAAGTTATACATTTACATGGCAGTCTCCAGACAACCCCTTGTAAGAGATATATCCAGATATTCCAGGCTTTTACTACATACCCACTGGCAGCGATGGACCCAGGTGCTGGAGACACCAAACAGAGAACGAGAGGTCACAATGCACAGACCGGGAGGCCACCAAGTCACAGGATCCTCTTTGATGCCTCCAAAACGTGACCCACGCAATTAGGATAACCAATAAACTGACCCTATTGACCTGGAATGTCAACGACCTGGGCTCCTGCATTAAACGCAGACTGGTGCTCCAATACCTCAGCTGATACTCATCAGATATAGCCCTCCTCACGGAAACTCACTTGATTGGAACCGGCAACGGCTTCTTCAAAAGGTCCAATTACCTGCATACATACCAAGCTGGGTTCATAAAAGGTGCCAGGGGCACGATGATACTCCTCCACAAACGGGTACCCCTACAGGTCAGGAAAGTACAGTCCGACCCCCATGACCGATTTGTAGTGCTACTCGCTGACATCTGTGGAGAACAATGGGGCCTTATCACGGCCTACGCTCCTCCCACACTAACAAAGGAACTCCTTGGCGAACTACAGGATGTACTGTTGGAGGAGGAAGCAGACCTGTGGGCCCTAGGGGGGGACTTCAACGAAGTTATGGAAGTCATTGTTGATAGATCTCACAGGAGACCTGGAACTCGACACGCCCTGACCACTCCGTACACTTTTGCTGAGACACTGGGATTGTCTGACACCTGGCGAACACTGCACGATACCGATGCCGGGTTTTCGTTCTATTCCAGTGCACACAAAACATTCTCGAGAATTGACTATGCCTTCGTCCCCTGCAACATATCCCACAGGCTTGTATCTGCTGAGTTTCTGGCGAGAGGCATCTCGGACCACTCCCGCTCCTTATAACCCTGAAGAGCGCTCGCCACTGCTCAGACACCACCTGGCGCCTGAACACACATCACCTGAGGCTGCCCGTAATTGCTAAAGAACTAGAGAAAAAGACCACGGAATACTTCGAAATAAACGAAGGCTCAGGGGAATGCCCAATCTTGACATGGGAGGCGTATAAAACAGTCCTTCATGGGGAAGCTATCTGCGCTGTCAGCCCACCACAAACAATACACCCAAAAGATCGTGGACGCCGAAAGACAAGTGTCTGACTGTGAGGAACAATTCCTTGTGCAGGGAACCAACACCACACAAGAGGCCCTGATAACGGCACAAGAAGCCCTCAGTAATATAGCCCTACATAATGCACAGACAGCTCACCGGTTAGTTCAGAGCCAAATCTACGAGAGAGGGGACAAGGCAAATAAAACCCTGGCTTGGCTGGAGAGACACAAACAAAGTAAAGGGTATGTGCGGACCATCCGATCGCCCGAGAGGGAACTACTAACTGCAGACTCTGACATAGTAGAAACATTTGCACCTACTACGAAAAACTCTATGCCCCACCCATAATGAGCCCCACACCCGCTCCCTCTAAATTTCTCGACCGGATTGAGGTCTCGAGACTCTCAACACAACAGGTAGACCTCCTAGATGCCAAAATTACAGAAAACGAAGTGCAAGATGTGATTGCACAGCTTCAAACCAGAAAGACCCCAGGCCTAATTCTTTCCCAGTGGAGACCTGGAAACGCCTTGGCAACACACTAACAGGACACATGCACCGCATATTTCTCCGGAGTAAAGAACAGGGCGCACTCCCCCTAGACCTCAGAAGAGCATGCATAGTGGTCATACCTAAAGCCGGGAAACCTCCAGAAGAATGTGCCTCTTATCGACCCATCTCGCTTATCAACGGAGAGGCCATAGTCCTTGCCTGGGTACTGGCTAATAGACTGCTCAAGGTGATTGAGTCCCTCGTACATCCAGATCAATGTGGGTTCATGCCCAAAAGGTCCACCCGCATGAATCGACGCAGAGTCCAACTTGCCCTCGACTTTGAAAAAGCATTTGACTCGGTTGGGTGGGAGGCCCTGTGGAACATCATGGCCCGGATGAATTTTGGGTGAGACTTCATCTCCTGCGTTAGACTCCTATATGCATCCCTAGAGGCAACTGTGATAGTGAACGGCAAGTCTTCTAGACTGTTTCCCTTGGGCCACGGAACCAGGCAGGACTGCCCCTTCTCCCCCCTCCTATTCTTGCTAGCTATCGAGCAACTAGCAATTAAACTCCGAACGGATAAAAACTGGTCTGGATTCACCTGGCCAGGGGGAGGAGAAGACCGACTCTCGTTATATGCAGACAACCTCCTCATAAATCTAAGCAACCCTGTCACCTCCTGTCCGATTGTGTCCCATACCCTCAAGGAATACCAAAATGTTGCCGGCCTGAAGGTAAACGATCAAAAAAACCATTTACTTCCCGATCCAGGGAGGCGACGCTGCGATCCCAGAGACTTGCCCCTACCACGTCTCCATTCGAGAGTTCACATACCTAGGCATACGCATTGGCCCAGTCCTAGATAGATTCCTCCAGCTCAACCTACAACCTGTACTAGACAGATTTAGCAAGGACGTCCCCCACTGGCAATTGCTCCCCCTATCATTAATGGGCAGGGCAGCTCTGTTTAAGATGACACTCCCAAGACTCCTATACGTCCTACAAAATGCTCCAATCCCCATCCCTCACGAAACCTTTGCACTCATAGACAGGAATTTATGCACACTGCTTTGGGGGTGGGGGGACAACCCAGAATCGCTCTCACAACACTCCAACACTCAGTATGGGAGGGAGGCATTGGACTAACATGTATGTGCACATACTATTTAGTGACACAGACAAGGGTGGTAAATGAATGGTTACATGCCGAAACCACACTTCCGCATTGAGACAGAGGCTATGCGCCCCGTACCACCCCTCCAGGCCCTATACGCCGACAACAATCGAATATCGAAAATGCCAAGAATGTCACTTAATATCTGCCATGCTGGGAGGAAAGCACACAAATATATTGGCTGGGGAGCAAAACCAACACTAGCCCAACCCATATGGTACAACACACACCTCCCAGAAATACAGAGAATGGGCTGTTTAGAGAACTGGGAAAAGCGAGGGATAAACACACTGGCACATGTGATCCTAAACGACAAATTTGGTCTGACAACTATGGACCGGTTTCGATATGCAGTTTGCTCATGCCATACACACCCAGTTCCCAGACATAAACACTATACCTCCTTGCTCCCCCCTGGAGACCAACACCCTCCCGCGACATATTTCCTCCAAAGTCACCTCCACGCTTTACCAAGCCCTTAACTCTTTCGGAACTAAAGAACTTACTAAGTTGAAAGAGAGATGGGAAAGAGATCTGGGTGACCTGGAAGCGGAAGACTGGGTAGACGCATTGATGTTCCCCCGAGAGATAGGTATCGAAGCCAAACTAAGACTGATACAACTCAGAATACTTCACCGCTCCTACTACCCTCGCACAGCCCTCACCAAATGGGGGGGCCGGAGATGAGACCTGTCTCCATTGTAAACGGGAGACGGGCACCTTTTTCCATATGATCTGGGACTGCGAGGTGCTACAAACCTTCTGGAATGAGTGCATTAATACGATTTCCAACACAATAGGATCACCAATTCCGAAAGACCCCAAAATGACACTCTTGGGAATCTGGGGAGAAGTCCACCTCATTAAACATAAAAAGTTGTTCCTAGCGGTGGTATTGGGAGCAGGGAAACAGCTGATCGCTGCAACGTGAGGCTCGACAGACCCAACATGCTTGAACCGATGGATCAATGAAGTAAGTAGGTGCGCATCTATGGAACACCGCATCTACAATGCGAGAGGCTGACCCTGAAAATTCGAAAAGATATGGGGGAAATGGCTATACGTGTACTGAGAGATATCCCCCCCTATCCTCCCCCGAACCCCCAGCCCCCCTTGCCCCCCTCTCCTCACCCATGGACAGAGGACACAACCAGAACTGCCACCCGTTTCTGTCTCACGGATGTACCCAAGGTACCCGTATGACCTCACTGCCTCTTATTGTCAATACTGCCATAACTTTCTGCTGAATGCCTATGTTTATGATGTTTTGTTGTATAAACCCAAATAAACAGTTATAAAACAAAAAAACACCTGTTGCCTAGGGAGGCCTAGACAGGCAGTAGTCTGCCCTTACCTATATACGCTGCTGATACTCTCTTTTTTGCAAGAACTGGCAATGCACTTCAAAAATTAATGTCTACTTTCTCTATTTTTATCGGTGACAGGAGTTTAACGTCTTAAGTGCCAAGGATGAGGTATCTCGTCCTTGACACTAAGTTTGCAGTAGACTCTCCCCTTTCCACCAACACCTTTGTTAAGCGTTGCTGGTCATGGATCGGGCGCAGAGCACTCAATCCGCTGCCAGCAATGCCACTAGACCACCAGGGATCTGTTTGTGATGTGAGGGGAGGGTGGGCTGCTTACTATGTAAGCGGCCCTCTCTGACCCAGGCCCCCAAAGCATGGGGCTGTAGGTTTGGGACCCCCTGGCGGCAAATGGGTGCCCATCTACCCCCTATGGAAGGGCCCAAACAAAAAACAAAATACAAAAAAAATAAATGGTAAATTCGGGGGCCGGGGTTCCACTAGAACACCAGGAATTATTTTGAAATGAAAGGGGGGTGGCCCTCCCTCCACTCACCCCAAGTGTATGGGGGGCCTTCATGTAACCCTCCCTGGGGACAGATTTCTGCCCCAAGGAAGGGGCATCTGTTCCCAGGGAGGACTACATGAGATGCCCCCCATCCATTTGGGGTGGGCGGAGAGGGCCACCAAAAAAGTGTGGATAGGCCCCCCCAAAGGATGGGGCTGAAGGCTTTGCCCCCCCCCGGGGCAGATGGGTGCCCATCTGCCACTAGGGAAGGGACCCAAAACAATAAGAAATGTAAACATGGGTGGATTTTGGGGGGGGATGCCCACTAGACCACCTGGAGAAGTCTAATGAAAGGGGGTGGCCCTCTCCCCCACCACAAGTGGATGGGGGGCACCTCATGTAGCCCTCCCTGGGGGCAGATTTCTGCTCCGAGGAAAAAGCATCTGCCCATAGGGAGGTTTACATGAGATGCCCCCCATCCATTTGGGGTGGGGGGGAGCGACCCACCAGAAAACTTGGCCATGGCTCCCCCAAAGGATGGGGCTACAGGTTTGCCCCCCCCCCCCTGGGATCAGATGAGTGCCCATCTACCCCCTACGGAAGGACCCAAACAAATCAAAATAAAATAAAAAATGCTGGATACATTTGGGGTGTGGGGGTCCACTAGACCACCAGGAATGATTATGCAATGAAAGGGGTGTGGCCCTCTTCCCCTCACCCCAAGTGTAGGGGGGACCTCATGTAGCCCTCCGTGGAGGCAGATTTCTGCTCGTAGGAAGGGGCATCTACCCCCAGGGAGGGCTACATGAGATGCCCCCCACCTATTTGGGTCGGGGGGAGAGGGCCACCAGAAAATGTGGAACAGGCCCCACAATGGATGAGGCAGTAGGTATTGGGCACCCTGGGGACTGAATGGCACACTGAGCCCATCTGCCACAAGGCAAGTTAGCAAAACAACCAAACAACAAGAAAATAGTTGGATAGATTTTGGGGGGGGCTGAGGGGCTCCCTAAACCACCTGTGAATTTTGTAATGGAAAGGGGTATGGCCCTCTATCCCCCACCCAAAATGGAGGGGGCATCTCATGCAGCCATCCCTTGGGGCAGATTTGTGCTCCTAGGAAGAGGCATATGCCCCCAGGGAGGGCTACATGAGATGCCCCCCCCAACCAATTGGGGTGGGAGGAGAGGGCCAGTAGAAAGCTTGACACAGGGCCCCCAAAGCATGGGGAAGTGAGTTTTGCCCACCCTGGGTGCAGATAGGCACACTAATGTGCCCATCTACTCCATGGCAAAGGGGACAACAAAAAGAACACTTTTTTTTCTGTTGCTGTTTTGGATGATTGGGGTCTGCACTAGACACCAGGGTTTATGATAAATGGAAGGGGGCTGGCTGCTTTGAAAGGAAAGCAAGTGCAATACTGGGTGTGGATCGACGGATCTGCGCCTTGTAATGGCACAACACATTGGTGTGGTGCGATCTTACTGTGCACAGTATTCGGACAGGGGAAGTGAGCACCATAGTAAGTGCTCATTGGGCGTTTTGAAGGAATTAATGTTGTGAGTACCAAACAGTGCTCAGTAGCAGAAGTTGATGATGGGAGCATGACAGTGTGGGTTGGCGGTTTTTGCTGGGCTGACAGTGTGTTTTTTTCTCCATTTACAGGTCTTGTACAGTTCAAGCGTCTCCTTTGCTATGTAAGTATGGAATTTGGGTTTTTTCAACATTGTATATTACGCAGGGTGTATTTTTAGTGGGGTGGGTGGGAACTGGGGCAGGTGTGTTGGTGGTGTGAGCGGGAGTGGGTGCTTGTGGGAGGTATTGTGGTGACCAGGGAGACACTTGCAATGGCAGACCATGGATTTCCCCCCAGACCAGCTGAACAGTGTTGTTCCCCTGGGAGGGCAGTTTGCCAATTTGCCATTACTTTGTGGTAGGGGTTTCCATACGCCCATTGGTCTTATTCCCATTTCCTATCAGTGTGCAGTTTACCCTTCCATAAACTGAATACACTCAGCCCATTAATACTTTGCACACCATTTCAGCAGCGACATGGCGTAGCATCACTACAACATTCTCATTATCGCGCCACCTTATGCACACCATTTCAGTAGTGATATGGTGTAGCATCGCTACAACATGCTCATTATCGCGCTACCTTATGCACTTCAATAGATTTTCCATAATAATTCTATTGTTTTAGCTACAGTTTGCTTTTAACTTTTGCACATTGTAGACAGAATTCGGATAATATGTCACAGCATCCATTTTCTCCACAGTTCTTAACATATAGGCAACATCACAGTCTTAGACTAACACTTTTCCTTGGCGACAACAATATGTATTTATGCTCATCAGGCGCATACAAACACAATCAGGCATTTCACACAAATGCCCCTTCTAAGATAGCCGCTTTCACATGGACATCCTTCCATGTTGCTAGTGGCGGTTTCCTAGACAACCATAGCCTCTCCTTGCATTTACTTAATCAGAGAGGTACACGAGCAGCGGCAACGAGCTTACGATTGGCAGGATTTCCTGCAGTCTTAAGGTAAGATACTTGATTAGATACTGCCAATTAAGATTCCGACACTTGAGTTAATCCCAATTTAACAATAGTCCTGTGTTTTTGCAGGTTCATGAAACGTACATGCTTAGCAGTATTACGGCATACAATACCGTATGCCTTCATGAAACGAACAGCGTTTTCTACACGCATTCCAGCAGGTTAGATTCCCTTTGGGAACATATTTAGATTCTTACCATTATGCATGCTCAACGTTGAATACCGCGGACCTATTCTCAACCACGCTAGAAGTTAACTATTACCCTAATAGCACGCCATTTTTTAGCAAATTTATAGTCACTTTTGAACCTTACCTGGGGACTATATTATAGGTGTAGAAACGTATTTAAAATCCTGACACTGTTTTGATATGGTGACAAGGTGTCCAGACACAAACTTAACAAGATGACAAAGACTAACACATTGAAAATGTTAATATGATGCATGTGGCAGAAAAATGTGCTTAAGGAATCTTGTTGTTTATCTTTTTTTCTGTGTTACTGTATGTTCTTTATGTATGTGGATACCCTGTTAATGATTTCATGATTTCAATACTTTGAATGTGTATGACAACATTGATATCTGACTGGTATTTATATGATGTGTATTTTGATGGAACTTTTATTAGATAAGGCCCTGACGAAGGACCACAAGGTCCGAAATGCATTGGCCATTGATTGATGTCTGCTTATTAAATGCAACATCATACCAGTTCTAAAAACCTAAAAAACGAATTAAAAATATTAGTACTAAATACTAAAAGAATTTTTTGAAACCACTGAAGAATCCCTACGGGATATAAGGGTGTGCGGCCCACACCAAAGCCAACTTTGCCTAGGTCTCTTCTCTTTTGTCTAGATGACTGGGATGTGCCATGTATCTTGTTGAAGGAATCAAAGTTTGCAGATAGCAGCCTGACAGTTTGGATGTGTTATTGATGGGCCGAGTACAGATTGTAATTCTTTTTTGTTTCCTTTACACTTGTGGCTAATCGAAAGCTTTCTCTGACTTATGTAAATAGCACAAAATTTGCATTTCTAATTATGCATTGTAATGTGGGGGTGGATGGTTACTGTGGTGGGAGGGACAGTGGCTGTAGTGTCAGTCGTATGGGTGGGAACGGGTAGTGGGGAGGTAATGTGCGCAATGATGGCTGTGGCCTGAATAGAGGGAGTTGGCTGCTTTGGAGGTTAATAAAATTTAGTAAACATAATGACTACCACTTTTTGAAATATGTTTGCGCTAGTAATGCACATGGTAATTTCTTCTGAGCATGCAATACACACTTGGTATGGAGCTCTTTCCTTTTATTGGAATGGTCACCATTTGTGTCGAAGTCCAGCAGTGGTCCCAGCAAGCCCCGCCAGGGTCCCCATCCTTTTGCAGGGAGCAAAGCTGTAACGTAGACCAGCCACAGGGCCTGGACAGTGATGTCACTGGCCTTAGGCACCCGTCTTCCATGAGGGTCTTTTGTCCCCCAAGTTCAGCAGTGGTTGCAGGGAGCCCTGGCAGGGTTCCCATTCCTTCCTGGAGGGGAAAGCTGTTGCGCTGGCCAGCCAGACGTCTGGGATCGTCGGGGTTGATGTATCTGATATGATATGGCATTTATAATGCGCCTATACACAATAAAGCGAGACGTGTATTGAAGCTCCGGTGTCTGTGCCTCATTGGGTTGTCCGCACTTGTGAGTGGTGTGTGTATCCCTGACAGCGGATGGTCCATGGCAGCCATCCACGTATGCACAATGGTGACGAAGTAAGTCACGAGCCCGCGCAGGGCTGCGTGGAGGCTCCGCCGGAGTGGGGCTCTGCGGCCCAGTGCCTGGAGGGTGCCGCCGGGCATGCAATATGTGCGTCAGCGTGCCTCCTGTACATAGGCCCACCTCGGCTCTGCCTCCCCTTCCCAAGCAGTATCTGTGGTGCACTGGCCCACGCGAGGCCACAGCAGAAAGGAAGGGACGTGCCCTGGGAGCAGCAAAGGCCCGGGCGGGGGGCTCACCAGTAAATCACCCGACGCAAGTGCCTGTGAATGCAGCAAGAAAGGCAGGAGCCGCTTCAGAGACCTGGCACGATGACAGAAGGCCACGGATGTTCCCGGGTGGCCACGGAGGCCCCAGGGAGGTGGCACATCAGCACGCAACATACTATAAGGCAGACAGGAACTGCCAGAGGGGTGTGGCACGATGCCAGGGAGCCAATACAGCAGTTGTGAACGTACAGGAGCCAAGACCCAAGCTAGAGCCTGTGGGCAGAAGAAGTACATGGCACAAAAGTGGGGAAGCACGCCTAACCACACGACAGAGGCCCAAGAAGGGGCCAATCACACAATCTAGCCAAGTCCGATCAGGAGCCATCCACCACATCGACGGATGGCGTGCCTGGAAGGGCTACCAGTACAAAAAAGGCGGCATGGGGCGCATCACAAGTACTCCACCTGCCCCATTCTTAGGATCTAAGAAACACCACCAACCTAGGGCCCCGATGGGTCATATGGCTAAGAGACTTTAAATTCTATGTAGGGGCCATAGGGCTGATCAATGATTCCCGCGCCTGAAAAACACACTGTCTAAGGCGGTGGGGCCTGCGGTACAGGACATGGCAGGGGAGCTGCTCAATCTAGACAAGGCATCATACGGCGACCTGCATGGAAAGTTATCGGAATACTTTGCCCCTCACACCAACATTGATTATGAATGACACATCTTTCTTACCACGCGACAGGACAAATGTGAATCCCTCGACAACTTTGTCATGAGACTCTGCATCAAACTCAAATATTGTGAATTCCACCGTTACTCCAATGAGGAAGCTCTACGGTCTCAGGTGATAGACGGCTGCGAGTCGCAATCCTTCAGAAAAAAGCTACTGCAGAAACAAAGTTCACTGGAGGAGATTTTCGCACTAGCACGGATGGAGGCGGCTGTGGAGTCCCAGCTTGACAGCCTGGAGAAAATCACCATCCAACATAAATCGGCAGGCCCTAATGTCATAAACAAATATCCTCGATACCCAGTCAGACGGGCAAGCGCTCGGAGGCCACCTGCTTCAGGTGCGGGTATGAATACCCACACATGGGTGAATGCCCCACCCTGGACCAGCAGTGCACAGCATGCAGAGGCATGGGCCACTTCAGAGCTGTCTGCAAGAACACACCAGCCCCTGCACCCTGCCAACAAAGACTCCAAGAATGATGAAGGAGCATTCGACTGAGCCCACCAGGCAAAAGGCAAGAAGGTGAACCGAGGAGTAAAAGACGGGAAGACCGAGAACGCTGCAGCACATATACCCAAGAGGAGAGGCGGCCACCAGATGGGTTTAGACGTAGTGGGAGGAGACAATTTATCCGCTACATAGAGATGAGGTCGTCCTCAAGCAGCGAATCTCCATTGTCAGGGGAAGATCAAAGCAAGAAGGGTTGTGTGGGCGCTCAACAATGACACTGCCGCTCAACACAGCCCTGTGCTCACGCTACAAGTAAATGATACCCCGTTAGAATTCCTCATTAACACAGGGGCCACTGTTAACATCATCAGTGAAGAGGTGTACAATGCCCTTGCCTGACCCCCATAGCTGAAAAAGGTGATAGTAGACATTTATCCATACGGGTCTACTACGCCACTACCCTACAAGGGCACCATCACAGCCTGGTGCACACATAAGACGCACGCAGCAAAAATCCCACTGCATGTACTAAAGACGGAGGCCAACAGTGGCTGTATACTCAGCTTCAGGACAGCAGTGGACATGGGTATAGTCCATATCTTATATCAGCTTGTGGCCCACAAGTACTTTGCCAGACTGGAAGCGGTGGAAGCAGCTTTTTCCAAGCTATTTAAAGGACTAGGGAAGCTGAAGCACAGGAAAATACTGTAGCCCAACACTACCGCAGCATACCGGTCAACACACAGAGGCAAGTCAAAGAGGAGTTAGACAAGCTTATCGAACTCCAGGTGATTGAACCAGCCACGGGTCCAACGCCCTGGGTGTCGCCCATAGTCTCAGTGCCCAAGAAGTCCCCGGACGGGTCCATACAATTATGCGTGGACATGCGGAGGGCAAATGAAGCAATTGAACGGGAGCAACACCAGGCGCCGAGGATTGCCGACATGATTCACCTCCTCCATGGAGCAAAGGTATTTTCCAAGCATGATCTCACAAAAGGGTACCATCAGATTGAGATTGCATCTAAGTCACGATACATCACGACATTCATGACACACCTGGGACTGTTTCAATACAAGCGACTCAGTTTCGGCATCTCGTCGGCAGCTGAGATATTCCAAGAAGAAATACACAAGGTCATACGGCATGCACCCAACTGCCTAAACTATTCTGACGACGTCTTAGTGTTTGGTAAAACCAAAGAGTAGCACGATGTAGCACGCCACAGGGTGTGCGCCACACTGGAGGCTGCAGGACTCAACAAGGCCAAATGTGAGTTTGGTAAAGGGTCGCTATGTTTCTTCGGACACGTTTTTTCGGAAAAGGGGATGAGGCCGACCTGGACAAAGTCGCAGCCCTCAATACCACACAGCCTCCCCGACATACATCAGATTTGTGATCCTTACTGGGCTTGTCAAGCTACTGCTCCAGATACCTCAAGGAATATGCCACAGTCAGCAACCCTTTGCGGCTGCTCACCCGAAAAGACCAACCATTCGAGTGGTCCGATGACTGCCAAAGAGTGTTTGAGACCATCCGAAACAACATCGCCAGGGCCGAGGACATGGCGTACTTTGTTTGTTTGTTTAGTATTTATTATGCGCACCGGACCCTGGGGTATTAGGGCGCAGAAGGCAAGAAGATGTACAGCTTAGAGCACGGTTACAGGTTACAGGTTACAGAGGTCATGGCTACAAGCGTGTAATAAATGTGACAGGTAACATTTGTGTCAGGCACATGGGTAGAGGCAGGTGGGAGCAGGTTCATGCATTCATTTAACATTTGTTATCATCAACCAGTTAATCACATTTTGCCTGAATTTGGTAAAAGATTGTTCTAGTCTCACAGTGATGGGTAGTTCATTCCAGAATTCAGCAGCATTGACTGGGAAGCTGGCTCCGCCTATGGTGGCGAGTTTAAATCGGGGTACTTGAAGGCGATTGGTGTTGGCTAGTCTTGTTTGTCTTGTGGAATGTGTTCTGGTGAATCTGTCCATTAAGTATTGTGGGGCTTTATTATAAAGTGATTTGTATGTGAGGGATGCAGTTTTGAGTCTGATTTTCTCGTGGGTGGAGAGCCATTTATGTTTCCTTCTTGTTTCTGAGATGTGTTCTCTCTTGGGAATGTTCAATGCTGCTCGGAGGGCATTGTTTTGCTGTATCTGAATTTTGTTGATGGTGGATTTAGTGGCTCCGATGTACAATGCGTTACAGTAGTCTAGTTTGGAGATGATTAGGGCTCTGGCTTATGTTAGACAGCTGTGCTGAGATAAGAATTGTTTTCCTGCTCTGATAAGTTTACATGTGTAAGCTGTTGATGAGACTAGGAAATTTACCTGTTTGGAGAATGATAAGATGGAGTCAAGGTAAATACGTAGCGTTTTTACTTCTTTGGCTAGCTGTATGCAGTTCTCATCGATGATGGAGGAATAGTTTGTACTTAGTTTATTGATGAGGGAAGCGGTACCTAGGATGAGAAGCTCAGTTTTATCATTGTTCAGGCATAAGCCATGGGTTGCCATCCATGCCTGAACGATGCTGTAGTTTCTATTCACCAGTGCTAAGTCCTTTTCGTAGTCCCCTGTGAGTGGGAGGAGGATCTGGGTATCGTCATCATAATTAGTGTACGTGATACCCAGATGGTCCAGGTCATCAAACAGGGGCTTAGTGAAAATGTTATATAGCGTTGGTGAAACGCATGAGCCCTGTGGCACGCCGCAAGTGATGGGGATGGGGTCTGCAGCTGCTGTAGGGGAGAAGACCCTCATGGTGCGGTCACTAAGGAATGATTGGATCCACACTATAGCCTCAGTGGAGAAGTGTGCTGCTGTATCTAAGTGGTTACACAAGACTTTATGATCCACTAAGTCAAATGCGGCAGATAAATCTAGTAGGAGGAGAAGTGCTGGTTTTCCAGAATCTCATACTTTGTCTATTTAGGCTTTTAGGTCGATCAATGCAGTTTCTGTGCCATGCAGTGGACGGAAACCGGATTGACGGGAGCCTAGTAGTTGGTTTTGTTGCAGGAAGTTCTGGATTTGGATATATGCCACCTTATCCAGAATCTTCAAGAGGAACGGTACGTTTGTAATCGGTCTATAATTAGTGGGTATAGCCGGGTCTAAAGTTGACTTTTTAAGGAGTGGGAGCACCCAGGACTCTTTTAGGTTACTCGGGGTGGTGCCCATGGTAAAGGTGGCATTAATCAACTTTGTGATAAACGGTGCTAAGTCTTGTGCAGCATCTTTGATGAGTTGTGCTGGGCAAAGGTCTCCCTTGCAATTGGACGGTTTTTGACCAAGTATTACTTTCTCCACCTCTAATATGGAGACTTTGGAGGAGTGGAATTGGATGGATGGTTTAGAGTTGGATGACGTCTTAGTAGGGGGTAATGAGGCAGTGGCTAAGGTCTCTTGTTTTAGTTCTATTTTCTTTTGGAGGTTTAGGACTTTGTTAGATAATGCATGCTGGATTTCGGAGCACCATTTTTTGTCTTTCAGGCAGTTATCTTGAGGCGTTATGGGATTGGAGTTCTCTGAGTATGGAGAACAATTCTTTCGTGCTTGAGTTGGCTTGTGTAATTCTGTTGTTGTAGGCCTCTTGTTTAGTTGAGATGATTTCTTTTTTATATTGAGATGAAATGTTAATGCATTTCAGATTATTTTCCGGAGTGGGGTGAGCTTTCCAAGTATTTTCCCATTTCCTTTTTTCTAATCTAAGATTGTCTAGGAGAGGGGTGAACCAATTATTCAGGTGGCTCTGTGGTTTACTGTTTCTAAACTTAAGCGGAGCAATATCATCAAGAGGTTTGTTCATAATATTATTAAATTCTTCCACTAAGTCGTTAGGATTTAGGTTGTTAGGTAGAGCGTTCAAAGTGGGCATGATACCGGGGAGTAGTTTGTCTAGTGTCATATTTTTTTTGTTTCTGGTAAGTGCAGGTGGTGCACAAGATTGTTGCAGTTTAGGGGTTGTAGTGTCCAAGGAGAATGAAATCAGATGGTGATCTGTCCATATTTGAAGTGAGATAGTAAGGGTAGAGATTTTGTAGTTATGGTCAGCAATCCATTCTAGGGTTCTCCCTTTGATATGCGTAGGCTCAAACACTCTTTGGGTGTAGCCCAGTTCAGTCAGAGTGTTGGATGCTGCTATGACTTGTGGGTCATTGATATCATTGAAGCCAATATTAAGGTCACCAAGTAATACTGGTTGGGTGGTGTCTTTGAGGTTTTCTAAAAGGATGGTAGATAAGTCTTCTGTGAAAGTCGTGATGGAACCAGGAGGTCTATATATCAAGTGGAGGTTAAGAGTTTGAGAATTAGCTGTAGGAGTCTTAGTACACATTATCTCACAAGATTCAATGGTCGGTGACGGAGTAAGTCTCATGCCAAGCTTAGTTTTGGTGATGACTAGTCCGCCACCTCAAGCTCCACATCTATCCGTTCTGAGGATTGTGTAGTTGTTAGGAACAGCTAGGGATAGTGCTGGGCCTGATGCCTCATGCAGCCATGTTTCTGTTATGGCTAGGAAGTCGTAGTCTTCAGTAGAGATGACTTCAGATATTTCTATGGCATGGGCGACTAGAGATCTAGCGTTTATTAGGGCTCCTTTGAGTTTGGGTATGGAGTTGGTAGGTGGGAGTGAGATAAGGTTTATTGGCACTGTGGGGGTGAAGCTTTTTTCTCCATTTATTTGAAGGTTGTTATGCCTTTTGTAGTTATGAGAGCTAAGTTTGGGAATGGGTTCAGTGGCCATTTTGGTTCGATGGTTGTTTGTTTCATATTTGTTAAGAGGATCAAAGATTCTAGGTAGTCGTGCTCGTAGTCTTACATTTCTCTCGGCTATATTACATTGTGTCATAGGTTGTTGTATTTTATGTTGAAGGTTGTGGGGTTGTGTGGGCGGTACTAGGATATTGTTAAGGTTGTCAGATGTTGTTCCTGTAAAGGGTGACATGATGTGTAGTCCCAGTAGTATGAGTAAGGTGCTCAGATGTGCTAGGTTGGACAATATAAGGTGCATTATATAATGTGTAGGGTACCCTGTATCTAGGTGAAGGGCTGATTTGTCTAATTTCCTAGGTGGGCAGGTGAAGTAGCAGGTCATAGAAACTTAGTCTGTCGGCACATCTAGATTTGAGAATCAAAATACAGCCAAAATTGCAGTGAGAGTGATCTAGACAGGCACAGTTATCTAGTGCTAATAACCTGAAGCACAGTTATCTAATGCAAGTGAGGCACAAATGGGCTAAAAGCAATAGTCAAAGTAGTGGGCTGAATGCGATAGTCAGATAGTCTAGATGCAACTATTACAAGGCAGGGCGCACATAGTCTAGATGTAGCTATTACAAGGTAGGGCGCACATAGGCTAATGCCGCTAGCAGAGGCAGGGCAGGCTAATACTGCTATCAAAGGCAGGGCACGTAGCAAACAATCAAACAATAAAGAGGCACTAGCCAAACTTATTAGAGGCAACACAGGCAATCAAGCACTGAGCAGTCAGTACATGTTAAATGGAGCATTAGCCAAGCTTATTCAAAGCAATTCGCAAAGATGGCAGGGCAATCAATATATGCAGGGTGGGCTAATAAGCTGATAATGCAAGTATAGGTAGCCAGTGAGGGCGCAGGTTAACATGATAACGTGGTGATCGTACGTTAGGATGCAAAGATCAAATGGATCGGTTTGCAGTATACCTGTGGCATGCAGACGTGAGCACCGGTGGTTACAATCTGGTATGGCAGGAGACGTGAAGGGGCGTGAGCCACGAGCTGAGATGGAATAGCAGGCAAGTGATCGAGTAGATTGAGTAGATAATGCTGCAGTAGGAAGACTTTGACGCGCAGAGGAAGACTGAGGTAATAGTGGACGCTAGTCACGTGGAGTTGGGAGACATTTTGATGCAGAAAGACCCAGCTGACCCAGCCAATGTGTTCATTGTGCCAGCAGGTGTCTCAAAGCCACAGAACAGGCCTATTGCCAGGCGGAGAAAGAGAGTCTGGCAGTGGTATGGGCCTGTGAATATTTCCACCTATTTCTGTACGGGAAGGCATTCACGGTAGTTACGGACCATCAAGCCCTCTTGCCGATCTATGGAGACCCGAAGGCCACGATGCCGCCCAGGATTGCGAGTTGGGGTCTAAGCCTGCAAGATTACAGGTCCGACATCCAGCATCGGCCGGGCAAGGAAGACAACCCAGCGGACTATCTGTCCCGTCACCCCACTGGCCCGGCTCGAGCCGGGCCTTCCATAGCAGATGCGTATATCAACTACGTGGTTCATCACCTACAACCTCTTCCGTAGGATGGTCCGATCTAGTCACTGCGTCAAAGCAGGATCGGGCCCTTCGTATTTTCAGACACTGCATCAAGTCAGAAAGATGGGCCCATCTAAAACAACAAGCCAAACTCGTGAGCGAGTACATTCAAGATGACATTCGGTGTCTGGACCTGGTCAAGGAGGAACCATACATTTTCGATTACCATGTCATCCTAAAGGGGTTTAAGGTGGTTATTCCGGAGGATCTAAGAGAAAAGACAGTCCGATTGGCTCGTGAAGACCACCGTGGGGGTGGTATCCACAAAGCGCCTACTGCGACAAAAGTATGTTTCCCCAAATTGGACGCCATGGTAGAAGAAATGGTAGGAGGGTGCCCGACATGTGTACAGGTGGCCCCGCCTTTGCAACCCAATTCCCTGCAGATGTCCCCACTCCCTGAACATTTGTGGGACAAACTGGCTTTCGGCATCTTTGGTCCCCTCCGCAGCGGTCCCTATGTCTTCGTGCTGATAGATGAACATTCTCAGTTTTCCGAATCGCAGCTTGTCAACAGCACGGCTGCTACATTTGCAATCCCATTGCTGGACCACATGCTGTCCACGTATGGAGTCCAAAGAGTCATAGTCAGACAATGGCCCGCCTTTCACCAGCCAGGACTTTCAGAATTTCGCAAGATAAATAGGGTTTCAGCAAAGGAAGATAACCCTGTGTTGGCCTCAAGCAAACGGAATTGTTGAGAGGTTTGTGGCAAACATCAAAAGGACTCTGCAGATAGCTACCATTCTCAACAAGCCCATTGAGCAGGCTCTCTGTCAGCTGGTGAGGGAATACCGACATAACACACATAGCACCACAGGGGTTTGCCATGCTGATCTGGTGTTTAGGAGACCCGTCAAGACAAGGCTACCGGAAGGTATGAACCTGGAACCACCCACCTTGCTAGAACAGCAAGCAAGAGACAAGGACCGGGAGGAAAGGACAAGATGAAGGACAGAGCCGATGCTCTGAGACATGCTCACAAATCTACGCTGGAGCCGGGAGATCAGCTGTTAATACGACAACCCAGAAGTTGGAATGAAGATGCCACTTTTGCACTAGGACAACTGACAGTGACGCACAGGAGAGGTACCATGATCACCACCAGTGGGGATGGACATTCATCAGTGACGCGAAATGCATCACATTTCAAGAAGGCTGTGAGCCCGCCAGGCCCTGAGTGAGAACATCCCGACAATACTCTGGATGAGAGAGGCTCAGATGAACCCTACCTGGGTGATGGGGAACCGTTTGATGAAGACGATGTTTGTGGATGGAAGTCCTCGCTACCGCCGACGCCTTGCATTCCCGTGAGGACACAGAGCTGTTGCAAGAAGCCCCACAAACTGATCGAAGAAATGGGGTGAGGAACAGTGAATGACCTATTGATTTAAAAAGGAGTGAGAGGGCATGGCCTTGCCACACCGTTGTGTGGGCTGGCCGATGTTAAGGCCATTTCCCCTAGGGAAGTGACGTTGGGGCTAGGGAGGCAGGCGGTTGGGGATCGGGAAGTTACTCAGTTATGTTCATTCCTTCAATAAAGCGAGATGTGTATTGAAGCTCTGGTGTGTCCGTGCCTCATTGGGTTGCCCCCACGTGTGAGTGGTGTGTGTATCCCTGACAGTGGATGGTCCGTGGCGGCCATCCGTGTACGCACAGACACGGCTGCAATGTGAGCAATGTCCACTTGCTGTGAGTGTGCAGAGACGGTTGGTGCCACATTTGAATGCAGACACAGTTGATATGCAAGTACTGGAAAATGGTGTGAAAGATATTGCTAGAGACACAGTTGCATTGTGAGCAGATGTCCACATGCTATATATGTGCAGATACCGTTGCTGTGGAGCAAGTGATTTGGTGGAGGTGCGACTGCTGAAATGGTTGCCTACTGACTGCAGACACGAATAGTGTATGAATGGCCAGTAAAATGGTTGGTGCCTTGACATGGCCTTACTGCTCACACGAACTTCCCTTCATGTCCTAAACCAACCCTGTCTGTCCTATTGCACTGTGAACTGTATGTATGAGGAGCGTGAGCAGAGGTGCCTGTGAATGGGCTTCAAGAGGATAAACAGAGTGGCAGTGGGTAGTAGACAGTGATTCTTGTACTCGCAGAGCACTTACTGTACGGATGATTTACCCATTCTCAACCAGGTGGCGACACCCACGCATACGAGAGCTGCCTTGCATTGGTACACCTGTGGGGGCGCAGGAAGATAGGCCATGTGTTGTTCGTGGTGTGGTTTTTGGGGGGTTTGGCAGTGGGAAATCTCAGAAGAAATATGTTTTTTTGCCCAAATTCCGACCAAATTCCACTTGTGGGTAATACATTCTGCGGTGATTCACGCAAGTCAGACCTTTGTGGATTCTCACGGGTGTCCTCTTTTCGAAAATGCATGGGGTTCCCTGTTTTCCGTGGTGGCTGCGACACCCCTGCTCCAAATCTGTAGGTTGGCTCCCCAAACACTTTGGGGGTTACCATTGGTTTAGACTTTTCCCTTTGCACCCAGGTAAGTGCACCCACACATTTGAGGTACTGTTTTTGTCGGGACACCTGGGAAATGTGGGAAGGTAGGACATGTGGTGTTGGCGGCGTGTTTCGGTAGGTGGGCAGAGTGAAATGTCTGAAAAGTGTGATTTCTTTAGTCAAATTTTGGAATTTGCCAGGGATTGTGGGTAATAAATTCTGGGGCGATTCGCGCAAGTCACACCTCTGTGGATTCCCACGGGTGTCCACTTTTCGGAAATGCATGGGGCTCCCTGTTTTCCTTGGTGGCTTCGACACTCTAGGCCCAAATGTGTCGGTTGTCCACAAGAGCAACATTTCTCAAAATCTGCTCTGCCGAAAGACTTGGGGTTATCAGTGGTTTAGCCTTTTCCCTTTGCGCCCAGGTAGGTTCACCAACACATTTGAGGTACCGTTTTCATCGGGAAACCTGTGGGAACGCAGAAAGGTAGGACATGTGTTGGCGCAGTGTTTCGGTGGGTGGGCAGAGTGAAATGTCCGAAAAGTGTGATTTCTTTAGTCAAATTTTGGATTTTGCCGGGGGTTGTGGGTGATAAATTCAGGGGCGATTCGTGCATTTCACACCACTGTGGATTCCCACGAGTGTCCTCTTTTCAGAAAAACCTGTTTTCTGTGGTGGCTTCGACACCCTAGTCCCAAATGTGTAGGTTGTCCACAAGAGCAACATTTCGCTAAATCTGCTCTGCCCAAAGACTTGGGGTTACCAGAGGTTTAGCCTTTTCCCTCTGCACCCAGGTAGGTGCACCCACACATGTGAGGTACCGTTTTTGTTGGGACACCTGTGGGAATGTGGGAAGGTACGACATTTGTTTTGTTTGTGTGGTTTTCATAACATTTCGACCCATTTGCTGCTGCCCTTGTCACACAACCCTTTCATTTCCCAAATGTGACCTATATTTAGTCACTGCTTTAGACACTATACACTTTTGTAACCTGCACAAGTCACCTACCCTTCAAAGGTCTGCCTGTGCTCTTTCAAAAAATGTATGCTTGCTCTTCCTCACCACATTTGTTTTCCTTATTTACCATGCTAAGTACGTCTGTTTAGGCCGTAAGCATACAACTCCTGTGTACCATGGCTCAGTTTTTGGCTTGCGGTATTCCTTGTTTTGTGAAAAATTACAAAAAATGGGTGCTTTCCTATAACTGGAAGAGTCGGGGGAATGTAGCGGAGAATTGTTTTTCTCAAAATTCATAGACACCATTGCCTTATCGGGCCAACCATGTCCACCATATACCTTTTTTCTGTCATTTTCCCAATATTACCCCAAACTATGGAATTCTTCCCTACATAGTTGTTGCCTGACCTGCGCAAATCACCGCTTCCGAAACTTGGAATTTTGTCTACTTTTCAGAAAGGTATGCCTTTCGGTCCTCCCATTCTGCTTTCCTACCCTTCTCTTCCATTCCGTCCATGCGTGTCCTATTGGAAAAAAAGGCCAAAATTACCTGCCTCTCACAAAACGGCTGGTAACCATATCAAAATATGTTTTTTTGGTTTCCACTCAACCTGTTCTTGAAAGCCTGGAAAATGGGGAATTTAGCACAGCAAACCATGTGTTCCTAGCACTTAAAAGGAAAAAAACCACAGGCTTCTTTGTACATCATATTATTGGCATTTTCTGAAAAAACCCAACATTTTCGCCCTTTTTGGTTATTTTCTCTCACCCTCTACAGCAAACTAGGATTACGTTACGACCGCCTACATGTGGGGAAAAAGGGGCAAAATTTGGCCGAGATATCGCATGTAACAAAAAAGTTACAAGGGATTGAATGGCGACATATCGAAATCACCAAAAAAGGGCTTGGCACTGGGGGGGGAAACCCATGGCAGTTAAGTGGTTAAGTGGTTATAGATAAATATAAGAACGTTATGCAACGCAAGTAGATTATACGAACCAAACGAGCTGCACTAAAACTTTAAAAGATGTAATGCCTAATCAAACTTGGGTTCAGAATGTACTTATCTGAGCAGAACAGTAATTTATAATGTATTGTGGTTTTCTCATATGAACAAAACAAAGATTGACATGAGCTAGAATCATGTTGCAATTGCGAGATATTGTCGTGCTTTAGCTGTCTGTCTGGGAAAATATCAAGTGAAAGGGGTGCAATTGGCTTGCCACGGGGAAGCTGTTTGGGTTTAGCTAACAGTGGTACTCTTCAGGCTCAAGAGAACACATTCCTTTCCAGTCTCTGCAGATGGATGCCCTCCACATCAGACCTTGCTTAAGATGCATTGCTGGCTGTCTCTGCCCGTAGCCCTTTACCCAGTGGATTATTATCTATGCCAACAATAGCCTATGGGCTTCATTACGACTTTGGCGGTAGCCATGCCACTATTGCCGCCAAAATCGGGTCTGGGTTCCCTGAATGGGGAATTACCGGGCCATTCTGAGTTTGGAGGGCCCGGTAATTCCTCCCTCCAGGAACCCGCGCCTGGACCTTCCTCATTCCCATTTGAGCCCCCGTAGGGCTCAATGGGAATGGGAGAGAGAGCAAACAACGGGCCGATTACGAGCGGCCCGTTGTTTGCTCCCTCTTCCCCTCGCGGTACCCGGTAAGGACGCCTGGTTTGACCAGGCGTTACTTACCGGGTCCCGCAAGGGGAGCTTGTAATGAGGCGGAACGGGTTTAACGGATCCGCCTCCTTTAGCGGAGCCCGTTAACCCATTCCGCCTCAGTCGTAATGTTTTCAAGTCTAATTAAATCTGCCCCCCCATCCCCCCGCCCCCAGACTCCCCAGCCCCCAGCCACCTATTCAATGGTGCTGCTGGAACATTTCAAACTGACCTTGTTTGGTAGTGTATAGCAATACAGAGCGATCCCAGTATGACACCTGCCCCGGAACTGAAATCTACAATCTCTGCAATTACACGTAGCTTCACATCACTAACTGGCAGGTTACAATCTGCTGCTAGCTGAGCTCCAGTTCTCTAGCACTATTCTTGAAACCTCGTTTGCAGCTAGTGATAAATACTTAATAAAGACGTGCATAGTTAATGTCCGAAGGATCGATGATGATGGCTGAACACTCGCAAATAGCACTTGGATTGTGTCTCTTGAGGACGTATTGCAACATGCATTCATTAATGGAAGAGTGGTGGGTGGTGTGTGACTTACGAAAGTAGTGTGAACATCGTCATTCACATGAAATAGTACTTAAACGTGGTCGAAAGTTAGTTATCAAAATGCTTCTCACATCTGCGCTTTGAAAGAAAACATTGCCTGCTCCAGGTGCTGTGATCATATAAGAAAGGGGGAATTATCTTCTGGGAGCTTTCTCATCAGTCTGTGGTGGAGAAATCCAGAGCAGGCTGTTCCCGTAAGCATGCTTCCACGATTGAATGCAGGTCTGAAATGGAAGAGATCATCACTTATTTACGAGCAGTTTTCCTCATCGGCTTTACCATTCATCGGGTCCCTCTGCTTTACCGTAATGGCACTTAAAGGAACTAACTGTGTGTTCTACCTTGCTGAACTTTGCGCCTGGGGCAGAGGGCGTGGTGCCAGGGTTCAAGTGGGAAAGCGCAGCACAAGCTCTACTCTTCGAGGTTAAAAGAAGCAGGCACCTATGTGATGTATGTTTTTAGCGTGAGCATTGAATGTGTAATGGATGGACACGAGTCTTGGCACTCATATGGGACCAGGGCGATGTTTCAAACCTTCTATATTACGGCTGCAGGTGCCTGTCCCGGGACACCCTTGTTCAGCAGCAATGATTGCACCAAGGTATCCCTGCTGACCAGCCTCCTGCCACTGCCCTGTAGCCGCAATCGCCTTGCCAGTTATCAGAGTCGTTGCTGGGGGGTGGGAGGGGGGCGCTAAGGGGGCTATAGCCTCTGTTCTTTTGGTTGTAGCCCCGATAGAATCTCAGGAGCTAAAACCAAAAGGCTAGCTAGCCCCCAGTCCCGACAGTTCCAACATCAGCATAGCCCTGGGTCTTTTCCAGAGCTAGCAACACCCCTGCCAGTTATGCCAAGATTACTAATTCATGTGGCCTGTATGCAAAATTGGTTCTACGGTGTTTCTTCGTGGCAAGTTACTCGATACAGATTTGTTCACATTTTTTTAATAACACATTTCCTCTCAAATAAAATGCCGGAGGGAGACCCCCTAAACCCCCCCGCCCCCGCCCCTGCAACCTTCCAGGTCCCCTCACGTAATTAAATACATAAACCCACCTAACGCGTCTGGTGAGTATGCAGTTCTCTGCGCATATGGTTGTGAACATGTGCATAACACAATTGGGCTAATTGGGCTTGACCCCACACTCCTCACGTTGAAATTCTGGGCCCAAGCTCAGATCCTCCAGAGCGTTCATGAGCAGCGTCGATATTCACTACCCGGACAGGACCTTAAGAAGGGCCCGGCAATCACCTTTTAATACATTTTTCTTTCAACACTAGCGCTTTTCGTTATCTTAGTGTTTAGGCAATTGGAAATGTAATGGGTACATTTCCATCTAAAAGCCCACACAGTTTCAATAACCTGGGCATTTGTCCATTACTATGCCAACATACATCACCCTTGCTCATTCCTCTTGGCCCCTTTCTTTTCCCAACCAGTAAGGTGCAGAATGAGACATGTCTTCTTTTTGGCATAAAAAGGCAGCAGAATCATTTTCACACATTTTTAAAAAAACACAGCAAACAATTGTAAAAATAGTCCCGAAGGTGCAGCGACTGCTCCGTGTCCAAAACATGCTTCCCCCTTTTCCCAACAAAGTCCACAGTAGGCACAACTCCCCCAACCCTTCATGTCTGAGACCCGCCTGCCCCTGCAGGAGTTGCTGGGCTGAGAGAGTGCCGTTTATTCAGGGGAAGCTGAGCCCTCATTGCTACCACCAGACGCCCCCGCCGCTTAGTCTGCCAAGAGGCGCTGGTCCGAGAAGAGCGAAGACCCTTCTGGCTTTCCCATGGCTCATTTAGAGTCTGTCTCTTGTCACTGGTCGCCAAAACACTGTCACGCCGAAGGTGGGCTATCGGCCACCGCGGCTCCCCCCCTTCCTACTTCATAGTTCAAGGAGCTTTGTGCAAACATTCCAAAAAAACAGATCCCTCCCAGAAGGAGACAAATTTACTCCATCCTTCAATACTCCGGGGATTTCAAATTGATCAAGTTGTGCCTGATCTGGGGAAAACCTCTGCCCCTGCAGAATTTTGCCATTGTGCAATTTAACTTCCTTCTTGACTTCTCCACACCGGAGTGACTCTCAGCGCCCCTCCATTCCTGCCTTGGAATGATTTCTGACCACAAAATATCAGTCTCCCCCAGCTGTGATGACAACTCCTGTAAAGAAAACATAATCTCCCGCATCAGGGCCCCCCCTCCCCAAGCTCGTCAAATCATTGTCCCCAAGGTGTATGATCAAGAGATCCGGCTTTTGCTGCTTACCCAGCAATTTGCGGATGTGCCCATGCAGCTGGGCCCAGCTCATCTTGGGCAGCCCATGCCACCAAATCCGGTACTCGACAGCGGTCCGTTCCTCCTGCTCTGCCGTCCAGCTCCCCCTGGCCCTTGACACAAAGGAATGCCCAACTACCCAGACGGACTGCCGCCTCCTCTGTGTTGCTGCTACTAGGAAGGAGATGAGAAGGAAGCTGTTAACGCTACATTTTTTCAGGCCTGATGTATCTCCTGAAACACCCAGACTTCCATCCCCCTATTTGCTTGATTGCCTCTGGACCCAGGCCCATTTCTGCTGCTGATGTAGCTGCCCCTATCCTAAAGGAATGAGTCCCAAACACCCCCTCAGTTACCCCAATCTTCTCTAGTGTCATGTCCATGACCCTCCTGAATTGGAAACAGCTCAAGGTCGACCCATCACTGTGCAAGAGAAGAGGGGGCCCTCACCCGTAGGCAGTCTCTGCCGGAGATAAGCAGAAATGCACCCTACCGGGCACACCGGGCTCCCTTGCGTGTTGAGGAGTGTAACTGTCCTCCCTTTCACCTTCTGATTGTTCTTGGATCTTCTCAGCAAAATGCTTAACCGACCCTCTGCTAAGTGAACGCCTCCCAGCCTTAAAAACCCAGAGCCCCTGCCATCCCTATTCTCCGGCACCAGCTCACTCACTCTAAATGCCCCAAAGAAAGCTAATGTGAAGGCCACTGTGAACAAAACCCTTTCAGACTCATTGTGGCAACCCCCCCTAAGCATTCAATCAGACTGTGTAATTTTACAACATCAATGGCCTGCCTTGCATCTGGCTTCCTCTCATCCTGCTTGGCCCAACCTCTCATTGCCATCACAATGTAATACTTTTTCGTGGGGTCTGCTTTGTCCCCCAACTTGCAATGGTGGGCTATTGCCGCCAAGTGATAGGCCATCCAAGATTTGGTTTTCCCAGACCGCCAACACCATCCCACAAAGGCCCGTACTGGCAAATCCCTCTGCCTTTCTGTCAACACCTCGTTCTGGAAGGACAAGAACCGCTCCCAGCACACCTTGTATCTTCTCGCTGTACCAGGTGCTAGAGCGGTATGGATTAAGGAACTCGGATCCCCCAATCATGCCCCACCACTGTGCCTTGAATGGGGTCATCATCCTGCTTGCTTCCGGTCAGCTCCACCGAAACTTCTCCCACTGTAAACGAGAGAGAGTCAGCGGCCACGTTTTTCACCCCTGAAATATGCCGTGCCCTCACTTTGGTGTTCAATGTCAGCAAGCATTTTTGTGAGCTCTCTAAGCAGTTTCAGAACCCTGGAATTGCTGGACGTCCCCTGATTGATGATCTGGACCACTGCCAAGTTGTCTGACCAGAGCAACACCTTTTTGTTCCTTAACTGCCTGCCCCACATCTTAAATGCCACCACGACGGGGAACAGCTCTAGCAGAGTGATGTCCCTAATAATCCCCTCACAATGCCATGCTGCCGGCCAAGCCTGGCCACACCAATTGCTCCCCAGAATGGCCCCGAATCCATGGGAACCTGAGGAGTCAGTGAATAGTTTGAGCCCCTTGCTGCTGGCCAACTCCTCTCTCCATAGCAACACACCATTAAAGTCATCCAGAAAACCGTCCCACATTCTGAGATCTTCTTTTACCTCAGACCCTAGTCTGACATGCAGTGATGCATGCTGTAAACCCACCGTTTTAAGCTCAATGCTCCTAGCGAACACCTTACCAGCTGGGATGACCAATTGAGGTTACCCACCAATGATTGAAGCTCCCTCAGTGTAGCCTTGCACCTGCCCCTCAAAACCTTGATTGTTTCCTTCAATTTCAGCACTTTATCACTGGGCAGACTGCACTCCCCTGTGACTGAATCAATCTCGATCCCCATAAATGTCAGTTTTGTGACCAGGCCCACTGTCTTCCCCCTGGCTAGCGGGACCCCCATTTCATCCATCTATCCCTGGAATGAGTTCATGAGCAACCTGCGCTCCCCGTCCCCTCTTTCCCGATAAACAAGAAATCATCGAGGTAGTGCAGGACCACACCCTCCATCCCCCGCTTGAGCCCTCTGCTTCAATGCAAATTCCAGAAAGGTGCTGAATTTTTCAGATTATGCAAACGAAATAGCACAACCCATTGGCAAACATTTGTCATAGAAGTAATCATCTTGCACCTTGAAGCCCAGCAAATGGTTACTCTCCTTGTGGATTGGTAATAACCTGAAGGCGGACTCTATGCAAGCCTTCCCCATAAGAGCGCCTCTCCCTGCGGATCTCACCATCTCTACTGCATCATCCAATGATGCATAGTGCACCCTGCACAGCTCTTCAGATATGCCATCATTTACAGATTCCCCCACAGGGAAGGAAAGGTGCTGGATTAACCAGTACTGCTCCTCCTCCTCCTTTGGAACCAGACCCAATGGTGATAATACAAAATTCTCCAGAGGTGGGGAGGTGAAAGGGCCCGCAACCCTGCAGAGTTTGATTTCCTTTTAACCTTTTTGTGTCAACCCTTCCGGCATCCCCAATGCTGACTTCAAATTGTTGGATTCCCTGCCAACCTTAGCCTCAGAGAAGGGAATCCTGAACCCCCACCTGAAACCTTCCCGGAGAATTTTTCCATCTATACTGTTGTGGTACACATTTAGAAAAGGAATCAGTGCCTGCTGTTCAACTGGTCCGGGTAAATGGCTTTTAATCACGTGTTGCTTTATCCTTAGGTTTAGCACTGCTTCGCTGCTTCCCTTCACCTGACGAGGAGCTGCATTCCCATGAGCTTTTGCCCTTTAAGTGCTTGAATCTACAAGCTTTGCCGAAGGGACAGTACCCCTCCGCAAATTTCCATCAATCTGCCTGCTCCTCCAGGTAGCTGGAACGGCTGTTCCAGGAGGAGTGCCTGCGAAAGGACCTCCTACCCCGATGTGAGTAAGACCCTCTGCCTTTTCAGTATTGTGGCTTTTCCCCTTGGGCCTTGTCCCCCGACTCTCTGGCAGGTACCATCTTGTCTATGTACCCACTGATATCCACCTCATCCCAGGAAATTGCGGGCCAGACCTGCATCTTAAGCCTGAAGCCCCTGTCTTAATTTAGCCAGGCGTTAGTGCCCTATTTCAAATACAGGTTGTGAATGTACTACTCGTATGCAGTCATTGCCGCTGCATCCTGCGGGAATCGCTCAATCATGATGGACGTATACATCCTAAAGGCCCTCAGCCAATTGTGGATAGTAGCCTCTACCTTTGGTCTCTCCCTGTCCTTCTTTTCCTTCTCTTTTTCAGTTACCTCCCTTAACCCTTCACCCTCAGGTTCCATTCCAACCAAATCCAGGATTTCCAGAAATTCTTTTTGCCACACCCTATCCTTATAGGCCCTTGGTATGTGCCAAACCAAGGAGTTCCCTGCGACTCTTGTGGGAGCAAAGCACAGTATCGGCCTTCCGTACTGTGACATTGCCCAATACTCCACCCTGCACCTGGTTGACTGTTGGAGCCAGCTGAGCCCCCTGGATGTCCCTGCCCAAAGAGGAGACCAGAGGCACTGCAACACCATGCCCCCACCCTGCAGGCCCTTGAACCTGAGATCCTTCTGGTGATGAACCAACCTGAGGCAAATGCCCAACCCCTACAGCCGGGCCTGCGATGGGCAATGCAAAGGCTTAATTTAACCCGTAACCCAAGCCTCTCAACCCCGAATTCTCCCCCTGATGGTGGGCGCCTCAGCATTTCTTCCTAACTGGTTAAATGCATTCACATTACCACTTAACAATTGGCCATTGCCACCATTCCCCCATGCTTGCATACACTGCATGAACATACCTTTTACCACCTCCAAGGATGTGGGTCCCTCTGCTGCTACTGCTGAGTTGGCTACAGGAGTGCTGGGTGCACTGCCATGGTTCCTTGGAGCCTCAGCAGGTACGGGCGCCGTACAGGCTACAGGCTCCTGCGCCCTCCCCCTTCCTTTTGCGCTAGCCGATCTGCGCTTCTTGGCCGCTTCCACCTGCTGCTTGCTGGCCTTGGCCTTTTCAGTCATGACCCGCTTCCTCTTAGCTACTGGCTCTTCCTCCTCGCTCTGCCCGTCCTCTTCCTCCTCACCTTCCTGCAAGGCCTGAATCCCCTGCAAGGCCTCGTCATTGCCAGTGGTCTGAAACAGCAGTGGTGACTCGGCCCTCTGGCTGTGCCCAGCTGCCTCAGCCCCAAAATGAGAGGCTATCAGATTCATCCATTTAGGCCCATGCTTGGCCGTCGCCATCCTAGCCTAGGACAAGAAGGCCTCCACGTCCTTCTCTGGGCAGCAAAACCCTGTGGCGCCCTGACCCTGAGAGGCCATCTCCGTTGATGTATGCTCTTTTTTGTGCAAAGAAGCCTCATTATATGACCCAGGCACATGCACTGCCGATGCAGCAGCCTTGCAGGCAAATCCTTGTTTGCAGCCCTCTTCAGTCTCAGTCTCTCTGCTGCTTGTACTACAGGCTGACTCAGTCTGCTTAGGCTTAGGCCGTTCTTTTCCCATAAACAATAAACTTTCACCCTGGCAGCCCAGCATGTAAAATGCAGTCCTTAATTAGCCTAGCAGCTCGTCCCCCGCTCCTTCTTCCATTTGAAAAGTTTGAAAAGTGGCAAATTGCTTGTGAAATCGCCCCTCCCCAACTCTAAATTGTTTGTTTTGGCCCGAAGCGGCCTGACTACTTCCCAAAACCTCCAATGCACTTGGCACGATGTCCGCCCGTTGCTTTCTTTGCTGCGTTACATCAGCCCCGGAGGCCCGGCTGCAGCACACGCCAAAATCCTGTATTGCTCTTTCGAGCAAACTGACGCTCTTTTCTTTTAAATATTTTCACCCGTGGCAGCCCGGGGAGGCACTGTCCGCACGAGTTATTCCGAGCGACGCTGCCACTCGTCTCCTTGAAATAATTTCACCCTTGGCAGCCCATGGAGGTAATGTCCGCCTACCTTCCGTCTGTTCGCTCCCCGACGGTCCACCCGCATGGACTGCTCCGTCATCTCCAGGGGCTTTCTCCTTCTCCTGATGCTGCTCCTTCATCGCCCAGATTGACGAAGACACTGGTTGCCTCTCAACCACCTACTCCTTCGGAGTCGCTAGTTGCCTTCGGCTGCACCACCTCGGATTCTGCTTGCTGCGTGGTCCCCTTCTTTTCCTGGCACTTCTTCCTGCCTCGGCTGCAACCAAGGACACATGCATCGCTGCTCTTGTTATGAGGCATGTGAATCAATCAGTTTCTGGGACTCTGCTTCATCCTCTCCTCGCTACGATAGGTGCTGGATACCATCAACTCGAAAATCCTATTCAAAACGAAAAATCTTTTTCTGCTGAGGGCTGGATGTTTCCTGCAGCAGGACGTCCGCTGCTTATATGGGGCTTGGCCCGCCCCCTTCCTTTGTTGCCCTTCACAGGCTTTCCAAGTGCTTTGGCGCGCTTCATGTTATCCCTTGCCCTTACTGAGGGAGGAGGGAGTAGGACCCTGCCCGGGTTATCGGGGTGCCTCCTCCATTTTGTTCTTTCTTTTGTCATCACCTTCATTACTTTCTACATCTGTAACTGCTTTCAAAACAATGGTGCACATCCGGTTTCAAAGAAAGTCCAGTTGTTCTGGCGAGATAAAACCTGTGTATTCCAAACATGCCGGCTATGTGGCCTTCACCCAGTTCCCCTGCGCGTGCCAAAAGTGGTTAGCACCTCTTACAGTGCATGGTCCGCTATCAGCCTTTATTTAAGCTTTGCCATGCGCTAGTAGTCCATGGGATATCCCTCAACTAGAGTCTGCTAAAATTTAAAGACAAATATTAAACACATGGGCCAATAGCATACAGGTGTGGTGAAGGGAACACCTCTCACAGTATTAATTTGTCCTCCCTGCACCCTATCAGATAACCAAGGTGACACTTATGTAATGAAGAAAAAAACACAGGGAAGGAGGCTGCTATTGCAGAAAGACAGGGGTAGACTGGGAACCAAAAGAGACCATGGAAATAATGTTCAAAGTGGCCCCATATTACACATTTTCTGCAATCCCAACCCTTTTCCAATGAGACCATTTGCAAATAGAATAGGTTGCCACACAAAAGAGGCCCATGGTGCAAAGGCCTATGAAGGAAATCTCCAGAGTTTCCTATAGGCCAGTTCATCCCTTGCAACAATGGGGCACGAGCAGGGCTTAACCTCTGATATAGGGACCTCTCCTCCACCACAGTGAATGTTCCTCTCCCCCTGTGTGACGATACCAGTGCCCTTTTCTGCCTCCTGTTTACTTGCTTATCTCTCCCCCAATGCGCCTGTCTGCCTTTGCTCGGCCCGTTGGTATACTCGATCCGTGTGCATTCTCCTCTGCAATTATCCTCACTTATCATGGCTGCCTGATCAATCCTCTGCTCCCCACTCTCACACTGTGCCATTCGTCTTTGTCCCAATTCATATCCCTGTCCTTGCCTACTCCTCGCCGGCACCATAACCTTGGTTCTTCTTTTCCTGTGCTTTCCTCCTGGCTGTCAACACCTACTTCAGTGCCTGCTCTGTGGTCTGGCATCCCTTACATTTTCTCTATCTCCCAGACATGGCCTCCTATTCCACCCAACTTCGTAGTCCACCGATCTCCTGTCTGTCTCATTCACTGCTATCCAGCCACCCACATTACCAGCCTTGCACCATTGCAATCAGTGGCAGACAGCCAGCACACAGGTTAGTGCTGCTTTACTTTGGACAGATTTAATGGCTCTTACTTAGATTTCTTTTTATCCTCTCAATTTTTTGGCCAAGTGCCCAGTGTTTGACAATGTCACAGTGACATTTTAGCCCACTTTGGCTAGGCTGGATGAAAAGTTATTTCACCCTTGTTAAGCACCCTATGGTTTGCCTCAGGTACTTAACCTGGGATCTGGCTGATAACACCCATTGGAGGTTGGGAGCCTGTCAGCATCCGTAAAACATTGACTGTCAATAAACTCTATTATTGACCTCCTTGCACACATTTTGACTACAGCAGCAGCCTAACAACCAACATTAAATACACTGTTTTGTTTAAGTTTACCACAAAGTGCTAATAGCCTTATCACCTAGGATAATGCCCTTGCCCAAATTATTGCCCTCTGCTATGCTTATGGAAATAACTTGGTGTTGGGCATTAACCCACAGTAAAAACACCTCCCCTGGTCTACAGGGCTTATAGGGGAAGTGCGCTCAAAAATGTTATTCTCTATATCGTTCGGGCATGTTTTTCTAAGCATACTGTAATCGATCTTAGTTTTTTCCTATGCATCTTACCTTAGTTTTCCTCACTTTTACACATGCGAAAACACCTCATTTGGGGCAGCCATCTTGTGCTAATCTTATCCATTGAGGCATCGCATTAACTTCAAGGGCGCACACGGCAAGAATACAGATCTCCCGCCCCTGAAGCTGACATCACTAGACTCGTACGGCCCTTTGCACAACACCAATGCACGTCTCATGTCAACGTTCTCTGTGCGCAAGCTATTGACGTATCTCCATGGAAATGACAGGACGCCTTTTTCCTCAATAAGTATAAACAGTCCTCTTCTCATCAGACAACATCAGAGTTGCTTTTTCAATCGTTTTGCTGTATTTTTTTTTTGATAGCCTGTGACTCGTTTATGCTCTGTTTGGCTATCTTCGTAGTACGAAGCCCCTGTGAACAGATACTTACACTGGCAGACTGATTTCAATCGTTAATTGTGTTTTATATCAAATGTTTTCACAAAATGGCAACAATACAGTACAAGCCAGAGTATTCCAAGAAGGAAGTGATTGAAAGAGAAAGATGCGGAAACGAGGGTGAATCGAAGGATAGTTGGGAAGATGAATCACCGGATCATGAGCCTGAGCCTAGTCGCATGGAAGACGTTTCCATCTAGTATACCAACAATCTTTGCTAGGTCATACCAACCGAGGTGGAGAACTGCTGCTGCCAAGAAAACTCTGGATGCTTGGCCTACATATCAGAAGAAAACACACCACCACTATGCGTTACCGAGCTGCATGACTTCACGGCAGCCTGCCTCACAAGGTCCATGTTGAGGATTACAATGATGCTTATGCACGAATTTCACGTAACAGTTCGCCCACGAAATTCAAGTGTGTGTACTCTAGATGTGATGTCATTTTGACCACTGAGACGACTAACATTTCATGTTTGTCTCCTACATTGTCGTAACTTTGATCGATCACTGACAAATTAATTTAGTCTGCAAATTGAATATATTTCTCTTGCTTTTTGCAAATCAGAGTGTTCATCGCTTATGTGTCTTTCACTTTCAACTAAAAAACAATATTTCTCTGTGGCCCAAACCGTTATCGGTTGAATGGGTGTTTACTTTTTTAATGTGTCGAGACTTCAAAGCCCAACATCCTTTATCCATGAAGTAACTTTTTATTTTAAGTTAGGATGAATTTTCAAGTAAGGGTGGTACACTTATGAGGTTAATTCAGTTACACTATGTATGTTTCTCTTCCACAGGTGGTACAGGCTGGTGGCCTACCGTTCGTGTACATGGTGGCTTTAGGGGAGGCTTGGATTCCGCATTCGATGAGTAATACCCGCCTGTGTCATTGGAGCCATTACTGCCAAATTCCCCAGTGTCAGCGGACAGTACAGGGGATTTTCACACAATGTGCTGTAACCTCAAGAATACAATTATTAGTTTGCTTGTGCCATCAACATTACCAACTAAATCAAATACAAATGAGCATATACAAATAGTTGTTTCAATTTTTCTGTGAATCAAGAACACGCTCACTCGTCTATAAGGGACATGAGAGAATGGTTGGTGCCCTTTTAAGCTCACCTCATCTGCAACAATCCATCCCCCCTTCATTATAACCCACTCCAGTACTGGGTGGGTGGGAACGGCCAAGGTGCCAAACACCACATGTACAACGCAAATGGATCCTCCAGACTCCCCTCTTCAAGACCCGGCCCCTGCAATCCAAATACGTTTGTGTCCCTTCAGCAGTGTCGGGGCTTTTGCGGTTGCCTCATGCCCATCCATCCCCCCTCCAGTATCAATGGCAGTTCGCACCTGTGGCCATGTGCTCTCAAGAGGGCAGGGTGGCTGGGTATGGCAGATGTGAAATGTTGCCATCGAGGCTCAGTGGATGTCAACAAACACGTCACACATTCACATACACGCCCACTTTTGTAACCCTTTTTAAACACCTTGACATTAAACAGGAGAACATCTCTGAGATCTACGGGGTATCTCGTCATCATGCTACCTGTTCCCCGGATCCCTGTTCCACAGCTACTTTTTCCCCTGCTTGCTGAATCTGCTCATTTGTTCATCCAGTTAAGGGTAGCTCACCTATTTAGTTGTCTATATTCATTGATCGCTGATCTCCAAGTTTCTATCTATTTCCACCTAATGTACCCAGTATTGTAATGTTCATTTATCTCAAAGACTTCACCATTGTCCAATGTTTCAAGTATTTTGATCTCGTTAAATAGAACATTGCAACACTGTGTTTTGTAATAGAATGGACTCTTTAGTGGTCGATGTTTGCAAGCATGTTTTCTTTTGATGCTTGAATGTTCAATCAATGGACAAGTAGCACTTTACGATGTGCGGTATATCAATCTATTCGGTAAGAAAAGTTATCACCTTCTTCATTCGACTAGGTAGCACAGGTTTTCTTTCTTGAACTAAAACAAATATTACAGACAACGCAGTGTTATAATTCCTTCAACAAAATGCATAAAGTATAATTTATTATTGCATTTATATTTTTTTTGTACAAGTCTTACAGATTTTTCAGGAAGACCTTCATGTACCGTTTAAGGTTGCATTTCTGTGAGCCATGCCAAAAATCTGGGCACAGTCCTGCATACATTCCTGAAGGATATTGATTTAATAAGAAGAGGGATTATAAATTGCGGTTTTCCAGTAGAAGATTCTATAGATTTTTTAAATGTTTTACTTTACTATACTACATCTGTCCCCGCTCTCAGGAGCCTCTAATAAATCAGTGAATTGTGACCACTAGTTACAATGCCATATTGCCTTTTAAAAGTCACATAATGATTTTGAAATATGTTGCTTGACATATCCCTGTTTTTCTTTGAGCACACTGATTGAACACAGACCCTCACAAGTGATGAAACCACTGACACGTCTAGTATCCTAATGGTGAGCCCTACCGACATGCATAAATGAATATTTTCGATTGTACCATCTGCCCACATATCTAATACTATTTAAACTTTTCCCTTGTACTACTTTCTGACAATGTGCTGTAAATGAAGGATCAAGAATCTGCATCAATTACTTTTCCGGAGTCAACCTCAAGCTCACTCACCTATCAAGTAATTATATCGAACCTGTCCTTTACGAGAATGTGTTATGCTTAGAATTTTAAAAAAAATTGAAAATGTGTATGTATAGTATCGGTTATTTACACTAAGTGGCATGTATGGGTGTCTCTATATGTACCATTGTCTCCATCTCATTGTTTCAGTTCCATTTCAATGTTTTCATCAGTATTAAAACAAGTACTGTGTTATAGGGGGATGCTGGAACTCCGACTACAATCACTTCCTCCTTTACAACAGGTCCAGAGTATAAGGTATGCATACTTAAAGTTCCCGTGCAAGAATGACAGTAATACCTACAAAGGATATTATTTGAGACTGAAATGCATGTAACCTTGCACTGTTTCAAACGTTTCTAATTTTGGTTCAAACGTTACACTTGATATGATATGACAGGTTATTTATAACAAGCTTAATACCCAGAGGTTTCTAAGCACGGACCCAAGGATCAAACCAGTGTTGCTCTGTCGTCTTGGTTCCAAGGCGAGCACGTTGCCGCTGAGCTATCCTCCTTCCTCTCTAATGCAGAATAGATTAAAAAAAATATTGCAAAGCAAACTACTTTTGAAGGCGACATTACAATCCGTATGTTTTGCATGGTGATCTCAGATCAAGTACATGTGTCATCTCGGAAGGTTATCAGGTGAAATCTGAAATATATATTATGACCAAATCACGTATACTGTTTTCGCGGATATGGTTATACAAATGTTCTATTTGTGTTGCAACAACAAACCATATAGTTTATGGTTCTTAATCATTTCATACTACTTTGTGTGTAAGCGCTCTTTGCGATGAAAGATTTTAGTTTCCAGTATGACTGACATTTTTTTTAATGAACATTATATTCAAGGAATGTACCCAAGGTGTGGAATTAGAAGAGGAGACATGAACCAGAGGTGAACATAACCTAATATTGAATACAATTGGACATCACATTGCATTTTGAATAGATTTTATTGTTGTAATTGTTTCAAGTCACTCAAGTTGGTTCTGTTTGTAGATTTGTACATATGTCTGTTTCTATACAAATGAAATTTGCTTTATTTAAAGCTTATGAAAAAACAATTTTTTTCAGCTTTTTGGTGCGCTGGGCAAAGAGAAGCCCACAGTTTCTAAGAAAATTAAGAAAACAAGGGCAAAGAATGAACAAGTTTGACTGTGTAGAATTTTGTAAGCAGATGTTTCATTCATATTCGATTTTTAGTTTTAAAATGGTACCTGCTGTATGTGTGCTATACATTGAGCATGTTTTTCTGCACATCTATTAGAGGCCCAGAAGGAAGAAAAGTATAAAGACCCAGACAACAAATTAAACCAAAGATGTCGCTTGCTAAACAGATTTGACAATGGAGCAACTACTATTTGAGGGTCAGTGTGATACAGTCAATAGGCAGACTCGTGATGCATATGTCCAGTGGCCTGAAAAGGAATGGAATCCAACCAGCGAACCGTACAAAGTGTCGATGGACCATTGCTACTATGTGCCAACTTGACAAGATGAAATGGAAGAAAATGAAGATGCATTGCAATTGCTCACAGAACCCTTGACACAATCTACACCCTCTAAAAATGTTCCACCCAAGAAACATTCAATGTTAACTGTTTCTCCAATGTTCAAATATCACAGCCTGAACTACCAGAGGCTGAAGCTCCAACGCAATTGAGTAGGAATTAGCTCAAGATCTCAACTTTAATTTGCTTCGTTTTGGTGATTTGTCCACCACTGTCGAGTCACAAAACACATTCCTGCCGGACGATTAGCTTGTGAAGAAGCAAAAATACATTGCATTCGACATCTGCCTGCTAGAGATTGTACGAATGCTGAAATGTGTCCATACATTAAAAGGGAACATATGCGGGAAGCCATTGGTGAATGTGTCTCGTGTATTACAAGGCACTAGCCTGAAAATCCATGCTAGGTGTGTCAACCACCATAATACATTTTCATGGTCCGCTCAACTGATCCTGGGCAAAGTGCTTGCTGGAAATCTGCTATGTTCAGCAGCTTTACTTTTCACCGAGTTGACTTTTGGTAAGATTTCCAGCTTCTGTCAATTTGTCAGAGTTGAGTTACTGGCTAAAACCCAGTACTACAAATTTCACTGGGAATGCTTATTCCCCGCAATTAGTCAAGCCTGGAAAATTGAAAGGATGTCAATGAAAGGTACATTCTCTGGCAAACGTTTCAGGCTAGCTGGCGGCGGACAGTGTGACATTCCCGGATTTTCCACAAAGTACTGCACATGCCACTTTCAAGACATGGAAAAATAAAGTGTGAGTTCAGTGATCATGCAGGTGTCTGAATGTACATCTTCTGTGGCCATGGAGAAACATGGTTTCATCAAATCCGTTCAACATATTAAATCCAGGGGAATGCAAATAGACCTGATAGCCACTGACAGGCACGTTTCATTAGCCAAGGCCATGCAAGAGCATTTTCCACGCATTCTGCATCAATTTGATGTATGGCACGTTGCCAAATCAGTCAATAAAAAAATTACAGCTGTTGGTAAAAAAAAGGGTGCAGAAAATATTTTAAAGTGGTGTCAGTCTATCAGCATCCATCTTTGGTGAAGCTCCAATACTTCTGATGGATCTGTAGAAATTCTACTCGAAAAATGGCGTTTATTGATGCACCATTGTTCCAACGTACACACATCAACACGAATGTGCACATGGAGCTTTATTGAAGGAGCAGGAACACAAGAAGAATGGTTAGTGCCATGTTCCCCTCCACACAAAGCACTTGAGAAGATTGTTGTTAGAAAAGATTTCATATTGTATGTAATTTTCCCTCCATGTGTCAACCCCCAAACATGTTGCTGCTGTTTAGACACCATTGATTGACTTTGCCAGAGAAGCACAGCCTTCTGCTGCACCCCTCTGGGATTTCGCTCACTTTTTATGGGGAAACTGACATGCCCTTAAGACAGTCAGTACTCGGAGACTTTGTTTCCCTTAGTCCTTTCCTCATGTTGCAGCTTTTGTGCAACATGTAACACGTGTGCAATATATCTTACCATACAGCACACTTGGGTCTCTAGTCATTTCCAAAGGCCCTAGAAACTCTCACTGGACTTTTTATGAACTGTGCAGATGTGTCAGGGACAGGACTGGTGGCAGCTATCGTTTCACATTATTTTTAACCCTTTCTTGCCATGTTAACCGTCTTAACTGCGTTTGGCACAAATAGGTGGCCTGGCTTCACAATGGGCATGCCACGAGGTTCTTTGCCCTGTCCTTTGGCCATCTTGTCCCTTCACCTTCCCCAGGTCGAGTCGACCCAGGTCAGTCCTTATTTGGTCATGCACTTTCCCACGAATCCCAATGCTTTCGCAGGCTTCTGCATGCCTTGTGTGTGTGCCTCCAGGATGTGGGCTGGGATGTCTGATCCCAATACACATCCTGTGTGCCAGAGATTCTGGAATGCCCTGAATGCCTGGGACCACTGTGGTCCGTGATTGGCCCACGTATGGAGTGAGTGTTTGTGAGCAGATCCCCCATTGGGGCCTCTCAGTTTTGGCGCAAAGGGAACTTTGGATAAGAGGAGGCTGAAAACACCACTACCATGTCGATCTCCTGAGTTTACACCGAACAAAGGATAGGAGCCAAGTATCCTACAACATGAAGCCAAGTCGAGGAACCACTGGTGACCCTCTGGAAGGTTTGGCACCCTGAGCCCACTGTCGTCCAGTGGGACCCCTCTGCATCTGGTCATCCTAGAAGGTCTGCGAAGATGCTTCGACCCATTGGAATACTGGGACCAACTATTCTCGGAACCTTCACCAAACCCTGCAAGTAAGCTTTCTCGGAAGTGTCCCTGGGCCAACCATTGGGCTGACCAGTTTACGCAGGACCTTTGCTCTGTCACTGCCTCTGTTTCGATTAGGCCCTCAAAACTTGGTATACTGCTAGCTCTGTGTCCACGGCACCCTCACACCGAATTTCGCACACTTGTCATTGCCAGGTCTGAAGTGAGACGAGTGTGCCAGGACCAGAGTAAACGCGGTTACTGTGTTGCCCTGCCTTGGCAACGACCTGTGCAAGTTCACTACATTTGTGACCCTCTTGACCCTGAAGCCTGCTGCAGTGAAACTGGGCCGATTCCTCCACCCGCAGCATAGAAATCGCCACTGTCCCATTTGGGAATCATCGCTGTATTTTGGGAACTGCAATGTGCTGAGGCGTCCTTTTTGCCGCATTCGAACCTACCAGCGAAGTGGACTGTACTGGTGAAGTTTGGGTCTGCCTGCGTCGGGGACCGGTGAGTAGTTCTTACCTCAACCGGTGGCCCCTAGCGCAGGAGCCCATTTTTATGCACAAGTTGCCCCTGAGGGCCCCTTTCCTCTCCACAGCTATTGCGAAATACTGACTCTATCCCGCACTCTCAAACTGCCTCTGCCCTCAAGTGGAGGTCCTGCTTGAATAGTGGGAACTTGTTCTGCATGGCCTCATCCACGTTCCTGAGCTGCTAGAGACCCCTGAAGAGACCCTATCTGGCCCATTGGCTCCAGCGTGTGCATGTACTATTGAGCATAGGGCTCCTCTCTTTGTAGGGCTTGGACTGCCTCTTAGTTAGGTGTAATATTGATGTGGAACTGGGTCTAAAGATTACCTGCACTGCCTGTTTTCTTCCCCTCTAGGTTGTCAACATATTTCATGCATTTAACCCTTTAGACCCCATTGGTCTTGTATATATATTGTATTGAGTGTGATGTATTGGTTTACTTAGTGTTACTGTGATTCTTTGCTATACTCTATGTTACAAAGGCCTTGTAATAGATGTGTCTATATTTTTAATATAACACCTGTCTGGAGTAATTTGTAAGTGTCCTTGCTTTGTATGCCCATTGAGGTCTTTCAGTCACCCTCATCCCTCCTGAGATTTAGGGCCTCATTACGACTGAGGTGGAACGGGTTAACACTCTCCGCTAAAGGAGGCGGACCCGTTAAACCCATCCCGCATCATTACAAGCTCTCCTCGCGGGACCCGGTAAGTAACGCCTGGACAAACCAGGCGTCCTTACCCGGTCCCGCGAGGGGAAGAGGGAGCAAACAACGGCCCGCTCGTAATCGGCCCATTGTTTGCACCCTCTCCCATTCCCATTGAGCCCTATGGGGGCTCATATGGGAATGGGGAAGGTACAGGCCTGGGTTCCTGGAGGGAGGAATTACTGGGCCCTCCGAACTCGTAATGGCCCGGTAATTCCCCATTCTGGGAACCCGAACCCGATTTCGGCGGCAGCCATGACACCAATAGCGGCATGGCTACCGCCGAATTCGTAATGAGGCCCTTAGTCTTGACCACCTGCCATAGCTACCCTGATTGGTCTGGCTTGTCCAGAGGTTACCCTGTTCGAAGAAACTAGGCTGGCCTTCTGAACCTCTGCTCCTCCAGAACAGAGTTCAGAAATCCTTCTTAACAAATTGGTGTACAGCGGTAGGATAGGACTGAAGGTATCCGGTGTTGCATACTAGTGAAGGCATTTCAAGTTATTTCTACCAGCACACATAGTGAATTGTTGTAATATAAATGAAAAAGGCCATAGTCCTATATAACAGTATGGAAACAAGTACCTTGTTAACTTTGAATGCTTCTAAATCCGAAACATTGAAAAGGATGTGTGCTGAGAGAGGTGTCTCTTCTCGGGGCACAGAAGTGGAAATGATCCAACGAATCATGGAATGGCAAGAAGCTCAGCTTAGTGCTGTAGCTTCTGAGGACAGTGCAGAAGGAGGTGGGGCTGCTGTCACTGGCAGAATTGGAAGTTCTCCACAGAGACCATGAGGAGTTGGAGGATGTAATGTCTAATGTTTCCTCTGCCACGGCTGAAGGTGAGGCCATACTTGAATTCAAGAAACAAGAACTGCTGTTTAGGCAGAAGGAGCTTGAGTTCAACATGGCCAAACTGAAGATAGAGCAGGCAGGAAAACAAAAAGACAGGGATCACCAGTTGGAACTGGCCAAGCTCCAAGTTTGAGAGAAACAAGTGTATACAAACTTTAAAAAAAATAGTTTGTTGTTATGCTATGTAGAACCCAATACACAGAAAACAAATCAAAAAACAATTTATTGTATATGATTAAAAGAAAGGCACGCAGTGCCACAAATACAAAAAACAAATACTGTTGTAAAGGAATATTCTAAAACCTTTTAAACAAATAAGATATGTTGTCCATAACAGACATAATCAAAAGGGTATGTGCAAAACAAGCTGTACATTCGTGACTACTTTGTTTGCATCAGTAATCCCACATGCAGTTTGTATGGGTATTATAGATAGATGTCGACATGTTTCGGCCTTATAATACTTTAGACACTATCCCTAGTGCCTTGAATTCATTCTTTGGGCCATCTTCAGGACATAATTTCTTCCACACATGTCAGTCAATGTCTCTATACTCCACTTGATATTCAACGTTGTGAATTCTACAAAGACAGGTAAAACATATACAATATATCAGACAAGCATTTTAAATTGCATGGGTTCAGACTACAGACAGTTTGGCATTTAGGTGGCACAATGCAACAGAAAGACCAAAACAAAAAATAGCCACAACTAAGGACACTTTTTCACTCATGATTCAGTATGGCGGGCAAAGTAAGGTGATCTGTTATAACTTCAGATACATATCACTATTTCTAAACTCAGCAAATGACAAGTCCTTGCTTGCTCTAGAACATAGATGAGTTATTTAATTTTATTAATTATTTATTCTTTTTACCAAAACACATCTTCGTATACAGATCAAAACCAGGGATTCTTGGGTCAGTGCTCACTCGCATGCACTTGCATCTGTCTATGGCTAAATGGTAGCCCATAGCTTTGTGACAGGTAGAACATGCTGCAAGGTTTCAAGTTGTTAACAACATGGTTTACAGGAGAAAGGGGCTTGTCTATAGTCGGTCCAAGCACCACTCTGTCTAAATAACACTTATTGCACAGTTCTGTGACATGCCAAAGGAGTGGAGTGTACGGCTATATAAACTTTTTATTTGTTACCCAAAAGTTGCATTCATGGGTTCTGAATGATCAGAGAGGGGAACACAGGCTAAAAAAATGTGTTTTGACCTAAAAAGGAACAAAGTCCATATTAAATACCCTCTCGCTCCCTCTGGAAAAGCAACTCACTTATTTGTATGTAGTACTTCTAGATTATGCACAGGAAAACGCCTGCTTATTTGAAGGCTGCCTGGACACCTTGTGCTTGGGATCAGAAGCTACAGCACGGCACGTTCCCAAAAGACTGGGTAACTTCCATGGTAAAGAAAAGAAAAGCACAAGATCACTTATTTTATCGGGCGTGCTGCACGATCAAGACCTGTATGCCGAGAACGATTAAGGCAGAAAAGGGGGACTCAGTTGACTCAATTTACATTTGCAAAATCAACTGGTTGTCTTAATATACCATGTATATGAACTGGCGCCGTAATTCTCAAAAAGACTTCAGATCAGCAAAGTGCGTGAAGTTCAGAGCAGACAGACACGACCTTCTATAAAAATACGAAGACATGTTAAATGTTAAAGGTATTTGTACCGCGCACTGGTTAGTAAGGTGAAGAAGGGAGTAGGATAGTGAGAGGAGTGGTGTTCAGCTTCAACTCATTATACACCGGGTGCTGAGCTTTGGTGCGGGTATCGGATCGGAGTCAGTCCGCGTGTGCTGCTGTTCCGGATTATTTGTTGTTGCATTGTTGTGAAGTGCATGCGGCTTGTTGTGCGACAGATGGTTGTGTGAGTTTTTTGAGTGAGATAAGTATGCAGAGTTTGAGCTTATATTGGTTAGTGGGTTACCTGATCCTTACCATGCTAACATTCACAGTTCTGTCTGAGTGTGGCACTTGCCGGCCCTCACATTCCCATCCAGACGCGGCGCAGGCCAACGCTGAGGGCTCCATCCAGGTGTGGTCATGCCAACACTCATACTCCCACCGAGATGCGGTGCAGGCTAGTGTCTGGAGACCCGTCCAGGTGTGGGCATGCTAACATTCACAACTCGATCTGAGCGCCATGCAGGCTGGTGTTCACAACTCTAGGTGTGGCCCATGTTAGCATTCACGTTTTTCTAGGTGCGGGCATGTTATCCTTCATTCGATCCTATCCAGATGCGACGCAGGCCAGCGTCTATCTAGATGCGTCTGCTGGTCTGGATATGTTTGTCCGGTACGTGCGAGTCGGAGAGTCAATTGGGCTTTTGTGTGGGTCTAGGTATGTGGTCAGTCTCTGCAGCCTTCCTTTGTGGCTATTTTCCATGATGTCTTATGCTCTGTCGAGTGGTTGGTTCTTTGGTTTGAGTGTTTGTCCAATTTGAGAGTGGTCGAGGTTGGAGTTATTTTCGTCATTGTTTTAATGTCTGGGCATTCTAGTGCGTCTCCGTTGTGGTTATGCTTTGAAGAGCCATGATTTGAGGAGTTTCCTGAATGCTAGGTGGTTTGTTGTATTCCGTATATTCTTAGGTAGGTCATTCCAGGTTTTAGGTGCCTGGTGAGAGAAAGACGATCCTCCAAGTTTTTTTCTGTTGTAGGGTTTTGGTTCCAGGCATATGTCGGTGCTTGATCTTAGTGTTCTTGTTGGTTGGTGTAGGCGTAGTTTGTCTCTTAGGAATTCTGCGCTTTGTTTGTGTATTGCTCTGTGCGTGATGCACATGGCCTTGAACTTTATTCGCTGTTTCTGTGGTAGCCAGTGTAGTATTTGTAGTGCGGGTGTGATGTGTTCTCTTCTGGGTAGCTTGAGGAGGAATCTGGCTGCTGCATTTTGTATCCATTGCAGTTTTTTTAGAAGTCGTTTGGGCATGCCCAGGTATAGGCTATTGGCATAGTCCACTTTGGACATGATCAGAGCGATGATGGTAAGTGTTTTGTTGACGAATGACAGGAACGGTAGGATCCTTTTTGCTGCTCGCAGGAGGAAGAAACATTTCTTGATTACCGAGTTTACTTGTGGCTCCAGAGTAAGGTTGTTATCCATCAGGACCCCTAGGTTTTTTACAGTTGATGATGGTTATGGTGTGGTGCCGAGTTCTCTTGGCCAGGGGATGTAGTTGATATCTCCTCCCTTTTTTGAAACAATCATTATCTCTGTTTTGCCTGGGTTGATTTTGAGATGGTTGAGGTTCATCCAATTGAATATGTCACGAAGGCAATTCTCTAGTGTGGTGTTTTCTTCTCGGGTGTCTTGTATGTTGAAGATTATTTGAGTATCGTCGGCGGAGTTGTAGCATGTGAGGCCGTGTTTTTTGATGAGTTTGATTAATAGGTACATGTAGATGTTCAAAAGAAGCGGGGAGAAGGATGATCCTTGTGGTACTCCGCACGTGGAGACTCTGGGTTTGGATTTACAAGGTTTCATCCATATTGTTTCTGTTCTGTTTGTTAGGAAGGATTTGATCCATAGTAGGGCAGTGTCTGTTATCCCTAGTCCTTCTAATCTCTTTATCAGGATGGCGTGGTTGACAGTGTCGAAGGCTGCAGACAGATCAAGTAGAATCAGGGTGGTGCTGTTGTCTGAGTCTGCGTTTGTTTTTAGGTCGTCCAATTTTGAGAGGAGAGCCGATTCTGTTTCTCTCATAGGTCTGAAGCCAACTTGTGCCTGGTCTAATAGGCAATGCTCTTCTATGAATTCTTGGGTTATTTGGTAGACGTACGTTTCTAGCAGTTTGGCTATGTGGGTTTTGTTGGAGATGGGTCTGTAGTTACATAAGTCCTCTACATTTCCTGTTGTGTCTTTGAGTAGTGGCTCGATGTAAGCCGATTTGTAAGGCCTGCGGTACTTTACCTGTTGAGATTGAGAGGTTGAGGAGGTTCCTGTGGTAGTCCATGGGGGTTCCTTGTTTGAGAATTGTTTTGTATATGTCCGGGGGGCAAGAGTCTTCAGGAGAGCCCGATTTGTTGCTTTGGTTTACCAGTTTGACGAAAGCCTCAACTGATATTTCTGGGAAGTTTCGTAGCTTGTTTGCGTGTTCCTCGTCTGTGTTGGTGGGGTTTGAGCTGTGAACGCTTGGTCTGTTTTGTATGGTGTGTTGGATGGAGGTTATTTTGTTTTTGAAGTGGTCTCCGAGGTCCTCGCAAAGTTTGGTCGATGGGATTGGCGTGTTGTTGCAGGCCGGTGGGTTTTTTATTTCGTTTAGGATTTTGAATAGTTCTTTTTGAGCGTTTGGTGCTCTGAAGATTCAGTTGTCATAATGTTTCCTCTTCGCTCTTTGTATTTCCTTTTTATATGCGCGGATCTGTTGTAGGTATTTCAGTTTGTTTGCAGTGTTGTTGTTGTTCCTCCATTCAGATTCTAGTTTTCGTTTTTTCCTTTTCATGGCGTTGAGTAGTGGGTGAACCATTTTGCTGTAGTTTTCTTGCGTGATGGGGTGAAGGGCTTTTCTTTGGCGATGTCGTCAAGGGTTGTTGCGATCCAGGTATGAAGTAGGGCAAATTTTTTGTCTAGGTCTGCTTCTTCCATGGTTGATGCTTGTGGTTTGCTGAGTTCTAGGAGCTCGGTTAGGTGGGAGTTTTTTATGGTTCTGCAATTTCTTTTCATCCCGATGGGTTGCTTTTCTTGTTGCTTTTTTGTCAGAGCGGCCGTTGTGATTATGAACGGAATAATGAGGTGGTCGCTCCAAAGTATTTGAATTGGGGCTGCCGTGGTGATGAGATCCTTGTTGGCGAAGATTGCGTCAAGTGTATGCCCTGCTGAGTGGGTTGCTCCTTTGACTAGTTGTTGTAGGTTCATGGCTGCTAGTAGGGCGGTTAAGGATTTTTGTGTGGTTGTGGTTTCTTCGTCAAACCAGATGTTGAAATCTCCAAGGATGATCAGATGATTGTACTTGATGGCTAGGGTAGTGATTGCTTCCGTGAAAGCGTCTGTGAAAGTCACATCATAGGTTGGTGGTCTGTATATCAGTATGAATTTCAGGTTGGTTTTGGGGTTTACTGAAAATCATAGTATTAAGGATTCGCATTTATCGATGTTTAGTGGGTATTCCATTTTGATGGCCAGTTGTTCCTTGTGGATGATCGCTAGTCCCCCCCTCTTTTGGATTTTCTGTTTGTTTGGATGCATTTGAAGTCTTCAGGCAGGCAGTTGTTGAGGGTGATCTTGTAGTTGTCGTCTAGCCATGTTTCTGTTACAAATAGGATGTCTATGCCTCCTTCTGACAGGAGGTCGTATATTTCCGTTGAGTGTTTGGACATTGACCTTGCGTTTATTAGATTACAGAGGATTCTCTGGGTGAGATTTTGTTTCGAGGTTATTTGTTGTTCGAGTTTATAATTGTCTGTTCGTGGGGTTTCCGCATTGTCGGAAGGATGAAGAACGGCGACAGCTGCTTCTTCATTGAAGCGGTTTAGTAAATTGATAACAGGGCTGATTAGTCTTGGTGTTTCTGCTGTGATAATACTCGGATGAAGATCAGTGGTGGTTTCTTCATTGGGTCCGGTTGTTGGGTGGGGGGTGGCGTTGCTGGTTGTTGGTACTTTGCCGTAATGTGCGGGATGTAGTGGAAATCGATGTTGCCCCTCTGTTCTTGTGATGTAAGGGGTAATGGGGTCGGAGCCCTCCCACTCTCTTGTTGAGTGCCCCGTCTATTTTCCGCGTGTATCAGGAACTTCTTTGCATGTTTCGGGGTTTCCTTGTTGGGGTGTCGGTGTACCGTGGTTGTTGCGAGGTAAGGTGTGAGTTATAAGGATTTTTCTCTTGATTCTATTCCTGTTGTGGCTGTTTTAGGCGTGTTTTCTTCCAATGGGGCTGTTTCTTGTGGGTTCTGTCGGTGTTGTGTGTTTGCGTCTCTTCTTGCATGATCTTGTTCTCTTTCTCGCCGTCCTTTTCTGGTACGGGCCAGTCTAGGTGCAGGCGTAGTATGGTAGTTGGTTCTTTATGCTGTGCTGTGCGGTTGCAGTGACCTCGGTTTTCCTTCTCTGGATACGCTGGGGTGTTCTCTGGCTCAGTGTTGTTTTCTGTCGGTGGGTAGGGTATGTTTCCTAAGGGTGCACTGTCGGTGGGGGGGGTTAGGGTGTTAACGGTCTGCTGGTATGGGATTTAGTTGGGTTAGGTAGTGGTGGGTTTCCGGAATTGGTAGAGTATTGAACTAAGCGCAGTTAGATTATTTGAGAGATCTGTATATTTGGTGAGAGTCCTATCAGTGCAATCTAAACATCACACAGTGCCGTTCGGAGACAAGGCCCCTGCTAATTTTGAGAGACCTGCACAGTGGGAGAGACGTCCACCAGCGCAATCTAAACGCCACACAGTGCAGTTTGGAGACGGAGCCCCTGCTAGATTTGAGAGCCCTGTATAGTGGGAGAAAGGTCTATCAGTGCAATCTAAACATCATACAATTCAATTAGGAGACAGAACCCCTGCTAAATTTGAGAGACCCGCAAAGTGAGAGAGAGGCCTATCAGTGCAATCTAAACCTCATATAATGCAGTTTGTGGACAGAGTGCCTGCTAGATTTGAGATACCTGTATAGGGTCAGAGAGGCCTATCAGTGCAACCTAAACATCATACAATGCAATTAGGAGACAGAACCCCTGCTAAATTTGAGAGACCTGTATAGTGGGAGAGAGGCCTATCAGTGCAACCTAGACATCATACAATGCAATTAGGAGACAGAACCCCTCCTAATTTGAGAGACCAGTGTAGTGGGAGAGAGGCCGATCAGTGCAATCTAAACATCATACAATGCAGTTTGGGACGCAGCCCCTGCTAAATTTGAGAGACCTGTATAGTGGGAGAGAGGCCTATCAGAGTGCAACCTAGACATACAATGCAATTAGGAAACAGAACCCCTGCTAGATTTGAGAGACCCCACAGTGGGAGAGAGGCCTGTCAGTGCAATCTAAACATCATACAATGTAGTTTGGGGAAGGAGTCCCTGCTAAATTTGAGAGACTTGTATAGTGGGAGAGAGGCCTATCAGTGCAAGCTAAACATCATACAATGCAATTAGGAGACAGAACCCCAGCTAAATTTGATAGACCCGCACAGTAGGAGAGAGGCCTATCAGTGCAATCTGAACATCATACAATGCAGTTTGGGGATGGAGCCCCTGCTAAATTTGAGAGATCTGTATAGTGGGAGAGAGGCCTATCAGTGCAATCTAAACATCATGAAATGCAATCATTTTTTACTTTTGGGTTTGGTAAGTGGCTCTAGTCCTGACTCAGGCCACTCCTACCTCACTGGTCCTTGTGGATGATGGTTGACGGCTGGCCACTGCTTCCCCTGCAGACACCAGCTGACACTTCTTGGATCCGCCTCTGTTGGAGCCGCCCTTGGCCTTGGGGCTCTTAGCCACAGGGCTGCACGGGCAGAGGGCTGCCCTGGGGGACCAGTGATAAAGAGGGAGCGAGCGGAGGAGGGAAAGGGGAGGAAGGGGCCTGTTTCAGGCTCAGGGTGCCACTAGATGGGCAAAATGAAACGCAATCAAGGCGCTTCCCGGGCGCACGCACTCACCGGGCTCCAGGGATGGCAAATGGAGCCGGTGGGTGCTGCGAGTCACTAGGCTCGCCAGGCACCACGGATGGACCAATGGGAGCGGGCAGGGGCGGGACGGGAGGCAGGAGGACGAGGATTCAGGAAGAGGGTGCAGGGAGGGAAAGGGGATCAAGGGGCCTACTTTCAGGCTCAGGCTGCCAATGGAAGGGCAAAAAGAAACGCAATCAAGGTGCTTCCTGGGCGCACGCACTCACCGGGCTCCAGGGATGGCAAATGGACCCGGTGGCTATGACATATGACATGTGGCTATGTTTCTAAACCCGTATTTAAGGGCTAGCAGAGAAAATAAACTCTGTATATAGCAGCTGGTATACGGAAAAAATGCACAAAGAGGAAAAGGTGTCTCATCCAGAAAGGTTGTTGGGCCAGCCCATGTTAGGCTGCAGAAGCTCGAGTGTTGAGCGAGATCAGGGGGCAGAAGCCTCTCCAAACAAAATCGTGAACATACGATCGCCAAGTGTGCATCCAGACTCTAAGAATCAAACATTTTCCATTAACATTAGCCTGGTTGTAATGCGCCCGCATTTTAGTAAATTAATGCTGTATGCCTGGGCACCTGACGGGGGAGGGAGGAGAAAGGAGACTCTCAGCTGATGATGCCTGTAGCTGCACTGATGCAGAAAAAGAGCCTGACGAGCCAGGGGCCGCAGTGTTTAAAGTTACCACAAGGTCACATGACACATGAAATGACACGTAGCTGTGAAAACACAGCTGTGAGCACTTTGCGAGAAAGAAAGGCTGCAGGGATACTGTATATCTCTTAGTGAGCATGTGTGTCAAAAATGATACACGTGTTAGTGGCACTAAATGATGAGCATATTATAGATAGTTTTCATTTGTGTAGACACACAAATGCAGAGTTTCCAGCATATAAACCCAGGCACCAATTATGAGAGCTGACCAAATTATTCCGCATATCAAATAACATAAAATAGTTATATTTATCGGGCAGTGTTGGTCCTGTTTTATCAGCTGCATGGCACAAAAAGCAGTGGGTTATACAAAATGAAACGAATGAAACAATACTGCCAAGTCAAGGTGGAGTAGAGTCCTATTGTGACCACGCGCCGGTGTATTAACCGATTGAGTGTGGTGGAAGCCAGGCACAGCGGTCAAGCAAAATAGGAGGCCCCAAATATACACAGGGGACCATGCAGAAGGTCTATCTGGTTCGGATAGTCACCCAACAGCTCCTAGCTCAGTTGGTGGCCAACTTGGCAGTGCAAGTGTGTAACCAAAAAAGGTTATGTCAAAAAAAGATGGTTATTGATTTTTTTGGAGGAGGAGTGCAGCTAGAATCTGGAACATGGATAAAAAATGCCACAATCACGTAGCTGTGAAACCGTCAGCAGCTATAACAGAGTATTCCATTCAGCCGATAAATGTAAGCTCTGTTGGGCTGTTTTGAGAGTATGGATCCATCGTTGCTCGCATCGTGCCAATTTATTGGCTCTGTTTTCCGCCTCTTGGGGTGTTTTCAATTCTTTCAATTACAAACCAGAACAATTCTGTATACGTGTGTTGTTTTAATTCGTAATGGGCTACAAGCGGTTTATTGGCCACCTTATTTTTTAGACAAGATCTGTGTTCACAGATACGTTGTCTGATTGGCCTAGTTGTTTTGCCAACGTATAGTAAACCACAGGGGCATTTGATGCCATACACCACCCAGTCAGTCACACAGTTAGAGAAAGACCGGAGTTGCCACAGTTTGCCGTTTAAGTCAATAGAAGAGATATTTTTAGTCAGGGGGCATACGGAACATTGTCCACATTTAAAGTGGCCAGTCACACAGGGGAGATTCCAAAGGCTGGACTGGGATATAACAGGCTGTTCTTTGGGATACGTGTGTACCAACAAGTCCCTATAGTTCTGCTGCCTTTTAAAGGCAAATCTCGGGGTGGTTGGATTGAATTTAGTAGTTTTAAGGATGTGCCAGTTTTTTTTCACTATCCTTCGGAGATCATGACTGATAGGACTATATGTTGTAACACATGTAATTTTATCATCTTTACTTTTCCCCTGCGGGTAGAGGCAACTCTCCCGGTTTGCGTGTTGAGAATGTTGAAAGGCATGGTGGATGATCCGGCTAGGATACCCGCAAGCTTTCAGACGAAGTTTAAGATCTTTCCCTTCATTGATGAAATCGGTCATGGACATGCAGTTACGTCTTATCCTTAAAAATTGACCTACAGGTAAATTATCGCGAAGACCCATGGGATGGAAACCATTGTATTTCAACAATGTCTTTTTATCAGTGGGTTTCTGGTACAAGGTGGTAACCAAGTGTCCATCAGGGTTTTTTTTAATCAAGAGGTCTAGAAAGGGAATTTGAGAAATGTCAGCAGACATAGTGAATTGGATACATTTATTTTGTTTGTTAAGCCATTCCAGAAACAAATTCAAACTAGCTGTATCACCTCTCCAAAGCATAAAAAAGTCATCTATATACCAAAACCATTGAAACACGTTGTTTTTAAAAGGATTGTTTTCATGGTAGATGGAGGACGTCTCGTATGAGTCCATGAATAAATTTGCTAAATCGGGTGCGAAAGTCGCACCCATGCTGGTGCCATGGGTCTGACGGAAAAAAGAGCCATCATATAGGAAAAAGTTTTCACTAAGTGCCAGGCGTATGCATTCAAGAATGAAGTTGGTTGGTACTGCCTCCCGAGTGGTTGTCCGTTTGTTGAGATATGTTTCCATAACTTTCAGACATTCCCCCTGAGGGATACTGGTGTACAGGGCTGTGACATCTAGAGTGACGAGAAGGTCTTCTTGAGTTATAACTAGATCTGTCAGATGGTTGATCATATTAGTCGTATCTTTTACAAATTATTTCATTGTCCTAACAAAGGGTCTTAAAAACAATCTGTATAAATGGAAAGGGGTTCAAGTATGGAATTTAGGGCAGACACAATAGGTCTTCCTGGTGGATACAAAATATTCTTATGCATTTTGGGTAACAAATAAAATGCAAGAACAGTCGGATTTTTATTAATCAAAATACGGTGTTAGCTTTTAATTTCCTCTCGTATTCTAGGGCTGGGGTCACGGTCTAGTTTTTTGTAGAATAGATGGTTAGTCAGTTGTCACTGGACCTCAGTTTCATATAGAACAGTATCCCACAGGACTATTACTCCCCCCTTATCAGCTGGTTTATTATTAATGAAGGAGGAATTACTCTGTAAGAATTTGAGAACATCTCGTTAGTCTCTTGACATGTTATCCCTAAGGTGGTTCTTGGTTTTCAAGAGGACCGTAGTGTCTTCCAACACTTTGTTCTCAAAGGCTAGAACAGCTGGTGAAACCATAGAGTTGTTAGGGCAAAAAGTGGAAGGGGGATTTAACCCGGTAACACTGGTTTCCTTCGTGGAGGGAGGAGAATCATTAAAAAAATATTTGAGACGTATCAAACGAAAGAATCTTTGCAGTTCCATTTCTGTCTCAATGTCACAGGCTCGCATGGTGGGAACAAAGCTAAGTCCATTCTTTAAGATGTTATTTTCCAAGGTAGTTGTTAGGCAGAAACCCGTGCAGTTCCCTTAGGGACCACTGCAAAAAGTTTAAGACTACAGGTGTTGGCAGTAAACCCAATTGGTAGCAGTCGGTACCACCCAGATTTACCTGGTAGCTGTGGCTGAGCAGTCAGACTTCTCTCAAGAAGAGTTAGGCAGTATATAGAGTATACACATTAGGTACAAAAATACAGTAGCACAAGCAAACACTGACCAGAGCTTTGGTATAAAAGTATATAATTATTTATTTAAAAACACACTTGTAAAAATACACTGGCACTAATATGTCAAGCAAGTTCAAAAACAGTCACTAGAAGTATATACACCTCCCTGATTAATTATTCGATAAGTCTTAGGAAAAGAACACCACTTATTATCAACACAGAGGTGAGCGCTTAACCAAGATGGCACTCCAATAATTATTTAAAAAGGGGGAGAAAAGGCAGAAATATGAAAACACACAATACCAACACTTTTAACAGAACCACAGCAAGTCAAGAAAGGCAGAGTCTACTGTAGAGAAAGAAAGTTCATAGGCCAGGCCCACTCTTGGAGAGAGCAAGGCGGAATGTGCCCAAGATCACATAGTTGAAGTACACTTTAAAAGTCTTTGCAGATAGTTCAAAAAGGAGTTGGATCAGTTCAGAAAAGTTAGTTAACAGGTCCCAGGTCACCCAAGATAGAGAGTCAAGGATTTACGGGACACCTTGAACAGTCTGTTGCAAGGGAGACCAGGCGGAACACAGTACCTGAAATGGTGAGAAAGCTCCAGCGAGGGCAGTTGTTCCTGGCAGCGGGTGCAAGTCAGTGCTTCGTCCAGGGGAAGAGAAGATCTCGACGTGGAGGAAGGCTGGAGGTCGTTGCACTGCCAGGGAAGAAACCAGCCACGCAGTTTCCCGGTTAAAAGGTACTACCCTTTTATTCGCGGTAGTGGTGAAGCGTGGCTATCTGGCCGCCGGGGTGCTTGGCACGGGTGATTTGACCACGAGACGATCCAGGAAGGCAAAAAGAGGGCGAACTGGTTAACCCCACCAGCTCAAAGGAAGAAGACTCTCCTGGAAGAAGATCTTCTCTGTCGTTGGGAAGTGGTGAGTCAGTTCCGCAGAGCTCCACCGGTGGTGTCGTCGCTGCAGGTCAGCTCAGCTTCTCTCTCTTCGGATTCTTTAGGTCCTGTGGCGACTTCTGAAGTTCCAGTCCCCAAAGCCCTGCTTTTATGCAGAAAACCCCCATTCATCAGTCCTAGCTGTCACTCAAACATGCTAAGTGGTGAGCCTGGTGGCTCACCACTGGGCCAATCACACAAGAGTGTGACTTGAGTTGCTGAGGCAACTCAGTCCAGGGTGCCTATTCCCCCCCTCCCACACATCCTGTGGACCCAGACAGAGTAGCACCACTTTTGGAGGCTTCTGTGTAGAAGCCCGCTAAAAGTGGAACAAAGGGCTCGACTTGGGTTGGAGTTACAGAGGCGAACACAAACGTCATTTTAAAACCGAGTCCTGGCAAAAAGACCCAACCGGGGAATAAATATTAAATAAATAACCCAGCGGTCTCTTTAACATTGCACCAAAAAAGTGGTGCGTTTAAAATGAATGGGAAAATCCCATAGGAAATATTCCGGTGGAATATTTCACATGGTAACCACTGCCACCAGCCAGAAACTCGACAAGGGGGGACTGCACAGTGCCCCCTCGAAAAACAATGTAAGTTGAGTCAACTGAGTCCCCCTTTTTTTCCTTAATCGTTCTGGGCATACAGGTCTTGATCGTGCAGCACACCCGATAAAATTAGTGATCTTGTGCTTTTCTTTTCTTTACCATGGAAGTTACCCAGTCTTTTGGGAACGTGCCGTGCTGTAGCTCCTGATCCCAAGCACAAGGTGTCCAGGCAGCCTTCAAATAAGCAGGCGTTTTCCTGTGCATAATCTAGAAGTACTACATACAAATAAGTGAGTTGCTTTTCCAGAGGGAGCGAGAGGGTATTTAATATGGACTTTGTTCCTTTTTAGGTCAAAACAATTATTTTTGGCCTTTGTTCCCCTCTCTGATCATTCAGAACCCATGGATGCAACTTTTGGGTAACAAATAAAAAGTTTATATAGCCGTACACTCCTTTAGCATGTCACAGAACTGTGTAATAAGTGTTATTTAGACAGAGTGGTGCTTGGAGCACCCACTATAGACAAGCCCCTTTCTCCTGTAAACCATGTTGTTAACAACTTGAAACCTTGCAGCATGTTCTACCTGTCACAAAGCTATGGGCTACCATTTAGCCATAGACAGATGCAAGTGTATGCGAGTGAGAACTGAGCCAAGAATCCCTTGTTTTGATCTGTATAAGAAGATGTGTTTTGGTAAAAAGAATAAATAATTAATAAAATGAAATAACTCATCTAAGTTCTAGAGCAAGCAAGAACTTTTCATTTGCTGAGTTTAGAAATAGTGATATGTATCTGAAGTTATAACAGATCACCTTACTTTGCCCGCCATACGGAATCATGAGTGAAAAGTGTCCTTTGTTGTGACTATGTTTTATTTTGGTCTTTCTGTTGCATTGTGCCACCTAAATGCCAAACTGTCTGTAATCTGACCCCATGCAATTTAAAATGCTTGTCTGATATATTGTATATGTTTTACCTGTCTTTGTAGAATTCACAACGTTGAATATCAAGTGCGGTATAGAGTCATTGACTGACCTGTGTGGAAGAAATTATGTCCTGAAGATGGCCCAAATAATGAATTCAAGGCACTAAGGAAGTATTATAAGGCCGAAACATGTCTACATCTATCTATAATATCCATACAAACTGCACGTGGGATTACTGATACAAACAAAGTAGTCACAAATGTACAGCTTGTTTTGCGCATACCCTTTTGATTATGTCTGTTATGTCTGTTATGAACAACATATCTTATTTGTTTAAAAGGTTTTAGAGTATTCCTTTACAACAGTATTTTTTTTATATATATTTGTGGCACTACGTGGCTTTCTTTTAATCATATACAGTATCCAATAAAACATTTTTTATTTTTCTTCTGTGTATTGGGTTCTACATTTAAGTTTGTATACACTTGTTTCTCTCAAACTTCTGGGCATTGGAGGGGGGGTAATCAGACTTACCTTCTGGTTTTTCGCTCTTATATTTAGTTCCCTTTAAGTTCTGATCCCCCGAAACAAACAAAATAGGAACTTACCTGACTTAGGTTAGACAAGCTCCAAGTTGCCAATGGATCCAAGGGTCCTGGACATGGGTCTGGGGCCTCTTCTCATCCAAGGTTTCCTAAGGATCTGCTCAGTGTGTATGAGGAACAGAATGACATTATGGACTGGCTGAATACATTTGAGTATGCATGTGAAGTTCAACAAGTTGACAATGCGGAAATAATTGCCTGGTTACTCAGCAGACTGCCCCATTCTGGCTGCAGTGCCATTATGGAAATGTCAAAAGCTGAGAGAGCAGATTTTTCAATCTTGCAATGTTGAAGCAAACTCATCTTAAAGTTTGGAAAGACTCCTGCCCAATATTTAAAATGATTCAGAGAGTACAAAAAGAAAGAAGGTGGTACTTGGGTATCTTATGTAACTTGGCCCTCTGTACTAGGGAGGCTTTCCTGATCTGCGCACCATCCTCCATCTTGCTCCCTGATTTGTGGGGAGTTTTCTTCTATGGACCAATGAGGGACTGGCAGGCTTTTAGCCGGCCCAGTCATTCCAAGGCCCATTTCTAAGGCCCTGTCAGCTTCCCTATCTGCTGTACGGGCTGCAACATGAGATATCTGCAACAGCCAAACCCTCACTGAGGCTGCTATCCCTGGACTATCGGACTACCATGACTCTCTTACCATATTCTGGGTTAGTTCCCTCCTTCTTGATTTACCTGGACTTCCTTCTCCAAGGGTACTCGAAACTCCCCTCCCCTGTCATGCACTCATTTAAAGCTTTTTCTATATTCACCTCTGCCATCTGACAAGTCAAACTTGGGTGTATTTCTGCATTTACCTGAAAGTCAAACTTGGGTATATTTCTGCATTTACCTGAAAGTCAAACTTGGGTGTATTTCTGCATTTACCTGAAAGTCAAACTTGGGTGTATTTTTGCATTTACCTGAAAGTCCAACTTGGGTGTAGTTTTGCATTTACCTGAAAGTCAAACTTGGGTGTATTTCTGCATTTACCTGAAAGTCAAACTTGGGTGTATTTTTGCATCTAACTTTGCCCATTGGTTGTAACCTGCTATCCCAGTGACTGTTCAATACTGCTTTACTTGCTTACTCCTCCCTCTGCCTCCTCTCTTTTCCACTCATGGCGCTTTCTGTTTCTCCCATCTACTCCAACTGCTTCTCTATCAACTATCCTTCCCTTCTCACTAAGTCTGGTAAAAAGACATTTAAAAAGGATATCTTGGCCTCCAACCCTGGTCTCCCTATCGCTGATACCTATACCAGCACCTCTTCCAGACCCACCCTCACTGACATCCTCTTTGTTGTTCCTTCGCCAGATCTATGGACTCCCCATATGATCTCTGTGCTTTGTCCTATCTCCTCCTCTCCCATTAATGGTGGCACTTGTTGGGATGTCTTAATGGCTTCTTTCGACTCCTCCAGAGTCATCCTTAATGTCTACATAAATGGCACTGTCATGGTCCAAGGTCCTCAGGCCAATCTCCTCCTCTTCGATAGGCGTTTCCCTTGCCTCATCAACTTCCTCTCATCTCCAGCTGTCCCCTCCTCTCACTCCTTGGCTACCTTGCCCCTTTTTCCTCCTCCTCTGCCACTCTTCAGGCTACCTCCACAACTCCGCAGGTTGTACCTCTGATTTGTACCCCTCCCCGGAAGGTCTTTAAGGCCGGCAACCTTCTTCATCTTGCCACTCTCAACACTCGCTCTGCTGTCAAACACTCCTCTGACATCTGCCACCTCCTTGAAGAACTGGACCTTGATGTCCTCGGTTTTACCGAGACATGGTTCACGGCCAGCTCTGTCATGTGATTTGACACTCTACTCCCTGAGGGCTACAAGATCCTCTCCGCACCTGGATCCACTTGACCTGGAGGGGGTCTAGCCCTGATCTTTCCAGAGTGGATTCCTGCCATTATCATTCTCATTCAAATGTACTCCTCTTTTGAATGCCTTGTCTGCAGGCTCTCAATCTCTCCTAGCCACTCTCTTACTGTTGCTACTCTCTACCGGCCCCCTGGGCAAATCACCTATTTTCTCTCTGAGTGGGCTGACCTCTCCTCCTCCCTCCTTGCCTCAACCACTCAACTCCTCCTCCTTGGTGACCTCAACGTCCACCTCGATTCTCCCTGTCCCGCATCTCTGCTCTTCCGCAACCTCTGTGATTCCCTCTCCCTCGCTATCCTCCCCTCTGGCCCAACGCACTCTGCAGGACACACACTTGATGTCTTCATCTCCCCAGGCCTCCCCCTCTCTATCCCCCTGACCACTCCTCTCTCCTGGAGTGACCACTGCCTTCTCTCCTCCCATCTCTCACTCTCTTCCCCCAAGCCAACCCCACCCCAACATTGCCACTTACTTTCTCGGACATCCGACCAATAAAACGTGTGTCAGCTGAGGCTTTCGCTGCTACCTTCTCTCCCCCTACTCCTCCTCTGGCTGACTCACACCCCGACGAAACCCTGTCCCTTCTCTACATCTCTGATATTCTTGAGGCCCCTGTCTTGAGGATCCGCTTGAAGTCAAAAGCCAAGTGTAATTCCTGGTATGACTCTGCCCTAGCTACACTTAAACGTAAATGTAGGGTGGCTGAAAGGACATGGAGGGCTTCTTGCTCATCCCCTGATAAACTGGCCTGTTGCCTGCTACAAAGGCAATACCGACTCTCTGTCCGTACTAAGAAGAGAGCCCACATTAAAGCCCGTGTCTCTGCGGCATCTAACAACTCGGCCGAACTCTTTAAAATCTGCAAGGAGCTTGCCAATCCTGCGGCAGTCTCCACCCCTCCTCTTGCCTCCCAGGCTCTCTGCAATGCCCTTGCCTCACACTTTATCTTGAAAACCCAGGACATCCTGTCCACCCTCTCCTCCCCTGCCCCTCCCATTCCCTCTCAGTGTGTGCTTGCAGACCCCCCCTCAACTATCCCCCCACCGTCCTTCTCTTCCTTTCCTATTTTCTCCCCTGACAAGGTCGCTAGAGAAGTCCGATATATGAAAGCCTCATCAAAACAGGTTCATCCCTGCTCCTCTAAAACCATCAAGGACTACATTGACACCCTCGCCCCGGCCCTTGCTGATTTTTGCAACCACTCCTTTGCCTCAGGATCCTTCCCCTCCCCTCTGAAGCACTCCCTTGTGCATCCTCTTCTCAAGAAACCCACAGCTGATCCTTCCTGTCTGACTAACTACTGCCCAATTTCCATTACCCCCTTTCTGGGCAAACTCCTGGAAAAGCTGGCCATCTCTCAGCTTAACCTTCACTCAGACTCTGTTGGCTGCCTTCATGACCACCAGTCTGGCTTCAGAGCGGCCAGAAGCACGGAAACTGCTCTCCTGAATATCCGTGAAGATCTGCTCTCCAACCTGGACTCTAACATTCCCTCTGTCCTCATCCTTCTTGATCTCTCTTCTGCCTTCGACACAGTGAACCACACCATCCTGCTCGTCCGTCTCCATGATAACCTGGGTATCACTGATCAGGCTCTGCCCTGGCTGACCTCTTTCCTCTCTGATCGGCCCTCCCAGGTCTAACTGGGGTCCTTCCTATCATCTATTTTCCTCTCCACCTGTGGGGTTCCCCAGGGGCCTAACCTCTCATCCTGGCTCTTCAACCAATAACTGGCAACTATTGCCCACTGCATTTCCTTTTTCTGCTCAAATATCCAGTGCAACGCTGATAACACCAAACTCATTTTCCGAATGCCCTCGGCCAACTCCTCACCCTCTCTCATCTCTGACTGCCTAACTGCCATTCAAGATTGGTGTGCCGCAAATGACCTTTGTCTGAATGCCAGCAAGACTGAGATCCTCCTCATTGGCACACCATCTCCATCCTTTTCCCTCACTCTCTGGCCGGCCTCCCTGGGCCCTCCACCTACCCCTACCTGTGAGGCTTAGAACCTCGGGGTCATCTTCGACTCCACACGTTCCTTCTCCGCCCATATCTCTGAGGTCTCTAAACAGTCTAACTTCCTACTGCACCTCCTCAGAGGTACTCTGCCTTTCCTCTCCTTCCCTCAGAAGCTCACTGTCTGCCAAGCCCTGGTTCTCTCTAAGTTGGACTATTGTAACAGCCTCTTTCTAAATCTACCGGCCTCTACTCTCCGCCCTCTACAACTTATCCAGAACTGGACTGCGAGACTTGTCCTTGGCCTCAAGTCCTGGGATCGTATCTCTCCAGCTCTGAAATCACTCCATTGGCTCCCAGTGGATGCAAGGATTAAATTCAAAACCCTCTGCATCGTCCACAAGGCTTTCTGGGGCCTGGGTCCAAAATACCTTCAGCTATCCCTCCGCAAATACCTCCCCTCTCAAGCTCTTCGCTCTTCTACCTCTAACTCCCTCCGGGTCAATTGTTTTTCAAAGAAACGTGCTGGGGGTAGATCTCTATCTTCGGCTGGGGCCTCCCTCTGGAACAGCCTCCCTGCCACTTTAAAACCTGAGGAGAACCATCTCTGGTTCCGGAAGCACCTCAAGACCTTCCTCTTTGCTTCTGCCTTCGCTCTCCCCTGCTGATCTGCTCGCTCTTGGCACTGTGCACATGGGCACCCTCTGTCTCCTGGGCCCAGGTACCTGCTCACCCTGCCACCCTCGTGCACTGCCTTCCGGCCACCCCTTGCACTGGGGACTGTATCTGTACCCATACAGCCCCCCATTTTTGTTTTCTTCTTTTTCTGCACTCATCAGACTACCCAGTCTGCTGCCTTAAACACAGCACTTGCCACTTGCCGGCTGCACTACCACTGTCTATTGCCTCAATGTTCTATTTATTAATTATTCTGCTCTCCTCTGCTTCGCACCTTCAATTCTCCCCCTTCCATGCACTTTTTCCCTTTTTCCCTTTCCCATGCACTTGCGCGTTCTCAATGTCACTGGGCCCAATAAGACCGTTGTTGTTTTATGTTCTCCCGTGTTCCCCTCCCTTGCCTAGTCGTGCTCTGAAACACTTGTGTACGAGCGCGATACAAATAAAATATATCATATCATAACTGAATCCTTAAAGAACTTGACTGGTTATAAAGTCTCTACTTTTGAAGGTATGATATGTCTTGTCATGCTAGAACATATTTTTGCATCCTTTTCCCCTGAGTTTAAGCAGCATTTGGCAGATTGAAAAGCGATAGATCCCAAGAAGCTTGCCATAGCAGCAGATTTGTGGGTGTCACATAGAGTGTCCCATAAGGACAAGACTCATCCTGGTAAGCAAGAGGAAGGGGAAAAGTCCAAAGATAAGGAGGGTGGAGAATCAGCCTCCAAAACAGAACTCTGGTTATAGTAAGCCTCCCTATGTAAACAGACCCAGTGAATCTTGTTTTGCTTGTGGAGCAACTGACCATGTGAAGGGGGATCCCAGATGTAAGGTCAAAACCTTGGGGGTCCACTCTGCTAATCTGGCCTTCTTCGCCTATGAGGAAAAAGAGATTACAGGGGCATCCTTCTCCTCAGACACCTTCCCCGTGGGATAGAAGCTGAGGTAGTTTTAGTTTCCCTGGGTTCCTGGGAGCCTAAAGTCTCAGATGCTTATGCTAGGATTCCAGATAATACCAAGCACTACTTTAAAGACAGTGTGCTGATCAATGGAGTAGATACTCCAGCTCTTAGGGATAGTGGGTGTAGTCGAACTGTAGTGGATTCTACCTTGGTAGACCCAGAGGAAGTTGCCAGAGCTCCTCTGTTGTCCACTAAGTTGGCTGATGGGCCACCTCTCATGTTCCCAGTAATACCTGTAACTCTTATTATCAATGGTACAGCAGTCAGAATTTCAGTGAGCATACAGAGGAGTGTCCCAGGAAAGGTATTGCTGGGAAACGATCTCAGAGCTCTAGGGCTTGTGGGAGATACAGCTGAAAGACCCTGCACAAGGTCTCAAACAAGGGCAGCACTGGCCATGACCAATGCTCTGCCCCAGCCAAAGGGGAAACCCAAGCCTAAAGGAGTAAGGAAATCAAAAAGAGGAAAAGAGAATATTCCCCCTAACTCACCTACCACTGAGGTGGAGGTAGTTGGTCAATTACCAGGACCTGACGACGAGGCAGTGATAGCCGAAGTATTTGACCCCAATGACCATCCTGAACTAAAGGATTTGTTAGTAGAAGGTGGTCCTGACAGGGAAGAATTTAGTAAGGGCCAACGTGTGTGCCCATCTCTGGAAGGCCTAAGGAGATAGGCCCACTCCCAGCTTGAGCGTGAACCTCCTGGGATGCACAGGATTTATTGGGAAGGTGGGCTCCTGTATAGTGAGCCTACAGAGTCTACAGAAGGAGACCATATGAGGTTGGTGGTTCCCCTTACTGTAAGACCCTTCCTCCTGCAGCAGGCGCATGAAGTGCCCCTTGCTGGTCACCTTGGAATTAAGAGAACCAAGCAAACGTTATCCATGCACTTCTACTGGCCCAAGATGGGGGTGTAAGTAGAAAGTCACTGCAGGAGTTGTGCCTCCTGCCAGAGATCTGGTAAGAGTGGCTCAACAATCCAAACTGACCATAAGCCCTTAAAGTGGCTAATGAACATGAAGGGAGATAATCCAAAGTTGCTTAGGTGGTCCATAAGTCTGCAAGGCTTTGACTTCACTATTGAGCATATGTCAGGTGTCCAACATAGCAATGCTGATGGGTTGTCCAGAATGATATGATATGTTATGATATGGCATTTGTAACACACCTATACACAAGAGTTTCAAGGCGTGATGAGGCAGGGAGGGGGGACAAAGGGAAGACAGACAACGATCCTACTAGGCCAGGTGTCATTGAGATCGCGCAAGTGCATGGATAGAGGGGAAGGGAAAAGAGCAAGGGGAAAGGGAGTAAGGAAAGTGCAGTACAGGGGTAGTATTATAACAAGATAAATAATAAGGGCCAGCTGGTGGCAAGTGCAAGGTAAGTGCAGACAAGTGCTGGGAAGGGGGGCTGTAGGGATACAGAGACAGTCCCGCAGTGCAGGGGTTGCCAGGGAGGCAGTACAAGGGGAGAGTGGCTGGGTCAAGGACCGAGATCGGTGAGAGTAGCCCAGTTGCAGATTCAGTGCAGTTTCAGTCAGGGATTTAGCAGGGGAAAGGGGGGGCAAAAACGGAAGCAAAGAGGAAGGTTTTGAGGTGCTTCCGGAACTGGAGATGGTTCTCCTCAAGTTTCAGGGAGGCAGGAAGGCTGTTCCAGAGGGAGGCCCCTGCCGCGGAGAGAGATCTGCCCCCAACTCGTTGCTTGGAGAAGCGGCTGACCCTGAGGGAGTTGGAGGCGGATGAGCGAAGAGCTTGAGAAGGAATATATTTAGGAAGAGAGAGTTGAAGGTATTTTGGCCCCAGAAGGCCTTGTGGACAATGCAGAGGGTTTTGAACTTAATCCTCGCAGCCACTGGGAGCCAGTGTAGAGATTTCAGTCCTGGGGAGATACAGTCCCTGGGCTTGAGGCCAAGGACAAGTCTCACAGTCCTGTTCTGGATGAGTTGCAGAGGGTGGAGAGTAGAGGCAGGCAGATTTAGATAGAGGCTGTTACAGAAGTCCAGCTTAGAGAGAACCAGGGCTCTGGAGACAGTGAGCTTCTGGGGGAAGGAGAGGAAAGGAAGAATACCTCTGAGGAGGTGCAGCTGGTAGTGTGACTTCTTAGAGACGTCAGATATGTGAGGAGAGAAGGAGAGTGTGGAGTCGAAGATGACCCCAAGGTTTTTTGCCTTGCAGTTAGGAGCAGGAAGAGGGCCAAGAGAGGCGGCCAGAGAGCTGCAGCGAAGGAGGGAGTGGGTGTGCCGATGAGTAGAATCTCAGTCTTACTGGCATTAAGGCAGAGATCATTGGCGGCACACCATTCCTGGATAGCAGACAGACAATCAGAGATGAGGGAAGGAGAGGAGGAGGCCGAGGGTAGCCTGAAAATGAGCTGGGTATCATCCGCATAGCACTGAAAGTTGGGGCAGAGAGCTGCGATGCGGTGGGCAAGGAGTGCCAGATACTGGTTGAACAGCCAGGGAGAGAGGTTAGATTCCTGGGGGACACCACAGGTACAGAAAAATATGTCAGAGAGGAAGGACCCCAGTTGGACCTGGGAGGGTCGATTGGAGAGGAAAGAGGTCAGCCACACCAGAGCCTGACCAGTGATACCCAGGTTATCACTGAGGCGTTTGAGCAGGATGGCATGGTTGACAGTATCAAAGGCAGAAGAGAGATCGAGCAAAATGAGAACACAAGGAGTGTTAGAGTCAAGGTTGGAGAGCAGGTCTTCATGGATGTTCAGGAGAGCAGTTTCCGTGCTTCTGGCATCTCTGAAGCCAGACTGGTGGTCATGAAGACTACTAACAGATTCAGCATGGAGATTAAGCTGGGAGATGGCCAGTTTCTCCAGGAGCTTGCCCAGGAAGGGAGTGATGGAGATTGGGCGATAGTTAGCCAGGCAGGAGGGGTCGGAAGAGGGTTTCTTAAGAAGAGGGTGCACAAGGGAGTGCTTAAGGGGGGCCAGAGGCGAAGGGGTGATTGCAGAAGTCAGCCAGGGCAGGAGCCAGGGAGTCGATCTGGCCCTTGATAGTTTTGGAGGAACAGGGGTGAACCTGTTTTGACGAGAGTTTCATAGATCGGACTTGTCTGGAAACCTTGTCAGCAGAGAAAAGGGGAAAGGCAGAGAAGGAGGGAGGAGGGGTGGCTGCAGAAGGGTCAGAGGAAGAGCAGGGAATAGAGGGAGGGAGGTGATAGGAGGAGAGTGAGGACAGGATGTCCTGAGTTTTTTAAATGAAGTGAGAGGCCAGTGCTGTGCAGAGGGCCTGGGAGGGGACAGGAGATGTAGAGACTGCAGCAGGGTTGGCCAGTTCCTTGCAGATTTTAAAGAGTTCAGCCGAATTGTTAGAATGTTTAACTGACCTGAACAAGAAACTCATCCAGAGGTGGATTAGTTCCCCCTGTCCTCAGTCCGGGAGGGGCGAGTGTTAGGAAAGATTTCATATTGTATGTAATTTTCCCTCCATGTGTCTACCCCCAAACTTTTTGCTGCTGTTTAGCCACCATTGACTGACTTTGCCAGAGAAGCATGGCCTTCTGCTGCACTCCTCTGGTCTTTCGCTCACTTTTTATGGGGAAACTGACATGCCCTTAAGGCAGTCAGTACTGGGAGACTTTGTTTCCCTTAGTCCTTTCCTCATGTTGCAGCTTTTGTTCAACATGTAACAAGTGTGCAATGTATCTTACCATACAGCACACTTGGGTCTCTAGTCATTTCCAAAGGCCCTAGAAAATCTCGTTGGACTTTTTATGAACTGTGCAGATGTGTCAGGGACAAGACTGGTGGCAGCTCTTGTTTCGCATTAATTTTAACCCTTTCTTGCCATGTTAACCGCGTTTGGCACGAATAGGTGGCCTGGCTCCAAAATGGCCATGCCACAAGGTTCTTTGTCCTGTCCTTTGGCCATCTTGCCCCTTCACCTTCCCCAGGTCGAGTCGACCCAGGTCAGTCCTTATTTGGTCATGCACTTTCCACGAATCCCAATGCTTTTGCAGGCTTCTGCATGCCTTGTGTGTGTGCCTCCAGGATGTGGGCTGGGATTTCTGATCCCAATACACATCCTGGGTGCCAGAGAGTCTGGAATTCCCTGAATGCCTGGGACCACTGTGGTCCGTGATTGGTCCACGTATGGAGTGAGTGTTTGTGAGCAGATCTCCCATTGAGTCCTGTCTGTTTTGGCGCAAAGGGAACTTTGGATAAGAGGAGGCTGAATATACCACTACCAGGTCGATCTCCTGAGTTCACACCGAACAAAGGATAGGAGCCAAGTATCCTACAACACTAAGCCGAGTCGAGGAACCGCTGGAAGGTTTGCACCCTGAGCCTGCTGTGGTCCCGTGGGACCCCTCTGCATCTGGTTGCCCTAGAAGGTCTGAGAAGACACTTTGACCCATTGGAATAGTGGGACCAACTATTCTTGGCACCTTCACCAAACCCTGCAAGTAAGCTTTCTCAGAAGTGTCCCTGGGCCAACCAGTGGGCTGACCAGCTTACGCAGGACCTTTGCTCTGTCACTGCCGCGGTTTCGATGAGGCCTTTGGAACTTGGTATACTGCGAGCTCTGTATCCACGGCACCCTCACACTGAATTTTGTACACTTGGCAATCCCAGGTCTGAAGTGAGATGAGTGCGCCAGGACCAGAGTAAACGCAGTTACCGTGTTGCCCTGCTGTGGCAACGACCTGTGCAAGTTCGCTGCATTTGTGACCCTCTTGCCCTTGAAGCCTGCTGCAGTGGAACTGGGTTGATTCCTCCACCCAGAGTGGAGAAATCACCACTGTCCCGTTTGGGAATCATTGCTGTATCTTGGGAACTGCAAGTTGCCGAGGCGTCCTTTTTGCCGCATTCAAACCTACCAGCGAAGTGGAATGTACTGGCCAAATTTGGGTCTGCCCGCGTCGGGGACAGCGAGTAGTCCTTGCCTCAACCAGTGGCCCCTAGCGCAGGAGCCCATTTTTACGCACAAGTGGCCCCTAAGGGCACCTTTCCAGAGCTATTGCGAAATAGCGACTCCATCCCGCACTCTCAAACTGCCTCTCCCCTCAAGTGGAGGTCCTGCTTGAATAGTGGGAACTTGTTCTGCATCGCCTCATCCACCTTCCTGAGCTGCTAGAGACCCCTGAAGAGACCCTATCTGGCCCATTGGCACAAGTGTGAGCATGTACTATTGAGCATAGGGCTCTTCTATTTATAGGGCTTGGACAGCCTCTTAGTTAGGTGTAATATTGATGTGGAACTGGGTCTAAAGATTACCTGCACTGCCTGTTTTCTTCCCCTCTAGGTTGTCAACATATTTAGTGCGTTTAACCCTTTAGACCCCATTGGTCTTGTATATATATTGTATTGAGTGTGATGTAATGGTTTACTTAGTGTTACTGTGATTCTTTGCTATAGTCTGTTACAAAGGCCTTGTAATAAATGGGTCTGTATTTTTAATATACACCTGTCTGGAGTAATTTGTAAGTGTCCTTGTTTTGTATGCCCATTGAGGTCTTTCAGTCACCCTCACCCCTCCTGAGACTTAGTCTTGACCGACTGCCAGAGCTACCCTGATTGGTCTGGCTTGTCCAGAGGTTAACCTGTTCCAAGAAACTAGGCTGGCCTTCTGAACCTCTGCTCCTCCAGAACAGAGTTCAGAAATCCTTCTTAACAATTGTGTATGATAAAAAACTTTCAAGAGACCTGAAGAGACTCACAGAATTCTGTCATACAGGAGATTTGGAGGTGTTCCATAATATGTGCCTCAAGTACAGGCTGAAAAGGTTGCATTTCGGCATAGACGGTATGGAGGCCAGAAGAAGACCAGCTGTACTTGTGCACAATGATAACGTTGGGAGGGAACAAGTGAAAACTACAGGAACCTTCAGGATGCTTCATTACCTCATGGCCTTTACAAAACAAGTAGGTAATGACAGTGGGAGTCAATGGGCTTCCACTATCTGTCTTTGCCCAAACAGTTATAGCACAAAATAGACAGTAGCTGTTTTATTACAAAATATTTGTACCTAGGTCTAAGTCCCTAATGCTATATTTTTTGCCCTATGTGTGAATAACTCATAACCCCATAGTGTAGCACGCCCGTGCCTAGTTGGTGATGGTGTGCTGCCTACAAGGCATATGGGAATCCTTGCCCTCAACTCTCTCAGTACTTTCCTCAATCTAGGTAGTCGGTGGACATGTTCTGGGGGTCGGTGTCTTTGTTTATTAGTACCGCCTCCAGTCTATGGGCCTCATTACACGGATGGCGGTGAACCATGGCGCTATTAGCGCCATGGTTCATGCCGGTAAAATACCGGCACCGCCTTGGCGGAAAGGGGAATTACCGCCCCATTCCAAGGTTGGCGGGGCGGTAATTCCCCCTTCTACCATTGCCCTTCCCCATTCCCATTTTTGCCCCATAGGGCATAATGGGAATGGGGAAGGCGCTAATTACGGTACCACAAATTGCCTATCTTCAGGACGGAGAATCTTGCATTCTCATTGGCACCATGATTTCTTCACATGTCTCCACATCTTGGAGGATTTATGAGAGGTGATTTGGGTTACCGACGGGTGTTTTGCTTGTGTCCCGATCCCTGTAGTTCCACTTTCTGTTATCTGGTCTTGGCAGGTGCCACTATATTCTAGCACAAAATGAATGTTGTTGGTTTGAGTTTATTATTCCTGGAAGGATAATTGTATAACTGGGTCTGCTTCTCCTGACATGCTGTTAGGCTGTGCAGATAAAGTCTGCCTTCAGTTTTGCCGACTTAACTTTTGATCATTCATACAGTGAAACACTGGATTTTGATTTGCATGGTCTGTTTTAGACAAACAAAAAAAGAGTCTTAGGTTACACTTGTCTTTCATTTGCTTATAGTATCGGTTTTACTTACCTTGAGTGAAACTGTGTCATCCTATACTAAGTTGGAATAATTGCTTCCCCATGTCTGTGAACCCAAAAGCAAGTGAAACCCCACCCCAAGGCCCAACTCGCCTAGAATGACTGTTATTCAGATTAAAAGTTATAGGTTTATACTGTGCCTAGTATATGATTATCACTAGATCAGAAACATTTATTTTCCAATTCTTTACACTGTGATTTCTTGCAGAGCGTCACAGTGTTAGGCAGAATCACCTGCAGTACCCTTTGGGAACACTACAGGAAATTAGGACTACAAGTGTAAGCACAATTTCACCTTTGGTACAAGCCTGTACTACACACTAAAGGGGTAGCTATGGCTGAGCAGCCAGACTTATCTCAAGAGTTTAAGTGAGCAGTAGAACAAGCTACACAAAGGACCAACAAATACAGTGAATCAAGTAAACACTTACTCAAGGTTTCCTAGTAATAGAATATACATTTATTTACTCAATCATTTATAAAACATTACACTAGCATAAGCAGCTCAATATCACAAACTAATACACCACAAAAATCCCACCGGTAAGTAACTAAACAAGTTTGGCTCAAAAATGAAGGGTGAGCAAAATGGCACTTTAGATACTTAGAAAAGGGGGGAAAACAAGGTTATAAGAATAGACAGCCCAAATACAATCATAGGCAGGGCAAAGGGTTTTAGTTAAATACAACCAGCAATTCTTCTCAACAAGCCTGGGCCAAAGTCAATGGTTCAGAGTCTTTTGTATAAAATAGCACAGTTCTGGTAAGTAACGGTTAAGTCTTTGCCACAGAGTTTTAAAGGATTTGGCTAGGCGAAAAGTTTGACGAATGTTTAGGGAAGGTGTAATGCTCACCTGGTATCCACGGGGACGTCACTCAGCCTGTTCTGACCTCTTACGACCTCAAACCCTTCCCTGGAGGCTATTCGACTGGAGAATGGGCCTGAAACACAGGAATGGTAGAGTTTAGCTCCCTATTGTCTCTGTGTGCTTGAACCCCTTCTTCCCCGGGGTCCAACCCTTCCCTTTGATCCACAGCTCACCTTGTTTTCTTGGATAGTGTGCTCTCCGTCCTGCCTTCAGAGCAGGGGCGCGTTGATTGATGCGGGCTCATTGCTGCCTAGTTACTTCAATGGCAAGAGTCCGACAGGTAAGTATAATGAGTCTTTTGAACAGTTCTCTAACTTCGTTCCTTTCCTTCCTTAGATGATGGCCGGCGTCCGGGGATGGCAGCGTGCTGCTGAGATGAGTAGCGCTGAAGGTGAGTGAGAGCGGGATGCGCGATGCACCCCTTTCGTATTTGCATTGAACTGAGTTCTTTTACTGTGTCTTTTAGGTGCTGCAACGTTTTCAGCGTGGATGTCGGTTATGAAGAACAAATGCTGTGGGTAAGAGCGGTATGCGGCGCCTCAAGATGTTTCTACGCTAACCTGGAGTGTCTTTTCCCCCTTGCAGATGGATGAGAAGTTCCGGAGACAGAGTTCCCCCAGAGCGGCTGGGATTCAGGTAAGCGTTTGAAGCTCGTACAGTATTTAAAAATAAGCGAAGATTTGCAGAATGCTTACTAATGCCTTTTTTCTGTTCTTTTCCCTTTTCCTTAGGAAGCGGCGTGCCAGGATGGGAATGACACCGCCGAAGATGCCCGCAGAACAGAAGGAGCGATGACAGATGGGCAGAAGTGCCGCAAGGTAAGGCTGTTCCTAACGGTGTTCTTGTTCTTGCAGGAGCTGAGCGCAGAAGAAAGATGCAGGCCTACTGGAGAGCAATCCGAACACGGTGAGGGTCACGCTGCAGGTGCAGAAAACGCAAAGCATGCTTCTCAGCCTGGGTGTGGCTTAAATAGTCTCTCGGTATCCCAGGTGCCTCTGGGCTGAACCACACCCAAAAGACTAGACCGCACATGCAGTTCTGGGAACCGAAATATGTGGGGGCATCCATCTTGTCCCCATCAATGCACTACAAGTCCAATCCCCAATGTTATGAGTGAGTCTCGTGCCACAAGCGCCAAGTCAGACTCCAAGTGGGTCTTTGGAGGGATGGAGAGGCCCTTGAGGGTCATGTAGGTGATCGTGGCCTGGCTCCAGCCTGACATCTTGGAGGGATGGGGACATGAGGGGCAGGAATCATGACAGAAGGACAAGCCTTCGTAGTTGAGGAAAGTTTCACGCACTTTCTAGATGGCCGAAAAGATTTCCGGACCGCGTTTGCACAGTACCTTTTTAAATGAAGATCTCTCTGTTCCTGTGCTTCAGTCATGGGGACAAGAAGGAGGACGCTGTGAGGTTCCTGCACTGCCCATGGAAGAAGCTAAAAGATGTAGCAAGCCGTTGGTTTAAGGTTTGAGTGCCTTAAAGTACCCCTGGTTTCCTTCCCTCTGGCTATCTGGTTTTCAACAGCACTCTGAAGAAAATTCGACCAGAATAGGACGGTGTCCAGGTGGCTTACTAGTTGGTTGTTCCCACCAAACTCAAGGGAAGAAGTTAACCTTGAATGGCTTCTCTGTCAATTGGGGTTTCAGGCAATTCGGACCTGCAGCAGGGCTTCACCGGTCGTCCAGGAGTTGCAGCAGTCCTCTTCCTTCAACTCGTCTTAGGTTCTTTCGTTCCAGTGTCGACTCTGCTTTCCAGGTCCCAGAGACCCACTTTTAAACAGTTTTCCCCAATTCATTCAGCCTGGCTGTCAATCACCCAGCAGGATGGCTGTCCTTTCCGGACAGTCAGCCAGCCAATCACACCAGAGTGCATTCAGGTCTCCTAGGAGACTAAGCACAGGGAGTTTAGAGCACTTTCCTCACATCCTGTCCACCCCAGACACTCTGGCACCAGAGGAGAGCTTTAGCACAGAGGCCTGCCAAAGGGCATGAACAAAGGGGCCAAATCTGGTTTGGCGTGCAGAGTTACACACAAGAAGGACTTTTCCTAAAGGAAATGGCGAAAAAAGATGACTGGAGTCTGTTTTTACAGATAGGTCTGGGGCATCATATTGAAAAACATGGCTACCCCTGATTTTGAGCTACCGTTGTTAGCGGTCACAAAAAATCATGGTAGTTGATCTAAACCACTGTCACCAGCCATTTAAAATAGGAAATTGTAACATTTTACTGTTACATGAGTGTTTTGACTCAGGGGAAGCTAAGCAACCCCTCCAGCACTCTATAGTAAGATAGGGTGTGCTGGGTCAGTACATTTAAAGAGAGTAGTACAGTCAATTTAACTTTACTTGCCCTGAGAGACAGTAGTCAGTCCCAGGGAAGGTATTTAAACCTTTGGGGAGTCTGAAAAGACACCCCTATGCCACTGCACTGAAGGTGCTGTGTGACACAAAGAAAAAGATGATGCCAGTGGAGTTTGTTTTAAAACTCCATAACCAAAGAACACAAAAGTAAAACACATTGAAAATGAAAAGTTCAAAGCCCCGAAATATAGCAAAAGAGCTGGAGGCTCTAAGGTAGAGGGAATTTAGCACTTGTGTGAGAAATCTCCCTAACACACAGTGGGCCTCATTAGGACCCAGGCATACTTCGCGGTGCTAAATGCACCGCGAAGCATGGCGGAAAGCCGCCGATAGCGCCATGGGGGTTGGCGGATTCACCGCCCCATTCCGACCTTGGCGGAGCGGTGAATCCCCATTCCCCATTTTACCCTTCCCCATTCCCATTTTTGCCCCATAGGGTATAATGGGAGTGGGGAAGGAGTTAATTACGCCACCGTAAAATACGGTGGCGTAATTAACAACGAGGTCCCGTAGCGCCATGGTTTTCTCCGCCTGGTAAAACCAGCCGGAAAAGGCCGCCATGGCGCTACGGGAACTCGTAGTATGGCGGAGAGGTACGCCATGCACTACGCTGGCGTAACACCCTCTCCGCCAGGGTCCTAATGAGGCCCAGTACAATGGAGAGGGTCTACTATCCATGGTGTTACTGAAATGATATGATAGATGCAGGGAAGCTGTTCCAGAGGGTGGACCCGGTCGAAGAAAGATCAATCACCAACTTGTTGCTTGGGAGCTGTGGGTGGAGGAGTGAAGTGCTCGAGTAAGAAGATAAAAAAAAATGGTCCTAACAGCTTCGCCGTAGCAGACACAATAGGTTGTTACAATAAGGTATCTGTTTTATATATGTACGAGGTGGCGGTGCGTCCAGTCAACAATAAGTGTGATGAAAGGGTCATTTTAAGGGGTAAAAATCATGTCCTCGCTGAAATAAAATCAATCCCATGGCTCCATTTGGCTACATGGATTAAGACCATGCATCACTTGACGGTTTCAGACTGGCACAAACGATACCTCTGACGCACGGATATCCCATAAAGTTATTCGATGTTGGCTGGGTTAGCCTGCACTCCCCAGAAATCTCACCTTTTGAAAACTGATCTGCCGCCAAGGGCACATCCTAATTGAATAGTGGTAAACAATTCTTCATCACCTCAGGCCCCTTCCTGACTTGCTATGGTCTTCCCAAGAAGAACTGCTTTTTGCTTCACCGGTGCGATTGTGCGCTTTCACGCACTACTGCAATGTTGAATGGAAGGCTACCCACTTCTCAGGGCTGCACTAGAAAGTTAGAGAACGACTCCGAAAAATGCTCCTCCTTGCTTACCCTATGCACTCGCACGGCCGACTGGCACACAGCATAGCTGGAGCATGTGCGCACTCAATGTCACCTGTCTCGCATGAAGGTGGCGAGGGCTGCCTCATGTGCGATAGTCTGAACAGACATCTATGAATTTTAGTCGGCGCGTGCAATTGAAGGCTGTCCCCTCTTATGCTCACAACAGAATGAATAAAACCCTCTAGGGAAAGAAGCCAAGAGATAGCTTGCAGGGATTATAAGGTTTTTGAACCGAATTAAAAAATATCAGCAAAGGTGTCTGCTATTCGAGAACGTTGAGACTCCAGAATGAATGTTGTTGCCTTTTGAGAGGCCACATCGTCAGTAATAACATCACAGATAGGGTCATAACCCGCACTAGTGATCGGTAAAACAGTATACATGATCGTGCTCCATTGGTGGATGCCAGCCTACAATTTGTTAGTTTATCAAGCGTATTTCGAATTCTACATAGGTCAGCTGGGCTCATCTCTCCATGTAGTGAAGCTCAGGTCATGGGCTGATGCTTGTGAGAATTGAAGAAATTAATCAAGTTGCACTCACGCGTTTTGTCTGGTCTGCTTTATTATTGTGGCATTCTTTCACAAAATCCAAACCTACCTGTCTCTGGCTTCAATCACTGAAAACAGCCTGCTATTGTTATTTGGCCTTGAGTGAAAGTCAACAACCGCTAGGCTCGAAGGACACAATGTGTCAAAAACCATAGAAAATGATAACATTTACCATATTGAGAGTGGACATTGGAAAATTTTGTTTCAATTTCTGCAATCTGTTGTTCGGAGCGGTTACTGAGCGTGACACTGAGAGAATGGAACTTGCTAACATTATGTAAGTTGAACTATACATAATATGTTTGCGATTTAAAACGGGATGTGTGCTGTACGTACATTGACTAATTCAGTGACGTGCGAATGTGGGATTTGACGAAAATATTGGACACAATACGTTATGTTGAATTATATTTATACCGCTCAATATAACAAACCAAGTGCGTAACTTGCGGTTTGTTTAAAAGTCTAGTAATAATTATTTGTGTATAGTTTAGAGTGGAGTGAATAGAGGTTTGATTTGTTGGGCAGTATTGATTAATAGCCTTGTTCTGGGTTGTTAGCTGGAGCATATTGTGACGATTATTCATCAACCCCCAACCACAACCTGTGTGCAGTGCACAATAAAGTAGGTGTGGGGTGGAAGTGCCGGCAGCTGAAAATGTTTGGAGGGAACTTGGCTCACTTTACAATCAATAATCTTCCCAGTTCTGTTATAATGCCATCTGTCTGTGGTTCTCCATATCCATCTGGTTCTCCATCCCATTGGGAGCTATACTCACTTCACAGCGCTAACCTTTCATGGATGTCGTGGTCTCAAATAATCCACCATGTTGTCATTTGTGTGTTCATTAGGTGTGGTTTGTGTTTATGATTAGGTTTCATCTGGTGCAGAATTATACGGTAAATAGTTATATTTGATTAAAGAACGGCTACTACAATATATTTTTATTCTGTTATCTACACAGATCCATTGTACCGTTCTGCGTATGCCATAGTTTCCAGCTGCTGTCGGATGGATTCTTCAATTAACAATGGCAGATAAGCATACACAGTGCTTTTTGGGTTACTGTGATGCGGGACGGCAGACAGAGACTGATCTGCCCTTTGGCGGTACCAGCGACAAGGAGAAACCTGTCATCATTTCTGATGTAGCAAGATGCTTATGCGAAAGCATTGCGATTGAAAGTGCATAGAATCCATATCTTCCCATCAAAGGAAAACCATGTGCGTCATTGAAAGTTTTGCTGGTGTAACATAAGGACACTCCACAATTGGACTACAGGTATTTATCAATCATTGATCATAATCAGCATTTCATGAGGAAGTTATAAAGAACATACGAAGCATGCAATGTTCGGTAGTCATAACTTGTATGATAAACAGTTTTGGGAGCGTTCTTTGATAAATAAAAGCACTTGCTACATTGTAGATTAATGATGTTTTCTTTAACAATATTGTTTTCGTATACGATTTGGGACGTGCTGTGAGAGGAAATGTGTGTTTTTCTTCCTGGTTCTGCATTAACTGATGTTATGGCGTGGGTGATGACTGGGCGTGTTTGGCTATGCTGGCGACTAACGTCATGAAAATAGGTGGAGCATATTGTTTTAATAGTGATGTCAGCTTCAGGGGCGGGCAACCTGAATTCTTGCCGTGAGTGCCCCTGAAGTTAATGCAATGCCTCAACGGATAGGATTAGCATAAGATGGCCACGCCCAACCAATTTTTTTTCCATGTGTAAAAGTGAGGAAAACTAAGGTAAAATGCATAGGAAAAATGTTTAAGATCGATTACAGTATGCTTAAAAAACATGCCACAACGATCGGGACAATAACATTTTTGAGTGCCCTTCCCCTTTAATGGTCGGTTCAACCTGCAGCAAGGACGTGGCCGTCATTACAACACCGGCGCTAAACCATGGCGCTTTTAGCACCATGGTTGGTGCCGGTGTTGTAACGGGTCCACCATGGTTCAATGGGGAATTACCACCCCATTCCAAGGTTGGCGGGGCGGTAATTCCCCATTGAACCTTGGCCCTTCCCCATTCCCATTTTCGCCCCATAGGGCTCTATGGGAATGGGGAAGGCGCTAAGTATGGTACCGCAAATTGCAGTACTGTCCTTAGCACCAAGGTCCCTTTGCGGGTCCCTACTTTAACGGCTGGTGTAGACCAGCCGTTAAGGTCGGGTCCCGCAAAGGGACCTCGTAATCAGGCGCTAATGGGTTAACAGCGATGCAGCCTTTTAGGGCGCCGTTAACCCATTAGCGCCAGGGTCGTAATGAGGCCCCAAGACTTTTTTTAATTCTAAGATTTTTTTTTTTCAAATTCCACCTAAACCTCAAGACAATTTTTATTTTCTGTTTAACTTCATTGTTTATTATGCTTAACAGATCCTGTTGTGTAATTGCTGAAATTATAGTGCCAGTGATCGAAGAAGTTAGGCAGGAAAAAAGAGACTGATGATTCAGTCTGTTCCCATTTATAGCATGCATCCAGGACATTGCACCATGGATTACAAAGACAAAGGGCCTCATTACGACCCAGGCGGTAAGTTACCGCCTGGGCTGTGACTTTACCACCATGGCGTAAACTACGTTTACGCCATGGTGGTTGGCGGACTTACCGCCCCATTCCGACCTTGGCGGGGCGGTAAGTCCCCAATCCCCATTTACCCTTCCCCATTCCCATTTTTGCCCCATAGGGCATAATGGGAGTGGGGAAGGCGTTAATTACGCCACCGTAAATTACGGTGGCGTAATTAACTCCATGGTCCCTTAGCGCCATGGATTTTAACACCTGCTAAAAGCAGGTGTTAAAAGCACCATGGCGCTAGGGGACCTCGTAATTGGCGGTAAGGGGTCGGCGCAGCTAACGCTGGCGTTAACCCCTTACCGCCAGGGTCGTAATGAGGCCCAAAGACATCCCTGTTGATTAAAATGTACTGCTTTCAGCTGAAAATGTAACCGCCATGGTGCACATAGCGGATACGAGGTGCTGAAGCACGGCATACCATAACCCCTACCCCTCACATACCACCACCAGCTTCACCATTATAAAATGAACACCGGGTTCATGGCATTAAGGACGTCAATAACCTCAAATATTTCTAAAGCAGATAAAAGGGTATTTTTGATGGCAGCTCTATATTAATTAAACTATCACGGTACGCCATGAGTGCTGTCAAGATATGCCAAGGGCACACCTAGCTGAGCAATCCTACACCAGCCTTCATATGCTAGTCCTGCCGCCTGCACCTGGTTACTGTCATATTATGTCAGTTAAAACCTCAGGTGCCAGTTATGGTCATCAAATGGTAAATACAGCTTCACTTGCTCAGCTGCTTCCATAAGATGCTAAATATAGCCCCATATATTCGGGCAGTGCCAGCGTATGGTCATCTTTTACAGGGTACAGCCTCCCGTGCCTTGATGCTGCCATCAGATGGTAAGTGTAGCCATATTCGCCCATGCAATTGTGCTACTGGGCCTACCATGGTTCAACATCACTAGCATATGCAAAATAAAGGGCACCATAGGCAAACATTGCAAAAACGGCCTGGGCGTGAAGGGCGTGGATGTGGTGGAGTTGATAGTGTGTTTAGGGCGTGCAGAATTTCAGTGATCTTGGGTGTGACAATGGTGAATTAAGCAATAAAGGGTTTCGTTTTTTTTTTATTGCAAACTGAAATTAATCACTTTTCAGTGATCCATCTCTATCCGTTACGAAAATGTGTCCATTTGGGTAAAAGTAATCGCACAATTTAGCCAAGTCTTGAACCAGAAATACGCGGTCTATGGGTTTTCACAGTCTCCAATGTTATCTAGCTATGCACATTTGCTGCCATCCGCCCATGAATTGAGCACAAACATATAATAATGGCTTCATTGTTATCCACCTACACTAGAACCATGGCTGTGTGTTTAATAAAGCATATTTTGCAGAGCACAAAAACACATGCTAAATTAACCTGACAGTATAAAACATTAGGAAAAACTGTTGGATTAAAAAGGAGACTGAGTCATTCACTTGTTTTGTATCTAGTGCTTGCTACTGCTTCTTAGCACTGTAAAAACAGATTTTACTGTTTTCCAACATAATAGTCCTACATTTATGAACATTAGAAGGATGGGAGGTTGAGTCAGCCTTGCTGGCATTCAGGCTAGCAGAAGAGCAATGGCTAGCACGAGGCATTCTTGAAAAGCTCCCTCCACCCGACACACTGTATGAAAAGGGAATACTTTCTGCAGATTGTTCAACAACACAAAGATAAATGCTGTGCACATTTTGTAATAAAGGGACACTGACAGATTATGATTATCGTGATTTTTTCTCAACATAAAATGTTAAATTGAATGTTTTCTTTTAAGAAAGCACCCAAAACATTTTTTTTAAATGCGAAAATGGGTGAAAGAATGCAGTGTGTCTCTGAAGGGGATAGCAAAAAGGGGGAGTTAACACACAAAGGCTAACTGATCACAGGCTCGGAAGAGAAGGGAGCACAATGTGAACGAAATCAAACATGGGTGATGGTAGCTCAGGGCCTTGGCGCAATGTATTTGATTTTCATCTCTCTAACACCCACTCCCCCTTTAATGCACCTACTCTCCTTCTCTCACGTACCCCTTGCTTCCGCTCACACAGCCCCTGGCCCTCTCAAGAAGCCCCAACTTCACCTCGCACAGCCCCCTTTCCCTCTCGTGCACCCCTTGCTCTCCTGTTAGTGCCTTTGCTTGGGCACCCCCCCCCCCCCACCCTCACTCGATACCACCCTGGCTTTCTCGTACCCTCGTATACTCTCACTCTTTCTTGCACCCTGGCTCTCTTGCACCTTCATGGACACACTCTTTTCCTTGCGCCCTGTCTTTCTCTCTTGCACCCTGGCTCTCTTGCACCTTTGCGCGCGCGCGCGCGCGCGCGCACACACACACACACACACACACACACACACACACACACACACACACTTGGTTGCATCATGGCTCTCTTTCACCTTCGTGCACACCCTTTTTCTCACACACTTCCTCTCTCTTGCACCCTGGCTCACTGTCGCATCATCGACTCAATGACCGACGTGCAACGAAAATCCTGCAAAAATACAGTTTTATGGCACAAAATGACCCATTTCATGCTGCATCTCCCATAAGTCATGAGAAAGTCACTTAAGCAAACAGAATTGAACACCCACTGAAAGTATGCAGACCAACACAAGTGCTAAAGCAATAATAGTTTAGAAGATAGAAATGCCAGATTGAGGAGCACGTTCAATTCCTCCTGCCCCTGCATGCAACGCGCCCTGCTGCATGTGGTACTTGCGGTGGTGGCTCCCACTTTGTACAAGTAATTTTGAAAAGGTGGTGGAACCGGACAGCACGCAGTGTCACAACCACTGTGATCTATTTCAGGCCAACATGTGTTTTGCACCGTTTGACACTTACCCCTAGTCTGGCACAAAGCTAAACGTTCTTTACATGGCTGAGCAACATAAATAGGGCCCTACTTGCGCAAGCGAGGCCCAAGTGCTACAATTTCGGTGTTAACGACTTCTGCAAAGATTGGATAGTAATGTGCGTGAGTTCAAGTGATCTACCGTTCTAAAGATTAGCCCAAAATAAAAGAAAAATTCCATTTTGTAATTGTAATCAGACCTGAAATGGCAGTGCCTATGCTGCAGGCTGCTCCCCTCCCTCGTGGTCTGATGGTCTGAGCACGCTGCACTTAGCAGCAGAAGAGTCACTGAGTCAGGACTGAGGTCAGGTCGGCCTGGGCAGACCTGCACCTACTCAAGTGATACGAGCACAGCAGATGGCGCGTGCAGTTTATTCCCCTCACGAATGCGCAGGGCGTGTCGGCCCGAGGCAGAAAAGAAATGCAGTGGCCAGTGGATAGCGAACTACCCAGACTGGTCTGGATGTTCGTTCTCAATCATTTATTTATGTATCCTTCCACCAAAAGAGGCCCTATGATCCCCAAGGCCCTCCAGGGAAAGTCCCGGTGTCCCGGTAGGCCAGTCCAGGAATGCTAATAACGCAGAAAAAAGTGATAACTGCGATGTTGATGTTGAAAATGATTCCTCAGAAGGATAATATGGCATCCATGTATTCTAATTTTTCAGAAATATGGGACAATACATTCTCACAAATGATCTTGGATCCATGGATGAGAGAGATTTATGATTTTTTTAATAAGATCGATTTTGAGATCATTTACCCTTTTCACATTGGTATTGCAGAAAAAGAGACTAAACAGAAGACTGCTGTATGGGAGAGATATAGGAATATGCATGCAATAAAGTAAAAAGTCCTCTTTCCTGAACTACACCATGCAGAGTTTCTCAGTCAATGCTCCAGTCCCCTGTTTGACTAAGATTAGTAACTCTAAAGTCTGGAGATTTATGCTGCAGTTAGAACAACGTCCAATGTATGCTTGTATAGGCACCTGGAAACAAGTCCCATGATCAGAACATCGATGGAGAATGTGTAACCTTGAAATAGAAATGTCTAGATACTTATTAACTAGCTGTCAAAAACTAAAGAACCTCTATAATCGTGGCTACAAAGGTTATGCAGGCACTGAAAACCTAATGGAAGACGAGGCATGGTCGTATATTTATTCAGTAAGTAACCTGGTTTTAAAAGTTAGTGTATTTTATATCTGGCAAATTATATTAAGGATTATTAAGGCATTTTCAAGTGTTATGATAATTTGCATGGAAGAAGAATTTTTTGTTTTTGTATGATAATTTTAGACAAAACTATTTTGATTGTTTTAGGATTGCTTATTCAACATATTGTATGAAATGTGTATTGTAATTTTCTCTCATGTTCTAAGGTTTCATTTTAACTATGAACACGTTAAATACATTTTTTTTAATTATTTTTAAAGACCTATTTTTTTCCTGTAAATGTGAATGATCACTTGCACTGGTAATTGGTATGAATATGTATCCTGGGATTTGTTTGGAGGCATTGTGCACGGAGTTTAAATCGTGTTTCACCCTCTAGCCTGATCTGAATGATCATGTGCACGCACATACGCAGTGTGTTGTTACTATGCACTGGTGGCCTGAATGAATGGGATCCATTAGTGTTGGCCTGAGGGCCCTTTAGGACTATTTTACTGTTCGGTTAAAATACCTGCTTCCCTTTTCTGCCTACCCCTTGCCTACATGGGTTAGTTCCTACCATACATAACAGGAGTGGGTTTTGTTTAAAAAAAACACTGTTTTATGTTTATGTTTATATGCTTCTATAGCGCCGTAAACCCGCAGGCATCAGGGCGCTGTGACGCATAATAGGTACAGGCTAAATTGGACATCCAGATCTCTGGCTTTGGTGGGTATCAAGAGGACTATTTAAATAGGTGGGTTTTCAGGAGTTTTCGAAATTGGAGGTGATTTTCTTGGCTTCTGAGGGTTATCGGAAGGGCATTCCATATCTGAACCGCCTTTACTATGAAAGATCTGCCCATACCGGATTTGAGCCTGTGTTTATGTTCGACTAGTAGGTTCTTACCAGCTGAGCGAAGATGTCTCTTGGGTGTATAAAATTCAATATTTTTCTTTAGATAGTGGGGCGCTTTGCCAAAAGGGCATTTATGTACCAAAGTGTGAGGGCTTTAAATTCAATCCTGTCTTTGACTCTAAGCCAGTGGAGAGATTCTCTCGATGTGTTAACATGGTCTCTTCTAGCCAGTTGTTTTACAATCCTGACCGCGTCATTTTGTATGACTTGGCAGGTATGTATGTCTTTAGCGCAGCCCCCTATCAAAAGGGCATTGCCATAGTCCAGCCTTGATAACACTACTGCCCTGGCAATGGTAGCCATGTTATTGTCATTCAAGAACAGTCTGATGGCCCTCATTAATCGCAGATAATAGGCAGTGTTCTTATGTAAGAGATTCGCCTGAGCCTCTGAATTAACTGAGGAATTCATCATCATACCCAGTGTCTTTACTTGACTGGAGACTGTAATGATGGCTTTTTTAATCTGGAATGTTTTATATTCCCCACCCAATTTTTCCAATTGACGGCTGGAGCCAAAAAGCATCAGCTCCGTTTTTGAGTCATTTAAGCACATCCAATTGGATTGCATCCATTCATCAATTTTGCTATATATTTCACCTAATTTCTCGCTGTCTTTCTGATGTGATCCCACTATCTCTAATATAAATTGCGTATCATCTGCATAATTGCAGAAAAACACTTCCAATTCTGTCAGTAGGTCAAACAGTGCTCGCATGTATAAGTTAAAAAGCATGGGTGAGAGGCTCGTGCCCTGTGGCACCCCAAACAGAATTTGGGTGGGGTCTGAGAAGTTATCGCCCCAGTGGACTCTTGCTTGACGGTTGGTAAGAAAGGAAACCAGCCACTTCAAGGCCAGGTCCGAACAGCCTACGTTGTCTCTGAGTGCTTTGACCAGCAGGTTGTGGTCCACCAGGTCGAAAGCCGCACTTAAGTCTAATAACATCAAAATCCCCATTTTCCCTTTGTCCATAAGGCCCAGCATATGATTTTGAAGGTCCAACATGGCTGATTCCGTGCTATGAGCAGCTCTGAAACCAGATTGCCGATGATGTAGGGATTCTTGTGTTTCCACGTGAGCCTGTAATTGCTGGGTAGCCAATTTGTCCAGTATTTTCAGGATGAAATTAGTGTTAGTTATGGGTCGTAGATTCGCTGGGTCCTTTGGATCTAGCCCTACCTTCTTTACTATGGGTGTGATTGTCACCTTTTTAATTTCTTCCGGAACGTTGCCTTCTCTGAATGATGCATTAATGATCTTGAGTAGTATAGGGGCAAAATCTCCATGTGTTGCAGAATAATGTCAGGGGATAGGACATTTTCCGCGCACGATGTAGGTTTCATAAGATCAAGCAATTTTAGTAATTCTGGTTCCGTTATTGGTGTAAACATGAACGTTTCTTGACTCTGTTTCTTTTTACACTCATAGGTGCTGTCATCCTTTTCTTGTCTGGATGAAATGATGTTTTGCCTGGCTTTGTCTATTTTTGCTATAAATGCATTTTGAACAGTGTTAGTCTTCTTTGGATGGAACTAATGATGGTGTGAGAGTTGTCGGTTTTTCCACACTCTTTAAAATTTTAAAAAGTTTACTTGTTTTGTTGTCTGCTGACTTAATTTCCTTATTAAAGTGGTCGGCTTGAGCTAGTTTAATTTTTTCTTTGTATTTCTTATTCGCTACTTTCCACCGTTCTTTATTTTCAGTGGTTTTGTCTGCGAGCCATTTCCTCTCAAGGGCTCGCTTCTCTATTTTAATTGCCTCTATGTCTGAGTTGAACCATTTCTTATGGTTACTGTTTTTTCTAATAAGCTTCGTTTTGAGGGGTGCGATCTCATCTACTAGTAGTTGTATTTGAGCATTGTATACCTTGAGCATTTCCTCACAGCTGTCTTGCTCCTGAAAGGAGGTAAGTATTTTATCTATGCATGGCCGGATGTGGTCTATGGTGATTTTTTAAAAATTTCTACTGGTGACCTTCGAGTGGGGATTGTCATTGGTGCATGATGCCTGTAGTTCAATATTTAGGGTGACCAAGTAATGATCACTCCATATGCATGGCTCTGTCATGCAACTGGAGAGTTTAAGGTTGTTATCTATGATCCAATCCAACTGATTACCTTGTGGAGTTGTTGGGACCCCATTTATAATGCTAAAATCCATATTGGTTAATTGTTTCACTAAAAAGATGGCTTCCTCATCCTTTTTGTTTCCACACCAAAGATTAATGTCCCCCACCACCAAGTTGGATACATTGGTAGATTTAAGCATGGCTAATTGGGAACATAGTTCATTGGCGAAGCCTGAACTCAGTGAGGGGGGGTTTATATATGACTATTATATTGAGGCAGTTATGAGGGGTGAAAGTAAGTTTCATGTGGATTGTTTCACATCCTTCACAGCTAGAGGAGGCCTTAAACAATTTAAACGTCTCTTTTGCTATGATAGCAACTCCACCACCTACTGCTCCTTCTCTGTTGGCATTATATATGTTGCATCCGGGTGGGACCGCTACTTCACATATGGGGCCAATGGGGTCTTTTAACCAGGTTTCAGTCACGTAACATATGTCCAGATTTTGATCCAGAATTAAATCATTTATGTTGTGCGCATGTGTTACCAACGATCGAGTGTTAAGCAAGCCTATCTTTAATTTGGAATGTGCTTTGGTGGGTGTTTGGATGCTCTGATGTATCTCGTGTGTCTCAAGTGTATACTGACTTTATCCTGCGTGTGCAATATGCTTGTAACTTGGTCAGTCATGATGAAGTGTGAACACAAGAGAATCCAGTAACAAGAAAATATTACCTTTAAGGTGAGTTGAAAAGGGAATAGCGGAGCGGAGCTCTCCCAGAGCTAAACCAGAGTAAGCCGGCGCTGGACATCGTATGAAATAGCAGAAAAAACTACAAGAGTCTGGGAGTTGTAGTTTTTAAACAACTGACACTCCTACAGCAAGCGAGGCACACGAAACGGCTCACTAGCACTACAGATTTGCATTTAACTTTCCTGATCTGGTCAACAATGGAATCTAGCAGGGATTCTGTATTTAAAACAAATTAAACAGTTCTGCAATAAAATCTATAAAACTTCGTATATGAGCCTAATAAAGCAGTAAACGTGGAGGGCCATAGGGGATTGTAGCTACTCTGTTAGGTTGTGTTTTTCCCTTGTTCTTCCCCCCTCCTGTCCATTTATGTTGGATGCCTATCTGAGAAAGTGGACCCACATAAAGGCAATGTGGGGAGAGGACAGTGCGTTTAGGCATTTACTGTTTTTATAGTAAACGATGTATTTTTAATACTGATAGACATCGATGGGTGAAACATAATGTATGTACTTTTCAGTATATCAGTGGGGTGCATGTTCTGGAGATAAGTGTGTGGACTTCAGTCTGCTACCTCTACAGCAATGTAACAGTTGTCACTCTCCATATTACCTACCACATTAAGGGAGGGGCGGCTTCCCTTTCTTTTCAGGCGTATTAGCATCAAAGCCAATATTTGGAGATCCCTGACTGGAGTGTTGTACACAAACTGTCTTACCAATCATGAATGTCAACCCCTGATGTTTTTAAGGAGAGTCCTGGTTTTTGCACATTTGACAATAAACACTGCTCAGAAGGATTACGTGCTCGGTGCAGTGCCTGGTGTGATGGTCCGGCAGTGGGTGCAATTGTCCTATCCTCGCAAAGGGTTGGTCACCAAGCGATCTCCCTGCATCAGTCCCTACGGTATTGCTGTCTGCAGAATGCACCACTAGCGGGCAGACGCGAAGGGGTCGAGTGTGTGCTTAGTGCTGGCATTCTGTAGCCTTCGCAGCCCCTCCATAACCAGGCACGTATCTTCCACGCCCCCGGCTCCTCCCTCTTCCCCTGTGCTTCGCGATCTAATGGTCTATTCCTTGCGCGTTATTTAGTCCAGCCTGCCGCATCTTTCAGTACAGTAAAGAGATCGCCCTCCCCCCCCAAAGCTGGATGTATGCATAGTGCTCTCTTTTGTGTTCGGAATGTGATTTCTTTTCCTCAGCTTATTTTCTTTCTTGCGCAGGTGTGCGTATCATTGTAGGTTTCAGTAAATGGTCTTGGTTAAGAGACGTGTTGTCTACTGAAGCGCATTCGTGCTGTCGGGTGGGGTGGGCTGGGGAGCGGATTCCAGGCCTGAGACATTGGATTAGAGGCGTGGCGCAGAAGCCGGATCCATCGCAGTACAATTGCTGAACGAACCCCAGGTTCTGACCTGTCGCAGTGCAGAGCTGAGTGGACCCGCTTGAAATCAACGATGACGAACCACCCTATTCTGTTCCTGCTTTGGGCCGTAGCGTGTATGGTGACCGTCAGCGCAAACCCCTCTTACGATGGGGATGGTGAGTGCCCTACACATGCTAATTAATCGTCTTTATGTCAGTGGTACCAGTCTCGGCACACACGAGCAACTAGATGATTCTGTGCTGTCCGTTTCCTACAGCCTACGGTTTAGCCCATAGTAAACGCCCTTGTGTGCTCTTTCACGATGTTTCTCAGGTCCCACCCTATAGGCTCCCGGGCAAAGAGCATCCTCTCGGTCCATGCAAACGCTTCTCTGCCCTGTCGCCGAAGCTCCATCATCCACCTGCGCTCAGACTCGGGGGCCTTTGGGAAATCCTCCCCATGCCCTAGAAACGGCGTGCACACGGTCTCAATGCTGCCAATGATTTTAAAGCATGATTTTGTGGTTTTCTTGGTCGAAGAATGCATGCTGCATCCGCGGGTGACGGGCACCGAGGTTCTGGACCCGGCTATAGGTCTGTATTTGCAGGGCTTTTTTGTTTGTGCCCTCCATGACCAAGAGACTCCATTATGCCTGTGTTTACGGATTGCTATTTTGAAAAACTTGTCCTAGGTCAGGGCGCTTTAGTTGTAAGTGTAGAATACGCGTTTTCTTATTCCCCTTTCTTGGGCCCCTCTTTCGTGTTCAAGAGTCTCGGGTGTATATTCATTAAGACATTTTTTTGCCATTTTGTAAAATGTGAAAACGTGAATGGCGTTTTTGAAAACCACATTTTGTAAATGTAAAGTGGTCTCGTATAGCGATTTGTGTGTCTGTTTCTGGCAGGGACAGGGCTTTGTGTAGTGTAAATGCCCTCCCGAGTTTCTGTGAGTGCACACTGTCCTCTTTACTCCCATACCCTTTGCTATGTTTTAAATGTCATTCCTAATTGCCATAGGTCTTCCATGAGCTAGGCCACCAGCCAGCTTCCGGAACTCTAATGTCTGCACTACCATCTCAATTTCCTTTCAGAAGGGTCCACCCCATTCAGACAATTGCCAGGGGGATGATGTCATCAACCCCATTCAGGGCAGTTGGACATCTAAACACATATGTCTGCATGCAGCCCACACCCTCCTTTTTGAGCCACATACCAATGCAGGGAGACTACATGCTTTCAAAGATACAGATCTTAATGACCTCCCAAATGCAGGTGACATCCCCTTCCCTCTTTTACGGATTCTTCTATGCTTGGCTGATGGTGGTTTGCCATCACTAGGCAACCACATACGTTTCCTATTCAATAGTGCGGGATTCCACCCTCGGATGGCCTGATGTACCAGACAAGAGCATCTCCTGTGTCCTGGAATTATGCTCGTAATATTAACAGTTCCCTTTTTATAAATCTTTCTTTGTGCTCATGAGTGCTCTTTCAAAATTATAAACAAATCTACTCCTCTTGGGTACCTTTTTAAAGCATTTTTTAAATGTATTTAGTGTCAATTGCTTCGCACAGGAGCCTTTAACACTATACAAACATAAAAACAACCACTATTACAACTTTAAAATATATTCATTAAACAAATCACATGGCATTTCAATACTGTCTGGTCTCTAAAACCATTACACAATTTAACATATTACATTCATGAAAATGTAATGACTATTTGTTTCCATAGGTTAAACACCATGTTCGAAAAAGACAATGGATCTTGCCGAAACCACATAAGACCAAAAATCATCTGTATAAATGAATCTAATATCATGCGCCCTGTTCCAATAGTATATTTCATATAACGGTCAGATGGAATGGCAGTGCGTTAGTAGATGCCTGGTGATTTCAAATCCCTTTTCACAAAACCTACACTTCCTCCCATCTACTTTTGCCCATCCAGGCACCTGTTATGACTAGTGATGGTAGGCAGTTCAGTCTAAGCTGCATGATGAGACGCTGCAGGTTTTTATATGGTGTAACAATGACATGTGCTGGTGTTTAAACGACGATCTTGCATATGCCTCATTTATTTCTGTAGCTAGATAACTCACATTTGATGCCCAATCTCATTCTTCTGCCTTCTTGTTCAATCTAGAACTAATATATACAGAAAAAACCAGCCCTTGATGCCAGTGTACCCACGAACTACCGACCAATAACAACGGTACCGCTCTTGCTCAAAATTGTTGACAGAATATCCTACAACCAAATCCAAGCACACCTTGAACTAAATCACCTCCTTGGAGCTAGACAATCAGGTTTCAGGCCCAACCCTAGGACAGAAACGGCTCTCCTGGACCTGAAAATCTAAATAGATGCCATCAGGGACTCGGGCAAACTGCATACTATTGCTGTTAGATCTATCTGCAGCATTCAACCTAGCAGACCATGTTATATTATGCAACACTCTAGCGAATGACTTATTCTGGAAGATGCCACCCTCTGTGTGAAATCCTTTCTAGCTGAACGTACATCCAGAGTAAGCATCGGTTAAGAGGCTGCTGATCCCGTACCAGTCCCTATTGGGTACGCCAAGGGTCCTGTCTCTCGCAACCTTATATAACACCTACGCCAAGCTCCTCTTCTCGGCTTTGGATGACATGGGTGTCATTTACACCAATTTTGCAGATGACACTCAGATCCTCATACCAATCTCAGGGGATTGCTCAAGACACAATGATCATTATCAATGATCTATGCAATAATCCAAAACTGGATGGCGCTTAATAGTCTCTGCCTCAACTATGAGAAAACAGAGATTGTCATTGTGGGCTCCCAAACTAAAATCAGTGCACTCTACTCAGACTATGCAACTATCAACATTGATTGTTCCATGATCCCAGTATCCAAACAGGTGAAAACCCTAGGAGATTATCTAGACACTAACCTTACAATGACCAGACCTCTAAGCGCCCTTTCGTCATCCACATTTTATACGTCCAAATTGATCGCCCTGAGTCGCCAGTACCTGACACCTACAAACTGTGTCACCCTAGCCAGAGCATTAATACTATCTAAGTTGGACTACTGTAATGTACTCCTATTAGGGACTTCCAAGTCCAACCTAGGTAAACTGCAGTTAATGAAAAATAAAGCACTACGAGCTGCACTAGGAATCAAGAAGTCCGACCATATCTCTAATATAAGGAGGGAGAATCACTGCCTACCCATTATGGACAGAATCATCTTTAAATCATTGTGTGTGACCCACAAATGCCTCTCAAACAAAGCTTACCTAAATAACTCAATTAGCAAAAAACACACTAAGAGATTGCTTAGATCTAACAATAAGGCGCTCCTCACTGTCCCCCGCTTCAAAAGTTCCAGAGCGTGAGGCAGCAGTTTCCTAGTAATGGCCCCAAAGCTCTGGAACAAGCTCCCAATCAACATTAAAAATGAACACTTCTTAATCTGTTTTAAAAAAAATCATTAAAAACTTGGCTTTTCAACCAATACTAACTTAATCACATAGTATCCAAAACTCCTACCCGGAGTTATATTTTACATGCGTCCCCTGGATTGACTGCCTCAGAAACTGTAAATAATGTAAGAGACTTTGAAATGTATTAACCTTTGTAATTTCTTGTAATTAATGATTTAACTGGAATACTGCAAATTTATCACAAGATGTCTGTAACAACGCCGTGATACCCGAGGGTTGGGGCGTTTAACAAATGAAATAAATTAAATAAATAATACATATCTGTAATCATCCTCAAGGGACCAATTCCAATCGATCTCTGTGTGGAATGTGTTACATGCATTCACATAACCCTACAATATCTTAGGTAGGTTATTTAGGTCATTCCTGATTTGAGAGCCTATGTTGCAGAGAGTGTTTTTCTTGTTACTTGTATACCCATAAACTCTGCTTAATTCGATAACTAGTAATCTTGGCAGTTAGGCCAAGCACCAACCAAATAGCTGGAATTGGGACTGATCTATTTAGCCCGAATACCCTTCCCCATATATTTCCATCCAAGGTGTTCAATTAACACAATTCCTTTTCGTTATATATTTTCAGACGATAAGTAATGCAAGGAACTAAACTATCAGGGTAATTCATAGAAATTTGCACAAATAAGGGGGCGCACGCGGCTGGCGCACAGTGTCCCTGTGCGATACACTGCGCCAGCCGCGTGCGAAAAAATCCTTTTCATCGCACAGCGTATTCATGGATTTTAGCCTCCGAAACCAGCCGTGGCGCAGAGTGGCGCAGCGACCCTGCAGCAGCGCCAGTTACGCCCCCAAGAACGCCCTTGCGCAAGGAAAAGCCTTCAAAATCCCCAAATCATCGCAAAGGGCTGCGCTAACCCTGGACCCATTCACAGGGCTGCCAAACAGCAAACGCCAAGCGGGGAACGTGTATTTCAGTGGTTCGCGGGAAGTTTCACACGTGATTGTCCTGGGTACGTGTACATCAGGGGTGCCTGGGAAGTAACACACGCGATTCCATCAGGGCACGTGTATTCCAGGGGTGCGCGGGAAGTATCACACACAAAAACAGCAGGGTACGTGTATTCCAGGGGTGCACGGGAAGTATCACACGCAAAAGCAGCAGGGTACGTGTATTTCAGGGGTGCGCGGGAAGTTTCACACGCGATTGTCCTGGGTACGTGTACATCAGGGGTGCGTGGGAAGTAACACACGCGATTCCATCAGGGCATGTGTATTCCAGGGGTGCGCGGGAAGTATCACACGCAAAAACAGCAGGGTACGTGTATTCCAGGGGTGCACGCAAAAGCAGCAGGGTACGTGTATTTCAGGGGTGCGCGGGAAGTATCACGCGCGATTCCATCAGGGTACGTGTATTCCAGGGGTGCGCGGGAAGTATCACACGCAAAAGCAGCAGGGTACGTGTATTCCAGGGGTGCGCGGGAAGTATCACACGCAAAAGCAGCAGGGTACGTGTATTTCAGGGGTGCGCAGGAAGTATCACACGCGATTCCAACAGGGTACGTGTATACCAGGGGTGCGCGGGGAGCACCACACGTGAATTGCACGTGTGGGTCCTCCCAGGTGTTCCCTCTACACCCTCCACAGCCCCTGCAGGTGGCCCACACCACAGGGGCCTACCCTGCACATGTCCCGCAGGCACCCCATCCACCATGGCCATGGCCCCCAGCCAACCCACATGTCACCTTGCACTACTGCCCACCAACGCATGTCCCCCTGCACCCCCAGCCACCAGGGGCACCCTCCACCAGGCCCCCACTCATGTCTACCACCACCCCCACCCCCCAGCATCCAGGGGCACCCTCCACCAGGCCCCCACTCATGTCTCCCATCACCACCACCCCCCAGCAGTGCAGGGGCAGCCTCCACCAGGCCCCCACTCATGTCTCCCACCGCCCCCACCCCCCAGCATCCAGGGGCAGCCTCCACCAGGCCCCCACTCATGTCTCCCACCGCCCCCACCCCCCAGAAGTGCAGGGGCAGCCTCCACCAGCCACCCACTCATGTCCCCCTGCACCCCCACCCCCCAGCATCCAGGGGCACCCTCCACCAGGCCCCCACACATGTCTCCCACCACCCCACCCCCCAGCATCCAGGGGCACCCTCCACCAGGCCCCCACTCATGTCTCCCATCACCCCCACCCCCAGCAGTGCAGGGGCAGCCTCCACCAGGCCCCCACTCATGTCTCCCATCACCCCCACCCCCAGCAGTGCAGGGGCAGCCTCCACCAGGCCCCCACTCATGTCTCCCACCACCCCCACCCCCCAGCATCCAGGGGCACCCTCCACCAGGCCCCCACTCATGTCCAATTCATGTCTCCCTGCACCCCCACCCCCCAGCAGTGCAGGGGCAGCCTCCACCAGGCCCCCACTCATGTGTACCACCACCCCCAGCATCCAGGGGCACCCTCCACCAGGCCCCCACTCATGTCTCCCATCACCCCCACTCCCCAGCAGTGCAGGGGCACCCTCCACCAGGCCCCCACTCATGTCTACCATCACCCCCACCACCCAGCATCCAGGGGCACCCTCCACCAGGCCCCCACTCATGTCTCCCATCACCCCCACCCCCAGCAGTGCAGGGGCAGCCTCCACCAGGCCCCCACCCATGTCTCCCACCACCCCCACCCCCCAGCAGTGCAGGGCACCCTCCACCAGGCCCCCACTCATGTCTCCCACCACCCCCACCCCCCAGCAGTGCAGGGGCAGCCTCCACCAGGCCCCCACTCATGTCTACCACCACCCCCACCCCCCAGCAGTGCAGGGGCAGCCTCCACCAGGCCCCCACTCATGTGTACCACCACCCCCACCCCCCAGCATCCAGGGGCAGCCTCCACCAGGCCCCCACTCATGTCTCCCATCACCCCCACCCCCCGGCAGTGCAGGGGCAGCCTCCACCAGGCCCCCACTCATGTCCCCCTGCATCCCCACCCCCCAGCATCCAGGAGCACCCTCCACCAGGCCCCCACACATGTCCCCCTGCACCCCCACCCCACAGCATCCAGGGGCAGCCTCCACCAGGCCCCCACTCATGTCTCCCATTACCCCCACCCCCCAGCAGTGCAGGGGCAGCCTCCACCAGGCCCCCACTCATGTGTACCACCACCCCCACCCCCCAGCATCCAGGGGCACCCTCCACCAGGCCCCCACACATGTCTCCCACCACCCCCACCCCCCAGCATCCATGGGCACCCTCCACCAGGCTCCCACTCATGTCCAAGTCGTGTCTCCCTGCACCCCCTCCCCCCAGCAGTGCAGGGGCAGCCTCCACCAGGCCCCCACTCATGTGTACCACCACCCCCACCCCCCAGCATCCAGGGGCAGCCTCCACCAGGCCCCCACTCATGTCCCCCAGCCAACATGTCACCACAATGTAGATCCCTGGTCCTTATGGTCATGCTCCAAATGCCAAACACCCACCTGAGTATTGCATCCACCCAATTACAAATGGCAAAAACATGATAGAACCCCAATTGCAAGTTTGGAAATGAACACATGTCCCTCACATACACCCAATGGGTGTCAGTGAATGTCAAAACCCATATCATGATATGCATGAAACCAATGAGATGATACTACACATTTAACTTTGAAGAAAAAATATGTATTAAAAGCAACATAAATTGAATAAAAAATAAACAAACAATAATCTAAATTAAAAAAAAAAACAGCAGGTCCGTGAAATAATGCAAAACCACAAATCATAATGCAAAGGAAAGGTGTCCAAAGTCACAGTCCACAAAAGTAAATCCTATGGAAAATTAAAATCGAAAACCATTGCTCCATGGGGAAATCATAAAAAAAATCGAAAATCCAAAAGTCAACTATACACAGATAAACAATCCAGGGTCCATGATCCCAACCGGAAAAATGAAACCTATCTAATAACACTACCTAAAAAAAAACTATAAACAAAAATGTGGCCCATTGTCCAAAAGGTAAAAAAAAAATGCAAAACCAAAGGAAACCTAACACTAACTACAGAACTATTTAGAAAGGGCAGCGGGCTAGTCCGACGGCTCACTTCGGGATGTTCCGGGCCAGGGCATCATCGAACTCCTGCTCAATGTCCCGGAGGCGGTCCTCCTCCATGGCCCCGAGTGTCAGCAGGGCCGTCCACATGTTCACCCCCAAATTCCCTGCGGATTGCCTCGAGGCACTCGGCCCGCCCTGACCATCGTGAGCCGTGCCTCTTCCTCCCGCTGCCTCTCCGCATCTATGGCGTGGCCCAACCGCTGCCACACGGAAGACACTTCCCATCCTGGGTCCTCCTGCCCTCCGGCTGATGCCTGCCCCTCCGATGTCGAAGGCCCCGAGCCATCATGGCTCCCATCACGTTGCTGCTGCGCCTCTTCCCGTGCACTGCCTCCTGCTGCCTGCACATCCTCCGCTGGCTGGGGTGCAGTTGTTGATGTGGCCATCCCTGCTGGACGTCCGACTCACAACTGTGGCAGAGATGCCTCCTCCACCAGCCTGGCCGCACCGTCAGAGGCAGCTCCACAGGGCACCCACGTGACTGATGGGTGGGAAGATGGCACGGAGGACGACTGGCGCATAGGGGGTTCAGTTGAGGAGGGGGTCTGAGCAAGCCCCATCAAACGGAGGAATCCAGCCTGGGTGACCTGTCCCAGTAGGCCGACGCGGTCAATGAGCCATTCGAGATGACATGCAGTCTCCTCATGAAAAGAATGCAGGTCACCTCGCATGGGCCGTTGACGCAACGCCACACCAGTCAGGACAGGCTCAACTGGGACCCGGATAGCCACGTCCGCAGGCAGAGGAAGGCCAGTTGTCGTGAGCTCATCCCCTGCCTGAAAACGGGTCTGGACGTAGGCATCCCTGCTGGTGCAAGATGATGCATTGATGGGATCAGGGACAGGATTGCACACAGGCATCTCCGCGGCGACCTGTGCTGCCTCCTGTCCCTGGTCCTGCACTGCACCACTAGCACCAGTGGAATCCCCACCTCCAGACCCCGTCTCTGTTGCTTGCACGGCCTCCTGCTCCACCAAACCACCCATCAACCTGGATGACTCCGTGCCATCTTCCCCCGTTGGGCCCTGTGGGGTCCCAGCTGCCCCTTCTGCTGCCGAGGAGTCCAACTCCGACCTCCGCCTCTTGGACCTCCCCCCGGCAGCTGCGGCCTCGGACGCGGCACCGGACTCCTCACTCCCCGACGAGATCACAACCTGGGAGGGGTGCCGGGCCTTGCGTCTCCGGATGGCGGTGCGATCCCCGCCGCTGTGCTCCACAGCACCTTCTCCGCCCTCTTCATCAGTTGACGCTGCAGACAGGGAGAAATAAAACACAGGCATCAGGGCACTGTACAATGGACACATACACACATGACAGTTGCACATGAGTGGCATTGGCAAACCTCAGACATGGCATCACAATCGGCAACACCTATGTCATTTCAACTTGCACACATGAGCCATACCACAGCCACATCGCAACTGCCAGCACCATCCATACATATACTACAGCATGAACAGGCAAAGGTGAGCCAGACATCACATGCAACACAGGGAGTGCACTACACATGCACGCACACCACCACACTTGCATGCATGTGTACACCTCAGCCAACTGTCGCAGTGTTCAGATGGACATCCATGTCACATCTGCCATTCAGTCTTCCACATCCCGCTGTCACATGCATCCACGTTGCATCACTGTTGCACCCTTGTCAAATACATACACATGTACACAGTGCTGATACATGCAGCTGAAAACAACATACATGCGTTACATCACGAACATGCCTACTTACATACACATTCATCCAAACATGTGTGCCCACACAACTGCATTTGGCATGCAAGCCTACACACACAAGCACCATCCATGTCTCACACATGACAGCCCTTGCATGTGTTAGCCTCATGGCCCTGTACACCCCCACCCATACTCGGCCCCATACAAACAGATGTGCAACCGGCACACTACTGGCACATCACCACACGCACAGCTTACAATCATGATGCATGTACACTTACCGCTCGACTCCAGACGGGTCTGCCTCTCAAGGACCTGGACGTGGAGCGCTGGGGATATGCGTTCCAGGACCCTCATCTGATCTTCCGACAAATGGCCCCGGCGCCCCTTAGCATCCGCTGCCTCCAAGAGGCGCCGGGCCTTGTTCAGGGTCCTGGACCTGAAGTCCTCCCAGCGCTTCTTGACATGTTGGAAGTCGCGGACTGCCACCCCCTCCGCGTTGATGGCAGTCACGATGTCCGTCCAGATCCGAGTCCGTCCTTCCTTGTCGGCGCGCACACTTTGGTAGAGGGCATCATACTGCCCCAGGACTTGCGCCACCAGGACACCAAATTCCCTGTCACTGAAGCTGGTGCTCCTCTGCCTCTCTGGCCGGGGGTTGTCAGTGGTGCCAGATGTTGCAGTGCCCGACATGACAACCCCAGAGGCAGGAGTGGGTGGGCAACTGGGTCCTGGGGCTGGGCTGTGGAGCGATGGAATCCCAGTCGGGAGTCTTTGGTTCCAGCAGGGGTGGTCACAGCAACAGCACCCCTGGCTGATGTGCAGGCAGCAAATGGCAGGGCACGTGGGCAGCAGGCAGTCAGGCAGCAGCAGATGGCAGGTGGGAGCGTGCTCGGGGCTCTGGGGGGCAGTAATTCGGTCTTCTGGGCAGGAGTGTGGTCTTCCGTGTGCTTACGCGTGGCCAGCTTGATACGGAGTGATTTTGCATGTGAAAATCCTGCACGTCTGCGTGTAAATCGAGGAAAGGCCCTTAGCGCGCATGCACGTCAGCACGCATATGCGATTTCTTTGGACCAAAGGCCCTTAGCGCGTAAGCGCGTCTGAGACGTGACGCGCGCGGGTGTTTCCCTCATAACACGTGATGACAGAGCACGGTCTGCATCAGGTAAATTCACACCAAGCACTTCTTAACACAAAGTCATCCTTTATGAGCCTGGCGCCTATGGCGCCTGGACTGTTGTCCAACATGAGCCTGGTGCCAAAGGCGCCAGGACTGAGTCCAAAGGGCCCCTACCTGGGGCCGCTGGGACTTCTCTCGGGAACATGATGTCTGCCTCTGGGGTTGCTGGGCCCGGTCTGGCTCCTTGGGGGTAGGCATCATGACACCTGCCCTCTCCCTTTTCCAAAAGAGGAATAGAAGCGAAACGGGAGACTCTTCCAGGAAGATGAGCCTGCGTAAGAATGTTGCTGAGGTTGCCTTATGGTGGTGCTGAGTGATTTTGCTGCCACTTTCGAGGTCTGCAGCTTCTCCAAGCTCTCGTCCGCCTTGCTGCCAAACAACCTCAAGCCAACAAAGGGCATATAAAGTAATCTGGACTGTACATCAGATGCAAAGCCAGATTTCCTTAGCCATGTGAATCTACGCAAGACTGCGCTAGATGCCATGGATCTGCTTATACTCTCTGCAGTATCCAGTCCTGACTTGAGGCATTCCTCCCTAGCCTCCTTTCCATCCTTTACTATCGCCAGGAAACCATCCCACTCCTCACCCTCTGGAATAGGATCAGCCACTGTATCTAAACAGCTTCACAGGGTTTAAGTAAACCTAGCTAATGTACAAGTCACATTAGTAGATTTAAGGGCCATACTACCGGAAGTAAAAGCTTTCCTCGCCCAGGCGTCACTCTTTTTGTCGTCCCTGTCAGGGGGCACGGAGGGATAAGCTGATTGTCTATTTGCAATCGCAGCTTGAATCACCAAACTTTCAGGTGAAGGGTGTTTTGACAAATACTCTGGATCCGAGGGACTTTACTTTACTATACTTTCCTACAAATTTCTTGGCTGATTGTAGGCAGTCATAAAGGTCTGTCATTTTTTAATTAGGATCTACTAGTTCCTCAGGGACCTCTCTTGTGTCAAATCGAACACCAGCTGATGTAATCTCCTCATCAGAGGTTTGTTCCTCAAAAATAGCAGACATAGATTTTAAAAAGTCCTGCCTGGGCTGAGGGTGGAAACAAATTTCTGGTAAATATGGAAAAGACCTAGTATTAGCCATAGTTGTAGTCTTGGGAACCCAGTATAAAAGATTTCCCCGACAAAGGCGTCGACGGAATCGACAATGGCTTCGATATGCTCGAAGGAATCCCCGAGGTCATCGAGGAGGACTTCGATGTCGAGTAAGGCTTTGGCGCCGAGGCTGAAGGCATCGACGACATTTTTGGCTCTGACAAAGTCGTCGAAGGACGCGTTGAGTTGATAGCTGACTTTGACAAAGAGGACGCCATTTTGTCCTTTGGCAACCTCGATTTATGTACTGAAGGTTTTTGTATAGTCTCATGAGGAGCTGGAGAATCATTGTCCAAGGAGGCCCTCAACTTTTTGTCAGATTTAGTGTGAGACGTTTTAGATTTCCCTCTGTCACTTTTAGAGTGGACAGGGGCATTCTCTTCACATAACTTTTTTGAGGGGGTCAGGGCGCCTTCTCAGACAATTTTTAACATTGAAGCCCTAAAGGCCTCCAATTTTTTGGGGGAATCATGTTTGGAAGGACAAGAAATTAACCTTCTGTTGGGCGAGGGAGAAGAAGAGGACGAAGATCTACGACATCGCTTTTTTGATGAAGAAGGGGACTTCCTCGAGCGACTTTTCGACCTCGATCACCTCGACTCATGACGAGATTTTTTTCTCGATTCTCCCGAGTCTTTTAGTCTTTTTGCAGACTTGAAAGACTCTTCCCCCACCGCTGGCTTACCTTGCCGTTCCTTAAGAGCCTTGTTCGACATTGCCTGACACGACCCGCACTCATCGACTCAGTGATCAGGTCTAATGCACCAATGACAGTTGCAGTGAGGATCCGTAATGGACATCTTTCTTGCGCATTTCAGACACTTTTTAAAACCTGTCTTGGGTGTTGTCGGAGTTGAGGAAGAAGACATTTCTCGATGAGAAAACTGACGCGCCGTTTCGATACACGAAGCAGATGCTCGCAAAATAGGAACTGAACCAACGGGCATGGCTCGAGCCCTTTATACGACAGATGACGTCAGTGCTCGACGGCAGCCTTCGAGGGACCAAGCTACGCGGCCTCGAGCACAGTTCCCTCTGGTGAATTTTTTTTTCCGAAAGAAGCAGCAAGCTGCCGAATATATCTAAAATGAGAATACATGGGAGGACACAATCCATTCGACATACGAGTCATGTAGACCTTTGCAGATGGTCAATCAGGACTGCAAAATCCTCACGGCCCTCCTCGCAGAGCGGCTGAGGACAGTCATTGGACTGCTAATACACCCAGACTAGACAGGATTTGTCCCCGAGAGGACCATATCTGAAATCTTGAGGAGATTGCATATGGTTATTGATAGGATGAGAATGAGGGATGACAGATACTTTGTCATTTCTGTAGACGCCTTTAAGGCATTTGACTCTGAGATGGAGCTGGTTCTCAGTTGCCCTGAGACATTTCGGGGCGGGCAAAGAGTTTCTTAGGTGGATCGAATTAATGTATGCAGATCCATCAGCTAGGGTGCAGACAGGCAGGCATGTATCAGAACGATGGGACTTGCAAAGGGGCACCCAGCAGAGTTGCCTGCTCTATGTTAAATATATTGGCGCTCGAGCCCCTCGCTGGGTTCCTAAGGTCGGAATTTAGGGAAGCAAGGTTAAAGGTGGATGAGGTGGATCATGTTGTCTCATTATATGCTGATGATATGCTACTGTATGTCCAAAACTCAGAACACAGCTTACTGTACATCTTTGAGGATGCTGGACAACTTTTTGGCGCTTACAGGGATTACAGTTAGCAGGGATAAATCCTGCCTATTCCAACTGGCAGGTTGGGCAGTTATGGAGGAGACACACTTACTGAAATTGGGGCTGCAATGTGCGACTGAATCGTTTCAATACCTGGGGATAACTAGATGTCACAAGGTGGGACTGTCGCATGAGCAAAACACGGCCAAGGCGTGCAAGGGAGTGCTGCGATCCTTTGCCTTCTGGGAGAACTCCTGCTGTCGGTAATGGGGAGGATAGCACTCATGGTGGTCCTTCCAGGGCTGCTGTACTCTTTTATCAATGCCCCATACTATAAACTGAGGTCTTTCTTTACAGAACTGAGTGCTATTTTGGGGCAATTCATTTGGGGGTCGGGAAGGCGCAGGATTGCTCTTGGGGCGCTGTATAGGGATTACACAGAGGGAGGCATCCAGCTCCCACATCTAGAGTTATATTACTTGGTGGGGCAACTACAGAGCATCGGACTGTGGCTCTCAGATGAGGAGACGCAGGAAACCATGCTCCTGGAAGCAACTGAAGAACAATACCTGCTGAAGAAGTGCTATGGCTAAGCGACAGGAGAGTTCTGCATGCCCAGTACATGCTGATGCTTGACAGGAAGATTTTGCGGCGTACTCTTAGGATGCTTAATTTGAGATATCCTTAATCGCCATACATAACTTTAGCAGCTATTTACAGGCAGGATAAAGTGGACCATGCACTTTTTCCAACTCAATGGGAAGATAAAGGGGTAGTGGTGTTGGGAGATCTATTTCAAGACAGGCAACTACTAGCGGTTGAGCATATCGTGAACAGGACGGGGGTGAATACTGGGCGGTTCTTGGCATACAACAGGCTACTCCACAAGGCCAGGCTTTGGTGGAAAGGATCCTCGATGGGTCTGCAAGAGGATGCCACATTAGGGTTGTAATATTATAGGGTTTCCTGACTATACCAAGAATTATTAACACGGCTGCACCAAGATTCGCTGGGGGTGAAATCTAAATGAGAAACAGACCTGGGCAGCGAATTTACTGAGAAGGAGTGGCCAACACGTTACTTTACACGACAAAGTTCTCGAGAAATGCACAGTTTAAGCCCACCCAGTTATATATACTGCATAGAGACTACCTGACCACCCATAGGATATCGAAGTTTCCCACAGCCACGGATACAGGGCGTCTCTGATGTGCACAGGAAGGTGCAGATAAGATTCATATGTTTTGCGAGTGTGCATTAATTAAGACGTTTTGGGGGGAAGTGAATGTTAGGATGCGGAGGATCGGGATCACAAGCCTCAGGTGGATCCCAGGAGCATGCCTACTGGGAATCTTTCCCAGGCCAAAGGGTTCTAGACCAGTAACTAGGATGATGGACCTGCCATGTGTATTGGCAAAAATACGGATTGCCATGACTTGGAAGTCTAGACAGGGCCCGCAGGTGGATTGTTGGTGGAGTTGACTTGAAGCGCTGGTCGAGGGTGGCGTCAGGAGTGTGGTATAGAGCACTGCAAAGAGGAATGAAGGAGAGGAGCGATGATGTGGCAGCATGGAATGCCTTGGTTCAGCAGATGTTTCTCTCACTGCCCCCCTCAAACTCCCTTTAAGGCCTCAGGTTACTCAACAGATGAAGAAGGCAGGTAAGATAGGCGGGGATGGGAGGGGAAAGGTGGCCGGTACTCACCAGAAGAACTATGATGGGATGCGGGAGGGGGGATGAAGTTATTACCTAGTTCGGCTGTGCAAATTATGCAAGCTGCAGGTACTGGGATGGGTTGAGTTGTGGGGTATGTTAATGTTGTTACGGGTGCACAACAGCAGTGAGTGGCATTGAGGATATAGAAGCTTGTAACAATTGGTGTATGCTGATTAGTTGTTTGTTGTATTGGTTTAAACTTTAAAATGAAAATAAAACAGATTTAACAATAAAAACAAAATCAATAATGCTGAATATAACAAACGTGATCAATGATTGGCAATAGAACAAACCTAATGGGGAATAAATTATTTATTCTATGTGGAAACCTAAATGCCTACTGTGATGTAGCCAAGGCGGCCAAATCCACCATTACTTGGAATATGCCGTTATCCCACTACGTAAACAAGTTGGCAGAAAAGGGCAAGTAGTTGATCGATTTTTGTAACATATTTTGGCCTAAACATGTTCGATAGCATATATGTGGAAGAGCTCAACACGGACATTGACATGGCGCAGAGCAGCAATATTGACTATGTATTTATTACTATAAACGCTGTTAATGCTATTACAAACCAAAGGCTTTCATTACATTCTAGAAGTGATCATGCAACCATCACGTTTAATTTAAACACATCTATATTTCAATTATCATAGCACAATATCAGGGGATTTTTTGTTCAACCTCCAAAGCGATTGAATAAGGTAGCGTCGGAAAATATGAAGAAGCTAAATGGCCTGGCCATTTCAGATCCCCTGCTTAACAGTTACTATGAGGAGTTAGACAAGAATATGTTAACTGAGAGAGGATCACAAATCGTGCTTTTGTTGGGCAAAAACAGGTGCAAAGCCAGGGATCAAAGTAATGCCCGAAGATATAGCATATTTGACCATCATATTGCCTGTAAAAAAGAGGGATATAAAAAACAACATGCATGTTTCTAGTTTTTCTAATATGGCTAGACGAAGTAAAAGGTAGCCTTAACACACAATGTTATAATTGCCATTGCAGCCGCAAAAATTAATTATAGATGGTCCAATGGCAGCTTAGGTACAGAACGTTCAGAAGTAACAATTGTAATAAATGTTGGAGGTTAACAAACAATAGGACCCATTGCAGTACGATAAATCAATCAAGTTTCAGATTCACAGAGGAAGCAGAACATCTGGTTAACTTATAGTAAGCAATGTAGAGACAAGTATTACGCCAAACAATTGTAGCTACCCCTTAGAAGAGGCTGATATGTGGTGTATTGTTTTTTATGCACCACCGGTGTGCTCGGGCCGGATGGGTCAACCAACCAAATAATCAAAAGCAACGTACTATTGTACGCACAGGTTTTGGATCGATTATTTGAAACTATATAAAAACTACCCGATTCATGGAAGCTGTCCAACATAATTCTGATATTTAAAAAAGGTACAAGAACTGATCCAGCTAACGACAGATTAATAGCTATGCAAGATGTTACTAGTGAAATCTTTAGCAAGCTTGTGCTGAGAGAAACTAATAAATGGATGGAAGAATGTAATATTCTACCTCCCCATCAAACCGGATTTAGAGCATGGGGCCATCCATAACATTTGGATAATAAAATATCCGATTAAAAAAACAAATAATAGCAAAGGAGATGAAGGATTATTCTTGGCTTCTGTGGACTGCGTAGCCGAGTATTCTAGGAGGAACTATTTGCCAATAAATGTGGAAAAAACCAAGCATAATGTACATTGAAAATTCACCCTTTAAAAAAATGTATTTGGCTGGAAGCTTGACGGGAGAAAACTGGAAGTGTTTACCATTTCCTTTTTCTGGGGGTGATGCTTCATTCAAAGAAGTGTGCATGCCTAGTAACAGCATTTATTAAAAAAAGGTTATGAATAAATTGATGTTTATAAAGAAATTCGAACAAAATGCATCTGAAACATCTATTGAAGGCCTGATAAAGCTTTATCGAACATGCTTGGGGGGTCGATTCATGGAATTAATGTGTGCCGAAAATTCCCGCGCAGAGGTGCCAAAACGTGCGATTCGCAGTAAAAGTGCGAAAATCGCAGTGCAAGTGCGAAAATCGCAGGGAAACCAGCGCACATCGATTCATGGAAGTCCGTGCGCGAGAAAAACATTGGATGTGCACTGAAAAAGTGTGCCGTGCACGCCGGCGCGCAGGTCATCCAACAGCGTGCGCCACGGCCACTGCGAAATCACACATAGCGCGGCGCACATCACAAAAGTAGGCGGAACACGGGGCGTAACACTCGGAATGGGGAACAACGCGTGAAAATATGGGCGTCACGGGGGAAGCACAGGAGGCTAGTGCGCGGAACGCCCACACGCTCGCCTACAACCCGTATTCATGGAATCGAATAGGGCAAACCAGCGCACGGTCAAAGACGCGCACAGGGCCAAACAAGTACGCCACAAGAAAGCAGGCAGTAGCGTCCCTGCGCCTGAAATAAATGTGCGCCAAAATGTGCGCCAACAAAAAGCACCCATATACAGCCATGATGAATGGTCCATACAGTGGCCCTCTCGACAAATGAGGTGCAAAGGGGTACCGACAAACACAGACACCCGCTGTGTGAAAAATAGCGTGTGTTTCGGGATGCGCAGGAAGTTCCACACGCGATTGGCCTGGGTACGTGTACTTCGGGGTGCGCGGGAAGTTCCACATGCGATTGGCCTGGGTACGCATGTTTCGGGATGCGCGGGAAGTTCCACACGCGATTGGCCTGGGTACGTGTACTTCGGGGTGCACAGGAAGTTCCACACGCGATTGGCCTGGGTACGTGTGTTTCGGGATGCGCGGGAAGTTCCACACGCGATTGGCCTGGGTACGTGTACTTCGGGATGCACGGGAAGTTCGACATGCGATTGGCCTGGGTACGTGTACTTCGATTGGCCTGGGTACGTGTACTTCTGGGTGCGCGGGAAGTTCCACAGGCGATTGGCCTGGGTACGTGTGTTTCGGGATGCGCGGGAAGTTCCACACGCGATTGGCCTGGGCACGTGTTCTTCGGGGTGCGCGGGAAGTTCCACATGCGATTGGCCTGGGTACGTGTGTTTCGGGATGCGCGGGAGGTTCCACATGCGATTGGCCTGGATACGTGTGTTTCGGGATGCAGCGGTAAGTTCCACACGCGATTGGCCTGGGTACGTGTACTTCGGGGTGCGCGGGAAGTTCCACACGCGATTGGCCTGGGTACGTGTGTTTCGGGATGCACGGGAGGTTCCACACGTGATTTGCCTGGGTATGTGTACTTCGGGGTGCGCAGGAAGTTTCACACGCGATTTCAGCAGGGTACGTGTATTTCGGTGGTGCTGGGGAGTGCTACACGTGATTTGGCCATGTGGGTCCTCCCAGGTGTTCCCTCTACACCCTCCACGGCCCCTGCAGGCAGCCCACACCACAGGGGACTACCCTGCACCCCTGCTCATGTCCCACCAGGCCCCCACTCATGTCCAACTCATGTCTCCCATCACCCCCACCCCCCAGCAGTGCAGGGGCACCCTCCACCAGGCCCCCACTCATGTCTCCCATCACCCCCACCCCCCAGCAGTGCAGGGGCACCCTCCACCAGGCCCCCACTCATGTCTCCCATCACCCCCACCCCCCAGCAGTCCACGGCACCCTCCACCAGGCTCCCACTCATGTCTACCACCACCCCCACCCCCCAGCAGTGCAGGGGCAGCCTCCACCAGGCCCCCACTCATGTTTCCCACCACCCCCACCCCCCAGCATCCATGGGCACCCTCCACCAGGCCCCTACTCATGTCTCCCATCACCCCCACCCCCCAGCAGTCCAGGGCACCCTCCACCAGGCTCCTACTCATGTCTACCACCACCCCCACCCCCCAGCAGTGCAGGGGCAGCCTCCACCAGGCCCCCACTCATGTCTCCCACCACCCACACCCCCCAGCATCCAGGGGCACCCTCCACCAGGCCCCCACTCATGTCTCCCATCACCCCCACCCCCCAGCATCCAGGGGCACCCTCCACCAGGCCCCCACTCATGTCCAACTCATGTCTCCCATCACCCCCACCCCCAGCAGTGCAGGGGCACCCTCCACCAGGCCCCCACCCATGTCTCCCACCACCCCCACTCCCCAGCAGTGCAGGGGCACCCTCCACCTGGCCCCCACTCATGTCTACCACCACCCCCACACCCCAGCAGTGCAGGGGCACCCTCCACCAGGCCCCCACTCATGTCCAACTCATGTCTCCCATCACCCTACCACCCAGCAGTGCAGGGCACCCTCCACCAGGCCCCCACTCATGTCCAACACATGTCTCCCATCACCCCCACACCCCAGCAGTGCAGGGGCACCCTCCACCAGGCCCCCACCCATGTCTCCCATCACCCCCACCCCCCAGCACTGTGGGGCACCCTCCACCAGGCCCCCACTCATGTCTCCCACCACCCCCACCCCCCAGCAGTGCAGGGCACCCTCCACCAGGCCCCCACTCATGTCCAACTCATGTCTCCAATCACCCCCACCCCCCAGCAGTGCAGGGCACCCTCCACCAGGGCCCCACTCATGTCCAACTCATGTCTCCCATCACCCCCACCCCCCAGCAGTGCAGGGCACCCTCCACCAGGCCCCCACTCATGTCTCCTATCACCCACACCCCCCAGCAGTGCAGGGCACCCTCCACCAGGCCCCCACTCATGTCCAACTCAGGTCTCCCATCACCCCCACCCCCCAGCAGTGCAGGGCACCCTCCACCAGGCCCCCACTCATGTCCAACTCATGTCTCCCATCACCCCCACCCCCCAGCAGTGCAGGGGCACCCTCCACCAGGCCCCCAACCATGTCTCCCATCACCCCCACCCCCCAGCAGTGCAGGGGCACCCTCCACCAGGCCCCCACTCATGTCTCCCATCACCCCCACCACACAGCAGTGCAGGGCACCCTCCACCAGGCCCCCACTCATGTCCAGCTCATGTCTCCCATCACCCCCACACCCCAGCAGTGCAGGGGCACCCTCCACCAGGCCCCACTCATGTCTCCCATCACCCCCACCCCCCAGCACTGTGGGGCACCCTCCACCAGGCCCCCACTCATGTCTCCCACCACCCCCACCCCCCAGCAGTGCAGGGCACCCTCCACCAGGCCCCCACTCATGTCCAACTCATGTCTCCAATCACTCCCACCCCCCAGCAGTGCAGGGCACCCTCCACCAGGGCCCCACTCATGTCCAACTCATGTCTCCCATCACCCCCTCCCCCCAGCAGTGCAGGGCACCCTCCACCAGGCCCCCACTCATGTCTCCTATCACCCACACCCCCCAGCAGTGCAGGGCACCCTCCACCAGGCCCCCACTCATGTCCAACTCAGGTCTCCCATCACCCCCACCCCCCAGCAGTGCAGGGCACCCTCCACCAGGCCCCCACTCATGTCCAACTCATGTCTCCCATCACCCCTACCCCCCAGCAGTGCAGGGGCACCCTCCACCAGGCCCCCACTCATGTCTCCCACCACCCCCACCCCCAGCAGTGCAGGGGCAGCCTCCACCAGGCCCCCACTCATGTCTCCCACCACCCACACCCCCCAGCATCCAGGGGCACCCTCCACCAGGCCCCCACTCATGTCTCCCATCACCCCCACCCTCCAGCATCCAGGGGCACCCTCCACCAGGCCCCTACACATGTCCAACTCATGTCTCCCATCACCCCCACCCCCCAGCAGTGCAGGGGCACCCTCCAACAGGCCCCCACTCATGTCTCCCATCACCCCCACCCCCCAGCAGTGCAGGGCACCCTCCACCAGGCCCCCACTCATGTCTACCACCACCCCCACCCCCCAGCAGTGCAGGGGCAACCTCCACCAGGCCCGCACTCATGTCCAACTCATGTCTCCCATCACCCCCACCCCCCAGCAGTGCAGGGGCACCCTCCACCAGGCCCCCACTCATGTCCACCACCCCCCCACCCCCCAGCAGTGCAGGGGCACCCCCCACCAGGCCACCACTCATGTCCAACTCATGTCTCCCATCACCCCCACCCCCCCCCCAGCAGTGCAGGGGCACCCTCCACCAGGCCCCCACTCATGTCTCCCACCACCCCCACCCCCCAGCAGTGCAGGGCACCCTCCACCAGGCCCCTACTCATGTCTCCCATCACCCCCACGCCCCCAGCAGTGCAGGGGCACCCTCCACCAGGCCCCCACTCATGTCTACCACCACCCCCACCCCCAGCAGTGCAGGGGCACCCTCCACCAGGCCCCCACTCATGTCTCCCACCCCCCCCACCCCCCAGCAGTGCAGGGGCACCCTCCACCAGGCCCCCACTCATGTCTACCACCACCCCCACCCCCAGCAGTGCAGGGGCACCCTCCACCAGGCCCCCTCTCATGTCCAACTCATGTCTCCCATCACCCCCACCCCCTAGCAGTGCAGGGGCACCCTCCACCAGGCCCCCACTCATGTCCAACTCATGTCTCCCAACACCCCCACCTCCCAGCAGTGCAGGGCACCCTCCACCAGGCCCCCACTCATGTCTCCCATCACCCCACCCGCCAGCAGTGCAGGGCACCCTCCACCAGGCCCCCACTCATGTCTCCCACCCCCCCCCACCCCCCAGCAGTGCAGGGGCACCCTCCACCAGGCCCCCACTCATGTCTACCACCACCCCCACCCCCAGCAGTGCAGGGGCACCCTCCACCAGGCCCCCACTCATGTCTCCCACCCCCCCCACCCCCCAGCAGTGCAGGGGCACCCTCCACCAGGCCCCCACTCATGTCTACCACCACCCCCACCCCCAGCAGTGCAGGGGCACCCTCCACCAGGCCCCCTCTCATGTCCAACTCATGTCTCCCATCACCCCCACCCCCTAGCAGTGCAGGGGCACCCTCCACCAGGCCCCCACTCATGTCTCCCATCACCCCCACTCAACAGCACTGTGGGGCACCCTCCACCAGGCCCCCACTCATGTCTCCCACCACCCCCACCCCCCAGCAGTGCAGGGCACCCTCCACCAGGCCCCCACTCATGTCTCCCATCACCCCCACGCCCCCAGCAGAGCAGGGCACCCTCCACCAGGCCCCCACTCATGTCCAACTCATGTCTCCCATCACCCCCACCCCCCAGCAGGGCACCCTCCACCAGGCCCCCACTGATGTCTCCCATCACCCCCACCCCCCAGCAGTGCAGGGCACCCTCCACCAGGCCCCCACTCATGTCTACCACCACCCCCACCCCCCAGCAGTGCAGGGGCAGCCTCCACCAGGCCCCCACTCATGTCTCCCACCACCCCCACCCCCCACCCCCCAGCATCCAGGGGAACCCTCCACCAGGCCCCCACTCATGTCTCCCATCAACCCCACCCCCCAGCATCCAGGGGCACCCTCCACCAGGCCCCCACTCATGTCCAACTCATGTCTCCCATCACCCCCACCCCCCAGCAGTGCAGGGGCATCCTCCACCAGGCCCCCACTCATGTCTCCCACCACCCCCACCCCCCAGCAGTGCAGGGACACCCTCCACCAGGCCCCCACTCATGTCCAACTCATGTCTCCCATCACCCCCACCCCCAGCAGTACAGGGCACCCTCCACAAGGCCCCCACTCATGTCTCCCATCACCCCCACCCCCCAGCAGTGCAGGGCACCCTCCACCAGGCCCCCACTCATGTCTCCCATCACCCCCACCCCCCAGCAGTGCAGGGGCACCCTCCACCAGGCCCCCACTCATGTCTCCCATCACCCCCACCCCCCAGCAGTGCAGGGCACCCTCCACCAGGCCCCCACTCATGTCTACCACCACCCCCACCCCCTAGTAGTGCAGGGCAGCCTCCACCAGGCCCCCACTCATGTCTCCCACCACCCCCACCCCCCAGCATCCAGAGGCACCCTCCACCAGGCCCCCACTCATGTCTCCCATCGCCCCCACCCCCCAGCATCCAGGGGCACCCTCCAACAGGCCCCCACTCATGCCCAACTCGTGTCTCCCATCACCCCACCCCCCAGCAGTGCAGGGCACCCTCCACCAGGCCCCCACTCATGTCCAACTCATGTCTCCCATCACCCCCACCCCCCAGTAGTGCAGGGCACCCTCCACCACCCCCCCACTCATGTCCAACTCATGTCTCCCATCACCCCCACCCCCCAGCAGGGCAGGGGCACCCTCCACCAGGCCCCCACTCATGTCTCCCACCACCCCCACCCCCCAGCAGTGCAGGGCACCCTCCACCAGGCCCCCACTCATGTCTCCCATCACCCTCACCCCCCAGCAGTGCAGGGCACCCTCCACCAGGCCCCCACTCATGTCCAACTCATCTCTCCCATCACCCCCACCCCCCAGCAGTGCAGGGCACCCTCCACCAGGCCCCCACTCTTGTCCAACTCATGTCTCCCATCACCCCCACCCCCCAGCAGTGCAGGGCACCCTCCACCAGGCCCCCACTCATGCCCAACTCATGTCTCACATCACCCCCACCCCCCAGCAGTGCAGGGGCACCCTCCACCAGGCCCCCACTCATGTCTCCCATCACCCCCACCCTCTGCATTGTGGGGCACCCTCCACCAGGCCCCCACTCATGTCTCCCACCACCCCCACCCCCCAGCAGTGCAGGGCACCCTCCACCAGGCCCCCACCCATGTCTCCCATCACCCCCAGCAGTGCAGGGCACCCTCCACCAGGCCCCCACTCATGTCTCCCACCACCCCCACCCCCCAGCATCCAGGGGCACCCTCCACCAGGCCCCCACTCATGTCTCCCATCACCCCCACCCGCCAGCATCCAGGGGCGCCCTCCACCAGGCCCCCACTCATGTCTCCCATCACACCCACCCCCCAGCACTGTGGGGCACCCTCCACCAGGCCCCCACTCATGTCTCCCACCACCCCCACCCCCCAGCAGTGCAGGGCACCCTCCATCAGGACCCCACTCATGTCTCCCATCACCCCCACCCCCCAGCGGTGCAGGGCATCCTCCACCAGGCCCCCACTCATGTCCAACTCATGTCTCCCATCACCCCCACCCCCCAGCAGTGCAGGGCACCCTCCACCAGGCCCCCACTCATGTCTCCCACCACCCCCACCCCCCAGCATCCAGGGGCACCCTCCACCAGTCCCCCACTCATGTCTCCCATCACCCGCACTCCCCAGCAGTGCAGGGCACCCTCCATCGGGCCCCCACTCATGTCTCCCATCACCCCACCCCCCAGCAGTGCAGGGGCACCCTCCACCAGGCCCCCACTCATGTCTCCCATCACCCCCACCCCCCAGCAGTGCAGGGCACCCTCCACCAGGCCCCCACTCATGTCTACCACTACTCCCAGCATCCAGGGGCACCCTCCATCAGGCCCCCACTCATGTCTCCCACCACCCCCACCCCCCAGCAGTGCAGGGCACCCTCCATCAGGCCCCCACTCATGTCTCCCATCACCCCCACCCGCCAGCAGTGCAGGGGCACCCTCCACCAGGCCCCCACTCATGTCTCCCATCACCCCCACCCCCCAGCATCCAGGGGCACCCTCCACCAGGCCCCCACTCATGTCCAACTCATGTCTCCCATCACCCCACCCCCCAGCAGTGCAGGGGCACCCTCCACCAGGCCCCACTCATGTCCAACTCATGTCTCCCATCACCCCCACCCCCCAGCAGTGCAGGGCACCCTCCACCAGGCCCCCACTCTTGTCCAACTCATGTCTCCCATCACCCCCACCCCCCAGCAGTGCAGGGCACCCTCCACCAGGCCCCCACTCATGCCCAACTCATGTCTCACATCATCCCCACCCCCCAGCAGTGCAGGGGCACCCTCCACCAGGCCCCCACTCATGTCTCCCATCACCCCCACCCTCTGCATTGTGGGGCACCCTCCACCAGGCCCCCACTCATGTCTCCCACCACCCCCACCCCCCAGCAGTGCAGGGCACCCTCCACCAGGCCCCCACTCATGTCTCCCATCACCCCCAGCAGTGCAGGGCACCCTCCACCAGGCCCCCACTCATGTCTCCCACCACCCCCACCCCCCAGCATCCAGGGGCACCCTCCACCAGGCCCCCACTCATGTCTCCCATCACCCCCACCCGCCAGCATCCAGGGGCGCCCTCCACCAGGCCCCCACTCATGTCTCCCATCACCCCCACCCCCCAGCACTGTGGGGCACCCTCCACCAGGCCCCCACTCATGTCTCCCACCACCCCCACCCCCCAGCAGTGCAGGGCACCCTCCATCAGGCCCCCACTCATGTCTCCCATCACCCCCACCCCCCAGCAGTGCAGGGCATCCTCCACCAGGCCCCCACTCATGTCCAACTCATGTCTCCCATCACCCCCACCCCCCAGCAGTGCAGGGCACCCTCCACCAGGCCCCCACTCATGTCTCCCACCACCCCCACCCCCCAGCATCCAGGGGCACCCTCCACCAGTCCCCCACTCATGTCTCCCATCACCCGCACTCCCCAGCAGTGCAGGGCACCCTCCACCAGGCCCCCACTCATGTCTACCACTACTCCCAGCATCCAGGGACACCCTCCATCAGGCCCCCACTCATGTCTCCCACCACCCCCACCCCCCAGCAGTGCAGGGCACCCTCCATCAGGCCCCCACTCATGTCTCCCATCACCCCCACCCGCCAGCAGTGCAGGGGCACCCTCCACCAGGCCCCCACTCATGTCTCCCATCACCCCCACCCCCCAGCAGTGCAGGGCACCCTCCACCAGGCCCCCACTCATGTCTACCACCACTCCCACCCCCCAGCAGTGCAGGGGCACCCTCCACCAGGCCCCCACTCATGTCTCCCATCACCCCCACCCCCCAGCAGTGCAGGGCACCCTCCACCAGGCCCCCACTCATGTCTACCACTACTCCCAGCATCCAGGGGCACCCTCCATCAGGCCCCCACTCATGTCTCCCACCACCCCCACCCCCCAGCAGTGCAGGGCACCCTCCATCAGGCCCCCACTCATGTCTCCCATCACCCCCACCCGCCAGCAGTGCAGGGGCACCCTCCACCAGGCCCCCACTCATGTCTCCCATCACCCCCACCCCCCAGCATCCAGGGGCACCCTCCACCAGGCCCCCACTCATGTCCAACTCATGTCTCCCATCACCCCACCCCCCAGCAGTGCAGGGGCACCCTCCACCAGGCCCCACTCATGTCCAACTCATGTCTCCCATCACCCCCACCCCCCAGCAGTGCAGGGCACCCTCCACCAGGCCCCCACTCTTGTCCAACTCATGTCTCCCATCACCCCCACCCCCCAGCAGTGCAGGCCACCCTCCACCAGGCCCCCACTCATGCCCAACTCATGTCTCTACATCACCCCCACCCCCCAGCAGAGCAGGGCACCCTCCACCAGGCCCCCACTCATGTCCAACTCATGTCTCCCATCACCCCCACCCCCCAGCAGGGCACCCTCCACCAGGCCCCCACTGATGTCTCCCATCACCCCCACCCCCCAGCAGTGCAGGGCACCCTCCACCAGGCCCCCACTCATGTCTACCACCCCCCCACCCCCCAGCAGTGCAGGGGCAGCCTCCACAGGCCCCCACTCATGTCTCCCACCACCCCCACCCCCCACCCCCCAGCATCCAGGGGAAACCCTCCACCAGGCCCCACTCATGTCTCCCATCAACCCCACCCCCCAGCAGCCAGGGGCACCCTCCACCAGGCCCCCACTCATGTCCAACTCATGTCTCCCATCACCCCCACCCCCCAGCAGTGCAGGGGCATCCTCCACCAGGCCCCCACTCATGTCTCCCACCACCCCCCACCCCCCAGCAGTGCAGGGACACCCTCCACCAGGCCCCCAACCATGTCTCCCATCACCCCCACCCCCAGCAGTGCAGGGGCACCCTCCACCAGGCCCCCACTCATGTCTTCCCCATCACCCCCACCACACAGCAGTGCAGGGCACCCTCCACCAGGCCCCCACTCATGTCCAGCTCATGTCTCCCATCACCCCCACACCCCAGCAGTGCAGGGGCACCCTCCACCAGGCCCCACTCATGTCTCCCATCACCCACCCCCCAGCACTGTGGGGCACCCTCCACCAGGCCCCCACTCATGTCTCCCACCACCCCCACCCCCCAGCAGTGCAGGGCACCCTCCACCAGGCCCCCACTCATGTCCAACTCATGTCTCCAATCACTCCCACCCCCCAGCAGTGCAGGGCACCCTCCACCAGGGCCCACTCATGTCCAACTCATGTCTCCCATCACCCCCTCCCCAGCAGTGCAGGGCACCCTCCACCAGGCCCCCACTCATGTCTCCTATCACCCCCACCCCCCAGCAGTGCAGGGCACCCTCCACCAGGCCCCCACTCATGTCCAACTCAGGTCTCCCATCACCCCCACCCCCCAGCAGTGCAGGGCACCCTCCACCAGCCCCCACTCATGTCCAACTCATGTCTCCATCACCCCTACCCCCCAGCAGTGCAGGGGCACCCTCCACCAGGCCCCCACTCATGTCTCCCACCACCCCCACCCCCAGCAGTGCAGGGGCAGCCTCCACCAGGCCCCCACTCATGTCTCCCACCACCCACACCCCCAGCATCCAGGGGCACCCTCCACCAGGCCCCCACTCATGTCTCCCATCACCCCCACCCTCCAGCATCCAGGGGCACCCTCCACCAGGCCCCTACACATGTCCAACTCATGTCTCCCATCACCCCCACCCCCCAGCAGTGCAGGGGCACCCTCCAACAGGCCCCCACTCATGTCTCCCATCACCCCCACCCCCCAGCAGTGCAGGGCACCCTCCACCAGGCCCCCACTCATGTCTACCACCACCCCCACCCCCCAGCAGTGCAGGGGCAACCTCCACCAGGCCCGCACTCATGTCCAACTCATGTCTCCCATCACCCCCCACCCCCAGCAGCGCAGGGGCACCCTCCACCAGGCCCCCACTCATGTCCACCACCCCCCCACCCCCAGCAGTGCAGGGGCACCCCCCACCAGGCCACCACTCATGTCCAACTCATGTCTCCCATCACCCCCACCCCCCCCCAGCAGTGCAGGGGCACCCTCCACCAGGCCCCCACTCATGTCTCCCACCACCCACCCCCCAGCAGTGCAGGGCACCCTCCACCAGGCCCCTACTCATGTCTCCCATCACCCCACGCCCCCAGCAGTGCAGGGCACCCTCCACCAGGCCCCACTCATGTCCAACTCATGTCTCCCAACACCCCCACCCCCAGCAGTGCAGGGCACCCTCCACCAGGCCCCCACTCATGTCTCCCATCACCCCACCCGCCAGCAGTGCAGGGCACCCTCCACCAGGCCCCCACTCATGTCTGCCACCCACCCCACCCCCAGCAGTGCAGGGCACCCTCCACCAGGCCCCCACTCATGTCTCCCATCACCCCCACCCCCCAGCAGTGCAGGGACACCCTCCACCAGGCCCCCACTCATGTCTCCCACCCCCCCCACCCCCCAGCAGTGCAGGGGCACCCTCCACCAGGCCCCCACTCATGTCTACCACCACCCCCACCCCCAGCAGTGCAGGGGCACCCTCCACCAGGCCCCCTCTCATGTCCAACTCATGTCTCCCATCACCCCCACCCCCTAGCAGTGCAGGGGCACCCTCCACCAGGCCCCCACTCATGTCTCCCATCACCCCCACTCAACAGCACTGTGGGGCACCCTCCACCAGGCCCCCACTCATGTCTCCCACCACCCCCACCCCCCAGCAGTGCAGGGCACCCTCCACCAGGCCCCCACTCATGTCTCCCATCACCCCCACGCCACCAGCAGAGCAGGGCACCCTCCACCAGGCCCCCACTCATGTCCAACTCATGTCTCCCATCACCCCCCACCCCCCAGCAGGGCACCCTCCACCAGGCCCCCACTGATGTCTCCCATCACCCCACCCCCAGCAGTGCAGGGCACCCTCACCAGGCCCCCACTCATGTCTACCACCACCACCCACCCCCCAGCAGTGCAGGGGCAGCCTCCACCAGGCCCCCACTCATGTCTCCCACCACCCCACCCCCACCCCCCAGCATCCAGGGGAACCCTCCACCAGGCCCCCACTCATGTCTCCCATCAACCCCACCCCCCAGCATCCAGGGGCACCCTCCACAGGCCCCCACTCATGTCCAACTCATGTCTCCCATCACCCCCACCCCCCAGCAGTGCAGGGGCATCCTCCACCAGGCCCCCACTCATGTCTCCCACCACCCCCCCCCCCCCCAGCAGTGCAGGGACACCCTCCACCAGGCCCCACTCATGTCCAACTCATGTCTCCCATCACCCCCACCCCCAGCAGTACAGGGCACCCTCCACAAGGCCCCCACTCATGTCTCCCATCACCCCCACCCCCCAGCAGTGCAGGGCACCCTCCACCAGGCCCCCACTCATGTCTCCCATCACCCCCACCCCCCAGCAGTGCAGGGGCACCCATCCACCAGGCCCCCACTCATGTCTCCCATCACCCCCACCCCCCAGCAGTGCAGGGCACCCTCCACCAGGCCCCCACTCATGTCTACCACCACCCCCACCCCCTAGTAGTGCAGGGCAGCCTCCACCAGGCCCCCACTCATGTCTCCCACCACCCCCACCCCCAGCATCCAGAGTCACCCTCCACCAGGCCCCCACTCATGTCTCCCATCGCCCCCACCCCCCAGCATCCAGGGGCACCCTCCAACAGGCCCCCACTCATGCCCAACTCGTGTCTCCCATCACCCCACCCCCCAGCAGTGCAGGGCACCCTCCACCAGGCCCCCACTCATGTCCAACTCATGTCTCCCATCACCCCCACCCCCCAGTAGTGCAGGGCACCCTCCACCACCCCCCACTCATGTCCAACTCATGTCTCCCATCACCCCCACCCCCCAGCAGGGCAGGGGCACCCTCCACCAGGCCCCCCTCATGTCTCCCACCACCCCACCCCCAGCAGTGCAGGGCACCCTCCACCAGGCCCCCACTCATGTCTCCCATCACCCCCACCCCCCAGCAGTGCAGGGCACCCTCCACCAGGCCCCCACTCATGTCCAACTCATCTCTCCCATCACCCCCACCCCCCAGCAGTGCAGGGCACCCTCCACCAGGCCCCCACTCTTGTCCAACTCATGTCTCCCATCACCCCCACCCCCCAGCAGTGCAGGGCACCCTCCACCAGGCCCCCACTCATGCCCAACTCATGTCTCACATCACCCCCACCCCCCAGCAGTGCAGGGGCACCTCCACCAGGCCCCCACTCATGTCTCCCATCACCCCCACCCTCTGCATTGTGGGGCACCCTCCACCAGGCCCCCACTCATGTCTCCCACCACCCCCACCCCCCAGCAGTGCAGGGCACCCTCCACCAGGCCCCACCCATGTCTCCCATCACCCCCAGCAGTGCAGGGCACCCTCCACCAGGCCCCCACTCATGTCTCCCACCACCCCCACCCCCCAGCATCCAGGGGCACCCTCCACCAGGCCCCCACTCATGTCTCCCATCACCCCCACCCGCCAGCATCCAGGGGCGCCCTCCACCAGGCCCCCACTCATGTCTCCCATCACACCCACCCCCCAGCACTGTGGGGCACCCTCCACCAGGCCCCCACTCATGTCTCCCACCACCCCCACCCCCCAGCAGTGCAGGGCACCCTCCATCAGGCCCCCACTCATGTCTCCCATCACCCCCACCCCCCAGCAGTGCAGGGCATCCTCCACAGGCCCCCACTCATGTCCAACTCATGTCTCCCATCACCCCCACCCCCAGCAGTGCAGGGCACCCTCCACCAGGCCCCACTCATGTCTCCCCACCACCCCCACCCCCAGCATCCAGGGGCACCCTCCACCAGTCCCCACTCATGTCTTCCCATCACCCGCACTCCCCAGCAGTGCAGGGCACCCTCCATCGGGCCCCCACTCATGTCTCCCATCACCCCACCACCCAGCAGTGCAGGGGCACCCTCCACCAGGCCCCCACTCATGTCTCCCATCACCCCCACCCCCCAGCAGTGCAGGGCACCCTCCACCAGGCCCCCACTCATGTCTACCACTACTCCCAGCATCCAGGGGCACCCTCCATCAGGCCCCCACTCATGGTCTCCCACCACCCCCACCCCCCAGCAGTGCAGGGCACCCTCCATCAGGCCCCCACTCAGGTCTCCCATCACCCCCACCCGCCAGCAGTGCAGGGGCACCCTCCACCAGGCCCCCACTCATGTCTCCCATCACCCCCACCCCCCAGCATCCAGGGGCACCCCTCACCAGGCCCCCACTCATGTCCAACTCATGTCTCCCACACCCCACCCCCCAGCAGTGCAGGGCACCCTCCACCAGGCCCCACTCATGTCCAACTCATGTCTCCCATCACCCCCACCCCCCAGCAGTGCAGGGCACCCTCCACCAGGCCCCCACTCTTGTCCAACTCATGTCTCCCATCACCCCACCCCCCAGCAGTGCAGGGCACCCTCCACCAGGCCCCCACTCATGCCCAACTCATGTCTCACATCACCCCCACCCCACAGCAGTGCAGGGGACACCCTCCACCAGGCCCCCACTCATGTCTCCCATCACCCCCACCCTCTGCATTGTGGGGCACCCTCCACCAGGCCCCCACTCATGTCTCCCACCACCCCCACCCCCAGCAGTGCAGGGCACCCTCCACCAGGCCCCCACTCATGTCTCCCATCACCCCCAGCAGTGCAGGGCACCCTCCACCAGGCCCCCACTCATGTCTCCCACCACCCCCACCCCCCAGCATCCAGGGGCACCCTCCACCAGGCCCCACTCATGTCTCCCATCACCCCCACCCGCCAGCATCCAGGGGCGCCTCCACCAGGCCCCCACTCATGTCTCCCATCACCCCCACCCCCCAGCACTGTGGGGCACCCTCCACCAGGCCCCCACTCATGTCTCCCACCACCCCCACCCCCCAGCAGTGCAGGGCACCCTCCATCAGGCCCCCACTCATGTCTCCCATCACCCCCACCCCCCAGCAGTGCAGGGCATCCTCCACCAGGCCCCCACTCATGTCCAACTCATGTCTCCCATCACCCCCACCCCCCAGCAGTGCAGGGCACCCTCCACCAGGCCCCCACTCATGTCTCCCACCACCCCCCACCCCCCAGCATCCAGGGGCACCCTCCACCAGTCCCCCACTCATGTCTCCCATCACCCGCACTCCCCAGCAGTGCAGGGCACCCTCCACCAGGCCCCCACTCATGTCTACCACTACTCCCAGCATCCAGGGACACCCTCCATCAGGCCCCCACTCATGTCTCCCACCACCCCCACCCCCAGCAGTGCAGGGCACCCTCCATCAGGCCCCCACTCATGTCTCCCATCACCCCCACCCGCCAGCAGTGCAGGGGCACCCTCCCACCAGGCCCCCCACTCATGTCTCCCATCACCCCCACCCCCCAGCAGTGCAGGGCACCCTCCACCAGGCCCCCACTCATGTCTACCACCACTCCCACCCCCCAGCAGTGCAGGGGCACCCTCCACCAGGCCCCCACTCATGTCTCCCATCACCCCCACCCCCCAGCAGTGCAGGGCACCCTCCACCAGGCCCCCACTCATGTCTACCACTACTCCCAGCATCCAGGGGCACCCTCCATCAGGCCCCCACTCATGTCTCCCACCACCCCCACCCCCCAGCAGTGCAGGGCACCCTCCATCAGGCCCCCACTCTCCATCAGGCCCCCACTCATGTCTCCCATCACCCCCACCCGCCAGCAGTGCAGGGGCACCCTCCACCAGGCCCCCACTCATGTCTCCCATCACCCCCACCCCCCAGCATCCAGGGGCACCCTCCACCAGGCCCCCACTCATGTCCAACTCATGTCTCCCATCACCCCACCCCCCAGCAGTGCAGGGGCACCCTCCACCAGGCCCCACTCATGTCCAACTCATGTCTCCCATCACCCCCACCCCCCAGCAGTGCAGGGCACCCTCCACCAGGCCCCCACTCTTGTCCAACTCATGTCTCCCATCACCCCCACCCCCCAGCAGTGCAGGGCACCCTCCACCAGGCCCCCACTCATGCCCAACTCATGTCTCACATCACCCCCACCCCCCAGCAGTGCAGGGGCACCCTCCACCAGGCCCCCACTCATGTCTCCCATCACCCCCACCCTCTGCATTGTGGGGCACCCTCCACCAGGCCCCCACTCATGTCTCCCACCACCCCCACCCCCCAGCAGTGCAGGGCACCCTCCACCAGGCCCCCACTCATGTCTCCCATCACCCCCAGCAGTGCAGGGCACCCTCCACCAGGCCCCCACTCATGTCTCCCACCACCCCCACCCCCCAGCATCCAGGGGCACCCTCCACCAGGCCCCCACTCATGTCTCCCATCACCCCCACCCGCCAGCATCCAGGGGCGCCCTCCACCAGGCCCCCACTCATGTCTCCCATCACCCCCACCCCCCAGCACTGTGGGGCACCCTCCACCAGGCCCCCACTCATGTCTCCCACCACCCCCACCCCCCAGCAGTGCAGGGCACCCTCCATCAGGCCCCCACTCATGTCTCCCATCACCCCCACCCCCCAGCAGTGCAGGGCATCCTCCACCAGGCCCCCACTCATGTCCAACTCATGTCTCCCATCACCCCCACCCCCCAGCAGTGCAGGGCACCCTCCACCAGGCCCCCACTCATGTCTCCCACCACCCCCACCCCCCAGCATCCAGGGGCACCCTCCACCAGTCCCCCACTCATGTCTCCCATCACCCGCACTCCCCAGCAGTGCAGGGCACCCTCCATCGGGCCCCCACTCATGTCTCCCATCACCCCACCCCCCAGCAGTGCAGGGGCACCCTCCACCAGGCCCCCACTCATGTCTCCCATCACCCCCACCCCCCCAGCAGTGCAGGGCACCCTCCACCAGGCCCCCACTCATGTCTACCACTACTCCCAGCATCCAGGGACACCCTCCATCAGGCCCCCACTCATGTCTCCCACCACCCCCACCCCCCAGCAGTGCAGGGCACCCTCCATCAGGCCCCCACTCATGTCTCCCATCACCCCCACCCGCCAGCAGTGCAGGGGCACCCTCCACCAGGCCCCCACTCATGTCTCCCATCACCCCCACCCCCCAGCAGTGCAGGGCACCCTCCACCAGGCCCCCACTCATGTCTACCACCACTCCCACCCCCCAGCAGTGCAGGGGCACCCTCCACCAGGCCCCCACTCATGTCTCCCATCACCCCCACCCCCCAGCAGTGCAGGGCACCCTCCACCAGGCCCCCACTCATGTCTACCACTACTCCCAGCATCCAGGGGCACCCTCCATCAGGCCCCCACTCATGTCTCCCACCACCCCCACCCCCCAGCAGTGCAGGGCACCCTCCATCAGGCCCCCACTCATGTCTCCCATCACCCCCACCCGCCAGCAGTGCAGGGGCACCCTCCACCAGGCCCCCACTCATGTCTCCCATCACCCCCACCCCCCAGCATCCAGGGGCACCCTCCACCAGGCCCCCACTCATGTCCAACTCATGTCTCCCATCACCCCACCCCCCAGCAGTGCAGGGGCACCCTCCACCAGGCCCCACTCATGTCCAACTCATGTCTCCCATCACCCCCACCCCCCAGCAGTGCAGGGCACCCTCCACCAGGCCCCCACTCTTGTCCAACTCATGTCTCCCATCACCCCCACCCCCCAGCAGTGCAGGGCACCCTCCACCAGGCCCCCACTCATGCCCAACTCATGTCTCACATCACCCCCACCCCCCAGCAGTGCAGGGGCACCCTCCACCAGGCCCCCACTCATGTCTCCCATCACCCCCACCCTCTGCATTGTGGGGCACCCTCCACCAGGCCCCCACTCATGTCTCCCACCACCCCCACCCCCCAGCAGTGCAGGGCACCCTCCACCAGGCCCCCACTCATGTCTCCCATCACCCCCAGCAGTGCAGGGCACCCTCCACCAGGCCCCCACTCATGTCTCCCACCACCCCCACCCCCAGCATCCAGGGGCACCCTCCACCAGGCCCCCACTCATGTCTCCCATCACCCCCACCCGCCAGCATCCAGGGGCGCCCTCCACCAGGCCCCCACTCATGTCTCCCATCACCCCCACCCCCCAGCACTGTGGGGCACCCTCCACCAGGCCCCCACTCATGTCTCCCACCACCCCCACCCCCCAGCAGTGCAGGGCACCCTCCATCAGGCCCCCACTCATGTCTCCCATCACCCCCACCCCCCAGCAGTGCAGGGCATCCTCCACCAGGCCCCCACTCATGTCCAACTCATGTCTCCCATCACCCCCACCCCCCAGCAGTGCAGGGCACCCTCCACCAGGCCCCCACTCATGTCTCCCACCACCCCCACCCCCCAGCATCCAGGGGCACCCTCCACCAGTCCCCCACTCATGTCTCCCATCACCCGCACTCCCCAGCAGTGCAGGGCACCCTCCATCGGGCCCCCACTCATGTCTCCCATCACCCCACCCCCCAGCAGTGCAGGGGCACCCTCCACCAGGCCCCCACTCATGTCTCCCATCACCCCCACCCCCCCAGCAGTGCAGGGCACCCTCCACCAGGCCCCCACTCATGTCTACCACTACTCCCAGCATCCAGGGGCACCCTCCATCAGGCCCCCACTCATGTCTCCCACCACCCCCACCCCCCAGCAGTGCAGGGCACCCTCCATCAGGCCCCCACTCATGTCTCCCATCACCCCCACCCGCCAGCAGTACAGGGGCACCCTCCACCAGGCCCCCACTCATGTCTCCCATCACCCCCACCCCCCAGCAGTGCAGGGCACCCTCCACCAGGCCCACACTCATGTCTACCACCACCCCCACCCCCTAGCAATGCAGGGGCAGCCTCCACCAGGCCCCCACTCATGTCCAACTCATGTCTCCCATCACCCCACCCCCCAGCAGTGCAGGGGCACCCTCCACCAGGCCCCACTCATGTCCAACTCATGTCTCCCATCACCCCCACCCCCCAGCAGTGCAGGGCACCCTCCACCAGGCCCCCACTCATGCCCAACTCATGTCTCCCATCACCCCCACCCCCCAGCAGTGCAGGGGCACCCTCCACCAGGCCCCCACTCATGTCTCCCATCACCCCCACCCCCAGCATTGTGGGGCACCCTCCACCAGGCCCCCACTCATGTCTCCCACCACCCCCACCCCCCAGCAGTGTAGGGCACCCTCCACCAGGCCCCCACTCATGTCCAACTCATGTCTCCCATCACCCCCACCCTCCAGCAGTGCAGGGCACCCTCCGCCAGGCCCCCACTCATGTCCAACTCATGTCTCCCATCACCCCCACCCTCCAGCAGTGCAGGGCACCCTCCACCAGGCCCCCACTCATGTCCAACTCATGTCTCCCATCACCCCCACCCCCCAGCAGTGCAGGGGCACCCTCCACCAGGCCCCCACTCATGTCTCCCATCATCCCCACCCCCCAGCAGTGCAGGGCACCCTCCACCAGGCCCCCACTCATGTCTCCCACCACCCCCACCCCCAGCAGTGCAGGGGCAGCCTCCACCAGGCCTCCACTCATGTCTCCCACCAACCCCACCCCCCAGCATCCAGGGGCACCCTCCACCAGGCCCCCACTCATGTCTCCCATCACCCCCACCCCCCAGCATCCAGGGGCACCCTCCACCAGGCCCCCACTCATGTCCAACTCATGTCTCCCATCACCCCCACCCCCCAGCAGTGCAGGGGCACCCTCCACCAGGCCCCCACTCATGTCTCCCACCACCCCCACCCCCCAGCAGTGCAGGGGCACCCTTCACCAGGCCCCCACTCATGTCTCCCATCACCCCCACCCCCAGCAGTGCAGGGGCACCCTCCACCGGCCCCCACTCATGTCTCCCATCACCCCCACCCCCCAGCACTGTGGGGCACCCTCCACCAGGCCCCCACTCATGTCTCCCACCACCCCACCCCCCAGCAGTGCAGGGCACCCTCCACCAGGCCCCCACTCATGTCTCCCATCACCCCCACCCCCCAGAAGTGCAGGGCACCCTCCATCAGGCCCCCACTCATGTCCAACTCATGTCTCCCATCACCCCACCCCCCAGCAGTGCAGGGGCACCCTCCACCAGGCCCCCACTCATGTCTCCCATCACCCCCACCCCCCAGCAGTGCAGGGCACCCTCCACCAGGCCCCCACTCATGTCGACCACCACTCCCACCCCCCAGCAGTGCAGGGGCAGCCTCCACCAGGCCCCCACTCATGTCTCCCACCACCCCACCCCCCAGCATCCAGGGGCACCCTCCACCAGGCCTCAACTCATGTCTCCCATCACCCCCACCCCCAGCATCCAGGAGCACCCTCCACCAGGCCCCCACTCATGTCCAACTCATGTCTCCCATCACCCCCACCCCCCAGCAGTGCAGGGCACCCTCCACCAGGCCCCCACTCATGTCCAACTCATGTCTCCCATCACCCCCACTCCCCAGCAGTGCAGGGCACCCTCCACCAGGCCCCCACTCATGTCTCCCATCACCCCCACCCCCCAGCAGAGCAGGGGCACCCTCCACCAGGCCCCCACTCATGTCTCCCATCACCCCCCAGCAGTGCAGGGGCACCCTCCACCAGGCCCCCACTCATGTCTACCACCACCCCCACCCCCCAGCAGTGTAGGGGCAGCCTCCACCGGGCCCCCACTCATGTCTCCCACCACCCCCACCCCCCAGCAGTGCAGGGGCACCCTCCACCAGGCCCCCAACCATGGCTCCCATCACCCCAACCCCCCAGCAGTGCAGGGCACCCTCCACCAGGCCCCCACTCATGTCCAACTCATGTTTCCCATCACCCCCACTCCCCAGCAGTGCAGGGCACCCTCCACCAGGCCCCCACTCATGTCCAACTCATGACTCCCATCACCCCCCACCCCCCAGCAGTGCAGGGGCACCCTCCACCAGGCCCCCACTCATGTCTCCCATCACCCCCACCCCCCAGCAGTGAAGTGGCGCCCTGCACCAGGCCCCCACTCATGTCTACCACCACCCCCCAGCAGTGCAGGGGCAGCCTCCACCAGGCCCCCACTCATGTCTCCCACCACCCCCACCCCCCAGCAGTGCAGGGGCACCCTCCACCAGGCCCCCACTCATGTCTACCACCACCCCCACCCCCCAGCAGTGCAGGGGCACCCTCCACCAGGCCCCCACTCATGTCCAACTCATTTCTCCCATCACCCCCACCCCCCAGCAGTGCAGGGGCACCCTCCACCAGGCCCCCACTCATGTCTCCCATCACCCCCACCCCCCAGCACTGTGGGGCACCCTCCACCAGGCCCCCACTCATGTCTCCCACCACCCCCACACCCTAGCAGTGCAGGGCACCCTCCACCAGGCCCCCACTCATGTCTCCCATCACCCCCACCCCCCAGCATCCAGGGGCACCCTCCACCAGGCCCCCACTCATGTCCCCCAGCCAACATGTCATCACAATCTAGATCCCTGGCCCTTATGGTCAGCCTCCAAATGCCAAACACCCACCCGAGTATTGCATCCACCCACTTAGAAATGGCAATAACATGATAGAACCCCAATTGCAAGTTTGGAAATGAACACATGTCCCTCACATACACTCAATGGGTGTCAGTGAATGTCAAAACCCATATCATGATATGCATGAAACCAATGAGATGATAATACACATTGAAGTTTGAAGAAAAAATATGTATTAAAAGCAACATAAATTGAATCAAAAATAAACAAACAATAATGGAAATTTTAACAAAAAAAACAGCAGGTCTGTGAAATAATGCAAAACCACAAATCATAATGCAAAGGAAAGGTGTCCAAAGTCACAGTCCACAAAAGTAAATCCAATGGAAAATTAAAATCGAAAACCATTGCTCCATGGGGAAATCATAAAAAAAATCGAAAATCCAAAAGTCAACTATATACAGATAAACAATCCAGGGTCCATGATCCCAACCGAAGAAATTAAACCTATCTAATAACACTACCTAAAAAAAAAACTATATACAAAAATGTGGCCCATTGTCCAAAAGGTCCAAAAAAAATGCAAAACCAAAGGAAACCTAACACTAACTACAGAACTATTTACAAGGGCAGCGGGCTAGTCCGACAGCTCACTTCGGGATGTTCCGGGCCAGGGCATCATCGAACTCCTGCTCAATGTCCCGGAGGCGGTCCTCCTCCATGGCCCCGAGGGTCCGCAGGGCCATCCACATGTTCACCCCAAACTCCCTGCGGATTGCCTCGAGGCACTCGGGCCGCCTCAGGGCCCTCCGCATGGAGTTCTCCGCCCTGACCATCGTGAGCTGTGCCTCTTCCTCCCGCTGCCGCTCCGCATCTATGGCGTGGCCCAACCGCTGCCACACGGAAGACACTTCCCGTCCTGGGTCCTTCTGCCCTCCGGCCGATGCCTGCCCCTCCGATGTCGAAGGCCCCGAGCCATCATGGCTCCCACCACATTGCTGCTGCTGCTGCGCCTCTGCCCGTGCACTGCCTCCTGCTCACACAGAAGTTGGGTCCATCCGTGCGCCCCCTGGTGGCCAGTAGCTCGGGAGTATTGACTCAGTCTTTCTGATTTTACTGCATATGTTACCATTTTCATGTTGCTTTACTTACAAACTACCCTACTTTTACACACTTAGGTCATGGGAACACTGTGCAAGTCTGCATAATATCAATTAAGCAGTAGCACAAAAGGGCAGTGAAGATGTACAAATATTTTGGTGTCACCAAACAAAGAGGGCTAATGCATGTACATTTATTCTGAAAGAGCCTCACCCGTGTTACTAACCTCACATAATCATCTTCAATCAACAGAATATAGATGACATCATTGTCTGTGTTTTGAAGCATCAGTTGGATATGTTAGTTGGATACAATTTTTTGTGTACTATTTTACATTTTTATGTGATATATTTTTTATATGTGTATATTGATTAAAATGCGTACATCTTCACTGACCCTTTGTACTGCTGCTTAATTAATATTATTCAGACTTGTGCAGTTTGATATATGCGCTCCTATGACCTAAGTGTGTAAAAGTAGACTAGATACCTGTGAAACTTGTATGTTGGTTGTACCTTCTTTGTCCTCATCCACATAGCACCCTATACAAAAAAGAGGACCCTTATGCTCACTCAAACTGAACCCACACCACTTTTCTTACGAAAACATCTTCCTCCTCTGTATTGCCTTGGGAGGTGGTCTTTCTGCCCGAAATTCTACATTGTCTTTCGAGGGATCTGCAGTAGATATGCAAAGGACTGTCATCTGTCTCTCCAGACGTTTGTTGGGGGATGAGGTGTCATCATCTGTCTTTCTTTAATGCCTCTGCCACTGACATCTCAACCAGTTGTATAATCTGTGCCTCTGACATTTACTGTACATTTTTAGAATGCTTCCTATGCCTGAGGTGGCAATGTCTCTGCCTGGTACGACGTCCTTTCACTGACACCCGCTTTTTCGACTGATGTTCTTATGAAGAGTTTTTGCCCAAAAAACTCATTTGAATTGTATTTGGGGGGGGGGGGGGGGTGGGAATGGGCATATTAAGGGCTGGGTTCTAACAACAATTGGCTAGAGGTGGGGGGCTTTTGTGGGAAAATCATGACGCAAACAGATGCTCCATCTGCGAATTCTTCTCATCGAGAACCAAGAAGGATCACCGGAAGTTAGTGGCATGGATCAAGGAAGGAAAGGCCTCTGATGTGGCCTCCGATCGCAGTCATACCGCAGCCATACCTCATCCAGGGCCAGCAGGTCCTCTGAGGCTACTCCCTCTGGTAAGAACCGGTTGAGGCCATTTGAGTATGCTTCCTCTGCGAAGATCAAAAAGGAAGGAGAAGGTGGTTGAAGGTGAAGGTGGTTGTGGTCCTTCAGGAGGGCCACCAATTCCTGGACAAACATGTGGGCTAATTCTGATCCCACGATTGGCAGTCCAACCATAAAGCCCAGATCTTTCCTGGATGCGTTTGGCCACCCTCTGGTCCCAAAATACCAATTTTACAGAGTCATAGGTGTTGTCATCTTCACTGGACATTCTATAACAGCCCACCAAATATTCTCTGGATACAAAAGTTCAACTCCTGATGGTACTAAGCCAGTTTGAAAAATGTTTTCGAGATCGCGTCCCCTGGTTCTCGCCTATTAGCAAACAATTTGGGAACCCTGTGCAAGAATACTACTTCGCCCCCCCTGGTCATTGTACTTGGTCATTCTCTCCTTGGAATGGTAGCTTTGTGCTCTGGGTTCCTTCACACTTCACCTCGCTAGACCTATTATGCTGAAATAGCTGCTCAAACTGGGGCTGCAGTTTATGAAAGTGTATGTTGGTTTCAGAGGGTGCAGTGCACAAGTGGGATCTCACATGATCAGGATTATGTCCATAGGACTTTTCTTCTGAAGTCAGCGGCCCAAGTGAAATTCGATTGAGGGGGCATTCCAGAGTTGGATTACGGGACTCCCTGCAAACAGGTGAAACCCTAATGGACTCCCCCTGGGGGCCTTCTGCTCCCCTGGGCCTCTATCAGCACCAATAATAGTTTGTTTTTATGGTAGCCAATTCGCTCAACACCCGTTCACAGTTACATCCCGGGCAGTATGAACCTCTTAAACGTTTGGATCAGGGTTGAAATGGGTGGTTTATTGGTTTGGGAACCCTAAGCGGGGTTGGTCGTAGAAAGGGGCTGGACCCATAGTGCATGGGTGACATATTCTCACTCCATGTACCCTAGAGGCTAGGGGAGAGCTTGTCTTCGATCACATCGACCATCACATCGACCATCTTTGTGATTGAGTCCACGGAGCTTGGTACAGGGTGGGGGAGAGTTGGTCTTGTGTAGGTCCGGGTACAAGCAAAGATGTAGAAGACAAGCAAATGTTCACAACAGAGGGCTTAAGCGGTGGAACCTCCTTCTGGGGTTCGGTAGAGAGACAGCAAACAGGGGGTTGAGGGAGCTAGTACGTTCGACCCTCACTAGTGATAATGGTTTCTCCATTTCAGCTAGACTTTGGTTTTGACTTCGGGAGTATCTGTGCAGGCACATTTCCCAAAAGTGGGTGGTGGGCCTTATTTGGCTGTTTCTTCCCAATTATTAGGTGTGGGGCTTGTTTCAGGGCCTAGGAGCAAGCACGACACCCAAGCTTCTAGGAACTTCACCCCCATGCAGATCGCGTACTGCAGTTGCTGCCCCTCCAAGGGGAACTAGATCGGACCCCAGGAAATTATGTATCTCTTTTATCAGGGAGGAAACCTCCTCCGTAAAGTTAAAGGCACTGCTTTGTATTTTCCCAAAAACAAGGCCAGTATCCCTGCCACAGTCTGGAAGACCCCCCCCCCCTTTTTCTTCGCACAGTTAATATTTTGCGATCAGCCTTGAATTCGGGATGATCTTGCGACACAGTCTGGGGGGAAGCTGTTTACAGAAAAGGAGTGGGGCATAGGGGGACGCTGGTGAGAGCTCTGGTGCCTCCATTGGATAGTTCCAGTAATATCAAATGGCAGATCAGCCCAGGACCTAACACAACAACATTCCCCCAACCCAACTTGTGCTCACTCTCACCTATCTGCTCCTCAGGGTGAACATCCAACAAAATGCTTTTTCTTGCAGTCCAGAAATTCAGTGCTTGGGCGCACTGCTTACGCGAACAACCCTGCATCGCAAAACACCCTGCGCCATAGGGTCACCACGGGCTTCGGCCCTGGTGAGCGTCTGATGCAGTTTTATCCAGGCAAGCAGCAGGGGGCATGGACTAGCGCTCCGGCACTTTAAGTGACGGCAGCTCTTCTGGGACACCCCACACCCTTGGGTCCCTGCAGGCTTTTATGAGAAAGTCTGAATTGGGCGTAGAGCTCCTGGGATTACTGTGGCTAATTGTGAATGAATTAATGATGTTCACTTCAAAAGTGTTTGTAAAGCCTAAAATGATGCATGCTTGAAAAATATGTATATTTGAAACAGGCAATATTTTCTGTTTTTGTTTACTGCTCATGTCCAATTAACCAAGCTCTGCTAATAATCCCTATTGTTTTTGTGATTGTATGTCAATGGTATTGATTCATTTTATATTTCTGCAGCATTGGATGTTGGTGCAGGGCTGTGCCTAACATCGCTCATAGGGGATGCACTATTTGTTCCAAGAGATAGAAGGGGGCCTGCTGTGATGAGCAAAGCTATTTCCAACTTTCACAGTCCTTTAGGAAGCAGAGGCTACCCAAGACAGACATAAGATCACAAAGGATCCACTATGCGTAAAAGTGTATGGATGAATAAGGGGTCACTAGTAAATGACTTCAGTCCTCACCACCCTTATTTCGGTTTTGGTCCAAACTTTACAGGTCTGGACGGGGTCGTCAGAGGTTCGATTTCCCACCCTAATTTCGGCTTTTAGGTGCACAGGCGCTGCGGGTGCAGATGCATGTCTGGTATGGAACAGGAGCTATAATTCTTGATTCGGGTGATGAAGAAAGAAAACACAGATGCAGCTTGTCTCAGGGCACAAGAAGGAATGGGGGAAACTCCACGACTGTCACTGTAGCACAGTGATGCAGGGGCTCCCAACTCTTGCAATCTGTAGCAGCCTTCTATCTCGCGACCAAAAGCGGTCGGAAGGGTGCTTTGCAGGGTGAGCTACGATACCCCAAAGTCTCGAGGCAAAACTCGACACGGCAACCCTCCTGCACTGTAACCCAGGTTAGAGCTGGACAGGATGGCCCAGGGACACTTCCGAACAGGCTCACTTGCAGGGCAACCAGAAGGCATCAGGAGTGATTAGTCCTACCACTCCAAAGGTTCGAAGCACCATCACAGGTCTTCTGAGATCGAGCATAAAGCAGGGTTCCACCAGGACAACAACAGGCGCAGGGTGCCAACCTTCTCCTGCTTTTCTCAGGATCGTCCTTGGTTCTGCTCTGCTCTTCCAGATACTTGGCTCTGGCTCCAGGTCGGTTTTGACCTATTGCTGATATACTGGACGGCATTCAGGACGCCTCCTCATATGCAAGGTTCTGTGAGTGCTCGTACCCGGCCAATTAATGAGAAGATCTGCCCCATGCATGCATACGGGCAGTGGTCCAATTAGGGACCTCTGGGGTTATCATGCTCTCTTTCACACCAGACATCCTGGCACCAGTAGTGTGGATTGCGACCAGGCTGTCCCAACCCACTTCCTAGGCACACACACGTGACCTGCAGGGACCTGCGAAATGAGGCGGCTTTCGCTGACAACTGCATGACCAAATAAGGAAGTCCTGGGTCTGGAAGACCGGGGTAAGGCCAAAGTACAAAATGGCCAAAGGAACAGACAAAAGACCTCATGGCACGGCCATGACGGATACCTGCCACAGTCATGAGCTAAATGCGAAAAGCACGGCATGTGCATGTCAGTGCCCCTTTTGCACTCATTGAAACTGTGTTGAGACGTAATCAGATTGGCACACATTCTCCCAAAACATAAACAAATAATGGGAACTCCTTGATTTCGATGAACAGGTGTTGTAAAAGCATGAGCATGCCTGGCTACATTCTAAGATCATAGTCCATCAGCCGCCCTGGCATGCAACAGTGTCTGCATAGGTTGTACCTGAGTTCACCGCTCATGGCCTTGTGATTAGTATCAGGTTTTTCAGCTAGACTGAGTTATGTCTTGATCATTTAGAAGCATGTCACTGGCAGAAGCAAACGCAACGGAGGGCGTCACACCTGGAGCCTTGTGTGGGGAATTTTCACGCGAGATCTCGGCACAGCGAGATCTCGCGAGAGTTTGCGTGGGAAGCGTGCAACGCGAGGGATACTCAGCAGAATCGGAGCGAGGCAGCAGAATACGGTCGGGCCTCTGCGCTCCTCCAGATTAAGAGAAACCAGCCCTCTTATGCATATCTGTCCCATCTGCAGAACCCTAACCACACAGCTGAGCATAATACCATGGCTGAGGGCAGCCTTGTGGGAGGTCCAGCTGGCAGGGGATATCAATACCCCAGCACACATACTGTGCAGTGAAGTTAACTGCATGGGGAAAAAGAACTTAACTTTGAGTACCTCCACCCATTCCACAGCCACGGACATATATATCCCTTGCCCTGTATTGTGTCAGGTGTCAGAATAAACACCCCTTCTTAACACGCTAGTGTCCTGTATTCATTAAAGGCCACCAGACCTTGCTTATCTGCTCTCAAGACTTTTCTTGTTCATGGGTGTTTCCCTTCGTCCCTCTTCCCACAACCTTCCTTCTAGTCATTTTTAAATGGACTGCCTTTTAGCTGACGAGACCATTAGTTCCTGGAGCGTTAACCATCGTACTTTGCTTTTAGACAACCCATGAAGTATGTTGCTTCAAACAGGGGGTTCTTACCTGTGATGTGCCTTTTCATGGCCTGTACAGCGTCAACAGTCTCAGTGTCTGGCTCCCATGCTCGCCTTTGGGCACTCATGCGATCGTTGCTCTCACAGCATTGGTAGGGTCGCAAGAGAGCACCTCATGGATGAAGGTTTGCATGAAGCGTTCAGGTCACTGTTTGGCTGGGTCCAGCACGGTGGTGTCCGTACATTTCAGATCTGTGTCTAATGTGATGTGAAACTATCTTGAAATGGTTGACTATTGCCGTTTTCTTTCTAGCTTAGTAACCATGGGTACTGTGTGAATTTAATCTCAATACCTTGAAAAGCCACTGATCACTACCAGTTGGTATCTTCGATTGGGCAAAAAGGAGAGGTCTGCGCTCACTTTATCCAGTAGTTAGCAACCTGCGTTCTTAGAGCTTATAATTGGTTGGAGGGTTTCCAGCACGTCAATTGGCACATGACACATGTCTATGGATGCACCCTCTCTGTCATCCATGTTCGGAGTTCTCAGAAACAGAGTTATACCTCCTTTCTTGTAAGGACCAGGAGCGGAACCTATATTTTAAGAGGATGGATCTTATTCCACATGCATATGTTTATTTATATAAGACATTTTATTACTAAAACAAATCACAGATTTCTACACATATACAGAAAGGTCTGCGAGCCCCTCTGCCGAGAATGAACGCTGCCAAATAACCTGTTCTCTCTGTAGGTTCCCACTAGGGATGGTCTACAACCAGGTTTTAGCTCACTGTACTTTTCACAGAGGAGAAATACCAGTTTGTATATCCTTCTGGTCCCAGCCACCTGGGTAGTCCAGCACCGAAATGCAAGATTTCTTCTACACATAGTTGCCACACTGCACATAAATCCATCCCAGGATGAACAAGTACACATATTTTTATTTTTTATAAAACAAACACCAAAGATGAAAAAAAATGCATTTGCCTTTATTTTTGTCTGACTAGATCAGCAATTATTTTGCCATTGTATATTACAAAAGACCATCTGGGTTATTTTCACCCAATTGAAAACACTTCCAGTCAGACTAGCTTCAATCTATAGAAATGTATCAATCGTTCTTTATCAGGGACAAACTACTTTCCTGTGTTTCAAAATGACCCTGAGAAAATCGGAGGCATATAACTATTCAATATAACATCAATATTTATATATTTTTTCAACATGTTCTTTTATTCCGTTTTATTAACAGTTGTAGCATTGCCATATCAAAAAGGAAATCACAATACTTTAACAATAAAGCGCTGCAACCGTTTAGTTTTAAATTGTTTTTTCTTCCTACCAACCAACATAAACTCCCTCCTTCTCCCCCCGCATTCGCTGTGGTAGCTAATTAGTGTGTCTCGTGGGTTTGGTGTGACCTGCTCCGGGGTCTCTTTATCACCTCCACACAGATCTGGAACCTGGTCTGGGGACCAACATGTCCCTCTCCCACCATCCATTTGTCCCTGAGGTTGGGCGTCACTGTTTATTCGATGGTTGAAAACACCTTTTGTGCCATCATTCGCCAACCATTGGGGCCTTTTCCCCTTTTTCACATCCCTTGGACTCCAATTATTCCACTGACGTTGCCTTCCGTGGACCATATTTGCCTAGGAATGCTGACCATTCTAACTCCCTTGACAGGGTGCGGTCGTGAAGTTGTCCTGTCAACTGTTGCATCACGTATATGTCTTGTACCTTCAAGGCCTACTGTCTCTCACTCGGGAGAGCGTCTCCTTTCCACCCACCTGCCACCCAAGCCCTTGCAGCCAGTAGCAGAAAGTGTGCCATGTGGGGCAGCCTCCTCCATTCCGACTCTATCCTAAACAATATCAGCATAGGTTCTAGACTTCTTTCCACTCGATCTATGGCCTTTATCCATCCCAGGACCACTTTCCAGAATCTCTGCACATCACACACCCCCACCACATGTGCCAGTAATCAGCCCTCTGGCCACAGCCTCTCCAGCATCTGGGGTCTATTCCTGCGAACATTTTAGACAATCTCCCCGGTTCCCACTGCCACCTATACAATAGTTTAATGCAGTGGAGCTTGTACTGGCATGCTATTGATGTCCTATGGGCATTTATGGCCCTTAACACTGACAAGACTTAAGTCTTATTCTTTCCCTCCAACTCTCTTCCCCTTCCCTCTCCTCTTCCTTTCATTCTCTTCCCTCCCATTAATCTCCCTATCTCTCTCCATGCTCGTAATTTAGGCATTCACTTTGACTCCTCTCTCTCTTTCTCCCACTATATCTCTCACTTTTCGTGCCTGTCGCTACCATCTCTTTAATATTCGCAAAGTCCGCCCCTCTCTCACCTTCCATGCCCAAACTTTTAATCTCCTCCCTTATCTTCTCCCGCCTCTTCTACTGCTATTCCTTATTCTTTGGACTAACCACTTCTCATCTCGCCCCACTCAAATCTATCTACCATTCTGCTGTCCGTACCCTCTGTCTCCTTAACCCCCGCAACTCCATCTCTACTTCCCTCTCTTCCCTCGGCTGGCTTCCATTTCACTCCCAACTTAAATTTCACTTTCTCTGCATTGTTTTCAAATCTCTCCATGGTCTTGCTCCCCCTTATCTCTCCTCCCTCCCCCCTTTCTACTCTCCTTCCCGTTCCCTTCGTTCAGCTGACCATTGCCTTCTCACTGTACCCCCGTCCCCTAGTGCCCCGTCCCGTTTCCGCTCCTTTCAACTCCTAGCCCCCCTGCACTGGAACTTCCTACCTCTCGCAATCCGCACTACCCCTACCTTCTCCTCCTTCCGCACCTCCCTTAAATCTCTCCTTCTCCATTCTCCTCCTTGAAATCCTTTCCCCTCCCTGCCTGCTTCCCGTCCCTCCTTATCTTTCCCCTTGAATATCTTCCTCCCCTACCTCCCCACTCTCACCTTTTCCCCTCCCCTCCTCCTTCTACTCCTTACCCCTCTCCCTCCCACACAGTCCTACTCCACTACTCTCCCTATTCCATTCAGTTAATTGCTCTTATTTCTGTTTTGTTGACTGATTCATATTGTAATTTGCTTCTACCGTTATATTGTTATGTTTCATGTATTATGTCATTCAATTGTGCAGCGCTTTGGTGTAAAGCGCTATATAAACAAATAAATACAAATACACACTTACACACATCCTATTCCATTGATCGTAGTCCAAGTCCACACCCATGTCTCTTTACCATTGTTCCTTAAATATGTCAACCTTCCCTGCCTATGCGGCTAGCAGTGCCTGATACAATTTTGAAATTAAGCCCCTAGTCGCCACCATGTCGCTCAACACTTTCTCCGTCAGATCCCGCTGCAGGGCCCCCTTCCATCTCCCAGACATTAATGCCCCCTTGAGCTGCAACTACTTGAATTCTGAAATTGGTCCCATTCGCAGGCATCCTCCCCCTTTACCAGTTGGCCCACTCTCTCCAAACCCCTGTCAAACCAGTTTTGAAATCTGGCATTCTCCGGGATATCATCTTCTATCGGGGGGCCCATATGTGACTCAACGGAGACGGCCAAGTTGTGACTCCGGCCATCTCTCTTTTCACCCTCCATAGTGTCAACAACGGGCCCATTATACAAGTGTTTTCACTTTTCTCTGGACGGTGTTCAGTGGAGCATTCTCCACATTCTCCCAAATTGGCTTGTCTTCACAGATAATTTTCAATCTGGACCCATTACTTCTGTTGGTCCAGTCTGAGGTGGGGGAATCAGTGCTCTAAATTGTGCTGCCCTGTAATAAGTTTGCATATCCGGTAAGCCCACCCCTCCCCGCTCCTTTGGCTGAATCAGCACCATATATGAAACCCTTTGCTTCTGTCCTTGCCATATAAATCGGTTTATCCCCTGTTTCAGCTCAATGAAGTGGGTATCAGGCATTTCAATGGACAGTGCTTGATATACGTACAGCTTTCGAGGGAGCAGCGTCATTTTAACCACATTTAATCTTCCCTACAACGATAGGGTGAGTCTCGACCATGCCTCCAGATCACTGAATAGTACTCATATCAACGGGGGAAAGTTGACCTTGTATAATTTACCTAAGTCCCTGGGTATCCATAGCCCCAAGTATTTGCTATTGCCCTCTACCGGGATCCTGAGGCAACGTCACTCATCCTTACACTCCTGCACATCCCTACCTATGGGAAACAGGACTGACTTGCCCACATTAACCTTGAACCCCAACACCCGTCCGTATTCCTCTACGATCTGGAGTGTGTTCCGAGCCGAGACAGCCACATTTGAGATATGAAGCAGGACATTGTCTGTATACATGCTGAGCTTGTGCTCTACTTCCCCCACCCTTTTACCTGTTATCCGCTCGTCCTGTCTTATTTTAATGCTCAGTGGTTCCATCGTTAATGCAAATATCAAGATGGATAGCGGGCAGCCCTGTCTAGTGCCCCTTTCAAGTCTAATGACCCTGAATTTCTTCCCATTTACCACCCCTTGTGCCGTGGGCTCTGCATATGCGGCCCTTATAGCCTACTGCATCCTCTCCCCTAAACCCACCTTTCTGAGTACCGCAATCAGCAATCCCCATTCAACTTGATGAAACGCCTTTTTGGCATATAGGCTCAGGAGAGCGTAGTCCCTCCGGTCCCCGGCATAATGTTCCATGAGGTTCAGGGTCTTTCGTATCACATCAGCGCCCTGTCTACCAGCTATAAACCCGACATTGTCTGGGTGCACCTGGCGCAGCATTTTCCCTTCAAGGCGAGTGGCAAGGACACGTGTAAAGACCTTTTCGTCTATGTTTAGCAACAAAATGGGGAAATACGAAGGGCTGTGTGCTGGGTCCCTCCCTTTTCCTGGGTATTACAGTTATAAGTGCCTTGCTGAAGGATGCAGGGGCCATACCTGTTGCCATATATTATTATATACCTTCACCATGTGGCCCAGGAGGGCGCCTGAGAACCTCTTCTAGAACCCTGTGGTATAGCCATCTTCACCTGGGGCTGTGCCTTTTGGAAGGTGGTAGATTGCATTCAAGACCTCCTCCATCGTTATTGGGCTCTCTAGATGTGCTATGTCGGTTTCTGTGAGTTGCGCCATGTCCATCCCCGTAAGGCACTCCTCTGCCCCTACGGCCACTTCAGGGGATTCTGTCTTGTATAAGCCCTCGTAATAATTTGCAAAGCCTTCCGCTTTATCCACCAGCGTGGTTCTAGGATTCCCCCCTGTCTCTTCCATAGCTGTGACCCATTTTTCTGCGTTCTGTGCCCAGAGCCTCACGGCAAGAAGTGCATCTGCCTTATCCCTTTCTCATAATACTTCTGTTAGAGATAATTGAGTTTACACAGGGTTTTGCCCAGTTTAAGCTCCTTTAGTTCTGGTCTTTTTTCCTGTAGGCTTTCCAGCTTCCCACCTCCATCTCCACCCTCCGCATGCATCTTTGCCTCCCGCTCCAATATTTCACGTCAAAGCTTATCTTCTTGGATATTCCTCTCCCTCTTTTTCTGCACACTTTCCCTGATCAAGAGACCACACCATGTGGTTTTTCCTGCTTCCCAGACTATTTTTATATCTGTTTGCTCCGTGTTGTTTATTTCGAAATATTCAGCTATGCCCCATGTCAACTGATCAGTGAATACCTGGTCCTTCCAAAGGAGTTTGTTGCACCTCCAACTGCTGTCTGCCCTGTATATCCCCTCTTTGTCTAACGTCAGCCCTACCATGTCGTGATATGTCCACCTCACTGGTCTTATATCACAGTCCAAAACTCTTCCCCCTGGTCCCCGTTTAATAGCAGGTAATCTATTCTGGTGTAAGTTAAGTGCGGGGAGAGAAAACTGTGTAACCCTTTTCACCTGGGTGCCTCATTCTCCACACATCCACCAAGATCCTTGCTTCGATTTTCACGTTCCAGGTGTCCCCGTCCCCTGGATCATCCCCATCTTTCATTGATTTTCTGTCCAGGACCTTGTCTGCCCAGGCATTGAAATATCCCCCTATGATGCACACTTACCCAGGTAGAGCCTGTATATGATCCAATATGAATCCCACCTGGCCCTGGTTGGGGGCCTACAGGGTTGCCAAAACTATCCGTGCCCCCTCCAGGGTACCTTATACCATGAGCAGCCAGCCGTCCAGCAATTTAGTCACCTTTGGGTCCTGTAGCCTGAATTGTTTGTGCACAATAATCCCCACCTCGCCCTTCTTCACTGTCCCAGAGGCCCAATAGACCAGTCGTATGCCCGCACCCCTCAGTTTCTGCTCCTCTCCCATCACCTGTTGTGTTTCTTGCAAAACCATCACATCTAGGGACCTTTTCGTGGGTGAATTAAATCCTTTCACATTTAAGGTGGCCATGACCACGCTCCTGCTCCCCTCATTTGGCCTCATTTCCCTCCATCCCTTCTCCTTTTTCCCCTTCTATCTTTCCATCTGTCTTCCACTGCTTCTTGTCACACCAAACATGGAGTGTGACACATCTGGGACAATCCCATGCTACCTTTAAAACTGCCCCCCTGAACAAATCAACTAATAACATTAACGTGAACACAAATCTGCAGTTAGCTGCGAAGGTTAATGGGACCCCCTCCGTTTTGCCGAGGGCCACCATGTCCCCCCTCCAGCATCCCACACAGTACCTTGTTGACCTGCCAATTCAGCATCTGACGTGTCCCATCTGGTCTGGGCACCTGAGGTGCCGTCAGCCCAAACCATTTGGGGCTTTCAGGTTGTTTTGCGCGGTTATGGACCATTCTTGTGCATGTTTTTCTGCCCAGTTTGTTTCCTTCTTCTTCTCTGTGGGCCTAGGGCCTGAGACTGCTGAGCTCTGTCCATAGCTTGTCTGTCCGTTGGGTTTAGGACCACCTCTGCATCCGATGTTAAGTGACTGAGTGCTTGCTCCGCTTCTTCTGCCGAGGTAATGCAGTAGTCTATCGTGTCCACCTCAAACTGCAGTGAGAATGGGCACCCCCACCTGTATCTTATCCCCTTCTCCGTTAGCCATTTTGTAAGCGGCCGGCAGTCTCTTCTCCTTGAAAGAGTCAGATTGGAAAGGTCCTGGTATATCACAATCTTGGATCATTCGAGGTCCAGTTCCCATCGCTCTCGTGCTTGGGCCAGCCCTTCTGCCTTGTCCCTATATCGCAGAAACCTAGCCACTATGGAGCACGGGCCTTCCCGATATGGCCTTCCTCCCCTGTGCGCCCTCTCTAGCTCTGTCGCTCTGCCACCCTCCACCTCAAAGAGAAGGTTGATGATGGCTTGTACCTTCTCCTCCACTTGTCTCAGGGATTCCCCAATTGTTTCCTTCAGGCCCAGTATCCGGACGTTGTTCCTCCTCTCCCTATTTTGTAGGTTATCCATTTTCAGCGTGACGTCTTCTTCCCACTGCTCCAGTTTCGTCATCCTGGCATCTAATCGCATTTCTACCAGATCTGCATTGAGCTGGCTGTTCTCCAGGCCCTCCATATTGCCCTCAATGATGCATACCATACTCTGCCCATGAGGTCTGCCAGGAAGGTTTGTATGTCACCTCTGAGCACCTTGATCTCTGCCAGGATATGCCCAGAGTCCTCCTTCATTGAAAATTGGGACATGTCTACCTCTGTGAGCATCCTGCCCTCTGAGCCCTTTCTCGGTGTGCCTTATCGACATTTCCTGTCTGCCTGTTCATATCTTAGTTGCGGTGGGTTTAGCACAGCCCTTCCATGTTGCCCTAACTCAGGGGGCTTGCTTTCCATCCTCTGCAGGGGGCTTCTCTTATGGCAGTGCTCACTGCCCGGGGCCAATCTGGCATTGAAGACTGATCACAGCTTTGCTTTGTTCAGTGATGCAGCTTTTCCCAGTGAAGGTCCCTCCTCTGCTACCTCACGAGCCCAAGCAGCCTGGCAGCCTGATTCAGGCCTCGCTGCTGCACTCTCTGCTTCCAGGAACCCTGTCTCCCTGTGGGGTCTCAATCACTGGGCCAGGGTCTTGCGGGTAAGCCTCTTCCGGGCACTGCTGGGGAGCAGCCCGCGTACATGGCTCCTCTTATGCTACTCTCCCAGGAGGCCATTGTCACAGCCCTGGATTTCGCCTACCGGCCCGGGCCCTCGATTCACTGCTCCAGATGGGCTCTGCTGGGCTGCAGCGCTTTGCCCTATCGCGTTGCAGCTTTTCTCTGTCGGGCTTCTGCAGGGATTCTCCTTGCACCTGGGGATACAGTCACCCCTCACTCTCCTCGCCGTAAATAATCAGTTGGTCGCCTTCCGGCAGTCCAGCCGAGTACATGCCTGGTGCAGTGTGGCCGTCCACACGCAGTGTCCACAGGCTGCCTTCTGCGCCACTCTTCGCTCCCAGATCTCGCCTGGGGTGCCCAGCTATGTCTGCCACCTTTTTGTGCTTAATTCAGGTGGCGGGCCAGGTCGGCTGTACTCAGATTCATTTCCTTATTGCTGGCTGGGGCGGAAGCCGATAATCAGACCACCATGTTATTCCGTGCCCACTGATGGTCTCTTCAACATGTTTTTTATTCAACTGACACTACATTACATAACTCCCACACAAGTCCATACATTGAGAGTTTGTTCGCACATCTTTTTAACTTAAATTGAGATCTCAGCATCTTCGTATACTCCGTCTTTGTGCTCTACCCCACCAACAGTTACCCATGTATTTCATCCCTCTATGCACAAGAACATAATAACAAGGAATATCTTCTAATCGGGGGAGGTTTCATTGTCACCAGAGGGACTTTGTCAGAATATTTTTCAAATGGCATCCATACATTTCTGTATCTCTCGTATTCCCCATACTTAAAGCTGGGATTTTTTCCCACTATTAAAATATCCCATATTTTTATCCACTGCCTCTGCATGATAGGACATTCTGGATTCTTCCAGTAAGCAGCAATAGTGATCTTTGCCGCTACCAGCAGGTGAGCCATTAGGGTAGCTAAATACCCAGTCATGGGAAAAACGCCCTGTCCCGTATCTCCCAGTAATATTAGTCGAGGATCCATAGGCAATTGGATACCTGTAATTTCTTTTATTTGCATCAAAACATCCTTCCAAAAATTATGCACCTTACCACATGTCCACAACGTATGCATCAAGGAGCCCTCCTCAACACAACCTCTCTAGCAGTTGGGAGAATGCTTCCCATTCATCTTATGTAGTATCTACAGAGTCGAGTACCACCGGTAACAAATCTTCACCACACATTCTTTGTCAGTTGCACACCAAGAGATCCCTTGTGTCCGAGCCCACATCCTATTTCAGGCATCATCGTCCATCTCTGTACCCAGGTCTTGGTCCCATTTAACCATGTAAGGTAGACGTTCCTGATGATCTGATCTGGAACCTTAGCCGTTTGTGAACCTGAACAGTACTTCACCGCAGACAATTCCTGTGTACTTTAGTCTGTGGATGAGAAGTCCAGTGACGCAGTTTTGTGTAGTGAAACCTTTCAGAGTCCTTAATGTGGAACGTGTTTTTACAATCCTCAAAGGATAATGGCCTTCTCACTGCATATAATTGGTGCAGATGTATCAGTCACCCATCCATCCAACCACTCACACATTCTTTAGCCCTTCTTAGTTGAAAGTCCAGATTATTTCATACAGGGGTCAGCGGGCCCATCCCTCCCGGGGTTCCCCATCTACGGGCCGCCCTGTTCCAATAAAGGCATTAAATATGTGTACATTGGATACTAGGCACAAGGCCAACATTTTGAATGCTAGGGCAAAGACATTGTGAATATGACACAAAGATAAGATGTTGTAAAATCATGGAATATATTTTTGTAATTGACACTAACAAGTGGCAGCATATATCAATAAAATAGAGCACAATTTGAGCTCATATACTTGTCTGGTCAAATTGGGCTCTTCTTTATGTGGCAAATCTAACTAAGATTGTTATTACCGGATCTTGCACATGGTGCATGGTGTAATACTTAAATCTGTTCCAATAGTGTATTGTATTTTTCAAGGTCAGTATGGGAAACATCTCCCTATGAAATCCTATTTGCAGGAAGAGAATCTGGGAGAGGGGACACCGGAAACATGCTTGTTCAATTTCAGTCCACTTTTGGCCTCCAGTCCCCCCTCTTCAAGGTCAGCATATGTGATATCTGTGCTGCCAGATTATACCTATAAACAGCAGGCATCCCTATGCCCCCACTTGTTATCCCTCTCAACAGAACATTCCCTTTTCTTCCCCCATATGAATTCAAGTATCGTTGCTTGAAGCATATACGAATCGGAATCGGGGATTCTAACCGTTAATGCCAAGCTTTGGTATAGTAACTTTAGTATCCGGTTCATCTTGACTGCTGCTATCCTTCCGAACCAAGACATTTCCTGAATTAGAATAGCTGACTGTGAATCCCGAGGCCCGACCAAACGCCCCCAGCTCCTTCATCAATACAGGTAGAGATGTGTTTAGCTCTCATATTGTGACCATCACGTCATCAGTATAGAGGAATAGTTTATGCTCCTCTCCTCTGATCTCGATCCCCTGAATACTATTGTTAGACCGGACCATAATTGCAAAAGATTCCATTGACATAGAAAATATCAAGGTGGATAAGGGGCAACCATGTCTAGTGCCGCTTGTAATCGCTATTTTCGGTGTAAAAAGCCCATTCATTCTTATTGTTGTGTATGGTCGCTGGTAGTTAGTAAAAAACAATCTCCTAGTGTTCAGGCCAAACCGAATGCTTCCAACGTCAAATGGATGTGGTCCCAATCTATCTTATCAAAATCTTTATGGGCATCCAGAGCTTTAACCCCCATCTCGATCTTTTCTCTGTTCCCAACTTCGATAACATTCAAAACCCTCTGTATGTTATCCTAGGTATTTCTATCAATTATAAACTCTGTCTGATCCTCATTGATCAGCACAGTGAAGGTAGACATTACCCTTTGTGCCAAGATTTTGAAATACATTTGTGCATCATTGTTCATTAAGGTAATTGGTCTGTATGATTCACAACATGCAAGGTCTTTGTCAGGTTTCGGTATAAAAATTGATATTGATTGATATTGATATTTTATTTCTATCGTGCTCATACACAAGTGTTTCAGAGCGCGAAAAGGCAAGGGAGGGGAACAGGGGAGAACAAAACAATGATCTTACTAGGCCCTGTGACATTGAGAACACGCAAGTGCATGGGAGAGGGGGAGGGGAAAAGTGCATGGAAGGGGGGAGAAGTGGAAAGTGCGGAGCAAAGGAGAAACAGATAAATAATAATAAATAAATAATAATAAAGCCAACAAACAGTGGTAGTGCAGCCAGCAATTGGCAAGTGCTGGGTTTAACGCAGCAGACATGGTAGGTCTGATAAGTGCAGGAAGAAAAAAGGGCGGGGGACTGTATGGGTACAGATACAGACCCCAGTGCAAGTGGTGGCCGGGAGGCAGTGTGGGAGGGTGGCAGGGTTAGCAAGTAACTGGGCCCGGAGGACAGAGGGTGGCCAGGTGCACAGTGCCAAGAGAGAACAGATCAGCAGGGGAGAAGGGGAGCAAAGGCAGAAGCAACTTGAGGTGCTTCCGGAAGCGTATATGGTTCTCCTCAAGTTTTAGAGGCTGTTGCAGAGGGAGGCCCCAGCCGAAGACAGAGATCTACCCCCAGCTTGTTTCTTTGAAAAACGACTGACCCTGAGGGAGTTAGAGGTAGAGGAGTGAAGAGCTCGAGAGGGGAGGTATTTGCAGAGGGATAGCTGAAGGTATTTTGGACCCAGGCCCAAGAAAGCCTTTTGGACAATGCAGAGGGTTTTGAATTTAATGCTTGCATCTACTGGGAGCCAATGGAGAGATTTCAGAGCTGGAGAGATAGGATCCTAGGGCTTGAGGCCAAGGACAAGTCCCACTGTCCTGTTCTGGATTTGTTGCAGAGGGTGGAGAGTAGAGGCAGTTAGATTTAGTTACAATAGTCCAACCTAGATGATACCTAAATATCATTATTATCTCCTCCATCAATGGTGTAATTTTACCCGTGGTAAAAAAAAAATTAAATAATCGTGTCAGGTAAGGGATCAGTTGGATCTGAAATTTCGGATAGAATGCCGTTGTAAAGCCCAGTTCTCACTGGACATCCACAGTCAAACGCGGTAGGCAAGTACCTGAGACATAATGCAGAGGTTCAGATGCGCTAAGTCTCTCTTTGGACATGAGTGCTGCAGAATATGCACAGAGTATTTTCAACTTTCCAGCCTCAATATAGCACATTGCCCTGTCTCACTTCTAACGCCCTGTATATTATTCTGCGTTTTAATCTTCTTTAGTTTATAGAATAGGAGGCGGTTCGCCTTGTTAACGTAATAGTGCTGTTTCGTTTTGAGCAAGGCCTGCGCCGATCGCTCTGCCAAATGAGATTCTAGTTTATCCGTAGCCAGTTTTAATTTTCGAAATGCTACCAGGCTTCTACTCACTTTATGTTGTTTGGTCTCAACCTCCACAACTGCCTTCTCCAGCCGTGTATTTATTTATTGTATATGCTGCTGTACGACTCATCTCCCCCGAATGACTGTTTTCATAGCATCCCACAGTCACCATAGATGTATTTTTTGCGAAAGTAGTTTGCCAAAGCCTCAGCTATTTCCTGACAAAGGACACCTGTCTTTCAGTATGTACAGCTTCCAAGAATAGCAGCCTCGACCAGGTCATTGATACCCTCTTAATGTTGCAATCACGGGCACGTGGGCAGAGATTCTTTGGGGCGCTATTTAAAATTATTTCTCAAAACTTGACTGAACATTTATTATCTAATGACTATTCTGGTCCCCTTTTGGTGGATATTAATTGGTACACACACATGCACTTTTTAACTTTCTTATCCTATGTAATGTCTTTTTATTTCTGTGTTATGCATTTTTGTACTATTGTATTTTATCTTGCATCTGTTTATGGAAAATTTGTTTCCGAATAAAAATATTGATTGATTGATTGCTTGCTATTTAAGTCACGCATATACAGGGAAATAAAGAGAACTCGTGACTAATATATGATCTATCCTGGAGAGTCCATCATGAACATGAGAAAAAAACATGAAATCTCAGGCCTCATCATTAAAGTCTCCATGCATCCACCACACCCATCTCCTGAAGCAATCTAACAAATGAAATTGCCGTCTTGTAATCCCATCTACAGGGTTGTGATGTTTTGTATACCTCAAGATAGGGTACTTGATTAAAATCCCCCCCATTATCGTTTCTCATGTGGCAAATGTCACTGCTTGGGGTATGAGAGCAGACAAATACTGTTCCTGTCCACTATTGGTGCACAGAGTGACATTAAAGTGAGCATGCGCCCACAGAGTGAGCCCTTAAACACAAATCGCCCCTGAGAATCCCTCAAGACTTGAACATCAAGGAAGGACACATCCTTGTCCAATAATTTCCCAGCCCATCTCTTCTTTTCTCCCCAGACGCAAAGAACTGATGTGTATACGCCCTGTGCATCAATCTGCGTTCATCCTCTTTCAACAGGTATGTTTCATGTAAGCATACAATCGCTGCAGATAGATCCAGCAGCCTTCCCAAGACTGATCTCCTCTTCATGGGGGGAGTTCAACCCCTGCACATTCCACGTGTTTATACAAATCTCATCCATAATTCCATCTGTAGTCGGATCCAATCTGGCTCATGCATGAATATATACCCGTCCAGAAACTTTCCAATTTATTCTTAGGGTTTTGGCCCACCCCCCGAAATGCTGTGCCCAAAACACGACAGTGACTTCAACTTCTAAATCCAACCCCACAAGAACTCACAAACCTGAGTAAACATAGGATATTATATATTTGTGGGCTTCCGCGTTCTGATGGAAATGAGGTCTAAGGGCCGTCCTCACCCCCTCCCTTTGCTTAATACATAATACTATCAAGGGTGAAACAAACAGCTCGACGGTAGAAGGCCACAGATATGGCATAGCTCCCAAACTGTCGGTGAAGCTACTGGTACCACTTCAATCTTTTGTTCCCCTTTCTATCTTTCGCTGTCAGGCTTCTGGGTCTCCTGCCCCTGCCCACTCGAGCCCATGCGGGTGAGGGAGCGGCCGATCTAGACGTATGCCCAATCGCCTCACCACCCGAGGACCCCTCCTCCGGGTGCAGCAACTGCGCCCCCCATTGATTTTATGGCCCATTTATTTTATGTTTACTGAAAATAGCAATGCTGTAGGAAATCCCCACCTGTATGAAATCGCTTTTTCTCTGAGCCGTTCAGTCATTGGGTGCACTGCCGGCCTCTTCGTCAGCAAGGTCCTGAGGTAAGGATATCTTTGCATCTCTAAAATAAATGACTGTTACATCCCTGGCAGCTCTCATTATCTGTTCCTTGATCGCGAAGAAATGAACTCTAGTCAGAACCTCTGGCATTTCACCTTGGCGTGGCTGTGCCCTGGAGCGAGTGTGATGCATCCGATCTAGCGCCACATCCATATCAGGCCTTCAGCAGGTGGCAAAATAGATCCCTTACAAAGTCAGAGAGGTCCTGCTCAGGGACCACAGCCCGGATCCTTCTAATGCACACATGGTTTCTCCTGGAACAGTTTTCTGCATCCTCCTGTTTCTCATACAGGGCTTCACAGCGTTCTTTCAGTGCCTCCACTCTGCGTGCAATTTACTAATGCCATAGGCTTGTTTGCAGAACATTGTTTCCCTGGTTTCAGCCTTGCCATCCTCTTGTGAAGTGTTGTTATCTTTTGAGATAACAACGGACATGCTGTTGTTGATTTCCTTTTTTATTTCAGATGGAAGCAGTTGCAGATCTGTTTTGGTGGCTGCCTGAGCGTGCAAGCTTCGCAGAGCCTCCTCTGCATGTACTGTACCTCCAGTCACCTCCGATATTTTAGATGTATCTAGTGGCTGGAGCATTATGGCAATATCAGTGTGTTTCGCACTCTTTGGTCTCTAGCCATGTTACCAGGATCCATTCTTTCCTTCAGGCTAAATAAACACCAGTCCACTACATCCCACAAATGAGGCCAGTCAGTGACACTAAACCCGTGGATCAGGTCGCCAACACCAAGTCTGGGAGGGGGGGGCAAGCAACCAACAGGAGGCCTCCTTCCAGCCAAGCAAGTCAGTTCATTCCTTTATGCCTTTCACTTCACCCGCCATCAGGCCTGTATTCAACAGGCTAAGCTGGTGCAAAAAGCTACCTTGGATGAAGTCACTAGGTGGGTATGGCCCTCATACCTCACACAGAAGAGGAAAAACGAATCAGCCACTCAATTTGATAAACTGAAGTTAAAAGTACTAACACATTCTACCACTTTATTTACAAGTTCCATATAGTATAAAAGAAGCAGTCTTCTGTTTGACCTTTCATAGGCACTGGCGGTAATCATTGCCATTGCTAAAAAAAGACAGTGTCCATTTTCTACTTTATGCTGCTGAACAACATTAGGGCTTATTTCTATAGTAAAATACAGGCGTTCTGATTAGGTCGTGGGTGTCTCTGAAAAACATGTATACCTAAACAAGCTATGCAGTGCATTACACTTCACTTGTTTGACAAAAACACTGGATAAACTGCACATGATCTGTTTTGCTCCACCCATCAAACATTGCCACTGTACATAGCAACTGCCATTTTTGGGGCTTTTTTATCAGCGGTTCGAACAAATACACTAGAGCGCTCCTTACAGGTGTCCATGTTGGGGGAAGTCCCTAACTTACCTTGGACCCCCATGTTTAAAATATTTTTTTATTTACTGAATATCTGCGTATGACATGTTCCTATTTTAAACAGGAAAGATAACAAGGGAGCAAAGGAACTGTGTCCTATGTACTACCCGACGGACGCTTCTAAAAATGTCCTTAATTGTCCTTCCCTTAACTGTACTTATTTACGGATGAATCTTTATATACCAAATATTATTAAATGTAGGTATAGTGCTTAATTGTCAAAAATAGTACTCCACATTATGGTAATATCTCGTCTTCTGTGTTACTCAACGATGGAATAGCATCTCAGTATACATTCAAAATAGAAACACAGTCTCACATTGAACACGTCTGTAGTGAAAAATACACTTGAATGTTCAGCTGCAAAAATGTTTATCTTCCTGTGCCACACACTTATTACAATAAACAATACATAATTTAAAAAAAAACAGTCCTCACAATCATTATGCCAAGAAGCAATATGTTGAACATTAATATAAATGAATCGTCAAGGTTACAACGTATAATATCTTCCATAAAATGTTAACGTCTGTCCAAGGACTTGATTGTCTGATGACAGATGTCTAAAATGTGTTCAGGGGTTTATAATATTTTGGCACTCGATATTTTCATTCAATTCAGAGATTTATGAATTAAGCCTTATGGGCCTAAACTGCTCTCTGCTCTTCAATATTCTATCTGTTTTACTGTATATTATGACCCGCTTTACACTTTTCTAAAATGAGCCACACCAGGTAATCTTGAGAGCAGTTTGTTTTGACGTAATGCGTAGCAAGAGGAGCCTGTAGTGTTTTTGTCCTTATTTTGGAACAGTGTTCAGAAATCCTCACAGGGCATTTTATGCTATATATCATTGACATCATCTTTCTTTTTTAAACTTTTTTTTTTTTAGCTTGGCAGCACAGGTACAGGCAGGTAGCAAACAGGGCATGTGTAATCAAAGCAAAACAGGCATTACAGATACATAGAGCAAGTACAAAAGTCAGTTTATACACATGGGGGACACATGCAAGGTGAGTGCCAGGTTGAAGGGGAGGCTATTCCGGGGTTAAAAGGGGAGAGGCGAGAAGAGAGGACTGGAGATGCAGGGTCTGAATCCGCATCGTCAGGAGACATAAATGAGCGAAACTTTGACCAGATATCTCTAGGTCTGGAGTGGGCGGGCTTTTGTATCGCCCAGGAATTCCTTGGTGTCCAAAGCCCATGTGACCGCCACTGTGCATGAGTAGGTGTACTAGTCCGTAGCCAACAAAGTAGGATAGCGCGTACTGCTAGAAGCATATAGAGGCCAGCCAGCTTCCTGGAGTCTCGGTGGAGTTCTGGGAAGTCATGAAAAAGACACTTCATCGGGGATCAAGAATATCTGACATGGTAGAGCAAACTGCACCCCAGAATTTAGTAAGGCGGGCACAGGACCAGAGCATGTGGATATAGCCAGCATCGTTGCAGCCACATCTAGGGCAACTCGGGGAGAGGTCATTCGAAATACGGTGCAGTCTGGTCGGGGTGTAGTGGTACCTGTGGAGCAACTTGAATTGGATCAGTTTGAAGCGGGTGTTGAAGGAGACCCCATGAATGCGTGCGCACATATGGGCCCACCATTCGTCGGTCATCTCCAGTCTGAGGTCAGCCTCCCAAGTATGTCTTAGTTTGGAAATTGTAGGGGGCGATCTGGTCTGCACCAAAGTGTAAAGTTTGGAGACTTTGCCTCTCATGGGGGAGGTTGAGGAGAGTTCCGTGATTGCAGATTCATCAGGTGGTAATGCTGGGAAGCTCGGGTATTTGTGTTTAAGGATTTTCCGGAGGGATGAGTTTTGAAGCCAAACGGAAGGTCTCCGCCTAAGGGACAGTGGTAGGTCAGGCCACTCTATGAAGTTGCCCTGTTCGAAAATGTCCCGGAGAAATTCATATCCCGCCTCAGCCCACCGGCGAACAATAAAGGGAGGCACTTGTGAGACCTCTGGGAGGAAATTCCAAAGTGGTAGGTTACCATGACAGGGATGGGTGATGCCCAATAGTTGCCACGTTTTGGATAGGGCCATTGACGTGCAGGTTGCTGGGTCGAGTGAGTCAAACACCATCGGCATAGGTGTAATCATCAGGGAACGGATGTCACGGTCGTTTACTGATAGCTTCTCAAGCCTGACATGGGGTGGGGGGGTCTGATGTATTGAAACAATATGCGGTATATTGGAGTTGCGCCACCAGCCAGTACTTAAGGAAGTCAGGAGCCCCGAAGCCACCAAACTTCATAGGGGCAGCTAGGGTCTTGAGTTTAAGCCGGACTGCGCCCGAGGACCAGAGGAAGGTGTTGAGGGCACGGGTCAACGCCTGAAAGAACCCGCTACCCGGCCACTGTGGAATGCTGGCGAACCTGTACAGAAGCTGGGGTAGTGCTACCATCTTCGGTATCCCTATTCTGCCAGCCAGTGAGAGTGGAAGTTTGCTCCAGCCCAGTGATTTTACTGTAAAATTTGTGAGGTACTTTTGGTAATTTTCTTCAAAGACCCGTTCAGTTTGGCGTGACACTACAATGCCTAGGAAGGTAAAGACGGATTGGGCCCATGTGAATCCCAGGGTGTCAGCAGGGGGGGGTGTGCTAGCAGTGAGGGGAAACAGAGTGGATTTAAAACAATTCACTTTGAGACCGGAGATTCGACCAAAGAGGATGACATCTTCCAAAATCGGGGCCAGATTAGTATCAGGGGAGCGGATGAAGAGACGGGCATCATCGGCATATTGGGAAACTATATCCGAGGAACCGGCGGTGCGCAGGCCCCTGTGTGCCTGCCATTGGCGAAGCATGTCCGCAAATGGATCCATCGCTACAGCGAAGATAAGGGGGGGAAAAGGGACAGCCCTGTCTCGTGCCCCTACCTATATGAAAGAGGGGGAGCATCGGTCTTCAGTGCAAACTCTGGCTACAGAGTCGGAGTAGAGCAATCTGACCCAGGAGAGGAAAGTGGGGCCGAACTTACATTTGTCAAGTACACACCAAAGATACTTCCATGAGACAGAGTCGAAAGCTTTTTGCATGTCGAGTGTCGCTGCTACAGCGTGGACATTTGGGCTCACCCTGCTTATAATGTTGAAGAGGCGGCTCAGATTCAAGGAGGTGGAGCGTCCCGGAATAAATCCCGCTTGATCAGGGTGAATGATGTGAGGCATGAAGGGCGCGAGATGTAGGGCAAGTAATTTGGCATAGATCTTGACATCGCAGTTGATTAGTGAAAGTGGACGGTAGGAGCCACATTGGGTGGGGGGGTTTACCAGGTTTTAATAAGACGGTTATTATGGCTTCATGAAGCGAGGGGGGGAACTGGCCCACTTCCACTGACTCTTCCCAAGGGGCCATCAGGCGAGGGAGAAGGAGTGATTTAAAATGTTTGTAAAATTCGACGGGAATTCTGTCTGATCCTGGGGATTTACCCGAAGAGAGCGAATCCCTAGCCTCTGAGAACTCCTCGGGGGTGAATGGATTCTCGAGGGAGCCGATGGTCTCAGGGGAAAGGATCGAGAGGGGGAGGTTATCTATCTCAATTTACGATGTTGTAGCGCAGTCCGCTTGGGCATATAGGGATTCATAGGAGAGAAATTCAGAATTAATATCTTGGGGTGAAGTGGCCAGAGTTCCGTCAGGTCTTTCTATTCCAGGGATGGGTGGGGCGCCAAACTCTCGGCAGAGAAGTCTAGCCAGGAGGCGGCTTGGGCGTTCACCTTCGCCGTATTTCCTCGCAAGGCCCGGGCTGTCCAAAAACCTCAGTTCGCAGTCCGCAAGGGATTGGAAGGTATCTAGTTCTGTACCGATTGACGCCAGTATTTCAGGGGTTTGGTGCAACGTGCATTGGGCTTCCAGTGCGGCCAGCGTAGCCTCGCTTACGGCAATTTCCCTTTGAATAGTTTTAAGGATGCCGTTTTCCTTGGAAAGGGCAATACCTCTGATATAGGCTTTGAAGGACTCCCAAAGGGTGGCCTGCGAGGACACCGTGTTGGTGTTGATCTCAAAGAACTCCTCAATCGTTGACTCCAACTCAGAGCTGAAAACAGTGTCAAGGAGAGAGTGTGGCTTCATTCTCCAGTGCCTGGTTCGATCATGGTCTGGGCCCCAACACAGGGTGATAGTCACCGGTGAATGGTCAGAGAGAGTTCTGGGTAGGATCGTTAGGCTAGATACACTCCTTATGAGTATATCAGATACCAACCATCTGTCGATTCGGGAATAGGAATCGTGTACCGAGGAGTAGAAGGAGTAAGCACGAGAGTCGGGATAGAAAAGCCTCCATGCATCAACAAGGGCCAGGCGGGGGAGAGACGAGAGTGTAGTGTAAGCAGCTTTGGAAAGCTGACAGGGTCTGGAGCCCGATCTGTCCAGGTCTACATCAAGTATTGTATTGAAATCACCTCCCCAAAGGAAACTATCAAGGAGTGACGTGGGGTGTGAGTAGTTTGAAGCGGGTGTTGAAGGAGACCCCATGAATGCGTGCGCACATATGGGCCCACCATTCGTCGGTCATCTCCAGTCTGAGGTCAGCCTCCCAAGTATGTCTTAGTTTGGAAAGTGTAGGGGGCGATCTGGTCTGCACCAAAGTGTAAAGTCTGGAGACTTTGCCTCTTATGGGGGAGGGTGAGGATAGTTCCGTGATTGCAGATTCATCAGGTGGTAATGCTGGGAAGCTCGGGTATTTGTGTTTAAGGATTTTCCGGAGGGATGAGTTTTGAAGCCAAACGGAAGGTCTCCGCCTAAGGAACAGTGGTAGGTCAGGCCACTCTATGAAGTTGCCCTGTTCGAAAATGTCCCGGAGAAATTCATATCCCGCCTCAGCCCACCGGCGAACAATAAAGGGAGGCACTTGTGAGACCTCTGGGAGGAAATTCCAAAGTGGTAGATTACCATGACAGGGATGGGTGATGCCCAATAGTTGCCACGTTTTGGATAGGGCCATTGACGTGCAGGTTGCTGGGTCGAGTGAGTCAAACACCACTGAGGAGTAGAAGGAGTAAGCACGAGAGTCGGGATAGAAAAGCCTCCATGCATCAACAAGGGCCAGGCGGGGGAGAGACGAGAGTGTAGTGTAAGCAGCTTTGGAAAGCTGACAGGGTCTGGAGCCCGATCTGTCCAGGTCTACATCAAATATTGTATTGAAATCACCTCCCCAAAGGATTGGTAACAACGGGAAACTATCAAGGAGAGACGTGGGGTGTGAGTAGAATTCGGGATCGTCAATGTTGGGACCGTAGATGTTTAACAAGACCACCTCCTTATTTTGAAGGATACGATGGAGTAGTACATATCTACCCTGGGGGTCGATCAGTGTAGCTATGGGGTTAAACTTAAGGCTCCTGTGAATTAGGGTCATCACCCCACAGCTTTGGGTAGAATAGTCAGTGTAATACCTCTGAGAGCCCCATGTTTTGGCAAACTTTTCACAATACTCAGTTCAGGCATGTGTCTCTTGTAGGAACAGGACTTTAACCCAGTGGCTTTCAGCTTGGAGCTGTAGTAGCCTCATTTTCTTATAGTTTCCCAGCCCCCGCACATTCCAACTCATGAGTGTCAAGGTGTCCTCACTCACCAGACCAGGGGTAGTCATAGGGAGTTGCGAGTAAATGGAGCGGTGCCCCCCATGGTCGGTGCACTGCATAGTTAGGTCTGCAATACCGTCCGCTCCATTATGCCACATACTCTACCTCGTCTGTGGATACCGAGCCTTTTTTAACATAGAACCCAATTCCTCCCACCCCTCCTACATCCCTCCCCCTACAGAGGGATGAGAACCCCATAACCAAACAACCAAATCCAAACGAATGGCATCAACGCCTGTGGGTCCTGTGAACTGGCCTGGCGGCGATGCTCCGATCCAGAAGGCAATGTAAGGGTAAATATGGTGCATAGTGAAGGTATCAGGTGCCACCCAGGAGGGGGACCTTTCCGGGTAGGCAAGGCACGGTCGCATAATAGAGAAACAGTTTACACAAACTCGGGATGCATGGTTTCTCAATCGGATCATACCGATGTGTAGGTTCAACAACACATATGAAAGGGATATTATAATAGTGGATGAGTGCTAGGACGGTCCCCAGCAACATCCACTCGACAGATGGTCTATGTTGTAGTAAGTCTCAATTCGTGAACAAAAATAACAAGGAACAAAACGTTAACAATGTATGTTGTGAATGTGATTCAGCCAGGAAAGTGTTCATCAATGAACCTGAAGGCCTCCTGAGGAATCGTGAAAAAGTACACCCGGTTCGCATGTTCAATTCTCAATTTGGCTGGATATAGCATGGCATATTTAACCTGCAGATCTCGCAGCCTCCTCTTCACTGCCAGAAAGGTTTTGCGCTCCCACTGGACCGCCACAGAGAAGTCCGGTTATAGGTGGATCCTGGCCGCGCCCAAGAGAAGTTCTCCCTTGGCTCTCGCCGCCCTAAAGAGAGTGTCACGGTCGCAGAAATTTAGGACTCTGGCTATAATAGGTTGTGGTGGCGTGCCCGGTTTGGGCTTTGTCTTGAGTGCACGGTGGGCTCTCTCAATTGGGAGAGTTTTGGGGAATCCAGCAATTGTAGTAGCATGCCCTCTACATAATCCTCCATGGGTTCCCGTATGCCATCCTCCGGTACACCGATATTGCGGAGGTTGTTGCGCCTCGAGCGAGATTCGAGGTCCTAATTTTTCTTCTTGACTTCAGTGACTCAGGCAGAGAGTGTAGAGACCTCTGCTCGGAGGGAACCCAAGTCATCCTCGGTGGTGCTCACTCGTGTCTCGATTTCGGCAATCCGACCGTCGGTCCGTTCAAAAAGCGCTTTGATGGAGGATATTGTGCCATTCATGTCGTCCAGTTTTCTATGGAGTGTGGTGAACCCCTCCCGGATGTATTCCATCATTTTCTGGGAATCGGGCGGTTCTGACGTTGATGGATTGGATGGTTTCTGTCCTGATGTCTCCACCGCCGGTCCCACCGGGGTCTTTGTAAACATATTGATTGAGGATTCGTTCCCTTTGTCATGATGCCATTGTATGGTGGGCTTAAGGCCCAGGAGGCGGCCGAGGCACCAGGGCAAGGCAGGGGAGAGGCCATGCCACAGCGGGAGGTCGATCGGGCTGTCCGGGGTGCTGTGGACGCACAGGAGGCCTTTATATCGGGGGTAGAATGCAGTGTCACAGGTTAGAGGGGGTCCGGACGCCAACGACCAACAGGTCAAGGACCGGGGGGACCACCACAGCCAGCAGGAGCATGTGGGAAAAAGCGGTCAATGGATGAGCCCACCAGTGCAGCCAGCGCCAATAATCCTGGGTGGGGGCCGGGGCCTAGAGATCAGTGTTCCGCAGCCGAGATGGAAGAAGTGGTTCCCAGTCAATTGGTCGAAAACATTTGGTCGACAGGACAACTGGTCGACACCATTTGGTCGAATGCCAAATGGTCGAATTTTTTTTTTTTTTTTTTTTTTACCCCTTTTTTGGTTTTTTTTGGGGGGGGGTCCCCCCCAACCCCCTTTTTTTTCTTTTTTATTTTTTTTCCCCACACGAAAACCCACAAAACACATATATATATATAAAAAAAAAAAGATTCGACCATTTGGCATTCGACCAAATGGTGTCGACCAAATTGCAGTTGACCAGTTTGCTGTCGACCAATTGACTGGACACCGGAAGAAGTAGAGGCTACTGGCACTAATGCAATAGAATGGGTTGAGGGTACACTTGCTGTGTCTAGCAATGGAGGATCCACCGGTGGATGAAGGGACTGAGGGCAGTGGGCGCAACGCCGCCGTGGAGGCCTGCCGCTAGTGTTGTATAGAAGGTAGCAAAATCCGTGGCTGGGGGCAAGTACTGGGTATTGCACACCGGCACCCACGGGGTGCGAGAAAGGAGGGGGCCCAGCGCCCAAGGAGATCCGGTCCCCACAGCAGTGTCTATAGTTCACGTTGGGGACAGGGGCCCAGTATAGCTGGCCGAGTCTGAAGACCACCGCTGTGAACGCCGGTGCGAGGGGGCCCAGACGTCGTTCGAGTCCTCCAGGAGAGAGGCAGTGCAATCCCAGATCAATGTCACTGCAAGGCGGGTGGGGAAGTGCCGGGGGGACCCCGACCGACTCACCACGGCCGCCCAAAGCGGAGACGTCCAAGAAGCTGGTCTCCAGGTGAGGTCTTCGGAGGTTGCAGAAGGCAGCACGCCACCTAGGGGGGGGCGATGGAGCGGGCAGCTCTGGACTCTGGTGATGGCTCCCGGGTCCCAATCAGGGGGCTGAGGTCGCAGCGCGAGTCGCCGCGGTCCAGCATCGGGTGGGGGAGGGTAGCACAGCGCGGCACAGCGCCCCTCCACCACAGCAGGCCCCAAAGCCGCGGGTCTCAGGCACACTCCCCTGGAACTGAGAGATGGGCCGGAGCAGCGCCAGCTCCCGGCTCGATTTCAGCAGGTTGTAGCTCCGCAGCGGGGGCAATCCGAATGGACAGCGCACAGGCAGCACACGCCTGTGACCCCCAGCAGTTAAAACGGGTGGTCGGGTTTAGGTTTAAGCGGACACCAAGGCAGGATTCTGGAAGGAAGGTGCCTCATGGAGCGGAGCATGACATCAGGCAGCCATCTTCTCCGAGTGCAACTCATTGACATCATCTGACCCTCTCACAGCCCTCCTCAACTCTCCTTCTGTCGTCCATGTTCTATTTATTTCTCTCCTACCCCTCTTATTAAATTAGTACCCATCCTTCGCAATGCCAACCCATCTTATGCTCATATAGACACTTTTGCTTGCCAGATGATCAAAGACTTAGACTCAATCACTTACCCTTATCTCTCTGAGCTCTTTAACCTCGCTCTGCTTCCCTGTCTGCTTCAAATCTGAAACTGTCTTATTTCTATTGAAGAAACCATCTGCTGACCCAAATGTCCCAGCAAACTATCACTGAGTCTCTCTCCTTCCCCATTAATCGATGCTCCTTGAGTGGGTGGCCTTGGACCTGTTCACTAATGGCTTTGAAGATCCACTTTAATATGGCTTCTGTAGTAAGCACTCCACTGAGACTGCATGTCTCCAACTTTCAAATGCTATCCACTCCAAACTCTCTACTGTACTCACATGTTAGGACCTTTGTGCTGTTTTTGATATTTATCAACCATTCGTCTCTTCTCCTCATTCTTCAGGAACTTGGGTTTCACAACTCTGCTCTATCCTGAATTGCTTCGTACCTGGAAGGGCAATCCTTTAAAATCTCTTGCAACTCACAAACCTCAGACACCACCTCTCTCCCTGTCAGTGCCAAATATTGTGTATCCTTCACCCTAGCCATCTCTGAACAGTTTGCAAACAGTCTCACTGCAATTCGTCACTGGGTGGCTCTCCTTTGCCTCGTGCTGAAATTCTCAGAAACATAAGTCCTCTTTCTTACAGTTTCTAATGCCATCCCTTCTCCCTTCCTTCCCACCTGACCTTCTGGCTGCCTCACCCTAGGCTTGCAATCTAAGGGATCTCTTTGATATCGACCTATGACTACAACAATTCATCACTACAACTGCTTCTGCTGCTCGTATTCACCTCCTCAAAATTTGGAAAATGTGTTCTATTTCTTACTACTCTACAAAAACTCTAATCTCCACTTTTGTGCTCAGCAAACTGGACTACTGTCCAATCTTTCTCCTTGGCCTTCCTCTCTACTCTTTCCTCCCTCTAGACAAAGTCCTCAACTTTGCTACCCGTACTCTCTACAACTTGCCCAGATCCTCCACCACTACCTGACGATAACATGCTGGTTGGCTCTCCAGGCACATACGCCTTTTTCATGATTTGTTATTTTTATTTGATTTTTATTTATATAGTGCTATAGGAATAAAAAATAGACGATACAATTCATGGGAAGAGAAACACAATTTAACTGGAAAGTAAGTGAGTTTTTAGACATGTGCGGAAAGCAGGTAAAGAAGAGGGAGATCAAAGAGGGAGGGGAAGCACGTTCCAGTGTTGGGGGCCAAAAAGAGAGACAGAACGGAAGTAGGAGTTGGCACAAGGGGAACGAGAAGCAGTAAGAAGAGATTCAGCGCAGAAAGAGTGAGATGAGGCATAGAAAGAAATAAGAGTAGAGAGATAAGGAGGGGCAAGATTCTGAAGACATTTGAAGACCAAACAGAGAAAGCTAAAGAGTAAATGGAAGAGCAGAGGGGAGAGAGAGGAGTAGCAGGGAGGCCAACGAGAAGGGAGAAACAGTAGAAGAGACGGGGGAAAATAAGAGGTGAAACAATGTTTGTGGCAGTAAAGGAAAGAAAAGGTCTAGCCTTTCAGGTATTAAAAAGCTGAAACCGACAGGAGCGGGACAGAGTAGAAGTGTGAGAGGAGAATGAAAACAGAGTACAACATCAAGATTATGGGCAGAGAGAGAAAAAGAGAGGAATTAAGATGGAGGAAGTGTGCCGACGTCCAAGACTGAATAGAAAGAATCAAGTGTTGGGAGTAGGGTGAATAGACAGAGAGAATGGAGAAAAAGAAGGAAAGAGCCGGGTATTGTCAGCGTACAGATGGAAAGGCCTAATGAGGAGATGAAAGAGGCATAAGGAATGGTAAAAAGGGCGAAAAGGAGGGGACCGAGGACAGAGCCCTGGGGTATACCATAATGGAGAATAAGGTTAGAAAAGGTAAGCCCAGCCCAGGATACTGTGTATATGAAATGGGAGTGAAACCAGTTTAGCTCAGAACCACAGAGACAAAGAGTGGAAAGGGATTGTAGCAGGAGGGAGTGATCAACGTTGTCAAAAGCAGCTTACAGGCCAAGTAGAACAAGGAGAAATGATTGCTTGGAGTGGCAAGCAGAAAGAAGTTAATCGCAGAGAGAGAGAAGAGCAGTTTCAGTTGAATGGAAACCAGATAGATGGATAGGAAGAAGAGAGGCAGTGTTAACAGGACTATTGATTTGAGAATAGACAATAAGCTCAAGGTTTGGATAGAAAAGGTAGACACAAAATTTGGTCGCTAGTTAGAAGGTAGAGAAGGGTTCAAAGAAGGTTTTTTAAGGATAGGAAGAATAGAGGCATGTTTGAAGGAAGTATGAAAGATAGAAGACTGAGGGAAATATTAAACAGTAGGGCCAAATACGAAGAGAGACAGGGATAGACTTTATGAATAAGAGATGAAGTAACAGGACAGAGGGAGAAGCTGTAGGGTTTGCTTTGGAGAGAAAACAAGAGATGTCAGCAGCTGAAAGGGGAGAAAAAGATGAGAGGGATAGGGGATTGTGAGCAGAAAAGGGAAGAGGAGGGGAAGAGGCAGACAAGACAATAGATGGACTAAGAAGGGTGACTTTGGAAGAAAAGTAAGAGGCAAGGTCAGAGGCCGAGAGGGAAGAATAAATATAAGGGAAAGGGGTAGAAGGAGAGAGAATACTGTTAAGAACCTGGAATAAACAATGGGGATTAGAAGTTGCTTCTCCTAGTCTACAAAGCAATTGAAGGTCTGTCTCCTCCATACCTGTCCGATTGTATCATTTTACTCACCATCTCATTCCCTCCAATCCTCTTCTTCACTCAACCTCACCATTGCATAACCTCCCTGTGCCTTCTCTCGTTTCATCTCTTTATCTCTACTCGCCTTGCTCCACTGGAACCTAACATAACAATAAAGCCAATCAGTCTGTGGATCTCTTCAGAGCACAGCTTAAACTTCACTTACTTGCTAAAGTGGGAGATCCCTCTGCCCGCACCCCCCCTCTCTACCTGACCACACCACTGCCTACAGTGATTCTTAATAATGCCATTTTGTACTACTCTTTTGTTTGAAGCACTTGCCACCGTAAGTTAATGTTAACTTTATAAGTCACTCCATCATAAACTGACCCACTCTTGTTTTCATCTTTATGCTATTGTACAGGCACCCTTCATGGGAATGCTTCTGCCATATGTAAATCTGTTATTGTTAGTAATTTCTGTTCGAAATTGACATCCTTGTTCTTCAAATAAATACAAATAAAAATCACAAAATTGATGTTAGTTAGGAATATCTCTCAATGTCTGATTAATGTTACCATGCATGAACGGCAGTGTATTTTCTGTAAAATTACACATGGAGCAAATTCCCTAAGGATGGTGTCCAACGACCCTTCTGAGATCCCACAAAGTGTCTGTTTCAGTAGGTGTGATATTGCTGTTGACTGTACAAGGATATGGCTCAAGGTTTTTCCTCTCTTGAAAGTAATCAAAGGTCTTGAGGCATCAATCTTCCCAGATGTCTGTTAATCAACTTTCGTAAAGCTGATGAGTATTTTGAGAAAGTAGTGACACGCGCAACATATGCACGTATCACTTTTTTTACTTGTAGGGGACAGGTGCACCGACTTCAGGTTTTCCCGGGGTGTGCCGGCGCCCGCAAAAAAAGTCCCATTTAAAGTATAGGGACTTTTACGCAGATGCCCTTTCCCAGATGGTGCCCGAGCCCCAGAGGACCCGCGTACTCGATGCCCCTGGTAGGGGACACTCTCTTGATTTGTATGTAGCTCTTCTCCTGGCCTGATTTACTTTTCATTTCCGATAAGCTCTGTCAATTAGTTTTTGTGTCAGACTTACTCTTCTGCTTTAAAGTCTTACATATATTTACATTTTCTCCCGAGTCTGAGAAACTGACCATACGGCAATCAATCTTTCAAAGCCTGTAGCTGTTGACTCAAATATAATGCAAGTGTATTTCTAATGTATTTTCATCGGTTGGTTTGCTAAACAAAGTAGTATACATTTTTTGTGTGCAACTTTAACCGTTATAGGAATGGTGCTCCATCTGTTTGTGTATGGATGTTGAACCTTAATTTAGGGTTTCAATTATTAATCCACCCATAAAACTCCAGTAGATGTTCTTTAGTCCCTGCCCAGATCAGAAAAATATCATAAATGTGTCTCTTCCACATATAAATATGTTGAAAATTTGGTTTGGATGCATCATATGTATACTGAGCTTCAAAATGTACCTTATACAAAGTTGGGTAATCACGCCTTCTTCCTGAGCATGGTATTCTTCATGGTGTAGCAGGAGCACTCTGATGGATTCAGGGAGTACAATTCTGGTGCCTCTCAGGCGGGGTCCTTCCTTAGAAAGCTTCTTGGATGCAATCATGATGGCTGCAAGCCGTGTTTTTAACGCTGCCATCCTCTGGATGTGGATTGCAGTATGTATTTCCGCTGTTTTAACTAGTTTGCCTGCAGGGTGACTAGCAGTCACTCGTCGTCAGTTCCTGTGAGTTTGATCATTGGGATGGCCTTAGGAATGTCAAGTTTAGAAGTGTTTTTCCATACATTGAGCTTCTCTGCCCCATCGGTCATGGCATATTCTGCCTGCCTAGATAGTAAGTCTGCCGGCATTTCTCCTCTAGTGCTGAACTCCAAGGTAATATAGTATCCTTGCAGTTGCTGTGTGTATTTTCTTCGATGTGGGGGATGATCATGGGGGGCAACCCCTTGAAGTGCTGTTAGTCATACTTGTTTGGTATGACTATGAAAGAATGCCTGCAGGTATAGTACTGGAAATAGTAAATTATAGAGAACAACAAAGTACAAATCCCCAATCACACAGACAGACCCATGTTACTCAGCAGATTTCCAAGAATTATATCAAAATTTTATTCAATGTTATAAAAAATAATCTAAAAAGTACAAACATAATTGTTAAAAAAAATGGACAAAGTGTACGTGACAGTACTTAATTATACCATATTCATTGACAGTTATTCAAAAAACCGATGTCAAAATGACTTCGGGCAACAACACCTGGAAAATTACAATAACATATACAGGTGAGAGAATAATCCCTCGCCGGGTTTCAAAAGAAATAGTAATGAGAAAAAGACAAATATGACTAGTATTATTCGTTACTAGTCTTTTTGCCACAACATGTTTCAGTTCTACAGAATTAATAAAGAACTTTCTTCAGGTGGAACACTACTTTACATGTCACTTTGGCCTTGACAAAACTTCTAAGAACACTTAAGAGTGTAATCTCGATCCTGATTTTCACAGTGGGGTATGCTGTTAGGGGGGAGATAAAAAAACAAGCAAGGAGCGGAATTAGCCCATTGTCTATGTTTACAATCAAATTTAAAAAGACAGTTAGATTCCGTCTACCAGGAGGTAAAAAAATCAATGATTTACCTCAAGGCTGGGTGGTTAAGTCCTCAAACATGTACTGGAATTTCAAAGTATGCCAGTCCCAACTGTTCCCGAAGTTTATCAGGGAAGGTAATCTGTAATAATGCAGAAAATGAGTATCAGACTTAAGGGAGAGCCCCGAAAAACATACAGAGCCGCTGTGAGCATCTAGAATGGACATGCCTTTTCTCCAGAATCTCTGGTGTTCGAAAAACGAGTGTTAGCAGAGGTTGAAAAATTAGAACAGTCCAAAAAGACTATGTTCTTCAATCTAACTAGAGCTGAAAAATCTGCTCTTACAAATCTAGCTCAGAATCAACAGATTTTCATTATGAAGGCTGACAAGGGAGGTGGAATAGTGATTCTCAATCGCAGCAAGTATGTTGAAGAATGTCACCGGCAATTGTTAAATGAAACTTACTACAAAAAATTGAGCTATGACCCCACCCAAGAGCTAATGCTAGCCATTGAGCTTAAAGTAACCAAAGCGAAAGATCGTGAGTGGATTAGCCCACAAGAGAGTGCATTTCTCATTAATAAAGATCCTGCGACCCCTAATTTCTATTGCCTCCCGAAGATCCACAAAACTCTTGTGGACCCCCCGGGTAGACCCATTGTGGCAGGGATAAATTCGATATTAGAACCTCTGTCAGTTTTTGCAGACCATTACCTAAAGAGCCATGTGCAAAAAATTAGATCATATCTTAAAGATACAAAAGACGTGATCAACAAAATCGAAAACATGGATTTTGACCCCAAACCCAGTTACTGTTGGGTTTGGATATAGTATCTTTGTATACGAATATCCCCCAACAGGAAACTATCGAGAAAATCGAAGAGATTCTCCTTACTCGCACAGATCAGGATCCAGTGTCTACTTCATGCATCATGTGGTGCATTACCATTGCACTTACAAAAAACTTTTTTCAATTTGATGGAGATTTTTATCAACAGATAGAGGGTACCGCCATGGGGGCCACAATGGCCCCCAGTTTGGCAAACTTATACGTAGAGTTTTTGGAAAAACAGTATTTGTATGTACCGAACCCGTTTACACAGAATATCAAAACGTGGTTACGGTACATTGACGATGTTCTGGTGGTATGGCAAGGCTCCCGAGAAATGGCACAAGCTTTTCTTACATGGTTGAACAGTCTTAACAGACCTTTGCAGTTCACCATGACCCTGGAACAAGATAAGATTAATTTCTTAGATCTAACACTCTACCATGTTAATGGTACTATTCTTGTGAAGCCTTTCCACAAAAGTACGGAGAAAAATTCCCTTTTACATTACCAGTCCCATCACATTAAGCACTTGAGGGACAACCTGCCTTATGGACAGTTTCTTCGACTTAAACGCAATAGTTCCACCAGAGAAGCCTACGAGGAAGAAGCTCAACATCTAAAAGCCAAACTCGGGAACAGGGGGTACCCTAGAAAATTAATAAAAAGGGCAGCGAAACGCGCTTTTAATAACAACAGAGAAGCTCTTTTAGATGAAAACCCCAAAAAACAGATGGAAGACAAAATGGTTTGTGTGAATACTTTCACCCACCACAGTCTAGCCATTCGAAATATTATCTCCAAACATTGGAAACTGTTAAGGACAACTAAATCGAATCCAGAATTGCCACTTTTTGCCTACACTAAGTCTATGTCAATAGGCAATATGGTGAGCTCTAGTCGATACCAAGGATCCACGACAACCACGAGTAACATCAGAACCCAATGGGGCCTCCCCCCGGTTTTGGGCCATTATCCATGCGGGAATTGTGCTGTCTGCAAGTTGACGAAAAAGAGTAAAGAAACAGATATTGGTTTAAGTGTCCCCTGGACACATAAGTCTTTTTCTAATTGTAACACAGAGTTTGTAGTATATCTGATTACATGCCCATGCGGTCTACACTATATCGGGAAAACTAATCAGAAGATTAAAATTCGCATTACAGAACACAAGAGCTGTTTAAGAAATAAGGTGATGCAAGCACCCCTGGTAAAGCATTTTGTAGAGAACAATCATGGTGTAGAAAGTTTTACGTGGAGTGTTCTCCTTGTGATTACAGGCGACAATTCAGGTCTAAAGAAGAAAATCCTTATCCATAAAGAACAGAATCTCATTTTCCAAACACGAAGTGACCGTGTTGGCCTCAATGAGTCTATCGAATGGCACAAGATTAAATAAACTGTCTCCCCTTCATGAGTATTTTGCACTAGTATGCACGTTAAGCAGTGTGCCCACTATTGGGAGTAAAGTTGTGTACCTCCGTTGTTGCTACTTATGTGATGGTATCTGCAACATTTAAGCTTTCCAGGGGTTTGTCGTTCGATGTAATCCGCATCAATGTGAACTGTCCTAATGAGTGGACTGTCAGGGAGGCGCGCTCTGTATTAAATGTTAGGATACCCCTTTCATTATATCTCCTAGCGGGGCACCGCCTGCTTCATTGGTATAGCATTGGGATTTGCTTTTGATCGGACCACGGTGCAAAGCAAACAACATAAACAACGGACTATGTGTTTTTAGCTGGTTTCTCATTTGTCTATATTAGCACTAGCAAGATGGCGCTATTTACAGTCTCCACGGCGTCCACCGCGTATTGTTGTAACCACAAGTTTAGATGGGATTTCTAAACGGGCTGAGAGCGACGCACCTTGTCCATCTTTTGAGGGTTTATTTGAACACAACCCCGTTCACGGTAAGCATCTTTAATGAAGTGCTGCACAAACCACGATGCGAATGACCTTCGGGTGAAATGTTGCTTTTAGGAAAGTGAAACACACGCCGGAAACTAACAGCTTTTTTGTATGTTTGGTCCCCTAGGGTATCATTACCAGATTACCCGTTAGAGGCTCTGTGCCCACCTTGATTTCATCCACTTAGGAAGAAACTCTAAAGACACTATGAGTTGACAGCCAGTGGTTTGAAGTTAAGCGAGGGTGCTCTGCGGGAAACTAACGGGACCTATGTAGTTTCTCTTGAACTGTGCTATTAGGGCCCACACCTATGTATTGGGAGCGCCTGGTAGTTCTTCAGGGTCAGTTCCTTTTTCCTTCCTTTTCTTTGAGGGTTTTAATGATATTAAGCATTCTAGATGCTCACAGCGGCTCTGTATGTTTTTCGGGGCTCTCCATTAAGTCTGATACTCATTTTCTGCATTATTGCAGATTACCTTCCCTGATAAACTTCGAGAACAGTTGGGACTGGCATACTTTGAAATTCCAGTACATGTTTGAGGACTTAACCAACCAGCCTTGAGGTAAATCATTGATTTTTTTACCTTCTGGTAGACGGAATCTAACTGTCTTTTTAAATTTGATTGTAAACATAGACAGTGGGCTAATTCCGCTCCTTGCATGTTTTTTTTATCTCCCCCCTACCAGCATACCCCACCGTGAAAATCAGGATCGAGATTACACTCTTTTATGTGTTCTTAGAAGTTTTGTCAAGGCCAAAGTGACATGTAAAGTAGTGTTCCTCCTGAAGAAAGTTCTTTATTAATTCTGTAGAACTGAAACATGTCGAGGCAAAAAGACTAGTAACGAATAATACTAGTCATATGTGTCTTTTTCTCATTACTATTTCTTTTGAGATCCGGCGAGGGATTATTGTCTCACCTGTATATGTTATTGTAATTTTCCAGGTGTTGTTGCCCAAAGTCATTTTGACATCGTTTTTTGAATAACTGTCAATGAATATGGTATAATTAAGTACTGTCACGTGCACTTTGTCCTTGTTTTTTAACAAATATGTTTGTACTTTTTAGATAATTTTTTATAACATTGAATAAAATTTTGATATAATTCTTGGAAATCCGCTGAGTAACATGGGTCTGTCTGTGTGAGTGGGGATTTGTACTTTGCTGTTCTCTATAATTTACTCTTGATATACCCCCATATATACAAAGTACCAAATAAGGGGGTTTCCCTTTTATATACGGTTATAGTACTGGAAATGCATCACACCCCGCAGACTGTAATAGTTTCTACCTCCTATCTGTAAGCAGGGTTGTTCACTGGAGGGTCAGGGTTTCCGTCTACAACATGGTGCTGTCTGTTCTTGTCTTTTTGGGCCAGGAAAGCACCTATGCCAAATAGGCTGACATCTACTCTGATTTCTGTCAATTCGTCATGTCAAAATTTGCCATAGCCGTGTCATAGAAGAGCACATCTTTGGTGTCCTGGAATGATGGCTATTGTTGTTTCCCCCTGCTCCCAAACTTTAATTTCATGTATAATGAGGTGTGAGCAGGCGTTGTGATGAGGCAGCCCTTCTGAGGGTGTGTGCCTGTCAGTTTGCCACTGCAAAGTCCCATTGGGACACCAGGGACCAGACATTTTTTAGATGTAGGTCAGTAGAAGGAAGAAGGATAAAAGCTCCTTGTACTTAGCCACAGTATTTGTTCATGGAAGAGGGGCAGGTTCCCTTTAAACAGACAAGTAGGAAACACTACAGCAGCCCAGACAATGGGCCTTATTATGAGTGTGGCAGTGCGGAAACAAGGGTGCTAATAAGCTCACCAGCACCCCTGTTTCTGGACTGCCATACTACAAGTTTGCCTGCCAGGGATGCTGCAGCCAACAGGTGTGACCCTGTCAGGCACAGCAGCCCCGGTAGGCAGACTCATAACGGAAGCATTGGCAATGTTAGTAATGGTGCTGATGCTTCCGTGAACCCATTTCCGTGGAGTCGGGGCCTAACATTTTCTACCACTCAGCTTCCCGGTGGCACCGGTAAGCTGGGTGCCGGTAAACTGTTACGAGTCTGGTGGCAACATGCCGTAAGCACCGGCAGGGTTACCGCTGGTCTCGTAATGAGGCCCACTGACTTGTACTTTGCCAGTCCGGAAACAACAGTGGCAGTAAGCTTACCACCACCGTTGTTTGAGGGCCATTGTATACATTTTTCCGTCTGCCAAGTGAAAGAAAACCAGCCTGGGCCAAGTTAAATTGTATCCATCATTGTACTCCTGATCCAACAAGCATTGTGGGAGATAAAATGTTGCAATCTCCCACCCTGTTGCCGCTGTAAAGGAAACAAATCAAACACTTCTCTTGATTTACTGAAGGCTTTCCACATAGAAACACCAGACACCGAAATTAACAGAGCACACAGAAAGCAGCAACTATCCTCAGAAGGGAGCTCTCAGGAGGGGGTAAAAACACGCTGTTCACAGAAACCAGTATGAAATACAAAATGATGGAAGGCACTTATGTGGCTTTAAGCCAGCCTCTTGTGAGACCACCTGATCTTAAGCACCTACCCCCAATCAGGGAACATCATAAACTCCCTCACAGAGATGAACGATATTCCCATAAAGCCCAAACTAAATGAGGAGCAGAAGTCTGATAAGGCAGCCAGCTTAAGCAGCTTTTGTCCATCCTGAGCAAAAGAGCTAGTGGGAAACCCCAAGCAAGCATAATATTGATGTAACAATGTTATTACTCGTGTGTGAATGATTAACACTCAATGGGGCTCATTATAAGTGCGGCGGTCCGGAAACAAGGGTACCGGTAGCCTTACCGGCACTCTTGTTTCCGGGCCGCCACACTATAAGTTTACCTGCAGGGGACGTGGTGCTCAGCAGGTCTGACGTTGCCGGGCGCAATGGCCCCCTGCAGGCAGGGTTGTCACGGAGGCACCGGCACCATTAGCAACAGAGCCGGTGCTTCCGAGACCCCATTCCCATCCACGGCAATGGCAACTTACCAAATCCGACACCTGACTTCCTGCGCTGCCGGGACTTGTAATGTAACGGTGGCACCGGGAATTAGGTGCCGGAAACAGTGTTTCGGGGTTGGTGGCAACCCACCAACCTCATAATGAGGCTCAATGTCATCAATAACATCTCTGCAAAGTTTTACCATTAAAAGAACTAGCGTTTACACTTGCAAAATAGAAATGTAAAAATAACACTCACTCTTTTCTTTTTTTTTATGTACATTTAACCTTTTGGAGATAAGTAAGAATTCAGAACAGTATAGTCAAACATTATGCAGTCCCCAATAGCATCATATAGTTGAATATAGTCCTTGCCTCTTCCTCTTCTAGTCTCTTCTAGAAATGCAAATCCTACAACTATTCAGCAATATGTATTTCCATCTAAAACATGGCACAGTAAAACTTTAAAAAACATTCATTGTAGTGCTGTCAGGATTGGTGACTAGTAGACAGATGATGTTATATCGACTACTGCAAACCCAATGAATGCCAAAGGCTAAAATAACCCTATAAAAAAACCCTTGGCTTCCAATGTTCGCTATTCAGCAGCAATACGAAGGCATGGATTTCTCCCTTCCATCCACTAGTGCACGTGTTGGCCCACTTATCCTGGACGGAGCCGGGAAACGGCAAGTAAGATCAGAGACTCTTCTATGCCTTTTTATATGCCAGACATCAAACTCATTGCTTATCCACACACCCACCAGAGAATAGTTTGAAGCTAACTTAAATCATGGCCCCTAGCAGTTATCTAAAACTATGGAAAAGAAAACCAATATATGAAAAAATAATTTTAAAAGTCTTTAATAAGCTCCCAAAATATAAAAGCAGGCAAAAAAATAAACATTTAAAAAGAAATTGACAACACTGTCAATTTTAGTCACAGAAAACAGATTTACACTTATCTGCTGCATTAAAACGACTGCTTCTCTTACCAAATCCATTCAGGAATCCGATGGCCGCGGGCATTCGGCGCATTATAAACACATAAAATCAATAAATAAATACAGCTATGTGGTTCAAGTATGTCACCCAGCTCTGCTGCTGTGTAGCAAATCTGCTCACCAGATAATTGAGGAACTTTGTGTTAGTGCTGTTGTGAAGCTTGCTTTGCAGGTTGAAGTGTAACTCATCTAAACCGAACCTATTTCCTAGTAGCCATTTATTTATTTATCTTATTTATTTGTGCATTTATAGCAGCACACAAAGCCCTGGGGCATCTAGCCGCTAGTTACAGTTACATGACGGCTACATGATACACAGATATAACATACGGTTGCAAGTTACATAAATAGAGGGCAGTAAGGTACATGCCAGTGATAAGAGCATGAGGAAGGGTCTTTAAGGGATGATATGTTATCTTATCACAACTTCCTGAAACGCAACGAGGAGCCGAGGCTATCTTGGCACTGGCATGCCCTCCCTGCATGCAAAGTTCACATTAAGGAATGTTAAGCGTGCAGAATCACAATAGCATACATATCGGGAACAGTGGCACAAACTTCAGGGTCACAATAAGGCACTGTAAGCATGTGAGATTGCAACAGCATACATATGGGAACAGTGGCACATTATGTCATGAACATACTCCAGGGTCACAATTGGGCATGGTAAGCATGTGAGATCACAATAGCATATATGTATAGAACAATGACACTATGGGTCATAAGCATACTACGAGAAAACCGCTCCCAGTTTGGCTTTGGGAGCCTTACCTTTTGTCACAGAAGGCTGGGCTTAAAGGCCAAGAAACAAAGCATGCATGATAATGATCTCAGCGTTCAGCTCGTGTGAAGGTTTGGGGATCTGAGCTAATACTAAAGAGCATTGTGGGCAGAGGCAGGCAGACACGCTGGCCAGGTCTGGACAGGGCCAGACAGGAGTGCTGGCCCTTTGAGGTCGTCCTAGGAGGGTGGCCGCCTTTGCCTGCCAGCTCCCTTCGTTATCACCATTGGGCTGCTTCCCTAACCAATCCGCAACATTGCTGAGCTGGCAGATCTTTGTTCCTTAACTTTAGTGTTGATCTGTTAAAACCGTCAGAAAGTCTGCTTCCGATTGACTTTCCATTGATTTCAACAATTAGTGCAGAACTCAATCATGGCCAGAAATAGGATATCCACCCCAAAACTGTAATCTTGTCACCTCCCAAACACTAAGCCAGCCCACCATCAAAAATTGAAACCTGCTGAGAGGTCCGTTTCTCAAAGACTTCCCATTGATTTTAAAAAAAAATGAACAGGGTAAATGCCACTAATGATGGTGTCGGAGTCTAATCTAGGGTTTCCTCCAATGAAAACACCCACAAAACCTTAGCCAATCAACTGCCTCTTGATAGGATTAACATTTGTCAATTGGTCTATTGTTTATATAAGCAGTTTACTTTCCAAAATGACTGAAAATCAAGTTTAAGATGCATCTGTATAATGGCAAAATCCAGCTAATCTTAACATATGTTCTATTTATTGTTCAAAAGCACATTCTCCATGAAATAAAAAACAAGATCCTACAAAGTATAAACTGGAGGTTATCAGAATGCGCTTTGAATTGCTTTGTTGAATGCGGCAGCCTATGTACAGTGAGGGCATTTGTACCACTTTACAATTTAAATACAATACATCTCCAAATGACTAAAACGAACAAGATGTTTAAATACCTAGCGTCTCGTATATATGAAACTGGGACCCAGTTTTAGTTTTTAATCTGTGAACATTTGTTTTTGTAGCAAATGCAGATAACAAGCTGCTGAGTAAACGGATCCGGGCACTGCCCACATCATGATTTATAAAAGAAGATCAATATGCAAAGGACATTTTCTAAACCATAGGTGTGTTCTTGATCAGAGCCTGTGTCAAATAAACACGTTTTTCACTCATTAGAGCTTTTCATTAGTGACTCGCATCTGTGTGTGTTTTTGTTGTAATATATGTGTTGAACCAGAAGAAGGAGTCGGACTAAGTAATGCCATGTGTAAGGGTTTTTATTAAAATAATGAAAACAATGCCTATCTAGCCCTATCGCTATGAGGGAAGTTCCCTTCCTAACAAAAATAAAGGTAAGGGTGCTTGTGAAAGTGCAAAAGAAATAGTCTTAGTCCAAATCCTAATAGCTAACTGCCCTGCCAGTTAGGAAAAAATAGCAAAAAGGAGAAGGACGCTGCAATAGCTTTAGACTTTGGCTTCTGCCTGGCCCAACACTTGGATTCCTTTATCAAGAAGAAGGTTTTACGTTTGTCAAGTTCTGGATCTCTTTACACTCGCTGTACAGTCCACAGCCTTTCTGCAGGTTCTGTATCTTAAGTTTTTAAGTCTTCACATATACTTCATATGGGTCCTTTTCTCAGGAAAGAAGAGGTTTTCTTAACAAAACTCCACTATTTTTTCCTCAATGCTTGACAGTGCCCATTTCTTGTTTTTAAACAATGGAACCCTCCAGGTTCCCTATCTTCCCAGTTCTGTTCACTATGTTTCGTGTTTCCACCACTCCCCACGCCCACTGCTGTCAGTCAGACTTGCATTAGCAGGGCCTCGTGGGGCATCTATCCGTTCAGGCTTTCTGGGATCCCGTAATCCTTGTGGCTCTACCAGTCTCAAACTTTAATGTCTTTTGATTTCTTAAGGCTTCCTAAAGCTCTCTGGCTCTCGGCCAGGCTTGCTTTATCGGGGCCTCAGTAGGGTGTCTGTCCATTTGGGTTCTCTTCGCTCCTGTAATCCTGGTGGCTTTCTAAGACTGTGATTTCACTGTTTGCCACTCTCAATGGCATTACCTCTTCAGGAGCATTCGCTTCCTTTCTGCTGCTCAGCCCGGCAGCTAATGCACTTCAGAGCTTGGGGATCTGATTTCTCACCTGCAGTCTGGTCTCAGGCGAGTTGGTCGCTTTACCGTCTCTGTCTCTCTCTCGATATTGACTTCTGGGTCGTTTAGGATGCCAGACTCCCACCGCCTTGCTAGTGATTTGCTCGCTCTCCACGCTACCGCCGCCTCTGGGTTCTAGCATGGATCTGCTGCCACAGGACGTCTTCCCATCAGAGACTTGCCTCTGCGCAGCATTCTCTCTCTTCCATTCAAGGTTCTTCATAGTTTAATGTACGCCATCACAAACAAAAGGGGTGTGTCTTTCTTTTTTTACTATAGTGTTCAGGCGGGATACAGCATTACCTGAAGCCATGGAGATTGAAGAAATGTCACTATTGGGAGAGCCCAAAACAGCATCACAAATAAGAGGTGTGTCGCCAGGGTCGGACTGGGACAAGAAATAGGCCCGGACATCCAAAATAAAGTGGCTCACCCCTTGCCTCAAAAAAGTGTCCCACCCCTCGCCTCGCGACCGTTAACCTCTGATGACATCACCGGAAGTGATGTCATTTGACCCCACCCCAAAGTGACATCCCAAGAAGCGATGAAGCATGACCTTTCACCCCTTGATAAAACAGGAAGTGTGCATCAAATAGCATTGTTCTTAAGTACAGTACGAAAAATATGGTTATGATTTCACTAATGTAATATACATTTCATGCAAGAATGGATCACCATATGTATCATTAATATCTGTGTGTATAGATCCATATTGTCAAATCACTGTGAATGCAAGCAGACGTTCAAGGCCAAATGATATGTTATTGTATAGCATTTATGCTTAAGCTCTTTTTTATAGAACAAATATGCATACAATATCACCCAACCTGTGTTGGTACTCATTTATTGACCTAAGAAAAATGAAAGGCTGGGATTCAAACATGCAGATCACACACACACATCAGAACAGCGAGCAGTCAACCCACTGAGCTATCATATCGGCTATAGTAAAATGAGCAATTATTCTGTAGTGGATACCATTAAACTGGTAACTGAGATTTAACAGCAGACCAGTTAAGTTCATCTGCAGGTCTGGTGCAAAGTTGGCCATATGCCAAGCCTGCAAGCATGTACTTTCAGGTTTCAGAGGTTGGCAAAATAGGGAAAGCAGCGCACTCATAGGACATCCGATACTCTGAGCACTCCTTACCTCATACATGCAAACAAACATCCTGAACAGCATGATAGGGAGATGGGAAAGATAGACACATTACAACAAAGCATTCATTGTGGCACAATGAATTCAATGGCCCCTTGATGTGCTATGGTCAAATATTTCTACACTGTACAGAAGCTTTTAGTCACAAGGATTTTGTCAAGTGACCGAGGACACCGAGATGGAATGTCTGGTGATTATCGTAACAGAGACAACGGCAGAAAAAAAAACATGCTATTACTGCAACTTGCGAAAGGCAACATACATAGTCCGAAATGGATGCTTATTCTACTCTAAAATTGGTATCTTATCACTAATATCACAAATACATATTTATCACTAATATAACAGAACAGCCACTGCAGGGGGCACCGTGCACCCTGGAGTGGGGGCACGGTGACAGGCACCAGCCCGGCGGCGGCCCCGGCCCCTCAATTTTACATGCTGGCAGGCATGAGAATGACGCATGCATCATAATTTATGATGCACACATCATGCATGCAAATCAATCATCAAAGCAAGGTAACGTGTCATTCTGTATCTTGTAGATGAAGAAAGCCATGTTGCTGCTGGAGCCATCCTGGCCTTAGCGTGCAACACAATCATCTGCTGGTTATAACTTCCTCACTGTGCTCTTCCTGTTAGCTGAAGAACCAGTTTCGAATGCCAGACTTTTGCAAAGTGGTTGACTTATTATGTTATGGACACCACACCGCCACAGCAGGCACACTTAATTGGACCAAACATCTTCTGGCTCCATGTTTATGTTTAGACATTTATAAAGAGCCTTAGGCCCAAAGGCAAACAGGCACCATTACAAACGAAACAAGCACACAAACAACACGAAAAGAAAATATATTGAATATACATAGCTAAAATAAGAACGCAATGGATAAACCTAAGCGCGGCGCATAAATAAAAACACTTAAAAAAATACAAAGAAGGGCTAAAAGCAGATAAAAGAATGTAACAATCACCCTAAACCATTCACAGGGGTCGGAATTGGGATTCATGAAGCAGGAGCTAAAAGTAGCTCCTGGGTATCATGATTGTTTCCTTAAAAGGAGCCATTTCTTCTGATCAGGAGGTATTAAATCTAGTTTTGAAAATTCATTTATAGGTGTCCTTGAGGGACTCCTGCTTTCTGAATGCTAACCGTTTCTGCACTCCTTGCCAGCAACGAATTTGTCCATAACATAATAATTTGTAAAGCATAAAGACCTGTTTTCTTAGTCTGTATGTCATTGTCCGTAGATCATAGCGCACAGATGTTTTATTGGGCTGTGAGAGCATGAGAAAGCAAGGTATTGGACAGATACACTCCTCGTGTCCAACGATCTGAACGTACCCCTAATTCAGTGGGCAGAGGAAATAGGTTACTGGGCCATCACATTTCTAATACAAAGCAACCAAATATATGTTCACATTGAAAGGTGTCAAAATCAAGTTTTAGCAAGTATTTTACAATAGTGTTATGCCAGTCATAGAAAAATGTATTTGATAGTGGCCATACAATTCTTGTACATATTCCAATGGATTTCAATCAAGCAGCATCTATCCTCACTGCAATGGACATTAGTGATTACGTTCAGGCAATGTGTAGTTTCATCATGAATTGTGTTAAACTGTGTACTAGTCACATTGAATTAAAAAAACATAGTGCCATACTGTCTGAAATGTCATGCCACGGTTTCATACTTTAAATGGATATCAAATCCAGCTGCGTAGTGTACTCCTACATACCATCCCCTTTCCTTTACTCCATACTGTATGATGTCCCTCTCTAGGGACGGGAAACAGAACCTTTTTCACCAGGAAAATAGTCTACCACTTCAAATTTAGATGCGAGTGGGTTCACAGCCCTGGCAGCACGCGCTCCCCTCACTCTTCCCACTGTCGCCACTCCCAGTCCTCTTTTCCGCGTCGATGGGAGCGGACATCTTTCACCTTATGCTCTGGTTGAGACCTTATCTTTTACTCATAATACCACGCCACGACATCCCCAAGGATAATTGTTTTCTCCCTTTTTTCCATATAGCTAATTTAATTCAGAGTCTAAGTCCTACGGTGCCACGCTCCTCCCGACACATATCAATGGTGGCATGATTCAGCAGGTGTCCGGACTGCGAGGGTTCCTTCCCCATGTCGAATTCACACGTGCTCTGCCTTCGGTGCCTTGGCGAGGAGCACAACTGGGACGGCTGCTCAGTGTGCGACATGCTCACGCCGCGCTCGCTGAAGAACCGCTTGACCAGGTGGAGGGAGCTCTTCTGGAGATCGCCACTGGAGTACGTTAGGTGGAAGACAAGGTTTAAGGTAGGTGCCCTGTTCTTCTCTGCACCCTGCAAGGGTGATCCTTCCCTGGGAAGCGTCCAAGCGGGAGGGTCCTTCCAGACTCTACTACCAGTAAGGGGGTAAAGGCTCTATGAGCTACCGGCCACATGGCTGAGGGGTCTAAGGACCCTCCCAGTCCCGCAGCTGAGGGGCTGCAAGGCTCTAGTACCAGGGATCTCTAAGCTCTAACACTGGGCGTAAACCCAAGGGGGCGCCTAAACGCAGTTCCAGGCCAACCGGCCACATGGCCAAGGGCACTCCGCCCCACGCAGCAAGCACGTGGCACGGTACCACCAGGCCAGACAAAATGGCTGTGCATCCTGCCCCTCTCCATGCCAGTGTTTACGCACCGGCATGCCCACCAAGGTCGGATTAGTCTACACCGGTCACTTGGTCCAACGCATAACCAACTGTTTCCAGGCAGGGGCAATACACAGACCCCAGCTACCCGAAGCAAGGGGCGGTTAGAGCTCAAGAACAGGTGCAAGTTCATGGACACGCACCCATGTAAGTAACCTCCTCACCAGAATGCGAGGACAGGTTCTTCGAGCAGTTCTTCACACTCATGTGGTCACCTCAAATGGGAACCATACTTAGGGGGGTCATCCAAGACATGCTCCCCCCCCGGCACCCATTCAACCCCCTGCAGTGGTTCATACACAGATGCCAGCGCAGGCCCAGGTTCCTGCGATATCCCAGGCACAGATAGTCAATGCGGCTCCACCCCCGGTGAAGCCCAAGGCACAGCCTCCAGCGCTGCCCATCGCCACACCACAACCGCCTGCAGCACCCTCCAGCACTCCACCAGCAGGCCCTGACCCGCAGGACACAGCGGGGGACACGGACAGTGAGGAAAATCAAGAAACCTCCTCTTCAACTAGGGCTTTTCATGAAAGACTGGCTGTTGTGGAGGAATACTTGGGGATTCCGCTGCCACAGACTGAGCAACCGGAGGCGGGGGTCTTGTCTTAGCTTCTTAGCATCCGATCAACCACTAAAACGGGCATCCCGTTGCAGAAAGATGTTGAGTCATTGGCAAAGAAGGGCTGGGTAAAACCCCACTCTACACAGACTACAAACAAGCACCTGGTTGCCAAATATTGGCAGGCAGAGGGGGACTCACTCATGCTGTCGGTGTTTCCGCCACTTTACTTATAGTGGCGGCCTCTATGTACGCTAAGCCACAATCCTCCACGGCTATATCTAGTTTGGCCCTCCTAGTCAAGGAAGAAAAACTCCTAGAGGCCTATGGGAAAAAGATATACTCTAATGCTACGCTACTCTTGCGACAGGCTAATGCGGACGTCATACGAGCCATGGTAAACCAAAAGCCATGGCGAGAGATTGCAGAGTCCCTTCCTGAGCTTCCGGCCCACAGTCGGGCAACATTCAACGCAGCCCTGGCAGAGGTTAAAGTAGTAGCCCAAGACATCATGGAGTCGACAGTGGTACATATAGACACCGCAGGCAGGGCTATTTCTGTTGCCTCCAACATGAGGAGGACAGCTTGGCTTAAGGCAACTAAGTTTAACCCTGACATGCAGGAGCGCATTCTCAACCTGCCATTCGAGGAGAGGGGGGGCAGACTTGTTTCATTCAACTACAGATGATAAAAAGGAAAACAGCTCCCAAACAGCTAAGTCCCTGTCAATTTTAACTAAGTCAGCGCCCAAGACCTATGGCCAGAGTCACCCACACTCTGACAGAGGTTGTACCTTCGATGGCTTGAGGGGCTTTCAGGATCGCCGTTCTAAGCAGCCGGACAGGCCGCCCAGCCAGCACCGACGCAAGCAGCACAAATCGTCACACAAGGGGTTCTTCCAGTTCCCCTCCCAGGTACCAGCCTCAGAAGGAAAGAAATAGTGACAGTGCCATCCAGATCCACAGTTCTCCGGTGGGGGCAGGCTTGCCCTTCACATTCATTCCTGGCGGGCAAGGTTCGCGGACCCATAGATTCTCTCAGTGGTTTCCTCTGGCTTCCGCCTGCCAATACCTCCATCTCCGAACCACTCCCCCCCCGCCACCATCCCTGCCACAGATTGGGATGGCAACTCTTCTGGCAGAGATCCGCTAGCTCATGGCGAGTTAGGCGGTGGAGGAGGTTCCATTCCCGTATCTTTGCCGTACAGAAAAAGAACCAGACTGGCATGAGAGTTGTACTGAACCTTTCAACCTTGAACATTTCCCTAGCCCTTCAAAAGTTCAAGATGGCCATGCCAGCACTAATAGCGGAGACACTGTGTGGGGGAGACTGGATGTGCTATCTGGATCTGAAAGATGCTTACCTGCACGTCCCGATTTGGGAGCCCCAACGTTCCTTCCTCCGGTTCAGGTTGCTCATTTCCAATACCAGGTCCTCCCATTTGGCTTCAATTCAGCCAGAGTGTCTTTACAAAGTTAATGAATGCTGTGGTAGCCCTGCTCAGAGCGGAAGGCCACCACCTTTATCCATACCTCGACGACTGGCTTGTGCGAGCAGAGTCCCCAAGGGAGTACAGCGCACAGCAGCCTGCTTAATGTACATGCTATTCGGATTTGGGTTCTCCATCAACCTCAAAAAATCACAGTTACTTCCCACACAACCCTTATCCTTCTTGGGACTAATTTGGGATACGAGGGTGGAGCAAATCTTCCCCTCAGGAAGACAAGATCTCGACAATCAAGAAGGCCACGGGGCATTTCCTCAGCAGACCAGTAACGTCGGCATGGTGGTACCAACACATGCTTGGAATAATGTCGGGCTTTCTTCTGGCGGTGCCACATACAAGGCTCAGAATGAGGAGTTTGCAGCTACACTTCTCAGCCTCTTGGAATCAGGAAACAGGTTCACAAGCAGCTCTAATAAGCATACCGCAGCATCTGCACCAGGATCTCTCTTGGTGGAGGACAGAGGCCAACCAGAGTTCACCATTACCACAGACTCCTCCCCCGAGGGATGTGGGGGTTACCATGGACAACCACAGTGTCCACAAAATATGGTCAAAGCAGGAACAACTGGAGCACATCAGCTGGCTAGAGGTGATGGCCATCTGGCTCGCACTGAAAGTGTTCCTGCCATTGTAGGCAACAAGTTGGTTTGCATTCAGACAGAAAGCTCCACATGCATGTATTACATCAACAAGCAAGGGGGCACCAGATCTCCCCCCTCTTCAGGGTGTCCATCAACATGTGGGAATGGGCACTATTGAACAACATTTATCTCTCAGCAATAGACCTGCCGTGGGAGCCCAACCTGGAGCAGACAGACTCAGCAGACTGGGGGTGGACAACTACGAGTGGCGGTTGAGCGAGGATGTCCTGAGGGAAGTCGTCATCAAGTGGAGCCACGCACAGGTAGACCTATTCGCCACCAAGAGCAACAGTAGATGCCCCCAGTTTGCGTCCTGGATGGGGCAAGGCAGGGGCTCTCAGGCAGACAAGTTGCAGATTTAGTGGAACGACACGAGTGCATATGCTTTTCCTCCTATCCCGTTGATTCACCGGGTCATCATCAAGTTCAAGGAGTCACGGAGGCTTCGTCTCATCTTAATAGCGCTGCAGTGGCCAGCCAGACCTTGGTTCTCAGAACTCCTCCGGCTGTCGAGTCAACCACCAGTCCTTCTTCAATTGGGACCAGCCACCCTACTAACACAGCAGGGAGGCACGGTGGTTCACCCTCTCTGCAGAAATTAGCCCTAGCAGCCTGTTTCCCGAACCTGTCGCCCTAAAACATCTGCACTTGTCAAAGGACAATTTAGCTATCATTCAGGGGGCAAGAAGCAGCACCACCAGGAGTCAATACAAAAGCAAAAGGACCATGTTCTGTCACTGGTCCAAAGCAAATGATGTAGAGCCTCTGGCATGCACACTAGACCAGGTTCTGTCTCATTTGACACATTCAGGTGTGCAGGTAGACACCTGTCGTACCAATCTGGCGGCCATATGGGCTTACAGAAACTTTGGAGATGACCTCTTCTCCTCCTGCAATCCGGTAGTCAAAAAGCACTTGGCGTGTCTGACCAGACTGTATCCCCCAGTCAAGCACCCACATCCGGTCTGGGACCTTAATGTGGTGCAGGGCGCACTGGCCCACAATCCTTGTGAGCCCATGGTGTCAGTGGATATCAGGTTGGTGACTATAAAGACTGCTCTACTGGTTGGCCTTATCCCAGCGCGCAGGATCAGTGAGATACAGGTGCTAGTGGCATCATAGCCATATACCACATTTCACGAGGACAAGGTGGTGCAAAGGCGCACCCTTAATTTCTCCCAAAGGACGTGTCATATTTTCACCTCAATGAGGAGATAGTACTTCCGACATTCTTTGCAGAACCAAAGGACGAGGCTCAGAACGTATTGCACTGTCTGGATGTCATACGTGCTCTAAGATTTTACCTGGACAGGACTAAGAGCTTTCGTAAATCGAATGCCCTGTTCCTCACTTTTGGCGGGTCAAAACCAGGCTGTCAAGCATCCAAGGCTTCAATAGCGAGGTTGATGGTTAATGTGACTCTTGTAGCCATCCCACATCGTTATGTGAGTGGCTTTCAGCTCAGGCCACAGGACGAGGAAAGGAACATTGGGCTAGGGAAGGGGGCATGTACAGGGGGGTCACGTGGGGCGGGCTTTTGGCTGTTGACCACTATGTAGTATGTAATAAAGATGTGTAACTGGTATCTCTGTGTCCGCATATTTTATGGCCCTATCAGGGCTCAGCTGATGTTCTGCGTGAGAGAGAGCCTCTCACACTGTCTGCTTGAGGGTGCTGACAACTGGCAATGAGGGAACCGCACGACCGGAATCCAAACCGTGACAGAAGCTAAGTCTGTCACAGAGTGAGGAAACTGATGAGGAGGGTGCTGTCGGGCAATGCACACGCGCTTCGGTGCGCCTACATGTGCCGCTGGTGACAGATGGGATCACAGGTATTTACTAATTAAATGATACTGGAAGCCTGGCACACGCGCACACGAATCCCCCCTACCCACAAGAAAAGAAAAGGGGGAGGAGCGGAGCGGGTTGGAAGCCTGGCACTGTTATTATGAAAGAAAAGTAAAATATGAAAATAAGGGATTCCATCAAGGATCCCGACATAAACGCGGCACAGCAATAAAGCCTTGCGTAGCTTGTTAAAAAGCCAGTGAGCACACAAGTAAGGTGAAAGGCGATTTTAGCCCACCTTTTGATTAAAAAAAAGGCAGGAAGCTAAAAGAAAGAATTTAACAAGCAAACAAAGTTAAACGGTATCCACAAAGAACAGAATAAAACAGTAAATATTGTTAGAGAAACGTTCACAAAATGCAGTGTGTGAATGCTATATAAAACTCCTTTACCACGACTTTGAGTAGCACAAGTAACTTTAAAAGGAAATTAAGTCAGCCAACATGTATGAGGAAGATCCCACATCCTCTACAGGGGCCACCCCATCAAATGAGACACAAACCACAACAAGTGGAGGTTCACAAGTATTACAACAACCACATGCTTTTGACATACAAGATACTAGTAACTTAGGACCAAGATGGGCTACGTGGCTACGTGATTTCAATGTCTACGTTGGTGCCATAGGACTTAAAGATAACAGCATACTCAAGAATACCCTGACAAGGGAAGTAGGTCCTGCAGTAGTAGGAGAGTTCATTAATCTTGATACTGCCTCATATTATGAGTTACACTCTAAATTGACAGAATATTTCACACCACTGACCAATGTAGATCATGAAAGACATATTTTCCATACTACATGTCAAGAGAAAGGAGAATCCATAGACAACTATGTAATGCGATTGCGCATCAAGTTGAAGCACTGCAAATTCCATCATTATTCCAATGATGATGCACTTCGATCCCAGGTAATAGCTGGGTGTGACTCACAAGGTTTTCGCAAGAGATTACTACAAAAACAGCAGTCACTTCATGAAATTCTTGCGCTGGCATGGAGGCGGCAGTGAAATCCCAATTAGACAATCTAAGCAAAGTCACCATACAGGCAAAATTGTCTGATCAAGAAGCAGTCAACAAATTGTTTTCATCAGCCAACTCAATATCAAAACGCAGCAAGGCTACCTGTTACATATGTGGTTATGAGTACCCCCAAGCAGGAGAATGCCCTGCCATGGGAAAGAAATGTGCTGCCTGGGGAGGATATGACCTTTACAGAGTCACATGCAAGAAGGCCACGATTCAGCCCATCTTCCGGAGAAGTTTCAAAGAGTCAAGAAGGTCTGCACCAACAACCCTGCGTGAAGGAGGTCCAGATGCAGATCAGAGGTGGCAAAGGCGAGATGAGAGAGACCATAAGAAAACATATCTGAAAGATGAACATAAAACATCTGACACCTCACGACGCAGCAGGCCGAGGTGATATGTTTGCTATCTTGAAATGAAATCATCTTCTAGCAGTGAATCGTCTTCCTCAGGAGATGACCAGCAGAAAAAGGGGTACGCGCAGGCTTTAATAAGAACACTGCAACCCAACATAGCCCTGTTCTGAGCATCCAAGTAAACAGCACACCCATGGATTTCCTCATTGACACTGGTGCTACCATCAATATAATCAGTGAGGAAGCCTATAACTCTACCAAATGCCCCAAAACTCAAAAAAGCTATGGTAGACATCGACTCGTATGGCTCCACCATGCCCCTGCCCTGCAAAGGAGTAATTTCAGTTATGTGCACACACAAATCCCACGTTCCAAATGTTCAAGGACATGTGCTCAAAACTGAACAAATAGTGGATGCATACCCAGCTTTAAGACTGCAGTGGACATGGGACTAGTACACATCATGTACCAATTGACGACTCACAAGTACTTTTCCCGGCCAGAGGACATCGAGGCAACTTTTCCAAAATGTTTCAAAGGATTACCGAAGCTGAAAAACCAGAAGGTCCAGCTTCATATTAATCCAGAAATAAAACCTGTCGCCCAACATTACCGGGGCATGCCCATTAATATACACCACCAAGTTGAGGATGAAATCAACAAATTATTAAAGCAACATGTCATAGAGCCAGCGACAGGGCCTACTCCATGAGTGTCTGCAATAGTACCTGTACCGAAGAAGTCACCAGATGGGTCCAATAGGTTATGTGTGGATATGAGAAGAGCAAATTAGGCCATCGAAAGAGAAAGACACCAAGCACCGAGGATAACAGATATGATTCACCTTTTGCATGGAGCCACATACTTTTTGAAACTAGATCTCACAAAAGGATACCATCAAATCGAAATTGCCCCGGAGTCCAGATGCATTACCACCTTCGTAACTCACTTACAACTATTCCAGTACAAAAGACTCTGTTTTGGCATTTCGCCAGCGGCAGAGATCTTCCAGGAAGAAATCTATAAGGTCATCCGCCATGTTCCAAACTGTCTGAAATACTCGGTGATGTAATGGTTTACGGAAAAATCAAGGAAGAACATGATTCAGCTCTCCACAAAGTGTGTACAGCACTTGAAACAGCTGGTCTTACGCTCAATCGAAAAAATGTGTGAGTTCCGAAAAGACTCTCTCAGATTCTTTGGACACATATTTTCAGAAAAAGGAATGAGAACGGACCCTGAAAAAGTGGCAGCCCTCAACTCAGCCAAACCGCCACAAAACATATAAGAGCTACGATCTTTTCTTGGGTTGGCTAGCTATTGCTCTCAATATCTACAAGATTATGTGACAGTAAGCAATCCGCTACGTCTACTCACAAATAAAAACCAATCATTTGAGTGGTCTTCAGAGTGTCAAACTGCTTTTGAAACCATCCGCGACAACATCACCAAAGCAGATAACATGGCATACTTTGACGCTGATAAGAAAACCGAAGTAATAGTTGATGCCAGCCCAGTGGGACTCAGTGCCATATTGACCCAATGCAACCCAGCAGAACCGAGTGAAAAATGTATAGTAGCATATGCAAGTAGGAGCCTTACAACAACAGAAGAAGCCTATTCTCAGGCAGAAAAAGAAAGCTTAGCAATGGTATGGGCCTTTGAATATTTTCATCTTTTTCTATATGGCAAAGCATTTACCATCATCACTGATCACCAGGCACTTCTTACAATATTCGGTGACGCCAAGGCAAGAATGCCCCCAAGAATAGCAAGGTGGGGACTACACCTTCAAGATTATAAATTTGACATCTTACACCATCCAGGAAAAGAAAATAACCCAGCGGACTACCTTTCAAGACACCCTGCTGGTCCAGCCCGTGCCTGTCCATCCATCGCAGATAATTATATCAACTACATCATACATCGCCTTCAACCTCTGCTGGTGGAGTGGGTCACAATAAGTAAAGAATCAGAAAATGACAAAGCCCTTGCTATAGTAACTACCTGTATATGGACTGACAGGATGTCACGTGCTAAACAACAAGCCAAACAAGAAAAAGAGACTGTGAAAGATGACATCAAGGCATTGGAACTTGTAAAGGATGAGCTAACAGTAATTGAAAACCACATTGTGATGAAAGGATCAAAAGTCGTCATACCTTCATCGCTACGGGAACGTGTTGTTGAGCTAGCACATGAGGGTCACCGAGGACAAAACGTCTTCTGCGCGAGAAGTTAGATACTCTGGTGGCAGAAGTTGTGGGTAAATGTGCTATGTGCACTAGTGGCTCCCAAGCCGCACCCATATCCTTTACAAATGTCGACACTACCTGGAGGTGTCTGGGAAGAGGTAGCAGTTGATTTGTTTGAACCACTGCAAAATAGAAATTGATGAACATTCCCGATATCCAGATGTACAGATCATTGATTCCACGTCAGCAACGCATGTAATTCCAGCGTAAGACTGAATGCTATCTGTCTATGGCATACCAAAGGTCCGGAAATCAGATAATGGACCCCCATTCACAAGTTATGATTTTGAGAACTTTGCCAAATACACGGATTTTCTACACCGCAAGATAACGCTGCGATGGCCTCAAGCTAATGGGACCATGGAGCGATTCATGGCCAATGTCAAGAAATCCTTACAGATGGCCAATCTGATCAACAAACCCTTTGAGCAAGCATTATATCAGTTGCTACAGGATTATCGTCACACCCCTCATAGCACCACTGGAGTGAGCCCATCTGACCTCATATTTCGTATGTAATAAAGACGTGTAGCTGGTATCTCTGTGTCCGTGTATTTTATGGCCCTATCAGGGCTCAGCTGATGTACCGCGTGAGAGAGAGCCCCTCACGCTATCTGCTTGGGGGTGCTGACAGATGGTGATGGCCATTAGGAAGCGTACAAGAGGCAGCACAAGTCTTTGCCAGCAAACATGCACGCCCACGCCATCAGAGCCAAGGCCACCGCTGTGGCCTTCCAAAGACAGGTTCCATGGCAGACGATCAGCAAGGCGGCTACTTGGGCTTGCCCATCGGCCTTTTGCAAACACTACTTCTTGGATGCCAGCGCCAGGACGGACGCAGCTTTTGGCCAGGCAGTTTTGAAAGACGTGTTTTCTTAGAGGGGCCCCTCTCCTCCCCAGGGCTGCATTCAGTTGTAATCACCCATACAGTATGGAGGAAAGGGGACGGGACATAGAAGTAATTATATGTTACTCACCGCAGTGACTAACTTACTCCTAGTCCATAGTCCCCTTTCCTCCATAGGTCCCACCATCCTCCCCCTTAATATACTTGTGTCATTAGGCAATTGTAATATAGCCGACGCGTCAAAGGGGACTGAGAAGTGGTGCCGCTGGGCCGAGTCAGGGGAGGTCAGGGGAGCTCATGCTCCCAGGGCCGCTCCCCCACACGCCTCTACATTTAAAGGGGAAGACAATTTTTCTGGTGAAAAAGGTTCTGTTTCCCGTCCCTAGTGTGGGACACCCATACAGTATGGAGGAAAGGGGACGATGGACTAGGAGTACGTTAGTCACTACGGTGAGTAACATAACTTTTATGTTACGTGAGATCTTGCAACCACTGCATGCTGGATGAGCAAATAGACGTAGCAAGAGACATTGAGTAAAATGTTATACTGAAAGGCAAGAGTGTTGGCCAATGATGGAGGCTTATGCCTACCCCAACATCATAGGTAATCAAAACAGCGGAGTTGGAGTGGGCTCATGGTGCCCTTGAAGTGCAGCATATGTGTGCTGCTAATTAGCACCATAAATCTTTGACCGAAACCACAACAGCAGGATTAGAGGGTAATTCAGTTTTACAGTTTGGGTAGTGACATTTTCTTATAATCATTATTTCATATTTAGATTGTACAATCGGTTTTATATGGAAATTACCCTACTAGCATAGACATTTGTACCGACCACACTTCGCAGATGTCATTGACAACACACCAATTTGAAACCATTGAATGGCATGGTATTCAACACATAGAACTCAGTTTGTTTTCTAAATTTTGTGCGTGCATTCCGCCAATACACAGTCCGACTTGTCTACAAGACCCAATTTTGCTTGTTTTCTGTAAATGCACACTATCTAGCTCGTAGATTAGAAAGGGAAAATAAAGCATTTTGCCAAACAATTTATATTAGTGCCAATGAATCATCTGTTACATAATTGTATTTGTAAACTTGCCATGAGTTTTTGTCATTGATAATTTGAAAAAATGAGAAGTTATGGTAGGGGGATGCATGTCTTGTTTATGGTGAACTGAGGTCCGCAGCCGCACTTTCATGCAGGGGAATTTGATCTACGAGGATTGTGTCAACTGCAACTTCCCCTAACCCTTTTCACATTCGGTGGGACAAGGCACAAGTAAACTAAATAAATATAAGGCAACCCTGGCTTCGGTAGAGGATGGCTGCCGTCAGATCCAGCAGCTCATTAAATTCATAGAAACGTGTCAGGGACGGAAAGCCCTCTGCAGCTCCACGGCAAGCATATGCTTTTCAGTGCTCTCGGAGCTCTGCTGCCATATAATAGCGAATTATGAGACATGCACTGCAATAAAGCAGATGCATTTGGTAGCGCCTAACTCTGGAAAAAAAGACTGCCAGGCACCGATTTACAAGAACTAAGAAGCACCCAGCACCCGACAAATTAGAACCCTGCACTTCAATTAAAATAGAATGCTTTGAGCAATTTCTAAACAGATAAAAGTGAAAGCTCAAAATCTTAAATAACATGGTAAATCATTCCACAAGAAAGGGTCTATAAAATTAATGGACCACTTTCCAGTCCGTTCCACTTTTATATGCTGAAGGATTACCAGTTTACTCTTGTTGGATCTCAACAGCAGAGTACTTTATTTAATATGCAGCCTCCTTTTAAGATGCACAGGATTTTTACCATGGAGGCATTTCTGAGTGATGGTGAGGACATTTAAGCGTTATTTAACCGACAACCAGTGTAAAGCTCCTCGAGCAGTAGTAACATGCACTCTTCTACTGATTCGAGCCACAGTCCTCACCGTACTACTCGGTAGAATTTGAAGTTTTGAAAAATCGCTTTGTGATGTACCCACCAGTAAGCTGTCTAACTTCAAATACTATGCGGATGACGAGACCACTGCATTAACTTGACCCTTCATTGACAGCATGGAAGCAAGATATACTCCTAGTGATTTACCTTGGAGAGGACAGAAATTGAACACCAGGCAATAATACAATTCTTATACTGAGGAGATAGCTTATAGAGGGTTCCATTTGATTTTGCTGGGTTTTCTCTGCAGATATTTTAACAAAAAAACTCATCGAATTTTTCATTTTTTTTGTTTTTGGGAGTCCCCCACTAAGTCCTCCATCCCCTTTAATTATGTATCTATTCCCGAACACCCACACCCTATATATATATATATATATATATATATATATATATATATATATATATATATATATATATATATACTTTTCTAAACCCCCTAAACTATTTGATGAGCTTTTTCGTTAAAATATCCACTGAGAAAAAGCCTGCAATGAAAGGACGTTGTACCCTTAAAGATACTTTGTTGGGTGACCACCAAAAGAAGTTTAGGTTTGCCATAGTTCAAAACTAGTGCATTGTGTACCATCCACCTTTGAATTAAATCAAAGATGACATTCACCCAGGCCAAGTCAGATGCATAATGTCCAGTAAGCCATAGCAATACTAGAGTAGTGTCTGCATAATTAGTTTAGAAAATACCCTTCCTATGCAATAAATCAAATAGGGGTTTTGCAGAAGATATTGTAGAGAAAGGTTGAGAGTCAGGATCCCTGCAAGACCCAACACAAGAGCTCTGAAGGAGACGCCATGGTGTACTTGGCTGCTCTCCCGGATTAAACACAATTATAATATCCAATCCACAGCCTTCTTCGTAAATGAGGCACTGACCTGGACTTTATTTAAGAGGATGTCAAAATCAACAAGATTGAATGCCGCTGATAAATCCAGTAGGATTAACAAGGATACATTCCCCTCATCCATGATTTCTAACATACTTAATTTGACTTGACTCTGAATCCAGATTGTCTGGAACCCAATAGATGAGCGTGGATATGTAGGTAGGCCAGTAAAAAAGGCACACAGGTAATGGGACGATAGTTTGTGGAAACGCTAGGTTGCAGAGAAGTATTTGATTTTTAATAAGGGGGTGACCCAAGTCTGTTTAATACCCAAAGGGACCAAAGCAGAGAGGAAAGGAGCATTGACAAACCTGGTAATTAAGGGGACAAGACTGTTTAAGATAAATAGCAGCTTTGAGGGAGGACACCTTCCCCAGAAGAGCATGCTGAATGTTCTTACAGCAGGCTTGATCTCTATTGGTGAAATCCTCAGGTTTGACATTAGGTTTCTCTAAAAAAGTTGCTTAGATTTAGATCCAGCTGAGCTAAGACGCAAATCAAAATACTCCTTCAAATGAATAATTGCTGCCTTATACTGGCGCACTGTAGTGAGCTAGCACTCTGTCAATAATAAGAGAATACCTTTCCCAGAGTCTATATGCTTTCAGTGCTCCAGATCAGATTTTGAGGTGGGAGTATTTTACTCCCTATTTTTAAACTTTGAGAGTAAGGGGCTGATTCATGGAATTATTTGCACTGAAAAACAGGGATTTGTGCGCCATTCTGCCCGCAAATTCCCATTTGTTAAACAGGGATTTGCGGGCAGAATGGTGCACAAATCCCAGTTTGTCGGCGCAAATAATTCCATGAATCAGCTCCTAAATGTGATTTTAATAGAGTAAAAATGTTCTCCTTTGCAAGAGAGTAAAATGTATGTGGCATCCAGCCAACTTGTGCACAAACTATATAGAAACCTTTACTATGGGGCAGCTTTCTGCATCGTTATTTCTCTAAGGTCTGGCCATTTGATCTCTCCTGTATATATGTAAATGTTGAAAACACAAAAACCTAGCTAATTACATAGTAAAGCAAACATGAATTGTATTGTGTGTTTTGAGGTTTGATAGCAGAATTGTCTTTTGATGTTTAATGAAAGTCCTAATTTCCTGGAGCGATTACTACCTAATGGTATGCCAATGTTATGATACAACAGTGCAGAGAGGCAAGGACTCCATGCTAAATTCTATATCTTATCTCATGGTCAAATGGTTAGTTACATTGTGCTTTTGGCAAAGCGCTGTACATAGCACCTATTTATCACAATTATCACCAAACCGAAGTCGGTACTCTTTTATCGACCTCGAAAGGATGAAAGGTTGAGTTGGCATTGCCGGGATTCAAACCTGAAACCTACAGGTCACGCACAGATTGAAGCAACGAGTGCTTCACTGGCTGAGCTATCTTATTGGCCAACATCCTTCAGAGGTTGGTCAAATGAGTATCGACTGAGCTATAATAACCACAGTGCCTAGATGTTGGACGAACCATGTATGAAGCGCTACATAAAGTTAAATACCTATCTGGATTATCACAGGGATAGGTTTTGCTGAATTTCTATTTGTTTGTTTTTGAACAGCGCCTGCTCTTCCTGGAGAGTCAGGTTTTAGATGTTTTAATTGTAGTCTTCAACATTTGAGAGGCTAGAACACCTGTGATTGGTGTAATGACAATCACTCACCCTTGAGCAAAGACTCTGCTGCCATTGACCATTTATAGTAATGTAACTCGTTGACTGCAAGGTTGAATGGATGTAAACTAGACCATGCATAGTGATCATTCTACACACTGTTTTTATAATTAGAGCATACATTAAATTATGAGTGTAAACATGATCTGCCTCCACATGATTATGCACACAGCACAGGAACTCTGAAAAATACAATTGTGAAATATTAGTTTTCTTTCAATGGGAAGAAAAAATGTAATTCTCAATTACAATTTAGTTTTCCAGTTTATTAATTATACAATCCTAAAATGCTAGGAAAATAAATATGCACAGTGCTTCTGTTTGCTCCATGAGAATCAACACAGCAGAAGCTGGAAATAAACCATTCCTTTAATCACAGTGTGCAGTTTCTTTTTTTGAAAGGCTTCAGAGAAATACATTCTGTTTATCCATGGCTTGTAATTACATCCTTGTAGATAAAAATAGAACAAAAAAAGAAGTGTTCTGGTTTGTGCCAAGTAACCTGACTTTTGCACTGCCCTCTGCTGTAAACTTGTTTGTAAATGTACACAGGAAAATAATAAAGCTGTCGTATTATAAGATTTTCATGCATAAAAAGGCCATGTACGCAACTTATCTGGAGGCCTGTGCTTTGTTATTAATACCTGCAAATCTCGTAGACTTTGATTAAAATTAAGAATGCAAATTATTTTCTGAGATACTCCATTTACCCGCTCTCAACTGTGCAATATTATTAATAGCCATAGACAAAGTCTGATAATAATAATCTGCATGAGCATCCGGGGAAGAACATGAAGTCACAACAGAGTCAGAGCCAACCAGAAATGGAGCAAGAGAAAGCGGAGCAACCTTATTTGAACTACGTTTCTCCATCAAAACCATTTTTGGTTAAACTTGCGGTTATAACTGAAGAATGGGGAGGGTAACAAGAATAAAGAAGCTATCAGACCATGGACATAATCAAATATCTAGCTTGCCCACAAGGAAGACCAAGGTGCACAGACAGTCCAGAAAATGGCTATCCTTTTGCGTCGGATCAGAAGTAATCTGGTCAATGTCAAGATCTCCAAGTGCACTACTGACCGAGGTAGCTATATGCTCATGACTGTCGTTAAACCAAAGATTAAAATTACATGCAATAATAATGTTAGTGGATGGCTTCACAAATGAATGAAGCATCATAAAACATTGCTCTTCAAAGGCAGTGGTCTATAAAGCAAAAAGAAGCTATAGGAGGTGCAAGGCTATTTCGCCAAAAGTTTAACAAATAGTAGTTCCACCCCTTCTGGGTCTTCCATACTAACTTAATGAATATGTAATGATTGCCAGAAAATAATAGAGACACCACCACCAACAACAGTAGCTCTATTCATATTGAAAATATGGTAATCGGCAGGCAGAGGTCCAGTTGTGCCTGTCAACCAAGTCTCTACTAAGAAGGCAACATCAATATTATTATCCTGAATTTAGTCTGCCACCTCAATATCCTATTTAACCAAGGAACATGTCTTGAGTAAAACACAGGAGAGTTGTTGAGTGGACGATTCAGAGGGCAAAATGCCCATAGCATTCGTCTTAATGTTAATGTTAAAGGTATTTGTACCGTTCACCGTCACCAACGGAATTTGGTCTCCGGGTGCTGAGGCGGATCTGCAAACAAGAAGGCGGGGGACAGTTAATTGGGTGAAGCGGGAGTAGGAAAGCAAGAAAGGTGATGTCCTGTTGGCAGCTTCAGTTCGGTTTTCACTGTGTGCTGAGCTTGGGTGTGAATATCGGATCGATGTGAGTCCTCGTGTGCTGTTGGTGTGAGTTATGTGTTGTTTGTTTGTTGGCGCGGTGTGGTGAAGTGCGTGCGGTTTGCCATGCGAGAAGGTGGTTGTGTGGATTTTTGTGTGAAAAAAGTATGCAGTATTTTGAGCTTTTGGGATAGTGGATTATATGTCTCTTAGTCCTTATAATTCTTGTTCTATGCACCTGGTTGTCCTGTGGAGTAGGCATATTCTTTCTCTTTTTCATTCCTATCTGTCGAATTGTTAGGAGTGATGGCGTGGCAAGTTCCCAGCTGTGTTATTTCCGACCTTTGTGTACCAAATTGAGGCGTGCATTGTGCCTCACTGTGGTATTGGTGCTGGAATTCTACAATCAGCCACTCCCTTCCCATGTATTTCCAGTCATTGATCCATTGCTGCCTGTGTTTACTTTGTAGGCCAATGGATTATTGACATATCACCCTTACCTTTCCATCCCGATCTCTCTGTGATCATTCTTTGCTATGATTCTAGCTTATCTACCTATCAATTAGTAATTTGATATGCCGTAGATTGTTCTTCCCTTACTTCAGTTGATGGGCGGTAGCTTAGGGAGATAGGGACGATCGGTCTCCACTCTCAGCATTGTTTCAGCTGTGTATGTGCCCCCATTAAGATTAATGTAAGCATCATTGTCAATCGACAGAGGTGTAGTTACTCTAAACACCAATGCAGGAGGAGAGTTATCAACAGAATCCCTCGACAAGATACCGGTATCCAGGTGCAAAGAACCATAAAGTGGATAAGTAGCCATATCTCGAGGTGTCACTGAATAAGGCAAATTTAGTGTCACAGCATTTTGAAAACTGTCGCCAACCATGGACTACAAATATTCAAAGTGGAGGTAACATCCAAAACTACGCACATGGAGTCATTAGAAATGCATGTTGAGGCATTATGTTCAGTATTAGTAAATGTGATAACATTCAAGGAGGAAGTATCTTCAGACACAGTGGGCTGTTGAAGGTACACCTCATTAGAAGCCATAACATTAAGAGAGTTGAAGTCAGGTAGGAAGCAGTAGATATGTTGTAAGCGATTGCAAAAGTGCAAAATTCAGATATTTCTCTAATATGGCTTTGCGGCATGTGTTGCAACCATCTATCGGCCCACAATAATAGTTCATAATAAAAAGTAAAGGCTTACAAAGCTTTAAGACAACAAAACAACATACCTGCATTGTTCAGTGCGAGCACTCACTATGCACGAACAAGTACAAGCCGGCTTTGCAGACACGCCAATTATATCTGCTTCCCGCCCACTAAGAATCACAGGCAGTGCAGTCCAATACAATGTTAGGCATAGTTATTCATCCCCAAATCTACTTGCGTGCGGTACTCAAATATTTAAATTGAACAGACTAATAAAATTGGCACAAGCAATATAATGCTTCTTTACACTCTGTGCATCTGATTGGTGGAGTCTCAAGCTGACTGGACATGTCAAGTTGTGTGAAACATGGACCTTTTCATTGAGCAGACTTTACAATGCCCCCTTGATGGTGCCTGTACAGGGTTCTGCAAAATCATAGTTCATCATTTTGTGGCTTTTACATGGATGGCTAGAGCTCTGCTTTACTCATTAGCATCAGCGAGTTGGTAGGAACCCGGCAGGGAAGGCATCAAGCAATTTGCACAGGCTTTGTCTGACTTGCCTCAGAATAAACCTCTGAAAGACGAGGTTTCACTTCAGGAGGACATTGGGAAGTTGGGGACAGTGCTGACATGGAGGTATTTACCTTCGCAGGGCTTTGAAAGTTTTGTGTAGGGCAGCCTTGCCGAAATGCCGGCGCATTGATCACTTTACTTCTGACTTGGTTACAGCCATTGGAGAACACATTGGCCACCAAACCAAGCTGAGGAAGTGGGGGGGAAGAGGAATGCCGGCTCTGTGATGCCCAGTGGCTTCTGCTGTAGCTCCATTTCACATTGCAGAGACCACGCTACCATACGAGCAGCTAGAGAAGATGTTGAGCAAGTGAAGATAGCTACAACAGAGCAGGTGTATGTTAATCCGGACTATGTCGGTGCGTATGAAAGGAGGACGCACAGCCGGAGAGGTGGAATACAACCTTCTTTATTCCTACAATGCGTTAACTGGCGCTAACCGCGCCTCTTCCCTGAACTCCCCCCAACTCACGTCACTCGTCCCACCTCTTGGTGGGCAGGCCCATCCCTTAAAGGCATGGTGGTACTTAACACCACCCCGGACAAATGTTTGGACGTCTGGGCTAGCACTCTTTGACTAACCGCGCTGGTCTCTTGATCACCCGTTGTGGTCTCTCATGTCGGGTCTCTATTTCTTCTCCACCTGTGGTGTCTTCCCCAGGTTTCATCTCCTCGACACTTCCCCCTGGTGGGATCCATAGGTCATCCTGTGGCTCCTGCGGCACCGGCTGCAGGCCCACGGACCTGACTCTCTCTCTTCCCTTTTGAGGTAATGTTTGAACTGTGAACAGTTCCTCATAACAGCCTTGTCTTGATCCTGCGCTTTCACCATTGTCCCCTTTACGGCCGTGACCTTCATGGGGGTTGGGACAAATCGGGAATAGGTTTTCCTAATCATGGGCTGTTGCACTAAGACCTTGTCTCCGATCTGAAAGTCGTTTGGCGTCGCTTTCCGCCTAGTGTCAGTGTCCAGCCTAGCTTTCTCTTTTACCTCGGCGTCTCTCAGATACACCTCAGCATTTGCCTCATCTGGGGCTGATGAACTTTGTAGTATGCGGGTGTGCACGTCATAGCGAACCATTAGCTCTGCAGGAGTTTTGTTGGTGGCCTTGTGGGGGGTGTTTCGATATTCTCTGAGGAGCTGGCACAGTGCTTAATGAGGGTTGATTGCTTCGATGCAGGCTCTCTGAATCATCTTCTTTATTGACGCCATGAACCGTTCTACCATGCCGTTCGCCTGTGGCCATCGAGGAGTTATTTTTAGAAGTTTGAATCCTAGGTGTTTTACAAGCGATGCAAATTCGTATCCATTGAAAGGTAGCCCATTGTCAGACTTGATCACCCTGGGAATGCCCCATTCACTCAGGACTTCATCTGGAATGGCAGCCACCTGTGGAAATGCTGTGGTGGCTAGTTTCTTGACGATGGGGAATCGCGAGTACTCGTCAATCAGGAGAAGGAAGTATTCTCCTGATTCCATTGGTCCGTAGAATTCAACAGGTCTGGTATCTGTGTGTGTTGCAGTGGGCTAGGAGGTTCAGCGGGCGCAGTGCACTGGCAGGCGTGGCAGTTCTTTATCCCATCATCCACTGCTGTGTCCAGGGATGGGAACCATACGTGGTGTCGTAGTTGCTTTTTCGTGTTTTCGGCTCCACAGTGTCCTTCATGTGCAGTGCGGACGACATCTGCTCTCAGGGCAGCCAGGATGACAATGCAGTTGCCTCTGATGAGTATGTTGTGGTCTTTCACGGCCAGCTCATTGTATACTCTGGCCATCCTTTCTATTTCCTCTTTACACACCCCTGGGTGAGCCAACGTGGCACGTCGGTAGTCCTTCCACTTGTTGGCAGACGGGAGGCTGATGGCGAGTGAGGTCATAGGGTCTGCCGCTGATGCTGCGGCAACCATTTCCATTGATAGTGCAGGTGGTAGAGAGTTCGCCACCACATAGTTGATGTATTCGACATCACCTCCCCGAGTTAGTGGGGGGCCCCACCGGATGCCTCGACAAATAGTCTGCGGGGTTCAGGTCACCTCCAGGGTGGTGTATTATGTCATAGTCGTATTCCTGGAGGTGAATGCCCCGGCGTTCTATCCCCGGAGGCATTTTTTTATGCGGGTTGCCAAAAAGTGAGAGTAACGCCTGGTGATCAGTGATTAGGGTGAACTTTTTTCCGATCAGGAAGTTATGGAAATGTTTGCAGGCCCGGATGGCGGCCAGGCTTTCCTTCTCGGGCTGCAAGTAGGCTGTCTCTGGGGGGGACAATGCCCTGATGGCATATGCCACAACGTGTCTGGGGTTGACGTCAGCACCACTCGTCTGTACTAGAATGGTTCCCAGGCCTACCAGGCTTGCGTCCACTATCACTTCCGAGTGCCAGGATGGGTTGAAATAGGCTAGCCGGTGAGCCTCCAGAGGGCTTGTTTGATCGCTCCAAATGCGTGTTGGCATGCCGGGGACCACTCAAACATCGTGTCCTTCTGTAAGAGTTTCCTGAGCGCTTCTGTAAGCGAGGCATAGTGAGGTATGTACCTGGCACAATATCCAGCCATGCCAAGGAGGGAGCGGACGTCAGCCACTTGTTGTGGTTCTTTCAATTTAGTGATAGTGTCTACTTTCTCTGGGTCTGGCATCATCCCCTCGCTCGAGAAGATGTGTCCGAAGAATTTTAGCTTTGATTTGCTGAAACGACATTTGTCTATATTGAGCATGAGTCCGGCAGCTTGTACTGCTTCGCATGTGGCGAGGAGGGCACCATCATGAGTCTCTTTGGACGAGCCGAAGATGAGGATATCATCGCTGTAGTTTAAGGCTCCTTGGATTGGCCTGATTATTTGTCTCACGGCCTCCTGGAAGATTTCGGCTGCGGACGAGATGCTGAAGTTTAGCCTCCGGTATCTGATTAGGCCATCGTGTGTGGCAAATGTCGTTATTACTCTGGAGTCAGGGTGTAGTTCCAGCTGGTGGTAACCCTGTATCAGGTCAAGTTTGGAGAACACGCGGGCGTTGTTTAGCTGCACTATCAAGTCCTCGATACATGGGCCCGGGTGTCTTTCACGTTGAATGGCGGTGTTGGCCACTCTCATATCGACGCATAAGCGTAGTCTGCCACCTTCTTTTGGTACGATGACTAGGGGAGAGACCCATGGTGTTGGACCTGTGGCGGGCTCGATTATGCCATCGGTAAGTAGTTGGTCAAGCTCTTTGGAGACAGCTTCTTGGAGGTGAAATCCGACTCTCCTCGGGTGCTGTGGAATGTGTCTCACTGTTGGATCTATGTGCAGTTTGATTGGGGGACCTTTGAGTTTTCCCAGACCCGTGCAAAGTTGCGGACATTTTTGCAAAATGTCTTTTTTGGTGATGAGGTTTCGGGAGTGTCCGTGGAGGATAGCCCCAATCCATTCTCTTGGGTCCTGTTGAATCATGGTTGAGGTGATTATGTCACCAACCTGCACGTGGATGTCAATCAGCCCCAAGCGCGAGGCGGTGTAATAACTGAGAAGGCAACGACCTTTAGTAAGGGACCTGATGACATGGATGGTGGTGTCCACCTGTCGTCCTTTGAGGAGGAGGCAGCGCGTGAAGTGTCCAATTGTCTGTAGTGGGGTAGCGGTCCCCCACTGGAAAATTCTGGATTGTGCTGGTCCGAGCGCTGGCAGATTCGGGATTTTCAGATATTCCTGCTCACCCATAATGTTCACGGTGGCGCCCGAGTCTACCATGAAGCGAAACAGGCAGTTGCCCATTTTGATTGGTATTTTCGGGGCTTCTCTGGCTTCTTCGCTGTCGAGCACGAGGTTGACGTATTCATCGTGTGGGGTTGGGTCATAATACATAGTTCCTGGTGTTGTTGTTGTTGGGTCATGGTAGTATGCCTCCTCTGCATAGCTTTCCGGTGGATTGTCATACTCATCTGTTAGGTATGGCGGATGTTGTTCCGCATAATCTTGAGTTTGAGGGTATTCCTGAAATTGGTATTCGTCGACAGCTCTCACATATCGACGTGGGTTTGGTTGGTAGTATCTTTGTTGTCCATATTGGGGCAGTGGTGGGCGGAAAGGTGTCCTAATGGGTGCTTGAGGCTGCATGATGGTAAATGATCTCCCTTCTCTGCACACCGATTGAAAATGCCCTTCTCTGCCGCAGTTCGTGCACCTTTGTGATATGGCCGGGCAGGAACCCGAGTGTGAAAATGCCATGCCGCAGCGGTAACATTGCCTCTGTTGTGGTGGTACTTGCAGGGCTTGTGGCCTGTACGGGTAGATCCCTTTGTCGCTCTGACGAGGTGGGGGTGGCCGGATGGCTGCTATGAGTTCAGTGGTATCATGTCTTGGTGCGGTGGCACCTGTCATGGATGCGGCTTGAGCATCCACCCTCTCAAAGATTCAGGCAAGTTTGCTGACCTCTGGGATTGTGAGGGGCTTTTTCAGTAATTGCTTCTTTAATGTGGGTGACAGACAGCCTTCAATGATCCTCAGGCGTATGGCTTTGTCTAGGGAGAAGGCGTCAAATTGACAGTGGGCTCCTTTCACCCTTAAGCAAGTTATGTACTCATCTACAGTCTCTTGCGGTTTCTGCGAGCACTGGTTGTATAGATACCTCTCATAGTCGCGGTTGGGTTCGATTATGAGTAATTTCTCAAGGGCTTTGATGAGGGCGGCAAAGTCGTTTTGTTCAGCTGCTGGGATGGTTTTGACGATTGTCTTTAACTCCCCCCCCCCTACCAAGTTAAGGAATATGTCTCTTAGGTGGGGAGAGACGCCGTCTCCTGATCCCCTTACAAAGTGATGAACGTCTTCCATCCACTCGGTCCATCCTGGGCCTTTTGTGGCTTGTGGAGTCTTGGTGAAAGGCAAGGGCATCCGCAGCAGTATGGATTTGGCGGTGTAGACTGGCTGGGGCGACGGTGGATTGCTGGGGTTGCTCATGGTGATGGAGAGATGAGCCTGTCTTGGGTACTGGCGTTGGGTGCCCCTTTTCTATGTTGCAGAACTGTGGACTGTGCCATCCCCAGGTGGATGGATGTGCCGGTTCTGCGCTGCAGTGGGTGTGGACCTGTAGGGTAGGTGACCATGTCATGTAGTAGGGAGTCCCAGAGCCTGGAGGTTTTCCCAGTGGTGGATGTCCTTTGGGGGTAGCGCGGAGTGGGGTGCCTTTGATCCTGGGCCTGCTTGTGTCCTGGCCTCTCCAGGAGAAATAGTGTTGTGCTGCTTGCGCTGGGAATGGGGAGAGCTGCACCTTGTGGCACGTGCACTCACCCTGCGGTGTATGCCGGATCCGGATTGATGCAGGAGGTGTCAGGCCTCGTGGAGCCTGTGGGGGCGGGGCACCTTTGCCCTCAGCCGGCGTCGCGTTGCTCCCTCTGACGGGTCGCGTGTGGAGGCGTGCTGCGGATGCAGGAGGAGGCGGAGGGCTGGCGCGGTGGGATCACCGGCTGCTCGAGGAGGAGGGCGCTTGGCGGACTGCCAGCGCACGATGAAGGAGGACCGGCCCGGTGGGATCACTGGCCGCACACGAGGAAGGGCACATGGCGGACTGCTGGCAAGGAGGACAGGAGGACTCCGACATGCAGGGATGGGCCTCGTCACCAGTGTTAACCCGGACTAGTCCGGGTGTGTATGAAAGGAGGACGCACAGCCGGAGGGGTGGAAAACAACTTTCTTTATTCTTACAATGCGTTAACTGGCGCTAACCGCGCCTCTTCCCCAAACTCCCCCCAACTCATGTCACTCATCCCGCCTCTTGGTGGGCGGGCCCATCCCTTAAAGGCATGGTGGCTCGTAACAGTGTAGAACCTGGAAGCATCACACAATGTTTAAACTAAACCGAGACAGCAGGAACATTACAAGCCTGTTGTGCCACTACATTAAGACTCAGCGGCATAGGTGTTTCCCATTGTGTTCTCTGCCTCATCTCCAGTTGTTCAATTTTGGTGATGATTGCAGGGTAGCAGCATATTTGCACAGTACAGAAACACTACTGCACTGTAATTGTGTTTTCTGGCACAATAGGGGTCACCATTTTGAGCACAGATGTATTGGTCTTTATTCCAGAGCACCACTATGTGCATCTCTGCTTGTGTGTGTGTTTCTGCTGCTGCTACAGGAATTGCTTTTGGCTATGATTCACTTTGTACACAACATGCAGAAATTGTCACTGCACATAAATTCGGAGCAGTAATATGGTTTGGTTATATTTCTAGGAGATTGCTGTCATGCCTCAGAAATAGTGACATTGGGCCTCATTACAAGTTTGGAGGTAGCCATGACGTTTTTAGCGGCATGGCTACCTCCAAACTCTGGTCTGTTCAGGGCCCCGCAAAAGGGGACTTACCGGGCCATTCCGACCTTGGAGGGCCTGGTAATTCCCTTTCACGGGACCCGGTCCCGGTACATCCCCATTCCCATTTGAGCCCCCATAGGGCTCGATGGGAATGGGGAGGATGCTAACAACAGGCCCTTTAATGACGGGCCAGTTGTTAGCATCCTGGTCTGCTAGTGGGTCCCACTCTGCATGTCTGGTCTGACCAGGCGTGCAGAGCGGGGCCCGCTGCAGACCTCGTAATGTGGCAGTGCAGAATGTACGTACGGTGCCGATCCCTTACCGGCACCGTTCATTCCGTGGCCGCCTTCCTCGTAATGAGGCCCATTGTCAGTAATATTTGCATAATTATAGAATGCCTGCCTGATATGGTTGTATGAAAAGTATACATTTTTAATAAAGTCCTATAGATTAATTGTGTTTCTTGTTATATTTGTAGCAAAGCAGCCAAGAACGTCGGATGAGAGTGTGGTAGTGGGCGGCAAGGTGACACTGAAATGTATGGTAGAGGACCATGACAATTCTTCTCTGCAGTGGTCTAACCCTGCACAGCAAACCTTGTACTTTGGGGACAAAAAAGGTGAGCAAACCTATTGTTTTGTGACAAAAATGGTGAAACATTCTATTATTGTTGCTTTCCACCACAATTAGCTCTTTTAATATGCTTAAATATCTTTACCAGGTTGCCTGTTTTATTCGATTGGTAGAGTTTGGTATTGATTGTGCTTTGTAGCTTAGCATGTATGTTTTTGTCTGCATGTATAATGTATATCTCTGGAGCTTGTGAATCTGCTTAGATTCACATGGCTTGTGTAGGCTGGCCTGCATTGGTTGGTGAGGGCTATTAAATATTGTTTATTCAAATTTGAATAATGGGTGTCGACAGGAGCATACTGTGAGAAACCTGAGGGTACTCTCACTCCTACTCCCCTTGGATCCTCTGCACATGTGACCAAGGAAAGGCCATTGCTCTTGGATCCTGACCCTGGGAATAGATAAGCGAGGGAGGATCACCTGGGTGGAGGGTCCTTGAGGACTGGGATTGGGGTGCCCTCAGGCAAGACATGGTATCCCTCTTTTCCTATTGATGACCAACTTGACCCGCCCTGGCCTTCATGGACTGTTATAAGCCAGCTCCCCTAATTTTTCCACATATGACCTGGGACAAAGAAGAGGTAACGAAGAGTGATAAAGACTTACCCTTTCACCGCTTTAATACTGGGACGAGGAAGATGCCTTCTGAGAGCTGTGAGGGTCAGGCATGTCCCTTTAATTATGGTCTGGCAGGGCTAATCAACTACAACTGAAGCCTGTCCAGGGCCTCTAAGTGTATAAAGATAGAACAGCCAAGCAGGGAAGAGAGCATCAGGGATACCTGTGTGGGAAAAACATCAAGAGACCTGTGTGAGGAGGCAGCGGTGGTGGGACTGGAGAAAGAACCAGATTTCCGGCAGTTATCCCAACGGACTTGTGGACCTGTCCCCCAAGTCTGGGAGCCTCCATAAACCAGAGGGAGCAGCAGGAGCTGCTGAGGAGCCCGGAGCAGAGAGGATGCCACCCACATGTAGGAAGAAGCATTGGAGGTGCCGGTGTGTAGAAAGAATCACACGGCAGGCGAGCAGGGCTCGCGCCAGTGGATTTCCCGGCTTCTGAAGCACAAACAAGTCCGGTGAGTGTCAGGAAGGCGTTCAAGCACTTGGGGTGATCCTATTGGACCGCAATTGGGCAACGGTCCGTGAAAGTAAGCAAATAAATGCAAATTGAATACTGAACTAAATGGAAACGTAACCTTGAAGCTAATAAATGCATATTGAATACCGAACTAAATGGTACCTTAAAATAGAGCAACATAAGTGCACATTGAACACTGAACTGCATTGAATGCATGTTGCACAACGATTTAACTCCAACCTTGAATTCAAGTACCTTAAAGGCTAAAGGGAGACAAACAGTGACATTTTGTGAGTGAATGCAGTGCAGCAAGGCCACGGATTGGCAATAGGTATGTGACACATGGTGGCAGAGCAATGAGGCTAGTAAGGAGAAGCCAGAGGAGTGCAGGAATACACATAAAGCCAGGAGGCCAATTAAAGGAACTAAGTGAAGGGGACTTGGTGCACAGGAGCAAGTGCTAAGGAACCTGTGTGGGCTGAGGAGTTCAGAGGTCCTGTTTGCGTGACCTGTAATGGATAAACCGTGTATTCCAACATCTGCGCCTAGAGCAGAGAGCCCTGAATTTTGAAAATGAAGGACACCATGAAATAACCCAATGAAACCACTGCAAATGAACTGGTGACGTAAGTCAGAAAGAGGGTCAGGTTGACATGGTGTTTTGTTATGACTTTTTGAACAGACTGAAGCTAGTGTAAGTGATATGTCATTTATAACGCAATTGTTTCGAGGCACAACAAGACAACATAGGGAGACAGAGGGAGGACAAGCCAAACGATCTTACTAGGCCTTGTGTCATTCAGATCATGCAATTGTGACAACGTGCGGTGCAGGGGGAAGGGAGAATGAGTAGTGCCGGGGAGAGGGAAAGGGGAAGTGCAGCCAGGGCAGCGCAGCTCTGAGTAAGTACAAGGGGGTAGGGGACTGTAGAGGTTTATAGTTATATCCCCTAAGTGTGAGGTAAGCCAAGAAGAAGTGCAGGTGAGACTGATCAGGAGGAGCCTGGTACTCAGTGAGACTCTGAGGGTAGCCAAGCAACCAGTTGGTGAAGCAAACAGGTAGGCCAGCAGGGGAGGGAGAGAGAAAAAGCAGAGGAGAAAGGGAAGGTCTTAAGGTGCTTCCAGAACTTCAGGTGCTCTGGCTCAAGTTTGAGAGGGGCAGAGAGGCCATTCTAGAGGGAGACACCTGCAGAGGAGCGAGATCTATCCCCACTTTCTGCCTGGAGAACCGTCTGATCCTTAGAGAGTTGGAGGTAGCTGAGCGAAGAGCTCGGGAAGGAAGGTATTTTGGAAGAGAGAGTTGGATGTAATGCAGTACGCGGCCCCAAAAAGCCTTGTGGACGATGCAGAGGATCTTGAACTTGGTCCTTGCAGCCACCGGGAGCCAGTGTAGAGATTTCAGGGCTGGAGAGATACAGTCCCTCACCTTGAGGCCAAGGATAAGTCTTGCAGTTCTGTTCTGGATTATATTTTTGGCATGGGTGGAGTTTTGAAAAGCGGGACTCCCTCTCTCCTGTGCACCTTCTATTCAGTTGTTGACTGAGTTAGACCTGCAGCCAAGGTCCTAGTTTGTCAAGGGACCAACTCCGAGGTTCCTAATGTTTAGAAGATTTGTGGTGTTTGACAAACTCTGGACTGGAAAGGCGCTGGTTGGATTAGATAGTCCGGTAATTGTTGGTAGGTAGTTTGCACAAGTAATAGATGAGTCAAGTTATTAGTGTGTCAAACATGAGGTTTGGTTTATTCCTTGGTTTAGTCAGCACCAATGAGAGACATCATTGGATGTAAAGGTGATATTTATAACATGATGATATGTTACACAGCCGACGCGCGTTTCAACCTAAGTCTTTTTCAAGGCCATTTGGGTTTGATGGTTGAGCTTCCAGGTGGGGTGAGCTGGTCCTCCCATGTGTGGGTGCCAGTAGGCTGGATAGCCGTGCTTGAGCCGGGTTCGGCAGTGCTGGTGTGTGGAGTCGAGGATCCACATGGGAGGACCAGCTCACCCCACCTGGAAGCTCAACCATCAAACCCAAATAGCCTTGAAAAAGACTTAGGTTGAAACGCGCGTCGGCTGTGTAACATATCATCATGTTATAAATATCACCTTTACATCCAATGATGTCTCTCACTAATAACTTGACTCATCTATTACTTGTGCAAACTACCTACCAACAAATACCGGACTATCTAATCCAACCAGCGCCTTTCCAGTCCAGAGTTTGTCAAACCCCACACATCTGTTCTGGATTAGTTGAAGAGGGGAGAGTAGAGGCAGGCAGATTGAGAAAGAGGATGTTCCAGTGGTCCAGCCTAGAGAGAACTAGGGCTCTGGAGATAGTGATCTTCCGGGGGAAGAATATACCTCTGAAGAGGTGCAGCTGGTAGTCGGCGTTCTTGGCAAGGTCCGTGATGTAAGGAAAGAAGGAAAAAGTGGAGTCGAAGATGACACCAAGCTTTTTTGCCTCACAGGAAGGCAAAGGAAGAGGGCCCAAGGAGGGCGGCCAGAGTGAAAGAGCAAAAAAACGGGTGCAGGAAGAAGGCAGACAGATGAATTGGAAAAGTAATCATAGGTAGTGATTGTAAAATATAAAAATAATAATAACTTTATTTTCTTTTGAGTCTAGCAAATAATGAAGCAGCAGGACAGAGTATTTGTTTAAAAAATGCTCAGCTAGCGAGAGTAACGTATTAACAGCTGCAGCTTTTTACTCAGTGCGGTGTAAAGACACCATCTGAGTTGTCGCTTGTCTGTCCTTCCATTCATAAAGCATATATATACAAGTTGCAACATAGATTACATTTCCACAGCCATTGTTGTTGATAAAATTGAACTGCAGCCTGGGTCTCACATTTCCCTCTACCGCTGCGGCTAGCAATTTTCATATTATTTGTACTTGCTTCAAACCAGACGCCCAACAGCTGTGACCTAGCAAGCACATTCTGTGTGTTTGCAGGCTGAACCTATTTAAAACATGTTCACAGTTAAACATTTCAGAAGAGAATTTATGTTAAACACTTGCAAAGCCTATAAATATTATGCTTGTAGCCAACAATCAATACTTTTCTTTTTAACATAATTCTCTAACTGAACCCATTTAATCAATTAACCTAATCTTCCATATCTATAGCTAAAATCTCCCAAAACACATCATTTGAGGTGGGTCTTGGAGTTACTTGTGTTCTGAGACATGAGGCTAATGCATGGCAGAAGGCAGGCACACAAACATATAAAAAGAAACATAGCTAATAGAACAAAAAAAATAATAGTTTCCACACAAAAATTGAGTTATTAAGGACCATAAAGAGCCACTGATGTCTAGTGTACCAGTGGCGAAATGTGCCTGACCTGCAATGCTCTGGAGATAATTAATGACATTCCACACTTAGGCGGAAGAGTCAGGTATAAATGAACAGAATTTGTCTTAAAAAATCTGACAAACACCTCCTTTCTCTGCCAAAATCATATTGAGTGCAGCCCTGTTCTGTAATGCTACAAGGGGTACTGGAATATTAATAAGGGCATCTGATGTTTCATTTATAGTGCCTTCTCGCAGTCATGACACGCTGCGTACATCTCTAGAATTAACAGATGGGCCATACCATGGAATGATTGCTTTAAGGATATCTCCCATTACCTGTGGTCCAGTATCATTCTGTACTACATAACACTTTTGCAGTGGATGTGAAGACCAATGGCTATATTTCACTGTCACAGCAGGCAGCACAAACCCCATATGCCATAGCCCTGCCCAGTTAGCAGGTAACCAAGAATACGCGTTAGTAGCACAAATAAAATACACTGATTCCGCTATATAGAGAGGGTCTTGGAACACTTAAGCTGGCAGGTGCAATGTATAGTTACAGTTCAAGGTAAACTGAATATCCCTTGTACCATTGCTGGAGATGCACACACTGGCTAAGAAAGTATTGTTTCTTATATGGGAAGGCAGTTGAGAGGCTTGATTGCTGTATGATGACGCATTCATAAGACAATACAATTTCCACCATTCACTTAGAAAACTCCATTAGGCATAGTGACACACCCTAACAACCCTCCTTATTAAGAAGATTCTCATTAAGATAATGATACAGGATTTCTGGCATGTAATGCTTGCTGCCACCCATTTTTGCGTATAAGCTAGCAAAAGGGGGTCCTCTCCTAGCCACAGCTATATGCAGTGCATAACATGAGGTGGAGAATGGTAGTTGGAGCTGCTGCAATAGTAGGCCTTCACCAGCATAGGCTGGATAATTCAGACAGATATAACAATTGCTTCTGTTGATGATGTCATGTGTGTTATGTAGCAGTGAAACAAAAATATTTTTCTCTATAAATGTCTCCCTGTGATATTTTTGCACAGTGGATAAAGTAGGCACCACAATAGTGGTATTGGAGATAGGTGGATACACAATATATTCTAACAATAACCGCCCCCCAATAATACATACGCCCTCATTACAAGCCAGGCGGTGGACCATGGTGCTTTTAGCACCATGGTCCATGCCGGATTCCGCCATGGTGGATGGCGGAATTACTGCCCCATTCCAAGGTGAGTGGGGCGGAAATTCCCCATTCACCATTTGCCCTTCCCCATTCCCATTTTTGCCCAATAGGGCATAATGGGGATCGGGAAGGCGCTAATTACGGCACCGTAAATTACGGTGCCGTAATTTGCACCAAGGTCGCTTAGCGTCTTGGACTTTAACGCCTGCAAAAAGCAGGCGTTAAAGTGTGAATCAGGCGTTAAGGGTTAACGGCGCCGATGGCGCTGTTAAACCCTTAACGCCTGACTTGTAATGAGGGCCATAGTGTAATAAAAGTCTTGGTCGTATACCACGTCTTTGTTTCCTCATTGGATAAACTGTTATGGAGTGATATAGCAGCATTCTCTTGACATGGCATATTGTCAACCACGTTATAGGTAAGGCAAAGGAACAGGCTGCAATAATACTGCAATTTGATGGCATGTCTCTTTTTTTTTCTTTTCTATCTCACCCCTTAGATAGTCAAAAAGATGGTGTGTTCGCCTCCTGGCCGCTATTCTTCAGGAATAAAATTCATTTTTCACAGTTTGTAGTTCTGCTTATAGCTTCCTGGTCCTCAAGTTGTATCTTCGTTCTTCTGTTGGTCCACTAATGTCCACAGGCACACTGTTTTTATAAAAGTCACTAGTCTCACCCCCGAGAGGGGGCTTTTGGGTCTCCTTACTGCGCAATGTACTATCCACAAGTGCAGGTATCAAGTCACTAGTCTCACCCCAAGAGGGGGCTTTTGGGTCTCCTTACTGCGCAATGTACTATCCACAAGTGCAGGTATCAGTGCACTGGGTGGGAAAAAAGTGTCAGCGGACTGTGGAACACTCGCGTCCCCTGCACACCCGGGTCTATGCCAAAGGCAATCAGTAAGTTATGACATGTAGTTGTATCCAATTCATGGTAATGTGCTTCAGTGTTATATTTGTATATTGTAGTTATTACTACTAATGAGGTAAAAAGAAATTTTTGAAACCTGGGGCTGTATCCCCCCCAAAAAAGGGGAGAGGTTTTTTGTAGTCGGTAATTAGATAATATTTCCTTGAATCCTATCTTGGTCTATGCAAGTAACAATAATTCTCACTTAATTATCAATTTCAACAAACAGAATCCATTGTATTGCTACATGCCATTCTATATTCAACAATATTATGCACTGTTGGTCTTCATATAGTGACATTTCTTCCAACCAATAAAACCTACATATTAGGTACAGTAGAGGCCTAACTACTGTTCAACTGGCTCAACGCGTTTCGGGAAGTAGATTCCCTTCTTCAGGAGCAAAGTTTTCAATTTCTATCAATTGTACAAGTTCCAGATCAGAGAATTCTTGTGAGCTGTCTGCTTACGACTAAAGAGAAAATTACAAAAAATAGGGATGGTTTCAGTGCAAAAATCATCATAGAGATATACGGTTTTTATTGTAACTAAAGATATCCCTACCTCTCATCAGTGCCCCATCGGATTTATGTTAAGATTCAGTTTGGTGTTGGTGTCACTGAAAGGTGTGGTAGACTGTTCCAGGGAGATTAGTGGGGTCGCTGGAGTTGGTGACCCTACAGAGAAGAATTTAGAATCTGGTAAGGATCTATAGGCAGTACATATCATGGTTTATATGAAAGCTGAACAAGCTGTCATAAAAGTTCAAACTCTAAAAGCTCTAAAGAGAAGAGTTCAAAGTCTGCTAAAGATCTAAAGCAAACACCTATCTTGCATTATACTAAGGTTGAAGCTGTCATTGGCGGTCAAATTAACAGTATGGATGAAAATAATAATATAACATCTCTAAAGATGAGCACAAGAATTACTGTGTAAAAAATAACTTGGACTCACCCCTTCATAAAGGAGAGGTGTGAGGATTCGGTAAGTGGTATAAGTCCACAATTCAGGATCTGTGAGGAGCTTGTGGTTTCAAGTGGAAATCTTCAGCGGGTATCTGCGAGTAGAAAAGGGGGATTTATAAGCCTTCCTGGTCTCATCGTTTGGTCAAAATAATTAATATAATTAGAGAGGGGCCGGAGGCTGCCCTAGGTATAATTTTACCTCTCTAGCATTTGACTGGTCTCCAGGGAGGCAACCGCAAGTGTACACAACCGCGGGAAGCCCGTTAGCTTAAACATCGCGGGATGCAGGAAAACAGAGGGTGCACACTTCACGTAACTGGTGTGAATCCAGCTTTTATGGCCACACCACTTCACAGCAGTCTGAACGGACAGCATCACCTGCGCTGGGCCCTTCCATCTGGGTTGAAACCCAGAGGTTCTCCGGAAGTTCTTCACGAAAACCTAGACACCTGATTGAATACTGTGTCCTGGCACCTCCAGTGGTTTTGCCAATTTGTCAGTGACCTGTTTGCGAAGAACAGATATTGTTTTAGTCAGCTCCTTACAGTAATCTATCAACAAAGGGTAAGGTACAGTACTTAAATGGTTTGAATTTGGCACACCCCACACATTAGCTGGCCGGCCCAATCCAACACCTGAATGCACAATATTTCTCATTGAGAACAATGCTAGCGGAAGTGCATCTACCCATCCTAGGGTGCTACAGGTGCCGATTTTTGCCAGTTTATTTTTTAAAGTAGAATTTATTCTCTCTACCAATCCAGCTGCTTGTGGGTGGTATATGGTATGAAATGTCTGTTTGATGCCGAATGACTTACATACCAGATCCATAGTGATATTAACACTGTTATCACTCCAAACTGTGTGTGGCAACCCAAATCGGGGTAAATATTCCTTAACTAACACCTTTGCAGTGCTCAAAGCAGTATTATCTGTTAATTGGAATGCTTTGACCCATTTGCTGAACATACATGCTACTATTAATGCATATATCTTTCCTTTACATGGAGGTACTTTATTTGCGCTCCTGATATATCACCCTCTGGGCTATGATCTTAAGTTTTTCAACAGATTTCTGGCTCTTGTTGCCATGCTGTGCCAGAAATACTCTAACTTGATTATTCAGCTTCTGGCTACTATGTCAGATTTGGGTTTCTCCCAGCTTATTACTTATCCCACTCTTCATCTGGGGAACACTCTCGATTTTATTTTTTAATTTCCTTCAGCTTTGTCTGTTTTCCTGGCATTTCCTAGCATTTGGTCGACCACTTTGTAATTCCTTTTTCTTTGCTCATGGCGGTCTCCCCTCCTCTCCACACCCGGCAATTCATTCAGAAACGCTGCTGGCATTCTGTCCCCACTCAGAAAATCAGTTCCTTCATTGTCAGGGCCTATGCTAGTGCTGCCCAGTGCACATTGTCTACTGTATCCGAGGTTTTTAAGTCACTTGTGCCCCCCTTAAACGCTGTTTAGTGAAGTGCCATTGTTCTAAGCCCCGGCTCACGGTGGAGCTACTTGCATTCAAGCTGCATCGTAGACAGGCGGAGAGAAAGTGGAGAACGGCATATTTGCCGTCTGATAGGGCTCTCTACTGTCTGGCCTCGACTAAATATCATAAAGCCATTTTGGAGGCTAAAAATACTTTCTTTAGTATCAAGATTGAGTGGACTATTAATCAGCCCAAAGCATTATTTGCGGCTGTCAAATACTTGACTCTGCAGGCCAGAACTCAGCCATCTACCCCCACTTCACAGGAATTTTGTAACTCACTCTCCTCCTTCTCTGATGATAAGATAATCTCTATTCGGAAAGCCATTGACCTGACTTGCCCTCATGTGCCGCAGCGTGTTCACTCCTACTGCCTTCCTCTCACCTCTGATACAATTACCTGTCTCTGGTCTGATTTCCCAGTGTTTTCTAATCATGAGGCCTTGGCGGCTATAAAGAATCTTAAGTCTGCCCCTCCCAGCAAACCCATTCCACTTTATACTCTTAAAGAAAGATGTGCCTCATGACGTTGTTCCTTGGCTAACCCGTGCCGTTAATGACTCCTTTTCCTCTGGCATGATCCCCGACAGCCTCAAACATGCTCTTGTCATCCCGCTGCTTAAAAAGCCTGGTTTGGACCTTCTTGTCCTTTCCAACTTTCGTCCTATTTCTCTGCTTCCCTGTCTGATGAAACTGCTTGAGTCTTTGGTTATCCCTCTTCTTAGTACCTTTTTTGGAGTCCTCTGGGCTTTTTGATCCCTTTCAGTCAGGCTTCCGTCCTTGGGCGAGGTTCTGAATCTGTGCTGGTTTCAGTTGTTGACGATTTGGCGCGACTGGTGGCCCACGGTGGTGTGTGTGCCCTGATCCTGTTGTATCTGTCAGCTGCATTTGACACCGTTGACCACCCCATCCTGGCTGCCTGTCTGGCCTCTGCTGGTCTCTCTGGTGAGGTGCTGGCATGGTTCTCCTCTATTTTGGCGCGACGTTCTCCATCGGTTTTTCTGCCCCCCTTTTTCTCCCCTCCTGTTTCCTTGCTATGCGGAGTCCCTTAGGGCTCCTCGTTGTCTCCTACTCTATTTAATATGAACATTCTCGGGAGGATACAGTCTTGGGAGGATAGCTCAGGGGTAACTTGCTCACCTTGGAAACAAGACTACACGGAGCAACACAGGTTTGATCCCCGGGTCCGCGCTTAGAAACCTCTGGGTATTAAGCGTGTTATAAATAGCATATCATATCATATCATTCAACCTCTGCTCATCATCATTCATGCACATGGGTTTCTGTGTTATTCATATGCTGACGACACACAGATTTTTGTGCATCTCGATCTCACTCAAACCGAGACGACGGGCCGTTTGAGGAGTTGTTTAAAGGCAGTGGATGATTGGATGCCTTTCCACTGGCTTAAATTGAACAGGGAGAAAACCGAGTTTTTGGTGTTGGGTACTGCTATCCACTCTATGTTCTGGACTTCCGAATTCTGGCCTGTGAGCCTTGGTCCTTTTCCCCTTCCAGTCTCTTCTGTGAAGAATTTAAGGGTCAACATTTTGTCCTCTTTATCCATGGCGAACAGGTTTCCTACGCCTGTCAGACGCCTACTTTAAATTGAGGGCTCTTCGGAAAGTTCTTCTGTGCATTCCGTCAAAGTTTCATGCCCTGGTAGTTTCATCTCTAGTAATCAGTAATATCGATTACTGTAATGTGTTGTATTTGACCCTTCCTCGTCATCTGCTCCATCGTCTGCAGCTGCTGCAGAACACGGCAGCTAGAGCCGTTTTCCATCCTCCTTTTGGCGCACATATGACACAATTTTTACACCACCTTCATTGGCTCCCAGTCGAACAACGCATTAAGTTCAAGTCATTGTGTTTGGTTCACAAGTCCTTCTACAGAAGGGGTGCTGAATATCTTCAATCTAAGTTCTGTCTCCACATACCTGCCAAGTCTATTCATTCTGAATCCCTGAAGACTGTCCAGCCCTTGAGGTTCAGACTCTCTCGGTTAGGAGGGAGGTCTTTCTCAGTGACGGCGGCTAAAGCCTGGAATTACCTCCCTTTCTCTCAGTGGGATATCAAGAGCCACATTCCCTTTAGGCAGGCTTTGAAAACCTTTATTTTTTAGTCCTTCCTTGCAGTTAGTTGGTTTTCACCTCTACAGAGTTAGCACCATGATGCCCCTGGGCATACGATGCGCTTTACAATTGTATTTAACATAACATAACATGACATGACAGTTTCTACAATATGCAATTGAATCTTGCCTTAATTTAGTGTTACTCCATACTGTGGTTAGCAGACAAAACATACCATCTGCTCCTACATGAGATGGTCCATGGGCATGAGACAACATTAGGGGTATATATTTATTCGGTAACTTCCATTCAAGTTCATTCCGGGAATCCACCCAACACCCATCAATACATGTCCCATGCAGTTTCCAATCCTGTAACTCCTGTTCAGTGGCCTCAGCCTGAATGTTTCGCACTGTCTCAATGGTATTATCAAATACAATATTCTCTGTCTGCATCATCTGTCTGCATCATGTGTGTAATATACACATGTGATACAGGGAACTGTGAAGTTGTCTTTGCAATTCGGTCAGCAAAAGCATTACCTCTCCTTATATCATTTAGATTGGCCTTATGGGCGTTACATTGATGACAGCCAATTTCTTCGGCAGGGTCAGTGCATACAATAAATTTGCAATTAAGGTACCATGCTGTATCTTTGTCCCATTTGAAGTAAAAAATCCTCTCTATGACCATAAGCGGCCAAAGTTGTGAGCCACTCCAAATGCATATTGACTGTTAGTAAAGATGTTAACTACAAGACCGGAGCTTAACTCGCAAGCACTACTAATGGCAATAATTTCAGCTGCCTGTGCAGAATGCTGAGATATTCTACAAGCCTCCACAATGGTTTTCAATGCTGTAATAGCATATGCTGCCATAGTAGTACCATTTGGTAATGTACAACACGACCCATCTACAAACAATGTACCATCAGGGTTATCAATTGGAGTATCCATCAAGTCTACCCGTCCTTTTGTTCCCTCATCTGTTACTAACATACTTTAAAAAAAATGTATTGTGCATTTGGTTAAACCATAAACGTCTAAATTACAATACAACTAATCAATTTGTCCTTAATAAAACCAGCATTCATGTATAAAAGAAAGAAAAGACCTTAAAAAAGAGACACAACTATAACAATACGCTAATCTCTAATATACTTGTCCAGTTCCCATAGGGCTCTCCATATAATTCATCAGTCAAGTAATCATTCAAGTAATTCATGATTCAAACATTAAAACCGTTATCTATCTTGTTTTGTGCCTTTTTCCACACACAAAGGCCTGCATTAGATATTACCAGAGAACTGGCTCCCATGAGTGAGCTCCAAAATTGATCTCCTTGTATGTTCTGTATGTCTTGTACAAATAAGTTGTACCCCTTATGATATTGCTCAGTGAGCTGAGTGCACTGCATTAAAATATCTCTAGCAGTTTCCATCTTTGCCTTGCACAGCCTACACAATCTCATGTCTCTAGGAATTCTGCACCAGGCCCCTGTATATTCATATGTGGGTAGTATGTTGAAACTGAGGTAACTCACAAATCTGCATAGTTCTTTGCTGCAGAGCTTAACAACACATGTACAGAGTTTATTATGCAGAAAGCCCTTTCTGCTATACTCAGAGTATCTGTTTTTCCTGCTGAGTTGGGCGATCAAATTAGCCTTGTCCCAAACTTATGTTTTTAGTTTTTAGTTTTTTATGTACTTCAGGACCGATTTTACTTGCGAGTGAGTCAAAGCTGGTATCAAATTGATACCAGCTTTGACTCACTCGCAAAGTAAAGTTGATCGATTGATGTTGTCGAGATGATCATGTGTCGTTTTCCTTAGGGTTCTTAAGAAAAGGTTGAGGTTGGGGGACTGTAGTCTTCCCCTGAAAAAGGCCAGCTAATGGCAGGCCAATGTTTGGGGGCAGTGATCAGAGTTATGTATAATCTACAAGGTTTTACACACCAGTTGGCTGTTAATGACTGCACTGCCAGTTCTTAGCTGAGGGCGTCCACTGGGACCAATCTGGGTACTCCCAATATTGTTCTGAGCATTTTCCCTTCCAGTCTTTCCAGCCATCCTATATGATGTTCTGCAAGGAGTTGCAGCCCATATAAAAGGCCTGGTAATATGCTGTTGGTGTAAACCGTATGTAACCCTTCAATGTTATTCCCTCCGTGTATGGATGAATATCGTTTGGCAGCCCCCATTTCCTCAAGTCTTTCCCACCAATATGGTCCCTATAAGCTATTTGGGTGGGGGCTGTATATATGGGGAAAACCAATTATATGTATTCCTCCACTACCTCAAGTCTAGTATCACCCAATTTCCATGCAAAGGTTGTTTTCCTCCTGTTTTTCTTCCCCAGCATCATTACTTTGGTCTTGCATTTATGGCAAGGTGGCTGGCAGTAGCATAGCTCTGAAGGACATCAATGAGCCGTTGAAGCCCAATCTGCGTGCTATCCATGAGGACTGTGTCATCCGCGTACATCAGCCACGGTGCTGGCATGGTCCCATTTCTGGGTGGAAAATTGCGATTTGCTCTCGGGGCTTCATAGAGGTCGGAGACATAGAGATTGTATAGTAGTGGTGCAAGTCTACAACCCTATTGAGACCAATATTTACTTTAAATTCAGCTGAGGTGGCACCCTCTTAGTTAACCGGATAGACACACTGGTGTCATGTTATAATGCCATGATAAACCATAACAAGGAGGGATCAAGACCCCAGTTTCTAGTTTTTTCCAAAGCAGGGTCTGGAAAATCGTGTCAAATGCTCTGGAGAAATCCACATAGCACAAGTACAAACTCCTCCTTGTGGAGGTCATTTCAGTAGAAAAGTATTGCAGAACGCAAGTGCTTAGTACTGTGCTATGGGATTTCCTGAATCCTGTCTGATATTTTTTTAACCAGCGATTTGTATCTGCCCAAGACTGGAGCTTGCCCAATAGTAAAGAAGCAAATATCTTTGAGCAAGAATTCAGCATCGCTCGCAACCTGAAGTTAGAGGGCTCTAGCAGATCACTTTTCTTGCGAATAGGAATCAAAACAGACTTTGTTCAGCTTTTAGGGAGAGTGCAAGTGCGCGTGATTTCTCTTAAACCAAATTCCAAAACCTGAGCTCAGTAATCCGGGTTTGTTTTATATACAGTATTGGGAACGCCATCAGTTCCCGGGGCTCTATATGCTTGCATGCGCTTATCAATCATCTTTATATCCATAGTATCAAATGGCACTTTAAGTTTACCATCCGCCGGTTTGATCAGAGGCTCTACCTGGAGGTTATCATCATAAAAAAAGGATTTAATATGTGTCAGCCATGTCTTTTCAAGCAATGGAATTTAATTCATCCATCACCTGATGGGCCATACCTCTGCGGTAATGCACCCAGAATTTGCCACCATCACTGGTGTGTAGTAATTTGAACATGGTTTTCCAATTTACACTTTGCATGGAGTTCTTGTGCTGGCGAATCCAGTTTTTGTGCTAGGTCACGAGCAGAGTCAAGGCAGCTCTCTGTTCTGTATTCGCCAAGTTTGAATTTCTCTTTATAATGGCCCGATCTCTATGTGATTGTTTTTCCTGTCGAAGATCGCCACATCAAATGGCCCTCTTGTAGGGCGATTCCTAGGTGTGATAGTCTGGATGAAAACTCTAACATGGAGTTACGGGTTCCTGTATCTATACCAGAGAGGGAACCCCGACCCGCCCGACCCATGGGAGAAACCTGTCACGAATGTCCAAACCAGAGAAGAGCCTGTGGGAGCTTGGTGGGGTCGAGATATGGTCCCGAGAGTTACGGGGCCGAGTACAGCCCAGCGGAGAGAGTCACGCTCACAGGTGACAGCCGCCGTATGGCAGGAGTCTAGAGCTCCAGCCGCGGCAGCCCAGCGGGGAGAACCGCGCTCACAGGAGGCGGCTGCCACATAGCAGAAGACTCGAGCTCCAGCCACGGCAGCCCAGCTGGGAGAGCCGCGCTCACAGGAGACGGCCAGCGTATGTCAAAAGCCTCGAGCTCCAGCCGTGACAGTCCAGCTGGGAGAGCCGCGCTCACAGGAGGCGGCTGCATGGCAGGGGTCTCAGGCATCAGCCCCGGTAGACCAGCTGAAGGAGCTCGCTCGCGGGAAGCGGCCGCTGCCAAAGAGGTTGGAACACTGTGTTTGTCGGCAATCACACCGAACGTTCCAAGTACACAAAACATGCCTAATCAGTCCATAAAACAGATAAACAGTCAAGGAAAGAAACCTGCACACAATTCCTCTTACCTGGAACACTTGTCTGGACACGGCATAACCGTAGACTCCAACACAGCGACACAGGAGGAAGGGGGCGGGCTTGGAGGGGTATTTATCACGTTGGCAGTAAAAACACTCCTGATTGGCTGATACACACGGGGGTATATAAACCAGCGTCAAAAGATGAAAGGTGTGCTCATTCCTTGTTTCATTGCAGAACCAAACAGAGGTGGAGAGTGGAGCTGCAGGAAACTTATGGGCATACAAGGACTAAGAGGAGAAGAATAACCCGGAGTCCATACTTCATTCCCTGCGGATGTCCTGGAAATAGAAACCACAGAAAAGAGGAGAATTAAGAGAGAAGCCTCAAGATTATTTCTTTTTATTTCAACAACATTTTCTCTTGGTTGATGTAAGCCAAATAAATACCATTATTATTTTACTACACCGTCTGTCTGCCGTCTTGTCACAAATTCTGGTGGCAGCGGTGGGATCCGTAACACGCCATGGAAACAATCATTAAGGCCCTGGCAGATGGACAACAACAACTACAGCAATTGGTGCAAGTACATAGTCACCAAGCCCAGGCTGATCGTCAAGCATTACAGCAAGCCCTGCAATTACAGGCCGACACCCAGGATGCCCTACAGAAAGTTATGGAAGCGGTGGTGACACATAGAGGATCAACAGCAGCTCCTTCTAATGTGCTACAAAAATTCCAACAGGGAGATGACCCCGGATATTTTTTTTACAAATTTTGAGCGAGTTGCAAGGAACTCTCAGTGGCCAGCCGAGAAGTGGGGTCACTTCATAGCTCCCTTACTGACTGGGTCAATGCAAGGAGCTTACCAGGCTGCAAATCCGAATGGGGATACTTCCTATGCGGACATAAAGAAAACCATACTTGAAAGGATGGGAGTGGATGAGGAAGCTTACCGCCAAAAACTCAGAGAAACCAAACTACGAAACGGAGAGACCCCGAGGCAGTTATATTATCGGGTTCACGATTTGACTGACAAATGGTTAAAACCCGCCAACTGCACTACTCAAGAAATTGTGGAGAAGGTAAAACTAGAACAATTTATAGATGCCCTCCCAACTACCATGCAAAGGTGGGTAAGGCAACACCATCGGCCTACCCTTAAAGAAGCAATTGACATTGCCACGGCATTCCAAAAAGCAGGAGGGGTAAGAGTAATCCTGTTTGAAGGAACCAGGAATCCCCCTCCTAAACCTACAGGAACCATAGAGAGCAAAACACCAAGAGTGGAACCCATACAGGACTTTGCCCTAATACCAGCAGACAGCCACAATGTTTTGATTGCGGAGAGTGGGGGCATATTGCCCGGTTCTGCCCAAGAAAACAAAAGGTCGAACCAATAGAAATAGGTTGTACTCAAACCCGGGAGTTCCGAAGACGACGAGAGCCTTATATGGTCGAGGTCCGTGTCGATGGTGCTCCCAGACGAGGTCTACTCGACAGTGGGAGTGAACAGACGGCCATCCGACCAGAAGTAAGTGTGGCGGGCAACTGGGGGAACCGTGTTATTCCTATAAAATGTGTGCATGGGGATACCATAACTTACCCTTCCAAACAAGTCAATATAGAAGTAAATGGGGTGAATACACCTATGGAGGTAATTATAATGCCACACATACCAGCTCCAGTATTAATAGGGACAGATTTACCCAGCTTTAATGACTGTGTCACGGACTCGGATTAATTAAGGCCGGCCCCTTTCTCCCTCCCGGACATTAAGGAAGGAAGAGAGAGGGATCCCAAAAAGCCAAGGAGGGAAGTACGGGCAGAGAAGAGAAATTGGTTGAAGAAGTTTTGTGGACTGGTAGACTGGGTTCCAGAGGATAAAAGAGTATCCTTCAGGAGCGAAACCCTAACTGACCCTAGCTTAAGAAATATCAGAGAACAAGCTGGGAACGAGACCTACCCTACAAGTAACTACCCCAGATTCAAATGGGTAAAAGGACTACTATATAGAATTACCAAGCTACCAAAAGAGGCAGAACTGGAACAGTTATTGGTACCTACCAGCTTCCGACCATCCATAATTGAACTTGCTCATAATAATCAGGCAGGAGGACATATGGCATGTGAAAAGACCCAAAATAAGATTCTGAAAAGGTTTTACTGGCCAGGTATATATAGAGAGGTGGGAAAATACTGCAAAGAGTGCCCGGTATGTCAGAAGACCAGTTCAACGAAACCTCTTCGGGCACCTCTCAGACCGATGCCGTTAATCAGGGAACCTTTTTTTCGAATTGGATTCGATATGGTGGGCCCATTGGAACCCAGTAGCCATGGGTACCAATACCTTTTGGTAATAGTAGATTATGCCACAAGATATCCAGAAGCCTTCCCCCTGAGGGGAACAAGTGCCATACAAGTGTGCAACCAACTAGTACCTTTTTTTTTCCAGAGTGAGGATTCCATCCGAGATAGTGACTGACCAAGGAAGGAATTTCACATCAGGGATAATGCGAAGAGTCTGTCAGCAGCTTCAAATCAAACAAATATGCACCTCAATCTATCACCCCCAAACCGACGGGTTGGTAGAACGTTACAATAAGACAATCAAGCTGATGTTGAAAAGAGTAACAGCCCCCACAGGAAAGAACTGGGACAGAGCCGTTCCGTGGGTACTCATGGTGTTAAGAAACACCCCTCAGTCGTCGACAGGGTTTTCCCCATTTGAATTATTATTTGGACACCGGCCGAGAACTGTCTTAGACATCGCCAAAGAAGAATGGGAAGGAGAAGAGGAAGCCACCACCCTGACGGACTATGTAATAGAACTAAGGGATAAACTGTCTAATTTGAGAGAAATGGCTCTGGAAAACCTGGGCAGGTCACAAATGGCACAGGAAAAATATTATAATAAAAAGGCCAGAGTTCGCAGCTTTAAAGTAGGTGACAAAGTACTAGTGCTGCTACCCACAAGCCATAATAAGATGTTGGCAGAGTGGAGAGGACCTTATACAATAACAGCAGTTTTAGGTCCAGTCAATTATATGGTGGAGCAACCAGATCGTCGAGTGAAAACACAGAACTACCACATCAATCTACTTAGAGAATGGAAAGACCAGGAAATAAACGCCTCCATCATACAGGTGGCCTCTCTAGATGGGGGTGAACCAGCGTTCAGTGCGGTCCACTAGGGATCACAATTAACGACAGAAGAAAAAAAAGAACTGGAAACACAGCTTAAGCCATTAATGAATGTATTCTCATTTTTTCCAGGGAGAACATATCTGGTGGAACACAAAATCGATACAGAACCAGGACAAGTTGTAAAGATACGTCCATATCGCCTCCCAGAAGCTAAGAGGTCAGCCGTGCAAACAGAAGTAGAAGAAATGTTGAGGCTGGGGTAATAGAACCGTCGTGTAGCCATTGGTCATCACCAATTGTACTTGTACCAAAACCCGACAGAAGCATCTGATTTTGCATGGACTATAGGAAACTAAACTCAATATCAACATTCCAAGCTTACCCCATGCCTCGCATCGACGAGCTAATTGAACAGTTGGGTTCCGCTCGGTTCATCAGTACCATAGATTTGACCAAGGGGTATTGGAAAATCCCTTTAAGGACAGAGGATAAAATAAAAACAGCTTTTTCAACACCCTCCGGGCTCTAGCAATTTACAGTTCTACCATTTGGGTTTCACGGGGCCCCAGCAACATTTCAAGCATTGATGAACAGAATACTATCTCCACACAGTCATTACAGCTCAGCCTACTTAGATGACATCATAGTATACAGCCAATCATGGAAGGATCACTTAACACATCTAATGGAGGTGAGCAAGGCACTGGAATTAGCCGGCTTGAAGATAAATCCCAAGAAAACCCTGATAGGAGCCAACCAAACCAGGTTTCTCGGGTACATAGTAGGAAATGGAGTTATAAAACCCCAATTGGACAAAGTAGAGGCTATCATGAAACTACCCATGCCTAGCAACAGGAAACAAGTAAGAGCCTTTTTGGGGTTTATTGGCTATTACAGGAGGTTCATCCCTCTATTTTCGGAAATTGCCAGTCCATTGACAGAAACACTCAAAAAGTATATAAGGGAGATATTCTAAAAGATGACAAAGCGTTGGAAGCTTTTCAGACACTCAAAAGTATTATATCAAAACATCCAATTCTACGATGTCCAAACTTTCAAGAACCATTTATATTACAGACTGATGCCTCTGGCGTAGGATTAGGGGCAGTGGTCTCACAAGGGGATGCAACGGACTTAAGGCCAGTGGCTTTTATAAGCCGAAAATTGTTGCCACATGAATTGGGGTACTCTACCATAGAGAAAGAATGTTTGGCGATAAAATGGGCAGTTGAAAACCTTTGTTACTACCTAGCTGGCCGACGATTCACAGTGTACACCGATCACGCTCCTCTTCAGTGGCTGGCCAAACATAAGGATTCAAACCAAAGGGTATTACGATGGTTCCTCACGTTGCAAGAATATTGTTTCCAGACTGTGCACAAACCCTCTGCTTTTCAAGTGATGCCAGACTATCTGTCTAGATGTGTTGATCGACCCGAACGGATCGATTTCTCGGGGGGCGTATGTGATAGTCTGGATGAAAACTCTAACATGGAGTTACGGGTTCCTGTATCTATACCAGAGAGGGAACCCGACCCGCCCAACCCATGGGAGAAACCTGTCACGAATGTCCAAACCAGTGAAGAGCCCGTGGGAGCTTGGTGGGGTTGAGATATGGTCCCGAGAGTTACGGGGTTGAGTACAGCCCAGCAGAGAGAGCCGCGCTCACAGGAGACGGCCGCCGTATGGCAGGAGTCTAGAGCTCCAGTCGCGGCAGCCCAGCGGGGAGAGCCACACTCACAGGAGGCGGCCGCCACATGGCAGAAGACTTGAGCTCCAGCCGCGGCAGCCCAGCTGGGAGAGCCGCGCTCACAGGAGACGGCCGGTGTATGTCAAAAGCCTCGAGCTCCAGCCGCGACAGTCCAGCTGGGAGAGCCGCACTCACAGGAGGCGGCTGCATGGCAGGGGTCTCAGGCATCAGCTGCGGTAGACCAGCTGAAGGAGCCGCGCTCGTGGGAAGCGGCCGCCACCAAAGAGGTTGGAATGCGGTGTTTGTCGGCAATCACACCGAACGTTCCAAGTACACAAAACATGCCTAATCAGTCCATAAAATAGACAAACAGTCAAGGAAAGAAACCCACACACAATTCCTCTTACCTGGAACAATTGTCTGGACACGGCATAACCGTAGACTCCAACACAGCGACACAGGAGGAAGGGGGCGGGGCTTGGAGGGGTATTTATCACGTTGGCAGTAAAAACACTCCTGATTGGCTGATACACACGGGGGTATATAAACCAGCGTCAAAAGATGAAAGGTGTGCTCATTCCTTGTTTCATTGCAGAACCAAACAGAGGTGGAGAGCGGAGCTGCAGGAAATTTATGGGCATACGAGGACTAAGAGGAAAAGAATAACCCGGAGTCCATACTTCATTCCCTGCGGATGTCCTGGAAATAGAAACCACAGACAAGAGAAGAATTAAGAGAGAAGCCTCAAGATTATTTCTTTTTATTTCAACAACATTCTCTCTTGGTTGATGTAAGCCAAATAAATACCATTTTTATTTTACTACACCGTCTGTCTGCCTTCTTGTCACACTAGGCATTGTCCTGCACCGCAATTTCTCTTAGGCCAATAAGAGCGTCATGACTCTGTTCATATCCCAGCCATAATAGGTCAGCAAATTTGCCATCCATTCATAACCCACTAACACATGTGACTCTAATCTGTCCATGTTGGCATTGGACCATAAGAGTCTATTACCTTGATGGTTACACAAATTCCCTGGCACTCATTCTTTTTCCTGGGTTTACCAGTTCCCAGGTTGTGGGTCCAGCTCAATAAACTGTGGACACTGGGTGTGTTTAAAATATAAGAAATGACACTGCGTGGGCACCAGAGGCCATAACTTACATACACATAGTCCAGGCAGGATAAAGTTTTCCCGTTTGACCAAGTTGCCACAACGGGAGCACAACCTCTCCCTTTGGTGTTTAAACAGATTAAATCATGTGCTTCCAAACAGCTGCCGAGCTCATTGTTTTATGGGCTTTTATTTTGTTTTGTCCAGCTGTGTGTGGCTCATGAGCTATCTGTTCCCCATGGTGCATTTTGCAGTCGATGGTTTCATTTAGATCCCCGGCAACAATTACATGAAAGTCAGGGTGCAAATGAATGGTGCAAGATGGTGTCTATCTTTCTCCTCAGTGTTTGTGTAATCACCTTCCCAGGAGCATCATATATATTTATGATGAGTATTCTTGTATTCTCATATTCAGGGTTATATATTCTAGTGGACTGTATGTAGCTATATGCAATGCCTGTGAGGAAAGAAATTAGTGTGAATACCGATCTTTCACCAAAAGCTAGGCCTCCCTTTGGCCGCCCCCTCAAGCCACTTGTAACAGGCATGCACAAAACATTATAGCCATCAATAACAAAGCTATCTAATAACCAAGCCTCTTTTAACAAAAAACGTCACTTGACAGAAGCAATGATAGTCCAACCGGATTAGTCAAGAAAGTGTTAAAACCATGGCTGGTTTTAACCACGACACCCATTTAATGCTTTGGAGGATGGCCGTAGTAGCAGTTTATTTTATTTATTTATTTATTTATTTATAAAGCGCGCAAAGCCCAAAGGCAACTAGGCGCTGAACATAAGAAGATGGTTACAAGTTTATAATCTTTCACAGAGATGTCTTTCCCGTGCAAGAAACACCACGCTGAGCATAAGAAGATGGTTACAGGTTTACAATAATTCAAGGAGGTGTTTTCACCATACTAGATACAAATTCGTTACGCATTCACACTTTTTTACATTACATCATTACATCATATTTGTTTGCGCATTTGATCATATGCATGCTGACTTAGCAGCAGAAGGTGGCAACGGTTGGGATGGCTACATCTACTAAGTATTTGTCCTAGAGGCAGTGGGAGGGTCAGCCTAGATGCTGGGATCTAGTTCACAGCAATGTTTCTGGGATCCATTTATCAATGGCTCTGCAAGTATTTATCTTGGGCTTTGTCATCGAAGTCGTGGAAAGTAGACTGGACCTTTCATTTGTTGGATTAGATTTTAGTTTAATTGATTCGTTGCCAGGATGGTGGGTCGATCTTGGCTCCTCATTTCCTACGTACGTGGTCTGCTTCCTGCATACAGTGAGGTGAAAACCCATTTTTTGGAGTGCTGTATGGTAAGTGCTCAGTAGGGATGTTACCGCTGACGAGACAAATTCAATTAAAGCCCATATTCCTTTGACTGTCAATTTTGGGGTGTTCCAGATGCGCAATGTCTTCTCTTTGGATATTTCTAAGTTACAGGATGGTGTGGAGTAAATTCATGACAAAACCACGGTTCACAAAAGGGCTCTGTGCGCTGGGGTTCAGTTCTTCTATTTTCATCCATTTGCCTAATGGAAGAGTAGCCTAGGCATTGCATCTCGGGTGAGGCCTATCCTCTGGAGCTCCCATCTGTGTGTAGATATCCCAGTTAATTGCTAGATTTTCATGGATATCATACCTATGGGCCGTTTGGTGTGTGGCACTCTCCTTACAGATTGCCGTAGTTTGAAGCAGAGTATGCCAGTGCGTATTAAGCATGTTGTTCATGGGCAGGTAGTTAATTAATTCAACAGAGGGGTTTCGATGTATGTGGTTCAGACCCTCTTGTACCGCCAGAGCATTTGCTTCTAATGGTGTTTGGGTTACACCTGTCTTTGCAGTCGAAACGCATGGAAGTGTAGCGCATTTTGCAGACCCATTTGAACTGAGCGGATGTAATTCCAGGGTAGTTGTCTTTGCAGGTCTGTTAACTTGCAGCTATCTATCAAGAGGGCCACGCAGATGCACTTCTTTGAGTGAGCCATATTCTTGTCTGGAGCTAATCCTGGTCAAGCCTATTTTCGCGCTTGGTGCTTTGATTAATGATGTACAGGGCGTGTGAGCCTTTGCTGCACGCTGGGCATTGTTGGCTGGATTACTTAGTGAAATGCTGTTAATGTGTACAACTTCTGGTCGAATGTCAGGGACAGCTTCAATTGGGTTGTTTGAAGCCAGCTTTTAGTTGGTTGATGATGGAAGAGATTTCTTTGAGCTGTGATGCAGCTTCTTTTTGGCAAGCATTCTCTCTTTTAATCCACACTTGTGTCTTCTGGTTATTTTCCACGCCAAGTTCGCGTTGTCATTGTGTGTTGTCTTTGAATCCATATTATTGGCAATAGCGAACAACACGTTTTGCGAGGCAGTTGTAAAGAAATGTGCCAATGGTCACAAAATTGTCAGCCTCTTGGTTTGTTTGCATGGGCTGTGATACAAGATCAATGACAGATGGTATATTAAGTAAACCCGCAGCCACCTCAGTGTTAGGCAGCTCAAGTGCTACATCTGTTTGTGGTCTCACTATTGAGTTATGCGGCCCGCATATATAAGTGTGACTGTATCCTCGACTTTTCTCATGGCATATTTGAGCTCCAGCTGCTCTGCTGCCATGTTGGTGCAAAGCACGAAAAGTGCCTTCATTGAGGAAAGTACTGTATTCGGTATAGGTCGAGGGAGGGGATTTGCCTGTGGCGTGGAGAAACCAGATGAAGTAGTTTCACTGTCTGTGTCTTCCTCTAACTCTTCACTGAACAGCGATCTGTTCAAGATTGAATAAGAAAGTATTTGCTCTAAGTCGGTTGTATTCAACAGATGGGAGTCAGCGGAATCATTTATAAGCATTGATGAATTTGCAATTTTTCTTCATTGACCCAATGAATTCCTTCTGAAATCCATGCATAAATTGAGTAGGGAGTGGTTATTATCAATGCTGGGGGATAATGCCTGGTCTTCCTCCGCTAATCGGGTAGTCATTAGCTTTGCACCAGATATTGAATTGCTCTGTGTGAGTGTGCCCGTGCTCACGTCAGTAGAGTTCACTGGAGTCTCGGGGTGGAGCAACCCAATTAACAGCATCTAATGCTGTATTGGGTAATGGGGCCTCTGCCGGGGGGCTGCAGCTATGTTTCCCCACAAGTGTAATCGCATTACGCAAGGTGGGTTTCATTGCAGCGGGGGGAATCCCCTCTCACAAGCTGTTAAACTTTTCAACGATTTTACTCACCCAATCTTCAGGGGCTTGTGGGGGGTGGTAAGGGCGCAGGCCACCTCAGCCAATCCCGTTCAACCACGGTTCACCACTCCTCGTCCACACTCTGCACTGCGCTCCACGCGGTAAATGCAGTTATATGCTGGAAGTATGGCAGGCTCACAGCAGGCTCCTCCTTCCAGCAGCAGCAATTGTGAACAGACGTTCACCACGGTTCACCACTCCTCATCCTCTCTCTCATGCATTACTTTTGATTCATCCAATGGGAGGGGTAGCAATTTAGCAGGATCTAAAGTATTAGATTGTTGTATGACAATATTTGGGGGCAATAAGGTCAGCTCATATCTAGTCAACCTGGCATTTGTGAGGTGCTGTGTTTTTAGTTCTATTCAATAAAATATCAATTGCATGTGGCGCAGACAATGTAACTTGGTGTCCCAATATTATGGCTTGTTTCATAGAAATGGCTGCTTTTGCCACTGGGTCCAATGTGGAAGAAAAATATGCATACAGTCTGTTTTTACCCCCTTGTTGTTGAGTTAGTACAGATAACACACAGCCTTGATTTTCATGCAGAAACAACGTAAAGGTTTTAGTATAATCGGGGGTGCCCAACGCAGTTGAGTTACAGAATGCAGATTTTAGAACATCAAAATTCTCTTGTTGAACAGCAGGACACTTTATGTCCCAGTCCCGCTAAAAACGGTAACAACCATAGGGGTGTCACAGTATTGGTTTTATGGCGGTATGATAACTTTCTTGCCAAATGATGGTATATCATGGTTATCGCGGTATAGCAGGTGGAGTTAACTAATGTTAACAAATATTTTCTTGAAGGTCATAAATTGTCAGCATTTTGAAACTCGTCTCTGCACATTTTTAGCTGATCCTCCAGGAATCTATGGCGGCTGCAGATTTGGTCTTTCATGGCGCTCACTCGTTGATCGCCTTGAATGAAAGAGTGACTAGTGGAAGTGTTAAAATGCACATTTTGAGCAATGCGTTTCTGCTCAGTCACAGGTCATTGCTTTGAAAATCGGCCTCGACCTGCATTATTTTAGAATCACATGGCATAGGCATCATGACCCCTCGCTGCAATCAGTCATAAAAGTTTGTTTTGATAACGCTTTATCACATTAAAGGGAGAAAAGTCACTCATGTGAGGTCTGAAAGCCCATGTCATTGTGTTTCTTTTGTCAAAATGTCATAGCCAACACACACTCACCGAAAGGTTGCATATTGATCAAATCACTATAACTTGTTTAACATCTGCCTGGTGTATTATAAAGGTCTGATGTTGGAATCACCACTGACCATGTAATCCTAACAGGACAGCGTTCAGTGTTGATTTCTTTCTTGATTCTTGCAATACATGTTCATTTACCTTCTTAAAGATAGTGGCACAAAAACCTTTTGAAAATTACAAAGTTAAAATACATAACTGCACAAATATGGCCTAGACCACCACATCACCACAGCCCCATCATTACCATTTTCCCCAGGTCTGAGCGCATTAGGACCCTTGTCATGTGTGTTGAGACGGAGGAATGCTTTCATGGGTGGTGTCACAGATCGAGGATAGACCTGAGAAATATCTCACCCCCTTTGCTCTGGATACTTCAAATTGAATGTAGAATCTGTCCTGCCTGCTTGAGGTCAGTGCCATATGCAGAAGACAGGTGAATGATCAAGCGAAGCAACAACTCTAGTACCAATGTGTAAATCTAAACAGAGGACAGTGGGGGGGGGGGGTGGAGTTTATATACTAGCACAAAGCACTGATAGGCCCAGTGTTCATACAGTCTACAGAGCTAACGTATTCTGTGGACATGCGTCAGAAGGGCATCCAGTTTATTCCCCCCTTTGAATTCTGGGATGTGTAGTTCCCCATCTTTCGAATTGGTGGGAAAACTACAAATCGGCTGATCTTTAACCCGACTCTACTGATCACAGAGAAAGAGCGGTCACAGCATCAAAACTGCATTTACTAATGTGGCCTCATTTTTCCTATGCTCTTGTCTGCCAAACGCCACATCCCACAGTGCAAGATCTAGAATGCGAAGCACTTGCTTACTGCAGCCTTTCCAAATCAGATTGAAAAGCTCACTTAATAGCAGGCCCTAAAACGGTATACCGGTATAAACAACGTGACGGTTATTATAGTTCAATTAAGCTGTTCACAGTATTTATAATGGTATACCGTTATACCGTTACACCCCTAACAACCATACAGTGCAATCCATGCATTGCTGTAGGGTACCTGCAGCTATCAACAACTCATCAACATATTTAAGCAGTGTATTATTTGTAGATGGTGTGAACATGTCTATCTGTGTTTTCAGTGCTTGGGTGTAAATACTTGGGCTTTCAGTGTAACCTACGGAAGGTGTAGGGCCGCCCCTCCACATTGAAGGCAAATAAATATTGACTGTCTTCATGGATCGGAATGCTAAAAAAGCTTTTTTAAAGTCTATAACCGTGATATACTGAGCTGAAGGTGGTATCATGGTAAACTAGGAAGTCATGTCTGGTACCATTGGATACTGTGGTTCTACAATTTTATTTATCGCTCGGAGATCAATTATAAGTCTCCATTGTGCTGGAACACAGGGCTTCCCATCAATTCGTTTTTGTACAGAAAGAATTGGGCTGTTGCAGGGACTACCCACAATTTCTTTTAAAATCCCTTTAACTAGAAAATCCTGTAATTACAGACTCAATTCCTTCCAGCCCCTCCTTGGGTATTTTATACTGTGGAATTTGCGGTAATATGGCACCAGCCTTGACTCTTATTTTCACTGGATCAACTACCATACGTCTTTAGATCCTGTATCCCATATCACAGGGTCCATTCCCTTAAGTTCAGGTGGCAGGCAGTTCATTAGTAACAGTGACAAAACATTTTGAAAAGGACACAGCATTACATGTTAGGTATACCGCATCAGGCAAACAATAAATGTTAGCATGCAAATGTTTTAACAAATCCATTCCCCAACAGATTTAAAGCACATTTATCAGTGACAACAAGCTGTCCATGCAAGAAATAGGTCCTATGTTAAACTGTACAGGGTCAGATATTGGACCGGATTATTAGAGAATCCCACTGATGTGTTTACTTTCCCTAGAGGGCAATGTGGGGCACTCATGTGTGGGAAATTGATGTATTAGACACACCTGTATCAAGGAGGAATGTTGCATGTTTGCCTTGCACTGTAGCTGTTACAAATGGCCCTTTTGAATCTACAGGAAAACGTATGCACCCTATACCCTCTCCAGTGCAGCTCTATGCTCTGTTATTCAAAGTACTGTAATCATCCTCATAATAATCCCTAGCTGAATATTGCTGACCTTTCCTAGGGTCAAAATAATTATGCTGCTGCTCATTATTCTCTTCTAATGTCCCTGTATTTGCTACTATGCTGTACCCAGACTCAGTTCTTAAAAAGGTTCCCCTTGTCATCCCCCGCCCATAAGAACATCTGTGCCCTCTCCGGCGCAAAGGACACGCCCTTATACAGTGATCTTCTGCCTTACAAAAATGACATCCATTGTCTATCACACCTGCTCCCATATTTGGCAGGGCAATACCACATCTTCCTCCTCTATAAATAAATGTTCCCCTTGGTATGCGCCTCTTTCCGGAACAGCCTCTTGCATTAGCGCCCTTGCTTTTAATTCCTTTATTTTCTTGTCTTTCTCTCCTTTATCTTTAGCTAATATCTAGCCGTAGTCAAAATCTGGGTAGCAGTTTCAGTTGGCCATGTAGACACAAGGTTTGTATATCGTGTTTTAAATAAGGCAACAATCCTTCTACAAAATGTGAACAAAAGGCTTACTGTCCCGCTGGCATAGCCATGTCCATTCCGCTAAATGAAGTAAAAGCTTCTTCTTTTCTTGCAAAATATTTTTCAACTGACTCCCCTTCTTCCTGCCTGCAAGCAGTCAATTTATTCCAATGAATTTGCTTGCGGGGAACTACTTGCTTGATACGTGTTATCAATAATGCTGGAAGAGCTATTATTTATTTTGCCCAGTCTTCCTCTTTTTCATATTGCCTCAATCACCTCTTCCCACTGTATGACAGGATCTAAACCATCCTGCATTCTGCATTGGTGCCATATATCTGCTGGTAGAATGCATGAAAACAACTGATCTATAGCTCCCAATGTGAGCGGACCTGTTTTAAGCACTCGGCCTGTCTGGGTGTACCACTTTTCTGGATTTTGTCTAATATCTGGATGATCTTTAGTAAAGGACAGTAATTCCATACAGTTCTAAGGGACATGAACTTTGAATCAAGTTTATTCCTTGACTGCTTGTTCTATGTCCTCATCATCATCTGGCAGGGGATATACTTCATCCCTAGCGTTCATCTTTTTATGAAATTCCCACATTTGTTTGCACAGCCTCTGTACTATTGCAAATGCAAGCGTATCTCGTTCCTGGAGCACATATACATTAGCTTGCTCCACTCCTTCTACCACATTTTTAATCCATGCTCCGACTACCTTTTCTGTAGTTTCCATATCGTGGGTTGTAATGCTGCTAGTACGAGGTGACGAAGAGACCACCTTGTCTCTAGGTACTTGATAGGGACTTCGGGGAGGTCTTTTAACCATTAAACATTCTAACAATGGATCTATCTCATCCTCTAAAGTCACTTTTGATTCGGGTGCTGAGGATGAGGGGTAAGACTTGGCTGCATGTTATGTTATAGTTTATTTGTATAGCGCTTTGTGTACCATTGGTATGATCTCAAAGCGCTGTGGGTTGAACGCACTCGGGGACCATGGTCCATATCAGTTGAAGGAGTAGTGTGCATATAGTGTCTGGGTGCTTTTGAAATGTGAGCCGCCAGGGTGGTTTTTGTGGGTTGGCTGCATTCTTGCACTACTTGTGGTGCAGTGAATGTGAGAGATCAGTGTAAGGTGCACAGAACGGGGGTGGTCTCAGAGTCTGCATTCTCGCTGCCGTGAAGCATATGTAGGAGATTATGTGTGCAGCTAGTCTGATTTATTTGTGGGGTATAGCTGCATTCTACTAGGCTGTTGAGGTGTTTTATGAGCGATATTTATATGCGTGCAGCTAGGCCGAATTGGTCGAGGGGTGTAGCTGCATTCTAAAGTTTGTTGATGTAAAAGAGGAGAGTGAGCATAGTGGTATGAAAGCATATCTGAGGTTATCGGCTCTTGGCCGCTGCGGGTATGCTGATTTATTTTGGACAGGCAGACATTTTCGGGACTCTCAGTGGTTTGATTTGTAGGGCCCAGTTCCTAGGTCCCTGTAGGTATTTTCAATCAGGTAGCTGGATTCTTCTTGCAATATTCTGCAGTGATGTTTCGTTTCAGGTTAGTGTTGATTTTCGAGGGACAATGATCGTAAGGGGAGGGCTATATGGACACAGCCAGTCCTTTCAGGGACGCTCTGGGGTTGGTCATGGGGGTCCCATTTTCTGGGTCATGGTAAGGATTTTGGGTTGTGTTGTTGGGTGCTTATTGGGATATTCAGCTGGGATGTTATGATTTCAGAGGACAATGGCCATAAGGGAATGGGAATATGTCCAATGGGTGGACCTTTCATGGATTTGGGAAAAGCCATGTTTTAACCACTTTTCGGAAGGCCATGTAGTCCTGTTTGTGCCAAATTTGGCGGGTACCGAATTCCATAGAGTTGGTGCAAGGGTATAGTAGGCTGACCCTCCACTCCAAGTCTGACAGAGTTGGAGGCTGGGATCATAAGTAGGAGGGACGTGCGTGACCTTAGCCTTTTTTTGACGGTAGCGCATAGTCTTCCCTTCCACCTCTGTGCACTGCTCGGTGGGTGTTGCACATGATTTTAAAGGTGGCCCTTCGTCCAATAGATAGCAGTGGATCGTCCAATAGGTAGCAGTGGAGGGTGCAGAGAGCAGGGGTGATGTGGTCCCTTGTTCCCAGTGCAAGGAGGAGTTTAGCTGCTGCATTTTGGACTCTTTGGAGTTTGTTAATTTAGTATGCCGGAGCACCCAGGTACATGGAGTTTGCATAGTCCAGTCTGGACATGACGATTGACATAATAAAAGTCAATCTGTTGGAGAAGGAGAGATAAGGGTAAATTTGTCTTAGAAGCCTGAGGTGGTAGTGACAGGATTTGGATGAATTGTTGATCTGGTGGGACGGGGTTAGGTCTGAGTCCAAAATGCAGCCAAGGTTTTTGACTGTTTTGGAGGTGACGGGGGATGGGGGTTGCCAAGGGAGAGAGGTTGTGGGAGTGGTTGTGGGAGTTGGGCTGTGTTGCTGTGCTTCCATACCATGAGCCCTGTTTTCCGTGGGTTCAGGAGGAGGTGGTTTGCAGACATCCATAGGTCAATGTCATTGAAGCAAGCTGCTAGGTCAGGGGCGGGGGGGGGTAGGGGTCGTATTGTGGATTCCCAGGTTGATTTGGGTGTTGTCAGCATAATTGTAGCAGGTGAGGTTGTGTGAGCAGATTATCGCTGGTAGTGGGCTCATGTAGAGGTTGAAAAGGAGCGAAGAGAGGCAAGACCCTGGGGGTACTCTGGTGTTCACTGGTCGAGCTGATGCGGTAAAAGGGGGGAGGATAGTGATTTGTTTCATGTTGTTAAGGAATGAGGCAATCCAGCTAAGTGCCAGGTCTCTGATTCCAAGTGAGTGGAGTCTGTCGAGGAGGATCGAGTGGTTGATGGTGTCAAAAACAGCTGAGAGATCAAGGAGAACCAGAGCAGTGCATCCTTCAGAGTCTGCCGTGACCTTGAGGTCGTCCCAGATAGAGATCAGTGTGGATTCAGATCCATGGCAACGCCGAAAGCCAGGCTGTGCAGGGTCTAGCAAGGTTGAGTTGAGAGTAGGCAGAGCGATCAATGAGTTTCACCAGGAATCTCGTGTTGGAGATGGGTCTGTAATTGGATGTTTGGGAGGGGTCAATGTCTGGCTTTTTCAGGAGGGGTTTGACATGTGCTGTCCTGAAGGGGTCTGGGAAGGAGCCAGAGGTGAAGGAGTGATTGAGTATGGACCTGGCCAGTTCTCCTCCACAGGTGGAGGAGAGGATTTCTTTGAGGAGGGTGGTGGGCAGGGGTAATAGGGGGACCCAGAGGTTCTGCTGCTGGACAGTAGTTTATGGAATTCTTTGCTCGAGATCGGTTTGAAGGAGTTGAAGGTCGGTGTTGTTGGGGTGTGGTCTCAAGTGCCGGGGGTATGGCAGGGGGTGAGGATGGTGAGTATGGCATTAAGAACGGCCATCCTGTCTAGTGCTGTTCTGTAGAAGTGATGGGAGAGTGAGTCGCACAGCGCTTGCGTCGGGGTGGTTTGGGCAGTGGTGCAACTTGGTTTCACAAATTCCGAAATTATCCTGTGGAGCTATTTACTGCTGTTGCGGCAGCTCAGTATTCTATCATTATAGTATTTTATTTGGGGCTTTTGTCGGATCTTGCCTTTGTAGTTACGGTGGTGGTGGGAAAACATGGATTTTTTTTTTTTAATGTTCGCCATCTGCGTCGAGGGAGCGGTATGGGTTTTGATGTTCATCAGGTGGGGTTAGAACCATCTGGGAATTTGTCATTTGCGGTTTGTGTGGGCAGGGCGTGAGGGTGTTAGGGGAGGAGTGCTTTGTAGAGCCATGAGTCAAAAGATTTGATAGGTAGAGGTCTATCCGAGGTTGGGAGTGAGCGTTGCAAGGCTTCGGCTAAATCAGGTAGTACCTTGACCCCGTTCTAGCATTTGTGGTCATTGGGGGAGACCGGAGGGACTGTAGCGGGGGGAGGGGTGGTCATAGTGCAGATATAAAACAGTAGGGCTGAGTGATCTGTCCATATGAGCGGTTTAGGGCACTGAGATAAAGTCAGAGGAGCTGAAGATTGCGTCAAGGGTGTGGCCTCCCGTGAGGGCAGGGCCCATGGCATGCCTTGAGAGGTTGAGTGCCTCTAGGCTTTCAAGCAAGGGTTGGGTCATGAGGTTGTTGGAATATTGAACCAGATATTGAAGTCCCCCAGTAGGGTGAGAGAAGGATGGTTGAGCAGAATACTAGCTAGTGAGTCACTGAGATTGTTTGAAAAACGTTTGTCATATCCTGGTGGCCTGTAGATGAGAAGGAAAGTGTGAGGGATGGTGGGTAACAGCAACAGTCTGACCAGTAGGGATTCGCAGTTAGTTGTGCACGGCTGGGTTTCAGTGAGTGAGATGGATATGTAGGCCTTGTGAAGGATGGCTATTCCCCCACCTTTGGTGGTTCTGTTGTGGGTAATGAGAGTGTAGTTGGGAGGGAAGGCTTTGTGTGCGATTGGTTTGAAGTCATCCTTAAACCATGTTTCAGTGATGAAGATGATATTGGGGTTATCAGAGGATAGTAGGTCAAAGATAATGTGTTGGTTTCTGGCCACGGAGTGAGCTTTGAATAAGAGGCAGGTGACCCAAGCTAGGTGGTAGGAGAGAGTGGAACAGTCTGAATAGGCTGGGAGGATGTTGAGGGGCAGTGATGTTTGGTTGGAGCGAGAACAGAGAGCGTGCAGTTGCAGGTTTGTGTGTGATGGTGGTAGGTGCGAGGATGTGGGGGTGGTGGGCAGAGGTTGCTGATGGTGTGGTTTGTGGGTGCTGGCAGGCTGGTGGATGAGCTGCAGAACTGGAGGTAAATGTAGGTGTGGAGGTTGTAGGAGAGAGGTTGTGTGCGAAGAGGGACAATCTGGGAGTTGCTGTTGGGGAGTTCCTGGTAGCTGGGCAATGGGTGGTTGGGAAGGAGGACTGATGTAGGCGGGGGAGGCAAATAGAGTTGCAGTGGTTCACCGGTCATTTTTCATGTATTTAGAGCGTTTGGGTGCTGGGGGTGTGTGAGAGAGTGGAAGGGAGTGGAAGGGAGAGGGGGGAGAGACAATAGTTTTGGAGAGAGCAAGGAAAGGGGCTGAGGGGAATCTCTTGCGATGGCATGCAAGGTGATGCTGGGATGTTTGTGCGTGTCTGTGGGGGATGGTTTGGCTGAGGGGAGATAGAGGGGTTGGGTGGTGTAAGCGAGTGGGCCTAGTGATGGGAGGTGACGAAATTGAGAGGTGAGGCAGGTTGCAGTCAGAGGGTGACTGTGTTGGCGGGATGGTGGGGTTAGTGGGGTGACAAGGACCTCTCCCTGTAAGAATGATTGGTGTCGGAAGGGTAGTGGGGGGGATCTGTGGGGATCTGGCTGAGGTGTGGTGGGATGAAGGCATTGGCTGTGATCTATAGGGTGAGATTTTAGGTGAATCAGGTAATGAAACAGTGGTGGCAGGGGGGTTGTATAAGGAGCGCCGGTGTGCTCATCTGGCTGCGGAGTTGGATGTGTGGCAGAGTGGGGCTCTTGCTGATGGGGGCAGGGATGAAGGCAGCGGATCTGCAAAGGCTGAGGAGTTGGGGTGGGGTTTACTGGGGCAGGTGCAGGAGTTGTCATGGTGGTTTAGGGCTTGTGGATGGAGCGCCAGTGTTCACCTCTGGCTTGGGAGTTTGAGGTAGCGCAGTGAGTGGCAGGGTTTGGTTGACAGATGTTTTCTGCAAGTGCAGCTGTTTTTGTTTGGTTGGAATTCTTGGTAGTGGTGGTGATGTAGAGCATTGTTGTGCGGTCTTTTTGGGTGGTTGGAGGAAGGGAGTGGTGTGTTCAGGGGTAATTTCGGTGGTGATGGTGCAGTAGAGAGTGCAACAACGCCTAGACTTGAGATGCTTAGACAATGGGGCAGTAGTGAATGGAGAAGTACCTAGCTTTGTGATGCTTTGAATTGGGGTACAACAGCAAACTCAGATGTGCCCTGTGGGTTGTGACACCTGTACGTCGGGCAAACACCTAAGAAGAGTAGTAAATTAATGGCACCTAGATTTGTAATACCTGGGCAGATAGGAAAAATACCCAAAGATGGGGCACAGTATAAAATATAACAACACCTAGCTTTGTGACATCTGGACAGAGGGGAGAACACACAAGGTGGTGACACAGTAATGCCACAGTACCTAGAGTTCAGATACCTGGACAGTAGGAAAATGCCTGAAATTGAGTACAACAACTAGCTCTGAGCAAATGCTTTCAGTGGCTCGCTGGTTGTGCCCGGCCAACTGGGGAAGTCTTGGGGTTTGGGGAGAATGGCACAGAAAGGGGAGCACATCTAGACTAGAGATATCTTTATAGTGGGAGAAAGGCCTGGGTTTCTACAGTGCAATACAATAGGCAAATAAGGGAGAACGCGCCTAGATTTGAGATTCCTGAATAGTAGAATTCGTGAATAAACCCCCTTTATCCTCATTGTATGTTCACGATGTCCCTCATCCCAATCTTTTTTCAGTTCTTTCTGATCATATGCGTGCGCTTTCTCTTTTTCAGTGTGTGACTTACGTTTCTTAATCTGTGCTCCTCTCATGGTTTTTTGTCTCGAAAAATCTTCCCATTGCTTGAATTTTTCCCATTGCAGGGGTCTGATAACCTGATCACCCTTAGAGGCTAGTACCTCCCTCTTAAATATCCCATCTTTTCCAGATCAAAAGATCCATGTACTGGGAATTGCAGGTCAGGGTTGCCGGCAGTGTATTTATGCAATTTTTTCAGAAATATCACTACGCCCAAGCCTTTTTTAATCATTAATTACCAGCCTGGCGCTCCTTCCAGTGGCGTTGAAACATTTTTCTAACTCCTGTTGCCTCTTACAACATTTTAATCCCATTTTTATTTTTTACTAACTTTGTCTAGTTACTTTGTCTACTTACTTTGTGATCACAAAGTTGTGTTGATAATGTCTCACTTAAATGCAGTGTGTCCACAATCAATACAATCTACAAGCTCATTTCATGATTCATCCATGCCACAGTTTCTAATTTTATATATACCAAGTGTATATTCTTATAATTCATTACCAATATGCTTCCTATAGAAACATTACATTACATATCCAAGTGTGTTTCCCTATGTCTCATTAACAGTATGCTTTCACAGGGAACACATCACTACATATCCAAGTGTATTTCTCTATAGATCATTTAAAAGTATGCTTCCTATAGGAAATACATTGAATTCTTAAAATATCAGATCATACAATATTATTGTGAAACGGTCTCACCCCTTTTTCTGCAGTCTTCTGTTCCAGTGCTTCACCAGGAATGTAAATCCTCTTTTCACACAGATAGGGGCTCCTCAGTTGCAGGGATCAATGTGTCAAACATGTCAGCTGGTGAGAGAAAGTGTGGCTCTAGGAAAGCTTCTTCTCCTGATAACAGCAGTGTGCTCCACCCCAACTCCCGCCTTTGCCTGCTATCTGACCGTGGTAACTTAGTCCAACTTGATCTTTCTGCAATGAAGTCCCATCTGGGGCGCCAATCATAAAATATTAAAATAATAATAATAACTCTATTTTCCTTTCAGTCTAGTAAATAATGGAGCACCAGGACAGAGTATTAGTTTCAAAAATGCTCAGCAAGTGAGAGTAGTTTATTAACAGCTGCAGCTATTTACTATACCATTATCATCAAATGCTTTATTCAGCAGAAACTCCATAGAAATCACAGCAATAAAAACATACAAGAATAGACAATGTTAAAACACAATCAGATTTCATTACAGAGCTAAACGAGTACATATAATAAAGTGCAGGGTGCATAGTAAAAAAGAATGCATTAAGTCGATTCTCTGTATGTGGTCCAGAAGGGAGATTATACTCACAGCCCTTCTGTCTCTTATTAAGAACAATGAATAATGTCTAGGTCACTTAATCACATAGCTGTCCTTATTTCACATTTAGATGTGCCCAAAGTTAATTTTCCACTGTTGTTTCGCTCATCCATTGTCCTCCTAGAAGCCAAACTTTATGAACATATTGGACAACACAAATTACAATGTGTGAGTTTGAGGTTCCTTTGCATAATATGCCACAATCAAAGCCGTGAACACCAACCTGCGTGGCGTTCGGATGGAGTTGTGAACGCTAGCTTGCCCACTCCTGGACCGATCTCTAAACACTAGCCTGCGCCGCGACCAGATAAAAGTGTGAATGTTGGCATGATCACACCAGTATGGAGCCGCAATCATTGGCCTGCGCCGCGCCTAGATGGGAATGCGAGGGCCAACAAGTGCCACTCTCCCCAGAACCGCGAGTACTAGCATTGGTAAAGGTCAGGTAACCCACTAACCAATAAGCTCAAACTCCCCATATTTATCTCACTCAAAAACTCACACAACCATCTCTCGCACAACAAACCGCACGCACTTCACAACACTGCAACAACACATAAACCGGAACAACAGCACACGTGGACTGACTCCAATCCGATACCTGCACCAAAGCTCAGCACCCGGTGTATACTGAGTTGAAGCTGCCAACAGCACACCACTTCTCTCACTATCCTACTCCCTTCTTCAACCTACTAACCCATCTCACCTTTATCGTTTGCAGATCCGCCTGAGCGCCTGGGGACCAATTCCGTTGGTGACTGTGCGCGGTACAAATACCTTTAACATTTAACATAATTCTAATGCCTCAGCTATAGAACGAACTCCTGCATCCCTGAGCAGGTGGTGTAAAAATCGTACTCTGTGGTTCTGAGACTGCACATAAGAACAGAAAATGAACTACTGTCTCATCTCCCAAACCACATGCAGGACAGACCTTAAAACCTCCCCCGGCCCAGCGGCAATGTCCCAAATTGCATTCTTGCAAAGAACGATCTTGTGAATGGGGGCAACAGGTAGTTAAGATAACGTTCTAAACCAAATTCTGATTTAAGACTAAGATACATCGGACCACGGTACAGTCGGCCTGCATTTTCAATCATCTTTTTTCTTGTGATGACTATAGCTACTCTCTTAATCCTCATGTGGGCCCCCTTGCCTATACTGTGTGGTTCGTCCCACAGTCTGGCCTCATTCAGTTCGAGCAAACTTTTTTTCACATGAGCAACACAAGCGATACTGTTGCCACCTTCAAGGTATAATGGATGTTTCATGGCATCTTGATACTTCCCTAGTGCCTTTGAGCTCCAAAGCCTTACCCAAAACCGAATTGGGGAAAGGGAGGCCTGGTTGGCTATGGGGCACACATCAAGTTCCAGATGTATGAAAGCGTTGGAGGTACAACAGGGCAGCTGTAACAGTGGTTTCATAAATGTATTTTCCTCCCTGGTGAGAATAGTAATATTTGAATTGCCCATAACTTTGAGCCATAGAGACTGGCAGCAATGGCCTATTTTCCATTGAGCTCTACGGCCAGGTAAACTGCCCCTCTCCTGTGTATCTTATAAAGGATAGTGTTGCTCCACCATATTTTCCTAGAATGGTGCGTGCCTTCGCTACTTGGCTGGTCCAATGAACATCTTCGTCAAACCTGATACCCAAATAGTCATAACATTTGACTTATTCTAAAGGACAGTCTTCCACTTCGCTATTTAGTCTACATTGTTTTGAAAATGTTGGCTTAATCACCATAACTTTCATTTTACCAACATTTATATTTAAGTTAAGTTCACCATATTGCTTCACAAAAGTTGCCCAGTAGTTTTTCAGCCTATTTAGTGTTGTAGATAACAGGACTGCATCATCTGCATAAAAGAAAGCGGGGAATCTCTCCAGCCCCATCTTGATGGAATCCATATTATTTGCTCTCAGGGCTGCTATTATTTCCTCCATATTTATGCAGAAAAGTAAGGGTGCAAGGATGCGGCCCTATCTCACACTCCTATGTACAGGAAAGTGCCATATCTTACCACGACCCGATTGTTGCTGTATTGCTCCTGGATCACAGCAATCAGATGAGAGGGGGCTTTTCTTTTTTGGAGGACCAACCTCAATTTGTCTCAAGGGACGTATCAAAAGCGGTCCTCAGGTCCTTACAAATTGCATACAGTTTCATATTCTTTAGCACAATGTACTTCTCAATTAACAAAAATTATCTAAAACTTTGGTCACCCATGCTTTTATGCTTATGAAAGCCAGCCTGTAGATCACTAATTATATTGTTCTCATCAGCTCACGTCTGGAGGTGGGTCCAAATGATCTTTGTGAATATCTTCTCAGCAGAGTCCAGGAGCAAAATGGGTCTGTAGTTTTCTGGCAAGTCGCTGCCCTCCTTCTTGTAAATTGGGCCTATGACTGCTTCTTGCCAAGTGGAAATGCAGTATTCAATTTGATTAGTGTGTTAAAAGGTTTACACAACACTGGGCCCCAAAATGACAAACTCATCCTTGTACACATCTGGTGGCACACAGTCTGTGCCTGATGCTTTACCACTCTTTTGGGAGGCTATAGCTTTTTAACTTCTGACAGGGTGAGATTAAATGCATCATTCAGTAGTTGCTCTTGTGGGCTAATAGTGACCGGCATAGTTCTGTTAGTGCGCCCCCTCAGGGTTACAGTAAAGGTTAGAAAAATTCTGCTCCCATGCTCCTGCAGAGGTGCAACATTGCAGTGGTCTATCCCCATTATCTTCCTCCCCTAGAATCAGTTTCCAAAAGGCTCCCGAGTCACCCACTCTGTGTGTTCTGCTAAGTAGTTTTCATCTCGCAGTAGCATAAACCTGCCTTCTTCGTGCAACTATTTTCTTGTAGCATTGTCTCTGAGATCGAAGAAGGGCCCTGTCAACACATATTCCTGACGATAAAGTTGCCGTTATCTGACATTTGTCTTGACGGCATTCTTGATCATACCATTTGGCTTTGTTTATTACATTTTTATTAATCTCTTGCACCTTGTTAGTTAGATGTGGGAAAATATTATCAACAAGGCAGCCGTATTCTATAAGTACCTCCTCTTCAGCAACATCTTCACTACATATTATTGAGATGTTGCTCATAATGGCGTTATATATTAAGGATTTTGTATCTTGGTTCATAATCCTGGCCCACTTTATTGTTTTGCGGGTGTGCCCCTTTACTACTGGGGGCATCACCCTTGCTTTCACTGGGGCACACTGTGAAGGATAGTTATTCATTCTAAAATGTACGCACAGAGGCTTGTGATCGCTGCCTGATTTATTTAAGACCTCAAAATGACATACCATCTTCAAATCCTTTGCAGATACTAAAATATGATATATTAGAGTGCTGCCAGTAGGGCCAGAAAAGGTCGGGTTAGCTGGTTGGTCCTTCTTAAAGTGGCCATTGCAGGCCCTTAGAACCAGGTTGTTCATAGTGCAGATCGTGTCAATCGCTTGCATGTGTACACATCTTGGTTTCGGAGGCTATATGGGTGGAACATCCCAGACACTGTCCTGATGTTCCCACAATCCATCTAACTCTGGAATGGGTCCCAGCTGCAAATTGAAGTCACCTGCCTCTAGTACAAAGGTCCCTAGTTGGTCAGCCCGCTCATTGTGGATTACCAGGTCATGTAGTCTCCTTACAGTGTCTAGCCCTGGTTTAAATGTTGGCTTGTTATATATTTTGAATAGAAGGATACAATTTGCCCCAGGTGTCTGCACAACCAAACGTTGCAAATCTGGGGTGCCAGTGACTTTGTCCATTATTACCCAGTTTAAAAACATATCTAACCAGACAGTTAGCCCAATGCTCAGCCTTCCTTTAGGCCCTTTTGTTGCCAAGATATCGAAAGAGCGATACCCTTGAAGGGAATATAGTTCAGTTGCCCAGGTTTCCTGAAATAAAATAAAATAAAATGGAAACACCCAATAAATTCAGTCCATTCTGAGTCATCTAAATGCTTTGCGATACCCGCAATGTTCCATGAGAGGATTTTGCAAGCAAAAGTCAGTTGTTGGGCAGATGTTTCTCGGCCCGCAATCAGTCAACTGCTTCTATAATATAATATAATTATTCTTTTATAACATGCTTAATACCAGCCAGTGGTTTCTAAGTGCAGAATCGGGATTCGAACCTGTGTTGCTCTGCTTTGCCTTGTTTCCTAGACAAACGTGTTGCCCCTGAGCTATCCTTCCTCACCAATAATCAGCGCCCGATCTCTGTAAAGAGTGCCTTTCTCACTGTTCTCAGTCACCTCTGATGTTAGCTGGGGGGAATGTACGCTGTGCTATATGAAATTCACCAGGGATTGGACTTTTCCCATTTAGCACTATACAATACTCCGTTCCTCCGGGGCATGAGGACTGAGCCTGATTGTAGAGCATAACTGGGGGTATGCATGGAAATCAGTGGGCAATAGACCATTCACCAATTCCCAAGATTGTAAAAAGACTTGGATAGAATCCTAAGGCCTGCTTTTCACATGGACTCGATTACACATTACAATATCAGATCTGATCATTGATACACAACCCTTCACATATCTTATCCCGTTGGTACATTTATTCTAGAGCGGGTCTTGGTCTTCATAGGAGTCCTGGTCCACCCATGTGACATTGAACTTTGTAAAATGTGTGTAGTGACTGTAACGCTGGAAATGCATTGGAGGGACAGGGCCTCCCTGTCCTTGTCCTGTACTCATTTTTCATGTGAGTTCTGTGTTTTTTTCTGCATAGGCGTCCACGCAGGACTCCTGAAAGTGCAGCTCTTCCACTGTTTGGTTTAGTGAACAGACCCTTGGGCTACCCTTATGGCACCCATGGCTGTGGGTACAACCCTGTGCCCCTAGTGTATGATTTTGGGCACCTGTGTGTGGCCCACGGAGCAGGGGGAAGGATGAAATTAACAAGCAGGGGAAAGCAGGGTAGTGGGTGAAATAAACGAGCAGGGAAAAGGAGGAAAAAGACGAGCAGTATAAAGCAGGGGAATGGATGAAAAAAAAACTAGCAGGGGAACCATGAAACAAAAATGAGCAGGGTTAAAGCAGGGGAGTGGATGGGAAAAAACGAGCAGGGCAAAGCAGGGAAGTGGATGAAAAAAAACAAGCAGGGTAAAGCAGTGGAAAGAATGAAAAAAGAGCAAGGGAAAGCAGGAGAAAAGATTAAAAAAAAACAAGCAGGGGAAAGCAGGGAAAAAGATAGAAAAACAAGCAGGAGAAAGCAGGGGAGTGAATAAAAAAAACAAGCAGGGGAAAGCAGGAGAAATGATGAAAATAACAGCAGGGGAAAGGAAAGGATTACAAAAAGCAGGGGAAAGGATGAAAAAACAAGCAAGAGAAAGTAGGGGAGTGGATGAAAAAACAAGCACGGAAAAGGATGAAAAAGATGAGATGGGGAATGGATGAAAAAAAACTAGCAGGGGAACAATGAAAAAAAAAGCAGGGGAAGCAGGGGAGTGGATGAAAAACAAATGAGCAGGGGTAAGCAGGGGAAGGATACAACAAGCAGGGGAAAGGATGAAAAAAACAAGCAGAGGAAAGCAGGGGAGTGGATGAAAATAATAAGCAGGGAAAAGGATGAAAAAGATGAGCAGTGGAAAGCCGTGGAATGGATGAAAAAAAATTAGCAGGGGAAATGCAGCGGAGTGGATGAAAAAAAACAAGCAGGGGAAAGCAGTGGAAAGGAAGGAAAAAAGAGCAGGGGAAAGGATGAAAAAACAAGCAGGGGAAAGCAGGGGAAAGGATGAAAAAAACGAGCAGGGGATGGATGAAATAATCAAGCAGGAGAAAGCAGGGGAACGATAAAAAAAGACAAGGAGGGGCAAGCAGGGGAGTGGATGAAAAAAACGAGCAGGGGAAAGCATTGGAAAGGATGTAAAAAAGAGCTGGGGAAAGGATGAAAAAACGAGCAGGGGAAAGCATGGGAAACGATGAAAAAAACTAGCAGAGGAAACAGGGGAGCGGATGAAAAAAACGAGCAGGGAAAAGGATGAAAAAGACAAGCAGGGAAAGCAGGTGAATGGATGTAAAAAAACTAGCAGGGGAACGATGAAACAAAATCGAGCAGGGGAGTGGATAAAAAAAACAAGCAGGGGAAAGCAGTGGAAAGGATGAAAAAAACAAGCAGGGCAGGGGAGTGGATGAAAAAAACAAGCAGGGAAAGCAGGGGAGTGGATGAAAAAAAACAAGCAGGCGAAAGCAGGGGAAATTATGAAAAAGACGAGCAGGGGAAAGGATGAAAAAGACAAGCAGTGGAAAGCAGGGGAATGGATAAAAAAACGAGCAGGGGAAAGCAGTGGAAAGGATGAAAAAAAGAGCAAGGGAAAGCAGATAAAGGATGAAAAAAATTAGCAGCGTAGTGGATGAAAAAACCAAGCTGGGGAAGCAGGGCAGTGGATGAAAGAAAAACGAGCAGGGGCAAGCGGGGGACAGGATGAAAAAAATGAGCAGGGGAATGGTGGATGAAAAAAAACGAGCAGGGGCAAGCGGGGGACAGGATGAAAAAAATGAGCAGGGGAATGGATGACAAAAAACAAGCATGGGAAAGCAGGGGAGTGGATTAAAAAAAATGAGCTGGGGAAAGCAGAGGAAGGATAAAAAAACAAGCCTGGGAATGGATGAAAAACAATGAGTAGGGGGGAGCAGAGGAATTGATGAAATAAAGAGCAAGGGAAAGCAGGGGAAAGGATGAAAGAAAACGAGCAGAGGACAGAAGGGGAGTGGATAAAAAAACTAGCAGGAGGAGCAGGGGAGTGGATGAAAAGCAAACGAGCAGGGGAAAGCAGGGGAAAGGATTAAAAAAAGCAAGGGAAATGAAAAAAAAAAACTAGCAGGGGAAAGCAGGGGAGCGGATGAAAAAAACGAGCAGGGAAAAGGATGAAAAAGGCAAGCAGGTGAAAGCAGGGGAATGGATGTAAAAAAATAGCAGGGGAACGATGAAACAAAAACGAGCAGGGGAAAAGCTTTGGAGTGGATGAAAAAAAACGAGCAGGGGTAAGCAGTGTAAAGGATGAAAAAAAGAGCAGGGGAAAGAATGAAAAAAACGAGCAGGGGAAGCAGGGGAAAGGATGAAAAGAACAAGCAGGGGAAAGCAGGGGAGTGGATGAAAAAAACAAGCAGAGGAAGCAGGCGAGTGGATGAAAAAAAGCGAGCAGGGGAAAGGATAAAAAAACAAGCAGGGGAAAGGATGAAAAAACGAGCAGGGGGAAGCAGGAGAATGGATGAAAAAAAGAAGCATGGGAAAGCAGGGGAGTGGATTAAAAAATATAAGCTGGGGAAAGCAGGGGAATGAAAAAAAAGAAGTGCACACAATCAAAACTCACTTAGAAAGGCAACACATACAGACACCAGTTTCTCCTGGTTCTGCAGGCATCAACAGGGGAATGGATGTAAAAAAATAGCAGGGGAACGATGAAACAAAAACGAGCAGGGGAAAAGCTTTGGAGTGGATGAAAAAAAAACGAGCAGGGGTAAGCAGTGGAAAGGATGAAAAAAAGAGCAGGGGAAAGAATGAAAAAAACGAGCAGGGGAAAGGATGAAAACAAGCAGGGGAGTGGATGAAAAAAACAAGCAGAGGAAGCAGGGGAGTGGATGAAAAAAAGCGAGCAGGGGAACGGATAAAAAAACAAGCAGGGGAAAGGATTAAAAAACGAGCAGGGGGAAGCAGGAGAATGGATGAAAAAAAGAAGCATGGGAAAGCAGGGGAGTGGATTAAAAAATATAAGCTGGGGAAAGCAGGGGAAGGAAAAAAAAAGAAGTGCACACAATCAAAACTCACTTAGAAAGGCAACACATACAGACAACAGTTTCTCCTGGTTCTGCAGGCATCAACAGAAGAGCACAGCCTCTATCCCATCCTTCTTCCCTCACTAACCCACCCCACCCTCTTTCTTACAGAGCCACTGAGCGCGTGGAGACCATGCTGATGGTAATGGTGGACAGTATAAGTCAATTTAACATAACACAATGTAACATAACGGGCAGACAGGTGACAGGTCACCACCCATTAACTAGGTCACCCCTCGCTACGACCATAATCTCTTAGCTCAACATGTTAATAAAACAATTCATATATTGTCTGGTTGGGTTGTTATATGATTTGTCCTCATTTCAAGTCATCACCAGAAAACAGAATGTGTTTTTAGCCTTGTGATCTACACTCACTTTTTTTGCATATAACTTGATAACATGGTTTTCACGTGTTCATTTTTCTGATCTTGCCAATTATTTTGACATAAAAACATTATGGGTAGTCAAGAAAACAGGCTTTAGCTTACTTTTCCTTGGCTGAATTATGTGACCTGGCATGTGAGCATTTTTCATGAATTGGGGAAATGCTAAACTGTGTGGATTTTATTTTTGGACAAAGCAGAACATGTTGTATGCTGAATGTTTTTAAACCTGTATAACACATTCATTGAAATGCTCCTCGGATTGTGTTTGAACATGCAGCCCCGAAAGAAACAAATAAACTACCCTTGTTGAAGTCCTGGATGCAAATGCAGGGGAACCATCCAACACATCCTAGTCACGGTGCCCAAGTTACAGTGGGAAAAAAGCATAATGTTTTGAGTCATTTTGCAATAAATACACACACATTATGAACATTATTTCAGCACGATGCCCCACACCCTAGGCATATTGATGGAGGTGCCCTGGGTCACTAACAACCATGACTGTCTGCTGTTTGAGGCTGACCAGTTGGTGGGGACAGGAGAGATTGCCTCATAAATGCACAGCATGCCAGCATTGAATGTTTCACCACGCTCAATAATTTACCTTTGAATATTGCTTATCCGGTTCACATCGATCGGTGTACACTTTGAATTCTGAAAACTTCACTGAAACAGATTATTGCCATTTAAACTTAAAAGATTATATTCAAATTCGTACAGCTGAATAAACAGAGGTTTCCTGAAATCAGTGTCGAGTTCCCCCAAAGCTCACTGGCTCCAGAGCTCTGGTTCTCTCTAGGCTGGACTATTGCAACAGCGTCTTTCTAAATCTGCCTGATTCTACTCTCTGCCCTATGCAACTCATCCAGAACAGGACTGCGAGACTTGTCCTTGGACTCAAGCCCAGGGATCGTATCTCTCCAGGACTGAAATCTCTGCACTGGCTCCCAGTGGTCACGAGGATTAAGTTCAAACCCTCTGCATTATCCACAAGCTCTTCTGGAGTCTGGGGCCTCAATACCGTCAACTCTCTCTTCCTAAATATCTTCCTTCTCGAGCTCTTCGCTCATTCGCCTCCAGCTCCCTCAGGGTCAGTCGCTTCTCCAAGCAACGAGTTGGTCATAGATCTCTTTCTTCAGCTGGGGCATCCCTCTGGAACAGCCTCCCTGCGTTCCTGAAACTTGAGGAGTACCATCTCTGGTTCTGGAAGCACCTCAAAACCTTCCTCTTTGCTCCTGCTTTCTCTCCTCCTATCCCTTGCTGAATTCCTGGTTGCAACTGTACTGGTTACCTGGCCACCCTCTGATCTCGGGCCCAGGTCCCCTCCCTCGGCAGTTACACACCTGCACTGCCTCCCTGGCAACCCCTGCACTTGGGGACTGTTTTGTGTATCCCTACAGTCCCCCACCAGCACTTGACACCTGATGTATGCACTTACCCTTGCACTTTCCACCAGATGGCGCTACTTCTCTTATTGTTTTTATTTATTCTATTACCACATGTACTGCACTATCCCCACCCGCTCCCACTCTGCACTTTTCCTCTTCCCCCTTCCCCTACACTTGCGCATTCTGAATAACACTTGGCCTAGGAGGATCGCTGTCTCTGTCTTCTCTCTGTTCCCCCTCCATTGCCGCATCGCGCCTTGAAACACTTGTGTATAGGCGCGTTATAAATGCCATATCATATCATTTTTTTTTAAACGGACAATGTGATCAGCAACAATAGACAAAACATTACCTTAAGTGCAAAACACAAGCATTTCCTACGCCCCTCCCCCCTCCTGGATCAGCCTTCATCATGATCTGGGTGTGCGTGGGTGGGCCCTAGTTGTTCGCTATCCGAGTGGAGGGCCCTTCCGATAAGTCGCAGTTTGTGGGTTGGAGCCAGGAAATTCTGGTCATAGTCTAAGAAGGGCGCCCAAGTGTTCGAGAAGCGGTGAAGGAGGCCGGCCTTGGCTGCAGGGATTTTCTCCGCTATCAGAATGTCCCAAAGTTTTAGCCACTAAAGGGTTATCAGGGGGCCTTCAGCAGATTTCCAAGTGCGCGTCACTGTGGTCTTTACGGCCAGCAAGAGTTGTGTAAGTTATAACAAAACTCTTGCTGGCCGCAAAGACCACAGTGACGCGCACTTGGAAGGGCAGCCCTCCTGCCGGTTCTCGGGTAGGTGCCCAGAATCAGGACTTCCAGGAGGACAGATTCAGGTTCCAGTGGGATCACCGCTTGGGTGATGTCTTTTATAGTAGCAATACATTGGGACCAGAACTCCCTCACCGTCAGGCATGTCCACCACATGTGAAAGTAGGATCCTGGGAGTCCACAACGGCACCAGCATTGGGGGTCCAGGGCTCGGTGGAAGTGGTCCAAGTGGAGCGGGGGTAGTACCATCGTAGGAGCAGCTTGTGAGCGCATTCTCAGTTGGTGATGCAAAGGGAGGAAGAGTGTGTCCTCGACCAGATGTATACCCAGGACTGGTCCTCTATCGGGTGTCCCACATATCATGTTTTAAAGTGCTCATTCCCCTGTGGGTCTGGTAAGTATATACACACTACCATGCTTAAAGTCACTCGGGAGGTGCTCACCCAGTCTGGTACTTTGCATTGTTGGACTTGTAGTTAAACAGTAGTTTTAGTTTAAACGTTTTAAATACAGGACTTCTAGTACCAGAATGTAAAGGGGAAAAAAGCAAGACAAAAAGCTGTTTTCGAATGCCATGGGACGTGATGACAAATCTATGCATGATGAGAAGACCTGTTATCAACATCACAAAGCGCTGCCTTCCCCTTCCTTTCATAACCCCTACAAATGCAATTCACTTAATCACTTGTTACCACTTTGAAGTCTGACGGACTATTACTGACGTAAAAACACCTGAAGAGGACCTTCTCGTCCCAATATCCTATCCTCTGCTATGTTTCTGATTTTTTGAAAGCCAAAGAAAACTTTTAAGTGAATGTATTGCAAGACATGTCCTGCATAATAGGCAACACGGAGCATCATGTGACTCGGAATGTATTCACAGCCCACGTCAAAAACAGCTGCACAAATTGTGCATTGTCGAGCTCTTAGGCAAAAGCGAAAGCAAACAATGCTCACTTTCAAATTCCACTCCATGCACTAAACTAAATGAAACCTGCTGTCTCCTTCGGGTGATTCTCGTCCTGCCATGATTGATTTTCTTTGCAAGACTGGAGTCTGAGGTGTGCCTGTACAATCTTCGTTAACCAAACTTGATTACTTGGAGGGTACTTTAATGGGGCTTACACTTTGCATAGATGCTCAGCAATCACAGGCGCGGTATTGCTGCATTGCTGCATTTCATTCTTGATTAGAGTTTCTGCACCCCACTCTCATCTCCTGCAGGTTTTCCCTAAGGGTACAATTTAACTATATTTCAAGGTTAATCCGATACCTGGTGGTCACAGATTTCAATCCCTCTCAAGTGGATCAGAGCGGTAATGTCCCTCCTGCTGCAGGGATGTGATCAGCCTTCTGGTTAAAGGTTCCAGTCCCAGCAACTTCGTATGTTTTCTGCAGAGACATGCATATGGTAAGCAAATTAGAATTTTCAATTCAGATAGGGAGGTAAGTGGGTGCTGCACCCGTTGCAGAGATCTAAATATGGCCTCGAGATCGCATTTCTGAATATCAGGGGGCCTCACTCCAACTTAATTTTTTGTATTTTATTTTTGCATTTGTTGAGCGCACTAAGCCCGGAGGCATCAAGGCACTGGCTACATTGAAAGGTAAGATAGATAACAGAAGCTTGCATAGTAAGGTAGTTGGTTCAGACAAGACGGTGTTTACGGAAAACCCAGCAGGATTGTTCAGATCTCAGTGAGAGCGCAAAGGAGTTACAATTTTTGGAGGCTGTGACCAGGAAGCTGGTTGCCCCCTGATCTCCTTGCTCTAAAACGTGGGATGGTGAGTAGGTGAGAATAGGAGGCGCGGGTAGGTCTAGATGATTGAGCTTTTGTGAAAGATATTTCTGCGCCCTGTTGAAGAGGCATTTATGCATGATAGCAAGAGTTTCCGAAAAGTATGCGCTCGCGGATGGCTAACCACTGTGCTGCGGGAGTGCGACCGGGGAGCCCGAGCTGAACAGACGTGTGTGCCTGAGTCTGTGGGGTTGGGGGCTCACAGGGACTGCCGCATGGGTCAACCCCCAACAGTGGCGACGAGGTCGGTGCGTTGCCAGGGCCCGGCGGTGAAGACTTTCAATTTTTGAAACAGAACGGATAACGTTGGAAATTCGTTCTATGCCGTAGGCCGTGCAGATGCCACGCGGCAGGCAGCCATTTTGTATTCCTGGCAGGGGATACTTACGGAGCTCCGGTAGGGCCCGTGGAGGGCATCCATGCCTAATTTTTGGAAACATTGATGGCGGGCAGCTGTACCTGCCCACACATGCCCGAATTTAGTTTTTTTTTTTTTGTTGGCCGAGTTACGTCGAGTGAAGGCGAGGAAAGGGGGGAAAGATGCCAAGGCCTGCTCAACTCCCAGACCTCACTGGCTCACTTCTTGGAACATGCTGGATTACTGCTGCTACTCAATCTCTTGCAGCTAAGGATTTCCATCTTCATTGTCATCTTGATCATCATGCCCAGCTTCTGTGTGTGTAAAAGGCACAGTCTTGGTCTGTCTTCCTGCTACCCACCATCATCATCATTGTTTGGACTTGTGACTCCCGTGTGGGTGTCTGGACTGGTGCACTCCACAGCCCCTGGTGGGGACTGTGCTGGTTGGGTGAGTTGCGGCCCCCAGCTCACGGTGGGGGTGCATGTGCGCTCTAGCCCATGAGTGTGCCTAGCAACCAGGACGGTGGGCAGCCAGTGGATCAACAGCAGCCTCAGGCCCTGCCCCAGCCTGTGGCACAACCTGTCGTACAACCCGCTCCTCAAGTCATGACACAAATGCGGGCCCCTGCGGCACTACAGCCCATTCCAGAGTTCGATGTCTCAGGCCCCCCATCCAGCATAGGGCCCAGGTGGAAGCGGTGGGTGGACCGTTTGGACATGTACTTCAGGGCCACCATGGAGACAGATGATGACAGCAAACTGGCGACTCTGCTGTATGCGGCTGGACCTGCAGTGCAAGAAATGTTTGAGTGCCTCCAGCCTGCTGATGCCTCCTATGGGGAGGCAAAGATTGCCCTTCAAAACCACTTCTTGCCACTCGCCGATGCCGATTATGAAAGATTCGTAATGCTGTCAGCATGGCAGAAGGAAGACGAGACGCTGGACACTTTCTATGGCCGTCTCAGACACCTATCCTTGGCATGTGCCTGGGGTGATTCAGAGGACATGATCAGAACTATGTTCATTCAGGCCTGTTTGTCAGGAAAACTGAGACGGCAGGTGCTGAGGGAATCAGGCACTACGCTCGCCCGCATCCTTGAACTCGGGCGCTGCCATGAGGTGTCAGAAGCCCGGGCGTCCAGGATGGAAGCTGGGACGCGCCCGGTGAAGACAGAAGAGGTATGTGACATGTGGCGGGGGGCAGAGGTGTCAGGAGACCAGGTACCAGCTTCCGTGACAGGGGCGGGAGAGCTGGTGAGTTGTGCCAGAAATGTGGCTACGACCTGCCACACCCTGCAGAGTGCCCAGCGGCGGGAAGAACTTGTGGGAGGTGTGGACTTGCAGTTCACTATTCCTGTGTGTGCAAGGCGGCCCTGCCGGTGATGGTGCCCAGAGGCCCAGTTCGATTGGGGTTGCTGCATCAGAACCGCCCCCCCGAACGTGGAGCAGGTGGATCAGGGCGAAGATGGTGCCCCGGCAGAATTGGAGGAAGAAGAAGAGGAGGAGAACATCTTCATGTCCAGCAGTGGGGCTCTGAAATCCAAAAGCAGACGTCATCCGAGGTGTGTGGTAGCAGTGAACAAGTCGCCCGTCCTGGTGCTGGTAGACACGGGGGCGTCGGTCAACGTGATGGCCCGGGGACACTACGATACAATGGAGACACCACCGAAGCTGGTCAGTCCGAAGGCCCACATCTTTGCTTTCGGTGGATTGGAACCAATCCCCCTGGACGGCGCTTTCGTGGCAAAGGTGGAGCATGGCGGATCGAAAATCACGGCCCGCTTCTACGTCACACCGGTGAGCACAAATTCCCTCCTGAGTTGTGCTGCGGCGGAGGCCTTAGGCATTGTCAGTTTTGACTATTCTGTATATCTTGAGGACATGCATGACTTACTGGACAAATACTCCGCACTATTCCAGGGTATTGGTCAGATGGCCGGTGACCCAGTGAGGCTGCACATTGATGAGTCTGTGCAGCCCATAGCCCTGAAACATCGGAGGGTGCCGTTCCATCTCCGGGAGCAGGTAGACAAGGAGTTGGACAATCTAGTGAATCTAGATATCATCGAGAAGTTTGAGGGTCCCACACCATGGGTGTCACCAATCGTGGTGGCAAGGAAACCAAAGCAACCTGACTCTGTCCGAATATGCGTCGACATGAGGCTACCCAAGGCCATCAAAGGGAGAGATATCTGACCCCGACCATCAACGACATTATCGTGTAAGTGCAAGGTGCTCGATTCTTTTCCAAATTGGACCTTCGGGCCGGCTACCACCAGGTCGTCTTGCACCCGGAGTCAAGGTACACAACCACCTTCACTACTCACCGTGGACTCTATAGGTACAAGAGACTCCGTTTTGGCATGTCATCGGCAGCCGAGGTGTTTCAAAACATCATTAGAGGTGCCCTCGCTGACCTGGATGGAGTCCTAAACATCAGTGACGACATCCTGGTGTTCGCCAAGACTGAGGTGGACCATTTGCGCAAGCTGGCCAGGACTTTTGAGAGACTGCAATCACTGGGCCTCACGCTTCACAGGGAGAAGTGTGATTTTTTGCATCTGACCATCGGATTCTTTGGTTTTGTGTTCAAGGAAGGGGGTGTGTCGCCAGATCCGAGGAAAGTTCAAGACATCAAGAAGGCCCAACCACCTGAATCTGTGTCGGATGTGTGGACTTTTCTCAGCATGGTGACATAGTGAGGTAGGTTCATCCAGAACCTTCTGTCCAGGTCAGAGCCCCTGAGGGCCCTCACAAAAAAAGAAACAACATGGCAGTGGGGCCCTCTCAAACAGGCGGCGTTCGATGACATCAAGATCACTCTCACAGCCGAGGGTACCATGGCGTTCTTCGACCCCAGCCTCCCGTCGGAGGTCATCGTGGACGCCAGCCCATTCGGCCTGGGGGCTGTACTGACGCAAATTGGTCAGGACGGTGGTGTTCGCCCTGTTGCCTACGCCAACAAGACGCTGTCTGACACCGAGCAGAGCTACTCCCATATAGAGCGGGAGGCCCTGGGAGTACTGTGGGGGTGCAGGCATTTCAGGCTCCACATCCTGGTCCGTCCGGTGACAGTCATGACGGACCACAAGCCCCTGCTGCCCATACTGGCAGGATCCTCGTCCAAACCACCGGCGAGGATTGAACGGTGGATGCTTGCTCTCCTCGAGTATGGCGTCACCCTAGTATACAAGCCTGGTGTGAACAATGCGGCCGACTACCTGTCCAGGCATCCCTGTGAGGGCAGTAAGGAGGAGCAGGACACTTGTGCCGAAGAAGTGAATGATCACATTCGGATGGTGGTTGAGGCGGCCAACGCCATGCCCCTCGAGGACCTGGAGGCAGTAGCAGCCCAGGACGAGTGCTTTCAAATCCTGAAGCACGCAATGCAACAGGGGTCATGGAAGACCATGCTTGAGTCCCTGGCCGGGCGCACTCAAGAAGCCAAGGTGGGGCTGGAACAGCTGTGGAAGGTGAGGGAGGAGCTATTGTTCTCAGCGACGGGCCTCCTCTTGAGGGGTGACCGGATAGTTGTGCCCCAAGCCAAGGTCAAAGATGTGATATGTCTGGCCCACCATGGACACCAAGGAGCCGCCAAGACCAAGGCTCGGCTGTGCCTTAAAGTGTGTTTCCCTGAGCTGGAACGGAGGGTCGATGACTTTGTTGCCACATGCGTCTGGTGCCAGGTGGCGTCCTTGCTGTAACAAGAACTGGCGATTGAAGCAATGCCCAGGGGGGCGCAGCCATGGTAGGTGGTACATGCAGACTTTGGATCCACCACACTGGGCACACACTTCCTGGTGGTAGTGGACGAGTACTCCCGCTATCCGGAGGTCGAGTTCGTTGACTCTGTGGCTTTTGAGCACGTGGTGGTTGCCATCGAGAAAGTATTTGCCTCCCATGGGTTCCCGAATACCCTGTGCTCGGACAATGGGGCGCCGTTTCAGAGCGAGCATTTCTCAGAACTGATGGAGGAGTATGGGATTCAACATCGTAAGATCACCCCGCTCTGGCCTCGGACCAACAGTGAGGCTGAGAGGCTGATGACTACTATCTAGCTGATTATGTGCTGGGACATGTTTCGTAAATGGCCCGGTGGGCCACATGTGATAGTTACGGGGATCCAGTTGTGGGGAGTTTTGGAAGTTGTATTGTTTGTTGTTGTTGTTGTTTGAAACTGTTGTTTGTCCTCATAGAAAAGGAGGAGTGTGGTCTGCCCCCTTAACCCCTTAAGTGACAAGGACGAGATATCTCGTCCTTGGAAGTGCATGTGCAGTGCCAAGGACGAGATAGCTCGTCCGTTTTGGCACCTGGTTTTGAGCGATCCCTGCAAAGAGGGATCGCTCAAAACTGTAATCCAACCCCCGGGCTATGTGAGGGGGAGGTCCCCCCTCACTACCAGGGGGCTGGATTACCTTCAGTTTCACGTCAGCGTGCGTAAAACACATCGGCGTGAAACTGAAAGTAAAATCACTGCAGCAACCATTTTCGGCTGCTGCAGTGAAGAAATAAGGTGAGTCCCTTCTTTGTCAGCCTCAATCTCCGGCTGTATTTCAAGCCGGAGATCGAGGCAGGTATCGTTGGAAAGGGGAGATTCTCTCCTTTCCAACGATACCCATTGTGTGGCATTTTTGCTCACGGATCGGGCGTGGGTGCCTGATCCCTGAGCAGCAATGTCACAAGATCAATAGAGATCCGTTTGTGATGCAGGGGGAGGGGTGGCTGCTTACAAGGTAAGCGGCCCTCTTCCCCCCGTGGCCCCAAAGCATGGGGCCACAGCGCTGGAGACCCCTGGGGGCAGATAATCACTGCCCCCAGGGGTGAAAAAGAAAGAAAAAAAAAGGCGAGGGAAGGGGGGAGGTGGAAGGGTGTTTGGGGCCCACTAGGCCACCAGGGATATAGGAAAAAGTGGTGTCCTTGGAAAGGGGAGGTTCTCCCCTTTCCAAGGACACCACATATATGACGCATTGCTGGTCACGGATCAGCGCAGAGCGCTCGATCCGTGACCAGCAACCCACTTGCCCACCATGGAAACGTTTGTGACGTGGGGGGGAGGGGGGCTGCTTCAAGTAAGCAGCCCTCTCCCCCCTGGTCCCCAAAGCATGGGGGCACATATGTGCACAACCCTGGGGGCAGATGGCTGATCATCTGCCCCCAGGGAAGGGGGCAAAAAAGTTTTAAAAAAAAGAAAAATAAATATAACGGGGGTGGGGGGTGGGGGGCCTGGTATTTTTTTGCCCCATGAAATGGTGGTGGCCCTCCCCTCCCACACCAAGTGGTAAGGGGGGGTCACCCCTTGTAGCCCTCCCTGGGGGCAGATTTATGGCCCCAGGCAAGAGTACATGAGGTGGCCCCCCCATCCAATTAGGGGTGGGGGGGAGGGCTACCAGGAATTAGTGTGCAGGCCCCCCAAAGGATGGGTCCTGAAGGTTAGCCGCCCCCCTGGGGGCAGATGGCTGATCATCTGTCCCCAGGGAAGGGGGCAAAAAAAAAATTAAAATAACAAAAGGGAATTTTGGGTGGGATTGGGGGGGGCCACTAGCCACCAGGGATATATTTTACAGAAATGGGGGGTGGCCCTCTCCCCTTGTAGCCCTCCCTGGGGGCAGATATCTGCTCTTAGGAAGGGGCATCTGACTCCAGGGAGGGCTGCATGAGATGCCCCCCTCTTATCTGCCCCAGGGAGGATTGAATGAGATGCCCCCCTGTATTTGGTGTGGGGGGTAGAGGGTCACCCCCCAAGACATTAGAAAATTACCTGGCGGTTTAGGGTGACCCTCAGCCAGCCCTAAAGTGTAGTGTTCCTTTTCCATTTTATTTTGTTTACAAAACTTGCCTTGGCGTAGGGGGGCACATTGGTGTACATTGGTGTGCCAATCTGGTGCCGGTGTGCCCAAACCTTACTGCCCCACTCACTGGGGAGCCTGTCCCACCATTTTTGGGGCCCTCTCTCCCCCCACCCCAAATGGAGGGGGGGTGTACCTCACGCAGCCGTTTGTAGGAGGCCCAGGGAGGGCTGCGTGGGGTGTCCCTGCCACCCATTTGGGGTGAGGGGGAGAGGGCACCCAAAAATGGTTGGACAGGCCCTCCAGTGGGTGGGGCAGTAAGGTTTGGGCACCCCGGGGCCAGATTAGCACATCAATGTGCCTCTTTGCACCAAGGGGAGTTGGGTTACCAAAGGAAAAAAAGAGAAAATGGTGGAACACTTTTTAGGGGGGGCTGTGGGGCACCCCAAAGGGTCGGGGAATGTTCTAATGGGATGGGGCATTGACCCCCCCCCACCGGCAATGGAGTGGGTGCCATGTCATGGAGCCCTCCCTGGGACCAGATATCTGCTCCCAGGAATGGACACCTGAGCCCAGGAAGGAGTGCAGGACACCCCCCCACTTATCTGCCCCCTGAGAGGGCTACATGAGATGCGCCACCCCTCCAATTGGGGTGGGGGTGGAGAGGTGCACCCCCCTTCACAATAGAAAATTACCTGTTGGTGTATGGGGCTCCTCTGCCCCCGCTAAAGGGCAACCTGCCATTTTGAATTCTTTTTTTGATTTACTAAACTTGCCTTGGCGCATTGGTGTGACAATCTGGCCCCGGGTTGCCCAAACCTTACTGCTCCACCCACTTGGGGGCCTCACATGTGTGGGTGCACCTACCAGGTGCGCAAACGGAAAAGGGTAACCCACTGGTAACCCCAAGCCTTTCGCCACAGCACAATTTGTTCATATGGGCAACCTACAGATTTGGGCCTCGGGTGTCGAAGCCAGCAAGGAAAACAGGGAACCCCATGCATTTCCCAAAAGAGGACGCCCGTGGGAATGCACAGAGGTCTGACTTGTGCGAAGCGGCCCAGACTTTATTACCCAGAACCCCAGACAAAGTGAACATTGTGTTTTTTCCCCGCCAAATATCACACTTTGTCGGGGATTGTGGCTAATAAAAACTGGGGCAATTTGCGCCATGCAGACCTCTGTGGATTCCCACGGGTGTCCTCTTTTGGGAAATGCATGGGGTTGCCTGTTTCCCTTGCTGGCTTCAACACCCTAGGCCCAAATCTGTAGGTTGCCCACATGAACAAAATGGGTAGTGGCGAAAGGCTTGGGGTTACCAGTTGTTAGGGAGAATTCTCTGTTAAGGCTAATTTCCCAAACCTAGTGAGTCCCCCAGCAGCTTTGCTGGATTGTTGGCGTTATTTTTTTTCTCCTGCTAAGAGTGAGACTCTTTTTCTCCCACTCTTAGACATGATTTGAGATATCCTTTGACTTTGGAATGTGTTTTATGGGCTATGGGGTCTTTTACTCCATAGGGCTTCATGTGTTTTTGGTAGGGGTGTCATAGTGACCCCCAAACATAGACTCCGTACCCTGGGACTGACTACTGTCTCCCAGGGCATGTAAAGTCACCATTAGCTTTACTAGTCCTAAATTGTGAACAGAACCAGTACAAACCATCATATTGTGGGCGTACTGGTAGAGGCAATTCGATTGCCCCTGGGTCTGTTGTTCGAGGGGGCACTGTCCAGTCCCCCCTGCGCAAGTTTTGGCTGGTGGCAGTGGATACTACTTTTTATATTCAACCGCGAATATATTCCTATGGGATTTTCCTATTGTTCGAGGCTGATGCTTTTTAACATAGCCTCAAACATACCGCTGGTTTATTTATTTAATATTAATTCACCGGTTGGTATTTTTTGCCAGAACTCTGTTCCAAAATGGCGTTTGTGTTCGTTTCTGTGACTCCAACCCAAGTCGAGCCCTTTGTTCCACTTTTTGGCGGGCTTCTCCACAGAAGCCTCCAAAAGTGGTGCCACTCTGTCTGGGTACCAAAGGGGGTATGGGAGGTGGTTTAGGCACCCTGGACTGAGTTGCCTCGGCAACTCAAGTCGCACTATTGTGTGATTGGCCCAGTGGTGAGCTGCCTGGCTCACCACTTAGCATGTTTGAGTGACTGCTAGGACTGATGAATGGGGGTTTCTGCATAAAAGCAGGGCTTTGGGGACTGGGACTTCATACGTCGCCACAGGACCAAAGAATCTGAAGAGGGAGAAGTTGAGCCGACCTGCAACGACGACACCACCGGTGGAGCCCTGCTGAACCGACTCACCACTTCTTCCAACGACAGAGGAGATCTTCATCCCGAAGAGTCTTCTTCCTTTGACTGGTGGGGATAACCAGTTTGCCCACCTTTTCGCCTTCCCGGATCATCTCGTGGCCGCCTTGCCTGTGCCAAGCACCCCGGCAACCGGGATACCACGTTTTTCCACTACCGTGAATAAAAGGGTAGTACCTTTTTTACCGGAGACCTCCGTGGCTGGTTTCTTCCCTGGCAGTGCAACGACCTTCAGCTTTCCTCCACGTCAAGACCATCTCTTCCTCTGGACGATGCCGCGACTTGCATCCACTGCCAGGAACAACTGCCCCCGCTGGAGGGCTCTCTCCACTTTCAAGGTACTCTGTCCGCCTGGCCTCCCTCGCAATGGTCTGTGTGGGGTGTCCCTTAAATCCTCTATTGACCACTTGGGTTGGCCCTAGGCTGGCTAACTGAACTTTTCTGAACTGAACTGATTCCTTTTTAAACCCTCTGCAAGATTTTCCAAGCCTTTTAAACTGTGTAATCTTGGGCACATTGGTGTTCTACTCTATCCAAGAGGGAGCCTGGCCTCTATACTTTTTGCTCACAAGTAGACTTTGACTTCCCTGCCTTGCTGAGTGCTTCTAAAGTATTGTGTTGTGTGCTGTTCCTAATTTCTGCCTTTTCCCTCCCTTTTTCTTAAACTTATTGGAGTGCCATCTTTAGTTAAGCGCTTACCTCTGTCTGGAAATAAGTGGTGTTAACTAAGACTTGTCTAATAAGGAATAAGGGATGTACATATAGTAATAGTGACTGTGTTTTTGAACTTGCTTATAATAATAGTGCTAGAGTGTTTTTAAGTGTGTCTTTAAATAAATAATTATATACTTGATACCAAATCTCTGTTCAGTGTTTGCCTGTGTTACTGTATTTTGGTACCTATCTTGTATACTCTATATACTGTCTAACTCTTCTTGAGAGAAGTCTGGCTGCTCAGCCACAGCTACCAGGTAAATCTGGGTGGTACAGACTGCTACCAATTGGGTTTACTACCAACACCTGTAGTCTTAAGTCTTTTGCAGTGGTCCCTAAGGGAACTGCACAGGTTTCTGCCTAACACTGGTGGCAGCGGTGGGATTTGTATTGAGTATACATTTTAGTGTGCTTCTAGATACCTTAGTGCAACTAACCACAAAGCTTAGCACAAAAAAAGTTATTTTCTAAACCTGTCAACTATGGAAAGTTATAGTCAAGAGTCCCTTGCTACAAATACTGCTGATTGTTTAAGAGTTCTCTGTAAGCATAAGAATCTCCTGACTAAAGGCAAGAAAATGGAGCTAATAGAAAGGTTGTTAGCAAACCAAAGTCTGGATGGTGGTTCAGAGGAACCTACCACTCCAGCAAATGTAGATAACAGCAATGATATTGATGTTGATGCTAGTATTGATAATCTTGAGTCAGAAGCAGAAGAGGAGGGTGAAGATGATGTAGTTGTCTCCCAAGGGCCTCTACCTGCCCTGCCAGCTGTACCTACTGGACCTTTACCAGGTCCCACACTTAGTCCTCAATATCAGGAACTAGAGAAAATGAAACTAGAATTGGAGTTTAAGAGACTTAATACTCAAGCAGAACAAAGACACCAAGAACTGAATCAAGAACTAAGGCTCAGGAAAATGGAGCTCAAGCATGAGTTAGAGATGAAAAGATTGTCTGTGGAAAATGCTTCTCTCTCCGGATCCTCTTGGAGTTCCAGTCCCAAAAGACCCCGGATGCCGAAAGAGCTTGTGGGTATGTATGAGCCTAAGTTGGATGTGTTGGATTGGTTGAGTTTGTTTGGGTATAATCATGGGCTCCAGGACATCACAGGAAATGCATTGCTTACCTGGTTGTTCTCTAGGCTCCCCCTGTTGCAACTGATGCGGTAATGGATTTGGGGGAGGAGGATAGGAAGGATTATGAGTGTGTGAAGCTAGCCTTGATAGCTAGATTTGGGAAGACCCCTTCCCAGTACCTTAAGAGGTTTAGGACCCTCGAAAAGCATGATGGTACCCCTTGGGCTACCTGGGTGAGTGAAAGTTTGAAGAACTTAGAGGGATGGATTAAGGGTTACAAGGTGAACACTTATGAGGGAAAGAAGAATCTTGTGATGTTGGAGTCAATGTATGATGCCTGCTCTCCTGAGCTCAGACAGCACTTAGCAGATTCAAAGGAATTAGATTCCAGAAAACTAGCTAAGGCTGCTGACTTGTGGGTGGCAACAGGGCTACTCACAAGGACTCTGGGGTAACTCAGAAAAAGGATGAGGGAAAACAGCCAAAAAAGGACTCCAAAGATAATTCTAATAATTCCAATCCCAAAGAGAGCCCCAAACCAAACAATAAGGGTAAGCCACAAGGGAAGCCAAATCAGAGTATTGTACCTTCTGGTGGTAAACCACAAGGAGGTCAGAGCAAGCCACCATTCCAGAAAGCATTTGGTAAATGCTATGTTTGTAACTCGCCTGACCATGTGAAAGGAGATCCCAGATGTAAGGGTAAACCTTCAGGGGTCCAGCTTGTCTCCTTAGCCTTCGCTCCAGAGGAGGAAGTACAAATGGCAAGTGGAAACTTTCTACTACTGGCTGATGAACCCATTGGAGTCTCAGCCAGTGTTTCTTTATTGTCTCTGGGTCTGTGGGAACAACAGAATTTAGATGTCTATAACTCTATCCCAGATAATACTAAAGAGTATTATAAGGACAGAGTCCAGGTGAATGGTCAGGAGACTCCTGCCATTAGGGACACTGGGGCCAGCATAATTGTGGTGGATAAATCTTTTTTTCAGGCTGAGGATGTTGCTAAGGCACCCAAACACCTCACCAAGTTAGCTGGAGGGCCTGTGCAGATGCTTCCCCAATGACCAGTTCTCATCCAGTGTAATGACATGACTGTGAAGATACCTGTCAGCATACAAAGTGAGGTACCAGGAAGGGTTCTGTTGGGTAATGACCTGAAGACTCTTGGAGTAGTGTCACATACCCCCAGACCGCCTAGTAAAAGGTTACAGGAGCTCACCAGACCTGCAAGGGAGAGAACCATGAGAGGTACTCCCAAGGAGATGATGAAGAAGGATATCACTCCTACTCCACTGGAGTTACAACTTGCTATCTCGGAACAACAAGAAGCAAAGGGGAAACCCAAGACTTCTAGGAAACAGCCAGCAGCAAGCACTCCAGTGCTTCCAACAAGGACTTCACCTAGGTTGTCCAAAGTTACACCTGTAACTCCACCTCCAGGTGAGGCTGAGAAGGAGGTACAACCCTGTATGGTTGAGCTAGACTCTGAAGAAGAGCTGGTGGAAGACCAAGAACTCATTGGAGATCTGGATCCTTTTGACCATCCTGAGCTGCAGTTGTTACTGGCAGAAGGTGGACCCAACAGGGCAGACTTCAGTAAGGGACAGAGAGAATGTCCAACTCTGGAAGGTCTTCGCCAACAGGCAGGTTCTCAGGCTGATGGGCAAGAGCCGGGAAGTATAGGTTGCACTGGGAAGATGGCCTCTTCTACAGTGAACCAACTGAGTCTGCACGTGGAGACTACAAGCGGCTTGTAGTACCTCAAGAAAACAGACAACAGTTCTTCCAACTGGCCCATGAGATACCTTTTATTGGTCACTTGAGTTTCAAGAAGACCAAGGAAAGGCTCTCACTCTACTTTTATTGGCCAAAAATGGGGGCTGAGGTAGATAGGTTTTGCAAGAGCAGCCACACCTGCCAAACTTCTGGTAAGGTTGGTTCCAAGAATGTGGCACCTTTAGTGTCTCTCCCAGTTGTGGAAGTCCCATTTGAGAGGGTAGGGATTGTCATTGTTGGTCCCCTTGATCCCCCAACCTCCTCAGGCAACAGGTTTATCCTTGTTGTAGTAGACCATGCTACTAGGTACCCTGAGGCAATTCCTATTAGGACTGTTACAGCTCAGGCTGTGGCTAAGGCCCTCCTTGGTATTTTTACCAGGGTTGGGTTTCCTAAGGAAGTAATCTCTGACAGGGGGTCAAATTTTATGTCCCACTACATGAAAGCCATGTGGAAAACCTGCGGAGTTACTTACAAGTTCTCTACCGCCTACCACCCTCAGACAAACGGATTGGTAGAAAGGTTCAACAGAACCATGAAGAGCATGATAGGTGCTTTAGAAGATCTCCTTAAAAGAAAGTGGGACCTCCTATTGCCATGCCTTCTCTTTGCTTATAGAGAAGTCCCTCAGGAGGGAGTAGGTTATTCTCCCTTTGAACTTCTTTATGGCCATCCAGTCAGAGGTCCATTGGCCCTGATTAAGGAGGGGTTGGAGAGTGCTCCTTCCCCCAAGCTAGTCAGAGTGACTGACTATGTGATAGGTCTCCGAGGAGAATGTCACACATGATGGCAGAAGCTAGTGATAACCTGAAAGCTGGGCAATCTTTGGTCAAGCATTGCCATGACCAAAAGGCTAACATGGTTGAGTTCACTCAAGACCAGCTAGTTCTAGTTATGATCCCAACAAGGCAGAAGGCCTTGCAAGATAAATGGATGGGACCCTTCAAGGTTGTGGGTAAACTTGGAGAGGTGAACTATCTGGTGGACTTGGGCAATCCCAAGGAGGCTCCCAGAGTGTTCCACACCAACAGACTAAAGGCGTATGTCTCCAGGCCTAAAGTAGGAGCCTTGCTTCTAGCTTCAACGGAAGAGGAAGAAGAGAGTGAAGCTCTCCCTGATCTCCTCAGAGGCTTACCCTTGGATGAAAAGATTGAAGGAGTAAATCTCTCTTTAAATCTGACACCTGAGCAACAAGAAGAGTGAAAATCTATGTTAAATCAGGTTGCCTCTCTGTTCTCACTTTCAACAGGCTTGACCCCTTGGGGACAGCATGATATACTCACTGGTGACTGTCTGCCAGTCAAAAGCAGAGGATATAGAATGTCAGATAATGTAAGGACCCACATCAAATGGGAGGTCAAGAAGATGCTTGATCTCGGGGTAATAGAGCCCTCTACTAGTCCATGGTCTAGCCCAGTTCTGTTAGTACCAAAGGCAGGATTCAAAGAACTGAGATTCTGTGTGGACTATAGAGCTCTTAATGCAGTCACCAAGACTGATGTCCACCCTTTGCCAAGGACAGATGAGTTGGTGGATAGACTTGGTTCAGCCAAGTTCCTCAGCACATTTGACCTTACGTCAGGCTATTGGCAAATAGCCCTGACAGACCATGCCAAGGAGAAAACTGCATTTTCTACCCCAGTTGGCTTATACCAATTTAAGGTTATGCCTTTTGGGTTGAAAAATGCACCTGCAACATTCCAAAGGATGGTAAATCAGGTTCTGGCTGGGATGGAGGATTTCTGCATGGCATATTTGGATGACATTGCAGTGTTCAGCCAATCCTGGGAAGAGCATGTTAACCACCTAGGACATGTTTTGCAGGCTCTTGGACAGGCCAATATGACCATAAAGGCAAGTAAATGCCAGATTGGTCAGAGTAAGGTGATCTACCTTGTGCATGAGGTAGGAGGTGGAGAAATAAGGCCTTTGCTCACTCAGTAAGATTGAAGCTGTGCAAAATTGGACAACACCTACTACTCAAACCCAGGGGAGAGCCTTCCTAGGCCTCACTGGGTATTACAGGAATTTCATAGAGAACTATCGGACCATAGCTTCTCCACTGAATGTAATCTCCTCTCCAAAATTCCCTAAGAAGGTCAAATGGAATGAGAAGTGCAATCAGGTCTTTGAAAACCTGAAGAAAGCTCTGTGCCAAGCACCAGTGTTGAGAGCTCCTGACTATCACCAAACTTTCATTGTGCAGACAGATGCTTCTAATGTAGGTATAGGTGCAGTCCCCAGCCAACTGGATGAGAAAGGTAGGGAGCACCCCATTTGCTTCATCAGCAGAAAGCTGAAAGATCCTGAGACAAGGTGGGCAACAATTCAAAGAGAATGTGTTGCTATTGTGTGGGCACTGAAGAAGTTTAGGCCATACTTGTATGGTTCTACTTTTGTCATTCAGACTGACCACCAACCCTTGAGATGGTTGATGCAAATGAAGGGGGAAAACCCAAAACTACTGAGATGGTCAATCTGCCTGCAAGGGTTTGATTTCACCATTGAGCACAGGTCAGGGTGTCACCACCAAAATGCTGATGGTCTCTCAGAGTGAGACTCTTTTTCTCCCACTCTTAGACATGATTTGAGATATCCTTTGACTTTGGAATGTGTTTTATGGGCTATGGGGTCTTTTACTCCATAGGGCTTCATGTGTGTTTGGTATTTGTGTTACACAGCACCCTCCGTGCCGTAACACAGGGGTGTCATAGTGACCCCCAAACATAGACTCTGTACCCTGGGACTGACTACTGTCTCCCAGGGCATGTAAAGTCACCATTGGCTTTACTAGTCCTAAATTGTGAACAGAACCAGTACAAACCATCATATTGTGAGTGTACTGGTAGAGGCAATTCGATTGCCCCTGGGTCTGTTGTTCGAGGGGGCACTGTCCAGTCCCCCCTGCGCAAGTTTTGGCTGGTGGCAGTGGATACTACTTTTTATATTCAACCGCGAATATATTCCTATGGGATTTTCCCATTGTTCGAGGCTAATACTTTTTAACATAGCCTCAAACATACCGCCGGTTTATTTATTTAATATTAACTCACTGGTTGGTATTTTTTGCCAGAACTCGGTTCCAAAATGTCGTTTGTGTTGGATTCTGTGACTCCAACCCAAGTCGAGCCCTTTGTTCCACTTTTTGGTGGGCTTCTCCACAGAAGCCTCCAAAAGTGGTGCCACTCTGTCTGGGTACCACAGGGGGTGTGGGAGGGGGTTTAGGCACCCTCGGCAACTCAAGTCGCATTCTTGTGTGATTGTCCCACTGGTGAGCTACCCGGCTCACCACTTAGCATGTTTGAGTGACAGCTAGGACTGATGAATGGGGGTTTTCTGCATAAAAGCAGGGCTTTAAGGACTGGGATTTCAGACGTCGCCACATGACCAAAGAATCCGAAGAGGGAGAAGCTGAGCCGACCTGCAACGATGACACCACCGATGGAGCCCTGCTGAACCCACTCACCACTTCTTCCAACGACAGAGGAGATCTTTATCCCGAAGACTCTTCTTCCTTTGACTGGTGGGGTTAACCAGTCTGCCGGCCTTTTCGCCTTCCCGGATCATCTCGTGTCCGCCTTGAATGTGCCAAGCACCCCGGCAACCGGGATACCACGTTTTTCCACTACCGTGAATAAAAGGGTAGTACCTTTTTTACCGGGAACTCCGCGGCTGGTTTCTTCCCTGGCAGTGCAACGACCTTCAGATTTCCTCCACGTCAAGACCATCTCTTCCTCTGGATGACACTGCGACTTGCATCCACTGCCAGGAACAACTGCCCCCGCTGGAGGATTCCCTCCACTTTCAAGATACTGTGTCCGCCTGGCCTCCCTCGTAACGGTCTGTGTGGGGTCTCTTAAATCCTCAATTTACCACTTGGGTTGGCCCTGGGCTGGCTAACCGAACTTTTCTGAACTGAACTCATTCCTTTTTAAACCCTCTGTAAGACTTTCCAAGCCTTTTAAACTGTGTGATCTTGGGAGCATTGGTGTTCTACTCTCTCCAAGAGGGAGCCTGGCCTCTGAACTTTTTGCTCACAAGTAGACTTTGACTTCCCTGCCTTTCTAGTGCTTCTAAAGTATTGTGTTGTGTGCTGTTCCTAATTTCTGCCTTTTCCCTCACTTTTTCTTTAACTTATTGGAGTGCCATCTTTAGTTAAGCGCTCACCTCTGTCTGGAAGTAAGTGGTGTTAACTAAGACTTGTCTAATAAGGAATAAGGGATGTACATATAGTAATAGTGACTGTGTTTTTGAACTTGCTTATAATAATAGTGCTAGAGTGTTTCTAAGTGTGTCTTTAAATAAATAATTATATACTTGGTACCAAAGCTCTTGTCAGTGTTTGCTTGTGCTACTGTATTTTGGTACCTATCTTGTATACTCTATATACTGTCTAACTCTTCTTGAGAGAAGTCTGGCTGCTCAGCCACAGCTACCAGGTAAATCTGGGTGGTACAGACTGCTATCAATTGGCTTTACTGCCAACACCTGTAGTCTTAAGCCTTTTGCAGTGGTCCCTAAGGGAACTGCACAGGTTTCTGCCTAACACCAGTGGGTTACCCTTTTCCTTTTGTGCCCCCGGTAGGTGCACCCACACATGTGAGGTACCGTTTTCATCGGTACATGTGTGGGGACGCGGGAAGGTAGGCCATGTGTTGTTGGCGGTGTGTTTCGGTGGGTGGCCAGAGCGAAAATGTCTGAGAATTGTCTTCATTTCCAGCCAATTTCAGAGACATGTCCCTGTGTCCACTCACCGAAACATGTCGCCAACAACAGATGTCATACCTTCTCACGTTCCCACAGGTGTTCCGACGAAAATGGTACCTCACATGTGTGGGTGCACCTACCGGGGGCGCAAAAGGAAAAGGGTAACCCGCTGGTAACCCCAAGCCTTTCGCCACAGCACAATGTGTTCATGTGGGCCTAGGGTGTCGAAGGCAGCAAGGAAAACGGGGAACCCCAAGCATTTCCCAAAAGAGGACACCCGTGGGAATGCACAGAGGTCTGACTTGTGCGATGCGGCCCAGAATTTGTTACCCAGAACCCCAGACAAAGTGAACATTGTGTTTTTTCCCCACCAAATATCACACTTTGTCGGGGATTGTGGCTAATAAAACCTGGGGCAATTTGCGCAAGGCAGACCTCTGTGGATTCCCACGGGTGTCCTCTTTTGGGAAATGCATGGGGTTCCCTGTTTTCCTTGCTGGCTTTGACACCCTAGGCCCAAATCTGTAGGTTTCCCACATGAACAAAATGGTCAGTGGTGAAAGGCTTTGGGTTACCAGTGGGTTACCCTTTTCCTTTTGCGCCCCCGGTAGGTGCACCCACACATGTGAGGTACTGTTTTCATCGGGACACGTGTGGGCACGCGGGAAGGTAGGCCATGTGTTGTTGGCGGTGTGTTTCGGTGGGTGGCCAGAGCGAAATGTCTGAGAATTGTCTTCATTTCCAGCCAATTTCAGAGACATTTCCCTGTGTCCACTCACCGAAACACGTCACCAACAACATGTCAGACCTTCTCGCGTTCCCACAGGTGTCCCGACAAAAAAGGTACCTCACATGTGTGGGTACACCTACCGGGGGCGCAAAAGGAAAAGGGTAACCCGCTGGTAACCACAAAAGTGTTTGGGGAGATAACCTACAGATTTGGGCATAGGGTGTCCAAGCCACCAAGGAAAACTGGGAACCCCATGCATTTCTCAAAGGAGGACACCCGTGGGAATCCACAGAAGTCTGCCTTGTGCAAATCGGCCCAAAATCTACTACCCAGAACCTCCGGCAAATTCCAAATTTGGGGGTAAACACACAATTTCCAGATATTTCACTCTGCTCAACCACCGAAACACACCGCCAACAACAGATGACATACCTTCCCACGTTCTCACAGGGGTCCCAACAAAAACGGTACCTCACATGTGTGGGTTCACCAATCTAGCCGCAAAGGGAAACGGCTAACCCACTGGTAACCAAGAAAGTGTTTGGGGAGATAACCTACAGATTTGGGCATAGGGTGTCCAAGCCACCAAGGAAAACTGGGAACCCCATGTATTTCTGGAAAGATGGCACCGTTATCAATCCACAGAGGTCCAACTTGCGCGAAGCGGACCAGAATGTTTTACCCAGAACCCCCGACAAAGTGAAAAATGTGGGGGTTTTCGGCACATTTCGGACTTTGCCAGGGCTTCTGGGTAATATATTCTGGGCCGATTTGCGCAAATCATACCTCTTCAGATTCCCACGGGTGTCCTCTTTTCAGAAATGCATGGGGTTCCCAGTTTTCTTTGGTGGCTTGGACACCTGAGGCCCATATCTGTATGTTGTGCTTGTCTGGAGAAAGTGTCAAATTCAGGTGTCGAAACAGACTTGGGGTTACCTGTGTTTTAGGCTTTCCCCTTGGCGCCCAGGTAGGTGCACCCACACATGTGAGGTACCGTTTTCATCGGGACACCTGTGGGAACTCGGAACGGTAGGCCATGTGTTGTTGGCGGCGTGTTTCGATGGGTGAGCCGAGTGAAATGTGCAGAAAATGCATTTTTTTCGCCACATTTCGGACTTTGCGGGGGTGTCTGGGTAATAAATTCTGGGCCGATTTGCGCGCATCATACCTCTGCGGATTCCCACTGGTGTCCTCCTTTCGGAAATGCATGGGTTTCCCTGTTTTCTTTGGTGGCTTGGACACCGAGGCCCATATCTGTATGTTTTGCTTGTCTGGAGAAAGTGTCAAATTCAGGTGTCGAAACAGACTTGGGTTTACCTGTGTTTTAGGCTTTCCCCTTGCCGCCCAGGTAGGTGCACTCACACATGTTAGGTACAGTTTTCATCGGGACACCTGTAGGAACGCGGGACATTAGGCCGTGTGTTGTTGGCGGCGTGTTTCGATGGGTGAGCCGAGTGAAATGTGCGGAAAATGCGTTTTTGTCCCAAATTTCGGACTTTGCGCGGGTGTCTGGGTAATAAATTCTGAGCCGATTTGCGCAAATCATACCTCTGCGGATTCCCACGGGTGTCCTCTTTTCGGAAATGCATGGGGTTCCCTGTTTTCCTTGGTGGCTTGGAAACCCGAGGCCCACATCTGTATGTTGTGCTTGGTTGGAGAAAGTGTCAAATTCAGGTGTCGAAACAGACTTGGGGTTACCTGTGTTTTAGGCTTTCCCCTTGGCGCCCAGGTAGGTGCACCCACACATGTGAGGTACCATTTTCATCGGGACACCTGTGGGAACTCAGGGCGGTAGGCCATGTGTTGTTGACGGCGTGTTTCGATGGGTGCGCCTAGTGAAATGTGCGGAAAATGTGTTTATTTTCCCCACATTTCGGACTTTGCGGGGGTGTCTGGGTTATAAATTCTGGGCCGATTTGCGCAAATCATACCTCTGCGGATTCCCACGGGTGTCCTCTTTGCAGAAATGCATGGGATTTCCTGTTTTCCTTGGTGGCTTGGACACCCGAGGCCCATATCTGTATGTTGTGCTTGTCTGTCATGCGCCCCTTTTTCTACAAGCATTGGGATCGATGGAAATTGGGCCGCCATCGTTTGTTTCATTACGTTTGACAGGTTTTCTGAGCTGCGGTCTAGTCTTTTTCCAACGTGGCCGCCCCCTGCATATCAGCGTTCAGTTGCTGCCGGCTCGCCGCGTTGCAACTGTGTGTTTCGCTATCCTGCTGTTGTCACGCTCCTGCTCATTTCTCTTGGCTCTGCTGAGCCCTGACTTTCCTTGGGTACTCACCCCTCTCTCCGGACCTTCCTTTTCTCCTTCTCTCTCTACGCGCTTGTTAGGTAAGATTTCCACAGGGCTGGTAAATCTTCCTTGTCTGGTTCAACTCCAGAACTTTTTGCTTTTCTAGTGAGATATTTTCCATTAATACCTCAGTGAGTGGGAACCTTTTTCCACACTCACCTGTCTTTAACTCTTTTTATGGGTGTCATTTTTAAGACTCTCCATAGTGTCTTTTTAAAGTTATCATGTCTAACAACTTATTGGTAATAAGTGCCTGTTGTTGCTGGGTTGCCCTAGGGGCTCCCCATTTAACTTTCTTGTGCTAACCTTGAGTGAACTACAGTTCCCAAGGGTAGAAAGGATCTTTGGATCCCTTTTACATCTTATTCTGTGAAACCAGCACACCCCACCTTATGTGGAGTGCTGGGGAGATACAATGTATCCCCTTTCACATTTAAACTGTAACAATTCTGTTACAGTGACAAGCTTACCTTTAATGGCTGGTGGCAGTGATACCTTTTACTAATTTGGTGCACCTTTACCGCGTGCTGTAATCACAGCTGCAGTAAAGGCACCTAAGGGTGCTCATTTTTACCAAAATGGCCCCTGTCTTCTTTTTCTGCCATTTTAGTGTTTCTTGTCGTTTCTTGTTCCTTCCCCTGACATCCAGGGCGGGAAAATCCTTTGTTTGAGTTTTGTCTTCGGCGGGAGTCCCCTGGACACCCCGCCCAGGCTCCAGTCAGTCTGTAAGCACAGGAAGTGGGGGAGGGGTCCCAAACTTCCTCCTCCTTTGTCTTAGGTCTTCCTTCAACTGGGCCAAATCCCAGTGGGGGGTTGGCTGTCCTGATTGGACAGCCAAACGCCCCTTTCTTGTAAAATGCGGGGAGAGAATGCAGAGGTTGTGTTGCAGTTCCTGATAAATACTGGAAACCTGGAAGCTGAAGTCATGTCGACCACTGGAACCGAAAACCGAAGAGGATGACGAAGGAAAAGCGGCGGGAATGATTTCCAGCGGCCGGAGAGCCTGCTTTGTAACCGGAGCCTGCTGCAGCCCTTCCTTCCGATCGACCTGGGGTCTCCGAAAACGACGACCCGAACCCAGAGCCTGGTGAGACCCACTAGACTCAAGACGACCTGCATTTTGAGCCATCCCACGGGTTCCTGCGACCTTGCGTTCTTGCAATACCCCAATACCCTGGGACCTCCTGCCACTGTGCGGTGCATGGTCTTCCGAATTCCGAATCTCGCTGAAACTTCGTGGGCATCTTGGTCTATCTCCAGAGACACGAATCGAGTCCAAAAAGTCCCCTCACAAGAGTGCTGGACCTTTTAAACGACGAGAATTCAACCGCGATTTTCTGTCTTCATCTGTGCTCCTTGAAAAGGCGCCAAACCCGCAGAACTGCATTCAGCCGTGAGAGAAATCTTGCCTAGAGCCTTCTTCATCGATCCCTGCTGCAAAGTCCCTTCTGAGGTCTTGTGTTCAGTCTCCAGGACAAGGAATCCAGTGACCGGGTATTTGGCTGCAGTCCCTGAAGTTCTCCTGCTGCAATCTCTTCTTCATTGCTGAGGTACTGTGTTGGCTTGGGTATATACTTACCTTAAGCCTGTTGGGATTTCTGTGTAGTCCTGGGGTGTTTTCTGTGATTGGGAGGTCCCTCGTCCAGTACACCCAGTCCCACTGCTAGAATCCTGCTGGGGTGTCTTCTGCGAAGCCCCTGGACCCTCTTCTAACCCTAGAAGTAAAGTACTCACTTGGTTGCCAGTTTTCCTAAGGAAACTCTGACTTTTGCTACTAAAGAACTTATTCTAACACTGCCTGTTGGTCACTAGTCCTAGTGACCCCCCTTCTGCCACTGAGAACGCTCATGCTCAAAGGGAAAGACTTTGAAGGGATTGGGACTTCTGCCTAGAAAAGAAATCAAGTGGTTTACTTACTTGTAAAGAGTTGGTTGGTTGGTAACTTTAATTCTAAGAGTGAACAGTTACAAAAGTTCTTACTGATCTTGGATGTGTGATGCACTATTCTTAAAAGTATGGTTAACATCTTTTCTTCCTTAGCCACTGTTTTTCCAGTCTAAAAGGAAGTAGATGTAAAGGTATTTTACTCTCCTGTGATTAGGTTGTGCCTCTTTACAAAAGTAATGTGTTGGTTTCACCAGATTATTCCTAAAGGGTAATTGTATGAGTGTCCTCCAACTGTTGGTATCACCAGGTTAGTCCTGTTAGGATAACTGTATGAGTGTCCCCCAACTGGGTCTTGCTTCCCCTGACTTGCTGCTAGCCTGTCTTTAATAAGTCTACAATAGGTGGTTGCCTACCTAGAATATCTATTCTGTAAAGGGTGACATTGGGTTTTACTTTCCCCTTCAGTGTGAAGTTAAAGTAAGTGGGTCTTACTTACCTTGTGTTAGCTGTGTGCCATCCAAAACAAGTGACAAGAGTTATTGCTTATCTCAATCTGGGGTTCCCTGATTTCCAAAGCATCTGTAATTGTATATTACATCCATTAGGTTTTGCTCACCTGGTATAACTGTGTGTTATGACAAAAGTAGTGATAGGTTTTTACTGCACCTAGAATAAGTGTTTCACTATTCATCAAAAGTATATTGTCCAGTTGACTGTTTATGTGATTTGTTACAAGAGTCACTGTACAACTGGAAGGGCCTACTGTCCTTGTATTACCAAAAGTAATCTAAAAATAACCATTGGTCTTTTACTCCCAAAGAATAGGCTTGGCCTATACTAAATGTGTATAACAAGGTTTTGACTTCCCTAGAACTACTGTTAGGTGTTCCAAATAAGGTCTATACTTGGGTCTGTGTACTTTCAAGTATAGTGTTGTGTTTTATATTGTGATTTCATATAATGTTTCAGTATTTACTTAACCCCTAGATTTATCTGGGCCTACTTGTATTTAAATAAATCCTTTATTTTTATAATACATAGTGTTTCAGTGTTTCTTTGGATCATTTGTATTACAATTTTCACTTGTACTGTATCTACTGCCCTCTCTCCCTCCTAAGATAAGCCTGGCTGCTCTGTCTACGCTACCCCGAACTCAGGTGGTACAGCCTTATTCTAAGAGTGGAGTCTTGTACTGCCTCAGTAGAATGGTTTTGCTAGGCCCTTAACTGGACTTCAGAAAAACTGTCCTAACAGCGCTTACCTGCTGGAACTCTTTCTCAGTTTCCATCCCTTCGCTCTCTCTGTCTCTCTTCTCTGCCTTCAGGGAAGCTTCGACGTTTCTTTGCCTCAGCTTCTCGTCTCCCCTTCACTGTGGGGTCGCTCTCGGCAGTGCCTTCTTCAGGTTTCCCCGAGCGCTTCCTTTTCTACGGGGGATTTCTCTCTGGTCCCCGTTCCGCTACTGGATTTTCACTTGCCTGCTCGAAGCTTTCGTGTCTCAAACGATCTTCAGTGCCTTGTGGTTATCATCCCTTCTGCAAGAAGGTTCTGGGGTTTTTTGCCTGCACGGCTTTTTCCCCGTTTTGGCTATCACGGTCCCGGGCCCACTGGTTTCCGGAAACCTTCTGCAACCAGTGTGGCGTCATCCGTGGTAGACCGTATCTCATAAAAAAGAAATCATCCGTCAAAGAAAGAAGAAAGAAAACCTCCAAGGATATTTCTTCAGGTGAGGAGGAGGGGGAGGAAACAGAACTAGAAAGTGATTTGGACATTACGGATAAATTTGTGACATTGTCTGGAGAAAGTGTCAAATTCAGGTGTCGAAACAGACTTGGGTTACCTGTGTTTTAGGCTTTCCCCTTGGCGCCCAGGTATGTGCACCCACACATGTGAGGTACCGTTTCCATCGGGACACCTGTGGGAACGCGGGACGGTAGGACATTTGTTGTTGGCGGTGTGTTTCAATGGGTGCGCCGAGTGAAATGTGCAGAAAATATGTTTATTTCCCCACATTTCGTACTTTGCGGGGGTGTCTGGGTAATACATTCTGGGCCGATTTGCTGAAATCATACCTCTGCGGATTCCCACGGGTGTCCTCTTTTCGGAAATGCATGGGGTTCCCTGTTTTCCTTGGTGGCTTGGACACCCGAGGCCCATATCTGTATGTTGTGCTTGTCTGGAGAAAGTGTCAAATTCAGGTGTCGAAACAGACTTGGGATTACCTGTGTTTTAGGCTTTCCCCTTGGCGCCAAGATAGGTGCACCCACACATGTGAGGTACCGTTTTCATCCGGATCCCTTCGTAACGCGGGACAGTAGGCCATGTGTTGTTGGCAGTGTGTTTCGATGGGTGTGCAGAGTAAAATGTGTGGAAAATGCATTTTTTTCCCCACATTCTGGACTTTGCGGGGGTGTCTGGGTAATAAATTCTGGGCCGATTTGCGCAAATCATACCTCTGCGGATTCCCACAGGTGTTGTCTTTTATGAAATGTATGGGGTTCCCTGTTTTCCTTGGTGGCTTGGACACCCGAGGCCCATATCTGTATGTTGTACTTGTCTGGAGAAAGTGTCAAATTCAGGTGTCGAAACAGACTTGGGGTTACCTGTGTTTTAGGCTTTCCCCCTTGGCGCCCAGGTAGGAGCACCCACACATGTGAGGTACCGTTTTCATCGGGACACCTGTGGGAACGCGGGACGGTAGGCCATGTGTTGTTGGCGGCGTGTTTCGATGGGTGCGCCGAGTGAAATGTGTGGAAAATGCGTTTTTTTGCCACATTTCGGACTTTGCGGGGGTGTCTGGGTAATAAATTCTGGGCCGATTTGTGCAAATAATACCTCTGCGGATTCCAACAGGTGTATTCTTTTCGGAAATGCATGGGGTTCCCTGTTTTCTTTTGTGGCTTGGACACCCGAGGCCCATATCTGTATATTGTGCTTGTCTGGACAAAGTGCCAAATTCAGGTGTCGAAACAGACTTGGGGTTACCTGTGTTTTAGGCTTTCCCCTTGGCGCCCAGGTAGATGCATCCACACATGTGAGGTACCATTTTCATCGGGACACCTGTGGGAACGCGGGACGGTAGGCCATGTGTTGTTGGCGGCGTGTTTCGATGGGTGCGCCGAGTGAAATTTGCGGAAAATGCGTTTTTTTTGCCACATTTCGGACTTTGATGGGGTGTCGGGGTAATAAATTCTGGGCCGATTTGCGCAAATAATACCTCTGCGGATTCCCACGCGTGTCCTCTTTTCGGAAATGCATGGGGTTCCTTGTTTTCCTTGTTGGCTTGGACACCCGAGGCTCATATCTGTATCTTGTGCTTGTTTGGAGAAATTGTCAAATTCAGGTGTCGAAACAGACTTGGGGTTACCTGTGTTTTAGGCTTTCCCCTTGGCGCCCAGGTAGGTGCACCCACACATGTGAGGTACCGTTTTCATCGGGACATCTGTGGGAACGCCGGGAGGGTAGGCCATGTGTTGTTGGCGTCGTGTTTCAATGGGTGCGCCGAGTGAAATGTGCGGAAAATTGAGTTTTATTCCCACATTTTGGACTTTGCGGGGGTGTCTGGGTAATATATTCTGGGCCGATTTGCGCAAATAATACCTCTGCGTATTCCCACGCGTGTCCTCTTTTCGGAAATGCATGGGGTTCCTTGTTTTCCTTGTTGGCTTGGACACCCGAGGCTCATATCTGTATCTTGTGCTTGTTTGGAGAAATTGTCAAATTCAGGTGTCGAAACAGACTTGGGGTTACCTGTGTTTTAGGCTTTCCCCTTGGCGCCCAGGTAGGTGCACCCACACATGTGAGGTACCGTTTTCATCGGGACATCTATGGGAACGCCGGGAGGGTAGGCCATGTGTTGTTGGCGTCGTGTTTCAATGGGTGCGCCGAGTGAAATGTGCGGAAAATTGAGTTTTATTCCCACATTTTGGACTTTGCGGGGGTGTCTGGGTAATATATTCTGGGCCGATTTGCGCAAATAATACCTCTGCAGATTCCCACGGGTGTCCTCTTTTCGGAAATGCATGGGGTTACCTGTTTTCCTTGGTGGCTTGGACACCCGAGGCCCATATCTGTATGTTGCGCTTATCTGGAGAAAGTGTCAAATTCAGGTGTGAAAACAGACTTGGGGTTACTTGTGTTTTAGGCTTTCCCCTTGGCGCCCAAGTAGGTGCACTCACACATGTGAGGTACCGTTTTCATCGGGACACCTGTGGGAACGCAGGAAGGTATAACATTTGTTGTGGTTGTGTGGTATTCATAACGTCTTGACCCATTTGCTGGTGCCCTTTGTCACACAACCCTTTCATTTCCCAAATGTGACCTACATTTAGTCGTTGCTTTAGGCACCATACACTTTTGTAACCTGCACAAGTCACCTACCCATGAAAAGGTCTGCCTATGCTCTTTCAAAAAATGGATGCTTGTCGTTCATCACCACATTGGTTTTCCCGATTTACACATGCTAAGTGCGTCTTTTCAGGCTGTGACCATAAAACTCCTGTTTACCATGGCTCAGTGTTTGGTTTGTGGTATTGCTTGTTTTGTAAAAAACTACAAAAAAATGTGTGCTTTCCTAACTGCAAGAGTCAGGGGAATGTAGCGGAGCATTGCTTTTCTCAAAATTCATAGAAGCGATTGCTGTACCAAGCCAACCATGTCCAACACATACCTTTTTTTCGGTCATTTTCCCGCTTTTCCCCCAATCTATGGCATTTTCCCCAACCTAGTTGTTGCCTGACCTACGCAAATAACCCCTTCCTAAACTTGGAATTTTGTCTCCTTTTCAGAAATATATGCCTTTCTGTCCTCCAATTCGGCTTCCCTACCCTTTTCTTCCGTTCCGTCCATGCATGTCCAATTGGCAAAAATTGCCAAAATCGCCTACCTCTCACAAAACAGTTGATAACCACATCAAAATACATTATTTTCGTTTCCACTCAACCTGTACTTGAAAGCCAGGAAATTGGGGAACCCAGCACAGCAAACCATTTGTTCCTAGCTCTTACAAGGAAAAAAACACAGGCTTCTTTGTACATCATTTTATTGTCATTTTTTGAAAAAACCCACATTTTTCGCCCTTTTTGCTTATTTTCTCTCATCCCCCTGCAGCAACCTAGGTTTCCTGGGTGGCGTTACCACCGCCTACATGTGGGGAAAAAAGGAGCCAAATTTGGCCGAGACATCTCATGTAACAAAAAAGTTACAAGGCATTGAATGGCCACATACCGAAATCACCAAAAAAGGCCCTGGCACTGGGGGGAAATACCCATGGCATTGTTTGGAATGATTTGGAGTATCTTGATGTTGTCCAATGAGGTGCCTGCAAATAGAGCCTACAGTAATCTAGTCTGGAGCGAATCAGTGCTCTAGCAATGGGGATGCAGCAATCAGCGTTAAGAAAAGATCTGCATAAGATGATTCATTTGGAAGTATGGGCCGTGGAAGGGGCAATCGTATTGACTTGCCTTGATAAAGACAGAGTGGATTAATGTTATATACCCAAAGTTTGAATATTGCTGGACAAATGTGTGGGGTTGCCCTCAATGTTGAAAGATTTGTAAGAGTGGTCTAGTTTACTGAGTGCACTTTGGTAACCAACTAGGAGAATCTCTATCTTTCTGTCATTGAGACAGAGCTGGTGGGACTCCATCCAGGCCTGGATAGTGTGGTAAACTAAGTACAGGTTGTTGGCATCTGTGCCATAGTTTCCTGTGAGAGGGAGGCGAATCTGCGTGTCATCCACATAGTTGGTGTCAGAAATTCCTTTGTCGTCTAGCAAGTCAAAGACGGGTTTGTGAAAATGTTGTAGAGGGTAGGGGAAACCCAGGAACCTTGCAGGACGAAACAGGTAACAGGGGCTGGAGGGGCAGCTGCACTCACTGAGAACACGCTCATATATATCTCTGACAGGAAGGAGGCGGTCCAGGTGATAGCTTCCGGGGCGAAGTGTGTTGCTGATGCAAGGTGACGACCAGTGGCGGCTGGTGACTTTGAAAGGTGGTGAGGCACAACTTCCTCCCATCGAATTAGGGAGCGAGCGTGCAAGCCCAATCCATACCAAGGAGGGTGCAGGGGGGTTCTCGCCCCGTGAGAACATTTTGTAAATATGGCTTCCAAAATGTGAAATTTACTGTCCAAACCCACAGAAATGTGACATCAAAAGCATTAGGTTTTACATGCTAATGGTGGTACATTATTCTTACGTGTGCAAGTGTGATGGTGTATTTTACAGCAGCTTGTATTGAGAACAGCTGGTACTATGTTTTATGCATAAAGAAATGTATTATAATGAGGAACATACACACCCAGAGAGATAAACACACTGAGGAGGGACATGCTCACCAAGAGGGAACATACACAACCAGAGGGATGGACAAACACACAGAGAAGGAACATATACACACTTGCCCACCATCCTAAAGGGACTCAAAGCCGAAGCAGGCCTATTCAGGTTCGATTCCTAGGTCGCGCTTAGAAACCTCTGGGTATTAAGTGCGTTAACTTACGGACCCACTTATTTGATTAAAATACCCTTACACAACATGTTATGACACTCTGTCACTCCTGTCCCAGAGCAATGAGCACCCACAGGCATAGACAAACACCCTATCAGTGCTACATTGATCCAATGAGGGATCTTGCTTGCTTTCACGCGCCTTGCTATTATGCTCACAGTACATCTTTAGAGAACTTGGAGGCAATACAGTTTCAAACAAGTTATCAGGTACTAAAGGGCTATAGTGTCTAAGAAATCTATTGACATTGGTGTATCAGAAGCATTACACTGACATACAGATTGTTCCTTAATTCTCAATCTCCTATTTTTGCACCCAGGACACCAAGAGCGAGTGTTGTGTCATCATAGCTGCACCTCTCTCTGCCCACTCCTGTCACAGATGCTGTGTGGCTCTAGACCTGTACTTGTTTTGTCAGTGCAATTAGTGTTCTGTACCTGACCCATTTTCATTCTATAATTTTGTTCTAACACCCCATTGCTGGTTCATGTTTTCAGGAATTCCTTCCTCAGGGTGTGTGTAAGGCACCTTTTATATCCCACCATAATTGTGTTATACTGTATTTAAATAGTCATTAATACATGTGTGGGCACATGTTAACTATCAGATCAAAACGTTAAAACAAGTTAATAAAGCACGAACTTTGAAAGCTCATCGGCCCTTTTTTTCTCACACAAGCACAGAAACGAAATGTTCCGTTCACACACATGGAACAGCAGAACCTGTTGTGCTTTGCACTGCACTAAGCAGTATGCCCTGTATTTTTGAGGTCGATATATGCCTTTTCAAAGCTGTTACATGACTCAGCAAAGTCCCACATCTGCAGCTCACAGGCTTGCCTGGAATCAATGTATTGTAATATGCGGTGGGATGCCAGTCTTTAATGCTTTATAATCGTCTGTAGAGACTAGCATAGCTACTTCTATTAAAGTGACAGCACATGCAGTCAATAAAAGCGACTGCGCATGCAGCTAGCAACACATGACAGTGCTAGGAAAGTGCAGAGGGTGGACTGAATGCCGCATTCCACTCTTTCCAACAGGTCTGCCACTGGTGCTGCTGAAACACCTATAAGCCAAACCTAGAGAGATTTCAAAGCCAGACGAGGAAAGCAAAAAAGAGCAACTCCAGGAAGGCACCATGATATCATACTGCAGATAGCATATATAGAATACGCAGTGACACATTCTCTAAAGCATGGTGTGTGTAGTAAATGATGTGTGAAGTAAATAACGCAGAGCGATCAGCAGGAGAGGGTAAAAAGAGCTCAGACATTAGGGGGCAGCAATGGGTGGTGGCAATATGATTTGGGTTTACGGCTCAACAGAAGAGAAATGTTTTGGATCGACAAATTGGGGAGTCTAACTCCCAATGGTCTCAATGAGGAGATTAATTACCATTGTTTTATTTGGATGTATCCCTTGCCCTTAAAGTTGTATGCTCCTTTTCACTGATTGTACACACTATATACACCATGTGTTGTAAGTATGAGATGCCAGATGTACACCCCTACTTACCGATAGTATACACTATATACACCATGTTTTGAAGAAGATATGTTACAACCAATTCTGTTTATGATGATACATTGTGCAACAATATAGGTGTTTGAAGTAGTATTCAACATTGGTCGTACGAACATCATTTACTAAACACACCATGCTTCAGAGAATGTGTCACTGCGTATTCTATATATGGTGATGCATTGCTCATCAGCACACATTCCTGATGTACCAAGTAACATTGAGTTTCAGCACCACCGACACTTGTCCCGGACCCATCAGTCTGGGACCCAAGGTGCCGCCTAAGGTGGCACCATTGTGTCTCTGGCGCTCATACACACATCATTGTATTATTATCCCACTTTTTAATTTCCACATTTATTATGTGTAAGGCTAATTGCCCAGTAATGACACTGTTCCACATTGGAAAATCAAGGACTGACAACAGCTGAATTCCTTCCGCTGTATTTTTTCTATATCTATGCCATAGGCTATTTGTGTTTGATTTCCCTTGTTATTTATTTTTCTAGCATTGATCATGTATGAGTTTTAATTAGGTTCACAGTTTCACCATTGTTTATTTTCCGTAAGTAGTCTTTCTTCTATGTCTACCTTTATTGTAGTACTTTCCTCATTTATACACGCTACATTTCTCCAGATGTCATTGACACATGCATATTTATTTTAAATGCATTTCCGCAACATACCAGCTCATACACACACCATATTACAATCACCATCCGCGTCACGCCACTTTCGGACGCGTTATGTGCTACAAAAGAGCTCTGTTGCCTTGACGACGGCCTAACAAGGAAGCCCTCGGCTCCGCGCTCAGCTTTGTGTTGTGTTTTACCTATCCTATCGGTGGTATCGGCGAAGGTCCGCTGTATTAGAACGTTGGAGCGAACGTTCCTGGAGTGAGCAGCAGCCTGCTTCGTGTCATGACGAAGTGTGCTGCATTGGAAAAAAGGACCTTCCAACGTGCCCGCAACGTACTGTACTTCCGGTCTGCGGCATCTGTTCATCTGCGTAGCATGAAGGATCCATCAAGGAAATGGATTGCAACAAATGCAAAATGTTTTACGGCGTGTATCGCATTTCTGTGCAATGTAAATAACATTTGTATCAAAGTGCTCGTTTCGTGGCATCCGAAAAAAAAAAGAAAATGTAAATTGTGCAAGTTTACAAGTGGATCAGCTGTGTTAGCTGCCAAAGCAGAAGAGTTTTTTTTTCTGCACTTAATGCATATTAAGCCATCGGAGACATGAGGTACTGTGCTAACATTTATTTGGCAGGATACGGCGGATTTGTTTTTTCATCTAGTTGTATTGACATTACTATTGTACATGGCCTGTTATTTTTTGGTTGAAAGCAGCATGTCTCGAGCTCATGGAAATTATATCAGTAATGCAAAGGCCATTATAAAAATAAAAAAAAAATGTCATATTTCTGTATTGTTATGCTGGATATTGGTGGGTCAATGACAAAAGATTTCAACATTACAGATCTTGAAGTGAGAAGATGTGTTGACTTCAAATGGATATTGTGGCAGTTGGTGGTGTTGATTATTATGCTATATGGCAGTCTAATGGCATATTGTGTTTGGGGATGCAGTTCCCGGTATTGAGGTACCTAAAGAGGTGGTGTGTTTTGCCAATATTGCTGGCGTCGTGTGGCGCTAATGGGTGCGTCTATGGGAATTTCTGATGTCTTGGCTATGTACTGAAATTCAAAAGCTAGGTACTGAAATTCAAAACCTAATGTGAGTTGTGTTTATGTTTTGCACTGTATTAACCCATTATTCTTCCACAGGAAAACAACCACCATAAGGACTTTGAAAGCTTTATTATTGGACTCAAGTGTGGTGCTTAACCCTTGTTTATCATATTAAATGCTCAATTTTCCTGTCTGGTGTGTTTGAGGGAATGTGTCTGTGCAGTGATGTAAGGACAGTTGTGAGAATATGTTGCTCAATGGTGAGCATGTAGTAGCTCAGGCATGGTGCCCGGAGCGGTTGTTAGTGTGAGTATTGGTTGCTCAATGGTGAGCATGGAATGCTCAAATGTGAGCATTTATTAGCTCAGGCATGGTGCCTGGAGTGGTGGAGTGGAGGTTATTGGTTGCTCTATGGTGAGCATGGGATGCTCAATGGCGAGCATTTATTAGCTCAGGCATGGTGCCTGGAGTGGTGGAGTGGAGGTTATTGGTTGCTCTATTGGTTGCTCTATGGTGAGCATGGGATGCTCAATGGTGAGCATTTATTAGCTCAGGCATGGTGCCTGGAGTGGTGGAGCAGTGCGAGTTTTGGTTGCTCTATGGTGAGCATGCGATGCTCAATGGTGAGCATTCATTAGCTCAGGCATGGTGCCTGGAGTGGTGGAGTGGAGGAAATGGTATTGTGCTCATTTGCGAGCATTTGGTTTCTTTAGAGGGTGTTTGAGGACACCCACAGTGGAGTGGAGTGGAGAATAGTACGCTTTAGGCAGATAGTAGGGTGAACCCTGTAGATTGTGTTAGCACATCTTGTTGTTGGTGAATGATGATGCAGGGTTATTGTTGTGATGTAGGTGGTAATGGTTGTGAATGAGATTGCGGGCTGGTTCCCTTGTAGCGAGTTCCATAATAGGCCTGTTATGGTTCTAGTGATTGTTTTGGAAGTGTGTTAGCTAATTGGCAGTTACTCTAAGTACTTGGTAGGGGATAGCTTTATGCTAGGAGCAGTTTGCCGGATGGTTGTTTAGAAGGATCGTTTTTTTTCATATGCTTACAGTTAGTAACACTGTTCCTTCTGTTTCTTCCTTTGATTGCATGGTTATGTATAGGGGGAGATGTGTTGTGTTTTACCTATCCTGACTATGTGGCTATTACCTGTATGTATGTGTGCCTGAGTCTGGAATGTTTGGTATGGAGTGTTCTGGTTGGAATGTTTGGATGTGAGTGTCTGTGTTCCTTGATTGCCAGTTGGAAACTTAAGCTTGGCACAGGGGGACCAAACCCACAACCTAACACTTTGCTGAAGAACACTGTCAGAGACTACATTCTCTCTGTCAGGTACGCTTTTTAGAGATTTGTCTAATCTGGCACACCCATTCATGGCCCCCCCCATACTTAACACACCTTTACATTTGCTTGTGTGCACCAGACCGCGGCATGATGATTTTTATAGCCAGTTTATGATTGTTCACAGCAAGGATTCTGAAAACTTCTACACGTATTGCTACAGGAATTCTCCTGATTAGCACAAGGCCATAAACCTTTCATGTAACGCTCAGACATTTATCTATCCTTTACCCATCAACATGTGCATTTGATTTGCTTCCCTCACTATTTCTTTTCACTATTTTCTTTCTGGTGCATGCATTCTACCTACAATCGAAATTATCTGCTCTTGGTATGTTACTTTCTTCTTTTTTACAATTGGTGCACTTTTGTGTTCATTTTGTTGTATTTTCTTTATCATGCAATAGACTGGCCCTGTTGAAAGAGATTAATTTCCGAAATACATTGGCATATTGAGTCTGTATTCTAAGGATGTGTTGGCCGCTTCCTCACTAAGATGTTATTAGTGACCATTTATGAAAATTATTTTTTTCCTTCTTTGGATATAAACTACTTATAAAGAAACAAGGCACAGACTCATTTTTTGAGGATTTATACCAATTTTGATACCTTTTTTGTACATTTAATGAGCATTCAGTTAAGTCTCTGACATTTGTTGAAATTTAACATCCCTGGTTGGGATTACAGAGAGCGACTGTGTGGCTAGGTTATTTTACCCAGCCTTCTGCTACATGTGTATTTTGAGTCTGGGTGTCTCCAGACTCGTCGCAGTCAGCTCCTGAACACTCTATCATGAAATTTAAGAACCAGTGAATATATATATATATATATTTTTCATGAGACTGCAGTTTTTTAGCATAAGTGATCATCTGTGGAAAATGTGTGATTGAATGCCCATTGCGCATGTCCTTTCTTATTTCCCTTTAGTGCTATAATGCGCGTGCTCAGAAGCGGCAGAGTATGCTGCCCTTCACCTCCACCCTCTTCCCACTCACAGGAGTCGGCAACAGTGCTCCAAGCCGTGACAGGGACACAAGTGTGCACACATTCTCCATTCTGTCACCCCCACTGCTCCTGTCTGGCTGCTCGAGTGACATCATCAATGAAGATTAATGGCCTGCAAAGCATTGTAGGCCATCAGTGGTCATTCCTTAGTGCAAATGTGACAGAGGAACAGCTGAAGAAAATACACTTGCAATGAGTAAATAATGAGTCACATCGGTTTACTGTGTGGCTTAATTCCACATACGAGTACTCACCGGAGTTGGCAAGGCTGAGGTAACCAGGCTGTAGTGCATGTAACATGTGCTTGCAAGCTCCTGCAGTCAACCATGCAACTCACAAAGTTAGATAACGTGGCACAGAGCATGCGCCCATCATCCGACCTCACCCACATGACTGAATGACATTGGCTGACAAACAGCCAATGACATTCTTCAGTAAACGTTTTGCTAGCCAGTAGCCTGCGCCTTACAGTAAGGTCAGATCCTGGTGTGGTGTTTGCGCACAGATCAATACTGGCGGGGCCACCCCTCTAGCGCCCCGCCAGCTTCCTGCATTGTGATGTTTACGTAGAGTGCGTGGAGCTACAAGCTCCATGCACTCTACAATAGGGAAAAGATCCGTAAAACGGGACGCGCCCCTGTGTTAGGGTGGCAGGCCCAGCCAGCCACTTTGAAGACTGAACATTGCAGAACAGCAGATTAACTATTTATTTATAATTAATCTGCCGCTCTGCAACATCGAATTTGCCGCCATGCTGCGCTGCAAAAAACAGAGAGAGAACCTTGTGCACAATGTTCTCTGCACAGTCTGTGGGTGGGGGCCCTGGCTGGGGGGGCGGCGCTCCCCCACCCTATACATGCAGCCGCCACTGGTGACGACATAGAACTTGATGGTCCAGCAGATCAAAGGCTGCCGACAAGTCTAACAGGAGGAGCAGAGCTGAGTTCCTGGCGTCTTTAATCTCGTCCAGTTGGTTCTTCAGGTCCAACAAGGCAGTTTCAGTGCTGTGGCCTGGTCGGAAGCCAGATTGTTACAGGCCAAGCAGGTTGTGGCCTTCCAGGTAAAGCTGGATATGTAGATACACTGCCCAATCTAGGATTTTAAGGAGGAAGGGGGCACTGGTGATGGGGTGGTAGTTCGTAGAGATGGTAGGATCAAGGGTAGTTTTTTTTTTACTGAGGGATTACCCAAGCATCCTTCAGGTTAGTAGGGATGGGCCCAGAGGAGAAGGAGTGTAGTGATGAATGGTGCCAGAATTTGGTGCAGTCCTTGATGACTGCTGCTGGGCAGACGTCTCCCCGAAAGAGGGGTGGTTTAAGGCCTTTGATGATTTGAAGGACTTCAAATACAGAGAGTGGTTGGAACTCAAAAGAAAGTAGATTTTGTGGGGTGGCAGCTTGGAACACAGAGGAAGGGTGGACGTTGAGAGATGGCTTACATTTTTTTTTAATGCTGATCTTTTTTTTTGTGCAATTCAGTGTTGAACAATAAGGCATTTTGGATGTTAATGCACCAGCTGCTATCCAGTGTGCAATTTCTAGGCGGAGGCACAGGAGACTCAAGCTCGCACAATATGGCGATCTCCCTAGTAATAGAGTTTGCCTTGAAGATTCTTGTGTTGTAGGTGGAGCTCTTTTCTTTGAGGACGGCCTTCTTGTACTTGTTTGCTGCAAGTGTGAAGCAAGCTTTGCTAGGCTTGGTGGGGTGGTTTTTCCATTTGGTTTCTTCCTTTCGTTTATGTAGGCGGGGGGGCTTTGAGCTCAGGGGAGAACCAGGCGTTGCAGTGTGCAATGGCTTGGGGTTTCTGCACTGTGAGATGCGCTATGGTATAGATAGCCTGAGTGAGTGTTGAGGTTGTACTGGTCTACCAGGATGGCAGGGTCATTGACTGATGGAGGATTTGAGATTTAATGATGTTACTGGAGCTTTTCGTGATTATAGGTGGGAGAGATAGGCCAGACTGGGAAAGGGGTTAGATACTGGTATGTAAAATAAGATGATATTATGATCCATCCATGGGCAGGGCTGATTAGAGGTAATATCAGCGTTGCAGTTTCGGTTGGCCAACCAGTGGAGAATTCAGCCTTTGGAATGCTTAGGGCTCAGTATGCATTGAACAAAGAGAGCGTTCGCTAGGGATGAGGCATTGGTGTGAGATTCATTGTTGAAGGCCAAATTGATTTCATTGAGGAGTATAGTCTTAGAGGTGGGCTTGGAATTTGATAGAAGGTGCAGGTGTCCTCTTCAAAAGAAGATAGGGCCTAGAGTGCGATATTCTACTTCAATTGGTACTGTGGAGGTATGTGACAGACTCAGTTTAGTGGTCAGGAGTTCACCAGAGGAAAAGAAGGGGTTGCGGATTTCTCTGAGCAGTAATGAGTCTCTTGCTATAGTACAGCCCCACCAATGGCCAATAAATTACCTGAACAAGTGTCCAAAAACAATCACAGGGTTAAATCCCAAAGGGTCCAAAATATTCACAGGGTAACATTTTTTGGACACTTGGAGGAGCACAACAGTGCAAAAAGGGAATCAACCCTGTGAACTATTGGGCAGTAATTGGGATTTAACCCTGTGAATATTTTGGACATTTTGTGATTTAACCCTGTGATTGTTTTTGGACACTTGTTCAGGTAATATATTGGCCAGGAATTGGAGTGCGCGCCTCGCCCCTGCTTTTTTAACATTTAACTTATGGAGATCCGGACTACAGAGGCTGCAGCACCAGGGTTATTTTGCCCTACACTGGAGAGCCATAATCATGGTTTTTCTCCCCCCTCCCCCTGCTAAGGGTATGATGTGTGTGTTGGAGGGGTGTCTTTCACTGGTCACCTGAATTTTTTTAATCGGTTCACTACATTGACCATAATTCCTAGAGACTGCAACTGCATTTATATTGGTTTCACCTGAATTGAATGGCAACTCAGCCCACCTGATGAGTATTGCAGATACAAAAGTGCTTGGAGGAGTACAACAGTGTAAGAAGGGAATCAACCCTGTGAACTATTGGGCAGCAAATTGGGATTTAAACCTGTGAATTTTTTGGACACCTGGAGGAACACAACAGTGCAAAAAGGGAATCAACCCTATGAACTATTGGGCAGTAATTGGGATTTAACCCTGTGAATATTTTGGGCACTTTGGGATTTAACCCTGTGATTGTTTTTGGACACTTGTTCAGGTAATATATTGGCCAGGAATTGGAGTGCGCTCCTCGCCCCTGCTTTTTTGAACATTTAACTTGTGGCGATCCGGACTCCAGAGGCTGCAGCACCAGAGTTATTTTGCCCTACACTGGAGAGCCATAATCATGGTTTTCCCCCCTCCCCCTGCTAAGGGTATGATGTGTATTGGAGGGGAGTCTTTCACTGGTCGCCTGAATTGTTTAAATGGGTTCACTACATTGACCATAATTCCTAGAGACTGCAACTGCATTTATATTGGTTTCACCTGAATTGAATGGCAACTCAGCCTCCCTGATGAGTATTGCAGATACGAAAGCGCTTGGAGGAGTACAACAGTGCAAGAAGAGAATCAACCCTGTGAACTATTGGGCAGCAAATTGGGATTTAACCCTGTGAATTTTTTGGACACTCGGAGGAGCACAACAGTGCAAAAAGGGAATCAACCCTGTGAACTATTGGGCAGTAATTGGGATTTAACCCTGTGAATTTTGGACACTTTGGGATTTAACCCTGTGATTGTTTTTGGACACATGTTCAGGTAACATGTTGGCCAGGAATTGGAGTGCGCGCCTCGCCCCTGCTTTTTTGAGTATTTCAAAGTACCTTGCAAGAGGAGGATTCCTACTGACTCTGAGGCCAGACAGGGCCAGACAGAGGGCATCTTCAACGGCCTTGGAGGTGGGACTTTTGTGGGGGTCAGCGTCGCCTGCCAGCTCCCTAGGCCAGGAAACGAGTATCCAGAGGCCATCCAATCAGATGGTGCTGGGGGCAGGCAGACCGCAAAAGGTACATTGGGTGCTGCAAGCCATTTTTAAATAGCTAGTCTGTTTTAAAAGCACATTTACTTCTGGGCAATTTGCAGCAATATTCATCATTTCAGCAGGGCAACACAAATCCTTTGCCAATAGCCCGTCATGGCTTACCTTGGCCATCTGCAATGAGCATGCTCATTTCGGCAGAGCTTGTAGTGCTGGCTGGGAGGAACTCATGTGCCATGGTGGATAAGGCACAGGGCCAGTCAGTGGGCATCTTCAAAGGCCTTGGAATTGGGTCTTTCATTCGTCTACATGACAACCTTTATTTTGGTTAACTATCAAAGACTTTATATCTCCCTATCCACCATAAAAGTATTAGAAGAGCTAGGGTATGGTTTTATTCTTCTCCCATACCCATTCCACTGAACAGCTGTACCACAAAAGACAGAAAAATAAATGGAAACTGTTATTCCACTGATGATCACCACTATTGCATCACAACAAAGATAGCGAGTCAGGTCATACAAATAAATACATGTTCTCTAAGAAAAAAAAGCTTTTTGGCTAGCACACTTTTTCTCAAACATCTCTTTAATTTAAGAAATGCAATTATTCCAATTGGTAGTGAGAATCTAAAATCCACAAGGATAGGGGGAGTAGTGAGTGTCACACCTGGTGAACACAGCAAAGCTCCACAAGATGGCCTCTTCAGTTCATCTGAGAACCAGGTCTGCAAAGTGGTTATTTTCAGCAAGACCTGGACTGCCTCCACCATAAAGGAACTGAAAAAATGAACCAAGAAATGCTGTGAAAAGAAGTCAAGTAATGGTACTCCCTCCCAATCAAAGTCTTCCCATTATTCTTAAACTTCTGATGGTGGCCCTCGGATCTAGGTCAGGAAGAATAAAAGCTGGGAACTCGATTAGTTACAAAAACATCCTATTGATACTGAGGGAGCGCATGATGTAGCCAGCCCTCTATACTTCTATAGTCCGTAAACTGTTTCTACAACTGAGTTGTGCCTGGTAAAACGTTTCTCAACTACTTAGTTTTATGCACCAGGGATTATAAATGGAAACATCATTTCAAGCTCTGTGGGAGGCCATAACATGGTCCTCATAAATAATCACAATCATGCTAGTAATTACACATGTCTTTAGTCCAACAATTGATATTTATCTCTTAAAAATATTTGTTTAGTTCAATGCCTTTGAATTAAAATTTGAAGTCGGGTGTGCATTTTAATATCAGAGAAAGTATCAAAGGTTGATGGGTAACATTGACATTGTATTTATTGATATCTCATAACACGAGTACCCATGCTAATTTTAGAAACTGCTATGCCTGCTTATGTTTTCTCAAATAAATGTTCTATGTGGCACACATTTCTAATGCCGAATAGCTTTACAAAATAACCATCACCTCCATCTCAGATTACCTTTTTATTTTTCTTACTCTGTTAATTTATTTTAACTGATATCCACTAAATGTACACTATTCTAATAGCACATTAATGAAGTTTCATTTTAATAGCTCCTGGCTCACGTAGTAGCTCCTGGTCACTGAGAAGCTCCTGGTCACAGTAAAATTACCGGCACCCAGGCCCTACTTTTATCTCCTGCTCGATGATTCTGAATTTCGACCCCATGGCTACTAATACAAAATGATGAAATAAATATGTTTTTGAAGTTATTAATATCATGATAAATGCATATGGTATTCCTTTGTTATATAAAGAGCAAATAAACCCCTTAAACAAATCTTGGCACAAGTTGCCATACTCATGGACATTACCACCCCACTAGCTCTCGTCATTAGATCCCACCTATAGGCCATTAACTACAAGTAGCTCTTGCTAATATAAAGGTTGGAGACCCCTGTCCTAGCCACTAGACTAGGTAATAAACATGCTAAGAGCTGGCCAGAAGGGTGGAAAATTATAACTGAAGAGATCCAGTCATTGGGAACAAAGCTTGTTCAACATTTTAGGGAAAATGGCCTGCCACAAACATCATGGCCAACTACTTGTTTGCAATTAAATTATCTTTAGGGGCAATACATTGAAATTGTGGTTGCTGAGGGAGGCCACCAGGGGGCACAGAGATGCTGGAAGCATAAACTTAGCGCTCCTTCCCATCCGGGACAATAAGGGACCTGAGCTCCCTTTCCGGACCCCAAACACGAAAGCCTCAGCTGACCACTCACCTCCCGCAACCTCAGACCCCCAGCACTTGAGGTGCTGTGAGTAACCTGAGGGTATTCTCTCAAGCAAACCTTGACCATCCCTTATTCAGGTGGCCTGGGAAGGGCCGATGCCCTCAGACCCCAACCCTAGAGGAGGACGAGAGACTGAGGATCACCTGGCTTGGGGAGCCAGAGGCTGTGCTTGGGGAAATACCCCAGGTGAGATGCAGTATTATACCGAGGAAGAAGGAGAGGAGGACAAGATATCTGGGGCCTTTGTAGGTTGTAATATATCTGCCTCCCATTGAATCCTCTCTTGCCCAGGTCCATCGACCCTTCCACAGATAACCAATTCACTAGGATCCCAAATCCTTTTGCACCCAGAAAGTATCTCTCCCAGAATTCCTGTTATTCTGTGTCCTACCTTATTACTCCCGGTCATTCTTTTCCATGTCCCTCTGGTTATTATTTTCCGAACTCCCAGTCAGCATGAACAAAACACTACTGTTCCCATAATCCTCCCTATCTATTTCACAAACCATACCAAACTTACCCTTCCAAAATCACTTACCCCCTAGGACAAAGAATACAATTCCCCCTTCTCATAACATGTTCTCCCCATCTTACCATGCAGAATACTTAGGAACTCTAACCCCACCCCCTTTTCCGACACAAACACTTTCTCCCGACACAAAAGACAATGGACTAACACTGAAGCCATTTGCCTGACATATCCCAACCCAAGGGTCAGGCAAAGTCAGGCAATTAACCCGAACCGCACACACCCGACAGCCCTTTCTTTTCCTCACAGGGATCAAAGGTGGATAAGGAGAGCACAGTACGAACAAGGCATACCGCACGACGAGCGAGCTAACTCAGCACAGCAGTACAAGACGAGGAGAAAGATGGCGCAAACTGAGAGGGTGACAAGGAGAGAAGCGACCTTGCCCTTTCCGAGCCAAGCCAGTGAAACCTCCATGGAAGGAATTGTAAGACCACAAACAATAGCTGACGTGTGTTGCAGCAGATGTCAACGCTACACAGGGCCTTCCTCCGCTGATTACCAAGCCGGGGAGAGACACTTGCCACTGTGGTACCAGCCTGGACCCCAGAGACAAGTAAAGCCTAGTGGTTCATTTCAGCTGGTTAGTCGAGGGGAAAGCTGATAAGAAACTGAACTGTGTTGAACGAAAATAGCAAATGGCTAATTGATGAAAAGTACAAAGAACTGTTAATGCGATTGAAGAAAGTACAAATAACTGTTTATACTAGAGGAGAAAAACCAGCTACAGAGGAGTCCGGCACCATGTGGGTGCTCACTCGAGAAACGCTGAGCGATTAGCCTATGGTTGATTGAAACTACTGATACCAGAAGGCTGCAGGAGAGCCACCAAGAAAGGTCAAAGTGGTCATAAACGGATCTAGAAAAATCGCTTTACTGCCAAAAGTCTTTGACAGACAAACCATTGAGAAATGCGAGGGGAGTGAATCCCACATCAAGAGAAAGCAAAAAGAATTGTAAAGTGGTAGGTGTGAACCCGACAGAGGGATGCCAATAAAGAGTGGCAAAGTCTAAAGTCCCAAGAAACAATGTGTTGACAAACGTGAACCCGACAGAGGCATGTCCACAGTAAACTGTTTAAAAAGACATTAAGATTTGTAAATGCCAAGGTGAAAATATCTTTGCAAAAGCCAGAGTGAACCCGACAGAGGGAGACAAACACTTGAAAAGGGTCTGAGCCCAGAAGAGGGGGATCCAGAGTTGAGAACCCATCACCCCAATGACATGTGAATGCAATCGAGAAATCATTTTTTAATATGAGCCAGAGTGAACCTGACGGGATGGAGCCTGATATTTGAAAGTGGTCTGCGCCGAAAGAGGGGGACCCAGGGGTGAAGAATCAACACCTCAAGTGCAATCCAAAAGGAACTTTGTGTTTGTTATTTTTGAACCTATCAGGCAATCAGAAGCAAGAAAGCTAACCTCTGAAGGTCCTGATATCGCTAGGAACTGTTTGGGGATCGGAGCCCGGAAGACGGGGAATCCAGGGGTGAAAATTCATCACCCAACGTGTATACGAACAGGAACTTTTGTTTGTTTTGTTGAACACATCAGGTCCTCAGAGGCAAGAGACTTTTGTAGAAAAGGCACTTAACTATCGAAGATCAGGATAGCTGAAACTGGAACTGTTGTCTCCTGCTTAGAAAGCTCGAGCATGTGCTGTGCCCGGGAGTCACCTTGTCCCGTGCTCAAAATGTGGTGAAGGGAGACCTCTGGCTACTACATCCTGATTTATCATTGATAAACACTTCTTTCTTTCTTGTGAACCCTATCCCACACTCTTTTTGGTATTTAGTTGAAAGGGTTGGCAATAGATTTTTTTTTTTTAGTATAGTCCCTTATCATTTGGCAAGACGCCACTGGGACTGCCTTAATTTTCATTTGATGGTCATAGCTTGCTCCCATCTTAGCTTTAGGTTTATATTAGGCGTTTTACCAACCTGCATATTCAGTTTAATAAACACCCTTGAACTGTGATCACGTGTGTCTGTCTATTCTTGATACCATGCCTTCTTCCGACAGATCAAATCCAAGGATGACCCGTGTCTGGAAGCCGGAAAAGTCTCTGCCCGAAAATAAGCAATGAAGACGCCACCTGGGGGCGTCAGCACAATGACAAAAAGCAACTAGGCAAGCCTAATATTGGAACGCTGAGGCGGGGGCCCACTGTCATGTAAACTATCCTGCATCAGCATAGAGATTACTTGGCGCCCGAGGACACTGGCAGGGGTTGGCGGGGGGAAAGGTACAGCTCCAGTGCTCCGGGCTTCAGCACTACACCAATGGACAAGGTGCAATAACAGCCCAGCAGAATCCAGGGGCCTGGTGGGTAGTCAGTCACCACTGAGTGGGTGAGCTGGACCCCCACCGGTGGCCTGGAGTAGGGCCAGAGGATGAATCAGGAAAACGGAGTTGGTGTGACAGGCTCAAAGGGTGGGAACCTCTACTGTCTCTGCTGGCCGCAGGCGACTTCTGCACTCCCCCCTCCCACAGAGGTTCTGAGACTGAGTTACTGCTGACAATCATATTAAGACTGCAGAGGGAGCATACCACGGCCCTCCTCCCCACCCCCCCAGTGACCAGAGCAGGAATGGCATTCCACCAAGTCAATGTATAACCTGAGTGCCTCCCAGTGAGGATTGATGAATTTTCTGTTTACCTTCCACCATATTGGGGCTCAGGCAGAAGCTTGGATGCACGAGACAGTGGGTCAAGGACAGGAGGGAGACAACCATCCGCGGCACTTGCAAAACGAGAGGGAGCTAAACTAATCTAGTAGCACTAGTAGCAAGTAGACTACTGTACTAGTAGACTACTGTACTAGTGGAGGGGTGATATCATCAGGCTCCACTGCGTGGTGGTGCTGTACATCTTAAACCTAGAGTGAAGGCCAATATCAGGGTGTTTGAATCCATACTCCCACATGACATAGGGAGAGAGCTACATTGAACTCATTTCCTAGGAACTGCGAAGATGCTGTTTTGCCACTGGGGAGACACAATGATGTTTGAATCCCAACTGGAAAGGGTCTATATGGACTAAAAAATCTCTTTATAGAAATTCCAATACTCTGAGTAGCCTTCAGGGGGACGGGCTGCAAATCCCCTCATCATGGCAGAGGCGGTAGAAGATTCCATGTCCACCAGGAAGGACATTCTGGCCCTTTTAAAGACGATAAGGGGAATCGGATCTGATATAGGTTGTAGACTAGATAAGTTGGACAAAGAATTTGATAAGATTGGTTACTCTCCAGGCATTGCAACATATCGTCAGTCTTCCTTGGGCACCGTGGAAACCCAAGTAGACATGAGGATGTCCGAATTGGAAAGGGGAGAAGCAGAAATTACTCTTAAGATGGACAACTTTGAGAACAGAGAAAGAAGGAATAGCCTGAGGTTTTCTGGCTTTCCGGAGAGAGACCGGGAGAAAGAAAGGGACTTTAAGAGAGCTATACACCACATGCTCAAGACCCAATTTGAAGATGGCACAATTATCCATCCCACGATTGATAGAGCTTATAGAGCGGGAGGAGGGGTTAGGGGTCTGCATTCAGTCCTGACTCGCTTCCACTACTATGAAGGGAAAACCACAATTCTTGAAAAGGCAAGAACGGAGGGGTCCGATCATTCAAGGCGAGACTGAGATGATGACCTTCCCACTCCTTTCCTCCTTTACGCTAGCGAAATATAGAATGTGCATCCCCTCACAAAATGGTGTAACAAAAACAGAGTATGATATCGTTGGGGATTTCCTTTTTCAATGTCCTTTTGACTATGTGGGGCTTCCCAACAAATTTATTTCAGAAGACAACATTCAGAGAGTCATTGGTGAACTCATGGGTGGAGGAAACGAACAGGTCAAAGATTTGGAGGGAACCAGTGAAGATGTGATGAGAAGGGGCAGAGAAAAATACAGGTGCCACATTCCAGGCTCAAGGAAATTCAAGAAACTGAATACCCCTCCAGGGGGGAGGAAGGATAGCTCAGGGGCAACGCGTTTGTCTTGGAAGCAAGACAATGCAGTGCAACACATGTTTGAATCCTGATCCTACGCTGAGAAACCACTTGCTGGTATTAAGCATGTTATAAACGAACAATAAATAAATAAAATAAAATCCATGACCGACGTATTAGTGATTTTAAAATCTTAACCACAGTCATGTTCAGGTTAATGCCATTTACTCTAAGGTTAAGAATCTGGTTGCAGTTTGCTGGCTTTGATTTACCCTTATTATTTGACAAAAGCTTTATGAAGGGAGAATAAGGATGTCAGGCCCAAGATGCTACGAAACGAGGAGGGTAAGCATGGCAGAGGCATTCATAAGTGGAGTGAAGGGCAGCACAGGTTTCCATTAGGATGTTTTATTTTTCACAATGGGAGGAATGAGGTGGGGGCTCAGGGGAGGTGTCGTAGAAGTTATAAACCCGATATTGATATTGATAGTTTATTTGTATAGCGCCTATACACACATGTGTTTCAAAGTGCTTCAAGGCAAGTGAGGGAGCAAGGGAAAATACAATGACATTCTTAAAAGGCCCTGAGACATTAAGAATGTGAAATTAACTATCGTACTAGGCCTGATGACATTTCAGATAGTGCAAGAGCTTTGATAATGAGAAGGAGGGGAGTGAGGAGGGGAGGTAGGAGATGAGACAGACAGCGACTATCATACTAGGCCTGACAACATTTCTGGTAGTGCAGGGAATGACAAAAGCTGAGGGAAGGGGGATGGAGAGGGAGGAAGGAGAGGTACAAAAACAGAGTATGATATTGTTGGGGATTTCCTTTTTCAATGTCCTTTTGACTATGTGGGGCTTCCCAACAAATTTATTTCAGAAGACAACATTCAGAGAGTCATTGGTGTACTCATGGGTGGAGGAAACGAACAGGTCAAAGATTTGGAGGGAACCAGTGAAGATGTGATGAGAAGGGGCAGAGCAAAATACAGGCGCCGCATTCCAGGCTCAAGGAAATTCAAGAAACTGAATACCCCTCCAGGGGGGAGGAAGGGTAGCTCAGGGGCAACGCGTTTGTCTTGGAAGCAAGACAACGCAGTGCAACACACGTTTGAATCCTGATCCTGCGCTGAGAAACCACTTGCTGGTATTAAGCATGTTATAAACGAACAATAAATAAATAAAATAAAATCCATGGCCAACGTATTAGTGATTTTAAAATCTTAACCACAGTCATGTTCAGGTTAATGCCATTTACTCTAAGGTTAAGAATCTGGTTGCAGTTTGCTGGCTTTGATTTACCCTTATTATTTGACGAAAGCTTTATGAAGGGGGAATAGGGATGTCAGGCCCAAGATGCTACGACACAAGGAGGGTAAGCATGGCAGAGGCATTCATAAGTGGAGTGAAGGGCAGCACAGGTTTCCATTAGGATGTTTTATTTTTCACAATGGGGGGAATGAGGTGGGGGCTCAGAGGAGGTGTCGTGGAAGTTATAAACCCGATATTGATATTGATTGTTTATTTGTATAGCGCCTATACACATATGTGTTTCAAAGTGCTTCAACGCAAGTGAGGGAGCAAGGGAAAATACAATGACATTCTTACAAGGCCCTGAGACATTAAGAATGTGAAATTAACTATCGTACTAGGCCTGATGACATTTCAGATAGTGCAAGAGCTTTGACAATGAGAAGGAGGGGAGCGTGGGGGGGAAGTAGGAGATGAGACAGACAGCGACTATCATACTAGGCCTGACGACATTTCTGGTAGTGCAGGGAATGACAAAAGCTGAGGGAAGGGGGGGGAGAGGGAGGAAGGAGAGGAACAAAACAAGCGACTATCTTACTAGGCCTGACGACATTTCTGATAGTGCAGGGAAATGACAAAAGGTGAGGGGGGGAGGAAGAGATCCACTTGCACCTGCTCCCCATCTGCAAAGCAAAAGAGGCAGGTGGGCTCCTTAAGTAGGGAAAAAGAGTGGCAACCAAGAAGGCACCAGGTGGGTGGGGCATGCTAAGTGGGGAAAAAGAGTGGGAACCAGGAAGGCACCAGGTGGGCGGGGCTCAGGTCAGGTAACCCGGATCCACTTGCACCTGCTCCCCATCTGCAAAGGAAAAGAGGGTGGAGGGCTCCTTAAGTAGGGAAAAAGAGTGGCAACCAAGAAAGCACCAGGTGGGCTGGGCTTGCTAAGTAGGGAAAAAGTGTGGCAAACAAGAAGGCACCGGGTGGGCGGGGCTTAGGCCAGGTGACCCAGATCCACTTACACCGGCTCCCCATCTTCAAAGGAAAAGAGGCTGGCAGCCTCCTTAAGTAGGGAAAAAGAGCAGCAACCAAGAAGGCGCCAGGTCGGCGGGGCTTGCTAAGTGGGGAAGAAGTGCGGCAACCAGGAAGGCACCAGGTGGGCGGGGCTTAGGCCAGGTGACCCAGGTCCACTTGCACCTGCTCCCCATCTGCAAAGGAAAGAGGCTTGAGGGCTCCTTAAGTAGGGAAAAAGAGTGGCAACCAAGAAGGCACAACGTGGGCGGGGCTTGCTAAGTGGGGAAAAAGTGCGGCAACCAGGAAGGCACCAGGTGGGCGGGTCTTAGGCCAGGTGACCCAGATCCACTTACACCAGCTCCCCATCTGCAAAGGAAAAGAGGCTGGCAGGCTCCTTAAGTAGGGAAGAAGAGCGGCAACCAAGAAGGTATCAGGTGGGCGGGGCTTGCTAAGTGGGGAAGAAGTGCGGCAACCAGGAAGACACCAGGTGGGCGGGACTTAGGCCAGGTGACCCAGATCCACTATGCACCTGCTCCCCATCTGCAAAGGAAAAGAGGCTGGAGGGCTCCTTAAGTAGGGAGAAAGTACGAGTGTGGCAACCAAGAAGGCACCAGGTGGGCGGGGCTTGTTAAGTGGGGAAAAAGAGCGCAACCAGGAAGGCACCAGGTGGGTGGGGCTTAGGCCAGGTGACCCAGATCCACTTGCACCTGCTCCCCATCTGCAAAGGAAAAGAGGCTGCAGGGCTCCTTAAGTAGGGAAAAAGAGCGGCAACCAGGAAAGCACCAGGTGGGTGGGGCTTGCTAAGTGGGGAAAAAGAGCAGCAACCGAGAAGGCACCAGGTGGGCGGGGCTTAAACCAGGTGACCCAGATTAACTTGCACCTGCTCACCATCTGCAAAGGAAAAGAGACTGGAGGGCTCCTTAAGTAGGGAAAAAGAGCGGCAACCAAGAAGGTACCAGGTGGGCAGGGCTTGCTAAGTGGGGAAAAAGAGCAGCAACCAGGAAGGCACCAGGTGGGTGGGGCTTAGGCCAGGTGAACCAGATTCACTTGCACCTGCTACCCAACTGCAAAGGAAAAGATGCTGGGGGGCTCCTTAAATTGGGAAAAAGAGCAGCAACCAAGAAGGCACCAGATAGGCAGGGCTTGCTAAGTGGGTGGAAAAGAGCAGCAACCAGGAAGGCACCAGGTGGGTGGGGTTTAGGCCAGGTGACCCAGATACACTTGCACCTGCTCCCCATCTGCAAAGGAAAAGAGGGTGGACGGCTCCTTAATTAGGGAAAAAGAGCAGCAATGAAGAAGGCACCAGGTGGGTGTGGCTTGCTAAGTGGGGGAAAGTTTGGCAACCAGGAAGGCACCAGGTTGGGGGTGACCCAGGTCCACTTGCACCTGCTCCCCATCTGCAAAGGAAAGAAGCTGGAGGGCTCCTTAAGTAGGGAAAAAGAGTGGCAACCAAGAAGGCATCAGGTGGACGGGCTTTGCTAAGTGGGGAAAAACAGCAGCAACCAGGAAGGCACCAGGTGGACAGGGCTTAGGCCAGGTGACCCAGATCCAATTGCACCTGCTCCCCATCTGCAAACGAAAAGAGGCTGGAGGGCTCCTTAAGTAGGGAAAAAGAGCAGCAACCAAGAAGGGACCAGGTGGGCAGGGATTGCTAAGTGGGGAAAAAGAGCGGCTTCCAGGAAGGCACGAGGTGGGTGGGGGTTAGGCCAGGTGACCCAGATCCACTCACACCTGCTCCCCATCTTCCCCATGGTTTGGGAATAGCTAGTGTGGAGTGGCACTAGGGGAATGTTATAATTATAACTGTTCTTTTGTAACACCCTTAATACCATTGAGTGGTTCTAAGCGTGGCATCGGGATTCGAACCCGTGTTGTGCCACGTTGTATTGCTTCCAAGACAAATGCATTGCCTATGAGCTATCCTTCCTCCCCTCGAATGGCTAATCGAGAAAATGTCTGGTGATGGGCTCTCTCAATTCCCGAGGTGTTAACTCTCCCACAAAGCATTCACTGGTGATGAGGGAATTTAATTTATCTAGGCTCGATTTATAGATTTTACAGGAAACCCACTGTGTGAGAGGGGGAAGAAACTGGTATTGAAATCAAAATGTATCGGAGAAGTATTCCACTTATCAGCTGTCTCTAAGAAAAAAAGTGGGTTGCAATTGTGACTTAAAGTCGATTGGGACTGCCGGTGGAGAAGGAACTTAAAGGACCGAAGGCTGCTATTTGTTGATAATGGGGCAATTAAAAAGGAAAGGTAATAACTGTGGGATCGGTTTACTGTCCCAATAAGGGGCAGATATTTTATTGGGAGGTGGTGAAAGACAAACTTATGGGGTAGGTTGAAAGTCCATTGATAGCAGGTGGGAATTTAAATATGGTGCTTGACCCTGATAGATCTAGGAAAAGAATGAAAGATACAGGGAAAGCAACACCGAAGAGTGGAGATGCCAAGAGATTACAGCACATTAACCAAGACTTGGGAGTGACAGACTCTCTATTGCAGGACGGGTTAGGAGACCCACCATTCACCCATTTTTCACAGGTACATGACTCCTTTTCCAGCATAGACATAATTTTGGTAGACCTCACCCTCAAAAAGCTGGTTTCTGTGTTGATGGGGTTCCAGTACCCTGGTCAGATCATTACCTAATCTGCATAGTTTTGGTAGATTGGGGGGGCTGACATGATGAAAGGGAGGTGGATGTGCAATGACTCCTTACTGAGGTATAGGGAAATAGCTTATAAACTATTGACAGCAATTAAAGAGTACTTCGAAACCAATGACAATGGGGAAGTTTGCTCTCGAAATGTCTGGGAAGGCTTCAAAGCCTCCTTGAAGGGGGTCCTAATATGAATAGGGGCCAAGAAGAAAAAAAATCTGAGTCAGGAGGCAGAGTTGTGGGCGAGAATTAAGGCTATACAGACAGGAGAACCCCATAATATCTGAATGATCCCCTGGACCGTTATGCCAACAATCTAGTGACATGTCTATCGGATCGTTCTTTGGTCTTGTGTAACCATCCCTCTACGCATGTGAGCGGCAATACGCTTTACCTTATCTTCCCCAAGGCAGGAATGGTTTCTAGCTGTACCCCGGTTCTAGAGGCCTGGTCAGATCATTTCCTGATTCCTTTCCTGGTGCAGATTCCACTGTGCTCCTTGAAGGCATCTCATGGTGTTCAACTTCGCAGGAGGTGGCATAAAGTTGATTTGGCTGACATTACTGAGATACTTTCTGAGGAATTCAGGATTCTTAGGGAGAAGGATTATGATCATTTTTCCTCTCTTCTAAACTCCTTTGAGATGATAGTTGAGAAAGTAGCTCCTTGTCTTCCTCACTTTGGCAGAATGAAGCCTTCTGAGGCGTCGTATACTCCTGAACTGAGAATTCAGAAACATCGGTGTAGGCGGCTGGTGAGAAATTGGCGACTTAAATATGACATAGTCACCCACAACCTCTATAAGTAAGCAGTGCTTTCTTATCACCAGATGATTTGTTCAGAAAAAACAAAATATTATGCTACTCGAATAACTGAAGCAGCCTGTGCTTCTCGAGAATTATTCGTAGTAGCCAGAGATATTAGTCTGCCCTGCAAGTAACTCTGTTGAACCCTGTGATGCCCAGTTAAGACTTTTTTCTATAAAAGGATTCTTGATATTCGCAAGATCGTCAAATCTGTCCTACTAATGGTTTATCTTCCTCAATTCTGATAAGCAATTTTAAACTTGACCCAATTAGCGATGAAACTATTTGCAAAGCTCTTCTGGGGCTTAAATCGGCTTCACCCATTGATGCGGTCCCCCTTCATATTCTGAAAGCTCTTCCTCCAAGAGCCAAGGTTATGTTGACTGACGCACTGCAGTACTGTTTTTCAATGGTCATTGTGCACCCTGCTCTTTAACATGCAGTAGTTCTGCCGCTTTTGAAAAAAGCTAACCTTGATCCTCGAGTGCCTGCTAACTACAGGCCTATTTCCTTGCTCCCAGCAATGATGAAGCTGTTGGAGGCGGTGATTAACCCTCAGATTTCTAAATTCCTGGAATATAATGACTGCCTTCACCCCTTTCAAATGGGCTTTCATCCCAAGATGGGTACTAAGTCCATAATTATATCGTTGCTAGGTGATCTTGCGCTTCTCCAGGACCGTGGAGAGACCGGAGTACTTATTCTCCTGGATCTCTCTGTGGCCTTTGATATGGTAGATCATGACATTTTATTTTTATTGACTAGGTTGGAGCAAACGGTTTTCACCGGTTCTCTCCTGGCATGGTTTAGGTCTTTTTTGGAAGGCTGCTCTCAAACAGTGTCCTTCCGAGTATGTCTCTCTTCTCCTGTGGAGTTGTCTTGTGGAGAGCTGCAGGGTCGGCCTTATCCCCCCCTTCTGTTTAGTTTGTATGTTCATATGCTGACTGACCTCATTAGAGAATGCAGTGTATTTTTCTATTCTTACATGGATGACACGCAGCTAATATTCCAGCAGGACTCTTCTCAAGCTGCATCTCCCAGGAAGCTGTGTGACTGCTTAGAGAAAGTGGGTAGCTGGATGGCGGCCAACTGGTTACAATTAAACAGAATCAAAACAGAGGTATTGGTGGTCGGGCCTCATGTGAGGGACCACCTCTGGAATACCCAATATTGGCCTGAATCACTTGGTCCATGCCCAGCCCCCTGTGCCTTGGTGAAGAGTCTTGTGGTGAAACTCCTTCCAAATGAATCACAGGAAGCCCAAATCTCTGCCACCTGTGGTGCTGGCTTTGGAAGATTGAAAGCTCTGAGGAAAATTCTTGCCTTGCTTCCATCAGAAAACCGCATTACACTGGTGACATCTACTATAATGGGCTCCTTAGATTACTGTAATGGTATCTATTTGGGACAGCCGAACTACCAGATCCAGCGGCTGCAAGACTTTCAGAATTCAGCAGCGCGATTGGCGCTTAAAGCTCCTCGTTTGGATCCTTCCATCGCTCTTCTACATCGGTTGCACCGGCTGACGGTGGCAGCGCGGTTACGTTTAAGATTCTCTGCATTGTCCACCGAGCTATGCACAATATTGGTCCTTATTATCTTAAAAAGAAATTGGAAAGTTATTGTCCAGTAAGAGGTCTACGTCTGAATCTCATGTACTTCTTAAGATTCCTAAATACCATCAAAAGCGTTTGGGTGGGCGTTCTTTTTCAGTGCTGGCCCCTAGGTTGTGAAATGCTCTTCTGCTATACCTGAGAGCACTGGCTGAGTATTTTCTTTTCAGGAAAGCAGTGGAGACTCAGCTGTTTAGATCCTCTTCCCCTTTTTAGTTTAAGTTGAGGCATTTGATTGTGTGAGCTGCTCTCCTCCCAGCACCAAGTTGCCTTTGGGCCATAGTTTGCGCTTTTATACATTTTATAATAATAGTAATAAAATATCTCCAATTCCGCAAGGGGCTGCAGACTTTAAAAAATATAGAGCACAACTTAAGGCTATTTTGGTACAGGACAATGAAAAGAAAATGTTTTTCTTAAAACAAAAGTACCATGAGAAAGGGGGATAATGCCAACATAATCTTGGCATGGAGATTGAGAGAGCAACGTAACTCGAGGATGCTGGTGGGTATTAGGAGAGCCGACGGTGGTACAGTTACCACCTGGAAAATTCAGGGAATTTTACTTGCGCCTATACACCTTTCAGTGCGATGGGGGCCAACCAGACATAATGAGGTTCTTCAACTCAATACAGATTCTGAGCTTATTCAGGAGTCAGCTGCCAAGATAGATGAGCCTATAACAGTGGTCAGCACAATTACAAATATGAAGGGGGGCAATCACAAGGGGACGGCGGATTCTCTATAAATGCATATAAGATGTATTGCTCGCTGCTAGCACCACACATGGTGAAGGTTTTTAATGACGCACTGGCAGGGGGTACCCTCCCAAAAACAATGCTGGGACAATAATAGTGGTTATACATAAGGAGGTAAAGATCCAACCTTTTGTACCTCCTACAGACCCCTTTCTATGTTGAATACAGATGTGAACGTATTGGCCATGTTGTTAGTGAGTAGAATTGAGCATGCCCTTCCATCTTTGATCCACAGTGACCAAGTGTGCTTCATTAAGAGATAGCAAGGGGCAGATAATATTAGGGAAACCATAGACCTTATGCATGTGGCACAGAGATCAGGCCTTGAAGCAGCCTTGATATCGTTGGACTCAGAGAAAGCTTTTGACAGGGTGGAATGGCTTTACATGTCCAGGGTACTGGGACAAATGGAGTTTGGGGGACATTTTTGAACTTGGATAGCAGCTCTGTATTACCCCCAGACAGCTAGAGTCCAGGCCAATGAGTCGTTATCGTTTCCATTTTATCTATCGAGTGGTAAGACGCAGGATTGTCCCCTTTCACCATTGCTATATGTCCTGCTGTCGGTGGAGCCTTTGGCGATAGCAGTGAGGTTGAATCAGGAAATTAAAGGGATCCAATATGGGGAGGCAGAGTTTAAGCACTCCCTCTTTGTAGATGTCATGTTTGCATACTTGGATGATGTGCACACCTCCTTGCCGGAGTTGCTGTCGCAATTCTCACGTTTGGATTATTGTCTGGGCTAAAAATGAATGTTGGTAAGTCCAGTGTTATGCCGATCTGGACAGCCGAATCATGTTTGGACGATAGGCGCAGACTTTACGGCATGAGGGTAGAGAAGATGGAGATCGTTTACCTAGTAATTTGGTTACCAAGAGATCACTCCAAATGGGGAGCAGTGAATTTTAACCCCATGTTGGTGTCCTTAAAGTGGGACCACAAGCGCTGGTCGCCGCTAATCTTATCATGGTACGGAAGATTGACTTCCATAAAATTGAAAATTCTACTCCACTTCCTATATTTATTCTCTGCCCTGCCCACTGTCTTGCCGGATAGCTTCTTTAGAGAGAGCATGTAGCACATTTATTTGGCAGGGCAAACACCAACAATAAAGCAATCCACGCTGACACTGCCTAAGAAGTGGGGGGGGTTTGGATTCCCTGACCTCTTCCAATAGTACAAAGTTTCACAATTGAGTCTTATTAGAGCACATGAGAGATGACATGGGGATCCTTTGGACATACCTAGAAGATTTGGAGGCTCACCCCATAAAAGTCAGGGATTTACTGAGGTCCCTGCCTAAATTGATACCTACAACATTGAGAGACGATCCGACCTTGGGGGTAGTATGGACATCATGGAAAATTAACAAGACTAATCTGTTCCTGTCAACGTGGCACTCTCCAATGACTTTGGTTTGGAGTCCTCCAATAGACATTTCTCGACAAGGATTTCGGTGTACTCGGAAGTGGTCGGATAGAGGGTTGGAGAGGGTAGCTCAAGTATTCTCTGACAGTGCATTTATAGAATATGAAGCACTTCAGGAGGTTTTGAGTTGGGCGGCAATCTCCATTTTTGAATACTTAAGTCTTAAAGGGAGGCTATCCGATAAGAGATAGAATGACAACTTAATTAGAGAGTTGACCCCGTTTGAGAAAGTGATACTATCAGGCGAAACTAGCAAAGGGATCCTCTCCAATCACTTCTGACATACGAAATAGACAAACTTTTAAGAAATTCTGGGTGGTCTCTGTGAGTACAGATATTCATGAGGAGACATGGGATAGAATATGTAAGGTCACTTTCCATGGAAATTTGTTCACTTCGGCCATGGAACACAACTTTAAAATGTTACATGGATGTCATAGGGATCCTGTCAAGCTCTCAAAAAATGTCCATGGTTCAGTTCATCCCCTCGATGTTCCAGGGGGTGTGGTAAAATTGGGTCATGCTTCCACATGTGGTGGTACTGCCCGAAGATTCAGATTTATTGGGGCAAACGTCTGAGTTGGATGAAGGAAGCAACGGGGAACAGCTCACATTGGACCCTCTCCAGATGGTGCTTAGTACCATCCTCCCAATCCTTTGAGGGTAGGGTGGAAATGAGATATCTCCGGATGTGAGAGGCCATGTTTAGGGCAGGGAGAATAGCAGTGGTACAGATGTGGAAAGATCGGGATACACCAGGGAAATCTGACCGGGAAAACAAACTTTTTGTGTTGTGTGACTTGATTTAATTGATGTAATATTGTTAACATTTCAAATTGAAGTTCAAAAAAAGAAATTGTGGTTGCTGCCAAGTTTGCACATGTAAAAGGTGCTAAGGGAACAGTTGGCTTGGCTCGCAAAGCTGTACAAAAACTCAGGTATGATGGATGTAGGTAAAAGGTTAATGGCGGCAAGAGCTCAAGTAAATATGTTGCTAACTAATAAGCCACGTTTCTAAAAGCGAGACAGCAGTTTTCCTTCATGGGAATGTTATAACACTAATTAAAAAAATAAACTGGGTCTATGACAAGACCGGAGGTAGAAAAGGGACGGAATTTGCAAAGTATAACACCACTCTGTTAACCAGCGAGGAGTACTCTCCCATGGACCAGGGAAAGACTTGAAATGTGGCCTCGTTGAGGAAGCTTGCGTAGGATGAAAGGGATAAACTGGACCATCGCAGAGGCAGAGGCTTGAGAGCCAATTAAGAGGCTGAAAATTAACAGGAACCAGGGAAAAACCCCTTGGTGCTGACCCCGCAGCTCACGCAATTCTTTAATCATTTGAGGGACACAGGTTGCATTACTAAAACTACAGAGGAATCACAGGTTGCTATAATATATAAACAGGATAAGGATTCTTGTCTCTGTTCTTCCTACAGGTCAATATCATTGATATGATAAGTTATTTATAACGCGCCTGTACACAAGTGTTTCTAGGCGTGACAAGACAAGGGAGGGGGAGACAGAGGGAGGACAAAACAACAATCTTAATATTCAGATTGTGCAAGTGCGATAACGCAAAGTGCAGGGGGTAAGGGCGAAGTGCCAGGGAGAGGGAAAGGGGAAGTGCAATAAGGGCAGAATTGCACAGAGCAAGTGCAGCCACAGCAGCAGTGCTCTGGGTAAGTGCATGGAGGCAGAGGCCTGTGGGGTTGAGTTACAGTCGCTAAGTGTGAGGTAGGCCCGGAGGCAGTGCAGGGGCGACTGGTCGTGGAGGAGTCTGGTAACCGGTGAGACTCAGAGGGTAGCCAGGCCACCAGTCAGCAGTGCAGACAGGTAGGTCAGTAGGGGAGAGAGAGAGAGAATGCAGTGGCAAAAACAAAGGTCTTGAGCAGCTTTCGGAACTTCAGGTTGTCCGGCTCAAGTTTGAGGGGGGCAGGGAGGCCATTGCAGAGGGAGGCACTGCAGAGGAGAGAGACCTACTCCCCACTCTCTGCCTTGAGAAGCGGATGACCCTCAGAGAATTAGAGGTGGCTGAGCAAAGGGCTCGAGAAGGATGGTGTTTAGGAAGAGAGAGAGTTGGATGTAGTGCAGGCCCCGGCCCCAGAAAGCCTTGTGGACGATGCAGGGGGTCTTGAACTTGATCCTTGCAGCCACCGGGAGCCAGTGGAGAGATTTCAGGGCTGGAGAGATACGGTCCCTGGGCTTGAGACCAAGGACAGTTCTTGCAGTCCTGTTCTGGATTAGTTGCAGAGGGCAGAGAGTAGAGGAACGCAGATTGAGAAAGAGACTATTGCAGTAGTCCAGCCTAGAGAGAACCAGGGCGCTGGAGACAGTGAGCTTCTGGGGAAAAGTGAGAAAAGGACGAATACCTCTGAGGAGGTGCAACTGGTAGTGAGCCTTCTTGGCAAGGTCCGTGATGTAAGGAGAGAAGGAGAGAGTGGAGTCGAAGATGACACCAAGGTTTTTGACCTGACAGGAAGGCGAAGGAAGAGGGCCCTAGCAGGGTGGCCAGAGTGAGAGTGGGAAAGCGGGAAGCTTGTTGCACAACTGTATATGAGAGTCCTGGCCAATAGCATAGAGGCCTGTTTGCCCTTGTTGGTTGACTCTGCTTAAGCAGGTCTTATCCCGAACAGAAGAGCCTTTGATAATATCAGAAGGGTCCTTAATATTGTTGACAGGGCCCACAGGCCGAAGTTCAAGAGTGAACTTCTTGCGCTTGATGCCGGGAAGGTGTCTGACTGCATGGACTGGGGACGTTTACATATGCTGCTGGAGAGATTTGGATTGTCCCGCATACATTCAGAATGATTTAGGTCAACTATCAGGAACCAATAGCAAGAGTGGTAATTGGTACGCTATCAGAGTTCTTCCCCCTGAGGAAGTTAACGAGACTGGGTTGCCCCGCTCTCCTCTTCTCTTTGCGCTCTCGATGGAACTATTCACAGCACATATAAGAAACAATGGGAGGAGAGAGGAGGTTACCTACAGCGGGGATTCCCAACAACTCTGCTTATTTGCAGATGTTATCCTGATGATGAAAAACTTGGAAACCTCTCTTACGGCCATAATCGAGGAATTTGGTAGGTTTTCAAACTAGGAAATAGAAGTTCTGTTTAGGCCTCAGTATTGCAGAGTTATCGAAAGCACAGATATTTAATCTTATTACAGTTTGGCTCCTTTGGGAGTGAGAATGGATGCAGAAACAATCTGAGATGCCATGGTTGTTCATGGAGCAGGTAGGTTTTGTGGTTTCAGGAAGTGGATAAGAGGTCATTTTACACACAAACTTTTATTAAACAAAACAGAGTAAAGCCTACCCAATCTCAATTTCCAAGGAGGTTTCACCATAATCTAGAAAGAAAATAATAAAGGCTGCGTGTCAGAATGTCTTACAAACATAACACAGTACTGTGTCCAAAGCATAATCTACCCTGAATCCTGTCCCTACCACTAACAAAGAAAGATTAAGCCAACTCTGGTATGGGGTTTCTACGATTACTGGCTTCTGAACCCCACCCAAAAGTATCTCTGATTTCTGCTATACCACTTGCTTAGTGATATATTTCAAAATTCAGGTTTTCCCAATGTCTTTTTATTCTTCCTCTCCTAGGATAGTAGACTCTGACGTTTGTAATTGGCTAGTAGTTACTCTGTTTTGTAATTTAGTGTCTCTCGCCCCATCTTGGGGTAATATTTCCTTCTCCCTGATTGGGAGTTTTGTTTTTTACACCAAGCTTTGGGGTGATGCTTCTCGCAGCCTGCCTTGATGTTTGGCTTCTCATGACCAGTCTCAGCATCTCCTGTCTCTCACCCTGCCTTGGGCTAACTTGTTTTTCACCCCATCTTGGGGCATCTGGTTTCACACTCAGGCTTGAGGTATGGCCAGTTCGCTCTGCCCTCCTTCAGGTTCCCTGGAAGCACTGCATACCTTGTTCACTGTGGCGGTGTTCCTCGGGGAGGCGATCTCTTCGGCCAGTGCGGAACTGCGACTCCAGTCACTCTGACCCCAAGTGCCTCTGTGGTTTTTCCAGGATACTTTCCAGGGGGTCCTCTTTACTACCAGGGTTCTCCCTGAGGAACCACAAGGCTCATGTCAAAAGTGCTTTGCGCTGAATGCTACACTTCCTAGTCTCAGAAAAAGTGTTTCAGAGCAACCATTTTTATCACTGGCTCACGCTGGCCATTGCATCTCCCTGCGCCTCAGAGAAAGTGTATTGGAGCAGCCCCAAAATTGTGGCAAACCACTGAGAAAAAACGGGATGTGTAAAGAGCCAGGAATGAGATGCAGACACAGAGAGCTCCTGTTTACAGTTATAGACTTTTATTCAAAATAAAAAGGGGTTGGAAAATGCTTTGCTGTCCCTACTCTAAGAGGTATTTCCCTACCTCAACCAAAAATGAAGGGTCTGTCAAATACCAAGATGTCCGAAGCAAAAATGTCCTGTTTCCGAAATACCATTCTGGCCCTCCCATTCTAAAATGTAACTCTAAGGTGAAAAGGCTAATGTCTTGACCTTGAAAGTGCCCAAATGTTCAAGTTGAAAAGGAAAGGAGTAACTAACTCCAACGCAAACGTTCCCAATAGATGAAGTTCACAGTTCCAGGGGATTGCTACCTTCTGTAGGTTTTCTCTTCAAGACACTTTAATCCATGGGTATGAGTCTTCCTTGGAATTCTCTGATAAGCAACAATAAAAAAACAACTTGTATATAAAACAATTTGGCTGCTAGTGCCAACTTCGTAGGACACCTAGTGTGCTCCCCTGCCAGGTTTCTTCCCCACGTTAATGTAACTCTTTACTCACAGTCTTGGCTTTGCCTGGCGTATTCCCCCACCAGGACTTCCTCATGTGATTCACTTTACTCATTTGCCAACTTCACTTTTCCTGGTATACTGTCCTGCCAGGGCTTTCTCGTGTGCTTCACTTGACATACTTACAAATTTGCATTCATTCTGTTAATCCCCATTCGGAAATATTGCGTTTCACATTCTCTTTTATGTGCTTCATTTACTCTTATTTAGCGTTGGTACGGTTGCTGAAATGCCCCAGTGTCTCAGTTTCCCTCCTGAGTACTCACCTGCTTTCTGTGGTGTTCTTTGGTTCTCCCGCAGTAACAGCAAAGCAGCGATTCGGAGTCCCATTCCCACTTCTCGGGCTCACCGACTTCACTTGGTTGCTTCTGCGTCGTTCACAACTCCTTCTTACTTGTTGTTTGCTTCTCCGTCTTGGGGCGGACTGGATACTGCTGTCCGGTTCCCGTGATTGCCAGGAATTCTTGCCTCTTCCTCTGACACTATCTACGTGACGGACCGGCTCCGGCAGTCTTCTTCCTCTGGCCTTCTCCCTGAACCGGCTGGCTCCATGGTCTTCTCAGCAGCACAGTAGTCACATGGACGATACTGAGAGGACAAAACTTTCCCAGGTAGCGTCTCTCTCCTGCCAGCTGGTTACGGTATTTAAATTTCTCTGCACCTATCATGCGCTCACTACCACTTGAGCGCACCTTGTGCTTCTCGCCTTTACTGATCCTCATTGCTCCATTCAGCTTTCTCGTCACAGTACCTTCATATGCATGGAAATGGTAGTCAGTTTTTGGTAACTTATGTACAGAATATTGGAAGGTATTATTAGTGGGTCCAATGGATGGTTGGAAGGAACTATTACAATAGGCCATTAAGGCTTGGTGAATGGAAGGGGTATCCCTAAGAGGAAAAGGAGATACCAGGTCTCATCCGATGATGTTGTGTCACCCCTCTGAGGGTCACCTCCCTCCATGAGATGCTCCCTCATATAGCCACCCCCAGGATCAGATCAGGTAGCGACTGCCAATTCCCTGGCCACATGGGAAGAGGTTACTGCTGGTAAAGTAGTAATGACATCATCAGATTCATCACAGATACTTCAATCACTGTGACATAGTCTGTAGCCCTACAGATAAGGGGCAGCCAATGAAGTAGTAACCCATATATATTCCATAGGTACAAGAGGGCTTGTCAGTGATGTTGCAACACTTAGGCTTTCCTAGAGTACTTCCTCACAGGGGAGCCCTAATATCCCTTCTTCCTACTGTTAGTGATTCTTTTGTGCAAGCAGAATCGTCTTCTCTGAGGTACGTGGACCTAAGGTTTGCGCCACATCAGTACCCTTCCTTTCATTTCAGCATCTGATGCAGTTGAACATCATGGTCCAATATTTTAAAAACTTAGTCATGATGTGGTATCAATTTCCTGCTCCACAACAGGTCGTTTAGCCAACACAGCCTCCTCCTCCAGCGGAGCTGGCTGCAGGACCCAGCCCTGTTCAATCCCATCCACCTTCAGCAGTGTTCAATTACTCCCTTATCTGGGACAGGTAGTGGGCGAGAGCATCTTCTTGCACTGATGTCCATTACCGATCTGAGCGGGTGGGCCACCCTGTCACTGGCAATCCTGTCCTGACTGAGGGGGATGATACTGATGAGGAGACACCTTTGTCTGCTATAATGTTCCCTGATAGGAGTGGAGTTGCACATTTTTTAGGTCTCTACATTCAGGAAGAGACTACTTCAGACCGACCACACTTGCAGGTGTTCTTTTACTTAAGGGTGCAGAAAAATATGGATTTACCCTGCAGAAGGACACCTTTGCAGAGGCAAAAAGAAATATGGAAGAACCCTCATTTGAATTCAGTGGAGGTCTAGGATATCACTGGTCATCTGACAGAACCGAAACCTAAGAACATTTTAGAACCATCACAAGGCGTTCTGGCACACACCTCCCTCCAAAGACGGTAGACTCTTTTGTTATCTCATAAATCCTCAATAGTTTTCACTTCCGGCAACCACTTCAGTTGACGACTTCCGGTCTGCCGATTGTTGTAGGGGGACATAGGCCACCCACCCCATGATGACTTTCACCAGTTTATGGGCAGTCGCATTGTCTTTTTCTGTCAAGCTGCTTCACTCAGATGAGCACCAGTGTCATTGGCACTGATTCTTCCTGAACAACACTTTTAGTTCATCATGGTTTACAGGCTCAAAAAGATCCATTAGAAACAAGTAGTGACAAAGGTAATGCAATCTGGGAATATTTAAGTCCCCCTAGAAAAAGAAAATGCAAAGGGCTTAGGGCTGTGACCTAACGTGAGACATGGAGAAAACTTTATTTTATTTGTGAATATTGTTCATCATGCCGCATTTGTTTTATTTATTTTTCATTTTATTTCCCGTATTCCTTCCACAAGAACCTAGAAGGTGCATGAAAATCCAAAAAGTGAAGCATCCCTGCCCGCCTAATGGGATTTTCTTCTCAGTCCCATCTCCCTCTATTGTGTAGAAGTAAGATGCCAACTCTCTAATTTAATGACATGGTGAGCCATCTCAGAGAGTTCATTGATCTAAACCATAATTGCGACGGGTTACTGCTGTTCTTGTCATCCCTCCTCACCTTCTGTCATTTAGGTCGATTCTGCTTCATTCCCCTCAGGAAATCTGAAGCCTTCTCCAGATAATGGCCAATAGTTCCGCTCGGATACAAGGGAGATTGCTTTTATTTCCACCTTTTCTCTGTTTCAAAATAGGACATTGTGCGAGATTTACAATTCCTTTGAGAAATTCAAGACATTCACCAGTGTGCACTGTTGATGTACGACACCTTTCTGCAAATCCATATTGGGAAAACCTGAGGTTTTCTTTGGAGGGGAGCCTCCTCCAATATCAACTTCATCTTTTCCGGCTCAGTGCACCTCCCCAGTCTTCGCCAAGTGGATGAGCTCAGTAGCTGCACATCTGTCCCTGAAGGCAAAACACATGTATCCCTTTTTGGATGATTTGTCCATTGGGACAAAGGCATACATGCTTGCAAGAGCGGCCCTTTAAATGCTACCAGAACGTTTGTTCAATTTAAGGCTTTTAGCCAATCAGAAAAGGTGTTGTATGCCACTGACACGATATCGAGTTCATTGGCTTTGGTTAGAACTCTGAGTTGGGGAGTTTTTCCCCACTCAGGAAAAAGTGCAGGACATCAAGAATGCATTAGCCCACTTCCTGTGTTGGTAGAACTTCAGCCTGCGGGTTTCAACGTATCTAAGTCTTAAGGTCATTTAAAATATTCCCTAGTTTGTATTTGCTAATATAGCCACACTTTTCATAAACTACTTCCTCCTGGCTAGAGCACGACTAGTGCACAGGTACAAAGCACAGTTACCAGCAAGAGACTTGGCTGATAGAATAAACACAAGCACTGGATAGCACTGCTGAAAGCTATGCTGTCTCAATTCCGGGGCTGATGGAATTTTTCCATATTTAATTTTATTCTCTACAAATTATTAAAAAGTGTAATAACGCTTATGGTTCTGTTCCAGTTCACAAAAGAAACACAATACTGAATCACGTGATTTTCTTGATTTTTTACCTCGCCTTGTCATCATTGCATTCAATCCCAGACAATTATATCTTGTATTGATGAAACGTTTAACAAAAGAACACATATTCATGTAAGCTTGTAAACCATCCTGATTAGATATGGAAGCTAATAACTGATTAGCCACTTTCTGGAATTCAATATTTACTCTACAAGTATTTAACAATTCTGTATACTTTGATTTCATTTTCACACATGTCACTTTGCCAAAACTGGCTAAATCTTCTGTTGAACTACTATGAATACTATTTTAGTTCCATTGCAACACATGCAAGCCACGGAATATGCACAGCATTACTTTATCTGTTAATAGAATTCATAATATTTTGCCTAAGTGAAGCACTAGAGTTAGTCCATACATGTAGAACCAGAGCAATGACCTGTTATTTGATACCGTCTTTTATATAATTTAAACCCAGTTATTTGTGAAGGCATATGTCGACAAAGATGCTCGGACCTCCCAAGATCCTACGACAGAACATATTTTCTTGCGACGGAATCCTTGATGAATTCCCAAAGACTCAGATACCTGCTCCATACAGAGCTGCTGAGACCACCTTGGCTGGATGTATACTAATCATATAATTGATAGGTTGGGTTTTGTACATATTGCAAAAACCATAAATTCCTGCAAATTAGATATCCTACATTCAATTTGTCTACAATGTGGCAATCTATTGAGTGGTTAATGGAAGTTTAACTCCCAAATTATTATAGGAAGACACCCGAGAGATCACCTTCTCTCCTGTCTTAAATGTAAAACATGGGTATTATCTCAAATCTGTACAAATAACCTAATACAAAATGAATGAGAAATTACCTTATTTATTTGACCAAAAACAGTAGGTATTTGGGTATATAGCTATGGTAAATAATAGGTGGGGTTGGGGTAAGAGTATAAGTTACGGTAGGGGGACAAGGAGGGGGTGGGATGACTCCCCCCGCATTATATTTAAAAAAGGAAAAAAACAAAAAGTCATTTTCGTTTTTCGGTCAATAAAATGAGGTAATTTCTCTATTTGTTTTTAATTGTTTTTTAAAAATATCAAAGATATCCGTATTATCTTCTTCCTCTTCATGTGAAGGCTGTTATTTCTGAACTCTTGAGTCAGTTGTCCAGAATAATTTTCATCTGTGGGGTCTCACAGCATTAGCCTCATTTGTAACAAACCAGAATTGGAAATTTCACCTACATGCATTGCAGACTCTCCATGCTTTTCCACCAACACCCTTAATTTAGTGATTATTGTGCGATTTCTAGAACAGACAGAACTATTTTCTGATTGTAGCCACTCTTCTGAGGCTGACGAGAATGTGGTTTATTAGATCTTATACGTCTGGCTCAGGCAGCCCATGAACTGTTGCTTCAATCCTGGACCTGCTGAGTCAGCAGGGGAGTTTTGTACACCATCCATCGTTGGTCCTCCCTTTTAATTGCTGATCTTTACTACCAAGTGCTTGACAGTTGAACTCATGGACATTTAGGACTGTCAGAAGAGGATTTGCTATCCTGCAGACCGCTAGGGAGCAATCAACTTGTTAGTATTGGAGTAAAAAGACCTGCTTCTGCCACTGGATCATGGGAAAGGGTCTCAATCCTCTGCACTTCTCTTTGAAAGACATTCTCTTCTTTCTGTCTAGCTTGTAATCTTTAGGAGTTAGCAGACTCTTGTATGATTTTGGCTATGGGAGCCTAGTGCAACTCTCAACATCTCTTATGGTCTTCTGATGACTCAAGGGCCTTCTTCATTTGCATCAGCCAGTGAAAAAGCCTTATACCTCCTGAGAACTCTATGTGGTTTTTGTAGTCCTTGCCCACAACCATTTGAACTATTGTCTTGCACAATATTAAATTGGGTAAGTGCAAACAGTCTTCTTGGTAGCAGGGACTTTGGCCAGGAACATTAGTGAGATACAAGCTCTCCCGGTCTGAGATATCCACCGTTTTCAAAAGAGAAATGGTTTTGTTTAGAACTTATAATAAAAATTGTGAGGAACTTATTTGGGGATATCAATTTCTTGACCTCCGCGCCCTAATTTTTCTATAGTTCCATCAAAGGTGTCACATGAGTGTGAAGTGATAATCGGAGACAATGAATTCCTCTACTCTGTGTAACAGGTTCAAAGTGAGTTTTCTTCACACGAGAACATGCGCCACAAAAAAGCTCTCTAAAACTGAGATTTGGTTGAAACTTGCTTGAAGTTTATTTTGCTATTAGTGTTACGATTCGTTTGGCCCTTTGTGATAACACGTGTTTTGGCATTAACTCTGCCTTTTTCAAATCAGGGCAATAGCTTTGATAAATCGAAATGATATATATACAATACATAAATAGAAGCATATGTTCCAAGGATCAATTTGGCACATTATTGATTGATTTTAGACATACAAGTGTATAAATTATCACATGACGCAAACAGTGAAAAACAGGGAAATGTAAGCAATATAAGAAAATTGTATATAAAGAATAAGTAAAAAGATAATACATAATGAGTCATACAGGTGTCATCATACCCATTGGTTGCGTTTGAAACGGTTAGCCATAGCATGCTGTGAATAGTCAATGACGTGATATTTCACGATTAGTAATGGAAAACACAGAGATGAGGGAGGGGGGCCAAGTAGGGTAATTGGGGTTGGCAAAAGAAACAGCACAGAAAAGAGAAAAGAAAAAAAAATGGTATAAGTAAGATGTAACATTGTGTTTACACATCTATACCGCATACTGCCTTCTTAACCGTACTATTGATTTCTTGACCGTACTATAGATTTCCAGAATCAAAATATCTAGCACAGATTTTCTTTTACACACACTTATTATAATTCCTTGAGGTCTGACTCAGTTTGCAGTATGTTGACCCTTAAAGTAGTGTACATATTATTTTTGTGTCCAAACATTTGCATAATATAAATGTACATGTGCTGGGATAGTTATACATGCATTAGATTGTTAAGGTTATATGCAATATAATTTCTCTAAATATTAGTATTTTATTGAAAAGCTCTATGGTGGAATTCCATGTCTTACCCTTGTTTGTCATGAATATCTTCCAGTCTTTGTTTGTGAATTGCATCTCATGGGTTAAATCCCTCCCTTGATGTGACAATAATCGTTGTTAGTACTGATTTGAATATTGGCCTAATTGCGTGTTTTTCTATTAAAATTAGTTGTCATATTGTTCGCTCCTCGGTGCTGTTTCCCGCTATCTACATATTTGGCTTAACAAACATATTATAACATGTGTTTGTCGCGCGGCTGACCACTCGATCTAGTATGATTCGGCTTCTGCAAACACATTATTGTGTATATTGTTCATGCAGCAAATTACGAGAAGTGAGTGAGGGAAACTGAATTAGTGTTCCCTCCGGCGCATCTGGTTGCTATTGGTTTAGCCATAAGGAGGGTCTTGTAAAACCCCAGGGCTTACCTGCAAATTCCTTCGTCTCTTGCGCCTCTTGCGTCCGGTCACAATAAGGACGCTGACTTCCATGGCCTGTTCTTATAGGCGGTACCATGGCTACTGTTGTAGTCCTTTCTCTCTCTTAATGGCTCTCCTTACAGTGGCAGCCATACTTTGGAATCTGCCTATGTATTCCTGAGGTCATATAGTGGTTTATCTGCCACAGTTGCTGTATCCTTAGGTTGTTGTATATGCCATACAAAATGTTTGTATTTTAAATCATACTCGTTTTATAATACAGATAGGCATATTTATGTCAATAATGTAATTTCATTCTATTTTATTGGTCTAAATTAGAACCATAAGAATTACGGTTTGCCTGCTAATTTAATTTAAATTAAAGTAACATATGCACGTTACAATCCAATGTCTTAGTGTGTTTATTTAAGGAGTTGATTGTGGCATTAATATCGGATAATAATTAGCTTTTTTGCTCAATGTCGTTGCGAATGGAAGTTAGCCTCTATTTGTTGAAGCATTTACAGATGCTGTGTTGTTTGTGTTTATAATCAGGTTAGCAATTAGGGTTCCCTACGTGTTTGACCATTGCGTGTCTTGCCTCCTGACAGTTGTCAAAGCTCCAATTATTCTAATTGTGCTAAGGTTAGACACAATGGAATGCATGTAATACTCAAACAATATCCAAAGGATGTATATGTATCTCTCTACAGGTTATCCTCCTGTTAAATTACTCACATATGTAAATTAGCATGCTCTCAGTTGTATGTGATAGTATCTTATTTGGCTCCAAGTGGTAGCACTTCGCATTTTTTGTTCCCATTTCTTAAGTCATGTTAATTGCGTATAGGTTATATGTAATACTCAAACAATATAGCCTGCTCACACAATATGGACTCCTCAAACAAAATACAATATATATAAAACTCAAAACAATATCCAAAGGATGTATGTGGGTCTCCCTTCCGGAACTATGCCATTTCGTTGTCCGAGTTGAGTCCTAGTTCCACTATTCTGAAACGACAAATCTGTCTTGCTTCGTCTTGTCATAGACGTAGTTCTTTATTGCCACCTCTAGGACATAGGGTGACCTTCTGTATTTCTATGAACCTTATTTCCCTTTTTGTCATACAGTTGATGTTTTTGATGCCAATAGAACTTACCTTCCTTTCTACCTTAGGTAGTTTCGACATTTCAGATGAATCATTAGGTGGTTCTTACATGCTTTTTCCCATCCCCACAAACATAAGTAGAAAGGGCCTTACAATGTCTAGACATCAGGAGAGCTCTGAAATTCTCGATAGTAATAAGGAGCTCAGGAAATTAGACAGTCTTTTATTATCTCTGGATGTCAAGGTTCTATCACTCCAGGTTTGAAGGCTTATATCGCTCAGTGTATAGCAGATTGCATTCTAGAAGCCTACATGATTCCTGGAAAAAATCTTTTCCCAAATGAACTCCATGCTCATGCCATGAGAACTAAGGTTGCAGCTATGTCTTTGTAGAGAATCGTCCCTTGCAATGTCATGAAAATGGCTGCTATGGGGGGCATCTTCCTCAACAGTCTACCAGCACTACTCCAGAGCAGATGCCAAATTTGGTCTGTCCGTTCTTCAGAACCTTTTTGGGTAGGCCAGTAGGTCCGCTCACGCTGTGGCATAAATTCAGCACAATCTCGCCATAGATATGGTGAAAAGAAGAACAGACATAGAAGTAAGACAAAGTCACGATAGTGCCTACTGTACTCTTAATCTATAGTGCCTTTTCATCCCCATGCTCTACCCTTCATCCACTTAAAATGTATACCTGGATTCACCCGATGAGCAGAGTGCAAGGACTGATGGGTGTTGCTAGAAGACAGTCAGCAGGGCTATCCACGCTATGCTTCCCCGCCCCATCGCGATTAGAATTCAAATGGAAAGATCTAGTTTTGCTTTGCAAACGGCTTTGGTCCGATGCCGTTGGAAGGTCACCCATATGAATGGAGGAAAGGGCGCTATTGACTCAGAGTACAATAGTCACTACAGTGAGTAAAGTTTTTCTTTCCTGTCTGTCATTGTCTCTTCTTGTCTGACTGACTGTCTGTCATGGTGTCTCCTAGTCTGTCTCTCCATTTGTCAGAGTTTGTCTTTGTTGTGTTAGTGAATCTACCCCCCCATGGCTACATGCCTGCTTCTGCTTGTCTTTTTGATATTTGTGTCCATATAGGTGCCTCTCTAACTGTTCTTGTCTGTCAATTCAAATGTCTTTCTTTGTCTCCACTTGCCAATCTTTGTTCTTTTCTATCCATTCCTGCTTGCCTGTGGTTTACTTCATCCTTTGGTTTTATATCTGTGCCGGTCTCTCATTGTATATCTGTCTTTGCCTCTTTGTCTGTCTGTCTGTGTTTATCTGGTGGCGGCTGTTTGTTTCTACCAATATATATTCTTTTCTGCCTGTAACTTCCTTGGCAGGTATCGGTCTGTCTTCATGGCTTTGTATGTCTGTAAGTCTATGCCCACCTATCCCGAAACCCCCTTTCTCATATATTTCTCTTCTTCCTTCTATTAGCATTGAGGGATAACCGGATTGAGCTGGTAAAATCCACCTCCAATGAACTGACCATCAGTATCAGTGATGTTGGATTGTTCGATGAAGGAGTCTACACATGTGCAATTTTCACTATGCCTGTACTCATGGCCAAAGCACTGGTTACTGTTCTGGGTGAGTACCTACTATTGTACTTTCACAAGTTCCCCCTTTGCCTATAAACTTCAGAGAGTGAAACTATTTATGACCCTTAAGGGTCAGCTTACTGAAGACCATACTTCCTGGGACCACTGCTGTGCATGTTTTCTGTCTCATTTCTTAAAACCTTGTCCCGAGAAGCCAGTGTGTAATGGGAGATGAATGGGGGGAAAAGGAATACTGTAGCGGTTAGACCATGTGATTGGGATGGGAGTTTTAAAAGTAATAAGTGTTAGGAAAGATTTTCATATTGTATGTAATTTTCCCTCCATGTGTCAACCCCCAGACTTTTTGCTGCTGTTTAAACGCCATTGACTGACTTTGCCAGAAAAGCACAGCCTTCTGCTGCGCTCTTCTGAGCGTTCGCTCACTTTCTATGGGAAAACTAATATGCCCTTAAGACAGTCAGTACTGGGAGACCTTTTTTCCCTTAGTCCTTACCTCATGTTGCAGCTTTTGTGCAGCATGTAACAAGTGTGCAATGAATCTTACCATACAGCACACTCGGTCTCTAGTCATTTTCAAAGGCCCTAGAAACTCTCGCAGGATTTTTATGAACTGTGCAGATGTGTCATGGACAGGACTGGTGGCAGCTATCGTTTCGCATTATTTTTAACCCTTTCTTGCCATGTTAACTGCATTAACCGCGTTTGGCACAAATAGGTGGCCTGGCTCCAAAATGCCCATGCCACGAGGTTCTTTGTCATGTCCTTTGGCAATCTTGCCCCTTCACCTTCCCCAGGTCGAGTCGACCCGGGTCCGTCCTTATTTGGTCATGCACTTTCCAGTGAATTCCAATGCTTTTGTGGGATTCTGCATGCCTTGTGTGTGTGCCTCCAGGATTTGGGCTGGGATGTCTGATCCCAATACACATACTGGGTGCCAGAGAGTCTGGGATGCCCTGAATGCCTGGGACCACCGTGGTCCGTGATTGGTCCACGTATGGAGTGAGTGTTTGTGAGCAGATCTCCCATTGGGTCCTCTTTCATTTTGGCGCAAAGGGAACTTTGGATAAGAGGACGCTGAAAACACCACTACCATGTCGATCTCCTGAGTTCACACCAAACAAAGGATAGGAGCCAGGTATCCTACAACACAAAGCTGAGTCAAGGAACCCTTGGTGACCCGCTGGAAGGTTTGGCACCCTGAGCCCGCTGTCGTCCCGTGGGATTCCTCTGCATCTGGTCGTACTAGAAGGTCTGCAAAGAAGCTTCAACCCATTGGAATAGTGGGACCTACTATTCTCGGCACCTTCACAAAACCCTGCGAGTAGGCTTTCTCAGAAGTGTCCCTGGGCCAACCAGTGGGCTGACCAGTTTACGCAGGACCTTTGCTCTCTCACCGCCGCCGTTTCGAGGAGGCCCTCGAAACCTGGTATACTACTAGCTCTGTATCCACGGCACCCTCACAGTGAATTTCGTACACTTGGCATTCCGAGGTCTGAAGAGAGACGAGTGCGCCGGGACCGGAGTAAATGCGGTTTCCGCGTTGCCCTGCCGGGGCAACGACCTGTGCAAGTTTGCTACATTTGTGACCCTCTTGCCCCTGAAGCCTGCTGCAGTGAAACTGGGCCAATTCCGCCACCCAGAGCAGAGAAATCGCCACTGTCCCATTTGGGAATCATCACTGTATCTTGGGAACTGCAAGGTGCCGAGACGTCCTTTTTGCCGCATTTGAACCTGCCAGCGAAGTGGACTGTACTGGTGAAGTTTGGGTCTGCCTGCGTCCAGGTCTGGTGAGTAGTCCTTACCCCAACCGGTGGCCCCTAGCGCAGGAGCCCATTTTTACGCACAAGTGGCCCCTCAGGGCCCCTTTCCTTTCCACAGCTATTGCCAAATAGCGACTCCATCCCGCACTCTCAAACTGCGTCTGCCATCAAGTGAAGGTCCTTCTTGAATAGTGGGAACTTGTTCTGCATCGCCTCACCCACCTTCCTGAGCTGCTAGAGACCCTTGAAGAGACCCTATTCTGCCCATTGGCACAAGCGCGTGCATGTACTATTGAGCACAAGGCTCCTCTCTTCGTAGGGCTTGGACTGCCTCTTAGTTAGGTGGATTATTGATGTGAAACTGGGTCTAAAGATTACCTGCGCTGCCTGTTTTCTTCCCCTCTAGGTTGTCAACATATTTTGTGCGTTTGACCCTTTAGACCCCATTGGTCTTGTATATATATTGTAATGAGTGTGATGTATTGGTTTACTTAGTGTTACTTTGACTCTTTGCTATGGTCTATTTTACAAAGGCCTTGTAATAAATGTGTCTATATTTTTAATATAACACCTGTCTGGTGTAATTTGTAAGTATCCTTGCTTTGTTTGCTCATTGAGGTCTTTCATTCACCCTCACCCCTCCTGAGACTTAGGGCCTCATCACGAGTTTGGCGGTAACCCTTAAATCTGCCGGATTTAAGGGTCTGCCAAATCAGGGCTTCGGCTGATTTCCCCCCAGCTGTTAGCTAGGGGGAAATCTGCTGAAATTTCGCGCTCATACCGCCGGCGGAAAATCTGCCAGCGCTAAAAGCGCGAAATTTCCCCATTGAACCCAATGGGGAATGGGGAATTCCCGAATGGGCTCAATGGGGAATGGGCAATACCCATTCTGCCAAACCCGTGATCTGGCACTAATAGCGCCGGTGGGTTTGGCGATAGGGCTAATAACGCCAGCGCTTTTAGCGCCGGCGTTACCGCCCAACTCGTGATGAGGCCCTTAGTCTTGACCGCCTGCCATAGCTACCCTGATTGGGCTGGCTTTTCCAGAGGTTACCCTGTTCCAAGAAACTAGGCTGGCCTTCTGAACCTCTGCTCCTCCAGAACAGAGTTCAGAAATCCTTCTTAACAATAAGGAAGGTGTTAATGGTTAGAAGTAGATCATGGGTGTGACTTTTAATATGTGGTAGGCCAGTGATTGGTGTATTTGTTTTATTTCTTTAGTACTTTCAAACAAAGCACTGGCCATGATCAAAAAGTAACGGTACAATAAATATGATAAACAATACAAATAATAAAAAGCAAATCAAAATGAGTCCTAGGGAGAAATACTATGTTAAATATGTGTTTTTAAAACTAACTTAAACAATGACGGTCTAGTGCACACGCATAAATCCAAGGGTCGAGCATTCCATAGTTTAGGTGCCAGCAGTTGTAAAAAGCAGGAACGTTAAGTGGCGACAGCCAGGTGCTGAGTAGAGAGAAACACATGAGTAGAAGAACATAATTGTCTATCAAGTCCATATAAAGAAATATGACCCGATAGATAAGTAGTTGCTAAATTGTGGCACATTTAAATACAAGGAATATATAGAAGGTAGATGGATTAATATAACAGTTCGACCAATAGTATAAACAAATTGAAAAAATATGTCAATTTAATTTAATACACAAACTTTTTTTTAAAAAAAAACAGATATAATGAGCATACCAAGTTAAAAAAAACGTTATAAAATGATAGTCTAGTGACAATTGTGCTTATCAGTAGAAATCTGAATTTCCAATATGATCAATTAGTTGGAAAAAAACAACAACCATAACAGTGAAAACGTAATATTCATTTTGATGTTGATAATCTCAATTGATTCTGATGGCATGCTAATAAGGAAAATATTAGAAGATTAAACTCAATATGTTTCTGTTCTCTAAATTACTAAGGAACATTCTTCAGGAGGATGGAAACTTTGTCACAATGACTATATGCGAAGTTGGACTTTGTCTTCTTTTTATGAAGGCTGTTTCAACTTTTATTTGGAGGAACTTTTGAGAAAACATAAAAAACAGGGTAAGCTAATATTGCTATGATTCCTGTTGACAGTATACAGCTGCCAGGCTAGGTACAGGTAGACAATTACCTGTTCCAGGCGGTGGAAGCTGTCCTATGAGGCGATCCTGTTAAATAGGAAGGAATCTTGAGGAATTTATAAAATATTCCAATCTGTTCAATGAATCAGTATTCTTATCTCTCTCTCTCTAGTGATTAAAAACTTAGATCATCAAACAATCAGTTTACTTGAGACTATGATGGTTATTTGCTCATTCAGTAGTTCAAATGTAGCCAAACGTGATCTATTGACAATGCCCTATTTGCTGGCTATAAATCTTCCATCAGTACCCTAAGAGGTCAAACCAAAGAAGATGTTGTGTACATTTAGTGATATTTTATCGACCGTCTACAAGTGAATTTATAACTCTGCTATCGACATGTACATACTTATTTGAGTAAGTAAGGAAAGGAACTCGGTGTCAGTTTACCTGCTGTCTGTCAGGTCATCTAGTATTTAATAGTGCCTCAATCGTTTTTAAAATAAAAAACGAGTAGTAGATGAAGAGTGAACTCTTTAGAAGTTCTGCATTCGGGAATGAAACCGTGTAGGTGTTTATATCACCTCTGACGATGGCTGGTCTGAAAGAGTGAAAGCGTGTAACATTTAGGTAGGGACCACGGGTCTACCTTTGGACAATATTCAATTCCTATTATTATGCATCATAGTACTGTGTGAAAAAGCAAATTAATTACACCAACAGGAACTCGTACATATAAAAGTCAACTATAGTTTGGCATTTGCATTATCTCTAAGCTTACCCTAATTCGTCTTTAAGTGGCGTCCTCGGGCAGTACACAATCAGTTGTCTGTAGCATGAGTTTCCGATTTGTATAGGGCTGTACAAGTAGTAGTTAATTTATTTTTACTACTTCGGTATCAACTGAAAAATGCAGACAAAACGCCATGTGCCATGATGGAGTTGTATAATTATAAGCTAATTCAATCTAGTTTGTTAGTAACTATATGAAGGGGGGCCTGGCTAAGCAGCCATGACACAGGACGTTTCTTCCTGAGTCTCATGCCGATCCTGCAAGATCCTGAAGTACATGTGCATTGATAGTAGTGCACCCGAGCCATAAAAGAAGATACTGCTGTGGGAGTATGCAGTGCAGAAGGGGATTGTGCTCGTATGCAGACTAGTGCAGGAGAAAAGCAGCTATAAAGATAAATGGACTGAGCAAAGCCGGCGGTGTATGAAAAGAAAATGGCACCCACTTTGTAACAAAGGACCAACAGAGGACAAAGAGGACAACGGAGCAGGTCTGTCTATCGATGTGGAAAGCGGGTTGCAAGTCCCACTTATAACTGGAGTGCTGGCCCGGGAGGCGACGGATGCATGAACCTGACACTTCTGTAAGCTGCTGAGAAAGCGAGAACCAGGGGCGTACAGTGGCCGAAAAACGGGATGCACAAAACACTTGAACTAACACATCCCGTCCCCGTTGGGAGACCTGCAGATACCTGACGAGGGTGGCCCAGCGGAGAACGAAGGTGCAGGATTTCTGTCTGTGTGCCATTGAAGTAATTGAAGTACAGACTGGTATTGAAATACGCATGACGTGCTTCGGTGGGATAGGGCTGTGAACAAAGCAACAATGAAGGAAACAGTAACAGCTGATTGACCGGGCTAATAAAGAGGGATAGCAATGATAAACCAGTTTGGCGCTGTGTAATAACTACATGGATAAGAGTGTGCGAGAATCACGCCGCCCGCCCTGCAAGTCCTGAGTAGCACTGCGGGACGGGTTGCGTTGCTGCAGTGTCTGCGCCCGGTTGCACCGTTCGTGCCCAGGAGGAACACCGCTGACGGGACGGCGGGCACTTCAGGTTCGCAGCCGCTACAAATAAATGATGGCGTTGCAACAGTAACGAGCCAGAAAGTACTAGCCAGAGCGAACGGCATGCAGCTGCCTAACAGAGCCTGAGAGGAACATAAACCTGGAATGATACGATGCGGGGAGGCGCACTACAATAGTAATATCAGACGGGTGAATGCAGCATGAGAGATGTGGAGCCCCGAGCCAAAGATTATGGAGGACATGATAAGAGTGAGAATACCAATCACAGAGGAGTCCCAAGGTGAAGGAACCTATGAGAGATAGACGGTTCATGGTCACACCCAAAGAAGCTAATGTTGGAGTGGTAAAGGCAAAGATCAGGTGCCGGGGGCACAAACAGAGGGAGGGCCTGGAGCGCAAATGATTTAAAGGCCCGAAATGATAAAACCAACATTGAGACTCTCCACATTGAGACAAACATCAGAAGGATGGAATGAGAGAGGCGCCACAGTTGAGGACAAAGACCTCAACTGTAATATCGTACTGAAAGAGGCACCACATATTGTGGTAATACGGAAAGTGAATACGAGACTCGGCTACTAAAATATAGAGTCGATACAGAGACACAGCTATAGGGCTGGAACCCACGCAGGCCAGAAACGAATACCAGAAGACAACGTTGGTGACACGAAGGGAGAAAGAACATATTAGTGGTTTGAAGCGGACCACATAGCTGGCACGGACCTATGCTAACACAAACACCCTATGCTTGCACGGCATTGTTGTCAGAAAGCTAAGAAGGTCACATTGGCTGGAAGACTGCAAGGCTCCACGAGAGAACATAGAGGCCTGAGTGAGACATTTCAGGTTAGGTGAGCTGATCAGGACAACACAAAAGAGGTGGAATGGCATCTAAACCAATTAAACCAAAGGCAAAACAGCCATCAATAGACATTTTTGTTAAGCCAACACACGCAACAGACGTCGTGAAAAAACTTCGGAGCAATGCACACAAGGAGAGGTATCTCCAACATGCAATGATCAACAGATCCTGGCAGCTATTGCGGAGTTGAAGTCATCGTGGGGATCCAAGATCAACACCGCCATTGTGGAACTAATGACGGCACTGGAGTCCAAGATCAATGCCTCAGTGTGGTACGTCAACCTCCTCAGACAAGACATTAGAGCACTATCCAAATGCACAGGAGGCTTGGAAAGAAAGGTAGAAGCTAATACGGCTGTGTGCACTGCTAACGACAAAGAAGTCTCCACATTGCAGCATCGAGTGCATAACCTGGAGGGAAGAGTGGAAGAGGCAGAGGGACGTGCATGCAGAAATAACATGCGCATTGTGGGACTTCCAGAAGGAGGGGAGAAACCGGACCCGACAAATTATATAGAAAACATGTTGCTGCAAGATATAGGCACTGGAGCGTTCACTCAGGGATTCACCGTGGAGAGAGTGCACAGGGCCCTGACCAGAAAGCCACCACCGGGAACCCCTCCGCAGCCACTCATCGCCAAGATATTGAATTATAAGGATAGAGAGAAGATCCTGGAGCACTTCCGCAAAGGAGGGACTATTTGCAGAGCATCAGCGAACATCACAGCGTATCCGGATTACACATTCCTGGTACAGAAGCAACGGCTGAATTATGTGCCGGTTAAAAGGTTGCATGAGTCTGGATTCAAGTATATGTTGTTGTATCCCGCGAATCTGAAAGTACTGCATGAAGATAAAGCTCTATTTTTCGACACCCCAGAGGAGGTAACCACATGGTTGGACAGGATGAACTGCCCAGCGGATGCTGACGACCGGGCAGACGGTGGTCAAGATCAGTGAGCAGGGGTTCCCACAGAGCCGGAAATGTGGACAGAATTGACACTGCCAGAACGAACATTGGTGGGTAATGTTTTAGTCACAAACTTATAGCCAGACAACAGAATTGTAATTTGTAATAAGCGAAACAAGGATAGTGGGCCCACCTAGATGGTTGAGCACTGATGTCATAGTGCAGCACTAAGTTGGTAAACGCAGGAGTCAAAGGTACTGCTCCATAATCAGCAGCACTCAAGAGCACCCTATCACCCCCAGTAGTTAGAGTAGTTAGGATACTGGTAGTTCGGTATCCCCCTGCTGCATTCTGAGTACCGGCAGTACGCCGAGAAAAGAACGAGATGCAGGGTAGCCTGAGATCCAGGGATGGAGCTGGGCGACAGTAGGGAATGGTTTGGAGGGTGGGAGGGAAATTGGGGATAATTAACGGGAGTAGGGTCTACACTGGGGTACGGAGGAAAAGAGGGAGGAGTAAAAGCGGGGAAAGAGATTCCAAATCGATAGACGAGTATGGGGGATCTTAGAATTGTGACCTGGAAAGTCAGAGGATTGAACAGTTATATAAAGAGAAATAGAGTCATGACATATCTCAAACGCCAGAAGATAGATATAGCACTCCTACAGGAGACACACCTCACCAAAGAGAAATTGGACATGGTGACTAGAAAATGGAGCAGGAAAACAATTGTCTCAGCATACTCAGCGTATGCCAGAGGGGTCCTGATCTGGGTTGCCCCCAGAGTTCCGTTCAAGGTCCTTCAGACAATGGGGATACAGATGGCAGGATGGTGATTGTTAGAGGCATGGTCGAAAGCAGAGAAATATGTCTTATCAACACGTACGCCCCGAACCAGGACACTACTGCTTAATTTAAATCATTGTATTCTAAGATTAGCCCACATAGAGATGGCGCGTTGATATGGGGGAAGATTTCATTTGTACACTGGACCCGACAAAAGATAGATCAGATGGTAAAGTTACTATCCCGTCCCCAGCTGCCAAAGGTTTGAAAGTATTGTTGAGTATGCTGAGATTAGGAGATACCTGGAGACTACTACACCCGAAAGATAAAGGGTATTCACATTACTCTGCCCCTCAGAATTTATACACAAGGCTGGACTATGTATTTGTGGGGGAGGAAATAGTACACGAGTTCCCGCAAGCTGAATACAAAGCAAGAGTGCTGTCTGATCCTGCCTTACCACAAAAGGGATAAGTACTCAAAGGCATCCAGGGGACAAATGAGTAGCGAAACAAACACACATAGGGAGGTCCCCCAGATGAACCATTAATCAAATAGTTCAATGACCCAGTCTTAACTGATACTGGGTCCTATTCCATAGGTTATTTAAATCACAACAAGGAACAGAACACGCAGTGAATAGTATTTTTCTTTTTGTACTAACATTTTCATAACTTATTACATAGGCCGTTGGTCCTATGGTTACAAGCTAAAAAAAACACATAAATACATATATCAATATGCAAAATGCATGCATGTATCCATTAACATTTTATGAATAAATCATTAAAAACTTTGGTGGCATGGTAAAGAAATCAATTCTGAGGAGAGAAACTGGCAAAGACACTATCTTGCTGGCCTTGTCTGGCTAATGAGTCACAGACATCCTCAATTTACCAATGTCACCTATTTCATGTTCTAAAAATAATTATTCATGACCAAAAAACACATCCCGGGTCATGCCACCACATGGTAAATACTGCCCCCCCCCCCCCCCCGAGCCAAGATCCCAAATTGGAGACTTAAGGCGGAAGCGCTGAGAGATGTAGGGTTCCAGGAACACCTAAGAAAAGAGGTACAGGACTATTTTAAGCACAACACTGATAGTGTAGATTCAGCGAGCACGCTGTGGGAGGCCTTCAAGGTGGTGATGCGGGGAGCGGCAATGGCCAAATCTAAAGGGCTACAGGAGGAAATATTGCGAGACTTACAAAAAGCAGAGAGTGCATTGGAAGCTATAATGCAAAAGAGTAGTGGGACAATCGCAGAAGCCAAAGAAATGTCCATTCTTCAGCGAAAATGCAGGGAGCAATGGGAAAGGCTGGGCAAATTAATCTACAGGAAATATGTGGAATGCCAACATGCAGAGGGAGATAAACCCGGCAGACTGCTAGCCTGGTTGTATAAAAGCGAAACTGTAAGACAACCTATTTGTGCAGTAAGGTGGAGGGACGGCATGCTAAGAGGCACCCAGATGGGTGTAAATTAGTGTTTTTTTTAGTATTACAAGGACTTGTACAAGGAAGTCACGGAAGAGGAGGTGGTGGATATACAGGAAACACTGACAGAGATAACTCTTCCCAAACTGACGGCTGAAGAGAGAGATAGGCTGGAGGCACTGATCATGATTGAAGAGTTAGAAAATGTAATTAAGGAACTGCCAACTAGCAAAGTCCCAGGGGCAGATGGACTATGCAATGAATTTTATAAAGAGTAGAGTGCGGACATTGTTCCCCCGCTACTAGCAATGTTACATGAAGCACTGGAACAAGGTATTTTACCCTGTTCATTACGGGAATCAATAATCATTCCCCTTCTCAAACCTAATAAACCAGAGACAGAATCCTATAGGCCTCTGTCCCTATTGAATCAGGATGGGAAGATTCTTACGACAGTGATGGCAATGCGGTTGAGACCAGTGATAAGCAAGTTAATCCACCCAGACCAGTCGGTATATGTCCCACCTTGGAACATTACTAATAACTTGAGAAGGTTGCATCATATAATAGATCACACCAACAAGGAGGCACATGAAGTAGTGGTGGCGTCCCTTGATGCTGTTAAAGCATTCAACTCTGTTAAGTGGCCCTGGCTATTAGCAGTCCTGGAGGGATTTGGGATGAGACCCACATATATATGATGGATGAAGTTATTGTACATTACACCAGTGGCGAGAGTTAAGACGGGCACCACCATCTCTGAACAATGGCAACTGCGAAGAGGCACAAGACAAGGATGCCCGTGGTCCCCAATGCTTTTTATACTAGCGTTGGAGCTGCTGGTGATCTATCTAAGGGCAGAATTTGGGGAGAAGGGGATAAACACAATAGACGGGAAGCATCTCATCTCGTCGTATGCGGATGACATGCTCTTGTACCTGAAATACCCAGAAGAAAACTTGCAGTATGTCCTGGAAGTGCTGGAACGATACGCCCTAGTGTCTGGGATAAAAGTTACCCCCCAAAAATCGAGCCTATATCCCTTAGGGGGTATAGAGGGAGACCCATATACAGATTGCCAGTGCTTCCAATAAAGTGGGAGTTGGTAATATTTAGATACCTGGGAATAGACGTTTACCACAAACCCAAAGAAGAACACAAGCATAATACAGTGGAGGCAGTGGGTAGAATTGAGAGGAACATGTCCTTTTGGGCAAAGCTATATCCATGATGGGGAAGGTAGCCTTGCTGAAGATGGTGGTGCTGCTGAGACTCCTAAATTACTTTCCTAATATCCCATTTGCAATCCTGAAGGGTTTCTTCAGTAAATTACATGGCAGATGCAGGAGCTTTATATGGAATAACATAAGGTGACAGAGTAGCATTGTGGAAACTTCAGAATACATATGAACAGGGGGGCATTAAGCTACCTTAGTTTGAAGCTTATTTTATGGCCAGTCAACTACAATTTGTAGCCAGTTAGCTGTCAGATGAACAAACGCCAGAACTACGGCTGTTGGGAACAGCGGGTACTCCATTTTCCCTGAAGGAAGTGATATGGCTACCAGACTTGTATAAACATAGCGAGTACCTATTGTTGCGCCTTAGGTGTAACATGTGACGCAGGGCTGGCAAGTGGCTGGGGAGCGCAACACTATATTCCCCACAGATACCGTTGGTGGCGCTAGCAAGGGAGGACGATCAGATAAGAAGGAATGTCCCCAAAAAATGGGAACCTATGGGAGTAGCTACGGTGGGAGATGTACTTAAAGAAGGGAAGCCGCAATCATTCGATTAATTAATAGTGGATACCAGAATGCATAAAGGTCAATACATTACGCATGCTAGACTCTTGAGAAACCTGAAAGAATGATGGCCGGGGTCAGACGGTACCTTACAGGCAGATGAGGTAGTTGAAGTATTTTATGATGTGTCAGAAGGAGGGCATGAAGTGTCACGTATATACAAATTATTAATGTCAAAAGTAGGTGGATAGGTTGACCAGTTGAGACAGAAGTGGGAAGCAGATCTAGGAGGACCATTGTTAGATGAGGGATGGAACAGAGCAAAATTATGCCACAAAAAAGTGTCGAGAAATGCTAAACTGCAGCAGATTCAATTGTATGTGACTCAGAGGGTATACCTGACCCCGAACAGGATAGCCAGGTTCAGCCAGACGGGTACACAGGCGTGCCCGAAGTGTGGGCAGGTGGACGCAGACCTGGTGCATATGTTTTGGGCATGCGTGGAAATCGGCAGGTTTTGGAGGGAGGTGACACAATGGTTGACAAAAGCGGGCATTACGTTAGATATGGAAACTCCAGGAGCCTGCCTGTTGGGGGCGTTCCCTAGACGGAAACGAGCTAAACATGTGAGCAAACTTAAAGATTTAGCATATATATTGGCGAAACGGAGAATAGGGATGGGTTGGAAAGCGCAAGTAAGACCTGTAGTGCGAATATGGTGGAGGGACCTATTAAAATGGGCGAATGCAGAGACTGCAGTGTGGCAGAAGGCGGCTAGCAAAGCAGAGGAACAAGGGGAAGGTGGGATTGGAGTATGGAGGCAACTTATCGCGGATTTGTCAGCCTCTGAACTTGACACCCAGGAGCAGGAAGAGAGCTCTGTACAAGTAACGACTGCTGCTCCACAGAACGACGGAAGTATGCTAACAGCGGAGCAAGAACCAGTGTAGGCCTGAGGTTAGGCGGGAGGGTAAAGAAGGGAAGTGGGTAGGGGAGTTAAAATGTTATTGAAATAATTTGTGTGTTGTTTGTTTATGTTGAAATTGAAATAAAAAGTGTTTTTAAAAAAACTATATGAAGCAGTGTCTTATAGTATCTAGTAGTTCATAATTATAGGGCACCTTGTGTCAAAAAAAGTACATAGCTTATCGTCCTGACAATACTATCGGACCGTAAAACGCAATAAATATAAATTCAGATGCCTTTGCAGACTAAATCAAAACTTGTGCATAGTCCCTTAGTGTGGAACAGAATTGTCTCTTCCATTGAAATCCTTGGAATCCTTGGGCCTGCACTACATTGTAAAGAACCAATAGTACAGAAAAATGATTAATCACAATATCTTTGCCATGGTCAAAGTAATGTGGCCAAGAAAGCAAACTGGTAGCGAAAATCATAGAGCTCCCTCTAGTGGCCAATTGTGTGAGCTTCGAAATCTTGACTCTTAGGTCCTCATTACGAGTTTGGAGGCATCCATGCCCTTAACAAGGGCATGGATGCCTCCAAACTCGGGTCCGGGTCCGTGGTCCCTGAATGGGGAAATACCGGGCCATTCCGACTTTTGAGGGCCCGGTATTTCCCCATTCAGGGAACCCGGACCCGGACCATCCCCATTCCCATTTGAGCCCCCATAGGGCTCAATGGGAATGGGGAGCATACTAACAACGGGTCCGTTAATGACGGGCCCGTTGTTAGCATGCTGGTCCCCTCGTGGGACCCGCAAAGGACGTCTGGTCTGACCAGACGTCCAGAGCAGGTCCCGCGAAGGGACCTTGTAAGGAGGCGGTACGGGGTTAACGGCGCCGGCACCTTTACCAGCGCTGTTAACCCCTTACCGCCTCACTTCTAATGAGGCCCTTAGTGTCTTAGCGCGAGGACGCCACTTACAGACAAATGAGGGTAAGCTTAGAGATAACGCGAATGCCAAACTATAGGTGACATTTATATCTACGAGTCCCTGTCGGTGTAATTAATTTGATTTTTCACACAGTACTATGATGCATAACAATAGGAATTGAATATCGTCCTAAGTTAGTCCTGTGGTCCCTACCTAAAAGTTACACGTTTTCACTCTTTCAGACCAGCCATAGTCTGAGGTGATATAAACATCTACACAGTTTCATTCCTGAATACAGAACTTCTAAAGAGTTCACTCTTCATCTACTACTCGTTTTTGATTTTAAAAACGATTGAGATACTATTAAATACCAGATGACCTGACAGACCGCAGGTGAGCTGATGCCGAGTTCCTTTCCTTACCTTCTCAAATAAGTATGTAAAGGTCGATAGCAGAGTTTATTCATTTACTTGTAGACGGTTGATAAAATATCACTAAATGTGCACAATATCTCCATTTGTTTGACATTTTAGGGTGCTGACAGACTATTTATAGCTAGCAAATAGAGCATTGTCGATAGATCACGTTTGGATAAATGTGAACTACTGAATGAACAAATAACCATCATAGTCTCAAGTAACCTGATTCAGGTAAGCATAATCAAATTTTTTAATCACTAGAAAGAGAGAGATAAGAATGCCGGTTCGACACTGAAAAGACGATCCTATTAATTTGTATTTTTACAGATTCATTGAACAGATTGGAATAATTCATAAATTCCTCAAGATAACTCTTCCTATTTAACAGGATCGCCTCATAGGACCGCATCCACCGCCTGGAACAGGTAATTATCTACCTGTATCTAGCCTTACAGCTTTATACTGTCACCAGGAATCATAACACTATTAGTTTACCCTGTTTTTTTTAAATGTTTTATCAACAGTTCCTCCAAATACAAGTTGAAATAGCCTTCATAAAAAGACGACAAAGTCCAACTTCGCATATAGTCATTGTGACAAAGTTTCCATCCTCCTGAATAATGTTCCTTAGTAATTTAGAGAACAGAAACATGTTGAGTTTAATCTTCTAGTATTTGCCTTATTAAAATGCCATCAGAATCAAATTCAGATTGTCACCATCAGAACGAATATTAAGTATTCACTGTTATGGTTGTTTTTTCCAACTAATTGATCATATTGGACATTCAGATTCTTACTGATAAGCACAATTGTCACTAGACTATCATTTTATAAAAATGTTTTAACTTTTTATGCACTTTATATCTGTTTTAAAAAAAAGGTTTGTGTATTAAATTGATATATTTTCTCAAATTGTTTATAACATTGGTCAAACTGTTGTATTAATCAATCTACCTTCTATATATTCTTTATATGCTATAACCCCAAAAAAGGCAGGGACATCACTATCCTTTCTAGTGAGATTTGGGATTCCCTCATCTATCTAAAAATTTAAATACAAAACAAACAATCTAGTGTAATAAGGAGCTATTGTAGTCCAGCCAGATACAATCACACATGAGAAGAAAAGCCTAGATTGAAAAGAATACAGATCGCAAAATTAAGAATAGACTGCAGTGGAAGTAAAGTATATTTAGGTGAGCCTACATAGAGAGAGCAATATTAATTCAGTATTCATTCAAGAACGGAAGGACTAGAATTTGAATAAGAAATTTGTAGGTACAAAGCTGTTATTCAAATACTAGTCCTTTAGTGTTTGCGTTGTTGTTCTCTCTATGTAAGCTCTCTAACCCAGTCAAAGTTAACCCATTTTCCGACAATTGTACAATTGAAAGTGACATGAGTGAGATACTTTCAAAATTTGATCCGGATATGTAGTTGGTTCAATCCAAGTACTTCCAGGCTGTGAGAGTAGGTGTTTGAGGCAGATTGTTGGTGGAGTCAAATGTTGAAGTCAATTTCTAGAATGAGATTGGAGTGAGATACAGGAACCTGTAAGATGCCATTAGTTGAAATGTAATTGAAAGGATTTCACAGGGGCCTGGTGGGAAGTAGATCATCAAGATGTGCAACGAGGAGGGGTTAGTTTGGCCGGATTGACTAAAAGGGTGGGACGTTGGATTTCATTAGTGAAGAACAGGGTTTAGAGAGGACATCGAGGCAGCAGGTCTTTATGAAGGCATCAATTTCGTACACACGCTCAATGAAAGAAATCCAAAGCAAAAACATTGTATGCGGTTTTGGCTACCGTGGATCCTAAAATGGTGCCTGTGTGTGCCATTGGAAAGCTGGGATCTGGGGTGTAGCGCACTGGCTTCAACTCTTGGAGGGAGACTGTGCCTGCGCCTTTATTGGTGCCTCTGGATCTACGGGGACCCTGGAACTGAGATTGACACAGGGTTGACTTGGTCTTCCTGCTGATAGGGCTGTTGGTGCTGGGTGAGAGTGCATATCCACTCTCATTGTGGAGGGTAAGACAAGTGATCGGGGCTTGCGTGTCCATGCAGATTGCTATGAGGAGCCAAGCAGAACCTCCCAACAACAGTGCTGCTGGCATTTGAAAAGAGCACATAGCTGTTTACACAGGGGCTAAGAGGTAGGCGCCAATCCCCAGTGATGGCGTAGGAGGTGCTGATTGTTTTGTGATAGTGGCTGTCATGATGAAGAAAAAGCCTTTATGTGCGTAGCATGAGCTATAATGCCAGTGAGTAGCATTGATGAGTGAAAACATGTAGGACCATGCAGCTGCATACACTTTGGAAACAGGCAGTGTTTGTCATTTCCACCCTTAGTTCAACCACAACCCCGTAATTAAGCTTTCTGAGTGTCGCCAACCATGGGAGTGAATCCCCCACTAGCTTAGCTGCAGTCATTGGTTGAAGGTATGCTGAACATGATGCGACAGTGAGTGATATGTCCTGTAGGCAAGGGGGTGAGAAGGAGAAGCCTCTGACACCTCATGCCTTATTTGCTACAAATGGAAACATTGTGATGATCATATCTACTGCACTAAACTGCATGCAGGGTGTAGCTGTGACAACCTTTGCTATTACACACTTCCTCAGGAATGGAAAAAAACAGGAACTCTGATGCCAAGGGCCATATCAACCTACAGCGATTTGCATACCAACAGGATTAGAATTCTTCATCTGCGATGGACATGGTGGCTCCCAAAGTCAAGCACTCAAGACCCTCCTCTTCAAGGAAACGTTCCTTGACAACTCCTTGGACGGCTCATCTGTTCACTCTTGTCTGGTCCCCAACTCACTGCCCCCCCACTTTCTCCTTCTCTTATTTCCTCTACTGCTCAACCTTCTTACTCTCCCCCCTACCTGAAGCTCATGCCAATCCTTTCGACCCCTCGCTGCAGCTGTACTTATCCCTACATCTTCCCATGCATACCACATTCTGTCTATTACTAATGGCTGTTAACTCCTCTGATGCTATCACCTGTTGTAAAAAAACTTTCTTTTGCGTTCCTTGGTCAATAAATATTCATCATAATAATCATGACAATAATAATACCACAGGCACTATTGTGCAGAAAGATAATTAAATTATGTTACAGGAGAATATTGATGGTGCTCCGAGTAATCATTATATATACCTTCCTTACAAATAATGAATATCTCTTCCAGAGAGGACAACATTCATTCTAAATGAGTAGAATTGACAGGTAAAGCCCAGGAGGTTGAGAAAAGAGTTGGAGAGGGGAAAGATTTGATTGGCAAGAAAGATAATAAGACCAAATCTATAGATACTGAAGTTAAACGACTACAAGGGAAGCTTGGAAGCTTGAAGACATGAAGGATAGGTCACATACAAATACTAAGCGTGTGTTAGCTCGGCGAGAGGTAGCCAAAGCTAGCAATATGGGGCTATATCTTAAATCCATAATACCCAAACTGCTCCCTGAGCTCAACGTCTCCAGTTGGCTCATTGAGCGCCCTTTCATATCACTGTGCCCACAGCCCAATCCTTTAGGCCGTAGAAGGGCAGTTATAATATGATTGCTTTACTATCAGATCATGAGGACATTTTAAAAGCTGCTAGTGAAATGGGCAGAGTGCGATTTGAGAATTCGGTCATCAGATGTTCCCCTTTCAGCCCGGTACTTGAAAAGACACACATACAAATTGACTTAGTGAAATGTGCACTCGGACATAAAAGGTTATGTACTCCAGGATTTGGCCATGAAAACGATGCATCGCTTTAGATGGTATAACAACATTGTTCACCAATCTTTAATTTGCGATACAGTTTGTAGAGACATGACCAAGCATTTTCCCAAAAACAATGAACACTTGAAGCAGAGGTGTCCTTGTTACACTGATAAAGCTTCTGACAGTGTGGGTTGGAGTCTGTAGCAGCTACATTGTTGCTTTTAAATCTTGCTCTTGCAAGAAACTTATGTATTGAAGAATGTTTTTTTTAAATTAATGTGTAGCTTTTGTAAAATATGTATATCTGGCTAGTCAAAACTCAAAAGATTTGTTGGGCTAATCAAACTAGTATTGGTTACAAGAGATGCATAGGAGGTGAGCAGCCTCACTTACCCATGTATGTGACCCATGACAGTTTTACAACTGTGTTATTGTGAAGAATCCTATGGATCCCTCACTGAAAACCTGCCTAAAGACTCCTTCCAGGTTGGCCAGGGAAAGGCAGACACTTCCTGACTAACCCTGGGGTAGGGTAGTGTAGTGCGTGCGGATCACCTGGGAGGCGACAGGGCCCAGGGTGGGGAGGAGATCCACTGGAATGAGACACTGTATTTGTCCTTCGAAAGGAATTACCAGTACTAGGTTGCCAAGCAGGTAATGGTATATTGCCATTATAATGCCCCTGGCACACATCTAAGACCGGGGATACAAGTTTGGTTCAATCATAGCAAACCTGGAGGGCGCTGTGGTGCAAAGCATGAAATAGACGCCCCTCACATCACTCTTCCCTGAAACAATGGTGGAACCCACCGTTACTGCGGAATACCACAGTTCTGACCACCAAAACTGATCTGAGAGGAGTACGAAACTCTGTGGCACGACTCTGGGGCACCATCCGCTGTTGCTAGCAAGAGCACACAAGTAAACGGGTGAAGCGAGGTCTGCGCCGGTGGAAATGGCATCTCGTTGACACCTGCACAGACAAGACGCGTCCGGCCATGGTGGGAGGGGCTGGGCAGCCTGTATCTTGATCAGATACTGGGGCCTCCCGAGAAAGCACAGTCTGTGAGCCCGGGCAGCGACAGAGACAGCGCAGACTTTGCTGTGGCAGAAACAACGCAGGATACCCCCACATTAATGAAAATCACTTGATTGCCGCCCCGGGAGGAGACATTACAGATGCTGGCGAACACCTGAACTACGCACTGCAGTAAGTGCTAGACACGCCAGGCCTCAGGGGTAGTGACTGCAGGGGGATAATGCTGACTGAGTGGAAAGAGGATGGGAGTAGTCCCTGCATCTTGCAGAGTGCAAGGACAAGGACCACTGCGGATCACCTAAGGAGGGGACCGTACAACTGATGCCCTGAAACGTGCCACTAGATCCCGCTGCAGGCCAAGAGAGGCAGGCATTGGCAATAAGGAGGACAGTGCGGGCCACTTGAACCGTCACCATCGAGGAGTCACACAACGGAGGGCTGGCCGAGTTACACCTGCACGCCGCAGCAAGACTGCAGGTAATCAGAGCGGCAAGGGCACTGATAAGATGGGGATCCTGGCGAGTTGGGCCCAGAGCTCTTGGGACTGGCTCGAGAACCGTTGAGCTGCTAGCCGAGGCCCCTCACACACAAATATGCCCCTTAAGCTCCCCGCAAACAGATTCAAGGGCACTGCCCTGCAAGACAGAGGACTAGGATAGCTTTGAAGGGTGAAGCAGGTGCTTCGTGGGCACCACAGGCACACAGAGGGTCAAGATCGTATAGAGGCGAGCCAGGGAGGCTGCAGTGTATAAAAGTGGCAGAAATGCCCAGAGAGAAGGAGAAGGCCAAGAGGTCGGGCTGCCAAACAAAAATGGGGGGCCACACGACAGGGAGCACAGCAGGGCTGTCGCAAGCAGAGGCCACTGGGGAAAGGATGAGTGGAGTGGAGGGAGCGCCAATGGCGACGCAAGAAATTCTGAAGGCAATCATGGACTCAAGGGTGCACCTGGAACAGAGAATTTGAAACGGTGAGCATCAATGTAGGACTGTTGAGGCAGGACCTCCGGAAGATGTCCATGAGGGTCCAGGAAGCAGAGGATCGCATATCGGCTGTGGAGGACGCCTTATCACCATTAAAAAAGGACATGCAACTGCCACTAAAGCGAACAGCGCTGCTTGAGAGCAGGATGGAAGATGCAGCGGGGCAATCCCGCCAGAACAACGTACGCCTGAACGGGCTACCAGAGAAAGTGGAGGGTCGCTCCATGTAGTTGTTCTTGGAGCAACTAATCTAGGGATGGATGGGGCCGCTGGGACTCTCGCGTTTTTTCTCCATCGAACGTGCACAGACTCCCATGAAGGGACCCACCACTAAGAGCCCTTCCCAGACAAGTAATAGACACATTATTGAACTATTGAGACAGGGATGCCATATTCCAGACGGCAAGGAAGAAAGGGCCCATCATACACAACAGAGTGGTAGTGGCGGTTTACCCTGATTTCACCAAATCGGTTCTGAAAGCCAGGCAATCCTTAATCCTTTGATGCTGTGAGGAGGAAGCTACGAGAGAAAGGGGTCAAATATGCAATGACATTCCCAGCCACACTGCATGTCTATAGACAAAAGGGTCTGTGCTTCTTCAATAAACCAGCAGAAGGCTGCGACTGGGCAGAAACAATTATGTGCCAACCGGGTGACAGACTATAGCGGACGGCTCCGGGCAAGGCCCGACCTAGCCCGCCAAGACATGTGATTGCAAGGGACAACGATCTGGCAGAAGACTGAGAGCTGGCTGTAGCTGCTGAGTCAAGAAGAAGGTGCAATTGGTCACAGCAAGTACTGAATGGTGTAGCACCACAGATGGGTCAGAACTGTAATAATTAGTTGAAGTTATGGGAAACAGACCTGTGAGAGTAGGCGCGGAGTGACGATTTCACATAGCCCCACACCAGATCCCACCTCCTACGGTTCAGGAGTGGGACAGTTCACTGTTACAGGGCGACAGATGCATCTATGTTGGGAGAAGTAAAGGGTGGGAAGGGGGGAGTTCAGTTGTGGGAAGAAGGGGGGAGGACACAGGGATTTGGGGTTGTGGGTTACTTCAGGAATATATATGGAAAAGTGACAGCAAGGGTAAGAGGTAGAGGTTTTTTTTTTAGGGTGGGGGTTTGCAGATTTTTAGCACAATGTGGGAAGACGGTGACTTGGGGCGAACCTAAATGCCGGAGACTCCACCATGAAAATGCAAGTTCTATGGGATGGAAGGGGTACATAATAGGCTGAAATGCATGATGTGAAACAACAACGGCATGCTTGACAAGATCAAAAGGGGCCTAGTAATGCTATACATTAGGAATCAGAAAGCCAAAATAGTTCTGCTCCAGGAAACCCACCAAATGGGAATGGTATGCAGGTGCTTTGGGAGAGGGCAGGACAGCGTGGTGGAGCATGCAGGTTATCCTAGAGGGTCCTCGGGGGTGGCAATATTGGTGCACAAATCGGTACCACTGCAGATCGACACAGTGTTCAGGGACAGAGGAGGGCGGTATGTTGGGATACAAGGGGTCCTGTGGGGGAATCAGTGCTTATTGTCAGCGTTTACACACCTCCAAAGCTACAAGCGCACCTCCTGGCGGAGCTGCAGGCAACATTGGTTACACATGGGGCAGACTTCACACTAGTGGGGGGAGACTTTAATGACTCCACACTCTCCTTCTCTCCTCTCATCTCTGACGTCTCTAAGAAGCCGCACTACCAGCTGCACCTCCTCAGAGGTATTCTTTCTTTCCTCTCCTTCCCCCAGAAGCTCACTGCCTCCAAAGCTCTGGTTCTCTCTAGGCTGAACTATTGCAACAGCCTCTTTCTAAATCTGCCTGCTTCTACTCTCCACCATCTGCAACTCATCCAGAACAGGACTGCAAGACTTGTCCTTGGCCTCAAGCCAAGGCATCGTATCTCTCCAGGACAGAAATCTCTTTACTGGCTCCCGGATTAAGTTCAAAACCCTCTGCATTGTCCACAAGGCCTTCTGGGGCCTCAATACCTTCAAATCTCTCTTCCTAAATGTCGTCCTTCTCGAGCTCTTTGCTCATCCGCCTCCAACTACCTCAGGGTCAGTCGCTTCTCCAAGCAACGAGTTGGTGGTAGATCTCTTTCTTCAGCTGGGGCCTCCCTCTGGAAGAGCCTCCCTGCCTCCCTGAAACTTGAGGTGAAACATCTCTGGTTCCGGAAGCACCTCAAAACCTTTTGTTTTGTTTCTGCTCTCTCTCCTCCTCTCCCCTGCTGACTTCCTAGCTGAAACTGAAACTGCACTGGTTATCTGGCCACCCTTTGATCATGGGCCCAGGTCCCCTCCCCTGCACTGCCTTCCTGGCAACCCCCGCACTTGGGGACTGTTTTCTGTTTCCCTACAGTCCTACTACTAACACTTGACACCTGATGTCTGCACTTACCCTTGCACTTGCCACCTGCTGGCCGTACCTTTACTTATTGTTTATTTATTCTATTATCCCACGTACTGCACTGTCCCCTCCTCCTTACCCCCACACTTTCCCCCTTCCCATGCACTTGCGCGATCTGAATGACACCTTGCCTAGTAGGATCGTTGTTGTTTTCCCTCTGTTCCCCTCCCTTGCCTCGTCGCACCTTGAAACACTTGTGTATAGGCGCGTTATAAATGCCATTTCATATCATGTAGCAGATAAGGGCATGGATCGGTGGTCCAGACGAGTGTTGTGTCAGGGGGGGGCGATGTACGTACCAGACTCATCTCCTTTCTGGCGACAGCGGGGCTCAGGACGTATGGAGAGACATCCACCCTCACCAGATTAATTTTTTGTACCACTCTGGGACCATGATTCCCAGTCGAGACTAGACTACATGTTGGTACCCTGCCCGGAAACGGGCAGGTTGGTAAAGGCTCAGTACCTGCCCAGGGGGGCTAGCCGACCATGCTCCGCTCCTCATCCACTGGGAAGGGAGAGAGAAATCAAGAGAGGGGAAGTGGCCTTTGAATGCATACCATCTGGGGAATGAGGGGATCAAAGTAGCTATACGGGAAGGAACAGAGGAATACTTCAACATGAATGCAGGGATGGTGGAAGGCAGTGGCACGTTATGGGAAGCTTATTAGGCAGTGATAAGGGGATCAGTGAGATATGCAATAGGTCTGCAGGAAAGGAAAAAGAGGCAAGAGTGGCAGAGGCAGAGAAGATTTGTCGCGTTTGGGGGAACGTCTAGGGCTAGAAGCTGACATAACGAAGGAAGAACTCCAGGAGGCTGTGCAGTGGTTGCATGCTGCGAAATCTCCGGGCCCCAACGGGTTCCATTCGAATTCTGGAAGTGTGTCTGGCCTACAGTGGGAGATTCCATGTTGCAGATGCTGTGGGAAAGTCGGGGAAAGGGCCAACTCCCGGAAGATCTCAGGCTAGCTAACATAGTTGTCATCCATAAAAAGGGCAATTCCGCGAACATTTGTTCCTCATACAGGACAATTCCATTACTTAATGTGGATGCCAAAATCCTAGCAAAAGTCCTGGCCAACAGGCTACTCCCGTTGATAGGCAGCCTAATACACCCAGATCAATGTAGATTTGTTCCGGTAGGGCTACCCAAATGAACCTTTGGTGGGTCCACAATGCCATGGGGTTTACAGAGTCACTGGAGAGGCCCTACATGGTTATGGCACTAGTCTCGGAGAAGGCCTTTGACTCAGTTGGGTGGGCCTTTCTCTGGGCCGTGATGGCCAAGATGGGGGATCCCAATATATGAGTTGGGTGTAGCTGCTCTACGTGGAGCTAATGACCAGAGTCTCAGTCAATGGACACAGGTCCCAAATATTTCCACTGCAGAGAGGCACCCGACAAGGGTGCCCAATATCATCCCTGCAGTTCCTCATGGCAGTAGAGTCACCGGCGCAGCTTCTACGATCCGACCGTTCTATCCGGGGTTCATGTGGCCCAGAGGAGGGGGGGGGCAGAATCTCCCTATATGTGGATGACCTCCTTGTGTACCTGGATGCTAAGTTCCTCGGCTATAAATACAAAGAAGTGATCTGTTTTCCTGATCGACTTTGTCTTTTCAAGGTAGAACATGACAGCTCTGCGTTCATAGAGTGTTTGTAGACTTCTTTCCGCTTAGGATTGTGAATTGCATTTAATGTGGAAAAGACCTGGGGAAGGGAGTAATTCCCCTGGAGTTGATTGCAACACCAAGAGGAGGGGGTTATCCTATTGGTTATTCTTTTGAACTTTTGTTTTGGTCTAGAAACCTGGGCAAGGGACCCATCCCCTGGAACTGTGAACATTAGCCATTTGGAACATATGTTGGATTTATACCTTTTTGTTGAACTTGAACATGTGTACATTTTCTAAGCCAAAGTAAATACCTATAAAACCTTACAGTTAATTTTAGAATGTGAGGGGTAGGATAGGATTTTGGAAACAGGACATTTTTGCTTTGGATATCTTGACACAGGACAGACCCTTCATTTTTGGTTGAGGTTAGACTAAGGACTGTGAGGCATTTTCCAACCCCCTTTATTATTTAATAAAGTTTATACCAATCACCATGAGTCCTCTGTGTCCGCATTTAATTCCTGGTTCCTCGCAGTAGGCAGTCTGTGTGGTTTTCAACCCTTCTGCGCAGCTCTGTACTGTGGGAAAGAATCAGGCCTTATTAATGTTTCTCAGCATTTTTCCTAAATTGGCATTTGTTTGAGGTTTAATAGGCTCAGCCTCCTGCTGGCTGCACAAACCAAGGAGAGGCTCCAAGATAATTCCATTAGGATATGCTGGCAGAGGGACTATGAAGTCGGCCTAGGATATGCTCAGGATCCACCTTGGCTGCAGTTGCTCAGATGTGTAGCCACCAGCACTCGGTTGAAGCAGGGAAGGGAGGGGTGTTCTTTGGCTCATGCGGTCAGGCAGATGCATATATGCAACCCATCACCACCTTTAGGGGCCCGATATGGGGTCCAATGAGATCAGAAGTCAGCTGCACTGCTCGAGGCTCCCAGCACACTCTGTCCGACATTTGCTGCAGCCGTTTCCCCCCACTCTAGTGTGCCAGCACCATCTTGGGTGTGCTGAAGATCTGCTGGCCAATTCCCGAAAACCTGCCTCTCATGAGGTGATTGTTAGGCAGAATCCTGTCCAGTGCCCTTAGGGACCACTACACACAATTAAGACTACAAGTGGTAATACAAGTTCACCTTTGGTACAAGCCTGTACTACACTGTTAAAGTGGTAGCAGTAGCGGAGCAGCCAGACTTATCTCAAGAGTAAATGAGAAGTAGCAGAGATTACACAAAGGACCACAATTACTGTGACTCAAGGAAACACTGACTCAAGGTTTCAGGTAAAAAATATAAGTACATTTACTTTTAAACCATCTGTTATAACACACTTCACTTCTATAAATTCAAAACCACACGTAAAATACACTACACACAAACAATTCCACTTGTGCCAGTAGATTCAATGTAAGTACATTAGGATTTGACAGACCGGTGTTGAGATACTAACACGTACCCACGGATAGAAATGCTCACGAAGTTAAAACACACTTTGTAATTAAGAATTTCAAACAAGGGAAAAGTGAATAAAAATCAAAGGCAATACTTTTTCAAGGCAAGGAGACTCGAGGACTTGTTCAAAGAGGCAGATTAAAGTCAATAGGCCTGCGCCAGTGTCAATGGAGCAGATGCTCACTTGCCAAGGATCACACGTTGTACAGTTTGAGATTCGAGATGCCAAGAGTTCGTAAAGGTTGTCAAATGGAAGGAAAAGTTATAAGAAGGAGGGAAGAAAGAACAAATCTTTGTGGAGGAATAGGATTCACCCTGATTCCAGCTGGTCAGACGGAGAGAATGACCAAGTGTGCACAGTACCTTATTCCGTTGGAGAAAAGCTGGTGCCACGGCAGTCGTTCCTGGTAGTTCCTGCAGACTCATGGCTCCTGCGGCTTCAGTCGTGGGGACAAGAAGGAGGACGTCTGGAGCGATCTGCACTACCCAGGGATGAGGCCAGCAGCAGCGAAAAAGACAACGATGAATAAAAGGTGGGCTCCTTTAAATCAGGAGAGGGCTCTTCTGATGGCTATCCGGACCACTACAGCACAGCAGTGATTTCGACCCAGGAGAGGATACTCTGACTGAAGAAAAGACGGGCTGGTTGATCCCACCAGGCTCAAGGGAAGAAGACTCCGGACTGGATCTTCTCTTGTCGTTGAAGGGTAGATAGCTCAGGACTGCAGCAGGGCTTCACCGGGACTCGGGGTTGCAGCAGCCATCCTATTCTCTGCTTCTCTTCGGTTCATTGCAGTTCTAGTGGTGACTCTGACTTCCAGCCCAAGAGTACTGCCTTTTATGCCAAAATCCCCCATTCACACTGCCTGGCTGTCAATCACTCAGCAGGGGGGTTGTCCAGCCCGGACAACCACCTTAGCCAATCAATACAAAGTGCGACTTGGGCCTCCAAGGAGACCCTGTGCAGGGGGTGACTACACCCCTCCCTCACATTCAGCCCACCTAGACACCCAGACGCCAAAGGAGGGCTTCTGGTCAGAAGCCCGCCAAAGGTCGGCGAACAAAGTAGGCAAACCTGGTTTGCCGCTCAAAGAAAGACCCAAGAAGGATGTTAACAAAAATAAATGGCGATTAAACCTAACCAGAGCCGAAATAAAAAGTATTTGGGCTAGCGGGTTTAAAGTTCGAGGCTACTAAAATAGCCTAAAACAGTACCACTTATGTAATATAACCGTGGTAGGAAAATTAGGGTAGATACCACTGTCACCAGCCAAGTCTTAATGTTAAGGGAGCGAAACAATGCTCCAAGAGGTACAGATAAAAAGGGCTAAGGATTAACCCTTTCCAATACTCCATGTAAGATGGGGTGTACTGGATCTGTGGTTAAATGACTATGGGCCTCATTACACGGAATGCGGTAATGGTTAACGGCCACCGTTAATGGTAACGGTGACCGTTAACCATTACCGCCTTACTACGAGGTCCCTTAGCGGGTTGGTGCTTTAACGCCTGCTTTTTGCAGGCGTTAAAAACCAACCCGCTAAGGGACCTCGGAGCTAAATACGGCACCGCAAGATTGCGGTGCTGTAATTAGCGCCTTCCCCATTCCCATAGAGCCCTATGGGGCAGAAATGGGAATGGGGAAGGGCAATGGCGGAAGGGGGATTTACCGCCCCACCAACCTTGGAATGGGGCGGTAAATCCCCTTTCCGCCAAGGCGGTGCCGGTATTTTACCGGCATGAGCCATGGCGCTAATAGTGCCATGGCTCACCGCCTTCCGTGTAATGAGGCCCTATGTAAAGTTAATGTCAACTTTACCCTTTTCTGGGGGACAGTAGTCAGCCCCAGAAATGGATTTGGTGGGAAGTCTAAAAGACAACCCTGTGTCACTGCACTGAAGGTGCTGTGTAACACACAAAAGAGTGGGGCTACTGAAGTGGTGGACTCCAGAGTCCTGTAACACTAAGGGTATTGCTAAATCGACCTACAAGAGGTCTGCTTTACATTTCTACCGAGAAATGTAATACATTGTAACACACAATCACGGTCTACAGAAGAATTATTCTATTCAACATATGTATGCTGTTAGCATCTATCACATGAGGCAGTAAAAACTAGTTTTTATATTTGTTTATTTTTCCTGTATTCCAGCCATTCTCATCATAAAACCTTCCACCATTTAACAATAGCCAAAGAGAAAAAGATGGAAATGACCTTCTACCCGTTAATACATTTACAATTCATACAATTAAAAATCAATCCCAAGCATTTGAGAAAAAATAGGCATTTTACATTAGATAATGCCTGGTGCTTAGAGTTTTTTAGGGCTATATCTGCACGACAATGTGTAATAACTTTATTGGCCACTGTAGTGCCAGCCACTAGAAAAGTGTATCAACTTGTACTGATAACACACAATACATCAAAGGAACCTTAACTCTGAGGTCCTTTTTCCAACATCTAAAAAATACACAAATAGGAATCTGTTTAAGACCCGGTATAAAGCACAGGTCAAATTGAATTAGATACCAGTTGTTTCTGTACACAGATCATAAAAACGCATGAGACCAGCTCATACTATATCGAGGTCGACCGATTTCATAACCATATTTCTTCAGGTCATCTTCATCAGGACTTTACTTATAGCCAAGGAGTGTCAACTCCCTATGTGGGTGAGCAACTTGCTCCTCTTAGTGGGTGTTCCTGCTCCTATAGACAAACAGCGCAGAAAGAAGAGGTGAGAGGCTGGAACTCAAATGTACCCCTACTACTCCCATGCTAGTGTTTATTGCCATGCAAGAATAATTGGGATGTGTATCATACAGATATCACCAGGCTATATTACTAATTGAAAAACATTTTAATTTGTTTTCCAAAATCACGCCTGTTATTACATACAACAGAGGAAAAGGGGAGTGGAAACATGCTCAGGAGTGCTCCAATCTATTCTGCCTTACCAGGAAGTGTGTATTGGGTCATCAACCTTATAACCCATATGTGAGTAGTCAATGTGCAGCGCAGCAAGGGGCTTACCGCACTTATTGGTTAGCCTTGGCACTAATTCGCTGTGCCCAGGGCAAGTGGGAGGCTGTAGACTCCTATTGTAAAATAAATAAACGGAGAAGAGAGAATCAAACAACGGTGATGCCTTAGTCTCCTAGGGAACACTGTTTATAAATGCAAGAGAAAAAAGAGAGAGATATAACTCTTCTTCATGCTAAGAGGGCTGGAGCAACTTACCAGCTCCAAGCGAAAGGCCACCGACACTCCTTGCTGGTGCCCTTCAGGTAGAAAAACTGCCGCACTTCCGGCTGTTAGGATAGCTCTTGGGCGAAACCTAAATACAAAGAATGCAGTCTGCATCAGGTAAAAGCTTGCCTTCCAGAGACTGGGCCTCATTACACGGATGGCGGTAAGGGTTTACCGGTACCAGTATTTTACCGGTAAATCCTTACCGCCTTACTTCGAGGTCCCTTTGCGGGTTGGGGAATTTAACACCTGCTTTTTGCAGGCGTTAAAAAAAACCAACCCGCAAAGGGACCAGGGAGCTAATTACAGTACCGCAATTTTCGGTACCGTAATTAGCGCCTTCCCCTTTCCCATAGAGCCCTATGGGGCAAAAATGGGAATGGGGAAGGGCAATGGTGGAAGGGGGAATTACCACCCCGCCAACCTTGGAATAGGGCGGTAATTCCCCTTTCCACCAAGGCGGTGCCGATATTTTACCGGCATGAACCATGGCGCTAATAGCGCCATGGTTCACCGCCATCCGTGTAATGAGGCCCACTGTCGCTCGGGGGAACAGCCAGATGAATCAATGAAGGGAAGAAAACAAGAACTAATTTAGACAGCAAAACTTACCCGAATTGAATGCGGGTGAGCCGCGTTGCACGTACGGGTTGCTGCTGCGCGCATCGTTGTCCTGCTACTGCTTGGCTCTGTTAGGCCTGCGTAGCTACAGGGACAACCTGCGTGGCTGGATCATATGAACTCTATGGTCCAGTGGCCATTTTAGCACTGGCTCTACGGGCGGCCATGTTGGATCAGCCTACGACTTATGCACCTGGCTCATGTGAGAAACACTGCCGAAATGCGGCCGCGTCTCTTGCGGCTCCCTGTGTGCTCGAGTGGAGACATGCAAAACATGGCACTGGGAGACAGAATTTGAGAATTAGAAAATTAGAAAAATAAGTAGAAAAATAAGTGAAAGGGGACATAAATGCACCAAGAGTTGTGTTCCCGTGCTCCTCGATGGAGTCGGTGGGTCCCCAATCTTGTTGCAGTGTTGCTGTGAGCACTAGTCTCGGTATAGCAGCACAGATTTTCATCTTATTTTTATTAATTACATTTCTTAATGATTAGTTCTTGTTTTCTTCCCTTCATTGATTCGTCTGGCTGTTCCCCCGAGCGACATAGTGCCTCATTTCACAGACCTGCATGAACGATTTTGAGACAGTGGGCCTCATTACACGGTAGGCGGAGAACCATGGCGCTATTAGCGCCATGGTTCATGCCGGTAAAATACCGGCACCGCCTTGGTGGAAAGGGGAATTATCGCCCCATTCCAAAGTTGGCGGGGCAGTAATTCCCCCTTCCACCATTGCCCTTCCCCATTCCCATTTTTGCCCCGTAGGGCATAATGGGAATGGGGAAGGCGCTAATTATGGCACCGCAAATTGCGGTACCGTAATTAGCTCCCTAGGTCCCTTTGCGGGTTGGTTTTTAACGCCTGCAAAAAGCAACCGTTAAATTCCCCAACCCGCAAAGGGACCTCGTAGTAAGGCGGTAAGGATTTACCGGTACCGGTAAACCCTTACCGCCTACCGTTTAATGAGGCCCAGTGCCTGGAAGGCAAGCTTTTACCTGATGCAGACTGCATTCTTTGCATTTAGGTTTTGCCCAAGAGCTATCCTAACAGCCGGAAGTGCAGCAGTTTTTCTACCTGAAGGGCACCAGCAAGGAGTGTCGGTGGCCTTTCTCTTGGAGCTGGTAAGTGGCTCGAGCCCTCGTAGCATGAAGAAGAGTTATATCTCTCTCTTTTTTCTCTTGCATTTATAAACAGTGTTCCCTAGGAGACTAAGGCATCACCGTTGTTTGATTCTCTCCTCTCCGTTTATTTATTTTACAATAGGAGTCTACAGCCTCCCACTTCCCTGGGCACAGCGAATTAGTGCCAAGGCTAACCAATAGGTGCGGTAAGCCCCTTGCTGCGCTGCACATTGACTACTCACATATGGGTTATAAAGTTGATGACCAAATACACACTTCCTGGTAAGGCAGAATAGATTGGAGCACTCCTGAGCATGTTTCCACTCCCCTTTTCCTCTGTTGTATGTAATATCAGGCGTGATTTTGGAAAACAAATTAAAATGTTTTTCAATTAGTAATATAGCCTGGTGATATCTGTATGATACACATCCCAATTATTCTCGCATGGAAATAAACACTGGCATGGGAGTAGTAGGGGTACATTTCAGATCCAGCCTCTCACCTCTTCTTTCTGTGCTGTTTGTCTATTGGAGCAGGAACACACACGAAGGGGAGCAAGTTCCTCACCCACATAGGGAGTTGACACCCCTTGGCTATAAGTAAAGTCCTGATGAAGATGACCTGAAGAAATATGGTTATGAAACCGGTCGACCTCGATATAGTATGAGCTGGTCTCATGCGTTTTTATGATCTGTGTATAGAAACAACTGGTCACAGACGTATCTAATTCAATTTGACCTGTGCTTTATACCGGGTCTTAAACAGATTCTTATTTGTGTATTTTTTAGATGTTGGAAAAAGGACCTTAGAGTTAAGGTTCCTTTGATGTATTGTGTGTTACCAGTACAAGTTGATAGACTTTTCTAGTGGCTGGCACTACAGTGGCCAATAAAGTTATTACACATTGTCTTGCAGATATAGCCCTAAAAAACTCTAAGCACCAGGCATTATCTAATGTAAAATGTCTATTTTTTCTCAAATACTTGGGATTGATTTTTAATTGTATGAATTGTAAATGTATTAACAGGTAGAAGGTCATTTCCATCTTTTTCTCTTTGGTTATTGTTAAATGGTGGAAGGTTTTATGATGGGAATGGCTGTAATACAGGAAAAATAAACATATATAAAAAACTAGTTTTTACTGCCTCATGTGATAGATGCTAACAGCATACATATTAAATATGTTGAATAGAATCATTCTTCTATAGACCGTGATTGTGTGGTACTCCAGAGTCCACAATCACAAAAACAGATGAAATACATATGGCAAAACACAGGTAAGAGTGGGGAAAAGCTCACACTCTTACCAAGTGGAATAAACTCCAGAAATCCAGCAAAGCTGCTGGGGGACTCACTAGGTAAGGGAAATTAGCCATAGAATGAGAATTCTCCCTAACACTCGCCCCCCCCCCCCCAGACTAAGGGACAGGATTATTGAATCCACTCCTGGATGGATCTCATACCTCTAGTCGGTTATAAACATACTAGAGAGACCATCAGCATTTTGGTGGTGACTTCCTGCTCTGTGCTCAATGGAAAAATCAAACCCTTGCAGACAGATTGACCATCTGAGTAACTTGGGGTTTTCCCCTTCCATTTACATCAGCCAACTCAAGGGTTGGTGGTCAGTCTGAATAATGAAGGTACAACCATACATATAGGTATGGCCTAAACCTCTTCAGTGACCACACAATAGCAAAACATTCACGTTATATTGTTGCCTACCTTGTCTCAGGATCCTTTAACTTCCTGCTGATGAAACAAATGGTGTGTTCCCTACATTTCTGTTACGCTCACCTGGTATCCACAGGGACGCCACCCAGCTGGGTTACTCGCTGGTATGCTTGTCAGCTTTGCCCTGATGTGGTCTGCGGGGAAGGTTCTGCCTGGTGGTAGAATTAGGCGTGCTCTCCATCCTGCCTTCTTTGCAGGGGTGCGTTGTCTTTCATGGGCGAGTGCGGTCCAGTTACTTCACCGACGTCGTCTCTTTTGATATTGTTCAGGTAGGTTTTATTGCTGTTCTTTAGTTTTGTTGCTTTCCTGCATGCCTTTCTTTGTTTAAAATGTCTCTTTTTTCTCCCTTAGGTATGCAGAGCTTCAGCGCGGCGAACTGGCTTGGTGGAGCCCCGCTGGTAAATGATGGCGCATTAAGAGCGCTATGATGCGGTAAGTAAGTGCTATGCTCAGTGCTGCGAATTCTTGCCTTTGCTAACCTGTGTTTTCCTTCCTTGTAGGTCGCAGTGTTCTTCAGCGCGAGTGGAATGTCCGTAATGGTGCCAGCCGAGAGGCGACCAGCCAGGTAAGCCTTTTGAGCAGTTTGTAATTTGTAAAGGTCTCTACAGCTTTCTTTAATGTTGCCTCCATCTTCCTCTTTCAGGTCGTTCTGTCCGGGAGGCGTGCAGATTCGAGGAAGCTGTTCTCAGTAGCTGCGAGTGTTTAAAGATGAAGACTGCAGGTAAGATGCTGCTGCCAATGATGTTCCTTTTGTCTCCTTGCAGGTTCTGCTTCTCCAAGGTTCGAGGGAATAGCTGGACACGGTGAGCGTCACGTTGCAAGCTGCAAAGTAACACGAAGCATGTTCTGCAGTCAGGGTGTGGTTTATATAGCCCAGGTAAAGTAATACCAGGGAAAGTAGTTCCAGGCCTGCCACACCCAAAACACTAGACCGCATAGCTTGGTTCTTAGGAACAAAGCTGTGTGGATGCCTCCATGTTGGCTGACAATACAATAAAGTAGTTCCCAAGCACATTGTTGTTCATGGTGCATGAGCCTGGCGCCATAGGTGCCAGGACTGGCCCCATGAGGGCTTTTGAAGAGGATGCCAGGCTCTAGAGGCCCGAGTCCTGACTTCACCTGGCCAATATGTTTGCCAGAGGGGGTTTTGGGCGAGGGTCGTGACAGCACTCCCCCCCTAAGGCCCCTCCCATGGTGTTCCTTCTGTCTGGCCCAGGTTTGGTTGGGAAGCTCCGATGGAATTTCCTGATTAGACGTGGTACGTGGATATTCTCACTGGGCTCCCAGGATCTATCTTGTGGTCCAAATCCTTTCCAATCGATGAGATAATATAGCTTGGTCCTAGAGTATTTAGAGTCCAAGATATTTTTGACTTCGAATTCTGGTTCTCCATCAACAAGTATTGGCTTAGGTGGTGTCCCAATCTGTGTGCCGGGTTGCATTGGTTTCAGGAGGAACACATGGAATACCGGGTGGATGTGTAGATTAGGTGGTAAATCCAGTTTAACGGCTGCTGGGTTGATAATTGCCTTAATGGTATAGGGTCCTAAGTATCTGGGATGAAAGGTCCGGGTTCCCTTGATGGGTACAAATTTAGCGGCTAACCAAACTTTGTCTCCTACTTGATAATCAGGGGCCTTTTTCCGGTGTTGGTCGGCAAATCTCTTTTGTTTTTCTTTGGCATGAATAAGGTGTTCCTTTGCCCTTTTGAAAGCCTGAGTAATGGTTGTGTGTAGAGTCTTTACCGCTGGCATTTTCAAGCTGGCTGGAGGGTCTAGTTCAGAGCTACGTGGATGTCTGCCATGAAGGGTATAGAAGGGCGTTTGTCCCGTGCTTGAATGCAAAGAATTGTTATATGCATATTCGGCTATCCATAGTAGGTCTTTCCAATTCCTTTGTTCGCGGTGCAGCATGCACTGTAAATATTGCCCGAGTGTCTGATTGGTTCTCTCGGTTTGGCCGTCCGTTTGGGGATGGTGACTGGTAGATAGCCGAATGTCGATCTGCACCACTGCACAGCATTTTTTCCAGAAGTTTGAAACAAACTGGCTGCCTCGATCAGAGACCAGAACCGAAGGGAAGCCATGTAGCTTAACCACGCCCTCCACGAACACTTTTGCTAAAGTGGCTGCGTCTGGGAGGCCTTTGAGAGGAATAAAATGGGCCATCTTCGAGAATAAGTCCACAACTACAAGGATGGTGTTGAACCCTTGGCTTGGAGGTAGATCAGTGATGAAGTCAAGGGAAAGAGTGTGTCATGGAACTCGAGGAATGTCCAATGGTTGTAGGAGACCAGATGGTTTTTGTTTCTGTGATTTATTTTGTGCGCAGACACCGCAGGGCTGAATATACTGAATGATGTCCTTACGCCAGGTAGGCCACCAAAAGTTCTCTTTCACCTTAGCTAGGGTTTTTGGCGATCCCAGGATGCCCTTCGATCAGTGAATTGTGATAGTTTGAAATAATATGCTGTTGTAATTCCTTCTTGGGTACATATAGATAATCCCTAAAAAAGGGTAGGTGGTCCTTGATGGTATATTGTTCTCTTTGAGTTTGCCATGCGATGTAGGCATAAGGGTCCATTGTCCATTGGATTTCTTTTCGTAGTTCTGTTTGTGTTAAGGCTGTCGTGATACCCAAGAGTTTGTCTTCAGGTATAATAGGTACTGGGTCTGGAGTTGTATATACTATTTCATCTATGCCCCTGCGAGATAAGGCATCCGCCTTTCCGTTTCTGACTCCTGGTCGAAATGTGATTACATAATCATATTCGGCAAAGAAAAGGGCCCACCGTAATTGGCGCGAGGACTGGGCCTTGGCTGTTTTGAGATATTGCAATTTTCGGTGGACTGTGATGACTGTAATTGTGTGTCTGGCCCCCAGAAGGCAGTGCCTCCAGGCTTTAAAGGCGGATTTGATAGCCAGGAGTTCCTTGTCCGTGATGGCATAATTAATCTCTGGAGGTGAGAACTTTTTCGACCAGAAGGCCACAGGATGTAGCTGGCAGGTTTCCGGGTCTCTCTGTGAAAGGACAGCCCCCATTGCGAGACTGGACGCATCAGTTTCAACGACATAAGGGAGGTCTGGACGAGGATGTCGCAGGATTGGAGCGGAGATAAACCTTTGTTTAAGTTCCGGAAAGGCTTCTTCTGCTTATTCGGTCCAAGCAAACTTTTTATTGTTTTTTCGTAATAGTACTGTGATTGGGTGCACAACCTGAGAGAAGTCTGGCATGAACTGGCGGTAGAAGTTCGCAAAGCCCAGCATGCTTTGTACCCCTTTCAGAGATGTCGGTGAAGGCCATTTCAGAATGGCATCTACCTTGTGCACGTCCATTCTGATGCCTCCTGGAGTAAGGATAAAACCAAGAAATTCTATTTCGGTGACATGAAAAAAGCATTTTTCAAGCTTTGCAAACAAGCGATGTTGACGGAGCTTGGTGAGGACTGAACGAACGTGCCTGACATGATCTTGTTCCGAGGCTGAGTATACTAAGATGTCGTCTATGTACACTAAGGCGCACACATCAATTAACTCCCTTAAGACGTCATTCATGAACTATTGGAATGCCGCATGAACGTTGCATAACCCGAAGAGCATTGATATTCAAACAAGCCGTACATAGTACGGAAGGTGGTTTTCCATTCGTCTCCTTTTCTGACTCAGACTAGGTGGTACGCTCCTTGAAGGTCCAATTTGATATACATCTGGGAATATTTAACTTGGTATAGCATCTCAGGGATAAGTGGCAAGGGGTAGCAGTTCTTGACGGTGATCTGGTTCAATGCGCGGTAGTCAATACAGGTTCTCAAGTCTGTTTCCTTTTTCGGTACGAAGAACAAAGGACTGGCTGCGGGGGGCATTGAAGGACGGATAAATCCGTTTGCAAGGTACTGATCTAAATAGGATTTCAAATGAAGGTTTTCTGGTTCTGTGAGAGCGTAGATCCTGCCGCAAGGGATTTGTGCACCAGGAACAAGGTCGAGCTGACAGTCATAGGGCCTGTGCGGCAGCAATGTATTGGCTAGGACCTTTCGGAAAACATCCTGGAAATCATGGTATTCACTTGGCAAGTTATTAGTTGCTCCCAGGGTTGATACTGTCGCTCCGGGAGTCATGGGGATACAGACGTCGGGTTTCTCCTCTTGGTAATAGCAGGCAGGGGAGCAGTCACCGGGGAAGGTTAATTTTCGTGCCCGCCAGTCTTTCAAAGGGTTGTGAGCAACCAACCATGGCAGCCCTAGTATTAGCCTGAACTGAGGTGCCTTGATGAGAACGAATGAAATAGACTCCCGATGTCCGTCCTGACACAGCAAGGTTACCCTGGCTGTGCACTGGGTTATTGGTCCAGAAGCAATTTCTGTCCCATCCACAGTGGTTACCTTGTCCATAGTTGGCTTAGAACACAAAGGAAGACCCATCACTGCTGCCAGTTCTTAATCAATATAATTTCCAACTGCTCCGCTATCGATGTATGCTTCAACGGCATGCATTCTTGACGACTGTTGGTGGTTAATTAAGATCACTGGTATTGCAAAGTGCAAGATCAGCAACTCTTTCTTCTCACTTGACAAACTGACCTTTACGTTTGTCGAGCTTGGTAGTTTCCCGATTCCTTAGCTTAACCCTTCTCTGTGGCCCAGACTGTTCTTCTTGGGGGTTTTACTGGACAGTCCTTCAGGAAATGTCCCGGTTTCCCACAATACAAACAAAGCTGTTTTTGTCTTCTTTTGTCCCGCTCTTGTTTTGTTAATGGAGGCCGTATCCCTCCAATCTGCATGGGTTCTACAGCATTTTCAGGTACATGGGGTGTGTTTTCCCTTGGTCGAACATACACAGTCCGAGGGTCTGTCTTAGACCAGTCCGCCTTTCGGTCCTGCAACCGGTGGTCTAGCTGCACGACCAGATTTATTAATTCTGCACAGTCTCTGGGTGGATCAACCACCTGGGCTAAGACGTCCATTAATTCGCCTCGTAAGCCTCGATGGAATAACATGGTTCTTTTGTTTTCTGGCCACCTAGCTTCGGCAACCAGTCTGTTGAAGGTAGCAATGTACGTTAATAAGTCCTGATTCCCCTGTCGGAGGGACAAGAGTTGATTGTCTACTGTTTGTTCCTGGGTATGGCGAGCAAAAAGTTTTTCCATTTCTCTCTTGAACCCCCCAAAGTCATGTAATAGAGGATCGTCATGGATTACCAATGGCACCGACCAATCTACTGCAATACCACTCAGGTATGATAAAACAAAAGCTACCCGAGCTTGGTCGTTTGGAAATGCTCCAGGCCTACAAAGAAAATGAAGGCGGCACTGATTGATGAATGCTGCATACTTTCGTGGGTCGCCTGAGAACCTTTCTGGTGGTGCCAGGGGCACTGTTCCAGGTAACGTTATCTGTACCGGCGTGGGTGTTATGGCAGGGTTTTGCACCGTTGGATTGCTTCCAGGTAGAGGCGTCTCTCCTGCCTCTGATTGCAAGTATTGCCTGCTAATCTCTTCAATGCGTTCTTTGGTCACTATTAGGTCTCTCCGGAGGGCATTAGTCTCTTGTCGGGCAGAAGGAACCTCAGCACGAAGCTCTCCTAGAAATTGGGCCAATTGGTCCATTTCTGATGTCTCCATGGCACCCAGGTGGATTTGTTATGGTAGGCTTTGTGTTCTGTTACGCTCACCTGGTATCCACAGGGACTCCACCCAGCTGGGTTACTCGCTGGTATGCTTCTTAGCTTTGCCCTGATGTGGTCTGCGGGGAAGGTTCTGCCTTGTGGTAGAATTAGGCGTGCTCTCCGTCCTGCCTTCTTTGCAGGGGCGCGTTGTCTTTTATGGGCGAGTGCGGTTCAGTTACTTCACTGATGCCGGCCCGTTTGATATTGTTCAGGTAGGTTTTATTGCTGTTCTTTAGTTTTGTTGCTATCCTGCATGCCTTTCTTTGTTTAAAATGTCTATTTTTTTCTCCCTTAGGTATGCGGAGCTTCAGCGTGGCGAACTGGCTCGGTTGAGCCCTGCTGGTAAATGATGGCGCATTAAGAGCGCTATGATGCGGTAAGTAAGCGCTATGCTCAGCGCTGATAAGTCTTGCCTTTGCTAACCTGTGTTTTCCTTCCTTGTAGGTAGCGGTGTTCTTCAGTGTGAGTGGAATGTCCGGCGTGGTGCCAGCCGAGAGGCGACCAGCCAGGTAAGCCTTTTGAGCAGTTGGTAATTTGTAAATGTCTCCACAGCTTTCTTTAATGTTGCCTCTATCTTCCTCTTTCAGGTCATTCTGTCCGAGAGGCGTGCAGATTCGAGGAAACTGTTCTCAGTAGCTGCGAGTGTTTAAAGATGAAGAATGCAGGTAAGATGCTACTGCTAATGATGTTCCGTTTGTCTCCTTGCAGGTTCTGCTTCTCCGAGGTTCGAGGGAATAGCTGGACACGGTGAGCGTCACGTTACAAGCTGCAAAGTAACACGAAGCATGTTCTGCAGTCAGGGTGTGGTTTATATAGCCCAGGTAAAGTAGTACCTGGGAAAGTAGTTCCAGGCCTGCCACACCCAAAACACTACACTGCATAGCTTGGTTCTTAGGAACAAAGCTATGTGGATGCCTCCATGTTGGCTGACAATACAATAAAGTAGTTCCCAAGCACATTATTGTTCGTGGTGTATGAGCCTAGCGCCATAGGCTCCAGGACTGGCCCCATGAGGGCTTTTGAAGAGGATGCCAGGCTCTAGAGGCCTGAGTCCTGACTCCACCTGGCCAATGGGTTTGCCAGAGGTGGTTTTGGGCGAGAGTCATGACAATTTCTCATCCAGTTGACTAAGGACTGCACCTATGCCTACATTTGAAGCATCAGTTTGTACAATGAAGGGTTGGTGATAGTCAGGAGCTCTTAGAACTGGAGCTTGACAAAGGGATTTCTTGAGACCTTCAAAGGCATGATTACACTCCTCATTCCACCTGACCTTTTTTGGAAATTTGGGAGAGGAGATGACATTCAAGGGAGAGGCTATGGTCCCATAGTTCTCAATGAAGTTCCTGTAATACCCAGTGAGACCTAGGAAGGCTCTCACTTGGGTATGAGTAGTAGGGGTAGCCCAGTTTTGTACAGTGTGCACTTTGCTAGGCAATGGCCTTATTTCACCTCCTCCTATCTCATGTCCAAGGTAGACCACTGTACTCTGACCAGTTTGACATTTATGGTCACATGGGCCTGATCCAGAGCCTGCAATACATATCCTAGATGATCAATATGTTCTTTCCATGTAGGGCTGAACAATTGTAATGTCATCCAAGTATGCCATGCAGAAGTCCTCCATCCCATTCAGAACTTGATTGACCATCCTCTGAAATGCAGCAAGTGCATTTTTTAATCCAAAAGGCATTACCTTGAATTGGTAGATGCCAGCTGCGGTGGAGAATGCAGTTTTTTCCTTGGCATGATCTGTCAGGGCTATTTGCCAATAGCCTGACGTTAGGTCAAATGTGCTGAGGTACTTGGCTGCACCAAGTTTGTCCACCAGCTCATCTGTCCTAGGCAAAGGATGGGCATCAGTCTTAGTGACTGCATTTAGAGCTCTATAGTCCATGCAGAATCTCAACTCCTTAGATCCTACCTTTGGTACAAGCACAACTGGGCTAGACCATGGGCTAGTAGAGAGCTCTATAACCCCGAGATCAAGCATCTTGTTGACCTCATTCTTTATATGGGTTCTTACATTGTCTGACATTCTGTACCCCCTGCTTTTGACAGGCAGACAGACACCAGTGAGAATATCATGCTAGCCCCAAGGGGTCAAGCCTGGTGCAAGTGAGAACTGGGAGGCAAACTGATTTAACAGTAACTTGCACTCATCCTGCTGGTCAGATGTGAGACTAGAAGAGAGATTAACTCCTTCCACTTGCTCATCTAAGGTTAAGCCTCTGAGGAGGTCAGGCAGAGGTTCACTCTCCTCCTCCTCCTGAGCTGAAGCTAAGGGCAGTGCTCCTATGTCAGTTCTAGAGACATATGCCTTTAAACAGTTGGTGTGAAAGACTCTAGGAGCCTCCTTAGGGTTGCCTAAGTCCACCAGATAGTTTACCTCTCCAAGTTTACCCACCACTTTGAAGGGTCCTATGCATTTGTCCTGCAAGGCCCTCTGCCTTGTGGGGACCATAACAAGAACCAGCTGGTCTTGAGTAAACTCAACCATGTTAGCCTTCTGGTCATTCCAATGCTTGACCAGAGCTTGACCAGCCTTCAAGTTATCACTTGCCTCTGCCATCCAGTGTGACATTCTCCTCCAGAGACCTATAACATAGTCAGTCACTCTGACTAGCTTGGGGCAAGGAGCACTCTCCAACCCTTCCTTAATCAGTGCCAATGGGCCTCTGACTGGATGGCCATAGAGAAGTTCGAAGGGACTGTAACCTACTCCCTCCTGAGGGACCTCTCTGTATGCAAAGAGAAAGCATGGCAGTAGAAGGTCCCACTTTCTTTTAAGGGGGTCTTCTAAAGCACCTATCATGCTCTTCATAGTTCTGTTAAAGCTCTCCACCAGTCCATTGGTTTGGAGGTGGTAGGCAGTAGAGAACTTGTAGGTGGCTCCACAGGTTTTCCACATGGCTTGCATGTAGTGGCACATACAATTTGATCCCCTGTCAGATATCACCTCCTTAGGAAAACCTACTCTGGTAAAAATACCAAGTAGGGCCTTAGCCACAGCCGGAGCCATAACAGTCCTCATAGGTATGGCTCCAGGATACCTAGTGACATGATCCACTACAACCAGGATAAACCTGTTGCCTGAAGATGTAGGAGCGTCAAGAGGACCAACAATGTCAATCCTGACCCTCTCAAAAGGAACTCCCACCACTGGGAGAGGCACCAGGGGTGCCACATTCTTGGCTCCACTTTTGCCAGAAGTTTGGCAAGTGTGGCAGTTCTTATAGAATTTGTCTACTTCTGAACCCATCTTAGGCCAGTAGAAGTAAAGAGAGAGCCTTTCCTTGGTCTTCTTAAAACTTAAATGACCAGCCAAAGGTATCTCGTGGGCTAACTGCAGGAACTGGAGTCGGTTCACTAGAGGTACTACAAGACCTTTGCAGTCTCCAGGGGTTGACTCAGTCGATTCACTGTAGAAGAGGCCATCTTCCCAGTGCAACCTATACTTTCCAGGCTCAGTCCCATTGAATTGAGAAGCTGCCTGTAGGCGAAGACCTTCAAGAGCAGGACACTCTCTTTGTCCTCTGCTGAATCTGATTCCTCAGTATCTAGTTGAACCATACAGGGTTGAACCTCACACTCAGCCTCAGCTGGTGGAGGAGTCACAGGTGTGACTTTGGACTGTCTTGGAGATGTCCTACTGGGCACAGGAGTGCTTGCTGGTTTCTTGCTGTCAGACTTGGGTTTCCCCTTGGTCTCTTTCTGTCATGCAATAGCAGTAAGTCCTGTGGACTTGGGGTGATAGTTTCCTCTATCATCTCCCCTGGAGAGCCTCTTGAGCTTCTCTAACTTGCAGACCTTGTGTGTTCCTGCTTCCTTCTACTGGGTGGTCTGGGGTACTAGACACAACTCCAAGAGTTTTAATTTCATTACCCAGCAGGACCCTCCCAGGTACGTTATTTTGCACATTTACAGGTATCCTGACAGTCATCTCATTACACTGGATGAGAGCTGGTAACTGGGGAACCATTTGCACAGGGCCTCCAGCTAACTTGGTTAGGTGGTTGGGTGCCTAAGCAACCTCCTCCCCCTTGAAAAAACATTCATCAATCACAGTTATGCTGGCTCCAGTGTCTCGGATGGCAGGGGTTTCCTGACCATTCACAAGAACACTATCTTTGTAATACTCTTTAGTATTATCTGGGATTGAGTTGTAGACATCTAAGTTCTGTTGTTCCTAAAGACCCAAGGACACTAAAGAAACACTAGCTGAGACTCTCATGGGCTCATCAGCTAGCAACTGAAAGCTTCCACTGGCTATAGGTACTTCATCCACCTGGGAGAAGGCTAAGGAGACAGTGTGGACCCCTGAAGGTTTACCCTTACATCTCGGATCTCCTTTAACATGGTCAGTTGACCCACAAACAAAGCATTTACCAAATGCTCTATTGAATGGAGGTTTGTTCTGGCCTCCATCTGGTTTGGGACCAGATGGTACCCTAGCCTGATTCGGTTTCCCTTGTGGCTTACCCTGGTTATGTTTGTGGCCCTCTTTTGGACTGGAATTATTAGAATTCTCCTTGTTGTCTTTCTTTGGCTGCCTTCCCTCATCCTTTTTCTAAGTTGCCCCAGAATCCTTGTGAGTATCCCCGTTGGCAACCCACAAGTCAGCAGCCTTAGCTAACTTCTTAGGATCTATCTCCTTTGAACCAGCCAAGTGATGTCTAAGCTCAGGGGAGCAGACATCAAAAATAGACTCCAACATTACAAGATTCCTCAAACCTTCATAAGAGTCACTTTGTAACCCTTTACCCAAACGTCTACGTTTTTCAAACATTCACACACCCAGGTAGCCCAAGGGGTACCATCATGCTTTTTGAGGGTCCTAACCTCTTAAGATCCAGGGAAGGGGTTTTCCCAAATCTAGCTATTAATGCTAGCTTCACACACTCATAATCCTGTTTATCCTCCTCCCCCAACTCCATTACAGCATCACTTGCAACAGGGGGAAGTCTAGAGAAAAGCCAAGGAATCAACTGATTCCCTGAGATACCATGAGATACCTTGAATCCCATGATTGTACTCAAACATTGCTAACCAATCCAAAACATCAAGTTTAGTCTCATACATACCAATCATTTCCTTTGGCATAGAGGGTCTCTTTGGGCTGGAAGTCCTAGAAGACTCTGGGAGAGAAGCATTTTCTATAGATAATTTCTTCATTTCTAGTTCATGGTTCAGCTCCATTTCTCTCTTGATGTTTCATGGCAGTTTGTGCATCAATATGTTTCACTTCTAACTCAAGTCTCATTTTCTCTAGGGCAATAACTCAGGAGTAAGTGTAGGACCTGTGGGGGTCCCTGTGGACAGAGGTTGTGGTTGCTGAGCAGGCAAGGGGTTGGTAGGAACTCCTAACAAAGGGTTATCTACTTCTTTTTCAATACTCTCAGAATCAGAAACATCAGTATCCACATTTGCTGGAGGGGTAGGCCCTTCTGACGCACTCTCCAGACTTTGTTTTCCTAACAATTTAGCAACCAGTTCAGATTGTTTTTCCTTTACCAGAGAGACTCCTCTCCCTACACATGGTTCTCAAAACCTCAGCAGTGTAGTTTGAGAGACCCTCTTCAGTGTAGCTTTCCATATTTGACATGATTCCTTAGTTAATAGAATTAGTGGTGTTTAGCCTTGTGGTTAGTTGAACCAAAGCAATAGCAGCACTCTAAGTGTAATCACTCTACTTCTAAATCCTCACAGCTGTACACCAGTGTTAGGCAGAATCCTGTGCAGTGCCCTTAGGGACCACTACACACAATTAAGACTACAAGTGGTAATACAAATTCACCTTTGGTACAAGCATGTACTACACTGTTAAAGTGGTAGCAGTAGCGGAGCAGCCAGACTTGTCTCAAGAGTAAATGAGCAGTAGCAGAGATTACACAAAGGACCACAATTACTGTGACTCAAGGAAACACTGACTCAAGGTTTCAGGTAAAAAATATAAGTACATTTATTTTTAAACCATCTGTTATAAAACACTTCACTTCTATAAATTCGAAACCACACTTAAAATACACTACACCCAATCAATTCCACTTGTGCCAGTAGATTCAAGATAAGTACATTAGGATTTGACAGACCGGTGTTGAGATACTAACATGTACCCGCGGATAGAAATGCTCACAAAGTTAAAACACACTTTGTACTTAAGAATTTCAAACAAGAGAAAAGTGAATAAAAATAAAAGGCAATACTTTTTCAAGGCAAGGAGACTTGAGGACTTGTTCAAAGATACAGATTAAAGTCAATAGGCCTGTGCCAGTGTCAATGGAGCAGATGCTCAGTTGCCAAGGATCACACGTTGAACAGTTCGAGATTCGAGATGCCAAGAGTTGTAAAGATTGTCAAATGGAAGGAAAGAACAAATCTTCATGGAGGAAAAGGGTTCACCCCGATTCCGGCTGGTCAGATGGAGAGAATGACCAAGTGTGCACAGTGCCTTATTCCGTTGGAGAAAAGCTGGTGCCACGGCAGTTGTTCCTGGTAGTTCCTGCAGACTCACGGTTCCTGCGGTTTCAGTCGTGGGGACAAGAAGGAGGACGTCTGGAGCGATCTGCACTACCCAGGGATGAGGCCAGCAGCAGCAAAAAAGACAACAATGAATAAAAGGTGCGCTGCTTTAAATCAGGAGAGGGCTCTACTGATGGCTATCCGGACCATTACAACACAGCAGTGATTTCGACCTAGGAGAGGATACTCTGACTGAAGAAAAGACAAGCTGGTTGATCCCATCAGGCTCAAGGGAAGAAGACTCCGGACTGGATCTTCTCTTGTCGTTGAAGGGTAGATAGCTCAGGACTGCAGCAGGGCTTCACCGGGACTCGGGGTTGCAGCAGCCGCCCTATTCTCCGCTTCTCTTCGGTTCCTTGCAGTTCCAGTGGCGACTCTGACTTCTAGCCCAAGAGTACTGCCTTTTATGCCAAAATCCCCCATTCACACAGCCTGGCTGTCAATCACTCAGCAGGGGTGTTGTCCAGCCCGGACAACCACCTTAACCAATAAATACAAAGTGCGACTCGGGTCTGCAGGTGGTGACTACACCCCTCCCTCACATTCAGCCCACCTAGACACCCAGACGCCAAAGGAGGGCTTCTGGTCAGAAGCCCGCCAAAGGTCGGCGAACAAAGGAGGCAAACCTGGTTTGCCGCGCAAAGAAAGACCCAAGAAGGATGTTAACAAAAAGAAATGGTGATTAAACCCAACCAGAGCCGAAATAAAAAGTATTTGGGCTAGCTGGTTTAAAGTTCGAGGCTACTAAAATAGCCTAAAACAGTACCACGCTATGTAATATAACCGCGGTAGGAATATTAGGGTAGATACCACTGCCAACAGCCAAGTTTTAATGTTAAGGAAGCGAAACAATGCTCCAAGAGGTACAGATAAAAAGGGTTAAGGATTAACCCTTTCCAATACTCCATGTTAGATAGGGTGTACTGGATCTGTGGGTAAATGACTATGTAAAGTTAATGGCAACTTTACCCTTTTCTGGGGAGGGTTGTCAGCCCCAGAAATGGAGTCGATGGGAAGTCTAAAAGACAACCCTGTGTCACTGCACTGAAGGTGCTGTGTAACACACAAAAGAGTGGGGCTACTGAAGTGGTGTACTCCAGAGTCCACAATCACAAAAACAGATGAAATACACATGGCAAAACACAGGTAAGAGTGGGGGAAAAGCTCACACTCTTACCAAGTGGAAAAAATAAACTTCAGAAATCCAGCAAAGCTGCTGGGGGATTCACTAGGTAAGGGAAATTAGCCATAGAATGAGAATTCTCCCTAACAGTGATCGCAGAACGCCGGCCCTAGGATAGGAGCTGGCTGTTCTGATGTCTCAATCTGCACTCCCTCTACTTCAAGTTGTCATTCTGCCCGAGCTGGGAGAGGGCCAGTAATACCCAGGCTAAGGAGTATGAGCTGGAAAAGCACCTTTCATGGTGCTCAGCTAAGCCACGCCCCCCGTCAAATTAGTTTTGTAAAGGACACAACTCAATTATTACTTTGCCTTTGTAGCCCATTTATCACTTAATGTTTCACTGTAACTAGAGTATTTCCATGATGTATTAATAAGATCTTCCCTAGCGCTTTCTGCAAATTAAATGACATAAGAGCTGTGTTTATGAATTTTACTCGTACCAACTCAGTGACCTTGATTCTGAGGTAGGTTTTGTCAATCAATGACCTTGAAGTGCCATACAAAGGTCAGAGGCGGGCACAGACAGAGAGAAAGGTACAGACAGAGTTGACACGTGGTGATCAAATGGAGACAGCAAGAGAGCAGAGCAAGGAGAGTAGGGATGAGGCAATGCAAGAGAATTAGGGAGAGGGATCAAGCAGGGGTTATGGCTGGAGTGGAATCTACTTTGTGTGCTAGGGAAGGGACACCTAATTTTGGGGATAATCTAAGGGTGGAGATCTCCAATAGGTGGGATGGGGGTATTGTTTTAATGGGAGATCTTTGTGTAAAGAACCCTAATCAGATGCCCAATCTAAGGGACACATGTCCTAATGTGATGGTGGGGGAAGCTGATGTAAAGTCATGATAGATTTACCTCCCCCCCACACCTTCTAACAATTTATTCTGCATGCCAGTGCATGAAAAGGCACACTGGGTTAGATGGCCAAAGAGATGAATGGGCCACAGGTAGTGAGAGAGGTAGGCACAAAGCGAAGAGTGAGAGAAATTGGCACAGGCAGATGGAGATTGGACCGAAAGAATTGAACTGGGCCCAGGAATGGGGTTTAGGAGGAGAGTATTGAGCAAGGGGTAGAGACCATGCAGTAAATGGAGATGAATATAATGACTGGCAAGTGTAGAGACATATAAGTTAGGAAGATGGGAAGGGAAAGGGCACTAGGGCAGAGTTGAAGGTTGGAGCATAAGACTTTAATTGAAGTTGGGGGAGGAGCCAACATTGCTGACTCCTTGCCGATCTGCCATGCTGCGTTTTACTAAAAGCCTGTGCAGACTGTCCTCTTCTCCTCCCCCCTCCCCAATCCTTGGCATTAGACTGCTCAAGAATGTTGCTGACCCTGGCAAGCCTGAGCAGAGATGCTGGGTTTGTAATTAGTGTGGGGTGTGGTCTGCTACCAGGACCATATTTAAGAAGAGTGCTCTTGCTGGGATGACTGATGTCCGGGTGATCTCCTGGGAGCTGGGAAGCCCCTGGTGGGGATTTGAGTGATGGAGGCAGAAGAGATCGTGCCTCGGCGGCAGCACGACAGTGCTGGGGGCCTGTCTGGGCTGCCATAGAAGGGCACGGCGACACCAGAATTAGACTGTTCGCTTCCCCATCTCTGCTACTTCCTGCAGCCGTGTAGGACTGCGGATGGGGGGGATTACACGAGGAAGTATCTGGGGAGCAGTAGAGCACTGCAAATGGGCCACAGACCTTCAATGGATTCCCTGGTGGCCATATTGGGTGGGGTAAAATGGGCATCAGAGCTGGGTGACTGGTCTCTATCATTGAACCTTGACTAAAACAATCCGGTATGGTCTCAAAGCTACATGTGGCAGCAGCTTTTGAAAGTGCCTCTCCACAAGCAGGAAACAGTCTTCCACTGAATCACTGGATATTGGTTGTTGGAGGCCGGTGCTTAATCATTGACCAAGGGAGGGAAGGTGCACCAATGTTTGGCTGCCTAGACAAAAATCCATTGAGAACAGTTTCTCCATTTCCAAGATCTGATACCAGAGAATCAGATGAGACAACTTTTGAGGGCGGACCCGCCAGCGAAGATCTTAAAAAGCTCCTTCTGGAAGGGAATGAACAAATATTCCAGAAAATGGACACATTGCCCATATTGGTGGTACATATGAAACAAGACGTAGACAAGCTTGATGGGCAGAACCACACTCCGGAAGATGTATAGGAAGCTATTTTATTTATTTATTTAATTTATTTTTTGCATTTATAAAGCGCACAGACGGCCCCGGGGCATTGTGACGCTATTACAATAGGGCTTACTTAGTTACAATGGTTTCAAAATGTATGACATACTGTAGGAAGGGGTAGAGACAGTAAAGAACAAAGATAGATGACAGTGCAAAAGTTATAATGATATTAACAAAAATTATGTAGCATCAATCCTAACTCAGTTCCGGGGTTACAGGGGAACCAGCTGATGTTTTTGTTTAGGAGGGCGTGAGTAGCTGAAGAGCTTGGTTTTGAATGCTCTATGGGAGGCTGTGAGGGAGGTCTCATTCCTGAGAGAGGCGGATAGGGCGTTCCAATTTTTAGGTGCTAGAAATGGAAAGCTTGAGCCTCCGGCTTTGGTTTCTTTTAACAGTAGGGACAAGGAGCTGATTGGAGTGCTGGGTTCGCTTAGGCCTATCGGAGGTTGCACGGAGCTATGTTGTACACTTAAGAGGCTATTGGATCACCGTATAGTTTGGGCTAAAAATTTTATTTGTATTCTGATCAGGGATCTGGACCCTGTCGGGGATACAGATAGGAAGTTGGGCTCGGCATCCAGGACCCTGCAGCGCATAACTCAATAGTGTGATTTTGTGGCGCTGTGGAAGTACCTTCAGCCATTGGAGAAAATGGGTCTCCTACACGGCCCCACACAAACCTTACAAATAAACTTCACACAGAGTACACAGGTGCAACTTGTCAGGGAGGCTCAGTATTTGGATAAATTGTTGTCTGTTCATGTTCCTTTTAAGGTATTGTTTGGTTGGACAGTGCATACATCACTTGTGCCGTTATAGAGATTGCAGGCGAGCTTGGTACTGGGTACTCCATACATTGAAAACATTAGACAAATAATACATTTCTTTGCCTACCCTGTATTCGATGGAGGCAGGCATGCTAGAGTCTGTGGCGCCGCCCGATGACGGGCGCGCACGCGGCGGCGTGACGTTGCACGCCGTCGCATGCAGTATAAATAAACGGGGCGTTTCCCAGCCGCGCTAGAGCGACCGGGAAGCCCGAACCAAGACGGACGTGTGGGTCTCAGTCTTTGGTGCCGGGGCTTGCGGCTATGCGCGTGGGGGGCGCCAGTCACCCTCAACAGTGGCGACGAGTGGGGGAAACGAAGCCCGGGCCCGGCGGTGATAATCAGAATAATTTTTCACCGAAACGAGGTCGGAAGACAGACTTCGTTTCAGGCCGCGGGTAGTGCGTTGCCCACGCAGCTGGTGGCCATTTTGTGCAATGGGCTGTGGGATTTCAAGGAGCTCCGGTTTGGGCCCTGAAACGACCCCAGGCCTAATTTTTGGACATTCCAGTAGCTGACAGCTACATCTACACGGAGTTATGCCTAGTTAGTGCATCGACTCAATTTTGGGTTTCCTACGTCGAGTGGAAGCTAGGAGAAGGCCTATCTTGGCTGGGCCTGCTGAATCCAGTTATTATTTTGGATACCAATTTTTGGAACAACCGAAGGCATACTGCTTTTTCGTCCCCTTCATCATCACCCTGGTGACTCCACCTATCTTCATCCTCTTCATCATCACAGAGGTGGCAGGAGTCATTGCATCCAGAGGTGGTCCATGCTGAGGATCACTTTGGGCTGAATGTTTGAGTTGCGGCCCCAATCAGCATTATGGGGGTGCCTGTGCGCTCAAACTCATGAGTGACACCAAGGATCAGGACGGAGCACACGGTGTGGCGGCGCAGTTTCATCCTCGTGCGCCAGTGGCCCCGCAGGGTCTACTACCTCCAATGCAGCAACCGGCAGCTCCAGCAGATGGTCAAGCAGCGGTCCCCGCCCTCCAGCCCCCAGTTCAGCCTGCTGCTCCCCCTGGTGTCCAGCAGGCGGCGCCTGCCATGGCACAGGTACGTGCGCAGGCTGCCCTGCAGCCCATCCCCGAATTCGACGTGTCGGGCCCGCCATCCAGCTTGGGGCCCAGATGGAGAAGGCGGGAGGACCGCCTGGACATGTATTTCAGGGCTGCGCAAGTGGTCAATGATGACACCAGGCTCGCCACGATGTTGTACTCGGCAGGGCCCTCTGTCCAGGAGACTTTTGAATCTTTGCCACAAGGCAATGGAACCTACGATCATGCAAAGGCCGCCCTCCAGGCATATTTTCTGCCCCTAGCCAACGCGGACTATGAGCGATTCGTGATACTCTCTGCCAAACAAAAATATGACGAGACCTTGGACATGTTCTACGGGCGCCTAAGGCGTCTGTCGCTCGCCTGCGCCTGGGGCGATGCAGAGGACATGATCAGAACCATGCTTATCCAGGCGTGCTCATCAGGCAAGCTCAGGCGCCAAGTGCTGAGGGAGCCTGGGATAACGCTCCAGCGCATCCTTGAGCTAGGAAGGTGCCACGAGGTGTCAGAGGCGAGAGCTGCAAGAATGGAGGCCGGGTCGCGCCCTATCAAAACTGAGGAGATCTGCCCGATGTGGCGAGGGGGGAGATGTGCTAGGAGATATGGCGGCGGCACACGGGACAGAGCTGGGAGGGCAGGCGAAATTTGTCAAAAATGCGGATACGACCTGCCTCATCCAGCTGAGTGCCCTGCAGCTGGAAAGACCTGTGGACGGTGCGGGTTGCCAGACCACTTCTCAAGGGTGTGTCGGGCGGCCTTGCCCGTACTGGTGCCAAGGGGCCAAGGCCGAGCTATCCCCACTCGCCAAGGTCGGCCGTCCAATGTCGCGCAGGTGGACCAGGGCGAAGAGGAGGCCCAGGTGGAAAAAGCAGAAGAAGAAGACGAAGAGAACATATTCTTTGTCTCAAGTGTGGAGCTCCTAAGAGGCAGGAACCGACGACAACCAAGGTGCGTGGTCGAAGTGAACCAGTCTCCAGTCCCTGTACTCGTGGACACAGGGGCATCGGTGAACGTCATGGCCCGAGAACATTACAACGCCATGGATCAGCCGCCCAGGCTGGTCACGCCAAAGGCCTGCATCTTCGCATTCGGTGGTGTGGAGCCTATCCCTCTGGACGGGGCCTTTATAGCAAAGGTAGAACACGATGGCTCCCACATCACAGCCCGCTTCTACGTGACCCCAGTGAGTAAGAACACTTTGTTGAGTTGTGCAGCGGCGGAGGCTCTCGGCATCGTCAGCTTCGCGTACTCCGTCTACCTGGAGGACATTAATGACTTGCTGGAGAAGCATCATGCCCTATTCAAGGGGATTGGGCAGATGGCCGGGGAGCCGGTGCGGCTGCACATTGATGATTCGGTACAGCCGGTGGCCCTCAAACATCGGAGGGTACCTTTCCACCTCCGTGAGCTGGTAGACAAAGAACTGGACAGCCTCGTCGATCTAGACATTATTGAGAAGGTGGAGGGACCGACTCCCTGGGTGTCCCCCATAGTGGTGGCAAGGAAACTCAAACATCCGGGTGCAGTCAGGATCTGCGTAGACATGAGGATCCCCAACAAAGCCATCAAGAGGGAGAGGCACCTCACACCGACGCTGGATGACATCATTGCAGAGGTGCAGGGCGCTCGTTTCTTCTCGAAGCTCGACCTCAGGGCCGGCTATCACCAGGTCGTCCTCCACCCCGATTCCAGGTACATTACCATTTTCACCACACACCGGGGACTATATCGCTACAAGAGGTTGAGTTTTGGGGTGTCCTCGGCCACGGAAGTATTCCAGAACATCATTCGGGGTGCCCTAGCCGACCTCGAGGGCGTCCTAAACATAAGCGACGACATTCTGGTCTTCGCAAGGACGGAGGTGGACCACCTGAGGCGTCTGGCGAAAACATTTGAGAGGCTGCAGTCGTTGGGACTCACACTACATAAGGAGAAGTGCGAATTTCTGCGCCCCTCCCTGGAATTCTTCGGGTTCGTGTTCAAGGAGGGGGGGGGTGTCTCCTGACCCAAAAAAGGTACTGGACATACAGAAGGCCCAACCACCGGAATCTGTGTCGGAGGTGCGAAGCTTTTTGGGCATGGTCAAGTACTGTGGCCGGTTCATGAAGAACCTGGCATCCAGGTCTGAGCCCCTCCGGGCCCTGACAAGAAAGGACACCATCTGGAATTGGGGTCCGCTAGAGCAGGCGGCCTTTGATGACATTCGGGGTGCCCTCACGGCCGAGGACACAATGTCGTTCTTTGATCCTGCCCTATCATCGGAGATCATCGTTGACGCCAGCCCATTTGGCCTGGGTGCGGTGTTGACACAGGTGGACCGCGATGGCGGCGTCCGGCCAGTCGCATATGCCAGCAAAGTGCTGTCAGACGCCGAGCAGCGCTACTCGCAGATTGAGCGCGAGGCGCTGGCGGTGCTGTGGGGATGCCGCCACTTCCGGCTCTATGTACTCGGACGCCCGGTGACGGTGGTTACTGACCATAAACCACTGCTGCCCATCCTAGCAGGGTCGTCATCCAAACCGCCGGCACGCATTGAGAGGTGGATGCCGGCTCTTTTGGAGTATGGGGTGACCCTGGTTTACCGGCCGGGGGTAAACAACGCATCTGACTACCTATCCCGACACCCCGGAGCGCCTGGAGAAGGAGACCGTGACATCTGTGAGCAAGAAGCTGAGGAGCATGTCCAAGTCGTGGTAGAAGCAGCCACGCCGAACGCCATGCCTCTCCAGGAGCTGGAGGCTGCTGCGGCACAGGATGAGTGCTTCAAAGTGTTGAGGCAGTCCATGCAGCAAGGCTCCTGGAAGTCAACGCTCGAAGCCCTGGCGGGACGCACTCAGGAGGCCCGGACTGGGTTAGAATAACTATGGAAGGTTCGTGAGGAACTGTCTTTCTCGGCGTCGGGCCTGCTACTTCGGGGTGACCGAATCGTAGTTCCCCAGTCAAAGGTGGGTGAGGTGATCGCACTGGCACACCGGGGCCACCAAGGGGCCGCCAAGACCAAGGCCCGCCTCCGGATGAAGGTGTGGTTCCCCGAGCTGGAACGCAAGGTGGACGAGTTTGTGGCGGCTTGTGTCTGGTGTCAGGCAGCCTCGCCCTTACAGCGGGAGCCAGTCATCGAGACGATGCCGAGGGGGACCCATCCGTGGGAGGTGGTTCATGCTGACTTTGGGTCCACCACCATGGGCACCCACTTCCTGGTCCTGGTGGACGAGTACTCCTGGTACCCCAAGGTGGAGTTCGTGGAATCCGTGGCGTTTGAGCACGTGGTGGTGGCGGTGGAAAAGCTGTTCGCGGCTCACGGATTCCCACACATGCTGTGCACGGACAATGGTGCGCCATTTCAGGGTGAACGGTTTGCTGAGCTGATAGTGAGCTGCGGGGTGGTGCACTGGAAGATCATGCCTCTGTGGCCTCGAGCGAATGGGGAGGCGGAGCGCCTGATGAGGGCCCTCAATAAGACATTTAGAATTGCCCAAGGACAGTGGCAGTCCCTACAGAGAGCCCTGTACCAATTCTTGAGGGTGTACCGCACCACGCCACATGCGTCCACGGGAGTGGCCCCGGCGGAGGCAATGTTCAGAAGATGTCCGCGAGGACTTTTGCCAGAGGTCGGAGAGCGAGAACCTGCAGTGATCGACGACCAACGAGTGAGTCGAAATGGACCGGCAAGCGAGAATTGAGCAAGAGAACGTGCGGAGGGGGCATCGCCCACAACAGCTGGAGCTGGGCGATGAGGTCCTCATTCGCAATCGACACCCGCATGGAAAACTCTCCTTGCCGTATGAGCCTGAGCCGCTGGACGTCGTGGCAGTCCGGGGCTCTATGGTGACTGCGTCGGATGGACGGTCGGAAGTGACTCGCAATGTGAGCTTCTTCAAAAAGATCAGAGACCCTAGAACTGGCCCACCTCCTGATCCGGACCTGGGAGGAGTCCTGGAGAACGAGGGAGACCCACCCTGCATGCCGGAGTCCCCAGTTCGGGGGCCGTCAGCGGACAGATCACCCGTGCCGGAGGCGAGCCGGAGGTACCCCCAGAGGGCTGGGTGAGGGAAACCAGCTCACCTCACCGATTACGTACTGGGACAGTTGGCTGAGGATCCGGAGGGTGAGAAAGGCTAGCTAAGGGGACCCGGGTGGATGCCAATAAAGGGGTGTTCACGGAACAGGGGTTTTGTGATTTGTGTTTGTTGCCCTGTTGTTTTTATGACTTGTGTCAATTGCAGTGTTGTATAGTTTGCAGTGAATAGTTCAATGATAATTGTTGGTTCTCCCTGAAAAAGGAGGAGTGTGGCGCCGCCCGATAACGGGCGCGCACGCGGCGGCGTGACGTTGCACGCCGTCGCGTGCAGTATAAATAAACGGGGCGTTTCCCGGCCGCGCTAGAGCGACCGGGAAGCCCGAACCAAGACGGACGTGTGGGTCTCAGTCTTTGGTGCCGAGGCTTGCGGCTATGCGCGTGGGGGGCGTCAGTCACCCTCAACAGAGTCCCTCCTACAACTGGAGGTAATGCAATGGGCAGTTAAACAGCTGGGCAAGGGAAAAACACCAGGTGGAGACAGTCTACCGGTGGAGTTTTAGAGCACATATGAAGATCTGTTGGCTCCTAAACTGTTGAAGCTCTACAGAGAGATATTCTTCCAGGATCAGTGTGTTAAGCAAGTATAGTAATGCTTCCTAAGCCATTAAAAAAACCTCTGGATTGCACATCATATCGACCACTATCCATTATAAATGTGTGCAATAAGATTTTGAGCAAGGTTCCGGCAAGTAGGCTTTCCGGTGCCATTGCTAAATTAATGTATGATGACCAATCAGGATTTAATCCTAATAGAAGCACTGTGTCCATCATTAGGAGGTTTTCTTTTGCTAATGGACCATATGCAGCTTAAGCAGCGGCGCTGGGCAATAGTTAGTCTAGAAACATGTACTGCGTTTGATTATATAGACTGAGTGTAAATGTCACAGGTATCACAGAGAGTGGGGTTTGGCCGTTCTTTAGAAAATGGGTCTTGTTAGATGGTGAACTTTTGACTATAATCAAGACCGGGCCTGTTCACATGGCAGGGTTACCCTCTAACGCCATTTTCTTTTTGCGTTAATGATGGAGCCCCTGATTTGTGTAATAAGTACATTCAAAGACAGTGGGCCTCATTATGACTGTGCCGGTCCGGTAACAATGGTGATGGTAAGCCTACAGCCACTGTTGTTACCGGACCGGCACAGTACGACCGGAACGGCACCCGCTCGCAGAGTTTCACAGAAGCACCGGCACAATTATTAACAGTGCTGGTGCTTCCATGGTCCCCATTCCCATTGAGTCTTACGGGACTTAATGGGAATGGGGACTAACAGAATTACCGGCGCCTGACTTCCCGGCCACCGGGGTTGTAATACCCCGTTGTTACTGGGAATTCAGGCAGCATTAATTTTTTTTCAGGTCTGGCAGCAACCCGCCAGTTTTACCGGCAGGGTTACCGCCAGACCCGTAATGAGGCCCAGTGGATATAATTCAGCAGACTAGACACACATTGGCCCTCATTCCGAGTAGGGCGGTAAGTATAGGCGATTACCGGCATGGCGTAAAGAGCGTGTGCGTGCTGGCACAAGACCGTAAAAATCGGCCTTTTCTGACTCCACGTGCACGCGCTTTGCGCCATGCCGGTAACGCACCTCACCGCCATGCCGTAAAAGGGCCCCAAACGCCCTTACCGGCAACAAGCGCACCGTACATAACACTACCGACATAGAGAATTTAGCGGTAACCGTAAATAGCGGTCACCGCTATTTACCGTCACAGTTAAAAAACAGAACCGAAAAAAACATCATCGCACAGGAACGGGAAGGAGCACGGCGGCCATCTTTAAAATCACAATCCATTGCCATTCACTCCAAACAGGACCCCCAGGCATACAGTGATCAGAGAAATAGGCTTTGGAGACTAGCATCATGCCCAAAGCATTAAAAAAGGGTGCTGCACGCATAAGAAAGGAGCGCTTTACCCAGGATGAGCTCCAGGTACTGGTCGACACTCTGCACGAACATGCAGACACTGTATTCAGCAGTGATATGCGGAGGCCTACCGTCGTCAGGAAGAAAGAGATCTGGGCCTTGGTGGCACAGAGGGTGAGTGCTGTGGGAAACACCCCCCGCACCACCAAGGACTGCAGGAAACGTTGGGATGACCACCGTCTCAGGGTGCAGGCCATATTCTCGGCAAACCGAAGTCAGGCACTGGAGACAGGAGGAGGGCCAGGTTCCCCCATCAAAATGATGCCGTGGGAGGAAACGTGTGCGGCCATGATGGGCACAGAAGCCACAGAAGGTGTTGGAGAAATGGATTGCGGTGCAGCGTCATCCGCTGATGGAGGTGAGTGTCATGAGTCAAGACAGAACATGCATACCTAACGTACGTCACTGCCATGGGCTGGGCAAGGTGTCACGTCATGGTTGGGCAACCCCCCCACCCCCAATGAAATCATGCTGTAACAAGTGGGACCCAGGCCGATGTCAGGTGCAAGTCTGTAACCCATATGGGCCATACCACACAAAGAGGCCGAATCTGTGAGGCACACGGGGCAGTGATTGTAAACATTGTGAATGTGAGTCATCACAGTACTCCGCCAACATGAGTGACCCACACATCCGCATGCATTGACCATCCAAGCCCAGATCACTGTCCCACTCACCACCCAAATGTCAACAAACTGCTGCAATCCCATTGTGATACTATAGGCATGTAGAAATGGTGAGCCCCAAATTATTGCTCATGCCGTCTCTCTCCCCCCCCCCCACACAGGCAGCGAGCATGACAGCGAGGACCAGGAAAGCACCAGGGCCAGTACCTCCAGGGGCAGAGTCAGGGGCCGCCGCATACCTGCAAGCAGGAAGACTACACAGGCAACACCACCTGCTCCAGCAACCCCCATGGAGGGTGCACAATCCCCACCCGCACCCCTACCCATGCCTGCAGTGCCGCTGGACACATGTCCCATGCTGCATTCTGAGGAGTCCTGTGTGGCAGGTGACAATGCAGCCATGTGCCTCCTCGATGTGCCAGACAGCCCCCCATCAATATCGGGAGCCAACGTGGAGGACACCATTGACATTGGCCATACCCCTGACACACCATCATACAGCCAGGTGGCACACAGAGACTCCGGGGAGAGTGAAACCCCAGGACTCACAGGGCAAGGAGTACAACCTGCCTGTCCTGTATTTACTTCGCCTGCAGAATCTCTGCGAAAGCCTGCAGGCCCAATACCAAGCCTGCCAAGCACATCGGACACATCGGCCATGGATGTAGTGCGCTCCCAGCATCTCACAGGCCTCATTGAGGAGTTCATCAGGGACAATCGTGAATCAAGGGTGGAGTGGCGCAATGACCTTCAGGCTCTGGGCGAGGTGATCACAGCGAACACAAACCGGCTCTGCGACGTCCTTGGCCGGATCGCAGATGCCCTGGAAGCAGCACACCCCACACCACAGCCCCAGCGGGAGGAGCCACCTTCACAAAGCTCCTCCACCCAGACCAGTCCGGTCCTTCATTCACTGCATACATTGCGCCGCCACGACATGGATCCCCCTGGCTCTGGGAGTGCACATTGACCATCCCGGAACACACATGTGGCCTATGTTGCCCCAATTGAACTATTGTGGGGTTGTTGTGGGTGGAGGTGGAGGGGGGTGAGGGTGTGTGTGGGAGTTGTGGGGGAGGGTGAGGGGGGTGAGGGTGTGTGTGGGAGTTGGGGGGGGGTGAGGGTGTGTGTGGGAGTTGGGGGGAAGGGGAGGGGGGTGGTGGTGTAGGTTTTGTTGTACACGTTAGAACTTTATCATTCAATACACCGGTTGATCATCCAAAAAAAAGAGTGGATATTTATCATTGTGCATGTGTCTTTTAATGTTCCGCAGTGCATGGTGTACATGTATCCCCACACCCAGTGCCTGATGTCCTGTCATCCTCACACCCTCAGCTGACTAGTGAGTCAGAAATATTGTCCGATCAATGATTGCCCCACGGCACGTCCCTCCTGTGCATCGGCACCATGACGCTGTCCTGCCATTCCTTCATCCTCCCCCCTCATCATCATCTGGTTGTAGCAGTTCCACGTCAGGGGGCAGTGGCACGTTCCGACGGATGCACATGTTGTGCAGCATTACACATGACATGGTGATCTTGGACACCTTCTCGTGGCTGTACATGAGTGCCCCAACCGACCGGCTGCGGCAGCGAAATCGTGCCTTCAGCAGGCCGAAGGTCTTGTCTATCACCACCTGTGTACGGGTATGGGATCTATTGTAGTCCTCCTCGTGCCTGTTCTGTGGGTTGCGGACCGGGGTCATGAGCCACGGCTTCAAAGGGTAGCCAGCATCACCTGCATAAGGGTGGAATGAAGGTAAGTGTTTGTAAATTCATGGTGGAGAACTGTACTAGTCTTACATGGCAGCAGGTGATTACTGGCCAAACACACATGTCCCAGGATGCATTCACCCCATTACTGGCCCGGCTATGTGTCCTGTGCAATGGAATGATGGAGGGGGTAGCTTCTTCATGATGGGTTATGGTGTGCACTCACGTCTTGTTGCATGTGCATCGTATATGCATGCAACAGTGTTGGACTGCATTCATTGATGTGTTGTGCAAGTTTTGGTGACAGGGGGGGGTTGCCTGTAGTTAGTAGCATACTCATCATTCTGCACTGATCTGTGCCATGGTGACTTGCAGCAATCCTATGGGTGTGCAGGATCAGTCACACGCTGTGGGATCTCTGTTGGACTCACTTCTATGCACTCCCAGGGATGACTGTCCTGTGTGGTGAGATGCAGGAGTCTGCAACATGGTGCTATTGCACTGCATGGTGCAGGATGCCCTTACGGTGTGTAAAGGCCGCCGATGAGTGTGGCATGTGTTGTGGTATTTGGGCAGGTTTCCTGTTAGTCATGTTGTGTTAGGTGTCAGCTCTAAATCATCACTGTGTGGTTAGGTAGTCATGTGCCATGTCACTTGCCTTGGGGCACAGTGTTCTGTGAGGTGCACATCGTGCACTGGCGTGAACATTCCCACCCAGGTGAAGTAGGCATCTCCCCCACCCCCTTTCCCAGCCAGGTGAAGTAGGCATCTCCCCCCACCCTTTCCCAGCCAGGTGAAGTAGGCATCTCCCCCACCCCTTTCCAAGCCAGGTGAAGTAGGCATCTCCCCCACCCCCTTTCCCAGCCAGGTGAAGTTGGCAGCCAACATACTCACAGCCCAATGCACTGCCATGGCCCATTCAGGTTACTCACCAAGCAGCCAGGCACGTCGTCCGACATGTCGCTCCATGTAGCGTGGTAGTGTGGAGTTCCGCAGGACCAAGGAGTCATGAGTTGATCCGGGGTATCGGGCATTGCAATGTGTGATCGCTTTACTGGCATTACACACCATCTGGACGTTGATGGAGTGGTATTGCTTGCGGTTGCGAAACGGCACCTCCATGGCATGCGGGACCACCAATTCAACGTGGGTGCAGTCGAGGGCACCTATGCAATTTGGCATGCCTGCCAGTGCATGAAAGGTAACCTTTGTATCATATATCTCCTGGGGAGTCCGGGGTAGGGATATGTAGTCCCTTGTGTGGTTGAGGAGGGCATCGAGCACTTGGTTGAGTATCAGGGAAAATATGGGCTGTGAAATGCCATGCATGTGTCCGACTGTATGCTGGTAGGTGCCTGTGGCAAGGAAGTGGAGCACAGACACTACCTTCAGAAGAGGGGGGATGGCAATGCTGATTTCTATAAGGCTCACTATATCGTCATGTATCAGGTCCACTATGGTGATAATGGTGTCCCAGTCAAGCCGGTAGAGGGTATGGATCTGCTCTGGTGTGAGGTTGAAGGGGGTGGCTCTGATGCGGGGGATTGAGGGCTGGCGGCGTGGTAATGGTGGCTGCACCGATAGGGCATGCTGGGCCTGTCTCACCCTCCTTCTCCTCCTGTGCATCCTCTGTGGTGGGGGCTGTGGTTGTTGTTGTTGTAGTTGCTGCCTTGCAAGCAGGGCCTCCAGCTCCAGGAATGCTGCTACAATTGGTATCATCTTGATGTGGGAGGGGGTGTGGTGTGTGGGTGTGCTCTTTTTGTGCTGTGCAAGACTCCATTGCCTCCACCTGTGCTGATTGAGTGCACCTGTGCCTCTTGGAAACACTGCTCATGATTCTTAACACCTTCTCGACAATGTTGTTATTTACTCCATGCCGGTAAGGTACTTTGCGGCCTTGTGGATGCCGTTTTTTGCATGTCTGCATTACTTGGGATCAGCTCCGGTTTACGCCATGCCATTAATTTCGGCATGGAGTGTCGGGCGCGCACCACTAGACCGCTATTTACGACCTCGTACTTTACGGCGCCGTAAATAACAGTCTGGTAGGGCAGAATAGTCTGTAACGGGAAACTATGGCGGTAATCCTTTTCCGGCATCGTTTTCCCCTTAACTCCTAACTCGGAATGACCCCCATTGTCTCACTTTATGCGGACAATGGCCCTCATTCCGAGTAGGGCGGTAAGTATAGGCGATTACCGACATGGCGTAAAGAGCATGTCCGTGCTGGCACAAGACTTTAAAAATCGGCCTATTCCGACTCCGCGTGCACGCGCTTTGCGCCATGCCGGTAACGCACCTCACCGCCATGCCGTAAAAGGACCCCAAACGCCCTTACCGGCAACAAGCGCACCGTACATAACACTACCGACATAGAGAATTTAGCGGTAACCGTAAATAGCGGTCACCGCTATTTACGGTCACCGTTAAAAAACGGAACCGAAAAAAACATCATCGCACAGGAACAGGAAGGAGCACGGCGGCCATCTTTAAAATCACAATCCATTGCCATCCTCTCCATACAGGACCCCCAACCATACAGTGATCAGAGAAATAGGCTTGGGAGACCAGCATCATGCCCAAAGCATTAAAAAAGGGTGCTGCACGCATAAGAAAGGAGCGCTTTACCCAGGATGAGCTCCAGGTACTGGTCAACACTCTGCACGAACATGCAGACACTGTATTCAGCACTGATATGCGGAGGCCCACCGTCGTCAGGAAGAAAGAGATCTGGGCCTTGGTGGCACAGAGGGTGAGTGCTGTGGGAAACACCCCCCGCACCACCAAGGACTGCAGGAAATGTTGGGATGACCTCCGTCTCAGGGTGCGGGCCATCCTCTCGGCAAACCGAAGTCAGGCACTGGAGACAGGAAGAGGACCAGGTTCCCCCATCAAAATGATGCCATGGGAGGAAACGTGTGCGGCCATGATGGGCACAGAAGCCATTGAAGGTGTTGGAGAAATGGATTGCGGTGCAGTGTCATCCGCTGATGGAGGTGAGTGTCATGAGTCAAGACAGAACATGCATTACTAAAGTAAGTCACTGCCAAGGGCTGGGAAAGGTATCACGTTATGGTTGGGCAACCCCCCACTCCTCCCAATGAAATCATGCTGTAACAAGTGGGACCCAGGCCGATGTCAGGTGCAAGTCTGTAACCCATATGGGCCATACCACACAAAGAGGCCGAATCTGTGAGGCACACGGGGCAGTGATTGTAAACATTGTGAATGTGAGTCATCACAGTACTCCGCCAACATGAGTGACCCACACATCCGCATGCATTGACCATTCCAAGCCCAGATCATTGTCCCACTCACCACCCAAATGTCAACAAACCGCTGCAATCCCATTGTGATACCATAGGCATGTAGAAATGCTGAGCCCCAAATTATTGCTCATGCCGTCTCTCTCTCCCCCACCCACAGGCAGCGAGCATGACAGCGAGGACCAGGAAAGCACCGGGGCCAGTACCTCCAGGGGCAGAGTCAGGGGCCGCCACATACCTGCAAGCAGGAAGACGACACAGGCAACAGCACCTGCTCCAGCAACCCCCATGGAGGGTGCACAACCCCCACCCGCACCCCTACCCATGCCTGCAGTGCCGCTGGACACATGTCCCACGCTGCACTCTGATGAGTCCAGTGTGGCTGGTGAGAATGCAGCCATGTGCCTCCTCGATGTGCCAGACAGCCCCCCATCAATATCGGGAGCCAACGTGGAGGACACCATTGACATTGGCCATACCCCTGACACACCATCATACAGCCAGGTGGCACACAGCGACTCCGGGGAGAGTGAAACCCCAGGGCTCACAGGGCAAGGAGTACAACCTGCCTGTCCTGTATCTACTTCCCCTGCAGAATCTCTGTGAAGGCCTGCAGGCCCAATACCAAGCCTGCCAAGCACATCGGACACATCGGCCATGGATGTAGTGCGCTCCCAGTATCTCACAGGCCTCATTGAGGAGTTCATCAGGGACAATCGCGAATCAAGGGTGGAGTGGCGCAATGACCTTCATGCTCTGGGCGAGGTGATCAAAGCGAACACAAACCGGCTCTGCGACGGCCTTGGCCGGATCGCAGATGCCCTGGAAGCAGCACACCCCACACCACAGCCCCAGCGGGAGGAGCCACCTTCACAAAGCTCCTCCACCCAGACCAGCCCGGTCCGTCGTTCACTGCGTACATTGCGCCGCCACGACATGGATCCCCCTGGCTCTGGGAGTGCACATTGACCATCCCGGCACACACATGTGGCCTATGTTGCCCCAATTGAACTATTGTGGGGTTTTTGTGGGGGGAGGTGGAGGGGGGTGAGGGTGTGTGTGGGAGTTGTGGGGGAGGGGGAGAGGGGTGAGGTTGTGTGTGGGAGTTGGGGGGGAGGGGAGGTGGGTGAGGGTGTGTGTGGGAGTTGGGGGGTAGGGGGGTGAGGGTGTGTGTGGGAGTTGGGGGAGGGCGAGGGGGGTGGTGGTGTAGGTTTTTGTTGTACACGTTAGAACTTTATCATTCAATACACCGGTTGATCATCCAAAAAAAAGAGTGGACATTGATCATTGTGCATGTGTCTTTTAATGTTCCACAGTGCATGGTGTACATGTATCCCCACACCCAGTGCCTGATGTCCTGTCATCCTCACACCCTCAGCTGACTAGTGAGTCAGAAATATTGTCCGATCAATGATTGCCGCACGGCACATCCCTCCTGTGAATCGGCACCGTGATGCTGTCCTGCCGTTCTTTCATCCTCCCCCCTCATCATCATCTGGTGGTAGCAGTTCCACGTCAGGGGCAGTGGCACGTTCCGATGGATGCACATGTTGTGCAGCATTACACATGACATGGTGATCTTGGACACCTTCTCGTGGCTGTACATGAGTGCCCCACCCGACCGGCTGAGGCAGCGAAATCGTGCCTTCAACAGGCCGAAGGTCTGCTCGATCACCACCCGTGTACGGGTATGGGATCCATTGTAGTCCTCCTCGTGCCTGTTCTGTGGGTTTCCGACCGGGGTCATGAGCCACGGCTTCAAAGGGTAGCCAGCATCACCTGCATAAGGGTGGAATGAAGGTAAGTGTTTGTAAATTCATGGTGGAGAACTGTACTAGTCTTACATGGCAGCAGGTGATTACTGGCCAAACACACATGTTCCAGGATGCATTCACCCCATTACTGGCCCGGCTATGTGTCCTGTGCAATGGAATGATGGAGGGGGTAGCTTCTTCATGATGGGTTATGGTGTGCACTCACGTCTTGTTGCATGTGCATCGTATATGCATGCAACAGTGTTGGACTGCATTCATTGATGTGTTGTGCAAGTTTTAGTGACGGGGGGGTTGCCTGTAGTTAGTAGCATACGCATCATTCTGCACTGATCTGTGCCATGGTGACTTGCAGCAATCCTATGGGGGTGCAGGACCAGTCACACACTGTGGGATCCCTGTTGGACTCACTTCTATGCACTCCCAGGGATGACTGTCCTGTGTGGTGAGATGCAGGAGTCTGCGACATGGTGCTATTGCACTGCATGGTGCAGGATGCCCTTACGGTGTGTAAAGGGCGCTGATGAGTGTGGCATGTGTTGTGGTATTTGGGCAGGTTTCCTGTTAGTCATGTTGTGTTAGGTGTCGGCTCTAAATCATCACTGTGTGGTTAGGTAGTCATGTGCCGTGTCACTTGCCTTGGGGCACAGTGTTCTGTGAGGTGCACATCGTGCACTGGCGTGAACATTCCCACCCAGGTGAAGTAGGCATCTCCCCCACCCCCTTTCCCAGCCAGGTGAAGTAGGCACCCCCCCCCTTTCCCAGCCAGGTGAAGTAGGCATCCCCCCCTTTCCCAGCCAGGTGAAGTAGGCACCCCCCCCCCCTTTCCCAGCCAGGTGAAGTTGGCAGCCAACATACTCACAGCCCCAATGCACTGCCATGGCCCATTCAGGTTACTCACCAAGCAGCCAGGCACGTCGTCCGGCATGTCGCTCCATGTAGCGTGGTAGTGTGGAGTTCCGCAGGACCAAGGAGTCATGAGTTGATCCGGGGTATCGGGCATTGCAATGTGTGATGACTTTACTGGCATTACACACCATCTGGACGTTGATGGAGTGGCATTGCTTGCGGTTGCGATACGGCGCCTCCATGGCATGCAGGACCACCAATTCAACGTGGGTGCAGTCGAGGGCACCTATGCAATTTGGCATGCCTGCCAGTGCATGGAAGGCAACTTTTGTATCATATATCTCCTGGGAAGTCCGGGGTAGGGATATGTTGTCCCTTGTGTGGTTGAGGAGGGCATCCAGCACTTGGTTGAGTATCCGGGAAAATATGGGCTGTGAAATGCCATGCATGTGTCCGACTGTATGCTGGTAGGTGCCTGTGGCAAGGAAGTGGAGCACAGACACTACCTTCAGAAGAGGGGGGATGGCAATGCTGATTTCTATAAGGCTCACTATATCGTCATGTATCAGGTCCACTATGGTGATAATGGTGTCCCAGTCAAGCCGGTAGAGGGTATGGATCTGCTCTGGTGTGAGGTTGAAGGGGGTGGCTCTGATGCGGGGGATTGAGGGCTGGCGGCGTGGTAATGGTGGCTGCACCGGTAGGGCATGCTGGGCCTGTCTCACCCCCCTTCTCCTCCTGTGTATCCTCTGTGGTGGGGGCTGTGGTTGTTGTTGTTGCTATTGTTGTAGTTGCTGCCTTGCAAGCAGGGCCTCCAGCTCCAGGAATGCTGCTACAATTGGTATCATCTTTGTGTGGGAGGGGGTGTGGTGTGTGGGTGTGCTCTTTTTGTGCTGTGCCAGACTCCATTGCCTCCACCTGTGCTGATTGAGTGCACCTGTGCCTCTTGGAAACACTGCTCATGGTTTTTAACACCTTCTCGACAATGTTGTTATTTACTCCATGCCGGTAAGGTACTTTGCGGCCTTGTGGATGCCGTTTTTTGCATGTCCACATTACTTGGGATCAGCTCCGGTTTACGTCATGCCATTAATTTCAGCATGGAGTGTCGGGCGCGCGCCACTAGACCGCTATTTACGACCTCGTACTTTACGGCGCCGTAAATAACGGTCTGGTAGGGCAGAATAGTCCATAAAGGGAAACTATGGCGGTAATCCTTTTCCGGCATCGTTTTCCCCTTAACTCCTAACTCGGAATGACCCCCATTGTCTCACTTTATGCGGACAATGGCCCTCATTCCGAGTAGGGCGGTAAGTATAGGCGATTACCGGCATGGCGTAAAGAGCGTGTCCGTGCTGGCAAAAGACTTTAAAAATCGGCCTATTCCGACTCCGCGTGCACGCGCTTTGCGCCATGCCGGTAACGCACCTCTCCGCCATGCCGTAAAAGGGCCCCAAACGCCCTTACCGGCAACAAGCGCACCGTACATAACACTACCGACATAGAGAATTTAGCGGTAACCGTAAATAGCGGTCACCGCTATTTACGGTCACCGTTAAAAAACGGAACCGAAAAAAACATCATCGCACAGGAACAGGAAGGAGCACGGCGGGCATCTTTAAAATCACAATCCATTGCCATCCTCTCCATACAGGACCCCCAGCCATACAGTGATCAGAGAAATAGGCTTGGGAGACCAGCATCATGCCCAAAGCATTAAAAAAGGGTGCTGCACGCATAAGAAAGGAGCGCTTTACCCAGGATGAGCTCCAGGTACTGGTCGACACTCTGCACGAACATGCAGGCACTGTATTCAGCAGTGATATGCGGAGGCCCACCGTCGTCAGGAAGAAAGAGATCTGGGCCCTGGTGGCACAGAGGGTGAGTGCTGTGGGAAACACCCCCCGCACCACCAAGGACTGCAGGAAACTTTGGGATGGCCTCCCTCTCAGGGTGCGGGCCATCCTCTCGGCAAACCGAAGTCAGGCACCGGAGACAGGAGGAGGACCAGGTTCCCCCATCAAAATGATGCCATGGGAGGAAACGTGTGCGGCCATGATGGGCACAGAAGCCATTGAAGGTGTTGGAGAAATGGATTGCGGTGCAGTGTCATCCGCTGATGGAGGTGAGTGTCATGAGTCAAGACAGAACATGCATTACTAAAGTAAGTCACTGCCAAGGGCTGGGAAAGGTATCACGTTATGGTTGGGCAACCCCTCCCTCCCCCCAATGAAATCATGCTGTAACAAGTGGGACCCAGGCCGATGTCAGGTGCAAGTCTGTAACCCATATGGGCCATACCACACAAAGAGGCCGAATCTGTGAGGCACACGGGGCAGTGATTGTAAACATTGTGAATGTGAGTCATCACAGTACTCCGCCAACATGAGTGACCCACACATCCGCATGCATTGACCATTCCAAGCCCAGATCACTGTCCCACTCACCACCCAAATGTCAACAAACCGCTGCAATCCCATTGTGATACCATAGGCATGTAGAAATGCTGAGCCCCAAATTATTGCTCATGCCGTCTCTCTCCCCCCCCCCCACAGGCAGCGAGCATGACAGCGAGGACCAGGAAAGCACTGGGGCCAGTACCTCCAGGGGCAGAGTCAGGGGCCGCCGCATACCTGCAAGCAGGAAGACGACACAGGCAACACCACCTGCTCCAGCAACCCCCATGGAGGGTGCACAACCCCCACCCGCACCCCTACCCATGCCTGCAGTGCCGCTGGACACATGTCCCACGCTGCACTCTGATGAGTCCAGTGTGGCAGGTGAGAATGCAGCCATGTGCCTCCTCGATGTGCCAGACAGCCCCTTATCAATATCGTGAGCCAATGTGGAGGACACCATTGACATTGGCCATACCCCTGACACACCATCATACAGCCAGGTGGCACACAGCGACTCCGGGGAGAGTGAAACCCCAGGGCTCACATGGCAAGGAGTACAACCTGCCTGTCCTGTATCTACTTCCCCTGCAGAATCTCTGCGAAGGCCTGCAGGCCCAATACCAAGCCTGCCAAGCACATCGGACACATCGGCCATGGATGTAGTGTGCTCCCAGCATCTCACAGGCCTCATTGAGGAGTTCATCAGGGACAATCGCGAATCAAGGGTGGAGTGGCGCAATGACCTTCATGCTCTGGGCGAGGTGATCAAAGCGAACATAAACCGGCTCTGCGACGGCCTTGGCCGGATCGCAGATGCCCTGGAAGCAGCACACCCCACACCACAGCCCCAGCGGGAGGAGCCACCTTCACAAAGCTCCTCCACCCAGACCAGCCCGGTCCGTCGTTCACTGCGTACATTGCGCCGCCACGACATGGATCCCCCTGGCTCTGGGAGTGCACATTGACCATCCTGGCACACACATGTGGCCTATGTTGCCCCAATTTAACTATTGCGGGGTTGTTGTGGGGGGAGGTGGAGGGGGGTGAGGGTGTGTGTGGGAGTTGTGGGGGAGTGGGAGGGGGGTGAGGTTGTGTGTGGGAGTTGGGGGAGAGGGGGAGGGGGGTGAGGGTGTGTGTGGGAGTTGGGGGGGAGGGGGGTGAGGGAGTGTGTGGGAGTTGGGGGGAGGGTGTGTGTGGGAGTTGGGGGAGGGTGAGGGGGTGGTGGTGTAGGTTTTTGTTGTACACGTTAGAACTTTATCATTCAATACACCGGTTGATCATCCAAAAAAAAAGAGTGGACATTGATCATTGTGCAGGTGTCTTTTAATGTTCCACAGTGCATGGTGTACATGTATCCCCACACCCAGTGCCTGATGTCCTGTCATCCTCACACCCTTAGCTGACTAATGAGTCAGAAATATTGTCCGATCAATGATTGCCGCACGGCACATCCCTCCTGTGCATCGGCACCGTGGTTCTTTCATCCTCCCCCCTCATCATCATCTGGTGGTAGCAGTTCCACGTCAGGGGGCAGTGGCACGTTCCGATGGATGCACATGTTGTGCAGCATTACACATGACATGGTGATCTTGGACACCTTCTCGTGGCTGTACATGAGTGCCCCCGGCTGAGGCAGCGAAATCGTGCCTTCAACAGGCCGAAGGTCTGCTCTATCACCACCCGTGTACGGGTATGGGATCTATTGTAGTCCTCCTCGTGCCTGTTCTGTGGGTTGCCGACCGGGGTCATGAGCCACGGCTTCAAAGGGTAGCCAGCATCACCTGCATAAGGGTGGAATGAAGGTAAGTGTTTGTAAATTCATGGTGGAGAACTGTACTAGTCTTACATGGCAGCAGGTGATTACTGGCCAAACAAACATGTCCCAGGATGCATTCACCCCATTACTGGCCCGGCTTTGTGTCCTGTGCAAGGGAATGATGGAGGGGGTAGCTTCTTCATGATGGGTTATGGTGTGCACTCACGTCTTGTTGCATGTGCATCGTATATGCATGCAACAGTGTTGGACTGCATTCATTGATGTGTTGTGCAAGTTTTGGTGACGGGGGGTTGCCTGTAGTTAGTAGCATAAGCATCATTCTGCACTGATCTGTGCCATGGTGACTTGCAGCAATCCTATGGGGCTGCAGGACCAGTCACACGCTGTGGGATCCCTGTTGGACTCACTTCTATGCACTCCCAGGGATGACTGACCTGTGTGGTGAGATGCAGGAGTCTGCGACATGGTGCTATTGCACTGCATGGTGCAGGATGCCCTTACGGTGTGTAAAGGGCGCCAATGAGTGTGGCATGTGTTGTGGTATTTGGGCAGGTTTCCTGTTAGTCATGTTGTGTTAGGTGTCGGCTCTAAATCATCACTGTGTGGTTAGGTAGTCATGTGCCGTGTCACTTGCCTTGGGGCACAGTGTTCTGTGAGGTGCACATCGTGCACTGGGGTGAACATTCCCACCCAGGTGAAGTAGGCATCTCCCCCACCCTCTTTCCCAGCCAGGTGAAGTAGGCATCCCCCCCCTTTCCCAGCCAGGTGAAGTAGGCACCCCCCCCTTTCCCAGCCAGGTGAAGTAGGCATCCCCCCCTTTCCCAGCCAGGTGAAGTTGGCAGCCAACATACTCACAGCCCCAATGCACTGCCATGGCCCATTCAGGTTGCTCACCAAGCAGCCAGGCACGTCGTCCGGCATGTCGCTCCATGTAGCGTGGTAGTGTGGAGTTCCGCAGGACCAAGGAGTCATGAGTTGATCCGGGGCATCGGGCATTGCAATGTGTGATGGCTTTACTGGCATCACACACCATCTGGACGTTGATGGAGTGGTATTGCTTGCGGTTGCGATACGGCACCTCCATGGCATGCGGGACCACCAATTCAACGTGGGTGCAGTCGAGGGCACCTATGCAATTTGGCATGCCTGCCAGTGCATGGAAGGCAACTTTTGTATCATATATCTCCTGGGAAGTCCGGGGTAGGGATATGTAGTCCCTTGTGTGGTTGAGGAGGGCATCCAGCACTTGGTTGAGTATCCGGGAAAATATGGGCTGTGAAATGCCATGCATGTGTCCGACTGTATGCTGGTAGGTGCCTGTGGCAAGGAAGTGGAGCACAGACACTACCTTCGAAGAGGGGGGATGGCAGTGCTGATTTCTATAAGGCTCACTATATCGTCATGTATCAGGTCCACTATGGTGGTAATGGTGTCCCAGTCAAGCCGGTACAGGGTGTGGATCTGCTCTGGTGTGAGGTTGAAGGGGGTGGCTCTGATGCGGGGGGTTAGGGGCTGGCGGTGTGGTAATGGTGGCTGCACCGGTAGGGGTGCTGGGCCTGTCTCACCCTCCTTCTCCTCCTGTGTATCCTTTGTGGTGGGGGCTGTGGTTGTTGTTGCTGTTGTTGTAGTTGCTGCCTTGCAAGCAGGGCCTCCAGCTCCAGGAATGCTGCTGCAATTGGTATCATCTTGGTGTGGGAGGGGATGTGGTGTGTGGGTGTGCTCTTTTTGTGCTGTGCCAGACTCCATTGCCTCCACCTGTGCTGATTGAGTGCACCTGTGCCTCTTGGAAATACTGCTCATGGTTCTTAACACCTTCTCGGCGATGTTGTTATTTACTCCATGCCGGTAAGGTATTTTGCGGCCTTGTGGAGGCCGTTTTTTGCATGTCCGCATTACTTGGGATCATCTCCGGTTTACGCCATGCCGCTAATTTCGGCATGGAGTGTCGGGCGCGCGCCACTAGACTGCTATTTACGACCTCGTACTTTACGGCGCCGTAAATAACGGTCTGGTAGGGCAGAATAGTCTGTAACGGGAAACGATGGCGGTAATCCTTTTCCGGCATCGTTTTCCCCTTAACTCCTAACTCGGAATGACCCCCAGACTCTGTTACTGCATTAATTGAGGCTCTAATAGCGCTAGTACTCTGGGCACCCCTTTGCTTGGACAGGTAGCAACACCCACCCTCCTGGCGCGTTTGCAAACAATACATGAGGTATGTCAGAAATATACAGGAATAGAATGCTATAGAAGGATCTGCATGCCCATTCTGCAGATTGGACAAATGGTAGTGTGGACAGTTTGTGGTTCAAGACATTTTGCACAGAAGTAGAACTGGACAGGAAGCACTGTGACGAATGCAAAAATAGCAGAATTTAGCAGGGCATACCAGTGCACGTTTCCATAAGAGCACAGTATTCACATGGTGAGCAATACACTAGTTTTGTTAGTACATGGAGGGAAGCGAATATCCGGGCTACATAAAGCATGTGAAAACTTGAAATTAAACAATTTGAGCAGGGTGAAATACATTTGGGAGGTACACGTATGCCTAAATGTTAAATTGGTCTCTAGGAATTGTGATGAATCGTGCAGAGTCCTTAAAGTAACCCTGCTAAAGTTTCCTCCCTGATTCGCAAGGCTTCGGCCTCAGCTTCTTGCTAGACCTCCGTAAACAATGACAGGTTAATCCTTGTAGCTGGTACCGCCAAAGGGCATATCGGTCCCGGGGGATCACCCCACATCAGCGTAATGGACATCCATCCATTTAGGCGTATGTGCCACTGCTGGTTGAAGAAACCGTCACTCGGCATATGGAAATGATGAGATTTGCAGAAAGGAAGAATGTAGCTGTGTAGAAAACAGAATAAAAATATATTTTAGTAGCCGTTCTTTATTCAAATGTATCCATTTACTTTTTAATTCTGCGCCGGGTGAAACCTAACAACCAACACAAACCACAAACAATGGACACACACAAACATTGGGGAAAGTTGCAGTCTACGATGTGCTTGAGAGGTTAGCGCTGTGGAGTATGTTTAGCTCCCAATGGGATGCGGAAGCTGACGGAAAAATTCGAACAGCACATAGAGGGCATTATAATGGAATATTAGCAATGAACTTGGGGTTGGTGGAACCAAGACGTGGACTCCATGCTCACTGTGCTCAGATAGCTCCACCTCACTGATGAGGCACAACAAGGCTGAAACACATGTATGGGGTTGCTGTAGGTTCTCAATTTGAGAGAATTGGCATAGCATTTTGGTGTTGGACTGCCCATGTGCACGGGATAAAGACAAATATGCAAATGTTTTTTTCCCATCGGTGAAAGGTACATTGAGCTAAAGGCGATGGCTATGGACACTCAAAGTGTCATAAAAACACATACCAGTTTATCATGCCATGTTCTTTCTAGAGAGGGGCGCCTGCTACCCAATAAACTTGGCTTTAGTCAAACGTACATGATATTTGGTATTTCGAGTCCGGGCATGCCCGATATAGGAGCTGTAATGACAAGAAAGATGAAAGAGGGAGAGAATCCGTTGCTTTACATTTAAAGTTTTCAAGATGCTTGGACAATTGAAACTCGCGAGGCTTGGGGGAAGTCTATACCTGTATTTTACCATATATTATTCCATGGGCTGCCAGATCAGGTACAGAAGCAGCTCAAGAAATTAGTGGGGATTGAAGCTAAATCATGGTTAGAAATCCAGTTAACCATTGCGGTGGCGGTCTCCCCATCTGGCCATATTGCATGTTCTGGTTACCGTTTTGCATATTCTGAAAACCTCCCAGATTATTCTGCCAATTCCCTTGATTGCCTTGCCAACCTCTTCCTCGATATCCCCTTCCTCGTGGAGCATATTTTGTCTGATCAAACTGTCTTTGGTAATTCATTGGTGGCATGTTTACTGCCTGCTGCAAATTTGGTTCACCTACGCTAGTTAACATTGCCCATTCAATAGCGTACTTGGACAGTTTTTTCTGAACTCATTTTGCTTCCTCATCTTTTCGCGTATCATCCTTTTTGCGATTCTTTTCCTGCAGGAGTCTGCAATAATGTGCAATGCTTAACTGGATTTCCAACCATGATTTAGATTCAATCCCCACTAATTTTTTGAACTGCTTCTGTACCTGATCTGGCAGCCCTTGGAATAATATATGGTAAAATACAGGTATAGACTTCCCCGAAGCCTCGCGACCGCCACCCATATGTTGGACATGTGGAATGACAGGGAACATAGCTTGAATGTGTAGAAGCTAGGGAGGGAGCAAAATGATCAGTTTTCTAAAAAGGGAATGCCAAGTCCACGTGCATATTCGCAGCAGAACGGCAATGGATTTACACATGGTCAAACAGTGCAGCAGCAAGCGCCGAGAGTACAGCAAGGCTTGCATTCACAGCAAATGACAGATAATCAACCGCAAGGACAATCGCAGCAATCTCCGATGCAATTTCAGCAGAACACAAACACAGAACCGCAAATGACACGTAGAATAGGAGGTGTCACTGTTGATGGAGGAACTCCATTCACGAGGGATGGAGTGAGACTGTAACCGAAATAGGACAGCTCACTGGGAGACCTGATGTTTTCAGTCCTATCTGTAACGCCGAATTCTCATGAGGAACTGAGGATAGACGTAAATATAGGCGGCAAAGCTTTTCTTTCTTAGTGGACACAGGTGCAACATGCTCGTGTTTACGTGAGGGCAAATTTTCAATGTCTGGCAATGCGATGAATACTCAGGGCTTTACAGGAGCCACAAGCTAAGTTCCTTTTACAGAAGAAATACCAGTCTCCATAGGAGAGTACGATATGAAGGTGCCACTGCTTTATTTGAGCCAAACACCTGTCAACATGTTAGACCGAGATTTGATGACAAAAATGAATATGAACATTTCGTTTACAGACAAAGGCATAATATGGTCAACACTGGGAATGCATTATGTAAACGCGTGCGAGATGATCATGGCATTCGCAGGGCAAATAGCGCCTACAGTGATACTGCTCGAACCCGAGGTGTTCCATTATAGAATACATATTCTGATAACATTGCTGCCAGGCCTAGTAGGCAGAACGATGAGAATACCAGATGAGTTTCTATTTAGGTCTCATATACCCATGGACGAAGAGGAAGAGCACATTTTCCCTTAGACATAGAAGCAGCTATAGTCCAAGGAAATATGGCTTTGCTTGATGCAACGGATGATAAAGGTAGACGATGGAGCACAATAATTGCCATTGAGGAAGGTTGCAGAGACTGAGGTCCCTGATGAGTAATTGTTTGGAGATTACCTATCTGGCGATTAAGAGAGAAGTTCCGCAGGGAATGATGCTAGCAAAGAAGCGTCCTGAATATTTTGATGAAGCTATGTCAAAAGAGCCAGTTTTATTATGGACCACTTGCTCCTATGACGTAGGCTTACTGAAAGAGGTTGAAGAAGTGAAGATTAAATTGAAACCAGGAGCAATTTTACCTCGAGCACAGCAAAATCCCATGTCTCGAGAGGCAGATGAAGGCATTTTCAAGACGATTTCCGCCATGATGGACCAAGGTATTTTAGTGACGTCAGAGTCACCATGTAATACGTCAGTTTATCCTATCAAGAAATCTAAGGTGGGGGTCTTGGAGACTAATACAAGATCATAGGCCGATAAATCAAATTGTAGAAGCCAAGTTCCCTTTAGTCCCTAACCCATCTACAATTCTATGTAATATACCCGTCGATGCACAATATTTCACAGTGATTGACTTGAAAAATGTGTTTTTCTTAATCCCATTGCACAAGGACTCACAAGATTTGACATCATTCACCTTTAGACAAGTGCTATTAAAGTCTGCTGATGTGAGTCCCCATCAATTTTTAACAGAGTCCTCCAGATGGACTTGAGCAATATTGCTTTAGAAAGCGTTGTGCTGCAATACGTAGATGACATTTTAGTTTGCAGCACCTCAGAGGAAGAGTGCAGACGCGATTCTGTTCAGCTGATGATTATACTTGCTGACAAAGGATATAAGGTTGACAAGGAAAAGTTACAATATTGTCAACAAGAAGTGTTGTACATAGGCCAATTGATTTCACATGAGGGAAAGAAGGTTAGCCCTGAAAGAGCTGAGGCCATTTTAAAAACAGGTAAGCCACTGTCATGGCCACAGGCCCCAGAACACAAAAACCACACCATCTAGTGATGGGGGCAACGGGTCACTTGACTCACTTATGTCCCTTTGGGACTCATAAACACAGGGGCCCTGGCTGGACTCAGTATAGCGATGTGAGCAGTAACACTTTATTTCAGTGCAGGAGTGCTTTTACTTTATTTCAGTCCAGGAGTGCTTTTATTTTACAAGAACTTTCCAGGAGCTGAAAGCCTTTATTCCAGAGAACATCCTCATGTGCTGACTCATCGGGTGTGGCAGGGTGTGGCAGGCAGGCTGAACATGGTGGGCGTGGCTTCAGAAGCTCAGCTATATAAGCTGCTCCATCCTTTAGGCCGGTGCTTCGCGTTACTGTGCACTTGCGTGAAACGTGACGCTCACCGCCGCTTGGACCAGTTTATTTACCTTTGAAACCAGGCATTCTCCTGCATACTCACCTCCAGAAAAACGGTGCTTCATCGCTTCATCTGCAGACTCATCTCCTGACATCCAGTGATCTTGATCCTGACGCCGCAGCACCGCACTCTGCATCCACGAACTCGGTCCCTGTGAAGAAGAAGAAAGACAAGGTTAGAACATGCGTCCTAGGGCCGCGCCGCATTTGAACCCAGCGTGCCCCCTAGTTAACAACTTACCAGCTACTGTACCGCTGCAGCTTCATTCCTCATTCTCTCCGGCTGCTGCCTCGAGCTCCGCAGCATCTGCCGGGCTGGCAACATCACCTGCAAGGGAAGAAAGCAAAAGAGCAAACATCAAAAGTGGAACGAACAGCAATACAAGACAACAAACTTTACAATACAACAAAAACAGACGAGGAAAGGTAAAGGCAAACAGGAACACTTACCTGAAGTATAGTGGCTTAGTTGCAGCAGGACTGGACTACCACATGCAAGAGACCAGTGAAGGAACTCGGTCCAGAGCATACAAGCGCCCCTGCCAGAAGCAGCAGGACGGAGTGCACGCCAAAACTAATCAACAGGTGAGCTTTCTAGGGACAGCGCATCCCACGGGTACCACGGTTTGGGAGAAGGGGTCTGGAAGGGGATCAGGTGCACTAGCTGGTATATTCACACCCCTATTCTCCACGCAGGAGCAGTCCCGACCAGCATCACCTATTACCACCAGTCACCACATAAGCGGAGAGGGCAAAGTCGGACCCGAGTGACCTCATCCCCGGGAGAGCTGCAACCGTGCCCCAAGGCCTCTGCAGAGACCAGGTGAACGTAACAGCCACACACGATAAAACAGATGCAGAGTTTTCTGGGATTATGCAATTATGTCAGGGCATGGGTCTTTGACTACAGTTCATATACACAGCCTCTCTTACAGGCCTTGAAGAAAGCACAGGCAATGAAAGAAAAAATTGTGTGGACTGAGGCAATGGAAGACGGGTTTGATTAATTAAAAAAGGCAATCTGCACAGCTACAGTTCTAGGGATCCACAATTATGCAGAAGAATTATTTTTGTTCTCGCATACAGATGGTACTTTTATGACAGCAGTACCCACACAGAGAACCACATTGGGGTACAAACCCTTTGCATATTACAGTGTAATTTTGGACCCAGTAATGAGAGGTCACTTTCCATGCGAACAAAGTTTGGCAGCCACCACGTTCGCCATAGAAAAGGCCACAAGCATAGTGATGGGATGTTCTATGACGTTATTTGTTAAACACACACTATTTGCTATTTTGGAAAAACCGAAAGGCACATTGACTTCTCAAAGGGCTTCTGCCTATGAGGTAGTCATATCCAATCCAGCGCTTAAAGTAGTTCGATGTAAAGTCATGAAACCAGCTATGTTTATAGCTGAGCCTATCACAGAAGGAGAACCTGTACACGATTGCGCGAACTATGAAGAGTTCTGTGATGAGCTCCCTAGAGTAAAGGAGAATGCACTCGCCGGGGGAGAGATTGTTTTCATTGACAAGTCCTCAAGAATCAATCAAAATGATGGGCAAAGATATACAGGCGCCGCTGTAGTGACAAATTTGGCAAATGGAGAATTTCGAGTGCTTGTGAGTACTCGATTGCCATCTCATTATTCAGCACAAGCTGCAGAATTATGGGCTTTGATACTCGCAGTCGAGAATCACGCAGACCAGGAAGTAACAGTGTACAGCGACTATGCCTATGTGACGTTGATGGTGCACGCAGGATTAGCATGCTGGAAAAGGAGGGGCTACCTGCGAGCGGATGGCACACCAGTGAAGCATGCAGCCTTATTGGACAGGCTCATTACGGCACTACAACTCCCAGTGGGCATAGTAGTCGTTAAATGCGCAGCTCACACAAAAGGGACAGATTTTTATCTTGCGCGGAAATCAAGCAGCAGACGCTGAAGCCGAACACATAGCAAATACAGATATAGAAATGATGAATGTAGAAATGTGTGAAGTGAATTAAAGGATGAGTTTAATGATGTCAAACAGTGCAGCAGCAAGCGCCGAGAGTACAGCAAGGCTTGCATTCACAGCAAATGACAGATAATCAACCGCAAGGACAATCGCAGCAATCTCCGATGCAATTTCAGCAGAAGACAAACACAGAACCGTAAATGACGCGTAGAATAGGAGGTGACACTGTTGTTGGAGGAACTCCATTCACGAGGGATGGAGTGAGACTGTAACCGAAATAGGACAGCTCACTGGGAGACCTGATGTTTTCAGTCCTATCTGTAACGCCGAATTCTCATGAGGAACTGAGGATAAACGTAAATATAGGCGGCAAAGCTTTTCTTTCTTAGTGGACATAGGTGCAACATGCTCGTGTTTACGTGAGGGCAAATTTTCAATGTCTGGCAATGCGATGAATACTCAGGGCTTTACAGGAGCCACAAGCTAAGTTCCTTTTACAGAAGAATTACCAGTCTCCATAGGAGAGTATGATATGAAGGTGCCACTGCTTTATTTGAGGCAAACACCTGTCAACATGTTAGAACGAGATTTGATGACAAAAATGAATATGAACATTTCGTTTACAGACAAAGGCATAATATGCTCAACACTGGGAATGCATTATGTAAACGCGTGCGAGATGATCATAGCATTCGCACGGCAAATAGCGCCTAGAGTGATACTGCTCGAACCCGAGGTGTTCCATTATAGAATACATATTCTGATAACATTGCTGCCAGGCCTAGTAGGCAGAACGATGAGAATACCAGATGAGTTTCTATTTAGGTCTCAGATACCCATGGACGAAGAGGAAGAGCACATTTTTCCCTTAGACATAGAAGCAGCTATAGTCCAAGGAAATATGGCTTTGCTTGATGCAACGGATGATAAAGGTAGACGATGGAGCACAATAATTGCCATTGAGGAAGGTTGCAGAGTGATTGAGGTCCCTGATGAGTAATTGTTTGGAGTTACCTATCTGGCGATTAAGAGAGAAGTTCCACAGAGAATGATGCTAGCAAAGAAGCGTCCTGAATATTTTGATGAAGCTATTGCAAAAGAGCCAGTTTTATTATGGACCACTTGCTCCTATGATGTAGGCTTAGTGAAAGGGGTTGGGGAAGTGATGATCAGAGTCACCATGTAATACGTCAGTTTATCCTATCAAGAAATCTAAGGGGGGGTCTTGGAGACTAATACAAGATCATAGGCCGATAAATCAAATTGTAGAAGCCAAGTTCCCTTTAGTCCCTAACCCATCTACAATTCTATGTAATATACCCAGCTATGTTTATAGCTGAGCCAATCACAGAAGGAGAACCTGTACACGATTGCGCGAACTATGAAGAGTTCTGTGAGGAGCTCCCTAGAGTAAAGGAGAATGCACTCGCAGGGGGAGAGATTGTTTTCATTGACGAGTCCTCAAGAATCAATCAAAATGATGGGCAAAGATATACAGGCGCCGCTGTAGTGAAACATTTGGCAAATGGAGAATTTCGAGTGCTCGTGAGTACTCGATTGCCATCTCATTATTCAGCACAAGCTGCAGAATTATGGGCTTTGATACCCGCAGTCGAAAATCACGCAGACCAGGAAGTAACAGTGTACAGCGACTCTGCCTACGTGACGTTGATGGTGCACGCAGGATTAGCATGCTGGAAAAGGAGGGGCTACCTGCGAGCGGATGGCACACCAGTGAAGCATGCAGCCTTATTGGACAGGCTCATTAAGGCACTACAACTCCCAGTGGGCATAGCAGTCGTTAAATGCGCAGCTCACACAAAAGGGACAGATTTTTATCTTGCGCGGAAATCAAGCAGCAGACGCTGAAGCCGAACACATAGCAAATACAGATATAGAAATGATGAATGTAGAAATGTGTGAAGTGAATTAAAGGATGAGTTTAATGATGACAGTGAGTGAGGGATATAACTATATGCCTAAAACATAGATAGTGGAGCTCCAAGGAGAGGCACCGCAAGAGGAAAAGAATTTGTGGAAGCGAAGAGGGTGTTCTTTAAACCCCTCTGAAGCATTGTGGCGACAAGACAGCACTGGTAAACCAGTGATGCCTATAGCCTTATTAAGAGTAGCTCTAGAACAGCTACACTACCAAGCGCATACAACTAGGGAGAATCTTGCTGTAACCATTGCTGAGGATTGGTTCGTACTGAACCTAATGGAGCATGTTGCATTTTTTATGGTAAATTGTATTGTTTGCCAACAATTCACGGCTGGGCATACACTGCGCATAGTAAGGGGAGTCATTCGAAGACCTAATGGCCCTTTTCAGCACTTGCATGTCAACTATGTCAACATGATACAAGTATGTAATCGATACAGATACCTACTTGTTGTAGTGTGTCCTTTTTCTAGATGGATAGAGGCGGGTCCATGCACACACCCAGACTCTACCTGTGCAGCTAAGTTCTTAGTACGAGAAGTGTTTCCTAGATGGGGAATGTGCAAGCTAATGAGATCAGATAATGGACCTCATTTTGTTAACACAGTTTTCGAGCAGATCACCTTGTTGCTTGGTATAAAACACAAGTTTTCTTTGGCTTATCATCCGCAAGGAAATGGGATCTGTGAAAAGCTCATCGGCCTGTTAAAGGAAAGAATAGCCAAGTTGAAGTTTACTTTGAAAAAAGGGTGGTTGCATTGCCAACCATTGGCATCATATGCATGGAGGAACAAACCAGGTTCTGACCACCACCTTATGCCGCATGAAATCATAATGGGAAGGTGAATGAGAACATCCTTAATGCCTCCATCCCGAGTTAGAAGTGATGCTCAGCCAACGTCAGAATTTTTAGGGCTTGAATTGCAAAACTATTTGAACTGTATGACTTCCAGTTTTTCTGTAATTTCGGGACAGTTGCAGTGACGAGGGTGTAAGGCAGTACAGAACACAGAAGATGCTTCAACAACCCAACCTACTGAATTTCAACTTCCAAAACTTTACCCAGGAGATATGGTCCTAGTCCGTAACCACACAAGAAAAATGTGGGACGAGCCCAGATTCAAGGGTCCTTTTGTCGTTGAGGACCTAACGCCATCTGCTGTTCAATTGCAGGGTAGGCATGCTTGGATTTTCCGGGGGCACATCAAGATCTACTCTGGAGAAGCCCTCTGCCTACACCCCTCCGCGAAGAAGCTACAATCATCGGGGAAGAACCACAGAATGTGCAGACGAGATCTATGATAAGGAAGAAGGACACATATCCTGACAAGTGGAAAGAAAAGAACCCTTTAATTGGAATGTGGCTTGATATTGGACACTCCCTTTTGAGCTATAAAGAAAAGGGTAAAAGGACACATTCGAACACTCTATGCATCCTAGTTGCAGAGTACAGGAAGATCTGCATTCTTAAAAGCCACAATAGCTTATTGACTTTGGACTTTGGACTTTAAGCCTTGATAGAAATAAGGATATGCCAGATTCTGATCATGGACACAGCAATTGGAAGAGGGTACAATACCCAGATTCCTTCTACACAGAGTTCTTGTTTGGTTCTACTCATGGTTACCCAGTGATGACCTTTCTAGGCTCAAAATTACTTATTTTGGTTGGTGTTACGCTCTTATCCTACGTTGGTGGGGAGAGCTTGCCGCATTGCAGCTTATATTCAAAATCCTGACAATGAAAAGCTCATAGGAAGATTGCTCATAATCAACACTGAAGAGTTTTTTAAGTTGCCTGAGTGCAAATGCCCTTATCAACCGACGCAGCACATAGACTGGTCAGTGTGTTCTTCTTTCGTCTAATTGAAGAATACCTGCATCTTGTTGGAAGACACAAGGATGTGGTAACCTTTTTGAGGGATTCAAGAAACACTGCAAACTTGAATGTAATCCTGGAATGGAATTGTAATACAGGTGCAATCTATTCTGAAAGAAATCACAGAGAAATTCAATGAATCTGTAAAAATACAAATTAATAGGATCACCATTTCAGAGCGGTGTAGAAACTTTTCTCTGAGAGACAGATCGAGGAAGAAAAGAAAAGACAACTTTTGTTCATGCTGACAGGGAAGCAACATGTCATCTGGACTGAAGCAGGTTCGAGGTATCGATTGGGAACTGATAAATGAAGCAGAATTCCTAACTCATCCAGAAAGCAGAAAGATGATAGAGGACGAATGCTGAATAAAGACTACAGCTTTCAAAATGCAATCTAAAAAATGCAGAACCATTAAAGGAATGGTTCGCCCAAAAAATGTTATTGCAATAAAAGATGGGCAATAATAAAAGAAATCGATTGGCACTTTTCTTTTAAGTCCCTATGTAAAATTTTGAGAAAATGAAGCTCAAAATTTTAAAAAGGAAGCCCAAGGGGGCATCCATTTTGTGAAATGGATGCCCGCCTGTGCTTGCTTTTGCGGCACTAATGAAGGAAAAGCCAGCCAGCTGTAGTAAACAAAAGCTACCACTAGGTGGATTTTCTTTCATTGGTGCCGGGACTCGGAGGACGCAAACCGGAGACTACAGGCAGAAAAGCTGCAGCTGCATCTCGGTAAGTGCTATTTTTTTTTTTTCAAAAATAAGCACTAGCTGCGTTTTTTTTCTAGGTTTTCCGGGCTGGAGGAGCCCGGAAAACTTAGAAATAATACTGCAGCTTTAAAAACGTTGTATTTATGTTTACGGTAGCTTTTGAAGCTACCGCAAACATAAATATAATGTTAATGTGTTTGAAAGCGCAGCGGTTTTTCTTTCCAAGTTTCTCAGGCTCCTCCGGCTCGGAGGAGCCTGAGAAACCTGGAAAGAAAAACCTCAGTGTTTTCAAACACAACCGTGTTGTGTTTCTGCCTAAAGCTGCTTTCCCATTTGGGGCTTTTCAGGCTCCCCGTGGGGAGCCCGAAAGCCCCAAATGGGAAAGCAGCTTTAGGCAGAAACACAACGCGGTTGTTTTCTGAAATGCTAAACGCTGCAGTGTTTCTGCCTAAAGCTGCTTTCCCATTTGGGGCTTTCTCCGTGGGGAGCCCGAAAGCCCCAAATGGGAAAACAGCTTTAGGCAGAAACACTGCGGCATGGAAACACAACCGCATTGTGTTTCTGCTACCTTGGCTTTCACTTTGGGTCTCCGGTGCTCTACGTGGGGGAGCACCAGAGACCCAAATTGATAGCCACGGCAGCAGAAACACAATGCGGTTGTGTTTCAAAAACGCTGCAGTTTTTCTTTCCAAGTCTCTCAAGCTCCTCCGAGCCGGAGGAGCCTGAGAAACTTGGAAAGAAAAACCGCAGCGTTTTCAAACACAATAACATTGTATTTATGTTTGCGGTACCTTCAAAAGCTACCGCAAACATAAATACAACGTTTTTAAAGCTGCGGTTTTATTTCTAAGTTTTCCGGGCTTCTCCAGCCCAGAAAACTTAGAAAAAAAACCGCAGCTAGTGTTTATTTTTATAAAATAAAATAGCACTTACCGAGATGCAGCTGCAGCTTTTCTGCCTGTAGTCTCCGGTCTCCGTCCTCCGAGTCCCGGCACCAATGAAGGAAAAGCCACCCAGTGGTAGCTTTTGTTTACTACAGCTGGCTGGCTTTTCCTTCATTAGTGCCGCAAAAGCCAAAGCAAGCACACCGGTGGGCATCCATTTCACAAAATTGATGCCCCCATGTGCTTCCCTTTGAGCTTCATTACCTCAAAATTTTACATAGGGACTTTAAAAAAAAGTGCCAATCGATTTTTTTTATTATTGCCCATCTTTTTTCTCAATAACATTTTTTGGGCGAACCATTCCTTTAAAGTTTGTTTTTCGTTCCTTAGCATCAAATGATCGAGATGGGGAATTTTAATAGTAGCGTTGTGTTGCCCGATGAGAATAGACGGACACATTGTCCAAGAAGTAGATGCTGCAAACTCACATATCACTGCATCATCTACACATGCATTATATTCATACTCATATTGCTTTCACTGACAGTGAGAACTGCATTTCATATAAGAGCGCATGATGCAAAGACTCCTGTATATGTTTCTGAGCAGAAGAAAAAAATGAGCATGGCAACTACAAGGCAGCCTAGACCCTACATAGTTATTCCTCTCCCAAGAAAAAATGGGAAGATACCTGAGCTTGAAATGGATGTTGTTTGTAATAAATCACACACAGCACTTGTTTCAGAAATTGCTTTTAAACGCCGGAAACAGGGTTGGCAAATCAGACAAGGTAAGGGGTTGACAAAGGTGGAGCCTACACAGATAATGCGTGCAGACACACCTGGTCCAGTGACAAGAAGCCCAAGCACAAGACCCACAGAGAAATCATGTGCATAGATTATAGCAGAATCTGTATGGACGTTTTTAGCTGTTGCTAGGAAAAGACAGATAGATAAAGAAAGACTTGCTGAACTTTCATCTACGCAGTGAAACCGGATGGATGCTCCTGCAAACACTCCAGCCAGAAAAAGCCATGTTGATGCATTTAGAGTACAAAACTACATGAAGAGTTTAAGAACCTAAAGAAGCACCCAAGGAGATAATGATGAATTGAATGATTATCTGGACAGCATAGCACAATTGGGAAATAACATATGGTGCCAACACATGAAAGAAGTTGGAAGAAGCACGTCAGAAGAAGAATGCTTTGTATGTGCACTCCTACCATTCAGCATGCGGAAGTCAAAGATCTTCATAGCTATTGAAATAGATGTCCTAACTGCACACTCTGCGATGCACCTAGCTTTCTGTTGTACTAGAGGCCAGTTCATGGGTCGATCTGCCTCTCTCAAGTGGACAACTGAAGGAACAGATCCGAATGAAGATGACTATGTTCAAGACATAAAGACAAGAAACAATGCTAAGACTAAAGAACATTGTGGTCAGATATGAGAAACCTGGAGTAAAAGGAACCGGAATAAGAAGAGAATTGAATAAAAAACGGAAAGTTCCAGGACACTCCACAGCAGACATCCGCAGATGGAAAAACAGAGGACAGATGCAGATTTGGGGAACTGTCCTATCACCAGATGGTTGGGAAGACGGACTCGTAATCTGCAGAGACTGGCTAATAATGGGTCACTATTAACCTACAATCAAGAATGCACAAATGTTGTGTAAACCATTATGGCCAAAACTTCCTAAACTACTGACATGGGTCCAAGACAGAGGAGGACCCCTGCAGATAGTACCAATGGAAAGGTCTAAATTATGCTTCAGAAATAATGGTACAAGAAAAATGGGGGAGAATCATAACTGTGGACGAATCTTCGATGCACCAGGAATGAACATCAGAACAGCAGTAATTATGGATCATTATTGGGCTTGTGGATCCAGCTGCCTAAAGATTGGGCATGTATCTGCACATTGGTGAATGTCCATGTTCCTGCATTGGTCATTCCTAAAAGTGACCTGAACATTGATAGTTTCCCGAAAGCAGATGCACATCTGAGGAAGAAGAGATCTGTGGAGCTGATAAAGCGAATAAAGAGAGAGAACTACTTATCAGCCAAATCAATAGAAGCTTTTGACTCAATTCCGTGTGAACATAGACCGTTCAGCCAGACTTCTTCAGTGTTCACGTTGATCTTCATGCCATGGATCCAGGTTGGAGCAAATACCAAGTGGCTTCAGATCACCAGATGAGAATTGCTGCAAACGATTAATACTACCATCAAGGGATTCAATGCAATCAGAGAAAGAATTGAGAGCTGTAAGGTTGATGACTCTCCAGAACAGATATGTCCTGGACATGATTACAGCTATGGATGGAGGAGTTTGTGCCAAAATCGGAGAATCATGTTGCACATTTATACCTTCTCATGATGACGAGAATGGAACATTGACAGAGGCCATAGACATGCTGACGAAACTCCATGGCCAGATGATTGAAGAGGTTGAAGATATTACTGATGACAGCTGGTTTGGATCACTCTTCTCGTGGGTTCCACAATGGATGGCAGATATGTTCAAATTTCTTGGAGCTTTGTTACTATTAGTGGTGCTTGGATTCTGTGTGATTAAAATAATAATCTCCCAAAGCAAGAAGATAGCAAAGAAAGCCATAGGGATGAAGATTATAATTGATGTTGAACCAAGATGGAAGCCTAAAGATCTGACTGATGAAGAAATCTGAGACTTTGGGAAGGCCGGTATCCATGCACCTTAGGGAACCAAGTTCCTGTGTCCAAAGAACCAAAAGAAGTATGTGGGAAGATGGATCTATTGGAGTCCAAGTGGACAGTGCATGCTCATGACATGGAACAAGGATGAGCATGTGAAATCAGATGGATGATTGAAGGGAGTCATAAAGATATGGATCCCTAAGAAGCATTTCTTCAGACTAGGATGTCTGGATGTGGACGATGATGTGAGAGTGGTCGATAAATCGCCCAGAGGGGGGAGTGTAGAGGAGGAGCCAAATACCCCCACTCCAAATGCCCCGCCTACATTAGCTGAAACGTATGAACCAAAGTATGTGACGTATATTGAACAGTTAAACCAGCAAAAAGAAGAGCGTAGGCTCTGTGCAGTACCCATACGAATACCTATACCTAAGAGAATATGGGAGGCAAAGTAGCCTTTGAGGAAACCATACCTGCCTACAAGACAATATGAAGGCCATTTGAACGAGATTCCAGAAGAAGCAAAGAATCTAAAGGACAAGGATGAATGGTGATGTCATACAAAGTTGAATCGACACCTACATAGAAAGATAACCGGACCAGAGAGGCAGACGATTTACAAAGTACAAGAAGATGCCAAGGATAAGTGACATCTTGGGATCCAGATAACAAGACTTATGCCACAGACCCTATGAAGATATTTATATAGTTTAAACGTGTACAGATGCAATGAAACGCAAGCAGCAAAGCAATCATGAAGCTAGCCACATGCTTTTAAATAGAGTAGACCGCGTCAAGCTCCAACATATACATATATACCTCTATATATACATATGGACAAGTAAAGGATGAATGTTTCCACTACGTATAAAGCATTAATGAACAAAGGCAAGAAGACCTCATTCAATTGAATTAAACAGAATAAAAGTGAAGCTAAGGAGTTCACTGAGCCAAGAAAGCCAAGGTCTTATCAAACTGGAATTGGCTGACATTGGATACAATTAACGTGAAAGAACAGAAGCTCCTGTTCAGAGAGGTCAAGCAATAACAAAAGACGTCAGAGGACTATTTAAGAAGAAAATCAAATACAAGAAAAGGCTCAATGTCGTGGTGTCCAGTCACATGATGGAAGGAAGTTGGACGAGCAAGATGATCACACCTACTCACGGAAGCCGGCTAGTGCCCATACCCCTTAAAAATTCTCAGAAAACAGAACAAACTCAAGGCCAACTACAAAGCACTAATTGACACTGGATCATTGAAGTGATGATGGATGATATTTAAGCTGGTATCAAGACAAGCTTATCCGCACCTGGTTGTTCAGTCTGCGTGCTGCTAACGTACGTAGGAAAAATACTGGGGGGTTAGAAGCCAACCATATGTAGGGGACCACATAGTTAGGGGTCCTATAGTATGTGTAGCCAATGGGATGTTGTATATTTAGTGACGTTCATAGAGGGCTTAGTTGCCCGACCTGATGTCCAAATATTTCTTTCCGTTACTCCATACATATATAGAACCTATGGTTAGTTATTCACTTAGAACCAATCCCACCTCCCGATAGGTTTTTGTAGTTTTCCATGTAGGATGATGTTGGTAATGACGCAGGTCAGCACGTCACTGATGACCACTTTTGGGTTCAAAAGCCCAAGATTTTAATGAAGTAGTTAGTCAGAGTATTGAGTGATTGCTGATGTTTATTGTACTCCCTGTTTTAATATATTTGACATTAAAACAGACAAACTTTGCCTAACAGTTTGTGTCGTCTTGATTATTGATGTATGAATAACATCTGCACCCCCATCTATCTCCACTACTCATCTTAAAGTGCTGGAAGCCTCCAGTTCAGTAAGTAAAACAGATAACGAGGAAACCATTTTCAAATAGGCCCAATGACATCTTTCTACTAGGCCCGAAAATTCATCTCTCTTTGTACAAATGCAACTCTCCCATCCCCAGCACCTAGCTCAGCCAGCCCACCCCATGTCCTCGCCAAGTCTGCGTGCGCCCTGTTCTTTCAGAAGAATGTGTTCTGCGGATAACGTGAGACACTGACAAGTCATAAATCCAAGTGCCCATTCATCTCCACTGAACTTCCAGCGCACTAACAACCTACACCAAGCCAGACCTGAGCCCACCAGCTCAGACCCGCAGTTCCTTTCATGCTGATATCCATCGGACCCATCCATGCTCTGATCAGTCAAGGACCCACAAGAGCGGAATGAAAGCGGGAGGGGGCAAAACACAGAATTACACTATGGCCTCCTATGTCGAGCTTTACAGATACCAACCAACCACAGACATGCATGTTATTCGAGATATAAATTAATTAATCATAAACTGGATTAAATGTGCATGATTAAATACTTCTTAATACTTTTAATAGCTTTGAAATTCGAGTTTAATAGCATTCCATTGTTCATGTACGAACACTGCTGCAAATCATTTATAGCGGGAAGTCAACTTTTCAATGAGATCCGCTTTTGGTGGACAAGGCTTGTTTGCAATGTTTTGTGGCAACGTATGTGTCCTAGGAACAAAATCAGGATCGATTCCATGAGTATGCATGGCCAACACAGTCAAAGTGAGATCTTTCACAAAATTGAATTCTATTTTTGGAATATTGGCTTGGCCACCCATTTTTTGTTTCGTTTTGCAAAGGCCATTGTGTGACTAAGCATTCCAAAGTTTCCTGCAGTTCTCGATTGTTCTCTATGAAGGTTCTCGTGATAATACGGCTAGTAATGTTCAAGCTTGCATCCGTCTATGCAGAAATGCAACCTCTTGGGCCTATACTTTAGGCACATATTGTGGAATGCCTCCAAATCTCTGGTGTGACAGAATTCTGTCAGTCCCTTTAGGTCTCTTGAAAGAGTTTTATCAAACACAATCTTCTCAAGAGCTTTGTGTGGAAGTGAAGATGGGACCAACCACGTCTTCTTGCGTTCCTGCTACTCCGATAAAGGTCCATGTGCACATTGGCAAAAATGGTTGTTTTCTGTCCATGAGTGAACGTTGGAACAGTGGTGCATCAATGATCGCCATTTTTCAAGTAGAATTTCCACAGATTCATCAAAAGTTTTGGAGCTTCACCAAAATTAGTTGCTGAAAGACTGAGACCACTTTAAAATATTTTCCAAACCCTTCTTTTTACCAGCAGCTGTAATTTTTTTATTGACTGATTTGGCAACGTGCCATATATCAAATGTATGACCAATGTTTGGAAACTGCTCTCCCATGGCCTTGGCTATTGAAACATGTATGTCAGTGACTATGAGGTCTATTTGCATTCCCCTCGATTGAAGATGTTCAAGGGATTTTATGAAACCATGTTTCTCCATGGCCACAGAGGATTTACTTCTGGACACCTGAACGATTTCCAAACTTACAATTATTTTAGTTTCCATGTCTTGAAAGTGGTATGTGCAGTACTTTGCTGAAAATCCGGGGCTGTCACACTGTCCGTCGCCAGCTAGCCTGAATCGTTTGCAAGAAAATGTGCTTTCAATTGACATTTAATCAATTTTCCAGGCTTGACTAATAGCGGGAATAAGAATTCTCTTCGATATTTGTAGTGCTGCGTTTTAGCAAAGAACTGAACTCCCACAAATTGACAGAAACTGGACAACTTACTAAAAGTCAAGCCATTGAAAAGTAAAGCTGCTGAACACAGTAGATTTCCAGCTGGCATTTTGTACAGCATCGGTTGAGTGGACCATGAAAAGGAATCACGGTGGTGGACACAGGTGGCTAGGATTATCAGGTTAGTGCCTTGTAATATACGAGTCACATTCACCAATGGCTGCCCGCATATTTTCCCTCTCACTGGATGGACACATTTCAGCATCAGTATAATCTCTTCCAGGCAGCTGTCGAATACAATGTATTTAGGCTCCTTTATTAGCCAATCGTCCTACATGCATGTGGTTATTGACTCAATTGTGGTGGACAAATCGCCCAAACTAGACAAACTGTATTCGAGATCTTTGGCAAGTTCCTCAGTGAATTGCGTTGAAGCTTCAGTCTCTCTTAGTTCAGCTTGTGTTATTTGCGCACGAATTGGAGAAACCATCAACATCAAATGTTTATTGGGTGGACCTTTTTTTGCAGGTGTAGATTGTGTCAAGTGGTCAGCAAGGAATTCCAAAGCATCTTCATTATATTCAGTTTCATCTTGTCGATTTCTCACATTGTAGCAATGGTCCAAGAACACTTTGCTGGCTTCGCCCGTCACATTGCATTCAGTTTCAGGCCATTGGGCATAAGCATCGTGAGTCTGCTTATTGACTGGACAACGCTGCGCCTCAAATAGTAGTTGATCCATGGTGAAATCTGTTTGGCAAGCAACATCTTTGGTTTCATTTTCTGTCTGTGTCTTTATACTTCTTTTCCTTCTGGGCTTCTAGGAGATGGGTTGTAAAAACATGTTCAATGTATAGCACACATACAGTAGATAGCACTTTAAATACGAAAACATGTTATTGTTACGCTCATCTGGTTCCCACAGGGGCGTCGATCGGACCCGGACAGCTGCGGTCTCCACCAACATGATGCCGTAGTGCATACGTGATGGCTGCCTTGGATCAATAAGGACCATTGGTATGATTAGGTGCGAGGTCTCAGTATCCTTCTTCAAGCTCGGCAAGTGGACCTCTACGCTTGTGGGGCGTGGTGGTTTCCTGAATCAGGCTCTGTTTGATTTCTATCAGCAACTCCGACTACTTTCTTGGATGGTTTTATAGGGCAATCCCGTAGAAAATGTCCTGAGGCCCCAGAGTACAGACACAATTGCATCTGCCGTCTCCTTTCTCTCTCATTTTGAGTTAAGGGTCCCTTAACCCCCCCCCGATCTGCATCGGTTCTGATGCATCTGTTCCTTTGGGGGTAACATTGGGTTTAACCAATACCCGATTCTCGAACTTAGCTCGATCAGCCTTTCTATTGTGAAGCCGGTGGTCTAACTGGACCACTAAGTCTATATATTCTGCGCAATCCTGAGGTGGGTTCACAACTTGGGCCAAAACATCTTTAAGTTCACCCCGAAGTCCACGATGAAATAATGTAATTCGTTTTACCTCTGGCCATCCGGTTTTCACCACCAACCTATTGAAGGTTGCGATATAGGTTAGTAGATCCTGGTTACCTTGTCGTAAGGATAAAAGTTTGTTATCCAGGGCCTGTCCCTGTGAATGTCTGGCGAATAGTCTTTCCATGCTCAATTGAAAACCCTGAAAATCCCGAAGAAGAGGGTCATCCTGGTTGACTAGTGGAATTGACGAATCCGCTGCGCTGCCACTAAGGTATGATAGTACAAAGGCTACTTTGGCTTGGTCGTTTGGAAAAGCTCCAGGTCTGCATAAAAAGTGCAAGCGGCATTGGTTCATAAACATGGCAAACTTTTTCGGGTCCCCAGCAAAACGTTTGGGTGGAGCTAAAGGAATGCTCCCTGGTAGAACCACTTGCACAGGATTGCTTGATGAAACGGGAGTTGGATTCCCCCCAAGTAGTGGTGTTTGCCCAGCTTGGTTTTGCAGCAATTGTCTAGCAAGATCATCAGTGCGCTCCTTTGACACAATCAGTTCTCTCCTGAGGGCATTAGTTTCTTGGCACGTGGAGTGCACTTCTGCCCTAAGTTCCCCTAACAATATGGCTAGTTGGTCGGTTTCTGAGGTTTCCATTACGCCCGGGTGGGGATTTGTAGATAGGCTTCGCGTTCTGTTACACTCACCTGGTTCCCACAGGGGCGTCGATCGGACCCGGACAGCTGCGGTCTCCACCAACGTGATGCGTAGTGCCGAGATGACTGTCTGGACTGGCCCGCCTAATCTCGTCTGCTTGATCCGTAGAATATTCTCCTGCAAGTGGAGGAAGGGATTTAGCCACCCCTGAATTTTAGTGATGGCCCTCTCCCACTGTTCTCCCCACTTGTCACCTCCGATATCCCCTTTTAGTAACCTCACCTTATGTTTTTAAATGATGAGCTCTCCATCCTGCATGGCATGCAGGGGCGCGTAGATACCAGTTACTTCACTGGTTTGAAGGTACTGGAGGAGTTGCGGAGGAATATTGACTCTGGGGTTTATAAAGTTCAAAGAGTTCAATATGTCCGATGTTCACTCTTGTTCCATTCCCTTGTTGAATTGCAGCTGGTTCAAAAGAATGTTGCCTGGAGGCAGCTGATGGCGTTCAGGTAAGAGTCTGCATTACCCAACACTGTCCGGGTAAAGTTGCATGAGTTTAACTTGTTGTTTTCTCTCCCTTTACAGGTGTGGCATGTGAAGATGAGGCGTATTAAAGGGTAATGCCTCCGGTAAATCAGGTAAGCCTATGGTGGTAAGAGATTGTATTTGTCCGCTCTCTTGGCTCACCTTGTTGTTTCCTTTGTTTTCCCCCAGGTGCTGGAGTTCGACGAAGAAAATGATGGAGGCAGAGCTGAGTCAAAAGATGCTGTGGACTGGTGAGTATAACGCGGCGCTGCTGCTGGCGATGCGATGCGTGCTGGAATAATGTCCTTTCCAGGCTCGGAGACGTGCTGAATCCAGAATCAGGTAAGGAATTAAAATAATGTACATGATCTAACCTTTTCTTCCTTTTTCCCCTTTTTCTAGGAGCTCTGGATTCGAGGTGGGCGTGGCAGAAGACTGGATGCTGACTTGCAGGCACGGTGAGCGTTACGCTGCAGGATGCAGAATAACGCCAAGCGTGTGCTGCTGTTCGGGCGTGGTTTAAATAGCCTCCAAAGTAGTTCCAGGTAAGAAGTTCCCCTGAACCACACCCAAGTAAAAAATAGTCCCTGTAACAAAATAGTCCTATCCAGGCCTCACGTTGGCTTGGATTAATTTGCAGCATGGTCTGCATGAGGTAAGTAATGTCTATGAGCCTGGCGTGTATGGCGCCAGGACTGGTTTCTAAGATGAGCCTGGCGCCTAAGGTGCCAGGACTGAACCCAAACAGCCCCCAGCTGGGGCTGCTGGGGTTTTAACAAGTATCTGGATGCCTGCTCCCAGGGCTGATGGACTCGATCCGGATGCCCGGGGGTAGGCATCATGACAGCACTCCCCCCCAAGGCCCCTTCTAAAGTTGTTCTTCCCCTTGGTCCTGGCTTGTCTGGGAAGTTCCGAGGGAATTTTTTCACCAACCGAGGAGCATGAACGTGTTCACTAGGTTCCCATGACCTTTCTTGTGGTCCGTAATCTTTCCAGTCGATTAAATAAAAAAGTCTTGATTTAACCCTTTTAGAGTCCAGGATGTTTTTTACCTCGAATTCTGGTTCTCCATCTATCAAGATGGGGTCAGGTGGTTTGGTTAATCTTGTCCCGGTTTGAACTGGTTTTAGAAGTGAGACATGAAAGACAGGATGAATTCGCATATTAGAGGGTAATTCTAATTTGACGGCCACCGGGTTGATAATGGCCTTAATGTTGTAAGGTCCCAAATATCTAGCATTAAAGGTCTGAGTTCCTTTCAGAGGTATGTGTCTTGTAGCCAGCCAAACTTGATCTCCAATCTGATATGGTGGAGTCTCACTTCTATATTGATCAGCATTTTTCTTGTATTTTTATTTTGCCCGTTTCAAAAATTCTGTTGCCTCCTTAAAGGCTTGTGTAATAGTAGAGTGCAGATGGGTCACTGCCGGCATTTCTAAGTGCTGGGGTGAATCGAGTTCTGAGGTTCGAGGATGATGTCCATATATGGTATAAAACGGGCTTTGTCCGGTTCCTGAATGTACAGAGTTATTGTATGCGTATTCAGAAATCCATAAAATATCCTTCCAATTACCTTCGGTTTGATGAAGCATACAACGTAGGTATTGTTCAAGAGTCTGGTTGGTCCTCTCCGTCTGACCATCGGTTTGGGGATGATGACTGGTTGATAACCTTACGTCGATTTGCGCCAATTGACAACATTTCTTCCAAAATTGCGAAATGAACTGACTACCTCGGTCAGAAATTAATACGGAAGGAAATCCATGTATTCGAACAATGTTTTCGAGAAATTCCTTGGCCAAAATTGAAGCGGAAGGTAATCCTTTCAAAGGAATAAAGTGGGCCATCCTGGAAAAAAGATCCACAATAACTAGAATGGTGTTGAATCCATTACAAGGCGGTAAATCTGTAATAAAGTCTAAAGACAAAGTGTGCCATTGTGTGGGTGGAATATCTAAAGGTTGTAAAAGACCAGCTTCAGTCTTAGCAATACCTGGGTGCCCTTCCATCAGAGCATCATGGTAATTGGAGATGGCTAGTTCTTGTAGTTCCTTGTGTGGTAGAAATAGACGCCCTTGATAGTAAGGTAAGTCATTGATGACTGAATAATCTTGTCCCTTTTTCACCCAGTCCTGCAGGGCTGCTGAATCGAAAAGTTGGTGGATTTTTAAATAAATATCTTATAAAGTCTGTAAAGTAGTTATGCCTAGAATTCTTTTTTCTGGAATTATAGGCACCGGTTCTGGGTTCGAATATGCTTCTCCCATCCCTATTCGGGATAAGGCATCTGCCTTACATTCTTACAACCTGGTCGATAAGTGATCACAAAATCGAATTCGGCAAGGAATAATGCCCATCGAAGTTGACGCGATGATTGGGCCTTGGCTGTTTTTAAATACTGCAAGTTCCTGTTATCAGTGATTACAGTAATGGTGTGCCTGGCACCGAGAAGATAATGCCACCAAATCTTGAAGGCGGATTTGATGGCTAACAACTCTTTATCGGTAACCGCATAGTTAAACTCGGGGGCCGAGAACTTTCTGGACCAAAAGGCTACTGGATGAAGTTGACCGGTTTCAGGATCCTTTTGGGACAGGACAGCCCCCATGGCTAAACTGGATGCATCGGTTTCAACTATGTATGGGAGCTCGGGCGTGGATGCTTTAAGACAGGTGCCGATGTGAATTTCAATTTCAGCTCTTGGAAGGCCTTTTCAGCCTCTTCGGTCCACAAGAAGCATTTGTTTTTTCGCAAACTTGCTGTGATGGGGTGTACAACATGTGACAAGTCAGGAATAAATCTGCGGTAGAAATGAGCAAATCCAAGCATGCTTTGTTCCCCTTTAACTGAACTGGGTGATGGCCACTTGAGAATTGCGTCCACCTTTCGAGAGTGCATTTGGACTCCTTTTGGATTCAGGATAAATCCAAGGAATTCAACTTTGGTAGCATGAAAAACACATTTTTCCAATTTTGCATATAACTAAGTTTCTCGAGGACTGCACAAACGTGCTTAATATGGTCTGATTCTGAGGAGGAGTACACTAGAATATCGTCTATGTATACGACAACACAGACGTCAATGAGTTCACGAAGGACATCGTTCATAAAATACTGGAAGGCTGCTGGTGCATTGCACAACCCAAAGGGCATCACCTGATATTCGAATAATCCGTACTTGGTGCGAAAGGCAGTCTTCCATTCATCGCCTTTCTTTACACGTACCAGATTATATGCCCCTCAGATCTAATTTAGTGTAGATGCAAGCGTCCTTTACTTGGTCTAGTAATTCGGGGATCAGAGGCAATGGGTATCGGTTCTTCACCGTGATCTGATTTAATGTGCGGTAGTCTATGCACGTTCTGAGGTCACCTTCCTTTTTAGGCACGAAGAACAAAGCTGAGGATGCAGGGGACTTGGATGGACAAATGAAGCCATTAGCAAGGTATTGGTCCAAGTATTGTCGTAGGTGAAGGTTTTCGGGTTCCGTAAGGGCGTAGATCCTACTACATGGAGGTTGTGCACCGGATATGAGGTCGATTTGACAATCGTATGATCTGTGAGGTGCTAAGGTGTTTGCCTGTCTTTTTGAAAAACATCCTGGAATTCTTGATATTCCTGAGGTAACTGCACGACTGGATTAGCCACTGTGGCCAGGCCTTTTTTCAAGGTTTTTTCCGGGTAACAGGTGTGTGCACAATCCTGGAAGGTTATTCTCTTCTCTCGCCAATCAATACAAGGATTATGTGTTTCCAACCAAGGTATTCCCAATATTATTTGGAACTGCGCGGCTTTGATTAAATCAAACACAATAGTCTCTCGATGCCCATCCTGCCCAACAGTGTCATCTCTGCGGTGGAATGAGTTACAGGCCCAGAGGCAATTCCATCGATTGTGGTGATGACATCCAAAGTGGTCTTTTTGCAGAGAGGTAGATTCATCCTAGAAGCCAATTTGTGGTCCATAATAGTTTCATACAGCCCCGCTATCAATGTATGCCCTTACTGCGTGCATACGTGATGGCTGCCTTGGATCAATAAGGACCATTGGTATGATTAGGTGCGAGGTCTCAGTATCCTTCTTCAAGCTCGGCAAGTGGACCTCTACGCTTGTGGGGCGTGGTGGTTTCCCGAATCAGGCTCTGTTTGATTTCTATCAGCAACTCCGACTACTTTCTTGGATGGTTTTATAGGGCAATCCCGTAGAAAATGTCCTGAGGCCCCACAGTACAGACACAATTGCATCTGCCGTCTCCTTTCTCTCTCATTTTGAGTTAAGGGTCCCTTAACCCCCCCCCCCCGATCTGCATCGGTTCTGATGCATCTGTTCCTTTGGGGGTAACATTGGGTTTAACCAATACCCGATTCTCGAACTTAGCTCGATCAGCCTTTCTATTGTGAAGCCGGTGGTCTAACTGGACCACTAAGTCTATATATTCTGTGCAATCCTGAGGTGGGTTCACAACTTGGGCCAAAACATCTTTAAGTTCACCCCGAAGTCCACGATGAAATAATGTAATTCGTTTTACCTCTGGCCATCCGGTTTTCACCACCAACCTATTGAAGGTTGCGATATAGGTTAGTAGATCCTGGTTACCTTGGCGTAAGGATAAAAGTTTGTTATCCAGGGCCTGTCCCTGTGAATGTCTGGCGAATAGTCTTTCCATGCTCAATTGAAAACCCTGAAAATCCCGAAGAAGAGGGTCATCCTGGTTGACTAGTGGAATTGACGAATCCGCTGCGCTGCCACTAAGGTATGATAGTACAAAGGCTACTTTGGCTTGGTCGTTTGGAAAAGCTCAAGGTCTGCATAAAAAGTGCAAGCGGCATTGGTTATTAAACATGGCAAACTTTTTTGGGTCCCCAGCAAAACGTTTGGGTGGAGCTAAAGGAATGCTCCCTGGTAGAACCACTTGCACAGGATTGCTTGATGAAACGGGAGTTGGATTCCCCCCAAGTAGTGGTGTTTGCGCAGCTTGGTTTTGCAGCAATTGTCTAGCAAGATCATCAGTGCGCTCCTTTGACACAATCAGTTCTCTCCTGAGGGCATTAGTTTCTTGGCACGTGGAGTGCACTTCTGCCCTAAGTTCCCCTAACAATAGGGCTAGTTGGTCGGTTTCTGAGGTTTCCATTACGCCCGGGTGGGGATTTGTAGATAGGCTTCGCGTTCTGTTACACTCACCTGGTTCCCACAGGGGCGTCGATCGGACCCGGACAGCTGCGGTCTCCACCAATGTGATGCGTAGTGCCGAGATGACTGTCTGGACTGGCCCGCCTAATCTCGTCTGCTTGATCCGTAGAAGTATTCTCCTGCAAGTGGAGAAAGGGATTTAGCCACCCGTGGATTTTAGTGATGGCCCCCTCCCACTGTTCTCGTTCTCCCTACTTGTCACCTCCGATATCCTCTTTTAGTAACCTCACCTTATGTTTTTAAATGATGAGCTCTCCATCCTGCATGGCATGCAGGGGCTCGTAGATACCAGTTACTTCACTGGTTTGAAGGTACTGGAGGAGTTCCGGAGGAATATTGACTGCGGGGTTTATAAAGTTCAAAGAGTTCAATATGTCCGATGTTCACTCTTGTTCCATTCCCTTGTTGAACTGCAGCTGGTTCAAAAGAATGTTGCCTGGAGGCAGCTGATGGCATTCAGGTAAGAGTCTGTATTACCCAACACTGTCCGGTAAAAGTTGCATGAGTTTAACTTGTTGTTTTCTCTCCCTTTATAGGTGCGGCATATGAAGATGAGGCGTATTAAAGGGTAATGCCTCCGGTGGTAAATCAGGTAAGCCTATGGTGGTAAGAGATTGTATTTGTCGGCTCTCTTGGCTAATCTTGTTGTTTATTTTGTTTTCCCCCAGGTGCTGGAGTTCGACGAAGAAAATGATGGAGGCAGCGCCGAGTCGAAAGATGCTGTGGACTGGTGAGTATAACGCGGCGCTGCTGCTGGCGATGCGACGCATGCTGGAATAATGTCCTTTCCAGGCTCGGAGACGTGCTGGATCCGGAATCAGGTAAGGAATTAAAATAATGTCCGTGATCTAACCTTTTCTTCCTTTTTCCCCTTTTTCTAGGAGCTCCGGATTCAAGGTGGGCGTGGCAGACGACTGGATGCTGACTTGCAGGCACGGTGAGCGTTACGCTGCAGGATGCAAAATAACGCGAAGCGTGTGCTGCTGTTCGGACGTGGTTTAAATAGCCTCCAAAGTAGTTCCAGGAAAGAAGTTCCCCAGAACCACATCCGAGTAAAAAATAGTCCCTGTAAAAAAATAGTCACATCCAGGCCTCACGTTGGCTTGGATTCATTTGCAGCATGGTCTGCATGAGGTAAGTAATGTCTATGAGCCTGGCGCCTATGGCGCCAGGACTGGTTTCTAAGATGAGCCTGGCACCTTATGCGCCAGGACTGAAGCCAAACAGCCCCCAGCTGGGGCTGCTGGGGTTTTAACAAGTATCTGGATGCCTGCTGGAGGCTGATGGACTCGATCCGGATGCCCGGGGGTAGGCATCATGACAGTTATTAAGAAAACACCAGCCCAAAACACTTCTAGAAAACAAAATTGTTTGTTAGTTACCCTTGTTTTCTTGATTTTCTGTGAAACCGTGGTCTTCTCTGTAACAACCTCACCAGCAAGCTGATCCACCACCTCTGATCCATGTGCCTGCTCTTCTAATTCCACACCTTGTGTACATTCCTTGAATAGAATATTCATTAAAACAAAGAAAAGCCAATCGTATTGGAAATTAAAATCTTTCATCGCACATATCGCTTACACACATACCCTTGCAAACAGTGTAAGTCATTTAGTCAAAATATACATTTCGAATTTCACTTGATTGATGGCAAGTGTACTTGATCAGAGATCACCGTGCAAAACATACTGATTGTAATGTTGCCCTCAAACATTTTGCAATGTATTCTGCATTAAGGAGGAAGTGTAACGTTAGAACTGAAATCGGAAAAGTTTGAAACACTGCACATTTATGTGAATGTCACTGTCTAATAGTATCCTATGTAGGATTTACTTTATTTCATTCAAGGGAACTGCAAGTACGCATACCTTATACTCTTGACCAGCTGCAAAGGACAATGTAATTGTAATCGAAGTACCATCATCCCCCTGTAACACAATACCTGTTTTAGTGTGGATAAAAACAGCAAAACGCAACAGAGACACTGGGATGTAGACCATGGTACATATAAAGAGAAACCCAAAAATTACATCTAGTGTAAACAACCGACAGGATACACAAACAATTTAATATTATTTGAAATTCCAAGCATAATACATTCTCCTAATTGAAAAGTGAAATAAAATTACCTGATAGGCGCTTGAATTTGTTGTTGACTCATGAAAGTAAATGGATGCACAATCTTGCTCATTCATTTTCAGTGCATTGTCATGAAGTGGGAAAAGGGAAAATTAGATTTGTATTAGATATTAGATATGTTGTAAAATGAAACTGTCGAGAATATAAACTTCTTCAAATCTGTAGGGCTCACCATTGGTATCCTGGACGTGTCGGTGGTTTCGTCACTTGTGAGGGTCTGTGCTTCTGTCACTATGCTTTCCTAAAAAAAATTACATATCAAGCAACTGATTACGAAAACATTATGCTTCTTTTGAAGTGCACTATGGAATGGTTTCCATGGTCATAATTACTTCATTTGAGGCTCCATAAACCAGGGACAGATGTATAGTAAAATGTGGTAAAGTTAAAATGTAATACAATCTGGTACATATGCAAACTTTAGTAAGACACATTTACACAGAAAGCACCAATCCTTTAATGGAGTTACCTGTTCAGTACCCCACCGGCTACAGCTAGGTTATCATCCGGGGCTCATCTGAGGCATCGTGTGCATCAATAGAGTTGGAATTGCATTTTGAAGCAATTTACAAATAATTCTGGCTGGACCATATTTTGTGTTCTTCGATTGGTCGTACATATCGTCTGTAAAGTGCAGGCTGCAGATGCGGAATCGATTAGCCCTCAAGTCTCCCAAGACAGCCTGGGCATTACTTTCAATCTCGTCCACTGCAAAACCACAATGTCAAACCCATTGGGGGTCATTCCGAGTCCGGCGTTAAGGGAAAAACGAGGCCGGTAAAGGAATAACGACTTCCTTTACCGTTACGGTCTATTCCGACCCGCCACACCGTTATTTACGCCACCGTAAACTACGATTGCGTAAATAGCGGACCAGTGTCGCGCGCCGACACACCATCCCGTAAATAACGGGAAGGCGTAAACCATCTCCGATTCCAAGCAAAGCGAACACGGAAATAACGACCTCCACATGGGCGCAAAGTACCTTACCGCCATGGCGTTAATACCGGCATCGCGGGGAAGGTGTTAACAACCCTGATCAGTTTTTGGAAGAGGAACAGGTGCACCCAATCAGCACAGGTGGAGGCAATAGAGTCTGGCACAGCACAAAAGGAGCACACCCACACACCACACCCCCACCCACACCAAGATGATACCAATTGTAGCAGCATTCCTGGAGCTGGAGGCCCTGCTTGTAAGGCAGCAACTACGACAACAGCAACAACAGCAACCACAGCAACCACCACAGAGGATACACAGGAGGAGAAGGAGGGTGAGACAGGGCCAGCATGCCCTACCAGTGCAGCCACCATTACCACGCCGGCAGCCCCCAATACCCCGCATCAGAGCCACCCCCCTCAACCTCACACCAGAGCAGATCCACACCCTGTACCAGCTTGACTGGGACACCATAACCACCATAGTGGCCCTGATACATACCGACATAGTGAGCCTCATAGAAATCAGCACTGCCATCCCTCCTCTACTAAAGGTAGTGTCTGTGCTCCACTTCCTTGCCACAGGCACCTACCAGCATACAATGGGGCACATACATGGCATTTCACAGCCAATATTTTCCCGGATACTCAACCAAGTGCTGGATGCCCTCCTCAAGCACAGAAGGGACTACATATGCCTCCCCCGGACTCCACAGGAGATATATGACACCAAAGCTGCCTTACATGCACTTGCAGGCATGCCAAATTGCATTGGTGCCCTCGACTGCACCCACGTAGAATTGGTGGTTCCCCATGCCATGGAGGTGCCGTATCGCAACCGCAAGCAATACCACTCCATCAACGTCCAGATGGTGTGCAATGCCACTTAAGCCATCACACAATGCAATGCTCGGTACCCCGGATCAACTCATGACTCCTTGGTCCTGCGGAACTCAACACTACCACGCTACATGGGCCGATATGCCGGACAACGTACCTGGCTGCTTGGTGAGTAACCATAATGGTCCATGGCAGTGCATTGGGTCTCTGAGTAGGTTGCCAGCATACCCCGTTGCGAAAGGGGGTGGGGGAGATGCATACTCCACCCGGGAGGGAAAGGGGGGGGGGGTGCATACTCCACCCAGGAGGGAAAGGGGGGGGGGATGCATACTCCACCCTGGAGGGAAAGGGGGGGGGATGCATACTCCACCCGGGAGGGAATGACAACGCTATTGTACGTTGTGCACCTCACAGAACACTGTGCCCCATGACAAGTGGCACGCCACATTACCACCTAACCACACAGTAGTGAATACGAGCCAACACCTAATGGTACCTGACAAACAGTTACCCTGGCCTAAGACCACGACACATGCACCACACATTGGTGGACCTTACACACCGTAAGGCCATCGTGCACCATGCAGTGCAAAGGCACCATGTCGCTGACTCCTGCATCTCAACACAAAGGACAGTCATCCATGGGAGTGCATAGAGGTTAGTCTGACAGGGATCCTACTGCGTGTGACTGGTTTGGCACCTCCATAGGATAGCTGCCAATCACCATGATAGGGATCAGTGCTGAATGAAGGCTATGCTACCAACTACTACCAACACACCCTTACAGCAGGTCTCATGCAAGTCATCAATTAATGCAGTCCAACACTGCTGCATGCATAAATGATGCACATGCAACAAGACATGAGGGCGCACCATGACCCATCAGGGAGAAGCTACCCCATCCATCATTCCATTGGCCAGCACACATGGCCGGACCAGTGATGGGTTGATTGCATCCAGGGACATGTGTGCATGGCCAGTCATCACCCACTGCAATGTAAGACTAGCACAGTTCTCCACCATGAATGTACCAACACTTACCTTCATTCCACTCTCATGCAGGTGATGCTGGCTACCCTTTGAAACCGTGGCTCATGACCCCGGTCCGCAACCCCCAAAACAGGCACGAGGAGGACTATAATAGATCTCATACCCGTACACGGGTGGTCATAGAGCAGGCCTTCGGCCGTCTGAAGGCACGATTCCGTTGCCTCAGCCGGTCAGGTGGGGCCCTCATCTACAGCCACGAGAAGGTGTCCAAGATCACCATGGCATGTGTAATGCTGCACAACATGTGCATCCGTCGGAACGTGCCACTGCCCCCTGACGTGGGACTGCTACCACCAGATGAGGAGGAGGAGGAGGAGGTGGAGGAAGGAATGGCAGAACAGCAACATGGTGCTGATGCACGGGAGGGACGTACCGTGCGACACGCATTGATCGAGCAATATTTCTGAATCACAAGTCAGCTAAGGGGGTGAGGATGACAGGGCATTGGGCACTGGGTGTGGGGATACATGTACTACATGCACTGTGAGACATTAAAAGACACATGCACAATAATGAATGTCCACTCTGTATTGTAGGATAGACCAAACTGTGTATTGCATGATGATGTCCAAACGTGTACAACAGATCCTTCACCCTCAACCCCCTCCCCCTTCCCCCCAACTCCCACACACACCCTCAACCCCCTCCCCCTCCCCCCCAACTCCCACACACACCCTCAACCCCCTCCCCTTCCCCCCCAACTCCCACACACACCCTCAACCCCCTCCCCCTCCCCCCCAACTCCCACACACACCCTCAACCCCCTTCCCCTCCCCCCACAAAAACCCCACAATGTTCCCATCAGTGCAGCATTGGCCACATGTGTGTGGCTGCACGGTCAATGGGCACTGCCAGAGCCTGGGGCATCCCTTCCATTCCGGCGCATCGTGCGCAGTGACCTACGGACCGGGCTGGTCTGCGTGGAGGAGCTCTGGGAGGGTGGCTCCTCCTGCTGGGGCTGTGGTCTGGGGGGTGCTGCCTCCAGGGCATCAGCAATCCTGCCAAGCATCTCACAGATGCGGTTTGTGCTGGTACTGATGACCTCGCCCAGGGCCTGAAGGTCATTATGTAGCACCGACCCTGATTCCCGGTTGTCCCGGAGGAACTCCTCTATCATGCCCGTGAGGTGCTGGCAGCGCACTGTTTCTGCAGCCGATGTGGGCGATGTGGTTGGCAGGCTCCGTGTTGTCGTGCCTGCAGGACTTACAGGACTTCCTGCAGGGGAAGTGGGCACATGACAGACAGGTGTATCCGCTTCGCATGTGAGCCCTGGGCCGTCACTCGACCCAGGGTCGATATGGGCAACCAGGCTGTACGAGGGAGTGTCTGGGCTCTGTACATAGACATTGGGCTCCTCCACGTTGTCTGGTGTTTGGTGATGTGCTGCCTGGCACATCGAGGATGCACATGGCAGCATTCTCCCCTGACGCACACGATTCCTCATGGTGCAACGTGGGGCATGTGTCCCGCAGAACTGCAGGCATGTCCAGGGCCGCGGATGTGGGTTGTGTACCCTCCATGGGGGTTGCTGGGGCAGGTGGTGTGGCATGTGCCTTCTTCCTGCTTGCAGGTGTGTGCTGTCCCCTGCCTGTGCCCCGGGAGGTACTTGTCCGGGGGCCTTCCTGGTCCTCACTTTCATGACCGGTGCCTGTGGGGGGCAAGAGAGAGACAGCATGAGCAATGATCTGGGGGTCAGTATTACTTCCAGACAATGGTATTATGATGGGATAGCAGCGTTTTGGTGACATTTGGGTGCTGAGTGGGACTGTGAGCTTTGCTTGGATGGGAAAAGCATACTGTCGGCAGGGTCACTCATGTTGGCGGAGTACTGTGGTGACTAACATTGACCAGCTTTTTGTGTGGCATGCCCAATATGGGTGTCAGCCTTGCACCTGACATCATCCTGGGTCCCAGTTGTAACGGCATCATTGGGGGGTGGGAAGGGGGGGGTTTACCCATACATGATGTGACTGCTTGACCTGCCCTTGGCGATGACTTGCATTAGGGATGCATGTACTGTTTACACTCATGGCACTCACCTGCGTCAGCTGATGAAGGGTCACCGCAATCCATATCGCCAACGCCTTCGATGGCTTCTGTGCCCATCATCTCTGCACATGTTTCCTTCCAGGGCATCATTTTTATGGGTGAGCCTGGGCCTCCTCCTGTCTCTAGGGCCAGATTGCGGTTTGCTGAGAGGATGGCCCGCACCCTCAGACGGAGGTCATCCCAGCGTTAGCGGCAATGCGCCGTGCTGCGGTGGGTGTTTCCAACAGCGCTCACCCTCTGCGAGACCAGCTCCCATATCTCCTTCTTCCTGAGGATGGTGGGCCTGCGCATGTCGCTGCTGAATACAATCTCTGCATGTTCATGCAGAGTATCGACAAGTACCTGGAGCTCATCCTGGGAGAATTTCTCCTTCCTGATGCGCGCTGCACCCTTTTTTAATGCTTTTGGCATGATGCTGGTCTCTGGAGTCTATTTTGCCTATCACAATATGCCCACGAGTCCTGTATGGGGAGGATTGCAATGGATTGTGATTTTAAAGATGGCCGCCATGATGCTTCCCGTTCCTGTTCGATGACGTAATTTCCGTTTGCGGTTTTTACCGGTGCCCGTAATTTACGGTCATCGTTAATTACGGGCACCGCTATTTACGCACTAGGTGGAGGGCGATGGTGTTAGTTACGTCTCGGTTGTTGTCGGTAAGGGGTTTCACGCGCCCTTTACCGGTATGGCGCTAGGGGGTTTACCGGCATGGCGGAAAGTACGTACCCGCGAGGTCGGAATATGGTGCTATTTACGCCCTGCTACCAACGCGTATACGATATTTCCGCCATGCCGGTAAAGTCAGTGATTTAACGCGAACCTCGGAATGAGGCCCATTTTCTTATTAAATCAATATCCTTCGGGAATGTATGCAGGATTGTGCCCTGTCTTTTGACATGGCTCCTAGAACAGCAACCCAAAGCCATACAAGCAGGCATTCTTGAAAAATCGATAAGATCTGTATTAAAAAAGTATACATAATTACAAAAATATTGTACTGAATGCGTGAGATTGATGGAATTATATCACAGTTTTCTATGCAATGTTTGTTTTGGTCAAAGAAGCAAAACCTGTGTAGTGTAGTCGAATACTACATACATACAGAATTGACATACATACAGAATTATAGTGAAGTTAATAGGTGACCTGCCCTTAACTTGACTAACAAACAATTAAATTCATCAAGCAGGGGAGTTAGTAGTAGTAGGACAGGTAGCACGATCAAGAGTTGACTTCCAGTGCTAACAGATGTTCACAGGTAGCACAATCAAGGGTTGACTTCCAGTGCTCAGAGATGTTCTCCGGATAAATATCAAGGGGTTTATAAAGGATTAGAAAAGTGGGTGTGTATGTGAATGTGTGACATGTTTCTGGGGGAGCCTAGAGACACTGGGTCTGGGGAGGCCATGTGAACAATGGCCCCTGTGCGAAACATACCTTTGAAGTGTACATGGTGTTCAACATCTCAGCCATTCCCATCTGTGTCAGCCTCCTTGGCAGAGCACATCCACAGGTGCGAACTGCCGTTGATAGTGGAGGGGAGATGGATGGGCAAGAGGCATGCAGACAAGGCCCGGAACACTGCTGAAGGGAGAGACAAACCTATGTGGATTGCAGGGGCGCGATCTGCTTCAGAGTAGCCTGGAGACACTGGGTCTAGGTAGCCCATGTGAAAAATGGCCCCTGTGCGGAAGATACCTTTGAAGTGTACATGGTGTTTGGCACATTTGCCATTCCCACCCAGCCAGCCCCCTTGGGAGCACAGGGCCACAGGTGAAAACTGCCATTGATAGTGGAGGGGGGAGGGATGGGTAAGAGGCGTGCAAAAGAGGCCCAGAAAACAGCTGAAGGGAGAGACACACTTATGTGGATTGCAGGGGCGCGATCTGCTTCAGGGGAGCCTTGAGACACTGGGTCTGGGGAGCCCATGTGAACAATGGCCCCTGTGTGGAAGATACCTTTGAAGTGTACCTGGTGTTCAACACCTCGGCCGTTCCCATCCCTGCCAGACCCCTTGGCAGCGCACATCCACAGGTGCGAACTGCCGTTGATAGTGGAGGGGGGATGGATGGGCAAGAGGCATGCAGACAAGGCCCGGAACACTGCTGAAGGGAGAGACAAACTTATGTGGATTGCCGGGGCGCGATCTGCTTCAGGGTAGCCTGGAGACACTGGGTCTAGGTAGGCCATGTGAACAATCTCCCCTGTGTGGAAGATACCATTGAAGTGTACATGGTGTTTGGCACCTTGGCCATTCCCACCCTGCCAGCCCCCTTGGGAGCACAGGGCCACAGGTGCGAGCTGCCATTGATAGTAGAGGGGGGATGGATGGGTAAGAGGTGTGCAAAAGAGGCCTGGAAAACAGCTCAAGGGAGAGACACACTTATGTGGATTGCAGGGGCGCAATCTGCTTCAGGGGAGCCTGGAGACACTGGGTCTGTGGAGGCCATGTGAACAATGGCGCCTGTGCTGAAGATACCTTTGAAGTGTACATGGTGTTTGGCACATTTGCCATCCCCACCCAGCCAGCCCCCTTGGGAGCACAGGGCCACAGGTGCAAACTGCCATTGATAGTGGAGGGGGGAGGGATGGGTAAGAGGCGTGCAAAAGAGGCCCAGAAAACAGCTGAAGGGAGAGACACACTTATGTGGATTGCAGGGGCGCGATCTGCTTCAGGGGAGCCTTGAGACACTAGGTCTGGGAGCCCATGTGAACAATGCCCCCTGTGTGGAAGATACCTTTGAAGTGTACCTGGTGTTCAACACCTCGGCCGTTCCCATCCCTGCCAGACCCCTTGGCAGCGCACATCCACAGGTGCGAACTGCCGTTGATAGTGGAGGGGGGATGGATGGGCAAGAGGCATGCAGACAAGGCCCGGAACACTGCTGAAGGGAGAGACAAACGTATGTGGATTGCCGGGGCACGATCTGCTTCAGAGGACACTGGGTTTGGCACCTGGGCCGTTTAAAATGGAGGGGGGATGGATTGTTGCAGAGGAGGTGAGCGTAAAAGGGCACCAACCATTGTTGCATGTCACTCATAGAAAGTGAGCGTGTCCCTGATTCACTGAAAAATTGAGACAACTGTTCATAAAAGATCATTTGTATTTTATTGTGTTGCTGATGTTGATGGCACAAATGTGGTACACATTGTATACTTTGGGTTGCAGTACAGTGTGGGAAAATCCCCTGTACTGTCCGCTGTCACTGGGGAATTTGACGCAAATGGCTCCAACGACAAAAGCGGGTATTACGCATCGAACGCTGTATCCAAGCCTCCCATGAAGCCACAATGTAAAGGAACGATAGGCCACCAGCTGGTACCAACTATGGAAGAGAAACATTCATAATGTATTTAAATGAACCTGATAAGTGTACACATCTTAGTTGAAAATGTATCCTGTATCCTATGGTATAGTTGCCCGTACAAATGTTACTTCATGGATCAATTAACCTGGGCTTTAAACAGTAGACACATTACAAATGTGAACACCCATGCAATCCATAACGTTTGGGGCACAGAGAAATATTGTTTCTTAGTTAAAATTGAAAGACACATAAAATGACCACTATGATGTCCCCAAAGCACAAGAGATGTTTTGAATTGCCACACTACATTCATTTGGCAGTGATAGATGAAAGTTACGACAATATAGGAGACAAATAAAAAATGTTAGTGGCCTCAGTGGTTGAAGTGACATCAAATCTAGAGTATACTTACTCGTTACTTGGATTGCGAAGGCGAACTGTTGCGCGAAGTTCGTGCATAAGCGCCATCATGATCGTCAACACGGACCTTGTGAGGCAGGCTGCCCTGAAGTCATGCAGCTCAGGAACGGATAGAGGCACTGTCTCTTCTTCCGATATGTAGGCCAAGCATCCAGAGTTTTCTCTGCAGCAGCAGTTCCATGCCACTAGGCTCTGGCTCAGGTTCCAGTGATTCGTTTTACCAACTGTCGTCCGATGCCCCATCGCTTCTGCATCTTTCTCTATCAACTAATTCTGCCTCAGAATACTCCAGCTCGTACTGGTAGGGATGTATTGTTGCAATTATACGACAAAATTAAAATCGATAGTAATGCTAGTACAAGTATCTGTTTGCACAGGCTCCAAGCAACGAAGATAGCTGAACAGAGCCGAAACGAGTCACAGTCTATACAACAAAAAGAGTGAAACGATTGAAAGAGCAACTCTGATGTTGTCTGATGAGAAGCGGTCTGTTTATACTTATTGAGGAAAGAGGAGTCCTGCCATTTCCATGGAGACATGTCATTAGCTGGGGCACAGAGAACATTGACAAAAGACGTGCCTTCGCGTTGCGAAATGGCACGTATGCGTCTAGTGATGTCAGCCTCAGGGGCGGTTGATATGATTAAGTGCCGCGAGCGCAGTCGAACTTAGGGCGATGCGGCAACGGATTATTGTATTGTATTGTATTGTACTTATTTATATATGGTGCACCGAGCCCTCAGGCAACTGGGCACATTTCCTGGAACATAGGAGAAACAGTATTTACAGTTACAGGCATATTCATATACAAGGTTTATACACTTTACAGGTAGTATAAATACACAGGACATATAGACACCATTATTAAGGCACAAGATTAGCACAAGAGGGGCGCGCCCTGCTCGTTGATTTTGCATGTGTTAAAGTGAGGAAAACTAAAGTAAGGTGCATAGGAAATGTTTTTACGATCAATCACAGTTTGCATAAAACCACATGCCCGAACGCTCAGGACAATAAAATGTTTGACCACACAATTCCTTCAACTATTGATTAAAAGTCAAATTGAACCAAACAGAACTGTGCTGGAAATGTTGTTGTCCAGTTGAAACAAACCGACCTGTGTTGGAGCTTTTGTTGTCTAGTTCAACCAAACAGACCTATGTTGTAATTTTTGTTGTGAAGTTGAAACAAACCAAACTGAATTGGGACTTCGTTACAAGACAAGATTTCCTTATTTTCTTTGCAACTGTTGAACAAAATCATGCTTTTATCTGGGGAAGTGGAATTCACCCAGATTATAAGGAGAGATGAATATCTGATTGTGAATGTAACTGTTATGTTTTGATTTTCCATGTTTTACCTTATTGAGTTATTATATGTACAAGTGTGAAGGACAGAGGCCTTATGTTAGAGTTTTTCCTTTAGTTTATTTTAGGCAGGGAAATCCTCGACAGGGTTGGGATAGTGAGGCATTTATCCAACCCTTTGATTTAATAAAATAACATGTTTTTAAAAATCTTTACAAAGTTGTCCACCTCACATTTCTGACCCCTGACAGAATATTGAAGTGAAACTGATACATTTTAAAGGTTACAGTGTGCATATCTGACTCCCGCAGTGTTGGAGAGATTCCACCCCAGATACGGTGGGAAGCAAGCATCGTTCAAGCAAGCGTGGTGGGATTGGACAAGAGTTTAGGGAAACAGTTGTTGGTGTCTTGTCACACTTTTCTAGTTGGTCACTGACGGCTTCCATTAAATTATGTCTGCTAGGACTAACCTCAACTGAGACAAGTGATCTGAGAACTACATTTCTATTACTGGGGTTTGTCTTGGCAAAACATCAAATAGCTCAACAGTGGAAGCGCTCTTCATCATTCTTAGTGGCCACTTTTACTAGCAGTATGATCAGGTGGGTCATTGTGGAATGAGATATAAGCTTGATGATGGGATGATACACTCTATATGGTATGTTTTTCTGGATGCAACATTGAACTCCGCTGATCTCATTCCCCGTAGGCAATATCAGATTGTGCAAGATGGATGCAGTATAACAAATGAAATAGCCAATTGGGGAATTGAATAGTTTGCGGACATGGTTGATAGTAGTGGGGGAGGAGGTACACTGTGGGGTTATAACTCAGAACGGTTTAAATATGTAAAGTATGGTAGCCGCACACAATGGGCCTCATTCCGAGATTGGAGGTAGTCATGGTGCTATTCGGTTCCTCAACGGCTCCCGCTAAGGGTGGCTGGAACCCGCTAAGGAACCTCGTAATAGGGCGATAGGGGGTTAACAGCACCGTCATCCTTACCGGTGCCGTTAACCCCCTACCGTCGGAATGACCCCCATTGTCAGTATCATGAAAGCAACAAAGACAGAGACACTGTTAAACGGCGCCAACCTAGTTTGCTCACCAAACATCTTGACCCCATGTATGGCCAGGGAACAAAAGCAACTGTTCAAAACCATTTTAGTGGCAAATAGGGAGTCTGCTGCCTTACGCATTGTTGCAAACAGAAGGCATATTGTGTATGCAACAACAGATGCTATTCAGCCATATCTACTCCATAGTGATAATCCTGTAGACCGCTGGGCTTTGACTCGAGCACGGTTTGATTGCTTATGGTTAGGGGCACGATCTAAAAGCTAGACAGATAGTGTGCAACCTACAGCTTGCCCCTTTTGTCAGTGGCCGGCAGAGGATCTCCTACACTTTGTATTGTTCTGCCTACATTATAAAGACTTAAGACGGAGAACACTTTTGCCACTACTCAGATCGGCCGGCATGTTTCAGGATAAGCCTGCCTTATGTTATTTGCTGTCAGCAGCTACGATTCCAGTGGCCTGGGGTATGGTGGATTATTTGAGATGGGCCTGGTATCAGAGATCCAAAACCGTGGCACCGAATTTGATTGAGCTCTGAAATTGTAATCGTAATGAATTGTTTGGCTGCTCTCAGTGAATATTACCTGATTTACACACATGCACATTTTAAACTTGTATGTATTTTTTGTAAATTTATACTCTAGATATTTTTTAATACGTTGAATTGACTTTTGTAATGTATGCTTTTTTTTATTCTGTTAATGGTTTATGGATAATTTGTGTCTGAATAAACTTTTATGATGATGAAACTATTAATAACATAGCATGCAAAACATAAGTATAACACGAAACAAAAGGTGTTCCAACACAACAAAAACAGGGCATCCTGGATTCCTTGGGTCAGTAATTGGTGGGGGGGGGCAGTTCACATACATGATATATCCATAACCTCTGGGCCTTCTAAATAAATGAACCAATTCGAGTGAGTGGGGAGGGGGATCCTCAAAAGGAGTCACAATTGCATACAAGTCCAGTTAGGTACATAGCAAGCAAAATATAACATAACATCTTAATGTTCACAGGGGCATGTCATCTGACGGGTGGAACAACGTCAGGAAATGAGCATTCCATACCTCTACATTGTCTGTGCACTCACTCATTCCAGCTCTCAAAGCTCTGAATCGTGCCGTGGTTTCTGTTGCACTCCATTTTACAAGGTCTTTATACCAAAGAGAATACTGAGGCCCCCCTTTCTGCTTTCAGGCCATTGTTATGCCTATGTCAGATCCATCAGTTTAACCACATGCCTGGATTTCTCTGGTGTAGGGTATGCTCCCAGCAAGCACTCCGCCGGGTCCCAGCAATAGAGTGTGATCCCAGCCCTAACACATGTTGACTTTATCTATTGCCAGAAAGCCTGCACCTTCATACAGTGCCAGAAAATATGGAAAATATCAGCATTTTCCATAATACACCAAGGGCAGGCAGATGGTACAGTTGGGTTAAATCTAGCCACTCAACTGGGTGTTTTCTATGTTCTGTGGAGTACGTTCATTTGTTAAAGGCAGAAACCTCATATTTCTGGAAACTTTTCTTAACAAAATTCAATGCTGCATCCCATTGGGTGTCACTCAACTCCAGCCCCAAATCTACGTCCCATAAAATTTCAATCTCATGTTTTCCGCACATTAACTGAACCCAGTAAGCATCTATGCACCCGAGACACTGGGCGCCAGCCATGTTCAAGTGTATGCATTAGCGTTACCAATACATTAGGTTCTGGTTCTTCCAGCCAGCTCGCCCATTTCCTCCTTGCCAATGCCACGATCTTCTGGTACCGTAAGAACTGACCACTCGGGAGACCCTCAGTCTGCACCAACTCATCTGGGTCACTAAACCTTCCATCTTTGTACTTGGCCCCCATGTCGTGAGCCCCAGATTTTCCCAACTCCTGGCCACCTTACATGTGATCAAATATTGAAAGAACATTTGCCCAAAGAGCTTGCTCCATACTGGCAAGAGGTTGAGATCCTTTGAGGACACTTATCAGGGGAAGTGTCGTGCTCGATATCTTCATCGACAGGCACTGCAGCTGCGGGGTCCCCGTCTGAAGGGAACCAGTTGTCTTCGCTCTCTCCATCGACGGGTAGCCTGCCATTGAGCGGCCAGGTCCCATCTGCAAGGAAATTGTTGACACCAGCTGGGGAGCATAAGACTTCATCATTGCGGACCTTGTCGAGGGATCCGTCAGCAGCTTCATCATCGACTGTTAGGTAAGAATAAGGTAGTCACACTACAGAAGAGGCTACACAACACTTATCTGCTTGGTATTAGGTAACCCACCTTTTGGTATAGGTCTGTACTACACAAGTTGGTGGTATGACTGAGCAGCCAGGCCTATCTCAAGAGGGGTAAATGTGAGCTGTAGAGCTGTACAAATGAAATCCGTAAATACAAGTAGCCAAGTAACACTTACACCCAAGGTTTCAGTTATAAATAGTTATTTAATTAACAACAATGTTCAAGTAAGCGTTCTTTAAAAAGGCAAATTATGTAGCAATGTAAATACATTTTAAAATTACTTTTCAGAATCAGAACTAGTCACGTGTCACACAACGGCTTATGACTTGACTTCGAGAGGGTCCTTTCCTCAGTAATTCACAGAGACCTATGGGCTCAAGGGAATCATTCATACTTCCTTGATTCTCTGGCTGCGAGAGAAACTGTCTCATTGTTCCTTGTTCGCTCATTCGTGGTGTGCGTAGCGCGTTGCTACCACACATATGTGAAGCCCCCTGGACTTTATATTTCTGATTTAGCCACGCAAACTCTGAACGTTCTTTCATGGCTGACAACTGGCTTCGGTAAGCTAATGAGTACTAAACGTGTGTGTTGGAACTGGACCGTGTTTCTGTGCCAAGTCATATTTATCACGCCTAAACAGTGGGACGCAAGATGTGAATAGGGATACCTATTACAGGAATGCAACAGAGCGGATCGCTTGAAAGGGTTTGGTAGCTTTAACATATTGCTACTGTAAAGCTGATGACTTCTGCCCCTGTTCCTCCTAGCTCTTCCTCATGGCGCCAGCTGAACTGCAGCGAGGCAGCATTAAAATATCTGAATTTCCGTATTGCATTTTTGTCATGACTGCTTCACTGTGTGCTTCTAAGATTGAAATTGAATATTATGTGCTGTCGCTATATTTGAATGTCAAAGACGGATGCATGTTTAACTAGCTGAGAGGCATAGTGTTGTGCTTTATCTATATTTATACCTTATGTCCATTTAAGAATGCGATCTTTGACTCTGTGCCATATTGTTACTTTTCAAGACATAATACTAGACTTAGGGGGGTCATAACGAGTTTGGTGGTAGCCCTTAAATGCGGCAGTAACGCTATAACTGCTGCATTTACGGGTCCACCAAATCTCAAGATTGGCTGCATTTACTACCAGCTCCAAGCTGGGGGTAAACGTGCCTGGAAAATTCCCATTTTCTGGCGCAATTAGTGCTGCGCTATTAGTGTGCGCTAATTGCGCAGAATATTGCACATTGGGGAATTACAACTGCCAAACCCTTGATCCAGCGCTAATAGCGCCGGACAGGCTGGTGGTAACGCTATTAGGGCAGGCGGTATCCCGGTGGGAATGCCGCTGGGATTCTGCCCAACTCGTGAAGAATCTATTTAAAGTTACAAATGTTTGACTAGATAAGTATGTGTGTCTGAGTGCCTGAACAGAAAGATTACATGTATGTATGTGTGTATGTAGAAGATAGGTATTTTCACATATATGAATTGAATATAGTTAGACAATTGTATACATAGGTGAGTGTATGTTTGATAAATAGGTCGATCTTGGTGTATATGGGTATATGTGCTAGATTGAGACACTTCTCATTTGGATTGGTTTGTTTATATATTATTTGTATATTATAACCCTGAACTCATTAGTTGAGATACCTCTGGTGATGCAAGTTTATATGCAATTACTGTGGTTTGTTGTATTAAGATGTGCGAGAAAAAGGGTTGTGGGAATCTTGTGAAGTTGGTGCTGCATATCAATTTGATAAGTAGTCTTAGACACTTGGAGAATGCTTTGTCACAATCAATAAGGAGCACTCTTGTTCTAAGTTTGTGTCATTGGGTTTTTATTATTGTTCGAGGTGCCGACACCTGTTTAGATCCCACAAGGGTCTTTATTGAGGCAGGTTTTGTGTTTCCTAGTGGCCAGATTGGTAAGGTTAGTGGCCTGTAGTAATTTTATTTCTGATGCTTGTGTAATCTGCTTAGATCACATGCTATGCATAGGCTAACATCTACTGGAAGCTGCAGAGTATTACAGTTGTTTTTCGAAACTCTAAAATGGACGTCGAAAAGGGGCGTGCCAGTAATACTATCCCTATTTGACGTCCCCTGTACCCATGATCCCTCATGCGTGTAAGTCCCTCAGATTGTTTTTTTCCACCATCGTGAGCGGTTGCATATTTGCGCAGTGCATTTTGGCTTACGTTATTGACCTTTATAATTTAAGTTAGCCGTGTGTCGACACAGTGAAGACTCCAGAAAGACTACAAAGCTGACCGTCGGACAAAGATTTCGAAGGCGCCACCCGGCCTTTGAAGGCCCTTTCAGCCTTAGCCTTACAGTAGGGAGAGTGGAGGGTGGTCACAAACATGTATATTCCCACCATTTCCCATTGTCGCCCAGCTCTCTGCCAACAAAATGGAGCGTACTCCCTTTAAATTCTGGCCATCCTAAAATAAGAAATATACATGGGTCGACAAACACAGGGTGTGTAAACTTTGTTTGCACAGAGTCCACAACGAGGCTCATTGCCGGGCCTGTAAACTGCTCCAACCCAAGACCCTCAAGGACAGCCGGACAAAGCGTTGGGCCCATCACGCCATGCAAGCAGAGGCTGCCATGGACGTTGAAAGGGCGTCCAGCGAAGGCGGCAACGCCATCCCTTCGGACAGCAAGGGTGACAGGGAACCTTGCCATTCCCCAGAGCCAGCCCCGACCCTAACAGACAGGCCGGCGGTCCTGTTACGGGGAAGACACCCGGCGGCAAGGGCACAACACTCCCCCGCACTAAACACACTCCCCACGGCGGTGTGAGCGAAGTCGCATGCCGAGAGTCGACGACGAACGGCAGATCCTATGATCAGAAGTCCTCTGAGTGCCCCGTCCGGCCGTCTCACGACAAGCCCACTTAAGACAAAAGACGTCGGACTCAAAACACCCCTGCGCGGCGTCGCGGCATCGAAAATCGCAGTGCAAGCCATCCCCGCAGTCGAGACTCAACCTACACCTGGGGACAAAGCCAGGGAGTCGAGATAGGCCCATTCTGCTGATGAACAGACCCCCAAGGCCCCTACCTCGACCCCTATCTTCCAAAAAGTTTCCTCTAAGAGCAAGGATCATAGAGAAAAACACAAGTCCAGCTCCTCTAAGCATAGGGACTCAGGGGATAGGAGAGACAGAACTAGAGAGCAGTCATCCACCCCAGAACCTGTAGTTATTCCGGCCCAGGACACCTATGAGGAGCCTGATCAAGTAGAGCAGCCTGATCCTATCTGTGTAGATGAGGAAGTGCTATTTGAGGAAGAGCTATATCCCACCACAACCCCTACTTCTACCCCTGCCTTCCCAGGGGCTATCCCCAGCTCCTCCTCATGGTCCACAAAGGATATTGATAGAGTCATGACTCGTATGACTTGTTTGGCACATTTTTTCGATGAACACCCACATGTTCTCACAAATCTTGCCAACACGCCTCCCACTAACCAGGCGTCTGGCTCAAACACAAGAGACACAGCCTCTCAGTCCCAAATACCAGCGCAACCGGCTAAGAAAATATCTTTTCCCCCAGTGCAACTGTCTGTGGAGCCAGTCCCCAAAACTCCCCGCCTCTCCTCGGGCATGTACGACCTGGATGCAGGGGGTGATGTATACATGGATGAGGATGACCCTTATTATGACGACGTCAATGAGTACGACGCTGGGGGGGGGGGCGATCAGGATCAAGATGACACTGAGTTAGTAGTTTTTGCAATAGACTCTCCGGTCCCGCAAGACCCTCCTTTACCCGACTCCCCTTTGGACAACCAACCCCTGTTCAATGATATACTCCTAAGGCTGCATAGCATTTCGGGATCGAAACGCAAGAGATCCAACAGGAAAAAGATTTTGCAGAAAATATCTTGGGCGACAAGAAACCTGCAGCCCAATTTATTCCCCTGCTTAAGTCAGTCCAAAGAAGGATTCAGCCTTCCTTAGAAAGGACTAATGAAACCAGGGCGGTAAACCCTAGAATTGAGAAGCTCTTCCGCTCAGCGCCTTCCTACCCTTTATATATGAGGGGACAACTTCGGCTAGATGCTTTGGAAGTCACGACTACCAGGAAGAGAGCTGCTACCCGCTTGGCATCCTCCGAAGCTCCTCCGGACAAGGAGAGCAAAAAACTGTATGCCATGGGTAGAAAGATAGCATCATCAGCGGCATACCAAGCGTGGATAGCAAATAATTCCACCTTACTATCCAGCTACGACTGCACCAAATGGGATGAGGTGTCGGCCCTGGCAGAGTCAGCACCAGAGCCACTTAAATCCAAACTCTCCCTTCTGGCTGCCGAAGGCAGAGTTACAGCAATCCAAACTCTCCCTTCTGGCTGCAGAAGGCAGAGTTACATCTGGCATTCTTCTGAAGAACAACTTTGACGCAGCAGATTACGCTGGTTGCGTTGTCGCGGAAGCTACAATTTTAAAACACCTCGCCTGATTTAGACAGTCAGGGTTTAAATTGGAAACTCAAGCTACCTTACTCAGCATGCCTGTTGAGCAGAATGTGTTGTTTGGTAAAGCAGTTGCGGACGCTCTAAAGTCCGCCAAGGAAGAATATGAGACACTAAAAAGCCTTGGCCAACTGACAAACAAACAACTAGGCCAAAGAGGTGGCAATCATTTTTGTTGCTTTCGGGGTCAAAATACACAAAGAGGCACCGGATATAATCAGAGCCAAGGTTCCTCATGGAACCCCAACCAACAGGCTACCCAAGGTTACCCCAGAGGTCAGTGCAGGGGTCACAGAAAAAGGAGAGGTTCCCCCACCAGAGGTGGAGGGACACCCTCCAAGCAATGACGCCCTGCTACAGGTCCCCTCCCATGCCTCCCCAGTCGGGGGACGAATATCTTTTTCCACCTACGCATGGGAAGGTATAACATCGGACAAGTGGGTGCTGTCGACGGTGACAGGAGTTTACTGTATAGAACTTCAGGGAAGACCATCAAACCTCCCACCGCGCCAGAAAAAAACATCACACGAAGAACAACTCATCCTGCTGGAGGAAATCAAGGCTCTACTCCTCAAGGACGCCGTCGAAGTTGTGCCGTACAGCAAGGTAAACAAGGGTATTTATTCAACATACTTCCTTGTTCCAAAGAAAGATCTGACCATGCGCCCGGTACTAGACCTGCGCCCTGCAAACAAGTTTGTCAAGCCACAAAAATTTCGCATGCCAACGCTACAAGAAGTAATCCCTCTGTTAAAACAGGGGGGATTACATGGCAACATTGGACATGAAAGATGCTTACTTTCATATTTCAATGTTCCCAGCGCACAGAAGATTCTTGCGGTTCAAAGTAGCAGACCAGCCCTACCAATTCAAGGTGCTGCCCTTTGGGATAGCCTTGGCTCCAAGGGTGTTCACCAAGGTACTGGCAGTGGTGGCAGCGCACCTACGCAGGTAGTCAATCCCAGTGTACCCTTACCTGGACAACTGGCTGATCACGAAAGAAACGTACAATCTTTGCAAGCTAAACACGCAAAGAACTATAGACCTTCTCTTCTAATTGGGCTTCTCAATAAATGAGAAAAAGTCAAGTCTGGTACCAAACACATCGAAACAGTTCCTAGGAGCTGTATTAGATATAAAAAACAGGCTTATCCTTCCTATCCATGGAAAGAGTACAAAACATGCTTCGGCAAATACCCCAGTATCAAGCTGGCCCCGGATAAGCGTATGCAAAGCAAAGCTTCTGCTAGGTATGATGGCATTGTGCATTTACCTGGTGCCCGCGCGCGCCTGCGCATGCGACCAATGCAGGAGTGGTTGGCGAAACAATGGTCTCAGGAAAGTGGTCAGTGGGACGATCTAGTGGTTGTTTCGCCAACACAGGTTCAGAATTTACACTGGTGGTCAAGGGAGAATCTGCTCAAGGGGAAACCTTTCCACGAACCGAAGCGCAGGCGGTCGTCACAACAGACGCGTCACTTTCCGGGTTGGAGGCCCACTACCGTCACCACACAGCACACGGCCTGTGGTCACAAGAGACCACACAAAAGCACATAAACATACTAGAGTTATTGGCAATCCTCAAGGCACTACAAGCCTTCGAAAAACATCTAACTAACCAATCGGTACAAGTGCTAAGAGACAGCACTACCGCTATGTTCTATGTCAACAAACAGGGAGGTACACACTCTCCAAATCTGTCCAAGCTGGCGCAGAACGTATGGAAGTGGGCACTCAGACGAGGGATGTCCCTATCCTCCCAACATCTTCCAGGGGTACTCAGCACTCTAGCGGACTCTCTCAGCAGAGATCCTCTGCCAATAGAGCACGAGTGGCAACTGCATGCAGACATAGTAGACCACATATTCTCTCTTTGGGGCTACCCTTCTCTAGACTTGTTCGCTAAAAAAGAGAACAAGCAATGCCCAGACTTCGCGTCCAGATTCCCCCTAGCAGACTCCAAGGGGAACCGCCCTATGGATGAATTGGTCAGGGAGATTTTCTTATGCTTTTCCCCAACTCCATTAATCAGCAGGCTAGTGAACAAGATACACAGGGAACAGATGACACTCATCCTAGTTGCTCCTATGTGGCGAGACAACCATGGTATCCACATCTGCGCAAACTGGCGATGTACGACCCCATCAAACTCCTGTACCAGGTCAACCTGTTGACTCAGCACGGGGGTCAACAATACATACACAACCTCACTCTTTGAACCTGGCAGCATGGCTCCTGAAGTCATAGAGTTCGGACACCTTAATCTTCCACAGCCAAACACCAGACACTGCTATTTCCACAAGTGGAAGACATTCGTCATTTGGTGTCAATCTATGCAGATAAACCCCTTAGAGTGTACTCCATCACACATTCTTACTTACATGGTCCACCTGTTGGATTCAGGGTTGGTCTTTAATTCTCTTAAAGTCCACCTAGCAGCTTTATCAGCATACACCACCTGTCAAAGTAAAATCTCATGGTGGAAAATGCCAATCATTAAGGCATTCATGGAGGAAGTAAAGAGACTACACCCTCTGGTCTCTAATCCCCCACCTGGTTGGGATCTAAATGTAGAACTAGCAAAACTCATGGGACCCCCCCTTCGAGCCTTTGCATCAGGCTACTCTTAGACACATAACCTGTAAAACTGCCTTCTTAGTGGCAATTACCTCCATAAGAAGAGTCACCGAACTCCAAGCCTTGTCAGTGCAGGACCCTTTCTTTATCATTCATAAAGACAAATTGGTTTTACGGACGCACGCTAGGTTCTCACCTAAATTAATTTCCAAGTTTCACGTAAACCAGTCCATCGAGCTCCGAGACTTCTTCCAGAAGCCAACAAGCTCAGTTGAGGTCAAACTCCATACACTAGATGTGAGGAGGGCGGTTCTCTACTACGTAGATAAGACCAAACCGCTGAGGAAGACTGATCAACTGTTCATCTCCATGGCTACAGGCAGACAGGGAGAATGGGTTTCCAAAAGAGCCATCTCCAAATGGATAGTCAAATGTATACAATTATGCTATTGATTATCAGACAAAACACTGCCTGTAACACCAAGAGCCCACTCCACACGAGGTACCGGGCCACTCTAGCCTTCATTGCAAATGTCCCCCTAGACAGCATTTGCAAGGCAGCTACATGGAGCTCAGTTCATAACTTCACTCAGCACTACTGCATTGACACCCATTCCAAGACAGATGCACAGGTGGGACAAGTTGTTCTAAAACATCTATTGGCCGCTACTCCTTCTTTAGACCCACCACCTTCTCAGAACACTGCCCTCTAATCTATGCATAGCATGTGATCTAAGCAGATTACACAAGCATCAGAAGGAATACATTACTCACCGTAATCATACTTCTGGTGCTTGTATCTGCTTAGATTCACATGCACCCAACCTACATCCCCTGAGAGAAGGTGCATAGATGTTTTCATGAACTTTTTATATATCTGCTTGTAAACTTTGTACTCACGCTACTCCTCATGATACCTCATGTCAGAAAATAATACAATCTGAGGGACCTACATGTGTACAGGGGACATCACAATAGGGATAGTATTACTGGCATGCCCCTTTTCGACGCCTGTTTTCGAGTTTCAAAAAACAACTGTAATACTCTGCAGCTCCCACTAGATGTCGGCCTATGGATATCATGTGAATCTAAACAGATCCAAGCACCAGAAATACGATTACAGTGAGTAATGTATTCCATATGGTACCACTGGTTAGGGATATAGAGAGGCCTTAAGCCTCTGCGGTCTACATCTGCCGAGTTGCGTGATCACCATAAACGACATTACTACAGGCCACTACCCTTAACTATCTGGCCATTAGGAAACACAAACCTGCCTCGATAAAAACCCTTGTGGGGCCGAAACACATGTCGGCACCTCGAGCAATAATAAAGACCCAATGACACAAACTTAGAGCAAGAGTGCTCCTTATTTATTGTGACCTAGCATTCTCCAAGTGTCTAACACTACTTATAAAATTGCTACGCAGCGCCAATTTCACGAGATTCCCACAAGACTTTTTGGGATATGCTTCTTACACAATTGCTACATCCTGAGGTGACTTCATTCACAAGGACAGTAATGGCATTTACCTATCTGCAGATTCTGAGGTTGCAGAAAGGAAAGGTGTAAGGAAAGAAAAAGGTTAAACAGGTTCCCAGTACATGTGAGGACAACTAAATCTTCCAATGAAATCTAGACAAGCCTTTCCCAGCCGTAACAGTCTAAAACAAGTTACCACCTATGAGGGACAAACAATATAAAAGTCAGTGAGCTGGAAGAGTCTTCAGGGAGCCAGAAGAGCCAAAGTCAATTGGGAACAGTCTATGGAGCTGAAGCACTTCTTAGAATCAAAGTCTTGCACAAAGTTAGAGATAGAGCCGGATTTGTTACTGCTTCAGATGTTTCACTCGACTACGGATTACTCGACCCCTAGCATTCGGTTCCTGCAGCAATGAAGAAGTACGGCCATTCGGGGAAGATGGTCCAGTGGAGTTTGTCTAGGGGTTAGTTGGTCCCACTAATCCAAGGGAAGAAGTCGTCCGTTCTGGAGCTTCTCTGTCGAATTGAAAAAGGAGTTTCAGCACAGCAGAAGGGCTTCACTGGGCAATTCAAAAGTCCAGGAGGATGCTGCAAGCTTTGTTCACAGTTGGGGGGCGTGGCTTGCGAGCCATGTAGGAGGACGTGTTTTCTCCAAGGCTCCTGCAGATCCGAACATTATCCGATATAAACCCGTATGAATATGGACATTGAATGCACCACTATTGAAGAAACGAGTGCGTGAGACTCCTGGGCACAGGAAATCAGATTGCTGCATCATGGAACGGAGCGGCTAACATGGACAAAACCGGAGGGAACTGCGGAGCATCGTACTCGGCAGTGCAGAAAATGGCAGCCGCATGAGAACAAAGAGGAAAGCAGCTGACTTGGGCAGATAGCGTGCCCGACTGCAAAGAGACAGAAATAAGCCACGGCGGGGGTGCCCTGAACAGAAACTGTGTCAAGAAGGGAGCGAGGCACCCAGCGCGTGCAGCATGAAGTAATTGAAGCTCACCACCCGATGCAAAGGACGGATAATATAGGGTCCTTGGAAATGTTCGGCGGGTAATACTGTAGAACTAGCACTTGCGGCACCCCAGGGGCAGACTGGAATGGAGGCACCCCTGACGGGCTGACGGAGCCCGGTCCGGCCGAGGGAACATTGTTGCAATATTCACAGCGAGGTGAGGCGTGCGGACCTAACGTAGGACGCCCCGGGTCTCGAGAGACGAATGAAGAGAGCGCAACAAAGGGGATACATTTGTATCCATGAACACCTAACCGTAGCAGGGCTACAGCGCAGTGCAGGGCCCGGCTATCAATAGAAGGCGCTGATAATCACACCACGTTAAAGAGGAGCATACAGGTATGGCAAAGAGAGGTGCTCTGCAGCAGGTTGTGCAGGATGACTACACTGCGCATTGGGGACCTTAAGTAGCGGAGGTTGCACATTACGGTAGAGGATTGCTAGGAATACACTTTTTGAATGAAAGGAACTGTCATGTGGAGGTGAATAGCCTGCTGAAGTGCCCAATGTTACAACAATAACCAAAACAGTTGCACACGCACGAAGTGGGAAATAAGAATTGCCTGTGCACAACTACGTGGGAGGATAAAATCCACTCCAGGCACAGACTCGGCAGCACAAGGAAAACCCCTGATTTAGCCCATCCGTGTCCCATTGCCAACCGGGGACCAACTCGAAGGAAGCCAAAGACCACACATTGCGGGGCTCGTACACACAAGCCCAGAAACACTGAGATGGCCAATAAACTGCCTAAAACAAAGGGCAAACAACCTACGCTTGACGAATATGCCAGAACACCGTCGATGTCAGAGGGGGCCAGGAGCAAGGAGAGAACCCCCACCTTGGGCACAGATGCCACGAGCAAAGACCAGGAGATCCTCGCAGCAATCGCAGACCTGAAAGTGGCTTGGGAAACCAAGCTGGAATCGGCCATGGTCGAACTGAAGGCTGCACTGGAGCTCAAAGTTGGGGCAGTGCAGGAGGAGGTGAATCTCCTCCGGCTAGATGTTAGAGTGCTAGCAGAACGTACTGGCGATTTAGAGAAGGAAGTGACCCCCAATACAGCTGCATGTGCATCCCACAAATCCGAGCTCCAAGTCTTTGGGCAACCTGGAAAGTAGGGCAGAGGAGGCGGAAGGACGAGCCCGGATGAACAACATAATATATTGTGGGACTGCCTGAAGGAGCTGAGGGACCCAACCCCACGGAGTACATCGAAACAATGCTGCTGCAAGAGATAACTGGAGGAGTGCTGACCCAGGGGTTCACGGTGGAACGAGCGCATAGGGCCCTGACGAGGAAGCCTCCACCAGGAGCCCCCGCTAGGCCGGTGATTGCCAAGATCCTGAACTATCGAGACCGAGAGAAAATCCTAGAACATTTCCGGAAGGGAGGAACGATACAAAGGATGTCGGCAAACATAACGGCATACCCAGACTACACCCTGCAGGTGCAATGAACTTTGGTGCAGTGAAGAGAAGACTGCGAGAAGCAGGCTACAAGTACATGGTGCTCTACCCTACAAAACTGAAAGTTTTCCACAAAAACAGAACACTGTTCTTCGACACCCCAGAGGATGCGACAGAATGGCTGGATACGCAGAGCTGTCCCCAGGAATCGGGAATCCGGAAGGAAGATGGCACAGATAAGTAGCATGGAGACTGTGGTACCTAGGGTGTCGCAGTCTCAGACACTAGGACTAGAATATAGGATAAGATACAGTCTGCTGGAACAGAGCGGCCAGGGCTGTACACATATGATCCTTGAGTACGGGAACTGAGCTAAGAGAGTAGGAGCCAGCCCTCACACCCCCACGAACAGACCAGTTAGGTTATCAGTAGATCGGTGACATCCTGCTAGGTTCCTGATCTCGGCATCCCGAGGCAGGACCAAACGACGGGGAGCCTGAGATCCAGGGATGGAGCTGGGCACCAGTTGGGGATGGGCAGGGAGGGGGAGGGAAGGGGTTGTGTGCAGTGTGTTATAGTTGGGGACGGAGGGGTGGGGGGGTTAGTTGGGGAGTTTATGTTGGAAGAGGGAGGGGTACGAGCCCAATTTCATGCCAAACCAGACTGAAGAGGAAACCCGGGAGAGGAGGAGGAGGGACAAACCACGCATGGCAATGGGTAGCCTTAGAATTGTAACCTGGAACGTGAAAGGCCTCAACAGTTATCTGAAGAGAAATAACGTAATGATGCATCTGAGAAGGCTGAAAGTTGACATAGCATTATTACAGGAAACCCATCTTACTAAGGAGAAACTGGAGGTGGTCAAGAGAAAGTGGAGAGGGACCACCACAGGATCCACATACTCTGCTTACGCAAGAGAGGTGGTCACGTGGGTGGCACCTCATGTACCATTTCAGTTGCTTCAGGCCACAGCGGACCCAGATGGCAGAATGACAGTGGTGCGGGGGATGCTGGCCATATGGGGAGGGGATTATAACTGTACATTACACCCCAAAATGGATAGGTCAGACAGTAAACTAGATAGACCCACCCCGGCTGGAAGAGCATTACAGGCCCTGCTGAGAGACTTTGAACTAGAAGATATCTGGAGACAGATACACCCGGAAGATAGGCAGTACTCACATTATGCAGCCCCACACAGCCTGCACACGAGACTGGATTATATGTTTGTTGCCTCGGAGTTGGTTGGAGAAATGATAGGCTTGGAATATAAGGCCAGAGGGCTCTCGGACCACTCCCCCTTGGTCTTGGAGTGGTGGCACCAGTCCCCTAGAGCGAGAATCCCAATATGGAAGCTCAGAGCCGAAGCCCTGCAGGACTCGGGATTCCGGTAGTTTTTAAGGGATGCGATCATTGAGTACTTTGATATTAATACAGGAAATGTGCAGTCAGAAGGAATCATGGGAGGCATTTAAAGTGGTAGTTCGGGGCGCAGCTATATCCAAATCCAGAGGGCTCCAAGGGGGCATAGAGCGGGAGCTACAAGAGACAGAGAAAGAGCTCGAAAAAATAATGCAGAGGGGGAGCTCCTCACAGGAGGACGCCGAACGGGCGAAACTGTTACAACAAACCAGCAGGGAGCACTGGGACAGACTATGTAAACTGAACTATAACAAATATATCGAAAGGCAACATGCGGCGGGAGACAAACCGGGAGGCTGCTGGCATGGTTATACAAAAATGAAACACCACGAGTAGCGGTCAGGGAGTTAAAGGGGGAACAGGCCAGACCTGGGGTACCCAGGAGGGAGTCAATGAGGGGTTCCTCAGATTTTATAAACGCCTTTATGAGGACAAGGGGGAGGAGATGGGTCGAGAGATTCAGGAAACATTGGAAGACAGAGGATTGGCCAAACTAAACGATCAGGAACGGGAGGACCTGGATGCCCCAATCACATTAGAAGAATTAGAGACAGAGATTCAGCAACTACCCACGTGTAAGGCCCCGGGGTCAGACAGGCTCCCAAGTGAATTCCATAAGACATATAAGCAGGAGGTACTCCCCCCGCTGCTGGCCATGCTGAACGAGGCGTTTGAACGTGGGAGGCTACCAGAGTTCCTGAGGGAGGCGGGGGTCATTCCGCTCATAAAACCGGGCAAGCCAAGCACGGATTGCGGGTCATCTAAACCCCTATCGATGCTCAACCAAGACAGCAAAATCCTCACAGCAACGCTGGCGAATAGGCTTAAACGAGTCATTGGCAAATTGATACACCCCGACCAAACAGGCTACGTCCCAGGCAGGAATATAACTGACAATCATAGAAGACTCCACCACATTATTGAACAGACAGAGAAGGACCCCGGCGACATGGTCATAGTCTTGTTGGATGCCATTAAGGTCTTCGACTCTGTGAGGTGGCCGTGGTTGCTGGCGGCTCTGAGGGAATATGGGATGGGGCCGGGGTACCTGAGGTGGGTCAAAATGGAATATAGCACCCCAATCGCCAAGGTTAAACTGGCGCAATCATCTCAGACAAATGGCATCTTAGAAGGGGCACTAGACAGGGCTGCCCCTGGTCGCCCATGCTGTACATTCTTGCCTTGGAACCACTGGCAGTTTGCCTCAGACAACAGTATGGGGAGATAGGGATCCCCACGAAGGGAGGATCGCCCCTCATATCATTGTAAGCCAATGATATACTGCTATACTTGTGCTTCCCAGAAGACAACCTACAATATGTCCTGGAGGTGATGGAACACTATGCCACCCTCTGGGGCATAGCAGTAAACCCCAAGAATTCAAGCATGTTCCCTTTGTGTAGATACAGGAGGGCCCTGCATAGGAACCTGCCGGTCTTTCCGATACCCTGGTAGACCAGGACATTCCGATACTTGGGAATCGACATATATCACACGGCCGAGGAGGAACACAAATACAACACGGAAAGGGCAGTGGAGGGCATTAAGAATAGCATGGGGTTTTGGTCCAGGTTACCCCTGGCCATGATGGGTAGGGCGGCTTTGATCAAGATGGTGGTCCTGCCGAGACTGGTAAATTTTTTAATGAATATCCCGTACATGCTCCCCAAACGTTTTCTTTGCGAAACTCCACAGCTTATGCAGGGGTTTTATATGGCATAACTCCAGGAACAGGGTGACCCTTTGGAAGTTACAAAACTCGTGTGACAGGGGGGGCATAAACTTACCGAACTTTGAGTTATACTACCTGGCGGTACAGCTCCAGTATGTGGCCAGATGGTTGTCCGAAGAAGAAACGGCTGAAGCCAGGCTTGTTAGGGAGAATTCTCTGTTAAGGCTAATTTGCCAAACCTAGTGAATCCCCCAGCAGCTTTGCTGGATTTTTGGGGTTTATTTTTTTCTCTCCTGCTAAGAGTGAGACTCTTTTTCTCCCACTCTTAGACATGATTTGAGGTGTTCCTTTGACTTTGAATGTGTTTTATGGGCTATGGGGTCCTTTACCCTATAGGGCTTCATGTGTTTTTGGTATGTGGGTTACACAGCACCCTTAGTGCAGTAAACCAGGAGTGTCATAGTGACCCCAAACATAGACTCCATACCCTGGGACTGACTACTGTCTCCCAGGGCATGTAAAGTCACCATTGGCTTTACTAGTCCCAAATTATGAACAGAAACCAGTACAAACCATCATATTGTGGACGTACTGGTCAGGGCAATTCAAATGCCCCGGGGTCTGTTGTTCGAGGGGGCACGTCTCCGTCCCCCCTGATCGAGTTTTGGCTGGTGGCAGTGGATACTACTTTTTATATTCGACCGCGAATATTTTCCTATGGGATTTTCCCATGGTTCGAGGCTACCACTTTTTAATATAGCCTCGAACATACCGCCGGTTTATTAAATTAATATAAAATCACTGGTTGGTAGTTTTTGCCGAAACTCGGTTCCAAAATGGCGTTTGTGTTCGCTTCTGTGACTCCAACCCAAGTCGGGCCCTTTGTTCCACTTTTTGGCGGGCTTCTCCACAGAAGCCTCCAAAATTGGTGCAACTCTGTCTGGGTACCACAGGGGGGTGTGGAGGGGGTTTAGGCACCGTGGACTGAGTTGCCTTGGCAACTCAAGTCGCACTCTTGTGTGATTGGCCCAAGTGCTGAGCCGCCCGGCTCACCACTTAGCATGTTTGATTGACAGCTAAGCTGAATGAATGGGGGTTTGCTGCATAAAAGCAGGGCTTTGGGGACTGGAACTTCAGAAGTCGCCACAGGACCTAAAGAATCCGAAGAGGGAGAAGCTGAGCCGACCTTCAACAACGACACCACCGGTGGAGCCCTGCTGAACCGTCTCACCACATTTCCCGATGACAGAGGAGATCTCCAGCCCGGAGAGTCTTCTTCCTTTGACTGGTGGGGATAACCAGTTTGCCTGTCTTTTCACCTTCCTGGATCATCTCGTGGCCGCCTTGCATGTGCCAAGCACCCCGGCAACCGGGATACCACGGTTTTTCCACTACCGCAAATAAAAGGGTCATACCTTTGAACCGGAGAACTCCGCGGCTGGTTTTTTCCCTGGCAGTGCAACGACCTTCAGCTTTCCTCCACGTCAAGACCATCTCTTCCTCTGGACGACGCCGTGACTTGCATCTGCTGCCAGGAACAACTGCCCCCGCTGGAGGATCCTCTCCACTTTGAAGGTACTGTGTTTGCCTGGCCTCCCTCGCAACGGTCTGTGTGGGGTGACTCTTAAAGCCTCCACTTACCACTTGGGTTGGCCCTAGGCTGGCTAACTGAACTTTTCTGAGCTGACTTAATTCTTTTCTGAACTCCCTGCAAGACTTTTCAAGACTTTTAAGTAGTGTGATCTTGGGCGCATTGGTGCTCTGTTCTCTCTAAGAGGGAGCCTGGCCTCTGAACTTTTGGCTCACAAGTAGACTTGACTTTCCTGCCTTGCTGGGTGCTTCTAAAGTATTGTGTTGTGTGCTTTTCCTAATTTCTGCCTTTTGCCTCCCTTTTTCTTAACTTATTGGAGTGCCATCTTTAGTTAAGCGCTCACCTCTGTCTGGAAATAAGTGGTGTTAACTAAAAATTGTCTAATCAGGAATAAGGGATGTACATCTAGTAATAGTGACTGTGTGTTGAATTTACTTACCTCTTTTTGTGCTAGTGTAATTTACAAGTGTGTCTTTAAATAAATAATGATATACTTTTACACCAAAGCTCTGGTCAGTGCATGCTTGTACTACTGTGTCCCTGTACCTATTGTGTATACTCTGCATACTGCCTAACTCATCTTGAGAGAAGTCTGACTGCTCAGCCACAGCTATCAGGGAAATCTAGGTGGTACAGCCTGCTACCAATTGGGTTTACTGCCAACCACCTGTAGTCCTAAATCTTTTGCAGTGGTCCCTAAGGGAACTGCACAGGTTTCTGCCTAACACTGCTGTACAGCGGTGGGATTTGTATTGAGTCTACATTTTAGTGTGCTTCTAGATACCTTAGTGCAACTAAGCACAAAGCTTAGCACTAAAGAAGTTATTTTCTAAAACATGTCAACTATGGAAAGCTATAGTCAAGAGTCCCTTGCTAGAAAAACTGCTGATTGCTTAAGAGTTCTCTGTAAGCATAAGAATCTCCTGACTAAAAGCAAGAAAATGGAGAAATAGAAAGGTTGTTAGCAAACCAAAGTCTGGATGGTGGTTCAGAGGAACCTACCACTCCAGCAAATGTAGATAACAGCAATGATATTGATATGAATGTTAGTATTGATAACTTTGAGTCAGAAGCAGAATAGGAGGTGGAAAATGTTAGAGTTGTCTCCCCTGGGCCTCTACCTGCCCTGCCAGCTGTACCTACTGGACCTTTACCAGGTCCCACACTTAATCCTCAATATATGGAACTAGAAAAAATGAAGCTTGAATTAGAATTCAAAAGAATTAATGCTGAAACAGAACAACGGCACCAAGAACTAAGGCTCAGAGAAATGGAGCTCAAACATGAGCTAGAAGTGAAAAAATTGTCTGTGGAAAGTGCTTCTCTCTCCGAGTCCTCTAGGAGTTCCAGTCCCAAAAGACCCTGGATGCCTAAGGAGTTGGTGGGTATGTATGAGCCTAAGTTGGATGTGTTGGACTGGTTGAGTTTGTTTGAATATAATCATGGGCTCCAGAACATTACAGGAAATTAGTTACTTTACTGGTTGTTCTCTAGGCTCCCCCCTGTTGCAACTGATGTGGTAATGGAGTTGGGGGAGGAGGATAAGAAGGATTATGAATGTGTGAAACTAGCTTTGATAGCTAGATTTGGGAAGACCCCTTCCCAGTACCATAAGAGGTTTAGGACCCTGAAAAAGCATGATGGTACCCCTTGGGCTACCTGGGTGAGTGAAAGTTTGAAGAACTTAGAGGGATGGATTAAGGGTTACAAAGTGAACACTTATGAGGGAATGAAGAATCTTGTGATGTTGGAGTCAATTTATGATGCCTGCTCTACTGAGCTCAGACAGCACTTAGCTGATTCAAAGGAATTAGATCCTAGAAAGCTAGCTAAGGCTGCTGACTTGTGGGTTGCCAATAGGGCTACTCACAAGGACTCAGGGGTCAATCAGAAAAAGGATGAGGGAAAGCAGCCACCAAAATGGAACCAAGAGATTTCTAATACCTCCCAACCCAAAGAGGGCCCCAAACAACAAAATAACCAGGGTAAGCCCAAGGGTAAACCCCAACAGGCTAGTGTAGCTTCTGGTCACAAACCATAAGGAGATTAGGCCAAGCCACCCTTCCAGAGAGCATTTGGAACATGCTATCTCTGTGGGGGCACTGACCACATCAAAGGAGATCCCAGGTCTAAGGGTAAACCTGCAGGGATCAGGACAGTCTCCTTAGCCTTCACTCCTGAGGAGGAAGTCCAAATGGCTAGTGCTTACTTTGAAGTCTTTGCTGAAGAACCTTTGGGCCTTCAAGCAAGTGTAACATTAGAGTCAATGGGTCTGTTTAGTGATCAGAATAGGAGTGTGTACAACTCCATACCAGAAAACTCTAATTATATTGACAGTGTTCTTGTCAATGGCCAGGATACTCCTGCCAGGCGAGACTCTGGGGCCAGCAAAACAGTAGTGGATGAAAGCTTTTTCAGGCCTGAGGATGTTGCTAAGGCACCCAAAGGTCCCACTAAGATGTCTGGAGGCCCGGTCCAAATGGTTCCAATTCTACCAGCCCTCATTCAGTGTAATGACATGGCAGTGTTGATTCCTGTCAGTGTTCAGACTGAGGTGCCTGGGAGAGTCCTGTTGGGGAATGATCTAAGAACTCTAGGAGTAGTATCCAGTACCCCCAGGCCTCCCAGTATGGAGACCCAGAACCAAACTAAATTGGCTAGAGAGGCCGCCTTAAGGAACCACTCTAAGCCTGTGGGAACCTCTACTGAGAACCCAACTACAAGCCCTGGTGTTGGTAAGTTGACCTCTGACCCAGGCAGATTTCAGGCTAAAATGTTAGGGAAATGGGAGCCCCAACCAAGCTCCATCATTGTTCCCCCAGTTTTAGAGTCTGTGACTCCCCCTGCTTCCGAGGAAGAGGTGGATAGACCTACTGGAACCCTAACTAGGCCTAAGAGAACTGGAATTCTCAGTGCTGGTGGAAAACCAGAAAAGAAAAGTCTAAGGCCAAAAACCTTCAGACTGTTGGACATTCCACAGAAGACTCCAACCCAATTCCTAGTCTTAAGGGGGAAACTCCTAAAGTAGGTAAAGTTAGCTCTAAGAGGAAGGAGAAGCATGTACCTTGCTTATCTCCATCCCCTCCAACCAAGAGGCCTAAAACCTAACCTTCTCCCAACAGAGAGGTGGTGAGGACCTGTGGAGGTCCCTCTAGATCTAAGGGAGTCCTTTATAAGGACCCCTTGAAAAAGCCTATCACAGGTTCAGAAGTTCAACCAGATCCCCTATAACTTTAAAAAGACTGATGTTCCTCAAAGGGTGTGTAGGTCATATAGCTTACAAAGGAAAACCTTTGACTCTACCACTGAACATAAGTTAGGGTGTCTCCACCAAAATGCTGATGGTCTCTCTAGGGTGTTTATAACCGACTAGAGGTATGAGATTCATCCAGGAGTGGATTAAATCCTCCTGTCCCTTAGTCTGGGGGGGGGGCGAGTGTTCGGGAGAATTCTCTGTTAAGGCTAATTTCCCAAACCTAGTGAGTCCCCCAGCAGCTTTGCTGGATTTCTGGGGTTTATTTTATTCTCTCCTGCTAAGAGTGAGACTCTTTTTCTCCCACTCTTAGACATGATTTGAGGTGTTCCTTTGACTTTGAATGTGTTTTATGGGCTATGGGGTCATTTACCCCATAGGGCTTCATGTGTTTTTGGTATGTGGGTTACACAGCACCCTCAGTGCAGTAACCCAGTGGTGTTATAGTGACCCCCAAACATAGACTCCATACCCTGGGACTGACTACTGTCTCCCAGGGCATGTAAAGTCACCATTGGCTTTACTAGTCCCAAATTATGAACAGAACCCAGTACAAACCATCATATTGTGGACGTACTGGTCGGGGCAATTCGATTGCCCCGACGTCTGTTGTTCGAGGGGACACGTCTCCGTCCCCCCTGATCGAGTTTTGGCTGGTGGTAGTGGATACTACTTTTTATATTCGACCGCAAATATTTTCCTCTGGGATTTTCCCATTGTTCGAGGCTACCACTTTTTAATATAGCCTCGAACATACTGCCGGTTTATTAAATGAATAAAAAATCACCAGTTGGTAATTTTTGCTGAAACTCGGTTCCAAAATGGCATTTGTGTGCGCTTCTGTGACTCCAACCCAAGTCGGGCCCTTTGTTCGACTTTTTGTCGGGCTTCTCCACAGAAGCCTCTAAAAGTGGTGCCACTCCGTCTGGGTACCACAGGGGGTGTGAGAGGGGGTTTAGGCACCCTGGACTGAGTTGCCTTGGCAACTCAAGTCGCACTCTTGTGTGATTGGCCCAAGTGGTGCGCCGCCCGGCTCACCACTTAGCATGTTTGATTGACAGCTAGGCTGAATGAATGGGGGTTTGCTGCATAAAAGCAGGGCTTTGGGGACTGGAACTTCAGAAGTCGCCACAGGACCTAAAGAATCCGAAGAGGGAGAAGCTGAGCCGACCTGCAACAATGACACCACCGGTGGAGCCCTGCTGAACGGTCTCACCACTTTTCCCGACGACAGAGGAGATCTCCAGCCCGGAGAGTCTTCTTCCTTTGACTGGTGGGGATAACCAGTTTGCCCGTCTTTTCGCCTTCCCGGATCATCTCGTGGCCGCCTTGCCTGTGCCAAGCACCCCGGCAACCGGGATACCACGGTTTTTCCACTACCGCGAATAAAAGAGTCATACCTTTTAACCGGAGAACTCCGCGGCTGGTTTCTTCCCTGGCAGCGCAACGACCTTCAGCTTTCCTCCACGTCAAGACCATCTCTTCCTCTGGACGACGCCGTGACTTGCACCTGCTGCCAGGAACAACTGCCCCCGCTGGAGGATCCTCTCCACTTTGAAGGTACTCTGTTCGCCTGGCCTCCCTCGCAACGGTCTGTGTGGGGTGACTCTTAAAGCCTCCACTTACCACTTGGGTTGGCCCTAGGCTGGCTAACTGAACTTTTCTGAGCTGACTTAATTCTTTTCTGAACTCCCTGCAAGACTTTTCAATACTTTTAAGTAGTGTGATCTTGGGCGCATTGGTGCTCTGTTCTCTCTAAGAGGGAGCCTGCCCTCTGAACTTTTTGCTCACAAGTAGACTTGACTTTCCTGCCTTGCTGGGTGCTTCTAAAGTATTGTGTTGTGTGCTTTTCCTAATTTCTGCCTTTTGCCTCCCTTTTTCTTAACTTATTGGAGTGTCATCTTTAGTTAAGCGCTCACCTCTGTCTGGAAATAAGTGGTGTTAACTAAGACTTGTCTAATAGGGAATAAGGGATGTACATCTAGTAATAGTGACTGTGTGTTGAATTTACTTACCTCTTTTTGTGCTAGTGTAATTTACAAGTGTGTCTTTAAATAAATAATTATATACTTTTACACCAAAGCTCTGGTCAGTGCATGCTTGTACTACTGTGTCCCTGTACCTATTGTGTATACTCTGCACACTGCCTAACTCATCTTGAGAGAAGTCTGACTGCTCAGCCACAGCTACCAGGTAAGTCTGGGTGGTACAGACTGCTACCAATTGGGTTTACTGCCAACCACCTGTAGTCCTAAATCTTTTGCAGTGGTCCCTAAGGGAACTGCACAGGTTTCTGCCTAACAAGGCTATTGCACAAGGACACCGCCCCTTTTTTTCTAAGAGAGTGGTTAATGTGGTTGCCTAAATCCAAGTTGCAAGGAAGGGCGAGACTGCTGTTACTGGGCTGGGAAATCTGGAGCAAAGCATGGCAAGTGGTGGGAATCCCGACCCCATGCTCCCTGCAGGTGCCGCTAGTGGCGCTATGTGGGGAGGACTTGCAAATGATAAAAGGGATGCGCAGATACTGGGAACCGACGGGCCTCGCAACCCTCAGAGACGTATGGCAGGAGGGGGGGCACTAGACTTCCAGAGAATGATGGAGGATACCGGGGTGCGCAAAGGCCAATATATTACATATACTAGAATTATCAGACAGGTGCGAGAAAGATGGCCTTAGGCAGTGCTAGCGGAGCAACCCGATGCAGTCATCGAGACGATGTACGATATCGCGGAGGGTGGGCACGAAATATCCCGCATATATGAACTATTGATGACTAGGGTGGGCAAGGAGCTGCTCCAATTGAGGCGGGACTGGCAGGAGGAGGTGGGAGAACCTATGCTGGATGGACAATGTGATAGGGCTCAACGGTACCACAAGAAGGTGTCCCGAAAGGCAAGGCTACAGCAGATACAGTTATATGTTAATCATAGGACCTTTATAACCCCTAGCAAAATCGGCAGGTTTGGAAGTTCAGAGACACAGAATGCCCCAGGTGCTGGGAGGTGGAAGCTGGGATGATACACATGTTTTGGGCTTGCCCGGAGTTGGGTAGTTTCTGGATAGAGGTTAAGCAACGCCTGGCCGAAAAGGGGATCACACTGGAGGTGGAATCAGCTTGGGCATGCATGCTGGGGGGTTTTGCCAGACCACGCAACCTGAAGCACATTAGTAAGATGAAGGACCTGGCCTACATCCTGGCCAAACGGAGAATCACAATGGGCTGGAAGGCAGCCCAACGTCCCAGGATAGAGACGTGGTGGGCTGACCTCCTGAAGTGAGCAGATACAGAAACGGCAGCTTGGTATGAAGCAATCAATAGGGGAGGGGAGGGGAGGAGGAAGCAGGACCCCTGATAGCATGGAGACAACTGTTGACCACGATGGTGGGTCCCTCCAAGGCCGAATTTAGCGAAGACGATATGAGGGAGAGCAATGTGGTAGACAAGCCCGGAGACACGCAAGCAGGTGGCATTGAAGCAGGGGCTCGAGTTAAGGGGGTGGGAGTGGGGGGACTGTGACGCATAACTTGTGAATATAATGATGTGAAGCTCAAATGCAAATGTCCTCAAAGTTTGTAATGTTTGGAGTGATGTTAATTAAAATAATTTCTTTTTAAAATAATTAAGAAAAAGCTTTGTTCACGGTTTCTTCGTTGGGTGTTTCTCCCAGTGGCCAATTCTGCCTCTAGCCTCAAAACCTTCGCCTTTTAAGCAGGTTCCTCCCATTCATGCACAGCCGGTGCTTCTCCCAGCGGTCAATTCTGCCTCTAGCCCCAAAACCCTCGCCTTTTAAGCAGGATCCTCCCATCCAGACACACTGGAGCAGGAGATGGGCTTCAGGGCTGAAGCCCGCCAAAGGCAAGACAAAGGGCCCAGATCTGTTTTGACGCACAGAGTAAAACCCAAGAAAAACCTCAGAAACAGAAAACGGCGAAAAAAGAATTCAGGGGCTAGTTTGACAAAATGGTCATCCATGGGAGCAGTACTGCACCTGAGGGTTAAGCATGCGGCAGAAAAGCACATTGGTAGGAAACATTAAACCACTGCCACCAGCCATTTAACATAGTGAGGGTAACATACAAATGTTACATGGGAATGTAGGATAAGTGGCTATTGGGTAACCCCCCCCAGCACTCCCCATAAAATGGGGTGCGCTGGACCTACAAAGAGAAAGGTAAGTAAAGTCAATTTCACTTTACTATTCTTGGAAATGATATTGCACCCAAGAAAAGGTATTTAAACCTTGTGAGAAATCTAAAATGATTTCTCTGTGACACCATACAAAAAGTAGATGCCTATGGAGTTTGTCAGGCTCCAAAAACAGTGAAAACACATGATCCAAATCAGGTCAAACCACATGAGAGAGTGGGAAAAAGGTTTCACTCACTCCAGGGTTAAAATTAAAAAGTCCTAACGTCCAGCAAAACAGCTGGGGGTCACTAAGGTTGAAAGGAATTAGCACAGAAATTAGAATTCTCCCTAACATCGGCAACCTCTTCATCATCACAGACCCAGTCGAGGGACCCATCAGAGGTTTACCAGTCTAGGAATTCGTCAACCAAGGCCATTACCTCATCACCGGCAGCCCTGTTGACGACTACGTCTATGAAGACTGGTCTTCTGTCAACGACTTCGATCCTGTCACCAGATTGGTCCACGACAACTGCTACCTCATCGACGGGCTCGGCCACCACGGTCACCGTTTCCATGACTACTGCTAGGCCTCTGTCATTTGTACCAGCACTGGTCCCGTAGGCACCACCATTACCTGCACTACAGGCACCAGTGATTGCCTTCTTTCCTAGGGGCACTGGTTTGGAGAGAGAGATGCCTCTAGCTGTCGCATTCCTCCGAAGACCCACCAAGGCCACATCACTCTTCACACTGGCTCTTTTGAACCCTCCCAGGGTGTTATACCTCGTCTTGCAGTGCTTCTGAAGAGGACCAGCCAGAGGAATTCTACTCTGACCAAGAAGGTGGTCAGTGTGAACCTGATCTCATTTTATACCAGCTCCTCGGCATGGGGCTCAGCCATCTCGCCTGCCGTCTTGGCCTACTAGGCCTTTGCCTTGTGACCTGGCACGGGCGCCTGCAGCACTTAGAGATATGTCAATGGACATTTTGAACACTCTACACATGTTGGTGTCATAAATGTAGCGTCTTGCGGCAGCACCCATGCCTGTTCCAGCGAAGTGCCATCCAAGGCTTTCCCAGGTCTGGCTGATACCGTCTCATCCAGCCCTGGCTCCTCCTCACCAATTGCCAGTTGCATCTTCCCCTGTGGTGGAAGAGGCAGCTCAGACCGACACCGATACTTACGCAACCCAGGGTACACAGGGGACTGATGAGTTTGACCACTGCATTCCCGTAGATGGGGAACCTCCAGACATTGAGATGCCCTCCAGGGACCCTCCACCAGATAGTATTGGCACGTTTCATGCAATTATCTCACATGCTGCAATGATTTTTAACTGTATTCCTGAGAAGCTGAAGAAGGAAGGCTTTCTTTTTAAACAGTGGAAGTCCTATAAGAAGACTATTGTTTCAGTTCCCCTTCTGGAAGACGTCTGGGAGGATGGCCTGCTGGCCATGAAGATCCCTTGCACAGCCCCTGTAAAAATGGGCCGCTTGGGGAAAAGGTAACAGGCCCCTGACACATCCCTGAAGTGCCTCAGTTCCCAACCATCACCAGCCTCTGTGGTTTCTGCTGCAGTTAGGAAAAGGTCCTCTAACCCATCTTCCTCATCCCTTGTTACTCCCGCTCAGGCGGGTAAGAAGCTGCATACCACTGGGAAGCGCATCATCACGACTGTGCCATCTACTGTCAAAGCCACCAATGCGCTAGACATTCTGTCAAGATATGACAGAGCCCTTTGGTATAAGTAGGGCCCATCCTTGACTTCCTCCCAGATGACAAGCAGGCCGAAGCCCTAGCTTTGTTCCACGAGGGCGAGCTAGCCTCCAACCATGCGCTAACCATTGCCCTGCACATCGCAGATTCAGGTTTTCGGCAGATGGGCAATGGGGTGGCTCTCCACTGCCAACGTTGGCTCAAGGCCACCCGGAGGTACAGACGAAAGTGGTGGACATGCCATCAGAGGAAGCAGTCCTTTCGGTCCTCTAAAGGAAAGGTGTCAAGATCCTCAAAAGGGTTCACCTCACCCTATAGTCAGCCCTCCAGTTCCACCATCTAGGAGTGGTACAAGGGGCATTCCCAGGCCTAGTTGCCACTCTTTTCCCTACTTAAGGAGCCCTACAGCCTCTTTTCCTTTGCAGATGGGGAGCAGGTGCAAGTGGATCTAGGTCACCTGGCCTAAGCCCTGCCCACCTGGTGTCTTCCAGGTTGCCGCTCTTTTCCCCACTTAGCAAGCCCCGCCAACCTGGTCCCTTCCTGGTTGCCGCTCTTTTCCCTACTTAAGGAGCCCTCCAGCCTCTTTTCCTTTGCAGATGGGGAGCAGGTGCAAGTGGAACTAGGTCAGCTGGCCTAAGCCCCGCCCACCTGGTGCCTTCCAGGTTGCCTCTCTTTTCCCTACTTAAGGCGCCCTCCAGCCTCTTTTCCTTTGCAGATGGGGAGCAGGTGCAAGCGGATCTACGTCACCTGGCCTAAGCACCACCCACCTTCTTAGCCTCACCTCTTCCTTTCTGCTCTTAACTCTTAGATCAAGGGTGTCTCTCATCCAGGCGTGCAAAGGGCAGATGAAGAAAAGGGCAATTGCTGTTTGCACCTGTTCGGACCAGGAGGACCCAGTGCCCGACCCCCTGCTCAGACAGCAGGTAAGCATGCGCCAACATATGTTTACTCCCTCTGTCCCCACCCCCTCTGGTCCCCCTGTGATGTTCCCTTATGCCCCCCACCCTTCTCGCACACAGGTGTTGCCTGTTTTGCTTGATTCTACTCCTCTGCTCACCCTCCCCCCTCCAGCCTACTTCTGCAGGAGTCTGTCCTGATGCATTCTGGTTTCACCATCACTGTCTTGTGGCCAATGCTTGATTTTTACTTTTATGGACTTCTTTGATTCACGGTGCATCACCCTTTCTCAACTCTCATGCTGGACTTCTTTTGTATCTTATACTCATGGTGGCCCTGAATCATGCTGTTCCCATCTTCATCTTGTTTCCTGGCCTGCAACATTATGTGTTACTACTGACTTCTGCTATTGTATTCGCTCTCCCCTCTTGCTTCTCCACTCTTTTTGACTGCTTACTCTTTGTTCTGTCCTTCTCCCTTTTCCTATTTCCTCCCCTCCTCCCCTTACTTTCTTCTATGCACTTACTCATTAAGAGAATTAGATATATTCGACCATTCCTATCAGAAGAGAACTGTGCTCTATTGTCCACTGCATTGATAAATTCAAGATTGGACTATTGTAACAGCCTCCTGGTGGGCACCGCAGCATCTAACATCCAATCCTTACAAGTGGCACAGAACAATGCCGTGCATAATATTTTCAATCAGTCACGTCGCACACACATTTCTACCTTTAGGAAAAAACTCCACTGGCTACCCGTCAAACACCGCATAACGCATAAGATGCTTACTACGACCCATAAATGCCTCAGTCTCAGCGGCCCAACCTATGTGTCATCCCGTATAGGCATCAAACCTAACGTGAGGAACCTCCGCTCTTCTTCTACGGTCACTCTCAATTATCCTAAATTTAGGACAGCCAAATTTGGAGGTACTACATTGGATGCTCAGGGTCCCCTTTTATGGAACACACTTCCAGCTGGTATACGGCAGATCCAGAGCTATACAGCGTTCAAACATGGAATAATCTCCTGACTCGCTTCTCCATCTGCCTCTTATGCTTGTTTGTCTTTGTCTTGTTCTTTGTGCGCCCTGAGGCCCAAGGGCATGTTGGCGCGTTACAAAAATTTAAATAAATAAATACTCTATCAGAATTGTCCCTGGACCTAGTATGATAGCATCCTCGTCTGTCTCCTCCCACCTCCCCTTACTTGCCCCCTCACCTCCTCCAGCACTATCTGAAATATCGTCTGGCCTATTATGATAGTTTCTTGTTTTGTTCCTCCCCTCCCTTTCTGCACCCCTCTCCCTCACCTTTTGTTTTTCTCCGGCTCTACCAGAAATGTCATCAGGCCTAGTACAGTAGTCGTCTGTTTGTTTCCATTTCCTTCCCACTCTCCCCCTCCCTTCCTTATCTATGTCTTAGCTCTTGCACTATCTGAAATGTTGTCAGGCCGATTCCGATAGTTAATTTCACATCCTTATTGTTCATGGCCTGTAAGAATGTCATTGTATTGTCCCTTGTTCCCTCCCTTGCCTTGAAGCGCTTTGAAACACATTGTGTATAGGTGCTGTATAAATAAACTGTCATATCAAATCATACAGAGAAGGAACCCAGCATTTTTGCGCTCCAGTAGCCAGGATGCAGATGCTCAAGCAAGCCTGAACCAACCCAGGAACCAGGCTCCCACTTCAACACCCTAGTGGGAGGCCGGTTATCACAATTTGTCAACTAGTGGCGTGACATCTCCATAGACAAATGGGTGCTCAATTTCATCCAACAGGGTCATACCCTGGAATTCCAGGGTGAATGCCCTCACATCCCTCCAGTCTTCAGACTAGAGCGGCACGTAGTGCAGCTACTAAAAGAAGATCAAGTATGTTAAACAAAGGGCCAATAGAACCAGTCCCTCTGAATGTCCATGGCTCCGGAGTGTACTCCAGATACTTTCTTGTGTGAAAGAAGTCAGGAGGGTGGCAACCCATTCTAGACTTAAGACACCTAAACAAATTCCTCAAATTCCAAAAATTCAGGATGATCACGTTGCATCTGCTGCTCGGCCAGCTGGAGGAAGGGTATTTCCTGTCAACCCTCGACCTGGAGGATGCTTACTTCCACATTCCCATTCATTGCAAACACTGGACGTTCCTGCGCTTTGCCGTTCATGGAAGACATTATCAGTTCAAGGCTCTACTGTCTGACCTACAATCGGCTCCAAGGATATTCACCAAGTGGTTGACTCCAGTGGCAGCAAACCCTTGGTGCAAGGGAATCTACATCTATTCGTACCTGGACGATTGGCTGATCTGGTCCCGCTTTCACGCATTGGCAGTTCATCACACTGCGGAGACTATCCAGGCTCTGTCCTCTCTAGGATTCTCGATAAACTACCTGAAATCCTACGAAGTGCTATCTCAGAACGCACTATTCCTGGGATCACACCTCAACACATTATTGTGTCTAGCGACTCCATCAGAAGACAGGATAAAGGCCATCCTAAGAAATGTCCAATGGCTGTCGGCAGCTCACATTGCAACAGTCTGCTCCATCAAAACCCTGCTGGGAATGATGTTCTCATGCATCCATCTGGTGCTCTTTTGCAGTCTACAAATGAGACCCCTTCAGGAGTTTCTTTCTGTATGCCAGATGGAAACGAGTCACGGGCTCATGGAGCGACAAGATCAACCTCAATCCGGCCTTCCGTCAAGCCCTACATTGGTGATATATTCACCCTCGTCTCTCAGCGGGCAATCCCTTTCACACCCCTGCTCATCAGGCGACAGCCATGATCAACACCTCTCTGGAAGGTTGGGGTGCCCACACACAGGTCAACTGTACACCAGGGGCCTCTGTCTCCTGGAAGAAAATGAGTTGCATATCAATGTCCTAGAACTGCAGACACTCTTCTGGGCCATGAAGTCTTTCACGCATCAGCTCTAGGGGAAGGAGGTCCAGGTCTTCACGGACAACCTGACCACTATGTTTGACATGAGTAAGCAGGGCGGGACTAGCTTGTTCGTTCTCTCTTGGGAGGTGCAAAACCTGTGGCACTGGGTCATTGCTCTGCAGATGTTGCTTGTTCCGTTTCACCTGTCAGGCGTTCACAACACCATTACATACTCTCTTAGCAGGGAACTATGGTGCTGCCACCAGTGGAAACTCCAGCAGACCCAGGTATCTCTTCAAGTGGGGTCATCCTCAGATCAAACCTTTTGCCACAGCAACCAACTCCAAATGCCAGATGTTTGCCTGCAGGTATCCTCAAGCCAAGAGCCTAGGAGACACCTACGCATTCCAGCCAATCTCCCTGCTCCTACGTGTGCTCAATACACTCAGACATTTCCGCTGCAGGATGATACTTATTGCACCAGCGTGGCCCAGCCAGATCTGATATCCAGACCTTCTCTGTCTGTCATTAGCTCCATCCGTCAAACTGTCTCTTCTCTTCTTCCAGACCTCCTCTCCAGAGAAGGATGGCCAATCCTGCACTTGACCCCAGGTCTCTGAAACCTAGCTGCCTGCCTGCTGCAGCCCTAGAATTCCATCAAGGGCAAAATCATTCTGGCTACAACGCTCTCTTGCTATAAGCACAAGTGTAAACGCTTTACTGTGTGGTTCCATTTACAAAAGATCTTTCCACTGCGTGTCACAGCTCTGCAGTTGCTGCCTTACCTACTCTTGTTTGCAAATTATGGACTTGCCCATGCATCTATCAAGGTACATCTGGCCGCCATATCCTGCTATACTCGGGCTCCTGCCAAGCTCTCCCTGTGGTCTCATGGTCTTGTGAAGGAGTTTCTCAAGGGCCCCTTTAGGATGTTCCCTCCAGTGAACTCTCCAGCTCCTGCTTGGGTGCTTAATGTGGTTTTATCAAAACTAATGGGCCCACCTTTTGAACCAATGCATCAAACTTCTTTAATGTTTGTGTCTTGGAACACAGCATTCCTTGTCACTATCACCTCAGCCAGGCATGCTGGGGAAATTCAGGCTCTCTCCTGTAAGCCTCCGTATTTGTCCTTTTACCCTTCCACTGTGGGGCTACGGACCCATCCGTCCTTCATGCCTAAAGTCCTATTGGACTTTCACTTGAACAAGCCTTTAGTCTTGGAAGTATTCCTCGCTAATCCGTCTTCACCTGCGGAAAGGGATTTACATTCTCTGGGTGTTTTGCTTGCCTTGAAGTACTATGTTCCAGACACCAGACCGTTTCAAAAAACTTCTCAACTTTTCTTTGCTTTTGGACCTATGGGACATGGGAAGGTCCTGTCTAAGGCCTCTATTTCCAGGTGGCTCTCTGGCTGCATCACGCATTGCCATTGTCTGGCCAACAGACCGCTACCAGGCCGGCCGAGAGACCACTCCACCAGAGCCATTGCAGCAACAACAGATTTTCTCTCTGGTGTTCCCCTGCTTGACATCTGCAGGGCTGCTATGTGGAGGTCTACCCACACCTTCACAGGATTCTACTGTGTCGACAGGGATTCCAGAGAGCAGTTGTTGGCCAAACAGTGCTTCGCGACCTGTTTGTATGAGGTGAGTCTGTTTCAGCAGTACGTGTATTGCTTTTGTGGAGCCTTGCCACCTCCCGTGGTTGCTATGTGTACTGCTGTGTAATCGTATTCATGAGCATGTGAGTCCATGTAAGAGCCCATGCTGGAGAAGGGACAAGTTAATTAACTGTAACTTATGTTCTCTAGCATGGGTCTTACATGGATTCACATGCAAACCCTGCCTACTTCCTCTCTCTGACTCTTCTTGGTTCTTACTGCCACTTTATGTGCGCAACCAGATCTGAAGATGGCCACACGGCATGGTGCTTAGGAGGACAAATGTCATTGGCTGGGGCAGTATGGCCCAAAGTGACAACAATAAGCTATAGAAGTGAAGAGCAGTTTTAGCTTTAAAACGAAACTACTTTAATATTACTGAGGATTCCCAGCCTGACGACTGGGAATATGAGCATGTGGATTCATGTAAGACCCATGCTAGAGAACAGGAGTTATGGGTAAGTAACTTGTTCCTTCCTAGCGTTTCTTGGAGCCCCGTAACATAATGAGAACATTATTCTAAATAGTTTGCTTGATAAAATGACGAGATCGCTAGTGTCTCACTCTTATAATTGTGAAATGAATGCCCTCACCTTGAAATGGTGAGCTGCATTGCTTCAATTGCAAACTCGTTAGTTGAAATTCAGTGTTTTCACATCTGCATATGGAGAGCGCAAGAATTAACCAATAAACTTCGGCACTAAAGACATCCCAGTAGCGCAGGTGTGTACATTTTTTTACTAAAACGTTCCCCTTTTTTATGCTAAACAATGTAGCATAAAATCCCCTGACCATAACATTTCTATGTTGTCCACATGTTTCTCTAGAGAGAACAAGGAACAACCAGTAGCACTTGTTTAGTAAATAAGAGTACCTGAACACCAACCCTAACAATTGAGTCACAATGTTGTATTAAAGGGTGGTATAGGTCCTGAAGATTGCAACAATAATAACAGGTGTCGCAGAAACCAGTCGACCATAGACACAGGGATATCTTAAATTATATTTTTTGATGATACCAGGACATGGCAGAGTTGGAGAAGCTCAATGATTAAGAACTAGAAAGTGGGAGGAATAAATAATTGATTGAAGTTCCCTATTTTTTCATTCCTTTATAGCAGTTTTTGATTGACACAGTGGCTGTTTTCTTTTGGGACTCGCCAATATAATCTACTTTTTTCATAATGTTTCACTAAAATGTTTTTTCTAATTCCCTCACATGACTGGTGCCAAAGGAGATGTAGTGTCCATGCTATCCCCTTTTAGATAGGTGGCACACCACCGCAGCTTTGGGTAAGTTCACACCACAGCGGGATAGCTAAACCTTGTTCTATAAAGAAACTAGTTATTGACTTGAAGCATCATTTTTCATCCAATATAAAAAGAAGATTCTTTTATACACGTGTTAAAATATTCTGTTTTAGAGTTTGAAAGAAACAGGATGGCTAATACACTGAAGGAACCAAGGGAGGGAAGGGCGGGATGGGTGGAGTTGGGGGCAGATCGGATTGGGGAGTAAATGTTGTATAAATTCCAATAACAATAATTTGGAAAAAAAGAGTTTGAAAGAATCACAGCAATCGTTAGGTCTTTTTTTGTGTTTTTGTGTTAGGCCTACTTGGTTTAAAAATAAATTGTTGGCATAACATTTTTCTCAAAATAATAAGCTGTCACAGTGCAGTATTTTAGTATCAGTGACTTTATTTCCCATGTAACTTTAAAAATGCCTTGTAGCAAAGAGAATGGGACACCTGTTAAGTGGCTGACCAATCAAGGTTGATTGCTTAGCCTTGTTTTGCCTAGCATTGATAACCATTGTTAGACATGTGTAGATGTCTAAATTAGCTTGTCTTTGTGTTCTGTGAGTATATTTCCTGGCATTCAAGTCTCTATTTGATCATCGACCATTACCTGCAGCAGACCTGGCTTGTAATCAGGTTTGCTAGAGATTGCTGTGCTATGTTGCAATAGACATGATCCTCTGGGAGCCAATCCGAATACCTGTGATGGCATCCAGAAGCGGTTTCAAGACCCTTAGTATTGCAGGAAATAGGGGAGTTATGTTTTTGTCACACGATTATCAGGTATTCAGCATGACCAAGATGACTTTCAGCCGCTCTGTTGTGATGGCCTAAAGGCAAACACCGTATCCGGCGGTCAACCTCTGGACTTCTTAGGTGGATTTTATCCTATTGTCCCACATGAATACCAATGTTGTTTTACAATTGGAATAGGTGTGTTCCAGTTGCCCAGACTCCACGTTTCCTTCTTCATCTTGGTCTTTTCTCTAACTCCTTCCCCTTTCTCATACTCTCATCTCTTGTTCTTTCTCCCACCATCCCTCCCTTTTCTCTCGCTTTCCCTCTTCTGTCCCTCTGAAGGACAGTCTCTCTCCTCTACTCCTTACTACTCTACTACACACCCTACTACTCATCTATTCTTGCTTCAACTATTCTCTCCTCTCCTTCTACTCCCCCCTCCTACTCTCCCCTCCTACTACTCCCCACTACCACTACTCTCTCCTTCTCTCCCCTCCTACTACTCTCAACCCCCACTACTCTCTCCTTCTACTACTCTCCACTCTGCCCCCAGCTACTCTCCCAGTCACCCTTCTTTCACTCTCCCAGCCACCTTCCCCAGTCACTACCCTCCAACTCCTACACAGTCCAATAATCTCATTCACCTTGCACTCACTTTCACCCAAGAACCGGTTTCTCACAACAACAAATTCGCCCCATTGCGCACTCTCTCTGTAACTCTCCTCCATGCTCCTCTGGACCGTCCTTCCTTCACCTAGTCGCTTGGTCCATCTTCTCCTTTGATCTCACCCGACAACCCACACTGCCTTGAACCTTCTGTCCTTTTAACATCTCCCTTCATTGGTTTTCCCCACACCTCCAAAGCTGGCTTCCCGGGACAATCGCTGGCTTCCTTTTCCACCAGGCCTCGGTTATAGGCATTAGAAAGTATATAACAGACTTTAATCACCACCAGGTATGGAGCAAAAAAGTGGTAGTGTGATCATTTTAACCAGTCACATGTTACAGGGACAGAGACTGAGGCCCTCCCGACTCCCACACCCTGTCTCTGGGGCAGGACTGACTCTGGAAAGTACCCTGGTAGGTCTCCTGAATGAGGTTGAGATAGATCCCGATCCCGTCTTGACCGGGTACGGTCCCTGCCCCTGTTACAAACCTCCAAGGTATTCATTAGCTATCTCCCTTTTACATCCTTTCTGAGAGATATTAAGTGTGTGTACTTGAGCTATCAATCACCTGTGTGCCCATTTTACCACCTTCACCTATAAGAGCTGTCACATGTTTTCAGACCAAAAGAGAAAACTTAAAGCTCAGATTGTTTTACTAGGGGATCACAACAGTATGGGAGGAACATAATAAATAGATGCAATTGAAAATATGTCACTATGGGTCCAGTGATTTCTAACTCAAATTTGAGGAAACTTAAAGTTCATAATGCCTCTGTTTGAAGAGGTGCCATGGTCGACAGGCAAGTGATAATGGTGCACAAAGAAATGTCTGTCAGTATAAAAGCATATTAACATAACAAAAAGAAAGGTGTCTAGGTCCAGCGGTATTTAGTACTTGCCTTGGATTGGCTTAGTTGATTCTGAGGTAACTGCTGGTTTCACAATGACGTTACCTCTTTTTATCCTTCTCAGTTGTCCCTTTTCCTTGCTGGTTATCTGCAGGTGAGGCTTAACAGTGATTCTCTTGGTGTGGTCATCGTAGTAGTCTATCCCTTGGAAGACTTTGCTCTCCTGTACCAGGGCAAGCAGGGTTCTGGGCATCAATCTTGGGGTTTTCCAGAGGCTAGGGTGTTAGCCAGGGAAGCTTTGTAGAGAAAGGGGGTGGCCAATTACTCTTATTCGGATCCCAGCCACTTGTCTCATTAAGTTCATCCCACACCTCGTGGGTACTGCTTTCCTATTCCTCTCGTAGGCTGCCCAGCTTCACTTTCTCTTCTTTCCCTGTTTAAACCGTTGATCTCTGTGATCTTACTTTCTACAAACTTCCAGTCTCTCCTCTCCTCCTTTTCTAACCACATCTGATCAGTGTATTTGTTCTCTATATTCATTTTGTCACCTTCTTTGCTCCTATGGGCTGCATCCATCGTCTACTCAGAATCTCGATATTCTCTCTCCTGCCTTAACCCTTTTGGCACACCTATCTCCTCCTCGTTTCTTCCAAATATCATCTTCACCCCTTTGAGCACAACTATATTGCTTTCCTAGGTCTTTCTCTCAATCATCACTTTCCCATCATATATTCCTCTCTTCTTCACTCCTTTGGTCAGAACTTTCCTCACTCTCCAGGTCTTTTGCACAATCACCTGCCTTACCCATTTCGGCAGGCCTGTCAGCACTTTCCTATCCTCACGCTGTATTCACCCTTTTGGACAAAAGTCCTACCCTGCCCGATTATTCCCTGCTTTACTGCTTTGGGCAGCTTCCTATCTCAGGGCTGCCTTAACTATCTTTGGCCACCACTCCCTCACTCGTTGCCAGCAATCCAAGCTGTTTTGTCTATTCAGACTGCTCTTCTGGATTTCTCCTCCAACTCACAGGCTCCAATATGGCCCAGCCCTGTGGACCTCTCTTCAAGCCTCCTGGAACTAACTCCCTGTCCAGGGCCTCTGGGACTCTGCAACAGAGCTTGGTATGCTTCTTGAAGCAGCTAGTATAGGGATTGACTGATGGATCCCCTTCACCAGCCCTCCCAACCCCTGCCCCCACAGAGGGTGGCTCCAAGTTCTGATGTGGTACTTGGAGCTGGATAGTCGCTCCTCTTGGGTCCTCTGTCAGGTTGGCATGCCCTATTCCTGTCCCATGGATAGATTACACTGGCTAACAATAAAATAGATAGATGGACAGACAGGCAGACAGACCTAGACTGACACACTCGGACAGAGAGACACCCAGACACACACACACATATACCCATACAGACATCCCACTGGCTCAACCCACGCTCCCCTTAAGCACTCCCTTGTGCACCCCCTCCTCATGAAGCCGTCTGCCGATCCTACCTGCCTGGCAAACTATCGCCCAATCTCCATCACCCCCTTCTTGGGCAATCTCTTGGAAAAGCTGGGCATCTCCCAGCTTACTCTCCACACTGAATCTGTTGGTTGTCTTCATGACCATCAGTCTGGCTTCAGAGCTGCCAGAGGCACATAAACTACTCTCCTGAACACCCGTGAAGATCTGCTCTCTAACCTTGATTCCAGCATTCCTTCTGTCCTCATCCTCCTTGATCTTTCCTCTGCTTTCGACACGGTCAACCATGCCATCCTGATCAATCAACTCCGTGAGAACCTGGGCATCATGGATCATGCCCTGGAGTGGCTGACCTCCTTCCTCTTGGACCGCCCCTCCCAGTTCCAACGTGGTACCTTTGTCTCTGCCACCTCTCTCTCTACCTGTGGCGTTACCCAGGGCTCTATCCGCTCACCATGGTTTTTCAACTTCTACTTAGCCCCTTTGGCCCAACTGATCCTTACCTTCTCCTCTAACTTTCAGTGTTATGCAGAGGACACTCAGCTTTCCTCCAGGCTCCCCTCAGCATCTTCTCCTCTCTTGCTCATTCCTGACAGTCTATCTGTGATTCAGGATTGTTGCACCTCCAACGATCTATGCCTTAATGTCAGTAAGACGGAGATCCTCTGTTCAACTAAGTATTTTTCTATCTCTCCAAGATAAACTGCGTAAATGTAACCACATGAACCTACATAGCATGTTCAATACTGCCATCTCATGTACTATTCTACCTTCTTCAGTGTATTCCAGCATGTTCAATACTGCCATCCCATGTACTATTCTACCTGTCTCAATGTATTCCTGTACCAAGTGAGCATTCTGTAACAGCGCCACAATGCCCCCGGGCCGATGTGTGCTATACAAATTCAAATAAATAAATACATTTAAAAAATCCATCTCATTGGGACCCCATCCCCTGCTTTCCCTCTCTCACTCTGGCAGCCCATCGAGGGCCCTCCTCCTTTACCTTCCTGCAACGCAAAAAACCTTGGTGTCATCTTCAAATCCACTCTCTCGTTCGCTCCTCACATCTCGGTAGTCGCCAAGAAGTCCCACTACCAGCTACACCTCCTCAGAGGGATTCTTCCCTTTCTCACTTTCCCCAAGAAGCTCACTGTCTCCATGGCCCTAGTTCTCTATAGGCTGGACTACTTCAACAGCCTCTTTCTCAATCTGCCTTCCATTACTTGCCTCCCTCTGCAACTAATCCAGAACAGGACTGCAAGACTTATCCTTTGCCTCAAGCCCCGGGACCGGATCTCTCCAGCCCTGAAATCTCTCCACTGGTTCCACTGGCAGCAAGGATCAAGTTCTAGACGCTTTGCATTGTCCACAAGGCTTTCTGAGGCTGGGGCCCGCACTACATCCAATGCTCTCTTCCAAAATACTTTCCTTCTCGAGCCCTTCACACAGCTACCTCCAACTCTCTTAAGGGTTAGACGCTTCTCCAGGCAGAGAGTGGGGGGTAGGTCTCTCTCCTCTGCAGGTGCCCTATGGGATGGCCTCCCTGCCCCTCTCAAGCTTGATCCGGACCACCTGAAGATCTGGAAGCAGCTCAAAGCGTTCCTATTGTCCTCTACTTTCTCACTCTCCCTCCCCTGCTGACCTACCTGTCCGCTGTACTGACTGTTTGCTTGGCTACCTTCAGAGTCTCACTGGGTACCAGGCTCTTTCTTAATCAGTCACCCTTGCACTGCCTCCGGGCCTTCCATGCATTTAGGGGCTGTAACTGTAACCCTACAGTCTCTTGTTCCCCTTGCACTACCCAGAGCCGTGCTGCCCTGGCTGCACTTAATCAGAGGATTGCTGTTCTGTTTTCCTCTCCCCCTCCCTTCCCATTGCACTTCTCGTTCTCACACTTGCACGATCTGAATGACAAACTGCCTGGTAAGATCAATTGTCTTGTCCTCCCTCTGTCTTCCCTCCCTTGTTTTTTCGCACCTAGAAACAGTTGTGTACAAGCGTGTTATAAATGGCCGTGCTTCCAGACCACCGTCCCACAATTCTCTTTGAGGGGCAGAATATTTTTTGGGTTGGGGAGAGCCTGATTTGCCAGATCCTGTATGGTCTCCTCTTGCCAGCGGCAAGAGCTGAACCCCTTAAAGGGTCCCTGTTCTTAGTTGGCTCCATGTGACAGTCCCTCCCATAGGATAGGGGACAACGTGAGGGTGACCAGAGGATCATCTCCATACCGGGGCAGAACTATCATTCACTAGCTTTGGGGAGCATCTGGTCCCCTTAGTCACCTGACTAGAGGCCGTCAAGACGAGGCAGGGGACTTGGTCACAGAGTATTTTGAGGTGTTTACCACCATTATTTTAAAGATTTAAAGCTCTGTTCAACTTGTATCGTGCCGTTCCTAGTCTTCAACTAAAGGAAACAAAGTGCATTGACCTTACTGCCTACTTTGTGCATGTGCCAGGCAACTATTGACGCTCACTTTAAGGCACATAGTTTATCCCATTCTTTTGTCACAAGCAAATCGTAAACTTTATTGAGGAAGTACTGAGATTTATTTGTGTAGTTCACCCTTGCTGTAGGCACATTGCTGCTGTTTCCATATGCCATGTAGTATAGCTCTCTTTAAGATGTGATTGATTTACTGCTCATCGTGCTGCATTTCTTACTGCATTTGTCCAATATTAGCACTCACCACAAAACTTGCCATGAGAGCCTAAGTGAAAATGTATTCTACAGAGGTAAACATTTCAAGTTGCAGGCTGCCACCCAGCCAGCCGCGGTAAATCCCTTGCCACTCATATTTTACAGGTACACACAGCTTATTCGCCAAGTGTCAATTATCACTAGCCAATGGCTAGTAGTGAGTGCAAATCTTGAGCCCTGTATTACATGACAATTTCTCAACCTATGTTTTTGTTTTGCATCTCACAGGAAAGCCTCAGAAGCCTTTGATCCTTGGAAATGAGGCTTCATTCAACGAAAATGAGAAGGCAAAGCTGACTTGTAAGACCTCTGGAAGTAAACCTGCTGCTAAGATTTCTTGGTATAAGGGGCTAGAGACCCTACCCGGTAAGTTTTTTTGTACTGAGCAGGAGGCATATGCCCCTCCATAAGACAGATATGGCATGTGCAGGTTTGCAATCTGGTCTGGTCATTAAAAAAGGAAACATTGTGTAATGTACTCTAAACCAAAACAGACTTCTGCAGACTTCTGTAGTGGATTACAAATAGAATGGGCCTCATTCCGAGTATGGCGGTAAGGGATACCGGTCACCGTTAACGAGACCGGTGCCGGTAATTCCTTACCGCCACATTCCGAGTTCCTTTTGCGCCCTCGTTCTTACGAGGGCGCAGAGGGGCTTTTTAGCCAATAACGGTGACCGTAAAGTACGTTCACCGTTATTTGCAATTTCCCCATTCCCATTGAGTCCTATGGGGGCTCATTTGGGAATGGGGAAGGGCCCTGGGGAATGGGAAATTACCACCCTGGTCAACTCGGAATAGGGCGGTAATTTCCCATTCCACCATGGCGGTGCCGGTACGGGTCCGGTGCCGACCAAGGCGCTACTACCGCCATTGGTTAGCGCCGGACTCGGAATGAGGCCGAATGTTTGTAATCCACATAGGGATCACATTTTAAATAAATGTGTGAAGGCAAGGTGAGCAGTCCCGGCATGAACACTGTATGCCTGAATTACATGTCTCGAAGACATTGGGGCCAGCAGTCCTTCTTTCACTTGATGCCCCACCCCCTACTCCAAAAAGGATCCATCCTCAGTGTGCCTATATATGCGTGTATGCGAATGCACTGCTTGAGCGGCCAGTAGAATAGTAGTACTACTGCATCTAATGCTGTCTGTGGCAGGAAGAGGCTGGGATAGGAGACACCACCTTACCTTGACTTGTATCAGATTCGTGTTGTCCGTGAGTGAGTGGAATATGGATAAACAGTACCTCCACATAATCACAGTTGTGGTTTTTGCTATGCCGAGAGGGTGGTACTCTCGTTCTAGAACTAGTCAGTCTTAAACTGAATGCCTTTGTCTTTATGTCTACCGATATTTGTTACATATGTGTTACATATTTTAGCATAGTGTGCTTTATCCTAATGTAGCAGAATGTTTTTTTTAACAATCCCTCCCAAAATTAGTTTACAGTTTTCACAATGCATTTTACTCTTACATGGGTAGCCTGCTCTTACCGGAACCATTATCTTAATTGAATCACCCTGGTTGCTGTTGGTACCTTTTTTCAAAATAAAATGTGAGAAAGGAAAGGACTAAGTAGGCTCTCTGCAAAGGATTGTAAAAGAAAGCTATCTCTTATATCGATATTCCAGCTCAACTTTGTCTTATTAGACTTAATTGATGAACTGAAAGCTTTTCTTGATATCCCCTCACTATCAACCCTGGCAGTAGCAACAAATGGGCGGGCAAATAGCCTGCAGAGCAAAAGCTGAAAGCCTGGACAGAAACCCAAGTCAAGGGGAAAATAGATCTGTGTGATGGAAATAACTTTGTTGCTTCTTTGCAGCCTAAGATCCTTAATTGTGTTTGGACTCATAGCTCGCTATTAACTACCATGACAAACGCTATTTTGTTGAAATTACTAACTATAAATGCATTTTTACTTCATATCAATATACAGTTTCTTCTGCTAATAATGTGGCTTCCATATGTGCTCATGGGGACGTATATAATTTAGTTCCCCGTCCTCGAAACACATTGTGTATACGTGCATTACAAATACCCTATTATTGATGCATGGTCCAAAAATAATGTCAGCCACCCGATGCAGACTTTGGTGGGGGAGGGGTTAAAACTTGTAGTTTAGTAAACCCTAGCTTACTTTACTTTAAATTTGTTATGCACAGCCATTGACCCTTGGACTTAAGGGCGCAACAAAACAAAGACAACACACATGTAAGTTCACAGAGGCAGAACATAAAGCAAATTCATAAGGCAATTATGATCTCTATAATTAGGTGAACAGGTGAGTCTTTATAACTTATTTTTAAATATTTCTGTTGACTCAATGCATCGTAGCTCTAAAGGGAGATCATTCCAGGCCTTAGGGGCAATTGCAAAGAAGGCTCCTTTAGAGACCTTCACCGTTTTTCATCTTGGAGTAGTTAACAGGTTCTGATTGCTAGATCTTAATAGTCTAACAAAAGTTTTATTAATCAGAAGTTCTTGTAAGTAGGAAGGCATTTTTACCATGTAAGCACTTCTGAGTGTGGCAATAAGCCACGAGACGGCGGGCCAATACCGCCCCAGGTAATGCCCCCAGGGCCGTAGTTACAGGCCCGGCTTATTGCCATTAGTACCCCGGCACATTAGACCGGGGTACTAATTGCTTTTTTTTCTAATTCGAAACACGTTTTCCCTTTTCATGGCGGCCATCGGGAGCGGGCGTGCTGGGAATACTCTGTTCCCAGCACGTCCGCTCCCGAGAAAAGAAGAAAAAAGAAGGTAAGTGGGGTTGGGAGGGAGGGGAGGGGATAGTTTGCAGAGGAGGGGGGTGGAGGGAAAAGAAAACTTACCTGAGTCCCCGGTAGGGGACGAAGGCAGCCTCCAGCCATGGGGAGGCTCGGAGCGGGGTTTGCCCCGTTTCAAGCCTCCTCATTGGCTAAATGGCCGCCACGCCCCCCACCGGGAACCAAAGGCACGTACAACGTGCAAGGGATTCCTGGCCGGGTAATGCCCCCGCGAGGGCCAATCAGAATGCATGTTGCATTCTGGTTGACCCTCGCCTGGTACTAATTATGGTTAAGATCCGAAAGATTATTCTTGATTCCACTGGTAGCCAATGAAGAGTGCATCTTGCAGCTGTGACATGGGCTCTACGCCTAAGCCTCATCACCACCCTTACCGCTCCATTTTGGGATACCTGTCGTTTATTACAAATAGCTTTATCAATGGCCATTAATAAACTGGAGCAGTAATCAATTTTTTCCCCTAAAATCGCTCTAGCGATGGTTTCGGCGTTATCCTGCGAAATAAACGGTCTAAGGCGCGCAAGCAACTTTATGTAATAGGCGCAGAAAGACACTAAACTGCTTACATGTGGCTCCATAGAGAGGTGCTGATCGAGCAATACCCCCAGAGTTTTAACTTTTTTCAATGGGATAATGTTAAATGCTCCTAGCAAGAAACTCTCATAGGTGGGGCCCAGTTTCTGTAACATGTGAGGTGAACCAATCACCAGCAGTTCCGTTTTTGCTCTATTAAGCACTAGTTTGTTAGAGATTATCCATGACTCAATCAGAGAGTAGATTTTATTGATCAGTACAGTATCCAAATCATAGTTGCCGGTCAAAGGAATAACGCATTGCTTATCGTCGTCGTTGTTCGTGAATGTCACACCCTCATGAGCCAGTTTGGCAAATAGGGGGACAATAAATATGTTTTATAAACAAGGCGATGTGCATGCACCCTGTGGTACACTCAAGTCAACATTAATGGGGGCCGATTCAGCCTCCCTGAAGAAGACCCTACTTTCTTGGTTACTGAGAAAAGAGATGATCCAGTGGACCGCCAAAGGGGGGTGGGGGGGTTTGCATCCCCTTCAGCCTGGAGGACATGATGGAATGGTCCACCAAGTCAAAAGCGGCCGAAAGGTCGAGTAGCATCAACAGGGAGGCTTCATTTTTGTCCATGCGCACTAGGAGCATAGATTTGAGCTCTAGGAGGGCCATTTCTGTTCTGGAACCCACCCGAACACCTGACTGGTGTTCATTTAAGACATGATTGAATTTTAAAATTTCAGCTATTTGTCCATAAGCCACACGGTCCAGGATAATAATATGAAAATTAGTATTAATTATAGGTCTGTAGTTTTGGGGTAAATCCACAGCCAGAGCCTTTTTTTTCAGGTTACGCATAAATGGGCATCTTTCAGGTCCTGGGCAGCACTCCCCGTTTCCAGTGAGGCATTAATAAACTTACAGATCGCAGTTAACAGTGCTGGGGGACAGATTTTAATCATCACGGCTGTGTGGACGTCATTTTTACATTTAGTAGTTTTAAGTTGATTGATTATGAGAGCCAATTCAGTTACGGAAATGGGGGAGAAATTAAAGACGGAAATAGAGGGGCATTTTACGTAAGCCTCATGTATTCCAGCAGCGTTTTCTCATAGGCTATCATTTTTTGTAGAAATGTCCATTTGAATGTTATGGAGCTTATCTTGCATGGCATGTTGCATAAAGTCGCACCAATCATTGTCTCTATTAAATTTACCTAAATTCACATAACTTGTAGATTATTGCTCCTTTAAGATTTTAATATTTCCTTAGAGTCGGATTGGGTGTGTTTTATCCTATTATTGAATGAGGTTTTTATCGCATCAATAATGGCAGCTCTGTACTTTTTAGCTGCTGTGTTATACTCAATTAAGGAGTTCTGAGATCTGTTAGATTTCCAGGTATGAAAAAGTCTAAGGGCCTCATTCCGAGTTTGGAGGTAGCGCCATGGCATGGGGAAGGCGCTAATTACGGGCCCGCGCTAATAACAGGCCCGTTATTTGTGCCTTGGTCCCTTAGCGGGACCCGTAAAGGACGTGTGGTCAGACCACACGTTCCTTGCGGCTCCCGCTAGAGACCTCGGAATTGTGCGGTAAGGTTTAACGGCATCGGTCTCCTTACCGGTGACCGTTAACCCTTACCACCCAACTCGGAATGAGGCCCTAAGGGTTAGAGATTTTAAACCTTGTAGTTCAGGGGAGAACCATGAGTTATGTTTAATGTCCTCCTTAGCTCTTTCTTTCTTTATGTGCGCTAGGATGTTTGCAGCTATGATCAGATTGGTCGGTATGGCCCTCGCTAGCTCCTCGGGGGATTCCAGGTCAGAAAGATTCGCCAGAGGTTCAAGCAAAGTTTCTTTCTTATTAGCTGTAATATTTTTAAGATTTTGAGTCTGGACTTCTCTACTCGTTCTGGATTTAGATTTCTTGGGGAAGTCAGTTATTACAGTAAATTCCACAAAGGAGTGGTCCGACCAAGGACATGGGGAAACTGCTACGTCCATGGTCTTAACTTCATGACACGCTTAGGGGGCAACTAAGGACTCCCCATCCTCATTTTGATCTGATGGGACTGCATATTGGAAGGTTAACTTTTCAAGTAACCGTGGGGGCTTGTAACTTCAACCAGATTCATGGCATTAATTTTCAAGCAAGCTATGTCCCTGACAATACTTTCAGTGAAGTTGCCATGACAGATAAAATGAAAGCTTTTATAACCAAAATAATTTCAGGGGCTAAAAGGTCATTTTAATGTTGTCCACCAATTTACGACTGCATTTCCGAAAAAAGGGAAGCGGCCTCTCAAGGAAAATAAATAATTGAAGGAACCAGTTATGATCTGGGGGGCAGGTTTAAATTTTGGCACAGCTGGCCTAAGAACACTCAGACTTTAGAGGATGGTTCAAGGTTGTTAATTTTGTATAATTCAAATGACTCCGAATCTTGACAGTCAGTGACTGAAATGTGGCCCACTAAAGGCTGTCCGCCTTTTGTTCCACATGGGAGTCCCACCTTCCTAGCCGAAGCTTCCCTACATCCCAGGTTGGCAACTATAGATAGGTTACACCTACTATCTCTAACTCTATCTATGGTGATGGCTTAATGGTCTGAGCCTTTCTCTCTTACTCCTTTTGGGGTTCTTCTAGGAGGAACCTAACCTGAGAACTCTCCTGCTTTTTTTGACAATGTGGTTGGTTCTCTTTGAAACAGAGTTTCTCTTACTCTGGACTTTCATGCCCTTTTAATACTGTCCCTGATATTCTTTATGCTTACACCCTCTTATACCCTCCCCCCTTATTCCACTGACTCTCTCTCCATCACTTTCCCTTCTCTACTCCCTTCTTCTGTTGCTCAGATGTCACACGATGTCCTAGCTTCTGCTTTCTTCACTCTCCCACCTTGCAATCTCCTACTCTCTGCTCCCCACGCCCTCCCGCTATACTCTGCACTCCTCTCTAGTCTCCACTCGCCTCCTTTCCTCTTCTTTTACTCTCATTCACTTCTTACACTCCCTGAGGCACTCTTCCTGCTCTCATTCATGTATTCTTCTACTCTCAACACCCCTTACACCTTCAGGAACCATTCACACACTCTTATAATAAGGTACCACTCTCTCGCACAACCAATGCCTCACTTGCAACAATCTCCAACACAATCTTCTGAACCATCTGTTACACTGTTTTTCCACTGCCTGGTCTCTTGGTTCACCTGCTCTTTACCTGAAACATTCTGTTCACCTGTCTCTTGGCGTCAATCTGGTCTTTATAATTTCCTTGGGGTCATGCCACAGCAGTGGGAGATTTTAAGCACCCTGCTTTGCCCTGTCCCCCTTCCAGGCATAGCACTCGGCCAGTCTTTCTGCTGTGGGTTACAGCAGCAGAGAAGCAGCAAGTTTTCATTAATTTTGGAAGTAGTTTGCTGGATCATTACTGGCAGTTCGGTTGCCTTTCAGAAGCTTGTGGTTTCATTCCTTCTGCTGCTGTGCCTATTGGTACAGGCAATCCTGGTATAGGAGTAATAGAATTCTGGCCACAACAAGCATTGGGTGATTGACAGTTGTACTTTCCACATGCAGCAAGGAACATACTGGGAGGGGCAGAGACTGGGGTGCTCCCAACTCCCTCACCCAGCCTCTGGGGCCAGACTGGCTTTGGTAAAATTCCTGGTGAGCCTCCTGCCCCAGGTTGAGAGGAGTTCCTATACCCCCACCCCGACGTGTCAACTCCCTGATCCCATCAAAATATATACATATAAAAAGAAATGTAGACCAGCACCCTTCCATTTTAAGCCACACCCTGCCCATTTAAGCCCGCATTTTAAAAATGGGTTATTTTACCCTGAAAAGTAGTTTTCTACCTTCAGAAGTATGTTCATTGTCTGCCAAACATTGAAAAAACAAGCAACAGTAAATATATCAGATGCAGTGCCATCGCTGATCTCTGCATACTAACTAGCCCAAGGCAGCCGTAAAGCTATGTGCTTGCCTCTAACTGTAATATATACTTTGGTAGGCAAGTAGCCAGTAACAGATTGATTAATGCAGTTCTTACTCTAGTTCAGGTTTGAATTTGATCTAGAGTTAGCACCATATCAATTAACAAACTATTAAATCCAGAGAGTAATCACCTCCTTGATTAGTCTCTGGGTCTCTTTGTTGTTTAATATAAAGAGGACAGGAGAAATTCCATATGCCCTCTCAAATTCAAGGAGATAAATGATACTAGATAAAGAAAGTTGGGGACTTTTTTTATTGTGAACCTTTCAAACATTTAGTGAGCAACTTCACTCCTCTCACCAATGTGTCCCTGTTCATGACTGTTCATCCAGATCAACTAAGATAAACCTATAACACTTTGACAAATAATCAAAATTATAACATTTTTTATATTTATTAAATGTTGTAAGTGAACATTGGAAATATATCAATATTTGTTATGTTATGCTTTGTTATTGGGCATTTGTATAGTGCCTTTTACCATTGGTATGATTCCAAAGCGCTGTGGGGGGAAAGCCCTCGGAGACTGCAGTCCAGGTCAGTGGAGAGTAATGTGGTAAAACGTGCTTTGGTTCACTTGGTATGTGTACAGGCAGTGTGGAATAAGTGGGGTGTAGCTGCATACTAGTGTGGTGCAGTGGTTGTGTGAGATCAGTAGAATGTGTGCATCAAGGCCAATGGACTCTGGCAGCGCTTGAGTTTTTGAATGAGATTATGGGCCTCATTACACGGACGGCGGTAAGGGTTAACGGCCACCGTTAATGGCAACGGTGACCGTTAACCCTTACCGCCGTACTACGAGGTCCCTTTGCGGGTTGGAGGATTTAACGCCTGCTTCTTGCAGGCGTTAAAATCCCACCCGCTAAGGGACATCGGAGCTAATTACGGCACCGCAAAATTGCAGTGGCGTAATTAGCGCCTTCCCCATTTCCATAGAGCCCTTTGGGGCAGAAATGGGAATGGGGAAGGGCAATGGCGGAAAGGGGATTTACCGCCCCTCCAACCTTGGAATGGGGCGGTAAATCCTCTTTCCGCCAAGGCGGTGCCGGTATTTTACCGGCATGAGCCATGGCGCTAATAGCGCCATGGCTCACCGCCTACCGTGTAATGAGACCCTATGTGTGCAGCTAGGCTGATTTAGAGGGGTATAACTGCGTTCTAAAAACTGTTGAGGTGATCATGGAGGTGTATAAGTATGTATGCAGCTAGGCCAAATTAATCTAGGGGTATAGCTGCATTCTATTGGTTGGTGCAGAGGAAAGAGTTGACATAATGGTGTGTTTGAGTGTCTGTGTGCTTTCCAGGGGGACTCTGTTCCTGTTGCAGTTCCAATGCCTGTGGAAGTGGTGATATCTCCCTTTGGGTTTGGGCTGTTAGGCTAAGGTCCTATATCTTGTTGGGTCAAATTGCTTTGGCGAAGACTGGCGGGTGGTGACAGGCAGATCTGTCCCAACTCATGTCATTACTGCATAGGTACTAGAGACGTCTGTTGGTAGTTCTGCTAAATACATTCCCAGATAGTTGGGATTAGCAAAGAATAAGTGCTAGATGGTCCTCAGTATATAGTTCTGCTCAAGGATTTCCAGATGTGTAGGGTTAGCAAGCAAGGGCATTTATCGGACTGATAGCGTAGTGCATATTTGCATAGCATTGATCAAGCTCATAAGTTCTATTAGTGCTTGGGTTATGAGTCTAGCACAGACGGTCAAGATTATTGGAGATGGATATCTCTAGGCCTCAAAGCGTACGGTATTCCTAGCAGAAGAAGGCAATAATTAAATTATGTAATGTACATGAGTGCTTCTACGATTCGGGTTTCAAGTCTGGGTAAAGGTTCCAGATAACGGAGGTAGATATCGTCTGGCCTGAGAGTCTATAAAAGGGCCGTATTGAGCGGGATACCACGCCATTTCTTGGTCGTGGTATAAGTCGAGTGGTCAGGGCATTCCTTGAGTGTTTTTAGGCAAAAGTCAGGTTTTCTGTGCCTTCCGAAAAGCCATGTAGCCTTCAATGTGTCTAATGCGGGGAGGCAGTGAGTTCTACAAAGTTGGCGCCAGGGTTGAGTAGGTGGGCCCTCCGATCCTGGCTGAATTCGAGGTGGGGACCACTAGGAGTAGGGCAATGCTTGACCTTAGGGTGCGAGTTGGGTGGCAAAGCATAATCTTTTCTTGAAGGAATTTGGGGCCTGCTTTGTGCACAGCTTGGTGGGTAATACATAGGAATTTGAAGGTGGCCCTGCATCCAATTGGGAGCCAGTGTAGCATGCAGAGAGCAGGTGAGATGTGGTCTCTCAGTCCCAATGCGAGAAGCGGTCTAGCAGCCGAGGTTGGTACACTTTGGAGTTTGTTTAGCTGGTAGGCTGGTGACCCAGGTAGTGGAAGTTTGCATAATTGTCTGGACATGGCAATGGACAAAATTTCAGCCAGTCTGTTGGAGTAGGTGAGGTAAGGGAAGATGCTCTTCAGGAGCCTAAGGTGGAAATGACAGGATTCGGATGCATTGTTGATGTGGTGAGACAAAGTTAGGTCCAAGTCCATTGTGGAGTCGAGGTTTCTGACAGTGGTGATGGTCGGGGGGTGGGTGGGATGCTGAGTGAGGGTGGCCAGGGAGTCGGTTGGGGATATATAGCAGTTTTGCTGCATGCCATGATCTCTGTTTCACCTAGGTTCAGAAGCAGATGGTTAGGTGTCCTCCAGCGGTCAATGTCAGTGAGACATGCTGTTAGGTCAGGGCGAGGTTAGGTGGTTGATTTAGGAATTCTCAAGATGATTTGTGTCATTTGCAGAGTTATAGCAGATGAGGTTGTGTGAGCCAATGATCCTGTGCAGGGGGGTCATGTAAAGGTTGAAGAGAAGAGGAGAGGCAGGCGCCTTAGTGTACTCCAGTGTTGACAGGGCGTGCGGAGGAGAGAAACGGGGGAAGATAGGTGATTTGTTCTCTATTTGTAAGGAATGAGACAATCCAGGTGAGCACTGAATCGCATATTCCTAGAGAGTGCAGTCTGTCAAGGAAGATCATGTGGTTATTGGTGTCAGTCGCTGCCGAGAGGTCAAGAAGAACAAGTGCTGCACATCCATCGGAGCCTGCTGTGACATTGAGGTCATCCCAGCTAGAGATCAGCGTAGTTTCTGTTCTGTGGTGTGGACGGAAACCTGATTGTGCGGGGTCTCGAAGATTGTCAGATTCCACCAAACCATTGAGCTGTGAGTATGCAGTGCGGTCGATGAGTTTTGCAAGGAATCAGGTGTCGATGATGGGCCTGTAGTTGATTGGCAGTAGAGGGTCGAAGGATGCTTTGTTAAGCAGAGGTTTGACATGTGCAGTTTTGAAGGATTTTGGGAAATTGCTGCGGGTGAGAAGAGTCGTTAATGGACCTCACAAATTCTCCTGCACAGGTGGAGGTGAAGATTTCTTTGAAGAGAGAGGCGTGACAAGGGTTAAGGGAGGGAGCCGGAAGGGCCGGCTGACGGATAGTTTCATGAACTCCTCGCTTGAGATAGGATTGAAAGAGCAGAAAGAAGGGTTCTCAGGGTGTGGGGGGCGTTTGGTTCTTGTAGAGCGGGTGTAGGGCGGGGCGGATAGGATGGAGAGTTTGGCGTTGAGGATTGCCATCCAGTCTAGGGCTGTTTTGTGAAAGTTTTCAGACAGGGAGTTGCAGAGCGTTTGTGAGGAGGCAGTCAGGGCTGCAATGCAGGGTGGGATCAGGAATTCTATGATGATCCCCTGGAGCTCTTTGCTGCTGCTACTGCAGTTCAGGATCCTTTTATTATAATATGCTTTTTTGGCCTTTTTGGATCTCTAATTTATCATTTCTGTAGTGGTGGGCGAGTATTGATTTGCTTTGCAGGTTTCTGGAAACTCGCCATTTGCGCACAAGGGAGCAGTTATGGGTTTTAAGAGTCTTCAGGTCCAGGGTGAACCATTTTGGGGAAGGTCCTTTGTGGGAGGGAGTGGAATTGGAAGTGCTTAGGGGAATGAGGGAATTGTTTAGCCAAGAGGCGAAGAGCTCTATGGGTAAGGGTCTATATGCGGTCGGGAGTGAGGGGAGGGCGTTTCACATTGCCTCAGCCAGGTCCGGTAGTACCTTGATCTTGTTCCAGCACTTGAAAACGGAGAGGTAGGGGTAGAGGAGGACTTGGGGGGTGGCGGCGGTGTGAGGAGACTGAACGGTATGACAGAGTGGTCTGTCAATATGAGGCGTTGAGGGGTGGTCATGGATATGAGGTCGGAAGAGCTGAAAATGGCTTTGAGAGTGTGGCCAGCAGTATGCATGGGCCCTGTGATATGCTGGCTGAGATTGAGTGCCTCTAGGCTGTCGACCAGGGGTAGAGTCATGGAGTTGTTGGGGAGTTTGAACCAGATGTTATGCCCCAAGTAAGTTGAGTGCAGGGTGGTTGTGTCTGCCATAGTGGGGGGGCCTGTAGAAGAGTAGGAAACTGTGTGAGAGAGTAGGCAAGAGAGAGAGTTTGACTAGGAGGGATTCACAGTTGGCTATGCTGGGTTGTGTTTCAGTGGAGGTGATAGAGATGTGAGGCTTGTGGAGGATGGCTAATCCGCCTCCTCTAGAAGGTCTGGTGTGGGTCATGAGTGAGTAGTCAGGTGGGAATGCTTCATGAGGGATAGGCTTGAGGCCGTCCAAGAACCAGGTTTCCGTGATGAAGATAAGATCAGGGTTTCTGAGGTTAGGAAATCATTAATACTGGGGGGCGCTGTCGAGCAGCCAAGCAAGACGGCCACCAGATTGAGGAGCTCTGGCCTGACTATATCTGGAGTTTAAATAACTCCTTAATCGCCCAACATCTGATCGATCTGAAGACACCGCACCTATAGTCCTTAATTGGTGCCTTAACCGCCATGTGTACGAGGAGCGTGGGGCATCTTAATGCACACCGGTGGTGAATGTTACGTGGCCAGAGCAGCCTGTCTGCTCCTATGAAATCCTTCCCTGATGCAGCTTGGCGGGCTGTGCTAGTGGTGGAGCCTTGCGCTGTGTAGGTGACGCTGGGACGTGACACCAGCGGCGGACACCGGACGACATGGGCATGCTGGAGGGGGCTTTTGCAGCAGGCCGTGCCCCCGCAGACGTGGCTGTGAGCTCCTTGGTCGTGGGAGGAGGACCGTGGGTCAAAGTGCTGAAGACCCTAATAGACCAGCTGTGATGCCAGCGTGAGATGCCTGATCGAGGCGCTGTGTGCCGCGTGGGGCTCGACTGCTGGTGTGCCCCCGCAGTGAGGATTCTGTTCAGCTGCTGATTTATACTCCTGGACTCGACCTGCCGGAGCCCCCGGTTGTGATCTGGGGTGCCATGGGGGGTCAGTGGTGGACGCGGCACGGGCACACCAGTTATCCTGTACATACTCCTTGAGGGCTGCTGAGGGAGGCCAGTGGTGCGGCATGCAGTGCAGGCCGTGTATGGGCTGCCCACCGCTATTGCCTGTTGCGGGCAGCTCCTTGACCGCAAGATCAGCTGGGCACAGAGCTCGGTATTCAGGCTCAAAGTGTGGTCCTGGAAGGAGTGGATGCGCCGATTAGAGTGGCCCTGAATCCGCCAACGCACATTGCTTCTACATGGTGGGGCACCTACTTGCTGTACTTGCTGCAGTTTACAACAAGCTGATGCTCATGCTGCTCCCTGCTGCTCACTGGACATCGCGTGGTCATATCTGAGGCGACTGGGAGCTGAAGCTGGGCCATTTCTCCTGCTACATCCCCTCCTGTCTCGTGGGCTGTGTCAACGGTGAGTGTGGGGTTCGGTCTCCCCCATGCAGCGGGAGCCTACTATCTTGCTGCGCCGTGTGGTTGGACTGCGATATGAGGGTGCCTGGGGCCCTGGGGTGACACTGTTCATTACTGTGTGACCCTACGCCTGGTGCAAGTGGTCCACCATGTGTAGTGCTTGACCAATGAAACCCCTGGATAGTTAATGAGTTGGCGGGCGCTGGAGTAACTCGGGGGCAATGTTCTAGTCGCCGGGCCTCCTCGCAGTGCTGGACTCAGGTACATAGCAATACCTAATCCTTTGCACAGCTCTGCTGAGGGGTCACTGAGTGGGCACACATATGCCTCTGCTGGGAGTACTGAGGTTGTCCCAGTTCCCGTGGTAAACCATACGTGTGAAGGAGTGGAGGTGAACAGAAGAGTGTGCAGGACTGGCTCCAGTGCTGACGCCTAACTACACTAACAAGGATTCCTGGTTGCAGAGCTGGGATGAGAAGCCCACTGCTTGTGCTGCACCTATTGGGGAGCCCGCGCTGGGCTGTCATTCCTTAGCTGAGGCCTAAGAGGGTGCCAAGGAGATATCCTGAAACATTGGAGGCGTGCCGGTCTTGGAGGCGCTCTATGCAGGGGTGGCCAGCTCCCCCATTGAGGATTGGGATACATCTGCATCTGGCATGTACGACTGACGGTCTGAGTCCATCGGACTTCTTTCCCGCTGCTGCAGCGTCCAAGAAGCTGTTAGGCTAATCCTCTACTGGTAGATAACTGGCGCGTCGCCCTTCCGGGCAAGAATCCTTCAGTGGGACACCTGGAAACCTGTTGCCATCTTTTCTTAAATAGAGTATCCTACATTTACTGGTGAGGCAATATGACGAAGGGCTCTGGAGCCAAAACAAAAAGGCCCAATTGATTAATTTACTAATACCCCCGCTAAAACTCTGGGGCCTAACGAGCCACCAACCGATGAGGAGCAGCCTTCGGCTTCTAACTCCACCAGGGATGACCAACTCCTCGCGGCGATGCAGAATGGATTCATGGCAGTACATATGACACTAGATGACATTGTTTCAACCATAGGCTCCCTGAAGTCCAAGGTAGAGAAAGAGGGTGCCCGTATTACAGAGGCGGAGACGAGAATTTTGCGAGAAGGAGGATACTGTTGACAAACACGAGCGCGATATAGCGCAATTGCAACAGGAAGTCAGCAGGATCCATAATAAATGTGACGACTTGAAATTGCGTTCCCAACGCAATGACATCCACATCATTGGGATCCTGGAGGCGGCCTGCAAGGGCTCGATGAAACACTTCATGGAAAACGTATTGAAATCAATGTTCGGTCCAACTAAATTCTCTCAGCATTTCCGTGTGGAGAGGGCGCACCGTGTTCTGCCTCCGGTCCCCAAGCCGGGGGCTCCTCCCCATACTACCCTTGCTAAGCTACTCAATTATCGAGACAGGGACCTCATTTTGCAGATTGCCAGAGAAAAAGGGACCTTGCGATATTAATCGTCGGATATCATTATTTCTGAGGCTTGTGGAATCTGCTCTGTTCCCTTTAAAAGTATGGTCATAGATATCTATGACCCTGAATTAGAGAAAGATCTCTCCTTTGTGGAAGCCTCTGCTCTCAACTTATTGAGGAGGACACAGATGAATCTGCCTCTTGCTGCCTTTCGCCATAAAGCTACCGCGTGTCGTCGTCCTTCCGGTTCACATGCCACAGGGTTATGTAGCTGGGTCTGCTACAAGAATCTTGCCAGCCTCTGCTCTGCCTTTACCTTCTTCACACTAGGTCTTCGGCGTGGTGGGTCCGAGCATGTATACTGATTTGTCACTGCCCCCAGGTATGCTATCAGGTGTAGTGAGGGAGGTTGCTCTCTTCTAATGGCAAGTTCCTATCCTTGCTTACTCCCCTGAACACCAGTCGTCGCTGTCCACGACCTCTACCAGCGACCGACCGATGCGTTGGTCAGTTCACAGTCCTCGTGATCTGTTGTAGCCACCTCAGCCCCTGCAAGGTGTTGGGGCTCCCGCCATACCTCCTCCACTTGTCCTTGCGGTGTAGTCGTCTCACTGCCGCTCCTCTATCTCACCCTGTGTTGCTGTATGCAGGCGTTAATATATAGTCATGCAGGTTTGTTGGGGGTTGTTTCAGTTCGGCGAGCGATACTATGTGCACACTATCTGCGTTTGTCAGGGATTACCTAATGATACGTGGCTCTGTGGCCGGGCCTAATGTTTCCTGCTGTGGCCCAATTTTGCGTGGGTCTGACTCTGTGGCGTCAATTAGATCCTCTATTCTTCCGTCCCCAGGTGGCCCATGCGCCACGATGCTCTGCTAGTGTGTCAGTCTGCATGTGTTTCGGCTGGATGCCCCCGCTTGTGTGGGCCAGAGGGTTGTTGGGGCCTCCGCTTTGCCGGCGACTGCAGCCTCGCTATGTGCCCGCCACCCACAGTGGCGACGGGGGATCCCGTGATCTCTTATGGGGCGGCAGTCGGGGTATTCCATGGCCGTCGCAGGGCCGTAGCAGGGCTGGCGACTCACTTGCGCGGTTCTCTAATCGTTGATGTGGGAGGGTGGCGCAGGCAGGCCTGCCACCGGCCACCCACCTCTCTGCTTTCCCACTCTCCGTAGCTATGCTGCTCATGGCCAGGTCCGGCCAGTCTCTCCCCCACCGGCCTTGGCAGCACTGCCCCATTGAATGGGTTCTCTTCCGCGGCTATGGCCAGCAGCTTTGGTGCATTTCATTCTCAGGTAGGGGCCTGGCTGCTCCTACCTCTCATCCCACCAGCACTTGTCGTCTCGCTGGGCCACCCCTTTGGCTGCTCGCCTCTGTCTGCTGGACCCCGGTGCTCGAGTCACCCACTATTCCACATGGGCAGGCTCTTCCCGGACCTCTTCTGCCCGAGCTGGCCCAGGTGACCGGTTGCGGGTGGAGGCGGCTCTAGATGTGCTCGTTGGGTCCCGTCTGCCGAGTCACGCACAGGCACTCGGGTGCGGCGCACACCGAGCCGCGCCCTTGGCCTTCTCACACCCGCAACGCACTATGCCGCAGCAGTGCTTCTGGGGTTCTAATCTATGTCAAACTTGTCCCTCCACGCTGTCTGCCGATCAAGTGAATTCTACCAAAGTTTCAGCCGGTTTTGGCCCTGATGGGTCGGATATCAGCCTCCACTCTCATAAGGCTTCTCAGGAGCTCATGAGAATGCAGCCATCTTGGCTGTGGGCTCTCTAGAGCCCCTGAGGGTGGGACATTTGTGGCAGAAAGGCAAGTTCCTGTCCTCAGTCCCAAATGGGGTGTTTCACCCTTGGGGAGAAGGGACGAATTCCCTGGATTTGTCACAATATTTGTATTGGTCCTATAGAAGTTACATCCATTGTAAAAAGCTAGTTGCATGACATAAGAGGTGGCCCCAATTTATAGGGCATGACATCATAACTATTTGATCATATTGATTGTGTTGTTCTGTTTGCGATTTTAAAAATAGGTGTATAAATTCACTAACTTTGTATTCATGATTGATGAAACGTTCTTAAATGTCTCCTTTTTCCATTTGTACAACCTTTTTTTATATCAGTATGTTTTTAATGCATTTGTAATATAATTGTTGTGACTCAAGTGAATTAATAAGCTTAATGAATTAGGATTTAATTAGTCCATAACTAAACTGTAACAATACATATTTCTTGATGTATTTATCTCATGTGAACTGGGACAGCCGACCCAGCCCTTTAAGATGAGGTAGCAATACTTTGAAATGAATGGGATGCAGAAGATACTCAAACATCAATAATCAGACTAACTCAGAAAGTTGGCAAAAGTTGACAGTTTTAATGTCAGTTATCTAAAACAGGGAGTACAACGGACATCAAAGGACGTCTCACAGCTTGGTGTCAAAGAAATTCATAAAAAAACATTACTTTTATTCCAAAAACTCATCATTGCCGACGTCAACCTACGTATTTGCTAACGTCATCCTACGTGGCAAACTACAAAAACCTAGTGGCAAATGTGATTGGGTCTAAGGAAACATCTAAGTATGCGTTCCATATTAGTCTAAGAAAGTGATAGGGTCTTTAACGTCAGGTGGGGCAACTAAGCCCTCCCTTCAAACAGGTCACTATGAACGTCACTAAATACACAACGTCTCATTAGTTACACAAGCTATAGGGCTCTTAACTATGTGCCCCCCTATAATTGGTTGGCACCCTTACATCCGTCAGTACTTTTCCACCTATGCCAGCAGCACGCAGGCTGGTCTTCAGGTGCTGGTGGGTTGGTCTTGGCCATCGCTTCCCACCAATTAGCATATTATCTATCATCACCTCAGTGGTCTGTATGTCAATTAAGCCTTTGAACTTGGCCTTGGAAATGTTCTTTGCTCTGGAGAAAATGAGGGAGTGGAGGCACGCTCCTTCTCCTTGCGTATGTGTGTTTTGTTATGATTGTCCATTTTCACCCCTCCATGTGACTGAAGAACACAAATTTGGACTCTGGTGCATTTAAAATACTATTATTTAATGAACCTCTGACGTCTTCCTTGTTTTCACGCACGTTTTATGAACAGAAGTTTTGTTCTTTCACACAATTGTAACTAATGTCTGCTTATCCCAGCCTGACGTGGCCTTGGCTTCTTGGGGCTGGTGCAGCCTCGCCCTCCTGAGATTCACTCCTGTAATTCAATTTGCTTTTCCAACTGCAACATACTGGAAAAGGCCTTCTTTTTTCTGGTCTAGCTCTGCTATAATGCGTTGTGGAATCGTCCATATTTCACTCACTCATATATATATATTCAGTAAAAAAACGTTGTTAAAGGGACGTTATGGTTAAGTTGCGCTACTAAAAACCTATGAAATTCAGTGAAAAAACTGTGTTAAAGGGACGTTATGGTTCAAAGTAAAACCGAAAACCCCCTGAAATTCGGCAGTTATGGTAACATAAGCAACCATAACTCGCGCCACCGTGCACTGCTAACACTAACACCCAGGACATCAAAGATGACATCACAAATGTCATTGATGACATCACTGATGACATCACATGTGCATTTACTTTTCATAAAAACTCTGTACAGGGAATTCTTATAATGCTGACCAAAAACTGTCAAGGATCATTGGGATAAATATCATGAGCTAATTAGTGCATTAAGCAATGCATTGATATAAATAGCATTCTATTATGAAGTTCTATCCAGTATACTAAGCTACTCATGCAGAAACATAGGCAGTATGTGCAGCATACATGATGAAGGTGCCATATTCATAATCTTGCCATGTTGAATACTGAAATGATAACTGTGAAACATGTAATAAGTAGATAATAAAACCCACTTAATACATAATTATTACAGACAAAACACAAAGAGACAACAACACATACAAATATGAGTATATACAGGGACAGTGAAGTAAACAAAAAAGCAGAAGTAGTAGCAGAAAGAGTTCATAACCTAACTGTTTGTCTTTATGCAGAGAAACTATTGCTCTGTTTCAAAGCTGCTACTTACCATATGTATGTGTATCACATGATGTGACTGCACCCAAAGGAAAGGAGAGTGAGTATAATGTATACAAATACGAGCATATACAGGGAAGGTAGAGTAATAAAAAAAAAACTATGAGAAAGTGCTGATAACCCTAATGATTATCTTCATGCACAGAAAGGATTGCTCTCTTTCAAGCCTGTGTCTTCCGCTATGTATATGTTTCATATGATGTGACTTGACCCTAAGTCTACAAATATAGTACCTTTTCAATGTTTACTTCCTGACTGTTACTGAAGAAAACTATGTGGCTTCAATATGTCAGTAAAGGATAAAAAGGGAGAGCCAGCCATGTGATGTCATCAGTGGCGTCATCAATGGCATTTGTGATGTCATCTTTGATGTCCTGGGTGTTAGTGTTAGCAGTGCACGGTGGCGCGAGTTATGGTTGCTTATGTTACCATAACTGCCGAATTTCAGGGGTTTTTCGGTTTTACTTTGAACCATAACGTCCCTTTAACAAAGTTTTTTCACTGAATTTCATAGGTTTTTAGTAGCGCAACTTAACCATAACGTCCCTTTAACAAAGTTTTTTTACTGAATTTCATAGGTTTTTAGTAGCGCAACTTAACCATAACGTCCCTTTAACAATGTTTTTTCACTGAATTTCATAGGTTTTTAGTAGCACAACTTAACCATAATATCCCTGACTTCATATACATGTAACATAGAACATACTAACCACCTCGTAGTGATTTTCATGTCCGCGGACTACCGCCATGTCCGCGGACATATCGAAAAAATCTGAGCGTGGTGAATGTAAATTTAAATAGTGTGCCCCATTTCCCCTTTGAAGTTGGCTCTGAAAAGAGCCGTATTTTTTTTACAGATGCTTGACAGACACCTGTTATTTTGTATTTTTTTTCTTGTTTTTTTTTCTTACTTTACTCCTAAAATCTTCACATAACCTTCTCCAAAGCAACCCTTACATTCCAAAATAGAAAGGCATTTCCCGTAAAAGATAAAAAAATGTCATCTTCTTTAAAATTAACAGCATTACTGGCATCAATATTCTCATTATTACAGAAGAACATACCAGCTCTAAGCATGAAGGCACACATGCCTTGGATGATGACACACCTAGCAATGTTTTGCTGAGGACAAAAAACTGAACTATTGTCCCATATTGCCCTAGGTAGTAATCCAGATAAAATTACTTTCACATTTGGAAGGATCTTCATTACGGCTTGAACCAAGCGTTCCAAATCAGCCAACAAAGTAGGGGCACTGACGTTGCCCAAATTGAAAGAACCATAGTGCAAAACTACCACATGCGGACTGTTCATCGTGGCCATATCCTCACAAACTTGTACAATTCCGTGTACATTGCAATCAGGCACAGTGCTCCACACCACCTCCACTCCTTTCACATCAAAGTTCTTTGCAACATGCCTGCATTGCGCGTACTATTGTAAACCATACACAAACATATCTCCAAGCACCAACACCCTGACTTTCTCTACTTCTGCCATCTTCACCACACACAGTCTCTTTCAACACAAATCCACAACCTTGACATCTGATTGGCTGATCCGTACAGTCTTCTTTCCATGTTGGATTTCCTGGAAAAACCCGGATGTAGCACGCCCTGTCCACGAACAGCCGCGGTGTCCGCGGACGGCGTCCACTTTACTCTCTGTGCCATTCCCTCATTGCATACAGCTAAGCAATCACACAATACGAATAACGTCCTCAGAACACCCCCATTTTGTGAATTTTCGAACATTTCAGGACAATTATGATTTCATTATTCAACATATTAACATATATTATACTTTCATCTTGTACTCTGCACACAATGCTATGTTTCTCCATTAGTAGCTCAGTATACTAGATAGAATCCCATAATACAATGCTGTTTATATCAATGCATCGTTCAAAGCACTAATAACGGTATGATATTTATTGCAATATCCTTGACACTTTTTTCGCAACATTATAATAAAAATCCCTAGTACACAAATTCCATGAAAAGTACATACACATGTGATGTCATCAGTGATTTCATCAATGACATTTGCGATGTCATCTTTGATGTCCTGGGTGTTAGTCTTAGCAGTGCACGGTGGTGGCGCGAGTTATTTTTCATAGCTTACCATAACTTGCGATTTTCAGGGGTCTTTCGGCTGTACTTCGAACCATAACGTCCCTTAAACAAACTTTTTTTAATATCACGCAAACAATATGCAAACATGGCATGCAAAAACCAACTTCTCACAGATGGCTTTACACAGAATGTTGCAAAGTAAGAATTTATGCTCGTTCACAGTGAAGGTCAGCTGCTTCCATTTTTTTCTCGGGCCCCGGAAAGGCTCACGAAGCTAACTATAAGGTTCTATTGTGTTTTGACCTTGAAATACAGAGATTGTGATGAAAGACTTCTCTTGAAGGAGTGTTGCTAAAACGTAAAAGAAGATAAGGATGAAATTTCTGAAACAAAACCACTTTTATATATTATATCACTATGCGAAAGATCGTTCGCACATGCGGGGTCGTATTTTGGGACTGCACTACCCATAGACAATGGAAATTGCAATTGTAATGTAAGTAACCCTTTAGATTATTTTATACCAAATATAATTACAATAGCGTAGCATTAAAGACCGCTCAAGTTGAACTTGTTCGTTGAAAGTGGCATAATGTTTTCTACCGCGTACTATCACCGCCAAATTGATCCCCTGGCGTTTAGAGGGCTCTGAAAAAGGCAGACGACACAGGGTGGGTTAATAGAAATAATTTAATCGGTCTATAGGCGGTCAATCGCTCTACTCGCTGTGCCACTTCACTGTAGCCTGTCAAGTGGCACAGCGAGTACAACGCTTGCTTTGACATCCGTGTACAGCTTGCTAACGCAAGTTCAAATCCCGGCAAGGCCAAACTCAGCCTTTCATCCTTCCGTGGTCGATAAATGAGCACCACACACCGTGGTTAATAATAAGCACCGCTTAGATACCTCACGGTTCTTAGCGCTATATGAATGGGAAAATATTATTATTTTATTATTAACATACTCCGTTGCACTATCTTCGATAGCAAATAGTTTCACGTCCTAATAAATAAAATTATGATTTTTAATGAAGATCGGCTGGTGAGACTAATTTATGTTTTTTAAAACAGGTATGTGGCCCCATTTTGCCTATGTCACGATTTACAGACTCCAGCGGATGGGGTCTTCAACTGCCAGGTGCAGGTCCAAATATGCAACTTCATGACCCTCACCATTTTATGGGCCAATCGCCAAGGACCAATATGCTCTTACGCAGTACTAGCGGCTACAAACAACATACCAACCAACAGGGTGGTCTAATGGCTCGTTGTTGGAGCAACCTTCCGATTATCAGAGCGACCATTTACTGCTTTTATCATAATCCAACAGCCTATCTACCGCAAAGGAACAACGCGTTGCTCAAAATAAACTTTTGCTGATCGACAGCAGAGACAATAGCAAATCGCTGAATATTCACTAAACATTTCATGTGAAATAAATGTACTTTACCAAATGTACAATCCTGCTGTTTACTTTTAAACCACAGTTTCATATTCCGAATTGTGGCGCACTGAGTTGTAAGCTGATCTAACACCCTCTGTACCGCAAAGGAGTATTGCGTGCCTCAACATGAACTTTTGCAGATCGACAACAAAGACAAATGCAAATTGCTGAATATTCACTAAACATTTGATGTCAAATAAATGTACTTTACAAAATTTACAATCTTGCTGGTTGCTTTTAAATCACTGTTTCATATTCCGAATTGTGGCGCGCTGTGTTGTGACATAATATGTGTTGTCTTCCGGGTTCTGTGTAAAGTCACTTAGGACTGCAGAGGGCTGGGCGCGTTTGATGACGCACCCTGTAACGTCACGGAGAGAGGCGGGGAATATGAATGCTTTGATAATATCAGGCTTAGGGGCGGGAGATATGATTTAGTGTCGCAAAAGCAAGTCAGCCAGGTCAATAGCGCCAGTCATAGGATTATCACATAATGTCGGCGCACACCAGCCGGATTTATCGTTTCTTTAGTGGACAAAAAGTCGGTTGACGCCCATAGGAAATTGTACTATTAGTGGACAAAAGGAGTGGTCTTAAAACACTTTCACCCTGACAACGAACAATACAAACACAGTACTCAGAACACCCCCATTTTGTGTAATTGCAATCATTTCGGGACACCGCGAGTGTTCTTAGAACACATACAACTAGACAGATTACAATACGGACAGCGTCCAGAGGACACCCCCAGTTTGTGTATTTACGAACAATTAAGTACACCGCGAGTGTTCATAAGTCATTTTTACCTTCCTTGCGAACAAAAATGACACATACTCCGTCCTCTAAACACCCCACCATTTAGTTTATTTACAAAATGTCAGAACAGCCGTGTTCTCCGCGGACAAATCGAACGCAACAAAAACGTCTAGCACATACAAAAAACATTGAACCTATCTCATACTCCCCCACCCTCCCCAAACACTCTTACACACCAACACACGGCACTAAATACTATTTTTTATCCACGTTTCGACGGTGAATACAAGATGGCGGGCGCCCCAGAAAATCTGACGCGCTCCACGCCCCTCGCCGTCCAATCAGCGAACACGTTGCATGTCCACGGACATGACACAAGGCCATGGGCCAATGGGGGTGCTGTCCGCGGAGCTAACAGGGAAGTCCGTCTGTGAAGCGAACACAGATATCACTAATTTTTTTGCCTTACGTTTTGGTCATTTTATAAAAAACTACTGGACAGATTTACACCAAATTTGCAAAAGCATGCTTTCGGGACCAAGCCCCCGCTCCTGCCGCAAATTTGGTGTAAATCCGTCCAGCGGTTTGGCCTGTGGCCCTGCGCAAAGTTTTTCCCCATTATGTCTATAGGAAAAAACACAAGTTTTGGACCCCCCCTATAACTTTTCCCCCCCTGGACGAATCTTCACCAAACTTTGCAAAAGAAATTCAGAGTGGGCCATATACTTTTTTTGCAAAGTTTGGTGAGGATTCGTCCAGAGGGAGCGAAGTTATAAGCCACCCAAAAAATGCTCTTCCTATGGAAACACCAATTTAACCATAACTACATGGACGCTACCGTGTCCATGTAATACACAAGTTGGCGCTTGCCACAATCTAGCCCGAAATGTTTACTTATCTTTGATGCTTATCTTAGTTCTCTTGTCTCTGCATCTCTTCTGGGTCTGTCACTCTTGCTTCGTGTGATGTCACCATTCTGCTCTTTTGCTCATTTCTGACTCTTCTTCTGGGATTTTATTCAAATGGCCATCATACTGTCTTGTATGCAGGTATGGCTTTCTCAATGGGAACCTTGCTTCCAGGATTCTCCTTGGTATTGGTATTTTCACCGGTACTGCATGTATTTCACACTCTGGTTCCCAACATATAGGCAATATGGGCGACATGCTTGAGGTGGGGGTACTTGGCTCCTTCTCTACACTCCCCCCCTCTGGGCGATTCAGTAACCACTCTCCTATCATTCGTCACATCTAGACATCCTTTTCTGAAGAAATGTTTTTTCGGGACCCACATCTTCATTACTCCTTTTAGACATCCAGCTGATTTGACATGCTCATCCTTGTTCCAAATAATGAGCATGCACTGTCCACTTGGACTACAATAGATCAATTTTCCCACATACATCTTATGGTTATTTGGATATAGGAACTTTGTTCCCTTAAGTGCATGGATACTGGCTTTCACGAAATCTCTGATTTCTTAAACTGTTAGCTCTTTGGTTTTCCATTCTGATTCAACATCAATCATGATCTTCACCCCTATGGCTTTCTTTGTAGTCTTCTTGCATTGTGATAGAGCCACCCTGATTACACAGAATCCAAGTATGATCATCACCAACAGTGCTCCAAGGAATGCGAACATATCTGCCATCCATTGTGTAACCCACGAAAACAGTGATACAAACCAAAGAATTGCATTGTGAAAAACCAGACCTTTTCGGCCCTATTTAGGATTCTCAAACTTGGGTGTTTTTCCCTGTGTTGTTTTAATATGCACTGTATCAGTATTTAAAAGAATTGCATTCTGAAAAACCGGGCCTTTCTCCCCTATTTTGGATTCTCAAACTTTAGGTGTATTCTAACTGGCACATTTTGAAAACTCTTTTCCTAGTGTTGTTGACTGTCCCATTGTGCAACTTGCTTGCTTCTTGCTGACTTGTCTGCCAACTCCAGTGACCTTCGCTAGTGTCTTCCCCTCCCCCCTCCACCTCCCTCCTCTATCACCTACTCTACGGTGCTCTCTGTCTCTCCTATCTTTTCTAACTACTTCTCCATTGACTATCCTGCTCTCCTCACTAAATCTGGTAGGAAGAAGTTTAAAAAGGACATCCTGGTCTCCAACCCAGGCCTCCCCATCGCCGACACCTACACCAGTGCCTCCTCCAAGGAAACTCTCACTGATATCCTCTTTGTAGTGCCTTCGCCAGATCTATGGATCCTTCATATGGTCTCTGTGCTCTCCCCTTTCTCCTATTCTCCCATTAAAGGTGGCACCAGCTGGGACGCCCTCCTAGCATCCTTCCATTCCTCTAAGGTCATCATTAATGTTTACTCTAATGGGACCGTCCTGGTCCAAGGCCCTCCGGCCAACCTTCTCCTCTTTGATAGACGCTTCCCGCACCTCATCAACTTCCTTTCTTCTCCTGCTGTCCCCTTTCCCCTTTCCTTGATTACCTCCCTTCCCCTTATGCCTCCTCCTTGGCTACATTGCCTTCCCCTTCCTTCTCTGTCCCATCTCGGGCTCCTTCTACACTTCCGCAGGGCGTACCTCTGATCTGTACCCCTCCCCGGAAGTCCTTCTAGGATGGCAACCTTCTCCATATCGCCACTCTAAACTCTCGCTCTGCTGTCAAACACTCCTCTGATATGTGCTGCCTTCTGGAAGAACTTGACCTTGATGTCCTCGGTCTCACCGAGACATGGTTCACGGGCAGCTCTGTCACAAGCTTTGATATGCTCCTACCTGACGGCTACAAGATCCTCTCCACGCCCAGGGCCAACAGCTCTGGTGGGAGTGTAACCCTGATCTTCCCCGAGTGGATTCCTGCCTCTGTCACTCCTATGCAGGCCTACTCCTCTTTTCAATGCCTCATCTGCAGTTCCTCTCTCTCCCCTAGCCATTCTCTTACTGTGGCTACTATCTATCGGCCACCTGGTCACATTTCATCCTTCCTCTCTGAGTGGGCGTACCTCCCTGCCTCACTCCTGGCCTCTACTACTCAACTCCTCCTTCTTGGGGACTTCAACATCCACCTGGATGCCTCCTGTCCTCCCTCTGGATTCTTTTGTGACCTCTGTGACTCTCTCGCACTCACTATTCTCCCCTCTGGCCAGACCCATTCTGCAGGGCACACTCTTGATGCTCTGATCTCCTCAGACCTTCCCCTCTCTGTCCCTCACACCACTCCTCTCTCCTGGAGTGACCACTTTCTCCTCTCCTCCGACTTCACCCTCCCTACCCCTCAGGCCAAGCCACTTCGATCACTGCCATCCACCTTCTTCGTCATCCGACCCATGAAGCATGTGTCAGCTGAGGCTTTCGACGCCACCTTCTCACCCCTCCCGCCCCCCTTTAGCTGACTCACCCTGACACAGCCCTCTCCACGCTCTACTCTGCTATATCTGATGCTTTTGATATCCTTGCTCCTGTCATGAGAATCCACCTGAAGCCCAAAGCTAAGTGCAACTCCTGGTACGACTCTGACCTTGTCACCCTAAAACACAAGTGTAGGGTGGCCGAGAGGAAATGGCATGCTTCATGTACATTCTCTGACAAACTGGCCTGCCGCCTGCTGCAAAGGCAATACCGGCTCTCTGTCCTAACCAAGAAGAGAGCGCATATCCAAGCCTGCGTCTCTGCGGCATCTAACAACTCGGCTGAACTCTTTAAAATCTGCAAGGTACTGGCCAATCTTGCCGCAGTCTCTACCTCTCCTGCCCCCTCCCAGGCCCTCTGAATGGCACTGGCTTCTCACTTCATCTCTAATACTCAGGACATCCTGTCCTCTCTCTCCTCCTATCCCCTCCCTCCCCCACTCCCTGCTCTTCTGCTGGCCTTTCTGCAGCCACCTCTCCTCCCTCCTTCTCTGCCTTTCCCCTGTTCTCCGCAGACGAGGTTTCTAGACAAGTCTGATCTATGAAAGTATCATCAAAACCGGTTCACCCCTGTTCTTCCAAAACTATCAAGGACCACATCGACTCCCTGGCTCCTGCCCTGGCTGTTTTCTCTAATCACTCCTTCGCCACTGGAGTATTCCCATCCCCCCTGAAGCACTCCCTTGTGCACCCCCTTCTTAAGAAACCCTCAGCCGACCCCTCCTGCCCAGCTAACTATCGCCCAATCTCCATCACTCCCTTCCTGGGAAAGCTCCTGGAGAAACTGGCCATCTCCTAGCTTAATCTCCACACTGAATCTGTTGGTTGTCTTCATGACCATCAGGCTGGGTTCAGAGCTGCCAGAAGCATGTAAACTGCTCTCCTGAACATCCGTGAAGACCTGCTCTCCAACCTTGACTCTAACACCCCTTGCGTCCTCATCCTGCTTGATCTCTCTTCTGCCTTCAACACTGTCAACCATGCCTTCCTGCTCAACCGTCTCCGTGATAACCTGGGTATCACTGGTCAGGCTCTGGTGTGGCTGACTTCTTTCCTCTCCGATCGACCCTCCTAGGTCCAACTTGGGTCCTTCCTCTCCGCTATCTTTTCTCTACCTGTGGTGTCCCCCAGGGGCCTAACCTCTCTCCCTGGCTGTTCAACCAATACCTGGCACTCCTGGCCCACCGCATTGCCGCTCTCTGCCCCAACTCTCAGTGCTATGCGGATGACACCCAGCTCATCTTCAGGCTACCGTCGGCCTCCTCCTCCTCTTCCCTCATCTCTGACTGACTGCTATCCAGGAGTGGTGTGCCGCCAATGACCTCTGCCTTAATGCCAGTAAAACTGAGATTCTCCTCATAGGCACACCTGCTCCCTCCTTTCCTGTAGCTCTCTGGCCGGCCTCTCTTGGCCCTCTTCCTGCTCCCACCTGCAAGGCTAAAAACCTCGGGGTCATCTTCGACTCTACACTCTCCTTCTCTCCTCACATCTCTGACGTCTCTAAGAAGTCACACTACCAGCTGCACCTCCTCACAGGTATTCTTCCTTTCCTCTCCTTCCCCCAGAAGTTCACTGTCTCCAGAGCTCTGGTTCTCTCTAGGCTGGACAATTGCAGCCGCCGCTTTCTAAATCTGCCTGCTTCCACTCTACACCCTCTGCAACTTATCCAGAACAGGACTGTGAGCATTGTCCTTGGCCTCAAGCCCAGGGATCGTATCTCTCCAGGACTGAGATCTCTGCATGGGCTCCCAGTGGCCGCAAGGATTAAGTTCAAAAACCTCTGCATTGTCCACAAGGCCTTCTGAGGCCTGGGTCCTCAATACCTTCAACTCTCTCTTCCTAAATACCTTCCTTCTCGAGCCCTTCGCTCATCTGCCTCAAACTCCCTCAGGGTCAGTCGCTTCTCCAAGCAACAAGTTGGTGGTAGATATCTTTCTTTTGCTGGGGCCTCCCTCTGGAACAGCCTCCATGCCCCCCTGAAACTTGAGGAGAATCATCTTCGGTTCCAGAAGCACCTCAGAACCTTTCTTTTTGCTTCTGCTTTTTCTCTTCCTCTCCCTTGCTGACTTTCTGGCTGACACTGAAACTACCCTGGTTACCTGGCCACCCTCTCAGCTCAGGCCCAGGTCCCCTCCCCCACCAGTCACACTCCTGCTCTGCCTTCCTGGCAACCCCCGCACTTGGGGACCATTTTCTGTATCCCTACAGTCCCACTAACATCACTTGACACCTGATGTCTGCACTTAACCTTGCACTTGCAATCTGCTGGCCGTATTTTTACTTATTGTTTATTTATTTTCTTATCCCATGCACTGCCCTGTCCTCTCCCCCTTTCCCCCGCATTTCTCCTCCCTTCCCATGCACTTGCGCGATCTGAATGACACCTGGCCTAGTAGGATTGTTGTCTGTCTTCCCTTTGTTCCCCCTCCCTTGCCTCGTCGCGCCTTGAAACACTTGTGTATAGGCGCGTTATAAATGCCATATCATATCATAACTATCATCAGCAATGTCTTCCACTTCATCTATCATCTGGACGTGTCGCTTTGTCAACAACTCTATGGCCTCTGTCAAGGTACCATTCTCGTCAACATGAGAAGGCATGAACGTGCAACATGAGTCTCCAATTTTGGCACAAACACCTCCATCCATAGCTGTGATAATGTCTAGGACGTATCTATTCTGAAGAGTCATTAGCCTTATGGCTCTCAGCTCTTCCTTGATAGCATTGAATCCCTTTATGGCTGTGTTGATTGTCTGCAACAACTCCCATCTAGTTATCTGTAACCATTTGGTGTTTGCATCTGTCTGGATCCTGGGCATGAAGACTATTGTGAATACCGATGAAGTCTTGCTGAACAGCCTGTGCTCATAAGGAATAGAGTCAAAGGCTTATATTGATTTTGCTGAGTAATAGTTCTCTCACTTGATTCGATTCAGGAGTTCAACAGATCTCTTCTTTCTCAAATGAGCATCTGCTTTTGAAAAGTGTACAAATCACTGTTGGGAATCACCAGTGCTGGAACTTGAATGTTTACTAGGGGACATCTGTCTCCCCAATCCTTGGGCCGCTTCATGTAAGCTCTGGTACCACAAGCCCAGTAGTGACCCATGATCACTGCTGTCCCAATGTTCATTCCTGGTACATCAAAGACTGGACCACAGTTTTGATTCTCTCCAACCTTTCTTGTGCCATTGTTTCTGAAGCACAGTTTTGCTCTTTCCAAAGGTACTACCTGCAAAAGTCCTCCTTTATCTTCGACCCATGTCCGTAGTTTAGCAAGTTTCGGCCATAAAGGTTTGCATCCATTCTGAATTAGGTCAATGGTTGGCTGATAAAAACCAATGACTACCATTGCTCTTCAGAAGACCACACCTTCTTCTCATCCATCAGGGGAAAGCACTGATCCCCAAATCTACATCTGGCCTCTGTTCTTCCATCTACAAACTTCTTCTGCAGATTTTACTGGACTCTCAAGTCGTCTGTTTACTTCCCATATGATTCCAGCTCCTTTTACTCCAGGCTTTTCGTATCTGATCACATGATTCTTGGTATGAGCTCTTAGTCTTGTCTTTGTTTCTGGGACATAATCATTTTCTTCTGGATCTGTCCATTCAGTTGCCCATTTGAGATAAGCTGTTCAGCCCACGAACTGACCTTGTACGGCAGAGCGTAATGTGAGATAGACACTGTGATGTCTGGACATCTATTTCAATAGCTATGAAGGTTTTAGACTTCCCCATACTACAAGGCAGGAGTGCACATACAAAACATTCCTTCTTTGAAGTCCTCCTTACCACTCCTTTCATATGCTGATACCATATGTTGTTTCCCAAATGTGCTGTACTATCCAGGTAATCATTCAACTCATTATCATCTTCCCTAACACTTCTTTTAGGTCTCATTCTTTTCTTGTAAGCTTTTATAATCATCTCATGAAGTATATCAGCATAATTCCTCCTTACTGGGGCAATCATAGGAAAATGTGTCAGTGAACTTGGTGCTTTTACATGTGGTACCTGTGTAGGAGAAAGCTCCAGAAGCCTCAGCTTAGTAGCAGAATATGACGGCCACAGGGAGTCCCGCATAACTTCCATATGTGACCTCCCCCCAAAAGGAAGCCTAGATGTATCTATCACAGGACTGTGTCCTTTCAAATGTACCTCTAGAGTAGGGACAATCACATAAGGTCTCGGCTGCCTTGTAGTTGCCACACCTGTACCCTCCTTCTGCATAGGAAGATACACAGGGATCCTCTCTTTATTTTGATCCACATAGTAAACAGCGCATACTCTAAGGGAGAGAAGAATTACAATAAACAAGATGCAGGTATAAATAATATACCAGTAGGCCCACTTGACGCAGCAGTAGCTCCTTGCTCATCGTGGTGGCCTCTCGTTGTTAGCAACATTATTATTGCTATCGATGTTACCCATTCTTAATCTTTTATAAGGAAGGAAAAAGTGAATTTTATTCGGGTAACATCATGCAATACTCTGGCAGCATCTGGATCTGCTCCACAAGTTCTTCAAGCATCTGGCTGATTGTATGACGATAAACAGGATTCCTAATGTACACAAAGGAGTCCTCCTTCCACCAGACGAAACAAGGGTGTGTCTCCAGCAAGAAATAAAAGACTGGACTGTAAGTTCTGGACCTCTTCCCTCGAAAGCCTCATTCAGGATCTTTTCAATGTTATCTCAGAATATAGATTGATTTGTTCAGCAATGTCATGTAGCAATTAATTAAGTGCCACTGTATTTCTTGGATCTCTCAGGAAGGCACGAACATCAGTTTGTCTTTCAACAAGATTCAGGCATTCCTAAATCAAATAATAGAAGACCATTCCAACCCGTCTATGAGCGTTATCATCATATAGGGTCATTCGTGTTTTCCCCACTGTACTCAGGAAGCTGGAGAACTTGCTCTATTATGGCTGCGAGCAATCTCCTCACGATTGGACCATTCTTAGGATCTTGCAGGAACAGATGAACACTAGTAGTTCTCCCCATAAGCGCAGGGTATGCACAAAGAATGAAGAGAAAAACTGTAAGAACGATCAGGCAAATGTGCCTATTAGACACTACCATGGGTGCATCCAAAAAGAAACTCCGTGAGAAAGGAATCAGGGAACTGGTCCCTTTTCCAGTCGTCGAAAAGGAACTCCATATCTGGTATCTTTCCTTCTCGATCAAGACTTAAATGTGTCTCAGTCCAATGTTAACATGCTCCTGTGGCTCAAGAACAAATAACCTTCTTTCACTCCTGTTTTAGCAATTAAAAAGAGTGTCCCAAAAGAACCACAGTCCAATATACTCTTTATCTGTCTATTGGACAGTCTTTGCCTCCTTCTTCCTCGTCATAGATCTAGTCTGCACATGCTGAGGTTCTTCCCCGATGATTGCTTCCGACTGGGGTGGGGATGAAGGGGATTCCCCAGCATAGATCTTTACATCTCCGAGAAATATCCATGTGCGTCTTCCCAGCACCTTCACGGCTGACAGTGTTACGTCCTCCACGACAAACGGACCGTTAAAGTGTGGCTCATGCCACTTCCTTGTAAAATTCCTAATTAGGATCTCATCTCTGGGGAAAGTTTGGGAAGACGTAATTCTTCAAATCCGGCTGTTGTATGGTCTCCATCTGTGTTCTGACCCCCAAACCCCTTCATCTTGAGCTGATCTGAAATGGCATAGATACTTGTAGTCATACATGTTAAGTAAGCATGTAACTCCTTTCCTAACAATTCTGCTGTTGCCTGGACATTACTTCTGGTTCTACATGGAGAAGTGAGGGTGTCCTCATTCGCCTCCCTGTCACTATTTCATGGGGCGTAAGATGATGGTCAGAGCCTGGTTGATTTCTCAACGCATATAATGCAAGTGGCAGGCAATGTAACCATCCTTTCATCAAGGTAAGCTTCAATTTGGCTATCCTTTTTTTAAGCAGGCCGTTGAGTATCAGAGACCCTATTCGCTTGCTGGTGATAAGCCGATGAAAACTTTTGCTTTATACTAAGCAACAAGCGTATTTGCTTAAAGACTTTAATTGACTAAATAAGGGCCATTATCAGATCTTAATACTTCACATATTCCCTAGCTAGGAAACACTTCTCGTACAAAAAATGTCACTGTGCAGGTGGAATCTGGGTGTGTACATGGACAAGCTTCAATCCACCTTGAAAAGGGACATACTACCACTATCATATATCTGTATCCATTACAGACCTGCAGCATATCGACATAGACGATGTGTAGATGCTGAAAAGGACCATTAGGTATCGGGATGACTCCTCTAACTGTACGCAGTGTGTGCGCAGCAGTAAACATTTGACATACAATGCAACGTGTTCTAGCAGATTCAGAACAAACCAGTCTTCCGCAATAGCTGCTGCGAGGCTTTCTCTAGTGACATGCGCAGAGTAGTGCAGCTGTTCCAACACCACCCTTAGTAAAGCTACAGGCAACAGCAGTTTACCAGTGCTTTCTTGTCACCACAAAGCTACGGGAGGAGTTAAATAACACCCCCTACGCGTCCACAGGTCTTTCTCATTCTACGGCCCTTCTCCTTGAATTTCCATCAATTGAGTCTTAGACAAATTCTTAAAGCTATCAGGCACACTCATCATCACCACCATGCTTTCATTCACATGAGTCATATCAAAATGTATTATAACTTCAGAACATGCAACTTGTTTTGCTTCCTCGTCTGCAGCTTAATTTCCGTGTGAGATGCTGATGCTTTCTAGAAAAACTTTCAATAAAGAGAATTTCCACAGCTGCCAAAGCATTTTCTTTCACCCTCGGGATTTCATCAAAGAATTCCTCATAATTCGAGCAATCATGTGCATGCTTGTCTTCTGCCAGTGGTTCTGCTATAAACAGGGCAGGGTTCACTATTCTGCATCTGACTATTTGCTGGATTCGATATGAACACCTTGTAGGCAGAAGCCCTTTGAGAAGTCAACGTAACTTTAGGTTTTTCCAAAATGGCAACCAACGCATGTTCAACAAATAACGTCATGGAACACTCCATTACTATACTGGCAACTTTCTCAATGGAGAACGCAGAGGCTGCCAAAGATTGTTCGCAAGGAAAATGACCCCTCATAACTGGGTGCAGAATCCCACTATAATATGCAAGGGGCTTGTACCCCAACATAGTTCTTTGCGTGAATACTGCTGTCATGACTGTGCCATTCGTGTGCGAAAATAAAAATAATTCCTCAGTATAATTGGGAATCCCTAAAACTGGAGCTGTGCAAATTGTTTTTTCAACTCATCAAACCCTCAGGCACAGGAAATTCTTTCCTGAGTTGCCTGTTCCTTTTTCAGAGACCCATGCACTAACATAATTGCATAGTGCCGAAAATCTTTGCATGTGCTTTATTGTGTGTGGCTTTGCTGTTTTCAAAATAGCCTCAGCCCTTTCAGGAGTAAGTTTCCTTCCTTCATGCGAAATTAACTGACCTATGTATAACACCTCTTCTTGTCAATACTGCAATTTCTCCTTATCCACTTTATATCCTTTCTCTACTAGAATAATCATTAGCTGAACTGAATCATGTCTGCACGTTTCCTCTGAGGTGCTACAGACTAATATGTCATCTATGTATTGCAACACAACACTTTGCAAATCAATATTGCTTAAGTCCATCTGCAGGACTCTATTGAAAATCGATGGAGACTCATAGTACCCTTGGGATAATATTGTGCTTTTTAACTTAGTTTGTCTGAACGTAAATGACGGCATATCTTGAGAATGCTTATGCAATGGGATTGAGAAAAATGCATTTTTCAAGTCAATCACAGTGAAATATCGTGCCTCAACAGGGATACTACATAAGATTCTTGCCGGATTAGGAACTACAGGAAACCCGGCCTCTACAATCTGATTAATTGGCCTCATATCTTGAATTAAATGCCACAACCCCCCCTTAGATTTCTTGATAGGGTACACAGCGGTATTACATGGTGGCTCTGACGTCACTAAGATAACTTGCTCCATCATGGCGGATATTGTCTTAAAAATATCTTCATCTGCCTCTCATGACATGGGATACTGTCGTTCTCGTGGCAAAATTGCTCCTGGTTTCAGTTTAATCTTAACTTCTCCAGCCCCCTTTAATAGGCCTATGTCATAGGGGTCTGTTGTCCATAAGGAAACTGACACTTTCTCCATGTTTTCATCAATAAATTCGGGACGCTTCAGTGCTAACATCATTTTCTGTGGAACCTCACGTCTTATTGCTCCCACCCAATAAGTGATACTCATTTCAAATACTATTTCGTCATCTCACGGATGGTCTCTAAATGTCTCCTCAGCAGTGATGTCAGTCAATCTGTAACCCTCTCCAATCGCAATCACTGTGCACCATCGTCTGCCTTCATAATCAATTCCATCAAGCATAGCTAACTCTCCTCGCACTGTAGCTGCTTGTAATTCGAAGGGAAAGACATGTCCTCCCTCTTTATCCATAGGTATCCATGGCCTAAATAATCAGGTATTCTCACAGTCTTACCCACTAAACCAGCTAGCCATGTTAACAAAATGCGTACCCCATAGTGAAAGACCTCTGGTTCTAACGGTACTCCTCGTATGGCGATTTGTCCTGCAAATGCCATAATAAATTCACTCACGTTTAAATAATGCATTCCTGGAGTCGAACACACCATGCCTTCATCAGTCAACAAAATCGTCATGTTCAATTTTGTCATTAAATCTTGACCAAATATATTAACTGGTGTCTGTCTCGAATACAATAATGGTACAGACATGTTGCATTCTCCTATAGAGACTGGTAATTTTTCAGTGAAAAGAACTCTACTTACAGTTCCTGTGAAACCTTGAGCATTCATGGCATTTCCAGACAATATACATTTTCTCTCTCGTATACATGAGCGTGTTGCTCCTGTGTCTACTAAAAAAGAAAAAGATTTTCCCCTTATAGTGACGTCAACCCTCGGTTCCTATTGAGGATTGGGAGTCACTGATAGGACTGAACACATCAAGTCTCCCAGTGAGCTGTCCTATTGCGGGTACATGCTTATTCCTGATTTCCTCCCTTGACAGTGACACCCCCTAACCTAAGAGTCATTAACTGTCCTGTGCTTGGGCCCTGCTGCATCTACATGGGTGAATGCTGAGATTGCCCGTGTTGCGGATTCATTATTGTCTGCTATGTTTGCCAACCTGGATGCATTCTCAGCACTTGTGTTTGCGGCACTGTATGATTTTGGGCAAACCCTTCTCCACTTTGTTGATTGTATGCAGGCGGGTGTGTGGTCCCCCTCATGAGAACTGCCCATTTTGCACAAACCCTTGGCTCCCACACATGCGTGCAATGTGCCCTGTCATACCGCATGTCCAACATATAGGAGGTCTCCTAATTTGCCCTCTCTGCATGCCTCGACTATCATTCGGCGTATTTTGAAACCCACTCTGATTATTCTGGAAATGTCCCTGATTATTCAGGAAGCCCCTACCTTGGAAGCCTCCCCTACCCCATGGTATAAATCCATTTTTACTTTGATCAAACTGCCTTTGGTTGTTCACCTGCGGCATGCCTGCTGGTTGCTTGTAACCTGACCCTTCTGCGCTAGTCAACATCACCCCTTCTATGGCATATTTTCATAATTTCTTTTGCACTAGTTTTGCTTCTTCACCCTTCTTAACGTCATCTTTCTTTCGATTCTTCTCTTGCAGTAATCTGCAATAATGCACAATGATCAGCTGTATTCCTGACCATGGTTTTGCCTAGATACCCACTAGTTTCGTGAGCTGCTTCTGTACTGGGTCTGGCAGCCCATGGCATAATATATGATAGAATATAGGTATAGATTTTCCCCATGGCTTGCCCGTTTCCAAAGACCACTGCTCTTGGAAATTTTGAATGTAAACAAGAGGATCCTCCCCTTCCTGCATCTTGCTTGCCATTATAGCTTCCATATCTGAAATGTCTGGATACTGCACTCGCAGCGCCTTCCAGACTGCCTTTCTACAGTTATTAAATGGCACTCCATCATGAGCAGTGTTCTGCGCAGTGACACTTGCGTATCCTGTTCTCATCCAAATGTTGTCTGCTCTCTCCCCAAGAATAGCGGATAGAAGACCCTTAATGTCTCCCATAGCTAACGTGTTTCCTCCTCTCCTGTCATTTTCTCTAATTCATGTATCCATTTCCCAGCACCGGAAGTTAAACTCAGGAGTTTACACCTTAAATTATCCTTATCCATTTGTGGCCATGGTATATACTGTGGCCTGGCTCTTCCTTTCTCTAACAAAGGAAACTGCGAGATCCTAAACTCATATTCATACCCCATCATCTGTCTGTCAAATAGCAGGGACAATGGTTCTGCACCGCCTTCTTCCTGGTAGCGACCTTAACCTGGTCACATAAGGTGGCAAGTCCCCCCTCTCACTATGGGATCACCTTTTGGGTCGATCTAGTCGCGCCAGACACTCTGACGCCTGTGATTTTGGTAGATCTAGATCTGACCATCTTACTTCTCTGTCCATCTGAGAACATCCTTCAGGACCACATGTGTCACCTCCCTCCTCCCCACGGAAGGTTTCTCTGTCCTCATCTGACAAATCCTGTCCCCAACTTGTACGGCTTCCCTCCTTTTTGTCTCTATTCAGAGTTAGCCTGTCTAAAGGCAATTCTGTACGCTCAAAATTATGCGAGCTTCCCCTCTGTGTCGTACAACTACGTACATTCGAGCTGATCGTTTTTACCCTTTACTTTCGGTTCTTTCTTAGTACTCATATCGTGATAGACCTTATCGATCGCATCTCCAGTGCTTCTAGAATCAAACTCATCCTCTAGATTTGATCTAGACGGACCTAGCATTGGTTCATGTGTCAGGAAGACTTCTTCTATATCCTTCCATGCTACTACTGGATTAGGATCCATTCATTCCTTTTCCATGCGTTTAATGTCGTGTGCTCTTTGCCTCCTCTTACACTCTATTTCTTCGTCAAGCTCCCTTCACTCTCTTGCTTCTTCTCTTACCCTTTCCTCTTCCTGTCTTTTCATCTCTCTTCTCTCATTTGCCCTACGTATTTCTTCGTCTCTTCCTCTTTGTATTCTTTCATCCCTTAATTTCTGTTCTTCCTCTCTCTTTCTTTCTATGTTGCCCCGTTTCTCAGTTACGCTCTGTCGATTATCATACTTTCTTTGCTCCTCTGACCTTTATTTCTTTTTCAGCTGTTTGTCTTAATAAAGCTGTCCCCGTCTTTGTCTATCCTTCCTTCTAGCTCCTTCTCCTTTCAATTGTTCCTCTCGTTTTCTATTTTCTTATCATGTTTTTCTCAATCTTCCTTTTGCCTTACTTATTCAATGCTCTTTCCATCAAGTTTGAGAAAAATCTGACTGCCCATCCATTCGTTCTGTATCAGCGCTACCTCATCAGCTTTATCTTTCTTTCCTTTCCATCTCTTTATTTCTCGTCATATATCTAAGGATGTACTTGGTCGGTCACTCCTCTCCTTGTCCCGTACGACTTTGGAGATCACCTCTTTGTCCAGTGTTTTCTCTAGACTCTCGTCACTGCTATGTGCGGGCAAATCATATGCCGGATTGCTGTACCCTGTTGCTGCTTTAAGTTCTCTTAATGGGTACAATCTGTCATCCTTCGTACGATCGCTTTTTATTTCAGGCACGGCAGGGGTAGCAGAAGGCTCCTTACCCCCCTCTTCGCAAATGTTAAGTATCCAGTCCTCAGGAGGCGGCTCTTACCTTTCCTCCTAGTACTTTTTCCAGAGCTCTAAGCTCGCTAACCTTTGTGTAACTTTCTTCCTTCTTTGACTCATCACACTTCACTGTCAATACTCACCTTTACACTTTTCAAAAATACTTTTCAGAAAAATAAAACAATATGAGCATGCACCAATCGTCGCAGCTCCAAGCCTTTTATATCACGTTTTACTTCACTAAAACATCATCAGTTCAACTAAACAAATAATTAAATTTCAAGTCTCTGTGCTTTCTTTTTCACGTCTCTTAATTTGTCTATTATTTCTTCACCACATATATATTTATACAACACATAGAACAAATGGACAAACTGACAGACTTGAACGGTCTACGTCTTTCTTTAGCCTACGCTCCTCACGACCATTTCTTCATTCAAGCACTTCATGACTTATCTTTGCCCCTAAAAGTGCTCCTACAGAGTTTGACTCATTCCCTTTGAACAGTCTTTAAACTTGTCCGTAGTCTACATCATCCGCTATTGGGTTTCTGGATATGAATCCTTCTGATACGTGCTATGACGCAGGGTACTGGGTTTACTCTATTGTGGTGCTCTTTGTCTCACAGTTTCTCAAATGATTGGCAATCCTTTCCTCAAGTCAATTACCTAATAACTCCTCGATGCTCATTGTCTCATGTTGTTTTACCCCAGCCTCCCTCCGTTTCTTATTTCCCCTTATCACTCTCTCCACTCACTGCTCATTCACAGTTTGCGACCTCACTCAGTTATACTCACCATTCGCTTTTTCAACTTGCGACTCTCTGGATCGTCACCTCTTCAACCAGCCTTTTCACCCTTCCTTCCGTCCGTTCAGCTTCCTGTAGAGATTGGGGATGGGATTCTGCCTGAAAACAAGAGACCCATCTCACCTACGCTTGCAATCTTTGTTTTTAAGCTAGTTTCCGCTATCTACAGGGAGCTTCACGTCCTTTCAGCTGAATGGCAGAGGGCGTCAAATATTGCTGGGACCCCAAAGCTTACTAAATCAACGCTTCTTTAACCATCCTCTCTCTGCTACCACGTCAACTGGGACAGCCGACCTAGCCCTTTAAGACGAGGTAGCAATACTTTGAGATGAATGGGGATGGAGAAGATACTCAAACATCAATAATCAGACTAACTCAGAAAGTTGGCAAAAGTTGACTGTTTTAATGTCAATTATCTAAAACAGGGAGTACAACGGACAGCAACGGACATCTCACAGCATGGTCTCAAAGAAGTTCATAAAAAACATTACTTTTATAGCAAAAACTCGTCATTGCCGACGTCAACCTACGTATTTGCTAACGTCATCCTATATTCGCAAACTACAAAAACCTAGTGGCAAATGTGATTGGGTCTAAGGGAACATCTAAGTATACGTTCCATACTAGTCTTTAGAAAGTGATAGGGTCTTTAACGTCAGGTGGAGCAACTAAGCCCTCCCTTCAAAAGGGTCAGTATGAACGTCGCTAAATACATGGCGTCCCATTAGTTACACAAGCTATAGGGCTCTTAACTATGTGGCCCCCTATAATTGGATGGCACCCTTACATCCGTCAGTACTTTTCCACCTATGCCAGCAGCACGCACACTGGTATCCAGGTGCTGGTGGGTTGGTCTTGACAATCGCTTCCCACCAATTAGCATATTATCACCTCAGTGGTCTGCACGTCAATTAAGCCTTTGAACTTGGCCTTGGAAATGTTCTTTGCTCTGGAGAAAATGGCGAGTGGAGGCACGCTCTGTCTCCTTGCGTAGGTGTGGTTCGTCATGATTGTCCATTTTCACCCCTCCACGTGACTGAAGACCACAAATCTGAGCTCTGGTGCATTTAAAATACTATTATTTAATGAACCTCTGAAGTCTTCCTTATTTTTGCACACGTCTTATGAACAGAATTTTGTTCTTTTTACACAATAAATTACCGCCCCGCCAACCTTGGAATAGGGCGGTAATTCCCCTTTCCTCCAAGGCTGTGCCGGTATTTTACCGGCATGGACCAAGGTGCTAATAGCACCTTGGTCCTCCGCCTACTGTGTAATGAGGCCCCTTGTCTCCTAAGCATACCAGATTCTGAGTAATTTTGTATAAAACACCTTCAATTGAGAGCAAGCACCTTCCGTAGCTCAATCATTGAAGTGGCTCGTGTTGTGCAAATTCACATTGGACATACCATATTCTCCACTCATCCACTTCTGTGACATTCATACCATTCCCATTCTCAATTATTTGTGTTCATTTACAAAACAACATACATAAAACCAAAAGGGTTAAAAAGCCCAACATGTTTCTTTCCTAATCATTTCTGGGTTTCATTCCACAGAAATTCATCAGGGGCAAGAAAAATTGTAGTGTTTTTACAAAACGCAGATTTAGTACCGCATATGATAGTTTAACCATACAATAACATTTAATGGTGTATTAGGGTTTAAGGCATTCAAATCTTCCGACCCTGAAGAAATGTAGCAGGGGCTACACAAAGTGTCTTCCCCTACAAAAAAACAGCAAACAAATGGAGAATGAATATCCATTTAAAACTGTGTTACAGTTAAACTATCTGTTAATATATTAGCAATTACTTGTCAATAGCTTTGAACAATTTCAGACTACCATCGACATGACACACTTATCATGTCACAATTTACAAGAGGGATTAGACGTTTCCCATCTCCTAACTAATAGAGATTGCTTGGGAGTCTCTTAAACAACCCAACTCTCAAATTGATGCCAGGTGGGTATGTTGCGGGCTGCATCTGGCGGTTTAGGGCCCCCCAATCTCTAGCAGGAGTCAAACTCTTTATTGTTCAGCTCCTAAAACGTTGCCATTGAAGATAATTATACCAAGCGGCAAAAGTACCCTGTTTCGATCAACTCTTGTTGGATTCATCTATACAGTTGCTGATGCCATATTCATACCAAAATAGTGTTACAGTTTTGTCACCGATAGGATAGTCTCTCACCTTAAGGTAGGGGAATCTTGCTAGTTACGCTGTTCCATTATCAGCAGTACCGTCAATTGCAGAATTGCAGTATAGAGGTGAATTCCTTCCAGACGGATTCTCAAGGTTGGAGTAGAGTTTTCCTCGTTGCATGCCTACTGGAAGAAGAGAGCAACAAGCAGCCGGCATCAATCAGGTCTTATACCTCTCTTCTGTACGAAAGGTAAACATAGAATAGATTATCAAGGATTCATTTATCTAGTCGATTTCTATCAGGGGCCTATCCCGAGATAGTCCGGTATGGATGTTCACCAAGTGTGATGTCATCCCTTATAAAGGGTTATGCTCTGGGGTCCCAATCCCGCTCCATCAGCATGTGGTATCCCAGACTGGTGTTAAATGCTGGTGGTGACAAGAGAGAAAGGCGGGAGTATCAGACTGGTTCAAATCATGCTGTTGGCAGGGGAATTTCGAGATCCCGAAGGCCATCGTAGCCATCCAGCGAAACTGCTGTGTGTTCGCTAGTACAGAATACTGCTCGGTATGTTATGGCAAAGTAGGACCCGTGAGCCTAGTTCAGTCACAGTGGGATGTAACAGAAACGCTTACCGGTCTAATGGCATTGAGCAGGTGCTTCATGCAGCGACGAAACGGTATCGAGCGGGATGTCTGGTTTCGAAGCCACTCGTGGTTGTTTGTTTTTCGTGGGTGTTGGGATTCCAGCGGATATCATCTATTGATGGCTGGAGCCCCCCCTCCGCTTTCTACTGTGGCAATGGGCCACCTAAAGGCACTGGGGAAGCGGGGAAGTAAAGGAGACAGGAACTGGATTTTAAGCCACTGATTGGGATTCTCCACAGGGTCTAAACTTGCTGTTAGGCAGTGCAGGCGGTATGTACTTATCAGAGAGTTAAGTTCACAGGCGTCCGCTTGTCACGCTGGAGGGCAGCCTGCTACTCAGTCCATGCCTCTGATTGTCGTACACTCAACGCGTTACCATTTGAGCTCTCCACCACGTCAGTGAATGTATTGCTCATTGGTCCATTTGTAGTTGCTGGGCTTCCTGTTATCCAATCATCGTTAGTCTTCTGTTAATCACTGTGCGTTACGTGCCGTGTCATCCGTAGGTAACGGGTTTTCCTCCAATTATAGTGTATCTTGCTCGTAACTCGATAGTGTTTGCTCTGTCCATCTAAAGGCGGGGGTGATGTCCATACCCTCGTAACTGGCGCGGTCATTATAAACAAAAAGCCCATGGTCCAGGAGCGTGACGAATAACCACTCACTAGTTTTAAGGTTGGTATTGACATTTAGCCATTTCCTATCACAGTCACATTCCTCTATTGTGAGTCCATTTAGGTTGTGCAAGCTGTTTGTTACTGTATGGCAGAAAGTATCATAAAGGGTAAATAGCTGTATGTGGACCAAAGGGTAACTTTAAGCATCTCCAACTCAGATCAGTGCTGCAAGAGTCAGGGTCTTAAATACTTGGTCTAATGTGCCTCTGTTGTGGGCAACTGGTGGTAATGCTGTCAGTGAGCAGCAAGCTAAACCATCCAATCCATTTTTTCATTAAGGCCTGTGCTCATGCTTTTAGTCAGGAAGATGAACCCCTGTTCTTTCTTCGATAGTAGGTGCTTTTCTTTGTTTATGTCTCTCCCCTGTTTGAGTTTGTAAGTGCAAGACCATCTCAGATCTTGTATACTGTGGACATGTTCTTTCCAATGGTCTACTAGGGGGGGTGTTCTAAGTGCGGTTTTTCACACAACTTCGATGTTCGCTTATCCGCAGCTTTATTTTCCTTTCGGTTTTCCCTTTGTATATTTTTCTGCATGTGCACCATATCACATATATTACCCAGCTGGAGTTGCAATTAGTGTGTGTCTTTTGTAACCATGGGGTTCGTAGCCCGATATCGATTGAGGAGCTTTTCTTTGTGAAGGGGCAACATGTGCAATGCCTGCATGGGTGATGGCCGACTATTTCCGGTAGGCCCCATTGTTGTGTTAAGGTTTGGATTTTTACAAGTCTGAGAGTCACATCATTGCAGGTGATCTGTTCCTTGGTGTTGCGGCTTCGTCTGAAGGCTATGATTGGACTTTGAATCGGTTGTGGACTGTTTTCTAAGATGTTCGAATTTGTGCATACCATCTTCTTGATTATGTTAGACATATGGCTATATGTGTTCACAAAAACAATCCGTTCCGTTTTATCTTTTTCCATTCTCTGTTCTTTGTATTCCAGGAGTGATTCCCTGTTATTTTTCTCTGCCCTTTTCCATGCAGTATCGATGATTTTACATGGGTATCCGCTCTTTTATAACCGTTCTTGTATTAGGTTTGCCTCATTCTTGTGCTATTATTCCTTTTTAACCTGAGGAATTGCCCCAGTGGGAGGTTGTCCTGTACGTGTCGGTGATGAAAACTGGAGTAGTGTAGTACCAAATTTTTGTCAGTCAGTTTATTGAAGGGTTTTAGATATAGACTTTTCAACCATCATTGAGATGTCCGGATAATCTACTGAGCTGACGCTATGTTTAGAGGTAAATTGTAGGAATCTATTTTGTGTATTAATCCAACACAAGAATTCTTCTAGCTTTAAAGCTGTTCCTTTCCAGACGACAAGAATGTCGAAGACTGCTGCAGGGATCTTCGAATCAGAACACGAAGGCCGAGGCAACCGAGACTAAGATTCGGAGCTCGAAGACATAACACATGAACACACCAGTTCCCGCACGCCTGTCCTCAGCCTCGAAAAGGCAGTCGCAGCGTGCTGCTATGGGGAAGGCCTTTGGTGACGACGATGTACACGCACTCACAAATACACATATGCCCACACCTCAAAGCCGTTTCCATCAACAGAAGGCCAAACTCCGGCAGTAGGCGTCTCTCGACCTACCGACCCACTGCCAACAAAGCCTGCTGTGGTTCTACCTCTGCGCCTACCACAAGGCGTTCATGAAGACACTCCAGCAAGGGGCGTGCATAAACATCATTCGACGGTTGTGATGAAGATGCTGAAACAAGCATCTAAAAGACAAAAATCCCATTTTCCAGCAGAAAAATATCACAAAGAGCAACATGCTCAGAGGAAACGGACCCCTGGTTCCTCTGAAGACTATGAGGAAATGTCCAAGGGAAAGCCCCAAGGATATCCCCTGGGCTGACTGTCCTATGAAAGGCCCAACAGTGACCCCCCAGGGTAACCCCTGATGTGGCAAAAGCCCCACCAGCAGAAACTCCAATTACTGGGGCATGGACTGAGGTGAAATTTGAAGAAACCAAGGGGCAAATCTCCTTTTTCGTCGAATTACATGAGCAAGTTACCCACCCCTCAGAATCCTGTGGAGCAACCTCCAGGACCAATAGGATCTACTCAACCCCAACGTCCCCCTTCACCCACGCCTCACCATGCCACCACACCCAGGGAGGCTTCTCAAGGTTCTCAGCAGGGTGACATGCAGTCGGATCAGGCAGACCAGGACATATGGATTGTCGATCAAGATGATCCCAACCAAGATGCTGACAACACTTATCTGCAAGACCAGGATGACCCGGATCTTACCTTTAGAAATCCAAACTTTACTTTAAAATATTTAAATAGTGCAACCATGGACCCATGGGCATCAGGGCGCAGACAAGATTATTAAATGAAAAGACAAAAAGGGGAAAAGACCATCAGAAACAGGTGAAACCTCAATCAAAGATGCCACAAGAGTTTAAGCAAACAACCATGTTTTACATTTTTTCTTAAAAAGCTCCAAGGAATCCTGGCCTTGGAGAACAGTGGAAAGCAGGATCCAGGCTTTTGGGGCAGCGATAAAGAAGGCTCGACTTTCTACCCTCTTAGTACTACATCTAGGGAGAATCTGATCATTCTCGTTACTAGACCTGAGAGCTCTGCTGTTCACCTTGTTAGAGATGAGATCCTGCAGATATGAGGGCATAAGGCCGAGTCTACATTTAAAAGTAATAACCAGAAGTCGAAAGTCTGACCTTTCATGCTACTATACTCTTAATATTCTCCCTCATTTTTTCTCGCCTCTTCTATTGTTCTTCCCTCTTCTTAGGTCTCCCTGCCTCCCATCTTGCCCTCCTCAAATCCCTCTACCACTCCGCCATCCGCACCCTCTGTCTTCTCTCCCCTCACGACTCTATTTCCAATTCCCTTTCTCTCTCAGGTTGGCTTCCTTTCCATTACCAGCTTAAATTTCACTTCCTTTGTCTTGTCTTTAAATCTCTTCATGAGCTTGCTCCTCCTTACCTCTCCTCTCTTCTCTCATTCTACACCCCCTCTCGCTCTCTTCGTTCTGCTGATCTTTTCTTACTCTCGGTCCCCCCACCCACTTGTGCCTCCTCTCGTTTCTGCTCTTTTCAGCTCCTTGCCCCCTTACTCTGGAACTCCTTACCTTTTACTATCCGCTCCTCCCTCACCTATTCCTCCTTCCGCTCCTCTTTGAAATCACTCCTTCTTCATTCCCCTCCCTGACTTCCTTCCCCTTCTCACCCATCTCTCCCTCCCTCTAGTACCCTTACCTTTGTTCTCTTTATCTTTCCCCTTCTCTTCTAAATTCTCCTTCCTCCTACTACTCACTCTACTCACTACTTTCTCTCCCTCTTCCCTCCTTCCACAAACCCCCTTCCTCTCCTTTCCCCTTTTCTCAAGCAAATTGTTCCACATGGCAATTTTCTGGTTTGATTAATTTTTACTGTTATTGCTTCTACTGTTCCATGTTTATGTATTCTTGTTGTTAACTGTAAAGCACCTTGGATTAAGGCGCTATATTAAACAATAAATACAAATACAAATACAAAGCAGACAGGCGCCTCCACAGGGAGCCAATGCAAGGATTGTTTAGCCTCCGAAATGTGGTCACGGCGAGATAGTGCAACAACCACTCTAACCGAGCCGTTTTGAACTACTTGTAGTCTGTTGGTATCTGTTTTGCTAAGCCCAACCAAAAGGCTACTACAGTAATCTATTTTTGAACCGATAATTGCTCTAGCAATTGTCTTGGCGTTAGCCTGTGAAATGAAAGGTCTGTGATGATCCAAAAGCTTAATATAGTAAGCTGCCTCTGAGACTAGGCTCCCAACGTGCACTTTTATATTCAGCTGCTGATCAAAAACCACTCCCAGAATTTTAACTTTTTTTGGGGGATTATTTGAACCTCTCCTAGGTGAAAGCAATTATAGGAAGGGGCAAGCATGGCCAGCAATGAAAGCGTGCCCACAATCAACAACTCCATTTTATCTCTGTTTAAGGCAAGTTTGTTCTGCACCATCCAGTTCTCCACGAGAGTATACACTCTATTAAGTTCTTCTTCATCCTGTGACTGAATGCCAACAATGGGGACGACACACTGAGTGTCGTCTGTGTAGTTGGAAAACATTACCCCCTCCTGCTCCAAGAGAGCAAAAAATGGGGCCATAAGGATGTGATACAAGCAGGGAGAGATACACGCTCCCTCTGGAAATCCAAAATGAACTGAGACCGGTGAGGCCTCTGCTTCCTCAAAGAAAACACAGAAAAACCTTGTCTAAAGCCTGATTGGTAGCAATTGAGAATAGGAAACTTATTCAGGTGTTGAGAGATTTGGCTGTAAGCAATGCGATCCAGTATTTTTAACAAGAAATGTGTATTTGTTATAGGCCTGTAGTTAAGTGTCACCTCTGTTGCAAGAGCAGGTTTTTTTAAAATGGGGGTGACCCCGGCCTTTTTGATGTCAGCTGGGACGTAGCCCTCATGAAGAGAGGAGTACACACATTTACATATGGTGTCCAGTGATAAAGGTGGGAAAGTTTTAGTCATCATGGAGGAGCAGTGGGCCTTCTTTACATCTAGTTGCCTTCAGTTGTCCCACCACAACTGACAAAACGCCCACAGTAATAGTTGAGAAGTTAAATTGGGGGATAGATGGACATCTACCGAATAACCCTTTCCCCCTGCTACTGGAGGCCAAAGAAAGATCATCTTTTTTTACGACTATGTCAGTCCTGATACCATTTAATTTGTTTCGCATGGCATTCAGAATTTCCTGGCTCCAGTCTGCATCCTTACTAAGAGGATGAACTAAGGACTGTTTGATGTTTTCTTGTTTTTTTAAAAATTTGGAAGAGTTCTTTAACATCTGATTTATCATTCTGGATTCTAGAGTTGTGGGAGTTTTTTTTCGCGTCCACATTTGCCAATTTGTAAGATTTAGCAGCTACTTCATAAGCTGCCAATGACCCCGGACAGGGGTTTGATTTCCACACATGGAACAGCTTAAGAGTTGAGGATTATAATTTTTGTAAATCTGGTGAGAATCAAGGTTTACTTTTCTTTCCTTGAATATTTCGTCTCTGTTTTAGTGGTGCGAGAGAATTAGTAATGAGATCCAGATTAGCTACAAGAGAATGGGACATTGCTGCCACCGAGTCAGTAGAAGGGAAGTTGATGGAGCGATCTCACAAAGGTTCGATTTTACCTTGCGTAAGCAACTTCAAGTTTCTTGCCAAGGCGACCTGTGTTCTCCTGGTCTTCAATTTCTTGAAAACGACACATCAGTAGTCGAGAGTGGTCATACTTCGCCCATATGAGACCAACTACTTTATAACGAGTTGCTTAAGAAAGCAGCCAATCATTTTGGGAAAAAGAAGGAGGCAAGTCCTGAGGAACGGACTTTGTTGAGTACATCCTCAATGAAAAGAAGCCAATTAGTCAGGCAATTCCTCTACTGGAATCCATCAAAAAGAGATTCTCTCTATCCCTGTCGACCCCTCACTCACTAGGGCAGTCAATCCAAGGGTGGAGAAAATATTCAAGCAATCGCCATCCATTCTTCTTCATATCAGAGGACATGTGAAGCCGGATTCTTTGGTGGTCACTACTAGCAGGAAGATAGCTGTTATTCCACTCTTCTCCTCCAAGGCACCTCCAAACAAGGAATGCAAGAAGCTCTACACGCTGGGCAAGTGTACCACTACTGGTGCATTCATGAGCAGAAGAGCCAACAATATAACCCTGCTTGCCACCTATAACAGCACCCGGTGGGAAGAGGTCGCAAAACATCTAGACTCAGTGCCAGAACCTGCTCGATTACACCTCCCCAAAGTGGCCACAAAGCGAAAACAAGTGTCACAGAATATTCTAAAAAAAAAGTCTAGATTCTGCTGACACCTCGGGGAGAGTCATTGCCGAGGGAACTTTCCTAAAGAGACACTCTTGGCTCAGAGACGTGGGCTTTTACGCCAGAAATACAGGCAGCCCTCATTAACATGACCATCCAATAGACGGTGCTCTTTGGTAAAGCAGTGGATGAACAGCTGGAAACCACATAGAAAGAACATGAGACCATCCCAACACTGGGTCAAATATCAAATAAAGCCTTCATACAAAAGGCAGTATTCAATACATGCCGGAATACTCCTATGTCCCGTCCCCTTTCCTCCGTCCTATATGGGCGTCCCTTGCTAAGGACGGCAGCGGAACCTTGTTCACCAGTAAAATAAAACTTTCCCTTTAAATGTATTGATGCGCGTGGCCCTGGGAGCAGGTGCTCCCCTAACCCCACCCACCGGCACAACACCCCAGTCCTCTTTTCTGCATCGCCGGAAGCGGACCGCTTTCACCAGCACTCCTGGATGAGGCCTCAAGCCTCATGCGCTTTCCCTAATCTTTAGCTTTTTTTCTGCTTTTCAGGTTTTGGGAACACCGTCCACCGGTGCCCTAGTCTGTCTCCGGTGCATGTCGGCCACGGTGGCATCAGTAGGTGTCCGTCGTGCAACAGTTGCTTTCCCACCCCAGATCCGCACATGCTCTGCCTCCGGTGCCTTGGTGAAGGCCACGGATGGGAAGGAGGTTTAGCGTGCGACGCTCACACACCCAGGTCCCTCAGAAACCGGCTTGTGCAGTGGTGAGAGTTATTCTCCAGGACTCCGCCGGAGAACATTACAGAATACGTACGCAGGGAGACCAAGAAGGTAGGTGTAATCTTCTCAAAAGAACCCCACAGGAGCACGTCCTTCCCGGGGAAGCCTCTTGACGGGAAGGGTCAGTCGGACCATCGCACTGGCAGGAACAACACCGAGGCTCTTGTAGCTACCGTCTTAATGGCTGAGGGGTCTCAGGGCCCAACCGGTTCCGCCATTGAGGAGCCAACTGGCTCTGGTAACGGGACACATCTGAGGCACCCAGCTCTGTTACCTGGCACACACCTGAAGGGGCACCTACATGCAGCAAAAACAGCACTACTGGCCCTGAGGGCCAACAGTCTGCCAGGCCCACGCCTGAGATGCAGGGTGGGGCAGAGCTGATGCGTTCAGGCATGCAGACCGATCCCAGGCCCGCGTCATCCACGGACCCATGTGCGGAAGGCACAGACAAAATGGCAGCATGCACAGACAAGATGGCAACCAGGCCAGACCCCCAAAGGCGATAAACAATCCCGACCAGGACAGAAGCCAGCCAACAGGGTGAACCGCAAAGGTACGAGCCTATAGCCAGGGCGGTTTGGGTTCCTATGACTCCATTCACGTGAACCACTTCATACCTGACCTTCACGGCTCAAGCATGGCATAATGGGGGCATGGACTCACAAGGTGGGGGAAGAAAACAGGCTCTTACTCCGCCGCAGCCGGTGCAGGATCGCACCCAGTCTGCTTGCGAGGACAATTTTTTTGACAAGTTTTTTACCCTTATGCGGTCTACGCAGATGAAGTACATTCTTAAAGGAATAATGAAGCAGATGCTGGAGCCCACACCACCACTTCAGCCGGTGCCTGCGTAGCGTGTACCGCCACCACCACCATTGCCCATGCCTCTGGTAGTTCCGGTTGCAGCGCCTACACCGCCAGTTCCAGCACCTGGGCCAACTCCAGCGGCAGACCGAACGCCTACAGACCCAGGGCCCCTTCTAACTCCGGTGACCAGCAAGACACTGATGAGAAGGATCAGGACACGCCTTCTTCAGCAAGGGCATTTCATGATATGATCGCTGGCCTAGCTGAATACCTTGGTATCCCTCAGCCCCAGAAGGAGCTGCCGGAGTCAGCTCCTAAGTACTCACCATCAAGGCAGAATCCAGATCCCGCATCCCATTGCACAAGGACTTGGAGGCTCTGGGGAAGTAGGGTTGGCTCAAGCCCCACCCCACTCAGCCAATAAATAAAAGGCTAGATGCAAAATTCAGGCAGGTGGAGGGCGACACTCTGCTCTTCTCAGTTCACCCCCAGCCACTGTTGTCAGTCATTGCAGCGGCGTCTATGAACACCAAGCCTCAGACCTCGACCACGAGCACCTCAACTTCAGCACTACTGGGCAAGGAAGAAAAAATGCTTGAGGCCTATGGAACGAAGGTGTAATCGAATGCAGGGCTCCACCTCAGGCAGGCCAACGCTGATGCCATTCTGGCAGCAGCTAATCAACGGCTGTAGAGGGAAATTGCAGACTTCCTTCTGGACATTCCAGCTGACAAACAAGCCTATTTCAAGGCCGGACTCGCCGAAGTGAAACTTGTGGCACAAGACATCATTGAAGCCACGGTGGCGCACATAGATACTGCTAGCAGGCCAATCTGTGTGGAGACTGACATGCGCAGGATGGCATGGCTCAAGGTGGCCAGATTCAACACTGATGTTCAGGACAGAATCCTAGACCTGTCTTGTTCCACTCCGCCACTGACGAGGAACTCGATAAGAAGAAGAGCAGCTTGCAGATGGCCAAATCCTTGGCCATCCCCACCAAGCCAAGACATTCGCGCAGGGCCACTCTCGCTCAGACAGAGGGCGGTCCTTTGGCAGTTTCTGGGGTTTCCAGGACCGCCAGGACATGCAACCGGACAGGTCGCTCCGCCAAAATAAGCGAAAACACCAGAAGTCTTTGCACAAGGGCTTTTTTCAGTATCCCTCCCAGTCATCTGCCTCCGACCCAAAGAAGCAATGACGACTTGTTTCAGATCCACAGCACCCCAGTCGGGGGCAGGTTGGCCCTGCAAAGTCAAGCTTGGCGCTCACGTTTTACTGACTCATGGGTGATTTCAGTAGTCCCCTCTGGCTTCCGGCTTCCCCTACCATCCCCTCTCCCTGCCCCCAACGTCCCTCAAATCGGGACTCCTTCACTCTTAGCAGATATACGTTCCCTTGAGGAGAGCGAGCTTGTGCAGGCGGTTCCTCTCCCTCAGCAGGGGCAAGGCTTCTACTCCTGCATCTTTGCTATTAAAAAATATAACCAGGCGGGCCTGCGGGTGGTCCTAGATCTTTCCTTCCTGAATGTGTACCTACCTCTGCAGAAGTTCAAAATGGTGACGCCAGCTCTTATAATGGAGGCGCTGTTTGGGGGGGTTGCACATGCTCCGTGGATCTGAAAGAGGCATATTTACACGTCCCCATAGTGCCGCCTCATCGGTCCATCCTCAGGTTCTGGGTCATGGCTTTTCAATACAGGGTGATGCCATTCGGCCTAAACTCAGTGCTGAGGGTATTCACAAGATTGATGAATGCGGTGGCGGCCCTGCTCAGGTTGAAGGGCCTCCATGTATATCCTTTCCTCGATGACTGGTTAGTCTGGGGTGGTTCCCCGGAGCAGGTCAGGTACTCAGCAGACAGTCTCATGACTACATTCAATTTCCAGAAGTCTCAGCTCTACCCTACACAAACACTGGTGTTTTTGGGGCTGCTGTGGGATACTCATAAGCAGAAGGTTTTCCCCACGGGGGAGAAGGTGGCAGCGATTAAATCCTCTGTGGGAGTACTGGTGGCATGGCTCCTGTCCATTCCTTACACCAGGCTGCGAATGAGGAGGCTGCAGCTGCATTTTACGTCATCCTGTTACCAGGAGTCAGGTCATCCAGGAGCCCCGGTCACTATACCTGTTCACCTGCAGCAGGACCTCACTTGGTGGGGGCAAGATGCAAACCTCATAGTGGGCAGACCATTCAGGCCGTCTTCCAGCCGATCATACTATAACTATGGATTCCTCACTCCACAGGTGGGTGCTACCCTCAGGGACACATTATCTGTGCACGGTCTGTTGTTCCAGACCGACCAACAAAATCACATCAACTGGCTGGAAATTATGGCCATTTGGCTCACACTCAAGGCCTTAATCCCATTGATCAGGAGCAGTGCAGTTTGCATTCAGATGGACAACTCTACCTGCATGTACTACCTCAACAAGCAGGAGGGCACCAGATCCTCGCTCCTGTGCAGGCTGGCCCTCAGCATCTAGGAGTGGGAGATTGTGCAGGTCATCTGCATCTGAGAGGTGCGTCTGCTGGGGGAATCAAACCAGGAGGCAGACAGACTCTTTTGGTTGGGCTCCAACAACTACGAGTGCACCAGAACGACAGATTCCTTTGAGACATTTTCAGCAGGTGGGGTCACCCGGACACAGACCTGTTTGTGACGGAGATCAACCGGACTTGTCAAGCGTCCTGAGGTGGAAGAGGGCGCGGCTCCCTCCGAGATGCACTTCAGATCCACTGGGACGGGATGTGGGCGCATGCATTTCCTCCTACCCCTCTCATCCACAAGGTTGTTTCCCAGATCAGGCAGACTAGCGGCTGTGTCTCATTCTTATTGCGCCTCAGTGGCATCTCATTCTTATTGCGCCTTAGTTGCTGGACATACCTAGCAGCCATTGGCGCATACAGGATCTCGAACTAGTGTACCTTCTCTTCGGCCAACCCATTAGCCAAGAGGCATCTAGCAGAGTTATACAGGCTGTAAACGGCTGTCAGACACCCGCATCCAGTCTGGGATCTAGATGTTGTTCTTAGTGCCCTCACGCACAAACCATTCAAGCCCATGGCCACAGTGAACATCAAATTGGCCATGCTGAAGAATGCGCTACTAGCAGGGCTTACTTCAGCTCGCAGAGTAAGAGAGATTCAGGCTCTGGTGGCTTCCGAGCCCTACACTATGTTTCATCAGAACAAGGTTGTGTTTCGCACTCACCCCAGGTTCCTACCAAAGGTGGTCTCCTCTTTCCACATTAACAAGGTAATTGTGCTCCCCACTTACTTTTTAAACCCCTAGGAAGATGCAGCGAAGGCTCTTCTCTGTTTGGACGTCGGAAGAACACTGAAATTCTATCTTGTCAGAACCAAGGACGTTTGCTAGACGCATGCCTTATTTGTAACATTGGGTGGGTCAAGGCCTGGACAGCAAGTATCCAAAGCCTGAATAGCTAGATGGATGACTGCAGCCATCCAGGAAGCATACAAGGCTCAGCACAAAGAATCACCAAGGGGCATGCACGCTCACGCCATCAGGGCCAAGGCAGCAACTGTTGCCTTTCAATGTCACGTACCGTGGCAAGTGATTAGCAGGGCGTCGACATGGGCCACCCCATCAGCCTTCTGCAAGCACTAATGTCTGGATACCAGTGCTAGGGCTCACACAGCATTTGACCAGGCTGTCCTTTGTAATCTGTTGCCTACAGTGTCAACCTCTCCTCACCAGTGCGGTTGTATCAGTTGTAGTTGCCCATACAGGATGGAGGAAAGGGGACGGGATGTAGCAGTAATTAAGTGTTACTCACAAGTGTTACTCACCAGAGTGACTAACATACTCCTAGTCCATATTCCCCTTTCCTCCATACGTCCCATCATCCTTTCCGCTAAAAAAGTGCAGCAAGGCAGAGCAGTTTAATTCATCAGACACGTCAAAGGGGACTGAGGTGTGGCACCGGAAAGTGTTATTTTTCTGGTGAAATATGTTCCCTTCCCGTCCCTACCGAGGGACGTCCATCCAGGATGGAGGAAAGGGGACTATGGACTGAGTACGTTAGTCACTCCAGTGAGTAACACTTAATTTTTCAGGAGCAGGGATTCAGCAGACCAAGCCAATCTGGCGTGGGAACATTCAGTGCCTCCTTCTACAGCCCTCACAGTCAATCGTTCTACCAATACCAGCAGCAAGGGTTTTGCCATGGAAAAAGACGATGCAGAGTTGAGGCCTCTAAAGGCACAGCTGCCCCTGCCACCAAATGACAGGCCAATTCATATTCTCTCCGTTGTGCCCCCAGTCGAGGGTAGCATAACACTCTTTGCCCAGCAATGGAAGGGAATAACTTCAGCACAGTTGCCAAGGGATACTCTGTGAAGTTCCTAGAAACACTTCGCCACCTTCCACATCGAGTAAGAAAAATATCCGAAGAACACTTCAACATCCTGCAGAAAGAAATTAAAATACTTCTTCAAAAGGGAGCAATCAAACTGGTGCCATTTCTTGAACAAAATCAAGGTATCTATTCAATGTACTTCCTTGTTCCAAAGAAAATCTAACAATGCACCCAGTGCTGGTCCTGCGCCCTGCAAACACGTATGCCAAACCCCAAAAATTCTGGATGACAATGTTGCAGGAGGTCATCCCACTACTGAACTAGCGCACATAAAATACCCAAGATTCAAATTGGGAGACAAGCACTACCGGTTCATAGTGCTACCATGCGGCATTGCATAAGCTCCCAGAGTGGATCACAAAGGTCCTAGCAGTGGTAGTGGCCCACTTGCGAAGGCAGGCCATTCCAGTGTACCCTTACATAGACGACTGAGGTGCCCATGGTCAGACTGGGACAAGAAATAGGCCCAGACACTAAAAATAAAGTGGCCCACCCCTTGCCTCAAAAAAGTGGCCCACCCCTCGCCTCATGACCCTTGAACTCTGATGACATCACGGGAAGTGATGTCATTTGACCCCACCGCAAGTGACATCCTGGAAGCGATGAAACACGACCTTTCACCCCTTGACAAAACAGGAAGTGGCATCAAATAGAATTGTTCCTAAGTACACTGCAAAACATATGGTTATGATTTCACTAATGTGATATACATTTCATACAAGAATGGATCACCATATGTATCATTAATATCTGTGTGTATAGATCCATATTGTCAAATTACTGTGAATGCAAGCAGACATCCAAGGCCAAATGATAATATGTTATTGTATAGCACTTATGCTTAAACTCTTTTTTATAGAACAAATATGCCTACAATATCACCCAACTTGTGTTGGTACTCATTTATCAACCTAAGAAGGATGACAGGCTGGGATGGCCTTGCTGGGATTAAAACCTGCAGATCACACACACATCGCAGTAGCGAGCGCTCAACCCACTGAGCTATCACATTGGCTATAGTAAAATGAGCAATTATTCTGTAGTGTATACTATTAAACAGGTAACTGAGATTTAACAGCAGACCAGTTAAGTTCTTCTGCAGGTCTGGTGCAAAGTTGACCGCATATCAAGCCTGCATGCATCTACTTTTAGGCTTCAGGGGTTGGTAAAATAGGGAAATCAGCGCACTCACAGGACATCCCATACTCAGCACTCGTTACCTCATACATGCAAACAAACATCCTGAACAGCATGCCAGTGAGATGGGAAAGATAGACACATTACAATAAAGCATTCATTGTGGCACAATGAAGTCAATGGCCACTTGAGGTGCTATGGTTAAATATTTGTACGCTCTACAGAAGCTTTTAGGCACCGAGATGGAATGTCTTGTGATGATCGTAACAGAGACAATGGCAGAAAAAAAACATGCTATTACTGCAATTTGCGAAAGACAAAATACATAGGGGCTCATCACGAGTTTGGCGGTAGCCCTTAAATCCAGCAGTAGCGCTATTACCGCCGGATTTAAGAGTACGCCAAATCACAGCTTTGGCTGATTTCCCCCGAGCTCTGGGCTGGGGGGAAATCCGCCGAGAATTTGCCGATTTTCGGTGCGTTTACCGCCGGCAGGAAATCTGCCGGCGGTAAAAGCGCAAAATGTCCCCATTGAGCCCAATGGGGAATGGGGAATTCCCGAATGGGCTCAATGGGGAATGGGGATTTCCCGTTCCGGCAAACCCGTGATCCGGCGCTAATAGCGCCGGTGGGTTGGCGGTAGGGCTAATAACGCCAGTGCTATTAGCACCGGCGTTTCCGCCCAACTCGTGATGAGGCCCATTGTCCGAAATGGATGCTTATTCTACTCTAAAATTGGTTGTTTATCACTAATATCACTAATAAATATTTATCACTAATACAACAGCACAGCAACTCCAGGGGGCACCGTGCCCCCTGGAGTGGCGGCACCGTGACAGCCGCCGGCCCGGTGGCAGCCCCGGACCCTCAACTTTATGATGCACACATCCTGCATGTAAATAAATCATCAAAGCAAGGTAACATGTGTTACCTTGCTTTGATGAATCATGCCGTTGCAGTTTTTTTTTTTCCTCAACAATATTTTTTCAAATTTGTTTTTTCAAATATTTTTTTTTGGCCAAACCGGCCCAAGCATGGCCAGAAACAGGCCCCCACTCCTCAGGGACGATTTCGCCCTGGCCACGGGCCTGAAGGCCGAGGGGCCAATCCAACCCTGGAAGTGCCTACAAAACGCGTAACAAACAATGGCCCTCATTAGGACTCTGGCGCTAAACCATGGTGCTATTAGCACCATGGTCCATGCCGGAGTCCGCCATGGAGAAAGGGGGAATTACCACCACATTCCAAGGTTGGCGGGGCGGTAATTCCCCCTTTCTCCATGGCCCTTCCCCATTCCCATTTTTGCCCCATAGGGCTCAATGGGAATGGGGAAGGCGGCAATTACGGTACCGCAAATTGCGGTACCGTAATTGCCATCAAGGTCCCTTTACGGGTCCCTACTTTAACGGCTGGTCCAGACCAGCCATTCAGGTCGGGTCACGTAAAGGGACCTCGTAGTAAGGTGCTAAGGGGTTAACAGCCCCGCAGCCCTTTAGAGCGCCGTTAACGCCTTAGCGCCAGGGTCGTAATGACCCCCAATCTGTTGTTCCAATTGAGCTTCTCCATAAACGAAAAGAAGTCAAGTCTCCTGCCCAGCCAAGTAAAGCAATTTCTGGGGGTACTAATCAAAACAAACGACAGGTTGGTCTTCCCCCCTAAAGAGAGGGTTCAAAACATGCTGTTTCAAACACCTCAGTATGTAGCGGGTCGTCAGGTGACAATATGAAAGGCAATGTGCCTGCTACGAATGAAAGCTTCCTGCATCTAGCTGGTGCCATACGCCATGCTGTGCATGTATCCAATGCAAGAGTGGCTAGCGTAACAATGGTCGCAAACAAGCGGGTTGTGGGATGATCTAGTGGAGGTTTTTCAACCTCTGATTCAATTGCTACAGTGGTAGACGAGAAACAATCTGCAAAGGGAAAGCCTTTCAGCACACTAGCGATCAAAACCACTCTAACAACAGATGCATCAATGACAGGGTGGGGATCTCACCACCTCCATTACATGGCCCATGGGATGTGGACACATGCACTAACCAGAAAACACATCAAGCTTTTGGTACTGCTAGCAGTTGATGAACGCAGTGGCAGGCCTTCTCTGCTTGGAGGGCCATCATCTATACTCTTATTTGGATGACTGGCTGGTGAGGGCAGGGTCACCTGAAGGGGTGGTGCACCCCTGTCAGAGAATTCTGGTTATCCTTCATAAACTGGGGTTTTCCCTCAACAGAGGAATTCATTTGTGCCCATCTCAAGAACTGGTCTTCCTAGGGGTACATTGGAACACTACCGTTCAGCGGGGGTTCCCTATGCCCGAGAGGCTTATGTCCCTTTACAAGGTGGTGGAACACTTTCTGGCCAACTCGACCAACTCAGCATGGTGGTTCCAGCACATTCTGGGCCTGATGGCCTCCTGCATGCTCACTGTACAGGTAGCTTGCCTCAAGATGAGGCGCTTCCAACTCCACCTGGCAGTCAATTGGTATCAAGAGACAGGGTCTCAGTCAGACAGAATCCCAATATCACCGCTCCAGCTGCCCGATCTTTGTTGTTGGCTGATGGAGGGTAATGTCTCAGTGGGAACCTCCTTCACCTGTTCAAACCCATGACCTGGAACCAGAACGGAAGCCCTCTTGAATATCAATCTGCTTGAGCTCAGGGAAGTGGGCCTGGCACTGAAGGAGTTCTTGCCCCTCATCAGGGACAGGTCTGTTCTGGTCAGGATGGACAATTCAACTACAATGTTTTACCTGAACAAGCAGGGTGGCACCCATTCCCCCCACCTCTGCATGGAGGCGGTTTAGATCTGGGAATGGTCCCTGCCAGAAGTGAATCTACCTTGCGGGGGGCAACAATGCAGAAGAGGACCAGTTGAGTCTCCTTGTTGCCCCTGTTCTAGCGCTGGGGGTTTGGCGACCTGGATTTGGTCGCATCTCATCGGAATGCTAAGTGCCCCCAGTTTGCTTCATGGGCAGGTCATGGTTAGGGGTCACTGGGAGACGCCTTCCAGATCTGTTGGCATGGCCGCAGGTGTTATGTTTTTCCACCAACCCCTCTGCTCCAACTGACCATCCGCAAGTTCTGGGCCTCCATGGGTTGCACCCTCATCTTGGTTGCCCCCCGCTGGCCTTCAAGACCCTGGTTTTCCGATCTGCTGCAGTTGTGCTCCCAGGGTCCTGTCCATCTTCCGATCCCTAACAGGGGCTTCCTGACTAAGAAGGCCTGGGCAGTAGAGCATCCTGACCCAGCCAAACTGGCCCTAACGGTCTGGTTCCTGATCAGCATCGGCTTCAGCATGCTCAATTTTCAGATAACAACTGGGACATCATTCAGGAGGTCTTCAACACGGTCCCAGTAAAAGAGCAAATGGACTAGGTTCTGCCATTGGTCTCGCGACAAAGGCCTGGACCCTGTCACCTGTCCTCTGGTTGACACACCGGCCTTTTCAGCATACTTTGCTCATTCTGGAATTCAGGTGGATACTTACTGCAAGTATATGGCGGCTATCGGGGCTTACAAGAATACCCCAGAGTATGTGTTTTCGGGAGCCAACCCGATGGTTAAGGCCCACCTTAAGGGGTTGTCTAGGCTTTTTCCTCCAGTGCATAGGCTGCATCTGGTCTCTGACCCTAATGCGGTTCATGCAGTTTTGCAACAAAAGGCTTTCAAGCCGATGGCTTATGTGGACATCCGCTTGGTGATGCTAAGCGCTGTTTTATTGGTGGCTCTCACCCCTGCGCGCAGGGTTAGTGAGTTGCAGGCATTGTCTTCGTGCAAGCCCTTTACAATGTTTCACAACAGGGTCACCTTGCGAACTGAACTCACCCAAACCTCTTCCCCAAGGTGGTCTCTCTGTTCCATCAGAATCAAGAGATCTGCCTGCGGGTGTTCTTCCCGAAATCCACAGTCAGAGGCAGAGAGGGCCCTACATTCCTTGTACCTCAAGAGTGTTCTCAAGTTTTATATCTCTCAGATGAAATCCTTCAGGAAGTCCGAGGCATTGTTTGTGACGTTTGGGAGCTACACCCACGCCCCTCAGGCTTCCAAGGTTTCCATCGCCTGTTGGATGGTTCAGGCCATTTAGGAAACGTACACAATCATGGGCAAACCTGTTCCTGAGGGAATTCATGCAGTCAGAGCTAAGGCCACAGCTGTCGCGTTTCAGAGATATGCTTCTTTAGATGTCATCAGCAAGGCGGCTACTTGGGCTACTCCATCTGCCTTCTGTAAGCACTACTCGCTGGACACCAGCTCCAGGTGTGATGCAGAGTTTGGTCAGGTGGCTCTGAAGAAGCTTTTCACTTCATCCTAGATATGAGGCAGATTTTCATAGCTCCACCCTATGTGCTTGTTCGGTGGAATCACCCACAAGGATGGAGGAAAGGGGACGGGACATATGAGTAATTAAAGTTACTCACTGTAGTGAATAGAGTACTCATAGTCCATAGTCCCCTTTCCTCCACACGTCCCACCCGCCTTCCCCTACAAGTATGCCAATGGCTTATAGGTAATGAGAGTAGCCAGGTATCTAAGCGCCTGATGTGTTCAAAGGGGACTGAGGTGAGATGCCGGAGGGTGGGGCCTCGGTGGGGTGTTCCCACACCTGAGGCCGTACCCCTGCGTGCTATACTAAATTTAAAGGGGAAGCTCAATTTTTTGCTGCCAAAGGTTCCAGTACCATCCGCATGTTGGGGGATGCCCACAAGGATGGAGAAAGGGGGACTATGGACTATGAGTACTCTAGTCAATACGGTGAGTAACTTTTATTTCTCCCTTGTCCCCCCCACTCCCCACCCACCCTGTTTATGTCTTATGGCGCTGTAGAGATGGAGCCAAGTACCCCCACCTCAAGCATCTTGCCCATACTGCTTATATATTCGGAACCAGAGTGTGAATTACGTGCAGTACCAGTGAAAATAGCAATACAAAGGAGAATCCTGGAAGCAAGGTTCCCATTGAGAAAGCCATACCTGCATACGAGACAGTATGATGATCATTTGAATGAAATCCCAGAAGAAGAGTCAGAAATTAGCAAAAGAGCAGATTTGTGATGTCACACGAAGCAAGACTGACGCATCCAGAAGAGATGCATAAATAAGAGAATATATATAGTCTATTAGCATCGAAGATAAGTAACATTTTGGGATCGAAATGAAGAGGCTTATGCTGCAGAAACGATAAAGATATCAAGTTATTTTACACGTGTACAGATGCAAAGAAATGCAAGCAGACAAAGTATTCTTGAGGCTAGCCATGTAGTGAATAGATTGCGGCAAGCCGCAACGTATATATATTTCTGAGCCTTGTGGAATCTGCTTAGATCACATGCTGTCCATAGGCCGACATCTAGTGGAAGCTGCGGAGTATAACAGTTGTTTTTTTCGAAACTTGAAAAGGGATGTCGAACAGGGCGTGCCAGTAATACTATCCCTAGTGTAACGCCCCCTGTACCCATGATCCCTCACGTGTGTAGGTCCCTCAGATTGTTTTTTTCTGCCATACTAGTCGGACGCATGTGTGGGGAGTTCCTTTCAGCGTACAGCCTTATCTATATTTCAATTACAGTTAGATCTCTTCCTATCCTTTATTCACTGAATGCCAAAGAACGACGCCGGTGACGATCGGAGAGACTTCCGTCGATGACTGCTGCGACGGACCCCATGCCTTGGAAGGCCACCTCGGGCCTTGGCCCAGCCAGTAGGGAGAGTGGGGGGAGGTCATACATATATATATATATATATTCCCTTTTTCCTACATATATCCGCTCCACTGCCATACCTTGACCTTATGGAGAGTACTCTGCGTAAATTCTGCTGCTACGCAGGCGCAGACACCCGACCCCGTAGGACTGGTTAGCTGCCATGTTGTGGGAACACACCCAGCGGCAAAAGCACAACACGTACATCCACCACCAAGCACATTAGCCCCAGCCGAGAGTCGACAGGCGAGTCGAGCGATCAGCAACGGTCGAAACCTAGAGACGACAAGGCCCACCCGTCCTCGGACGGAAATGGTGTCACCCATCCAACCGCCGCCGAGACCCGGTCCTCCGACGATGACGACACCGTGTCTCGACCCACTACCGAAACTGGACGCTCTGTGTCTAACCCTACAACCAAAAATCGACGCTCCTCGCCAGATCACACTTCTGAGAGTCGACGCGATGCGTCGGACGAAGCAGAAGGCCCCAAAAGGTCTAGTAAGACCACTTCTGGCCATGGGGGAAGGGGTAAACACATCAAAAAGTGATCTAAAGATACTTACACTCCTAAAGAGAAGCATAGGGAGGACAAGGCTGAAAAAAATCAAAAGAACCTCAGTCAGCCCCTAAGACCAAAGTTACACCTCCCACAGATGAGGATATGGGCCTTACCCCTCATTCTGTTATTATACCAAGCGCCAAGAAATTGAGCTCTCAGGATATAGACATAATAATGAAAAGGATGACCTTTATGGCAGATTTATATGAAAAAGATCCAAACTGTTTTCAGAGTTATAGGAACACCCCTCCCACCTCAGCTCTTTCTGGTTCCAGGGCCACTTCTATGTCTCCTCAACCCCCTCCTAAGAGGGCTCGCTCTGATACTCCCTTTCTGGACTTAGTCATAGACCCCTTTGTAGTGGAGCTTTATGACCCAAATTCTTACCATGAAGAACCTGACTCTCAATTTGAGGAGGAACATGCTGCAGACCCTTACTACGACGGGGATGATGAGGACCAGGAGGCTGAAGATGAGGCTGAAGCTTACACCTTAAACTCCCCAATTCCTAAGGACCCTCCTGTTAATGATTCTCCAGTCGATAACCAGCCTCTCCTTAATGAGGTGTTGGCTAAGGCTGCTGAACACTTCCAGATAGATACAGAGGAAGTTCAAGAGGACAGGGATTTCTCAGAGCAAATCCTGGCAGACAGAAGGGCAGTAACTCAGTCCATCCGTTACTAAAATCAATTCAGCGCAGAATGCTGCCTTCTTTGCAGACACCTAACCTCACACGTGCAGTAAATCCATGTGTTGAGAAGTTATTTTGCGCTGCTCCCTCTGACTCTTTATTTATCAGGGGACAACTACAACCAGATTCCCTGTTCATTACCACCACTAGAAAGAGAGTGGGAACCCCACTTGCTTCCTCAGAGGCTCCTCCGGATAAGGAAAGGAAAAGAATCTATGGTCTAGAGAGAAAAGTCACTTCATCTGCGGCTGATCAGGCTAGGATAGCCAACAGTGCCACCCTCTTAGCAAGTTATAATTGCCATAAGTGGGAGGAAGTATCTGCTTTGCTTTCCTCTGCACCTGAACCTTTAAAGACCCAGTTAGCGCAAGTGGCAGCTGAGGGGAAGGCAGTGTCGGGCTGCCTACTGAAAACTAACTTCGACGCGGCTGATAATGCCGGTAGAATAATCGATGAAGGTACGATCATTAAGAGGCATGCATGGTTAAGACAATCAGGATTCAAGCTGGAAACTCAGGCGACACTGATAGACGTGCCGGTCGAGCCTAATGTATTATTCGGCAAAGCCGTTGAAGATGCACTCAAAACAGCAATTCACCAACAAACCTTTCGAGGCCAGAATTCCAAGAGAGGGTCACACTATAGCCAAAACCAGGGTTAATTGCGGTGGAATTACCAGTCACAATCTTCCCAGGGCTACCCAACAGGGCATCGCAGAGGTCGTGGGCGTGCAAGAGGCTTCCCCACTAGAGGTGATACGCCACCTGTCCAAAAGTGACTTTCCACTTCAAGTCCCCTCCCCTGCATCCCCAGTACGGGGGCGCATTACCAAGTTCACCCACGTATGGCAGGGGATCACCTTGGACAGATGGGTGCTGTCCACAGTGTCCGGAGGCTACTGCATCAAGTTACTAGAGTGCCCACACAACCATCCTCCACAACAGAAAGTACACTCACAGGAACATCAGAAAATCCTCCTCAAGGAGATCGCTACTTTGCTATCAAAGGACACCATAGAGGTTGTCCCGGCAAATCAGGTAAACAGGGGTATTTATTCAACCTACTTCCTTGTGCCAAAGAAAAATCTCACAATGCGCCCAGTATTAGATTTGCGCCCTGCAAACAAGTATGTCAAGCCACAAAAGTTCTGCATGACTATGCTACAAGAGGTAATCCCCCTACTAAAAAAGGGGGATTACATGGCAACAATGGATATTAAAGATGCCTATTTTCATATTTCAATGTTCTCAGCGCACAGAAGAATCTTGTGTTTCAAGATAGCGAACCAGCACTACCAATTCAAGGTGCTGCCCTTCGGAATAGCCTCGGCTCCAAGGGTATTCACCAAGGTACTGGCAGTGGTGACAGCGCACCTGTGCAGGGAGGCAATCCCAGTGTACCCTTACTTGGACGACTGGCTCATTACAGGGGAGTCCCCCCTAATTTACAGACAAAACATCCAAAGAACCACCAACCTCCTCTTTCAATTGCGCTTCTCCATTAACGAGAAAAAGTCAAGCCTTGTGCCAAGCACCTCCAAACAGTTCCTAGGAGCTGTCCTAAATACTCAAGAGGGGTTGGTCTTTCCGTCAGAGGAAAGAATTCGAAATACATTTTTGCTGCAAATTCCTCAATATCAAGCCGGTTGCCAAATAAGGGTGCGCAAAGCAATGCGTTTGCTAGGCATGATGGCATCTTGCATTTACCTGGTTCCCCACGTGCACCTGCGCATGCGATCCATGCAGAAGTGGTTGGCAAAACAGTGGTCTCAGGCAAGTGGTCAGTGGGACGTTTCGCCAACACTAGTACAGAATCTTTGCTGGTGGACGAGAGAGAATCTAACTAAAGGAAAACCCTTCTACGATCCAGAGGTTCAGGCTGTCGTCACAACAGACGCCTCCTTAACAGGATGGGGAGCTCAATACCTTCACCACACAGCTCATGGTCTTGGGTCTCACAAGGTTGCTTAGAACCACATCAATCTGCTGGAACTTCTAGCAGTAGTCAGAACACTTCGGGCATTCAAACCCCTCTTATCGAACAAGTCAGTGCAGGTCCTTACAGACAGCACAACTGCAATGTTTTACATAAACAAGCAGAGGGGCAGTCGTTCTCAAAATCTGTCCAGGCTTGCCCAACAAATTTGGAAATGGGCCCTCAAACAGAAGATTTACCTGTCAGCCCAACATATTCCAGGGGAACTCAACTCGCTAGCAGACTTTCTGAGTAGAGATCCCCTTCCAGAGTAACACGAAAGGCGACTACACAAAGACGTCATAGAACACCTCTTCTCTCAGTGGGGTTTCCCCACAATAGACCTATTCGCCACAAGTGAAAACAGTCAATGCCTAGACTTCGCGTCCAGGTTCCCCCAGCCAGGCTCCAAGGGGAATGCCCTATGGATGAACTGCTCAGGGATATTTGCCTACGCTTTTCCACCAACCCCTCTAATGAGGAAGGTGGTGAACAAAATACATAAAGAACCGATGACGCTTATCCTACTTGCTCCTTTGTGGGCAAGACAGCCACGGTATCCACATCTGCGCAAACTGGCGATGTGCAATCCCATCAAACTCCCGTGCCAGTACAACCTACTCACCCAGCACGAGGGACTAACAATGCAGCTGCAGCCACACTCAATGAACTTGGCAGCATGGCTCCTGAGGACATAGAGTTCGGACATCTCAACCTGCCACAGAGATGCTTGGATATCTTGAAAGAATCAAGAAAACCAAATACTAGGCACTGTTACTTTGACAAATGGAGAAGATTTGTAATTTGGTGCCATACTAAACATATCAACCCTATAGAATGTACTCCATCACACATTCTAACTTATATGCTCCATTTGCTAGATGCAGGGTTAGTATTTAACACCCTAAAAGTCCACCTGGCGGCTTTGTCAGCCTACACGACCTCTCACAATAAGGTCTCATGGTGGAAAGTACCAGTCATCAAAGCATTTATGGAAGGGGTAGAGCAACTCCACCCTCCAATTTTTAACCCGCCGACAGGGCGGGACCTCAATGTGGTACTCGCTAAGCTCATGGGACCCACTTTCGAGCCTATGCACAAGTCTAGTCTCAAACACCTGACTTATAAAACTACCTTATTAGTGGCTATCACTTCCATAAGAAGTGTCAGTGAAATTCAAGCTTTGTCAGTGCAGGATCCTTTCTTTGTTGTACACAAGCTGGTTTTACGTACTCACCCTAGGTTCTCACCTAAATTCATCTCCAGATTTCATGTAAACCAGTCAATTGAGCTACTGACTTTTTTCCAAGAACCCAAAAGCTCAGCTGAGATAAAACTCCACACACTAGATGTGAGGAGAGCGGTCCTCTACTACTTAGACAAGACCAGACCGCTAAGGAAAACAGATCAATTGTTTGTCTCCATAGCGCCAGGCAGAGAAGGTGACCGCATTTCTAAGAATGACATCTCTAGGTGGATAGTCAGAGGTATCCAACTGTGCTATTCCCTATCAGATAAAACACTGCCTTTTACGCCCAGTGCTCACTCCACAAGAGATACAGGAGCCACTCTGGCCTTCATTGCAAATATCCCCTTAGACAGTATTTGCAAAGCAGCTACATGGAGCTCTGTATATACCTTCACTCAGCACTACTGCATTGACACTCATTCCAAGACAGATACACAAGTGGGACAAGTGGTTCTAAGACATTTATCCGCTCATGAACCTTCTCACATCCCACCTCCTTCTTCTTCCACTGCTCGCTACTCTATGCACAGCATGTGATCTAAGCAGATTCCACAAGCCTCAGAAGGGATACATTACTCAATGTAATCGTATTTCTGATGCTTGTATCTGCTTAGATTCACATGCGCCCACGCTTCCTTCCCTCTGAGAGAAGGCACATAAACTTGTGAGCTTATCATATCTGCTTGGATACTTCTCTACTCACGCTACTCCTCATGCTACCTCATGTCAGAAAAATACAATCTGAGGGATCTACACGCGTGAGGGATCATGGGTACAGGGGACGTCAAACTAGGGATAGTATTACTGGCAAACCCTATTCGACGTCCCTTTTCAAGTTTCGTAAACAACAACTGTAATACTTTGCAGCTTCCACTAGATGTCGGCCTATGCACAGCATCTGAATCTAAGCAGATACAAGCATCAGAAATATGATTACAGTGAGTAAAGTATCCCATATAGGAGTGAATGAACTATGGACGATTCCACTATGCATTATAGCAGAGCTGGACCAGAAAATAAGGCCGTTTCCAGTGTGTCGCGATTAAGAAAGCAATTGAATTATAGGAGTAAGGGCCTCATTCTGAGTTGGGCGGTAAGGGTTAACGGTCACCGGTAATGATGCCGGTGCCGTTAAACCCTTACCGCCCAATTCCGAGGTCCCTTAGCGGGTCCCAGCAGGAACGGCTGGTCTGACCAGCCGTTCTCTGCGGGTCCCGTTAAGGGACCTTGGAGCTAATAACAGGTCCGCAATTTTCTGGCCCGTTATTAGCCCCTTCCCCATTCAAATTAAATGGGGACTTACCGGGTCTGCCTAGGTCGTAATATCCCGGTAAGTCCCCATTCAGCCAGACCGGACCCGGACCCGGGTTTGGAGGCAGCCATGGCGCTAATAGCACCATGGCTACCTCCAAACTCGTAATGACCCCTGAAATCTCAGAAGGACGAGGCTGGACCAGCGCCAAGAAGCCAAGGCCGTGTCAGGTAGGGATGAGCAGACATTAGTTACAATCATGTGAAAGAACAAAACTCCTGTTCAGAAGGAATGCCTGAAAACAAGGAAGATGTCAGAGGTTCATTAAATAATAGTATTTTAAATGCACCAGAGCTAAAATTTGTGTTCTTCAGTCATGTGGAGGGATGAAAATGGACGATCATGACGAACCATACCTACACAGGGAGACAGAGCGTGCCTCCACTCCCTCATTTTCTCCAGAGCAAAGAACATTTCCAAGGCTAAGTTCAAAGGCTTAATTGACATGCAGCCCACTGAGGTGATGAAAAATGATGGGCTAGTTGGTGGGAAGCGATGGTCAAGACCAACCCAAAAGCACCTGGAGACCAGCCTGCGTGCTGCTGGCATAGGTGCGAAAAGTACTGAAGGATGTAAGAATGCCTATAGCTTGTGTAATCAATGGGACGTTGTGTATTTAGTGACTTTCATAGTGAACTTTTTGAAGGGAGGGCTTAGTTGCCTCACCTGACTTTAAAGAGCCTATCACTTTCTTAGACTAGTATGGAACATATACTTAGATGTTCCTTTAGACACAATCACATTTGCCACTAGGTTTTTGTAGTTTGCCACATAGGATAACGTTAGCAAATACGTAGGTTGACGTCGGCAATGATGAGTTTTTGTTATAAAAGTAATGTTTTTTATGAACTTCTTTGAGATCATGCAGTGAGACGACCGTTGATGTCTGTTGTACTCCCTGTTTTAGATAATTGACATTAAAACAGTCAACCTTTTTCCAAACTTTCTGAGTCAGTCTGATTATTGATGTTTGAGTATTGTCTGCATCCCCATTCATCTCAAAGTATTGCTACCTCATCTTAAAGGGCTGTGTCGGCTGTCCTGCTAGGCCCTGAGGACCCTTCGCATATGGAAACAAGGCATAATCCCCATACAGTAGTGTTACGACAGACACAAGGTACGATTTCCAAGTACTTGGGTTTATTGCAAAGCAAATATATTCTCAGTCGGCCGACTGGGTCTAATGTCTTGCCACATCTGTCACCCAGACCTCATGAGACCCAAGAGAGCGAGCATTTTACAACAGTCTCATATATAGAAAAAAACAAGCATACAATCTCTTTGTAACACATCAAAACTGCACATAATGTATCTTCTTGAGCTAGGGTTCGGTGATTGACAATTATGACAAATATAACACCTTTCTTACCCAATCTATATTACTCATTTTAGCAACAGTTGCAATTTTCAGTAAGCAGACATAGTTCTTTGGTTATGAAGAACACAAGGCACTTGTTCCGCGAGGATACTGTGTTCGTAGGAGAGACACATTCCAAAGCGTGTTATCTACTGGTTTCTATTCGTGAACTAAGGGTCAGCCTGATCTAAGGAGAGCTCCGAAGGGGGGCTGCTAGGAAAGTATAATTCATGCCTTAATGGCCTGTTTCTACAGCTTCAGCGAGACCGGCCGGCACCTGGGCCGCTGATTAAATGCCTCTCTGCTCGCCTTCAAGGACTTGTGAGGGAGGAAAGCAATGTATTTCTGTACTGTTTGGCATTTCTTTCTGGGCCGGTTTCTCAACATGTAAAACTGTGGCCTTGCTCCGTGCATGAGCTTTTGAAATAAAATACATTTTGCAAAGCGTTGAACAGAAAGGAAGAGAAAGCAAATGGTGGATGTTACATTACAAAATGGACGCCTTCTGGTTATGCCGACGTTTCCCTATTGGCGATGTAAGGCATATGATGCGATTGGTTCTCGGTCAACATAATATACCTTCTATGCTCTGATAGGGTAGTTTCTAGACTCACAGTCCTGGTTCACGTGGTAGCAGAGGATGGTTAAAAGACCACCAACATAGTAAGCTTTGGGGTCCTGGCAACATCGGACGTCCTCTGCCATTCGGCTGAGAGGACGTGAAGCTCCCTGTAGATAACGGAAATTAGCATAAAAAAACAAAGCTTGCAAGCGTAGGTGAGACAGGTCCCTTGTTTTCGGGGAGAATCGCCACCTGATTTCTACAGGAAGCTAAACGGACTGAAGGTTGACAGGCTGGTAAAGAGGCGGCTATCCAGAGAGTCGGAAGTCGAAAAAGCGAATGGTGAGTAAAACTGAGTGAGGTGGCAAACTGTGAATGGGCAGTGAATGGAGAGAGTGATAAGGGGAAATGAGTAACGGAGGGAGGCTGGGGTACAACAACTCAAGACGATGAGCGTTGAGGAGCTATTAAGTAATTGACTTAAGGAAAGAATTGCAAAGCAATTGAGAAACTGTGAGACGAGGAACGTCACAGTAGATTAAGCCCAGTGTCCTGCGTCATAGCACGTATCAGAAGGAGTCATATCCAGAGTCTCATAGCGGATGACGTATGCTATGGACAAGTTTAAAGACTGTTCAAAGGGAATGATTCAAACTCCGTAGGAGTTTTTTTAGGGGTAAAGATAAGTCACGAAGAGCGTGAGTAAAGAAATAGGAATGTACCCTTTGATATACGTAGGCCGGTAAAGTCTGTCAGTTTGTCCATTTGTTCTATGTGTTGTATAAATATATATGCGCTGAAAAAATAATAGATAAATTAAGAGACATAAAAAAGGAAAGCACAGAGACTTGAAATTTTACTATTTGTTTATTTAGTAGAACTGATGATGTTTAGCAAATAAGTAGATTGAAGTAAAACGTGATATAAAAGGCTTGGAGCTGCTACGATTGGTGCACGTTCATATTGTATTATGTTTCTGAAACATATTTTTGAAAAGTGTAAAGTGTAAAGGTGAGTATTGACAGTCAAGTGTGACAAGTCAAAATGGAGGATATTACTCTGCTTATACATCTATGCAAACAGTTGCCAAAACACACACCCAAGCTTAAGCAGTACATTGCGGAATGGGTTAAGGGCACGGCAGATAAGATGTTCATGCCATGGCCACAAGGGGGATCACTATCAAAGGCAGTTTTACAACACATGACGACATACTTGCATGCAGCATACATAGGAAAAAAGTTAGACAAAACGCTAGCGAGATTAGAGCTCTGGAAAATATACCAGGAGGAAAGGGAAGACTGTATACTTAACATATGCAAAGAGGGGGGTGAGGAGCCCTCTGCTCCACCCGCAGCGCCTGAAGTAAAAAACGATAGTACGAAGGATGATGGAGTGAACCCATTAAGAGAACTTAAGGCAGCAATAGGGAACAGCCATCCGGCATATGAGTCTCCTGCGCATAGCAGCAACGAGAGTCCAGAGAAGTCTCCTGAAAGCGAGGTGATCTCCAAAGTCATACGGGACAAGGAGAGAAGTGATCGACTAAGTACATCCTTAGATATAAGATGGAAAAAAGAAATGGAAAGGAGAGAAAGATAAAGCTGATGAGGCAGCGATGATGCACAACGAATGGATGGTGGTTCAGAGTTTGATCAAACTTGATGGAAAGAGCATTGAAGAAGTAAGGCAAAAGGAAGATCAAGACGAACAAGATAAAAAAAGATAGAGAACGAGAGGAACGATTGAAAGAAGATGGGGCTAGAAGGAAGGATAGACAAAGACAGGAACAGCTGTATCAAGACGAACAGCTGAAAAAGCAAGAAAGGGAAGAGGAGCAAAGAAAGTACGACAACAGACAGAGATTAATCAAAGAATGGGACAAACTTGAAAGAAAGAGAGAGGAAGAACAGAAATTAAGGGATACAAGAAAGCAAAGATGAAGAGCTGAAAAAATATGGAGGGCAAACGAGAGAAGAGAGATGAAAAGACAGGAAGAGGAAAGGGTAAGAGAAGAATCAAGAAAGCAAAGGGAGCTTGACGATGAAATAGAATGAAAGAGAAGGCAGAGACCACGCGACATTGAAAATGAATTAATGGATCCTAATCCAGCATTAGCATGGGAGGGCATAGAAGAATTCTTCCCGGCACATGAACCAATGCCAGATCCATCAAGAGCAAATCTAGGGGATGAGTTTGGCTCTAGAAGTATTGGGGACGCAATCGATAAACTCTATCATGATATGAGGACTCAGAAAGAAACGAAAGGAAAGGGTAAAGACGATCGACTCGAAAGTACACAGTTGCACAAAAGAGAGGGAGGCTCGTATAATTTCGAGCATAAATAGTTGCTTTAAACAGGCTAACTCTAAATAGAGATGAAAAGGAGGGAAGCCATACAAGTTGGGGACAGGATATGTTAGACGAGGACAGAGAAACCTTCCGTGGGGAGGAGGGAGATGAAGCATGTGGTCCCGAAGGATGTTCTCCAATGGACAAAGAAGTGAGAAGTCACATCTAGATCTACGCAACTCACAGGCGTCAGAGTCTCTGGCGTGATTAGATCAATCCAAAGGGCGATCCAGTAGTGAGAGGGCGGACTCGCCACCTTATGTGAGCAGGTTAAGGTCGTTGCCAGGAAGAAGGCGGTGCAGAACCATTGTCCCTGCTATGGATAGACAGACGATGGGGGATGAATGTGAGTTTGGGGTCTCACAGTTTCCTTTGTTAGAGAAAGGAGGAGCCAGACCACAGTATTTACCATAGCCACAAATGGGTAAGGATAATTTAAGGTGTAAACTCCCGAATTTAACTTCTGGCGCTAGGAAACGGATACATGAATTAGAGAAAATGACAGGAGGAAACATGTTAGCTATAGAAGACATTAAAGGTCTTCTAGCTGTTATTCTTGGGGAGAGAGCAGACAACATTTGGACAAGAGCAGGATACTTGAGTGCCACTGCGCAGAACACTGCTCATGACGTAGCCCCATTTAATAACTGTAGAACAGCAGTCTGGAAAGTGCTGCGAGTGCAGTATCCAGACACGTCAGATATGGGAGCTATAATGGTAAGGAAGATGCAGGAAGGGGAGCATCCTCTTGTTTGCATTCACAATTTCTAAGAGCAGTGGTCTTTGGAAACGCGCGAACTGTGGGGAAAATCTATACCTGTACTGTATCATATATTATGCCATGGGCTGCCAGACTCAGTGCAGAAGCAGCTCAGGAAACTAGTGGGTATAGAGGTGAAACCATGGTCAGAAATACAGCTGACCATCATGCATTATTGCAGATTACTGCAGGAGAAGAATCGAAAGAAAGATGACGCTAGGAAAGGTGAAGAAGCAAAATTAGTGCAAAAGAAATTGTCAAAATGCGCCATAGAAGGGGCGATGTTGACTATTGGAGAAGGATCAGGTTTGCAGCAACCAGCAGACGTGCCACAGGTGAATAACCAAAGGCAGTTAAATCAATGTAACAATAGATTCGTACCACAGGGTAGGGAGGCTTCTGAGGCAGAGGTTTCCAGAATAATTAGGGATATTTCCAGAATAATCACAGTGGGTTTCAAAACACGCAGAATGATAGTCAAGGCATGCAGGGCGGGCAAATTAGGAGACCTCCTATATGTTGGACATGTGGTATGACAGGGTACCTTGCACACATGTGTGGAAGCCAAGGATTCATGCAAAATGGGCAGTTATCAAGAGGGGGACCACATACCCGCCTGCATACAATCAAAGTGGAGAGGGGTTTGCCCAAAATCAGACAGCGGAGCAAACACAAGTGCTGAGAATGCAGCCAAGTTTGCAAACACAGCAGACAATAATGAATCCGCCGCAAGGGCAGTCACAACAGTCACCCATGCAGATACAGCAGGGCACAACCACAGGACAGTTAATGACTCCTAGAATACGGGGGTGTCACTGTCGGGGGAGGTAATCCTTTCACAGGCACGGTAATAAGCATGTACCCACAATAGGACAGCTCACTGGGAGACTTGATGTGTTCAGTACTATCCGCCGCTCCCAATCCTTAAGAGGAATCGAGGTTTGACATCACTATAGGGGCAAATCTTTTTCTTTTTTAGTAGACACAAGGGCAACATGCTCATGTATACATGAGGGGCAATTTACAATGTCTGGAAATGCCATGAATGCTCAAGGTTTCACAGGAGCTACAAGAAGAGTTCCTTTCACTGAAGAATTACCAGTCTCCACAGGAGAATGTGACATGTGTGTACCAATATCGTATTCGAGACAGACACCAGTTAATATATTGGGTCAGGATTTAATGACAAAGTTGAACATGACGATTTCGTTCACTGATGAAGGCATAGTGTGCTCGACTCCAGGAATGTGTAATGCTCACCTGATTCCCACGGAGGCGCAGGTCTGGCTTCGAGTGCTGATGCTTCTTCAATGGTGAAGCGCAGGACTCTGAAGATGGACAGGAAGGGCCCCTCTACTCTGGCTTCTCCGGCTCGCAGGAATATTCCCCTGTGCGTGAAAAGGGAGTATTACCTACTGACCGAGTTATGCTCAAGCCCGCCACTCCCTTCCAACCTTCCACGATACCCTTCCACGATTCCCCGTGAAGTCTCACCTTAGGATCAGGAAGGATGAGCTCTCCATCCTGCTTCTGATGCAGGGGCGCGTTGAAACCCAGTTACTTCACTGGATTGAGGATTGATGGGAGTTCAGGTAAGCTTGACTATTCAGGTAAGGCTCTGTAAAAGTTCTGATGCAAGTTCAAAAGTCCAAGCTTAATAATAATGTTCATTGTCTTTTTCCCCTTAGGGGCCGGGGTTCGGAATGCCGGAGATATGGCGCCGACCCGAAGTGAAACGTGCAGTTCCAGTAAATGACAGGTAAGTTTTGGATGAGCACTCGGGTAATGTCTTTGCATTCGCTCATTCAATGTCTTTGGGCCTCATTACGACCCAGGCGGTAAGTTACCGCCTGGGCCGTGACTTTACCACCATGGCGTAAACTACGTTTACGCCATGGTGGTTGGCGGACTTACCGCCCCATTCCGAGGTCGGCGGGGCGGTAAGTCCCCAATCCCCATTTACCCTTCCCCATTCCCATTTTTGCCCCATAGGGCATAATGGGAGTGGGGAAGGCGTTAATTACGCCACCGTAAATTACGGTGGCGTAATTAACTCCATGGTCCCTTAGCGCCATGGATTTTAACACCCGCTAAAAGCAGGTGTTAAAAGCGCCATGGCGCTAAGGGACCCCGTAATTGGCGGTAAGGGGTCGGCGCAGCTAACGCTGGCGCTAACCCCTTACCGCCAGGGTCGTAATGAGGCCCTTTGTCTTTTTTCCCCATAGGGGCCGGGGTCCGGATGCCTGGAAACGGCAAGACCCGAAATGAAATGCGACAGGTAAGACTTAGAAGGAAACTGAGCTTTTCCTATTCCCTTCCTTCTCTCACCTTGTTCTTGTCTTTTTCTCTCTAGGCTCTGGGAAGTGGCTGTGGATCCGGATGATCGCTGCTGAAGATGGTGGCGTCCAGGAAAGGTGAGTGAAATGCAGCGCTGCAGCGATCGTAGCGAAATGCTTTTAAAATGATGTCTTCCTTTTCAGGATCGTCGGTGTGATGTCTCTGTGGTGCTGATTTAGCAGGTAAGGTCTTTTGTCTCCCTTTGCAGGTGACCCTGGATACTGACAGGCGTGGCTGAGGTCCAGATGCAGGAGCTGACACAGTGAGCGTCCAGCTGCGAGGAGCAGAACAACGCGAAGCGTGAGTTGCTGATCGGGTGTGGTTTAAATAGCTTTGGAAGAAGTTCCAAGTGTGTATCTTTCCTCCGATCAGGTATGTATCCTTCCCTGACCACACCCGGGTGGAAAGTAGTCCCACAGGTAAAGTAGTTCCATTCAGGCCTCAAGAGGGCCTGGATGTGGCAGCATGGTCTGCATCAGGTAAGTGCACATTAAAACACTTGAACACATGTCTAGCTTTATGAGCCTGGCGCCTAAGGCGCCAGGACAGAGGTCCAACATGAGCCTGGCGCCTAAGGCGCCAGGACTGCGTCCAAAGGGCCCCAGCTTGGGCCCGCTGGCACTCCCCTGGGGGAAATGATGCCTGCCTCTGGGGTTGCTGGGTCGGACCTGGCTCCTTGGAGGTAGGCATCATGACAGAATGCATTATTTAAACATTAGTGACTTTATTATGGCATTCACATGACAAATGGCCATACAAGGAGTACCGTTAGAACCAGAGGTTTTTCACTATGGGGTACGCATTTTGTTAACATAGCTACCTGGTTTAGTGGGTAAGACTTTGAGGATACCTGATGAGTTTTTATTTAGGTCAAGGATACCTATGGATGAAGAGGGAAGACACGTTTTTTACTTAGACTAACAAGCAGCAACAGTGCGAGGAGTGTTAGCTATGCTTGATGGAGTTGATTATGAAGGCAGACAAAGGTGCACAGTGATTGCCATTGGAGAGGGTTACAGATTGACTGACGTCACTGACGAGTATATATTTCGAGACCATCCATCAGATGACGAAGTAATATTTGAAATGAGTATCACTTATTGGGTGAGAGCAATAAGACGTGAAATTCCACAGAAAATGATTTTAGCACTGAAGCATCCCGCATTTTTCGATGAAGACATGGCAAAAGTGCCTATTGCCTTATGGACAACAGGCCCCTATGACGTAGGCCTATTAAAGGGGGCTGGAGAAGTTAAGATTAAACTGAAACCAGGAGCAATTTTGCCTCAAACACGACAGTATCCCATGTCTCGAGAGGACGACTAAGGTATTTTTTAAGACAATATCCGCCTTGATGGAGCAAGGTATCTTAACAACATCAGAGTCACAATGTAATACCTCAGTGTACCCTGTGAAGAAATCGTAGGGGGGGTTGTGGTGTTTAGTGCAAGACCTACACCCAATTAATCAGATTGTAGAGGCAGAGTTTCCTCTAGTTCCTAATCCAGCGACAATCTTATCTAGTATCCCTATTGAGGCGCGATATTTCACTGTGATTGACTTGAAAATGTGTTTTTCTCAATCCCATTGCATAAGGATTCTCATGATCTGATGTCATTTACGTTCAGACAGACTAAGGTAAAAAACACAAGATTATCCCAGGGGTACTGTGAGTCTCCATCGATTTTCAATAGAGTCCTGCAAATGGACTTAAGCAATATTGATTTGCAAAGTGTTGTGTTGCAATACGTAGATGACATATTAGTCTGTAGCACCTCAGAGCAAGGGTGTAGACAAGACTCCGTTCAGCTAATGATTATTCTCACAATGAAAGGATATAAAGTGGACAAAGAGAAATTGCAGTATTGCTAAGAAGAAGTGTTATACATAGGTCAGTTAATTTTACATGAAGGAAAGAAAGTTAGTGCTGAAAGTGCCGAGACTATTTTGAAAACAGCAAAGCCACACACAGTAAAGCACATGCAAAGATTTTTGGGACTATGCAATTATGTTAGAGCATGGGTCTTCGGTTATAGTTCATATATAAAGCCCTTGTTGCAGGTTCTGAAAAAGGCACAGCCAACTCAGGAAAAGAATTGCCTGGACTGAGGAAATGGAGGAGGAGTTTGATGAGATGAAAAAATCCATTTGCACAGATCCAGTTCTAGGGACTCCCAATTATGCTGAGGAATTCTTCTTATTTTCACACAGGAACTGCACAGTCGTAACAGCAGTACTCACGCAGAGAACTACGTTGGGGTACAAGCCCCTAGCATATTACAATGGCATTCTGGACCCAGTAAAGTGGGGTCACTTTCCTTGCGAACAATCTTTGGCAGCTGCTGCGTTCGCCATTGAGAAAGCTGCCAGCATAGTGATGGAGTGTTGCATGACAATATTTATAGAATGGCTTTGTTTGCTATTTTGGAATAACCGAAGGGTACATTCACTTCTCAAAGTGCTTCTGCCTTTGAGGTAGTCATCTCGAATCCAGTGATTAAAATAGTCAGATGCAGAATAATGAACCTTGCCAGTTTTATAGCGGAACCACTGGCAGAAGATGAGCATGCACATGATTGCTCGAATTATGAAGAATTCTATGATGAGATCCAGAGGGTGAAAGAAAATGCTTTGGCAGCTGGGGAAATTCCCTTTATGTTATGTTACTTTGCATTTATATAGCGCCTTATGCACCATTAGTATGATCTCAAGGCGCTGGTAGGTTGAACGCCCTCGGGAACCATAGTTCAAGTCAGTAGAGAGAGAGAGAGAGAGAGCCTTAAGGTGCGTGCGTGCACCGGATATGTGTGCAGCAGGAATGGCACTCGTATGATAGCTGCTTCTTAGCGGTAGGTGTGGTGGTTGGGAGATCAGGAGTATGTGTTCGTTCTGGAAGGGTGATACCAGACTGATTCTGGCTGCGTTAGGCCTGAGGAGAATGCTTAGGCTGGCGGGTGTGCAGCCAGCTGTGCTTAGTTAGGATGATGGGGAGTACGTGGCAGGTGTTGGTATGAGAACATCTATAACGAATGTGTCATAGTATCACTGTGTTCTAGTTGAGTGGTGGTGTATAGAAGAGAGTAAACGTGGTGATGTGATATGGTGGTTTTCAGTAGGTGCTTGCGATCGACCGCCTTCATGCTCCATGCATTCCATGCACTCCAACCATTCCATGCACTCCAACCTTTCCATGCACTCCAACCGTTTCATGCTTCTTTATTGACAGTTCTTCTAGAATCAATCAGAATGATGGACAAAGGTATACTACTATATATATTCGGCTGGGGCCTCCCTCTGGAACAGCCTCCCTGCCACTCTAAAACTTGACGAGAACCATCTCCGGTTCTGGAAGCACCCCAAGACCTTCTTCTTTGCTTTTGCCTTCGCTCCCCCTCTCCCCTGCTGATCTGTTATCTCTTGGCACCGTGCACCTGGCCACCCTCTGTCCTCCGGGCCCAGGTACCTGCTCACCCTGCCACCCTCCCGCACTGCCTCCGGCCCACCCCTTGTACTGGGGTCTGTATCTGTACCCATACAGCCCCCCCTTTTTCTTGCTGCACTTATCAGACCTACCCTGTCTGCTGCCTTAAACCCAGCACTTGCCACTTGCTGGCTGCACTACCACTGTTTGTTCCCTTTATTATTTATTTAGTATTATTTATCTGTTTCTCCTTTGCCCCACACTTTCCACTTCCCCACTTCCATGCACTTTTCCCCTTCCCCTCTCCCATGGACTTGCGCGTTCTCAATGTCACTGGACCTAGTAAGATCGTTGTTTTCTTCTCCCCTGTGCCCCTCCCTTGCCTTGTCGTGCTCTGAAACACTTGTGTACGAGCACGATAGAAATAAAATATCAATATCAATATCAATACAGTTGCCGCTGTGGTGAAGCACAGGGCCAGTGAGCAGTTTGAAGTATTTGATAAGTGCACGACTACCGTCTCACTTTTCAGCACAGGCTGCAGAATTGGGGGCGCTGATTGTCGCGCTCGAGAAAAATTCAGACCAAGAAGTAACCATGTACAGTGACTCCTCCTATGTCACGTAGACAGTACATGCAGGGCTAGCACGTTGGAAAATGAGGGGATACCTCCGAGCAGACGGCACTCCAGTGCAACATGCCACTTTATTGGACAGAGCACTACAACTCCTAGTAGCCATGAGAGCAGACTTTATCTCACGCGGAAATCAAGCCGCAGACGAGGAAGCAAAACGCATTGCATGTTGTTGTTGTTATTGTTATTTTGCATTTATATAGCGCCTTATATACCATTGGTATGGTCTGAAGGCACTGGTAGGTTGAACGACCTTGGGAACCGAAGTTCAGGTCAGTAGAGAGAGTAGAGAGAGTCAAGGTGTGTGTGAGCACCGGGTATGTGTGCAGCTGGTGCGGTATTTGTGTAATAGCTGCTTCTTAGCAGTAGGTGTGGTGGTTGAGAGATCAGGAGTATGTGTTCGGTCTGGCAGGATTTATCCAGACCGAGTTTGGCTGCGTTAGGCCTGAGGAGGACACCTGGCTGGGGGTGTGTAACCAGCAGTGTTTTACTTAGAGTGATGTGTAGTATGCGGCGGATATTGGTATGAGAACAGTTATACCGAATGGTGACATAGTATCTCTGTGTTCTAGTTGAGTGGTGGTGTAGAGGGGAGAGTAAGCGTGGTGGTGTGATATGATGGGTTGTATGCTTTTTCAGAGAGTTCTCTGCATTCTAAACCATACTATATACTATATACGTCACGCAATTCAATGTGCTCCAGTCCATTCCATGCACTCCTGTCCACTCTATGCATCCCAATCTGCTCCACACACTCCGGTTCACTCGACGCACTCATGCGCTCCAGTCCGTCCTGCGCGCTCCAGTCTGCCGCATGCATGCACTATGCATTCATCTGTTTTCCGCACTCGCCCCCTCTACGTACTCAGCCCCTCTACGCACTCAGCCCCTTCTATGCATTCATCCCTTTTACGCGCTCATCCCCTTCTACGCATTCATCCCTTGTACGCACCTCTTTTTACAAACCTTTATTTATTTATTTATTTTTCCATATACACTCTTTTCGCTCATATGCACTTGTCTGCTCTATGTACTTGTCGGCCCTACATACTAGTCTGTTCTGTGCAACCCTCCATTCTATACGTTCTTCTGTTCAGTTCAACCATCCTGCTTCGCTCATCAATTAGTTCCTTGCACTCACCCGTTATACGTACTCATCAGCTCTGCATGCATTCCGCACTCATCCGTTCTACCTGATTATCCGTTCTCCGCACTCTTCCGGTCAATGTAATTCCTCCGCTCTAGGCATTTGTCTGCTTTATCCCCCGTATGCACCATACCTTCATCTGCTCTACACATTCATCCATCCTACGCAGTCGCACACTCCCCGCATTCACCCGTTCCCCGAACTCACCTGCTCTCCATGCGCATCCGCCCACCGCACTCATCCACCCTCCGCCCTCATCTGTCCCCCGCACTCATCCGCCCGCCGCGCTCATCCGCCCCCCGTGCTCATCCGCCCCCGCGCTCATCCGCTCCCCGCACACATCCGCTCCCCACGCATTCAACAGCAATATCCACCCATCAGCCTTATAAAGTCATTCGCTAATACGCAGTAATTTTGTTCTATCTATTCGTCTGCTCTCTACACCCATCCGCTCCGTACACCCATCCACTCCGTACACCCATCCGCTCCGTACACCCATCCGCTCCGTACACCCATCCGCTCCGTACACCCATCCGTTCCGTACACCCAGGCGCTCCATGCACTCAGGCGCTCCATGCACTCAGATGCTCCATGCACTCAGGCGCTCCATGCACTCAGGCGCTCTCTACACACCCAACCGCTCGACCTGATCATCCATTCTATACACTCATCCAATTTATATATTCATTCGATTTGTATACTCATTTAAATTATATAGCCATCTGTTCTTCCACTCGTGCATTCTTTCACTCAGTGCATTCATCTGGTCCACACGCTTCATCTGATCAAATTATTTCGTTCACGTCATTCATTTTGTTCGCTCCTCGTGCATTATGTCTATTTCAGGAGTTTAAGTCTCTTTACTGTTTCCATCCGATTTATTCTTATTAACCACTTCATTGTTTTGATCTATTTTATTCGGATACTTCTGATTGTCCTTTTAGTTTATGTTAGGGTATACAAGCTGTCAATTTCTCGCATCAGGTAGTTAGTTGGGTTGGTGTCATTGAGATGCTGTTAGTCTGTTTGGGTTAGTCTGGTATGGTTTTAGGAGAAGAGCCAGGTTTTCAGCAGTTTGCGGAAAGACATTAAATTGTCAGTTAGGCGGATGTGGGGTGGGAGTGAGTTCCATAGGGTGGGGGACAAGGCTGAGAATGATGAGCCGCCTAATCTGACTGCGTTGGTTTTAGGTATGACCAGGAGGCCAGCTGAGCTTGATCTTAGGGTGCGTAAGCGGTGATAGGGCTTTAGCTTGTCTTGAAGATATTGAGGTCCGGTTTTATGCAGTGCTCGATGGGAGATGCATAAGGTTTTTAAAGTCACCCTTCGCGCTACAAGAAGCCAGTGCAGCGTCTTAAAGGCATACTCTAGTAAAAAATGTTATTGTCCCTATGGGTCGGCCATGTTTTTTTAAGGCTAAGTGGCTCGATTTTAGAAAACTTTCCTATGGACCTTACCCGAGTTTTCGTCCATTAAACGCACGCGAAAACAAGCACCTGGGAGCCGCCATTTTCTGATAATCCTATCTTTTCCCCGATCGCCCTGGCTCACCTGCTTTTGCAGCACTAAATCAAGTCCCCCGCCTCTGAGCCTGTCATCAGCAGACTCGTACCGCCCATTTCCCAACGCCAAAGCACGTCTCGTGTCAACATTCGCTGCGCTTCAGCTAATGACGTGTCGCCATGGAAATGGCAGGACGCCTCTTTCCTCAATAAGTATAAACAGACCGTTTCACAACACACAGCAGCAGATTTTCGATTCCATTCCTCTCTCTGTGTTACTTTGAGTATTCTGTGACTCGTTTCAGTGCTCTGGTCAGCTACCTTCGCCGCTTGTAGCCCGTGTGAACACCTGTACCATCTCGGTAAATTATTTTACTCTGTTTACCACACAATGGCTACAATAATGCCCTACATGTACGAGCCTGAGTATACCGAGGAGGAACTACTGGAAAGGGAAGCACGTGAAAACGATGGGGATTCGGACGGCAGTTGGGAGGACGATTCAACAGATGAAGAGCCTGGGCCTAGTCGCATGGACGGCGTCTCCACCTGGTGCACATGCAATCGGTGCGAGCTAATGCCAACCGAGGACGAGAACTGCTGCTGCCGAGAAAACTCTGGATGCCTGGCCTACATTTCGGAAGGCGAGCCATGACCGCAATGCATCACCGAGCTGCCAGACTTCAGGGCAGCCTGCCTCACACGGGCCATGTTGAGAATCTTGATGGTGCTTATGCACGAACTTCGAGCAACTGTTCGTCCTCGTAATCCGAGTAACGAGTAAGTATACTCTGCTTGTCATGCCACTCCTATTTCATGTTCTTCTACTATATCCAAAATTACATCTACATATCATTGTAACTTGTCTGGGTCATTTAAAAACAGTTTGTTTCATTCCTTTTCACAGGTGGTACAGGCTGGTGGCCTATCGTTCCTATACATGGTGGCTTCACGGGAGGCTTGGACACCGCGTTCGAAGAGTGATACCCGCCTGTGCCGTTCGTGCCATTAGAGAAACGTTCCCGAGTGACAGCGGTCAGTACAGGGGATTTTCTCTCGCTGTGCTGCAACCTGACCTGTATAATCTTTAAAGTCTTGTATTTTTGTGTCATGAAAATAAGATACAAAATAAAACACCACATTTATTTTAACAACGTTTGTCTCGATTTTTTAAATGAATCACATATATCTATACTATCAATTACCATTGGATTATACAGACCTTCGGGTCTTTGGCCACTATAATACACTGGTTGAAGTGTGGGTCTGTGCTCACAAGAATCTGCGGTATGTGGCATTTGTTGTTGATAAGCAACGATGTACTATCATTCATATAAAGGCAATATACTGTATATTGATATAAAGGCGGTTCGTGCCGGTGGATGCTCGCTGGCATGGGGGGTGCTGTCCGGGGCGCGAAAGGCCAAGGTGCCAAACAACATGTACACTTCAAAAGGTGTCCCACGCCAAGGGGCCATCGGTCACATGGCCTCCTCAGACCCCGTGTCTCCAGCCAGGCCTCCCCTTGAAGCAGGCCGCCCCCCTGCAATCCACATAAGTGTGTCTCCATTCAGCAGTCTTCCTGTGCCTTATCTGCACGCCCCAGGCCCATCCATCCCACCCCCTGTATCAAAGGCGGTTTGCGCCGGTGGATGCTCGCTGGCATGGGGGGTGCTGTCCGGGGCGCGAAAGGCCAAGGTGCCAAACAACATGTACACTTCAAAAGGTGTCCCACGCCAAGGGGCCATCGGTCACATGGCCTCCTCAGACCCCGTGTCTCCAGCCAGGCCTCCCCTTGAAGCAGGCCGCCCCCCTAAGACCACGACATACATACGTCATTCATTCACAAACACACCCCTGTTCCAAATACTTTATAAACCACTTGATATGTCTCATGAGAACATCTTTGTGCTTTGCAAGTCAACTCCTGAACGTGTTACCTGGCAACCACCGAGATCTACGTTAATCTGGTCGTCGTCGTGCTATCCGTGAACTTCTGTGACCGCTTAGAGCAAACCCATCAGTGTGCTACCTGTGGCCACCCACCTATTCTCCTGCAACATACTGCTCTGCTTGCTGAATCCGACTGTTTGTTGGTCAAGGTAAGGCCATGTATCCTAGTCATATTTCGCAGATTTTTAAATTTCTATCTATTTGCGAGTAGAGTACACAATAGTGCTATGTTCATTGGTCTCATTGCTATTGACTGGAGTTTCCATTGCTATGCTATCAATATATCTATTTATTTTCATCTGTGTCTATTGTCATCGAATTGCATCCTTCGGGGATCCAGTCTATGATGTAAGCATGTTTCCTTCTCGTGCAATACAGAACATCCAAGGGATGAGTCACATGTTCAGATTTTAGTCACATCATTTATACATTTCTGCAATTTATGCAAATACTAAGCTGCACATAATGAACTGGTACAGTTCCTGCGACCCAAACAAACCTTGCATTGATCATTGTATGATTCATTTACTTTTGTATCAAATCTTTATTCTTGAAGATTGTATAATAATGTCGATATTTACTTTTCAGATTTATCAACAATGCCTGCCTGTTCGATTAGCGGTTGCCCTTCGAAGACCCATGCGAAATCTGAAGGAACTACAATGCATGTATTCCCGAAAACTGTCGATCGAATAAGAGAATGGGTCAGACATTGCGGATATCCACTGGATGAGCTGGAAAGTAGAGTTCAACAAGTCTTAGAGGACAAGAGGGGCGATCGATACCGCATCTGCAGCCGGCACTTTTCCTTGGAAATGTACACAACTTCTTAGGTAACAAAGAAGAATAAACGGCGAACTACACGGAAATTGCTCGAAAACGCTATTCCCACTCTATTTGTCCACATTCTGCCACCGGTGAGTCAAGTGTCCGGATTTAGCTTTAGGCCTTGCAGTAGTGTGTAGCCGAATGGATTAATTGATATTGAAGGTGTTCTATCCCTTGTAATAATTTCGATATTGATATGAGTGTATAGTTTTTTGAATAATGACATTTATCAATATATTCTTTTTCGATTTCATAACCCACAAACGCAATGTATATATATATGGGGACAGGGAACTGTGCTGTATTGAGCATTTTTCAAGTATTCTGTCGGCTTACATGGCTATTTTCAATATTGGCATTTCATTATCAATCATTAATTGACCTTTACAACTTCTTGACTAGCCCTTGAATCTGAAGCAAGAACATTCTACATCCTTGACGTGGTCGCAGTTATCAACCACTTCTAGCGCGTATCAGGTAATCTTATTAGGCTAATCCGCTACATACTTGTTTTATGCATGTCAAGTAATAGTTTTATTCTATCGTGTAATTATTTTACCGAATGTTTGGTTACTGCTTTCCAATTGATATACACCTTAGTTATCAGCCACTGGTGTTTGTTTTCAGTTCGAATTAGTGCTATCCATACTAATGCAAGTACTGTCTTTCAGGGAGATGCTGAAGCGTCCGCCACATCTACAACATTTCTAGATGTTTTTCAACATCAGGAGGTATGGATACTGACAGCTCCATCGAGCATCATCATCAGAGCTGGAATTCTTGTCGTTTGATTGTTCTACACAATGTTTCATTCGTGGTTAGCCGTTGATATGTACCTGTGCTGATGACCCCAGGTGTATGCTATGTTTTCACAATTGTAATCCTCACTAATGCAAGTACTATGTTTCAGGCAGTCGATGGAGCGTCAACCCCTACACTTGATGCAGAGCCTGACATTCAAGTATACGAATCGGCGCAACAGCTTTCGGAAGTGCGCACTACATTTGCAACATCCATAGATATTCTTCAGCAGCACGAGGTATGGATACTGACAGCTCCATCATGCGTGATCATATAACGTTATTCCATTTGCTATACTTTCTTCCCTATAAACGCAAGTGCTGTGTTTCAGGGAGACGACAGAGCTTCCACCCCAATCACAACATCTCATTTAGGTGATGCAGATGTAAAGGAATCGTTGAAATAAGTCGATGAAATGTGATCATATATGGATTTTCCTTGATTCTTTTGGGCAATGCATCTTTCGCGTTTATCTCTTTATGTGTACCTGTGCGTTCGACCCCAAGTGTGTGTTATGTTTCCAATATTGAAAACCATACTAATCCAAGTACTGTGTTTCAGGGAGACGACAGAGCTTCCACCCCAATCACAACATCTCATTTAGATGATGCAGATGTAAAGGAATCGTTGAAATAAGTCGATGAAATGTGATCATATTTGGATTTTCCTTGATTCTTTTGGACAATGCATCTTTCGCGTTTATCTCTTTATATGTCCCTTTGCGTTCGACCCCAAGTGTGTGTTATGTTTCCAATATTGAAAACCATACTAATCCAAGTACTGTGTTTCAGGGAGACGACGGAGCTTCCACCCCAATCACAACATCTCATTTAGATGATGCAGATGTAAAGGAATCGTTGAAATAAGTCGATGAAATGTGATCATATTTGGATTTTCCTTGATTCTTTTGGACAATGCATCATTTGCAGTTATCTCTTTATATGTACCTGTGCCGTCGACCCCAAGTGTGTGTTATGTTTCCAATATTGAAAAGCATACTAATGCAAGTATTGTGTTTCAGGGAGATGCGGATGCCTCCTCTCCAATACAACCATTCATGGCTGTCCATGCAGAGCCGGAGGTATGGATACTGACAGTTCCATCGAAATAGATCATCACTGGTCGAATACTTGTCGTTTGATTGTTGCACACAATGTTTAAATCGTATTTGGCTATTGAGATGTACCTGTGTGTTCGTCCTCACGTGTTTTATGCTAACAATATTTTGATACATAGTAATGAAAGTACTATGTTTCAGGGAGACGATGGAGCCTCATTCCTTGCTGTCTATGCGGATACAGAAAATATAATCGTTGCAGCGCAAGAGGAAGGAAGGACATGCGGAAACGAATCGGAGCTACAGCGTGCAGATGTTGAAGGTCGAGTCAAAAAAGTTGCAAAGAAAAAAAAACAAAAAAAGGTTAGTTACAAACAGTTAATAACTTTAAACATTTTTTTGTGGTGGGGACTATTTTATGTTTTTTTCTAGTCAATTCTACTACACTCCATCTTGTGTTTAAACTGAACATCCCTTTTCCAATCTCTCCTCCAGTTACCCGTGGGCATCAGAACTATAAACACACAGACATTGAAGCGAATGAGAGATGTGGCTTGCCAGACCATGTACACTATGGAGGAACTATTAATTGAGGCGAGGCGTGTTCTGGCTCGAGATGCTCATGTCCAATGGCCAGAACATGAATTAGCTCTGTTTGGAGACTACAGCAAAGTTGCATTGGACCATAGCTACTGTGCGACCGGACCACTACAAGAAGATGTTATTGAATGTATTGGAGATAGCTCTGAAGTAGTTGCAGATCAATTTACACAATCTACACCAGCCAAAAAATTGCCACCAATAAACATGTCGACATTGTTGTGTTCTCCCATCAATGTTGAAATAGCAGATGTTGAAATGAGAGAGAATGAACCAGCCGCATCATCCATAGACGCAACAATACTTGATAGCAGCGATATTACTTTCCAATGTGTTGACATCTCCACAGCGTCAAAAGCTGAAACAACGTTGACGCAGGATGACAGTCTAATGAAAGAGAGCAAATACATTGTATTCGACAGTTGCTTGATGGAAATTATAAGTATGCTGAAATGTGTGCATTCCGTTAGAGGGAAAGTATGTGGGAAGCCATTGATTAATGATTAAGGTTCTCCTGGTCTGCACAACCGATGCTGGGGAAACTGCCAGCAGGCAATCTACTGTGTGCAGCTGCATCACTTTTTAGTGGCTCCAGTTTTAGAAAGTTAGAGGCTTTTTTTCAGTTTGTGGGACTCCATTTCATTTCTAGTGCGCTGTACTACACATACCAACGTGATTATCTGTTTCCGGCCATTAGTGATGCTTGGAGAATTGAACAATTGTCTCTAGCAAGTACATTCGAAGGCAAACGATTCAGGCTAGCCGGCGATGGACAGTGCGATAGCCCTGGGTTTTCTGCCAAGTACTGCACCTACCACTTTCAGGACATGGATAGTAAGAAAATTGTGAGTTCGGAGGTTGTGCAGGTAACACAATGTACATCCTCAGTGGCCATGGAGAAACTAGGATTTATAAAATCAGTGGAACATCTACAATCGAGGGGGATGGATATCGAGCTCATAGCCACGGATAGACACGTTTCAATTGCCAAGACAATGAGAGAGCAGTTCCCACATATTAAACATCAATTTGACGTATGGCATCTTGCTAAATCAATCAATAAGAAAATCTCGGCTGCAGGGAAAAAAAAAGGTTTTGAAAGTATTTTGCAGTGGTCACATTCTATCACCAACCATCTTTGGTGGAGCTCAAAAACTTGCGAGGTGTCAGTGGAAATACTACTTGAAAAATGGCAGTCACTGATGCACCACTGTACCAACGTTCACCGCTGGACAGCAAATGAACATTTCCACCAATGTGAACATGGCCCTTTGTCCCCAGAGGAGGCACGGAAGAAGAAGTGGTTGATTCCATCATCACCGACACACAAAGCCATTGAGAAGATTGTTTTCGACAAAACTCTATCAAGAGATTTGAGAGGACTGACAGAATTCTGTCACACAGGAGATTTGGAGGTGTTCCACAATATGTGCCTAAAGTACAGGCCAAAGCGCTTGCATTTTAGCTTTCGGGGCATGAAACATCACACTCTACTAGCCGTCTTGGCCCATAATAGCAATGTCAGACGTGAACAATCTAGGACTAGGGGCAAAGTAAGGATGCCTCGCTACACCAAGGTGGTTTCAAAACGAAGTAAGCAATGGGTGATCAAACCAGTCTATGATGAAATGCAGTTTGACTTTGTGAAAGGCCTTATTGTTGCTGTGTTAGAGAAGCACAGATATGGAATTTTGGACGTTTCTGTACAGAGCAGTGATCCATTGCCACCAAACATTGCGACTGTGCCATGCCCACCCGACGCACAGCTGATTGTAAAGTACAAATCGCGGTTTAAATAATTGCAATAGGATTGTATTTTTGTAAATAAATGTTATTGTACAGTGTACCAGTAAACCTAACCCCCAACTTCACCATCATGGGTGGCGAAGAAGCTGGGTGTCATCTTTGAATTCTCTCTATTCACCTCACATATGTGTATGTATATATTTTTCTCATGTCTCATCTCATGTAAATGTAAATGCTGCGCACTGTTAACGGAGGGGAGGCTTGCGTATTGCAAAAAATAAAACAAACAAACAAACAATAAATCTCACGTTTAACTCAACTCCTGTGGTACTTTATACTTTCCCTGACCTTCCGCAAAAAATTAAATGTTTCAATTTAGGCTGCAAAGCTCGCAGACAACGGGGACAAAATTGGGGCACTTAGAACGCGCCAGCCAAGCAGGCCGTGGCATTTGGGAGAGAAGCCAGTTCGCATTTGCACATTGAGGCGCACTACATAGACGGATTCTAAACTTCAAGTTCTCACAGATGCCTATACTACGTGATGTTGCAAATAAAGAATGCGAAGGACAGTGCACAGATGAGGCCCACAAGTCGCACTGGAAGTATAAGGGTCTATTGTTTTTTGACCTTGAGACAGGGACCATGCAGAAAGAACTACATTTGAAGGGAGTGCGCAATAACGTAAGAGACGATAAGGCAGAAAATTCAGAAACTAGACCGAGTTTCAGTTTTAGGTCAGTATACGAAAAATCATTGTCAAGAGCATGGTCCGTTTTACAGACTGCATTACGAAGAGACACAATGGAAATTTCAAATATAATGTAAGTAAATCTTTACACGCTTTTATACCGGAATGAAGATTTAGTGAATGGATGCATGAATAAATGAATGAATGATGACTGTAAAAGATGTTAAAACTGTTCGTAGTGGGCACATGGGCATGCAGGTTCACTGGTGTCACCGATCTCGCTCCTTGGCCCAGCCACTTTTCCCTGCACTACTGGACTGTCTCTGTATCCTTCAGCCCCTTGTCCCGGCATTTACCTTGCACTTGCCACCAGCTGGCCCTATTATTTAATTTGTATTCAACTATCCTTGTACAGCCCATCCCCATGCGCGATCAGAAAAAAACACCTGGCCTAGTAGGATCGTTGTCTGTCTGCCCTTGTTCCCCACCTGCCTCGTCACGCCTAGAAACACTTGAGTATACGCGCGTTACAAATGCCATATCATATATCATATCATTCCTCATGCATGTAGAGTGTCGTTTATCATTGTGTGTTGCCCTAGATTTATCTCGTTACTTTTCGCATTTATGTTAGAGAAGAACATACTCCATTGAACTACCCTTGCAAGCAAATAGTTTCTGATCGGGCGTAATGAATGAAATGAGTAATATTAATGAAGTTCGGCTAGTGAGACTAATTATCATTTATTTGTTTTCTTAACAGGTATTTGATCCTGTTCTGCAACTGCCACCTGTTTGAGACACCGGCGGACGGATTCTTCAGCAGACACCTGCAGCTTCGTATCAACAACTGGAGCACGATCACCATATTATGGGACGATCGCCAAGGGCCCACATGCCCTTACGCTGTACTAGTGGCTAGAAGCAACATAACAAACTTTAGGCTGGACTAGTGCCTAGTTGATGGAACAGCCTTGCGGTTCACCGTGCTTCCAAAGTGATTCTTTTTACGAAAATGAACACCCTGTGTGCCATAATGGAACAGCGCGTGACCCAAGATGAAACGGAACAGTTATTGCGGATACAGATAAAAGAAAATAAATGTCTTCCGGAGTTCATATGAATATTCTCTAAACATTTGATGCCAAATAAATGTACTTTACCAAATGTACCGTGTTGCTGTTTCATTGTAAAGTACAGTTTCATATTCCGAATTGTGGCGCGCTGTGTTGTGAGTTGATCTGTGTTGGTTGCCGGGTTCTGTGTGGAGTCGCGCAGAAGACGACTGGGCGCGTTTCCCTACGCAGCACAGTAACGTCACGGGGAGAGGCGGGGAATATGAATGTTTTGATAATGTCAGGCTCAGGGGCGGGGGACTTGATTTAGTGCCGCAAAAGCAGGTGAGCTAGGGCGATCGGGAAAAAGATAGGATTATCAGAAAATGGCGGCTCCCAGGTGCTTGTTTTCGCGTGCGTTTAATGGACGAAAACTCGGGTAAGGTCCATAGGAAAGTTTTCTAAAATCGAGCCACTTAGCCTTAAAAAAACATGGCCGACCCATAGGGACAATAACATTTTTTACTACAGTATGCCTTTAAGGGCTGGGGAGCTGTGGTCTCTTGAGCCGAGCGCAAGTAGCATTTTGGCTGCTGCATTTTGTGCCCTTTGGAGTTTATTCAGTTGGTAGGCGTGGATTCCAAGGTATAGGGGGTTTGCATAGTCTAGTCTTGATATAACGATTGCTTGGACCGCAGAGAGTCTGTTGGGAAAGGAGAGATATGGAAAGATGCGCCTAAGGGTTTTAAGGTGGTAGTGGCAGGACTTTGAGACGTTGTTGACTTGGCGCGAGAGAGTTAGGTCAGAGTTGAGGGTGCTTCCAAGATTTTTCTCTGAGTTGGAGGGGGTCGGTGAGTTGCCCATGGCTGGTGGCCAGGGTGCGGAAGAAGATCAGAGTTGCCACAAACCATAAATTACGTTTTGGAGGGGTTTAGTAAGAGGTGGCTTTGGGTCATCCAGAGATCTATGTCAAGCAGGCAGGAGGCCAGGTCAGGTCGGGAGTTGGGATTTGAGTTCAGGAGTTTTAGAATTAGTTGAGTGTCGTCAGCGTAGTTGTTACACAGGATGTTGTGGGAACGGATTATTGGTGGGAGGGTGATCAAGTAGAGATTGAACAGGAGGGCGGATAGGCATGCTCCTTGTGGGACTCCCGTGTTGACCGGCCGGGCTTGGGAGGTATATGTGGAGAGTATCGTTATTTGGTACCTGTCTTTGAGGAATCAAGCTATCCATTTAAGAGCGGTTCCATGAATTCCTAGGAAGTGGAGGCGGTCTAGGAGGATTGAGTGATTGATTGTATCAAAGGTGGCAGATAGGTCAAGAAGGATTAGTGCGGCGCATCCCGCGGAGTCAGCTGTCATTTTAAGGTCATCCCAGATTGAAGTTAGGGTGGTTTCAGTTCCGTGACGGGCTCTAAAACCTGATTGTGCGGGGTCTAGGAGATTGTTGGCTTCGACAAAGGCATTTAGTTGAGAGTAGGCGGTTCGGTCAATGAGTTTGGCAAGGAACCTGGTGTTCGAGATGGGGCGGTAGTTTTTTGGCTCGAGAGGGTCGAGGAAAGGTTTTTTAATCAGAGGTTCGACATGGACTGTTTTGAAGGCATCAGGAAAGATACCAGAGGAAATGGAGGCATTTATGATGGATCTTGCATGTTCTGCTGCGCAGGTGGAGGCAAAACTTTCTTTGAGGGTCGTTGCTGGGCAAGGGTCTAGCGGAGAGCCAGATGGTTTGCGTGCAGAGAGAAGTTTGAGAAATTGCTCTGGTGATATTGGACTAAAGGATTCAAACGTTGGTTGCGTATTGGTTGCAGCTGGTGGACAGGTCGGTATGGGGGGAGTATTGCCTGGTGGATGCAAGAGCGTCAGTTTGGTAGTTAGAGTATTTGTTCTTTTGAGAGCTGTGGTGTAAAAGTGGAGGGAGAGTGAGTCGCACAGTGATTGCGAGGGGGTTGGGACGGTTGTGGTGCAAGCCGGTTTGGTGAATTCGGAGATGATTTTGTGGAGTTCTTTGCTCTGGTTTTTGCAGTTTAGGATTCGGGAGTTGTAGTGGGCTTTTTTTGCTTTCTGGATTCCGGCTTTGTACTGATAGAGGTGTCGGGCCAAGGTGGCCCTGCTCTCCTCGGTTTTGTCTTTCTGCCATTTACGATCTAGGTATTTATATAGTTGTTTAGTGGTCTTCAACTCGGGGGTGAACCATTTGGGGAAAAGGCCACAGCAGGTTGATGGTTTGCAAGGGGTGGGTGAGCCGCAACAGAGATGCGTTGAGCCATGAGTCAAAGGCATCAGGGGTTAGTTGTTTACTGAGTTGGCAAGTAGGCGGTGGAGACTGGATGAGCGCGTCGGCTAGGCCAGGGACGATAATTAGTTTTTTCCAGCACTTGCGTAGATTCGGAGGTTCAGATTTGAGTACAGGGAGGGGGTCGGGTGAGCGTATGGCGAACGAGAGGATGAAGTGATCGGACCAGATGATAGGGGTGAGGGGGTTCAGGTGGATCCGGGTGTTGGAGCTAAAGATGGCATCAAGAGTTTATGTGGAGTTGGAGGTTAATTGCGTCTAAACCGTAAACCAGAGAGTGTGTGATAGGCTTGGTGGGAATGTCGAGCCATATGTTGGAGTCTCCAAGAAGGGTGAGGTTGGGATGGTTTAGTTTAAGGGTGGCAATGGAGTCGCAGAGGTTGTTTGCGAATTGCCTATCGTAGCCAGGGGGCCTGTAGATTATTAGGAAACTTTGTGAGTGCGAGGCGGAGAGGGATAGTTTAACGAGGAGAGATTTGCAGGAGGGAATGGAAGGTTGGTTGTCGATGATTGAGGCGTGGAAGAGAGACTTGAAGACAAATGCTACTTCCCCTCCTCTGGAGGGACGGTTCAGTGGGATGAGGGAGTAGTCAGGGGGGAAGGCTTCATTAGCGATTGGGGCAAAATCGTCAGAGAACCAAGTTTCGGTGATGAAGACCAGGTCTGGTTTGTCAGAGGTGAGGAGGTCAAAGATGCAATGTCTGTTTTTTGCTACGGATCGGGCATTAAATAGGATGCAGTTCACATCGGCGGGCGAGGTTGGTCTCTGAGCTGGAGCGGACGGGGGTGGCGGAGAGAGTGGAGGCTGGAGAGGGAGAGGGGGAGGGTCGGTGATGATCGATGGGAAAAGTGGACGAGCAGAAGTATTGGCAGGCTTCGGGCGGGATTGGGTGGCTGTGTGTGTTAGGATGATCCGGTCTGGCTCGGGAAATTCAAAGACGGGGAGTGAGCGGTTAGGAGTTTCAGTTGTAGTTGATGAGAAATCGAGGGAGAGGGGTTTCAGGAAGGGTGAAGCCACGGGGGAAGGTGGTGAGTGGGGGAATGAGGTGGTAGGTCGAGACAGGGGAGTCGAAGAGTGCTGAGAGATTGTGGGGGACCAGGTACATTTCCTCTTTAGTTTCTTTGTTGCAATTGGAGTGTGAGAGAGGGTAGGGGGGTCAGAGGGGGAGAGGGATGCGGCTTCGGTTCTTGCTAGGGCTATGCGTGCAGTTTTTAGGGAGGGGAAAGGGTGCGGTCGGGGGCAAGGTGGCAGGGGTTTGCAGGGTGGGGTGTGCCAGGTATGATAGTGAGGGGAGCAGGCATGGTTAACGTTGGCTGGTCGGTGGTGCGGTTCGGGGGGGAGTGGTCTTAGGGTGGATCGTTCACCATCGTGCCCCTCTGGCTTGGTGTTTTGAGAGAGGAATGGCAGGGAGTGCGAAGGAGGCCGGGGTGATTTGGGAAGGGGGTGGCGGGAGGGAAGGCAGATCGGGGGGTGGCGGCAGTCCACGGCGGTTATTTCGCACAAACTGTGGGATTGTGGGTGCACTCATGCTTGGTACTGGCTTTTAGGTGGATTTAGGAGGGCTTTCTAAATGTAGTTCTAAGTTCAGGCACACTGCCAAGTTCAATTGGACAGAGATATTTGGCTATTAGGTACTATTAGGTACACTTCTAGGATCAACTGTACACAGAGATGATATTAGGTCTAACTTTAGGTTCAGCTTTGTATAGAGGGGATATTAGATTATTAGGCACAGTTCTAGATTCTAGATGACACAGATATATTATTAGGTATACTAAAAAGGATTAATTAGGATATTAGGCACGCTTCTTAGCCTCAATGGTGTTGTGCACACTTCTAAATTGAACTAATAAACTAAACTAATTCACTAAATTCCAATTTGTATAGGCAAGGTATTAGGCATGTATCTAACTCAGCTATGCCCAGAGAGATGCAACTTACACTGAGAGGCTATTGGGCACACTTCTAAATTCGCAGAGAGGCTATTGGGGACACTTCTAAATGCAACTTTCACAGAGTGGCTATTGGGCACACTTCTAAATTCACAGAGAGGCTATTGGGCGTACTTCTAAATTCACAGAGAGGCTATTGGGCAGAAATTGTAATGAATTTTGATACACCTGATGTGAATGAAAGCAAGGTGGTGATGATGAGTGTACCTGATAGTTTTAATAACTTGTCTAAGACACAGTGAATGGAAATTCAAGGGGAAGCGCTGCAGGATGAGAAAGACCTGTGGACGCAAAGGGGTGTTCTCTATCCCCTTCAAAAACATTGTGGTGACAGGAAAGCAATGGTAAACCGGTGATCCCTGTAGCCTTATTAAGGGTGGAGGTGGAACAGCTGCACTCCCCTGCGCATGTTACTAGAGAAAGCCTCGCAGCTACTATTGCGGAGGACTGGTTCTGTATGTCAAAAATGGGGCACACACTACATACAGTTAGAGGAGTCATCCTGAGACCTAATGGTCCTTTTCAGCATTTACACATCAACTATGTCGATATGCTGCAGGTCTGTAATGGATACAGATATATATATGATATTGGTAGTGTGTCCCTTTTCAAGGTGGATTGAAGCTGGTCCATATACATATCCATATTCCACCTGCACAGCAAAACATTTTGTAGGCGATGTGTTTCCTAGATGGGGAATATATGAAGTATTGAGATCAGATAATGGCCCTCATTTGGTCAATTAAGTCTTTGAGCAAATAAGCTTGTTGCTTAGTATAAAGCACAGGTTTTCATTGGCTTATCATCCGCAAGCAAATGGGGTCTCTGAGATTCAACAGCCTGCTTAAAGAAAGGATAGCCAAATTGAAGCTTACCCTGAAGAAAGGATGGTTACATTGCCTGTCACTTGCATTATATGCGTTGAGAAATCAACCAGGCTCTGACCATCATCTTACGTCTCATGAAATAGTGACAGGGAAGCAAATGAGGACACCTCTCACTTCTCCATCTAGAACTAGAAGTGATGCCCATACAACAGCAGAATTGTTAGAAAAGGAGTTACATGCTTACTTAACATGTATGACTACAAGTATCTCTGTCATGTCAGATCAGCTCAAGCGGATTTGAAGAATTACGTCTTCCCAAACTTTTCCTCTGAGATGAGATCCTGATTAGGAACTTTTCGAGAAAGTCGCACGAGCCGCGATTTAACGGCCTGTTTGTCGTAGAAGACGTGACTCTGGCAGCCGGAAAGGCGCTAGGAAGACACACATGGATATTTCTCAGAGATGTAAAGATCTACGCTGGCAAATCCCCTTCACCCCCACCCCAGTCGGAAGCAAGCATCGGGGAAGAACCTCAGCACTGCAGACTAGATCCATGACGAGGAAGAAGGACGCAGAGACTGTCAAATAGACAGATAAAGAAGACATTGGACTGTGGTTCTTTCGGGACACTCCTTTTAACTGCTAAAAAAGGAGTGACAGACATTGGACTCTTCATGCTGGGGCTGGATGGTTCCCTGGATGGGTTACGGTCGAGGGCCCAAAGGAAAGTGTATGTGATTTTGGTGATGGCATGGGCTCTGGTGATAGCGCAGAAATGGAGGGCGAAAGAGGCGCCCACGGAACATGAATGGGTAGGACGGATTTGGAACTTGGCGGCTCTTGAAATGGTGACGTATTCCTTGAAGGGGAAGCATCAGCAGTTCCTTTTGGACTGGGATTTGGCTCTGCAATTCCTCAGAAGAGACTCTAGAGCGGCCTGGTGCCCGCGCAGCATGAAACTTTTGGGTTTGGCTGATTAAAGGGCTTGAGTCCGGATGGGGGGGTATCGGAGAGGGGGAAGATTCAGTGGCATCGTAGATCCGGTCGGTGGAACTTGGTCTGCTCAGTATAAAGATGAACGGGGGTGGGAGGCGAGAGAAGGAAGAAGGGAAGTCGCTAATAAGGACAAAATCTGAGAGAGGTGTTGTGATGTACCAGGATCAGTCGGGTTTGGGGCGGTGGGGTGGGGGGGCATTGTTGGACTTGTTGAAGTTTGTGGTTCCTTTTATTTGGTTGATGTTATAAATGCCAATAAACAGATATGGGCCGTGCTCAGGTCCATGGGTTGCCCGGAAGATCTGGTCAAGGTGCTCCAAATAATACATGAAAACACATCAGCTTATGTGAGATTTGGTGACCAGGGACAGTGTACAGCCTTTTTCGAGACCTTTTTGGGTGTACGCCAGGGTTGTGTTGTGGCACCGGTGCTTTTTTCATTGTATATAAACGGTGTATACCAGGCCCTCGTTAACTCTAATGTAGATTTCATTAGAATAGGAGGTGTTCCCCTACCTGTCCTAGGCTACGCCGATGACATGGTTCTTATAGCGCGTACCCCTATAGCCTTACAACGTCTGGTGGATGTTTACACTGAATTTATGGCCACTCACAAACTCTCAGTAAACTCCAAAAAATCTGCCGTCATGGCTTGCAGGAGAACAGGCGTCAGATCCCTTAAGATGCAGAGGATATTGAGTGGTGGAGAACCCATTCCCAGGGTTACTAGTTTTGTATATTTGGGAATCAGCTTTACTGAGAACTGGCGAGGGTTTGGCCACGTGGACAAACAATGTACGAGGATGAGACAGGCCTTGGGTGGCATATCCCGTTTTCAAAATGACTGTTTAGGGCATCCACTCAAGCTTATCCTTGAAGTCTACAGGGCACAAACCAAAACAGCCACTAACTATGGGGCTGCACTGTGGGGCATTGAAAAGATTCCAAGCATCGAAAAAGTTGAGAATAGTTTCTTTAAAAAACTACTTGGGCTCCCGCAGTCAGCCCCAAATTATGGCACCCATTTGGAACTAGGGTGCCCCCATATTGGTGATGAATGGTTACTGGCCCCCCTTGCGCATTGGTTGGCGTTATGGTCAAATCAGAAAGCCATTCTTTCACATAAAATCATAACTGCATTGGTAAGAAGCCCGGCCGCCAAGAAAATACCGTGGCTCATTTACATTGAGAAATGTGTGAATCAGTTAAACTGTGCGAGCCTCATCTGCCCTCCAGCCTTTTTGACTCCGAGTGTTGTAAGGGCCCACAAGCAATTGTATAAATCCATCCTTGAGTCAAACAGAGAGTCTGTTGCACTAGGCACTTGTGCTAATAGAAGGCATGTTGTTTTAACTATCGCAGACACTATCCAGCCATACTTGTTATTTAGTAACAAACCTTATGACCGTTGGGCACTTACAAGAGCACGATTTGACTGTTTATGGTTGGGGGCCCGCACAAAAAACTGGTCTCACAATGCTCAACCGCAGGCTTGTCCTTGCTGTCAGTACCCCGTGGAGGACCTTTTGCACTTTGTGTTGTTTTGTCCAAAATATACGGACTTAAGGAGGAAAACACTTTTGCCACTATTGAGGTCAGCTGGATTGTCCCAAGCCAGACCAGGCCTCTGCTATTTACTCTCAGCTGCCACGTTGCCAGTGGCATGGGGCTCGGTGGACTATTTGAGAAAGGCCTGGCACAGGAGAACTAAAATCATCTCTCAAAATTAGACCGAAGATTGACAATCTAACGACTACTCAGGCATTCCCTTGGAGGATATTAATTGCCATTCACACATGCACTTTTAAAGTTTTGCCATTTTTTATCTAATGTGCTTTTTTACTATGTCATGTATTTTGTATTGTATTTTATCTTGTATTGTTGTTTATGGAAATTTGTTTCCGAATAAACGTATTGATTGATTGATAGATATATGAAAAAAAAAAAGGAGTGACAGAAGATTATTTGTTCTTGAGCTAGAGGAGTATGTTGACATTGGACTGAGAGACCTTTAAGTCTTGATCGAGAAGGAAAGATGCCAGATCTGGAGTTCCTTTTCGACGACTGGAAGAGGGATCAGTTAGCCGATTCCTTTCTCACCGAGTTTCTTTTCGGAGGCACCCATGGTAATGTTTAATGGCCACATTTGTTGGATCGTTCCTACAGTTTTTCTCCTTATTCTTCGTGCATACCCTGCACTTGTCAGGAGAACTACAAGCGTTCATCTGTTTCTGTAAGATCCTAAGAATGGTCCAATTGTGAGGAGATTACTTACAGCTATAATAGAGCATGTTCTCCAGCTTCCTGAGTACAGTGGGGAAAACACAAATGCCCCTATCGGATGACAATGCTCATAGACTGTTTGGGATGGTCTTTTACTATTTGATTGAGGAATGCCTGCATCTTTTTGGAAGACAAACTGATGTTCGTACTTTCCTGAGAGATCCAAGGAATACAGTGGCACTTAACTACGTGACATCAATGAACAAGCCAATCTATACTCTGAGAGAACATTCAGAACGTCTTGAATGAGGCTTTCGAGGGAAGAGATCCAGAACTTACTGTCTACAGTGTTTTATTTCTTGCTGGAAACACACCCTCACTGCGTCTGGAGGAAGGACAACTCCTTTCTATACATAAGTAACCCTGTTAATCGTCACCTGCTTGAAGAACTTGTGGAGCAGATACAGATGCTGCCAGAGTATTTCATGAAGTTTCCTGAATAAAATTCACTGATTCCTTCCTTAAAAAAGATTAAGAATGGGTAATATAGACAGCAAAAATAATGTTGCTAGCAACGAGAGGCCACCACGACGAGCAAGGTGCTACTGTTGCGTCAAATGGGCCTACTGGTATATTATTTATACCTGCATCTTGTTTATTCTAATTCTTCTCTCACTTACAGTACGCACTATGTAGATCCAAATAAAGCAAGGATCCCCGTATATCTTCCTATGCAGAAGGAGGGTACAGATGTGGCAACTACGAGGCAGCCGAGACCTTAAGTAATTTCTCCTACACAGGTAGCACGTGTAAAAGCACCAAGTTTACTGACAAATGTTCCTATGGTTGGTCCAGTAAGGAGGAATTATGCTGACATACTTCATGAGATGATTATAGAAGCTCATAAGAAAGGAATGAGAACTAGAAGAGTTCTAGAGTGGATGATTATGAGTTGAATAATTACCTGGATAGTACAGCACATTTAGGAAACAACATATGGTATCAGCATATGAAAGAAGTGGGAAGGAGAACTTCAAAGGAGGAATGCTTTGTATGTGCACTCCTGTCTTATAGTATGGGGAAGTCTAAAATCTTCATAGCTATTGAAATTGACGTCCAGACTGCACATTGTCTATCTCACATTGCGCTCTGCCGTACAAGGGGTCTGTTCATGTGCCAAACAGCATATCTCAAATGGGCAATTAAATGGACAGATCCAGAAGAAGATGATTATGTCCAAGACACAAAGACAAGGCTAAGAATGCATACCAAGGATCACTTGATCAGATACGAAAAGCCTGGAGTAAAAGGAGCTGTAATCAGATAGGAAGTAAACAGAAGACTTGAGAGTCCAGGAAAATCCGCAGAATAAATGTGTAGATGGAAGAACAGAGGCCAGATGCTCACTTGAGGAAGAAGATATCTGTTGAACTCCTGGATCGAATGAAGAGACAGAACTATTTCTCAGCAAAATCAATAGAAGCTTTTGACTATATTCCTTATGAGCACAGACTGTTCAGCAAGACTTCATTGATATTCACGATAATCTTTATGCCCAGGATCCAGACAGATCCAAACACCAAATGGTTACAGATAACCAGATGGGAGTTGTTGCAGGCAATCAACACTACCATAAAGGGATTCAATGCTATCAAAGAAGAGCTGAGAGCCATTCGACTTATGACTCTAAAGAATAGATACGTCCTAGGTATGATTATAGCTATGGATGGAGGTGTTTGTGCCAAAATTGGAGAATCATGTTGCACGTTTATACCCTCTCCTGACAGTGGCCATAGATATGGTGATGAAGCTACTCGTCCAGATGGTAGACAAAGTTGAAGAGATTGCTGATGATACTTGGTTTAGATCACTCTTTTCGTGGGTTCCACAATGGATGGCAGATGTGTTCAAATTCCTTGGAGCCCTGTTGGTGATGATCATACTTGGATTCTGTGTAATCTGATTGGCTATCTCACAATGCAGGAAGACTGCAAAGAAAGCCATAGGGATGAAGATCATGATCAATGTTGAATCAGGATGGAAAACCAAAGAGCTAACAGATGAAGAAATCGGAGATTTCGTGAAGGCCAGTATCCACACACCTTAAGAAACGAAGTTCCTGTATCCAAAGAACCTTAAGAAGTATGTGGGAAAATGTATCTATTGCAGTACAAGTGGACAACGCATGCTCATGACTTGGAACAAGGATGAGCATGTGAAATCAGCTGGATCTCTGAAAGGAGTAATCAAGATATGGGTCCCAAAAAAGCATTTCTTCAGACAAAGATGTCTATATGTGAAGAATGATGGGAGACTGGTCGATGAATCGCCCAGATGGGGGAGTGTAGAGAAGGAGCCAAGTACACCCACCCCAAGCATCTCGCCCATATTGCCTATATTTTGGGAACCAGAATGTGAAGTACGTGCAGTACCAGTGAAAATACCAATCCCAACGACAATCCTGGAAGCAAGGTTCCCATTGAGAAAGCCATGCCTGCATACGAGACAGTATGATGGTCATTTGAATGAAATTCCAGAAGAAGAGTCAGAAATGAGCAAAAGAGCAGATTGCTGACATCACACGAAGCAAGACTGACGCACCCAATAGAGATGCAGAGACGGCTTGGGGGCGCTGTTCCGCGACAAGATGGCCGCTTAGAAGAGGAGCTCCTCTCCGGAATTAATCCTGCAGTAATAAACTCCTGTTTCCAGCCCACATTGTGCTGTTCTAATTAGCGGCGCCGCTCCTGCAATTGACGCTGCACCCACGGGCGAAGTCCCGACTAAAATCGGACTTTCTAACCCTGAGAAACCTGGCAGCTCCTGGCACCGCGGCTCCGGGCCGACCCGCGGCTCCGCGAGTACCTACGCGAGTGCCGCGGCTCCTCGGCTACGTCGGGCCCGGCGGCAGGCCGAACCTCATATCCTTGATGGCGGTGTCCCAGCTGACGTGTGGCGTCCTAGAATGGCCCCCCGGGCCTGGGTGAACATCAGCGGTGCGACCTAGCCCTCGGATCTCCCCCCCACCTCGTATCATGCAGCTGCGGCGTACCGGCCTTCCCTGCAAACCTGCGTCCGAGGTCCATTGCCGGCCTACTCCAGCGGAGAGCGTACACCAGCGGAGGACCACAAACCCCGACAAGGACCCTATGGCGGCCCGGCGACCGGAGGTGCTCCCCCCTTGACGCTGGTCATACTCCTGAAGGTGGGTGCTGTGTGGCGCCCAGCCTCGGGCTGTCATCGCGGTTGCCCTATTCTGCAAAGGCACGGCGCGGCGGCATCTCTCCTATCCCGGGGCACCCATTGCCTGCGGCCGGGCGCTGGGAGGCGGAGGTGAGTGGGAGCCCATCCCACATCAGGGGCCCGCTCAGACGCCATCCGGCCATCCGCCAGTCCTGTAGGGCCCCCCTGAGCCGCGTACTATATACTGGGGGCCTCAGCAACGCCCTGACCTGCGCTCAGATCTGGGAGGCCGCGATACACTCTTGGTAGACTAGCGGATGTGAACGACTAACTCATCCGTCATTACCCTTAAGCGGCCTGGGGCACCCGTTGCCTGCCCACACATCCCACCCTCGCCTGCCGCCGGGCTGCGTGTCCCACGAGACACATTGACTTGAGGTGGTCGTGGACTTAAACACTTTCCTCCGGCTGCGAGTCCCACGCTCCCTTTGCACATATTTCGACAGACCCCCGCAGCACGATCCCCTTGTGCCGGAGGGCCCCTGGCCGACTTTAACTGCAAGTTCACCATGCCGGCAAAGACCCCGGGCAAAGCCAGGAAAACGGGCCCGATGGATTCCTTCACAAACTCGCAGGCTTCACCTGAGGGCCCGGATCCTCAATCCTCTACTTCGCTCTTCGATGCAGAGGTCACCAAATTCGATCACTTATTGACAACTGTTCAGAATGGATTCCTTGCAATAAACGTTAAGCTTGATGACATCGTCTCAACGATAGGTTCTCTGAAAACGCGCCTGGACAGGGAAAGTGCCAGAATTACAGACACTGAAACTAGAATTGGTGCAAATGAGGATTCCATTAGGCAAAACACCCAGGACATTGCACAAATTAGAGGGGAAATGAGCAAGCTCCGTGACAAGTGCGACAATTTGGAGTCCCGTTCCAGACGAAACAACATCCGTATAGTCGGCCTCTTGGAGAACTTCTGCAAGGGCCCTATGGAGACACGCCTGGAGGACCTCTTGAGATCTCTCCTTGGGGAGGAGGCGAGGTGGAGCAATTCCTTGTGGAGCAGGCACATCGCTCAGCCGCCCCGCCACCCAGGCCGGGCACACCTCCCCACACGGTGATAGCCAGATTGATGAACTACAGGGACAGGGATGTAATTCTTAAACTGACGAGGGAGAAGGGTCCTTTCAGGTCCGGAACTGACAACATCCACATCTACCCGGACTTCTCTGCAGGGGTCCAGACCCAGAGACGGTCCTATGACACTGTCAAGCGTCAGCTTCGAATGCGACAGGTTCCCTGTGCTCTCCTTTTTCCGGCGAAGCTTCGCATCCAGCACGGGGGAAGAGCCCATTTTTTCGAATCCCCTGCAAATGCCCTCGCCTATGTGGAAGCCTCGATACCCCTTCCACCCGGGAGACGGGAGCCTGATCAAAATGATCTGCAACAACCCATCTGATCGGCCTCTTCAACACACTTGTGCTAGCTTCAGGAGCAGCTAGCCCGCGGTGACATTTGAGAATACTGGAAACAGGACAGGAAAGGGGAATGACCTATGTCCCCCTCGTATTATAAAAACCGGATGAGTCGTGCCCGATTCAACGCGGAGTTGCTGGACTCATCCCCTTCTTTGGGGAACACCCATACATTAGTCTTGGGGATCATCATCAAGTTGGGTACGATGGTGTGGGTTGGGGTGGGATCGGGTGATAGGGAATGGCTTCACTGTTTGGGAACCATGTCAACGCCAAGGGTAGCCCCTCCTGGGCGCCGGATAAGTGGTGTGGTTGACTTACCCAGGTTAGACCGGTTGGGCGCAAGGCACAAATGTTCATCGTTGTTTGTTGTTGCTGGTTTACTGATAAAATTACACTCACGGGTTTGATCGCTGACACTCTTTGTAAGAATGCTTCTCCTAATGTTATCATGATGCACGAAAATGGCGTAAAACACTAATGTACCCAAGGGGCTTCAACTGAAACTAATCACTTGGAACATTCGAGGGTTAAACAATAGAGCGAAGGCTAGTAAGGTGGGTGCATATATTAACAGGCACCACCCACATATCGCATTGCTCCAGGAGACCCATGCATTGAAGGCCACACACGAAAGTATCCTCCGGCAATGGGGCGGCAACAGGTATTACACAGAATATTCCTTTCAGAGCAGGGGGGTCATTACATTAATACACGCCTCATTGGGGTTCTCCACTGAAAAATGCAAGATAGATCCACAGGGTAGATATGTGGTGGTCTGGGGCACGTTGGCTGGAGTTAAACTTTTGTTAGTTAATACATATGGTCCGAATCTGGACGACCCGGAGTTCTACATACAGCTTCTTACAGTGATAGGCTTGACAACAGATTACTGGATCCTGTGTCGGGGGGAGATCTCAACACCATCCTCGACACTACACTGGATAGGTCCTCCAGTAGACCCAGACACCTCTCCAAAGCAGCGAACATTATTCGCCACGCCCAAGAGGAACTTGCCCTATCTGATGCTTGGAGGGGGACCCATCCCACTGACAGAAAATATACGTTCTTCTCTTCAGTCCATGACACTGAATCCAGAATAGATTATTGGCTCATTTCATCCCCCCTGGTTAACTGTGTCGACCGTTGTGAAATCCTCCCGCGCACACTCTCAGACCACTCTCCAGTCACCTTGGACATTCGGTTCCCCGATATAAACCGTCCAGCGCGGCGATGGAGGATGTCCTCCAACATATTAAAAGATCTGAGTGTTGTAGATACCCTCCACGCTGACATGGAAGAATTCTTCCAGTTGAATAAAGGCTCTGTAGACAGGGGGCCGACAATATGGGAGACGTTTAAGGTATGGGTAAGGGGTAATTTGATATCCAAGATGACTGGCCTCCTTAAAGTGGTCAGGACCCGACTGGACGATACAGAATCTCGCCTGCAAACACTAGAAACTGAATATAGTATGACCCAAGACAAGCGTATCCTCTTAGAGATTAGTGCATATCTCCAAACTTTCAGAGACCTGGCAACCAAAGAACAACAATACATGGCCATCCTAATCAGAGCACGCAGATACGGGGAGGGCAATAGAGCAGGCCATCATCTTGCCCGCATGCTACGTAGTGAGCGCACCCATTCTCCCATCATGAGCATCCTAACGGAGGATGGGACAGTCGCGAATGGAGAAAGAAAAATAAACCTCGAATTCTCGCATTACTACTCTGACCTGTATGCTAATCATGACAGGCGTACACAAAACAGTATACGGATATATCTGAGTGAGATTGACCTCCCCAAGCTGAGCCTGGAAGACAACTGGGCCCTCGAGCAACCCATAACAAGCGATGAAATTGCAGAGGCAATCAAATCGCTGTCCTCAGGTAAAACCCTGGGCCCAGACGGCCTGTGTGCCGAACTATACAAATCTTTTTGCACAATTCTGGCCCCGATACTTGCCGCGGTTTCGGAAGAGGCCATTGATGTTGGTTCACTCCCAGAATCCATGACGGAAGCTGTCATCACGGTACTTCTGAAACCCAGACGCCCAGCCCACGAACGCTCCTCATATCGCCCCCTGTTCTTGATCAACACTGATGCGAAAATATACGCAAAAGTACTGTCCACTAGACTACTCCCTAAGATGACAGCCCTGGTACATCCTGACCAATGTGGATTTATACCCACCAGATCCACGGCTCTAAACTTGCGCAGACTATTCTGCATACTGGCACAGATTAAACCAGAGGCGCAGGCTGTAGCCATTTCGTTGGACGCAGAGAAAGCGTTTGATTCGGTTTCATGGATATATATGTTTGAGGTTCTCCGCAAGTTCGGATTTGGCCCCTATCTGACAAGATGTGTCAGGCTACTCGTCGCCCAAAGCTAGAGTACTTACTAACCGAACTCTATCTGAACAGTTCTCGCTACACAGAGGAACTAGACATGGGTGCCCCTTTTTTCCTATACTCTTTGCTCTGACAATTGAGCCAGTGGCGGCCGCAGTCAGGGCCGAACAAGAGCTGAGAGGCATATATATGTCCAGGGCGTACCAAGCCATCTCACTGTACGTGGACGATGCACTGTTATATGTCGGGGAACCGGAGAAGAACCTGAGTCCCATACTGACCGTGATAGACGACTTTACCTCATATTCAGGATACAAGATTAACACTGCCAAATCCGATATTTTTCCTTTGACTGCCGCCACTACTTGCCCCACAAACACACACGGCCTCACATGGGCACATGACCACATCAGATACTTGGGAATCCTGGTCTCCCGGGATAGTACCTCCCTTTATGTTGACAACCACGAGGCTACTTTGCAAACCATATACTCGAAACTTCAAATCTGGGCTAGGCTCCCCATTTCCCTAGCTGGCCGTATTGCAGTGCTCACGATGACAGTACTCCCTAGCTCCTCTACGTCTTTTGTAACGTCCCTATTTGGCCGGGAAGACCCTTCTTCGATAACCTCCGATCCATGGCTACCACCTTTGTCTGGAACGGGAGGGCAAGCAGAATCAGTTGGACCAAGTTAGTCGAACCCTATGAAAAGGGTGGCTTTGCGCCCCCCGACTTCGAGCTCTATTATTATGCAGCACAGGCACATTATGCCAAATTCTGGCAAGACCCCTCGGATACAACACCACATATACCTATTGAGCGACATTCAGTTCGCCCAACAGACTTGCGTTCAATCATATTCACGAAAAAGTATAGAGATAGCTGCAAGTTTGATCCTACCTCTTGTACAATTGCGGCATGGGCGGCGATTGGCAAGCAACTTCAGATAGACAGCCCCTATGACTCGCAAGCTCCCCTCTGGAATTTCCCAGGGATTACACCTACCTATGATACTGACATCCAGAAGAGCTGGCTCCCGGATTATGAACTCACCATGAAAACCATGTTCCCGAACGGTAAATTCGTTACCCCTGAGGACTTCACAGAATCGGTTGGCGGAAACCAACTGCTCACCCTTCAGTTCCATCGCATGAAAGCGGCGTTGAAGAAACGCTGGCCCACATTTCCAGATGAGCCCCCCGAACATGCATGTTACCAATCATTGTACTCTCAGACGGGCACAGGAATATCCAAACTATATAACATTATTCAGACACATACGGAAACTCAAAACACCATTAGGACATCATGGGAAGAGGACATGGGCACTGCTATTGATGCGGGGAAATGGACTAGATACTGTCTCCTATCCAAAAATATTTCATTGAATACAGGTCTGAGACTAATACAATTCAAGATACTGAATAAATTACACTTCACCCCGGTAAAAATGGCAAAATTCTATGTCACCTCATCTGATAACTGTCCAAAATGCCTGGCTCCAGGCGCTAACTTCTTTCACATGTACTGGGCTTGCCCCCATGTAGCGGAATTCTGGCGCACGGTGACTAACATCCTAGAGGAGATCACACAAATTCCTGCAGTCCTTAACCCTCCAAAATACTTGTTCGGGGACATCGGTAAAGTCCCCGAAAAAATCAGGAGACTGTTCAATGTGGCATGCGCAGTCGCAAAGAAATGCATCCTCCAGAAATGGAAGAGCGCACAGGCACCGACGGTAGATCAGTTCCTCTCTGCACTGGTTTACGTAAATGAATGCGAAGAAAACTATGTGGAAACGATACCCTCTCCATGTAAACCGAAAGACATTTGGGCACCATTCAGGGCGTACCTAACTGAAACATGTCCCGATACAGAAAATTCTGATGATGAAAGGGTGAACTAAATGTAAACTCTTTGTGGTTCTTCATATGAGACTCTATCCCTTATTAGTTGCATTGTGTCTACTGTACCCATAACAATAACGGCCTGACGTATAACATCAGCTTGATAAAATCTGTACGATTATGAAATGCATAACATACTTGTAACTTGCATGGGAGATTGGAGGTGAGTGTATCGCGATGTGCAACCCAAAAATAAAGTTTATAAAAAAAAAAGAAGAGATGCAGAGACAAGAGAATATAGATAGTCTATAAGCATCGAAGATAAGTAACATTTCGGAATCAAAATGAAGAGGCTTATGCTGCAGAAACGATGAAGATATCAAGTTATTTTACACATTTACAAATGCAAAGAAACACAAGCAGATGAAGTATTTCTGATGCTAGCCATGTAGTGAATAGATTGCAGCAAGCGCCAACATATATATATATATATATATATATATATATATATATATATATATGTGAGTGAAATATGAACAATTCCACTATACATTATAGCAGAGCTGTACCAGAAAAAGAAGGCCTTTTCCAGTGTGTCGCAGATAAGAAAGCAACTGAATAACATGAGTGAATCTCAGAAGGGCAAGGCTGGACCAGTCCCAAGAAGCCAAGGCCGTGTCAGGCTGGGATGAGCAGACATTAGTTACAATTGTGTGAAAGAACAAAACTCCTGTTCAGAAGACGTGCATGAAAACAAGGAAGACAAAAGAGGTTCATTAAATAATAGTTTTTTAAATGCACCAGAGCTCAGATTTGTAGTCTTCAGTCGCGTGGAGGGATAAAAATGAACGATCATGACGAACCACACCTACGCAGGGAGACTGACCGTGCCTCCACTCCCTCATTTTCTCCAGAGCAAAGAACATTTCCAAGGCCAAGTTCAAAGGCTTAATTGACATGCAGACCACTGAGGTGATAATAGATGATGGGCTAATTTGTGGGAAGCAATGGTCAAGACCAACCCACCAGCACCTGGAAACCAGCCTGCGTACTGCTGGCAAAGGTAGGAAAAGTACTGACGGATGTAAGAATGCCAACCGATTATAGGAGGCCACGTAGTTAAGGGCCCTTTAGCTTGTGTAACCAATGGGAAGTTTTATATTTAGTGACATTCATACTGACCTGTTTGAAGGGAGGGTGTAGTTACCCCACCTGACGTTAAAGAGCCTACCACTTTCTTAGACTAGTTTGGAACGTATACTTAGATTGTTCTTTAGACCAATCACATTTGCCACTAGATTTATGTAGTTTGCCACGTATGATGACATTAGCAAATAAGTAGATTGACGTCGGCAATGATGAGTTTTTGTTACAAAAGTAATGTTTTTTATGAATTTCTTTGAGATCATGCTGTGAGATGTCCGTTGTACTCTGTTAGATAATTGACATTAAAACAGTAAACCTTTTGCAAACTTTCTGAGTCAGTCTGATTATTGATGTTTGAGTATCTTCTGCATCCCCATTCATCTCAAATTGTTGCTACCTCGTCTTAAAGGGCTGGGTCGGCTGTCCCGGTACAGCAACTTACAAATATCCAATAAATAAATGTGCTCAACAGGGTAAGCCATTTCGTGAGTATGACCAGATAGTGAGCTATCCTCTTTGAAGAGAGTTTGGACGGGAATTTCCCCCTCCCCAACTTTTGCAATTCTTTTAAAATCAGTTTGAAAGGTACATTTTACAACATTTTTCCTAAGAAATGGGCTAAAATAAAGTTTGATGTGATTATAAAGAGAGCTCATCAACCAGTGCAAGACTTCAAGATCTGCCACCGTGCCTAGCAAAAGTTCTCCTATGCACAGAAATATATCTATACATAAGAAAAAACATAGTATGTTCAGTATAAGCAATAGTTTTCGATGCAGATACTAATTTATTGACACTGCTCAGACACCATGCAGAATGTGTTTTATACCTCAATTTTTGGGACACCCAGACCCTACCACAGGAATCAATGAATTCCTGGATAAATGCAAGATGGCCACTGTAGCTTTTTGGTTTCTACTGCCTTTACACCTTGTTTCCCAAAGTCCTGGGAAGCTCTGAGACTGTCCCTTTCTCCTTGACTGGCTGTTGGGTGGAAAGACCATATATGACTCTAGTCCTGCCTCGTGTCAGACTGACTGGAGCCTTCACAGGGACTGTGTGTTGTGGGTACACCCTTGGGGTGTGACCTGTATGAATGGAGTCTGAGGTCAACTCACATACTCATACGGCCCATCCCCTTTCCTTTTAAATTTGGCATAGCACACAGGGGTGCATCCCCAGGAGTAGGAACGTCCCTGAGGACCCTGCCCTCCGGCGCCTCACCCCAGTCCCTTTTTCCGCACGGACGGTGCCAGACCTGGCAGTTAGGCACGGAAATGTGTTCAGCTTTCTGCGTAGTCCCCATCCTTTATTTTATGATCTTATTGACCTCCCTTCGGTGGCTTGCTTCCCCAGCGCATGTCGGTTGCAGGAGGCTTCATGAGATGTGCATCCTGCGATCGCTCCTTCCCAGCCTCAGACCCCCATGCAGTCTGCCTTGAGGGTCTTCGGCCCGACCACCGCTGGGACGCATGGGCGGGCTGCAGCTCTCTCAGTCACCGAGCCTTGAAGAATCGTCTTTCATGCTGGAGGCAGATCTTCCACTCTTCTTCTGGTCATCTTAAAGAGTTTGTTGCCAGGACCTCATGTCAAGACAAGGTTGGTCCTTTGTTTAGCATGGCCCCTCAGCACGCAGACTCATTGCTGGGGGTTTCCACTGGGAGAGGGTCTCAGGGGCTCTTCCAGGCATTCCGTCAACAGACCTGAGACTGGTATGGCTACCGGCTCCCAGGCGAGGGACCTTGAGGCTCTTCTGTGCGGTCAACGGAGGGGCAATCCAGCTCCTCCTCTTCTGCACCAGGGTGGAAAGTGTTAAGATGGATTTCAGAACTCTGTCCTGGAGGGGCAGAGGTTCAGAAGGCCAGCCTACTTTCTTGGAACAGGGTAACCTCTGGACAAGCCAGAGCAATCAGGGTAGCGATGGCGGCGGTCAAGACTCGGTCTCAAGAGGGGTGAGGGTGACTGACAGCCCGCAATGAGCACACAAAACAAGGACACTTACAAATTACTCCAAGCAGGTGTTATATTAAAAATATAGACACATTTATTACAAGGCCTTTGTAACGTTGACCATAGTAAAGAATCACGGTAAAACTCAAGTAAACCAACACATCACAATCAGATATTACCGAAAGGTCTAAAGAGTTAAAAGCACGAAATATGCAGACCACCTAAAAGGGGAGGAAAACAGGCAGTGCAAATAATCGTTAGACCCAGTTCGCCTTCGGAGGCCACCTAACTAGAAGGAAGTTCGAGCCCTACGAAGAGTGGAGCCTTGTGCTCAAAAGTACCTGCACACGCTTGTGCCAACGGGCCAAGGGGAGTCTCTTCAAGGAAATCAGGCAGTTCAGAGCGGTGAACAAAGGAGGGCGAACAGATCTCCACTACTCAAGTGCGGCCTCCACTTGTGGGCAGAAGCAGAGCGCGAGTGCGAAAAAGGTGTGCTGTTTAAAACAGCGAGGAAAAGCTACAGGCTACTGCAGGAGGGTGACCGGTTCCTAGCATTGCTACTCACCGGTCCCCGATGCAGGCAGACCCAGGCTTCTCCGCGTCACTTTCAGTGCTGGCAGGTTCAGATACGAGCAGGGGATGTCTCGGCGTCGTGTAGATTCCGCGGCAGAAGAAGTTAGAGTTGAGGATGTCCCAAACGCAGTGAACCCGCACAGATTGTTACCACAGCAGGGCAACGCAGTGGCTGTGTGTAGTTCAGCCCAATGTACACTTCTCACTTCAGACCTGGGAATGCCAAGTGTACGAATCGTGTGAGAGTGTCAAGGACTCAGAATACAGCAGCAACCTGACGGCGGTGACAGAGCAAGACACCTGGGTAGGCTGGTCAGTCCACTGGATGGCCCAGAGACGCTTCCGAAGGCTTACGTGCAGGAGATGATGAAGATGCCGAGAATAGTTCTTCCCACTATTCCAAAGGGTCGAAGAACCAGTACAGGCCTTCTCGTTCGATCAGAGGCAGAATGGTTTCACAGGGCGACAGCAGTGCAGAGGAGCAGTCCTTCAGCGGGTCACCAGCGATTCCTCGTTTCAGCCTCTTAGTTGCAGGATACTTGGCTCCTGTATCCGTCGTTCGTGAGAACTCAGGAGATCAACCTGGTAGTGCTGTTTCCAGCCTCCTCTTATCCAGAGTTCCCTTTGCGCCAAAACAGAGAGGACCCAATAGGAGATCTGCTCACAAAACACTCACACCATACGTGGACCTATCACGGACCACGGTGGTCCCAGGCATTCAAGACACACTAGACTCTCTGGCACCCAGGATGTGTATTGGGACCAGACATCCCAGCCCACATCCTGGAGGCACACACAAGGCATGCAGAAGCCCGCGAAAGCATCTGTGTTTCACGGGAAAGTACATGCCCAAATAAGAATGGCCCTGGGTCGGCTCGACCTGGGGAAGGTGAAGGGGCAAGACGGTCAACGGACAGGACAAAGAACCTCGTGGCATGGCCATTTTTGGAAGCCAGGCCACCCATTTTGGCCAAACGCGAGAAGCGCGGTTAACAGGGCAAAAGGGAGTTCAAAACACAAAGAAACGATCGCTGCCACCAGTCCCGTCCGTGACATACTTTCACAGTTCGTTATAAATCCATCGAGAGTTACTAGGGCCTGTAGAATGACTAGAGACCCAAGAGCGCAGTAATATAAGTTACGGTGCACTCTTGTGCCATGTTGCACGAAAGCTGCAACATGAGAAAAGAACTACGGAAAACAACGTTTCCCGGTACTGACTGTCTTAAGGGCATGTCAGTTTCCCCGTAAGAATGGAGTGAAAGCCTAGAGGAGTGCGGCGGAAGGCTGCGCTTCTCTGGCAAAGTCTAGGTCAGGGTGTAAAACAACAGCAAAAAGTTTGGGGGTTGCCACATGGAAGGAAAATTACCTACAATATGAAATCTTTCATAACAGAAAGGATCCTCAGATTCTGCTTCCAGGAGTAGCTTCATAGCCGAGGGCGCCTGGCCTACTGGAGCCTACACCTCACATCTTCAACCCGAACACCATTACCCTGAATTGGTAAAGACCGTCTGGAGTGGAAAACGCTGTCTTCTCCTTGGCATGTTCTGCTAAGGCTATTTGCCAATAGCCCGCAGTGAGGTCAAACGTGCTGAGGTACTTGGAGGCAGCTCATCTGTTCGAGGCAAGGGGTGTGCATCTGTCTTGGTGACAGCATTCAGAGCCCTGTAATCCACGCAGAACCTCAATTCAGAAGTGCCTGCTTTTGGAACCAAAACCACAGGGCTGGACCAAGGACTACTAGAGGGTTCAATCACCCCAAGGTCTAACATTTTGTTGACCTCTGTCTTAATGTAACACCGTACTTTGTCTGACATCCTGTATCCTCTACTTTTGGTAGGAACGCTGTCTCCTGTGTCTATGTTATGTTTGCACCAAGGTGTCAAACCAGGGGACTGCGAAAACAGGGGGGAAAATTGCCTAAGCAAACTTTTCACCTCAGCCTGCTGATCAGAAGTCAGGTGAGGGGCCACTCGGACACCCTCAAAGGAGCTATCTGAAGGACCGCTTTGGAACAGGTCAGGGAGAAGTTCAGACTCCTCTTCCTCAACATCTGAAGCCAGTAGCAGTGCTGCGATTTCGACTCTTGGGACGAAAGCCTTCAGCCTATTTATGTGGAACACTTTTGGAGCCTGTCCAGGCCTTCCAAGGTCCACTAGTTGACCTCACCCAGGGGCTCCACCACTGTGTAAGGGCCTGACCATTTGTCCCGTAAAGCTCTAGGCCTTATGGGATTCATGATCAGGACTTGCTGACCAGGTGTAAAGTTGATGAGGGAAGCTTTCTGGTCGTACAAATGTTTCAGCAGCGCTTGTCCTGCCTTCAGCTTGTCACTAGCGAGACCCATCAGAAGTACCATCCGTTTTCTGAGCCCTAACACATAGTCGACTACGTTGGTAGTAATAGGGGGAGTGGGCATCTCCCATCCCTCCTTGACTATGGCTAAGGGTCCCCGCACAGGGTGACCAAACAGAAGTTCGAAGGGGCTGAAGCCAAAACCCTCCTGGGGTACCTCTCGGTAGGCAAACAGTAAGCATGGTAGAAGAGGATCCCATTTTCTTCTTTGAGGTTCTTCCAGAGCCCCAATCATGCTCTTTAACGTTCTGTTGAAATGTTCCACCAGACCATTGGTCTGGGGTTGATATGCAGAAGAGAACTTGTAGGTGACCCCACATTCTTTCCACATAGCCTGCATATACTTTGACATAAAGTTGCTGCCTCTGTCATACACAACTTCTTTAGTGAAGCCAACCCTAGTAAAGATGCCAAGTAACGCTTTTGCAACTGACTTGGCAGTTACAGTTTTCAATGGGATGGCCTCAGGATATCTGGTAGCATAGTCGACTAGCACCAGGATAAACCTATTGCCTGAGGATGTTTGCGGGTCAAGGGGAATAACGATGTCGATCCCTACCCTTTCGAATGGTATTCCCACAACTGGGAGTGGTACCAATGGAGCTTGGATTGTTGAGCCACTCCTGCAGTGACTTTCTACTTGCACCCCCATCTTGGGCCAGTAGAAGTGCATGGATAACCTTTGCTTGCTCTTCTTAATACCAAGGTGACCAGCAAGGGGCACTTCATGCGCCAGCTGCAGGAGGAAGGGTCTTACAGAAAGAGGAACCACCAACCTCCTATGGTCTCCTTCTGTAGACTCTGTGGGCTCACTGTACAGGAGTCTACCTTCCCAATAAATCCATTGCTTCCCAGGAGGTTCACCCTCAAGCTGGGAGCAGGCCTGTCTCCTTAGGCCTTCCAAAGATGGGCACTCACGTTGGCCTCTACTGAATTCTTCCCTGTCAGGACCACCTTCTACTAACAAGTCTTTTAGTTCAGGATGGTTATTGGGGTTAAATACTTCGGGAATCGTCGCCTCCTCGTCAGGTGCGGGCGATTGACCAACTTCCTCCACCGGAGTGGTAGGTGAGTTTGGGGGAATATTTTCTTTCCCTCGTTTTGGTTTCTTTACTCCTTTAGCCTTGGGTTTCCCCTTTGGCTGGAGCAGTGCATTGGTCTTGGCCAATGCTGCCCGTGTTTGAGACTGTGTGCAGGATCTGTCAGCAGTGTCTCCTACGAGCCCTAAAGCTCTGACATCGTTGCCCAACAAGACCTTTCCTGGGACGTTCCTCTGAATGAGAGAACAGAAGAAATCCAAATCTTGGAAAGCTGCGTCCCCTGCACACTGTCAAAGAGGCAATAAGCCTAAAGAGATGTAAAAACAGGTCTGACTGGTTTAGAGAAGGCTTTTTGTATATTTTACACACATACAGTGTATACAATTTTAGAGTGACAGTGATATGGAATTCAATACATTCAAAGAATGACATACAATAAATCTGTTAGTTTTAGAGGAAAAAATGTCTTCTCCTTTTTTATTATTTTCAGGTTGGCCCAACGCGTTTCGAGATTCATATTCTCTTCATCAGGGGCATACATTTTCAATAATTCTTTCACTTTAATCTACAAATAATTAATCAAACATTCATGATTTTAAAAAAGGTCAAAAGAAAAATAACTAACCAAGTTGAATCACTTTTAATAAAAAACAGTAAAAAAAACAATTTATAAAGAGGGGCATCCCCTTACAAGTTCCTCAATGAACCTGACCTTGCTAGGGTACAATTGTTGAGAGTGCAATGATTTGATTCATGTTGTACATTTGGTACCTAAATATTGTGTCATGTGAGACCAAGATTGAAAATAATGTCGTTTTAACAAGATTTCTACACATCATGAACCTTTAATTTACATAGATATACTATCTTGAGACACAATAATGCCTAGAAAAAATTAAAATAAATAAATAGAGCCTGAATATAAAGTAGGGAGGAGGTGGGGAGAAGGAGAACTCACCCTTCTTCCAGTAAGATAGTGGATTGAAGTACAGGGAGAGAGCAGTGGTTGCTGAAGGTAGTCTAGTGAGGAAGCTCCGTTCTCCTATGGAGAATAAGAGCATAAGTGCCTGCAGTCTGTGTAGGCTTAAGAAATAGCCCTATGGTGTAAAAGAGAACTTACTTTCAATTAGATGAGAGAAGAAGCAACAGTCCACGGCAGGGATGCGGTCAGGAAGCCCAGCTCTCAGACTGCATCTGCCGCGGACCGTTTATTTATACTCACTGTTGGAGCCGTGACGTCACTCGCTGTCATGATGCCTACCCCCGGAGCACCAGGCCAGGCCCAGCACCCCCGGGAGCAGGCATCATGCCCCTGGGTAAAAGCCCAGCGGCCCCTTATAGGGGCTCTTTGGACTCTGTCCTGGCGCCTTTGGCGCCAGGCTCATGTTGGACATCAGTCCTGGCGCCATAAGTGCCAGGCTCATAAAGGAAAGTGTTTGGTGCACTTACCTGATGCAGACCATGCTGCATACTCACCTGATGCGGACCATGCTGCATGAAGACCCAAGCCAAATGAGGCTTAGGAGGGACTATTTTACTGAAGGGACTATTTTGTTACTTGGGTGGGGCTGTGGAAGAATACTTACCTGGGACTTCTTCCAAGGCTATTTAAGCCATGCCCGGACAGCCACACGTGCTTCGCGTTGTTCTGCATCCCAGCAGCTGAACGCTCACCGTGTCTGCTCCTGCACCTGGACTCCAGCCACGCCCGCCTCGAACCTGGAACACCAATAAGGAAAGAAGAGAAGAGAAAAGTGAAAACCAAGAACTTATTCAAACTTCTTACCTGCATCCGGAATCTTCACGCCAGCATTCTTGAAGAAAGACTTCCATTTAAAAGCATCGCGTTGCTCGCTGCAGCGCCGCGCTTCACTCACCTGTCCTCGAGACATCTCCCGGCTCCATCGCGGCTGTCAGCACCGGTCGCCACATCTCTGCACCTAGGGGAGAGAAGAAGAGACAAAAGGTGAGCAGAGGGAACACAGGAGGAAAGCCGAATTTTCAGCCATAATACTTACCGGCTTTTCTTGGTGAACCATTCCACATTTCGGGTCGGCGCCGCTTCGTTGGCAGGTACCGCACCCCGGCCCCTATGGGGAAAGGACAAAAGACATTACTGGGGAATTATAAAGACATTTAGACGGGTCGCCCTCATCACTACCTCACCTGATTTTACCATCGGCAATTTATCCCCTCAACGCATCGCCTTCGTTCTGCACCTGAAATAAAGGACAGATCTCAGGTTAGGAAGACAACATAAAAAGAGGCTCACACTTGAACTTTTGAATCTTCATACTTACGGCATATCGCTCCAAAAAGTCAAGTGGATTTTACCAGCGCCATTCTGAAAACCAGTGAAGTAACTGGACGAATGTGCGCCCCTGCACCAGAAGCAGGATGGAGAGTTCATCCTTCCAAACCATAAGGTGAGCTTATACCCAGGGTTTTGGAGGAAGTCAGAGAAGAACGAAGGGGGAAAGGGGGGAGCAAGCACACTATTCTGCAGACAGTTAATCCCCTTTCTCATCTGCAGAAGGATATTCCTACGGGCCAGACAAGCAAGATTTGGGGGTCCTGTTCAATCGGTGGTCCGAGTTCTGCGCATCACGCTTGAAGAGGCCACAGCAACCCAGACTAGACCAGCGCCTCTGTGGGAGCCAGGTGAGCGTTACAGAACGCAAAGCCTTACTACAAATTCCCACCCAGGCGCTATGGAAACTTCTGAGACTGACCAGTTGGCCCAACTACTGGGGGAATTACGGGCCGAAGTACACGCCGCTCGTCAAGAGACTAATGCTCTCAGGAGGGAAGTGATTGTAACAAAGGAAAGAGCTGATGACCTGGCTAGACAGCTTTTGCAAGGTCAAGCTGGACAAACTCCTTTACCCGGTTCCGGGGGGAACCCCGCTCCTGTGCTTTCCAGTAACCCGGTGCAGATTAATCTACCTGGAAACATGCCGCTGGCCCCACCCGAACGCTTTGCTGGGGACCCCAAACGATTCGCTGTATTCATGAATCAGTGTTGTTTGCATTTCCTATGCAGACCTGGGGCCTTCCCTAATGACCAGACCAAGGTAGCCTTTGTATTGTCATATCTCAGCGGCAGTGCTGCCGATTGGTCAGTTCCACTGGTAACTCAAGATGACCCGATTCTTCGTGATTTTCAAGGATTTCAAGCAAGCATGGAAAGGTTATTTGCTCGTCACTCCCAGGCTCTGGATGACGAACTTCTATCTCTGCGACAGGGCAATCAAGACCTCCTATCCTACATTGCAACCTTTAATAGACTAATTGTGGAAACTGGGTGGCCAGAGGATAAAAGAATCACGTTATTTTATTGAGGTCTACGCGGAGAACTTAAAGATGTCCTGGCCCAAGTTGTAAATCCGCCCCAAGAATGCTCAGAATATATAGACTTAGTGGTCCAATTGGATCACAGACTGCAAAACAGAAAAGCAGATCGGTCCAAGTTTGAGACCCGGGTGTTTTTCAAGACCCATGCTAACCTCAAGGGGGCTGAAGCCTCTGAGCCAATGGAAATCGGAGGGGTTAAAGGACCTCTAACTCAAAAGGAACGTGAAAGAAGACGGCAGATGCAATTATGTCTTTATTGTTGGTCCTCTGGACACTTTCTACGAGATTGCCCGGCAAAGCCGCCCAAGAAGGTGGTAGGAGCCGCTGTTAAAATCCATGAAAACTCTTTTTTTCGGGAAACGACCACGCCCGACAAGAGTAGGGGTCCGCTTGCCGAGCTTGAAAACGAACTCTCAGACCTTGCATTTCATTGTGCCAAGGGTCCTCGTAGATCCGGAACAGCCCAAGCGGTTGCATGCAATAAAGGCATACATCGATAGTGGGGCTATAGGAAACTATGTGGATCGTGAATTGGTCTCCAGGATTAACCTCCCTCTGCGTCCTAAAACCAGCAAAGATGTCATCACCACAGTTGATGGAACCGAAATTGCCTCTGGACTGGTAACACATTCCACAGCTGAGGTGACACTTGTAGGTCCGGACGGCCATCGGGAGGTGTTAGGAAAGATTTCGTAATTGTAGGTAATTTTCCTTCCATGCGGCAACCCCTAAACTTTTTGCTGTTGTTTTTCACCTTGTTCTCGACTTTGCCAGAGAAGTGCAGCCTTCTGCCGCACTCCTCTGGGCTTTCGCTCCTTTCTTACGGGGAAACTGACATGCCCTTAAGACAGTCAGTACCGGGGAACGCTGTTTCCCGTAGTTTCTTTTATCATGTTGCGGCTTTCGTGCAACATGACACAAGAGGGCACTGTAAGCTAAGTTACAGCTCTCTTGGGTCTCTAGGCTTCTACAGGCCCTAGATACTCGTTTAGGATTGTAACTGATCGGTGCAAGTGATTCAGGGACGGGAATGGTGGCAGCGATCGTTTCTTGTGTTTTGAGCTCCTTTTGGCGTTCTAAGCGCGTTTCTCGCGCTTAACCCAAAATGGTGGCCTGGCTCCCAAAATGGCCAGACCACGAGGCTCCTTTGTCCTGTCCGCTGACCGTCTTGCTCCCTTCACCTTCCCCAGGTCGAGCCGACCCGGGGCCTTCCTTATTTGGGCATGTACTTTTCCGCGAAACAAGGATGCTTTCGGGGGCTTCTACATGTCTTGTGTGTGCCTCCAGGATGTGGGCTGGGATGTCTGGTCCCAATACACATCCTGGGTGCCAGAGAGTCTAGGGTGGTGTGAATGCCTGGGACCACCGTGGTCCGTGATTGGTCCACGAATGGTGTGAGTGTTGATGAGCGGATCTCCCATTGGGTCCCCTCCGTTTTGGCGCGAAGGGAACCGTGGATAAGAGGGGGCTGGAAACACCACTACCATATCGATCTCCTGAGTTCTCACGAACGAAGGAATACAGGAGCCAAGTATCCTGCAACCAAGAGGCTGGACCGAGGAATCGCTGGTGACCCGCTGGAGGACTTCTCCTCTGCACTGCTGTCGCCTTGTGAAACCCTTTTCACCTTTGATCGAACCAGAAGGCCTGTACTGGTACTTCGACCCTTGGAATAGCGGGAACATCTATTCTCGGCATATTCACCATCTCCTGCCAGTAAGCCTTCGGAAGCGTCTCTGGGCCATCCAGCTGACTGACCAGCTTACACGGGAGCCTTGCTCTGTAACCGCCGCCAGGTTGTGTAGTATTTCGAGTCCTTGTCACTCTCACACGCTTCGTACACTTGGCGTTCCCAGGTCTGAAGTGAGTAGTGTACATTTGGCTCAGATACACACGGCCGCTCCGTTGCCCTGCTATGGTAACAAACTGTGCGGGTTTCTTCGATTGGGACGTCTTTTTACTCAACACGATGACGAGGCGTTCCCTGCTCTTCTGAACCTGCCAGCTGCTGAAACTGACGCGGAGAAGCCTGGGTCTGCTTGCATCGGGGACCGGTGAGTAGCATAGCTAGGATCTGGTCGCCCTCCTGCAGGAGCCCATTGCTTTTCCCCGCTCTGTCAAAACAGCACCCTTTTCCGTACTCGCGCTCTGCTTCTGCCCACTGTGGAGGCTGCGCTTGAGTCGTGGAACTTGTTCTTCTTCTTTTTTGCACTAAACTGAACTGCCTGATTTCCCTCGAAGAGCTTCTCCTTTTGCCTGTTGGCACCAGCGTGTGCAGGTACTTTTGAGCACAAGGCTCCACTCTTCGCAGGGCTCGGACTTCCATCTAGTTAGGTGCCTCTGAAGGCGAACTGGGTCTAAGCATTATTTCGCACTGCCTGTCTTCCTTCCCTTTTAGGTGGACTACCCATTTCGTGCATATAACGCTTGAGACTGTCGTATTTGTATATATATTGTGTTGATATCTTATGTGTTGGTTTACTATCGTTACATTGTGATTTTCTCGCTACGGTCATTGTTTTAAAGACCTTGAAATAAATGTGTATATATTTTTTATATAACAACTGTTTGGAGTAGTTTGTAAGTGTTCTCGCTTTGTGTGCTCTTTGCGGGCTTTCAGTCACCCTCACCCCTCTAGAGACCTAGTCTTGACCGCCGCGATCGCTACCTTGATTGGTCTGGCTCGTCCGGAGGTTACCCTGTTCCAAGTAATTAGGTTGGCCTTCTGAACTTCTGCGCCACCAGGACAGAGTTCAGAAATCCGTCCTAACAGGAGGCAGTTGTGTTTGATGTAATCAAGGCTCCACAGTTTCAGGTTATTCTCGGAATCCCTTGGTTAGAGACACATAATCCTCGAATTGATTGGCGAGCGAAGAGAATAACCTTCCCGGAGTGTGCACAAACCTGCTACCCAGAAAATCTGAAGATCAGTCTAGCATCAGTAACCTCAGTCTCCATGTAACTACCTCCGGAATACCAAGACTTTCAGGACGTCTTCCAAAAGGAACAGGCCAACACGTTACCTCCTCACAGATCGTACGATTGCCAAATCGATCTGGTGCCCGGTACACAACCCCCTTGTAGCAGGATTTATGCCCTTACTGAACCGGAGAATCTGCATTTGAGACAATATTTAGATCAATACCTAGCCAATGGTTTCATTCACCCGTCAAAGTCTCCGACATCCTCGGCTTTGTTCTTCGTGCCAAAAAAAGAAGGCGACCTTAGAACTTGTATCGATTACCGCGCATTGAACCAGATAACTGTTAAAAATCGTTACCCTCTGCCTTTGATCCCTGAACTCCTTGACCAGGTGAAGGACGCTTGCGTATACACCAAGTTAGATCTCCGGGGGGCTTATCATCTGGTACGAGTAAAAGAAGGCGACGAATGGAAAACGGCCTTCCGTACAAAATATGGACTATTCGAATACCAAGTGATGCCTTTCGGGTTGTGAAACGCGTCTGCTGCCTTCCAATTCTTCATGAAAAATGTTCTTCGGGAACTCATCGATGTCTGTGTTGTCGTGTATATCGATGACATTCTGGTGTACTCCTCTTCGGAATCAGATCACAGAAAACATGTCAGAGCCGTCCTAGAGAAATTGCACCAGCACAAACTGTTTGCAAAGCTGGAAAAATGCGTTTTCCATACCACCGAGGTTGAGTTTCGTGGATTCATCCTGACACCTAAAGGGGTCCGAATGGACTCACGGAAAGTGGATGCCATCCTCAAATGGCCATCATCTAGTTCGGTGAAAGGTGTCCACAGCATGCTTGGTTTTGCCAATTTTTATCGCAGGTTTATCCCGGAATTTTCACGGGTGGTGCAACCCATCACTGCACTCTTGCGGAAAAATAAACGTTTTGAATGGACCGAGGAAGCTGAACAGGCCTTTCAGGAATTGAAAGCTAAATTTACGTCCGCACCTATTTTGAAACACCCACGTCCCAATCTCCCATATATAGTCGAAACCGACGCATCCAGCTTAGCCATGGGAGCTGTCCTGTCTTAGAGAGACCCCGAAACCAACCAACTGCACCCCGTAGCATTTTGGTCCAGAAAGTTCTCGCCGCCGGAGATAAATTATGCAATCACCGATAATGAATTATTAGCCAATAAGTCCGCCTTTAAGGCTTTGCAGCATTATCTTCTTGGCGCCAGGCATACCATCACCGTGATCACTGATTACCGAAATTTACAATATTTAAAAACTGCCAAGGCTCAGTCTTCACGACAGCTCCGATGGGCTTTGTTCTTTGCTGAGTTCGATTTTGTAATCACTTACCGTCCCGGCCTCGAATTGGAATGGGAGAAATGGACACAAACTCAGAACCTGTGCCGATAATTCCCGAACAAAGAATTTTGGGGATAACCACTTTACAAACCTTTGAAGACATTCAAGCACGGGTAAAACAATTCCTGGACTCTTCAGCCTTGCAGGATTGGATCAAAAGGGGGTCTTACTTTTCAGTCAACGATGGCTTACCTTACTTCCAAGGACACTTATTTTTGCCAGAAAAGGAATTGCAAGAACTGGTTATTTCCCGTCATCATGATACTCTGATGGAAGGACATCCTGGCATTGCCAAAACAGAGGAAAAAATTAAACGACAATTCTGGTGGCCTTCCTGACGAAAGGATATTAAATCTTTCGTGATGTCCTGTGGAGTTTGCGCCCAAAACAAAGGTCAAAAAACAAAACCCGCCGGTCTTCTTCAACCCTTAGACATTCCACCAGCACCTTGGCACACCTTGTCACTAGATTTTATCACAGACCTGCCCTCTTGTAATGGATACAATACTATTCTGGTTGTGGTTGTGGTGGATTTATTTTCCAAGATGGCCCATTTTATTCCGTTGAAAGGATTACCTTTAGCTTTTGTTCTTGCCAAGGAATTCCTCGAAAATATCATCCGTTTGCATGGATTACCGTCCATACTAGTCTCCGATCGGGGAAGCCAGTTTATTTCTCATTTTTGGAAAAAGTGTTGTCAACTGGCACAAATCGACGTAAGACTCTCAACCAGCCACCACCCACAGAGCGATGGTCAGACGGAGAGACCAAACCAGACCCTTGAACAATATCTACGATGTATTTTGCACCAATCGGAGGGTAATTGGAAGGATATTTTATGGGTGGCTGAATATGCATACAATAACTCGATACACTCTGGAACTGGTCAGAGCCCCTTTTATACCCTATATGGACATCACCCTCGTACTTCAGACTTGGACTCACCTTTGCGCCTTGAAATACCCGCAGTGGACCATTTGCATTCTACGATTACTCAAGCCTTCAAGGATGCAACTGCACACTTACAACATGCGAAAGGGAAATACAAAAAGAATGCGGATCTGCATCGAAGAGAGGCGCCTCCATACTAAATAGGGGATCAAGTATGGTTGGCTAAAAAACACTTATCGCTCAAGGGACCTCTGACTTTTAATCCAAGGTATTTAGGCACTTACTCGATCAAAGCTATAATTAACCCAGTGGCAGTCAAGCTAGATCTACCAGCTAACATGCGGATTCACCCCGTTTTTCATGTGTCACTTTTGAAACCAGTGCAACCAGGAACCAGATTAATAAAGCCACCAGAACCAATCCAGATAGATGGGGAGCCTGAACTCGAGGTGAAGAACATTTTGGATTCTAAGATCTCAAAATCAAAACTTTTCTATCTAATTGATTGGAAGGGATACGGACCTCAGGAAAGGTCTTGGGAACCCAGCAACCACGTACATGCACCTCGGCTAGTAAAAAGGTTCCATCGGAATTTCCCAAACAAACCGAAACCTCCAGAGGGAACGACCTTGGGAGGGGCCTTGGGGGGGAGTGCTGTCATGATGCTTACCCCCGGAGCACCAGGCCAGGCCCAGCACCCCCGGGAGCAGGCATCATGCCCCCGGGTAAAAGCCCAGCGGCCCCTTATAGGGGCTCTTTGGACTCTGTCCTGGCGCCTTTGGCACCAGGCTCATGTTGGACATCAGTCCTGGCGCCATAGGTGCCAGGCTCATAAAGGAAAGTGTTTGGTGCACTTACCTGATGCAGACCATGCTGCATACTCACCTGATGCGGACCATGCTGCATGAAGACCCAAGCCAAATGAGGCTTAGGAGGGACTATTTTACTGAAGGGACTATTTTGTTACTTGGGTGGGGCTGTGGAAGAATACTTACCTGGGACTTCTTCCAAGGCTATTTAAGCCACGCCCGGACAGCCACACGTGCTTCGCGTTGTTCTGCATCCCAGCAGCTGAACGCTCACCGTGTCTGCTCCTGCACCTGGACTCCAGCCACGCCCGCCTCGAACCTGGAACACCTATAAGGAAAGAAGAGAAGAGAAAGGTGAAAACCAAGAACTTATTCAAACTTCTTACCTGCATCCGGAATCTTCACGCCAGCATTCTTGAAGAAAGACTTCCATTTAAAAGCATTGTGTTGCTCAAGACATCTCCCGGCTCCATCGCGGCTGTCAGCACCGGTCCCCACATCTCTGCACCTAGGGGAGAGAAGAAGAGACAAAAGGTGAGCAGAGGGAACACAGGAGGAAAGCCGAATTTTCAGCCATAATACTTACCGGCTTTTCTTGGTGAACCATTCCACATTTCGGGTCAGCGCCGCTTCGTTGGCAGGTACCGCACCCCGGCCCCTATGGGGAAAGGACAAAAGACATTACTGGGGAATTATAAAGACATTTAGAGGGGTCGCCCTCATCACTAACTCACCTGATTTTACCATCGGCAATTTAACCCCTCAACGCATCGCCTTCGTTCTGCACCTGAAATAAAGGACAGATCACAGGTTAGGAAGACAACATAAAAAGAGGCTCACACTTGAACTTTTGAATCTTCATACTTACGGCGTATCGCTCCGAAAAGTCAAGTGGATTTTGCCAGCGCCATTCTGAAAACCAGTGAAGTAACTGGACGAACACGCGCCCCTGCACCAGAAGCAGGATGGAGAGTTCATCCTTCCAAACCATAAGGTGAGCTTAAACCGGGGGTTTTGGAGGAAGTCAGAGAAGAACGAAGGGGGAAACGGGGGAGCAAGCACACTATTCTGCAGACAGTTAATCCCTTTTCTCATCTGCAAAAGGATATTCCTACGGGCCAGACAAGCAAGATTTGGGGGTCCTGTTCAATCGGTGGTCCGAGTTCTGCGCATCACTCTTGAAGAGGCCACAGCAACCCAGACTAGACCAGCGCCTCCGTGGGAGCCAGGTGAGCATTACACTCGCGCATGCGCGAGTGGCGTCACAACAACCATGACGTCACTCGCGCACGTGCGAGCGGCGTAATGTCAGGAAATATCAGGATGCGTGTGCGCGGGCGGCGTCAATAACACGTCACCCGCCACCATGTAATCAATATGAAGGTAAGTGGAGGAAAAGTGATAACGTAACTGTTGTCACGCGCTATTCGGGTCTGTGAAAGTAGAATGTTATAAAGGCTCACTATTCACTGTGTGTCTATGAACAAAAAGTGAAAAAATCAAAAATAGTAATCTAAAAGGTATTATGTTGCATGTCAAGCTGCAACAGCCTACTGCTACAAAATAATGGTGTAAACGGCTAAAGGGCCATTCTTGAAAGCTGCATTAATGAAAAAGATAAGAACAACGGTTTAGTCATTGCAATAAAAACAATCCAAGTACACTGGAGAGCATTGTTGTGTTTCAATGTTGACTATCCAGAATATCCAACTTTTACATATCGACATGTCAAAAAAAAGACAGACACCCGTACAAATTGTCTAACCCAAAACGGAAGGGTGTACAATCTATTATCAGTACCATCCTAAAAGGTGTTATAATCAGGGAATCTTAAGAACAAATTACTGGTTATTAGGCAAGCTTTGTGTGAATGTGAACAATAGCCATGTTTACAGAAATGGACCTAAATAATAGTCCTCATTAAGGCCCAGTGGAGTCATTGCTTCAAGTTTATTGATCCAGAGCAGTTCTCTCTGGGCCAATAGTTTAGGTAGATTACCTCCCCTGCTGAGGAGATGTAGAACCTCCAAAATCACTAATCGCATTTGACAGACATTGGGCCTCATCACGACTTTGGCGGTAACCCTTAAATCCGGCGGTAGCGCTATTACCGCCGGATTTAAGGGTCTGCCGAATCAGGGCTTCGGCGGATTTCGCCCCAGCTCTGAGCTTGGTGGAAATCCACCGAAAATTCACGCTATTACCGCCGGCGGGAAAGCCGCCGGCGATATTAGCTCGAAGATTCCCCATTGAGCCCAATGGGGAATGGGGCATTCCCGAATGGGCTCAATGGGGAATGGTGACTTACATTACCGCCGAACTCGTGATCCGGCGCTATTAGCGCCGGGGAGTTCGGCGGTAGGGCTAATACCGCCTGCGCTAATAGCGTTACCGTTACCGCCCAAGTAGTGATGAGGCCCATTGTGTCTTGAGTCACGGAAATGTCTGAAGACTGGTGATTTTATGTTCTGTGTCCTGATGCACGATTTGTGTTCCGTTCATCTATCCTTTGCCCTTCTGTTTGTCTTGCCGACATAGTATTTCCCGCAAGGGCAGCGAATTGCGTAGATGACATTTTTGGTGTCGCATGTTGCGAAGTGCTTCAACATGATTTTTTTACCAGTATGTGGGTGACGGATGTGGTCTCCTTTAATTCGGTTATTACAATACTGGCAATGTAGGCAAGCGAAAGTGCCAAATTTTGGTTTACTTAGGGTCTTCTGGGTTGTTGATTTGCTCCTTTCCGCTCTTATCAATTGGTCTCTGAAGTTCTTTCCACGTTTATAAGCCATCATAGGGGGATCTGGAAATAAGTTGGATAAAGTTTCATCTGATTTGATCAAGTTCCAGTTTTTATGAATGATTCTCTTAATTTGGAAACTTTGGCTTGAATATTTAAGCGTATGTATCAGATTTTTTTCTTCTTTCTTTCGATTGGCCTGTAAGAGTACATTTCTGTCTTGTGTCTCAGTGCGTATGATGGCTTTGTCGATGGTCTCTGGAGGAAATCCTCTGTCTAAGAACCTTTTCTTCATGGTATTGTATTCTTCTTGTAGTGTGTCCGTTTCAGAGGTAATTCCTTTGAGTTTTAACAACTGACTGTATGGTAAATTGTCTTTGAGATGTTTAGGGTGATGGCTTGCATGATGCAGACAACTGTTCACATCTGTGGGTTTACGGAAGATCTTAGTTTTCATATGCGTGCCAGTATGTTCCACTGTGACATCTAGGAAATTAACCGTATGTTTACCGATTTCCATTGTAAAGCCAATTCTTTGGTTACAGGTATTAAGGTAGTTCCAGAATTCAAGTAGTTCCCCTTCTGTACCTTTCCAAATTCCAAATATGTCGTCGATGTATCGTAGCCAGGTTTGTATCTTGTCATGCCATCTGGGGTTGTCCAGTACGTGTGTTTTTTCAAAGTGGTACATAAAAATGTTGGCATAGGATGGGGCTACTGAAGACCCCATAGAAGTACCTGAGATTTGGAAATAGTATTGTCCGTTGTACCTGAAATAATTGTTGTAAAGTATGATGTGTAACAGTTCTAGTGCAAAGACTTTGTTGATGTCCACATCTCTGTGAGTCAGTAGGAACCACTCCATAGCTTCTATACCTTCAGAATGAGGGATGGAAGTGTATAAACTATTCACATCCATTGTAAACAGAAGTAAAGTCTCATCCTCCAACTGTAATGCTTGTAAGCTTCTCAGGAAGTGAGTGGTGTCTTTAAGATATGTGCTGATCGATTGAACTGCCGGTTGAAGAGCAGTATCTAAGTAGATGGCAAGCGGTTCGAAAATGCTGTCTGTCCCAGCGACAATCGGACGGAATGGTGGATCATTCAAATTTTTATGGATTTTGAGGAGTCCATAGAACACTGGTGTGACAGGATGTTTTTGAATAAGGTATTCTGCTGTTTTTTCGGAGATCCAATTCATAGTTTCAGCCTTGTCCACAGTTGTCTGTATAATTTACCAAGGCTGAGTTTTTCTCCCCTGCACCTCAAATTCTTGTCTAAAGTTATTTATCATTAAGCATTATAAAAGATCTGTCTTTAATTGTCATTAACAATTTGGTGTGTAAGTGCATTTCAGCCTCTACGTTCCTCTGAATGCTCACTGGAATCCAGACTGCTGTACCATTTAAAGTAAGATTTACAGGTATTACTGGAAAAATGCGAGGTGGGCCGTCAGCCAACTTAGTGGGCATCAGAGTAGCTCTGGCAACTTCCTCTGAGTCTACCAAGGTAGAATCCACTACAGTTCGACTGCACCCACTATCCCTAAGAGCTGGAGTATCTACTCCATTGATCAGCACACTGTCTTTAAAGTAGTGCTTGGTGTTATCTGGAATCCTAGCATAAGCCTCTGCGACTTTAGGCTCCCAGGAACCCAGGGAAACTAAAACTACCTCAGCTTCTATCCCGCTGGGGAAGGAGTCTGAGGAGAAGGATGTTCCTGTAATCTCTTCTTCCTCGTAGGAGGAGAAGGCCAGATTAGCGGAGTGGACCCCCAAAGGTTTAACCTTACACCAGGGATCCCCCTTCACGTGGTCAGTTGCTCCACAAGCAAAACAAGATCCATTGGGTCTGTTTACATAGGGAGGCTTATTATAACCAGAGTTCTGTTTCGGAGGCTGACCTCCACTACCCTGTGAGTTCTCTTGTGTCTTACCCTTATTTTTCTTTTTGTGGCCCTTTTGAGAAGAAGATTTATCAGAGTCTCCACCCTCCTTATCTTTGGACTTTTTCTTTCCTTCTGCTTACCAGGATGAGTTTTGTCCTTATGGGACACTGATGTGACACCCATAAATCTGCTGCAATGGCAAGCTTCTTAGGATCTATCTCCTTTGAATCTGCCAAATGCTGCTTAAGCTCAGGGTAAGAAGATGCAAAAATATGTTCCAGCATGACAAGACTTATCATACCTTCAAAGGTAGAAACCTTATAACCTTCGACCCAGCCTTCTTTTTTCTTATACTCTCGGAATCGTTTTAAATTTAGGGCAGGAGTCTTTCCAATCTTTAAAATGAGAGTTTGCTTCAACATTGCAAAATCTGCTCGCCCAGCCTTTGACATTTCCATAATGGCACTGCAGCCAGAATGGGGCAGTCTGCTGAGTATCCAGGCAATTTTATCAGCATTGTCAACTTGTTGAACTTCGCATGCATACTCAAACGTATTCAGCCAGTCCATAATGTCATTCTTTTCCTCATACACACTGAGCAGATCTTTTGGAAACCTTGGATGAGAGGAGGCCCCAGACCCATGTCTAGGACCCTTGGATCCATTTGCAACCTGAAGCTTGGCCAGTTCCAACTGGTGATCCCTGTCTTTCTGTTTTTTCTGCCTGCTCGATTTTTAGTTTGGCCCTATTGAACTCAAGCTCTTCCTGTAGTTTGGCCATATTGAAATCAAGCTCCTTCTGCCTAAACAGCAGTTCTTGCTTCTTGAATTCAAGCATGGCTTCCCCATCGACACTGGCAGAGGAAACATTAGACATCTCATCCTCCCTGTCCTCATGGTCGTGGTGGACCAGTGCAGCGGCAGAACCGTCGGTTCTACCAGTGAGAGCAGCCCCACCTCCTTCTGCACTGTCCTCGGAACCTATAGCGTCAAGCTGAGCTTCTTGCCACGCCACGATTCTTTGGATCATATCCAATTTGGTGCCTTGAGAGGAGACACCTCTCTCCTCACACATCTTTTTCAATGTTTCAGATTTAGAAGCATTTAAAGTTAACAAGGTATTTGTTTCCATACTGTAAGATAGGACTATGGCCTTTTAAAAGTTATACTACGACAATTCACTGTTGTCCTGGTAGGAATAACTTGAAAGGCCTTCGCTCGTGCGCAACACTGGATACCTTCAGTCATATCCCACCGCTGTACACCAATTTGTTAAGATGGATTTCTGAACTCTGTCCTGGAGGGGCAGAGGTTCAGAAGGCCAGCCTAGTTTCTTGGAACAGGGTAACCTCTGGACAAGCCAGACCAATCAGGGTAGCGATGGCGGCGGTCAAGACTAGGTCTCAAGAGGGGTGAGGGTGACTGAAAGCCCGCAATGAGCACACAAAACAAGGACACTTACAAATTACTCCAAGCAGGTGTTATATTAAAAATATAGACACATTTATTAGAAGGCCTTTGTAACGTTGACCATAGTAAAGAATCACGGTAAAACTCAAGTAAACCAACACATCACAATCAGATACAATATATATACAATTACCGAAGGGTCTAAAGAGTTAGAAGCACGAAATATGCAGACCACCTAGATGGGGAGGAAAACAGGCAGTGCAAGTAATTGTTAGACCCAGTTCGCCTTCAGAGGCCACCAAACTAGAAGGAAGTCCGAGCCCTACGAAGAGTGGAGCCTTGTGCTCAAAAGTACCTGCACACGCTGGTGCCAAGGGGTGTCTCACCAAGGAAATCAGGCAGTTCAGAGCGGTGAACAAAGGAGGGCGAACAGATCTCCGCTACTCAAGCGCAGCCTCCACTTGTGGGCAGAAGCAGAGCGCGAGTGCGAAAAAGGCGTGCTGTTTAACACAGCGAGGAAAAGCTACAGGCTACTGCAGGAGGGCGACTTGTTCCCAGCGTTGCTACTCACCGGTCCCCGATGCAGGCAGACCCAGGCTTCTCCGCGTCAGTTTCAGTGCTGGCAGGTTCAGATACGAGCAGGGGATGTCTCGGCGTCGTGTAGATTCCGCGGCAGCAGAAGTTAGAGTTGAGGATGTCCCAAACGCAGTGAACCCGCACAGATTGTTACCACAGCAGGGCAACGCAGCGGCTGTGTGTATTTCAGCCCAATGTACACTTCTCACTTCAGACCTGGGAATGCCAAGTGTACGAATCGTGTGAGAGTGTCAAGGACTCGGAATACAGCAGCAACCTGACAGCGGTGACAGAGCAAGACTCCTGGGTAGGCTGGTCAGTCCACTGGATGGCCTAGAGACGCTTCCGAAGGCTTACGTGCAGGAGATGATGAAGATGCCGAGAATAGTTGTTCCCACTATTTGAAATGGTCGAAGTACCAGTACAGGCCTTCTCGTTCGATCAGAGGCAGAATGGTTTCACAGGGCGACAGCAGTGCAGGGGAGCAGTCCTTCAGCGGGTCACCGGCGATTCCTCGTTTCAGCCTCTTAGTTGCAGGATACTTGGCTCCTGTATCCGTCGTTCGTGCGAACTCAGGAGATCGACCTGGCAGTGGTGTTTCCAGCCTCCTCTTATCCAGAGTTCCCTTCGCACCGAAACGGAGAAGACCCAATGGGAGATCTGCTCACAAAACACTCACACCATACATGGACCTATCACAGACACGGTGGTCCCAGGCATTCAAGACACACTAGACTCTCTGGCACCCAGGGTGTGTATTGGGACCAGACATCCCAGCCCACATCCTGGAGGCACACACAAGGCATGCAGAAGCCCGCAAAAGCATCTGTGTTTTGCCTCACTGTGTGTGCCTCATAGGCCTCCTCCACTGGGCCCTCCTCTAATCCCTCCAGCAGTATCAGTGCTGCATCCTTTTCCTCCTCAGGTCCAGGTCCTGTCAGTATCTCAGAGCCCTACTCCTCCCCCTGTACCATCAACGCCTCCTCCTCCGCAGTTGCCTGTTGATGCACCGCCACCTTCAGATGCTGATCACAGGTGGGACACCTCTGGCTCCTGTGTCCCAAGACCCAGTCTCCCTTCCGTCTGAATAAAAAGGGGGTGGACGATGACAGCAACAATTATGACGACACACAGGATGAAGAGCCTTCGGCATCATTGAAGGTGTTTCATGACCATCTTCAGGCCCTTGCACAGTACTTGGATGTTGCCCAGCCAGAGCATTCCTCCCAGGATTCAGGGGTGTTGGCGGAGGATCTGCCTGGCACGACAGGAGTCCTTCAGGCATCCCCCTCCAGAGGGATGTCCTGTCGGTAGCTAGAAAGGTCTGGGAGAAGGCGAGGGCCAACTCCCAGATGAACAAGAAAATGGACAGCTGGTTTATGCTTTTGGATGTGGAACCAGTCCTTCTGGCCTCCCACTCTCAGGCGCAATCTTCAGTTGTGGCAGTGTCTTCCTTGTATTCCAAGCCATCGTACTCGTCGTCCTCTCCAAGGGCCACCTCCAATTGTCTTTCCAAGGAGGACAAGGCCCTTGAGTGTTTTGGAAAGTGTTGTTAGCTCAACGCTGTGCTGCACTTGCGACACACCAATGTTAATGCCCTCCTAGCCGCAGCGAACCAGAAGCTGTGGCGAGAGATCTGGGAGTTCCTCCCTGATCTCCCCCTGGAGAGACAGGCCTCCTTCAAATTTGGTCTGACGGAGGACCGACTGGATTTGAAGGACCTTATAGAGTCTTCGGTCTCCCACATCGACACAGCCAGCAGAGGCCCATGTCGGCGGGTCGAGATGAGGCAGACTGCGTGGATGCATGCCACTTAATTCTTCCCAGATCTGCAGGAGAGTATCCTAGATCTTCCTTTTTGAGGGAACAGACCTTTTTCATTCGTGCACGGATGATGAGCTGGTAAAAAAGAAGACATCTACGCAGACCCCTAAGTCCTTGGCCTTCCTGACCAAACCAGGGCAGAAGTCCTTCCCTCAGAAACCAGGCAGGACCGTCTTCAAACCCCATTTCTTCAGCAGCTTCAAGGGGTTTGGTGACCACAGTGTGCTGGGACCAGACAGGCTTTCCAGTGACCACAGGAGGAAGCAGCAGAAGACATCGCCCAGAGTTTCCGCTCCCCCTCCTCTGCTGCCACCTCAGATGCCAAAAAGCAATGCCGTAACAGTCAGGGAACACAGCTCGCCTGTAGGGGACCGGCTGGCACTCTACAAGGAAAGCTGGAAGCGTTGTTTCAAAAGTCCTTGGATTCTTTCGATAGTCTCCACAGACCTCAGTCTTCCTCTTCCTTTTCCTCTACCTTCTTCTCCTCCCCTGCTTCAGATAGGGTCCCCGTTGCTTTTGCAGGAGATCCTCTCTCTTTTGGACATGCAGGCGGTGCAGAAGGTTCCTGTGTCAGACAAGGGCTCCGGGTTCGACTCCAGGACTTTTGTGGTACCAAAGAACAACCAAGCTAGCCTGAGGAATAGTCCTGGACCTGTCATTCCTTAACCTATCTTTACCGCTCGAATTCTGCAAGATGATCACCCCAATGCACATAGCCGAGTTTCTATGCGTGTGGGACTGGATGTGTTCCCTAGACCTCAAGGATGCGTACCTTCATGTCCCCATCAACCAGCCGCATGAGAAACGTCTGTCATTCACGATTGTCACACCACATCTAGTACAAGGGGCTGCCAGTCAGACTCAATTTGGCCCCTTGTGTGTTCGCAAAGCTGATGAATGCAGTGGCTGATCTCCGCTTGCAGGGTCATCACTTATACCCCTATTTGGACGACTGGCTGGTGAGGGCCAGCTCGCCCGAGGGGGGCAGGGCACACCTGCCAACGACTGGCAGACGTTCTTCACCAGCTGGGGTTCTCCCTCAGCAGGCGGAAGTCACAGCTGACTTCCGCCCCGGACCTGGTGTTCCTTGGGGAGCGCTGGGACACACGTGCAGCGGGTGTTCCTCACATCCGATTGGATCCTGTCCCTCGGCAAGGTGATAGGGCACTTTCTGGCCAATTCGATCACTTCTGCATGGTGGTTCCAGCACCTTCTGGGCCGGATGGCGTCTTGCGTGCTCACAGTTCGAACCTCCCGCCTCAAGATGAGACAGCTAAAGCGCCACCTGGTGGCTAAAAGGGACAAGGAAACAGGGTTGCAGCCAGACAGAATTCCTATCCCCTTGTTCCTCCTCCCAGATCTTCACTGTTGGCTGTTAGACTGCAGTGTGGCAGAGGGTGGTCCCCTTCACCCTCCTAGAGCCCACTCTACTGGTGACGACAGATTCCTCCCTCTCAGGCTGGGTGGGACTCTGGGGGTCTACTCGATCCATGGTTCAGGACAGAGGCCCTCCTGCATATCAATCTGCTCAAGCTCAGGGCGGTGGGCCTGGCCCTCAGGGTCTTCCTACCAATCCTCAGGTGCAAGGCGGTTCTGGTCAGGACCGACAATAGCACAACCATGTTCTTCTTGAACAAGGAGGCTGGAACTCACTCCCCCCTCCTGTGCTTGGAAGCGGTGTCAATTTGTGAATGGGCCCTGTCGGAGGGGATATGGATCTCCTCGGTCCATCTCCCCGGCGTTAGGAATGCAGAAGTGGACCAATTTAGCTGGCTGGGGTTCAACACCTATGAACGGGAGTTGCACATCAACTGTTTATTGCCTCAGTTCCAGAGATGGGTATTTCCAGTTTTGGACTTACTTGCATCTCCTCTGAATTCCAAGTGCCCCCGGTTTTCTTCATGGGCAGGACGGGGTCAGGGGTGTCTGGGGGACATGTTCCATCTCTGCTTGCATAGGTCTAATGCGTTCCTCCTCCGCCTTTGTTCCAGCAGACCCTCCGCAAATTCCGAGCCTCAGTGGGCTGCAGCCTCATCCTGATTGCCCCCCACCACTAGCCGTTGAGGACTTGGCTCTCAGATATGTTGCAGTTCTGCTCCCAGGGGCAGGTACATCTCCTGATCCCACACAGGGGCTTCCTGACACAGCAGGGAGGGGCAGTAGAGCACCCGGACCCAGACAGGCTGGCCCTAGCAGCCTGGTTCCTGACCAGCTGAGACTGCACCATGCCCAGTTCTCGGACGACAACTCGAGGCTGTCTATGCAATTTCAGTACAAGAGCAAGTTGATTAGGTTCTGCCACTGGGCTCATGACAAGGGGCTGGACCCCCTCACCTACTCCCTAAATGACGTTCTGGCTTTTCCCCCACATCTGGCTTTTTCTGGTGTTCTGGTGTTCAGGTTGGGTCCTAAAAGAATTCCCCAGAGCACATTCTTTCAGTGGCCAACCCATTGGTTAAGGCTCACCTCAAGGGGTTGTCCAGGCTCTTCCCTCCGTTCCATAGGCCGCACCCAGTTCGGGACCTTAATGTAATTCTGGTGTCTTTGCAATGGCCTTGGTGGGCATCAGGATGGTGACACTCAAGGCAGTGCTGTTGGTGGAGCTCACCTCTGCGTTCTGGGTCAGCGAGCTGCACCCTCTGTTGTCATGCAAGCCCTTCACCACTTTTCATAACAACAAGGTCATCTTGCACACTCATCCAAACTTCTTGCCCAAGGTGGTCGCTCCATTCCATTTGAAACAGGAAATCTGCCTACTGGTGTTCTTTCCGAACCCTCAGTCGGAGGCTGAAAGGGCTTTGCATTCCTTAGATCTGAAGAGAGGGCTCAAGTTCTATCTCTCCTGGACGAAGCCCTTCAGGAATTTTGAGGCTTTGTTTTTCACCTTTGGGGGCTCTTCTCCCAGCACCCAGGCTTCCAAAGCTTCTATTGCCCGTTGGATAGTCCATGCCTCTTCTGATGCATATACGGCCATGGGTAAAACGGCTCCCGTAGGGATCCATGCCCATACGGTCAGAGCAAAGGCTATGGCTGTCGCCTTTCAGGGGCATGGCTCTTGGGAAATCATCCACAGGACGCCTTCTTAGGCCACTCCGTCTGTGTGCTGTAAGCGCTATTCCCTGGATACCAGTTCCAGCTGAAATGCAAGTTCGGTCAGCCAGTTCTAATGAACCTTTTTGCTTCTTCTTAAATATGAGGCAGGTTGTCACAGCTCCACGCAGCTTGTCTTGGGAGGACTTGTTCGCCTTGGAAGCAAGACGGCACGGAGCACCACAGGCTCGATCCCCGGGTCCGCGCTTAGAAACCTCTGGGTATTAAGCACGTTATAAATAACCTATCATATCATATCATATCCACCCAATGGTCTTGTTTGTTGCAATCGCCCACAAGGATGGAGGAAAGGGGACAGGACGTGACGTGACATGAAAATAATTCAATTTACACACTGTAGTGGCTAGAGTACTCATAGTCCTTCGTCCCCTTTCCTCCATACCTCCCGCCCACCTTTCCCCCGCTTGTAAGCCAGGGGCTAAAATATTCAGCATAACCAGGTAATAAAGCATCCAATGTGTTAAAAGGGGACTCAGGTGAGACACCGGACGGCAGGGTCTTGGGTCGTTCCCACACCCAGGGCCGCGCCCTGTGCTAAATTTAAAGGGGAAGCTACATTTTTCACTACCAAAGGTTCTGGTACTGTCTCCAGGTTACTGCCACCGTTGTTTCCAGACCAGCAGGCTTGTAATGAGACCCATTGTCTCTAGAGCCCTAGTACTCGAGACTGGACTACTGCAACAGCCTCTTCCTTAATCTACCCTCTTCTTCTCTCCGCCCCCTCCAGCGTATCCAGAATAGGTCTGCAAGACTTATCATTGGCCTCAAGTCCAGGGACAGTATCTCTCCAGGCCTAGAATCTCCACTGGCTCCTCGTTGCTGCAAGGATCAAATTCAAATCCCTCTGCATCATCCATAAGGCTGTCTGGGGCCTGGGACCACGCTATCTACAACTTGCTCTTACCAAATACTCTCCCTCCAGGTGTTTACGTTCCTCCAGCTCCAACTCTATGTATGTCAATTGCTTCTGTAAGCAGCAAGCTGGAGACCGATCTCTTGCCTCGGCTGGCTCCCTCCAGTGGAACAGCCTCCCCCTCCCTCTCCGACTTGAGCCGGATCTCCTCAAATTCTGGAATTACCTCAAGACTTTCTCTTCACGTCCTCCTTCCCCCTCCCCTGCTAAACCCCTCAGTCACTGAGATTGGTGGCGTGGGCCCTTATGTGCCCTTCTGGGTCCAGCCTTCCTCCCAATCGCCTTCAGCCCCTCCTGCTCCCGGCACTTGCCCTTGTCATTCACTGGCCCGTGTTCCCTCACAGAACTGTACTTATTGTATCAGCAGGTGACCACTCCTTTAATATGTGACTTCTGCCAAGCACTTACCGGCTCCTTGGCAACTTACTCCCTGGCACTTCCCTATGTGGAATTCCCAGCACTTTACTCCCTTCCCTTGTTCCCTCTCTCTCTTTGCACTTGCATCATCTGAACGCTGACATGTCCTACTAGGACGACCTCTACCCTGCTCATTATTTTATTCTATTGCCTTTTGTCCCATGTTCTCTCCCCTCTCCCTGCGGGCGCTTTGAAGCACAATTTCTTGATGTATAAGCACCTTACAAATGCACAATAAAATAAATAAATAAAAAATAAAAATGTATGACCCACGAAGCTCCGGAGACTGCATTTAACTGAGATGTGGAAACCTCTCCCTCATGGGCATTAATGATTTCCCAGAAGGCTCCAGAGTCCCTTCTTAACAGGACACGTAGCATTAGCTCGGCATCTTTGTGCAATAACTTTGCTCGATTGCCTTTACAAAATGTATTGTAAGCCCATTTTACCTGTTTACTCTGTTCCAATTTTTCATCTAAAATGCTGCTGGAAGACATAATTGCCCTAATATTTTGACGCATCTCTCTTTTCTTTAAAGCTAAAACGTCATCACAATTATGCACATGGGGTCTTCTAATCGTGTTATTGTACCACCTATCATTATACAGTTTTATTTTGCCCAACAAGTTCACTAATGATTTATTAAAATTATCAACATTAAATGTAAACCGCTTTCATTCGTATGCCGCCCTTGTAAACATCTCTGCAAGATTGCTGTTTAAGCAGTTGATCAAGTTTGGAGACCAACACATTTTATTCTTTGCTGCTTTCACATTCAAATCTGTTTTTTAATTGTATTTGCTTATTGGCATGTTCATCAGACACAGTGGATAAACAGTGTCGAGTCGCACATGCGCAACAACATATGGTGTAGTTCGACAGGCCAATAACCTTTCAACATAATCGGTAATAGGAGAAGGAAAAGGGGTCAAAAACAGGGAGTAGAAAAAGTAGAAAGAGAAAAGAAACCTGATACCCAGCCAGTTAAGAAAAAATGTTACAAGTGTTAATTTTGTTCTCAAATGATAGCACAACCTGTCACATTTAGGGTATCAAATGCATAACTGACTGTAATTCGCACAGAAGGATGGGGTGTACAATATGTTCCACAGGAGACAAGTATCACAGATAGAGCTTGCACAAGTCCTGTCTGTTCTCCGGGGCAGTACATCGTGGTTTATCAACCGAGGGATAAAGGACAGAATTGACCAGTGCCTTCCATGCTTCGAAAAGGAGACCCACTTCTCCTCCGTGTATATTTACAGAGTGCCCCCATGCTGTAGTTTCAGCTACACACCAGCGCTTCATTTCTTTTAGCCATATTTCAAACTGCTTGCCTCTACTCGATTTCCAAGTCATGGTTATGCACCTACAGGCTAAGTCCAAGAACCTAGAGACATGTTTGTGCTTACTGGTTCTGGAATACATCCCTAGTATGCATTCCTGTAGGGTCAATTTGTATTTGCTAATCCCTGCACTTTCGCAAGTATGTTTAATTCTGGTCCAGAACCTTTGTATCAGCACACATTCCCAAAGCATGTGCATTAAGTGGACATTCTGTTGACCGCATCGGGGGCAGTTAGACGGTGCATAATTTTTAAATTTTGCAACCTTAGCCGGGGTTATATATGTGCGATGGAGCACATTGACTTGAATCAGTCTAAATCTTGCATTGCGCGACACATTATTCACATAGCTGAGCGTCTACATCCACTACCTATCTGTGATATCTGCCCCCAAGTCTGTGTTCCACCACATCTTGAGCTTCATAAGGTTGGTGTTTGTGTTATCAATTAGGGCCCTGTACAATCTGGACACCGGCTTCCAGCCATTTCACCTTCAAATCTGTTAAACCACTTTGAGTTACAATACAAAGACTTGCCCCGAATTAAATCCTCAACATAGAGTGGTCACTCATACTCATACCTAAACATAAGAGGCATAAGTAGTCATCCACAAAGAAGTAGTCTATGTGGACTGACTCAACCCTCAATGCATGTCGGCTGCCTTGTGGGATCCCCTCTAACCTTCCCATTAGGCATTTGTAGGCCTACTGAGGCTAAAGCTGCACTGAATTGTCTACCGGCCTGTGCTTCATGCCCCGAAGAAACCATACCAGAAGGTACTGCCCATTCCTCCTCCCCATATTCGGGTTCTACGCAAGTAGCATTCAGGTCTCCAGCCAGCAGTATATTACCCGAAGCTGCTTCGCCCTGCCAAGCAACAATGTTGTATATTATAGCTTGCAGGAAGTTCTCTAAAGGTGCAATGCCTTTGTGCCAGTATAAATCAATTAGCAGGCACATTGTAAGGTTCCCGGACCCCAATAACTCAACATCAATAGCCCCAAACGTAAGATCAAAAACTTCTCTTGCAGTCAGGCCCTGCCCAAAACGGATCGCCGTTATTAAACCCCCAGATGGACACCCTCTAATGCTGGGTCTCGCTCCCTGAGAAAATACTGTATACCCATCCAGCACCGGTGCAGTGGTTACCCATGTCTCTGTCAGAAGTACACAATTACTTTGTTTTTACATATCTAAAACTTCCGTATTGGAGGCGCTGTGTACACTTCCATGCGTATTCCATGCAACAACCTTCATCTGGTCAATACTGCTAAAAAGGGTGTTCCACCGTTCCCAGGTTCTGACTTCCCTTGGTCCATAATGTTGCCAGAACCCATAACCAATCCATAGGAGATATGCTCTTATGGGTCACTAGATCGATCACTTTGCGACAAGGACCCTAATTTGTCTTCAAGGTGACTCTGAGGTCATTTGATATTGTCAGCCCCCTAGTTTCTTTAGAGATTTCCTCCCCACCTTCTGTCAGAAAGCCTAAGCACAACAGATTGTGTCTTTCTGATAGTACCAGATCCCTAACGAATTTCGAACCGAAGTGTAAAATACACTTCTCAGTGCATGTCCTATTCACAAATTCCACCCGATCAATGTCTGCTGAAGATAACGCTTTCAAGCAGTGGAATCAGAAACAATCAGCAAGACATTAGATCGGTTCAAACACACCGGGATCTCCTTGCCTAAAGAACTCATAATACACAATCTATTATCCTTTAAAAACCCTTCGCACTTATCCATCACAGGGTAGGGCGGGGGCTTGACCTTGAGCTTTCTCTCATAGTTATTAGAAATATTCGGATACAAATCCACACTCCATGCATTCCACAATGTACTAAAGGGAGGTTTTTCATTATTTCCTCTCATTGGAAGACTTTTGCAGTTTCCCAGCTCATTGCCCAACCCATTATCTCTGCATATCTGTACCTGACACCATGGTTGGAAACTATTGACATTGGTACCGCTGGGCCTTGCATGTTTCCCTGCCTCAGGCCAATACAATATACCCAACAAATGCTTTACATCCTGAGAGTTATCCTTTTGCTATGTGACCGTCGTCACCTTCGAATCCATGGTGGTGGGAGTACAGTGCCCACCTATACCTTGGGCTTGGCCCATAGAGTCCAACAATGCTGCCCGGTAACTGGAGGGATGAGGACAACAGGGACCCAATTTAGACAATTGGGGCCCTCCTGCTAATACATGTATGACACCTGAAACACTGTCATTCTGGACCTCTGATTCAACCTTACAGCTTAATTTCTTAACAGCTAGAGCATCGCCTGTGGGCCCAATAGCCTCCACATTAACATTCTCCATTTTATCAATACCAGCGGAATCGTTCTCTATATATCTATCTACATATATCTGGCGATTCCAACACACAACAGTATGGCTAAATTACCTCTGTATTTATATCTTCAACCACTACTGGATTAAAAGGAGCCTTATTTCGGGAGTGTGGTGCAGGGTGATTTAGGGCTTTCAATAATTGTTAAATTATGCAAAAACCTGCTTGAAAATGCACCCTTATTCCTCTTAGATATTGTATTTTTAGATTTATTTTTTTCCACCCACCTTACTTCCAGTTATAGCCCTTTTGTTACCAGGGCCACTGGGTATCCCTTCATCCCTCGCATCACCATCCTGTGCGCCCTCAATTATGATTTCAGCAATACTACTTAAAGATGAATGTACAGGCACCATTTCCCTGTCAACCTGAATCAACATGCCCTTTTCCACCTCTGCTTCTGTGTGCACTTGTACAGAAGTTTAGGACTGTGCATATTAAGGCCATCCTCATCCTCCTTCTCTGTAATCAATCAAAGGAGTGAAGTTTGCGATGCCATGTTAACTCCAAAACTACGATTGCGTTCAGGAGGAGGCCTGGTTAAAGGGCCCAACATTTCAGTTTGGTTTTAATTTCACTCAGACATAGAGTATGTGCCATTACTTCATCTCTAATATTGTCGTTAAGTTCTACTAATGAACTGAACACTATATTTAAAGCTGACAGACGGTGAGGTTAGTTTTATACGTTCTTCAGCAGCCTCCTGAAGTGTGTGATGAAAAGCTCCCCATTCCTCATAGAATCTTTGTCAAGAACGTCAGTCAATTCCGTGGGGGAATCCATACACAGCGTCACGTGTCTGCTGGACAAGACTTTCACAATGTCCTATCCCCTCAATTTCCAAGTTAGGCAATTCATTTGGTCTTTGTCCGCAAATTTGATCATACTGATGTCATTTATATGGGTGCTGTCGATCACAACAGTGACACGTTTGGAGATAATAGATCTAATTTCAGTACTAGCCCTGGACTTTGGGAAAAAGTCTATGATTTTTTGGCCTGCGATTAGCTGACCCACAGGGCAAGAGATACTGGCGGCAGGATGACAGAATAACTTTGGTTTTGGCTTTGGTTTGTGTCTCAATACTGGCTACTGTATATGTTTCCTTTCGGTTCCCAGAGGGCAAGGTCGCCCAAATTGGACATTATTTCAGCAATAATTTCCTCCTCAGTGCGACCAGAATGCTTTTTGTCGGTCATCATCACTTCATCTTCTAAAACATTGTGTCTCGTGCCAATTGATGAAATACAAATAGGTTTCATTTGTGGTACTCCTGCTTGGCTTCGCAACCCTGAGCGGTAGGCCGTTACCCAATCAAAGCAACACTAAATTTACTAGTGTTACTGATATGTTAAAAAAGGGTAGTACACTAACAGGCCGATTCATGGAATAATTAGCGCGGCGCAAGTGGCCAAAAACGTGCGAATCGCAGTGGAATAGCGAAAATCGCAGTGGAATAGCGAAAATCGCACGAAAAGCAGCGCACATCGATTCATGGAAGGCGCGGCGCACGTTGGCGCACAGGCCATCTAACGGCATGCGCCAGGTCACAGCGAAAATCGCACAGTCCACAGCGAAAATCGCACATAGCGCGGCGCACGCAACAAAAGTAGGCGGAACACGGGGCGTAACACTCGGAATGGGGAACAACTTGCCAAAATGTGGGCGTCACGGGGGAAGCACAGGGTAAAACTGCGCAGAACGCCCACACGCTCGCCTACAACACGTATTCATGGAATAGAATAGGTCAAAAAAGCGCACGCTCAAACCAGCGCACAGGCACAAACACGACCGCCACAAGAAAGCAGGCGGTAGCGTCTCAGCGGCTGTAAGAAATGTGCGCCAAAAGGTGCGCCAACAAATAGCACCCATATACTGCCATGATGAATGTCCTATACTGTGGCCCTCCAGGACAAATGAGGTGCAAAGGGGTACCCACAAACACGGACACGCTGACAAAAAATACGTGTGCGCGGGAAGTCTCACATGCGATTTGGCCGGGTACGTGGATTTCAGGGGTGCGCGGGAAGGTCCACACGCGATTCCATCAGGGTAGGTGTATTTCAGGGGTGCGCGGGAAGTTCCACACGCGATTACAGCAGGGTACGTGTATTTCAGGGGTGCGCGGGAAGTTCCACACGCGAATAGCCTGGGCGCGTGTATTTCAGGGGTGCGCGGGAATTTCCACACGCGATTCCAGCAGGGTACGTGTATTTCAGGGGTGCGCGGGAAGTTCCACACGCGAATAGCCTGGGCGCGTGTATTTCAGGGGTGCGCGGGAAGTTCCACACGCGAATAGCCTGGCCGCGTGTATTCCAGGGGTGCGCGGGAAGTTCCACACGCGAATAGCCTGGGCGCGTGTATTTCAGGGGTGCGCAGGAATTTCCACACGCGAATAGGCTGGGCGCGTGTATTACAGGGGTGCGCGGGAAGTCCCACACGCGATTACAGCAGGGTACGTGTATTTCAGGGGTGTGCGGGAATTTCCACACGCGAATAGCCTGGCCGCGTGTATTTCAGGGGTGCGCGGGAAGTTCCACACGCGATTACAGCAGGGTACGTGTATTTCAGGGGTGCGCGGGAATTTCCACACGCGAATAGCCTGGCCGCGTGTATTTCAGGGGTGCGCGGGAAGTCCCACACGCGAATAGCCTGGCCGCGTGTATTTCAGGGGTGCGCGGGAAGTTCCACACGCGAATAGCCTGGGCGCGTGTATTTCAGGGGTGCGCGGGAATTTCCACACGCGAATAGGCTGGGTGCGTGTATTACAGGGGTGCGCGGGAAGTCCCACACGCGATTACAGCAGGGTACGTGTATTTCAGGGGTGCGCGGGAATTTCCACACGCGAATAGCCTGGCCGCGTGTATTTCAGGGGTGCGCGGGAATTATCACACGCGATTTGGCTTGGTACGTGTATTACAGGGGTGCGTGCAAAGTTACACACGCGATTAGGCTGGGTGGGTCCTGTCACCCTCGACGGCCCCTGCAGGCAGCCCACAAAACAGGGGACTACCCTGCACACCTGCTCATGTCTCCCACCACCCGCACACCCCAGTCACCAGGGGTACCCTCCACCAGGCCCCCACTCATGTCTCCCACCACCCCCACCCCCCCAGTCACCACGGGCAGCCTCCACCAGGCCCCCACACATGTCTCCCACCACCCCCACCCCCCAGCAGTGCAGGGGCAGCCTCCACCAGGCCCCCACTCATGTCTCCCACCACCCCCACCCCCCCACCATCCAGGGGCAGCCTCCACCAGGCCCCCACCCATGTCTCCCACCACCCCCACCCCCCACCATCCAGGGGCAGCCTCCACCAGGCCCCCACCCATGCCTCCCACCACCCCCACCCCCCCGCCACCAGGGGCAGCCTCCACCAGGCCCCCACTCATGTCACCCACCACCCCCACCCCCCCAGTCACCAGGGGCACCCTCCACCAGGCCCCCACTCATGTCCCCTATCACCCCCACCCCCCCGCCACCAGGGGCACCCTCCACCAGGCCCCCACTCATGTCACCCACCACCCCCACCCCCCAGCAGTGCAGGGGCAGCCTCCACCAGGCCCCCACCCATGTCTCCCACCACCCCCACCCTCCCGCCACCAGGGGCAGCCTCCACCAGGCCCCCACCCATGCCTCCCACCACCCCCACCCCCCCGCCACCAGGGGCAGCCTCCACCAGGCCCCCACCCATGCCTCCCACCACCCCCACCCCCCCCGCCACCAGGGGCACCCTCCACCAGGCCCCCACCCATGTCTCCCACCACCCCCACCCCCCCGCCACCAGGGGCACCCTCCACCAGGCCCCCACCCATGCCTCCCACCACCCCCACCCCCCGCCACCAGGGGCAGCCTCCACCAGGCCCCCACCCATGCCTCCCACCACCCCCACCCCCCCCGCCACCAGGGGCAGCCTCCACCAGGCCCCCACCCATGTCTCCCACCACCCCCACCCCCCCCGCCACCAGGGGCACCCTCCACCAGGCCCCCACCCATGCCTCCCACCACCCCCACCCCCCCGCCACCAGGGGCAGCCTCCACCAGGCCCCCACCCATGCCTCCCACCACCCCCACCCCCCCGCCACCAGGGGCAGCCTCCACCAGGCCCCCACCCATGTCTCCCACCACCCCCACCCCCCCCGCCACCAGGGGCACCCTCCACCAGGCCCCCACCCATGCCTCCCACCACCCCCACCCCCCCGCCACCAGGGGCAGCCTCCACCAGGCCCCCACTCATGTCACCCACCACCCCCACCCCCCAGCAGTGCAGGGGCAGCCTCCACCAGGCCCCCACCCATGTCTCCCACCACCCCCACCCCCCCGCCACCAGGGGCACCCTCCACCAGGCCCCCACTCATGTCACCCACCACCCCCACCCCCCAGCAGTGCAGGGGCAGCCTCCACCAGGCCCCCACCCATGTCTCCCACCACCCCCACCCTCCCGCCACCAGTGCAGGGGCAGCCTCCACCAGGCCCCCACCCATGCCTCCCACCACCCCCACCTCCCCGCCACCAGGGGCACCCTCCACCAGGCCCCCACTCATGTCACCCACCACCCCCACCCCCCAGCAGTGCAGGGGCAGCCTCCACCAGGCCCCCACCCATGTCTCCCACCACCCCCACCCTCCCGCCACCAGGGGCAGCCTCCACCAGGCCCCCACCCATGCCTCCCACCACCCCCACCCCCCTGCCACCAGGGGCAGCCTCCAACAGGCCCCCACCCATGCCTCCCACCACCCCCACCCTCCCGCCACCAGTGCAGGGGCAGCCTCCACCAGGCCCCCACCCATGCCTCCCACCACCCCCACCCCCTCGCCACCAGGGGAAGCCTCCATCAGGCCCCCACTCATGTCACCCACCACCCCCACCCCCCAGCAGTGCAGGGGCAGCCTCCACCAGGCCCCCACTCATGTCTCCCACCACCCCCACCCTCCCGCCACCAGGGGCAGCCTCCACCAGGCCCCCACCCATGTCTCCCACCACCCCCACCCTCCCGCCACCAGGGGCAGCCTCCACCAGGCCCCCACCCATGCCTCCCACCACCCCCACCCCCCCGCCACCAGGGGCAGCCTCCACCAGGCCCCCACTCATGTCACCCACCACCCCCACCCCCCAGCAGTGCAGGGGCAGCCTCCACCAGGCCCCCACCCATGTCTCCCACCACCCCCACCCTCCCGCCACCAGGGGCAGCCTCCACCAGGCCCCCACCCATGTCTCCTACCACCCCCACCCTCCCGCCACCAGGGGCAGCCTCCACCAGGCCCCCACCCATGCCTCCCACCACCCCCCCGCCACCAGGGGCAGCCTCCACCAGGCCCCCACCCATGCCTCCCACCACCCCCACCCCCCCGCCACCAGGAGCACCCTCCACCAGGCCCCCACTCATGTCACCCACCACCCCCACCCCCCCAGTCACCAGGGGCACCCTCCACCAGGCCCCCACTCATGTCCCCTATCACCCCCACCCCCCCGCCACCAGGGGCACCCTCCACCAGGCCCCCACTCATGTCCCCTATCACCCCCACCCCCCCGCCACCAGGGGCACCCTCCACCAGGCCCCCACTCATGTCTCCCACCACCCCCACCCCCCAGCACTGTGGGGAACCTGCCAGCAGGCCCCCACACATGTCCCCCTGGCCCCAGGTCCTGACGATACACAATCATGGCAGTAATGGCCAGCATACCCAGCACAAACACCCAGGCAAGGATTGCATCCACCCACATAGTGAATGCAATCACATGACACAACCCCAATGCCAAGTATGCAAAAGAACACATGTCCGTCACACACACATACACAATGGGTGCAAGTGAATGTCAAAACCCATATCATGACATGTAACAAACCAATGAGAAAATAACACAAGTGTAAGAAAATATAAAAAATGTATTAAATACCAAAAATAAGTGAACTTTTCAAACATACAACGATGTGGCTAAGTAAATAAATGGTCCATGTCCGAGAACAAAAGTGATAAACATAAAAACAAAGGAATAAAAAATAAAAAATATTTTGTCCAAAGCAATATCATGTCATAGGAAATTAATGAAAAACCATTACGTCATGGTGAAAACAATAACAAATTAAAAAAATGTATCTCCCAAAAAAACAAACTATATACAGGAATGTTCCAGGGTCCATGAGCCCAACACCAAAAATGAAACCTACCACTAACTAATGAAAAATATATGTACAAAAAAGTGGCCATTGTCCGAGCGGTCCAAAATAATAAAAATAAATAAAGGAAACCTAGCACTAACTAACTAAATAACTATATACAAAGGCAGCGGGCAAGTCCTGCGGCTCACTTGGTGATGTTGCTGGCCAGGGCATCATCGAACTCCATGTCGATGTCCTGGAGGCGGGACTCTGTCCTGGCCCCGAGGTCTCGCAGGGACAACCCCATGTCCACCTCAAACTCCCTGCGAGCTTCCTCGAGGCACTCAGCCCGCCTCAATGCCCGACGCATGGAGAACTCCGCCCTGACCATGGCGAGCCGCTCCTCTTCCGCCCGCTGCCGCTCCGCACCTATCCGCTGGCCAAACTCCTCCCACACGGAACACACCACCATCCCAGGGTTGCCCTGCCCTCCGGCCGATGCCTGCCCCTCTGATCTTGATGGCCCCGAGCCATGATGCCTCCCACGTCGAGCCCGCTGCTGCCTCCGACGCCACTGCCTCTGCCAGCACGACGGCATCCAGGCTGATGGAAACCACCGACGCTGTCGTGCACGTGCCCTGCCCGATGATGCCGTCACATCTTCCATCTGCTGGGGTCCACTTGCTGTGTTGTCCACCCCTGCTGGACCTCCGACTCCCAACTGTGGCAGGGATGGGATCCCCACCGAGCTGGCTGCATTGGTCGGGGCAGGTCCACAGGGGGCCCTGGTGGCATCTGGGCCGGAAGACGGCAAGGAGAACGACCGGTGGATAGCCTGCACAGAGGAGGAGAGGGCCGTCAGATTGGCCAACACATGCAGGAAACCCCCGAACATGGCCGATCCCAATTGGGCCACGTCGGCACGGTGCACTTCGTGATGACGTGCGTGCTCCTCCCGGGAAGCACGCACGTCATCACGAATCACAGCCGTGCGCATCGCGACCCCAATCAGGACCTTCTCCACGCGGCCAGGGGTTACCACGTTCGCAGGTGGAGGGGAGTCAGGTGACATGGACATCCCCACTACCTGCGGACGGGCCTGGGACGGGGCATCCCTGCTGGTGCATGGTGGTGCACTCACAGGGTCAGGGACAGTGACATGCACAGGCCCCTCCACGGTGACCTGTGCTGCCTCCTGCCCCTGGCCCTGGACTGCACCACTTGCACCAGCAGGGATGCTCCCACCAGGCCCCATGTGTGCACCAGTGTCGGCCTCCTCCTCCTCTGTGCAAACCACCAACCTGGATGGCTCCTCACCGTCTCCCGCCGTAGCAGGCCCCTGTGGGGGCTCACCCACCCCTTCCGCTGCAGCCAGGGGGGCATCCCCGCCGCCTTGCTCCACAGCGCCGTCTCCGCCCTCTTCTTCACTAGCCGCTGCGTAGAGGGAGACAAAGGACACAAGCATCAGGCTACTGTACAATGGTCCCCTAGACAGGAAGCAATAGCAGATGAGCACCACTGTCAAAGTACACTTCCATCATGTCCCTCCACAACACATGGGTCAGTCCAGGCAAAACACACACAGTAACAGGCATGGTGCATGCAATGGACATTTCCATGCATGTCCAATGGACTCTTGAAACATTCAATGATATGTAACTCACATGCATCCTGGCTCATGCATATCACATGCACACACTTCACCTCAGTCACATCCATCTGGCCCCAAACACACCGAACACAGGCGAAACAAGGGTAAGGTGGGTGCGTCACTGAATCTGTGCATTGTCACACACATGTGTCATGCATCCATGCCATGCACAAGTCACAGACACGCAGGTGAGGCACACAGACATGGCTACCATATATGTACCTGGCATCAGCACCCATCCATGTCCAGGTACAGAGACTGGCATGCTCTCATGTCCAAAATCTGCATAGGGCTCCCCATGCCGCATTTCAACACATGCAATAACCATGTGGGTCACACATCACTGGTCGCACATGCATTACCATGATGTCCCTGCACACATACATGCATACATGGCCCATGGCACACATACAGGCAAGTATCATAGAACCAGCACACCGCAACATGCCCTGTCTCACACAGTAATGCTTGGACACATACCGCTCAACTCCAGACGGGCCTCCCTCTCAAGGACCTGGGCGTGGAGCGCTGGGCGTACGCGTTCCAGGACCCTCTTCTGGATGGAACTCATGCGGCCCCGGCCCCCCTCCACGAGGCGCCGGGCCTTCACAAGGGTCCTGGACCTCAAGTCCTCCCAGCGCTTCTTGATCTTCTGGACGTTGCGGGTTGCCACCCCCTCCGCGTTGATGGCAACCACACAGTCGGCCCAGATCCTCTCCCGTCCTTCCTTGCTGGCGCGGGACGATCCAAAGAGGGCATCATACTGCCCAAGGACATGCTCCACCAGGACACCAACTTCGGTGGCAGTGAAGCTGGTGCCCCTCTGCCCCTCTGGCCGGGGGTTGCCACTGGTGCCAGATGTGGAAGTGCCCGACATGGCAACCCCAGAGGCAGGTGTGGGTGGGCAACTGGGTCCTGGGGCTGGGCTGTGGAGCGATGTAATCCCAGTTGGGAGTCTTCAGTTCCAGCAGGGGTGGACACAGCAACTGGACCCCTGCAGATGGCTGATGTGCAGGCACCAAATGGCAGGGCAGGGTGGCAGCAGGCAGGCAGGCAGGCAGGCAGCAGCAGATAGCACGTGGGAGGCTGCTCGGGGCACTGGGGGGCAGTAACTCGGCCTTCTGGGCAGGAGCGTGGTGTTCCGTGTGTTTCGGGTGGCCAGCTTGATACGGAGTGATTTGGCACGTGAAAATCCTGCACGTCAGCGTGAAATCCGAGGAAAGGCCCTTAGCGCGTAAGCGCGTCAGCACGCATACGCGATTCTATTGGACCAGAGTCCCTCAGCGCGTAAGCGCGTCTGACGTGACCCGCGCGGGCGTTCCCCACTCAGCAGGTGATGACGGAACACACGTGGAAATACTGCACGTCAGAGTGTCATCGCGTGATTGGCCTATGTACGTGTATTTCATTGCGTGTAATTGGACAAAAGTGCGCGTACACGCGATTGGCCTATGTACGTGTATTTCATCGCGTGTAATTGGACAAAAGTGTGCGTACACGCGATTGGCCTATGTACGTGTATTTCAGGGGTGCGCGGGCACTTACACACGCAAGTACGTCAGCGCACCTGTATGCCTGCTGCGTGGGAATTTCCACACACTATTGGAGTGGGAACTAGATTCCAGGGGTGCGCGGGTCACACGCTCGCCTAGAACACGCGCAAAGCATTAATTTGCGCACTTTTCAAATAACAAGCCAGATGCCAGGATGAACATACCGTTCCTAGCAGCAGTGGCAGTGGGCTACCAAAGGAGGAGGAGGAGGAGAGTCAGGGCCAGAATATTCACACCCAGAACCAGCCTTTTCGGGATGCCTGATGACCAGGTGTATGGAAGGTACAGGTTTCCACCACACATAATACTGGACCTGGTGAGTGAGTGGGAGGATGACCTCACATCACCCACCCTGTGCTCTCAAGCACTCAGCCCCCTGGAGAAGGTCCTCAATGTACTGCACTTCTTAGCCACTGGATCATTTCAGCGGACAAGTGCCATAGTGGGTGGGGTGTCACAGGCCACCCAGTCACGCTGCCTACACCAGGTCTTGGACATCATCACTGCACGCCCATCAGTCCGCAGGCACATATACCTGCCCAGAACACCTGCTGAAAGGCATGCTGCCGCCCTGGATTTTTACGGAGTGGCACGATTCCCCAAAGTGCTAGGTGCCATCGACTGCACCCATGTGGCTCTACGTCCCCCCAGGGCATCTGAGCACATCTATAGGAACCGCAAGCACTGGCATTCCATCAACGTGCAGGTAGTATGTAATGCCAAGGGAATCATCACCTCAGTATATGCCAACTATCCCGGGTCCACCCACGACAGCTTCATTTACCGAATGTCCACCCTATGCCGGGACATAGATGCTGGGCGGCATGGCGATACATGGCTTCTCGGTGAGTATGTATGCCACTGCACATGCATGCATGTTGGATACTGAGCAAGGTCACAACCCCACCAATGATACCAATTACTACCTCCACAGGGGACAGTGCCTACCCTCTCAGCCCCCACATGATGACGCCAATTCGGAACCCCACCACGCCACCCGAGGTAAGATATAACACAGCCCACATTACAACCCGGGGCATAGTGGAGCGCACATTCGGAGTGCTAAAGTCACGCTTTCGCTCCCTTGACCGTTCTGGCGGGCAGCTGTTATACCCTCCCCCAGTAGTGTGCAGGATCATAGTGGCAGCATGTGTCCTGCACAACGTTGCAACACGCCGGGGCCTGCCCGTGGACATGGTGGTGGCCCCACATCCCCAACCACATGCACAGCCGCTGCGCATGGGAGGGGAAAGGGCACGAGGGGAGGCAGCCCGTACACAGCTAGTGGCTAATTACTTCACATAGTATTCACTCCCCTGTGGAGTGCACACTGGCCTGGCACATTCCATCTGACAATCAATGATGACTCAACCTGACACTGATCCTGAATGTCTGGAGATTCAACCGTGAAAAGCATATCAGCCTGAGATTGTTCACCTGGAAGTGTTACAATGTGTGCATCCCTACCCACACACAACACCAATGCAGTTTTGTGAAGGAACACATTCAAGCAGCCAAAATTAATACCCACTTGCTAAATGCAACAAGAGGACAGTGCCATGTCACCCAACACATCCCCAGCACCGCCACACAACACACCGTGCCATGTCATGCTATGTGCAGGTAAACAAAGTAATCCCCACAACGTGACAAGTGTTGCGATGTACAGTGTCCCCAATTGAAATTGAAACTTCCTACACCTGAAATGCTCACTGTAATGCAGGACAAACAACATACTTGAGCACGTACTACCATAAACATGACTTCAGTAATGTAATAAATCAGTTGTCTCACCACCTGGATATGCCTGCACTCCCACCACTTCCAACTGAACAGTGTTGGTGCCATGTAGAGTTGTAGGTGCACTGCTGCCAACAAGGACCCCATCTCCAGACTAGAGGGCCTTGTGTAGACATGAGAAAGGGACCTGCAAATTGGGAGGCAGACACAGATGATGAGTTACACATCAATGCAACATGCAGTGTACAACACAACAGCAATATGCACTAGGAATGTATACACAGTATTGACTAGACTACCCACACATGTAGTGGGAGTCCAATGTCACCATGTACTTCAATGTCACTTGGGCACACCCTTTGCAAGCCCATGGAAACGGGAAGCAGGAGGGGTGTGTGTGACTCAAACCCAGGCATCTGAACCTAATACATGACAAGCCTGCATGTGCCCAGCCACAATGCAGCGTATGCCCACAGGAACCATGGAAGCCAACAATTTGTCCCAAAAAAATTGGGAAAAATATAAAAATAAAAATAAAAATTAAAAAAAATTAAAAATAAAAAGAAAATCAAAAATGGCCATTAAAGGGCCCGGGGGGGTTGGGGAGGCCACCCAGGAGGTCCGAGGTCAGGGTGCACACCAGAAACCACCTGTGTGGATCCTGGGGAAAAAAAACACCTCCATGGGCTCATGGCCCACACGGCTACCCTATTGTGGGAGTATCACTGCTGTCGCTATTATCACCCTGTGCAGCTGCATCCGGAGGTGGTTGCACTATGGGAGGCAGCCCACGCAAGGCCCTACTCTGTTCCTCCATGGCTGCAAGCATGCGGGTGTGGTAGGTCTCGTTCTGGAGGATGAGGGTGCGGAGGTCCCCATGCAACAACTCACGGGATGCCCGGACCTCCGCCCTCGTTGCTTGCATCTCAGCTGAGAGCGTACGGGTGAGACGCTCCAGCTGCTGTTCTGTCCTTTGGTGTGTTGAAGCCTCTAGCTCAACAAGAGTCGTCCTGAGTTGATGTAGCTCCTGCCTCAGGGCTTCCCTGTGGCCCTGGGACTCTATGGAGATGGCCTCCTGCAGAGTCGCCAGTGCCGCCCGCCTGTCCCTGTTGGACGCCAACATGTCCTCCCTGTGTGACTGGCAGATGGAGTCGGTTGCCTGCTCTAGTCGCTCCATCAGCCTTTCAGGGGGGACAATGGAAGTGGCCACCCTATCCATGGCCTGAGCCATCATCTCGGATGATGCTGCCTGTTGGGTAGCCATACCGTAAATGGATTGCTCCCATACGGTATTGCCAGGTGGCGTACGGCCACCACGTCGGCGGGCACCACACCTGTCTGAGGGCAAGGCGGACTGCACCTTGCTGTGCCGGCACTGCCTGAGGCTGCAGGACTGCATTCCCCCTCTGATCTGCTGGCCCAGGAACAGGATCAGATGTCGCGGAGTGTGACCCTGCATCCGTAACCACCAAAGGCCTAGCTGCCAACACTGACATCCCCATTGAGGGTTCTGACCCTGGTGCAGGTGGGTGGGACAGAACAGATTCCCTCCCTGGAACACTCACCTGCGACGGCACGTAGGTCTCATCATCCGAGTCAACAGCTGAGTACAGCTCGGGGGAGGTGCAGCCAGAGACACCCCTTGAGAGCACGACCTGCAGCACTTGTTGGTTTTCACCCACCAGCACACCACGTCCCTCACTGGTGGTTGGTCGGCCCTCGGACCCCTCCTGGCTCTGCACCATCTCCACAACCCCAGCAGTATCAGGTGCGTCTTCCCCTGCAATGACATAATGACAAAGAAATGGAAACCCGCATTAGCACCATGGCACACAATGAGGGCTGTGAAACAAGAGAACCAGTACTTGATTGACACATGTCCCACATGACTAAGACCCTCCCATGCATGCACCCTCACTGCGTATGAAGGGCAGGCAAATGGCACACACTCATTACACAAAGATGGAAGATGAACACATTTCATGCATGCTGCCTGGCAGTGGCATCACACATTGCCCTGTGATTGCCAGGTGACACACACATGCCATCACACAGATGGCATGTGCCATTGCTATTGAGTGTAGATGGAGAGGAGGGCAGCACTTATTCATTCTGTCAAGTTCCCACATGCAATAGCTTTTCTAATTCTGACAGGTCTGCTTTATCACCTGGAGCTGCCAGTCCAATATGGTCCAATTGCGCAGGGACATGTGTGAACATATGATATCCAGGTAACAAAGTAACTCCACTTTACCATGGCCATGCCATACATGTGACTAGAGGACTGAGGAATGCCTAGTATAAGTGGTGGAATGCATACAATCTGTCTGATTGAACATAGGAAAATAATCAACAATGTAGTGGCAAGGTGACACTTCAAGGCCAACTTGGGTGCTGTTGGGCTAGATGTCTACTGTTGGCAGAAGGGATACTGCAATGGCGAAATGCAGCTGCGCAGGATGTGTTGCATGAAGCACATGGCTGACCCATTCGACTCAGGCGCACACACTCTCACCTGGCACACAAACAGATGCCCTCACACACACACCATGCACATGGATGACACACACATGCATGTGCACTCACCGGACAATGCCTCGTAATCAGGCAGATCTCCCACGCCTTGGATCTGTTCCTCCGTGACGTAGGTCCCAGCGACTGACTCATGTGGAGTGAGTTCCATGTCTTCTACTGGAGACCCACCTCCAGTCACTAGAGTTGCGGCATGACTTGAGGCCAGCTTCTTCTTTGCCCTGCGCTTTAGGTCATTCCAGCGCTTGTAGCAATCATTGGCTGTGCGCCTCACGATTCCAAGGGCACTTACGATGTCCGCAATGGTCTGCCAGTGTGCCTGGCGTTGTGCAGGTGTGGTCTTGGATCCTGCAACAATGACCATCTCGTTATCATGTCCGGACACATACTCGACAAGTGCATTCAGTTCCACATCCGTGAAGCTGGGCTTCCTCGACGGACCGGACTGTGTAGCCGTGTCGGGGGCATCAGCCTGTGCCGGACGAGCACTCTTCCTCTTCCGCTTGGAAGGTGGTGGTGATCCTGAGTGTCCTGCGCCGCTCTGGACACTAGGGGCAGGAGCCCTGGTGGACTCTGTATCAGGTGTGTGGGATTGCACACTCAGCATGGGAGTTGGTGCAGGCATTGGCTCAAGTGTAATGGTGTCATGGGGAATGTCAGCAGAATGGACTAGGACGGACACTGTCCTGGCTGGGTGTGTGAGAGCTGGGGTGGATGGAGCTGCAGCTGCCCCTGCAGCCTCTCCGCCCTGCCTACTTGGGGCAGCAGATGACCTTGCTGCCCCAGATCCACGTGGCATGATAGCATCAACGTGCACCAGCGCACGTGTCGTAGCCCTGCTGACCTGGAAGTCAGCCATGGAGTCAGCCAGGTCTGGTGCCACAATGGGCTGGTCCAACGAGGGCTGAGCATGGATGGTGTCAGCCACTTCAGCCTCAACGGGAGGGGGGGATGGGGGGGATGATGGGTGCCCTTGACTGGTCCTCCACACATGGGGGGACAGGCTCACCCTGCAAGTTACGACCACGTCCCCTACCGGATCCACCACGGCCACCACTTGTGGCTCTTCCACCTTTGCCACCCTTACGGAATCCTCGCCTCCCAGCCATGGCACTGATATTAATGTGCGTATGGGAGTGGCTGTAGACAATTGTCCTGGGCAATTGGGGGTCAAAGGGGTTGGGTACCAGATGGTAATTGTACCCTAGTGCTCTAGCACGGCTGATTGTAACCCCTGGGGAAAGATGACGGGTCACGCAACGCACAGGAGGCCCAAAAAAGGGAGATGACGTGCACTCAACCCCTCCTAGACCACGTGTGCAGAAAGAAAAACCTGCACTACGCTGTGGCACCCAGTAGCACAAGAATGAACGTATGCGTGTCACACGCAGCCTAGAATGACCTCTGAAGGGGTAGGCTACACACGGGGCAAGCACAGAAGTTGGATACGTGCGTGACTCACCGTCTGCCAGGTAAAAGAGCGTGAAAAATGAGCGCGTTTGGCTGGCAATACCCCCGCCAAAAGAAGATGTGTACGCTGTCTGAGAAGACAGGACAACAGTAGAAGGGGACACTGTTTGAGGGAACAGGCCCAGGTAAACCAGTACAAGAGGAAAAAAGAGAAAAAGCTGTCAGAGGTAACAGGGAGTACGAACTGGAAACGCCGTGAAGTAAATCGCGTGTGAAACGACAAGAAGTACAGAATTCACCCACTCGCTCTCCACGAAAAGCACGTACAAGGAAATGGTGTTCTACATGTACCTTATATACAGGCCCACACGTACAGCGTCACTTACGCGGCGTGTACGTTCACCAATTACACGCTTTGTCACTTCTGCGTGTAGATCCATTTTCACCAATCACACGCTTTGTCACTCCTGCGTGTAGATCCATTTTCACCAATCACACGCTTTGTCACTTCTGCGTGTAGATCCATTTTCACCAATCACACGCTTTGACACTGGGACGTGTCAAGCAACAATTTCCTGCACGTGCAGGTGACTATAGGCGCGCATATGCTGTTGACGGGTTTACGCGCTAAGGGCCTTTCCTCGATTCACACGCTGACGTGTGGGATTTCACTCTCTATCAGGCTGTCCACGCGTTCACACACGAGAGACCACGCTCCTGGCCAGGAGGCCAAATTACTGCCCCCCAGAGCCCTGAGCACGCTCCCACCTGCCATCTGCTGCTGCCTGACTGCCTGCTGGCCACGTGCCCCACAGTGCTGGTGGGTGGGGTGTTGGGAGTCATGGGTGGGGGCCTGGTGGAGGCTGCCCCTGCACTGCTGGGGGTTGGGGGTGATAGGGGACATGAGTGGGGGCCTGGTGGAGGCTGCCCCTGGTGGCGGGGGGGGGGTGGGGGTTGTGGGAGACATGGGTGGGGGCCTGGTGGAGGCTGCCCCTGCAGTGCTGGGGGGTGGGGGTGATAGGGGACATGAGTGGGGGGCTGGTGGAGGCTGCCCCTGGTGGCGGGGGGGGTGGGGGTGGTGGGAGACATGGGTGGGGGCCTGGTGGAGGCTGCCCCTGGTGGCGGGAGGGTGGGGGTGGTGGGAGACATGGGTGGGGGCCTGGTGGAGGCTGCCCCTGGTGGCGGGAGGGTGGGGGTGGTGGGAGACATGGGTGGGGGCCTGGTGGAGGCTGCCCCTGCACTGCTGGGGGGGGTGGGGGTGGTGGGAGACATGGGTGGGGGCCTGGTGGAGGCTGCCCCTGGTGGCGGGGGGGTGGGGGTGGTGGGAGACATGGGTGGGGGCCTGGTGGAGGCTGCCCCTGCACTGCTGGGGGTTGGGGGTGGTGGGAGGCATGGGTGGGGGCCTGGTGGAGGCTGCCCCTGGTGGCGGGGGGGGGGTGGGGGTGGTGGGAGACATGGGTGGGGGCCTGGTGGAGGGTGCCCCTGGTGGCGGGAGGGTGGGGGTGGTGGGAGACATGGGTGGGGGCCTGGTGGAGGGTGCCCCTGGTGGCGGGGGGGTGGGGGTGGTGGGAGGCATGGGTGGGGGCCTGGTGGAGGCTGCCCCTGGTGGCGGGGGGGTGGGGGTGGTGGGAGACATGGGTGGGGGCCTGGTGGAGGGTGCCCCTGGTGGCGGGGGGGGTGGGGGTGGTGGGAGACATGGGTGGGGGCCTGGTGGAGGCTGGCCCTGGTGGCGGGAGGGTGGGGGTGGTGGGAGACATGGGTGGGGGCCTGGTGGAGGCTGCCCCTGGTGGCGGGGGGGGTGGGGGTGGTGGGAGACATGGGTGGGGGCCTGGTGGAGGGTGCCCCTGGTGGCGGGGGGGTGGGGGTGGTGGGAGACATGGGTGGGGGCCTGGTGGAGGCTGCCCCTGCACTGCTGGGGGTTGGGGGTGGTGGGAGGCATGGGTGGGGGCCTGGTGGAGGCTGCCCCTGCACTGCTGGGGGTTGGGGGTGGTGGGAGGCATGGGTGGGGGCCTGGTGGAGGCTGCCCCTGCACTGCTGGGGGTTGGGGGTGGTGGGAGGCATGGGTGGGGGCCTGGTGGAGGCTGCCCCTGCACTGCTGGGGGTTGGGGGTGGTGGGAGGCATGGGTGGGGGCCTGGTGGAGGCTGCCCCTGGTGGCGGGGGGGTGGGGGTGGTGGGAGACATGGGTGGGGGCCTGGTGGAGGCTGCCCCTGCACTGCTGGGGGGTGGGGGTGCAGGGGGACATGAGCAGGTGTGCAGGGTAGTCCCCTGTTTTGTAGGCTGCCTGCAGGGGCCGTGGAGGGTGTACAGGGAACACCTGTGAGGACCCACCCAGCCTAATCGCGTGTGACTTCCCACGCACCCCTGTAATACACGTACCCAGCCAAATCGCGTGTGATGATTCCCATGCACCCCTGTAATACACGTACCCAGCCAAATCGCGTGTGATAATTCCTGCGCACCCCTGTAATACACGTACCTGGCCAAATCGCATCCCTGTAATACACGTACACAGCCAAATCGCGTGTTAAACTTCCCGCGTACCCCTGTAATACACGTACCCTGGCTAATCGCATGTAAAACTTCCCGCATACCCCTGTAATACACGTACCCTGGCCAATCGCGTGTTAAACTTCCCGCGTACCCCTGTAATACACGTACCCTGGCTAATCGCGTGTATAACTTCCCGCCTACCCCTGTAATACACGTACCCTGGCCAATCGCGTGTTACACTTCCCGCGTACCCCTGTAATACACGTACCCTGGCTAATCGCGTGTATAACTTCACGCGTACCCCTGATATGCACGTTACCCGCTTTGCGTTCCTTGTTTGGCAGCCCTGTAAACTGGTCCAGGGTTAGCGCAGCCCTTTGCGATGATTTTGCGATTTTGATGGCTTTTCCTTGCGCGAGGGCGTTCTTGGGGGCGTTACTGGCGCTGCTGCAGGGTCGCTGCGATACTCTGCGCCACGGCTGGTTTGGGAGCCTAAAATCCATGAATACGCTGTGCGCGGAAATCGGTTTTAGCGCACGTGCCTGGCGCAGACAATCGCACGCGGACATTCTGCGCCAGCCGCTTGCGACACTTTTCTGCGAAATTCTATGAATTACCCTGTAAATCTGCCCCTTTAATAAGGTGCCACCATTCCAACTGTTGGATGATTGATGCCTTTCTTATTCAAAAATAGTCGATTCAAGCTGCTTGTGTGTAGAAAAGTAAAGCCAAAACCAATTTTTAAAACTTCAATGGAAATGCATTGCTCCGCAGAAAGTAAAGTAGTAAATTACGGGACAAGCGTAATAAATCTCCAGATCAAACAGAGAAATGCAGAGAAATGCACCCAAACTCCCGCCTGATTGGGAATCGGTACAGTTGGTGCTTGACGTGACCTATTAAACAATAACGAGTTTCAAAAATATATATATATTTTATTTTCTAAAACTCGCCACAGATTGACATTGAGACTCTGCCCCAGGTACACTGTCACGCAAAAAGCTCTGGGTGGTTACTCCAGCACTCCACAGTCCACAACAGACCACTCTTTCGCCACACTCGCCGTGCTGCGTCCTCAAATTCTCTTCAATAACACTTCTGATGTTACAGAGTGTTCCTTCCAGCGCACAGGGAACCAACAGGTCCTCGAAAGCGAACTCTGCTGGCAAAACTGCAGCGCTGCTGAACCTCTCTCCATCACACCTGAACACAGGTAGTTTTGGGGTGACCCCCACCAGTAACTCCCCTCCAGAAACCTCCTTCAGCCTTCACCCTGGACAATGTAAGGAAATGGAAATGGAACAAAAGCTCCCCCTTCACCCTTCTCCCTTCACCAGTAATGCGCAGCGAACGCTGCCTTCTTTGCTGCAGCGCCACTGGGTTTGGCGGGGGAGTTTTCGGTAGCTTCAGCGTGCTTTCAATTAGGCTCTCCCCTCGCAGCAACTGCCGAACGAAACAGCAGAATGAAAACTGCAACTGATTTGCAGAGAGGACTGTCCGAGGGCCTTCCGCCTTCTGCTTTCCAGTCTCACAACATCTCTCTGTGCCAAGCTGCACTGAATACTGGAGCTCGCCTTCAGCTGCTTCCGACAGTCAACCTGCCACTGCTTCTACCCAAGATGCTTCACTGATATTTTCAAATCAAAGACCAGAAGAACAGTACCAAAGGAAGGAGCTCTGATAATATTACTGCTGATCTCAAGAGGAATTTTAAGTGGAAAGAACATATTTTAATAAACCTTTTGGCAAAGCTAATTAATTACTTGTTTACTCCCTAAAAGATCATTTAATTTCAAATAGAGAGTAAAAGCTGATCAGATTCCTGCTTGTAAAACTTAGATAGGAAATGAAATGACTGGGCACATAATGCAGCCTATAGTTGTTTCCCCCACTCTTCCTTGCCCCATCTAGATGTTATTCAGTAAGCGTCTCACTGAGTTATTTTTGTATCCAGTGATAAAGTCGCTGAGGAACCCCTTTGAAGAAAATCACATAAATATGCCTTTTAAGTTAATCACAGCAATGCTCAGAGATACAACAGATGGCGTGCCTTCTGTAACTATGGGCCCCTCCGCTGCAATACACTGCTATCAGTTGGAGGCACATAAACAAGAAAACACGATTATATTAAAAAGCCCTCAGCAGCTGAACATAAAAAGAAACACAAGCTGCAGTTTCCTAGTCTGTTATGAGTTTACTAGCCTTTAATGCAAATAAATAGCACATTTCCTTCACAGTACTGCACTGCCCAAACATCTTACTGTTTTTTTCAAAGTTGCTGTTTTTTTTCTTCAAAAGTCCCCCCTACCCCTAACCAGGACTATTATCCTGTGCCGCTCACCCCTGTATCCTGTGCTGGCCTCCAATACTAGTTGACAGAGCTCTGTAAAAAGTGAGGGAATGTAGTAGTAAAACACATGATGCATACCCACAATACTTTGCCAGTAACAAATATATAAAGCCTCCTCATATTATGGCCAGCTTAAGACCATGTCATGAACATGCATACACATAATTACTGCAAACCAGATAGTTTTAAAACATCCCCTAATATTGTTGGGTATTATTATGCAAGTCCACAGTGAAACCATTTTTGTATAACACAAAATCACCTTAACATTTGTCTATCCACAATAGAACTCTGAAATTTAGGAAAGCATGCAGGTTGTGTGGAAAGCAACACAGCTGTTTGAATTTTCATTTCCCTAATACTATGTATGAGTAGTGCCAGGCATATTACATACCCATATTCCCATGTAGAGCAAGCAGATGATATTGCAATGTTGCTCTCCATTTCTATTGTATCATTATCAATGCTAAAGTAGAAAAGGCTGGGCATGATATTTGTCTACTCAAAATCTTTAGAGGGCAAATTTAATATCTGATTTTTATAATACAGTAACTTGTAAGGGTATCGCCTCAAAGCACCTATGTGACATATGTAGAAGGAATAGGCATCTGGTATGAGGTTACACAACCAAGTAGCCTGCTTACTTACAGTTAGTATCTGATATGAGCTTACAGTTGGGTTACTTAGCTTGCAAGGGCATCATTGGCTGTGGAAATGCTGGTGCTTGAACCTTATTCATATTACAACCAATATAAAACTACTGTTGCTTGTGCCTTTTTAGTTCTTGAGAAGGTGGGAATTGTCTGTGTGCACCGGTAAAACTCTTCTGAGTGGCACCCAGAGAGAAGATGGGCATTTGTACACTGTTTAGAGGGAACAGTGGCTAGGAGATATTGAAGCTACTGGCTCTGGGGATAATATATAGATGGCTTTGGGGATTGGGTTTGATTCTCTTCACATTTCAGATCAGTCGGCTGTGGACCATACTGAACCTTTTGACATCTTTCTCCCTAATGAGCAGCTCAACATTGTCACGTAAGTGCAAATCGTGGATGCGCTACAGGATGGGGCTTGAAAGTATGCTTATTGGCCTTCAGTGAATGTACATGCATATCCCAATTTGGGGTGCTCCTCTGAAGTTCAAATGGTTACTAGCATTACCAATTCAGGGTTAAACCTTTGGTTTCCTTCCTGCACCCAGGGTTTTCATCATGGTGATAACAGTGGTGGCGTAATTTCTGAGGCAGCAGGGGATTCACATTCACCCCTGCATACACAATTGGCTCATTTGAGTTTCTAATCAAGAGAGAGTATGTCAGTCTTGCCACTTCATAGTGAAGTTGGTTCATGCTCTGGTCCCCTAGGGCAAATCCTTTCGCACCCCTTCTTAGAAGATTCATTATGTTGACTCGCTATAGAACTCTTAGATGGGCACATTTATCCTCCTGGCTGAGGGAGTTAGGACATATATTCACTTTGTTTCATGATGTGCTCATCCACAAATGTACAGTCTCTGCTAATCTAGATGATTCTGGGTATTATAGCCTACTGGGTGCTGTTTGTTACACACAAACTCCACATGAGCAAGAAACATCTGCCCCTATCAAGTCCCTAGCCTCAAGAATATCAGGCTCAATTGTCCCAAAATGGCAAGGTCGTTCCTCCACTAGGGTAGGGAGGAGCTCAACTTGATAGAGTTCCATTCTTAACACTGGAAGCATCAGTGACAAGGTCCACTCTTACCTTCTGCAGAGGGCCACTGGTTTTTGGTTTTGAAGGATAGCACAAGTTTGTTCCATGTTTTGTTTGAAGAAACGGGCACATGAGATCTCCTCCTTTTGCAGGTTGGCGTTGGAATCGTGGAAATGGTTGATTCATGTGAAGGTTTCACTGGTAGGGGCTCACCTGGTGGGACAACTTAATGTTCCGGCCAATGTCCTGAGCTGTCTTCTCAGGGTTTGGCAACAAAAGTGCAAACTAGACCATGCCACTGGTCAACCTTTTTACAACTCTTCAGTGCAACCCATCTTGCCTCTTAGATGATCATGGGGTTCAATTGCTTCTATGGGTTGGCAAACCCCATTTTGTGTTTCCCTGGCATTCTCGTGGCTATGGTTTCTCTTTTGGCCAAGGTAGCTTCCCACTGACTGAACAAGACATCATTATTTGAGCTTCTGGAGTTGCATTGCCAACCACTGATTATGATGCCAGATGGTGGATCATCTATATCAGTAGGAGAGGGATCTCATTGTTAATCCATCTCCTTAGTATTTCTTTGGCAGCTTGTTCCCAGAGGGTCTGATTTTCAGACATACTTTCCTCATTACAAGTTTGGTGGTATCTCAGCTGTAAATCTGCTGAGATACCACAGAATGGATTTACTGTTACGGCCACTTGATCCGGTGGAATTACCGCCTGATTACAAATGGCAGTGTTAGTCCCCATTCATGGAGTCCATTGGACTCCATGGGGATTTCAGCAGAATTACTGCTGGCGGTAATTCCACCAAAATTGCAGTTGTTTGGCAGTAAAGCAGAGGAATTACCCCCAGCATTTTTCTAGAGGTTTTTACTCCACCCTACCTCCAAACCCATAGTTCTGCAGTGCGGTAATGCAGCAGTAATGCAGTGGTAACTCTTTTACCACTGCATTATCACTGTTTTTGTCCACACCACCAAACTCATAATGAGAACCCTGTACCTTTCTCAGGAAGATCAGGGTATCTTAAATGTATAAGGAAGCAGTCCACTAGACCGCAGTATGCCAGCAAAAGGATAAGATGTTTCCATTGGTGCATGGACAATTAATCCTCTTAAGGCTTTGTTGGACAGTGGTCTGCCGTTTGTCTCTGTCTGGCTATCTCAGGTATTACACTGAGAAGCTCTCCTAATAGAGGCTCTACTGCTTTTTCTGTATCTAATAGAGTTACCAAAGAGCACTCCAAAGGGTTTTGCATCTCTTTGCAATGACTTTACAAGCCCGATACCAGTTTAGCTTTGAATGTAATACTGACAGAGTTTGCAAACATTTTTGAGCTAATGGGATTAATGGATAACAGTCTAGTTACATATTTAAGCAGGATTTCTGGTGACCATCATGTCCCACTGTCAGGACGCAAGGAAGGTATCCAGGAAGGAAGCCGGGAGCTCTCTTGTGTGGAGCGACAACATACCACCCAACGTCTCTCTGTAACACCATGGGTCGGGCAGGAGAGGAGAGAAGGACTGCATGAACCCTGTGGAGATGAGATCGGAGGGGAGGTGGAAACTTCAGAGGTCCTCCCAAGTGAGAGCAGGAAATTGGTTGTTTCCTGTGGTCTGCTGAAAAGGTAAAGTTCCCCAAAATAATCCAGAAGTAAGTCAAAAGTAATCAAAGATCCAGCATGCACAAATTTCAAGAAAAACAGCTTTTTATTTGGAAATATGGCCAGGAGAATCAGACAGCTCTGTGGAACTGGACTGAGTACCACCTCAACACGCCCACCCCGGGTTGCTCCAATATATAAAGCAAGAAACTGCAAAATTAACATGTTATACAAATGCAACATTAATTCTAATTCTAACATTTCCATTGGCTATTCGTCATTGAGCCTCCAAAAAACACTATACATTAAACAATATCATTCGAAGTGTCTTTTACCATGACCATCAAAATACCACTCCTCGAACATGACATAATTTCATAGTTCACACAAAATACATCAATTTTAATTGGCTGGCACTCTTTATGGTTCATTTCATTAAAAAAATCTCTGGATAGTAACACTAGAGACGGTTCAGGTTGTAGCATTACACTGAGACAAACCATTCATATAGTGAGTGCAAATGAGTGAGGTCAAACCTTTGTTGCAACCGATGGAATACCACAATCCCTTCCCTGGTCTATTCTAATTTGGCAGATCTCTTTCTCATTACAAGTGACAAATATACTTAATAAGTTCAATCTAAACTGCATAACCTTATCTCAATAATATAGGTGTGGTGAAAAGAATAAAACTAATACTTGATACACGTGTGTTTTTAATATGCTACAGATAGCCTAAAACTCACCTATAATTGTGGCAAAACTACATCTACCGTGAATACAATGTCGCACCACAAAAAGCATGTGTCAGCCACTACCAGGGATCTGATACCTTGATAAAGATACCTTGATAAAGAGTTTCCTTAGCTAGTACTTCCACACACGTTGAGGATGTTGGACTTGCATATTTACACCACAGAGGGAGCTACCACTGCATTCCTGCACCGGACACTGAGAACTGGGTTAGAGTGGATGCCTGCCATTATGGGCACAACCAGAAGGCTGCGGGGTGGGAGGAGACACCCAGATAAAAGGAAGGCTTCCACCCAACCTTGTTTGTGTTTTCTTCCTAGCACGTGGCTGAAGACGTGGAGGAGCCAGAAAACCAAACCTGGCCCTATTGAGCAGCAGAAAATGTAATGGGAGGGGCACTAACTAGTATAATGTTTCTAATGTGTTCCGTCTTCTACATCACTGTTTCGTATCTTGTTTCAAATAATGTTTAAGTAACACTTCTGGTGCATGTGGGTATAGCCCCTAGGCCTATGGAGCCTCAAAGCAAATAATATTCAAGAGAGCCTGTTGTGACCAATAGGTAACCCACTTGCACTATTGGTGGAAATAGTCCCTTAAAAATGTACTAGAGTTGTGATGTTATCAATTTATACTTTCAAAAATACAAATGTTCATCAAATCTACAAAAAACAATATTTATTTTATTACATTAATACCAACACATCCAGTTCCTGGGCGTTAAACTAATATCACACCAAACACATAGGGGTCGATTCATGGAACAAAAGTGCGCCGAAAATCCCAGTGCAAGGAGGCGCAAGCGTGAGAAATCAAGCACACGCGCACGTGTGCGATACAAGGAAGGCGTTGCGCTAGTTTCCCGCTGGTCGTGCGCCAAATCCATGCATGTCGCACACGGGCACACACATCATCAAACGGCGTGCGCTACGGGCACAGCAAAAGCGCACATAGCGCGGCGCACACAACAAAAGTGGGCGGCACAGTGGGCATAACATGTGGAATGGGGAACAATGCGTGAAAAAGAAGGCGTAACTGGGGAAGTACTGCAGGGAACTACACGGAACGCCCACAAGCACGCAAACAACCCGTATTCATGGATTCGAATAGGGGAAACCCGCGCACGGCAAAAGATGCGCACAGGCGTCAACGCGTCCGCCACACGAAGGCAGGCGGAAGCGTCCCCGTGCACAGTATAAAAGTGCGTGCAAACAACGAACACGTATATACAGCTTCGATGAATGCCCCATTTGTCGCAGCACTGATCGTGGGACACCGCAGGAGGAGGAGAATAGCCAGGGCACGCATTTTCTCACCACGGACAAGCCTTTTTGGGATGCCTGATGACCAGGTCTACGGCAAGTATAGGTTTCCACCCCACATCATCCTAGATCTGGTCAGGGAGTGGGAAGATGACCTTACATCCCCCACCCTTTGCTCCCAAGCATTGAGCCCCTTGGAGAAGGTGCTCAATGTACTGCATTTTTTGGCCACTGGGTCATTTCAGCGGACCACTGCCATAGTGGGGGGGGGGGGGTCTCACAGGCCACGCAGTCACGCTGCCTACACCAGGTCTTGGCAATCATGACAGCGCGCCCCTCCGTCCGCAGGCACATATACATGCCCAGAACACCCGCAGAAAGGCAGGCCGTGGTCCTGGATTTTTACAGGGTGGCACACTTCCCCAAAGTGCTCGGTGCCATAGATTGCACCCATGTGGCCCTACGTCCACCTAGGGCCACTGAGCACATCTACCGAAACCGCAAGCTCTGGCATTCCATCAACGTACAGGTGGTATGCGATGCAAAAGGAATCATCACCTCTGTCTATGCAAACTACCCTGGCTCCACCCATGACAGTTTCATATACAGAATACAGAATGTCCGCCCTGAGCCGGGCCCTGGAAGCTGGGCAGCATGGTGACACATGGCTCCTAGGTGAGTACAAATGCCTGTGCACATGCATGCAAGTCACACACAGACAAATACCCAAACCCTAATAATCTCAACTATTATCACCTCCCCAGGGGACAGTGCCTACCCTCTAAGCAACCACATGATGACGCCAATCCAGAACCCCACCACACCACCCCAGGTAAAATACAACGCGGCCCATATTGCAACCAGGGCCATAGTGGAGTGCACATTCGGAGTGCTCAATTCACGCTTCCGCTCCCTTGACCGCTCTGGCGGGCAGCTACTCTATGCACCCCCAGTAGTGTGCAGGATCATTGTGGCAGCATGTGTCCTGCACAATGTTGCAACACGGCAGGGCGTACCGGTGGAAATGGTGGTGCCACCACATCTCCAACCACAGGCACAGGCGCTGCCCATGGGAGGGGATAAGGCACGTGGCGAGGAAGCCCGGACCCAGCTTGTGGCCACATTTTTCACCTAAACTCCCACCCCTGCGGAGTGCACACGGGCCTGGCACATACCAGTTGACAATCGATGATGACAAAGAGACAGTCAACTGTCACAACCTTACCACCCTGAGATTGTTGCCATGGAAGTGCCACATTGTATGCATCCCTAACTACTTAAACACAAGTTATCCTGTGTGACCAAAAGGCACACATATGATATATGATATGATATGGCATTTGTAACACGCCTATACACAAGTGTTGCAAGGCGCAACGAGGCAGGGAGGGGGGAACAAGGGAAGACAGACAACGATCCTACTAGGCCAGGTGTTATTTAGATCGCACAAGTGCAGGGGTAGGTGGAAGGGAAAAGTGCAAGGGGAAGGGGAGGGGGGGAGTGCAGTACAGGGTAAGTAGAATAAAAAATAAATAAATAGGCCAGCTGGTGGCAAGTGCAAAGGTAAGTGCAGACAAGTGCTGGGAAGGGGGGGCTGTAGGGATACAGAGACAGTCCCGCAGTGCAGGGGTTGCCAGGGAGGCAGTGCAAGTGGAGAGTGGCTGGGCCAGGGACCGAGGTCGGTGAGAGTGGCCCAGTTGCAGATTCAGTGCAGTTTCAGTGAAGAAATTAGCAAGGGAGAGGGAGAGAGAAAGCAGAAGCAAAGAGGAAGGTGTTGAGGTGCTTCCTGAAGTGGAGATGGTTCTCCTCAAGTTACAGGGAGGCAGGAAGGCCGTTCCAGAGGGAGGTCCCTGCCGCGGAGAGAGATCTACCCCCAGCTCGTTGCTTCGAGAAGCGGCTGACCCTGACATGCAAGTTGTGAATCACACACACCTGCAAAACAGGCCATGACCATCACTGTTATGTCACTAAAACCCTCCCAAACCACAACATGACATGGCAAGCAATAGCCATACACCAACACAGTATCAATGAGGTACACATTGCCATGTGAAAAATGTAAATTGGCATCAGACAATGATGCCTGACATGGAATCAGATGAAATGACTGACCAACAACCTCCCACCCAAAATAAGTCATTCCCAAATGCATCACAAAAGTAGTAGCCGCAACATAACAAAGAATGCCTGTCTACATGCACATTGTGCATTGCAAAATCAACACTGCAGCTTCTGTGTGCTGTGTCCAACTCCTGCAACACACTGCTCAGCGCATAGCACAGTGAACAGCCATTGTGTGTGATGCACACCCTGAGCATCACATCTAAGCGACAAACCACATCAAAAAGCAAAATAGGCATGTACAGGATCCATAATTGGTCACAGAACATGTGCTGCAGGGACACAGTGGGCAGCAGAAGGCAAACAGAGTGTACATGTGGATATCGAAGGGTGGTTGTACATGTAGTGCATCATAGTGCGAGTGTGCGGGTCAGCAAGGACATGCACTCAACATATGCATGTGCAATCAATTGACCATCAGTGTCCTCTACACATCACATGTGAACATTCACCATGTGTACACCCCAGCATGTCAAACCACAACTATCCCCTCACACCTGAAAGGTAAATACAACACATGAACATGCATTGATCAGCAGAACACATCATGTACATAGGATACCACAATTCGAATGTCAGGGTTCCCATCACACTGCAGGGCAAGGTGCCTATCAACAACAAAACACCCCCCATCCGTAACAAATGACCATGACCCACTGAACAACTGCACCTGGGTCATGGAGCCTTCAACCCTCAATTTCACCTGGCCACAGGATCACCATTCCCCTTCGTCACTATCTCCCACCTTGTGTGTCAAAAGTTGCCTGCACCCTCAGAGTCCACCTTCATTTGCAAAGACACAAAATCCAAGGCAGAAAAAACGAACCAGAACAGCCTCCAGTAGATGACTTGAAGTAGCAGTACCTCACAAAGTCCAAGTACTACCACAATGATGTAACAACCAAGGTAGCACAGTAAAACAATGTCACAACAGGATGTGAACCGTGTGTGGTACATAACATAGAATGATGCACCACGAACGGATGTGTACTGTCACAGCTCCCGTGTACAGGCGCAGGAGTGGCACGAAACAACTAACCCCACCGTGGCCTGGGTGCCTGCAAGGTCAAACTCAAACAGGCCTCTGACACCCTGGTGGGGAAGGAGGGTCAGGAATATGCAGTTGGGACAGCCGTTGGCATACTGGATAACTGGAATGAGGGGCAGGAGAGGGGAGTATGAATGACACATGAAAGTAGGGAATGCTCTAAAATGGAGTACTTGCATTAACACATACACAATCATAACAAACTTGTACATCATTGTCATGGCCTTCTGGAGTCCAGGCTTAGGAGTGGCACGAACCAACCACCCCCTCTAGGGTTTTGGCACCTGCAAGCTTGGGGCTCACACAGGCATCCGCAACCCCAGCGGGGAAAGAGGGTTAGGGAACGTTGGTTGGATAGGTACGGGAAGCAGGAACACCGGGTAGAGGGTACAGGGTTTAGAATTGGATAGGACTCAGGGTGATTATGGAAAAAAAACATACCAAATTGAATTACACATTCATCCATGCAACAGTGCACCCCCCAGCAAGCCTATGTAGAGCAGTTTGAAAGAAAAACAACAAGACACTCAGCTCTGGTTTTGAGTGCTGGCCTCCTGCCTGCGCACTCTCAGGTCCGGATGCAGGAGCACTTCAATGCTGCAAAGAGAGCCACAGTTAATAATCTGTGCGTGCCCATAACACACAAACACACCACAAAATATGCCCCATAGCAACAAACCACTCTACAAACAGACAATCTGGTGTGGATGCTTCGTACCCATACGTAACATTCCCCCTGTGATGGTTCATACACAGTCAATGCAGTAAGTCAGGTGCCGGTGGGTGCGTGGCAAATGGAACACCAATGTGTCACGATTCACACAACATGCAATGTTCCCTGGGTAAGCAGACAGACGCATATAGCAAGGTATGACTTCAGAAAAAGTCATGTCCCACCCGAGTCTGTCCCTTGCTTTATGTCCCTGTGAGCTGCTCCTTTCCATGTCTCGGAAGGCAGCATGGGTGATACAAGTGCCTCAATGGCCCATGGTGGACCGGAGGGTATGTGCCACTGCCCCTGCATGTGCCCCAGACAACCTTACAATCAACTAGCCATCAGTCCACCAACACATCTGAGCTGTATTGTGTGCTTCAACACCAATATTCGTCCAAGCTCACCCTCAGTGCTGCTACTAAGCCTGCATGTGCAACTGGCCTGGTGGAAGCTTTGCTGTGTTGTGCCCCCCCCTGTGCTGCTCACCTTGCCTGGAGTTCCTTGAAACACGTCAGCAGTTCTAGGATGTATGCCTGCAATCCCTGTGCCTCTGCTTGCGCACACATGTGCATGTGGGCACCAACAAACGTGTCCAGAATCCAGACGTCCAATTGGCCATGTCTGCTGGCAAAGGTGGTCTGGAGGCTCATCCCCCTGCAGAAAGGGCATGAAACACATGATTAATGCTTTAGAGTCATCTGTGTGTGTCTCTTCAGGCATCTCATTACTGGACCATGTCAGAGACGTACATCAGAAATCACACCATCAGTCCGTCTTTCACATCCAAAGTGTGGAACACACTATCTACGGCATGAATTGCAACAAGCACGTGTACAGTAAAGATAAGAAACATACTACACAATGCATAGCAATGAATGTACACATTAATCATGAAACAACCCATCTAGCAAAAGCAGAACAGTGGTTAATAACACTGCAATCATCCCCACTAGGGGTGTTAACACTAGTTACACAGCACTAGACATGCCACAGATATGACAGTCTAAAGCCCTTGTGTAATAGGCTGTTACACCGAACCATCCTTGCGAGGCCATGGATAAGGGAGGCAGGAGTGGCATATGTGAGTCAAAGACCCCAAGCAGCAAACACATACACAAGACAAGCCTGAAGGGCCCAGCCGGAACAGACAGTGGATGCTTTCAAAAGCCACAAAGCACCACACCGTCACATGAAAGCACAATAGACAAGCAATTTTAAACTATATTAACTAATTACATTAACTATGAAAAACCTACATTACCTAATTAAATTAACTATCAAACAGAAACTTAACTAACTAAACTAAAAGAAAAATCAAAAATGGCCACATACGACCTGGGGGGAGGGGAGGCACCCAGGTGGGGGGAGGTACAGGGTGCTGCTCAACACCCACATGCGATGATGCTGAGCCAAAAAAAACCCCTCCATGGGCTCAACGCCTGCACAGCCCGACCTATGTGGGAGATAGATGGTCGTCCAAGTCTGGCTCATCCTGGAAAGGAGGACGTGGCACAGTAGCCTGGCCACGCCTAGCCGCAGCAAGTCTGCCGGACGGGTGAGTCTGGTTCTTTGTGGCGATGTGACGTAGGTCTGCATGCAGAACCTCACGTGATACACGTGCTTCCTCTTGCAAGGTAGCACATGTAACACGGAGTTCCTCCTGCAAGGCCTGGCTGGACAACCGCTCCACCTCCCGGCAAGCCTGTAGCTCAGCCGAGATGGTACGCTTAAGCTGTGCAAACCTCTCCTCTGCCCGCTGCCTCTGGGACATCAGAAGGACACCCAGAGTGGATTTGAGGGAAGTATACTCCTCCCTCAGGGCATCCATGCGCGCCTCTGCGTGAGCAGCAATTGCTTGACGCAGAGACGACATTTCAGCCGGGCGTGCCCTGTCTGAGGCAGCCATGCCCAGCCTGAGCGTGCGGGCCGTGGACTGTGCCGCCTGCTGCTGGAGAAGCACCTGCCTAGCAGGGGGGAGCACAGATTGGGCCACACGCTCCATGCTCTCAGCGATGTTCTCCATTGCTGCCCCCTAACGTTCTGAACTGGCAGTCATGTCTTGCTCCCACTCAATATACTGCGGTTGCGCGCGGCGACCGCGTTGCTGGGCTTGACCCCTGCAGGACCCAAGGACCGGGTGTCCTCGCTGTGTTGGCACCGCCCACGGCTGCACGACTACATGCCCCCGTCGATGTGATGTCCCAGGCACATCAGTGACTGGTGTGGAGGGTGACCCTGCATCCCGATCCAACACGGGCGGAGGAACCAAGACTGTCTGACCGCTCAGTGCAGGTGTCGCAGAAAGAGGAGTGTCCACATCAGAATCACTCACCCCTGACACATGGACTTGATGCTCATCCAACTCGACATGGACGTCAGAGTCGTCATCAGAGCTGGACTCATAGGCAGCCAGAGACAAGATGGACTGTAGCACTTGGGGGGTTTCGTGGCCTACCACCCCACGACCCCAACTTGTGCTGGGTTGATGTAGTGCTAACAACCCTGTGTCTGGCATGACAACACCATCCTCCGCCTCCATTGCGTCATCACCTGAAAAATATAGAGAAAAAAGGTCACTACACATGTCAGAAGCACACAACACACACACACCGACAACAAACACATCAGGCAGACATGTGACACACAAAATAGAACCTGGCATGCATGCTGGGTCAACTTTGAATTGCTTCTGTGATCAGACCTGTTGAAAGGTGGCAGTTTGCATAGAAGTGGGTCTATGCAGTGCAGCAAATGTGTATGGCACTCACTATCTACATGTACAAGGACTCCATGGTGTGTGTCAGGAAATGTGAAGGCAGTGCAAGGTCAAATTCAGGCATCACGTGTACTGTGCATTCAATGGGTAGCATATCTACAAGCAAAGCACCCCTCCACCCAAGTACAAAAGCAGGGATGCCTAGCATGGTATCAAAAGGATGACCATAGACCTGTGTTTTGACAGGCAGTGTTGACTGGCATCAACAGCTTAATGTGATTCAAGTGACAACACTGCAAATGATGATGGGACAGTAAGCATGACACATGATGAAAACTCTGGAGGCCGCCCACGTGTGAAGAAGACACTACAACAGTCGGACAGAGTCATGGGCCATTAAACAGGCTGAGGCCTGTGACCCACACAGATTGTCAGACCCTAAACATGTGTGCAACGCAGTACTGAGCCACAGTTGAGATGGGAAGGCTGATGAGATGCCATGCAATGTATGTCACCCAAGACTTGTATTACAGTGATCATCCAGTCAAGGAAACATAGGTGCATGCGTGCAATGCACATGGAGCATGAATGGGCACTCATGTCCCTGCGGGGCATCTGACCTATGCACAGTACAAGTGAGATACCCTGCATCAAGTACTAAGGCTGTACCAAACAGCATAGGTCTGGCAGATTGTACGCTGGAAGTTAGCATGTACACAGGACACATGAACAGGAAAGTACACTATGGCAAGATTGAAGGAGACCAGTGCAAAGGTGGAACTGGGGTGCAGAGTGGTGGAGGAGGGGCAAGGGAGCATGCCTACATGGAGTACCCGCATGCAGGTAGAGGACACATGCACGTCAGTGATGCTATGACATTGTGCCTGGGCTGAGAGGAAGGTCACCCCACGCCGCATGCAGAAGGGCCAGTGAGCTGGAACATGGACCGGAGGGGTATACTGGTAACCAGCATGTGAGTAGGGTGCAATAGTGGTGATGCGGACAGTCCCCGTCTGCTCCACATGTTCACCATCCAACAGAGCAGACATGCATCATGGAAGCATTGCATTACTTGCACATCAGAACCATGTACACGTCACATGTAGTGGCATTCATGCACAAAACATCCCACAAGTAAAACGCACACGTCCTCAACAAACACGCATCAACACTCACTGGACTGGGCATCAAAGTCCAGCATCTCTCCCACTCCTTCGACCGATTCAGGTGGTATGAACTCCGCAACGAGTGACTCATGCGGAGTGAGCTCTTCCTCCTCTTGTGCAGGCCCACCGCCAGTCACCAGAGTCAAGTTGTAATTTGAGGCACGCTTAGCCTTAGCGCTGCGTTTGAGGTCATTCCAACGCTTTTTGCACTCTTGCGCACCTCATGGCCGAATGAACTGACATGTTCCGCAAGATGCTTCCAGTGGGTGTCACGGTGGGCAGCCGTAGTCGGACTATTGGCACCCACTACCATGTCACGGCTGTGGCCCCGCATGTAGTCGACGAGGAAGTCCAGTTCCTGCTTGCAGAAAGGCTTCTTCCTCGACGTACAGGAGGTTGTGGCTGTGTGTGGGGTCCCAGCCTGTGCTGCAGGTGCAACCTTCCTCCTCTTGGACTGTGGCGCAGACCCTGGCTGGTGGGTTCGGTGGATTGAGCCAAGGGAGTGGCAGGTGGAGGGACGACCAAAGGCCTGACTTGTGTCAGTGGCAGCTGGGTGTCCTCTAATGGACCCTGCGCAGCAACATCCGCTGTGGCAGGGTCATTGACCGCAACGGTCCTGGTTGGCAAACTCACAACCGGGGTGTTGTTGAGTGCATCTGCCCCTGCACTTGCCAACACCTAGCTGTTCGGGGCAGCAGATGACATAACTGCCCCAGGGACACATCTCTTGGTCAGAGCAGCCCAGCATGCCCCTACGGTTTCCCTCCTGGCCTGTTGTAAATCTTCCAAGGGCTCCTCAAGTGCCAACGCAGTCTGTGCTGGCAGACCCTGAGCCTGGGTGGCGGTGTCCACAGCTGCACCTGCAGCTACCACTACCCTTGGGCCCGTGGCAGTCGATGGACTGCCGGGTCACACGGGTGCCAGTGCCAGATGCAGAAGCTGCATCTCCCGGAACCACAGGGGGTGGTGGCATGACTGCACCGACACATGGCACAACATTGTGCTCAAGTGGTGCACCCCTGCCTCTTCCCCCTCTGTGGCCGCCCTGGACACCCTGGAGTCCCCCTACTCCCTGGTCACCACGGCCACATCCCCGACCACGCCCGCCACGAGGAGTACGCCCAGCTGAGGCGCCCCTCACCTTTGCTGGCCTCCCAACCATGGCACAGATGGAGTAGTGCCGGCACAGATGGAGTAGTGCCAATGGGAGGTGTACAGCACAATTGACCTGGGCAATTGGGGTGAAGGGGCTGGGAAGTAAGATGTTAACAACCCCCCTGCACCTGCAAGGCTGTATGTGACCCCGGTGATGTAGTGACGGGTCACGCAACGCTCAGGCACCCCAAAACTGCAGTAAAACTGTGCACGCAACCCTGCAGCCTACGTGCGTGGAATCAGCCTCCCGCAGTACGCGGTGGCACCCAGTAACACAAATAACACGTACGCGTGGGACACGCAGGCTACTATGACCTCGAAAATGGGTGCGATACACAGGGGCACCCACAGTGGGAAAAATAGCGTGTGCGACTCACCGTCTGACTAGCGCGATGCAGAAAAACATGCGTAGCCAATACCCCCACCAAAAGAAGTGATACGTCCTTGATAGATGTGAAGTTGTGATGGCGTGCGAAACAACAGGAAGCAGCAACACATGTCGGTCTCCACGAAAGGCACGTACAGTGAACTGCTGCCCCCGCTCACCTTTAACCCGTGCTGAGGGAAATGCCCACGCGCGTCATGTCACTTACGCGCATGGGCCCTTTCCTCAGATTACACGCATTCACACGCGGACGTGCAGTTTTTTCACACGCGCTGAACCACTATGCTAACGTCACGAGGGAAACGCCCGTGCATGCCTGCACGCGTCACGTCACAGAGGCGCTTACGCTTGAAAGGCCTTTGGTCCAATGAAAGCGCATTCGAGTGCTGACGTGCTTACACGCTATGGGCCTTTCCTCGAATCACACGCTGACGTGCACATTTTTCACGTGCCAAATCACTCCGTATCAAGCTGGCCACGCGTTCACACACGGAAGACCATGCTACTGCCCAAAAGGCCGAATTAGTGCCCCCCAGAGCCCCGAGCACACTCCCACCTGCCATATGCTGCTGCCTGCTGCCCACGTGCCCTGCTATTTGCTGCCTGCACATCAGCCAGGGGTGCAGTTGCTGTGAACACCCCTGCTGGAACAGAAGACTCCCGACTGGGATACCATCGCTCCACAGCCCAGCCCCAGGACCCAGTTGCCCACCGACTCCTGCCTCTGGGGTTGCCATGTCGGGCACTACAGCATCTGGCACCACTGGCAACCCCCAGCCAGAGAGGCAGAGGGCCACCAGCTTCACTGCCACCAAAGTTGGTGTCCTGGTGGAGCATGTCCTGGGGCAGTATGATGCCCTCTTCGGAAGTTCGCGCGCCGACAAGGAAGGACGGACTCGGATCTGGACGGACATCGTGACTGCCATCAACGCGGAGGGGGTGGCAGTCTGCGACTTCCAACATGTCAAGAAGCGCTGGGAGGACTTCAGGTCCAGGACCCTCAACACCTGTCGGAACATCAGATGAGGGTCCTGGAACGCATATGCCCAGCGCTCCACGTCCAGGTCCTTGAGAGGCAGACCCGTCTGGAGTCGAGCGGTAAGTGTACATGCATACTGAATGGAAGCTGTGCATGTGGTGGTGTGCCAGTAGTGTGCAGGTTGTACATGTGTTTTTCTAGGGCCATGTATGGATGTGTATGTACAGGGCTGTGAGGCAGACACATGCAAGTCCTTTCATGTGTGAGACACATGGATGGTGTTTGTGTGGGTAAGCATGCAAGCCAAATGCAGATGTGTGAGCACACATGTTTGGATTACTGTGTATGTCAGTTGGCATGGTTGTGGTGTCACACATGGATGCTGGTTCCAGCTGCATGTATGTGCACCGTGTACATGTGCATGTGTGTCTATTTGACAAGGGTGCAACAGTGATGTAACATGGATGCATGTGACACTGATATGTGGAAAACTGATTGGCAGATGTGACATGTATGCCGATCTCAACACTGCGACAGTTGGCGGAGGTGTACACATGCATGTAAGTGTGGTGGCGTGTGTGCATGTGTAGTGCACTCCCTGTGTTTCATGTGATGTCTGGCTCACCTTTGGCTGCTCATGCGGTTGTATGTGTATGGATGGTGCTGGCTGTTGCAATACGGCTCTGGAATAGCTAATGTGTGTGAGTCAAAATGACATGTGTGTTCGGGATTGTGATACAATGTCTGAAGTTTGACAATGCCACTCATGTACAACTGTCATGTGTGTATGATTCCATTGTACAGTGCCCTGATGCCTGTGTTTTATTTCTCCCTGTCTGCAGCGTCAACTGATGAAGAGGGCGGAGAAGGTGCTGTGGAGCACAACGGCAGGGATCGCACCGCCAGCTGGAGACGCAAGGCCCGGCTCCCCTCCCAGGTTGTCATCTTGTCGGGGAGTGAGGAGTCCGGTGCCGCGTCCCAGGCCGCAGCTGCCGAGGGAAGGTCCAAGAGGCGGAGGTCGGAGTTGGACTCCTCAGCAGCAGAAGGGGAAGCTGAGACCCCACAGGGCCCAACGGAGGAAGATGGCATGGAATCATCCAGGTTGGTGGGGGGTTTGGTCGAGGAGAAGGCCGTGCAAGGGACAGAGACGGGGTCTGGAGGTGGGGATCCCACTGGTGCTAGTGGTGCAGTGCAGGACCAGGGACAGAAGGCAGCACAGGCCGCCGCGGAGGTGCCTGTGTGCAATCCTGTCCCTGATCCTGTCACTGCATCATCTTGCACCAGCAGGGATGCATATGTCCAGACCCGTTCTCAGGGAGGGGATTGGCTTACACCAACTGGCCTTCCTCTCCCTGCGGATGTGGCTATCCGGCACAAGGTTGAGCCTGTCCTGGGTGGGGTGGCGTTGCGTCAACGTGCCATGCGAGGTGACCTGCAGTCTTTTCATGAGGAGACTGTACGTCTTCTCGCATGGCTCGTTGACCGCGGTGACCCACTGGGACAGCTCACCAGGGCCGGATTCCTCCGTTTCCTGGACCTTGTTCTGACTCCTTCCTCAACTGAACCCCCTATGCCCCAGTCGTCCTCCATGCCATCTTCCCACCCATGTATCACATGGGTGCCCTGTGGAGATGCCTCTGACCCTGCGGCCAGGCTGGTGGACAACAGATCCCTGCCACAGTCGGGAGTCGGACGTCCAGCAGGGGTGGCCACCTCCACAACTGCACCCCAGCTGGAGGAGGATGTGCAGGCAGCAGGAGCCAGGGCACAGGCAGCAGCACAGCAGCAGCAGCAACAAGGTGGGAGCCATGATGGCTCGGGGCCTTCATCATCGGAGGGGCAGGCATCGGCCGGAGGGCAGGAGGACCCTGGACGGGAAGTGTCTTCCGTGTGGCAGCGGTTGGGCCATGCGATAGATGCGGAGCGGCAGCGGGCGGAAGAGGCACCGCTCACGATGGTCAGGGTGGAGAACTCCATGCGTGGGCCCTGAGGCAGGCCGAGTGCCTCGAGGCCATTCGCAGGGACCTGGAGTTCCAGATGTCATCGTCCCTGTGAACCCTCGGGGCCATGGAAGAGGACCGCCTCCGGGACATCGAGCAGGAGTTCGATGATGCCCTGGCCCGGGACATCAACATGTGAGCCGTTGGACTTGCCTGCTGCCCTTGTAAATAGTTGGATGGTATTAGGTTTCCTTTGGTTTTTTCTTTATTTTGGACCTTTAGGACAATGGACCACATTTTTGTATATAGTTTTTTTCATTAGGTAGGAGTTTTTGATAGGTTTCATTTCTTCAGTTGGGATCATGGACCCTGGATTGTTCATCTGTATATAGTTCACTGTTGGATTCTACTTTTTTGTTTGGATTTCCCCATGGAGCAATGGTTTTCACTTTTGTTTTTCCCTTGGATTTCATTTTTGGAACTGTGACTTTGGACACCTTTCCTTTGGATTATGATTTGTTGTTTTTCATTATTTTACAGACATGCAGCTTTTCTTTTTTAATTTCCATTGTCGTTTGTTTGATTTTAATTTCATTCATGTTGCTTTAAATACATGATTTGTTGTTTTTCATTATTTTACAGACATGCAGCTTTTCCTTTTTAATTTCCATTGTCGTTTGTTTGATTTTAATTCCATTCATGTTGCTTGTAATACATTTTTTTCTTCCAACTTCGATGTGTGGTATCACCTCATTGGTTTCATGCATGTCATGATATGGGTTTTGACATTCACTTGCACCCATTGTGTGTGTGTGACGGACATGTCTTCATTTAGATACTTGGCATTGGGGTTGTATCATGTAATTGGCATTTCTAAGTGGGTGGATGCAATACTTGGGTGGGTGTTTGGCATGTGGAGGCTGCCCATAAGGGCCAGGGATCTAGATTGTGATGATGTGTTTGCTGGGGGACATGTGTCGGGGCCTGCTGGCAGGTGCCCTGCACTGCTTGGGGGGTGGGGGTGCAAGGGGACATGAGTGGGGGCCAGCTGGCAGGTGCCCTGCACTGCTTGGGGGGTGGGTGTGCAAGGGGACATGAGTGGGGGCCTGCTGGCAGGTGCCCTGCACTGCTTGGGTGGTGGGGGTGCAAGGGGACATGAGTGGGGGCCTGCTGGCAGGTGCCCTGCACTGCTTGGGGGGTGGGGGTGCAAGGGGTCATGAGTGGGGGCCTGCTGGCAGGTGCCCTGCACTGCTTGGGGGGTGGGGGTGCAAGGGAACATGAGTGGGGGCCTGCTGGCAGGTGCCCTGCACTGCTGGGGGGTGGGGGTGCAGGGGGACATGAGTGGGACATGAGTGGGGGCCTGCTGGAAGGTGCCCTGCACTGCTTGGGGGGTGGGTGTGGAAGGGGACATGAGTGGGAGCCTGCTGGCAGGTGCCCTGCACTGCTTGGGTGGTGGGGGTGCAAGGGGACATGAGTGGGGGCCTGCTGGCAGGTGCCCTGCACTGCTTGGGGGGTGGGGGTGCAAGGGTAGTCTACACGTACCCCACTCGCACAGGGCCTATCGCGGGTGAAACTTCACGCGAACCCCAGGAATGTTGGCCCTGTGCTAGCGAGCGGGGTACGTGTAGTTCTGGGGTACAGCGTGAAGTTTTACACGTGAAAGGGCCCTGTTGACCGGAGTATGTGTATTCCTGGGGTTCGCATGCAGTTTCACCTGCGTTTTCAGCAGGGTACGTGTATTACGGGGTTCGCGTGCAGTTTCACCCGCATTTTCAGCAGGGTACGTGTATTCCTGGGGTTCGTGTCCAGTTTCACCCGCGTTTTCAGCAGGGTACGTGTATTCCTGGAGTTCGCGTGCAGTTTCACCCGCGTTTTCAGCAGGGTACGTGTATTACGGAGTTCGTGGGAAGTTTCACACACGAAAGGGCCCTGGTCGAGGGAGTACGTGAATTTCAGGGGTGCGCGGCAAGTCTTACACGCGCAAGGGCAACGCCCGTGCACAATACGTCACAGACGCGCTTACGCGCAAAGGGCCTTTGGTCCAATGATATCGCGTACGTGTGCTGACGCGCTTACGCACTAAGGGCCTTTGGTCCAATGATATCGCGTATGTGTGGTGACGCACTTATGCACTAAGGGCCTTTCCTCAAATTACACGCTGACGTGCAAGATTTTCACGTGCCAAATCACTCCGTATCAAGCTGGCCACGCATACACACACGGAAGACCACGCTCCTGCCCAGAAGGCTATTTTCCTGTCCCCCAGATCCCCGAGCACGCTCCCACCAGCCATCTGCTGCTGCCTGTCTGCCTGCTGCCCACGTGCCCTGCTATTTGGTGCCTGCACGTCAGCCATCTGCAGGGGTCCAGTTGCTGTGTCCACCCCTGCTGGAACAGAAGACTCCCGACTGGGATACCATCGCTCCACAGCCCAGCCCCAGGACCCAGTTGCCCACCCACTCCTGCCTCTGGGGTTGCCATGTCGGGCACTACACCATCTGGCACCACTGGCAACCCCCAGCCAGAGAGGCAGAGGGCCACCAGCTTCACTGCCACCGAAGTTGGTGTCCTGGTGGAGCATGTCCTGGGGCATCCTCTTCAGAACATCACGTGCCAACAAGGAAGGACGGGAGAGGATCTAGGACGACGTAGTGGGTTCCATCAACGCGGAGGGGGTGGCAAACCGCGACATCAAGCACGTCAAGAAGCGCTGGGAGGACTTCAGGTCCAGGACACTCAACAAGGCCCGGCGCCTCGCGGAAGGGGGCCGGGCACACCTGAGTGCCATCCAGATGAGGGTCCTGGAACGCGTAGGCCCAGCACTCCACGCCCAGATCCTTGGGAGGCAGACCCATCTGGAGTTGAGCGGGGAGTGGCCAAGCATTGCTGTGTGAGACAGGGCATGTTGCAGTGTGCTGGTAGTCTGATGCTTGCCTGTATGTGTGACATAGGCCATGTATGGATGTGTGTGTGTGCAGGGGCATCAGGGTCATGCATGTGAGACCAGTTATGTGTGAGCCACATGGTTGGTGCATGTGTTTTAAAGCAACATGGGGAGGTCTATGTGGAATGCACACATGAATGCATGGCTGTCTCTGTTCCTGGACATGGAGGGGGATGGGGGGTGAGGAATGGGTGCTGATGTCATGTACATGTATGGTGCACATGTGTGTGTGTGTGCCTGAGAAGTGTGTGTGTTACTTTGAAATGCCATGGATGCATGTGACTTTGAAGGCAACATCTTGGTTTACAGGGGCCCTTCTACATGGATGTTGATGTTGATTGCAGGCGCCCGGACTGTTTCTGTATGTGTGTTGTGTGCATTCACCCATGTGTTGTGGAATGACAGGATGAAAGTGACATTTGTCAGTGCCACTCAATTGTTATTGCTTCCTGTCTAGGGTATTTTGTACTGTGCCCTGATGCTTGTGTTCTATGTCTCCCTCTACGCAAGTGAAGAAGAGGGCGGAAACGGCGCTGTGGAGCCAAGCGGTGGGGATGCCTCCACTGGGCGGCGACGCAAGGCCCAGCCACCCTCCCAGGAATTACCATCATCTGGGAGCGAGGGGGCTGGTGCTGCGTCTGCCTCAACGGCTGTGGCGGAAGGGCCGGGTGAGCCCCCACAGGGGCTTCCAATTGCGGAAGACGGTGTGGAGACATCCAGGTTGGTGGTCTCCACAGAGGAGGAGGAGCCCGCTACTGAGCCGCACATGGGGCCTGGTGGGAGTAGTACCACTGGTGCAAGTGGTGCAGTCCAGGGCCAGGGTCAGGAGGCAGCACAGGTCACCGCGGAGGGGCCTGTGCATGTCGCTGTCCTTGACCCTGTGACTGCACCATCATGCACCAGCAGGGAGGCCCCGTCCCAGGCCCGTCCGCAGGTAGGGGAGAGTGCCATATCACCTGCCTCTCCACTACCTGCGGACGAGGGGTCCAGCGACCGTATAGGATCCAACCTGGTGGGTGTCGCGTTGCGCACGCGTGTCATTCGTGATGACGTGTGTTCTTCCTGGGCGGAGAACACACGCCATCACGAAAAGCAGCGTTGTGACGTGGCACTGCTGGGAGGGGCCCTGGTCGGAGGGTTCCTACATGTGACGCGCACTCTGGCGGACCTCTCCTCCTCTGTGGGGGCTATGCGCCAGTCGTTCTCCACATCGTCTTCCGGCCTGGATTCCACCAGGGCCCCCTGTGGACCTGGCCTGACCAACACAGCCAGCTTGGTGGAGATCCCATCCCTGCCACAGTCGGAAGTTGGCGGTCCAGCAGGGGTGGACACCACAAATGGAGACCAGCAGATGGAGGATGTGCAGGCACCATCGGACAGGGCACATGGACAGCAGCAGGAGCAGGCTGTAGGTGGGAGCAATCATGGCTCGGGGCCATCAACATCGGAGGGGCAGGCATCGGCCGGAGGGCAGGAGGACCCTGGACGGGAAGTGTCTTCCGTGTGGCAGCGGTTGGGCCATGCGATAGATGCGGAGCGGCAGCGGGCGGAAGAGGCACGGCTCACGATGGTCAGGGCGGAGAACTCCATGCGTGGGCCCTGAGGCGGGCCGAGTGCCTCGAGGCCATTCGCAGGGACCTGGAGTTCCAGATGTCATCGTCCCTGCGAACCCTCGGGGCCATGGAAGAGGACTGCCTCTGGGACATCGAGCAGGAGTTCGATGATGCCCTGGCCCGGGACATCAACATGTGAGCCGTTGGACTTGCCTGCTGTCCTTGTAAATAGTTGGATAGTATTAGGTTTCCTTTGTTTTTTTTCTTTATTTTGGACCTTTAGGACAATGGACCACATTTTTGTATATAGTTTTTTTTATTAGGTAGGAGTTTTTGATAGGTTTAATTTCTTCAGTTGGGATCATGGACCCTGAATTGTTCATCTGTATATAGTTCACTGTTGGATTCTAATTTTTTGTTTGGATTTCCCCATGGAGCAATGGTTTTCACTTTTGTTTTTCCCTTGGATTTCATTTTTGGAACTGTGACATGGGACACCTTTCCTTTGGATTATGATTTGTTGTTTTTCATTATTTTACAGCCATGCATCTTTTCTTATTTAATTTCCATTGCCGTTTGTTTGATTTTAATTCCATTCATGTTGCTTTTAATACATGTTTTTCATCCAACTTCGATGTGTGGTATCATCTCATTGTTTTCATGCATGTCATGATATGGGTTTTAATATTCACTTGCAGCCATTGTGTGTGTGAGGGACATGTCTTCATTTACATACTTGCCATTGGGGTTGTTTCATGTAATTGGCATTTCTATGTGGGTGGATGAAATACTTGGGTAGGTGTTTGGCATGTGGAGGCTGCCCATAAGGGCCAGGGATCGAGATTGTGATGACGTGTTGCCTGGGGGAAATGTGTCGGGCCTGTTGGCAGGTGCCCCGCACTGCTGGGGGGTGGGGATGCAAGGGAACATTAGTGGGACCTGCGGGACATGCCCAGGGGTGCAGGGTAGTCCCCTGTGGTGTGGTCTGCCTGCAGGGGCCGTGGAGGGTGTAGAGGGAACACCTGGGAGGACCCACACTGCCAATTCACGTGTAGGAATCCCCTGCACCCCCGAAATACACGTACCCCACTCGCACAGGGCCTATCGCGGGTGAAACTTCCCGCGCACCCCAGAAATACACGTACCCTGCTGAAATTGCGTGGTAAACTTGCCCCCACCCCAGAAATACACGTACCCTGCTGCAATTGCGTGTGGAACTTCCCACGCACCCCAGAAATACACGTACCCTGCTGCAATCGCGTGTGGAACTTCCCACGCACCCCAGAAATACACGTACCCTGCTGAAATCGCGTGTTAAACTTCCCGCGCACCACAGAAATACACGCACCCTGCTGCAATCGCATGTGGAACTTCCCGCGCACCCCAGAAATACACGTACCCTGCTGAAATCGTGTGTTAAACTTGCCCGCACCCCAGAAATACACGTACCCTGCTGCAATCGCGTGTGGAACTTCCCGCACACCCCAGAAATACACATACCCTGCTGAAATTGCGTGTTAAACTTGCCCGCACCCCAGGAATACACGTACCCTGCTGCAATTGCGTGTGGAACTTCCCGCGCACCCCAGAAATACACGTACCTTGCTGAAATTGCGTGTTAGACTTCCCCGCACCCCAGGTATACACGTACCCTGCAGAAATCGCAGGTGAAACTTCCCACGAACCCTAGGAATACACGTTCCCCGCTTGCCGTGGGCTGTGTGGCGGCCCTGTATACTGGTCCATGGTTTGCGCAGCCCTTCGCGCTGGATTGGGGATTTTGATGGCTTTTCCTTGCGCGAGGGACGTTCTTGGGGGCGTTACTGGCGCTGCTGCAGGGTCGCTGCGCCACTCTGCGCCGCGGCTGCTTTTGGTGGCTGAAATCCATGAATGCGCTGTGCGCCAAAATGATGGATTTTGGTGCATGCGGCTGGCGCAGACTATCGCACGCGCACACTGTGCGGCGGCAGCCGCGTGCGCCACTTGTGCGCTTAATTCTATGAATTACCCCCATAATGTATATTCTTAACAAATCCAAAGGAAAGTATCACATCACTTGTCCTTCACAGAAAATGCGGATTCCTTACATACAGTCAACTCAAAAAAAGTATTTTTGTAGAATAGCCGCCGCATTTCTGATATATCATATCCATTTTCAGGGCTTTGCAAGGCATGAATTAGTTTTCAAAAATTGATTAGCAGAGTTTGCTAATTAAAATGTTCTTAATAAGCAAACCAACCCATTTGATTAGCAATGTTGTACCAATATTTTTAATGTCAACATATGTTGTTTGTATCTAAAATGTAAAATGAGCATCAATATAGCATTTTTGTCTACCGCTGAAGTAAGGCATTAGTTAGATGAGTCTGGCCTGGCAAATTCTTTAAATTTCTGCTAGACTGCAGGTTGAGTAACTTAGGTTACCTGCTCGAACTAAGAGAAATGCACCCAATTGAAGCCAACGGATAACAAAAAATGTTAATCGACTTACTGCAAAATGGTTTACGTCACCACAAACTAGGCGTGTACCGAATAGTGAAATTACTATTCGGCCGAATACCGAATAGTAAGCAAAACTATTCGGCCGAAGCCGAATAGTGAGCCGAATAGTATTTTTTTATTAATTCATTTCCAGCACAGGAGAAATACTACTTCACGAGACATTAAAGAGCATGTGAATGCGTGCATCATGGATGCACACATTCAGCTGCCCTTTTCAACCCCATTTGAGCATTTGCACAAGCAAAAGAGGCCCTGGAAATAATTTTAAAATTGGCCCCATATTGCACAATTCAGCAAGCCTAACCCTTTTCCTATGGGAAAATGTTGAAATACCACAGAAAAGAGGCCCAGTGTGTCAAGGCCTACCGGGAAATCCCCAGAGCTCCCTACAGGCCAGTTGCCCCTGGTGACACTGGCAATTGTATCCCATCTCGCAAACAGGGCTAGAAGTGCAGTGACTGGGGTCCGTGACTGCACTGTTTTAATTTACTGGGAATAGCGTTTTACAGCCGTGCTTACTAGGCCTGAGGGAGACCCAGTGCAGTGCTTGCTGACTGGCAACTGGCAGTTCCGAATATTAAAAGGTTGTAATTGTTGACTCGTGTTTGATGACTAAATTGACAGTTCCTTAGCTGCGCTTTGTGTTTTGGGGCAGGTGAGCCATGTCTCCTTTTGGATACCTGTGCAAATGATAGCACAGTGATGACACCCCAATTATGGCACACCTAAACAGAACAAAACATCCAAGTAAAATGCCATCCACTAGGAGCGCAAGTGTTGAGGGATCAATGGGCGCACACTGTCTCTTCTGCTATAGCTCTAATGTGGTGTTTTCACATCACTGCCTGGGCCCCACCAGTACATTTATGAAGTTGGCACCCATTGTAAATAAGGGCAGAATGGCCTTGGTGAGAGTTTGTGACGTCAGCCAGGAGTAAATAAAGGGCGAGTTCCATTATAAACATACAGGAAGAGAGTTACTAAGATACCTTCCCATTTGCGCATACTCTTGTGCGCCATTGATGTGTGTGCATCCGCAAGTGGGAATATTTAGAAAGATGCTTCGTTGTAAATTCACAAAGAAGCTGCTGCGCCCTGACAGATTACCCCATTTTCGCTAGTTCACTATTGCGAAAAGCTGGATGTGTGTGCAGCGTGATCTCAAGTTTGAGAGAACATCCCGAATGCCAAAATGGGGCATGCATTCCTTGTGAGTGTTTGTACAGGTGCAGTGGAACTGGCAATGCACAGAAACACCATTCATGACCCTTCTGTATGTTGCCATAGCTTGACCCTGCAATAGTTTGAGCTGTTGCTCCGCCAGGTATGTCACTTCCTGGTTCTTTGGGATAGAAATGATGGTGTTTTCAATATGGGAGCGATGGCTTCTGCGGATGCCAGAAGGCTCAGCTCTCTTCTCACGTAGATTCTGAGAGCCTGTGAATAAATAAGCTATCGCCTGGGTGCCTGCACAGCATTATGCTGCTTGCCCAGGCCTCTTTCAGTGGACAGGAGACGTTTTCAATTGGGTGGTCCAAGAATGTATTGAATTCGGGGATCTTTGCACTGTACAATATATTTGCAACGTACCATCTGTTTGTGATTCATGCCCGCAGTCTTGTTTCATCAAAAACAATTATGATTGTTTTTTTTTTATTCATATGGATTACGAATACGATCCGAATATTACATTTTGGCAACAGCAATGCTCCATGCGCTAGGGCAATGTTGCCATCCTTTCATCTTAAAGACATTAATAGGCAGGTGTTCAGGGCAACAACTTGTTGCCCTGAACACCTGCCTATTAATGTCTTTAAGTGTATCTGTGAATAATGTCTGCATCAGCCAAGCTGATGCAGACATTATTCACAGATACAAAGGCCACGCTCGCAGAAGCCCGAGAGCTGCATCCGACTCTGCCAGCATACAGCATCTCCTGTCTTCAAGAACACTCGCGCAAACCTGCTCGTCTGCGCACACCACCGCGGACCCACTACTACTAAAAAAAGGGATCGACCGACACTTTGCATGTTCGAAAGCAACAGGGACGACATTGTGTAAGAGAGACAAAAGACTTACCTGATGCCGCCTCGATGTCCGTCTTTCCTCGGGTGTCTTCTTCCAGTCTCGACCTTGGTGCAGGGTATTTTTCCTTGTGCTCCTTGCAGCAGCCAGTAAGCTATCAGCTTACTGGCTACTGCTGCTTTCCCATTGTTCTACTTTCTAGGATTGGCTATCTTCTCTCACACTGAGAGAAGATTGCTAATCATAGAAAGAGGACTTTAAAAACATATATATATATATATATTTGAATATATTTTTTTATAATTTAGGCTTTCAGTAGTGTTCCAGTAACCTTCTGCCGAAGCTGAATAGGTGGTTTTCAGCTGAAATTCGGCCGAATACTTACTTGTAGCCGAAGATCGGTACACCCCTATCACAAACCCACTTTGTTTGGCACAATGCTGCCACCCAAAGACCAGACATTCACAGTGAAACCTTTATTTAACATTTACTGCAAACAAAGTAAATGTTAAATAAAAGTTTATAACATTTTCAGCAAATGGTACTCACCTTTCATAAAATCTACTCGAGTGGGCGAATAGACTTTGCAAGCCCTGGATGAGTGTCTGTAAAATGTAAAAGGTTAGCTGCATGAAAGGGCACAAATGAATACATATATATGAGAAAAAGGCTCTGGAAACAGTTTGGCCAGCACTCAAAAGGTGCAAATATATAATACAATCATAATCATAGAGCAAAGCGAGATCTGGAGTCTATCTACAGTATATGGTATTGCAGAAGATCTGTATATGTACAGACTGGATGAAACTATTGATGACCACTTTGTGTAAAGATCTAATTAGGTTTATGTAAGAGGAAAGAAAGTAAGAGACTAAGCAGAGTGGATGGCTTAGCAGGCAGAGAACCGGGAACATTAGGTTGAATATTGCAGTTTTTGGCCATCCCATTTATAAGGTAGCTGGAATAAAGCAACAGAGTGATAAGATAGAATGTCAATGAGTATGGATCAGCTCATGGGTTGAGCAGCAGTTGCACAGACGCATGCAAGGAGCTTGCCACCGACCCAGGTTTTCCACCAAAGCATTTGGCCTTGTGATCATGTACATTTTCAAAAGTGTTCACTCATCAATGTGATGCATCTACCCCAATTCAATTAAATGTAGTTGAAAGTATGAGATTTAGATGCACTAACCCAAATTTGACTAAATCCTGGAGACAAAACAGTGCTACAATAGTAATACTTGAATTATGCATATGTAAGAACATTTTTAGGAATGGAATTACATGACTGTCTGTTTAAAAAAAAAAAAAAAAGAGTTACACAAACTGTTTGCCAGACAGGATATAGTTAGCTTATTAAAAGTATCATCCCAAGTATGTCTAGTTAACAATTATTTAAAAAAGAAAACACAATCTTAACTAGCACTCCCACACAGGCCTTCGACAATTAAGATTGGAGGAGAGGGTTACTGCTGCACCCTCTCTCCATTAGGCCCTTTCAACTTGCAGTGAACAGAGAAACGTGGGTGGAGACAGACCAGGTCAAAAAAAGAATGCAGGATGAGCTGTGCTTTCATTGAACAGGGTAACTTAAATAGCTAGCTTTGCTACACAAGTGTCAATTTATTTAGCAAACCAATATAATTGCATAGCAAATTACTATGCGACACTGCTTATTTTATGCCTTGCTTTGAGTTGTCCTTTATCCTAAATGTATACACACAAGTGTTAATTTGTTCACTTACATGAAGTAGTAAATCATAATTTACCTCTAGGTTCCTCTTATGGCATGAAATTTCACTATAAGATGCAAAAATAATGAAGGCTAAACTCAAATAGTTCTAAGTACACTAGAGGGAAACCCGAACTATAAAGAAATTAAGCATTATTAACCATTTGTTCCCCCATGGTTAACTAGTAACCTATCATCACGTATCGGGTTAGCTCAGATAGAAATAAAGCACTCACCCAGCTTCGATCGGTAAAAAACCTGCCGGGTGGTCCTTCATTCTCAATCTCCAACAACAGAGGCTTCTACCTCTCTACAAAGTATAAAGAGAGAGTAGGACATTTTTCGAAAAGTAATCTTGTAAGGGCCGTTTTTGTATATATATTTCTGAGGCTTGTGGAATCTGCTTAGATCACATGCTGTGCATAGGCCGACATCTAGTGCAAGTTGCAGAGTATTACAGTTGTTGTTTTCGAAACTCGAAAAGGGACGTCGACAGGGCATGCCAGTAATACTATCCCTAGTGTGACATCCATTGTACCCATGGTCCTTCACGCATCGAGGTCCCTCAGATTGTTTATTTCAACCATCATAGATGGACGTTGTTTCGCGCAGTTCCCTTTTGGCTTATCGCCATTTATTATTATACAACTAACAATAGTTTTTCTTACTATTCTTTATAACCCTTTATATCCACCGGCTATCGAGACCATCCAACAGCGGTGGAGAAAAGAAACAACCATTGAAGACTACCATCAACGGTTCCGTTCTGGCCTTGGAAGGCCGCTCCGGACTTCGGCCCACACAGTAGGGAGAGTGGGGGGAGGTCATACTAGAATGTATATACCCCTTTTGGTACACTACATTCGCCCAACTGCTGTCTTTTCATTATGGAAAGGACCCCCTATAAATGGTGCCCCAAGTGCAACATGAAGTTCCTGTGAGTCGACAAAAACCTGGTGTGTAACTTGTGTCTCCCTCGGGACCATGTTGAGGGTTCCTGTCGAGCGTGTAGGCTCTTCAATCCCAAGACATTGAAGGACTGCTTAATTAAATGCTGGGCCCCTCACACCAGGCAACTTGAGGCCATGGAGGTTGAGGGTGCATTCAGCGACAGCAGTAACACCGCTGTATCCGACGTCAAAGGCGACGGGGTTACTCCGGTTTCTCAAGCGCAGGCCCCCGACCCCAACAGACAGGGAGGCGGGCCATGTTACGGGGGCACCACCCGGCAGCAAAAGCGCTCTCAGTAACCCCCACCAAAGACACAACCCACCGCCAAGACTCGACACACGTGTTGAGCAAACGGCAATGCGCAACGTCTAGGGAGAGGTCAGTTGAATCGCTGTCCTCTGGGCACTCCAGATCGAGATCGCCACATGACAGGTCCCGACTGTCGAACGGCAGAACAGACGTCGCGGATAAAAATATTCCCAAAGATCGTGAGTCGGCTGACGAGACTTTGGAGCTAACCGTAGCCGAGATTCAACGTTCCTCGTCGATTGTGGTAAAAAAGCCCTTACAGGCCGGACTTGCTCAGTTAGTTAAAAAGCATTTACCGGAAAGCCTTGTAAAGTCAAGGGAGTCTAAGAAGAGCTCCTCTAAGACCCCTCATAGGGATAAGACACAGAAGGATAGGTCCCCTCATAAGAGTAAGGAACCTCAGACACAGGATTCCCTGTCTTCAGCCTTAAAGAAGAAGGCTACACCTTCTAAGGTATTCCCACCTACGTCATAAGATCTAGGTCTCCCACCCCAATCTATGGTCATTCCTAGTTCTGCCCAATGGTCAGCTGAAGATATAGATAGGGTCATGTGAAGAATGTCTTTCATGGAAAAATGTTATGAGAAAGACACTAGCTACTTTATAAGTTTTCATTCCACCCCTCCCACAACAGCGGCCTCTGGGTCGCAGAACCCTGTTGAATCCCCTGCTGAAACGTCTCGCCCCAGTGAACCAGCGCAAGATCCAACTATTATTGAACTATATGACCCGGACACCGATCATGAAGACCTCTATGACCAAGGAGCCGCAGACCCTTATTATAGAGATAATGAGGAGGATGAGGGTGACCCTGATACAGACATGTACATCATAGATTCACCAGTGGATCAAGACCCCCCTATTGTAGATTCACCCATTGATAATCAACCTCTCCTGAACGAGGTACTTATCAAAGCGGCTGAACATTTTCAAATATCCACCCAAGAGGATCCACAGGTCAAGGACTTTGTTGACGAAATCTTGGAAGATAAAAAAAGCTGTTATTCAGTTTATTCCACTACTAAAGTCTACCCAGCGGAAGACCTGCACCATCAGACCCGCTGTACATTAGGGGCCAGCTAAAACCTGACTCGCTAGTTGTTACTACAACAAGAAAAAGAGAAGGTACTCCCCTAGCCTCCTCTGAGGCTTCCCCAGACAAAGAAAGCATGAGGCTTTACACAATGGGCAGGAAGGTGGTCTCTTCTGCTGCATTCCAGACTAGAATTGATAATAAATCGACCTTATTAGCTAGTTATAACTGCCATAAATGGAACGAAGTCTCAGCATTACTCTTGTCAGCCCCAGAACCCTTCAAGACTCAGTTAGCACTGGTGGCTGCAGAAGGGAGGGCAGTGTGAAGCTGCCTGCTAAAGAACGGCCTTGACATCACGGACAATGCCGGAAGAATCATAGCTGAGGGTACCATTATTAAGCATCACGCTTGGTTATGCCAATCCAGATTTAAGCCAGAGACACAGGCTACTCTCATTAACATGCCCGTCGAGCCCAATGTGCTCTTTGGCAAGGCCTTCGAGGATGCCTTGAAGACAGCCAAGGAGGAGTATGATACATTGAAATTGTTGGGCCAAAGGGGAAACAGCAACTTTTGTCTCACACACAAGGACAATTTGCCCAGAGGGGTTCCTATAATCAAGGTCAGGGTGCAGCCTGGGGGAACAATCAAGGCCAAGCCTCTCAACATTACCAGAGAGGACCGCGCAGATCTCGCGGTCGGGGTGGTAGCCCACCTCAGAAGCAGTGACATCCCGCTTCAGGTGCCCTCCATGCCTCTCCAGTAGGAGTGAGCATTTCCAACTTCACCCAAGCATGGGAGGGAATCACCTCAGACAGATGGGTGCTGTCCACCTTAGCGGGCGGATATTGTACAGAGCTTCTCAGGCAACCCCGGAATCACCACCCACGCCAGTAAACCCACTCCAAAGAAGACCAAGGCATCCTCCTCGAGGAAATCGTCACGCTGCTCCAAAAGGACGCCATAGAAGTCGTCCTGGCCAACCAGTTAAACAAGGGTATTTATTCAACTTACTTCCTTGTGCCCAAGAAAGATCTAACAATGCGCCCAATATTAGATTTGCGCCCTGCAAACAAATATGTCAAGCCACAAAAGTTCTGTATGACTACACTTCAAGAGGTAATCCCTCTACTAAAAAAGGGGGATTACATGGCAACACAGGATATGAAAGATGCCTATTTTCATATTTCAATGTTCCCAGCGCACAGAAGATTCTTGTGTTTCAAGATAGCGAACCAGCACCATCAATTCAAAGTGCTGCCCTTCGGAATAGCATCTACTCAAAGGGTATTCACGAAGGTACTGGTGGTGGTGGCTGCATACCTGCGCAGGGAGGCAATCCCAGTGTACCCGTACCTGGACGACTGGCTGATTACAGGGGAGTCTCCCCTAATTTGCAGGCAAAACATTCAAAGAACTATCAACCTTCTCTTTCATTTGGGCTTCTCCATTCACGAGAAAAAATCAAGACTTGTGCCAAGCACAACCAAATAGTTCCTAGGCGGTGTCTTAAACACAGTAGAGGGGTTGGTCTTTCTGTCAGAGGAAAGAGTCCAAAACATGTTACTGGAAATGCCACATTATCAGGCCGGCCACCAGATAAGGGTGCGCAAAGCTTTGCCTTTGTTAGGCATGATTGCATCTTGCATTTACCTGGTACCAGAAGTGCGCCTGCGCATGCAACTCATGCAGGAGTGGTTGGCGAAACAATGGTCTCAGGCAAGTGTTCAGTGGGACGATCTAGTGGTCGTTTCACCAACACTTGTACAAAATCTTCGCTGGTGGACGAGAGAAAATCTGCCGAAGGGCCAACCCTTCCACGATCCGGAAGTACAAGCAATTGTCACGACAGATGCCTGAATTGCTGGGTGTGGGGCTCATGACCTTCACCACACAGCTCAGGGTCTGTGGTCTCGGGCAGCTGCTCAGAACCACATCAATCTGCTGGAACTACTAGCAGTATTCAAAGCCCTTCAGGCATTTGAGTTTCACCTAGCGAACCAATCTGTGAAAGTCCTGACAGACAGCACTACAGCAATGTTCTACATTAACAAACAGGGGGGCACACATTCTCCAAATCTGTCCAGGCTTGCGCAACAAATTTGGAGATGGGCACTCAAAGATATTCCTATCGTCACAGCACGTTCCAGGGGAACTCAACTCCCTCGCAAACTCACTGAGCAGAAATCCCCTACCAGAGGAACACGAATGGCGACTACACACAGGGGTCTTAGAGCACCTCTTCTCTCTATGGGGTTTCCCCACAATAGACTTGTTTGCTACAAGCGAAAACAGTCAATGCCCAGACTTTGCGTCCAGGTTCCCCTAGCCAGGCTCCAAGGGGAATGCCCTATGGATGAACTGGTCAGGGAAATGTGCTTACGCTTTTCCCCCAACACCTCTCATGAAGAAGGTGGTCAACAAGATCCACAAGGAACAGATGACGCTCATCCTAGTTGCTCCTATGTGGGCAAGACAACCTTGGTATCCACATCTGCACAAACTGGCGATGTGCAAGCCCATCAAGCTTGTGTGCCCGACCAATCTACTCACCCAGCATGAGGGCTAACAGTGCAACCACAACCTCACTCAATTAACTTTGCAGCATTGCGCCTGAAGTCATAGAGTTCGGACATCTTAACCTACCACAAAGGTGCATGGATATCTTGAAAGAAGCAAGAAAACCTAACACTAGGTACTGTTACTTCGACAAGTGGAGGAGATTTGTAATTTGGTGCCAGTCTAAACAAATTAACCCCATCAAATGTACCCCATCTCACATTCTTACTTATATGCTCCACTTGTTAGATTCAGGGTTAGTATTCAACTCCTTAAAGGTCCACCTGGTGGCCTTGTCAGCCTACACCACCTCCCACAACAAAGTCTCATGGTGGAAAGGGCCTGTAATCAAATAATTCATGCAGGGGGTAAAGAGATTTCACCCTCCAATTTCTAATCCGGCGCCAGGTAGGATCTTAATGTTGTACTCGCTAAGCTCATGGGACCTCCTTTCGAACCGATGCATAAGCGTAGTCTTAAACACCTAACTTACAAAACTGCCTTCTTAGTGGCTATTACTTCCATAAAAAGAGTGAGTGAAATACAAGCATTGTCAGTGCAGGATGCTTTCTTTGTTGTACACAAGGATACACTGATTTTACGTACTCATCCTCGGTTCTCCCCCAAGTTCATCTCTAAATTTCACCTAAACCAGTCTATTGAGCTACCAGCTTTCTTTCAGAACCCCACCAGCTCAGCTGAGGTAAAACTCCACACACTAGATGTGAGGAGGGCGGTCCTTTACTATGTAAACAAGACCAGACCGCTAAGAAAAACAGACCAACTGTTTGTCTCCATAGCTACAGGCAGAGAAGGAGCCCGCATTTCCAAGAATGCCATCTCCAGATGGATAGTCAGATGTATACAATTGTGCTTTTCATTATCAAACAAAACACTGCCTTTCATGCCTAGAGCTCACTCCGCAAGGACCCACAGGAGCCACTCTGGCTTTGATTGCAAATGTCCCTCTAGACTGTATTTGTAAAGCAGCTACATGGAGCTCAATACACACTTTCACTCAGCATTACTGCATTGACACTCATTCCAAGACAGATACACAGGTGGGACAAGTGGTTCTAAGACATCTGTTTCCCCATGAACCTTCTCACATACCACCACCTTCTCCTAACACTGCTCGCTAATCTATGCACATCATGTGATGTAAGCAGATTCCACAAGCCTCAGAAGGGATACATTACTCACCGTAATTGTATTTCTGATGCTTGTATCTGCTTAGATTCACATGCGCCCACCCTTACTCCCCGCGGATAGAAGGTGCGTGGATGCTTATGAGCTTGTCTGATAGGTATCTGCTTGGATACAACTGTACTCACGCTACACTTCATGCTACCTCATGTCAGAAAAATAACAATCTGAGGGACCTCGATGCGTGAAGGACCATGGGTACAGTGAACATCACACTAGGGATAGTATTAATGGCATGCCCTGTCGATGTCCCTTTTCGAGTCTCGAAAACAACTGTAAAACTTTCCAGCTTCCACTAGATGTCAGCCTATGCACAGCATGTGAATCTAAGCATATACAAGCATCAGAAATACGATTACCGTGAGTAATGTATCCCATTTAACACGTGTCGTTAAGCAAACGCGTGCCTGCTGTTGCCATAGCAATGCAGGCAACAATTCGAGGTGCTCACTAGCTTCCTCCCCCCGACGTCTGTGGTGGGCTTGCATACTCTGACTCATTGAAACCTATTGAGCAGCAGCCCATATCTATCCACCCAGGACCTAGAATGCAGACATGCTTGTAACCTTATAGAAGGCGACAAGAAGGAACACCAGCCTGAGATACTAGTTTGGAAGTCCAATAGTGTCCTTTACTCGCAGACTCTGACCATTGTTGTTTGTGAAGCCCACACCCTCCATAGCATCCTTGGAAATTCAGGCCTTCTGTTCCAGAATAAACCCTTTTTTGCCAAAGGTTTTTTTTGTTATCTTGACCCAATGATTGCCCGACTAATATGTTTTATAATTCAGACTCTGATCCATAGAAGTCTCTCCCACAACATGGATTTTAACAGATTCTTCAGACTTTACTTGGAGGTTGTGAAAGATCTTTGCTCTTCTGACCACCTATTTGAGATGGACGGGGGCTCTTCTCCTGTTAGTGCCTCACAGGAGGCTATTGCATGGTGAACCGTATCTTGCATGTTTGGATATTACAAGATCTAAAAAAAAGTCACGCCTTAAAGGCTAGCACCACAATGTGAATCAGCTAAGCCACCTTAATTGTTTGTTAGTGCCATGCTTTCCTGGAAGACATCTGCATGGTAGCTATGTGGGCTACACCTCATATTTTTTTTTTAATTGTATGGCTTGGGCACCAACATAAGGGTTATGTAAGGAACAGGCTGGTTTTCGACACCCTGGAATACTTTCTGTTCAGCATTCATTCTGAGCTCTTCTCTTAGAGCTGCATGGCCAACCTCCCATGGCGTGGAAGGGTGCTTTTCCATTCTGCCACTAGTACAGAGGAAAAGGTACAGGATGTAAAGTATGTAAAAGTTGATCCTCATAGTGACAACTTTACTCCTAGTTCATAGTCCGCTTAACTACATATGCCCTTCCGCCTTCTGCTCTAATAAGTTGCCAAGGCATGGATAAAGGAAGTCTTGAGCGGGGGACGGGAGTGTGGTTGCAGTCATGGAGGCGCCCTGTGTTTTTTTCTATATAATGTATGCAGCTGTGCGTCATGCTCCTGCCACTCATGCCCCCTTGCGCAGAACAACTTCACTTAAGTATGAAGAAAAACGACTAGGAGTACAGCATTTACTACAGTGACTACCTTTTACAATGTACCTTGGTGTTACTTTTTATTTATATTTTTCCATGGCATGTGATTGGTTGATAGAATAAATAAGTGAATGAACCATTTACCAAATGTGCTGCATTCATCCACAAATTTGTGCAGCAGCAAGGTGTAACCGAAAGTGGGTTCTGAAGCAAAACCACAATAATTATTTACTATCAACGACTTGCATACTTATCTGCCACTAAAACTAATATAACGGCAACTGGAATAAGCAACTCCCCTATTAATTCTATTAACATAGAAATATTAGGAGTGGGAAGGGCAAATATGGCAGAAAAAGAGAACCTATTTGCTTCTATAAATTGTAAAATAAATTATTATCTTTAACTGGTTGAATACCTGTAATGCAAACACAAGGCACAGATAACCCACCTAAATGAGACTGTTAATCAAACAGGTTCGTTTCTATTTATTAAATGTAACTCTATTTACATTACAATAATTGCATTTACCTTTAATCCACTAAAAGGTGCTTGGTTACCACTAGGAGACCAATACATAAACTAAAAATGTAAAAAAAAATGAAAGAGTTTAGGCAAATATTTAAAACAAATATTTAAAATGTCCCTGTCAAGCTTCCCTTGCCTTCAACTGTTGTTTTACCCCTGCCTCTGTAATCATTTTCAATGAGACAGTCTCTTGCGATGTCAAAGAAAAGAATAACTAAAGCCACTGACAAAAAAAGTGCCTGTAGAACCTTCTACCAGTCAGGATGACAAAACTATCTCCAGTGCATCAGTATCCTGCTGCTGTCTTACTTTGGAAGAAGTCCCAGGAGTTCTTACCAGCAATTATCAATGACACCAAAGTCGGGGCTGAAGTGCTTCCTCCCCTGGACACTTTTTTTCTAGTGACTTTCTAATGATTTATTTTTGTATGCTACCCCTTCTTCTAGGTATAGTGAAGAGGAAAAGTAGGGATGGCAGTAAGAAAGATCACTGGTAAGTAATTCAGGCATCACCTCCAAGCCACCCTTCATATTTCCAAAACATACCAATGTGACATGTATGAGAGACAGTGCTTAGATGGCAAATTCTGTGGGAAGGTGCATGCTCAGGAGGATCGACAGTCACATTTTAGCACGCTGGGCCTTTGCAACTGAGAAAACCCTGTTTGCATATCAGTGTGGTCTTGCGAACGGACGGCCCAGCACTGAAATGTAGGCAGCTCTCCTCTGCACACGAGTAGCAACAACTCCTCCAGACATGTGTTTCTTATCAGTTAGTTGAAGCTCTGACGTTCGGGGCACAGACAACAAGGAGTTCACGTCTGGATTATGCTTCATAACTTAGAATGAAACCCCCAAATTGTTATAAAATAGCCACATATGACTGCCACACTTTGACAAATATGGGAAAACGGCCTTAAGCATAAGTAATCATCCCAGACGGTCCTCTTGATGGGAACAATACTATCGGGGCACTCCCCTTGGAATGGGAAGAGATTGATTGTTACAGGAAATGTGACTTTTACATGTTGGACCTTATTTTTTGAGCACCTTCTTTCTTTTGGGAGCTACCCTATGCTCGCATTTCATCTTCAGATGATGTGCTGGACCCTGTTGTTATCGACCATTAAACCATGGCATGGGATGTGGAGGGGGGTGTGTGGGAGGTGGGGTGTGGGGGGGAAGTTGTGACCTTACTTTGATATATATTAATGTTTGCATTATTTCTTGAGTTATGTCATAATTGTAAAATTCCAATAAAACTAAATTTTCAAAAAAAAATAATAGCCACATATGTGAGTGTCCTCCTACGGAGAACGAACAAGGCTTAAACTGCAATTCAAACAGTGTTCCTTTTCAGTGGAGGGGCCTTCACATTTATGGATAATTACGGATGCCTGAGGAACTAACAGAGTTCGTACTGCACACTATGTCAAATGTCCATTCGCAACCACCATTTGTTCCAATAGCAGTATTTTGCAGACCCAAATTAAAGTCCTATGAAGAACCCCAACCCACCTGTTGTCACTGGTGACATACAAAGAGGAGAGGATTAGCCCATGTGGCGGCTCTGCAAATGTCCTGCAAGTAAACCCCACAGGCCTCTGGCCATGATACCACCATTCCCTAGATACTTGCAGGATAAGACTGAGTATGCAGACACTGTAGCACTCAGCAATCATTGATGCCCAAGATGCCAGATAGGTCGACAATCACAGAAAGACCGGTAGGAGCACATGATATTTACATTCTGTCTAAGTGAGATAGGAGAGCTTCCCTAACATCTAAAGGGTTCCACCTTGATTCCTCTTCAGGAGATGGCAAAGAAAGGATGAAAGATTGATAAAGTGATGTCCTGTTTCATGGGAAACCTGGGACGAAAGGTGAGATTACATCTGAGGTTGACAACATCCTGCTGAATAAAGACATGTGCTCGGCAGAGCTGTGCTCACAACTCACACTTCACCTGCCAGATATGATAACAGTCAGAAGTACTGCCTGTGTCATTTACATCTGTTGCCTATGCTTTCTAAGGGCTGAAAGGGATGATGAGTTTAGGGAGCACGCAGGACTGACTGGAGCTCCTAGGGAAGAACCATTGATCTGCTAGTGGGCTTGTAGATGGGACAAATTTTAAAACAAGTGAACAGCGTCTCTCCGACTGACATGTCCTACCATGAAAACCTGCATGCTCTGATAATTGCCCACTGACCCCTGAAAGATGAGACGGATAACCTCAAAACTGTTACATGTAGAGAAGGTCACAGGGAAGAGGTTAGGGGGTAGGTGAGGTTTCCGCAGGCAGTACGGAATCTGGAATTCAGTGCAACTGTCTTCCGCACATATTCAGAGGCCTGGGATTTCCATAATTTTCACCAAGTATTTCACCGGCTAGTCGCCCAACTCACCCCACAAATGCGTTACAGCTAACTTTCTCTCATCCTTATGACAAATACACATAAGCACATTGGGCCTCATTCTGACTGGCAGCCACGGTATGAACGGTGCCGGTAAGGGACCGACACCATTCATACCGGGCCGCCACATTACGAGTTCTGCAGCGGGTCCCACACAGTATGCCTGGCCAGACCAGACGTGCAGAGCTGCACCTAGTAGCAGAACAGGATGCTAACAACGGACCCGTCATTAACGTGTCCGAAGTTAGCATCCTCCCCATTCCCATTGATCCCTATAGGGGCTCAAATGGGAATGGTGACGTACCGGGTCCGGGACCCGCGAATGGGATTTACTGGGCCCGCAAATGTCGGAATGGCCCGATAAATCCCATTTTGCGGGACACAGACCCGAGTTTGGGGGTAGCCATGCTGCTAAAAACGGCATGGCTACCTCCAAACTCGTAATGAGGCCCATTGTCTAGCATGACCAAATATACAAAATCTTTGCTTTGTGCAGACATTCGTACCTCTCAGATAATTGCAGCCGGGATTTAATGTGGGAGGTTGCCATGTGAAAAAGGGAAAAATGCAATCAACATTCTACTTTCCTGCAGAATAAAAATGTATTCACCAGCATACAGTATCCATGCAGTAGACAGAAAAATGTACCACAGTGCTGAAAACTTCTGCAGAAGTAAAGAAAGTAAATCCGCCCACCGCTTGTCTTGAGGACCTCAAAGAACAGAGTTTGAAAAGTCTTCCAGTGAAAATTCTATGATTTCATTGTTAAAGGTTTTTTGAATTGCTGTACTGGTTTTCTAGAATGTACCTGTCAATTTCCATACCGACCATTGCCCTCTGTTGGACTAGGGTGAAAGGAATGTCCCTAGATCTAGGAAAGGGATTAAGCAATTGCCATTATCCATTTTGGAGCTATGGCCAACTGCATACAGAGGGGTGTCAGTGGAACAATGCAACTATATACATTAAGAATGTTTTTAAATATAAATTTAAGCACTGTTGGTTGTCTCAACTACCACCAGTCTGGCTTCAGATACACGGAAACTGCTCTCCTGAATACCCGTGAAGACTTGCTCTCTAATCTCGATTCCAGCTCTCCTTCAGTTCTCATCCTTCTTGACCTATCCTCTACTTTTGGTAGGTCAATCATGCCACCCTGATAAATCGCCTCTGTGATACCCTTGGCATCACTGACCTGGCTCTGGAATGGTTTGCCTCCATCCTCTCAGACCGACCGCCCCATGTTCAATTGAGCACTTTTTTCTCCTCCATCCGACTCTCCACCTGCGGTGTCCCTCGGGGCTCTATCCTCTCACCTTGGCTTTTGTACATCTAACTGGCTCCTCTAGCCTATTTGATCTCCGCCTTCTCTCCTAACTTACAGCGTTATGCTGATGACACACCATCTCTCCATTAAGTTCCTTTCTCTGCCTCCTCCTCTTCCTCTCTCATTCCTGACTGCCTGTCTGCTATTCAGGCATGGTGTACTCCTAACAATATCTCTCTTAATGTCAGTAATACTGAGAACCTTCTCATCAGGACGCCTGTTCGCTCTTTCACTCTTACAGTCTGGCCCCCCTCCCCTTACCCTCCTGTAAGGCAAAAAACCTTGGTGTCATCGATTCCTCTGTCTTCTTCTCTCCTCACATCGCAGACCTTGCCAAGAAGGCCCACTTTCAGCTGCACCTCCTCAGAGGCTTTCTCCCTTTCCTCACCTTCCCCTAGAAAATCAATGTCTCCAGAGCTCTGGTCCTCTCCAGGCTGGACTACTGCAGCAGCCTCTTACTCAATCTGCCTAACTCCTCCCTTTGCCATCTTCAACTAATCCAGAACAGGACTGCAAGAATTATCCTTGACCTCAAGCCCAGGGACTGCATGTCTCCAACCCTAAAATCTCTCCACTTGCTCCTGGTTGCTGCAAGGATCAAGTTCACGACCCTCTGCATCATCCACAAGGCTTTCTGGGCCTGGCACCCCTCGACATCCAACTCTCTCTCCCTAGATACTTCCCTGCTAGAACCCTTTGGTCGTCTAGCTCTAACTCTCTGCAGATCAGATGCTTTTCCATGCAGAGAGTGGGAGGTAGATCTCTCTCCTCCGCAGGTGCCTCCCTCTGGAATAGCCTCCGTGCTCCTCTCCGACTTGAGCCAGATCTCCTAAATTCCGGAAGCTTCTCAAGACCTTCCTTTTCTTTCCCTCTCCCCATCGCATGCTAATGTGCACTGTCTGCCTCTTGACTGGCTGCCTGGTTCCTTCATAGTCTTACGGGGCACCAGGCTCTCCAAATACAGTCTACCCCTGCACTTGGTCTCCCCTGACCCTCCCAAACCCCCCCACTCAACCTGCACAAGCCCTTCCGGGCCCTAGCCCTGCAATAGCCTGGCTAGGACTGCACCCTTGTAGCCCTTCCAACCCCTTAACTCACACTTAGCTCATGGAACATCCTTCCCCTGCACTCTGCTTTCCTCAGGCTCTGACAACCTGGGCTCCCCTGACACTCGCATTTTCTCATAGGCCCTTCTGCCCTGCCTGTCACTCCCCCGGCATCCTTTCCCAGGCACTTCTTTTACTGCACTTGCACGATACGAATATCACATGGTCTAGTAGGACCGTTTTTGGTTTTGTCTTCCTCTTCCCCCCTCTTGTCTTGTTGCACCTCAAAACACATTGGGCCTCATTAGGACCCAGGCGTTAAGGGGTTAACGGCGCCGTAAAAGGTGTTGGCGCCGTTAAACCCTTAACGCCTTACTACGAGGTCCCTTTGCGGGACCGCACCTTAACGGATGGTCTAGACCAGCCGTTAAAGTAGGGGCCCGCAAAGGGACTCTCGAGGTAAGTACGGTACCGCAATATGCGGTACCGTACTTACAGCCTTCCCCATTCTCATTATGCCCTATGGGGCAAAAATGGGAATGGGGAGGGGCCATGGTGGCATGGGGAATTACCGCCCCGCCAACCTTGGAATGGGGTGGTAATTCCCCATTCCGCCTTGGCGGATGTTAGGGAGAATTCTCTGTTAAGGCTAATTTCCCAAACCTAGTGAGTCCCCCATCAGCTTTGCTGGATTTTTGGGGTTTATTTTTTTCTCCTGCTAAGAGTGAGACTCTTTTTCTCCCACTCTTAGACATGATTTGAGATATCCTTTGACTTTGTAATGTGTTTAATGGGCTATGGGGTCTTTTACTCCATAGGGTTTCGTGTATTTTTGCTAAGTGTGTTACACAGCACCCTCAGTGCAGTAACACAGGGGTGTCATAGTGGCCCCCAAACATAGACTCCATACCCTGGGACTGACTACTGTCTCCCAGGGCATGTAAAGTCCCCATTGACTTTACTAGTCTTAAATTGGGAACAGAACCAGTACAAACCATCATATTGTGGAAGTACTGGTAGGGGTAATTAGATTGCCCCTGGGTCTGTTTTTCGAAGGGGCACTGTGCAGTCCCCCCTCGTCGAGTTTCTGGCTGGTGGCAGTGGTTACCACGTGAAATATTCCACCAGAATATTTCCTATGGGATTTTCCCATTAATTTTAAACGCACCACTTTTTGGTGCAATGTTAAAGATACCGCCGGGTTATTTATTTAATATTTATTCCCCGGTTGGGTCTTTTTGCCAGGACTCGGTTTTAAAATGGCATTTGTGTTCACCTCTGTAACTCCAACCCAAGTTGATCCCTTTGTTCCACTTTTTGGCGGGCTTCTCCACAGAAGCCTCCAAAAGTGGTGCCGCTCTGTCTGGGTCTACAGGATGTGTGGGAGGGGGGTTTAGGCACCCTGGACTGAGTTGCCTTGGCAACTCAAGTTGCACTCTTGTGTGATTGGCCCAGTGGTGAGCCGCCCGGCTCACCACTTAGCATGTTTGAGTGACAGCTAGGACTGATGAATGGGGGTTTTCTGCATAAAAGCAGGGCTTTGGGGACTGGAACTTCAGAAGTCGCCACAGGACCAAAGAATCCGAAGAGGGAGAAGCTGAGCCGACCTGCAACGACGACACCACCGGTGGAGCCCAGCTGAACCGTCTCACCACTTCCCAATGACAGAGAAGATCTTCATCCCGGAGAGTCTTCTTCCTCTGAGCTGGTGGGGATAACCAGTTCGCCCTCTTTTTCGCTTTCCTGGATCGTCTCGTGGTCGAATCGCCCGTGCCAAGCACCCCGGCAGCTGGATAGCCACGCTTCAACACTACCGCAAATAAAAGGGTAGTACCTTTTAACCGGGAAACTCCGCGGCTGGTTTCTTCCCTGGCAGTTCAACGCCCTCCAGCTTTCCTCCACGTTGAGATCTCCTCTTCCCCTGGATGAAACACAGACTTGCACCCGCTGCCAGGAACAACTGCCCCCGCTGGAGCCTTCTCACCATTTCAGGTACTGAGTCCCGCCTGGTCTCCCTTGCAACAGACTGTTCAAGGTGTCCCGTAAATCCTTGACTTTCTATCCTGGGGTGACTTGGGACCTACTAACTAACTTTTCCTGACTTGATCCAACCCTTTTTGAACTCTTTGCAACGACTCTTTAAAAGTACTATTCAACTGTGTGATCTTGGACACATTCCGCCTTGCTCTCTTCAAGAGTGGGCCTGGCCTATGACTTTCTTGCTCCTCAGTAGATTCTGCCTTTTCTGACTTGCTCTGGTTCTCCTAAAGAGTTGCTATTGTGTATGTTCCTAATTCTGCCTTTTTCCCTCCCTTTTTAATTGACTTATTGGAGTGCCATTTTAGGTTAAGCGCTCACCTCTGTCTGAAAATAAGTGGTGTTTTAACTAAGACTTGTTCAATAAGTGATCAGGGATGCATAAATATTAATAGTGACTGGGTTTGAACTTGCTTGCCATATTAGTGTTAATGTATTTTACAAAGTGTGTTTTTAAATAAATACTTATATACTTTTATACCCAAGCTCTGGTCAGTGTTTGCTTGTGCTACTGTATTTTGGTACCTATCTTGTATACTCTATATACTGTCTAACTCTTCTTGAGAGAAGCATGGCTACTCAGCCACAGCTACCAGGTAAATCTGGGTGGTACAGACTGCTACCAATTGGGTTTACTGCCAACACCTGTAGTCTTAAGCCTTTTGCAGGGGTCCCTAAGGGAACTGCACAGGTTTCTGCCTAACAGCAGACTCCGGCATCGACCATGGTGCTAATAGCACCATGATTTTCCGCCGGAGTCCTAATGAGGCCCTTTGTGTATAGCTGTATTATAAATACCCATTAAATAAATAAAATAAATATGTATACATTACACATATTTCTATCGATTACAAAGTCAAAAACATTGATAAATCGTGTGCACATGAGGGAACCTACATACGTTAATCTTTTACTTCACAATACATTTTCCTGATCAGATACAGTGGTTGCAGCCTCACGTAAGTACTCGCGGAAGTCTGACCAGATATCTTTAGGACAGCAGGAGTGGGCAAAAGTGTTATGTTTGCTTCCTCCCTTTCGATCACCCAGAGAACATCTGATTGCTACATTTCCACTGTAGGCCGTGTGTTCTGAGTCAGTCTCATCAATATACATCGCTTAGCCAGATGTATCCCTAAATGTATGACTATGTGCTTAGTCACTGCCATTTTACTAGTGTGTCCAAGCATACAGTGTCGTGGACACAATGTGATCCTTTGTTTCACAATAGCGGACAGCACTTGGCATACATTAACATTACCCCAATAAGAGGACAGTCTAGGACATGAGCACATCATATGCAGCAAGGTAGCATCTAGAGATCGACAACTGGGTCAGACGCCCAATCTGAGTTGAACAGTTTAATCCGTGATGGGGTGAAGTGTGGCCTATTGAGGATCTTAAAATGTATGACGCGAAATTTGGAATAACCCTCCCCTGTGCATCCGTGAATTCCACCTGCAAATCCTGACCCCATTTAGTCCTGACCCTGACAACATACTACTGCGTTTCACCATTCTATATAGTCAGGGTCGGACTGGGACAAGAAATCAGCCCGGGCACCCAAAGAAAAGTGGCCCACCCCTCGCATCAAAAAAGTGGCCCACCTCTCTCCTCCAATAAAAATGGCCTTCAAACCATCATCTGTGAATTGCGTCAATCCATGATGGGGGCACTGGTCTCGTGCTGTGTGCCATGCTGCTGCAGCACTTCTGGTTGCATGTGGGTAGTAGTCTGCACGTGTGATGTGCTGGCGAGTGATATTTTGGGATAAGATGATGGGTGGTCGACTGCATGTATGCGGGCAAGTCCGATGGTGCCAGTATGTGCTACAAGCACATTTTGAGTTGTTTGGGCGGTGGATGGGGCAGCAGAGGCCAGCGGCCTCGCCGCATGCTCCGATGCTGGCGTTGCAGCATCAGTTGGAGTACGGGCAACTGACCATTGCCGTGCTAATCCCCAACCCTGTTCTTGCCCCTCCCTCCCCAAAACACCTTTTCATGGGAACTATTTGAGCTCTCTTTAATCAGGCCTTAACATCAAACTTTGCACTCAACGTGTATGCCTTTGTTTTTTCAAAGCAGTCTTAATTTTAGCTGTAAATGGTACTGGTGTAATACAAATGTCTTAACCTGGTCTGCCTTCAGCCAATCAAGTTATAAGCACTGTGCGTGTCCTTGAGTGAAGTCCTGTTAACAGTTTTTGGCTTGTGTAAATGTATCAGGCATTTGCCAGGCACTGCTGTTAGATGCCCAGGTACTTGCAGCATTTTGCAGCTGCTACCGTTCATACCACTACAGACAGCAGGGCATTTCCCATGCCTACACAAAAGCCCAAACTATTAGCATTATCAATGCTTGTTTCCATCATCATGACTAAACTAAGGGGGTAATTCATAGAATTCAGCGCACAAGTGGCGCACGCGGCTGGCGCACAGGTTGCGCGTGCGAATCCCTGCGCCAGCCGCGTGCGCTAAAATCAATTTCCGCGCACAGCGTATTCATGGATTCCAGCCACCAAAACCAGCCGTGGCGCACAGTGGCGCAGCGACCCTGCAGCAGCGCCAGTTACGCCCCCAAGAACGCCTCTCGCGCAGGGAAAAGCCATCAATATACCCAATCCAGCCCAAAGGGCTGCGCTAACCCTGTACCAGCACAGCAAGCGGGCTACGTGTATCACTGGGGTGCGCGGGAAGTACCTCATGCGATTCCATCAGGGTACGTGTATTTCGGGGTGCGCGTGAAGTACCACACGCGATATCAGCAGGGTACGTGTATTTCAGGGTGCAGGGGAAGTTACACACGCGATTTCCGCAGGGTACGTGTATTTCAGGGGTGCGCGTGAAGTTCTACACGCGATTGGGCTGCGTGTGTGTATTCCAGGGGTGCGCGGGAAGTTCCACACGCGAATGGCCTGGGTGCGTGTATTGCAGGGGTGCGCGGGAAGTTCTACACGCGAATGGCCTGGGTGCGTGTATTTCAGGGGTGCGCGGGAAGTTCTACACGCGAATGGGCTGGGTGCGTGTATTTCAGGGGTGCGCGGGAAGTTCCACACGCGATTGGCCTGGGCGCGTGTATTTCAGGGGTGTGCGGGAAGTTCCACACGCAATATCAGCAGGGTACGTGTATTTCAGGGTGCAGGGGAAGTTACACACGCGATTTCCGCAGGGTACGTGTATTTCAGGGGTGCGCGTGAAGTTCTACACGCGATTGGGCTGCGTGCATGTATTTCAGGGGTGCGCGGGAAGTTCCACACGCGAATGGCCTGGGTGCGTGTATTGCAGGGGTGCGCGGGAAGTTCTACACGCGAATGGCCTGGGTGCGTGTATTTCAGGGGTGCGCGGGAAGTTCCACACGCGATTGGGCTGCGTGCGTGTATTTCAGGGGTGCGCGGGAAGTTCCACACGCGAATGGCCTGGGTGCGTGTATTTCAGGGGTGCGCGGGAAGTTCTACACGCGAATGGCCTGGGTGCGTGTATTTCAGGGGTGCGCGGGAAGTTCCACACGCGATTGGGCTGCGTGTGTGTATTTCAGGGGTGCGCGGGAAGTTCCACACGCGAATGGCCTGGGTGCGTGTATTTCAGGGGTGCGCGGGAAGTTCTACACGCGAATGGCCTGGGTGCGTGTATTTCAGGGGTGCGCGGGAAGTTCCATACGCGATTGGGCTGCGTGCGTGTATTTCAGGGGTGCACGGGAAGTTCCACACGCGAATGGCCTGGGTGCGTGTATTTCAGGGGTGCGCGGGAAGTTCTACATGCGAATGGCCTGGGTGCGTGTATTTCAGGGGTGCCGGGGAGTCCTACATGTGATTTGCCAGTGTGGGTCCTCCCAGGTGTTCCCTGTACACCCTCCACGGCCCCTGCAGGCAGCCCACACCACAGGGGACTACCCTGCATCCCTGGTCATGTCCCGCAGGCAGCCCACCCAACATGGGCATGCCCCCCAGCAAAGGAACATGTCTCCTTGCACTAATGATCACCAACTCATGTCCCCTTGCACCCCCACCCCCAGAATTGCGGGGCACCTGCCAGCAGGCCCCCACCCATGTCCAACTCATGTCCCCTTGCACCCCCACCCCCCAGCACTGTGGGGCACCTGCCAGCAGGCCCCCACCCATGTCCAACTCATGTTCCCCACCACCCCCACCCCCAGCATTGCGGGGCACCTGCCAGCAGGCCCCCACCCATGTCCAACTCATGTCCCCTTGCACCCCCACCCCCCAGCACTGTGGGGCACCTGCCAGCAGGCCCCCACCCATGTCCAACTCATGCTCCCCACCACCCCCACCCCCAGCATTGCGGGGCACCTGCCAGCAGGCCCCCACCCATGTCCAACTCATGTCCCCTTGCACCCCCACCCCCCAGCACTGTGGGGCACCTGCCAGCAGGCCCCCACCCATGTCCAACTCATGTTCCCCACCACCCCCACCCCCAGCATTGCGGGGCACCTGCCAGCAGGCCCCCACCCATGTCCAACTCATGTCCCCTTGCACCCCCACCCCCCAGCACTGTGGGGCACCTGCCAGCAGGCCCCCACCCATGTCCAACTCATGTTCCCCACCACCCCCACCCCCCAGCACTGTGGGGCACCTGCCAGCAGGCCCCCACCCATGTCCAACTCATGTTCCCCACCACCCCCACCCCCCAGCACTGTGGGGCACCTGCCAGCAGGCCCCCACCCATGTCTAACTCATGTTCCCCACCCCTATACCCCCCAGCAGTGCAGGGGCACCCTCCACCAGGCCCTCGCCCATGTCCCATCCATGCCCCCCTGGACCTGGGTCCCAACAATCCCCAATCATGTCCGTAATGGCCATCCTCCCCTGCCAAAAGGCCCAACCAACTATCACATCCACCCACATATCAAAGGCAATTACATGTTACACACCCAATGTAAATAATGCAAATGAACACATGTCTGTCACACACAATGGCTGCAAGTGAATGTTAAAACACCCAACATGACATGCATGAAAGTAATGAGATTATACGACACATTGAAGGATGAAAATAAAAATGTATTGAAAATCAACTAGTATGGAAATGAAATGAGAAAAACCACAAAGCAAAACAACAAAAAGAAGATGAATGTCCATGAAAAAAATCCAAAAAATAAAAAAATCCATTGAAGAACTATTTACAAGATAATCCCGGGTCCATGAGCCCAACCAAATGAAACCTAACTATGACAACTAACTAAAAACTGAACTATATACAAAAATGTGGCGCATTGTCCAATCGCAACCAAATAAATAAAAAAAAATTAAAGGAAACCTACCACTAACTATATAACTATATACAAAGGCAGCGGGCTAGTCCGACGGCTCACTGGTTGTTGTCATGGGCCAGGGCATCATCGAACTCCCGTTCAATGGCTTGGAGGCGGGCATGTTCCCTGGCCCCGATGTCCCGCAGGGATAATGCAGTGTCCAGCTCCAACTCCCTGCGAAGACCCTCGAGGCACTCAGCCCGCCTCAGCGCCCTCCGCATGGAGTCCTCCGCCCTGACCATTGTGAGCCGTTCCTCCTCTGCCCGCTGCCGCTCCGCACCTATCTGCTGGCACAACCGCTCCCACACGGAAGCCACTCCCATTCCAGGGTTCTCCTGCCCTCCGGCCGATGCCTGCACCCCTGATGTTGATGGCCCCGAGCCATGATGCCTCCCACGTTGAGCCTGCTGCTGCCTCCGACGCAACTTCCTGTGCCAGCACAACGGCATCCAGGCTGATGGAAACCACTGACGCCGTCGTGCACGTGCCCTGCCCGATGATGCCGTCACATCCTCCATCTGCTGGGGTCCAGTTGCTGGTGTGTCCACCCCTGCTGGACCTCTGACTCCCGACTGTGGCAGGGATGGGATCCCCAACGAGCTGGCTGCATTGGTCAGGGCAGGTCCACAGGGGGCCCTGGTGGCATCTGGGCCGGAAGACGGCAAGGAGAACGACTGGCGTATAGTCTCCACAGAGGAGGAGAGGGCGCCAGATTGGCCGCCACATGCAGGAAACCCCCGAACATGGATGATCCCAATTGGGCCACGTCGGCACGGTGCTCTTCGTGATGACGTGCGTGCTCCTCCTGGGAAGCACGCACGGCATCACGAATCACAGCCGTGCGCATCGCGACCCCAATCAGGACCTTCTCCATACGGCCAGGGGTCCCCTCGTCCGCAGGTGAAGGGGAGTCAGATGACATGGACATCCCCTCTACCTGCGGACGGGCCTGGGACGGGGCATCCCTGCTGGTGCATGGTGGTGCACCCACAGGGTCAGGGACAGCAACATGCACAGGCCCCTCCACGGTGACCTGTGCTGCCTCCTGCCCCTGGACTGCACCACTTGCACCAGCAGGGATGCCCCCACCAGGCCCCATGTGCGCCTCAGTGGCGGCCTCCTCCTCCTCTGTGGAAACCACCAACCTGGATGGCTCCTCACCGTCTTCCGCCGTAGCAGGCCCCTGTGGGGGCTCACCCACCCCTTCCGCTGCAGCCGTGGGGGCATCCCCGCCGCCTTGCTCCACAGTGCCGTCTCCGCCCTCTTCTTCACTAGCCGCTGCGTAGAGGGAGACATAGAACACAAGCATCAGGGTACTGTACAATGGTCCCCTAGACAGGAAGCAATAGCAGATGAGTGCCACTGTCAAAGTACACTTCCATCATGTCCCTCCACAACATATGTGTCAGTCCAGGCAAAACACACAGTGACAGTCATGGTGCATGCCATGGACATTTCCATACATGTCCAATGGACTCTCGAAACATACAATGTAATGGTACTCACATGCATCATGGGTCAAGCCTATCACATGCACACACTTCACCTCAGTCACATCCATCTGGCCCCGTACACCCCAATCACAGTGGATACAAGGATGACTAGGCTGCATCAGTGAATCTGTACATTGTCACAGACATGTGTCATGCATCCATGGCATTCACAAGTCACAGACACGCAGGTCAGGCACACAGACATGGATACCATATATGTACCTGGCATCGGCACCCATCCCTCACCCCACCCATGTCCAGGAACAGAGACTGCCATGCTCTCATGTGTACAATCTGCATAGGGCTCCCCATGTCGCATTTAAACACATGCAACGACCGTGCGGTTCACACATTACTGGTCGCACATGCATTACCATGATGTCCCTGCACACATACATGCGTACATGGCCTATGTCACACATACAGGCAAGTATCAGACAACCAGCACACTGCAACATGCCCTGTCTCACACAGCAATGCTTGGCCACTTACCGCTCAACTCCAGACGGGTCTCCCTCTCAAGGACCTGGGCGTGGAGCGCTGGGTGTACGCGTTCCAGGACCCTCATCTGGATGGAACTCATGCGGCCCCGGCCCCCCTCCACGAGGCGCCGGGCCTTTATGAGGGTCCTGGACCTCAAGTCTTCCCAGCGCTTCTTGACCTTCTGGATGGTGCGGGTTGCCACCCCCTCTGCGTTGATGGCAACCACACAGTCGGCCCAGATCCTCTCCCGTCCTTCCTTGTTGGCGCGGGACGATCCGAAGAGGGCATCATACTGCCCCAGGACTTGCTCGACCAGGACACCAACTTCGGTGGCAGTGAAGCTGGTGCCCCTCTGCCCCTCTGGCCGGGGGTTGCCACTGGTGCCAGATGTGGATGTGCCCGACATGGCAACCCCAGGGGCAGGAGTGGGTGGGCAACTGGGTCCTGGGGCTGGGCTGTGGAGCAATGTTATCTGAGTCGGGAGTCTTCTGTTCCAGCAGGGGTGGACACAGCAACTGGACCCCTGCAGATGGCTGATGTGCAGGCACCAAATGGCAGGGCACGGTGGCGGCAGGCAGGCAGCAGCAGATGGCACGTGGGAGGCTGCTCGGGGCACTGGGGGGGCAGTAATTCGGCCTTCTGGGCAGGAGCATGGTCTTCCGTGTGTTTTCGCGTGGCCAGCTTGATACGGAGTGATTTGGCACGTGAAAATCCTGCACGTCAGCGTGAAAATCGAGGAAAAGCCCTTAGCGCCTAAGCGCGTCAGCACGCGTACGCGATTTCATTGGACCAAAGGCCCTTACAGCGTAAGCGCGTCTGTGACGTTTTGCGCACGGGCGTTGCCCTGGCAGGGCTTGGAGATCCCGCGTGCCTTTATGTTCTGTACGTGCTTTTCGTGCGGTGCGTGTGTTTTCCATCCGTTGGGGTTCACACGCTATTACTTCACAGCGGGTGTTGGCTACGCGTTCTTCTACACGCAAGGCAGACGGTGAGTGGTACCCCGCTCCCACAGGCCCGATCGCGTGAGAAACTTCACGCGAACCCCTGATGTACACGTAGCCCACTCCCCCAGGCCCGATCGCGTGAAAAAGTTCACGCGAACACCTGAAATACACGTAGCCCGCTCCCCCAGGCCCGATCGTGTGAAAAAGTTCACGCGAACCCCTGAAGTACACGTAGCCCGCTCCCCCAGGCCCGATCACGTGAAAAAGTTCACGCGAACCCGTGAAATACACGTAGCCCGCTCCCCCAGGCCAGATCGCGTGTGTGACTTCCCACGAACCCCCGGAATACACGTACCCCGCTCAATCGCGTGTGTAACTTCCCGCGCAACCCCGAAATACACGTGCCCCGCTCGCACAATTGCTGTATGTTGCCACTTTTGTAATGCGCAGGGACGCTACCGCCTCCCTTCGTGTGGCGGACGTTTTTCGGCTTGTGCGTGTCTTTCGCTGTGCGTGGCTTTGCCCTATTCGATTCCATGAATACGTGTGGTTCGGTTGCGTGTGGGCGTTCCGTCTGCTTCCCTGCAGTACATCCCCAGTTACGCCCTTGTTTTCGCGAGTTGTTCCCCATTCCGCGCGTTACGCCCCGTGTTCCGCCCACTTTCTGGTGTATGCGCCGAGGTTGTGCGCCTTCACTGTGTGCGTCGCGCACGTCTTTCGGGATGTTGCAGTGACGTGTGCGCCATGCACGGGTTTGGCGCACATCCCGAGGACAACACGCGCAGGGACTTCCATGAATCGCACGCGTGCGCCTGTTTTTTTGCGCTTGCGCCTGCTTGCGCGAAGATTTTCGGCGCACGTTTGTTCCATGAATCGGCCCCTGAGTGTTGCCGTAAATACCCTATAAGTGTTTACCTCTTTGCTAGGTAATGCGTCTTCAAAGGGTCTCTCATATTGAAAGAGCCCATCAATGCAGAATGTCTCCACACAACCTGCAATGGGAGCGCTGGTAATAAAAGAAAGTAGTACTTGCAGGTCGTTAAGGGGACTCGTGGGGTTGGGTGGGTGGCCTGGCCTCCTGCCTCAGTCAGTGCTGCAGCTGCCTGCCTAGCTGTGTTGTGCCCACAAAATAATGCCCAGGGTGAGGAGGGGAGGCCCACTATATCCTATTAGTGACTCAGAGTAGAGAGTCACATGTCCTACTCCTGCACCGCCACTGACTTAATTGTGGCGGCACAGAGTCTGTGTCGGCCCCCCAGCCCCAGGCACAAGTTGCTTTCAACTTTGCAGGGCAACAACAAATTCGATGTTGTTAGTTCCTGCAAAGTTGAAAGGAACTTGTTGTGAACTTACTCAGCCCTGCCCCCGGGCCCCAGCCCAGCCCGGCAGGCGACTGTCTGTCTGCAGCCCCAGGAGCTCTCACAGTAGCAGCACTAGGGGTCTGCCGGGTTCTGTGTTCATATAATTAACACTTTATGTCTTACTTTAGCACAAATGGCCACCACGGGCCAGGCCACCAAGGTGGCCCGCTGCGCCCTCGCTGGCCTCCTGGCGAGCAGCTGCTAGGGCCATGCGGCCCAGCCCCATAGGCCGCTACAAGCACCCACTGTCATCATCTTCAAAATGTAATTTATAAAAATTGTCCCGCTTGTGCCGCGCGGCCCGCAGCAGACACTGAGTCGCGCTGCATATCTATGACTTAAACATTTCACCGGCAAAATATCTATAACTTAATCATTTCACCAGCAAAAAAAACAGCCCTGGGTGGCCTGATGAAAAACTGGCCCCCCAGGTCCTCAAAGGTCATCGGCCAGTGGCCGATGGGCCGATGGGGCCAGTCCAACCCTGTATATAGTATTTACATGCTTTTCTTGCCATGGTTATTGTTCACAATTTCAGATATGCATGCGTGTAAGGAGGGCTCTGCTGGAAAGGAGGGCCAGTGCAATTTAAATGCAGCCCGAATGCAGCAGTAATATCGTCGCTGTAGTGAGCCTTCTCCAATATTGCCCTTTATGTATTCCTATTCAATAAATTGGCCATCAGGGAACATGTCCCATAACACGCGTATATGCATCAGTTCCCATTCTCTCCCATAGTGAGAGACAGAGCAGGTATATCCCACATTGGTTCATTCTCTCACATGGGATGCCAACCCCTTGCCGTCAAAGAAGTGTCTTCCATGCATGTGCAGTAGCCCCTACCGGATCAAGTGGGCTATCTGAACGACAGCTGCCACCCAGTATCCATGTTTTCAGGGAAATTGTGGCCTTCATCCTCTGCTCCAACTTTACATGCAGAGGTCTGTTGGCAATTATATACCAGTATGTAGTATCGTGGACTTGCTCCACCTGGTAGTACAACTCAAAATTCGGGATTGCAATTCCACTGGCCTCATAAGGGAGTGTCAAGGATGACCACTTCATATTGACCTGCCCTTTTGCCCAGAAACATTCAGTGCATAGTGTATTTAGTTCTTTAAAAAAAAAAGGCTCTGCCTGCCCCCATCAAGATGTTTTGAAACAGGTATAATAGTTTTGGTAGAACTGTCAACTATATCAGTGAATCTGCCTAACATTGGCATAGGGATCCTCATCGCAGCAGTTTGAACCTCAGATGCATCATATATGTCGCGTAATTCTTCTCAAATGTTAAAACATGGGAACGAGATATTAGTACGCTATGATGGCTCAGAAGGACACGGACACATTGAGGATATTTCAAAGATGGCTTTATTAAAAATGAAGAATGAGGCCTAACTTTCCCCATTGCTATGGGGTGTTCCCTACCTATCAAACTAACTACGATGCTTGTCAGTCGTCTGTGAATGTCCCAAAGAATAAGTTCACTGTCCAAAATTAACCCTAACTGACCCTACCACTCTTTTAACAACTGAATACAGGAGAATGACTTCCTTCTCCTGGGCTTTGCTTCTTGCACATTTTCTTCTTGCCAGTTCTTCTTCTTTTTTTTAAACTTTATTTAAATTGCACAGTAGAAACCATAATGCATTAGTACAGTGGATGCATGTTTACACAAGTATTATTAAACAGACAGTTTACAGGCACGTTACAGTGAGCACTTACACTGTTCCATTTTCACTATTGTCCGCATCAACTCTGTTGCTCAGGTATTGACGGAAACCTCCCCATATATTTCTTGGTCTGTTGGTGCGGGAAGTAGGCTAAAGTATACTTCTTCCTGGTCATTTGCTCATACCATGTCGTTAATCCACTCCTCTTTTGTTGGGGGTGCCTTTTTCTTCCAACTCATTAATATGGCGCGTTTAGCCAGTAGCAGTCCAATGTTTATTAGCTTGCTTTTCATCGCATTCATTTTAAGTACAAAGCCCAATACATATATAGATTGTTCCCAGTCTATTGGCTGCTCCACCATATCCTCAAGCGCACCACAGACTCCACTCCTGTATTCAGAAAGCTCCCCACATGACCACAACATATATGTCAGGTTGGCTTCCTCGCTCCCGCACCTAGTGCATTTTCCTAAAGCTGTTGGATACATTCTCTTCAGGCAAGCTGGGGTGAGATGCACCCTATTTAGTATTTTAAAGTGGATCAGTCTGAACCTGGAATTTAGCGACACCTGTTTTGTGAGACAACACAGTTGTGACCAGTGAGTGTCCGTGAATGTGGCTCTAAGGTCTCTCTCCCATTTCCCCATAATATCAGGTACTTGTGTCTTTCTCGTTTCTAGCACCACTCTATATAATGTTGAGGCAGTTTTCCTGTTTATCCTGAGAGAGGCTATGAAATTGAGGCATGGATGTCACTCCGGCTCTTGCGGCAATCCGTCCCATGCTACTGCAATTGCCGGTCTGAGTCTTAGATATTGTATCTTCTGAAGTGGGGTATCACCTATCGGGAGTTTAATATCCTCCCATGGTCTGAACAGGTCATTATGGTATAGGTCTCCGAACTGTATGATGCCCATCCCTCGCCAGTGCGTTGACAATGCTGTGTCTGTCGACGAGGTCAGATAGGGCCCTTCCCAGATTGGCATTTGGGGGCTATACATCACAGTGTTTCGGGGTTGTTTTGTCAGCCTCGTCCATGCTTGCTGTGTGGCCAATTTCGGTTCTAGGTGGTTGCAGTTTCCTCTCTTCCCGGCAGCTATCTCATGCAGTAGTGTGGCCCCGACTTCCCTTGTGTTTCTAGATCAACATAGGAGGTTCGCAATGCATCACCTACCCAGTTCTTAGCATAGTATGCTTGGCCTGAAAGGTAATACACCTCATAATCTGGTGCCGCCAGTACTCCACGCTCATAAGGCTGCGTGAGACGGCGCCAGCTGGCCCTCACATTGCCATCCACACGAAGGCAGACCAGGCACCAGTTATTTTCTCAAAGAAGGGTCTGCCAGTGCAGAGTGGTATCGTACTGAAGAGGTAAAACAATTTGGGTAGTATGATCATCTTGACCAGTGCTAGCCGACCCATAAGTGAGATAGATAGATGGTTCCAGCGATCGAGTTTAGTGCACATCGCCACGGCTAGTGCATCATAGTTGAGAGCGCGGACCAAACAGGCAGAATGTGCCACTTCCACCCCCATGTATCTAATCTGTTGGGGAACCCAGCATAGTCCACACCGGTCGCCCGGCAGCACCATGTCATCAGTCAATGGGAAAGTTTCAGACTTTTTTATGTTGAGTCGGAGACCAAAGAACCTCCAAAACTCCTGGACCGCCTCCAAGACTCTGTGAAGATACTTCTCTGGGTTTCTCATGAACAACATAATGGGCCTCATTACGAGTATGGAGGCAGCCATGCCCTTAATAAGGGCATGGCTGCCTCCATACCGGGCTCCAATAACGGGTTCTGTGAATGAGGAATTACCGAGTCATTCTAACCTTGGAGGACCCGGTAATTCCTCATGCACAAAACCATTCCCCTTTCCCATTTGAGCCCCCATAGGGCTCAATGGGAATGGGGATGGAGCAAATAACGGGCCCATTAATAACGTGCCCGTTATTAGCTCCTTGGTCCCCTCGCGGGACCCAGAAAGGACGTCTGGTTTTACCAGATGTCTGTTCCGGGTCCCGCTAGGGGACCTCGTAATCAGGCATCCCGTAATGAACAGTGCCGGTCCCGTACCGGCACCATTCATTACGGGACCGCCAGGGTCGTAATGAGGCCTAATATCATCTGCGTACAGAGTGATCAGTTCTATACGCCCAGTGTGGGGATACCCGCTCGAGCATGTTGCATCCTCATGAAATCGGCCAGAGGTTCAATTACAAGTGCAAACAACAGCGGGGAGAGCGGACACCCCCTGCCTGGTTCCTCCCGTCAACTTCAACACTGCAGACAGAGTCCCATTCACCAATACCCTCTCATAAGCTTGCGTGTACAGATGTCGTACCTACTTGATACAATTATGGCCAAATCCATAATTATGCAGTACTCTGAACAAGAACGGCCAGTACACAGTGTCAAAGGCATTCTGCATGTCGAGGGATATGGCGACCCCCTAATAGTTTTTGGGGATTCTCGGCAGGACATTGCAGAATCTGCGAGTGTTAGATGTCGTCGACCTCCCCAGCACAAAACCTACTTCGTCTTCATGCACCATGTAGGGCATTACCGGGTTGAGTCGGGAAGCCAATATTTTGGCAAAGATTTTCACATCTGTGTTAATGAGTGATAGTGGCCGCTATGATCTGCAGTCCTCATGAGGCTTCCCGGGCTTCAACAACAGAGTAATGACTGCTTCCTGCATTGACTCCGGTAGAGTTTCGGGGTCCAAAGCCTCGGTCCACACCGATGTGAGGCGGGGCGCAAGTGTCTCTGTAAATTCCTTATGAAATTCGGCTCCCAACCCATCAGATCCTCGGGGCCTTCCCGCCAGGAAGGTCTTTATCGCTGCTTTTATTTTGGCAAGTGTTATTGGGGTTTCTAGGGCATTACGCGTGCCCTCGTACAACAGCATTGTAGGTATTGCAGCAAGGTAATCATCAATTTCTTTTCAGTGGCCTCACTCTGCGGGGAGTATGAAGTGCTATAGAAGTTGTGGAACACCCGACTAACCTCGTTAGCTTTCGTGACCGCTACCCCATCCTGCCTAGTAATACATGAGATGATTGTCCTACCCCTTTCCGTGTGCACCAGACGGGCCAGGAGTTTGCCTGGTCTTTCCTGTTCCCCATACCTTTGCGTCGCCATTGGTCTGTCATAGTAGCGCAGCTCTCTATCCGCAGCTTCACAGACGTTTTCTAGTTGTGTTTTAATTTCTGCAGTGATCTGTGGGGATGGGTTGTCTAGGTATTCTGTCTGCAATCGGGCTATAGATTCCCGCCTTATGTCCTTCAGTACCCCGAATTCGGTGGACATCGCTATTCCCTGTATATAGACTTTAAATGCCTGGCATAGGGTAGCTTGCTCCGCGATTGAGCCCTCATTAGTTTCAAATAAGTCTGAGATATGTTGAGCTATGTTGGTTCTGAAAACTGGGTCTAGGAGCGACGTGGATTTGAAACGCCATTGCGTTCTTCAGGGCTCGCTATCAGGGAGATCTATGGTAATTGATATAGGAGAATGATCCTACAGCGTCCTGGGAAGAATCCGAGCTTCGGTTACCCAGCCCAATACTGTGCCTTGCCAGTTTTTCTTAATAGGGGATTTTTAAATAGTATTTTGTGCATTCTTTAATCAGTTCATGTAACACTTTCAAGATTTTATGAGACCTGTTCTTTCTCAAAATTTGGTTTCTTTGACCTTGATTGAATACTTTGATCCGTATTAATGAGTTTTGCGTAATTTTGGTTCCACGGTTATGATTGGCCCTCTGGGTGATTATAATTTACTTCGCTCCTGCATAGCCCTTCTTGTCTTGTCCTAACTCTAGGTTTTTCTTTACATTTCAATTCATTGCATGCCCTCTCATTTAGGTTCTCATCTTTCCTTTTCCAATAAAGGGGTACTTCACCATTTGTCATGGTAGTCATAGTCAGACGCTACAATTCACCCTGTTGGGGCTTTCTTCTCTTCCTCTTAATTCATAGCATTCTTTCTCTTCATAGAATTCTCCTGCTGGTTCATAGCAAGCTGCCTTTCTCCCCAGACATTTGTCTCTTAGTTTTAGTTTCTCTCTGAATACTTATTGTATTCGTGTTTCTCTTATTATCATCATTCCACTTTCTTACTTTCCATGGTATGCTCTGTTCGATTCGACTGGGAAGTATGTATGAGCAGTCCCATAACGATTCCCTGGTGGCCTCCCGGATCTCCTGTGCGCCCTGTTACCTTGGATTCTCTCCGACAACATCTCCGGACTCTGTTCACTCAGGGTATGTTGTGTTCTTCGCTTTCTTGTCTTCTCAGGTTACTGTGGTGTCCTGCTCTGCGTGCTCTCTTTTTGAACTAATCAGCAGTCCACTGAGTATCCGGACGCAATGCGGATTTGACCGCGTAGTGGTTTCGGCGTTGATTTGTGGACTACCGGTCCACCACAATGTCACTGTGATCAAGCCACCACCATCAGTTTCTCGCTCTCTCCTCCTCAAAGGACACTGCATGTCCAGCGACCTGCTTTTGGCTTCAGAGCAGTTTCCAAACTCGTGGACTCCGCAGGTTGCAGAGTCTCCTCCTCTCTCAGGTGTTATGTTGCCCTGGGGCTTTTCTGGCTGATGTTTGCGTCCCTCTTCCTTCGCTTGTTGTGGCGTCTTTCTCTACTCCAGGCTCCTAGTCCCAGTTAAATGGGGATTTCCATTTAAAGTGAAATGCTCTCTTTCTTGTTGACAATAACATATGTTAGTCCTCTCATCATACAAGTGTCGGTATTGTATATTCTTTTGTAGGTCTGATATTCACAAGAAGACCACTTCGGGGTATCCTTTAGGGAGTTCTCACGAGTCCTTGTCCCCATAGTGGGAGTCTCTCCTGGTGAGGTCCCACTTGCCTCAACCCCTAGGGAGGGTGTTGTGGAGCAGGCTCACTTCACTAGCCTCACAGGGGGGATTTCTCATGGGTTGAAGGGACTAATTCCCTCGATTCGTCACAACACCTAGATACTTGAATGCTTCTGCTGTCCATCTAAGTCCTCCCTTATTGTTGCGTTCCACTGTTCCATCAGACAGTGGGAAGATCTCAGACTTATTTCTATTCTGGTGGAGGCTCGAGTATCTACCAAAGCCAACTACTTAGCTTACAATCTTTGCAACATTCATATCTGGATCCCATACATACAACAGGATATCATCCCCATACAGCAAGATTAAGCTCCAGGGTATCCCTCAGCCTGATACCTACTTCTGAGTATTTGTCTCTAATCCGATCTTCCAGTAGCTCTGTGGCCATAGCAAACAACAGCGGAGAGAGAGGACAGCCCTGTCACGTTCCCCCTGCCAGGTGAAGCAGCAAGGGCACCATTCCGTTTTTTAAACACACTCGCAAATTGTTTCATATATAGCAATTCAACCCATGAGATAAAATGTGTCCCTAAACCATAATTGCCAGCAGTTGAAAGAGAAATGTTCACGAGACTGTATCAAACGCATTCTGCATGTCAAGCGACATTGCCATGGTTTGAGCTCCCAGTTCTACACAGGACTTAACATTGTACAATCTATGCAGATTCAAAGCTGTTGAGCGCCCAGGGATCATTACAGATTGGTCTAGATGTACCACATGAGTCCTCAGTGGTAGTAGTCTGGTTGCTACAGCCTTTGCAAAGAACGTATTTTGATGGCCGTGAGCCAACTGTCTCATGCACGATATGACAGAATATAAGTTTCCGAGTTTGCCAATTAACGGCCATTTTGATGTAACAAGAATCGCCATTTTGTTTCCTAACCATTGCTCATTGCTTTCTGTTCTTAGTGCTTCGCAGTACATTTTCTGCTTACACTGCTCGACTGTAAGACATTGTTGTCTGCACGTAAAAGGACAAGGCCGCAGGGCCGCGAGTATAACAAAAGTTTGTTGAAACACAATGTAGGCAGCACCAGGAAGAATGCCCGGCTCCCTCCCGAATGTAGCCTTGGAACAGAGCTGCAGGGCATTTAATCATTTTGCAGCTGCCAGCCAGTCTTGTTATATGGTAGAATATGTTAGAATAAAGCAGCTAAAGGCTTGAATTATGCTTTTCTTACGGCCCCCCTTTGCTGAGCCCTGTTAGAGCATGTCGGCTCCCAGGACACGAATAGCACCTCATAGATAGCAAGGTCTGGAATGCAACTCTTCCCCCATATGTAGATCGCTTCCAAGAACAGAAGCGCTGTGTTCCATTCAACAACTGAAAGATGCCTGCACACTCACAAATTGCAAATTGTTACTAGAATAGATATTTGAAGGTGTCATAGTTGTCGAAAGTGTCCATCATCACACCAAGTTCAAAGAAACCCAATAAAGGGGGGTGTTAAACATGTCGTAGCTGATTGTTTGATATGCATTTTGTATATATGTAACTGATGTACGTAATTCACTCTCTTGCGTCCCTCGAGGTCTAGAGATACACGTCGCGGGGCGTGAGACCGAGTTGGCCAACTGAGACTTTTGCTTTGCAATAAACCCTAGCTTTGGGAATACAACCTTGTGTCTGGCGTGTCTATCGTGTGTGGTGACTCGCCTTGTTTCCATAGACGTAAGGGACCCCTAGGGGCCCCTTTCAGAAGGGAACCCCTCTTAAAGCCTCCTCCCAACTGTAGCAGCTATAGGGAGATTATTTCCTTGGAAAGTTCAGCCCCCACACTATAAGATCCAGGAGCCTTGCCCCATGGCAGGTCAAGAATAGCTGCTTCAAACTCCTCTAGCATCAATGGGGTCTCCAAGGCCTCATGCGCTTCTCTAGATAGAATCAACGTTGGCTTCATCCTGCAGGTACTGCAATATCTCTGTCTGTGAAGCTCAGCCCTATGGTTGGTACAAGTTGGAGTAGTAAAAGGTGAAGGCTGTATTTATGTCTGCATTTGTGTGTGCCACCTTACCATCTGCGGACTTCACATAAGGTATGTTCCCATTCCACATCTCCATCCTATCCAGCTGAGCAAGCAGCCAATCCGGCCTGTCCACCTCCCCATATTTTATTGCCATCATCGGTTTATTTATAAGATTTAATTCCCTCTGTTCAGCCTTGCAGAAGCTGTGCAGTTTAGATTTAAAATCTGCCCGTAGTCTGGGAGACGGTCTTTGTGCATATGCGAGTTGGAGCGCCTGCAGCCTGGCCTCTATCACGTCAAGGTCTCGTCCAATGGTTTTCAAAACCCCAAACGCTGCAGCCATGCCTATACCACTTATGTATACCTTAAATGCCTGCCGGAGACTGAACTTACATTGTTTTCAAAATAAGAGGTCACATGATCATATAGGTAACTAAGAAAGCTGGGTCCAATAACGTGGCTGGTTTGAATCACCACAGAGGCCTCTGGGCGCCAACGCCCCTCCCTCCCCGCCACCCCTCCCCTATCAGGGAATGCATATCGTGGAATGAGTAATAGTTTGTGTATTCCCTACCAGTGTCATGTAACACCCTCCACATATCTACCAGTCCCAGCGCATCTATATTACTGACTGTCGTGCGTGCTGTCCTTGAAAGTGTCCTATGAGCTGTTCGGGTTCTATAGCTTTGTAAGCCATGATTCATATGCATGGTGACGCAGCATTGTCTTCTTGCACTGGATACTGATGCTGCAGACTTGTGAACTTGTTACATGTAGTTACAGCAACAGATCTGTTGATGGAGACAGCAGGCACCTTAGTGCTAGGTCATTCAGTTAATGTGGCCAGTCCACATGCTGTTGTGGGTTTACTTTTGAAAGGGTAAAATGTCTACTTTGCGATGAATTCCACTTGTTATGCAAATTGGGGAAGAAAAAACTTCCCTGATGAGCTCATAGTAATATTCTGTTTGCTGCGTTGAAAGCAATGGGGTGGAAAACGTACAAACAGGGCCAAGGTATTGTTTGTCCCTGGAGGAACACAGTCTGGGATTTTATGAGGATCTGCACATCTGTGTGTCTTCTTGTCTCTGTTCACCTGCAGTGCTGCTATTAAAGATGTGATTAACTAACCTCACCCGAGATTGAGTCCAGCAATTGATGTCCCAGACAGGGGCGACCATGAACCCGACAGCAAATGGGGAAGCACCTTTGCTGTGCTGCCCTACATTTTGGGAGTACACTGAAAATGCAAGCAGTCCTTATAAATCCGGTAGTCCATTTGTCCTCAAGTAAAAAAATAAGCACTCTTTTTTTGTCAAGGGATGATTCTACATGAAGTTTCCCTTATAAATACTTCCTGTATTTTACTTTCCACTGTCTCAAGCTCCAGCGTCCAGTTCTCATCATGTTTCGTTTATGTATCTTCAGAGGAGATATTGGGCCTCATTACACGGATGGCGGTAAGGGTTTACCGGTACCGGTATTTTACTGGTAACGGTAAATCCTTACCGCCTTACTACGAGGTCCCCAGGGAGCTAATTACGGTACCGCAATTTGCGGTACCGTAATTAGCGCCTTCCCCATTCCCATTATGCCCTATGGGGCAAAAATGGGAATGGGGAAGGGCAATGGTGGAAGCGGGAATTACCGCCCCGCCAAACTTGGAATGGGGCAGTAATTCCCCTTTCCGCCAAGGCGGTGCCGGTATTTTACCGGCATGAACCATGGCGCTATTTAGCGCCATGGTTCTCCGCCATCCGTGTAATGAGGACATAGACTGTGGACCCACACCTTGCCGTCTCGTTTGTTGCCCAGCTAAGCTCATCTAGTCCAATCCAAAGTCATTCTCTGCAGACCGTTCCCTCTTGATTAATACTTCCTTAGCCTCCAGTCTAGTGCCGCCAAACTAATAACTGCCTTGGCAATTACTCTAGTAAAAAACATTGATTGATATGAAATGACAATTTTTGCTCAATAGTCCTGCTCCCTTATCCAGCATCTTAGGATGAATGATGGCAAACCAGTAGAAGAAATTTCTGGTCCTTGGGTGTGGAGCATGATAACCAGGTAGGTTTTTGCTAATGTATGAGAACAGAATCCATCCTGATCAGTGTTCTGAATGGCCTTATAATGGCATCTGATAGTGGCAGTGGCAGAGATCTCTTCTAATCTCTCCAAAACCTTCAGCACCAATGATCATCAGCTGTTTTTCTCTCACCTTTTGACACTAGAAGTCAGGCATGATTGGATTCAATATTCTTTAACTGACTGCTCTCATGCAGTGACTATCTCCCTTCACTTACAACTGGTTCCCCCTCAACCTCTGGGTTCCTCAAGGTTCTGTTCTATCCTTTTTGTTTAATTTATAGGTTTAACCTCTTTCACAATTTGTTTTTATGTACACTAACCCAAATCCTGTCGCGATTGGATAGCGATCTAGTGAGAATTATCTGTAAAGCCTCTGTATACTGTAAAATATCTCTAAACGTTAACGGTTGTGTGGATGCGCTGCAACAGGCTAAATCTGAACAGAGCTAAAACAGAAGAATTTGGTATCGTATCCCATCCAGGCATATGGCCATCCTGTTTGGCCCCCTGCCTATCACTTGTGCCCATGGTCAAATACTTTGGGATGAAACTCCATGGTTCTGTTATCCGTTTTCCAACACAACTCGTCTGTTTCGCAAACATTTTTCTTCCACCTTGAGTCTTTGCGTAAAATCCTCCATTTCTTTTTCTTTTTTCATCCCTTGGTCCAAATCATTAACAGCTTGATAGCTAGTTGCCTCCATTACTGTTATACATTATTTTTAGGTCAGCCCAAATACCCTCTAGTGCATCAATAATGTTGCTGCAGTGCTTCTCTTTGGACTGAAAATCCATGACGGGTGTCATGCTTGTGAGGAGGAATGATTGACCAGACCAGAATGTCATGATAAGGTCGGGTAGGACTCACGAAAGTCTCAGCCACAGGAAGGTGGTTCTTAGAGGGTGTTAATGTATCCTTTGATCCAAGACAAACACACAGATCAAAACCATGCCAAGATCACACGTCCTTCAAGATGAAACCCCATGACCAGACCAAGGAGACCATATCATGAAATAAGCGTGATGGGACAATTTAAAATCCACAAAGCTGTGCCTGACCTACAGAACATTCCCCTGGTTGGACATGAACAAGTTTTTGTTAAAAAGAGATTAGGGGTTGTACTCTGGACCTCTGTCTGGTCCTTTTGGTTTGGCCCTCCAACAGAACTTACATTAGTTGTCCTTAGATGCACTGCTTTGTTTAGTTGTATCTCCTTTTAGTTCCATACCCATACAGTATGCCCTCCTCCAATTCATCCCCATTGTATTTTGAATAAAGGTATTGACATATATTGTGTGTATGTGTTTGTTCCTGGTTTGCCACATTCGACAGACGTATCATCTTTCAGCGACCTCTAAAAGCACACATGTCTTGTTCTCCACAGGTGCGGTAAGTGAGTTGATTGAGGACACTGACAGAAGGACCTTTACTGTCACAAGTCAGATTGAGTTCCCAGTAACACAGGAAGATAACGGGGCAGCGATCACATGCACAGTGGCCCACGAGTCCCTCCAGAACACCTTTATGTCAACATCTGTGAAGATAAAGGTTTACTGTAAGTGATCAATAGCAAAAAGTTCAACAAACCGCGACATTATCTGACGAATAATGTGTGGCATTGTTTTTGCACAGATGTGTTAACTTTAACAAGTGTACTCCAATAGGCATTTGTTATTTACTGTGCTCTGCTGCTATTTGCGTGCTCTCTTGGCTAGCTGGTGGATCTAAAAGGGAGGGGTGCTGGATTGGGTTAAGGATATCACAATGACAAAGGCTCAAGACCAAACAGACTCAATAAGAGGTGTATAAGGTTTTTATTAAGGGAGTTCAACTATGGGTGCAGTTTTTTCCACACTTTCTGGTTCAGTTATCCACCCGCCCACAGTTTTCTTAACCAGAGGCAGACAGAATTAGAGGATTACAATCTATTAAACTCTGTCTTTGCTTGGAACCCAGTAACAACAAAAGGGCTGGTCTCTGAGAAAACAGTTTCTAGTTTCAATACAGTGGGCCTCATCACGATTTGGGCTGTATCCAGGCGCACATACCGCCGAGTGGTATTTGCGGTAACGCTGTGAGTCGCACACAGCCCGGACGGTAACGCAAATAGCGTTTGGTAGTAATAGTGAGAAAATTCTGTGAATATTGGGTTACCGCCGGCATCTCGCGCTATTAGCGTGTGCTAATAGTGCCGTGGGAAATGCATCAGCGCTGGAAAGGGAAATGTAGCAGCAGCCATTTTGGAAATCACAAACCATCCAAAATCACAGCCCCTGGAAGCCATCCACTCCAAACAACCACATAAAATTTCTCATGAGCGTGTGAGGGGCACGTCTGCCCTGGACAAGGTGCGCATCCTGAAGTTCTCGGACACAGAACTCACTATACTGGTGGAGGAGGTAATTTCCCACCAGGACGAACTCTATGCCCCACAACAAAAAAAGACGGGCTCACAGAGGTGCAACCACATCTGGGCAGACATCAGCTAGAAGGTCACTGCGGTGGGCCCTGTCCCCAGGGATGAAGAGGACTGCCGTACGCACATCAATGACCTGCATGTCCCTGTCCGGGGCTTCCTGGCACAGCACAGGAGTCAGAGCATGGCAACCGGTGGAGGGCCACCACCACCTGAGCTGGAACCATGGGAGTAGCAGTGCACCACCCTCATGGATATGGCATCCATTGAGGGAGTGGGAGGAGCGGAGGCAGGAACTGGCACCCAGGAGGCTGAAGGTGAGTCCCCCCCCTTTGTAAATGGCATTGTAAATAGGCCACCACTCCATCCCCAGTGTGAATGACCGACAGCTGGGCACTGTGATTGGGTGCAGTGCCTGTGATCTACCACAGCCACCCACGACTGCAGCCTTGTACCACTGCACCTATGCGACCCCAGGACTCCTGAGTTGTGATTAGGGCAGTCAATGGACACATGCAAGCACCATGGCACACACATCCAAGGCGGGGGCACAGCAACGTCAGGTGGGCGTGTGTAGTACCAACCCCCCTCACTGACTGTGGCATGCCAGCTGTGCAGTTGCATCATATGCATGAAAAGGCTCTCCCAACAATTTGGAACTGGGTCAAAGTATGCCCCAGTAATACCAACATTGTGAATACTAAACAGGTCAGGGCCAAGCATGATAGAAACTGCCCTGTACATAATTTGAAGTGCCCTGTCCTCATGCCATACCCTATGTACCCTATGTGCCTAGACAGGCACGCAGGCGTAATTCGAGTACAACGTGGATGAGGAGGAGGCATGCCCATCCCGTCGTCGGCCCAGACGTCCCTCAAGCACCACCACCATCCCGTGAAGGGCCGGCAGGATACTCCAAGGTGGAGGACCCACCCCACTGCACCAGTGGCTCACCACCTCAGTGCTCACAAGCCAGCAGTGGATCACCACCTCAGCGCCCACAAGCCAGCAGTGGCTCACCATCTGCACCCACAAGCCAGCAGGTGCTCACCACCTTGGCGCCCACGAGCCATGAGGACTGCCTCACCAAGCCCATTCCAAGCCACCGTGGGCTCACAGGATTTTGAAGTTGCCACAAGTGCAGCCACCCCAGATGAGGGTGCCTCATCCGTTGAAGAGCAGCATGCTGCACCTCTGATCACGCCAATACACTGTCCAGTGCAGCAAATGGCTTACCCAAAGGGACCCCTGAGCATGTGGAGACTCCCAGCCACAGGCCACATGTCCATGCACGCCACCTCCGTGCCCACACACCAGTAGCGGATGAGGACACACCCTCATATGGGTCATCTGCTGGCAGCCCCTCCATCTATGGCAGCCCCACCAGACAGCCCAGTACCACAATACCACAAGCAATAGCAGCCCCACCTGAAAGACCTACCAGGCACAGCAGCCCCACCACCCCGTGGATGCATGCCAGGCACAGCAGCCCCACTATCCTGCAGAGACCTGCCAGGCACAGCAGCCCCACACGGGAGACAGGAACGGGTCCGGCCAATGAAGTCATGGCATGCCTATATGTGATGGAGGCATGCCAGAAGAGGATAGAAGGCATGGTCAGTGAACACAAACGCCACATCAAGGCCATTAGCAGTGCGATTAGGGGGCTGCAAAAACTATGGTGCGCGACAATGCCTGCAAACGGAAGGTCGTAGAGGGATGCACTGCGGCACGTACCGGTTTTGGCCAGTGAGTACGCAAATTATGTCAGGTGCAATCAGCGCATGCCGAACAGATGCGTGAGGCAAATAACCTCCTCCGCCAGCAGATGCAGTTGGCCGCGTCAGTGTTTTCCACCTCAACCACAACCACAGAGGGATCCCTCTAGGGGTCACCCAGGCGTAGGTCACTGCGTCATTCACAGCTGCGCTCACCTGAAGGCGGAGCATATGGGAAGCAACAATGTCCCTGTTAGATGGACAATGCACTGTTGGCTTGAGGGCTGGGCACATGGACCCATATGCACTGTGTTGGGGGAGGGGGGTATGTGTGCTTGGAAGTTGGTAGTGGAGGGGGTTAGTTCCACTTCAATGAAAGCATGTTCAAACATGACAGAAAGCAAGGACATTCATGATTGTGTACAAGTATGATTTATTTTACAAGTGCTCTTCGTGACATGTGCCCATCCACCAAATCAGAAAAAAAATCTCAATCAATGCCTGTCTGGCCAACCTCCCCTCCCGCACCCCATCCCTGTGTGCATTAGCCCGGCAACGGGCACATGGTCATCGTCACTCTCATCACCTGGGTGTTGCACATTAGGGGGTAGTGGCACATTCCTACGGCAGCAGATGTTGTGCAGCATAGAACAGGTGTGTACAATCTTTCCAACTTTATCTGGCGCATACATCTGTGCCCCTCCAGTATGTTCCAGGCACCGGAACCGGGCCTTCAACAAACCAAATGTTTTTTCCACACATATGCGGGTACGACTGTGGACATTGTTATATGCCAGCTCTGCCGGAGTTTGTGGATTCCGCACAGGGGTCATCAGCCATGTGAGCTGCGGGTATCCTGAATCACCTGCATGGGATGAAATGTGTGCATGAGGCCTAGGTTGCTTCACTCGGTGTGCAAGGAATAAGCAACAATCCACTATGCACTGTGGTCATCTTTGTGTGCAACAGGCACATGCAATGTGATTGGCTAATTGGTATACATCCATCATCTTTCAGGAAATGCATCATCTGACCCATACATGCACCATGTGTGATTGAGTGGGCTGTTCTGTGGCAGGTTACATTTCCCTGCGCTTGGGATTACTGGACTCGGAGCAGTGGATGATGACCTATGTGTATGGAATTGTGTGGGACACTCATGCTCAACAAGTAACATCATGTTACCACTTCTCCTTGGATTATGGTGTATTCATGTGCCACGGGTTTGCTCTGCAATGTGCGACATGTCCCTTGAAGCCCACTTTCTACATGCACCGCCCCTGGGTTTGATTGTTACAGTGGTGCATCCATGACGTCAGGATCCCGTCATGACTGCTTGTTCATGGCCAGTGTTCATTTGTATTTGGTTGTGGGTGTCTCAGTGGATGGTGGGGCTTTAGCTACATGCAACCAGTTTTCATCTTTTTTGAAACATGCATGTAAATGTACATTCATGGGTCACTCTCTCAGGGATGTTCATGTTCGGGTCTTATCCAGATCTTCAGCAGTGGTTCCGTGGATGGGTATTGCATTCTTTTCACTTTCCATTCCTGTGGGGTGCACTGGGTGAGGTTGCTCTTTTGTGTCAGAGTGTGAAGCTACACTACAACACAATGTCCATTGTGGTTGTTGGGGTCACGTGTGTTATGATGTTTTCACAAGTGTGTGCCCATCACCATTTGTGGGTTCAGGTGTGGTGGCTGTGTGCAGCTGCTCTTGTGTGCCACACGTATATGGAACTGGTGCTGTGATGATGCTGGCTGTGGCTCCTGGTGGCGTGCAGGGCTTCCTGTGGGTCTGCCCCCCGACATTTGGTGTACTTTGGCATGCATTTCAGGAAGGGTTTGTACTCACCCACTATCCATGTGTGTTGGGCTCTTTGTCTCTCCATGTAGGCTGGCAGTGTGCTGTTGCGCAACACCATGGAGTCGTGGGTGGATCCTGGGTAGCGAACGCAGCAGTGGCTGATGGTGAAGTCTGGGCTACAGATCATCTGCACGTTCAGAGAATGGAACTGCTTCTGATTCCTGTAGGCAGCCTCATGGTCCCGGGGTGCTACCAGTGCAACATATGTGCAATCTAGGGCTGCAATCACGTTCGGGCATTAGCAATGGCATATAACTGTGCCTTGAGTTCATTGACCTCTGCCTGGGTGGTAGGCAATGCAATGTGTTCATTCACATGTCACAGCACTGCATCCTGGCCCAGGACGGCACTGAATATGGACTGGGCCATAGCATGCATCATGGACACTGTGTGCTGAAAGCTGCCTGTTCCAAGGTATTGTAGGACTGACACAAGCTTCACGAGTGGAGGCACAGCGGTGCTGATGGCAATCCTGCTACCTATGTCACATTGGCTTGTGCCCAGCAACTGGGTGATGGTAGCCCTGTGCAGCCTATACTCGGATACCAACTGACCATCAGTCAGGGCCCAGGGTGTTGGCCTGACCCTGGGGATGGCTGGTCACCTTGCTGGGGGTGGTCTCCTCCTCCCTCCTCCCCCCAAAACACCCTGTGCTCCCTGTGCCCTGGCCTGGTTGTTGGGCCTCTGTAGCTACTGGCTCAGCATGTAGAGGTCCACATCAAGGCTCCCTGTTCCAAATGGCAACATGATGTTGGGAAGCGTGTGTGGAGCTAGGGTGGGTCTTTTGTAGGCCTCTTGTGTGCATTGCTTGCACCGGTGGCTTCATTGCTGTTTCCTCTCTGCTCCTAATGTCAACATGGCGTTGGGAAGGGTGTGTGTGGCCAGGGTGGGTATGTTCAATTGTTTTGCACCTGTGGCTTCATTGCTGTCTCCTCCCGGCTCCTAATGGCAACATGATGTTGGGCAGGGTGTGTGGGGCCAGGGTGGGTCTTTTGTAGGCCTCTTGTGTGCATTGTTTCCACCTGTGGCTTTGTTACTCTCACCTGTGTTCTTTTACCTCCAGCATTTGGCCAGGGGAATTTTCAGCGCTATTAGCACTGATGCTGTACTTGTGATAGCTCTGTAATAGCACGTTTGGTTGTTGGCGCAATTACAGCCGGCGCTATTACAGCTGGCTGTAATAGTGCCCAACTGGAATTGCATTGGCTAGATTGCAGTCGTGATCCGGCGGAGCGTTATTGGCGGTGCTAATACTGTTAACGCCGGGTTTAAGGGCTACCACTCAACTCGTGATGAGGCCCAGTCTCTAAATTCAACAAAGTGTCTGGGTTTTCAGTTGTCATTCCTTCTCCAGCAAGTCTGTCAAGCACTTAGAGTCTTGGGGGTTTAAGATTCCCAACACTTCTTTCTTGACACGTCTTTCTGTTGTCTCAGTTCTCTGCTTCTTTCCTCAGCACCTGTGGAGGTACTTTATCTGGTTCTTTGGGCCGACTGTGGGTTGCACACTAGGGTGTGATCATGGCAATAATGGTTTCTGGGTACAGGTTCACAGGTGGGTTGGGGAGCCTACTTATATTCAGGGCCTTCTTAAAGCAGTTTGGGGTAACTGGTACACCAGTGCGACAAGCCCCTGCCAAATGGCTAGACCATGGAGGGGTGGATCAGGGGATCCTCCCCGTCCCGCTGCCATGTGAAACATCGCGCAGCTGGCGGTATCACTCAACTCCCATGGCCATTCCACTCTGCCCCAATAGCCAGTCAGGGCACTTCATCACAGTTGCAAGGGAATATGTAAGATTGCATTGCTGTTTTGTTAATGCTGCATATCAGAATTACCTCGTTGGTGTGTGTGTGTGTGTGTGTGTGTTTATTTTCTAGGTAGTTTATCTCACGAGCACTCGAGTTATCTGTGGCCAGAGAGGATCCTAGTATGCTGCATCGACAGGATACATTAGTCAGGAGAGCCAGATGTAGGCTGGCGGGTGAGATGCAGCGTGCTTTTGTTTCAATCTACTTGCAGCGGTGTTCCATTGCTGTGCGTGGGTAACTTAGTTGATATCCATATTGTGTGTTCAAACATAAAACTGGAGCGTGTTGGTGTGTGGCGCAGTTGGTGGGAGACCTCATTGGCCTTTGCAGCATTCATCCAGTGTGGCCGCCCCAACATCCTGCTGCACCTCGGGCAGGGGAATTGTGTGGCGAAGTCCTAAGGAACCCTGGAATGGGCTGGTGTTCCTAGCAGCATCAATCTGTAGCGCAAGGTCTTAAATCTCATTCGAGGGTAGAAAAAGGAATGTCAGGTTTATTAGGAGCAGTTCCATAGAGTTGTCTACATGGAAAGGGACTCTAGGCCGCCAATGCTTGTGTTTCGTACCTTTCCACTGGCAATTGTTTGTATATCACCAAAGTGGTGGCTCTAGTCCAAGCAAATGGATGTTGGGTCTGGAGATGGTATGGAGAGGATTGCCTTGTCACCTGCCATTGGTGCCCTCCATAGGGCAGGGGATAATCAGTGCTCACCGATGTAATGAACTCTAAGTAGGATTTTTAGCTGTATTACCCTGATCCATGCAAGGATCACTATTTCACATGGAGACATCAATGCTTGCCAAACCGCCGAATTTAGGGGTCCCACACGGCCCTCCAATTTTTGTTAGCATTTAGTGCGGGTATGGGACGTGAAATTAAGGATGACTTGATACAGTGGGCCTCATCACGAGTTGGGTGGTATCACCAAAGTGGTGACTCTATTCCAAGTAAAGGGATGTTGGGTCTGGTGATGGTGTGGGGAGGATTGCCTCGTCACCTGCCATTGGTGCCCATGGTAGGGCAGGGGACAATCAGTGCTCCAATTTCAGACTGTTCTGGAAGCGTTGACCCTGTCCATCTGCCAGTGAGTTAGGGCAAGTCAGTTCTTGTTGCCTTGACCGTACCCATCCCCCCAGTGAGTCTGGGCAAGTCAGTCCTTGTTGCCTTGACCCTTCCCAGAGCCCTTGAATAAACGTGCCTGAAAGATATAGGGAGCGCTAATCCCAACTGAGATTGCCAGAAACAATCTGTAGCCAGACCCAAAATTCCAGTGAAAAACAAACACTTTAGCCCTGCTCAATTTAATTCTTGTAACATTAGTTACATTTGTCCTGATACAGTTAAAGTTCCACTGGCAGCATCAGGGAAGTAATTCCAAAGCCATGAAATCCAGAAGCCCAGGAGGGAACATCTATCTACTGTATTCAGACATATGATGTTTTCAATAATGTGGTTCTCTTTAAACATGATTGCATAATCATTCACTCTACTTTTACTACGTTAATCACTCCAATTTTGTCAGTCCCAATAGCAAAGCATGCATAATAATCATGCACATCAAACCTTAAATTGCATGGATAATGGACATTTTTGACCGTAACTCATTTAGATTTCAAAGGGTCGTGTTTATTCTTATCCAAATATTTTTATCTCTTCTTCACAAATTCTCAAGTGGTTAGTTTGGTTAGATGACTCGGGCACAAGTTCCATTTCACTCACGTTATTCAGAGCATGAGGTGGAACGCCGGTTACCTGGCATTTTGAGAGTGTAATCCTCAAGAGCTTACTTTAGCAATTCATGCCCTTCATCCCTTTGGCTCTTCTTAAACGCCACTTTCTTCCTGCATTGGGGAAATTCGCCAGGGAGCCTGTGGGGCTAGTTTTATGTATTTCTTAAACATTTTTATTGTGTGTTTTTAAAAAGGCAAAAAAAACAAAAGAACACAATATTCAAACAATAAGTGGCAAAAATAAATAAATGTATCATAGAGAGAAAAGGTAGTGTCTCCCTATTTTCCAAACAGAGAAAAGCATGGATCAACTGGGATTGTCAGGTCTATTGTAACCAATATCCGCCTTAGGACTGCGGACCAGAATTTCTGAAGAATGGGGCATTGCTCGACCATACGATAATAGGTACCTCTTACACTATGGCAGCTTATGCAGGTAACGCATCTCCATTTAAACAAGTCACGGATCTAGTAAACTCTAAGTAGGATTTTAAGCTCTATTAGCCTTGTCCGTGTAGGGATCACTATTTCACATGGAGACATCAACGCTTGCCAAACATCCGAATGTATGGGTCCCACATGGCCCTCCCATTTTTGTTAGCGTTTAGTGAGGATATGGGACGTGAAATTAAGTATGACTAGATACAGTGAGCCTCATCACGAGTTGGACATACTGCCCAACTGTGATTGCTTTAGCACCACACAGTCCAGCGTTATTAGCGCCGGATCACAGGTTGGACGTTAATGGTAAATCCCCATTCCCCATTGGGTCTATTAGACCCAATGGGGCATTTTCGGCGCAAACACTGCACGCTAATACAGCCTGTGGTAATCGCACTGACAACAGGGCGCTAAATGGGATTTTCACCTCCAGCAAAAAGCTGGAGGTAAAACAGCCTATTTAGTGAACAACTTGTGATCAGGCCAGCCCTTAAATGCAGCGGTAATGTTAATGTTAACAATGTGTTATTTATATAGCGCCTTAATCCAAAGGTAATACCATTACCACCGCATTTAAGGCCTACAGGCCAACTCGTAATGAGGCCCAGTGTCAAGATATTTTATTTATTGTATTTATTTTGTTTATATAGCGCCTTACACCAAAGCGCTGAACATTTTAACAACATGATACATAAAACAATAACAGTAGAAGCAAATTACAATAATGAATCAGTCCAACAAAACAGTGAAAAGAGCAATTAAACTGGAGGGAAGAGGGAGAGCTGAGCAGTAGAACTGAGAGGGAGAGGGAAGGGAAAGGAGGGGAAGGGGAAAAGGGTGAGAGTGGGAAGGAGGGAGAGGGGAAGGAGATGATCAGGGGGAAAAAGGAAGGAAGGAGGGGGAGCAAGGAGGGGGAAGGGGTTTCAAGGCGGTGAATGGAGAAGGAGAGATTTAAGGGATGTGCGGAATGGGGAATATCTTTTTTGGAAATCAGTTCAGCATTTAAATTGGCTTCCATTAGGTTTTACTTGGAACAGACATATTCACCCATAAATTGTGACTATATAGCACACCTTAATTGAAAGTAGCGATAAGTCCCGGGGGATGGCAGTAAGAATCTGTGCTGCAGTTCCTGAAAGGAGTGTACCCACCCCCTGGCAATCACATGCCCCAAATGTGGTATATTCTTGTCTGCCTAGTGTTTAGTGACGTTAAGCTTCCGAAGTTCAGGCAAGTCCTGGTTGTTCCAAAGGGGAGTCTACAAGGTTGCAATGCCCTCCCAACCAATTATTTTGATAAACCCCCCCTAATGGCACTTGGTAATCGTTGGTAGATTGGCTATGTAATTTCCTCATTATAATGCTTGAAAGCTTAATCAGCATACCAGGTGGAATGCTGAGGTCATCCGAATGTTTAATTGGTGCCATCCTTTGTGATTGGGTTATCAACTGAATTTGGTTTTCCTTTAGACAGGGTCTCCTCTGAGATCTACGTTAAAAGGAAATTGGAAAAATATAGAGCGATTAAGCAATGCCTTCATATATTGCAGGACATTTTGGCCTTATTTTCCTACAACCAGTCCATCGAACTACCAGCTTTCTTTCAAAACCCTTCAAGCACAGCTGAGGTAAAACTCCATACACTAGATGTAAGGAGGGAAGTCCTTTACTATTTAAACAAGACAAAACCAATAAGAAAAACAGACCAACTGTTTGTCTCCATAGCAACTGGCAGGGAAGGTGATCATGTTTCAAAAAACGGCATCTCCAGATGGACAGTGAAATGCATACAGCTCTGCTATTACCTATTAAACCATACTCTGCATTTCACACCAAGAGCTCATTCTACCAGAGGTACAGGAGCTACCTTAGCCTTTATCGCAAACGTCCCACTTGGCACCATTTGCAAAGCAGCTACATGGAACTCTATTCTTATTTTTACTCAGCACTTCTGCATTGACACACATTCTAAAGCAGATTCACAGGTGGGACAAGCAGTGCTAAAACATCTTTTTGCTCCTGTAACTTCTCACAACCCACCACATTCTCCAGATACTGCTCGCTAATCTATGCATAGCATGTGATCCAAGCAGATTCCACAAGCCTCAGAAGGGATACATTACTCACTGTAATCGTATTTCTGATACTTGTATCAGCTTAGATTCACATGCGCCCACCCTTCTTCCCCTGTGGAGTAGAAGGCACATAGATGTTCTCTGGCTGTATCGTCTATCATCTGCTTTATTACATCTGTACTCATGCTACACTTCATGCTACCTCATGTCAGAAACAAATCAATCTGAGGGACCTCAATGCGTGAAGGACCATGGGTACACTGGACATCACAGTAGGGATAGTATTACTGGCACGCCCTGTCAACGTCCCTTTCCGAGTTTCGAAAACAAAAAATGTAATACTCTGCAGCTACCACTAGATGTCGCCCTATGCATAGCGTGTGAATCTAAGCAGATACAAGCATCAGAAATACGATTACGGTGAGTAATGTATCATATATATGTATATATGTAACATCAAATGCTGCAAAATCAATATCATAAAAAGGATGTCAGTCAATAAGTACTTACAAACTACATGAAAAGTCCTTAAGAGGCTCCTTTCTGCACCACGCGTTGCACCCCTCACTCGGGGACTTCATCGGGCGAAAATTTGCAAACATGCAACAATGGACTTTGTTATTTCCACATTTTCTGGGAGTTACCTTATTCTTGGTCATGTGACTCTTGATTCTGATTTATTCTGCCTGTTGAAATACAGATGGCCATCTTTGACTAGTTTTTTGTTAATCGGAACCATTGTATTTATCATGCAATATCAACTGTTGGTACCTTAAACTTTATATATGTTACCAATTTTGTACTCCTCTACTCATTTTCTTCACTTCTATTAATTATACAATCAGCCCGCTTGGCCAAGTGGCCAAATATTAATAATTAAATCCAAACCACAGCAGTGTAATCTTGCATGGCTGCTTCTCAGGCTTTACGCATGCATCGATCCAAAACGAGTGCTGCGGCACTGTTTGACAATGGGTCAAAATGACTCATGATAATGTGACCCATTATCTGTAAGTGGTAATATAACTATTATATTGTCCCGCCCCAGTGGGCTACACGATTCGATATTACCCACTTTCACAGATCTTCAAAGTGCTACTGTGCCATAAAGTGCTTTTATCTCATCCAACAAAGTGTGAAAAAGCTTGGGCAAAACACTATTATGCTCATCCTATTACACTAAAAACAATTAACAAGTACTCCATGTTCAGTGCTTTCTCAGTCTGCGACTTCACATATCAGAAATATATTTATGTTAGTTCCTCAACAAACACTCAATCAGTTCAGTCATCCCATGATTCCATAACAACGCAATGGACTCAATTATACATTGCAATTCAGAAGTATCGTATAGTCATCAATGCAACCATCATGTGGATATACAATGGGCCTCATTACGATTGTTGCAGTAAGGCGACAGCGGCGCCGGTAGTGCTACCGGCTCCGGTTTTGCCATGCCGCAACATTACGAGTTTGCTCGCGGGTGCGGCTCTGGACGCCTGGACAGACCAGGCGTGCAGAGTGGCACCCGTGAGCAGACCAGGATGGTAGCAACGGTACCGTTATGAACGGTACCACTGCTACCATCCTCATCATTCCCATTGAGCCCTATATGGGCTCAAATTGGAATGGGGCATTACCGGCTCCAGGACCCGCGAAAGGGAAATTACTGGGCCCTCTAAGGTCAGAATGGCCCGGTAATTCCCCTATCGCAGGACCCGCCATCGGACCCAATTTTGGGGGTAGCCATGCCCTTATTAAGGGCATGGCTACCTCCAACCTCGTAATGAGGCCCAATCTGTTGATTGTGAAGTAAGGACCCAATAGTAATAGCTTGAGAGTCTTGCAAATGTTCTAGACTAATCATTGTGTCCAAGTCTTTCACACTAAGGGCCTCATCACGAGTTGGGCGGCAGCCTTTAAATGCGGCAGTAATGCTGTTATCGCCACATTTAAGGGTCCGCCCAATCTTGAGGCTTTAAGCTGGGGGTAAATGCTCCAACTTAACGCCCATTTTCGGGTGCAATTAGCGCGATGCTATTAGCGGTTGGTAGTAACGCTCCTAGCCCGGGTGCTATCCCGTCAGTAATACCGCCGGGATACCACCCAACTCGTGATGAGGCCCTAAGTGTTTCAGGTTCTGGTGAAGGACCCATAGATGAAGGAGCAGCTCCACTTATTTTGAAAATTTAGAAATTTGTACAAATCAATTATAGTTTCTGTAAAATCAAAATTCTGTGTGGGACAAAATGATATTCCCAACTCAAAGTACTTCCTGTTCATTCTCTGTAATGAATCTTTCTGAAATATTAAAGACTTTTGCTTTCAGTTCTTGTTTTGTGCTGCTTTTCCTCTGCTTTTTTGTCCTCTCCCAGAAGGTGTGATCCAATTCTATGTATTTCCATCCCCCACACTTCCTTCCCCTCTGTCCCTCCTCTTCCTCCTGGTGGTCCACCCCTTGGTTTCCTCTCGTTTCTGTTTTCGAGATGGAGAAGTGTAAACTCCTCTAGAAAATGCATCCTTATCGGTCTTAAGTCTGGATCTGAGGATTCAGCTTCTGATGAAGTGGACTCAACTAGTACTGTTGCTGTAGTTGGGGGTGGGGTTTTGTTCTTTAAAAGTTGCTCCTTAATTGGCTCATCATATTTATGGGAAAATGTATAGATTCTGCCTTGTTGATAATCTTTTTTTATCTCTCTGGAATTTTTGTTGTTTCTTAATGCAGATCTCTCCCTCGAAATGTTCAAGGTTCTCCTCCATTGTGGCTACTGTCCGTTTGCATTCATCCGCATATTTCGAAGCAAATAATTTTTATTCCAATTTGTCTGTTTCCATGATGAGTTTTTCATGATCTTTTTTGGCATATTTGATTAATGTGTGAATCATCCCAAAGGAACAATTATTAGTGTGGTTTGTCCAATCCTCTATGAGTTCTGGATCCATGTCTTCATAGGTTGGAATGGTAAGAATTCTCAGGCCTCTCTGGATCTTTTTTTCCTGAAATACATCGTAAGTGTCATTGCTTCCCACCATTTGCTGATTTCCTTTTTTTATTCGTTCCAATTTATCCATTCGTTGCATCACTGTCAAACCCACTGAACTACTTGCTCCTTGTGTCGCCAAATTGTCTTTATCCAATTTGAATAAAACGTGTCCCATTGCAAATCATTTGGCTTCAATGGGTTCTGCCATGCTGACTGATAATTGTATCCTTAATAATTACTTAGGATCAATTAATGCACTGTACGCTGCCCCTACCTGCAGTAGCAGTAGTGTGCAGAGATGCCCAATTTTGATTTTGTAATCTTACCAACCATCAGGTATCAGACCCCTTCTCTCAAATCTTCTCTTTATAGTCAAATTCAAAAGAGATGACTGAAGGCGCTGTCCGTGTAGTGTGTTGTCAGCAGCTCGTTCAGCCCAGATACTCGAGAGATACCGGGCTTACTCTGCCTACTAAAAAGTCTCCTCTGCTTATTAAAGTCCTCACTCAATCACGGGAGGTGGCTACCACTTAAACATAGTCCAACTACTCACTCCCATTGAGTGGTGCTCGTGCCTACTATCAGTGGGTGCTCTTTAGATCAGTTATGGGCAAACCGTATATGTAACAGCAAATGTTCAGCTTCTGATGTTGCCTGTAGATCTAAAGGCAAACAAACATAGCCAAACCAAATTTAAAGAGCACTCGGTCCAATGTACTTATGCAAAAAACAATGACTTCATTTTCAGTTAAAAATCAATCATCATAAAAAAGATGTCAGTCAGCAAGGATTTACGAACTACATGAAAAGTCCTTAAGGGGCTCCTTTTTGCGCCAGGCGTTGCTGTCATGACACCTTGCCCCTGGCCCTCACTGGCAAGTCAGCCTTCCAGTTAGGGCCAGGTCAAAGGCCTTAAAACCTCATCCAGGACTCTCTTGGAGTCAGTCCTGGCGCCTTTGGCGTCAGGCTCATAACCACCATGAAGACCAACATTAGAATGGGACTATTTACTAGGAACTATTTAACTTGGGGGGGTTCAGCCAACATGGAGGCACACACATAGCTCAGTTACAATGAACTGAGCTATGCGGTCTAGTCTTTTGGGTGTGGCAGGCCTGGGACTACTTTACCTGGACTACTTTGGGTGTGGCAGGCCTGGGACTATTTTACCTGGACTACTTTACCTGAGACTATTTAAACCACACCTAAACAGCAGAACATGCTTTGCGCTAGTCTGCTGTGGGCAGCGTAACGCTCACTGTGATCAGTTCTTTGATGCCAGCTTACCTGAAACCAAGTACCTTCAGAGAGAGAAAGAACACTACAAAACTTACCTGGAACAGTATCCTGTCTTCAATCCATTGCCGACTTCAGTTCCACTTACCTGAAGGTACGAACTCCATCATCCGGCACTGCATGCATCCTGGAATACCATAACCTGGAAAGAGGAGAAAGAAAGACAGCATTAGTAAGCGTTTACTCACGTTTCCTTCCGAATGAAGAAAGCCTCACAATTCTTACTTGGGTAGTCATCTCCTGGTCAGTATCATTGCTGGAACATTACGGCGCTCGGCGAGGAACATCGCAACCTGCAAGGAGAGAAAAGACACAGGTTAGCAATATAAAAGGCGAAACAGCGCCGCACATCATGCATTACTCACCGGACAGCATCGTGCACACCGCGCTTTCGCCTACTGGCCCATGCTCATCTTCAAACTGCATGACAACTCCAAAATACCTTTCCATACCTAAAAGGAAAGAGGCAAGACATTATTATTCGAACTAAGAGGAACATAAGAACTTCATATAAAGACTGTAAAGCAGCAAACCTACGGAGTCACAGCAGGCCTGGATTCCCACAGGGGGGGGGGTTGCACCAGTGAAGTAACTTGGTCTCTACTCGCCCCCCACATCTACGCGCCCCTGCCACAAGGAGAAAGACGGAGAATCCACCTTCTACAATATTGAGACCCATCTTTAACCAGAGGCCTTACCAAGGGGCCGGGAGAGGGTTCGAGAGTGCAAATCATCCAACCAGGGCTGGGTGGCGTCCCCGTGGATACCAGGTGAGCGTAACAGTTCCACCCATCACTCATGACTTCCTCAGGCAAAAATGTGCAAACATGCAACCACAGACTTTCTTTATTTCCACATTCTCTTGGAGTTACCTTATTCTTGGTCATGTGACTCTTGATTGCGATTTATTCAGCCTGTTGAAATACAGGTGGCCATCTTTGACTAGTTTTTTTGTTAATCGGAACCATTGTATATGTATATTTTATAAGGCGGCGGTTGCCGCCCTATAGTTAAGGTGAGTTACATGAGCCATAGGAAATCCCGAAAATTCTATTGCTAATAATGTCTGATTTGGCTGATATTTTCCAAACAAAAAGGTTTTCTCCCCTCACCTCCACCCCCAGATTGGAACTTTTGGGAAAAATTCATTAAAAAATGAAAAAGTTATTAAGAAAGCAAAAAAACAATGTTTTAGCTTACTCCCATTCATTTTCCCATAAAGAAAAAGTCAAAATGTTGTCAAGCCGAAGCGCAAAACATGCTGGATGGAATTGGATCAAATAAGAAACAACTTGGGCACAAAGTGTTGACTTAATTTCTGGGACATGTTTGGGGTTATTCCATCCAATAGTTTTTGAAATATGTGATGGGAAGGGGGGTGCCTCCTTCTCCCATAAATATAGCAATATCTCCCATGGTGCTTTGCAGCAGAGAGACTTTTCAAAAATGAAATTTGCCATTTTTTTTCTGCTAGTTGCAATCTATTACCACAGAAATTCCCAGTGAATTCAAAAAACGAAAAAAGTGCAAATAAAGCTATTGCAGGAGAAAAAAGGATGAAATCACATCAGGCTATAAGTGGGGAGGGGATAAGAAGACATAATGTGAAGTTGGGGTTGGTCTGGGGAGCCAGTTACAGTTCTGACGTTTTCGCATTATCGGGGGAATACCAGGGGAATCTCGTGAGATTACTGAGGTAATAACACAACACTTGCTCGGAAACGACAATGCATCACACATAGCAAAAAGAGAAAGGTGTAGAGGAGGAGTCAAGTAGCTCTACCAGAAGCTCCGCCCCCATGTTGCCTATACGGTGGGAACCGGCAATTGAGACATGCGCAGTACCATTGAGGATGCCTATACCGCAGAGAATCCTTGAGAAAAGGTATCCACTTAGAAAACGCTATATGCATTCACAAAGAAATAATGGTCTTCTGGAAAGAGTCCCGGAAGAAGTATGAAAATGAATGGGAAAGAAGACTGGTGACGTCATACGAAGCTGAACTGACGCACCCAGAAAAGATACAAATGGTGAAAGAATATAGACATTCTATAGGATCTGAAGATGAGGTATCGAAGAATGGCAACATTTCGAAATGAAGATTGCCTGTGTGAAGAAACACTGAAGAAAATGCAAAGTCATTTTACAATCGTACAGATCCAGTAATGCAAGTAGATGAAGTAATCCTAAGGCTGGCTACGTAGTGAATAGATTGCGGGGATGCGCCAATGTATATACATAGGAATGTATAGAATGTGGATGTTCCACAATGCACTTTAGCAAACTTGAACCCCATGAATAGAAAGGGCTTGAAGTGTGGCACAGTTGGAAAATATCTGATGGTGAAGGAGAATTCAAGAAAGGCTGGTTGGCCCAGCACCAAAAGACGGGGCCACTGTGAGCCTAGTTGTCTGTCAAGAAGCTACATGAACGTGAGAAGGAACAAACTTCTGTTTGAGGTGAAATGGAAAAACACGAAGCTCAAAAACGTGGTCTCCAGTCACATGGTAAGATGGAAATAGATTGTGGGTTGAGCTACACCGAAACCAGAAGATAAGACCATGCCACACTCCCTTTTATTCTCAGGCACGGTGAGCCTCTACAAGGCCAAGTTCAAAGCCTAATTGAATGCCAGACCGCTGGAGTGATGATAGATGTTGGGCTAAATGGGTGGTGAGGCATGACCAGCCGACCCCTCCTAGCACCTGGGGTAACCAGCTTGTGTGCTGCTAGCAAGTGCAATATTCCAGAAGGGTACAAGCTTGCCAACCAATTATAGAGGGCCACGTATCAAAGAGCCCTATAGTTTATGTAACCATTAAGGTATTGAGTATTAGTATGACACGGAAGAAGACTTGCACTTGGGATGGGCTTAGATGTCCACCTGATCTTAGAGACCCAATCACAACCCCTGTTAGTATGGAACGTATACCTAGATGTTCCCTTTAAGCCTATCACATCCCCTAGTTGGTTTCTTAGTTTGCGACATAGGATGATGTCAGTAGTGATTCATTTTGAGTATAAGAATACTGTTTATTCATGTGATTCTTTGAGAGAAATCGAGCGAACGTCCGTTGATGTCCGTTGTAACTCCCTGTTTTAGATAATTGTTAATCGGAAGAAGACTTGCACTTGGGATGGGCTTAGATGTCCACCTGATCTTAGAGACCCAATCACAACCCCCGTCAGTATGGAACGTATACCTAGATGTTCCCTTTAAGCCTATCACATCCCCTAGTAGGTTTCTTAGTTTGCCACATAGGATGATGTCAGTAGTGATGTATTTTGATTATAAGAATGTTGTTTTTTCATGTGATTCTTTGAGAGAAATCGAGCGAATGCCCGTTGATGTCTGTTGTAACTCCCTGTTTTCGATAAGTGTTAATAAAACAGTACTGAGTTTTGCCAACTTCCTGAGTCGGTTTGATTATTGATGTAATTTCTGCATCCCCATCCGTCTCTAAGTATTGCTAGCTCGTCTTAAAGGGCCCCAGATCCTTGGGTTCAAAGGGAGTAATGGGGGGAGGCCAGGGAGGTAAAAATCAACTGTGAGAATACTGCAGTGTGTATTGGGGAAATGGAAACTGAGGGGAACAAATTAAATGAGGAGACATCTGTTATGATCACATCTACTAGGCAATGGGAAATGGGTATTTGTGCCGGTGGGCCTTATCAAAGGAAAATCAAATAAGAGACTCAGCTGTCTGGTGGAGAATGGGCAACACAAGATGTTTATTACAAATTGTGTTTGCAAACCGAATAAACAGACAGCTATGATGAATTGTTTGATCAGGTCACTTCTCCCCATGGGGGAGCCCTTCCATCTGAGGGTAGGGAGGTGAGGCTGCTACTGGATATTCCCCCTAGGACTGGTAAAAGTTGGGAGGACCTCCCAGGGAGGGACCTGCCTCATGGGGATGGTGACTCCCAGTCCATGGTGGAACTCCCTAACCCTCTTACCTTTGGATCCCCAAAATTACTAAGATCTGTAAGAAAAGCCCCTGACAGTACCACTGTATGTTATTGTGACACTCCTCCTTTTCTTCCTACACAACCTAATTCATTGTCTTATGGAAACTACAAACCACTCTTTCATGTGACTTTCAAAGTACTGAGAAGAGGTGGCCAAGATGAGGCCTGGAGTGTGCATCATCGATACAGATAAGGAACTTAGACATTGCGCTGGGGAGGACCCAGCTACTTACCAAAAAAACAAACAAAGGACTGCTGGAAATGGAAGAAGGGAAACCAGAGATAAGCCAGTGTAAAGATGCACTTGCCTGGGAAGTTCAAACCCGGTAACCAAGATGCCGGATGGAGAAGCAAGTCCTCAGTCGAGAAGACGTGGATGGAAGGTCGGAGGAAGCCTCCAAAGCTGTAAGGAGGCCTGCTACTCTGCTCAACGGTGGTGTGACTTCAGCGAGGTGGACCGGTAGGTTCCTTAACGCTGATACCGGTGAATCAGAGGCTCTGCAGAACTGAAGCGGACTAGAGGAAGCAAGGAAAGAGCAGCGACAAAAGACAAAGAGCGGATCCAACATCCCAAGAAGAACTGGCGATGTGGTCCCAGGAAGAAAGAGGTAGCAGGAATCACAGTAGACACAGTACGGGTGTGGGGGAGGATAACAAATGCGTCAAGAGTAAACTCTCTCATCTCAGTAATTCTTGCAAAACTGGCCAAAGCATTGGGAGTGATCTCCCTCATCTCATTAATGGTTGTAAAGCTGACCAAAGCATTGGGAATTATCTCTCTTGTCGCAGTACTTATTGTAAGAGGAAGCAAAATGGAACAAGCATCAGGAATGATCTCCCTTACCTCAATAATTGTTGCAAAGCTGATCATTGCTTCAGGAGTGATCTCCCTCGCCTCAGTCGTTGGTGCAAAGCCTACCGAAGCCTCTGGAGTAATCTCCCTCATCTTAGTGATTCTTGTAAAGATTTGGAGTAGCCCCCGTACAACAATATTTATGGTAACAGTAAACAAAGTGAAGCAGAAACACTTAAATTCACTCAGGAGAAAGCCTGGAGAGAAGTACAAAGTTTAATAAGAACTCGTAAGAAATATTGTCATCAAAAGTCAAGTGAACCTGGAGAAGGGAGTCATTCTTCTGGCCTCCGAAAACAGTTTTGTTGATTTAGACACTAGGGCAATCCTCCTAGTATTCTATATCTTTGTGGAACTTGAACTCTTACTTAAGACTTTTTAAACACAATCACCATGGTGGATACCAGTGAACCAGGAGAAGGGAGTCATTATCCTGGTGTTTTTTATTTTATTTGTGTATATAGTGGTAGGGCTAGAGTTAGGTCATTTTGGACAGACGACAGGAGTTTTTCATTTGGGCAACCACTCTGATGACGAGCACCTGAACCATCTCTCCTCACTTCCAGTGTTATGCTGATGACACACAGCTCTCCATTAAGCTTCCCTCCTTGACCTTCTCTTCTTCCACTCTCATACCTGACTGCCTGACTGCCATTCAGGCATGGTGCTCTGCTAATGATCTCTGACTCAATGCCAGTAAGACTGAGATCCTTCTCATTGGGACATCTGCTCCCTACTTCCCTGTCTCTCTCTGGCCACCCTCATTGGGCCCTCTGACCTCACACTCTTGTGAGGCAAAAAAGCTTGGGTTCATCTTCGACTCCTCTCTCTCCTCCCCTCACATCACAGACCTTGCCAAGAAGTTCAACTTTCAGCTCCACCTCCTCAGAGGCATTGTTCCTTTCCTCGCCTTTCCCCAAAAGCTTAATGTCTCCAGAGCCCTGGTTCTCTCTAGGCTGGACTATTGCAACAGCCTCTTCCTCAATCAGCCCTCTTAAACTATTCCAGAATAGGGCTGCAATACTTAACCTTTCCCACAAGCCCAGGGACTGTATCTCTCCATCCCTAAAATCTCTCTACTGGCTCCTGGTGGCTGCAAGGATCAAATTCAAGACCCTCTGTATCCTCCACAAGGCTTTTGGGGGCCTGGGTCCCAGCTACATCCAACTTTCTCTCCCTAAATACCACCCTGCCAGAGTCCTTTGGTCCTCTGGCTCAAACTCAAGACTGCAAATAAGATGTTTCTCTAAGCAGAGAGTGCAGGGTAGATCTTTCTTCTGCAATAGCCGCCCTCTGCAACAGCCTTTCTGCCCCTCGCAGACTTGAGCCGGACCACCTAAAGTTCCAGAAACTTCTCAAGACTTTCCTTTTCTCCTCCTTCTTCCCTCTCCCTTCCCCTGCTAATGGCTTCCTGCCGCGGTGACTGGTCCCTTATTTGCCTTGCAGGGGCCTGGCCCTCCTTATCCAGTCTTCCCCAGCACCGCTTAACCAGCATTTGCCCTCCTGCACCCCTCCCTGACTAGCCTGAATTTAGACCACCCCGTTCCTCACACTACCTTACCCTTACCCCTTGTTTCCCTGGCACATGCCTTCCTGGGCTCCTCTCAGCACTGCCCAGCCCCCGGGCCCCAGCCTTCTTGCACTCCCCCCTTTTTCCCACCCCTTCTGCCCAGACCTGCCCCTCTTCCTGCACTTATTTCCACTGCCCTTGCATGCACTGAATGTCAAAAGGGACCATTTATTGTTGTTTTTCTCCTCTGCCCCCCGCCCTTTTTTTCCTTGTGGCCCCTTGAAACACGTGTGCCTTATAAATGTGCCTTATAAACACTTGGTGCCTTATAAATGACCATAACATTTAAAAAATCATGTAAAAAAAATATCTGACCATTGCTTCTTCAGTGCTTTTCCTTGGTGTTTTTCACAATGTCCTTAGTTCTCACCGTTCAGGGCTCACTGGTCTTGGCGCAGTTGTCAGACCACACGGTTCACCCTTAACAGGTTGCGCAGCCAGGATCCCTAGGCTCCTCAGCCCACACAGGTTCTTTTATACTTGTCCCTGTGTATTAGTTCATTTTCCTTTAGCCTCTCCTTGTTGGCCTCTTGGCTTTATGTGAAGTGGTTACACTCCTCTGGCTTCTCCTGGTTAGCCTCTTAGCTCTGCCAAAACATGTCACACACCTCTTGCCAGTCTTTGACCTTGCCACACTGCATTTACTCATAAAGTTCACTTTGTGATGGTCTTGTCCATCTCCCACCTTTCTGTGGCACTCTTTCACACTTATACTCTTCTCCATAACTTGCTTTCCTATGGGCACTTGCGCTTTGACTGTTCTCTGCTATTTGGTTTGCCCATAAAGTTTTATTTCCGTATTCAATGAGCTTAATCGCAAGGTTTTGTTCAGTTCACATTCAACAGATGTTAAATATGGTTAATTTCAAGTCTCCATCCCGTTCGGTATTTAATATACATTCAATATGTTCAATTTCGAATTTATCTTTAGTTCGGTATTCAACATGCATTCAATATGTTCAATTTCAAGTGTCTATTCAGCGCTGTACTTTATTAACCATTCGCAGCCCGATAGGAACGCCTGGGTTGTCCGGTAGCTTCCCCGGACACTCACCCGTCCTCTGCGTGGGTGACTCCTGCTGCTTCTATTCTGCTCTGTAGATAGATGGGCCAGCTTCTGCAAGCCCCGCTTGCACACGTGCTGTCATGCACACGCCAGTTGCTCTGTTGCCTGGACGTGGACGGTGCCCTTACATCTCCTTCTCGCTCTCAGCTCCTGCTGCTGGTTTCTCGCCACAGAAGCTCCCACACCTGGGTCAGCCCAACGGCCTGACTCGCCTTGAGCTCAACCGGTTCTATGGGTTGCTGGCCGGTGTCCTGGCTCCTCCATCGGTCCCACCACAGCTTTCTCTGTCAGAAAAGTGTCCCCTGCTGGTTTCTCTCCCACAGGCATCCCTGTTGCACACAGTTCTGTGCTCTGGCTCTCTCTTTATACACCTGCAACCACTTAAAAGGCTGCAGGTGTAGATCCCCAATTGGGTTTACCTGACTATGATTAAGGGACATGCCTGACCCTCACCATACTCTACAGGCATCTTCTTCCTTCCAATACCAGAGTGGTAAAATAAAGGTTTAGTGTTCATTACTCTCAGTCTCCTCTTCCTCGTTCCAGTATTTTCAGAGGTTAAATGTGGGGAAATGAAGGGAGAGGTTTTGCAGTAGCCCATAAAGGTTGGGGTGGGGTAGATTAGTCGTTAATAGGGAAAGGGGGATACCATGTCCCGCCTGTGTGCACCCCACTCCCAGTCCCCAAGGACCAGCCCTACTGTTATCTGTTAGGCTGGTCCTTGGGGACTGGGAGTGGGGTGCCCACTCCCAGGTGCATCGGCTACTTTTTCTCCCTAGAAATAGGCAAAAACTCCCCAAAAAATAAAATAGGGAGTAAAAATACCCCCAACAAATAATAGGAAACACACGTAGGACCTTGTGCCCCTGCTTTCACCCACACAGCTACATGGATGTTTGGACCAGTAGTGCACATAGTGCCACAGGAAGAAACTACTATTATAACTGCCTGATTGGAAGAAGTAAATTTCTATCTTTTAATGTGTATGAGTAACTAGGTGAAAGTAATCATTATTGTGAAAACATTTGCATTTTCCAGCGAAAACATATTTGGACTCGCAAATAAAATACTCCCATTAGGAATTGGACTTAAATTTGTACTTCCTAAAAAACCATTTTACTCCCAACTTTAAAAAATGGGGAGTAAAATACTCACACTTCAAAATCTAATCTAATTGATCATTACAGTGCCTAGAAGCAATACATCTACGTGAAGGTCTATTTAAAACACCAAATTATTATTCTTTCTATGGAGACAGTCCAAATGCAGGGATCCAGTGAGCTCAGGTTTCTACACGAGGTGAGAACACAGTTTCATCCAGACACACAGCTATTGAGTCAGTGCGGGTATCTGTTGGTCATCCTCATTTAAAAAATCTTACAAAACTGCACGGGAAAATCAGCAAGATTGCATTTTCAGGGATTCAAAACTTCTAAAAGTGCAACATTTGTGAATTGAAGAGTAGCACTCTGCCGCCACATTAATTACTTCACTAGCTAACAGTCACTTTGAACATACCTAAGAGAAAGAAGTAATGCCAAATAAACACAGGAGAAAACATGCAATAACCTTACCCTGGAGCAAGCATGACATTTTACTAATCTTTGCAATGAAGAATGGAAGCAGTTTACCAACCTTGACCCAAAGTGGAAGCAGGCCCTTTAAATGAACAAATTGTGCAGATCTCAAGATACAGTTGCTTACGCAATTTGGTTGTCTTTTCCGGCTTCTGATGTAAAAGCTAACGATCCGTGAAACTAGCATTGTACTTCAGTGAAGGAGACTCGCTGGTGGTTGGGGGGACGTTTCTGTGTTGAAAAACAGTCTTTGTGTGGGCTGAACCACAAGATGTTCAGGATTTGTTGTAATTTAGGCTGAACCTGCAGGATGTCATTATCCTTTTGAAGGGGTAACTGTGGGGGGAGGCATGAACAGTGGGAAATACCTGCTGCCATTATATGGCAGAAGCAGCACTGGGGTAAGGGGAATACTACAGAGTACAATGCATTTGCACTTGGTACGCATCAGCTATGTAGCTTTGGGTGGGGATACAATTCAGCCTGAACCTGCATTCCTCTTGGGGTTTGGTGGCATGGGGTTTTGTGGCACCTTAAAGCCCCTCTTTTCTCCACACCTACCCAAATGCAGTCAACTCGGGGAGTTGTGCTGTGCAGTCGAGTCAGAAAAATGCTTGAAATAAGACTTCCAGTTCCACGTGCTGAAGTTCTGCCCCATGAGGCTGAAATACGTAAAGACTTCAAAACAGTTGCTGAGGCCTGGCTGCATAAATTATATGCATACAAAACACAAAACATAGCGTATTTATAGCATTTTCATGCTTAAAAAGGGTAGATAAACATCTTATCTGGAGGGCTGGACGGGAGGCCATCCAAGCTTTGATTATTTCGTAGATGGTGTTATGTTTTGTGGAGTCCTGTGGGTAGAGGAGGATTTGCGTGTCATCTACATAGTTTGTGTATGTGATACCAAGGGCTGTCCAGGTGATCAAAGAAAGGTTTTTTGTATATGTTGTGGGATGTGTGGGAGATGCAGGAGCCTTGGGGCTGCTGCAGGCTGCTTGGGTGGGGCTGCATGATTCCCAGCAGAGACACTGTTCTGTCGGCAAGGAAGGAGGTAACCTATTTGGTCACCTCAGAGAAGAAGTTGACGGTAGTATTGTCCGGTCCTGTAAGTTTGATCCGAAGGAGCTGCTGAACCCCACTGGCCAACAAGAGCGATCCAGTTCCAGCTGACTGATAACAGCTAAACCTGACACACACCTGAGAGGAAGGGGAAGTGGATCAAATAAAAAACAGACATTCGAAACTGCACATCTGTGTGGAAATCTGCAGGGCGTAAGAGTTAACAGGTTGAAAACATCTTTCAATCGCCCACTACCTCCCAAAGTGTAAGCAATTACCTGTTCCCCTCTCCAGAATGGAACAAAAAAGAGGTTCCAAGTTAGGGAACTCCTGTTCCCTGCACACTTTCACAGGCCTATAACTGAGCCAAGCATTTAACAAATACTTGTGTCTGATAGTTTGATATTTCAGATAAATCATGAATCGGGTAATCATAACAATTATTTCATGCTTCCATATAACAAATGTGTATTCAGGCAATTAGCTTAACATGTAAAATAATATTTATTCATGAGTTCCAACGTGTTTCGAGAATATGTTTAACTTCATCAGGGGTTACATTTTCAAATCAATTCTACAAGATAACACAAATAATATAATTTTTTTGATTCATTCAATATTGCTTTCCCATCATGTTCAGAATCATTAAATACAAATAATATGATACTCTGCATCAATTCATCAATAATGCCTGATAAACCTCCATGCCATATATCTTGTTAGAAGTGATTATAAATCCTAAATAACAAATTACCCATCTGCTAATAATTTCTTTGCAATTAATAAGCTTATCTACTATGTGTTAAAATAATCTAACATGGCCAATTTCATCTCGTAAATTGATTGTGTTGTATTGCATTTCCATGCTAAACCAAAACAAGGTGAGTATTCTTAAATCCTAAGCTTGACATCTAATGCACTCAGAACCAATTCATGATTTAAATTAATGAATTCTCACATTAATGTGAGATTATCAGCACTTCTTTTTGGTGGATTTCTATTCCTATCAATCAACTCTGTTCCATGTGTTTATCTGTGTGAATAGAGAAATCTAATTCACTTATGAAACTTCATCCGTTGTATGGTGGTAAAGACATCTGGGTGTGTTACTACACTTCCTTAGTTTAGAAAAGTATGCTGGGCTCCCCGTAGAAACTTCACCCATTCTGAAAATCTTAGGACGTATGTTCAATAAATCTGTGGATCAGAGAACATAAGCTAAATCAGTGCCTCTTTTTAAAAGGTAAGTTGTAAAGGTCAACAAACCTATCAATATTAAAACAATCTCAATCTCACTCACCCACGTGGAGGATTCTTTCCATATAACACACAGTGTTCCTGGAAGCAGAGCTACCTGAATGCAGCAAAATGTTTGCTATTTGTAATCGCGTCAAATAGTGTTCTCATGACATCATCACTCATTACATCTATGATGCTATGCGTTCATGACGTCCCAAGTGTAAACAACAGACGCAATCGTTAAGAGTTCAAAATAAAACAAAGGATAAGCCTGTTAATACTGTCCTTTCAGGGTCTTTCGTTATAATAGGTAGAAGCCTGTAAATTCTAGAACTTGACTCAAATATTGTGGAAATAAACCAATTGATTTAATAAAATAATTTTAAAAAAAGGGGAACAATTATTTTTCTTGAAATGTTAATCGAATGGAAATCCCTACCCAAGTAGGGTGATTATAATAAATATTCATAGATCTTAGTTGTAGATCTAATTCTGTCATGCCTACCTGTAAGTAGTACCATAATCCATCACTCTGGCTAATCTATGGATGTCAAATTGTCTCAGAATTGGGTATGATACACGATTATACGAAAAATTCCGGAGCCCTGTTGGGCAGAATACACCCTAAGTCCATCTATATGTTAACAGATTGATAACCATGTTAAATAGAGCTCAAATTAAATCAATATAAACATGTTTTTGCTTTAGTCAGTACTGTCTCCAAGAAGTGCATATCGTAAACGTTCCTTGTGATTATAAGGAACTGAAATGTTATTGATTGTATGCTAGGGTACATAACTGTCTATGAACACTTGGATACCTGTCTGTCTTGTGAGAGTGCACAATCTAGTTCAACTTGACATTCATACAACTAGCAGGGCTAGCCCAACTTATATATGGAAGCCAAAATGTCTCTTGATATTTATTGATTGAGTTAGGTTGAGTTTGCTACCAAATTATACAAATAACTGCGGTACCCTGTTGGGCAGGATTCATCCCAAGTCAATATACACAAAAGTTGAACAGTGACCTTATTAAATCAAGTTCAATATGAGTTAAATGTAAGAAACATCCAATTCTTAACAAGACCTTTGTTATAGCACGTCCAAGAGTGCATATTGTAAACGTTACCTATGCTTATTTGGAACTGACATTGTATCAATTGCACGTAAGGGTACATGTAATACTGTGATCTCTTGCATACTTGCTTGTTTCGTTAGAGTTCACAGTCTAGTTTGAGTCAAACACCTTGGGCCTCATTACGAGTATGGAGGCAGCCATGCCCTTAATAAGGGCATTGCTGCCTCCATACCGGGCTCCAATACCGGGTTCTGTGAATGAGGAATTACTGGGTCATTCCGACCTTGGAGGACCCCGTAATTCCTCATGCACAGAACCATTCCCTATTCCCATTTTAGCCCCCATAGGGCTCAATGGGAATGGGGATAGAGCTAATAACGGGCCTGTTAATAACAGGCCCGTTATTAGCTCCTTGGTCCCCTTGTGGGACCCGGAAAGGACGTCTGGTTTTACCAGATGTTTTTTCCAGGTCCCGCTAGGGGACCTCATAATCAGGCATCGCGTAATGAACGGTGCCGGTCCCGTACCGGCACTGTTCATTACGGGACCGCCAGGGTCGTAATGAGGCCTCTTGTCTCAAATGTATAATTTACTTAGTTAACAGCTGTCTGATATACTCGCTTCAGATATTGTTCTTGCTGTTATGTTTCATGTACTGTTAGTAATGCTCCTGGTCTACGTAATGACTGTCTAATTTAGAGTTTCATAAGAATGGGCCTAAATAGTATTCTTCATTCAACCCTAGTGGGGTCATTGAGTCTAGGCGATGAATCCAATACAGTTCCTTTTGTGATAGTCTTTTTGCCAGGTCTCCACCTCTTGGGAGGGGATGTATCACTTCCGGATGTAACACTTCCAAGATAATGCATCTCAGTTGTGCTACAATGTGTTTATTGCCTCTAAAGTGTCTATACACTGGAGATTTAAGATTGGCAGTCCTTAAGTTAGACTTGTGCTCCGTCCATCGTTCCGTTGCCTTGTCTTTAGTTTTACCCACGTTGTATTTCCCACATGGACATCTAAGGGTATACATCGCATTTTTGCTGTCACAGGTAGCATACTCCGTAAGTTTTATCTTCTTCCCTGTATGAGGATGTCTGATATACTCCCATTTGATTATATTTGAGCAGTGCTGCAAATTTTAACATGGAAATGTCCCACATTTGGGTTTGCCTAATGTTTTTTGTGTTGGCTTTTTTTGTCTCTCTGCTCTGATGAGTGTATCTCTTAAATTCCGGCCCCCTTTGTTTGCTAGCATTGGGGGCTCCGGAAACAATCATTTAAATTTGGGTCTTTTTTGATATAATGCACATTTTTGTTGATGATCTTTTCTTTTCCACTTAGTTTTTATTAGCCATTTGCCAAAGAAATGTTGCATATCTTAAAATATCCAACATCAATATCTTCAACAAAACCACACATAGAACCCACCCCCCACCACCCTCACCCACCCCCCGCTTAGAAACAACCGAATCCAACATATTAATGGAGTCACAAACTGGCAACACTCAACAACGGCTGACATATCGGGCTCGAACTGAAAGAAAAAGTGATATAACATACCTTCGAAAGCACACACATCATGAGCAATAAACTAAATCAAGAGGGTTCAAAGTCTCATCGATTCACAGCTTTCGTGGAGCAGAACCACCATCCAGTCTTGGAGGAAAGAGTTCATAGTATCATGAGTCAAAGCTGAGAGATTTTCATAAGTGAAAATCATCCAGAGTTTGGCCATCCAGTCAGACTTTATTGGCGCCAAGCTGCCTCTCCACTTCTGGGCCAAGGCTAGACTCCCTGCCCGAAGCATGGCCTGAACCTCCGCCTCCTGGGACGGGATGCCAAAAAGGAATAAAAGGGCTTGCAAGTGGAGAGGAACACCTCATTAATCTCATTAATCCACCTCCGAAGGTCAGCCCAAAATTCCTGACTAACCGGGCACTCCCACCATAGGTGGAACCATGTCCCTTGTTGGCCACAATTCCTCTGACAGACTGGGGACACACCAGGATACATTGTAGCTAATCTCTCTGGCCCAAGGTGCCATGCGTGTAGCATTTTAAAGTTGTGTTCCTTCGCTGCCGTGTACAAACGGCCTGAGAAAAAAGACCTAAAAATAGCTGCCCAAGTAGCTTCCTCCACCTCCATCCCCAACCTAGCCTCCCACAGCCTCTTGAATCTCTGTCTACTCCCAACCTCTGCTGTGATTAAGACCTTATCAAATCTAGACAGGGATCCCCTCCTTGACGGGGATTCAACAATGACTTTTTCTAGTGGCGTAAGGGTCGGGCCAGACTATGCACCCATTGGCTATCAGTCAAGATCCCCTTCACTCGAATATAAACGAAGATTGACATTGGCGAATCTCCCATGCCCTCTGCCAGGCAGGCATACTCAATGAATTCTCCCTGACAAAAGAGCTGCGCCGCACGCTCGAGGCCCACATCTGACCATCCCTGCGTCCCGCGCAGATCTCTTCTGCCCAAGTCGATCGGGGGCCTCACAAGGAAGACAGAGTAGAGTTTTCTTTGTCGTCTTTACACAGCAACCAGAGCACAGACAGGGTAGGGTGAGTTTTCATTTTATACGGGAGATCCTTGGTAGGGAACCACAAGAGATCTCTCACATTCCTGGGGTGAACTTGCACATCCTCGATGTAAGACCAATAAGTTCTCATGTCATCTCTCGAGTGCTCCAACATTACTCTTAATTGGGCCGCCTTTTGGTAGAGTCTGAAGTCTGGTAACCCAACCCCCCAAACTCTCTCGGGAGCGTTAAGGTTCTGTGTTTAACCCTTGCTTTTTCCCCTTTACAGATAAAGCGATGGACAATCAACTGGAGGGATCTGAAAAAACAGCTAGGAATGGTGACCGGAAGGGCAGAGAAGAGGTAAAGAAGCCTAGGCAAAATATTCATCTTAATAGACACCATACGCCCAAACCATGAAAGTGTCAAGGGAGTCCAACAAACTAAGTCAGACTTTGGGCCTCATTACACGGGTGGGGGTAAGGGATTACCCGCACTGCTAAGGGGAACAGTGCCGGTAATCCCTTAGTGCCATACTATGAGGTCCCTCAGCGGGTCCCGTCCTTAACGTGTGGCTAGACCACACGTTAAAGAAGGGACCCGCTGAGGGACTTCAGGGCAAATAACGGTACCGCTAGTAGCGGTACCGTTATTTTCTCCTCCCCATTCCCATTGAGCCCAATGGCGGCTCAAATGGGAATGGGGAAGGGCCTTGGTGAATGGGGAATTACCGCCCCGCCAACCTTGGAATGGGGTGGTAATTCCCCCATTCACCAAGGCGGAATCAGTAAAATACTGGCGGCAACCATGGCGCTAATAGCGCCATGGTTACCGCCGTCCGTGTAATGAGGCCCTTTATCTTGGCTAGGATGGGCGGGTAGCCTTCTTCAAAGAGAAGGGACAAGTCTCTCGGGATAAGAACCCCCAGATAAGATGTAGCCCTACGCTCAACTCTAATACCCCCCAATGACTCCCTCCCCTCAACTTCGGCCTCAGTTCTACCCATTGGCATCAAGCTAGACTTCCCTGGGTTGATTTTCAGCCCCGAAAAGAGGCCGAACTCTCGGATCAAAGTCTAGAAGGTTTGGAAGCAAGGTCGGGAGGTTGGTCAAATACGCTCGGATGTCTTCCGCAAATAGGGAGAGTTTAAACTCGAGCTCGCCGCAGCGCACCACATAATCCCCTGGTGCTGCCTCATAGCTATCGCCAGGGGCTCCATCACCAGAGCACAGAGCAGGGGCAAAATCGGACATCCCTGACGGGTCCCCCAGGACAGCGAAATGCATCAGAGACCGTTTCGTTCACTGCCACTCTGGCTGTTGGGCCATTGTAAAGAGTTGAGATCCATCCACAAAACCTATCCCCTAGACCCATCCTCTGCAGGACCTTCCCCAAGTAAGCCCACTCAAATCGGTCAAAGTCTTTCTCCGAGTCCAATGACAGCAGATAGGCCTCCTCACCTGAAAGCGCTACTTCATACATTAAGTCCTGTGTTTTCCTGATGTTATCCCCTCCTAGCCTCCTGGGAATAAAGCCCTCCTGATCTCTGTGCACCAGCGAAGGGAGAAGCCGGGCCAACCTATTTGCTAACAGTTTGGCCAACACCTTCACATCCGTGTTGAGTAGTGAAATGGGACGGTAGGATTGGCACTGCCTCGGGTCTTTACCTTCTTTCAGAATGACAACAATACGAGCTGAGAGCATTGATTGCGGAAGATGACCTGACTCCAAGACTACATTGAAGAGTTTAGCCAGGAAGGGTGCAAGGACGAGACGAAAGGATTTGTAGAAGAAAACCGTGAACCCGTCGTCTCCTGGTGTCGTACCTGCCTTCATTGAGTTGATGGTCTCTGTCACTTCCTGAAGTGTAACGGGCGAGGGGGAGACGGGGAAGCGGTATGGAGTCCAGGAACCTATCTATATCCGCCCCATCCCCACTATACTCTGAACTATACAGGTGCTCATAGTAAAGACAAAACTGTTCCGCAATCCATGGGTCGCCGTTACAGCTCGTCCCGCCCGGAAGAATCAGAGAATCCCCCCTCTTATTGCTTCTAAGCTCCCGCAGCCTCCAGGCTAAGATTTTATCGGCTTTTTCACCCTTCTCCATGTACCTTTGCTTAAGGAAAGAGAGCTTTCTCTCTGTTTGTCTGATTAAGAGAGAGGTGAGTTTATCCTTTAATTGTTGTAGCTCAGCCCACTTGTCTGGGGATATCTGGGACCTAAGCTTACCCCTTGGTTGCAGGGCCTCGATTTTGTCCCTGAGAAGCTTCTCCTCCCTGCACCTCTCCTGCTTTCTCGCAGCCCCCATCCCAATGAGGACACCCCTAATTGTGTCCTTAAAGGCCTCCCAAACTCCCGCTGTCCCCACTTGCCCATCATCATTGATTTCAAAATTGATGATCTTTTTAATCTGTTAACTTTGTGATGAGAATTTCAATGTGTGTATCAGTCTTGTATTCTCCCTTTTACGGGCCCCTTGGAGGAGGTCTTCCTTTCTGTGTGATTCCGATCTTGTTATGGCTTTGTTAAAGATTTTTTCTGGAAAACCTTGAGCTTTGAATCTGTCGGCCATCTGTTCGTATTCCTTTTGTAGATTCTCTCGATTCAAGACTATTATTTTCAATCTCAAGATTTGGCTGTATGGAAGGCTCTCGTTCAGGTGTTTCGGGTGAAAGTTTTTAAAGTGAAGTGCATTATTTACATCAGTAGGTTTTCTATAGATATTTGTCAATATTTCTGTGCCCCTGCATGTAACTGATACATCCAAGAAATGTATGTTTGGTTCTCCCAGGTGCATCGTGAATTTAATGCTCATGGCAATTGTTTAGATATTCAAAGAACTGTACAAGTTCATTTTTTGTACATTTCCAAATGGCAAAAATATAATCTATGTAACGTTTCCAGAACATTATTTAAGATGCCCAGGGTTGAGTGTCCAGAATTAAAGTTTTCTCAAATTGTTACATGAAGATATTTGCATAAGTAGGGGCTACTGAGGAGCCCATTGTAGTCGCTGCTATTTGCAGGTATAACTTTCCTTTGTATCTGATATAATTGTTATGCATTAGAAGTTTAGGATTTAAGAACACTCATCTTGTTTTGGTTTAGCATGGAAATGCAATACAACACAATCCATTTACGAGATGAAATTGGCCATGTTAGATTATTTGAACACATTGTAGATAAGCTGATTAACTGCAAAGAAATTATTAGCAGATGGGTAATGTGTTATTTAGGATTTGTAATCACTTGTAACAAGATATATGGCAATGAAGTTTATCAGGCATTATTGATGAATTGATGCAGAGTATCATATTATTTGCATTTAATGATTCTGATCACGATGGGAAAGCAATATTGAATGAATTTCTAAATTATATTATTTATGTAATCTTGTAGAATGGATTTGAAAATGTAACCGTTGGTGAAGAGAAAGATATTCTCAAAACGTGTTGGGACTCATGAATAAATATTATTTTATATGTTAAACTAATTGCCTCAAGACACATTTGTGACATAATTGTTATGATTACCCGATTCAAGACTTATCTGAAATATCAAACTACCAGACACAAGTATTTGTTAAAAGCTTAGCTCAGTAATAGGGCCTGTGAAAGTGTGCGGGGGATGGGAGTTCCTGAACTGGGAACCTCTTTTTTGGTCCTGTATTATTTTTTCAATCCATGTGTCAGGGTTGACCGATTCTCTTCCGCACCTTAAAATTACTAAAATATCTTAATGATTTATTTTGCATAAACATTATACATTAAGGTAATTTTCATAGCACGGTTGAACAAAGATGTGCAGAGTAATACCCTTGACCCTCTGCAGAATGCCAAGAGGAAAATTATAAAATTCTACTCAAAGTACACTTCGTAGTTTAGAATTTGCTTTGACATATTCTTTGCAAAAACTGTTCATAAATTTGTGACTTTGAAAACAGGTTCTCAGAAGAAGACGCACTTAGTCCAGTGAGCACTTCCTAAAATAGATTATTTTTAACTATCCCTAACTAACTACTAAAATAAACTGTATTCACTAGTTCCAGGAATCTAAGTGCTGACAAGTTTCTTTTTTGCACGTTCTTAAACATCTTCAATTTGTACTTTTGGAGCTCACTAGGTAATTTTGTCATTCACTTGAAGCAATTTCATTCAGGCACCGTTTCTGTGATGAACACCTTTAACTCCCAGATTCTGTGTGCTATGGCTGCACCTTATCATGCAACAAGAAACGCTGCTCTCTTAAAGTTTATTAAATTCTTAGTGCCATTAGTCTGAGACATTACTCTTTAGGACTTGCACAGTAGGAATCCCACAGACCGCTACTCCTAGAGCATGGCCTCATGTAGAACTCTTTGTAGTGTAATTTGATTACCAATTCGGAGCAGGCGCAGATGTGAACTAGTGTCTCTAGCTTCGTGCTTCCTTCACTGCATCCTGATCATGCGTACAAGTGATTTAACTTGCTTAGTGAATCAAGTCTCTCATTTGAACATGTGTGCAGGTAAACAGTGTCTCTACCTCCACGCTCCTTGGATTTGAGGAACGCTTCTCATAAGGCAAATGCGCATTAGCTAATGCTAACTTCACACTTCAAACGATGCTCCATGTTTGTGAAAGACACCGTTAGGAGCTTCAGTAAGAGCTTCAACACACTCCCTTATATAAAAAAACGAATATTTACAAAATATAAAGGCAGTCTCAAGAGAATCGGCTCAAGCCAGATAATTAGACCGTTTACATGCACTCTCCAAAACGAATATGCAGCGCTCCCACCGTCAATCTCCTCGGTCCCTCTCAGATACCAAATCTTGTAACAATTACATTTGATCTTAATGAATCACAAAACAACAAATGCATTTTTAACAAACCAAAAATATATTTAAAAAAAGAGCAAATATTTTTCCTTTATTTTTGGGGGGTTCCACCCTCATCCCCCACTTTTTTTAGTTGATACTTCCCCCCACCCGCAAAACTACTATTCCCATTCCCAACTATATATATATAGTTTTAGAAAATGTGTATTTCTTTTTATAGATGTTTTGTATTCGTTAAAATCACTGCATACCCCTTGGCAACCTGTTCCTTCTTGTGGAAATTAGTTTCGTTTTTTCTTAACTGTTTTGGCCTGAAATTAACCAGAGTCATAGAAAACAGGACCTCCCTGTTTAACAAACTAAATGAAAGGCAGTAAAGAGCTCTGGCTGAATACTCAGGTTCCAGACTCAAACAATCAGCATTCAGCAGCCCCTCCACCATCTTGGCTTGGGAAACTGTCCTGTCTCTGAATGAAGAAATGTTAAGGCTTGATAAAGTGAATAAACACCTCCAGAATTAACTTCAACTACCTGAAAAACACCTCCCACTCTGTGCACAATCCTCTGGGGCTCCTGGACCTGACAGCTGATAGGTGGTGGCTGAGGGTTTGATGGTCTACAAGGTCAAAGCCAGCACAGAGGTCGAGTAAGAGAAGGAGGGCTAACTTGCCTGTGTGTCTCATGTCATCAAGTTGATTTTTGAGGTCTAGAAGTGCTGCTTTCGTGCCGTGCCTTGGGCGGAAGCCAGATTGGCAAAGGCCAAGGATGTGGTTTTCTTCTATGTAGTTTTGGATCTGGAGATTTTCAGCTTGGTCGATGATTTTTAGTTTGAAGGGGACAGCGGTGATGGGGTGGTAGTTAGTAGGTATGGTGGGATCAAAAGGCGGTTTCTTGAGCAATGGAAGGATACATGCTTCTTTGAGGTTGGCTGGGGCTGAGGCAAAAGAGGTGCTGATGATGGCGGTGATGAGGGGTAAGTGCCTCAGATTCAGATCAGTAAGTCCTTGATTAGTGGTGTGGGGCACGCGTCGCCTTTACAGCGTGACAGTTTTAGGCCTTTGAGGAGGAGGGCTACTTCTGGTTCTGAAAGGAAGTGGAAAATGAAGGGGGAAAAGATGTGGTATGGGCTGGGGTGTGTGGTGGTATCCTTTCTGGGATTTGTTACGAAGGGTAGTTTGCTTTGCATGTATTTTTCTTGTATAGTGGAGATTTTTCCTATGAGGGTATCTTGTACCTTGGAACACCAGGTGTCCTCTTTAGAGAAGTTGGCAGGTGATATGGTTGGGGTTTCAAGTTCACGTAGGATGGAAAAGAGTTTTTGTGTGTCAGATTTAGCATTAACAATTCTTGTGTTGTAGGAGGAGGCTTTGGTGCAATTTATGGCCTTTTTATATTCTTTGACAATGGAGAAGTGCTATTTGTCAGCGCCAGAAGGGGCTTTTTGCCACGCTGCTTCTGCAGTGCGCTTTTTGGAGTGGGAGGCCTGGAGCTCTGGGGTTAACCATGAGTTTTTGTATGTGGAGGGTTTAGCTTTGCGCTGTTTAAGAGCGGCTAGTATATTTACTGCTTGGTAGATCATGCTGTTCTAATGTTCAACAAGTGTGGTGGGGTTGTAGTAAGGTCTGTGGTATGCTGTTGATTGGAGAGCAATGGGAGGAGGCAGTCTTTGGGGAGATTTTGGTGCAGCGAGATGGGGCTGATGGCGGGGTTGCAGTGGGTTTATGGAGCGTTTGAGGGTGGGGATGGAGAAGCTTATAAGGTGATGGTCAGACCAGGGACATGTTGTGTTGGAAAGGATAGCAGTGTTGCAGTTTGTCTGCAAGCCAGCCTAGTGTGCGTCCTAGGATGTGGGTGGGGGCTGATATATGTTGAGTGAAGTCAAGATCGTTTAAGGCATTGGTAGGGAGATGGCATTTATATTTGTGGTTTTGTTGAATCCTAAATTGAGATCCCCTAGAAGCAGGGTTTTGGTGTTTGGCTTCAGATCAGTGGTGAGGAGTTGTATAAGGTTCTCTTCGAAGTCGGGGAGTCGATAGATGAGGTCTAGTATAATGGTAGCAGTGGGGGATAGCAAGAGTTTAGTGGACAGAAGGTCGCAGTTGGGTAGTGGAGGGTTGTTGATAGCTCTGATGGGGATGGTCTCTTTGTAGATCAGAGCTACTCCTCAGACTCTGCTGTTAATACTGTCGCTATGAGGATAGTGTAGCCTGGAGGGATTGCGATTGTTAGGGCAGGACCGGCTGCAGCATGGAGCCAGGTTTCCAAGATAAAGTATTTGCGTTTGCAAATAATCTTAAAGCACTTAAATTATTTGCAAATCCGAAGACTGGTCCTGTCCCTTATGCCCTCCACAGCACTTGACATGGTCAAAGGCCAGCCAATAAAATGCTTTTCCTGTTCCTTCAGTCATGCAGAGCTCTGTGAAAGTGTTAGGGAGACCATCAGTGATCTCACACCGTTCAGAATCCTTCAGGGGCACTGGTAAATATAGCATATGAAATATACTGAAGGCCTTATCACCCCTCCCTCGCTCTACTAACCTGTCTCCGGACGGGGTCAGAATGCAGTTGGATTGTCGATGTATGTGATTTGTATGCCCTATCTCATCTTGCTGGCTCAATTTTCTTGTTTTATTAAACGATTTTCAGGTATTTTTCATTGTTGCCAAGATGGATGGTACTGTGTCGTTTTATCTATTCCAGTTCTATTTGTATGTGTAAGTGGCAACTATCAGTGATTGCCCCTCAAAATTGTCTATGGCTCCGTTAGTGTGAGACAGTTCCTTTGCTCATTGCATTAGTTGCAGGTACCTTCCTTCATGAGAGGGCCTGTTTTCCATACCGCCTGGGTCCTTGTATCTGGCCGCTTAAATTATATTTACCCCAGCATAGTGTTTTTGCTCTACTGGGGGAGATTTTGAGTTACTCGTGGTTGGGGACATGTCTGCTATTATGGGTGCCCAGACCATTTTCGTTGATACTTATTTCATGTATGCAAGGCCATTTTGTGCTGTATCTTTGTGACGTCCCCTGGGATCAAACCTGGGACCTCTGGGTTACCTTTATTCTTGATCCAAAATGTATCCAACGCAGGCGGTTTATCAAAACTTAGATAGTCCTTCTCTATGTTGCAGTCAAAGACATGCTCAAGGTTGAGGTGTCCATTCTCATGTAACGTGTCCCAAGAATTCAGATCCTAGGCCTACAGTCCTCCGTTTTTATCCACCATTGGAGAGGACATTTTTCCTCACCCGGGACCCAAGAAGAAAGGGAATGTCGTGGCATGGAAAAAACACAGCAACTCGGTGGTCCTGCAAACAGAAAGCACAGGAATTCTGGTCTTGCTAATTCAAATGTAAATTAACAATAATCCAACCACCAACTCTGAATGTACCTGCGTGGGTGGAGTAGATGACTTTACCACAACAGTGGAACTTTTGGAGAGTGTGTGAAAAAGAAACATTCTGCAGGGCAAATGATATTCACCAGTGAGTGAGCCGGAAATGAAAAAAAGGCCAAGCATTTATAAAAACGGAATTTAAGCAGTGATAACTAGTCTATAACACTGAATTTAAGCAGTGATAACTAGTCTATAATACTGAATTTAAGCAGTGATAACCAGATAAGGGGGGGTGGGTGAGGGAAGACAACAACGCGGGGGCCAGGAACTAAAGTAGCCAAGCCAGGACCATGTTGAAGTAGCTTGATAAGGACATTGCCGATCTGACCCCGAAGCACTACCTACCTTCCAGTCCCTAACTCTCTACAAACCTTTTAGCCAGCATCTTGGAACGTGTCCCTGCATATTAAGGCTTCCAGCGGCAGTCAAAAATGCTTTTTATCACTACAAAGTTCTATCCACTCTGTGTCCTAAAACTCTGTTCCCTTATGCTCTCCAGACCTTCCACAGGGTAAGCCTCAGTTGAAGCCTTCTAATAGAGAGGCTGTTCTTCATGTTTGCCTGCCCTTTGTCTTTTTTCTGTCTGCCCATGTCATGAGGTCCCATTTCAACACAGGTGAGCTAATCCTGCTTTACTGTAAGGGACCCGTGTCGGATGCAAAATGCGTTGGGCTTGCTAACCAGGACTCATTCAAGGGGTTTGTAGCAACAGCATAAATAGCTGATGTAGTCTTGCTTATATTAAGTTGCTCAGATGTTCTGTATATATTCCCTTAGTTTGTTTGGTGTTTGCCCCTACAAATTTGTTGAGACGCCAAGTGCGGTTTAGGCTCCAGTGCATTGTGTAAGTTGTTGATATTTGAAGGTTGCAGTGCTTTGCGGTTAATTTTTGTATCACAGCATTGCTTTGTGCATACACTTGCGGCCAGATTCATCAGTTCTCACCCCTTTCGGTCTGTGGTCTCATCTGTGTCACACTAACCCGCAGTGAAAGTGACTGGCTGTGTATGGTTGCTTGCCCTTGACCTGGATCCAGTTGTTTGTCATTTATGTGCCTGAGGAATCTTTACATCATTTGCTGCTTCTTACTTGGATAAATATTGTGACTTGTTTTTGAAAAATTGCTTATCATCTAAGCATCCCTCTATGTAGCAAATTCTAACCCAATCTTGGGGCTCAGTGTCATGGGCTCATATCTGTTTTGGCAATTTTTGCCATTTTGACCTTACGTGTCAGGCTTATTTTTTCCGCACCCTGGTGGTCCTCTCCCATTCCCTGCTTCTTCGCCATTCCCTAATCACTCTCCATGTTTTCAAGTGTTTGCCACAAGAGGCCTCATTCCGAGTCTGGCGGTAACCCTGCCGGTGCTACCGGTGGGTTGCTGCCAGAATCGGAATGAAATACCGGCACCCGAGTACCCGGCAACACTGGGGGATTACAACCCAGGCGGTCTGGGAAGTCAGGCGCCGGCAATTTGTAAGTCCCCATTCCTATAGAGTCCTATTGGACTCTATGGGAGTGGGAACCACGGAAGCACCGGCACCGTTGCTTCCCTGATGGCTTTCCTCCCGTGGCCGCTGTCCCCGGCAGGGTCAGTCCTGACGGGCACAGCGGCTCCGGCAGGCAAACCCGTAGTGTGCCGGTCTGGAAACAACAGTGTTGTTTCCGGACCGGCACACTTGTAATGAGGCCCAAGGTCTTTTAGGATTGAATGGTAATGGGACATGCAGTACTCGTTGTGTGGCAGCATCCAGGGCAGGCAGTAAAATTCCTGCTTTGGTCAACCCTCTCTGGTCACGCTGAGGTTGCAGTGAAGCTACGACCATGGGCATGCTGAACTGCTGCTGCTGAGGTTGTCTCTGCTCTCATGCCAAATTCACTAACATGTGTTATGTACAAATGCAACAGTGCAATCTCTATAATCGAGTGTAGTAGGTCCAGCTAACGTGGCCATGGTTCTGGGGCTGGTTTTCAGGAGAAGCCCAGGCAGGGGCAGGTAGTTCAAAGCAGTAGCAACGGGTATTAGGGTTTGCTAGGTGTGGCATGCTATCTTTTGCCACATATTCTATGCAAAGAGGCACATTCCAAATCCACGTCATGTGGACTTGCAGTAGAATCCTCAGAAATGGCCTAATCATGCAGATGCAAAGCAGCTGGGCAAATTTCCGTGTACTAAATGGGCGAAGAGCATGAGGGCCATAGTATTTTGTCAGGTTTTCAAGTAGTGATTGGGGAGTGTGAAAAACCTTCTGTGAATTTACTCTTCACCTGTTGACTGCCAGGCTTGATGCAATGTGTATGGTGTCTGTAATGCGTAGATGTTGTGGCACATAGTGCGAAATATGTTGAAGGAGGATGGTCTTTATCACTATCCCACAGACCACAAAGGTTACAATGTCAGAAGATCTGGTTGTTGTCGTGACCAAATGCACTGGCAATTTGTAGTTTTTTTTCTACTTTGTATCTATGGTAGCATGGTTGAGAATCGATGGGTTGATATAAAAACCTATGAGTGTAGAAACATGTGGTATTGCGGAGAAAGAATATTGGGGAAATGTAACTGTTTTACAAAAACTGTGTATTGCACAATGCTAGCATACTGCTTCCCATTGATTGCTGATGCAAAAGTTTAATAACTTAGTAATTTTATTAAAAGGTAAACTATGCTCATGCCTGGGATTTGTGACAAGACCTCATTACAAGTTGGGCAGTGCAGGTTAAATGTGGCGGGATTACCATATACTGCTGCAATACCGCACACAACTATAGGTTTGGCGGAAAGCTGGAGGATTCACCTCCAACCATGAGCTGGAGTTAAATCCGCCAGCTTTCTGCCAAATTTCGAGGGAATTCCTGCTGCAACAAATCTACTGAAAATGCCCCATTGAGTCATATGGAGTAAAGAAAAAACGAGATTTACACCGCCACCTCCACTTGTAATGCGGCCATAATACAGCCGGACCAAGTGGTGGTAATGGTAATAGAGTTTCTTAGGGCCTCATTACACGGATGGCGGAGAACCATGGCGCTATTAGCGCCATGGTTCATGCCGGTAAAATGCTGGCACCACCTTGGCGGAAAGGGGAATTACCGCCCCATTCCAAGGTTGGCAGGGCGGTAATTCCCCCTTCCACCATTGCCCTTCCCCATTCCCATTTTTGGCCCATAGGGCTTAATGGGGATGGGGAAGGCGCTAATTACGGTACCGCAAATTGCGGTACCGTAATTAGCTCCCTGGGTCCCTTTGCGGGTTGGTTTTTAACGCCTGCAAAAAGCAGGCGTTAAATCCCCCAACCCGCAAAGGGACCTCGTAGTAAGGCTGTAAGGATTTACCGGTACCGGTATTTTACCGGTACCGGTAAATCCTTACCGCCATCCGTGTAATGAGGCCCTTAGTATCTGGGTGGATTTGCCATCCAGATTCCACCAAACTTGTAATGAAGCCCATAGTCTTAGCCAATAAACAAAGAGCGTTGATGTGTGTACCAGAATGTAAGGGCTTACATAGACTTGGTATACAGATAGCAATCCTGGTGGCGCATTGGAGAAGATACTCAAAAAAGGAACACAAATCGAGAAAGCACAGGTGACACGCTTTTGTCATTTGCGCTCATTGCCCAACCGCCTGCCACTTTATTCTCAAAGGGGACCTGTGCATTTCAGGTGAAGGCTGGACATCAGCAAAAAGATTTGCTGGCCAGCCACCTTGCATACATAAGTGTTGGGAGAGTTGTCCCAAAACTAATGCATGACTGGCTGCCAGCCACCAAGTGGTTTCTGGGAGTGCAATCTAGGGAGACGAGCCCTAGAGGCTTGTTCCCCTGAAATGTGAGGACAAAAGAAAAAAAAACATTTCTATCCCTGTTCTGTTTGAGGGATATAAATGCAAGTGTGACTACAGGCGTCCATGCTGCTGCTGTCACGCTTTCAAAAGTGTGTCAAGGGTTCAGGATTGACTTTGTTATGCAGTGAGCACACCCCTGCGCCTTTTCCAAACATGCACAGGAGAATGCCTTTGATTTCCGCACATTTTAAAGCGCATCCCATTTGTGATTTCGGGAAGCACTTTAAAATGCGCTGAAGGGCCACCTTGGATGAAAAAGGCCATTCTTGTTTTGGCGCAAATGATGACACACTAGCGCAAAAATGTTTTGTGAATCTGGCCATTGTCTACATCATGATTAGGCTTATTATTATTATGTCTTGTCCTTTTTGACTTTGTAGTGACATACCACAATCTCAATAGGTTAGGCCCTCATTACAAGTTTGCTGGTCCGGAAACAACGGTACCGGTAAGCTTGCCGGTACCGTTGTTTCCGGATTGGCAAATTACGAGTTCTGCGAGTGGGTGCCTTTCAGCCTGCCAGGTCTGACCTGGCGGGCGGAACGGCACCCGCTCGCAGACCTCGATGGATGCACCGGCACCATTCATGAATTGTGCCGGTGCATCCGTCCTTCCCATTCCCATTGAGTCCAATGGGATTCAAATGGGAATGGGGAGTAACTGTTTCCGGCGCCCGGCAATGGGCAATTAACGGGTCCACTGGAGCTGTAATGCCCTGGTAATTGGCCATTGCCGGGTGCCAGAAAATGCATGACTCCGGTGGCAGCCGAACCGATATTTACCGGCGCGGCTACCGCCAGAGTCATAATGGTTTCCAAATTGTTTGGTAGCCGATTTTGCTATTTGTTTAAAGTAATTTCTAAATGATTGAGCCCATGTCACAGTGTACAATGCGTTTTTACCCTTATTTTGGAAATAATACTGTGAGGAGCTGTTCCACATGTAATATCTACCCATTAGTTCCCTCTGGAGCTAAAGGTTTTTCTGTTGCCCTACTAACTGGTTCTTCATTTCTTTTTCTCTTTTCCTATAGACAAACCTGTTGCTAAGATTGAGTCTCAGCCACAGTTTCCCAGAGAGGGAGAGAACCTTCAGTTGCGTTGCCTTGCCTATGGAAACCCCAGGTCAGAAACCAGAGAGTACTCTGTATGTTTGTGGACATTTTTGGGATAGTTGGGATTTTGTGAATTTGGACAATCGGACATGGCATTGCACAATGTAATCTGCAGTTTGGTAGGAGTCGCCTTACTTCAATTTAACACGCACAATGTTATTGGTGCCAATGAGCCTGAAGCTTCAGCTTCTCAACCTAGTCATGCTAAATGCATTTTGCCAGCCATGGGCCTATTCCCCAGCACACAGAATTGTTAGATTACCAAACGTACTTCCATCCTGAACATATAGGTTCTACACTTCAAAACAAAGTGAATTCCGATAATAAGCGGAGGGAGGCTTTGCAATAACCGGCTTTGTAAATATTCTGCTTCCTCAATGGCCTCATCCTCATCCTAAAGAGGATAAGAAGACATTAATTATATGCCTGTTGTTCTGCCAAAGTGAGAATAATTTATTCTTTAAAAGCAACAATATTTGGGAGGATTTAGAAAAAGGAGCATTTCTTTTCTTGCCATTATAATAAATCCGCAAGTTTTTGCCTCGGGAGGATAGCTCAGGGGCAACCTGCTCGCCTTGAAAGCAAGACGACACAGAGCAACACAGGTTCTATGGCCACGTCCGCGCTTAGAAACCTTTTGGGTATTAAGCGCGTAATAAATAATCTATCGTATCATATACAGTAATTAAAGATGTGTGTCTTAAATTAGACATTACGATGCAAACAGCTACTGGAAATCACGCCCATTTAGATTCTCCAGGCTAGAACAATGCGTGGGCTCTTGATTCTATTAAACATATGGAGGAGAGCATTATGCTTCACTTTCTTTATTAATTTCTTTTACCAGCAAATTTGAACTATAACTTTCAATCAACACACTACAAACCTCAGCACCACTTGTGCATTTGAGTAGTTTTAAAATTTGCAAAACCTATGGTACTAATTGCAAGTCCGTGCCAAACAATTACCAAACAAAGATGTAATGAAAAAGGAGACTGCTGCAGGCCAATGGAACCAATAGGTTACCCCAACCTAGACCAAAAATACACAAACAAGCTGTTGTTCCATGGAAAATGCGTTGTCCCAAGTATTTGATTGACATAGAAAACAAATAGTCTGTATGTAATCACAATTGATGTATTAGACTCTTTGCCTTAGCCAATACACTTTTTTCCTGTGCCAACACGTGTTTCGACCACTTTTGGTCTTTCTCAACGCTCGGCTTATTGGAAAAACACTACGTAGATGTCCATAAAAGATTGGATTACATATATGCATCACAGACTGTCCACATTTAAAGTGTCAAGTCTTGGGGCCGTAAAGAGAGGAAATGGACCTGTTCTATGGTCCGTTCCTCAGAATCATCAATCTGCAACCTGCTTGAGTCTCATGGATTTATAAGTCTTCTGTTTTGCTGGTTAGCAAAGACATATCCCGATGATAAGTCACAGGCAAAAAGTGTATTGGCTAAAACAAAGAGTCTAATACATCGATTGTGTTTATGCATAGGCAAAACGTGCATTGGCTAAGGCAAAGAGTCTTCTTGCCCTCATTACGAGTTTACAGGTAAAATCACAAAATTACCGGCATGCCGTAGCCACCGATACCATCATGCACCGTGTGCGGATACAACAGCTGATTCTGAGCATGCAATGCTGTACTAATCGGCATGCCGGTAATGGTAGCACCGGCATACAGGTAAAGCTGCCTGAAACCCACATAATGGCACCATCGATGCCGTTAACACCATCCCCGGCACCAACAATCTGTAAACAACGGTACCGTTAATACCGGAACCGGAAGTAAAGTCATTGCGCTGGAACGGGAATCTCACCGGCGGCCATCTTCAAAAACACAATCCATTGCAATCCTCCACACACAGGAGTTGGCCAGTGAAGGAGCATCAAGGAACATGTCTGCAGCACGTGGAAACATCCGACAGCGTAAACCAAGGTTCAGTGAGCCAGAACTAAACATGCTTGCCGGCACCCTTGTGGAAAATGCGGACAAAGTCTTTGGAGGGGAACTGCGCAGGCCTGCAGAGCTGCGCAAGAAAGAAATATGGACTGAAGTGGCCAACAATGTCTCAGCAGTTTGCACGACACTGAGGACTGTAAGGGACTGTCGGAAACGATGGGATGACCTGCACCTCAGAGTCCGCAACCTATTATCAGCTGAGCGCAGCCAGGCTCAGGCCACTGGAGGCGGACGATGTTCACCACTGAAACTGCACACATGGGAGGAAAAATGTGCCTCCATCATGAAGATGGACAGCATAGAGGGTGTTGGAGATGCAGAGCATGGTGCAACAACGTCTGGAGAAGCAGGTGAGTGACCATGACTAACATCCCATGTACTTCATTTGTCCCCTCATGACCAATAGTGCTTTGTGCATAACTGTCCCCAGACACCTACCGCCCTGCAAGACACCAACCAGACCCTTCAACAGAAACCAATTCCTACCATGAAGAATGCCAACAAGCACCAAAGGCACACACCACATGTCCCATGCAATGCAAACAGACACACCGTCAGTATGCATCAACACACATCACTGAGTCCTACATGGCCCCTGTTCATAGCACAATCAACCCCAGTCCAAGATGCATGCACCCTTGCCACCATACAGAAAGACCCCCCCCTTACCCCTCCCCACTGACAACACACCAATGACCCCACCTACACAAGCAGACCACTTCCCCCTCACAAGCAGCCCACACACGTCCACAATCCAGGGCAGCATATACATGACATCCGTCGCAGGACCCAACAGCAACCCAACTGACATGCACATCCCAAACCGTGCACACACATCAGGATGTACCAATTCTGCTCCCCCCCACACATGTGTGCCGCAGGATAGGGGCCCCACCATGAGCATGAAGATGTACATGACAGCAAATTGTACAAAGTGTGATGGCTGTCACATGGATGATGACACAACAATAATGGACCCCTGTATTGTCACGCACAGGCACCACATCAGACAGCGAGGGCGTGCTTGCCACTACACCAACCACCACTGCACATCGCCACAATCAGAAGAAGACCCCCAGCATCCAGGAACCTGTACGCAGCGACAGCAGACATGGGTCCACGGCCTCCACTTCACATCCCCCCAGCCACCCCTGCACAACTGCCAGCCTCAAGAAGAAGGCAACAACACCGGTAGGCAAGTGCCAGCAGCAGCACGGCCAAACATCAGTGGCAGACCTGCCATGCCGGCCCAGTACACCATGCATGAGGCAAGCGCCATAAGAAGCTGAAGTGGCATCACCGCAAATGGACATTGCGGATCAGCCACAATCACCATCACTAAGCATGCCTCCCGATCCCCTTTCGCCAATACGTAGCATGCCCGAGCTGATGGAATCTGGTACACTCACACATACTCCAGACATGCAGTGTACAGGGCATGCAACAGCTGCACGCACGCGGAGGCCACTGCTTCTGCAGATGATGCAAATGACCACCAGGAACCGGACCCTGTGTTCAGCCCATCTGGCCCCTACAGCCCACCACCCATGCCCCTTGCCGGAATACGCCACATCCGCGACATTGAGGGTCAAGGAGATGCACCCCTGCCCAGGAGAAGTGGCATACTTGGATGGGGACAGCTTACGCACCACTGGCATTGATGATCCCCAAGAAGGTGTACCAAAGTGTTGGTGGCCTAAATGTGATCCAGGAGCAGAGTTGGGGGATCAGGAGGCCTCGCTGAAGGATTGGCCTGTGGTCTGGGGTGCACAGTGGTGGCTGGTGCTGGGGTTAGGAGCGAAGAACCTTGGGCAAAAAGGCAGGAGTGGTGCCATCGCCTGGTGATTGCGGGGAGGTACCCTAAACGTGGGCGAAGGAGCAAAAGTCTCCCGATTGCAGCCTGAGGGGGGAACATAGCCCTGCAGAAGGGGATTTTGCAGTGACTGGTGCCATGACTGAAGGCTCAAGTTCAGAAGTCTGGGGGAGCTCTGCTGTACAGTGGGGCAACAGGAAGGGGTGAAAACCTGCTCAGTCGGCCTGACCCTGCAGAGGCACCTGGGGGGTAAAGGTTGTGGGCGCCTCAGTGAATGTATACAGACTGTTCTGTTGCGGAGTGAATCAAGAGGCAGTGGATTGGGCCTGGACTCACTGGAGAGGAGGAACATCTTTGGAAAAGGCCTGGCAGAGAGACAGGGGTGCTGCAGGAGGGGAGGTTACTAGTGGGGGGCAATGTGTCGAACTTTGCAATGAAAGAGGACATTGGAAGCATTTTGGCAGAAGTTAAGGTGCTTCAGGCAGACTTTCAGGCGTCTCTCGCTGACCAGACTGGGAGGGTGAGCGCAGTGGAAAGTAAGATTGAGGGCCTGGAAAATAACCAACTCAATGCAGATATGGTGGAACTGCACCTGGATGCCCGAATGACAGAGCTGGAGCTATGGGAGGAAGAAATGGATGATTTGGAGAACAGGGAAAGGAGGAATAACATACGCATACTGGGCATGAAGGAAGCCGATGGATAAACCCCCACCCAAGTGGATCAGAGGGTGCAAGGCATTGTTGATTTGTTTTTCGAGGCGGAGCGGGGTAAAGAGGTGCAATTTGAATGGGTGCACAGTGGCGGTTAACCGTATGGCTCTGGGCCGTGATCCATCATTGCCAGATTTACGAGATATAAGGATAAGACTGTGGTGCTGGCAAGAGCCTGTACGATGCAAGATCTGGAGTATGAGGGCTCTCATATCGCAATTTGCCAGGACCTATCCAACTTGACTCTGGGCCTCATTACAAGGTTGGAGGTAGCCTTGCCGGTTTTACCAGCAAGGCTACCTTCAAACTTGCAAGAAAGACTGGCACCCGCAAATGGGCAGTTACTGGAGTATTCCGGCCCCGCCGGACCCAGTAATTGCCCTTTCACGGGTGCCGTAATCGGGTGATCCCCATTCCCATTGAGCCCTTTAGGGCTCAATGGGAATGGGGATGCCTGTAGCACCGGCACTGTTTATAACAGTGCCTGTGCTACAGGCATGCTGTGCTCGCGGGTGCCTTTCATTCCGCCATGTCAGATCTGGTGGAATGAAAGGCACCCGTGAGCACAACTTGGAATTTGCTGGTCCGGATACAACGGTACCGGCAAGCTTACCGATACTGTTGTATCCGGACCGGCAAGCTTGTAATGACGCCCTCTGTCTCACAGAAGGGATTGCTGACCGCTGATGAAGTGGCGAAATGACAAAGGGATTAGGTACAGGTGAGCCTTCCCGTTTGCCCTACAGTTTGAAATCGGTGGCATAGACTATCAGAATACATCGGCAGAGGAAGCGGAACAGGCACTGCGCCACCCGATATCAGACATGGAAGCGGCGCTGAACCAGCAGGCGAGCCCGGTGGCTAAGAGAAGGAAACAGGATTTGCAGAAGATCCTCCCTGGATGCAGGAGGGGACAGAGCGGACACAAATACATGTGTCTGAATGGCCTATCCACTCGAAAGACTTCTTGAGTGTTATTGTGAGGGGGAGGTGGTGAGGAATATGCCGTTGCCGGCATATGGATATGTGGAAGGCGGTCTTGGGGTGTCCTTATTTTTTATTTGACAATGCTGGGGGGGGTGAATCCTCTCTCTAGGTAGCCCTCAGTGGAAAGGAGGGTGTCTCAGGAGTGTAACGCTCACCTGGTATCCACAGGAAGGTCACTCAGCCTGTTCTGACCTCTTACGACCTCAAACCCTTCCCTGGAGTCTACTCGACTGGAGACTGGGCCTGAAACACAGGATTGGTAGAGTTTAACTCCCTATTGTCTCTCAGTGCTTGAACCCTTCTTCCCCGGGTCCAACCCTTCCCTTTGATCCACAGCTCACCTTGTTTTCTTGGAAAGTGTGCTCTCCATCCTGCTTTCAGCGCAGGGGCGCGTTGATTGATGCGGGCTCGTTGCTGCCTAGTTACTTCACTGGCAAGAGTCTGACAGGTAAGTATAATGAGTCTTTTGAACAGTTCTCTAACTTTGTTCCTTTCCTTCCTTAGATGATGGCCGGGTCCGGGGATGACGACGTGCTGCTGAGATGAGTAGCGCTGAAGGTGAGTGAGAGCGCGATGCGCAATGCGACCCTTTCATATTTGTATTGAACTGAGTTCTGTTTCTGTGTCTTTTAGGTGCCGCAGCGTTTTCAGCGTGGATGCCGGTTATGAAGAAGAAACGCGGTGAGTAAGCGCGGTATGCGGCGTCTCTAGATGTTTCCACAATAACCTGGAGTGTCTTTTCCCTCTTGCAGATGGATGAGAAGTTCTGGAGACAGAGTTTCCCCAGAGCGGCTGGGATTCAGGTAAGCGTTTGAAGCTCGTACATTCTTTAAAAATAAGCAAAGATGTGCAGAATGCTTACTAATGCCTTTTTTCTGTTCTTTTCCCTTTCCCTTAGGAAGCGAGGTGCCTGGATGGGAATGACACTGTCGAAGATGCCCGCAGAACAGAAGAAGCGATGAATGATGGGCAGAAGCGCCGCAAGGTAAGGCTGTTCCTAACGGTGTTCTTGTTCTTGCAGCAGCTGAGCGCAGAAGAAAGATGCAGGCCTACTGGAGACCGATCCGAACACGGTGAGTGTCACGCTGCAGGTGCAGAAAACAGAAAGCATGTTTCTCAGCCTGGGCATGGCTTAAATAGTCTCTGGGTATCCCAGGTGTCTCTGGGCTGAACCATACCCAAAAGACTAGACTGCACATGCAGTTCTGGGAACCGAAATATGTGGGGGCATCCATCTTGTCCCCATCAATGCACTACAAGTCCAATCCCCAATGTTATCCTATGGGAGTGAGTGAGTCTGGTGCCACAAGCGCCAAGTCTGACTCCAAGTGGGTCTTTGGAGGGATGGAGAGGCCCTTGGGGGCCATGTAGGTGATCATGGCCTGGCTCCAGCCTGACACCTTGGAGGGCTCTGGACATGAGGGGCAGGAATCATGATAGGAGCGCCCGCTGCCATTCGCAGGTTGCCCTATATACAGCTTATACAGTTAAGGTTCTGGGTGAAGGGGGTCGTTTTTGGGGAAGCGGGGCAATCAGTAAACTTTCTCAAAGGAGACACTGCGCCTTTGGGGCAAAGCAGTGGGGAGGCATTGGCCATGTACACAGGATGGGAAGCGAAGGCAGGACTTAGAGCGGATGGTGACTGACCTTGGAGTGAGGCATTTGGCGGTGGGAACCCTGAATGTCAAAGGATTAAACTCCCCAACAAAAAGACCCCTGGTAGCGTGTGAATTCCGAAATGCAGCCCTAGATGTGATGTTTTTACAAGAGACCAGGTTGGTGGAGGGGGAAGAGAGGAGGCTGCATGAAGCAGGAATTGGGCAGGTGTACTGGGTATCAGGTAACCAGAAACAGGGAGGGGTGGGAGTCATATTGCATAGGCAACGACGGATGAAGAACAGAGTAGTAGTGAAAATGATGGAGGGGTGCTTGCTGATATGAGGGGTACATGGTGATATGGATGGGGTGAGGGTGGTGTTGCCTGCGCTGTACGCCCCAAACCAAGGCCAAGCAGTGTTCATTCAGGGAGCTCTGGATGCAATAATGGCCACCATGGGAGACCTGTACATTGTGGGTGGAAACTTTAACTCTTTGGCAGATGAGTTAATGGATAGAAGGTCTGTGAGGGACCCCCCCTATCTTGGGTTGTGAGCATCTGGGCCGGGCCATAGTGGTAGGAGGGTTGGTAGATGTGTGAAGAATGATGCACCTAGGGGCTGAGGGGTATACCTTTACTCCTACATCCAGTCCCCTTTCCTCCATCCTGTGTGGGGCTTCCTCGCTAGGGCTTGGAACTGAATTCTTTTTCACCAGAAAAAGAACAATTTCCCTCTAAATGTGTACATGCGCGGGGGCACAGCCCTGCGAGCAGGCACTCTCCTAACCCTGCCCACCAGTGCCACACCTCAGTCCTCTTCCACGTTGACAGGAACAGACTGCTTTCACCAGCGCTCGTGGGTGATGCCTCAAGGCTCGTAATTCCAATGCGCTTTCCCTAATCTTTTAGTTTCTAATTTTCAGGCATTTTTGAACACAGTCCATCGCTGCCCTTGTCCGTCCCCGGCGCATGTCGACCGAAGCTGGCTTTAGCCGGTGCTTTGCCTCCAGTGCCACGTGAAGACCAGAGATGGGAAGGCTGCTCACCGTGCGATGCTCCCACACCCTGATCCCTCAGAAACAGACTGGCGCGGTGGAGAGAGTTGTGCTCAGTACTCCACCGGAGAGCATTAAGGAATATGTACGCAGGACGACCAAGAAGGTAAGCATACTCTTCTCAAAAGCACCCCGAAAGGGGCGACTACTTCCCGGGGAAGCCTACTTACGGGAGGGGTCAATCAGACACTTGCACCGGCAGCAAGGACACAGTGGCTCTTGTAGCTATTGGCTTAACGGCCAAGGGATCTAAGGGCCCTACCGGTTCCACCGCCGAGTGGCCTACGGGCTCTGGTACTGGAACACACCCCAAGAGGCTTACCTCTGCTACCAGGCACATGCCTGAGGGGGCGCCTACATACAGCACAGACAGTCCTACCGGCCTCATGGCCGAGGGACAATTGCCTACCAGGCCCAAGCCTGCGGTGCAGGATGGGGCAACGCGAATGCATCCAGACATGCATGCTGAGCCCGAGCCCACGTAATCCACACTGGCACGTGCAGAAAGCACAGACAAAATGGCAGCACATGCAGATAAGATGGTGCCCAGAACAGAAGCCTGTCAACATGGTGAACTGCAAAGGCGCCACCCTGCGGCCAGTGCAGATTGGGGTCCTATGACTCCGGTCACGTGGACCACGTCATACCCGACATTCTCGGGTCAGCCAAGGTCATGAGGGCATGTACTCGCACGGAGGGAGCAGACAGCAGGCCTTTACTCCACCACAGCAGGCGCCGGTGCAGGATCGCACCCAGCCCACTTGCAAGGATCGAATGTTTGACAAATTCTTAACCCTCATGCGGTCCCCACACATGGGGAACATCCTCAAGGGCATACTCCAGGAGATGCTGCCTCCCACACCGCCACCCAAGCTGGTGCCTATGCAGCCTTTACCTCCTGCACCTCTGTTGCCCATGCCATTTCAGTAGCAGTGCTTACACCACCAGTGCCTGCGCCTGGGCCTTCTTCAGTGGCAGAAATAACACTTGCGGACCCAGGGGCTGCTTCTAACACAGGTGACCAACAAGACACTGATGAGGACGAGCAGGACACGCCTTCCTCAGTGAGGACATTCCATGATAGGATTTCCGGGTTAGCCGATTACCTGGGCATTCCTCAGCCACAGAGGGAGCTGCCAGAGTCAGGGGTACTGGTGGAAGTGCTCACCATCAAAGCAGACTGCAGATCTGACATCCTGTTAAAGAAGAATGTGGAGGCCCTTGCGAAGAAGGGATGGCTCAAACCCCACTCCACTCAGCAAACAAATAAAAGGCTGGATGCAAAGTTCAGGCAGGTGGAGGGAGACACTCTGTTCTTGTTAGTGCAACCCCAGCCACTTTCTTCAGTCATTGCAATGGCATCTATGAATGCCAAGCCCCAGACCTTCACCATGACCGCCGCAACTTCAGCTTTGCTGGGCAAGGAAGAGAAAATGCTTGAGGCCTACGGGAAGAAGGTCTACTCAAACGCGGGACTTCACCTCAGGCAAGCCAATGCCGATGCCATCCTGGCAGCGGCTAACCAACGGCTGTGGAGAGAGACAGCAGACTTTTTGCCAGATGTGTCGGCTGACAAAGAAGCCTCTTTCAAGGTGGGACTTGCAGAAATGAAATTCTTGGCACAGGACATCATGGAGTCCATGGTCGCGCACATAGATAATACGAGCAGGGCTATCTGTGTGGCAACAGGCATTACAAGGACTGCATGACTGAAGGCAACCAGATTCAATCCTGATGTTCAGGGCAGGATCCTAGACCTACCCTTCGAAGGCAGTGACTTGTTCCACTTCCCCACGGACGAGGAACTCGATAAAAAGAAGAGCAGCTCATAGACAGCCAAGTCCCGGGCCATTTTCATCAAGCCAGTGGCCAAAACCTTCTCACAGGGCCACTCTCAATCAGACAGACGCCGATCCTTTGGCGCTTTCCGGATTTTTCAAAATAGCAATGACGGCTCTCCACAGTACCCCAGTCGGGGGCAGACTGGCCCTGCACAGCCAAGCTTGGTGCTCACGGTTCACAGACTCATGAGTGATTTTGGTGGTCTCCTCCGGCTTCCGACTTCCCCTGCCATCCTACACCCCCTATTCCCCCCCACACCCACAGATCGGTACTCCTTCACTCATGGCAAAGATTTGTTCCCTGGTGAAGAGCGATGCAGTGGAGAAGGTTCCTCTCCCTCAGCAGGGGCTGGGCCTTTACGCCCGCATATTTGCCATTCAAAAGAAGAACCAGGCGGGCCTGCGACTGGTCCTAGGTCTTTCCTTCCTCAATCTGTACCTACCTCTGCCGAAGTTAAAAATGGTGACGACAGCGCTTGTAGTGGATATGCTGTGTGGGGGGTACTGGACGTGCCCCCTGGATCTGAAAGATGCATATTTGCATGTCCCCATATTGCAGCACCATCAGTCCTTCCTCAGGTTCCGGGTCATGGGGTTGCACTTTCAGTACAAGGTGCTGCTGTTTGGCTTGAACTGGGCGCTGAGGGTTTTCACAAGACTGATCAATGCAGTGGTGGCCCTGCTCAGGTCGGAAGGCCTCCATGCGTGTCCTTACCTCAACGACTGGTTGGTCAGAGGGGAGTCCCAGAAGCAGGTTGGGTACTGTACCACCAGACTCATGACTAAACTCTACGAACTGAGGTTCTCAATCAACTTCCAGAAGTCACAGCTCTACCCTAAACAAACTATGGTGTTTCTGGGGCTGCTGTGGGACACTCAGAAGCAGAGGGTGTTCCCTTACACCAGGCTGCGAATGAGGAGGCTGGAGCTGCATTTTTCGGCATCCTGGGACCAGGAGTCTGTTCATCAGGAAGTCCCAGTCACTATATCTGCACTCCTACAGCAGGACCTCATGTGGTGGGGGCAGGATGCGAACTTCATGGTGGGCACACCGTTCAGACCGCCTCTGACAGATCATACTACGACTACAGACTCCTCACTCCAGGGGTGGGGTGCTACTCTGGGGACTCATTCAGTGCCTGGTCTCTAGTCCAGGACCGACCAGCAAAACAACATCAATTGGCAGGAAATGTTGGCCATTTAGCTCAAACTCAATGCATTCCTGCTTTAATTAGGAGCAGTGCGGTTTGCATTTGGACTTACAACTCTACCTGCATGTATTACATAAACAAGCAATTCAAAAGCAGTTTATCCGGATCAAAAAGTCCATAAACCATTACTCGCATACAAAAAAAAAGAGGCCCTTAAAATACAGTTTGCATAATTCATCTTAGAATAAACTGAGTTAAAAGTACACAGTCCATGCTAATAACATACACTCTGCAAAAACACAATAGAGCAAACAGTGGTGTACAATCCTGTATCTGGGTGGAAGGGAACACATTAACCATTGAGATAAAGCAACTTGTTATGGGACATCAACAATGCACATCTGTCTATTCCATGCCTTCCTCAAATAGTCTAACAGGCCCCACGCAACAATGAGTGGTTTGGCACATCAAATGTGCTTCTCTCAAGAGTGGGGTAATAGTATGTTTCCTAATATTATGGTAACATAGACAAAACCAAAACAAAGTTCAAGAGATCTTCTGTCATGCCCCCACAACTCGAGGAGGCCTAATTCTGCTCCTGCCCCTGCCATAATGTCCCTCAACATCAATAAATGAAAGCGCACCCAAGTGAGTGCCCATCGATTTGCCTTTTGGTTGCTGTGTGTCAGATATGGCTGAATGGTATCCCATTTCGTAACAGACGAGTGTTGCCTATTGGACTCAAGAGCTAGGCCAATGGATTTGCGTTTAATTGTGTTAAGCAAACAAAAGGCCTTCTTATACTCATTCTTCTCTACTGTTGTTAAAATTTGGGCCGGGCATTGTAACGATGGCACATTCATCTGAGAGACACAAACAAAATGTGTTTCAGCCATGGTGATTTTTGCCTATAGGAGCCCCGCACCATAGATCTGATAATATTGTGTGACAAGGTGGCTCTCGAATTTGACCAAATCCCCAGCCAGTGCAGAGAAGGTGCTTCGTACCAATCATCGCCAATGTGAGTTATGCCCAATTCTACATGCACAGCAAAATTAGGGGTGGAACTTGGAAGTCCCAAAAGTTTTTTCAAAAAATGGTTCTCTATGGGTCTCATATGATTATGCCGGTCCGGAAACAACGGTGCCGGTAAGCCTACCGGCACTGTTGTTTCAAGACCGGCATATTACAGGTCTGCCTACCGGAGCCGATGTGCCTGACAGGTCGGACCAGGCACAGCAGCCACGGTAGGCAGACCATCACAGAAGCACCACCACCGTTACTAACAGTGCCGGTGCCTCCGTGTTCCCCATTCCCATAGAGTCCCATAGGACTCTATGGGAATGGGGATTCACAATTTACCGGTGCCTGATGTTACCGATAAGTTAGGCGCTGGTAAATCTTTACGGTTCCGGCGGCAACCTGCCAGTAGTACCGGCATGGTTACTGCCGGACTCGTAATGAGCGCCAATGACTTCAATGGCCGATGTGTTTTCCATCCCCCACACTGCCGCCCCATAGTTGGTCACAGCCTTTGTTTGAGTGCAATACACCTCCTTGATGAGACCCAGCGGTTGCCCCTGACACATTTTTGTCCTATGCAGACTGGCCCTCAGCCTCTTGGAGTGGGCGATCAAGCAGGACATCTGTCTCTCAGCAGTGCATCTGCCAGGAGAATCGAATCTCGAGGCGGACAGACTCAGTCGGATGGGCTCCTACAATTACGAATGGCAGTTGAACATTAGAGTCCTACAAGAGATTTTCAGCAGGTGGGGTTAACCGATCACAGATCTGTTTGCGACGGAGAGCAACCGCACTTCTCCTGGGGGAAACATGGCACGGCTCTCTCTGGGACGTGCTCCAGATCCCCTGGGATGGGGTACGCTTTTCCTCCTATCCCACTCAGCCACAAGGTTTTTTGCAAGATCAGATAATCCCAGCGGCTGCGTCTCATCCTCATAGGGCTGTAGTGGCCGCCCAGGCCTTGGTCCTTATACCTACGGCAGCTGTCAGCCCAACCAGAAGTCCCTCTCCCACTCGTACAGCGTCCGCTGCTGGTGCAGCAGGGGCCGGGGCGGTGATTCACCCTTGCCGATAGAGGATAACCCTAGCCGCCTGGTACCTGAGGAGGTGACTCTGCAACATCTCCAGCTGTCCCAAGACAACCTAGAAATCATCCAGGGAGCCAGGAGTCAGGCTGCTCGAAAGCAGTACAGGAGCAAATGGACCATGTTCTGCTTCTGGTCCAAGGAAAACTGAGTAAACCCGCTATCCCACACTCTGGACCAGGTGTTGTCTTTCTCTGTGTACTTAGCCAGATCAGGGGTCCAGGTCGACACCTGCAGAACATACCTTAAGGGCGTTGGCGCATACAGGAACTCGGACAGGTTCACCTTCTTCTCGGCTAATGCAGTGGTGACCAGCGGGGTTGACCAGGCTTTACCATACCTGTCACATGCCCGCATCCAGTCTGGGATCTTAACGTTGTTCTTAGCGCCCTTGCACACAAACCATTGGAGCCCATGGCCACAGTGGATATCAAATTGGTCACGCTCAAAACAGCGCTACTAGTTGGTCTTACTTCAGCACGCAGAGTTGGCTGGTGGCTTCTGAGCCCTACACTAAGGTTCATCAGGATAAGGTTGTGCTCCGCACGCAACTCAGGTTCCTACCAAAAGTGATCTCCTCTTTCTACATTAACGAAGAGATTGTGCTCCCCATTTTCTTTCCAAATCCCAAGGAAGAAGCCAAAAAGGCTTTCCACTGTTTAGATGTCAGAAGAACTTCTCGACAGGACCAAGGCCTTTCGCAAGACTGCCTTATTTGTTCACATTTGGAGGCTCAAGGCCTGGACAACAAGCATCCAAGGTATCAATAGTCAATAGTCAGATGGATGACTGCTGCCACCCACGAGGCACACAAGACTCAGTGCAAAGAGTCTCCAAGGGGCATGCATGCTCACGTTATAAGAGCCAAGGCAGCAACATCATGTACCGTGGCAAGTTACTAGCAGAGCTGCGACTTGGGCCACTCCATCAGCCTTCTGCAAGCACTACTGTCTGGATATCAGTGCCAGGGCTGATGCAGCATTTGGCCAGGCTGTCCTCCGTAATCTGTTTGCATGGAGTATCAAGCTCTCCTCCCACAGCGTTTTCATCAGTTGTAATCGCCCATACAGTATGGAGGAAAGGGGACAGGACGTGGGAGTGATTAAGTGTTACTCACCATAGTGACTAACATATCCCTAGTCCATTTATTTTTAAATTTGTTTATTGGCATTTAGTAAGAAATAACAAAGCATCATGAGGTCACATCAGCAGATGACAGCTGCAATGTACATATAAATCAGAGACCGCTTAGTAACCAGTTAGTATGCAGTGTACCAAGAAAATAAATAAACAGGAACAGAATAAAACCAAACAAAAATCAAACTCCTCCGGGCTTCACAACTGGACTCTTATACAAGGTGCAACAGGGAAATCAACATTGCAAGAGCATGATGGAGACACGGGCACACATGGGTGGGCGATCAATGGGTCAAAGTTAGTAGTGCAAATAGGGGCTCATGAGGGGGCAAATGAAGTTCACATTCCTGCAAGTTGAGGAGTATGACATTTAGTGGGGGTTAATGGGGCTTTATCATCGGAGGGATGCAACATAGTAAAAACAAGTGCTTTCAAAGATTCATATGTTCCTGACTGGGTTTCGTCCATGCCTTGTAGTGACCCAACCCATGCTTTTGTCTCTGTGTCGCACCAAGTCTCAAGTTCAAGAAACCCCATTTGTTTCCAGGGAATGGCAAAGCAGCGTTTAGCAAGGATGCAGGCTAAATCCACAGCCCCCTGCAGGCGTGTTCAACTCAGGACCAGAAAGTTTGTACCTTGGAACATTTCCAGAACATGTGAATTAGGTTTGCATTTTCAAGGTTACACCGCGGGCAGGAAAAACACTTATTTTTGTTAAACTTGGCCACTTTGCTGGGGGTCATGTACGTGTGATGGAGTACATTAATCTGGAGCAGCCTAAATCTGCATTCCGAGATACACTTTTAGGGAAATGAAGCACAAGTTCCCACTCGTGATCAGTAATCATAGCACCTATGTCTGATTCCCACAGTATCTTCAGGTTTGGGTTTTGGGTATTGGACACGCTTAGCAGGCAACTGTACAGTCTGGTTACAGGTCTCCAACCATCTTCAAGCATGTACATTAAGGCCAGAAGCTCTGTCTCCTCAGGCTCAGCCGGCCACCCAAGCATCTGCTGCTATGGGAGCGTTAGATGAATAGGGGTAGCGCACATCTTCAGAGACCAGCCAAGGGGAAGAGACAGGATTTCCGCCTATTAAAGACAATCCCGGACAACACGTCCAGAACCATGGGTAGGTTATGCTGTAGCTCACATATATAAAGTAAAATGTCATCAGTGTACAGTGATATTAAATGTCGGGATCCCCCAATCAGGATGCCCGCAATCAAGTATTCATGGCACAAATATGCTGCAAGGAGCTGCAGAGCTAGCTTATATAACATGGGCAACAACGGGCACCCCTGGCGGGTTCCACAGTGATTGTCCTACACGCCAGAAATTATCTATCTACCCGATTTCACCCTTGGAGTTGGAGAGGTATATAACAGTGTCACCCAGCGAATAAATCTCTCCCCCATCCCAAAGCTCTGCATTGAGGCGAGCAGCCATTCCCAATAGACCGAATCAAAAAATGTGATTGCGTCCAAGGACCCCACTGTATAGCTCTCGACGCAGGAATCGTTCTGGTCTGTGATGTGTTGTAGCCTAGGGAGGTTCAGTGCAGTGCTGCGTCCCGGTACAAACCCAGTTTGGTCCAATGTGTATCAAGGAAGCAATTACCTTAGAGGTAGGCGCACTGCCAGCACAGTCGTAAGTATTTTAACGTCGTAATTTAACATGGCCAAGGGGCGATACAAGTCTCACTTGTCCATAGGTTTGCCATGTTTGGCAATAGGTACAATCAGGGTCTCCCTCATACTAGACAGGAATTTGCCTTTATCGTAAGCTTCCACAAAAATCTTAAGCAGCAGAGGATCCAAGGTAGGGCTGTAGGCCTTGTAAAATTCCGGGGAGTCAGTCGCTCCTGTGGGTTTTACTTGGAGAGAGGGAGGCTATTGCGTCAGAGACTTCTTCCACAGTGATGGCTGCTCCAAAAGGGCCTGTTGTGCCGGTGTGAGCTTTGGCAGCGAGAGTGCCTCAGTGACATCACTCTGGGGCACCTGTCTATCGTGACTGTATAACCGGGTGTAATATGTAGTGAAGTTGTTATTTATTTCGAGTTGGGATCTCGACAAGGTCCCACATTCATCATAGAGTAATGTAGTCAAGGATCTGGGGTGTTCCCGTTTGCAGAGCCACGCTAATAATCTACCAGGCTTGTCCCCTTCAGCATGCGATTGGGCTGTTTGTGTGATGTAGCCAAACTTGGAAAGCCTTTCCCATGCCTCTATACAACGGGTCTGGGTCTCTGCTAGTATTTCCACAGCAGACCGCAGGCCTCTATGCCGGGCCTCTTGCGTCCGAATTTCATCTTCCATAGCTTCTATGTCTTCCCGTAGTTTCCGGGGAATGCCGCAGCACTTGCTATCACCTTTTCTCTGGTCACCACCTTCATGGTTTCCCAAATAGGCCCCATTCCTTCACATTTCCAACATTATGGGCTTCATTACGAGTCCAGCTGTAAACCTGCCGGTGCTTCCGTGAACAGTCTGCCTACCGTAGATGCAGCGCCTGGCAGGGTCCGACCTGTCGGGCACAGAGGCCACGGCAGGCAGACATGTAGTTTGCCGGTCCGTAAACAAGGTTGCCAGTGAGCTTACCGGCACACTTATTTCTGGACCGGCAAACTTATAATGAGGACCTATGTTCGGATTGGGGGGCCTGGGGCACATGGTGTTACCAGTCAATCATCAAAGGGGAGTGGTTGGATATAGAGCGGGCCAAATATTCCACCCTACATAGTTCAGCCACCTGTTCCAATCCGGCGAAAGAATAATCAATTCTGGTGTGCAGTTTATGGGGAGATGAATAATAGGAATAGCCTCTAGTGTCTAGGTGTAATTCTCTCCAGACATCCACCAAGTCTAGGTCGTTTAGTGCTGTGTTTAAAGCAATAGTGGCAGGGGATGGGCTCCCGCGAGGCGGTAGGATCTGTCAAATGCAGCGTCCCTCATACAGTTAAAATCTCCACCCCATGGGATGAAGCCCTCGCGTCTTGACACAGCATAGCTGCTTATTGCACGCAAATGAGATGGATTCTTATGGTTCGGAAAATATGAATTCACAATGTAAATTTCTCTGTGCTCAAGTTAGCCCCGCAAAATTACATACTGTCCCTCCCTGTCCCTTTCTATCTCTAATAGTTGAAATGGTAGCGTACCATCTATCCACGTGAGCACCGCCGTAGCGAACTTGGAGTATGGGTCCCTTACCCTGTCCCGCACCAGCGATTCAAGATAGCTTCCTGTTCATCTGCCAGCAGGTGGGTCTCTTGAATCAATGCTATGGATATTCTCTTACGCTTCACGTAGTATTTCACTCTGTATCTACAAAGACAGGATCCAAACCCACGCATGTTCCAGGTTATTATTCTAATAGGGGCCATGGGCGATAAACATGGGAAACCTCACAAGCAAAAATTCCACCGTCCTCACCCCAGGATGTCATGCTTGTCTCGTACAACAAGAGCACCAGTAGTGTAGGGTCAGTAGTGTCTTGGTTTACTGTATACACAGCATGAATGCAGGCATACCATGGGGACCCACTCCCTGTTCCCCAGCCCACACAGTAACAACACCTTAAGAGCCATAATGTACGGAGTAAACAAAAAAGAAATAACATTGATAACAAAACTGTATAACAATGCCCAGCAAAGATATATTGCTCATTCATGCCTGTACTTTCAAGGCCAGAGTCGGCCATCAAGACCAGAGTCGGCCATTGAGTACCGGTAGGGGTGGGCAGCAACAGGCCGGCTCCCAGTGTCAACTTAGGGTGGGCAAATAAGGCCAGCAGTGGGTGACTGGGCTTCTTGCTGCTACTGAACAAAAATAAACTGTGGAGGCAGCTTCAGTTATAATATTAGCGGACAGTATGATGGGCATGCAAGTTATGTTGTGCCCAGGTTCGGCGTGTGTCACAGTGTCACCTCAAACCTTACTATAACAGCAAGGTGATACCCACGCATCTGATTAAAACAGGGCAAGTAAGAGCAGTTAGGATTTGGCGTTCGTTCAGGTGTCAGCGCCATATTTATTAGCCAGATTGTTGTGTTCCATCCACATGGTGGCTGCCGCCGCACTGTCAAAAAAGTACAATTTGCTCTTGTAGAGGATCTTCAGTCTAGCAGGTTACATGAGCATATATTTGAGGCCCAATTGTCAAAGCCTCGCAAAAGAAGTTCCTGGCTGAACCGTGGCCGTGTAGTCTGGGTATATTGCGATCTTGAAGCTGTCCCTCTGTATGTCACCGCCTTCTCTAGAGTGTTTCAGGATTACTTTGCTGTTGCGGAAATTCAAGATCTAGGCTATAACCGGCCTTGAGTGAGATCCGGGCGGTGGTCTTTTTTGGAGTGAGCGGTGAGCACGTTCCACGGCAAAGCCCTGTGAGAGATTGCCAGGCCCAATTTCTTGCAGCAACATGTTCTCGATATACGTCGTAGGGTCTGGTCCCTCAGCTCCCTCGGTAAGGCCCACCACGCAAATGTTGTTCCGGCGGGATTTGCCCTCTGCGTCCTCTGTGCATGATTCCAATGCAGTGTTCCTCATCTCCAGCTCTTTGACTCGTGCCACAAGATCTTTGGTGGTGTCTACAGTTTCCTTCAACCATAGCTGGGCAGTTGTGACTCTCTCCACCAGTTGCCTGACATCCTGACGAAGGAGTTGGACATTGACTTTGACCTTGTCAATTCTGATTTTGAGTGGTGACCTCATGGCAGCAATTGCAGCGAGAATTTGGTCTTCTTGGGGTTCTGTATTGGGTGAGGGGCCCGGTTTGTGCACTCTCTTCAGATTGGGTGGCCTCTATATGTTTCCTTTGGCGTGCAAAGGAGTCCATGATCGATGGTTTGCCCTTATGTTTTGTAGGTGACATTCTAGGGCACTGAGGGAGGGACAAATTACTGAGTGTGGTGTCACACTGCACAGTCTCGTGGCGGGTTAGACCTCTTGTTCCTGCGACAGCGTATAGTCGGTCTCCAGCAAGCCTTGGGGGCTGTGGAGCCAGGGGTTCCCAATCGATGTTGCCACAACCTCAGGGCTGGGTCTCCAGGTCGATAACGTTAGGCGTAACCGGCACAGAGATATAAATGAACTGGCAGGCACACAGGAGGACTAAGGCAAGCATGTGTCAACCAAGTTTGCACGGCTTGGGTGTGTCAGGCGGCGGCTCCTAGCAGTTTTAGGGTGCGCACAACAGGTTGTAAATGCTTAACTTGTGCTATCAAGAAGCCAGTGAGGCAGCAAGTGTCTGCATAAAAGCGTGGCTAGAGAGTACCACAATAACAGGGCAACAGGCAATGCCTGCAGTTGTTTGTGAGTGGAGTCCACTCCAATGGATGCAGCACAACGAGGCAAAAGTTCACAATTATCTTATGGCGGTTCAGGTGGAGGCTGAGTGATTCTGTCCTGGTGTGCGCAATGTTAACAGCAGCCCGCTCCTCATGTGCATGAGAATAATAAAGCAGAAGCCAGGAGGAGCTGCCGCTCCAAGGGCGCTGTAGGTTCAGCTTGTCCTGTCCCAAGTTTTCCCAGTGGGGGAGGGAAATCCCCCCAGTCCGCTCACCTGGTAGCACCACGAGCAGGGGTACAGCACCTATCCTGCTCCTCGGTCCGGGCATCTCTGCAGCCAGGTATGTCCACACAGCAAGTGAAAGCAGTGAGGGATAGTCGCCCACTGGGAAACCAACAATTAAGCCATGTGAATAGCAGCAGAGACCTGGAAGGCTTCAGGGGTTTGCTGCAGCCACCATTTTGGAAGACTGGGGTCTCGGGTTGCACGTCGAAGTTCTCTGGGCTTCTGGGTCTGATTTTTGTCAGACAAACACTGTTACAGTAGGCGCCACGTTCCCCTACAAGTAGATGGAAACAGCTGCAAATAATAAGCAGTTATAGTCGACACAACGAGGATCAATACAGGATTATTGCAGGAGCATCAGGAAGTTCAGACCTCGCTGCATGAGCTCAGGCCACGACCCCCACGTACTCCTAATCCATAGTCCCCTTTCCTCCATACGTCCCAACATTCTTCCTCCTAAAATAAGAGCAGCGAGGTTGAGCAGTTCAATACAGCCGACAAGTCAAAGGCGACTGAGGTGTGGTGCCAGTGTGGGGGTGGGGGGGTTTAGGGGCCGCTCCCCGACGCACATACATTTAGAGGGAAAGTGTTCTTTTTTCTGGGGAAAAACAGGAGCCCATAGAGGATGGAGGAAAGGGAACTATGGACTAGGACTATGTTAGTCACTCCAGTTAGTAACACTTAATTTTTGTCAGCCACCCCCGACACCACCTACACCAGGACTGACTACCTGCTTCTGGACAGGGACCAAGGGGGAAGGGTGCTCAGCAGCGCCATTCAACCCATGGGATTTTCAGTCCATGACATGGTAGTAAGGAAGCTGGATATAGGAGGGCTTAGTAGAGCGGACAGTAGATGGCAATGCAACGAGACCCTGTGGCGTGACCAGCCCTTCACAGAAAAGTTTGAAGAGGGAATTGTGGCAATTTCTAAGATTAATGACACAGGAGATGCAGGTGTCAGTGTGGTTTGGGATGCAGGGAAGGCCATCTGGAGGGGACTCTTAATGAGGTAGAGGGCAGGCAGAAAGAGAGAGCGTGGCCTGAGGGAAGAGTCACTTAGAGCTGAGATTTTGGAGGGGGAGTCGCAGATGCATGTAGAGGGGGAGCATGAAGGGGAGGCGATGGATGCAATGCAAAAAGAGGCCTGAGTTGAAGGGGCTCCGGGTGGGGTATACCCTGCGTAAGCTCAAGTATCTTAATCAGAAATTCTTTGAAAAAGGATAGAGCGGATGCACTGCTGGCTGCGAGGCTTAGAGTGCAAAATGCTGAGAGATGGGTGGCAGCGCTAAGGGATGTGAAGGACCTAGTGGAAGGTACGGCAGACGGGATAGCCGAGAGTTTTGCAAGCTATTATAAGAGCCTATATCACATCCCAAATGTGAGGAAGTAGGGAGGGGTTCCGTGGAATATAGAGGTGTTGACATGGTGGCGCTCATGGGTCAGGAGGTTGGTTGGCCATTCAGCAACTCCCGAATGGTAAAGGCCCATGCCGAGGATGGTTATACGACAGGATTATTTTTTTAAACTTAGTTTTTATTGAATGGAAGACACAGGAAACCCAGGTTCAATTAAAAGTCAAATACTTTTAAATCAAGAGAAAAAGGGTAATTTGTCTGTTTTTTCTCCAAAAAACAAGGGCGCATGACAATATATTAAGTAACCAAAAGTGTTTTTTGTGCTCAAAGTCAAAACGGAGTAGAGGAGCCAAGGCAACTCCGTTGTTACACAGCTCATGCGACCGTGAACAGTTACTTAGAAGGTACCAAGAAGGGCGCTGAGGTCCATTTGAAAGGGAAACCCAATTAAAAAGGCTCCTCAGAGAAAAAAACTTTAGTTTTTATTGACATTTATTAAAAAGAATAAAAAATAAAGCACATATAACCAGAATAGGAAACAGTTATATAAGCTTAAGCCCTGCCACCGACCCCATGAAAGAAAACACAGCCTAGGAGCCTAGGTACCCCAAATTTGTGTTGAACTTTAAGAAAGCCACAATAAGTTCCTTCTAAACCGGGAACAACCTCTCCTAACCATATGCATACTAACTCCTCTAAGCTCCCCCCTCCCACCTCTCCCATCTCCCAACAGATTAATTCAAAGTTAAAGTTCGGCCGTGTGTTGCAGGAACCCGCTATTGGGTGTCTCTGGCGCCCAATCCTTGGTAAAGGCAACTTCGTTATGTCGGCCCCCCTAACCTTCTAAACCACCCATGTGTCTGTGCTCCAGCTTACAGCCATCTGAAGTCCCAGTAATTCCGTTCCCATCCCATATAAAAGTGAAAAACACTCCTGTGTAAATGCCTCCAGGTTATGGTTCACCATAGCCGTCATTCTGACCATAACCATCATGGTGTGCACTTTCTGTTCCCAGACTTCCTTATACAGGAGGTTTTCATTCTTCCATCATTGGGTGATGACCATCCGACCCGCTCTTAGCATCACCTCCCACATTCTAGGAAGTCTATGCTCATGCCTATCTTTTGCAGGAATCCCCAGAATCATCTGCAAGGGATCGAGCTCTAGCTGAATCCCAGTAATGTCTTTCATCCACCTCAGCAGTTCCTTCCAAAACACCTTAACCTTGGGGCAGTGCCACCATATGTGTGAAAGAGAGCCCACCTCCCACATCTCCTGGGACATAGAGGAGAGGCTCCCGGGAACATTCTAGATAGCTTCAAACGGTCCTGTGCCATCCCATCAACATCTTGTAGTTATGCTCCATTGTGGAGGTAAACAGATTGCCATGGAACGTGACCGTGGAGACTTTTGCCCACTCCTCCTCTGATATTCTCCCCTCCCTCCCCGACCAGGGTTATCCAGAATCTCTGAAATGTTTCCCTGCCTTATATAGTTTGGATAGGATAGGATGCCCTTTTTAGTGTTAGCCGAGTCTAGGGTTTTTTTCAAAAGCACTAAGGTCCCTTGCCAGAGAGTTTTCCCATTTCAGGTTGATAAGTATGCCTTTCACCCGAATGTATTCAAAGACCAAAATTTTCCCTAATCGTATCCAGGTCTAGGAAAATCCAATTTTTAAACAATTGGCTGACCCTCTCAAGGCCCATATCTGAAGACCTCTGTGAGTGTTGCAGACCCAGACTTCCAAAATTAAATGGGGGACCCCATTCCAAGGACAGTGGTGAGGGCCATGATGAAAGGGCTCGGTTGAACCACCTGTCATGCCAGAACGACCAGAGGACTCACAAAGTAGGGTGAGCACGCAATCGCTTCGGAACTACATTCGGTGTGTGGACCAATGAAAATCCCTAGCCTTTAACGGGGGGCAGCTCGATATTCTAGGTATACCCAATAGGTTTTTGTGTCATCTCTCATAAGGTCCAGTAGTATACATAATTGGGCTGCTTTGTAATATAGTCTAATATCAAGGAATCCGAACCCCCCCTCATCTCTTGGAAGCGTAAGAGTAGACATCTTCGCTCTCAGGTACATTTGCGAATATCTCCCAGTAAGTCCAGGAAGAACCTCTCTTGAGGCCAACCCGGGATGGAGGCAAACAAGTAAAGTAAGCGAGGGAGTATATTCATTTTGACTGAGATCATCCGTCCATACCAGGTCAACATCAAAGGTGTACACCTCTTCGGGTCTTCGTTAAACTGCACTAGTGGAGGGTCATAATTCACTCGCATTATCTCTCCCAAATCTCTTGTAATCTGGATCCCCAGATATGGAATTTTGAAGTATTCAATTCTCATTCCCATAAACAAAGAAAGGGGTCCTGCCTATGTAGCTTCTAATCAATTGCACTTAATTCTAATGCAGTTACCACTTCTTGTAGGACTGCCTGCCGGCATATCATTAGTTGGCAAGCAATGCCTCGCTGTGTACAGAAAATGCAGTGTAAAACTCAAAAGAGAATGGTGTTCAGTTTATTACTCATAACTGACCCATTTTCTGGAATATATACATGTTTTAAAATATTTACACTTTGTAACATATGTGAAAAGCGCACAATTTTACAATCACAGAGTGCAGTACATATCATCTCCTGAATCTAGACATTTTACAAATGATATGTAACGTAAGGTTAGTGAACATCAGACGTTTACTTCATGCTAATCTTCATAACACACCTTAACATAGGCATTGCATCATGCCCTTGCAACTTGTCACATAGTTTGAAAAACATACAGATGTCAAATGCAGTCACAGCAGTGTTCGTTAGTTTCACAGGTGAACATGGAGTTCCTAGACAACACCAAATGCATTACTTTGAGTGGCTTTGACATGCGGAAGTTCCAAATAGAGAAATATTCTAGTGTCTTTCATAGATGAAAATCTATTCAATGTGTTTCATCTAGGTGGTTTAACCTTCACGAGGTTTACTTTACACCAAAAGTCAATTTTCAGCCAGGCTAGAGGGTGACCTTAAAAAGAACAATAGTTTGTGAAATAAATTCAGACCATATAAGTTGAAGAAACCTGAAGGAAGTAGATGCGACACACTTGAGCTTATGAGTTCTTTATTTACGGAGCTCCCCGGAGCCCTGAACAGCTGCTCCTCTCAGATTCATATCTCTCCTACTCAACCGTCTCTCCGTGGTCACGCGGCTCTTCGCTCAGAACACTGACACAGAGCGCGCGTGACCACCACGAGCCGAAATCAATACATGCAATTCCCTACACATCTTCCCCTTTATAATAGAATACAAGATTTTAACCACACAAAGAAAAGACGGTCAACAAAATAACTAATGTACTTGTCAAACTGAAAACATAGGAATTGCGATCACTCCAGTTAATAATTAAAATGTTACTACTAATGTTGCATTTGCATTACCATTTCATGTAATGAGATCAAGGTATTTTAAGTTTCATAATCCCTCATCCACACAGGTTTTGACCTGGTCCTATGCAACCCTCCTTCTTTAGCTCTCTCCTCCTTATCAATTTCGACATTTCTTCCGTCTACATCTTCTTTCCTCCCCCTTCCTACTGTACTGTATCCAACCTTCACCACACCTTCCCTCATTTTCTCATCCGACCTACTGACATTCACATCACCTACTTTCACCAACCTTCCTTTTGACCACACTTCACCTCCCTCCAAAATAACCACATTACTTTTTACAGCACTTATCTTCTTCGGTCCCAGGAACTTACTTTCCACACATTTGTTTACTAGTCTAGGATTCTTAACATACACCTCTTCACCAACCTTCCATTCCTGTTCTTTCACCCTCCTCCTGTCATCAAACAACTCCTTATTTCTCTCCTGACTCAATGTAATAAGTTTCATAATGTGTTCCCGATCAACATTTACCACCTTGGCCATTCCCAACCATCCTGGACAAAGCCTTGTCCCAGGCTCCCTGCCTTTCAGTGATACGAAAGGAGACACACCCGTCACTGAGTGTGGCGTGGTGACGTAATTCCACGTCAGTAACCTTAATACTTCCCTCCACGGTTGTCCCGAATTCATGGCCATCTGCAGACCCCCTTTTATGTACCTATTTATTCTTTCAACAAGACCATTTGCCTTAGGATTATACAACGCTGTCCTTGTGTGTTTAATGCTATAACCTGCAAGAAATTTCCTCATATTCTCAGATACAAATTGTACACCATTATCAGACACAATTTCACTAGGCACCCCTTCTTTAAGGAACAGTCTCTCTAAAAAACAAATCAACTCCTTAGCTGTAACCTCTCTCACCGCTTCCCACTCAAACCATTTAGAATGAAAATCCACTGCAACAAATAAAAACTTCTGGCCACCTCCCAGCCCTGCTACAGGACCCATAATGTCCACCGCCAATTTGCACCAAGGCTGGTCTGGCACCACACTTGGTATCAAAGGGGCCTCCCTCACTACTCTGCACTTGTCACTCATTTGACAGGTCATGCAATCTTTGACAAACCTTTCCGCACATCTATCGATTCCCGGCCACCAATAATTTTGCCTCAATTTTCTTTTCATGGCAGCCTCTCCCGGATGACCCTGATGAGCCAACCTAACCAGCACTGACCTGATAGATTGTGGAGGAACAACACATCTTCCTCTTCTTAGCCTGTTCCCACACAGATTCAACTCATCCCTTATCTCCCACCAATTATTGAATTTACTATCCAAATCTCCCTTCGCTGGCCATCCCTTCACGGTCCAGTCCTTTATAAGACTAAGCTCCTCATCAATATCCTCTTCTCGTGTCCACTCACTCTTGCTAACTGCATTCAGTATTTCTGCCACAACTGACTCCTCCTCTGCCTCTCTGTCTTCTGCCAATTCACCACTTACTGGCAACCTGGACAAACAGTCCGCCACCACATTTTTCTTTCCCGGCAGATAGCTCACATCAAAGTTAAAATTCTGGAGTCCCAAACCCCATCTGCTAATCCTTGGGGAACCTAACGCCCACCTTCCACTCTCAAAAAGTTGAACCATGGGCTTATGATCCGACCTAACCACAAATCTTCTTCCCCACAAGAAATACTTGAAATGATTCACTGCCCAGAACATAGCCAAGGTTTCTCTTTCAATAACAGAATATTTGCACTCAGCACCCCTCAACGTCCTAGACGCAAACGCAATAACTCTTTCAGTATTATCCCTGTCATACTGCACCAATGTCGCTCCTAGCCCCAGCATGCTCGCATCAACCACCAAAACAATTTTATCCTTATGATCAAACCTTCCTATGGATGGTGCCTCGCTCACCGCTTGCTTTATACACTCAAAAGCCACACCACACTCTGCTGACCATTCAAATTTTGCACCTTTCTTGAGCAAACTTCTGAGGGGAATCGATACTTTTGCAAAATCCTTCACAAACTTATGGTAATATTCGGCCAAACCTAGGAACGATTTCACTTGTTCCTTACTCTCTGGTACTGGTGCAACCTTCACTGCTTCTACCAGATTCTTCTTCGGCCTCACACCCTTTTCATCTATTTCATGACCAAGAAATTCAACCCTGTGCACTCCAATCTTGCATTTGCTCCTTTTCACCGTTAATCCTGCCTCCCTCAATCTATCTAACACCTTTCTCAACACCACCTCATGTTCTTCGGTGGAATTCGCATATATCAGAACATCATCTTGAAAAATAATAATGTTCTTCACTCCACACAGCACCGTCTCCATCACCCTTTGGAATACGGCTGCCGCCGATGCGAGTCCAAACGGCATCCTGCAGTATCTAAAAGTACCAAACACTGTAATGAATGCCGTCAAATGTTGACAATCCTCCTTCAGTGGAACCTGATGATATGCTTGAGAAAGATCAATGACTGAAAATATTTTAGCATTGTTCAATACGGATAACTCATCACCAATTATCGGCAGAGGGTGTCTATCAATCAAGATATTTCTGTTCAAGTCTCGCAAGTCTACACACAGTCTTATATCCCCATTTGCCTTCGCTGTTACTACCACTGGCGACAGCCATTCAGAGCTTTCACTTTTCTCTATTATTCCCCTTTGCAGCAGTGATTCCACTTCCATTCTTAACTTTTCCTTTAGTTCTTGAGGCACTGGCCTCACCTTGTGTACTTTTGGAGTGGCTCCTGTCTTCAGCTGAATCTGATGTTCAAATCCTTTCAGCACTCCTAATTCATCTTGAAACACTTCGGGGTATTCCTTCTCCCACCTATCCTTCAGTTCTGCCACATCTATAGGCCTTTCCGCATTCGCTTGGATTCTAATACCCAACTTCCACTGTTCACCCCATCCCAGGAGTGTCGAACCTTCTTGAGTAACGTATATCTCCGCTTCGCAGCTCCTTCCTTTATAGTCCACTGAAGCCTGGAACATGCCCACAATTTCAATCTTCACATTCCCATACGCATAAGGTTCGATCTTATGTTCTTTCAGTTGCTTCACATCTCCTTGCATGCGACCTAAAAATGTTGCTTTCGACATCAAAGTCCACGGCGAACAACTGTCCACCTTCATTGTTATTGCCTTCCCGTTGACTTTGAATACATCTAAAGGTGCTCCACTTTTATTAGATACTTCTGAAACTTCTAGTATATGCTTCGTCTGGCTGCAGATCCCTTCTGCACCATCTTCTTCTTGCTCGGGCACCCTACTTCCTTCCTCAATGTTCTGCACCGCTCCCGACTCACGACAAACTTTCGCAAAATGACCCTTTTTCTTGCATTTAAGACAAGATATGTTTCTGGCTGGACAGAACATGCTAGTCGAAATGTGACGGTTACTTCCACACTTGTAGCATCTTATCTCCTTGTTGGAAATTCCTTTACGAAATCCCTTCACCACTGCCACTTCTCCCTCCAACTTCTCTCCCTTCATTTTAGTTATGTACTTCTGGGTCTGTTCCATACTTCTTGCCGTTTCAATAGCTACTTCCAGTGATGCGTCTTTGGACAATAGTCTCTCTTGTATCTTTACGTTATTAGTACATCGCACTAACTGATCCCTTATGAGAGAGTCTGTGAGCAGTCCAAATTCACACGTGTGACTAAGGGACCTCAACGCTGCCACAAAGTTCTCCACTGGCTCCTGTGGACCTTGTGTCCTTTGGAAAAACTTATGTCTCTCAAATGTTATGTTCTTTTTGGCTTCAAAGTGTATCTCTAACTTTTTTTCCGCCATGGAATATTGATCCACTTCTCCTTGGCCCAGCTGTGGAGGATCAGGCAATCCATCATACACGCTTCTGCCTTCAGTTCCCAAATTGCGAAGTAAAATTGCTTCCTTCCTAGCTGATGCGAACTTGTCCCCACCAATGGCAACCAGGTACGTGTCAAACAGCCTCTTCCACCTATCCCACCTTATTGGTGGTGCCCCGGGTTCAGCTAGGAACGGTGGTGAGGGTGCCATGCTAGCTGCAGCCATCTTTATGTGTGTCTAGGTTCTTTAATTTCCCTTAATTGTCACTTAGTTCACAGCTAGACAGCACTGTTCACTTCTTCAGGTGCACTAATCTCCCAGTGATTAAGCTGCACTGTGGCACTTCATTAATTATATATATTTCCCCCAACACCTCCTTTGTTCTGCCGCCTCTTTGCCTTTCCAAAGTCTCAATGTCTCAGTGGAGACGCTCCCACACTGTAATAGCCAATTGTCGTCCACTTTTATGGTGAGCCTCCCCCTCTGGCTGTGCCCCACCTCCCTTCTCCCTGCTCCTCACCTCTTTATCCAATGAGCCAGGGTGGGCGGCACCAACCAGGAACTAGCTGTTTGCTTCTTACAGCTACTCGGAGCAAGAGAGAGGAGGGGAGACTGTCCCCCTGCAGCGCTCACTTCCCAGCGCCGCTGAGACAGCCTCTGCAGCCCCCCTCCCCTTCCCCTCGGCTCCTCACACAATTGTAGAGGCCCAATCTCCTCGCCTCTGACGGCAGCGCACTTTCTTTCCTGGCCGTGGAAGACGTCACCAGGCTCCGCGGCGAGCTCCGTGTGTGTATATCCTCGTCACCACTTGAAGGAAGTAGATGCGACACACTTGAGCTTATGAGTTCTTTATTTACGGAGCTCCCCGGAGCCCTGAACAGCTGCTCCTCTCAGATTCATATCTCTCCTACTCAACCGTCTCTCCGTGGTCACGCGGCTCTTCGCTCAGAACACTGACACAGAGCGCGCGTGACCACCACGAGCCGAAATCAATACATGCAATTCCCTACAAAACCCTATTATAACGGTTGCTATATCTAGAAAAAGGAATACGGGAGGGAGAGCCCAGAATAGGTACTGGACTATGGGCTGGTCAAGGCTATAAACAAAGAAAGGGGGCCTGCCTATGTAGTTTCTAATCGATTGCACTTAATTCTAATGCAGTTATTACTTCTTGTAGGACTGCCTGCCGGCATATCATTAGTTGGCAAGCAATGCCTCGCTGTGTACAGAAAATGCAGTGTGAAACTCAAAAGAGAATGGTGTTCAGTTTATTACTCATAACTGACCCATTTTTTGGAATATATACATGTTTTAAAATATTTACACTTTGTAACATATGTGAAAAGCGCACAATTTGAAAATCACAGAGTGCAGTACATATCATCTCCTGAATCTAGACATTTTACAAATGATATGTAACGTAAGGTTAGTGAACATCAGACATTTACTTCATGCTAATCTTCATAACAAACCTTCTCATTCCCAAGCATCCCCTCCTTGGGTCCAATAAGGGACTCTGGTATTGCATAGACATGATACATGATTTCTGTACGTTGATTTTGAGGCCCGATAGGAGGCCATATCTCAATATCTGTTCTATAAGGGCCAGGGGTGATTGCAGTATATTGGTGAGGTAACTATGAAGAACTCATGGTGACAACATGTAAGACAGACACAAGTGATCACAGTTCAAGGGTGTTTATTGAAAAGCACGACTCAAATTCAGTCTTTTCCGACAGCTGAATTTGATGATTTTTTCAGAAGAGCACACCATACAGATATGGGCCTAGGGTGTTCAAGCCACCAAGGAAAACAGGGATCCCCATGCATTTCCGAAAAGTGGACACCCGTGGGAATTCGCAGAGGTCGGACTGGCGCAAACCGGCCCATCATTTATTACCCAGAAACCCCGGCAAAGTCCGAAATGTGGTGAAAAAACCCCAATTCCACACATTTCACTCGGCTCACCCACCGCAACACACTGCCAACAACACATGGCCTACCTTACCGCGTTCCCACAGGTGTCCCGATGAAAACGGTACCTCACATGTGTGGGTGCACCTACCTGGTCGCCAAGGGGAAAGCCTAAAACACAGCTAACCCCAAGTTTTTTCCGACAGCTGAATTTCACTATTTTTTTCAGAAGGGCACACCATACAGTTATGGGCCTATGGTGTCCAAGCCACCAAGGAAAACGGGGAACCCCATGCATTTCTGTAAAGAGGACACCCGTGGGAATCCGCAGAGGTCTGACTTATGCAAATCGGCCCAGAATTTATTACCCAGAAACCCAGGCAAAGTCCGAAATGTGGCAGAAAAAAAAACAATTTCTGCACATTTCACTCGGCTCACCCACGGAATCACGACGTCAACAACACATGGCCTACCTTCCCACGTTTCCACACGTATCCCGATGAAAACGGTACCCCATGTGTGGGTGCACCTACCGGGGCGCAAAGGGACGAAGCCGAAAACATGGGTAACCCCAACTCTTTTCGCACAGCAGGATTGCAGGCTTTTGACTCATGTGCACACCATACAGATTTGGGCCTAGCTTGTCCAAGCCACCAAGGAAAACAGGGAACCCCATGCATTTCCAAAAAGAGGACACCAATGGGAATCCGCAGAGGTCTGACTTGCGCATATCGGCCCAGAATGTATTACCCAGAAACTCCGGCAAAGTCCGAAATGTGGTTAAAAAAAACAATTTCCGCACATTTCACTCGGCTCACCCACAGAAACACGCCACCAACAACACATGGCCTACCTTCCCGCTTTCCCACAGGTGTCCCGACGAAAACAGTACCTCACATGTGTGGGTGCAGCTACCTGGGCACCAAGGGGAAAGCCGAAAACCCGGCTAACGCCTAGTCTTTTCGGACAGCAGAATTTGTGGAATTCTGCTGAAGTGCACACCATACAGATTTGGGACCAGGGTGTCCAAGCCACAAAGGAAAACAGGGAACACCATGCATTCCCGAAAAGAGGACACCTGTGGAAATGCACAGAGAAAATTCCCCAGCGGTTAGGGGTGCCCCACAGCCTCCCTAAATTCTGTCTACCATTATCACTTTTTTCCTTTGTTTACCCCAACTCCCCTTGGCGCAGATGGGCACAATAGTGTGCCATTCTGCCCCCAGGGTGCCCAAAACCTACTGCCCCGCCCATTGGGGGACCTTTCTGACATTTTGTGGTTGCCCTCTCCCACGTCTTGCAGGCATCCCTGGGCCTCCTACGAACGGCTGTGTGAGGTACACCCCCCTCGATTTGGGTGGTTGGGAGAGGACCACCAAAAAATGTGGGACAGGCTCCCCAGTGGGTGGGGCAGTAAAGTTTGGGCACCCTGGGGGAAGATTGGCACACCAATGTGACCATCTGCGCCAAGGCAAGTTTGGCAAACAAAGAACCAAATTGAAAATGGTAGGCTGCACTTTAGGGGGGGCTGACGGGCACCCTAAACCGCTGGGGAATTTTGTAATGTAAAGGGGGTTGCACCTCTCCACCCCCACCCCAACTGGAGGGGTGGGCCATCTCATGTAGCCCTCCCTGGGGGCAGATAAGGGGGGTCTGTCATGCACTCCTCCCTGGGGTCAGGTGTCCCTTCCTAGGAGCAGATATCTGCCCCCAGGGAGGGCTGCATGACATGGCCCCCACTCCATTGTGGGTGTGGGGGGGGCAACCCCTTTCTATGAAAACAATTCCCTGGTGGTCTAGTGGGGGGCACGCCCCAAAAACCATCATTGAATGTATTTTTATTTTGTTATCACTGTGGGCCCATTCCTTAGGGGCAGATGGGGGTAGATGGGCACCCATCTGCCCCAGGGGGGCCCTACCCTGCAGGCCCCATCTTTTGGGGGCCTGCCCACATATTCCTGGTGCCCCGCCTCCAATTGGATGGGGGGCCACCTCATGTACTCCTGCCTGGGGGCAGAAATCTTCCCCCCGGGAGGGCTACAAGGGGTGCCCCCCCTTTCCACTTGGTGTGGGAGGGAGAGGGCCACCACCCTTTCATGTGCCAAAAAATCCCTGGTGGCTAGTGGCTGCCAACCCACACCACAAACCTGTTTCATTGATTATATTTTTATTTTTTTTATTTTTTCATATATGCCCTCCCCTGGGGGCAGATGATCACCCATCTGCCCCCAGGGGTCTCCATACCTGTGGCCCATGCGTTGGGGCCTGGGGGGGGTCGGGGGCTACTTACCTAGTAAGCAGCCCCCCTCCCCCTGCTTTAAAACATATCCCTAGTGGTCCAGTGACATTGCTGGCCATGGATCAAGCGCTCGGCGCCCGATCCGTGACCAGCAATGCTGTCACACAAGGTGTTGTTGGAAAGGGGAGAATCTTGCAGGGATTGCACAAAACAGAGTGCCTAAAAGGACGAGGTATCTCGTCCTTTGAAACAGGGAGGTAATCCCAAGGACGAGATACCTCGCACATGGCACTTAAGGGGTTAAAAGGCGGTTTTGGCCAAAATGACCAAATCTAAATTACCTACACCACCAAAATTTCAAAAATAGATTCTACTAAATGTCCTACTGACTAAATGTTCGTAGGATATTTTGTATTTTCTATTTGGTTGTGTAGGTCAACAACAACAAAAAAGGCTGCAGGGCCTGCGTGGGTGTCCCCCGCAACACCCCACTCACTATACTCTACAGTATAGTGAGCAGGGTGCAGGGGACAACCCCGCAACTGACCCGACTGAAAGAAAAAAAATGAAAAAAGCTGGGGGCTGCTGGGGTGTCCCCCTCAACACCCCGCTCACTATACTAAATAGTATAGTGAGCGGGGGGTTGCGGGGGACACCCTTGCAGCTGACCCGACCAAAAGAAGAAGAAAATGTAGGAACTGTACGAACAATTTTGTATAACGTACATTTCTCATGCAGTCATTTCCGTCGCAAACATTTCAGTTGCGTTAAAACAAGCCCAAATCTAAAAGGACTGTAATAAATGTATATGTATTTTTAATATATACACACCTGACTGAGAGTAATTTGTGGTGTTGTTTACTGTGTGTGCTCATTGTGGGCTTTCGATCACCCACACCAGTCCTGAGACCTGGTCTTGACCGCCGCCAATGCTACATTGATTGATCTGGTTTGTCCAGAAGGTTACCCTGTTCCAAGAATCTAGGCTGGCCTTCTGAACCTCTGCCCATCAGGTCAGACTTCAGAAATCCATCTTAACAAATTGGTGGCAGCCGTGGTAAAGGTACACAGATTACACTTACCCAGGACACATAGTGACCTTAGCCTATACTGTTAAGTTACTACTAACGACCTATCTTAAAACATGGAAGCAATATCCAATGTAACATTGAATGCTTCCAAGTCAGAAACACTGAGAATGATGTGTACCGAGAGAGACTTATCTGCTCAAGGTACAAAAAGGGAAATTATCCAAAGGATCATGTATTGGCAATAGGTGCAACTCAATGCCATTACTTCAGATGAGAGTGCAGAAGGTGGTGGGGCTGCTCTCACTGAGAGTTGAGCAAGTAGAAAAACAAAAGGACAGGGATCACCAGTTGCAACTGGCCAATAGTCAGGCTACAACTGGCTCCTCCAAGGGATCTGGACATGGGTCTGGGTCCTCCTCTTATCCACGGTTTCCTAAAGATCTGCTCAGTATGTATCATGAGAAGAATGACATTATGGACTGGTGACTGCATTTGAGTATGCATGTGAGGTTCATGAGGTTGTGGATGCTGATATGATTGCATGGCTGCTCAGTCGACTACCCCATTCTGGCTGCAGTGCCATTATGGAAATGTCTAAGGCTGAAAGAGTAGACTTTGCAAAGTTAAAGCAAACTCTCATCTTAAAGTTTGGGACAACTCCTGCTCAATACTTAGAGATTTAGAGAGTACAAGAAGAAAGAAGGTAACACTTGGGTGTCTTATGTTACTGATTCCTTGAAAAACTTGACTTGCTGGGTTGAAGGCTATAAGGTCACCACCTTTGAGGGTATGATATGTTTAGTCATGCTTGAACATATTTTTTCATCTTGTTCCCGGTTAGGGAGAATTCTCATTTATGTGCTAATTCCGATCAACCTTAGGGACCACCAGCTCTTTTGCTGGACTTTAGGCCTTTTAATTTTTACCCTGGAGTGAGTGAGGCTTTTTTCTCACACTTGCATGTATTTTGATCTGATTTGGATTATGTGTTTCCTTTGTTTTTGGAGTCTGACAAACTCCATAGGCATCTACTTTTTGTATGGTGACACACAGCAACTTCAGTGCAGTGTCACAGAGAAATCCTTTAGATTTCTCTTAAGGTTTAAATACCTTTTCTTGGGTGAACTACAGTTCCCAAGAATAGTAAAGTGAAATTGACTGTACTTAACTTTTTCCTTTGTAGGTCCAGCACACCCCATTTTATGTAGAGTGCTGGGGGTTACTTAGTACCTCTTTTTCCTATTATGTAACATTTTTTATGTTACCCTCACTGCTTTAAATGGCTTGTGGCAGTGGTTTAATTTTCCTATCATTGTGCTTTTCTACTGCAGGCTGAATCCTCAGCTGCAGTATAGCACCCACGGGTGCCCATTGTGTCGAAATGGCCCTTGTGTTCTTCTTTTCTTGCTTGTGAGGTCTTTCTTGGGTTTTACCCTGCTGTGTGAGTGACTGCTAGGCTGTGCATGAATGGGAGAAACTTGCATAAAAGGCGAGGCTTCTTGGACTGAAGACAGAGTCAACCACTGGGAAGGACAACCCAACGAAGAAACCGTGACAGAAGCCTGCTGCATCCTCCAGGAACTTTGAATTGCCTGGTGAAGCCCTGCTGCTGTGCTGAAACTCCTTTTCGAATAGATTGTGTCCTCCAACGTATTCCACATCTTTGACATGTAATGTCCACAGCTGTGAACTTTGGAAACTTATTCGGCAGAGGGCTCCTGCGTTGATGGCGTCGGGTCGATGTCCCTCAAAGGCATCCGTCGAGGGCAATGTCACCAGATGTTATAAATAGGACGCACGGCGCCTGTAGCCTCAGTTCTTCCTTGACCCCTCCGACTCCGTGGTCTGGCTTCAAGACTTGCCGGGACTGCAAGTCTAAGATGTCGATTACCGACCCGCATCGCATTTGTTTGTGGTGCCTGGGCGAGAGTCATGACACTGACAACTCTTCCAAATGCCAGTCGCTAACTGCTAAGGCCTTACTGGAGCGTAAGAGGAAGCTTCAGCTAGGTAGGGGTTCTAAACCCAGTAAATCCCGTAAAACCTCTGGGGATGTCCACCGACAATTCGAGGGGCGACTCCCTGCGTTGGAAGGAGTCCCGGGGATCTCAGTCCGGGAGTGGTTCCCGCCATTTGTCCTCCTCGTCTCAGCATTCCAGGAAGCACCGTCACTGGTCGCCTTCCCCGTCCTCCTTGGAGGATGGAGTCGCAAGGAAAGTGGCATGTCCGACTAAGTCCTCGACTCCAGAGGAGTTGGTTGCCTTCAGGGAGCAGATGCCGGCGATTTTCCAATCCCAGGGCACAGTTCTGTCCACGACTTCGGAAGAAGCCGGCAAGGAACGGTCTTGATCCGTGGCTCACACGCCTTGGGGCTCGGGTCCTCGTTGTGACTGTCATCGGGAACCTTCGAGGTCCCGTTCGTACAAGGCTCAGGATGGTCACAAGAGACGTGCTTCCGGCTCTCGGTCCTCGTCCCCAGCGAGACCGCAGAAACCTGGTAAGGGCTCGAGGTCGGCGCCGTGTCCGTCAGATACGGATGTCAAAGCTTTGCCTTTGCACCAGTCCTCAGCGATGTTGGCGCCGTTATCGACGTCGACACCAAACACCGAAGCCATCGGCGCTCTGGACGCGGAAGCCTTCGGCGCCTTCGACACCTTCAGGGCCTTTTGCCCGGAATTTACTGATGGAGGTCCCTGCTACTGTGGATCCTCCTAGGAAGGCTACTTCCAAGTCTGTGAGGCCTGTTCAGGACTCTAGACCCTCTTCTGTCCCGAGGCAGGACTTTTACCTCCCCTCTGGATGACATCTATGAGGAGGTGGAGAGGTCAGACTTCGATTTTGACCCTGATGAGCCTGATGTGGATCCTGTCTTTTCTGGAGACAGTCAATTGGAAGAGTTGAGGCAATCACTTCAGGATGCTAGTGGCTTGGACACTTCTCCTGAGGTGGAATTTGGCAGGCCTTAGCCTGGGGCTCATGCTGAGTCGTCCTACAGGAGCATGATGTCTAGAGTCATGGAGTATCTTCGTTGGTCCATTCCTCCTGAGGCTTTTGTTTAGGATGACGTAACAGATATTTTGGATCAAGGTCTGTCCTCCGACCCAGTGTTACCTTTTCATTTAACGTTGCAGAAAAGGGTGGTGGCTGCTTGGCAGTCCCCGGAATCTCTTCCGGCAGTTAACAAATCATTAACTAAAAAATACTGCCCTTCCGGTAGCGACACCAGCTACCTTTCTTCTCACCCCATTCCCGAGAGTTTGGTAGTTCAGGCGGCTATGGCCACCTCAAGTCAGGCGGCATACCCTACCATCCCTCCTGACAGGGATGACAAACGCTTCGACGGTTGGGCACGCACGGTGTTTTCTGCAGGGAGTATGGCATTGAAGTCAGCCAACTCCACTTGTGCCTTGGCAAGATTTTCACACACTCTGTGGAATTGTGTTTCTCTAGCGGCTGAGCATATTCCAGAGGGGTAAGATAGGGATGGGTTCCTTGCTCTCATGTAAGAAGGCAAGAATGCCATGTGTGAATCCCTTCAGTCGGGGTTGGACACGGCAGACAGTGTTAGCCGGTCCATGGCTGTGAGCACCGTTATACGCAGATTTGCGTGGTTGGGGAAGTCAGGTTTTGCTCCGGATGTGCAAGCCCGTCTTTTGAACATGCCCTTTGATGGCGCGCATTTGTTTGGCAGCAAGGCTGATGATAGCCTTGAGAGGTTGCAGACCTCAAAAGCTGCGGCAAAATCTTTGAGCGCAGCTGTGCATCAACCTCTGCCTTTTCGTCCTAGGGGACAGCAGTGGAGGGGAGGTTTTTTTCGTTACTACTCCTCCTTTGGTAGAACGAGAGGAGCCGCCAGTCAAAGGGCTCAGCGTAAAAGTACCCGTGGTGGTTGGGGAAATAGGGGTGCCAAAGCCGCTCAGGCAGCTGCCCCTTTGCCTTCAGGCGCTGCCGCAGCCGCTCCAAAACAAGCATTAGGCCATGTCCGATTGTTCGCCGGTTGGGGGCAGACTGTCTCAGCATCTCGAAGAATGAAGAGCTATTACTTCGGATGCGTTGGATCTGGATACAATAGCCCACGGCTACTTCCTTGCCTTCCTAAAGCGGCCTCACGACAGTCCACCGGGGAATCTCTCTTTGAAGCTTCCAGATCCACTCCTTGTGCAGGAAATCTTAACCCTGCTGGAGAAAGGTGCTATAGAACTGGTGCCTGTAGCGGAGAGGAACAAGGGATGGTATTCCCCTTTTATTTTATTCCAAAGAAAGACCGGGGGGTTGAGACCCATCTTGGACTTACTTTGGTTGAACAAACTTCTCAGGAACGACAAGTTCAAGATGGTCACTCTTTCTCAAGTCTTCCAGGCCCTTCAACTTCAGGATTGGTTGGTGTCTCTGGACCTACATGATGCTTAGTTTCATGTGCCAATTCATCCAAAGCACAGAAAGTACCTGATGTTTACGGCTGGCGACTCGCACTTTCAGTTTCGGGTTCTGCCATTCGGATTGACTTCTGCCCGAGGGTCTTCACCAAGCTAATGGTGGTGGTGGCAGCGTATCTCAGGCGAGGGGGGATTCACGTCTACCCCTACCTGAACGACTGGCTGATCCATACGCGCTCTCCCCGAGCTAGCGCTGGCTCATCTCGGTCTCACCTGCCGCTCCCTCCACAAGCTGGGCTTCTCCCTCAATTTCAAGAAGTCTCATCTGACACCTTCTCAACAGCTCCAGTACATTGGGGCTGCGTTGGACACGTCCTTGGGGAAGTGCTCGCCTCCAAAGGTGAGGGCTCATCACATTGTGCAGATGGTGGACAAGTTTCAACATGCCCAGAGTCTCCCAGCTTTCGAATTCTTAAGGTTGCTCGGCCTCATGGCATCCTGCAATTTTCTGGTGCCAGAGGCCAGACTTAGGATGAGATCCCTGCAATGGGTTCTCAAGATGCAGTGGTCACAATTCTCGGGCAAGATGTCGGATCCCATTCTGATTCCACTCTCGGTCTCATAGGATCTGCTGTGGTGGGCCCACGAGGGGAACCTGATGAAGGGAGAGCCGCCAGTGGTCGTTGGTCTCCGTCGGAGTCCAAACTCCACTTCAACCTGTTAGAGCTGAGGGCCATCAGGCTGTCCCTCAAAGGCTTTTCTGCCGTCTGTGCGGGGGAAGTGTGTCCTGATCATGACAGACAATACAGTGGCCATGCATTACCTCAACAAAAAAGTGGGGTAGGGTCACTCCAGTTGTGCAGAGAGGCGATGCAGCTCTGGTTCTGGGCAATCCAGCAAAGAATATCACTCTCGGCAGTTCATCCGGCCGGAGAGGAGAATGTGGCGGCAGACGCTCTGAGCAGGCAGAGCACAGTCTCTCACGAGTGGGAGTTGGCTCAGGAAGTCCTTTTGGAGAGCTTTGCCCTTTGGGGAACCCCACAAGTGAATCTCTTCGCGACCAGTGCCAACCGGAAGTGCAAGAGATTGTGCACAAGGGAATTTCCTCTGAGAGGAGCGTTAGGAGATGCCTTTGTTGTGGATTGGTCATTCCCAATTCTGTATGCATTTCCTCCAATCCCCGTCATTCCTCAAGTGTTAAGGAGGTTGCAGAGGTTCAGATCCCACATGATCCCCATTGCTCCGGATTGGGCCAGAACAGCGTGGTATCCGGACCTTCTAGAAATGTCCATCTGCCCTCCACCCCGTCTTCCCTACCTAGAGGATCTGCTCTCGCGCAAGGGGGGTAAGGTTCTCCATCCAGAAGTCAGGACTCTCAACCTTAACGCTTGGTATCTTAAAGGTTGAGGTATAAGGATTGGGACCTCCCGGATGACGTGATGGAGGTGTTGCTTTCGGCCAGGCAGCCAGCAACAAAATCCCTGTACCTTTGCCGTTGGTGTAAGTTTTGTGACTGGTGCAGAGGACAACATGTTGATCCTTTTCAGTGTTCCATTCCCATGGTTCTTTCTTTCTTGCTTTCTTTGGCCCACAGGGGCCTTCAAGTAGATACCATTAAGGGTTACCGGCGGCGCTATTTAAGATTCCTTTGATTTCCCAATTTCTTAAAGGACTCACTAATGTGTTCCCGCCGTCCCTGTTCCAGGTGCCGTTATGGGATTTGAATTTGGTCTTGAAATTCCTGATGGGTGCTCCATTTGAACCTTTGCACTCTTGTCCTTTGAGTCTGTTGTCTTTCAAGATGGTGTTCTTGGTTGCGGTTACTTCCGCTCGCAGAGTGAATTGCAGGCACTTTCATCTAAGCCGCCTTTTACTGTGTTCCACAAGGATAGGGTTGTACGTCCTTCCTTTATACCTAAGGTAGTATCTGAATCCGATTTAAGCCAGAAAGTGGTTCTTCTGTCTTTCTATCCTCCTCCTCATCCTGGTAAGGAAGAGAAGCAACTCCATAGGTTGGACCCTAGGAGAGCTCTGAGCTTTTATATTTCTAGGATGTCCAGGGTCTGAGTGGACGATCAACTCTTTGTGGGGTAAATTGGAAACCGATTGGGCCAGGCTGTTACCAAACAGACCTTGTCCAGGTGGATTATCCGCACAATTACGGAATGTTACCGATTGGCAGGCAAGGACCCTCCTGAAGGGTTGCATGCGCATTCCACGAGGGGCGTGGCTACTTCCACAGTCCTGCAGCGGGGAGTTTCTATTAGGAATATTTGTGATGCAGCCACATGGGCTTCTATCCACACCTCTGTCAAACATTACTCCCTGAATACGCTCCATGGTCAAGATATGGCCTTTGGTAAGGCGATTCTTTATTCTGCCATATGATTGGGTATGCTAAATTCTTTTCCCTCCTCCATTTTCTGGTACTGCTTTGGGAGTCTGTCAAAGTTGTATGATAAGTTGGAGGACACAATCCATTCGAAGAACAAGTTACTTACCAATTGGTAACATTCTTTCGACTGGATGTTCCTCCAACTTATTCCACATCGCCCTCCCAGCCTGCCCCTCTGGAGAATTTCCTATGCTATTGCAGCTTACATTACCTGAAGGCTATGTGCAGCCAAGCAGGCATTGGATATGTGCACGTCACACGTTATGGAGGAAAAAACATAAACTGAGGCTACGGGCGCCGTGCGTCCGATTTATAAAATCCGGTCACGTTGCCCTCAACGGAGGCCTTCGAGGGACATCGACCCGATGCCATCGATGCAGGACGACCTCTGCCGAAAAAGTTTCCGAAGTACACAGCTGTGGACATAACAGGTCAAAGATGTGGAATACGTTGGAGGAACATCCAGTTGGTAAGTAACTTGTTCTTTCTGCTCGACAAGAGAAGCTCTGAAAAGGACGACTTCTTCCCTTGGGTTAGTGGGACCAACTAACCCTGACACAAACTTTTCTGGAAGATCGTCCCCAACTGGCTGTTCTTGTTTGCTGCTGCTGGAACCGAGTGCCAGGGATCAGGAAATCTGTAGGCGAGTGCAACGTCTGTAAGCCAGCCAAACGCTCCAGGAGTCTCCTGAGGACCCTCCCAAAGCAGGAAAACCCAAGCTCGAGTCACCTCACAGAGTGCTGGACTCAAGGAGTGAAGGAAGCCCAACTGGTACCCAAGATCCGCAGTGGTGCTGTTTACCGCACGCTGAAACCGCAAGTGCTGCCGAATTGAAAAGAGCTCGTAGCTGCTGCCGACCTCCAAACTGATGTGCAAGAGTCCTCTAGACGTCCTCCCTCTTGTCCCCACGACTGAGGCCCAGGAACACAGGATCTGCAACACTGCAACCAAGACAGAAGCCAGTTGGATCCTCTTCTTCTAACCTAAGGTACTGTTCTGACTAAGGGGTATGTCTGTAGCTTGCTTTTCTCAGTTGAGAGTTGCAGTAGCTGCGTTTCTAGAGTTGATTTCAGCTCTTACTTTCACAAGTGTATCAGCTTGTGATCCTACAGTGATTTTCTGCAACAAACTCTTAACTTTGTGAAAGACTTTTTGCTATCTAAGAAGTGCCTCAGCTCCATAGACTTTGCTCCAATTGACTTTGGCTGTCCTGGCTCCCTACAGACTCTTCTTGCCCATTGACTTTGATTCTTACTGTCCCTCATAGGTGATACATTGGTTTGTAACTAATATTGCTGGGAAAGGTTTTTTATCTAGACTTCATTGGGAGATTTACAAGTGCTAATATGCTCTGAGAATCTGTTTAACCTTTTTCCTTCATTTAACCTTTCCTTTCTACAACCTCAGAATTTACAAAGTACAAAAGTGATGTATAAATGCCAATACTGTTCTAGTTAGTGAAGTCACCTCAGGGTGTAGGAAGCGTGTACGAAGCATCACTAAAGAGTATCTACTTGCTTTGGCTTGAGTCTGAGAAAGTATTTTGAAGTGTATTTTTATTGTTGCGCATAGCCCTTTTTAAAGAATGATTATTTAAAACTGACCGTTAAATAAATAAATATTTTACTAGAAAACATTGAGTGTAAGGGCCTCATTAGGACCCAGGCGGTAAGGGGTTTACGGCGGCGTAAACAGCGCCGACCCTTACCGCCTGATTCTGAGGTCCCTTAGCGCCATGGAGGTTTTAACACCTGCTTTTAGCAGGTGTTAAAATCCATGGCGCTAAGGGACCTTGTTGTTAATTACGCCACCGTAATTTACGGTGGCGTAATTAACGCCTTCCCCACTCCCATTATGCCCTATGGGGCAAAAATGGGAATGGGGAAGGGTAAATGGGTTAATGGGGACTTACTGCCCCACTCACCTCGGAATGGGGCGGTAAGTCCGCCAACCACCATGGCGTAAACATAGTTTACGCCATGGTGGTAAAGGTACAACCCAGGCGGTAACTTACCGCCTGGGTCGTAATGAGGCCCTAAGTGTTATTTGGATACTTTTATTGCTGAATTTCAATGCTACAGCCCTACAGCTCACATTTACTCTTCTTGAGATAAGCCTGGCTGCTCAGCTACCCTACTAACTTGTGTAGTACAGGCCTATACCAAAAGGTGGGTTACCTAATACCAAGAAGACATGGGTTGTGTAGTCTCCCACAAGGTTACTACATCAATTCTTGCCTAACATTCTCCTGAGCTTAAGCAGCACTTGGCCGATTCAAAGGAGATAGATCCTAAGAAACTGGTTAGTGCAGCAGATTTGTGGGTGTCGCGCCAAGTGTCCCATAAGGACAAGATTATCCCTGGTAAGCAGGAGGAGGGAGGGGGGGAAAAAGAACAAAGATGGGGAGGGTGGGGGATCTGATAAAGCTTCCTCCCAAAAGAGCTACAAAATGAAAAACAAGGGTAAGTCCCAAGAGAATGTTCAGGCTAGTGGGAGTTATACTTCCAGACAGAACTCTGGTTATAGTAAGCCTCCCTGTGTCCCAAGACCCAGTGGATCTTGTGTGGCTTGTGGAGCAAATGACCATATGAAGGTTGACCCCAGATATAAGGTCCAAACATTGGGTGTCCACTCTTTGAGTCTGTCTTTCCCCTCCTATGAGGAGGAAGAGATCACAGAGGCATCCTTCTCCTCAGACTCCTTCCCCAGTGGTATAGAATCTGAGGTAGTCCTAGTTTCCCTGAGTTCCTGGGAGCCTAAAGTCTCTATGCTAGCATACCAGACAATAGCAAGCAATACTCTTGCCCTTAGGGATGGTGGAGCCAGCAGAACTGTGGTGGATTCCACTTTGGTAAACCCAGAGGAGCTTGCCAGAGCTGCCTCGATGCCCACCAAGTTAGATGATGCCCCCCCCTCAAGTTCCCAGTAATGCCTGTAAATCTTACTATCAACGGTACAATTGTCAGGATTCCAGTGAGCATACAGAGGCAAGTCCCATGTAAGGCCCTGCTAGGGAATTATCTCAGAAACTTAGGTCTTGTGGGTGACACAGCAGAGAGACCATGCACAAGGTCACAAACAAGGGCTGCCTTAGCCAAGGCAAAGCCCAAGCCAAAGGGGAAACCCGAGGCTAAAGGAGTCAAGAAAGACAAGAGAGGGAAAGAAAACATTCCCCCTAACTCACCTACCACTGGGGTGGAGGTCGGTGGCCAAACACCTGAACCTGGTGAGGAAGATGTGTTGCCTGAAATTCTTAATCCACATGACCATCCTGAACTCCAAAGTTCATTGGTTGAAGGTGGTCCTGATAGGGTTGATTTTAGTAAGGGCCTATGTGAGTGCTCATCATTGGAAGGCCTTAGGAGACAGGGCTGCTTCCAGCTTCGGGGTGAACCTCTTGAGAAGCACAGGATTTATTGGGAAGGTGGGCTCCTCTACAGTGATCCCACAGAGTCTACAGAAGGAGACCATAGGAGGTTGGTGATTCCCCTCCATGTAAGACCCTTCCTCTTGCAGCTGGCACATGAAGTCCCCCTTGCTGGTCACCTTGGCATCAGTAGAACCAAGCAAAGGTTAGCAATGCACATCTACTGGCCCAAGATGGGGGTCCAGGTAGAAAGTCACTGCAGGAGGTGTGCCACCTGCCAGTTATCTGGGAAAAGTTGCACAACAATCCAGGTTCCATTGGTACCACTCCCAGTTGTGGGGTACCATTTGAGAGGGAAGGGATTGACATTGTTGGTCCCCTTGACCCTCAAACATCCTCAGGCAATAGGTTTATCCTGGTGCTGGTCGACCATGCCACCGGGTATCCTGAGGCCATCCCATTAAAGACTGACTGCCAAGTCAGTTGAAACAGCTTTGCTTGGCATATTTACTAGGGTTGGCTTCCCTAATGAAGTTGTGTCTGATGGGGCAGCAACTTTATGTCCAAGTACATGCAAGCCACGTGGAAGGAGTGTGGGGTTACTTACACATGTTCTTCAGCATATCATTCCCAAACCTATGGCTTAGTTGAGAGGTTCAATAGAACCCTCAAAAGCACAGGTGAAAATGGGGTTTCCTTCTTCCATGCTTGTTGTTTGTCTACAGAGAGGTTCCTCAAGAGGTGGTTGGCTTCAGCCCCTTTGAGCTTCTTTTTTGTCACCCTGTTAGGGGGCCCTTGGCTATAGTCAAGGAGCGGTAGGAGATGCCTACTCCCCCTATCACTACCAATAGAGTGGACTACGTGCTAGGCTTAAGGAGGAGAATGGTCCTCCTGATGGCTAAGGCTAGTGATAAATTGAAGGCTGGGCAAGATCTGGTGAAACACTGGTATGACCAGAAGGCTTCCCTTATCAACTTTACACCAGACCAGAAAGTCCTGATCATGAACCCTATAAGGCCTAGAGCTTTATAGGATAATTGCTCAGGCCCTTTCTCAGTAGTGGAGCCACTGGGTGAGGTAAACTATTTAGTGGACCTAGGGCTGGACAGACTCCAAAAGTGTTCCATGTGAATAGGATGAAGGCTTTCATCCCTAGGGCTGAAATTGCTGCACTGCTCTTGGCATCAGACGTAGAGGAGGAAGAGTCACAACCTCTTCCTGATCTGTTCCAGGGCAGTCCTTCAGTCAGCTCCATTGAGGGTGTCAAAGTGAGAAATTTGCTGATATAATTCTCCCCCTTGTTTTCCCTAGCTCCTGGTTTGACACCATGGTGCAAAGATGATATTGACACAGGAGATAGTGTACCTACCAAAAGTAGGGGATACAGGATGTCAGATAAGGTGAGATCTTACATCAAGACAGAGGTCAACAAGATGTTAGATATTGGGGTGATTGAACCCTCCAGTAGTACTTGGTCCACTCCTGTGATTCTGATTCCAAAAGCAGGTTCCTCTGAGGTGTGGTTCTGTGTGGATCACAGGGCTCTGGATGTTGTCACCGTGACAGATGCACACCCCTTGCCTAGAACCTATGAGCTGGTGGATACCTTGGGTGCCTCCAAGTACCTCAGGACATTTGACCTCACTGCAGGGTATTGGCAAATAGCCCTAGCAGAACATGCCAAGGAGAAGACAGCTTTCTGAACTCCAGAAGGCCTTTACCAGTTCAGGGTAATGACATTTGGATTAAAGAATGCACCTGCCACTTTTCAGAGGCTTGTGAATCATGTCCTTAATGGGTTGGATGAATTCTGTCTTGCATATTTGGATGATATAGCAGTTTTCAGTGCCACCTGGGAGGATCATGTGAAACACCTTAGAATTGTGTTGCAGGGCTGGGGGGGGGGGGGGCGCTGTGGAGCAGCCCAAGATGGCTGCTTAGTTCTCGAGCTCCGTGTGGCTCCGGCTGAAATCTGCCATCAACTGCGGTTCCTTGTGCCCCTACAGCATAATCTTTGGTGGAGCGTTTTACAAATCATTCCTGACTGCTTCGCTGCAGTCCCGGCCTGAATCGACCCAGGGAAGCCTGCAAACGAGACTTTTGGGCTGGCTGACTGCTGGCGTGCCAGGCCTTAGCGGGCACCCAGCTCCCGCCTCCTTCATCGGCGGCGGGCGGCGGCGGTGGTGCGCGGTGTCTATGCGCCGGCCCCCACGCGGGGGCTCCCGCTGTATGGCCGTGTCTGCCTACCCGACGTGGGTCCCTGCCAATGGACCCGGAGGCTCCCCCGGAGTACGCCATCATGCGGGAAGCCGCTGCGGGGGCCTGCGCTGGAGCGCGCCCCCGCCTCTCCTCTCGCAATCAGCGCCGGAGTGCTCATCACTGCCCGCTGGCTGGGCTGGAGCCTGGCTGCCTCCGAGACACGCGGCCCTCATCCCTGGGCTGGGAGCAGGCCGCGGGGGTCTGCGCTGGATCGCACCCCCCGCTTCTCCCTCTACAGTCAGCGCCGGAGCGCTCATCACAGCACGGTGGCTGGGCTGGAGCCTGGCTGCCTCCGAGACACGCGGCCCTCGTCCCTGGGCTGAGGAGGGGCTGCAGGGCCCTGCGCTGGAGCGCGCCCCCCGCTTGTCCCCCTGCAAACACCACCGGAGCGCTCAAAACACGTGGCCATATTCCCCAGTCTACCTCTATGGGGTTCCGGTGGGAAGCTTTCAAAGTCTTCATCAGGGGAATGTCCATTTCTAGGGAGGCGGGAGTCCTCAAGGCCATCAGAGCCGCCCTTGCCCGCTCTGAGGCCAAATTGCGCAAACTTGAGAGTGCCCATCCTACATCCGTTGACCCTGCTACCCTCTCCTGGATCAGTGAGGAACTCCAATTCTTCAACGAACAGGCCACCAGGGAAGTTCATTACTTCAGTCGTCCACAGGCGGCCCGTAAATATGTAGAGGGGGACAGGCCTGGCAGGACGCTGGCTGCATTGGCTAGGGGTGAGTGGGGCCAAGCGCAGATCACTAGCATCAAGGACAGCCTGGGGTCGGAACGATGGTCTGACCAACATATTTTGGAAGTCTTCATGGACTTCTACTCGGAGCTGTACTCCCAACCCACCGAGCACAGTGAGTCCCAAATGCGCGACCTCCTCGACCAGATCCCCACGACTATCGTCTCCCACGCAACCAGAAACCAATTGGATTCCCCCATCCTGCTGGATGAAATAGTCGAGGCTATATCTAAATTCCCCAAAGGGAAAGCACCTGGTCCTGACAGGCTGACAGCTGAGTTCTATCAGGAGCACGTGGCCATTTTGGCCCCCAAGCTACTAGAAGTGTGGAACGAGTCACTCCGGCTGGGTGCCCTTCCCCCATCACTGCGCGAGGCCGTGATCACGGTCTTGCTCAAACCCGGTAAACCTAGTAACGAGTGCGGATCATATAGGCCCCTCTCGCTAATGAATTTGGACACCAAAATCTTCGCCAAAGTGATTGCTAGCCGCTTCTTCCCGGTCATGTCGTACATGGTCCACGATGATCAATCAGGCTTTGTACCCGGGAGATCAACATCCCACAACATTAGAAGGCTGCTTAATGTCATGTCGCGCATTGATCAGGGTGCAAGTGCGGTTGGGGTCACGCTGGATGCCCAGAAGGCGTTCGACATGGTGTCTTGGAAATATATTTGGTTGGTCTTGGAAACTATGGGTATAAGGCCTAATATGATGGCATATATCAAGTTGCTGTACACTTCCCCGGTGGCCAGGGTGCGAGTTAACTCCCAGACGTCCGGTCTGTTCCATCTCTTTAGAGGCACTCGACAGGGATGCCCGTTTTCCCCGATCCTGTTCGCCTTGGCAATAGAGCTAATGGCCGACTACGTCAGGGAGAGACACGCGCGCAAAGGGGTGCGACTGAAAGACTCCCCTGAGATCATCTCGCTTTATGCGGACGATGTATTACTCTTTATAAGAGACCCAGCTGTCCATCTTGACCCAATCTTGCGCGACATCACCCGCATAGGTACATACTCCGGGTTCACTATAAATTATACTAAATCCGAGATCTCCCCCTTACTAGCTCCACGATACAGCCCACCACCGAGTATCCGCTCCGTTGGTCCCCGAATGGGATCAAGTACTTGGGAGTTCAGGTGTCCCTGTCCAAAGATTCGCTACTAGCAGACAACTACCGGGCTGTTGCAGAGCAGGGCGAGGCCAAAATTACACGCTGTCGTACCCTTCCACTATCATTAGCCGGAAGACTCTCCCTGGTAAAAATGATCTTGATTCCCAAGTTGCTATATATTTGGGAATGTCCCCGTCTGGCCGGGCAGGAGATACTTCACGAACCTGCACAAATTCTTTGCTCAATTCCTATGGCACTCTGGCGCGGTGCGTAAAAAGTGGTCGGACATGTCCCTACCCTACGATAGAGGGGGCTTCACAGCCCCGGACTTGCTGCGATATTGGACGGTTTCACAGGCACAGTTCGCATCTTACTGGTACCCTGGGCCCCCACCCCGTCCTCACGTCAAACTTGAGGTTCTGGCAGCGGCAGGCACTAATGTAATGTCCTTGATTCTAAACCGGCAGTATGTGCCAGACTCGCCCATTGATCCGGTCCAGACCACGGTACAGGCTTGGGGCCAGATATTCACAACTTGTGACGAGCAATATCCGTACTACAAATGGCTCCCCGCCTGGGGCTTTCCCGGGCTGGAACCCACACATGACATCGCCCTGGCGCGACACTGGGAAGCCTTGGGATCCGCGCCCCCACTGATTTCGATCCAGAGGGACAGTTTATAACACTGCAGACGTGGAGACCGGGGCACTCGGGTTCCGTTCTGGAACTCCTGCAGTTTTACAGACTCTGCGCTGCCTTTCGAAATGCATGGCCTGTCTTCCCCCTTGAGCCCCAGGACTCTCAAGGGATTGCCTACATCGCCTGATCAACAGTGGGAGAAGATGTGTTCCCATACTAGCAGGGTGTCCCTAAACTTCTGCTACTCCACCATACAATATAAATTGCTCAACAGGCTGTATTACATTCCATGCAGAATCTCTAGGTTTGCTCACTCTGATCCTCGGCTATGCCCCCGCTGTGGTGCGGAAGGTGCTGACCATCTACACATGTTTTGGGACTGCCCGGACTGGCCACATTCTGGAGTAAAGTCATTGAGACATTGTCTGCAATCACTGATACTTTTGTTGACCCCGATCCAATGGGGGTTCTGTGTGGGGTATGGCAGCCTAGGGGGGCTAAGGACATTGTTAAGTTCTTGAATGTGAGCTGCGTCGTAGCCAAGAAATGTATCTTACAAAGCTGGAAGAGCCCTACTCCCCCTACATTCCAGAAATGGTTAAATTTACTCACATGGTCTCGAAACTGCGAGGAGGAATTCCTGGGTATGCTCCCGGTACGTTCTCGCCCTCCAAACATATGGTCTGCATTCAACAGCTATTTAATTATCTTAAGTGACACTTCCTCGGTGAATGAGTCCTCCTAGCTTCTTTATTAACTTTTTGGTAACTTGGTGCTTCGTGATATGTTGTTGCTCAGCTGCTGTTGTCACACTTCTGCCTATGTGCTCTGGTAGTCACCTACGTATGTACCAAATTTGCTTCTATTGCTCTGATGCGTGTGTATGCTGTTTGCCTCTGTCAGCAAAAAAAAAAGTAAAAAAAAAAAAAGAATTGTGTTGCAGGCTCTTCAGAAGGCCCACTTGACCATAAAGGCCAGCACGTGCCAGATTGGTCAAGGTTCAGTGGTCTACCTTCGGAATGAAGTAGGTGGAAGGAGGATTCAGCCTCTACACAGTAAAGTACAAGCAGTACAAGACTGGCCTACGCCCACAACACAAACCCAGATGAGAGCCTTTTTAGGTCTCATTGGGTATTACAGAAACTTCATGGCAGACTATGGCACCATAGCCGCCCCTCTGACTGCTCTCGCAACTCCTAAGAAACCCAAGACGTTCTCTTGGTCTGAGGCGTGTGGTAAGGCCTTCGATGGCTTAAAAGACTCCTTGTGCCAGGCCCCTGTTCTCATGGCCCCTGATTACAAAAGACCTTTTATTGTGCAGACAGATGCCTCTGACGCTGGGATAGGTGCTGTACTATCACAGGTAATGAGTAAGGCAAGGAACACCTGATTGGATTCATAAGTCGCCAGCTTAAGGACAGAGAGCTCAGGTGGTCCACAGTAGAGAAAGAATGTTTCTCTGTTGTGTGGGCCCTAAGTAAGCTGAGGCCCTAACCCTATGGCACCCACTTCACTGTGAAAACTTACCATAAGCCCTTAAAGTGGCTCATGAACATGGAGGGAAAGAATCCTAAGTTGTTCAGGTGGTCCATAAGCCTACAAGGGTTTGACTTCACCTTTGAGCATAGGCCGGGTGTCCAACATAGCAATGCTGATGGGTTGTCCCGAATGTTTAAACAGCCTGAACAATAAGCTCATCCAGGGGTGGATTAGTTCCCCCTGTCCTTGGTCTGGGAGGGGCGAGTGTTAGGGAAGATTTCCATTTATGGGTAATTTTCCCTCCAGTTGTGAATCCAACTTTTTGCTGTTGTCTGACCATCCTAGCTTGAATTTTGCTAGTGGAGCCCAGCCTTCTGCTGTACTCTTGCTCATTTTGTTATGGGGAAACTGACATGCCCTTAAGACTGTCAGTACTGTGAGACTTGTTTCCCTTAGTCTTTCACTTTCTTGCTATTTTTAGTAACATTTTAGTGTGCTGGGGTCCCCTTTTCATTTTTAAGGCCCTAGACACCCGCTAAGGATTTTTTGGTGAATGTACAAATGTGCCCTGGACAGACTGGTGGCAGCTGTTACTTTTTATGTATTTTAAACTCTTTTCTATGGTCTATACCGCTTTTACCGCGTTTGGCCCAGGACAGCGGCCAGTACCTACAATGGCCATGCCACAAGGTCCTTTGTTCTGTCCTTTGGCCATCGTGTCCCTTTGCCTTCCCCAGGTCGAGCAGACCTGGGAAATTCCTTACTTGGTCATGCAGACCCCTGGGCAAACCAAAGCTTTTGCAGGCTTCTGCATGCCCTGTGTGTGTGCCCCCAGGATGTAGGCTGACGCTGTCTAGTTCCAATACACATCCTGGGTGCCAGAATGTCTGGTGTGCTGGGAGTGACTGGGACCACTGTGGTCCGTGATTGGTCCACGTCTGGAGTGGATGAATGTGAGCAGATCTCTTATTGGGTCTTCTTCGTTTTTGGCGTGAAGGAGATTCTGGATAAGAGAAAGCACTCTACACCTAATCCCGGTCGATCTTCTGCATTCACACCAAACCTAGTAAAGGAGCCAAGTATCCTGAAACGAAGAAGCAGATCTGTGGAACCACTGGTGACCCACTGGAAGATTTGGCACCCTGAGCCTGCTGTTGTCCCGTCGGACCCCCTGTTTCTGATCGAACCTAGAATGCCTGCAAGATCCTTTCGACCCACTGGAATAGTGGGACCAACTATTCTCGGCACCTACTGCTTAACCTGTAAGCAAGCCTTTTCGGCAGTGTTCCTGCAGCGCCCAGTTAACTGACCAGCTCGTACGGGACCTTTGCCCTGGAACCGCTGCCGTTTCGACTTGATCCTCTGAAGACTGTAAGCTCTGAGTATAGGCACTCCCGCTGAATTTCGTACACCTAGCAGCAGTAGGTTTGGAATTAGGAGAGTCTGCCTGAACACGAGCATAAGTGGTCACTGTGTTGCCCAGCTGTGCTGACGAACTTCGTGGGTGCCTTGCTGTTGTGCCCCCCTGTTCCCTCAGGCTCGCTACAGTGGAACTGGCCTGATCCCTTCACTAGGAGCTGAGAAATCGCAACTGTCCCACCATGGACTAATTCCCAGAACGCAGCCCCTGAAAGCTGCAACTGCAGGATTTGAACCTGCAACCGAAGTAGACTCTGAGTGCGCTGAGGGTCGGTAAGTACTTGCAACCCTTACCGGTGGCCCCTGGCGTATCCATAGACTTTTACGCATGAGTGTCACCTGAGGGCCACTCTTCTTTCTCGAGGTAGCCTGTGCTACTGAGCTATTCCCATTTTGAACTTAACTGCACAATCGCGTGCACCAGCACCGAATGTACTTTTGAGCTCGAGGCTCCACTCATCTTAGGGACTGGACTGTCTCTTAGCTAGGGTTTGAATTGTGAAGGACTGCCTAAACGATATTCACACTGTGTGACCCCCTTCTTTGCAGGTTGTGGATCTATACTGTGTAATATTCCTTTAGGACATTGGTTACTGTATATATGCTTCATAGTTAGTGTTGTATTGGTTTTGTTAATACTGCTGAGTATTTACTTTGTGTTTGACTTAAAAGACCTTTAATAATAAAGTATATGTATTTTTAATATATACACCTGTCTGAGTGTAATTTGTGGTGTTGTTTACTCTGTGTGCGCATTGTTGGCTTTCAATCACCCTCACCACTCCTGAGACCATGTTTTGACTGCCGCCAATGCTACCTTGAATGGTCTGGCTTGTCCAGAAGGTTACCCTGTTCCAAGAAACTAGGCTGGCCTTCTGAACCTCTACCCACCAAGTCAGAGTTCAGAAATCCATCTTAACAACTGTGTTCAAGCAAATGTGTAAGTGGGCGGTCCTTCGCCAGCAGGTATGGTTAAAGTGTACAGACTTTCAACCAGACGAACAAGCTAAAGTGCTTCACATGTCCTTCATGGGGGACCAATTATTTGACACCAAATTTGATGAGGCTTTAAAAGCCATCAAAAGAGATGCTGACACAACCCGTTCCCTCACCTCACTCCAGTTCAGGTGCACTTTTCGGCCCTTTCAGGGAGCGTCGGGTTGCTCGACTACTACAGCCAGAGGAGGAAAATCTTATTAGAGAGGATACTATTGTCAGTCCAGAAAATCTAGACCTCCCTGGGTGGAAGGAAATGCATGATAATTGGTTAGCCATGGACCAACCGCCTCATTTAAAGTGTTAAGAATACATGCTCATTACTTATTACTTAGCTGTTGGCCCAGCTAGAATGCGGCCATTTTAAGATGACTAGAATCGCCATTTTGTTTTCTCTCTGTTCTCTTTAACGTTGCCCCTCTGCCTCATGTAAAACTGCTTTGCTGTAGATATTATTTCGCTTCAATGGTCCGAGGCTACGAAAACATGTTGAAACATTACACTGGAGAGCCAGACAGAAATGCCAATTCCCTCCCTCTATATATCCTTGAAGACAGGGAGCAAGGCATTTAATCAGTACATGAATGCCAGCGAGTCTCTTGAAAGAATAGCAATGTACGAAACTAGCATTTAAAGAGTTGAATTATGTTCTTCTTTACGGCCCCCCTTCCTAAGCCCAGTGAGGCCCTGGAGAGGGGGCTGACCTCCAGAGCGAGAATCGAAACTTAGAGATTGGGAGACCTGGTATGCGCCAGTCTCCTTCCTATGCACAGCTTGCCTATGAGAAACAGAAACGCTGTGTTCTCGCAAACAAAGAATGATGTCTGTAAAATTGGAGATTGCAACCTGTTACTAAATATGGTGGTCTAAGGTGTCATATTTGTCACACTGGTCAATCATCGCCTCTAACTCAAAGGGAAATGAATTGGGGGCAGCATCAAATGTGTCATACTGTGTCATTGCTGATTGTAAGGTGCTCCTTTTGTATATATGTAACTGATGTACGTCGCTTGTTTGCTTGCGTCCCTTGTGGTCTGTTTAGACACACGTCGCGGGGCGTGAGACCACTTGGCCAATTGAGACTATTTTGTATTGCAATAAACCCTAGATTTTGGGAACGGAACCTCGTGTTTGGCATATCTATTCGTGTGTGGTGACTTTGCCTTGTTTCCACATTCGAGGGTCCCTCGGGGGCCCCTTCAAGATGACGCCCGAATAGGGACCCTCCCCCACTCGTTCCATCGTGTATGTTGTGATATAAGGAATGCGACAAGAACGGCGAGGACAGGAGCGATCGAGCCGGGATCCGGAGGTGTACGGGGCGCCCCTGCGAAAGCGATGAGAGACTCCTTTGCAGATCTGCGCACCGCTGATCCCTGATCGACGCCCCTGGCCAGCCAACAAGGAGGCGAGGGTCCCGAAAACGAGCCGGAGCCGAGATACGCAGACACGACGTCATTGGTTGCGTCAGTATATGGACGAATTGTGTCTTAAAGAAGACAAATTGATTGATCTGCCCCGATTCGTAAGTAATCCTGATATTGGTTGAGAGTTGATTTTGCAAAATCAAACACCCAGAGTAAGTTTGATTAGCCAAGGGTAAGGTTAAAACATGCCTGGGGTATTGTCTACCTTAGCGGGATTTTTCCGCTGCGGTGAACAATCTTTGGAAACTGGCCAGAAAGCACCTCCGGGAGGAACGCCGGCTTATGAGATGTACATAAAGTATGGTATGGGAGCGATAATGTTGTGTGAGACTTGGCATAAGCAAACCAGAAAACAGGCAGACCTTCAGTGGCCGAGCCATGGGAGTTTTGCGATGGGACGTATAGATAACCTGGAAAAGGTGTTGATAAGTAAAAGAGCATGCCCTGGGGCACTAGACATGCTTAGGGACTGGAGGAGAGAAGCGATGCTCAGATTTCGAAGTAGAGAGAAGCATGCGCGCAGGCATAAGTCAAAGACGGAGAAAGCGGAGGAGAAGGAGGAGGAGGAGTGGAGTAATAGCTTGCGAAAGGCAAGACGCCGCGATGAATTAAACATAGAAAAAATATATCCACAAAGAGAGCTACACATGTCAGATGAATTAATAAACAAAATTTTGACTGAAACAAAGCAGGGTCCGAGGAGTGGAACCAAACAGAATACGTCAGTAGCTGTCGCTCAAACCCCTCCCGTTGCTCAGCCCTCCCAACGCCAGCACAGCCACAGGCTGAATCAGACATTGCACTGTCCACTAGCCAGCCAGCCCCGAGTGTTTTGCAACTACCACAACCCCAACAGACATATCCCACTCTCACTGCCCCCTCCCCACCTTCCGATCAAAAAGGTGCCACTGTTCCGACCGCCCCTCTCATTGAGCAGAATGAACGTATGAGAGTAACTCGCAGCGCGATCAGCAAGGAGAGAAAGCGCGAGCTGCAAGAACAGGCGGAAATGTATATAGACGACAATGATGAGGCATCTACGCTAGCTTTGCTGTATGACTTCAGAAGGAACAATGAAATACAGGTATTGTTGGGAGGCATGGGGGAATATTTGTCAAGACAATGGAAAAAGTTAATTGGAAAGTTACCACCACAACGACTGTTGGATTTGAATGCATTAGCCCGTTGTAGAGGAAGGAATGAGGAGATAGAAGGTGGATATGTGAAGCGACTATTTGAGATAAAGAATGAACTGGATGAAGAATATTCTGAAGTGTTGGCTACACCGGGGAATAGGAGAAAGAATATTGAGAGGGGTAGACAGCAGCGATTCTCGTCGCCAGCAGCGCAAACTAGTGCGGAGCTGAAGGCGTGCATGCGGGAGGCACAAAAATGGATTTCAGATCCCAGTATTCCCATAATGGAAATACATGGAATATTTGATGAATACACTTTAGCAATGAAGAGGAGATTGTTACAAACAATGGTGGGATATTGGACAGCTAAAAATAGAAACGAGAAAAAGGTGAGCCCCCCTGAAGTATTGGCGGTGTATAAGAGAGCGATGGAACGGGGGACAGGAGAAACAGCCTTATCCCTCGACCTGGCAATATTGTTACATAAGAGGGAAGGGGGAGGATTAGTGAGTGAGGCCTTCCCTATGAGAGAAGTGCCCCCTACTTTTGTACCAAAGGTAGAGACTCCCGCAGTAGGCGAAACGCCGGCTGTGGTAATCCCAGCGCATTACGCAGCTCAATTTGTGCATGTTCCCTTCTCTAGACAGGAAGTGAATAATATAAAACAGACAGTCCCTGACGTATGAAAAAATCCATCGGGTTTTTATAAAGAAGTAGAGTCTTTATTGAAATCAGCGGTGCTCACAATGAGTGATAGAGACTTAATATTCCCCGTGATTTTGCCAGCAGAGATATGGAAACAAATAAGAAAGGTGGATGATGAGACGGCCTATGGCGCCACGAGGGGGAATTTAATACTGGAGGATAGAAATAAAGCGGTGGGTGCAGAGCCAGGGGCGAATATGTTAGCACTACCGGCACGAATAATACATAAGTTAAAAGAATTGGTCCCGGAGAAAAGAATTCAATGGGACAAGATGACAGCGTGTGTGCAAGGAAAAGATGAGGTGGCCACAGATTATTTTTACAGATTTTAGTGGACAGGATGTGAGTACAGAAGCAGGGAAAAGGTTATTTGTGGATAAATATGTGAGGGGATTAATACTTCCAATTCAAAATTTGATAATGACATCAGAAAGTACATGGCAAGCAAAAACGCTAGGAGAAGTATTACACATGGCTCAATATTATGAAAACAGGGTAAATACTGAAAAGGAAAGAGAAGCAAAGGATAGAGCAAACTTGAAAACGCGGGTATTACTTCAGCAGGTTGCAGGACACAACAGGGGAAGGGGAACTACACAGAACAGAGGAAATTCGAATACATATGGAGGGCCTTTGGGATTAAACCAATGTGCATATTGCAGGGAGGAAGGACACTGGCGGGCACAATGCCCGCACTTACAAAATAGAGGCGGTTATGGTCAGAGAAGGCCTCATAGAGGGAACAAATGGTCATAAAAGAAATAATATGCAGCAGCATCAGAATGATCAAGGGAATGGAGCACAAAATCAAGGCCAGGCTCCGAGTCAAAATCAGCAGGGTGCACAAATGGGAAATAGAGGGAGAGGAGGAAACATTTTTGACACACAGACAGGTGCATACTGTAACAACAGTGGTGATTACACATCGGATGATGTATTGTTACCCCAATAGGACAGCCCAGGACAGGGGTCGGAACCAGTGTCTATTCCCGTGAATCAGAAAGGACCCTACGTAGAGATGAAGATCGGGAATGAAGAGCATAGATTCCTCGTAGATACAGGGGCACAGAAGTGCTCGATAGATCATCACTTGGTTCCAGGCATACCTCTGCCAGGGCGACAAAATATTTCTATAGGGTTCGCAGGTACCCCAGTAATAAACCCCGAGTCTAAACCAGTAGCAGTGACAATAGGGCCTTTTACTGAACATTGTCCATTCCTTTTGACAGAGCATTGTGGAGAAAATCTTTTAGGATTAAATTTACTGAAAAAACTGAGTGCAGTTACTCATTGTACACCAGATGGGGTATTTTTGGCGATTTCTCCCCAGAATATGCCGACTTCTGAATTCATGACGGAACCTTTAACAGGGGAATTGAGTACAGTGCCAACTTGCATTTGGGCCATGAATGACAATGATGTGGGATGTTTGAAAATAGAGCCAGTAAAAATTACATTTTATTTTTTATTTTTTATTTTTTATTTGCATGTGGTTCTATCAAAAAAATGACAGAACCTTTACAAAATTCAAAACACAATAATTGTTACAGTATAATTCATAAAACATGTAAAAATATCATTGCATATAAATTCATAAAAGGACATAGCACATGTGCAAAGAGCAAGGCAGTTATTGAATTTGAATTTGAAAGAGTGCAAATACAAACATTCTTAGGTGTAACGAAGATGAAGAAAATTCAACATCATTCGTATAGGTCGATCTTTAGAATACCAAGATTTACATGTATGGTTTTCAAGTATTCATGATCGCATGTTTATCTAGCTCTCTCTCTATCACTTTACAAAATCTTGTGAGGGCAAAAATAAGAGGTTTGTGATTGCCTTGTATTATTCGGGCCCATAAAAATGGTAAACAATCAATATAATTAATGTTTACGAAATCCATAAATAAGACAGTTCTTGCATATTTAAAATGAGGACAATATAAAATCAGATGTTTTAATGATTCTATTGTTGCAGTGCACATCGGAAATCTACACTGCTTTTCACTATTCATCCTACTACCAATCCAGTTTGCAGTTCTTTATTTGGTGTACAACAGATTGAATTTAAATCGTAAGAAAGTATTGCGGGTATGATTGCAGGGAAATAGAGTAATATGATCGTACCTTGGTGTCCGCTTTTTGGTAAAAAGATAGTATTCATTATAAAGTTTGTATGAACCTATCTGGACAATAGTTTTGCACCAATCGAACTCAAATAGCTTTTTTTTGGCATAAGCAGGTCTGTAGTAAACATCCTCCACTGTGACATTAACCTCCTTCAGAATGGCATTAATTCTTGTCAAATATTGGACCATGGAAGTCGTTGGTCTTGAATTAATTGATTCCTTCATGTCTATGTATAGGGAGTTTGGTTTAGGATATGTTATTTTTGCGAAATTGGTGAGAAGTCACCATTTCCAGCGTGTGGATAGCGCTATGAGGCCTAGTTCGTGTTTTAGGACTGCATTGGGCAGTGACATTGGAAGAGACATTGCGCGATTCAAAGATGTCCCTTGCAATTGATCTAAAATCACGCCCATTTCACTCAGACAGATATCTAATGAGTAGAGAATGACACTTTCAATTTTCAGTGTGAAAAATTCGATGAGGGGCATTAATGAGAACTTGCAATACTTTGCATGTATTATTTTTAGCTGTGATGTCAGTGATCGGTCCATGTTTTGATGGAGTTTTTCTCAGCTAAATAGTAGCCTAGGTAGATGGTATCAATATTTAAAGGGATGATAGTATGCATAATATGCCATTGAGTTTTTCCAGTTCTCTTCTGGACACCGAATTTCATCACTGCTGTTTTTGCTGGGTTAGGAGATAAGTTATGAGTTATGGCATATTGTTCAAATAACCGTATGTTGGTTTGAAGGCCACCAGGAGTTGGATCAAAAAGGATGATGTCATCTGCGAAAGCGAGCCATTTCAGGTGAATGAGCCCAATTTACGCAGAGAATAGATTTTGCTCATCCCAGCCTTTGTCAAGGTCTGCTAAGTATACATTGAAAAAGGTTGCGGCTAAGTTGCAGCCCTGTTTTAGGCCTATTTCAGTATTGATTGGTTTGGTTATGCGGCCCTCTGTGGTAAGTTTGATTCTATAAGAAGTGGTAGTATGAAGAGCAATGAACTGTTAAAGATTGCGTCATGAGGACGTTGCGTACTTGTTCGTCCGGTTGAGGATCTTGAAGAAGATGCCAGGCTGTCAGGAATCCTGCGAAGATGTGGTAGATGATGCGGGAAACCAGCCCAGCTCACGCCCGAGTGAAGACCGGGTTGGAGGTGAACCAGCTCCCAACGCCACGGGTGCGCTCTACCCTGATTAGCGTGGCGTCAGGACAGTGCAAGCACTGACAGGGGAAGCCTTTCCAGAATTCGGTACTGAGTCCCCAGAAGGCTGGATCCGGAAGATGGAAGTCCCAAGGATCAGGTCTCAGTGGAAGTAGTAGAAGGCTAGATCTGGCAGAGGAAGGTAGAGGTTGGCTCACAAGAAAGGAACCAAGGCAGAGGGAGGCAGAGCGGGCAGGCAGACAAGGTACTGAAGGGCGAGGGCCAACAAAAGGAACAGGAGGGGAACCACCCCAACTCAGAAGGGAAGGAAAAGGGAGCCCCAACCACAGGACAAGGAGAAGGGAGGAAAGGACAACAAAACCACGGGGTGTACCAGGAGGGTACCAGGAAACAAGGAAGAACGGAATTCAGGTAACAGGTAAGGAATACACAAGGTACCGGCGAGGAACAGGATCCTGATTCATTCAAACCGCGTTAAGACGCGGTTAGAATGAATGGCCGGGCTCCTTAAATAGGGCTACCAACACCTGGGAGGCTTGGAACGCAAGCCGTGCTGTCTCCCAGGATTGGTTAGCCTGGAGAGAGGCGTGGACCGCAAGGCAGTCCAAACCGAGTGCCCCGTGCAGTGCGCATGCGCGGAGAACACGAAACGGCCGCCCGCGCATGCGCAGACCAGCATGCCCAGGGAACCCGGAAGGGCCCGAGGACCAGGACAACCCCGGAGCCCCCAAGCGAAAGCGCGGGTACATCCTCCAGGATGGGGCGTGCCGCTTCAGGTAAGTGAACCCCAAGGCGGGCGGCGTGACATGAACCAGTATATTAGCACTAGGGGTACTCCCATTTTTATTAGTTTGGACCATAGTACGTTCCGAATGACCGTGTCAAAGGCTGAAGTGATATCAATCAGTGCAATATAAACAGGGTTAGCAGATTTTGGCTTCGCTCCAGCGATGGTAAATGCCATTATCAAGGCATTGAGCGAGGTGCTCATCCCCTTCCTAAATCCAGTTTGATATTTGGAATATGACTGATGAGTTTCGATGTATTTTTCTAGATCGTAAAGAAGTAAGATTGCTAACAGTTTAGCCTCTGTATTTATTAAGGCAATAGGCCGATAATTTTGAGGTAGAGAGGGATCTCCTTTTTTAAATATCGGTATGATATTAGCCGATAGCCAGGAGATAGGTACAATTCCTGATTTGTGAATGGTCTCAAATTTACTTTTTAAAATTTGGGCCCATAAATCTGGATCTGCTTTATATAGGCAGGGGGGAAAACCATCAGGACCAGCAGATTTGGAGTGGTTCAATTTAGAAATAGCCCATGTAATATCAGCAGTAGACCAGCTTAAGCGCGGAAGGTCTTGGTATCTTAACTTACTGATGATGGTGTTCTGGAATTGATCGGGCATCCGAAATTTGTGCGTGATATAGGTGCGCCAGGTTGCTTCAGAAATGATGTGTAATGATAATAACGGAACTTGAGTCTGATTATTTTTGATGGTTCGCCAGATGGTGCGCGTATCATGAGCTATAATTGCTCTAATAAGATTGCAATTGATTTCATTGTGTCTTAAAATTCTTAAATGTTTGAGTTTTTGTTTGTAGGATTCTATGATACGGTTGCGCTGTCTTTGATATGTATTATAAGAAATAATCTTATTTTTTTCCAGAGCTCGAAGAGCTTTGTTTTTTTCACGCTTCTGCATTTTACAGAGGGGATCAAATGAATGGCGATGGGTAATAACAGTTTTTCTATATTTGCTGAAATGAGATATGGCAGCCTGAATGATTTCTGGATAATTTATCTCTGTGGTATTAATAGAGAAATTACCAGAGATATGACGATTGGAAATAGCCAACGTTACGTATTGAATAAATTATTTACATAGAGCTTGGCTCCATCTAAGAGAGAGGTCGGGACGATCAACTTCACATAGCGTTGTAGAAGAATCAACTGCAAGAATGGTGAAATTAATCTTTAGGGTGCCAAAGATTTGAGCATGGTCACCGTAGGAAGTAGAGATGATTTTTAATGGGGTAGATATAGTAAGTAAATTGTAAGTAACGAAAAATAAAATCAATAGTTGAGGATTTAGCTTCCCTAGACCATGTGGTCCATATCGTTTGTGAATCAGGAATAATGATGTCTAAATCCCAATCTTTTAAGAAGTTGCGCCATTTAGTACCTCTCTGCTTAGATAGGATATTATTTTTTTTTTGAGCCTCTAAGCTCAGTGGTGGTCCTGCAATTGCAGTTGAAATCGCCGCCTAGTATGATTTCAACGTTCTTGTATTCGTGAATGAAAAATTCAAGGCAAGAGTCCACCAGATCAAACATCTCATCCATTGGAGTGTGTGCGGGATTCCAATATATTGTAATGACGATTAAATGCTGGTACTGGTGGAGATCTGTCTTTAATAGTACTGCTAATAAGTTTGCAGCCTTCCACACAATATTGGAACCGAACCCCAGCGCTTTATCAACTGCTATAAGGATGCCTCCGGAGGGACGACCAGCTGAAGCTTGTATTGCTGGAATGCAATGAGTTGTATAGACAGGCAGCGAGAAGATAGCAGTTTCATGGTTTCTTGAATCATAACGATTGAAGGCCTATTGTGGCCATCGATCGTTGCGTGCCATTGCATAAGATTATGATAGCCACAAGAGTTCCACGATTGAACAGTTAAACAAGTTTTAGAGGGAAGCTACGATTGAGTAGAGGATTCTTTAGATTTAAGAATGGAGTTGAGCATTGGGGCTAACCACGACAAGTCGTGAGAAATGGCCACTTTGTTTAGCAATTCATTAATGGCTCCATTTCCTTCTTCTTTGGTGTTAGATAGTGAAGTAGCATTGAGATCAGAGGTGGGAGCCTGTGGACATTTGTACTGAATGAATTTCATCGCTTCTTGTTCATTTTCCATTGAGCTTAAAGCAAGTCCTTCCTCTTTTATGCCTTCACGATTAAACCATAGATATTTTAAAACTGCTTCAGAGGACAAGTAACACACTGACCGACAATTGTTTTCAGTAGAAAGTGATACTCTCAAAATGTCTTCAGATTTAAACATCCGTAGTTGAGGGATTCAACTAAATAAGGTTAGAGGAAACGGTCTATTGATGCCATTTGTTCTAAGTAGATCGCATTTTCCTTCAAAACCCACAAGATGGTGCTTTTCCACAGTAGTCTGTTGGATGTTATCAGTGGGTAGTTCTAACGTTTTAACAGGATGGTCCGGGGGGCTGTTAGAAAGAGCTGGAAGTTTATGCTGACTGGTCGTGTTTGGGTTGGTTGATTCGTTATCCAAGGAAGATCTCATAGAACGATCATAAAGTTCTTTCCTAAGAATATTTAAAATGTCATATTGCGTCAAAGTAGTGGAGGGTGATACTTCTAAGGCAGATCTATATTGAGGAGGACCATGCATCTTTGTGCAATTGCGCTCAATGGAGGATGGTACACTTTGGTGGTCCTGATTTATTGTTGACGAGGACAGTGATTTAGTAGGGGATAAAATTGTGAGAGATGTAATTTTGCCTTGCCCATTGACAATTATTTCTGGTCGAGCAGGCAGGGGCTGGTCTGTTTTCGAAGTATTAGTAGCAGTTGCATTTAGACCATCAGGAACAATAGGTGGTAAAACATTAGAAGTAGTCCAATTAGCATTATTCGGCTGTATAGATGGCTGCTGTACTACTGATAATACAGGTATTGAGCCGAGATTTGCACATCCATTTATTGAAGGTATTGGGAGGGTCGTATTTGGGGGATCAGTGATACCCGACAAGGTTGAAATTGAATTGGGAACATGTGCACATGCTTCGCTGTAAGTTTTAGTTATTGTAGTAGCAGAAAGTCCTAATGGCCCGGTATCATCATGGCGAGTAGTGCGAATTCTGCCAGATATTGGGAAATAGTTGGCTAAGTTCGATTTGGAACCGGACAATTGTGCCGTTACTTGCTCATTTAATAGTGCCACAACTGCTGGTGGATGATTAGGAGTCATCTTGATTTTTTTATTGTTTCGTTTGGACGTTGTTGGTACTTCAATACTATCACTAGAAAGTGTTGATGGTTCATTGTTAACAGAATTCATAAGATCAATTTCATTCAAAGAGTTTGGGTTTACCAATAAGGACGGAGTTTTTGAGGTATTAGTTACATTATTACATACTTTCAAATGAGCTTTTATGGGTGGTATTAGGGCTTCTTGGCTTTCTTTGGACAGTTGGTGAAGGTCAATGTGGTCATCATCTGTGATTATATCAGTTGCAATGCATGGTGCTTGTTCAAGTGGATCAGTTTGAAGTGCAGAGCCTTTGAACAGCACCTCTTTTCTTCTTTTGGCATACCTTTTAACAGCCCTTTGGTGAAGTTTTTTAGCTCTTCGTGACATAAAACCGATAGGTGCTTCGGTTAATGGCTGTTCCAGAGGGTCTGGATGCATTTGTTCAAGTGCATCAAGCAATTCTGTTGGGCTACCTGGACCGTTTTGATGTGGCGTAGGATTTGAAGTATATAGCGCTATGATAGTGTTCATTTTTTCTATTGCTGATTTTAGCTCAGAAGGAGCATTTTGACAGGTACATGTGGAATGAATTGACAAAGCTTCAGGAAGAGGTGGAGAGGGTATAAGCGTTTGTACGGAACAGCATTGAGTATGTTTATTTTTCATTACTGGATTGGACACGCTAACATGATTGAGAATTGGATCTGATTTGAGATTTTTAATCGTTTCAGCGGCCATGATAAATCCTTCAATGCGATCCATCTTAGAGGACATGAGTAGAAGCATTGATTTGATCTCCTTTAATTCAAGATGAGTCAAGTCATGGCCCTTGTCAAGGAGGTCAAGGATCTGTATGATAACCGGAAATGAACCTGGGGATTGATGGATTGAGCTCTCACCTGGAGATGGAGGGAGGTGGGCGGATTTATCTAGGTTTACCCCTGGTTCCAGAGATAAAATTGATTGGGATGGCAATGGTTCTTTATTTATATCATCCACAATTTCAGTACTCAGGTCCAATAAATTTTTAGTGTAGTTTGGTAGATTTGAATGAAAGGACATGCACCTTTTTACTGAGTTAAAGACTATTGGAGTCAAAGTGCCAATGGAGCGGCAAATCGCCTGATCTAATGCCTCCATTTTCTCCAGTGTTACCTCATGTTGCCTTTTGCCAGTTTCGTAGGCCAGTGGTGATTCTGAACAACTTCTAAAATCGTCAATGGCTTGACGCACCTCAGGACTAATAGAGGGAACAGGGGTAGAAGGCGCGGAGAGTTCCATAAAAGGATCATGGATGGGGGAAGTGGGAATTCCCTGTGCGTGCACTTGGGCGATATGTGGAGCCTGAGAGGATATAAAAGGCTCTTGATTGATAACACTCATTGCATGATCTTCAGAAGTGGCTGGTTCAATATATGCAGATTTTCTGGGACAGACAAGGGAGTCAATTTTGCTAGCGGACATAGGGAAAGGGGTAATCAAGTTGCCCTTTAGGCTTCTTAAGCCATTCGCCATAATAACGTTGGTTGGGGAGGCCAGGTAAATAGTATGTCACAAAAAGCTTGATGCAGTTTGCTTTAGCAGGTTGTAAATATTAGTACCATTTACATCAATGTGTGTGCTAGGAGCATTGAAAGCTGGTAGCTAAGTGACATATAAGGCAACAACTAACAGCAAACAGTGCTATTTAGAGCGCGTACCTGAAAGATTGCGGGAAAAAGGGGCAGAGTTACCTTAAAAGGAGGAAGAAAAAGCACTTAAGAGGAATGGCCCCAAGCTGCTCCTCGCACAATTGACAGCCCCCGGTCTACGATCACAACTCCGGGTTTTGGGTGCTGCCTTATAGCTGACAGCTGGGCAAGGATATATTTCCTCTTTTTTTAAAAAAAAAAAAAAAGATTTTCATTAGGATATATTTTTTTTATTTATTTATTATATACTTACAACACAGAATCAGAGAAATTAGCACAATAAATCTCAGAAAGCAAAGTGAAAATGACAAAAGCAAAAATGAGTCTGTTCACCAGCTAGTTGTAAAGCAGTTCTGTTTGATACCGCTGAATTCAACGGCACGGAATACTGACGTTCACAGTTAGATAGTTGAAAGTTTGAGCAAGGAAAGCTTAAGCAGCGGGATCAAAGAGACAAAGCTCTGCAGTCTCCCACTATATGAATTACACGGCACACAACTGCTCGTAAGTTTGAAAAGGCAGGAATTCACAGAGGGATCGAAGAGCAAAAACTCCACAGTCTCCCGCTATGTTTAATCACTCAGCATGCCGCCATACAAAAAAAGCAAGGCCTGGTCAACAGGATCAAAGAGACACTACTCTGCAGTCTCCTGCTGACATATGAACCTGGCTTGCTCTGCCACAGTGACCAATCCTCTATCTTCAATCACGGCACCCGTGGGGACACCCGATCCAACAACAGAGAGGAAACTGGTCGGGGGATGGAGGGGTCAATAACTGGTGTCCAAGGTATCCGACAAAACTGTGCGAGAGTCCGTTCCACAGGAGCAGTGTCACTTCTGGCACTAAAAGGGCGTAAATCACCTATGCATACACGCACCCCGGCCCCACAGCACCACAACAGGTCCCTCTGCACTAGCAGCACTAGCAGCACTGGGCGAGCCCCGAGCACTCAACTCACCACAGGAGTTACCTATGTCAGGGTGTTCCCCAGGACACAATCCCTATTGTGCTACTCAGCCCCAGAGCAGGCACAGAGCAGCGCCAAAGCAGACAGCAGAGCACAGAATGGACTATCCCCCGTCTCCCAGAGCCGAACGCCGTCACGGGAGAGGCCAGGAGCTCCAAATGCTCCTCCACTTTACCACACCTCCAAGGGCCGCCGACTCACCAGGTTCACTAAAGGAAAGGGCCTAAAAAAAAAAAATTTAAAAAAACGGAATCGGGTATCAAGCCGCGCTACAGAGTGTCTCAGAGACACGCAGCCGCTTCCGTAAGAGTAGTTACAGGGGCACTTAGATCACCCTCCTGTATCACAAGAGTGCCTCCTGTAAGCGTAGTGAGAGTGCACAGAAATCTCATCCAATATACCCTCAGTAAATAGGCAGCCACGTTCATCAATGGCTCCGTGCAGATAGCGCAGCCCACCTGCTCCCAGGAGCCTAGGAGACCCACGGCTTAATAACTTACTTCCACAGCCTTCTCTGTTTCAGCTGGGCTGCCTCGCTCGGCTTTGCCACAGCTAGCCTTGCTCACACGGTCATGAGCCGGCAAGGCGGCCTCTCTAGGCACTATATCGGCCGTTGCTGCTCCAAGCCGCTCCCGCTTCAAACCGGGTCGCGAGACCGCTAGATACCCTGTACCTCCCGCAGCAGGATATGGGTCAGCAGGCAGCCTCTCTCCCACGCAACCTCGGCCGTTCGTTGCTCCACGCCGTGCCACAATGAACCGCTCTCGGTCTCGGTCCGTGTCGGGATCAGCTGGCGGCTTCTCTCGCTCACTGCGTCTCACTCCAGGCGTTGCTCCAGGCGTCGCATAGCCCGCATAGCCCGCGTCCGCGTCCGGGCCGAAAATCTGAGGAAAGGACCTTGCATCAAGCCGCACCTCACGTGAGTCGTGCTGAATCGTACTCGGAGACGCTGCAAAAATTATATTGAAAGAAGGAATAACGCTACCACGTATTCCGCAGTATAAAATTTCAGCGGAAGGAGAAAAAGGATTGAAAAGTATTGTGATTGATTTGGTAAAATTGGGAGTGATTGAAGAGATTACAGGCAGTGTGTGTAGCAGCCCCATTCCTCCAGTATATAAGAAAGGGGGTAATGAGGTACCGTACCGTTTTATTATTGATCTTCGTGCACTGAACAAAGTGGTAGATCCCCAATTTCCGTTAGTGACAGACGTCACTACGATCTTGACAATGATCCCTGCTTCAGCAGAATATTTTAGTGTTGTAGACTTTAAACGCCTTTTTCAGCATTCCAGTACACAAAGAAAGCAGATATTTATTCGCTTTCACTCTAGGAGGACGATCATTACACACGTGCCACAAGGTTATACTGAAAGTCTGAGCATATACAGTACAGCATTGAAGGAACAGCTTGACATGTTAGAATTACCAGCGGACTGTGTATTGTTACAATACATTGACGATTTATTAATCGCCGCTGACACAGAAGAGATATGTAAAAAAGGTACTATTTTACTATTAACCCATCTGGCTGAGCATGGCCATAAAGCAAGCCTAAAGAAATTCCAATACTGTCAGAAAGAAGTAGCTTATTTGGGTTACTTACTATCAAAGGAAGGCAGAAGACTAACGCCAGAAAGAATAAAGAGCATTTCTGGTATGCCTATTCCAACAACACAGAAAGGTGTGAGAGCTATAATAGGCATGGCTTCATATTGTCGCCAGTGGATTATGAATTTCGCTTTGATTGTGAAACCAATGGTGGAACAAACAAAAAGGATGCTGTGGTGCCTTTGCAGTGGAATGAAGAATGTCAGAAAGCATTTAATTCGCTAAAAACCATTTTGAGTTCTGCTCCAGTATTGGGCACACCGAATTATGAAAAGGTTTTTAGGCTATTTGTGCATGAGAACGAAGGATGCGCGTTGTCTGACTTAACACAGGAACAAGGTGTAAGAAATAGGCCGTGCGGCTATTTTTCTTCTGCGCTGGACTCTGTAGCGCGCGCACTACCACAATGTTTGCGAGCTGTTGCAGCGCCTGCTGCATCGGTGAAACAAACAGAAGGGATGGTATTAGGGCACACCTTAATTTTGATGGTGTCACATGCCATAGATGTTCTACTCAATAGAACGCAGACGCAACACCTCACCTCTGCTAGATTGACTAGATATGAAATCATATTGTTCGTGGCCCACATCCAAATTATGAGGTGTAGGTGCTTTGAATCCAGCAGAATTAATGCCAATGCCCGAAGGGAAAATTGGTGGGACTGAATTGCCTCCCCATGATTGTTTAATGGTTACTGAGGAAGAAACAAAATGGAGAATTGATTTGAGTGATACACCCCTAAAGGAACCAGAAGGGGAACTGTTTTGTGACGGCTCCTGTTTTAAATTACCTGACGGCACACCAACTGCCGCATACGCTGTCACCACATTAAAAAGCGTTGTGGAGAGTAATAGAATTCCTTACAACTCCGCCCAAGCAGCAGAGATAATTGCCTTAACAAGAGCTTGTGAAATTTCAGAGAACTTGAGTGTAAATATTTATACTGCTAGCCAGTACGCCTTTGGCATAGTCCATAACTTTGGCCGAGAGAGGGTTCTTAGCATCGCATGGGGCTAGAATACAACATGGCCCTTTGATTGTGCGATTACTGTCTGCACTTACGTGTCCAAAACACGTGGCAATAATGAAATGCGAGGCACATAAAAAAGTGACATGCAACGTGGGTAAAGGAAACGCATTTGCAGACAGAATTGCGAAACAGACTGCAACTGATCTGAATACAAAAATGTTGACAGTACAATCGGAGGAAGTGCCCTGTATGATAGAGAATGGAATTGTGACGGTTAAAGAAATGCAGGCGGAAGCTACCGCCGACGAAATACAGGGATGGGCCAAGGGCTCTGCAGAATTGGATTTGGAGGGATGTTGGGTGGACAAGAAAAGCGGGAATCGGATGTTGCCAAATGCGTATGTAAACGCAACGGTTACAATGGCTCACAGTCCCACACACATATGTGCAAAGAAAATAGTCCAATATTTAGCCACAGTTTGGGAAAATCCCCTGATAAAAAAGAATGCTGAGAGGTTGGTCCAAAATTGCATTACGTGCTTACAGCACAATGTGGGAAAAGGAACAGTGACTCCAACAGGAAGTTTCGGACCTCCCTCTATTCCATTCGAAGTGATTCACTTTGACTTTATAGAAATGGAAAGGTGCCAAACTTTGAAGTACGTTCTAGTGATCATATGTGCATTTAGCAAATGGGTGGAAGCGTATCCTTTGAAAGATTGCACAGCCATGAGCACGGCGAAAGTAATGCTAAAAGAGTATTTCTGATGTTTATTAATCTGCTTAGAATCACATGCTGTGCATAGGTCCGACATCCAGTGGTCACTGCGGAGTATTGCATTTTGTTTTTCGTAGTCGAAAAGGGGACGTCGACAAGGCGTGTCTGTAACACTATCCATATAGTGACGTGTGTTGTACCCACAATCCCTCACGCATCGAGGTCCCTCAGATTGTTTTTTTCCGCCCAGCTAATGGTCGCCTTTACGCGGAGCTCCTCGAGAGACATTGCAGATTTCATCTCCTCGACCTTTGGTCGTTTCCTATATTAATATAGAACATATCGATCCCCCCCTCGACGCTGTCGTGAAGCTGTCTCCGCCGAGCAAGATCTTCGACGGAGGGGACGAGCGGAGGAGATCCTTCGGCGTTGCCGAACACGTGGCCTGGCCTCGCAGGCCAAATACAGTAGGGAGAGTGGGGGTCGTGGGACATCTCTAATTCTTTTCTGAGAATGCCTTTCCTTTTCCCCTTCCTTTCCCTTGGGGTGGTTATCACGTTTTATTGCCTCGGCTATGGAGAGGAAACCCTTTAGGTTTTGCCCGCTTTGCAAGGGCAAGTTTACTTGGAAGGACAAGCATTCACGGTGTAACCGCTGCTTGCCCCTCGATCACAAGGAGGAAGGTTGCACGGCTTGTCGGCTTCTTAAGCCGAAGACTCTAAAAGACCGTAGGGTCAAAAGGTGGGCGGCCTACACTATGTCGAAGGCCGACGCTCCACCCACCGTCGCTACCTCCGACAGTGACGAGGAACGTGATACCACGACCTCCGCTACGGAAGTCGTAAACCCCCCTAGAGAGCGCACACGCGCTTCGTCGTCTGTCCCCGGCCCCGACGGGCTCGGCTCACGCCCTGCTTATGGGGATGAACACCCCGGCGACACTGACGCACACAAGACCACACATAAGCACACAACCCATGGCTCTTCTTTGCCGAAGGCAAAGAGAGCATCAGCGCCCAAGGAGACGCAGGTTTCACCGGCGGCCTCCTCGGACCGTTCGGGTTCGAAGCCCCTCTCGCAACCGCAGCCGCGACCAGCGACTGGGCTTTCGGCAAATAAGGGCGCCACCCCCAAATCATCGGCCGGAGCGCATCAGCAGAAAGCGCATACCGCCGTAGAGCGTTCGACACCCATAACGTCGAAACCACAGCTCTCCGCTGACAAACGGGTCGCTGAGAGCTTGGCGAGGATCGTGGTAGCCGACGCCCACAATCGTACGCCGAAAGACACGTCGAGCGTTACGCAAAGGTCGAAAGACACGCCGAAAACACAGGGACAATCTCCTTCAGTCGAAGGGATTTCCAGCACACCTGAAGGCTTTTCGGAGGGCGACGGGACACTTTCCTCGACGTTATGGGAGAGGTTGAGCCGTTTTCAGCTACAAGACACCAATTTTCCCCCGCTAGACCGCTCAGGGGTACCCCATGAAACCATGGAGAGGCTCCATCTCTGCATGGAAAGAATGGAGAGGTTTATGAATGCCCAAAACCCTCCCACTCCAAAGAGAATAAGAGAAGGGCCTCAGGAGGACCCCAGGGCCAAAATTCCAAGATTAGGCAATCCCCACCAGGACACAGCCTCAGACTTCCACAGTGTGTATGACCTCACTGGGGAAGAACATTATTTTGAGGAAGAGGATGAGTTTATGGACGAGGAAGACGGACGGAACCAGGAGGAAGGTCTGGAAGACAGCCCAGACTTGGTAGGAGAAGGCTTCGGAGAAAATCCAGAAGAAGGACCTTCTCACCCCTGGCAATCACCATCAATACATTCTGACACTGATGCCCTGAACCTAAATCCTCCTGACATTTCACCTGTTAGAAACACGTCTCCCATTGACGATCAACCCACATTTAATGCCCTGTTACGTAGAGCAGCAGCACACTTCGAACTGGACACTGGGGAGCTCTCCCCTGAATTAGACTTTGTAGAAAGGGTAATTAAGGAGAAACCCCCGGTCAGTCAGACAATTCCCCTCCTCGCTTCTGTGAGGAGAAGAATCATCCCTTCGCTGTCCACACCCGCACTAATTAGAGGGGTCAATCCTAGAATTGAAAAACTTTTCACTCCTTCACCCTCAGACCCGCTGTACATCAGGGGACATTCCATTCCGGATTCCCTGGTGGTAACCAACACAAGAAAGAGGGCAGGGGTACCACTTTCCACCAGTGAGGCACCACCTGACAAGGAGGGCAAGCGGTTATATGCCCTTGCAAAAAGAATTACATCCTCGGCCACCTTTTCGGCAAGAATTGCCAACAACAATTCTTTGCTCGCTAGCTATGCGGACGCGCAGTGGGCCAAACTGCGCAAGGACGCCGAAGAAGCGCCGGAACCATTACGTACACGCCTGCTTTCAACTATTGGCGAAGGAACCCATGTCAACCAGAGTATTGTAAAGAGCTCTCTGGATGCGGCAGAAACTGCGGGACGTTCCCTAGTTCAGGGAATAGTCCTAAAACGACACGTATGGCTACGCAACTCAGGGTTCAAACCGGAGACACAGGCGTCTTTAATAAATAAACCTGTTGAAGACTCAAACCTCTTCGGGAAAGCGGTGGATGACAGTAGATGGCTAAAAAAGAGTTCGATACGATCAAAACTCTTGACCAAATCTCTAAGCCCGCTACCAGGCGCGGCTATGGCAATAAACGCTTTTTTCGTGGCCAACGCCAACAACAAAACCAGCAGCAACAGTACCTTGCCACCAATTTCCAGACCAATAGTGGCCAGTACAGCCAAAGAGGACAGCGCCGGGGCAAAGGAAGAGGGCGTGGGTCCACCCCAGAGGTTCCCAAGCCCCTAACAACATCAAGGACGCGAAGATTCGCGTCCCCTCCCATGCAACACCGGTCGGGAGCCGGATAACATCCTTTCTTCCAGCATGGGAGGGGATAACGTCAGACCGCTGGGTACTTTCCACCGTAGCCCACGGATACTGCATCGAATTCAACAGTTCCCCAACATACAAACCCCCGAGGGGACGACGCATGTCACCGGAACATCTTGCCATCCTTCTACAAGAAGTACAGCAACTGCTGGAAAAAGGAGCCATAGAGGTCGTGCCTCTATCTCAGGTAACGGAAGGTATTTATTCAGTGTACTTCCTTGTACCCAAAAAGGATCTAACCATGCGCCCTGTATTAGATCTGCGCCCAGCAAACAGGTTTATCAAACCCCAAACGTTTCGTATGGTGACCCTACAGGAAGTGATCCCACTGCTATCACAGGGAGATTACATGACAACATTGGACATGAAAGATGCATACTTTCATATTTTAATGTTGCCAGCGCACAGAAAATACCTCCGGTTCATGATAGAGGGCAAACACTACCAGTTCAGAGTGCTACCCTTCGGCATAGCATCAGCAACGAGAGTATTCACGAAGGTACTGGCAGTGGCAGCGGCCCACCTGCGCAGGTTGTCCATCCCAGTTTACCCTTACCTCGACGACTGGCTCATAACAGGGGATTCTTACGAAACATGCTTCTCCAATACCCAAAAGACTGTAGACCTTTTGTTCCAGTTGGGCTTCTCCATCAACGAAAAGAAGTCCAGCCTAGACCCCAGCCAAATCAAACAATTCCTAGGGGCTCTAATTCAAACAAAGGACGGCCTCGTCTTCCCCTCCAAAGAGAGGGTCCAAAACATGTTGTTTCAGATCCCTCAATATGTATCCGGTCGAGAGGTGACGGTACGCAAAGCAAAGCGCTTGCTAGGCATGATGGTGTCGTGTATTTATTTGGTACCTCACGTGCGCCTGCGCATGCGCCCAATGCAGGAGTGGCTCAACAGCCAGTGGTGTCAGGCCAGCGGTCTATGGGACGACCTAGTGGTGGTCTCGCAGGCCTTAGTTCTCTCGCTACGGTGGTGGACAAAAGAAAACCTAGAAAAAGGGAAACCCTTTGCCACACCCGTGGCGGAAGCCACTCTAACCACAGACGCATCCCTTACAGGATGGGGGGCTCACCTATCCCATCAAACTGCTCACGGAGAGTGGACTCCGAACGTAGCATCCAAACACATCAACCTTTTGGAGCTGCTAGCGGTGTTCAAGGCGCTAAAAGCCTTCAAGGAACACCTACAAGGCAAGACAGTGATGGTCCTTACAGACAGCACCACAGCCATGTATTACATCAACAAACAGGGGGGAACCCACTCTCCAGGACTGTCCAAATTAGCCCAAAACATATGGAAGTGGGCTCTCAAACAGAATATGTTCCTTCTGTCACAACATGTACCAGGGGAACTCAATCTGCTGGCAGACAAACTCAGCAGAGACTTCCCCCTGCCCGAAGAGTACGAATGGCGACTGCACGAAGACATCGTCTTCGACGTCTTCATGCAATGGGGGTTCCCAGAAATAGACCTGTTCGCAACCCTGGAGAACTCACAATGCCAAAGTTACGCCTCCAGGTACCCCCAGAACCAATCCAAGGGGAACGGTCTGTCGAATCAATGGTCAGGGAGATTTGTTTACGCTTTTCCCCCTACTCCCCTTCTCAACAAGGTAGTGCACAAGATGCACCAGGAACAAGTAACCATGATACTGGTGGCTCCAATGTGGGCCCGACAGCCATGGTTCGCTCACTTGATGGAGATGTCTCTATCTCCCCCAGTGAAACTCCCCTGCCCGTACAACATGCTGTCACAAGACAAGGGCAGGACTCTGCATCCATGCCCCCAGAACATGAACTTAGCAGCCTGGCTCCTGAGATCATAGAATTTGGACATCTACAGCTCCCACAGAGATGCATGGACATCCTCAGGGAAGCCAGAAAACCTAACACTCGCCACTGCTATTCTAGCAAATGGAAGAGATTTGTCATTTGGTGCAGAGGAAAGAGCATCAACCCAATTGACTGCTCTCCCACACATATTATTCTATACCTGACCCATTTATTGGATTCAGGTCTAGTGTTCAATTCCATTAAAGTCCACCTAGCGGCACTTTCTGCATACACCACTTCCCAACTCAAAGTGTTGTGGTGGAAGATCCCTGTTATAAAGGCCTTCATGGAGGGAGTAAAGAGAATACACCCCCCGATAGCTGACCCAGCTCCCGGATGGGACCTTAACGTGGTACTTACCAAACTCATGGGCTCACCATTTGAACCCATGCACAAAGCATCTCTTAAAGACCTCACCCTTAAGACTGCTTTTCTAATAGCTATCACCTCCATCAGGAGAGTAAGTGAACTAAAGGCTCTTTCTGTTCTAGACCCCTTTGTTACAGTTCACAAAGATAAAGTGGTTCTACGCACTCACCCAAGGTTTGCTCCAAAATTCATCTCAAAATTCCATGTAAACCAGTCTATAGAACTACCAGCGTTCTTTCAAAATCCTTCCAACTTGGGAGAAAGGACTCTGCACACACTAGATGTGCGCAGAGCGGTCATGTTCTACATGGAAAGAACCAGACCACTGAGGAAGACTAATAAGTTCTTCGTCTCGGTGGCAGCAGGAAGAGAAGGGGATGCAGTTTCAAAGTCCACTATTTCTAGATGGATTGTACAATGCATCACTCTCTGTTACACTCTTGCTAAGAGAGAACTGCCCTTTAGGCCAAGAGCACATTCTACTCGAGGCACGGGGGCGTCCATAGCATTCATTGCAAATGTTCCCCTTGAGTCCATCTGCAAAGCGGCTACCTGGAGTTCTGTGCACACCTTTACAAAACACTACTGTCTAGATGCACACTGTAGATCTGACTCCCAGGTGGGACAGGCAGTATTAAGACATCTTTTCTCTACTGTTCCTTCTCATAACCCACCGCCAACTCCCGGTACTGCTCGCTAGTCTATGCACAGCATGTGATTCTAAGCAGATTAACAAACATCAGAAGACAATGCATTACTTACCGTAAAAGCATTTCTGATGGTTGTATCTGCTTAGATTCACATGCGCCCACCCTTCCTCCCCGCTTGGATGGAAGGAACATAGACATCTTTCTATATTTCTCTCTTTTCTGTACTCACTCACATCTAGAAGGCTCCCTCAGGGCAGAAAAATACAAACAGAGGGACCTCGACGCGTGAGGGATTGTGGGTACAACACATGTCACTATAGGGATAGTGTTACAGACACGCCTTGTCGACGTCCCCTTTTCGACTACGAAAAACAAAATGCAATACTCCGCAGTGACCACTGGATGTCGGACCTATGCACAGCATGTGAATCTAAGCAGATACAACCATCAGAAATGCTTTTACGGTAAGTAATGCATTGTCTTCTCTCGCTTTGGTCTGCTCCGTGTCATATGGTCGGAAAATGGTCCGTACTTTGTGGCTGCAGTGATATTACAGATTTGTGCAGGATTGCAGATCGATAAGAGGTTCCACAGTTCAAGACATCCGAGTTCGGCCGGTCTTATTGAATGCCATAGCGGAATTCTGAAGTCCAAGATCAGTAAGATCTGTGCGGGCAGCAAATTGAGTTGGGTAGATGCATTGCCAATAGCGTTACTATGCATGCGAACGTCAGTGCAGGCCAGAACTGGGCTCTCCCCTCATGAGATCGTAATGGGGAGACCGGCGAATGTATGGTGCGCACCTCAGCCGAGGAAAATGAATGAGGTTGAATACCCTGTACTCAGCATTTATTGTAATTTGTTAGTAAAAAAACTACGTTTAATTCATCAGCAGGTGCAGGAGGCATTACCAGTACGATATACTGGCCCAGGACATGCATTGGAGCCAGGAACCTGGGTGCTAATAAAGAACTTCAAACGGAAAACATCATTAGCACCCAGGTGGCGTGGGCCATATCAAGTATTGTTAACCACTCAGACAGCACTACGCGTGGATGGACGGAAGGCGTGGATTCATGCTACGCACGCCAAGAAAGTGCCATCACCATTCGACAGGTCAACTGATCGAGACAAAGACAAGAAAGAGACAGCAATGGTTCCGGAAACGAAAAATGCCATTGCCAGTCCTCCGCCACGAAAGCTGCCTAATCCTGAAACAAAGCCTCATGAGATTGCCATAAAAGTGGAAGGGAAAAGAGCGCTCCAACGTTGTCCAGCAGACTCTGCATCTCTGCTGGCCGACACCAAACGCATACATCTGTGGCGCCCACCATCTACTGTTGTGCCACAGCCTGCATTGTCGCCCGGGCACCCATCATCATCTGCCACTGTGCCCCAGGCTGACTCGGAGATTGAAACCGGAAGTGCATCCGCACTGTTCATTGATCACACGGTACCAGGAGCAAATCGGTACAACCTGCGGAGCAGAAAGAAGGAGTGATCACATTTTGATCTCTTTGTTGCCTCTGTTTCCTATTTTCGAATGAAGTGGGAACCGGAGGCCTAGAGGAGGGTGGCGTAAGAGTTGTGCAAGTTAGACAGCTTACAAAACGCAACTCCTCGGTGTTAAGTCCATGTGTCAGGAACCCGAGCGAACAAGCGGGGCGCACGTGGCACAAAGGTAGCTGCTCTGAAACTCTAGAGCAATGTGCAAATGCACGGAGGCCTTGCCAAAATGAAAAAGCAACCAAGGCAGGTAGCAACTGACATAAAAGATTGTAAACATTAATTGAACTGTTTCAACATCCGGAGAAGCACAAGAACAAAAGATATTTGCGACGAATACAACGGAAGAAGAAGGACGAGAGAAGAATGTCAGAATCAATGACTGTCCCCTCCTGTACCAAAGCTGACAGAGAATTGAACGTAGTACATAGAAAGACGGCTATTGATTTCTGCATGCTATGCCTCTCTATGCGGCCTAGATTATGGGAAATGGAACAAAAAAGTGAAACATAATGTACGGATGAGGCGTTTGGCATACGGCCAAGAGGAGGGTTTGTCAGTCCAGAAAATCTAGACATCCCTGGGTGGAAGGAAATGCATGATAATTGGTTGGCCGAGGACCAACCGCTTCATTTAAAGTGTTAAGAATACATGCTCATTAGTTATTACTTAGCTGTTGGCCCAGCTAGAGTGCGGCCATTTTAAGATGACTAGAATCGCCATTTTGTTTTCTCTCTGTACTCTTTAACGTTGCCTCTTTACCTCATGTAAAACTGCTTTGCTGTAGATATTATTTCGCTTCAATGGTCCGAGGCTACGAAAACATGTTGAAACATTACACTGGAGAGCCAGACAGAAATGCCAATTCCCTCCCTCTATATATCCTTGAAGACAGGGAGCAAGGCATTTAATAAGTACATGAATGCCAGCGAGTCTTTGAAAGAATAGCAATGTACGAAACTAGCATTTAAAGAGTTGAATTATGTTCTTCTTTACGGCCCCCCTTCCTAAACCCAGTGAGGCCCTGGAGAGCGGGCTGACCTCCAGAGCGAGAATCGAAACTTGGAGATTGGGAGACCTGGTATGCGCCAGTCTCCTTCCTACGCACAGCTTGTCTATGAGAAACAGAAACGCTGTGTTCTCGCAAACAAAGAATGATGTCTGTAAAATTGGAGATTGCAACTTGTTACTAAATATGGTGGTCTAAGGTGTCATATTTGTCACACTGGTCAATCATCGCCTCTAATTCAAAGGGAAATTAATTGGGGGCGGCATCAAATGTGTCATACTGTGTCATTGCTGATTGTAAGGTGCTCCTTTTGTATATATGTAACTGATGTACGTCGCTTGTTTGCTTGCGTCCCCTGAGGTCTGTTTAGACACACATTGCCGGGCGTGAGACCACTTGGCCAATTGGGACTATTTTGTATTGCAATAAACCCTAGATTTTGGGAACGGAACCTCGTGTTTGGTGTATCTATTCGTGTGTGGTAACTTTGCCTTGTTTCCACATTCGAGGGTCCCTCAGGGGCCCCTTCACTATTATTCACAGAGGGCATCGAAAGTCGCACAAGTTGAAGGACTTCAAAGTCCCACAAAGAAGGAGACCAGTGTCATCCTCCCAGAAAGCATGGCAACGAAAGCAAGCCTGACTCACCATACCTAGTGGCCCCCATAAAGCTGCAAACTCAAGTGGGAGGCGACCTCCAAAATCATATATCAAAATGGAGGGAAGTTACCAAAGACGTCTGGGTATTAGACACTATTCAGCAGGGGCATATTCTAGAGTTCAGCAAAACACCACAACAGGTGCACCCCGACACGCACCGGTAACCTCATCTGCATGTTCTACAGAATGAGATAAAAAAGATGCTCGCCATCCAGGCCATACAAAGGGTCCCAAAGGATCAAAGAGGCAAGGGAGTCTACTCCTGGTTCTTCAAAGTAAAAAAGCCAGACAGAACATGGAGGCCTATATTAGACCTCCCTACCCTGAACAAGTCCATCAGCAAACAAAAGTTCAGGATGATCACGATAACAGATGTCATCAAGGCAGTCCAACCAGGAGACTTTTTTGTATCGTTAGACCTACAGGAAGCATATTTTCATGTCCGAGTACAGATATCACACGGAAGGTTTGTAAGATTCGCTGTTGGAAAAAACCACTACCACTTTAAGGTACTGCAGTTTGGGCACCAAGTACTTTCACAAAGTGCTTGGCACGAGTGGCAGCCTTCCTAAGAAGACAGGGCTATCATGTATACCCCTACCTAAATGATTTGTTGGTAAGGGCAGCTACAAAACAGGAAGCATAGCAGGCTTTGCAACACACAATGCACACACTAAAGTGCCTGGGATTCTCTGTCAATTATGCCAAACACTGCATCGTGCCCTTCATCATTTTAGTCTTCTTGGGGTGGAGTTCTCTACCAACAACGCCTGGGTCCACCCCTTACAATGAAGAGCTGAGTCCATTGCTCAACTATTGACCATTTTCCAACCAGGCAGATGCCTGCAAGGACGGAAGTCCAGGCAACTGCTGGGAACTATGTCATCATGCATTCCCCTCATTGGCGGCTACGTATGAGACCTTTGCGAGAGTTCCTAGTGGACAGATGGTGCCAGATATATGGAACGTGGAACAACAAAGTAGAGATCACAGCCCACACCTAGCCCACCAATTTCAATGGTGGACAAACCCTCACCATGTAATAAAAAGGATGCCCCTACAGGAAATCCCACACCATCATGTGCTGGTAACGGATGCGTCCCTGACAGGATACCACAGCTACATATAAATGTCCTGGAATTAATATCCGTAGCCCAAGTGCTTCGTTTGTTTCGATCAGGGTTCATCGGATCGGTGGTAAGGCTATTAACGGACAATAGCACCGCCAGGTACTATGTAAGGGAACAGGGCGTTACCCAATCCAGAACATTAACAAAGGAAGCACAAGCGCTGTGGCTTTGGGCAAACAACCACTGCATCGCACTGCAATCTTTTCACCTTCCGAGTACGCAAAACACAATCGCAGATCAATTCAGCAGGGCAGCAGACCAATGCAATGAATGGCAGCTATCAAACAAACTGCTTGCAAAAGTATTAAAACAATGGAGCACACTCCCTCAAGTAGACCTTTTCGCAACTCTAGCCAAAAAGAAGTACTGCAGCTTCACCAGCAGATACCCACAGAAGGTCTCTCTAGATGACACGTTTCCGCTCTCTTGGGAAGGGATGTTCGCTTATGGGTTTCCCCCCTCTCCCAATGATACACAGAGTAATCCAGATGCTGTCTATTTATCAGTGCAAAATTATTCTGGTAGCCCCAGCGTGACTGAGGTAAGCCTGGTACTCGGATCTTGTTCACCTAGCACAGGACCGTCCCATCTCACTGGGAGAAGCCCCAGACTTACTCTCACTGAACAATGGGCAAGTCCTGCATCACAGTCCAGGGTCCATGAACCTCACTGCATGGCTCCTGACTTCGTAGCGTTCGGTCACATACAAGTGCTAAACGATTGCAGACAAAATACATTGGTGCAACCAAGAACAGATGGAACCAGTAAACGTCTCACAGTACTGCTTGTTGCACAACCTACTGAAACTGGCGAAAGAGGGTTTATCGCATTCCTCAATAAAAGTGCATCTAACAGCAATTTCACAATAAAATAGATCAAAAGATCACTCTCTGCTCTACAGCGAGAGAATGATGAAATAATTTCTGAGAGGGTTATTTCGCACATACCTGCCAATAAAGAAGCTACCACCCCAATGGAGTTTAAATACAGTTTTAACAGCACTAATGAAACCACAGTTCAAGCATATGGCTACAGTCCACATTAAATATGTGTCCTGGTAGGTGGCTTTTCTACTAGCGGTGACGTCATTCAGAGGAACATCAGAAATACAAGTGCTCTCAATAAAACAACCATACTTATGTTTTACAAGGGTCAAGGTGACTTTAAAAACAAACCCATGCTTCGTCCCTAAGGTGCTCACAGACTTTCATGTACATTCTGCAATTGTCCTACAAGCTTTCTTTTCTGCTCCGTCATCCCAAGCAGAGATGGCTTTGCATTCTTTGGACCTTCAAAGAGCCAAAACATTTTACCTAGATAGAACAAAATCATTTAGGCTTACGTTGTCCCTCCTAATAGAGGTAAAGGCATCTCCAAACAAAGCATAGCCAGATCGGTCATGGCTGCAATCTACAGGTGCCACACAGAAGCTAAGAAACCCTTTGCTGGGCCATCATGCACCCATTCCACAAGAGCTGTATGAGCATCAGCGGCAATGTGGTCGGGACCCCACTTACCGACTTCTGCAGACGTGCTACCTGGGCAGTGGGGCACACGTTTACAAGGAACTATTGCTTAGAAGGGCTAAACAAAGCAGAAGCCTGGGTTGGGAGAGCCGTGCTGCAGCGCCTTTTCAGGCAAGATAGGCCTTTCTCCCTTTACACCTACTGTGCATGAAACTGCTATCTACTCTATTCAAAGCATGTAATTACATGAGAGATCCAATGCTGGAGAAAGAGTAAGTTGCTTACCTGTAACTCTTTTTCTCCAGCATTGGTATTTTTCATGGATTCACATGTGCCCACCTCAACTCCAGGTTGAAAGGCTACAATAGAAGTAGTCACTCCGGTGTTAAAATCTGAAGATGGCATCCAGGGTGGGGCTAGATACTCGACATCCCATCCGTTGGGACTGAATGCACCCAAGGGACCTGGATAGAATACTAAAACAGTACTGTTTTTTCTTTCTGTTATAATGTAATACCAAGGTAATCAAGGATTCTCAGCCTGACTGACGACAGGGAATATTCAAAGCATGTGAATCCATAAAGGATATCAATGCTGGAGAATATGAGTTACACGTAAGCAATTTACTCCTTCTTTATGAGTGGCAAGTATTACCTAATACTGATTTTTAAATTGCTCAAAACGACCCCAGCTGCTTTTCAGCCATCTGATCATTTAGTGGTTCTGAACTATCCTTTGTCAATGATTGACATGACTGATTAAGAGAGAGGGCAAGGGCAAATTAGTAGTGTGGTGGTCGTATATATCAGGGGGTTGAAATGTTTCTGGTGTCTTGAAAAAGGGGGAGAGGAATGTAGTTGAGCAGGAAGTGGTTATAGTGTGTATTGGGAGGACTATTTCCAGTCACTGTGTTCATTAGCTGGGGTGGTCCCAAGTCAATCTAAGTTGCCCTTGTAGCAATAGTATTTAGATCAGTACATGGTAACCAACAATGCTGGAACCCACTTAAAGCATAGTAAAGCACACTTAGCCTCTTTAGGTGTTAAATTAAAGCCAGCTTGAGGAAGAGAACCCCGAGAGGCCCAATAAAGTTGAATACTTATTTTGAAACAGAGAGGCATAAGTTTGGGGAATGGAACCCTGAGAGGCGTACGAGGAACTGTGTTGTATTCTGTTTGAAACTTGGAGGAATTGAAGCTTGGGGAAGGGAATCCCAAGGAGCTAGAGACTTTGAAAGCTGTTTGAAAAGATTGCAAGAACCCTGTGCAGAAGGTTTTACGAACAACCCTTTTTGATTGTACACATTTTTGTGACATTGGCATAACTACACCTGGTGGGAAAACCACCCGACAGCAGCCTTGGTTTATATTTCTTTTTGGAACAACTATTTTTCTTTTAAGAAGACTTCCTTCCACATTTTGTCAAAGAGTGAGGGCAAGCCTAGGTTTAGACACAGACCGATTTTTGTTTTGGACTTTGACATCAACGGCCCTTAGAGACATCAGTTGAAGGAGCCATCCCTTTAGAGTTAGGGCTATTAGGGTTTTTAAACCAACCCCAAAACTTTATTAAATAAAGGTTTTCAAACTTACTTTTTTTTAGTCTCTGTCTCTCTTGATTGCATGCCTGTATCACACAGCGTTCTTATGTACATGCATTCTCGGAGTCAAAATTCACCCCTGATTTAAATGCAGATACTTTGGGGGAGAGGACTTGGAGAGCTATTGACTCAAATAGTTCCTCCTGGTCAGTAGAGAGCACCACTTCTCGTCTCTCTGTTGTCCCAGGGAGGCTGCTGTGCATGTACAATGGCAGATGGTCACCTTAGAAGAGAGTCTTGGAATTATGCAGTCTGGCAGAAGTTCCTAATAAGTCGTGTTGGTTGGCTGCCTCTCCTGTCCTTCTCCACAGATGAACTGGTGCCATACAAACCTAGCTATATTACGTTAACTGTGTGTTTCAGAATGTGTATACAGGGATGCGTCTTTTAGTTATCTGAAAAGCCAATTTGCAGAGCAGTACAATAGCATGGGGAACATACTACTGATTTCAGCCAATGAAAACATTTTTTTAATACTTCCTTGCACTCGGGAGTCCCAACCCTCTCTTGGATTCTGGGCCAATTCATGCGCTTAAGGGAGATACTAGCCTACCAGAGGAATGATAAAGATTTGGTCCAATATTTTTAATTAGTACCCGGCACTGCGTTCCACGGGATTACACTGAAAGGTGATTGGCTCATTTCCGAGCCATACCTCAGTGTAATCCCGTGGACGCACATACGTGCCTGTGTTTTTTCCCCACAGGGCAAGGGCGTGGCAGCCCCTTAGCCAATGAGGATGCTCGAAACGGGGCACTCCCTGCTCCGAGCCTCCCCAAGGCTGGAGGCTGCCTTCGTCACCCACCGAGGACTAAGGTACGTTTTTTCTTTTTTCCTGCTCCCCCCTCTCCTGCAAACTATCCCCTCCCCACCCTCCCAACCCCACTTACCTTCTTTTTTCTTCTTTTCTCGGGGGCGAACGCCATGGGAACACTTCTGTTCCCAGCGCGTCCGCTCCTGATGGCTGCCATGGAAAGGGAAAACAGACTACGTTTTCCATTTCCCAGCGGGCATTTTATTTGACGCGTTTCGAAACAGAAAAAATGCTATTAGTACCCTGGTCTAACAGGCCGCGGTACTAATGGCTATAAGCCCCTCGACAGCGGGCCAATACCGCCCATGGTAAGGCCCTTGCTACGCTCGGGCCTGTAACTACGGGCCCCGGGGGCATTAATTGGGGCGGTTTTTGACACGCTGTCTCAGGGTTTATTACAACAGTATTTCCCTGGAATGTTTATAGACATCTTGATAAATACTTGTAATACCTTGGGTGGTAGGATCATGTTAATGTCATTACCTCACCCAGAGTCCACTTTTCCACGTGGGTGTTTCTGCTGAGATTTTGCATAACAGAAACTCCATGTTTAAGCTTTCTAATCTGGAGCAGCTCCTGGAAATGCACTTGCCCAGATACTCAATTTGGACTCAGCCTGTCCTAGGCCGTAAATGTAATAATTGCTATATTACATTATTAGTATTTGTACTGCATACCACTGCCATTTGCATGCTGTCCAGGCGCTTTGGCAGCTCTGAAAGAGAGCAGCTGGGGTTTCATTAGTTAGGATATGAGGGAAAGCGCAAGATTGCGGTTCTCTTTTGTTGATGCTCGGCGCTCTTCATGCTTGTGAGTTTCTGCGTGTTTTGTTTTAAGGGCATTGAGGCTTTTGTTTCCAGAAAGCAGACTTTGGGTTCCCGTAGGACTAGAATGCATTGGCCAGGGGCAGTAGTACGTATACTGGTTGTAGAGCTATAGTGTTTCTATATGCTGTGTGGTGAGAAGGGATATTGTGTATGGCCAAGTTAGTTTGCAGCAGGTGTCGAGTCTGTGCACAAGACGATTGAGTTGTTAGTGATGGTGGCAACAGTAATATTGTTCATTTATTTTCAGTGGAATTCAAGGAAACAATCCAATAAAGTATTGCCATCAGAGAAAGTGCTGCCTTGTTACCAAAACGGATTCAGTTTATACGTTTTTCTCCTAGAATAACAAACAAGGGGTTTGCCATTACTGCAACAGAATAGTGGTTCTCATGATATTTTATTAATACGAATTTCTAAACAATATAGCGGTCTCTTGCCTGCACAGCTCCGCTTTCAACGAGACCACATGTTACCCCACCTACATTCTCGTTTCTGTTGATCACGTGATCTGTTTCCTCGTTTTTCATCAACAGTGCTTGATGCATCCTACCACTTAATATACAGCAAAGCCTCCCTCCTGTGTGTTACAGCTTCTGAAAGCCAAAGCTTGCTGATACACGCTTCCCAGTGCTAACAAACAGGACTACCTTTCAAACACCTTATTCTGCTCTGGGTCACGATTCCCTTTCTAACTTTTTTTCATTATGGCGCTTCATATATGCATCTTTTGCCCCGGCAGTGGATTGGGTTAGCAAAGGCTAAAGTGAGACATAAGAGGGTGCAAGAGGTTTCTTTTCCAGTATTCCGTGGGTCCTCATGCACCAGTCCCAACTTGGGAGTATATGATGCGCCCTTGGGCGAGCCTTGCGTGTGAGGTAGTGCAAATAATAATAACAACTATTTGTTATTTATCTAGTGCCTTTATCCAAAGTGCTTTACATAGAACATTTATATATACAATTGTTATTACCCAATCCCAGTGTTCGAAATTGAGGGCAGCTAGGAGCTATTTAGCACCTGCTTGTAGCCTAGAAGAGCCTAGTTAGTTTGACTCAAACCGCTACCAGGATCTACTTTTGGCTCGCAAGGCCAACTGATTCCAAACAAACACAACTACGTGAATTCAACTCGGTGTGTTTCAGACAATCTATAAATAGGCATTAGGACACATCTATATGACATTTAAAGATTTAAAGCATAAGGAGTTATGAATAATAGACACAAATATGTTTCCCTCAAATGTGGAAGTTAGATTTGCAGAATGGTATGTTCTATTAGCTCCTTCTTCCCCAGCAGTAGCTCCTGGTCGATGGTTAATGCTGGAGACAGGGCAGCTGCTTTTAGCTCCTGCTTTTCCAATGTAAATTTCGAGCCGTGAAATCAAAATTGGTACTCATTTTATCAACCCCAAACGGATAAAAGGCTGAGTTGACCGTGCCAGAATTTGAACCTGCAACCTACAGATCGCAGCAGCGAGCACTCAACCCACTGAGCTATCTTACCAGCAAAGATAGGTTGACACTTGGGATAGTGTGCCTAAAACCTGGTATGCTTTGGGAAGCCAGGAGCAGCAGTCAAATTGTCATGCGAGTTGCATTGTAGTGGTGGGGGGGAGCCAGTATGGCATTCATTTGAAGTGGTGTGGTGTGGGCGAGATGCACAGCAGTATGAACTTCAACTGTAAAATAGAGGAGGCTCCAAGATGGGTAGTTCTCTTGTCCTTGGTCAGGGCTGGTGGTTGCCATAAAATACCAGTGAGCTTCATATGGCTGGCAGATTTCCCTTTCATTAAGCATTGAAATGACAGTTCCTTAGCCGATCCACTATACCACTCTCTGGTGAAGTGTGTGCTCTCTAGTGGTACATTGTTGCTGCATTTATTGACCTCCTTGGTTGGTAGTGGACGATCTTTGCACAGATGAATTCTGCTCCACAGCTCTGAACAAATCTGTGATGCATGCCGAGTTCTTTGAATTGGATTCATTTTTTAACTGGTAGCCAGTGCAGAAGTTGTCCCGTCGTTTTCAGTCTGAGCGGTAGTCTTGCTGCTGTGTTTTGTATGCATTTTGAGGTAGTGCGACATGCTGAGGAATATGCTGTTGCTGTAATTGATTCTTGATAGAACTAGTGCCATGGCAGCAAGTGTTCATTGCTGAAAGGTGAGCATTAGCATCATTTGTCTGACTGAGCGAAGCATTTCTTACCTAGTGTGTTGATTTGTGGTTTCAGGGTGAATGCATTGTCCATAAGGAGCACTATGTCCGGAAGGGCGTGGCTTGCAGCCATGGAGTAGGTTGACTCCTGTGACCGCTCCTGCCTGATCTGCTTGGATAATAAGCTCTGCCATTAAAATATTGCTTGAAAATAAGAGGGCTCAAAGATAAACTCCTTGGGAGCGCCCGGCTAGCAGGACAAGTGTGGATCCTTCGTCCTCCGCCAGTAGCACGGTACGGAAGAGAGGGACCGCCAGTAGTGCCAGAAAAAAAAAGGTGGTGACCAGGATTCAGAGAAGTCGATAGCAGTGTAGGTGAAGCTCGGAGGATGGGAGGAGACAAGAGAATTCACGCAGAGAAGTGGTGAGTCTGTGAGGGACGTCATAGCCACGGCGTGCCGCAGAGAAGCACACACAGAGGTGCGAGGGGCGCTCTCGAGCTGGCGAGGTAAGGTGGGAGAAGACGGGTGGAGGGAAGCGACCATGGACTCCTGCCGGTGCCGCACAGACGTAGCTCTCTGAGCCTGGATAACGATGCACACAAGAGGCAAGCACAGCTCACAGTGCCCCCCATGGTGCCTGATACCCAGTAGCGGATCATTGGAGTCGGCGGCATGAATCAGTACTCCCGGGCTGGGTGATGATATCAAGAAGCTTTATCCCTCTGTTTCAAGGGCAAAAAGAGCCAACAAGGCTCACCAGCACACAGGCCCCCCAGGGCACCTGAAACCCAGTAGAAGACTATTGGAGTCGACGGCATAAATCAGTGAACCCGGGCTTGACGGTGATATAAAGGAGCTGTATCCCTCTGTTTCAGGGGCATAAAAAGAGCTGACAAGGCTCAGTAATTGGCTGGACACTTCTGGTAGCAATAGCTGGGAGGCACCAGGGGGGTGGATGCCGGCAAAAAGTCTTCTGGAGGGAGAGATAAAGCGCAAAATAGTGGAGATCGGCTGGGAGGATACTGCAGCGCAAGTGGTAGTAATTGCTCTCAGCCGGCAGAAACTGCCCCTGCATGTAAAACACTCACATGAAGCCCACGCCGCCTGGGAGCCACAATGACAACACCTAAAATCACGCCTGAGTACTTCTTTGCAGCGCACTGAGCAAATAATAATTGCTGCTCGCTACTGGAGGGGTAAGCAGACTAGATGCCTCCCAAAATAGCCAAAATGAAGGCAAGACAACCGACACTAGACAGCTATGCCAGGACCACGCAACAGGCTCCTGGAGGAAACATGGACCCCTCACAGGCGAAGAGGGGAGACGCCATGGAACTGCATAACCAAGTGATGCAAGCTATTGCTGATTTAAAAGCCTCATTGGGGACACAAATAGAAGCAGTGCAAATAGACGTAGGACTGCTGCGTCAAGATGTTCGTAGCCTGGCAGAGCGCACTACTACTTTGGAAACCCAGATGAAGGAGAAAACTGGGGCGATCTGGGAGACGGATACTAATGTGCATGTCCTGCAGCAGAAGGTCAGCCTACTGGAAAACAGGGTAGAAGAAGCGGAAGGTCGGGCCTGCAGAAAAGATATCTGCATAGTTGGCCTGCATGAGGGGGAAGAAGGCACAGACCTCACAACATACATAGAAAACATGTTACTCCAAGAAATTGGGCCTGGAAACCTCACACAGAGTTTCACAATCGAGAGGGCACACACAGCGCTAACTAGGCATCCCCCCCACAGAGCGCACAACAGACCTATAATTGCGAAGGTTCTGAACTATAAAGACAGGGAAAAAATACTAGCCTACTCTAGACAGGAAGGGGAACTGAAGAGAGCTTCGGGAGAGCTGGCGGTCTACCCTGATTACACTTTCCAGGTGCAGAAGAACCGGGCACAATTCTCAGCAGGCAAAGCCAGCCTTCGGACAGCCAGTCTGAAATACATGATGATTTACCCGGCAGGACTAAAAGTCATACACAAAAATAGGACTTTGTTCTTAGACCTCCCGCAGGAGGCGCAGACATGGATGGACAGGGAGAAATACACCCCTGAGGAATAGTAGCACAATATTCTTGACTGGATCACTGTATGGGAACACACACAACAAGTACAGATCAACTACCCCTTCCTGAATCCGCCTTCTTCTGAACTTTAGGTGTAGTATTTTGTCTCTTTCATGTGGGTCACAGAAAGTGACAGACACAACAAGATAAAACTACTATTAAATCATACACATTTTTATTTTCATCAAAAACATGTCTAAAAAAGATTTTAAAACAACTGAAGAACAAAAAAGTCCACAGTAATTTTCAATAATTCAATTTCATAACAAACAAATGTTCAATGTGAGGTTAGTATGTGACAGAACCACTGTTCTTAATCAACAGGTATTATTTCGTTTATATATTATTACGATATAAACTTTCCATATACGTCTACATATGTGCATATGTTTTGACTTTTAGCAAAACAACTTTAGAAACTATCTCTGGTGTCGTAGTTTGATGCTTTTTGGCCATCTTCAGGACAGGAATATATTTATTTTTCAACTGTCATCTCACAGAAGCTGTGGTGTCTGGATAGAGTGGTCGGAGTGGAAATTCAATTATTTGTTGTTCAACAAGAGCTTTGTTTCTTATTTTCTGGGATCTTCTATTTTCCAAGGTATATAGATTCAGGTATTTTTTTAATTGCCCAGTCTGTTTTTCTCAATCTTTCATGGCCATTGCGTGGTTGATTTGGTTGGATGTTTCTTCCTAATTATTCAATTTGTTTTAAAAAAACGTGATTTTATTCGCTCCATGTGTTCGCTCCTCTACGTCTCTGCCGGGATCGGTGTATGAAACCACTGTATGGGGAGAAGGGAGTGCCACCTGTTGGTCAGATGCGGATAGCCTTTTAGAATTGGACAAAAGCTTATGGCTGGAGCGGTAAATGTACTTACCTGGAATGTAAGGGGTTTAAATGCTTATGTAAAGCGAAACAGGGTTTATTTGTACCTAAGGAGATGCAAAGTGGACATTGCCTTGTTGCAAGAAACATATCTAACAGCTGAAAAACAATCAATGTTAGCAAGTAAATGGAGAGGGTGGGTGTTTGGCTCTCCGTATTCCGCTTATGCTCGAGGGGTCCTGATATGGATAGCACCCACAGTACCTTTCAAGGTCACCCATACTAAAACTGATAATGAGGGCAGAATGGTGCTAGTACAGGGTCTCCTTGAACAAGTAGGCACTTGTCTGGTCAACACGTACGCTCCCAACCACAACAATGCCGCGTTCTTCCGCTCACTATACCCGCGACCTATAGGAATAGTAACATCATATTGGGGGGAAAACTTCAATTGCACACTGAATCCAATCCTAGATAGATCAGATGCCAAATACACTAAACCAGCTCTGCCAGCTAGGACACTACAGACACACCTAGTGTCATTTGTTCTGGTGGATATCTGGAGGGTATTCCACCCGGACACCAGACACTACCTGCATTACTCAGCACCACAGGCAGTGCACACTAGGATAGATAATTTTTTTGTGGGCCAGGAACTGGCACATCTCATCACACTTGCACAGTCCTATAAGATCATGCTCCGCTAAGCCTACAGTGGCAATATGTGTCCCCTAGAGCCCCAATACCTACGTGGAGGCTTAGAAGCGAATCTCTGAAAGACCCTTCTTCCGCGATCGCTTCAAAGACAGCATCACTGGCTATGTCACACATAATGCCGGCATTGTATCCAGTGCAGGACCTTTTTGGGAAGCGCTGAATATGGTAATTAGGGGAGCCGCCATTGCCGGGTCAAGCAGCGTCCAAGCAACCATTAATAGAGAATGATCCCCCACAGAAGAACAATTTAAGAATTTGGAGCAATCCCTGGAAAAGCAACCAGGCAGGGACGCAGGGATTGCAGAGCTTAAACAGATATGCATGGAATGTTGGGAGCGGCTGGGTACGCATAGTTTTTCTAAAAACATTGAGTGGCAGCACAACGAGGGTGATAAACCAGGCCGGCTGCTGGTATGGTTATTTAAAAAAGAAGAGAAACAGGGCCCTATCCACTCGATACACACGCGACATGGGGACCTATGCCATACCCAAAGGGGTGTTAATGAGGCCTTCAATTCATTTTACCAAAATCTCTACCAAGAGAGGGACCCCCGACATCAAGGGCTCATTTAGAGGATGTGTTAGATGAGCTAGAACTCCCTAGACTAAGTCAGGATGCAAGTGACTGCTTGGAGGCACCTATCACCCTGGAATACAAGGTACGATTAAAGCCGTGCTGACAGGAAAGATCTGAGGTTCGGGCGGGTTGCCTAACACATTTTATAAGGAATATGCTCAGTAGCTGGCCCTACATTTACTTAATACCTTCACTGACTCTTACGAGTCCTTCCTCATAGCTTGAGGGAATCCATTATTATTCCCCTTCTCAAGCCCCACAAACCTCTGACAGAGTGTAGTTCATATAGGCCCCTGTCAATGCTTAACCAGGACAATAAGATACTGACGTCCATACTTGCAAATAGGATGAAAAGAGTGATACACACTCTAGTAAAGCCAGACCAAACAGGCTGTGTGTCAGGCCGAATTATGACTTGGAATTTGAGACGGTTACATCATGTGAAAGACAGCACAGCTTCCTGGGAAACCCTGTGCGCCATAGCCATGCTAGATGCTGTGAAAGCGTTTGACTCAGTGAGGTGGGACTGGCTTTATGCAGCACTGCGTAGGTTTGGTTTCGAGCAGACATGTATTAAGTGAGTTCAGCTGGTGTACACTAGACCAATTGCAAGAGTTAAAATGGGTAGATGCATTTCGGAAACATGGGAATTAGAAAAAGGTACAAGACAGGGCTGTCCACTGTCCCTGCTGCTTTACGTCTTTGACATGGAAACAATTGCGCAGTACCTCAGGTCAGAATACATGGGGGCAGGTATAGAAATAGACAGGTCAGACATCTGATATTATTGTATGCTGACAATACGTTGTTATACATCCAGAACCCTGAAGACAACTTATAGCGGTTATTAGAGGCCCTGGCGCTATTCGTGAAATTGTCAGGACTCAAAATCAGCTTTTTTGTTGTTGTCATTAACGTTTTATTAAATCAGGTGCAACAGCATTTCATCAACAAAATATTGGCATGATCACATCCCAAGTGTTACAGATAAGCTCAGCATTGTTCATCCATAGGTTCGCAGTTAACATCGGCTGCCAACCAAGTAGTGCTGTATCGCACCTAACCTTTTAACCAGATTAAACATTTTAATCATTATATTCCTAACCAGTTCTCCTATCCATCCTTAAACCTGAAGACATTCCAATACAGATATCAAATAGAGGGGGGGTGGGAGTAAATAAAATAGGGATGACAAATATATAAACAGTTCAAATCAAAACAGAACCAAACAAAATCTTTGTGTGGGTACTTAGTTTCGCATAAGCATAGTTCTAGAGCAGATCTGGGCAAGTGGTTATACATTCTAGAATAATGAGAAGGAGATCATCTCGTGTGGTTTGTGATAAATGTTGGGGTTGTCAAATGCGTTTATGAATGTGATAAGTGGGGCCCAGTCTGACAAAAACCTTTTCATTGTCCCCCTCATTGCTGCCTCAATCTTTGACATAGCAGCCACATACCAAACCATAGCTCACCATTCTTTTATGCCTGGCATTTTCTCCGATTTCCAGTGTTGTGCGATTATCAACTGCGCTGCCACTAAAAAGAAGGTGACCAATCTGGGGCTTCTAGCCATCAATTTATAGTCTCCCTGTGTAACCTCGTTTCCCAAGAGTAAGACCAGAGGGTCCAATGTCAGGTCAAACTGACAGATTTCCTTAATCTTGGCGACTATAGTCCTCCAGAACAGTTGTATTTGAGGACACTCCCACCACATATGGAAGAAAGAACCGACGGGGGCGTTAACACCACCAGCAAGTGGGGGGAATGGTCGGGGTAATTCTATGTATACACTCTGGGGCCAGATACCATAGAAATAATAATTTAAAGCAATTTTCCCTGAGGTGGCCCGCCAGAGAAGTTCTGTTGGCCCTTGTCCAGATGTTGTACCACGTAAGATCATCAATAGGCTTCCACACATCCCTTTCCCAACTGACCATGTATGTATGTGGCGGTTTGAATCTGGTCTTATTGAGCACTTTGTAGAGGGTTGCTAACCTGGCTCGAGGGGGATCTCCAATGAACAGGTCTTCAAATGGAGTAGTCTCTCGTTTCCCATGAGGCGCTATGCGTGGGCGAGTGATGCAGTGGTACATCTGCAAATATTCAAACCTGTCTCTCTCCTCCACCATGTAGGCCTGCTTACACCCTTCAAATGTGAATGGGTGGTCGTCTCTATACGGTTGTCCTATCGTATGGAGGCCATCCTCTATCCAACCAAGAAATCGCCCCCTATCCAGCCTTGGGGGGAATTCCTTGTTGTCCCATAGACCCGTTTTAGGAGATGGAAATGTTGTCACTTCGTATTTACGTGCCGCTTTGCCCCAAAATTCAAGCGTGGCATGGAAGGTAGGGATACCCTGTTCCCTTGTCTTATGTACTGTAGGGGAGGCCCCGCAAGCTTCATGAAGAGGAGTTCCTGCAACCTCTCATTCAATATTGACCCAGTGTTTGGTTCTCAGTGTTTGAGATGCCAATTGACTCTACAATACCGTTGCTAGCTGTGCTGCATATAGATAGCTTTCCACGTCTGGGATAGCTAGCCCCCCTGCCGTTTTAGGTGCCATTAGTGTGTGTCTGGTCACCCTTGGCCTCTTCCGGGCCCATATAAAGCTTAACATCTGGGAGGTGTTTTCAGGATCCAGGCAGGTAGCGCCTGGAAGACATAGCAATCACGGCAATAGGGACATTTTAATCGCTGTCATCTTCCCGAAACCATGAGATTTTGGTACACCCCCCCCCCAACGTATCAGGTCTGGCTTGAGTCTATTGAATAATGGGATGATATTAGCCGTGTAAAGATCTGTATATTTCGCAGTCAGGTGCACCCCCAGATATTTTAGAGTGTGTGGGACCAACGAGAGGGGAAAATCCCTCTTCAATTGTGTAATTGTGTAATCGTGTCTGGAGGTTCTGTGATATTGAGTATTGTTGATTTGGTTAAATACATTTTAAAGCCTGAGACTCTGCAGAAACGTTCCATCAATATAATGATGAGTAGTAATGTGGTAGCAGAATTTTGCATATAAAAGCGGAGGCCGTCGGCATATAGAGCTAGATGTGTATTGTACGTCGAATATTGTCATGCCCTTGACGTCATGGTTGTTAGGCAGAAACCTGTGCAGTTCCCTCTGGGACCACTGCAAAAGATTTAGGACTACAGGTGTTTGGCAGTAAACCCACTTGGTAGCAGTCTGTACCACACAGATTCACTTGGTAGCTGTGGCTGAGCAGTCAGACTTCTCTCAAGAAGAGTTAGGCAGTATACAGAGTATTCACAATAGGTCAAGAGAACACAATAGAACAAGTAAACACTGACCAGGGCTTGGTGTAAAAGAGATATAATTATTTATTTAAAACCACATCTAGAAAAACACACAGGCACTAATAGTAAGCAATTCAAAAACACGGTCACTAAAAGATATACACTCCCTTAAAAGAATATTAGACAAGTCTTAAGTAAAGCCCCACTTATTTTCAGACCGGTGAGTGCCTAACGTAGATGGCACTCTAATAATTCGTTTTAAAAAGGGAGAGAAAAGCAGAGACAACACTTTTTCACAAACACAACAAGAGAGGAAGGCAAAGTAACACCGTGAATTCAGAGTCAGTAGGCCGGATCCGCTTTAAGAGGATCAAAACGAAATGTGTCCAAGGTCACACGGTTGCAGTGCACAAAAGTCTTGTAACGGTTCAAAAAGGAGTTGGACCAAAGAAAGGGACCAGTTAGAGGGTCAAGGCGGCCAGCCCAGTCCAGAAGGTTAAGGGGTTATTATTACCTTGTAGCAATCTTTAGAAAGGGAGGCCTGGCGGACACGGTACCTTAAAGTGGTGAGAATACTCCAGCGGGGGCAGTTGTTCCTGGCAGCGGAAGCAAGTCGGTGCTTCGTCCGGGGGAAGAGAGGATATCGTCGGGGAGGAAGACAGGAGTCCGTTCCACTGCCAGGGAAGAAACCAGCCGCAGAGTTTCTCAGGTACAAGGAGCGGTCCATTGATTCGCGGTCCAGTGGTAAGTGGTTATCTGGCTGCCGGGGTGCTTGGAACGGGCAATTCGACCACAAACTGGTCTGGGGTGCGAAGAGAAGAAGGTAAACTGGTTGTGCCCAACAGTCAGGGGAAGAAGCCTCTCCAGCGGGGAGATCTTCTCTGTCGTCGGGAAATGGTGAGTCGGTTCCGCAGGGCCCCACCGGTGGTGTCGTCGTGGTAGGTCGGCCCAGCTTCTACCTCGTCGGATTCTCAGGTCCTGTGGCGACTTCTGAAGTTCCAGTCCCCAAAGCCCTGCTTTTATGCAGCATACCCCCATTCACTCAGCCTAGCTGTCAATCAAACATGCTAAGTGGTGAGCCGGCCGGCTCACCACTTGGGCCAATCACACAAGAGTGCGACTTGAGTTACCAAGGTAACTCAGTCCAGGGTGCCTAAACCCCCTCCCACGCCCCCAGTGGTACCCAGACAGAGTGGCACCACTTTTGGAGGCTTCTGTGGAGAAGCCCGCCAAAAAGTGGAACAAAGGGCTCGACTTGGGTTGGAGTCACAAAAGAGAACACAAACACCATTTTAGAATCGAGTCCTGGCAAAAAATACCAACCGGCGAATTAATATTAATTAAATAAACTGGCGGTATGTTCGAGGCTATGAGAATTAAATAATTAAAGTTGGTAGTCTCGAACAATGGGAAAATCCCATAGGGAAATATTTGCGGTTGAATATAAAAAGTAGTTTCCACTGCCACCAGCCAAAACTCGATCAGGGGGGACGGAGACGTGCCCCCTCGACTAACAGACCCCGGGGCAATCAAATTGCCCCGACCAGTATGTCCACAATATGATGGTTTGTACTGGCTTCTGTTAATAATTTGGGACTAGTAAAGCCAATGGTGACTTTACATGCCCTGGGAGACAGTAGTCAGTCCCAGGGTATGGAGTCTATGGTGGGGTGTCACTATGACACCCCTGTGTTACTGCACTGAGGGTGCTGTGTAACGCACATAGTAAAAACACATGAGACCCTATGGAGAAAAGGACCCCATAGCCCATAAAACACGTTAATAGTCAAAGGAACACCATAAATCATGTCCAAGAGTGGGAGAAAAAGAGTCTCACTCTTGGCAGGAGAAAAAAACAAACTCCAGAAATCCAGCAAAGCTGCCGGGGGACTCACTAGGTTAGGAAATTCAGCCTAAAGAGAGAATTCTCCCTAACACTCGCCCCCCCAGACTAAGGGACAGGAGGATTTAATCCACTCCTGGATGAATCTCATACCTCTAGTCGATGACATACATCCTAGAGAGACCATCAGCATTTTGGTGGTGACACCCTGACCTATGTTCTATGATCAAATCAAAGGTTTTCCTTTGTAAGCTATATGACCTACAAACCCTTAGAGGAACATCAGTCTTTTTAAAGTTATAGGGGATCTGGTTGACCAGTCCCTCAGAAGTTGTTACAACTTCTGAACCTGTGTTAGGCTTTTTCAAGGGGTCCTTATAAAGAATTCCCTTAGATCTAGAGGGGCCTCCAGAGGTCCTCACCACCTCTCCGTTGGGAGAAGGTTCGGTTTTAGGCCTCTTGGTTGGAGGGGATGGATATAAGCAAGGCACATGCTTCTCCTTCCTCTTAGATCTACCTTTACCTACTTTCGGAGTTTCCCCCTTAAGTCTAGGAATTGGGTTGGAGTCTTCTGTGGATGGTCCAACAGTCTGAATGTTTTTGGCCTTAGACTTTTCTTTTCTGGTTTTCCACCAGCACTGAGAATTGACAGTTCTCTTAGGCCTAGGTAGGGTTCAAGTAGGTCTATCCACCTCTTCCTCAGAAGCAGGGGGAGTCACAGACTCTGTAACTGGGGGAACAATGATGGAGCTTGGTTGGGGCTCCCATTTCCCTAACCTGTTAGCTTGAAATTTGCCTAGGTCAGAGGTCAATTTACCAACACCAGGGCTTGTAGTGGGGGTCTCAGTAGAGGTTCACACAGGCTTAGAGTGGTTCCTTAAGGTGGCCTCTCTAGCCAATTTGGTTTGGTTCTGGGTCTCCATACTGGGAGGCCTGGGGGTACTGGATACTACTCCTAGAGCTCTTAGATCATTCCCCAACAGGACTCTCCCAGGCAACTCAGTCTGAACACTGACAAGAATCAACACTGTCATGTCATTACACTGAATGAGGGCTGGTAGAATTGGAACCATTTGGAGAGGGCTTCCAGACATCTTAGTGGCACCTTTGGGTGCCTTAGCAACATCCTCAGGACTGAAAAAGCTTTCATCCACTACTGTTCTGCTGGCCCCAGAGTCTCGCCTGGCAGGAGTATCCTGGCCATTGACAAGAACACTGTCCATATAATAAACTTTAGAGTTTTCTGGTATGGAGTTGTACACACTCCTATTCTGATCAATAACCAGACCCATGGACTCTACTGTTACACTTGCTTGGAAACCCAAAGGTTCTTCAGCAAAGACTTCAAAGTGAGCACTAGCCATTTGGACTTCCTCCTCATGAGTGAATGCTAAGGAGACTGTGCTGATCTCTGTAGGTTTACCCTTACATCTGGGATCTCCTTTTATGTGGTCAGTTGCCCCACAGAGATAGCATGTTCCAAATGCTCTCTGGAAGGGTGGCTTGACCTGACCTCCTTCTGGTTTGTGACCAGAAGGTACACTAGCCTGTTTTGGTTTACCCTGGGGCTTACCCTGGTTATTTTGTTGTGTGGGGCCCTCTTTGGGTTGGGAGGTATTAGAAATCTCTTGGTTCCCTTTTGGTGGCTGCTTTCCCTCACCCTTTTTCTGAGTGACCCCTGAATCCTTGTGAGTAGCCCTGTTGGCAACCTACAAGTCAGCAGTCTTAGCTAGCTTCCTGGAATCTAATTCCTTTGAATCAGCCAAGTGCTGTCTGAGCTCAGGAGAGCAGGCATCATAAATTGACTCCAACATTACAACATTCTTCATTCCTTCATAAGTGTTAACTCTGTAACCCTTAATCCATCCCTCTAAGTTTTTCAAACTTTCACTCACCCAGGTAGCCCAAGGGGTACCATCATACTTTTTGAGGGTCCCAAAACTCTTAAGGTACTGGGAAGGGGTCTTCCCAAATCTAGCTATCAAAGCTAGTTTCACACATTCTTAATCCTTCTTATCCACCTCCCCCAACTCCATTACCACATCAGTTGCAACAGGGGGAAGCCTAGAGAACAACCAGGGAAGTAACTCATTCCCTGTGATGTCCTGGAGGCCATGATTATACTCAAACATTTTTAACCAATCCAACACATCCAACTTAGGTTCATACATACCCACTAATTCCTTAGGCATCTGGGGTCTTTTGGGACTGGAACTCCTAGAAGAACCAGAGGAGAGAGAAGCATTTTCCACAGACAACTTTTTCATTTCTAGTTCATGATTAATCTCTATTTCTCTGAGTCTTAACTCAGCTTGCTTCTGCTCAGCCTGGGCATTCATTCTTCTGAACTCTAGCTCTTGGTTTCTTTCAGATTGAGCAATAAAACGTGTGTACTATAATTCAAGCTTCATTTTTTCAAGTTCAAAATAAGCAGGGTTACATGTAGGACCTGATATAGGCCCAGTAGGTACTGTAGGTAAGGCAGACAGAGGCTCAGAGTGGCTAACTTCATTAGGTTCTTTTTCCTCTTCTGACTCATTATCAAGACTTTCATTCAGATCAATACCATCAGTTTTTTCTACATTTGCTGGGGGGGGGGGGTGTAGATTCCTCTGTACCACCCAGACTTTGGTTTTCTAACAATCTTTCTATAAGTTCAATTTTCTTGCCCTTCTCAGAGAGATTCTTATGTCTACACAATACTTTTAAGCAATCAGCAGTTTTGGCAGACAATGATTCTAGGGTATAACTCTCCATAACAGAAATAGTTAGAAAATCAGCTTTTTAGTGCTAAACTCTGTGGTTAGTTGTCCTAAAGTGTTCAACAAGCACTCTAAAGTGTATACTCAATACAAATCCCACCCCTGTACACCAGTACCCTCTGGGACCACTGCAAAAGATCTAGGACTACAGGTTTTTGGCAGTAAACCCACTTGGTAGCAGTCTGTACCACACAGATTCACTTGGTAGCTGTGGCTGAGCAGTCAGACTTCCCTCAAGAAGAGTTAGGCAGTATATAGAGCATTCACAATAGGTCAAGAGAACACAATAGACACGGCTCACCACTTGGGCCAATCACACAAGAGTGCGACTTGAGTTACCAAGGTAACTCAGTCCAGGGTGCCTAAACCCCCTCCCACACCCCCTGTGGTACCCAGACAGAGTGGCACCACTTTTTGAGGCTTCTGTGGAGAAGCCCGCCAAAACGTGGAACAAAGGGCTCGACTTGGGTTGGAGTCACAGAAGAGAACACAAACGCCATTTTAGAATCAAGTCCTAGCAAAAAATACCAACCGGCGAATTAATATTAACTAAATAAACCGGCGGTATGTTCGAGGCTATGAGAATTAAATAATTAAAGTTGGTAGCCTCAAACAATGGGAAAATCCCATAGGGAAATATTCGCGGTTGAATATAAAAAGTAGTTTCCACTGCCACCAGCCAAAACTCGATCAGGGGGGACGGAGACGTGCCCCCTCGACTAACAGACCCCGGGGCAATCGAATTGCCCCGACCAGTACGTCCACAATATGATGGTTTGTACTGGTTTCTGTTAATAATTTGGGGCTAGTAAAGCCAATGGTGACTTTACATGCCCTGGGAGACAGTAGTCAGTCCCAGGGTATGGAGTCTATGGTGGGGTGTCACTATGACACCCCTGTGTTACTGCACGCAGGGTGCTGTGTAACACACATAGTAAAAACACATGAGACCCTATGGAGTAAAGGACCCCATAGCCCATAAAACACATTAATAGTCAAAGGAACACCATAAATCATGTCCAAGAGTGGGAGAAAAAGAGTCTCACTCTTGGCAGGAGAAAAAAACAAACTCCAGAAATCCAGCAAAGCTGCTGGGGGACTCACTAGGTTAGGAAATTCAGCCTAAAGAGAGAATTCTCCCTAACAATGGTATAAACCTGTCTGGTCTGCTAATACCAATTCTGGTAGCACCTGGACCAATCTCGTGGCTAATATTTTCAAATAAATTCAGGAATCATAATTAAGTACTGCAATTGGCCGGAAGATGAACACAGGGTGGGATCTTTATCTGGTTTAGCCAGTAGGATCAGGTACAATTCTCCCATAGTGGGAGTGATCATGCCCATTTCCGCGAAGGAGTTAAACAGGGATACCATATGTTAATGTTAATGTTAAAGGACATTTGTACCGCGCACTATCACCACCGTAGTGGTCCCTTGGCGCTCTGGCAGTTCTGAAAGAGGAGGGGAGGTTGAGTTAGTGGGAGGAAGCAGGAAAAGTGCAAGAGAGCAGTGATGTGCTGTTGGCGGCCTCAGCCCGGTGGGTCCCTTGGCTGGGCCTGGGGTGTTTGCGGCCGGTAGTCGTCGTGTACTGTTGTGCAAGGCTATGTGTGTTTTTGTTTTGTTGTTGCAATGTAGTGAAGTTTGTGCAGTTTGTTGTGCTGTAGGTTTTGGTTGTGTTTGGTTTGGAGTTTGAGAGGTGTATGCAGAAAGGGAAATTGTTAGTAGGGTTGGTTAGTTTGCGTCTCTATCCTGAATTGAAGCGTAGTCTCCCCTGTTGCGGCTCTGTCCTGATCTGGGTCTGACTGGCATACAGGTTCCATACTCCTCTAGTCCCCGCCTCTAACATGCTCTCTGATAGCTCCCCTTATCCTCCATTTAGACTCTAGTGGCCAGTGCATCTGCCAATGACATGCTAACATTCACAATTCCATCTAGATGCGACGCAGACTAGTGTTCACAATTCTATCTAAGTGAGGACATGCGAGTATTGACGGTTCTATCTAAGTGCAGACATGCTAACTTCACAAATCTATCCAGACGCGACGTAGGCTAATGTTCGCAGTTCTATCTAAGTGTGGACATGCTAACATTCACAATTCGATCTAGATGCGACGCAGGCTAATGTTCACAGTTCTATGTAAGTGTGGACATGCTAGTATTCACAGCTCTATCTAAGTGTGGACATGCTAACATTCACAATTCCATCTAGATGCGACGCGGATGAGGGACGAGGATTGCTGCACATTTTTTATAAAAAGCAGCCGTATAGCCATCCGGACCGGGCTCTTTATTACCTGGAAGAGAGCAAATGGCTTGTGTTATTTCTTCCGCCGTTATCAGTGTATCCAGGACCTGTCTCTGGGGGAGCTGGGGCCTCCATGATAAAAGCCTCTTGTTGGGGTCCCACGGATGGATCAGCTTTGAACAGCCCGGAGTAATATTGTGTCAGATCTGCATTTTCTCCTGCTGTGTAGTCTGTAGTTGCCCATTCCCATCTTGTAAGGGTCCTAGCACTGTACTACCCTGCTGTGCCTGGAGTTTATGAGATAGTATTTGGGATGCTTTGTTGGAAGTACTAAAGAAGAAATGCCATGTGCGGAGTAGTTTGTGTGAAATATAGCCCGCCCATAATGCCTTTAGTTTAGCTCTGGCCACTTGGAGCTCCCGGTATGTCTTTCTAACCCCATCATGCTTATATTGGGATTCCCATTTGGCCACCCGTTCCTCAGCCTGATCCCTCTGAACGGATAACAGTTTTTTAAGGGCTGTGGCTATGCTGAGCAATTCCCCTCGTAATGTGGGTTTAAAGGCCTCCCAAACCCCTGTGAGGGGTACATCCCCTGTGCAATTGTCTTCAAAGTACTGTGTTATCTGTTTTGAGATATCGAGCATATGGCTGGATCAGCGAGCAATGAATCATTCATCCTCCACCCCATGGACTTTCGTCCCCCTAAACCATACCCCTCCAGATTTATTGTAATAGGGGAGTGGTCTGATACTGTCATGATTTCTGCCCCTCATGTCCCCAGCCCTCCAAGATGTCAGGCTGGAGCCATGCCACGATCACCTACATGGCCCTCAAGGGCCTCTCCATCCCTCGAAAGAGCCACTTGGAGTCAGACTTGGCGCTTGTGGCACCAGACTCACTCACTCCCATAGGATAACATTGGGGATTGGACTTGTAGTGCATTGATGGGGACAAGATGGATGCCCCCACATATTTCGGTTGCCTGAACTGCATGTGCAGTCTAGTCTTTTGGGTGTGGTTCAGCCCAGAGACACCTGGGATACCCAGAGACTATTTAAGCCACGCCCAGGCTGAGAAACATGCTTTGTCTTTTCTACACCTGCAGCGTGACCCTTACCGTGTTCGGATCGGTCTCCAGTAGGCCTGCATCTTTCTTCTGCGCTCAGCTCCTGCAAGAACAAGAACACCGTTAGGAACAGCCTTACCTTTCGGCGCTTCTGACCATCATTCATCGCTCCTTCTGTTCTGCGGGCATCTTCGGCGGTGTCATTCCCATCCCGGCACACCGCTTCCTAAGGAAAAGGGAAAAGAACAGAAAAAAGGCATTAGTAAGCATTCAGCAAATCTTCGCTTATTTTTAAAGACTGTACGAGCTTCAAACACTTATCTGAATCCCAGCCGCTCTGTGGGAACTCTGTCTCCGGAACTTCTCATCCATCTGCAAGAGGGAAAAGACACTCCAGGTTAGCGTGGAAACATCTAGAGGCACCGCATACCGCACTTACTCACCGCATTTCTTCTTCATAACCGGCATCCACACTGAAAGCGTCGCGGCACCTAAAAGACACAGAAAAAGAACTCAGTTCAATACAAATACGAAAGGGTCGCATCGCGCATCACGCTCTCACTCACCTTCAGCGCTACTCATCTCAGCAGCACGTCGCCATCCCCGGATGCCGGCCATCATCTAAGGAAGGAAAGGAACGAAGTTAGAGAACTGTTCAAAAGACTCCTTATACTTACCTGTCGGACTCTTGCCAGTGAAGTAACTAGGCAACAACAAGCCCGCATCAATCAACGCGCCCCTGCGCTGAAAGCAGGACGGAGAGCACACTTTCCAAGAAAACAAGGCCCAGTCTCCATTCGAGTAGACTCCAGGGAAGGGTTTGAGGTCGTAAGAGGTCAGAACACGTCCCCGTGGATACCAGGTGAGCATTACAGATACTAAAGCCACTTCCATGGTGGCTTCTTAGATCCCAGACATAAGGGAATGAGACACCAGGAAATCATCAATCCTCAAATAGGTACGATACACATGGGACAAATTAGAGTAATCTCGATGTTGGGGATGAAGATTTCGCCATACATCTACCAGATTCAAGTCTGACATTCTTAAGGGGGCCGTCTTAGCCATTTCTGTTGCGGATACTGAGCCAACTCTATCCACTGCGCCATCTAACACCAGGTTAAAATCACCCCCCATCATTAGCTCCCCCTGCTGGAATTGTGTTATTGGAGGAAATAAGTCTGTATAGAACTGGGCTTGTTTCCGATTCGGGCCATACACTGGCGTGAATGTAAGATCTTTTCCTGCTATGCGGAGAACAACCCCAACGTATCTGCCCCTATTATCTTTCATCAAGTTCACCCGTTCAAAATGCAAAGATTTCACCATCAATATGGCGACCCCCGCGTTCTAAGTAGCTGAGGAAATTACGTATTGATGGGGAAACCAGCGGGATTTCATCCTAATCTCGTCAGCGACTAACAGATGAGTTTCTTGGAGCAGGGCAATATCAGCCTTAAACTCAATTAATTTCGAATGAACCCCTTTCCTCTTCCTCAGTGAATTAAGCCAATGAACATTTTTGGATACAGTCTTTATGTCAGCCATAGACTATACCAGCATTTTGTGTATCAACCATCCGTTCAAATATGCAGTAGACCTGCCTGTTAAGCCAACCCAGATGTGTATGCACATCTACACAATTTCGATCACTCTCACCAGGGCATTGCCCCCATGACCGCTCTGAGATAAGAAACCTTTCCAGATACTTCTCTGGATATGGCCATCTTCTGAGAAAAACAAATAGAAGAGGAAAAAAAGGAAAATTAGAAGGGGAGAATTATTTAGTATAAGAAGAACTGTCCAAACACCCCGAGTGGGGTCAACATCAAACACGTTGCTTGATTCAGGGCACCTGTTCCTACCGCCCTTTAGAATATTCTAACCTCTTAATAGTCAACCTACTGCTGCCTTAATGATAATGCTCCCCAAGAAGCAGCATTACACCAACTATGATTTGTGGTTCCAGAACTCTGAAAGGGCATTGTGCTGTTCTCAGAAAAGTTGAAATGCATCCAAACTCACAACTCTCCATTCAGTCTGGTGCTTCTCCGTCTCCGCTACGTTCTCTCTTGTCCATTGATGGCCTCTGACGATCCCGGCGTCTGCTTTTCCTCGACTTTGAGTGTGTCCATGGAGCTGCCAAGGTTGCTGATGCCTGCTCTTCCGGCAAATGTATCTTTGCTTCTGGGATTTTCAGGGTTTCCACTGCTGCTTTAAGTGATGTGAATTGATGCTGGGGTCCATCTACTTGGAACAGAATCCAGAACGGGTATCCCCACTTGTAGCGGATACTCTTTTCCGCGAGCCATGTGGTCAGTGGCTTCATTTGCCGGCGGCGTTGTAGTGTTCCCTGAGAGAGATCTTGGAATAGCTGTATATTCGCTCCATGGAGTAGCAGGTCCCCCATCGCTCTGGCTTTCTGAAAGAGAAGATCCTTGGTTTTGAAAAAGTGGACACGCACCAGAACATCTGGAATGAGATTCTGTCTCATCTGGTAGTTTGAAAACACTCATGTGTGCGGTCCAGCATGAGATCTGCTGTATCATCTCTGAATCTCTTGCACTAGATCTTGCACGTATCCCTTCAAGTCATGGTCAGGGATGTCTCTCTGCACTCCTCTAATTCGTATGTTGTTCCTACAGGAATGATTTTCGGCATCTTCAAGCTTCTCTTCAGCTGCTGTCTATAGGTTTCCAGCACTGCCACCCTTTGTTCGAGCTGATCTTGAATTTGTGTTTGCTCGCAAAAGGCTGACTCTATGTCATCCAGTTTTGATTCATTCTGTTGTACTGTGTGGGACAACTCTTGGAACAAGCTTTTGATGTCTTTCGCCGTCAAAGCCATCTCTTTATGTAGCGATTGAAAAAGGCGCAAAATATCCCCTTTAGTGGCAGGCTGGGCTTCCTCCTCTTGTGCTGAAGGTGGTTCAGACACGGCCTTCGGGTGTTGAAGCATGTCTCTTATGGAGGCTCCTGATTTCTCTTTTGCCTTGCCTGATTTCATCTTGCTCATAAGAGGGGAGCTTAGCAGGTGTCTTGACAGTTGATTTGGGGTGACAGGATTCTTTGGTGCTGATTCCGTTACTTTAGACAGGTTTCTGGTTTTTAATCAGTAGGAGGGTGAGAGGTCATGCAAGTCCAGCTTGCCTCAGACCTGGATATCTGTCGAGTGAGGAGAGAGATCCACTGTGCAGTGCGATCCTGTCAGGAGCATTTGCCTTTTGCCATCTCTATCTGTCCTGCACACTTATTCAGCCAATTAATGTTTTAAGGGCTGATCCCCAGTACCTCCTTAGCGTGGCTCTTCGATAGTGGGTGTGCAATGTTCCCTTTGGTTTGGATGCCCAATATGGTTTCTATCTGCTCAGTTTCTGGAGTTAGTATTGGGTGTTGTGTCAGCTTTTCTTGCCTAGGATTTTATTTTGCTGATTGCCCATGGACCCTGCGCTGGCTCTCCCCCAACAGACTCTGCCTTGCAAGGTGTCCCATGTCAACCCATCCAGCTCCAGTTATATGAGCGTTTAAATCCAACGCCTCCCCACGTTGTTCCTTCATTGCATGGTTTGTAGCTTCCGAGATGCGCTTCTTTCCGCACCACTAGAGAGGGAGCAGGAGTCTGGGAATTGGGTGCCCCCTCGCTGTACGCCTCACAATGATCCGCTCATACCTGGTGGTCTGGCGGGGGGTCCGCTCAGCGCGACTGCCGTTCCTCCCTCACCCGCGTAGTATTCTGCGCATAGTGCTCAGTCTCATCCGGGGCAGCGGGCATGCAGGACTCTGGTAGCAGCGTTCTTAAGAGCAAGGAGTCTGATGGATATTAGGGGAGATTACTGCAAGACCTTGAATTCCCGGTCCGGGATCACTCTCTTTCTTTTGGGCCAGTTTCTCTCACAACAGCGCCTCCCCGACTCCTCCTCCTATGCCGCGCTGAGTCCCGGCGGCCATCTTTCTTCCTTCGTCGTCGGTCTACTTCTGATCAATGGGCCGAATTCCTCCTTCTTCCATGCCCCTGGAGGTCTGGAAATTCACCCAGTTACGGGCAACATATTCCGTTGCATGATTCTACCAAAAGTGTAGTTCTGGCAGCGATTTTATGGCGTGCAGCAGGCCGAGAAAATGACAGGGCTGCAGAGCTACAGAGATTACGCCTCCATTAGGCTCCAGCCAGGCTACACCCCCGATAAATCTGCCTTGTTTCCCACTGCCATTTCTTGCACTACAATGGAAAAAGTCCACATTTAGATATTTAGGGGTCAATGTATATCATGATCCGGCGAAAGAACATATAAATAACACGCTGAACATCCTGGAGAGCAACGAGGGCTCCATGAAGTTCTGAGCCAAACTGAGGACCTCTCGAACTACAGACCCATCTCCAACATCCCCTACCCAGCTAAACTCCTGGAAACACACATATATAGAACAACCCAAGATTTCATAGAAGAACATCACCTACTAAACCAGGCACAAGTAGGCTTCAGACCGATGAGAGGAACAGAAACAGCACTTATTTCTATCTGGGATGATCTAAAGGCTAACACAGACTCAAACAACAGCACGGCTCTGATACTTTTAGACCTCTCTGCAGCATTCGACACAGTTAACCACGACACCCTCATCATGAGACTGGAAAAATTCGGAATCACTGACAACACCTTACTTTGGGTCAGACCCTTCCTAACAAACAGAACAGAAACAACATGGATGAAACCTTACAAATCAAGCCCAAGAGAATCATCATGCAGAGTCCCACAAGGATCATCCTTCTCGCCACAACTATTCAACATCTACCTGTCACAACTAATTAAAATCAATAATTGAAAGACATGGCCTCATCTGTTACAATTACGCTGACGACACACAAGTAATCTACAAAATACAAGACTCACAAGAAGGCAAAGCAACACTAGAAAACTGCCTTCGTGAAATATACAACTGGATTTAAACTACCTTAAACTCAACCCAGGTAAAACAGAAATAATGAACATCACAACAAACAGAGAAGACAATCTCTACATCCCATGGCCAACCGAACTTGGCGAAACCCCAGCCCCATCATCGACTGCAAAAAATCTGGGAGTCCTGATGGACAACAAACTCACTCTAGAGCCACAAGTAAATGCCCTAATCAAGACATCTTTCTTCCTCCTGCGATCGATTAAAAGGATCCTACCATTCCTCTCATTCACCAATGAAACAACTGCGGTCATCGCCCTCATCATGTCCAGACTAGAGTATGCCAACAGCCTATATCTAGGCTTGCCTGAACGACTGCTAAATAAACTCCCAACGCATACAAAATGCGGCGGCCGGACTGCTCTTTAAACTACCAAGAAGAGAAAACATCACACCAGCGCTAAAAACGCTACACTGGCTACCCATCAAACAGCAGATCAAGTTCAAATCAATGTGCATAATCCACAGAGCAATCCATGACCAAGGTGCAGAGTTCCTTAGAAGAAAACTAAACGTACATCACACTGCAAGGCCACTCAGATCCTGCAGCGACATCCGCTTGGAATCCAAATCATACAACAAGAAGAAACTCTGAGGATCCTCCTTCTCTTACCTCGCCCCAAAAACCTGGAACGAACTACCGAAGAACATACAGAACACAAGAGATCACCTACAATTCAGGAAACTCCTCAAATCATGGCTCTTCACACCATAACCATAAAGAATACTGATAAGGACATAAACAGAGGAACTAGCCGAGAGAACCTACCCTGACTCCCTGATCATCACCCTTATAAAATAAGGACACCCAGATCTGTAACATATCCACTTATCAATTAAAATAAACCACATCAATCATACCATGGAACACCCAGATTGTCGGGAGACCAGAGTATGACCCAGCAATAGCACCTGGCATCCCTCGAAGGCACAGGCAGCAATGGACCATCGACAGTAATAGGAAGGAGCGGGGATTGTTAATATAACTCCACTACCTAAGCAGGATCATACTTGACCCCTGGGTGTACTTAAATCAAACTTAGATAGTGGCCAGCCTCTACCCTGAAACTAGACAGGCAGGAAAGGGAAGAGAAGATTATAGTGCCAATGGACCACCGACAGTAAATAGATAGCAAGGAGCTGGTTAGGGATAATATAACCCCACTATCGAACTAGAGAACATGGCTCACCGAACATGGGGTACAACAAAAATAAAAAAATAATGTCCCCACAGGGTATAAAGTAATGGTGATGCGGTATATCCATTACCGATGCTCACCTTATTTTCTCTAACCTCCATTTTTGTACAAAACTGTTGTGAACAAGGATTACCACAGACTGGATATGTTGCTCCTTAATTCCAGATGGTATATTAACAAGTCTAGCACAAAACAATTTCCAAAAGGAAAAAAGAAAAAGAAAAGATCACTCTTGACTGGATACACTACTCCCTAATTCCAGACGGTGTCCTGATTTTCTCTATCTATGTGTGTTTAACCTCTTATTTGCATATGATTGTGTCATTAATGTTATCAGAGGATCATTGCTTTAATATTTACATTTGACTCGATACAGAATCTTGATCATGGACAAAACAATATTTCTCGTTATTTTAATGGAAAACATAAAACAATCTTTTGTGCATGAGCCTCAATACCATTTTACAAAATTATATCTAGAAAGAAACGGGCTCAATTTTGAATACATAACATATTTCAATCATATTATCAGCATCTGAATAGATCATGCACCATAAAAGACAATAATAATTGAGAACAAATAAAGTAAAGAAAATATACAAAAATGTAAACAATTTAAAAAAAAAAACCAATGAAAAAAAGACTTTCCATTTAAACAGAAGTTCTGAGTATCACAGGACATAAATTCTATCCTTATAACAGAAAGATATTATAAGATTATTCAGTTTTCACCCTATTTTAGTTATGGAAGTCCACATGTGTACATTCCAAGTGTAGCCAGGAAAAGAAAAAAAACAATTATAGTTCCTTGTAGGGTTTGAAAATATATGGCTAGTGTTAACTTGGTTTGTACATTCACACTTGCCAATCGCTTCTTACAGTGCTGCTCAGGTCTACGTATATAAGGACTGGCCTAACACATGTAGGCACAGTGGCCACCGCTGTCAGCCAAAGAAGGTCAGTAAGGTGTGGTCAAATACGTTTCGGCGTGGAGATCTAAACAGAAAAGGCCTTCCTCAGGACCAAAGGTCAGATGTGTAAGGTTTTTAACCCCTCAGATGGGATAATAGGAGAAGTGCCTGGAAACAAATCACAGCTTTGCTGGATTGGAATTCTGTGGTATCGGCTAGCTTGGGGGCACTGGGGTGCAGTGGGCCCAATATGGTGTAAACGCACACCACTTGTCTGAAGCCGTGGTCTAGGCTGGTCATAGAAAATAGCGTGTTTTCATGTATGCACGTAGCTATTAGATCGCTAATTGCTCATCTTGAATATATGCATCCCGCTCCCATGAGAGAAGGAAACTCAGGTCTACACTGCAGGGCTGTCATGTGAGTATTCCGGAATAGAAAACGGCGTGTGCCGTCGTCATGCAGTTCCAACAGTCTCACCAGTTGAGCTGTGCGTGGCTGAAACACAGCACCGAACATGGGGTACTTAGCCAATTAATCTGCTAGAACCAGCCACGGTATCACCACAGAAACTAGACAATCAGTAAACCAAGAGAAGAATATACCAACCCAGTATGACAAGTTGATACATAAACTAAACTTCAGGGATTATGAAACATACAGCCCACTTACCAAAACCTCAAATTTCTGCTTATTTAATTCACACAAAAAGCCACACAACCACCTCTCTCACAGCAAACCGCACAGACTTCACCACACTGCAACAACAATCAACATATAGATCGCAACAACAGAACACAAGGACCCGCTTCGATCCTGTGCAAACCCAAGCTCAGCGCACGGTGAAAACCGAACTGAAGCTGCCAACAGTACACCACCTCTCACTTTCCTACGCCCTCTTCCCCACTAACCCACCCCCACCTTTTTTGTTTACAGATCCGCCTGAGCGCCTGTAGGCCAACTCTGTTGGTGACGGTGCACTATATAAATACCTTTAACATTAATATTAACATTGATGGGAAGAGCAGCCTTGTTGAAAATGATGGTACTGCCTAGATTGCTGCACTTCTTCGTAAATGTCCCGTTTTACATACCCAAATCCTTTTTCAAGACACTGGATAGCATTTGTAGAGTTTTGTTTGTGGCAAAATGGTAGGAATAGGATAGTGTTATCTTCACTAAAGAGGCCATATGAGGAAGGAGGTATTAGGGCCCCACACTTTGAGCTATATTATATAGCAGGACAGTTATAACTTGTGGTGGACTGGCTCGCACATGACCCAACTCCTGATACACTAATTTTGCAACCTACTGGGTCACACTATTAGCTCAAGGAACTGGTGTGGATTAGGAAGCCATGAGGTGGCCAAAGATCGCACCTTGTGTCCCTAGGGGTGAGAATGTGGGATAGGGCACACGCAGCGATAGGGCTCATAGACTTGTTTTCGGTACAGATCCCCTTGGTCTCAGTAGCAGCTCCTACAGCACAGGTGACACTGGGGATACAAACGAATTGGGAATCACACAGGGTTGCCACAATAGGGGATTTACTGCACAATATCTCTTTTATACCCTTTTTAGAGCTGGACGAACACACAGGTTTGCATACAGGCCAATATTTACTACACGACTCCATCAATGGAGAGAACACACGTAGATTGCCAGCGTACAGTGAATTAAAGGAGAAACATTCCACTGTGGACACTCTATATGACATATTGGAGGGAGGGCACACCATATCACGGATATATGACTTCCTACTGACTAATGGGCCTCTGACCCCCCTGGCGTTAAGGGGCAAATGGGAAGAAGATTTAGGGGTCCCTTTCACGATGCACACTGTGGAGATACTGGGATATCATAAGAGGGTGTCACGGAATGCGAGACTGCAACTTATACAACTGTTGGTAACACACAGGGCATACATGACGCCTGTGACGATTTCAAGGTTTCCGGGCGCTGTGGCACAAGTATTTCCCAGGTGCTATGCGACAGGTGCTGGAATACTACATATGTTCTGGGCATGTCCTGTGGTAGGGCAATACTGGTATGAGGTGGCGAGGAGAATGAACAGGGGGGATTGGAATTGGATATACTTTCCCGTGGTGCATGCTTGCTGGGCCGCTTTCCACGTCCCAAAAGCACAAAACATATCAATAAAATTAAGGATTTGGTGTACATTCTGGCCAAACGTAGAATTACTATGGCATAGAAATCCCCCAAAGGCCTTGACGTGGAGGAATGGTGCCAGGGTCTGAAGAAATGTGCGTTGGCAGAAACAGCAGCATGGTGCGGGGTGGTACGGTGTAGTCATGTGGAGACCACTGTAGGAATCATGGAATGGGAGGTCTTGTTACAAACCTTGTTTACTATGGTAGCCACAGATACGGATGAGGCAGATAAACCCCAACAAGGGGGAGAGCTGATCCAAATCAAGCAAGATGTAGCGCACTGATAGTACACTGGTGCTATAGGCAGTGTTGGAGGGTGGGAGTTCAGAGGGAGGGGGGGTTGTAGTGGGGGGGCTATGTTGTGTTATGACGTAACTGCTGTGAACACTGCATAAGGCAGTGTTGTGAAATAGTTCATCTCATGTATCAGTGAAAATCAATGAAACAATAAAAAAAGGGTCACAATGTTCTTGATTGCTTTTGAGGGTTTTGAGCAGGTACCCATATCGAATGCCATGGTTTCAGTGCTTCTTATGCTGCATAAGCTGTGACAATCATGATTTCTGCTTTCTCCGGTTTTAAATGCGTTTGCGGTCATCCATGTACTTATTTGTAGGAGGCAATTTGTGAGGGTGTGCTGGTCTCATTGTTGCTGGTCATTTTGAAAATTACTTGTATTTCAGCCACATTGTTGTAGCATCTGAGTCTGTGTTTTTTATGATTCTCATACGTAGGGCCATGTAGGTGTTAAAAAGGAGGGGAGATGTGCTAGATCCTTTCAAAAATCGGCAGACTATTTTCTGAGAGTTGGTAATATAAGGGGGAAGCTAAGTGATTTTTGTTCTACGTCTGAGTAAAGGCTTCATTCATTGCAGGGTAGTGTTTTGTAGTCCAACTTCTTATATTCTTCCGATTAAGGCTTAGGTGTAAAGGCTGAGGTGATGTTTTTCAGGTTATCCCACATAGATCCGCATTTCAGTTCTGTTCCTCCCATTGGTCTGAAACCTACTTATACCGATATAGGCCCTCATTACACGGTAGGCGGTAAGGGTTTACCGGTACCGGTATTTTACCGGTACCCGTAAATCCTTACCACCTTACTACGAGGTTCCTTTGCGGGTTGGGATATTTACCTCCTGCTTTTTGCAGGCGTTAAAAACCAACCCGCAAAGGGACCCAGGGAGCTAATTACGGTACCACAATTTGCGGTGCCGTAATTAGCGCCTTCCCCATTCCCATTATGCCCTATGGGGCAAAAATGGGAATGTGGAAGGGCAATGGTGGAAGGGGGAATTACCGCCCCGCCAACCTTGGAATGGGGCGTTAATTCCCCTTTCCACCAAGGCAGTGACAGTATTTTACCGGCATGAACCATGGCGCTAATAGCGCCATGGTTCTCCGCCTACCGTGTAATGAGGCCCATAGAATGCTATTGCTTGTACTTGTTTAAGGATTTGTCTGTATTCATAGCTATCTAGGATTTTAGCTCGCTAAGGTCTTTTTGAAATATGTCTGTAGTTAGTGGGATTTTCAGGGTCTCTAATGGGATTTTCATTTATGAGGTGTTTAACATATGCCATCTTAAGGAAAGCACAATTTCTGTTTCCAGTAAATAGTTCACCAGTCAGCAAAAGTAGAGCAAGGAGATTTCTCTAGCAAGGATTTCATGCACCGGAGAGCCTGCTTAGCTACTTTCTTTCATAGATTTTTTTAAAGTGCATTTTTGTGATGGGGTCACATGGGTGTTGCACTAGGATTGTGATAGGGTTGTTGTAGGTAGCAATTTCATAATTTTTAGTTGTTTATGATAATATGGATGATGAGGGTTCATAGTCAGGGATGTCCATAGGTGGTGCTGTAGAGATTATCAGGTGTTCCTTATGTGCCATGGTTACCCTCCTTGTTCACCTACTCGATTGGCTTGGGGGTAGAATTTATAATTGTCTGGTATAGTTTCATGTGCTATCACTTTGTAGTCATACGATAACCGTTTTTCCATAATGATAGTATGTCAGTGTCTCCTTTGGTAGGGTCTCATGGAGCTCTATTCTGTGCTTAGAGCATTGATCACGGTGCAGTGCATCTTATTTTCTGCCTCTAGTTCCCATTTTGATGTAGTTAAATGCTTTGTCTTAGTTTTGTCTGTGGATTTGTACTCGTCTTCTTGTGTTTATTTATTGTGCATTTGTAAGGCGCATATACATCAAGTACATTGTGTTTCAAAGTGCCCACAGGGCAGCAGGGGGGGGAACTTGGGAGTGAAATCAAATATAGCAATGAGAGATACAGGCAGACCTACTAGGCCTTGTGAGCAATCAGAACATGCAAGTGCAGAGAAATAAAGAAGGGATTAGGGAGTAGGGGGTGCTAGGTGTACCAGGAGGGAACTCAGCAACCAATCTCAGCAACTGTGGGTTTCTAGCAGAGGAGGAAGGAAGGGAAGGAGGAGGTGAAAAGGAAAGTCTTGAGGAGCTTCCGAAAATTTGATGAGTTCCGGTTCAAGATGAAGAGGAAGGGGGAGGCTGTCCAATAGGAGCGAGCCTGCTGAGGAGAGAGATCGGCCACCCGCTCTCTGTTTGGCAAAGTGCTTGACCCATAGTTAGTGCCGGAGGAACCTAAAGATCTGGAGGGAGAGTATTTAGTGAGAGCAAGTTGTAGATAGCGTGGTCCCTGGCCCCAGACAGCCTTATTAGTGGTATTAGTGATGGTAAGATCGAGGTTGCTGAGAGCAGAGTCAGAGGTAGAGTGTGGAGTGGAGGTTTGGGGGGTATGAAGTTGGCTGCGAAGGCAGCAGCTGACACTTGTTTCATCAGACGGATGTTCGTGAACGAGGTCAGCAGGGCTGGGGGAGTTGCGGTCCGAGGGTCCAGAGGACCCAGGTGAGAGGAGAGGAGAGGAGAGAGTAGTCTGACCAGGAGAGAGAGGTGATCAGTGGAGAGGAGAGTGGAAGATCAGCGTGGATGAAAGCGTCAAGAGTGTGTCCAGCCGAGTGGGTCAGACGAGAAGGGAGAATGGAGAGGGAGAGCGAGGTACAAAGGTCACGGAAGAGAGTGGTTGCTGTGATTGAGGAGTCAAGGAGGATGTTGAAATTGCCCACGAGAAAGAGTTTAGAGGTGGTTGTGAGGAGAGAGGAGGAGAAATCGGCCCATTCAGAGAGGAACAGCGTGGTAGAGCCGGGTGGCCTGTAGATAGTGACAATGGTCAGAGCGGAGGTGGGAGAGATGACCAGCTTGCAAAAAACAGTCTCTCGAAGGAAGAGAAGGGCTTGGTGGGTATGAGGGAGGAAGGGATCCACTCTGGGGAAATCAGAGCAACTCCACTGCCAGCACACTTAGGGTGAGGCTTGGAGATGATCTTATAGCCATCAGGGAGAAGCGAGTCGAAAGAAGTGACTGAGCTGGCATTGAACCACTCTTGGTAAGAACAAGGATATCAAGGTCAGTGTCTTCAAGGAGGAGGCAGATGTCGGCTGAGTGTTTGATGGCATAACGAGCATTAAGTGTGGCTAGATGAAGGAGGACTCCACCTTTGAAGGTTTTCTGAAGAGGGGTACAGGGGTGTGGTACACCAGTCGGGAGGGAGGGGTAGAGAGTGAAAGAGGGAGTAGCTGATGTGGGAAGGAAGTTGGTGAGAAACGACATGCGCTGGTCAAAGAGAAAGTTTCTGTAAAGGCAAGAGTTGAGGGGGCTGCTTCATTGGGGTTGGTTACTCCTTAAATGGTTCTGGTAGGTTGCATGTTCGCTCATTGATGTCATTCATCTCTTGGTAATTTCACAGAACCTTATTTTTTGTGATGAACGGTGTGTTTTGGTTGACGATTGCTGCTAATGCTCTGTGATCCTTTACGCTTGTGGTGGGAAAAAGCATCCATATTATCTGGAGAAAGTAGGGGTGCAGCGATTCCCATTTGGATATATTGGTTGTGATCCATATTGTGTGTTGACTATTAGCTTATGTTGCTTCTGCTCGAGTTTTGATTTTTCCGTCCAAATTCGTCTTCCTTCCTTTGTGCTGCAGGTCGTGAGTGTTGGCATGTTGAGAAGTAGCGCAGGCTATCGAGATTTTTAGTTCTTAGCTACTGTTTCGCCCCCACAAATGTCATGTGTCGCATTGTTAGGAGTTGTGTGTCACGCCACTTATCGCATGATCTGATCATAGGCCCAGAGCCTGCAGAGTCCCGTCCTGGTGTATCTATCCCAGATGGCATTTTTCCCACAATAGCGTCATACGGGATTCCGCTCCTCAGGACACCCCCATCATTTCGCCATTGCTCATGCGCAGATGACCATGTTCGTCGTGCTGCACAAGCACAGTCCTATCGGCTATACTGAAACTTCTGTTTGCCCTCCAAGCCTACTTTTCACCCTATTGTACTATTTAAGGGACCAAGCTGGTCGGTTCGTCGCATCTCAATGTGTTTTTCAGGCTCGTCCATACCTAGTTAGTTCAGGCTCCTTGTGCAGCTTTAGTTCTTGCCTCGCTCAGTGTTCTGTGGTCCCTCCTTGCTCCTTCTGCTAGTCTGGGCTCTCGCTCCTTGTTTCCCATCTAGCCCCATCTGCTCTCCCTCCTGGGATCCCTTCCCTTTCCATCCTTACCATTTCTTTCTTCTCAGCCTTACCTCCATTCTGCCTGTCTGCCTTGGGTTCTCCTCGCCTCCTTGTTGTTCTTGTCAGCCAGCCTGAACTCTCCTTGGAGTCCCTGTTGGTTGGTGCCATCTCCGCTTTAATCTGGAACCTCACAAGTGGGCCACCTGCCTGCGCAGCATCATCGCTTCCATCCGGAATCACACAAATGGGCCACCTGCCTGTGCAGCTTACCAGAACCCACCAGATTCAGCCAAAGCCTTCCCTGTCAGTGCTTGCACTGTTCCAACGTTTCAAAAATGAGGTAATAGCCGCCCGTGGCATTGGCTGCTGACTCAGCACTGAACCCTCTCTCAGATCAAGGGGAGGGTGTTAAGTTGGTCCCCTTCTCCGCATCATCGTCTCAACAACTCCATTGACAGTCTGCTTCAATGCCCAAGTGTGATCCCCGACAAGCAGGTAGTCAGTGCTAGCTCAGCGCTCAGTTTAACAGATTGAGACACCTTTCTCTTGCTCGTGACATGGAAGGGATTCAAGACCTTAGGGACGAGATACAAGCCCTCCGCCTAGAAGTTACTACATTACACCAGGAAAATGCTACCTTATGACAGATGGTACACGGTATCAGACCTGATCCCCAGGCAGAGAGCACCATGGCACATACTACGCCCTTGCGGTTTGATGGAGACCTGAGACGTCTGGCCGAATTCTGCAATCATTGTAAGATCCACTTTCTCTTTCCACCCAATCAGTTTAATCAGGATATAGCAAAGATCGGTTACATATTGGGAAACATAACCGGAGCAGGTTTAGCCTGGGCAGCGCCCCTACTGTCCTCAAACAGCCCCGTATTAAATTACTTTACTGCTTTTGAAAAAGCCTTTCTGGACGTGTTTCAATCGGCTAATCGGGCCTCTGTGGCTCAAAACCTGCTGATGGACATCAGGCAGGGCAGCAGTGATATTATTGCTTACATAAGCTGCTTGCGGCAGCTAGCCACGGATTCCCTTTGGCAAGAGGACGACCTGCTGCACATTCCAGAACCAGATTAAATTCAGGTTGTAATGGATCAGGTACTATAAATTGATCACTGATTGAGTGAAAAAAAAAAACAAAAGACAGAGAGGAGACAGAGTAAGCTTCTGACCATCGGTACCTCCAGGGGTGATCCAGAGACTACCCGACTTGGCACCAGAACCAATGCAATGCAGAACCAATGCAACTAGACCTCTGTCTGACAAAGAAAAAAAATCATAGAAGAGCTCTCTGTTTGTGTTTATATTGTGGTACAGCAGTGCATTGTTTGGGGACCTGCCCCCTACGTCCACCCAGGAATTCGGAAAACTAGTCTACCTGTCATTAGGACGGAAGGCAATGGCAGGCCCACCTTTAGTTCCAGGCCTTCCACCTCAAGACCTGGTTGTCAAACCTGTGCAACCGGCAACATTACTGGTATTACGTATTAAGATTGAGTGGCAGGAAAGTACTGAAGAAACCCTGGCACTACTAAATTGTGGAGCTTCAGTGAATTATACTGATACAGAGTTTGCTGCTACAGTTGGATTGCCCTTGTATGAAAAGGACAGCAAGACCCTGGTAGAAGTTATCGATGGCATTCTGCTGTCCTCAGGGCCGATACATCAACAGACCGGGGTGGTGTCCTTATGGGTGAATGAACATCAAGAAATAATTTCCTTGGACGCTTTGAAATCCCCATTTTATCCAGTGATGTTGGTCTGCCCTGGTTGTTGTTGCATCATCTGCATATCAATTGGGAAACCAGAACAGTCATTTTTCGCCTCTTCTCGTTGCACCACGACTTGTTGTCCACCCAAGACCGCTCTTTCCGTGCCTTTTATTTATTTATTTAGTTTATTGTTTTTTCCATACCAACATATAGGTGCATATATACATAGACATTCAGTTAGGTATCTTCCAGTATTCAGTTGGTTGTCTTGTATCACTAGTTCCAACCTGCCCTCAAGCCCCCACCACCCTGCCCCTTAACTTGCCATACTATAGCTGGTCCGCCAATTACATGATCTTTCTCGTGCGTTTCCTTTCTCTACCTTTTGCTCTGGGCTCATCCAGTCTCATTATTTCCTGAACTTGGGTTAAATAATGCTAGCGTGAGTTCAGTCCATTGTAACATGTCATCACCGGGGTCTTGTTTTTGCTCCCCTATCGCCTGTTTCCACACACTAGTCTCTACTATAACCCATTTTTTAGATCCTTCCACCACCGGTCTACCTGCGGCCCCCTCTCTGTTTTCCAGTTCATGGCTATGCTGTCTTTGGCAAACACATATATTAAGTCTTTAAATTTCCCTAATACTTTATCTTTCGTGCCCCTCCCGAATAGTCCCAGTATGCCCCAGGGGATTGGACCTCTAATTCTATTCCTCCTTTTGCTGTTTTCTGTTTGTTTTCGCTCCAAAACTTTTTAAAAATAATTTTACATTCCCAAAACAGGTGTAACATTCCAGCATTCATACTTATACATTTGGGACAACTCTGAGTGTTTGTTCCTCGGAATCTGGCTATTACCTCTGGAGTTAGGTAAACTCTCTGTATTACATACAATTGTAGTAGCTGCAATCTTGCATTTCTAGATACCTTCTTATGATAATTAGCTACCCTCACCCATTCCTTTTCTGTGAAGGTCTTGCCCAGCTCTGCTTCCCACCTTGCCTTGGTTCGCAATTCCCTTTAGAGTGGTATTCTATTAACACATTGCTATAGTATGCCCTCGCTCTGAGATATTTATTATTGTTTCTACTTCTTCACAACATATTGTGTCTTCCACTACTGATGACCATCTACTCTTAATTGTGTTTACTATCGAGCAATATAGGAGGTACTGCCTGCCCTCTATACTGGTTATTTCCTGCAGTTCTTGAAATTTTAATGAAGCCCCTTCTCCACTCAGATCTTCAATGGTTATGATCCCACATGTCTCCCAGTGTAGCTGCACACTGACCCCCAGCCCTCTACTGTCCCTCATTACCGCTGCTACAGGGATCTGTGGTGATAGTGGGTCTTTGATTCCCATTTTTCAAGTTCTATGCCATATTTGCATACCCAGTTTCACTAACTGCGGGTATCCTTGTGGTTCTGGTGGGGGTACCCATACTAAGTCCTTCAAGTGTAAATGTTGTATTTATGATTGTAGTAGTGCTGTGTCTACTGTAGGGTCGTCTGCTAGCCAGCCTACTACATGCTGCATCTGACTTACCAAGTAATACAGTTCGAAGTTTGGGATTCTCAGCACCCCCTTTTCATAAGGTCGCTGCAGCGTGCTAAGTGCCACCCTATGTCTACCGCCTTGCCATAAGAAGCGTCTGCATTCCCTATCTAGACTTGTGAAGAATTGTTTTGGGATATTGTATGGGACGTTCCCAAAGCAATGTACCAATCTGGGCAGGGCCGCCATTTTCAGTAGTGCAGCTCTCCCCATTACCAATAGAGGTAACTTACCCCAGAATTTCATTGAGTTTAATAGCCCTTCCATCACTCTTTACTGTATTATGTAAGTGTTCCTGTTTCGGGTAATGGTAGATGTGCAATCCCAGATACCAGAAGGTGTTTTTAACCCATGGGAGTGTTAGGGACAGCAGCCCAGCTCTGTTTCCCTCAGCTAGTTTAGCTAGCAGGAAGAAACAGGATTTGGTATTATTAATTGTGATTCCTGACAATTTGCTAAAGTTGTTTAGGCGATCTAATACATGGGTTAGATTCTCCTCAGGTTCCTGTACATATAATAGCTTGTCATCTGCGTACATTGAAACTATGTGTTGCACCCCATCTATTGTGATTCCAGCATCTTGGTATTCCTGCCACAGGAAGGCCGCTGTGGGTTCGATTGCTATGATATAAAGCATCGGGGATAACGGGAAACCATGTCTGGTGCCCTTCTTTAACTCCAATCTGACTGAAAAGATGACCCCCGTTCTTTCCCTTGCCATGGGCTTAGTGTATAATAGTTTGACCCAACTCATGTAATTTGTCCCAAAGCCCATTTTGCCCATTGTTGCGTACAGCCAGTCCCAATTCACTGAATCAAATGCCTTATTGCATCTAGCGAGGCTACCACACAGTGCCCGTCCCTACTTTCTGTGCTGCTTATGACATGGTGTAACCTCCGTAGGTTCCAGGAAATATTCCTGCCTGGAACATATCCTGTTTGATCCGGGTGGATCAGTTCATCTATTACTCTCCTGAGCCTATTCACTAATAGTGCTGTTAGGTTTTTGAAGACCTGATTCAGTAGGGACGGAGGCCTATCGGAGCCACAATCCTCTGTTTTTCTGTTGGGTTTTGGGAGTGGTATTATCACTGCTTCCCTCATACTATCTGGGAGGATTCCTGCCTCAAATGCCTCATTGTATACTTTCGTCAGGACCGGTGACAGGCTGTCTGCGTATTCTTTGTAGTATTCGACCGGCAAACCGTCTGTGCCTGGAACCTTGCCTGAGGGTAGCGCCCTTATTATAGCTGTCACTTCCTCTATCATTATGGGTTCATCTAGCATGCTGTGGGTTCATCTAGCATGTATGTCTTCTGTGCCTCAAGGTGCGTTAAGGTTATTAGGTCTAATGCTTCTTGTAGTTCTTCGCTCTGCTCTCCCTCAGTGTCTCCATTCAGCCCCCTATAGTATTCGTAGAAAGCTTTGTTTACCCCTACCTGGGTGTTACTTATGCTGCCTTCTTCCATTTAGACTGAGTGTATTGGTGTTTTTCTTTTGTTATTTTTATATAGCCATGCTAATAGCCCGCTTGGTTTGTCCCCTTGTGCATGTATTTTTTCCACATATCTCGCATTGCTGAATTTGCCCAGTCTATCCCTATTTGCCATACACTCAAGTCTCAATTTAGCTACTACCTCTAGTTGGTCATGACCTGCACTATTCATCCTCTCTACTTCTGCTAGTTCTTGCTCTATTCTGTTTAATTTGGAAGTGATGGTTTTACATACCCCCTGATATTGGATATAATTTCTCCTCTACTTACCAACGTGTATTTCTCCCATACTACCCCCACTGATTTAACACTGCCTTCATTTGTTTTGAAAAATTCCTCTGTATGTACTCTCACATGCTCTTTAAATGCTGTGTCTAGTAGGGATTCACTTCTGAGTCTCCAGGTTAGAACTGGGGGTCTGGGCGTGGTTATAACCCATTTCAATTCTAGCAGAACGTGGTCAGATAACACCCTTACCTTGTATTCGGCTTCTTCAAATTCCCTCATGTGTTCTTCTCCAGTGAATAGTTAATCAAGCCTTGTGTACACTTTGTGTGGCATGGAGTGGTGCGAGTAATCCCTAGCCTCTGGGTGTATGGTCCTCCATATATCTACCAAGTAAAAGTATTGTAGTAGGGTATTCAATACCTTGGCAGGCGGTGCGGGTCTTCGGTGCCGGTCTTCTGAATCTGTCGTCCGACCTGTCTATTTTGGGGTTCGGTGTGCAATTGAAGTCTGCACCCCATAATATAACTCCATCTCTGTAAGGTCCTAACCTCGCGTATAGGGATCTGAAAAAAGTCGTGGCGTCATGGTTCGGTGCATATGTATTCACTATGCTTAGCTCTCCGTTTTCCAGTGTCCCATGTATGATCACCATTCTACCTTCGTCATCTGTCTTAGTTTGTAGTATATTCAGCGGGACCGTTGGGCCTGCAAATGAGGACCCCCCTAGTGTATGCTGAGTATGTGGAACCCACGACTTTGCGTCCCCATTTCTGTGCTAGTTTCTCTTGCCTTGGTTTATTTAGGTGCGTTTCCTGCAGTAGGGCTACACCTATCTTATGTCAATGCAGATATGTAATTATTCTATGTCTCTTCACGTAGTTATTGAGTCCCCTAACATTCCAGGTCATTACTCTAATACTACCCTCCATTTCATACTTGTTCCTTAGGACTCCGTGGCTGTCTCCTTATCCCTGTGTCTGTAGTATGTTTTGAAGCGCTGTGTGTGTCTAGACTTTGGAATGCTTTTTCTGGCTTCCCTCCCTTTCCCCAAAACAACTCCCCCCCCCTCCCCTTTACCCAACTGCCCTCCGCCCAACTTAACTCGCCCAGCTCTGCTACGCATGCTCGGGCTACCCCGCTTCCGCACCCTCCCCTCCCTTTCAACTGACCAGGTGTTCAGTGTCCAACAGGTGGGTACTTAACGCACCATGTAGTATATAGGTGGGGTAGTAGGAGCATTCCCTTTCTTGGTGACTCTGCTACTCAGAAGACTGGGTCTGCTCTTCCTGCTGTCCTGCTTCTGTGCACTTGTTTTTATTCAGCTTCTTTTATGTATGTTTCCAGGTTTTGAAGCCTTCTATGGTTCAGTGGTTGTATCAGGCACTAGTTCGTCCCCATTGTAATTCTCCTGTTCCTAATCATCATCCAGTCTTGTGCCTGGGGCTTGGTACCAGCTGCATCCCTGGCTGTGATCAATCTTCGTTCGGTGTTGGTACTGTCCATCCAGTCTTGCGCTTCCGTTGGGTTGTCAAAGAAAAGGGCTTGGCCATTATGTAGTACCTTCAGGCTGGCAGGGTAAGTTAACAAGTACTTCATGCCCACCTTCCTCAATCTCTCCTTTGTAGCAATAAACTGGGCTCTTTTCTTCTGTACTTGGAAGGTGTAGTCTGGGTATATCACCGGTTTAGCTGAGGCCCTTTGTATTGTGGCCCTAGTTCTTGAGAATGCTAGAATCATTTCTCTGTCTTTATAATTTAGAATCTTGGCTATGATGGGGGTAGGGGGTGCACCTGCGCTGGTCTCCTGACTAAAGATCAGTGTGCGCGCTCTACCCAGAAACCTTGTGTAAGGTTCCCCAGCCCCAGTTGCTGCAGTAGTACATTTTCAACATAATTAGTCAGGTCTGTCCCTTCCATGCTTTCAGTGAGAGCCAGGATCCTAATGGTGTTTCTGCGCGCGCTTCCTTCTGCCTCATCAGCCCTCTCCTCGAGCAGCTTTACTTTCTGTTGCAGTATATTGACTTCCACCATTGTTCGTGTCACCTCTGCAGTGTTACCCTTCACTTGCTCCTCCAACTGTCCTGTGCGTTCAGCCAGCAACCTCACATCCTGTTTTAGCAATTCGACATCTATCCCAACTGTGTCAATGTTGGCTTTTAAGGTAGTTCGTAGTGACTGTATGGCAGCTTGAATTTGTTGGTTCCCTTTACCAGGTGTGTTCTCTGTGCCTTCCAATTGTCCAGCTTATTTGTTGCCTGATATGTGCTGGTGCCTTGTCTATGGGTCTTGGGGTCCTTTGTGTCGACCTTTGTGTGCCACCGCCCTGGGCGCCCTGCATGTTGTGCTGGACAGTTCGCTCCCATCTCTTCAGTCCCTCAGGTATCTGCTGTAGCCTTGGCTAATGTCTTGGGTCCAATTAGTCTTAATCTTTGTAGCCTGCTGTTGCAAATCTATTTCCGCTTTTAATTCTTAGATACTGTGCTTCTTCCTTTCAGTCCCTACTCCCTGTACAGCTATTCATCCCAGGCCCCTTCACCTTGTTTCACCTCACTCCAATGCCTTGTCCTGTATTCTGCCCGTTTGTCTGTGCTGTTTATGCAGCCCTGTGCATATCTTCTATGGGGCCGAGGGCTGCCGTACTGTACTATCTAGCTACCAAAGTTCTATAAAACGCCCTGCACACCAGCTCAGGCTATCTGTTTCCCTTCCTCCTCCTTCTTGCTCCTTCCCGCTACTGTTGCCGCTGTTCTGGCTGTTCCGGCATGCCATCCACACCTTAGCGTCTCCCCCAATGCTCTCCTTCTAGCACTTGTTGCATACGCTTGCACCCGTCCAACCATTATCTTCTGCGGTTCCCGCTGGTCCTGCTTTGCTCCTCTTTCCTTCGGTGTCCTCTGTGACTCGCCTTGTCCACTCTCCCCCTTCCTCTCTGCTTCCCTTCAGGGCTATTACACGGGGTCCAGGCGCTGCCACTTGTCTGCTTTCTGCCTCGCACTGCTTCTCCCCTGCAGGCGAGCCGGGTCCTCATCTCTGCCTCCTTCTGCCACTGTTGTTGTCTCGGGTTTTGGTTGCACCGGCATGCTATTCGCTCCTCAGGGTCTCCCCCAATGTTTCCTGCTCGTGTTTGCAGCGTTCTCTTGCGCCCGCTCTACTGCTACCATTCTATGGTACCCACCGGTCCTGCTGGCTCCTCTCCCCTTTGGAATCCACAGCAGCTCGCCTTGTTCGCTCTCCCCTTCCTGGCTACCTCTTTCTGGGCTGTCATGCAGGGCTCGGGCGCTACCGCCTGAGCTCTGCTTCACACTGCCTCTCACCTGCAGGGTCCTCGCTTCCGTCTCTGCTTCCACTGGCTTGCTCCGGTTTTCTGGATTGCCTGGGCTCTTACTCTGATCTGGTTAAAGCGCTAGCCTTCTTGCGTAGCAGCCATCTTGCCTGCACTTTCCCGTTTGCGTGCACGGCCAGTACCCTGCTGTCCCCTCTGGTTCCTTCACCTCAGCACTGGATCCCGCTCTTGTATCAAGCGCAAACCACTGTTATCACAATTTCTGCTTCCAGTTATGCTATCAAGATAGCCTTTTATCGCATATCATTGCCGGATCAGGCAGGAGTTCTTGCAAGGCACGTCTGCTTCACGTGGCCATTAGCCACACCCCCACTTTTTCCTTGCTTCCACTCGCAACTACATCAGGAGGAACCGGTTCCCAGCGTTTATGTACCCTGCAGTCTGTACCCATGGAGTATTGCAACTTTTACCAAGTCTTCTCGGAACCAGCTGACATACCCCTTCCAACCGATAGGCCTTTTGACTGTTCTATAGACCTTGTGCCCGTCTCTATGATTCTGCATGGCAAGATCGACTCTCTCACGCCTTTGGACAGAGGGGTGCTTCAGCAATATATCGAGGACAGTCTGAATAAAGGATACATAGTAACGTCCAAGTCACCTGCAGTATTACCTTTATTTTTTGTACAAAAGAAGTAGGGGACTTCGCGTCACTGCATCGATTACCGCTAGTTGAATGACATCAGACAAAAATACAGCTATTCACTGCTGCTTATCCGCGACATTCTGGAGTCATTACGTGCGGCCCACATTTATACTAAATTGGACCTAAGAGGGGCCTACCACTTGGTGAGGATAAAAAAGGGAGATGGATGGACTACCGCCTTCAAGACTCCCATGGGACATTATGAATACCAGGTTATGCCCTTCGGCCTGTGTAATGCCCCAGCCATCTTCCAGCGTTTCGTGGACAACATCTTCTCTAATATTGTTAGTTGGACCATTTGGGTTTACCTGGATGACATCTTGGTTGTTTCTGCTTCCCTACAGGACCACGTTCTACACGTCAAAGAAGTACTGCATAAACTGGCCCAGAATCATCTTTTTGCAAAGCCTGAGAAATGTCTTTTTCACCAGGATTGAAAGAATTCCTTGGATACATAGTCAGTCAAACTGGAATTCAGATGGATCCAGCTAAGGTCCAAGCCATACAACAGTGGAAGCAACCCCTTGATCATAAGGCCCTCCAACAGTTTTTGGGGTTTGCAAACTTTTACCAGTGCTTTATTTTGCATTTCTCCCGTTCAGCCTCTATACTGTCCACTCTGACTAGTACGAAGGTGCCTTTTCTTTGGAGGGGAAGTGCCCAGACTGCTTTTGAAGATTGTACTGCCTCATTCATGCCAGCACCCATATTGCACCACCCCAATGAAGAAGTCCTTTTATAGTAGAGACTGATGCTTCAAAAGTCGCTATAGGGGCGGTTTCGTTTCAACCAGAACCCGAAACGGGGATGGAACATCCTGTTGCCTACTACTCACGAAAGCTGACTGCCAGTGAACAGAACGACTCCGTAATCGAGAGGGAACTATTGGCCATGAAATCTGCATTTGAGAAATGGCAACATCATCTACTTAGGGGTCGATTTACTGTGGAGGTACGAACTGACCACAGAAACCAGCAGCATTTACGATCCTTGCATTGTCGAAAATCCAGACCAGCGCGGTGGGCCTTTTTCTTCTTTCCAATTTGATTTCAAAGTGACCTATATCCTGTATGATCTGAATTAGAAAGCTGATGCCTTTTCACGTTCTTTAGATTCCGAACCTGTGGTACAGCAGTTTGAGATGCTGGTTATCTCTCCTAAACATTTCATGTGTCAGTTACAGCCGTACCTGCAGACCTTTCTACAAGAAACAGTAGCCAACCTCCTAAGGTCTGATCTCCTACGCAAGCCTGATGTTGCTGAAAGGAATGGATTGAGTTTCTTTCAGGGTTGTGTATATGTTCCTACTACTGCTCTTCGATCAGCGGTACAACACAGGTTTCACAATCCTAGGATGAGCGGACATCGTGGGGTTAAGGCCACACATGAATTAATAGCCCGTCAGTTCTGGTGGGAAGGATAGCAAAACAAGTACAGGACTACGTGAGCTCTTGTCCGGTCTGTGCCCAGAATAAGACCATATGCAAACACCCATTTGGATTGCTACAAACCACCGAAATCCTGCCATTTCCCTGGCACACCATAGAATTGGACTACATTGTGGAACTACCAGCATCAGTAGACCACACTTGTATCATGGAAGTGGTAGAATGTTTCACCAAGATGGCACATTTCATACCCCTGGCTTCCATCCCTACGGCAACCCAGACTGCTCAGGTGTTCTTACATGAAGTCTATCGTTTACACAGCTTACCCAAGAAGAGCCTATCTGACCGGGGCACTCAGTTCCTTTCTATCTTCTGAACACAATTATGTAAACAACTGGGTATTCAACAGGCATTGAGTTCCGGCTACCATCCCCAGACCAATGGACACTGGAGCAGTATCTACGATGCTACACAAACGCCTCCCAAGACAATTGGTACAGTCATCTGGACACAGCAGAGGTGGCATACAATAATGCTGTACATGCTGCTACCGGACTCAGTCCCTTCTATTGCTCCTCTGGACAACATCCTAAACTACTGCCTTTACGACCCGTTGGTTGGTGCCATCTTCACCTTCATCCAGAACCTCACAAGTGGGCCACCTACCTGCGCAGCATCATTGCCTTCATCAGGAACCACACAAGTGGACCACCTATCTGTGCATCTTACCAGAACCCACAGGATTCAACCAAGGCCTTCCCTGTCAGTGCTTGCACTGTTCCAACATCACGAAAATCAGGGAAGAGCCGTCCTGTGGCGTTGGAAGCTGACTAAGCACCGATCCCCGTCTCAGATCAAGGGGAGGGTGTTGGGTTGGTTCCCTGGTCCGCATCATCTTCTCGAGAACTCCATTGACAATCTGGCTTCAATACCCAAGCGAGAGCCCCGACGAACAGGTATGCAGCGCCAGCGCAACACTCAGTTTAACATTGTGTAGATGAGTTAGTCTGTGGCTTGTTCAATATTGTTTCCTATATAAATATATATTTCTGAGGCTTGTGGAATCTGCTTAGATCACATGCTGTGCATAGGCCGACATCTAGTGGAAGCTGCAGAGTATTACAGTTTGTTTTTTGAAACTCGAAAATGTGCGTCGACTCAGGGCGTGTCAGTAATACTATCCCTAGTGTGACTTCCACTGTACCCATGATCCCTCACGCGTCTAGGACCCTCAGATTGTTTTTTTTTTCCCCTTTTCTCCACCCCATCGTCGAGTCACCGAACTTCCACACTTGACGCCGGCCCGGAGAAGAAATCGACCGTCGAGAGCTGCACGACGGTCTTGGGCCTCGGAAGGCCTCTGGCCTCGGCCCTGCAAGTAGGGAGAGTGGGGGTGTTACATACTCTACACTCTTAAATATATAGGTACATTCTTATATATTCCTACACTCATTAGCCCGCTGCCACAGAGTGTGTATGGAGGGTACCCCTTTCCAATTTTGCCCCAAGTGCAACCGCAAGTACCCTTGGGTTGACAGACACGCCACGTGCAACCTCTGCTTGCCGAGGGACCACCCCGAGGCGAACTGCAGAGCGTGTAGTAGGTTTAAACCGAAAACACTAAAGGACCGTTCGATCAAGCGTTGGGCCCACCACGCCAGGCGTCAAGAGGCCATGGCAGCGGAGGGCGCCTTCATCGATGGAGCGACGCCGTCCTTTCGGACGGCGAGGGCAACGTGGCGTCGAGAGACAGCCAAGCGCAAGTCCCCGACCTCGGAAGGTCGTCCGACAGGGCGGCTATGGGAAAAACCCCCGGCGACACAAGCGCTACCCACAGCACTTCCACCAAACACACAAAGTCCCACCGAGACTCGACGCACACATCGAGTTCTCAGAAAGAGGCACACAGATAACGGTCCACCGAATCGGTGTCCTCTGGGCGTTCTCAATCTAGGTCGCCGCATGACTCCAGGCAGCCATCCACTGTTGCCAAAAGTGCCTCGCTCTCTAAGGTAACGGAGGTTCGATCGTCGGAAGACAAAGCTGACCTCTATCCCCAGGCCGCACTCCAGGAGTCGGCGTCAGCAGACCGCGTAACGGCTGTTCCCGAGTCCCAACCTCCACACGCGAGAGATAGGAACACTACCCCCGAACCGCGACGCCAAACGTCGAAAAGCTCCAAAGGGGCCAAAAAACAGGGAAAACACTCTTCCACCCACGAGGAGGGGGGAAAACAACAAAAGAATCAGCCTCTGCCTTCTTCCACACCTCAGAAGCAGACAGACATGTCACAGTCTACTACTCCAGAAAGACAAACAGACAAGTCTCAGGGGGTCATTACGACCCAGGCGCTAATTGCGCCAACTTTACCACCATGGTGTAAACAACGTTTACACCATGGTGGATGGCGGATTTACCGCCCCATTCCAAGGTGAGTGGGGCGGTAAATCCCCATTTCCCATTTTCCCTTCCCCATTCCCATTTTTGCCCCATAGGGCATAATGGGAGTGGGGAAGGCGCTAATTACGCCACCGTAAATTACGGTGGCGTAATTAGCATAATGGCAGGTTAGCGCCATGGATTTTAACGGCTGCTAAGAGCAGCCGTTAAAATCAGAATAGGCGTTAAGGGTTAACGACGGCGTTAACCCTTAACGCCTGGGTCGTAATGAGGCCCTCAGTCTTCTGTCATCCTAAAGACCCCTGCACAAACCAATAGGTCCAGTCAGGATAAAACAGGGAAACTCTCCCAGGAGAGAGTCATTCCCAGCTCAAGAAAATGGTCTAGTGACGACATAGACAGAGTTATGTCAAGGATGTCATCATTGGCAGACTTCTATGCCAAGAATCCTGAGCACTTCCTCTCATATACCCCCGACGGGGCATCACCCTCAGGCTCTAGGGACCCAATACCCCCAAGTAAAAAGTCCCGGGTTGAAGCACCAACAAGGTTTTCGGACCCTTTCTGTGTACAGCACTACACTCAATATCATGAAGATCCACCTTTTAGTGAGGATCCTGATTCGGGCATGTTGGAAGACCAAACTGGGACTGGCTACTATGGGGAAGACCAAGAGGAGGAAGAGGACGACCCAGGAACCTACAGGGTAGATTCCCCAGTAGACAAAGATCCCCCGGTTACTGACTCCCCTGTCGACAACCAACCTCTCTTGAATGAAGTTTTGTCCAGAGCGGCAGAACACTTCCACATTGACACCCAGGGAGCACAAGAAGAGAGGGACTTTGCCGAAGAGTTAGTGGGAGAAAGGAGACCTGTTGCCCAGGCCATCCCTATCCTTAAATCGATACAAAGGAGGATAGACCCTTCACTTGTAAATCCCAACCTCACCAGCGCAGTAAACCCCAGGATCGAAAAGCTTTTCAGGGCAGACCAATCAGACCCGCTGTACATAAGGGGGCATCTGAAACCGGACTCCCTGGTAATTACGAACACCCGAAAGAGGGTGGGAACACCCCTGTCATCATACAAAGCTCCTCCCGACAAGGAGAGCAAGAAGATTTATGGCTTGGGTAGGAAGGTAGCCTCCACTTCCGCCTACCAGGCAAGGATTGCCAACTCCACCACCCTACTGGCGAGTTACAACTGCCACCAGTGGGAAGAAGTCGCAGCACTCATAGACTCCGTCCCAGAACCCTTAAAGAGCCAATTGGCACGAGTGGCATCGGAGGGAAGAGCCGTGTCCGGTTGCATCTTAAAGGCAACCTTTGATGCCGCGGATAACGCCGGCCGATTGATAGCAGAAAGCACTGTTATCAAAAGACATGCTTGGTTACGGCAATCTGGGTTCAAACCCGAGACCCAAGCATCGTTAATAGATAAACCGGTGGAGCAGGATCTATTGTTTGGAAAGGCGGTAGAGGACGTGCTGAAACATGCCAAGGATGAGTACGGGACTCTCAAATCCCTGGGCCAATTAACCAACAAACCCCCGAATGAAAGAGGGACTGGCAATTTTTGTCGCCCACGCAGACAAAATTCCCAGAGAGGATCTAACTATTCCCAGGGGCAGGGTACACAATGGAACAACAACAACCAGCAGTCTACCCAGAGTTATGGCATGGAGTAATAAGAGAGGACGTGGTAAAGGTAGAGGCCGCCCCAGTAGAGGCGGCTGCATGCCTCCACCAAAACAGTGACGTTCCGTACAGGGTCCCTTTCATGCATCCCCAGTAGGGGGACACATTTCCAACTTCACCCAAGCTTGGGCAGGGATCACATTAGACAGATGGGTGCTGTCCACCGTGTCCGCAGGATACTGCATAGAACTGTTGGAGCGTCCCCAAAACCACCCTCCACGACAAAAAATACACTCATTGGACCACCAGAAGATCCTCCTCGAAGAGATCCTCAATCTTCTAGCAAAGGACGCGATAGAACTCGTCCTGGGACACCAGGTAAACAAGGGTATTCATTCAACTTACTTCCTTTTGCCAAAAAAAGATTTGACAATGCGCCCAGTATTGGATTTACGGCCTGTAAACAAGTATGTCAAGCCCTAAAAATTTCGCATGACTACTCTTCAAGAGGTAATCCCCCTCCTAAAAAAGGGGGATTACATGGCAACATTGGACATGAAAGATGCCCATTTTCATATTTCCATGTTCCCAGCGCACAGAAAGTACTTGCTCTTCAAGGTGGACAGTCAGCACTACCAGTTCAAGATACTGCCCTTCGGGATAGCCTTGGTCCAAGGGTATTCACCAAGGTACTGGCGGTGGCACACCTACGCAGGGAGGCAATCCCAGTGTACCCTTACCTGGACGACTGTCTCATCACAGGGGAGACCCCAGTAATTTGCAGAACAAACATTCAAAGAACGATCGACCTCCTCTTCGAATTAGGTTTCTCCATAAACAAGAAAAAGTCAAGTCTGGTGCCAAGCACCTCCAAACAGTTCCTAGGAACTGTCCTAAACACTCAAGAGGGGTTGGCCTTTCCATCAAAGAATTCGGAATATACTGCTGCAAATTCCGCAATATCAGGTCGGTCGCCAGATAACGGTACGCAAAGCAATGCGCTTGCTGGGCATGATGGCGTCATGTATTTACCTGGTCCCTCACGCGCGCCTGCGCATGCGTCCCATGCAAGAATGGTTGGCGAAACAGTGGTCTCAGGCAAGTGGTCAGTGGGACGATCTAGTGGTCGTTTCGCCAACACTTGTACAAAGCCTTCACTGGTGGACAAGAGAGAATCTGTCCAAGGGAAAACCCTTTTACAATCCCGAGATACAGGCGGTAGTCACAACAGACGCATGCCTGACAGGGTGGGGAGCACACCATCTCCACCACACAGCTCAGGGTCTCTGGTCTCACTCAGTGGCCAAGAATCATATCAACCTGCTAGAGCTTCTGGCAGTATTCAGAGCGCTTCAAGCGTTCGAGCCCTACCTGTTGAACCTGTCAGTGCAGATCCTGACGGACAGCACTACAGCCATGAACAAACAAGGAGGGACTTGTTCGCCAAATCTGTCCAAGCTTGCCCAGAAAATTTGGATATGGGCACTCAGACAGAACATCTTCCTGTCATCTCAACATGTTCCAGGGGATCTCAATTCTCTGGCGGATGCTTTGAGCAGAGATCCCCTCCCAGAGGAACACGAATGGTGTCTACACAGAGAAGTCGTAGAAGATATCTTGTCTCAGTGGGGTTTCCCCACTATAGACCTATTCGCCACAAGCGAAAACAGACAGTGCCCAGGATTCGCATCCAGGTTCCCCCAACCAGACCCCCAGGGGAACGCCCTGTGGATGAACTGGTCAGGGATGTTTGCGTACGCTTTTCCACCAACACCTCTCATCAGGAAGGTGGTCAACAAGATGAACAGAGAATCGATGACGCTCGTCCGAGTTGCTCCCATGTGGGCGAGACAACCGTGGTTCCCACACTTATGCAGACTAGCGGTGTGCGAACCCATCAAACTCCCGGGCTGGTACAACCTACTGTCCCAGCACCAGGGTCACAACGTGCATCCTCAACCCAACTCAATGAACCTGGCAGCATGGCTCCTGAGGTCATAGAGTTTGGACATCTCAATTTACCACAGAGATGTATGGACATCCTATACCCGGTTGACCCGGTTGATTGCACTCCTTCCTCAATTGTCACATACATGCTACACCTGCTAGATACAGGGTTGGTTTTTAACTCACTGAAGGTACACCTGGCAGCTCTGTCAGCATGCACCACCTCCCATAGCAAGGTGTCGTGGTGGAAAGTACCAGTGGTTAAAGCCTTCATGGAAGGAGTAAAGAGACTTCACCCTTCAATTTCAAACTCACCACCAGGATGGGACCTTAACGTGGTGCTAGCTAAATTCATGGGGCCCCCTTTAAAGCCCATGCATAAAAGCAGTCTCAAACACCTGACTTACAAGACGGCCTTCTTAGTAGCTATTACATCTATAATAAGGGTCAGTGAAATTCAGGCTCTGTCAGCGCAGGATCCTTTCTTTACAGTTCATAAAGATAAACTGGTTTTACGTACACACCCTAGGTTCCCACCTAAGTTTATTTCTAAATTCCACGTGAACCAGTCCATCGAGCTTCCGGCTTTCTTCCAAGACCCACAAAGCTCAGCTGAGGTGAAACTACACACCCTAGATGTGCGTAGGGCGGTCCTATACTATGTAAACAAAACCAGACCGCTAAGAAAAACAGACCAACTGTTTGTCTCCGTAGCTAAAGGCAGAGAGGGAGATCGCGTCTCTAAAGGTGCCATCTCTAAGTGGATTGTTAACTGTATCCAGCTGTGTTACTCCCTTTCTGAAAAAACTCTGCCTTTCACGCCAAGAGCCCACTCTACAAGAGGCATTGGGGCCACTCTGGCTTTCATTGAAAATGTACCCCTTGACAACATTTGCAAAGCAGCTACTTGGAGCTCTATTCACACTTTTACTCAGCATTACTGCATTGACACCCATTCCAAGACAGATACTCAAGTGGGACAAGCGGCTCCAAGACATTTATTTGCTCATGACCCTTCTCACATCCCACCTCCTTCTTCTAACACTGCTCGCTAATCTATGCACAGCATGTGATCTAAGCAGATTCCACAAGCCTCAGAAGGGATACATTACTCACCGTAATCGTATTTCTGATGCTTGGATCTGCTTAGATTCACATGCGACCCACCCTTACTCCCCTCTGAGAGAAGGCGCATGGATGCTTGTAGTCTTATCTTTCTATCTATCTTCTTGGATTATCTGTACTCACGGTACTCCTCATGCTACCTCATATCAGAAAAAATACAATCTGAGGGTCCTAGACGCGTGAGGGATCATGGGTACAGTGGACGTCACACTAGGGATAGTATTACTGGCACGCCCTGTGTCGACGCCCATTTTAAAGTTTCGAAAAACAAACTGTAATACTCTGCAGCTTCCACTAGATGTCGGCCTATGCACAGCATGTGAATCTAAGCAGATACAAGCATCAGATATACGATTACGGTGAGTAATGTATCATATATATATATATATATATATATATATATATATATATATATTAGCATTTTTAATAACATACAAACCTTGTAACATGCGACACAGCCAAATATTAAACATCGTCCAAGGAAAATCCACGAGTCACTGGCCTATCGCATCCAAACCACTATATAACCCCCAAACCCCCTGAACCACCACCCTCCAGCAAATGCTCACACTTCCACATGACCCAATTAATACCATCAGTGAGAAGGTCTTCCCAAGTCCGTCCTGTGTACCCCCATTTTGAATATTTGCTCCCATGGACCCTAAATCAACACTGTTGCTACCCCTCCCGAGTTGCACTCTCTTTATAATATCTTTCCCCTCTTATTCACCTTCCCTTCCGTAGTCATTGACACTCTTCCCCTGTTTCCTGTGGCATGTACAGAGACTGGAATTCCTCCCATTCCACCTCAATATTCACACTTCTGTTATGTAAGGCTGTCATGATTCTCTCCATCATGTATAGATTGTTCCCCGTGTTGATCTAGGCCTGTTTCGAGGGGATTAACATCATCTTCCGCTGCATAGCTAGGTACGCTCTCCCTGCCAGTAACAGAAAGTGCAGTAATCTGGTGAATTCCCCTTCGCTCTCCTCCAATCAAAATAGGACCAACATCAGTGTCTTAGCCCTTAGGACCCCATCCAACTCCTTAATCCATCCACCCTAGGACCTCATCCCAATAAATCTGAACACACCAGCATCCCCACCACATGTGCCAGTAGTCGGCCCGCTCCCCACATTCGTGCCAACAAAGAGGGATCACCCCCAAGAACATCTTAGAGAATCGCACCGGATCGCACCGGGGTCGCACCGGATGTGTAGCAGCTTAAACGTGTGGAGCTTGTACTGGCATGCAATTGAGGCTCTGTGTCCCCCTACGCACATTGTGTGCCATAGTCCGTCATCTACTTCTGAACCCAAGTTCCCTTGCCATTTTTTCCTGAGCGTCTCCATGTCACCCTTCCCCAACTCCACTAATGCCCTATATAGAGCTAAAATCAATCCCTTCATTTCACTGAGCGAATCAAGCACCTTCTCAAAAGGGGTTGAGGTCCCTCTGTATCCTTTCTATCCAGGACACAGCCATGATCACCACCTTTAGTTGCAGGTAGGAGAACACTGACAGTTTTCTGATTCCCAGTGCCACCAAAGAGATAAATTGTCCCTCCTTCCATAACTGTCCCACCCTCGTGAGACCCACAAATGGCTCTGGGGAGAGGGGCATGTCATGACCCCTCCATCCCGACCCTCTCTGCCAGATATGCCAAATTACCCCCATAATGGGGTGCTGCCTAATCCTCCTTGGGATCCGGTCTCTCGGCACCCATATCCACTCCCCCACCGTCGCCGGCCTAAGATGGAAGTTATCTAGAACCACCCACTGACAGTCCTTCAGTCCCCAGAGATGCAGGACCAGCACCCTCAATTGCGCTGCCTTGTAATATAGGTGCATTTCTGAGAAGCCCATCCCTCCTCTTTCCTTCGGGAGCACCAAAACATCATACGCTACTCTTGCTTTTTTCCCCTGCCACAGAAACTTCAATAGGCGTCCCTTGACCTCCCGGAACATACTGTCTGGGACCCGGATCAGGAGCATCTGAACTAGGTAAAGTATTTTTGGAAGAAAGTTCATCTTGATGGCATTCAGCCGCCCCATCCATGATATCATCAATTTACCCCATTATTCTAGATCCTCAAATAATGAGGCCAGAAGTGGTGGATAGTTTGCTTCATAAAGCCCTACGCCATCCCTCATGACATTTATCCTCAAATACCGCAACTGGTCTTCTTTGATCTGCATCCCGAGTGACGCCAACCTATGCGCCTCTCCCATCCCACCTGATCCAGGGGTAATAGAATGGATTTCCGCTTGTTGATTTTGAAGCCCGAGGAAGTCCCATTCCACTCTGTCAAACGCCTTTTCAGGATCGACCAACAGGAGTGTGGGGTTCCCCTCCCTACCCTGGGCCCACTTGACCAGGTGCAGTGATTTGCGCATCTTGTCCGCTCCCTGCTGACCTCTAATAAACCCTACCTGATCCGAGTGGATTAGCCGTGGCATATGGGCATCCAATCTGGATGCCAAAACCTGAGTGAACAACTTTGCTGGCACACTGAGGAGCGAGATCGGATGGTACGAGCCACAATTCCGAGGGCCTCTGCCTTCTTTAGATATGACTGAGATAACCGCTCAGACAAACGACCGCGGCACCATTCCTCTCTCTGAAACGTAGTTATATAATTTTAGCAGGTACGGGACCAGGACGCTCCCTCAAATAACTTATAGAAGCCGGCGGTGTACCCATCGTCCCCTGGGGCCTTCCTGCTCTGGAGCGCTCTAATAGCTAGCAGAAACTCTCCCCTGTAATCAGAGCTTCCAATTCTGAGGCTTCTTCCCGCATCAGCCTCAGAGTCTTCAATCCACTCAGGTAAGCGTCCATTTCCCGCTCGTCTGGTTTGGCCTCACCCTTGTATAATCCTTCATAAAAGTCGGCAAAGCTTTCCAATATACCCTCCGTTGAAGCCTCTAGTGTACCACCTGTTCCTTTCACCCAGATATCCATCTATCAGCCGCTGCCCCCTTAAATGCTTTGCTAGGAGGGCATCTGCCTTATCACCCTTCTCGTAGTACTTCTGCTTCAGGAATTGTAACTTCCAAATTATCGTACCTTCCACTCTCTTTCGCCTCACCTCCTATATCCACTCTCCCGTTCCCTCCTCTGATGCTTGTATCCGTCCCTCTAGAGCCCCGATCTTTGTGCGCAATCTGTTCTCTAGCAAGGACCTCTCTCTCTTTTTGCGCACCCATTCTCTAATTAAAACACCCGGCCACGTCGACTTATTCGCTTCCCACACCATGTCCAAGGGCATGTCCCCTGTGTCATTCAGAGCTAAATACTCCCGGATCAAACCCTCTAACTCCTCCCTAAATACTGGGTGCCTCCACAGAGACACATTACATCTCCATAACGATCCGTTGGGGCCTAGGCCCGCCCAAAACAAGTCCAGGGAGACCATGTCATGATCAGATCACGCAATTGGGTGGATCGTAGAGCCCCTTGCTGTGTCCATCAATTCCCTTGTAATGCAGAGATAGTCTATGTAGGTCCCGTTGGGAGGTGAGAAAACAGTAAAGCCCCATTCCTGGGGATGAAAACAGCACAGAGCGTCCTGCAGCCCATGTGAATCCAGTAATGCCTGGAAACCTACAACATGTGGGTTCTGTGCCTGAGTTCCCCATTGCTCTTCTATCCATCTGGGGGTTTGCCCACATATTAAAGTCACCCCCACCCCCTCATGAAGAGCCATGTCCAACATGGACCTGAGAAAATGTGACTGGGCCTGATTGGGGCGTACAATGCTACAAAGGTGAATCTGACCTCCCTTATGGTACCCATAAAAAAGAGTGCCCACCCCTCTGAACACCTCCACACCTTGTCTACATCCATCTTCAACCTCTTATGTACCAGAAGGCTGACCTCCCCCTCACCCCCATTCCTGGCGGACCCTTTTTTCACCCCCCTGACAAACCTAGTCTCCTGAAGAAAGAGGACGTCCATTCCCATTCGGCAAAACTCCCTGGCCACTAAGGACCTTCTCCCACCACCCCACAAACAGAATTACGTTAGTGTCGGCCTCAGGCCCAGCTTTAGAGTTTCCAGGTCAGCCGTCCCCTGATGGAGGGGAGTTCAGTTTCCTAAATGTCCTCGAGCCAGGCACCTTCCGTCTTTGTGGCCCTTTTATACGCCACTGTCTGTCTTCTTGCCCCTTTGGCTGTCCCCCTGGCGTAGCTTCCCCTTCCACAGTCAGTTTGCCCATGACCCTGTGTATGTCTTCCTCCGTAACCAGCTTGTAGCCGTAGCCCCCAAACTCAAAAGCAGTGGAGAAGGGAAACCCCCACCTATATCTGACACCCTTTTTGTTCCACCACTTCGTGAGGGGTTTGTACCGGTGCCTCTTCGCCAATGTGAGGGAGGGGAGGGCCTGGAAAATTGTGATCTTAGCATTCCCCATTGACACCGGCCCAGCACCCCGCGCTCTTTCCAAGATATTCTGTTTGTCTGGGTAGTTGTGGAATCTGGCAAGGAACGACCTAGGGCCTCTACCTGCCCCCCTGCTCTGTGCACCCTATCAATTTTAGGCTCATTGATGGTGTCCTCCCCAAACACGAGTTTAGCCGCTTCATGGACAACCCTCCGCAGATTTCTGTTTCACCCTACTTCTCCGGTATGCCAAAGAAGCATAAGTTGTTCCTCCTTTCTCTATTTTCAAAGTCATCCATCTTGAGGGTAATTTCCCCTTCCCTTCTCTCCAATTCCGCCATACACATGTCCATCTGAGTCTCCAGTGTGTCCACGATGATGGGTTGTTTTCCACTGCATAAAGTCTCTCATCCATCTTATCGATCCTGACGTTGATTTTGTCCACTTTACCTCCGATGTCCACCCTCATCCTACGAATCTCCTCCATCAACGAGGCAATGTCCCTTTTTGTGGACATCTTATCTCCACCTTCCTCCTGCATTGTCTTTGTTTTGTTCACACACCCTGGGCTCTGTTTATCAGAATATGAAAATTGCCCCAGTTTCCTCTTCCAGTCCATATACCATAGATGGCCTGTCCCCCGGAGGCACTCACACCTTGGTTGGTGGCCGGTAGTCCTCCGCTTATCTTCCAACAAGGTGTCCCCTTGCACCTCTCGCCTTCTCAGGCTCCCTCCAGAGTGTTGTCCCTCCACCAGGCTTTGGGGGATCCTGCCACAATGGTTAACTGGGACCTCACAGCCTCGGCACTTGGAGATCAGGAACGCTTTCCACCTTAACCTCTTGGCACACCCTCTCCTATATGCAGACCTTCTTCAAGCAGGCCTTCCAAATATGTGCAGTGCCAGGCCCTCTCCTCGTCCCAGAATGACACAAGCTCCTTGTCGACACCTGGATCAGCCAGGCCACCTCTACAGGATTCCAGTCCCACTCCAAGACAAACCTAACAAGGCGGGCACACATACCAGGCCATGGCCCTGGGGCCCACACCCTGTCTAGCACCTCCCGGACATGGGTGATGTCTTTGCTGCTAGGCTCAGGGGCTCTACAGGTGGTCTCTGGGGATCTCGGCACACACGCCAGGCCACTTCGTGCACCACCACCACATTCCACTCCAAGTCACCTCTCCGGGGACAATCCCCGCCGCAGCAGCCACGACTGTCAGGGCCTATAGCACCTCATTGTGGCCTCCTGTCCCCTTGAGGGGCAGAACAGCTTCACTGCCCTCACCGGATTATGAAATCCGCACGACTTCATGCGGGGGTATGTTGCTGCCCAGTGAGTTCAAGGGGTGAGCCGCCAGCGGCAGGGGCCTAGCGCAGCCTCTCACACCTCTCAAGATGCCCCCACAGGGAGAGCGAGGTCTCTGTGTCTCTGGGCCCAGACGTGGGCCGTGCTGCTCCTCTCAGTGTGGAGCTACTCTCACAGGAGGTTACTTTTGTTTTTGTCACTTAGGTTGATGCACAGCACAACTTCGCCGCCGATGGACGAAATCTCTCCGGATTTCATGTCCATTGCTGGGGGGACCCTGAGTCTGCTCGCCTATGGGGGTCTAAAGTGGGGGGCTTTTACCACGTTTATGACCCGGTGATCGAGATCAGCACACCTTGGCTGTTGCCATGTACACGCCCCCTCATGGCCTCAGGGGCTTGCATCTATTAACAGTAGCGCAGTACTGTGAGATGCGGCATGTGCATCTAATGGGATTAGTCCTTGGTCATGTTTGTTGAAAAAGCTCAGTTTTGAGAGATTTGTGGGGGCATTCCGAGCCAATACTATAATGGAGTTGCAGAGGGTAAGTGCATGGTAAACGAAGAACTGTTTTCAGGTCCTCTATTTGGGGACAAGATGTGATTCGAGTCAGTTGGTGGATTTGCTGCACGAGGAGCGTGTGCCACCAGTTTTGTTGAGCTTAGCCGCCATGTAAGCTTGTGTGCTACTTGTGACTACCTTGTAGATGATACATTCAGTCTTGAACAGTATCCTGGCTTGGAGAGGAGCCAATGCAGCGTGCAAAGTCAAATTTCTACGCACCCATAATGAGAGGTGCTGCAGTGTGGTGGACTGCTCTTAGCCAAGTGAGCGACTTGGAGGCTGAATGATGGAGGCTGGGATGATATTGTCATAGCGGTAAGGAGGTGAATGTTTTTAAGATCTCTGCGGTGAGAGAGGAAAGAGCTCGGTCCACAGGGGCAGTGTGCATGCATGGGGACCAAAGCTGTGGGAGATTGATACAATGATCTGGGGGATTTTGTCTTTTTGATTTCATCACATGTTTCCTTAGTAGCTGGCACAGTTATATTAATAAGCAGCTTTGGCCTTGTTAATCAGAATACTATAGTTGGAGTGTGGAGATTGGAGGTTGGTAAGATCTTCAAGGTTACGATTTTCAGGCCACATTTTCTCTGGGGCTCTAATTGAGCATTTGTTCAAGGCGAGCTCAAGGTGTACCAAAGGGCGAATGGTTTGTTCTTAGTGTGGTTGTTTTTTTATGGGAGCATGAGTGGCTACCAGTTTCATAGCGGATTTGTTAAATAATTAATAGCTCATTCACTGGGATGGTTTTGAATAAACGGCACTGAGTAAAGGTGCGTAGTCTGAACTTTGTGGGTCGTGGTCAAGTGAGCAATTGACATTGGGATGGTGGCTTGGTCAGACCAGTATAGTGGGGGTAGGGTCTGCGCAGTTGATGGGGGGGGGGGGTGAAATAAAGACTACCTCTAGGGTGTTCCCTTTTTTGTGCATGGGGAAAGCACAATTTGCTTAGGGTCCATGGATCATGTCAGTGCGAAAAGCTTGTTTCAAGTGTGGTTGTCTGCATTAGACTTGTAGTCGTTAAAATCCCAGAGAAAGAAGTTATTAGTGTGTAGTAATTTGGCAGAGGAGAGTAAGTTATTGATGTCACAAACAAGAACCTGAGGTCCTCGATGAATTTATTGGGCTGGGACTATGTGGAGAGCCAAATATGACCAACAAAAATAATCCCTCATACCGTACTAATTTATTAATAGAATAGATAGTTCATTTGGAATTTATATCACGCACAGTGAATTATTAAAACAAATATATATATTTTTGCAATACCCATTTTTATACATAATTTTGAAAAACACCTATTGTGCAGAAATCAAGTGGATATGAATCTGGATCTCATCTTGTTTTGTAATCCTCATTCATAACTCACACGTTCTTACAAATTATACATAGGTCAAACAACAAGACCCGTTAAAGAAAGATGGTCTGAACACAAATCTACCATCAGGTGTAAGAACCTCAGATCCCCAGTGGCAAGGCATTTTATCGAACACCAGCATACGATTGCACAAATGAAATTTCAAGTTGTAGAAATTGTCAAACGACCACACAGGGGTGGTAATTATCAATCCCTACTGTCACAGCGAGAGAAATACTGGATTCACACACTAGATACTCTTCAACCTAAGGGTTTGAACGAGGAATTCTCTCTGAGCTGCTTTTTATAGATAACTGTTAAACCATAATCACAGGTCACACCGTCAACCACTGTTTGTAAGAGATTGTAACCCATCCCTTGTTTTCAACTATGTCTTTCACCATGTTTCTTCCTCTAACCATGGTGACCCTGCAAGGCATTCATGGGAGGTGTGATTTCCTCTGTATGATCTGTATATATGACCTGTATATATCTTCTTAACTGTTTGTATCTGCTCATGAATGATCAACTGAGTTCACCATCTATTAGTCACATGGTACACTGCAATCTGTTTATTTCTGTTTTCAATCTCCTTGTTATTGAACAAACCTGATTGACTGTATAATGAGAAGCCTCTGGGCCCTGTATGATTTGCTCTGTATCACTAACAGTAACCACATGTGTTATTTGCACTTGCTATCATGATTACAATGAATGTTGTTGTCTTTACAAATTTCTGTTTCATTAGGACTAAAGCAATATGATGCGGTGGTGAACATCAGAATTTCTATGGTTCACCATGGATACTATTCACTCTATATTTCTTTATATTTTCCTATATCTGGCTAGTTATAATGTGTGTGTCTATACTCTTCACCTTTGCAAGATGGCCGCCCATTTCCTTACTGATCGGCTTCAGTGCCCTTTTCTATGTCGATACCCCGATTAGTTTTCCTTCTTGGCGGCTTGACTCCAGTGCAGTACGTTTCCAAGGTAACGACCGCACTGAGTCACTGTCTGCCGGATCCAGTTTGCATACACCTTGTTCCTTGAACTGAACAGGGAAGCGACCGTAATCCGCGACTCTCTGCCTGAGTGGTAGACCCATGGCACATTGCTGACTATAATATTAGACATATATGTGTCTCTATTTAGGTGCTAGCAGTACGTGGTTTCCAACAGACACCCTGCATCTGATCTTTGCTACCTCCCGATATTCGTTATCCACGCGGATGCCTCAGTTGCCTAGGATATTCGCCATGCAACCTGAGTGAGTGTATATATTTATCCGTGCCCAGCATGAATTTAGAATCTTTAATCTTATTGAGCACATAATTCATTTGATTTACTACATCCACACATAGGCTGCTTTTTGCCATTCTTTAATTCGCTCCCTATGCACTATTCTTCCGTGTCCACCAATTGTTTACGTCGTATTATATCCCCCTCCCCATAGGTGGACCTTACTCAACTCACCTCTTTTGGAATGGGTTCGTTTATAAGCACAAGGTGGATATCTTGAATATATTAGTTTACTTTTTTTACTACACCGGGACTTTATTTTTCTATTTTTCTGCTCTTCACCATCGCCCCAGCATCTTGCGATAGGTATTGTTTGTTGGTATTCCACTGGCATTGAAATTAATTTTTTCTTCTGTTCCCTTGAATTGTTGAAAATAGTCCAATTAGGCCCTTTTGAAGAAGAGGGACTCCTCGAAACGCGTCGGTCACGCTATAATTGGACAGCATTTCTTCTGCATCATCTATTGCTTCTTCGCAGTTTTTAATATGCTAAATGTTACCAATTATTCCTTGCAACTGAATGTGCCTCTAGGCAAATGTTGTCTTTTTGCCAAATAAACTGTTATGCTTTCAATTGACAAACTACTGTTATGTTTATATGCGGTTACGGGTGGTGCCAAGTGATCACATAGACTTGTTTGAAGGAAAGGTGTGTGCCAATGTCGAACCCAAGGGACTTGGCGTAGATGACCAGCTGGCATGTGAAGCGCTCGAGGTTCATAGCAGAGAGCAGGTCTGGATGTTAGGGTGTTCGGTGTTGTTGGTCAGCAGTAGGAATTTAGATTTCGAGGGATTGAACTTCAGGTAAGCACTGTACATCCACGGCTGGATCAATTTTCAGCTGGAATTGAGCATGTGGATGTCTTTGATGGAGGATATCTTGAGGTAGATCTGCGCGTCCTCTGCGTATTAGTAGATGAGGATGTTGTGTAGAGCAAGGAGGGTTTCAAGTGGTTCCATGGAAAGATTGAACATCACAAGTAATGGGTAGAGTTGGTGATCTGGAGGAATCCATTTGTAAGAACTGGCTGCAGAGGGAGGAGGCAAATGGTGATGTCTTTTGGCGAGTAGTATTAACAACTACTTTATGGATAAAATGCAGGGTAGTGGGTCTGGGCCATTGGCCCTATCAGACCTGCACAAGCACGAGCAGGCGAGGCCCTGGTCTTCGTCAGTTCTTTGCTGAGGATGCCAGCGATGAGGATGCTTGAGGAGGAATGTTAAAATATGTGGTGGGCGGATCAGTTAAGTGGCAGGGCCTGGCCACTTCACCAGCAGCCTTCTCAATGCCGTCTTTGTGGAGCAGCCCTGGAGTCTGTAAGTAATTGGCTGGAAGGCATGAAAACTGGCGGTGGGCAGAGCAACTGAGTGGAAGGACCTGGTCACGTTACTACTCAATGCTGTCTGCTGGGAGCTGGCCTGGAGTACTTAAGTAGCTGTCTGGAAGGCGTGAAAACTGCTGATGGGAAGGGCAAGTGAAAATTCCACATTAAAAAAAATGTATATTTATATTTCTGAGGCTTGTGGATCTGCTTAGATCACATGCTATGCATAGGCCGACATCTAGTGGTAGTCGTTAAGTATTACATTATTTGTTTTCGAAACTCGAAAAGGGATGTCGACTGAGCATGTCAGTAATACTATCCCTAGTGTGACGTCCTCTGTACCCATGTTCCTTCACGTGTTAAGGTCCCTCCGATTGTTTTTTTCCACCATCATAGCCGGACACAAGTTGCAGAGTTCCTTCTTTCGGGCTAACGCCTTAAATTATACAAATTTAAATTTAGACTTCTTTCTTTCCTTTCGACGGCCGTACTACCACAAGATCTTCGACATTGGCAACAGCTTTGATAGACGGATTGATGGTCTACGACAACTACTTGTACCGTTTTGACGAACTTTGACTGCGGCCTACCTAGGCCTCGATGGGCCTCGCTCCTTCACAGTAGGGAGAGTGGGAGGAGGTCATAACTTTCTTTTCTTTAAAGAATGCGTGTTTCCCTATTCTTCCTTTTCCATCGCCTGGCTTCCATCATTCCGTATTATGGAAAACACACCCTTTAAATTTTGCCCTTCCTGTAACAGGAAGCTTCCCTGGAAGGACTCGTACACATATTTCGGCCCAAGAAATTAAGGTACCGTCAGACAAAGCGCTGGGCCCATCACGCCATGCAGGCTGTAGCTGCTATGGACGCGGAGCGAGCGTCCAGCAATGGCAGTGTCGGCGTTCTAAGTGACGCCAAAGTCGTTTGGGACCAGACAGTTTCCCGCGTGCAAGCCCCTGACTCCATCAGGCAGGCCACCGGTCCTGCTACGGAGACAACACCCTGCATCTCAAGCACCCACACTGCACGCCACACAAAGCACCCAAGCACAGCCGACAGTCGACCACTTCGTCGACCGTTGAGGCACATGTGGTGTTGAGGGGAAGGTCCTCAAAATCCTTGTCCACTGGGCCATCGTGCTCGTTGCATGACAGGCTCCCAAAACAGACGTCGAAGTCTGTTCCCGACACAGCGAATAAACCTGACAAACTTTCGGGCAATGGAGAACGTGCGTAGAAAGACGCTTCAACTGCCCTTTCCAGTTGCTCCAAAATGAGAGCGCTTATTAAAAAACATGTCCCAGACGCTCTCCTAAAGTCCAAACATCGAAAGATTAGAAATCTTCGACGCACCTAGCCTCTGAACCCTCTACTTCGACATATAATGATCCTTCTCTCCCAAGGGACACCCTTTCACGGGCCATGCAACATAAAGAATCCTCTACACTAGAGAGTATCTCTACCCCTGTTCCCTCAGATTTCCCTAGCTCCATCCAATGGACCCCAGAAAAAATTGACAAAATATTGCGAAGAATGTCATGCTTTGTAGACTTCTTTTTCCGCCACCCGGATCAACTTTCCAACCTTCAAGAGCCCTCAAAAGGGGAGGCGGCTAAAGCCCAACCTGCTGCCAAAAAAACACGATTAGACACCGTCCTGCCCAGCATCTTGCAGGACACTTACCAAGATATCAATTATATTGACACTTCAGGCTCTCAGGATTCTTGTTCACAAGGGGATTCTTGTTCACAAGGGGACCAATCGGACCAATGTGATCCAGACCAGTATTATGCTGACGAGGACGATGACGTCTACATCATACAATCTCTGGACCATCATGTCTAACCTGTGGGTGACACCCCTGTGGATTATCAGCTACAGTACAATGAGCTCCTCCTAAAAGCTGCCGAACATTTCAAAATTGATACACAAGAGGCACAGGTGGACAAAGACTTTGCAGAAGATATCCTTGGAGATAAAAAAAGTCAGCGGCACAGTTTATACCCCTTCTGGAGTCCATTCAGAGGTGCTTTCAGACTTCTCTACTCACCCCCAACCTTACGTGGGCAGTTAACCCCTGTATTGAGCAAATATTCAGGCCAGCCCCTTCTACTCCTTATACATCAGGGGTCAATTAAAGCCAGACTCTTTTGTCGTAACCACCACAAGAAAAAGGGCGGGCAAGCCCTTAGCCTCTTCTGAGGCCCCTTCTGATAAGAAGAGAAAAAGGATATATACACTGGGCAGGAAAGTAACTTCCTCGCCTGCATAACAAGTAAGAATCTCAAATAACACACAATATCTGCTTCATCCAGTCACCTGACCACCAAGACCAGCCTGTGGCAGATTCTCCCATAGACAACCAACTACAATACAATGAACTGCTTCTGAAGGCTGCCCAGCACTTTTGCATTGACACTTAAGAGGCAGAAGTCGACAAGGACTTTGTGGATGACATTCTGGGAGAGAGAAAGTCTGCCACTCAGTTTATCCGGATGTTACAGTCTGTTCAGAGACATATACAGCCCTCCCTACTTGCGCCTAATCTCACAAGGCGGTTAATCCCAAAATAGAGAAACTATTCAGGCCAGCGCCCACTGACCCCCTCTATATTAGGGGACACCTAAACCGGATTCACTAGTGGTCACCACTACCAGAAAGAGGGCGGGCACTCCCCTGGAATCGGCTTAAGCACCACCAGACAAGGAAAGCAAAATAATCTATACTTTTGGGAGAAAGGCTGCCTCATCAGTGGCATATCAAGCCAGAATGGCTTGCAACACTACACTTCTAGCTAGTTACGGGTGCCACAAGTGGGATGACCTGGAACACTAGATTGAAGCAGTTCCAGAACCTTTAAAGTCACAATTATTAAGTACTATTGCAGACGACAAGCAGGTATCAAACTGCATCTTCAAAAATAATCTTGATGCAGCAGACAATGCAGACTGCATCATCGCAGAAGGCATGCTAATCAAGCACCACGCCTGGCTCAGACAGTCTGGTTTTAAGCTAGAAAGTCAGGCCACCCTCCTTAACATGCCAGTGTAGCCTAATATACTTTTCGGTAAAGCTGTCGAAGACACCCTCAAGAGCACAAAGGAGGAGTAAGACACGCTTAAATCCTTTGGCCAGTTAACAAACAAGCCTTACGAACAATGGGGCACCTCAAATTCCAAAAGGTTTTGGGGTAAGGGTTCACAACGCTCTTCCGGATACACTCAGGGAGCACTGTCTTCAACTTGGGGCCCATCGCAAGGACAATCTTCCTCTTCTGGTTTTCAAAGAGCAAATAAAATAACTAGAGGAAGAGGCAGAACCACACCTGGGAGAGGTTCCCCTCCCAAACAATGACACACTGCTGCAGGCTCCCTTCCATGCCACTCCAGTAGGAGGTCGAATTTCACACTTCCCCCACGCATGGCTAGGGGATAACGTCAGACAAGTGGGTGTTGTCCACTGTGGCAGGCGGGTATTGTATCGAACTGTTACAGAAACCACCCAACCGCCCTCCAAGATAGAGAAAAATGACACCAGAACAAAGGCGCATACAATTAGAAGTAAAAGCACTGCTGGAGATCGTCTCAGCAAATCGGGTAAACAAGGGTATTTATTCAACATACTTCCTTGTGCCAAAAGAATACCTCTGCATGTGCCCAGTACTAGACCTGCGCCCAGCGAACAAATATGTCAAACCCCAAATGTTTTGCATAACCACGCTTCAAGAAGTAATCCCCTCTTAAAACAGGGGGATTACATGGCAACATTGGATATAAAAGACGCATCCTTTCATATTTCAATGCTGCCTGCGCACAGGAAATATCTGCGTTTCAAGATACCGGGAGTTCAGTACCAATTCAAGGTACTCCCCTTTGGCATTGCCTGAGCGCCAAGAGTATTCATAACGGTGCTTGCAGTAGTGGCAGCACACCTGCGCAGAAAATCAATCCTGTATACCCTTATCTGGACGACTGGCTAATTACTGGGGAACCTCCTGAAATTTGCAAACAAAATACACAAAGGACTATAGACCTTCTTTTCAATCTGGGTTTCTCCATCAACAAAATGAAATCAAGTCTAGGCTCCAGCCAAATGAAACAAATTCTGGGAGCAATCCTGAAGACAAAGGAGGAGTTGGCTTTCTCCTCAAACAAGAGAGTACAAAACATGCTGTTCAAAGTACCTCACTACAAGACCGGTCGCCAGATAACTGTGGGCAAAGAAATGCACTTGCTTGGTATGATGGTCTCATGCATTCACTTGGTTCCACACGCGCACCTGTTCATGCGTCCAATGCAGGAATGGTTAGCAAAAAAAATGGTCAAAGGCAATCGGTCAGTGGGACGATCTAGGGGTTGTTTCGCTAACCCTGGTACAGGTTCTTCGCTGGTGGTCCAGGGATAACCTGCTAAAAGGAAAATCCTTCCATGTTCCAAAAGCACAAGCGATCCTAACTACAGATGCCTCACTCGCTGGATGTATGACCCACTTCCTCCACATGCTACAGCCCAAAGACACATCAACTTCCTGGAACTTTTGGCAATTCTCAAGGCTCTTCAAGCCTTTCAGCAACATCTTATACTTCAGACAGTGCAAGTCCTCAAAGACAGCACCACTGCCATGTTCTACATAAACAAGCAGGGAGGCACACACTCTCAAAGTCTGCCCAAGCTATCCCAAAAATACATGTTCCTAACATCCCAACATGTTCCAGGGGAACTCAAATTCTCTGGCAGACAGACTAAGCAGGAGAACACGAGTGGCCACTCAACAAGGATATTCTGAACGGAATATTCTCACAATGGGGTCATTCTCCATTAGATTTGTTCGCCACAAGCCTAAACGTGCAATGCTCAGTCTTCGCGTCCAGGTTTCCCTAACCAGCGTCCAAGGAGAACATCATGTGAATGAACTGGTCAGGGAAATGTGCTTACGCTTTTCCCCTGACACCACTCCTGAGCAAAATAGTGCACAAGATGCACCAGGAACAAGTAACTCTAATCCTGATTGGCCCTATGTGGGCGCGACAACCTTGATTTCCACATCTCCTCAAACCGCCAATGTTTGACCCAATCAAGCTCCTGTGCCCGTACAATATACTGACACAACACAATGAGCATCACTCCATCCGTGCCCTCAATCTGTGAAGTTGGCAGTTTGGCTTCTGAAGTCATAGAATTTGGCCACTTAAATCTTCCACAAAGGTGTATGGATATCCTAAAGGAGGTACGTAAACCCAACACCAGACACTGCTATATCAATAAGTGGAAGAGATGTGTGATATGGTGCAGGTCACGAACACTAAACCCAAGAGAATGTTCCCAGCTAACATTCTACATTACATGCTTTACCTACTAGACTCCGGCCTAGTATTTAACTCCATTCAAGTACATCTGACGGCCCTAGCTTACATCACTTCCCAAAACAAGGTGTCCAGGTGGAAAATTCCTGTCATTAAAGCATTCATGGAAGGGGTATACCCCCCAATTTCCAACCCTCCACTGGGTTGGGATCTTAATGTTGTGCTCTCGAAGCTCATGGATCCACCCTTTGAGCCTATGCACAAGGATGTACGTTAAAAGAACGTATCCCAAAAGATCGAATTACAAAATTACTGAGCCCATTTTGTAATCTTTTGGGATTTTAGCAGTTTGTCCCCTGCACTCCCTTAAATCTTTGCGGGGGACACCCCTGCAACCTCTGCAGCCCATAATACCGAACTGCTTCCCTGTTCGGTATTATGGGCTTTGATCCAATCTACTATGTCTAATGCACACTAAATGTGCATTCTGCATTTTTAGATATGATCTTTCGTCCATTTCCTATGCACAAGGCCAGCCTAAAACATCTGACCTACAAAACTGCATTCCAAGTAGCTATCGCCTCTATAAGACGGGTCAGTGAACTACAGGCCTTGTCCATAAAAGACCCTTTCTTCATAATCCACAAGGACAAGGTTGTCCTCAGAACACATCCTAGGGGTTTCAATCCATAGAACTTCCTACCTTCTTTCAAAATCCATCCAACTCAGCAGAAAGAAGCCTCCATACACTTGATGTATCGAGGGCGGTCTTGTACTATGTGAACAAAACTAAACCTCTAAGGAAAACAGACCATCTCTTTGTTTCCATAGTTCCTGGGAGAGAGGGCGATCACATATCAAAAAACGCCATCTTCAAATGGATAGTCAAGTGCATAAAGCTCTGCTATTCCCTATCCAAAAGAGTTTTACCTTTCACTCCCAGGGCTAACTGTACCAGAGGTACAGGAGCTACCTTAGCCTTCATTGCAAACATCCCCCTAGATGCCATTTGCAAAGCTGCTACATGGAGTTCCATTCATGCTTTCACACAGCATCATTGCATTGACACATACTCTAAAGTAGATTCACAGGTGGGACAAACGGTTCTAAAACCTCTCTCTGCCGCTGTACCTTCTCACTTCCCACCGCCTTCTCCAGACACTACTCGTTAATCTATGCAGAGTATGTGATCTAAGCAGATCCACAAGCTCCGGAAGGGATAGATTACTCACCGTAATTGTATTTCTAGTGCTTGTATCTGCTTAGATTCACATGCGCCCACCCTTCCTCCCCTACTGGAGTAGAAGGTGCATAAATGTTTTTCTGGGTTATCATTGTTTCTGCTTTATCACATCTGTACTCACGATACACTTCATGCAAACTCCTGTCAGAAACAAACAATCTGAGGGACCTTGACGCGTGAAGGACCATGGGTACAGGACACATCAGACTAGAGACAGTGGGCCTCATTACAATAGTGGCGGCCACGGTCTGAAAGATGCCAGTAAGGCACCGGCACTGTTCATACCGGGCCGCCACATTACGAGTTCTGCTTGTGGGTGCCGCTCTGCACGCCTGGTCAGACCCGCACCCGCAAGCAGAACTCGTGATTGCACCGGCACCGCTATTAACGGTGCCGGTGCAACCATGCTCCCCACCCCCATTGTGCCCTAAGGGGCAGAATGGGGATCGGGAGGCCAGCATTACCGCCTCCCGTGAATGGGCAATTACCGGCCGCTTCATCTCGTAATGGGCCAGTTATTGCCAAATCGCGAGAGCCAGTGCCGGTAGCGAGCATGGCGGTAGCCATGCCTGCCATACAGTCACAGCTACCGCCATGCTCGTAATGAGGCCCAGTATTACTAACATGCCCAGTCGACGTCCATTTTCGAGTTTCTGCGATAAATCTGCGACTACCACGAGATGTCAGGCTATACAGAGCAAGTGATCTAAGCAGATACGATTGCCGTGAGTAATATATCTCATATACACTTCATTCTGCGCAAAGCATTTAATGTTGTGATGTCAGCAGGATAGCTACAACGAAAGTGTATTGTTCACAGTAAATGACAAGGCACAAAAAGAAATCTTTTTAGCTATATGGAAGTACATAGCAATCTGTATTAAATGGAGAACAGATAATGTAGGAAGAAAAATCAGAGCATTTTATTGAAAAGTTAAACATTGAATTGCGGCATACATTATTTCTGCTCTCTTCTTTACAGGACTGATAATCACGCTTATATAAGAAACATACAGAGACTTGAAGTGTAAATTGTTGTCGACAGTAGCCTGATTGAAAACTTTTTATAATGCCCCCGTTTAAAAAGCAAAACATGATGTGGAAAAGAATATGACTTCATATGTTATTTTTGTTCAGCCACATTGGCTAAAAAGCAAATGGCATTTTCTCTGACCCAGCTGCAGTGTTGAGACGTTATCCCACAAGAAATGACGTCCTGGCACCAAAGGATCAAATGCACTCTTTGTTCTGAAAGCCAGGCTTTGGTAATAAAACTAATGATGCCCATTAACAGTTTCCATCTGTCACTGGGTCAGGATTCACTGCAACCTATTTTTTTTTTTATCGCTCAGAGTGAAAATCTCTATCAGCTGAATGTAAAACAATATTTTTATGGTATGATAATGTTGATTTTTAAAAAAACTTATTTTTATTGGCATTTCCATTTTGATCAACAAATTAAAATAATGTTTTTCCCCTGGTCCCCTCAACTCCCTCGCCCCCCAAAACCACTCCCCCTCAATACAAATAAGCTGGCGAACCTGCCATAATATTGACCATCATACATTATACCCAAAATGTCTAACCCCTGCGGACACAGTGATATCTATAATAATTTTGTAGGAAGGATGAAACCAGATCCCAATCTTGTAGAACTAATGCTTGTTCTCGTTGAATGGAGTATGCGACCCATTGCAATGCCACACCATTCCAAATGTTTATTATACAATAATGTTCCACTGGGGCTTCTTTTGTCTTCTTTGTTGCACTAAAAATAGCAGAACTGCAATAATCAACACCATATATGCTTTACATTGGGATTTGGATTGAGGCCTATGTTTTGGGTCCCATAGCCCCAACAGACAATTCTCCATTCCTATTTTCAAATTTGTACCAAACACCTCTTCTCTTAAGCTTATAGATGCCCAAAATGATGTACTCTTCGGACAACTCCACCATATACCTAATCTTTTCTGCTTATACAGGCCCTACAACATAAGGTGACCAAGAGGGGAATATCTCATGCAAGATGTCAGGGGTATAATGCCTTTGGACTAAAACTTTGTACCACATTTCTCTGAATTGTATGGCTCTTGTGAGCTTTGGTATGTTTTTCCATAGAAACTCAGATGAATCTTGTGGTATGGTATATCCCAAAGTCGATTCCCATTTCTTCATATATGATATGATCTGGCACTTATATTGCGGCTGTACACAAGTGTTTGTAGGCGCCACAAGACGAGGGAGGGAAGACAGAGGGAAGACAAGACAAACAATCCTACTAGTCCGTGTGTCATTCCGATCGTGCAAGTGCGACAACGAGAAGTGCAAGGGGAAGGGAGAGGGCAGAGTGCAAGGGAGAGCGGAAGGGGAAGTGCAAACAGGGCAGCTTCACTCTGAGTTAGTGCTAGAAGGCAGAGGGGCTGTAGGGGATACAGCATACAGCCCCTAAATGTGTGGTAGGCCAGGAGGCAGTGCAATGAAGACTGGTCTATGAGGAGTCTAGTGCTCAGTGAGATTCTGAGGGTCCCAGGCAGCCAGTCGGCGCAGCAGACAGGTAAGGTAGCAGGGAGAGACAGAGAAAAGGCAGAGGCGATAAGGAAGGTCTTGAGCTGCTTCCGGAACGTCAGGGGATCTGGCTCAAGTATGAGAGGGGCAGGGAGGCCGTTCCAGAAGGAAGCACCTGCAGAGGAGAGAACTTGATCCTTGCTGCCACCAGGAACCAGTGGAGAGATTTCAGGGCTGGAGAAATAAGGTCCCTGGCCTTGAGGTCAAGGATAAGTCTTGCAGTGCTGTTCTGGATTAGTTGCAGAGGGCAGAAGAGTAGAGGCAGGTACATTGAGAAAGAGGGTGATGCAATAGTCCAGCCTAGAGAGAACCAGGGCTCCGCAAGACAGTGCGCTTCTGGGGGAAATTGAGAAAAGGTAGAATACCCCTGAGGAGGTGCAGCTGGAAGTGGGCCTTTTTGGCAAGGTCTGTGATGTGAGCAGAGAAGGAGAGAGTGGAATCAAAGATGACACCAAGGTTTTTTCCTCACAGGAAGGCGAGGGTAGAGGGCCCAAGAAGGGTGGCCAGAGTGAGAGAGGGAAAGTGGGAGCTGGGGTCCCAATGAGAAGGATCTCCATCTTACTGTCATTAAGGCAGAGATCGTTGGAGGCACACGAATCCTGGATCGTGGATAGACTGTCAGGAATAAACGAGGGAGATGAGGCGGCTGAGGGTAGCCTGAAAGAGAGCTTACTGTCATCCACATAACACTAAAAGTTAGATGAGAAGGTGGAGATCAAGTGGGCCAAAGGGGAAAGATAGACATTGAAGAGCCAGGGCGAGAGGATAGAGCCCTGGGGGACACCACATGTGGAGAGGGAGGTGTGAAGAGAAAGGGCCCAAGTTGGACCTGAGAGGGTCAGTCCAGGAGGAAGGAAGACAGCCACGCAGGGCCTGATTCAAGATGCCCAGGTTCTCACAGAGTCGGTTGATCAGGGTGGCGTGATTGTCGAAAGCAGAGGAAAGGTCAAGGAGGATGTGGACAGAAGGAGAGCAGGAATCAAGGTTAGAGAGCAAATCTTTACGGCTGTTCATGGGTGTTTAGGAGAGCAGTTTCCGTGCTTCCACCTTCTCCGAAGCCAGACTGGTGGTCATGGAGACAAGCAACAGATTCAGTATGGAGAGTAACATGGAAAATGGCCAGCTTTTCCAGGAGTTTGCCGAGGAAAGGGGTGATAGAAATACAGCGTTAGTTTGCCGGACAGGATCCGCAGCAGGCTTTTTGAGGAAGGGGTGCAGAAAGGAGTGCTTGAGGTGAGAGGGGAAAGAACCAGTGGCGAAAGAGTGATTGCAGAAGTCGGCCAAGGCTGTTGCAAGGGTGGAAATGTGGTCCTTGATAGTTCTGGAAGAGCAGGTAAGCACCTGTTTGGGCCACACTTTTGTAGATTTGACGTCTCTAGAGACATTGCAAGGTGTTGCCAAAGAGAAGGAGTAAAAAGGAAGAGGAGAGGGAGAGGTGGCCAGGGGGGCCTGCAAAAGGAAGAGGATCGAGGACAGGATGTCCTGAGTTTTTGTGGTGCGATGAGAAGCTAGCACTGTGCAGAAGGCCTGGGCGGGAACAGGAGAGGTGGAGACTGCAGTAGGGTTGGCCAGCTCCTTGCAGATTTTGAAGAGCTTGGCTGTGTTGTTTGATGCCGCAGCGAGGTGGGCTTGGAAATGGACCCTCTTCTTGGAGAGGACATAGTCTATATTGTCTTTGGAGCTGGCAGGCCAGTTTGTAAGATGATGCACCCGAAACCCTCCACTTCCTCTCAGCCACCGTGCACTTGCATTTCAGAGTGGCGAGGTCGAAGTCATACCAAGAGTTGCACTTGGCGGTAGTCTTCTGATAGATTCTCATGACATGGGAAGGATGTCTAGAGTGTTGGAGATAGAAAGATGCAGGTGCAGGTTAGAGAGTACTGTGTCAGAGTGTGAGTCAGCCGCAGGAGCAGAAGGGGCAGCAAAAGCAGAGGCAAAGGCTTCCACTGACATTCGCTTCATGGGCCGAACGACCGAGAAGGAAGGTGGCAGTGCTGAGGTAAGCTTTGTTAGGGGGACAAGAGGTTTTAGGTGAGAGTAGAGCAGAAAGTGGTCAGTCCAAGAGAGAGGATTGGTGAGAGAGTTAGAGAGAGGGATGTCGGAGGAGTTGAGAACATCGAAGGTGTGTCTGGCAGAATGTGTCGGTCCAGAGGGTAGGATAGAAAGGGAGAGGATCGTAGAGGCTGCAGAAGAGCCCAGAGGAGGGATTATAGACATCCAGGTGGATGTTGATGTCTCTGAGAAGGAAAAGTTGAGAAGTAGAGACTAGGAGAGAAGGGGATAGGTCACCCCATTCTGAGAGGAAGAGGGTGACCTGGCCAAGAGGCCTATAGATGGTGGCCACAGTCAAAGAGCGACCAGGAGAACTAGGGAGCCTGCAGACCAGGCATTCAAAGGAGGAGCAGGCCTGTGTAGGAATGACAGAAGCAGGGACCCACTCTGGAAAGATAAGGGCCTCCCCACTTCCGGTCCGATTGATTCTGGGCTCGGAGAGGAACTTGTAGACCTCAGGGAGGAGAGCATCAAAATTTGTGACAGAGCTGGCCGTGAACCATGTCTCGTGAGAGCGAGGACATCCAGGTCAAGGTCTTCGAGGAGGTGGCAGATGTCAGAGGAGTGTTTGACAGCAGAGCGAGATTTTAGAGCCACTGAAGTATGTGGAGCGTTTTCCATGAATATTTTGTATAACAACAAGACTAATGTTTTTTTGCACCTGTCTGGGAAATTATATATTTTTCAAATGGGGTCAGTGGTCTATTTGCAGCCGCTTTATACGGTGGGTCCAAGATCCAATGTAGTAATTGGTAGTAGCAGAACCACTTGCCTTCCCCTATCCCGAACGATTCAATACATTGCTCTGTTTTTTATCTCCACTGCATCATATCCCTCAATTTTAAATATCCCACTACCCTCCAGTGCAGGAAGGCCCTGTGCTCCATCCCCGGTCTGAACTGAGGATTGTGAAATAGAGGGGTAAAGGGTGTGCAGATGGACCTTTAATCACCTTAACCCAAAGGAGTTCCACCACTATAGCTTTATAGACCTGCAATGAGGGCCATACCGGGCGTTATGCGCCCTGAAGACCGAGTTAATGGCCCAAGCGAAGTGAGGGCCTTTAATGAGGTATGAGGGACCATAACGCCTGGTACGGCCCGAGCTGCAGGTCTATAAAGCTATTAGAACACCCTCAGGGCCCGATTCTGAACTTGGCGCAGTGAATGTTCTAAAAAGCAGGATTCAATGCACCAAATCAGTACGCCCAGACTCCACCAGTATTTTCAAGTGGGCCTGGGTGTCCTCGTAGTGCACGACAGTGCACCTTCAGGATTGCACCTGTTTTTGTCATAACGGGCGCAATCCTGAAATCTCACCAGCATTTTTGTAAAATAACTACATATTCGTTATTTTACAAAAATGCTGCTGAGAACATGGGTGTATATGAACACATTCATATAAACCAAAGAAAGCAGCTTCAACGTTGCAGAATTCAACGTTGAAGCTGCTTGCTTTGATGTATGTGAAAGTGTTCATATGGACCACGGATGTATATGAACACTTTCATATACACCAAAGCAAGCAGCTTCAACGTTGTAGAATACAACGTTGAAGCTGCTTGCTTTGTTGTATATGAAAGTGTTCATATACAGTTGTGTATATGAACACCTTCATATACATCAAAGCAAGCAGCTGTAGCCATTGGCGAGGTGATCGTACGCAAAGACATGTGACTGTTAGGCATGATGGCCTCCTGCATTTATCTAGTCCCACACACACGTTTGCTCATGCGCCCAATGCAACAGTGGCTCTCGAGCCAATGGTGTCAATCCAGTCGACAATGGGATGATCTAGTGGTTGTCTCGGCAGCCCTCGTTCTCTCTCTGCAGTGGTGGTCGAGGGAAAACCTCCTGCAGGGGAAAAACCTCACCACCCCTGTAGTAGAAGCCACTTTCACCACAGACGCATCTAGGACGGGGTGGAGGGCTCACCTCCTTCATCAGACGGCGCACAGCTTTTGGTCCCCAGTGGTAGCATCCAACCACATACATCTGTTGGAATTACTGGCAGTGTTCAAAGCCCTGAAGGCCTTTCAAACACACCTCCAACTCCCACAAAGATGCATGGACATACTTGGAGAAGCACAACGCCTAACACCACACATTGCTACTCCAACAAATGGAAACGCTTCGTCATCTGGTGCAATTCCAAGAGCATCAACCCCATTGACTGCTCATCAACACATATTTGTCTTGTACCTGACTCTCCTACTAGCCTCAGGTCACTTAACTGCACTCTCAGCTTACACCACATACCAGAAAAAGGTATCATGGTGGAAAATTCCAGTGATTAATGCTTTTATGGAAGGGGTTAAAATACTCCATCACCCTATTTCCAACCCAGCTACCAGATGGGACCTGAATGCTGTACTGACTAGACTAATGGGACCTCCCTTTGAACCAATGTATAAAGCTAGTCTTAAAGCACTCACTTATAAAACCGCCTTCCTGGTGGCAGTCACCTCAATAAGGATAGTTAGTGAACTGCAGGCCCTTTCAGTTCAAGACCCATTTGTCATGATTCACAAAGATAAGGTGGTCCTGCTCACTCACCCACGGTTTGCACCTACATTTCTTTCTAAGTTCCATGTGAACCAATCAATAGAACTACCCACCTTTTTCCAGAACCCCACAAACGTGACAGAAATAAGCCTCCACACACTCGATGTGAGGAGAGCAGTGATTTATTATCTGAAAAAGACTAAACCACTAAGAAAAACAAACAAGTTTTTCGTTTCAGTGGCAGTAGGTAGAGAAGGGGACCCTGGGTTGGGCGCTAAGGGTTAACAGGCACCGGTAAGGATGCTGATGCCGGTAAACCCTTACCGCCCAATTCAGAGGTCCCTTAGCGGGAACCGCAAAGGACGTGTGGTCAGACCACACATCCTTAGCGGATCCTGCTAAGGGACCAGGGCGCTAATTACGGGCCTGCTATTTGCGGGCCCGTAATTAGCACCTTCCCCATTCCCATTGAGCCCTATGGGGGCTCAATGGCAATGGGGGATGGTTTACTGAATGGGGACTTACCGGGTCCTCCAAGGTCGGAATGACCCGGTAAGTCCCCATTCAGCCAGACCGGACCCGGGGTTGCAGGCAGCCATGGTGTTAATAGCACCATGGCTACCTCTAAACTCGGAATGACCCCCTGTCTCTAAATCAGCCATCTCAAAGTGGATCGTAAACTGCATCACACTGTGCTACACTCTTGCCAAGAGAGATCTGCCCTTCAAGCCTAGAGCACACTCTACTCTGGGCACTGGGGCTTCTGTGGTATCCTGGTATGATTGTAGCTAGTGCTTGTGTATGAAAGGGACTCAAAGAATTTTAAAGTGGAGCTGAGAGTGTTGGAGGCATGGGGGTTCCAGAGAGTGTTGGTTGGCACTTGGAGATAGACCGGGAACCAGGGCAGAGGCTTATTCTTACTCTCCTACCTTTCATGACTATGTTATGTAACCAAGAAGAATAAAGCCTGTTCCTTTTACACTTACCTGAGTCAGCCTGGTTCCTGCTCCATGTCATTCCTGACTCAGATACATCATTTGGCGACGAGGATTACGACCCTGGAGTAAGGTATGGAGAGTGAAGGAGAACTGGAGAACTGAAAAGGAGAATCCTGAAGCCTATGTACCTATCTTGGCGACTGAAGACGAAGAAAGTCCTGGAAACGGCTGTGGCATCAGGCAATAAAAATCCATCCATGAAGATTTCGGCACGAGGACGGAGAGTATAGGAGGACTGATGGAGAGTCAGCCTGCAGCCATGTTAGCAGGTTGTAGAAGTGCTGTGCTGGAGAGCCGTTGATACAGCGAAGTTCATGCCATGATAAAAGCAGGCAGAGTGTATGCCATGGAGAAAGGAAAACGGAGGTTGTGCCAGGGAGAAAGGCACATGGAAAAAGGCACTGTGAGTTCGGAGGCGTCACACATTCCGACCCATGACAAAATATAAGCTGCCAGTATTGATGGAAAGGCAGTGTCCATGAGGAGAAGACAGAGTGAACAATCTGGCTGGCATGTGAGAAAGTGGCCAGCAACACAAGCCGCGAGAGCAGGATGGCATTTGGAATTTGCCCAAGTTTCAAGGTACTGTGGGGAATTACCTTAGGCGGAGTCTTGGGCAGGTGAAATCTGGAATTTGGAGAGGTCCCTTTGGGCTGTGGGTGGCGTGCGCACCCAGCAAGCTATATTGTGCTTGCGTTCCAGCATGCCCGTTAAGCTGGAACGCAGAGATAAGGGGCCGGCGCCATCATTTTCTTCCCCGGAGTCAGAGGAACTCTCTAGAGCAGGGGTCTCCAAACAGTCGATCGCGAGCGACTGGTAGCTCGCTGGAGCCTCTGAAGTCGCTCGCGTTCGACTTTCAAAAAGAAAAAAAAAATAATGCAAGGAAGTGCTCTGACCAATCGCAGGCCTGCAAATCTGTAAGCATATGGAATGCATCCTGTGATTGGCCAGAGCAAGTTCCTTGCTACTGCAAGCTGTTCTGCTATTGGCCACAGTTGTTTCCTTTTGTGCTGTGTTGGTAAGCCCGGGCTTTCCCTTTTAAAAGCACCGGCGCACATTTTGTTTTCCCCATGTTGGAGCCAGTGTTGCCAATTTAGCGACTTTGTCGCTATATTTAGCGACAAAGTGCAGGTCCCTAGCGACTTTCTCCATAGAAAGCGACTAGCGACTAATCTAGCTACTTTCTCCCGAGTCCGATTGGTTTGAAGACGTACACTTTTTTCTATTGGTTTGGAGACTTGCACGTTTCCAAACCAATAGAAAAGGGTGTACGTCTCCAAAACAATAGGAGTACCTCCAATCAATGCCCCCGTCCTTGCAGCCAGGCTCCCACACAAGTGAAGTCATGTCACTGAGGCCGCGTCCTGCGAGCGGCACGAGAATGCGGCGAGATTTGTCCCCAATGGAACGCTGTATTATCGGGCTAGGAAGTCAACACGATTTCAAAGATCGTTCTGCAAAACTGTAGAGATAAACATTCATGTATGTAGTGTATGTGCTTCAAGCTGACGGTAGCAGCAGCAGCTATTTTATCATCAATTCATTTACGCATTTTGGGGTTTAAACAAATCATTATCAATGTCAGAAAAATGCATTTAGAATTGATACCTTCTATGTGAATTAATGATAGGTGCACGTAGGGTTGCCAGTGACTCCATACAGCAGCCAAGTTTCCCACTGCATGCTGGGAATTGTAGGCCCACATCATTGGTCCTCTCTCCTACGTCCATTGCACAGCTTGCAAAGGCAATTATGCAAATTAGGCAATGATGTCATTTAGCGACTTTTAGCTACTTTTAGGCCAGCCTCTAGCTACTTTCCGGACTGAGGAGTTGGCAACACTGGTTGGAGCTGCCCTGGGGCTTTGAAGTGTGGACGTAAGCTGCCTGAAGCAGAATTTGAGGTCGGGTGGGTCGGGTGAGGTGGCGATTGTGATTTATTGTTTTTTTTGTGCATCTGTGTGCCTTACTGCGGCCCCTCCTCTCATGTGTGCACATCTGTTTGTGCCATCAGAGGAGGAGTGGTCAGCTCGGCAGAGAGCCCAGGGTGAAACGGAGCATTTAGCTATGATGCTTACTGTCTCCGCTCACCCTGGGCTCATTAGCAACCATGTAAGCTATTTTTAGATGACAGGGCTCTGGCGAGGAAGTCCCGGGCGAGCAAGTCCCCTCGGGACTTCCTCGCCAGAGCCCTGCCGTTTCTAATAGTAACTCATATGATTGCAAATAAAACCAGAGCTAAGCAGAGACATTCAGCATGATAGCTGGATGCCTCCGTTTCGACCCTGGGCTCATTTTGCATTACAGAAGCCCCATTTGGACTTTTGAAAACAAGGTAATGGGTATTTTGTTTCGGGCAAAAGGGTGCGATTGAGATTTCCCCTGCGGCAGACGGGGAAGCGACTTTATGCACTACGGGTGCCTGGACAGCCAAGCAAGTGTCTACTGTGCTTTAGCTCTGGAGCTGTCACGGACGTTTGAACAGCAGGATGATTAGCTCACATGATAGAGTGCTCGCTTAGCATGAGAGAGATAGTGGGCTCGATGCCCGCATTCTCCAGCAAGTTACTTTTACTTTTTCTTTTATTTTCACTATTTTCTTCAAAACTCTTTCCTCGCAAATAAGGCATGTGCTCCCTTCAAAGTTTTTACTATCATCCTAAAAGTTTTCCATCAACTTTCTGGTATCCCAAAGATTCACACGTGTCTGATGGCGTAATACTATGTAACAGGCGCATAGCATGGCATTATTCACGTATTTATGAAATTCCACTTTGATGCTACTCAGCGCTGTCAACCTGTTATTTCATTTCAAGATTCCAGAAAGCATATTTTACCTGCCTTTCTTATCACTCATCTGTGTCTCTTTGCTGACATGAGCGGTGGCTGCACTTTGAAGTCTCCCACCATTTGAAGTCTCCCACCAGCAGGGCACAAGTTTCAATGTGAATTTGCGCTGCTGAAAAGTGACTTTGCACTGCAAACCATGATTCTTGCCACTGTGCAAAATATATTTTTGCAGTGCAAGTCCGGGCAAAGTCGGCGCATAATCTTTTTTGCAGTACAAAATAACTTTTCCCTGACTTTGTGCTGCAAAAATACAATCTCTGCAGTTCCATGAATCAGGGTTTGTGTTGGCAGTGCAAAGTCACTTGTCAGCGGTGCACTTGGAATATTTGGCTATAGCGCGGCTGTGCCATAGCCTGAACAAGTGACTATCTGCTCGTTTCCTAAGTGTGTCAAGCTGAAACGGTGTCCATGTGACTGTCTTGCACACGGGCACTGATTTAGCCTGCAACACTTTGGAAATGACCAGGGATTGAACTTTATTAACATAATCCTGAAGGCATATGTTATTCCCTCCATTTATAAAGAGAACATGAACCGCTAAAAAAAAATGTGTACAAGTTCCAATGTTTATGAACATCCCCCACCCCTGATCGCCCGCAAGTAGCTCTCCACTGTTTGTCCTCCACTGAAAGTAGCTCACGCCAATGTAAAGGTTGGAGACCCCTGCTCTAGAGGAAAGGCCTTGGGGACCTGAGCATTGTGTTATGACGTACCCGGAAGATGTAAACTGTGTCAAGTCAAGACGGGACTCAGTTGTTTCCTGTTTTGGTCGTGGCTGCGATTTCGGAACATTCATCACTGGTTTGTGAAGTTCGTGTGTAAAGTGCACCGGAGGAAGAAATATGCAGAGGAGGCCTGCGGCCGTGAGTTTAGAACTTAAATCACTCGTTAACGGGACAGGATTTTGCAGAGGAGGTCATGCGGTAAATAATGAATGTTTCCGGAGATAGTATGAGAAAGCGTTTTGTTTATTTGCAACGCCTTGAAAGTACTTTTCAGTGCAAGATTTGAAGACTAGCTGGCTGCTTCATGGATTGGTAGTGCTCGCACACTCACAGGTACTTTCAATTTAAACTGGCGGCATTGTAGAGGAGCTTTTGGGTTTGCTTGCCGTCCAACTTTTTAAAGAATTGATGTGTTGCGACATCATGGGTGAACGATGTGCAACGTTTTTTTTTTAACACTGACTATTGCATCCGAGCAATAAAGGAACAGCTGGAGTTTATTTACACGGAGCACAGCCAAGTATGCGTTCTGAGGGATCATTAAGACATTGGCCCTCATTACGACCCTGGCGGAGAACCATGGTGCAATTTGCACCATGGTCCATGGCGCTAAGCTGCCAACTCCGCCATGGTGGTTGGCGGACTTACCGCCCCATTCCGACCTTGGCGGGGCTGTAAGTCCCCAATCCCCATTTACCCTTCCCCATTCCCATTTTTGCCCCATAGGGTGTAATGGGAGTGGGGAAGGCGTTAATTACGCCACCGTAAATTACGGTGGCGTAATTAACAACAAGTCCCGTAGCGCCATGGATTTTTCCGCCTGGAAAAAGCAGGCGAAAAAAGCACCATGGCGCTACGGGAACTCGTAGTCAGGCGGAAAGGTACGCCATGCATTACGCCGGCGTAAACCCCTTTCCGCCAGGGTCGTAATGAGGGCCATTGTATGATTAAAGTTGTCAGTGCGGGAGGGGGAGAGCTGTGACCATGTTAGATAATGTTTAGGATTTGGAAATCCTCACATGGATGTTCAAAGTGTTGAAGAGTTGTAGATGTGCATGCAGATTACAGGTATCATTTATATTATGATTTGTGAGATTAATGCAGTACAATGTTTTAGTGGGCGCGTGTGTAAGTTATGCATTCTTAAGGGAAAGTTCACATTTGCGTTGAACAAAGACGACGCATGTTTACATTTTGATGAATTATGAAATGTTTTTATTCTCAAGGAGCATAAATATGAATTTTGGTTCTAATTTTTGAAATGTTCACACCGTTTGGTAGTACAGGTTTAACAGTATTGCAAGGATGTTGTTAATGTGACATGTATTTCTGTCAGGAGTTCATTTGGAAATCACTTTGCTGGTTTTAGTGATTTGTACCCTGAACGCCCCAGCATGGTGACTGATCACTACCATGGCTGGTGGCGCAACACATCCAATTTAGGAAATGTAGTATTCTAATGCATTTATATGTAGTGTGTATGGGTTGTGTGGACCGAATATTTGGGGGTTTGCAATTTTGAGTGCAAGTTTTGTAGTATTTGTGATGTAGGTATGTGCACATGATGAAGCATATTTGTGTAGTGTTATGTATACGTGTGAATGGAACATGTGGTAGTGGAATTTTACTCGTGTATTGGAGTTGTATCAATGTTTTGTGGAGTGGCTTTCACATGCCGGCCAGGTGTGTTTGGCCACATATTGGAAAACCTTTTGTAGTAACCTCAAGATTATTTTTTGGAGGTTGGACACTTGTTGATAGTAGTGCTCCAGTTGAGGTTAACCCTTAGTAGGGTAGAAAAGTAGACACTAGGGCAAGGGGCCCAAATATTTTAGGTAGTTAGGTGGTATGGAAGATGCAACTGTGCATGGGAGTTTGGGCATGGGGCCCATTTTTGGGGTATGTGTGTTAAAGGCGACCGCACATAAGGTTGTCAGTTACGAGTAGTTAGTCCCCTAGTAGTTGTCTGTAGTGCCAGGTGGGGCAGTCTGAGGCGGAGTACTATTGTTTGCACGCCAGTTGATTCTATGTGAAATAAGTTTTTGGAGTGGCACACAGATAGTAGGCCAGTGTCAGATTTTTGACTGTGGTTAATTAATTTTTTGGTTGTAGTGTGGTCTTTGGAGGACCAGTTTAACCACACACTGGCAACATTTTAATTTTTGAAATGTTTTTAACATCAAAATGTTATTATATTTTACTGGGAGTTTAGGAATTTTAGCATGACATAATTTTTTTTTTTTTTGTTGTGCTACAATAATGATTCCAACAATTTTACATCCTATGCATACCGCTACATTCCATCTTTTTAGTGGTTGTGTTACTGTTGAATTTTTGCATGGTTTTTACCGTGTTTAGGTTTACGCACCATTTTTCTTCCTTTCCATGGTTGCGTTTGTGGTTCATGTGGTCTTTGTCTAGTTAGTCCCTTTGCTTTAATTTTCATCCTTTTCTATGTGTTCTTTAGGGGAGAAGGGATAAGGTGTTGAGGCGTGTTTGTTTTGGATACTGTTGGTTTTGTTTGTTGTTGGCATGTTAGGATTTTGTTTAGGCCAATTGTCTACGTGTTGGCTACACTATATTTGGAAGGTATGTTGGTCTCATTGGGACATGGTTAGTGCTCAAGTGTGGCAGGCCTGAGGCCAGGAGTGGCAGTTCTGGCAAAAGGTGGTAGGTTAGGAGGGTTTATGATGGTAGTTTAGTGTTTATTGTCCATGTGGCAAGGTATGCGCTCGGTGGTGGCAGCACTGAGACCTCGGTGTGGCAGGCCGGGGTAGAAGGTGTTTTTGTTTGTTTTGATTGTGATCCTGACATGATGGTGAGGGTATTCTGTTTCTTGTAGTTTGTTGTAAGGAGTGGGATGTGTGGTATCCCGGTATGATTGTAGCTAGTGCTTGTGTATGAAAGGGCCTCATAGAATGTTAAAGTGGAGCTGAGAGTGTTGGAGGCATGGGGGTTCCAAAGAGTGTCGGTTGGCACTTGGAGATAGACTGGGAACCAGGGCAGAGGCTTATTCTTACTCTCCTACCTTTCATGACTATGCTATGTAACGAAGAAGAATAAAGCCTGTTCCTTTTACACTTACCTTAGTCAGCCTGGTTCCTGCTCCATGTCATTCCTGACTCAGATACATCAGCTTCCATAGCATTCATTGCAAATGTTCCTCTTGAGTCCATTTGTAAAGCAGCAACCTGGAGTTCTGTACACACCTTTACACAACACTACTGTCTAGATACACATTCTAGATCTAACTCTCAGGTGGGACAAGCGGTGCTAAGACATCTCTTTGCTACTGTTCCTGTTCCTTCACACATCCCACCACCATCTCTGGGTACTGCTCGCTAGTCTATGCACAGCATGTGATTCTAAGCAGATTAACAAGCATCAAAAGACATGCATTACTCACCGTAATAGCATTTTTGATGATTGTATCTGCTTAGATTCACATGCGCCCACCATTCCTCCCCTCTTGGAGTAGAAGGAACATAGACATCTTGCACCTTTCTCTCTCTGTACTCACTCACGTTGGTCATAGGCTCCCTCATGGCAGAAAAAAACACAATCAGAGGGACATCGACACGTGAGGGATTTTGGCTACACTACATGTCACGTTAAGGATAGTGTTACAAGCACGCCCATGTCGACGTCCCCCTTTCAATCCTCGAAGGAAAGATGCAATACTCTGCAATTACCACTAGATGTCAAACTATATGCACAGCATGTAAATATAAGCAGATACAATCATCAGAAATGCTATTACGGTGAGTAATGCATATCTTATTGTATAATCGTCCGGGGCGTGGGCTAGATGACGCTGTAGAGTCAAACTAGCCCGAGTCTCTCCGAATTATACAAGTTGACACATTATATACATTTTTGCAACAGTTAAAACACTCCCATATATTTTATTACAAACCATCCCCCACATGTGATTGGGCAAGACCTATACAAAAGAAATCCAATCTTTCTCCAATTCCCCCATACTCATTGGTCACAACAATCTTAACTACCATCTTCGGGTTATGTGTACAACACACACTCTTTCAGGATTGGTCCGTGGTAGGTTGTGACATCATCACATAGTTATACATTCACATACACACATAATTTATTACAAGTCCGAGCTGGCCTGAGACCTCTTTACCCTAAAAGTAATTGCGCATGGTTTGAACAAATACTTCAAACAATGTGGAGAGGGGGAGAATAATAAACAGGTTCCCTTTGAACTGGCGATCACCATCTTACCCGCTCCGTTTTGCTGACGTCTCTAGAACACTCTAATCTAAATGATGACCAATTCAACACACATGGCCTCTGAGAAAACAATCAAAACCCATTAAGTATCGGTCACTCTAAACTTGAGTGCCATTTCACCCCAAGTTTAGTATTGGTCAAAAGTGAATGTCTGTATAACCCTGAATAATAAATAACAAGCTCCCAAGCACTTTCAAAGATTGCATCTTTCTTCTGCTCTGCGATACTGCCAAGCCATAAAAAGCCCCGGTTGGCTTGTTTGCTGACTATCTGCTTAATGTCACGATTAATCATTACCTCTCCCTCAGCCTCCAACCCTGCAAAACTAGTTTTCCCCAGTCATTCAGAATTCACCTTGCAAATCCCTGACGGCATAATTTAACCAATTTCTAAAAAGAGCCCACTGCATATAGATTTGTAAATTCCCCATGTACTTATATCAGTGCATGTATGTTTAATAACTATTGTGTCTTCTTCACAGTGGGTTCTTTATGACAAATCTTCTTCCTCACATGCAAATTATGAAACTCCTTGTTGCCCAGCTTCTAGGCACTTCGTAGCACACCATATCTAGATTGTGCTTATATTTCACTGACAATTTCGACATTTATCTTGCTGTGCACGTGCAAATCTAAAATGTATCAACTTAAACACAAAGTAACACTTAAAGTAATAAATATCCCATTCACATTAACTATGCTGGATATATCTAAAATTGCAACATCGTGCCACTTCGCTGCTCCGCGGGTAACAAATATGGTGCGAACAACATGAACCGTTGTTCCTCATTAGGACCTTACTCCTACGTCCCGCCCCCTTTCCTCCATACTGCATGGGCGTCCCTCGCTAGGGATGGGAGACAAAATCTTTTTCTCCAGAAAAAACCTTCTTCCCCTTTAAATTTAGAGGGCTGCAGGGCACGACCCTGGGAGCATGCGCCACCCTGACACCGTCCACCAGCGCCACTCCCCAGTCCCCTTTTCTGCGTTGACGGAAACGGGCTGGACCGCTTTCACTAGCGCTCCTGGGTTTGTCTTTGGCCATGTAATTCCACGCGCTCTTTCCCGGATACTGTCTTCTGTCTTCTGTTTTTGGTCTTAATCAGGTAACCGGTCCACTGGCGCCACGCTCCTCCCCAGACATGTCAACATCAACGGGCTTCAGCAGGTGTCCAGCCTGTGAAGGGCTCTTCCTACGTCCGACCCTCACGCTCTGTGCCTCTGCTGCCTTGGCCCTGATCATGGCTGGGAGGGTTGTACCGTGTGTGACGTGCTTACACTGCACGCTCTGAAGAACAGGTTAGCTCGGTGGAGGGAGCTCTTCAAGAAGTTGCCTCTAGAGGACTTGAAGAATAAGTCAAGGCCCAAGGTAGGGCTGCTTTATTCCAATCGCACCCCGCAAGGGCGACTCCTTCCCAAGGAAACGCCTGAGCAGGAGGGACCGTTCAGGTTCTCGTACCAGCACAGGTACCGAAGCTGATTCAGCTTCCGGCCACCAAGCCGAGGGGGTTGCTGGATCCTACCGGAGACAGTGCTGAGGGATCGCAAGGACCCTTTACCGGGTGTCAACACGAGGGGCTACGCCCTAGTACCGGACAGATGTCTGAGGGGGAACCTGTACTCAGCACTACCAGCGACACAGCCGAGGGCAATATGCCTACCAGGTCTCGTCCTGAGGTGCAGGGTAGGCCTCAAGTTCTACCCCCAAGAGTCCTGGAGGAGGCCGGGCCCAGTGGGGCCAGCACCACGACGCAGGCATATGGCATGCAGCCCGACAAAATGGCTGCTGCGCTGGACAAAATGGCCACTCGTCCGATACCGCCGCTGGTGCGGAGCAGGTGGGAGAACAAGTTTCGAGGTGGGACTGATCTTCACCAGGTACGTGGCCTACAGCTTATCCTTCAGCGTCACAGAGCAGATTGACCCCACAACCAGCAAGGCCTGCTACTCTCAATACCCCATACCATCCCACCAGCCTGTGCGGACAGGTTTTTTTGAAAGTTCAGCGCTCATGAGGTTGCCTCAGATGAGGGCTATCCTTCGGGATTTGATCAGGGACATGCTCCTGCCAGTCCCACTGCCGGCGGGAGCCTTCGGTGCCCAGCACTCCTCCACCAGCACCAGACAAGCCAGACACCCTAGTGGACACCGATGAGGAGAAGGACCACGACACGCCATCCTCAGCCAAGGCCTTTCACGAACAGCTCTCAGGTTTGGCTGAATATTTGGGGCTTCCACAACCCGAGGTGGAACAACCGGAGGCAGGGGTCCTGGCTGAGGTCCTCACTCTAAGCCCTGTGGCTAGAAAATAGCTGACTTCCTTCCAGAACTTCCGATGCAGAGCTAGGCACGTTTCAAGGCGGGGCTGGCAGAAGCCAAAATGGTGGCCCAGGATATCATGGATGCCACTGTGGCTCACATAGACACCTCAGGCCGTGCCATCTGGTGCCAAGTTCAACCCTGATGTCTAGGAATGCATATTGGACCTTCCATTCAAAGGTGGTGACCTCTCTCATTCCATCACCGATGAGGAGCTTGACAAGAAGAACAGTTCCCAAACTGCGAAGTCCTTATCTATTGAAGTAACAGGAACGGCACGTAACAGGTAGGTGGATTTATGTATTTTATTAAGTGCACACATATAACTATATATGTGTATATATATATATGGGGAACGCCGGAGGTATGCTGTCAGGCTCCACCAGCTGCCGAGCGATCGTTTGTATTTGAATGTTGTCCTCGCTCAGCTCAATACGTCGTCTCGTATTGTGACGTACTTCACTGGGGAACTTGTCGTCTTGCTTCACCACGAGCCTTCACGCCGGGATGAAGTATTGATAATACTACACATCTCCCCTTCTCACATTAATTGATGACACAACTATTCTAACTATATTCAAAGGTTCTGAACTTAGTGTTCCCATACAAAGTCATTCAATCCGCAGGGATCACGAATGACTCTTCCTCTTTTCGAAGTGCGTGAAATATCTGTTTTCGGTTTTGGCAAGGAAATTATCGATGATTCTTTTTCTCGCATTACATCTCTCTGACATTTTTTACCAACACCATCACTATTAGCATTCGTACCTGTTTTTGGTTTCTCACAATCTTTATGCATAGATGCACTCATTGTAGGAGTGTCCCACACACATACTCTCTCCATATTCCACACTCTTCCGTCTTCAACCCTCACTGCATGTTTAAACACTTCAACGACTCCAACAGGTTTGGACCATTTACATGGACCATCTCTTAAAACAGGCGGAAGTTTAATTCTCACCCGTCCTCCAACTTCTAATGGTAGTCTTCTCCCCTTATTGCCCACGGACACATCATGAGCCCTCTTATTCCTCAATTGCATGGTTCTTATGTTCTGACATGCATCTCCGAAATCTTTCCTTATCACAGTCATTCTTTTCAACCAGGATGGTGTTAACCTAGTGTTTGCTTTCCGACCTCTACTCATTTCAAATGGCGACAGGCCAGTCGTGCAGTGTGTTGTAAAACGGTGTGCATTAATCTTTTGTCTAACAGCTTCTTCCCATTTTACACCATTTGCCCAAGCCCATCGCACAGCACCCTTAAGCACTCTGTTAAAACGCTCAACCATCCCGTTGGTTTGCGGGTGATATATAGCACTTTTCTTGTGTACAATGGAATTTTCCACACAAAATTTCTGCATTTCTCTTGAACGAAACTGAACCCCATTGTCTGTCAGTATACTTTTGGGTAAACCTTCCCTTCCACAGACTTCTTTTAAAAATTCAACCACCATTTTAGCCGTCATACATGGTTTAATTATAACTTCAACCCATCTAGTCAAAAGGTCAATAATCACTAGACAATATTGTTGTTTACCCTCACTGTAAATTGGACCTACTATGTCCATACCAAGGTCCTCCCAAATGTTGCCTGGGAGTTCAGTCACCACCATGGGGTATTTCTCATTCACACAACTCCTATCACTCTCTTTGCAAAGGATACAATCTCGTATAACTCTCTCAGCTTGCAGATCGTATCCTGGCCACCAGAAATCATCTCGTATTCTTCTCTTCGTCTTTACAATTCCTTGATGGCCTTCATGACCTAGCTCAATTATCTTTTGACGTAAACCTACAGGCGGAACAATCCTGTCACTTCTCATGATCCTGTCATTCTCCACCTTTAGTTCATTTGCAACTTTCCAATATTCTAATAGTCCATTTTCCTCATATTTGGCTTTTGTCACTGAACTACCGTCCAAAATGATGCGTTTCAACTTTTTGAATGTGTCGTCCAAATCCTCTGCTTTATTCCATTCCTTCTCTGATAGGATAATCCCTCAATATTTAATACAACTTCAGATTCCATATCTTCAACGTCATCTACCTCAGAGACATTAGTGAGCCTCGAAAGACAGTCGGCAGCACGATTTTTCGTGCCTGGCACATATTTCACTGTGCAGTTATATTCTTGCAGGAGTATGACCCATCTTTTCATACGATTCGAGACATTGTCCAATCCTTTATTCATTATAACATGGACCAATGGCTTGTGATCCGTGCGGAACTCCACCTCTGTGCCCCAAATGAAATTCCGGAATTTTCCTGCAGCCCATTTAATAGCCAACATCTCTTTCTCAATAGCCGCATATGTTTTCTCGGCTCCTTTCAGTAATCTGGATGCAAAGGCTACCAATCTCTCTTTACCATCAATTCCTTGCGTCACGACTGCACCAAGACCTACATTACTGGCATCTGTTGTGATAATGGTCTTTTCCCCACTTATGAAATTCCTCAATGACGGAGCTTTGTTTAGTTCACGTTTTATCCATGTGAATTCTTCTTCACACTCTGTGTCCCATGCAAACGTTTTCTTCTTCAATAACTCACGGATGGGAACAGTGTGCATAGCAAAATTACGCATGAATTTCGAATAATACTCTGCCATACCTATAAAGGTACGTTCTTCCTCCTTAGACTTGGGCCTTGGCATATTCTCTATCGCATCCAAAAGTTGTTTCTTGGGTCTTACTCCTTCAGCCGATATGGTATGTCCCAAATATTCAATTGTATCACAATTTATCTTGCATTTTTCCTTACTCAGAGTCATGCCAACTTCACACAGTTTCTTGCACACATGTTGTAATTTCTCATCATGTGTCTTCTGGTCAACAGCATGTATCAATATATCATCCTGGAAGCATATAATGCCATGTTCTCCTTCAAATAGTTTATGCATGATTTTCTGAAAGACAGATGCAGCTGATATAAGCCCAAAAGGTAGTCTCTTGTACTGATATAGGCTGTCAGGTGTAATAAATGCCGTCATGCATCTAGATTCTTTGTGTAAATTCACTTGATGGTAGGCTGAGGTCAAATCAAGGGTCGAGAATCGTTTCGATGGACCAATCGTAGAAACTATTTCCTGAATGTTCGGAAGTGGGTGCCTGTCTGGAATTACACATTTATTCAATTCTCGCATGTCAACACATATTCTTAATTTCCCAGATTTCTTCCTTAAGACAACCAACGGGGACACCCATTCGCTGGCATCAATGGCTTCTATGATACCTTGCTCAACTAAATTCTTTATCTCCGCCTTTACTTCTTCTCTCATAGAAAGAGGAACATTGCGCATTTTCTGTGCTACTGGAACACATCTTGGTTTCATTTTGATTTTGTGCGAATACCCACGTAAACATCCAATCTCATTCTTGAAAACTTTCTTCATCACTTCTTCTATTTCCTCATGTGTTAAATGCTTCCTTGCTATATCACTCTCAATATTCATCACTGATTCATCAGCACTTGCATCCAACTTCACTTTAAGTTTGCTTTGATGGGTCCATCTTAACAAAGGAATTCTTCCAGTTTTTGTAATGTAAACCTTCCCATTTGCTTTTCTGTTTTTAAACTTGAGTGTGCCCCAAAACCATCCAATGATATCTATTTTTATCCCACCGTAGGCTCTGGGTCGAATATCGGGTTCATGCAAATATTCATGTTTCCTTTTGTCCTACATTCCTTGTGGTATAAGTGTGTATTTTGCACCGGAATCAACCATCATTTGCATATCTACACCATCTATGCACACTGTGGCTTTGGGACTCTCCATTTCTTCTTCATGTTCCTCATCCAATATAACAAACACACACTCATCGTCATCAGCATCACTGTAATTATCACTGCCAATCCAGTTCATAGAGGTATTCGATGCCTTGCAACACTTGGCATAGTGTCCTTTGCCCTTGCATTTACCACATATGATTTTTAAAGCTGGACATTCCGGATTATCAGCCCAATGGTCAGTACCGTCACATCTAAAACATTTACCATCATTCTTTCTCCTTGTGTTAACTTTTTGTCTCCGTGGGCTTCTCCTTTTCTCATATACTCTGGGTCCGCCTCTACCTCTTCTGTTTTCATTCCATGATGACCTGCGATATCTCTCCGGTTTGTCTTTACCACTGTTTACTTCCATCACATGGGCTATAGATTCGTTGCTTTTATTTGCGTTCATATTACTAATGTTCTTTGGGATTTCTTGTTTAATTTCCACAGACTGCATTCTGCTTTCTAGTTCTTGAACACATTTTTCTGTATGTTCTACTTCTTTGGCTATCCTGAGAACTATGTCAAGGGGTGGATCATCTTCAGCCCATAATTTTTCCCTCACTTTGCTGCTTCTGCACTCTAACATGAATTGGTCTCATAGTCTCTCATCCAATTGTGCATTGAACTTGCACGTTCTGGCCAATTTCCTTAAATTGGTTATATACTGTTCAACACTTTCACCCTCTTCTTGAACCTTCTTTCCGAATTTGTACCGTTCTAGGATAGTGCTTATCTTCTTTTCATAATGTTTGCCCATTTTCTTTACTGAACATTCATAGTCATTCAAACCAGCACTTTCTTCAGGTGACAGGTCTGGCAAATCTTCAAATTTTTCTTGTCTAAGCAGTGTAACAAAAGAGATTTTCTCTTTTCTATACTACAATTCTGGCCGCACACTACTCCTGCATAGTGTTTGAATGCTTTGATCCACCTTTTCCAGGGTATCGAGGGTTCCCCTACATCTGTTAAGAAAAATATGGGAGGTGGAACACCACCGAATGCCAAATTAAACTTCCTTGTTTATTTATTTTTTTTTTAATTTATTTTTTTTTAGACTTCAGATTGTACACAGTGATGACTGTGCGTTATTGTAATGTCCTTGGAATCCTGTTTGCATCTACAATTAAATGTTGCTCTCCTTGACATGCACTGAGTGTTGTGTTAATTTCTCTTGCCACTTTACAACAGGTAATGTGTTGAAATGTAGTATCTTGCCCCTCTATACCGTGTTATACGGTACTTGCCTCGCACAGCTAAGAGTAAAATGATTGGTTGCACATGAAACAGACCCGGAAACAATTACACTTACTTGGCTCGGCAGCAGTGCAATTGTGGCCGCTGCTACGTTCGTGGGAACGGAGCGGCCGACAGTCTGTAGTGGGCCACTACCACGCTCGGGGAGCAGAGCGGAGCGGCCCGGTTCCTCCGGTTGTAAGGAAACTGTAAACGGGACGCGCGGGTATAAGGAGGCGGTGGAGCCCGAATCCTCGTCGCCACGTGAAGTAACAGGAACGGCACGTAACAGGTAGGTGGATTTATGTATTTTATTAAGTGCACACATATAACTATATATGTGTATATATATATATGGGGAATGCTGGATGTATGCTGTCAGGCTCCACCAGCTGCCGAGCAATCGTTTGTATTTGAATGTTGTCCTCGCTCAGCTCAATACGTCGTCTCGTATTGTGACGTACTTCACTGGGGAACTTCTCGTCTTGCTTCACCACGAGCCTTCACGCCGGGATGAAGTATTGATAATACTACATCTATCCTCACGAAGGCCACGTCCAAGACCTACACCCAGTTGCATCAACGCTCCGACAAGGGCCGGGCCTTTGGCGGGTTCTGGGACTTCCAGGAATGGAGGTCGAGACAGCCGGACCGTTCTCCGAGTCAGCACCGGCGCAAGCAGCAGAAGGGGGAGAGCAAGGGCTTCTTTGAGTCCCCCTCCTCAGCCCCAGCCTCAGGGGTGAAAGAGGTGTGACTTGCCCCTTCGGATCCACGTGTCTCCGGATGGGGGGCAGACTTGCTCTTCACACACAGTCTTAGCGTCAGAGGTTCAAAGACCCCTGTGTACTTTCCGTAGTGTCCATGGGTTACCGCCTACAGGTTCCTCCCTCCTCTCTCCTCTCTCCTCCCTTCCACTCACACAGATTGGGACAACAACTCTGTTGGCGGGAATTCGGTCGCTCGTAGAGAGCCAGGCAGTGGAAGAAGAGCCAGCCTCCCAGAGGGACATGGGCTTCTACTCCAGGATTTTCTCCATTCAAAGAAGAACCAGGCTGGCCTGAGAGTTGTGTTGGTCCTTTCCAGCCTGAACCTCTCCTTCCCTCTTCAAAAATGGTTACGCCAGCTCTTATTGCGGAGACACTGTGCAGGGGAGACTGGATGTGCTCCCTGGATCTGAAGGACGCGTATCTACACGCCCCAATTCGGCAGCCTCATCGGTCCTTTCTACGGTTCAGGATCATGGGCTTCCATTTCCAATACAAGGGTCTACCCTTCGGCCTCAACTCAGCCTCAAGGGTCTTTACCAGACTGATGAATGCAGTGGCAGCCTTTCTCAGGGCCCAAGGTCACCATGTTTACCCATACTTGGATGACTGGCTCATCAGGGCGAGATTTCCGAAGGCGGTCCAGCACACTTCCTCCACCCTCATGAACCCACTCCACGAACTGGGGTTTTCTATCAATCTCAAGAAGTCACAGCTGCAGCCTAGGCAGAGTCTGTCTTTTCTGGGTCTCATTTGGGACACAAGCTCCAAGAGAGTTTTTCCCTCGCAGGAAAAGATCACAGACATCAAGAGGGCCACAGGTCGTTTTCTCAGCAGAGAGGTGACCTCAGCTTGGTGGTACCAGCATCTCTTTGGTATGGTGGCGTTGCTACTGGCAGTACCTCACACAAGGCTCAAAATTAGGAGGTTGCAGCTGCACTTTCCAGCCTCATGGAATCAGGACCAGGGCTCCCAAGCGGAGCTTGTCAGCATTCCTCCCTTTCTCCACCAGGACCTTGTCTGATGGTCCACGGACTGCAACTTACGGACAGGCAGGCCCTTCCGGCAAGCAGCACCGCAAGTGATCATCACCACAGATTCCTTCTTGGAAGGCTGGGGGCTGCCCTGGACAACCACAGCGTCCATGGAGTCTGGTCCATCCAGGAGCAGGAGGCCTGTATCAATTGGATAGAGCTGAAAGCTGCTCTGGCTCACGCTCAGAGCTTTTCTGCTGCTTATCAGTGGCAGATGATCCTCATTCAAACAGACAATTCCACCAGCATATATTACATCAACAAGCAGGGTGGCACCAGGCCCCCTCCTCTGTGCAGCCTAGCGGTCAGCATTTGGGAGTGGGCCCTAGAGAGAACATTTACTTGAGCGCAATCCACCTCCCGGGGGAGTCCAACCTGGGGACAGACATGCTCAGCAGACTGGGAGCGGGCAATTATGAATGGCAATTGAACGATCAGGTCCTTTCAGGGATCTTCATCAGATGGGGGCATCCTCAAGTGGATCTTTTTGCCACCTGGTACAACAAGAAGTGACCTTAGTTCGCATTTTAGCAGGGGCAGGGCCCCGGCTCCCTAGGAGACGCATTGCAGTTACAGTGGAACAGCATGAACTCATACGCATTTCCTCCCACTCTCCTGGTTGACAGGGTGATCTGCAAGATAAGAGAATCACGTCACCTTGGCATCATTTGGATAGCTCCTTGGTGATATGATATATGGTATTTTATTTGTATCGCGCTCATACATGTGTTTCTGTTACACACAGTATGGTGGCTTGCGAGACCTTGATTCTCAGAGCTGCTCAGCCTCTCGGACAAGCCGCCCATTCACCTTCCATTGGGCCTAGCCCCTCTTGTATCACAGCAGGCAGGCAGGGTCATCCACCCCGCTCCGCAGAAGATAGCCCTCGCAGCGTGGTTCCTGAGCAGGTCACACTACAGCATCTGCGACTGTCACAGGCTAACCTAGACATCATTCAGGGTGCTAGGAGCGAAGCAATGGACTAGGTTTTGCCACTGGGCAGAATCAAAAGGAGGTTGACCCGCTTACTTGCACGTTGGACGATGTGTTATCCTTCTCTGCACACCTCGCACACTCAGGAGTGAAAATAGACACTTGCCATGCCTATCTGCCGGCTATGGGAGCCTACCGGAACGCGGAAGAGGACTTTTTCTCATCCAACCCGCTGGTTAAGCGACATCTGGCGGGCCTCACCAGGCTCTACCCGCCTATCAAGAAACCACACCCGGTGTGGGACCTCAATGTAGTGGTGGGCACCCTTGCGCACAAACCTTTTGAACCAATGGCATTTGCGGACATCGGACTAGTCACCATTAAAACAGCTCTCTTGGTGGGTCTTACGTCTGCGTGTAGGGTTACCGAAATCCAGGCACTGGTGGCTTCAGAACCTTACACTACTTTTCACAGAGATAATGTGGTCCTGAGTATGCATCCTATGTTCTTACCTAAAGTAGTCTCTGCGTTCCACTTAAATGAGGAGATAGTGCTACCTCCTTTCTTTGCGTACCCTAAGAACTATGCTCAAAGGGTCTTGCACTGTCTAGATGTCAGGCGCTCTAAAATTCTATCTGGACCGGACCAAGAGCTTCCGCAAGTCAGAGGTTCTCTTTGGCACCTTCGGGGGTCAAGGCAGGGTTATCAGGCTTCCAAACCCTCTATAGCAAGGTGGATAGTTTTGGCCATCAAGAAGGCCTATGAGGGGCAGCACAGGCCACTTCCAGCAAACATGCATGCCCATGCTATCAGAGCCGAGGCCACGGCGGTCGCATTCCAGAGATATGTCACGTGGCAGGTCATCAGCAGGGCGGCCACGTGGGCCACTCTTTCGGCATTCTGCAAGCACTACTGTTTGGATGTCGGCTCTGATGACATCACATGTGGAATTAATTTTGATGAAAAGTCCCTACAAGGGGTTGTGTTTATATTTTTGGTAACAAGATGTCAGGGGTGATCGAGAGACCTATCATGAACTACTTAATCTATTAAAGAATGTACTCATCTAAAATCATTGTATTGGAGTGTTGTTGTTAATACAGAAACCTAATCATATATAAACATAGGCAATGACTGCAGCATACACCATAAAAGTACAATATTTATAATCTAGTAATTTCGGATAGTACAATAATGAATGCTACATTATCAGAGCTCTGAGTAATGTTAAACATGTAATAACTAGCTAACAATTCAAGATTTACAACACTTGTGCTAGTACAAACAATACATCTGAAGAACCACAAAGCATACTAATCAGAGGCACATACAGGGAAACTAAAGTAAGGAAGAAAGAAACAGCATCATCAGAAAATGTTAATAACATTAAACTTTATCTTCATGTATACAAGTGAATTGTGTGTTTGAGGCCTGCTCATTTCCCCATGTATGTGCACCATGAGCGTAGACCAAACCCTAAGGAAAGTACTTTAAGAACATATGACAAGGTTAACATCTAGATATATAGCACCTTTACAATTTTAATATTCTGACTGTCAGTGAACAAAACCACCTGGCCTATATATGTTAGTGAACAAAAACAAGTGCCCCAGATATGTGATGTCATCAGTGATGTCATTGATGACATTTGTGATGTCATCTTTGACGTCCTGGGTGTTCGTCTTATCAGTGCACGGTGGTGACGCGAGTTATGGTTGCTTAGCTTACCATAACTGGCGATTTTCTGGGGTTTTTTGGTTTTACTTGTAACCATAACTTCCCTTTAACAACGTTTTTTCATTGAATTTCATAGGTTTTTATTAGTGCAACTTAACCATAACGTCCCTTTAACAAAGTTTTTTCATTGAATATATATATATATATATATATACATATATATATATATATATATATATATATATATATATATATATATATATATATATATATGTAGTTGGGAATTGGAATAGTAGTTTTGGGGGTGGGGGAAAGTATGAATAAAGAAAAGGGAGGATGGGGACCCCTCCAAAGACAATGAAAAAGAAATTGTTATTTTCATGTTAAAACCACATGTAACCATTTTAAATATGTCTGTCACACATTTCCACATTCTTGGTTTACACGTGCCACCCCTTCTTCTGAGAATCCCCTCATCCCTCTAGCTCTGCATCAGTTATTGGTGAGAATAGTCCCTTTTAAACTCAATTGACTTCTTTGTGTACACTGAACATTCCTCTGCTCTTTACAGTCTGTAGCTGAACATTCTTCCTCAACAGGTAAAGTAGATGCTGTGACTGATTGTCCTTGAAACTATCCTCGGACACTGCACAAAGCTAGGTGCGCTAGACACAGTGTGCCTGCTAACCCTATTTCATCCGGGATAAACACCCTAGGGACATCAGAAGCATGGGGGACGAGAGAGCAAATGTAGCAAAATCCCTACAGTTCTCTCTCTCTCTCCTAACTCTCCTCATATGGCTATACCATACATTATCTGCTGCAAAACCATGTGCATCTACTATTGGGTCTAACTTTACATTGTCCTCACTGTCCAGGAAATCAGTATCGACATTTCTTTGTGATATCAATAATATATCATCAAATTCTACGATACTAGACACATTTAAAACATTCACATTCATACTGTTTGCCTTTTTTGAACATGATGACAAAAGAAACAAAAAAGAAATATAAACAATCATTCTCCAGCATGGGGTCTGGCACGGATTCACATGCTCATGAATATTCCCCTTCGTCAGGCTGGGAATCCTCTGTAAAAGAAAACACAGTTTCACTTTCACTTACAAACTGTCTTTTTCCTTTAAAACAATCACTGTCCTCTGTGTCATACTGCCTCCATCCAATGACAACCCTCTTCCTAAACCCCTCCTCTGGCAGCCATCTTCAGAATGTTACCGCATGCTTCAGTGTTGGGAGTCCTCAAGTGTGCTCTGCAAGCTACTTCTAAGTTTTTTCGTGTTTTTTTCGGTGGGAAAAGGTTCTATTTTTGTTCAGAAAGAGCCTGTGTGCTCTTTTTTCCATCTGCCGACAGCAGAGATCCGTTGTTGGTGAATTTCAGCACGCCTCAAGGGCGACGATCGTCGAAGATTACAAGCCATCGGGCATACTTGACGCTCTAAAACCATGATGGAGGAGAAGAAGGAGGGAAGGTCCCTCTTCAAGCCCTGCACCAAATGCTGGTTACAAAATGTCTTTATGGAAGACAGATACCTGCAATGCGGATGACAAGGATATCGTTGCAGCAAACAACAAATCTCCACATTCGGATGCAACACCTAGGGCGTCCCCACCTGACAAGGTGGGGTCATTCTATTACATGATAGCGAGAGACTCAAAGCTGTTACAGCTTATACCCGAAAGGCCTGGCCCTCATGAAAAACCCCTGCAGGGCTCCAGCCAAAAGGGATAGGCAGGAGAAGAAGTATAGGGTGCCTGACTCCGCACCCAAGTGCCTGAGGTCGCAACCATCACCGGATTTGGTGGTATCGACTGCCGCAAGGAAACGGTCGGCTAACCCGTTCTTGTCGTGTTTGGTCCCTCCGGACAGCATGGGGAAGAAGATGGACGCCATGGGAAGGAAAGTGATTTACACTGCAGCGTCCACTATCAAGGCGGCCGATGCACTGGCGAACCTAGTCAGGTATGATAGGGAACTGTGGTACAAGCTGGGGCCTATTCTGGAGTTCCTCCCCGACGATCAGAGAATGGAGGCAATCGCACTCTTCCAGGAGGGGGAGGTAACATCTGATCACGCCATTACAGTGGCTTTGGACATCGCCGACACGGGGTTCCGGCAGATGGGGAATGGTGTCTGCCTTTGTCGACAAGGCTGGATGTAAGCCACAAATTTCCAGCAGGAGGTCCAGGCGAAGGTGTCGGACATGCCCTTCGGCGGAGAGAACTTGTTTGGGAAGGTCGTTGACAAGACCCTACAGACCATCAAGGCCTTCCCTGGGCACCGTCCATGAGTAACGCTCTTCTTTTCGCTCCTCCAGGGGAAAGTCGAGCAGGTCCTCCAAAGGCTTCTCCTCTTCGTACCGTACAGGGTCCGTTCCCAGCCCTATGGTAGCGGAGGACAGCATCGTCGTTGCCCGCAGGGCAGGACGCTGGCTCTGAAACAGGCCTGAACCGAACCCGGTGGGTGGCCGCCTGAAAAAGTGGCCATCACCTCTGCCAGGGCGGTAGGTGAGATCCAGGCCCTATCCTGCAAGCAACCATACCTGACTTTCCATGAATCGAGAGTGGTGCTGCAGACGCACCCCTTGTTCATGCCGAAGGTTCCATTGGAGTTCCACCTCAACAAGCCTTTGGTGTTACCTGTTTTTTTCCTGAAGCCTTTGTCGCCAGCAGAAATGCCCTTGCACTCGCTGGACTTGCTGGATGTTACTCGTGCCTTAAAATTCTACGTGACACGCACAAAGAGTTTTTGGAAAACTTCTCAACTGTTTGTGAACTTTTATCCTGTGAACCATGGGAAGGCCTTGTCTTCCATTTCAAGGTGGCTCTCCAACTGCATCACGCTGCCCGGCTGTCTGAGGGCCCACTCCACCAGAGCGATCACTGTGACAACAGCGTTCCTGTCTGGTGTGCCCCTTCTGGACATCTGCAGGGCTGCTATGTGGAGGTCCACGCACCCCTTCACAAAGTTCTACTGTGCCGACCGGGATTCCAGGGAGGAATACAGAGTTGCCAGGCAGTGCTACGCAACTTGTTTGATTGAGGTGAGTCTGTTCCAGGGGTAAGTGTAATTGCTTCTGTTGAGCCTTGCCACCTCCTGTGGTTGTGCAATGTTGTGCTGCTGTGTATTCGTTATTCATGAGCATGTGAATCCATGCCAGACCCCATGCTGGAGAAGGAACAAGCTACTTACCTGTAACTATTGTTCTCCAGCACGGGTCTTGTCATAAATTTACATGCAAACCCTCCCTCCGACCCCTCTGAGGCTCTTCTTGTTCATACTGCCACTTTACATGTTTACCAATTTGAAGATGGCCTCCAGAGGAGGGATCTGGGGAGGGGGCTGTCATTGATTGGGGGCAGTATGACCCAGAGGACAGTGATTGGTTTAAAGGAGAAAGACAGTTTGTAAGTGAAAATAAAAGTTTTTTTCTTTTACCGAGGATTCCCAGCGTGACAACAGGGAATATTCATGAGCATGTGAATCCATGCCAGACCCATGCTGGAGAACAATAGTTACAGGTAAGTTACTTGTTCCTTCTAATATACATTATAAATCCAAAGTTGTCTTCTTCTTCTTCTTCTTAAAAAATGTCAATTCATGGCATTCACATCCCCCATTTCCACTGGAATGAACTGTGAATCCTTAGGGCATACTTAACTTTGAGCCTGCTCCTGTGCCAGTGGAGTGTCACTGGTATCCCTTCGTATGTCGCTGATATGGACCCAGCTCTCACTGGTGCGGCCCATAGAAACGCCGCTCATTCCAGCGTCACACAAAGGTACAAATAAAAATATGGCCCCCAGGGAACAACAGTGGGTTGTGCAGATTGTCAGATTCTTTGCCTCTTCCTCCTGTAGGCTGTTGGTGAGAAGACATAACCTATGAAGATATAATTCTGACACTTCTGCTTAAGGCCTAAAGGTGCTCCCTCAACTTCATACTCAGGACCTCTGCTGTTTTATGTGCTTCTGATGCTGTTTGTGTGAGCAGTGTGTGTAATCTACACCAAACTCCAAATCAATATGGAGTTCCCAAAACTGCCCAGAGGGCCTAGGCAAAACTCCCCTTACTGATGTCATGGTGTGTCCAGGATTGAATTCCCTACACACTATGCAGTTTCCTACAAATCTACTGACATGATTTTGGCGGTTTGGGATAATCTATTCCTCCTGGAGCTCTGCTCCAATTTGTCACTGAGAAGTGTGTGATGGGTAATGTAGTTGCTCTAGAGCCACAAGAAGCAGTTGTACAGGCATTACTACCTTCCCTGTCAGCTCCTGTCTCCACACCAAATCCGTGGACGAGAGAGCACATCCTCTATTCGTACAAAGCTCCTGGCCCTCCTTAGGTGCTTTTCCTTTCATTTCTATGATTTGATGCAACAGGACTGCAGTGCATGGAGCTGGCAACTGTACCTGCTGGGGCATGGTTTCCATTTTCTGTGAATCTGTAAATGGCAAATATGATGCTTCTTTTGCCGCCCTACATGCGGCATCATTTCCAAGTGCTATTGAGTTAGTACGATTAGTATGCGCAGCACACTTTATGATTCCTACCTCTGTGGACAGTGTTAGCACTTCGATTAATATGGATAGCAGCACATCATGCTGAGCAGGGTCCCGTCAGATCTCCTAAACCCTCTTCTCTGCCACCTTGATAAGCCTGTATGCACAGTGTAGGTTACATACGCAGAGTCCGAATAAATAGTGACCATATTCCCCTTACTAATTTCTACCGCCTCTATAAGTGTCACTAGTTCTGCCGATCGCTTGGAGTAATGCAAAGGCAACTATTTCTTCAGTCTGACCTGGTATTCCCCATCCACAAGGCCCACGACGGCTGCACCCGTATGCCTTTCACCAATGTCCTGATTGATTGTTGAGAAGCCATCAACAAAATCTACCTCACCCCCAACAATCGTGGACAATGTCATCAGATTTCAATGGCTTGGCTACAAATGTCGCAGGATTGATTAGGTGACACCATACGGAATGTATAGATGCATTCGATAGAATAACCTAACACCCCAACACTCTTTGGGTCATCAATGTTGACTTGAATTTTGCCAAGATCACAAAGACTGCATGCTCCACCTACAATGCCACCGGGCAACCCATGGTGATGATTGAAGACTTTTAAATTGCAAAAGCTGCTGCAGCCAAAGCTTACTCACAAGGGAACTGTCCCTGCATCACTGGGACTAGGAGTCCGCTATAATATGCTAAGGGTTTATGACCTAGCAATGTTTTTCTGGGCAAGGACTACTGTCATCACCTGCCTGTTTGAAGGAGAAAACAAATAACATGATTTCTTGTAATTCATGGTCAATATGACCGGAGCATTGCTGATCTCGGCCTTGAGTTCCTGAAAGCAAGTCACCATTTCTTCAGACCAATCTATCGGACCCTTCACTCCTGCGCTTTCTTAAGTCCCTGCAGTAAGGGCCTCGCGTAACTAGAGTAGTCAAAGATCCAAGATCTACAGTAGTTCCAGAGTCCCAAAAACCGCTGCATTTGTTTCACTCTGGCTGTCTGAGGCGTATTCTGAACTCTGGTGGCTCTTTCTGACATTACCTTCCTTCCTGCGGGTGATAGCAATTTGTCCCAAATATACTACCTCTGTCTGGCAGTACTGCAGTTTTTCTTTGTACACTTTGTTACCCTTCTCCGCAAGCAGGGTTATTGAATCTCCTCTTCTGAAGTGCTACAGACTACCAAATTGTAACAAAATGAGAGGCATAAAAGGCTGGAGCAGGAAGGCAGGCATTATTAGAAGAAGCAGAGCATGAGGCTGGCAGTTCATGAGGAATTGGGACTACTTAAGGGATGCCGTGATGAGAGAATAGCAGATTTCACCTGCAGGTTCTGAGTTGGTCCTGTGTTCACAAACCCTGTCTGGTTGTGGCTGTACTGAGAGAGACTTGGCAAAGATAAAGGTTTCCCCAGGTGCGCCTGATAGCCGTGACCGCAGAGCTCAGGTTGTGCTCTAACCTGAGGCCCATGTGCAGAAGCAAGCCAAGGGACAGAGGAGAGAAGGAGACTCTCCGTGGTGGAGGCTAGACTGGAGACACTCATGCTGTAAAGAGGTGTGGGTCCCAAGAATGCCTGAAGAAGTTGTAGCAGGAAGAAAAGTCAGGAAGTGGAAGCTGCCCACAGCCACAGTATTATTGGTGCCGGTGTGTGAAGCTCCGTACTCCAATTCACTGAAAAGTCCTTGCCTTTAACTGGAACCAGATCAGTTAGAACCCGCGTAGAAGTGGCAGCGGATGGAGGTTGTTTGTTACCGTAAGAAGTCTTAACAACAAAGAAAATGTATCACATGCACATTTAATACATGGCAAAGTGCTTACGTAAACGAAAAGCTTTTCATTTTCCTTTGTTGAGCTAATTAACTTTACTGGAGTGGTTGCATGTCTCCAATGAAGAGGGAGAACCTATTCTTAATCACTCACAAGGTTGAAGCTGACTTTCACGAACTGTTACAACAACGATTACACCAAAGAGAGGTTGCGTATGAGTAATTGTGATTCCCGTACAGAGCTCTTTATGAATGAAAGGGAACTCAAGTCCGTACAGTTCTTTGAAGTTAAAAATCCACATCAAAGAGGGGTCGGGTGTACCTAAATCTGTTTCTAGTGTGAATCTTAAATCTTTTAACATCCAGAACAAGTAATTTATAATTGCAGAAGTTGCTGAAGTGAAGAGAAGAGCAAGCATTGCCCAATCCAGTAGAGGCGAATGTGTTCTACAGTGAAACCGGCCTATTAAAATCTAATCACCTATATGTTGAAGTTGTAAAAGATGTTGAAGGTCCAGTGTCCTCTGATACAAGGGTGATGAGGTTATCCAAGGCTGTAAGAGTGGTAATACAGGTTTTGGGTAGCTGCTGGAACCAAAAGGGTGTGCATGAAGCTGAGGAAGAGAGCTGGGTGCTTGTTACAAGATCCAATCAACAATGTCTAAAGCTAAGATTGCTGAAGTTGAGAGAGAGGGAAGCAGTCTGAAAGCCAGGCCAGATTATATGGCTAGCAGTAAGACAGACACAAAAGGCAAAGAGGCTGCCCTTTCTGATAACCTTGGAAAGAAGAGTTCCTGCCTACCTGTGAAGGTTGAAGAGTTGTGTCTTTAAGTTGCCTAACAGTAATCAATTACCAAGTTGAAGCAGAGTTAACAGAACTGTGGTCGGTTATAATATTGTCAGAGAACTCTATATTGAAAGTTGTTAAAGCAGTAGAACACTGGGAGCCAATGAGCCTAGATCTATGTAGCCCCAGTCGCTGGGTTCTGTTCAACCGTGCCTGCTGCAATGGCACAGAGCCTAGGGCATATGGCATGGTCGGGGATTGCATTTGCTGAGCTCCTACGTTAAAATACTATGGCCTGTTTCAACAATCTCGTAACACGTGTCCCATCCTTTCGCACGACAAACACTGGATCCCATACAACTCTCCATAGTTATTTCCCATGGGCCCATTAAACAGGAGCCCCCCTCCTCTGAACCTGCCAAATGACCCACTTCCTCATGAAAAACCTCCTCTATCCTTCGGAAACCCTCTCATTTGCTTTGGACTGGGAGCATTCCCGTCCATCCAACCTTGTGTCATACCTAATTCACTATTCACTATTTCACTGTTGTCCCAATTGTCCCTGCTGTCTCTTCGTGGAGCAGGTAATCACTGCTCCTTCCAAACAGATTATCACTAGATTTTTCTGAACAAACTTGGTCTCTGCCTTTGTGGCCCTCCTTTTCCTTCTCTTGCCTCGTTTTACAAAAATGCACAATATGTGCCTGAATACCCAGCCAACTCTTGGCCTCCATTCCTACTACCTTTTCGAAATCGTGCTGGGCTTCCTTATGATAATAAATCGCCACATTCTTATCCCATGCTTCTCCCATCTCTGCCTTCCACGTCTCCTGAATTAACTGGATGTGTCTGGCAGGATCATCATCCGACTTCATTGTTTTAGCTAGAATAGAATTTATATCCGGCGTATTGAGATACATCATCCACATGGCCCCCCCTACCTGCGCCCTGTAATTATTTAAAGCTACTCCATTGTGGTTATTTGTATCCAACTGAACTCCCGGATACCCTGCTCTCCTCCAAAGCTCGTCTGACCGTTGCCCCATTAGAGACGTGAATAAGCTTTTCATATCCCCTATGGCCAACATGACACCAAACAGCCACATTGAGAGGTAGAGGGCAATTCGAACCAACAAGCGATACCTCAATAAAAGGGGAATACCCTTTAAACAACAAACATACAGAGCTTGCGGTTAGTGCTGTTTGTTTTACTAGGAAGACATTCACAAGTTCAATCTTACCATCAACGACAAGTAAGTCAGCTAACATAGTAAAAAAATACATATTTTAATAGTTATTCTTCACAATTTCAACAAAGACATATAATGCTATTTAAACCGACATTTCATCAAGCCGGTAATCACACAGGGACCAAGGTGGTCTTGTACAAAACACATTAGTTTCTTGAGCAATCTCCTACAGTATCTTGCTACTAAAGTGACTTGTGCTGTGCAAATTCACACTGGATATACCTCATTCAAAAGCACTCTTCCACTTACATCCCAGTCTCATCATCCCAAAATACATGCTCAATACATAAAAATCTATACAAACAAAAGTGCCCAACATGTTTCTTTCCTTACGGTTTCAATGTGTTAATTAAAGGAAATTCAGCAGTGGCTAAAAGGTTTTGTACAAGATCTATATTTCAATTACACAAGCTATCTCGGCCTCTGGATAGCTTCCAAACTCCCAGTATAGTTTGTGTATCAAGTCTTCAATCCTCGAGTCAGACTGCAACTAATGCAACTGAGGATGTCTTCACCTATAACAAAACAGCAGACATAAGGAGTTCAATGCCCAAATGTATACCGATTTTAGTATCAATGAGACTATCAATTGCAATTAATCAATATAATAGTTGTGCCATTCATTTGCACCTCTCATCTCAAAACTACATCCCTTCCTCTTCTCTAAATACTCCACATCAGTTAAAATGACACTCCCATGTGATCTGCCCGGGGTCCAACATCTGTTAACCCAAGTGTAGTCCCGACTCTTCAACTGGCTTTTAATTAAATTCAAAGTTGACAATGTACAGGGGATATCACTCATTCTAGCCTCTAATAGAAAAGGCCATTTCCTTTATTTTAACTGCTTGGCCCATTGAGGTGTTAAAACACAAGGAGAGCGTGAGAGAGCCAAGGCAGCATGCCAGCATAATGCTTACCATCCTCAACGTTTTCCTCACGTTCAAAACGAATGCTGGAGTCCTTGTGTACGCAATTAAAACAGCGCACTGTTGCATTTCCTTGAAGTCATAGTCTAGAAGTCTAAACAGGAAAGCAGGGACATAAGGGAGTAAACCCTACTGAATCCATGTTTCTGCATACATTCAACCTCATCCCCCGTTTGGTACAAGGGCTTAGTTCTGCTTTAATGCTTACCCGAATGCAGCACGTCTGTGCCTGATGATCGGGCTGTGGGCGCCTGGCGTCCTCCACTGCTGCGTGTTCCTAGATAGCACTATTGTGTGTTATCTACATTCATTCACCACCCCTGGTAAACGGTATTCCAAACGGCTGCTGAAAATCAACATAAGGACAATCAACAGATAGCTAGGTATACCCCGTGTCCGCGTACTTTGTCTCTCTGGGGCAGTAAAGAGCAATCAGGTTGTGGTACAATCACTTTTTCAATTGCCCTAGGCTGTTATGCTTGACTGACCTATCCAGGTATATGGCCAAGAGTAGATTTATTCTTCCTCGGTTCACCGGTGCTCTACATTCGGCATTATCTCACGTCACAAATTGCGAACGGAGTCGCCAGCGTCTCCCTCTACTTTCTGCAGCTACCCGCAGCTGAGCTACTCTCACTATAAACAAAACTAAAACTGCAAACGGTGAGAAAGCCTACTAACGTACCACAGTGTGCAGTTAATAAATGGTGACAGTGTGGCAGAGCGTCTTACTGTGGGTAGCTCTGTTCGGAGGTGTACGTTTCCTTCCAGCAGCAAACAAGTCGGCTTTTCCAGGCTTCAACATGACAGACACTGTTCGGATTACTGGTTTTAACCTGTCAGCTCCCAGTAAGCTTGCTTCCGATTGGTGCATCTAGATTTTTCGACTCAGTGTGAGGCAAATGTCTTTTAGTCCTCTTTCTGTGTTTAATCGATGTGAAAGCGCCGCCAAGTGTTTCCGTCTCATTTTCACCCAGATGCAAAAGAGAATTGTAAGGGCAACAAATTGCCATCAGACCACAAATGATCAATGAACCATGTGCACCGTTGCCCAGCTCGCAACCATACTGAGTAGCCACGGCCGGGAGGGCCACCCCGAACAGGTCCACCCACACCAGCCACAAAACAAAGCCACACGGGCAACAAAACACCAAAAGACCGGAGATGATCGGTGAGTTATGTGCATTATTGTTCAGCTCCTGATTCTACCGAGCTGCCGCTGTCAGGAGGACTACCGCGTGTGGGTCCGTGCTGGTCATTAGATCTTAATTAATTAGTAGGTCAGGTACATAAATGTCCAGCTTGTAATTTTACCGGATTGCAGCTGTAGGGGGGGGGGGCAACACGGTTAGATCCAGGCTGGTGTAGGTTCTCTATGCCACCGGCAAGGGTTTTACAGCACACATCCCATGTATTGGGTTCTGTATGCAGTCTCAGCTAGATCGTCCAGTCGATTTTCTCATTTAGACCTGATTGCATACTATTGGTCAAGAAGATAAATTGCTGTTCTTTCTTCAACAGTAGCTTTTTGTCTTTATTAATGTCTAATCCCTGTTTCTGCTTATACAAGATTGACCATCTCAGATCCTCTACCCTGTGGATTTGCTCTATCCAGTGGTCAACCAGAGGTGCATTTGGGGTGCGGTTTTTAACACAACTCCTGTGCTCAATTATCCGCAATTTAGCTTTTCTGTCTGTTTACCCAATATACAGCTTTTTGCACAGACACCAGATAACAAAAATGACCATGCTCGAGGTGCAATTCGTGTGTGTCTTTTGTTGCCATGGAGTTCGTAAACCAATGACTATCAACATGCTTTTACTTGTAAATGAGCAGCACGTGCAATGTCCACAGGGGTAGTGACCAACCAATTCGAGTAAACCCCACTGTTGCGATAATTATTAAAAGCTACTTCATCGTGGGTATTCGTATCCAACTGAACTCCCGGATACCCTGTTCTCCTCCAAAGCTCGTCTGACCGTTGTCCTGTTAGAGACATGAATAAGCTTTTCATATCCCCCATGGCCAACATGACACCAGCAGTGTGTTTCTCTAATTCATAAATCTACTTCCCCGCCCCTGCAGTGAGAGAAGGGAGTGTCTTCATCAAATTATTCCCGTCCATGTGTGAACACGGGACATAATACGCCTTTTCCTAACCATTCTGTAGCAACGGAAATGTGAGTTACACCAGCTTTTACTGGGGCTTCCCCCTTCTCCAGCATGGGGTCTGGCATGGATTCACATGCTCATGAATATTCCCCGTCGTCAGGCTGGGAATCCTCGGTAAAGAAAAAACCAGAATCAGTTTCGTTTCTGATCTGTCTTTCGTAGTAATAACCAATCACTGGTCTCTGCGTCATACTGACCACAGCCAATGACTGCCCTCTACCTAAGCACCGCCTCTGGCAGCCATCTTCAGATTTTTACCGCACGTTCATGTGTTGGGATCCTCGTGCTATTGCTCTCGAGCGTTAGTGCTATTTTTTCACGTTTTTTCTCAAAAACTTCGTTTTTTCGGTCAAAAGAGCCTCAAGCTCCACCGACTCTCCATCCGATCAACCGGGACCCGTGTCGGATTCGTCTGCGCCCCTCAAGGGTGAAGATTTCGTCGAGCTACGCTTTTGGAGGACTCCAGAAGTTTCTCAGGCCCGGTCATGGCCCAGGAGAAGGGAAGCTCGACGCCCGGAAAGCTGTTCAGGGTCTGCCCTGGATGCCAGCTGCAGAACGTCTTCAAGGAGGACGAACACTCTTTTTGTCTTTACTGCCTACATGAGGACAAGACGCACGTGGAGAAGGACTGTGCGTTTTGCGGCAACATGTCGGAGCGGACCATGAAGGACCGCCATCAACGTCTCGCCAACTGGCTGGAAGGGAAGAGCCCGTCCGGCGAGAAGAAGAGGAAGAAATCCGAGCGGTCTTCTAAGACCTTTGAGGACGCCCCGGCGACGGGGGTCCAACATAAGGCCAAGCACCGCGAGTCCGCTGGCACCGGGAGCGCCGAACGGTCGGGCTCTACGGGCGCCAGGCTGGGCGCACCCTCCCCGGCACCATCAACCACGAGCCAACGCTCTGGGTCGGGTAAGAGGAAGGCCGAGCACCCGGCGAGGCTCCTAGAGAGGCCCCGGTCGAGCTTGAAGGCGGAGGGGGAGCGAGGCACTGTCCACCCCCTCAAGGATAAGGCGGTGAGTGCACCTAAGGTGGTGAAGGCCTTAATCCATCCGGCCAAGCCCTCTATCGAGTCTGTCGCGGCGGCCCTGGCTCAGCCTGTGGAGGCTACGCCAGTGGTGGCGACCTCGGGGCTCAGAGTCTCCCTGCCACCTCGGAGGGAGTCCTCTTTTGTGCCCATCGATAGGACCCCCGTGAAATCCCCCGTGGGGAAGAAAAAGGGGGGGCAGGGCGCCCCATCCTGGACCTGCGACGTCTGAACAAGTTCATCAAGGCGCAAAAGTTCCGGATGGTCACCCTCCAGCACGTCCTGGGTCAGCTGGAGGAAGGAGACTTCCTGTCGTCGTTGGATTTGGAGGATGCCTACTTCCATATTCCCATCCTGAAGGGGCACCGAAAATTCCTCAGGTTTGTGGTCCAAGAGCGTCATTACCAGTTCAAAGCCCTCCACTTCGGACTACGGTCGGCACCCAGGGTGTTCACCAAGTGCCTCGCACCGGTGGCGGCGCAGCTGCGCCGCGAAGGGATTCACGTCTACCCCTACCTGGACGACTGGCTCATCCGAGCCAAGACAAGGGAGCTCGCCGTGGTTCACATGGCAAGGACCGTCCAACTTCTCACGGACCTGGGATTCTCCGTGAACTACGCCAAATCCCACCTGGTACCCGCGCAAGACGCTCTGTTTCTGGGAGCGAGGCTCAACACAGTGTCCCTTCTGGCCTCCCCGTCGGAGGAGAGGACCAGGACCATCCTGGGCAAGGTGCAGCGGATGTTGGTGGCCGACGCGGCCAAGGTGAGGTCCATCAAGTCCCTCCTCGGAATGATGTCTTCCTGCATCTACCTCATTCCCATGTGCAGGCTCCGGATGCGCCCGTTGCAGGAGTTCCTGGACGCGCGCTGGATCCAAACGACGGGCAGCTTCGAGGAAAGGATCACACTCGACGAGAGATTCCAACGAGCGATCCGGTGGTGGGGCACCCGCGCGCATCTGACGGCGGGCATGGACTTCCAGACCCCAGCCCACCAGGAGACAGTGACCACGGATGCCTCCCTGGAAGGGTGGGGAGCGCACACCGAAAATCTGCACGCAAGAGGCCTTTGGCTCCCGACGGAGAAATCCTTACATATCAACGTCCTGGAGCTCCGTGCAGTGTTTTGGGCCCTCAGGTCCTTCCTTCCGTCCCTCAAGGGCAAGGTGGTGAGGATCTTCACCGACAACACCACCACCATGTTTTACATCAGGAAACAGGGCGGAACCAGGTCCCCAGCACTGTCCAAGGAGGCGCAGGACCTGTGGCATTGGGCAGTCGCCCAAGGGATGTTTCTGGTGCCGTTTCATCTGGCAGGGATAAAAAACACCATCGCCGACTCACTCAGCAGGGAGTGGGAACTACGGCAGGATCTAGTGGATCGCCTCTTCCGACGGTGGGGCACACCCCAGATCGACCTGTTCGCGACGGCGACGAACTCCAAGTGCCGGAGGTTCGCCAGCAGGTTTCCCAGGCGAGGAGCATGGGCGATGCTTTCTCGTTCCCCTGGGAGGGCCTGTTCCTCTACGCGTTCCCTCCTTTCCCACTGCTAATCCGGCTCGTCAACCAGCTCAAGAGGTCACGGTGCAGGATGATCCTCGTCGCACCTGCGTGGCCGAGGCAGATATGGTTCCCGGACCTTCTGGACTTGTCAGCGTCCCCGCCAATCAAGCTGCCGGTGGACGCAGATCTGATCTCCAGGGAAGGAGGCGCCATCCTCCACCACGACCCGAAATCGCTGAACTTGCAGGCCTGGCTCCTGCAGCGCTAGAGTTTGGAGGATACGACATACCGGCCGACTGCAGAGAGGTTCTTGCAAAGGCCAGGGCGTCCTCGACTCTTAAATGCTACGGACACAAATGGAAGAGGTTCTCTGTCTGGTGCCACGCACAGAAGATTAACCCTCTACGGATTAAGGCTCCCCAAGTACTGCCGTACCTGCTGACGCTGGCCAAAGCTGGACTGGCACACGCGTCCATCAAGATTCATCTTGCTGCGATCTCCCGATACACCAGAACCACGGGGCGGATGTCCTTGTGGTCTCATCGTCTGGTGAAAGAGTTCATGAAGGGACTGTTCAGATCGTTCCCGCCAGTGAAGGCTCCGGCCCCGGCGTGGGAGCTCAACGTGGTGCTGACCAAGCTCATGGGACCTCCGTTCGAGCCTCTGCACTCGGCCCCGTTGAAGTTTCTGTCGTGGAAAACAGCGTTTCTTGTGGCCATCACCTCCGCACGACGGGTGGGAGAGATCCAGGCCCTTTCCTGCAAGGCCCCGTACTTGACTTTTCACGACACAAGGGTAGTGCTCAGGACGCACCCCTCCTTCATGCCCAAGGTACCGTCGGACTTCCACCTCAACGAACCCTTGGTGTTGCCTGTATTCTTCCCGTCGCCTTCGTCGCCGGCTGAGAGAACTTTGCACTCGCTGGATGTGGCTAGAGCGCTGAAGTTCTACGTGGACCGCACGAAGTGTTTTCGGAAGACGTCACAACTCTTTGTGAACTTTGGACCTGTCAATCAGGGGAAGGCTCTCTCGAAGGCTTCCATTTCCAGATGGCTCTCCGGCTGTATCATGTACTGTCACCGGTTGGCAAACCGACCGCTGCCTGGCCGTCCGAGAGCCCATTCCACCAGAGCGATCGCAGCTACCACGGCGTTCCTATCTGGTGTGCCCCTGCTGGACATATGCAGGGCTGCTACGTGGAGGTCGACGCACACCTTCACGAAATTCTACTGCGTCGACCGGGATTCCAGGGAGGAGTCCAGGGTCGGCCAAGCAGTGCTGCGCAACCTGTTCGCCTGAGGTGAGCCTGGTGAGGAGGTAAGATGCTTAATGTTGAGTTTGATGTAATGCTTAATGTTGAGCCTTTGCCACCTCCCGTGGTTGTGCATGTGTGTACTGCTATGTATTCTTTATTCATGAGCATGTGAATCCATGCCAGACCCCATGCTGGAGAAGGAACAAGTTACTTACCTGTAACTGTTGTTCTCCAGCATGGGTCTGGCATGGATTCACATGCGAACCCTCCCGCCTACCCCTCTGCGGCTCTTCACTTGGTCATACTGCCACTTCACGTGCTTCCAAATCTGAAGATGGCTGCCAGAGGCGGTGCTTAGGTAGAGGGCAGTCATTGGCTGTGGTCAGTATGACGCAGAGACCAGTGATTGGTTATTACTACGAAAGACAGATCAGAAACGAAACTGATACTGGTTTTTTCTTTACCGAGGATTCCCAGCCTGATGACGGGGAATATTCATGAGCATGTGAATCCATGCCAGACCCATGCTGGAGAACAACAGTTACAGGTAAGTAACTTGTTCCATCTCTCTCCTACTCCTACTCTCTGCTACTACTCACTATGGCTATGAGAGTACCACAGTGCGTCCTAAGACCCCATGGTGTACTCTGTTGCTGTTACTGGAGCGGGAGGTGGAGCTGTTTCAGCCCAGTTCTCCCTGCTCTTCTACTCCTGTTATCACCTCCACTGATACTTCTATAGGCACAGAAGCATACTCTGCACTACCGTAGGGTACCAGCTCTCGTTCTCCCTGCTCAAATTCTGTTCCCAACACAATACTTCTGTCCAACTTAAAATGAGCTTGTCCATGCCTCCACCTTCCTTCCTCTACGTCCTTTGCCTGTCTATTCATTACTTCCCACTCTTCACTTCTCTGCCGCCATAACAGCACTACCTCTTCCTCCACTAGCCACAGCGCTTCTTCACTTTTGTCTGTTCCTGTGACTTACTACCATTCGCAGCCTATCCTCTATCCTAGCGGTAAAAGGCACAGTCTCCCCTTTCTTCCTTATTCTCAACCCTTCATCTACTCTACTGGCTGCCGGCCTCACTCTCTCTCGTTCCTCCACCCTTAGTCTCTCTCTTGCGCCTTGAAACACCATTTGCTGTATAGGTGCATTATAAATACACAATAAATAAAATAAATAAAAAATAAGTAAAGCTATCATTCGGGGTAGTTATTCCCTTTCTGCTCTCCATTCTCAACCTTCCTTCAGCCCTAACCATTGAAAGAATTATCATTCCACTTTCCTGAATATCCCATTTTCTAGTAATCGTAGCTGATGGAGGTGTTAGCTGTGTTCATCTTGCAACCACTGGAGTGGCCAATGGAGAAAATGGAGGTTCGAACTCAGGGTCTATATACCCTTCTGCAGGCGATAAAGGACTGCACCCATATGGGTGCGGTACAGAAGGAATTCCTGCACCCCCCTATTTCGTCCCTTCCTCTGAGACATTAACATTATGGGCCTTCCTGCCTTTATCATACATCCTCCATAGCTCCAAGATGTTTAACAGCTTCTCCAACTTTTAACCTTTTTGCCTTGTAGTTAAAAAAGGATGCATGCTTTCCAATATCCCCTTATCATAGGTCCCCTCAGTAGGCCTAGAATTGAGCATTTGACCTTTAGTTTCCCACAGCCATTCCCAATGGTACTCCCTAGGTGAGGGCTCCAGCCAACAGACAAGCAAACTGAAGGGTGTGTGGACAAATCTCACAATGGAAGTGCTGGTGGGGATACCACCTCATGCCTCTAAAATAACAAACTATGTAAATATATATACAAAGGACTTACAAAATAAGACATTTCACTCACTCCTTCAAAGCATTCACCTTTTCATTCCCTGCAACCTCCGCTAACTCCACACATGCACTCCGATTCTACCCTTACCATACCCCTTAAATCAAAGAAACAACCCTCTTTTTCCCCTCTTGCTTAACCCCCCCAAAAGTGCACTCCCTTAAACCTGAAGGACTCCTAAGTGGTGCTCCTTCGATTCGGTGTGCACAGCTGGACCACTGTACAACGCCTTCGGGGAACAGACAGGCCTTTAACCAATATGGTGCCCTTAAACCTCTCTTTTTCAACATGCATGGAAGACTGGTCCATGCAGAGAGGCCCCCGAGCCGAGTTGTGGGGACAGGAAACACCCAACATCTTGGAAAGCCTGGGGTCCCTTTGTGGTCGCCAAATGTCCAGATGGGCCTTTAATCAAGCAAGTTTATTGCACAATCGTCCGGGGCGGGGCTAGATGGCACTGTAGAGTCAAACTAACCAGAGTCTGAACCACAAAAGTTGACACATTATATACATTTTTTTAACAGTTAAAATACTTCTATATATTTTATTACAAGCCACCCCCAACATGTGATTGGTCAAGACCTATACAAAAGAAATCTAATCTTTCTCCAGTTCCCCCGTTTTCATTGGTCACAATAATCTTAACTACCATCTTCAGTTCATGTGTACAACACACTCTCTTTTAGGATTTGTCCATGGTAGGTCGTGACATCATCACATAGTTACACATTCACATACAAACAGAATTTATTACAAGTCCCAGCTGGCCTGAGACCACTTAAACCTAAATATAATTGCACATGGTTAGCATGAATTCTTCAAACAATATGATGAGGGGAAGAATAAACAGGTTCCCTTTGAACTGGTGATAACCATCTCACCCTCCCCGACTTTCTGGCATCTCCGAAACACTCTAAACTACCAATTCAACACATCCTGAGAAAACAGTCGAAACCCATGAAGTATTGATCACTCTGGCCTCGAGCTACACTTCACCCCAAGTTTAATGTTGGTCCAAAGCAAACATCTGTAACCAGCTGAACAATGAATAACAAGCTCCCATGCACTTTAAAAGATTGCCTCTTCCTTCTGCAATGCTGCCAAGCTATAAAAACCCCAGGCCGGCTTGTTGGCTGACCATCTGCTCAATGTCACGGTTAATCATTACCTCTCCTTCAGCCGCCAACCTTGCAAAACTAGTTTTTCCCAGTTACTTAGAATTCTCCTTGCAAACCATGGACGGTACAGTTAAACCAATTTATTAAAAGAGCCAACTGCATATATATTTGTTACTTCCCCATGTAGGTATAAAGGTGCATACATGTTTATTAACTATTGTGTCTTCTTCAGAATGGGTTCTTTATGACAAATCTCCTTCCTCGCATGCGCATTATGAAGCGCCTCGTTGCCCAGCTTCTAGGCACTTTGTAGCACACCATATCTAGATTGTGTTTGTATTTATATTTGTGTTTATTTCATTGTCAATTTCTACATTTATCTTGCTTTGCGCATGTAAATCTAAAATGTATCAACTTAACACAAATGAACACTTACAGTGATACATATCCCATTCACATTAACTATGCCGGATACATATAACATTGCAACATCCCGGCAACTTCACTGCTCCTTAGTCACAAATATGGCACGCACAACGTGAACCCCCCTTCCTCATTGGGACATTTCCTGACCACCCCAAAATTAGTGAGGGGGTTGAGGAAATTTCACGTTTTTTAATGTATGCATCCCAAGTATCTTCAACCAGAGCCATAATCTGGCTGTTTTGGGGTCTATCAGCCTTATTAAGCCATAGAACCTCAGACAACGATGCCACTACCCTATACTTTCTGACCCAGATCTTACTAGTATTCCCTGTGAATCAATCCCTTACTACCCTGAATTGCGCTGCTTCGAAATATCTGATAAAATTCAGTAGGGCTAGCCCTCCTTTAATCCTTGCTGCCATCATAGTTTTAAGCGCTATCTGTGGTGTTTTGTTTTTATATGAATGCTGATCAGGTTATTTAATATTTTATCAAATGTTTTTGGTATTGGTATTGGAAGAGCTTGGAAGAAATACAAAACCCTAGGTAAAATAAAAATATTTATGGTTGTGATCCTACCAAGCCATGAAATTAAGAGGGGGCCTCATTTGCTCAGGTCCACCTTGATTTTATCTAAAAGTGGCTTATAATTTGCTCCACATATCAATAGTAGTGACCTGGTTATGGTAACACCGGAATATACTATGCCCTTCTTGGACCATCTAAAGGAAGAGCATTGCTGTGTGTTTTCCAATAAGTTACCCACTACAGATAAATTAAGTATTTCAGATTTGTGTATGTTTAATTTGCGCCCTGCTACTTCTCCAAAATCCCCAAGTTTGTGAACTACCACGTTTAACAAGCAATCGTGAATGCAAGCAACATATCGACAGTGAATGCTACAATTTTATGTTCTTCACCTCCACACCCACATAAAGTTATTCCCTTGATCTTGTCCGCTGTCCTTATCTGTGTTAGAAACGGTTCCAAATAGATAGCGAACAAGATTGGGGATAGCAAACATCTTTAGTTGGTAAACCTTTTGAGAACAATACGTTGGGATAATTGTCTGCTTACTGAGAGCCTAACTAACGGTGAGCGATAATTCGCCTGTACCATCTGCACGAAATGTAACCCAAACCCCACGTGTTCCATCATATGGAAGAGGAAGGACAATGCCACCCAGCCACCCAATCTACAGCCTTTTCGGCATCGAGCAAAAGGAGCAGCACCGGAATTACCATCTTAGCAATTTTCTCTGCTAAGTGAAATATATTCTTCAGGTATTTTCAAGTATTTGGCGATTCTTCATAAAAAAACCTGATTGATCCGGGTAAATCAATTTCGGGAGTTCCACTTCTAATCTATCTGCTAAAATGTGTGTATATATCTTTGCATCAATATTGATCAAAGCTATAGGGTGGTATGATCCGCAGAGGATCAGATCATTATTTTATCAGTGCTTTATATTTGTGATGTGGTGGGATACCATCAGTTATCCCTCCGCAAATACCTCCCCTCTCGAGCTCTTCGTTCCTCTACCTCTAACTCACTCAGGGTCAGTTGTTTTTCAAAGAAACAAGCTGGGATCTCTGTCTTCAGCTGGTGCCTCCCTCTGGAACAGCCTCCCTGCCACTCTAAAACTTGAGGAGAACCATCTCCGGTTCCGGAAACACCTCAAGACCTTCCTCTTTGCTTCTGCCTTCTCCCCCCCTTCTCCCCTGCTGATCTGTTCTCTCTTGGCACCGTGCACCTGGCCACCCTCTGTCCTCCGGGCCCGGGTTTCCTGCTCACCTTGCCACCCTGCCGCACTGCCTGTGTGCCACCTCTTGCACTGGGACCTGTATCTGTACCCATACAGTCCCCCATTTTCTTCCTGCACTTATCTGACCTAACCTGTCTGCTGCCTTAAACTAAGCACTTGCCACTTGCTGGCTGCACTACCACTTTTGTTGCTTTTTATTATTTATTTATCAATTATTATTTACTCTGTTCTCCGTTGCCCCACACTTTCCACTTCTCCCCCTTCCGTGCACTTTTCCCCTCCCCCTGCCACATGCATTTGTGTGTTCTAAATGCCAATGTGCCTAGTGAGATCGTTGTTTTGATCCCCCCTGATCCCGACCCCTGCCTTGTCGCGTTCTGAAACCCTTGTGTATGAGCGCGATAGAAATAAAATATCAAATCAAATCAAGGGCACTCATCTTTGGCTTTACTGGAGGTTAGAGGCACGAATGCACATATACATTTGTTTTCAAAAATGTATTAGCAGAGATTGCTCATTAAAAGGTCTTGGTTAGCAAACCAACCCATTTGATTAGCAATGTTGTAGTAATAATTTTAATGTCAACAGACGTTATTTGTACCCAAAACATAAAATGAGCATCAATATAGCATTTTTGTCTACTGGCAAACTCATTAAAATTCTGCTAGACCAGCAGGCAAGTAACTCACAGGGTAATTCATAGAATTTCGCACAAAAGTGGCGCACGCGGCTGGTGCACAGTGTCCCCGTGCGATACACTGCGCCAGCTGCGTGCGATAAAATCCATTTCATCGCACAGCGTATTCATGGATTTTAGCCCCCAAAACCAGCCGTGGCGCAGAGTGGCGCAGCGACCCTGCAGCAGCGCCAGTTACGCCCCCAAGAACGCCCTCGCGCAGGGAAAATCCATCAAAATCCCCAATTCATTGCAATGTCTGCGCTAACCCTGGACCAGTTTACAGGGCTGCCAAACAGCAAACGCCAAGCTGGGTCCGTGTATTACTGGGCTGCGCGGGAAGTTTCACAAGCGATTGGCCCTGTGCGAGCGGGGTACGTGTATAACTGGGGAGCGCGGGAAGTTTCACATGCAATTTCAGCAAGGTACGTGTATTACTGGGGTGTGCGGGAAGTTTCACACACGATTTCAGCAGGGTACGTGTATTACTGTGATGCGCGGGAAGTTTTACACGCGATTGGCCCTGTGCGAGCGGGGTACGTGTATTATAGGGGTGCGCGGGAAGTTTCACACGCGATTGGCCCTTGTGCGAGCGGGGTGCGTGTATTACTGGGGTGCGCGGGAAGTTTCACACGCGATTGGCCCTGTGTGAGCGGGGCACGTGTATTACTGGGGTGCGCGGGAAGTCTCACACGCGATTGGCTCTGTGCGAGCGGGGTACGTGTATTACTGGGGTGCGCGGGAAGTTTCACACGTGATTTCAGCTGGGTACGTGTATTACTGGGGTGCGCGGGAAGTTTCACACGCGATTGGCCCTGTGCGAGCGGGGTACGTGTATTACTGGGGTGCGCGGGAAGTTTCACACGCAAATTCAGCAGGGTACGTGTATTTCAGGGGTGCACAGGAACTTTCACACGCAATTTCAGCTGGGTACGTGTATTACTGGGGTGCGCTGTAAGTTTCACACGCGATTGGCCCTGTGCGAGCGGGGAACGTGTATTTCAGGGGTGCGCGTGAAGTTTCACACACAAATTCAGCAGGGTACGTGTCTTTCAGGGGTGCGCGGGAAGTTCCACACGCGATTGTCCTGGGTACGTGTGTTCCAGGGGTGCGCGGGAAGTCTCACATGCAAATTCAGCAGGGTACGTGTATTTCAGGGGTTCCGGGGAGTACTACACGTGAATTGGCCGTGTGGGTCCTCCAAGGTGTTCCCTCTACACCCTCCACGACCCCTGCCGGCAGCCCACACCACAGGGGACTACCCTGCACCCCTGCTCATGTCCCGCAGGCAGACCATCCACCATGGGCATGCCCCCCAGCCAAGCCACATGTCACCCTGCACTACTGATCAACAATGCATGTCTCCCAGCACCCCCAGCACTGTGGGCCACCCTCCACCAGGTCCCCACTCATGTCTCCCAGCACCCCCACCCCCCAGCACTGTGGGGTACCCTCCACCAGGCCCCCACTCATGTCTCCCAGCACCCCCACCCCCCAGCACTGTGGGGCACCCTCCACCAGGCCCCCACTCATGTCTCCCAGCACCCCCACCCTCCAGCAGTGCAGGGCACCTGCCAGCAGGCCCCCACTCATGTCCCCGTGCACCCCCAACCCCCAGCACTGTGGGACACCTGCCAGCATGCCCCCACTCATGTCCCCCTGCACCCCCACCCCCCAGCAGTGCAGGGCACCTGCCAGCAGGCCCCCACTCATGTCTCCCAGCACCCCCACCCCCCAGCAGTGCAGGGCACCTGCCAGCATACCCCCACTCATGTCCCCCTGCACCCCCACCCCCCCAGCACTGTGGGACACCTGCCAGCAGGCCCCCACTCATGTCCCCGTGCACCCCCACCCCCCAGCAGTGCAGGGCACCTGCCAGCAGGCCCCCACTCATGTCCCCCTGTACCCCCACCCCCCAGCACTGTGGGGCACCCTCCACCAGGTCCCCACTCATGTCTCCCAGCACCCCCACCCCCCAGCACTATGGGGTACCCTCCACCAGGCCCCCACTCATGTCTCCCAGCACCCCCACCCCCCAGCACTGTGGGGCACCCTCCACCAGGCCCCCACTCATGTCTCCCAGCACCCCCACCCCCCAGCAGTGCAGGGAACCTGCCAGCAGGCCCCCACTCATGTCCCCGTGCACCCCCAACCCCCAGCACTGTGGGACACCTGCCAGCATGCCCCCACTCATGTCCCCCTGCACCCCCACCCCCCAGGAGTGCAGGGCACCTGCCAGCAGGCCCCCACTCATGTCCCCCTGCACCCCCACCCCCCAACACTGTGGGACACCTGCCAGCAGGCCCCTACTCATGTCCCCCTGCACCCCCACCCCCCAGCACTGTGGGACACCCTCCACCAGGCCCCCACTCATGTCTCCCAGCACCCCCACCCCCCAGCACTGTGGGGCACCCTCCACCAGGCCTCCACTCATGTCTCCCAGCACCCCCACCCCCCAGCAGTCAGGGGCACCCTCCGCCAGGCCCCCACTCATGTCCCCCTGCACCCCCACCCCCCAGCACTGTGGGGCACCCTCCACCAGGCCCCCATTCAGGTCTCCCAGCACCCCCAGCACTGTGGGGCACCCTCCACCAGGCCCCCACTCATGTTTCCCAGCACCCCCACCCCCCAGCACTGTGGGGCACCCTCCACCAGGCCCCCACTCATGTCTCCCAGCACCCCCACCCCCCAGCACTGTGGGGCACCCTCCACCAGGCCCCCACTCATGTCTCCCACCACCACCACCCCCCAGCACTGTGGGGCACCCTCCACCAGGCCCCCACTCATATCCCCCTGGACCCCCACCCCCCAGCAGTGCAGGGCACCTGCCAGCAGGCCCCCATACATGTCCCCCTGCACCCCCACCCCCCAGCACTGTGAGACACCTGCCAGCAGGTCCCCACTATTGTCCCCCTGCACCCTCACCCCCCAGCACTGTGGGGCACCCTCCACCAGGCCCCCACTCATGTCTCCTAGCACCCCCACCCACCAGCACTGTGGGGCACCCTCCACCAGGCCCCCACTCATGCCTCCTAGCACCCCCACCCCCCAGCACTGTGGGGCACCCTCCACCAGGCCCCCACTCATGCCTCCCAGTACCCCCACCCCCCAGCAGTAAAGGGCACCTGCCAGCAGGCCCCCACTCATGTCCACCTGCACCCCCAACCCCCAGCACTGTGGGACACCTGCCAGCATGCCCCCACTCATGTCCCCCTGCACCCCCACCCCCCAGCAGTGCAGGGCACCTGCCAGCAGGCCCCCACTCATGTCTCCCAGCACCCCCACCCCCCAGCAGTCAGGGGCACCCTCCGCCAGGCCCCCACTCATGTCCCCCTGCACCCCCACCCCCCAGCACTGTGGGGCACCCTCCACCAGGCCCCCATTCAGGTCTCCCAGCACCCCCAGCACTGTGGGGCACCCTCCACCAGGCCCCCACTCATGTTTCCCAGCACCCCCACCCCCCAGCACTGTGGGGCACCCTCCACCAGGCCCCCACTCATGTCTCCCAGCACCCCCACCCCCCAGCACTGTGGGGCACCCTCCACCAGGCCCCCACTCATGTCTCCCACCACCACCACCCCCCAGCACTGTGGGGCACCCTCCACCAGGCCCCCACTCATATCCCCCTGGACCCCCACCCCCCAGCAGTGCAGGGCACCTGCCAGCAGGCCCCCATACATGTCCCCCTGCACCCCCACCCCCCAGCACTGTGAGACACCTGCCAGCAGGTCCCCACTATTGTCCCCCTGCACCCTCACCCCCCAGCACTGTGGGGCACCCTCCACCAGGCCCCCACTCATGTCTCCTAGCACCCCCACCCACCAGCACTGTGGGGCACCCTCCACCAGGCCCCCACTCATGCCTCCTAGCACCCCCACCCCCCAGCACTGTGGGGCACCCTCCACCAGGCCCCCACTCATGCCTCCCAGTACCCCCACCCCCCAGCAGTAAAGGGCACCTGCCAGCAGGCCCCCACTCATGTCCACCTGCACCCCCAACCCCCAGCACTGTGGGACACCTGCCAGCATGCCCCCACTCATGTCCCCCTGCACCCCCACCCCCCAGCAGTGCAGGGCACCTGCCAGCAGGCCCCCACTCATGTCTCCCAGCACCCCCACCCCCCAGCAGTGCAGGGCACCTGCCAGCATACCCCCACTCATGTCCCCCTGCACCCCCATCCCCCAGCACTGTGGGACACCTGCCAGCAGGCCCCCACTCATGTCCCCCTGCACCCCCACCCCCCAGCACTGTGGGGCACCCTCCACCAGGCCCCCACTCATGTCTCCCAGCACCCCCACCCCCCAGCACTGTGGGGCACCTTCCACCAGGCCCCCACTCATGTCTCCCAGCACCCCCATCCCCCAGCAGTCAGGGGCACCCTCCACCAGGCCCCCACTCATGTCCCCCCGTACCCCCACCCCCAGCACTGTGGGGCACCCTCCACCAGGCCCCCACTCATGTCTCCCAGCACCCCCACCCCCAGCACTGTGGGGCACCCTCCACCAGGCCCCCACTCATGTTTCCCAGCACCCCCACCCCCCAGCACTGTGGGGCACCCTCCACCAGGCCCCACTCATGTCTCCCAGCACCCCCACCCCCCAGCACTGTGGGGCACCCTCCACCAGGCCCCCACTCATGTCTCCCAGCACCACCACCCCCCAGCACTGTGGGGCACCCTTCACCAGGCCCCCACTCATGTCTCCCAGCACCCCCACCCCCCAGCACTGTGGGGCACCCTCCACCAGGCCCCCACTCATGTCTCCCAGCACCACCTCTCCCCAGCACTGTGGGGCACCCTCCACCAGGCCCCCACTCATGTCCCCCTGGACCCCCACCCCCCAGCTGTGCAGGGCACCTGCCAGCAGGCCCCCATACATGTCCCCCTGCACCCCCACCCCCAGCACTGTGGGACACCTGCCAGCAGGCCCCCACTCATGTCCCCCTGAACCCCCACCCCCCAGCAGTGCAAGGCACCTGCCAGCAGGCCCCCATACATGTCCCCCCAACACCTCATGACGATCCATAATCATGGCCCCCATGCCCACTCAATACACTGCCTACGCCACCCCAGTCCGAACACACCACCAGGTATGACATCCACCCGACAAAGAAATCACCAGCACATGATGCATCCCAAATGGCTAGTCTGCACATCAACACATATCCGTCAAACCCACACAATGACAGCATGTGAATGATAGAACACACATTGTGACATGCATGAAACCAAAGAGAGAATACCACACATTGAAGTAGAAAATTATAATGTATTAAACAGAAAAGCAAGGCAATGAAATGGAACAGAAGAAAATGGAAATAATAAATGAAATCCAGCATGTCAAATAAATGAAAAAGATGCATGAAATCCAAATGAAAGGCAATCCAAAAGCAAGTCTCCAAAATGTCAGTCTGAGAAAATAAATCCAATGTTCCAAAATAAGAAAAAACCATTGATCCATGTGAAAAAAAAATCAAAAATTCAAATCCATTGTCAAACTATGTACAAGGTGAACATCCAGGGTCCATGTGCCCAATCCTTTAAATGAAACCTATAAAATAAAATACTACCTAATGAAGAACTATATACAAGAAGTTGGGGCATTGTCCAAGCGCCCAAAACAAAACAAAACCGAAAGGAAACTTAACACTAAAGAACTATTTACAAGGGCAGCGGGCTAGTCCGACGGCTCACTTCTGGATGTTCCGGGCCAGGGCATCATCGAACTCCTGCTAAATGTCCCAGAGGCGGTCCTCCTCCATGGCCCAGAGGGTCCGCAGGGCCGACGACATGTTCTCCTCCAACTCCCTGCAGATTGCCTTGAGGCACTCGGCCCACCTCAGGGCCCTCCGCATGGAGTTCTCCGCCCTGATCATCAAGAGCCTTGCCTCTTCTGCCCGCTGCCGCTCCGCATCTATGGCGTGGCCCAACCGCTGCCACACGGAAGACACTTCCTGTCCTGGGTCCTCCTGCCCTCCGGCCGATGCCTGCCCCTCCGATGTCGAATGCCCGAGCCATCATGGCTCCCACCTCGTTGCTGCTGCTGCTGTGCCTGTGCCCGTGCCCTGGCTCCTGCTGCCTGCCCATCCTCCACCGGCCGGTGTTCAGTCGTTGATGTGGCCACCCCTGCTGGACGTCCGACTCCCGACTGTGGCAGGGATGTGTCCTCCACCAGCCTGGCCGCACCGTCAGAGGCAGCTCCACAGGGCACCCAGGTGACAAATGGGTGGAAAGATGGCACGGAGGATGACTGGCGCATAGGGTGTTCAGTTGAGGAGGGGGTCGGAACAAGCTCCAGCAAACGGAGGAATCCGGCATGGGTGACCTGTCCCAGTAAGCCGACGCGGTCAACGAGCCATTCGAGATGACATGCAGTCTCCTCATGAAAAGACTGCAGGTCACCTTGCATGGCCCGTTGACGCAACGCCACACCAGTCAGGACAGGCTCAACCCGTACCTGGATAGCCACGTCCACAAGCAGAGGAAGGCCAGTTGTTGTAAACTCATCCCCTGCCTGAAAACGGGTCTGGACGTAGGCATCCCTGCTGGTGCAAGATGATGCAGTGACAGGATCAGGGACAGGATTGCACACAAGCACCTCCGCGGCAGCCTGTGCTGCCTCCTGTCCCTGGTCCTGCACTGCACCACTAGCACCAGTGGAATCCCCATCTCCAGACCCCGTCTCTGTCGCTTGCACGGCCTCCTCCTCCACCAACCACCCCACCAACCTGGATGACTCCGTGCCATCTTCCCCCGTAGGGCCCTGTGGGGTCCCAGCTGCCCCTTCTGCTGCCGAGGAGTCCAACTCCGACCTCCGCCTCCTGGACCTCCCCCCGGCAGCTGCGGCCTGGGACGCAGCACCGGACTCCTCACTCCCCGACGAGATGAAAACCTGGGAGGGGAGCCAGGCCTTGCGTCTCCGGCTGGCGGTGCAATCCCTGCCACTGTGCTCCACAGCACCTTCTCCACCCTCTTCATCAGTTGATGCTGCAGACAGGGAGAAATAAAACACAGGCATCAGGGCACTGTACAATGGACACATACACACATGACAGTTGTACATGAGTGGCATTTGGAAACCTCAGACATGGCATCACATTCGCCAACACACATGTCATTTCAACTCGCACACATGAGCCATACACAGCCATATTGCAACAGCCAGCACCATCCATACACATACAACAGCATGAGCAGGCAAAGGTGAGCCAGACATCACATGCAACACAGGGAGTGCACTACACATGCACACACACCAGCACACTTGCATGCATGTGTACACCTCTGCCAACTGTCGCAGTGTTCAGATTGGCATCCATGTCACATCTGCCAATCAGGCTTCCACATCCCGCTGTCAAATGCATCCATGTTGCATCACTGTTGCACCCTTGTCAAATACACACACATGCACATGTACACAGTGCTGATACATGCAGCTGAAACCAACATCCATGTGTGACATCACGAACATGCCTACTTACATACACATTCATCCAAACATGTGTGCCCACACAACTGCATTTGGCATGCAAGCCTACACACACAAGCACCATCCATGTCTCACACATGATAGCCCTCGCATGTGTTAGCCTCACGGCCCTGTACACCCCCCCCATACTTGGCCCCATAAAAACACATGTGCAACCTGCACACTACTGGCACACCACCACAAGCACAACTTACAATCATGATGCATGTACACTTACCGCTCGACTCCAGACATGTCTGCCTCTCAAGGACCTGGACGTGGGGCGCTGGGGATATGCGTTCCAGGACCCTCATCTGATCGTCCAACAAAGTGGCCCCGGCGCCCCTTAGCATCTGCTGCCTTCAAGAGACGCCGGGCCTTGTTTAGGGTCCTGGACCTGAAGTCCTCCCAGCGCTTCTTGACATGATGGAATAGTCGGACTGCCACCCCCTCCGCGTTGATGGCAGTCACAATGTCCGTCCAGATCTGAGTCCGTCCTTCCTTGTCGGCACGCAAACCTCCGAAGAGGGCATCATACTGCCCCAGGACTTGCTCCACCAGGACACCAACTTCGGTGGCAGTGAAGCTGGTGCCCCTCTGCCTCTCTGGCCGGGGGTTGCCAGTGGTGCCAGATGTTGCAGTGCCCGACATGACAACCCCAGAGGCAGGAGTGGGTGGGCAACTGGGTCCTGGGGCTGGTCTGTGGAGCGATGGAATCCCAGTCGGGAGTCTTCGGTTCCAGCAGGGGTGGTCACAGCAACAGCACCCCTGGCTGATGTGCAGGCAGCAAATGGCAGGGCACATGGGCAGTAGGCAATCAGGCAGCAGCCCATGGCAGGTGGGAGCATGCTCGGGGCTCTGGGGGGCAGTAATTCAGCCTTCTGGGCAGGAGCGTGGTCTTCCGTGTGCTTATGCGTGGCCAGCTTGATAGGGAGTGATTTGGCACGTGAAAATCAAGCACATCTGTGTGTAATTCGAGGAAAGGGCCTTAGCGCGTAAGCGCGTCAGCACACGTATGCGAATTCATTGGCCCAAAGGCCCCCAGCATGTAGGCGCGTCTATGACGTTACGCGCACGTGCGTTTTCCATGGCGCGTACAAAAAATAAGCACGTCAGAGTGTCATAGCGTGCAATTGGTGCAAAGGGCCTCAGCACGTATGCGCGTCTGTGACGTGCGTGCGCGGGCGTTTCCCTATGACTGCACGTCAGAGTGTCAGCTTGTGTAATTGGAGGATAGGGCCTTAGCGCATACACGCGGAAGTGACGCTGGACGTGTGGACATGTTTAAAAGGTACGTGTAGAACGCCATTTCCTTGTACGTGCTTTTCGTGGAGAGCGAGTGGGTGAAATCTGTACTTCTTGTCGGTTCACACGCGATTTACTTCACAGCGTTCCAAGTTCGTACTCCCTGTTACCTCTGACAGCTTTTTCTCTTTTTGTCTTTTTCCTGGGCCTGTTTCCTCAAACAGCGTTCACTTCCTCTGTTGTCCTGTCTCCTCAGACAGCGTACAATTCTTCTTTTGGTGGGGGTGTTGCCAACGCGCACACGCGCGTATTTTTCACGCGATTTTTCCTGGTAGACGGTGAGTCACGCACGTATTTAACATTTGTGCTTGCCCCGTGTGTTGCGTACCCCTTCAGAGGTCAGTCTAGGCTGCGTGTGACACGCATATGTTCATTTTTGTGTTTCTGGGTGCCACAGCGTAGTGCAGGTTTATTTTTCCACGCACGTGGTCTAGGAGCGGTTGCGTGCACATTATCTCCCTTTTTTGGGGTGCCTGTGCGTTGCGTGACACCTCATCTTCCCCCAGGGGTCACATACAGCCTTGCTAGAGCACTAGGGTACGAATTCCATCTAGTACCCTACCCCTTTGACCCCCAATTGCCCAGGACAATATTTTACTGCAACTCACATTCGCACAACAACATCAGTGCCATGGTTGGGAGGCGAGCACGCGGTAAGGGTGGCAAAGGTGGCCGAGCCACAAGAGGTGGCCGTGGTGGATACGGTAGGGGACGTGGCCGGGACTTGCAGGGTGCCCCTAGCCCCCCATGTGTGGGTGACCAGTCAGGGACACCCATGCCCACCCCGGTTGAGGGTAACGTGGCTGACACCATCCCTGCTCAGCCCTTGTTGGACCAGCCCATTGTGGCACCAGACCTGGCACAGGGTGACTCCATGGCTGACTTCCAGGTCAGCAGGTCTAGGCCACGTGTGGTGGTGCACGTTGGTGTCACAAGGCCATGTGGATCAGGGGCAGCTATGTCATCTGCTGCCCCTTGTAGGCAGGGTGGGGAGGCTGCAGGGGCAGCTGCGGCTCCATCCACCCCAGCTATGAGTCTCCCAGCCAGGACAGTGTCGGTCCCAGTCCATCCTGCTGACGTTCCCCCTGACTACATCACACTTCAGCTAATGCCTGCACCAAGTCCCATGGTGAGTGTTCATTCCCACACTCCTAGTCCACAGTCCACCGGGGCTCCTGCCCCTAGTGTCCAGAGCGGCGTAGGACACTCAGGATCCCCACCACCTTCCAAGCGGAAGAGGAAGAGTGCTCGTCCAGTACAGGCTGATGCCCCAGACACGGCTACACAGTCCGGCCCACCAAGGAAGCCCAGCTTCAATCAGGCCGAACTTGATGCACTTGTGGAGTATGTGTCCGCACATGACAGCGAAATGGTGATTACTGCAGGATGCAAGACCACACCTGCACAACGTCAGGCACACTGGCAGACCATCGCGGACATCATAAGTGCCCTTGGATTCGTGAGGCGCACAGCTAATGATTGCTACAAGCGCTGGAATGACCTGAAGCGCAGGGCAAAGAAAAAGCTGGCCTCAAGTCATGCCGCAACTCTAGTGACTGGAGGTGGGTCTCCAGCAGAGGACATAGAACTCACTCCACATGAGCATGTTGCTGGGACCTACGTCACGGAGGAACAGATCCAAGGCGTGGGAGACCTGCCAGATTACAAGGCATTGTCCGGTGAGTGCACATACATGTGTGTGTCATCCATGTGTATGGTGTGTGTGTGAGGGCTTCTGATTGAGTGCCAGGTGAGGGTGTGTGTGCCTGAGTGGTTTGGGTCACCCATGTGCTTCATCCAATACATTCTGCGCACCAGGATCTGGGTATTGCAGTATCCCTTCTGGCAACAGTAGACATTCAGCCCAACCTCACGCCAGTTGCCCTTGAAGTGTCATCTTGCCACAACATAGTTGTGTATTATTCTGTGTTCATTCAGGCTGATTGTTTGCATTCCACACTTTCACTAGGCATTTCTCAGTCCTATTGTCACATGTGTGACATGGCTATGGTACATGCCATCTGTGTGATGGCATGTGTCATTTATGTGTATTGGACATGCCAATCACAGGCCAATGTGTGATGGCACTGCTAGCCAGAATGCAGCAAATGTGTTGGTCTTCCATCTTGGTGTAATCAATGTGTGCCATTTGCCTCCCCTTCACACGCAGTGACGGTGCATGCATGGGAGGGTTAGAGTCATGTGGGACATGTGGCAATGAAGTACTGTTTCTGTTGCTTCTCAGCCCTAATTGTGTGCCATGGTGCTAATGCCTGTTCCCATTTCTTTTCTTTCATGTCTTTGCAGAGGACGACACACTTGATACTACAGGGGTTGTGGAGATGGTGCAGACCCAGGAGGGGTCTCAGGCCCGACCGGGCACCAGTGAGGGACGTGGTGTGGTGGTGGGTGAGAACCCACACTTGCTGCAGACCATCATCTCAAGGGGTGTCTCTGGGTGCACCTCCCCCGAGCTCTATTCAGGTGTCGATTCGGATGATGAGACCTATGTGCGGTCGCAGCTAAGTGTTTCTGGGAGGGATTATGTACTGTCCAACCCACCTGCACCAGGGGTAGAACCCTCAATGGGGATGTCAGTGTTGGTAGGTCCGCCTTTGGTGGTTACAGATGCAGGGTCACACTCCGCAACATCTGATCCTGTTCCTGGGCCAGCAGATCAGAGGGGGAATGCAGTCCTGCAGCCTCAGGCAGTGCCGGCACAGAAAGGCGCAGTTCGCCTTGCCCCAGACAGGTGTGGTGCCCGCCGACGCGGTGGCCGTACGCCACCTGGCAATACCGCATGGGAGCAATCCATATACGGTATGGCAAACCAACAGGCAGCATCATCTGAGATGATGGCTCAGGCCATTGATAGGGTGGCCACTTCCATTGTCCCCCAAGAAAGGCTGATGGAACAACTACAGCAGGCAACAGACTCCATTTGCCAGTCACACAGGGAGGACATGTTGGCGTCCAACAGGGACAGGCGGGCGGCACCGGAGACTCTGCGGGAAGCCATTTCTATTGAGTCCCAGGGCCACAGGGAAGCCCTGAGGGTGGAACTCCGTCAGCTCATGGTGACTCTTGTTGAGCTTGAGGCTTCAACTGACACAAGGACAGAACAGCAGCTGGAGCGGCTCACACGTACGCTCTCAGCTGAGATGCAGGCAACTAGGGAGGAGGTCCGGGCATCCCCTGAGTTGTTGCATGGGGACCTCTGCACGATTATCCTCCAGAACCAGACCTTCCACACCCGCATGCTTGCTGCCATGGAGGACCAGACTAGGGCTTTGCGTGGGCTGCCGCCCATAGTGCCACCACCTCCTGATGCAGCTGCAGAGGGTGAGGAGAGCGACAGCAGCAAATCTCTCACAATAGGGTAGCCGTGCAGGCCATGAGCCCATGGAGGTGTTTTTTTTCCCGCAAGATCCACACAGGTGGGTTTTGGTGTGCACCCTGTCCTCGGACCTCCTGGGTGGCCTCCCCCACCCCCCAGGCCCATTCATGGCCATTTTTGATTTTTGATTTTTTTGACAGTGTGTTGCCTTGTGTGGCTCCCGTGGGCATACGCTGTATTGTGGCTGGGCACATGCAGGCTTGTCCTGAATTTGGGTTAGATGCTTGGGTTTGTGTGACACACACCCCTCCTGCTTCCCGTTTCCATGGGCTTGCAAAGGGTGTGCCCAAGTGACATTGACTTACACAGTGACGTTTGCCTCCCATTTGATGTGTGGGCAGTCTGTAGTCAATGCTGTGTATACATTCCTAGTGCATATTGTTGTTGTATTGTACACTGCATGGTGTATTGATATGTGCCTCTGCATCCATCTCATCCTCCTAATTTGCAGGTCCATTTCTCATGTCTTCACAAGGCGGTCTACTTTGGAAATGGAGTCCATGTTGTAAGCGGTGCACCTACACTTTTGCGTGGCGCTAACACTGTACAGTTGGAAGTGTTCAAAGTGCTGGCATTATCAGGTAGTGAGACTACCAATTTTTTAAATCCGTACTGTCATGTTTATGGTAGGTTGGAGGTTGTGTAGGTGATTACTATTATTGGTAAATATTTGGTAATGTGTGTTGTTGGTCCTGCATTACTGTGAGCATTTCATGTGTGGCCAGTTTCCATTAGGGACACTGTACTTTGTGACACTTGTGTCATGTTGTGGGGATTAATTTGTTTGCTCTCACATAGCATGACATGCCATGGTGTGTTGTGTGGCGGTGCCGGGGAGGGGTTGGGTGACATGGCACTGTTCTCATGTTGTATTTAGCAAGTGGGTATTCATTTTTGCTGCATAGAAGTGTGTCTTTTGATGACACTGCATTGGTGGTGTTTGTGTAGGTAGGGATGCACACATTGTGACAATTCCAGGTGAAAAATCTCAGGCTGCTATGGTTCTGACAGTTGACTGTCCCTTAATTCATCAGAATTGTCAGATTGAGTCATCATTGATTGTCAGATGGTATGTGCCAGGGCTGTGTGCACTCCACAGGGGTGTGATTTCTAATTCAAGTAATTAGCCACCAGCTGCGTACGGGCTGCCTCACCCTGTGCCCTTTCCCCTCCCATGCCCAGCGGGCGTGCATGTGGTTGGGGATGTGGGGGCACCACCATGTCCACAGCCAGGCCCCGGCGTGTTGCAACATTGTGCAGGACACATGCTGCCACTATGATCCTGCACACTACTGGGGGAGCGTATAACAGCTGCCCGCCAGAACGGTCAAGGGAGCGAAAGCGTGACTTGAGCACTCTGAATGTGTGCTCCACTATGCCCCGGGTTGCAATATGGGCTTTGTTGTATCTTACCTCGGGAGGCGTGATGGGGTTCCAAATTGGCGTCATCATGTGTGTGCTCAGAGGGTAGGCACTGTCCCCTGGGGAGGTGGTGATGGGGATCATTAGTGGGGTAGTGACATTACTCTGTATCTGTCATGCATGCGTGTGCTGTGGCATTTATACTCACCAAGCAGCCATGCATCGCCATGCCGCCCAGCTTCCATGTCCCGGTTTAGAGTTGACATCCTGTAAATGAAGCAGTCGTGGGTGGACCCTGGATAGTTGGCATATACTGAGGTGATGATTCCCTTGCCATCACATACTACCTGGACGTTGATGGAATGCCAGTGCTTGCGGTTTCGATAGATGTGCTCAGATGCCCTGGGGGGACGTAGAGCCACATGGGTGCAATCAATGGCACCTAGCACTTTGGGGAATTGGGCCACCCTGTAGAAATCCTGGCTGACAGGCTGCCTTTCTGCAGGTGTTCTGAGCAGGTATATGTGCCTGCGGACTGATGGGCGTGCAGTGATGATGGCCAACACCTGGTGTAGGCACCGTGACAGCGTGGCCTGTGACACCCGCCCCCCACTATGTCACTTGTCCGCTGAAATGATCCGGTATCCAAGAAGTGCAGTACATTGAGGACCTTCTCCAGGGGGCTCAGCGCTTGGGAGCACAGGGTGGGTGATGTGAGGTCATCCTCCCACTCACTGACCAGGTCGAGTATTATGTGAGGTGGAAACCTGTACCTCCCATACACCTGGTCATCAGGCATACCAAAAAGGCTGGTTCTGGGTGTGAAGATTCTGGCCCTGACTATCCTCCTCCTCCTCCTGCGGTATCCCATGGCCACTGCTGCTAGGAACGGTATATTCATCCTGGCGTCTGAGCTTGTTTGTTGTTTGCGCACACTTTTAGGCTGCGCGGGACGTGCGCCTGCTTCATGCTGGCGTACGTGTTTCCGGATTGGACCTTTTTTTTGGCACGTTGTAGGCGACCGTGTAAATCTTCCCGCCCACCCCAGGAATACACGTAACACGCGCGTGTGGAAGTTAACGCGAACCCCGTAATACACGTACCCTGCTGATATCGCGTGTGGAAGTTAACGCGAACCCCGTAATACACATACCCTGCTGATATCGCATGTGGAAGTTCACGCGGACCCATAATACACGTACCCTGATGAAATCGTGTGTAAGACTACCCGCGCACCCCTGAAATACACGTACCCAGGCAAATAGCACTGCTGGGGGGTGGGGGTGCAGGGAGACATGAGTGGGGGCCTGGTGGAGGGTGCCCCTGGATGCTGGGGGGTGGGGGTGCTGGGAGACATGAGTGGGGGCCTGGCGGAGGGTGCCCCTGGATGCTGGGGGGTGGGGGTGCAGGGGGACATGAGTTGGACATGAGTGGGGCCTGGTGGAGGGTGCCCCTGACTGCTGGCGGGTGGCGGTGCAGGGGGACATGAGTTGGACATGAGTGGGGGCCTGGTGGAGGGTGCCCCTGGATGCTGGGGGGTGGGGGTGCAGGGAGACATGAGTGGGGGCCTGGTGGAGGGTGCCCCTGGATGCTGGGGGGTGGGGGTGCTGGGAGACATGAGTGGGGGCCTGGTGGAGGGTGCCCCTGGATGCTGGGGGGTGGGGGTGCAGGGGGGCATGAGTGGGGGCCTGGTGGAGGGTGCCCCTGACTGCTGGGGGGTGGGGGTGCAGGGGGACATGAGTTGGACATGAGTGGGGCCTGGTGGAGGGTGCCCCTGGATGCTGGGGGGTGGGGGTGCAGGGAGACATGAGTGGGGGCCCGGTGGAGGGTGCCCCTGACTGCTGGGGGGTGGGGGTGCAGGGGGACATGAGTTGGACATGAGTGGGGCCTGGTGGAGGGTGCCCCTGGATGCTGGGGGGTGGGGGTGCTGGGAGACATGAGTGGGGCCTGGTGGAGGGTGCACCTGGATGCTGTGGGGTGGGGGTGCAGGGAGACATGAGTGGGGGCCTGGTGGAGGGTGCCCCTGGATGCTGGGGGGTGGGGGTGCTGGGAGACATGAGTGGGGGCCTGGTGCAGGGTGCCCCTGGATGCTGGGGTGTGGGGGTGCTGGAAGACATGAGTGGGGGCCTGGTGGAGGGTGCCCCTGGATGCTGGGGGGTGGAGGTGCTGGGAGACATGAGTGGGGGCCTGGTGGAGGGTGCCCCTGACTGCTGGGGGTGGGGGTGCAGGGGGACATGAGTTGGACATGAGTGGGGCCTGGTGGAGGGTGCCCCTGGATGCTGGGGGGTGGGGGTGCAGGGGGACATGAGTGGGGGCCTGGTGGAGGGTGCCCCTGGATGCTGGGGGGTGGGGGCGCTGGGTGACATGAGTGGGGGGCCTGGTGGAGGGTGCCCCTGGATGCTGGGGGGTGGGGGTGCTGGGAGACATGAGTGGGGGCCTGGTGGAGGGTGCCCCTGGATGCTGGGGGGTGGGGGTGCTGGGGGCCTGGTGGAGTGTGCCCCTGACTGCTGGGGGGTGGGGGTGCTGGGAGACATGAGTGGGGGCCTGGTGGAGGGTGCCCCTGGATGCTGGGGGGTGGGGTTGCAGGGAGACATGAGTGGGGGCCTGGTGGAGGGTGCCCCTGGATGCTGGGGGTGGGGCTGCTGGGAGACATGTGTGGGGGCATGGTGGAGGGTGCCCTGCACTGCTGGGGAGTGGGGGCGCTGGGAGACATGAGTGGGGGCCTGGTGGACGGTGCCCCTCATTGCTTGGGTGTGGGGGTGCAGGTGGACATGAGTTGGACATGAGTGGGGCCTGGTGGAGGGTGCCCCTGACTGCTGGGGGGGGGTGCTGGGGGACATGAGTGGGGGCCTGGTGGAGGGTGCCCCTACTGCAAGGTGACATGTGGGTTGGCTGGGGGGCATGGCCAAGGTGGATGGGCTGCCTGTGGGACATGTGCAGGGTGCATGGTAGTCCCCTGTGGTGTGGGCCGCTTGCAGGGGCTGTGGAGGGTGTAGAGGGAACAGCTGGGAGGACCCACACGGCCAATTCACGTGTAGGACTCCCCGGCACCCCCGAAATACACGTAGGCTGCTGGATTCGCATGTGGAATTTCCCGCGCACCCGGGGTACACATAACCTGCTGGAATCGCGTGTGGAACTTCACGCACACACCGAAATACACGTACCCTGCAAATTTGCGTGTGAAACTTCCCACGCACCTTGGAATACACGTACCCTGCTGAAATCGCGTGTGAAACTTCACGCGCACCCCGAAATACACGTACCACGGAAAATCGCGTGTGGAACTTCCCACGCACCCCGAAATACACGTACCCAGGCCAATTGCGTGTGGAACTTCCCGCGCACCCCGAAATACACGCACACGCTATTTTTCACACAGCGGGTGTCCGTGTTTGTCGGTACCCCTTTGCACCTCATTTGTCCTAGAGGGCCACATTATGGATCATTCATCATAGCTGTATATAGGTGCTTTTTGTAAGCGCACATTTTGGCACACATTTATTTCAGGCGCAGGGAGGCTACCGCCTGCTTTCTTGTGGCGGACTTGTTTGGCCTTGTGCGCGTCTTTGACCATGTGCTGGTTTGCCCTATTCGATTCCATGAATACGAGTTGTAGGCGAGCGTGTGGGTGTTCTGCGCACTTGCCTCCTGTACTTCCCCCGTGACGCCCATATTTTCACGCGTTGTTCCCCATTCCGAATGTTACGCCCCATGTTCCGCCTACTTTTGTTATGTGCGGCGCGCTATGTGCGATTTCGCTGTGGCCATGGCGCTCGCCGTTGGATGACCTGTGCGCTGGCGTGCGCCGCGCACTTTTTCAGCGCACATCCAATATTTTTCTCGCGCACGGACTTCCATGAATCGATGTGCGCTGGTTTCCCTGCGATTTTTGCACTTGCACTGCGATTCGCACGTTTTGGCACCTCTGCGCCAGAATTTTCGGCGCACATTAATTCCATGAATCGGCCTGTCAGTTTACCTACTCGACCTGTGAGAAATGCACCCAACCCGTGGCAACGGATGACAAAAAATGTAAATCAGCTTATGGTAAAATGGTGCATGTCACCACACACCAGCTTTAGCACACTGCTCCCACCCAGAGGCCAAAACTGCAGTTATCCGTAGATAAGTGGAAACCTTCCATTCATTAATAATACAATTTGTGCATAAGAAACGCCAACACAATCCTTTCCAAAAAACAACCCTACTCAAAGGGCATGTATTCTAGACAAAAGATGTTAAAGTTCATTTATTTTATTCATCAGTCAAATATCATTGTGAAAAAAGCATTTACAAAAACTCACATGAAACACATTGACTTATCTATTAAAAACCAAATCTAGAAAGGCACATATCACACCAACCAGTGATCACATTTCACACATCATTTCTCACATCCACTTTCATCCCCATTCATACAAACAACCATTCGTACTTGTGCAAAAACCCCAATTTTAATGATTCAGTTCTGTAATGAGAACTCCCATCTGCTTGAGCGTTATTCCTTATCTATTAAGAGTGCATAGTTGACCGTTTTTTTTCCAAGAATATGAAAAAGGGTAAATGTTCGAAAATGCTTGCTTTTAAACATATGTCAATCACCACATTTTATATAAACCCCAGTTCGAACCAACTTTAGAAGGAATGGGCTCAATGGTGATGTCTACTCGAGTTTCGGGCAACTAGACAGACATGTACAATTTCTATCTAGTGCACCTCATCAGGACAATATACATTTTGAAAAAACAAACAGTTCTTATTGCAGTAATTCGAGTTGGTGTGTATTGAATGTTGTCCAATGTTCAATATAAAAATTCTTCCCGTTTACAGAGTCCCATGCTCTTGTAGGTCAAATGTGTTACTGCGGAAGCCACTGTAGTTTTTTTGGATCTGCTGTGCACAACTGTATCCCAAATTGTGTTGTGCTGCCTTCAAATGGATGTGCTCCATGTGGTTGTTCTATCCTGGCCCCAGCAGTGGAGTGGTGCTTCCTTGGTTAGGGGTGCTAATTATATCTTGCAGATACGTCAATTTTCTCCATATAGAATTCACCTCGCCAGGTCCTAGGTCCAGCCCAAACGGCTCGGGGAGATATTAGCATCAATTTACGGTCACTGTGTGTGACTCCAAGCGGACCTTTGCTCCGTTTTCTACCCCGTACTGTGTGTGTGTCCTCGGGCACTCATATATTTGCTTTGTCTGCGAACCTGACACGCATAGTGTGTACTGCTCCAAGTACGCCAGCCATTCTCAGTGACACTTGCATTTGACATTTACTGCAAACAAATTAAATGTTAAATAAAAGTGTCAAACATCCTCAGCAAATGGTACTCTGGATGAGTGTCTGTAAAATGTAAAAGGTTAGCTGCATGAATGGACAAAAAGATAACATCTATATGATAAAAAGAATCTGAAAACAGTTTGGCCAGCACTCTAATGCAGGTAAGAATATATAATGCAATCATAATCATAGAGTAAAGCGAACTCTGAAGGCTAACTACAGTGTATGGTATTGCAGTAGATCTGTAGATCTACAGACTGGATGGAACTTGTGATCACAGCTTTGCGGAAACATTTAGTTAGCTTTGTGTATTCATTATGTAAGAGGTAAGAAGGTAAGAGACTAAGCAGAGTGGATGACGTAGCAGGCAGACAACTGGGAAAATTAGGTGGAATATTTCTTTTTTCTGCCATCTCACTCTCAGGGTAGCTGGTATAAAACAACAGGGTGATAATGTCAGCGAGTATGGGATCAGCTCATGGGTTGAGCATCAGTTGCAAAAATGTATATGCATTGAGCATGTCACAGACCTAGGTTTTCCACCAATGCATTTGGCTGTGTGATCATGTACATTTGCAAAAGTGTTCACTCATCAATGTAATGCATCTCCCCCAATTAAATGAAATATAGTTGAAACTATGATATTTAGATGTACTAACTGTAAGGAACTCATGGTGGAAATAGTAAAGACAGGCACAAGTGATCAAAGTTCAAGGGTGTTTATTGAACATTGAATGCAGGGTGGAAAAACGCATAATCTAAACCTAAATCTAAAATGGGAGCAAGCATTGACCATCAAATAAAAAAATAAGGCAGTCCTAGTGGTGTTGTCTCAAATAAAAAGGGACTATAATAAGAAACCTATTCTATGTCAAGACGGAGGCGAGCATTATGCTTCATCTTCTTATTTATTAGCTCTCCAGCAGTTTCAACACATCAAATAAAATGTCCATCTTTCAGATGAAACAAAACATTTTTTTTTCAAAACTTCCTTTCAAAAACTTCATTTCCCATCGACCTAGGCCCTGTTCCCAGTGTCCTGGTCATGTGACCTAGTCCTTCCTCTTCCTGTAACCTCTCTTCTTTTCCTGCTCTCCAGAGATAAGTACCCTTTAACTTAGTTGCGTATTGTGTCAGCATTTGTTTTGGGTTTGTTGTGGTAAATGGACAAATAATGGCGTTTTCATGATAACCCAATATTAGGACAGTGCGCAGGGACCGCTTAGAGTAGAGAGGATTTGGTAATCCGTCATTATAACGTTATTCGGTGGCCCCGTGCTGCAGTATCAGCACTCCAGGGGCTGGCCTGAGGCCGTGGCAGCTCACTCGTGTCGCTCGCGAGTGAACGAGGAGCCCCCACCCTCGTGGGGGAGGAGCGAGGGATGCGGAGAAGCCTGCTGCTGCGGCTTCGGTCGCGAGCAGCAGGCGCGAAGGAGCGCGAGCCCCCACCCTCACGGGGGCGGAGTCAGTGCCCAGACGCGTATGAGCATCGGAGGGAGAAACGCTCACCCGGCCCCCACCCTCGCGGAGGCGGGGCGTAAAGCAGAAGAACACGGCGAATAGAGTGAGGGAGCGCGAGGTCCCCTCCCTTGGGAAGGAGGGGCTAAACGCTTCGCGGGCATTGCGCCCCGCTCTCCCTGCAGTGACAGATCGTAAAACATTACCGGAGAAGCAGATTACACGCTTCTATGACGTTTAAATACATAAATACGTCCTCAGCTCAGATAAAGAGCGTATTGTGAACTCAGTGCTTACACTGAAGGATAAAGAAGCTGCTTGGCAGCCAGGTGCAGCCTCAAGAGAGGAGAGTGAGAAGTGGACGTGCCACTACACCTGTCCAGGTACTATCAGGCACCTACCAGCACATACCATGGCTGAATTTGAATGGAGTGAGGAGGAGCAGGAAGCCACATACTCTGAAGACTTGGCTCAAAGCTTCAAAGACGTATTGGGCGAATCACTCATAGAGGCAGTGGCTCTAGGAGTTAGACCCCTGCAGGAACGCCTGCAGACGATTGAGACATTCCTGAGTCAAAAAGACAGAAGCACCACACCAATAGCAAGCACGTCCACCAGGGCCGCGCCGGAGAGCCCTCAGGGGTGTATTAAGGCCCGGAAGATCACAAACTCTTCTGACCCCCCGGGCCAATTTGAAGGGGCGAATCCAAAGGCCCCAGAGGCGACCAACGCTTTCAATAGGCTGAAAGAAGCCTTCATGTCCAAGTCGGGGGTGCCGAGCCTCATGACCCCCTACCCAGGGGAAGAGAATATGGGAGACACGGGAGAGGAGGTCCCTCAAGAAGAGGAACCCGTGGAATCTCCGACATCCTCGCAAGAGGAAGGGGATAAGGACAGAGATGAAGGGAGTTTACCGCCTCCGAAAAAGAGACTGAGAAAATTGAACAATATAGAAGAGGAGACCTCAGATATGTTTCAGCCGGAGGAGATTAGAAACCCGAGATCCCCGGAATGGGCGCCCTCCCCAAGAGTGGCACGATACATGACGCAGAGGCTGCGCAAGGCTCTGGAAAAGGAAGTGAGGCAAAGGATGAGGGCGGAATGCCCCAGACCTGAACTCCCAGGAAAGGTTACAGAAGCACCAGAATTGGAACCTAAAATGCTAGCTTTTGTGGCTAAATCGAACAGAGACCCTAGGAAAGGGATCGATAGCTCCTGGAGGAGTTGCCAGGAGAAGGTCCTGGATCTAGCGGGCCCTCTGGCCAAGATCATGGACCTGGCAGAACGAGCGAAGGATACGGGGGAAGAAATTGACCCGGAAGTGCTGGCGAACTGGGCTCAAAGAGCCGTATGCCTGCTAGGTAACGCAAACTGTGCGATATCCTCGGAGCGCAGAAGAGGACTGCTATTGAAAATAGATCAGAAGTTGGGAGACCTGTCCTCTTACGAGGCAGGTGAAGCTGCGCAAGGGCTACTGTTCGGTGAGACTTTCGGAAAAGAGATGGGGAGGTTCGTAGGGACCTACACCTCATTGGAGAAAGCACAAGCCTCCATAAGAAAGATTTTTCCCAGCAGGGTTTTTGGAGGGACCGGTCGCTTCAGAGGCCGAGCGACCGGTCGCTATCAGACGTCCAGAAGGCCTCAATCGAACAGAGCACACTATTGGGAAGATAAGAAGCCAGACACTTTCTTCCAACCCAGAGGTCGTTTCCTCAGAGGAAAGTGAGGCAGAGGACAAGGAAGAGGAAAGTACGCCCCAACAGGTGAGGACATCTGCTTATCCTGCAGTAGGGGGGAGGACAGCGAAGTACTGGGAAAACTGGCGTGCGCTTTCCAGCGACGCTTGGGTGCTTCAGTCAGTCAGGGGCCTACACATACAATTTACACAGACCCCAATCCAGTACAAGGCCCCCAGATCAATAGTAGCAGCGCGAGCAGAGACAGACTTGTTGCAAACAGAACTACAGAGCCTAGCGGAGAAACGGGCCATCGAGCCATGTGTAGCTCCGAAATTCATAAGCAATATGTTCCTGGTCCACAGAAAAGAGAAAGTGAGGCCAGTCATAAATTTGAAGGACTTGAACGAGTGGGTAGTTTACAACCACTTCAAGATGGAAGGGACTCACCAGCTGAGAGACACGCTCAGACAGGGCGACTGGCTCGCAAGAATAGACCTGAAAGACGCATATCTCACGATCCCAGTAGATCAGGAATACCGGCCTTTCCTGGCCTTCAACTGGGACGGGCAATTATGGCAGTTTGCCACGATGCCGTACGGACTAGCGTCAGCTCCCTGGGCATTTACGAAACTGATGAGGCCAGTAGCAGCAGCGATCAGGGAGAAAAGAATACGGATCATCATCTATCTAGACAATATCCTAATAATGGCAAGCAGCAAAAATGCGCTTCAATACCAGACCAGATGGGTTGCGAACCTATTGGCCTCTCTGGGATTCCTAGTGAACCAAGAGAAGTCGGAGACGGTACCAGCCAGGAGGATAGAATTCCTAGGCTTTATCATAGATACCAGGTCTGCGACCCTGGAGCTGCCGAACAGGAAGATCCGGGATATTCGAAGAGAAATAAGGAACTGCCTCGCCAGTCCGACCGCATCGCTGCGAACGATCGCAAGGATTGTGGGCCTGCTAGCGGCGTCAATCCAAGCGATATTCCCAGGGCCCCTACATTACCGAGTGCTCCAGAGGCTGAAAATCAGACACCTTCAGCAAGGGCTCAACTACCATCAGCTAGTGCCGCTAGACCAAGAGTCCAGAACAGAGCTAGAGTGGTGGCTCCAGAACAGGGAGGTATGGAACGGCAGAGCCATTTTCGGCGACCGCCCTGACATGGTGATAGAATTGGATGCCAGCAGAGGAGGCTGGGGAGCTCGATGTGGAGAACTCCAAACGGGAGGCAGATGGAGCTCGGAGGAGCTCAAGCTGCACATAAACTGCCTGGAACTTTTGGCCGGCTCTTTTGCGATCAAGGCCTTCACCAAGGACAAAGTAAATTCATGTATACTACTGAAGATGGACAACATCTCAGCAGTCAGATACATAAATCACTTAGGTGGGACGAAGTCCAGATTGTTAGCGGAGATAGCCAAGGACTTCTGGCACCCCTGTCTGGAGTCAGGAACAGCAGTGACGGCAGAGTATCTACCAGGCGCCCAGAATGTAGTGGCAGACTGGAACTCCAGACATCTAACAGACTCCAGCGACTGGAGGCTGACAGAGCAACCTTCCAACAGATAGAGAAGCTCTGGGGGCCGATTCACGCAGATCTATTTGCGTCCAGACTGAACGCTCAGAAGAGCAGATTTTTCAGCTGGAGGCTAGACCCAGCAGCAGCAGGGACAGATGCCTTTCTGCAAGATTGGAGAGGACAGACAGTATATGCGTTTCCTCCTTTTATAATGATAAGCAGAGCTTTAACGAAAGTTCGCAGGGAGGCAGCGAATCTGATAATAATAGTCCTGATATGGAAGTCGCAAGTCTGGTTCCCAGCATTGATGGAACTGATAGCCGACTATCCACGAGTGTTGCCGCAAGGAGAAGACCTTCTCACGGACCCAGCTGGGTCGTATCACCCTCTGAGAGTGAAGGATAGCAGGAGACGTTGGAATCTCCCGGGAATTTCGGCACAAGCTGCGAGCCTCATCGCAGAGTCATGGGCTCCGTCGACTCGAAGGAGCTACGACGCAGCATGGAACAGATGGTCAAGGTGGTGCAAAAGGAGAGGTTTTCATCCCGTTTCTGCCCCTCTAGTAGAGATTCTGAATTTCCTAGCAGAACCTCTGCAGGACGGCAAAGCGTACCACACGATAGGGGTATATAGATCTGCAATATCAGCAGGTCATATGCCTATTGAAGGAGTACCAGTGGGAGAGAACGTGGCAGTGATCAGACTCCTGAAAGGGATAAGATGTAGAAAGCCACGGCAGCCAAGGTATAAATCTCTATGGGACGTAACAGTCGTGCTTCGATTATTGGCAGACTGGCCCAGTAATAGATACCTATCGTTGGGAAGACTGTCGGAGAAGTTAGCAATGCTTCTGTGCATGATTTCATGTAGAAGAGTGGCAGATGTCAGAGCATTAGAAATAGACAAAATGGTATACGGACCAGACGGAGTGACTTTCCATCTGGCCAGGAGAACGAAGACAGATTCCTCATCAATAGCGTACCCGTATATGCAGGATCATCCTAAATGGTGCGTAGCCGCATGCATAAGAGAGTATGTAAATAAGACGGCTGAGCTGAGACCGTCGGGGACGAAGCAGTTACTGATAGCGCGCAGGAAGCCGCATAAGGGCGTAGCGACAGCCACTATAGCGAGATGGGTTAGAGAAGTTATGACCCTAGCAGGGATAGACATGGCGAAATTTGGAGCACACTCTGTGCGAGGAGCAGGGGCATCCAAAGCACTGCGGCAGGGTGCAACGTTACAGGATATTCTGAAAGCAGCCGATTGGGCGAGTGATAACATGTTCAGAACATTTTACTTTAAGCCAATTAACACACTGGCAGAAGATATGGTAAGAAGCTTTGAACAAGCATAATGCTCGCCTCCGTCTTGAGATAGAATGAAGATTCCCCCTGCTAATAGCGCAGGGAGCTCTTGATTCTATTAAAGACAAGGAGGCGAGCATTAATTTCCCGCCCTAGATACACGGGAGAGTGATAAAGGATGACAATGTAATGCTAGGATATGTACTGAATGAATAACAAGTTTGTCCCCCAGAATAGGGTGTGTATCCGCCACCCTAACATGTACTGTTCTTTCCGTCTTAGGAGAAGATCAGAAGAACGGCTGAGTACGTTCAAGAAGAGAACAGGAAGCATTGATCAAGGTCGCAAGTTTGAATGCGAGGGATCGTTTTGCAGTTCTACAGTTCAGAGACTTTCCGGAACAAGTTGACAGTTCAGGAATGGTTACGATTGCAGTTGTAAAGCAGTCAAAGAAGAGGAGGTTACAGGAAGAGGAAGGACTAGGTCACATGACCAGGACACTGGGAACAGGGCCTAGGTCGATGGGAAATGAAGTTTTTGAAAGGAAGTTTTGAAAAAAAAAAATGTTTTGTTTCATCAGAAAGATGGACATTTTATTTGATGTGTTGAAACTGCTGGAGAGCTAATAAATAAGAAGATGAAGCATAATGCTCGCCTCCTTGTCTTTAATAGAATCAAGAGCTCCCTGCGCTATTAGCAGGGGGAATCTTCATTGTCAAACCTTACAATGAATACAAAAAGGATGTGGGGTAGTTTTCAGAAGAAAGAAAGAAGTGTTCTCAAATAATATATCAGGAGTCGATAGCCTGAGTCTTCCTTCTCCATGTTTTAAGCACAGGGTAAGGTGGGACCCTGGAGCACAGTATTCCCTCGAGCTTTCCCCAGCACGAGATGACAGTTCCGTTCCAGCTATCAGGGCCGTCGATTGCCAAGTCTCATTTCACTTGAAAGTCTCTTGCCTTCAAGGACATGACATATTCAAATAACAAAACAAATAAACAGTCTCTTTTTTCCATGGAGTTTGGGTGATGACTTTCACCCTGGGATTCCCCTCTTTTGGGTGCAAATCCCTCGAAAGTTCCTTAATGATATCAGGACCCCGCACAGCCACGTTCTCTCGCTGTGGAGGGCCTGTTAGGTTCTAAAGTAAAGTTCAAACAAAAAGTTCCTTCAACAAATGAAAGTTTGTTAGGGTGACAATAGTTCACTGGTGGGTCCCCCTCTTCTGGGCGCTGACCCCTCTCAAATCTTTCAGCTTCCCTCCACCTGGTTCACTATGGCTTGGGTCCCCCTCTTCTGGACGCTGACCCCTCTCAAATCTTTCAGCCTCCCTCTTCCAGGTTCACTATGGCTTCTTTGTCTGTCACTTATTTCAATGTCTTTCAGAACAGTTGATTGTGGACATTCCTCGGCCCGGTTCACGTCTGTCAACACACTGTTCCTTGGGACCTCTAGACTTTGCCCCCTCTTTGTTAGCATCCCTCGGTCGGGTTCATTCTTGCCACTTCGTTAGCATCCGTCGTTTGTGCTTATCGGCGTAGGCTTGCCTTGTGTACCTTTGACATCTGCTGGATGACATTTGTGCTATTCTTCGCAGTCTTATGTTCTCTTCCACAAAGGGTCAGCGAGCCTGGGGTGAAAAAGGCAAGGTTGTTTCTCTCCTCGCCACCCTCTCGATTCCCGCCACCTTTGTCTTTCTCTTGAACTGCCATGCCTGTATTAGCCATCCTGTCGTGCTCTCTGCTGTGCTCGCCTTGCTTGTCCAGTGCTCTTTTGCTCCACCTTTTATCCCTGTGGGGAAAGGGCTGTCAGGTGTGTGTGATTCAGGTTAATTGCCTGACTTTGCCTGACGCTGGGATTGGGACATGTTAGATACACGTCTTTGGGATTCGTCTGTTGTCTTTCATGGGGCAAAAGAGTGTTCATGTCAAAAAAGGGAGGGGTTAGTGTGTTTGAATGTCCTATGTGAGAGGATGGGGAAAAGGTGTTGAAGGAAGGGGATACTGCATCTCACCCATTGGTGTCCCACTCCCACTCCCCGAGGACCCCCCATCCAGGTGATCCTCCCTCACTGGTCCATCCCCAGGAACTGGATCCAATAGCTATGACCGTGTTCTGGCCACCTGGATGACACCTCCAGGTTTCTCACATAACCTACATTTTTCTGCAAAGCTTGAAGACAAAACAGTGTTTTACAGTAGCAATACCACAATAATGCATTATGTAACAACTTTTAAGAAGGAATTACATGACTCTTTTAAAAGAAAGTTAACACATACTGGTCTTTGTCAGACAGGATATAGTTAACGTAATAAAAGTATCATCCCAATTACACCTAGTTAATTATTTAAAAAGAAAATCTTGCCTACCACTCCCACAGAGGCCTTTGGCACTTAAGATTGGAGGAGTGGGATACTGCAGCATTCTCTCTACATTAGCCCCTTTGAACTTGCAGTGAACAGTGAAAAGAGAATGGAGAGAGGCAAGAGAGAAATGCTGAGTGAGCTGTGCTCTCATTGAACAGGGTAACTTAAACAGCTAGTTTTGCTACACAAGTGTCCATTTAATTAGCAAACCTACATAATTGATAGCAAATTGCTATGCACAACTGCTTATTTTATGCCTTGCGAAAGAGTTGTTACTGGGGATGTATATTTTGCAGTGTGAGGGTATGATCGTAGAGCGACAAGGTGAATTCCTTCACTGGTGTCACTGCACAAAAATTAGGCAACAACTTTGTGTGCAGAGGCCCTCCTTAACATGGTGCATCTGCTCCCAAAGTGGACAGACACTTTTTGCCATTTGGAGTCTGTTGTATTTATAACAACCTAAAATGTTAAAGTAACAAAGCATGGTTTAGTTTGGTCAGATTGATGGCTGTTTAGAGATTTTGTGGCACAACTATCACAGGAGTTAATTAGCATGCCTGCATTACGTCCATGTAAAAAGGTGTTTCTGGTAAATGGACAGTTAGACCGCAGTGTTTAATGATTGCATAGGTGTTAATCTAATCTTACAAGACTGGTTGCTCAGAGTTAGCGATGTGCATAAAAAAAAACACTTTAATATTTAACAAGGTGTAGTGGGGTATGTGATATGTTGCTTAGAATTGTGAAATTCTATTTAAAGAAAATAAACTACAATAAAACAATTTTTCTTCTAAAAACAAAACTTAATTTACTAATATTTTTAATGTCACCAGAAGTTATTTGCACCCAAGACATAAAATAAGACCAAGATTATGATATTGCAAAGGACACAAGGCAAGAGCTTGAAAACTCCAACTTGGGTCTTTAGAGGTGAGCCAATTGATATTGTACACTTGTTTACCTATTTGGGTATGTTGCTGAGTATTAGTTTGAACGATGCACTGAGAATTGCGCAATTGAGGATGAAAACTAAAAATGTGTCCGCGCAAGGCTCAATCGTACTCAAAAGGTATTTTCATTTTTCTATAAAGCCATTAGTAGATTTTTATAAAATGAAAACAGTGGCGATTCACATCTATGGCTCTCAGGTTTTCTTTGCAAATGCATTTTTGGTTTGGCCAAAGCTTGAGGGCTTATTCTGGAGGAGAATCTTGCGCCTTCAACATGGGACTTCGATGTTTGCTATAAGTTTTAAAGTAATCGTTATCTTCCCCTAGGGTCTCGATTTTAAGGGCATGGCAAATTGCATCCTAACAAATAGTGAAAGATTTGGGCCTCACAGAGGAAACTTTGCGTAAAAATCCAAATGCTGTTAAATTGAAACTTTGGAGGAGAGATTGGGAGGAAACATTGACTCAAAGATCACAACTGAAGAACAATCAGGACTCCTTGATGGAAAATAGAGTACACACCACTCTGCCAAAATATCTTAGAGAATTTTCTGTGCTGTTTTTATAGAACTCATGTTTTCGTTTAAACTTGTATTTGACCAAAGAGATTTTAATATTTAGGAGGTAGTGGGATAGAGCTGATCCGAGTTGTAGGTACTCCAATAGTGAAGTCTCTAATGAAGCTTTGCGTCAAATTTTTTAAGTGTAAGCGTCTGACTGCTAAGCGCACACAACAGTTTGGGAACACTTTTTGAAAAGTGTAAAACTAACAGTTCAGAAGATTGGTGGATGTTGTTTTACATGGGAGAACTTCTGAAAATGGTAATAGCACTGATCCAATTTTTCAAAGATGTCTTGCGTGAGCTTAATATTGTACCTAGAGTTTGTGAGAAAGTGGTTTACCTATTAAATTGTTTTTCCTTTTTTCTACTGTGCAAATTACGAACAAATGTTTTGTATGGTTCAATGAATACAATGAATAACGAATAACATATGCCGTTCTTAACTCTGATGTTAAGATTGTGTAATTGGGATTGTTTTATTGTTCACTGTTTGATCTATTATCTGTTTCGTATAGATGAAAAGTGTATTTAAAAACCAAGCACCTTATTAAAAAAAATGTAAAATAAAAAATCAGTGTCTGTAACGTGTAAAGGTTAGCTGCATGAATGGACACAAATGCATATAGATATGACAAAATAACTCGAAAAACAGTTTTCAGTGCTAGCCTCTGTGCAGCTGGGTGCAGTTAGTGTTACATAGGGCAGTGTCCCAAATATTGTATGCTTGACCCATAATTTGCTGCATGAGGAGAAGCTTCATAAATCAAAATGTTCACATGTTCAAGAAAAGTCATAATCTGAAACTAAGTACATAGTATGGTGTTGCGACAAGCAGGGTAATTGTCAACTTCAGGTGGACAAGATGGCCCTTGTCTGTTATTGGAATCGACTGTTTTCAATTTAGTGTTAAATACCAGTTTTGGGAGAGGGCAGGACCGCCAACGGCCCTTAGGCCTGAGCCAGGTTGGCCAGCGTCCCAGTCTTCTGCGCCCTTGAAAGCAGTATCAATCACTATTAGCGCTCAGAGCCGCCGTATGGGACGCTGATCATCTTTTCTGTTTTTAAGGGAGTCAGGCTTTGCGGAACTCATGCTTCCCTCAGTTTCAAACCCTGCGTTTGATGTAACTTAGCCCTGAGAGGCCAAAGCTCTCTCGACGCAGATACAGTATGAGTGTCCCTGATGAGCCTGAACGAGGGCATATTAGGGGATAGTCAGTTTAGCTAGTGAGGACAAATGATACATTTCACAGGCCTAAAGCAGTCTAGCACTTTCAACCTGTGTGTGGTCTTGTCAACAGGGGAAAAGGTGAGGAGTGCAGCAGTATGGTATGATATTGTAGTTTGTGGGAGTGGGGGTACATTTAACTTGCTTGTGGCTTGTGATGAAATTGGAAGTCGGTTTATGCAGGGCAGACAGACATGCAGGTTTCTCCCATTAATACCCACATGGCAGGCCAGCACTGGAGTCTTCTTTTTCTTTTTTTCTGCTCTTCATCTGAGTGGTGGTGTTTTTGTCTCTGTGGTGTCCTGTGAGCTTGTGATAGGAGGGGGAATTAGCTGTCCTCCAGATCTAGATTGAAGAGACGGATCTGTATGGATGTGTAGTGTTGCTTGTCCAATGAAATGGGGTTCAGATTCTGAGGGGCTGTGGGGACGGGGGCTAAGTATGCTGCATCTCACAGATAGTATTGAAATAGTGGAATCCATTATGTTGGTTTTTCATTTAGCATTTTGTGCTGATCTATTTCAACTTTTATTTCTGATCATGGCTTTCTCTGATTCCAGCCCACAAACCTACATATGGGAGAAGGAGGGAGGTGAGCTTCCACCCCAGTCCAGGCAGCAGGAGAATAATCTTGTCTTCCTCTTCCTCAATAAGAGTGACACCGGAGTTTATAAGTGCAAAGTTAGCAGTCTGATGGGCACTTTCATTGCCAAGCACATCTTGGACGTAAATGGTAAGTAAATGTTCTGCTTTAGTATTTTCATGCCTTTTGCTTTCAGTGCAGGGAGATGGTCTCATATGAGACTGAGCCCATAATACTGGCATCCCTGCTATTGCCTGCATCTTCATAACATATCTACATTTCATATTGAACTAAACACATCTACTGTGTTTTGTTCTTCATTATGCTCTTCCTCATTAAAAGCGACGGTAAGAGTTTACATACTCAAATGTTTTAGTCTTCTCTTTTCAAATTTAGTGAGACTGAGATTTGGGTCTGAGCTCACTTTGCATCCGTTCTGGTCACATCAAGATCTGTTAATATACAGATTAATTGTGCTGCCATGTGGCCAAAACCTAGGAGCATTAATGTCATTACCACTGATATGGACCTACGGCGTACTATATGCAGGTATTGTGCATCCACTCAGTGGTAAAACTACCTTTGAACACAATTTGAAGAGTGGTGCACAAGTGTGTGGCAGTGGGAGTGTACATACTTGGTCATGTGCAACATCTCATTGGGGTGAATTCCATATAAATTCATTCCTGATGCTTGTTAATCTGCTTAGAATCACATGCTGTGCATAGTCCGACATCCAGTGGTCACCGCAGAGTATTGCATTTTGTTTTTCGTAGTCGAAAAGGGGACGTCGACAAGGCGTGTCTGTAACACTATCCCTATAGTGACATGCAGTGTACCCACAATCCCTCACGCGTCGAGGTCCCTCAGATTGTTTTTTTCCGCCCAGTTATTGGTCGCCTTTATGTGGAGCTCCTCGAGAGACATTGCAAAATAATTCCTCGACCTTGGTCGTTTACTATATAATACCATATACATAGATCTCCCCCCCCCCCTCGACGTTGAAGCGGTCTCTGCGAGCAAGATCTTCGACGGAGGGACGAGCGGAGGAGATCCTTCGGCGCTGCCTCGCTGGCCTAACACAGTAGGGAGAGCGGGGTTGTGTGGTCATTTCTTTGTTTCACTCTAAGAATGCCTTTCTCTTTCCCCTCCCTCTCTTTCGAGGTCGTAATCACATTTCATATCCTCAGCTATGGAGAGGACTCCCTTTAGGTTTTGCCCGCGCTGCAAGGGCAAATTTACCTGGAAGGACAAGCACAAACAGTGTAACAGTTGCTTCCCCTCGATCACAAAGAGGACAGCTGTGGAGCCTGTAAGTTATTGAAACCCAAAACATTAAAAGACAGCAGGGTCAAAAGTTGGGCAGGCTATGCGATGTATAGGTCTGCCTCCTCGCCAGCTGCCGCCGTCGCCGAATGTGACGAGCAAAGTGATTACACGACCTCCGCTACGGAGGTTGTAGACCTCTCGAAGGAGCGTTCCCGCTCCTCGTCGTCGTCCGTCCCCGGCAAGCCCGGCTCATGCCCCGCTTATGGTGATGAACACCCCGGCGACAAGGACGAACACAGAAAAACACACAAGCACATACCCCACGGCACTCATTCGTCGAAGACGAAAGCAGCCATAGCGTCAACGGAGGCGTCGGGTCCACCGGCGCCTTCCGCCGAACGTAAGGGTCGCAAGCCCTCCCCGCAACCACTTCCGCAGCTGGCGACTGGGCTTTCTATAAATAAGGGCGGTAACCCCAAATCCTCAGGAGACGTGCCTCGCAAGAGTGCGCACGTCGCCAGTAAAGACTCGACACTGACTAGCGCGACGGCGCGCGATCCCTCGACGGAGAAACTGCTCTCCGAAAGCCTTGCGCATGTAGCTTCGAAGGACGGCCAGAGACGGACTGCGGATAACACGTCGAAAACCGCTCACAGGGCCAAAGAAACGCAGAGGACACCGGAGGGTAGGCTGGGACAGCTCCCACCGTCGACAGAAGACCCTAACCAGCAAGAAGGTTTCTCAGAAGGCGAAGGGACGTTATCTTCGACGCTATGGGACAGAACTAGGCAACTGCAAGGAGAGGAACCTCCCTTTTCACTCCCAGACCACTCTCGCCTACCTTACTGGACTGTAGAGAGGTTCCAGTCATGTATGGACAAGCTAGACAGGTTCATGGCCATCCCAGAAAATAGGACACCCAAGAGGCCAACGGAGGTACCCGAGGAGGGGCCAAGGGCTAAATACCCAAAGCACTTTAACCCCCTACAGGAAGACATGGACTCTTACGACCTCACTGAAGAGGATCCTCACTTCCAGGGAGAGGATGAATTTGTGTATAATGAAGACCTACAGGAGGAAGATGTTTTTCATGTAAGTGAAGAGAGCTACGGGGAGTACCCAGGTGAAGAAGGCGCACAGCCCTGGCAGTCACCATCAGGGTCTACAGACCCCGAAATTATAGACATTTCTTCTCCTCAGACCACACCGGTCAGGAACCCATCTCCAGTAGACGATCAGCCCACCTTCAATGCGTTACTGAAGAAGGCAGCAGCACATTTTGAAGTAGAAACTGGGGAGGTCACCCCAGATACTGATTTAATCGAAAGGATTATTAAGGAAAAACCTCCCACTAGTCAAACCATCCCTATCCTCGCCTCAGTTAAAAGATGACTCACCCCATCGCTGTCCACCCACGCGCTGGTAAGAGGGGTCAATCCAAGGATAGAGAAATTGGTCTCACCCTCTCAGTCAGACCCATTATATATCAGGGGTCACTCAGTCCCAGACTCCTTAGTGGTTACTAACACAAGGAAGAGGGCTGGGGTTCCACTGTCAACCAGCGAGGCACCCCCAGACAAGGAGGGGAAAAAACATTATGCCCTGGGCAAAAGAATTTCTGCCTCGGCAGCGTTTTCAATTAGAATTGCCAATAATAATACATTGTTGGCAAGCTACACCGATGCTCAATGGGGAAAACTCAAACAGGACATCGAAGAAGCCCTTGAACCTCTAAGAACACACCTTTTGGCTACAGTTACAGAAGGAGCTCTGGTCAACCAGAGCATCATTAAAAACACTCTTGATGCGGCAGAAACTGCTGGCCGCTCTTTGGTGCAGGGAATTCTACTGAAGCGGCACGTCTGGCTTCGCAATTCCGGTTTCACGGCAGAAACGCAGGCGTCACTCATTAATAAGCCAACACGCTGGAAAATGCGAAGAAGGAATTCGACACCATAAAAACCTTAGACCAAATCTCAAAGCCTCCAAACAGGCGAGGATTTGGAAACAAGCGCTTTTTTCGTGGCCAACGCCAACAGCAGCAGCAGCAACAGCAATACACCTCGGGCAACTGGCCCTCAAATCAGGGTTCCAGTAACCAATATAACCAAAGAGGACAACGCCGCGGCAAGGGCGGAGGCCGGGGCTCTAGACACAGAGGCACCCCGGCAAGTAACACCAAATGACCCGAAAGTCCGGGTCCCCTCCCATGCGTCTCCGGTTGGGGGCCGGATAACATAATTCCTATCAGCATGCGAGGGAATAACATGAGACCGGTGGGTATTATCAACCGTAGCCCACGGGTACTGTATAGAGTTCAATCGGTCCCCCACCTACAGACCTCCAAGGGGAAGACGCCTGTCTCCAGACCACCTCATCATCCTCCTGCAAGAAGTAGAACAGCTGCTACAGAAAGGAGCAATAGAAGTCGTGCCCCTATCTCAGGTAATGGAAGGTATTTATTCAGTGTACTTCCTTGTACCCAAAAAGGACCTAACCATGCGCCCTGTACTAGATCTGCACCCAGCGAACAAATTTGTAAAACCTCAGAAATTTTGTATGGTAACATTACAGGAGGTAATTCCCCTGCTATCTCAGGGGGACTACATGACAACACTAGACATGAAAGATGCATACTTTCATATTTTAATGTTGCCAGCGCACAGAAAATACCTCAGGTTCATGATAGAGGGCAAACACTACCAGTTCAGAGTGCTACCCTTCGGCATAGCGTCTGCACCAAGGGTATTTACGAAGGTACTGGCAGTGGCAGCGGCCCAGCTGCGCAGGTGGTCCATACCGGTATACCCTTACCTCGACGATTGGCTCATAACAGGGGAGTCCTACGAGACCTGCTTCTCAAACACCCAGAAGACAGTAGACCTTTTGTTCCAACTGGGCTTCTCCATCAACGAGAAAAAGTCCAGCTTAGAGCCCAGCCAAGTCAAACAATTCCTAGGGGCTCTAATTAGAACAAGGGACGGCCTCGTCTTCCCCTCCAACGAGAGGGTCCAAAATATGCTTTTTCAGATCCCTCAATATGTGGCCGGTCGAGAGGTGACGGTACGCAAAGCAATGCGCTTGCTTGGAATGATGGCGTCATATATTTATTTGGTACATCACGCGTGCCTGCGCATGCGCCCAATGCAAGGGTGGCTCAACAGCCAGTGGTGTCAGGCCAGCAGACAATGGGACGATCTAGTGGTGGTCTCGCAGGCCTTGGTTCTCTCGCTACGGTGGTGGTCGAAGGAAAACCTGGTAATAGGGAAACCATTCGCCACCCCCGCAGTGGAAGCCACTCTAACCACAGACGCATCCCTCACAGGATGGGGGGCTCACCTATCCCATCAGACTGCTCACGGAGTCTGGACTCTGAGCGTAGTGTCCAAACACATAAACTTATTAGAACTACTTGCGGTGTTCAAGGCACTAAAAGCCTTCCAGACACACCTACAAGGGAAGACAGTGATGGTCCTCACGGACAGCACCACAGCCATGTACCAGGGGAACTCAATCTGCTAGCAGACGAACTCAGCAGAGACTTTCCTCTGCCCTCAGAGTAGGAATGGCAATTACACGAAGACATCGCCTTCGACATCTTCACACAATGGGACTTCCCAGAAATAGACCTCTTCGCAACTCTGGGGAACTCACAATGCCTAGATTACGCCTCCAGATACCCAAAGAACCGCTCCAAGGGGAACGGTCTCTGGATACCATGGTCAGGGAAATTTGTTTACGCTTTTCCCCCGACTCCTCTGCTGAACAAAATAGTGCACAGGATGCACCAAGAATCAGTCACCATGATTCTGATAGCCCCGATGTGGGCCCGCCAACCATGGTTTGCGCACCTGATGGAGATGTCCCTATTCCCACCAGTAAAACTGCCCTGCCCATACAACTTGCTGTCACAGGACAGGGGCAAGACACTACATCCATGCCCACAGAACATGAACTTAGCTCCCTGGCTCCTGAGGTCATAGAATTTGGCCATTTACGACTCCCTCAGAGATGCATGGACATTCTCAGAGAAGCTAGAAAACCCAACACTCGTCACTGCTATTCTAGCAAGTGGAAGAGATTTGTTATCTGGTGTAGAGGTAAGAGCATCAACCCAGTCCACTGCTCTCCCACACAAATTGTCCTTTACCTGACCCATTTACTGGACTCAGGTCTAGTGTTCAATTCTATTAAAGTCCATCTAGCGGCACTTTCTGCATACACCACCTCTCAACTTAAGGTGTCATGGTGGAAAGTCCCAGTTATTAAAGCCTTCATGGAGGTGGTAAAGAGAATACACCCTCCGATAGCAAACCCAGCTCCAGACTGGGACCTTAATGTGGTACTTACCAGGCTCATGGGCTCACCCTATGAACCCATGCACAAGGCAACTCTTAAAGACCTCACTCTTAAGACTGCTTTCCTAATAGCTATCACCTCCATTAGGAGAGTAAGTGAACTACAGGCTCTTTCTATTCTAGACCCCTTCGTAACAGTTCACAAAGATAAGGTGGTTCTACGCACACACCCAAGGTTTGCACCGAAATTCATATCGAAATTCCATGTCAACCAGTCAATAGAACTACCAACGTTCTTTCAAAACCCTTCCAATTTGGGAGAAAGGAGCCTGCATACACTCGATGTGCGCAGAGCTGTCATGTTTTATATGGAAAGGACCAGGCCACTGAGAAAGACTAATCAGTTCTTTGTTTCGGTGGCAGCAGGAAGAGGAGGAGATGCAGTCTTAAAGTCCACTATATCTAGATGGATTGTTCAATGCATCACTCTCTGTTACACTCTTGCTAAGAGAGAACTACCCTTCAAGCCAAGAGCACACTCTACTCGAGGCACTGGGGCATCCATAGCATTCATTGCAAACGTTCCCCTCGAGTCCATTTGTAAAGCGGCAACCTGGAGTTCTGTACACACCTTTAAAAAACACTACTGTCTAGATGCTCAATCTAAATCTGATTCCCAGGTGGGACAAGCAGTATTAAGACATCTTTTCTCTACTGTTCCTTCTCACATTCCCGCCTCCAACTCCGTGTACTGCTCGCTAGTCTATGCACAGCATGTGATTCTAAGCAGATTAACAAGCATCAGAAGACAATGCATTACTTACCGTAAAAGCATTTCTGATGGTTGTACCTGCTTAGATTCACATGCGCCCACCCTTCCTCCCCGCTCGGATGGAAGGAACATAGACATCTTTCTACATCTCTCTCTCTCTTTTCTGTACTCACTCAAGTATAGAAGGCTCCCTCAGGGCAGAAAAAATAAAAACAGAGGGACCTCGACGCGTGAGGGATTGTGGGTACACTGCACGTAGGGATAGTGTTACAGACACACCTTGTCGACGTCCCCTTTTCGACTACGAAAAACAAAATGCAATACTCCGCGGTGACCACTGGATGTCGGACTATGCACAGCATGTGAATCTAAGCAGATACAACAATCAGAAATGCTTTTACGGTAAGTAATGCATCATCATCTACCCAAAAACCAAATCTCAAGGCTCAGTACTTTATGCTCCTTAGTTACCTCTTGCTCTGCTGTGAGTGTTTGTGTCTAATGTGACAAATCCATAGATGTTGTCACTTCTCTCCTAGAGGGAGCCCCTTCCTATAAAGCTAGGGAGGTGAGGTTTTAGTCCCCTTGGGGGTGGTACTCAGTAGGAAGATCTCACGGGGAGACTCCCCCTCTAGGTCCAAGGACGAACATCCAAAGGAGAAGTGGCATTATAACCCTCACCCACCACCCTATACATCTCCCCAACTTGTAAATCCCAGTCCTATTCCAATCCAACCCATGTAGGTCCAGAGACTTCACTTCTACCGAGACGAGGAAGAACATGGACTACCCAAGTGAGAGTAATAATAGAAGTACTGGGACGAGGAGGAGGCACAAAGGAATAACAATGGAAAGGACAAAGACACTGAAAAGGGACTTAGTATATTAGGCCAACCATTGCTAACCAGCCGGTATAAAAATAGATGAAGGGCTCCATGAAGAGAGCCAGCAGTAGAGGCAGTCCAGCCCAGGAAGTTCAACGTGTGAATGGCAAGTAAGCGGCGAGCAACCCGCTCCCCAAACCAGGAGGCTAAAAGGGGGAACCCTTGTCCCGGTGGCATGGAGCAACTCTGAAGTAGAGCTGGGGGCTGAAAGATGTTGGGGTAACCCAAAGCGGCTGGACCCGGTGTCCAGAGAACAACGCTGTGGCCACCAACAATGTCCAGCCGCAGAGTGGCGCAGGATCACTGAAAGCAAAGAAGAGCAGTGTAAAAAAATACCTGCGGCCCTGCAGAGATCCGGTGAAGAGATACAAAGAAACAGGTAACAGGAGAGGAAGAAAGTTTGGATAAGAACTGAGGGTGAAAGCCATAGTCAAAAGTGAGAAAGAGTACATCAGGAATCATCTTCCTCTGCACAGTGGTTGGTCACAAACCACTCCCAAAGTAAATAGTGAAAGAGAGCACACTGGAAGTTGTTTTCTTTGTTGTTGTACCAGCAAAGAGAGTGAACCAGGTCTGCCAAAAACAAGTCATAGAGAAGCATGGGTCTGGAAGCCGCACCCACAAGAAAAGGTTACACACCCCTTTACGTGCTTGGCCGGAGAGTACACCAAGTAGAGCTGGAGAAAGAAGAGAAACCAAGGCGAGGGACCCTTATCACAATTCGGTCTTTGTTTGCTAAGAAAGGCCAGGGGAAGGAAGTAATTTCCCCCTGGTGTTGTGAACTGTGAAATAGAGCCTAAGAAAGGCAGGGCAAGGGAGTCGTTATCCCTGGTATTGTGAACTGCTACTCTTCCTCTCCCATTAACGGTGGCACCCGTTGGGAAGTGCTCTTGACATACCTCCTTTCCTCTAAGGCCATCATTAATGTCTACCGGTATGGCACTGTCATGGTCCAGGGCTCTCAACCCAACCTCCTCCTTTTTTAAAGGCATCTTCTGTCTCTCATCAATTTCCTCCCTTCTCCTGCCACCCCTCCTTCTGCCACCCCTCTGGCCTTCTGCCACTACCGACGGGTGTGCCACATTCCTGTACCCCCCTTCGGAAGACTTTCAAAAGTGGCAGCCAGCTCCACTTAGCTACCCTCAACACTTGCTCTGCTGTCAAACACTCCTCTGATATCTGCCACTTCCTTGAAGACCTTCACCTCGATGTCTTCACTCTTACCGAGATGTGGTTCACGGCTAGCTCTGTCACAAGTTTTGACATTATCCTCCCAGAAGGCTACACAATCCTCTCTAAAACCAGACCTAACCGGTCCGGGGGCAGAGTACCCTTGGTTCTTCCCTGCTACTATCATACCCACTCAGTCCTACTCCTCCTATGAATGCCTTGTCTGCAGGCTTCGTGGCTCGCCTATCCGCTCGCTGACTCCGACCCCCATCTATAGGCCCCCTGGCCCAGTCTCCCTGTTCCTCTCATTGTGGTCTGACCTCACCTCTTCTATCCTGGCCTCCACTTCCAAGCTTCTCCTCCTCAGAGACTTCCATATTCACCTTGACTACCCTGATGCGGCCTCTGGACTCTTCTGCAGCCTCTGTGACTCGCTTTCCCTCTCCATTCTTCCCTCCGGTCCGACACACTTAGCCGGACACATCTTGAATGCTCTCATCTCAGCAGACATCCCCATCTCCAAACCTCTCACTACTCCTCTCTGCTGGTTGAATCATGCTCTAGTTTCCTGTCATCTGGACGTCCTGGGTCCCCCGGCTAAACCCCTGCCGCACTGCCAGTCTCCTTCTCCATCATTCGACCTATGAAGTGTGTGTCAGTTGCTGCTTTTGCCAGCACCTTCATTCCCCCTCCCACTCCTGCCACTGACTCTCACTCTGACACAGCCCTTATTAACTTCAACTCTCCACCTCCAACACTCTGGACTTCATTGCCCTTGTCATGAGGATCCGCATGAAGCCTTCCTCCAAGCGCAATACCTGGTATGACTCTGACCTGGCCTCTCTGAAACGCAAGTGCAGAGCTGCCGAACGGAAGTGGCAGACCTCAATGCTCATCCTCTGACAAACTAGCCTGCCGCCTGTTCCAAAGGCAATACAGACTTTCCATCTGCTCGAAAAAGAGGGCCTATATCTAAGACCGCATCTCGGGGGCCACACACAACACGGCTGAACTTTTCAAAATCTGCAAGGAACTCGCCAATCCTACTGCAGTCTCCATTTCTCCTCTGCCTTCCCTGTCCCTCTGCATTGCACTGGCATCTGACTTCCTTACTAAAACTCAGGACATCCTGCCTTCACTCTCCTCTACACTACTCCCTTCTCCCTCACCCACTCTGTCCTCCGTTGGCCCCCTTCTCCACTCCTACTCTTCTCTTTCTCTCCTATATGACATGATGAGGTCTCTAGACAAGTCTGCTCTATCAAAGTCTCATCCAAACAAGTACTCCCCGGCTCCTTCAGAACTATCAAGGACAACATTGGACCTCATTATGAGTCACACTGTTTCCGCAGCCTTAGATCCCGGTGCCACCAGAACATTACAAGTCCCGGCGGCCTGGGATATCAGGTGGCGGAAAGCGTAAGTCCCCATTCCCATGGAGTCCTATAGGGAATGGGGACACAGAAGCACCAGCATCGTGGTTAACGGTGCCTGCGCTTCTGAGACAACTCTATCTACTGGGGTAATTGTGTCCGGCAGGTCAGACCTGCCGGGCACAACGGCCCAGGAAGGCAGAGTTGTAGTATGGCGGTCCGGAAAGGGTGCCGGTACGGTGCTACCGGCACCCTTATTTCCGGACTGCCACACTTGTAATGAGGCCCATAGTCTCCCTTGCTCCAGCCTCGGCTGATTTCTGCAATCACTCCTTTGCTACTGGATCCTTCCCTTTACTCCTCAAGCACTCCCTTGTGCACCCTCTCCTTTAAAAGCCTACTACCGACCCCTCCTGTCTGGCTAACTACCGCCCTATCTCCATTTACACCTTCCTGGGCAAACTCTTGGAGAAGCTGGCCATCTCCCAGTTTATCCACCACACTGAATATGTTGGTTGTCTCGACGACCACCTGTCTGGCTTCAGCGCTACCAGAGGAACGGAAACTGCTCTCCTGAACACCTGTGAAGACTTGCTCTCTAATCTCAATTCCAACTCTCCTTCTGTTCCCATCCTTCTTGATCTTTCCTCTGTCTTTGATACGTTCAATCATGCCACCCTTATAAATCAGTTCTGTGATACACTTGGCATCACAGACCTGACTCTGAACTGGTTGACTTCCTTCCTTTCTGACTGACCATTCCAGGTTCAACTGGGCCCTTTTCTCTCCTCCATCTCACTCTCCACCTGTGGTGTCCCTCAGGTCTCTTTCCTCTCGCCTTGGCTTTTCAACATCTACCTTGCCCCTCTAGCCTATTTGATCTTCGCCTTCTCTCCTAAATTCCAGTATCATGCAGATGGCACGCTTCCCTCCTCTGCCTCCTTCTCTTCCTCTCTCATTCCTCACTGACTGTCTACTATTCAGGCATGGTGGACTGCTAACGATCTCTGCCTTAATGCCAGTAAGACTGAGATCCTTCTCATTGGAACAACAGATCCCTTCTCCCTTCCTACACACTGGCTGCCCTCCATGGGCCCCCTCCCCTCACCCTCCTGTGAGGCCTAAAACTTTGGTGTCATCTCCGACTCTTCTCTCTCTCCTTCTCTCCTCACATCACGGACCTTGTCTTGAAGGCTCACTTCCAGCGGTTTTTCCTCACCATCCCCCAGAAACTCAAGGTCTCGAGAGTTCTGGTCCTCTTCAGGCTGGACTACTGCAACAGCCTCTTCCTACTTAACTCCTCCCTTTGTCCATTTCAACTAATCCAGAATAGCACCGCGAGACTTATCCTTGGCCTCAAACCAAGCGACCGCATCTCTCCAGCCCTAAAATCTCTCCACTGCTCACAGTTGCTGCGAGGAGCAAGTTCAAGACCCTCTGCATTATCCACAAGGCTTTCTGGGGCCTGGGACCCCGCTACATCCAACTCTCTCTCCCAAAATACCTGCCCGCTAGAGCACTTCGGTCTTCTAGCTCCAACTCTCTGTAGATCAAATGCTTTTCCAAGCAGAGAGTGGGGGCTAGATCTCTCTCCTCTGCAGGTGGCCCACTCTGGAATGGCCTCCCTGCCTCCCCCTCAGACATGAGCCGGATCTCCTTAAGTTCCGGAAGCTTCTCAAGACCCTTCTTTTCTCTTCCTCCTTCGCTCTCCCCCTGCCCTGCTAATGTCCCCCTCTGCCTCTTGACTGGCTGTGTGGTTCCTTCAGATTCTTAAAGGCACCAGGCCCTCCTTGACCAGTCTACCCCTGCACTTGGTCTCCCCTCTCCCCACCTAAACTTGTGCCTCCAGGTTCCCTCCCCCTGCACTAGCCTGGCTGGGCCTGCACCCCTTGAGCATTTCCAGCCCCGTCCCTCACACTTAGCATGTGGACCTTCTCTCCCCTGAAGTCTATGCATTCCGCTGGTACTGTCCGCCTGGCCTCGCATGGCACTTGCTTAACCCACGGGCCCTTCTGCCCAGATCGGCACTTCCCCCGTCCTCTCTCCCCCACACTTCTCTTATTGCACTTACACGATCCTAGTAGGACCGCTTTTGTTTTGCTTCATCCCTGTTTTTCACCCCCACCCCACTGTCTTGTTGCTCCTTGAAACACCTTCTATATAGGCGCATTATAAATACCCAATAAATAAATAGAGCTTAAGAAAAGCCAGTGGAAGGGAGTCATTGCCCCTGGTGCTGTGGGCAGTGAAATAAAGTCAATGGAAGACCAAGGTGAAGGAGACATTCCTACTGGTGCTGTGAACTGGCAAAACAAAACTGGAAAGGGCCAGGAGAAAGGAGTCATTCTTCTGGCAAACCATCCCGCAAGGAGGATCAAAGCAGGAACCCATGGGAAGGGAGTCATTCCCCCTGGGATATAAAGTCATGAACTTTGTGACGCAGAGTGCTGGAGCATCTGCATCCTTTTTGTTTGTACCATGCTGTAATCAGGGGAAGGGATCCATCCCCACTGCTGAAGAACTGTCAGCCAGAACTGTGCTACCCAGTCCAGAAGGAGGGAGTATGTGATGCTGGAAATGCCTTTTGGAGGGACAGGACCTTGTCCTACCACTTTTCTGAGTGTGTTTTCCTTATGTTTTCTGCCACTGAGGTCCGGCCTGGACCTCTGGCAATGCAGCTCTTCATGTTTTCCTTTTGGTGAACAACACCCATGGGATAGCCTTATGGCACCCATGGGGAGGGGGGACGCCCTTGTACCCCTTATGTGTTGCCCACTGAGCAGGGTATGGGCTGGTGCCAGCTACATGCTGACTTGACAGTGGCTTTGAGTGTCCTCCATTTTTGGGACACCCAGGAATCAAATGGATCCCTGAACAAAGGCAAGATGGCCACTGTCACCTCTTGGTTTCTATTGCCTTTACACCTTTTCCCCCCAAAAGTCCTGGGAAGCCCTGACTCTGTCCATTCTCCCTGACTGACTGTTGGGTGGAAGAATCATATATGGCTCTGGGGCTGTGTGAGGGGTCAGTAATGCGAGACGGACAACTGCTTTTAGATTTTTCCAAATATGCCTTTTTATTAAAGTAAATAATTGAAAATAAAGCCTTACTTGCCCTACTCTCCCGAGGAATTCCCTGTCTAGTCTAGAAACTAAGGGAACAATCTCTATCATGGGTAAACTGGCCCTCAAAATAAGCAACAAACATACAAAGAATGATATATCGACACCATCATAAAATAAACAACACTAACCCAATATCTGGATGACCTTTTTCTATCCTGGGTAAGATCCTTTACCCAGGATTCGAAAGTAACTCAAAATGTTTTTCAAAGGAAAAGAAAAGTCTTGAACCAGCTCTTGATATTTCCAAGTTAAAGAAAAAGTTAATCAAATAAAAATCCACTGGTAGCAAATCTGTATTCCTGGATGCAAGATCCTCTTCCAGCTTCCAGAAAAGAAATAACACAAATGGTAATCCTGGTTATGATAAATTGTCTCTCCTTCCAGACCACTTGCAACAGTTCCAAAAGAAGGTGTAATATTTCCCCAATGTCAATAGTACAGAATTCTTTAAGACTTCTTCAGTTCAACTTTAGTTACAACTGTACATTGGTATCTTTGACAGGATGCTGTCTCTGTGCTGCTGCTTCCATTTTAACAACCACCTTTCTACTGTTGAAACTATGAGAACAGTCACCTTTGTCCCACAGTACGTTACTGTTTCAAACCACTTCAATGTGACATCTGATGACAACTTATTATACCAACACATTTTAAGTGTTACGACTACAGCTCAGTACTTTGAATTGTTAGACAGGCTTCAACAGGATACACTTCAACCTCTTCAGGTAGGCAAGGCACTCTTCCTTTAGATGACTTCCTCAAAAGGGGCAGCCTCTTTGCCTCTCCTGTCCTCTGCCACTTTACTTACGAATATTCTTCCCAAGCAATTAACTCCTCTTTCCCAGCTTTGCTCACACCTTTCTGCCAGTCATTAGCCCAAGTAATTACCCAGAAGCCATAGTGCCACTCTTTCAGCTTCAGGTAATAATCCCACATTTGTATCTTAGGCCACCTGACTGTTGACAACTTCACATTGTAGTTAGATGGCTCTTTAACCCTTGGCAAGGCACATTTCACGATACAAAGGGGCTGCCTCTTGGCTTGAACAATGCTTGTTCTTCTCTTGACTAGTTTAGACTCTTTACTTCTTAGAAATAGTAAAAATATTGGGGGCACTCGCAAGCTCATGGCTAGGATCGCTGCTCTTCCTTGAGCCCTGAGGGCGCCGTGGGGAGTGAGGAGGCCGCCATATACTGGAGCCCGGTGTCGGATGCTTCCGATTGCAGGAGTCGAAGCAGAAAGGAGTCGTCACCAGGCCAGCCGCTTAAGGTGTTTTCAGATGTTTTCGGGTTTGTTTGTGTGCCAGCTATACTGTGCTCCGTGCCTTGAAAATGTTCCTGTTTTTCACCTCTTTTGGTGTCGCAGCTGTGTGAGAAAAGAGGAAGAAAGAGGCTCAAACCCCTGCCTCTTGTAAGAACATGAAATAAGGACTTTTCTCACACTCTAAAAAAAACTGGGCCACACAAAATGTTGGAGTGTGTAATTTCCAGGCTAAGTGCCTACGGTATATTGACGACTTGTTGATCATATGGGACGGATCCAGGGATGAAGCTAATCTCTTTGTCGAGTGGCTTAACCAACAGAACCGGTTTTTGAAGTTCACTGGGTCCATAAATGATCTTGAAACCCATTTTTTGCACATCACCATTTTTCATTCAATGGGCGCATTGAAAGTAAAACCTTACAACAAAATCACTGATAAAAATGGATTGTTACACTTCAATAGCCACTATGCTAAGCATATGAAAATGAACCTGCCTTTTGGACAATTTTTGAGGCTGAAAAGGAACAGCAATTTGAAAGGTGATTACAGCAAAAGTGCCAATGTTCTAACCCAGAAATTACTAATGAAGGGTTACCCACCTTAGGTGATTAGAAATGCTTCCAAAAGAGCATATAACAACAATCGGGAAGACCTCCGAGAGAAAACTGAAAAAACAGCCAGAGAGATAGGTACTGTATTTGTTAATACCTATACGAACCTGTCTTACAAGATCAAAAACATAATCAAAAAAACATGGAGGAAAGTATACCAAGGGAAAGATGTGTTGCCTCCGTTGGTTGCTTTAAAAAAAAGTCAAAGTTTGCGTACGTTATTAATCAGAAACGATGTAACAGAAGTACAGACAAGGTCTACACGTCAGACCAGACTATGGGGTCTGCCAGATACAAAAGGACATTTCCCTTGTGGGCAATGTAGCATGTGTGCACAAACCAAAGAAATTAAATCTATTCAGATTCTACCCAATTTGGTGTGGGATTTATTGGAAATGACCAACTGCAACACCCAAAATGTTGTCTATTTGATTACATGCCCGTGTGGCCTACATTATGTACGGAAGACAAATAGGCAATGCAGAACCCGCATGGTGGAACACCGGAGTTGTATCAAAAATAAAGTGATCACGGTACCATTGTAAAGCATTTTGTTGAATTGAAACATGGACACAATGAGTTTACTTGGCTTATATTGAAAAAGGTTTGGGGACACAACAAGACACATACTGATCGAAAACTACTTAATTGTGAACAGAAAATCATTTTCAAATTACAGAGTCATGTGTTAGGGCTAAATGAGAGCATTGGCTGGCATGTGGTGAGTTAAATATGAATATTTATGCCATGCCATACCCTGCATATTCATAGCAATGTTTGATGTTACACTAGTGCTACCTGGTTCAATTATGCCACTATGTTGCCATTGGTTATGTGAGTAAGAATGTGGGGTTAATTAAATGTCCTGATCATTTGTCCAATAAACGTTTTTTGTTCAGTATCAGGTTGCATATACTACGCCTACAATAGCTTTGTTATGACACTTATGCAATGGTCCTTTGTGCAATCCCTGTGTAACCTTGTGTCTATATTCTGCTTACATTGTTGTTTAAGATGACAGTGCTTTCAGATGGTTTTGTCATATGTGGGGTGGCACCAGGATGCTGAAATGTATATTTGGGTAATTGATGCTCAATATAATGTACATGAACGTTGTTCCATTACCTTGTAGATGCAGAGATATTTGACAAACAGATTGACACATACATGTACTGTTGTTAACCTCTGTACAATATTGGGGCATAGATTCCTTCAACACCATTCTTTTGTATTTGGCCCCCATTCCATGTATGGGTTTTTTTTCCTCATCGTGGAACCGCGCTCGGGATATACGAGTGTTCATTTACGGCTCTGTGACAAAATGGCCCCACCATGTTACATGCCCAACCTGTCCTTTATGCTGATGCCTTCAGATTGAAGCTTGTAGTCCTTTGTTTGTGTTGATGATACTGCGTCACATTTCCGGATTCAGATTAGATCTCCATTTGGATCTGACACACAATGCGTGGCTATGTACCCTTGCCATTGTAGCGGATACGTACTCTGAGCCCAGATGGTCCTTTTCTCCCTTATTCAGGTGACTTTGTAGGTAGCACCACTTAGATGTACACGCCAGTTTGCCAGTCTCTCACGGTCCACCCCTCATCGTTTCCAAGTACAGGGTAACAGCGTACTTGAGGTGGTGGGAACCAGTTTACTATCTTTGTTCACTTAATTGAAGTAAAATCACAGGTGAATTACATTTTCTCCCCTGCCTCTGTTGTAGTGGCAATAGTTCTATGGTATCCACTTCTCAGGTATGCCTGCGCTCCCGACGCTATGGGTGCACGTTGGTGTCTTTCCACGGACGCTTTCTTCAGCATTTTTTAATAGCCCTGAGTATTGGATGTTGTAATTTACCCCTGGGCTTTCTGCACCTTGTTTACAGATGCTGGTTGGATTTGAGTGATATTTGGAATCCGTTGTTTTGTTGTCATCATGGTTTGGTGTCCGCTTTTCCAGTGAAGGTAATCTTGTAAATAGCAATAGACCATCCATTTACTATTTTGGATTGTTGATATTTGGTGTTTGATACAGAGAATTTTGTCTCTGTTTGTTGTTTGTTATAACAGGACCGCACAGTACTTTTGGCGTACAGAGACGCCCCTGAAAATTTTAAGTGTCCCAGTGGCGGGACCCAAGGCATTTTTCTATTAAGAAGACCCCCACCAGAGTGTTACCATTCAAGGTAATTTCTTTAGTTTCCTTCCTTGGAACCCTTAGAGGTTAGCCGATTTACGGGCCAGCCTAATGGATGTTGCGAATATATTTTTTTCAGCATCATTCATCTACACTATCTGTTTTACCTCTCCCCATTTATTTTAAAATTTAGAATTCCGAATCTGTTGGGTTTTCTTTTGATTTGTAGGCACTGGTTTGTTTCATTGGTGGTGCCAGAAAACGACCCTCCCAGCACGGTGTTGAAGAAATATATGAGTTTTATAGTACAGTCCCCTGAAGAATGTTCCCCCTACTTTGGGCTTAATGAACAGAAACATGTCGGGATCAAGATTTTATTGACACATTGAGAATGTTGGATGTTGTGATGTGATATCCTTTGTGTCTAGTTTATATACCCATTTGTTGTTGTCTTGTTTTAATTTTTGTCCTATGTTATAGGTTCCACTGTGTTATGCTAGGGTTGTCATTTGTTTTAGATACTTTAATTGAATTTAAATAAATACATTTGATGTAAAGGTATTTGTTATTGTTTGCACACGGTAAATTTTTTCAGGACTTTCTGTGTGCCGGATGATCCAGTAGTGCTGCCAATTTTTTGGGTGATGAGGTAGAAGTGTAGACAGTAACTACCCGACTCCTTATTCTATAAAAAAACAAATACAGAAAACCAAGCAACATGTCAAAATAATAGTCATATATTTGCACATTCCATTCATCAAAAAAAGGAACCATGTATTATACACATTTGGTTAGTCAGACATAAAAGATGGTAAAATAAAATTAAAATTGAAAAAAGTTTTGTTAAAACAAATCACAGAGAAAAACAGGAGGTGTGTTGGGTGGGTGGTCCAAGGGATTGCGGAAAACACAGGGAGAAATCAATAAACATAAGGTCAGTATCTCAGCAACCTGTTTTCTAAAGTACATAAATGTACATTTTCTAAGTACCATCTATTATTAAATGTAAAGAAAAGCACCAATTTCTATTTATCATATGATAATCTACTTGTGGGTTAAAAGTATACATTAATACTGGTATAAGTATTAGTGTCAGCAGTACGCAAAAACATGAATGGGGTCACAGAGACCTGGGGTATATGATTCCAGATGAATTCGGATTTGCAATGTTTAAATCTATGGGCTGAATCCCACCTGCAAATAAAATCGTTATAGTTGGTCAGTTTGTCACAAGACCATAAGTAAGAATTTCGGAGAGTCTATTCCAAATTAGATTTACTATGGATATCAAAATGCTGTGCGGTATTATCGTTATATATAGATTCAGTTTGTTCAGGTTCATATATTGCGGGGAGCGTAGAGCGTACAGAGCAAGAGACGCCTCGTTTGTATTTTTTCCTTTTTTCCCCATTCTTCGCGCATACATTCAGTTTGAGTTATTTATATATCTAGTTCCCCCCGATGCGTGCCTCTACTTTAGGGCTGTTCTAGAGATGCTATCGTTGTTTCCGAATCTGTTAGAAGTTAGGGCTTACCTCCAAAGAGTAAGACTTGTCTCCTCGCGTCGGCTGCCATGCACTTTTGCAAAAGCCGTGGTTGTGAAGCGTTACTATAGTAACGGTTACTCCTTCTACCATTTTGATTACCCCAGTTTGTCTTCATTCTGTTGGCGGCATGTTTTGGGTTCATAAACCGTGTAGTGTATTTGATTGCATCAATAATATCCAAGTTGTATGTGTTAGTGTTCGGACTGTAATTGTTGAGAAGTGTTAGCGGTGTCCGGACTCCGCCGTCAGTGAGCCCCCCACCCCCCGTGTTACAGAGACACGGAGACAGCGATCTTGCTCGTGTGGGCTCCCCGGTGCTTCTGATGTCACCGGGCACGCCCCGTTTATTTAACTGCGCACGCGACGGAGCGAACGTCACCCCGTCGCGTGCGAGCCCTTAAAGGGCCAACGCCATACTCCTCCTTTTCCATAACAACAAATTGGAAACAGGAGGGACTAACTATTACACATTTATAAAGCACGCAACTATGCCCACACCAAAACCCCCATTTATTAACAGCCACCCTGGATCCCCCGAGGGTGCCTGTCATGGCCTGACCATTGTCCCCAGGTCAGCCTCCCCAGCTCATTTCGTTACATAGTCTGTGAGACGGGCAGGTTTCCCACGCCCTGTTCTCAGGGGGTACCTCCTGCCAACGTCTCTGGCCGGTGTCTCTTGACCTGGTCTGCCCCGAGCAGGAGAGTCCACGGCAGGGCTTTCACCCCCACCTTCATCCAAAGCATCCTCACCCTCTCGGTTGTCCGGGCTGTCCACTCTCGGGTCGCCGATTCTCCTGAAGAAGGAAGCATTCCTAGTCACGGATGATGTCCCATCAGAGGCTGTCACCATAGAGCCCTTCACCGCCACGACATCCAGGGGGGCGGGTTCATACGTGAGGGATAATTTGCCTTGTGGGTGGCGTTTCCTCACCAGCACCTCATCCCCCAGCGCAATGTGTGGGGGTCTCAGGCCTCTCCGGATGTTTTCCATCTGCATCCTTGTTCGTCTATCCACCTTGACCTGTTCATTGTCAATGACAGCGGGGTCCCTGTCCCCCACCTCCGGTATGACGTCTCTCGGGCATCTTTGGAAGAGAGCCTCCGCCGGTGCTACACCCGTTGAGGAGTGAGGTGTGGTCCGATATCCCCGCAGGAAGACATACAGGGCCCTCTGCAAGCACTCGCCTTTTCCGTGGGCAATTCTGAAGACTTTGTTAAGGGTGCGCTTCATGTGCTCTGCTTCCCTGTTGGCCCGGGGCCACAGCGGGGTTACCCGCCGGTGCTGAATGCCATACTCCTTCATGAGCTCCGCAAAACTCTCACCTTGGAATGGCGCCCCGTTGTCGGAGCACAGCACGGAGGGCAGGCCATGGGTGGCGAAAATCTTCTCCAGCGCCACCAACACGTTCTCAAATGCGACGGACTCTATGAACTCGACCTCCGGGTATCGAGACCACTCGTCCACCACAACTAGGAAGTGAGTGCCTCTCGACGTGGACCCGGAGTCTGCGTGCACCACTTCCCATGGCCTAGTCCCTCTCGGCATCGTTTCAATGGAAGGTTCCCGCTGGGCTGGTGCCGCAGCCTGGCACCATACGCAAGATGCCACAAATGCCTCCACCTTCCGCTCGAGCTCTGGGAACCACACCTTCTGGCGGAGGCGAGCTTTTGTTTTGGGCGCCCCTTGGTGGCCCTGGTGCGCCAGGGCGATGGCCTGTGCAACTTTGGCCTGGGGCACCACGATCCTCTCACCCCTTAGCAACAGCCCCGACTCTGAGAATGTCAGTTCTTCTCTCACTCTCCATAACTGCTCGAGAGCCACTCTGGCTTCACATGTCCTGCGTTCCACTGCTTCCAGCACCGTCTTCCAGGCACCCCGCTGCATTGCTTCCCTCAGGATGGCGAAACACTCGTCGCTCTTTGACGCGAGCTCCAGCTCCTCCACCTGCATGGAGTTTGGGGTGGCCGTTTCCACGACCAGGCGGACATGTTCGTCGGCCTCTTCAGCCGACGTAGACTCCTGCGAGTCCCCTCTTGGGTGTCGAGAGAGATAGTCCGCCGCGTTGTTAGCCCCTGGGCGATATGTCAACGACACTCCATATTCGAGCAGGGCGAGCATCCAGCGCTCTATTCTCACTGGTGGACGAGATGATGAGCCCGCCATGATCGGCAACAGCGGTTTGTGGTCCGTGACCACCGTCACGGGACGCCCCAGGATGTAGAGGCGAAAATGTCTGCAACCCCACAGCACCGCCAGGGCTTCCCTCTCAATCTGGGAGTATCTTTGCTCGGTGTCAGAGAGCGCCTTGCTGGCGTATGCTATGGGTCGAATCTCCTGGTCACTCCCCACTTGGGTAAGCACTGCCCCCAGGCCACAGGGGCTGGCATCCACTACGATCTCTGTTTGCAGGCTCGGATCGCAGAACGCCATGGTGTCATCCGCCGCCAAGGCACTCCTGATATCATCGAATGCCGCCTGCTCAAGGGGGCCCCTCTGCCAGACGGTATCCTTCTTTGTCAGAGATCTCAGCGGCTCTGAACGGGACGCCAGATTCCTGATGAAACGGCCACAATAAGTGACCATGCCCAAAAAGCTCCTCACCTCCGCAACATTTTCCGGCGAACGCGCCTCCTTTATGTCCCTCACTTTGCGGGGGTCCGGCGACACCCCATCCGCCTTAAATACGAATCCAAAAAACTTGATCGTTGTTTTCAGGAACTCGCACTTGTCCTTGTGTAGGGTGAGTCCCAGCGAGCAAAGGTGCTCAAAGGTCTTGGCCAGGCGTGCCAGATGCTCCGTCTCTGACCTGGCATACACCAGGATGTCGTCGTTGATGTTGAGGACTCCATCCAGATCAGCCAGTGCTCCTCTTATGATGTTTTGGAACACCTCCGCCGCGGAAGACACCCCAAAACTCAACCTCTTGTATCGGTAAAGACCTCGATGAGTGGTGAACGTTGTGATGTAGCGGGACTCGGGGTGCAGGACCACCTGGTGATAGCCTGCTCTCAGATCCAGTTTGGAAAAGAACCTCGCCCCTTGCAGTTCCGCTATAATATCATCGATGGTAGGGGTCAAGTGCCGTTCCCTCTTTATGGCCTTATTGGGGAGTCGCATGTCCACGCAGATCCTCACTGCGTTGGGCTGTTTGGGCTTGCGTGCGATGACAATGGGAGACACCCATGGGGTGGGGCCTTCAACCTTTTCAATAATGTCAAGCCCTACGAGATTGTCCAGCTCTCCATCCACCAGATCCCTGAGATGAAAAGGAACTCGCCGGTGCTTCAGCGCCACTGGTTGGATCGACTCATCGATGTGGAGCCGGACCGGCTCACCCACCAACTGTCCAATGCCTTCGAACAGGGAGCTGTGTTTGGCCAGGAGCACCTGAATGTCGTCCAGGTACACTGAATAGGCGAATGTTACGATTCCCAGAGCTTCGGCTGCAGCACAGCACAGCAGTGTGTTGTCGCTCACCGGCGTGACATAGAACCTGGCCCGTATATGTGAGTCGCCATATTGAATATCAGCCACGAACACGCCGTCCAAGGGAATGGGCTGGTCGCCGCCGAAAGCGAAAATGCGTGCCCTTGGCGTGGTCAGCGTGGGCGGGGTCTGCATGGTATCATAGTGCTGTCTGGCCATCACATTCACGGACGCACTGGTGTCTACTAGCATTGGTATAGAGTCCCCATTGACCAGCACATTGCATCTGGGCTGCCTCTTGGAGCGGGATTTCAGCATGCTCACACTGGACACAAAGAAAATGTTTTCATCATCCTCTTCCTCCTCCTCCCCCTCCTGAAGGGCCCCTTCGTCACCCTGGTCCACTTGAACAACGTTGGACGCCCTTTGGGGTCGGAAGAAATCGGCTCAAACAGGCCCCCTGGCCACTACCTTAGGGGCCGCAGATCGGCACATCCTGGCGAAATGGTCCGCGCCTCCGCAACTCCCACACTTCACCCCAGTCGCAGGGCATTCAGCCGGGTGCGGGAGGTCGTACCCACACTTCGGCACGAGGAGGTTGTCCCAGGCGGGCGCGGGCCCTGAGCGTTCACGGGGCGCCTCGCTCCACGGCCTCTTCCGACCGCGCAGACTTCCTCCACCTTGCCTGGGCGGGCACTCGCTTCCATTCTGGTCGCCCGCAGTTCAGACACTTCGTGGCATCTTCCCATTTCTAAGATGCGGGGAAGGGTGATACCCGGCTCGCGCAATATCTGGCGCCGCAGTTTCCCAGAAGCGCACCCCTGAATGATTTGGTTGCGAATCATGACTTCAGGGTCGTTCCACGCACATGGCGCCGCCAGTCTCCGCAGCCGCCCGTAGAACACATCTAGAGTCTCGTCATCCTTCTGTCGAGCCGTCCCCAGGAGAAAACGTTCATAATCTGCATTGGCCATTGGCAGAAAATGATTATGGAGTGCATCCTTTGCCGCCGCAAACGACCCATCCGCTGGCTGCAGGGACAGAAAAATCTCATGCACTGCCGGGCCAGCAGAGTACAGGAGAGTGGCCAGCTTACTGTCGTCGCTCGTCTCCATCGTGGCCCTGAAGTACATCTCGAGTCTATCCATCCACATCTTCCACCTCTGTCCCAGGCTTGATTGAGCGCCCGAGGTATCAAACTCAGGCATTGGCTGTAGGGACCCAGGTGGTTTCAGCGGGAGGGCGGGTGGAAGCTGAGCAGTAGGAGCAGCAGCAGCAGCAGCTTGACTCATGGTGGATAGCGCACAGGCACCCCAGATGATATGATTAACGGGGCCGCAACTCACCACCAGCAAGCAGCCTGCTGATACGGTCTAAATTCTGCCTCTCTCCAGATGCACCCCTCGTGGATGTACCGCTCCAGTCAGCAGGCAGGACAATGAAGCGTACAAAAAATGAGCAGGGGGAGGAGACCCCGAGTGCATTCAGCAGGCTTCCAATGGAGTCTCACCCATCTACTCGGTGAAAAACAGTGAAAATGTCAATGATTCATTTTAAAATTGACACGTGCTGTTTCCAGTGGCTGTCCGCCGCTGGAATGTCCAAAAATTATGTCCGGATGGCTCACCGGCGCTTTGTTATGAAGCGGTGAGTATCCGAGGCCTATTCATCAAAATGGCCGCCGGACGCGTGCGTCTCTCCCCTCTCCACGGTCACAATTCGCTGAAGCGCTCACGTAGGATCATCTACGCTACGAGCGAATGTCTCCGCCTGTTCCAGGAAGTGATCCCGGCACTCGTCACCACTGTTAGCGGTGTCCGGACTCTGCCGTCCGTGAGTCCCCCACCCCCCGTGATACAGAGACACGGAGACAGCGATCTTGCTCGTGTGGGCTCCCCGGTGCTTCTGATGTCACCGGGCACGCCCCGTTTATTTAACTGCGCACGCGACGGAGTGAACGTCACCCCGTCGCGTGTGAGCACTTAAAGGGCCAACGCCACAAGAAGTTTCTCCATGGTCCAGAAATGTTAGTGTGTGGACACTAACATTCCGTTAGTGTTAAAAATAAAGCAAAGTAATTTACCATCCACATTAAATCTTTAAATAGCAAAGGAAAATAACGGACAGATGGGTCAGTTCCCACTATATTTTAAACGCAAAATGTCAAAGTTTGAAAAATAAATCGGTTAGTGAAAAGTGTTACTGGAGGTTAACACTTGTAAGAAAAGGGTTTGGGGTTAATCTGTTTTCTTTTTTGACGCTCAAGGCAAATTAGCCCAAGGGGAGTTTGAGGAGGGAAATCATTAAGCATATGGGTTCATGATGACCTATGTTGCATGTTGTGTGCATTCATTTACGGTAGATATCAATAATAATAAAGAATGAAAATGATGTAGCTATCCGTTGGGTCAGAGTGTGTAGCATAAGTTACTATTCTGACTGATTACCTACATTTGCATTTATACTACCCTATAAGTATAACGTCCCATGGGTAGTAAATCCAACCGGTTCATACTTAACATCATATACACTACAATATACATTATGCAAGATTCATGTTGATCCACATGTGGCCCGGAACTTAGGCAAGGCCAACACTGTATCATTCCTTAAAACAGGTAGTAACAATATCATATTGGTATATGGTTCAGTAAAAAATCAAACAGGTTAATAGATCAAAATGCGCAATACAATTACACATTGGTACAAAGGTCACTTGGTCCATGTGTACCGGGAATGTCTGGTTGGTCCAGTACTGTGTCATTGCCGATAGGAGGTCGCAAGGCTACATTTATAAGGAAGCATGATCCAATACGTAAATAGTGTTTGAACCCTGAATATGTGTATAGCAATGATGCCAATTAAAGAAAATGTGTCATTTCATTGGCCCTCATTACGATACTGGTGCTAAACCATGGCGCTATTAGCACCATGGTTGGTGCTGGTATCGTAACGAGTCCGCCAATGTTCAATGGGGAATTACCACCCCATTCCAAGGTTGGCGGGTGGTAATTCTCCATGGAACATTGGCCCTTCCCCATTCCCATTTTTGCCCCATAGGGCTCAGTGGGACTGGGGAAGGTGCTAAGAACGGTACCGCAAATTGCGGTACCGTACTTAGCACCAAAGTCCCTTTGCGGGTCCCTACTTTAACGGCTGGTCTAGACCAGCCATTCAGGTCGGGTCCCACAAAGGGACCTCGTAGTAAGGCGCTAATGGGTTAACGGCGCCGCAGCCTTTTACGGCGCCGTTAACCCATTAGCGCCAGGGTCGTAATGAGGCCCATTGTCTGTGTTCAGCCCAAAGTCAATTGTACGAAATTTGCAGATTAGGCATGCCTCTGCTTGACGTAATAGAGTTTCATTGTTCCCCCCTCTTCCCCCGCTTCTTCCCAATACAATTCTTTTCAATCCTATGAATTTTATGTTTTGTTTGTCCTCTAGTTGGTGGTGTGACTGCCAGTGGTGGGCAAGTGGCAGGGAGACATCCTGACTGCCAATTCCAGATAAATGTTCTCGAATTCTCATCCTGAGTTCTCTTTTGGTGCTTCCAATATAAATACGTTTGCACGTACAAATAATTGCATATACCACGTATTTTGTTTTACAGTTAATATTACCGGTAATTTTCATTGAAATTCCTCGTGCATCACTGAATGTCTGGGCGCTGGGGTGTGCGAATTTGCAAACCTCACACATTCCACCCTTCCTGAAACCCATTGGTGTTGCCGGTAGCCAGGTCACAGGGGCCTCTGCTTGTATTTGGGGAAGCAGTGACAGGCTAAGGGTCATTTTCAAGGTTTTTGCTTTCCTGAATATGCTTTTGGGTTTATTATCTATGAAGGTTTTCAAATGTTGGTCCAATTTTAGACAGTGCCAGTTCTTGGAGAGAATTTTCCTAATCTCATAGTGATTGTCACAAAAAGTAGTACTGCACCGTACCAACTCCTTATCAGTTGTTGGTGGCTTTCGGTTTGTGTTAATAGTTTGTTCTCTTGTAGTTTGGTTAGCTTTGACATAGGCTTCATGAATGCATTTCTGATTGTAACCCCTTTGCTTGAACCTCCCTTCAAGTAGGTGGATTCTTGACGGAATTCTTCACTGGTTGCACAGTTTCTCCTTGCCCTTATAAATACCCCTTGGGGATATTGTTCTTCACTGACTTGTGGTGGCAACTGGTTGCACATAACGTCGAATTTGCTTCCGTAGGTTTTCCATATGTTTTGGTCAACAAGTAATTTCCCTCTGCATATATTGTAAGATCTAGGAAATCAATAGTGTTGTTGTTGACTATACCCGTGAAGTGTATGCCCGCTTAGGCTGAACTGTGGGGATGGCTTGGCTGACTTGTGCTGTGCAGAGTGAGCCGCCTCTCTCTCCGGCCGGGAGGCCGCGTCTGCTGGGTGCTGCAGTGGCTGAGAGCTGCAGGAACTGAGGGGTGGCGGATGGAGCCGGGCTCGTAGTGATCCTGGAGGTGGGCGTAGCATCCTGCTGGAGAGGGACTGGTGCAGCTCGAGTCTGTGGCGAGGCACCCGGGACACCCGCCCGGGTTCGGGAGGCTGCCTAACCGTCTCTTCGAGCCTCTGGTGGAGACGCAGTGCTGTGCAGGTGAAGGCATCAATGCCGGTGTTCCCTGCTGGCCCCCTACATATATTTAGCTACACTGCCCATGGCTTGCGGCTGGGTGTGTGGTGGAGGAGCGGAGCTAGATCCGAGCCAGTGCTTGGTGTTGGCCCAAGCCACATTGTAGGCTGGGAGCTGATGGCCAGAGGCTGTAAGAAGCCAGACGCCTTGCAATTTATGCCGAAAGAAAGCATGGCACTGAACAGAGGCCCAATATCGACCCCAGGGCCGTTTGGCAGGGAAGCAGGGACGCCCCCGGGCACGATGGGACCTGGCTTTGGGGTGCCAGCCGACCCAACCTCAAAGTTGAGTCTGGTTACTGGCACAGATGATGTGCAGATTTGCCTCGGTGAACACCAAGCTGGACGGAATGGAATATAAAATGGGCCGTGTGCAGGAGAGGATCGAGAAGGGAAGCAGTCACATCTGCGAGGCCGAGCATAGGGTGGGAGTCCTGGAGTACACTACCAATGAGGTGACTCAGGCTATCCAGGCTCTGCAGAACGAGATGAGGGAGACCTAGGACAAGAATGAAGACCTGGAGGTGAGATAGGGGCAGAACAATATCAGAGTGGTCGGAATCCTAGAGTCGGTACCGGCTCTGAACATGGAGGTGTTCATGGAAACTTTTATCAAAGAGGTCCTGCAAGATCCACCCGTGTCAGCCCAGTACCTGGTAAAGAGGGCTCACCAGATTTCAACTCAGAAACCCAGACCGGGACAGAACCCTCACCCTGTAATAGCCTGGCTGCTTAATTATCAGATCATGACCTAATTCTGCGCAGGGCTCGAGAACTGGGCAAGCTGCAATACAAGGATGCCAGAATCTCCTTCTACCAGGATTTTACACCATCTGGCCAGAAGGCTTGTTTGTCATTGTTGGCGGCAATGAGACTGCTGAGGGATCGTGGTATACAATATGCAATGTTATATCCGCCAATGATGCGGGTGATCCACGGCAACAAAACACATTTTTTCACAAGCCCAGCCGAGGCGGTTGGATTTGTGGAATCTCTTCCTGGGCCCCAGCAGAGAAATGGCTCTGGTTAATGGCCTTAAGAATGCAGGGACTGTGGCGGGTATAGTACCATTTGACACCAGTGTTGCTGTAATGGTGGGGTTAGGGGGGGATCGTGCACCCCTGGTAAATTCAATATGCTGGAGATTCTGGGCATGATGTGATGGTGTGGTTTTAATGTAACGATACAGGCTAACTGCCGACTATCCTTGGAAGGTTTGGCCTCCTCCCCTCAAGGCGATCTTGGAGTGGTTGGCTGTGTGTGGTCGCTGAGTCTGGCCCCCCGGGCCTGTTGCCTAGTGTTGTTTTTTCAAGAAAGGGGGTGATGGCGGGCTGGCTGTGGTCCACTGCTAGTTGGGGTTGAGCAGTGTTGGCAGGGGTGGCTGGGGGAGTTCTAGGGTATGGGGCTGTTGGTGGGAGAGGGAGGGTTTTGGGGAGGTGGGCGGCTCGGCAGGCTCCTGTTAAAAGCGGATTCACATCTAAATGCTCGGGGTGGTGCACATAATGTCCAGTCGTATATTTGGGTAGGCGGGTGCTCGGAAAGAGAGAATTGTGCTGAAAATTGCATATAGGAACCTATGTAGGGATGTAACGTAATAAGCTTGAATATGTGGTGGCTGAAAAATCTGCGAAAGACTAGGAAGGTGGTCAATTATTGTGAGCGCCACAGTGCTAAAGTGATCTTCCTGCAGGAAACCCATTTGGTAGGAACGGCTAATGCGGGGGTAGCCAGGGTGTGGCTGTCACATAGGTTTTACACATCATACTCAACATACTCATCTGGAGTGCTTACACTGATTCACAAATCTCTCTGCTTCTGTCTGGTAGAACAGGTTATTGACCCACAGGGCAGGTTTGTGATTGTGTCCAGCAGCTGGGCTCACACAGTGGTGACATTTATTAATATCTATGGCCCAGGGTTTTTTGAAGCACTCCTATCCAAAAGTTATAGATACATACATACCATTCTCGTCTGGGCGGGCGATCTCAATATCGCATTGCAAATGGAGCTAGATAGATCAGTGGGGTCAGCTCGTTCTTTTCCACAGTCCACCGACCGGGTGTGCCGGGGCATGACTGAGTTGGGGCTGGTGGATGTCTGGCAGGTGCTTCACCCGGGGGTTCTGGAATCCTCCTTTTACTCGTCGGTACACAGCTCAACCTCTAGACTGGACTATGTGCTGGCCAGCCCTCAGTTGATGCTATGACAATGGACAGTTCGCTACTCCGAGGACTTTGTTGGATCACTCCCCTGTATTATGGTAATTGGATATGGGGTGGGAAGCAGTGCTGAGGCCCCGATGGAAATTCAAGGCAGCGGCCTTATCAGACATACTGTATCGCAGTGAGGTGGTGGATGTGGTGTGCACGTATTTTGAGGTCAACATGGGCTCGGTCGGCTCGATGGCTTCCGTCTGGGAGGCGTTCAAAGTAGTCTTCCGTGGGAGATGCACGGCCATGGAGTTGGGGGTGTTGAAAATGATTCAGAGATAGCTGACGGAGCTAGAGGGGGTAATCAAGGTGGGGGAAAATGCTCTGGCGGTTGCCAATGACGTAGTGGCAAGGGCGTCATTGAGGGAAGCCCTGGACAAGTTCGCTGACAGTGAGGTCAAATATTTGGGGCGCCCTGCGATGGCGCATAAATATGGTGAGGATGGCAGACTGGGTCGCCTGCTGATGGCTACGCTGAGGCAGGAAAGAGGGGCCCCTGACATTGTGGCGATCCACACTGCAGAGGGGCGAATTGTGGCAGACTCTGAGGCCATCTTGCGCACGTTCCGGCAATACTATGAGGGTGTACATGCGTCTAGGGGGTCGCCGACTGTGGGTGCGCTGGGGGAATACCTAGAGGAAGCAGCCTTGCCGAGGTTGGATGCTGAGCCGTGCCAGGTGCTGGTGTCGCGCCTTGAAACACTTGTGTATAGGCGCATTACAAATGCCATATCATATCATATCATATCTTAAGCTGATTTCGGTCGATGATATTCTTGCTGTGGTGAAAGCTCTGCCATCGGCTAAAGCCCTGGGGTTGGACTGCATATCAGCAGAGTTTTATAAGGAGCTGGGGCCAGAGGTCATGAAATCTATGGTGGGTGTCTGGGAAGAGGCTAGGACCTTGGGCCAGTTGCCCCCCATAATGCGTGAGTTGGTGGCAACCTTACTCCTGAAGGAGAGAAATTACCAATTGTTCTGCGCTTCATACCGCCCGATCTCCCTCATCAACCTGGACACCAAAATATTTGCTACGATCCTGGTGGATAGACTGCTGCCTTTTATGTCAGGTCTAATTCACGTTGGATCAGTCTGGTTTCATCTCGGAGAGGTCTACCTCGCTGAATCTGTGCTGGTTCTTCTCTATATTGGTACAGGTAGACCCTGAGGTGCAAGCGGTTGCGGCCCTACTCGATATGGAGAAGGCGTTCGACTTGGTGGAGTGGGACTATCTGTTTGAGATGTTGCAGGTGGTGGGGCTTCCGGACTATTTTCTCTCTGCAGTGTGACACCTGTACTCGGGTGCAGTAAGCAGTATTGGTCTATTTGGGAAACAGCCTGAAGTGTTTGCACTGGGACGGGGTACCAGAAAGGGGTGTCCGCTGTCGCCGCTACTTTTTGCCCTTGCCATCGAACCTCTGGCGGCCACGTTAAGAAAGTTTCATATAACGCGGGGACTGGCATTGGGGGGAACAAGAGAACTGGTCTCGCTGTATGCGGATGACAATGTGCTATATTTTAAGGACCCTGGGGAAAATCTTCAATGCTTATCGCGGGGGGTGGCTGCTTTTGGTCAGCAGTCGGGGCTCCGTGTGAACTGGACCAAGTCCATCTTGTTTCCACTGACGGGCGCCACGGTATGACCGTGAGAGCTCAAGGGGTTCAGGTGGAAGCAGTCCTCAGTCAGGTATCTAGGGGTCCAGGTTAGCAGGAACTCCCAGTCTCTGTTGGAGGAGAATCACCTGGCATATTTGAGGACCCTGGAAGACAGGGTGGACAGATGGTGCATGCTCCCCCAGTCCCTGTTGGGTCGGGTGGCAATTTCCAAGATGATTGTGGTCCCGAAGTTGTTATATATGTTTCTGAATGTCCCTGTATGGCAGGGTGCGGCCTTCTTTGCGAAATTGAAGATGCTGCTGGTGCGACTGGCTTGGCACCCCAAATCCTCTAGAATGAAATGGGACACTTTGGTGCTACAGTGGGAACAGGGCGGCATAGGTGCGCTGGATATGGAATTGTACTTTTTAGGAGCCCAGGTGCACTTTGTCCCCCACTGGATTCCCGGGATCTCTGCCATACCCTCATGTGCACATTGAAAGTGCTTTGTGCGCCCCTATGCGATTCAATGGGTTCTGGTTTCAAGGAAGATGGCGGATAGATATAAATTTGCCCCGGTCGCATGCACAGTGCATGTGTGGAATAGGCTCCTCAAGAGGCTGGGTGTAGACATCCCGTACGATCCCGGGCTCCAACTTTGGAAGACTGAATGTCTTCAACCTACATGTGATAAGGCATTAATGAGTAAATGGAGGGGGGCTAGGATACCCACTCTGGCAGATATGTATTCTGATGAGATGTTTGCCTCGCAAGATTTGTTTGCGGCTAAAATGGACAATGGGTTATGCAGGAGACTTCAATACTTCCATATGAGAGTATGGTCTCCAACATTTCCAGAGCGTCCCCCGTGGTTTCCCCTCCTACAATATCTCCTGAACTTAGCTACTGCCAGGCGGCTGTGTCCTCCATCTATGGGACAGTACAACGAGAGTCCCCCGGGTGATGTTGAAATGTAGATGAAAATGGGTACAAGATGCTGCTGGGGAAGCATTCAGTGATAAACAGTGGGCTGGGTTGTGTGAAAGATCAAATGGGGGGCATTTAACACTCGTCTCCAGCTGATCCAGCTTAAGACACCTCACACACAGGGTTTACTTAGCGCCTGTGTGCCATGTTTTGTTTGACCCCACTAAGAGTGACAAGTGCCCACGTTGCCAAGCACATTCAGTGGACTTCCTCCACATGCTGTGGTCAGGCCCTCAGCTACGAGAGTTCTGGGAGCGGGTGGTGGGTGACCTTTCGAGCATGCTGGACTACTATGTGCCACAAGACTTGCTGTGCTGCATGTTTGGGTGGCTCCCAGGGCTCCAGGGGTCTCGCCGAATTACTTGAGTACCAGTGTGATTGTCGCCAGGAAATGTGTAATGATACGCTGGACCAGCCGCCAACCCCTCACCCCCCACACACTATCTGCGGGGTGGCTGGATAATCTGATCAGGCTGGGCGATCGGGATAAAGAATATGGCCTCCTAGGTGGGCCATGGACAAGGCCGAAAAACATTTGGGGCCCACTTGAGGCCTGCTTTGTGATTCTGTTGTAATGGATATGGAGCCCCAGAACTAAGCACTATGTACGCTACTCCTCCGATATTGCATACAAGGAATGCCATTATGCTTAGTATTGTAACGGATATGGTTTAACTGTGCCCACCAAGTTTCATTGTTGTAACTGTTGTTTGAGTAAGACGTGAATCCACTTTAATAAACACAGCTTAAAAAAAAACAGAAATAGTAAGAATATCACTTCTGGATATAGTATAGGATTCAGTCTTTCAAGTGAAAATCCACACTCTACTTCCTTTGGGGAAATGCAATTGGGCACACGCAACCTTCCTTTGATGTAGTTTTACTTGTAACTCGTATATTGACAAAGTTAGGTATTCGGTAATGGTGTAGAAAGTGTTCCTGCTACTTAACTGAGGGCACACAACCACTCCGTTAGTCATCAACAGTTTTAAAGAGTTCACTAATGCAGATGTAATGACTTTTAGCTCTCACGCGAATATCAGGTCTTTTACAATATATACGAGTGCTACTCGTGCGAGTGTCTCGGGAGGATAGCTCAGGGGGAACGTGTTCGCCTTGGAAGCAAGACGACACAGAGCAACACAGGTTCGAACCCTGGGTCCGCGCTAAGAAACCTCTGGGTATTAAGCGCGTTACAAATAACCTATCATATCATATACAGTTCCACTGTGAATAAGACTTCAGGTATAACAAACTGCTTTCACTCGTAATAAGCAATATGCAAGTCACTTAGTGGCTGGCTACAGTTACCTGCAAGGCTCGTACAGTGTATCTGAATGCCATCATTCACTCACCAGTTTCTTAGACACTGGTTCTGCAGGTTGCACTGCTTTCCTGACTTCCTCGACCACTTTTACTACTTCAGGTCGCTGTGGACCCACACGCTTCTCCAGCAGAGGTATCTCTGGTCTGGCCACTTGAATTGGGAATTCCTTTTCCTCCCGAGACCCTAAGCTTGTCTTCTGCTTCTGGCCTTAGTGTCCTGCATGCCCACAGCTCTGCAATCAGGGCAATAAGTCTCACATGGGGAAAACTCTGCCTCCAGCGTGTCTTCTGCTGCACAGCCTCTGCACTTCCAGGTTTTGGGAGAACCAGACTCTCCCAGAACTTGCAGGTGAAATGCTGTCTCCACATTCCGGCATCCCTTCTGTGCTCCCACTTCCTTGTGAATTGCCAGTCTCGTACTTCTCCTCTGCTGCTTCTACAACAGCCAGCCTTCCAGCTCCTGTTCCAGCTCCTTCGAGAGGGGTCCTTTTATGCCTCCCAGATTTAGTAATAGGATTCAAGTGTGGGCTATTAACCTCAATTTCCTGACTACAGCAATGGCTACTAGGCTTAATTACCTGACTGCTACATCTGCATGCCTCGTCAGCCCTCTTCCTCGTCTCAGTCCCATTAGGATTCTGGGACTTGTAGTTCTTTTCAACAAAGTTAGGTTTTTAAACTTCTGCAGTTTGGCAAATAGTCATTAAAAGTGTGGGATTACAGGGAAAGTTAAATAGGGGGCACCCCAGTCTTCCTGGTCTGTGCCCACCCCCCATGTGACCCCCCCACAGTACACCACCCTCAGGGTCAGGATCAGGAAGCGTCTGCCTTTCCTTGGCCACATGAACAGGGTCCCAGACCAGGTTTCTGGGGAGAATCATCTCTGATTCTTCACAGGCTACCTCCTGTCAGACTGACTGGAGCCTTCCCAGGGACTGTGTGTTGTGGGTACACCCTTGAGGTAGGATCTATGTGAATGGAGTTTGAAGTCAACTCACATTCTGTGTTATGGGTTTCTGGTTTCTGTGTGTGACACAATGACTGAGACAGCCCTGACTGAAACTGGAGTGAATGCAGTGTAGTGTTCTTAAAGGCTCGGTGCTTACTCCAATCCACATTCTGCGTAATGTGTGTCTGGGTGGAGTGAATGGCCTGAATGCCTGTGAGCCTGATTGGCTGCCACCCTGCTTGAATGCACTTGTGAATGATTGGCTCACTGAGCTTGGCTCAGCCTGAGTGAATGGGGGACGAATGTGTATATGAAGGTCCCCCTCATTCACCAATTTGTTTTTGCCTGGAACTGAAGCTGAAGTCGAAACCGAAGCAAGTATTGTGGGTCCAGTTGAAGGAAGAAGTCTGCTAAGCTGACCTAAGGACAGATCCAAGAGAGGAGCTGGATAGGAGACCTCTCCCTGAGCCACAAGGAATCATCGTGCAATCTGGAAGCCAATCCTGTGTGCCTGCCATCCGAAGAAGGGTTCTTTGTGAATCCAGAAGCGGAATGCCTGGACCTCTTGAGTCGAAGAAGTACAGTTGTGTTGCCCACGGTCAGGAAGAGTGTTTGTGACTGCTGGAAGCCAGATTGCTGTCTACCGCCCAGACGAGGGGGTACCCTGGCATAGTGCTGCTTGACACCCAGAGCTGTGAAAGTTCCAAATCACTCGAGAATCCTTCAAGGGACATCCCTGCCACGACAGCAGACCACTTCTTCCCGCCGAAGAAGATCCCAGTTCGTTGTGTGCAGAGAAGGTCTACTGGTGGGTTTCCTGCCACCACAATCCAACGAAGATGTCCCGAGGGTCTAGACTTAGTGAGGGTCCAGCCAGTGGTCCAGTCCAGGTCGCCAGAAACCATCCAGAGGTCTGTGCTGCCGCTGCAGCACTAAAGATCCAAAAGATGGCGAACCGCAAAATCCTGCAGCACACCTTCTTCATGCACTGCACCCGTCGACTCCGAAAGTGATCCAAGGTCCCCAAGGGTCTCATCTTCACTTGCCAAACCTTTTTGGAGTCCACAGCAAATTTCTCCTTCTTAGGACTTCTACGGTCAGAAAAACGGTTGACTAATGGAGACCACTGCGAAGATCAAAACTGCTGCCCTTCAGGGAGTGGTTAGTGCTCCTTTCCATCTCGGACTCAACACCCCAGTGACTCCTTCTTGCAAAGAGGGTCCATTCTTCTGGGGTCCCATCAAGTAAAGCCAAGAAACTGTGCTACTTCGCCTGGCAAGGCACCAAAAGTACTATGATGAGGAAGAGCATCTTCCAGCCTCAGGAGTCGCCTAGGGGTGCCAGAGTCATCTTGGATCCTGTTCTCTTGTGGCATCTGAGGTACAATGGGGTGGTAGAACCTGTAAAAAGAAAGCAGAGCATTTTTGAAAATGTTTGGACTGGGCTGTAAAAGACAAGATAGGGTACTCACTCCTCCACTTTTCCATTACAGGTTACCCAGGTGGAGGGATCCTCACACAGTATTACTATTTGAGTCTCATGAAAGTATACTGCCTTTGCTCTGAAACTAACCTGCCTTTCTTCCTTAATCTACACCTTACTTAAGAATTCACATGCCTTTTTAAAATTGTCATCAGTTGGTGCATTTACCACATAGAATATATATATTGTTGCCATTATTAGAATAGAATTGCCAAAGTACAGTGTTATTATTTATGTACATATATATCTGAACCTTATTTTATATAAAGAAGCTGTGTTATCACCTTACAAAGTGTGTGAACATTCCTTTGTGAGCACTTGGGGTAGCATTGTACTTAACCAGCCTGCTCCACCTACTGAGAGCTTAAGCCTTGGTTGCTAGTCCAAGCTACCGTATAGAGATCCCTGGCTGGGGTGCTCTCTGCTTCTGCCCCAGCTATGTTAATTTTAAAGGTATTTATATAGCGCACCGTCACCAACGGAATTGGTCCCCAGGCGCTCAGGCGGATCTATAAACGACAAGGTGGGTTGGGTTAGTAAGGTGAAGAGGGAGTAGGATAGTGAGAGAAGTGGTGTCCTGTTGGCGCCTTCAGTTCGGTATACACTGTGTGCAGAGCTTTGGAGTGAGTATCAGATCAAAGTCGGGCCTTGTGTGTTGTCAGTGCGGCTTATGTGTTGTTTGTTTGTTGTTGCGGTGTGAAGTGTGTGCGTCTTGCTGTGCGAGAGGTGGTTTTGTAGGTTTTTGTATGAGTTAGGTATGCAGAGTTTTTTTTAGCTTTTTTGGTTAGTGGGTTATATGTCTCGCAGCTGACCTTCACAGTTTGGCTAAATGCCTAGAGTTAAGAGTCCTGTATGGTGGGGCAGAGGCCCAGGTATCAGAGTACACTATGTTTCACCATACAATAGACAAAGATGGAGGCCATGCCCAGAGTCGAGAGTCCTGTAAAGTGGGGTAAAGGCACTGGTTCCACAGTAAGTGGGTTTCCGCATATAATAGACAGAGATGGGGGATACGGTGGACAGTCATAATGTCGAAAAAAAAATGTCGACAGACAAAAATGTCGACAAAAAAATGTTGAAAAAAAAAATGTCGACTTTCGTTTTTTTTAATTATATATTTATTTTAGGGGTTCGGGACAAAAAAAAAGGGAAAAATTTAAAAAAAAAAAAAAAAAAAGGGGGGCTGGGGGGGGGGGGAACCCCCCCATTTCGAAAAAAAATGCATTGGAAAAAAAAGTCGACATTTTTTTTTTTGACATTTTTTTTTCGACTTTTTGACTGTCGACATTTTTGTTGTCGACATTATGACTATAAACCGGGGGATACACCTGGATCCGAGGATTCTGTGGAGAGGGGGAGAGGCCTAGGTTTCACAATACATTGCACCCTACAGTAGACATCGATGGGCGCTATACCTGGATTTGAATGTCCTGTATAGCGGAAGAACGGCTTAGGTTCCGCAGTGAGTGGGTTTTAACATATAATAGACAGAGATGGAGGCTACACTTATTTTTTGAGAATCCTGTAGAGTGGATGCGATGCAGGCTAATGTTCACATTGGTATGACAATAGAGGCTAATGTTCACAATTCTATCCAAATGTGGCGCATGCCAATATTCACAGTTCTACGTGTGGCAATTGCCAACATGCACACTCCTATCCAGGTGCGACGCAGGCCGACGTTCACACAATTCTATCCAAATGTGGTACTTGCTAACCTTCACAGTCCAATATAGGTGCGACGTAGGCCAATGTTCACAGTCCAATCCAAGTGTGGCACATGCTAATATTCACAGTTCTAAATGCGGGACTTGCTAACATTCACAATTCTGTCCAAGTGTGTCCCTTGCTAACCTTCACAGTCCTATCCAGATGCGACGCAGGCTAATGTTCACAAATCTATATCCAAACATGGCACATGATAATAAACAGTTCTAAGTGTGGCACTTGCCAACATTCACAATTCTGTCCGAGTGTGGCACTTGCCAGCCTTCACAGTCCTATCTAGATGCAACACAGGCCAATTTTAAAAATTCCATCCAGATCTGCCCCATGATAGCAATCACAGTTCTAAGTGTGGCACTTGATAACATTCACAGTCCCATCTATATGCGACGCAGGCTAGTGTTCACAATTCTATCTAAATGTGTGACATGATAATAATCACAGTTCTAAGTGTGGCAGTTGCTAACATTCACAATTCTATCAAGTGTGGCACTTGCTAACCTTCACAGTCCTATCTAGATGCAACGCAGGCTAATGTTCACAATTGTATCTAAATGTGGCATATGATAATCTTCACGGTTCTAAGTGTGGCACTTGCTAACATTCACAGTCCTATCTAGATGCGACGCAGGCTAGTGTTCACAATTCTATCTAAATGTGTGACATGATAATAATCACAGTTCTAAGTGTGGCAGTTGCTAACATTCACAATTCTATCAACTGTGGCACTTGCTAACCTTCACAGTCCTATCTAGATGCGACGCAGGCTAATGTTCCCAATTCTACCTAAATGTGGCACATGATAATATTCACGGTTCTAAGTGTGGCACATGCTAACATTCACAGTCCTATCTAGATGCGATGCAGGCTAATGTTCCCAATTCTATCTAAATGTGGCACATGCTAACATTCACAGTCCTATCTAGATGTGATGCAGGCTAGTGTTCACAATTCGAGGGGATTGGGTCCTCCGACGTATTCCATATCTATGACATGTAATCACCACAGCTGTGCTGCTTCGGAAGCTTTTTTCGGCGTCTGCGTCCTGCGTCGATGACGTCGATGCGGCGTCGTCGAGGACCTCCTCCGAAGTCCGACGTCATACGATGTGATAAGTAGGACGCACGACGCCCGTAGCCTCAGTTCCGTTTTTTCCGCGAACGTGTTGCTTCGTGAATCTCGGTTACGCCTCGACTCTTTGGAGTTCTGTTCTTCTTGGTTCTTCGAACCTGTTCGTTTTTGTGAAAATCCTTTGTGTGAAGATGTCTTCTACTTCGTCTTCGACCCCGCGTCCGGGCTTCAAGAAGTGCGGGGAGTGTGGGTCCAAGATGTCGGTGACGGACTCACACGACGCCTGCCTCTGGTGCCTCGGGGAGGCCCACGACACGGATGACTGTATCGACTGCCTGTCGCTCACGTCCAAGGCCTTACGGGAACGTAAGAAGAAGTTGTCGGTAGGTCGGGTGTCCAAGCCCCGGAAGTCGAAGTCTGCAGGGCTTTCGACGGATGATTTGAGAGGTTACTCTCCGCGTCATCGTCGGAAGTCTTGTGGGTCTCCTTCTAGGAGTCGGTCTCGCCACCCCTCGGCCTCTTCGAGGCATTCTCGGAAGCGCCGACAGCGGTCGTCTTCCAGGTCCTCTTCTGAGGACTCTGCCCGGCACGTCGCTTACCCCACCAGCCGTGCGACACCGGAGGAATGGGCTTCCTTCAGGAAGAAAATGCTGGCGATTCTTGAGTCGCAGGGTACTAAACCGTCCGCGCCCCCGAGTGGGGTTGGCCGTGAGAGGTCGAGAGACACCACTCGCAAGAGTGGTCGGCACGAGTCACGGGAGAGGTCCCGTTCGGACAAGGGGACTCGTTCTCGACGTACCCGTTCTAGGTCCCGGTCCTCAACGCGTTCGAGACCATGTGCACCTGTGATGTCTTCGAGGAAGACATCGACGCCTGAGGCGTTGAGGGCGTCGACAGGCTTTCTCGAGGCTCCGGCTCCGAGGAAGTCGTCGAAGCCTTCGACGCTCAGGTCGTCGAAGGACACGCTCGGAGCTCCGGCTTCGAGGACTGTGTCAACGCCGTCGATGCTGGCGGCGCTGCATCTGACGTCGACGCCGATTTACTCGATGTCGACGCCGATCCTCGGTGCCTGTTCTCTCGGCGCCGATTCACTCGACGCCTTTCGAGGCCGGGGTGTCGGAGGTACCCCATGGCACGGGGGAACCCCCTAGGAAGGCTCTGGTTAAGAGCAAGCACTCTCGGGTGCCTTCTTTTCGCCACCTGGAATATATTTCGGAGGTGGATGAGGATTCTGATGGCCTGGTTCCTAGTCAGGTTCCAGATGAAATGGTCTCGGGCCATAGTCAGTTTGACGATTTGAGGCAGTCACTGCATGATGCCAGTGGACTGGACACCTCTTCGGAGGTAGAGTTTTGTAGGCCTGAGCCTGGCTCTCATGCCGATTCCTCGTACTGGCGCCTTATGGCTAGGGTTTCCGAGTACTTGGGATGGTCTGCTCCCCCAGGGGAGTTTGTGCAGGATGATCTCACGGACATCCTTGATGTTGGTCCCCCAACTGACCCGGTACTGCCGTTTCATATGGCTCTACAGAGAAGGGTGGCGGCGGCTTGGACTGCTCCGGAGCGTCTCCCGGCGGTGGGCAGTTCCTTGTCGCGAAAATACCGTCCAGCCAGTAGCGACCCCTGCTACTTGACCAGGCACCCCACTCCGGAGAGTTTGGTGGTGCAGGCGGCCACGGCCCCGGCAAAGCAGGCGTTGTACCCTACCATCCCTCCTGATAGGGACGACAAGCGTTTTGATGGCTGGGCGAAGAAAGTGTTTTCTTCTGGTGGTATGGCGCTTCAGGCGGCCAACTCCATTTGTGCCTTGTCTCGTTTCACACACACTCTGTGGAACTGTGTTGCGTTAGCGGCTGAACATATTCCCGAAGGGGACGAACGGGATGGTTTCCTTGCTATGGTCCAGGATGGTAAGAACGCCATGTGTGAGTCCGTTCAGTCGGGTTTGGACATGGCTGAATGCGTCAGCAGGTCCATGGCGGCGTGCACCGTGATACGCAGGTTTGCGTGGTTGCGGAAGTCGGGGTTTGCTCCTGATGTGCAGTCCCGGCTCCTCAACATGCCCTTTGACGGTGAACACCTTTTTGGCAGCAAGGCTGACGAGAGCCTTGAGAGGTTGCAGACCTCCAAAGCTGCAGCAAAGTCGTTGGGCGCTGCAGTTCGCCAACCTCCGCCTTTTCGTCCTAGGGGACAGCAATGGAGGGGTGGTTCCTTTCGCTATTACTCGTCCTTCAGTAAAGCGAGAGGAGCTGGCAGTCAAAGAGGCCAACGCAGTGGTACCAGAGGTGGACGACAGGGTACCCGTGGTGCCAAGGCCGCTCGGGCAGTTGCCTCTTTGCCCTCAGGTAACGCTGCAGCCGCTACCACTCAGTCATGAGGCCATGTCCCATGGTTCGCCAGTTGGGGGAAGGCTGGTGCAGCATCTTGTAGAGTGGCGTGCCATTACTTCAGATGTGTGGGTTCTGGAGATCATAACCCACGACTACTGTCTTCCTTTTCGGCAGAGGCCTCACGACAATCCACCGGGGAACCTCTCTTTGCAGAGTCCGGATCCGCTCCTTGCGCAGGAAATTCAAGCCCTGCTGGAGAAAGGCGCCATAGAACTGGTGCCTGTAGCGGAGAGGCACAAGGGATGGTATTCCCCTTATTTTTTGATTTCAAAGAAAGACGGGGGATTGAGACCCATCATGGACTTGCGCGGTTTGAACAAACTCCTCAGGAAGGACAAGTTCAAGATGGTTACTCTCTCTCAAGTCCTCCAGGCCCTTCAGCTTCAGGACTGGTTGGTGTCTCTCGACCTCAAGGATGCTTACTTCCATGTGCCGATCCATCCCAAGCACAAGAAGTACCTGAGGTTCGCGGTTGGTGACTCGCACTTTCAGTTTCGGGTCCTGCCGTTCGGATTGACCTCCGCCCCGAGGGTTTTCACCAAGCTCATGGTGGTGGTGGCAGCGCATCTCAGGCAAGGGGGGATTCACATCTACCCCTACCTGGACGATTGGTTGATCAGGGGGAGCTCTCCCGAGCAAGTCCTGGATCATCTGTCCGTCACCTGCCACTCCCTTCACAGGCTGGGCTTCTCCCTCAATTTAAAGAAGTCCCATTTGACGCCAACACAGCGGCTCCAGTACATCGGAGCAGTGCTCGACACTTCCCTGGGGCAGTGTTTTCCTCCCCAGGTGAGGGCTCTTCACATTCAGCAGATGGTGCACAAGTTTCAGCATGCCCAGACGCTCCCAGCATTCGAGTTCTTGAGGTTGCTCGGCCTCATGGCATGCTGCATTCTTCTGGTGCCAGAGGCTCGCCTGCGGATGAGATCTTTGCAGTGGGCACTCAAGATGCAATGGTCGCAGTCCTCTGGCAGGATGTCGGACCCGATTCAGGTGCCGTCCTCGGTCGCCAGGGACCTTCTGTGGTGGGCCGTCGAAGGCAACTTGATGAAGGGGGCTCCATTTTGGCTTCCCTGGCTGGAGGTGACGATCGTGATGGATGCATCCCTCACGGGATGGGGAGCTCATGCCAACGAGCTGACAGTCAGCGGTCGTTGGTCTCCGTCGGAGTCCAGACTCCATATCAATGTGTTGGAGCTGAGGGCCGTCAGGCTAGCCCTGAAGGCGTTTCTGCCGACTGTGTGAGGAAAGAATGTCCTGATCCTGACCGACAACACAGTGGCCATGCACTACCTCAACAAAAAGGGGGGGGGCAGGGTCACTTCCTCTGTGCAGGGAGGCGATGCAGCTCGAGTTCTGGGCCATCCAGCAGGAAGTTTCGATCTCTGCAGTTCATCTGGCCGGAGACAAAAACTTGACGGCGGACGCTCTGAGCAGGCAGAGCACGATCTCTCACGAGTGGGAGTTGGCGCAGGAGATTCTCCTGGAGATCTTCGCCCTTTGGGGGACCCTTCAAGTGGATCTCTTCGCCTCCAGTGTCAACCGGAAGTGCGAGAAGTTCTGCTCGCGGGAATTTCCTCCAAAAGGAGCCTTAGGAGACGCGTTTGTGGTGGTGTGGTCATTCCCGCTGCTGTACGCGTTTCCTCCAGTCCCCGTCATCCCGCAAGTACTGCGGAGGTTACAGAAGTTCGGTTTCCGGATGATCCTCATTGCTCCGGCGTGGGCTCGGGGGACGTGGTACCCAGACCTTCTCGACTTGTCCATCTGCCCTCCACGTCGTCTTCCCTACCGAGACGATCTGCTCTCACGGGAGGGGGGTCAGGTTCTCCATCCAGAGGTCAGATCCCTCAACCTTCACGCTTGGCTTCTGAAAGGTTGAGGTATAAGGTTTGGGACCTCCCTGAAGACGTGATGGAGGTGTTGCTCTCGGCCCGACGGCCAGCAACTAAGTCTCTGTACCGTTGCCGTTGGCTTAAGTTCTGCGAATGGTGCAGAGTTCAGAATGTGGATCCTTTTGCATGTGACATCCCCATGGTTCTGTCCTTTTTACTTTCTTTGGCCCACACGGGGCTTGCAAGTGGGTACCATTAAAGGTTACCTGGCGGCGCTGTCCATCTTTAAGCACTCGTCTGAAGAGTGTTCCCTTTAATTTCACAGTTTCTGAAAGGGCTCACTAATGTGTTCCCTCCGTCACCTTTCCTGGTGCCCGGTTGGGATTTAAACCTTGTTCTTAAGTTTCTTATGGGTGCTCCGTTTGAGCCTTTGCATTCTTGCCCTTTGAGGCTGTTGACTCTGAAAACTGTGTTTTTGGTTGCGGTTACTTCCGCTCGCAGAGTGAGTGAGTTACAGGCACTTTCAGTTGAGCCACCCTTCACTGTATTTCACAAGGACAGGGTTGTCCTTAGAGTTCGTCCTTCTTTTCTTCCGAAGGTGGTTTCGGAATTTCATTTGGCCCAGAAGGTTGTTCTTCCGGCTTTCTATCCTCCTCTGCATCCTGGTAAGGAAGAGGAGAGGCTCCATAGGCTTGATCCTAGGAGAGCTTTAAGCTTTTATGTTTCACGCATGTCCCGGGTCAGAGTGGACGATCAACTCTTTATTGGTTACGCTGGAAAGCGTTTGGGACAGGCTGTGACGAAACAGACTTTGTCTCGCTGGATTATTTTGGTCATCTCGGAGTGTTACCGCTTGGCGGGTAAGGACCCGCCGGCTGGCTTGCGGGCCCATTCTACCAGGGGTATGGCTGCATCTACTGCCCTGCAGAGGGGTGTTCCTATTCGCAACATCTGTGATGCAGCCACCTGGGGTTCGGTACATACATTTGTAAGTTACTATTGCCTCGATTCCATCCGAGGACAGGATCTGGCCTTTGGCAAGGCGGTCCTTTGCTCTGCTATTTGATTGGCAATTCTAAATTTTGATTCTAAATTCTTTCCCTCCTCCTTGCTCTGGCACTGCTTTGGGAGTCTGTCATAGATATGGAATACGTCGCAGGACCCAATCCCCTCGAAGAACAAGTTACTTTCTTACCTGGTAACCTTCTTTCGATGGGATGGTCCGACGACGTATTCCATATCGCTCCCTCCCTGCCTTCCCTGCTGCAGAATTTCTTTTGCGATTGCAGCTTACGTTCCGCAAGGCTTTGTGTCCGACTGGCAGTTGACTAATGTCACACGTTCTGGGGGGAAAAAACAACAACTGAGGCTACGGGCGTCGTGCGTCCTACTTATCACATCGGATGACGTCGGACGTCGGAGGAGGTCCTCGACGACGCTGCATCAATGTCATCGACGCAGGACGCAGACGCCGAAAAAAGTTTCCGAAGCTGCACAGCTGTGGTGATTACATGTCATAGATATGGAATACGTCGTCGGACCATCCCATCGAAAGAACGTTACCAGGTAAGAAAGTAACCTGTTCTTCTATCTAAATGTGGCACACAATAATCACAGTTCTAAGTGTGGCAGTTGCTAACATTCACAATTCTGTCCACGTGTGGCACTTGCCAACCTTCACAGTCATATCTAGATGTGACGCAGGCTAATGTTCACAATTCTATCTAAATGTGGCACATGATAATATTCACGGTTCAAAGTGTGGCACTTGCTAACATTCACAGTCCTATCTAGATGCGATGCAGGCTAGTGTTCACAATTCTATCTAAATGTGTGACATGATAATAATCACAGTTCTAAGTGTGGCAATGGCTAACATTCACAGTTCTATCAAGTGTGGCACTTGCTAACCTTCACAGTCCTATCTAGATGCTAGATTCTAAGTGTGGCACTTGCTAACATTCACAATTCTGTCCAAGTGTGGCACTTGCCAACCTTCACAGTCCTATCTAGATGCGAAGCAGGCTAATGTTCACATTCTATCTGAATGTGACACATGATAATAATCACAGTTCTAAATGTGGCACTTGCTAACATTCACAATTCTGTCCAAGTGTGGCACTTGCCAACCTTCACAGTCCTATCTAGATGCGACGCGGGCTATTGTTCACAATTCTATCTAAATGTGGCACATGATAATATTCACAGTTCTAAATGTGGTACTTGCTAACATTCACAGTTCTGAGGTAGGATAATATAGAGTGGCAGGGTTTTCTGGAGTGGAGTAATTGCTTTACTCCCCACCCATGCCACACTAAGCTTTAGTGGTTGCTTCTGGTTGATGGCTGGCCACTGACTTCCCCTGTTGACACCTGCAGACACTATCTGGAGCTTCCTCAGTTGGAGCCGCCCTTTGCCTCGGGCCCTTTGCCTCAGGGGCTGCCGGGCAGAGGGCTGCCCTTGTCAGGTCCAGGATAAGGAGGGATGGACCAATAGGAGTCCAGGGGAGGGTGCGGGAGGCGGGTCTGGAAGGGGAGGCAGCAGAGGGAGCATTGCGGGCCGCGTCTGTGAAATTATAAGCCCAAAAGCATTTTTACATGTGCCAAGAGCACCAGAAACAGAAACGCTTACCTGAGAGCCGAGTTGGGAAATGGCTCCTCAGGAAGCACGTATACACGTGGGTTAGGCCCACATGCACAACGGGGACAATTTCACCAATGGGAACTGGGGGAGGGCACTGGAGGCGGGGTTGTAAGGGGAGGCAGCAGAGGGAGCATCGCGGACCGCATCGGGTGAAATTGTAAACCCAAAAACATTTTTACATGTGTCAAGAGCCGCAGGAACAGAAACGTGTGCTCGAAGGCCACCGACTCCACGAACTCCACCTCCGGGTATCGTGAGTACTCATCAACGATTACGAGAAAATGGGTGCCTACGGACATCGACCCAAAGTCCGCATGGACGACCTCCCAGGGCCAGGTCCCCCGGGGCATCGCCTCGATGGCCAGCTCTCGTTGCACGGGAGAAGCCACCTGGCACCACACACAGGCCGCCACCAAGTCATCCACCCTTCTTTCCAGTTCCGGGAACCAGACCTTCAGCCGCAGCCTCGCCTTGGTCTTGGCGGCACCCTGATGTCCATGGTGGGCCAAAGTCATGACCTCCGTTATCTTGGATTGGGGGACCACTATGCGATCACCTCGGAGTAGGAGGCCCGATTCCGAGAAAGACAGCTCGTCCTTGACCTTCCACAATTGCTCGAGCCCTGTCCTCGCCTCCTGGGTCCGCCCCGCCAGTGCCTCCAAGATGGATTTCGAGGAGCCGTGCTGCATTGAGTGCTTTAGGATCTGGAAGCACTCATCCTCGGCCGCGGCCGCCTCTAGGTCCGACAGGGGCATGACATTTGGTGTGGCTCCCTCCACCACCTTTCGAACATGGTTGTCGGCCTCCTCCGCACAGGTGTCATACTCCTCTCCCCTGCGCACTCCAGGATGCCGGGAGAGGTAGTCTGCTGCATTATTGGCCCCGGGCCGATACACCAGGGTAACTCCGTACTCAAGCAAGGCAAGCATCCACCTCTCAATCCTAGCCGGGGGCTTCGAGGATGACCCAGCCAGAATGGGAAGCAATGGCTTGTGGTCTGTTACCACAGTCACTGGACGCCCCAAGACTTAGAGTCGAAAATGTCTGCAACCCCAGAGGACCGCCAGCGCCTCCCGCTCGATCTGGGAGTATCGTTGCTCCGTCTCCGAGAGCGCCTTGCTGGCGTATGCCACTGGGCGGACGCTCCCGTCCCGGTCCACCTGAGTCAGTACAGCCCCCAGGCCGAACGGACTGGCATCCACGATGATCTCGAACGCCAGCGCCTGGTCGAAGAATGCCATGGTGTCCTCTGCTGTTAAGGCGCTCTTAATGTCCTCAAAAGCCGACTGCTCAAGTGGGCCCCATTGTCAGGTCAACTCCTTTTTCGTCAACGCCCTGAGCGGCTCAGACCTTGACACGAGATTTTGAATGAAGCGCCCGCAGTATGTCACCATACCAAGGAAGCTCCTCACGTCAGACACCGACTCGGGGGGCTGCGCCTTCTTAATGTCCTGAACCTTCCTCGGATCGGGCGACACCCCCCCTCCTTGAATACAAACCCGAAGAATTCGATGGAGGGGCGCAGGAACTCACATTTATCCCTATGAAGGGTGAGGCCCAGTGACTGCAACCTCTCAAAGGTCTTTCCAAGCCTCCTCAGATGGTCCACCTCTGTCCTTGCGAACACCAGAATATCATGCTGATATTAAGGGCACCCTCCAGATCTGCTAGGGCGCCCCGTATAATGTTCTGAAATACTTCTGCAGCCGATGACACCCCAAAACTCAACCTCTTGTACCTGTACAGCCCACGGTGGGTGGTAAACGTTGTTATGTACCAGGACTCGGGGTGCAGGACAACCTGATGATATCCTGCTCGAAGGTCTAGCTTGGAGAAGAAACGGGCCCCTTGTACTTCAGCGATAATGTCGTCGATGGTAGGGGTGAGATGCTGCTCCATCTTAATAGCCTTGTTGGGTAGCCTCATGTCCACACAAATCCGGACAGAGTCAGGTTGTTTAGGTTTTCTAGCCACCACAATGGGGGACACCCAGGGCGTCGGGCCCTCGACCTTTTCGATAATGTCCAGACTCACCAGGTTGTCTAACTCCTTGTCCACCTGCTCCCTGAGATGGAACGGCACCCTGCGGTGCTTCAGGGCGATGGGCTGTACAGAGTCATCAATGTGCAGCCGGACCGGGTCACCGGTCATTTTTCCAATGCCATTGAAGAGGGCAGCATACTTGTCCAGGAGGTCATTGATGTCTTCCAAGTACACCGAGTACGCGAAACTGACAATTCCGAGAGCCTCGGCAGCAGCACAGCTTAGGAGAGTGTTGTTACTCACAGGGGTCACATAGAACCGAGCCCTGATCCGGGAGCCCTCATGATCCACACTTGCCACAAAGGCACCGTCCAGCGGTATTGGTTGTAGTCCTCCAAAAGCGAATATGCGGGCTCTCGGCGTAGCCAAGTCCGGGGGCGGGTCAAGGGCGTCATAGTGTCCCCTGGCCATTACATTGACCGAGTCCACCAGCACCGGGACTGGAGAGTGGTTAACCTCCACCACACACCTCGGCTGCCTCCTGCTCTTCCCCTTCAGGACTTCCACACTCGAGACAAAGAAGATGTTCTCTTCCTCTTCCACATCTGCCTCGTCCACCTGGGCCTCCTCTTCACCTTGCTCCACCTGGGCCACATTTGGTGGTCGGCTCTGGCGCGGAGTCCATGTCCGAGCCGCACCTCTAGGTACCATCACAGGCAGGGCCGCCTTGCACACTCTAGAGAAATGGTCAGGCAGGCCGCACCTGCCACATGTTCTTCCCGCTGCCGGGCACTCCGTCGGATGGGGAAGGTCATAGCCACACTTCTGGCATGACTCCCATGATCTTCCTGCTCTGTCCCGGGGTCCTCCGCCCGGCCTTCTCATTCCACGGCCGTCTCGCCACACAGCACACACCTCCTCCGACTTTATTGAGCGGGACCCCAACTCCATCTTGCTGGCACAAGCCTCTGCCACCTCATGACATCGGCCCAGTTCCAATATGCGGGGCAGAGTGATGCCCGGCTCTCCCAGGACCTGCCTCCGAGCTTGCCGGAGGAGCACACCTGAATCAGCATCGTGCGCATCATGTCCTCCGCGTCCCCCCATGCGCAGCCCAGGGAGAGGCGGCGCAGGCGACCATAAAAGGTGTCCAGTGTCTCATCGTCCTTTTGTTTGGCCGACAGCATGACAAATCTTTCATAGTCCACGTTGGCAAGGGGCAGAAAATGCGTAAGGAGCACCGCCTTGGCGGCATCATAGGATTGGGCCACCGGAGTAAGCGACTCAAACATTTCCTGGACTGTAGGCCCCGCCGAGTACAGCATAGTGGCCACCATGCTGTCGTCGTCCGTCACCTGAGCAGCCCTGAAATACATGTCCAGGCGGCCAACCCACCTCCTCCACCGGGGTCCCATGCTGGAAGGTGGGCCCGATGCATCAAATTCGGGAATGGGCTGCAGGGCAGCCTGGGCTCGTGCCTGAGCCATGACAGGGAGTCCTTGCTGAGCACCTGGCTGTGCCACAAGCACAACAGGGACAATTTGACCAATGGGGGCCAGGGGAGGGCGCGGGAGGCAGGTCTGGAAGGGGAGGCAGCAGAGGGAGCATTGCAGGCCCCATCGAGTGAAATTATAAGATCAAAGCATTTTTACATGTGTCAAGAACACCAGGAACAGAAATGTTTACCTGAGAGCTGAGTTGCGAAATGGCTCTAGGAAGCATGTGTGCACGTGGGTTAGGCCCACAAGCACAACAGGGACAATTTGACCAATGGGGGCCGGCGGGAGGGCGCGGGAGGCGGGTCTGAAAGGGTAGGCAGCAGAGGGAGCATCGTGGGCCCAATCGGGTGACATTATAAGCCCAAAAGCATTTTTATATGTGCCAACCAAGAGCACCAAGAACAGAAACGCTTACCTGAGAGCCGAGTTGGCTATGTAGAGGGCAGACGTACTGATGCTCCCACCAGTCTTTACAGAGTCATTCTCCTTGACCAAGAACGTTGGTACAACTGTTTAGTTACAAGTGTAAGGGACACGGATAAGGACATTTTGACACATGACGGTGGACTCTTTAAGTTGATAAAACATCCTGACACACTCATTCGCACTTTAGTTGAGGTGGGGGAAACCCCTCTCAAAGTTAGTTTTTTTCTTTATTTTCGATTAAATACATTTTTATGCTAACAACCATGCCAGCTGTCTGTCAGTCTCTTCCTTGTGCACACTTAGACTAGTCAGACTGTGTCACAGCTAATAGGTTTAGCGGATAGGTTTTCTAGTTTTTGTTCATAGTAAGGAAAATTAAGACATGGGCCTGTTAAGCAGAAATTGAATGCAAGGCTTTCAGTAATGTGTTTTCTACTTCGTTTATAGAGAGGTAAGTCTATTCGCATAGAGATATCGGCTGAGGAAAGAGCATACAGAAGGGACACACCGACCGCAGGTGTCTCTTAGCTATCTAAACTAAACATTCAACACCCGGGTTGCTGGTAAGACTCGTAAACATGCCCGCCCATTCCTCTCTCAGACTGCGTCCACAGAGGGGATGTTAGGCAGAAACCTGTGCAGTTCCCTCTGGGACCACTGCAAAAGATTTAAGACTGCAGGTGTTTGGCAGTAAACCCACTTGGTAGCAGTCTGTACCACACAGATTCACTTGGTAGCTGTGGCTGAGCAGTCAGACTTCCCTCAAGAAGAGTTAGGCAGTATACAGAGTATTCACAATAGGTCAAAAGGGCACAGTAGAACAAGTAAACACTGACCAGAGCTTGGTGTAAAAGAGATATAATTATTTATTTAAAACCACATCTAGTAAAACACACAGGCACTAATGTTAAGCAGTTAAAAAACACGCTCACTAAAAGATATACACTCCCTTAAAAGAATATTAGACAATTCTAAAGTAAAGCCCCACTTATTTTCAGACAGCGGTGAGTGCTTAACGCAGATGGCACTCTAATAATTCGTTTTAAAAGGGAGAGAAAAGCAGAGTATAATTTGAAACAGATCCCAACACTTTCACAAGAACACAACAAGAGAGGAAGGCAAAGTAAGACCGTGAAGTTAGAGTTCAGAAGGCCGGATCCACTTAGAATCAGAACGAAATGTGTCCAAGGTCACATGGTTGCAGTGCACAACAGTCTTGAAAGGGTTCAAAAAAAGAGTTGGACCAAAGAAAGGGACCAGTTAGATGGTCAAGGCGGCCAGCCCAGTCCAGAAGGTTAAGAGATTATTATTACCTTGTAGCAATCTTTAGAAAGGGAGGCCTGGCGGACACGGTACCTTAAAGTGGTGAGAATACTCCAGCGGGGGCAGTTGTTACTGACAGCGGATGCAAGTCGGTGCTTCGTCCGGGGGAAGAGAGGATCTCGTCGGGGAGGAAGACAGGAGTCTGTTGCACTGCCAGGGAAGAAACCAGCCGCGGAGTTCTCAGGTAAAAGGAGCGGTCCTTTTATTCACGGTCCAGTGGTAAGTGGCTATCCGGTTGCCGGGGTGCTTGGCACGAGCAATTCGACCACAAGACGTCCTGGGATGCGAGGAAAAGAAGGTAAACTGGTTGTGCCCACCAGTCAGGGGAAGAAGCCTCTCCAGCCGGGAGATCTTCTCTGTCGTCGGGAAGTGGTGAGTCGGTTCCGCAGGGCTCCACCGGTGGTGTCGTCATGGTAGGTCGGCTCAGCTTCTCCCTCGTCGGATTCTCAGGTCCTGTGGCGACTTCTGAAGTTCCAGTCCCCAAAGCCCTGCTTTTATGAAGCACACCCCCATTCACTCAGCCTAGCTGTCAATCAAACATGCAAAGTGGTGAGCCGGCCGGCTCACCACTTGGGCCAATCACACAAGAGTGCGACTTGAGTTACCAAGGTAACTCAGTCCAGGGTGCCTAAACCCCCTCCCACACCCCCTGTGGTACCCAGACAGAGTGGCACCACTTTTGGAGGCTTCTGTGGAGAAGCCTGCCAACCAAAAAGTGGAACAAAGGGCTCGACTTGGGTTGGAGTCACAGAAGAGAACACAAACGCCATTTTAGATTCAAGTCCTGGCAAAAAATACCAACCGGCGAATTAATATTAATTAAATAAACCGGCGGTATGTTCGAGGCTATGAGAATTAAATAATTAAAGTTGGTAGCCTCGAACAATGGGAAAATCCCATAGGGATAATTCGCGGTCGAATATAAAAAGTAGTATCCACTGCCACCAGCCAAAACTCGTTCAGGGGGGACGGAGACGTGCCCCCTCGACTAACAGACCCCGGGGCAATCGAATTGCCCCGACCAGTATGTCCACAATATGATGGTTTGTACCAAGTGCTCCAGATAGGATTTTGAGGTGGGAGTATTTTACGCATGATTTTTGAAATTAGAGAGTAAATGCAATTTTAAGAGAGTAAAAATGAGTTTTCTTCTCTGCAAGAGAGTAAAACGTATCCAACATATACACCCAATGCATACGTAAAGTCAGACCCGTAGACAAAAAGAGTTGTAGATCAAAGTTGTCTGGCTTGCCTTTAACCATTTTATTACACTTGTGGAAAATATTCTGCCATAAAATAACTTGTGAGTACATGCTACATACACAGCTTCATTTTCAAAATTCTGGGCCTAGAAACTCTGTTAAGAACTATAGAATGAGACTAATGCATTTCCTGCAGATGGAGCGTGAGTAAGCAAGTGTTACAGTACAGAACTTGCTTACATAGTTTGAAAGCAGTGAAAGCAGTCAACAAAACAGTGCAAGGCTAGAGTTTAGGAACTATATAACTTCAAAATCAATTTCTATAACATGTTCTGTGTGTTGTTCTCATTGGAAAGATTACATGTGGTCTCCTTTCCTATAATTTAAAACAGACTTCACAAATTATGAAAATATCATGCAACGTTTCACGAATAAAACTGTTACCCTTACGTAGAGCCAAGGTAATCTGTTTTGATCACCAAGTATTCCACTCATTACTCACTAGCCAGAATCAACTTTTACTGGCTTACATGGTAGCTCAGAGCAAGGTAAACTGAGCCACCCATTACACAATCACACACTAAAACATGAAAAAACAGCCTGATACACTTAAAAAGCAAGCTGATTATAGGTGTGTGTGATTGTCACCTAGAGAATGGAGGTAAACGGATCAGTCTACATTTCAAAAGACAATCTTATATATTGTTGCAAACATCTGCATCCACTAACACTCCTGGCTACATAGTACATGACTGCCCTGTTTTGGGGTGAAGTTTAGTCTCTGGCAAATAAAGTCTCCACTTTCATTCCTCCAACCATGCTTAAGAGGATTGAATATGCAAAACTCCAGGCTTGCTGTGTCCTTGCTAATACACACATACCCATCAAATGTATATAATGCTTTTGAAAGCATCACGGCAGAAACAAAGTACCACGGTGAAGAAAACCTACAAGAATTCAGTTAATTTTAGTTTTCTTTTGTCTAGGTGTGTATGGCTGTGAAAGCCTGGCTGGACGTCTTTTCATCCTTGCATGCCATAGTTTTATTGCAGTAGTTGGGTCAAAGTCCCTAAAGGATGGTCCTAACATTACGATTTTCATCAAAGTGTCTATGGTTTCACTTTTAAGGGAGCATCTGAATTTTGTTTTAATCCTGTTTTGTGGGCTAAATGCACGTTTGCATTCTACACTGGTTACACACAGACATAAAGCAATTTTGCATACTTTTGCAATATTTGGCATCAAATCACCATGTAGACTAGCAACACGCCTGCAGATTTTTGTCATACTGCAACCCTTATAGCTCCCCTTAATCATACCATGCAACAGAGGCCATTCTTTTTTCTGTAAAGTTTGGCCATCTAATAAAGAAGCAATCTCATTTTCCTCAACATGCAGACCTTTGCTGTCATACTGAATTCTTATTTTTTTGCTTGTCCATAAAATGTGGATATGGCATTGAGTGCTTCCCCGATTTCTGACTCACTATTGTCTAAAACTGTTGCTGGTTCTAACAAGTTCCCTAAATGAGTAAAAATGGCATTATCCTCATTTTGAAATCTCTTCCCAATGTTTTCTTTTAGATTTGTGACATACTGTTCTCTTAATAAGTTAAACTCTGCATCCGAAAGAGAACTATAAGATAGTATTACACCTTTTAGTGAGATACATTTGCCCTCTGTGTCAGGCGACCCCAACGATAATCTCAAATAGCCTAAATTATCACCATCCACTTTGAGTAAGGATTCAAGACTTATAAAAGTAGCATCTACCAATGGCTGAATTTCAGTAAATAGTAAAGTCTGTTTCTGCAATTCCCGGCAAAGAATTCCCACAACATTATGTACATCTAACATAAATGCAGTAATAACGGCTGACTTGTAGCTGCTAAAGTATTTGTGCAGTGAAGATGCAGTAGCGTTCCCATCAGCAGCAAGCTCCGATAGAGAAACTACAACCGAAGGGTAGCTTCTGTGGACTGCTTCAACCGCTTTTCTCATACTAAGCCACCTAACTGAGTGTGTCTCTTTCATTTTTAAAACAGGATCGTCCATTACTTCTTGCACCTTCTCAAGTTTTGTTGTTCTTATTGCAGAAGTATGAAATACGGAATATAAAGAATTAAACCGGGATGTAAATTTGTCGAGGACTGGCATTTTCTTCATAGAGTCTGTGCCTGCTAGACTGAGTCTGTGTGCAAGACAATGTGTTTGAGTAAGGAATTGTGAGTATTTGGCCCGGAGTTGCACACCAACACCTGTCTTTGATTCCAACATAACTGCAGTGCCATCAGTTCCAAGAGATACAAGCTTTCCCATATCAAGACCAATACTCTTCATTTTTTCTGTCACCCGTGCTACAATTGTGCTTGCTTTACCGTCGTCACTGCGTAAATTACACAAAAACTTAGTAATTGGTGCTCCTGTACTATCAAAGTACCGGACACAAATAGCCAGTTTCTTTTGAACACCAAGATCCTGACTTTCATCTATCATAATACCAAACACAGGTGATTGCTTTAGTTGCTTAAATAGTTGTTTTTCTATCACAGATGCTACTTTGTACATCCTTCACCGAATCCCAGCTTACATTTTTGTAATCTTTACTGTGTACAGTAGTAACTTCATTTTTAGCTTGAAGATCAAGTAAACTATTTACTTTTTCGGATGGCAATTCCTCTTTTGCTGCATAAAATAATGTACTGAACAATCTTTTGTCATTCTCTTCTACAACAATGCTGACATCTTCCTCACTGTCACTACTACCTAGACATTCTGAATCGATGTTGGACATCACAAGGTATGCAATTTTCCATTCAGCAGTTTGATGATCTTTGGAATCCTTGTGGCGCGATATGGTTGATAATTGAGCATTGATGGCTCCTTCCTGTCCCCACACATTACGAACGTTTGCCTTAACACAAACTTTACATATAAGTCTCCTATTGCCTTGTTGATCCATTTTTGTTTCTAACCATGGATATCTAACTTGCCATTCAGCAAAAGTGCTATCTTTAACATTTTCTCCTGTATGTTTTTTTTTCTGCTGCTCAACTTTGTCAACTACGTTGCGAATAATGTCATGTACAATTGCTCCACATAACAGTACATGATCTTCCTGGGCTTTTTTTGTACTAGGCGCAAAGAAATCTAGCAGTGTTCTCTTTGTAGCCATTTTAGCGGTCCTCCCTCTGCGTTTCTTTTCTTGCTTCTCCCTAGAATTCTGCCACTGCCAGGCACCTTGCTCCTACCTGGAAAACAGCATGAACATCTTGAACCACCCTTCCTGACATGACCTTTCATTCTATATTAGTTATGCAATTGAACATAAAGTTGTATCATAGCTTGAGCTTTTGAAACTATAGCGTACTATTCATAACATAGTAAAGATCCCTCCTGGCAATGCTCTTAAAATGCCAAGCAGATAGTAAGAGTAGTGCCAAGTGTGTAGATATTAATCTCTGCAATTAGCGTGATTTCTTTCCCATGTACTTGAAGTTCTAAGTACATGGGCTGGGATGGTTCTTCTGTGCCCGCCTCCCCACTTTTAGTTTGCTCTTTGGAGTCGGAGTACTGGTTGGTCCAGCAGGGCCTCCGATACTCTGGTTTTGCTGCTTATTGACCATATACCAATGAAGACCAGAAACATTGGCATAAAGAGGTCTACGAGATGGCATTAATGTGCAGTGAACAGAGGGATTGTTTTCTTAACTTAGGCCTGAACTCCATACAAATCTATGACTGTTCACAAAAGGCGACCGGGACCCACAAGACTGCATCAATTAATAAGTGTAGGAAGCTACAGAAGCACACACAATTTAGCTAACTTGGGGGAAAGGAAGACACCAACTCACTCCCGGAAATAGTAATCCAGTAAAGAACAGACTACTTGGGTAAATTGGGCATACTTCACCCCAAGCTTGGTAAAGTCTTTATGCATCTCTCTGCATTGTTACTTTACATTTAAACAGCGCCCCTCCAGATCCATCCCTATATAATCCCCATATATGCCTGGTCGTCTAGTAGCAACAGAGCAGGGCTCCTCTACCTTCCAGGTTCCGTTTGTGAGTGTGCTTTCTGTACTGCCTTCTTCTTGGTTATGAAATGCCTTCAACACACATTACCACCATTTTAGCTAGTACTTCATGCCAGATTCCTCCTACTTCTATGCACTTTAATCATACCTGCCCGGTCAAAGTAATCCCCCCCCCCCCAAACCCAAGGTCGGGAACAGGGGAGTGGGGGCCTCAGAGTGGTACACAAAGGCCTAAAAAAGGGAAGAGGGCCCCAGGGGAATGAGATGATCAACTCGGCCCAAGTGAATGAGAAGAGGGGTGGGGGGGAATGATGCAGCAGGAGCTAGAAAGGAGAAGAAATTCCAGGAAATCAGGACAGGGCCCCAAGGGATGGTTGTGGGGCCCGCCCATTAAACCCCCAGGGCTCATGTCAAAGCAAAATGGGTTGGCCGGAGTCGTCAAAGTGCGCAATGCAAGCCGGAAGGGAGAGACAGGGCTAGCCGGGGCAACTTCAGAAAATAGACTGGCACACTTGGAGGCTCTGCCCCCGTCTACACCCCTCCCTCACTGTCTGGAGACCAACTATCAAAGTATATTTTAAAGCGCAATATGCAGAGAGGTGATGAAGTCTTTCGTGAAAGTAGCAGCTTTAAAGTTTTACTGTGTTTGTTCAAGTACATTTTTCTGAGCAAACACTGTAAAAACTTTAACACCGCCAGTTTCGGGGAAAGGCTTCCCTCACCTCTCTGCCTAACAAAATGCAAGTGCACACATCCAGGGGTGCACCTAGGCTAAAATCTAGACGGGGGTAACCCTTCAAATGTTGGGAGAAGCAATAACTTCGGAGATGGTGGAGGGGTGGCAAACTTACTTGTGAAGGGGAATTTAACTTGATTACTTGTAATAAGACTATTCTTGTGCAGCTTCAATGTTACAATCAGTTAACTCTCCTTTAAGTCTGAAACACCCACTTCTTGCAGATCCTGAAGGTCTTAGAAAGTGTCAAAATGGCAGATGGTGTGCAATGAAAGACTCAATATCATAGCATAACAGGACATTGCAGAGTGTGGGGCAGTACTCTGGATGGCCCAAGCAACTTCAGTGGCTGGGAGCAACAGGGTAGAAAATGTAATGTTGGTTCTACCAGTCTGCTATACTAGAATCTCTGCTGCACGGACTGGCTGTGAGACCGTTTGCCTGTCAAATCCAGTGTTACGAGACTGGAAGAGGGCCAGTGCAGCAATAATGCATTTCTATGCAGCAGTATTGGAGCTACTAGCATAGGAGCACCTGTGTACACCAATGTGGCCCTACTACACTTATTAAAACTGTCCTATTGTAAGGGTGTACCTTGTATGTGTAATCATTCATAAGCACTCCAATTTTTGCAGTTGAAATTAGGGTGAGATTACAATATTTGCCCAGGATCACACACTTACGCTAAACAGCGAAGCAGGGATTTTAACCCACACTTTGAATTTGGGCATGGCCACCTTCTTCCACGCTTTACTTAGAACAAATATTTAAGTTTTGGGTGTCAAGACCTACACACAACGAAATCGTGCTCTAGCTGCTAACTCGAGTGATAATAATAGCGCAAGTTCAGTTCAACGTTATTAGCAGTCGCCATGCTCGACCTGCTCCTTTACTTAGAAACAAGTGACCTTTAAAATAAAATATGTGACAGAGTGCATTTGAAATGCAAGTCATGACATCAAACAGCTCACATCATGATATCACATGAGTGTGCCAATGGCGCTATATAATGTAAGCAAAAACAAAGAGGTGATGGCTGGAAGGCTTAGAATTGATATTAAACCACTGGCATTGCTCTGGGCAACCCTCCTGACCATCGTTTTTCACCTGCCAAGTCATTATAGAACGGGGAAAAACCATATGCAATTCAGGCATGGCCCCATCCCCAAAAGGGCAGTGCAGCCCGAACTGCTAGGTCACATCCCTTCTGCACAGCAACCTGGGCTCCACATCTGGGTATACCGGTCCCAAACAGGGAGAGGTACACGAGGGAGACATGGGGCATGTGCGGGGGTGGGGGTACAGGACAGACATGGGGCATGAGCGTGGGGTGGGGGGAACAGGGCAGACACTGGGCATGAGCGGGGGTGGGGGGAACAGGGGAGAGACACAGGGCATGAGCGGGGGGTGGGGGGAAGAAGGGAGACACGGGGCATGAGCGGGGGGGTGGGGGGAAGAAGGGAGACACGGGGCATGAGCAGGGGGTGGGGGTAAGAAGGGAGACACAGGGCATGAGCGGGGGTGGGGGGAACAGGGGAGAGACACAGAGCATGAGCGGGGGGTGGGGGATAAAGAAGGGAGACAGGGGCATGAGCGGGGGTGGGGGGGAAGAAGGGAGACACGGGGCATGAGTGGGGGGTGGGGGGAAGAAGGGAGACATGGGGCAGGAGCGGGGGGTGGGGGAGAGAAGGGAGACACGGGGCATGAGCGGGGGTGGGGGAAAGAAGGGAGACACGAGGCATGAGCGGGGATGGGGGGAAGAGGGGAGACACGGGGCATGAGTGGGGGGTGGTGGGGATAGAAGGGAGACACGGGGCATGAGCGGGGTGGAGGGAAAGAAGGGAGACACGAGGCATGAGCGGGGGGTGGGGGGGAAGAAGGGAGACACGGGGCATGAGCGGGGGGTGGGGGGGAAGAAGGGAGACACGGGACATGAGCGGGGGGTGGGGGGAAGAAGGGAGACACGGGGCATGAGCGGGGTGGATGGGAAAGAAGGGAGACACGGGGCATTAGCGGGGGTGGGGGGAAAGAAGGGAGACACGGGGCATGAGGGGTAAGAAGGGAGACACGGGGCAGGAGCGGAGGTGGGGGAAGAAGGGAGACACGGGCCATGAGCGGGGGGTGGGGAGTAAGAAGGGAGACACCGGCCATGAGCGGGGGGTGGGGGGGAAAGAAGGGAGACACGGGGCATGAGCCGGGGGTGTGGGATAAAGAAGGGAGACACTGGGCATGAGCGGGGGGTGGGGGGTAAGAAGGGAGACACGGGCCATGAGCGGGGGTGGGGGGGAAAGAAGGGAGACACGGGGCATGAGCTGGGGGTGGGGGGGAAAGGAGGGAGACACGGGGCATGAGCAGGGGGTGGGGGGGTAAGAACGGAGACACGGGCCATGAGCGGGGGGTGGGGGGAAAAGGAGGGAGACACGGGGCATGAGCGTGTGGTGGGGGGGTAAGAAGGGAGACACGGGCCATGAGCGGGGGAGTGGGGGGGAAGAAGGGAGACACGGGGCATGAGCGGGGGGTGGGGGAAGAAGGGAGACACGGGGCATGAGCGGGGGTGGATGGGAAAGAAGGGAGACACGGGGCAGGAGCCGGGGGTGGGGGGAAGAAGGGAGACACGGGCCATGAGCGGGGGGTGGGGGATAAGAAGGGAGACACGGGCCATGAGCGGGGGGTGGGGGGGAAAGAAGGTGGACACGGGGCATGAGCGGGGGGTGGGGGATAAAGAAGGGAGACACAGGGCATGAGCAGGGGGTGGGAGGTAAGAAGGGAGACACAGGCCATGAGCGGGGGGTGGGGGGGAAAAGGATGGAGACAGACACGGAGCATGATTTACAACTGTTGTACATTGCATTTTTTTCTCTCTCTGGCAGCCCGGACCTTGCGAGATTATATCAGATAGAGGTCCGGGCTGTCAGAGAAAAAAAAAACGCATTTTAAAACAGTTTCAAACAGACAGCTGCTTGATCATCCGACCCGACTTCGGAAAGATCAAGCGCTTTTAAATTGCATTTTTATTTTCTCACCGACAGCCCGGACCATTGAGATTATATCAGATAGAGGTCCGGGCTGTCGGTGAGAAAATAAAAATGCAATTGAAAAGCGCTGCCAGCAGCAGAAACACAGATATGATACAGAAACAAACACCTAACCTCCAAACGGTGCTGAAAGTGCTACAAAACACCTCAAACACCCTCCACGTGTGGCCCTGCTACTTGTACATTTCCCCTCACAGCCTACAAAAACGCACAAGGGAATAGGAATTAAACTGGGCCTTTTAAAGACAGTTTAACTTCCTTTAACATTCGGGATGCTTACCTGGCTGATGTCACCGCGTTTGCAGCCTCCACTCTCAGCTCACTCTGCATATAAAAAAATGCAGCAGGACACATGTGTTTCTGGAAAGGTCTTCCAGGAGGGGGTGGTTTGAGTCCTGGATTAGGATACATTCTTCTGAGAGAGACTGTCAAGGGAAGTGTCTGCCTGCCTCAAGGCAGGAGCTTGCGTACTACAGTGCCATCTAGTGGCAGAAAGTATTTTTTTTAAATTAATAAATACAGCGTACATGGTACGCAGTAGAAAAATAAAGAATCCGTATTTCCTTTCATTATGTGCATAAAATGGGACGTTACGCACCTTAACTGTAGGGCTGTTTGTACCGGTTTCTGTTAATAACTTGGGACTAGTAAAGCCAATGGTGACTTTACATGCCCTGGGAGACAGTAGTCAGTCCCAGGGTATGGAGTCTATGGTGGGGTGTCACTAGGACACCCCTGTGTCACTGCACGGAGGGTGCTGTGTAACACACATAGTAAAAACACATGAGACCCTATGGAGTAAAGGACCCCATAGCCCATAAAACACATTAACAGTCAAAGGAACACCATAAATCATGTCCAAGAGTGGGAGAAAAAGAGTCTCACTCTTGGCAGGAGAAAAGAACAAACTCCAGAAATCCAGCAAAGCTGCTGGGTGACTCACTAGGTTAGGAAATTCAGCCTAAAGAGAGAATTCTCCCTAACACTCGCCCCCCCTCAGACTAAGGAACAGGAGGATTTAATCCACTCCTGGGTGAATCTCATACCTCTAGTCGATGACATGCATCCGGGAGAGACCATCAGCATTTTGGTGGTGACACCCTGACCTGTGCTCAATGTTGAAATCAAACCCTTGCAGGCAGATTGACCATCTCAATAGTTTTGGGTTTTGCCCTTTCATTTGCATTAACCATCTCAAGGGTTGGTAGTCAGTCTGAATGACAAAAAAGTAGAACCATACAAGTATGGCCTAAACTTCTTCATAGCCCACACAATAGCAAAACACTCTTGTTCAATGGTTGCCCACCTTGTTTCAGGATCCTTCAGTTTTCTACTGATGAAGCAAATGGGTTGCTCCCTACCTTTCCCATCCAGTTGACTGAGGACTGCACCTATTCCTACATTTGGAGCATCTGTTTGCACAATGAAAGTTTGGTGGTAGTCAGGAGCTCTGAGTACTGGGGCTTGGCAAAGAGCCTTTTTCAGGGTTTCAAAGGCCTGATTGCATTCCTCATTCCACCTAAACATTTTAGGGAATTTAGGAGAGGAGATGACATTCAGTGGAGAAGCTATGGACCCATAGTTCTCAATGAAATTCCAGTAATACCCAGTGAGACCTAAGAAGGCTCTCACCTGGGTCTGAGTAGTAGGTGTTGTCCAATTTTGCACAGCTTCTATCTTACTGGGCAAAGGCCTTATTCCTCCACCTCCTACCTCATGTCCAAGGTAGACCACTTTACTCTGTCCAATCTGGCATTTACTTGCCTTTATGGTCAGATTGGCCTTTCCAAGAGCCTGCAAAACATATCTCAGGTGGTCCACATGTTCTTCCCAGGAATTGCTGAACACTGCTATGTCATCCAAGTATGCCATGCAGAAGTCCTCCTTCCCATTCAGAACCTGGTTTACCATCCTTTGAAATGTAACAGGTGCATTTTTCAATCCAAAAGGCATAACGTTAAACTGGTATAAGCCAACTTGGGTAGAAAATGCAGTTTTCTCCTTGGCATGGTCTGTCAGGGCTATTTGCCAATAGCCTGACGTCAAGTCAAATGTGCTGAGGAACTTGCCTGCACCAAGTCTATCCACCAACTCATCTGTCCTTGGCAAAGGGTGGGCATCAGTCTTAGTGACTGCATTAAGAGCTCTGTAATCCACACAGAATCTAAGTTCTTTAGATCCTGCCTTTGGTACTAACACGACTGGGCTAGACCATGGACTAGTAGAGGGCTCTATTACCCCGAGATCAAGCATCTTGCTGACCTCACCTTTGATGTGGGTTCTTACATTTTCTGACATTCGATATCCTCCGCTTTTGACTGGCAGGCAGTCACCAGTGAGTATGTCATGCTGTCCCCAAGGGGTCAAGCCTGGTGAAAGTGAGAACAGGGAGGCAAACTGATTCAACATGGATTTGCACTCTTCCTGTTGCTCAGGTGTCAGATTTGAAGAGAGATTTACTCCTTCAATCTTTTCGTCAAAAGGTAAGCCTCTGAGGAGATCAGGAAGAGCTTCACTCTCTTCTTCTTCCTCGGATGATGCTAGAAGCAAAGCTCCTACATCAGGTCTGGAGACATACGCTTTTAGTCTGTTGGTGTGGAAGACTGTTGGAGCCTCCTTGGGATTGCCCAAGTCCACCAGATAGTTGACCTCTCCAAGTTTACCCACAACTTTGAAGGGTCCCATCCATTTGTCTTGCAAGGCCCTCTGCCTTGTTAGAATCATAACGAGAACTAGCTGATCTTGAGTAAACTCAACCATGTTAGCCTTTTGGTCATGCCAGTGTTTGACCAATGCTTGTCCAGCTTTCAAGTTATCACTTGCTTCTGCCATAATTTGTGACATTCTCCTTCGGAGACCTATCACATAGTCAGTCACTCTGACTGGCTTGGGGGAAGGAGCACTCTCCAACCCCTCCTTGATCAGGGCCAATGGACCTCTGACCGGATGACCATAAAGAAGTTCAAAGGGAGAATAACCTACTCCCTCCTGAGGGACTTCTCTATAAGCAAAGAGAAGGCATGGCAGTAGAAGGTCCCACTTTCTTTTAAGGGGGTCCTCTAAAGCACCTATCATGCTCTTCATGGTTCTGTTGAACCTTTCAACCAGCCCATTTGTCTGAGGGTGGTATGCGGTTGAGAACTTGTAAGTAACTCTGCAGGTTTTCCACATGGCTTTCATGTAGTGGGACATAAAATTCGACCACCTGTCAGAGATTACTTCCTTAGGAAACCCAACCCTGGTAAAAATACCAAGGAGGGACTTAGCCACAGCCGGAGCTGTAACAGTCCTCATAGGAATTGGCTCAGGGTACCTAGTAGCATGGTCTACTAAAACAAGTATAAACCTGTTGCCTGAGGAGGTGGGAGGATCAAGGGGACCAACAATGTCAATCCCTACTCTCTCAAATGGGACTCCCACTACAGGGAGAGGCACTAAAGGTGCCACATTCTTGGAGCCAACCTTACCAGAAGTCTGGCAGGTGTGGCAGCTCCTGCAGTACTTATCTACTTCAGCCCCATCTTTGGCCAATAAAAGTAGAGTGAGAGCCTTTCCTTAGTCTTCTTGAAACTCAAGTGACCAGCCAAAGGAATCTCATGGGCGAACTGCAAGAGCTGTGGTCTGTTCTCTTGGGATACTACAAGTCGTTTGTTGTCCCCAGGTGCAGACTCCGTTGGTTCACTGTAGAAGAGGCCATCTTCCCAGTGTAACCTATATTTCCCAGGCTCTTGCCCTTCAGCCTGAGCATCTGCCTGGTGGCGAAGACCTTCCAGAGTTGGACATTCTCTCTGTCCCTTACTGAAGTCTGCCCTGTTGGGTCCAACTTCTGCCAGTAAAGACTGCAGCTCAGGATGGTCAACAGGATCCAGATCTCCAATGGGTTCCTGGCCTTCCACTAGCTCTTCTTCAGAGTCTAGTTCAACCACACAGTGTTGTACCTCCCTCTCAGTCTCAGCTGGAGGGGGAGTTACTGGTGTAACTTTGGACAACCTAGACGAAGTCCTTGTTGGCTGCACTGGAGTGCTGGCTGTGAGGTTCTTTTTAGAAGTTTTAGGTTACCCTTTTCCTTCTAGTTTCTTAGAGACAGCAGCTGACATCTCCAGTGGAGTAGGAGTGATCTCTCTCTTCATCATCTCCTTGGGAGTACCTCTCATGGTTCGCTCCCTTGCAGGTCTGGTGAGCTCCTGTAACCTTTTACTAGGAGGTCTCGGGTATGTGACACTACTCCAAGAGTTTTCAAGTCATTACCCAGCAAAATCCTTCCTGGCACTTCACTTTGTATGCCGACAGGTATCTTCACAGTCATGTCATTACACTGGATGAGAACTGGTAATTGGGGAATCATCTGCACAGGCCCTCCAGCTAACTTGGTGAGGCGTTTGGGTGCCTTAGCAACATCCTCAGCCTGAAAAAAAGATTTGTCCACCACAGTTATGCTGGCCCCAGTGTCCCTAATGGCAAGAGTCTCCTGACCATTCACCTGGACACTGTCCTTATAATACTCTTTAGTATTATCTGAGCTGGAATTATAGACATCTAAGTTCTGTTGTTCCCACAAACCCAGAGACAATAAAGAAACACTGGCTGAGACTCCAATGGGTTCATCAGCCAGTAATAGAAGGTTTCCACTTGCCATTTGTACTTCCTCCTCTGGAGTGAAGGCTAAGGAGACAAGCTGGACCCCTGAAGGTTTACCCTTACATCTGGGATCTCCTTTCACATGGTCAGTAGAGCCCCAAACAAAGCATTTACCAAATGCTTTCTGGAATGGTGGCTTGTTCTGACCTCCTTCTGGTTTGGCACCAAGAGGTACACTAGCCTGATTTGGTTTCCCTTGTGGCTTACCCTTTTGGTTTTGTTTGGGGCCCTATTTGGAATTGGAATGATTAGAATTCTTTTTGGAGTCCTTTTTTGGCTGTTTTCCCTCTTCCTTTTTCTGAGTAGCCCCAGAATCCTTGTGAGTGGCCCTGTTGGCAACCCACAAGTCAGCAGCCTTAGCTAACTTCCTGGAATCTAATTCCCTTGAATCAGCCAAGTGCTGTCTGAGCTCAGGAGAGCAGGCATCATAAATTGACTCCAACATTACAAGATTCTTCATTCCTTCATAAGTGTTAACTCTGTAACCCTTAATCCATCCCTATAAGTTTTTCAAACTTTCCCTCACCCAGGTAGCCCAAGGGGTACCATCATGCTTTTTGAGGGTCCTAAACCTCTTAAGGTACTTGGAAGGGGTCTTCCCAAATCTAGCTATCAAAGCTAGTTTCAAACATTCATAATCCTTCTTATCCACCTCCCCCAACTCCATTACCACATCAGTTGCAACAGGGGGAAGCCTAGAGAACAACCAGGGAAGTCACTCATTCCCCGTGATGTCCTGGAGTCCATGATTATACTCAAACATTTTTAACCAATCCAACACATCCAACTTAGGTTCATACATACCCACTAATTCCTTAGGCATCCAGGGTCTTTTGGGACTGGAACTCCTAGAGGAACCAGAGGAGAGAGAAGCATTTTCCACAGACAACTTCTTCATTTCTAGTCCATGATTAAGCTCTATTTCTCCGAGTCTTAACTCAGCTTGCTTCTGCTCAGCCTGGGCATTCATTCTTCTGAACTCTAGCTCTTGGTTTCTTTCAGATTGAGCAATAAAACATTTGTACTCTAATTCAAGCTTAATTCTTTCAATTTCAAAATAAGCAGGGTTACATGTAGGTCCTGGTATAGGCCCAGTAGGTACAGTAGGTAAGGCAGACAAAGGCTCAGAGTGGCTAACTTCATTAGGTTCACTTTCTTCTTCTGACTCAAGACTTTGATTCAGAGCACTGAAACTCTCTTCCCACCTCTGTCCGCTCCTCCTCCTCTTTACCAGTCTTCTGTTCTAAGCTCAAATAATTTCTCCTCTCTTCTGCTTTCAAAATTGTTTTCCTGATTATTCATTTTTTTATTTTATTGTACTATCTTTGCGTTACACACACACATATATATACATATATTACTGGGCCTGCGGTAGTGGCCCAGCAGTTATGGTTAAGTTGCTAAACCCATAGTAAGAGCACTTTTTGGCCGGCTTATAACTTTGCTCCCGGTGGATGAATCCTCACCAAACTGCAGAAAGTATATGGCTCACTCTGAATTCTTTAGCCAAGTTTGGTGATGTTTCGTCAAGGGGGGGCAAAGTTGTAAGGGGGGTCCCAACGTTTTTTTTTCCATAAACATAATGGGAAAAAACTTTGCTCATGCCTACAGCCCAAACTGCTGGACGGATTTTCACCAAATTTGCGGCAGGAGATGCGGCTTGTAAAGTTAAGGTGGATAAAGGCAATGGAGACTATACAAAGAAAATTGAAAAGGAGGCGAGCTCTGAAAGAAAGCCATAAAAGAGCGAGAGAAAGAGAGAGAGAGAGAGAGAGAGAGAGAGAGAGAGAGAGAGTGAAGATATGAGGAAACAGAAGAGCAAGAAGGTAGAGAGAGAAGTATGCGGATGGAAAGATGGTAGATTGAATGGAGAGGAAAGAGCATGTAGGCAGGAAGGCCAAAGAGTGAAGAAGAGTAAAAGAAATTGGAGTAAACAAAATGTGGCACATCTTCAGAATGGTAAATAGGTGAAAAGGGCAGTTTTCAGATGTGGAGTTAATGAGATGGGACAATGAGACGAGAGAGAGGAATCAAGAGTATGCCTGTATTGCATGCAGAATCGGAAAAGGGTTGTTGGACAAGAGGGAACGAGAGCAGAAACCGGTAAAGAGAGGGCAGAGGAAGAATATGGAAAGAAGAGAACTTCAGTCTTTCAAGGATTAAGGTAGAGAAAACAAGAATGTATCCAGTGTGGGGATGCATTAAGGCTATCAGTAAAGTTTGAGACAGGTAGAACTACTTGAGTGTCACTTGTGGAGAGAAATGAAAAGGCACATTTAGAAATGATCTTTGGAAGGGAAGACGTATAGAGGTAAAAGAGTAGCAGTCCAAGAACAGGCCCTAAAAGATCACTGAATTACAGTGGAGAAGAAGGGGAACAAAAGGCAGACCTTGAAACATAAAAAGTGTGATTAGAGAGGTAAGACGTAAACCTGTGAAGTAGATTCAGTAAAACCCAAAGAAGAAAGAGAGGAATGAAGGGTGTGGTGATCAACTGTGTCAAATGCAGCTGAGAGATCAAGTAGAATTAGCATAGAGGAGTGTTTAAAAGTGTCTGGCAGTAAGGAGGGAATTGATGACAGAGCAAAGCAGTGTCATTGCAATGCATAGGGCGGAAACCAGATTGGTGTAGGGGAAGAAGAGAGTGAAGCTTATTAGCCAGAGATATTAGAATAGACAACTCGCTTGAGGAGTTTAGAGAGAAAAGGGAAAAGATCGATAAAATGATAATTACCTGGCAGAGGAGTTATTTTTTTTCAAGATAAACAGGTAGACGAATCCTTGAAAATACATGGGAAAGTAGTTGGAGGAAGAATAATCAATATAAGCAGTAAGATGCAAGATACAGGATAAGGAGAGGAAAGACTTACGGAATAAGAGAAGACGGTAAAAGATTGTCAGGAAAAGCAGTCATATGTGCTCTGGAAAGAAATGTATAAGTGCCAGTTATAGGAGAGAAGAAAGACACGGATTGGGATTTAAGAGGCGTGAGAGGAAGAAGAGATGGGAGAAGTGGGAAGGGAAGAACGCAACTGAAGAACTTTAGATGAGAAATGGCAAAATCAAGTGCAGTGAGAGAAGAATGTACAGCAGTACCAAGAGTGGAGAGTAAGAGATCAACTAGTTGGAAAAGACGGTGGGGGGTGGGGAAAAAGAGATGTATAAGATAAGGGATGTACACCATTTTTGGCCAAGAGAAGAGCTGAATCCTAAGAAGAGTGAAGAGAGGACGGTGAAGGGAGGACAAACAAGGATTCTGTTTTCGTCCAGCGATGTTCAGTCCGGCGCAATGAGGGCCGCAGAGCGCAAAGTTGAAGAACAAACCAGGTTTGAGAACGTTTGTGAGAAGGAGCGAAAGGAATGCCCAGGAAGGGAAGTCTAAAGTAGATGAGAGAGAGGAAAAAAGGAGATCAGTGGCTTTGTCCAGAGCATAAGAAGACAAGGTGGTCATAGGAGGTCAGTGAGAGGTGATGGAAGATATGAAAGAAGGATGTCAAAGTTCAGATTCTGACTAGATTGTTTGCTGTGTTGTGTGTCATGGAAAGTGTCAGTTTGCTTCCATACATTAGAGCTGATATTTTGAGGTTCTTTATCTCACCATATCATTGACATTGTTTGAATGTGCACACCTTGTTCATGTCTAAGCAACGAGCACAGGGAAAAGAGGAGTCTGTTCCGAAATCAGTGGACTCCATGTCAATGGGAGCCTCTTATTATATTGCAATACATGCAGGGATGTGTTGTCCTCCATATTTGTATGGTGTAGCAGGAGTTTGATACCAAACGGCTAATTTCCCTAGCCTGCAATCAAAGGTAACCCTCTCACTTAGGTCCTATATACATCCCTGATCACTGTTAAGTCGTGCGTTGTGCCGGAGGCCCAGCACGAGGGGCTGGCTCCGGTCCAAGAAGGCCGCATGGCCTGGGCGCGGCCTTGGCAGGGGAGCGCAAAGAAACACACACACACGCTGGCTCAGCTTCCCCCGGAACTGCCTCCCACTCAGGGGGCGGGGCTTTTATTAACATGCCCTACGTCACCGCGCTGCGGGACGTAGGGCGGATATAACATTCCTCCTTTATTTCAACATGACCTAAACAACATAAACGTAAACCGCATGCTCAACTATAACACTTCTGCCACTGCTGGGGAAATTAGCATACATAGTCATTCAGCCTCGCAGGCGGCCTCGTGGCCTTTCTCAGGCTGTACCGCTTCGCTTGGGGGCTGTCCACGCTCGGCTCGTCAGTCTGCTCACCTTCAGTACATGTGTCCTCACTGCTGGGTAGTCTCGGTGATTGCCAGCTGCAATCCCCCGCAGATCCTTCCTGGGGGTCTTGCGCCGGCACGTCGCTGCTTTGTTGCTCGTTGTCGTCGTGGTGGCCTTTCGCCATCCGTCCAGAGGTGCTGGGGCACGGGCTTGAACCAGGAGGCGTTCCTTGTTACTTCCCGACCTCCCCGTGTGACCGTTATCATGGTCCCACGCCGGTTGCTGATAGTCCATGGCAGTTCGTCATACCTGGTGTCCATCTTGGATTTTGTGGGGTTTCGCAACATGATGACTTGGTCGCCCACTCTGTGGTTCGAGGGCCTTGCTCTTCTCTTGGCGCTCATGTGAGCATTGGCACGTGTTCTCCTCGTTTCCACACGTGCATGGTCGATGTCGTCAGGGGTTCTGCTTGGATGATGGGGAATCGACGAGTTGATGACAGTTCCGAACATAAGGTCAGCGGGTGGTATGCCCGTGGTGCTGTGGGGGGTGACACGATAGTTCCTTAGGAAACGGAACAGGTCGATCCTCCATGGGCTGCCGTTTTCCTTAGATACTCGGAGTACCTTGTTGATAGTTCTCATGAAACGCTCGACGTCCCCATTAGCTTGCGGCCACCTTGGCATGATATGGTGGTATTTGATGCCCAGTTCCTGTAGGTATGACCTGAATTCCTCCCCTGTGAATGGGGGTCCATTGTCACTCTTAATGGTCGTGGGCAGACCATGGGTGGCAAACATCTTTTCTATCACCGGGATGACCACCTCCGCGGCGGTGGACTCCAGTATCTCGACCTCTGGATATCGTGAGTGGTCATCGATTGCCACCAGTAGAAGTAGACCCTCTCTGATTTTGCAAAAGTCAATGCTGATCGCTTCCCATCGTGCCCGGCCACGCTCGGCCGATAGGATCGGTTCTGGGTCAGGGGGTCCACTCGTTATTTGGCAGGGTAGACATGTGTTCACTAAGTCCTCCACTCGATCGTCAATGTGAGGGAACCAAACCCTGTGTCGGATCCGTGCCTTTGTCCTTGCAAGCCCTTGGTGTCCTTCATGCGCTAGGGCAACTATCCTGTCTTGCAGCCTTGGGGGTATGATGATGCGGTCACCCCTTAGCAGGAGCCCTCCCTCAGTGATCGAGAGGTCTTGTCGAACCGTGAACATGCCTGCTAGGAACGCCTTGGCCCCCTCGGTTCTATTGCGTGTATGCGACATGAAGTCTTTCCAGTTGCCTGACAAGATGGCATCCTTTACCAGATCGCAACATGGGTCATTCTGGGTTTCTGTCGTAATGTCCTCGATGTTTATCGCTCTGGGCCTCATGGTGTGGACCACTTGACAGATGTGCTCCTCCGTTTCTTCGGCGACTAACACTTCCTGCTGGGTGGCTGGTCGTGGGTGTCTCGACAGGAAGTCCGCGGGGTTGCCGCTGCCCGGTTGGTAGACAAGTTCGAAATCATATTGCTGGAGGTGTAGCAGCCACTTGGTGATTCTGGCTGGTGGGTGTGCCGATGACCCAATGAAGATTGGTAGCAGGGGCTTGTGGTCGGTGATCGCCGTGAACTTGCGCCCATATAGGTACATGTGGAAATGTCGACATCCCCATAGAACGGCAATTGCCTCCTTCTCTATGTGGGAGTACCTTTGTTCCGTTGCAGTGAGTGCCCTGGATGCATAAGCAATCGACCTTTTTGTACCCTCTTTCGTGACCTGCATCAAGATTGCTCCGAGTCCGACTGGGCTGGCATCCACAAATAGTTCTGTCGGGAGGTCCGTGTCGTAGTAGGCCATCCTGGTGTCCGTTGACAGGGAGTCTTTTATGTTCTCAAATGCCTCCTGGCATTCGGGTCCCCAGTCCCACTTGGTGCTGGCCTTTGTTAGCTCCCTCAGTGGTTCGGATAGTGTTGCTAAGTTCCGAATGAATCTGCCACAGTAGGTGGCCATACCCAGGAAACTGCGCACCTCGGTGGGAGTCATGGGGGGGCTGGCAGCTTGTATGTCCGCCACTTTCTGGGGATCAGGCGATATGCCGGTGCGGTCGAACCGGTATCCAAAAAACGTAATTTCTGGTTTTAGGAATTCGCACTTTCCTCGATGGATTGTGAGTCCGGCGCTTTCCAACCTGCCCAGTAGTGCTTTCAGTCTCACGATGTGTTCCTTGATGTCCGGTGCATGTATCAGGATGTCATCGCTCACGTTCAGTACCCCTGGTATGCCTCTGATGACCTCCTGGATGGTTTGTTGAAAAACCTCCGCGGCCGACGATATGCCGAAACTCAGGCGCTTGTACCTCCTCAGGCCCAAATGGGTTGAGAACGTGGTGATGTAGCGTGATTCTCTGTGTAGCTTCAGCTGGTGGTACCCCGCCTTTAGGTCTACCTTCGAGAACACACACGATCCCGTGAGGTCAGTGATGATTTCATCGATTGTCGGCGTTATGTGTCGCTCTCTCTTTATGGCTGCATTGGGCAGGCGCATGTCAATGCAGATCCGAACTTTCCCTGGCTGTTTGGGCTTCCGGGTGACCACCATCGGGGAAACCCACGGTGTTGGTCCCGTGACTTCTTCGATAATACCAGCGGCTTCGAGTGACCTTAACTCCTTCTCGACTTGTTCCCTCATGTGGAAAGGTGTCCGTCGGTGTCTTACTGCGCGTGGTTGCACTGACTGATCAATATGTAGTTTGATGGTCTTTCCTTTGAGACAGCCTATCCCCCTCTGTAGCATGGGGTGCTGCCTGAGAAAGTTCTCGACCTCGGATGTGTCGTCAACGTGGCATATGAATTTTACCATGCCCAGGTCTTCAGCCGCATCTCCGCTCAACAGGCTTTCAATTCCCGCCTTGACGACGTAGATCTTCGACCACAACTTCTGTTCACCATGCTCAAGCGTGGTGCAGAACCTCCCGATGACTGGTAGAGGTTTTCGACTGCCGTAGGCAAATAGTCGAGTGTCTGTGGATTTTAGCTCGGGTCGTGGAGCGAGGGTTCGGAAAACGGTGGTTGGCATGACGTTTACCGACGCCCCCGTGTCGATGGTCATTTGTATGTCCTGGCCTTGTATGTTGACCATGCATTTTCGTCGCCTGGCGGTTCTTTTCGACTGGGCTGGCCCTTGGTTTAGTGTCGATACTAAGTATACCTTTCGGCCCTTTCCTTCGTTCTCCGTGCCTGCTGTTTGTCGTAGGGCTGAGAGATCATCTCCTTCTTCTTCCGTCGAGGAGTTGACTACCGCTACCCTCCTCGCGCTGGCTTGTTTCTTTTTCTTCGATGACCCTTTCTCCTGGGATCCTTGTGGGGGCTGCAACGGCGTACTCACGGATCTGCACACTTTCGCGTAGTGATCCTTCCGGCCACATGCTCCACACGTGGTGCCTTGCGCCGGGCAATTTCGCCTTCCGTGCCTTTGGCCACCACACCATCCACATTCAGTTGGTCCTGGTGCTCGAGGCTGCCACCTGTTCTGGGTGTAACCGCTGCCATATTCGCTCCTCGTTGATTGTCTGTCCGAGATTTGAGCCACCAATGCTGTGGACAGTGACGGCTGGAGTTTTTGTAGGGTCACTTCCATGTTTGCGGCCCTGGAGTGGGCAAGCTCCCTTTGTCGGCCCAGTTCCAGGATGCGCTGTAGAGGGATACCCTTCTCACTGAGCACGAGACGCCTCAGCTTCTCCGAGTGAATTCCATTTATGATTTGCCTCCTAATCTCCCTTTCAGTGTTCGTAAACTCACACGACATGGCCAGCTTCCTCAGCCTCGTGTGGTAGGCGTCGAGAGTCTCGTCGGTGGCCTGGATGGTCGTGCAGAAGATGAAGGTTTCATAGTCTGGATTCAATTGCGGGAGAAAATGTGCTGTCAGAGCGTCCTTCGCGCTCTGGTATGCATCTTGGCCGTCGTCCACCTCCAGGGAGTTAAAGATGCGCAGCACCTCGTCGCCCACACTAAGGAGTAGATGAGCCTTCATTTTCCTTACATTCCATGGCCATCTCGAACTTCTGTAGCCATAGCTGCCATCTGGGCCCACTGGACGATGGGTCAGTGAATGGGTCGAATGGTTGGATCAGCGTCGACGAACTTCCCTGCGAGCGAGGCGGTGGTGACGCCATGGACAGGTTTGCCGCCATTCTGGACGGTGTGGAAGGTCCAGGGGTAGATAGCCCAGTCGCCATGGTGATGCGTGCGCTCAGTCGCCGAGTGTCTACCTTTCAAGTTCGTGCGTGCCCTGTGGTGATGCAGCGTCCTACCGGCACATGTGCTCCGATGGATTGGTGCAGGAGACGACGTGCTGGTGGTGCCTGGGACGACACGTGAAAAAAACTCTTTTTTTTTTCTTCACCCCACGAGGATGAGGTGTGGAAAAGGGGGATGAAAAGAGAAAAAAAAAAATTTTTTTTTTTTTTTTTGGGGGGTGGGGGTCACGTGGTCGTGAGGCCCCCACCGGGTGTCCAAAAATTTATACGGAGCGACCGTGTGGTCTCCGGAGCGCGTGGATGCTCGCTCACTTCCTCGTCGCCATTGTTAAGTCGTGCGTTGTGCCGGAGGCCCAGCACGAGGGGCTGGCTCCGGTCCAAGAAGGCCGCATGGCCTGGGCGCGGCCTTGGCAGGGGAGCGCAAAGAAACACACACACACACGCTGGCTCAGCTTCGCCCGGAACTGCCTCCCACTCAGGGGGCGGGGCTTTTATTAACATGCCCTACGTCACCGCGCTGCGGGACGTAGGGCGGATATAACAATCACTGTTTCCCAATTAGCCACATTCGCTTACATTGCATATTTATGCTATCCCACTCTTTGCCCATTTACCCCTTTTTTACTTATATAAATCTGTGACCCCTCTTGCCTGTGCCTTTCCCTATCTATTCCCTGGCCTCCCCAACTGTGTTTCTTTCTTATTTACTTCTCTCCATGTCACACAAAATATGTTGCCGTCTTCCATTCTGCCACTTGCTATGTATATCATCTCTGTCTCTGATTTCTATTTATTTTCCTATTTGTCTCTCCTCTTGCCGTTAGGCTCTCTTCATCTTATTTCCATCTCTTTCTCCTTTCATTGATCCCAAATTGATCTGCTTCACTTCCTTTCTTCTTTGTCTGTTGGTCCACCCCTTATTCCTGTTTCCCCTCCAGACTCTCTCCACTATCTGTTTTTCTTCCTTCCTGGGACTAGTTTTGCTATTTTTTTTTTGTTCCTATATTTCTCCCCGTTTTTCTCTTTTTCACTTTTGATTTATCCCCTTTTAAACCACTTTCAAGCCCTGACATTTTTAATTCACTACCCTCGCTGCTTCTGACACCTTTCCATGTAAGGTAGGTTTGATGGTTTTAAAATCCACCCAGCACAGTAGCCTGTTGAAGACGTACCATTTGTTAACGGAGACACGTCCTTGCTTCTTCCTGGATGGTTCTTTTCACTAAGGTCCCTGCTGATGCACTCTATTCCTTTACCAGAGACAAGAAAGGTCTGTAGGTGAAACATTGTACACTTGGGATGTGTTAATCATCCTTGAACATTCCTAGATTGGCTTTTCCAAGGCAGCTGCTTCATGGTATTCTACAATAGCTTCACTTTATAAACCCCCCTTTTGTTCCAACTCCAACCGCCTAAGATAGTTCAATGAACCTCGCTAGAGAGAGCTGATGCCAGGAGATGATGCTGGCTTAAGTTTTTCCTTTGAATTTGTTTGTATGTTCTTATGATCACTATGTCTCATTTTTCCCCTCATGCTTTCGTGCTGAATGCTGCCTGTCTAATCACCTGTCCACTGTCTCCATCTGCCATGTCCAACTGTGTGATGCCAACTCTGCTCATCTTCTTAAACAATCAGCAATTTTGCCGCAGATTCCATCAGGTATTTTCATTTAAAAGTCATCATCAAATGTTTTCACCACCACGCTTCTGCATGTGCATTTACGTTGTGCAGTATGCAGTTTATTAGTGAGTGTGTTGGGCAAGGATGTTCTTTAAAAAGTTAAATCCCAAGAGTCGCTGGTACACTGCCTCCAGAGTTCAAACTTGTTGAACCATTCTTACCTCAATGGTTTCCTATACAACTACTTTGATAAATGTTTGTTTATTGGTTTAAAAAGCACTCATACACTAGGGACGTCATTTCACCAAAATGCCAGGGGTAGCCGAAGTGACATCACACGACGCTTGACCCCTGATGACATCATAGGAAGTGATGTCATTTGACCCCACCCCAAAGTGATATCGCGGGAAGCGATGGAACACGACCTTTCACCTGTACACAAAACAGGAAGTGGCATCACATAGCATTGTACACTCATAAAAATATGGTTATCATATCACTATAATGTGATGTACATTTCATACAAGAATGGATCGCCATATGTATCGTTAAGATCAGTGTGTATAGGCCCATTTTACCAAATTACTGTGAATGCAAGCAGACGTCCATGACCAAATGATAATGATGTGTTATTATATAGCACTTACGCTTAAGCGCTTTATATAGGAAAAATATACACCCAATATCACCCAACCTGTGTTGGTCCTCATTTATCGACCTCAGAAGGATGAAAGGCTGAGTTGAGGCGTTTAAGAACAGACTAAATCAGTGACTCACCCCCTGAAGTGTGCCTGAAATAAACCTTTAATGAGTCTAGATATTATTGTATAAAATTCCAGAAAGACACATTATTTGGCATTCCTGTTCTTTCTTATTTAGGGTTAGTGCTGAAAGTGTTAGACTTGTGGTACTCCTGTTCTTATTTTTCTTCTTTTTTTAAGGGACCTGAACAAGAAAACCAGCTGTTAGGAAAGATTTATTAATTGTAGGTAATTTTCCATCCATGTGGCAACCCCTAAACCTTTTGCTGTTGTTTTTCACCATGATCTAGACTTTGCCAGAGAAGCGCAGCCTTCTGCCGCACTCCTCTGGGCTTTCGCTCCACTCTTACGGGGAAACTGGCATGCCCTTGAGATAGTCAGTACTGGGAAACGTTGTTTTCCGTAGTTCTTTTCTCATGTTGCAGCTTTCGCGCAACATGACACAAGAGGGCACTGTAAGCTAAGTTACTGCTCTCTTGGGTCTCTAGTCACTCTACATGCTCTAAACACTCTCTTTGGATTGTTAACGAATGGTGCAAGTGAATCACGGACGGGACTGGTGGCAGCGATCGTTTCTTTGTGTTTTGAGCTCCTTTTGGCTGTTTAAGCGCGTTTCTCGCGCTTAGCCCAAAATGGTGGCCTGACTTCCAAAATGGCCAGACCACAAGGCTCTTTGTCCTGGCCGCTGACCGTCTTGCCCCCTTCACCTTCCCCAGGTCGAGCCGACCCAGGGCCTTCCTTATTTGGGCATGTACTTTCCCGCGAAACACGGATGCTTTCGCGGGCTTCTACATGTCTTTTGTGCGCCTCCAGGGTGTGGGCTGGGATGTCTGGTCCCAATACACATCCTGGGTGCTAGAGAGTCTAATGTGTCTTGAATGCCTGGGAGCACCGTGGTCCGTGATAGGTCCACGTTTGGTGTGAGTGTTTTGTGAGCAGATCTTCCATTGGGTCCTCTCCGTTTTGGCACGAAGGGAACCCTGGATAAGAGGAGGCTGGAAACACCACTACCATGTCGATCTCCTGAGTTCTCACGAACGACGGATACAGGAGCCACGTATCCTGCAACTAACAGTCTGAACCGAGGAATCGCTGGTGACCCGCTGAAGGACTGCTCCTCTGCACTGCTGTCACCCTGTGAGACCATTCTGCCTCTGATCGAACGAGAAGGCCTGTACTGGTACTTCGACCCTTTGGAATAGTGGGAACATCTATTCTCGGCATCTTCATCATCTCCTGCACGTAAGCCTTCGGAAGTGTCTCTGGGCCATCCAGTGGACTGACCAGCCTACACAGGAGACTTGCTCTGTTACCGCCAACAGGTTGTGTTGTATTCCGAGTCCTTAGCACTCTCACACGATTCGTACACTTGGCGTTCCCAGGTCTGAAGTGAGAAGTGTACATTGGGCTGAAATACACACCGCCACTCCGTTGCCCTGCTGTGGTAACAAACTGTGCAAGTTCACTGCGTTTGGGACATCCTCATCTCTAACATCTGCTGCTGCAGAATCTACATGACGCCGAGACGTCCCCTGCTCGTATCTGAACCTGCCAGCACTGAAACTGACGCAGAGAAGCCTGGGTCTGCCTGCATCGGGGACCGGTGAGTAGCAACGCTGGGAACCGGTCGCCTCCTGCAGTAGCCTGTAGCTTTTCCTTGCTGTGTGAAACAGCACACCTTTTTCGCACTCGCGCTCTGCTTCTGCCCGCAAGTGGAGGCCGCGCTTGAGTAGCGGAGATCTGTTCACCCTCCTTTGTTCACCGCTCTGAACTGCCTGATTTCCTTGAAGAGACTCCCCTTGGCCCTTTGGCACCAGCGTGTGCAGGTACTTTTGAGCACAAGGTTCCACTCTTCGTAGGGCTCGGACTTCCTTCTAGTTAGGTGGCCTCTGAAGGCGAACTGGGTCTAACTATTACTTGCACTGCCTGTTTTCCTCCCCATCTAGGTGGTCTGCATATTTCGTGCTTCTAACTCTTTAGACCCTTTTGTAATTGTATTTCTGAGGCTTGTGGAATCTGCTTAGATCACATGCTGTGCATAGGCCGACATCTAGTGGAAGCTGCAGAGTATTACAGTTTGTTTTTCTAAACTCGAAAATGGGCGTCGACACAGGGCGTGCCAGTAATACTATCCCTAGTGTGACGTCCACTGACCCAAGATCCCTCACGCGTCTAGGATCCTCAGTTTGTTTTTTTCCGCCATACTGGTCGGAAGCATTTTGTGGAGTCCCCTGGCCTTAGCGATACTTTTGCTAATTTTGCTAAAATATTAATTTATTTACATCCTTCCCCATTCCAACGTCGAACTTCGACACTCGACGCCGGCTGTAGAAGAAATCGACCGACAGCTGCTGCACGACGGATTTGGGCCTCGGAAGGCCTCTGGCCTCGGCCCGGGCCTTGGAAGGCCTCTGGCCTTGGCCCTGCAAGTAGGGAGAGTGGGGGGTTGTACATACTCTACACTCTTGGTATATAGGTACACCTTATACATTTCCTACACTTAAAAGCCCGCTGCCTCAAGGTGCATATGGAGGGTACCCCTTTTCAATTCTGCCCCAAGTGCAATCGCAAATACCCTTGCAGAGCGTGTAGTAGGTTTAAACCTAAGACACTTAAGGACCGTTCCACGAAGCGTTGGGCCCACCACGCCAGGCAGGCGGCCATGGCAGCGGAGGGCGCCTTCAGCGACGGCAGCAACGCCGTACTTTCGGACGGCGAGGGCATTACGGCGTCGAAAGACAGCCGAGTGCAAGTCCCCGACCTCGGAAGGTCGTCCGGCAGGGCGGCTATGGGGAAGACCCCCGGCGACACAAGCGCTTCACACACCACACACACTAAACACACAAAGTCCAACCGAGACTCGACGACGTCGAGTTCTCGGAAAGAGGCACAAACAGAACGGTCCGATTCGGTGTCCTCTGGGCGTTCTCGATCGAGATCGCCGCATGACTCCAGGCAATCATCCACTCTTGCCAAGAGTGCCTTGCTCCCTAGGCTAACAGAAGTTCGATCGTCGGGAGACGAAGACGACTTCCACCCCCAGGCCGCGCTCCAGGAGTCGGAGCCCGCAATCAAGTTCAGCGAGGCCCCACGCTCGAAGGACAGGGACCCTACCCCCGATCCTCAACGCCAGGCGTCGAAAACCTCCGGAGCCACAAAAGGACAGGGAAAACATTTTTCCACTCACGGGGAGGGGGGAAAACAACAGAAGAAGCAGCCTTTGCACTCTTCCACACCTGTGAAACACACCACTCCCCCTAAACAGACAGACAAAACCAGGTCTGCTGATATGTCTAAAACCAGCAAATCTACTCAAGATAAATCCCCGAGACTTGCTGAGAGAGTCATTCCCAGTTCCAAAAAATGGTCGCGTGAAGACATAGATAGGGTCATGTCAAGGATGTCTTCTTTGGCTGATTTTTACGATAAAAATCCAGAACATTTCCTTTCGTATGATCCACAAGGGGCGATACCCTCAGGCTCTAATGATCCTATCCCCCCGAGTAAGAAGCCCCGGTTTGAAACACCAATGAGGTCTACAGACCCCTTCGAGGTACAACCATACTCAAGACCATACTCATTGTATCAAGGAGAGGCTTCCTTTGGTCAGGATCAAGAATTTGGCATGGTAGAAGAACAAACTGGGACGGGCTGCTATGGGGATGATGAGGACCAAGAAGAGGAAGAGGAAGACCCTGAAACCTACAGAGTAGATTCCCCGGTAAAAAACGAAGCCCCGGTTACCGACTCCCCTGTCGATAACCAACCCCTACTAAATGAGGTTCTCGCATGTGCAGCAGAACATTTCTATATTGACACCCACGGTGTCCAGGAGGAGAGGGACTTTGCAGAGGAGTTAGGGGGAGAAAGGAGGCCTGTTGCCCAGACCATCCCTATCCTTAAGTCCATTCAGCAAAGAATAGACCCGTCTCTGGTGAACCCGAACCTCACCAGAGCAGTCAATCCCAGGGTTGAAATACTTTTCAGGGCAGCCCAGTCTGACCCTCTCTATATAAGAGGACATCTGAAGCCAGACTCCCTAGTTGTCACTAACACTCGTAAGAGGGCTGGAACTCCCTTGTCATCGTCCGAAGCTCCTCCCGACAAGGAGAGCAAAAAACTATATGGTTTCGGCAGGAAAGTAGCCTCAACGTCCGCCTATCAAGCAAGGATTGCAAATTCCACCACCCTGTTGGCCAGCTACAACTGCCATCAGTGGGAAGAAGTCGCGGCACTCATGGCCTCTGCTCCTGAACCTTTAAAGGGCCAGTTAGCTCGGATCTCCGCTGAGGGTAGAGCCGTGTCTGGTTGCATTTTGAAAGCAACCTTTGACGCCGCAGACAACGCAGGCAGATTGATAGCAGAAGGCACTGTTATCAAGAGACATGCGTGGTTACGGCAGTCTGGTTTTAAGGCAGAAACCCAGGTATCATTGTTGGACAAACCGGTGGAAGCCGATCTGTTGTTTGGGAAGGCGGTCGAACACGCACTGAAGAATGCCAAGGACGAATACGAGACACTCAAGTCCCTTGGCCAGTTAACCAATAAACCCCCTAACCAGAGAGGGAATAGTAATTTTCGTCGCCCACGCGGCCAAAATTCCCAGAGAGGATCTAACTGTTCCCAGGGGCAGGGTACACAGTGGAACAACAGCCAACAGTCTACCCAGGGTTACGGCAGGGGTAATAGGAGAGGTTGTGGTAAAGGCAGAGGCAGCCCCAGCAAGGGAGGCGGCACGCCTCCACCAAAGCAGTGAATCTCAGTTCAGGGTCCCTTCTCACGCAACCCCAGTAGGGGGACGCATTTCCAACTTCGCCCAGGCTTGGGAAGGGATCATATCAGACAGATGGGTGCTGTCAACACTATCCACAGGGTACTGTATAGAACTACTGCAGCGTCCCCGGAACCATCCTCCACGACAAAGAGTACACTCTTTAGAACATCAGAAGATTCTCCTCGAGGAGATCGCCATTCTGCTAGAAAAGGACGCGATAGAACTCGTCCCGGGACACCAGGTAAACAAGGGTATTTATTCAACTTACTTCCTTGTGCCAAAGAAAGATTCGACAATGCGCCCAGTATTGGACTTACGGCCTGCCAACAAGTATGTCAAGCCCCAAAAGTTTGGTATGACTATGCTACAAGAGGTAATCCCCCTCCTAAAAAAGGGGATTACATGGCAACCTTGGATATGAAAGATTCTTATTTTCATATTTCCATGTTCCCAGCATACAGAAGGTACTTGCGCTTCAAGGTGGACAGTCGACACTACCAATTCAAGGTACTGCCCTTTGAGATAGCTTCAGCACCAAGGGTATTCACCAAGGTACTGGCAGTGGTGGCTGCACACCTACGCAGGGAGGCAATCCTGGTGTACCCTTATCTGGATGACTGGCTCATAACGGGGGAAACCCCAGTAATTTGCAGGACAAACATTCAAAGGACTATCGACCTCCTCCACGTGTTAGGCTTCTCAATCAACGAGAAAAAGTCAAGCCTGGTGCCAAGCACCTCCAAACAGTTCCTAGGAGCAATCCTAGATACTCAAGAGGGGTTGACCTTTCCTTCAGAGGAAAGAATTCGGAATATACTACTGCAAATTCCGCATTATCAGTCCGGTCACCAAATAACGGTACGCAAAGCAATGCGTTTACTGGGTATGATGGCGTCATGTATTTACCTGGTCCCCCACGCGCGCCTGCGCATGCGTCCCATGCAGGAATGGTTGGCGAAACAGTGGTCTCAGGCAAGTGGTCAGTGGGACGATCTAGTGGTAGTTTTGCCAACACTAGTACAAAGCCTTCACTGGTGGACGAGAGAGAATCTCGCACAAGGGAAACCCTTTTACGATCCCGAAGTACAGGCAGTAGTCACTGCCGACGCATGTCTGACGGGGTGGGGAGCTCACCATCTCCACCACACAGCTCAGGGTCTCTGGTCTCCCTCAGTGGCCAAGAACCACATCAACCTGCTAGAGCTTCTGGCAGTATTCAGAGCGCTTCAAGCATTCGAGCCCCACCTACTAAACCTGTCAGTGCAAATCCGGACGGACAGAACAACAGCCATGTTCTACCTGAACAAGCAAGGAGGGACTCGTTCGCCAAATCTGTCCAAGCTTGCCCAGAAAATCTGGATATGGGCACTCAGACGGAACATCTCCTGTCATCACAACATGTTCCAGGGGAGCTCAATTCCCTAGCAGATGCTCTGAGCAGAGTCTCCCTCCCAGAGGAACACGAATGGGTTCTACACAGAGAGGTCGTAGAAGATATCTTCTCTCAGTGGGGTTTCCCCACTATAGACTTATTCGCCACAAGCGAAAACAGACAATGCCCAGGATTTGCATCCAGGTTCCCCCAACCAGACTCCCAGGGGAACGCCCTGTGGATGAGCTGGTCAGGGATGTTTGCGTACGCTTTTCCACCAACTTCTCTCATCAGGAAAGTGGTGAACAAGATGAACAGAGAGTCGATGACGCTCGTCCTAGTTGCTCCCATGTGGGCAAGACAACCGTGGTTCCCACACCTATGCAGGATGGCGGTGTGCGAGCCCATCAAACTTCCAGCCTGGTACAACCTACTGTCCCAGCACCAAGGTCAAACAGTGCACCAGCAACCCAACTCAATGAACCTGGCAGCATGGCTCCTGAGGTCATAGAGTTTGGACATCTCAATTTGCCACAGAGGTGTATGGACATCCTAAAGGAATCTAGGAAACCAAACACAAGACACTGTCACTTTGACAAGTGGAAAAGGTTTGTTATCTGGTGCCAGAGTACACAAATCAACCCTCTTGATTGCACTCCTTCCACTATTGTTACATACATGTTCCACCTGCTAGATGCAGGTTTGGTTTTTAACTCACTGAAAGTCCACCTGGCAGCCCTGTTGGCATACACCTCTTCCCATAGCAAGGTCTCGTGGTGGAAAGTACCAGTAGTTAAAGCCTTCATGGAAGGAGTAAAGAGACTTCACCCTCCTATTTCAAACCCACCACCAGGGTGGGACCTTAATGTGGTGCTAGCCAAGCTCATGGGACCCCCTTTCGAGCCCATGCATAAAAGCAGTCTCAAACACCTGACTTATAAAACGGCCTTCTTAGTAGCTATTACTTCTATAAGAAGGGTCAGTGAAATTCAGGCTCTGTGAGTGCAGGATCGCTTCTTTACTGTCCATAAAGACAAACTGGTTTTACGCACACACCCTAGGTTCTCACCTAAGTTTATATCAAAATTCCATGTAAACCAGTCCATCGAGCTTCCGGCTTTCTTCCAAGACCCTCAAAGCTCGGCTGAGGTGAAACTACACACTCTAGATGTGTGTAGGGTGGTGCTCTACTATGTAAATAAAACCAGACCGCTAAGAAAAACAGATCAACTGTTTGTCTCCGTAGCTACAGGCAAAGAGGGGGATCGCGTCTCCAAGAGGTGCCATCTCGAAGTGGATTATTAACTGTATCCAGCTGTGTTACTCACTCTCTGAAAGAACTCTGCCTTTCAAGCCAAGAACCCACTCTACTAGAGGCATTGGGGCCCCTCTGGCTTTCATTGAAAATGTACCCCTTGACACCATTTGCAAAGCAGCTACTTGGAGCTATATTCACACTTTTACTCAGCATTACTGCATTGACACCCATTCCAAGGCAGTTACACAAGTGGGACAAGAGGTTCTAAGACACTTATTTGCTCATGACCCTTCTCACATCCCACCTCCTTCTTCAGGTACTGCTCGCTAATCTATGCACAGCATGTGATCCAAGCAGATTCCACAAGCCTCAGAAGGGATACATTACTCACCATAATCGTATTTCTGATGCTTGTATCTGCTTAGATTCACATGCGACCCACCCTTCCTCCCCTCTGAGAGAAGACGCATGATTGCTTATAGTCTTACCTTTCTATCTATCTGCTTGGATTATCTGTACTCACGCTACTCCTCATGCTACCTCATGTCCGAAAAAATACAATCTGAGGATCCTAGACGCGTGAGGGATCTTGGGTACAGTGGACGTCACACTAGGGATAGTATTACTGGCACGCCCTGTGTCGACGACCATTTTCGAGTTTCGAAAAACAAACTGTAATACTCTGCAGCTTCCACTAGATGTCGGCCTATGCACAGCATGTGAATCTAAGCAGATACAAGCATCAGAAATACGATCACGGTGAGTAATGTATCCCATATATTGTATTTGATTGTGATGTGTTGGTTTACTTGAGTTTTATCGTGATTCTTTACTATGGTCAATATTACAAAGGCCTTGTAATAAATGTGTCTATATTTTTAATATAACACCTGCTTGGAGTAATTTGTAAGTGTCCTTGTTTTGTGTGCTCATTGCGGGCTTTCAGTCACCCTCACCCCTCTTGAGACCTAGGAGGTCATTACGACCCAGGTGGTAAGTACACCAACTTTACCACCATGGTGTAAACTATGTTTACACCATGGTGGATGGCGGATTTACCGCCCCATTCCAAGGTGAGTGGGGCGGTAAATCCCCATTTCCCATTTACCCTTCCCTATTCCCATTTTTGCCCCATAGGGCATAATGGGAGTGGGGAAGGCGCTAATTACGGCACCGTAAATTACGGTGCCGTAATTAGCACCAAGGAGGTTTAGTGCCATGGATTTTAACGCCTGCTAAAAGCAGCCGTTAAAATTGGAATCAGGCGTTAAGGGTTAACGACGGCGTTAACCCTTACCGCTTGGGTCGTAATGACCTCCCTAGTCTTGACCGCCACGATCGCTACCTTGATTGGTCTGGCTTGTCCAGAGGTTACCCTGTTCCAAGAAACTAGGCTGGCCTTCTGAACCTCTGCCCCTCCAGGACAGAGTTCAGAAATCCATCTTAACACCAGCCACTCCAGAAGTAAAGAGCCACATGGTGCTGGCCACAGCCCAGGAGCTTGCATTACCAAAAAAAAAAAAAAAAAACAGAAAAATCTTTGGTTTTTTTTGTGGTTGCAAGGGAGACCTCAGAGGTCTCATTTGCGACCTCTGGCGACCCCTAAATGACATCCCTGTTATACACGCAATGGCTGCATGGCATTTCCAGCACCTTCCTGAAAGGCAAGTGATCAGGCCAATCTCTGAGTGTGGATGGGAGTGAATACCAGATTTGGGGCGGGGGGGTGGTAATGCGGAGAAGGCTGCCCCACCCTTCCTTTTTGTACGGAATATGGGCATCTGTAATAAAAGTGCTGTGCTGGGGATTCCAAGATGGCTGCCATGCGGAGTACAACGTGAAGTGGTGCGCTCCGTCCCAGCAAGACTGAAAACAGGCTTAAATAAGCCATAAAATCCCCTCCACGGGATACGAAAGGCTCATAACCAATGCTGACACAGGAATGGAGTCGGGAAACCCAGCGGAGGTCCCTCTATTGAATCGGAAAAGGTGGGAAAAGTCTCAGGTGGGACAAAGAGGCGCCAGCAAGAGCACCCAGTGGAACACTAGCGCAGACCGGGGGCCCCCTCACACAAAGACCTGCAGAAACCAACAAAGCAATCACCCCGTTGGGGGGGGGTCACAGAGGACAGGTCAGAAGAGGCAGTGCAGAGAGCAGCAAGCTGGAGCAGGCCCCCAGCACAGCAAGCAACAAAGCTGGTGCAGGCCCACCCCACCCCGACGGAGATGTAATACCACCAGCAATCAGAGAAGATTGGCAGAAGGAGGGACAAGCTGTAAGGAGCCCGGCCGGGAGGTGCAGTAAGAGCAACCAGTGTAAAACAGAGAAGCCGGTAAGACTCTGCACCCCATCACACCTGATTAAAGCCCCCGGTCACAGGAACAGTAAATACATGAACCCCAGGCCTCGCAGGAGAAATGTGGAGACCTGCTCCACTAACCACAGCTCCAGAGCCTCCCCCTAACCCTGCTAGGCGCGCGAGCCCCCAACAACACGGGGGATACCACAGTCCTTACACCAGGCACCAAAAGAAATAAGGAAGGGGTGCTCCAAAGGGGAGGCCCGCAAAGGACAGACCCGAGGGGGGGGGGGGGGCACACACAGGGTCAGCAAATATACAACCAGTGGGCACCGCATGAGAAACGTGGAGACCCGCTCCACTAACCACAACTCCTGAGCCTCTTCCTAATGCGGCTGGGCGCGTAAGCCCTCAACAACACAGGGGACACCACGGGCCATACATCAAACCTCCAAAAGAAATAAGGGAGGGGTCCCCCAAAGGGGAGGCCCCCAAAGGACAGACATTGGGGAGCCACAGCGGAAGAATAAAGAAAATCCCTGCAATCCACCTAAGCAGCACTAGGGCGCAGGGGCTAGCCGGAGCGGCACAGGGACAAGAGACAAGATGCCCACGGGGCAACAAATGCAGACAAGAGAGCTACAGGTGCACCACTCCTCAACTAAGGCAGGGCCCAGGCAGACGACACTGCATGCACCCCACGAATAACAGAACACATAACCCAGCCGGTCCCTGCCTACAAGGATAAACCCCGGGCCTGGTCCCCCCGGCCAGCCCATTATAATCCACGTCCTATGCAATTCCAAACACCTCTCAATGAGATCACTTATAACAAACCCCAGGTCGGGGCATCTGTTAAAATGGATTTCTGAACTCTGTCCTGGAGGGGCAGAGGTTCAGAAGGCCAGCCTAGGTTCTTGGAACAGGGTAACCTCTGGACAAGCCAGACCAATCAGGGTAGCAATCGCGGCGGTCAAGACTAGGTCTCAAGAGGGGTGAAGGTGACTGAAAGCCTGCAATGAGCACACAAAGCAAGGACACTTACAAATTACTCCAAGCAGGTGTTATATTAGAAATATAGACACATTTATTACAAGGCCTTTGTAACATTGACCGTAGCGAGAAATCACAATAAAACTCAAGTAAACCAACACATACCAATCAAATCCAATATATATACAAATACATACGAGTCTAATGAGTTAGACGCACGAAATGTGTAGACCACCTAGATGGGGAGGAAAACAGGCAGTGCAAATAATAATTAGACCAGTCCGCCTTCAGAGGCACCTAACTAAAAGGAAGTCCGAGCCCTACGAAGAGTGGAGCCTTGTGCTCAAAAGTACCTGCACACGCTGGTGCCAACGGGCAAAGGAGAGTCTCTTCGAGGGAATCAGGCAGTTTAGTTTGATGAACAAATGAAGATGAACAGAGCTCCGCGACTCAAGCGCAGCCTCCACTGGGGGCAGAAGCAGAGCGCGAGTACGGAAAGGCGTGCTGTTAGACACAGCGGGGAAAAGCTATGGGCTACTGCAGGAGGGCGACCAGTTCCTAGCGATGCTACTCACCGGTCCCCGATGCAGGCAGACCCAGGCTTCTCCGCATCAGTTTCAGTGCTGGCAGGTTCAGATACGAGCAGGGGACGTCTCGGCGCCGTGTAGATTCCGCAGCAGCAGAAGTTGAGTTGAGGATGTCCCAAACGCAGTGAACCCGCACACTTTGTTACCACAGCAGGGCAACGGAGCGGCCGTGTGTATTTCAGCCCAATGTACACTACTCACTTCAGACCTGGGAATGCCAAGTGTAAGAATCGTCTGAGAGTGAATCGTTTCCAGCCCCCTCTTATCCACGATTCCCTTCGCGCCAAAACGGAGGGGACCCAATGGGAGATCTGTTCACAAAACACTCACACCATACGTGGACCTATCAAGGACTCGTAATACAACACAACCTGACGGCGGTTACAGAGCAAGACTCCTGGGTAGGCTGGTCAGTCTGCTGGATGGCCCAGAGACACTTCCGAAGGCTTACGTGCAGGAGATGGTGAAGATGCCGAGAATAGTTGTTCCCACTATTCCAAGGGGTTGAAGTACCAGTACAGGCCTTCTCGTTCGATCAGAGGTAGAAAGGGTTTCACAAAGCGACAGCAGTGCAGAGGAGCAGTCCTTCAGCGGGTCACCAGCGAATCCTCAGTTCAGCCTCGTAATTGCAGGATACTTGGCTCCTGTATTCCTTCATTCGTGAGAACTCAGGAGATCGACAAGGTAGTGGTGTTTCCAGCCCCCTCTTATCCACGGTTCCCTTCGCGCCAAAACGGAGGGGACCCAATGGGAGATCTGTTCACAAAACACTCACACCATACGTGGACCTATCACGGACTACCTAGGTCCCAGGCATTCACGACACACTAGCACCCAGGATGTGTATTGGGACCAGACATCCCAGCCCACATCCTGGAGCACACACAAGACCTGTAGAAGCCCGCGAAAGCATCTGTGTTTCGCGGGAAAGTACATGCCCAAATAAGGAAGGCCGCGGGTCGGCTCGACCGGGGGAAGGTGAAGGGGGCAAGACGGTCAGCGGACAGGACAAAGAGCCTCGTGGTCTCGCCATTTTGGGAGCCAGGCCACCATTTTGGGCTAAGCGCGAGAAACGCGCTTAAACGCCAAAAGGAGCTCAAAAACACAAAGAAACGATCGCTGCCACCAGTCCCGTCCGTCATTCACTTGCACCATTCATTAACATCCAAAGAGAGTATCTAGGGCCTGTAGAAGACTAGAGACCCAAGAGAGCAGTAACTTAGCTTACAGTGCCCTCTTGCGCCATGTTGCGCAAAAGCTGCAACATGATAAAAGAACTACGGAAAACAACGTTTCCCGGTACTGACTGTCTTAAGGGCATGTCAGTTTCCCCGTAAGAATGGAGCGAAAGCCCAGAGGAGTGCGGCAGAAGGCTGCACTTCTCTGGCAAAGTCTAGATCCTGGTGAAAACAACAGCAAAAAGTTTAGGGGTTGCCACATGGAAGGAAAATGACCCACAATTAAGAAATATTTCCTAACAGCATCCCAACAAATGGAAGGGCTACCAGAGGGCCTCTATAGAATTCACAATCATCGCCACAGGAGCCCATATCACTAGCCTCTCAGCCACACCAAAACCAAGGAAAACTGTGCCACTTACGGAGTCACGCCAAGGTCCCACTCGCCCACAGACCAAGGCAACATGTCAAAAAATAAAGGGGAAGACAGCCAGATCCCCACTAAAGGGGGCAAAAAGTTGCACAAGGGGACTATTCAGAAACTGTGGCGGAAGGATGGGGGGGTCACAGCCCGATGACAAGCAGGAGGCGAACAGGGATGCATTAGAGGCCCCTCAAGTAGAAAACCCAGAGGAAATAGGGGTCACACAATAACTCCTCGCACAATGCTTCCAGCACTTTGGGGATAAGATGGCGAACACCATCCAATACCAATTGGACAAAATGAAAGAAGACCTAAGAGGGGTGCTAAAGGAAGTGCAGGGAGACATACACAAGCTTGAAGCAGGAGTGGACACCAACGAAAAAAGACCTGCGGAGTTGGCAGATGATTCCCACAAAGTGGAGGACCTAATGAAGCATTTAGCCAGGGCTACTCACAATCTGGAGTTCTAAACAGAGGATCTTGAAAATATATCAAGGAGAGCAAATATTAGAGTCAAAGCGCTCTTAGATGTAGAAATACCCAAAACAAAATCCCAAATATTTGCTGATCTAATAGACACAACAAACCTGGTAGAAATCAAGATCGACCGCTTACACATAGTGGGTCCAAAAAGAAATGAACCAGGGGCTAGACCGAGAGAAATCCTGGTAGCCATGCACGATTACACCCAAACAGAAAGAGTCCTAGCCGCAGCAAGAAGAGCAAGGGATGTTATCTTCAATTGCTCAGCTATCCAACTATTCCAACCTATCTCAGGCCATGCTCACCAAGAGGCGGTTGATGCGCCAATCGTACAGGAGCTGACGAAAAGAGAAATCAAATATAGATGAACATTCCCCTTCGGTCTACTATTCGAGCTAGAAGGTAGGCAAAGGAGAATCACATCGACAGAAGAGGGAGAGTCCATCCTGGGAATAGAAATTGACCCAACCAACTACAAGGCCCAAGGCCCATTCGAAAAGAAAGGCTTGGAAATGGTCCATACAAGAATCAAGGAGGAAAGCATGGAAAAAGCGGGGCCCAAGTGGCCCAGGCCTATCGCCAAAGAAGAATTAACAGGACAGAGAATCCCTAGAGAGGAGCTCCTCCATGTAAAACAAGCACCCGGGGAGGGGAAACATAAAGCAACCACAGTGGGAAGGAATGCTGTAGGTGACTCTTGGGCTCAAGGAATGGGCCTGGGGAAGCCCGTAAGAGACCAGCTGGGAGAGGATGGGATCTCAACCCCAGAGGAGGAGAGTCGGTATGGGCCAGAGGCCGGTTCAGCCTACCCAGCGGGGGGAGGGAGGAGGGGGCAACAAAGGGGGGAATGGGGGGAGAAAAGGGGTACTCCAGACGAGATGGGAGGAGGGGGCTGGGGGGAGGGGAACAGGAGGGGAGACCAGGCCTAGGTCCATTCACGGAAGCAAGCAAACCAAAGCCAGCAACTAAAACAAAACCAGACAATGGCTAAGGAATCAATCATGAAAGTACTCTCACTAATCATTAAAGGCCTGAACTCGCCGATAAAAAGAAACAAATTAGATCACTACCCATAGAGAAAAACATGATCTGATCACCGTGCAAGAAACCCACATACAAGAGATAGACAAACATAAGATAATAATGCTAGGCTATAACCTAATCCAACAATCAAACGACGTGACAAAGAAGGGGGGAGTCCTAATGGAAGTAAGGAACAAATCAGACCTCAAGTTGCAAGACATCAACAAAGACTCCAAAGGAAGGTACATAGTCTGCTATCACCCTGGCCACCATTTACACACCTAACTCAGGACAAAACCGGTTTATCCAAACAATACTAAGAAAACTGGAGGGATTTGCGAAGGGAAGAATAATACCCACAGGCTTGTTTGTTTGTTTGTTTGTTTGTTTTATTGATTTATAGAGCGCAGTACACCTTAGGGTATCTAGGCGCATTACACGTAGGTTTGTTGGTTACAGTTACATACATAAATAAGTAGCAGGTGATACAGCAATACAACAACATATTCAGCAGAAAGGGAACAGTTACATTATGGAATCAAGGCAGGTATGGCGACATATTCTACAGAATGGAGAATAAGTACATTACATAGACAAGACAAAGGAACGGCAAAAACAGTACAAGATGCAGTAGAGTTAGGTGTCATTCGTAGCTAGCCAGTTTTTTGTGTTTTTTCTGAAACTTTGGAAGGTCTGATTGATTGGCAGATGAAGAGGGAGGGCATTCCAGAATAGGGCGGCCTGAGCAGGGAAGCTATTGCCGCCGGCCTTCTTCAGGTTGAATCTGGGAGCTATGACACAATAGGAGTTAGCAGTCCTTGTGGGCCGTAGTGACATTTCTTTGATTATTTTTCCTCTTAAGTACTGCGGAGCAGCATTGTTAAGGCATTTATGAGTAATGAAGACTATTTTGAATTGAATCCTGTCCTTGATGGAGAGCCATTTGTACTTTATTCTAGCCTCTGAGATATGTTCTCTCCTCGGGATGCTTAGTGCTGTTCTGAGAGCATTATTTTGTAATATTTGGAGTTTGTTCATGATATGTTTACTGGCACCTGCATAGAGGGTGTTGCAATAATCGAGTTTGGAGAGGATTAGGGCTCTCGATAGTATGATGCAACTTTTAGTGGATAGGTAGGGTTTTACAAGCATGAATCAGTTTACAGGTCTACGCTGTTGCAGAAGCCGTGGCATGAACTTGTTTGCGCATGTTCTAGTTAGAGTCCAAGTAGAATCCTAGCGTCTTAATTTCCTCAGCGACTTTGATGACAATACCATCAATGTTGAATGATGAATATTGCTCATCAAGTTTATTGAGGTTAGCCTGGGCTCCTTGAAACAGGATATTTGAACTGGATTTGTGGCCATAAGGCTGTTCTATTCCAACAGGACAGCCAACTCATGCTTAGAGCAATGAGTAATAAAAATCCTTCTGAAATCTGGAGGCTGTTTAACAATCATTCTTGCAATAATCAAGCTGCGGCCCAAATTAACGGCGTGCATGAACGCTAAAGGGTGCAATATTATTCAAATGTATACACGGATAATGATTTAAAGAATGCAAATTATTCTATACGATCTGTTACTCCTTGGCAAGTTCACTGGTCTATCTCAATGGTGGAGGAACTGATTAAACATGCCCGTTCCTCATTGGTCCTGATGGGCTTCACAATTTCATGTTAAAAGCAAATTCTAAGTTGTCGGCAGAGATTCTATACAAAATATTTTGGCAGGCACTTATCAGTCGCGTAATTCCATCTTTGTGGACAACATGGTTAATTGTCCCCATCTTTAAAAAGGGCGATAGATTACTACCTCAAAACTATTGCCCAATTGCCTTGTTCCCAGGCAATTATTTGCTAGACTGATTTTGCGAGATTTCAATTCTTGGACTCTGTTGCAAAACCATCGAGAACCAAATCAATCGGGCTTTGTTGCCCTCATTGGCATTGCAAAACCATTGAGACCCAAATCAATCGGGCTTTGTTGCCGGCATGGGCACTGCAAAAAACTTGATGTGTTTAAATGCTCTGAAGGTGCAATGTCAGTCTACTAAACAGCCTGTCTATTTTGCATTTGTAGACTTGAATTGTGCCTTTGATTCAGTTTCTCATCTGCTGTTAATGTGCAAATTACACAGAGATAAATGCCCAGACACATTGTGCGATATTATCTGTGCTTTTCATTCAAAGGGCCTCATTCTGAGTTGGGCGGTAAGGGTTAACAGTCACCGGTAATGATGCCTGTCTATTTTGCATTTGTAGACTTGAATTGTGCCTTTGATTCAGTTTCTCATCTGCTGTTAATGTGCAAATTACACAGAGATAAATGCCCAGACACATTGTGCGATATTATCTGTGCTTTTCATTCAAAGGGCCTCATTCTGAGTTGGGCGGTAAGGGTTAACAGTCACCGGTAATGATGCCGGTGCCGATAAACCCTTACCGCCCAATTCCGCGGTCCCTTAGCGGGAACCGCAAAGGACGTGTGGTCTGACCACACGTCCTTTGCGGGTCCCGCTAAGGGACCAGGGCGCTAATAACGGGCCCGCTATTTGCGGGCCCGTAATAAGCGCCTTCCCCATTCCCACTGAGCCCTAATGGGGCTTGAATGGAAATGGGGAATAGTCTACAGAATGGGGACTTACCAGGTCCTCCAAGGTCGGAATGACCTGGTAAGTCGCCATTCTGTCACACTGGACCCGGACCCGGGTTTGGAGGCAGCCATGGTGCTAATAGCGCCATCGCTACCTCCAAACTCGTAATGACCCCAAAGACATCGATACAAATCAGGCTCACGCTATACAGGCTATTATCTGTTCCCATTCCAACATATCGCGGCCTCAAACAAGGCTGTTTACTTGCTTCAGCTATTTTCAATTACTTTCTTCACAATGTTAAGGAAGTCTTTCAAGATGTTTGTTTGGATTCACCAAAATGTAATAATAAAGCAATAAAAGCATTATTTTATGTTGATGATCTTGTGCTAATTTCAAAGACCACAAAGGGTCTTCAGAAGTTGTTAATGGCCTTTGAAATTTTCATCACGCACAATGAATTAAAGGTGAACACGGACAAAACACAAATAGTCATATACTCCCCAATGAGGTCGCAGAAATCTCAGATGTCATGCTCAATTAAAAAGGTTAAGCTAGCAATTGTCCAAAGATACAAATATCTAGGAATGGTTTTTGAAGGTGCAGTTTCAGCTAAAGGCCAGATGGAGAGCGTTGATATCAAGCTGGACACAGCCATATCACAGATAAAGATAATTCTGCATAGACATGGAACGTTTTCATTAATTCCAGCACTTTTGTTTTGGAATTTAAAAGTTACACCTTGTCTATTATATGGACTAGAAACAGGTGTTCATTTAACAGGGCTTCAGTTAGATAAGCTTGAAGCTAAATATTGGAAACAAGTATTATGTGTACCACAATCAATACCCATCTGTTGGTTGCAAATTGGGTCTGACTTCATTGAACACGCTATCAGTGGCGGCTATGCAATTTGTTCAGAAAGTGTTTGATTTCCACACATTCAGATGTAATGTTAAAAGTTGTGGCAACCTATTTATTTTTTTTTGGAACATCAATTTGCACAAAAGTGGATCATGGGTGTTATAGGTATACTTGCACAAGCAGATGTGTCAATTGAAATGTTACTTTCAAATCCAGACAAAGCTAAAAAAGAAGATCTACCAACTTGACTGGATCAAAAACAGAGAAACATGCTTAATGTATAAACAGTCTGCAAATTTAAAGGAATGGTTCAGTCAAAAATGTTTATTGTCCCTACGGGTCGCCATGTGTTTTTAAGCCTAAGTCGCTCGATTTTAGAAAAAGTTCCTATGGACCTTACCCGAGTTTTTGTCCATTAAACGCACGCGAAAACAGGCACCATGGCGCTGCCTTTTTGTGATAATCCTATCACTTGCCCCATAGCCCTGGCTGACCTGCTTTTGCGGCACTAAATCATATCCCCCGCCCCTGAGCCTGACATTATCAAAACATTCATATTCCCTGCCTCTCTCCGTGACAGTCGTCTTCTACGCGACTTCACACAGAACCCGGAAACCAACACAGATCAACTCACAACACAGCGCGCCACAATTCGGAATATGAAACTGTACTTTAAAATCAAACAGCAATACGGTAAATTTGGTAAAGTACATTTATTTGACATTAAGGGGCCGATTCATGGAACAAACGTGCGCCGAAAATCTTCGCGCAAGCAGGTGCAAGCAGGCGCAAGCAGACGCAAGCGGAAAAAAACAGGCGCACGCGCACGCGTGCGATTCATGGAAGTCCCTGCGCGTGTTTACCTCGGGATGTGCGCCAAACCCGTGCATGGCGCACACGTCACTGCAACATCCCGAAAGACGTGCGCGACGCGCACAGTGAAAGCGCACAACCTCGGCGCATACACTAGAAAGTGGGCGGAACACGGGGCGTAACGCGCGGAGTGGGGAACAACTCGCGAAAACAAGGGCGTAACTGGGGATGTACTGCAGGGAAGCAGACGGAACGCCCACACGCACCCGAACCACACGTATTCATGGAATCGAATAGGGCAAAGCCACGCACAGCGAAAGACACGCACAAGCCGAAACACGTCCGCCACACGAAGGCAGGCGGTAGCGTCCCTGCGCATTACAAAAGTGGCAACATACAGCAATTGGGCCTGTGCGAGCGGGGCACGTGTATATCGGGGGTTCGCGTGAAGTTTTTCACGCGATCGGGCCTGGGGGAGCGGGCTACGTGTATTTCAGGGGTTCGCGTGAAGTTTTTCACGCGATCGGGCCTGGGGGAGCGGGCTACGTGTATTTCAGGGGTTCGTGTGAAGTTTCTCACGCGATCGGGCCTGGGGGAGCGGGCTACGTGTATTTCAGGGGTTCGCGTGAACTTTTTCACGCGATCGGGCCTGGGGGAGCGGGCTACGTGTATTTCAGGGGTTCGCGTGAAGTTTCTCACGCGATCGGGCCTGGGGGAGCGGGCTACGTGTATTTCAGGGGTTTGCGTGAAGTTTCTCACGCGATCGGGCCTGGGGGAGCGGGCTACGTGTATTTCAGGGGTTCGCGTGAACTTTTTCACGCGATCGGGCCTGGGGGAGCGGGCTACGTGTATTTCAGGGGTTCGCGTGAACTTTTTCAACACCCGCTGTGAAGTAATAGCGTGTGAACCCCAACGGATGGAAAACACACGCACCGCACGAAAAACACGTACAGAACATAAAGGCACGCGGGATCTCCAAGCCCTGCCAGGGCAACGCCCGTGCGCAAAACGTCACAGACGCGCTTACGCTGTAAGGGCCTTTGGTCCAATGAAATCGCGTACGCGTGCTGACGCGCTTACGCGCTAAGGGCCTTTCCTCGATTTTCACGCTGACGTGCAGGATTTTCACGTGCCAAATCACTCCGTATCAAGCTGGCCACGCGAAAACACACGGAAGACCACGCTCCTGCCCAGAAGGCCGAATTACTGCCCCCCCAGTGCCCCGAGCAGCCTCCCACGTGCCATCTGCTGCTGCCTGCCTGCTGCCACAGTGCCCTGCCATTTGGTGCCTGCACATCAGCGATCTGCAGGTGTCCAGTTGCTGTGTCCACCCCTGCTGGAACAGAAGACTCCCGACTCGATAACATCGCTCCACAGCCCAGCCCCAGGACCCAGTTGCCCACCCACTCCTGCCCCTGGGGTTGCCATGTCGGGCACATCAACATCTGGCACCAGTGGCAACCCCCGGCCAGAGGGGCAGAGGGGCACCAGCTTCACTGCCACCGAAGTTGGTGTCCTGGTGGAGCAAGTCCTGGGGCAGTATGATGCCCTCTTCGGATCGTCCTGCGCCAACAAGGAAGGACGGGAGAGGATCTGGGCCGACTGTGTGGTTGCCATCAACGCGGAGGGGGTGGCAACCCGCACCATCCAGAAGGTCAAGAAGCGCTGGGAAGACCTGAGGTCCAGGACCCTCATGAAGGCCCGGCGCCTCGTGGAGGGGGGCCGGGGCCGCATGAGTTCCATCCAGTTGAGGGTCCTGGAACGCGCACACCCAGCGCTCCACGCCCAGGTCCTTGAGAGGGAGACCCGTCTGGAGTTGAGCGGTAAGTGGCCAAGCATTGCTGTGTGAGACAGGGCATGTTGCAGTGTGCTGGTTGTCTGATACTTGCCTGCATGTGTGACATAGGCCATGTACGCATGTATGTGTGCAGGGACATCATGGGAATGCATGTGCGACCTGTAATGTGTGAACCGCACGGTTGTTGCATGTGTTTGAATGCGACATGGGGAGCCCTGTGCAGATTGCACACATGAGAGCATGGCAGTCTCTGTTCCTGGACATGGGTGGGGGCGAGGGATGGGTGCTGATGCCAGATACATATGTGGTATCCATGTCTGTGTGCCTGACCTGCGTGTCTGTGACTTGTGAGTACCATGGATGCATGACACATGTCTGTGACAATGTACAGATTCACTGATGCAGCCTAGTCATCCTTGTATGCACTGTGATTGGGGTGTACGGGGCCAGATGGATGTGACTGAGGTGAAGTGTGTGCATGTGATAGGCATGACCCATGATGCATGTGAGTCCCATTACATTGTATGATTCGAGAGTCCATTGGACATGCATTGAAATGTCCATGACACGCACCATGACTGTCACTGTGTGTGTTTTGCCTGGACTGACACATGTGTTGTGGTGTGACATGATGGAAGTGTACTTTGACAGTGGCACTCATCTGCTATTGCTTCCTGTCTAGGGGACCATTGTACAGTACCCTGATGCTTGTGTTCTATGTCTCCCTCTACGCAGCGGCTAGTGAAGGAGAGGGCGGAGACGGCGCTGTGGAGCAAGGCGGCGGGGATGCCCCCACGGCTGCAGCGGAAGGGGTGGGTGAGCCCCCACAGGGGCCTGCTACGGCGGTAGACGGCGAGGAGCCATCCAGGTTGGTGGTTTCCACAGAGGAGGAGGAGGCCGCCACCGAGGCGCACATGGGGCCTGGTGGGGGCATCCCTGCTGGTGCAAGTGGTGCAGTCCAGGGGCAGGGGCAGGAGGCAGCACAGGTCACCGTGGAGGGGCCTGTGCATGTCGCTGTCCCTGAACCTGTGGGTGCACCACCTTGCACCAGCAGGGATGCCCCATCCCAGGCCCGTCCGCAGGTGGAGGGGATGTCCATGTCATCTGACTCCCCACCACCTGCGGACGAGGGGACCCCTGGCCGTGTGGAGAAGGTCCTGATTGGGGTCGCGATGCGCACGGCTGTGATTCGTGATGCCGTGCGTGCTTCCCAGGAGGAGCACGCACGTCATCACGAAGAGCACCGTGCCGACGTGGCCCAATTGGGATCGGCCATGTTCGGGGGTTTCCTGCATGTGTCGGCCAATCTGGCGGCCCTCTCCTCCTCTGTGGAGACTATACGCCAGTCGTTCTCCTTGCCGTCTTCCGGCCCAGATGCCACCAGGGCCCCCTGTGGACCTGCCCTGACCAATGCAGCCAGCTCGGTGGGGATCCCATCCCTGCCACAGTCGGGAGTCAGAGGTCCAGCAGGGGTGGACAACACAGCAACTGGACCCCAGCAGATGGAGGATGTGACGGCATCATCGGGCAGGGCACGTGCACGACAGCGTCAGTGGTTTCCATCATCCTGGATGCCGTCGTGCTGGCAGAGGCAGTGGCGTCGAAGGCAGCAGCAGGCTCGACGTGGGAGGCATCATGGCTCGGGGCCATCAAGATCAGAGGGGCAGGCATCGGCCGGAGGGCAGGAGAACCCTGGGATGGTAGTGTCTTCCGTGTGGGAGCAGTTGGTCCAGCGGATAGGTGCGGAGCGGCAGCGGGCGGAAGAGGAGCGGCTCACCATGGTCAGGGCGGAGTTCTCCATGCGTCGGGCGTTGAGGCGGGCTGAGTGCCTCGAGGAAGCTTGCAGGGAGTTTGAGGTGAACATGGGGTTATCCCTGCGAGACCTCGGGGCCAGGACAGAATCCCGCCTCCAGGACATCGACATGGAGTTCGATGATGCCCTGGCCGGCAACATCACAGAGTGAGCCGCAGGACTTGCCCGCTGCCATTGTATATAGTTCTTTAGTTAGTTAGTGTTAGGTTTCCTTTATTTTTTGAGATTTTTTTGGACCGCTCGGACAATGGCCACTTTTCTGTATATAGTTTTTTTATTAGGTAGTAGTAGGTTTCATTTATAGTGTTGGGCTCATGGACCCTGGAATATTCTTGTGTATAGTTGGATTTTTTAAAATACATTTTTTTGATTTATATTTGTGTTCACCATGAGGCAATGGTTTTTCCTTATTTCACCATGATTTTGCTTTGGACAACATTAGTTTTTGGATTCCTTTGTTTTTTTGGATTTTTACATTACTTATCGGACATGGACAATTTATTTTGTTATCCCCATTGTTGTATGTTTGATTAGTTTACTTCATTTTCTTCGAGAATACATGTTTTTATAACTTTCTTTTGTGGTATTTTCTCATTGGTTTCATGCATGTCATGATATGGGTTTTGACATTCACTTGCACCCATTGTGTATGTGTGTGTGACGGACATGTGTTCATTTACATACTTGCCATTGGGGTTGTATCATGTAATTGCATTTGCTATGTGGGTGGATGCAATCCTTGGCTGGGTGTTTGTGCTGGGTATGCTGCCCATTACTGCTTTGATTGTGTATCGTCAGGACCTGGGGGCAGGGGGACATGGTTGGGGGCCTGCTGGCAGGTGCCCCACAGTGCTGGGGGGTGGGGGTGCAAGGGGACATGAGTGGGACATGAGTGGGGGCCTGCTGGCAGGTGCCCCACAGTGCTGGGGGGTGGGGGTGGTGGGAGACATGAGTTGGACATGGGTGGGGGCCTGCTGGCAGGTGCCCCACAGTGCTGGGGGGTGGGGGTGGTGGGGGACATGAGTTGGGCATGGGTGGGGGCCTGCTGGCAGGTGCCCCACAGTGCTGGGGGGTGGGGGTGGTGGGGGACATGAGTTGGACATGGGTGGGGGCCTTCTGGCAGGTGCCCCACAGTGCTGGGGGGTGGGGTGGTGGGGGACATGAGTTGGACATGGGTGGGGGGCTGCTGGCAGGTGCCCCACAGTGCTGGGGGGTGGGGGTGGTGGGGGACATGAGTTGGTGTTCATTAGTTCAAGGAGACATGTGCCTTTGCTGGGGGGCATGCCCATGTTGGGTGGGCTGCCTGCGGGACTTGACCAGGGATGCAGGGTAGTCCCCTGTGGTGTGGGCTGCCTGCAGGGGCCGTGGAGGGTGTACAGGGAACACCTGGGTGGACCCACACTGTCAAATCACATGTAGGACTCTCCGGCACCCCTGAAATACACGTACCCTGCTGAAATCGCGTGTAAAACTTCCCGCGCACCCCTGAAATACACGCGCCCAGGCTATTCGCGTATGGGACTTCCCGCGCACCCCTGAAATACACGCGCCCAGGCTATTCGCGTTTGGGACTTCCCGCGCACCCCGGAAATACACGCGCCCAGGCTATTCGCGTGTGGAACTTCCCGCGCACCCCTGAAATACACGCGCCCAGGCCAATCGCGTGTGGAACTTCCCGCGCACCCCTGAAATACACGCGCCCAGGCTATTCGCGTGTGGAACTTCCCGCGCACCCCTGAAATACACGCGCCCAGGCTATTCGCATGTGGAACTTCCCGCGCACCCCTGAAATACACGCGCCCAGGCTATTCGCGTGTGGAACTTCCCGCGCACCCCTGAAATACACGCGCCCAGGCTATTCGCGTGTGGAACTTCCCGCGCACCCCTGAAATACACGCGCCCAGGCTATTCGCGTGTGGAACTTCCCGCGCACCCCTGGAATACACGCGCCCAGGCTATTCGCGTGTGGAACTTCCCGCGCACCCCTGAAATACACGCGCCCAGGCTATTCGCGTGTGGAACTTCCCGCGCACCCCTGAAATACACGCGCCCAGGCTATTCGCGTGTGGAACTTCCCGCGCACCCCTGAAATACACTTGCCCAGGCTATTCGCGTGTGGAACTTCCCGCGCACCCCTGAAATACACGCGCCCAGGCTATTCGCGTGTGGAACTTCCCGCGCACCCCTGAAATACACGCGCCCAGGCTATTTGCGTGTGGAACTTCCCGCGCACCCCTGAAATACACGCGCCCAGGCTATTCACGTGTGGAACTTCCCGCGCACCCCTGAAATACGCATACCCTGCTCGCACGGGGCCAATCGCGTGAGGTACTTCCCGCGCACCCCAGTGATACACGTAGCCCGCTTGCTGTGCTGGTACAGGGTTAGCGCAGCCCTTTGCGCTGGATTGTTTATGTTGATGGCTTTTCCCTGCGCGGGAGGCGTTCTTGGGGACGTAACTGGCGCTGCTGCAGGGTCGCTGCGCCACTGTGCGCCACGGCTGGTTTTGTTGGCTGGAATCCATGAATACGCTGTGTGCGGAAATGGATTTCAGCGCACGCGGCTGGCGCAGGGATTCGCACGCGCACATGTGCGCCAGCCGCGTGCGCCACTTGTGCGCTGAATTCTATGAATTACCCCCTAAATGTTTAGAGAATATTCAGCAATTGGCATATTAAATCAGAATGGAATTTCTTTTCTTTTCTCTCGATCCGCGAATCCGGAAAAGTTTATCGTGAGTCACGCGCTGTTCCTTTATGGTACACAGGGTGTTTGTTTTCATTAAAAGAAGCACTTTGGACGCACAGTGAACCGCAAGGCTGTTCTATCAACTAGGCACTAGGCCACCATAAAGGTCGATATGTTGCTTCTAGCCGCTAGTACCGCGTAAGGGCATATGGTTCCTTGGCGATCGTCCCATAAAATGGTCAATGTAGTGCAGTTGTTTACAAGAAGCTGCAGCTGGCGGTTGAAAAATCCGTCTGCCGGGGTCTGGAATAGGTGGCAGTGGCAATACGGTAGGATGTACCTGTTTAGAAAACTTAAAAATTTAAATTAGTCTCACCAGCCGATCTTTATTACTATTATTCATTTTATTTATTACAGGCGAGATGAAACTATTTGCTTGCGAGGATAGTGCAATGGAGTATGTTCGGCTCTAAAAGCAATGCAAAAACTAACAAAATAAATCGAGGGAAACACACAAACAAATGATTTTTTTTACCGTTGAACCACTGAGAAACGACTGCTTGTCTACATGTGTGTCGAATGGGCACATGTATGCCCATGTGCCCGGTAGAAAGACGACCCCACAAATGTTGTACTTGCTCTTCATTCATTCATTCATTCATTCATTCATTCATTCATTCATTCATTCATTCCGGTATAAAAGCGTCTAAAGAGTTACTTACATTATATTTGCCATTTCCATTGTATCTCTGCGTAATGCAGTCCGTAAATCCCACTGTGTTCGTGCCAACGATTTTTCATATACTGAACTAACATGAAACTCGGTCTAGTTTCAGAATTTTCAGCCTTATGTTATTGGCCCCCTCCTTCAAATGAAGTCCTTTCGGCATGGTCCCTGTCTCTCAAGGTCAAAAAACAACAGAACCTTATACTGCCAGTGCGATTCGCGGGCCTCTTCAGCCCGCGAGCAAAAAAATCAAAGCCGCTGACCTTCACTCTGCATGAGCGTACATTCTTACTTTGCAACATCCCGTCTAAAGCCATCTGCGAGAACTTGAATTTTCGACTCCATGTTTGTACTAGGCCTCAATGTGCAAATGCGAACTGGCTTCTCTCCCATCTGCAACGCCTCGCTTGGCGCGTTCTAAGGCCCCCAATTTTGTCCTTGTTGTCCGCGAGCTTTGCAGCCCTAGAGAACCATAACTATGGAGACATTGGGCCTCATTATAACTCAGGCGGTCCGGAAATAACGGTGGCGGTAAACCCGCCGCCACCGTTGTTTCCGGACCGCCTGATCCCGACTCCTGCAGGCGGGAGGTGATGTTCCCGCCAGGTCTGACCTGGCGGGTTTAACACCGCCCGCCTGCAGGCGGACGAGGAAACACCGGCAGCATTACGAGATGCTGCCGGTGTTTCCATGATCCTCATTCCCATCGAGTCCCATAGGACTCGATGGGAATGGGGATTAACACCATTCCGCCTCCGTGATTCCCGGAAAACCGGGGTTGTAATGCCCCGGTAATTCCGGGAATCACGGAGGCGGAATGGTAATACGAGTCCGGCGGTAACCAGGCGGTTTTACCGCTGCGGTTACCGCCGGACTCGTAATGAGGCCCATTGACTTTTTGGGGGAAGGTCAGGGAAAGTATAAAGTACCCGAGGAGTTGTGTTGAAAGTGAGATTTATTGTTTATTTGTTTTATTATTTGCAATATGCAAGCCGCCCCTTGGTTAACATTGCGCAGCATTTACATGAGATTGCGAAACTTAGTTACAGCAACAAAAATATACACATACACCTATTCACAAGTTCAGCGATATGAGTTGAATAGAGAGAGAAGTCAAAGATGACACCCATGTTGTTCGCCACCCAGGATGGTGAATGGAGGGTTTAGGGTTAGCATACTTTGTATGCACACTGTACAATAACATTATTTTCAAACTGACAATTAGATTACAATGATTTATTTAAACCGGGATTTGAACTTCTCAACGAGCTCTGCTTTGGGTGGACATGGCACAGTGGCAATGTTTGGTGGCAATGCATCAGTGCTCTGCACAGAAACGCTCAAAATTCCATATCTGTGCTTCTCTAGTACACTAACAATAAGGCCTTTAACAAAGTCGAACTCCATTTCCTCATATACTGGTTTTACCCCCCATTTCTTAGTTCTTTTTCCAAAGGTCGTAGTGTAGCGAGGCATCCCTACATTTCCCGTAGTCCTAGACTGTTCACGGCCCACATTCTCGTTATGGGCCAAGACCGCTAGTAGAGTCCTATGTTTCATGCCCTGTGAGCTGAAATGCAATTGCTTTGGCCTGTACTTTAGGCACATATTGTGGAACACCTCCAATTCTCCCGTGTGACAGAATTCTGTCAGTCCCCTCAAATTGCTTGATGGAGTTTTATCGAAAACAATCTTCTCAATGGCTTTGTGTGTAGGTGAAGATGCAATCAACCACTTTCCTCTGTGGACAAAGGGCCATGTTCACATTGGTGGAAATGTTGGTTTTCTGTCCAGCTGTGAACGTTGGTACAGTAGTGTATCAGTGACCGCCATTTTTCAAGTAGGATTTCCACTGACCCGTCACAAGTTTTGGAGCTCCACCAAAGATGGTTGCTGATAGACTGGGACCACTGTGAAATACTTTCAAAACCTTTTCTTTTCCCTGCAGCCGAGATTTTCTTATTGATTGATTTAGCAAGATGCCATACGTCAAATTGATGTTTAATATGTGGCAACTGCTCTCTCATTGTCTTGGCAATTGAAACATGTCTGTCCATGGCTATGAGGTCGATGTGCATTCCCCTTGATTGTAGATATTGCAATGATTTTATAAATCCTAGTTTCTCCATGGCCACTGAGGATTTACATTGGGACACCTGCACGACCACCAAACTCACAATTTTCTTACTATCCAAGTCCTGAAAGTGGTAGGTGCAGTACTTGGCAGAAAATCCAGGGCTGTCGCACTGTCCATCGCCGGCTAGCCTGAATCGCTTCCCTTTGAATGTACTTGCTAGAGACAATTGTTCAATTTTCCAAGCCTCACTAATGGCCGGAAACAGGCAATCATGTTGGTATTTGTAGTACTGCGTTTTAGAAATTAAATGGAGTCCCACAAACTGAAAGAAAGACTCTAACTTTCTAAACCTGGACCCACTAAAAAGTGAGGCAGCTGCACACAGTAGATTGCCTGCTGGCAGTGTCCCCAGCATCGGTTGTGCATACCATGAGAACGTATGATTTAATCTACAGGCGGCAGGTATTTTGACGTTACTGCCTTGTTTTTGACGAGTCACATGAATCAATGGCTCCCCACATACTTCCCCTCCAACTGAATGCCCACATTTCGGCATACTTATAATATTCATCAAACAACTGTCGAATACTATGTATTTGCCCTCTTTCATTAGACTGTTATCCGGCGTGAAAATTGTTTCGGACTGTGCCTTTGAGGACATATCAACAAATTTGAAAGAACTATCGCTGATATCAAGTTCTGATGGTCGTTGGGTGCTGCTGCTGGTACATTCTCTCTCATTTCAACATCTGTTACTTCAGCATTGATGAGAGAACACAACATTGTCGACAGCTTTTTTGGTGGCATTTTTTTGCCGGGTGTAGATTGTGTGAATTGATCTGCGACTACTTCAGAGCTATCTTCAATACATTCAGTATCATCTTCTTTTGGTGGTGCAGTCGAACTGTAGCAATGGTCCAATACAACTTTACTGGATTCTCCGGACACATTCAATTCATGTTCTGGCCATTGGACATGAGCAACCCGAGTCTCAACACGCCGCGTCTGAATTAATAGTTCCTCCATAGTGTAAATGGTCTGGCAAGCAACATCTCTCATTTGCATCACTGTCTGTGTATGTATAGTTGGTACACCCACGGGTAAATAGAGGACAGATTGGAAAAGGGATGTTCATTTTAAACACAATATAAAGTATAGTACAATTGACAGGAAAAAACATAATATAGTCCCCAACACAAAACAATTCCTAAAATTATGAACTGTTTGTAACTAACCTTATTTTTGTTTCTTTTCTTTGCAACTTTCTTGACTCAAACTTCATCATCTGCACGCTGTTGCTCCGATTCGTTTCCGCATGTCTTCCCTTCCTCTTGCGCTGCAACGACTATATTTTCTGGATCCGCATAGACAGCATGGAATGACGCTCCATCGTCTCCCTGGAACATAGTACTTTCATTACTATGTATCACAATATTGAAAACATAAAACACACGTGAGGACGAACACACAGGTACATCTCAATAGCTAAACACGAATTAAACATTCTGTAGAACAATCAAATGACAAGTATTCGAGCTCTGATGATCTAGTTCGATGGAACTGTCAGTATCCATACCTCTGGCTCCGCATGGACTACTTTGAATGGTTGTATTGGAGAGGAGGCATCAGCAACTCCCTGAAACACAGTACTTGCATTAGTATGGTTTTCAATATTGGAAACATAACACACACCTGGGATCGACGGCACAGGTACATATAAAGAGATAACCACAAATGATGCATTGTCTAAAAGAATCAAGGCATATCTAAATATGATCAGATTTCATCGACTTATTTCTCCGATTTATTTACATCTGCATCATCTAAATGGGATGTTGTTATTGTAGTGGAAGCTCCGTCGTCTCCCTGAAACACAGTACTTGTGTTAATATGGAAGAAAGTATAGCAAATGGAATCACGTTATATGATGACGCTCGATGGAGCTGTCAGTATCCATACCTTGTGCTGCCGGAGAATATGTAGGGATGTTGTAAATGTAGTGCGCACTTCCAAAAGCTGTTGCGCCAATTCGTATACGCAAGGTCCCGCTTCCACTTCCCCTGGAATTACTTGAATGTCAGGCTCTGCATCAAGTGCAGGGGTTGACGCTCCATCAACTGCCTGAAAGATAATACTTGCATTAGTAAGGATTACAATATTGAAAACTTAACACACACTTGGGGTGGACCGCACAGGTACATATCAATGGCTAACCACAAATGAAACATTGTGTAGAACAATCAAACGACAAGTATTCCAGCTCTGATGATCTAGTTCGATGGAGCTGTCGGTATCCATACCTCGTGCTGCTGAAGAACATCTAGGGATGTTGTCAATGTGGTGGACGCTTCAGCATCTCCCTGAAAGACAGTACTTGCATTACTATGGATAACACTAATCATAACTGAAAACAAACACCAGTGGACGATAACTAAGGTGTATATCAATTGGAAGGCACTAACCAAACATTCAGTAAAATAATTACACGACACAATAAAAATATTACTTGACATGTATAAAACAAGGCTGTAGCGGAATAGCCAAGTAAGGTTACCTGATACGCGCTAGAAGTGGTTGATAACTGCGAGCGCGTCACGGATGTATAATGTTCTTGCTTCAGATTCAAGAGATAGTCAAGCAGTTGTAAAGGTAAATTATTGATTGATAATGAAATGCCAATATTAAAAATTGCCATGTAAGGAGACACAATACTTGAGAGTAATGCTATTGAAAATGCGCAATATAGCACAGTTCCCTGTGCCCATATATATATTTCGTTTGTGGGGTATGAAATTGAGAAAGAATATATTGATAAATGTCATTATTCAAAAAGCTATACACTCATATCAATGTCGAAAGTATTACAAGGGACACAACACCTAAAATATCAATGAATCCATTCGGCTACCTACACACTACTGCAAGGCCTAAAGCTAAATCCGGACACTTGACTCACCAGTGGCGGAATGTGGACGAATAGAGTGGGAATAGCGTTTGCGAGAAATTTTCGTGTCGTTCGCCATTTATTCTTCTTTGTTACCCAAGATGTTGTGTACATGTTCGAGGAAAAGTGCCGGCTGCAGATGCGGTATCGATCACCTCTCTTGTCCTCTAAGACTTGTTGGACTCTACTTTCCAGCTCATCCAGTGGATATCCGCAAAGCCTGACCCATTCTCTTATTCGATCAACAGTTTTCGGGAATACATGCATTGTAGTGCCTTCAGATTTAGTATGGGTCTTCGAAGGGCAACCGCTAATCGAACAGGCAGGCATTGTTGAAAATTCTGAAAAGTAAATATCAACATTATTATACAATCTTGATGAATAAAAATGTGATACAAAAGTAAATGAACCATACAATGTTCAATGCAAGGTTTGTTTTGGTCGCAGGAACTATACCAGTTCATCATGTGCGGCTTAGTATTTGCGTAAATTGCAGACATTTATAAATGATGTGACTAAACTCTGAACATGTGACTCGTCCCTTGGATGTTCTGTCTTGCACGAGAAGGAAACATGCTTACATTATAGACTGGACCCCCGAAGGGTGCAATTCGATGACAATTGACACAGATGAAAATAAATAGATCTATTGATAGCATAACAATGGAAACTCAAGTCAATATCAATGAGACCAATGAACATAGCACTATTGAGTACTCTACTTGCAAATAGATAGAAATTTAAAAATCAGCGAAATATGACTAGGATACATGGCCTTACCTTGACCAACAAACAGTTGGATTCAGCAAGCAGAGCAGTATGTTGCAGGAGAACAGGTAGATGGCCACAGGTAGCACACTGACGAGTTTGCTCGTAGCGGTCACAGAAGTTCACGTATAGCACGACGACGAGCAGTTAGCATAGATCTCAGTGGTTCTCAGGTAGCACGTTCAGGAGTTGACTTGCAAAGCACAAAGATGTTCTCATGAGACATATCAATGGTTTATAAAGTATTACAAACAGGGGTGTGTTTGTGAATGAATGACGTGTGTATGTCGTGGTATTATGTGGTTTGCCGGGGGCCGGCCAGCGTGAGGGGGGGTCCTGGCCGGACACACGGGGTCTGAGGAGGCCATGTGAGCGATGGGCCCTTGGGGTGGGATACCTTTTGAAGTGTACATGCTGTTTGGCACCTTGGCTGTTCGTGCCCCTGACAGCCCCCCATGGCAGCGCGCATCCACTGGCACGAACCGCCTTTGATAGAGGGGGGTGGGATGGATGGGCCTGGGACGTGCAGATAAGGCACCGGAAGACTGCTGAATGGAGACACACTTATGTGGATTGCAGGGGGGCGGCCTGCTTTAAGGGGGAGCCCTGCCTGGAGACATGGAGTCTGAGGAGGCCATGTGAGCGATGGGCCCTTGGCGTGGGATACCTTTTGAAGTGTACATGCTGTTTGGCACCTTGGCCGTTCGCGCCCCTGACAGCCCCCCATGGCAGCGCGCATCCACTGGACTTGTTGTTATGGACTTTAGTTTTTGTTAAACTAACCACTTTTTTATACTTTATATAGTTATACTTCGCCTTTGATAGGGGAGGGGGGTGGATGGATGGATGGGCCGGTGGGTGTGCAGACAAGGCACAGGAAGACTGCTGAATGGAGACACACTTGATTCATTTAAAAAATCAAAACAACCGTTGTTAAAATATATGTGGTGTTTTTTATTTTGTTTCTTTTTTTGATGGCACAAAAATACAAAACTTTACACATTGTACAGGTCAGGTTGCAGCACAGCGAGGGAAAATCCCCTTTACTGACCGCTGCCACTCGAGAAAGTTTCTCTTATGACACGAACGGCACAGGCGGGTATTACTCTTCGAACGCGGTGTCCAAGCCTCCCGTGAAGCTACCATGTAAAGGAACGATAGGCCACCAGCCGGTACCACCTCTGAAAAATAATGATACAAACTGTTTTTAAATGACCAAGATAAGTTGATTAAACGTTTGTTGTCAATGACAATTCTTGTAACTAATGGCATTCTGCTCGGACAAATGCCATCTAGACACTGCACACTATTGAACGACTTTCATGGTTACAATGATATGTAGATGTAATTTTGGATATAGGAGACGACCATGAAATAGTAGTGGCATCTCAAGCAGATTATACTTACTCGTTACTCGGATTACGAGGACGAACAGTTGTGCGAAGTTTGTGCATAAGTACCATCATTATCCTCAACACGGACCGTGTGAGGCAGGCTGCCCTGAAGTCTGGCAGCTCGGTGATGCATTGCGGTCGTGGCTCGCCTTCCGAAATGTAGGCCACGCATCCCGAGTTTTCACAGCAGCAGCAGTTCTCCTCCTCGGTTGGCATTAGCTCGCACCGATTGCATGTGCACCAGGTGGAAACACCGTCCATGCGACTAGGTCCAGTGTCTTCATCCGTTGATTCGTCCTGCCAACTGCCGTCCGAAGCCCCATTGTTTTTGCGTGTTTCCCTTTCCAGTAGTTCCTCCTCGGTATATTCGGGCTCGTACATGTAGGGCATTATTGTAGCCATTGTGTGGTAAACAAACTAAAATAATTTATAGCAATGGTACAGGTGTTCCCACGGGCTACAAGCGGCAAAGGTAGCTCACCAGAGCACAGAAACGAGTCACAGAATACTCAAAGTAACATAGAGAGAGGAATGGAATCGAAAATCTGCTGCTGTGTGTTGTGAAATGGTCTGTTTATACTTATTGAGGAAAGAGGCGTCTTGCCATTTCCATGGCGACACGTCATTAGCTGAAGCGCAGCGATTGTTGACACGAGACGTGCTTTGGCGGTGTGAAATGGGCAGTACGCGTCTGCTGATGACCGGCTCAGAGGCGGGGAATATGATTTAGTGCCGCAAAAGCAGGTCAGCCAGGGCGATGGGGCAAGTGATAGGATTATCACAAAATGGCAGCACCGTGGTGCCTGTTTTCACGTGCTTTTAATGGACGAAAACTCGGGTAAGGTACATAGGAATTTTTTGTAAAATCGAGCGACTTAGGCTTAAAAACACATGGCCGACCCGTAGAGACAATAAAATGTTTTGACCGAACCATTCCTTTAAGGTTCTTTCCTAAGAAAATACGTACCATGGCAGGCTATCTGCGGAAAGCTCCATCGCCTAGCCATCGATCTGCTATGTTACGTTTCAGTCTTAACTTATGGCCAACAAGAGATGTCCGATAAGTCTGAAAAATGATACCAATGGAGCAGAATTATTGTCGATTTTGTTTGGACATTTCTTGTAAGAAACATTGGAACATTTGATCTCGCTATGTCCAGCTCTTGTGAGTGCTCGAAAATGTTATTTTTCCAAACATTGTAACTATCTTGGTTCACTAGAAGATTATGACCGTTGGTCTGTTTTGTTGTCCTCATCTTCAATTTCAATGCAAATTGCTATTATTGGCTTTTTAAATGCATTAGAGCTTGACAAGAACTCCGATTTGCCTGCTTAGAGAATAAGCAGTTAGCCTTTATTTGTGTTGAAATTTTAGCAGTATGGTGTCATATTCTAGTGCAATTCTTGGGTTTGAAATATTGTGTTTGAATTGTACATGAATATTTTTTGTTGACTCAGTTTTACTTGAAATGTTGTGAATTTTGTGAATTCTACTATCTTCCTGAATTTCATATTACATGTATATATCGTATTGTATCATAAGATCAAATATTATATTGAAAAGTTGATTAATTTCAGCTGAATCAATAAAATAATTCAGGCAGCGGCTATGGGCTGCCATTCATGCCTTACTCTTACGTCCCGTACCCTTTCCTCCATACTGTATGGGCGTTCCTTCCAAGGGACGGGAGATGGAACCTTTTTCACCAGAAAAAACCTTCTTCCCCTTTAAATGTAGAGGCGCGCAGGGGTGCGGCCCAGGGAGAATGCGCTGCCCTGACTGCGCCCTCTGGCGCCACACCTCAGTCCCCTTTTCCGTATCGACGGGAACAGGCCGAATTCACCAGCGCTCCTGGGTTTGGCTTCGGCCAGGTAATTCCACGCACCAATAATTCTTTTCTTTGTCTTTTTTTTGTTTTTTCTAACATTCAGGTACTCGGTCCTCAGGCGTCACACTCCTACCCGGTGCATGTCGACTTCTACAGGGTTCAGCAGGTGTCCATCCTGCAACGGGCTCTTCCCAACTTCAGACCCCCATGCCCTCTGCCTACGTTGCCTTGGCCCAGACCACGGTTGGCAATCATGTTCGGCGTGTGACTCGCTGTCCTCGAAGGCGCTGAAGAACAGACTAGCCAGGTGGAGGGAGCTCTTCCAGAAGTCGCCTCATGAGGATCTTAAGAACTTTGTGAAGCATCGTCCAGGTCCAAGGTAGGGCCGATATTTTCCAGCGCACCCGCAAGGGAGACTCCTTCCCAGGGACTCTCCCGCGCAGAAGGGACCGACCAGGTCCGTCTACCGGCACGTGCACCGAGGCTGCTACAGCTACTGGCCTTCGGGTTGAGGGGTCCTCAGATCCTCCCGGACGCAGTGTCAGTTGACCTGAAGGTTCTTGTACCGGGCCTACACCCGAGGGGCTATGGCTTTTTACCGGCGCAATGGCCGAGGGGCAACGCCCTTACACCGGCAATACATCTGAGGGGCTATGCCCTAATACCGGCAATACATCCGAGGGGGTGCCTAAACGCAGCTCTACCGACCCCTGGGTCGAGGGTGTCACACCTACCGGGCCGGGGCCCGAGGAGCAGGGTAGGCCTGGTGATCCACACGCAAGAGTTTTGTACGAGGCCGGATCCAGCGGTCTGGGCAACACGTCACAGGCATGTGGTAGGCAGCTCGACAAAATGGCTGCTACGCCAGACAGGAGCACCCGTCCGTCGCCATTCCACAAATTCATCGAAGGAGGAGTGTCAAGGTGGGACTGGTCGCAATCATGTACGTGGCCTACAGTCTACCCTTCATATGCGCAGGGCAACTTTCCCATGCGTCGATATGGACTGGGTACGGAGCGGCTCTAGCAGTCCCCTGCTACCCCGTTGGTACCCCCTGCCACCTCTTCGGCCAGTGAGGAGGCGCTCTTTGACAAATTTCTCGACCTCATGAGGACTCCTCAGATGGGGATTATCATCAAGGACGCAGTCAGGGAAGTCCTCCCCGCCATGCTAACAGCACCACAGACGCCTCCATCGGGCTCGCTGACCCCAGTGCAGCCGCCTCCTCTGGCTCCACAGCCAACTCTGCAACCTCCGCAGCCTCCTCAGCCTCCGGGTGCGGTCTCTGTACCCCAGCCTCCGGCTCCATCTACCCCTCCTCCTCCACAAGATCCTCCAGATCCGCAGGAAACGGACGTGGAGGAGGATCCGGACACGCCATCCTCAGCCAGGGCCTTCCATGAATGTCTTGCTGGCCTGGCGGAGTACCTAGGCCTCCCTCAGCCTGAGGTCGAATAGCCAGCAGAGGGGGTTCTGGCTGAAGTCCTCACAAGACGCCCCTCTGCCAACACGGGGATTCCACTGCAAACCAATGTAGTCTCCCTGGCCATGAAGGGTTGGCTCAAGCCCCACTCAGTCCAGCTGGTCAACCAACGCCTGGACGCCAAGTACAGGCAGATGGAGAGGGACACACTCTTGCTCTCGACCCATCTTCAGCCATGCTCCTCGGTGATAGCTGTGGCATCACTTTACTCCAAGCCTCAGTCGTCCTCAGCCTCCTCCTCTGTGGCGCTGCTAGGCAAATAGGAGAAGATCTTGGAGGCTTACGTCAAGAAGATCTACTCCAACGCCTCCTTGCACCTGCGTCAGGCCAACGCAGATGCCATGCTGGGTGCCGCCAACCAACGGTTATGGTGGGAAATTGTGGACTTCCTCCCGGAACTCCCCTCCCAATACCAATCACGCTTTAAGGCGGGGCTAACGGAGGCCAAGCTCGTGGCGCACGACCTCATGGAATCCACAGTAGCGCATATTGATACCTCGGTCCTGCCATCTGCATTGCCATGGATATGAGGCGCACAGCCTGGCTCCGGGCGACGAAATTCAATCTGGACGTCCAGGAACGCATCCTAGATCTACCGTTGGAGGGGGGGACCTCTTCCACTCCTCTATGGATGAAGAGCTGGACAAAAAGAAGAACAGCTCACAAATGGCAAAGTCCTTGTCCATTCTTACAAAGACCACGCCCAAATTTTACACCCTATCTCAGCAGCGCTCAGAGAAGTGTCGCACATATGGAAGGTTCCGCGGCTTCCAGGAACGCAGATCCAGGCAGACGGACCACTCGCCGTCTCAGAACCGGCGCAAACAACAAATAGGGGGGTGGGGGTAAGGGCTTTTCCAGTCCTCCTCCTCAGCCTCTGAGGGAAAGAAGGCATGACACGTCCCTTCGGGTCCACGTGTCTCCGTTGGGGGGCAGGCTTGCTCTGCATGCACATTTCTGATGCCAGAATTTCACGGATCCCTGAATCCTCTCCGTAGTATTCATGGGGTACCGCACCCATGCCAGCCTCTCCTCCCTCCTCCCCTCCACTCCCACAGGTTAGGACAGCAACTCTTTGGCTGAGATCCGGTCGCTCGCAGAGAGCCAGGCAGTGGAGGAAGTTCCAGCCTCCCAGCGAGGCTTTGGCTTCTACTCCAGGATTTTCGTCATTCAGAAGAAGAACCATGCGGGCCTGAGAGTTGTGCTGGACCTTTCCACCCTCAACCTCTCCTTACCCCTGCAAAAATTCAAGATGGTTACGCCAACTTTTATAGCGGACATATTGGACAAGGGAGACTGGATGTGCTCCCTAGACCTGAAGGACGCGTACCTACACGTCCCAATTTGGCAGCCCCATCATTCTTTCATCTGGTTCAGAATCATGGGCTACCATTTCCAATACAAAGTCCTTCCGTTTGGCCTCAACTCGGCCCCCAGGGTCTTTACCAGGCTCATGAGCGCTGTAGCGGCCCTCCTCAGAGCGCAGGGCCTCCACATCTACCCATACCTCGACGACCGGCTCGTCAGGGCTACATCTCCGGAAGGGGGTTCACCACTCCTCCCAGGCCCTTATGAACACACTGCACGACCTGGACTTCTCGCTCAACCTCAAGAAGTCACAGCTGCTCCCTACGCAGACTCTGACATTCCTGGGACTCATTTGGGACACGTGCTCCAAGAGGATTTTCCCGTCGGAAGACAAGATCTCGGCCATCAAGATGGCCACAGCCCACTTCCTCAGCAGAGAGGTGACCTCGACATGGTGGTACCAACATCTCCTTGTCTACTAGCAGCGGTTCTGTTAGCCGTGCCACACATGAGACTAAGGATGAGAAGGATTCAGCTGCACTTCGCGGCCTCATGGAATCAGAAGCGGGGCTTGCAATCCGAGATGATCAACGTTCCTCCATCTCTCCACCCGGACCTAACTTGGTGGTCCATAGACTGCAGCCTATGGACAGGCAAGCCCTTTCGGCCACCCTCTCTGCAGGCCACCATCACCACAGACTCCTCGCTCGAGGGCTGGGAAGCCACCCTGTACGATCTCTCGGTCCACGGCACCTGGACTCGACAGGAGCAGAAATACCACATCAATTGGTTGGAGCTGAATGCCATCTGGCAGGCGCTCAGAGCATTCCTCCCACTTCTCAAGGGCAAGGTTGTCCTCGTCCAGACAGACGAATCGACCAGCATGTACTATGTCAACAAACAGGGAGGCACCAGATCCCCTCCTCTGTGCAGACTGGCGATCAGCATGTGGGAATGGGCCTTGGAAAACAAAATTTACCTCTCGGCAGTCCACCTCCCGGGGGAATCCAACCTGGAGGCGGACAGGCTCAGCAGGCTGGGAACAGACAATTACGAGTGCCAGCTAAACAACCTAGTTACTCAGGAGATCCTCAACAGGTGGGGTCATCCCCATGTGGAACTCTTTGCCACCTGGCACAACAAGAAGTGTCCCCAGTTTGCATCCTGGCAAGGGCAGGGCCCCGGCTGGCTTGCCAACGCATTTCACCTACAGTGGACCGGCATGAAAGCCTCCACCTTTCCGCCCACTCCTCTGATACACAGAGTAATTAGCCAGATCAAGGAATTTCACCGACTCCTCATCATTCTGATAGCTCCATGATGGCCGGCCAGGCCATGGTTTTCGGAGCTCCTCAGCCTCTCGGAAATGTCACCTTTACACGTTGCGACGGGCCCAGCACATCTTCTGTCACAGCAGGGGGCAGAATCATCAACCCTGCGCCAGGGAAACTAGCCCTCACAGCGTGGTACCTGAGCAGGTAACGCTTCGGCACCTTAGCCTCTCACAGGCCAATCTGGAGATCATACAGGGCGCCAGGAGCAAAGCCACCAGGGTCCAGTACAAGAGCAAATGGACCAGGTTCTGCCACTGGGAAGACTCCAAGGGAATTGACCCCTTGGCCTGCAATTTGGACGACGTGCTCTCCTTAAACCCCCTAGGGTGGCTATGAACACATAAATGGCCCTAAAGAATTGAGGGGTGGTAGCATTCCCACATTTTCGAAGATATTTTGAGGCGGCCCAGCTGAGGGTCATAAAAGAATGGTTAGCTGATAGCCAACATACAATATGGGCTTGTTAGGACAGGGCAGTGGTGGGATCAGCCCTATCGGGACTCAAGTGGCTGAACAAAAAACCTAGGCACCCCAACATTAGGATAAGTGAAGTTCTTGGAGTGGGAGTAGAGGCTTGGGACTCAGCAGTAAAACAAGGGGCTCTGAAAGATAGCCCCTCTCCATTTTATCTGATGTTCGGCAACCTGGACCTCCCAAAGGGTATGGGAAAGGGGTCTTTTAAGACATGTATTGAGACGGGCTCTTTGATGATGCAGGATATGTACCAAGGACCAACGTTGAGATCCTTCGAGGAATGTACAAGGTATATGGGGCTGCCAGAGAAAGATTGGTTTAAATATAACCAATTGAATCACTGGCTAACAGGCACAATTATAAAGGCTGCAGCAACAAGAAAACTGACTCAGTTTGAGGGGTTTATCACGACCCATACGGATTCCAGGAAGTTGGTATCAAATATCTATAGGTACTTAAATGACAATGGAGAGCTGGTTCAATGGAACTATATGAACAAATGGGAAATGTGGCTCAAAGGGCTCTTACAGTGCCATTATAAACCCAAAAGGCTTCATACAATGATCCCATTGGTATCAGATCAATGTTGGAGGGGATGTGATATGGTGGGGGATTGTGTACACATCTGGTTGAACTGCCCTAGTCTACAAACATTCTGGACAGATGTGAAAGCACAGATGCAAAAGATGTTCCGGGGACAGAGCATCTGGGGAAAGGGTTTGGATGTGTTGGATGCGGGGCCAAGGGTCGAAAGCATACACAAAGGCTCAGAAACAGGGATTCATGACTCTCTTTATAGCAGCCTGGCTGGCGATAGCACAATACTGGAAACAGTAGACGGGCCCCACGACCCAGGACTGGCTACAAAAAGTTTGGAGCTTCGAGCCAGGACTGGCTACAAAAAGTTTTGAGCTTCGTCTCGTTGGGATGGGTGACGTATAAAATTCAGGGGAATCAAGACATCTTCAAACAAGAATGGGGACTGATTCTAACATACTTGTAAAGTGTCTATATGCTCCAATGGTGCAAGATAAAATTAGAATACAGCACATACTATGAACCTAGTGGTCCTAAGGATCCGGATAGGACATGGCCCACTTCTGGCAAGGGGAGGGGAGGATGGGAGGGGAGAGGGGAGGAAGGGATGTGACGAGAGTATTTCTGTAATGTCTATATTGTTGAAACCAATAAAAACATGTTTAAAAAAGTGTACAATTGTGGCATTATTCCCTCCATCTTGACTGGGAAACTACAAATACCAGCATGCAATTCAGCAAAAGGCAAAATAATGGTTTCGAAGTGCACAACTTTCATGGACTGACATTAGCACATTAAAAATAAATGATGTGGATGCGTGGATGCTGTGTGTTTTCTTAGTGTGTTATGACATATTTAAAACTTACGAAAACACACAACATTCAGAAGTGTGGACTGTCTCCCATCCATGTTGTAACCTGGACCGACTCTGTTTAGCTTCAAAGTCAGGCCACGTTGCTCTAGGTGGTCTTTTAACTTGTGCTAATTTATTAGGCAACATGGCCTGTGGGTGCCAGCCGCTACCTTGCTTTGAATCTAAGCAGCGTCAGTCCCGGATGCCTATTGTGTCACTGGCCATGGCTTCTGCCTTCTGCTATGGCCAGTGATTTTTCACTCCCGATATCACTGTCACTATACCTGTCAAAATACCCTTTTTTAATTTTGTGTTACTTTTTTTCTGTAGCCGTGTGTACAGAAGTACAGATAACCTTGGCTAGGTGTAGTAATTTTATGTATGAACTACAGATAACCGTGGTTATCTGTAGTTTTCTATAGCCGCAAATATCGGAAAAACAGCCGGGGAACAAAATGTTTTCTTGCCCCCCCACCCCCTCACCAAGTGCCCCCATCATCTGTGCCAGCTTCCCCACACTCCCCAGACGGCCTCCTCACCTCTCCTGCCCTCTCCATTTCCCCCCACAACACACTCCCATTTCCATGACGCAGTTTGCTTTGAGGTGCTGGCTATTTGCCAATTTAACAGAGGTTACGAGAAGCTTTGTGTTGCAAGCTCAGTCCCTAGACCCCCTCCAACTGCGTTTCATTTTCCAATAACCTCCGCTAGAACGTCGCTATGTCTCGCATTGAGCAAAAACAAAGATGACTGCTGTTTCATTTCTAAAAACCCACGGGTTTGGCAATTTTCACAAGATAGAGCTATCTATTTTTGAGAAGGGGCACCCCCTTCACCGTCAAATATTTAAAAACTACTGCACAGAATAACCCCAACCCACAAAAAGGCCTCGTTGTTTCAGACCTGGTCCAAATGCATCCAGCGGTTTGGGCTGTGCAGTACAGAATAAAATGTACCTTGTTTGTCTATGGGAAAATGAATGGGAAGTAGGCTACAACTATGAATTCCTTTTTATCTTCTTAATAACTTTTTTATTTTTTTACAAATCTTTACCAAACGTTGCAGCCTCGGGGTGCCCGCAGATCCCTAACCAACTGCAAGGTGTCGGTCAAATCCATTACTCAAATCAAACGTTATTAACAATAGAATCTTTCGAGGTTCCTATGGGAGTCTGTCTCACCTTACTGCCCTATAATATATATATATTTCTGAGGCTTGTGGAATCTGCTTAGATCACATGCTGTGCATAGGCCGACATCTAGTGGAAGCTGCAGAGTATTACAGTTTGTTTTTCGAAACTCGAAAATGGGCGTCGACACAGGGCGTGCCAGTAATACTATCCCTAGTGTGACGTCCACTGTACCCAAGATCCCTCACGCCTCTAGGATCCTCAGATTGTTTTTTTCCGCCATACTGGTCGGAAGCATTTTACGGAGTCCCCTGGCCTTAGCCATACTTTTTCTAAAATATTAATTTATTTACATCCTTCCCCATCCCAACGTCGAACTTCGACATTCGACGCCGGCTGGAGAAGAAATCGACCGTTGGCTGCTGCATGACGGATTTGGGCCTCAGAAGGCCTCTGGCCTCGGCCCGGGCCTTGGAAGGCCTCTGGCCTCGGCCCTGCAAGTAGGGAAAGTGGGGGGTTGTACATACTCTACACTCTTGGTATATAGGTACACCTTTTACATTTCCTACACTTAACAGCCCGCTGCCTCAAGGTGCGTATGGAGGGTACCCCTTTTCAATTCTGCCCCAAGTGCAATCGCAAATACCCTTGGGTCGACAGGCACGCCACGTGCAATCTTTGCTTGCCGAGGGACCACCCCGAAGCGAACTGCAGAGCGTGTAGTAGGTTTAAACCTAAGACACTTAAGGACTGTTCGACGAAGCGTTGGGCCCACCACGCCAGGCAGGCGGCCATGGCAGCGGAGGGCGCCTTCAGCGACGGCAGCGACGCCGTACTTTCAGACGGCGAGGGCATTACGGCGTCGAAAGACAGCCGAGCGCAAGTCCCCGACCTCGGAAGGTCGTCCGGCAGGGCGGCTATGGGGAATACCCCCGGCGACACAAGCGCTTCACACACCACACACACTAAACACACGAAGTCCAACCGAGACTCAACGACGTCGAGTTCTCGGAAAGAGGCACAAACAAAACGGTCCGATTCGGTGTCCTCTGGGCGTTCTCGATCGAGATCGCCGTATGACTCCAGGCAATCATCCACTCTTGCCAAGAGTGCCTCGCTCCCTAGGCTAACAGAAGTCCGATCGTCGGAGGACGAAGACGACTTCCACCCCCAGGCCGCGCTCCAGGAGTCGGAGCCCGCAGTCAAAATCAGTGAGGCCCCACGCTCGAAGGGCAGGGACCCTACCCCCGATCCTCCACACCAGGCGTCGAAAACCTCTGGAGCCACAAAAGGACAGGGAAAACATTTTTCCACTCACGGGGAGGGGGGAAAACAGCAGAAGAAGCAGCCTTTGCACTCTTCCACACCTGTGAAACACACCACTTCCCCTAAACAGACAGACAAAACCAGGTCTGCTGATATGTCTAAAACCAGCAAATCTACACAAGATAAATCCCCGAGACTTGCTGAGAGAGTCATTCCCAGTTCCAAAAAATGGTCGAGTGAAGACATAGATAGGGCCATGTCAAGGATGTCTTCTTTGGCTGATTTTTACAATAAAAATCCAGAACAGTTCCTTTCGTATGATCCAGAAGGGACGACACCCTCAGGCTCTAATGATCCTATCCCCCGAGTAAGAAGCCATGGTTTGAAACACTGATGAGGTCTACAGACCCCTTCGAGGTACAACCATACTCAAGACTATACTCACTGTATCAAGGAGAGGCCTCCTTTGGCGAGGACCAAGAATTTGGCATGGTAGAAGAGCAAACCGGGATGGGCTACTATGGGGATGATGAGGACCAAGAAGAGGAAGAGGAAGACCCTGAAACCTACAGAGTAGAATCCCCGTTTGAAAACGAAGCCCCGGTTACCGACTCCCCTGTCGATAACCAACCCCTCCTAAACGAGGTTCTCGCACATGCAGCAGAACATTTCCATATTGACACCCACGGTGTCCAGGAGGAGAAGGACTTTGCAGAGGAGTTAGTGGGAGAAAGGAGGCCTGTTGCCCAGACCATCCCTGTCCTTAAGTCCATTCAGCGAAGAATAGACCCGTCCCTGGTGAACCCGAACCTCACCAGAGCAGTCAATCCTAGGGTTGAAAAACTTTTCAGGGCAGCCCAGTCTGACCCTCTCTATATAAGAGGACATCTGAAGCCAGACTCCCTAGTTGTCACTAACACTCGTAAGAGGGCTGGAACACCCTTGTCATTGTCCGAAGCTCCTCCCGACAAGGAGAGCAAAAAACTATATGGTTTCGGCAGGAAAGTAGCCTCAACGTCCGCCTATTAAGCAAGGATTGCAAACTCCACCACCCTGTTGGCCAGCTACAACTGCCATCAGTGGGAAGAAGTTGCGGCACTCATAGCCTCTGCTCCTGAACCTTTAAAGGGCCAGTTAGCTTGGATTTCAGCAGAGGGTAGAGCCGTGTCTGGTTGCATTTTGAAAGCAACCTTTGACGCCGCGGACAACGCAGGCAGATTGATAGCAGAAGGCACTGTTATCAAGAGACATGCGTGGTTACGGCAGTCTGGTTTTAAGGCTGAAACGCAGGCATCATTGTTGGACAAACCGGTGGAAGCCGATCTGTTGTTTGGTAAGGCGGTCGAAGACGCACTGAAGAATGCCAAGGACGAATACGAGACACTCAAGTCCCTTGGCCAGTTAACCAATAGACCCCCTAACCAGAGAGGGAATAGTAATTTTCGTCGCCCACGCGGCCAAAATTCCCAGAGAGGATCTAACTATTCCCAGGGGCAGGGTACACAGTGGAACAACAGCCAACAGTCTACCCAGGGTTACGGCAGGGGTAATAGGAGAGGTTGTGGTAAAGGCAGAGGCAGCCCCAGCAAGGGAGGCGGCACGCCTCCACCAAAGCAGTGACGCTCAGTTCAGGTTCCCTTCTCACGCAACCCCATTAGGGGGACGCATTTCCAACTTCACCCAGGCTTGGGAAGGGATCACATCAGACAGATGGGTGCTGTCAACAGTATCCACAGGGTACTGTATAGAACTACTGCAGCGTCCCCGGAACCATCCTCCATGACAAAGAGTACATTCTTTAGAACATCAGAAGATTCTCTTCGAGGAGATCGCCATTCTGCTAGAAAAGGACGCGATAGAACTCGTCCCGGGACACCAGGTAAACAAGGGTATTTATTCAACTTACTTCCTTGTGCCAAAGAAAGATTTGACAATGCGCCCAGTATTGGACTTACGGCCTGCCAACAAATATGTCAGGCCCCAAAAGTTTTGTATGACTACGCTACAAGAGGTAATCCCCCTCCTAAAAAAGGGGGATTACATGGCAACCTTGGATATGAAAGATGCTTATTTTCATATTTCCATGTTCCCAGCGCACAGAAGGTACTTGCGCTTCAAGGTGGACAGTCGACACTACCAATTCAAGGTACTGCCCTTCGGGATAGCTTCAGCACCAAGGGTATTCACCAAGGTACTGGCGGTGGCGGCTGCACACCTACGCAGGGAACAATCCCGGTGTACCCTTATCTGGACGACTGGCTCATAACGGGGGAAACCCCAGTAATTTGCAGGACAAACATTCAAAGGACTATCGACCTCCTCCACAAGTTAGGCTTCTCAATCAACGAGAAAAAGTCAAGCCTGGTGCCAAGCACCTCCAAACAGTTCCTAGGAGCAATCCTAGATACTCAAGAGGGGTTGACCTTTCCTTCAGAGGAAAGAATTCGGAATATACTACTGCAAATTCCGCATTATCAGTCCGGTCACCAAATAACAGTACGCAAAGCAATGCGTTTACTGGGCATGATGGGCGTCATGTATTTACCTGGTCCCCCACGCGCGCCTGCGCATGTGTCCCATGCAGGAATGGTTGGCGAAACAGTGGTCACAGGCAAGTGGTCAGTGGGACGATCTAGTGGTCGTTTCGCCAACACTAGTACAAAGCCTTCACTGGTGGACAAGAGTGAATCTCACACAGGGGAAACCCTTTTACGATCCCAAAGCACAGGCAGTAGTCACTACCGATGTATGTCTGATGGGGTGGGGAGCTCACCATCTCCACCACACAGCTCAGGGTCTCTGCTCTCCCTCAGTGGCCAAGAACCACATCAACCTGCTAGAGCTTCTGGCAGTATTCAGAGCGCTTCAAGCGTTCGAGCCCCACCTACTAAACCTGTCAGTGCAAATCCGGACGGACAGCACAACAGCCATGTTCTACCTGAACAAGCAAGGAGGGACTTGTTCGCCAAATCTGTCCAAGCTTGCCCAGAAAATCTGGATATGGGCACTCAGACGGAACATCTTCCTGTCATCACACCATGTTCCAGGGGAGCTCAATTCCCTAGCGGATGCTCTGAGCAGAGACTCCCTCCCAGAGGAACACGAATGGGTTCTACACAGAGAGGTCGTAGAAGATATCTTCTCTCAGTGGGGTTTCCCCACTATAGACTTATTCGCCACAAGCGAAAACAGACAATGCCCAGGATTTGCATCCAGGTTCCCCCAACCAGACTCCCAGGGGAATGCCCTGTGGATGAACTGGTCAGGGATGTTTGCATACGCTTTTCCAGCAACTCCTCTCATCAGGAAAGTGGTGAACAAGATGAACAGAGAGTCGATGACGCTCGTCCTAGTTGCTCCCATGTGGGCAAGACAACCGTGGTTTCCACACCTACGCAGGATGGCGGTGTGCGAGCCCATCAAACTTCCAGCCTGGTACAACCTACTGTCCCAGCACCAAGATCAAACAGTGCACCAGCAACCCAACTCAATGAACCTGGCAGCATGGCTCCTGGTCGCGTCTGAGTTTGGACATCTCAATTTGCCACAGAGGTGTATGGACATCCTAAAGGAATCTAGGAAACCAAACACAAGGCACTGTTACTTTGACAAGTGGAAGAGGTTCGTTATCTGGTGCCAGAGTAGACAAATCAACCCTGTTGATTGCACTCCTTCCACTATTGTTACATACATGCTCCACCTGCTAGATGCAGGATTGGTTTTTAACTCACTGAAAGTACACCTGGCAGCCCTGTCGGCATACACCACTTCCCATAGCAAGGTCTTGTAGTGGAAAGTACCAGTAGTTCAAGCCTTCATGGAAGGAGTAAAGAGACTTCACCCTCCTATTTCAAACCCACCACCAGGGTGGGACCTTAATGTGGTGCTAGCCAAGCTCATGGGACCCCCTTTTGAGCCGATGCATAAAAGCAGTCTCAAACACCTGACTTATAAAATGGCCTTCTTAGTAGCTATTACTTCTATAAGAAGGGTCAGTGAAATTCAGGCTCTGTCAGTGCAGGATCCCTTCTTTACTGTCCATAAAGACAAACTGGTTTTACGCACACACCCTAGGTTCTCACCTAAGTTTATATCAAAATTCCATGTAAACCAGTCCATCGAGCTTCTGGCTTTCTTCCAGGACCCTCAAAGCTCGGCTGAGGTGAAACTACACACCCTAGATGTGCGTAGGGCGGTCCTCTACTATGTAAATAAAACCAGACCGCTAAGAAAAACAGATCAACTATTTGTCTCCGTAGCTACAGGCAGAGAGGGGGATCGCGTCTCTAAAGGTGCCATCTCGAAGTGGATTATTAACTGTATCCAGCTGTGTTACTTACTCTCTGAAAGAACTCTGCCTTTCACGCCAAGAGCCCACTCTACTAGAGGCATTGGGGCCACTCTGGCTTTCATTGCAAATGTACCCCTTGACACAATTTGCAAAGCAGCTACTTGGAGCTCTATTCACACTTTTACTCAGCATTACTGCAGTGACACCCATTCCAAGGCAGATACACAAGTGGGACAAGCGGTTCTAAGACACTTATTTGCTCATGACCCTTCTCACATCCCACCTCTTCTTCAGGTACTGCTCGTTAATCTATGCACAGCATGTGATCTAAGCAGATTCCACAAGCCTCAGAAGTGATACATTACTCACCGTAATCGTATTTCTGATGCTTGTATCTGCTTAGATTCACATGCGACCCACCCTTCCTCCCCTCTGAGAGAAGGCGCATGGTTGCTTGTAGTCTTACCTTTCTATCTATCTGCTTGGATTATCTGTACTCACGCTACTCCTCATGCTACCTCATGTCAGAAAAAATACAATCTGAGGATCCTAGACGCGTGAGGGATCTTGTGTACAGAGGACGTCACACTAGGGATAGTATTACTGGCACGCCCTGTGTCGACGCCCATTTTCGAGTTTCGAAAAACAAACTGTAATACTCCGCAGCTTCCACTAGATGTCGGCCTATGCACAGCATGTGAATCTAAGCAGATACAAGCATCAGAAATACGATTACGGTGAGTAATGTATCATATATATATATATATATATATATATATATATATATATTCACTACAAAAATAACTTTGTTGAAGGGACGTTATGTTTAAGTTGCACTATTAAAAACCTATGCCATTCTGTACAAAAACTTTGTAAAAAGGACCTTATGATTACAAGTCAAATCTAAAAACCCCTGAAATTCAGGAGTTATGGTAGGCTAATCACCCATTTCTCCCATCAGCTCTCCCCACTGATACCACTACCACCCCGAACATAAAAGATGCCACCACACATGTCATTGATGCCATCACTGACGCCATCACATCTTTAGCCCCTTTCTTTTATGTCAGCTAAGCAACCATAACTCGCGCCACCCCCGTGCACTGCTAAGACTAACACCCAGGATATCAAAGATGACATGACAAATGTCATTGATGACATCACTGATGACATCAAATGTCTGGCTTACTTATATTGTGTCATTGAAAAATCTAGGCCAGGTGGTTTTCTTCAGTAACGATCACAATATAAAAATTCAAAAGGTGCTGTGCATGAAAACGTTAACCTTCTCATATGTTCTTAAAGTACATGCCTTAAGTTTTGCTCTCAGATCATGGTACACATGCATGGGGCAATATGAGGCATCCAACACACACTTAATTTGCATACAGGAAGATAAACTTTAATGCCATTAACATTTTCTGATGATGCTGTTTCTTTCTTCCTTCATTTAGTTTCCCTGTGTGTGCCTCTAATTTGAATGCATTGTGGGTCTTCATATGTATTGTTTCTACTACCACAAGTGTATATGCAGTCTTGCATTGTTAGCTAGTTATTTCATGTTTACCATTACATAAACACCCCTCACATCTTGCTACCAACATAATACACACAACCCCTTGCAGGTAGGCATTTTTAATTGGCATTATTTTCACATGTCATGTCATCAGTGATGTCATCAATCCAATCCATATCCTGGGTGTTAGTCTTAGCAGTGCACGGTGGTGGCGCGAGTTATGGTTGCTTAGCTGACATAAAAGAAAGGGGCTAAATATGTGATGGCATCAGTGATGGCATCAATGACATGTGTGGTGGCATCTTTTATGTTCGGGGTGGTAGTGGTAGCAGGGGAGAGAGCTGATGGGAAAAATAGTTGATTAGCCTACCATAACTCCCGAATTTCAGGGTTTTTTAGATTTTACTTGTAATCATAAGGTCCCTTTTACAAAGTTTTTGTACAGAATGGCATAGGTTTTTAATAGTGCAACTTAACCATAATGTTCCTTCAACAACATTTTTTTTGTAGTGAATTTTGGACGTTTTTAGTACGGCAACGTAACCATATTATCCCATTGAGAAACAGTTTTTGAATTATTTGCATACGTTCGCAGTACTGTAAGTGAATCATAACATAAGTTAACCAAAGTTTTTATTGAGTATTTAGAAGGATTCCAATAGTAAAACATAAGCATACTGTAAAGTAACATTTGACTGCTGTGCCCATCTTTCTACAAATTGCACAGTAGCATATGCTGTAGCACAGCATGGGCACATCGCACAAAGCTCAGATACAATAGTATGGGTGAGTTGTTGATAGTGCGGAAGGACATCGTATATTGATGTAAGAACTTGTAATTGAAACAATTCCCGTTTACAACTCAACAGGGCACGTTTGCACCACAATAGAAGCAAGAGTGCATACCGAGGTCTTTGAAGCAGTAAACCCCATTGCACCCTAAAGAAATGGGGGCTAAATGTCATTATCAATACAGATTTTACAGCACTAACCCATAGCACCAAAAGAAAGCATTATTTAGCTTCAACCGGAACGTCTCTGACGTTCCCGTTTGAATAAAAGAAAGCCTTTTCCAAGATGGCCACCATGGAAAGGGAACGCAGCCGTTGCATAGAAAGTCTTTTGCTGATTTTCATTATAGCTCCTTGAAAGTAAAAAAGGAAAACGTGTGACGGTAGTGGGCAAAGAAGATTTGTATTCGTTCTAAATTGTGTGGTTATCAGCAGCACCTTTAACAGAAAGCCAGTGCCTGGTGCACATGGCGACTTCAATGCTATGTTTTCTCCCAACCAGTAAACGGCATATGTATCTCCCCAACATTGTGGCCAGCAAGCATACGTTCAGTGTACAATTTAGAGACGAAAAGCGTACCGTTCATTTCTTAAGTACATGACAACACTTGTGAAGTATGAAAACACTACCACATGTAAAACACAAAGGTGTTTGTTCGTGCGCAATGACCTTTCCGTAAATGTGTGGAAAATAGAGGGAATATGTTTGGCAGAAATGTGCATACAGAAGGCAAAGAAGTTTGCACCACAATAGAAGGAAGAGTACATACCGAGGTCTTTGAATCAGTAAACTCCATTGCACTCTAAAAGAATGGGGGCTGAATGCCATTAGCTATTCAGATTTTACGACACTAACCCATTGCAACAAAAAGAAAGGACTTTTTATCTTCAACCGGAACGCCGGAGGCGTTCCCGTGTGAAGTAAACAAATCCTTTTCTAAGATGGCCACCATGGAAAGGGAAGGATGGCCGTTGCATGGAAAGTCTTTCTCCGCTTTCTATTACAGCTGCCAGAAAATAGAAAAGCAAAGCGTGTGCCCGTAGTGGGCGAAGAAGATTTGTATTTGTTTTGAAATGTGTGGTTAGTAGCCTGGTGCACATGGCGACTGCAATGCAATGCTTTGTCCCCAGTAAATGGCAGTATATACCGCCCCGACATTGTGATCACTAAGCATACCTACAGTGTACCCTTCAGAGATGAAAGGCGTACCGTTGGTTTCTTATGTACATATCGACACTTGTGAAGTGTGAAAACACGACCACATGTAACACTCAAAGGTGTTTGTTCGTGCGCAATGACCTTTTCATAAATGTGTGGAACATACAGGGAATATGTTTGGCAAAAATGTGCGTACAGAAGTCAAAGAATTAGTCTTCTGTGTAGACAAAATCACAACAAACCCTGTGAGGCGAAGTGCACTAACGGTAGAAATATTGCAAGCAACATCATTACCACCGACCTCTGCACACATTTTTGTGAAACTGCCACAAGGTGAAATGGGTGAAAAAAAGAGGTAGTGAGAAGGTATAAGGAATCAATCTTTTTGAAACGTTTTTGTACAGCAAATACTTTTATTGCACCTGATCTCATTTCTGCACTTTGGAAAGATAGCAAATATGACAACACAGCGTCTTCATGCAGAACTGCTCTTGGTAAGTGGGGCATCTGGGTAACAGAAAGTACCCTAACGGCACAAAAGCATAATAGATGGCATTGAGCCTTACGTTGTCTAAGCAAGTGGTATGCAATAGCGTTCTGGATAATGTACCTTGGCAGCGTAAAGAAATGAGTCCATAAAGACTTATGTACCATGATATGGCACCTAGTAAAAAACATTCTACAACCTGCAACGTAGAATGGCACATTGTGAAGGGAAACATGAAATGGTTAAAAATCACACTAACATGTAAAAAGTGGTAAGCTACTTTTATTGCACAGCGCTAAATCATCGCCCTTTCCTCAGTGGCAAAGAAATTGGAAGTGAGTGTCTCTGTAACACAATGAAAAGGTCAAGTTTGACGGTGACGTTGATTTTTTCCCACACAATAACCATGCATTGGTGGCACAGCTTTTAGCACACACACAGTATGCACTTGCGACACAGTAGTCGGTTTCCTCTCACATTCATTGACAAGGCGGCAGCAATCGCTGTGAAGTAGTCTATCAGAAAGCATGGTATGTTACTTATAAAGAAAAACAGTAAATGTTCCACAATCGGTTGCGCTGCCAGCTTATATGCATAAAGCATAAACATATTTTTAATTGTATTGATAGTCCATGATCCAACACAAGATTTTTATGTCCAGATGACAGAGTCATGTGCCATGTTGACGTTTTTTTATTGTATTGATAGTCCATGATCCAACACAAGATTTTTATGTCCGGATAACAGAGTCATATGCCAACACGTGTTTCGACCTCCACAGGTCTTTTTCAAGGCAAAACTCTGCTCCAAAAAGGAAATTTCCAACATTTGAATACACATGTGTATCATCATATACCAACAGGGTCAAATAGTACAGGAAACAACAACAAACCGTAAAGTAAAATATACATTACCAAATACATGATGTCAGAAGTGACAACACAGCATCATGTCATCAACAGCACATGAAAAGAAATCAAAGTAAGTGTGGGCAACTTCAATCTTGAATAAACAATGCTAAATCATCTGATATACTATCAAGATGTCATCTAAATATGGCATGCATTGCCATAACTCATGCAGTGGATTCATGCGTGCCACCGCCTGGAGCCCAGTGCCACGAGCAGGAGCACCTCTTCCCCGCACCCATAGAGCCAAATGTGTGCATATATATAGCCAGATACATGGTGTGCTAATTGCAAACGTGTCATAGCTACTGTGTTAATACAGCATCCATAACCACAATGGTCACGTTTCACCACATGGTGTCTAATCAACAATTACCCGATTTATGTTCTTGCAAATGCTTGTCCACTTAAATTTGTGCCAGAAAGTTATTATTATGTTCTAGTCGGTGTCCTGTATATGCAGGGAAAGACCAAATAGATATAAATACTCCATTGAAAACTGGGGTCTCAAAACTTAAAGTGAAGTGAATCTCAATGTTAAAACAACAAGTATTACCTGCACTTGTTGCATCATTGGAAAAGTCCTGGTGAAAATGTCATTTTGATAAGCAGCCTGCCTTAGGTGGCATTACCTAATAGGGGGAACCATACATGATTGAAGATTGCGAAATAAAATTGCCCTGTAGTTCGCGTAATGTCCCAAAAGGAAAGGAAAGAAATACGTTTGAACTTACATGTATTGACTTTTGTCCGCACCCGTCCGTCCCATAATGAGTTGAAACGTGGGCGCGTACGTGTTCCAAATATATGGAAGCCCCGGAAGTAGGAAGCAAAGAGGAAAGCACCTGAGAAAGTCGTGACACAACAGTCACGTGACACTAGTCAATCACGTGGCGGTTCAGAATCGTAAAGCAAATAATGCCCGTGAATAGCAACCCTTGAGCGATAAATGCATTCAAAGGCGGTTGTCTCATATATGGGCGTGCAAATGGTTATTATAATGAAAAATAAAAATTCACGTCTCTAATGTTCCACTTGAAGAACTGTATCGTAAACTTCCATGCCGTGTGTTCACGTGACACTTATCCGTCACGTGATTATTGACATTTAGAAAAAGAAAACATTGCAAAAGAATCTAACCAGCGATGTCGAGCGGTTATCAAACTCGTTCAATGTTGCAATAAATGAACTACCACGTATCCCTAATCTCCCACCATATTGTCCGGAAGGGTATACATGTGTGGTGGTGTTTAATTCTTAGCTAATTGATCATCAACATGCGCAGTAATAATTGTTGTGTGCCCTCACCTCTGAGTGTATGATAATGCTCAACATTATCAATAATAGAATAAAGGTCCTGATACCCTTGTTGTGAATACAAATGGACAATGGGTTTGAAACGGCAGCAGATAATCAATATTAGTGTCAAAAGCACATACAATGGGCATGAGGTTCAGACAAAACAGAGGTGTTATTATGTGATAATACCAATAATTTGGCTCACAACCGCAGCGCCGAGGCCCCGCTGGCCCTCTGGGCCCCGGCAATGACACACATAGACAGTAATACATTAGGTTCAGAATAACACAATCACCTACCCATCTATAAGAATACATGTAATTCTGTATCTCTGTTAAGTCCTAAGGTGGTACATCGTAACCTACATATAGTACGAGCTTCTAATTTCCGTAGTAATGCAAGACGGTCTCCCCCTCTGGGGTGGGTTCTCGCTTGCATTAAGCCAATGAATCTAATATCACTAACATTGTCCATTTGGTGCTGTTCCTGCCAATGCATTGAAAGTGGTAATTTTGAATCAACCTTAGTTAGACAGGCAAAATGTTCTCTAATGCGTATTCGTAATTCCTGTATGGTGGAACCTACATACACTTTACCACAGATGCATAAAATCGCATACACTACAAATTTAGTCTTACAGTTCATAAAGTCACGTATTTGAATTGATAAACCATTATGGCAAGAAAAGGAGTCGGATTGTATTACAAACTTGCAAAAAGTGCATGTACCACATTTAAAGAAACCATTTGGTTTGGAAGGTAACCAAGAAATAGACTTTGCAACATTGGTTTCAGAAGCTAAAAAAGAGGGGCATAAATGTCCCTTTAGAGTGCGATTCCGCGTGAAAATAATCTTGGGTTTATCTGCTATGTATGGTAATATGTCAGAATCAAGTTGAAGTATATACCAATGTTTGGATAACAGTCTGTATAACATATATGAGTTTTACACATACTTTGTAATAATGCGTATATCTGAAAGCCCAATGGACTTCTTCCTCTCATGTGCAGACAACATATCTTCCCGTGAAATATTGCTTACTCGTTGGATACCATTTTGAATGCTACAGTTCGAATAACCTCTTTGTTTGAACCTTTCACAAATCTGTCCAACTTCGTCAGTGAAGTCTGCCATATCACTGCAATTTCGACGTGCCCGATACATTTCTCCAAATGGAATATTTTCTATGACTGATTTTTTGTGGCAACTGGTGGCATGTAAAATTGAATTCACAGCAGTTGGTTTTCTATATGTTTGTGTGTCTATCTGACCATGTGAAATACTAATGACAAGATCCAAGAATTCAATTTTATCGGGGCTCACATGCCCCACAAATTCAATACCAAAGTTATTGTGATTCAGGTATTCTGTAAATTCATAAAACTTGTCTATGGAACCATTCCAAATAAGTAGCACATCGTCAATATATCTTTTCCATATTACAATGCAATCTTGGAATGGATGTGAATTGTAAATGCAATGATATTCGAAATTCCCCATGAAGAGGTTTGCCAGTGAGGGGGCATACTTGGCCCCCATGGCCACCCCTCTATTTTGCACATAATACTGTCCGTTGAATAGAAACTGGTTATGTTGTAACATGAATGCCAAAAAATCCTTAATCATGGATATGTGGTCTGCATAAGAGGCTGAGTGATTCCTGAAGAAAAAATCAATGGTGTCAAGTGCCAATTTATGTTGAATAGCAGTATACAATGATTTAACATCGTATGTTGCTAACATATAACTTCCACACCATTTTATGGAAGATAAGATCTGAAGAATATGGGTGGTATCCCGTAGATAGGCAGGTAATGTGGGAACTAGACCTTTTATGGCAGTGTCAGTATATTGTGAGAGGCCTTCTGTGGCCCATCCCAAACCACTCATGATCGGTCTCACTTGTGGTAGGTCTTCAAATTCTTTGTGTATCTTTGGTAAAAAATATATAGTCTGCATTACTGGAGCCGTACAGAGCAAATATTGGTTTTCATTTTCAGTAATTAGTCCCCGTGAATGCCAGTTTTGAATCAAATGTGTTAAGTTTGAGACTGTTTGCAGAGTGGGATTCCTAAGCAATAGTTTATAGCACCCTGGGGTAGCTAAATGTTCATTTCCCATTTTGATGTAATCCTCTCTATTTAGTATGACTATATTGCCGCCTTTATCAGCTTCTTTGATAACTATGCTTTGATCCTGCATCAATTTGTTTAAAGCTTGCTGTTCAGCATGTGAAAGATTATTGTAACGTTGCAGTGTTCTCTTGGGGTTATCAATGAAATGGTGTAGGTCATGTGTGACTGCCTGATATAATGTATCAATAACATTCTCATTTTGAGACACCGGAACAAATTTAGATGGCTTCTTATGTTCTGTCATTTTAAGATTCAATTGATGAATACCCAATTCCTTTTGTAATTGACCTTCCTGATAATCAGAAGCCTCAGAAAGAGAAAGAAGTAAAGCAGTATCTTCTATGTCTGATAACATGAACTGACTGGGAAGACTGGGGGTATTCTTGGATTTGTATTGCTGTACCTGTGTGTGAAAGAATTTTTTGAGCTTCAACTTACGTATGAACTTGAACAAATCCATTTGGAAATCAATGAGATCAGGTTGGCGACTTGGTGCAAATGACAAACCTTTATTCAATACTGATAAATTCTGCCGGGGTAAGGACTTTAGAGGATAAGTTATGCACTAGGTTTTCAGAATCGATTTGGCCTGAAGATTCTTGAGGCTGGCCCTTGTGTGGCGTCTGTTTGCATTGTGTCCTGTATTTAGCCCTCGATCCTCTTCCTCTTCTTCCTCGGAAGATGTGTTGGTTGTTGCAGTAGCTCGTCCTAAAGGGACGGCAAATCTAACATGTTTGTTAGTTGCAGTATTGTAATTAGAAGCATTACCTTTCCTATGCCTTTTAATTTCTGCCATAAATCCCCTTCTACGATGAGTTAGTGAAGGTGTAGGATTCTCTCCCTCTGTACCCTGAGTTCTATTCAAAACTTCTTCCTCAGAGTCAACCTCTGAGGAAACTGGACTCCCGGTGGGTGTTTTGACCAATGGGCCAATGTTGTCTTTATCATACCGAGCTTGGAACGTATATACCCGATCATTATTATAACTTCTCTCGTCCCTGAAGATTTTTTTGAAATTTCTGAATTTTAATCTCATCCTGATATTCTTTCAATATACTGTGCATGGTAATATAGTTATTTTCTTTAACAGCTGTTGGATTGTCCATCCATGCTATTTCTTTATGCAGATTCTCAATTTGAGTAGACACTCTTTCATGTTCCCGTTCTGCATGAGTTATCAATATTTTAAGTATTTTCTCAGAACTGATTGTGAGGTTCTCCTCCCATTCCTGGGCAAGGTCCTGATCAGCATCATTGGTAAAGTCAGGGAATACAAGAATTCTCAGTCCTCTGGGAATCATATTATGCTCTAATTAATTCACTAATGAAACTTTTTCCCAATATTTATTTGTTTCGCGTTTAGCCAATCTTTCAAGTTTAACAAATGTATTGGCTAAGGTCGCTGGTTGTGAACTGCTACCAGTAAAAGCATTCCCTGGGGTACCTTTGGGGGAGAATAATGCTACCATGTCCCTTTCTCGGTTAAGAATATATTCAGCCATATTAATGTACTGACGAAATGTACTCACAAAATGTGTATCTCGCTCAGCAAAGCCCCACCTGACATGTACTGGAAAACAAGAAACAGTATGGCCGAGGTGTGTCAGATATTTGGAAGCGCTTAAGCATGAATATTTTAACAGAATGCTTCCTCAGGAGACACCTGTCACTAGTGTCACGTGATTGTTGTGTCACGACTTTCTCAGATGCTTTCCTCTTTGCTTCCTACTTCCGGGGCTTCCATATATTTGGAACACGGACGCGCCCGCGTTTCAACTCATTATGGGACGGACGGGTGCGGACAAAAGTCAATACATGTAAGTTCAAACGTGTTTCTTTCCTTTCCGTTACGCGAACTACAGGGCAATTTTATTTTGCAATCTTCAATCATTTATGGTTCCCCCTATTAGGTAATGCCACCTAAGGCAGGCTGCTTATCAAAATGACATTTTCACCAGGACTTTTCCAATCATGCAACAAGTGCAGATAATACTTGTTGTTTTAACATTGAGATTCACTTCACTTTAAGTTTTGAGACCCCAGTTTTCAATGGAGTATTTATATCTATTTGGTCTTTCCCTGCATATACAGGACACCGACTAGAACATAATAATAACTTTCTGGCACAATTTTAAGTGGACAAGCATTTGCAAGAACATAAATCTGGTAATTGTTGATTAGACACCATGTGGTGAAACGTGACCATTGTGGTTATGGATGCTGTATTAACACAGTAGCTATGACACGTTTGCAATTTGCACACCATGTATCTGGCTATATATATGCACACATTTGGCTCTATGGGTGCGGGGAAGAGGTGCTCCTGCTGGTGGCACTGGGCTCCAGGCGGTGGCACGCATGAATTCACTGCATGACATCTTGATAGTATATCAGATGATTTAGCATTGTTTATTCAAGCTTGAAGTTGCCCACACTTACTTTGATTTCTTTTTATGTGCTATTGGTGACATGATGCTGTGTTGTCACTTCTGACATCATGTATTGGGTAATGTATATTTTACTTTATGGTTTGTTGTTGTTTCCTGTACTATTTGACGCTCTTGGTATATGATGATACACATGTGTATTCAAATGTTGGAAATTTCCTTTTTGAGCAGAGTTTTGCCTTGAAAAAGACCTCTGGAGGTCGAAACACGTGTTGGCATATGACTCTGTCATCCGGGCATAAAAAATCTTGTGTTGGATCATGGACTATCAATACAATTAAAAAACGTCAACATGGCACATGACTCTGTCATCTGGACATAAAAATCTTGTGTTGGATCATGGTCTCTCAATACAATTAAAAAGCTATTTATGCTTTATGCATATAAGCTGGCAGCGCAACCGAGTGTGGAACATTTACTGTTTTTCTATGTTACGTTATATGGGTTAGAGGTGCCTACTTGTTCTACTTGGATGCTGCAGCCAGTTTCAGGTGTCTCCTTAGGAAGCATTCTGTTAAAATATTCATGCTTAGCGCTTCTAAATACCTGACACACCTCGGCCATACTGTTTCTTATGTTACTTATAATGTTAGTGGCAAAGGTGACGGTGTTGTTTGACCACACTGAAATTAAGCGTCGTTGACACAGTAGGCGTATTGCTGTCACAGTGATTTACAAGGCGACGTTAATGGCTGCGAACTATGACACCAGAAAGGACGGTATGTTGCTTCGTACCGCTACAACTGCGTACGGGCATAGAGGTCCGATGCGGTCATCCCATTGAATGATGATGCTCATACAACCGGTGACGAATAGCTGCACTTGACGGTTAAAAAAAAACATCACTCGGACGCTGCAAACCATGACATTCGCAATAAGGAAGGAAGTAACTGAGGAGAAAAAAAGAATAATCTATCAATACGAAGCCTTTGTGGAAATGTAAGGTGTAACACATAACATTTCTATAAACAAATAATGTTATATGGGGAAAAGTACTAACTCCCTACAAACGGTGACAATGTACTATCGGCATAATAGGTAAAAAAATATCAATGCCACATAAATTTCGTAGGTAATAGTGGAAATTGTAGTGACAGCGTACAGACGGCGGTAATGTCCTATCTGAAATTTCAACGACACACACAGTTTCAAATGCATTACTAGGAATAATGTTTTTTTTTCAGACTAGGGCCTCATTACACGGTAGGCGGTAAGGGTTTACCGGTACCGGTAAGGGCACCGGTACCGGTAAACCCTTACCGCCTTACTACGAGGTCCCTTTGCGGGACCCAACCTTAACGGCTGGTGTAGACCAGCCATTAAAGTTGGGACACGAAAAGGGACCTTGGTGCTAATTACGGTACCACAATTTGCGGTACCGTAATTGTCCCCTTACCCATTCCCATTGAGCCCTATGGGGCAAAAATGGGAATGGGGAAGGGCCATGGAGAAAGGGGGAATTACCGCCCCGCCAACCTTGGAATAGGGTGGTAATTCCCCTTTCCTCCATGGTGGTACCGGTATGGTACCGGCGGCATCCATGGTGCTAATAGCACCATGGTTTACCGCCTACCGTGTAATGAGGCCCTAAGTAAATAATGGCAGATTGGTGTATAGGCCTGAAAAATAACCTTACATAATATGCACTGGCTCCATTTCGGCCTCCGCAGTCACACAGTAGTTCTTTGCAAGAAGACGTCCTCGGGAACTGATATTTCATGTGCTTCACAAACCTTTTTGAAGCATAACTTATCAAAGGGAATGTTTCACAAACTGTGACTCCCTACATTCTTTCTGTCTCTGTTCCCTGTACGTCAAGGTCGAAAAACAATTGACCCTTATAAGGTCTGCTACATGTGGGACCACACTGAGTGCCTACTGAAAAAATGAAATAAAATAAACTGACCTTTACTCCGAACGCAAATACATTCTCATTTTGCCACAACATAGCAGCAGTCAATCATGAGGACCATTACTCCCGACCACGTACCGACGCGCTGTTTTGACGGAACCGTGCAGGTGGCTTCCTCAGATTCCAAAATATAGGACGCCAGTGTAACCGCAGTACTTTTGGTGGTTGTTTCTTACATAGACGCAGTAAGGACTTGTCGTACAGTGACTACCAACTTTCACTGCACGGTACGATAGTGTTAACAAGAACAAAGCACTGGTTCACTTTCTACTGCCACATATAAGTAATGCTTACCTTTGCACTCAGTGTTTCATAAAGGTTTGTTTGCGGAGATTTTGGCGTACAACACAAAGGGTCTCATCACGAGTCTGGCGGTAACCCTTAAATGCGGCAGTAGCGCTATTACCGCCGCATTTAAGGGTCCGTCAGATCATGGCCTTGGCGGATTTCCCCCCAGCTTTGCCGATTTTCAGCGCCATTACCGCCGGCGGGAAATCCGCCGGCGGTAATAGCGTGAATTTTCCCCATTGGGCCCAATGGGGAATGAGGAATTCCCGAATGGGCCCAATGGGGAATGGGCAATAACCCTTCCGCCAAACCTGTGATCCGGCGCTAATAGCGCCGGGGGTTTGGCGGTAGGGCTATTAGCGCCTTGTGATGAGGCCCAAAAACTAAATGACCATGGCGGCCGTATCAAAAGAACGCTACGCACTTGACGCCGCAGCAGAACCAATCGGTGAAAGCACAACATGTTGCCGTACGGCATGCCATCGATTAGCCAATAGAAATATGCTTCACTGAGCGAACAGGGAAGTGGGACTGCGGAGCGGACATAGATATCACTAATTCTTAGAGTGCTACTTTTTGATCGTGGACAAGCATTTGCAAAGTACAGTAGCAATTCTCACAAAATTTACAAAAGCACGCCTTTGAGAACAAGCCCCTGCCCCTGCCAGAAAAATGATGACAATCTGTCCAGTGGTTTAGCCTGTAGCCGTGCGCAAAGTTTTTCCCCCATTTAGTCTATGGGAAAAAAAGACGTTTTGGGACCCCCCCTATAATTTTGGCCCCCCTGGACGAATCCTTACCAAACTTTGGAAGAAAATTCAGAGTGGCCCATACACTTTCTTTTGCAAACTTTAGTAATGATTCGTCCAGGGGGAGCCGAGTTATAAGCCACCCAATGGAAACAGCAACTTAACCATAACTACATGGCCACTACTGTGGCCATGTAATATATATATATATATATATATATATATATATACACCAGCCGCAGTAGCGGCCGTGTAGTTATGGTTAAGTTGCTAAACTCATAGGAAGAGCACCTTTTTCGGCGGCTTATAACTTCGCTCCCCCTGCAGGAATCCTCACCAAACTTTATAAAAAAAGTATATGGCCGTCTCTGAATTTTTCCGCCAAGTTGGGCGAGCTTTCTTGCAGCGGGGGGGGGGCAAAGTTATAGGGGGGTCCCAACATGTTTTTTTTCCATAGACTGAATGGGGAAAAACTTTCTGCACAGCTATAGCCCGAACGGCTGGATGGATTTTCACCAGATTTGCGGCAGGAGCATGGGCTAGGGTCAGAAAGCCTGCTTTTGGGTGTTTGATGGAAATCCAACCAGCAATTTATTTGCAAAATACTGAAATGCACGTCCCAAAAAATGTGTGATATCTGGGTCCGCTCCGCGGACAGAAGTGTCATTGAATCGCGGTATGGCGTGGTGTCGGAGAAGTTTTGGTGGTTGGCTGGAGGGAAGCGTGCTGTGTGTCAACATTTTTTGGAAAAGCTGCCATGGTGTATCGGAGGACAGTGCAGAGGCGGAAGGGTCTGGAAAATGTACCATACGCATTGTGTTGGCGGCAATAAGGGAGGAAACTGCTGGGGGAGTGACAAGTGCTTTGTGTGACATATGTAAGCGAGTATTTTCTGTGTTGATTGGAGGCAGCTGTCGTAACAGTCCAATAGCTTCTGCCGTGACCTGTTTGCGGCAACCTCTTTTCGTGGTGAGTGGTGTCAGGTCAATTGCAGATGGGGAGTGAATTACACATGTCATAGGTTGGGAGGGAGCACAGGTTGCGGTGCGCTGCGGATGGAATGCGGTAATTGGGCACATAGAGGCATGCATGGGTGAATTAAGGTGTGGTGGGTCTGTGGAAGGATTACACTATTGGGTGCATGGCCGAAGCTCGTATGCCATAGGCTGTAGGGCATGCACTGAAGCGTGTAGGGATGCAACATACGCACCGCAGGAAGGCATGTTTGACTCTGCATCCGGTACAGGGTGGTGTTTGCATAGTGCAGTGTGTGCAGATTGGTTGCAGTAGGGTCAGTGTTGCAAACTGAATGTGGGTAGATTGGCAGTAACACAGTACTTTGTGAATGGGAGTGTGTGAATGAAAGTATGTGAATGAAAGTGAGCGACTGTTTTGTTTGTACATTGTGTTAACTGTTGCAATTTGTTGCTGCATAGCTCCATTGTGGTGCGCAGGTTGGGTACAACTGCTGGTGGCAGTGGTGTGTGTGGTGTGTATGTGGATGGTCGTAGTTGATGAAATGGTGACATGCCTGGTGGCATTACGCTGCTGTAGGTGCGTTCAAGGCCTATGCTGTATGCAGATTTGTTGAAGTAGGCCCAATGTTGTGGAAATGTTGTGGTTAGTGGCACAATACTTTGTGAATGGCTGTGGGTAGGGGTGGTGGACGATGTGGTTGTTAGGGAGGATTCTCCAAATGTGCTAATGTCCCTTACCTTTTGAGACCCCCAGCCACTTTGCTGGATTTCTGGGATTTGATGTTTTACCTGGAAAGAGTGTGAGTCTTTTTTCCCACTCTTTCATGTATTTTGATGTGTGTTTTACTTTTGTGTTCTTTGGTTATGGAGTTTTAAAACAACTACAGTGGCATCAACCTTTTCTGTGTGTGTCACAGCACATTCAGTGCAGTGGCACAGGGGTGTCTTTTCAGACTCCCCAAGGTTTAAATACCTTCTCTGGGACTGACTACTGTCTCCCAGAGCCTGTAAAGTTAATTTGACTTTACTAGTCTCTTTAAATGTACTGACCCAGCACACCCTATCTTACTATAGAATGCTGGAGGGGTTGCCTAGCTTCCCCTGAGTGAAAACACTCATGTAACGGTAAAATGTTACCCTTTCCTACTTTAAATGGCTGGTGGCAGTGGTTTAGATCAACTACCATGATTTTTCCAGACCGCTAACAACAGTAGCTAAAAATCGGGTCTGCCATGTTTTTCAATATGGCGCCAAGACCTATCTGTAAAAACAGACTCTGGTCATCTTTTTTCGCCATTTCTTTTAGGAAAGGTCCTTCTTGTGTTTGTCTCTGCGCGCCAAATCAGGTTTGGTTCCTTTGTTTGTTGCCCTTTGGTGGGCTTCAGTGCTGAAGCCCTCCTCTGGTGCCAGGGTGTCTGGAGTGGACAGGTGTTACGCTCACCTGGTCTCTGCGGAGGTGTTGGGGCACGGTTGCAGCCCTCCCGGGGGTGAGGTCACTCCGGTCGGACTTCACCATCTGTGCTTATGTGGTGACTGGTGGTAATAGGTGATGCTGCTCGGGACTGCTCCTGCATGGAGAATAGGGGGCGTGAGTATGCCAGCTTGTGCACCTGATCCCCTTCCAGACCTCTTCTCCCAAACCGTGGTACCCGTGGGATGCGCTGTCCCTGCAAAGCTCACCTGTTGATTAGTTTTGGCGAGCACTCCGTCCTGCTGCTTCTGGCAGGGGCGCTTGTATGATCTGGACCGAGTTCCTTCACTGGTCCCTTGCACGTGGTAGTCCAGTCCTGTTGCGAATAAGCCACTATACTTCAGGTAAGTGTTCCTGTTTGCTTTGTCTTTCCTCGTCTGTTTTTGTTGTATTGTAAAGTTCGTTGACTTGTATTGCTGTCCGTTCCACTTTTGATGTTTGCTCTTTTGCTTTCTTCCCTTGCAGGTGATGTTGCCTGCCTGGCAGAAGCTGCGGAGCTTGAGGCGGCAGCCGGAGGGAATGAGGAACGAAGCTGCGGTGGTTCAGTAGCTGGTAGGTTGTTAACTACGGCGTGCGCGCAGTTCAAATGCGGTGCGGCCCTAGGGCGGGTGTTCTAACTTTTTCTTTCTTCTTCTTCTTCACAGGGTCTGGGTCGTGGATGCAAAGTGCGGTGCTGTGGCGTCGGGATCAAGATCACTGGATATCAGGAGATGAGTCTGCAGATGAAGCAAGCGATGAAGCACCGGTTTCCTGTAGGTGAGTATGCAGGAGAACGCCTGGTTTCAAAGGTAAGTAAACTGGTCCAAGCGGCGGTGAGCGTCACGTTGCACGCGAGTGCACACTAACGAGAAGCACCGGCCTTAAGGATGGAGCAGCTTATATAGCTGAGCTTCTGAATCCACACCCACCAGGTTCAGCCTGCCTGCCACACCCGAGTCAGCACATGAAGAGCAGGCCTAGGGAGCCACACCCGATGAGTCAGCACATGAGGATGTTCTCTGGAATAAAGGCTTTCAGCTCCTGGAAAGTACTTGTAAAATAAAAGCACTCCTGCACTGAAATAAAGTACAAGCACTCCTGCATTGAAATAAAGTGTTCCTGCTCACATCTCTATATGAGCCTGGCACCAAAGGCGCCAGGACTGAGTCCAGCCAGGGCCCCTGTATTTATGGGTCCCAAAGGGACATAAGTGAGTTAAGTGACCCATTGCCCCCATCACTAGATGGTGTGGTTTTTGTGTTCTGGGGCCTGTGGCCATGACAGCACTCCCCCTCAAGGCCCCTCTCATGGGTGGTGCCCCCCCTGGCCCTGGTTTAGTGGGGTTATTGCGGTGGAACTGCCTGATTAATTGTGGAGCGTTGATATGCTCACTGGGTTCCCAGGTCCGATCTTGGGGTCCATAACCTTTCCAGTCTATAAGGTAGAATATCTTAGAGTATAGGATCCTTTTAACTTTGTATTCTGGTTCTCCTTCAACTATTTCGGGATCCGGTGGAGTATCGATCCGCGTACCTGGTCTCAATGGTTTTAGGAGGGAGACATGAAACACTGGTACTGGCCCGCATGTGGGCCGGTAATTCTAATTTCATGGCCACAGGGTTGATCACAGCCTTGATAGTGTAGGGTCCCAGATATTTGGGACGGAACGCCCGTGGTCCTTTCAGGGGGATGTTTTTGAATGCTAACCAAACCTTGTCTCCGACTTGGTAGTTGGGAGCTTCCCTTCAGTGTCGATCACAACTACTTAAAAGTGCATTAGAAGAGGCGGACATGCGTCCACTAATGGAGTCCTACAGATAGTTGCAGTGTGATTGCACACACGCCAACCTGGTGCAGTGTCCCTAGGAAACGTCCATATTGCTCATCTGTAGTTATCTCGGCCAGTAGTGTGCGGCACAGATTTATCATGCACTGCTAACAATCTATAATTGATACGATACACCAACCCTGTTCGGAAAAGTAAGGGGTAGCGCAAATGGATACATACACCAGATAATTTGCCCTTTCCACACGTTTATCATGAGGGCAGGCAAGGAATCAGTAACAAACTGCTGTTAACGGGACGTTATGGTAATGATGCCGTACCAAATACCTATCCTCTTTACAGAAAACGGTATGCTAAAGCAACATTCTGCTTACAGATCCCTACTAAAACCTATGAAATTCACTAACAAAAACATTGTTAAAGGGACATTATGGTTAAGTTGCACTTGCAAAAACCTATGAAATTCAATGGAAAAACGTTGTTACAGGGACTTTATGGTTACAGGTAAAACCGAGAAAAAAAAACAAATTTGACAGTTATGGTAAGCTAAGCAACCATAATCTAATTCATGACATCACCCATGACATCACATATGTGGCTCCCTCTGTTTTGTTCACTACCCTGAGTAGGGCAGGTGCTTTTCTTCCCTAACAGTCAGTAACAAACAATTCAAAAGATTCTATATTTGTGTACGGCACCCTTCTCATATGTTTTTACATACATCAAGTGACCTCAACACGCATTTACGTGTGTACTTTGTTTGGATTCACCATAGAACTCTGCACTTTTAGTGCTTTGGGAATTGCACTCAAAACTAAATTATTTATAAATGATGGCTTCCCAAGCCAGTATAGAGGGTGCAAGAAAAGAGCCGGCAGCTTGTCTGTTCAATGAAACTTTACCGTCAGCCAAGGAAAAAGACACAGCAAGAACAGAAAAAACAAAGGAGAATACTCAAATTTCCCTATTAAAAAAATTAGAAAAATTACAGAAAAGGGAAACAAGCAAGTGGTGGGAAGAACATTCCCTGCAGAACTACTTGGATGTGGGGCGAATTCTACGAGGATTGAGAATCCTAACGATACCTTCCTTTGAGGAACAAGATCCCGTTGTGCTAAGGGAATGGGGCGATGCCTCTGACCAATGCTCAAATATGTTTCTACGCATCCTAGTAAAATATGCTGGAAGTGACCACACCAAAATCCTTATACAGATAGGGGAGCTTGAAGAGAAGTTAAAGAGTATTAAGGAGACTGAAGAGGGAAAAAAACTACAAATAAATATTGAAAATGGTCTACTTACGAAGAAAATATCAAACTGAGAAAACAGCGTAAGCTTTTACAGGACAAAGGTGATTACGAACATGGACGAGTATACACCTTTGCACACCGGTTTGACCACATGGAACAGAAGGTAAAAGAGTCAGTGGTACCATCAAGGTTTGAAAATGAAGCAAATCCCGAGTCAGCAGCCTCTACCTTTGAATCCGAGATCACGGAGAATGAAGACGAAGAACCACCACTACGCCTTAATTTTTTAGAAGAAATTAGGCTGTTGTGTCAAGACGGCTGTGCAAACAAAAAGAACCACCGCTGCAACCAGGGGACGAGGAAGAGGCAGGAGAAAACCACAAGGAGGGGGCAGAGGGACAACAAGTTCAAGCAGCAACTCTCTGCCGAGATCACTGCACTCTGGAAAATGAATGACAGTATCTCACAAAGTTTAAATGGGCAACAAATTATCAACCTATCAGACCATGTCTTAACATCAGAAGAAATTAAAGTTTTCAAGTTAGGTTTAAACTTCTGTCCTCTGGCGGGATATGACTATGTGCAGACAAGACTAGACTTGGATAGTTTTGTACGCAAGTTGCGTTTCAAAAAGTTTTTTGCAACTAACACATATCAGAAAAAACCTTAACCAGCATTGGAGGGACAAACAGACATCATCATTGCAGATATGGACACTCTGACCACATTGGCCGCTCTACAATTAGAAGGTGTTTCGAGCTTGGAAGCAGAGTCTGTAAATTCAGAAATATCTGACTTAGAGACACTAGGCATTTGCACTGATTGGCCATAAAAAAGCAAATTTAAATGCAAATCCAAGTTCAACCCACTAAGCGCCCAAAACGTCCATATAGAAGCATTATCCAGTGTGGTCACTGACGATCTTAAACAAGAAACAAGGAGAAAAAAGTAACATACCAAAAATAACCTATCTTGGAAACAACAGCAGGCACTTTCAGACATATGTAAAATGGATAAATACATAATAAAACCTGCAGACAAAGGTTGTAACATAGTCCTAATGAATACATCTGACTATGTAAAAGAAGCATACCGCCAGCTCAACGATGTGCGGTGCTATGAAAAACTAAAAAAAAATCCCATTAAACAAATGGGGAGTAACATTTGGGATTTCCTAGCCAAGTGGCAAAGCGCAGGTATCTTGGAGGAAGAAATGGTGAAATTCTTATTCACCAAAAACTCAGTTATTCCCACAATATACTTCCTCCCAAAAGTCCACAAGAATCCCACTAAACCACCAGGGAGACCAATTGTTACATTGTGTTGCTCATTACTTGAAAATATGTCTAGATTTGTGGATGAAATACTTTGCACTTTCGTCTCCATGCTACCGTCCTACATAAGAGACACTACAGACTTTTTATGTAAAATTGATGATTTTCCATGGGAACCGACATATTTATTGGCTACCATGGACGTAGTGTCACTTTACACGTCAATTCAACATGAGGATGGGATAAAGGCTTGTGAAACCTTTCTAAAAACTCAATCTTTAAATTACCTTGATTTTTTTCACTCGACCATGATTCTTGAGATGGTGAGACTCTGTTTAGAAAACAATGTTTTCCTCTTTAGTGATGAGATCTTTCGTCAAACCCAAGGCACCACAATGGGTACCATGTTTGCGCCATTTTACGCTAATCTCATGATGGGCAGCTGGGAAAAGTCAGTGGTATGGGCAGAGAAAAATGATACTCTTACAGAAAAAAATACTATGGCTACGCTACATAGACAACCTATTTATCATCTGGAATGGTACAGCACAATCTTGGTGTGAATTTGTGAAACTTCTCAACGTCAACAACTTAAATTTACGATTCACAAAACAACATAGTATGAACTTGATTGTATTCCTAGATGTAAACGTCAAAATTGTGCAACAAGGGGGGGCGCTGTTGCGCTGAAACAAGATGGCCGCTTAAACGTCTCGCTCCGGACTGGCAGAGCAATCGACCCTGCTTAACACCGCCCGACACTGCATGTAACCCTGCAGGACTACCTTCAATCCTCCGTGAGCCTTGCCGCTGTAAGCGTGCGAAGTTTGGAGCCTCTGCGTGCCCCGAGGATGGGGCTGCGCCTCCTTCCCCTGACTGCGGCTGTGGCCTCCTGCTCTCCCCGCCCTGCGGCTCCGGCGGCATCGGCTTGCTCATCCACCTGAAGCCGCGGCGCTGCGGGCCGCCTTGGGGGAGGGGTGCCCGCCCGGCGGGGCGCACCGCATCTTCGCGGCTGGCCGGACCTCTCTGCGTCCCCTCACGTCCCGACCTGGATCGTCGGTGACTGCCGGCCCCTCCACCTCGTCCGGCGGCCCCCCAGCTCCGGCTGGCTTCGTGCCCCCGAGCCACATCCCGAGTTCCTCTGGTGGCGTACCTGGCTCCCGCTTTCCCTCCCCTTCCCCCGCCGCTCCTCCACTCCACTCAGAAGACGGCACCGGAGTGCACCAAGGTAGGGGGTGTGTGGGGGGGGGGTGTGCCTGGCTACTGTGGCCCCGGACCAGAGACTCACTCTCTCTCCTGCTTCGGGGGTGCTCCCCCTGCTCATGGGCCGGCGCCGCCGCTGGGCCTGATGCGGGGCTGACCCCCCCCATGCCTGCCTGGGTCCCGCCTGCCTGCTGACATTACTGCCCCTGCCTGAGGCCGACTGGGGCCCCGAACTCCTCCTGGTTTACACCAATGCCCCCACAGGCTCAACTGGAGCACCACACCTACCGCTCTGACTTCCATCGCCTGGTCACGCTTGGCCTCACGCGGGCGGCCCACCAGCCCCCCTCCTGCTGTCTCCCCTCGCCACCAATTTCAATGACATCTGCTCGCCAGCCCCTGAGGGTCACAGCCTCCTCTACTCCTCACCACCTGGGCTATCGGCGAGCCCATTAGTTGCCTCACGCTTGCACTGACCCTCTACATGCATCGGTTCTTGTGATCCGGGGAGCGGACCTCGCACTAATATCAAGTTCTCATATCTCCCCCTTCCTTTTCCTCGACCTCCGATACTGTCAGGATGACCAAAGGGGGCACGAGGAAGCAGAGCTCCATCAACATGTTCGCGAAGGCTACGGCGAGATCGCCTGGGGAGGCTGCCGTGCAGGCCCCTACTGCCTCGTCCGACGCAGCCCCGGAACCCCAAGATATGATGGACTTTATACAGGAGGGTTTCACCGCACTTCATTCAAAATTGGATGACATGAACGGCACTATATCTTCTATCAAGGCCCACATTGAGAGGACTGACAGCCGGGTGTCGGAGGTTGAGATGCGGGTCGGCTCTGCTGAGGATGCGCTGGGTGCCCTGCGTTCTGAGGTCGCCGCTCTCTCCAACCGAGTCCTCGAGGTGGAAAAGAAAAATGAGGATTTGGAATCCCGCTCGAGGCGTAACAATCTCCGCATTATCGGGGTTCCCGAGGATGAAGTCCACGAGCCAATGGAGGACTTTGTTCAGCGCACACTGCTGTCGCTCCTCGATGAGCCTGAGCTTTCCCCACACTTCGCAATTGAGCGGGCACACCGCGCTCTGGTGGCTAAACCTAAGCCCGGCGCTCCACCTCGGCCCATCATAGCTCGTGTGCTGAACTACCGCGACCGTGACGCCCTCCTCAGGGCCGCAAGACTCAAGGGCGAGCTATTACTGGGCGGCGCAAGGATTCACCTTTACCCGGACTTTTCAACAGCCGTCCAGCGGGAACGCAAGACCTTCCAGGTGGTGAAACGTAGGCTGCGAGACCACTCAATCAAATATGCTATGCTCTATCCTGCCAAGCTTCGCATAGAACATGCCAACCAGGTGTTGTTCTTCACGATTCCAGAGGAGGCCTCCAAATTCATTGACAAACACTTCCCTGGCTGATCCCTCTCCTCTGGCCTTGGTTCAGCAGTTACCCTAGGTTCCCGGCGGGGGGCGCCCGGGCCCTTTCACCTTCCCGCACAGGGGCCACGCTGATCCTCCATCCCGTAACCTGCTTGTTCAGTTCATCTTACAGAGTCCTCCCGCATCGCCATGTGCAAGTACTTTGCCCAAGCTACATGTGACTTCTATTGTGGGCATCCTATGTTCTACTGGCTCTGCCGCAACCCGGAGCGATACGGCCAGTCAGGCCTACAGGCCCCCAGGCGCTGATGCCTTTGTTTTGTTTTTGTCTAAGAGGGGTTGGGCTTGTCATCCCTCTGTTTGGGGGGGTGTGGGTGGGAGGTGGGTCATGTTGGGGGTTTTGTTATTGAAAAGTTAGCGCTGGCAGCGAAGGCGGACTGTGCTGAGGCACTCAGGAACTGTTGTCGTAGGACCGCGATTCCGACCCTTTGGTCATTGCCATTCTTCTCGTTCCAAACGCTACCACACTGTGATTGAGAGTGCCCTGACCTTTATGAGCTGGAACGTACGGGGACTGGGTAATTATAGAAAGATGAGGCAGCTCCAGTTGCAGGCCTAGCGCCATGGATCCAAGATTCTCTTTTTACAAGAGACTCATGCCCGCTCCGAACAATGCATGCGTTTCGCCAAGTCCTGGGGCCCCCATAGGTTTTTCACCGACTACTCCACTCAAAGCCGGGGAGTCATGACCCTCATCCACAAGAGCCTCCATTTCACCCTCATTTCCTCGATAAGCGACCCCCAAGGCAGAAATGTACTGCTTCATGCCATGCTACACCACAAGGAAGTGGTTCTTCTGAACATCTATGGCCCTAACCTCGATGACCCGGAATTTTATGTGCAGGTCACCTCCCTTCTCGATGGCTTTCCCCTTGTTCCTATCCTTTGGGGTGGTGACTTCAACACGATCTTCGATGTAGCTCTCGATAGATCCGGCTCCAGGCCCCGTCACCTCTCCAGGGCAGCTTACGCTGCACTGTCTTCCCTACCCCGTCTGGCCATGGTGGATGCATGGAGATTCTTCTAACCGGACTCTCGTATCTACTCTTTCTACTCCTCTGTTCATGATTCCTATTCCCGCATCGATAGATGGGTGATCTCCAACGAATTGGTTAAGAATGTAACACAGCTAATGATCCTTCCCAGAAACCTGTCTGACCACTCTCCTGTCACTGTCACCGTCGACTGGGGTCTTGATCCTGCCCGAACCCGCAACTGGAAACTGAAACCCCTCTCCTTACTGGACCCGGAGTTCTGTTCCGAGCTCGAGCTGTCGATTGAGGAGTTCTTCGAGACCAACACGGGTTCAGTAACGTCTCAGGCCACTCTATGGGAGTCCTTTAAGGTTTATATTAGAGGGATTGCGTTGTCCAAGGAGAATGGGGTCCTTAAGTCGATCCGGAGTGACCTTGCCACTAGCGAATCTAGACTATCAACCCTAGAAGCTGCATGCTCACTTCGCTCTACCCCGGGCAACCTGGCTGACATCGGGATGGAATTGGACAAGTTCCGTTCCCTTGCGGACCGTGAGCAGAGGTTCTTGGATAACCCTGGCATGGCAAGGAGGTATGGGGAGGGTGAGCGCCCCGGCCGATTTCTGGCTCGGTTGGTCCGGCACGAGACGAGGTCCCCACACATCCTTGGTGTTGAGAGGCCTGACTGCTCTATGGCTGTCTCTTCACAGGATGTCAACAGGGAATTTTTCACATTCTACGAAACCCTATATTCCAACACTGATGAGGTATCGGTGGCGGAGATCGACTCCTTTCTCGATGCCCTTCCTCTGTCAACTTTGTCTCCGGAGACCGTGGGTTCCCTCGACTCCCCTCTCACGCGGGAGGAGCTGTCAGACGCTATTGATTCCCTATCCTCGAGCCGTGCCCCCGGCTCGGACGGTATCCCGGTCGAATTTTACAAACATTTCAAGTCACAACTGCTCCCTCACTTGCTGGCTCTTTGGGAGGAGTCCGTGGAAGCCGGAGTATTCCCCCCGTCACTCCGTGAGGCTACAATCACAGTACTACTTAAATCTGGTAAACCCCCTTCGCAGTGCGGTTCGTATCGCCCGCTCTCATTTATAAATTGTGATGTCAAGATATACGCCAAGGCTCTGGCTCTCCGGCTGGCTCCCTTCCTGCCATGTATCATCCACCTGGACCAGGCTGGTTTTATCCCGGGTCGCTCTACCTCCCTGAACCTGAGGCGTCTATTCAACATCATCAACAGAATCAGCCCCGAGACGCACGCAGTGGCTGTTAGCCTTGACATGCAAAAGGCGTTTGACTCGGTTTCATAGAGGTATCTGTGGCGGGTCCTCGATGGTTGCAAATTCGACCCCTCCTTTCTCTCCTGGGTCAGACTGCTTTACTCCGCTCCGGTTGCCAGGGTCCGCACCGGCGACTGTTGCTCCCCCCTTTTTAAGATCGCCAGAGGGACGAGACAGGGTTGCCCCTTCTCTCCCCTGGTTTTCGCTATAGCAATTGAGCCTTTTGCCGACATGCTCCGCCATCTCCACGCTCATAGGGGCCTCTGCTCTGCGGGACAGACGGACATAGTGTCCCTTTATGCGGATGACGCGTTGTTGTTTGTGCGCTCTCCCTCCACCAACTTACCCCCAATACTAGAGGACATCATTCGGTTTGGTCGAATTTAGGGCCTTAAAGTGAATTGCTCGAAATCCACTCTTTTCCCTCTCACGGAATGCACTTCCCCTCCTCCCGACACCCTCGGTTTCACATGGGCCCAATCCACATTTACCTACTTGGGGACAGTGGTGACGCGCCAGCGGACGCTGACCTTCCAGGAAAACTATCAGAAGTATCTCACACACTTGACAGCTAAGATCCAGGTCTGGGATAAACTCCCGATTTCTTTGGCAGGCAGGATAGGTCTGCTGAAAATGGTGGTGTTGCCCCAGTTGCTTTACAGGTTCACTAACGTACCCTTGTGGCCAGGGGTGGGCTTCTTTCGTGACCTGACCCGCACCGTGAATTCCTTCCTTTGGCACTCGGGTGCGGTTCGCCTTAAAATCGATACCCTTTCCACTCCCATGTCTAACGGGGGCTTCGGTGCCCCTGACTTTCTTAAATACTGACTGGTGTCCCAAATCCAATATACTTCTCACTGGTTTAATACTACGGATCCCCCCCCGCATGTCCGACTTGAGAAGCTTGCGGTATTTGACCGGGACATCCGCTCCTTGGTGTTACAACCCGCTCCCTTGGTACAGGACTCACAGAGCCCGGTCGCCTGCACAGCCATTGCATTGGCGAAAATGTGGAAGCTGACTGGAACTGCCTATGCCTTCCACCGTAACCTCCCTCTTTGGAACTTTCTCCCGGGGGTCCCGCGGGTTCCACCGGGCACGGTACGCCGCTGGGCAGACGCGGGCTACGAGCTGCTACGTGACGTGTTTGACCAGGGTATATTCGTTGAATGGCCCGATCTCCCCCTGCCCCTGAGAAGCGATCAGAGTGTATGGCTCCAATATACATCCCTTCGTAGGACCCTTAAGCGTAATTACCAAACGTTCCCTGCATTGCCACCAGACGACCCTGCCATTGAGGAGCTCTTCTCCCCCGGCCCCACGAGGGGTAAGATCTCTAGGTTATATACTATGCTACAGTCCAGATCTGTCCCAGACTTCGCAAAACTGAAATGTGCTTGGGAGACAGACCTCGGTGTTGAGATGTCGGATGAGCGCTGGGCACACCTATGCGAACACACACATCGTGTTTCCTTCAACTCCCGGTTTAAACTTATTCAGTTCAAAGTGCTTCATAGGTTTCACCACACCCCGATCAGACTAATTCGTATGTCCGGTGATCACCCTGCCAGCTGCCCCAGATGCGGCCAGGACGATGCCGACTATATCCACATGATTTGGTCCTGCCCCCGCCTCTCACAATTCTGGGAGGCTGTTTGCTCGACAGTATCCGCTGTGACTGACCACCCCATTGCCCCCTCCACGGTGGTATGCCTCTTTCACGACCTGCCAGGCCTCCCCCGTGATTCCAAGAAACTAGCTGGCCTCTGCCTGCTTCTCGCAGTGCGCTCCATCCTCCTCTGCTGGCTTCGCCCCTCACCTCCCACACACGCCCAATGGCTGAGAGCGGTCACGTGGGCCTCGGATTCTGAGGAAGCCTGGTCCCACTTGCAACCCACCCACTCCAGACCTAGAAACATTTGGCTCAGGTTCCGCTCTTACATGTCCGACCTTGTCGAGACACCGGATGCCTCCTCCCCTCCCGCTTCCCCCCACCAGCTTGGGTCCTCACCCCTATCATAGTTCCCTGTTGCCCTCTCCATGCTGTGTCTGTGTTCTTTGACTGTTTTCCCCATGTGTAGTAACCTCTGCGCACCTAATTTATGTACACTGTTTTCATACTGTAACTGCCTGACGCTGTTCGCATGTGTTTTGCTGCCACGCTTATAATAAAAAGAAGTTTAAAAAAAATAAATAAATTGTGGAACAAAAGATTGGATGTGAGCTTCACAGGAAAATTACGGGTGCTAATAAACCTCTACATGCAAACAGTGCCCATCCAAAAGGTCTCCTGTGGAGTATCCCATATGGTGAGTTTATTTGCATTAGGCGAAATTGCAGTGACATCAAAGATTTCGACCTAGCATGCCAAACTACAGCCCATAACTTTTTACAACAACGTACCCGAAAAAAGTTAGCAAGAGATCTTATCTGACAATGTCAAAATCGGATGCCAACAACACAGCAGAAGAAAATACTACCAGACTGATTTTAACCTTTGGAAGCCATGCACCGAATATAAAGAACATTAAGAACAAATATTGGAAAGTTCTAAAGGTGGACAAAGATCTAGGCAACTTATTGCCAGAACGCCCAGATATAACTTTTCGTAAGAGCGTGTCCATCAAAGATTTAGTAGTGCAAAGCTATATGGCTTCAGATAGTATCCACAAAGGCAGAAATTGGCTCTCTGGGGGATCGGATGGTTTTTATAAGTGCATTAAATGCAAAATTTGTAAATATGCTTTTAATTGTAGTAGTTACAACCATCCCATCCTCAAGACATCGATGCAAATTAAGGGCAAAATTTCGTGTGAGTCTGAGCTGGTTGTTTATGTCCTGATGTGTTCATGCCTCAAATGGTATGTGGGCAGCACAAAATGTAAACTGAAAGTGCATATTCTGCAACGCGTAAGGGCCATTGTTAATAAGGACTATTCAAATCCCGTGGCAAAACACTTTTCAGAGTTTCACAATGGTGACCCTAAGAGCCTCACATTCTTTGGTGTTTACAAAGTTGTAACTGGCCCAAGAGGAGGCGACAGTGAAAAAATGTTACGACAAGAAGAGACAAAATATATAATTGATTTTGAAGGTAAATACCCAATGGGTCACAATACTGACGAAGACTTGCACACATTTCTGGGGGTATAGTTGGTCTTGAAAATGCCCTTTCCCTCTTCTTTTCTTTCTTTCTTCTTCTGTGCTTGTCTTTGCGTTCCGCTTTTCCTTCCCTGATTCTATTTTGCTATTTCTTGCTTTTCCCTTTCTTTCTATTCACTCTTTGTTTGACATGTTCTGTTGGCAGTCCTTGGCTATCTTTTTATTCTTACTTTTGATTACACACACTGAGATGGAGAATTTTTAGCGACTTATGGCGAAATATGTAATTTAATATGATGTGGTCTACAAAATTAAGAGATGGAAGAAGAACTGTAAATGTTGTGTATAAATGTATTAAGGCTCCCCATAGGACTTCAAAACTATGTAAGAAATGAGCACTTTGTCACTTTCTCATCGATGTGAAAATCTGGACCACACATGGAGAGTGGGTACCATCATGGCAATGATATGTTTTTTAGACTGCACTAGCACTTTATTATCAAATGTGTATATATTGTAGAACTTGTGTTTTTATCTTGGTTATATGATGCACTTGCACTTTATTACATGATGGGGATATAGAGGTATATACAAAAATAGATGAAAACATTGCTTACTCTTACATGACACATTAGTACCAGACCTCTATTGCATATACTTAACATCTTGATATAAGATAAATGACTAAAGTTTTAATGTAATGTCTTCTATATCTATGAACAAAAAGAAACGCATTTTGACATTACTCTATGAGAACTTGGCCTAGACTTGCACTATGTACTAGCACTTTAGCAGGTTATGTATATATAATTGATTTTTCTATGTTATTTCCACTTTGGAATTATTTAATACCATGCTGACCTGCTGTTGATGTCAAAAGGTCCAATTGCAAAGCACTAAGCTAGTTTTAGCATATGGATGTTGTTCCACCAATCCATGGGCGCAAATTAATAATACAGATATAAATTAAAAATCAATGATGAAGCCTCACGAAACGTTGCTCCTCAAACATCTTAGAGCAACGTAATAATACTTGTACACATAAAATAAGTTTGGGGCAAACATTTAATATAATGTGTATATATTTTACAAGACCCATGAGTCCTCTCAAAAATGGCAGACAGAATTTTAAACATCAAGCCTAAGTCGCCTTTTCACTTTTTACCGTTTGCTAAGTGCATGCATGTGTGTAAGTAGGCTCCCAATACAGGGAGGAGTTACTGTGAGCAAGCCACAGTAGTGTGGCGAAACGCAGCAGTCAGCCTCTCTGGCATGAAAATATTTGGGAAGCTGTTTTTAAAACTGCATTGTTGAAATAAAGCTTTTTCTACTCTTGAAAGCCTCGTTCAACAGTTTTTGTTCTTAGTGCTCCCCTCTCGTTTCTATTTTTCAGCAATTTTTGCCGTGTATTGGTTTGTTTGTTTGTTTGTTTGTTTATAGAATTTGTAATGCGCACCAGACCCGAAGGTAGCAGGGCGCAGCAAGGATAAGCAAAGCTTACAAAGTTACATAATGGGAAACAGTATACATTGACAAATAATATACATGATAGGTGGAGCTCAGAATGAGCCGGTACAAGATTTCAGCAAAGTTATTTACATTGTAATATGCAGAAGTATACGGTGATATGCATATATATTAAATTTACAAAGAGTTATTTACAAAGTAATATACAGACGTTTACACACAGGGGTGGAGTGTTGTGTAGTACAACAGTTTAAAAAGGGATTAGTCTGCGGATGGATTAAGGTGGGTGATAAGGTTCTTTCTAAAGAGAGGATAGGGTAGATCAGCTCTCAGCTCGTTTGGCAGTGAGTTCCAAAGTTTAGCGGCCTTCACAGGGAAGCTGTTGCCACCGATCTTGGAAGACTTAAATCTTGGTACCACCAGGCAGTTTGAGTTAACAGCTCTAGGGGGCCTGCTGGAAGTTTTTCTGGACAGTTTATTGATTAGGTAGCTAGGGGCAGCATTGTGTAGTGCTTTTTGTGTCAAGGAGGCTATTTTTAGTTGAATTTTGTTGTGGGTAGATAACCAACTAAACTGGCGTCTGATTGCAGTCATATGCGCTCTTTTGTTAGTGGCTAGTGCGGCTCTAAGAGCGTTGTTTTGTAGAATTTGGAGTTTTTGGATACTAGCTCTGTTAGCGCTACTGTATAGAGCATTGCAATAGTCTAATCTGGAGAGGATTAGAGCTCTAGCTAGTATAATGCAGCTATCATTGGAGAGGAAGGGCTTGCCAGCTCTGATAAGCTTCCAAGTGAAGGCTGTGAAGGAGGCCAGGGATTTCAGTTGCTTGTTGAATGACATAGTGGCGTCCAGGTAAAAACCTAGGGTTTTTACCTCCATAGAGACTATGATGTTGTTGCCATCAATAATAAAGGAGGAGTATTCGTGGCCTATTTTGGATATTTTGGAGGGGGTGCCAAGAATTATCAACTCTGTCTTGTCATCATTCAGGCATATGCCATGTGTGCCCATCCATGCCTGAATGATGAGGTAGATCCTATTCACCAATGCCAAGTCCTTACCATGATCCCCGGAAAGTGGGAGGAAAATCTGTGTGTCATCTGCATAGTTAGTGTAGGTGACACCCAGAAGATCCAGATCATCGAACTATGGCTTGGTGAATATGTTGTACAGGGTTGGGGACACGCAGGAGCCCCGGGGGACTCCACACATGATTGGGGTGGGATCGGCCGCTGCTGACGGGGAGAATACTCTAATGGTTCTGTCGCTCAGGAATGATTATATCCATTTGACTGCATCTGAGGAGAAATGGGCTGCTGAATCAAGGTGTCTGCAGAGGACCTTGTGGTCCACCAGATTGAATGCAGCTGAGAGATCAAGTAACAACAGAAGTGCTGTCTTCCCTTTGTCTCTCAGCTCATCAATATGTATTTTCAAATCTATCAGTGCAGTTTCCGTCCCATGTAGCGGGAGTAAATCTGATTGTCTGACCCCTAGGAGTTTGTGTAGCTCAAGGTGTTTTTGGATCTATGAGTAGGCAACTTTGTCCAAGATTTTAAGAAGAAATGGTACCGTCGTGATAGGGCGGTAGTTTGTGGCGATGAGAGGATCTAGAGTTTGCTTCTTCAGAAGTGGGAGAACCCAAGATTGTTTGAGATTGGATGGGACGGTGCCCGAGGCAAATGAGGCATTGATCAATTTTGAGATTAATGGAGACAGGTCTCTCGCAGCGTCTTTTATGATTTGTGCGGGGCAGACATCTCCTTTACAATTGGAAGGTTTCAGTGATAGGATAGTTTTTTCAACTTCTAGGGCAGAAGTTTTGATGAAGTGGAATCTATTATTATGGCCAATGGTTTTAGAATTGGGTACGAGAGAATTAATTGGCTGTGATAGGTTTAGGGAGTCTTTCTTATTCTTTATTTTAGTTTGTAGGGTGTTTATTTCGTTGGTTAAGACTTGTTGGATCTCTGAACACCAGGTCTTGTTTTTGATGCAGATATCAGGTATGGAGATAGGTGACTCTAGTTCTCTTAGTATTATGAATAGTTCTTTCATGCTAGAGTTGGAATTGGCAATACGTTAGTTATACGAGTTACGTTTTGTCAGACAAATTTCCTTTTTGTAGTGTGATGCCAAGGACGTTAGTTTTGTTTTATTCTCGCTGGAGGGACAGAGACTCCAGGCCGTTTCACATTTTCTTTTTAGAAGCCGCAAGTCCTTTAGTTGAGGGGTGAACCATTTGTTAAGGTGTGCTTTGGGCTTGCTTGGTCTTAGTTTTAGGGGGCAATTTCGTTCAATGTGGAGAGCATAATCTTGTTATATTCCTGCACCAAGGTGCTAGGGTCAAGGTTATCCGGCAGAGAATTTAGTGTGGGTAGAATATTTGGAATCACGCTGTCGATTGTGATGTTTTTTTTTCATTCTAGTTAGACAGGATGGAGCTATTTGTGTGGCTAGGATAGTTGGTCTGATACTGGATAGGATCATGGACACCAAGTGGTGGTCGGTCCAAGATAGAGGAGTAATGGATGTTATGGTGGCTGTGCAATTATACTCAGCTACCCAGTCCAGTGTTCTTCCCTTGATATGAGTGGCTTCATTTACTTTTTGCTTTATTCCTAATGCATTGAGGGAGTTGCATTGAGGGAGTTGGCAATTTGTAGGGCCTGTTTATCCAAAGGGTCGTTGAATCCTAGGTTAAAATCTCCCAGGAGTAATACTTGGGAAGTATTCTTGAGATTACTGGCAAGTATGTTATGCAGGTCCTCCTCGAATGTTCCAATGGGTCTGGATATTACATGCAATGTGAGTGTTTGGGAATTATTTAGAGGGAGTTTGATGGAAATGAATTTGCAGGATTGCATGGTTTAAGGAGAGGCTGTTCTCATAGATAGGCTTTCTCTGGAGATGATAGCTATACCACCTCCTCGGGATCCGTGTATATCTTGTCTGGAGATAATGTATCCCTCTGGGATGGCTAGCATAAGAGCGGGACCTGTAGCGTCATGTAGCCAAGTTTCCATTATGGCTAAGAAGTCCAGGTTGTGTTCTGAAATTAAGTCTGCTATGTCAATCGCATGAACCACCAGAGACCTTGCGTTGAGGAGGGCTCCTTTGAGATGCTGATTATCTATTTTGACTGGCGTTGGGCATAGAGAGGGGTTGGGAAGAAATATACCCTGGCGTTGGGCATAGAGAGGGGTTGGGAAGAACTATACCCTGGGGGGGGTGTAGTGGTCTGAATAGCAATGGCAACGGGAGCGGGTGGCGAGATAAGGCATTTGGCAGTATTGGGCTTCATGGTGTAGTGAAAGATGGTTTTCTTATTGGTGGGAGGTAGAGATCTGGAGTGCAGCTCTACAAAAAACAAAGGTTTTGTGCCTCTGTAACTGGGAAATATATATATATATTTCTGAGGCTTGTGGAATCTGCTTAGATCACATGCTGTGCATAGGCCAACATCTAGTGGAAGCTGCGGAGTATTACAGTTTGTTTTTCGAAACTCGAAAATGGGCGTCGACACAGGGCATGCCAGTAATACTATCCCTAGGGTGACGTCCACTGTACCCAAGATCTCTCACGCGTCTAAGAACCTCAGATTGTTTTTTTCCGCCATACTGGTCGGAAGCATTTTGCGGAGTCCCCTGGCCTTAGCCATACTTTTGCTAAAATATTGATTAATTTACATCCTTTCCCCATCCCAACATCGAACTTCAACACTTGACGCCGGCTTGGAGAAGAAATCGACCGTCGGCTGCTGCACTACGGATTTGGGCCTCGGAAGGCCTCTGGCCTCGGCCCGGGCCTTGGAAGGCCTCTGGCCTCGGCCCGGGCCTTCGAAGGCCTCTGGCCTCGGCCCGGGCCTTGGAAGGCCTCTGGCCTCGGCCCTGCAAGTACGGAGAGTGGGGGGTTGGACATACTCTACACTCTTGGTATATAGGTACACCTTATACATTTCCTACACTTACCAGCCCGCTGCCTCAAGGTGCGTATGGAGGGTACCCCTTTTCAATTCTGCCCCAAGTGCAATCGCAAATACCCTTGGGCCGACAGGCACGCAACGTGCAATCTCTGCTTGCCGAGGGACCACCCCGAAGCGAACTGCAGAGCGTGTAGTAGGTTTAAACCTAAGACACTTAAGGACCGTTCAACGAAGCGTTGGGCCCACCACGCCAGGCAAGCGGCCATGGCAGCGGAGGGCGCCTTCAGCGATGGCAGCGCCGCCGTGCTTTCGGACGGTGAGGGCATTACGGCGTCGAAAGACAGCCGAGTGCAGGTCCCCGACCTCGGAAGGTCGTCCGACAGGGCGGCTATGGGGAAGACCCCCGGCGACACAAGCGCTTCACACACCACTCACACAAAACACACAAAGTCCAACCGAGACTCGACGACGTCGAGTTCTCGGAAAGAGGCACAAACAGAACGGTCTGAATCGGTGTCCTCTGGGCGTTCTCGATCGAGATCGCCGCATAACTCCAGGCAATCATCCACTCTTGCCAAGAGTGCCTCGCTCCCTAGGCTAACAGAAGTTCGATCATCGGAGGACAAAGACGACTTCCACCCCAGGCCGCTCTCCAGGAGTCGGAGCCCGCAGACAAGATCAGCGAGGCCCCACGTTCGAAGGACAGGGACTCTACCCCCGATCCACGACGTCAGGCGTCGAAAACCTCCGGAGCCACAAAGGGACAGGGAAAACACTTTTCCACTGCCGGGGAGGGGGGAAAACAGCAGAAGCAGCCTCTGCAATCTTCCACACCTGTGATACACTCCACTCCTCCTAAACAGACAGACAAGACCAGGTCTGCTGATATTTCTAAAACCAGTAAATCTACTCAAGATAAATCTCCTAGACTTTCTGAAAGAGTCATTCCCAGTTCCAAAAAATGGTCGAGTGATGACAAAGATAGGGTCATGTCAAGGATGTCTTCTTTGGCAGACTTTTACGATAAAAATACAGACCATTTCCTTTCATATAATCCACAAGGGGCTACACCCTCAGGCTCTAATGATCCTATCCCCCGAGTAAGAAGCCCCGGTTTGAGACACCGATGAGGTCTACAGACCCCTTCGAGGTACAACCATACTCACGGCAATACTCACTGTATCAAGGAGAGACTTCCTTTGGTGAGGACCAAGATTTTGGCATGGTAGAAGAGCAAACCGGGACGGGCTACTATGGGGATGATGAGGACCAAGAAGAGGAAGAGGAAGACCCTGAAACCTACAGGGTAGATTCCCCGGTAGAGAAGGAAGCCCCGGTTACCGACTCCCCTGTCGATAACCAACCCCTCCTGAACGAGGTTCTCGCACGAGCAGCAGAACATTTCCATATTGACACCCACGGTGTCCAGGAAGAGAAGGACTTCGCCGAGGAGTTAGTGGGAGAAAGGAGGCCTGTTGCCCAGACCATCCCTATCCTTAAGTCTATTCAGCGAAGAATAGACCCGTCCCTGGTGAACCTGAACCTCACCAGAGCAGTCAATCCCAGAGTTGAAAAACTTTTCAGGGCAGCCCAGTCTGACCCTCTCTATATAAGAGGACATGTGAAGCCAGACTCCCCAGTTGTCACTAACACTCGTAAGAGGGCTGGAACACCCTTGTCATCGTCCAAAGCTCCTCCAGACAAGGAGAGCAAAAAACTATAAGGTTTCGGCAGGAAAGTAGCCTCAACGTCCGCCTATCAAGCAAGGATTGCAAACTCCACCACCCTGTTGGCCAGCTACAACTGCCATCAGTGGGAAGAAGTCGCGGCACTCATAGCCTCTGCACCAGAACCCTTAAAGGGCCAGTTAGCACGAATTTCCGCAGAGGGTAGAGCCGTGTCTGGTTGCATTTTAAAAGCAACTTTTGACGCCGCGGACAAAGCAGGCAGATTGATAGCAGAAGGTACTGTTATCAAGAGACATGCGTGGTTACGACAGTCTGGTTTTAAGGCAGAAACCCAGGCATCATTGTTGGACAAACCGGTGGAAGCCGATCTGTTGTTTGGTAAGGCGGTCGAGGACGCGCTGAAGAATGCCAAGGACGAATACGAGACACTCAAGTCCCTTGGCCAGTTAACCAATAAACCCCCTAACCAGAGAGGGAATAGTAATTTTCGTCGTCCACACGGCCAAAATTCCCAGAGAGGATCAAACTATTCCCGGGGGCAGGGTACACAGTGGAACAACAACAGCCAACAGTCTACCCAGGGTTACGGCAGGGGTAATAGGAGAGGACGTGGTAAAGGCAGAGGCAGCTCCAGTAAAGGAGGTGGCACGCCTCCACCAAAGCAGTGACGCTCAGTTCAGGGTCCCTTCTCACGCAACCCCAGTAGGGGGACGCATTTCCAACTTCACCCAGGCTTGGGAAGGGATCACATCAGATAAATGGGTGCTGTCAACAGTATCCACAGGGTACTGTATAGAACTACTGCAGCGTCCCCGGAACCATCCTCCACGACAAAGAGTACACTCTTTAGAACATCAGAAGATTCTCCTCGAGGAGATCGCCAATCTGCTAGCAAAGGACGCGATAGAACTCGTCCCGGGATACCAGGTAAATAAGGGTATTTATTCAGCTTACTTCCTTGTGCCAAAAAAAGATTTGACAATGCGCCCAGTATTGGACTTACGGCTTGCCAACAAGTATGTGAAGCCCCAAAAGTTTCGTATGACTACGCTACAAGAGGTAATCCCCCTCCTAAAAAAGGGGGATTACATGGCAACCTTGGATATGAAAGATGCCTATTTTCATATTTCCATGTTCCCAGCGCACAGAAGGTACTTGCACTTCAAGGTGGACAGTCGGCACTACCAGTTCAAGGTACTGCCCTTCGGGATAGTTTCGGCACCAAGGGTATTCACCAAGGTACTGGCGGTGGCGGCTGCACACCTACGCAGGGAGGCAATCCTGGTGTACACTTATCTGGACGACTGGCTCATAACGGGGGAAACCCCAGTAATTTGCAGAACAAACATTCAAAGGACTATCGACCTCCTCCACGAATTAGGCTTCTCAATCAACGAGAGAAAGTCAAGCCTGGTGCCAAGCACCTCCAAACAGTTCCTAGGAGCAATCCTAGATACTCAAGAGGGGTTGACATATCCTTCAGAGGAAAGAATTCGGAATATACTACTGCAAATTCCGCAATATCAGTCCGGTCACCAAATAACGGTACGCAAAGCAATGCGTTTGCTGGGCATGATGGCGTCATGTATTTACCTGGTCCCCCACGCACGCCTGCGCATGCGTCCCATGCAGGAATGGTTGGCGAAACAGTGGTCTCAGGCAAGTGGTCAGTGGGACGATCTAGTGTTCGTTTCGCTAACACTAGTACAAAGCCTTCACTGGTGGACAAGGGAGAATCTTGCACAGGGAAAACCCTTTTACGATCCCGAAGTACAGGCAGTAGTCACTACCGATGCCTGTCTGACGGGGTGGGGAGCTCACCATCTCCACCACACAGCTCAGGGTCTCTGGTCTCCCTCAGTGGCCAAGAACCACATCAACCTGCTAGAGCTTCTGGCAGTATTCAGAGCGCTTCAAGCGTTCGAGCCCCACCTACTAAACCTGTCAGTGCAAATCCGGACGGACAGCACAACATCCATGTTCTACCTGAACAAGCAAGGAGGGACTCGTTAGCCAAATCTGTCCAAGCTTGCCCAGAAAATCTGGATATGGGCACTCAGACGGAACATCTTCCTGTCATCACAACATGTTCCAGGGGAGCTCAATTCCCTAGCGGATGCTCTGAGCAGAGACTCCCTCCCAGAGGAACACGAATGGGTTCTGCACAGAGAGGTCGTAGAAGATATCTTCTCTCAGTGGGGTTTCCCCACTATAGACTTATTCGCCACAAGCGAAAACAGACAATGCCCAGGATTTGCATCCAGGTTCCCCCAACCAGATTCCCAGGGGAACGCCCTCTGGATGAACTGGTCAGGGATGTTTGCGTACGCTTTTCCACCAACTCCTCTCATCAGGAAGGTGGTCAACAAGATGAACAGAGAGTCGATGACACTCGTCCTAGTTGCTCCCATGTGGGCAAGACAACCGTGGTTCCCATACCTACGCAGATTGGCGGTGTGCGAGCCCATCAAACTTCCAGCCTGGTACAACCTACTGTCCCAGCACCAAGGTCAAACAGTGCATCAGCAACCCAACTCAATGAACCTGGCAGCATGGCTCCTGAGGTCATAGAGTTTGGACATCTCAATTTACCACGGAGGTGTATGGACATCCTAAAGGAATCTAGGAAACCAAACACAAGGCACTGTTACTTTGACAAGTGGAAGAGATTTGTTATCTGGTGCCAGAGTATACAAATCAACCCAGTTGATTGCACTCCTTCCACTATTGTTACATACATGCTCCACCTGCTAGATGCAGGATTGTTTTTTAACTCACTGAAAGTACACCTGGCAGCCCTGTCGGCATACACCACTTCCCATAACAAGGTCTTGTGGTGGAAAGTACCAGTAGTTAAAGCCTTCATGGAAGGAGTAAAGAGACTTCACCCTCCTATTTCAAACCCACCACCAGGGTGGGACCTTAATGTGGTGTTATCTAAGCTCATGGGCCCCCCTTTCGAGCCCATGCATAAAAGCAGTCTCAAACACCTGACTTATAAAACGGCCTTCTTAGTAGCTATTACTTCTATAAGAAGGGTCAGTGAAATTCAGGCTGTCAGTGCAGGATCCCTTCTTTACTGTCCATAAAGACAACTGGTTTTACGCACACACCCTAGGTTTTCACCTAAGTTTATATCTAAATTCCACATAAACCAGTCCATCGAGCTTCCGGCTTTCTTCCAGGACCCTCAAAGCTCCGCTGAGGTGAAACTACACACCCTAGATGTGCGTAGGGCGGTCCTCTACTATGTAAATAAAACCAGACCGCTAAGGAAAACAGATCAACTGTTTGTCTCTGTAGCTACAGGCAGAGAGGGGGATCGCGTCTCTAAAGGTGCCATCTCGAAGTGGATTATTAACTGTATCCAGCTGTGTTACTCACTCTCTGAAAGAACTCTGCCTTTCACGCCAAGAGCCCACTCTACTAGAGGCATTGGGGCCACTCTGGCTTTCATTGCAGATGTACCCCTTGACACCATTTGCAAAGCAGCTACTTGGAGCTCTATTCACACTTTTACTCAGCATTACTGCATTGACACCCATTCCAAGGCAGATACACAAGCGGGGCAAGCGGTTCTAAGACACTTATTTGCTCATGACCCTTCTCACATCCCACCTCCTTCTTCAGGTACTGCTTGCTAATTATGCACAGCATATAGCCGGTCAAGTGGCACAGCGAGTAGAGCGCTCGCTTTGACACCCGTGCAGAGCCTGTTAACGCAGGTTCGAATCCCGGCGGGGCCAAACTCAGCCTTTCATCCTTCCGAGGTCGATAAATGAGCACCACACACCGTGGGTAATAATAAGCAGCGCTCGGATACCTGAGGGTTTGTAGCGCTATATAAAAGCCTAATTATTATTATTATTATTATTATTATATGATCTAAGCAGATTCCACAAGCCTCCGAAGGGATACATTACTCACCGTAATCGTATTTCTGATGCTTGTATCTGCTTAGATTCACATGCGACCCACCCTTCCTCCCCTCTGAGAGAAGGCGCATGGTTGCTTGTAGTCTTACCTTTCTATCTATCTGCTTGGATTATCTGTACTCACGCTACTCCTCATGCTACCTCATGTCAGAAAAAATACAATCTGAGGATCCTAGACGCGTGAGGGATCTTGGGTACAGTGGACGTCACACTAGGGATAGTATTACTGGCACGCCCTGTGTGTCGACGCCCATTTTCGAGTTTCAAAAAACAACCTGTAATACTCTGCAGCTTCCACTAGATGTCGGCCTATGCACAGCATGTGAATCTAAGCCGATACAAGCATCAGAAATACGATTACGGTGAGTAATGTATCCCATATATATATATGTATATATATTTCTGAGGCTTGTGAAATCTGCTTAGATCACATGCTGTGCATAGGCCGACATCTAGTGGAAGCTGCGGAGTATTAGTTTTTATTTTTGAAACTCGAAAAGGGGCGTCGAACTAGGGCGTGCCAGTAATACTATCCCTAGTGTGACCTCCACTGTACCCATGATCGCTCACACGTGTAGGACCCTCAGATTGTTTTTTTCCGCCATACTAGCCGGATGCATGTTGCGGAGTTCCCTTGGCATTAGCCAATTATACTAAAATTATTGTTAAAACTTCCCCATTCTTTCACCCTACGCCGAAGATCGACACTTCGGGGTCCAAGGATTCTCAACCCCCTAATAAAAGACCCCGCTCTGATGCCCCGGTGCAAGATTTGGTCACAGACCCTTTGGTCATTGAATCTTACCATCCCGAGTCATATTGTGATGAAACAGAACCACAAATGATGGAAGACCAGACAGGGGTCTCTTATTATGGGTATAATGAGGACCAGGAGGAGGAGGAGGATGAGGCTGAAGCCTACAATCTTGACTCCCCAATTCCCAAAGAACCCCCAGTGCATAACTCACCAGTAGATAATCAACCACTCTTCAACGAGGTACTGGCTAAGGCAGCAGCCCATTTTCAGATTGACACACAAGGTGTCCAAGAGGACAGGGATTTTGTGGAAGAGATCCTGGGTGACAAAAGAGCCATTGCTCAGGCTATCCCTATATTAAAGTCTGTCCAGCGTAGAATTGACCCCTCGCTGGTAACTCCAAATCGAGACGAGGGGTCGGGAGGACCAGGAGAGAGACACGGGGCATGAGCAGGGGGTGGGGGGAACAGGAGAGAGACACGGGGCATGAGCGGGGGGTGAGGGGCAACAGGAGAGAGACATGGAGCATGAGCGGGGGGTGGGGGGAACAGGAGGGAGACACTGGGCATGAGCGGGGGTTAGGGGGTACAGGAGGGAGACACTGGGCATGAGCGGGGGTTAGGGGGTACAGGAGGGAGACACGGGGCATGAGCGGGGGGTGAGGGGCAACAGGAGAGAGACATGGGGCATGAGCGGGGGGTGGGGGGAACAGGAGGGAGACACTGGCCATGAGCGGGGGGTGGGGGCAACAGGAGGGAGACACTGGCCATGAGCGGGGGTGGGGGCAACAGGAGAGAGACACGGGGCATGAGGGACAACAGGAGAGAGACACGGGGCATGAGCAGGGTGTGGGGGGTACAGGAGGGAGACACAGGGCATGAGCGGGGGGTGGGGGTACAGGAGGGAGACACGGGCCATGAGCAGGGGGTGGGGGGCAACGGGAGAGAGACACGGAGCATGAGCGGGGGGTGGGGGCAACAGGAGAGAGACACGGGGCATGAGCGGGGCTGGGGGGAACAGGAGGGAGACATGGGGCATGAGTGGGGGTGGGGGGAACAGGAGAGAGACACGGGGCATGAGCGGGGGTGGGGGGAACAGGAGGGAGACATGGGGCATGAGCAGGGGGAACAGGAGAGAGACACGGGGCATGAGCGGGGGGTGGGGGGCAACAGGAGAGAAACACGGGGCATGAGCGGGGTGTGGGGGGAACAGGAGGGAGACACTGGCCATGAGCAGGGGGGTGGGGGGCAACAGGAGGGAGACACTGGCCATGAGCGGGGGGTGGGAGGGAACAGCAGGGAGACACGGGGCATGATCGGGGGTGGGGGCAACAGGAGAGAGACACGGGGCATGAGCGTGGGGTGGGGGCAACAGGAGAGAGACACAGGGCATGAGCAGGAATGGGGGTACAGGAGGGAGACACAGCGCATGAGCAGGGGGTGGGGGGTACAGGAGGAAGACACGGGGCAACAGGAGAGAGACACAGGGCATGAGCGCGGGGTAGGGGGAACGGGAGAGAGACACAGGGCATGAGCGGGGGGTGGAGGGGAACAGGAGGGAGACATGGGGCATGAACGGGGGGCAACAGGAGAGAGACACAGGGCATGAGCGCGGGCTGGGGGGCAACAGGAGAGAGACACGGGGCATGAGCGGGGGAAGGGGGGTACAGGAGGGAGACACGGGGCATAAGTGGGGGGGTGGGAGGGAATGGGAGAGAGACACGGGTCATGAGCGGGGGTGGGGGGGAACAGGAGAGAGACACAGGGCATGAGCAGGGGTTGGGGGTTACAGGAGGGAGACATGGGGCATGAGCAGTGGGTGTGGGGGATGGGATAGAGACACGGGGCATGAGCGGGGTGTGGGAGGGAACAGGAGGGAGACACGGGGCATGAGCGGGGGGTATGGGGCAACAGGAGAGAGACACGGGGCGTGAGAGTGGGGCGGGGGACAACAGGAGAGAGACACGGGGGGTGGGGGGTACAAGAGGGAGACACGGGGCATGAGCGGGGGTTGGGGGGTACCGGAGGAGGACAGGGGGCATGAGCGGGGGTTGGGGGTACAGGAGGGAGACATGGGGCATTAGCGGTGGGTGGGGGGAACGGGAGAGAGACACGGGGGATGAGCGGGGGTGGGGGGAACAGGAGGGAGATACGGGGCATGAGCAGGGGGTGGGGGGACACAGGAGAGAGACACCGGGCATGAGCGGGGGGTGGGGGGCAACAGGAGAGAGACACGGGGCATGAGCACGGGGTGGGGGGCAACAGGAGAGAGACACGGGGCATGTGCGGGGGTGGGGGGTACAAGAGGGAGACACGGGGCATGAGAAATGAGCGGGGGTGGGAGGTACCGGAGGAAGACACGCGGCATGAGCGGGGGGTGGGGGGCAACAGGAGAGAGACACGGGGCATGAGCGCGGGGTGGGGGGCAACAGGAGAGAGACACGGGGCATGAGCGTGGGGTGGGGGGTACCGGAGGAAGACATGCAGTATGAGCGGGGGGTGGGGGGAACGGAAAAGAGACACAGGCCCTGAGCGGGGGGTGGCGAGGAACGGGAGAGAGACACGGGGCATGAGTGGGGGGTGGGGGAACAGGAGGGAGACACGGAGCATGAGCTGGGGGTGGAGGGCAACAGGAGAGAGACACGGGGCATGAGCAGGGGGTGGGGGGAACAGGAGGGACACACGGGCATTAGCGGGAGGTGGGGGGTGCAGGAGGACACACAGGGCATGAGCGGGGGGTCGGGGGCAACAGGAGAGAGACATGGGACATGAGCAGGGGGTGGGGCAACAGGAGAGAGACACGGGGCATGAGCGGGGGGTGGGGGCAACAGGAGGGAGACACTGGCCATGAGCGGGGGTGGGGGCAACAGGAGAGAGACACGGGGCATGAGGGACAACAGGAGAGAGACACGAGGCATGAGCGGGGTGTGGGGGGTACAGGAGGGAGAAACAGGGCATGAGTGGGGGGTGGGGGTACAGGAGGGAGACACGGGCCATGAGCGGGGGGTGGGGGGCAACGGGAGAGAGACACGGAGCATGAGCGTGGGGTGGGGGCAACAGGAGAGAGACACGGGGCATGAGCGGGGCTGGGGGGAACAGGAGGGAGACACGGGGTATGAGCAGGGGGTGAGGAGAACAGGAGGGAGACATGGGGCATGAGTGGGGGTGGGGGGAACAGGAGAGAGACACGGGGCATGAGCGGGGGGTGGGGGAACAGGAGGGAGACATGGGGCATGAGCAGGGGGAACAGGAGAGAGACACGGGGCATGAGCGGGGGGTGGGGGGCAACAGGAGAGAAACACGGGGCATGAGCGGGGTGTGGGGGGAACAGGAGGGAGACACTGGCCATGAGCAGGAGGGTGGGGGGCAACAGGAGGGAGACACTGGCCATGAGCGGGGGGTGGGAGGGAACAGGAGGGAGACACGGGGCATGAGCGGGGGGTGGGGGCAACAGGAGAGAGACACGGGGCATGAGCGGGGGGTGGTGGGCAACAGGAGAGAGACACGGGGCATGAGCGTGGGGTGGGGGGCAACAGGAGAGAGACACAGGGCATGAGCAGGAATGGGGGTACAGGAGGGAGACACGGCGCATGAGCAGGGGGTGGGGGGTACAGGAGGAAGACACGGGGCATGAGCGGGGGGTAGGGGGAACGGGAGAGAGACACAGGGCATGAGCGGGGGGTGGAGGGGAACAGGAGGGAGACATGGGGCATGAACGGGGGGCAACAGGAGAGAGACACAGGGCATGAGCGCGGGGTGGGGGGCAACAGGAGAGAAACACGGGGCATGAGCGGGGGGGTGGGGGGTACAGGAGGGAGACACGGGGCATAAGCGGGGGGGGTGGGAGGGAATGGGAGAGAGACACGGGTCATGAGCGGGGGTGGGGGGAACAGGAGAGAGACATAGGGCATGAGCAGGGGTTGGGGGTTACAGGAGGGAGACATGGGGCATGAGCAGTGGGTGGGGGGGATGGGAGAGAGACACGGGGCATGAGCGGGGGTTGGGAGGGAACAGGAGAGAGACACGGGGCATGAGCGGGGGTGGGGGGGAACAGGAGGGAGATACGGGGCATGAGCGGGGGGTGGGGGGACACAGGAGAGAGACACCGGGCATGAGCGGGGGGTGGGGGGCAACAGGAGAGAGACACGGGGCATGAGCACGGGGTGGGGGGCAACAGGAGAGAGACACAGGGCATGTGCGGGGGTGGGGGGTACAAGAGGGAGACACAGGGCATGAGAAATGAGCGGGGGGTGGGAGGTACCGGAGGAAGACACGCGGCATGAGCGGGGGGTGGGGGCAACAGGAGAGAGACACGGGGCATGAGCGCAGGGTGGGGGGCAACAGGAGAGAGACATGGGGCATGAGCGTGGGGTGGGGGGTACCGGAGGAAGACATGCAGTATGAGCGGGGGGTGGGGGGAACGGGAAAGAGACACAAGCCCTGAGCGGGGGGTGGCGAGGAACGGGAGAGAGACACGGGGCATGAGTGGGGGGTGGGGGAACAGGAGGGAGACACGGAGCATGAGCTGGGGGGTGGAGGGCAACAGGAGAGAGACACGGGGCATGAGCAGGGGGTGGGGGGAACAGGAGGGACACACGGGCATTAGCGGGAGGTGGGGGCTGCAGGAGGAGACACGGGGCATGAGCGGGGGGTCGGGGGCAACAGGAGAGAGACACGGGACATGAGCAGGGGGTGGGGGCAACAGGAGAGAGACACGGGGCATGAGCAGGGGGTGAGGGGTATAGGAGGAAGACACGGCATGAGCAGGGCATGTGGGGAACGGGAGAGAGACAAGGGGCATGAGCGGGTGGTGGGGGGGAACAGGAGAGAGACACAGGCCATGAGCGGGGGTTGGGGGGAACGGGAGAGAGACACGTGGCATGAGCGGGGGTGGGGGGCAACAAGAGAGAGACACGGGGCATGATCGGGGTGGGGGCAACAGGAGAGACTCGGGGCATGAACAGGGGGTGGGGGGTACAGGAGGAAGACACGGGGCATGAGCGGGGGGTGGGGGGAACGGGAGAGAGACACAGGGCATGAGCGGGGGGTGGAGGGGAACAGGAGGGAGACATGGGGCATGAACGGGGGGGCAACAGGAGAGAGACACAGGGCATGAGCGCGGGGTGGGGGGCAACAGGAGAGAGCCACAGGGCATGAGCGGGGGGTGGGGCGTACAGGAGGGAGACACGGGGCATGAGCGGGGGGGTGGGAGGGAATGGGAGATAGACACGGGTCATGAGCGGGGGTGGGGGGTACAGGAGGGAGACACGGGGCATGAGCAGTGGATGGGGGGATGGGAGAGAGACACAGGGCATGAGCGGGGGGTGGGGGGACAGGAGAGAGACACGGGGCATGAGCGGGGGATGTGGGGCAACAGGAGAGAGACACGGGGCGTGAGCGCGGGGCAGGGGGCAACAGGAGAGAGACACGGGGAATGAGCGGGGTGTGGGGGGCAACAGGAGAGAGCTACAGGGCATGAGTGGGGGGTGGGGGTAGAGGAGGGAGACACGGGGCATGAGCGGGGGGGTGGGAGGGAATGGGAGTGTCATGATCTCTGCTTCCAAAAGGTCAGGGTTTTCCCAACTCCCTTGGAAGCAGATCCATAACCCAGGTTCCGAGTGCCAACCAGTCCCAATTGGGACCTTTTGGACCCAGTCCTGGCGCCAGTGGCACCAGGCTCATAAATATGCCCAGTCCCAGCGCTGGAAGCGCCGGGCTCATAATGCTTGGGTGGACTTACCTGCAGCAGACCATGCTGCTTACTTGCCTGCCAGTTGAGCCTCTGATCCCCTTCTGTTTGGAACTACTTTTCCATTTGGGTGGGGCTGGAGCCACTCCCTAGATTCAGAACACTGGAACTCTTCTGGAAAGCAGGAACTCTTTTCTTACCTAGGCGTGGCTGTGGAAGGAGACACCCAAGCACTACAGGAGGCTATTTAAACCACACCCGGTGGATGAATCTTGCTTTGCGTTATTCTGCACCCTCTGCAGCAGAACGCTCATCGTGTCTTCTGCATCCGGGCCTGGGCCTAAGGAAAAAGGCTTACCATCCTGAATCCAGTCTTCAGCAACACCTATAAAGACAAGAAAGAACAGGTTAGCATTCCGGCATCTGAAAGGCAAAGGCTTACCTACTCTTCGTGCGCTCCGGAGGTCTTCACACTGCATTCCGGCATCTGAAAGGCAAAGGCTTACCTACTCTTCGTGCGCTCCGGAGGTCTTCACACTGCATTCCGGCATCTGAAAGACAAAAGCTTACCAACTCTTCGCACGCTCCGGAGGCCGTCGGCGCTGCATCCCGCATCTGAAAGACAAAACAAGGTGCGTTTAAAGACATTGGGGAACTTTAATACTCACGTGCCATTACTCCTTTCCACATCTAACCCAGTGGGTATTCCGGCACCCTGCAGCCGCTCCGAACTTGTACCTGCAAAATAAAAAGACAGTTAGAGCGCATCGTGAAGCAGGCAACAAGCGCTTACTTACGTGCTTCCAGGCGCTTTTATTCATCACACGGGCTCCATCTTCAACTCACTTCAGCCCGTCATCTGCCATTGCCGGAACCCTGCAAAACAAGAGACATCATTATTAAAGACTTTAAAGACATTTGAATTACTCAAAACTTACCGTTCGTGCAGTAAACGATGGACAGCAGTCCTCTGAAGTCAAGAGGCCTGCGCTACCTATCCAGTGAAGAAACTGGTTACAGCACCCTGCCCCGAGGCAGATGGAGAGCTCGGCATTCACTTACCTAAGACATCTTACTCTTCACGTCAGGCATACAGTGCACAGAGGTCCAGCCCAAAGAGCCAACCGGGTGCTACACATCACCTTTGAAGATACGGTAGTCGCCCAGTCAAGACCGGCGCCTCTGCGAGAATCAGGTGAGCGTTACAGAACGCAAAGCCTACCGCAAAACTCTCGCCCAGTCGCTATGGAAACCTCGGATACTGACCACCTAGCCCGGTTACTTGGGGAACTAAGGGCAGAAGTGCATGCAGCTCGTCAGGAAACGAATGCTCTAAGAAGGGAACTATTTATTTCCAAGGAGAGAACAGATGATCTTGCTAGACAATTGCTACAGTCACAAGCCGGACAGACCCCGTTACCCGCATCAGGGGCAAATCTTCCTTCAACATCCTCTATGAATCCAGTGCAGATCAACCTACCTGGGAATGTACCCCTGGCTCCGCCCGAACGATTTTCTGGTGACCCAAAGAGGTTTGCAGTATTTATCAATCAGTGCCGGTTGCACTTCTTATGCCGGCCAGCAGCCTTTCCAACTGATCAAGCTAAAGTAGCTTTTGTACTTTCGTACCTTAGTGGCAATGCGGCAGACTGGTCGATCCCTCTAGTTAATCAAGATGATCCGGTTCTCCATGATTTTCAAGCCTTTCAGCTTAGTATGGAAAAACTGTTCGCAAGACATGCACAGGGGCAGGCCTTGGACAATGAGCTTCTTTCGTTGCGACAGGGTAATCAAGACCTTTTGGCTTATATTGCATCTTTCAATAGACTAATAGTGGAAACTCAATGGCCTGAGGACAAAAGGATTACGCTGTTTTATAGAGGTCTACGTGGAGAGCTCAAAGACGTTTTAGCCCAAGTAGTGAATCCCCCACAAGACTGTTCGGATTATATAGACTTGGTCGTTCAAATAGATCACAGACTGCAGAACAGGAAGGCCGATCGTTCCAAGTTTGATGCTCGAGTACTTTCCAAACCGCCAACTCCTTCCAAAGGAGTAGACTCCGGGGAACCCATGCAAATGGGGGGTCTGAAAGGTCCTCTAACACAAAGGGAGCGGGAAAGGAGAAAACAGTTGCAATTATGCCTATATTGCGGAAACTCAGGGCACTTTCTTCGAGACTGTCCGGTGAAACCTGCCAAGAAGGCAGTAGGAGCTGCAGTTACCAAAGTTACAAACTCTGAGCAGGGAAACGACCTCGCCCGACAAGAATAGAGGTCCTCTTGCCGAGCGTGAAAACCAGTTCCGTGACCTCGCATTTCGTGATACCTATGGTCCTCATTAGCCCTGATAATCCGGGTCGATTACATGCAATTGAAGCTTACGTCGACAGCGGTGCCACCGGCAATTATGTGGATCATGAAATGGTTTTGAGGATGAATCTAACTCTTTGTCCCAAGGCTGTAAAGGACGTCATTACTACGGTGGATGGTACGGAGATAGCCTCCGGGCCAGTAACGCATACCACTCAAGAGGTGACGCTAGTAAGTCAAGATGGACACCATGAGAAGATCGTGTTCGATGTGATCAAGGCCCCTCAGTTTCAGATTATTCTAGGAATACCTTGGTTAGAGAAACACAATCCTCTGATCGATTGGCGAGCAAGAACGGTCCAGTTTCTAGAATGTGTCTCTACTTGTCACCCTCCACCTGGTGTTGCACTGGCAGCAATTTCTTCAGAGACTCCCCAGTTACCTCCCGAATACCTAGAATACCAAGATGTTTTCCGGAAGGAGCAGGCTAACTCTCTACCTCCTCATAGGTCTTATGACTGCCAGATAGACCTGATACCTGGATCTACTCCTCCTTGTAGTAGAATTTATGCCCTCACCGAGCCTGAGAACCTTCACCTTCGACAATACCTGGATCAATACCTGGCAAATGGGTTTATTTGTCCTTCCAAGTCCCCTGCTTCTTCAGCTTTGTTCTTCGTTCCAAAAAAGGAAGGAGACCTTAGAACTTGTATCGATTATCGCTCCCTGAACCAGATCACCGTTAAGAATAGATATCCGTTACCTTTGATCCCTGAACTCCTGGACCAAGTCAGAAAAGCATGCATATATACAAAGCTGGATCTTAGAGGAGCTTACCACTTGGTACGAGTAAAAGAGGGCGATGAATGGAAGACGGCCTTCCGCACCAAGTATGGGCTATTTGAATATCAGGTCATGCCCTTCGGACTTTGCAATGCCCCGGCCGCCTTTCAATATTTTATGAACGATGTCCTCAGAGAACTCATAGATGTGTGTGTTGTTGTTTACATTGACGACATTCTCGTTTATTGTTCATCGGAATCTGAACATCGGAAACACGTGAAAATGGTCCTCGAAAGATTGCGTCAACACAAACTTTTCGCTAAATTGGAAAAATGTGTTTTCAACGTGACTGAAGTTGAATTCTTGGGATTCATATTATCACCTGGCGGAGTGCGTATGGATTCAAAGAAGGTCGATGCAGTTCTCAAATGGCCATCACCATCCTCCGTAAAAGGTGTGCAAAGCATGTTAGGCTTCGCTAACTTTTACCGCAGGTTTATCCCCGAATTCTCTCGGATAGTCCAGCCCATCACTGCCTTGTTAAAGAAAAACAAACGTTTTGAATGGTCTACCGAGGCGGAACAAGCTTTCCAGGATTTGAAGACTAAATTTATCTCTGCACCAATCTTAAAACACCCTCGCCCGAACTCCCCTACATCGTGGAAACTGATGCTTCAAGCCTTGCCATGGGGGCAGTTCTATCACAAAAGGACCCGGTAACCAATCAGTTGCATCCCGTGGCATTTTGGTCCCGCAAATTCTCGCCTCCTGAAATCAATTACATGATTACTGACAAGGAACTTCTGGCTATCAAGTCTGCCTTTAAGGCTTGGCGGCATTATCTGCTGGGGGCCCGACACACCGTTACTGTGATTACGGATCACCGAAACCTGCAATATTTGAAAACCGCAAAAGCCCAATCCTCTAGACAACTCCGTTGGGCATTATTCTTTGCCGAGTTTGACTTCATAATTACCTATCGACCTGGTACAAAGAACGGTAAAGCTGATGCCCTTTCTCGGATGGGAGTGGAATAACACTTGATCAACCCTAAACCTGTACCAATCATTCCCGAACAAAGAATTCTGGGTGTAATCGCCACAGAATCCATAGAGGAAGTTAAGGATAAAGCCAGGCAACTTGTAACTCCAGCAGACATACAGAATTGGCATCTGCAGGGAAAGGACTTTGCAGTAAAGGACAACTTATTGTATTTCCAAGAACGATTACACCTACCCAGCACAGATTTACAGAAAAAAGTAATCTCTTGTTATCACGACTCTTTAATGGAAGGTCATCCCGGTATGGCCAAGACCTCAGAAAAGATCAAGCGCTACTTCTGGTGGCCGTCTTGGAAAAAAGATATCAGAGACTTTATAATGTGCTGTGGAGTATGCGCCCAAAACAAGAGTCAAAAGGAAAGACCAGCAGGCCTCTTACGCCCTATTGACATCCCACCTCGCCCTTGGCATACGCTTTCTATGGACTTCATTACCGATCTACCTCCATGCTCCGGATACAATACGATTCTAGTAATCGTGGACTTATTCTCCAAGATGGCGCATTTCATTCCGCTCAAAGGCTTGCCAAAGGCAGCAACTCTGGCCCGAGAATTTCTCGAAAACATCGTCCGACTGCACGGTTTTCCTTCGGTTCTAATTTCGGATCGAGGTAGTCAATTTATTTCTCATTTTTGGCGAAGTTGCTGTCGGTCGGCTCAAATTGATGTGAGACTATCGACCAGTCACCACCCTCAGACCGACGGACAAACCGAGAGGACCAATCAAACTCTGGAACAGTATTTACGCTGCATGCTGCAACAAACTGAAAAAACTTGGAAAGATATCCTTTGGATAGCCGAATATGCCTACAATAACTCTGTCCATTCGGGAACTGGGAAAACCCCGTTTTTTCTTTTGTACGGCAGTCACCCTCGAACCTCGGAGTTGGATCCCCTCCAAGATCTTGAAACACCAGCAGTAGACTACCTGCATTCTACAATCACCCAAGCCTTTAAGGAAGCTGTTTCTCACCTTCAAAGGGGTAAAGAACAATACAAGAAAGGAGCAGATCAACATCGGAAGGAAGCCCCTCACTATCAAGTAGGGGATCAAGTCTGGTTATCCACCAAATATCTATCTCTAAAAGGGCCACGCACATTCATCCCAAGATACTTTGGTCCCTATTCCATCACTACCATAGTAAACCCAGTAGCGGTCAAGTTGGACTTGCCCCCGCACATGAAGATACATCCGGTCTTCCACGTCTCTCTATTAAAACCTGTGCAACCTCAAACCCGACTAACCAAATCTCCAAAACCTATCCTAGTTGATGGAGAACTCGAGTTTGAAGTCAAAAGTATTCTGGACTCCAAGATCTCCAAATCTAAACTATTCTACCTAATTGACTGGAAAGGCTACGGCCCCCAAGAGAGATCCTGGGAACCTGCTGAATATGTCCACGCTCCTCGCCTAATCAAAAGATTTCACCTAACATTTCCTGACAAGCCAAAACCCCCGGAGAAGCCCGGTTTGGGAGGGGCCTTGAGGGGGGGTACTGTCATGATCTCTGCTTCCAAAAGGTCAGGGTTTTCCCAACTCCCTTGGAAGCAGATCCATAACCCAGGTTCCGAGTGCCAACCAGTCCCAATTGGGACCTTTTGGACCCAGTCCTGGCGCCAGTGGCACCAGGCTCATAAATATGCCCAGTCCCAGCGCTGGAAGCGCCGGGCTCATAATGCTTGGGTGGACTTACCTGCAGCAGACCATGCTGCTTACTTGCCTGCCAGTTGAGCCTCTGATCCCCTTCTGTTTGGAACTACTTTTCCATTTGGGTGGGGCTGGAGCCACTCCCTAGATTCAGAACACTGGAACTCTTCTGGAAAGCAGGAACTCTTTTCTTACCTAGGCGTGGCTGTGGAAGGAGACACCTAAGCACTACAGGAGGCTATTTAAACCACACCCGGTGGATGAATCTTGCTTTGCGTTACTCTGCACCCTCTGCAGCAGAACGCTCATCGTGTCTTCTGCATCCGGTCCTGGGCCTAAGGAAAAAGGCTTACCATCCTGAATCCAGTCTTCAGCAACACCTATAAAGACAAGAAAGAACAGGTTAGCATTCCGGCATCTGAAAGGCAAAGGCTTACTACTCTTCGTGCGCTCCGGAGGTCTTCACACTGCATTCCGGCATCTGAAAGACAAAAGCTTACCAACTCTTCGCACGCTCCGGAGGCCGTCGGCGCTGCATCCCGCATCTGAAAGACAAAACAAGGTGCGTTTAAAGACATTGGGGAACTTTAATACTCACGTGCCATTACTCCTTTCCACATCTAACCCAGTGGGTATTCCGGCACCCTGCAGCCGCTCCGAACTTGTACCTGCAAAATAAAAAGACAGTTAGAGCGCATCGTGAAGCAGGCAACAAGCGCTTACTTACGTGCTTCCAGGCGCTTTTATTCATCACACGGGCTCCATCTTCAACTCACTTCAGCCCGTCATCCGCCATTGCCGGAACCCTGCAAAACAAGAGACATCATTATTAAAGACTTTAAAGACATTTGAATTACTCGAAACTTACCGTTCGTGCAGTAAACGACGGACAGCAGTCCTCTGAAGTCAAGAGGCCTGCGCTACCTATCCAGTGAAGAAACTGGTTACAGCACCCTGCCCCGAGGCAGATGGAGAGCTCGGCATTCACTTACCTAAGACATCTTACTCTTCACGTCAGGCATACAGTGCACAGAGGTCCAGCCCAAAGAGCCAACCGGGTGCTACACATCACCTTTGAAGATACGGTAGTCGCCCAGTCAAGACCGGCGCCTCTGCGAGAATCAGGTGAGCGTTACAGGGAGAGAGACACGGGTCATGAGCGGGGGTGGGGGTACAGGTGGGAGACACGGGGCATGAGCAGTGGGTGGGGGGATGGGAGAGAGACACGGGGTATGAGCGGGGGGTGGGAGGACAGGAGAGAGACACGGGGCATGAACGGGGGGTGTGGGGCAACAGGAGAGGGACACGGGGCGTGAGCGCGGGGCGGGGGGCAACAGGAGAGAGACACGGGGCATGAGCGGGGGGTGGGGGGTACAATAGGGAGACACGGGGCATGAGCGGGGGTTGGGGGGTACCGGAGGAAGACAGGGGGCATGAGCGGGGTTTGGGGGTACAGGAGGGAGACAGGGGCATGAGCGGTGGGTGGGGGGGAACGGGAGAGAGACACGGGGCATGAGCAGGGGGTGGGGGGGAACTGGAGGGAGATACGGGGCATGAGCGGGGGGTGGGGGGACAGGAGAGAGACACGGGGCATGAGCGGGGGGTGTGGGGCAACAGGAGAGAGACACGGGGCATGAGCACGGGGTGGGGGGGCAACAGGAGAGAGACACGGGGCATGTGCAGGGGTGGGGGGTACAAGAGGGAGAAACAGGGCATGAGCGGGGGTTGGGGGGTACTGGAGGAAGACAGGGGGCATGAGCGGGGGTTGGGGGGTACAGGAGGGAGACATGGGGCATGAGCGGTGGGTGGGGGCAACGGGAGAGAGACACGGGGCATGAGCGGGGGGTGGGGGTTAACAGGAGGGAGACACAGGGCATGAGCGGGGGGTGGGGGGACACAGGAGAGAGACACGGGGCATGAGCAGGGTGTGGGGGGCAACAGGAGAGAGACACGGGGCATGAGCGTGGGGTGGGGGGGCAACAGGAGAGAGACACGGGGCATGTGCGGGGGTGGGGGGTACAAGAGGGAGACACGGGGCATGAGCGATGAGCGGGGGGTGGGGTGTACCGGAGGAAGACACGCGGCATGAGCGGGGGGTGGGGGGCAACAGGAGAGAGACACGGGGCATGAGCGCGGGGTGGGGGGCAACAGGAGAGAGACACGGGGCATGAGCGGGGGGTGGGAGGTACAAGAGGGAGACACGGGGCATGAGCGTGGGGTGGGGGGTACCGGAGGAAGACATGCAGTATGAGCGGGGGGTGGGGGGAACGGGAAAGAGACACAGGCCCTGAGCGGGGGGTGGCGAGGAACGGGAGAGAGACACGGGGGTGGGGGAACAGGAGGGAGACACGGAGCATGAGCTGGGGGGTGGAGGGCAACAGGAGAGAGACACGGGGCATGAGCAGGGGGTGGGGGAACAGGAGGGACACACGGGGCATTAGCAGGGGGTGGGGGGTGCAGGAGGAGACACGGGGCATGAGCGGGGGTCGGGGGCAACAGGAGAGAGACACGGGACATGAGCAGGGGGTGGGGGCAACAGGAGAGAGACACGGGTCATGAGCGGGGGTGAGGGGTATAGGATGAAGACACGGCATGAGCAGGGCATGTGGGGAACGGGAGAGAGACACAGGCCCTGAGCGGGGGGTGGCGAGGAACGGGAGAGAGACACGGGGCATGAGCGGGGGGTGGGGGAACAGGAGGGAGACACGGAGCATGAGCTGGGGGGTGGAGGGCAACAGGAGAGAGACACGGGGCATGAGCAGGGGGTGGGGGGAACAGGAGGGACACACGGGGCATTAGCGGGGGTGGGGGGCAACAGGAGAGAGACACGGGGCATGTGCGGGGGTGGGGGGTACAAGAAGGAGACACGGGGCATGAGCGGGGAGTGGGGGGTACCGGAGGCAGACATGCGGGGAGTGGGGGGCAACAGGAGAGAGACACGGGGCATGAACGCGGGGTGGGGGGTACAAGAGGGAGACACGGGGCATGAGCGTGGGGTGGGGGGTACCGGAGAAAGACATGCAATATGAGCAGGGGGTGGGGGGAAAGGGAGAGAGACACAGGCCCTGAGCGGGGGGTGGCGAGGAACGGGAGAGAGACACGGGGCATGAGCGGGGGGTGGGGGAACAGGAGGGAGAAACGGAGCATGAGCTGGGGGGTGGAGGGCAACAGGAGAGAGACACGGGGCATGAGCAGGGGGTGGGGGGAACAGGAGGGACACACGGGGCATTAGCGGGGGGTGGGGGGTGCAGGAGGAGACATGGGGCATGAGCGGGGGGTCAGGGGCAACAGGAGAGAGACACGGGACATGAGCAGGGGGTGGGGCAACAGGAGAGAGACACGGGGCATGAGCGGGGGGTGAGGGGTATAGGAGGAAGACACGGCATGAGCAGGGCATGTGGGGAACGGGAGAGAGACACGGGGCATGAGCGGGTGGTGGGGGGGAACAGGAGAGAGACACAGGGCATGAGCACGGGGTGGGGGGAACAGGAGAGAGACACGGGGCATGAGCGGGGGGTGGGGGAACGGGAGAGAGACACAGGCCATGAGCGGGGGGTGGGGGGAACGGGAGAGAGACACATGGCATGAGTGGTGGTGGGGGGGCAACAAGAGAGATACACGGGGCATGATCGGGGGTGGGGGCAACAGGAGAGACTCGGGGCATGAGCGGGGGTGGAGGGCAACAGGAGAGAGACACGGAGCATGAGCGGGGGCTGGGGGGGCAACAGGAGAGAGACACGGGGCATGATCGCGGGGTGGGGGGCAACAGGAGAGAGACACGGGGCATGAGCGGGGGTGGGGGATACAGAAAAGAGACACGGGCATGTGCGGGGGTCGGGGGGAACAGGAGAGAGACACGGGGCATGAGCTTGGGGTGGGGGGAACGGGAGAGAGACACGGGGCATGAGCAGGGCGTGAGGGGTACAGGAGAGAGACATGGGGCATGAGCGGGGGGTGGGGGGAACAGGAGAGAGACACGGGGCATGAGCGGGGGTGGGGGGCAACAAGAGAGAGACACGGGGCATGGGTGGGGGCAACAGGAGAGAGACACGGGGCATGAGCGGGGGGTGTGGGGACCAGGAGGGAGACACGGGGCATGAATGGGGGGTGGGGGGAACGGGAGAGAGACACGGGCCATGAGCGGGGGGTGGGGGGCAACAGGAGATAGACACGGGGAATGAGCGGGGGTTGGGGGGTGCAGGAAGAGACACGGGGCATGAGCGGGGGCTGGGGGGAACGGGGGAGAGACACGGGGCATGAGCGGGGGGTGGGAGGTAACAGGAGGGAGACACGGGGCATGAGTGGGGGTGGGGGCCAACAGGAGAGAGACACGGGGCATGAGCGGGGGGTGGGGGGAACAGGAGAGAGACACAGGGCATGAGCAGGGGGTGGGGGGAACAGGAGGGAGACACGGGGCATGAGCAGGGGGTGGGGGGAACAGGAGGGAGACATGGGCCATGAGCGGGGGGTGGGGGGAAACAGGAGAGAGACACGGGGCATGAGCAGGGGGTGGGGGGCAACAAGATAGAGACACGGGGCATGAGCGGGGGGTGGGGGCAACAGGAGAGACACGGGGCATGAGCGTGGGGTGGGGGGAACAGGAGGGAGAAACGGGACATGAGCGGGGGGTGGGAGGAACAGGAGGGAGACACAGGGCATGAGCGGGGGTGGGGGGAACAGGAATGAAAACACGAGGCATGAATGGGGGTGGTGGGGAAAGGGAGGGAGACACAGGGCATGAGCGGGGGGTGGTAGGGAAGAGGAGGGAGACACGGGGCATGAGCATGGGGTGGGGGGCAACAGGAGAGAGACACGGGGCATGAGCGGGGTTGGGGGGCAACAGGAGAAAGACACGGGGCATGAGCGCCGGTTGGGGGGCAACAGGAGAGAGACACGGGGCATGAGCTTGGGTGTGGGGTACAGGAGGGAGACACGAGGCATGAGTGGGGGGTGGGGGGCAACAGGAGAGAGACACGGGGCATGAGTGGGAGGTGGGGGGAACAGGAGGGAGACACAGGGCATGAGCAGGGGGTGGGGGGCAACAGGAGAGAGACACGGGGCATGAGCGGGGGGTGGAGGGTACAGGAGGGAGACACTGGCCATGAGCAGCGGGTGGGGGGTACAGGAGGAAGATACAGGGCATGAGCGGGGGATGGGGGGAACAGGAGGAAGACACCGGGCATGAGCGGGGGGTGTTAGGAACGGGAGAGAGATACGTGGCATGAGAGGGGGTGGAGGGCAACAGGAGAGAGACAAGGGGCATGAGCGGGGGCGTTGGGGGGAATGGGAGAGAGACACGGGCCATGAGCGGGGGGTGGGGGGGAACGGGAGAGAGACACGGGCCATGAGCAGGGGGTGGGGGGCAACAGGAGAGAGACACGGGGCATGAGTGGGGGTGGGGGGTACAGGAGGGAGACACGAGGCATGAGTGGGGGGTGGGGGGCAACAAGAGAAAGACACGGGGCATGAGTGGGGGGTGGGGGGAACAGGAGGGAGACACAGGGCATGAGCGGGGGGTGGGGGGCAACAGGAGAGAGACACTGGCCATGAGCGGGGGGTGGGGGGTACAGGAGGAAGACACGGGGCATGAGCGGGGGGTGGGGGAAACAGGAGGGAGACGCGGGGTGTGTTGGGAACGGGAGAGAGACATGGAGCATGAGCGGGGGCTGGGGGGAACTGGAGAGAGACACAGACCATGAGCGGGAGGTGTTGGGAACGGGAGGGAGACACGGGCCATGAGCGGGGGTTGGGGGAGAACGGGAGAGAGACACGGGCCATGAGCGGGGGGTGTTGGGAACGGAAGGGAGACACGGGGCATGAGCGAGGGGTGGGAGGAACGGGAAGTAGACACGCAAGGCTGATGGTATCTGACTGTGCAGGCGGCAGATCCCGCTCGTCGGCCCTCCGCAGGCCACCGTGGACGGGTTGTATGCAGGCTCTCTCTTGACGAAGCCTCTCGATGCAAACAATAAACAAAGATAGCGGACGTCTCTGAAAATACGACACACTGCACGCATCATCGCAGCCAATGGGAAAGCACGTAACATGTCCGCCGACATCACGCAAGCCGTTGCCCAATCCCTGTTCTGTCTGCGGAGCGAACAGAGAAGTGTTTCCGCGAAGCGGACACAGATATCACAAATTTTTTTCACTTACATTTTTTTCATTTTTCAAAAAAACTACTGGACGGATTTACACCAAGCCGCCGCTCCTGCCGCAAATTTGGTGTAAATCCGTCCAGCGGTCTGGGATGTAGGCGTGAGCAAAGTTTTTTCCCATTATGTCTATGGGATAAAAAGAAGTTTTGGGACCCCCCCTATAACTTTGCCCCCCCTGACCAACCCTCACCAAACTTTGCAAAAAAAATCAGAGTGGGCCATATACTTGTTTTGCAAAGTTTGGTGAGGATTCATCCAGGGGGAGCGAAGTTATAAACCCCCCAAAAAGTGCTCTTCCTATGGAAACAGCAACTTAACCATAACTACATGGCCACTGCCGTGGCCATGTAATATATATATATATATACATATTACACCAGCCGCAGTAGCGGCCGTGTAGTTATGGTTAAGTTGCTAAACTCACAGGAAGAGCACCTTTTTTCGGCGGCTTATAATTTCTCTCCCCCTGCAGGAATCCTCACCAAACTTTTTTTAAAAAAGTATATGGCCGTCTCTGAATTTTTCTGCCAAGTTGGGCGAGCTTTCTTGCAGCGGGGGGGGGGGCAAAGTTATAGGGGGGTCCCAAAATTTTTTTTTTCATATATTCACTGAAAAAACCTTTGATGAGGTGCAGTTAAGTTGCACTGATTTAACGCAACAAAACCCTTTAAATTCAGTGGATGTGGCAAGTGATAAACGGCTTAACTCGGTGCACCTCTGTTGATGTCCTCCGAAATATGATGTCGCCAATAATGCTATGTCATTGGGAATCTCTTCTCTTATAATATGTATGTGCTTATGGGCTTTGCAACGTGAACCCGCCGATTTAAGATGGTCATGACTTCCGACATCCCCTGAATTTCAAGGGTTTTGTTGCGTTAAATCTGCCAAACTTATTTTTAAAGCTTTTTTCACATAACTGCGGTTATATTTGCAATATTCTACAAATAACCCCAGTTATCCGTAAACTCCTGAAAATTACTATAGTTATTTTCATGTGACACGTTCATTCCCGATCCTGTTTTCTACTGTAACTCGGGTTATCTCCAGTATAACTCTGGTTACACGAAAAAAAAACCCCGGCGGGACTCCCTAATATCTCATAGTGTCCTCTTCCCCCTTCCCAACTCTAGCCTGTTGCCATTTCATCCTTTTTCTCCAGCACTGGATCTTTCATGGATTCACATTCTTTGAATATTCCCTGTTGTCGGCTGGGAATCCTTGGTTACACACAAATTAATTTATAATATAAAGAAAAAACAGTTGTGTTTTGGAGTATGTCCCTGTCCTTTTGGGTGATTTTGGCCCCAGCCAATGGGACGTTGAGAACCCCTTGAGATCCTCTTCAGATTTTAACCGCAGGTCGTGCTGAGGAGTCTTCCTACATTTGTCTCCTACAGTGAAACTTCAGACAAACTACAACTTCAGTTCAACAAACCAAATAAGTGGGTAGATTACTGCTTCAACATGGAGAGTAGATCTAAGAAGTCATTATTTAAGGCTTGTACGATTTATGGGATGAAGAATGACTGAGGGGGACAGGCATGAGGAGTGTATTTACTGCCTATACCCCAACCACACTTCAGAAGACTGTGACATATGCCAAACCTCAGAAACAGTGAGATTCAAGCAAGCTTAAGGCGCAGCAGAGAAACCGGTCATGACCCCCAGCGCTTGTAATTGGCCGTACTACTCGAAAAAGGGCAGCCACAAACACTCAATAATGGATCTTGACTCATCCAGAAGGTGGGAAAGGAACTCCGTGTCATATATACCTCGAACCTTCGCCACCCAATCCCTTTCCGTGGGCAAGAACAAACTTTTCCAAGCAGCATCTGGTGGCCTACCAGCAGGACCTGCACCATGTGTTCTTCCCCTGCATCCTCCTAATCTTCTAATCTCACCCCAAAGAGGAACATTCATGGTGAAAGATCCCTGTGGACCCCATCCACGCCCTTAATCCAAGATAGGACGTCCCTCCAGTAATATTGCACACTAGGGCATACCCACCACATATGACTATAGTCACCCCTCGCCCGGTGACACTTCCAACAGCACACGTCGTACCCCTTGTACATCTTGGCTAAGATGTCCGGTGGGTAGTGCCACCTGTGAAGCAACTTTAGGGCCTGGTTCCTATACTGTAGGGTGACTATTGAGCACAATACTTTCCTACACATCTGCGTCCACAAGACATCATCAATGTCTCTCCCCAGATCTTGTTCCCATCTGATCCTGGCGAGCAATGGGTCCCTGGGTTCTGCCAACAGTATTGCCCTAAATAGCCGTGCAATATGCCCCAGAGAACCCGCCATCATAATCCAGAGCTGCACAAAGTCTGTCAGTCCCCTCTGTAAGTTATCACCCCATTGGCGATCCGTCAGCACCCCCTTCAGCTGGAGATAGTGGAATACAAAGTCTGTCAGTCCCCTCTGTAAGTTATCACCCCATTGGCGATCCGTCAGCACCCCCTTCAGCTGGAGATAGTGGAATACTGACAGCTTTCCAATTCCCAGGCATTCCTCCAGCTAAGGAGACAAAGGTCCTGTCTTCCCACATTTGGCCAGCCCTGCTCAGCACTGTCTTGTACCAAAGCTGAAACATCAACGGCTCCTCCCCCCTTTCTCACAGAAGCGGGGCCCAGATGCAACTCAAGGGAGATGGCCATGTGGAGAGCCATCGGGTATCTCTCCTTTCCCTCCAAAGGGACCACAAGACCTCAAAACCCCTTCTCGGCATCTATGGCATGGAGTAGGGCCCCCTCTCTAATCACCAACAGCATTTTGAGAATGTCTAACGTCTTGCGTAGGTCTGTCTCGGGAGGATAGCTCAGTGTCAACGTGATCGCCTTGGAGGCAATGCATCACTGAGTAACACAAGTTTGATCTCTGGGTCCACGCTTAGAAACCTCTGGGTATTGAGCGCGTTATAAATAACCAATCACATCACATCATACGTTGTCAGAGCCCTGCTGCCCATGATAAAGTCCATCTGGTGCAAGTGAATCAACCAGAGTAGGCGAGGCTCCCATCGGGACGCAAGTACTCGAGCAAAAATGTTTGCATCCACATTTAGCAGTGTGATTGGCCTATACGGAGCACAGTTGGTGTGACCCTTCCCCGGATTTGGGATAACCGCTATGAAGGCCCGCAAAAACATCAATCATAATGTGCCTTCCTCTGAAATAGAATTAAAGAGCTCGGCCGTGGGTGCCGCCAGCAGGGACTGGTACTGCTTATAAAAGTATCCAGTAAACCCATCCTCCCCAGCAATATATCTTCCTTTGTTACCTCCACCTCCAGGGCCTCACCTTCCGCCGCCATGAGTTTGGGGATCAACAGATCGAGATAGCTTCTACTTGCTGGCCAAAGAGCTGCTGATTCTAAGTTACGAATTGGGCCGGGATGTCTCCCCCTCGACCCACCATGACCCCGTCCGCTCTGCATATCTCATCCACTGTCCTTTCCGCCCGGCAGCCCCACACTCTGTTTGCCAAAAACGTGCTCACTGCGTCGCCCTTTTCAGAGTATTTCTGCTGCGTGAATCTCATCCTCTTAACCACCTCACCTTTAGATATTGAGTGGAGCTCCTGCCTCTTGTCCCTCATCTCCCCTAGGAGCTTATCCCTGTCGGAACCCTTCTGTCCAAGCTGGGATCTCAAAGCTTTCAATTCCTCCCGAAGCCTACATACCACTAGCCCCCCCCCTCTCTTTTTCCTTGTCCCTTCAGCGATGAGCAGACCCCTAATCGTGGCCTTGGCTCTTTCTAATGTCTAGATAGGCGGAGCAGAATAAGACAAATTGCAGGTCTTCTTCTGGCCAATTACACCTGGGGCAGACTGTGCACTGCTCAGCACTCAGCCAATTTTTTGTTCTCGCCCTAAGCCATAATAAATTAAAACGAGCACTAGACAATGCCCAATTATCTGTGATCTTGTTGCTATGCAGAAGGTAGGACTGGATACCTTCTAATCCTGAAATAAGCAGATGTTTTCTATTTGACTCCACTTGAAGCCCAGAAGTTTCTCTATTAGTTACAACAATGGAAAGAAACATCTGCTTGAATTTTTTCGCAATAAGGACAAGCGGGCACTACAAACTCTGGGCATTCAACTGTAGTAAACACTGAGAGATGAAGTTCAGCCATGGTATTTTACACCATGACAAACTCGCACTCAGGGTTTTAATAATCATGTGTGTTAAACTAGCTTTTGGGTTTCACGAGAGCGCCAACAAATGTGAAAATGGGGCAGTTTGTCAATCATCACCTATGTGAGAGATTCTCAGTTCAATATGTACGGCATAATTTGATACTGAGCTGGGTAAGCCAAGTATTTTTATAAAAAGTGTGTTTTCTATTGTTTCAATGGAAGTGATTTTCTTTATGCCCCAAAGGGCTGCGCCATAGTTTGTTGCAGCCTTAGTTTGTGCTCTGTAGACTTCCAGGATTGTTTTAATTGGCTTGCCTAAGCACATGTTCATTGAGACAGACCCCCTAGCGCCTGTTTCATTTTGGAGCATTGCTTCTGTATGTGTGAGGCTCCCAGCCAATTTTCACTAAAGGTGACACTCAAATAGTCAGATTTTTCTACCTGTCAGATGATTTCACCATTACTCCACATTTTTCGCAGATTTAGCCCTCTGCTTCCTCCACTCAAACACACCATCACTGCCGACTTTATAGGATTTACTGATAGCTTAGGATTTGACATAAAGGTAGTGTAAGCATCTATTAGGTGTTGTAGGGCAATAGAGGTTCGAGCAATCGGGACTGTGTCATCTGCGTAAGCCAACACAGGGAGGGGCAGTGCACCCATCCTAAGAAAATCAGCGTTTCCACCAGTGCCTCGTATAGGCCATTAATAATGAGAGTTAACATGCCATGCAACTGTAAGAAAATGTGCCCAGATGCCTCAGGGCTTGGCGCGCTATATAAATAAATACAATACAATACAGGGGCTATCACACAACCTTGGCGCACTCCCAATACCACCTCAAAGTAACCTGTACATTGGCCTTGTTCACCAAATCTCACACACACAGTAGTGGCCTCGTGAATAATCTGTAGTACTTTTAACAGCTCTGCTGGACATTCCATGGACCTGAGCACGTGCCACAGCAACGCTCGATCCACTTTATCACATGCTGTGCTCAGGTACAGTGGTTCACCCCTTAAAAAAAATAGAGGATGCTCCCGCCAGGTACAGGTTGAGGGCTTGATCTCGAGTCCCAGGCCTGGCTGAAAACCATATTGTATGTTTGCAAAGACCACATTATCAGAGATCCATTGTTCAAGGTGCTCCAGAAGTGCCCGTCCAAAAATCTTAAAAGATGTATCCAGTAGGGAGACGGGCCTATATGATAATGAGCTTCCAGGGTCACCCTTCTTTTAAAAAAAATGATAGATTATTGCTTTTCTCCAGGACTGGGGGTATTCCCCCAGTTCCAGATAAGAGTTGAAACAGTTAGTCAATATAGGGGCCTCATCATTTGTTGTAAGTTACATCTGTTTTGTAATAGCCTGTGTCAGGCACTGTAACTAAGTTTCAAGTCTACTTGTATTGTTGCGCCCAGCTGCCCAAGGGCTTGGAGCGCATTATCAAATAAACAAACAAACTAACAAACATAATTCTACTTCCGCCCTAAATAAATCTGCAGGGATTGCATCTGGGCCAGGCGCCCAATTGTGCATTTGTCGATTGGCTGCAGTTTGCACTTCCCTCCGAGTTAGGCTGAGTGTCGTGCTATGCTCCCCATCGTGAAATCTAGCTGCCTGACCTTTAAATAAAGACCCAAAATGGTCTGACCAGGCCTTAGCAGTCACATTGTTCTCTCTGTAAGTCTTGCCCATTTTACAGGCCGGGCCATCCACTACGAATTCCCAAAAATGTTTAGAGTCCATGGACGAGACAGCCATAGGAAATTCTTCCCACGCCTGATCTTCTAGGCAGTTTTGTACTGTACCAGGGCATTAATTATCTCTCTTCTACTGCTTGCTCTATCCTGCAGAATCCACTACAGATTATTCTGTGCTACCCTGCAAGTTTCATCAAACCAGCTGTGCATATTATTCTTCCAGGCTTTGAAATCATGTTGGATTAGATCTATAAGGGATTTCCATAATTTATGTGAAGCAAGAATGGTTGCCCTAGGGTCTTCAATGTGAGATAGAATGAGTACAATATGCTCCATGTTGGGATGGACCGCCCTGGACTGTGTAGACACTGGGTCGAATTTAGCCCATTTCACCCTGCGCTTACATTGGGGATTCAGTTCACAAAGGTCCAAATGCAGATGATTGACTGTCAAGGTCCTTGGATAATCCACCCTCAGCACCAACCTCAAAGGGAAGTGGTCACTGTGGAGCTTATCTATGACTTCGAAATCCATAATTAGGGGCTAGTGTTGCACATGTATACAGAAATAGTCAATAATGGATGTACCTTGGGTACTTGCAAATGTGACTTGAGGTCCCATTACCCAATTTGTCATTGAAATCCCCTCCCAGAACCACAATTGTGTTTAGATTCCCCGGGAACAAGTATTCTGATTGAAAGAGTTCCTTCAGCCCCCCTAAACATCCCTTATTTGACACGCGTGGGCTATTATACAAATTTACCAGGATCAATTCCCGGCCATGCTCAGTCGAGGCTCACACATACTGTAAAGTGGGTTTTTAAATTCCCTCACCGTTATTTCATAATTTAGGGAAGACTTAAGCAGAATTGCCATACCCCCATAGAAGCGGCCTCTCGCTGGAATACATATTGAGATGAAGCCATCCAAAAATACATCGCCCATGTTTCCTGCAGAAAGATGATATCATAAAACATCAAAAGTGTCACCACTTCCTTCTTCAAAAGTGTCATTCCTGCACTAGCGATGATCCAACATAGGAATGTCATATCGACCATGTGCTCACTTGTAAGGCTGCACCTTACCAAAGGGTCTTCTGCAGACCCTTCAGAGTCCGGGGTCCCCTCCCTCAGGGAAACAGGAACTCCTCAATAGCTGATAAGGCCTCAAAACGAGTTGCAGTAATGGTTACCGCCCTCCTTCCCCTGGTCCTCCCTGCCTCATACTGGACATTGCCCCTACCCCCTTCGACTTTCAGAAACCTCCCTCCCCTGTTGTTGTGTAAAAGGGGTGGTATGGGATGGGTAAAAGGCAGCTAAAGGGAGGAATGCACTTTTGAAGGCACTGGACATCATAGTCCACCAAGCTGGGTTGAGTACGGAAACCAGGTAGTCCAGCATAGTCGGAGCAATCATTGAAACTACCACACAGACCCCCTGCGTCAAATGTGTGGACTTTCCTACCCAGGACACCCTTCCTGCCATCAAGATGCCCCTCGGGTTCAACCCTGGTAGCCGAGAATGTATCCATTGGGAGGTTTTGTTTATGAGGGAAGTTGTTGTTTCTTAAACACCTTTGTCTAGGCATGGCAATCCTGTTATAACTCCCACCAACGGTGCTGCTTCCAGAGGTTGGTCAATGACTACTTGATTTATACCCTGGATAGTAGGTTTCCATGTTGTGTACAGCCCCGGGGCAATACCTGGCTTTGGAACATTATTAGATGTCATAGCAGGGCCTTCTAAGGCTTCCCCATTCTGATGGATATGGACAGGGGCTAGCGGCAGTACGAGCTGTTTAGTATCACAGCTCCCCTTCTGAGCTAAATTAGGGGTTTTGTTCACTGCGGTTGAGGCGGAGCCAACCACCTTGGGGATGTTTCTTGTTTCCACCATTCCATTGAGGTCCTGAATATCGCTCTTTAGCCCCCTGAATAAATCATCAATAATATAGAGTGATGTGCTCAAAGAGTGTTTAAGTGAGGCAAACAGGAGCCAGTTTTTTTGTCTAAGACCTCATCCAATATTTTGACGTCACTAGAGACTGAAAGCATTGTGTCATCTGTAAGGCTTGGTGCTGGTGAGTGTGACCCTGGGCTACCCTGGGTCATCACATTCTGCCCACCAGACAGATATTCCAGTCCCAAGATACCCAGGCTGAGATCCCATCTCCACTCGGTCACTAACATAGAGAGATTGTGATAGACTGGGAGGGCTATTTGACAAAGGTAGGGACAACAATATATGCTCATGGTCACCTGTGTGAGAGATGGCGACCTCAATTGCCCTTTCCGTATTCTGAATGCGTTAATCTATTTTACCTACCATCTGTTTCAGGTAATCATTCAGGGTTGGCTGGTTGGAAGTCAAGCAAGATCTAGAAGGGTCTGGGCTGTTTTTGCCTTTCTTGGGTTTACTTGTGGCTGGGATGGGATCCATCCAAATAGCCACCTGACTGGGCTTTTTGGTTTTGTTCACCACCAGTGGCAAGTCTTTAGCGTTGCACTTGGACATAGTGTAGAACTACTTGAGCAGCTATATAAGCAGGTGGTGTGAGGACTAAGTAAGTGCAAATGCAAAGTAATAGCCTCTAATGAGCTTAAAACTTCATCATAAACATTACTGTAAACATTACACAATAAAAAAGATTAAAATTGGTCCAGTTAAAAAATAAGAAAAGATCAACAATATACACAATTAAATATACGATTAATTGATGATGAAATTCTCAAATATGGGAGTATGAGAACAAACAAGGTTGGGCAGACCTCGGAGCAAACAGTCAGCAGTCAGAACACACACGGTAACCACTGACACTAGCTATCAAAAGCTACCAAGCTTCAAAGAGGTTTGAGAGACTTTAAAATGGCACAGCCACGGGTCAGTAGCTTGCTCCAGTTTTTCTGGTAGGTGAGGTCCACTCTACTCTAACCATCTACCACCTTAACTGCCAAGGGGGAGAGAACACTCACAGAGCTCTCGCAGCCCCCAGTGCAGATAATAGTCTTCACAGAGTTGGTTCCCAATTCCCAGGTGGTTCCGAGTTTCCACAGTCGCAGTGTGTTTTGCAGCAGAACGGGGAAACAGCACACTGTAGGAATAAACCAGCCGTGAGCGTCCACCGGAGTGTTAGCATGTTAAATAGAGTAGGTGACCCCGAGTACTCGGAGGACAGGGCACACCCGACAGCTTGAAGAGCCTCCTTAGTCCGTCTCTCCCCCCCGTCCGCTCGGACTATAGGACTTGAGTAGTTATGGTTAGCAGTTAATCAATTCAGTTAGCATATTTTGTAGTTCAAAGGAGAGGAAAGAAGGAAGAGCACACACCAGCGTAGAGACTCACAGGCAGCTTGGTCCTTCACGCCGTGTCCGCATGTCCATGTGCATTTCCTGGGCTGGAGCAGGGGGTTCTAGGTGCAGTGGATAGCCTCCAACAACCACAACCACAAGGGGGCCTGTCCTACTGCTACTGCTTCTTCCTGCATGGAACGCAAATGACTCTGCCCCCAACTCCACCACGCTCCGCTGGGGGAAAGGATTTTGTGTAAATGGCCCATCTCTACAATGAAGGCAGCTGACAGACTGCAGACAGGCTCCAGGTACACGCAGACTGCAAATGACTCTGCCCCCGACTCTGCCACGCTCTGCTGGGGGAAACAATTTTGTGTAAATGGCCCGCCTCCACAATGAAGACAGCCGACAGACTGCAGGCTCCAGGTACACGCAGACCGCAAATGGCTCTGCTTTGAGCACACCTAAGTCCTCTACCTGCTCCTGTGAAACCAGCAGGATGTCTATCCTGGTCTATGTCTGGTGCGGAGGGGAGAAAAACATGTAGCCTTCTGGTCCTGGAAAGTGACCCTGCTAAACATCAGCCCAGAATAGATCCTTTACGAAGTACCCAAATTCAGTATTGTCCTTACTCACTTTCCTCGGACCTCCCCCCTTTGCCGACCATCAATCCACCAGTTTGGCTAAAATATTAAAGTCGCCCCCCAGAAGCTTGGCCCTTTCTGCCCAGTGTTTCAATACCACATAAATCTGTCGTATAAATCGCACCTGTCCTACGTTGGGTGCGTACAGTGTAGTGTAAGGAACTCATGGTGGCAACAGTGAAGACAGAGACAAGTGATCACAGTTCAAGGGTGTCTAAGTCTAAGATGGGAGCGAGCGTCGACCATCAAATGAAAATAAGGCAGTCCTAGTGGCGTTGTATCAAATAAAAAGGGCCTATAATAAGAAACCTATTGCCAAACCTTACAACTAATACAAAAAGGGTTTGGGATAGTTTCCAAGAAAAGAAAGAAGTGTTCTTAAACAATATGTCAGAATGTGGTAGCTTGGGTCTCCCTTCCCAACATTTTGAGCACGGGGTAAGGTGGGATCTTGGGGCACAGTACTCTTTTGAGCTTTCCCCAGCACAAGATGACAGTTCCGTTTCATCTATCAGGGCTGCCGATTGGCCAAGTCTCCTTTCCCTTTGAAAGTGTCTTGCCTTCGAGGACCTGATGCACTTAATGTAATCAAATAAAAGTTCGTTCAACAAAACAAAAGTTTGCCTCGTGGTTTTATTTAGGGTGCGAATTCTTCACGCCTGGGTCCCCGTCTTATGAGCGGTGTCCCCTCTCGAATCTTTCAGCCTCCCTCTTCTGGGTTCACTATGGCTGTTCTGTAGTTCATACCTTCTGCGGTTCACAAATATTAATGTTTTTTTAAACAGTTTGTAATGGACATCCCTCTACCGGGTTCACGTTTGTCAGCACACTGTTTCTTGGGACTTTAGACTTCGCCCCTCTTTACTGGCATCCTCCTTCGCTTTCACTCTTGCCATTTCGCAATTCTTTCTACTTCCAATGTCTGTGGGATTCGTCTCCCTAGTTTACTCTCGATGCCGGATTCACTTCCCTTGCTCTGTTAACCATTTTTAAATCAAAGACTTTCAAATGTACAGGAATTTTGCTAGACTTCTTGTATGACTACTTTGACCTATCTACCTCTGCCACACAACAACGACTTTTGAATTTAGAAAGCAGATGGATTCATAGGCTAGATAGTTGTCATAATGGCCTCAACGAACAATTTGCCCCACTCTAAGAAATATACTGATCATTTTCGTTTTCAACAAGGAAAACCATTCTGGTCGCCATCCCAACTTTGGACACTACTGCCTGGGGTATAGCCTCTGTGGCTTTCCAACCCTACAGGTCCTGATGTATGGTCCCCAGATGACAAACCAGATGGTTCCCAATCCACGGGAGAGGCGCAACCTATGATGGTCAACCCATAGACTCAACCATGTAATACTATTGGCTTAGATATGCGTGGATCCAGGCACAATCAACAAACATTTCAATGTTCTATGTGTCAGTTTCAGCTTTAGTCATAGTTGTTTCTCTTGACCTCTTTATGAATAGGGGAGCTTTGGTTGTACCAATTTCTTTGCAATACACAAGTTCGTTTTCTGGTACTCACAATCTGATGCTGTGAGTGCAGGTGATAAATAGGCAGTATTCTGGCACAAGACCCAGGTGCCAACATGCACTCGTTTTGTTATACAGAATAAATAATAATAAACAAATCGGGTCTTTATAGCATATGCCCCCCTTCTGATTTTGTATTTGTTTCACTAAATTAGGAACAAGTAAGAGATTTGGTTACCCGACCGGTGGTGCGATATGCCCTCACATAGCCGTTTTGGATTTCGAGGGATGTCCGTGCACACACCTATGCACGTTAGACCAATCAGTTGTTACGTTGTGGACACCTCCCACAAACCCAGGCTTTTCAAGTTTGCAGCCGGAGGCATCTTTCGAGGCCCCAGCGGATGAATTACTCAGCGCTTAGTGCAGGCGCCAGCAAGCCACAAAGTGGTAAGCAAGAATGCACTATGCTCCCTGGGATAACTGGGAGGATTCCTCCCGCACCATGTTAAAAATAGATGTAGCTATGAACCCCAACCCCTAAAGAGACAGGGATTAATTCACTCCTCGTTTTTGCTTTACTCTCAGCATGAAAAACCGGATTCAAGTGATTTTGAGATTTCCCTACCCACGCCACACACAGCAGTAATTTTGCCTACAATTGTCCTTCTTTTTGAAGGCTTTCGGGTAGGTTGTTGTCTCATTTATCTTTATTTTGCATTCCACACCAGCAGTGTAATACAGTATAAAATGGAATATGTTTACCCTTGAGAAGTTATTAAAACAATTTATTGGGATTTTTCTGCAATTTGTTGTTCCAACAGATTCTGGGCATGCTACCCAATCCGTAATACCTGAATTTTTCCATGCCTCTGTGACGAAGACCAGCCGGGTGTCCTTTGGCAGGTCCGGTGTGGGGTTATCGAGTCGGCTCGGACTAGCACGCTAGTTTTTGCAGTCTTACAGTTTTTAAGACTGGTAAACCTAACCCCTCTAGGTGAGGAATGGACAACTTTATTTTCCTACTCCCTGGGTTTTTTTTTCGGATACACATGTGTGATCAAGGCAGAACCTTTTGTTTTTATAAATTTTAAGCAAAGCTTGTGGTGGAATTTTAGATGTATACTCAAGCATGCATTGTGACCACTGCAGCCCAATATTTAAAGTTGGAAACTTAGCTTTGTCTTTTGTGTGTTTTCTTTTTTTCTCCCAATAGGGTACCAAGAATCTGCTCCGATGAAGGTGGCAACACATATCCACCGAAACACGAGAACATTCTAGGGGGTTTTTGTTCTCTAGATTCCTGTCCTGAAGAATTTGGACAACCTGTCACTTTGTTTGCAAAAGCGTCAAACATTCTGGCAGTGTATAACAACAATATACCAAAAATTGTTTTGTGTTTGATCGGGTCCCTTTATTTATGCTTTTTTGTCCCCCCTACACGCGTAGGCAAACCCAGTGGGGGTTTCCCAATAAGAGTCCTGCAAAAAAAGATTCTTAAAGACAATTATGAAATTTCAGGACTGACTTTAGAACAAATTGTACATTAATATCCAATAATAGATATCAAATAATGGAGGGACTTTTGACCTCCATTTGATTTGATTTGTTTGGATTTTGTCCATAATTTGAATATATGCAATGGCTATTATGAATCTGTTTCATTTACCCTCTCCTATTCCTCTTCAAATTAGAGGACCTTTTCCTTTTTCCCCCTCTTCCTCCTCTTTTTGAGCACTGGGTTTTCGTTTTTCGCGTACTCCTCTTTTCACTTACTATCATTACCTTTTTTTATTTATTCAATTTTTGATTACGTATAACCAGATGATTGATGAATTATGCAAGTAATGGTTTTATTTCTTTTTTTCAAGATATTTAAGATTTGGTGTATATCTTTTTTGTTCAAATTTGTTACTGAACGCATTGAAATCTTTTGTGACAGCATTTTTCAACATTAAACCAGTACAATTTACAAACTGAAAACACTGTGGCATATGTGGTCATATATATATATATTTCTGAGGCTTGTGGAATCTGCTTAGATCACATGCTGTGCATAGGCCGACATCTAGTGGAAGCTGCGGAGTATTACAGTTTGTTTTTCGAAACTCGAAAATGGGCATCGACACAGGGCGTGCCAGTAATACTATCCCTAGTGTGACGTCCACTGTACCCAAGATCCCTCACGCGTCTTGGATCCTCAGATTGTTTTTTTCCGCCATACTGGTCGGAAGCATCTTGCGGAGTCCCCTGGCCTTAGCCATACTTTTGCTACAATTTAAAATTATTAATCTATTAACATCCTTCCCCACCCCAACGTCGAACTTCGACACTCGACGCCGGCTGGAGAAGAAATCGACCGTCGGCTGCTGCACGACGGATTTGGGCCTCGGAAGGCCGCTGGCCTCGGCCCGGGCCTGGTAGGCCGCTGGCCTCGGCCCTGCAAGTAGGGAGAGTGGGGGGTGGTACATACTCTACACTCTTGGTATATAGGTACACCCTATACATTTACTACACTTAACAGCCCGCTGCCTCATGGTGCGTATGGAGGGTACCCCTTTTCAATTCTGCCCCAAGTGCAACCGCAAATACCCTTGGGTCGACAGGCACGCCACGTGCAATCTCTGCTTGCCGAGGGACCACCCCGAAACGAACTGCAGAGCGTGTAGTAGGTTTAAACCTAAGACACTTAAGGACCGTTCGACGAAGCGTTGGGCCCACCACGCCAGGCAGGCGGCCATGGCAGCGGAGGGCGCCTTCAGCGATGGCAGCGACGCCGTACTTTCGGACGGCGAGGGCATTAAGGCGTCGAAAGACAGCCGAGCGCAGGTCCCCGACCTCGGAAGGTCGTCCGGCAGGGCGGCTATGGGGAAGACCCCCGGCGACGCAAGCGCTTCACATACTACACACACTAAATACACTAAGTCCAACCGAGACTCGACGACATCGAGTTCTCGGAAAGAGGCACAGACAGAACGGTCCGATTCGGTGTCCTCTGGGCGCTCTCGATCAAGATCGCTGCATGACTCCAGGCAATCATCCACTCTTGCCAAGAGTGCCTCGCTCCCTAGGCTAACAGAAGTTCGATCGTCGGAAGACGAAGACGACTTCCACCCCCAGTCCGCGCTCCAGGAGACGGAGCCCGCAACTAAAGCCAGCGAGGCCCCACGTTCGAAGGACAGGGACATCTCTCCCGATCCTCGACACCAGGCGTCGAAAACCTCCAGAGCCACTAAGGGACAGGGAAAACATTTTTCTACGCACGGGGAGGGGGGAAAACAGCAGAAGAAACTACCTGTACTTTCTTCTACACCTGTAAAACACTCCACCCCCCCTAAACAGACAGACAAGCCCAGGTCTGCTGATAGGTCCACAACCAGCAAAGCTACTCAAGACAAATCCCATAGACTTGCTGAGAGAGTCATTCCCAGTTCCAAAAAATGGTCCAGTGAAGACATAGATAGGGTCATGTCAAGAATGTCTTCTTTGGCTGATTTTTATGATAAAAATCAAGAACATTTCCTCTCGTATGATCCACAAGGGGCCACACCCTCAGGCTCTACTGATCCTATCCCCCCGAATAAGAAGGCCCGGTTTGAAACCCCGATGAGGTCTGAACCCTTCGAGGTACAACCTTACGCAACACCGTACTCACGGTATCAAGAAGAGGCTTCCTTTTGTGGAGACCAAGAATTTGGTATGATAGAAAAGCAAACCGGGACGGGCTACTATGGGGATGATGAGGAACAGGAAGAAGAAGAGGATAACCCGGAAACATACAAAGTAGATTCCCCGGTAGAGAACGAAGCCCCGGTTACCGACTCCCCGGTCGATAATCAGCCCCTCCTAAATGAGGTTCCCGCTCGCGCAGCAGAACATTTCCACATTGACACCCACGGTGTACAGGAGGAAAGGGACTTCGCAGAAGAGTTAGTGGGAGAAAGGAGGCCGGTTGCCCAGACCATCCCTATCCTTAAATCCATTCAGCGGAGAATAGATCCGTCCCTGGTGAACCCAAACCTCACCAGAGCAGTCAATCCCAGGGTTGAAAAACTTTTCAGGGCAGCTCAGTCTGACCCGCTTTATATAAGAGGGCATCTAAAGCCAGACTCCCTGGTTGTTACCAACACTCGTAAGAGGGCTGGAACACCCTTGTCTTCGTCAGAGGCTCCTCCCGACCAGGAGAGCAAAAAACTATACGGTTTCGGCAGGAAAGTAGCCTCAACGTCCGCCTATCAAGCAAGGATTGCTAACTCCACCACCCTGTTGGCCAGCTACAACTGCCATCAGTGGGAAGAAGTCGCGGCTCTCATAGCCTCTGCTCCTGAACCGTTAAAGGGCCAATTAGTTCGGATTTCCGCAGAGGGTAGAGCCGTGTCTGGTTGCATTTTGAAAGCAACCTTCGACGCTGCGGATAACGCAGGCAGATTGATAGCAGAGGGTACTATTTTCAAGAGACATGCGTGGTTACGGCAGTCTGGGTTTAAGGCAGAAACTCAGGCATCATTGTTAGACAAACCGGTGGAAGCCGATCTGTTGTTTGGTAAGGCGGTCGAGGACGCACTGAAAAATGTCAAGGACGAATACGAGACACTCAAATCCCTTGGCCAGTTAACCAATAAACCCCCTAACCAGAGAGGGAATAGTAATTTCCGTCGCCCACGCGGCCAAAATTCACAGAGAGGATCTAACTATTCCCAGGGGCAGGGTACACAGTGGAACAACAACCAACAGTCTACCCAGGGTTACGGCAGAGGTAATAGGAGAGGTCGTGGTAAAGGCAGAGGCAGCCCCAGCTAGGGAGGCAGCACGCCTCCACCAAAGCAGTGACGCTCAGTTCAGGGTCCCTTCTCACGCAACCCCAGGGGGACGCATTTCAAACTTCACCCAGGCTTGGGAAGGGATCACATCAGACAGATGGGTGCTGTCAACAGTATCCACGGGATATTGTATAGAGCTACTGCAGCGTCCTCCACGACAAAGAGTACACTCCTTAGAACATCAGAAGATTCTCCTCGAGGAGATCGCCATTCTTCTACAAAAGGACGCGATAGAACTCGTCCCGGGACACCAGGTAAACAAGGGTATTTATTCAACTTACTTCCTTGTGCCAAAGAAAGACTTGACAATGCGCCCAGTATTGGACTTACGGCCTGCCAACAAGTATGTCAAGCCCCAAAAATTTCGTATGACCACGCTACAAGAGGTAATCCCCCTCCTAAAAAAGGGGGATTACATGGCAACCTTGGATATGGAAGATGCTTATTTTCATATTTCCATGTTCCCAGCGCACAGAATGTACTTGCGCTTCAAGGTAGACAGTCGCCACTACCAATTCAAGGTACTGTCCTTCGGGATAACTTCAGCACCAAGGGTATTCACCAAGGTACTGGCGGTGGCGGCTGCACACCTACGCAGGGAGGCAATCCCAGTGTACCCTTATCTGGACGACTGGCTCATAACGGGGGAAACCCCAGGAATTTGCAGGACAAACATTCAAAGGACTATCGACCTCCTCCACGAATTAGGCTTCTCAATCAACGAGAAGAAGTCAAGCCTAGTGCCAAGCACCTCAAAACAATTCCTAGGAGCAATCCTGGATACCCAGGAGGGGTTGACCTTTCCTTCAGAGGAAAGAATTCGGAATATACTTCTGCAAATTCCGCATTATCAGTCCGGTCAACAAATAATGGTACGCAAAGCAATGCGTTTGCTGGGCATGATGGCGTCATGCATTTACCTGGTCCCCCACGCGCGCCTGCAGGAATGGTTGGCGAAACAGTGGTCTCAGGCAAGTGGTCAGTGGGACGATCTAGTGGTCGTTTCGCCAACACTGGTACAAAGCCTTCACTGGTGGACAAGAGAGAATCTCGCAAAGGGGAAACCCTTTTACGATCCCGAAGTACAGGCAGTAGTCACTACAGATGCATGTCTGACGGGGTGGGGAGCTCACCATCTCCACCACACAGCTCAGGGACTCTGGTCTCACTCAGTGGCCAAGAACCACATCAACCTGCTAGAGCTTCTGGCAGTATTCAGAGTGCTTCAGGCGTTCAAGCCCCATCTACTAAACCTGTCAGTGCAAATCCGGACGGACATCACTACAGCCATGTTCTACCTGAACAAGCAAGGAGGGACTCGCTCGCCGAATCTGTCCAAGCTTGCCCCGTAAATCTGGATATGGGCACTCAGACGGAACATCTTCCTGTCATCACAACATGTTCCAGGGGAGCTCAATTCCCTAGCGGATGCTCTGAGCAGAGACTCCCTCCCAGAGGAACACGAATGGGTTCTTCACAAAGAGGTCGTAGAAGATCTCTTCTCTCAGTGGGGTTTCCCCACTATAGACTTGTTCGCCACAAGCGAAAACAAACAATGCCCAGGATTTGCATCCAGGTTCCCCCAACCAGACTCCCAGGGGAACGCCCTGTGGATGAACTGGTCAGGGATGTTTGCGTACGCTTTTCCACCAACTCCTCTCATCAGGAAAGTGGTGAACAAGATGAACAGGGAATCGATGACGCTCGTCCTAGCTGCTCCCATGTGGGCAAGACCACCGTGGTTCCCACACCTACGCAGGATGGCGGTGTGCAAGCCCATCAAACTTCCAGCCTGGTACAACCTACTGTCCCAGCACCAAGGTCAAACAGTGCACCAGCAACCCAACTCAATGAACCTGGCAGCATGGCTCCTGAGGTCATAGAGTTTGGACACCTCAAATTACCACAGAGGTGTATGGACATCCTAAAGGAATCTAGGAAGCCAAACACAAGGCACTGTTACTTTAACAAGTGGAAGAGGTTCGTATCTGGTGCCAGAGTAGACAGATCAACCCAGTTGATTGCACACCTTCCACTATTGTTACATACATGCTCCACCTGCTAGATGCAGGATTGGTTTTTAACTCACTGAAAGTACACCTGGCAGCTCTCTCGGCTTACACCACTTCCCATAGCAAGGTGTCGTGGTGGAAAGTACCAGTAGTTAAAGCCTTCATGGAAGGAGTAAAGAGACTTCACCCTCCTATTTCAAACCCACCGCCAGGGTGGGACCTTAATGTGGTGCTAGCCAAGCTCATGGGCCCCCCTTTCGAACCCATGCATAAAAGCAGTCTCAAACACCTAACTTATAAAACGGCCTTCTTAGTAGCTATTACCTCTATAAGAAGGGTCAGTGAAATTCAGGCTCTGTCAGTGCAGGATCCTTTCTTTACTATCCATAAAGACAAACTGGTTTTACACACACACCCTAGGTTCTCACCAAAATTTATATCTAAATTCCATGTAAACCAGTCCATCGAGCTTCCGGCTTTCTGCCAGAACCCGCAAAGCTCGGCTGAGGTGAAACTACACACCCTAGATGTGCATAGAGCGGTCCTCTACTATGTAAATAAAACAAGACCGCTAAGGAAAACAGATCAACTCTTTGTCTCTGTAGCTACAGGCAGAGAGGGGGATCGCGTCTCTAAAGGTGCCATCTCGAAGTGGATTATTAACTGTATCCAGCTGTGTTACTCACTCTCTGAAAAGACTCTGCCTTTTACGCCAAGGGCCCACTCTACTAGAGGCATTGGGGCCACTCTGGCTTTCATTGCAAATGTTCCCCTCGACACCATTTGCAAAGCAGCTACTTGGAGCTCTATTCACACTTTTACTCAGCATTACTGCATTGACACCCATTCCAAGACAGATACACAAGTGGGACAAGCGGTTCTAAGACATTTATTTGCTCATGACCCTTCTCACATCCCACCTCCTTCTTCTGGTACTGCTCGCTAATCTATGCACAGCATGTGATCTAAGCAGATTCCACAAGCCTGAGAAGGGATACATTACTCACCGTAATCGTATTTCTGATGCTTGTATCTGCTTAGATTCACATGCGACCCACCCTTCCTCCCCTCCGAGAGAAGGCGCATGATTACTTGTAGTCTTACCTTTCTTTCTATCTGCTTGGATTATCTGTACTCACGCTACTCCTCATGCTACCTCATGTCAGAAAAAATACAATCTGAGGATCCTAGACGCGTGAGGGATCTTGGGTACAGTGGACGTCACACTAGGGATAGTATTACTGGCACGCCCTGTGTCGACGCCCATTTTCGAGTTTCGAAAAACAAACTGTAATACTCCGCAGCTTCCACTAGATGTCGGCCTATGCACAGCATGTGAATCTAAGCAGATACAAGCATCAGAAATACGATTATGGTGAGTAATGTATCCCATATACTTTTTACTTGTTTCATTAACCATGTATCAATATGGTTTAAACTAGGGGTGTGACTTGATCCTACAGAACCCCAGTTTTTGCAAAGACACTCCGCTGATCTAGCACACTAGGCTATGTGTTGAGTGCATTTTCCTTCTTCTTTTAGCAGCATCACCTTGTTGTTTTATCTAGTACTTTGACCTATCTTGACAACTCTCATAAGGCCTTCTGGTATCTAAAGTTTCCATGATATGAGGTTTGACCATAGTCTCTCGACTCAGCACCCATGTGATGCCTGTTCCCTCTGCAACTAGTCTTCCCCTTTAACAATTTTACAGTTCTCTTGAACGTCTTTCAAGTTGCCAGTTTAGTGACTTTCAATCAACACAGCCCGGTTCTTATCGGTTCTCCCTTGGACTCACCGGCTGTGATCCACCACTGGGCTTTCCTTCTATCTGGAATCAAGGCTGGTACCACGGTAGCAGGAATCCTCTGAATCCACGGTAGCAGGAATCCTTATCGTCGTAGGCTTGCCCTGTGTACCAGTGTTTTTGAAAGTCCTATGTGAGAGTATGGGGAAAAGGTGTTGATGGAAGGAGGATACAGTGTCTCACCCGTCGGTGTCCCACTCCCTGAGGACCCCCTATCCAGGTGCTCCTCCCTCACTGGTCCACCCCAGGAACTGGATCCAATAGCGATGGCCGTGTCCTGGCCACCTGGATGACAGATCCCCAAAGACTAGCCAGAGAGACACCTTCGGGTTTCTCACAGTAGCCAATGTGGTCCTAACTCCTCCGTGGAGACCATTAATCCCCGGAAACCTTCCCCCTGAACCCTCTATTGATCTGAACCTCCATCATCTGAAATGCTTTCCCCAGCAAAATACCCACCCCTTCCTTCTTGTAATCTGTATGCAAAGCCCAGAAGACACTTCAATGTCCTTAACCCTTATTGCAGATTCCGCCCCCTGCTTATAATGGGTCTCTTGCAAAAAGAGAACTCCCCGCTGCTGCTTATGGAACATGTTGCTAATTAACAACCTCTTGTTCTCTAAGTTAAGACCCTTTCCATTTAGAGTGGCAACCTACACCTCAGCCATAGCCCTTCTTTACCGGTCGTCGCACACCTCTCCAGCCTCCCATTGAGTACAATGCCCCCTCCTTCTGTGTGAATCGCTGCATGAGATTCCAGCCCCTGCTCCCTCTTCCCCTCACAAAAAAACCCTCCCCTCAATCCCCCCTTCCCTCTATCTGAGGCGTTTGACCGTGTGTCCCGAAAATCCTGGTCACACCAGCCGTACCATCAGGAATACAACCCCTGCCCTTGCCGCACTAGGTTCCCCGCCAAACTCCATCAGGCAACCTTAAACTCCCCCAACACCACCAATAATACCTCCAAAATTGAACTTCAACAAGGCCAACATCACCCGCACCCCACCCCAACTCCCCACTAAGTCCCCCTCTCCACCTCCCTTCACCCCTCCCTCCCCCAGAACAAAACATTAGAAAATCAACTTTTCACTCCATGGAGTTCACAAACCTCCCGCCCTCCCTTCCTCTGTCCCCCCTAACCAAAGCTGGGGAAGACCCTAGAAGCAGAGTCCGGAGCACACCAACAAACATAAGGGTCAATGCGGCATGCTGAATCTCCCTCGTCTTTCCGGAGTGAGGGGGTGTTGAGTCTCTGGAATTTCCTGACCCCTTCAACTTTGCTTCTTCCAATGTTGGTCTTTGGACCCCAGAGCTCTCTATGAGATCCGGGCTCACTCTCGCCCTCCTCCTGGGGGTTTTCACATGAGAGCCCCATCAAGTCCTCCATGGTGTGCTTAAAGGAATAGTGCGCTCAAAAATGTTATTGTCCCGATAGTTCGGGCAAGTCGTTATAAGCATATGTTGATCGAGTGTAAAAGTGTAAAAAGAATTCCTATGCATCTAACCTTAGTTTTCTGCACTTTTACACATTTGAAATCAAGGAGTTGGGCGTGGCCATCTTGTGATAATCTTATCCGTTGATCGATCGGATTAAGTTCGAGTGCCCCTGTGGCACTAAATCATATCACCCGACCCTGAAGCTGACATCATTATTCCTAGCGATATTATCCACCTACTTTCATGACGTAAGTGGGCAGCATAGCCAAATGCGCCCAGTCATCACATACGTGTTAACGTCAGTTGACGCAGAACCCAGAAATTCAACAATCAAATCCTCACAGCACAGCGCGTCCTAAATCAGAATAGAAAACACAATTTTCAAAGGAAACATTGATACTCTGCAATTTATAATGTTCTTATATTTCACAAACAACGCTCCGAGAACATCTGGAGATTTCCATTTAACAGCAATTTTTGAATGTCATTGGGTTACAGCATCAAAACTTTATCATGAGGCACAAAATGTTCCTTTCGGTAGAAGATGTACATTCGACACACCTTGATTCGCAAGGCTTCGGCATCAGCTTCTTGCTAGTCCACCACAAACAATGACAGGTTGTTCCTTGTTGCTGGTACCGCCAAAGGGCATATCGGTCCTGGGTGATCGTCCCACATCAGCGTAATAGACATCCATCCATTTAGGCGTATGTGCCTCTACTGGTTGAAGAAACCATCACTCGGCATCTGGAAACAATGACATTCACAGAAAGGAAGAATGTAGCTGTGTAGAAAACAGAATAACAATATATTTCAGTAGCCGTTCTTTGTTCAAATATATTCATTTACCCTTTAATTCTGCGCCAGGTGAAACCTAATAACTAACACAAACCACAAACAATGGAAACACACAGAAAACATTGGGGAACGTTGGAGTCTACGATGTGCTTGAGAGGTTAGCGCTGTGGAGTATGTTTAGCTCACAATGTGATGCAGAAGCTGATTGAAAAATTCAAACAACTCATAGACGTCATTATAACGGAATATTAGCAACAAACTTGGGGTTGGTGGAACCTGGGGGAACCCAGACGTGGACTCCATGCTCACTGTGCTCAGAGAGGCACAACTTCACCTCACTGATGAAGCACAACAAGGCTGAAACACGTGTATGGGGTTGCTGTAGGGAATTGCCATAGCATTTCGGTGCTGGGCTGCCCATGTGCCCGGGATAAAGACGAATATGAAAATGGATATTTCCCATTTGGGATAGGTACATTGAGGTAAAGGCAATGGCTGCGGACACTCAAAGTGTAAAAAAAACAGATAACAGTTTATCATGCCATGTTCTTTCTAGAGAGGGGCGCCTGCTACTCAATAATACAACGTTGATAGCACTCACTGATATGCCATGGGACGAAGTGGTTTAGATATCACTAGCCTGCATACAGGTTGTGTTTGGGTGTCGTCACAATATGCCCCAACCGTCAACCCATAACAATGTAAGCAAGCAATACCGGTCAGAAAATGAAACCTTTACTCATTCATCTACAAACTCGGCTTTAGTCAAACTTACATGATATTTGGTATTTCCATTGTCTCTGCGTAGTGCAGAGTGTCCACTCAGAACAACGCTTTTCATAGAATGAAAATAAATGTTCCATGTCAAGTTTTAAAATAGTGAACCTTATAATTTTCAGTATTCCGCAACTTCCGTCCTTTAATCCGTAGCGAATCCTCCCTTACTTCCAAGGTCGAACAACAATTGCACCTTCTAAGGAGTGTGTATGGTAAGTTTCGTTTTTTTGTGAAGGAAAGTCACAAGTCAAAACATACTGTACAAGATGCGTCGGTCTGAACTACATACAAGCTACATCAAACGAAGTGACCTTCACTCCATGGGAGCGATTAGCCCGCCGGCCGAACAACGTGGCATTTGAAATATGTTCGAAAAATAAACAAATTGTTTGCTGGCATCCACCAATGTCACGCTATCGTTAATAGTTTTTTAGCCATCAATAGTGCTATTGATTTCGTTTTTTCTGGAAAACAGTTACAGTTAGGGTAAGTGTTAGGCAAGATTGTATGCAGTATTCTTTGGGTGCACTACAACAACCCTGACCTCCTTGTAATAGAAACTCAACCTTCAGTATAAGTCTGCACTTACACAGGTTGGTAGCGTGTGGAGCAGCCAGGCTTATCTCAAGAGGTGTCAATGTGAGCTGTAGGGGAGTTACACAGAGATTCACAGTGACAAGTCCAAATGATTGACCTCTCCAAGTTTTCCCACAATCTTGAAGGGTCCAATCCATTTGTCCTGTAAGGCCCTCTGCCTTGTAGGTACCATAACTAGAACCAGCTGGTCTTAAGTAAACTCAACCATGTTGGCCTTCTGGTCATACCAATGCTTCACCAGAGCCTGACCTGCTTTCAAGTTATCAGAATCTTCTGTCATCATGGGTGTCATTCTCCTTCGGAGACCTAACACTTAGTCAGTGACTCTCACTGGCTTGTGGGAAGGAGCACTCTCCAACCCCTCCTTGATTAGGGCCAATGGACCTCTAACCGGATGGCCATAGAGAAGCTCAAAGGGACTGAATCCAACCACTCCCTGACAGACTTCTCTATAAGCAAAGAGAAGGCATGGCAGTCGAAGGTCCCACTTTCTTCTAAGGGGTTCTTCTAAAGCACCTATCATGCTCTTCATTGTCCTATTAAACATTTCTACCAACCCACTGGTTTGGATATGGTAGGCGATTGAGAATTTGTAGGTCACTCTACAGTTTTTCCACATGGCTTAAAATTGGTCCCCCTGTTTGAGATAACCTCCCTATGAAAACTTACTCTGGTAATAAATACCAAGTAGGGCCTTAGCTTCTGCCTAAGCAGTAACAGTCCTCATAGATATAGCTTCAGGATACCTGGTAGCATGGTCTACCACAACCAATATAAATCGGTTGCCTCAAGATGTGGGAGGGTCTAAGGGACAAACAATGTTGATTCTTACCCTCTCAAAAGGGACTCCCACCACTGGGAGAGGCACCAAAGGTGCCACGTTCTTGGCTCCACTCTTGCCAGAAGTCTGACAAGTGTGACAGCTTTTACAGAACCTATCTACATCAGACCCCATCTTGGGCCAGTCGAAATAAAAATAAATCCTTTCCTTGGTCTTCTTAAAACTTAAGTGACCAGCTAGAGGAATCCCATGGGCTAACTATAGAAACTGGGGTCTCCCCTCCTGTGGCACTATAAGTCTTCTGTAGTCCCCTAGGGTAGAACCAATAGGTTCACTGTAGAGGAGACCATCCTCCCAGTACAACCTGTGCTTCCCTGGCTCTTGCGCTCCCAGCTGGGAAGCTGCCTGTTGGTGAAGAACTTGAAGAGTAGGACACTATCTTTGACCTCTGCTGAAGTCTGCCCTACAGGGGCCACCTTCTGCAAGCAAAGCCTGCAGCTCAGGATAGTCTTTAGGATCCAGATCTCCAACAGGGGGAAGTTCTTCTTACAGCTCTGTGTTATCAGTAGCTGACTCAACCTCTTCTGGTTGGACCTCACACTCAGCCTCAGCTGGTGGAGGAGTCACAGGTGTGACTGTGGACTGTCCTCTCAGAGATGTCCTGGTTTTGTGCACAGGAGTGGTACTCTTCTTGTTTTCCCAAGACCTTGGGTTTCCCCCTTGTCTCTTTCTTCCTGGAAATAGAAGGTTGTCCTTCCTGTGGACTGGGTGCTATAGGTTCTTCTGTAACAACCCAATGAGAGTCATCCAAGGTGAAATCGCTGGCCTTCTTAGTTTGTTCCTGCTCCCTTTTACTGGGAGGCCTGGGGGTGCTTGATACAACTCCAAGAGTTTTTAAGTCATTCCCCAACAGGACATTCCCAGGCACCTCACTCTGAACACTGACAGGTATTCTTACAGTCATATTGTTACACTGGATGAGAGCTGGTAGTATTGGAACCATCTGGAGAGGGCCTACAGCAAGCTTAGTGGGCCTTTGGGTGCCTTAGCAACATCGTCAGATTTGAAAAAGGTTGCATCTACCACTGTGATTCTTGCCCCAGTGTCTCTAATGGCAGGGGTCTCCTGACCATTTACAAGTACACTGTGCTTATGGCATTCTTTTGTGTTATCTGGTATAGAATTATACACATCTACATTCTGCTGTTCCCCCAGACCCAGGGACACAAAAAGAAACACTGGCTGAGACGCTAATGCAGTCTCCAGCAAATGGATGAAAGTTTCCACTTGCCATATGTACTTCCCCTCAGGGAGAAATGCTAAGGAGGCAGTGTGGACCCCTGAAGGTTTACCCTTGCATCTGGGATCCCCTTTCACATGGTCAGTAGACCCACAAGCATAACATTTACCAAATGTTTTCTGGAATGGGTTTTTTTCTGCTGACCTCCTTCTGGTTTGGCACCAGAGGTTTCACTAGACTGACCTGGTTTCCCATGTAATGTACCCTTCTTATGTTTGTGGCCCTCTTTTGGATGGGAGGTTTTGGAATTATCTTGGTCACCTTTCTTGTGCTGTTTCCCCTCATCTTTTTTGTGAGTGGGCTCAGAATTCTTGTGCATGGCCATGTTGGCTACCCACAAGACTTCTTGGGATCAATCTCTTTTGAGTCAGCCAAGTGCTGTCTCAGCTGAGGAGAGCAGGCATCAAAAATAGACTTCAACAAAAACAGATTTCTCATTCCTTCAAAAGTAGTTATTCTGTAACCCTTAACCCAACCATCTAAGTTTTTCAAACATTCACACATCCAGGTAGCCCAAGGGGTACCATCAGTCTTTGTGAGGGTCCTCAACCTCTTAAGTTACTGGGAAGGAGTTTTCCCAAACTAGCTATCAAAGCTAGCTTCACATTTTCATACTCCAATCTTTCAAGTTCCCCCACCTCCATTACAGCATCAGTTGCAAGCTGGGGGAGCCTAGACAGAAGCCAAGGAATCAACTGATTTCCTGTGTAACCCTGAATCCCATAGTTACATTCAAAAGCACCCAACCAATCCAAAATATCAAGGTTTGGATCATACATATTCACTGCTTCTTTAGGCATGCAAGGTCTCTTTGGACTGGAAGACCTAGAAGACTCTGGGATAGAAAATCTTCAAGAGACCATTTCTTCATTTGAAGCGCATGTTGCATTTCCATTCCCTTAGTTTCATGTCCTGATATTTGGATTTGTAATCTTTTGAACTCTAACTCAAGTCTCATTTTCTCAAGAGACACACATTCTGGACTCAGTGATGGACCTTGTGAGGTCCCAGTGGCTAAAGGTTGAGGCAAAAGGGCCTGTTGAGGTAAAAGGGGCTCTCTCCCTGAGATTCCTCTTCCTAATCTAAATCCTCAAAGACATTAGAGTTAGACTCTGAATTATCATGCTCATTATCATTTTCCACATTTCCTGGGTTAGTAGATGTGACAGGCCTACTACCCAGACTTTGATTATTCAACAATCTTGCAATCAGTTCATTTTTCTTTCATTTAACATGGAGATTCCTGACTTTACACATTTCTTTCAGTTGCTCTACTGTTAAAATGATCAGGGCTTCCTGCCCAAAGTTATCCATATCTGGCATGTTACAATTGTTTTTCTAGTGGAGCTTAGCCTTGTGAAGGTTTTTAGTTGAACAAAAGCAAAGTAAATTCTTTACACAGAGATTCACAGTGACAAGTATTCAAATAAACTCTTACACACAAGGTTTCTTGATAAAACAATTATTAATTTATTTACCAGTCAGTTAGAATAAGCCTTCTTCAAAAGGGAGCAATATAAAACACCACACAAGTATACTTCAACAATACACACTCTTAGTTATAGGGGTAGTGTTAAAGAGAAGAGAGTTCAGAATGAAACAAGTATTCACACAGATATTCTCAAGCAGGTAAGTACTTTCCATACAACCGCCCCAATGCAAAGTCAGTTAATCCTTTCCTGGAAGGAAGGCAAAAATACATAAGCAGCAGAGAGGAGAGTCATTCAGGGAGCCTAGGCCAGCCAATGTTAAGTTAGCAAAAGTCAAGGTGAACTGAAGCACTTCTTGCAGGTAAGTAGAAAGTATTTTCCAATGTCTTAAAAAGTCTTAGTAGAATAGAAGAAAATCAAAGTAGGGCCACAAACTGATTAGGCATTTTAAGTAAAGAAGCTGGCAGCAACTCTACACATGCAACCAAGCAAGTCTCCAATGAGGACAAGTGGCTACACAACAAGAGGTAAGTTCTCTTAGACTTTACAGTACCATTAGGTTGAAGAAAAAGGGCAGCAGATGACTTCTGTTCCTGTGCAGCTGTGCAGATCTCGCTGTTCCTGGGCCTCAGCTGTGGGGACAAGAGGGAGGACTTTGAAGGGACTCCTGCACTGCAATGGGATGGTCACCGCTCGCAACCGGTAAATTTCAAACAAGTGACTGTTCAATGTTTCAGCTCCTCGCGTCTACCGCAAATAGCAACACAGTGGTTCCTGGCTTCTGGGGTCCCTCACTCTGTTGAGGGGGCTCAGGTTTGGTCAGTCATGCTTCCTGGGAGTCCGGAGGATCTTCCTGGAGCTCTTGGCCAACTTAAAAGCAACACACACAATCTGGTGTTTCTATCCCTGATGTTTCGGTTTCAAGCAGCAACTCTGTGGAAATTCAACCAGCTCTGAGAGAATGTCCAGATGGCTTACTTTGGAGTTGATTAGTCCCACCAACTCAAGGGGAAAAGTCGTCCTAGCAGGGTCTTCTCTGTCGATACAAATTTGGAGTTTCAGCACAGCAGCAGGGCTTCACCGGGCAAACCAACGGTCCAGGAGTTGCAGCAGGCGTCCTCTTCAAGTTCTTCTTTGGATTCCTTCGCCCAGTGGTCGACTCTGCCTTCCAAGCCAAAAGGCCTCACCTTTTATGCAGCTGGCTCCCATTCATTCCAGCCCAGCTGTCAGTCACCCAGAAGGGTGGCTGTCCTTGCCGGACAGTCAGCCGGCTAATCACTACAGAGTGCATTTGGGTCTCCTGGGAGACTAATCACAGGGAGTTTCGGGCACCTCCCTCACTTCCTGCCCCCGCCAGACACCCTGGAGCCAGAGGCGGGTTTTACTTGTGAACCCCGCCAAAGACAAAACAAACAGAGGGACCAAATCTGGTTTGGCGCGCAGAGTAAATCTCAAGAAGGACCTTTCCACAAAGAAATGGCGAAAAAAGAAGCAGCCCACGGTAAAATCCCATAATGGTAGTAAAAAGTAAACCACTGCCAACAGTCATTCAGTGAGGAAAGGGTAACAAAAACGTTACATGAGAAGTTAGACAAAGGGGATACTAAGTAACCCCTACAGCACCCTATTGTAAGATAGTGTGCGCTGGGTCTAGAAAGTTACAAATGTAAGTAAAGTCAATGTCACTATACTGCTCTGGGAAACATTAGTTTATCCCAGAGAAGGTATTTAAACCTTTGGGAAATCTGAAAGACTTCCCTGTGTCACTGCACTGAAGGTGCTGTGTGACACAATGTAAAAGATGATGCCTATGAGGTTTGTCAGACTCCACATCCAAATGAAACACAGTGTACAAAATCACATTAAAATTCATGAGAGAGTGGGGAAAAGGGTATCACTCTCTCCAGGTTAAAAAAAAGTCCTCAAAATCCAGCAATGTTGCTGGGGGTCTCTAAGGTAGAGGGAATTGGCACATTTCAGAGAATTCTCCGTAACAGTAAATAAAACAGATAACGAGGAAACCATTTTCAATTATGCCCAATGACATCTTTCTACTAGGCCTGAAAATCCATCTCTCTTTGTACAAATGCAACTCTCCCATCCCGAGCGCCTAGCTCAGCCAGGCCACCCCATGTCCGTGCCACATCTCCGCGCGTCCTGTTCTCGTGGAGGAATGTGCTCTGTGGATAACGTGAGACACTGACAAGTCATAAATCCAAGTGCCCCTTCATCTCCACTGAACTTCCTGTGCACTAACAACCTACACCCCGCCAGGCCTGAGCCCACCAGCTCAGACCCCGCAGTTCCTTTCATGCTGATATCCATCTGACCCTCCCGTGCCCTGATCAGTCTAGGACTCACAAGAGTGGGGCGAAAGCGGGAGGGGGCAAAACACAGAGTTACACTATGACCATCCATGTCGAGCTTTACAGACACCAATTAACCACAGACATGCATGTTATCGTTCGAGATATAAATTAATGAATCATAAACCGGATTAAATGTGCATAATGAAATACTTCTTAATACTTTTAATAGCTTTGAAATTCAGGTTTAATAGCATTCCATTGTTAATGTACGAACACTGCTGCAAATCGTTTATACCGGGAAGTCAACTGTTCAATGAGATCCGCTTTTGGTGGACAGGGCTTGTTTGCAATGTTTTGTGGCAATGTATGTGTCCTAGGAACAAAATAAGGATCGATTCCATGAGTATGCGTGGCCAACACAGTCAAAGTGAGATCTTTCACAAAATCAAATTCCATTTCCTGGTATATTGGCTTGGCCATCGATTTTTTTGCTTCGTTTTGCAAAAGCCATTGTGTAACGAAGCATTCCAAAGTTTCCTGCAGTTCTCCATTGTTCTCTATGAAGGTTCTCGTTATGCACTAATACGGCTAGTAATGTTCGAGCTTGCATCCTGTCTATGCCAAAATGTAATCTCTTGGGCCTGTACTTTAGGCATATATTATGGAACACCTCCAAATCTCAGGTGTGACAGAATTCTGTGAGTCCCTTAAGGTCTCTTGAAAGAGTTTTATCAAACACGATCTTCTGACGAGCTTTTTGTGGAGATGAAGATGGAACCAACTACTTCTTCTTGCGTTCCTGCTCCCCTGATAAAGGTCCATGTGCACATTGGTGAATATTTTGGTTTTCTGTCCATGAGTGAACGTTGGAACAGTGGTGCATCAATGAGCCCCATTTTTCAAGTAGAATTTCCACAGATCCATCACAAGTTTTGGAGCTCCACCAAAGTTGGTTGCTGAAAGACTGACACTACTGTAAAATATTTTCCCTACCCTTCTTTTTACCAGCAGCTGTAATCTTTTTAATGACTGATTTGACAACGTGCCATACATCAAATTGGTGACGAATGTTTGGAAACTGCTCTCGCATGGCCTTGGCTATTGAAACATGTCTGTCAGTGGCTATGAGGTCTATTGCATTCCTCTCGATTGAAGATGTTCGAGGGATTTTATGAAACCATGTTTCTCCATGGCCACAGATGATTTACATTGGGACACCTACAGGATTTCTGAACTCACAATTGTTTTAGTTTCCATGTCTTGAAAGTGGTATGTGCAGTACTTTGCTGAAAATCCAGGGCTGTCACGCTGCCCGTCGCTAGCTAGCCTGAACCGTTTGCGAGAGAATGTGCTTTCAATTGACATTCGTTCAATTGTCCAGGTTTGACTAATAGCAGAGAATAAGAATTCTCTTTGATATTTGTAGTACTGCGTTTTAGCAAGGAACTGAACTCCCACACATTTGCAGAAACTGGACAACTTACTAAAAGTCGAGCCACTGAAAAGTAAAGCTGCTGAACACAGTAGATTTCCAGCTGGCACTTTTCCCAGCATCAGTTGAGCGGACAATGAAAAGGAATCATGGAGGTGGACACAGGTGGCTTGTATTTTCAGGTTTGTGCCTTGTAATACACGAGTCACATTCACCAATGGCTGCCCGCATAGTATCCCCCTCACTTGATGGACACATTTCAGCATCAGTGTAATCTCTTCCAGGCAGCTGTCGAATACAATGTATTTAGGCTCCTTTATTAGCCAACCGTCCTGCATGAATGTGGTTTGTGACTCAACTGTGGCGGACAAATCGCCCAAACTAGACAAACTGTAGTCGAGATCTTTGGCAAGTTCCTCTGTCAATTGCGTTGAAGCTTCAGTCTCTGTTAGTTCAGCTTGTGTTATTTGCACACGAATTGGAGAAACCATCAACGTCGAATGTTTATTGGGTGGAGCTTTTTTTGCGGGTGTAGATTTTGTCAAGTGGTCAGTAAGGAATTCCAAAGCATCTTCATTATATTCAGTTTCATGTTGTCGCCTTCTCACATTGTAGCAATCGTCCAAGAACACTTTGCTGGCTTTGCTGGTCACATTGCATTCAGTTTCAGGCCATTGGGCATAAGCATCACAGGTCTACTTATTGAATGGACCACGCTGCGCCTCAAATAGTTGATCCATGGTGAAATCTGTTTGGCAAGCCACATCTTCGGTTTCATTTGTTGTCTGTGTCGTTATACTCCTTTTCCTTCTGGGCCTCTAGGAGATGGGTTGTAAAAACATGTTCACTGTATAGCACACATACAGTAGATAGCACTTTAAATAGAAAAACATGTTATGAAGAAAACACCAGCCCAAAACACTTATAGAAAACAAAATTGTTTGTTAGTTACCCTTGTTTTCTTGATTTTCTGTGAAACTGTGGTCTTCTCTGTAACGACCTCACCAGCAAGCTGATCCACCACCTCTGATCCATGTGCCTCCTCTTCTAATTCCACACCATGCGTACATTCCTTGAGTAGAATATTCAATAAAACAAAGAAAAGACAATCGTATTGGAAATTAAAATCTTTCATTGCACGCATCGCTTACACACATACCCTTGCAAACAGTGTACGTCATTTAGTCAAAATATACATTTCGAATTTTACCTGATTGATGGCAAGTGTACTTGATCTGAGAACACTGTGCAAAACATACTGATTGTAATGTTGCCCTCAAACATTTTGCAATGTATTCTGCATTAGGGAGGAAGTGTAACGTTAGAACTGAAATTGGAAAAGTTTGAAACACTACACGTGTATATGAATGTCACTGTCTAATAGTATCCTATGTAGGATTTACTTTATTTTATTTAAGGGAACTTCAAGTACGCATTTTTCATACTTTGACCAGTTGCAAAGGATGATGTAATTGTAGTCGAAGTACCTGTAACACAATACCTGTTTTAGCTCGGATGAAAACAGCAAAACGGAACAGAGACAATGGGATGCAGACAACAGTACAGATAAAGAGAAACCCAAAAATTACACCTAGTGTAAACAACTGACAAGATACATAAATGATTTCATATTATTTGAAATTCCAAGCATAATACATTCTCCTAATTGAAAAGTGAAACAAAATTACCTGATAGGCGCTTGAAGTTGTTGTTGACTCGTGAAAATAAATGGATGCATAATCTTGCTCCTTCATTTGTCAGTGCATTGTCATGAAGTGGTAAAAGGAAAATTAGATTTGCATTAGATATGTTGGAAAATGCAACTGTGGAGAATATAAACTTCTGCAAGTCTGTAGGGCTCGCCATTGGTATACTGGACGTGTTGTTAGTTTCGTCACTTGCGAGGGTCTGTGCTTCCGTCAGTATGCTTTCCTAAACAAATGGACATGTCAAGCAACCGATTATGAAAACATTATGCTTCTTGTGAAGGACACTATGGCATTATTTTCCACTCTGATAATTACTTCATTTGAGCCTCCATAAACCAGGGAGAGATGTGTAGTAAAAAGTGCTATAGTTAAAATGTAATACAATCTGGTAAATATGCAAACTTTAGTAAGACACATTTACACCAAAAGCACCAATCCGTTCATGGAGTTACCTGTTCAATACCCCACCGCCTACAGCTAATTCATCATCCGGGACTCACCAGAGGCAGCGTGTGCATCAATAGAGTTGGAATTGCATTTGGAAGCAATTTACGAAACATTCTGGGTCGACCCTTGCTTGTGTGTGTCGATTGGTCGTACATATCCTGGCTGCAGATGCAGAATCGATTGGCCCTCAAGTCTCCCAAGACAGCCTGGGCTCTACTTTCAAAACCACAATGTCGAACCCATTTTCATATTAAATCAATAACCTTCGGGAATGTATGCAGGATTGTGCTCTGACTTTTGAAATGGCTCCTACAACGGCAAACCAAAAATATACAAGCAGGCATTCTTGAAAAATCAATAAGCTCTGTATAAAAAAAGTAAAAATAATTACAAAAAAATTGTACTGAATGCTTGAGATTGATGGAATTATATCACAGTTTTCTATGCAATGTTTGTTTTGGTAAAAGAAGTAAAAACTGTGTAACATAGTCGAATACTACATACATACAGGGTTGACATACATACAGAATTGATTGATATGATGCAAATTGTAGCGTGATACTCGTCCGTTGAATGTACTTTCACGAATCAAAAGGAAACATGCTTATAGACATGGTCCGAGAAAGATGCAATTCTATTACAATTGACAATGATGAAATTTACTAAATAGCGAGATCAGAACACTTGAAACTTTAGACAATGGTAAAGTAATTGAGATGAATGATAATTGAGATGTCCTGGGTACATTCGGTCGAAATAGATGCAAAATTTGAGATCAGAAAGAGATGAATATAGTGAAGTTAATAGGTGACCTGCCCTCAACTTGACTAACAAACAATTAAATTCAGCAAGCAGGGGAGTTAGTAGTAGGAGAACAGGTAGCACGATCAAGAGTTGACTTTCAGTGTTCTTATATCTTCACATGTAGTACAATCAAGAGTTGACTTCCAGTGCTCGCTCACAGATGTTCACAGGTAGCACGATCAAGAGTTGACGACCAGTGCTCAGAGATGTTCTCTGGATAAATATCAAGGGGTTTATAAATGTTTAGAAAAGTGGGTGTGTATGTGAATGTGTGACATATTTCTGGGGGAGCATGGAGACACTGGGTCTGGGGAGGCCATGTGAACAATGGCCTCTGTGCGGAAGATACCTTTGATGTGAACATGGTGTTTGGCACCTTGGCCGTTCCCACCCCGCCAGCCCCCTTGGGAGCGCAGGGCCACAGGTGTGAACTGCCATAGATAGTGGAAGGGGAATGGATGGGCAAGAGGCGTGCAGACAAGGCCCGGAACACTGCTGATGGGAGACACACTTATGTGGATTGCAGGGGCGGGGTCTGCGAGAGGGGTGCCTGGAGACACTGGGTCTGGGGAGGCCATGTGAACAATGGCCCCTGTGCGGAAGATACCTTTGAAATGTACATGGTGTTGGACACCTCGGCCGTTCCCATCCCTGCAAACCGCCTTGGCAGCGCACATCCACAGGACCGAACTGCCATGATAGTGGAGGGGGATGGATGGGCAAGAGGCGGCCAGACAAAGCCCGGAACACTGCTGGAGGGAGAGACACACTTATGTGGATTGCAGGGGCACGGTCTGTTTCAGGGCAGTCTGAAGACACTGGGTTTGGCACCCTGGCCGTTTATAATGGAGGGTGGATGGATTGTTGCAGAGGAAAAGAGCGTAAAGGGCACCAACCATCGTAGCATGTCCCTCATAGACAAGTGAGCGTGTCCCTGATTCATTGAAAAATTGAAACAACTATTCATAAAAGATCATTTGTAATTTATTTTGTTGCTGATGTTGATGGCACAAATGTACTACACATTGTATACTTCGGGTTGCAGCACAGTGTGGGAAAATCCCCTGTACTGTCTGCTGTCACTGGGGGATTTGACGTGAATGGCTCCAGCGACACAGGCGGGTATTACTCGTCAAACACGGTATCCAAGCCTCCCATGAAGCCACCATGTAAACGAACGATAGGCCACTAGCCTGTACCACCTGTGGAAGAGAAACATACATACTGTATTTAAATGAATCTGATAAGTGTACAAACCTTAGTTGAAAATGCATCCTGTATCCTATGGCATAGTTGCCTGTACAAATGTTACTTAATGGATCAATCAACTTGGGCTTTAATGTGTAGACACATTACAAAAGTGAACACCCATGCAATCCATAACGTTTGGGGCACAGAGAAATATTGTTTCTTAGTTGAAATTGAAAGATACATAAGATGACCACTATGATTTCCCCAAATCTCAAGAGATGTTTTAAATTGCCAGACTACATTAATTTGGCAGTGATAGATGAAAGTTACGACAATATAGGAGACAAACAAGAAATGTTAGTGGCCTCAGTGGTCAAAGTGACATCAAATCTAGAGTACACTTACACGTTACTTGGATTGCGAGGGCGAATTGTTGCACGAAGTTCGTGCATAAGCACCTTCATAATCCTCAACACGGACCTTGTGAGGCAGGCTGCTCTGAAGTCATGGAGCTCGGTAACGCACAGCGGCAGTGTCTCTTCTTCCGATATGTAGGCCAAGCATCCAGAGTTTTCTCTGAGGCAGCAGTTCTCCTCCTCTGTTGGCATGACCTTGCACCGATTGCAGGTACACCAGGTGGAAATGTCTTCAATGCGACTAGGCTCTGGCTCAGGATCCAGTGATTTGTCTTCCCTACTGTCGACGGAAGCCCCATCGTTTCTGCATCTTTCTCTATCAACTAATTCCGCCTCGGAATACTCTGGCTCGTACTGGTAGGGCTGTATTGTTGCCATTATACGACAAAATTAAAATCGATAGTAATGCTAGTACAAGTATCTATTCGCACAGGCTCGGAGCAATGAAGATAGCTGAACAGGGCAGAAACGAGTCACAGACTATACAAAAATAACAGTGAAATGATTGAAAAAGCTACTCTGATGTTGTCTGATGAGAAGCGGTCTGTTTGCACTTATTGAGGAAAGAGGCGTCCTGCCATTTCCATGGAGAAACGTCATTATCTGGGGCACATAGAACGTTGACACGAGACGTGCATTTGTGTTGTGAAATGGGCCGTACACATCTAGTGATGTCAGCTTCAGGGGGCGGGTGATATGATTTAGTGCAGGGATGGCAGTCAAACATAGGGCGATGCAGCAACGGATAAGATTAGCATAAGATGGCCGCACCCCGCTCATTGATTTTGCATGTGTAAAAGTGAGCAAAACTAAGGTAAGGTGCATAGGAAATGTTTTTACGATCAATCACAGTTTGCATAAAACCATATGCCTGAACGCTCGGGACAATAACATTTCTGAGCGCACTATTACTTTAATAACGTCCTCTCTCCCACTGGCCTGAATGTCACTTTTAATTGCACCGATATCAGCAGTGCAGGGGCCCCCTTGGCCTTCACCGTCTCAGTAACGGAACTGCTCAAGGGCGCCTCTCCAGCTGAACCACCTGAGTCCTCCCAATCCAGGACAGGGTGTTGGGCAGCGCTCAGGCCGGGGCACCACCGTCTTTGGTCTGCTTGGTCCCACTTTCCCCCTGCGCTGGTGGTGCGAGCGAGACCAACCAGGCCTCTATTACCCCAGGCCACCAGCGATGACCTGCCCGCACAATTAACTCTCCATAGTCCCCGCAGTCTGACTAGTGGCCCACCCCCACTGCTACTGCATCCGGAACAGTGGTGTTCACAGCCTCCTGCACTGTCCAGGCTCCACTTCTGCCTGCAGCAACACTGCCCTTCTCAACAAGCCTCCACTTTGCATTCCAGCAGCCCGACATTCCTCCTGCTTTGGAGGCCCTGCATGCTACCTCCACCTTCAACAGGTGACTGTGCTCAGCCGTCTTCTCAGCTGGCTTCTCAATGTCACCCCCACTGCTGTACTCCAAACCTCCACCACCAACAGTCTCCCCCAGCACTGGTGCCGGCAGTTTCAGGTTTCATCACCCACTTGGGGTTCTGCAGAGTTTTGCCGGCCAGCTTCCCTCTGCACTCCTAACAGTGGCATCTATAGTGGGGTTGGCTCCTCTAAACAAGCTCCTGTCCAGCCCAGAGTTCCTTTGGGGATTCTAAGTAGGTAGCAGGTACTTTGTCCTTGCTTGCCCGGAACTTGTGCTCTGACGTGAAAGGGCAGGCCCAGAGAGAAATGGCTTCACAGATGCTCCTAACCTGTGGTGAGTCCATGCACCCGCCACTGGCAAGCTGACCGCCCTGCATACCCCACCAACAGCAGGAACGTCTGAGGCCAGCGTGGTGCTCTCCTCCTCTCACCTCTGCACTCCGGGGAAGGGGCAGTCAGTTGGGGCACCAGCTCGGGACACGGAGAGGACCACTCTGCGGGCCTTCCAGTCTCTGGACCATCATCAGAAGGGATGTGGCAGATACAGCCTCCCTGAATGGGGGTCCACCAGCGCCAGTCAGCCTTAATCACACAATACCAGCTTGGACCCTTCCCCAACCTATCCCTCAACACATGCTCGATGCAGGCCTCAGCTCTTCGGTCCTCGTTTCGCCGGCTTGCAAGGTGACAGCTACTCTTCCCCGATACCATCAGTGCAGCACTGCTTCCGATGCTCGGAGACCTTGTTATGAAAGATCTCGAACGCCCAACTCTGCTTAATCTCCACAGATTGCCAGGGCAGGAGCCAGAGCTCGGCGCTTAGGCAGCCATTTTACCTGCGCTTCCTGGTGGCCTCCCACAGCTGACATTTCAATATGATTTACCCAGGTTAACCTATTAATTAACCAGAATCCAAGGTAATCAAAACTGTCACATGTATCAATTATGTGGCTGTCACATGTATCAATCATGTGGCTGACCATGGTGCCGGGAGAGCGAGGGCACCTTCATATACATCCTGTGGGAATAACCCCGGATCAGGACCTTCTGGAGGCATTGCTGATGCAAATTAACTGAGGTCCTGGGTCGAACTATATCACTGGATCCGAAAACACTGCTACTGGGTATTCCCGATGAAAACAGTGTTAATAAGTGGGAAAAACTGTTCTTATCCACAGCAGGGCAGTTGATAAAATGCAATATAGCCCAAAGATGGGGCACACCCGAGTGCCCAACCCTGGTTCAATGGGCTGCTGAGGTGGACGTGTGTGCAGCAACGGAACACAGAATATATACGGCATGGGGTTGCCCAACGAAAGCTGATAAGATATGGGGGAAATGGGAGGAGGGAAGGGAATGAGGTTCTTCTAGGCACCGTGAGATGAGTGGGTGGGAGATGTAGTGATGTGATTTGATGTGATTTAATGTGATAATATATGTGATTGTTATATGGGTCTGACCACAACCAGGACATGGGACTGCAGAAAGATGAATTTAAGTTGTAGGGCTTGTTTTTGGAAAACAATAAAAATGTTTTATTTAAAAAAAAAAAAAACAAAGGCCAAAAAAGAAAAATCGTGTGGCTGACCGTCCATGCTGATTCGAAGCGCTCTTTTAAAAAAATATATTCCTGACACGCACACAATAAAGCATTTTCTACGATTAACTTTTAAGTCCCTTGCTGACATATAGTGAATGGATTCGTAAATCAAAAGTTGGAGTGACTATTGTGCTCTTGCCAGGAGAACCACATCATGTGCATAACTTAAGACTGGCAACCTCCTACTCCAACATCCTGGGCACATCAGCATTTATAGCTTCCAAGCTGTCTGCAAGTGAGTTGACATAAACGTTAAAATGGAGAGGGGCCAGCACACAGCATTGGTGGACACTTTTAGCCACCCTAATATCTTCACTCAGTTCACCTCCAGTCCTATAAGGGACACGAACTCTAGAGTCGAAGTGAAGGGCCACTCAAAAATAGCAATAGTTTTTGCACTCCCATATCCTTCTGGGTAGACCAAAGGCAATTCTGCTCTACATGGTCAAAAGCACAACTCCAGTCCGTAAATGCCACATAGATGGGAGAGCCAAGGCTTTTTACATACTTGACCAGGATCAAGTACAAATGAAGCACCTGAAAAATAGAGCCGGTCCCTAGTATGAAAGGAAAATGGGTACCAGATCAAACATAATTTAACAAAATACATGTAAAAAGCTTTGAGGAGCTACCCAAAAAAGTCTCTGGATGGTATGCTGATAGATTAGATTTGGTGCCCTTCTTAAATATTGGGACAATGATCTATGAGCTGGGATCTGCTTTTACTGCAGAGAGCTGCTGTTGTGGACCTGGGGATAACATACCCAGGTCGATGAGTGAAGTGAATGTGGTCACTTGGCCACACAGAATTACAGTCAACATTTTGTGATTGGTGAGTTAAGGTTCCTATGTCCTTCTTAGCTGGATTGATCATCAAATGCAGTACTGATCTCTCTGTGCAGTTTGTTGCACTGGATTTAGAAGTGGCCCAGTCTTCGCCAGGCCACTCACTTCCAGATAAATCATCACCAGACTAGTTGTTGTAAAGACAGTTTATTATTCTTTTGTGTCTTGACTAGTTTGGATGAGTTCATGGTATGAAAGGAAATATACTGTACCCAGTTTTCTATATTTGTATATCTGTAGCTAGATATATCTTTTAGGCTTGTAAATCTGCTTGGATTTAAATACTTTTCATAGGCTGCATCTAGTAGTTGGCTCCGCATATTAGATCTTGTTTTTTTTAACCCGAAAAGGTAGCATCAACAGGAGCGTTCCTGTCACACTATATCTGTTTTAGGTGACCTGTGATCCTCCATGGTTCGATGTCGCCAGATTGTTTTTTTCTGCCATCAGTTGGCCACAAGTATGCTGAGTGGAAGAAAGGTTTTTGTAATTTGACCGCTCCCTCAAGGCGATAGACACTAGAAGCCTGGCTCCGCCCTCTCTTAAAAAAAAACAACTCTTGACCCAACATCCCCTAACAACTACAGACCTATCACCACTGTCCCTTTCCTCCTCAAAATATTGGACAAAGCAGCCTACCTGCAGGTCCAGCACTTCATTGAAGAGAACAAACTCCTGGGACTCCGTCAATCTGGCTTCCGCCCCAAACACGGGACTGAAACCGCCTTACTTGACCTGAAAAACCAGATGGACGATGCCAGAGACATGGGCAAACCAACACTTCTCCTACTTCTTGACTTATCCGTGGCTTTTGATCTTGTAGATCACGACGTCCTATGCCACCACCTCTCCTCCACTGCCAAGTTCTCCCCTGACGCCACTGCATGGATCACTTCCTTCCTACAAGACAGAACCATGCAGGTATTCTCTGACCTAGCCTCCGCCTCACCCTCCTTCATACTCTGTGGTGTGCCCCAAGGCTCCTGCCTCTCTCCCACCCTGTACAACATCTTCACACGGCCCCTCTTCCTCATCCTCGACGCTATGGGTATCTCGTACACTAACTACGCTGATGATACCCAGATCCTCCTTACCCTCACTGGCAACTACGACACTGACTCCTTGACCCTTAACAACCTCTACAACACCATCCAAGCCTGGATGGCAGACAATGGACAATGCCTCAATTCCGATAAGACCGAACTCCTCCTGATAGGTTCCACCGACACACTAAGAAATCTAGACTCCCAATTCAGTCACTTCACCATCGACACCATCAAAATACCTGTCTCAGACTCAGTCAAAACCCTTGGAGTCTATTTGGATTCCAACCTATCCATGGACAGACAAGTCAATGCAATAGCCTCCTCAGCTGCATATCACACTAAACTAATCAACGGAGGTCAGACCCTTTCTCTCCAAAGAGAACTGCACAAACATAGCCAGAGCCATCACTGGCTCCAGGCTAGACTACTGCAATGTACTCTTTCTAGGAACCTCCAACAAAAATCTGGAAAGGCTACAAGTCATACAGAATAGTGCTCTCCGTGCAGCCCAAGGCATTGCTAAAAGAGAACACACCTCGGAGGCTAGAAAACTAGCCCACTGGCTCCCAATTAAGGAAAGAATCGTCTTCAAAGCTCTTACACTGACCCACAAGTGCATTCACCTCACTGCTCCCGTTTACCTCTCGGAAAGGATCCACCCGGTCTCCTCCACAAGGCCAACCAGATCATCCTATACCAACATGCTATATGTGCCACTAGTAAAAAGAGCCAGAGCGGGTGGTTCCAGCTTCCCATATCTTGCACCCACACACTGGAATGCCCTACCCTCCACTATCCGAGGTGAGGCCTCCCTCATCGCCTTCCGTAAAGCTATGAAAACCATCCCCTTCACATAAGGTCCCTCGCATCAGCATGAATACTATACATATGACCCACTGCATAAGCTGGAATGTAATGACCGTATTTTGTCTGTAATATTTATAATGTACCAACGACTGCTACCATTCCTGTATCTCTGTAACTAAGCTCTCACAAGTAACAGCGCCTCAATGCCCTTGGGCTGGTTGCGCGCTATATAAATTTAAATAAGTAAGTAAATAAATAAATAAATAAATAGAAAGGAGTGGCTGAAAATTGAAGCTGTATGACGACCACTGCCCCATAGAAGCCAGAGGGAAACGGCGAGGGCAGTCAGCTGCCGGAAGCCGCCACATCAGCTATCTCTCTGAGTGTGAGTGCATGAGTCTTCGGCCCCAACCCACACAACAAACACATTTTCCACTGGATCTAGCCCTCTGTTGTATGAGCGGGGGACCTCCGGGGCCCTCGCCGGCATTCACACGTGCACAGGCATGCATACCACAAGAACACACACGGGACGCGTGCTGCCTGCTCAGGTCCCGGCTGCAACTGGAGGCCGGGACCCTCTTTATTAAACACGCACATGCACGAGCCTCGTTATGGGCCGCGCATGCGCAATATGGCGTGGTCACTACGCAACATCCCTCCTTTTTTCCCAAACTCGAAACCATTATAACATTTGCACACAACAATAACAACTTAGGAGTTCACAAACAGTTCTCAACCTGTTACGAGGCAGGGTCCATGATAAAGTCCTGGAACCTCTGCGGTGGCTTCCGCACCGCCCGGCTCGGGTACCTTCTGGACTCCTCTGGAGGTGCCTCTGGTGTCCCTGGAGCTTCTGGCGGTCCATCATCCCTTGGTGGTGATCCTGCCCCGGGTCCGGGCACCTTGGGCATCACTGGAGGAGGCGCCGCCTCAATCCGCTTGAAGAATGACACATTACGCCACGGTGATCATGGACCCCTTGACATGGGTCACGCCCAGTGGCTGTGCTTCATATGGGAGAGACACTTTCCCCTCCGGCCTGCGATTCCAGACTAACACAGTGTCCCCTACTGCAATCGACTTCTCCGGCAAGTTCCGTCGGGCGCTCTCCCGCTCGTTTTGAACAGCCCTCTCCACACGTACTCGGTGTTGTCAATCACTCCAGGACTGCGTCCTTCCACTTCGGGCAGACCGCTTAAATAGGGCCTCGGCTGGCGCAACCCCGGTGGACTGATGCAGGGTTGTGCGGTACTCACTCAGAAATTCAAAGAGGTTTCGGCGGAGCTCCTCTCCTCCATTCATTGAGATTCGGAAGACTTTATTAAGTGTCTGCATAAAACGCTCCACCTCCCCATTTGTCCTGGGCCAGAGTGGGGTGACCTTCCGGTGCTTGATCCCCCTCTCTTCACAGTACTGGGCGAATTGCTACCCCTGGAATGGCGAGCCGTTGTCAGAACAAATCTCGATGGGGAATCCGTGGGTGGTGAACATCTTCTCCAGGGCCAGAATGGTGTGATCGCTGGCCGTGGATTCCACAGCTCCACCTCGGGATAATGCGACCACTGGTCAACAACTGCAAGAAAGTACATTCCTCTGCCCGTGGACCCGAAGTCAGCATGCACCGACCCCCAAGGTTTTTCACTTCTTTCCATCGCCTGGATGGGCGGCCCTCTTTCCACAGGACTAGCCGCCTGGCACGCACACATTTGGCCACCCTGCTCTCCAGGTCCGGGAACCACACCTTTAACCTAAGGCGTGCCTTCGTTTTTGCCGTCCCCTGGTGACCTTTATGGGCGAGCTGCAGCACTTTCCCCAGCAATGCTCACGGGATGACGATTTGGCACCCCCTCAGCAGGAGGCCGTCGTCTGCGACTGACAGCTTGTTGCGCACCTTCCATAGTGCCTGGAGATCCTTTTGTGCCCCACTCTCCCTTCTGGCATTGTTTGTGAGCACTTCACGCCACTCCCCACTGTCCATGGCTTCCTTGATGACCAGGAACATCTCATCCACATTTGACGCCTCTGCAATCTCCTGGCACGCCAGGGCTACCGGCAAGGCTGCCTCCGCCACGTGCTGCACCATTTCCATGCAGTCATCTACCTCAGCAGAGTCTCGAGGGCGCCCTGTCCCCGGGTGACGGGACAGATAGTCCGCTGGATTGTGAGTGCTCGGGCGATACTGTAACTTGACCCCATACTCCATGAGTGACAGCATCCATCTCTCGATGTGCGGTGGGGGCTTGGACGAGGCACCGGCCATGATCGGAATCAGTGGCTTGTGGTCAGTTATCACAACCACGGGCTTCCCCAGGATGTAGATCCGGAAGTGCTTGCAGCCCCATAGGATGGCCAGGGCCTCGCGCTCAATTTGCGAATACCGCTTTTCTTTCTCTGTCAGTGCCTTACTGGCATAGGCGATGGGACGCATGGTCCCCTGCAGATCTGCCTGCATGAGCACCACTCCCACCCCCACCGGGCTGGCGTCCACCACTATTTTCGATTCCCTTTCCGGATTGAAATATGCCATGGTCTCCTGACCCAACAAGGCGTTCTTGATCTCAGCGAACGCCCTCTGTTCCTTCTCAGATCAGGTCCACGCCGCGCCATTCCTTGTCAGGGCCCGCAATGGTTCCAACAGCGACGCCAGGTCGAGAATGAATCGTCCACAATAGTTGACCATGCCGAGGAAGCTCCTTATCTCAGCTGGAGACTCTGGTGGGGACGCCTCACGAATGTCCCTTACTTTCTCCGGATCAGGCGAGATGTCTCCTGCATGGAACACAAACCTGAAAAATTCTATTCGGTCCTTCAGAAATTCACATTTCCGGTGCAGGGTCAGCCCCAGGCTTTTAAGTCTTTCCAGTGCCCGCTCCAGACGCTTCAGGTGTTCCGGCTCCGACTGTGCGAACACCAGAATGCCATCTGACATATTGATCACCCCTTCAAGTGCCGCCAGGGCCCCCCGGATGGCGTTCTGGAAAACTTCTGCTGCCGACGAGACCCCGAAGCTGAGCCTCTTAAACTGGTACAGCCCCTCGTGAGTTGTGAAGGTGGTAATATATCTCGACTCTGGGTGAAGTTCCAGTTGATGGTAGCCAGACCTTAGGTCAAGCTTGGAGAATACTTTCGCTCCTTGCAGCTCGCCGACGATGTCATCCAGCGTGGGCGTGAGGTGAAGCTCCCTTTTGATGGCAATATTAGGCAACCTCATGTCCACGCAGATGCGGACGGCTCCTGGCTGTTTGGGCTTTGGGGCAACGACAATTGGGGAGACCCACGGGGTTGGGCCCTCAACCCTCTCAATAATGTCCAAGTCAATGAGCGACTGAAGTTCCTTCTCCACCTGTGCCTGTAGGTGGAAGTGTATTTTACGGTGTTTGAGGGCTGTTGGCCTCACTGAACCATCAATGTGAAGCCTGATGGGATCACCCTTTAGTTTTCCGACCCCCTGAAAAATGCTGTCAAAACGCTACAGGAGGCGGTCAATATCCGTATGGTATACGGCCAGCATAAAATGAACAATGTCAAGGGCTTCGGAAGCAGCACAACTCAGGAGGGAGTGCGGGCTCACGCTCATCACAAAGAACCTCACCATGATCTTGTTCAGCCCATGTGACACCGGTGCCACAAACACTCCTTAAATCGGTAGCGGCGTGTCTCCACCAAAAGAATATATCTGGGGCTTTGACTCTGTCAGCTTGGGAGGTCCTGGGAGAGCCTCATAGTGTTCTGCCAATAACACGCAAACTGACGCGCCAGTGTCTGTCAGAACGGGAGTGGGCACTGCACCAATGTTCACTGTGCATGTCGGTTGTCTGTTCCCTCTGGGTCCAGTAGCAATGCTAGAAAATGAAGAAGATTTCCTCTTCCTCTTCTTCCTCCTCAGCTATGTCCAGATCCTGCATGCCTTGCTCAACTGACGACATGCCCCTCACTCTCCGGGCATTACTCCCGCTGATTCTCGCTGGCCCCCTCAACGCCGTCACTGGCAGGTCATACCCACAATAAGGACATGACTGCGGAGTACCAGCCGCAGAGGGACTATCCACCCTCCTAGGTGTCCATCGCGCCCTCCCTTAGGCAGAGCGTCCGATTGCAAACGCGTCTTCGCCCTTCCCAGGGTGCATAGCAGCATCCATTTTCGCCCCTCTGCTCTCCGCCAGTTCATATGCTCTTCCTGTGTCGAGGATCTGTTGCAGCATCAAGCTCCTTTAGCACCTGCCTTCTCAGCTTCCCCGAGCTACACCCTTGAAGCAGCTGGTCCCGCACCATCTTCTCCTCATTCACCCACCTGCAGGTGCTTGCGAGGTGCATCAGCCGTGCACAGAACTGGTCCAGTGACTCCCCGTCCTGCTGCCTTTCCGCACACATATAAAATCTGTCAAAATCGACATTCGCCATGGGCTTGTTTTACTGCATCGTACGTAACGACCTGGAGATTTAGAGAATCATAAATCCTGTGGACCTCTGTGCCCGCTGAGTACACCATGGTGGCAACTTTCGCATCATCATCCGTCTCCCCTGATGCCCTGAAAAACATTTCCAACTTCTTAACCCATAGAAGCCACTTCGGCCCCAGATTGGATGGTGGGCCAGTGGTGTCAAATTCGGGCATGGGCGCAAGGGTGCTGTGCATTCTGCGTGGTACAGGCGCAGGTGCTCCCTCTTCTTCTCCCTCCTCACCCATGATGGCAATAGGATGAGGTACTCACTGTCAGGTAACCCCTGGATGCTAGCACAGGGAATCCAGCCTCAGGATGGGTGCACAGGTTCCCAGCACCAGATGATGTCGAAAATGGTCCTGCAGCACTGGATGGTGAAGGCTCCAGCCATCTCCACTGACTTCCTGGGATTTTTTTTTTTAATCCACAGCCCCTCAGATTGAGAGGGCCATGGAATGTCCCAAAAATTGTCCTTTACATCAGAGGATCGCAGCCAGCGCACGGGCACCCTCCTGGGTCGCAACCGATGCGATCCGCGTTGTAATCAAGATGGCCGCTGGCCATGTGCGTAGGTCCGTGACGACACGGAGAAGAGACACTCTCTCCGACACGATCAGAGCAATGACTCATGCCTCCGATGCCGCCACTCCTCGTTGCCAGTGTTGTATGAGCGGGGGACCTCCGGGGCCCTCGCCGGCATTCACACGTGCGCAGGCATACGTACCACAAGAACACACATGGTACGCGTGCTGCCTGCTCAGGTCCCGGCTGCAACTGGCTGCCGGGACTGTCTTTATTAAATACGCGCATGCGCGAGCCTCGTTATGGGCCGCGCATACGCAATATGGCGTAGTCACTACGCAACAACCTCGATTAAGCCAGAGAAAAAGGACATGCAGTGGCAGGGAACCACCACATCAGCTATACCTCTGAGCACGACTGTGTGAGTCTTTGGCCCCACCCCCACAATGGACAAACCGGCCACCGGTTGTAGCCCTCGACGAAGCCTGAGGAAAAGGGCAGACAGCGGCAGGGAAATGCCACATCAGCTGTCCCTCTGAGCGTGACTGCGTGTGTCTTTGTCCCCGCCCCCACAATGGACAAAACGGCCACCGGATCTAGCCCTCAACGAAGCATGAGGGAAATGACAGACAGCCGCACGGAACCACAGCATCAGCTATCCCTCTGGGCGCGACTGCGTGAGTCTTTGGCCCCGTCCCCACAATGGACAAAACCGCTGCTGGATCTAGCCCTCGGCAAAGCCAGAGGGAAAGGACGAGGGTAGTTGGCGGCAGTCCGCGACAAGCCATCACATTAACAGGGGACCTATTTGTGCTGCCTAAGATCAGTGAACAACATTGTAAGGTAAGACTACTTGCACAGGATTCTAAAAGGACTGTACGTTGAGATTATTGCCCAGCACTTTCACACAGTTTTTTTTTTAACTGTCAGCAATTTACTTGAACTTTTTAATTTAATTTTTAAACATTAAACATTACAAATATTATTCTTGTCCCATTTGCATATTTTGCACATTTTTGCATTTTTGCACAGCCTTTGCACTTTCTACACTTCCATTAAGGAGCCAAGGATAGTTGGATATTGTCCTGCAATAAAGTGACTTGTTCCCAAGCAGTGAATCGTGGAGATGTACTATGGCGGGACCTTAAACCATTTGGATGTTCCCCACTGCTTTTGGTGATTTAGCAATGGCCAAGTGAAAGGCTGTGTCACATATATCGCCTTGAAATGGTACAAAAAAAAGGTAGTATTCCTTTGTGCCTGCCATAACAGAGGTTAACTTTCTGATCAACGAAATAGAGACCCTTCTGGATGACATGGATAACCCTGAAGGGGCAACATGTACTACGCTATCGGAGGGACTTAAGCCAAGGGCGCAATAAAATTTAAGACCAACTCAAAATCTCAGCAAACCAAGTCATTCACTAAGGCTCCAAAAACACCAAAAGCTTCAAAGAATATCTTTTTACTTTAACCCACTATCGATCCCTAAACTACTAAAGTGAAGGGGGGCAGTAACTATCTTATCCCAGTAGAATTACATAAGACCAAAGGAGCCACATGTACCCTACCAGGAACCAGTACTAAAACGAATACTTCGAATGGATTTTGTTTTCCCACGTATCCCTCATCTTTGATATACTTTGATATCCTGTTTGCAGCTTTGGGAAACTTTTCATAACAGAGGGCGTTGTGCGTTGCTGACCTTTTGTCCCTCTACAGCCTTGATCCGCTCTCGACCATGACGTTGGTGTCACTTTAAACAGCACGTACCGCGCATGTTGCCTGAGTTCCGTCCAAGAGGTCTATCACGGACCTACACCGGATATGTCTTTGGTGCTTGGGTACGGTCCATAAAGGAGAAGACTATGGCTTGTGTCAATCTATGACGGTGAAGGTCTTAAAAGAGAGGAAGCGGAAACAGATCCTGTTAGACCTTCTCCCAAATCCACTTTGACCATCCCGTCAAAGTTTAGATCGTCGGAGGACAAGAGTTTGAGAGAGAATTCTCTTTGCCAGGCTAAAAAGCACAGTAAGCATTCGAAGTGCTTCAGGTCGAGGTCTCGTCAATCTTCATTGTCCTCTTTGAGGAAATCTAGAAACAGGGACCATCGGTCACGATCGCCTTCTTCAGACTCCTCGCCCGATGGAGAAAGGGTAAGATTCCTGAACAAAATGGCTTCTAAAGCAGAGTTAGAAGAATTCCAACTACGAATGTTGGAGGTATTCACGAAGGCGGCAACACCTACCCTTTCAAAGAAGGCCTCCGACCCCATCGCACCTCGTCAGGACGACAGGGCATTGTTGAAATCTTCTGTATGCGTGCCTAAGAGTCTGGACAGAAAGATCTCTAAGGTTACTCGAGTGCTATTGAAGGACTCAACACCTCGGGTAAAATCGAAGCCAACTCCACCTCCTCTTGCTCCATCGAAGGTGTCCACGTGAAGCTCATCGATGTCGAAGCTGACATTGTCGAAACCGTCGATCTCTTCATCGAGCCTGTCTAAGGTTTTTGAGCCACAGACCAAAAATTTATTTTTTTAAGTCAAAGAGCTTGTTAGGCAGAATTATATGCAGTACCCTTTGGGAACACCACACACAATTAAGACTACGAGTGACAGTACAAATTCACCTTTGGTACAAGCCTGTACTAAACAGTTAAAGTGGTAGATGTGGCTGAGCAGCCAGACTTATCTCAAGAGTAAGTGAGCAGTATCAAATAGTTACACAAAGGACAGCAATTACTATGATTCAGGCAAACACTGACTCAAGGTTTTCAAGTAAAAGAATATACATTTATTTCACTCTTCAGTTGATAACAGTTCACTCTTCTAAGCAGTTTAAAAATCACACTCTTAATACACCACACAACTTCCCTTAAATTCCAGACAAGTTAAGCTCACAAAATGAAGTGGGAGCAAAATGGCACTCCAGCAATTTAAAAGGGAGGGAAAGACAGAAGTTAACAGAAATTGAATCACACCACAGGTAAGTACTCAGGGCAATCGAACAAGAGAGACTACAAGGTTAAAATCAGATAGAAAAGGCTTATGACCAAAGTCAATGGTTCAAAAGTCTTTTGATCAAGATAATACAGTTCAGTGTAGTTCGCGGTAAGGTTCGTGGCACGGTTTCCAGACGAGGTTGGTTGGTAGAAAAGTTAGTTCAAAGAGAAGAGAAGGACAAGCACTCGGATTGGAGAAAGATTTCAAACACTTTCACCACGGCTGAACGAAACGAACAACAAGATGTGCACAGTACCTTAAAACGGAGAGGGAGCTGTAGCTGAGGCAGAAGTTCCTGGTAGTTCCTGCAGGCTCACGGTTCCTGAAGCGACTGTCGGACTAATCAGAAGTAGGAAGACTGCAGGATCCTGCACTACCCAGGGAAGAAACCAGCAGCAGAGCAAAGCAATGAATAAAAGGTGCGCTCCTTAAAACCCAAGCAGGGTCCGACCTTCCTGGCTATCCGGCCCACTGTAGCTCTGTACAGCGAATTCAACCAGAGGAGGGGTCCTGGCTTGCAGTTTGGGTGAACTGGTTGGTCCCACCAGCTCAAGGGAAGAAGTTTCCTGGAGGATCTTCTCTGTCGTCAGATTTGGAGATTCGGACCTGCAGCAAAGCTTCACCGGGTGGTTCAGTTGTTGTAGGGGTCCTCTTCTTCCAGTTCCTCATTGGTTCTTTCGTTCCAGTGGCGATTCTGCTCTTTCAGTCCCAGAGACCTGCTTTTTATGCAGTTTTCTCCCATTCATACAGCCTGGCTGTCAATCACACAGCAGGGTGGCTGGCCTGGCAAGGCCAGTCCCCTTAGCCAATCAGACAAGAGTGCGACTTGGGTTACTAAGGTAACCCATGGCAGGGGTCCTAAAACCCCTCCCTCACATCCTGCCTACCCAGACTCTCAGGCGCCGAAAGGAGGGGTTCTGTGTGAAGCCCGCGAAAAGGCCATGAACAAAGGGACCACACCTGGTTTGGCGCGCAGAGTAAAACACGAGAAAGACATTTACAAAAGGAAATGGTAAATAAACCCATCCGGAACCGTAATAAAACATATATGGTCAAGCGGGTTTATGTTGGAGGCTAATATAATAGCCTAAAACAATACCATGGTTCTTTAAGATAACCGCGGTATAAATAATAGGGTAGATACCACTGCCAACAGCCAAGTCTTAGTGTAAAGGGAGCGAAACAATGCTCCAAGAAGCACAGATAAAAAGGGATAAGAATTAGCCCTTTCCGATACTTCATGTTAGATGAGGTGTACTGGATCTATGGTAAAAGTGACTAAATAAAGTTAATGGCAACTTTACCTTTTCTGGGGGACGGTAGTCAGCCCCAAAAAAATGGAGTTGGTGGGAAGTCTAAAAGACAACCCTGTGTCACTGCACTGAAGGTGCTGTGTAACACATAGGAAGAAAATGGTGCTATGGAGTAGGTGAAGCTCCAGTGCCCAAGATCACACAAAACGTAGAAATACACTTAGCAAAACACATGTAAGAGGAGAAAAAAGGCTCACACTCTTACCAGGTGAGAAAAACACATCCTAGAAATCCAGCAAAGCTGCTGAGGAACTCAGTAGGTAAGGGAAATCAACCATTTATGAGAATTCTCCCTAACAGCTCCATCTATGAAGAGGAAGACAAACACAGTCCATTGTTTGGGCTGGACTATACCATGCTTGGTGTCCCAGAAGAGCTAATATCAGAGGAGTTGAGGATGAGGGACCTGGTTGACACTCTTAAAAATGCAAGTGGTCTGGACACATCTCCAGAGGTGGGGTTTGGTTCTTCATGAGGATCTGGGCATGCTAATGCTTCTTATAGATCATAATGTCAAAAGTCATTGAGCACCTTGGCTGGCGTAGAGCTGATGTGGACTTTGAAGAGGATGATTTAACGGACATCCTTGATAAGGGTCCTGCAAAGCATCCCATCCTTTCATTTCATACAGCAGTGAGGAAAGGAGTGCTGGAGAATTGGAAATAAACAGATTTGACCCCTCCTATATAGATCCAGAATTTCTATCCATCTATCCAAACACCCAATTCCAAAGAGTTTGGTGGTGCAAGCAGCCACTTCAACTTCCAATGGGGTTGCATAGCCCACGATTCCATCAGACAGGGATGGTAAGAACATTTGCACCCTAACGAAGAGAGTGTTTTCAGCAGGGAGCATGGCATTGAAGGTAGTTAATGCCACTTGTGCCCTGGCTAAATGTTCTCACACTGGGAAGTTGCTGCAGTGGCTGCTGGGCACATCCCTGAGGGTGAAGATAGAGGGGATTTCCTCAATATAATACAGGATGGCAAAGATGCTATGTGCCAGTCCCTGCAATCTGGGTTAGACACGCAGATTATGTCAGTCGCTCCATGGCAGCAGGCACTGTTTCTAGGAGGTTTGCATGGCTGCCGAGTTGGTTTCGCACCTGATGTTCAAGCTAGACTTTTTGATATGCCCTTTGAAGGTTCTCAGTTATCTTCAAAAGCTGCTGCTAAGTCTTTGAGATCTGCAATCGTCGGCCCAAGCAGAGGCGCTTGACTTCTCAGCATTGGAGGGTTCGGCCCTTTCGGTTTTACTCATCTATCGGAAAATAGGATAGTTCTCTCACAGAGGATAGAGGAGACAGCCTTGTGGTTCATGAGGATATTTAGGCAGAATTGCTTCAACACCCTCTGCCTCTTTGCCTTTCATAGCCTCTGCGACTCCAAAACACTTTGAGGCCTTAACACAGAGTTGAATTGGTACCTGCGGTGGAAAGGAATCATGGATGGCCTTATTTTCTGGTCCCCCAAAAGGGAAGGAGGATAGCAACCCATTTTGGACTCAAGATGCTTGAAGGACACGTTCAAGATGGTTTATTTGCACAGATCTTCAGAATGCTTACTTCCATGTGCCCATGCATCGCAAGAATTGGAAGTACCTAAGATTCATCTTTGGCAGTTCTCACTATCGGTTTCTAGTTCTGCCTTTCAGGCTTACCTCCGCCCCAAGGGTCTTCCCTAAATTGATGGCAGTGGCGGCAGCCAACCTAACGAGGGGAGGGATGCACCCCTACTCCTACCTGGACGATTGGCTGATCACAGCCCCTTCACCTGAACAGGCTATGGAACATCTCAACAGCACCTGACACTGGGCCTCATTATAATGTTTCCAGACCGGGAAAATACAAGTCTGCCTGCCGTAGCCGCTGTGCCCGACAGGTCTGACCCTGCCGGGCGCAGCAGCCACGGTAGGCAGACTTGTCACTGGAGCACCAGCACCATTGCTAACTGTGCCAGTGCTCCTGTGTCGCCACTCTCAGAGTCCGGTAGGACTTTATGGGAATGGGGATTAACAAATGTACCAGCCCCTGACTTCCCGGGTGTCAGACTTGTAATAGCCCAGTGGAACGGGGAAGTCAGGTGCCGGTAAATTATTACGGGTCCAGTGGCAACCCGCTGGTAGCCCTGGCATGCTTACCGCCAGATCCGTAATGATGCCCACTCTCTCCACAAGCTAAGCTTCTCCCTCAATTTCAAGAAGTCCCACATTACACCTTCCCAAAAGCTTCAGTTTATCGAAGCGCTCCTGGACTGTTACTTGGGGACAAATTCACCACCCGACATAAGGGCTTAACACATTTCCCGATGGTAAACAAATTTCAGAGTGCCCAATGTCTACCTACCTTTGATTTTCTGAGGTTGCTCTGCCTCATGGCCTCCTGCATGTTCCTGGTGCCAGAGGCCCGCCTGAGCATGAGGTCTCTCCAGTGGACCCTAAGATCCCTGTGGTCACAGTTCTCTGGTCTGCGAGGAGAACGTGTTGAATGGAGAACCCTTTTGGCAACCATGGCTGGAGATAAGTTGTTAAGGATGCTTCCCTCATGGGTGCGGAAGCACATGTCGACGATCTGACAATCAGCGTGGCCATGCATTACCTCAACAAGAGAATAGGTGTAGGGTCACTACCACTGTGCAGAGAAGTAATGCAGCTCTAATTTTGGGCACTGCAAGAAGGAATCTCTCTATCGACCGCTCACCTAGCCGGAGAGGAGAATACAGCGACAGACGCTCTCAGCAGGCAGAGCACAATCTCCCATGAGTGGGAGTTAGCTCAGGAAGTCCTTCTAGAGACCTTCGCCCTTTGAGGAACCCCTCAGGTGAATCTGTTCATGACCAATGTTAGAGGAAGTGTGAGCTGTTCTGCTCCAGGGAATTTCTTCAGAGATGAGCTCTGGTAGACGCATTCGTAGTGGAATGGGAGTTCTTCAGCATGGGGTCTGACATGGATTCAAATGCTTATGAATATTCCCCGTTGTCAGGCTGGGAATCCTCAGTAAAAGAAAAAACAGTTTCACTTTCACTTACAAACTTTCTTTCTCCTTTAAACCAATCACTGTCCTCTGGGTCATACTGCCTCCATACAATGACAGTCCTCTCCCTAAGACCCTCCTCTGTTAGCCATCTTCAGATTTGTACTGCACGCTTCAATGTTGGGAGTCCTCAAGATTGCTCTGTGAGCTACTTCTACATTATTTCATATTTTCGACAGAAAAAGGTTCTATTTTTGTTCCAAAAGAGCCTGTGTGCTCTCTTCTCCATTTGCCGACAGCAGGGATCCATTGTCAGTGAATTTCAGTGCCTCTCAAGGGCGAAGATGGTCGAAGTTTTCAGAAGGCCATCAGGCCTACTTCCCGCCCTCTGACCATGACGGAGGAGAAGAAGAAAGGAAGATCCCTCTTCAAGTCCTGCACCAAGTGCGGGCTACGGAATGTGTTTGTTGAAGACAAGCACCTGCAATGCATCTACTGCCTGCATCCAGACCACAAGGAAGGGGAATGCGAGATATGCCTCGGTTTCTCCAAGAAGATGACGAAGGATAGGCACAGTAGACTGGCGGCGTGGCTGAACACCAAGGTTTCTGGCCCTTGCTCCTAGCAACGTCATGCGTCACCCAGGACCGGCTAGTCCGAGGAGCGGTCTTCGAAGTCCTTTGAGGGCACCACCTCCTACATGGGGGCCCAAGAAAAGGCCAAGAAGCAGAAGCAGGTCCCACTTTGGGCAGGGTGCAATCGACATCACCCTCCGCCTCCATTGCCAGCCGGCAATCGAGCTCCTCCTCGAAAAGGAAATCGTGCACCCTGGCTAAACTGCGGTAGAAGCCACAGAAGCCGCGGATGGAGGAGAAGAATGCCGAACTACCCAAGAAGGCCCAATCAGCACAGGATAAGGCTTTGTCAATGATAGAGTTGGTGGTGGCTGCTCTCACGAAAGCTAAGGGGGCTGACCCTGTGAATATAGCCCCCGCAGTGCAGAAGGTATCCCTGCCCGTGAGGCGCAAATCCGCCGCACTGACTTTGGCAAAGTCTGCTGGCACGCTGGAGAAGGGGACACCATCTCAGAACCCGGTTCTGGCCCCTCAGGGTGGAAAGGGGGGGGGGGGGCAAGGAGGCCTTGGATCAGTCCCAAGCCGTGGCCCACATCATTGAAGTTTCGTCCATGGACGACGAGGACCTGGAGTCCTTACACAGAGTCCGCGAGGACGTGGAAGAGTAATACAGCGATGACGGCACGGGGCCTAGTGTTCCAATCACGCCAGCTCAGACGAGGGATGTGTCTCTGGACATCCTGTCGACCCTCCACAACTTGGTGTCAGAGATCCACAAACGGATGCCACAGGGCCCGGTTCCAATGCTCCCCCAGGCCTCCGATCAGCCGCCAGCGAAGAAGAGGAAGCGTCATCTGACGCCTCCATTTCAGCCCCCACATCCGCGTTGGCCCCCCTCTCTCCCAGCAGACCCAGACATGGGTACGGGGAGGGATACGTCCACGATGTCGACATGGGGACAACGACATCATCGATGTGGGTGGCGGGTCTCCACAGCCTAGGGCATCCCCACTGGACGAGGTGGGGTCATTCCATTCCATGATCACCAGAGTCTCGGAGCTATTCCAGTTTGTGCCTGAAGAAACCAGGAAGGAGGGTGTTTGTACCAGAGGCACAAGGCCAAGAGGAAGACAATCATGGCGGTACCCCTTCTGGACTACGTGTGGGAGGAGGGCCTGGCTCTCTGGAAGAACCCTTGCATGGCTCCAGCCAAACGGGACAGGCTAGAGAAGAATTACCGGGTGGCGGAATGCGCACCTAAGTGCCTGAGGTCGCAACCATCGCCGGGTTCGGTGGTTTCAGTGGCCGCGAGGAAGTGGTCGGCTAACCTGTCCTCGTCATCTTCAGTCCCTCTGGACAGCGAGGGGAAGAAGATGGACACCATGGGAAGGAAGGTGATTTACACCGCGGTGTCCACCATCAAGGTGGCCAACGCACTGGCGATCCTAGCCAGGTACAACAGGGAGCTGTGGAACAAGCTGGGTCCGAGTTTGGAGTTCCTCCCCAACAACAAGAAGATGGAGGCAATCTCTCTTTTCCAGGTAGGGGAGGTAGTGTCTGATCACGCCATCACAGTGGCACTGGACATTGCCGACCCAGGGCTCCGGCAGATGGGGAACAGTGTCTGCCTTCATCCCCAAGGCTGGATGAAGGCCACAGATTTCTGCCAGAAGGTCCAAACAAAGGTACTAGACATGCCTTCCAACTGAGATGACCTTTTCTGGAAGGTCATCGACGAGTCCCTACAGGCCATCAAAGTCAGATACGGAGATAGCCATTCCCTGGGCACCCTGCAGCAGCACTGCCCTTCTTTTTGTTCCTCCAGAAGAAAGTCAAGCAGGTCTTCAAAAGGTTTTTCCTCATTGTACCGTCAGCCTTCCAGATCCATGACTCAGGAACCCTACAGAGGCCGTTCCCAGGTCTACGGTGGCAGAGTACATCGTCGTCGTCGCCCGTAGGGCAGGATGCCGGTGCCGAAACAAGTCTGGACCGACCAGGATGTCGTCCCCACACCTGTGAACACATGTGGGAGGCCGGCTGACGAGGTTAGTCAGCAAGTGGAAAAAGATCACCAACAACAGATGGGTGGTGGATGCTCTCGCCCAAGGACATACTCTGGAGTTTCAGCACAGGTGTCCGCGGATCCCTCCGGTGGCCCATTGGGAGCAGCACATCCCTCAGATCTTGGAGGAGGTACGGGCCATGCTATGAAAAGGGGCAATAGAGCTGGTTCCCCAGCTACTCCGGGGCTCCGGAGTCTATTCCAGATACTTTTTGGTCAGAAAGAAGACCGGGGACTGGAGGTCCATTCTAGACCTGCGACGTCTGAACAAATACCTGTCATGAAGAAGGCTAATATACAGAATTCCACTAACTTGGAAAAGATTGCAGTCCCTTGAAGACTGGAACCCCCCCCCCCCCGGAGACTCTGCCGCCCTCCGCCTGATAGACAAGTATCGGATAGACCCCAGGGAAACCCTCTGGGGTAGACACCCCTTCTGACAGGAATTGAGAGGGTAGCGCCTGTGGGTGGTCTTCTAGGCATACTGGAAACTGGTTGTAGAATCTTCAGGGATGGACTGCCTCAACGGGTCTAACAATGAGAAAGGAAAGGTAAGTAATCAGAAAGCTTACTATGACCGAGACACTAGGAATGGAATGTACCTTTCGAACGGGGGAAAGCTGGTTCTGAGCGATTCCAGGAGATGGACGTGTTTCCTACAGTGCAAGGGGAGTGGGTTAGCAGAAGATAAGAAGCAGTTTGAAAGAATGTTAATAAGCAACAATCCGGTCTCAACTTGTCTACCAGATTGTACAAGAATGTAGGAGCAAATGGTGGATTTGATTGCTGCGGTACGCAGGAGCGAACTCTCAAGCAGAGACGGTTCCCGGGCTGTCAGAGATTCTGTGAGGCGATGCTTGGCTGGAATAATAGTCAAAGAGATAAGTGCAACAGTTGTGGATGATGGGAATACAGAGAGAGATACAATGAAGTCCTACCGTGCTGCGGCAAGGGAGGAGACAGAAGGTAAGGTTGAATTCGGCTGCTTTTATGCGCAAAGGATGGAAGAGGACAGACTATGAAGAATCAGAGTTGAAAAGTGGCGATCCGGTATGCGGAAGTAGCCGCAAGTTTTAACAAAGACTCATGAGCGAATGATCTGTGAAGACAGTAGAGTTTAGAGTGAGGAAGGGTAAAGTAGGTTGGCATGAGAAGTCCCTAGAATGTGTACTTACAAAGTGCCATTAATTGGAGTAGCGACGCAGAGAGCCTCAGTACCGGGCTGTTATATTCCGCCTCTGGAGGCAGCTGGGGCAGAGCCTGACTGCAAGCAGTCACGGCGAGCCGGGACAAAGGAAAACGGAGCAACCTGGAAGCCATCTTGGTATGGGCTAAGGAAACAATATACCGGAATTTCATACAGTGCCACCAAGACCCGAGCTGGTAGTGAGATGTGACAATACCTCAATTCCCAAAAATTCAGGATGGTCACGTTGCAAGACATGCTTGGCCACTGGAAAAAGGAGACTTCTTGACATTGTTGGACTTGGAGGACGCCTACTTCAATGTACCCATTCACAGAAAACACAGAAGGTTTCTACGCTTCGTAGTGCAGGGACAGCAGTACCAGCCTAGATGAACAAGACGCTGGACAGCAGGCTCAGGCTGACGGACGGGAGCCAATCCTCCTGGCCTCCCATCGGCAGCCTCATTCGTCAGTGGTGGCTGCGGCCTCCATGTAATCGAAACAATCGTCTTTGTCGTCTTCCTCCATGTGAGCCACCTCCATTTGTCTTTCAAAGGAGGACAAGGTCCTCGAGTCTTTGGCAAAGCAGTGTTATTCCATCTCAGGACTGCATCTGTGGCAAGCCAATGCAGACGCCCTGTTGGCTGCGGCTAACCAGAAGCTGTGGCGAGAGCTCTGAGAATTTCTGTCCAAGCTCTCTTCGGACAAGCAAACCTCCTTAAAGGCCGGTCTGGCAGATGCCCTGGCCATTGCGCAAGACCTCATGGAGTCTTCGGTCTCCCACATCGACACAGTCAGCAGAGGGCTTGATATTCCACGCTGGATTAAGCACGGAACATGAGACAAGAAACACAGAATGCTACACACTTCCCCTCTTTACACAATAATGCAACATAAATGGAGAAATGAGTTCCAAATGAACAAAAACAAAGAAGAATTAACAAGTTCAACAATTTGGTTCCAAATAAAACCAAGCATGTGCTATGGATGATAACAGTATGTACAGAAACTGAACGCATAAAGCGAAATAGGATTAAAAAGAAGAAAGAACAATGGGTTTGGTCCAAAGCCCTAAAATCAAAAGTGGTTAAACAAAACATTGCAACAAAGAGTAATCTATACATGACACAATGGCTGGACCTGGTGTTTTATGGCACAGTACATTAAAAAAAACTCAGGAAAGGGAAGCCTTCCTAATGATGAAGCTGCCCCATCTGCTCAACTCACATAGTCTCTCAGATATGAGGGCTTACCACAAACATGTTTAGTGCGAGCTACAACAAACCTCGCTTCACTGGTTTTCTGCTCCTCAAGTCTGAAGTTTATCCTTTTATCCCCACTTTCTTTTGTGGTATTGATATCCTTGCGTATGTCCTTCGCACACTTGCACACCCTGTTCACATTCCACACCCTGCCGTCTGAAACTCTGACAGCACCATGAAACCTTTCTAGCACTTGTATGGGCTCCGACCAATCCACATATCTTCCAGCACCCGAGTGAAGACGTTTAATCCTAACCCAGTCACCCGCTTTGACACAGAATTTTTTAACTGCCTTCCTAATGTCAAAACAAAGCTTTTTATTTAACTGTCTGTCAGAAATATTCTTCTCAACCATTTGAAAATCAATGTCCTTTTTACAAGCCTTACCCAACCATGAAGGACAAACCCTTGCATTCGGTTTTCTCCCCTTCAGCATTTCAAAAGGGGAAATACCAGTAGTGGCATGAGGTGTGAACCTATGGGCAACAACTGTCTCTTCAGCGGCCCTCTTCCAATCTCCATTCTCCGCAATGGCACCCTTAATGCTATTTATGACTTTATTGAATCTCTCGACAATTCCATTGGTTTCAGGGTGATAAATGGAGTTGGTTTTATGCTCTACCCCATTTTATTTAAGAAACACTTTCATTTCCCCCGACACTAATTGGACACCATTGTCTGTAATAATGGGTGTGGGATACCCTTCCCTTTTAAAAATAGCCCCCAAAAACACGATGATATCTTTAGATCATATATTCTGTACCCATGCAATTTCCACCCATCTAGATAACCTATCAATCAAAACAATACAGAACATCAAAATCTCTTGACTTCTCACCGGACCCACAATGTCAAAACCTACACGCTTCCAAGGCATGGTGGGAATGGACATAACTGTCATGGGTTCAATTCTTGTGGTGTAACCCTTTGCAGAATCTTCACACCTGCAACACACCTGCAACAATCTCTAATAAGTCTCTCTACCTGTAAGTCCATCCAGGGCCACCAATAATCCTGCCTAATGATTTGTTTGGTTTTTGTCATATCTTGGTGTCCCTCGTGAGCTAACTCTAGTATTTTGTTTCTCATACCAGTTGGTGGAAAGAATTTCTCTCGCCTCAACACCATGCCTTTGTTTATTTGCAATTCATCAAAAACATGCCTGACTGCCTCTGGCATGTTCCCCTTCCTAATCTCACTTCCCTTCACACCACTTTCAAGACATTCTTTCACATCCTTGAGTACTTCATCCGCTGCTGTAGCCTCCTCCCATTCCTTCTCTTACACAACCACTTGATTGACATGCCAAATGTGTTCCTCATCACTCTCATCGTCATTGTCACTTTCCACGATATTGGTTAATCATGATAAACGATCAACTGATTTGTTCTTGACTCTTGGTACATACTCTATCTCCCAGTTATACTCTTGAATGCCGGCAACCAACTTCCAAATTCTTGAAGAAACTTTATCTAAGCCCTTTGTTGTCAAAATGTCCTTGAGTGGTTTGTGATCTGACCTTACTACAAACCTCATCCCCCAAAGAAACGAGCAAAACTTACCGATGGCGCATTTAACAGCTAAAAGCTCCTTCTTGATGTGGAGTAGTTATATTCTGCCTCACTCAAAACTCTGGAGGCAGAAGCAATGGGATATTCCTTCCTGACCTTTACTTGGGACAACACTGCCCCCAACCCATGATTACGGGCATCCGTAATGAGAATGCCTTTTTTGTTGGGATTAAAACCCTTCAAAGTGGGCACTTTGTTTAAATCTATCTGTAACGCTCACCTGACTCCCACGGAGGCGCTGGTCTAGTCTGGGTTGCTGTGGCCTCTTCGAGCGTGATGCGCAGAACTCGGAACACCGACTGAACAGGACCCTCAAATCTTGCTTGTCTGGCCCGTAGGAATATCCTTCTGCAGATGAGAAAGGGGATTAACAGTCTGCAGAATAGTGTGCTTGCTCCCCCCTTCCTCCCTTCGTTCTTCTCTAACTTCCTCCGAAATCCCCGGCTGAAGCTCACCTTATGGTTTGAAAGGATGAACTCTCTATCCTGTTTCTGATGCAGGGGCGCGTGTTAGTCCAGTTACTTCACTGGTTTTCAGAATCGCGCTGGCAAAATCCACTTGACTTTTCCGAGCGGAACGCCGTAAGTATGAAGATTACAAAAGTTCAAGTGTTGAGCCTCCTTTTCTGTTGTCTTCCTAACCTGTGATCTGTCCTTTATTTCAGGTGCAGAATGAAAGCGATGCGTTGAGGGATTGAATTGCCGATGGTAAACTCAGGTGAGTTAGCGATGGGGGCGATCCCTCTTAATGTCTTTCTATTCCTCCACTAATGTCTTTTGTCCTTTCCCCATAGGGGCCGGGGTGCGGTACCTGCCAACGAAGCGGCGCCGACCCGAAATGAGGAATGGTCCACCAACAGAAGACCGGTAAGTGTTATGGCGGAAAATTAGGCTTTCCTCATATGTTCCTTCTGCTCACCTTTTGTCTCTTCTTCTCTCCCCTAGGCGCAGAGATGTGGCGACCGGTGCAGACAGTCGCGGTGGAGCCAGAAGAACTCCCGAGGACAGGTGAGTGAAGCGCAGCGCTGCAGCGAGCAACGCAGTGCTTTTAAATGAAAGTCTTTTCTCAGGAACGCTGGCGTGAAGGTTCCGGATGCAGGTAAGAAGTTTGATAAAATTCTTGGTTTTCACCTTTCTCTTCTCTTCTTTCCTTACAGGTGTTCCAGGATCGAGGCGGGCGTGGCTGGAGACCAGATGCAGGAGCAGACACGGTGAGCGTTCAGCTGCTTGGATGCAGAACGCGAAGCGTGAGCTACTGTCTGGGCGTGGCTTAAATAGCCACCAAAGTAGTTCCAGGTAAGTATCCTTCCCTGGCCACGCCCGAGTGGCAAAATAGTCCCAATGAAAAAATAGTCCCTTTCAGGTCTCAGGGAGGCCTGAATCTTGCAGCAGGGTCTGCATCAGGTAAGTGCACAAAACACCTTCCTTTATGAGCCTGGCGCCTATGGCGCCAGGACTGATGTCCAACATGAGCCTGGCGCCAACGGTGCCAGGACAGAGTCCAAAGAGCCCCTATAAGGGGCCGCTGGGCTTTTACCCGGGGGCATGATGCCTGCTCCCGGGGGTGCTCGGCCTGGCCTGGTGCTCCGGGGGTAGGCATCATGACACTATCTTTATCCTTCCAAATTCGAGTTCACATTGATCATCCCAATTAAACTTTACACCTTTCTTCAGCAACCTCCTCGTATGAAATGTCTTGCTAGCCAAATCGGGTATAAACTTGCCCTAATATTCAGCCATGCCTAAGAACAAAATGACCTTCTCCTTGCTGTCGGGACTGGCAAAGTTCAAAATGGTGTTCACTAATTCTTCCCTGTGTCTAATACCTTTATCTGAAATCTCATGGCCAGGTATTGTATGGGAGATCTACTGAACTTGCACTTGTCCCTAGTAAGCGTCAAACCAGCTTCCTTGAAAATGTCTAACACCTTACGTAGTCTAAAATCATGTTCTTCTTGATCCTTTCCATAAACCAACACGTCATCTTGGAAACATAATACCCCTTGCATGTGAGGAAATAGTTGGTACATTATACGTTGAAAAACAGCTGCCGCAGATATGAGCCCAAACGGCATGCGCCTACATTGAAATAAACCTTCAGTAGTAATGAACGCCGTTAACACCGTCACATTTCTAGACAGGGGATGCAACACAATTGGATGATATGCAGACTTCAAGTCCAGAGTACTCATCACTTTTGCACCCTTAATAGTACCGAGCATTTCTGCTATGTTAGGCAAATGATTTCTGTCCGGAATTACACATTTTCTCACACACCTAAGGTCTACATAAAACCTAAGTTTTCCATTAGATCTGTGAACTATGTCTAACGGTGAGACGCATTCGGAAGCTTCCACCCTTTCTATTACACCTTGAGCCTATATCTTCTCAAGCTCCTCCTTGACCGCAGCTCTAATTAGCAGGGGCACTGGCCTCACTTTCTGTACCACTGGAACAGCATCACTTCTCATGCAGATTTTATGTCTAAAATTCTTTAAATTGCCTAGTTCCTCTCGAATAACAGAGTGTTGTTCAAATGACACAGATTACTTGTCTTGATCTATCGCATGAACTGTTTCTTCAGCATTAGGATTGAGTCTAATTTTAAGTCTCTTTTGGTGAGACAAACTCAGAAGCGGATACATTCCAGTCAATTCGTCTACCACCATAGGCAACTGGTTTGACATCTACTTATTTTAATACAATATCCTTCCTCATACTTTTTTAAAAATGGACTTGTGTAGCAATGTATAGTTAGCTCCAGATTCGATTACTATGTTGTTTTTTGTGCCACCAATCCCTATTGTAGCAATCGGTTTTTCAACATCCGCATCTTCATCTTCCACAAGCTTTACTTCTGAATCATCAATGATGAAAGTGCATTCTTCCAAGTCTTCAACACAATCAACATTCTCCAATTTTGTTCTAAAACAATTGGTAAAATGTCCTTTCTTATTGCACCTCTTGCATATCTCTCTGATGCCAGGACATTTTTTGCTACTGGCTAGATGATGTATGCTGTTGCAGCGATGACATCTTCTTCTCTCATTTCTATCTCTCCTCTCTTTAAATCTAGTTTCTCTCTTCTTTGTTATATTCTCTCTTTTAACACCCACCTCCTTCTGGTCACATTATTTTCTTGAACTGCTAAAACCCCCAGTATTTGTGGCATCTCCTCTTTCGTTGTTTTGTTTTCAACTCAAACTCCTTCACACTCTTGTTGGTGTGTTCAACTTCTTTAGCAACTCTAAGGACCTCTTCTATGGGTGGATTGCTTTTTGATCAAAGTGCTTCTCTCACTTTTCCATTGTTACATTCTAACATAAATTGATCCCGTAGTCTCGTCAAGATTACTGGCAAACTCACATGAAGTGGCTAATCCTCTTAGGGCCGTGATAAACTTTTCTACTGTCTCTCCAGCTTCTTGTTTCCTTTTACCAAAATGGTATCTCTCAAGAATAATGCTCACAGATTTTTCATAATGTTTTTCTAACATTTTAATACATTTTTCATATTCTGTAAGACTTGATGATTCCTCATCGGACAGAGGAGGAAGATTTTCAAATTGTTCCTGCCCATAGTTGCCTAGACAGTGTATAAGTAAACACTTTTTTCGTTCACTGGCAAAATTCAGACCATGTGCTGCAAATACATAATGCTCAAAACGTTTCTTCCATTGTTTCCAAGGCACTATTGGTTCACCCTTTGTGTCCAGGAAATATTTTGGTGGTGGTATTCCTTGCATGGCTAACTGTGATTACAGGTTCCCAGTGAACACCAGGTATGCTCGATACAGTGGTTGTGCACTTTGCATCAGGGTTGATCTCAGCCGTTGAATGCACTATACCAGCATAGTGCCAGTAATGTTGCCAGAATTTGGTTGTTGTCTTGAATGTGAATTACAGGTTAACTGTGTAACACCAGTAATGTTCTGTGCAGTGGATGCGTGCCTTGGTTCATGACTGATCTCATTAGTTGAATAACTATACTAGTAGTGTGCCAGTAATGTTGCCAGAGTTCGGTTTTTGCCTTGAATGTGTATTACTAGTTACTTGTTCAAAGTTGCATTATCTTAATTGCATGGTAACGTTATTCCATGTCATTGCATCAGTCAGGTTTACTATGGCAGAACTATCAAGGCAACGTCTTGGTTGGTATGTCTCAAGTAGAGCTGTTTGGTTTTAGTTGCTTCCCTTGTAAATTACAATAACGTTATGTTGCACTTCTTTGAAACAGAGATTAGGTCTTGTACAGTTAACATAATATGTGTCCGGTTGCCGGTGGCAACAAAATGGCTATACGTAATGAGGCGTATGACGGTCCTTTACTCGTACTTTGAAGTACGTTGCTGCGAGTTCCTTACACGCAGACTGTTTGTTGCGGCTGTTGCCGCCGGTCTCGCGCTGCTGAGCACTCCGATGCTGGCTCGCAGTTGGTTTGTGCCGCTGGCGTGCGCGCTACAGTCGCATTGGCCAAATATTCAGGGGTTTACTGTGCGCCTGGATGGCAGAAGCCATGGAAATAAGGAGGCTTAATGAATGGCGCTGCGCGGCTCACTTACTTTGATGTCTGACGTAGGGCGGCTCACCTACTTTGATGTTCAGAGCACCCAGACTTGCAGCTAGGTAGGATAAGCGATCCACTTTTATTTTTCTTTATGTTGCTTCAACACTTTCTCTGCGCTGTTTCAGACTTCCGTCCGCTTGATCAGCTGTCCTCTGGAATGTCCGGAACTGCAGTGCTTCAGCTGCCTTTTCGTAATAGCTGTGGTTGCTATCTAAATGAACGGCTACTCGGTGGGCTGCCGTTCAGGATGATCCCATCCTCGTCGCCAGTGAAATGATCTCTAAATGCACGTTGATTGAAATGAAGTTTATTAAGATCATATGATAGCCCACCGGTTCAGCGACAGCACTCTCATCAACTGACTTTCCCCTAGCATTTTTTCCCTATCCTTCTATGTTCCACGTTCCATATTCCACACTGGATTAAGCACGGAACATGAGACAAGAAACACAGAATGCTATAGGGCTTGGTGTCACTAAGTTTTCATCTGACGTGCAGCAGCAGATCCTGGATCTGCCGTTCAAGGGTGTGGATCTTTTTCATTCGTCAACCGATGATGAGTTGACAAAGAAGAAAACCTCCACTACAACTGCCAAGTCCTTGGCCATCCAGACAAAACCTAAAACAGAAATCCTTCTCTCAGGGCAGGATTGAGATCAAGCCCGCGCTTTCTCCGGCTTCAAGGGGTTCTGGGACCACGGTACACGGAGGCCTGACAGGTCATCCAGCGATAACAGGAGCAAGCTCCAAAGGACGTTGCACAGGTTTTTCTGCTCCCCCTCCTCTGCTCCCGCCTCTGGTACCAAAAAGCAGTGCGGTCGAGGTTGGGGAACACAGCTCGCCTGTGGGGTGCCATTTGACTCTGTTCCAGGACACCTGGAAGCGTCTTTTCAGCAACCTGTGGATCCTATCCGTGGTCTCCACAGGCTTCAGTCTTCCTCTTCCTTGGCCTCTACCATGCCATCCTCCTCTTCGTCAGATCGGGGCCCCGGCTGTTTTACGGGAGGTCCTTTTGGTCTTGGAGATGCAGGCGGTAGAACCGGTTCCTCTTTCATGCAGGGGATCTGGGTACTATTCCAGAATTTTTGCTGTACCCAGGAACAACCAAGCTGGATTCAGGATTGTTCTGGACCGGTCATTTCTAAATCTGTCTTTACAGCTGGAACACTTCAACATGATTACTCCCACGCATATAGCCAAGTCTCTGTGTGCACGAGACTGGATGTTTACCGTGGACCTCAAGTATGCGTACCTGCGGTTCACAATTATGTCATACTACTTTCAGTACAAGGTGCTGCCCTTCAGCCTGAACTTGGCCCATCGTGTCTTCACGAAGTTGATGAAGGCAGTGGCGAGCCTCCTCCTCTTGGAGGGCCACCATTTGTACCCTTATTTGGACGACTGGCTGGTGAGGGCGGGGTCACCTGAAGTGGTAGTGCACTCTTGCCAGAGACTGGTGGATATCCTCCATCAGCTGGGGTTCTCCTTTAACCAGAGAAAATGACAGCTGTGCCTATTTTAGGAACTGGTCTTCCTAGGGGTGCATTGGAACACTACTATTCAGTGGATGTTCCCTATGCCTGAGAGGTTGCTGTCCCTCCCCAAGGCGGTGGTACACTTTCCGGCCAACTCCACGACCTCGGCTTGGTGGTTCCAGCACATTCTGGGCCTGGTGGCCTCCTGCATGCTCAATGTACAGCAAACTTGCCTCAAGATGAAGCGCCTCCAGCTCCAATGGGCGGCCAATTGGAATCAGGAGACGGGGTCTCAGTCGGACAGGATCTCAATTCCACTAGTCCTACGATCTTTGCTGGTGGATGATGTATGACAATGTTTCAGTGAGAGCCTTTTCACCCAACTGGAGTCTACCCCGCTGGTGATGACGGACTCCTCTCTTCCGGGCTGGGGGGCTACTCTGGAGGGATATCTGATTCATGGCGCTTGGTCCAGAATGGAAGTCCTCCTGCATATCAATCTGCTCGAGCTGAGGGCAGAGGGCCTGTCTCTCAATGCATTTTTGCCCCTCATCAGGGACAGGTCTGTTCTGGTCAGATCGGACAATTCTACTACAATGTTTTAGCTGAACAAGCAGGGTGGTACCCGTTACCTCCCTCCTCTGCATGGAGGCAGTATCGATCTGGGAATGGGCCCTGATGTAGGGAGTTTGGATTTCAGTAGTTCAGCTCCCGGGGGATAGCAATGCAGAAGTGGACCAGCTTAGCCACCTAGGTTTCAACACCTAGGAGGGTTAGTAGCACGCCAACTCCTTGTTACCCCTGTTCCAGCATTAGGGGTTCACGGACCTGGGTCTGTTTGCATGCCTCTTGAATTCCAAGTGCCTCCAGTTTATTTCATGGACAGGACGGGGTCGAGGCTCTCTTCCAGATCTTTTGGCATAGCCGCAAGTGTTATGCGTTCCCGCCCACCCCTCTCCTCCAATGGACCCTCCGCAAGTTCTGGGCCTGGGTGGGTGGCTGGCTCATCCTGATTGCCCCCCAGTTGTGCTCCCAGGGTCCTGTCCACCATCTGATCTCCAGCAGGGTCTTCCTGACGCAGCAGGGCGGGCAGTGGAACATCTGGACCCGGCCAAGCTGGCCCTGGCACCCTGGTTCCTGACCAGCTGAGGCTTCAGCATGCCCAATTTTCAAATGACAATTGGGACATCATTCAGAAGGCCAGGAGGCTCACGACGCAGTCCCTGTATAAGATCAAATGGACTAGGTTCACTTAGGGTCTGTAACCTGTCCTCTAGATGACGTGCTAGGCTTTTCAGCACATCTGGCTCACTCTGGATTTCAGGTGGATACTTGCCGCACTCATTTGACGGCCATTGGGGCTTACAAGAATTCCCCTGAGCGTGTGTTTTCGGTGGCCAACCCTGTGGTTAAGGCCCATCTTAAGGGGCTGTCTAGGTTTTTTCCTATGGTGCATAAGCCGCACCCGGTCTGGACCTAAATGTTTTTCTTGCAGACTTGCAGCGCAAGCCTTTTGAGTCGATGGCCTCTGTGGACATCTGCTTGGTGACAGTAAACACAGTTTTCCTGGTTAGTCTCACCTCTGTGTGCAGGGTTAGCCAGCTGCAGACGTTCTCTTCTTGCAAGCCCTTCACCACGTTGCACAACAAGGTCCTCTTGTGCATTCCCCCAAACTTCTTGCCCAAGGTGGTCTCTCCGTTTCATCTGAATCAAGAGATCTGCCTGCCGGTGTTCTTCCCGAATCCGCAGTCGGAGGCAGAGAGGGCCCTACATTCCTTGGACCTCAAGAAGGTCCTCAAGTTGTATCTCTCTTGGACTAAATAATTCAGGAAGTCTGAGGCGTTTTTCATGACATTTGGGGGATCCTCCCCGGCTCTAAGGCCTCCAAGGCATCCATCGCCTGTTGGATGGTTCAGGCCATTTAAAAGGCATATACGTCCATGGGCAGACCTGTTCCTGAGGGAATTCATTCCCATGTGGTCAGAGATAAGGCCATGGACGTCGCATTTCAGAGACATGCTTCTTGGGATGTCATCAGCAAGGCGGCTGCGTGGGCCACTCGATAGGCCTTCTGTAAGCACTACTCGCTGGACACCAGCTCCAGGCATGATGCAGAGTTTGGTCAGGCAGTTCTGACAAACCTTTTTGCTTCATCCTAGATATAAAGCAGGTTATCACTGCTTCACCCTGTGGGCCTCATTACACGGTAGGCGGTAACCATGGCGCTATTAGCGCCATGGTTGCTGCCGGTATTTTACCGTGTCCGCCTTGCTGGATGGCGGAATTACCGCCCTACTCCAAGGTGAGCGTGGGCGGTAATTCCCCATTCACCAAGGCTCTTCCCCATTCCCATTTCTGCCCCCATAGGGCATAATGGGAATGGGGAAGGTGCTAATTACGGTACCGCAAATTGCGGTACAGTAATTAGCTCCGAGTTCCCTTTGTGGCACCCTACTTTAACGGCTGGTAAAACCAGCCGTTAAAGTCGTGTCCCGCAAAGGGAACTCGTAGTAAGGCGGTAGGGGTTTACCGGTACCGGTGCCCTTACCGGTACCGGTAAACCCCTACCGCTTACCGTGTAATGAGGCCCTATGTTTCTTGTTCAGTGGAATCACCCACAAAGGGGAGCGCAATTTTTTTCTTCCAAAGATTCCAGTACCGTCCCCATGTTGGGGGACGCCCACAAGGATGGAGGAAAGGGGACTATGAGTACTGTAGTAACTACAATGAGTAACTTTATTTTTTTGATAGAGGTGTAAAAAAGGTATGTAAGCCCCGAAGGGCCTGGATCCCTGTGCCTTTTTTGTAACCCTAACGACCAAAATTGCACGGAGAGGACTACAGACACGGAAATTAGCAGCCCCGTCCTCTCCATGAAATGTACCTTCCATGTAAAAAGAGGCTGCTAATGTTCACAAAAGTATCACTAAAGAATACACTTAAAGACAGGAAACCTCAAAGTAAGGCATGGATAGGGAGTGACTTTGGATTCACTACACAATAACTGGGCTTATTCAATCCATGTTTCGTTCCAAACGCACAGTTCATAAATGATGCGAGGCAAAAGACCATAATGGAAAGATTCTTCAAAGGTATGGAAACATCCTCATCTCATTCGCACTCCACTAATTTATGATTCGATGTACTTGGGCCACGTGAAAACCTATATTAAGCATCAACGGGCCTCATAATAAGTTTGCTGGTCCGGGAACTACGGTACTGGTAAGCATGCCGGTACCGCAGTTCCAGGACCTGCAAACTACGAGTTGTGCTCGCGGGTGCCTTTCTGCCCTCCATGTCAGATCTGGCGGGCAGAAAGGCAACCGCGAGCTCAGCATGTCGGATGCACCAGCACCGTTATAAACTAGGTTGATATATCTAGCTTGCAAGAAATGAGCTCCATTCAGGAGCTTCACTTGGCTCCCTCTGTCCTTGGAATTTAATGAGACATTGTTTAAATAGGAACAGATATGTAACTATTGTTTGTCTGTGAAAGCAGCATCAATGCCCCACTCCTATTTCAACTTGTTCGAGTTTATAGATGAGGGAATGAGCCATGCAGTAAACAATAGATACAATATGTTTGCACCTGAGAGCATTCAACATGTATTTTAATAAGGTTGAGAGAGAGAGGGTTAGACAGGGAATCCAAGCTAGTAAGCTTGGAACAAGCTCCTCATGCAATATTATTGAAGTTGTGTTTTGATGTCCTCTGACTTTCTAAATAAAACTCTTGCGAGACACAAAAACCCTTCTGGGTATAGGTCGCCGACACTATGAATACCTAGCATTCCACATTAGCTTTTAATAACTGGGTTATATGAAGGGTGTAGTGTTTCAGATCCTCATAGGGTTTTGCGAGTCATAACTTGAATAAGGGATAGCCAGTGCCATACAGCAGAAAGAGTCACATTTACAACATGTCCTCCACTCTTTGTAATAGAACAGTAGAAAACAGAAAGTGTGGACCAACGAATTTCCGCTCTCCTGCAATATGAGCCTGAGCTGTCACTGTGCCAGCAGCCAAACATGCAGAGCAAATTGACCCTGTGCAACCACAAAGTATAATCCCATGTCTTGAGCTACCATACGTCCTGGAAATGAGTCCAGACAAGTGTATCCCAACGAATATGAAATGAATATGAATATTCGTTGCACACGAAGCCCGAGAATATGTAGAGAGCAAAGCCTAGTGAAGAAATGATGACCCAGGTAAAACAGGTATAGTAGAAAAAAAAGACAGTACTTTAGGTGGAACAAGCATATTTGCAATTGAAATTTGACTAAAGGTGAAAAGAGGAAGAGCCACCGACGTTTTTATTTTTACTTCTAGATTTGAGCGGTAACAGTAATGATTGAGTCAAAAGTTTAGATGTATCCCTATGCCCGTTCTCCATAGTATTTAAGTGACTCGGCCACCTGTCTTAAGTCTCCGATATTAGGAGGGTGTGTACTAATATAGGTTACATGAAAACGCTCTGATTTAGACCAGTTAATGCATGGCATAGAGACTATTCTGAATCTTTCAACTTCGTGGGTGATACAGCCGGATTCCCTGCACTATAAAGAAGCACATCATCAATGTACAAAGAGATGATTAGCCTATGCCCACCCAAGGCCCGTCAGCAGCAAGTGTGTTCCACCCATAACACTGCTGCAACATCGCCAGTGCAAATAAGACGATGGGAGAGGACAGCTATGACTGGTTCTACTGCCCAAGGAGAATACCACAGACTGCCTGCCTCCAAAGCAAGTTCTGTCTTTAGTGCTCATTTGCAAGAGTTACATTGCTCGAAGAAAAGGACCCAGAAATCCCGTCCTCTTCAGAACTGCCAACAGATATGCCCATGAGGCAGAATCAAAAACATTAAAGAAGGCAGCGCAGCTTGAATCTGGAGATTCTAGGGGTATAATGCTATGATAACCTTAATGTCAAGGTTATCACGTTAAGCACACATGTAAGTTAGCTTAAATAATACTTTCAGAAAAGTCACAAATTGTCAAAAAGACTAACAGCACCAGCATAAACATGGCCAAGAGGTTATCTTTACATAAATGTGTTTTAGTACACGTGTCAATAGTAGGCAGCTCGTAGCTCAGAACTGTTAACTGGGCCAACATAACTGCCTTCTTCGTCTCGAGAGTGCATTGTGGCTTCACTGAGTGAACACCGACTGCACTAATATCCGTGAAAAAGGTGCCCTGCGCCCACGCTGAACCAAAGAATGTCTAACCAAGTGTTAAGGGACGGGCAACACTTCAGCCCTATCAATGTAAATGGTCCCCCAGGGCTTGAGGGAGAAGGGTGTGTCTAGGACTCTGAGAAATTAGAGCTTTTAGATTTTTCTTAAGTGGTCATTTAGGGGCTCATCTTTCCACTGGTAAGATGCTAAACATGTCCCTTGAAAATGATGAGGCTTTTGGTATGCATTCCCTTAGTATGAGTCTATCTTCATAAACCTAAGGCTGTGTCCCTTCAAATGTGTATATAGTAGCCAAATATAAATGTATCCAAAACGTGCTCAACAATCACAAACCATTTTCATCCTGCTTTGATGTGAGGAGGTAGTGAATATTTCTGGGCATTGGTTATGTTCAAGTCGTGGTGCATATTATGCAAATTGATTGATAAAACCAAAGACTTCACCTGTTACAATATGCATTAGGAAACAAATTCTCCATTCTAATCAAGAATATAATGTATATAATCAAACATATTTATAAACCACACAGTTGCCCCCCACCCAACGGAAGACCTTCACGTTTGCACTGACTTTATTCTTCCTATTTCTTATGATCTATTGCTTTTGTGATCAGATAAAAATGACTAACCGGACACACACAGCCAAAATCAACTGGATATATAGGTATGTTGACTGCCTTGCATCAAATCTGGACATGGTGGCAACGACTGAACAGCGTCGCATCCAGATAGAGCTATGGGACAAGGAATGGGTCACAACTAGATAGATCCATGGGGACCAGTTCGAATCACGCACAAAAAGGGATGCGAGGGCTGGCCTGAGTAACAATAAAGATAGAATTGTAGAGACTGACTAGCCCGACATATGGACAGAGAGGTGAGGGACAGCCTTGTGTCATGCCAAAACAAGATCACTCTAAGGAAGACATTTGTCTAAACCTTGAAAGACCCACAAAATGAGTGTGCGTCTCTTCAGACAACAATGCTAATAACCAACCCTACTAAAACCTCACCCCCCTGCATACACCTCTCAAACTCTAACTAAACACAACCATACCTCTAAAACCACAGCAAACACACGCACTTCACTACACTGCTACAACAAACAAACCACACATAGCCTTACACAACAGCACGCTACGGATACCGACCGGATACCACACCAAAAAGCTCAGCCAACGGTGTTAACTGAACTGAAGCTGTCAACAGCACATCACAGCTCCCTTGCTCTTTCTCCAAACTTTGTCCTACTAACATACCGCAACTGACCCCGTTTTTTTCAGATCCACCAGAGCGCCAGGGGACCACTCCGGTTGTGATAGTGCGCAGTATAAATATCCTTTAACATTAACATTAACATCAGGTATGTGCTTTGGTGTTATAAAACTGCCCTAACTGGATTGCTTGTACCAAAGAAAAGTACCATTATCCCACTAACCTTTTACATTTGAAAATCTTAAACTTCTCCAGCATTGCATCTTTCATAGAGTCACATGCTGTGAATATTCCCCATTGCCAGGCTAGGAATCCTCGGTAGCCTAGAGCAGTTTGTTTTTAATTTGAAAACTTCAGTCACTAAGTCATTTTTGGGTCATACTGCCCACAGCCAATGGAAAGGGCTCCCTGAGTCACACCCCTGGAGGCCATCTTCCGTTTTCTTCCGCACGTTTCGTGTTGGGAGTCCTCTGAAAAATCTCTCATATGTATTTTGACATTTTCAACAGTTGTCTACGAAGTTTCTTGAATTCCAACAACTTTTCAAGGATCCTGTGCTCCGGCGACACCTGGGGTTTCACTCCGCTCTTATCATCGGCCTCTCCATGAGCAGATTCTCTTCTTCGACTCTTCTCCTACGCTGAGGCCTACATCCATGGCTGAGTCCAGGAGAAAAAGTCTGTTCAAGGCCTGCACCCGGTGTGGCCTGAAGAATGGGTTTGTGAAGGATCTGCATGACAATTGACTCTACTGCCTGCATCCAATGCACATCATTCAGGAGTGTGAGATCTGCCCATCATTTTCAAACAAAACGCTCCAAGTCCACCACTCGAGGTTAGTGGCATGGCTCTTTAGTGGCATGGCTCTATAATGCTATGGGGGTTAGGAGGGCCTCTGACTGGGCTTTGGTCTGCAGTAATGCCTCACTCAGGCATGGCAGAGCAACACAGCGTACCACCTCTAGCAAGAGGTCAGGTCACACGAAGAGGCATCCCAAAGCAGACAGAAGGCTCACACTACTACGCCTCCCTCTGGATCTTCTTTGAAGAAGTATGCACATTCACCCTAGATGGCCATGCATACCAAACCCATTCCCTTTGAGAAATCATCATAAAAATTGTCTAGGTCTTCAGCTAGCCTTCAACTGAGCTCTCATGGCAGGCCTTTGTCTTCGAAAAAGTAATACTCCATCAACGTCCCCGTCTGGGCAGACACCCAAATCTTCAGCACTGTCAAAGACCACGTTTCAGACCACGACCCTGTCGATGACCAAGAAAAAAACACTGTTGACGAGCGCTCGAAAAAAGTCAACCACAGCACTGTAATCGACAACGCCGACATTCTCGATCAAGTCTCTTTCAACCATGATCAACCAACCCAATAAACCTAACCCGCATTGGGTCCAACTCCTCCCCACTTTCGCATCCCAGTGGGAGGAAGGCTTTCGCAGTTCATCCATGAGTGGCAAGACATTGTTAAAGACGTACACGGTGCTGGCGGGTGGCTTTCAAATCATGACACGGAGCCGAGGTGACATACAACTCTTCTTTATTCACACAACCCGGCAACTGCCGGAAATCCGTGCCCGCCCCTCCCTAACCCCAACGTCATGTCCTTTCTTCTTCCGCGCGCGTGGGCCTCAACTAGGCCCCGCCCACATAACGATGTGGACTCGTGGATATCTCCCCCCTTTTTAGCATCAACGTCCTTACCCCATTTCTTCTATGAGACGGAGTGGCTTCATGTGGCTCCTCTGCGGACGCCTTGAACTTCTGGGGGTTGTCCACTCCTTTGTAGGGTGTTCAGTGTTCCGCTCTCCTTCGGACTCCTCTCCATCTCCTTGGTATGGTTCGTCCCGCATTCTTTCTTCTTCACTTTCACTGTTCATTTCCGTTGTCACTCTTAGGTTGTGGGCCACACGTTTGAAGTATAATACGTTTCTTGTTACTGATGAGCAGTCATTTCCTTGTGCGGTAATCATCGTGCCTTTCTTGTTGGTCACGATGAGTGGGGTAGGCGCAAAGGTGGCGTCTTCTTTTCTAATCTTCGGTTGCGAAGCCACACTTCATCTCCCAACTGCACGGGTGCCTCTCGAGCTTGTCTCTTGCGGTCTGCGGCCTCTTTCATCTTTGCCTTGGCTGTTTCGTCATTATTTTTGGCTTCTTGTTCCAGCGTTGTCATTTCTGATGTCCTGGGATCTTCTGGTAGTCTCGTCTTAACTGGTCTTCGAAACATTAAGTCCGCAGGGCATATCCCTGTTGTGCTGTGGGGTGTGTGTCGGTATTCTCTCAGCAATTGGTTGATGGCCTGCTCGAAAGATTTGTTCTGGATGCTTGCTATCTTGAGGGTTCTTTTGATGCTGGCCATGAACCTTTCAACCATGCCGTTTGCCTGCGGCCAACGCAGGGTGATCTTGCGGTGTTGGAATCCCATGTATTTGGCAAAGTTGTGAAATTCGTGACTTGCGAATGTGGGACCATTGTCCGATTTTATGATTTTGGGTATCCCATATGCCGACAGCATTCGGTCCAGGGCTGAGATGACACTGGCAGTTGCGCTGCTCTCCACTATCTGCACATCCGGGAAACGTGAGTGTTCATCCATGAGAACTACCACATGGGTGCCATCTCTGAGGGGTCCAAAGAGGTCCACTGCAAGTTCCTCCCATACCTGCTTAGGCAGCGGTGACATTTGTAGTGGGTTAGGGTGTGGGGATGGCGCTACTTGTGCACATATGTGGCAGCCCCCCACGATGTTGTCTACCAGCTTGTCGAGTTGTGGGAATCAGACTTTTTGTCGGAGGAGGCGCTTGGTGGCTACCACTCCTCTGTGACCCTTGTGTGCCAGGTGCACTGTCCGTTCATGGAGTTCCCTTGGAATCACTACTTTACAACCTTTGAGCATTATGTGATCCTCGACCACTGTTAGTTAATCTCGCACTTGATCGAGCCATTTGACATCCTCGCGCACCGTTTCAGTTTCGGGTCTGGCTTGTTGTCTCATGAGTGTTTTCTTGTTAGATTGTAGGCAGTGTCTCATGTTTCGGAGGGCTGGATCTTGTTCCGAGTGCATGTTCAGGCAGGGGCTGCAAGTGATGTATTATATAGTTTATGTATGTGTCCGCTATGGAGGGTTGTGATTCTGCTGGCCCTGTGGGATGTCGGGATAGGTAGTCGGCGGGGTTTTCGTACTTTCCCAGGAGGTGTACCACCGTGAATTTATAGTCCTGTAAGCGTAGGCCCCACCTGGCTATCCTCAGGGGCATTCGTGCTCTCGGATCGCCGTAGATAGTCAGTAGGGCCTGATGGTCTGTTACTATTGTGAATTTCTTGCCGAATAGGAACAAGTGGAAATACTTGCACGCCCACACTACTGCCAAGCTCTCCTTTTCTGCTTGGGAGTATGCCTGTTCTGTGGCGGTGAGGCTCCGGCTGGCGTAGGCCACGATGTAAATGTTGGGCGGGTCCATGAGGTCTTTCTGGGTGAGTATGGCACCAAGTCCTACCGGGCAGGCATCGACGATTATTTTGTTGTCTCTCTGGGTGTCGAAATACGCCATATCTTCTGCATGTGAGATGGCATTCCTGATGTTCTCGAAAGCCTTCTAACACTCCGTGGACCAGGTGAAAGAGGCGTCTTTGCGGGTGAGTAGACGTAGCGGGTTGCTTATGGTGGCGTAGGCATCTGGAGCAATAACTGGCTAGCCCTAGAAATGAACGTAGATCTGATGTGTTTTTGGGGGGTGGGGCCGAATTCAGAGCTGTAACTTCGTCCGGGTCTGGACGCATCCCTTTTTCTGAAAAGATGTGCCCAAAGAATCTCAGCGCTCCTTTGGAGAATTTGCACTTTGTTTTGTTCAGCGTAAGTCCTGCTTCTTCTAGGGCCTGACACACCCTGTGTAGTGCTCTGTCGTGTTCCTCCTGTGTCTTGCCGTATACGAGTACATCATCGGAATAGTTCAAACAATTGGGGATGTGTCTGATCACCCTGTGTATCTCCTCCTGAAATATCTCGGCTGCAGACGAGATGCCAAAGCTGAGTCGTTTATACTGGTGGTGATGTACCTGGATTCTGGGGTATTTCTATCTGGTGGTATCCTTTAGTTAAATCCAGTTTCGAGAAGATTTTCGCCCCGTGTAGGAGGTGGATCATCTCCGTTATTCGGGGTGACTGGTTTCTTTCTCTTTCAATGGCTACGTTCGCTCTGCGCTTGTCAACACACAGACGTATGGATCCATCAGGGGATTTCTTTGGGATGGAGACGATGGGTGATACCCAGGGTGTGGGGCCCGAGCCGGGCTCAATGACGTTCATTTTGATGAGTTTGTCCAGCTCCTCCTCCACTTGTCTTTGAATGTTGATCGGTATGCCGCGATAATGTTGTGCCACTGGTTCAATTTGCGGGTTGATGTGCAAGTGCACCTTTCTGTTTTTCAGTTTGCCAAGACCTCTGAAGAGCTTGGGAAATGTTTGCTCAATGGCTTCCTCTAATAAGTTATTAAAAAGGGAGGGAAAAAGGCAGAGTTATGAAAGCACACAAATTTCAATACTTTTCAAAGAACCACAGTGAGGCAGGTTAGGCAAAGTCTACTGGAGAGCAAGGAAGTTCAAATGCCAGGCCCACTCTTAGAGAGAGCAAGCGAAATGTGTCCAGGATCACACAGTGGGGCTATGCCCAAAGAGTCTTTGTAGAAAGTTCACAAAAGATTGATTAAGAGATAGTTAACAGGTCCCAGGCTAACCCAGGTTAGAAAGTCGAGGATTTACTGTCACCCCAGTAAAGCTGAAGGTCTTTGCACTGCCAGGGAAGAAACCAGCCGGGGAGTTTCCCGGTTACAAGGTACGATCCTTTTCTTCGCGGTAGTGGTAAACCGTGGTATTCCGGATGCCGGGGTGCTTGGCACGGGCAAGGCAGCCACGAGATGGTCCAGGAAGGCGAAAAGACGGGCAAACTGGTTATCCCCACCAGTCAAAGGAAGAAGTGTCTCTGGACTGGAGATCTCCTCTGTCGTCGGGAAAAGTGGTGAGACGGTTCAGCAGGGCTCCACCTGTGGTGTCGTCATTGCAGGTCGGCTCGGCTTCTCCCTCCTCGGATTCTTTAGGTCCTGTGGTGACTTCTGAAGTTCCAGTCCCCAAAGCCCTGCTTTTATGCAGAAAACCCCCATTCATTCAGCCTAGCTGTCACTCAAACATGCTAAGTGTTGGGTCAATCACACAAGAGTGCGACTTGAGTTGCCGAGGCAACTCAGTCCAGGGTGCCTAAACCCCCTCCCACACCCCCTGTGGTACCCAGACAGAGTGGCACCAATTTTGGAGGCTTCTGTGTAGAAGGCCGCCAAAAAGTGGAACAAAGGGCTCGATTTGGGTTGGAGTCACAGAAACGAACACAAACGCCATTTTGGAACCAAGTTTCGGCAAAAAATACCAACCGGTGAATTTATATTAATTTAATAAACCAGCGGTATGTTTGAGGCTATATTAAAAAGTGGTAGCCTCGAACATTGGGAAAATCCCATAGGAATATATTCGTGGTCGTATATAAAAAGTATTATCCACTGCAACCAGCCAAAACTCGGTCGGGGGGGACTGGACAGTGCCCCCTCGAACAACAGACCCCGGGGCAATCGAATTGCCCCGACCAGTACGCCCACAATAGGATGGTTTGTACTGGTTCTGTTCACAATTTGAGACTAGTAAAGCCAATGGTAACTTTACATGCCCTGGGAGACAGTAGTCAGTCCCAGGGTATGGAGTCTATGTTGGGGGGTCGCTACGACACCCCTGGGTTACGGCACGGAGGGTGTTGTGTAACCCACATACCAAAAACACATGAAGCCCTATGGGGTAAAGGACCCCATAGCCCATAAAACACATACAAAGTCAAAGGAACACCTCAAATCATGTCTAAGAGTGGGAGAAAAAGAGTCTCACTCTTAGCAGGAGAAAAAAATAAACCCCAAAAATCCAGCAAAGATGCTGGGGGACTCACTAAGTTTGGGAAATTAGCCTTTTCAGAGAATTCTCCCTAACATGGAGTTCTCCATATGTTACCGTTTCAACGTTGAGCAATTTGCCTGAAATGTCTCTTACCGCTGGCCCCACTGCCATGAACAACGTGTTTTTGAGCCTCTCATCGTCTTTCAATCCTATGGCCCCGGCATAGAACTTAAAGTCTCGCAGCCATGTGGTCCAGCGGGGTCCTAGATTTGATGTGTCTCTTATTTCAAATGGGCTCGGCATGTGCATGACTTGTGCTGTGCCACCTGCCGCCTGTGCCGGTTGACCGTCTCCTTGTGCGTTGTCTGCACTTCCTGATGAGGACGCTGTGGCTTGTGCTGCGTCTGACATGGTTGTGTTTGTGCTTTGTACTGTATTCTGTTTTTGCCAAGTTTCTTACTGTAAGTGGTGATCTTCTGTGAAAATTAGTCCTTGTGTTTTCTCTATTTCTTTCTCTTCAGGTGTTCTCCCTGACCCTGGTGCTTGTGAGGTTCTTCCTAGGGTGCTTACCCTCCAGCGTTTTCTTGTTTACCTTATTATGAGGCTGCCATGGTCTTATCTCCCTTGCAGGGAGTAGCGCGTGTGCAGCAGCAGTTGGGCAAAATGACGTGTTTCCCCTCCGCTTTATGCTCGCGGGAGATCCTCCCCATTGCAGGGGCACCCCATGCAGGTGCTGGCTTCTATGCTGCTGTACTGGTGGGGACATTGGAATGGCCATGTTTCGTGGCTGCGGCGTGCGCTTTGCTGTTTACACGCGTATTCCGCGTGACTGTGTAGCGGGCCCGGCCTCCGCTGGAATCCGTTGCGCTTGGGAGGCGCGCAATCGCGCTACACTGCCCGATGGCAGGCCTCTCTCCTAGGCACGAGTGGGTTGGACACCCCTCGTCGCCATTGTTAAAGACTTACATGGTGCGGGCGGGCGGCTTTCAAATCATGACACGGAGCCGGGGTGACATACAACTCTTCTTTATTCACACAACCCAGCAACTGCCGGAAACCCGTGCCCGCCCCTCGCTAACCCCAACGTCATGTCCTTTCTTCTTCTGTGCACGTGGGCCTCAACTAGGCCCCGCCCAGATATCGATGTGGACTCCCGGACAGACATCACCGCTGACAAGGGGGTGCTATCCATTATCCAGCAGGGCTGCACGCTGGAATTCGTCAAACAACCGCCCACCATTCCTCCATTGAAGAAGGCGGAGAAACATATATGCTACTGCAAGAGGTTCAGTCTATTCTGTGAAAGGTGCCATAGAGGAAGTGTCACCCAACCAGCAGGGACATGGCGTTTACTCCAGGTCCTTCTTAGTACTGAAAAAGTCAGGGGGTTGACCTCCGGGTCCTAAACAATTTCTTAAGACCCAAACTTTCAGAATGGTAACTCTGAAACAGGTCTTGTCTCAGGTGCAAGAAGGGGATTTCCAGCATCCCTAGACCTAGATGTATCCACCCAAAACGCTGCTGCAACATGCGCTTCATGGCCGCAGGTTGCCACTATCAGTTCAGGATGGTGCCTTTTGGACTCTGGTTGGCCCCAAGAGTTTTCACTAATGGCACAAGTCTACCCTTATCTAGATAGCTGGCTGGTGTGGGCGGCATTATCCATCATGGTTGTCTAGCACACTGCACTGACCATTCAATGCCTGCAGTATCTAGGGTTCTCTGTGAACTATCCAAAATCCTGTCTGATCCCATCTCAGCAGGCACTTTACTTGGGGGAATGCCTGGACACGCTCTTTTGCAGGGTGACTCCTTCAGAAGAAAGGGCTCACTCCCTTCTCACCAAAGTGCGATGGCTCTCCCGGTTGCCAACCACTTCTGCTCACCTATTAAAGTCCCTACTGGGGATGAGGTCCTCTTTCATCCCCCTATTGCAGCACTGCAGGCTCTGCATGTGACCTCTGCAGGATTTCTTTGATGCATGCTGTCAGCAAATCTCTGGTTTGTGTGAGGACAAAATCTTGCTGACGCAGCAATTCTGGAAGACAGTGACATGGTGGTCAGACTGAGCTCACATTATTCAGGGAACTCCTTTTCACCTGTCCCCTCACCAAGTCACTGTCATGACGGATGCCTCCTTGGGGGATGGGACGTGCATGCAGGAGACCTTTATATTTATATTTGCATTTTTAAAGCGCTCACACAGCCCGCAGGCATCGAGGCGCTGTTACAGAAATGTTTTTTTTTTGTCTTAGTTGCGTATTTATAACGCACTTAAAAACCCAGAGGTTTCTAAGCGCGGACCCGGGGATTGAACCTATGTTGCTTTGTGTCATCTTGCTTCAAAGGCGAGCACGTTGCCGCTGAGCTATCCTCCCGGGACCCCTTCATGCCAGGGGTTTGTGGACAGAGGAAGAGAAGGCTCTCCATGTCAAACTTCTGGGGCTGTACGCTGTCTTTTGGGCACCCAAGTCATTCCTTCCACATGGCAGCGGTTGGATGGTTCAGATCTTTACAGACTACACCACAACAATGTTCAGTATACACAAGCAGGGAGGCACCAGATCTCTCTCTCAGCAGAAGCACAGGCGCTGTGGCCTTGGGTGCTTAGACACCACATGTTCCTTATTCCTTTGCACCTTGCAGATGTCTAGAACACCCTTGTGGATACCCTCAGCAGGGAACTCTGCTCCTGTCACGAGTGAGATCTCCAGGAGACTCAGCTCTGCCTTATTTTCCATCATTGGGGAACTCCAGAAATATATCTTTTTGCCACCTATGAGAACAGGATAAGTATCCTTTGCCAGCAGGTCCCCACACCCGTAAAGCCAGGGGGCTTCCTTCAGGGAGGGGAATTCCTGTATGCTTCCCTCCCTCCAATACCCTTGGTGGCGCGACTGTTAGGCGTTTTTAGCCAACAATGGTGCAGACTGATCTTAGTGGCCCTGCCTGGCCAAGACCGTACTGCTACTCCGAACTCCTGTCACTAACCTCCGCTCTGCCAATCAGGCTCCCAACTCTGCAAGATCTTCTCTTCGTGAACGAGGGTGCAGTTCTCCATCACGACCCAGCCTCGCTGAACCTGACGGCCTGGTTCCTGTACTCCTAGAATTCGGCTATATACCACTCCCTCAAGACAACAAATACATTGTACACTTGCCTGCTACGAGAGCAACGTGCTTTGCTATTTGGTGTAGAACGCAGGGCCTGGACCCTTTAGCTGTTCAGCCAAAGGACATCTTACCTGAAAGCTGGTTTAGCGCATTCTTCCATCAGGGTGCACATCTTGACAGTGTCCCGTTACACCTGCTCATCTTCCATGCCTTCCCTTTGGTCTAACCGGCTAGTCAAGGAGTTGCTTAAGGATCTCTTTCACTTCTTTTCACCGACAAAGTACCTGGCACCAGCCTGGGAGCTGAATGTTGTTCTTTCAAGACTCATGAGACCTCAGTTTTAGCCAATGCACAAGGCTTCACTCAGATTTCTTTCTTGGAAGACTGCCTTTCTTGTTGCCATCACATCAGCAAAGAGGGTAGACGAAATCTAAGTGTTTTCCTGCAAGGCACCCTACCTGACTTTCCACAAGTCCAAGGTGGTTTTATGCACAAATGGTTGTAGGTCAAAGGATCGACAGTGAAAGGGTCGACAGGTCAAAGGATCGACACCAAAGGGTCGACAGGTCAAAGGATCGCATTTTTTTTTTCACATTTTTTTTTTGGGGTGGTCCCCCGCAACTCCCTTTTTTTTGCCAAAAACCACTTTTTTTCCCTAAACAAAAACCTAAAAAAATATATATAATTAAAAAAAAACAATCCTTCGACCTGCCGACTCTTTGGTGTCGATCCTTTGATCTGTCGACCCTTTGGATTCGATCCTTTGACTAGACACCGCACAAATGCATATTTTGTGCCCAAGGTTCCTTCAACATTCCATCTCAATGAACTTGTGGTCTTACCTGTCTTCTTCGGATCCCTGCCTCTCCTGCAGAACGATCTTTCCATTCCTTGGACGTCATATGTGCTTTAAAGTACCACGTCGCTTGCAGAAAGTCTTTACGAATGACCGCTCAGCTCTTTGTGACATTTGGTCCCTCAGGTGTAGGCAAGGTACTCTCCAAGTCTTCGATTGCCAGGTGAATCTCATCCTGCATTTCTTTGTTTCATCAGCAGGCTGGCAGGCCTCTTCCTGGCAGAGCCAGGGCTCATTCAACCATGGGTTAGCCGCCACAATGGCTTTCCTCTCTGGGGTTCCCCTGCTAGACTAATGAAGATTTTACTGCATCAACAGGGATTCTACAGCAGAGTCCAGAGTTGGCCAGGCAGTTCTACGTAACCTGTTTGCGTAAGGTGAGTGTCTCCGCCCGTTGTGGTTATATGGTACTGCTTTGTAATCTATTCACAGCATGCGAATATATGAAAGATCCAGTGCTGGAGAATTAATAAGTTACTTGCCTGTATCCCGCGTTTCCAACATTTGTATCTTTCAGGTTCACATGCAACCCTCCTGCCTATGCCTCTGACTCTTCTTGGCTCATACTGCCACTTTATCTGTGCTATGCCAAAATCTGAAGAAGGGCTGCAGGGGTGGAGCTAAAGGAGCTCTTTCCATTGGCTGTATGACCCAAACATATCTATACTGGAGCACTAAAGTGACTGAAGTTTTCAGTTTAAAAATAACCTGCTCTAGGTTACCGAGGATTCCCAGACTGACGATGGGGAATATTCACAGCATATTAATCTATGAAAGATACCAATGCTGGAGAACAGGACTTACAGGTAAGTAACTTATTCCTAACACTACATATTTTCTCTTAACATATGCATGCAGACTTTTGCCAGCTGGAGGCCATGGTGAGCCAGCAAACTACATTTCGAAACAGCTTAGAAATGTATCGCTGATAATCTCCAAGTAGGGCCAGTGAAAATGTGAGCATGTACAAACATTTAAAATGTTGTGTGTTTATTCAGTCATAGTTCCCCTTTTTGTTGGTTTAGCTGGACTTTAGGACTTTAAAAAACATTGCTCACACTTGACATGTACAAAGCATGCACAAGACAGCTCCTTTTTGCAAGCAAAGAAGCCTTTCTCAGTAAGATTGGACTACTCTGAGAAAGTGTCATCTGATAGCCTGCAGTGTCAAGCTCCCCACATACCTTCATGCAAAATAAGTCCTCTCATTATATATGAAAGCAGTGATCCATTAGGGGAAAGCAACCAACCACTGCATACATGCCAACCCTCCCGATTCCAGATTTTCCGATTCCAGAGCGGGTCCAGATTTTTCATTTGAAAATATTGCTACCTTTCCGTTTCTCCCTCCTAAAATAATGTTAACCCCAATGCAATCCAATGGGAGAATTTGGTCCTCCGGATTTCGCTGAGACAATGGGCCTCATTACGACCCAGGCGCTAATGGGTTAATGGCGCCGTAAAAGGCTGCGGCGCCGTTAACCTATTAGCGCCTAATTACGAGGTCCCTTTGCGGGACCCGAACTTAACGGCTGGTGTAGACCAGCCGTTAAAGTAGGGACCTGCAAAGGGACCTTGGTGCTAATTACGGTGCCGCAATTTGCGGTACCGTACTTAGCGCCTTCCCCATTCCCATTGAGCCCCATGGGGCAAAAATGGGAATGGGGAAGGGCCATGAAGGAAGGGGGAATTACTGCCCCGCCAACCTTGTAATGGGGTGGTAATTCCACCTTTCTCCATGGCGGAGTCGGTAACTTACCGGCATGGACCATGGTGCTAATAGCACCATGGTCTTCCGCCAGGGTCTTAATGAGGCCCAATATCCCTTCAAAGTGATGCAGAATGTTGGCATGGATGAACCACTGTTAGGCCTGTCACAGAATCCTCGCCCCATTTTGCATGCAGCGCAGGGCATGCAGTTTAGAGTCCAGTCTCCAGACCAGCCGTCGGAGACAGGGGCAAGCCTATCACCATACATGCCAAAATTCGGTTGCACATCGGAGGGAAATTTCGTCAGGGAAATCGGGAGACCTATATTTTCCCATAGAAATGCATTGGGGCTACATTTATTTTAGATGGGAGACAGTGAAAAATAGCAATATTTTCCATTGAAAAATTGGGAGTCTCCCACCTAAATTCGGAGGGTTGGCATGTATCTGTCACTAACAGAAACAACAAGTGCAGAGTCAAAAGGCTACCCCTCTCTTTGACGCACAGGAGGTGCGAACACACTACAGAAGGCTAGGTTAAATTATAAACTAACCAATAGATCACATGGCTGAACAGGTAAAACAAAGTTTATTCGTACTAGGGATTAAAAAAGCAAAAGAACAAAACAGGGACTAAATAATTAGTCTTGCACAGAGTTAAAAAAGCAAACAGTTCTGTATTTTGTGTGGTTAGTAACAGTATGGGTGAAATTGCATGTACTGTTTGAACATTAACAGTACGTAACTACTGTCGACACAACAGGTAGGTGTTTCTAGTTCGGAGAGGATTGTAACATCAGAATCACAATGTGACATCAGTTGTGCGATGTTCCGAACTGTTGTCAGGACAAAATAGACTGTTGCAGCAGATTGGTATAATCATCTAAAAACATTTTTTTTAAATAGAATCGTTTTAAAAATTGTGATCTAAGGCCTTTCACATAAGGTTGAAGGAAGTTCTGTAGGAGGAAACCTACATAGGATGCTAGAGTTAGCGTCTTGAGATGAGATCATTAAATGCTGTCTTGCGTACAGGCAGAACAAGCAGCCTTTTTGATAGGGGCTTGGAAGATGACTGTGGAAGAAGAGGCTTAAACTATGCCTGTTTTTATGTTAATAGTTCAGAATAGGCAAAATCTTATTTGCTATCCTGGCATACCTGATTTAGCAGGACCAGGAGCACTCTGTGAAAAGGTAAATAACCGTCATGCAGAGTCCTTGCAACGATTTGGTTCCCCCTTGGTGGTTCGTTTCTGCTGTGATATAAGTACAAACAGTGGGATAAGGGGCTACTCCACCTTGTCCACCAGGGAAAAAAGGCCAGGTACTATTGTGCTGTTAAGTACTGGAGTGATAGGTACAGTTATTTAAAAGAGTACGTGGCTTGGTGAGCATGCTTAGGCTACAGCTATATGTTACTGTAGTGAGAGAAAGTCCAGCAGGATATGTCAAATATGTCCCTAAGGGTGCCGTATGGCTGGTAGAGGGCAAACATAGCCTTAAGGCGACGTTGCCAGCATTTGTATTTGGATCGTATCAGAAGTTGTGATCAATTGCTAGGCAACGGGCCGTGTGTAGCGTTGATATACGCGGTCGTTTGTTCGAGGGATTGTGCTGTATAAGAGGATCAGTTAGACTTGCTAAAGATCAATAAGTTGAAAGTTAGTGGGAATGTGATCTTAGAGACATGCAAGTGCTTACCGGTGTACCGCTCGTCCAGAAAAAATCAGTGACTCCATATGCGCGCATTCACGGTGGCCGGGGATGTTATTTAAAGTCACGATACAACTTTATTAGTAGTTGTCAAGGAACAATCAAAGAGCTGTATCTCTATAATTAGCGTCTGTAGCCAGCAGACGCTGCCAAAAGCAAATATTGCAATTGGAGGCCATAATGTAATTTTTAAATTATTTACTTAATACGCCTTATTAGCGTGTGTATCAGATGGAATATATGAATAGTTTGCGTATTTCTCTAAAAAGCAGGTGTGGGCCCACATATGTTCCCATAAGCTAACATCAATCAGATACAAACGAGAACCATGTGCAGGTTCTGTTGTATTAAAGAATGAGATTAACTGATGATTTCAAAAATCGCAAACAATGACTATTGCGAATGATACATGTAAGAATGCTGCTGACATTAGATTTCAAAGAGCAAACAGGCATAATACATTTCGTTGTATACTAGAATGTGTAGACCTAGCAAGCTAATTCAAATAAAATACAACAAAATTAATGCAAAAAACATGTAACACAAGTGTGTATTTCAACAGTGTGGCAGGTCAATGTCCATAGAAAAATAGTTGGGGTAGGCATAGATGTAACAGCTTAGACAAAGTAAGACAGTTGGACATTTTTAGTTGAAAAGGAGATTCCACTCTATAGAGACGTTAAGTCCTTTTTTAACAGAGTCTAGACGATGTATCAATTTTTGTTCTAGCTTACATAGCATAAGATCACGGTCCCCTCCACGGAATGGGTTTCTGGCCATCTGTAATATGAACCAGAAAATGTCTTGATGATTGTGTTTCATAGTTTTGAAATGTGCTACCATGGGCTTGTCATCGACTAGATTTTTTTGTTTTTAAATTGTATTTATTGTTTTCGAATACAAACATAACACTTGACGTTGAACTATATCCCACCCAACTCCCTGTCCGCTCGCCTCCCCCCACCCCCGCCCTCGGAAGATCTTCTTGGTGTCTTTCTGTATGGGAAAGTCTTATGCACTGAATATTTCTGTTATTTTGATTTTGTGGGGGCACCATTGTTCCATATAGTCTGACTGCAAGTAGTGTTGGACCATTCCCCATTCCTTTGTGAAGGATCCACCCGTACCTTGAATTGTATGTGTTAGCTTTTCCATTGCCATTTGTGACCAAATCTTCTGGAGCCATGTGTAGACTAGTGGAGGGTCTTGCTTTTTCCAATTTTGGGCTTTTGCTGTCCATGCCGATATGACTAGTCCCATAAAGCTCCTCCACCGTGACTTCATGTATTTCCTGGCTGCCTTGTCTTTCATTCCACATAGCCACACCTTTTCCCCCAACTGTTCTGCTTCTGGAAACATTTTCCCCAACTCAGTCTTTACCTCCGACCAGAAACCCTTGATCCCCATGCAATCCCACCAAATGTGTTTCCATGTTCCCACCTCTATGCAACCACTCCAGCATAGGTTAGAAGTTTGAGGGTACATTGTGTGTAGTCTTTCTGGGGTGTAGTGCCATTGGGTTACTACGTTTACCCACATTTCCCTCGTTTGAACTGAACAGGTCATTTTTGGAATGTTTATCCACAAGTCCAACCATTGATGTTTTGGGATATCCTCCCGCAGAGTTTTCCCCCATTTGGTCATGTATGCCCACTTGACTTCTTTGTCTTGGGAGTTTATGAAGGTGTATAGTGTCGAGACCAACTTCTTTGACCCCGAGTTGGTAATGACGTAAATTTCAAACAGTGTAAGGTTTCTTGTTGCCGACTGTGAGACTTTGAACCTTTGGATCCCCTCTTTTCCAACTCCTCCTCACCTGAATCTCCGGTGGAGTCTTTTCGTCTAGGCTTTCTGGGTTCCTTGCTCTTCTTTTGATGCAGATACGGACGTGATTCCCCAGAGGCCACCGTGACCGGATGGGGAACCAAGCCCCGGGAGCCCCCCTGGAGTCAGTCCCCAATGTCAGGGAAAAAGCCGTTAGGCTAGAAAAAACCCTGTTGAGATGGAGTCCTTCCGTAGGCTTCAGGCAGTGAATCCGTAGTATAAATAGTCCAATGAAACTGAACACACTGTTCCCAGTATCCGGGAGAGGAGTCCTTTAGAAGTCCAACTCCTATTACCGGTGGTGAAGGTAAGGAATAGAGATGAGAGGAAACGGCAATCCAAAAGGAAATGCAACTTGACTGTGGAGCTCGCAGGCGTCCGGAGGCCGGACAGAAGCACTCGCAAGCGTCCGATAGCCGGACAGAAGAGCACCCGCAGGCGTCCGATGGCCGGACAGAAGAGCACGAAGGTAAGGCAAAGGAAAGAGCGAGAGATTGAAGGAGAGAGGGAGAGATAGGAAGGAAAGGAGAGCTGAAGACAGGAAGAGCCAGGACACGGAGAGAAACGGGGGGGAGATAGACAGAGGTGTAGGGCTTACCTCTCAGTGCACTTTAACAGAGACAAACCGCAAGAAAATAAACCCATTAAGACGGAAACTGCGGTGGGAAAAGAACAACTGAAAGGAAATACAGGAAACTGAAAGCATTACAGAATAGCATGAAGGCTCGAAAAACTAGCGTTGAGTACTAACAAGGTAAACAGATACAACGCACCGAAGCCTCGGTGCGTCCCACGTAAATACGTGCCGGCGACCATATTGGGAGAAGCATAGACCGCTAAAGGTGTTCCCAGTCGCCAGATTAGGCACGTCTCCAACGACTCCAGATCTTCCACGGGCGATGCATTACACCGGCCTTTTGACTTCAGGTGTCGCCAGCCAGTGCCTGAGCTGGTCATATTTATACTTATCACCCTCTGTGAGGTTCAGAAGGGATTTACATGCCTCGTACGTCCTAATTTCCTTGTCCTGAAACATTTCCCCAATTTTCGTACACCCTGCAGCTTCCCATTTCTCGATGGCCCCTCATTCCATTCCCGGCGAGAATTGGGGGTTCCGATAAATGGGTGTGAAGGGGGCTTCCACCTTGGTCATGATACCCCTTCACGTTTGGTCGTCCAAGGCCTCTAATGTGGTCTTCATGACTTTGCTGATGTGGAGGTTGGGGTGCCTGTGTTGTTTTGCTTTCCACAGGAGTTCTACCAATGGGGATCTAGCGACTGCACTATCTTGTGTCACCCAGATTGTTTGTGGTTCATCCCCCATCCATTCCCGCAGCACCCTTAGTTGAGCCGTCTGGAAGTATTTTTGAAAGTGGGGGAGGGCCATCCCCCCTTTCGAGTAGGTGCTGTGAGGACTGCCCTGGCGACCCTCAGGGGTTTCTTTTCCAGATATAGGTCCAGATTGCCTTTGAAAGCACTTTGAAGAACGATCTGGGAACCCTGATTGGGAGTGCCTGGAAGTAGTATAAAAGCCTAGGGAGGATGTTATTTTAACCGACTGTATTCTGCCCCACCAAGAGACCACCAGGAGGTTCCAACGCTCCAGATCCCTCCTTATGTGTTCTAGGAGTGGGGGATAGTTACCTTTGTATAGTTGCCCTACCCTGTGTGTCAGTGTTATTCCAAGGTACTTGTTTCCTTTTTCTGCAATTTTGAGGTCTAGTGCTGCTGCTTCCCTTTCTACCTCCCCTTGTTTGCCTGCCAGAATCAATATTTCCGATTTTCTCCTATTGATTTTAAGGCCGGAGATAGCCCCGAATGACTCTAGTTCTCCAACTATTGCAGCCAGTATCCTCCCCGGGTCCTCTAGGGCAATCAGCATGTCATCAGTGTAGGCTATCACTTTCCTGCTGTGTGCCTGCCATTTCTATCCCCTTAATGTGAGTGGATTGTCTGATTTCAATTAGGAATGGTTCCAGGAAGATGGCATATAGGAGGTGGGAAAGCGGGCATCCCTGTTTTGTACCCCTTGAGATATCTACCCTTTCAGAGACCTCCCCATTGATGGCTATCCTGATTGATGGAGAATTATAGTTGGCTCTTATCATTGCTATATACTGTTCTCCAAATACCATACACTTTAGAGTTTTAAACAGAAGTGTCCACTCCACCCGATGGAATGCTTTCTCAGCGTCTACTGAGAGCAGTAATGCCGGAGTGTGTGTGATGCCCGTCTTTTGCACTAGGTGTATAAGCCGTCTGAGGTTATCGTATGTTTGTCGACCCGGTATAAAGCCTGATTGGTCTAGGTTTATCAGGTTGGGCAGGAGTGGGAACAATCTTGCTGCCAGGATTTTTGTGTAGATCTTGGAGTCCAAATTTATCAGGGCTATGGGACGGTAGGAAGCGGGGTATGAGGGGTCTTTCCCTGCTTTGTGGAAGACCAGTACCTATGCTTCATTGATATGATATGATATGATAGGTTATTTATAATGCGCTTAATACCCAGAGGTTTCCAGGGATCGAACCTGTGTTGCTTCATGTTGTCTTGTTGGGGTCACGTTCCCGCTTTCTTTGAAGGAATTTAGGAGTCTGGTTAGGAATGGGGTTATATTGTACGCATATTTTTTTTATAGAAAGGGGCTGTGAAGCCATCTGGGCCGGATGCTTTGTTGATTCGGAGGTCTGCTATTGCCTTTTTCACTTCCTCTTCCCTTATCAGGCTCTCAAGTGCCATTCTATCATCTTCCTATATTTGTGGGATGTGGAGGGCCTGTAAGTATGCGTCTTGTGCACTACTATCCGGAGATTCCGTGGTATACAGCGTTTGATAGAACTCCCTAAATGCCTCTCCCATGTCATGTGTGCGCATTAAGGTCTCGCCGTGTGTGTTTTGGATGTTCTTAATCGTCATTACATTCTGTTTTTCGCTGAGTTGTCTGGCCAAGAATCTGTCAGCCTTGTTGGTCTTGATATAATAGCGTTGTTTGAGATATAAAAGTGATCTCTAGTTGACCTTGTGTATGTCTCAAGGACTTTTGTAAGCTACGGGTGGGGTGTGTCAGAAGTTTCTCCTGGGTGTCCGCTATTATGCTTTCCAGCTCTCTTTCCCATCTGTGCATCTTAGGATAGGACTTTCAGAGCTATCAGTTTACCGCGGATCACCGCTTTGAATGCCTCCCAGACCGTTCCCAGTGGGACATCTCCTGTGTTGTTTTGTGCAAAATATTTGTTAACCATATCCCTTATCCACTCTCCCACTACGGGGTCCTGGAGCAGGTCCTGGGGGAGCCTCCATCGCCAGAGCCCTACTCTCTTTCCCGGGGTTTTCACCTCCATCCATAGTGGAGCATGGTCTGACAATGAGATTGACCCAATTTCCATACCCTGTATTTTGCCCATTAGTCCCACTGATACCCAGAAATAATCATTTCTCGACATTGTGTTGTGTTCATGCGAGAAATATGTATATCCCCTCTGATCGCCCTTGAGTTCCCTCCATACGTCGCATTAGCGCCAGTTGTTCCATCTTTTGCCTGAGATACTTCGATGGTGCCCCTTGGCGGTGGGAACCCCCCTTACTTCTATCTGTTTGTGGGTGCCATGCCAGGTTAAAGTCTCCCCCCATTATCACTTCTCCTTTTGCAAAGTCCTCTGGCTTCCCCAGTGTGTCCCGCAGAAAACCATCTTCCCCTGCGCTGGGAGCATAGATTGAAGCCAAGGTGAGGCGGTATCCCTCTATCATGGTGTTAACAAATGCAAACCTTTTTTTTGCATTCCTATCAATGAGTTTGTCTATTAGTCTGGAGTCCCCTCCATCTTTTACCGCTATCAACACCCCTGCTATTTTATCTGTTGCGTTGGACTGGGCCCAGATCTTATAACCTCTAATGTGAGCTTTCTGTTTATCCTGGGCTCTTATGTGCTTCTCTTGGAGTAGTAAAACATCTGCTTTATCCATCTTAAGCATGCTCTCCAGCTTTTTCCTCTTCACCGGGGAATTGAGGCCCATTAGGTTGTATGTTAGAATTTGAAGGTTCCCCATGGCATCTTAGCCCTTGTCCAGTGTCATGAGTTCCCCATTCTTGCTATGCTTTCCGTCTTCCGGCCCCCACCACCTCCCCCCACTCCCAATAACTCCCCCCCAACATTTAACTTTGAACCAAACAACTTTCTCCCGAGTAGGGCTCGGGTTCCTAAGGATGCTAGGGCGTTGCGCCTATCACCCCCTGCCCTCCTTAGACTCGGGAAGAACTTCGCAGGGGTTCCTAAACCCTGCATCTATCACTGTCCTTACCGGGTTCCAATTTCGGGGGCTTGCCCGGGCCGCTGCGTTGATGATTCTCTAGATGCCGCTATTTTCGCACTCCTCTCTTTCCCCCCGGTGTTCCAATCCTGCCCCCCCCACGCAGTGACCACCAGTTCTATCCGCATTAGTCGTCCAGGGGTGTCCTGCAGCTCTGTTTTCCTGTATTCTTCTTTCTTTGCCGAACCGTTTCCCAACCCCTCGGCCTTCTTTGGTGCTCGCCCCTTGCTTTAGTGTCTCTTTCCTCCACTCCGTCTGTTTGTACCCCCATCATGTTGAGGCCTTCCTCCGATGTGGTCGCTCTTCTTTGTTTGCCTTCCCACATGAACAGCAGCCCAAATGGGAACGTCCACTTGTAGCGGATTTGCCTCACAACTAATTCTTTGACTATTGGGGCCATCTCTCTTCTTTTTTGCAAAGTTACCTGGGCCAGCTCTTGGTACAGCTGAATGTCCTCCCCATTCATTCTTATGTGGTCCATTCCTCTCGCCCTCCTCAGGATTTGCTCTTTTTGTGGATATGAGGAGAGGGCCACCAATACGTCTCGTGGTCTCTCCCCTGGCACTCCAGTTCTCTTTGGGCCCACCCTGTGCACTCTGTCAATCCCAATTGTGTCCGTCTCTTGTGCCTCTAGGATGTCTCTGAACACCTCCTGAACTGCCATTTTGAGGTCCTTGTCTAGAACCCACTCCGCCATATTTTTAATGCAAATGTTGAATCTTCCTGAGCGGTTCTCGAGGTCCGCGCATTGTATCTCTAGATTGTGGGTTAGCCTCACCAGGTGTTCCTGCGTCTCGCTGATTTGTTGTGCTTCTTCTTCTGTATTTTGGAGTGTTCTCTCGAGTGTGTCTGTCCGCTCCTCCAGCTTGGCCACGTCCAGCTTCAGGTCGTGGACCACCCGCTTCATGTCATTCCTCATCGTGGCGAACTGATCCTGTACTGTTGACATGAACTTCTCTTGCAGTTCCATGAACCATGCGTGCATGTCATCCCTTGAGGGTGGCTGTTGGTGTGATACGGGTAGGTTGCCATCGCTTGGGGGATCTTCCTGTGCCCTTCCTCTGGTTTGTACTGGGGTGTCTGTTGACCACATTTGTAGCAGGTTGGCGTCCTGTTTGGTGTTCTGGAAGTTTGATTGTGACGAGTTCACCTTCCCCTTAGCCTTTGACATGTTCTCTTAGGGCTTGTGCTGCTGTATCTAGTGGTGCCAGGGGTGTCTCGACGTGTCTCTGCCGTCCGCTGGCCACTGACCACTTGGTGGCGTGGGGAGGGGCGGTTGCATTATTTTGGAGTGCCCGCTTGCAGCAAAGTCTGCTGACCCTACTGTGTAAGTCCTCCAGCTATCTATGGAGAGTTGCCACTCTTTGTAGCCCCCCCAATCTGGCTTGTATGGGGGAGGGGAGACCACATTTCTTGGCCCCCTTAGCTCTACCCCCGCATTGAGGTGTCGGATTGCTAGGTGGAGGCTTGAGTTTTCCTGCCGCGGTTGTCTGTTCTGGAGTGGGGGAGGTATGCTGCGAGGGGGGGTGTCCCCATGCCCACTTGGCAGTGGGGGCAGAGGGGACCTCATCTTCTGTGCCATTGGACGTCTGCAGCCCTCCACGCTCCCTGTCTGGGCCTCGATCCAGGTCTCTCCCTGTGGCTGAGGTGTCTGTTATTCTCTCCCCTCATCGGTGAGCAGCTTGAGGGGAGAGGGAGGTCACCCTCACCGTCTGTGTATCTCCCCTGGAGATCCGCTCCTCCTCTGTAGCTATGTGGGGGAGGGCTCTGCTCGCGGGAGGTCCACCGTGTCCCTATGTGCCAGCGTTCCGATGCGGCCCGTTTCCCTCCTGGCCCTCTGCTCCTCCTACGGTGGATGCCTCCAGCATTCTTCGGTGGGGGAGGGGCAGTCTTCGTGGGGTCGGGGTCCTTCTGCCACTTGCGCCGGGAGTTACATCGCATGTGAGGCTCTTTCCGACCTTATATTAATCATGTAGGCATGTATTGTGGTGCTTCTTTGTGGTGGCCCTGGGAGAGAGAGCTTCATGCGTGTCTCCCTGCCCCGGCGGCCATCTTGGAATGACGACTAGATTTTTAATGCAGGATTTATGTTCACATGTGCGCTAACGTATTTCACACTTACATTTACCTACATATATCAGGCCACAAGAACATTTTATCGCATAGACTGACCATTTTGTCTTGCAATTAGTGAAAGTGTTAAAACTCCATGTTTTTCCATTCAGTTCAATATCTTTCATGTCTATTGTGAGACAGCAAACAGAACATGATCCACATCTGTAATGTCCCTGAACTGGAGGTAAATTCCCCAGGGTGGTTTAGGTACTCGCTGGTTGTAAGGGTTCCTCGTAGGAATGAACTCGCGATCCTTAAGGTTCTGCTCCGTTTAAAGGCGAAACACGGTTTTTCGGGTTTAAAGGTTTCAGTTTGGATAGTGTCACAGTGGCGTAATATCGTTTTTCTTAGAGGATTGCTGAGAGGAGTGAAGGTGGTAACACATATGATTTTGTCGCTAGTTCTTTCTCTGGGAGAAGGAGACAGACGAAACTCTCTATTTGTATGTTTAGCTCTCTTCCGTGCTTTGCGTATGATATGTCCTGGGTATCCGCGTTCTTTAAGGCGACCTGCCAGTTCATTGCTTTTGATCTCAAAATCGGATATGGTCGTGCAGTTGCGTCACAGCCTTAAAAATTGGCCAAATGGCAGGTTTTCTTTGAGTCCTGCAGGGTGAAAACTGGAGAAAGCTAAAAGTGTATTTTTGGATGTAGGCTTCCAGGGGTGTACCTAGAGTGTTATTATCAGTTTTTCAGATTTCCAGGTCTAAAAATGGTATACTGATTTTGTCATAATGCATCGTGAACTTGATGGAGTCGTTTTGTGCATTGGGCCAGATCAGGAAATCTTGTAGAGTCTTCTCTGTGCTTTTCCATATCATAAAGACATCATCTATGTATCGATGCCAGCACCGCAGATGATTCTTGAAGGTATGTATCACTGTCATGCCCTTTGACCATACACCAGAGTCAAAGCAGAAGATCTTCGCCTCTGCCCTCACACTATCATTCCTGGGCTCTTGCAAAGCGTGCTGCAGGACCTTAACTTGTGCACTTTAAAAGCAGGTGTCGCAGTCCTGGGCAAAATGTATACCTTTAGGGTCCTGCTAGCAAGGTGATTGCGAAGCAACCATAACTCCGCACAACTCTGTCTTTTACACACTTATTCCATTTCACTTGATTACTGCACCAGATTATTTTTTAAAAGATGCCGTTTACACCTCCCTGCTTAAACATGACCATTTGCCATCCCTTGTGCCCCACCTCTTGACGGCTCTGAAGCCTTGCCAACAATGCAAATTTCAAACAGAACTTGTTATATAACATGATCTGTGTCTGGTGCGCAACACTTATAGACCCCAGGAGGTTTCTGCGCTGCCCGTGGGGGGCTGTTTTCAAGTAAATTGTGTTTATTCTTTTCAGTGAAAGATCAACTTAAAGAAAAGCCCTCAGTACCAAAAGTCCAGGCAATATGGTTGTGGTGTGAGGTAGCATTTTTAATCACTGGAGCCTTGGGTAGACTGCAGAAAGCTGCTCTGCTGGCCTGACACCAGCTTTTCTTTTTGTTCGTTGCAATGGGGTGATCACTCAAAGGTGCTTTTGGCCAGGCTGTTTCTGCAAACCAGGAACATGAGCAGATGTTAGTATGTGCTGGCTGCCTAAAGCGCATTTCCCCTCTAAATTTAAGCCGTGGGTTTGTTTATTATTTACTTCACCGGCCTCCAGTGCCTCACTTTCTTTGGGGCATGTCGATCCCAGCTGCCTTCAGCAGGTGTGCTTCCTGTGACAGTTTCGCCCCAGCCTCGGATCCCAACATGCTCTGTCTCAGTGGTTGGAATCTGACCACTGGTGGAACAGCTGCGTTGCGTGAGACTTGCAGACTCAGCACTCATTAAAGAAATGTCTATCCAGGTGGAGGGAGATCTTCTCCAGGTTTCCTGCCAATCCTCTCAAGCTGAAGGACTTTGTGTGTCAAAAGACTAAGCCAGAGAAGGTAAGTTCTCTGCTCTCTAAAGCACCATGTAAGGGGGATTCCTTTCCAAGGAATCCTCCGAGCGGAGGGGTCGTCCAGATCTTGTCACCAGGTTTTGTGGCTCACAGAGCTACTGGCCCACGGGCTGCGGGTGTCTACAGGCTCTACCAGGACCATGACTGAGGATCTTCAAAGCTCTAATACTGGGACAAATCCCGTTGGGGCATCCTTGCTCTGCTACCATGCCCAGGCCCGAGGGGGCACCTATACGAAATCAAGACTATTGGACACAAACCTGAGAGCGATCAGCCTTCCAGGTCTCATCCGAAGGTCTCTGCAAGGACCGAGCACTCGCTCGAGGGAACTAGTGGGCCTATCACTCCAGGTGCTGTGTCAGAAATAGGTTTCCTGCGCATTTCATTGGAAAGCCCAGCTGGCAAAATGGCATCTGGCGATACAAAGGCGCCTAGCCGAGAGACTGTCTCTAGGACACAAGGGGGTTCTCCTTCTGTAAGTGGCCCTCTCTCAATTAGATGGCGCAAATGGTCAAAAGGACGAGGTCTGACTTCACCCTAAGGATGGAATGGTCCTCTGCGCAGAGTCTGTGGCATTCCCCACCTATATGACGTTGTCGTTAAGGTACACAGAGAGTGGGTGTGTGCAACAGAGGCAGGGGTCTAATAGGCCACCAACAGCCACATATACTCCAACTGCGGCAGCCCAGGCTTCTCCCCAAGCTTCTCCCCAGGCAGCATGCGAAGAGCGGTTCTTCGAGAGGTTTATGTACCTGATGAAATCCCAGCTGGGATCTTAAAAAGCCTGATCAAAGAAGTAATTTCTCAGGTCCCTCAGCTAGCTGATCCAACCACGCCGCTACAACCTCCGGGGACAGTTCAGCCTTCAGCAGGCTCGGTCCCTATAGTGGTAACAGCGGAACTAGAGACCAACGTTGCTCTTGGTCAGCAGGTCATTATAATCACTAATGAGGGGTCACTGCCTCCAGCGCAGCCCCCCCAGCAGCCCAGGTGCCGCTAACGTCTGCCCAGGGCGACGATCAGCAGCCCACAGACTCTGACAAAAAGGACACGGATAAGCAGGACACTGAGGAAGATGATGACGTTGACGTCTTATCTTCAGCTAAGTCATTCAATGACTAGATGGAGGGCATGGCTGAGTTCTTGGGAGCCCCCCGTCCCAGCAGTAAAAACCAGAATCAGGCGTGTTAGTGGAGATCTTGACACTGTGGGCCACAAATAAGTCAGGTGTTCTGCTGCAGAAGGATGTGGCTACCCTGGCAAGAAAAGGATTGTCTCAACCCACACACTCTGCAGCCAGTAAACAGAAGGTTAGATGCAAAGTACAGGCAGACAGAGGGTGTGGACATTCTCTTGTCATTCTATCTGCAGCCACACTCATCGGTGATAGCAGCAGCTTCAGTGTGACTGTGTCTGGTTCCTCGGCAGCAGGACTTCTATCTAGAGAAGACAAGATATTGGAGGCATTTGGGAAGAAGGTTTACCTAAACACGGGGCTACATCTGTGTCAAGCTAATGCAGATGCTACTTTGGCTGCCACCAACCAGAAGTTATGGAGGGAGCTAGCAGACTTCTTAGCAGACCTCTCCGGTCCATAAACAAGCAGCCTTCAAGGCAGGCCTAGCGGAGGCAAAGGTCATAGCACAGAATTGAATGGAGTCCTCAGTGTCTCACATTAACACTGCATGTAGGGGCATATGCATAGATACGAATATGCGCTGCCCAGCGTTAATGTACGCGACTAAGTTTAACGCTGACATGCAGTAGCGTATCCAAGACTTTTCCATTTGAAAGAGTGGATTGACCCACTCTTCCGCCAATCAAGAGCTTACCAAAAAGAAGCCAAGTTCCCAAAACAGCCAAGTCGCTGGTCATACTAGCAAAGCCAGCCTCCAAAAGCTTCGGACAGACACATAGCAGATTAGACAAAAGACCTAGCTCTTTTGGAGGATTCAGGGGCTTTCAGGGCAGGTGTGTCAGGCACCCAGATAGGTCGCCAAACCTCAACAGTGCGCAAACAGCACGCACAACCTCTAAACGGTTCTTCCAATCCTTCTCCTCAGCTCCGGCCTCCAAGGCCAAGAAACAATGAGGGCTGCATCCAGGTCCATAGCTCCCTTGTCCGGGTTGTGGGGGGCAGACTGTTCCTCCACATACAGCACTAGTGCCATCTGTTCTCCGACCCATGGATTCTATCTATAGTTTACACAGGTTTTCGGTTACTGACCCCTGGCCGTCCCCCTGCTTCTCCTCCTTTCCTTCAGATAGGGTCACTAGCACTCTTGGCAGAGATTATTTCTCTGGTACAGAACAAGGCAGTGGAGCAGGAACCCCTGGCACAGCGAGGCTCTGGGTTTTACGGCAGGATCTTCTCCATTTAGAAGAAGAACCAGGCAGGCCTGAGAGAATTGCTCGACCTACATACATGTAAGTATGCATGCATGTTCCTCAATCGAGGGGGGCGTGGCCTGAGCTCATGCGGTAAGGTTGTGATTGCACCAAGCTCCCACTGTGAGGCTCTCCTGATCTTGACTCAAGGTGGCTAATGCGGCTTATGTTAATATTCAGAGTGAACTTCCGCACGAGGATACCGACACCAAGCTGCTCAGCTTTGTTCAGTCAAAAATCTGAGCCGCTGAGCCACAGAAAATCTGTAAGAAAAATCCAAAATGGCTGCTGCAGTGGCTCTTTTAGAACTAACAGAGCTGGCCTGCAGAGAGATTCTCCCCACAAGGACCTCCGTGGTGGGATCAGAGACCACTGCGATTAATTCTGCGATTAATTTGTGGATTCCCACCATCTCCTGCCTGAGGCTGCGGAGTGTGCAGGATGGGAGGGACGCTTTGCCGTCGTCTGCAGCACTACGCAAGGTGATCCTTCACCCATCTCAGAGCTACTGGAATTGGCACTTAACTTGGTGAAGACTGCTGCCCTGACACAGCGCGAGCTGAGGCGCTGAGGAACTGGACGGACCGCTTCAGTACTCACTTAGACAGATGCCTGCATTCTTTGGGCTTCAGGTACTCTTATTGATACTGATTGGGTGCCTGGAGGCCTTTATCTTTCATTACTCCCTTTGCAACACATGAACTGGGCCTTGGTCTCCATCTCTTCCCCCTCCTCTTAGTGCCTGGGCTGCATGCAGAGGGACCCATTGGATCTCTGATGGCTTGCTGAGTGCCGTCACTCCTCCTCCTGCTGATAAACCCTTATAGTGTGTGGTTGCTGGAGGGTTTACACTTCTTGGACTTCCTCCCCATGAGAGGGCCAGAAGTTGTTGGCCCACCGCCTAGGCCTTGCATTGCGCTATCTCTGAGTGGAACTGTGCCCATTTTGTTACTGCGGGTGGAGACTACCTAAAGCAGCTCGGCCGCATTAGACACTTTTTGCGCCTTGGTACCCCTCCTGCCCCTCCAGCAGCTTTGTTTAAGAGCCCTGAGAGCTATCATCCCTTTGATTTGTAGTGGTCACATCTTGCACAGAGGTAACAAAGGAAGTGCTGATCTGCCTTGTGTTTCAAGGGACCATTTGCCTAATCCTTACTGCCTGGGGTGTCTTTGGCCACGTGTTGGGGCACATACGCCTGTTTGTCCTGACTGCTGCTCTCCATAATGTCACCTACCAAAAATAAGGACAAACCAACCATTATGGACTCATTCGCTGGCCAAAATAAACAACGTGAGACCCCTCAGTCTGTGGACACCGCACAGGCGGAGTCGGGCACCCCCGTAAAAAACTCTCAGGAATATCAGGTTCTTGCTGCAATAGCCGCTTTGAGATCCTCATTGGAGACAAAAAAACATGAGGTCTGTTAGGGAGAATTCTCTGTAAAGGCTAATTTCCCAAACCTAGTGAGTCCCCCAGCAGCTTTGCTGGATTTTTGGGGTTTATTTTTTTCTCCTGCTAAGAGTGAGACTCTTTTTCTCCCACTCTTAGACATGATTTGAGGTGTTCCTTTGACTTTGTATGTGTTTTATGGGCTATGGGGTCCTTTACCCCATAGGGCTTCATGTGTTTTTGGTATGTGGGTTACACAGCACCCTATGTGCCGTAACCCAGGGGTGTCGTAGCGACCCCCAAACATAGAATCCATACCCTGGGACTGACTACTGTCTCCCAGGGCATGTAAAGTCACCATTGGCTTTACTAGTCTTAAAATGTGAACAGAACCAGTACAAACCATTATATTGTGGACGTACTGGTCGGGGCAATTCGATTGCCCCGGGGTCTGTTGTTCGAGGGGGCACTGTCCAGTCCCCCCGACCGAGTTTTGGCTGGTGGCAGTGGATACTACTTTTTATATTCGACTGCAAATATATTCCTATGGGATTTTCCCATTGTTCGAGGCTACCACTTTTTAATATAGGCTCGAACATACCGCCAGTTTATTAAATTAATATTAATTCACCGGTTTGTATTTTTTTGCCGAAACTTGGTTCCAAAATGGCGTTTGTGTTTGCTTCTGTGACTCCAACCCAAGTCGAGCCCTTTGTTCCACTTTTTGGCGGGCTTCTCCACAGAAGCCTTCAAAAGTGGTGCCACTCTGTCTGGGTACCACAGGGGGTGAGGGAGGGGATTTAGGCACCCTGGACTGAGTTGCCTCGGCAACTCAAGTCGCACTCTTATGTGATTGGCCCAAGTGGTGAGCCGCCCGGCTCATCACTTAGCATGTTTGAGTGACAGCTAGGCTGAATGAATGGGGGGTTTCTGCATAAAAGCAGGGCTTTGGGGACTGGAACTTCCGAAGTCGCCACAGGACCTAAAGAATCCGAGGAGGGAGAAGCCGAGCCGACCTGCAACGACGACACCACCGGTGGAGCCCTGCCGAACCGTCTCACCACTTTTTCCGACGACAGAGGAGATCTCCAAGCGGAGAGTCTTCTTCCTTTGACTGGTGGGGATAACCAGTTTGCCCAACTTTTCACCTTCCTGAACCATCTCATGGCTGCCTTGCCTGTGCCAAGCACCCCGGCAACCGGAATACCACGATTTACCACTACCGCAAAGAAAAGGGTAGTACCTTGTAACCGGAAAACTCCGCGGCTGGTTTCTTCCCTGGCAGTGCAACGACCTTCATCTTTCCTCCACGTCGAAACCTCCTCTTCCTCTGGACGAAACACCGACTTGCAACCGCTGCCAGGAACAACTGCCCCTGCTGGAGCGTTCTTCCCATTTCAGGTACTGTGTCCCGCCTGGCTTCCCTTGCGACAGATCGTTCGGGGTGACAGTAAATCCTCGACTTTCTAACCTGGGTTAGCCTGGGGCCTGTTAACTAACTTTTCCTGACTTGATCTCAATCTTTTGTGAATGTAACGCTCACCTGATTCCCGTAGAGGCGCCGGTCTTGACTGGGCGTATACCGTATCTTCAAAGGTGATGTATAACACACGGCTGGCTCTTTGGGCTGGACCTCTGTGCACTGTATGTCTGGCTCGAAGGGTAAGATGTCTGCAGATAGAAAATGTGGGATTAATGAACTGGGTTATTGAATGTCTCTCTCTTCTTCCCTTTCTCTTCTCCTGTAGAACCCCAAAGGTTAACGCTCTCACCTTAGGTAAGTGAACACCGTGCTCTCCATCTGCCTCGAGGCAGGGTGCTGTAACCAGTTTCTTCACTGGATAAGGGGAGCAGGCCTCTTGACTTCAGAGGACTGCTGTCCGTCGTTTACTGCACGAACGGTAAGTTTCGAGTAATTCTAATGTCTTTAAAGTCTTTAGTAATGATGTCTCTTGTTTTGCAGGGTTCCGGCGATGGCGGATGGCGGGCTGAAGTGAGTTGAAGATGGAGCCCGTGTGATGAATAGAAGCGCCTGGAAGCACGTAAGTAAGCGCTTGTTGCCTGCTTCACGATGCACTCTAACTGTCTTTTTATTTTGCAGGTACAAGTTCGGGGCGGCTGCAGGGTGCCGGAATACCCACTGGGTTAGATGTGGAAAGGAGTAATGGCACGTGAGTATTAAAGTTCCCCAATGTCTTTAAACGCACCTTGTTTTGTCTTTCAGATGCGGGATGCAGCGCCGAAGGCCTCCGGAGCGTGCGAAGAGTTGGTAAGCTTTTGTCTTTCAGATGCCGGAATGCAGTGTGAAGACCTCCGGAGCGCACGAAGAGTAGGTAAGCCTTTGTCTTTCAGATGCCGGAATGCAGCGCGAGGCGTTGGTGACAGCCGATGGACCAGGTAAGTGAAGAGCTGTCACTGAAGACCGTAATGCTAACCTGTTCTTTCTTGTCTTTATAGGTGTTGCTGAAGACTGGATTCAGAATGGTAAGCCTTTTTCCTTAGGCCCAGGATCAGATGCAGAAGACACGATGAGCGTTCTGCTGCTGAGGATGCAGAATAACGCAAAGCAAGATTCATCCATCGGGTGTGGTTTAAATAGCCTCCTGTAGTGCTTAGGTGTCTCCTTCCACAGCCACGCCTAAGAAAAGAGTTCCTGCTTTCCAGAAGAGTTCCAGTGTTCTGAATCTAGGGAGTGGCTCCTGCCCCAACCAACAGGAAAAGTAGTTCCAAACAGAAGAGGATCAGAGACTCAACTGGCAGGCAAGTAAGCAGCATGGTCTGCTGCAGGTAAGTCCACCCAAGCATTATGAGCCCGGCGCTTCCAGCGCTGGGACTGGGCATATTTATGAGCCTGGTGCCACTGGCGCCAGGACTGGGTCCGAAAGGTCCCAATTGGGACTGGTTGGCACTCGGAGCCTGGGTTATGGATCTGCTTCCAAGGGAGTTGGGAAAACCCTGACCTTTTGGAAGCAGAGATCATGACAGTACCCCCCTCAAGGCCCCTCCCAAACCGGGCTTCTCCGGGGGTTTTGGCTTGTCAGGAAATGTTCGGTGAAATCTTTTGATTAGGCGAGGAGCGTGGACATATTCAGCAGGTTCCCAGGATCTCTCTTGGGGGCCGTAGCCTTTCCAGTCAATTAGGTAGAATAGTTTAGATTTGGAGATCTTGGAGTCCAGAATGCTTTTGACTTCAAACTCGAGTTCTCCATCAACTAGGATAGGTTTTGGAGATTTGGTTAGTCGGGTTTGAGGTTGCACGGGTTTTAATAGAGAGACGTGGAAGACCGGATGTATCTTCATGTGCGGGGGCAAGTCCAACTTGACCGCTACTGGGTTTACTATGGTAGTGATGGAATAGGGACCAAGGTATATTGGGTTGAATGTGCGTGGCCCTTTTAGAGGTAGATATTTGGTGGATAACCAGACTTGATCCCCTACTTGATATTGAGGGGCTTCCTTCCGATGTTGATCTGCTCCTTTCTTGTATTGTTCTTTAGCCCTTTGAAGGTGAGAAACAGCTTCCTTAAAGGCTTGGGTGATTGTAGAATGCAGGTAGTCTACTGCTGGTGTTTCAAGATCTTGGAGGGGATCCAACTCCGAGGTTCGAGGGTGACTGCCGTACAAAAGAAAAAACGGGGTTTTCCCAGTTCCCGAATGGACAGAGTTATTGTAGGCATATTCGGCTATCCAAAGGATGTCTTTCCAAGTTTTTTCAGTTTGTTGCAGCATGCAGCGTAAATACTGTTCCAGAGTTTGATTGGTCCTCTCGGTTTGTCCGTCGGTCTGAGGGTGGTGACTGGTCGATAGTCTCACATCAATTTGAGCCGACCGACAGCAACTTCGCCAAAAATGAGAAATAAATTGACTACCTCGATCCGAAATTAGAACCGAAGGAAAACCGTGCAGTCGGACGATGTTTTCGAGAAATTCTCGGGCCAGAGTTGCTGCTGTTGGCAAGCCTTTGAGCGGAATGAAATGCGCCATCTTGGAGAATAAGTCCACGATTACTAGAATCGTATTGTATCCGGAGCATGGAGGTAGATCGGTGATGAAGTCCATAGAAAGCGTATGCCAAGGGCGAGGTGGGATGTCAATAGGGCGTAAGAGGCCTGCTGGTCTTTCCTTTTGACTCTTGTTTTGGGCGCATACTCCACAGGACATTATAAAGTCTCTGATATCTTTTTTCCAAGACGGCCACCAGAAGTAGCGCTTGATCGTTTCTGAGGTCTTGGCTATACCGGGATGTCCTTCCATTAAAGAATTGTGATAACAAGAGATTACTTTTTTCTGTAAATCTGTGCTGGGTAGGTATAATCGTTCTTGGAAATACAATAAGTTGTCCTTTACTGCAAAGTCCTTTCCCTGCAGATGCCAATTCTGTATGTCTGCTGGAGTTACAAGTTGCCTGGCTTTATCCTTAACTTCCTCTATGGATTCTGTGGCGATTACACCCAGAATTCTTTGTTCGGGAATGATTGGTACAGGTTTAGGGTTGATCAAGTGTTCTTCCACTCCCATCCGAGAAAGGGCATCAGCTTTACCATTTTTTGTACCAGGTCGATAGGTAATTATGAAGTCAAACTCGGCAAAGAATAATGCCCAACGGAGTTGTCTAGAGGATTGGGCTTTTGCGGTTTTCAAATATTGCAGGTTTCGGTGATCCGTAATCACAGTAACGGTGTGTCGGGCCCCCAGCAGATAATGCCGCCAAGCCTTAAAGGCAGACTTGATAGCCAGAAGTTCCTTGTCAGTAATCGTGTAATTGATTTCAGGAGGCGAGAATTTGCGAGACCAAAATGCCACGGGATGCAACTGATTGGTTACCGGGTCCTTTTGTGATAGAACTGCCCCCATGGCAAGGCTTGAAGCATCAGTTTCCACGATGTAGGGGAGTTCGGGGCGAGGGTGTTTTAAGATTGGTGCAGAGATAAATTTAGTCTTCAAATCCTGGAAAGCTTTTTCCGCCTCGGTAGACCATTCAAAACGTTTGTTTTTCTTTAACAAGGCAGTGATGGGCTGGACTATTCGAGAGAATTCGGGGATAAACCTGCGGTAAAAGTTAGCGAAGCCTAACATGCTTTGCACACCTTTTACGGAGGATGGTGATGGCCATTTGAGAACTGCATCGACCTTCTTTGAATCCATACGCACTCCGCCAGCTGATAATATGAATCCCAAGAATTCAACTTCAGTCACGTTGAAAACACATTTTTCCAACTTAGCGAAAAGTTTGTGTTGACGCAATCTTTCGAGGACCATTTTCACGTGTTTCCGATGTTCAGATTCCAATGAAGAATAAACGAGGATGTCGTCAATGTAAACAACAACACACACATCTATGAGCTCTCTGAGGACATCGTTCATAAAATAGTGAAAGGCGGCCGGGGCATTACAAAGTCCGAAGGGCATGACCTGATATTCAAATAGCCCATACTTGGTGCGGAAGGCCGTCTTCCATTCATCGCCCTCTTTTACTCGTACCAAGTGGTAAGCTCCTCTAAGATCCAGCTTTGTATATATGCATGCTTTTCTGACTTGGTCCAGGAGTTCAGGGATCAAAGGTAACGGATATCTATTCCTAACGGTGATCTGGTTCAGGGAGCGATAATCTATACAAGTTCTAAGGTCTCCTTCCTTTTTTGGAACGAAGAACAAAGCTGAAGAAGCAGGGGACTTGGAAGGACGAATAAACCCATTTGCCAGGTATTGATCCAGGTATTGTCGAAGGTGAAGGTTCTCAGGCTCGGTGAGGGCATAAATTCTACTACAAGGAGGAGTAGATCCAGGTATCAGGTCAATCTGGCAGTCATAAGACCTATGAGGAGGTAGAGAGTTAGCCTGATCCTTCCGGAAAACATCTTGGTATTCTAGGTATTCGGGAGGTAACTGGGGAGTCTCTGAAGAAATTGCTGCCAGTGCAACACCAGGTGGAGGGTGACAAGTAGAGACACATTCTGGAAACTGGACCGTTCTTGCTCGCCAATCGATCAGAGGATTGTGTTTCTCTAACCAAGGTATTCCTAGAATAATCTGAAACTGAGGGGCCTTGATCACATCGAACATGATCTTCTCATGGTGTCCATCTTGACTTACTAGCGTCACTTCTTGAGTGGTATGCGTTACTGGCCCGGAGGCTATCTCCGTACCATCCACCGTAGTAATGACGTCCTTTACAGCCTTGGGACAAAGAGTTAGATTCATCCTCAAAACCATTTCATGATCCACATAATTGCCGATGGCACCGCTGTCGACGTAAGCTTCAATTGCATGTAATCGATCCGGATTATCAGGGCTCATGAGGACCATAGGTATCACGAAATGCGAGGTCACGGAACTGGTTTTCACGCTCGGCAAGAGGACCTCTATTCTTGTCGGGCGAGGTCGTTTCCCTGCTCAGAGTTTGTAACTTTGGTAACTGCAGCTCCTACTGCCTTCTTGGCAGGTTTCACCGGACAGTCTCGAAGAAAGTGCCCTGAGTTTCCGCAATAGAGGCATAATTGCAACTGTTTTCTCCTTTCCCGCTCCTTTTGTGTTATAGGACCTTTCAGACCCCCTTTTTGCATGGGTTCCCCGGAGTCTACTCCTTTGGAAGGAGTTGGCAGTTTGGAAAATACTCGAGCATCAAACTTGGAACGATCGGCCTTCCTGTTCTGCAGTCTGTGATCTATTTGAACGACTAAGTCTATATAGTCCGAACAATCTTGTGGGGGATTCACTACTTGGGCTAACACATCTTTGAGCTCTCCGCGTAGACCTCTATAAAACAGCGTAATCCTTTTGTCCTCAGGCCAGTGAGTTTCCACTATCAGTCTGTTGAAAGACGCAATATAAGCCAAAAGGTCTTGATTACCTTGTCGCAACGAAAGAAGCTCATTGTCCAAGGCCTGCCCCTGTGAATGTCTTGCGAACAGTTTTTCCATACTGAGCTGAAAAGCTTGAAAATCATGGAGGACCGGATCATCTTGATTTACTAGAGGGATCGACCAGTCTGCCGCATTGCCACTAAGGTACGAAAGCACGAAAGCTACTTTAGCTTGATCAGTTGGAAAGGCTGCTGGCCGGCATAAGAAATGCAACCGGCACTGATTGATAAATACTGCAAACCTCTTTGGGTCACCAGAAAATCGTTCGGGCGGAGCCAGAGGTACATTCCCAGGTAGGTTGATCTGCACTGGATTCATAGAGGATGTAGAAGGAAGATTTCCCCCAGATGCGGGTAACGGGGTCTGTCCGGCTTGTGACTGTAGCAATTGTCTAGCGAAATCATCTGTTCGCTCCTTGGAAATAATCAGTTCCCTTCTTAGAGCGTTCGTTTCCTGACGGGCTGCATGCACTTCTGCCCTTAGTTCCTCAAGTAACTGGGCTAGCTGGTCGGTATCCGAGGTTTCCATAGCGCCTGGACGGGAGTTTTGTGGTGGGCTTTGCGTTCTGTAACGCTCACCTGATTCCCGTAGAGGCGCCGGTCTTGACTGGGCGTATACCGTATCTTCAAAGGTGATGTGTAACACACGGCTGGCTCTTTGGGCTGGACCTCTGTGCACTGTATGTCTGGCTCGAAGGGTAAGATGTCTGCAGATAGAAAATGTGGGATTAATGAACTGGGTTATTGAATGTCTCTCTCTTCTTCCCTTTCTCTTCTCCTGTAGAACCCCAAAGGTTAACGCTCTCACCTTAGGTAAGTGAACACCGTACTCTCCATCTGCCTCGAGGCAGGGTGCTGTAACCAGTTTCTTCACTGGATAAGGGGAGCAGGCCTCTTGACTTCAGAGGACTGCTGTCCGTCGTTTACTGCACGAACGGTAAGTTTCGAGTAATTCTAATGTCTTTAAAGTCTTTAGTAATGATGTCTCTTGTTTTGCAGGGTTCCGGCGATGGCGGATGGCGGGCTGAAGTGAGTTGAAGATGGAGCCCGTGTGATGAATAGAAGCGCCTGGAAGCACGTAAGTAAGCGCTTGTTGCCTGCTTCACGATGCACTCTAACTGTCTTTTTATTTTGCAGGTACAAGTTCGGGGCGGCTGCAGGGTGCCGGAATACCCACTGGGTTAAATGTGGAAAGGAGTAATGGCACGTGAGTATTAAAGTTCCCCAATGTCTTTAAACGCACCTTGTTTTGTCTTTCAGATGCGGGATGCAGCGCCGAAGGCCTCCGGAGCGTGCGAAGAGTTGGTAAGCTTTTGTCTTTCAGATGCCGGAATGCAGTGTGAAGACCTCCGGAGCGCACGAAGAGTAGGTAAGCCTTTGTCCTTCAGATGCCGGAATGCAGCGCGGGGCGTTGGTGACAGCCGATGGACCAGGTAAGTGAAGAGCTGTCACTGAAGACCGTAATGCTAACCTGTTCTTTCTTGTCTTTATAGGTGTTGCTGAAGACTGGATTCAGAATGGTAAGCCTTTTTCCTTAGGCCCAAGATCAGATGCAGAAGACACGATGAGCGTTCTGCTGCTGAGGATGCAGAATAACGCAAAGCAAGATTCATCCATCGGGTGTGGTTTAAATAGCCTCCTGTAGTGCTTAGGTGTCTCCTTCCACAGCCACGCCTAAGAAAAGAGTTCCTGCTTTCCAGAAGAGTTCCAGTGTTCTGAATCTAGGGAGTGGCTCCTGCCCCACCCAACAGGAAAAGTAGTTCCAAACAGAAGAGGATCAGAGACTCAACTGGCAGGCAAGTAAGCAGCATGGTCTGCTGCAGGTAAGTCCACCCAAGCATTATGAGCCCGGCGCTTCCAGCGCTGGGACTGGGCATATTTATGAGCCTGGTGCCACTGGCGCCAGGACTGGGTCCAAAAGGTCCCAATTGGGACTGGTTGGCACTCGGAACCTGGGTTATGGATCTGCTTCCAAGGGAGTTGGGAAAACCCTGACCTTTTGGAAGCAGAGATCATGACAGTGAACTATCTACAAAGACTCTTTGGGCATAACCCCACTGTGTGATCCTGGACACATTTCGCTTGCTCTCTCTAAGAGTGGGCCTGGCATTTGAACTTCCTTGCTCTCCAGTAGACTTTGCCTAACCTGCCTCACTGTGGTTATTTGAAAAGTATTGAAATTGTGTGCTTTCATAACTCTTCCTTTTACCTCCCTTTATCTATAACTTATTAGAGTGCCATCCTAGGTTAAGCGCTCACCTCTGTCTGAAAATAAGTGGTGTTTCTCACTAAGACTTGTCTAAAAAGTAATTAGGGTTGTATATATATAATAGTGACTGTGTGTTGAATTTACTTACCTCTTTTTGTGCTAGTGTAATGTACAAGCGTGTCTTTAAATAAATAATTATATACTTTTTACACCAAAGCTCTGGTCAGTGTTTGCTTGTGCTACTGTATCTCTGTACCTATTGTGTATACTCTATATACTGCCTAACTCATCTTGAGAGAGGTCTGACTGCTCAGCCACAGCTACCAGGTAACTCTGGGTGGTACAGACTGCTACCAATTAGGTTTACTGCCAACCACCTGCTGTCCTAAATCTTTTGCAGTGGTCCCTAAGGGAACTGCACAGGTTTCTGCCTAACAAGGTCAAAGTTGATATCCAACTGCTCCGGCAAGATGTTAGGCAACTGGCTGAGAGGGTCACGACTGCTGAACTGGGGCTGAAAGAAACTGCAGACACCACTAAGGATCTTGTGACACTGGTCAAGGAACTGGAGAGAAGAAACACCGCCTTGGAACTACACGCATAGGACGCCAACGGCAGGTCCCTTAGGAACAACATACGTGTGCTAGGGGACGGAGGGCTCGGACCCGACCGTATACATCAAAAATGTGTTACTACAGGAGATTGGACCTGGCAAACTGTCACATGGCTTTACAGTTGAACTAGCCCACCAGTCACTACAAAAGAGACCCCTGCCTGGATCGCACCCCAGACTGGTCATTGCTAAGATCCTAAATGTTCGTGACAGAGAAGTGGGCCTGAAATAGTCTAGGGAAAGTGATGAAATACAGAGGGGTAGTTCTAAAATTGCTATTTACCAAGATTATACACCTGCGGTCCATAGGGCCAGGAATTTGTTTGTGCTGGTTAAGGCGAGACTAAGACAACTTGGCCTCAAATATATGCTCATGTACCCTGCTAGACTAAAGATTATCTACAATGGCAGAACACACTTCCTCGACAGCCCTGCTGCATGACCATGTGGTTGGAACATAACAATCTGGCCATTGGGGATGGTGCTGGCACTTGACCTAATGTTTGATTCTATCCAACCCAGATACACCATTGAACGGCCCCGGCCCTCCGACCCACATTGCAGATCAGGGGAAATGCTTGATATGGGTTGTGGGCTACTGCGAGATCCAAGAACCATACTTATTTACTCTGTAGCTTTTGCCATTATTATGCTTTTGAAGTGTAACTCTGTGTGCCCTGAATTATGCTGCACTGTAGTGGCCGATAGCTGCCGGAAAGGTTTCACTTTCAGTGGGGGCAATGTTTGATCGCCCACCGCTGGTCTTACTTGCCTGCTCTAAGTTAATAATGCTTGCCAGCCACTCAATGGCCAGGTTTGGCCTTAGTGGTACAGGAATGCCTGAGCAACGTATGATTGCTGGGCAATGTTATACAGTTTGGTTATTGTTAATATCTCTTTGTTTCACCACGCATTTTGGCTCAGATGTAGCTGCTTGTGGTCAAGCAGCCGGACTGGGACGGTGTGTTTAAAAATTATCTGTGGGTATGTAGACTGTGCGGGTAACCTAGACACTTGGGTGATGAAGGTGCTGCTTTTGTTCGCCTTAAAGGGCTGGGGATGGGGTCACCTGTTAGATGCAGTGACTGATTGGTATATACCACAACTATGGCCCCCATTAGAATATTGACTTGGAATATACGCGGGTTGGGTTCTTACCTCTGCAGGAACAGGGTGAAATCTTATCTGAATCAGAAAAAGATATCTATAGCTTTAATCCACTAGCTGGCTGAGGAACAAGAGACAGTTCTTAACTGCTCGGGTGGGACGGGCTATGGTGCCACATACTCTAAATACGCCAGGGGAGTGCTTACTTGGATTGATGGTTCGCTGCCATTTTAGCTATTGGAAGTCGACAGAGACAGGGAGGGTCGGTATTTGATTCTACGTGGTTACCTTGACCATAAGGAAGTGTGTATCGTTAATTCATATTTCCCAAATCATAATATCCCATCTCATGTCTGCACATTGTGTACCCAGGTCACATCTCAGCAAGAGTGTTTTTTCATTTGGTAGGAGACTTCAATTGAGTTAGAGACGCTGTGCTCGACAGATCCTCCCCTCCCAGGGGGCGGTGTCACCAGCAACCATTGCTCTGAACACAGCACTAACTGACTTAGATCTAGTACATGTCTGGAGAGAACTGCATCCAGAGATTAGGGCTTACTCCTTTTACTCTTCTCCCCATTAACTATCCACCAGGATCGACTATTTTTACATTGGGTTGCGACAGGTGGCAGATGTTTGTAATGCTGAGTATATGGGCCGCTCAATATCTGACCATTCCCCCTTGGTGATCACATGGAACATTAGGAGCCCTAGACCCCTAATCCCGATGTGGTGCATGCCTATTGGTGCTTTGACTGACAAAGTCTTCAAAAGAGCGTTGCAAACCAAGCTATCTGAATTTTTAAAGCACAATGTGGGAAGGGTGGGACACTATTTGGGAATCCATGAAGGTAGTGACTAGAGGAGAAATTATAGCTGGTGCTGGGGGCATCCGCCGGAAATTGAGGGAGGAGTTGGAAGCTCTGGAGGAGGAGATCGGAACACAAGAGGCCTGGCATACAGGCCTGCGATCGGATGAGGAGATATTAGCCTAGACCCGGTCCTGTTGCCTCAAGGCGTTTGGAGAGGTTGTCTACATTTGATAATGTTACGCGAACCACTTGGGCACATGCGGAAGGGGACAAACCTGGTAGGCTTTTATGATGGCTTTGTAAACAAGAATATCCTAGACCCCTAACTACCTCGCTTCTCAATGAATGTGGGGCCCCATGGAGGTTCCAGCTTGCGATTAATGACATCTTCACCACGTACTACTCGCAATTATATAGTCGCAGTGAACAAGTGCCTCAAGCGGACGTGGCGGAAGCTCTTTCTCTTATTGCACTCCTGAGGCTTACTGACACACAACAGGCCCTTTTTGATCAACCAATCACAATAGAGGAATTGAGCGAAGCGATTGCCTCAATATCTACAAGTAGAACACCCGGAAGTGATGGGCTCCCCCCTGAATTCTATAAAACATATAGCTCTACTTAAGCTCCTGTGTTGCTAAAGGTTTTTGAAGAAGCCTATACTATAGGTGTGCTCCCGTTAGCATGAGGGAAACATTGGTTATATCCATGCCCAAGCCTGGTAGACCAATGGACAGATGTGACTCATATCGCACCGTGGCTATATTAAATTATGATGTGAAAATGCTCACTATAGAGCTAGCGGGGCGACTTTGTAAACTCATTACGGATCTGATACGTATTGACCAAACTGGGTTTGCCCAGGCCGTAGTACCACCCTGAATCTCTGTAGCTGCAAGATGCTGCAGTGGTGGTTATGGGCTTGCCAGCTGCATCCAGCTTCCTTCCCTCCAGGTCAGGTGGGACTGAGCAAGAGGATGAAGGATTAGACGCCCTCTTCCTCATAGCAGCCGAGACTACTGAGTCCGATTTTGGATGGCCTCTGAGGCATCTAGGAGCCTGCTGCGGGTTCGCAGGCAACGGAGGCGGTAGAGCCAGGTGGGGCTCAGACGGTCTTTGAGGTTTGGGAGCTGGGTCCGGAACCACAGGAGCACCAGGAGCCACAGGCGGTAGTCGCTGCTGAATCTCAGAGACCAGTGTGTGAAGATTTGACAACATTTCCAAAGAAACATCTCTTGCTAATGGATTTCTCGGAGCCTGGGGTGTCAAGATTGGTGCATGAGGCCAGGGGCTCGTAGGACGAACTGGCTAAACGGTTGTGCAGGCCGTGGGCCAGCTGTGGAAGCAGGCTAATACCACCATACATATGGTGCAAGACGACATCTTCAAAGGCTTCTTCCTCCGCTTCCTCCTCCTCTGGCAGGAGCAGAGACAGGGGCTGGAGCCATAACCCTGGGAGGCCCCACAGTGGTGGCAGGTGGTTGAGGGGCCCTTGTGGGTTCAGGTAGAAAAGAGATCTGGAGGTGCCTCCCTCTCTCTGCTGGAACCTTTTTAAAGGGTACCTAGCACAGGCACACCTGAAGACAGTATTGTGGGTGGCCCAGACCCAGCTGGGACGGACATAGGCCTTTGAGGCATTGCTACCCCTGTGATAGCGGTTGTGACCATTGATATGGTGCCTGCATTTGTTGATGTACTCTTCCTCGACAATTTCGAAAATGGTCTTGGTGTCGTCGAAGAGGAAATCTTCCGGGTCATCGACGATGCCGCTGCAGATGACGGCCCTCATTACAAGTCAGGCATTAAGGGTTTAACGGCGCTGTCGGCGCCGTTAACCCTTAACGCCTGATTCACACTTTAACGCCTGCTTTTTGCAGGCGTTAAAGTCCAAGGCGCTAAGCGACCTTGGTGCTAATTACGGCACCGTAATTTACGGTGCCGTAATTAGCGCCTTCCCCATCCCCATTATGCCCGATGGGGCAAAAATGGGAATGGGGAAGGGCAAATGGTGAATGGGGAATTACTGCCCCATTCCCCTTGGAATGGGGCGGTAATTCCGCCATCCACCATGGCGGAATCCGGCATGGACCATGGTGCTAATAGCAGCATGGTCCACCGCCTGACTTGTAATGAGGGCCAACAAATGATGTTTCATCGACGGGGTTGACAGCGATGGAGTGGACGATCTCCAGCCCTACGAAAACATGGTTCCTTTCGTACCCGTCGCCGATCCAGACGACTGAGATGCCAAAGCACTCATCGACGAGGAAGTTGGAGCAGTCAACGACTTTGCCATTTTAGGTACCTTGCCCTTGGAAGAATCCTCAAAGGATCACGACCTCTTGCCAGAGGGAGCACAATATTTTGGCTTGCTAGCCCTGGCAGAGACATGACTGCGCACAGACACCGAGTCAGAGCCCTTACCTCCTCCAGCCATGAGGCCAGTCTCCAATGTTGATATTTCCTCGTTTTACTGGAGAAAGACTGGCAGATGTGGCATCCTCCATATCGTGATCTGGGTGCAGGAAGTAAATGCACTTCTGGTGGTGGTCCACAATGAAGATATTCTTCTGACCGCATGTGGAACAGGACTTGAAGAGAATTTTCTACTCGGCCTCCAACATGGCGTATGAGCTAGGCCCAAAACTCGGTCTGCGGCCTCATACAATGTAACAATCCAATGTACGGTGGGATTGAGCTGGATCCCTGCAGCCAACAAGTCACAGTGGTGACATATTTGAAGAATCTGCAAGGACAAACTATCAAAAATAGGCAAAATAAATGAGAAAGTCGAAAAGCAAAACTCAAAGACTTCCAACATGAAAATGTGTGGTAAAATCTGAAGATGACCATGAGGGGTGGAGCTAAGGAGGACAAGCGTCATTGGTTGGGGCAGTATCAGCCAAAGTAACAGCAATGGACTATACAAGCGACAATGCAGTTTTTAGCGTAAAGCTAAGCTGCTTTATTTTACAGAGAATTCCCAGCCTGACAGGGAATATTCATAGCATGTGAATCCATGCAAGACCCCATGGTGGAAAAGGCTGACATATACCTGAAAGCCACAACCTCTCCTTCCTTCCATGATGGATACAGCAGTTGTACTAGCTCAGATGAAAGCAGGGTTTGACTAAAATTGGCTGAAAATGAGTGACGTTGCTTTTAAATGTGAAATATTGCAAGCACAAGTTGAAAAGGAAAGTTGTAGGATCACTGAGGCTGAAAACCGGGTGGATGCTCCTAAAGATAGTGGGGTTCATTACGAGTCTGGCGGTAAAACGGCTGTAATTCCACCCAATGGAATTACCATTAATGCTGTGGCATGTGTCAGAATTGCCGCTGTATCACAACCTGTCAGGAGCGCACACATACCTTTGACAGTAACAGTAAATTCACCTGGAAGAAATAGCACCGAAACAGGGCAAACCGGCTGTAATTCCACCGTTACCCTTTGGAATTAGCATTATTGGCAGCCAATCAGCGCTAACAGCGCCGGCGGAATTAGTGCCGGTGGAAATAGCGTCATCGTCGGAACAGGAAGCATGGTGGCAGCCATTTTGAAAAACTATCCACCCTGAATCCCCCACTTGTTCTAGCCATCCGGACCCACAAGTCACAGAAGAAATGTCCCAAGAGAGGGTCAGAGGGAAGGTGCCCGAACATCAGCTGCGCAAGCCAAAATTCAGTGAGGGGGAGCTCCAAGTCCTCAAAGATGAGATGGTTGCCTATTGTGAGGAACTGTATGGCACTGTCAGAGGAAAATGTCTGGGCAGTGGACGTCTGCAATCTGGGCATCGATCAGCCAGAAAGTGACAGCCTTAGGCATGGTCCCCCCCCCACGGATGCTGAGGACTGCCGTAAAAAGTGGAATGAACTGCGGGTCAGAGTGCGCAACCTCCTCTCCCAACACAGACAGGAGGCAATGGCCACAGGAGATGGCACCACTGAGCCCCTTGCCCTCACCCCGTGCCAGAAGGTGAGCACCATCCTCGACATGGAGGGGATTTAGGGAATCGGTGGAGAGGAGGCTGATGCCAGTAGCCAAAAGGCAGGAGGTGAGTTCCCCCACCCCCAGTGCAAAGGGCAAATGACCAACCAAAGAATGCGTGCTTTAGCTCAGATTGGCCCAATGGACAGGGATAGATGCCAGCAAGGTCGGCATTAGGCCCGGCGGTCAGGGTGACCGGCGGGGCTGCCACATTAGCTCGCCACCAAGGCAGCTCGGGGGGAGTCCTCTAAGAGCATCCCCCAGCTGGCCTGGAGTATGAAGGCGCGGAATGTACCCAATAGTAATGAAATGCGCCCTGCTCTCCTGCTTGAGCTAGCCATGCCAGTTGGAGAGCCCATGCTGGTTTGACAGCCGAGCTGCATGGAAGTGGTTGATATCCTGCTCCTGCATGGGAGCAGGGAGTAAAGCACTGAACCAAACAGAACGCTGCTCCTGGTTCAGCATTGAGTATCCATAGAGTATTGGCAGGACCCAGGACGATCCAACAAAATGTGCACCCTCCCTAGTGGGGAGTGTTGGGAAGGGTTTGGGGCAGCAAATGACATTGACTCGCCCCAGGCGCTGCCAAAGCTAAGGCCGGGTTGGATCCCAGCACATGTCCATAATAATATACTACCCAATGCATGACCATGCCAAGCCAGTTGCAGTCATGGGTGATCCTGTCAGTTGCAACTATATAGATAGGCCGCCTTGGCGGTAGAGGAGGTGAAGAGCACCTGCCCACACTCAGCACCTTGCTATGCTCTCATGCATAGGCCCATGTACTACCATATTCTTTTGCCCACATGTGTGGGGTGTCCCCCAAGCAAATAGCAGGTGTGGCTTGCAAGCCAACGTACAGGAATGCATGATGCCTGGAACATGTCATTTGTCCCCCTTCAGGCACGCAGCCGCCTCAGGATGAGGCAGAGAAAGAGAGTGAAGGCCCATCGACATTCGGGGCCTCCAGGGTGACAACCTCATCCACCACCCCTGAAGGCCCAACCGATGGGAAGGCCAGGCGCAAGGGACACCATCGGACACCAGGGTCCAGCAGCACCACTACACCTGCCAGCGCAGGCACTGCACCCATTGCACATGC